>NC_132842.1:28313137-33113137 GCF_048164855.1 Canis lupus baileyi
CCTGTGATGTAGTCAATGCTCTAAGGGTATTTGTAAATGACAAATAATGATAATGTAAATATTATATATGATCATTTGCTTTTTCAGGAGGTATGAATTGAGCTTCCATGGTGAGCCCAACACATTGCCAAGTCCTGGAATACAATGACAAATAAGACATAAGTTACTGTGTACCACAGGAACAAGGAAGAGAGACATTTATCACATAGGGTGATCAATGGTGTGACAATGTGACAAGGAATATGCTGAATGTTAGGAAAACCTATAGACTGATGAATCAGGAAAAAGATCAATAATAGCTAAGTTAAAAGAGAGTGGAGATCCTGGGGTTAAAAAAGCAGAAATGTCAATAAATCATAATCGCGGCACGTAGCAGGATATTCAAAGCACTTAACAAATACTCATGGTCATCCATATGTGCCAGCCACCTTTCTACATGCTGGGATACAGTTATGAAGGAGAGAACTAGTCCTGGCTCTCGTGAATGTTACATTTTAGTAAAGAGAGCCCAAAACAGTATTTTTTAAAAGGCAAACTTGAATCATTATACTGTATATTGGAAACTAATGTTACACAGTACGGTAACTATACCTCGTTTAAAAAAATTTTCAAGCAAACAAATCTACAATTCTATGTAAAAATGAGTAAATATGACAAAGAAAATTAACTGCAAAGATGGGCTTGAGAGTGATTGGAAGTTTATCTCAGATCAGATGACCAGGAAAGATTTAAGGAATTTTATCCTAAGGGAAATTGGTAACAACTAGAGGATTTTTTTAAGTGATCAAGTTTCCATTTTAGAAATCCACCACAGCTGCTGTAGGAAGGATAACTGGGAAAAGAACAAGACCAAAATCCGGGAGACCAAGTAGGAAATTTTACTTTAATTTGGGTGAGAGGAAAGTAATCTGCCCTAAGGTCATGAATGGTTCTCCACTGTGGTACTGGTGCCAAGGAGGAAACTGGACAGTTCCAAAGCTATCGAGGAGGTAAGATTGATAGGTTCTTCTAATGTAGTAATGTCGGTTGGGCAGGCAAGAGTCCAGGACGGCACTCTGGCTGTTGGTTTAGGCAGTCCTTGAAGAGAGCTGTCACTGACATTGGAAATACACAAGTAGACTTGAGGAGATGATTACAAGTCTTCAGTCTGGATCATGTAGATATGAGTATGAGTGTAAGTCTAAATATGAGTGTCAATATAAGTATGTGTGAGACATCCATGTGGGTATAACAGATACGTGGTTGGATATACAGATCTGAAGTTCACTAGAAAGATCTAGAAATATCTGCCCTTGTGCTATATGATTGTGAGTCTCTTTCTATTTATTTCTCCTTCTTTAAGATCAGCTGTTACCTATGCACACAATTTGGTCTATTTTCATTTCCCCAAAAACATGTTTCCACATGTTGTCTTTTATTTGTGCTTTATTTTTATTACTTCTTCTTATATTCACTTATCAAAATTCTAACCCCTCAAATAAAGAGTAATATTTAAGAAACAAAAATATAAAAGAATGAGAATAAAGTAGGGGTACTATAGGGTTTTTCACAGGGTATGTGTGTAGGGGAGCACTTAACAATAAAAAGCAAAGTATAAATACACAATTTAGAAAACAGCTTTAGTGATCAATGAGCATATAAAAGAATGATTAACTTTACTAAAAACTGAAGAAGGGTGAAAGAAAACATGATGAGAAACAATTTTCACCCACTAGATTCCCCAAAAATTAAGGAGTAACTTTTTTAATACTCTTACATTGACAAAGATGAAGACAAGTAGGTGTCTTCATATATTGCTTGTAAGAATTGAAATTTATAGCATTTCTGGAAGGGAATTTGGCAAACACATCTCATCAGCCTTAAAAGATTTATACTCTTTCCTAGTAAAATCATTCTGAGAACTTGTCCAAAGGAAAGAATCAGTAATGTACATAAATCTTCATGTATATGGATATTCATTGCAGCTTAATTTATATTGGAAAAAATAGACTAAATATTCCAGTAACAGACAATTAATTAAATTATAATAAATACAAAAAGTGGTATAACATAATGCATAAAAGCATTACTTTTATTTATAAAGAATATTTATAAAGAATATTATTAAAGAATATTTAATAACTCAAGAATGCTTGTGATATCTTTTTAACACAATGATATTTATTATGTTAAAATTAAAAAGGAAAAATTATCAAAAAATCACACAGGTAGCAATTTTATATATTATTTTGTATCCTGGTTTTCCTTCTTTTTTTTTTTTTTTACATAATGCTCTACTATGAATAGGTGCGACAAAGACACTTCATTAAAATTAATATCTATTTTAGATTTTGTATGTAAAGAGAAGGAAATTCCCTTAACATACCAAATAGTGTAATATTTGAGGAAATATCATTGAATTGACTGTTGCTCGATATTTTTCTGAGAGTTTCAGACAAGTAATAGGACAAGAAAATAAATAAGAGATCTATACAAATTGAAGAAAAGATAAAATTATTATTTAGAGATGTATGTTTCTCTACCCAGAATCAACTTGAAAGCTATTACACAAAATGAAAATGCTTAGTAAGGTGAGTAATTAAAAGTATGTGTCACAAGGCAAAACTGTAGAGATAATAAAATCAGTGGTTGTCAGGAAGGGGATGAGGTGGATGAACAGGCAAAGCACAGAGGATTTTTAGGACAGTAAAATTGCTCTGTATGATATTATAATGATGAATATATGTCATCATATGTTTGTCCAAATTCACTGAATGTACACACCAAAAGTGACCCCTAAGGTAAACTATAGACTTTGAATGATTAGGATATTTAATAAAGGTTCATCCTCAAGGAAAAAAAAAGTACCATTGTGTACTTTTATGATGTTGAGAATGGGAGGCTAGGGGAGGAAGGGGTATATGGGAAATCTCTGTACTGCCTTTCAATTTGTTATAAACCTAAACCTGCTAAAAAAAAAAAAAAATTGCTTAAAAGAAAACCAAAGCCACAGTATCCATGTACGCTATAGACATCCTTAGAAAATATAAGGGAAAGAATTTCTCATTTACAATGGCAACCTGAAGTTACAAAGTAGTCATAAATCAATAAGTAAAATACCAACACTCCAAGGGTAAAATAGACCTAAAGAATAAACATCTGAAATGATCAAAACTAGATAGCTGTTAATGTTGAAAGAGCAGGAGGAAATTAATAATTCCATACAGTAATGTGGCTTATAAAACAACATAACCAATTTAGAAAGTATTTTTGACAGTATGTTTCAAGTATACATTCTTTATAATAAATATAAGTTTTAAAATCAGAAATCACCAAATACCACGTAATTTCCCTGTCTTTTGTGATACTTCCAAAAGAGTTTTCTCCAATCCTGGAACTCTCTGGTCCTTTTTGTTTTTGTGTTTGTTTTTTTATCTTTTGCCATTTACATTTAATCCTACTTCACATTTGCATTGGTCTTTCTGCAAGAACAGTGTTTTATTCAACTTTCTAGGTTCTTTGCACACTGGAGGTACCTGTTAAATGTTTCTATAACTGAATTCCAAATTATAGAAAATTTCTATTTAGGAACAATTGGATATTTACAATCAAGAAACCAAAGCATGTTCTAATTCACCCAAAATTTTGACAAACATTTTTCAAGCAACTATAAACTCAGCATTAATTATTCTTTCTAATATTTATGTTTAATAGATTTTAGCAACTTAAAAAACACATGGCATGACCCAAAAGTTAGCACATACCACACACAGAAATTGTTGTTATAAAATATATGTGTGTATGTTTGTGTTTCCATATATTCATCCATATATGTCCATGGATACTTATGTATCCATATATATCTATATTGGATTTAAAATTAATCCCATAGGCGACATTATGTGGAGATTATATATTTTCAAGTGATAACCCAGCAATTAATAAATAGTCTTGATAAATTAAAAATATTCACCCACTCATTGTCATTGTTGCATCAGATGATGTTTGATGGGCTTTCAAGAGATTATGTTGCATAACCTCTTTCCTTCAGGCAAATAAGATACTATTGGGCTCATTTCATAGATAATAATACTGAGATCCAGAGATGGCATGACTTTCCCAGAGTTATCCAATTAGTTGATAGGAGATTGAGAACTGAAATCAAGTTTTTCTAGCTCCAAACCAAATGTTCTTATTAAACCATGAAGAATTTAATGCACTCATTTGCCACGTACAAAAAATTAAAATATACTTTTTTAAAAAAATATTTTATTTATTTATTCATTAGAGACACACACAGAGAGAGGCAGAGACACAGGCAGAGGGAGAAGCAGGCTACATTCAGGGAGCCTGACATGGGACTCAATCCTGGGTCTCCAGGATCATGCCCTAAGCTGTAGGCAGCGCTAAACCGCTGAGCCACTGGGGCTGCCCAAAAATATACTTCTTTATGGTTTCCTTCTCCAAGTTCTGTCATTCAACAAAACATGTACACATATGTATATGTGCATATGTGTGAGTGACAAATGCCAAAGATACCGATTAGGCAAAAAGGGGCATCATGAATGAGAAAGGAAGGGAAATATCACAAGGAATCCTGAGTTTCAAGTTGAGGTCGTTTGAGAATGACAGCTCTGCCTCAACATCCAGGAAACCCTGTGGAGAAACTTACAATGTGACTTGACAAGTCAGATGGAAAGAATTCTATAGTAAAAGGCAATTATAGGATAAAGAGGCAATAAGGGGATCCCAAAGATTGACTCTGAGGATATCCCATTGATGGGGCAGGAAGGAATCAAAAAACAAGAAGAAAAGCTATGGCTCACACTGTGACTTGGACATCCCCTCCTCACTGTCTGCCCTCCAAAAATACAACAGAGAAAAGTCAGAGTGGAATGGATCAGATTTTCTTTCTCAAGGATATAAATTGGGACCCATCGGTGGTGGTGGGAACTGAAACCCACAGTCATTATGGAACTTCTTTAACCGGTAAACATGAAGAAAGGAAATTCTGGAAGGAGCCAGGAGGGAGAGAGGGAGAAGGAGTCAATAGCTAAGAGATCTAATTAAATCCATGAACAAAACAGAGACTGTAGCTCTTTTGGTCCTTCTTGTCCTTCCAGTCTGTGTTTCTTGACAATATACACAGTCGAAACCAAGGCCCAAGGACTTGTGTAAAATTTAAGTCAGTCTCTATTTTTTAAAAACAGAGCCAATATTGACTTTGAAAAGAAACTATGAACAGAAAGATAAGTGATGAAACCAAGTGCTAGCAGTTCAAGAGAGAGCACAAGTGCGAGATGCTAGGCAGTCTGTTGTTTTCTTCATTTTCTGATTCATAGAATAAGCATGCATTATAATTTGGGGGATCAATCAACCTACTTCCAAGAAAAGAAATGGTGAAGGCCCCCATGGGAACAAATGGAAAACACCAGAAGTATGAAAGTAAGAGAGAGAGGGATCAAAAAGAAATATGATAAAGTAGGTACCAGGGATACTGTCGGCAAGAAGGATCAATGACGGTTGGGGAGCAGAAGAGGAGGCACCAATGGTAACTGAATAAAGAGAAAAGATATCCTTATAAAGGGCTAGCTTCCAAAGGATGGGCAGGGTGTAAAAAGTGAGGTGCAAGATAAAATAAAGCGATACCCCTTCCTCGGGGAAGATGAGAAAGTTGGGGAAGGTAAGAGGACAGGTATAAAGGAAGATTTTTTTTTATGAATTTATTTTTTATTGGTGTTCAATTTGCCAACATATAGAATAACACCCAGTGCTCATCCCATCAAGTGCCCCCCTCGGTGCCTGTCACCCAGTCACCCCCATTCCCTGCCCATCTCCCTTTCTACCACCCCTAGTTCATTTCCCAGAGTTAGGAATCTCTCATGTTCTGTCTCCCTTTCATTTCCCACTCATTATTTCTATAAAGGAAGATTTGTAAGAATCAGACAATCATGTTTAATTTTGTCTGAAGAGGAAATGTAAAAAGGCAGATGAGTTCTGCTCTGTGAACACAGACATACACACATATGAGGAATGGAGAAATCTCAGATATCAACAGAGAGTACTAGGAGACAAACATCAAATGATCACCTGGACACTCTTAAAGTCCATTCAAAGCTAATTCTCAACATTGAATCTTCACCTTGTTGTGGTTTGACCCGAGGTCCGACTTATCCATCAGACTGAGTAGATATAGCACCTACTGCCTCTCATACTTTCAGGGGTCCCTGAAAATGTTTTAATTTTTTTTAAGATTAGAATGGAAAGATGAATATTTTAGGAAGGAAGATTATAGTCATCTTTATACCAAAGCAGTCATAAAATATGAGTTTCAATATTTTTTAATGAAGAAGACCTGCAAAGGCAAAGCACCAAGGAAAATTAGGAGGATATGTGCTCGCAGGGCAGTAAATGAAAAAGCCAGTGGTGGAGGTCATCAGGGGATTAAAAAAAAAATGTCAGAGAAGCTAGAAGATGGATGTTGGGTTTTAGTGAGGGTCTTACGTGTGTCGCTGACCATTTCCCAATGAGCCTCTTGCACTGATATCGCAAAGCTGGGTCCTTGTGCAGTAGTAGCTGGAAGAATACTGAAGTAGGATGGATGGGAAGATTTGGTTCTCAGTTGGCTTTCTCACTAGCCAGGTGTAAATAGGTCAGAGGACTCAGATGAGTGTCATGTTTCCAAATGGGTCTGCCAATGCTACATTTGCCTGAAAACAATAGACTGGACATTTTCAAACCCTTGATGTGTCTCTAAGCTCTTATTTCTGCTGCTCCATAGTTCCATCCTGGGTGCGATATAAATTACATCCAAGGAGTGGTTTGCATCATAGATATGGGTCCAAAGGGTTAAGAGGGAGACAAAACTTATAAACGAGTAGAAACACACAGGTGCAAAAGAAATGGATATTTCCTCCTTTGTTCAAGAAGAGAAACCTTGTTGTTATCATCACATCACTTCTCCCCTCTCAGTAATAACCGTGAAAGAATATGCCTCTACTTTTCCATTTCTTGTCTTTTGAAGTTAATTCCAATCCTAACTGTAAATCAGAAATGGTACAATCTTTTGATATGTTACAGAGCAATGAAAATTTAATTTAAATAGTATCTTCCCTTTTTTTTAAGTGCCTTGTTCAATTGAAGCAGAAGCAGCTGTGAATGATGGCTAAGTTAAGAATAAAAAGTAACATCAAAGTAATGTCTGTCATTATGATTTCAAACAGCATGTGCCACTTGGAAAGGTTTGGGTAAAATATAAAAAATTTTAAAAAAGATGTGGTCGACACATGAAATAGAATATAGGCATATAGAGAGTGAGATACCCTGTACATTTCTGAATTGCTCTTCCTGTAAAAAGTCTAAAGGACAAATTTTAAAGTGGACAAGGCCATTGGACATTAAATTCTTGTACGACTATGTGCGTGGATGCATGTGTTAGACTTGGGGCATTGCTGTTCAATTACAAATGCCTCGCATGGGTTCCTGGCTTCAAAAGTAAGTGTGTTTTTTTTGTTCCTGGAAGCACCAAACTCAGAAAGGGTTCCTGCCCCATAGCCTCCAACTGCTCCACTGGGATGGAGGTGGGAGGGTCCTTACAAAGAAAGGGATGCCAAGGAGTAACAAGGGAGGGGTGGAGGCTGTCACAGGCCATACCTTCATACTCTGCCGGGCATCTCCAAGGAGACTAACCCAGAGTGGTGGATCTATAAATTCCCAAATTTGTTGTTAATTTGGAGAATAAGGCAAGTCATTGAAGGAAGTAAGATATCTCTAGCAATAGTGGACTTGGACTCTATGGTAAATGAGACTATCTGGACAACAGTCCTCAATGCCAAAGAGCTGGAAGTGTGCACATTAGTAGACTTCTAAGGAAGAAGACCTAGTTTACTGCCCGCAGAGTAATTTGTTTAATGTCAAAGGCCTTCCAGAGCACATACAGAGACTCCAAACATTGTTGGCTTACGTGGTGAGCTGAGCCTACTTTGTCAGTGAATCCTGAAAGCCTCAGAAGGAAAAAAAAAAAAGGCAGTCACCTTCATCCCTGAGTGAAGGGAGGAAAGTCAGACCCATTGGCAAACCCATTGGCAAACACAGACTAGTGTCTGGGACACTGAGGACCCTTTGTCAGACTTAAAACAGCTCATTGGAGAATACCAGCCCCAGCTCCTGGGTGCTTCTTGACACTGCTGCTCAGAGCCCTGATAAGATGCTATCAGCAGTCCCCTCTAAGTATTTAAAGGACTTCAAGCAGATCATTGGGACAATTACCATAACGAGGAAAAGATATGGGCCTTTATTGATGGGAGATTAATATTGAACAAAAGCTATTGATTTTTCTCTGCATTTTATTTCTGATGGTAAACCTGTTTTGCAGCCACCTAAGGTTGGTTAGTTGCTTGGTTGGTTTGTCATTATATTGGACAGTGAGTGAGACTAGTTACAACTGTTTCAATGAATAGTCTTGCTTTTAAATGTCTTTGTGGTTTTGTGTCTTTGGTTTTTGCTGCAAGTGCTAGGGACCATGTATAAAAGTATAAAAAGTAATTGAGAAAGATGCTTACATTCCATATAAATACCATTTATTAACAGCCTACTATATCCCAGACACTATATTAGCCATTACACATATAATTTAACTTTCATGAAATTTTACCCAAGGCAAGTATCTGTCCTCACACTAAAGATGAAGAAACTGATGTCCAGAAAGATTGAAGAAACTTTCCCAAGCTTAGAGAACGAGCAACAAAGTAGAAATTGGAATCCAGTATATATGAATATAATTCTATATAATTCTAATTTTACATCTATTCTACTGATTATTTAACAATTATCATTGCAAAGATATCTGGAGAAGTAGAATTCAGAGTATATAAAGAGTAATTATATAGACTGTTAAAATTTTTTTTAAAGGACAGAATGATGACTGGGAAGTACCTAGCTACTAGGAGAGCATGTTAGTGGCTTTATGAGAGAGTCAGGGAAAAAAAAGAAAACAAACAAGGGATTAACAGAAGGTGTGAAATGACAAGTTCAGTTTGGGACAGTTTGTTTTGTTTTTAAAAAATACATTTCTAGGTCATGCAGGACTCGATCCCAGGACCCTGGGATCATGACCTGAGCCAAAGGCAGACACTCAACCACTGAACCACCCAGGTATCCCTCTTTGATACTTCCTCTAATGAGAGGTTAGACTATGTCCCCTACTCAAGAGTCTGGAAGGACTTATAAATATTTTGAAGGAAAAGCTTTAATGGCTGGAGGGAAGAGGAGTGGCTCAAATGGCAGGAGGCAGTAACATTCAGGGCTAGACCGTAAAGATTACGCAGCTTCTACCTGCTTCTTTTGGAATGCTCACTCATTGGATAATCCCAGTTTCCATGCTGCGATAAACCCTAGCTACAACCGGATGCTCTGGTTAAGTGTCAGATGACACCAAATCTTCAAGTCATCCTAGCCCCAGAACCAGAATTGTAAATGAAGAAGGTTTTACTTCCCCATCTCCCATTGTTCAAATGGTATCTGATGTTCCTGATAAGGTAACATGGAACAGAAGCAAGCCATCCTCACCACGCCCTGTTCAAATTCCCATCCCACAGAATACATGAGCATGACAAAATGACAACTCCCAGTGTAAGATAGTTTGATAGATAAGCCCTGGAATAGCACTTGGTACCCAAAAGTGAACTGTGCTCTAACAAAATCTGAAATGTGCAGTCTTGGCTTTGGAGCCCACTGATCAACAGAAGGGCCCTTTGGAAGTTATCAGGGAGGTCTTGACACCAGGGGAGACATAATGAACTCAACAATCTAGACAAGGGGAATTCAGGCACAGTGTGGAAGGTATCATCTTGCTTTTGAAACCCCAAAATAAATGGAGAGAGTAAAAGAGGTAAACTAAAGAATTACTGTTTCTGATTATAATTTGGAAGAAAGGAAACAAAGAAATTAATAGTTAACAAATTAGGTGGGAGTGTAACAACCAGCCAAAGGTCATCAAAAGAAGATATGGCCTCAGGGCAAAGATCAAATCCTAGGTCAGGACTGTTTTCCAGAGAAGTCGCACCATTTTGCATTCCTACCAGCAACGTAAGAGAGTTCCAGTTGCTCTACATCCATCGTTCCTTGGTATCATCAGTATTTCTTATATTAGTAGTTCTAACAGATATGTAATGGCATCTTATTGTGCTTTGAAGTTGTATATTCCTAATGACTAATGAGCTTTTCATTAGCTTATTTTCCTACCCTTTATCTTCTTGATGAAGTCTGTGTTCAAATCTTTTGCTCATTTTTCACTGGGTTATTTGTTTACTTACTGTTTTTTTTTTTTATTTTATCGGAGTTCAATTTGCCAACATATAGCATATCACCCAGTGCTCATCCTGTCAAGTGCCCCCCTCAGTGCCCGTCACCCAGTCACCCCGACCCCCCACCCGCCTCCCTTTCTACTACCCCTTGTTCGTTTCCCAGAGTTAGGAGTCTCTCATGTTCTGTCCTGTTGTGTTACAAGAGTTCTTTATTTTGGATACAAGATTTTGGTAGGTATGTGATTTGCAAATGTTTTCTCCCATCTGTAGCTTGCCTTTTCAGTCTCTTCACTGTGTTCTCTAAAGAATAAAACTGTTTAATCTCAATGAAATCCAATTTACTAATTTTTCCTTTATGGATAGTGTTCTGCCAAACCCAGGGTGGGGAGGACTAATCTACATGGGCTCAGAATGAGGAAATTTCTTAAGGCTGTTGGATCATTCTGTATCCTGTTTGTAGTAGGGGTTACAAGGATCTAGGGGTTCCACCTATGCGCATGTTAAGACACACAGAACCATACACCAAAAAATTGTCAATGCAGAGTTTTAAAAAATCTGTCATCTGTAACTAACACATCTGTAGGAAATGAATGTAAATGACATGAATCAGAGCTTTCCCATGCATACAATCTTATTTTTATTAAAGGAGATAGAGAACAATTAAAAAAAAAAACAGCCTTTAACCCTGACATGTATACATAACATGAAAGTGGTCTAAATTTATACTCTGACACTTCTCCATTGTTTAACATAATTTAAGTGTGGATTGTATGCTAATTTCCATTGTTGACCCTTAGCAAAAGAATCTGTTCTTTCAGGAATTCCGCCCAGGAGAAAAGATGTTGATTTCATTTATATCCAAGCATGATAGTACAGAGGAAAAAGGAATCGGGAAGACTGGTCCAATTGCTAATTATCTAACAACAAATGAGCTGATGGCAGGGGTCTAAGTAACCCAAAACATTTAGGACCTTTCAAAACTATTCAGATTATTGACTCCACCTGCAGATAAACAAGATCAAACAATTTGGTCTTTCTCTCTGCCTTTATAACCCATCAAAGCCGGAAGGTCTCAAAAGTACCTTCTAATTGGTTTCATTGTTTTGTTTATTGTGGTTATCACAGTGCAGTTAACATTTGCATTTCTAATAGACCATCCTGACATTTCACTTGGTTTTAAATGACCCTTAATGGTTTTCTACGTTTCAGTGGAACCAGTTGAGTCCATTCTTAAGGAGTAACTGCTACATACAAAAGGGCTGCTTTTTGTCCCTGATGGTCTCAGAAGGTAGAAATATTGAAGAGTGGGTTCACATGCATAAATTAGAAGGTCATCTTGCCATCAGCGATGTAAACGTGACATCGAGAGCTCACCAGTGTAGATGATTTGCATTCTCATATTTATGCCCTGCATTTTCCTCACTTCCATGGCTTTCCTCATGTGATTTCCTCCTCTTAAACACCCTTTCCCATCCATATGGCTGCCTCCACGACACCAAGCTCAATCCCACAGGCTGGAACAGGGCTCCCTCCCCGTCTCCAGTGCTGCCACACTGTTGGCTACCACTGGAATGTTAGTACTAATCACATCCTTCTTCATAGGTAGCTTTTCCCATATCAATCTCAATCTCCATTCCACTACAGCTTCTTATAGGAAAAGACTGTGCTTTATTCAATTTTCTCTCTCTCTCAAAGTGCCTTGAACATTGAGTCCTTTCATAGGCGATTTGCAAATGTTTTCTCCCAATATATGGTTTCTCTTTTCATCCTACACACTGTGTTTTTCAAGGAGCAAACTTTTAAACTTGGGTGAAGTCCAACTGATTTTTTTTTTCCTTTAGAAATAATGTTTCTGGTGTAGTCTTTAAGAACTCTTTGCCAAATCTAGAGATTAAAGCAAGGGTGGGGAGGAATCTACAAAGGGTTATCATGATGGGATATGAGGGTGTTGGAGTTGTTCTGTATCCTCTTTGTGGTAGTAGTTACAAGAATCTATGAATGTGTTAAAACTCCCAGAACTGTACAGCAAAATATTTATTTAGCACTTTGTGAAGTGCTAAAAGAGTATTTGCTTGATTCAAATGTGTCATTAAGGGAACCATTTTTTGCTAACTTATCTTGGGAACTTAACTTCCCTAACCAAAAGTCACATTCTCATGCCCCAGGAGCTAAGGGAGCTAAGTAAATAGTGTCTCTCAGTCAGTAATCTAGATTAAGTATTTTCTCTATGCAAAAGAGCACATCTTTTTAGATTACCCCAAATGGCAAACAGACATGTCCCTGGTGACCTGTGAGCCACAATAGAACAAAGCTATTGTCCAGCTTTGGAGGCTTTCCATTTCTCTCCCTATTTGGAGTGATGGAAAAGGTGCCCCATCTATATTGTCGCTAGATAGTGAGCTCTTTCTGGAAGGAAAAGAGTGACATGATCCCAGGAAGAAGCGGCAGAAAGAGAATTGACTTCTTAGTATCTTCCTGCCCCCTGGGATACTTCTCTCCAAGGTGGTGAGAACCAGAAATATACTTCAGCTCTGAGCAACCTGCCATGGGCCCCACCATCTCGGGTCTGATCTACCTTGTACAGGCCTGATTATATCATGGCTTCCTGCCCTGGAGATGACTGTTGGCATGCACAAAACTGGAAATGTTGAAGGACTCCCAGACCTCATGCATAGAAAGGAAATTCATTGCTCCTGAACCCAGAGCTTAATGGCTTTCCTCCAGAAAACCTTGCCCCTGATCCCCTGGCTCTGTGCCCATCAGGAAATAGGATAAGATTTATGAATGTTGCCCAAAACTTGCCACAGCAAGCTTAAAACAATTTTAAAACAGATGAAAAGCAGATGAAATGGTCTTGGGTGGACACAGATTCACCCTATGATTCAATCACCTTTTATTTAAAGTCAAAGAGTGTTTCTTGCAAAAGAATAAAGGAACCCTTCCTCTGTCACTTTGTATGGAGAATGATGGCCCAGGGGGATGGTCATTTGGGAAGACAGACTGCTCACAGTGTCATGTTGACTTATATGCATGATTGATGTGTGACATGTATCTGTGCCTTAACGTCCTCCAGATCCCTACATGAACTAAACTTGTAACAATTACACTAAATCCACTAATTAGTAAGATGAATTAGTGAGTCAATCCTCAACCATTCTAGAAGAATACTGGAAAGATCTACATAGTTGGCACTTAGATCTTACCCCAAATACACTGCATACAGTCCTTTGCAGCATTGTATACTCCACCCTTTCCTAAGTGGCCGTCAGCTGTGGTCACGTGGTCCTATGATACCATAGAGCTAATTAGCCTTAGAGACAGCAGTAAATTGGAATTCCAGTTGCAAACTCCTTACGGCTTAGCACAACACTCCAAGAAAGAAAGCACATGGAAACTTAGGACAGATTTGGGTTTCTGCTTGGCAGCCAGCTAGCATTGCAGAGACTATCAGACCAATTTCCTTCTTTCCCTCTATCATGATTTTATGTGTCTGAGAACTGGCAAGAAAAAAAAGTGCTGTTTAACTGCCAAACTGTTGCTTAAGGACAGCATCCATGGAAAATAAAATTAAAAATAATTAAGGTCAGGCCCTCTTAGGATAACACTACATTATAAGGAACTTAAAAAGACAAAAAAACATAAACAAGTTAAACTTCCTTTTACAGAAGTTGCTGTTTTTGTTTTCTTAAGAGCATCTGAAATAACAAAGCAAGTTATTTAATATCATTTACTTTAGCAAACTACACTAAAAAGAACATCCAGTCACAATCTAACTGGAACACATAACTTCTTCAGGGTTTCTATTACTTCCAAAAAAAAAAAAAAATTTTTTTAAATGAGAAATCCAGGATAAGCGACTATTGAACTCAGGTACTCAAAAAGGATACAGACAATAAAAGCGTCATTTATTCCATGAAGTATATGAGAGAAAGTATTTACAAGGTCAGACAGCATGAAAGGCAGAAAATTTACATTTTATTTCTGTATGTATATATTCAAGAATTCTATACAAAGTGGTTTTTTTATATGCAGAACCTTTTCAAAGCATGGAGATACAGTAGTGAACAAACACAAAAGTCCCTGCTCTCATGGAACTTACATTCTCACCAGCGAGACAGACAATAAACAGACAAATATACAAAATGTCAATATACAAAATGTCAAGTAATGAAAAGTGTGATGTAGAAAAAAATAGGGCAAAAGGAGAGAGAGCGGTCAGAGGCATTGTGGCAGATGGGATGATCCAGAAGTACGCCATCCAAAAGGAGATTGCTAAGCAAAATGAAGCTAGGTGGGAGTTATAGAAATATAAAAAATGTATACAGAGATTATTCAACAAATCATCGTGGGGGGAAAAAAGCCTTAATTATTTGGGGGGAAATAGTTTTTTTTTGTTTGTTTGTTTGTTTGTTTTGTTTTGTTTTTTATTCATGAGAGACACAAAGAGAGAGGCAGAGATACAGGTAGAGGGAAAAGCAGGCTCCCTGTAGGGAGCTCACTGGGGGATTCGATCCCAGGACCCTGGAATCACGACCTGAGCCAACAACAGACACTCAACCATTGAGCCACCCAGACTTCCTGAAATAAGTTTTTCTATTACATTTTAAACCAAAATTAATTCCAGATGCCTTAAATTAGTTAAACATAAAATAAAGACAATTATTTTTTAAAACAAAGAAACATAGATAAAAGTGTAATCTTGGGATGGGGGAAGGATGCATGATGCATCTGAGCAAACCAGAAATCTTTAGAGAAAAAGCTAAATTATACAAAAATGCAGAATTCCCACATGCCTAAAAGACCCCTAAACAAAATAAATGAAGAAATGACAGAATGATAAAATACTTGAATACGTGGATTTAAAATGTCAACAGATAAAGAATTTTCAAAGTAATAACATACTTTCAGGGGCACCTGTGTAGCTCAGTCGGTTAAGCATCTGCCTTCAGCTTAGGTCATGATCCTGGGGTCCTGAGATCGAGCCCCTAGTCAGGTTCCCTGCTCAGTGGGGGGGTTTGCTTCTCCCTCTCCCTCTGCCTCTCCTCTCTGCTTATGCATGTACTCACTCTCTCTCTCTCTCTGTCAAATAAATAAATAAAATCTTAAAAAGCAAAGCAAAAAAGACATACTTTTTTTGCTTACAAAAATACAAGATAATAATACAAGATAATAATATTATATGAAATTTTGGGTAATATTAAGAAACAATTCACAAAAGAGATAAAAAATATCAATGAAGACAAAGTTCAGCCTAACTTGTGTTGAGGAAATGAAAATTAAAGCAGTATGGATATGCCATCCTTTTCCATTCAAGTTGACAAAAGAGAGTTCAGAAATAATACAGGGCAAAAATAGGCACTTCATTCACTGCTGTTTGGAATGGTACAGCCTGATGGGTAAATCAACCATATATATGCATGAGTCCTAAGGAAATATTCATGTATGCAAACTAGGATTCATAAATGAGAATATTGATGCATTACTTACAGTTTCTCCAAAGCCACCTAGATCAAGGTGGAATATGAGAGGGGAAGTGAGGAGAGTGGGAAAGACTGTATGAAATTTTAGTGCCAATCAGAGCAGATAAACTTGTGCTTGTTTAATATGTCAACATTCCAAGTAAGATTTGAATTGCAAAGAGGCTCAGCAGAAATGTATGTACATACATCTTGAACTCTATGTATACGCATACATGTATAGTGCAAATTTACATACAAATTAGAAATAATCCAAATTGTCAATATTAAGAAGATGATTAAACAACCACATAACCATACTCTGATGTTACTTGCAATTACATTGTCCATACTTAGTGATTTAGAAAATGTTTATAATTAATTACAAAAGATGTTTTTAATTACAAAATGGTATACACAATATAATCCCAATTATATTTAAGAACAAAATCCATAACTTATGTGAATAATAATAATAATGTGTTTAGACAAAGATTAAGACTATACCAAGCTCTATATCAAAATAATAACAATGATTATCACTGGGTGAAAGAACTATAGATGATAAAGTGAACATTTTTTTTAAAGATTTTATTTATTTATTCATGAGAGAGAGAGGCAGAGAAATAGGCAGAGGGAGAATCAAGCTCCTTGCGGGGAGCCTGATGTGAGTGAGACTCGATTGCAGGACCCTGGCACCATGACCTGAGCCAAAAGCAGATGCTCAAGCACTGACCCACCCAGGTGCTCCTGAACACTTTTTAAAAATTAGTAAATATTTAATGAATTTGATTCTCTGCTTTCCCTACCTAACACAGTGAGTTGAAGATGAGATTTTAGACTAATAATTGCCTAGCTTCTAATTACCAAGCAAAGCCTGAGAAACTACTTCTTTACTGTCCTCTTAAATAGATGCCTTACAGGACTCTACTGGTAAACTCAAATGAACTAAAACTGACTGCATTTCGAAACTTTTGAAAGTTGTACCACAGACCTAAAGATAGAAGGAAATACCCTCAGGTATTGCAAAATGAAGGGTAGGATTGCTGCTCTGAATAAGAATACTTTTATGGCCAAAAATTCTATGGAATTTGCATGAATGATGAAGAAAACACAGAGGTCAAAAAGTAGTAACTGATAAATTCCAATCTCCTCCCTACTTTTCATGTCAATAAAAATGTTAGAATATTAAAATATACCCCGAGGTCTGTATTCTGCTGCTGCCAATTTCACCTATAGAGCTGTAAAATTAATCTTCTTAGGTCAACCTGGGCAACAGGAAAAGTTTACTCCAGAAAAAACTCAGAAATATCCCACTAGGGATCCCTGGGTGGCGCAGCGGTTTGGCGCCTGCCTTTGGCCCAGGGCGCGATCCTGGAGACCCGGGATTGAATCCCACGTCGGGCTCCCAGTGCATGGAGCCTGCTTCTCCCTCTGCCTGTGTCTCTGCCTCTCTCTCTCTCACTGTGTGCCTATCATAAATAAATAAAAAATTAAAAAAAAAAAAAAAAAAAAAAAAAAAGAAATATCCCACTAAAATAAATTCCAGTTTCTCCAGTGCTGCCATTAGATGCAAGGAGTAGATGCCTACATCCATTAGATGCCTACACCCCATAGAAATTCTACAAAGTAATCTACCATGGAAAAAAATGATTCAGTTTGTCTTGTATATTTCCCATAGTCCTCTCAAACTAAAATCGCCTCATTGTGATTTGGTTATTCTCAATAAGGCTTACCCAGGAACCTCAATCAAACTGTGGGTATAATCTTTAATTCTTATCTGTCCTTTAAACCCCTTCTCTCAACCCAGTAATATCCCATGTCCATCACCAGGTTCTGTCACATTTGATTTGAACTCACAAGCATATATCAGAACCATTCCAGCCTCTTCTTGCTCATCCCGTGGTCCCATTGCCACTGCCTCAGTCGACCGTCTTTCACCAATACGAAGGCCACTCCTAAATACCATCCCTGCTTTCATGTTGTTATCCAATCTTTTCAAAACCCCACATTTTACCCATCTCAAATTGCCAATTGCAAAAATTTAAAAATTTTTATCACAGAAGCTACATATATTCCCACTGTGGGAAATCTGAAAATTTCACATAAAGACATAAAATAAATTCTTTAAGCCCTCACTTATACTTTCCAAAGATAACCACTGTTTTTTTTTAAAAATGTCTTTCAAAACAACACAATGAAGATGCCTAATAATGGCTACAGAAGTGACCGACTGTCCTGCAATGATTCTCTAACTTGGCTCATCTAATTTAGATAAAAATATAAGATTGGGATAGAGACTATTTCTTGCTTGTTCAGAGTATTTAATGTTATGATAAATTACACTCAGTTTTCTCATCGTATCAATTATGTCTATTCTAAATGTGATCCTAGTCACTTGAAATAAGAATGATACTGCATTTGCTTTATAGCTTAGGAATAGTTTTAATCTGGTGAGAAAGAAGAAATTCAAGAAAAAATATTTAGTTAAAAACCACAAAAGAGAATACAACTGAGATCGCTAAAAAGAAAAATTAAATCAAGGATGTATGCTATCACAATAAATGACCCCCCAAATCCAATTGGTTTACAACAACAAAGATTTGCCTGTTATTCATGCTACATGCCTGTCATGGGTCAGTTGCAACTCTGCTCTATGTGATTTCTCTTCAGGAGCCAGACTAATGCAGTAGTCTCTATCTGGAGTGTTGATAAATGCTTGAGGAAGGGAAAAGAGAGCATGGTGAATCAAATCTGGCTTTTAGAACTTCTTTCCAATAATGTCTCACATATCATTAACCAGAATAGTCATATAGCTAAGTCTGAAATCACTCAAGTGGAAAAATATAATTGTCGAGGGAGAAGCAAAAAATATTTGTGAACATGTACACTACCCCACATGTCTAATGCTATTATGACCTAATCTTATGAAAGCTCCAGACAATGCAATAAGATAAGAAAAATAAATAAGGAGCATAAATTTTGGAGAGGGTATACAAGTATCATTATAAACAGATAATTACATTCATAGACACTGAAAAGAACCAGATGAAAAATTATTAGAATTACTAAGAAATTTTATTAAGATGGTTAGCAATAAAATACACAAGAATCAATAGCTATCCTACATATTAGTAATAACAAATTAAAAAAAGGAAGATACTGGGCTTGATGTTCCAATTTGAAGTAAAGAATTCAAATTCCAACTACATAATTATATTCATATTTTTTGATAATGCATAGCATTTATTTTAATCACTGTGTCCCTACATTACTTATTTAATTAATTCTCACACCACTTTTTATCCTATTTCATAGATGTGGAAAGTAAAACAAAAAGAAAGTAACTTGTCAAAGTTCACAGAGCTAGGAACTGGCAAAGACAGAATTCAAATCTATCTACCATAGCTCCAGGGCCTATGCTTTTTACACTGTTTTTTTTCCTCTTATCTAGCTAAGAAAACATGTATAAGCATGATAAAAAAAAATTTCACCAAGTTAGATAGATTATTGTTTTAATAACACAAGAAAAATATGTGACAATCACTTGGATTATTTATATCTCCAAACAAAATAGTGAACTTGATTAGAATCATATTCTTTATTTTACTTATGAGAACAATGAGGCAAAAGCCAGTTATCACATTAATATAGGAATAACAGAATTAAGAACAGGCCAGATTCCTAAATCTACTAAGTTATGTGTATTGTTTATATCAAGAGACTTTTTGGGAAGAAAAAAAAAAAACCTTTTTAATTTAAATGAATGCTTAAAATGACAAGAGTAATCAAGTTGCTTTTTTTTTTTTTTTTTTAATTCTTCAAAGGACAGAAGAAAATGTTCTAATAGCAAAATTGCAGAGTGGGATGAGCCCAGGATTGCTGCCAATTTTGTTATCATTCCCATTAGGAATCTCGGCAAATGGAAAAGAAATCCGTGAGGAAAATGAAAAATGAATTGACTATTGCATCAGGTGAGTCACTTCTGGGCCACCACCTGTGGCTTTGATGTGGGCTCCACATCATCACATGGCATAGGGTTTGTTTGGAAGAGGAAAACCTGTGAAGATGAGTAAGCAAGAGAAGAGAAGGTATGAATCCTCTAACTACATTATTCTCCCACAGAGAGGGATGCAAGGTCTAGACAGCTTCTGCTCCTGTAGTGTAGATCTGTGTTTCAGAGGACTATTGTTCCCTGCAATTTACTGTTGTTATAACACAGAGAGAGAGAAAAAAAGCAGTCTTGTCAGTGGGGCAATACCCAGGCTACTGGGAAATCAACAATTTGGAGATGATGCACCAGCTGTTTACTGGATTTGCCTGGTATTGCCAGCTGCCTAGCACTTGAAGTCCATATGGCAAATAGGATTTGTAGTATCTTACTTTGAGAGTCATCTCATATTTCATGAGACTCTGAGCTTGGGTGCAATCCCTCCTACTAGAAAAGGACACATCTCTAGATCTCTCAGGCAACTTTCTGGCCAATCCAGAAAAAAACATCTCCTTTCAGTCCTTTCAGATAATTTTATACTGCATCATAGTTGGAAAGAGAGCTTAAAGTTTGGGGCCTAAGATGTACCAGATCAGGGTAAAAGATTTTCTTCCAAGTAAATTTCAATCTAAAGGGAATCCCTAATAAACAAACAAACAAAAGAACAGCTAAGCTTTATGAATACTACAGTGTCTCAAGCAATATATTAATTGCATTATTTATTATTTCATGTGATCCTCCTGATAACTGCATGGTAGAAGGGCTACATTTTTCATTGTACAGATGACTAGACCTAGATTCAGGAAGGCAGAACAACTTCTCCAGCGTCACACATCTGGTATGTGGCAAAGCAGAGATTTGAACTTACACTAGATTGAGTCTTAAATCAGTTTTCTTAGCCACTACTCTGCTCTATCCATCTTAAATTATTGATTACCCTCGTGAAAGTATTTATAAGCTGGAATCACTGTTCGCTTTTTCCATATTTGGTGCATATCCTGATGCAAAGGCCTTAAATATATGTTTGTTGAGTGCACCCATAATTGACACAAGACTAAATGAAAAAAAAAAACTAGGATATTTTAAACTTAATATATTTCAAATATTTCTGCTTTCATTTGGTACATATTGTAAAGTTGCCTTACAATACGGACTTAATAATTCAAAGCAAGCAGAGTTTGTGTCACGTCAGCTGTTATAAAGTAAATTCTATTCAGTGATATCAGTATCAGTCCAATAACACCATAGATCAAGTCTCTGCTTATTTACTACAACATGCAAGGGCATCAATGAAGACAGGAGGAAAACAGGATGAGTATCTTAAGTCCTCTAAATTAGACCTGTTGGAGGAGAATATATTGAAAGATAAAGTAATTTGCCTTAAGCTTATCTTATGATTGTGAATTTTGGCAAAATATCAAGAAATTTAGACGGGATCAAATTCCTTATATCTTCAAAAAAACGACATAGGAAATCTACTACCTTTATAAAGCCAGGAGAACATAGGTGCTAACCAGCTGAGAATATCTATAATTTCTTAGATTATCCATGCAAACAACAAAAAAGAAATTCTTCAGCATTGTGTTTCTCTTGGTGAGAACTGACTGGAGGAGCCAGGTAGCAACTCAGGCTCTACAGATCTCTCAGGCAGATAAAAACAGAACATGAAATGCAGCAGGAGGTGCTTGAGGACAAACTCTGAATTCCAGTCCTTACTACCAGATGAAATTTTCCCTGAGTCACTCAAGGAAGCTGAACATTTGGGTAGTCATGGCATTAAGTCTTAACTGCTTTATCTGTAAATCCTATGAGCCATCATAATAGGGGTAATGACCCTTTTCTACTTCACAAAGATGTTTTGTAGATTAACTAATTAATGATTATAAAGTGTTACATCTTATTAAGTTTATTATGATCATTAAGTTCTCATGATGAAGAGATAAATTTTGAAATTTGATGTTCAGTAGGTGGCGTTCTTCCCTCTGGATCTATGTTCTAGGGGCAATCTCTGACATCTTTGGATTCTTAATTGTTAAAACAACACTATCCACTAGCACTTTCTCCAGGCATATGGAAGAATTAAGGACATAGCTATATTTCATTATGATTTGAATATCTCCTGTACAAGCTTTGATATTGGCTCCCTATACTAATACATAGTATGTCATCAAGTATATACTTTTCAGTATTTTTAAAAAATAACATAAAAATAATATTGACATGCAAAAAACAGATAAAGTAAATTTATAGTTATTGAAATCAATATATACAAATAAAATATAGTTATGTAAATATATAAATGTAATAAAACATAATGATAGCAAACATTCAGGGAGCATTTAATTAGGTAGTATTTAATTGTCTTACATGATTTCATTAAATCCACTCAACAATTTTTTTTTACAGTGATAAAAGATTTGTTCATTTGACACAATTTCTATTCCATATCATCAGGTGGACTGAGTTCAAATTTTTGAGTTGAACTGTTTTGGCTTAGGCGCATCTCTGACTGAAGGACTTTTTAGAATTTCAGATGAGAAAGTAAGGAACAAAAATACTGAATAATTTGCCCAAGGTCACACAGTCGGTAAACTGTGGAGCCGTCAATATGAACCCAAGTTGTCTGAATCCAAACTTTTACCTCTCAAATGCTAAACCTTATTTCCTCCTATATACTGCCTACACATCACCTAGTCACCATGAGAAAATGTTTACAGTAATTTTATTATGAACACAGGACATGAAATTTACATTCCCTTTATGAAAAAAAATGGACAATTTTGATTGAATATAAGTAGAAATTTGATATGATGGCAATATTTTGGAATTATTTTTTAAAAAGCATGAGTTACATTGTTTGCATAATAAATTTTTGTTTATGTTTATGCACATAAGTATATATTCTCCTATTGCTAAACTTCTGAATGGTGTTCTTGTTTTCTTTCCTTATTAATTCAGGGAGTGTCCGTGTGGGGAACAGTTTGGGGAGGGATGAGCAGTGAGAGATGGATTATCGGCTTTAGAACTTCTAGATGGAGTCTCCTGGAGTTAATGACAACACCAAACTTGTGTACTTTTCATCCACAGGTGGAGAGTTTGGCCCCAGGACATTGTTTAGGTGATGGAACTTACTGGCAAGTGAACAGAGAGAAATTTCAGAATGCCTGGTAAATATTACCACTGTACTACCACCTTAAGAATTTTAATCCTTGATGTAACTAATGATCCTATTAACATATGTTGATCAACAACCATGATATGTGATATGTATATCATTGAATTATTTTGTGGCCTTACCCAATAAGACCAGAACACAAATATTGATTTAGGTTTTTTCCAATGTAAAATATGATCAATAATTAAGAAAAAATCCAAAATATATGGACTCTGACCTGTTATTAAAAAAATATAGGAGGATCCCTGGGTGGCGCAGCGGTTTGGCGCCTGCCTTTGACCCAGGGCGCGATCCTGGAGACCTGGGATTGAATCCCACGTCGGGCTCCCGGTGCATGGAGCCTGCTTCTCCCTCTGCCAGTGTCTCTGCCTCTCTCTCTCTCTCTCTCTCTCTCTCTCTGTGACTATCATAAATAAATAAAAATTAAAAATATAAGAATCAGTTAAAATATAGGATGCCTGGGTGGCTCAGTGGTTGAGCATCTGCCTTTGGCTCAGGGTGTGATCCCGGTTCTGGGATCGAGTTCCACATCAGCCTCCCTGCAAGGAGTCTGCTTCTCCCTCTGTTTATGGCTCTGACTCCCTCTCTGTGTCTCTCATTAATAAATAAATAAAATCTTTTAAAAAAATAGTAATCACCATAAAACATTTTTTAAGGGTAGTTTTTAGTGTTAACTGCAACCAAAACAAGGAAAGTGCATGAAGTGCTAGACTTTATGGGAAATGTATCAGAAAAAAAATGGTTCTAGAACTTCTGTAAAACTCCGTGCAGACTCAGCTTAAGAAAACTGGAAATGTAGCACCAATTTTAAGGAAAACGGCTGCTCCTTTGCTGGTGTTTCAACTATGGTGAATGGAATTTTTGCCTTCTGGTACTGAAAGATCCAGTGGAACCAAACTTGATACCCAATATTCCACAGATGATCCTCAAGTCCAGCATTTTCTCATAGCCCCAATATGGCTGCCTCATTCTTCCTTATTGATGCCTGCAGGAAAAGGGGTCACTTTTATTCTAGAAGCAAAAACAAATCCCTATGTCAAAGGGGAAAATGATAAGGAAGAAAAGAAAGATAAAACAGTAATGTATTCTAAAATTTTATAAACAACATCTCTCAGGGAATGTCCTTTTGATGGCCATAATCTGGCATGATGAGTCTTAACTGGTGACTGGTGGTAAGAAAAGAGAATGTGTTCCTTGTGGTAAGAAAAGAGAATATATGTGTCTGGGCTTTAAAATGATAGTCTAACACTATCTTTGAAAGTTCATAATAACTGAACTGTGACAACTCTCCACAGTTAACACACGTAAAGTGAATAAATAAAATTACACACACACACACACACACACACACACATATATATATATATATATCTTAAGGATTTATTTATTTATTCGAGAGAGAGAGTGTGTGCAGGGAGCAGGGCAGGGAGCAGAGGGAGAAGGAGAGAGAACCCTAAGGAGACTCCACAATGAGCAAGGAGCCTGATGCATGCTCAATTCTACGACCTGAGTCAAAACTAAGAGTCAGATGTTAATTGACTTTGCCGCCCAGGTGCCCCTAATTCTACAGGTTTTTAACGTTGTTTTTCTGAATGGTCTATGTGCTATACAGGTCTAAAACTACATTTTCTCAAACTTGTCAAATTCACAACAGACCATCTTCATATATGAGCTTGATAAAGAATCAGTATTTTAATATTCTCAAGAGACAGTCTTCCAACAACCAAAACAACTCTTGAAAGCCCTTTTTGCCTCAGAATTATAGAATCTCATGACAGAAGCTTAATAGTTTGACCTATATTTATCACATATACAAATACTTCTCTATAAGCCACTTACATAAAAACATTTATACTTGCATCGATGGGGAGAAATATTGTGAAATCTGTTTTCTATGTTGGCAAGATGGAGATAATACTACTGACTCTACCTAACTCATTCAGATTAGGAGAGCCTGTTTGGAAATTAAAAGACCAGAAGAAGAAAAAAAAAAAAAGCTGTTCGAACATAGTTGATTCAAATTTATCTTTTTTTAATTTGATGAAAGTATCATCTAGTTTCTGGAAGAAATGCACCTAGTATTAGAGAAGGAAGTGACACATGCCCAGAATAGAACAAAATTAACCAAATACATTCTGAGCATTAACAAGGAGACAGATGATGATGTCAGATTGCTCTCACAAGCACCTGCTTCATCGTTATCACTTTGAAATGTGTCCAGGTATCATATGCATATAAGAAATTTAAAGTTTAACTTACAGAAGAGGGAATGTTTTATGCATCACCCACTGCAGATGGTCCTTCCTCTCTCCATTAGTGCTCCAAGAGCCAGTAAATTTTCTGACATTCTCTCATCAATCCTTAATCCCTTCTTTCAGTGTGTCAAGTCCACTCCTATCTCAGGACCTTTGCACTTGCTGTCTCCTCATCTAGACAGTTGTTCTCCAGGCCTTCGCAAAGCTTACATCTTCAGTCTCCTCTGTTCCCTTCTCTAATGAAATTCTCTGTGTGGCACTCCTTGCCCACTCTGGCTCTATGGAGACAGAGACCCCTGACTCCTTTGGTTGATGTCAGTTTTATGTAATAGTAAGCACTCACCAAATGCCCCCTGTGCATCAGATTTGCTAAACAAGTATCTCTCTAAATTCTCACCACACTCTACAAGATCTGTATCATTACCTCCGCATTACAGAAAAGGGAACTAATCCTGAAGAGGTTAGGTAACCTGCCCCAAATCACAAAGCAAAACTAGGTAACCCATCACCAGCTAACACTAATAACTGAGCCTCTACCATGTGGAAAGCATTTTGCTGGCTGAGGATATATAAATTCACCATACTTCACCTCAGCCTCAGGGAGCTACCAATCTAGTTGAGAAGAAAAACCTGAACAAGATTTTTTACATACGTGGTAAGGACACGAAGGAGGGAGGAATCACTATCAAATGGAAGCAGGAAGACTCCACATTTAGTCCATGACTCCACAGATGTCATGGACTAAATGTTTGTATTCCCCTAAATTCCACTGTTGAAGTTTGAACCCTAACAGTGTGATGGAATTAGTGTCAGGGGCCCTTGGGAGGTAATTAGATTTCAATGAGGTCCTTAAGATGGAATTAGGGCCCTTCTACAAAAAGACCAGAGAGCTTGGGATCTCTCTCTCTCTCTCTCTGTCCCCAGACCAGGAAGGAAGTGAGCCCTCACCAGGCACTGAGTTGGCCAACATCTGGATCTTGGACTTTCAGCCTCCAGATTGCAAGAAATAAAAATCTGTTGTTAAGTCGCCTGGTCTATGGTATTTTGTCAGAACAGCTCGAGCAGACGTAGACAACAGACAACCTGTGGTTTGAGCAAACCAGCAAGAGAAGTAGCATTTTAATAAATGAAGGGGAATTCTTGGTCAGGGGAGTTGCCTTTCAGTGACACATTGGCCCATAGGTATACAGCATATGAAACAAGATTTCTTATTAAACTCAAGAAAAACAAATATCTATGTTGCTTTTTCAAGATATTCAGAATAAATTTAAAAGAGTATAGATTTAAAGAGGTGGAAATGATGTATCTGTGCAGGCTAGCAAAATGAATAAGTGAGAGTGCCGGGTATAGCCCTGTCTATACTATCAGAGGAGAATTATTTGCTACATCCCAGATTTCCTGTAGTAAACAGGAGGTGCAGGCCATGTTTTGCAGAGGTGTATGTTTCTTTTTGTCACAGCGTTTTACAGAGAGATTTTTTTTCCCGGAGAGGCACCTGTAAAATGACATTTATTGTCACAGTTATTTTACTTGAAAATTGGTTCAGTTTTACAAGTTAAGACGTGAAGTTTCCAACTGCCAACACCGCACAGCCAACCCAGGATCTGAAAATCCTCGTGATGTTTTTCTGCCTCTGACATCATTATTATCAACAAGGACATGGCAATCCGAAGTTAGCTGACAATTGAGTTTATTATGCCTACAGCAAAAATATCAAACGCATTCTCCCACAGCTGTGCTAGTTCTACCCTCCTAGACAGATGCAAAAACACGTTTGAGATAGTAAAGTTGGAAAGTGTGGCTTAAGACAACCAGGGACTAGTCAGTGGTTCTAAAACTTGGCTGTACGATAGGATCACCTGTGAACTTTTAAAAACTCCTCATGCTCAGGATCTCTGGGAACAAACATCTCTATATATTTTAAAGCTCCCAAGGTGATTCCAAGGTGAAGTTAAAGGTTGAGAATTGTTGCTTCCATTTGTCTGGTGGTTTCAAGCCTGTATCTACATTAGAATTATCTGGGAAGTTTTAGAAAACAATCATGTCCATTTACTACTCTTGAACAGGCTGATTCCAATGGTCTTGGATAGGGAATATTTAAAAACTCCCAAGGTGACTCTAATAGGCACCCATGGTTAAGAACTATTATTGGTACTAATTCCATACCTGTCACTATACTCATGTAGTTTTTTTTTCTTTTTTTTTTTAATATTTTATTGATTTATTTGTGTACACAAGAGAGCAAACAGGAGTGGTGGGGAGGGGCAGAAGGAGAGGGAGAAGAAGACTCCCCATTGAGCAGGGAGCCTGATGTGGAGCCAGATCCCCAGATTAAGTTAGCAATCATGTGGTGAAGCTCTGTCCCTCTCAGGTATAACATCCATCCCTTCCTCTGCATCTTCAGGGACCAGTCCCCCTCATCTACATGGACACATTCTGGGTCCCCCAGTGGATGTCTGAAACCACACCCTATCTACACCATGATTTTTTTTCCTATCCACCCATCCATCCATCCATCCATACCTATGATAAAATTTAGCTAGTAAATTAGGTGTGGAAATAAATTAACAACAACAGTGACAAAATAGAAAAGTTGTTACGGCATACTGTAATAATAGATGTGTGAATATGATCTCCCTCTTCTCTCTCTCTCAAGAAATCATATTGTGCCCTACTGGCTTTTCTCGTCGTGATGAAGTGAGACGACAAAATGCCGACATGATGAGAGGAGGTGGGTGAAGGGCGTAGGTGTTGTGACCTAGCATGAGCCTACTAGTGACCTTCTGACCTCACATCAGAAGAAGGATCATCTATTTCCAGACCACAGTTAACCTTGAGGAGCAGAAATCGTGGAGAAAGAAGGTTACTGTACTAGACCCTCATTCTTTTCCCTGTGTGACTTACTGTCATCACCCTTATTTTTATTTCCTTGTACATCCCTGACAGACCAAATTCACATGAGCATCATTTTCAACCTGTTGATTTCCAATTTTTAACACCCGCCCCCACTGAGAACATATTTTTCTACCACTTCTGAACTGAAATCTCCTTTTCTCAAGACACATCATCCATGGATCTTACACAACTCTTCTGATCTTCAATTCTCAATGACTCCCATAAGCATTTCTGCCTTTACTTCCTCATTTATCCCTGACATGTTCTGTTGTCCTCTCTGCTTACCCACATCTCACTCAGAATCCCTATGTGGAATGCTTAGCAGGGTAAGTGAAAAAGCCATTGTCGCATAGTCCCCTTGTTTTCAAGTGCAGTGCAAGAATTGAGCTAGGCTAATGTTTAGATAACAAATCTCATCAAGTAAATCATAAACTGCGTTTTATGTTGGAGACAGAATGAAGAACACCCATGGAGGCAAGCTGGAGTTGAAACCAATTTCCACCAGAACCGTCTATGGATGTGTAGTTCTGCTGACCTGGATCTGGGGACTCTTACTAACTTCAAAGGCTGCTCATTCCAAGGAAATTCAGAGGAGCAGGAAACAAGAGCCAGCAATGCTTCAGAATAATTGAGCCTTGTAAAAGCAACGCATCCTGAAAATACAGTTTAAAAAAATCAGAAAGACTAAAAATTAAAGAAAACTGCATCTCCCTCACTTGAGTGGACCTACATCTCAATGAAAGAGAGTCGAGACCCATGAAGCACATGACTTGAGCACTTTGTGATTTGAACACTTATAGGGAAAACAGAAATTATTAGTTGTTTGGAATTCATTTTACAGATCACTACCATTACACAGAATCATTCAGAACTGCTCCTCCTGGAAGTTTCCAGAATAGCAGTTCCCACGGAGTTTCTGTAGAAAGCGAAGACTCCAGTGGAGGTGGTACACCGCATGGCAGGCGATGCCTAGCAATATGAAATTACACCAGAGTCCCGAGCCTTAGCAAAGGGGCATGGATCACTCCCCCATGGGCTGTGTGCCTGTGTTTTCATTTTCAACGTTGGGCTTGTCAGGGTATGCAGGCCAGGCCAAATTATCATCACCTGGTGGTGTCAGATCTTTGTAGGATTTTTTTTTCTTCTTGATATTGAATCACCTAGGGCCATTTCTATTAATAAAATATGTTTTGCTGAGTTTGGGGATATATCTCTTTTCATTATTTTCAAAAGGAACATTGAATTGCTTTTCTGGAACACGGTTTTCAATCCCTTCTGCGTTTTTCTTGCATGTACCCTATTGTCATTGAGGTTACAGAGCTGGGGAGAAAAAAAAATTCAAGAATAGAAGTGGAGGTTGTGTTATGAATAAAATTTATGTGGTAAGTTTTTATACCCACAGAAAACAGCTCTCCTGATGCCTCTCGCTTTTGAGAGCATGTCCTCTGAGTGCGGTCACACCATGCTCACTCCAATCGGGGCATCTGTTACGCTATGCTTTCATTTCTGTCCTTGCCTCTCATCTTCCCACTAGACACACAGCTCCTTTAGGACAGGAACTGTGTCGTTCATCTCTGCATTTTCATGGCCGAGGCAGCGCTCAATAAATGTCTGTGGAATGAGCCAGAGATACAATTCTGTGCTTTTAGACATATGGGAATTGGAACAGTATTTATATAAAGGCTAAAGAAAAAAGGACATTATGGTAAAATGGGAAGAAGATGCTGGAATAGGAACTAGTCCCCGAGAGGTAAAATATTAGAAATGGTTATAGGAAAATTTGAGACAATTGTTCTTTTTCACCTCCCAGAAGCATGGAAGCATCAACACACAAAAACTAACACATGTTTCTATGAGGCCAGGTTCAGATCGGGGGCTTATGGATCTCTACACATGTTTAGCACCCTTCCTCTCCAGACAGCCTAGAACAAAAGTAAAAGGACTTTATTCCTCAGCCATGGGAGATTGTCATAGGGAGTGAACCAATGAGAGTAATTAAGAGAATTAAAAGTGGAGGGGTTGGGATTGTTTTTGGAATATCCATATAGGTGTTCAATTTCTCCACACACTAGTTTTGGATTTTACTGAGATCCAATAAAACAGAATGAATCTAATGAGCTGTTTGGCACCAGATGTAAATACTATGGTGGCATTTGAAAAGAGATATGCCAGGACCTTCCCAAGTGGAAACTAGACAGGGTCTCTGTAAGAGCTTTCTCAAAATGATCCCCCCAAAATACAGGATTTCAAGTACCCTATAAAGCAGTTTTACATACTTTTTCTTGGGCCAGACTCTGGAATCAGGCAATTTACATTCAAATCACAGATCTGCTACTTCCCAGCTGTGTTACTTTGCCAAACTCTTTACTCTGTCCTGGTTAATTCAAATATACCTGGTTAATTCAGATGAAATATGTTATCCTATCTCATTGATTTTTTATAAGGATTTCAGTAAGAGGACATATAGTAAGCCATCAACAAATACTGGTTCTTATTGTAATAATCATCCTATTTAGTATGGTTGTCATTTATGTTCTACAGAAGACCATTAGATACTGTTTATTAGTTCTATACAAGACAATTAAGGGAGCTGAGATGATTACTGGTTTCCTGGTGTGTTTACAGCCTTTTGAGCAACACAGGCTTCCCAGAGGACATCCTTACATGTTCAAAGAACCAGAAGTCTGAGGGAACATGAATCTGATCAATCTGATGATGAATCAAGTTTCTTAACAATTCATCTTGTTTTTATGCACAAAGTAAAATCTCAAAAGAACAGAGGAAGGCAAAGAATTAAAAGGTAATGAACCAAATCAACTAATGTTATTTCTGGGTGAAGAAATAATATGTGATGTTTTGCTTTCTTCTTTATACTTTATATATATTCCACAATTTCTTGTCAAGATGAGATCTTGAGGGACAGGAAAATGAATTAATTTTAGATCGCCTAGCTTATCTCAGAACAGAGAGAATGATTTTTTTCTCTGTTTACTATGTTTTTTGTATTACTTACGAGATTTTAAGATTGTTATCTCTATAAGAATGAGTCCTCATACATCACGTATCAGATATCAAAATTCTTCATTGAAAAATTTGCAATTTGATCACCAAGACCCACTTAGGAATGTCCCCTCATGTGTCCATTGACTCACCTGGAAAAGCCATTCAATTTCTCTATACAAACTCAGAGCGAGTTGTGATCTTATGTTCTGTATGTAGACATGATCTTATTTATATTTTATTGGTATTTTGTAAGAAGAAGCCTATCTGTGATAGTCCATTAGAAAGAGGTAAGTTCAGATTGCATATATTAGACTCAAAAATGTCATCAAGAACTTTTAAAGACCTGGGAAAACCCAACAAGTATTTTCATAAAGGCAGGTATCAAGTAAGGCACACTTCTTGGCTGCATAATCTTAAGTTCCCATGACCCAGATATTAGAGACCACTTTGTCAATTCCTTACCCAATTAATTTGATCAACATAAGTGACAGCCCTTCCTTGAAGGTTCTCCAGTGTTCCTTGATCTTATCTCTTAGGAAATTCGTGTTTATAAGACGTGACTATCATTTTTACTGATATGAATTAATAACCCACTTTTACACTTAATAATAAATAAGGCATATTTCACTTGTACTCCAACTAGTTATCAGGGCTCCACTCTCTGCAGTGGCTAAACTGAAGGACATACCTCCATCGCAGTTGTTAATACACCTAATGACTTGGAGCAAAGAACATTAATAAAAGGCCCATGTGGTTAATGGGGAAAAGTACAAAGGGAAGAAGGATTGGTTCATTAAATGGAGTAAATGCTATGTGTTAATGTAATGACAGAAAATGCCAGAATGGAGGCAGTAGTCAAACTGAATGGCAGTGTGAAGGGTTGGGAATTCAAAGAGACTTCGGTGATAAAAGCATTTGTTTAAAGGAAGTGTAAAGATAAAGCCCACAGACATCCTGGCATGACTTCTAAATGATCAGTGAGACACCAGGGCCCTCTGTGTTTGAGGAAACAGGGGATTTGGACTTTAGACCCAACCAGTTCCTTAGCTGACTGTGTGTGTGTGTGTGTGTGTGTGTGTGTGTGTGTGTGTGTGTTTATTTGTTACCCAAGTCACGTAGCTCCCTCCACTTCCATTGTTACCTAATTTGTTGAGAAGGAAACCTGGAAGGTTTATGTAAAGGAACCCAAACCCAGCGTTGTTTGTGAATTTAGGAATGAATGAATGAATGAATGAATGAATGAATGAATCCTCTGGAAATCAAACCCCTCTGCAGTGGATTTAGCCCCATAAAATGAAGCCTCATCAATCATACAAAGTGTGAAGCAGTATGCACACCTGCTAAAATTCAGTAGAAATATTCCTCCTAAGATCTCTGTAGGTGTGCAGCTGGACAGTGACACACTTCCACACAAGGAACTGCCTCCAGCCCAAACTATTAAACTGTTCCTGCTTTTCCAGATTCACTGTCATGGACACTTTCCTTTGCCCACCTAGGCTTAATTACCCTACTAAGTCAACACGGAAAAGAGATACCAATTATTCAAACATATCATTTCACTCATTCATTTATTCACTCCCTGGTTCATTTCACTTGATCATGAATGTGTGTCAAAGTATTTTCCCAATCAGATGATTGCCTTTAATTTCTAACTGTAAAATGAAAGAGCTTTATGCTCCAGAGAAGGCATTTCTGAGAACAGGCAGACAGACAGATACCAGGAGCGGATCTGAGGAATTCCTAACACCATAGTAAGTGTGAGTCAAACTTTTAAGGTAAACAGACTTACTTTCTGTTCAGGGGTGTTGGGGAGATGGAAAACAGAAAGAATGACCTAAAATCTTCTCTCTTTCCTCCTCCTGAAGATACCCTGGCACTTGACTATCTCTAGTTGGTCTAATCTCAAAAGTCATTACACACAGAAAGTGGGTACGGCCAGCTTTAGATCCTACTGGAGGCTGCCCAACACCCCCTCCAGAAGAACCCTCTCAATTCTGTCCTTTTTTTACTATCCACTTTCTTGACTTTTACACTTTCTCTCTGTCATCAGCTTTCCAGATACATATCCCATATTTTCTAGCATCATTGGTTTTTTTAGTTTGTATTAAATTATATTTTTTTTACCATAATCTCCTCCCCTTCCTGATACCCAAAACAACCCTTTTGACATTTGCATTTCTCCCACTTCTATAAATAAAACTTTTGGGTATCAGAAAGAAGTAGTAAAATACATCCTCTATCATATTGGAGGCATCTCATTTTTTTTTTTCAGTTCTACTATTTGAGTGTCCATTGAGAAATTTTTTGTCCTAATTACTATGAAAAATACAAACAATTATATGACCTATTTCTACCTTCAAGGAGCTGAAATATTAATCAACTGAGCCTTAGTATGAAGCAATGCAAACATAAAAGTTATATATCACCATCCATTTCCTCTTCACAACTGACACCTAAGCTAATTAATTCATTGACAAGTAACAGATCTCAAATTCAGCTTATGTCGTGGCTTTGGGCCAACAGCCCAGTGCAAAATAATACAACATTTTAAGAAGAGAGTTATGCAAATCACAAAGCCAAACCATAAAATATATCAAATGCATGCTTCCGTGAGATTTACTCAGTACTTTATGGTCTCATTTTGTAACTCACTCCATCACACAACTTTTTATATTCTATATTTAGTACACTAGTCCTCAAAGGTCTGGGGTAGATTTTTGGTTTTGTCTTTCAGAAGGGGTATGAGTCTAGGAAAAGAAGAAGTAAGGTGACTCTGGGAATTCTTCTTTAGGATCAATATTGTTGATAAAGCAAGTCTTATTCATAAAGTATTTAAAAATATAATGACCCAGACAGCTTTGGTGGCTGAGAGGCTCCTCCAGACATCAGAGAGCTGTTGGGAATACTCAGGGCCCTTATGAGACAGTCCAGATGTGCACCCACTAGGTATGAAGTATCTTGTAACCTGCAAGCATTTGGTAAAATTCAAGAAAGATATAATAAAACTGAAGAAAAGGAGATGGAAAGGAACCTCCAAAATGCACGTGTACTCTCCTCATGCCTGAGGAACACTGCCCTTCAGTCATTCTGGAATGTTGGAACCTACAGTATAGATAAGTCTTCTAAAGAAGCTGTGTCCTTGCCACCCCACCAGCAACACATGCAAACAATTACTGCTACTTGCTTTGTAACTAATTTTCATTCTCCTTTCTAGAATGTCAGCAAACTTCTTCACTTGTCTTCATTGGAGATAGCAATGAACTTGGGTCCAAAGTTCGCCATATTGCAACATATTTGGGGTTCAGCAAAGCTAAGTTACTTCTCAATAGCCTTCTTTGATGTAAGCAAGTCCCATTTATTTCACTTGTACTTAATAATCCAATTCTCCAATGCTTGAATCTTTGCTGCCTTGGCACTTTAACATTTCTTTCTCCAAAATTGGCTTACTTTTAAGTTGAGGTGTCCAAAGTGTGACAGTTTCAGGAGAGTGCTATTACAACCTTAGTTTTGATATTTTCCAAATTCCACCAGCAGATTCTTGGGTTCACATTGAAAGTTGATCATGAATATTTAGGTTCTGAATTGCTACCATGGTCAGATATTATGTCAGCCCACAAAGTCTAACATTGTCAGAAAGGAACGTTTAAATACGTCTTGCAATTTCTGTAGTCCACAATATTTAAAGTACCTATGTGAACATAGTTTAAGACAAAGTCCATACCTTCATGAAACTGATGATGTATTAGGAATGGACTGGCAAATCACAGATGGAAGACAGGAGACTATAAGTTCCCCCAAAAAGGAATTACTCAAGTTAATCAAGAGATTCAGAGAAGGAATAAGTTATTTTATAAAGAAAGAGATGACAGGGCAAAGAGGGAAGGAGTAACATTGCATCTGTGGCATTGCTGGGCGTAGCTCAGTTCCCTACGGCATGGGAGGGTAGTCTGGAAGCAATGAAGACCCACGATTGGACAAATCAGCTGGGGCAGCTACTGGGGAAGCAGAGCCAAAATCAGCTGCTGGAAAAACATCTGCTCCAATAGGCAGAACATGATGTGTGGAGAGAATCAGAAATAACCGTAGATGGCAACCCGGACCGCCATTGTTGGGGGTGTGGAAGTAAGGGGAAGAGGTGACATATTAAGACAGTGGGCCCTGAGAAAAGGATTAATCTCAAGGAAAGAGGAGAACTGACATACAGATAGAGAACAACAGCAGGATGGTAAGTGGAGGTACCAGTTTGAAAGCCATTAGAATTGGGAGCAAGTAGTCAAGCCCCTTAGGTTCCCAGCCAGGATGTGAAATCTAAAGAGGAACCATCATAGCAAGCACTTCTTGCAATATGGAGTAGCCACTAATGCATCCTGTGTATTAGTTCACTTGGCCTTTCCAACAATGTCATTGAGTAGGTACTATTATTGCCATTTTCTAGTTTAGAAAGCCTGAGTTTCAGAGGGATTAAGTGAAAACCAGAGGTGAGCAGCAGAGCCAAGCTTCAAGGCCAGCATTCTGGCTTCAGGGTCGTGCTCTTGGCCACTCCACTGCATTAGGCAGCTGGGGCTGAGTGCTCCCTGAATATCTGTAGACGGTTTTCAAGAGAAATATTTTCCTGAGAGCTGACGCCTCCTCTGCAACCCTGTTCTCATCTCAGCAAGAAACAATCGGGCAGGTTTTCCCTTTTGGAGCTTTATTGAAAGGCGCATCACACTTCGGAACTGCATTTTGTTTCCAATATTTCAGGCATATACAAGAAAGATAGAAGCACAAGGAAAGGAAGGGGTTGGGAGAAACATCATCTTGCTTTCAATATTTCTTCTATGAATATGATAATTGTCCAAATAAATAAAAGAACGAAGACAATGAATACCGCAATGAGTGATACTGAAATGCCAGTTTCCCAAAACTAAACTAAAATGAAAATAAAGAAGCAAGTTAATCCCAGGAAAGAAAAAGCAGAGAGGAGCCCTGGGAACATAGTGATGGTAAGTCCCACCCACCATAGTAAGTAACAGCTTTCACACCTAAAGAAAGTCCCCTTTGCTACTGGGGAGAAAAGAAGAGTGCCCACACCAGGAAGTCACAGAGAGAGAGAGGGGAGACTAATACAAAACTATTGGCTTAAAAAAAAAAAAAAAAAAAAAAAAGTTTGTGGGGAGGAGGTGAAGAGCAATCTTTGAGTAGGTCAGGTTAAAGTAGAAGACAGGGTTGTACTGACAACCAGGAAAACTAGAACAAGAAAAAGAAGCTGAGCTGGTGGCATGTAAGTCAGATTTACATAGTGCAGGGGTATTATTTTACTATAGGAAAACCACAGTTTAGGTCCAAATGTGCTGATGTAAATTTCAGTCTTACCAAGTTGGAGGAAGAAGTAACTTTTCTCTCTACGCCACGCATGTTTGCCTGGTCCTTTTTGTTTTCTGTTTCTTCTTCTCCCTCTTCTTTTTTACAGGTGGAAGTTTTACTTCCTATATAGAATTTGGGCTTGACATCTATGGAATGACTTTCCAATTTTCTCAGCTATTTTACTGTTTATAAAGTGTATGTTTTTCATTAAAAAATGTAAGGGCTCATATGTATATGTACATCTATATCTATATCTGTATCTGCATGTCTGTAGCTCCAGAGACTCAAAACTATAATTGAATTTTTGGAAATGGCCAGAACCATGTCCTAGCTGGCCCAGCCACTTCAGCCATTTTAGGGACCCATGCTGATGGACCCATTCTACAGTGGTAATCAGAGTCAGTCATCAAGGTAAACAAGTGAGCATATCAATTGTGTGGAAATCTGTAGTAGAAATAAAAGATACTGACAGGATATAGCCCAAAGAACCGCATATTGGCTGTTATAATTTCAACATCTGAAGCATGACAGTAAGCAGGGAATTCAATGAATATAAAAAGTACCAGACTGAGTTGGCCTGAAGAGCCATCCAACTCAGGATTTAGTGTTTGTTCGTGTTCTACAAGTCAGGGGGGATGCACTCTCCCTCCAAACTCCATTCATAACTAGCCATACACCACTACCGCCCCTACTCTAATTGAGAACAGAGCTTGTCTCCAAACCTCAGCCCTACCATCCCAGACTTGTCCACCTACATGACAGTTGATCAAAATGTTCCCCAGCTATAAAGTGGGCTTTCACACATCCAGAGGGTAAATCCTTAGCGTGGGACTAGAGCTCTTTCCCTAACGAAGGACTATTATGAGCACATGTGCTGAACTGGAAAGCGAAGTCTATGTTGCACCCCAAGTTTTTATGGTATTTTTTCTCAGACAGTTGTGTTCATCTAGTGCAATCCAAGCTTCACTTTCCCACCCCTCTCCCGCTGTACCCATGAATCCTCCTTGTTCACACCAAATGACCCAAAATCTCAATCGGATCTGCTCACTCTTCTGCTAAAATGAAAAGTCTGCTAGTTTTCATTGCCTACAGAAAAATGAGCTTGAGAGAGTTCAAAATCCATCTATATCTACCCCCACCTCGGCCCCCTGTCTATATTGTGATTTGCTTTTAACGTCCATCCCAATGGACAGGCAAAGAAATACCTCCTTCCACCTCTGCCATGTTTCAAATCCAACTCATCAGCTATCTTTTCTGTGAAGTAGTACCTAATTCACTTAATAAAAACCTTCAAGTGAAGTGGTTACAGTACTGTCCAGACAAAAATAATTATATGGTACTTCATGTTGTCATAGTACCTTGGCCATTCATTTATTCACACATTTAACAATTATTCATCGAACATCCACCATGGGCTACGTGCTATTCTAAGCACTGAGGATGCAGCATTCAATAAAACCAACAAAGTCCCTACTGGTAGGAAGCTTACATTTGAGTAGAGGGAAAAAGCAATAAAGACATCTGTAAGAAAATATATATCAGAGGACAATAATACACAGAAAAATTGAGCAGTGTGAGGGAGAGGAGAGCTAAGGGGTAGAATGGGGGCACTGCGATTTAAATTAGGCTGATGAGGACAGACTTTTTGAAGAGACAAGCTTGACCAGGACTTAAAGGAAGCAGGAGGGGATCATCTAAAACTTCTGATGAAGAAGAGCATTGCAGACAGTGGAAAACAGTGCAAAGGCCAGAATGAGAACCTATTGGCCATGGTCAACACCCTCCAGGAGGGCAGGGCGCTGAATGGAGTGAACAAGGGGGGACGGTGGCAGGAGATGAGGTTAGGAAGGAAATGAGGGGCAGGGAAGATAGGGGTTTGCAGAACAAGGCAAAAGACCTGGGCTTTTTCTTGGCATGAGATGAGAAGCCTTTGGAGCATGCCAAGCAGAAGAGTGACATGACCACAGGTTGACACAGAAGAATTACTCTACAAAGGGCTCATGGAAGAGAGGAAGACCGCAGCTGCAGAGATGTCAGTTAAGGAGGAGGATGCTCCAGTCATACAGGAGAGAAATGTGGGTGACTAAAATATATGAGGGTGAAAATGATGAAAAGTATCGGATCGAGATATACTTTGAAGATAGAGCTGATAGGTTTTGCTAACACATCTGATGTAGGTAAAAGAAAAAGAGGAGCAGAGGGTGACTTGGAGAACCTTTGGTCTATTAAGGTGGAGAAGGAAGGAATCATTTACTGAAATGAAGAAGGCTGGGAAGAGCAGGTTGAAATGGAAGGAGAGAGAACCAGTTCCTTTTCCTTCATGACATATTTGAGATACCTACTAGACATCCCATCCTAAGGACTAGGCAGATGGATATTCAGATTCAGAGTTTAGGGGGGAAGTCTGGTTTAGAGATATAAGTGGGGTGGGTGCTAGTCCAGTTATATAGGTATTTAAAGCCATAAGCCTAAGTGAAATCACTACAGGGTGGTGAGCATGTATAGAAGAGAGTTCAAAAGACTGAGTTTTGGGACCCTGCAATATTCAAAAGTTGGCTTCCTAAAGAGGAACCGACAGCAGGGTCATAGACCACAGGAAGCAAAAAGGAAGATTGGTTGTGTAAAATGGGCCAAGAGCTGTCAAGTAAGGAGCAAACTAAGAATTAACTACTGGATTTAGTAATATGAAGGCCATTGATAACCCAGAGGAAAAAAAAAATCTTTTTTCGAGGAAAAAAATTAATCAAGTGGTGGAGGCAAATCCTGATTAGCATTGATTTAAGAAAGATGGTAAGAAGTGAAAATGGCAATTTGTAGAAGATGTTTTCAAAGAGTTTTTGCTATAAAGGAATGCAAGGAAATGGACTGGGGGCAAGGGAAGGAATTTTTTTCAGACTAGATAGTTCAGCAAGTTTGATGATAATGGGAAAGATCCACTAGAAGAGAGAAAAAGAATTGATAATACAAGGAAGGAGATGCTAAAGTGATGTTCTTGAGTAGGTCAGAGGGAGTAGGATCTAGTGTATAAAAGAGACACTGATCTCTCTGTCAAACAAATACATAGATCTTTAAAAAATAAAAAAAAATAAGATAAATAAAAGAGAGATTGACCTCATTCTGAAAAAGAAGAACGGTTCATCCATTTTTGTCCAGACAGAAGGTACTCACCCACGACAGGGTGGTAGTTGTGCATATGAGAACACTAAAAAGTTCTTTTATGAATGTTGTTATTTTCTTAATGATTGAGGAAACAGGATCTTTACCCAGGGTGTTGGGAAAGAGAAGGTGTGCAGGGATCTAAGAGAGAGTGGGGCAGTGAATGGAGAAAAGAAATGGAGTAGACCTCCCCTGAGAGCCCCTTGGAGGTTGTGAACTTAGAGAGAGCATTGAGCTAGAGTCATGCTATCTCCCAACCCCTGCCTTCACGCGTGCGCACACACTCACACATACATACACACACATATATATACAGATATATATGTGTGTGTATGTTTGTAAATAATATATGTATATATTATAATATATACACAATGCTATATATAATATAATGCTGGATATAATATAGCGCTGTGTATAATATAGCATTGTACCTCTTGGCACCCTGAGCAAAGGAGCTTGTACTTAGTGGTGATAGATATATATTTGGTTGATAAGTAAGTGAGGGAAGATTTTTAGGCACTGTTATGGATTCTTGTGTATTAAGAGACTCCTGTTCCCGATGTTTTCCCAGCTTCGTCAGGAAAATTGCGTGTCCTTATTCTTCATAATAACAATAGATTTTTTTGCATTCTGAGATTGGCAAGCACACCAAGATAAGCTTAGACAAAGAACCGGTTCCCACAACCTGTGATTTCCCCAAGCTGGGTTTGTGGAAAGGTAACCTGACTCACATAAAGGTCACACAAATCTGAAGGTCACAAATCTGAGCTCCTGTTCAGAAGTTGTCCAAATACAGTCTGTGACACACTTGCCATTAGTTTGTACTTGAACAAAAAATAAGGAAGATCGCTATATAAAATACAATTTATTGCTCTGATTGGGCCTCCCTAAAGAGAAATACTACTTTCCCCCGAATTGCTATACAAATAATATATTGGTTTATTTATACTTTGCCTCATTCCACAAGCAATTTGAGGAAGCGTAACCTTCAGTATTTTCCACAGACAGGACAAAAATAGGAAGAAATAGCAAGATCTTGCAAGTCCTAAAACTCTTCTCCAGGGTCCTGACGCCATGGATATTTGCTTAACTTGCTATATTCATCCCATAAGACCTTGTTTATAATGATCAAAACCTCCTTTTTCACCTTTTCTGTGCAGAATTTAAATTTCCATCCTAATTCTCCCCAAACAGGTGAAAAAGGGGTCGGGGAATTTCCACAGCCTACCACGAGACATAATCAGAGCCAGATGTCAAACTTTCTGAATCAAGTGGACTCCTATACCATAAACATGAGTGATGTATTTATTACAGGCCTCTAATTAACAAAATATGGTTTTAACATACAGCCAACAGAGTGTATCCCACTGTGTGCCTATAAAATACAGCTGGCAAATTGGAAGCAACATAATGGCTAAATCACTGCAATTTTCACCACATTAAGAAGACCCAACTTGAGCTTTGCATTACATCTACCTAACATCAACCATACAAGGAGCAAAGTCAAGTCTTTAGTCAATATTTAGTACCTAATTCACTTAATAAAAACCTTCAAGTATGTACTGCAAGCAAAATTAAAATACACAAATTAATGGAAATGAAAACTGGACTCTATCTACAACCCAAACTGCAGACACACTTTTAAATCATAATGACTTTGTTTAAAATTTTATTAAATGATAATTCTGTAAACTAATCTATTAATATGACTGTTTGGGGGGCAGGGGATAGGCAAGATAATCTGGGGCCACCTATTCTTCAATTGTCCCTTTAGAGAGTCTGTTTAATTACAAGAAAACAAGGCAGTTTAAATGTGGCTTCTATGCTCATCAACTATTTCTTAATACGGTTGTCATTATATTATTAATACTTAAAGATGATGATAAGCATAGTGAAGAGCATCATAAATGGTAAAATACCGCTTTGTCAGGTACTTTGACAAGTACTTGACTGAGGCACATCCAGGCTGCTCAATTTTTCACACTCGGCAGGTGTATCTTTCATGACACCCCAGGTCTTCAGAAAAGAGAAGAGTCTTTCTTGGCCACCGTGGTGCACAACCTCTCCCATAAAGTGTTGGAAGGACAGCTCCAGGACTGGGCTACTCTCTTGCTCTGTAGAGGGTCAGCAGCTGCACCACCTACAAGCAGAGTGACAAACAGCTTGCCCGCATCTGCCCACCAATGCTAAATGGCACTAAGGAAAAATTAGAAATCACTGCCAGGGAGTGCTGTGACAGTGGTGCAGAAAGCTGCCTCTCAGCCTTAGAAACGCCTGCAGCCAGGGAGGACTGGGGACGATGAACAGGTCAAATAAAATCCTGTTTCAAGGGTCACACTTGGTTTTGAAAGCTGAAGGTGTCCTGATTGTGTCCAGTTAACCACATGTAGGGCTGCTGCATTTTCTCTGCTGTGAAAACGTGGGTGTTACCACACCAAGAAGTTGGTTGCATTAGGAGGTTGCTCTCTGAAGCCCTACTTCCAGGACAAAGGTCCCACGTATTTGTAGACCTGTGCCCCTCGCACTCCCTCCCACAGTCTCTCAAGGCCCATGTAGAGGATGGAATTGAATAAACAAGACTCGACTCAGAGAAGACCAAGTCATCCTATGCATCATCATTCCTGGAGAGTGATGAGTATCTTTTCTGAAATGGGCACCAAGAATGCCCTGAAACATCCAACATACTTGAAAGCCCAGCACGGCCTCTGGAGGGAGCTTGCTAGGGCTAGAGGCAACAAGGTTATGATTGTTATTAATTTGCAAATATGCAGTCATTCAAATCAGAAAAGTAGACGGATAAAAGATCTCATCAGGGTATGTTAATGCTACAATCTTAGTCTCAGACACTATCTTGTAGGTCCCAATCAACAATAGGTATTAACACTAAGGATCAATCAATAACCAAATAATCAACAAGTATCACTTGGTGAATACCTATTATGTACTAATCTGTGTCCAGAATATTACTTGGTGCTAGAAAGGGATGCAAGATAAATATGAGACATTTCTCCTACTTGTTCTATATTTTTTAAAAGATTTTATTTATTTATTCATGATAGACATAGAGAGAGAGAGAGGTAGAGACACAGGCAGAGGGAGAAGCAGGCTCCATGCTGGGAGTCCGACAAGGGACTCGATCCCGGGACTCCAGGATCGCGCCCTGGGCCAAAGGCAGGCGCTTAACTGCCGAGTCACCCAGGGATCCCTGCTACTTGTTCTATATTTAAAGAGTATATGGTTCACTTAATAAAAACTTAAGAGTGTATACTGTAGGCAAGACTAACACACAAAATCACTGGAAATAAAAGGTGGGCCCTCTCTACATGCCACACTTCAGACATACTTTCAAATCATCATTTAAATCTCTACACAAATGTAATCCTTTCTTCCATATGAAGCACAGTCAAATATTTAAAAATGTAATATCCGCCTATCTCCTTTTTCCCAGATTTCTCTAACCACTTCTCATACGACTAGATTTTAAAAATCATTCTCCATCTTAATTGCCTCTTTCTAAATGCCTATCCCATTTAAAGCATCTCACTTAACGTGATGCAGGTTTACTCATTCACTCCATGAGACTCCATCTCATCTGGGGGATGGCAAAGTTAGGCTAGATTAATGTGATGGTATCACTAAAAGCTCCAATTTGAACAGACCTGCCCTGCAACAGCCGCTTGCATCTAGACCTCCAGGCAGCATCCACAGAAAGCCCTGTCTTCAGATCAAACTTGTTGACATGAAACTAGGATTGCATGGTAGCCACTGTGAAGGATGTGGTTTCCAGAGAATTGTCAGCAGCCGAGGTCTTAGGTCGTGTAGTGTGACGATGTACTGACTCATTTACAGGGACACCCGAGTGCACAATCTGCAGAGGCTCTTAGAGCTCTGCTGGTCCAACTTATTCTCTTCACTGGGTAGAAAACAGAGACCCACCTGCCAAGCAACTTGTTCAAGAGCAACACTGTGTGTATCTTCCAAAAATGTTAGCCACTGTATTTCTGATTCCACCTGGTCTTTTCAGAACCTCGCCACACCTCCAGCAGGAAGTGGGGTTTATTTCCCCTCTCCCAGGGACAGCTTCAAGGAAGAGGATGCAACTGGGTGATGCCACGTGACTTCCGAGGCTAGATCGCAATCGGCCACATGGATTGCATGGTTCTCTCTCCCTCTCCATCGCTCTCTATCTCTTTGCACATCTTTGGAGCCCTGAACCACCACTAAATAATTCTGATTTCCCAGAAGCCAACAACCCTAAAAGACCGTGTGGAGAGACCAAAAGAGAGGCATTGGGGAAGCCCCTGTGCAATTTGAGTGCTCCAAGCTCAGGAAGCAAGCACAGAAACAGCAAAGCTCCCATCTGACACTCCCCGAGTGAGAACCACCTCATCGAACCCAGAACCATGAGAGATAGCCATACAATGTAGTTATGTTAGGCCATTAAGTTTGGAGATGGTTGCCCCCCAAGCAAGAGATATCTGGAACGTCATGTTCTCAGAGGGGAGGGACAACAAGACCTCCTTCTTGAAAATCTCCCCGTTCTGTAGTTATTCTTTAATTTTCTATCCCTAGGACCACCTTGCTATGTGATGATAACAGAATTTGGTCCAGTGGTGACTCCAAATGAGAAGGTCACTTTGGGAAGTGGGCAGGTCAAATCAAAGGTCTTGGCCCTACTCCACGTTGCCCTTCCCCTCTGGTTTTTGCACAGTGCTCTGCCTTAGCAGACCTTAGACAGAAGTGCCCCCACGCTATCCAGGAAGGTACATGTAACCACCCGCAGTGGTGGTCCTTGGTGATAAATGAGGTGATGACAACCAGGAAGCTGAGCTCACAGATTCGAGCGCAAGCCAACATGGGATGCAATCAGGCTGCCCTACGTGCACAGTCTCAGGCCATTGCTTAAAGCTTCAGAGTGTCAGTCTTTTCACCTGTAGGTGGGAATCACGCTATCTCTCATACTATAAAAATGTGCACAAATGATAGCTATAAAAGCCTGCTACAAAAAAACTTAAATTTAAATTTTAAAAAAGCCTGCCACAGTAGGTGCTCAAGTGTACTTGTTAATATTATTGCTGCAGCTGATTTGTATTATTTGTGATGCTTCAACTCATTTCCAATAATAAAAACAGTACAAAAAAATACAACTGGACCTTGCACATTGAGCTCATAATCTCAGTGGGAAGGGCAGGTGGAGTCTAATTAGATATTTATACTGGGGAGGGAAAAAAAAGCTATACTCTAAAGAAATTATTCTATGTGGTTCTTTAAATAAAATTGAACCCGGAGCTTCTGGAGAAACAAATATTCAAGACTGCAGAACTAGAAATTTTACAGATTTGATGAAATAAACCTGCTAGCCTATTTATTATTTAGTCAAACCTAGGTGAAATCAGGCAAAAATATCTGAAGGAACTTGAGTAAAAACAATGCTCTAAGGTTTTGATTTTCTAGTTTTTATTAGATTTTTCTGGGATTTTGTTATTGTTGCTGTTAGTGGGGAAAGCAAGACACAAGCACTGGTCTTAGCAACCCCAGTAGATGTTGATAGCCACACCTGGGAGTCTAAGAGCAGAGCAAGGGGTAGAAAATGAGAATGCAGTCCCCAGAGAAAACTATTCCGGCCATAATAATTCTCAATGGGTAAATGCAGAGGGGGAAAAATATAAAAAATAATTCTGGGAAAATAGGAGCCTAACAATGGAACTTATTAACAGTTATTTTTTAACAGATTGCTATTCAATTCTACAGTGGAAAATTGGGGGAGGCAATTTCTGACTTAATAAGATGAATGGACATCCTTGCCCCTACAATCTGGCATTAAGAAGATACTGTTCTGCCGAGTAGAGAAGATGCTTCCAAGACCAGAAAAGAGAGTCCCTCAAAAGCAGCCCTAGGCTTTAAGCACCAGGATATCTATGTTCCCTCTCTTGAAACATGACTGGCAGTTTTTATACATATCATTGCCAAGGAAAGTTTGCAGCAGAGGCTTACCAGTGGAATTATTCTCCGCCTACCAGATACATCAGTCTTCCATTTGTCACTGAGAAAAAGACTATGAGACGAAAAAAAAAAAAAAGTCAGGGGACCTAGTTCTAGTCCACACTCTGACAATACCAGCTGTGTGATTCTGAGCTAGGTTTTCTGGTTCTCCATCTGAAAATGTCCTCACTGGACTCAAAGACTTTTCTAGTCATGTCCAGCTCATAGACGGCTGCTTCCATGACACATATTCAAGATGTCTTTTCCTATTTTTACTTCAGTAGCTTTCCTCCAGTGTAAAATTAGATAAGGAACTAAGATAAGGAACCCAAAACTCCCAAAGCTCTAAATGCAAGATTTTTTAAATCTAAAATGAGTACCTGCTGGCTGCTGCTGTTTTGAGAATTCACTGCCCACGCAGGCAGTGCAGGGGTATCTTTCCATACATCATACATGATCTGCAAGTGTCACTGGTGGCCCCCACCTCACCTCGTGACTGTGAAGGATGCCACAGTCTTGGCCATGTGGGCTGCCCCTCTGTGCACTTGAATCCATCACCTACATAGCCTGCTGGATCCTAGCCCCACGATCAAGCAGGATGGTCAGCAGGAGTCTGATCTGGCACTGGGCTGTGCTTGGAGGCTGGGGAGTTAACCACCTGGAGCAGGGAAGACCCCGCACAACACGAAACCATACCCAAGTCCCCAGAATTGTCACAACGCTGAGCTCCAGGACAGAGGAGGAAGAGCTCTTAGAAGCTGAAGACAGAGTATGAGGGGCTGTCACAGTGAGAGCAGAGTTATGGGAATGTTTTTAGAAGGATGCAAAGATCTGATTGTGGTGGGGGTGAGTGGGAAGGAGGCCAGCAGAAAAGGCGAGGTCAGGGAGTGACAATGAGACAGAAAATCATGACCCTGATCAGGGAAGTGAAACCAAAATAATAGAAGAAATAAATATGATGAGGAGAGGGAAGCAGAGAAAAGGAGGGAAGGAAGGAGAGAGGCAGACAGACAGACACAGATAGAGTCTAGGCTATTTGACCAAACAACTGGTTCCATAGTCTAGTAAGTTGATGCATAAAATTACCATCAAATATACTATGTATGAAAATGCCTGACCCAGAGCAGGGACCCCAGGGAGCTCTCAATCCCTCTGGCTCCTCATGTTCTCTGTCTGTCTGTCTCTCTCTCAACTCTAGATGTAATTTAAATCAGTAGAGTTTGGGTACAGCAGAGTATCCTCCCAAATGTGTGTGGGCCCCTTCCAATCAGATAAAACCTTAAGACCAAAGACGGAGTTTCCCCCTGGAAAGAAGGATTTCTGCCCCCAAGATTGCAACATAAAAACTCTGCCTTGTTTCCATTTCCAGCCTGCTATCCCAGCAAGTTTCAGACCTGCCAGCCCCTACAATCACATGAGCCAATTTCTTAAAACGAATCTCTCTGTATACACATATACCTCCTATTGGTTCTGTTTCTTGGGAGAATCCTGATGAAAGCACTGTTCAGAGTTTCCCAGCAAGAAGAAGGGTATCGATGGCCCTTGCAGGTAAGAACGCTTCTGAGAGTGTTCTTCTACCAGAATCCCTTGGTGACAACCTCATGGACTTCCACAAATGTCTCTCATCTGGAAGGCAACTGACATTTACTCAAACCTCGGTACTTCATGCCTCCAAATTCACTGTGTCCTAAGCCTGGCAGGGGCTTTTTCTGCAAGTCATTTAGTTCCACTTGAGGCATTGGAAAAATTGTACGAATATCGTTTGGTAACACTTGACCAGAGGGGTAAATAGAATTCCCTTCCACAATTCTGTGTCTCTGGCGATTACGGGGTCCTGTTTCTAAAGTGGCCTAGCCCACAGAGCTTAAGAAGGAGTGTTGGACATGAAGGGTCTCCATGACTTCACCAATGCCAAGAATTGAGAATTACCATCTTACACACACTCAGGGCTATAGTGAAAGTCTGAGCTCATTCCTCCGTCTGCTTCATTTATTGGTCCCTACTTTGATTAATATGAATTCCTATGTTTGGTCCATATTTGGTGCTTCTCATTTAGGGACAAGCCCCATTCACATGCACAGGTGAGTTCTAAATTATACAAAAGTGTAAAACCATCTTATGAATTTTGCTCTCCCCTCAGCCTACCAGCTTACCCCAGAAAATATATACCATGCAGAGTTAATGAGCTTGGACACGTTCATAGCTTGTAGTCTCTGTCAGGTGTCTCGCAGGAACCTAAAAAAAGGAGGGGGTTAACCGCCAACGGAAGTTCAACTTCAACAGCATTTATTAACCCTGCAAGTGATTCTAACCACTGCGTTCAGGATACAGCAATGGAACCTGGTTTCCTCGCCTCTTGAGTACCGCAGAGCTGATATTTAGGAAGAAAAAACTGTTAGCACACCTGTAGGTGTCTCATGTGGCTTTTGCTACCTACCAATGTAGTCAATGTAATCACTTTTTTCTTTTTTTTTTTTTTTTTCCTGCCAGAGGTAAGTGATTTCTCTGGCTCACAGCTTTTTCTTATGCTTTTAAGAGTCCCTTTCACCATCAAATTATCAACCAGCATTTTTCTTAGGCCTCCAGAACAAAGAATGTCGAAAGCTAATGAGATGAACCAGCCTGGTACCCTAAAAAGGTCATGGCCTGGAAATCAAGATATGCAATGCAAGAACTCCATCACTTGACCTCTTCAGATTCCAATCAGTTCAGTCAATATTTACTGACTTTTCCATATGTACCTGGCATTACATTGAGTGCTAGAGATATAAAGATGTATAGACAAATGAGCCACTCCCTTGCCTTCAAAGACCCTAAGGTCTACTGTGGGAGATATTTATGTACAAAAACAGTTGCAATACTGGATGACCATACCTCAACAGAATGACAACTAAATGCATAGAAAGTACTGGACGGAATGACTATTCCATCTGGGATAAGTCTTAGGGCATGTTTCTCCAGGAAGGTGATAGATCAGCAGAACCTTACGTGAGGAACAAAAAGGCTGAGGTGAAAGGTTTCCGTGTGTTTTTCAGCCTTCTCACAGCTCTAAAATTCAGTAATTTTAAGGAATAATCCAAGAAATCCTAAAAACCAGAAATATCCAGAGTCCAGAGGTTTTCTGAGGGGACTGGGGCAGGGAGGCTACATAATCTAATGCGTGCTCAGAGCCCAGCTGCTGGGAGGAGCCCCAAAGGCAGGTAGCTGTCCTACCAGGTCCGTCTCAAGCCACCAGGAGTCCATGTCAACCTTTGACAAGTGAACAAACCGACTCCCAGAATCCTCTGTTGAAGATTCTGTGCTTTGACTACAAACCCAGCACAAAGCGGAGAGCAGAGAAGGATACAAACAAGGGATTGACTAAAGGGAGGAAAATGTTTTCTTCCAGAGGAATCAAAAAAAAAGGGGGGGGGGGGCTCCATGACATATAACTTCCAACCGAAAGGCAGAGATAACAAGGAGGAAGAATAATATCCTACTCAGAACAAACACTGTGAGCAAAGGTAGGAGAGGAAAGGCATCTTAGGAAATCACAAGCAAAATTGGACTGAAACTGTAGAATATAATGATAATTATCAATATTTTTCTAAATATTAAGTATTGACTGCCCACGCAGTATGCCAGGAATTACAAATGTCTTATTTCACCCTTTCCCAACAGTTGAGGTATGGGTGTCACCCTCCTTTTTCAGATAAGAACACTGAGGCTCAACTGGCCCAGCTGGGACTAACATTAAATGTTTCTGATTTCAGTCTTAACACTCATGCTTGTTTAGGATCCAGTATTTGACTCTCCGCTGGGAAATATATGCTTAGGCCAAAAGGCAATGGAAATAGTGTTCTGAAGGAGGAGACTGATATAATACAATAGATAAATCTGGCAGCAATATAGAAAATGATCGGAGCTGGGAAAGTTTGGAGATAAGGAGATCTTTGACCTGAATGCTATTGTAATGATATATATGCAAGAGTAACAAAAGGCTCAGTACTGAAGCAATCGGCAGTTGACAAAGGGGGGAAAGACACTTAGAAGAAAACATTGTACAGGCAAAATCACTGGGACCTGGCCAGTAATTGGATACAGAGAAAGCAGAAAGTGTGTTTGGTCCCTGGGGACCCCCTCCTTCAAAGTCAGAGTCCTTGCTTCCACCCAGCCTCCCAGATCCAGAAGCCTAAATGAGTGAGTCTTCTGAATTTTTTTCTTGGTCCTAAACTAGGAATCCCACAAATTCAGATGTCCCTTGGGCCCTAGGATATGGACAGCAATAAATTACTATTTCTGTAATGACCAAGAAATTTAGCCTAAAAACTTCATCATACAGAATGTGGATAGGCAAATTTTCCCTTATAGGAAGTCTGCCCCAGTCACCAATTCCTGGAGAACATTGCATATAATAGGTGCTTAGATAAATAATAAATAATAAATAATAAATAATAAATAATAAATAAGCAAGTCACACGTACTTTCAACCTCTTCCTCCTTGAGAAGATTTTCTCCATGCCTTTCTCTAAAATCAGAACTCCCGAATCAGGGGTTAAGAACATAAGAATGCAGAAGTAGAAGTAGCAAGCATGTAGGACTTATGGTCAGAGACTTGGGAGGAAAGGTTTTAGCAGGGTCTGTCTTCACATATTTGGTATGGCTCCTGACACATGACAAGACCTCAATAAATATTTGTTTAATGATGAATAAATGAATCAGATCATCTAAATTAGAAGAACTTTGCAGCACATATTAGAATAGGGGAGTTTGTGTAGCCACCAATGTCATTAACCTAACATGCCAAGGTGATTAATGTTGCTTTTTCCAGAAGTCTTGGCCTGAAAAACCCAACACTGAACACCTGAAGAAAAAAAAAATCCCATTAGCAAAGCTTGCTTTTCACAGTGGGAGACTCCCAGCACCGTTGCCAATATCCCTGGGGCCCCATACCTTTCTGACTTTGCAATAACTCCCAAGTTAAACAAATTGCCAAAGAGTTATAAGCTTCTTATTAGCTGGCTAGAGTCCTCCAACTGTTCTGTTGGCTTCATGTTCACTGCACACATGTTGGTGAGTTCCATTGATAATTCGTGTGCCTGCAAGTTTGCTCTGCAACTGGGGAACGCTGGCATTTCTGGGTTAGCATCTGCTCTGTGATCTATGATCTACGATCTCCACTCCCTCTTGCCTTCACTTTGAACTGAAGTGCTGTGTTAAGCAACCCCACTACCCACTACCTAACAAGCTGAGACGTGAGTCTTCATTACTGTTACAACACTTGCAGTTTATCCCAGGCTAACCAGTAACACCAGTATCCAAACTGCAGTGTGATGATACCCACAACAACCCAAATGAAAAGGCCAGTACCATTGCCGTGATGTCAAGGAAGACATATGGCACTGGAGATGCTAGATCACAGGAGGATTAGTCACTATCCCAACTTTTGTTTCTGCATGGATTCCTATATAGCATAAGATTTGTGTAATGATTTCATTACACAGGAAAAGAGAACATTCTGTCGACATTTATTCCCCAACAAAAGCTCCTGCAGAGGGGCTACCTGGGTGGCTCAGTGGTTGAGCATCTGCCTTCAGCTCAGGTCATGGTGCTGGGGTCCCGGGATCGAGTCCCATATTGGGCTCCCCATGGGAGCCTGCTTCTCCCTCTGCCTGTGTCTCTGCCTTTCTCCCTGTGTCTCTCATGAATAAATAAATAAAAGCTTTATATAAAGTTCCTAGAGAGGAATGAGAAGCTAACCTTTCTGTTTTATTTTTCTTTGCAAAGTACAAATGTCTGCAATACACTGGTTCCACTCTTCTCTTGGGGTAAGATGAGGTTTCTGAAGGGAGCACACAGTTAGTTTCTCTCTTTTATTTCCTATTGATTTAAGCCTCCTCCCTGGGATTAGAAGAAACAATCATTTTATTAACTTACAGTCAAAGGGTTATGGAGAAAATCTGAATCCACCGGATATCCATAATTCCATCTTTCCTCCTTAGCAGAGTTATCTTATCTCATCTAAGGTTTTTCCTAGGGGCACAAGCAAGATCTTTCAGAGGATGGGGCCAAGGAGTGGGGAGACGGAAGAGGAGGGGAGAGGCCTTGTACCTGCACAAGGTGTGCCTCAGCAAGCAAATTCCACACAAGGGTCCGATACTCAGAACCTCAATCTAAAATAGAGTGGACTCAGATTGGAAATGAACATGGCTGTGACCTGAACACTTCCTGTGAACCATTCTGTCCTTGTCCTAAAGTGTACTCTAATTTGACAAAAAGAGGACAACAGTTCCTTGATAATGTGCCCTCTCTCATCTATGCCCTTATTTCTGCAACTTCAAGAAGACAAAGAGAAACAGTGACCTCCTTGGAGTCTATCCATGGCAGAGAAGCCTTCCAGTTCAGTCTTTTCTAATTCTTTATAATCACTTTATTTTGTTAGCAAAATAAATCTGCCACTCGAGGTTCTCTAGAGGCTTCATTATTTATAATCCCACATCCAAAAATAGATCTTGATAAAGCAATGTTATTTATAACTACTGTGTGCCAGACATCGGCCAAAGCTTTACCCACCTCTCATGGCTTCTTTCTCTAGCACATCTTTTAAATCATTTTATGGACAGGAGCTCTATTAATTCCATCCAATCATTTACTCTTTAGTGATGTACGTTTGACGCAAAGAAGGCAACCAGAAATAAAATGGCTGGGGTCAGGCTAGAGGAAATTGCTAAGATATTTGGATTGTAGAGATGGCCTCATCCATGCCTATGACCCCAGATCTAAAGCAACAGGAGCAACTGAGATCTTGCCTAACCCTGCCCACCCTTCATTAAGAAAGCCATTTTGCTCTTATACATCACAGTTTGCCCATCTGAGAATACGTCTTTTTTTTTTTTTTTAAGATTTACTAAGCCACTTTGGAAAGAGAGAAAGAGCAGAGGGAGAAGGAAAGAGAAAGTCAATCCCAAGCAGACTCCATGCTAAGTGAAGAGCCCTATGTGGGGTACAATCTCACGACCCTAAGATCATGACCTGAGCCCAAATCAAGAGTCAGACACTCAACTGACTGAGCCTCCCAGGCAGTCCTGAGAATAAATTTGAAGACAAAGTTTTGCCTCTTAGAATGAAGAACAAGACAAACCCTAGTCGGACACTGTTAAACAGGAAAAATATTGAAGTATCCTGTTTATCTTAATCAGTACTGGTATTAGTAGGCAATTCTGTGCTTTCCTTCAGAATGGAAAGGAAAGCAAGCTCTTAAAATGGGCTGTGGTGGTTCCAAAGTAATATAAGGTGTTAACCTTAGGGGAAACTGGGCGAGGGGTAGACCCTCTAGTCTTCTGCATTATCCTTTCAAGTTCTTTCTAAGCCTAAGATATTTTGATAATAAAAAGTTTGTTTAAAAGAAATCGGGCTGGGAGGGGGAAAGAATAAACTTGGGGCCATGGGAGTGTTGAAGGGCTTGTTCAAAACTCCGGTCTTACATGGTAGATAATAACCAGAGGGAGCCCTCCTGATGTGCACAGAGAGCTTGTCCCTTTGGTAACAAAGATGAACAATCCCTGCGTTATTCTTATCTCTGGAGAACAGACTCACCAACATCTCTGCTGAGCAAGGGTGACTTCAGTGGCTTTGCACCTGGCAGCATGTCTCTCCAGCCTCTGCAAGGAGTCCTCTCAGAAGGCCATTTCACTCAAACACCAGGTATTTTCCTGATCTCTCTCTCTCTCCATTTAAACGTGGTGCTTTGGTAAGTCATCCTTTTCCTTCAACAAACACAGCCTGGGTATGGAACCCAGATCTGGAAGTTACAGTGAGCAAAGATACATGGTATCTATGAATCTCTTCTGTGTGTGTGTGTGTGTGTGTGTGTGTGTGTGTTTGTGTGCACATGTGTTTTAATCTGTTATTTAAATTGTAAGGCTTAGTAGGAAGACAAAAAAGAGAATAGAAGAGCTGAAGACAGTTATATCAGTTCTGTGCAAACAAAGTTAATGTGGCTTGGTGCAAGCCAAGATTAAATGTGATTGAGTGCTTCTGTATGAAGAAAAAAAACCAGACTGAAAAACAGAAAACCGCTGGAGTCCTTTGCCAACCTTCTTAAAATAACTACCATTGTGCTGGATTAAAAGGCATTTGCTGAAGATTTTGTGAAGAATTAAGCTTATTTGTTATTCTTTTAAAACAGAAAGGAGAATAAAAAGAAAAGCTGTTAGTCAACATTGTCTTAGAAGATAAAGCTTTCAAGATAGCAGTGAATCTGGGTCAGTGGTAGTTTCAGCGAATCTGCTTTTGATTGGCAGCTCTTCAGATTTTCAGCTGCAAACCCAACGCTTCCTCCTCCACCCCCGAGTCTGGGCTCATTAGACTTGGTCGCATGGCTGAGAGGCATCATATCCCCCAAGAGTTAAGCTGTCACCTCTCACTGTAGAGCTTGGGGACCAGAGACAAGAAGAGGAAAGTAGAATTTGGCAGAGAGGGGGAATCTCCCCAAAAAGGCAAGTGCTCTTCATTGCTTTGATGCTCTATCTGTTGGTTCTTCTTCCATAGCTCCATGGGAAGAAGAAGAAGGAGGAGGAGGAGGAGGAGGAGGAGGAGGAGGAGGAGAAGGAGAAAGAGGAGAAGGAGAAGGAGAAGGAGAAGGAAGGAAGGAAGGAAGGAAGGAAGGAAGGAAGGAAGGAAGGAAGGAAGGAAGGAGAAAGAAAGAAAGAAAGAAAGAAAGAAAGAAAGAAAGAAAGAAAGAAAGAAAGAAAGAAAGAAAGAAAGAAAGAAAGAAAGAGAAAGAGAGAGAGAAGAAAGAAAGAAAGAAAGAAAGAAAGAAAGAAAGAAAGAAAGAAAGAAAGAAAGAAAGAAAGAAAGAAAAATGATGCTTTCCCAAAGAAGAGCCCCCCCGGACAAAAAACTCAAGTGTCAGGTATGGAGAAAGTAGCCTGGTCCCACAGAAGCCAGAGCTCCTGCAGCGAGGGAGGTTCTGGGAAAGCAGCTTTACCGCAGGCAGGGCTGGGTGGTGCTCAGTGCACAATCCTCAATAGTTTCTCTTGAGGAAGATGGAAGAAGGGAGGGCAGGGGAGACACAATTACACGTTCATCAGTCACCTTTAATTCTGCCCTGTGATTAGGATTCACACAGCCTGGGACTGCTTCCCTCAAAGGTCAAAAATATTTCATTCAGACAGCATGAACCTCTGTGCTTTTGATTGGCTCTTTACATCAAAACGATTCCTGTGTAGACGTTGTTCTTGAATAGCAGTTCTCCAGCAGGGTGACTGAGCCCCCCAGGAGGCATTTGGCCATGTGTGGAAACACTTCTGGTTGACACAACTGCTCTTGGCATCTAGTGGAGAGAGCCCAAGGATAAATTCCAACAGTGCACAAACTGCGTTCCACAACTACGAATGTTCTGGCACACATGGCAATGTTGCCAAGGTTGAGAAACTGCCCTAGAGGATGGAATGAAAACGAAAGTCTCTACTTTTTCCTGGAAACGATTTTTAAAAACTTTACAGCTCCACGAGAGACCGTCCCAGTGCTAAAAGTCCTCTTTCTGCCATCCTACCTTATACGCCAGGATCTTTACAAGCTGCTCAAATAAAAGGACTAGCAGGTAATCAACAATGACAGAACGTGGATATTCTGAATATATACCACAAACTTCTTTCCCTGGAAACTTTTGTCAACGAACCCATCAATAAACACGCTGGGTGCCTACCACATGATTAGCTTTGTGTTCACTAAGGTAGGGAATATAAAGAGATAGGGCATATAGCTAGATTCAAAATTTAAAAAGGAACATCCTAATGGAAAATTAAAATACAATATAGAAAAAATAAGAAAACCCGATAAAACATATACTTAGCTTAAAATTAACAAGTTTTTATTTTATATATGACCACTTTAAGGAAAGTAAAAGTTTAATGACAAGTAGCAAGTTCAGTAATTACCAATTCATCTGCTTTGGAGGGTGGGTATCAAACCAGTGAATGTCCATTAGCATGGTTTTTAATTTTCAAATTTAATAAGAGGGATTCTTTCTTTAAAACTAAAAGGCCACTGAGAAATTAAATTGGCCAAGGTTTGCCTAAGAACAAAGTGATTGTTGTTTCGGGACAACAATCAGAAAAGAAATTATCAGAAGGAAACTATTCAGAAAAGGAATTTATCAAACTTGGGATAAATTGACACATGTCACTTTCCACAAAATTCCAGAAAGTAGCACAGAACTAGGTGGCAAAGAGAGAATGGTTTCGATACGGATACACAAACCCTCTTTGTAGCTTAATTTTGCTCAGAAATTAAAAAAAGAAACATTGAATCACATGAATTTTAAAAGAGTGAAAGAACTCAAAAATAAAAATTAGGTAAGTAGGAGAAAAGCCACTTGAGTGAAAAAAGAACTTCCCATGCCCTAACAAATGTATTGAACATACTAACCGCTGAGCTAGAGCAGCATTTAGGAACTTGACACCTGGCTGTTCTTCCCTGGGATACTAAACCTAGACCCTACAATTGTTCAACATGGTCCAAGGCAGGAATTTTATAGCAAATAGAGTCTTCTGTCAGGTGAAATGGAGATGTTTATTTCTCCTGGAAAAGCCCCTGATCCCCCAAAGCCACGCCAAGCTGTCGAAGAGAACCCCTGGCTCCTGGGACCTAACATAGCAGGACAGGAAGAGGAAATGGTTTGTAGGAGTTAAGTGACAGATTATAAGTCAAATCCATAAGTTCCAGGAGCCACGCAACAGCCTTGGACTAATGAAGGTGTTGGTTTGTTTGTTTTTGTCTGTCATTCACGTTTTCTCATCTATCAAGCAGGAGAGGAATAAAAACCTGGAAGAGCAGAACTATGGGGAGGAAGGCCCCTTAAGTGAGTACCTATTCTTTTGGCCCTTTGTTTGCAGCTGGTTCAAGGTGAGATCAGCTCTTCATATTGCATCCCTGCCAAAGGCGCATTTCATAGGTGCCTCTCCGCATCTCGGTGCTGCCTGGCACTGAGTTACTTCTTATTTGCACTTATGCTCTACTTGAAAACAAGAACAATACCTGGCATGGCATCAAACACTTTGAGCAACAGAATTCAGAAACTGCCGTCATTCTGTTACACTTGAAAAAGGTGGACTCACAAAAAAGGATGGACATCTGGTCTACCATGAGTCGCCTAGAACTACCCCCAGACAACAGCAGCCTTGAAAAGGAAACTGCCATCACAAGGGATTAGAACCTCAAGAGCTTGTCAGCTTTAACAGACCACATCTCATAGGAGTGAGTAAACTCAAATAAGAATAGTAGAGGTCTGGTTAAGAAAATTACCTAGAGAGAGGCACCTGATTGGCTCAGTGGTTGAGCCTCCGCCTTTGGGTCAGGCCATGAACCTGAGATGGTCCCAGGGATCAAGTCCCACTTTGGGGTCCCTGCAGGGAGCCTACTTCTCCCTCTGCCTATGTCTCTACCTCTCTCCTTCTGTGTTTCTCATTAATAAATAATTAATATATTTATTTTAAAAAATTACCCAGAGAGGGTGCCAGAAGGCATTTACTTTGAATTTAAAACAAGTTTTAGAAGTATATGTATATAGACAGATATATAAAATCCTTTCTAGAATTTGACAATTACAAAAATAACTGCAAAAAAAATTTACTTGTTGATTTTTTAAAAGTATTTACATCTACCTCACTTGTAAGTCTGCAAGAGTTTAATAGCAATAAAATACCTTGTGATCAAGTGGGTTTCCTAGACTGCCTGGACCTCAGAAAAGAGTCCAACTTTGTGAAGGCATGGCCCAAGGAGAGTTTGCGAAAAAAGCTGGATGTGAGCTAGATTTGAACTTGATGTCCCAAAATACACTTTCACTGTATTTTTTTTATTAATTGGGGTACCTTCAAAAGCTACTAATTCTGTCCAAAGAGTCTGGCAAAGTGGCCTCAGATTTCCCAATTATGTCATGTCATCCTTAACCCAATACCTCCTACCACTGCACCATCCTTGGTGGCCGACCTCACTGCCTGGATTTATCTTTTTGGCTATCTGGATGCATTTGCAACCAGGATGCTCCTATCTAGTCAATTCTGATGCCAACAGCAGCCTGCTTTGGCAAAAGCATCTATCAGGTGGAAGGAGTACAAGCAGTGGCCTTCACAATAATACCTTTAACTACTATAACCTTCTACTTACCAAAATTTTATATAATGTAGACCAGTTAATATACACAAAGAGGGAGATGATTTGACCCAATAGAGAATCAGATATGTAAACCTTGATCTGCAGTTGAAAGCCAACCAGCTACAACCTCCAGACAACTATTACCCCTTGTTTAAGACTGATAAGCATCATAACATTCTTTGTAACATATCAAAATGTGCTGACTAGAAAGCACACTGCATTTTGCCCTTTGAAGGGCATCGGACACATGGTCCTACAGTCAACATTGTTACTTAGTCACAGAAACAAACTAAGACACATAGAGTCTTAGAAGGGAATCTACTTGGGAGACCACTGAGTACCAACCTCATGGAACATATGAATTCTTTGCACAACATCTCAAATAAGTGGCCTGACAATCCGCTTGGACATCTGCACCAATGGGGAACTCAAAACCAAAGAGAACCACATCTGTATGCAGACAGTACTAACGTTGATAAATTATTTCCATTATCAAGCTAAAATTGGCCTCCCTGATAGTTCTTATTAGTCATAATTTTAGCCGCTGGAAACACTCAGGATTCTAGGCTCCAGGTGGAATTTGTGGCAATTCAATCTCTACTTATGGCTACACCTGCCATCAATACAGGTCCACTGGGAACAAGGAGTTTCTTTGGATCCCAGTCCTACTAGAAACAAACTCCTGTTAAAACCTGTAAAGAATTACTGTTCAAAGCAAATCAGAGTCACTTACAACTTATAAGCAATAGTCTGTTTAGTGATAAGAACAAAGTTGAGTGCGAGAAGAGTGTTAAAAAAAAAAGAGAAAATAAACTGATTACATATAATCACATATGTTGAACTATTTCTAGCCTAGATATAATCTTAATATAATGAGTATTGTTACAAGAGATAAAGATAACAATAATAACAATAATTTTATTTATAAACCATTTTCCAGCCAATGTCCTTGGGGCATTGCATGATCATATACAATGATTAAAACACTATTAAAAACATCAAACGAATTAAACACAAGCTATTCCTCAGATATAAAATGAAGTAATGCTAAGGAATAAGGGGCTAATATTTGAAGTAAAGAAAAATGACACCAGGTAATAGGAAAAAATCATAGAATGATTTGTGCTTTTTTTACATTCGTTACTCTGAAAAATAATCTTTTAAATTCTCCTTGCCATGTCTTCTAATGTATTTGTATCCTAAGTGTCTACTTCCTCTTTAGGTTCTTCTCTCTATATTAAATTTTCTCTCCTTCCTTAGATCAAGATCTAATTTTGTGTTCCTTCAATCAAATCCTCATCACAAATGGATTTGTCTAAAAAAACCAACCAAATAAACACAAAACCAGAAGAGTCATTAAAGCCATTTCTCAATGACTAGTGCTTTCTTGTGCTCATGATGTATTTTGGCTACAGAATCAATGACATTGGGGGAAAAAAGCACAGTCAATGCCCAAGCATAAAGGCCATACAACTGCAATTTCTAATCCTTCAGCCATCGTGACATATTATCATTCTGAATTTTGCAATAACCACTAACTCCCACCTCCCTTCAAAAAAGATGAGGATGGTGTGAAAAACACTGTTGGTTACCTATACCACAACCATTTCCTTCCCCTCCCTTGCCTTTCTTCCTTGCTAGCAGAACACTATTTTTGTTCAAAGTATCAGGGGTCATATGCTTGTGGAAAATGGGCCCCTCCCCAACTCCAGGGAGAAAATGTTGAATCTAAGACATCAATGTCAAATCTATTCCCCTTTGCCAGCAACAGGCTTGGTGTCAGATATGTAATGAAACTCTGGCCAAGAAACACAACACAAGAGTCTTGATAGGAGCTTTCCAGAAGTCTACCTCCCTGACATGCCTCAGGCTACATGTAGATGTGATCTTTAGAAACAAAGCAGCTATCTTGGGACCATGAGGTGCAGAACCCAAAGACTAAGACAACACACTGGGTTCAGTGGAGTGAAAACATGGAAAGACACTGGATCCCTGAAGAATTGATCAACTAAATCCTGCCATCACTCTAAATGGTATCTCTTATTGTGCAAGATAATTTTTCCTCCTTGTTTAAGTCTATTTAACTGAGCATTCTTGCACTTGCATTCCAATCAACTGAAAAGGCATTTCTTTTCATAGAATTAAAACAAATTACATGCCTTTGGGATTTGTATTTTTAGGAAACACTTTCATACAACTGAGAACACTTTGGAATCCTTTAAACTAATTTGAATATCACATAGGTAACATTTGAGTACTGAGTATCTTCTAAGCATATTAATATACACGTCACCTTTTTTAATTCCTATAATTCCACATAAGATAGCTATCATTCTTTCTTATAGATAAGGAGAATCAGAGAGGTCAAGTGATTTGCTTAAGATCACAGTTTGCAAGTGTTAGAGCCAGGATTTGAAGTCAGATTTCTGAGTTGAAGTAGAAGGGTCCTATAGTCATCCCAATCCCAAATCATGGCAACTCTATTCTTACTCACGCCAGAACCCTGGGAGGCATTCTTGATACTTCCCCTTCTATCACCCACCTCATGTAATCAGGCAAGAAACTGTGACTCTACTTTCCCCAAAATCTCAGAATGTGATCCTTTCTCACAACCCACATGGCTGCTACCCAATGACAACAACTATTATCACCAGCCTTGGGGTGGTGGGGATGGGCTGATGAGGATGAGAAAGGTCTGCACATAGACTACAAAATTTGAGTCTCAGGGTCACTTAAACAGCCCTTGGTGAGTCTCTCTTTAAATATTTAAATTAATGTAAGCCACCTTGGGGCCTCCTTTATTCACCCTAGCCATGTTCTGTCATTGCAATAACTCCGGAGCTCTGTCCTACATCAATTCCTTGTCCCTCAATGGTCTTTTCTCAGTCCAGCATCTAGAAGGATCTTTCTTAAGTGTGCAGCAAATCGTACTGAACTCTCCAGACTACTGGCCTTTTTGCAGATTCCAGCACACAATGCATACACACACTCTTACATTAGGACCTTTACTCTAGACACGGTCCCTTCCAGAGCACTCTTTTCCCAAATACCTACTTTGACTACTTCCCTCAACTATTTCAACTCTGTCCATTTTCACCCTTGACCTGTAGCCTAACCAGACCACCTCTGCAGTCTTCCCTTGGCACCAGGTCACCCTAGTCCCATCCAACTTTATCTTTATCCAAAACACTGGTTACTTCTCAGCTTAACTTTTTTTGTGTGTAAACCTCAGCGTCCACATCCCCTTGCCAAATATAAACTCCAAAGGTGCAGGATTTTTTTTTGTGCTTTGTTCTCTGATCCATCCCAAGTGCTGGAAGAGCTCTAAGCACAAAAAAAGTATTCCAATAAATATTTGTTGAATGAGCTAATCAATGTAGGAGGCTAAGAAGTGACCAGTGCTAGGAAATGAGGGTGAAAAGGTGACCAAATCATTATAGTTACCCATAGGCCATAGTATGAGTTTGGAGATTTATTCTAAGCACACAATCACTGTGCTTAATATCAATGGGTGAGTTTCAAACAGAAGAATGACAGAATCTGATTTATATTTTCAAATCCATTTCCTTGTTGTTATGGGAATAAATGAGTAAAAGGTGGAGAAAATTTGGGAAGAGGAGTGCCTTAGTCAGGCAACATCAGAGTAATAGCAGGAAATAGTGTAAGAAATAGATGGATATTTAAAAAGTTGAGCCAAGAGAATTGCTGATAAATTGGCAGGAGGCATTCCTTTAAAGGACAGGAATGCTAATATGTTAAAAAAAAAAAAAAAAGAAAAAAGAGGGGATCCCTGGGAGGTGCAGTGGTTGGGCGCCTGCCTTTGGCCCAGGGAGCGATCCTGGAGACCCGGGATCAAATCCCACGTTGGGCTCCTGGTGCATGGAGCCTGCTTCTCCCTCTGCCTATGTCTCTGCCTCTCTCTCTCTCTCTCTCTCTCTCTCTCTCTCTTCTCTGTGACTATCATAAATAAAAAAAAATTTTTTTTTAAAGATGCTAGAAGGTTCATCTGGGGCAGAGGTAGACAAGTTTTCAAAGAAGGTGGGATCATGAAGATCTATTTTTTAAATGTTAATTTTGAGATGCCTATTAGATATTGAAGTAGAACGGTCAGAAAGTGGTGGAAGAAGCCTGGTGGACAGGGGAGAGGCCAAGGCTGGTGATGAATGTTATGAGTCATCGACATCTGGAAGCCATGGGCCTGGGCAAGATCACCTAGGAAAGTCTACACATGGAATCTAGCACAGGAGTGAGGTACAAAGTGGAAATGACATCTGGAAATCTTCCCTCATGGAGGCTTTCCACTCCTTAAAATCCTTGGATTTCACCTACTTTCAGAAATCCACATTTCTAGAGCCTCCTTCTGCATCTTAGCAGTTCATTTTCTTCCTCCAATGTATTCACTAATCTTCATACTTGGCTTTCTAGACCTAATACCATCTTCAAAAGCCTTTCTACTCAGTCAATGTGTCAGTTAATTCGATGTGACATATACATTAAAACTATTACATAAACTAAATAGGATTTCTTTCCTAAACTCAATGTTGTTGCTGTTGTGTGTGTGTGTGTTTTTTTAATCTTCTCTTCACTCTGACTGAAGACAATGGTATCTGTGCAAATGAAAGATGAGGAAAATTGTCAGTAGCTAACATTTCTCAAAAATACTCTGGGTGCCTGATATTTCACTTCTTCACACTGTAGTTTAGCCTCACATCACTGAGGAGTTTAGCCTCACATCACCGAGGTAGCCCAATGTCCTATTCCTAGCACAATCCAGAAGGCTTTGGTGACCTTCGAGTAGTTTGTGTCAAACCAAGGGAAGGAAGATGGTGGTGAAGAAGCTCAGTCATTCCAAAGAGAAGATGGAATTGTTGACTGGATTTTCCTGGAGGCTCTTTCTAACGCCCTAACCTAACTATGTGCCTGAGATCATTGATCCTTGACTAAACATGGAAATTATGGTTTGAAACAATCATAGGCTGAGAAATTACATTTCACTTTATTTAGCCATTGAACGTTTCACACGTGGCAAACTATCACCGGGGGAAGCCTAGAGCAAAGTTGTAAACTCCAAGCTCAAATACTGTATCCCACCCTTCTTGTGACAAACCTATGGTGGATGTCCCTGGACTCTTTTCTAGTAGCATGGCTCTTACAGCTAATACTAGGTTGTCTGCTTCTAAAGGGTCTTTCCACTGTTTGTTTTCTCTTGCTCTTATCACAAAGGTGGATGGTATTAGATATGTTTCTTTTTAGCAAGTATGAGACAAGTCAAGGTCAACCCAGTGTCAAACAAAGATGTAGAAAAGCAGATATAGTTACAGTGCAAACCTACCAGCCTAAAGTAAAAACAAAAATTCTTTCAGAGACACTTTGAAACCAGTCACAACCATAGTGATCATCTGGGGGACATTTTCTAGAGAGAAGTCATGCCAAAAAACCTTCATGCTCAAGGGCTCTTCTGTTCTGAGCTAACAGATATAAACAGATGTCTCAGGCGACGACTTCATGTTCCCTGTCTCAAACCCAGTTATGGGTACCACACTCGTCTCTTTTTCAGTAGGCAAGTAAGTATGAAAGAGATTGGAAATCTGTGATGTCCAGCTCTTAATCCTTTAATGCTGGATCGATTCTAATCCCAAAGGTAGGAGAAAGGCAGCACACTCCCTCCAGCTACTGTTTCCACAAGGCAGAGGAAGGATGTAGGAACGCAGGTCTGTTACTGTGAACTGATCTCAAATGTAAGCTCCAAGGAGACAATTATCTCACTTTCTTTACACCGTCATTCAATTTCCAGGGTTTGCACATAGTAAGAACTCAATAGACATATTGGGAATAAATTCACTTTCTAATCTCAGTATCTCAATGTCCTCATATATTGACTGCATTTAACAAGGTGCCTAACCTAAAAGAATCTCTCATTTGGTTCTTATTCTACTTTCCATGTTATTTAATTTGGGCTAAAGCTACTGTCACTAATTCTCCTTTTTCTGATTCCCCTACCCATTTTTCCACAAGCCTTGAGTCCTTTTAATTATCCTTTTTCCTGCTCAGGCCCCCACCATGCTCTTCCTCCCCCTACCCACCCACCATCTTTCTGCCTGGTGATTCTTCTTCTTCTGTCATATATTTTATTTTGCTATCACCCTCACTGCCTGACGTGATGCTCCTGCTTCTTTGTCTCAGCAAGGTGACCCGTGAAGAAATCAAATCATCCATCAGCCTTTGAGTCATAACATGATAAAAAAAAAAAAGTGCTATATAGGTGCCCTAAGAAACAATGTAATCCAACTCTTGCTCAGGGGCTGTTTCCAGTCTGTTTCAAGTTTGTACCGGTCTACAGCATTTTACCACCCAAAGCTCCTGCTTTCTATGTGCTAAGAATGTAATAAACTCACTATTGACAGATTGAAGTACAGCCTCACTGGATCCAATAGATATGATTTGTTTTGTACTTCACTGTTACAACAAGTAGATGGAAGTACATAAACAAAAATTCTTGTAAACCGAATTATTTAATAAACACATTTTATAAACCTTTAGAAATTGTGGATAGTTTATCATTTGAGTTGACAAGTACCCGTCCAATGGATAGAGCATTAACCAGCTGTGCAACTTTGGGCACGTTATTTAATGTCCCAGGTTTGAGACAGTAGACACAAAAATAGCCATGATGACAATATTTTCACCTGAGACTATTTGTCTTTCTAATTTGTTCTTAAATTACATTTAGATAAAATTCCCAGTCTGATAAGTTACATGCAAACCCAGCCCATTGCATGGCACCTAAAAGATATCCAATAAATATTGACTAGATAAATAAATCCCAACATCGCATTATTTTTGTGAAGATTAAATGCACTGAGAAATGTAAAAATACTTTGCAAACTATATAATAATATGCAAATGGAGTATCATTAGGACACCCTAAGTACTCCTTCAATGCACTGACTAGTCACATAAAAAACTAAGTAAGGAGCAGCCTGGGTGGCTCAGCGGTTTAGCGCCGCCTTCAGCCCAGGAGGTGATCCTGGAGACCCGGGATCGAGTCCCACTTCGGGCTCCCTGCATGGAGCCTGCTTCTCCCTCTGCCTGTGTTTCTGCCTCTCTCTCTGTGTGTCTCTCATGAATAAATAAATAAAATCTTAAAAAAAAAACTAAGATTTAAATCAAATCAAGTAACCTCTATAGAAGTTCAGCAGAAGCAAACATTGACCAAAATTAAGACTAAAACATGAATATGTTCATAAAAAAGGCTAATACACTATAACAAACTTTCCAGACAATCAGATCTGTAATGCTACTACCAGATTCAATGACACATGTTTTAGGTTTTTGTTACCATGACATTCCACTTCAAGTTTCAGTCTTTATATAGGTAGAATAAAAAGCTTACTTACTGTGTTAAAAAAACAACAACGACAACAATAACAATGCTATGATTCAAATAACAGAGAGGCTTACATTCCCTCATGTGATAGCCTGGAGTCTGGGTAGGTAAACTGCTCTACTGCACATGGTCATCATGACCCAAGTTCCTTCTACATTGTTTCTCTGCAATGCTGGAGGGGATGAATCTTCATTTGAATGATCAGAGCTGGTCATCAGCTGATCGGGGCTCTAGTTCAAAGGAAAAAGAGTATGAAGAGCACATGTGTGGTGTTTTGAGGCTTAAGCCTGGGAGTAATGCACTTCACTTCCAGTTTTATCCCATGGGGCAGAACTTAGAGGACTTTCAATGGCACCTGGGATATGCAATTTCTTGTCAGGCAGCCACATTCCCAGACACAGCTCACCTTGAGAGGTGTTGGTGGAATATTGGCCACCAAACTAGAAGGCTTTGTGAAGAATATAGGACTTAAAGTGAGCATTGAGGATTATTAAAGATAACAGCAGAAGATCTACAGAGAGCCATAATTACAAAATGTAAATTCCTACATCCCCTCTTTGCTGCCACCTAGGACTCTATTTGGTACTTGAAGCCATACATTCTTTTTAAACAAATTCTGAAGAAAGATTAATAGAATGTCGTTCCCCAAACAAACCGTACGGTAGACCTTCAAAATAATGTCTAAAACCTTTACAATAATGTTTAAAATAATAACGTGTACAGCACAACAAATTCCCCTCAAAATAATCAAGGGTAGGAGAATGCATATGTGAACAAAATTTACCAAAATTTAGAGAGTTTATAGAGATAAACATTAACTTATAGAAATGAACCAGCAATAGTTTTTCCCTGCAGCCATCTCTAAGCAAGGCTCTCCACATAGTAAATACAGTTTAGATGACGAAATCACAACAGTAAAATAAAAATAAAAATAAATCTACGAAGTGAATTTAAAACATACTTTAAGTTGTAACCAGTGCCGGGAGTGATTCAGTGACAGCACTAAATATTCTGCAATGAGAGAGGTTACCACAAGAGAATGTGATGAGCTAGCTGTGAAGGATAGCTTGGAGTTTTCCAGATGAGTAAGAGGAGAAAGGTCTTCTAAAAAAAGAAGAAAAGAAGAATCTCCATGCACCAATGACTGTTTTTATTATTCTAAATCTGGATTCCAGTCAAGTTACTGGTGTAGATAATTTGTGCAAGCATCACAGAGCCTGGACTCCAACTCGATTCTCTAGACTGTCTCTCTCCAATGCTCTGTTACTGGGTTACCTGCACTCCATCATGGCACCACCCTCATTCACTGCTGAAAAGAAGCCTGGCAGGAGATGATCCACCACAGCCTTCAATGTGGCCTTCCTTCTCCTATTCTTGCTCATCTCCAGTTCATCCTCGATGCAGCCATCACCGACCACTTTCAAATTATTTTAATATGAATTAGATGAGGTTGATCACCAATGCAAAGCCCTCTGCGGCCTCTCATTGTACTTAGAATAAAATTTGCAATCACTCACCTGGTTCACCAGGCCCCTCCTTGGATGCCTTTCTCTGCTTCTCTGGACTCATCTTGTATTCTCTTCCCTGCCCCCTTCACCCTATCTTCTATGATCCAGCCACCCTGGCTCTCAGTCTGCTCCCCAAATGCCCCTAAACTCTTTGATGTCCTTCCTACACACTCATCCTGATGCCAGTAGTGCCCTTTCTCCTGTCCTTGCTCTGTCCTCCCTTGTTCTTGAGACTTCAGCTGAAATGTCATTTCCTCGGGGACTTCAGAATATCTAAATCTGAAGTATGTCCCAGCTTCTCCATCTTATTATTTCCTCCCACTGTGTGTTCCTGTGTTCTTTCCCTTCATTGGACTTTCCAAATTATTAATTACATCTTTAAGATACAGTGTAATGCCAGTTTCCACCACTACATTGTAGCAATATGAAGGGCAGGGGACTCCACTGTTTTGTTCTCCCCAGTACACCCATTATGTGCTACAGATCACAGAACGGAATACACACTCTAAAAAAATTGGGGTAAGGTTAAAAGTAATCCAAGATGAAAATAAATTTTAAATTAAAATATTTAAGTGTTTACTAAGGAGTCGAGATGAGCTGTTATAACACCAAAGGCGTGAGTTATCTAAAATTTTAGATAACTAAAATTAACTAATAACTCCATTCATTTATACAAAGAAAATGTTAACTGAGCACCTGTTATGGGGTCTCACTCCTGAATTCTAAAAGCTTTAGTCTACCTTGGAATCAGAGTCTCTCTCAACACATGTATGTAACTTGAGCACAAGCCCTATGACTTCATTTATAAGCTTTTTATTTTCTTCTCAGTGTCTTTTATACTATAGGAGTTACAGGAGTCATTTCCTAAGTCAAAAGGGGAATTTCCAAGACAAATATGGAGTTAAAATCTACCCTTCCACTGAAATTCTAATTCTCCACTGGTCGAACACTCCTATTTAGAGAAGAACCAGAATCGTAGTAACGGAATCTTACAATACAGAAGAAACCTTCTGAGCACAATCATGATAAAACTTACTAGACTTACATGACCAGGGATGAAAGAAAACCAGGCCAAGACCTAGGGAAAGTCATGCCAGGAAGCCTGAAAGAAATAAAACATGCCCCCACTTGTGTCTCTTCTATTCCAGCCTGGCCTGTTCTTTATAAGCATTATTGTGAAAATGGGTCAAGTGAGTAGGAGATCCTTGATTGCTCTGGGTTGGTCAGAGGTTAAAGTACTATAATCAATGGTGTGAACACAGTAGAAGGGAGTCAAACACTGCAACGAAGAGAATCAGGACAAAATCAACACTTCGGGACCACTGTTGGCGAGACTGATCTCATTCCACATTCCACATTAATTCCTTCATTCGTATATTCACCCAACAGTTATTCAACAATTATTTTATTCTATACTCAAACTTTCTGGAAGGAAGACAAAAATTAATGTCTTTTTTAATGATAATAACTTTCTTAAAATCTTGGAAAGCATGGCTTTAAAAAAACAAGTTGGCAGTGACAGATGTTACCTAGACTTTCTGGGTGATCCTTTCATAATATATACAAATACTGAATCATTATGTTGTACATCTGAAACTAATACAATACTATAAGTCTGTATCTCAATTTTTTTAAAAGGGGGGAGGTTAGGTAAATCCTCAAGCAAATGTCCCTGTGCTTCTGGCGCAGCTGAGTCTCATCCCCTAGAACCATCCCTCATTGGAGACCTGTTGCACCCAGATTTTAGACCAGAGAAGTGAAATATTTAACTCAATTATCATTGTTTGAACAGAGATAAGAAATCCCCTTTCTTGCATTAGGAAACAAACACCTTCAGGCACTTGCCTTGTAGGGGCTGAGGTGCTCTTCCCGTAGAACGCACCAGCACCCACCAAAACTGACCCCAGAAATACCTGTTTTGTCTTGAGGATTCTGTTTGTGAACTCCGCCTCCCTGGAAGGAACACTTGGTCTTCTTTACATGAGGTTTTGCCTGGCATTTATTTACAGGACTGCAGGAAAAACAAAACATCACACAAGGAAAAGGGGCGAGGGGGAGAATAAAGCTCGTTATATGATCTCTCAATATTTGGCCCCATCTTGACAAAAGATTGCATCCTCCCACCTTGTCTCCTGTGGCCACATACAAACACATGCCTCGTTCTAAAACTGGTATCAGGGGTTAGATCTCTGTTTTAGAGGAAAGATCTAAACTGACAGCTTTTTGGGGCGTCCAGCTGGCTCAGTCAGTGGAATGTGTGATTCTGGATCTTGGGGTTGTGTGTTCGAACCCCATGTTGGGCATACAGCTGACTTAAATTTAAAAAAATAAATAAACTGGTAGCATTTAGCTATGCCTGCCTTTAGGGCATCTTAGACAAAGTACCTGGTGGGCTGTTAAATAGTTGACATTTTTACTACTCACTTTGTTATTGACTAACAGAGAGTAATTACTATAGCTACTTCTAGCATAAATTGTTAAAAATCACCCAGTTGGTTAGTTGCAGCTGTCATGGTTAAAGGGGGGGAGCTTCGAGCTCCAAATTAATACCTGCCATTCTGGAAATTAAAAATCACCTCAGGGAAAATAGTGAGTATTCAATAAATGGTAGCCATTCCTGAAGACAGAGGAATATAACCTAATGCTTTGCATCAGGTCATACAACCCCAGAATCTTTGCCCTTGAAGAAAACTGAGAAATAATCTATTCCAAGCCCTCATACTATAAATAAGCAAAACAAAGTTCAGAAAGAAAGCTACGCAACTTGAGCAGCAGATGTGAGTGACCGAGGCCTTAATTCAAGATCAAGATGTGATGCTAATATATTCATGTATAGAGACGATGGAACACAATATTTGCAGTTAGGATTGTCCCAGAAATCCTCAGGTCCCAAACAAGAGCATACACTTTGCTTGGCTGTGTGTGACTCAGAGCCAAGCCTGGGACAGAAATCCCCTTCAGGAAGCTCCTTCCCTGGGACGCATATGGTGGCGTTAATGGCCAATCTCTCTGCAGCTCCCCCTGACCCTGTTCCAGCTGCTCAGCCACACACATGTCCCAAACCTAACCCTGGTTCAGAGCTCACTGCCTTTGTCCTAAAGCTTTCCAGATAAAGAGGTCTTCTACTTTCAGATTGTAAAGGCAATTCCCCTGGTTCTGCGATTGTTTTCTTCTTGAGCCCACTGCCCCCAAGAAACTGGATTTAAAAACTAAGAAACAGTGGGAAGGCACCATTGTGTTTCTGGATCTTTAAACTGTATTGGTCACATCAGATGGCTTGACGCTTAGGGAACAAGGATTTCTTTATAATAATAACTATGATGTTTGGTCACACTTTCACCTTGTCAGTAATGGGTTAGCTCCATTGGCTGGCTAAATACTTCTGTATCTACCATGAAGGCCACCTTGTTTCTGTAGTTTACATTTTTATTTCCAGAGTGCTTGACTTGATAGTAGATCACATCGATGTGTAAACGTTGGATAAGAATTGGAATTCACTTTAGGTATATGTGGCTTAAACTCATAATTTTATAAGGAGAGAAAAAAGGTTAAAACATTTTGGGGGGATCCCTGGGTGGCTCAGCAGTTTAGCGCCTGCTTTTGGCCCAGGGCATGAGCCTGGAGTCCCGGGATCGAGTCCTGCGTGGGGCTCCCGGCATGGAGCCTGCTTTTCCCTCCTCCTGTGTCTCTGCCTCTCTCTCTCTCTCTCTCTCTTTCTGTCTATCATAAATAAATAAATCTTTAGAAAAAAAACATTTTGGACCAATTAACACATCGTTATTACCAGGTGGTCTTCAATGCATGTGTTCTTGTGTTTCTCAGGTTGACATTTTTGGGTAAATTGTGGAATTTATCTTTTACACATCTACGCAATCAATTCCACAGAGTGTTAATATAAACTTCTGTAATTATTGGGAAGGGGGTAGTTTAAAATCACACTGGCTTACACATGCCTGGCTCAGTTGGTTAAGCGTCCAACTCTTGATTTTGGCTCAGGTCATGATCTCAGGGTCATGAGATCGATCCCCCATGTGGAGCTCTGTTCTCAGTGGGGAATCTGCTTCAAATTCTCTCTTCCTCTCCTTCTGCCCCTCCCCTGCTCATTCATGCATGCACACTCTCTCAATTTCTCTTCCTCAAAAAAATTAGATTTAATTTTTAAAAAACATTTAAAAAAATCACACTGGCTTACACTTCTCTAAGTGTGTTCCAAGAAACACTCAAGAAGAGAAGAGTTTGCAGAGACAAATAAGTTGGGTAAACATTGGATGAAATAAAATAAATATTGTTCTTAACTATTCTTCTCAGAGTCTTTATTAGGTTAATGTCATTCTGAATCACCAAGACATGGATCAAAACATACCATTTCCCCACGTAAACTGGCCATAGCTTTCTTTTTCAGGGTATCTCAAGGGACTAATGCCCTTCAGACTAATATTAAGAACAGCAATGATGGGGCAGCCTGGTGGCTCAGCGGTTTAGCGCCGCCTTCAGCCCAGGGCCTGATCCTGGAGACCTGAGATCGAGTCCCACTTCGGGCTCCCTGCATGGAGCCTGCTTCTCCCTCAGCCTGTCTCTGCCTCTCTCTCTTTCTCTCTCTCTCTCTCTCTCTCATGAATAAATAAATAAAATCTTTAAAAAAAAATAACAGCAATGCTGACCATATTTGAGTTCTTACTCTGTGCTAAGCTTCTCACACTGTCATTCATTTAATCTTTCCAGTGACCTTAGTCCTATGAAATCCTCATTTTACAGAAGAGGAAAGAGGCTCAGAGAAGTTAAGTAACAAGTCCAGAGTCACACAACTGGCAAGTTACAGAACCAGAATTCAAGGCATTTTGACTCTAGAATTTACACTCCTGATCGCTCTATTATATATCTGTTCTCATGAATCATACTTGGAAGATAAGCCCTGCCCTTGTCAACTCTTGTTGAGTTTGGAGGAGAATAATTTCTTTGAAAAGAGAAAGACAAGATAAAAGATGGAAAATAAGAGGAGAAGGGGGAAGAGAGGCATCATTTGGCCCAGATTAGAACAAGGTTATTAGACAAATCATTGCTGATTTTTTTTTTGAGAGAGTAAGCATCTGGACTGCTGGCGGGATGGGAAAGATAACAGGTTTCTGTTTTTGACAGATATATACAAAATTAATCTTTTTCCAACAAGATGTAAAGGAAGGTAAGAGGCTTGTTTTATTTTGTGCAAATATTTCACATTGCTAAGGTGACCAGAGTGACATCCCAGCCACAAAACTAGTACAAACCACAGGTAGCCAAGGGAAATGAATGTAGCTCAAAAGATAGATTCCAAGTGAAACTAAAAATTTGAAAACTATAATAGAGAAGGGGAAGGCAACATCACAGATTAAAAAAAAAAAAAGAATGTCATTTTTAAAAAAAAAGTCTAATTTCAAATGAAGCAAAAGTTTTTTCTAGGACCCTGTTCCTATAGGGCCAGACCCTCCACTACAAACCCATAAATGAAGCTGCCGACAAAATGGAAGGAAAAAAGACCTGCCTAGTTCAATTTAATTGAGTTTCCTGGAGGGACAAGCTGAAACCAGCCAACTTTTCCAGACTCTGGGAAGGAATTTGAATCTCGCATGCCCAGTGGAGAGAGAGAGAGAGAAGAAGCAACTCTTCTGCATTTTAATATCACTGGGTTTTCTTTAAATCTTTGGAAGTTTCCTCAGGAGGCCAGGAGCATTCAGAAATTTCAAGATAGGGAGTGCTTCTCCTGTCATTTCTTTTTCCACCTTATTGAAATGAATTCTATTTGCTCAATGAAAGTTCAGAATCCCTGGCCCAGAAAATAAATTGAGTTTGGATATTCTTTAAAAGACAGGGATGGACAAGGAAAAGAAGGAACCACCCAAGGCCAAAGCCCAAGGAATCCCTGAGAACTGAGCCCCCCTCCCCCCATCATCTTCTCACTCCTCCACCCCTTTATGGCCCTTTGATGGAATGCAGCTGCCCTCTCGGACAGCCAAGGAACACCCAACTGCTGGCGGCTCCTGAAGGTCTAACTGGGTCAAGGGTCACCTGTGATATGAACAGAGAATCTAAAAGGGATTTTCTGCCCGCTGATTTTATGGAGGAAAGCCCATTTTATTTCTCATAGCTGTAGTCCACGTGTGGAAAGGCCAGAGAAAGCCCAAAATTCTCAGCCTTTAGCAGTCAGAAAAACCAAGATAAGCTAACTCCGGAGTTGACAGTTCCCTGCAGACAGGCTGGGAGCTCTCCACAGCTGATCAAATTAGATAACCTGAGGACGTGGGGTAGGGGTTGGGGTGGAGGGCAGGGAGGTTTCTAGAGGGATGTTGGATGTCCTATCAAAACTCATACCCATTATGGGCCCAACTGGGTGGGACCCAGGGTGTCTCCATTCAAATTAGAAATTGAATCCATCTTGAAAAAGTTCCAGCCTTGTATGCTTTCTTGAACTAGGGTGAGCCTCCCAAAACTTGCCCATTACAACAGCATCAAGCAGGCAATGTGCTACTCTGGACAGACTATCCCCAATCTTTTGCTGGGGAAGAACAAAGTTAACTTGGGAGCTCACTAGCTGTGCTCCACCTGTTAGCAAGCACACCCCTCATGCATTCAACTGTGGTTCACTGAATGCCTGCCTTGGAAGGACTCCATGCCAGGCCCAAGGAGCTAGGAAAGTAAAAACCTCCCAATTTCTGCACTCCCACAGCCCACAGGACAGTTGAGGAGGTAGAGAGCAGACCTGGAAAGCAACGGCCCTCAGGAAAATGTGAAACTGGGATGCAGAAATTCACAGAAAGACTTGCTCATGAATCTTGGGGTTTTAGAATGATTGACCGACCCTTTTTTGAGGGTTAGAGATTTTCCATTCAAGTACTCAAATACAAATAAGCCCAAACCTGAAACCATAAGAGGACCATAATCTGTCAAAAATGTGTCTATATTTTTTCTTTGTGTTGTTTCAGACATATGATCAAAGAGACATGGGAAGAAGACAAGAGCTCTGTACAAAGATTAGAAATGGACCAAAAACTTATGGTGACTTTTTTGCAACAGCCCAAATTCCTAACGGTTTTCCGGAAAGTTACGTGGTCCTATTTCTGAACCCATAAAGCGATAACAAATTATTCTTGGCTCCATCTCCCTCACTAGACTATTGAAAAAGTTAAGGAGATAGTGTCTCTGAAAGGCTTTGAGTTCATTGCAAGGTGTCAAGGAAGCAAAATAAGAAATGCTATTATCATTGAAGCTCTTCTAATCCAGCAAGCTTCGGTAAAAGCTTAGAAATGCCACCATTCTCTCTTCAAATCTTTTTCTCCCTAACTTTTAAAGGTTGGCATGACTGATTCATCTAACATACTGAAAGCAGCCAACAAAATGGAAAAGAAAAGCTTCATGCAAATCCCTCTATGTTTCTGCACGGAAGGTTATGCAGAGCAAACTATACAACCTACTTCCTGTCCTCCCAATAGCTCAGGGCCCTATCTGGTAATGTGGCTGTAACTTATCCTCACTCACACAAAAATTATTCATTTTCCACTCTGAGTCAGAACTTTGGTCTCCAACCATACTGACAAAAATGCATCTACTCAAGCCATTTTACGTTTGGGATGTTTTCCTCTTAAGCACACATTTTATCTGTTTTTTTCCTGTGTTCCTTCAGAAATTATGGCTTCATCTACATCTTACTGAACTGTGTATAATTCTGTATTGCTCTATTGGAAATGTGGATTTTTACCACCTTGCGCAGATGGGGTAAACTGCATCCCCAGTTAATTATAAGCTCCTTGGAAGCAGGGATCCACTTGGTACTTTCCACCGATCCTGATTTTTGGTTTGTCATTTACACTTATCTATTTTATTGTATTCATAAAATAGTCTCATTATTTGGGGAGCTGGAGTGGATGATCTGATTTCCTGACAGTGTTTTTTGGAAGCCCAGAGCTCCTGATGTCAGGCCTAGGGTTACACTGGGCACTGGGAAGAGATGGGTTTGCCCTTCACTTACCTCTCTCTGTGTTGCAAATTCACACATTTTACATGGGAGGCGAAGACGGCTCCAAGATACTTTCACAACTTAAGGATGTGGAAAATACCCACATCCTATTGCAAACACACCAAATGAACTCTGCAACTGAGCTAACCATTCAACAACAACCAGAAGAATCAACAAGAAGTCAAGCTGAAAGGAATATGCTGAAATATTTACTAAAACACTCCCAAGGAATGAACAAACCTTCCTTCCGGGCAAAGACATTGCCATTCACGCTCCTGGTGGAGCATGGACTTGTATTCTCTCTGGCAATGACCATAACCTCTAATAAGTTCATGTGTGTACTCTGCACCCTTCAACCAGACCCAGAATCCTACCAATTCCATATGGTAAATAAGAATGGTAATGTTAATCTGTCTCAGCCCACAGTTGACCTTCAACAAAAAGAAAAAAACAATCACAGTTACAGAAGTGAGATGCCACTCACTCTCCAGGGTATTCCAAGTGTTTTTAATGCCCTTTCTCCAGTGAAAACTCTCTTAAGCCCAGATTGGTAGACTGAGACTCAGTTTAGCTACCACCTCCCAGCCCCAGGATTCAGGTCCTCCCACATCACTCTTTTGATCTTGTCCTTCTGTAAGAATGAGTTTAAATATCAGGGAAGCCCTCTCCAGTCACCCCACAGGGGCCGCTTCCTTCTTAGAGCATCTCTAGGAGTCATCCCTCACCGGAAAGCGAGACAAACATCTTCTCTTCTCCTCCATGTGCCATTTCTTTACTCGATCACTGCATCCTAAAATGCCTAACAGGTACCAGGCACTGTGAGTAGCTGGGAACCACAAAGCTACATAAACACAGACACTGCCTTGAGTGGTCCAGAGGCTGTTGGGGTAAACAGCTTGGCTCCTCAGAGTCTGAAGACTCCTCAGGGTCAGAGATCTTTGTAATTCTTCCCTCCACCCCAGCTCAGCAGCTAGCGTGCTGCCTTTCTCAGGTAAGTGAGCATTCCACCAAAATAAGGATTGATTCAAACATGCAAGGAGAAAATCCAAAGGGAACCTTCCCAAACACTGATGTGTACAAATAATGCCCCCATTCTCTGCTCAAAAATTATTAACACGTACCAATATTTTAATGCCCCCAACCCCCAAACAAGGTAATACAGGTCAATTCCTTCAGGCCTTTCTAAGTATTGTTCACCTGCTCTCTAATTAAGGAATTTTGGAGGGGATTGGAAGGGGCCTGTGGGGTGGGCTGATGATGCATTTACATGACAAAATATGTTGAGGGGAGGATATTCCAGTCACTCAAAATGCAAAATAAACGAAAACAGATTTACAGGGATGAGGGGCAGATTTTCACTTGCCTTAGCTCTAGCAAATGGTTCACTCATTCAGAATGTCCTTAGACTGTCCTTTTTCTCCTCCAGAGGGTTCAGTAGCTAAGTAGGTTATTTACTTCCAAACAGAGGCCTGTAGGAACACAAAAGAGGGAAGTTGGTCACTGCCCCTGAGACTATGGAGCAAAAGCTACACATGATCCTGAGAAGCCTGGATAGCTCAGCAGCCCTATAATTCATTCAGGGACCACAGTCTCTGACAAATGAGTTCCAGCCACAGCAAAGTGGTCCCCTCACCCCATGCCCATGTGTGTGAACCCCTCCTTTTCCCAATCCTTCCACTTCCAAGCCCTGCCACTTGCTCCTGCCACCTTTGACACCTACAGTTAACCCAAGCCCATATAGTTTTTTTTTTTTACCAATTTTAATTCCCTCCAAAGCAAATTCCTGCCACATAAACTCAACAAGATAAAAAGAATGAGAAAATAAGGCTCAGCGTGGGTGGGAGCAGAGCAGAGGGGCACAGATGGGATGGGGCAGAATCGTTTCAATTATGAGTTCATAGAATAAATGTCTTGCCGAGAGTCAATATTTGTTAATCAGGTTTGGTACAGAGCAAAAAATAAACAAATGAAGTACATGGTCTCTGTTTTCTTTGAGTTTACTAATGAGAATGAGTCAGTCCCACTTCAAGGCAGCATTTAGCTTCCTGATATGAGACCTAACACCACATTGATTTATTCTGTGACCACACATTGTGCTGGTCATTGGCTCCGCTCTCCATTTCCAAGGGAAGGGGGGAGGGATGGTGGGAAGGAAAGAAAGCAGAACATGGCATCCATAAGCAATCTTTTTCAAGTTGGATTTTTACACACAGTTTAATGTCAAAGCTCAGACAAATTAGAAAGACTCATGTAGAGTCAGGAGGATCTTCATTTCAGTGCCGGGCTGCTGTTTGCAAGCTGGATGACCTAGCAAATGACTTCCGTATTCTAGACCCTTTTCTAAAACTTTGTGAGGATCCAATACGTGTGATAAATGTGATTAAATAGTGTGTGCACAGTAATGGAGTGCATATAGAGGACTTAGCTGAACACCTGGCATCATTAGCACTCAGTATGTGGAAAATAGGACAAGAGAGGAGAGAGAAGAATGAAAGATATAATAAATTGCCTCTCTGTCTCCCCACATCTTTTCCTCTCCTTCCATCTCCTCTTTCTCTCCCTCGACCCCCTCTTTCTGTCTCTGTTTCTGTCCATGTACACACACACACACACACACACACACACACACACACACACATGAGCTTGGAACTAGACGGATCTTCTAGAGAATGAGAGTTGAGTAGGTATGGGTATTCTTGAATCCTAGTCCTAGGCTAATCACAAGTGAGTCTTAGAGGTAGCGGGGGTTATATCAGGACAAAGTTGAGAAACTGAATTCAGCCTGGAGTGGACTCCAGAGTCCCAGAAATAATTGGACCTTCTGTCCACCCAGACCAATGCAAGACAACTCCTCAATCCAAATCATTCCCCTTAACTATTCTCTAGACCTGAAAGAACCCAAGACTGGACAGTGCTTTTAAGGGACTTCGCAGAATAGAGCAGAGAGCCCTTCCACATCTCTAATCAGTGCAGAAGAGGGCATTTGCTTAATTTTCTTGTCTTATCTCTTCTCCATTCCATTTCCCTGTAACTTTATATCTGTATAGGCTGGCCACTGCTGACTCCTTCAGTAAACATTTGTTGGCCACTTGTGCATCTTATTTTGCCCTGATGGTACTGAAGCTACAAGGACTGCCTAACGAAGTCATGGATTGAGTAGCCCAACAAGTCAAGATATTTGCCATTGGTCAAACAAATTCTGGTCAGGGTATGTGGAGGGAGGGACAGGGGCAGCTAACTCAAAGCCAGAGGGCCAAGGAAGACTTCCCAGAAACAATGGTTCCAGAGGTGAATTTTAAGGATGAGTAGGAGTTACTCATGCCGAAGCTGGGGCTGCCAAATGGGAGATAGGCTAGAAGCACAGAAACAAGAGATCAGAATTAGGGCACTGAGTGGGGGAGTATTTGAATGCCCAAAGTTGAGAATCAGGTCAGGCCAGCTCATGAAGGACCCATTAAAGAGTCTTGACTATTTCCTGAAAACAGTAAGATGCTAGATGATACAATCAAACTTCAGTTGCAGACACTGCACTCTAGGGATGTCTGGTTGACTCAATTGGCTGAGCGTCTGTCTTCAGCTCAGGTCATGATCCCAGGGTCTTGAGATTGAGTTACGCATTGGGTTCCCTCCTCTGTGAGGAGCCTGCTTCTGCCTCTGCTTCTGCCTTTCTCTCTCTCTCTCTCTCTCTCTCTCTCATAAATAAATAAATCTTTAAAAAAAAAAAAAGAAAGAAAGAAACTATACTTGACGACAATGTGATTAGAAGTAAAATGGGGGGAGGTGAGGGGTAACATTGAAATACATGCTGGAAAATATCTCATTTTTACTAAAAAATTTATAGCATCCACCATGATTTTAGTCCTCTGAATGAGAATGACACAAGTCAATTCCTTTACGTGTTTTCTAAGTAATTTGGGCTTCTTTGAGGAGATTGGAAACATCAGGACACATCAACTGGAGGTATATGGGAGATAATGGAGAAGTCAAGAAAGATTCCCAGACCCTTGCTTGGGAAATGGGCAAGATCACAATGCATTCACCAAGGAAAAAATGGAAGGAAGGTGACTTCAGTCCAACCCCTGGAATTTGAGGTCCTAGAGGATCCGAGAGTACAGATAACCAGTTGGCTGGGACTCAGAAGGGGAATCTGAGGTAGAAATAAGGAGCTGAAATGCCTCTGCTCTTCAAGCAAGCTCACATGAGAAGTGCGTACATTGAGAAGAGAAGACCTCAGTTAGAAGCTGGGAAACACCTATGTGTGGGGATGGGTGGTGGAGAAAGTCTGGAGAGGAAACCAAGAAGCAGCATGCAGAGAGGAGAGAAAAGGTTGCAAGGAAAAGAGAGGAAACTTGTGTCAAATGCAGGAAGGAAGTCAAATAACACAGCGGAAAGAGCCCCCTGGATTTAGTCCCCTGGATGACTTCAAAGGAGACAGTTCAAGACTCCTGGTGTGGGTGGATGACATTTACCCTTCTATTTCACTGGGACATTTGACTCATTGCTACTTGAGTTCATAACTTTTCTGAATGGTGTAAAATGCAGATTGGGAGCTCCTCGGGTCCTGTCATAAGCCCTCCTGACTCAGCAGAGGCACAAAGTCCATCACTAGAGCTGCTCAGAAAGTGGGCAGGGGTAACCAAGACCAACTCACGGAGGCGTCCTGCCGGCTGGGCTAAACATCCTGTAGAAGACCCTACATGTCACAGTCATATGTTATATTGCCTTTCTAGAAAACTTTGAGCAAGGAAGTAAAAAAGATCCAAGTGAGTTAAAATTCCTTGGAATTTCACAATTGCATCAAAAATGTGGTTTTTAATCCTCCTCTGACCGGACGCTGTGTGCCCGTCAAAACAAAGTGAAGATCTGTGGCTTATTCCTTGCCTACCTGGCATCATTCGGAAGAATAGGGTGCTTAAGACATGAAATGCCAGTGCACTGTTTTTCCTGAACATCCGCAGCTAACCATGCAGGCACCGCACCCCAGGGCCACCCTGGGGAGAACAACTTCGAGCCCTGGCGGTTGCACAATGGCAACTGGCTGGCAAAGGCGGTCACTGGCTTCCCCTTAAAGTCCCTGGCAGGGCTGCCTGTGGGTAAGCATGGCCAGGACTGAGGCAGGGCTGACCGCATCCGAGGCCGCCCCGGCACAGGTAGACGGCGAGCCCTGCAGGCTCACAGCCTCGCAGTGGCCTCTCCCCGCACAACCACACCACCAGATGCAGAGGGCCCAGCATGCTGGTGACCGGCAGCTGCAGATCCAGCTGAGCAGAATCCAAGTGCTACTCCCAGGCCCTACGTTAGGACAAGGAGCAGCTCAAAAGGCCTCTGACCACTGGCACTGCGGTGACCCCAGGAGGTAGTGACCTAGTGCTTTCCTGAACCCACATCGGGAGGCTCCAGCAAGAGCCCAAAGGTGCTGAAGCTAAATTCTCCACTTGCCAGAAACCATCCCCCCAAGTGGGGCCACCACTGCCAGCCCCTTCTATAGGGAAGCAAGCCTGGGAACACATCTGTTATGTGACAGATTGCACAGGCCACGATTTAGATCCTGGACCGAGAGCTGCTGGAGGCATCATCCTGGCCTGGCCTCCTGAGCCCCACTTCTATTCTCCCCACCTCGCCCTGCTCACCCATGTCTGGTCACTGGCAGGGCTCAGGTCCTGAGCCCCTAATGCTGATGAAGGCTCCCAAAGCAATGGAAGGGTAAGGTCCGGGAGCCTCACAGAGCTGGGGGCAACCTCGTGCGTGGGTGAGCGGAGCCACCATCTCCTGGCTTCTAGAGATACACACCACCAGGGGAAGTGGTTGGCTCCCCAACCCACCCTATCCAACCCCCACCGCACCCCCAGCTGGCCACCTACTTGGGCAGCACGAGCAGGTGATCCAGCAGGAGGACTAGGAAAGGCAGGGCCCCCCCCATGAACCCCACCCTGGCCCACCTCACCCCCCACACTGCAGTCAGCAGGCCATCCAGGATCACGCACCGAAAAAAAGCTGCAGGGAAAGGAGCTGTCCAAACCTAGGGCTGACCTCTAAGTCTCTGGGAGAGGAGGGGGGTCTCCCCTGTCCCCGCAAGGCCCCAGCCTGACCCCGGAGGCTCACAGGGAGCAAGAAACTGGACAGGGAGGTTTTGAGTATGGATGCCATGTAAAAAGGGATAAACTTGTATATGGAGTTTCTAGAGGTTTCTATGAATAAATAATTAAATCGATGGATTACTTATTGCCAACACCATGATAAATTAGATATGGGAACTAATGCATATGTCAAGTTCTCTTTTTTTTTTTAATTGACTAAGTAATTTGTTATGCATCAAATTTAAAGGTCACAAAAGAAATGTACTAATTTCTAGCCGGTATCTAGGACATAGAGAACTAATTAGAATACTGTATTAACTCTCAACTGTATCAATTGTCCCACATTGAAAGACAGGAATCTAATTTGTCACCTTTTTTAGCATCTTCAGATCCACACATAATCATGAAACCATTGATGACCTTGTAATTCTTCCATTTTGCTTTTTTACCTTGTGGTCTTGTTAACTTCCTTCTTCTTGTGCTGTTTCAACAAATGCTGGGAAGAGAGAATCTGTATGCAATTTGTACCTGATCGTTTTATTTCAATTTCACTGACAAAATGTGCTAGACGGGCTGGCTATCCCACATTGCTTCAAAAAACTTGAAGGTACTTGTGGTGCAGCCCATGGTTGCGTAGCTTCTCTGCCTCGTAAGCAAATACACCCGAAAAGACAATCCTAATCCTAGGAAAGAAACATTTCTAGCACAGTCGAGAACAGCCCTGTCCAACAGAAACATAAAGGGAAACTTATATGTAATTGAAATTTTTCTTTTATTTTTTCTTGGAAATTTTCTGATTTGTGGATAAGAAAATAGGAAAATTAATCTCTTGTAGCTACCTCTCAAGGGGTAATCAATAAAACAGTAATTATGAAACTTTCATTATATAAAGACTGGCTGTTATTATTACCAAATTCAACTAAAGGCTCAACTGATTAGTTACTAGCTGCTGTGCTGCAAGCATTCTTCCTCCATCCTTACCATCCAAAGACAATGGTTTCCAAATGTTATGACTCTGGCAAGTGCCAGTTGTAAAAAAGTTTTCATGGATCCAAGACAAAATAATAATAATAGTAGCAACAATGTCAATTTTCTTCATTAAGTCATAGTAATTAAATATAAATAATTTCCATTATTCTGAAATTATCCTTCCTTTCATATATATATATATATATATATATATATATATATATATATATATTTGTTTGTTTAAGTCTCCCCTCCCCCTCTTTTTAAATGAAAGGACGATTGATGGTGATGGTAGGGTGGTAGTGATGATGATGATGATGATGATGATGATGATAAAAGACTTTTCTGTTGTTTTTGTTAATGCCATTTTTTGGCAAAAAAAATTTTTAAATGGTGACATAAGTTGACCCCCACAATCTAAAAAACTCATATTAGGTTCATGAAGTCCACAGTTCTATGCCTGAGTCCAGCTTCTCTAGTGCCAATGGGTTGAGAATGGGCCAGTGCTATGCTGTTGTTTAGCCAATTCCCTAATTAAGATGAATCATTGGCTCCTTGTTTTTATTGGGTTAATATTGAAATCCTTAAAATACTTGTATAAGCAGCTTCTGATCCAGTTTCTGCCTTCCTTGTGTGCTTCAATCTTGCCTGGTCCCCCACCCCATCCCACCCTACCTAGGCTCCAGGCACAGAGGCCCTGTTTTGTTTCCCTGAACACTCAGATTGCCTCCCTTCACTCATGCGCCCCCTGCCTGCAAGACCCTTTCCTTGCCACTCTCTGGGGTGCCCCCAGTATGATTTCTTCCCTCTTTGCAAATGGGAGATATTATAGCATATAGAGAGAAGTCATGTGGTTATCTCAAAAGTTAGTGTCAGAGATAGGTCTAAAATCCAGATTTCCTGATGTTGAAATAGAGAGGGCTTTACAGAATCCCTATACCCAAATAAAATTTTGATATTGGTGGAGTGGGTGGGGTGGGATGTAATGTGGAGAAAAGGAAGCAGGTAAGGGACTGAAATGTGAGGGCTCGAGACAGAGTTAGCTGCTCCTGCCAAGGTCATTAACAATTTTGGGTTGCCCTTGGTGGGTTAAATATAAGTCTAGATAAATCCCTTGTGACCTTAGAAACAAACAAACAGGGGTGCCTGGGTGGCTTAGTCGGTTAAGCATCTGCCTTTGGCTCAGGTCATGATCCTCGAGTCTTGGGACCGATCCCCGCATGGGGCTCATGGGGCTCCCTGCTAGGTGGGGGAGTCTGCTTCTCCCTCTCCCTCTGCCCCTCCCCACTGCTTGTGCACGCATCCTCTCTCTCTCAAATAAATAAATAAAAGCTTTATTTCTTATTTTTAAAAAGATTTTATTATTTATTTATTTATTTATTTATTTATTTATTTATTTATTTATTCATGAAAGACACAGAGAGAGGCAGAGACATAGGCAGTGGGAGAAGCAGGCTCCCTGCAGGGAGTCCGATGTGGGACTCAATCCCGGGACCCTGGGATCACACCCTGAGCCAAAGGCAGACGCTCAACCACTGAGCCACCCAGGCATCCCTAAATAAAAGCTTTAAAATAAATAAAGCCAAAAAAAATCCCAAAATTATGTCTTTCTGAAAGTGACACATGTCTCCAATTTGTACATATGACAATAAATATAAAATGCCCATTTTCTCCTTCCCTTCCCTTCCACCTGCTGCTTTCTGTAGAAGAATTCCCCTCACCAAGCAATGCAGCAGACAGGCTTGAGGACAGCTGGAGTTCCTCTCCAAGCCAGTTGGTGTGAGCCACCGGCTCCCCTCTGTGTGACACCAGCAAAACCATCTCTTAGGGTTCCTTAGCCGCTTTGTCAGCAGGGTCCTTTGCTCAAATCAGCTGCCTCTTAGGAACGGGGGCATCCAGGGATCCAGGACACTCGGAGCCCCTGGGAGGCACACTCCCTGGGAAAGCTTCCTGAGGAACACCCTCCACCCTCCCGACTATTTACAGCACTTACCTAAAGAATGCTTAAGGGTCATTTTTCATAATGGATGTTGTGTTAGGAAAATCCCCCAGCAGTGTAAACTAATGATCAGTTAATGGTGCCCCAAGCATGTTGCTTGGAGTCGTAGAGCAACAAGGGGAACTGGTTCAGTAATTCTAAGTAGTTGGCTGTCACAGAAGTGAAAAGGGCACTTGAAGGCCTTTCCTCTGGACACTTTCCTATAAGAAATTATAAAACAGAGCCCAACCCATAGAACAAAACCCAAAACAAAAAACTCCTGTCCCGGCTACCACTCAAATCTCCAATGAGGCTCGCTCGTTCTGGAATGACCCTCAGGAGGGAAGTCACTTGGACTCAGAAGCAAGTGACATGACTCATTGGTTTACGAAAACTGGAATAAACATAAGGAAGCAAGTGCCTGAAGAAACAATAGGAAATAAGAATAGTTTGTCTTCTGGAAAGCATGAGAACTGGCCCTCCTCTGGCAGTCAGGGAATCCTGCTTGATGGTACAAACATTGTTTTCCCAGAGTGTGTTCTTGCGAGCATTTGGCATGACATCACACACCTGCAGCGCTGCGTCCTGCCAGGGGAGCCCCCTGCACTTCTTGATCCTTCTTCCAGCAAACCAACCATGAGTATGAGAAGGAGGGAGGCCAAAGAAAATACCATGCTCACCGGATTCCTAGTCATTGATCCCGGGTGAAAGTAGAGAGAAATCTAACGCCAAGCTGGAAAGCAAAGGGGCCACGCATTTCTTCAGCTACGCAATGCCATGTTCATAAACGGCAACAGGATTACACAGGGATGAGGGTTGATGGTTATTTTAGTGAACGGGGAAAAAATAGAAATGGGGGCTGTGAAAAGAGGCCACTTGTTGGGGCATCATACAGTATTTCTCTACTAGTAAAAATTGGGAATGTTGGCAGGGAATAAAGAGGTTGAATAAGAAGTTAGAGCTGACCCTACTCACCCACCTTAAAGAACAGCCACATTGGGTGATAAAGCCTTTGAACTGTGGCTAAGTACCAGTCCTGTTTACTTTGAGGAAGGAAACTGTCAGTTCTGTTTGTTCGCAATGAACCAACCACAATGTGTCTGATGGATCTGGGGTTAGTGTAAGAGGGGCACGTCAAGTGTAGGAAACAAGGTTTATCGTGGGATTAGATTTAGGAAGACAAGTAATCAGGAGGCTGCTGGGCAAGCATTGTTTGCCGTGCACCTCCAGGCATGGGGTTGTTTTTCTTGCGAGTTTGCTCCACATCCTGGGCATGTGGGTGAGAAGGGGACCAAAGGTCCCTAAAATTCTAATTCTATTATTCACCAACCTACATCAAAAAACGTAGATTCCCCTCCCCCCACACACACTCCAATATTTTAGATCGTGATCTCTTTCTTCTTGCCACAAATTCTATTCCATTCTAGATGGAAAACTTCATGGCCATGTAGTTACAAGTCAGAGTGGGAGAGTCCCATTTCACCAATTTAAAACCAGTCTTGAACGTTGACAACACCAGGGATGGGAAGCAGTTTTAGAAAGTGTACCCTTTCTGTTCCCAAAAGCAAATGTAAAGTAAAGCCTATAGGCCAAGGGATGAAACAAAGAAAGCTCTCATGGGCCAAGTCTAAACATGTGTGGACTCGAGATCTGGTGAAGTTCTTTCCAGAGATTTCTATGACACAAGCATATGCAATTTGAAAAATGAAGAGTTTTACTTAAGGCTAAACACACTTGAGTCACTGGCGAGTACTGCTACAAAAAAAAAAAAAAAAGAGGAAAGAAAAGAAAGAAAGAGAGAGAGAGAGAGAGAGAAAGAAAGAAGAAAGAAAGAAAGAAAGAAAGAAAGAAGAAAGAAAGAAAGAAAGAAAGAAAGAAAGAAAGAAAGAAAGAAAGAAAGAAAGAAAGAAAGAAGAAAGAATTCAAGGAAGAGGTTGAAATGTCCTTTACTTGAGAAACAGTTTTTCATCTAGTCCATGAAATCCTATACTCCTGAAAGAGTTCAGTGGCTTCAAAGTTGCTGACAAATTGACAAACTATGACAGTTGTAATGACTTATTCTACTCTCAGGAAATGTTCGGACTTTGATATTGTCATTTTCTGGATATTACAAATGAGTCTGCTCCTGCTTCATCTTACCAGTAAGCAAGACAGGCTACTCCTTTTCCTTAAAACATAGATTTTTGAATATTCTGTTGGGAAACTTTGTTATGCCTTAGATCTATTTTGTTCAGCTTTTTTTTTATGTCTTCCCTCCTTCTATAATGATAAAAATCTCATACCTTTCCTCTGCTGAGATTCCAATATTCCAATATTCCACTCTGTTGGGATTATGACCTAAAGGTGAAGAATCACTTGTTCAAACTCTCACAGCCAAGTCAATTTTGTGAATGTTTATTTCGTGTTCTTTGTGTTATGAAAACAATATTTTTCCCTCTCTTTTCAAATAAGAGATTGTGCACTCAGAGTAAATGCTTTTCCAAACCATCTTCAAATGGGTGGGATATTCTAAAATGGCACTGTTACCCATCATATTGCCCAAGCCAATTTGGGAAATCTTCCCCAGATTGCTGCTTTTCCAAAGGCACTCACACTTGATGAGGATAATCTTTAACACTCTAACCACACTTGTTAAATGTTCACATTCTTGGAGGGTGGTGAGGAAGCACAAATGATTGATTTTGGTGTTGATCTGAGAGGGCTTGAGCAACATAACTGTAGTTTTTTGTTTTGTCTTGTTTGTTTTCTATTGAGGGGGTTTTATTTATGTATTTTAATTATACTACGGAGATTCCCTAAAAGAGGTCCTTGAAGCCCAAACATACTAATGAGAACTTGATGACTCCACTAGCTCAAAGACCCTCTTAGAAATAGTCGTGTTGCTTTTGAAGAAGACACAGAATGTAACTCAAGCCATTTACCATATTACTAAACAAATCAGCTTACTATTTCTTCTTGTCATTTGCTATCCGCCAAACACTGTTGGCTCTTGTTGCACATTCAATTTTATTTGCTCTGAATAATAAAAATGAGGAAATGAATTATTACTTCCTGCAAATAAATTTTGAAAGCTTCCATGAAGATTTAGTCACTTAGAAGTCCTTGAACAAAGAATGGCCCTCTTGTCTCTGGAAATTTGGTTCTCTAGGACCAAGCTTTACACTGAAGAGGTAACACCATGGAAGGAAGGGGTAAGACACGAAGGTGAGTCTCCATCCCCTATCCCCAACCCAGCCTGTCAGGTCAGATAACTCAGTTCTGGAGTTCAATGGGGCAAAAGATGCAGCTTATTTAATTGGATTGGTAAAATTCTTTCAAAAACTGGAGTGGTTAGATGTCATCTAAGGAGTGTTTGTAGTGAAAAGCTGGGAACACCTCCTCTGGACCATTGGACATGCTAATAGGGGGAAGTGGACAGGGACTCACCATCTTCATTGAATGCACCCAACACCCAGCTGGACCTTGGAAACTCAAACAGGCTCAAAGTGGTTGAAGGAATAATTGGTCTGTGGTGAGCCCATGATGCATGCAGGATGAATTCTCAGCATTTGCCCAAACACTGAGAGTAGGAGAATCCCCATGTAGACCACTGTTGGCAGGAGTCAGAGGAGTGCTTCCGGGAGGGAGGAAGGCTAGGTCTTTTCACACTCCAAGTCTCCAACTACAGGGGCCAAGGAAAATCCTCAGAATCCTCCATGCTCCCACAGCCTCTTCCTCAGTGTCTGACTTTGAACCCTCAAGAGTAATTTTAACACACCCCTAGCTCTAGACATGTTGGAAACTCAAAACTCCCATGCCGTAATAGATTAACTCCCGTTATTCCCAGAGGCTAATTCTCATTGAGTTTATACAGTCTCCTCTGACCCTGCCTATTCACTGCACCCCCCACCACTGCCATCTTGTTAAACCTTTTCACTGCACCTTCTGGTGCTTCCATTCAACCATTCAACCATCTGTAAACTTCTACATTCCCAAGCTCTCCTCAGAAAACTTCCTTGGCCTCTTGCTCTTGCAGAAACCTGTCCCTCCTTCCATGCTCTGCTAAAGCTACAGCCTGCTTACTTGGGCCACTGGGCCTGGCAGTAGGGAACGACCTCTCCCCTAACCTCCTGCTAGTCATTCGGCCACCTGTTTTTCCTTATTCCCTTCACACCCTTACTTCTCTCCTTAACCCACTTTGATTCCATGGTCGCTCATTAAAACCACTCCCTTCCATTCATCTCTGTTCCCTTGCATCTCTCATATCCTCATCCTTGGCAAAATCACAAGCCTCGTGAAGCCAACCCTCCCACCATCGCACCCACACACCTGGAGCAAAGCACCCAACTAAGCTAACTGCTCTCTCATTTATTTAAAATCACTGATCACAGGGCACCTGGGTAACTCAGTGGCTGAGTGTCTACCTTCAGTTCAGGGCATGATCCCGAGGTCCTGGGATTGAGTTCCACATTGGGCTTCCCTCAGGGAACTGTTTCTCCCTCTGCCTGTGTCTCTGCCTCTGTGTGTGTGTGTGTGTGTGTTTGTGTGTGTGTGTGTGTGTCTCATGAATAAATAAAATCTTTTAAAAATATTTTTTTAATTTTGAAAAACAAAATAAAATCACTGATCACTAATATTAAGCAGGACCTTAGCACTTGCATGGACTCCCGCTACATGTGCCCACCAATCAGCACCTGCTCCCCTCATCCCATCTTCTCTGCTGTGGCTAGGCTTGAACTCTTCATGCTCCTCGCCAAGGTAAAGCCTTCCTCCTGGGCACTGGATTTCAGTCTCCCATTTACTCGTCGACAATGCTGCGTCCAATCTTTCCTTCTTGTCTTTACATTATTAAAATTCCTTGCATTATTTTTTTAAGATTTTATTTATCCATTTGAGAGAAACGGAGCACACACAACAGAGCATGAGTGGGGCGGGGGGCAGAGGGAGAGGAAGAAGCAGACTCCGCGCTGAGCAGGGAGCAGGAATAGGGGAACTCGATCCCAGAACCCCAAGATCATGACCTGAGCTGAAGGCAGAGGCTTAACAAACTGAGCCACCCAGGCATCCAAGTCCTTGCATTATTAAACCAGCATATGAACATGCTACTCTCTGACCTTAAAAAAATAACAACATAAAACTTTTTGTCATGTCACTTGTACCTCCAGCTACCACTATAAAACTTCTTGAAATTCCATACTTGCTGTCTGCGATTTCTCTTCATCCTTTTTCTCTTGGACTACTTCACACATGCCTTCACCCCCTCTCTTTTCACTTAAATTACTTTATCAAGCTCTGCAGTGGCTCCCACCTTACTGAATCCAACCAAAGACCTTGAGTCATCATTTCTGACTTACCTTTTGGCACAGTTGATCACTCTCTTCTTGAAACATTTTTCTGCAGTAACAAATTCAAGTTTCCCCTTGCTTCTCAATCTCCTGTGCTGGTTTGTGTGTGTTTGTGTATTGTTGGTTTTTCTCATTTTTCTAGCTTCTAAATGGTGGAGTATCTCTCATGGCTCACACCTTGGATTGTATCTATTTATATACATTCCCTGGGTGAACTCATCTCATTTTGTGGCTTTAACTACCATCTACATGTCAGTGATTTCCAACTTGATAACTCCAGCCCAGACCTCTCCTTTGAATCCAGACTCACATATTCAGCTTCCTAGTTGGTATGTTCACTCAGAATTCTAATACGCATCTCAAACTCAGCACATCCAGGACTGAGTTATTAGTTGATGGCAATCCCATTCCAACAACTATTCAGACCCAGAAACTTGGTGTAATCATTGACTCCTCTTACACCTGCTTCAAATCCACCAAGTCCTAGCTGACCAGCTCTCACCATCTCCACACTCCCACCTGCTTTAGTTGTCATTACTTCTCCCCTTGGTCATTACAGCACTCTTCCCAAGGACACACCCACCCTGCCCTGCTTCAACTCTTGTCATGTGTCAAGTCACATATGTTGTTGCACTGCTCAAAATTATCTAGGGGGACCCCATCTCACTCTGAGTAAAAACCAAAGTCTTGCCAAGATCAATCCCTGCAGGACCTGGTTCCTGGTTGTTTTTCTGATCCATTCTCTTCCTACTCTCTCATGTAGCCACCTACTCCAGCCACATAGGCCTTCTTCCTCACCACAGCTGGAAGGCTCCCTTCTGACTTTTGCCCTGGCTGTTCCTTCTGCCCCAAATGCTCTTCCCTTCACTTGCTGTATAACTAGGTCCTCATTTATTTTGGGTCTTTACTCACTCAACTCCAATTTTTAATGAAGTTTTTCCATGAAATCCTACTTAACATTGTAACCACTGCTAGCCTCAGTGACATCCCTTCCTGCTTTGTTTTTCACTTACATACTATATGTTTTATTTATTTATTTAATTTTTGTCTTGTCTTTCTTCCCATCAAGAATGTTAGTTCTAAGAGGGGAGGATTTTTATTCTCTTTTGTTCATTCTTAAATTCTTAGCACCTAGAATAATGTCTGGAACATAGTAGGTACCCAAAAAGATTTCTTAGGACACCTAGGTGGCTCAGTCAGTTAAGTGTCTGCCTTTGGCTCAGGTCATGATCCCAGGGGGATTGAGTCCCACATCAGGCTCCCTGCTCAGCAGAGAGCCCGCTTCTTCCTCTCCCTCTGCTCCTCCCTGCCCTGCACATGCTCTCTCTCTCTCTCAAATGAATAAATAAAATCTTTAAAAAAGATTTTTTAAATATATATCATTTACTTTACACGCCTTATGTTATTCATCATCTTTTAAAGACTGCACGTGTTGTCTTTCCAACTATCCCATAGCTCCTTGCAGGGAGAATGATTTCATTTATTACTTTTTTATCCTCCATAGTACTTTATATAACCTTCATAAGGAACATTAAAAACAGATTTACTAATTAACTGGTTGAAAGAAAAACCACTGATATTATTCTAATTAGAAGGACTAGGAAGGACAGAAACTTTGGGAGAGCTTAACTGCTCTAACGTGTCATATCTCCCCCCAAATCTAAAGAAATAGAGCAGAATCACATTCTGCAAGAAGTAATAGTATCAAATTGTCATGAGCATCAAATCAGATGCAGAACTGCAAAGCTTTGGAAGAGTGTTACTGTTCTTTTTGGTTCAAAGTGTAATATGAATCCAGCACAGTATTTACCTGATTGTACTATTTGAAAACCACAGTGCAGGTAAAACATATATGAGAAGATCCACAGTGTGCATGGCCTCATCCTGAAGGCTGAGGGATTTACAGGTTGGAGCCACCCCTAGAAATAAGCCACAATGTAATGAAGCTTAATGAGATGCTGTCTGAATAGGTGGAAGAAGGACCTCTGTGACATTTTGCTTTGGATCTGGGATTTTAAGTCTGACCATGAGTCTCAAAGTTTCAGTGGCTTCTAACTCTGGGCTCAAACAAAAGAAGGAAGAATGGCAAAGCTTCCTGAATCTCCACTCTACTGAAAACACATTAACAAGAGGTGAAGAAGACAGATAAAGGTCAAGAGTTGAGGGATTTGTATGTTTGAACATACAAGAAGACAAAAGAGGTCAATACGGTGATGTGAGAATCTGGACAGAACTTAGAGACCGAGTTCATCCAGTTTACACAGACAGTATCCTGGGCATGCTCTCAGGGAAAAGTGAAGGATTGCTTTCAGGGGCCTTCAGCAGATTTTTAAGCATTTAACACAAATATTTTACTTTTCTGAACTTCTGTACATTTTTCCGATTTGGCCACCACTTCTCTCTCTCTCTCTCTCTCCTTCTTCTCTCTCCCTGTGTATTTTTGAGAAACACAAGCACAAAATCAATGCCCACTGACTTCAGTGGGGGTATGATTTTGCAGAACACTTGTGATACCGGTCTGTCACCTTGGCGATCTATCTCATAGTTTTGCACCCAAGGGTGGTGGTGACTTGACTCCTCCCAGCTTTGGTAGAAGCCAAAAGATAATACACTTAAAGGAACCCTCCTCTGTTCTGAGTATATCGCATTACAGTTCCTGAATCATTTCTGTATATAGGTTCCCAGCCGGTTCTGATTTGGGATTTCTGACTAAGGTAAATTCTAGGGTTTGATCCAATAAACATAACATCACTTACTCTTTAGTGACTTGTATACGTATCAAGATAGAACATATGGTATACAAGTTAAAAACAAACTCTGATGTCAACTGTTGGGATTTCAATCCCAAGTCCAATAGCATGGGTATTGTGTGACTTTGGGTGGCTCACTTCTCTACTCCAGCTAAACTGTAGATAGCTAGCCCTGTCGAAAGATTGTGTTGTAACGATATATGTTATGCACATAAAGCAGTTGGGAAAGATCCTGGCATCCAGCAAGCACTGAATAAGTGTTTGTTATTCTTGTTGAGTCTATTAGCAATATCACATGGACAGACTATTAACCAACTCTAACTAGAAGCTTCCTGACTCTATTATTCTTCCATCCATCCTCTGCTTAAGTATATGTGTATCTACACGTATGTATATGTATGTATACACACATACACTGTTTTCAGAGTTTGACATAATTGTACTTCCACCCAACTTTAGGATCCAATGCCTAAAAATAGAATCAACTACTTAGCCACAGTAATATAATCAAACCCAGGAAAATGTACAATTGTTCCTTCATATAATCTATCAAAATATCTAAATGTCTACATCCATATTTTATCCATAATAATAATTTATAACCAAAGCTAATATAGTATATAAAAATATATCTTTAAAAATTTATATCCAAAATATCCATATTTCACGGTCTATAATTACACCAAGAATTTTTTTATAGCTCTTATTTTCCAATTAGGATTCAATCAAGATTCATGCATTGCATTTGGGACCTACATCTCTAAAAACTGCAAAAGTCTCCTCTAAAGTAAAATTTTTATTTAAAAAAAATTTTTTTAAGTAAAATTTTTAAATACACCTTCCCCAGTAGAATTCCTGATGTGGAGAAATTAGGGGACCCCTGCCTCCGATCTCTTTCTGTTTACTTCTGCTGCTCTTTTACGCAGCAGAGGGACATCTGTTGTGGTTTCTAATGGTTGTATTTCCATTAAATGAATCCTCAATTGAAAACAGTAACCTCAGGAGATCAGTTCCCCTCCTTCCAACTCCACTAATGTTTCCTGGGAGCTTTAAAGTCCCTTGTGCTTTCATTATTTCTGTTTTCTTTTTTTCAACTGTTGTTTTGGAAATCCTTCTTTTGCACTGTGCTCCCTCTCATCAGCCTGGCACTTCACATTTCCTAGATGAGGACTGAACTCTGGCTACGTTGGCCTGTCTTGTGTTCATACCCTGGTGGTCAACTCTTCTAAAGCACCAGCCAACAGAACAGGGAGAGGAAGCTTTATTTTGACTTCCAAATTATTCAACACTGTACAATTAAACTATCTAATGACTTCATAGATTTCTCTTTAATTGGACCAGGACCCTTTTAAGTTCTGTGTCTTCCAAACTTTCTGAGCGATTTTGAATGCAAGGTTTGCATTTCCTCTTGCTACTGAGAATGTTCAGGAGCAAACTGGATTGAGACTTCCCAGAGGAAAGAGGGTTTGGTTTACTCCTTCCCAGAGGGTCACAGTGCTACCTATTGACACATTCCAAGGCCTCATAAAAGCTGTCAAAGACTGCCCAAGAGAAACACCCATTAAGTATCATGGTTCTCTCTTTTTACAGCTACTAATAACTTTTCCCTTCAAGTTTGCTCAGAGCTCTGCACATAGTTCAAACAAACAAACCAACAAACCTTATTTCTGTCTAGCCTACAAGTTTGCTGTGTGATCTCAGAGAAGTCACTTAACCTCTCTGATTGGTCGCTTCTTTTTTGTTAGGACCAAAAAAAAAAAAAAAAAGAAAAGAAAATAGTATGGTCAGAGAAATCACTAGAGAATAAGGCTCAATGGTAACAGTTGAACTGACAAAAAAAAGTGCAATTCATGATTTCAAATATTTATTTAAAATTGGGACCACTTACAGGTACTTCTAATGAGTAAGTTTTCAAACACTGAATTTCCAAAACAAAGTCATTTATCTAACCATATAGAAATAAAACGTTCCTTAAGGACCAAAACTCACACAAAGAGCTAAAGTGTTTTTTACTGGAAGCAAATTGAAATAAAATAGGAAGAATTTGAAAGGAAAGAAATTTCTCTTTCAAATGCCCTGGAATCATCATTGTGTGGTCAAAGTAAATGTTTTAATGTAAGTTTTATTGCATCAAGTATATCGATAACACTTAAGATCTGATCTAAAAGTTCTCCATCATTTTCCCTTCGGGGCCTTGAAAACAAGATGAATTTATCTAGCTTTTGTCCAATAAAAATATTACCAGCTAAATGTTTTAGTCCTAGCCTTCTGACATTGCAGAGCCTCTGTCTTGGCTAAATATTCAACTATATCCCTCATTCCTTGGCAAATACTTTCCCACTGTTCTTTTGCGGCAAAATATGATAGCTTCACCCTGTTTTGTAGAGTTCCACCGCCCTTCTCTTGTGTTCTGAGAGTGATAACAAAATGCCCACTGTTCTGAATTATTCTGAGTGTGTCACTGGGTGGTAGTTCTACTCCAGTCTTACCCCTCGTCCCTACTGACATTCCTCATCCCATTCCCCCACCTCAGCAGCATTTTCTACTATTTGAGTAAGGCTTGGAGGATCTAAACAGACTCTTGGAGTCTAGAAGGTTTAAAAATATGCACAGGGCCTATTTCTAAATAGAGAATTTGAAACCCTAAATTCTAAGTGACTGGGCTACTTCCCTCTATTTTCAAAAGCAAAAGACAATATTTTATCTTAAAATTGAAGTTGACATAAATAACAATGTTTAGAGAAAACTCTGTGCAAATGTCTAAAGCCAAAGGGACAGGCTGGGTTCTTGCTAAGGCCTGCAAGAGAATTAAGGGAAAGTCAGAGATTTCCTGTCTTTGTAATGAGTTTACTAATTAAATCTTAATTGTAAACCAAGCTGAGCAAAATTTAAATGAAGCTCTGGTGCCAGCAGCCAGGTTATTATGGTAGAATTGTTTATAAGGACAGGAAAGTGACTTTCTAAACATCAGATTCCTGTGCGTTAGCCAAGATTTAGAGGAAGTCCCCATGTGGGGAAGCCCAGAAAGTAGCAGGATGAGTGACTTGGGCTTTGAGATAATTAAAGGACACTGACATGTCCTGAGTCTTCTGAATTCAGCCATGGCCAGAGGCTGCAATCTTTTTGTTTTAATGGACTGGAACAGCCACGTGTGCAGGAACCAGTGTGTTTTCCCCCATTTTACAACAAACTATCCAGCCATTTTGGCAGCAACAGAGCAGGGATGGAAATGGAAATTATTTCACTTTGTAAACCCTGACTGCTGTATTGAAAAATAAGCCTTGCGAATATACAGAAGTTCAAGTACACAAGAGCAACAAAGCTGACATAATAGAAGAGTGGAAAAAAAAGAGAAAAAAAGTTACTTTTATTTCCTCCTGGTGCTATGCAGGAGATTGAAAAAAAACAGGCTATACAATAAATAAAAACAAAGTCTTGTGGCTAGCTACAAGGGTTAGGACAATTTATTTATTATAAGACATGGAAAGTGAATGATCCAAAGGCTCCAATTTTTGCTTTGTCTGTTTGTTTACATTGATTCACTTAAATAGTTTGCCTTACAGATTTTCATTTTAGAAGCACTTGTTAATAGCCACCTTTTCTCTAGCCTCTCTATGTACATATTTTACCATCAAAATGTTCCATTTCCCTCATGGGCCATTGGAAATGCATCTAGGTACTGAGTTCTCTGGAAAGTACTCTCATGAGCTAGTGACATGTCAGATGTCGGGAACTATGTGGGAAATACTGTGTCCAAATCGTTAAAGCAATTCAGTTTATAGAAGAAGCGATGGCTGATACCTGTGGTCCAAAGGTTTGGGGGCTGGTAGCTATGTTCATTAGGATAATTTCATCCTTTGGCCTTCCCTGATCTCTAAGGAAACCACTCACAGGAAGGATGGGAAAGATACTCTATCAGGTAAGTAGATAAATGAAAGAAGCAATGTAATTTTAGAATATATGTAATATTGTACATAATTATCATATAATGTATTCCATTCATTTATGTAGTTTCTAAAATACAAAATGACCTTCCAATTCCACCAATTTTTTTTTTAATTTTTCTTCTGGGCCTTCACCTGGGTCAGAGTAACAGAAATTGTCTTCAGAACAAATCATGGGACTAGACTCCCTCCCCTCAGTCAAGTGTCATAATCCACACTCTTGGGTCTCCACATCAGATATAGCTGGCTCACAGGAAGTCATAATTCCAACAGGAGCCACATTAAACATGAACGCTACATGTCTCCACTCTTCACAAGGCTATTAAAGGGCTTAAAAGAAGGCACTGGGAGTATATAATTTATTATTAGTGTTTTTGTCATTTTGACCTTTTAATCCAAAAGGAAAGAACCCAAAGAAAGCATCCCCTGGAGGGCTGTATAAAACAAGCCTCTTCCATCTCTAATTTCTTTGAGTCACTTTCTCAATTATCCCCAAAGAGAATTTTAAACCGTCTACTATTTATTTACTCAGTAAACTTAAATTGTTTTTATGGATCTTTTCCAAAACTCCTAGTTGTTGATCATTTGTTTTGTTTTTAATAGGAGCCAGAGCCTAAATGGAGATTTACATAATAAAACCTCATTTCATCTTTGAAATCTTTTGAGGCTATTTTGGACTATGGAACAGCACATATCTCAGAAGCACAACTTCTTAGCTTTGCCATATTCCAGGTAAAGGCTACATTAATAGCAAAGTAAAAATTGGACTGTCTCCTGGTGGGTGCTGTGACCACCAGTGGCTCCTGCAGAAGAGCTTGACTTGGCCCCTTTGGTTTCTATATAAATGTTCTTCAAGAGAGGAAAAGCATAAATCATTTTAAATTTAGTTAAATTTAGGTGTCTTTGGAGACACCTGATGTGGCTTTTGTCTGGAAGTCATTGCATATACTTTCATGTCTGTTCTCTGCCCGCCTCCACTTGTTTGCTCTTTTAAACCGTTGTCCAGCAAAATCTATTCCTCACCCTTACCACCCTTACCAATGCCATGCCAAGAACCAAGTTGGCCTCAAGATGTCTTTCTAGGGGATCGGCCAATTCTAGGAACCCTCAGAGCCATAGATTACTAGAAGGACTGTAGTGAGCTTAGTCTCCTACATTTTGAAAAAGATAAAAGAAGGATTTGACTGGCCCAGAGTCCAATGGCACCCCTAACACTACAGTCCTACCCAGAATCTGGGTCTTGGTATCACCCCTCCAAAGGCCTCATCCTTAGTCCTCTGCTAACAGTCTAGCTTTCCGAGCCTAAATCCACCCTCACAGGATTCACTGGTGCTTTGACAGCATCAGGAAGCCTTCTTTTATCGTAAATATATTTAGCGTGGGACAGAATCCAATTTCCCACAGCATGTAAATTATCTACACTGAAGTACTTATAGATATAAACTTATAAGGCCTTCCTTTACCTTTGGGTTAACACAGAAGTTGGTGCATGTTTAGAGAATTTAAATATTATTTAGTGTAATGCCTTTATTTTAAGGGTAAAAAAAAGAGAGAGAGAAACAGAAGAAATAGCCAGTATATGGCAGATACATTTTAATGCTTCCTCCACCATTCCGTAAATGATTACATTCAGAGAGCTCAGCAATTATCAAGAAGCCATATACATGTTTTACTTCAATAGGGTGGGATAGCCCCAGGGTCAACAGGTGAATGGGGACGGCACAGTAACATCTGACATCAGGTTTCAGGAGGATTTCGTTTCATTAGACATTGATTTTTTCCCAATTAGACTTTCATTTTACCTTAGAAATAGATTTCAGGGATGTCAGGTGATAATCTAAGCTGCCCTGAAATGTGCTATTAGTCTGGTGGAAGCGAGATGGTAAGCAATTCCAGCTTACCAGCCACAGGTCAGATAAGTTCCAGTGACAAGTTTCACAGCTACGTGTAACGCTCCAGTGCCGATGGCCGTAAGCCCCAAGATCTTGTGATTGGGCCACTCTGTCCCAGACGAAGCTTAAGTGCCCAGCCAGGCTGCAACATCTAATTTCATTTCAGAGAAAATCCTGGGAAGTTTTAGAAAGCCCAAAACTTTTTTGCTTGAGAACAAGGAAATCATTGCTTTGGAAAGCTGGAGTCCATCTGATTTGTGGGTTTTTTTCCCCCAGGGAGTATTGAAGATCACATTTTTCACCCAAGACTGAGTTCGTACAGCCTATAGATTTTGTAGTTTATTTAAGTATATATACGGTATGTGTGCAAGAGGGAGGAATGTGTGGGAGCAAATCTCTCCTGCTTACAATAGTGAGAGTGAGGCAATGACAAAGGTAAGTGGATTGGGAGGACATTTTTCAGTTGGTGACAAAGAGCTTCTGGCCTTGCTAGGTACAGCTCCTGAGTCCCAGAGCTGGCTGCCATTCAGCTGAGCCTTCATCCCCTCAGGAGTGTAGAACAAGGCCAGAGCAAGCTGTAGACAGCTGGTGTAAAGCGGCTGAGAAAGGTAATAGCTAATTCTCAACTAGCAAACTCTACAAGAGCCAGGAATGTTGTGTCTCGTCATGACTGCGTCCTCAGAACCTAGAACAGGACCTGACCTAGAGTTAATGTTTACTATACACTCACTGACAGATGGGTTGCCATATTTGGGAGAAACATGAACCCGAGATGCAATTCCAGAAACATTCTCTCAGTATCTATTAGTAGCAATGTCCTAAAAATCACAAGAGACACAAATATCAAAAAGAAAAGAAATCTGAGTTGTAAGTGGCATGGCATGACATGGTGACAAGGCTATGGCATTGAAGACAGACAGGGTCACCTCTCAGCAGGATCTTTATAGGACTCCGTGACTGGGGAAAGAAATCTGTAAAATGTGAATAAGAAATGTAGACTGGTTGTTATACTATCTGTTTGCAAGTTGAATTAAATAAAAGAAAAAATGGAAAAAAGAAAAAGAAAAAAATGTACCCAAGGGGACCTGGGTGGCTCGAATGGTTGTGTTCAGCTCAGGTGATGATCCCAGGGCCTAGGATCAAGCCCCACATCAGGCTCCCTGCTCAGTGGGTGTTTGCTTCTCCCTCTCCCTCTGCCCCTCCCCACCATTCATGCTCTCTCTCTTCCTCTTTCTCAAATAAATAAAATCTTAAAATAAATAAATAAATAAATAAATAAATAAATAAATAATCCACCTCACAGAGTTATTGTGTGAACTAATTGAAAGCAAAGTGCATAATATAATTCCTGGCATATAGCAGGTATCCAGTGAACAGTATTTTGGTGAGGGGGGGATGAAAAATTTTTGTTTGCTAAAAAAAATTTTTTTAAGCAAAAGCGAAAACAGAGACAAATGGGCAGCTGTACTGGTGACATTCTACATATTTTTATTGAGATATAATGGACATATGACATTGTATCAGTTTAGGGTATACTGTGGTGATTTTGATACATGTACATATTGCAAATGATTACTATAATAAGATTACTTAACACAACCATTATGTCACATAGTTCCTTTTTTTTTTTTTTTTTTTTGGTGGTGAGAACTTCTAAAATCTACTCTCTTAGCAACTTCCAAATATACAATACAGTATTGTCAACCACAGTCACCATACTCTATACTATATATACCCAGAACTTATTCATCTTATTACTAGAATTTTGTACTCTTTGGCCAGCTTCACCCATTTCCCCAAGCCTGACAACCACCATTCTACTATTTCTGTGACTTTCATTTTGGTCATTTTTTTGTTTTTTTTTTTGTTTTGTTTTGCTTTTTTAAGACACACATGTAAGTGAGGCCATGCAGTATGTCTTCTCTGTCCCATATATATCACTTAGTATAATGCTCTCGAGTTTCATCCATGTTGTCACAAATGACAAGATTTCCTTCTTTTTATGGCTGAATAATATTCTATTGTATATACATACACCACATTTTCTTTATCCCCTCATCTATCTGTGGACACAGGTTGTTTCTATGACTACTGAATACTGTTTTTCAACTTCCTATAGAATATGTGATCCCTGCCCTCCAAAAGGTCAGCATCTGACTTGGGACACAGAAACATTACTTTCCTGTAATTTCTACTTAGAATAACTTTTGGGATGTTTTAGAATGGTGGTCAGCAAACCTTTTCTGTATAGAGCCAGCTACTAAAAAAAAGAAAGTTGTAGGCTTTGGTAGCCAGGCACATTCTGTTGCCAATATTCAACTCTGCCATTATAATGCAAAAGCAGCCACAGTGAATGAAGAGATGGAGCTGTGTTCCAATGTGGTAGTTTGCTAGGAATCGGGAAAATTGAAACAACAAAAATACATTATCTCACAGTTCCGGAGCCTGCATGTCCAAGAGCAAGGTGTCAGCAGGGCTGGTTTCTTCTGAGACTCCCCTCCTTGGCTCTGGAGGGCGGCTGGTGTGCTGTGCCCTCACGTGGGCTTTCCTCTGTGCAGGGGTCCCTGTGGTGTCTCTGTGGATCCAGTTTTCTCTATTTATAAAGACATCAGTCAGACTGGCCCACCCTCAAGGTCTACTTGTAACTCAATACCACTTTCAAAGCCATGTCTCCTAAATCCATCACAATCTAAGGTACTGGGGGTGAGGACTGCAACACACGGATTTGGGGGGAGGCACAATGCAACCTATAACACCCAGTAAAGCTTCACTTGCAAAAAAACAGGCAGTGGGCTAGATTTGGGCCCCAGGTTCTAGTTTGTTGACCCCTAGTGTACCATATTTAGTCTAGCAATTTAATTTTAGATAGGAGAAAACTGAAGTCAAGTAAAATGACATGCCCAGGACCACACTTGCTGCCAGCCTGGAAGCTCCCACAGGCACGTTCCAGGCAGTGGGGGGCCACCTCCAGGAGTGGAGAGGGAAAGGACACTGTGGGATGTGGGCCCAGAGGAGGGCTGCAGGAGCAGAGCAGAGAAGGCCAAGCACCACAGAAGGACTGGGCTGATGACACCTCTCAGACAAGGTGTCATGAGGAAACAGCATTCAAATTGCGAGTTGAGGACAGGAAGGACTTCCTGCTGGTCATCTCTTCTTCCTCTTCAGATCCATCGCCATCTGCAGTCATCTTCATCACACGCCCTTTTGCAGCCCTGTGGCATTCCTCTGGTTCAAAGCTCCATCCTCTTCCATCCTCCACTCCCTGAAATGTTCGGGAGCTTCTCTCCATCTGTGATCAGCTCTCTCGCACATGCTCTCTCTCTCTCCTCTCCATCTTCTACAACTTCCTCCTTTGGAATGTTTCAGATCCACAGATAAAAATATTCAAGGTTCTCCCATCTTGAAACACACTTTCTTCATCCTAAGCCTCCTTGCCCCCACCTGGCTCCATTTTCTAAGAGCACTCCCTTAGAACACACTGCTCTAAACAACGGTATTCCTCCTCCTTCCCCAACTTTCCACTAAAATCTTACTCACTGGGGTCCACCAGGATTCTTTTGTTCTGAAAGCTAATGGCCACTCTGTGCTCCCATCTTGCTTCCTCTCTCTGTTCAGTATTTAACACCGTGAGCCACTCCTCCTTTTCGCCCTTTCTCCTTTCTCTTCTATGGCTTCACTCCTCCTTGATTATCCTTCTTCGTCACTGGCCACTCTTTTCCCAGGTTCCTCTGCCTCCAGCCCTGGCATCTGAGTTCCTTGAGATCAGGAACATTCCCTATCACAATCACCACTGGGTAACCAGTGTCAATAGCAGATCCTGGCATGTTTTAATGAGCATTCAATAATTTGTTGCTAGTTCCTAGGTGGGAGCCCTCCAGATTCTGTCCATGACCCCCTCCCTTCCATTCTATACGACTCCATAGACAATCATGCTCCCTCTCTGCCTTTTCATTTCTTCTCAGGTCCTGACCTCCATCCTACAACTGTCTCTTGATGTCCACGTGTCCAGTTATTTGCATGTTTGACTAACATACATCTTATGTTAAATATAAGCCTCTCCCATTGCTTACAGGACCTTTTGTTCTATTACGGGTTAAACTGTATTCCCCAAAAAGGAACTGAAGTCTTAACCTTTGGTATCTATGAATATGACCTTTTTGGGAAACAGAGTCTTTGCAAAAATGATCAAGTTAAGATGACACCATGAGGGTGGGTCTTAATCCACCACAACTAGTGTCCTTTTAGGAAGAGGAAATGTTGGACACAGACACATGGGAGGAGTGCTGCGGGAAGATGGCCATGTGAAGAAGAAGGCAGAGATTGGAGTGATGCTGCCATCAGGCAAGCACTGGGCTCACCAGGAGCTGGGAGAGGCAAGGAAGGATCCTCCTCTACAGGCTCCACAAGGAACCCACCCTGCTGACACCTTGATTTCAGACTTTTAGGCTCCATAACAGTGAGACAACACATTTCTGTTGTTTTCAGCCACCCGTTTTGTGGTCATTTGTGACGGCACCTCTAGCAAATGAACACCCTCTCCTTTTGGAAAGCAAAGTCATAAAGAAAGAAGGAAGGGAGGAAGGAAGGAAAGAAGGAAGGGAGGGAGAGAGGGAGGAAGGAAGGAAGGAAGGAAGGAAGGAAGGAAGGAAGGAAGGAAGGAAGGAAAGAAAGAAAGAAAGAAAGAAAGAAAGAAAGAAAGAAAGAAAGAAGAAAGAAAGAAAGAAAGAAAGAAAGAAAGAAGAAAGGAAAGAAAGAAAAAATCTGTTTATACAAACTTTACTTCTCACTATTCCCCATCTTTACTCAGTCCCATAAAAATGTCAAAAAAACATACATATGCCAATCTTCATTTGCTGTTGCATTTTTACACGTGTTTGGTTTGATCAGTCAAGATCCAGTTCAAATCCTACTTCCAAAATGCATGCATTATTTTGCTCCATGTTTATAGAAGATACCCAATGGATGTCCAGTTCCTTTCCATAAAGCCAGTAACTCCAGTTCCACTGAGTTCCACTGACCTCTCTGCTCACCTCCCGAGGACTCCAGACTCCTTAAAGGCAGTAGAGGACTGACTCATGCTTCCTTTCACACTTTCCCTGGTGACTTTTAGGCATTTAGTGAATGAAAGAAATAGAGGTGCAGGGATCAGAGATTTGGAAGTCATAGCAGTTGAGTCTTCTTTCCCTCTTAAAATTCATTTATTGAGCACTCACCATGTACTAGGTATGCATGTTTGATGCATTATCTCAGTTAACCTTCACAAGCTTCTTGCTAGGTCAACCAATTATTTTTATCCCTGTTTTACAAATGAGTAAACAATGGCTTTGGAGAAGCTCATCACTAGTTCTTGTAAGGGGTGGAGATAGGGGATAGAGCCTCGGACCAGCCCTACACTCTGCATTGTCGGGCTTTCCTTGGTGGTTCCAATCATTAGAGAAAAGAAGAGGAATGAAAGCTGCCCTCTACCCCTTTCCTCACACTCTTTATAGGGCACAAGTTGATAATTGCTAAGGAGGTGAGTTCACTACTAATGTGATTATTGGCTGGTGCTCAAAGTTTGTCTTTGAACTATTGTTGAAAAGTGTTCTCCAGAGCATGGACTTGGTTTAGCATTCAAGCAGAAGCTTTTGTGACTCTGGAAAGCTCTTGGACACTAGGGTGGTAAGCAGTTGCAGAAGTCACTTATTGAATGCCTGGTCCCAGGCGGACCACACTTATCCAGGTAACCACTGATGCTGTCTTAAATATTTCCAAGCATAAGATCCCACAGCTTGCTTTGGAAGCCAAACCCAGAGCTACATTTCATCCACCATAAGAAACTTCCTTAAAAAAAAAAAAAAAAAAAAGAAACTTCCTTTTAATATTTTAATAATTAGAATGCAATATCTTGCCTCTAGTAGCTGTGGTTTATATTTCGACTAGAAGATCAATTACAAAGGACAATGGGGAAGGTATTCTGGGATCCTCAAAATCAGAAATTCTATCATTACAATACAGAGTTTATATGCAATAGGGGAAAAAAATGCTGAATTCCCACTTGCAGTTCTTTTTGTTGTTGTTGTTGTTGTTGTTTTACTTCCTGGTACTTGCCTTATGACAGGTCTTAGACTTGAACTCGCTTTGTGTTTCTGTCAGGATCTGACACAGTGCTGTGCTCCTTGATTTAAGTACGCTTGGTAGTAAGCCAGTGGCTACCAGGCACAAGGAAGGAAAAGGAGGAGGAGAAATGCGAGACAGACATTCCTCAAAGGTAATAAGTTGCTGTTATATAAGATGAATACATGTAGAGATCTGATGTACAGCATGGTGACTAAGTAATACAGTACTGAATGCTGGAAATTGGCTAAGAATAGATTTCTGGTGTTCTTATCACACGCAAAAAAATGGTAACTCTATTTATGAGGACATGGTGTGTTCACTAGTTTGATGGTAGTAATCATTTCACCGAGTATATGAATATCACATCCTCATGTTTCCACCTTAAATACAGACAATTCTATTAAAAAATAAAATAAAAAGTAAACTCATGATAGTGATTTCTGTATCCTGTAAGTTCTTTTTTAAAGTAGATAATCACAGCTAACGATTTCCAAATAACAAAAAGTTTATTATGTGATCGGAGATGGTAAGCTATTTTCTATTCCTGTTGCAATTTCAATGAGAAGAGATGGAAAATTAGGTTTCAAACATAAAGAATTTTCTCCAGTGATGTTGGTTAACACATGAGAATGGCGTTTGAGCATCTCATTCTAGACATCCATTGCTAATCCAAATCCTTAAGGTACTGACTCTATTAAATTCACTGGGCTCTCACCTCTCCTCACATCTTATGCTTTAGCCACAATTGCTGTTTTCTCAGAAAACCTGGAAAGCCAGGCCTCTGATTCTCCAGTAGGAGAGCTCCATGTATTCTTCGAGGACCATCTCAAGTGTCACCTCCTCCATGAAGCCTTCTCTTATTTCCCACTCTCATTCCCCACTAACCAAGCTCATCTCCTTCTTTCCCCAATAGCACCTTGCTTAGATCACTTTTCAACATATAATTACTGGTCTCTCATTTATGGCTATGAGCAGTTTTGTTTTCTGAGCTGTGAACCATTTGTGTACAAGTTTCTCACCTTGGTATCTGTAGCACCAACCACATCCCTGACACACAACAGATACTGAGTATTTATCAAGTGAATGAATAAACCCATTCCAAGGCTCATTCCTAGCACCTAGCTCTGCAGAGTAGACCTCTCAGTGAATGTGGCCAACTTGAATAAATGTGATTTTATGTAACTGAGTAGATAAGGCTTGGTTTTCCCTTCAATGGTTAAGAAAAGAAGGTTTGATCCATTTAAACCAAAAAGAAAAGTGTTCAGGGGTCACTTAGGAAGGCAGTGAGTTGTCCAGGAGCAAGCCCATCCTCTGCTATTTCCAAACCACACCGGAACAAGTTTCTGAACCCCATGGCTAAATGGGTGGGCCAGGTGGCGTTTTGTTCCCAGAGCCCTGTGTGGGACTGGAGCATGCATGGACAGCCCCAGCACTCAGCCTGTGGAAAGTACCCGATCCAGGCGTGAATCATGCCTTCCTACAGCTGGAAGGGGCCTCTCACTAAGTCTTTGAAAAGAGTTCTCATGAAACCCATGTCTCTGAATAAGTTCATTAATGTTAGTGTAGTTTTGTGGCCACAAACAAGAAACTGCAAGGAAAAACAATGAAAAATGGAACAGAGCTGGGAAATTGGGCCTCATAATAGCTGTGGCTAGAAGTTAACCACATGCTAATCTACCTGTTTCTAGGGCAATGTAGACTGGATCTTATAAAACTATAGACAACTGCCATTGTAAGTCAGGTTGGCAACCAGACTAACTTTTCAAAAACTTTACTCTTAGGTTCATTCTAGCTGATATTTCATTTTAACATGAAAAACTTTCATCTATTTCCAGATTGAAATGGATGGCCTTGTAATTTCTGCTTCTAAAGTGGCAGGTACCAAAGGATCTTCAATTAGATGAGCCTGGATAGTGAATAAATATTCAAAGCTAAGCTTAAAATAACTCCTCAAGCTTCGATTTAAAGACATGTCATAAATTACCTACTAATAAAATTATAGTGGTAAAGAATGTGTAATATTAAATCAAATAAACCAATGTTTTAAAATTTTTAATAGTTAATTACGTAAATGTTTATGGTTCCATTACACTTTTAAAAATTTAAGTACTGAAATCAAAAGTTCTCCTGGGCCTAAATTTGTTTAATTTCTTCCAGAATGAAAAAAAAAAGTAAAGGGAGGAAGGAAAGAAATATTATTTAGTTTTGCTTATGAAGCTAATTTTGCTTTGGTCACAATAAATAGTTTACTTAAATAAATGAGTTCCGACGAGCACAATTTTATGGTGATTTTTCTCCTACACTCCTTAAGGTCCCCAGAGGAAATATGTTTGGGGATTTGATTTTATATTCCCTCAAAACATGCCCACCTTGCAAGTTTATCCCCAACTTGCTGGACATTATGAGAGAATATTTTGGGTTGACAGTGAGTTATCAAGATGGCTTACACAGTTTCAAGAAGAAAGGCAGAGGAAATAGATAACGGTATCCCAGGAATCATGTATCGCCCAAACCAACCTTTTCTTTCTTTCTTTTTCCCCCTCATAGTTCATTAAAACTGAGCAGTTACAATTGATGTTACTGGTGCCTCCAGAAGTAGAAACATTGGAGGCAAACAAAGATGTGTCTTCATAAAGGACTTTGTACACAGTGGTGGCTGACCAGCCTCTGCTCAGGGATAGGGATGCTAGAAAAGATGTTCCCAGACTGGCTATGGAGAGGGGGTAGGAGCCAGGTGACATCTGGCTGGTGTCCCAATTAAGAGACATCAACCGTTTGCTTGCCATGAATGTCCCTTCTTTCTTTCAGAACCCAGTTCCATGAAAGAGTGAGTGGAGACACTCACTACAACCACTTTTTGTTATTGCCATTCACTCCCCCAATCCACACAGTCTGGCTTCCACCCTCTTCTGCTCCCTATGGTCACAAGTGGCCTACTAATTGCTAGAGCTAATGGACACTTTTCAGCCCTTATCATACATAGCCTTTTGGGGGCATGTGACCACATCCTCCTCCTTGAAACTCTATTCCTCCTTTTGGCTTCTCCCTGTGGCCACCATTTCCGCCATGGCCCCTGTCACTCATTTGGAAAGCACACTGTTGGGCATCCACCAGGTACAGGAAACAGGGCTAGAAGTTGGGATGCAAAGGCCAAGAAGGTATACTGTCCACGCTAAAGGGAAATGCAGAACTGGTGACTATTATGTAGTGAGACCTCACCAAATGGCAGATGCAGCACTGGATAGTCTAACTACAAAGTCTGTACTCCTTCCGTTCCACAGCGTTGTATGTCTGCCTCAGCATCTCCTTCATTTCTCTTTCCTTCTCTCTTTACTTTTTTAAAAAAAATATCTTATTTATTTGAGAGAGAGACAGAGCACAAGCAGGGGGTGGTGGGCAGGAGGAGAGGGAGAAGCAGACTTCCCGCTGAGCAGGGAGGCCCACACGGAGCTCGATTCCAGGACCCTGGGACCATGACCTGAGCCAAAGGCAGATGCTTCACTGACTGAGCTACTCAGGCGCACCTCTCTTTACTCTTTTTAGACTATCTCATCAACATCCGGGGTTTACTCAGGGCATAAGTTGGACAGAACTGAAGATAAGGCTTCAGTCTACAGAATGATTTAGTGTTCATTTTACGGGAGAAAATGAATATACATATGTTGAACATAAATATTTTTCAGAAAGGCACAGGATACTAGCAGGTAAGCTGGTGCATTAGGCACAGTGTCTATTCTCTTTTTTCTGCCTGAGAGTAATGGGAAACTGCTATATAGTTTCTGCCTATGTTCTGAGAATAGTATTTCATATAACTCAATAGCAGGGTTGAAAGCAAAAGAATATGTGTGATGTAGGACATTTCATCACCACTTCCAGCAACTTTTGAGTAATACCAATAAGCAGCCAAACCAAAGAAACAATTACACAGTCCTCCCCAGCGCAAAGAACGAGATACAGATCTTCTTGCATGCTCAGAAAATGCAAAGGGACAGAAGATCCTCTGGGTAGAACTAGATTGTCCCAGGCAAAACTTCCTGCTTCAGGCAAGACCTGAGAGTACTTCCAGACTCCTCCATGGACTCAGCTTCTTGCATAATGCTGTTCTGCTGGGAGGGAAAAATTCCTCTGACTCCTGCAAGTGATCAACTTATGCCCTAAAGTCTGAAATGTGATTACCCCTTAATCATTATCTTAGTTTACAAGCCACACTTGGTATCAGTGACGAGTCAGCAATTTATTTCATGCTCTCAAAAATATTACATGCGTGCCCTGGTTAACCATGTAGCTAGAGCCCCATGCCAATAATTTAGATTTCATTTAGTTATAGAACATTTTCCTTGAGACCTTGTTTACAATAAGGTAGTCTGTGGCAAGGCAATCTCATTGTCTCATGAGAAATCTCTTTGCCTGCTATAAAGAATGGTTGAAAAAAATATATCAATAATTAAAGACGCAAAAAAATTGTATCCTGAGCTTTGCAAATGGCTTCTCCAAGAAAAAGATTCCAGCTATACGAAACAGGAAAGTTGGCCTGCCCCTGAACATTTATTTACACACGTAATGCATTGGGTACTGAAGTGTGTGTGTGTGTGTGTGTGTGTGTGTGTGTGCCCCAGGCTGTGGTGGGGAGGTGAGAAAGAAGGAATTAATTATGCAAATCAACGTTTGCCAACATCTGAAAAAGAGGTCTAGGTTAACCTCATAACCTAGTAATGGCTTAAATTAAAATAAACAAATACAACTTTTTTCAGTATGAGACTTCGGGTCTTTCAGGAAATCATAGAAAGACCTGGTGCCCATAAGCATGTAGAATGTTAACCTCCTTCCCCAGTTCTCTGGGGGATGAGATAGTCCAGATGAGGAATTTGTCTGAATAATTTAAATAACATAGGAAAATTATTTTAAATTAGTTTAGGATAGAAACCATTCCACATACCTCTTCATCAGTACACTCCGGATTACTAGAAAACTTTACTAGAAAACATACTGTACTATGAAGCGGCTTTCCTATCTTTCCTATCTGCTACTCACATGATAAATTCTAAAGAACCTGACTTTAGATTGGAAGTTGGCAAAGCTATCGCCCACAGGGCACATCTGTCCACTGCCTAACTTTATAAATAAAGTTTTATTTTTTAAAAAAAAGATTTTATTATTTCTTCATGAGAGACACACAGAGAGAGGCAGAGTCACAGGCAGAGAGAGAAGCAGGCTCCCTATGGGAGAGCCCGATGTGGGACTCGATCCCAGGACCCCGGGATCACGCCCTGAGCTGAAGGCAGATGCTCAACCACTGAGCCACCCAAGTGTCCCTATGAATAAAGTTTTATTAGAACACAGGCCACACCGATTCATTCTTGGAGGTATTGCTTATGGCTGCTTTCATGCTACAACAGCAGAGACGAGTAGTTGCCAGGAATCATTATGTGGACCACAGAGCTGAAAATATTTCAGATCTGACGCTTTATAGGAAAACTTTTGCAGACCTCTGTGTTAGTTGTCACTTTTTGCTGTGAAGGCCTCCCAGAGTGCTTTGTGCCCATCTTGTTCACATGGAGACAATGATCCACACTTTTTAGACTTAACAAATAGGTGTGTTTTCATTCAAAGTGTTCTGTGATAGTTTCTGCGGTCTCCCAGACACCTTCCCGGATTCCAGGCGAGGCTTTCTTGCTTGCTTGAGCAGAGTAAACATCTGACCTTGGATAAGATGATCAAAGGTAATATGACAAAGTGGCCAGAGACGTGGCCAATCGAAAATGACAGAGGGTTAGCGAAGGTTTCATTGTAAAGAGGTTCCAGCTAGAGAAAAACTGAGTAGGGGAGGTGCAGAGGGTGATAAGCTGAAATCATCCTACAAGATGGGTCGTGCACCCCAGAGGCAATTATCAACATCACAAACACTATCCCTGTGTGTAGAACCCCACAAGAATGAGAGTGGATGTGTCTGTGAGGCCCTGGGCGAGCATCCATATGCTCATCCCTGTGGGTCCCCGCACATGGAAGGACCCCTCATGCCCTAGCATACGAGGTGAGGATGACACCCCTCTGTTCTCTTAAAAGTTCTTCTACAAACACAAGCTCATCTGTGGTTCACTGAGTGTGAAACAATTACTCCCACAAACAGACAAACAGAAAGCAAAAATAGACTCGTGTATTTTTCAGTTTGTGGTCTCTTCTGTGTTTCAATACAAAGGGAGAGTTAACAAACTGAATGAGTGCATTACAGCTGAAGAAGATGAGGAAGCCAGATAACCTGCTTGAGTGTTTCTCTGGGACAGGCCATCACCACACACGTACCTAGAAACATAATTCTGTTTTCGGGACTCTTGTATTGCTGCTTGAATTACAACCGTTAGCCTCGGGGCCCTGGAGGAAGCTAATGTGTGCCCCCAAGGAATGGGGATGGGGAGGGGGACGAAGGTGCTTCATCATCTCTTCAGCTCACCAGTGGGTAAATCATGCAACCTGCTTGGCTTTGAACCTTTTCAGATCAGCGAGGAGCTGCTCTGACAACGCATTGGTGAAGACTGCTGTTATGTTTCCCGCTCCTTAAAACTTTGTAGTTTGGGATGCCAAAGAGGAAAAAAAGAAGCTTATCTATTCAGCTATTCTGGATTCTAGAGTAATTTGCTATTCTTTATTGCTGTATATCAAGAAAGTAGAGGATTCAAAGGCTGTCATTTATTTCACTAATGGAATTAAAAATGAATGTGGTCCAGAGTAGTAATCAATGCCTGGCGAGTTGTGATGGATTATGGTTTGGCTAAATAGTATGACCTTTAATTACCTGAAAAAACGCAATTTTCCAATGTCTTTGCTGTTTTCGTCGTGATTTCCAACACAAATACAATCTGTCATGTGCTATTTTTATTTAGCTTAAATAAATTTAGTGCTTGAAACGTGCTGGGTTAGCCCTAGAGAGAGATTCTTTATTCCTTTAGTCCTTTGTTATTAAACACTTTTAGAGCACTTTGGGTTTTCTTTCTTTCTTTCTTTCTTTCTTTCTTTCTTTCTTTCTTTCTTTCTTTCTTTCTTTTTCTGAGCTCCATGCAGTCAATTCATTTCAATATTCTTAATAATGTCTTTTCACAGTGGATATTGTTATTCTTACTTTTTAGATAAGAACCTTGAAACATAAAACGTGAGTGACCAGACCTGGGTCACAAAAGGGTTAATGACTGGTTCAAGCTCTTGGCTCTGCCTAGAGCCCCCCTCATAGACACTGCTGCCATTGGGGTAGATTGGTTGATGAATGCTGGTGTGGAGCCCAAGAAGAAATATTCAGTGATGGGTTCACAAATGAAATCAATCACCTTATAGTCAATACAAAGGTAACAGAAGATAATGATTGACATTTGATGAAATCCAAAAGTACAAATGTGACTCACTCAAAAAAAATGTCTACCTCAGACTGATACTGGAAAGAAAGAAGCCAATAATAGTCTAAAAAAACCCCAAGTCTTATAATTTGGCTGCTTGTTGAAAGAGAGATAGCTGATGATTTTTAAATACATACATCTAAAGGGGAAAAAATTAGACCCCTGCATTCGAAGAACACTTAACTCTAACAACTAGAGAGAAACAGACTATTTTCTTCTAGAGGTATATCTCTAGGCCCAGATATCTTTGACTCAACAATATCCCTTATCACAAAAATGCGTTTTCTTCTTATCTGGGTAATCTGCAGATTCAGCATCAATAGGGTAAATAATTTGAGTTGACTTTCCAACACAAGGTAAGTTCTTCAAGATTTCATCTACAAAAATTCTACTAGTCACTACAACTGGGCATATTTGCTTAACTACTGACAGTTATGTAGGAAAAAGAAGTGGGGGAGGAGAAGGGGAAGAAGGAGAAAAGAAGATAGGGGAGAAAAAGCATTTAGCTCTCATTTTAATTTGCCTTTCTTATTAAGGCCTTCAAACTTCTTAACTATTTCCATAATTTTTAAATTTATATCATTTACACATTTATCTATTGAAATCCCACTGTCTGGGATTTGTGCAGATCAATTTGTGCATGGAATGTTACATATTCATTATATTTGACTTATGGTATGAGCTGTAAAAATCTTTACAGCTCACTGCTTATCCTAGAGAGATTGTCATCATTAGAATCTTATTTATTTCAATGTTATGTAGTCAAATCTGTTTTTCTACAACAAATTTTTCCACAACTTTTAACTATGGAACATTCTCCTCTATTTAAGAAGTTCCATAATTAGTCATGTACATTCTCTTCTTGGGAGTCCTGACAGAGTGCTCATGGAAAGCTCCCGAGGTAAAGCCTAGCTTTGTCATTAGGTCTTAGACAACCTGTGGGCTTTGAATGTCTAAATGAAACACAGAAAGATAGACACCTTTATTTATCATTTATCTTTAATGAGTGAAAACTTCTCAGTGCATAAAACTAATATAATTTTATATATCAATTATACATCAATTACAAAAAAAAGAAAACCACCAAACTTCTCAGCCACAAGCACACATATTCTCATTTAAAAAGGCTCATCAAGAAAATAACAGCTGAACTGATGATCTAAGTCACATCTCTAGCTGGGTTAGGCAACTATCCTTTTCCACCCCTCTGGAAACTTTCTCACTTCTTTGGGAAATAACATTCTCTTTGATATAGAAGTATTTCCCAAATGGTGTTCTATATTTTAATGTGGGTGGGTGTTCAAATAAAAATAAACCTCAAGAAATTGATCCCCTGAGCTATAATTTTCAAAGGAGGAGGTGTCTCTGCAGTAGAGGGACCCCAAACAGCCTTCCTGCTCTACAGGACTCAAGAACTCCTTGGGTGGTCTTTTACTTTTTACCTATGCCCCCTTTACCCTGAGAGAATCCGAGGGCTTCAACCCCACCTCTTATTTGGCCTTCAAAGTCATTTTTCACTCTGACTCATTCTCCCCGTGTGATGTATGATGTTTCTGACTCGATGAGTTGGTTAATGCTTCTAAGGAGCCACATGAAGAACACCTAGGCACACGTCTCCAGAAACAATTTTTTCCTGGTCTGTGACCTCATCAGCCAACCCTCCCTCCCTCACCACCACCAAAGAAAAGCAGACTAAAGTCCCATTGGAACTTCACCGGACATCCTCCAAGAAAAGCAAAGAGCGTAGAAAAATGACATGAGACTCACAAAGGAAGAATTTAGTTTTGTTTTTCCCTTTGAGAAATTCAATACAAAACAACACGTGAATAGGATTGAATAGGGAGGTTTCCCTAACTGTCTGATGCAATTTCTTACTGATCTCCCAAATGGGGGATGTGTTTTGTGCTTTGTGCCTGGGCAAATACAGACACTTCAATCATCATCTCATCTGGAACTAGAATAGGATTATTTTGCGAGGAGAAAAGGGCAAATCGACAGCAAAAGTGCAGAAGAACCACTTACCCTGATAGATGGAAGGTCATCCCAGCTGTCAGAGGCCCTCAGAGAGGAGTCAGGTGAGCTGTTCCCAGACAGGTGGAATGAGGACCTGGCAGAAGCATGTGGGAGGGAATTCCTTAAAGGCTGGCTAGTGTCCAATCTGTGGCAGGTACACAATAAATACTTGGAGTTTCAATGAAAGATCATTGAAGGAGAAGGGGCAAGAGTTAAGAGGCAAAGAACGGGGGAGAGGAAGTGAAGAAGGGAGGGAGGAAGGTAGTGAGGGAGAAAGGGAAGAAAGAAGGAAAGGAAGGAAGAAATGGATGGAAGAGAGGGATGGAGAGAGAATATTCTGCATGAGATTTGTTTCTAGTTGAGTAAAAATAAACCCTAGATTTATAAATCTGATTCCCCCCAGAAAGAAATAACAAGGTAGAAACCCCCACATGTTTATCTCTGATATTCTTTATCATCAACAACTCTTGGATTACAAAATCCAAACCCAATGATAGGGCTTCGTATCATACAATAATCATATAATACAAGCTGTATCATCAAAAAGTAAAGAAAATCAATATACTCTCAAAACATTCTTCTTCCAATGGTCATAACAAAAGTAAATGTGGTTTCCCCCCCTGCCCAAGCCAATGGCCTGTGCTTCTTTTATGGTCATCTACTTAAATTAAATATTAGGTACCTCAGAGGTGGACCGCTGGTAAGGAGAGAGACTCATCCTGGGGCTGGTCTGCTGATGCCATTTCTCAGTAACTACATCAGGGAGGGCCTTCAAGAAGACATCATGTCAAACACCTTGCCAAGAAAAGTTTTCTTTTTCATGCATTTATTTTTAGTAGTGCAGCTGGGAAATCAAATGACTAAGTAGGCTATTGGATTATAAGACACAATAAATAAATAAATAAATAAATAAATAAATAAATAAATAAATAAATAAATAAATGCACTTGAATGCCTGTCCCTCAGTTCAAGAACGAAAATCCAGCAGGAATGTGTCTGGTGTCCTGAAGACATGTCACCTGTCACACGGGACCAACGATTGTACCTATCTATGCATTCCCCCTCTGACATGCTGTGTAGACCAGGCACGTCACACGCGTGTTCCATGTCTTAAGTTCCCATTGACACAAAAGAGAGGTGAGGGACCATCCCTTCTCCACTCCCGTGAAGTAGTTCTTAAGATCCAATTAAAATTTAAGACATAATAAATGCTGAAGAAGTTTCACGTGTTCCAGGCTATACCATTCTGTGGGGGGCAAGAGAGGGAAGGGAATTGGCAGAGGAAGTGGGTCAGTAAGATGTCTCCCCTGAAAAGTTTATGGATCTGTCTTCCAGCCTTCTCTTGTTTCTCTGCTGACTCTCCTTTGCCTCATCTCTGTTTCCCTCCACCTCACCACTTCACTGGTGGTAAAACTGATAAACTAGTAGTTTCCACCAAAATCATCAAAATTATTTGAATGTGGTTTCAGTGTGTTTTACAGATAATAGCAATCCCAGAAAAGCACTGCTTAAGAAAATGTTTTCAAGCACAGTTCTGCTTCTCATCTACACACAACCTATTTGATGCATTGATGCGTAACCCAAAGATGGTAGATGTGTGTCTGGAAAATCAATGATGATCATGAGAAACTGACATCATTTCCCCAAGAGCAGACTCTTTTTTCCTTAGTTAGCACAAAAAAACTGACGATGATTTCAGACCTTCTGGACAATATCGTTGAAAGCAATATGGAGAAATTAGGCTACGTTTATATAAACAAGTGGCCTTTAGTTGGCTATATCTTTTATTATTATTTTATCTCATTATTTAAGTGAAGCTATCTTAAAAAATATGTTAAATTTGGAGAATCTCTGTGATTAAGAAAATGGGCTCAGTTAACTTTCAGGATTACAGTCAAGGGTCTTATTCTATAAAACCTGCTATCTCCTTCAATCATATTTATTTATTTGGAATTGAGTAGTGGTCATTCTCTTATTACTTTTAATATCCTTTTGTTACATTAGACTATGAATATAATACCACTCTCTGAAGAGTTAGGACCTATTTAAAAATAAAGTGTTGTTCATTTAATCAATCACTAAGCATTTTTTAAATGCCTACTAGACACCTGGGTGGCTCAGTGGTTGAGCACTTGCCTTCGGTTCAGGTCTTACTCCTAGGGTTCTGGGATCGAATCCCCACATCAGGATCCTGATTCTCCCTCTGCCTATGTCTCTGTCTCTCATGAATGAATAAATAAAATCTTTTTTAAAAAATGCCTACTATGCACTAGGCAAGAAGCTAGCCATTGGATATACAGAGTCGAATAAGATATGCCAGTAGGTTGCATACAATATAACATGTCACCTACTTTATAAATGAGAAAATCAAAGCTCAGAGAGGTTCAATAACTTACCTAAGTCATCCAACTAATACATAGCAGAGCTAAATTTAAACTCAAGGTTTTGACTTCAAAATGTATCCTTCTATTTACTTTGCAGTAATTGCAACCAGCCAGCATCATCTGGAATCATATTTGTTCTAGTAAGTTCTTTGTTCTAATAAGTTACTTGCCCTGGAGTTGAAAATAAAAGACTTAAATATTCAAAGTAAACATTAAGCAGACCAAGAAATTGAAATATCGTTTAAATAATGTATTACATATGATGAGCTATGGATTATTTCTCTTCTCAGAGCAGGTCCAGCTTTGCCTTATATCACTATTTTCAGGATGTGAAAGAAAACCCCAATGATGGCTGGGTAAAGCAACTTTGGAATTGGTTGATCCTTGCACATAAGCTATTTTGAATCTCAGCAGATAAGAGCCCAGTTCTTTGGTTTAACAAAACTCCATTTTGTCTCCCCACTTACTAGAGACATGGTTTTCTGGGAGGGAAGCAGGTTACCTGCCTTGGCATCACGTTTTGATGTCAAGTGAATGCTGCTAAGAAGTCCATGAGATGAAACGAAGAAAGCACTCCTGTCCTTTTGACTCAAGAAGAGGTTTACTTTGATAAATGGATATCATAACATTTAGAAGTTTCTAGAAGAGAGGGGGAAAGGTGAATGCCAGTTTCTAACAATTGCATCTTGTTTGTCGGCATTTGTTTGTTGGTTGGTTGGTTTATTTACTTATTTATTATTCAATATTGACTTTTAAACCTTCTTTCCTAAGGTAGAAGAGTTCTTATTTGCATTAAAGACCACCCTCTTTCCTCGCTTTCTGGGCAATTTAGCTGGAGAATTGAATTAGAAATAGTTCTTGGACTCAAAAGTTTACAAACATAAAGTGTTTTTCTATGAATTAATGGTAGGCTGGACTTGGGAAGTGGCATGAGACTAAACTTTTTAGCTGAAATGTTTAACATCTTATGCTAGGAAAATGTCTCCTGATATTTGCTGCTTAATGATTTTTTTTTTACGCATAAGAGTACTTAAGGAGATGTACTTTTAAATTATTAAAGAATAACTCAAAAAATGTTGTGCGGCACTCTTTATTCCAACAGTTGAGCATCTGGGTATGCTGCATCTATCTGGAGTGTTTTCAGATTTTTCAAGTGTGTCCTGCTTACCAGGAACTAAATTGAAATCCCGTCCACGGACAGTTGGGTTCCTAATTTTATGGATCCCGAAAGGATGGGGTCAAGCATCTGGTCGTAGGTCAAAGGTGAATCTGTGGCAGAATTTGGATTAAAGAGATTATCCAGAGATCTGGACTCGGCATTGGGCCAGTTCCAAATGAGGCTTAATGTCTCACAAACTTTAAAAAGATTCTTTTCTTATATAATAATAGTAATTCTGAAGTAAGAGGACTGAATTAGAAATCCTACCTCATATTATTATAGTGAACTAATTAAGTTGTTAATTGGTCTAAGTTATATTGTGGGGGAATAGTGTAATTTTCTTAAATTCAACCTGGCTAATTATAAATGGATGGTTCCAAAACACCTTAAGTACCTTCTCACTCACACAAACTCATTACAGTGAAAATGATCTTGATGATCTGAAACAGCTGGCCTGGCTTTGCCTCTCTCCCCACCGTCTCCTGGGTTAGTCACCATTTTCTCAAGTGAAGAAGCGTCTTGCGGCTCCCCGCTCCCCACTGCCACCACTCCCGCTGGAATGGCAGAAACTCCAGCCAACCACATGTGGGGGCTCCTTGGATTCTCGGCCTTGCACATCATTAAGCAAATTGTCAGCTAAGTTTTAATTACAGCACTTTTATGACTGCTGGTGATGTAAGAGGCGCAGTGGGCACACCTTGTTTTTTTCCAAGCTCGGCTGTGTTTGTAGTGCTGGCAGTTGGGGCCAAAGCATTTTTCATCTTGCACAAACTGAGCTAATTTATGTGGGAACCCAGACCCTTCAGTGTTGTTTGCACTGCATCAATTTGCAGAGTCTAATGAGCCCTTTTTAAATGATGGAAAAACCCTCCTCGGTTGCATTACTGAACACCCTTTTAAAGCCTGCCACAGAAAACAAAGATGCCTAACCAGTAAAGAAACCAGGCTCACCTTCCCCTAATTTACAGCCTAACCCAAGGAAATGATGCTCAGGCATCATCATTGTGCAAATGCCCCTAATGACCGATGGTCTCTGGTTTGTCCTATCTTTGGTGGAGCGAATCCCCATTAACTAATCTGGTAGTGAGTGCTAAAGGTCTGAAGGATTCTGTTGTTTATCTCCTAGTTCATAAAGATTTTATGTACCTAGTGGATTATGCAAGCCAACCCTCTGGAAAGACTGTGTGTGGCGCTTGTTGAAATGCATAACCAATTAAGATATCTTCAATGACTTTATGAACTTTGAGTGCAAAGAGGCAAAGGGCAAACTCCCTACTCAACTATTGTCCTAATGGCATGCAAGGAGGGAATCAACGACCTTTCAGGACAGAGAGAGGCCGGCATATCATAGCCCAGTAAAAGCTGTAGAAATAAAAAATGTGATTCAAGCTGCTAGAAATCAAGGAATGGGATGGTGGGAAGAGGAGAGAAAGCTTTACCAATAGTAATTTCATGAATTAGACACCACGTTAGAGGGTTAATACCTGTGCTTATCTACGATTTTCCTTTAAACTTTTCTACTGAGATCAAAATTATACATGGGCTGTATGTTCATTCCATTATATTGGTCTCAATGGTACTCTGCTGCTTTAAAAAAATATTTTATTTATATGCCTCTCAAAAAAACCTTCAAAAATCTTGCTCAAAGTAAAAGCAGCATGAATTTTCCTGAAGCTAAAACTAGGTAGAGGGATAGACCAGCCTCACCTATGTGACTGGCTCTTGTGATAAAGAATGTTAGACGAGAAAATTTGGAATTATTTGATTTATCTCATCCATGGGTCAGTCAATGGCTGGAAAAGCCTTGCGGCACCTCTCCTGTTTTCCCTTTGCTCTTCACATAGTATAAGCCCATGGAGGCTATTCGAAAGTATACCTGTGGAATGGGATTAAACTCATCCTCTTCCTCCGTTTACATACGAGAAGAAAAATTAATTCACTTGGAAGCTCAAAAACTTGCCTCCCAAGATTGCATACCAAGACAGACTTCTCACTCACTAACCCCTGAACTCAGCATAAGCTAAAACTGTCTTGAGATGGGGGCAATATTCCTAAGTTCCTGAAAAAGAAATGTTGTCACTTCCATCATAAGTACCATCCCAGCATTCCCAAGTGTCATGTCTGTATGACGAAGCCAGGATTTGCACCCAGAGGATCAGGTGATACACGGCTCCTTCCTACGGTTCCAGCTGTGCCACATTTTAGTTCCAGAGTCTTGCCTTCACACAGGAAGTAAAAACCACCAAACTGCAGCAGCTGACAGAAGGCATTTCTCTTAAGTCGATGCTAGACGTCCCCACGAAACTGAAGTTCTTCCTCATTTCAAAACCTTCTTACAAAATAGAAGACAAGAGAAGGACAAAAAGGTCATTTAGAGGAACACAAAACTGGAAAAACCACCACTGATGCAATGTACCTCCTAAACTAAACACAAAACGCATGGTGTTGAAAGTATTTTAATTACTTTTTTTAAGTTAATTATCTTGCCCCCCTTCTCCCGGCCACTGAAAGAAGTTTAAATATTAATGCTTTTTCTAGAAAAAAGACTTGTTTTCAATGGGCTCTATCTGAGTCATCTTCAGCAAACCCCCCACCCCTTCCTCCAATCTGTTGTCAGGGGAAACCTGCTAGAAAATTCTGTAGCAGTAAACATCAGGGAATGGGACGAAGGGAAATGGTTCTTATCACTGTGAGAAGGACAGTTCTCCTCCAGTACAATACAAGTTGCATCAAGTTGACCTGTGAAAACTTTAGTCAGCTGGATTTGATGGGGATGACTTCTTTTTTAATATTTTTCTGTTCTGTTTTATGTATTCAAGAGGCCACGACTGAAACACAAGGGGGGTGATATTGAGACACAGGACAACAGGACTGCTCCACGTGTGAGATGGATCTTGAGCATTTTCCAGCCTGGACTTGCCAAACTCTAGGGGTAAACTTCAGATAAGCATCTGAGCTCTCGGGTGTTTAACTGAACCGAACCTCCCAACCTTTTTGAGGTTTGCCGGTGACTAGTAATTATATTGTCATTTAACAAAAGTATCTGCATTAAACCAGAGATGTTACAGTAATGGTTAAGCTCACATCCATTAAAAATATTGTGCATGTGCAGAGCACCCAGGGGTCTCCATGATGTGTGGACAGGGATGGAAACTAATGTAGGTTGGAGGCCATAAATCAATGTCTAAATGCTACCTGTCAGGTTTGGAAGTTATGCTAATGCAGGAAGTTTTTACTTCTTTCCAGTGTATAGAGGTCAGAGGAGGAGGGACAGCTCTGTAAGTTAACTGGAAACGTTGAGGAAAACCCCCAAAGAATTAGATAGTCAATGTACAAATCTTGAAGAAAGTGATTATATCTCAGTCAGGATTTTAATCACCCACCTCTAAAGTAAATGCCAAATTCTTGGGTTTCCAGAGGAGGCAGGAGAAGGAGGAGGATTCATCCCTAGAATCTAGAACCCTTTCTTTGAAGTGCTTTTCATTTTGACTAGCATGTACATGAGAGTAGAAAGCAGCCTGTCAATTTTCTCACTCATAAGCTGAGCAAGTGAATATATAAGCCTGTAACTACTTCCTAGGAGACGATGGTATACACACGATGTAATACACAAGCTCTTTTTGCATTTCTTATACGTATATAATTATTTTCCCTCAGGATTATATGATGGTAATTGGCTATATGCTAAAAGTCAAAGTAAGCATTTTTAATGGATGTAGAATAAGTTTGAAGTTAACATAAATAATGTATTGGTGAAAACATCACATGGGAAAACGTCCAGTGCTTTCTTAAAGGGATATATACTCTTTTAAATGGTTGATGTTTCCTTTTCAGAGATCAGAGCTCTGCACCAAAAAGACAGAACAAGTGCCTGAAATGGAAGCTGGCATAAAGACTCCAAAGTCCAAAAGTGGGTGGTGGCTTTCAGGATCTGAGACAGCAGAGGCCCAGCCAGCAGAGCAACTCAGAAACATCACAAAACCCAGTCAGACTGGGATCAGAATCAAAACAGAAGTCAAAAATTTTTTAGATAACCACATTAAGAAAAGTCAGATGGAACTCAGAGGTAATAGGAGAGTCAAGTTCTCCAATCTTTGTTGCCTCAGAAGAAGACCTGCTCCTGAGGGTTAGAACTGGGTCCTCCTGGGACGGGGTCCTCCTGTAGGAAGGGACCTGAAAGTTACTCTTCCCCAGTTGTTAGTAAGACATCCAGGTCTCATCGGCTCTGCCCTGACATCGTTTCTGAAGTCCAAGGCTAGAAGGAGGAATGCCAACGGTCTTAGAAAGTTTGGGGTTTTGTCTTTGCAAGAGTTTGTAAGTCTGTGTGCCAAAAGCCCTAGGGTCTCGGTTATCCTCAGGCCAAGTTCTGGTCCTATTACTCCCTCTTCAGGACCCTGCAGGGTCTCCCTACTGCCCACCCAATCAATCCCTGCTCATCCGTGTGCTAACTTGAGTCCCTGGCACCGGTCTATGACACTTATTCTGCTTTCTAGCTAAACTCAAATGTTTAAGCTCAAATGTTTCTAGCTAAACTCAAATGTTTGCTCTACTTAACCTCTGTGATGTCTGGGTCCCATGTCATTGTGCATGCTATTTCCTATGCCTGGAATGTCCTGGCTGCCTTTGTCATATCCCTATCCTTCACATACCCCCACCCCACGCCCCAAGACTTGCTCAGATGACACCTGTCAGATGCTGTATCTCCCTCCATTCCATACACCACAGGTTTTAAGAACACAGTCTGCCAATTGGCTGCAGGATACTGAAGGAAGTTTAAACTGCAATGTTGTATCTAGGAAAACACTGGTCTTCAAATAAGATTAATCTGGGTCATCTTCCTTGTTTCCTCAGATAATCTCCTCCAATAAATGAAACTCTTTCTTAGATATAGATTTTTATTTCATCTTTGTAGGTCCCTGTGTTGTTTGCAACTAAATAGTCACCACCACTCTTTCAAGTGGCCAAATTTTAGTGCCATTTTATTTTTTATTTGGGGGTGCCAAAGCTGTGAAAAGAAAGTGTTCCCTATAACTAAATGCAATGACCTTCAGTTCAGTTGCACGGAGAGTGACGTCTGACAAATGATCTGCTTGATTAGATTTGTACAGTGCTTGCTTTACAGATATCTACAAGTCTGGGGGGCGGGCAGTGAGGGAGGCGGAATAGATTCAAGGGGAACACCCATGTCTTAAGAACCAGATCCCCAGAGTCTCCATTTCTGCATTAGTAGCCTGATACCCCAACACACTTGACAATAAAACCTATTGTGATTCCAGTCAGCAGGGGGTGGAGGAAATTTGAAAATCTGTCTAGAAATGCAGGAAGCAATGCAAGCGATGTAACCAAAGCTTGAAATACTCCAAACAGTGTTGTTTTTTTGAAAAATAGGAACGGTCAGGTTAATTCCAGTAATACTACATAAAACTGATATTTGAAGCAGAAAGCAAGGTTTGATTCAACTCACGCAAATCACATTGTGTACCTAGCTAGGATTAAAAAACAAAAAAAGGTTTATAATTGAATTTAACAAGTACATCAAAAACAGACGTTGTTATGAGGAGAAATGGTAATAAGTTAGATTGCAGATTGCTTTGGACTATTTTTTCCTTTCCAAATCTAAGCATATTTGTTCGACAAGCTAGTCTTGGTTTTTGGTCTGAAAGGATTTTGTTGTTGTCTCTAATGTTGCCACTATAGCATTCCAATCCAAGGATCATATTTACAAAGCAAAGATTAGCACATATTCCATAATTTGCTAGGAGGATATCTTTGTGCTGTTTCTTTAAAGTGACACATTTTTAGAGATCTTGAAATCACTGACTTTCTTTTGATTGGGTCAATTAGCCCAAATTAAAATATCTGTCCTATTTTCTTAAAAAGGAAAGGAAGAATCATTCAAGAGTACACTCAAATGGGAAAAACTAAGAAGAGCATTAACCACTGGCCTCATCAATCAGACACTTAGTATAGAAAAGGAGGGCTAGCTCAGAAATGGAGTAATCTTCAAGTCATTTCTAGTCTTGGAATAACACTAGTCATGGCGAAGGAAGATTTTATCTCTGAGCAACAAAAAAGTCTCCTTTTTCTTAACTTAGGAGAAACGTGGAAACACTAGAGAATATCTGGAAAAAATGACAAAAATAGCTTGTAAAATTAGAGCATAATATCCTTAATGGCAGGTAAACTGAGAATATCTTTCATCCAAAGAAGAGATAATTAAGGCCTATATCAGGACCTCCATAATTTTTCATGGAGTCAATGTATACAAAGAAGATTGTGTAAGTTCAGAGGTGATTATTGTGAAAAAAGAAAAGGTAATGTTAGAACATGATGAACACAACTCCTCCTTCAGGAGAGAAGAAGGTAGAAGGAAATGAGCATAAATTTCAATAGGAAGAAACCAAGAGAAGTAAAGGCAGTACTTATAGAATAATTATAGAATAATTATTTGAAAAACAAATAATAATTCGTTTTTCAGCAAATAGCTTGCTGAAAAAACTCGTGAAATATTCTTTTCTGCGAGTCTTCCAAAACAATATTTTCTAGTTCTGTAGTGTTCAGACACCAGATAAACTCTGGCTCTTCAGGCCCTAAAACCGTATTTTAGTTAATGAGAAGACTAATGTGAAAAAGCTGCAAATATCAACATAAAATATTGGGGGGGGGGATCAACAAAGTAAGAATCAGAAATCTGGGCTTTTATTCTGGTTCTGACTATAACCATTTACATGATTTAGGAAGACACTTAGTGTCTCCTGCAGTCACATCTGTATCTATAAATGTCTGCCTTTAACAGAGATATTGTGAAAGAACCAGGGCCATTCAAAGAGTATAAGATTGCTATTGCTATTGCTTGTGGAACAATTATTATGAACATTATCAAAGCATCGCTGTCTAACTTCTGTTTCTAATACTATGTGAGGCCAAGCATTCTGAAAGTTTCCCCTACACACTACAACTAAATCCTGGATAGATGATAGGAAACATACTTTGCAATGGATAGGCTGGACTTGAATACAGGTCACTGAACTCTCCAAACAAATAAACAAAATAGTAATAATGAGCTGAAATCAAACATGGAAATAGACAGCTAGGTTTCCCTGGGAACAAATACTCATGCCAGTTCTAGGAATTGCATAAAAAGCCTGAGGCCCTTTTCGGGGTTGGGAGAGCTTGAGCAGAGATGCCCTGTTTCTGTGAGGATGCAAATAACGCTAACATAGTCCAATTTCTCTCTGGCTCCTGACAAAAGTGAAGATAAATTCTTCATAAAAGAGAAAGCATCCCCAGTTTAGGCTATTGGGATTTCCACTGATTAAGAGGAAGCAAATATGAGCTCACAATCAATAATTGCTAGACACACATAAAAACAAACCACCATAAATGATAGCAGAAACGACAGAATCAGATTTAGGTTTAGATGTAGAATCAGGTTTAAGTCTGTAGATACTGGAACAAAGAGACAAAATATGAAATAACTATGCATAAAACAAAGTTTAATTTGAAAAAAAAAGTTTAATTGGAATTTTTTTTAAGTTAGCAAAAGTGAAAAAAAAAAAAAAGAAAGAAAGAGGGAGATTGTCAAAATAAAACAACCAGACAAACGTGCAAATGAGCCAAACAGAATTTTAGAAGTGGAAGATGTGGTTAAAACTACAATATTGATGGTTGAGCTAAATAGCATATCAGACACAGCTGAAGAGTGAATTTAGTAAACAGGGTGACGTATCGAAGACATTAGCCAAAATGCAGAAATCTTAAAAGAGAAGCTCAGAAAAATGGAGGATACAGTGAAAAGGTCTCTTGCAAATCTAAGTTCAACACCAGAGGGAAAGGCAAAAGAGAGGACAGGCAACATCCCAAGGGACAAAGGTTGAGAATATTTTAGAAAATGAAAGACAAGAATCCCAAAACTCAATGTAAAACAGCCAAACAAATAGAAAAAGGAAGATATGAATTGAAGCAAAACTGCAAAACAGCACAGATAAAGAACAGCCTTTTATAATAGTGACAGCGGACTTCACAACAACCCAGAGGACCAGATTAAAACAGAATAGAACAGTCTCCTCAAACTGCTAAGGGAAGCCAACTAGTCACCTGGAGTTTTGCACTCAGCACAACAATCTTTCAAGGGCAAAAGCAAAATAAAGGTATTTTTAAGTACACAAAAACTGAAATGGTTTACCACCAAAGACTTTCACTAAAGCAGTGCCTTTCAGACATTCTAGACTGAAAAATGACATGCCCACGCCAGCAACTGAAACAAAAAATTTGCAAAACAACACCTCAGCTTATTATGCAACTATTGCACATTCTGTTTCCTTAAATTCTACTTTATCTCTAATTAAAAAAAAAATGAATAAGGAAAGCAAATGGTTAAAAAAAAAAAGCCACTCCATAGAGAAAAAGAAAAGGAAAGAAAGGACAAATAGAAAACATACAGTAAGATGGGAGAAATATAATTTTCCAAAAGTGACTCAAGAAGAAATAAGAAACCAGAATTGTCAGTTATAGACACTGAATCAGTCATTTGAAAGAGTCCCATAAAACAAAACAAAGCACAACAAAAACCACCAGGTCAGACAGATTTATAGGTGAGTTCTAACAAATTTTCAAGGAAGAGATCATTGAACACTTACCCAAACTCTTCAGAGAAGAGGAAATAAGTGAGAAGCCACCTCCCACAATTGTACCAAGGTAGTACATCTTTGAAAAATAAAAGCAAGACAAGGAGAGTGTGACAAGGGAGTTAGAGAATTATCAATACTGAAAATCCATACTGGCTCATGTGCCAAGAAAAAGAATGAAAGGGTAAGAGTTATAAAGCATAAAACAAAACTGTCCCTATTTGATCATGATGTGAACGTCTATATGGAGAAAAAAAAGACACCAAAATATCGACAGGTAAATATTAGAATTCATAAAAGAATTAACAAAATGGCTGCACATTAAATCAATATATAAAATTCAAATATTGTATCTGAAGGGAGCAATATATATAAAACTTTACTCTTAGGGATAAACCCAACAAAACAACTGCAAACCTTCATTGGAGAAAAAAATTAAACTTGACTGAAATGCATTTAAAAAGACATAAAAAATAAGTCCCTTAAAAAAAAAAATAGGTCCCTGGAGAGGATATTAATTGGTCCTGGGTTAATCCTTAGAGTCAGGGCAATTTTCAACAAAATTCAACCATCATTTTTCAAGGAATTTGACAAGTTGTAAAATTTATAAGTAAAAGGAAAGAACTGAGGATATCCAAAACAACAGAAAAAAAAAAAAAAAAACAGAAAATGGAAAGGCACTTTTGATATCAGATACCAAGGTCCATTAGAAAATAATAGCAATTAAGGCTGAATGATACTGGTGTGGAGATAACAAATTGATCAATGAAAGAGAATAGAAACCCCAGAAACAGATAAATGTATACATAAAAACTTGTTTTACAGTAGAGTGGTGTTAGAGTTCATTGGAGAAAAGATTATAAATAAAAGGATAATTCAATGAATAATACTGACATAATTATTTATGCATATATAAAATGTGAAACATATTCCATACCTCTCACTGATCGTGAAAATAAATTCCTGGTAGATTACAAACTTAACTAAAAAAAGGCAAAATTTTAATCAGAAGAAAATCGAGGAAAAATATTCTTATGATTCCAAGTTGGGAAGATTCCTTAAACATACAAAAAAAAAAAAACCCCACCAGTCACACACAAAATATATATATTCCATTTTAAAAGTAAAGAGAGGATCTATGAGCTTAGAAAAGAATACTTTGAAAAAAATAGAATAAACAAGTTTTTTGAAATCCAGAATATATGAAGAACTCCAAAACACAGAAGAAAAAGGTGAATAGGCCAGTGAGTGAAAAGGCCAAAAGATAAAAATAGGCACAAGAGAAGACCAATACACAACCTAAATAAGCAGGGTGACACAGAATTGGACCACAAAGAGATGTTATTGTACATCTGTCCAACTAGCAAAAATTAAGAAAATAATAGCAAATATAGAGCATGGCTATGAACCCAGATACTATTCCAAGTACTTAAACACATGAACTCTCATTTAATTTTCATAGAACTCTTAGAATTCTATCATCGTCCTCATTTTATACAAAGAAAAAAGGTAAACAAAGAATTTAAAAACCTCATCCAAGATGACCAGTTAGTAAATGACAAGAGCAATTGGGGACTTCAGTTTCCAGAGTCCACACAACCAGGTTCACAGCAGAGGTGCTAGCAAATCTGGGAACAATCGGAAGTCTTCACCCGCAACTGGCGGGAACTACACTGGGGCCTCCTCTGTAGAAAACAATTTCCATGATTATCTTGTGAGATTGAACATCTGCATACCTTATAACTTGGTGGCTCCACTCCTAGGTAGATAATCCAAAAGAAGCTTTTAGCTTTGTGTTTCTGGGGACATATAAAAGCCATTCGAAGTACCATGGTTTGTTATAGAGAAAATTAAAACTGGAAAAAAATGTCAATCAATGAGAAAATGGGTAAATTGTGACATCTTCATACCACTAAATACTTTGCAGTGGTAAAAATGAGCAGATTATAGCTATGTGCAAAAGTAGCGATGAATTGTAGATGTATGAAGCAGAATGAAAAAAAAACAAAATTCCATAAAAGACTAAATGTAGTAAAATATAGTATAGTTATCAGTGTAATTTTGTGTGTGTGTGTATATATATATTTACTATATATATACTATATATATACTATTTATGCATTTACTATATATATAGTATATATATATATAGTAAATGCATATATATAGTCTAATACAATACAAAAAGCAAGATTATTGTTTAGGTTAAATATATGTGTGGGTTTTTTTTAACTATTGACAAAGAAATGACAAAATGCTTTTGGGAGAAGGGAGAGAGACCTGTACTGGGGTCAGGAAGAAGCATAGGTAAGCTTAGATATCTAATATTCTGATCCAAAGGATATTTGTTTTAATTTTTGTGCTTCGCACTTAACATTAAGTTACTATTCATGCAAACAACATATAATCAACCTTTGTTTAAATGCCTATATGTTTATTATATGGTGTTAAATAATCTGTTCCCAAAACACATGAACACATGGATGATTTCAAAATTGCGATTTTGATCTAAATTGAGTATCATGAACTCATAATATGATGACTAAGAAAAAGATAGAAAATGAGGACCAGAGATTGGAAATAAATCCACATTTTTCAACTCAAGGATTCTGATAAGCGATATACTTAAGAGTACAGAATTTTCATTGTGGGGCATAAACTATAACGGTCCTCTCTGTGCATTTACAATAAACACGTTGTGTGAAGCATGTCTGCTGTAGAGGCTAAGTTGATCCTCTGTTCAAAGTTAGTGAACAACATTGGGTTGTGTTGAACTATAAGTCTAATCACTTTACTACTCACCCTCAGAATCATTCAAAGTCTCGCTGTGTTTATGAAACGTATAGAGACTGTTTTCCATTTGGGTGGAGGATTCGACTACTCAATTCACATCTGCACCAGTCAATTAGGGCTGCTTGGCAAGCCTAGCAGATAGGTTTCTGAGCAGAATGAAGAATTTCAGGAGATGGAGAAATCACAATTTGGATGAGAAACCACTGACTTGAGATAATTAACTCAAACTATGTGAGAATCAAGATATCACATCCCTAAAACAGATCTCATAAAGCTGCCCCCAGATTGTAGGCTTACAGTGTACCTATATAGAGGATTCTTCATCTAAAACACATAAGATAAATTTAATTAGGACCCAGGGCTTCTCGGAATGCAGGTGTTCTGCAACAGCGAAGCAACTAGAGTGATGCCCGTTGATGCCCGCTGACAGCTTCCCTGTCTCCTCCATCAGACAGAGACAGGAAGTGTATGTGTGAGAAATCTGCTGACCAGTCACTGTGGAATTAACATTTCTTATCCTCTCATGTTCTCTTTCATTTTTAGTGATTTGAACATTTTCTCCCCCTCAGACTAGGGCACTCTCTGCAACCCATTGCTGGCCCCTCATTTTGCAAGGTAAAAATCCCTCCTCAAAGATTAGATTTAAGTTTAGCATACCCTGTCCCTCCCACCCCTTCAGGGATTGTCCCAGAATGATCCTGTGGTGGCCTCCATGTGCACCCTCAGCTTCCCCCACAAGACTGAAGAATGTGCCCCCAGCAGCTGAGAGCACTATTGTAGACTTTCTCTTTGGGAAGAGCACTGCTGAAGAGGACCTCCCACACAAGGCCATAATCTTGTCCCAACTCTGTGGTTCAGACCTCCATGTGGGTCTGGCTGAGGCACCACCCACCCATCTCCCACTCCCTTGGCCTAATCCTGCATCCTTCCCTTCCTCATGGATGTTGGTCCTGAAAACACTCCACAGTAAACTTCTAGCATGTTAATATCCATCTCCGAGTTGATTCCTCACATCACTCCACATGCCTTTTCAAAGTCTGGGATAAGTACCCCTCCTACATACGTCATTAGCTCCCTACATTTACCAGCCATTGTGCCCATATTTTAACTGCCAATTGATCCTTCTATCTCTTCATCAAAACTATAACTTCTTGAGAGTAGTAAGCATACCTCATTTACCTTTGTATCCCCAATACCAAGAGCACCTCAGATGCTCAAAAAATATTTCTGAAAGAATATATCGTTATTGAAAGGGATAATATTTAGGCTTAGGGAAATAGACTAGTAAGGGCAAGGCTTATTGCTATAACAATTAAGCCTGAAATTACAGTTGCTTAACACAACAGACCAAGTATTGGCCAACTTTTTTTAATAAAGGACCAGAGACTAAATACCATAGTCACCAAGGGTGATACCGTCTCCATTGCAACCACCCTACTGTTATCGTGCAAAATCAGCCATAGACAACTAATAAATGAATGGATGTAGTTGTGGTCCAGTAAAGCTTTATTTACAAAAATAGGTAGAGGGCCAGATTACTATCCCACCTCCTCATAAGAGTTGACTAATTCTTGCTTATGTCATAGTCAATGCAGTATCATTGGTTAGTGGGCATCTTTCCTCCTTGTGGTAATTTGGAGGTTCATGTTGCTTCAGTTCTGTGGCTCCCTAGTGTGTAAAGTCCTCTCTTTACAGCTGTTAGCAAGGAAAAAAGAGACAGATGCTTCCTAATATCTTTGATCTGAAGATTAAACATGGAACAACCACTGGTATCTCATTTTCAAAAACTCACTACATAAGCCACAGTTAATGTAAAGGGTCTAGGAAACGTAGCCTCTGGCAAAGCAACAGGCCCTCCCCTCCATCACTCCATATTACTGAGGGAAACATGAATTTGTGGCAGAGAGCTAGCTGTCTTACAACAGGGGGTCAACTTCTCCATTTTAATAAAACAGTCTCAAGTGGATGTTTCTGTTCTCTCTTCTATCTTTGTTCTACAAATGTGTACGGTTTTCATGAAATATATTATTCATTCATTTATGTATTCTTTCATAAAGATTCAGTGACGAGCTCAAGACACATAAATCTACCCCGCTCTTAGGGAATAATGCTGTCCAAATAAATCCAATAAACACACAAATGTTAACCACCACAGAGATAAGAGCAGTGGTAATCAACTTTGGTTTTGTTTTTATGCTTTAAGCAAGAGGGTATCATGATGAAACATATTTCAGAGAGACCACTTCGGCTCCAGTGTTCAGAATAGCTTAAAGACTGCACAGAGTCCAATTAGGCAGACATTATAGAAGTCTATCATAGAGGCAAGAAGATGATAAGGTAGCTGTGGAGATAGGAGAAAAAAAAGTAGTTGGATCCAAAAGATAGATGGAAGGTAAGACCAAAAGGATGGGATGGTGCATCCCATATGCAAGAGTGAAGAAGAGACAAGAATTAAGGGAAACTGGTGCCATACACTAAGAACAAGTAAGTTCAGGAGGGAAGCAGATATGAGGGAGAAGATCCAGGGTTCTGTTTTGGATTTGTAGAGTTAGATGATATTCAGATAGAGATGACAGAAAATTGACCATTGGTTTTGGCAACACCTGGCCAATCGTCTTAGGGAAAGCTGACTCGGTTAAGTGATCAAATTTGTTTGAGGATTTGAGGAGGAGGTGAGGATACACAGACATTGAGTATAAGAAACACTATAGAGAAAATAGGTGAAAGAGAGGGATAGAAGTGATGGTGAATTTTTATTTACAAAGCTATAATCATCAAGACAGTATGGTATTGGCATAAAAACAGATGCATAGGTCAATGGGACAGAATAGAGAATCCAGAAATGGACCCTTAACTCTGTGGTCAACTAATCTTCAACAAAGAGGGAAACAATGTCCAATGGAAAAAGGATAGTCTCTTCAACAAATAGTATTATGAAAATTGGACAGCCACATGAAGAATGAAACTTTGGACCATTTTCTTACACCATACACCAAGAAAACCTCAAAATGCATGAAAGACCTAAATGTGAGACAGGAATCCATCAAAATCCTAGAAGAGAACACAGGCAGCAACCTCTTTGACCTCAGCCGGTCAACTTCTTGCTAGACACATCTTCAAAGGCAAAGGAAACAAAAGCAAAAATGAACTATTGGGACTTCATCAAGATAAAAAGCTTTTGCACAGCAAAGGAAACAATAGACAAAACCAAAAGATAACCTACAGAATGGGAGAAGATATCACCAGATGTCTTATCAGATAAAGGACTAGTATCCAAGGTCTGTAAAGAATTTACCAAACTCAACAACCAAAAAACAAATAATCCAGCCAAAAATGGGCAGAAAACATGAACAGACATTTCTCCAAAGAAGACATACACATGGCCAACAAATACATGAAAAAATGCTCAACACCATTTGGCATCAGAGAAATACAGATCAAAATCACAACGAGATACCACCTCACATCAGTCAGACTGGCTAAAATTTACAAGAGAAGAAACAACAGGTGTTGGTGAGGATGCAGGAGAAAGGGGAACCCTGTACGCTGTTGGTGGAAATGCAAGCTAGTACAGTCACTCTGGAGAACAGTATGGAGATTCCTCAAAAAATTAAAAATAGAGCTACCCTATGACCTAGCAATTGCACTACTAGGTATTTACCCAAAGGACACGTAGTGATCCAAAGGATCACTTTGTGTTGACAGCAGCAATGCCCACAATAGCCAAACTATGGAAAGGTCCCAGATGCCCAACAACAGATGAATGGAAAAAGAAGATGTGATATATTTATATATATATATATAAATATATATATATATTTATATAAATATATATATATATATATATATATAGTGAGTTCTTGGAAATGAGCTACCAGTGATATTTTATACATATATATATAAAATGTGTGTGTGTATATATATATATACATATATAAAATATAAATATTTTATAAATATATATAATATATTCATATAAAACATATATATGGAACATTGCTCAGCCATCAAGAAAAATGAAATCTTACCATTTACAATAACATGGATGGAACTAGAAGGTATTATGCCAAGCAAAATAAGTCAATCAGAGAAAGAAAATTATGTGTTTTCACTCATAAGTGAAATATAAAAAAATAGCTCAGAGGATCATAGGGGAAAGGAGGGAAAACTGAATGAGAAGAAATCAGAGAAGGAGACAAACCACGAGAGATTCCTAACTATAGGAAACAATGAGAGCTACTGGAGAGGAAGGGGGTGGGGGGATGAGTTAAGTGGATGATGGGCATTAAGGAGGGCACGTGATGTCATGTACACTGGGTATTCTATACAACTGATGAACCACTGAACTCTACCTCTGAAACTAACAATACACTCTATGTTAATTAATTGAATTTAAATAAAATAAAATTTTGAAAAAGAAGAAGTGATGATGAATTTTGGGAGAACCGAGTATAATTCATTACCAACAGAAAGATCCTTTTAGGATCTCCTATTAGAGATTGGAGATGTTGAATAATGAAGAGAAAGAAAGGATTGTCAATTGTATAAGTTTGTTAACTTGTACAAGTTGTATAAGTTTCCCAAGAAGATGGCAAGGGATGGGGTGCAAAGCAAAGTTGGGGAGGTTTATTTTAGCTGGAAGATGGGTTAGCTCCTCTGATGAGTTGGAAGGAAGCAAGAAAAATAAGCTCAGGCAAAGGAAGTTTTTGTGTGTGGATACCAGGATGATGGAGAAGTTGCCATCTGATAGCTCCCACTCTATCTGTGAAAGAGGTATCGAGGTCATTGGTTGAAAAGAAGGAGCAGCTTGAGATGGGCCAGGAGACACCAGAGTGTCTAAGAGTGGAGAACTTTTGAAATAATCATGATGAGAAGTGGGAGGATGAGGTGACCCAAGAAACATAACTGGTGGCAGAGCTATGACGGCCCATCTGAGGTTAGCGACACCAACTTACCAGCCTGACCCATTATTTGCCTTTCTACTGCAACACTGGAGAACAAGATCCATAAACAAAGCGATTAGTGGGGACGAAATTAGAATATCTAATCGCTAGATTTCCGGTTCCTAGATATTTTGGCCAAGCGGCTTTCCCTCATAAGGGAACCTGATTCTCACAAGCACCTTCGCAGTAAATCCTATATTCATTTTTACAAGAGAAGACAGGAGATGAGGTTTGGTAACAGTTGTGTGAATTGTGAGCCAAAGCCCAGGCTTTTTCCTCTCTGCCATGTTGTTATAAAACAAAGTGAGGGATCCCTGGGTGGCGCAGCAGTTTGGCGCCTGCCTTTGGCCAGGGGCGCGATCCTGGAGACCCGGGATTGAATCCCACGTCGGGCTCCCGGTGCATGGAGCCTGCTTCTCCCTCTGCCTGTGTCTCTGCCTCTCTCTCTCTCTGTGTGTGTGACTATCATAAATAAATAAAAAAAAAAAAATTTAAAAGATAAAACAAAGTGAAACTGTGTGGGGATTTTAATCACAGCTCCAATCCCAAAGAAATGTCAAACCAGCTGCATGCAGAAGTTATCGGAGTTTCCACCTTAATGGCGTGCTAGCAGGCATGATCTGCTTAAGACTAAGGAATTAATCAAACTTCATTGTATCCCTGACACTATCTACTTTTACCCAGAAGAGCCTGTGAACTGAATTCCGTCCAATCATTTCCCAAATACCAACCTGTCTCTCTCCAATATGCAAAACTTCCCATTCACTTTCACAGAGCACTACAGAATTAATGGCTATGATAGCTTAATAAGCTAAGGCTTGATTTAAAAAAAAAAAAAAACAAACACGAATTACCCCTCTCCTCCCCAAATAAAGATAAACTGCAGCCCTTCTGTGGGGTTTTAAGGAAAGCAGCTGAGACCATATTGATACAGGTCAAAAATCATTGTCACCATCCAAGGGTGACAATGACCTCTGTGGGGCTCAGAAACCATAGAGAAGAGTCCCTTGGTGGGTCGTGGTGATGTCCCATGTTTGTGAGCACCTTTTTAATGAAGGAGAGGAATCTCAAAGGCTCTCTCACACTGAGAGGTTGCCTCGCCGATATGTTTGGATCTAGACACATCTAGAGTGGGACATGATTTCTACTTTTATAATCTTATAAAAGAAAACCTAAGGTGGAAGCTACTTGCTTTAAATGATGGCATGAAAGATTGCCTAAAACATGGAGAATTAAGATTGAATTCTTCTCTCCAGAAAACCTTTAATCACGCCCTCTAAGTCTCTAAGACTTAAGTCTCTAAGTCTCTAGCAGACTTACCCATGAGTTCTAGTTGTCGAAATAAAGATCCTGTGAGGCTGCGTCCTTGGTATTGGGTGCAAATCACCAGGCAGCCCTGGTGAACTCCTGGCCCCACGACACCCTAACAACTTTTAGACTTCAAAGGACCCAGGCATCGGCTTTCTAGCCTCACACCCATAGTTCAGAAATGAAAAAACAGAGAGCCAGAAGGAGACAATGACTCGTCCAAAGCCCCACAAGCTACTTAGCGGCAGGAATGGACAAGAACCCAGACCAGAAACTATTATGTGCTATTGAAGAAGACATTTGTTCTAAACAGAGGGTAGCAGATGAGCAGGAAAGGGTCGAAGAGTAATTTATGACTCTGAAAATGACTCTAAGGAAATTAAAGAGAAAACTTACAAATGGAAAGCACCACCAAAAGTGAGGTCTCTCTCTTCCTGACACAATACCCATAAGAAGCAAAGATGCAAAAGTGATGAATGTTAATGTGATTGTGGCAACCCAGGTTTAGGTTAAGGTACATCTTCCATTTTTATCTGTGGGAAAATGGTCTGAAAGGGGAAAACAAAATGCCTTTCTTTACTCCCACAAATGGGACCCGTACATTTTTTTCTCTTCAAAGGAAGAGGAGGAAGGAACATTTTTCTTTTTAAATAAATGTTTTAAGCCAGAATAGGAATACACCACTCATCCTGCCGGGTGATGAGGCTGAGGACCATTCCCTCCTATAACCAGACCTCTTGTGTGTGATTTTTTAATGTATCTGGGGGGAATCTCCAGGGACCTCCCTTACAAAGCCATCAAGGGCCTTCTGAAATCATTGTCGAATGGCGCTGGAAACATTGTAAGGTTGGAAAGTGTGATTCCTCATTCGTTTTTCCTCAGTGAGAAGCCACACCACGCACATTCCCTCCTTAGTTCCCACTCTCTAGTTTGTTGGGTTTTAACGTGTTTGTAATGAAACCGTACTTTCCTTTCCCATTAAGAGAAACCTCCCATAAAATGACTGAAAGGGAGTTTTACATCTGAGTGTCCAAGCCATGAAACTATTTACCTCCCTACAAATGGACCCATCGGCTCTGCCCAAAGGTCATTCCAAAGCCACTGAAAGTGAACACACTTTTTTTTCAGAGGGCTAAAGATAAGGATGTTGAATTACTTGTACCCAGAGGTGGGGACTGCTGGACCCTATGGTAGTTCTATTTTTAATTTCTTGCGGAATCTCCATACTGTTTTCCACCAGGTATCTAAAGTAATCAAATCCATCAAAGCGGAGTAAAATAGTGGTTGCCAGGGTCTGGGGGGGGCTGGAGGAAATGGGGCTTGCCGTTCAGTGGGTATAAAGTTTCAGTTAGGCAAGATGAAAACGTTTCAGATATCATGCTTATGGTGAATAATACTGTATTGTACACTTAAAAATTTGTTAGGAAGGTAGATCTCGTGTTATGTGTTGTTTTATCACACAAAAATCCAAAGTTACTTGAACCGGTGATAAGTGCAGTAAATAAAACAATGAGACCTATTTGAAGGTACTTTTGGGACATTTGTGTTTTGAGAACTTGGCTCAGGTTGGTTTGAAAGATTCAGAAAGAAATCTGAAGTCACACCCACACAAGGAAAGGTTTGTTTAGTCTGTTTACTTAATGTCAAAGGCCATAGCTCTTGTTGCTCTGAAGTGTTCTAGATGGTTCTCTAAGAGGTATGCTTTTCTGCCATGAGGTCACAGGTGGAGCTATTTCTACACTTGTGCCATAACTAAAAGTCAATACTGGGGACACCCAGCAGAGATCAGAGAATGCAGACCCAGTAAGCCAGAGACCAAACTTAGATTCTCCCCACCGTGCCCGCGCCCCATCGCCGGAACAAAGTCACACCCCAGCTGGGTCCGTAGGCTGCAGCATCACCTGTGTGTCATTTACACATGGGATGAATAATCTGTGCACTCCCTGCTTTGCCTTTTAGAGTAAGAGGTTACTGGCTTTCTTTTGCCATCTCTAGCAAGTGCCTAGATACGAATAGTTCAGTGGCTAAAAAGACATTCAAATTTCTCATTGATCTTCCCTTATTCAATAAAATCGTTTTAAGAATGATTTTTTCCCCTGAAACTGAATAAAGCTTTAAAAATTTTTTTGAATGGGGAAAAAAAGGAAACACCATCAGACATTTTAGCTTTGTCTGAAATGGTCCTGGGATGGGAGGGAGGGGATAATTGGAAGGAAGGATGGAGGGCGGATAATTGACAGGAAGAGAGGGAGGGAGGGAGGAAGGAAGGAAGGAAGGAAGGAAGGAAGGAAGGAAGGAAGGAAGGAAGGAAGGAAGGAAGGAAGGAAGGGAGGGAAGGAGGAAGGAAGGAGGAAGGAGGCAGAGAGGAGCGAAGGGTTATTCACAACTCGTCTGTACTGAAGCTAACAAATGTGTTTCCAGGAAGTTGATGGTCACCTGTACCTTGGCACTAGAGTTTTTTGAACAAGGGAACCAATCTCATCATCTTCCTACCACTTTTTTCCTATAAATTTGTTTAATGCAGGAAAGAACAATCGAGCTTACATTCATCCTTTTCTCCAAAACTCTCCAGTTCGGTGCTGGGAAGAAGCAATTCATCTGACATTGCCTAAGAAGCAGCCCTCATTTTGTTCACGTTTCACAACAGGGAATCTTCATAAATCTTCAATTGGGCGCAGTTTAAAAATCATTTTACCAGGGATTAAGTAAAGTACTGGGAGTTTTGCTGTGAACTGGAGACAGGATAGTGGTCCACTGTCCCCAGTCCCAGTTAAATATCCCACAGCCTCCAGCCCAGTCCGTGACACTCGGCCTTCATCCATGAAGGGCGAATGGGTTTCCCTCTGAATTGACTGGGCCCTTGGTTACAACCAGGAGATGAGCCTCCAGCCTTGGGGGCAGAAGGTCTGGGCATAAGGTTTGTGCTTTTGGGCAGGGCTCCCAGCTTTGCTGAGCGACATAAGAGGTGGGAGCCGCCTCCCAGGACTGTGCTGAGATGCAAGGGACGCACACGGGAGGCTCTCTAGATGCTAACCATCCAACCATGAGCTACAATATGCCTGTGCAGAGAGAGATGGGGCCTGCAGGAAGGATTTCTCTTAAGAAGCAAAGAGCAGAAGACCTCTACCGTTTCCCACACAGGTTTTCTTTTTCAAGGCACATGAGGTGGTATAAGGTGACGTGCAGAGTTTGCACCCAGTTTTAAGAGGCCTGTTTTGGAATATAGCTACATGAACGAACACACACACACACACACAGAGGCCAGGTTGCTGCATGGCCAAGAGTGTGAGCTCCTGAGTCAGGCTGTCAGAATCTGAATCCAGGCTTTACCACTCTTCCTTCCTGTGCCTCGACCTCCTCCTCTTTGCAGTGTGGATCCCCAGGGCGCATCCCCTTCCAGGGCTGTTGGTAGGTGCATGATGTGAATAGGCAAAGTGGGTGGGGGGGTCCTGGCGCCCCGCAAGGCAGGTGTCCCCACCTCGGTGCCCTCCTGCACCGAACAATGGCTGACACAGGAAGTGCTCGAGAAACACCCACAGGATGAATGAAGATTCCCTGCAGCGCCGTGGAGGCAGCTCTGTCCCCGCCCGGCTGGGGGCACCTGTCTTCCGACGCTGAAGCGGTGGGGACCAGGGGGTCTCTAAGGCCGTCCCAAGCAGTTTTCACCAACAGCTAGAACTGTCCATGCAAACATTCAAATTTTGCTGCAAGCCTTCTTCCCCCCCCCTTTTTTTTTCAGAGAAAAAAGTGGGGGGGAACACCTCGCGACCTGCCCCCCCCTTGGGGCGCACAGCGCGCGCGGAGGTAGATAGAGACCTGGATAGAGACCTCCCCCAGCTGCTGCAGCTGCGCGCGCGGGGTTGAGAGCGGCCGGAGGAGGGGGGGGGGTTGGGGGCGTGATTGCGGGGGGCGGGGACGGGATGGGGACGGGATGGGGACGGGATGCGGACGGGATGCGGGCGGGATGGGGACGGGATGCGGGCGGGATGGGGACGCGACCCGGTGCCCCCCTCCCCGCCCCCGGGGAGATGAGGGCGCTCCCAGCGGGCTGCAGCGGGCAGGGCTGGGACTGCAGAGCTCAGCATGTTTCTGCAACTGTTTTGACGATGCTTTTGAGTGTTCCCATCACTACCGAGATGCAGCCGCTCTCCTCACGACCACAATCTATTAGCTCCAGTAGCTTTTCAGCGGCTCGGCCTCGCCGCAGCTTCCTGCTTCCCCTGTGCTGGCGGGTCGCTGCCAGCCCCCCGGCGGCGATGCCACCCTCACCCCGCCGCCCACCGGCCTGTGCCAGAGGGTTTCCTTTGTCAGAGGCCCTTGTCACCACTTTCTAACAGTGCAGGAGAAGCTCCCCGAGAGCATCTCCTTAAGAAAATGGAGCTTTAGAACTCCTGGTGAGCCCGGCTGCCCAGATCCAGGAAGGCCAAAGGGGCTGGCCTCACCTTCTGGCCAAGCAATTAGATCTTGTGCAGAAGGCATGAGCTCTCCCCCCTCTTACTGGATTTGTTCGTGATTCTTTGGTGAAGAATCACAAGTGTATGTGTGTGTGTGTGTGTGTGTGTGCCTTGCAACACAAGCCCAAGAGGAAAAAAAAAGATCTTCTGAAAGATACCTTGTAGATAGTGTTTTGGCATTAACTGGGATGAATTTGGAAGAGAAAGCTCTCCAATGGGAAGCACAGGTTCCCTGGAGGAGAAAGCACAAAAAATGTTCTTTAAAAGACAAATCCGGTGCGTTTCACGTGGCCAGCGACTCAACAGAGGTCCGCCCGCCTTTCTGGACCTGGCAGGGGAAGATGAAACGTTTGAGAGGCTGCCCGCCTGACTTCCTCACCTGTTCGAGGGGGTTGGGAAGAGGACAACCTAAGTCATCACTTTTGTGTGTGTCAGTTGAAACTACAAAGGCAACCAAAAGGAGGTCTTATCCGTTTTTTGTTAGCTTCAGTTGGGAACAGCAGGTAGAAAGCTGCAGTTTGGTTTTACTTTTTCACCACCGAGAGCTATAAATAGACGGGCGTGTGTGTGGCTTTCTGGCTAAGTTACCTACACTTGCCTCCTACCTCACAATCCAGGCGGCTCTAACTCCCACATGAGTATCTCAAGTCACAGCCCCCGCCCGGACATTTTCCACAACATGTGTGCGACAAGAAGAAATGGCGAGTGTGCGTCTTGTTGTTATTTTTGTTTTAGCTTTGAGTTCTAGATGTATTCCACCCACACTGTCAACTCTGGAAGCAAGGCCTCCTCTTCAATGCCTTGAAGAGATGGTATTTGTCAAAGGAAGAAAACATCGCTGTCTAGTGTGTTCTTTCTACCTGGGTCCAAAAATACACCAACTTTTATGTCTTCAAACGATTCACGTAGTATTCTTCAAACTGTTTTATAGGATTGGGTGGTGTTTATCTGCCAGACTGCATTTTCTCCAAATTGCCTTTTTTTTCCCTCCCCTTATGGTAGAGAAAAATTATTTTCTTGTAGTGGATGGCAGTCTGGGCATCAAGAGTCAGAGAAGTTTGTCTTCATTTCTAGCTACACCATTAACCCTCTGTGTGGGCATGAGTTGCCCATTTGAAATGGGAAACAATTTCGTTCTCAGGGCATTGCACATTTGTGCCACTATGGACCATACGAGGTCTTGGTTCTGTTTTTGTTTTGTTTTGTTTTTTACACATTAGAAAGATAACATATTTGTGGTCCGTACTTTCCTCCAATTTGCCCAAATGTGAGCAAACTAAATAAAGAAGACATGCCCTCACCAACACACACACACACACACATACACACACACACACACTTTTTTTTTTTTTTTTATCTTTTTTCCTGGTTCCACCAAATCTATGTAAAAATGAAATACCAATTGCTCTGGCTGTCCTATAATTTTATTTCCCCCCCCACCCCCGCTCCTCCCCTCAACATATCTCCAGTTTGATGAAGATTCACATGCTCAAAACTGAAATATACAGGCCGATCCATGGCTCTCTTCTAATAATGAGATTCTGGAACCACCAGACCAGCTGATATTTTGGCCATTTATGTTCAACTCTATGTCCATTCTCGGTGAGCGCAGAGCCTGACACCAACGTGGTCAGAGTGGTTCACAGATCTGAGTGCTAAGAGCCAGTGTGTGCCTCTCAAGTCCATGACCACACGTGTCACCACCCATGGCTACTGTCTTGGAGAGGTGTTGAGTTGACTGCCATGGAAATACAGGGAGAGAGGAATCGGGCCATAAACCATCATTCCCTCCTCGTTGGGTTGCTTTCTGGATAAATAAGACAATGTATGGAAAGCATATTTAAGGAGTTATATTTAAGGGCTCAAGAAGTGGTAGCTCTTATTGTCCTAACACCGTCAACTCTTCCAGTCTTCACTAGCCTGTCTGGGGACAATCAGATTCTCAAAGAAAATGATTTCATCTTTTCCTTTGCAGGGCTATCGAAGGAAAATATCCTTAAAGATATGGTCAAATGAAGCTCACATTTCTAGGCAAAAGCCACTCCAAACTTTGTTCTACTTTACCTAGGTTCAAAGACCATTATTGAACAGACTCCCACATAGAATCCTATAGAAGGCAATGAAGCTAGAAATAACTCTCCTTGATGTCTCAGTGGTTTTTTTTTTACAGGGATCACATTTGGGAACTTTGCCTGACAACTGCCCCAGAAACTTGGAGATGCTGAAAAATTAGCAATTATCCCACAAAAATAATGGTTTGACCCATTATTTGACATCCCCTTAACACATTCCCTATGTAGACGTCTTTGACAATTAATTAACTAACCTTCACAAAACTCCTCCGAGGTAGAAGGATGAAAAGCACTGAGGCTTTATCTCCACTTTTCAGGAAACTAAAAACAGAAAGGTTATGACTTACCCAAAAGTCACACAGCAAGCTCGGGAAAGCACCGGAATTGGTACCCATGAAATCTGTCCTCCAGCCAAACCCCCATAACTCTCATCCTGGGGGGCATATTCCTGACTCACCATAAAATTCAGTATAGTTGCCTAGACCAGGTTCAGTTCTCTGATACTTCCTGGAGGGAGTAGCCTTGGACCAGATTGGCCAGGAAAAATAGAATTCAATTCGCCTTAATAGGCAGAGAATAAGGATACGGAAGATGGTCAATAAAGAATCTTTCGTTCATGCAGCCAAGCTGTCAAGCTGTCAGCTTAACCTGGCATCGCAAGGACAATGACTACAGAAATACACTCGACTAGGAAAATGTTAGGTTCCTGGTACTGCTGTCAGAGGAAAACAAAGCCTTCTATAAACAAAGGCCAAGGTGTCTGGGGGCCGTTCAAGACAAGTTTACAGTCATTTAGAAGTTCAAGCTCCTGCAGTATTTTTGGCAGCAGTTCAGGGCATTGTGGAAGGGCCCCACTCAGGCCACCACGTCACAGGGTGACTCTGTGTGATGATGTATGGCTTCCGGGCCTTTTGTACTTTGAACTCCATTCTCTGTCTCTTGCCACGTTATTCCCAAATTGTGCTAACCCTCGCACTCCTTACGTGAAGCCGCAGTCCAGAACCGTTCAACATGCCTTTCACGACGATAGAGTCGCCACAGGAAGCAATTGCTCTGGGGAAACAATGGCGGGACAGATTATTGCTTCACACAATCTAGAAAGATACCTGGTGGGTAGGAGAATGTATTGTTCAGTGATGTATGGTTTGTGAATATGCTTGGCCCCAAGAAGGCAATGTCACCCGTGGCCGTTATACTAATCTTCTGATGTAGAAATGCCCTCCCAAGTGGAGGGCCAAATAGAAGAACACAATCGGCCATCTCAACACAAACACAATGCAGACTTGCCCCCAGGATGACAGCTCAGTATTGTCCTGCACCGTTGGGAACTGTGCTTCGGGCAGCCTTTAAAAAATGTGTAGGTGAGTTCTTCCTTTTTCTTCTAACGTCATGTAGCACCTGCACCTGCCCACGAAGTCACATCGCTATAGGCATCTCTTCAATGCTGGAAGATAAGGCATGATTTAATTTTTTTTAATCTGAGGACTGCTAGCAGTAAACCGAGAAGCCCACTGCACAAACGGGGAAGAAAAGGCTTTGAATCAACCTACACATGAAAAAGCAGAATCGTGCCAGCTACCAGCGCCAGCCACACATCTAACCCCGCTGTGCGTGGTCCAATCGACGTAAAAGGAAAGCATCCTAAAAATTAAAACCTTCACTGCTGTCAAAGGGGGCTCCTGCAAAAGAGCTCATCAAAAACAAAATGTTAAGCTAACTTTTCTCGCTTCTCAATTATAGTCTTCGGTAAACCTTTTGGAGCTTTTCAAAAAGCTTGGTTAGGCCACCAAAGCAGTCGTAACATCTCAGATCAGATACAGTAAGGTTGTGCTGTGGGTGCATGTTTCTCAGTCTAGGAGCCTCCTGGAAAATTATGCAGATTCAGGACAAAAAAATGAGGCCAGAGTAGCCAACAGCCCCTACCAGGTGCTGGGATCTGAGAGCTTCAGTTTCTCAGTGTCAAGGCCATCTGCCTTCACTGCCTTCACGGTCACTTGGGATGAAAGCCATAAAAGTGAAGGGGCCCATAAGACGCTGCCTTTGGAAAGCCTGGAAGTGAGCAGGGATGGACTGGAGGACTCTTGGCTTATAAACACGTTTGTGGTGGATACACACGAGATCATATAAGCAGAGCTCTATACCCTATTGATAATAAATCCTTACAATCACCAACTTTATAACTTTTATAGGATGACTGTGTCTTTTATATGACACAGCATCCAAGGAACATCCTTCGGTGATATTGTCCTTAATCATTTCCTGTTTAATTTATTTATTATGTAATCTTGTGATGAAGTGTGTGATTACACTTCCTATTATTTTTTCTGGCCTCCATTATATTTTTATTTTGCACTATTACAACCTCTAATTGTGGTTCAGTGCAACTGGCTGCAACCTGCTGGCCAATTTACATTCCCTGTGTCTCTCCCAATGACTCTAAAGGTGGGAAGAGTCCCTTGTAAATTCATTTGTTGGACTGCTTTTTAAATTACACCTAAGCACAAAACTGCTCTCACGCACAAGGTACTGTCTCTTGCTTCCCTGCACCCCCCTCATCACAATACCACTCCTTTTCAGCTCCACGCCACAGGCTCCCTCCTGAATATGGAAAAATGGGGGACACCTGAGCAGTGTCTGTTTCTTCTGGCTTCTCGCCCCTCCCCTCTCCCTCATCTCTCTCACTAAGGCATTGGGTTCTCATCTAGCAGTTTCTGATTCTCGTTTTTCAAGATTGGCACCAATAGAAAAAGAGCTTATGAACACTAGGCTAGATTTTTATCCGACATGGGTTTCCTCTAAGAGGAGAGGGGGTAGGGAGGATAAAGTGAACCCTGGAGGAGGCGAGAGGATTCGGGAAGGGATGCACAGGTGAAGCACTGAGCCATTGTTCAATCCTAAAGCACACTGAAAACCAGACAACAACAGCCATTAAATCCAACTTATAAGAACGTAGGCTGCAGACGCTTTGTCGTCAGTGCTCCCCTTTGGTGGCCCCTTTTATAACTGTCCGTGCCTGGGAAGGATTCGGGCATCCCCTTGAAGCCACGTCCTCAGCTTTTCAGCAGCAAGGACCACTTCCAGCCATATGTTGTTCTATGTACCTGAAATGACCATGGAAACTTGCCCTGTAGGCAGCCGTGGTACCCGTGCCCCATCCCTTCCTCGACTGGGCTTTAGGGCTTATATGGCTTTCTGCTTCTTCTCCATCATTCACCAAGATCCCCTGGGATCCCTCACCTCCAAAAAAGCAGATTCAAGTGGATTAAGACCCCTTTTCCTTCCTAGTCTAGAAACAGTGGAGAGTCAGGTGGGAAGTGAATGAAGGTCAAGAAGTGAGTCAGCATGAAAGAATCTAGTTCACCGGTAAAACCTGAAAAATTAGAATATTTTTTAAAGCATGTGGAAATGGTGCCACTCTAACTTTTGTTTCCAGCTAGAAAGAGACCACTATTTTTGTGAGGTTATGTAAAGGTCAGTGTTTTTAGTAGACATGTCTAATGCTTCCTTTCCTGATTACATCAAAAAGGTGTTATGATTTCGTGGAAGAGCTGTATCTAACAATATTTATACGGCCACGGAGACCACTCTTGCAAGATGTATATACAATTAGAGGTTTTTCCAACCTAAGTTGGAAAGTGTGTGAAATGTCGCCAAGCCCACTTCAGGCGTTTTCTCAGATGGTTTACAAATTTCTTTGACCCATTTTATTTATTTTTAATCAAGTTGATGCTTCCTCCGAAAGCAGTAATATACGGTCAAAGGGGCACATCCACCCCAACTATGCAAAAGTTTTTGGGCTGATTCAGAGAACACCCAAGGTTCACAAGGAGGTACTGAAGCTACAGGACACCCTTCTGGTGGGAGATGGGAAACTTTATGTCTCTCCCATCCTAGGATACCTTCCCCATTTTCATAAATGTTCATAAATTGAAGAAATCAAGTTCAACCTGGAAATGTATAGGAGGCAGGTGTGGAAGGTAAGGTATTTTTGAAGGCAGATATAAAAGAAGGCTAATTCAAATGAAGGATTCAAGACTTACTCATTTTGAAAATAATACAATGTCTTTCCTCAGAAGAGCTCGATTTGACTTTTGCCTAAAAGTGATGGGGCCATGACTCACTCATTTTTCCTGTTCAAAGTATCACCCTCAAGGCAGTGAAGAAAAGCAGGATTCTTTTATGAGGCCAGAAATGATGGAAGAAAATGAGCAAATCAAATAGATTTTCTTTAGTAGGTGAAATGGTAGTGCCAACTCATTTTTTCTGGGGTCTACCATCAAATGAATGGTGTTTCTTTTATTTATTTTTTAAAAGACTGTCTCTACTTTTTTGCTTTGTTTTTTAGGTTGTTTTTAATTTTTAAAACTTTATTTTTGAAAAAAGATTTTATTTATTTATACATGAGAGACACACAGAGAGAGGCAGAGACATAGGAAGAGGGAGAAACAGGCTCCATGTTGGGAGCCACATGTGAGACTTGATCCCAGGACACCAGGATCATGACCTGAGCCAAAGGCAGATACTCAACCACTGAGCCACCCAGGCATCCCTTAAATTTTTATTTTGTTTTATTTTGTTTTATTTTGTTTTATTTTGTTTTATTTTGTTTTATTTTATTTTATTTTATTTTATTTTATTTTATTTTATTTTAAGTAAGCTTTGCACGCACTGTGGAGCTTGAACTCTTGAGATCAGGAGTCATGTGGTCTACTGACTGAGCCAGCCAGGCATCTCTGGTGTTTCTTTTAGTGGCCGTAAACCAATATCCAATGTATGTACACACACATACACATAACACACACTGATTGCTTGCTTGTCATCTGTTACCTTTACATCAGTACTTCATGTACATGCATGTTTTAAAACCCTGATATAAACCATCCCCAGAGAGTCCTTGAATATTTAAAAAAAAAAAAAAAAGCAGTCTATTAGGATACAACATCTGTAAATGACATTAAGGATTTTGAAAACACCTCATTACAAAATAGTATGCAAAGTATTCTTTTTATTTGTGATTTTGTGGGAAATGAGATATGAAATACCATACAGTCAATAAAATAATGTCTATATGGGCTGTAGAAAGATAAGAAATCATAACTCATTAACAGAAAGAGCTACTGAAAGGTAACACTGAAGAATAGTTTCCTGTACTTTCCCTACCTCTTGAGAGCTTAACATTTTAAAACTGAACATGCATACAAGGAAAGCTCTGGGCATGTTTTATATGCATACATATATATTGCATATCTTAATGTGTGTGGTATGGCTCAGCACACTCTTCAGCAGATCTTATTCATTTAAAAACTATGTGCCTGGGGCACCTAGTGATGCACCAACTGATGGCTCAGTTGGTTAAGCCTCAGCCTTCAGCTCAGGTTATGATCCCAGGGTCCTGGGATCGAGTTCTACCCAGGGCTCCCTGCTCAGTGAGGAGTCTGCTTCTCCCTCTCTCTCTGCTGCTCCCCTTGCTTGTGTTCCTCGCTCCCTCTGTCAAATAAATAAACAAAATCTTAAAAAGATAAGTGAATAAAATAAAAACTATGTGCTCAAATGAGAAAAAAAAAGCCATCTCAGCACACAATGCTGATTCTCAGATGGTTAATTTAACTATGGCTCAAAGAAACATCATCGCATGGTTCCTGTTCCTCATATTAGGTCGCCCCCCCCAGAGTGATAAAACCTGAGAAGAAACACGGAAACCACATGAGTTCCCTCTGTCTGTCACATTAAATCATTGTGCGGGGAAGAGAGTGGGAAAATCAAAAGTAAAAACCAAAAATCAGCAGTGGGGTTATGGTCCCAACAGCAACGAACTCTACTGTATAGATGGAAGCATAACTGAGGACAGAACACTGGAAAATCACATACAATGACTCCCAAAAGATCCTGGGGCAGGGCCTTGCTTGGATCTGCCATCAGGTCCGGGGAGTGGATGCTTTCTAAGGCAGGATTTTCCTTTCCTGGTACCAGTCAACCTTTATCTACACGTCTGTGTGCTTTTGGGTTACATGACTTCTACTCTCCTTTATCTTAAAGCTCTGGTTTTATTGCTCCCATTGACCAAATGCCAAAATGTAAATTTATTCCTGCTAGAATTTGTGCCAAGAGTACAAACATAACTTTTACAAGCTTAAAAAAAAATTTTTTTTTCTATTTAACGAATCAAGCAAGAAAGCGATAGCTTGTCACCTTTCGTCCATCCTTGGGTCTCTTTCATATGCAGCTTTTTAGCAAACTTTCCCATCTAGATGTCTCCCTGGCAGAGACTGTAAATCATACCCTCGTAGCCCTCACAGTGGACAGGCTCATTGACTATACGAATGGTTTATGGCTTTAGAATTTGAGCAGGATCTACAAAATAGCCCCTAACAAACTTATCACCAGGAACTGCTGGCCACGAGAGCTAGGGCACCACCGAAATGGGAATCTGTCTGTTTTTCTTTCTCTGGGGCATTTCAAGTTATTAGGCAATACAGCCTATTTCCTTCCTTCCACCCAAAAAGGTATTGTGAGCAAACAATGAAAATCCAGCTCTCTATTCATGTTTGAATTTTGCCATTGTGTGTCCTTCTGTGTATTTGTCTGCCTGGCATCACCAAAGTGCAAGATCTAATGCGTTTCTGGACACAGTTCAGCTCTGGTTACCTGATGGTGTAAAAACACCGTGGACAGAGCCGGTGTCCATTTGTTAAGTCTAATGAAGGACATTTTGCTTTGCATATTTTAGCGACCCTTCTTTATGTGGCAAAGCAAATCTTTCTCTATTCACATACTTAATTGTTCACTCAGGAAAGATTCTGGCTCTCTTTTCACACTCAGGTTGAGTATCCAGCTACGCGCCCTTAGCGTTCTTTAGGTGCAGCCTGCCAACTAATGCACGACATCCTTTGCTGCAGAAAGTCCATCAGGGAGAAAATATATGTATTTATTGTAACTTTTAGACATACAGAAAGGAGCTCAATAAATGGATTTAATGCTTACTCAAAATTTAAGAATCCATTAGGAAGTTCAGTTTTACTATGTCAATGCGATACATTTCAGACCGTAATCATACCCTTTCCAAATCCCATTTAAAGTAAACCATTTATTTTTTCTACTTTTCCCACAAGTGCCTTAATGTAGAATTTGGATACCTTTCAGAAGAGACCTGTGAGGTAATGCATTTGAGAGACATAACAATATTTATAAAGTTTGGAAAAATCTTTTGCTTAAATGAATGGGGGAAATAATCTTCAGCTTTGGCAGAATGGGTAATAATATTGATACTAAATTTGGTTGTTTCCTATGACTTTCATAACAGATGTGGGGAATAAGTTCTCATTATTATTCTTCAGTGGTTTGTAAGGCAAGACTGGAATTTTAAGGGTTCGCAGCACATTCATATAGTGCTAAAAAAAGTCATATTGTTCTCATTTTGCTAATATTGCCTTTTTTCCTTTGGTAATATAGCACAAATTTTCACGAACTAGACAAACGGAAAATGCCTAACATTTGTCCTTGTTTTGCATGTACCTTTTACACTCATGGTGGGGCGGAAGGGGGGAGCTTGATTAGACATTCACATTTACATCTCTGCTTATCTGTTGAAAAGTTTACAGCAGGAGCCAGAAGTTTCCCTGTGTCACAAATAGGCATCCAATCTCAAATGAGCAAAGATAGGTCAGGTCTCTCTGACTCATTCAGTCCCTGGGCTGCTGTCATTGAAGGAGAGGACTGCAATATGAACACCTGTCCATGAGGAACCAGACTTGAGATAACCAGCTCATTTCACACAGACCATTGTCCAGCCATCAGATGGTAATTACTTTTCGTCCCCATCAGCCTGGCCTGGATGCCAGCCAATGGGTTGTGGGTGGAAGGGTCTGGATCACATTTCCATTCATCTGAGCCATCCAGTCTCTTTCTTGCTTGTTTTCAATTACATTGACATGGTGGCTTTGGCACATAGTAAGTAAATAGCAACGTATTCAAAAAGAAAGGTCTGAAAGCCAATATCTGAAAGATACTCTTGAGGTTTCAATGAGTACAATGAAACTGGCACAGAAATTCTGGCATTCTGACCCAAAGTCATAAAATACAATTAATTAAGTTAATTGTAGTGAATGTGTAGAATATTTCATGAAAGCCAAACGCAGCACACGAAAGTCTAAAGAGCAGTGGAAATGTTACTGGATTTCCTACGAAATAAATAATTAGCAAATTAACTAAAACATTGATTAGATCAGAAAAGAGGGGAAGGGAAGTGTTGTCAGATGTACTTTCATTCTGAGTTGGGTTTGTTTGGGTTTTTTTTAAAGATTTTATTTATTTGTTTGAGAGACAGAGTGAGCATGAGCAGTGGGAAGAGGCAGAGGGAGAGGGAGAAGCAAACTCCCCGATGAGTAGGGAGCTCCATGCCGGGCTCCATCCCAGGACCCTGAGATCATGACCCCAGCCAAGGCTGACACCCAACCCAACCGACTGAACCACTAGGCACCCTTCATCCTTAGTTTTTCAACACCTACCTGGACATAAGAAAATCCCCAAGACAGTCTTAATATTCTAAAACTTTCCAGCATTCATTGGAAGATGGTTTCTCTTAGCATCCTTCTCTTGCTCTTCTCCTGGTGGACACGCATCCTCTCACTCTCCTGCTCCACACCTTGAAGTTTCCCATGCCAAGATTAACACTGATAGCTTTGCATCCTCTTGTTACATAGTAGAAGTGACCAAAATTAAATTAAATGAACTACTGTTTTATTACATGACCCTTGTGTTAGATTCACATCACTGCCCAATCAGACCTGCTCCTTGTCGTTAACTGTCTCTTCCCCTACCTTGAACTCAGCCCTTTCGAGCTTTTCATCCTCTGCCAGTTAACCTTCACCCAGCTCCCATTTCTCTTCACCTTCTCCTCTTCCAACCCACAGCAAACTTAAAGTACTAAATTTCAAAATACTAAATACGCAATAATGCTATTTGTCTTTGTTTCATTTTATCTCACCCAAAGCATTTGTTATGGATATGAAGAATTGTTTCCTGACTTTATAATATTTTTTGAGAAAATTAACTAAATATTTCAGCAAAAGTTTATTAAAAGTAGACAAGCAGGCATTCTGCTGGGCACCGACCCCACAAAGACATTTATGGCATCATTTGTGTTCTCAAGGAGGTTAAAGTCCAAGAAACAGAGATATTTATGGTAAATAAATAAAATATCCCCAAATGTCATGGGTGCTTTCATGGTATTCTAAACAGGATGGAGTAGAGGCATAAAGGTGGTGCAAGTAATTTTCATTGGGGTATTAGAAAACTATTTCAGGATGGTTGGAAATGGATCTTGAGGGTTAAGTAGGGATCACCAAGCAGAATGGAAGAGGACGTAAAGACCCAGAGATATGAAGTTGCAAGGTGGGTCCTGGCGGTGGTTTGGGTATGAAAGAGGCTGTGGCACAGAGAAGACTCAGGAACTGGGAAGGGTCTGCCTGGTGTGTCCCACTAAGAAATCTAGACTTCTTCCAGTATTCAGCAGAGTCATGAAAGGGTTTTAAGTTGATGAAAAAGAGTGATCAAATAGTTGCTAGTAAATCATCCCACACTGGCACTGAGTGGACGATGGCACTGATTGAAACCATTGTGGTGCCAATACTACATGAAAAGAGTCTGAAATACAGTTATGGCTGTGGGCCTGGAAAGAATGGGACAGGAGAGGCGGAAAAGAAGTACCATTGTGGATTTGGTCACTGATTAGATGCCATCACATGAAAGTAATGTGTATAAACATAAATGATGTGCTGTTTTTACTGTTTTATCTCTAAAACTGAGGCAGAAATGCCACTGACAGCGAGAGTCAGTGTTGCCCCATGAGAGAAATGAAGAACATGGAAATCCAAGAGCTTGAGTGTGAATCTTGGCTCTTCCATTTTCTAGCTTTGCTACTATGGGTAAATCACTGAAGCTCTTTGAGCCTCAGTGTTCTTGTCTGCAAAATGCAGAAGTAAGGAAATCTATTTTACAAAATTACCTGACACACTGTAGGCATTCATGAAATATTATTCAAACTAAATATCTTTTGAAAGAGGGCCCAAGAACACTGTGTCCTAACTGCAAGGCATATGGCTGAGCCATAGGATGCTGGGAAAGATTAGAAGCAACTGGTTGGCCAAGTTAAGAAACAACACTTGAAGATGAGTGGCTATTTAGAGCTCATGCACCAGGCAGTAAATAAGATAAACACCACAGTCTCTATGCTCTTTGGTTATAACCACAAACCAAAGAAAAATCCTCTCACGGGTCTGGGGTGAAAACAGCAGCTGGGAACTACATGGAGCTTTTTGGTTCCACCTGCATGAAACTTTCATACTCCATACCCTACTTCACACACATAGGCATTTCTGCACATGAATATTGTGTTTGGTAAGGACACTGTGTATAGAGCATTACAAAATCTAATTTAATCAACTTCATATGATTTTTACTTTGAAAATAAAGGTCCTATTTCAACCCAGAATTATCATTGTGCAGTCATTATGTATATAGACACAGACACAAGAGAATGACTTAAAAGATGATACTGCTTGTACACTTTCATTTGAATATTTATACATAAATAGCTTTCAGGATACATATCAACTAAATTAATGCAAATTGATCAACTCATTAAGGTGAAAATATAAAAGCATTAGTGCTTATCATGTACTTATTAGGAATCAATTAAATGGTTGATCTTCATAAGACCACAGTTTATTCTCCAGCCTGCACAAATAATCAATCAGCAAATATGTGTTGAATTCACTGTAAGCAAAATGCTATGTCGTTGAGGATACAATGATGTGTGAGATGTAATTACAGCCCACATGGAGCCTTTGATATAAAATGTAAGACAGCCGCCCAAGAAGTGATAATTATTTGAGCCAAAGGTAATGTATGCTAAGTACCAAATGATGATGTTAGCCAGAAGTGCTATAGAAATTCAGGAGGGAAAGAGGCATCCAAGGGTCAGGGTGATCAGAAAGCTTTGTCGAGTGTTTTAACATGGACCACAAACAATAATGAGCAGCTTTCATATATTTGAGGAGAAGAAAGAAAAAAAATAATGTTTGTGGCATCTACTATAATCCTATAATCCCATTCTATTCTAGACAACTATTTATACAAACAAGCAAGGAAACAAGCAAGGAAAAACCAAGAAACCTTTCAGTTAAGAAAATGGAAATGTTAAGACAACCTCACAGGAAGCTGGACTTCTTTCTTCATCCCAAGTAATAGTTAATGTTTTTGAGTGCTTTCCATGTGCTGGGTGTTCTGCTAACTGCTTTATCTGAATTGCTTTACCTAATCCTCATGATAATATAGGAGGGGTTACTATTAATAATCACTTCCAGAGATGAGTGAAACCAAGGTTCAGCGTCACACAGCTAGACAGTGGTGAGAGCAAACAGAACTTGTGATCACTTGGCTCTACCATCTTGAGCTAAGAATAAGAATTTACGGAGTTTGTTTAAGGCACCCTGTGAATGACAAAGTAGTCATTCATTCAGCAATTTATTGACCACCAGACACTTGCCAGATACAGGAGTTATAAAGATATGTAATCCAGTCGTGGTGCTTATAGTCCAAAGGTAAAGACAGGAAAATAAACAGATTTTTAGAATGCGGAGTGAGAAGTCGCTAACATAGGATGTTGTAGAAGGCTTACTCTTCTATGCTAGGTAAAAGTGTCAGAGAAGCCTCTCTAGAAGAAGAGACCCAAGGGATCGATTTTAGAGGACAAACAAGGTCTCACCAGGCACACATATGAGAAAGACATCCTAGGATGAAGGAACAGCATGTACAAGGAAAGAGAGTTGAGAGAGAGTTGAAAAAAATACACCATCATTCAAATGGCTGAGTTTACCTCAGCAACCCCAATTCAACACCACAAGACGAAGTCATTCAAGCCACTGCTTCTCTGACTCCTACTTCATAGCAAAGTTCTGTAATTAATATTAAAAAAATTAATATTACATTATTTTTGCATTAAACCTTCAAAATCCATTATGATTTTATATGTATAGCATATCTCAATTTGGACTAGCCAGTTTTCAAGTGCACAGATAATTGTGCACATTAACTGCAAGTTAAGTATACTCCCAAACAACTCAGAGTTTAAAAATAAGTTACAATCAAAGTTAGAAAAATACTATATATTGGTAATACTATATATAATACTCTATAATAAAAATTTATAAACTTTTTGAAAGGCTGAAAAATGAATGACTAAGCACCTGTATCAAAAAGTTAGAATAAGAGGGTGGGGAGCTGGGGTAATTGGGTGACTAAGGAGGGCATGTGATGTGATGAGCACTGGGTGTTATACGCAACTGATGAATTATTGAACTCTACATCTGAAACCAATTATGTACTAAATGTTGGCTAATTGAATTTAAATTAGAAAAAGGAAAAAGTGAGAATAAGAAAAGCAAGTAAAATTCAAAGAACATAAAATAAAACAATAAAGATAACAGAAGAGTTTAATGAAATGGAAATGAGCATATAATAGAAAGGATCAGCAAAGCTAAAACTTAGTCCTTTGAAAAGACTAATACATTCTGGCAAAAGTGATCAGAGAGTAGTCACAAAAATATATCAGAAATATAAAAGAGAGCCCATAACAGGTTCTGCAGACGTTGCAAGGATAATAAGATATCACAAACAATTTTATGCCAATAAAATTTAAAATCTAAGTAAAATAAATTCCTAGAAAAATACAACTTTCCAAAACTGACAAAAAGAAACAGAAATTGTGAATGGTTCCATTACAGAAAAAGAATTCGCAGTTTAAGGAAATACCAGGCCCAGACAGTGCCACTTGAAAGGAAGAAAAACATCCCCAAACTCATCTTGTGAGCATAACATGATGTTGATATCAAAACACAGCAAGGACATTGCAAGAAGGAAAATTGAAAGCCAATCTACTCATGACCAAGATATAAAAATCTCAAACAGAAGGTTAGCACAGAAAATCTAGAGCTATTTTGAGAAAATAATACATCACAACCAAGTAGGATTATTTTTAAGAATGTAAAATTGGTTTAACATTCAAAAAGTTGACCACAGTTAATTCTTCACATTTACAGGGGAAAAAATAAAGGGATAAAATGTTTCATAAAAGCCAATATCCTTTTGTAGTTTAAAATTCACAGTAAATTCTGGAAAACAGGATGGGGTTCCTCAAAAAGGTGAAAACAGAACTACCCTATGACCCACTTATTGCACTAGTAGGTATATATTTACCCAAAGGACACAACATAGTGATTTGAAGGGGCACCTGCACCACAATGTTTACAGCAACAATGTCCACAATAGCCAAACTATGGAAAGAACCCAGACATCCAGTGACAGATGAATGGATAAAGAAGATGTGGTGTGTGTGTGTGTGTGTGTGTCTGATGGAATACTACTCAGCCATCAAAAAAGGGAAATCTTGCCATTTGCAGCAACGTGCAAGGAACTAGAGGATACTATGCTAAGTGAAATAAGTCCATCAGGAAAAGACAATTACCATATGATCTCGCTCAGATATGGAATTTAGGAAACAAAACAGAGGACCATAGGGGAAGGGAGGGAAAATTAAAACAAGACAAAAATCAGAGACGGAGACAAAACATAGACTCTTAATCATAGGAAACAAATTGAGGGTTGCTGGAGGGAAGGGAGTGTGGGATGGAGTAACTGATTGATGGACATTAAGGAGGACACGTGATGTAATGAGCTCTGGGTGTTTTATAAGACTGATGAATCATGGACCTCTACCTCTGAAACCAATAATACACTGTATGTTAATTAATTGAATTTAAATTTTAAAAAACTCTGAGTAAAGTAAGAAGAACGGGAAATGTTCTCAAGCTGATAAAATAATTCTACAAAAAAATATATGAAAGACAAAATCTTTCCCTTTGTAATCACACACAAGGTAGAAGTGCCGAGTATTACTACTTTTGTTACATCTTGAACTGGATTTTTTTAAAGAGCTTATTTATTTATTCATAAGAGACACAGAGAGGCAGAGACACAGGCAGAGGGAGAAGCAGGCTCCCTATGGGGAGCCCAATGCGGGGCGGGGGGTGGGGGGGGACGTGTTCCCAGGATGCCAGGATCATGACCTGAGCGGAAGACAGGTGCTCAACCACTGAGCCACCCAGATACCCCTTGCATTGGATATTTTAACCAATGCAATAGGGCAAGGGAAATTAATAAGAATTTGATCATCAGAAAGACAAAGTTGTCCTTGTTTACAAACAGTCAGATTTGGTATGTAGAAAATAGGAACAATCTGCTCATAAATTACTAAAATTATTACTTGAGAAAGATAACTCTATGAAAGATCAATACACAAAATCACTTGCATTTCTTTATACCAAATACAATTAGGAAATTTTAAAAGTTTTCAAAAGATACCAGTTATAACAGCATGAAAACATAAACTATCTAGACATAAATCTAATATGTATATCTACATATGTATATTTGTATGCAGATATATGTATATATATATCCAAGACATTACTGAAAAAAATTTTAAAGGCTTAAAATAATGGATGACTACACTATACTCAAGAATTGGAAGACTGAGGGGTGGCTGGGTGCTTCAATTTGTTAAGTGTCTGTCTTCAGCCCAGGTTATAATCTTGGGGTCTTGGAATCAAGCCCCACGTTGGGCTCCCTGCTCTGCAAGGAATCTGCCTCTCCCTCCTCCTCTGCCTGCTGCTCCCCTGGCTTGCTCTCTCTCTCTCTCTCTCTCTGTCAAATGAATACATAAAATCTTTTTAAAAATAAATTTTAAAAAATTGGAAGATTCAGTACTGTAACAATGTTATCTCTCTTCAAATTAATGAATCCATGGATTCTAAATAAAAGCAATAAAAAAAATCCCTACAAGATGTTTTGTGACCTTAATAACATGATTTATGAATGTCTATGAAAATGCTGCAAAGGTAAACATTTTGAAGCATTCTTGAGTTCTGCATTTCTCCTTTCCATTCACTTTGGACACTGGCCTAATATTCCACATAAAACAAAAGAGGCCTTGCCTGATATGAAAGAATCATCCCAACTGGCATCCTAAGCTTAAATCTGGGGACCCCAAAAGAAAAATAACTCCAAGAAATTGACCCTCTGACCTATACTTTCCAAATGGGTGGTTCTCCAGGGGAGGGCTCCCACCCACACTTTCCATGGCACTTGTGCTGCAATCTAGCATCTAAAAAAGCCATAAGCCATCTACACAGCAGTCTCTCCTTTACTTCCTGAATCTTCCACTGCTGGAGATGTCAAGGCCGAGCCAACTTGATTCAAAGACCTCAGCAGGCTTTATGGCAGTATTACTACCACCCCAGAGTCAGAAGGACACAAAAAGGGAAAGCAGGGGAAGACTATAACACAGAGTGGCGTGCAACCCACTACCGACCTTAGTTAGCCACAGTCTGTTCCTGCCACCCACACCAGAAGAAAAAGAACTGGGCTGCCTACTTCAGGCTTTACCAGTAGTTTCTGATCACTGTCAGATGAGCTGTATCTGAACAGATCCAAACCTTATAGGGCAGATGACTTTTCCCCGGCTATTCATATCACAACTATTTGTTATGCCTAGACATGGCACTTCTAATTATTTTTTTCTAGTTTGTTTCTAATTTGAAGCTTTCAATTAATAATATTGTCATGCTCACTCTACAGGACAGCAGGGCCCAAGAGCTGACTTCAAACCCTGTCTATTCTCACCTTCTCCCACATTGGCATTTGTAAGCTAACCCTTGTAAGTCAGTAAGAACCTAGAGGAAGACTTTCTTCAAACAAGTATACATGAAGAGAGGAATTTGGGTTAAGTTATCAGGCAATTTGTGGCCAGGGATGGGGACTCCTCTTTTGTCACCCTCAAATGCCTTTTGCTTCTGCTTGGCGATGTACAAAGCAAGAGGAGGGGCTGTGGATTTCCGGTAAAGGGAAAGGATGAACCTGGCAGTTACCAGCAGGGCCGATAGATAGCTGGGGGAGTTCTAGTTCAGATCAGTATTAATTTGAATCTGCCCATCGTTCATAGATTGCCAAGGTGAGCAATGCCTAAGCCATCGCAAAGACTGATGCTATGTCCCAACTATATGAAACCAGCATCCTCAGGATGTATGATGTGAAACATGCACTATTCATATAGCTCTTTGAAGAAGTCACACGGCACAGTTTGAAAGGCTCCATAACAATCAGTCAAACATTTCCCTAGTGACAATAAAAGGACTTCAATGTTAAGTAAACTGCCTACTCCATAATTATGTCTAAGAAAGAGTGCTTCTTTTTCCACCATTTACAGCTCTACAGTGGAATCCAGCATTTCTGATTACTGACTGTGCTCATATTATTAATTGCTCCCAAAGTGAAAACATTTCTCTTAAAAGAATGTTATATAGCTATGCCTATTGTAGCCCAAAGTGAAAAAGATTTAGCAGCATTCTCTTTAATTTTATACATACAGATGCCAAAAAATTTCGTTTGCCTCCTACTTATTAGTGGCTTTATTAGCTTCATTGATTAATTTATGTGGCTAATTACCAAACTCCACTTCAGTTTGGGAAACGTAGATGCATTTTTAATGTTAATAAGGGGAGAATGAAATATATACACTTGAAACAAAAAAAAAAGTGTTTGAGGCTTGAGTGGTTAGCAACCACAGTTCACGACTTTTCTCAATCTACACTGGCTTACAATTAATATTCTCTGACAAAAAAAGGCAACAGGGACTATATTTTCATACAAAGCTATGGTCATTAATGACGCAGGTTTACTGTCAAGCTTCTTCAACCAATCACGTCTTTCCCTCCAAAATACCAGAGACCTTTTGGGTTGGTAGTTAGCAAACACATTCTCAAGATGTAATGAAATTACCTACTTTTCTTGTGAAGGAAATAGGGCTAAATTTGCCTTGCTGTGTAAGTAGGAAGTGAAGGGGAGAAGCCTGTCATGCTATGCGACTTTGTAAAATACATGGAGGAGTCAAGATCAAATCCTGGTCTGGAGAGACCAAAACACAGCCCAAACCAGTCACAGCTTGACATCTAAAGCCAAAGCAGAGAACACCTTAGTTTTAAAGAAGTGTTCTGAAAGTCTCCTAAATCGCCTGAAACCCCATTTTTTCTGCCTCAGAAGATTAAGTGTTGTGTCAGTTCCTATCGGAAAGTAGAATCTCTGCTTCCAAGAAGTCAGGTTATTTCAAGTCTGCTGCCATTGCCTGCTTGTTTGTCCAACCCTGAAAGCAAACTTTTCTCCAAGAATTATCTTATGAGAATCCTTCTATTCCTGTTATTCTTTGTGGACTATTTTGTTATTTTATTTAAGTCCTTACTCCATTGAGTACCCTAGTGTAGTCCCAACAGTGCCATGAGGAAACTGTTAAATTCTTTAGACATCACTCAAGGTAAAGCAGTGTAATTTCTTTCAACTGAGTTATTGGCTAAATGAAAAGTTCAAATCCACCTTTTACTTACTTTAATAAAATATCCTAAATCTTTGTATACAATGTAGAATAAAATTAATGAATTATTCGGGGACTATTTGTCAATTTCTAGATTAACCTGACTCTTTGGGGCTTTTTGTGTTTTGGTTTTGGAGTTGCTTACTTTTAAAAACAAATTTCTTATTTGGGTTATTTTAAGAATCCTTTAAAAATGGATAAAAACTCTAACTTAAAAAGTTTTTGAAGAAAAAAGTTTTAATTCTCATCCAAAACAGTGATTTCAGGAATCCCTAAAACAAAGAAAAAGCAATGCCTATAATTCAGGCATTAATATGAGTACACTAAAATGGCCAAATTCCACCAAGTTTCTCAGAGAAACTCTACCATGTTGACTGGTTGACATAACTAAACTTCATCAAAACAAGAACCGTATCGATCACATTCACCACTGTGGCCTGGACACCTAAGTTAGCTCAGTATTTGACACACAGCAGGATCATACATTAAACTAAGGACAAGTTTTATAGCGGGTTCCTGATAATAATCAGAGGCCAGGGCTGCCCAAGCAAAGGTAACACATAACTGATCCAAAACCAAAGTTCTCCTCTGAAATTCTTTGGTGGTATAATAAGGACAACTCCATTTTAAGACAAGCATGTGGCTATGTGAACGCATATCTTGGAAGAAATAGGATGGAAATAATTAACAAAGACCCATCCCACTGGGACCAACAGCACTTCCTCCTTTATGTTTTGAGTATATGGGGATGTGTGTGCACTTTCTCCCTGCAAAGGTTTAGAACTCTCTCATTGCCATTTTACCGGTAGATTGGGCACTTTCTTACTTGAGATAATGACAAATGATGATGTTATACTATTTAATAAACAAACCATAATGCAACCATGTAAATCCCAAGAACAGGGCCAAACAGCATGGTATTCCTCCAACACTTACCTGGGATTTGCTCCACAGCTAAATACAAGGCATCTAGGCCAGCTAAGTGGCTTGCCGGAGCTGTTCTGCCTAGATGACATCATCACTTGGCTTTGCAAATGCACCTCTTTGGCTCTGGCTCTTTTGGCTTCTTTCCATGTAAACACGGCTTGATTAATGCTGCAGGAGGACTGTGAATCACGTATTCCACTCCTGTATGAGAAGTCAGAATGTCAATTTTTCCTCATTTTGAGCACAGAGCATTGGGACACTTAATGTGGCATCCATAGTAACAGCATGGTAACCGCCTTGGTGCCTAGCTGCCAGCTTCACGACACATTTTATGTAAGAGCAGCTGATGCATTGCCCACTGGAAGACCTGCACCTCAACATGAAACTGCATTCATGGGTCTGACCATTATGGCCCGATCACAAACATGTTACAAGGCTGCCCTTTGATGCTGAGTCAAGAGGAATTTTTTTAAAAAAAAGTCCTTGCTGTGCCTCCAAGAGAATAAATGGGATTTTGACCATGTAGTCACAGATGTTCAGGACTGATCAGAGCCTGGGTGGGACCTTGTCCTCCTAGGGTACCTTTTACCATGACTGCCTCTAGCTGGCAACCCCATTGAACATATCTGATCACTAAATAAAGTAAATCCAGGAAAGCTGAAAGCAAAATCTCACCCAGCAAAAAGAAGAATGCCATAGATGTCAATCTTTATAACCCTTTAACAAAAACAGTTCAGCTGTTGTAAACAGTCAAGAAATGACTTGGAAGAATTAGGGCTGGTAGTTATCAAGAGCATCCTAGGGCCATGCTGGGTCTAATTGCAACAGGTGAAATCCTTTAGTCCATCAGTTTCAAATGGTTAACTTGCGGGTGTGGGTTGGTTATGCAGATTCAGTTGTTGGGTAACAAATACTCTAATACATGAATTGCTTCTCTGTGATGACTAACAGCACAGCCTCCGAAAGTAGAACATGACAAGTGTTAAAATAGCAACCTGATGTGTGTTTACTATGGTTTCCTCTCTGCTTTGCAACATTAGGAAATTATGAAGCATGAAGAAGAGAGTTTTCTTCTTCATTCCTCCTGCATCACATCCAAAAACCATTTGAACATTACAGGTATGCACCACGTTTCGTGAAATTTTTCCCAAAGAACCACATTGTTTTCCATTTTGATAAGCCAGGAAAGGAGGTGGGGTTTTTACCTTGACTCTTAAAGCCATTTAAATGAAAACTGCTCAAATCAGCCCAAGGGAGGAAGTGTGGATTTTCATGTCAAATCCAGGGTTAGCATCTTCTCAATGAGAGCTACACTCATGCTTGCATAAACAACACTAAAAGGTAGTGAGCAAATATTCAGAAGTTAGCAAATCATTTTAATTCTTTTAAGAAGCCTGAAAATTTTATAGCTCTCATTCAGCAGTACACACACACACACTCCACAAGTTGTCTAGGAATAAGATCATTCAAAGGAAAGATTTTAGTGATTGGGACAAGACCAATTTAGAGTTCACTGGCTTCTAAAGAATTCATAAAACAAACTTGGAAACATGAGTCACCAATCTAATGAGATATAATTTCCTTGGGAGTTGATGAATAAAATAAGCAGAGATGGCAGGGACCACCACCATGCCCATTTGAGAAGTGAAGAGGCAACATGGAGCCCATGGTACTTTCGGGAATCAACGATCACACCCTTAGAATTGTTTGTGTTCTCTCGATTTTTTTTTCAGGGGTGTTTGCTGCCCCAGGTCCTGCCTTACAGATAAAGTGGCTGCAAGGTTCCATCATGTTACATAAGACCACAGAAATGCAAACACCCCGGCTGTTTAACATCTACTTTCATTGCTTTGCCACAGCAAAGTTACAGTGATTTCATGGATGCAACCGAAGTATTTTCCTGCACCAAATTCCAAAATTAGACTAAAAAAAATAAGTACTATACTTCTTAATATTTGATGTTGGGAAGTAGAATTTCTGAGGCTCACAATCTAAGTATTCATGAAGAGTTTTGGCTTCCATCTCCACTGGCAATTTTTAAGGAACTGCATTTTTAGGCAAAATGCAAAACTGGAAATAATTGAGATATGAATTTGGTTAGAACAGAAAACTTTTAATGTCACCCCAGCCACTTGCTGTTTAGGTACAACGATCAGCCGTGTGCTATTATTTTACTAGAATAACATCGTTGACAGGTTATGAAAAAAAATGAGGATGCCCTCATTCACTCTCGATATTTAGAGTCTCGGTCTTACTTGAAATTCCCTATAAGGACCCAAGGCCCAGAGCATAAGCTTTGTTTCCTCTAAGAGATACATTCATTGGGAAATAAAATTAAAACAAATTAGGATACTGTCCACATTTTATTTGAAATTTCATCGTCTCCTTATGCACTAAACCCATTACATACTTTGAAGTTTTCAGAAAGTCGAAAAGTCTAGGTACTGACCTTCTCTGATGAGTTCACATACTCATTTTCCCCATTTGTAGACTGGTTTATTAATAACTCTTTGAACTTTCTAACTCAAAGTCAATGATTCTAAAGTCATATAGCACATCATATTACTTATTGGTTAGGCTGAATATAACAAATTAATTCATAAATAATAGTGAGTTTTAATAAGACATAAATTTATTTTTCTCTGACCTAGAACTAGGTCTAGAAGTAAGCAGACAGAAGCTGGAAGTCTACAACCATCAATGTCCCAAGCTCCTTCTATTTTGCTTCTCTCCCAATCTTCAGCATTTTGCCCAATGGCCCAAAATGGCTATCAAGCACCAGCCTTTACATCTGCATCCCAGCCAGTAGACATGAGGAACTAGGGGAAAGGACTCTGACACTTCCTGTCAGAACTCATTATCTAGAACTTGGACAGATAGCCACACAAAGTTGCAAGGAAAGCTGAGAAACATAGTCTTTATACTGGATGGCCACATATACAGCTAAAATTTGGCATTCTGATTTGGGGAAATAAAGAGAAAACCATTTTTAAAAAAAAACAACAGTTATCTCTGCCACCAATATTGACCATGTGAAGAGCTAATATCTAAAATCTGAAACTTTTTTCTAAAAGATTTTATTTATTTATTCATGACAGACATTCAGAGAGAGGCAGAGACGCAATCAGGGGGAGAAGCAGGCTCCTTGCAGGGAGCCTGATGTGGGACTCGATCCCAGGACTCCGGAATCACGATCTGAGCCGAAGGCAGATGCTCAACCACTGAGCCACCCAGGCGTCCCAAAAACATTTTTCTCTTAAAATATTAAAGGTAGGTTTATTTTCAAGGATAACATCAGGAGAATTCAGTGTATAAATAATGTAAATATATAAATGATTAATAATGTAAACATATATACAAAGTAAATAGTAATATATAAACAACTGGTGTCTATCATGGTATCCCTGTGGTATATTCTCACTTGCCCGACTATTGCAGTTAAGGATTTAAATGCAAATAAAATTCTTCCTTTTATAGTGAAAGTTTAGAATAATAGGAAGAAAATACAAGTGTAAAGAAAAATGTAAAGAAAGATGTAGATTTAGTCAGTGGGGTAAGTTTAGCAGAAAAAAAATTACGGATTTGAGTGTGACCTGAGTCTCTGCCTCTCTCTCTTTCTGTGTCTCTCATAAATAAATAAATAAAATATTAAAAAATAAAAAAGCTAAACACATGGTTTTGTGCTTCTTTCTAAATGTTATGGCACTTTTAAGTACATAAATCAGTGCTTCAAAGACAAAGACTCAAAAATTTGGGAATGGATTGAGGCAGCATCTGATGATCAAATGCAAGTGTAGGTGGAGCCCATCAACCAACCAACCAAGTCGGTTCATAGAGCATCCATGCGGCCCAGGCGAGAGCTAGTCCACAAAGCAATCATGATGAAACAGGGTTTGCTTGTTTGTTTTTTCCATATTTTCAAGATTTTTCTCTGCTATCGCTATGCCTTGAGTCAGAGAACTGAGTCTCTGTGATTGAATCATGAATGTGTCACTTTCTGTGCACAAACAAGGAGAGCAGAATAGAAGTGTCCCTTCAAAAGAATAAAGCAGAATCCACTTTAAAAGAGAATTGGTGATGAATAGGCCTCCTCTTTCCTTTCTAGCACTTTCATTTATCCATTCATCAAATGTGTCCTCTACTAGACACTGAGCCAAGACTGAAGATATACAGAGACGTCTAGCCCTCAAGGTGCTCATCTCTGGACTAGGAGAGGCCTCTCTGCGAGTGAATTGGAAACATGGTAGGAAACAATATGATGGATAGGATGGCTCCGAATGCTCTCGTAAAGTGTGCAGCATCTGAGTCTTACCTTCTGCACTTACTCCCAAGATGCATGGGCTTTCTGAGCCTTGCCTTCCTTGTCTGTAAAATGGGATAATAAGAATATGTATGGGTTTGCTTCATTGTCCGAAGCAGGACAAGATCTCGATACTCGTTGGCATGTGTGTTATTATCATTGTCATTGATGACATAATGCTTAATGTTATTAATGTTATTAATCTAATGTTATTAATCTAGAAAGATCCCAGGAGGAAAGACTTGGAATTATGGTGTACCGTTGAGTTATATGCTGTTACTAAGGAGAGGAGCATCTCTCGAACTGTTACTATTTGACCACAGAGGACTGACCCAAAAAAAAGCTTGAAGGTTGGGAGGTTGCAGAGCTGGTGGTTCCTGTATCAACACAGGCATGGCATGAAAGTTAAAATAAAAGGTTTGAGAATCCTCCACAATTCATTTTGTGTTGGGGAAAAGAAGAGGTGGAGGTTCCTATGACAGGCTCTTTCTTGCTCTACACCCAAGCCTCTGAACTACTTGAGCCTCTGGATTTCTAAATATAACTTTGAGAAAACTAATCACACATTTTCGATTCAGATGAATTGCTTAGTTTCCGTATTAATCACATTGAGCTAGTTAACATTTAATCATGCGTCTTGACCACAAACAGTAAAAAAATAAAAATAAAAATAAAAAAATTAGAAAAAGCAATGCTGTAGAAAACAGTTTTCCTCTGAAAATTGTAGAAGGGATTTTTCTGCCCAATGGCAAGGAATAGGAAAAGTCTGTATTTATAGACAGGCCTATTTGATAACTCAATTTTTCATAGGCTGGTGTTTCTTCTCATAAGGAAGTCGGTTGCTGTTCTCAGAGCTGCTCAGATGGAATGGTTTTTTTTGTAATGTTAAAAGTATGAGTCAGTATTTCACCCACAATAGCCACATTTCAAAACCAGCATACAGCTTTTAAGGAGCAGCTAGGAATTCAAAAGTCCAGTACCTAAACTTTCAAGTTCTTGAGTTAATTAGCTGCAAACTTGCAAAGTGTGGTCAGTTTTGAAACACGCATTTAAGTACTTGAAGACTTACTAGGCTTTGAAAGTATTTGCTACTGGGTCTCTCAGGCACCTCTCCTCTCCTTCCCCACCCACCCTCAACCCCCCACCAACCTCCTACCCTGGCAAATTTCTACTCATCAGTATTCACAGGAAACTAATTCTGACAGGGATGCTTGAAGTGGTGAGCTGCTGAATCATCACCTGGAGCTCCAGAATGCATGTGTGTGTGTGTGTGTGTGTGTGTGTGTGTGTGTGTGTGTTATATGTAAGCACAGACTGAGGTGCTTGTAGTGGAAAGTGACTCAGAGTGGCAAAGAGGGAAAACGGCCACTTACCAGCTTCTGCTAAAAATATCTAAGTATTCTGCACACATAATTAGCCCACAAACCACCTTGGCCATCATTATCAGCGACTGAAGACAGGCCCCAGTGCTGATCCCATTTCTAAGGATGCACAGTGTCCTTTTTTTTCACTCATCTGTTCATTATCCTGCAACAACCTGAGGTTACCTGCTGGGTGGTCTACAGGATGGAGATGCTCTTTCAAACATAGTTCCTGCCCTCCAGGTGTTTTTATCCCATGGGATGAGACCATTATTAGCCAAATTATCAGACAAGTGAGTATCACACTGCAATTGTAACAGAACAAAGCAGTAGAAGGTGTTGCTATGGAAACCTAAAAAGAAAACTTTGACTATGAAAGGTTGATGATGGCTCCCCCAAGGATTTGATGCTTACCTGAAGGATAAGTAGGGGTTACAGGTGGGAGAAGAGAAGGTGACCACATCAAAGGCTCCATGATAGGAGCAAGAGGTAGAAAGAAGAGAAAGAGAAAGGGGGGAAAGTGATAGGAGAAGAGGCAGGTGCCTACCCCATAGGGCCTGATGGTCCCATCTGTTTGTTCTTTATGTAAGAACAATGGAGAACCATTGAAAGTTTCAAGCACAATAATAGCCTCATCAGAGTTAGGTTTGGGAACATTGTTCTAGCTGCAATACAGAAAAGGAAGAAAGAGGTTAGAAGGCAGGATAAGTGTAATAAATTGGTCTTAAGAGGCTGTCATGATTTCTTTGCTGCTTCATGTACCCTTGATTTATCTATTTATTCTACATATTTTTATTGAGCACTTACTATGTGCCAGACATTGTACCAGGCCTGTGCACAAAAGCAGAAGCTCAACCTGATGCAGTTGAACTTTAAAGAATGTTCCATGTACCCTAGTTTTACGTGTACAAAAATTATTAGGTTAGAAAATGGAAGAGTTGGATGGATTTCTCTGGTCCAAAATCCCTTTATGAAGACTATGCTCACAGACATTGTGAGGATTTTATATGATTTAAAGAGGAAAAGTAGGGGTAAGATTTCAGGCACATACCCACTGATACTTGCCACTGATGTCCACGTTATTTTTCAAGAGATGAACCTTGACAACTGAAATTGAAAATAATGGTTCTCAAACTTCTGGATTCTTCTATGCATTACAACCACAGCCTTGGATCACTCTCCCCTGAATTCACAGTTGTCAAAATTAAATTAACATTTCTTTAGGGCATTATACTTCCACCCAGTATATTTCAAAAGTTTATAATGCTTTATCCAAGTAGTATGTACACATAGTTTCAAAAGTTAAATATAACTACAAACCTTAGAAAAAGAAACATCATCCTTTGCCCCATTCCTTTCAAGGCTGAGTTCCATTTCCTGGAGCCAACCACTTAAAATTTTGCAATTCTTTTGCTGTTACTTCTAGCATTCACCTTCATTTCATAAAGCATTGTCATCTCTAGATTTTTCGCTTTTAGTCATTACTTGTTTTGACATCCTATTCTGAAAAGATTTTTCCTCCCAAATCCACCCTCCTTGCCCTCCCTCATCCTTCCAAGGAAGTCGCATTACAATTTTGGTCAAATCAGAATTTAATGTTTACCTCATCCTCAGGCAAAAAATTTTAAAGCTGAACCATAGAACTGAATTTTCTTCTTATTCAAGTTTTCCTTTTTCTTAGAGTTAAAGGTTGCCTTGCATTTCAATTGCTTAGTTTTCCATGAACCTTCCCTGCTCTAAACTTTAACTGTCTGAGAGAATCCCAAAATTTCTCTCATAATCTTCAAACTTACAAGAATTTCATTTTCTGGGAGATGTTCCTCCTAGGGCACAAGGTCTTTCTGATCCAATCTGAAGACTTTTCTGACTGCTCCAGAGCTGACATCCTGACAAGTCCCCTGAGTGTTTCCTTCCCCTCTTTCTTGGGTTGGTCCCTCTTTCCTGGTTCCCAGGCTTTTCTCTCTTTAGGTGTCCTCACTTTGCTTGGTGAGCACCTCTCCCAGGAACTCCATGGGGAGCAGGGGGAGTAATATTTTTGAGAATCTGTCCATCTGAAAATATCAGTAATATTTGCACATTACAGTTTATAATTTAGAAAGATCTCTCCCACTTATCACTTTATTTCATGCTCACTATAGCTTCATAAAATCTTACCACTCAGTTTTACATGTTGAGAGAGGTGAAATGACTAGCCCAAAGCCATTGCTCCTCCATGAGGATAGTTGTCTCTGCCCACATCCCTGAACAGCAAAGGGCAATTCAAATAGTGGGAACACCAGTGGATGCTAACGGAGTGGATGAATTTAATAAATTAATTAAGAAAGCACCTGCTAACAAGTACATTATATGTTTCTTTATAAGACTTTATCAGCAATGTGAAGGTGTATGATTAAGGATTTGATTCCATATTTCATGGTCCACCAGTATCAAGGCAAAATTATTTCAGAAGAGGCAGTTTTGTGAGCAAATTATAGAATGACCAGTGATGTCGATATGGTCTATGCCAATCTTTTTTTCCCACTGCCCCCACCCCATCAGTGCCCCCCCACTTCTGTCCTATTCTCTTTGATTTCTCATGTCTGAATCAATGCTCTGGTTTAGAATGACTTGAAAGCAGATGTCCTGAGCAAAGGTACCAAGGGGAAGAAATGTCACAGAGCAGCCATACAAAAGCACATCTCTGAAAGGATGAACAGATGGCACCAAGTGTCCCTTAACTCCATGGTGAGGACGCTTGGCAACGACAAGTACGCTGACAAAATTGGAGTTGGTTTCATTGCTCCCTCCTTTGACGGCAACAACAAAACCAAGATCTCCATTGTGTATCTGTTTATGCCTTGGCTCCAGGAATTTCAAGAGCAGCTTCCTTTGAAAAGGGGAAAGTATTTTCTTAAATTTAGTCTAGCTGTCCATCTAATTTTCTTGGGGGTTGTTGAACTTTAAAATCCAGTTGTAGCCGATAGTACGAGCGTTCTTTCTCCCACTTTAAATGACAGTCACAGAGTCCTAATCTGTCACAGCCTCAAAGAACCTTACCTATCACCCGGAACATCCCCACCTTTTACACACAAGGAAGCCAGAGATCAGAGAAACAAGTGTCACCCAGGGCCACACACTTGGAGGGGCGCAGTGTCAGGACCAGAACTCAGGTCAGAGTCCTCTCTTTGAGTCCTTAGTTGTTTTCATGGCTTCTTCCCAAACAATTTTTAAATAGCAATAGAATAACGTTGTGGTAAAAAAGAATGACTGCAATTCAAATGTGTCATCAAAGAATCGAGGCTATAATTGAAACAAAACCAACTATTGGCTCTTTTCTTTTTTTCTTTAAAAAGCTCTTTGAATTTTCCCCAGTCACCAACCTCTGCTCTTCCTTTGCCTCGCTTATGCAGACCTGCCCCTGTCTGTTTGCTGGTACGCTGTCATGCTCACTTTTTTGATGCACCGACACTGTCACTGCAAAAGCAATTTTGGTTTACATAAAGAAAAGGCCAGATATTGCGAACAGAATGTCAGGAGCATGCCGCAAGCACCTGCTAATGCAAGCTTCAGAAACAATTTAATTCCAAGTTAAGGAGAGAGCCTTGCAGCAGAGCCAGTCACGGAACAAGAAGAGGCATGTGGCACATAGCTGTTTCACAATGTCCCGGGTCTGATACCAAATCTCGTGGCATTCTGCTACTCTCAACATCAGGCCCAAGACCCCTTAAGGGATGTTGCTATGGCTACAATTTTTGCAAATACCAAATAAATAATGATTGAAGTATATGTCAAGCTCTGTCACCAAAACAAAAGTGTTTGTGTGTGTTTTGCCATGTGTGACCTTGTTACTACACTTTTTTTGTCTATTCAAATTTTGATTGCATGTTTTGCAATGAGTTTACCTGAATATGATTTATTCGACTTTTGCAACAAAAAGAAACCATAACTCAAGAGTAGACAAAAATGATGCCTGCGAGGATAACTCTCCTTAAACAGGTTTATTTCTTTTTAAATCACAAAAGCACAAAGGACCCAGAGTCTCTGATAATGAACGTAATATATGATTGCCATAAAAAGTTCACTCTCCTTTCAATTTCAATTTACCCCACTATAAATCAGCAATCCACTTAATCAAATATTCTTCCACTTTAATTGTTTTATCTTGCTTTTATGTTAAATCTCACTGAGTTACTGCTGGCACCAGTCTTCACATTATAGAAAAAATGTCAGTTGTTGGCTCATAATTAGTCTAAAACTCAAACATTGGTTCTGAACATTAACCAGATTGGAGGAAGCCCTCACAATCTCACTGGACCAGTGAGACAAATCCAAGTCAGAAAGTAAACCAGGATTAGTCGAGCTAGCCATCCATCTGCTGTCAAAATACGGAGTGTGGGCCCCGGCTTTCAAACTAACTGGAATTTTTTTTTTCATAAATGTCTTTCATTATTATCTAACAGGGCATTAAAACTCTATTCGGTTGTCTCTTAAATTCTCCAGCCTGAAACTGTCCGTTTAAGAATTGCAGATGCTTGCCTGGACTAGCCCAACAGTTCCCATGAGAAAATATATCAGGACAATGTACTGAGTAAGGCCACAGTCAAACTGCAGTGTTTGTGATGAAGGGCACTTCCTGGGTATTGTATAAGACAAGAACTGTCCCTAGTGGGTAATCCGGTCCTGTAAACAAGGAGGGAAAAAAATGAATTCCATGCTATTGATTGATAAACCTCTTTCTGACAAGGTGCATAGGGACGGTACATAGAAGCACTGTTGAATTCAACAGTGAGAGCATGGGCCCTAGTCAAATGCCGTGTAGACATGTGTCACTTGTCCTTCACACAAATACCCGATATAATTTTTTAAAATAATATCCTAAAGCTCTTTTTAAATAAATTGAGAAAGAAGATATCCAAATCAGCCCAGGACGTGCAAATATCTCCAGAGCAAAGAAGCTTTCTCTGGAGTTTTGTGTACTTGTTTTGAATTTCAGAGAAGAGTCTTAGAAAGTAGAAGTTATTTGGGGGCTGATGGAGGAATATGCTGTTTACAAAGCTTTCTTATAAATATCTATATTTTAATAATTATTTAGGTCTCCAGACTTGTTTTCTAAAGGACTTGAGCAGCATGTAAAAATGAACACTGTTTTCACTGTAGCCATCTAGCTCAAAAAATACATATTTTTTTCATATTAAAGAAAAGCTAAACAATTTTTCTTAAAATCTGAGAATGGAAAATAGCTTAAACAGTCAGGAAATGTTAACTCTGCTTCAGGTGTAGCTACAAGCGGTCATCAGCGTCAAAATGTATTTTTTAAAGGAATTTTTATAAAGATAAAAGAAAAAACAAATCGATTGTTCAAATGACAGCTGAGTGGGTGCTAACATATCAAAAATGTTTAGAAAGACCTTGAAGAATCATGAAAAATCTATTTATCAATAGACCTCACTCATGCAACTGTTTGTAAAGTATTGTGATAGGTTATTATGGGAACTATTTCTATTTTGAAACGTATCACATCAGGCAGGTATAGTGAAATAATATATATTAAATATACAGATATAATTATCACAACAGAGAGAATCTAGGGAGGAAAAAAGGAGACAGGAAAAACATCCATTAAAGAAAAAGGCTTTATATGGGACATTATTCACATTTCTGCGAATGAAATATTCTGATTAACTGCCATATATTATATTATTTGAATAACTTTAGGAAAGATTAATTCCCAAGCTCTGTCCTCAGCAATATTTTTTCTGAGCTGAAATTAGACTTTAAAACAAAACGTCAGCAACGCGGGCCGACTATTCAAGTCACAGGTCCAGAAACTTCGAGTGCAGGCAGTTAAAAGTGATTTAAGAAATGCAAAATCATTCTTTCACAAATGTGGATGTTAAACTTGTAAATTGATATATCAAAACCACAACCGGAATATAGCAATTTGTCTCTCTTTGCCTGCTGTGGTGTATCCCACAGCTGCCTGCCAGATAATATACTGATTGTAACTTTCCTAATTTACGGAGCCTGTAAGTCTAATCTCCCGGGCCAGCCTAAAGGGCTTCTTCATCCATTGAAATGCCAGAATAATTGAAATTGTCTTCGGCAGACAGTCAGGCAATAATGAATATTTTCTCTGCTGATTGCATGCCAAGGTTACACATAGTACCGCAAAACAGAAGTGATCCCAAGCCAAGCCTCCCGAGGGAAGGACAGCCACTAACCTGTGGCAGGAGGCACAATACCTATGGCTTCCCTTCTCATCTGCTCTTGTGGTCAGGGACGCCCACCACGCTTCTGTACAGCAAAGGACAACACAGTTGCCAAACGAACAATACTCCCATTGGCTTCCCTGATTCTCCAGAGGCAGATGAAAGGCTGGGAAAGGTTGTGGGTATGGATTTTTCCGATGGGGACAGCAGGCGAGATGAGCAGAGGAAGCTGTTGTGGGGATCAAGAGGAAATACACAAGTAGTTAATAAAAAATAAAAAAAAAAAAAGAAAGAAAATAAAAAAAGAAAAAAAAGAAAGAAAGAAAAGAAAAAAACCCGCATTGACAGTGCATGAGAAAAACGCTTGCCTGTCAGCCCTGAAAAGTCTTTGCCATCCCTCTGAATGGTTTTTGTGAAAGCCCGGAGTTGTTTTCCTGATTTAGAGTTGGTCCTGCTTCAACGGAGTCTTAACGATGCTCTGATTGAAATTAAAGTGTTCTGTAGCCAAAGTGAATCAGAAATATCTTTGGAAAATCTAAAAACTAGTTTTAACCTTCGGCTATAGAAAGATTAACATTTTAAATGCCAAGAGATTTGAAAGAGATCGTTCATTTAAGCAACTAGTCTTGGATTATTGGTACTCCTATGATTTGCTTTATAGGATGAAATTTGAGGACCTGAAAGAAACTACCCTAAGTCACTGTGCCTTTAAACCATGCAGGAAAAGGTAAGGTTTGTTTGTTTGTTTGTTTGTTTGTTTGTTTGTTTTAAGGCATCACAAGTTACATCGGAGAGGAGTATAAAATATGGTGAGACGTGACACCAGAATTTCATTATCTGCATTACTAAGTAATGATACGCCAAATATATGGAATACACAGTCGTTATCTATTGCTGCTTGCCAGAAATTACTCCCAAAACACAGAGGCTTAAGGCAGCCATGAACATTTATTATCTCCCACAGTGTCTGTGGGTCAGGAATTCAGGAGCCACTCAACCGGGTGGTTCCAGCTCGGAATTTCTCACATGGTTGAGTTCAGGCTATAGGCCATGGCTGCATCATCTGAAGGCAGGAGTGGGGCTGGATGATTGACTTCCAAGGTGGCTTCCCCTCATGTCCCTGACCAGTTAGTTTTGGTTGTCAGCCAGAGGTTTCAGTTTCTCGCCACATGGATCTCCTTATAGGGTTGTTAAAATGACAGTAGCTTGATGACCTGGCAGCTGGCTGTGTCCCAGAGAAAGTGATCCAACGGAGGACAGAAAGTGGATGGAAGCAAGGTGGATAGAAGCCACAGTGTCCTTCATGCCTAGCTTCAAAAGCCACACATCAACACTTCCACAGAGTCTCCCCACGACACAGTCAGCCCTAATGAAGGCAGGAGAAGTGGGAAGGAAAGCACAGAAGGACATGAACACCAGGAATTGCCAGCATGGAGGCTGGCCACCACACGTAGATATTATACAATTACACAAATCCACCGGCCTTTCGGGTAGGATCCCAACTATCACTAATTTTTCACCACATTCTTGCACACATTTTTTTGTCCCCCGTGAGGAAAGGGGATATGTGTCCTTAAATGTTTCATCCTTTCACAGTGTCAAAGCCTAGAGTCATTGGTCTTCTCACTCCAGCCTCCATCACAAAAATCCTGATTCCCCGGCTCGCTTACTCCCCCAGACAATGGTCCTCCACTGTGCAACTCTGTCCTCTAGGAAGCCCTTCCAAGAATCCTGTCAAACTCCAAACTGCATGAATGATTTTTAGATTCAAGCAAAAGAAGGAAAAAGGAAGGAAGGGAGGGAGGGAGGGAGGGAGGGAGGGAGGGAGGGAGGGAGGGAGGGAGGGAGGAAAGAAGGAAGAAAGAAAACACAAGTATTTAAAACACAGTGAAGACAACACAGTGAATCGGTTACACATATGATAGCAGAGCTTAAAAGCCAAACAGGGGACAGTGAAGCAACTGCTCCCATCCCGAGGTTGGAAAAGCAAAGCAGGGAACAGTGTTACCTCCAGGGAGTGGCCATGTCACCCAGCAGAAGCCTAACCACCCTGAATGTATCTGGGGGTGGCAGCGGGAGCCACGGAGATGCTACTGCCAGAGCTAGAGACAAAGGGGAGGAGAAATGCCCTGGCTTCTCCCTTCCTCCCTCTCTCCAGGCTCCTGCCATGCCTGTACTGATAGAATCCAGCTGGAAGTTTGCTGATAGGGGAACCTGCGGGAGTCAGCACTCCATGTCACTCGGAGCAGAGTGAAGAGAAGGCCAGAGAAACAGACCAAGGACCAACACATACACCCTGCTGAAGCCTGATGCTCAATTATATTTTTTCACCTGACATTTACATAAACATCTCCATTCTACATAGTTTCTATGACCATTATTTTAAGTTTCTCTGCATCACACTCTATTTGCATATGTCGACTCTGCTTGATTTAATCATTTCCATGCAGTGATATATTTAGGTTGTTTCCAATTCTTCTTATTTTCCAGGGAGAAGTCAATTAATACCTTCATTGTTTAGGGTTTTTTTTTTTTTTTAAATTCCCAGAGATGATAATGATTGAATTTTTAAAAATAATCAACATTTTCTTATATCAACTGATACCTATATTTCGGGCATCTACTTTTGACCTTATTGCTTTCTGCAACCCTTCCTTCTAACAAAACGAAATGAATGCAAAAAGGTCCGGGCACATAAGAATTCATCTTTCTGAAGACAAAGAAGAGACATTCCAGCACTTTTATAAAATCTGTTTTTTGATATTGCAGCAACAGCAGTAGCAAAATTTCTCCTGAGAGCTAGGAGATGCTGAAGGAGGGCTCTGATTAACTTTGCAAAGGATGGCTGACTTCCCTTGGATATGACTAGAATAATATTTAGTCTAGTGTTTTTTCTTAAACAAAAATGAAACCTCATCATTGCTTCTTGGAAACAATTGAGAGCCTGAAGCAAATTTCAAATGAAGAGCACCTTCCCACCAGTCAGTGTCCCATTCTTGACTCTCGTGGAATCTAGATGACCCAAATTTAGAAGACCCAGATCTAGAAGGGGGGAAAAATCATACAATAACAAGATCTCTGTCACTCTCTTACAAGCCAACTAGAAAACAATAGCCAAGAGCCCATGTGTATAACCTAAAAAGACATTGAGAGGTCATCTGGCTGGTACATCTCAAAGTGCAGCCCATTCACGAGCTGTGTAACCAGTTGGCAGCAAGAGAAATATAAAATTTGAGAGCCAGCAATTCGACATTGCGGCAAAACTTTTTACTGTATTTACAAAAGTACTTGTCTACAATGGATTGAGGGGGGGAAATAATCCTGCACCAGGAATAGTTGAGAAGGTATTATTAGGCTATCAAAATCCAAATTGAAGAAGGATCTTGAATTTGCCTATGTCATTGACTGGAGTTATGTTATATATGTCAAGAATTCAAAAAAAAAGTCAACAGTAAAGAATGAACAACATACCCCAGAGTAATAGTTTACAGCAATCGATATTTTATGGGCAACGAAGGCTCTCTTTCTGAGACTATTTTACACTCCAAGATTACCATAAGTATAAATGGAAGGATTCACCTTAATTAATTAGGAAAAGTTATGCTCTTTAGCTGACATAAGTATGTTGAGGAATTGGATGATATACGGGAGTCTAAAATCTTATTTAATCCTATTGGTTGCTCAGTAACATGGGTTAAGTATTGAATAAGTCTCCTATTTTTGTGACAAGGAACCAAAGCTGGCCGAGGGGATAGACTTAATTGTTTAGAGCAGAGAAATGTAAAGTGTAGTGCAGAGTGGCCAGTTGTCTACAGAGCCCAAGGTCAGAGCTGTGAATTCATCAGAGTTCACTAGGGTCACATGAGGTTACACATGGAGTTAACAGCAAAGAGCAGACAAATACAAATCACTCCCAATGGTGCTCTGATGTTTGTTTTACATGGTTTTGCTTTGTACCTACGCCGGGTAGGGGATTGGCAGCTCAGGCACAGCTGTGTTAATGGAAGATTTATTCTGGATCCTGTGTTGGAACCAGTCCCCACAAGCTCTTCTAAACAGCACCTCACCTTTGGCACAGTGCAGATGCACAGGAACACACATTTGGGTTTTAGGTCCCATCGACCTGGCTTGAAATTCCAACTGCTCTATTAACTAGCTGGGTGACCTTGGGAGAGCCATTTATCTTCTATGTGCCTCAGTTTCCCTATCTGTAAGATGGGCTGATAATAATATCTACAACCCCAGTGATATAATTGGGTTGGTCTGAGGGTTAAATAAAACAGCTCATCGACCAGCTCACTAACATCAAAGTGTTTTAATATTCACCCCTCTCCTTAGAGTCAACCTTGTTACACTTCCCATCAATCAAGGGTTGACTGTTCCCTACCAGGACTTTGCTACATTCTCTGAGAATAAGAGTATGGGGGGGGGGCGGTGAATTACAGGAAATTAGGAACCCTAATTACTTATAACATCATCAGGAGGTGAAATCATTGGAAAGTATAAATGGAACATGGTCCCTGGTCGCAGAGCAGGAACTACTGATACAGTTAAAAACATGAGAAACAAATTTAAAAACTTACTGATGAAAAGTTTTAATCCAATGGAGGGGATAGGTAGATGTCAAAGGTAAAAACAGTGAGCCCAGACAAGGTCACAGAAGAGGTCATGGAAAAGGGAAACTATTTGATGCGCTGGGTGGTAGGATGCTGAAGGATGATTCTCTTTAGAGTTTCCATTCATGGGGCTGTAGTGTGAGAGCTAGTCTAGTGCATTGGGAAAATGTGTGGACTTTGAGGCCAGACTGAGTTTGGATTCCAGCTATTTCCCTTAAGAGTTGGGCCATGCTTCCTGAACTCAGGGCCCAAATATCCTTATCTGTTAAAAGGAGATAGTAATATTGCATGATAACCTCATTTGGCTGTTAGAAGGATTAAGTGAATTAATATACGTAAAACATTTATACAGAATCCAACAAATATTAGCTATTACTATATATGTATAAAATTATAAAACAATAAAAGGAAAATGCTAATACGTAAGCCAATAAAAATCTCACATGCCAATATATAGGAAAAGGAAAGGAAAATTATCTAATTATTTTTAAACCAAATGATCCACCGTGGAATTATTGTTGTGGTTAGTGCATATCATCTAACAGTGGTTCCTAAACTATACAAAGTCCTTCTAAGATACCCTTATTCACGCAATTAATACCAAACGGTAACACAGACGTGTCAAATGTAACACATTCAAAACTAAAGGACTGGGTTTGTAATGACATTAGGACAATAATTCAGCTTCTTCTATTTCCATGAAGTTGTTTCTACTCTATTCACTCGTGAGACTAAATCACACACACACACACGCACACACACGCACACTCACGCTACCTCCAGGGCACTAACAGTGCATCTAACTGAGCATGGAACCCTAACCAGCGTATCTGCTTCTCTTCCCTATTGCTCTTCCTCAGTGGATGGCAGGCATCTCCGCAGACACAGTTGCCCCTACCAGACACTCAAAACAGTCTCTGTTGCCTCGTCCTCTTCACCCCCACCCCACCACAAAGTCGTACGGATTCTTCCTTTCCAATATCCATCTTCCTTCCTTTGTCCCCACTGCTTACACCCTGGTCCTGACCACTGACATCTCTCATTTGAATGATCAGAACAAGCCTGGAATCTGTCTATGTCCAATCTGGCCCTTTCCAAACCAGTCTTTACCTTGCTATCAGAATGATCTTTCTAAAACATGTGCATTTACCTAATCACCACGCTCCTTTGTTTGATGGTTCCCTTTGCCCTTAGGATACTGTGTTGGCCTGCCAGTAAAAACTCTCGTGTGTCTGGCTTCTGCTTACCCCTCACATGCCTCACACACGTCACAACCCACCTCTCCAATGCTGGTGCCCCAGAGCTTGAACCTCCCTCACCTTTTGCCTTTGCTTGCTTTGGAGAGCCATTTCTGCCTCTCCTTCAGGATTCAGAATCTTCTCCAACTCCCAAAGACAAAGCGCTTCCATATGCTCATAGCAACTAGTGTCTCTTTCTCTTTCTCCCCAAAGAAAGAGTACACCTTATTCCTAGAGATCTCCCAGGACCGAGGACTATGACTCATAGTTGACCCTTAGCATTTGTTTATTGGATGAATGGATGAGAAAGGTCACTGCAGCTTTTTTCTGTGGCTTGATTTGACTTAAATCCCAGCAAAAGAAAAAATTGTGGGCACCCAGGCAGATGACATTGTCCTTTACTATTTACCAAACTTTCTTTTTTCCAACCAACCAAGGAATGTGTTACATTTTTGATTCAGGTTTTAGTACAATGATTTCACATAAAGGCTACTAACATTCCTGCACTGAAGTTCCAATCTGAAATTATTATTATTATTATTTTTTACAATGAATTCTAAACCTCTAACACATAGACGGCAAAAGAAAACACTTCTCACACAGATCTTCCTGATACGGAAACTCTCGAAGAGCCTAAATGCTTTAGCACAGCCTCTGCTTTGAATTTTTTCCCCATTGTTTGGGGCTGGCTCCCTTATTCGGAAAGTTTCCAGATTAAAAGCTAATTTGCTTTAGACCAGCCCAATGAGGAGCCTCTCCCCTCCTTGGGCTTTGTTGTTCACCAGAGTAAAGTGACGTTTTCTGACTCTTCCCAACTCCTCAGTTTGAGACAATAATCCACTCAGTCTCCTCTTAATTAAAGCAAATAGTCCCAGCTCACAATAGTAGTTCAGAAGGGCCCTGGTCTTCTAGTTCCCGCCTTGCAAGGAGCTAATTGATTTCCAAATGATAATAGTGTTTACATTAGAAAGCCAACCCCCTCCAATTGAGTCCTTAGCTCTTCTTAAACCTTCCCAGGCTCATGAATATCAAATGGCCAGAAGACTTCCATTGTGGCTGGTACCTCTTAAGGGGTTGGGCTTAGGTCCCAAAATATTTAACTGAGCTAATTGAATGACTTCTAATTTACATGTAGGGGTCCTACAGTCCTGGTTCATCTTTAGGAGGAGACTTCCTTGGAATTTTCAAGGAATTGCCTTTGTTAACTCTATGACTTCATTGTCTTTCTTCAATTTAAGTCGGTGGACATCTCAAGCGTCCCTGCTTAGAAACTCAAATAGCCGAAATAAATCATAGTAATTATTGATCATTTCTTGGCCTTCCACAGAACTTTACACAAATATTGAAATTCACTTTTCATCACAACATTTCAGATGAGATTCAGGCAAGACTCTTAGTGACTTAAATGGGTATTTGCCATGCAAGACAGGAGCAGGAATTCCGTTTAACTGAAACTGAGTTTTGTGTTTAAACAAACTATTCTCTATGAATATGTTCTTGATCACAGTAAATTGCTCAAGCAACCCAAGAGGGGAGGGGGTTTGGGCCATGCTTTAATACAATCACTCGCTAAGTAATTAAAACAGTAACTAATTTTTCTCATAATTAAAAAAGTTGGTTCATTGGCACACACATCCATCCTAATGCCATATTTAGCAAATACTTTCATTTTTAAAAAAACATCACCTCTAATGCAACAGACTCTCTCCTATCAAGAAAGGCATTGCCGGGGCGCCTGGATGGCTCAGTCAGTTAAGCATCTGACTTGGGCTCAGGTCATGATCTCAGTGTCATGAGATCAAGTCCCATGTCAGGCTCCCCACTGAGTGGGGAATCTGCTTCTCCCTCTCCCTCTGCCCCTCCCCACCCTCTCTCAAATAAATATAATCTTTTAAAAAAAAGGCATTGCTGTAGTTTACAGAACACTTTCTTCCCTTTGATTCCTCTCTCAACCTTCCATCCTATCTTCGAGTCACTGCTTTTTGGGCAATCCCAAAACACTCCCCCTTTCATTCATTCATTCTTTTGTAGCTACAAGGATATCCCACAAGTTCTTAAGATGTGTCACCGCTATATACTTCATATTATCTACACATATCTCTTTGGATGCTAGTGCAACAAGTCGTACAATACACATGTTCACTAGCTCTGCAGGGAGAAGGTATTCTTATCAAAATTAAATGTTTTACCCAAGATCTCTCAACTTGTTGATAGCAGAGCAAGAACCCAAAATAGCACATTTTCTGGTATAAGATACTGTTCTTTCAGACTTTGAAATGTATTTAGCATCGTGGTTGAGCCTTAACAGCAAGCAAATGTTTTTAAATGTTAGCATTCCTGACACTTTCTATCTTTAGGGATAGGAACATGACTCAACAGGTCAGATCCTACACTGAGAACACTGAAGGTTTCTAAATTCCTTGGTGAGGGAATTCTGCATTGCCAAAGATTGTTTTAATAAGTGAGTCATTGGCTGGGTCTTGAGATTGTTTGGGTTTTGTTTTGTTTTGTTTTTTTAATTAGAAAGATTGTTCACTTTAATTATATTCTCTAACAGGATTTGTCATGTGGGTACTAAAATAATAGCATGTGTCCCAGTGTGCCCAGGGCTGCGAACAATACGTGAGAGATGTGGTCTTTGCCCTCAAAAGGCATATAGGAAAGAGTGGGAGTGTTGAGCATTTTGCATAGTGTCCTGGAAGTCAAAAAGCCTATCTCATCCCCTGTGTCCGCTGGGTAAAATGGACAGTCCCCTCCTTACACAACAGAAGTCTGCCCCTGACCATAAGGGATTGACATTCAGTTCCTACTAAATGGCCAGGGGAAATTGGTAGGAGCCCTGAGTGACACACCTAATGATCCTCTAATGTGGCAGGAATGAATGGGAAGGAAGGAGAACAGAGTGAGGGGAAACGGAAAATGTGCAGCCAAGACCTAGAGCAAGTCACGCTTGCAAGCAGATACATTCACAAGAAGTAAACAATCAGTAACGATGCTTTGAGAGTCTGGAAAACCAAAAAACAATTTTCATAAACTCACAAATAGAGCTTTAAATAATAAAAAGCTTAAACTGTCACTTACAAAGGAAATTCTCCTTTGAATGGAGTCCAGAAAACCATGAAATGCTGTTGATAAGGCTGTGCCAATTTGTAAAGCCTGCCACAATCTCCAGCTCACGTTTTTTCCCCCTTTTTTCCTTTTTCTTTCAAAAAAAAAAATTTCTTTTCCCCTGAGCTTTGTTAGTACGAGAGCCTACAACACCGCCACCAAGTATTTTCTAAATCCGAAACCTCTCCCCAACCCCCCAACAAGGGGGCCGGGTGGTTGAGGCATTTGGTTTATTCCTTGGAAATAATGTTAAAATAGCATTTGCAGAGCCAGAGAAAAGATTTTTGATGGAAAGCTCCGGTAGGGATGTGTAAGCTAACTCACCAAGTTTCTCGCCCTTATCAACCATTGTATTCAGGATTAATTATAGGTTTGCTGGAATCTCACACTTCACTAGAATGTTTACCCACCAGGACAGAGCTGGCTGATTGGCTTTCTTCAACCAAAGTAAACTTTTAACTAGTGGAGGCTTAACAATCTTACTGTTTTGCTTACCAGTTGTTTTAGGTATTTTTCCTCCTCCATGTTGACCAATTATTTCCAATTAGACTTATAATTGCATTGTATAGTTAAAAGGCCCAATTAATATCTTTAAGGCAACAATGTTAAGTGGTATTTAGTGGAAATTTTATATTTAGCTGTCAAAAATAATCATGGCTTACGTTTATAGAGCCCCTTTCATCCTGAAGGATACCAAAGTGCTATTACAAATTTCATACGCTCCGTTACTAATTATAGGTCAGAACCATTCACCCCAGCACTATGACATCCTGCTGGCGATGAAGAATGACGGACTAAGGTGACAGCACTTGAGAACTATTTTTGAAAGTCTCCTATTTAACCGGACTGGTGAAGGCAACTGAGCCAACAGAAGGCGGTGTTCTGGCGATTACTGGAATTTGGTTCTCCTGTCTCCACTCCTGCCAGAAGGGAGGTACAGCAAGTCGCATAAAGGATTTACATGTGAACACTGAACCCCCTTTTCAGGGACGGGAAGGGTGATCCCCTGATACCATGGCAAGACTGTGATTACTTGCTTTCCAACAGCTACAGCAAATTCATCACAGCAAATCAGCGTCGCCAGCCTCTGACGGGCCATCCATCACGGGGAAAGCACTCACCTCACTCAGGAATGTGTGGTCGGCTGGCTTCAGCAGGACCTGAGATGCCAACCATGTGTACTGGCAAGGGAAATCTTGAGTGTTCCCTCCACAGACCTAAGACACGCTTGAGCTGGGGAGGCAGGGGTGGGAATGGGAACATAACTTGCCCACAGTGACCCATCTTAGAGTAGATAAAAAGGCTGAAGTGTTAGCATGGGTCTTGCATAGGCTGATATTCCTACTGAGGAAAATGAACGTGACCCCCAGGGGCCAGTTCCTGAGGTTTGGCAACCTGGTTTCAGAGACAGGTTATTTATATATCCATTTGACAAACACTTGAGTCCCTTCTATATACTCAGTACTGGGAATAGTGCTGGAAATAGAGGAGGAAACACAACACACAGAAGTCACCGCCCTCAGATACGCCAGGATGGCAAGTGACAGAGACTGTAAGGAAAGCCAGTGGCCTTCCTTCACAGAGGCTTTGATCCAGTTTGGAGCGCACACTGGTCCCAGATTCCCACAAGCTCTTGTTGCCTTCAAAATGACTAAATGCAATGAAGGAAGAGGACCCAATATGAAGAGACCCTAAAGCAAGGACAAGACAACAAGTGACGTGATAGAGACTGTGGAATTGCGGGAGTAGCCAAGAGGAATGTGAACTGACCAGAAGTCAGTTAGAAAAGGGCAAATGGCACCTTAGGGAGAATTTTTCAAGAACCTGCCGAGGAAAGATTTGATAAAGAGGCGTTGGGCAAGAATCCTAGAGAAAATGCAACCACTAATTCTTGGCTCAGCTGACTGTTTCTATCTGCAAACAACTGGGGGTGGGGGGTGGGGAGAGCTAAGCAAGGAATGCTTTGGAATGCCAGGACCAGGACAAAGGGAGCAGGGGAGCCAACCTCTTAGCATTGGTGCTCAGACATTTCTCCCCCTACATTCAAGCACCTGAAATGGGCTGACTAAGTCTGTTGTGATGGAAGGACACCAGAGAGAAACAAGAGGATGGTCATAAAAGAAGCTTCTTCAGGGGGAAAAAAAAATCCTAACGAGGAGAAAGAGAGGAATGAAATTGTATTCTTTCTGCAAGGTATTCCAGTGCCTTCTGCTGGGGGGATGGTGGGTGGAGGGGGGTTTTGGGAGGAAGGAATCCATTTCATCTGTGCAGAAACTGGGGTACAGAACAGGAAGTCCAAGCAACAAACCAAACCCAGCTCCGTGAATTCCTATTGCCTGTCTCCATCTGTGTGGTAGCTCACTACAGCCACACGGCACCCATCAGCCCAGCACATTCTCCGTAGTGATGGTGGCTGTTTTGCTGTATGGACCACAGGAAGTGGTCTGATTCCAGACTGTTTGAAATAGGAATCTCATCTTTGGTGATAACTGAGTCATTCCAATTAATAACAGCATTGCTCTTCCCTAGTAACCTTTAACTTTTCTCACTCTCCATTAGTAGAAACTTCTAGCAATGGTCTTTCTTAGCTGAAAACAATGTTTCCTCCTCCTATTAATTTTAGGACAAAAGTTCATGTCCTAATGTACCTGGGGAGGCAGACAAACAAAGGTAAACAAAGTCTACTATCTAACTCTGAAGTGACTCATGGCAAAGGAAGACTTCGCCTGAGGCTCATTCCTCTCTGGACAATCCCTGAAGTCATATTCGTTCAAAGGGTTCCATCTTGTCCCCTTTCAATGATGCTGCTAGTGGAAAGGGCTGTCTCCTTCATATAAAAATGGTTCAAATACTAAAATAGTAAACATATTTGATGCCAAAATGAGATGCATGATAACTTCTAAAGATTCAGAGTCCTAACAAATATAACATCAGATATTCTCATGGCATCTCTACGAAGTGGAGAAGAAATGAGTGTTACAACTTCTACTTTAGTAAAGATAGAAAAATTAGATTCAAAACTTAGCCATTGGTCACCCTCTCACTCTCTGAGCCCAAAGTTCTGACCTAACGTCATGATAATGATAAGAGTAATAACATGGCAGGTGCTGTGCTAAGTTCTTCAAATAAAGTAGCTCATTTAAGCATGACAACGACCACAGGAAAGCAACAGCATCATGAGGCTCTTTGGCTGATGATCAAGGGGTTGAAGCCAGGAAGTGTGGGCATCACGGTTGGCCCCTAAGCTGCCTTGCTCCAGCACCCAGTATTTTCACTCATGTATTGGACGAGTGTTTACTTAAAAATATAATATGTTAGCACAATTTAGTTCAAGTGATGGGTTAAAAACAAACAAACAAACAAATAACCTTTGCATTCGTACTTTCATTCTCTGGAGAAAAATGACCCCAACAAAATGACAACTTCCAGAGGAATGATGAACAAGGAAGCTGTGGAAGAGAGAAAGAAGAGTGAGTTTGATTTTAATCCAGAGGCAAAGGCCAAAGATAAGGATGTAAAGTAAGCAGGAGGTGGAAGGGGAGCTGAAAAGAGCAGAAATATAGACAGAAATTTGGGAGGAGGTCTCAGGTGGATGTGGTGCCACATGGAGCCCAAGCTCATAATGCATCAGGGGGATGAGGACCTGTGGATGTTCACACAGAGGCTGAGAGACAACAGCCTTTTCTTCCTCATATTGAGACTTCCTTGAGGTCTGCTTGCTCTCATCTTAATGCTTCTGCTGACTGGATCCTCCCTCTAAGCCAGTCAACCCTCTGGGCGTCATCCCCCAGGTCAGATGTATCTGCCAAAATGTTTCACAGGCTCCATTTCTGAATTTATAGTTGGCTTATTATTAGTGTGAAGTACCTAGACAGCTCTCATTTTGAATTTTAAAGGCTCTTAACCTCTGAAAATATTCCCCACACCCTCTCCAGACAACCATTCCCCCAGACCCTACTGTCCCTATTCTCTTCTTCCATCTTTCTTTCCCTTGAAATGTCTCTTCGTCTCAAAGTTCATATTTCCTTCCTGGGAAGTCATAGCTGAAAATAGTCTTATAATTCCAATTTCTAAATAACTCCACAGCTCGGCAATGCTTCTCGTGTAATGCTGAGCATTGTGCTCTAGGGAAAATAACAGAGTGTAAGGCAAAGTGAGGGGGGTGCCCTAGAGGAATTTAGGTGGGGAGATAAAACACAAATAGTCACTCTGGAATTTTCAGAGAAAAACACCTCTGAGCTTATTGCCCCTCAATAGCCACATTCATGTTATAATTGCCTCTTACTAACTCCTTCCAATTAAACCCTACTTAACGTAACATTAAAGAAATATTCTGAACATCCCCCACTTGCCCTAACTGCAGCCCCCAACCGCTGCCCAACCTTGCCTCAACAATCATCAAACATTCTGCTTGATTCTTCCCTTCTTCCTGTACTGACATATCTGAAATCTAAAATGAGCCTCATTTCAGTAGGCATCCAGCTTGGAAACCTTCTTCCTCACAAAGAAATTTGCAGACTAATTAGGTAATGTTGTTAAAGCAATTTAAAATCCTTAAATTATATAATCCCCGGTTACTTTTTCTTTAATCTCCTTAAATTACTCTAATTTTATGTTTTTCCTTAGTGGATTGTATTACCCAGAACTCATAATGGTAGATCTTCTAAATCATCTGAATAGCAATGGTGTTTTTCATTTAAAAGTCACAGAGGCTCTCATTTGAGTGAGAGCTGAGAGGACTTTTCTTCCCCCACCCTAAAAACACGTTCCTAGAGAATGTTCCTTCCTACTCTCATGGGATCTCAGTGACCGTCAACATGAGTGACTAGCTACCATACGGCTTTCCAAACAAGTTTGTTTTTGTTGTTTTCCAATACTGAACTGAAACCTACAAGAGCTATCACCAAATCTCTGCACACAGATTGCAGAAAACATTACTTTGTCCTAGAGATTATATCGGACAGCCTCTACTCCTTTTTTGTCTGTCGCTTATCGTAGCTCAGGTGAGCGATGGAGCACGGAGACAAAGGAGAAAGAACATCAACTGGTTGGGAAGGTCACCAACAAGAAGATTTCTAGGTAAACTTCACCTGAGAATCACCATGTAGGTATTATGGAACCCTAAGAGTGGACTTTTCAGAATCAGTATTCAAAGACTGTTCCAAGAAGCCTAGCAAATCTCCACGAGGGAGTCAAGGAGAGAGCCTGGGCTCTGCCATCAAGAGTTGAACCACCATGGGCTTGTCACTTGATTTCCCTTGGCTTTACTTAATCTTACCGATAGTGGTGCTAAAGATGATAATCATTGAGATCTTTTCTGGCTCGAAAAGAGTCTGTCATGAATAAAGTTTCTAGAGAACAAGAGATTCATAAATGGGATATGAGTCATTCATTTCGGAGAGATTTTAGTTCCCTCTAGGCAATTAAGAAAAGTTTGAGCTGCAATATCAAACAATTTTTAAATGGATTTTTAAAATTCGAAGTCACCGGATCATACACTGGGATGAGGTTCTTTTTAATACAATCCAAACTAGGTTGAGGAACTGGGTTTGGAGGGTTTTATGTGGACCAGAATATTTGAAATATACTGTCAGTAAATATAACTTGGGAGGGAAAGTTTGAAGAGCTCCAAATGCAGAACCCAACCAGGCCTGCAGATTAGCAACCCCAACAGATCAAAGTGCTAATGTTCAAGGTAAATATTCCCGCCTCCCTTCCTTCCTCTCTCTCTCTGTCTTTTTTTTTTCCTCCTTTTCTTTTTTTGGGGGTGGGAGGAGGCCTTAACTTTGGTGTATTTGGGTCCATAAGCTCATGAGGGCAATCAGAGGTAAAATCATCCAGAACCAACATGAGACTTCCACTGTCTGCAGCACTATTCAATATGGTAGCTGCTGGCCACACATGGGCATTTATATTTATATTCAAATTCATGAAAATTAGCTTAAAATTTTTAAATCCACTTCTTCAGTGCACTAGCCACATTTTGAGTGCTTATATTCAAAAGCCCCAACTGGCCATTTGCTAACATGTTGGACAGTGGAGTTATAGAACACTCTCATCCCAGTAGAGTTCTGTTGAACAGTGACACATGGCTGCCTGTTCAAAGGCTTAAGAAACTTCTCTCAGAAAGGTTTTTTGTTTTTGTTTTTGTTTTTTGTTTTTTGTTTTCTTTTTTTTAGACAAGCTCTAAAGTCAAGCTGCCTGAATTCAAACCCAAATACCACCCCTGGCTACCTGTGGTGCCTTGGCATTGGTAACTTAAGTGCTCTTCATATGTTTACCCCTTGGCAAAATGGAAATGATCATTATACATGGCTTCTACTGTCTTTCTGGGGGTTAAATGAGATAATACTGCCTGTGAGGCTCAGTGCCTGGGATCTATTGAGAACCCAATAAATATTATTGTTTTTATATCAATCTTTAGGGCAAAAAAGAAAAATGGCCCTTGTTCCAACAATTTCAATGCTAATGAAAAGGCCCATTTTCTGTCAAAACACTGCTCTCGGAATATTTTTCCTACAGAGAAACAGGATATCCTTCTTCAACCCCTCCTACTTTCTGTTTGACTCCTTATGCAGAATCTTAAAAATCCTGGTTTGGGCCTTTAAATTATTTTTAATTTACAGAAATAGGACGGAGGGCAGCAAGTCCACACATAATCATATCTTAATTATCTACTCATTGACTCATCAGAAAGCTTATGGTCAGCCTTTCTCTCAGGCAAATTATAGAGCTTGCCTCAAGAGCATTATATGATATACAACAGAAATAAACCTTAAAATCAGGGGCCAATCCATTTTTGGGAACTTTTCTTAAAAATATTCTCTCCATTGGAATGCATTCAGGGGGATGGCTAATATTTCTGAGAACTTTGAGGTATGGTCTCTTTTGCTAGGTACCTCTTGAAACTCCTCTGCCTCTCACTCACATTAGAACTATGGAATTAAGTGGTATCTATGCTAAATGTCTGCTCACTTCTGGGCCATGTTTTCTGCCTGCCAATCAGCAGAGGTAACCTCTCAGTGAAGCCACGGGCCAAGCAGGAGCCCAGCTCCGGCTCCCTATGTTGCTAGAGGCTGGTATCACTCATGGTCCCATCTGCACAACACACACAACCCCAGGACCCACACCCACAGGGACATCGGAGTGTCCACATTGCGTAAGTAAAGCAACTATGGCCAGAGGGCAGGCCTGAGAAGACTTGCATCTCTAACTCCAGCTCAGCCACAAACATTCTGATCTTGAGCACATTGTTCTTTTCTCTGAAAAGAGAAGGAATTAAACTAGAGGATCTTTCTAGCCCCTCAGAGAGTTGACTGTTTCCATGGCAAGATTCAGATTTCACAAGATCTCAAAGTGCTGCTGTTTTTTGGTGGAGAGTTTTTGGTGAGGAGAGAGACAAATCCAATTAAAGCACAATGTCCAAATACCAGTAACACCTAGGAAAGAAGTTCCAGTTCTCTTCTCTTTGGTTCTATGCCCTCTCATGGCTCCATCAGCGGCAGAACAGCTCCCTTTTCTGGGTGGGGCAGTGGCCCCCATATACACATTTCAGAGTCCTCACTTGGATCTTTTGTTATGCCCTAAGTAGTAAAATATTAAGAAATAAAGGGTACCGCTTTGCGACAAAATAAGAACCAAATCACATTCTTAAGCTGAAGATATTATGAATACCATCCCAAGTAGGTAGGAAGAAGAGCTCAAGAAGTTGAGTGCCTTTTTTCCAAAATCTGATTCACTAAATAGAAATTCTACTTTATCCAATATGGTTTTCCCTTTACTTTTCCTACACAGTTAAATTACAGACAGAGGAAATGGCTGATTGTTTTTTTTTAATTTTAATATGTTCTTTTTCATTAAAAATATTCTTTTTTTTTCATTGTTCTCCACTTTAAGAGACAGCTTCTTCACACAATCCCATGAGCATGGAGCATAGTTGTTTTTGAGAAGCTGCACATTGGCAGAGGGGTAGAGTAGAAGGTAGTTTCGCGAACTAATTGTCACCTATGCCAGTGTAAATAATTTCTTTGACAACAGTCTTAATTTTCAGGTTCCTTCACCATCCACCCACTCAACATAGTAAAAAGCAAGATAAGTCATGACTAAAAGAAAAAATTTAAGTCTGCCAAATGGTTCATTGGTTGACCATTACATACTAGAACAGGTTGTCATGTGCTTCACTCTTTGCCAGAAGCTAGAGGACTCCAGTTAGCTTGTGAAAGAGACAGAAGCAACTGCCAGAAACTACAAGTCCCAGCATGCACTGGTCCACACAGATCAAAGAGACATAATTGGAGATGATGATATCTTCGTTTTAATTAAAAGAATTCTCTTATCTTCAAAGAGCTTTTCAAATACTCCCAGCACATCATAAGGCCCATACCATTATAAATCCAATTTAAAGATGGATAAGAAGGGGGAGGGGGTTGATGTGATTGGACTTGACACTAAATGTTGCCCATCGTGGGAAGCTGCTGGACCTCACAATTGTTCTCTAGGTTCAATTCTCCTGGGGTTTTCGTTGCCAAATTAAACCCAGGATCCCTTCCCAGATTGCTTCACCACATAATCAATTACTTTCTGGGTAAAACCATCTAGATGGTAAGAAACGCTGCTCTTCAAATCTGATTCTGCAGAGCCCAGGGCCTCAGTGATACCTCGTTAAGAGTGACAGTTCACAACTAGAAACAAGCAAAAAAGCTTTCAATTTAGAGCTGCATTGAAGGAGCCCAAAGAGCAGAAAAATGAGAAAGATCAAGGAAGCTATAAACTAGGGAGAGAAATGGGATACACAATATGGGCCTGCCTCAAGTTAGCCACCAAAAGTCACTCCTCACTAGCCATTATTAGAACAAAAGCATTTCGTGACATCAACTATTTCCTTTGCTCCATGCAATGAGATGACGCCATGTTTGTCCTTCCATAGGTGATTGGTTCTTCGCAATGATAGGAGGTTAGTAGCAGGTGACCACTCAGAAGAGACCCACCAGAAACAGGGTCCCGGCTTCAACACCCTACTTATTACTTTAACAAATCCACTCACCATGGGCATGAAGTCCTTAATTCCCTCACACCCCTCCTTGTGTTTTCTTTGTATTTTTTTTTCTGATTTGGTTATCACTAAAATACACATTTTAATTGAATTATGCAAGATTCAAACTTCAACGGCTTTGAACATTTCAGTAAACACTTCTACCCACTTACCTACAGCAATGCCGCAAATCCTTGCAGAAAATTGAGGGCAGTTCTGACAGCTTCTCAGTAAGAACTTTTTTAAACTTATAAATGAATTTTCTCTACAAGCTTCTCAGCCCATGTTTATTTCTCTTGATTTTTGCTCTTCCGTGTCAACTTCCTAGACCATTTTCTGTCCTTTATCTTTTACTCTGTGCTTCTAGACCACACACAGGTTCGGGAGCAAGCTGGAGCATCATGGCCTTACTGTGGGGTCTCTTCCTTTAGAAGAACAAGTGTCAAGGTTAATTCTGTCTATTTCTTTCCTGCCGTCAGGTACATTAACCTACTTTGCCTTTCTCTATAGTTGCCTGTAAATTGTTCACATGTATTTTCTCTTAACCACAGAGCTTTGGCCTTTCCTCAGATATGGTCTGGGCCTTCACTCTTTCCTTGTAAGACATTGGCCATACCTTCCCACCAGGTTTCCTATGCTTTCACCTGCTCATGGTTGTTTGCTTTCATTGCATTGCTGACAAACTCACATGAGTATCTTTTCCAATGCATCAACTTTTTATTTGAGGGTCCCTTTAAACTCAACTCACCTTCTAAGGTTTTCTTACAGCAATTTTCGTGAGAACAATAAGGAATAGTTTTAAGTGGAATATAGAATTGCATTGTTATGGAGCAAAAGTTAATTCATACCCAAAATAGTGTCTGATGGAGCCAATTGGTGATAATAGAGCTAAGAAGACTGAAATGAGAATGTGGGTACCTTTTTATAGGGAAATATCTTTTGTTCAGTGCCCACAAACTGAGTCAGCAATTCCAGCAAACATTGCAAACCTGTGTGTCCTTTGGTTATAAAGCAGGGGGTGAATGAGAAGATCATCACAAGTCTTGCATCTATCACAGCCATGGGAGGGAAAAGCTCATCTCAGAGCATGTCCTTCTGTGTGCGCTATCTTTCATACACACATGAAAGTCATTTCGGAGAATAAGCTACTTCAGAACATGGTATCTCTAATTACCGTGAGTCGATCCAAAGCTCTGTTGATTCAAAAGCCAGAAAGAGAGTGGCTGGAAGACTTTTCAAGTGCCCCCCAACCTGAAAGCTAATGTCTGCTCTCAGGCCTCACAGACTATGATATCATTGTGATTAACATATATAGGCCACAGACTTTGTGCTAGGCAGCATACTATGCACCTTTGAGACTACATATAATCCTTGCAATAAAATGAATATTCTGGATGGCTGATGAGTTAACTGGACCAAAGTCATTCATTCACATCCAACAATCATCAAATACCCATCCATTCCTATCCTAAATTGCTCTGGGACCCTATAGCAGTGTGCTCAAGTTACTAAGAGGTAAGGAGTTTCAACTCTGACAAAGTACAGTTAAAAGGAAATGAGGATGTTTGGCCCGACTCCAGGAAGATCTGACAGTGTCTTAAACTGTCCTTCCAACTGCCATGTGCCGAAGGGATTCTCTTTGTCTTGCATGGCCCCAAGAAGAGAGCTCAAGTCACTAGAGGTATCCACACCAACGCTGAATTGTATTAAATAGTAATTACTCAACAAAGATAAATTAAGTGCTTAAGTACTTTGCCAAGCGCTGGTAATAGGATGAATAGGATACAAATGAGCATGCAGCAAGAATTTCAGAATTTGGTGTGGTAAGTTGAGATAATAGGGACCTCTACGGCATTAGGAGAACACAAAGGATGGTCAGGACTGCATCTTGAAGTTAAAGGGTTAGGGGAGCCACAGGAAATGACAGAAGGCTTTCTGGGGAGATGGGGCCCCACCTGAATCCCAGAAGGTGAGGAGTTAGTGAGACGCTGAAGTGGGAAGGGCATGGCAGTTTGATAACAGGGTAACCAAACCTTTAGAGATAGAGAGATTACGGATGTGATTCACATTTGTGTGAGTGGTTCGACTTGTCGACATTTGTTGTCCAATTTTGATTCTACAATTTCTAAAACTGACTAAGAAATCCATCACCAGTGGCAGGACTGATTCACACAGTCGGCTCTTCCTTATCTCTGAAGAAGGAAGGGAGTCGCTTAAGGAAGCTGGGCTGTGGCCCAGAACAAACATCAAATTCCTTGTCTTTCCACGAAGCAGGACAGAAAGAATAGGTAATGAGGTATAATGAGGATAGTCAGAAGAAAACAGTGAGGTCAGTAGAGGCCCTCACTCCAAAACTGGGCCAGCCAGAGGAGCTGAGAGAGAACCATTGACAAAAGAGAAAAGGTGACACCTGAGAAGCAGGTATGAAAAAAGAAATCACACAGATGCAAGACAATAAAGAAATCAGCTGGTCTAACCCAAATATTATGAAAATTGTGCTCAGAGAAATGAGGCTCCTTGCCCAATATCTCATAGCTATTTGAAAAGAGGGTGCCTAGTACTCACCCCAGGGGGATTTCCACTGTACCTTGTGGTTTCGTTTGCTTTTTCACCCTAATACAAAAATTGCTACTTATGCTTCTTTGAGCTTTCTTCTCCGGGGACCAGGATGGTGATTATTTGTTATGATTTAAAAGACTTAATCTTTTACAGCTCCTACTGGTGTTGGAGGCTACATACAAGGGGTGGGGGGGGCGGAGTATGGAGATGATGGTAAGCAGGTAATGATATCAACCAGGCTTTTAAAATAGATTTTCACATGGCAAATCTTTGGTGAAAATAACCCAAAATTGACCACATTACCACAATTAGTTGAACCCTGTTGCCTGAAGAGGGTTAGCTCTGAGAGCATATAATTAGCTTTATGGTTTTCTCAAAGTCTGACTTTATTTAAAAGCAATAAATGTTTTTTTTTTTAAGCCATTCAGCAAAATAGATGATGAATACCCTGTAATGACATTTTTCTAGTTCTTATTTGGCTCAAAAAAAAAAAAAAAGAAAAGAAAAGAAAAGAAAAAGAAAAAGAAAACAGATGTATTTTACATAAACTCACCAGTAAGTAGAAACTGGTAAGTAACATTGAGGAATAGATTCAATAAAACTTTCACGGATTTGAAAGTCAATGGGTATGCCTCAATAAATAAGGAAGTCAGTGGTTTTCTGGCATAAAACCACCTTGTGCAATTCAACAGGGAAAAAGTCTAGCTGACAGAAGAAATTGATGATATGTAAGCTTCCAAATCTCTACCTGCATCCCAGGGGCAAGTATCAATGGAGAACCAAAGTGAAGGTGCCTCATAAGATGTTAAATCACAGGAAGAATTACTATATAAACTTAATAGTTTTACTCATTGAATATACTGTGTATCAAAGTGCCTTAAAAGAAAAGATTCAGTTAGAGTGTGGCATCCAAAATTATTTTTGGACAAAGTATGATACACACACATGCACACACTCACACTAATGGTTTAGCTAACTATTAAACATAAAAGTTATTCCAAATTAATAGATATGCCAGATAACACTATTAAACTAACCTTAAAGTGCTGATTTTGGGGAGCCTGGGTGGCTCAGTCGGTTGAGTGTCTGACTTTCAACCGTGTGACGCTCTACACTCAGGTGGGAGTCTGCTTGGAATTCTCTCTCTTTCTCCCTCTGTCCCTCCCACCACTCACATTCTCTCTCATTCTCCCTTTCTCTATCTCAAATAAATAAAGAAATGTGTGTGTGTTTTTTAAAGAAAATACAGACTTCATATTTGGTGAATGTGTGTCAAAAGTTTCTTTTTTTGTGAAAGGAGGCATTTTCAATTTTCAAAATGCCTGATTCCTTTAAAAACCATTTTACTTTAAAGCTATTTCCTCAGGCTCATAATGTCTCCCAAGTATTAAAAGATCAAAACACAGGTTCTCGTACTTTCTCAAGTGCAATGTTTTTCCTTTTTTTTCTACTTTTATTGAGATATACTTGATGTATGCTGTCTTGCACATGTAACAGCATGTGATTTGATACACATACTTATTATGAAATGATCACCACAATAGGGTAAGCTAACACTACCATCACCTCACATAATTACCGTGTGTGTGTGTGTGTGTGTGTGTGGTGAGAACATTAAAGGCCTCTCTCTTAACAACTTTCCAGTATATGATACACTGTTAAATACAGTCACTATGCTGTACATTAGGTCTCCAGAACTTATTCATCTTCCAACTACAATATTTTGCCCTTTGACAAACATCTCATTTCCTCTCTCCTCCTGTCCCTGGAAACCAACATTCTAATCTTTGTGTCTGTGAATCCAGCTGTTTTAGATCAAATGCATTATTTCCAAAATCATTTGAGGACAGAAAACAGAAGAGCCACTAGAACATTAAGAAGCAAGGTATGCAAATGCCTAGTTCAGCCCCGAAGTCATGGTCAACAGGTCCAAAATATTTATTTCATTATCGGTCTACACTCGTGCATTCTACATTATTAAGTTGCCTGTTTTTATGTTTATTCTTAACTATAAGTGAAAGACCCAGTCACATTGAGATAGTCATATCAGCTTGAACTTTTTGTGTTTATCCTCTCAAGGTAAGTTTACGGGTGTCTTCATTCACCAGTGAGTGACTGGTATTAGTACTTAAGTTCCTGTTGTATTTCTCACCCATAGTTCAAGAAAAAATTAACCATTCTCATATTTACACAGTTTCAATGAATTTATTTACCCTCAAGAGGTTGGTTATCACTCATTTATTCAAAAAAACATATTTACTAAGTACTTAGTAGGTGTCAGGGCCTATTCTAGGGAAACGGGATAGAGCACCCAACTACAAATACAAAAATACCTGTCTTCAAGGAGATATGCATTCAAGTAATACATGATCAATCTAGGGAATAAATATGAATATAGTGTTTTAGAAGATGACAAGTGCTCTGGAGTTCAAGAAATTGAGACAAAGGCTTTGTATGTTGGGGAAAGAGAGTTATAAGTTTCAATGGAGGATTCAGGCCGACTTCATTGAGAAGATGGCATATGATGAAGGTGCTAAAGTTGACCATGCAGCTATCTGAAGAGAGAATGTTTTAAATATCTGTTTTAAAGACAGAGCAGTCAGTGCAAAGGCTCTGAGACAGAAGCATGCCTGGCATGTTTGAGAAATCACAGGAATACCTGATTGGCTAGAGCAGCATGTGAGAGGTAGAGGAGGAGATGAAGCTAAGCAGGTAAGGAGGGATGGGGTAGGTCTTGTAGAGTCTTATAGACCAGCATAGGGATTTCTACTTCATACTTTGAGGGAAATGAGGAGCTGTGTGGAACAGAGCAATGACATGACCTGGATGATATGTTGAAAAGATCACTGGACTACTGTCTTGAGAATGGACAACAAAACTGGAAACAGGAAAACTAATTAAAAGACTGTTACAGTAAGCCAAGCAAGAGACAGTGAGGATTTAGACCAAAATGTTGCACTGGGGTAGTGAGAAGTACATAGATTCTGAATATGTTTATATGGTAGGATGATCTCCCCTATCAGCCGTGGTGTATGAAGAGAGAGGAGAGGCAAGAATGAATACATATTTTTGATTTGAGCAATTGAAAGGATCAATAGCTTATTGCATTGAGAAGATTCAGTTTGGTTCAGGGTTGGGGAAAAGATTAGACATGTAAGGAAATGCTACCCTTGGTATGTCTCTACACACACCCAAGAGAAGAAGTCAAATCGGTAGTTGAACTTGAATCTGAAGTTCAGAAGAGAGGTCTGTGTGGAACATATATATGTGAGGGTTGTCATGATTTAAATTATGCTTAAAACCATGTGACTGCATGATATACATTTGAAGGGAATGTCAAAGGGAAGAAAAGGTGACTAAGGAATAATCTCTGAGACACACCAGCATTAAAAGTTAGGAGTGAAAAGGAGAAGTCATCCAAGGAAAGCAGGAAGGAGCAATAGTGAGACAGAAGGAAAACCAATGTGGTGTCCTGAAAGCTAAGTGACAGGGTAAAGTCTGTCGGGGAGGCATGGCTGATGGGCAGGCATGGAGGTCATGGGTCATCTTGACAAGAGTAGCTATTAAGGAAAGGGACACAATGAGTCTGGAGACAAGAGCGAAGGTAATTAGTTCCTCTATAGCAACAATTCTCAAACTTTTTGGTCTCAGGGCCCCTTTACACTCCTAAACATTCTTGAGTGTGCCTTTGGTTATATGGTCTATACTTCTCAACATTCCTCTACCAGAAATCATAACAGGGGAATGTTTAGAACACATGAATGCACAAGCTCACGTTGCTTTAACCACCAGAGTGATGACATCATCATACATTGTGTAGCTTCCAGAAACCTCCACTCTGCATTGGTAGGAGAAAGAGAGTGAGAGGTGAAAATGTTTTAGACTATTATGAAAATAGTTTTGACCTCACAGACGTCCTGCAAGGGTTTCAGGGATCCCAAGGGATCCGGGCTTCCTTTTGAAACTGCTAACAGGCATGAAAGGAAATCACAGGATTGAGGACATAGGCTAGTGGTGAGGGGGTTACCATCTGTGGAGTCTACTTCCCAGGATTGGATACAGTCATCATGAGAGTGAGGGTGAGGGCTTGGAGGAGGATTGGGGGCTGGAAGAAAGGAGATGTGAAATTAGTCTAGAACAGGAGTAAGGACTAAGAGTACTGCAAGCATTAAGAGGAAATCTTGTGTTGCTGGGTTTGGTTGTTTCAGTTTTTGGTGGTGGTTTATCCTGAAATGCTCATGTATGTGTGATCTAAAGAAACAAAGAGAGAAAAGTCAATCCAAACTTAGGTTGTTCAATATGTATTTTTTGGTGACAAGATTGTGTCTCAACCAGATTATTCTACGGGTCACAAAGCAAATCATAAGACCGTTGTTATCTACCCATTTATTTGTGAAGTGATTGTAGAATGCCCACCATATACCAAGTGTGTTAGGTTTTGGGAGTGTAAGACTGAATAGGTCATGTAGTCATTCAACCAGTAGAGCTCACATTCATATTTGAACCACATACACTGAGATCTAAATTGCTCCAGAATTTCCCCAAGGTATAGAAAACGTAGTAAGGGCCACCAAAGGTTATTGAACCTCATGCAGGCTACCTGACTCACATTTTCAAACTAAGGTACCACATGACCCATAATTTACTAAACACATGATAATAATGCAGGAGTCCAAAGGGGACCATCCATAAGCATACTCAGAATCCGGTTTCTAGAAAACCTATTTCCTCTGCCACTCCTGGAATTTGACATTTGGGCCAATGCGAACTCTTACAGCTTTAACTGAAACCAAAAAGTGGGCATTGACAATAATTTTGTGTTGCCTTCCCCTGAACCGAGGCTCATGGCCTGACATTGGAGTAAGAATGTGATTTTTGCCATTCCATCCAGGTCCTAGATAAGATTTTATGTTTCGGTTCTGGCTTGAATGCTTATAATAATAAACCAAAACTTTCTGAAAAGAAATGAATCAGCACATTATCACTTAAGTATTCACCCTTCATCCTTTTCTAGTCTTTTTTTTTTTTTTTTTCATCCTTTTCTAGTCTTTAAGGATCTCTCGGCCTGGGCGTTTTGTTTGTGCAGTGAATATAGAAACATTTTAACCCAATATTAGTGGAGAGAAATATGTCAGACTTTTAAAAATATAATTAATGAGGGGCACCTGGGTCAGTTAGGCATCCTGATCTTGGTTTTGGCTCAGTGGTAATTTCAAGGTCATGGGGTAGAGCCTCTCATCAGGCTCCAAGTGAAGCACAGAGTCTGCTTGTCCTTCTCCCTCTGCTCCTCCCCGTGCTCACACACATTCTCTCTCTAAAATAAATAAATAAAATCTTTACAGATAAATAAATCAATAATATAATAATTAGCAACAGAGAAGAATAGTTTAAATCGGCTTGTATCGACACCTAAATATAGGTTTGAGTTTGCAAGTATTGAGTCAAAAATATATTTTGGAAAGGGGATTATTTTGATATTTGGGGAGTCCCTGTCCAGTCTCCCAAGAATCTAGGTGCCAAGAAAATGAGCTTTTTCCTTTAAGGTGAACATTTTTGTCTTTTTGATAAATTGTAACCCAGTATTCTAGGCTCCAGAGACAAAACAGGGTTACTACAACAGATCCTATTTTATAATTCCTAAAGTAGTAAAACTTTGGATTTTCCCTGCTAGACATTTGGAGGGAAGAAGGAAAAAAGAAAATGACAACTGAAAGAGAAATTTTCATTTTAATTAATTTGTTGTGAAATGTTCTTTATTTGGTGCGATTTGAAGTGGATTTTACAATCTATTATATTGCATGACAGGCACACTTAACAGGCACTCTAGACTCTGCACCACACCACCTGAGCTTTATTACCTGGATGGTAAGCCTAAACAAATGGATGTATAATGATTTGTAGACAATTCCCATGCAATAACTCTATTATTAAATCTAAGGCGTTATTAAAAGTTAATTATATTTTAAATTATTGAGATTTAACAATGATGTAATATACAGAGAAGATATTTATCTCCTCCAGTTTGTCCTATAATTACTAACCTCCATGAACTTCTCCCTTTAATTCTGCGTTCTCCTTGCTAAATAGCCTCTCTGATGGAATCCTACGCCTACAGCCCCACATGACTCTTTCTGCTTGAGACCTTTAATATCGTCCTTACCCACCTCTCTTCTTCTCCATCTTTACCCAAGATCTTGTCACTATCTTCAAAGGGAAAACTGTCTTTTCAAGGCAAGAGTTCTCACCCCTCCCTTACTTTTCTCCTCACCAAAATCCTTCTTTTCATAGCTCCTTATCTCCTTCAAAGTTCTAAACATCTAAAGCACTGACTGCGTCATTTCACCCCCATCAAGTCTGCTCAGTAATGACCTTTTATTTCTCCCTTGCTCATCTGTATCTTATTGTTATTCTCATGCTCCCATTCCCACTTGTCTGACACATATGTTCTCTCAGTTCTCAACATGTCCTAAATGGAATTGGAGAACTCCAAGGTGTGCTTCTAACACTTTGTCTCTCTCTTTTAGCATCACTTACAAGTATATTGTACCTTCACTACCTTAATTTTATTTATTTTTCTCCCTTAAAATGGGATCTAGTTTCTCCCTTCTGAGGCCGATTTGTATTCTACATTTTCTTTTCTTTTCTTGCCATGTAGTTTTTGTATTCTGATGCAAATATTCACTTCTCTTTAGACATCATTCCCACGTCTTCTCAAGCCTTTATGCAAATGCAATAGTTTTGAGTAAGGACTTGTTGTGTGTTAGACACTGGTCTAGACTCAGAGGCTAGAGAGAACAACACAGTCAAGATCCTCATGGAACTTGCAAGTAGGGAGAGACTGACAATAAAAAGTATATAAGGAAGGGCACCTGCATGGCTCAGTCAGTTGGGTGACTCTTTTGGGCTCAGGTCATGATCCTGGAGTCCCAGGATTGAGACCCATGTTGGGCTCCCTGCTCAGCAGGGAGTCCGTTTCTCCCTTTGTTCCTCACCTTGCTCATGTTTTTTCTCTCTCTCAAATAGACGAAAATATTTTTAAAATATAAATAAAAAGTATATTAGGAAAAATAGTAATAATAAAAAATAAAGAGTATTACATTCAGAGAAGAAAATCAAAATGGGTAGCAGGTGCCATAGGAGGTGACCAGAGAACAGTCACTTTAGATGCCATGTGCAGGGATGACTTATCTGAAGAAGTGACCTATAAATCAAGACCTGAGTAATGGGAAGGAGTCAGCCATGTGAACACAAATCCATAAAGGACCTGGAGGAAGAATATTCCAGAAAGTAGGAATAGCAAATTTCAAGTCCAAGTGGCTGGAACAAGCTTGGTTTATTCAATAAACAAAAGGAAGAGGGGAATCTTCGAAGCTTAGCAAGCCCCTGGGAGAGTAGAAGACAGTGCCAACTGCACATCATATACAGGTTTGGATTGTATTATAACACTGTAGCCTAGGATTCATCAATGCTAAACATGACAACTTCCAAGTTTCATAGTTGAGTACCCAAGTTCTATAAACATACCGTATGTTTTATCCAACTCCAGAAATCAAAGAACAAGGCAAAGCATCCGTGTCCTCCTGCTTTAACAATGACATCAAAAGAATCCAAGGAAATACACCAAAATGTTACAATATTTAACTCCCACTACTTGGTTGATAGGCAGCTTCGTTTATCTTTAGACTTTCCAACATTTTCCAAATTTTCTATCATGCACACTACTTATGTAACCATAAAACAAATGCACGTTTAAAAATATACAGAAGCTACAAAACAATGTGCACATCCTTACATCCATTTGGTATTTCTCATCAGCAAATTTATCCATTTTAAAATAATCAACTGCTCTTCCTCTGAAGTCTCCTATGTTCGTTACGATTATTCTGGAACACTGAGGTGAGTTATTTCCCCAAGAACCAAGTGGTTTCATGAGTGCACAGGTAGGATTGCACCTGTGGGGTAGACACAGGGCTTGTAGTCACATGCAAAGGATGCTGCCAATTGAGCTGAAGCTTCTTGTGCTTGGTGCTCAGGACACTGTTCTCATTTAAATGGGTAAGAGGAAACAGGATGCTACATGTAAAATGAAACTTCTCAAGCCTTTACCTGAAGAGATAAGGTTGAAATCATAAACATCATACATAGTCTAAAAATGAAATCTATGATCAGCTCCAGAGGCCTGGGTCTGGATCCCCTGAAGCCCCCTAAACCTTGTAATAGGCAAGAGCAAAGCAAAAGGGACCACCGTGGACTGGAAATTACTTTCCACCCATTTTTTCCCAGGGGTCCCACAAATTAAAAATATTCCATATTTATTTAGTAACTCAGAGAGAATAAGAGAATGGGGGAGAGAAAGAAAGAGAGAGATGAATTCCTGCCAAGTTTAGGGTCTCTATTAAAAAAAAAAATGCCCGAAGTACGCCAGTTCAGCCACAGCACATCTGGGAATTGTTTGAAGGATAATGACAGTAATAATTATGATTACTTACACTTAATTCTCCCTCACAGGGGCGCTGAGAAGATTAATGAGTTAATGCTCATAATGTGTTTTTGGTTCCTCGATGAAAGCTCCCATAAAAGCGCAGATTATTATTATGGTTATTGTTGTTTATATTAGACCATTTGGTGGAAGGCTTCCCTTCACTGCCCGTCCATACGTTCCCATCATAGAGTACAACCACTTCTCTAATAACAGCCCACTGGCTCCAGGAGCAGTCATGTCAGGCAAGAAAGCCTCACTTCAAGAGAGAACTAGCAAGCAGAATCTATATCAGCCACTGCCCGGGTCCCTCATGCCTGGTAGGCTCTGTTCCATACTCTTAGCTAAACCATAAGGAAAGAAGTAGTTTCATGCCCCAAATGAGTGTAAATATCTTCTAAAATAGAGAATCTGAAGACAAATCTGTAGCATCTTCACGAAATAGGTAGAGAATGCTTTAAAATGTTTAAATAAGGCTCATAGAAGAGCTTGTTCAAAATAGAAGTCACATAAAAGTAATAGATCAATGTATTACTATATAACATTTATTTATTCACTTTCTTAAAGAAAAGTACTGCAAGCTTGCTTTTTCCCTGTGCATAGGCCTCTACTGAACGGTGTTGAACAAGCCAGGGTCTCTATCCTTGAGAAGATGGTTGTTGAAAGATATCACATTAGTCACCTATGATCTGGCTGGTAGGGTAGGGCAGCTATACCTCTGGAAAGGAGAGGTGACACTTTCCCTGGAATAAATCTCTAATCCCCATCTTTAGTTGCAATAAAAAAGGGTGATTTATTTGCTCAACAATGGAAACATTTTTCTGTAGAGCTAAAAGAGGAATAAAGTTCTTTTTCGCATGGCACATATGTGAGGACAAATGCATTTGCCTCTGAAGAAAAGAAGAAAATGTCAAACAAAGACTTCCTGCCTTCTTCGACTCCAGTATCTCATTTTTCAACTTAAAACTGTCCTTCCTGGGGTGCCCGGATGGCTCAATGGGTTAAGTGTCTGACTTCAGCTCAGGTCATGATCTCAGGGTCCTGGGATTTGCCCCACCTGGGGCTCCGAACTTGATAAGGAGTCTGCTTGTCCCTCTCCCTTATGCATGCTCTATCTCTCACTCTCTCAAATAAATAAAAAGTCTTAAAAACAAAAAACAAAAAACAACTTGTCATTTCTTAGCCCTAGAGGGTAAGGAACTTAAGAGAAAATCAAGACTCCCCCTCCCTCTGCCTCTATGTGACATAAGTTGCTAGTTACCTACTCATTCTTCCCCCTTCATCCATAGAAACAGAATTTTAATTTTAGGGGGGCACTTTGCCACTAGGAAAAAGAGACCACATTTCCCAGCCTCCCTCGAAAGTAAGTGTGACCATATGACTAAGTTCTGACTACGGAGAGGTTGGCAGTGAAGTTCTGTAGGAGCTAGTTCAGTTGGCAAGTATCTCTTCCACTCTTCTTGCTTCCTCTTTCCTGCTGCCTAGAAATTTGACATGACAGTAGAAATTGTAGCAGTTATTTAGGATCATGAGCAGAACTTGAGGATGAAAGGCAAAATAACGCCCCTGACAAAGATATCCATGTCTGAATCCCTGGAACTATAAATAAGTGATGTGTTATCGTAGAAGGAAAACAAGGATGCAGATGGGATAAATCAAGGTTACTTATCAACTGACCTCTAAGTGGGGAGATTATCGTGAATTACTTAGGCAGGTCCAAAATAATCACAAGAGTTCTTAAAAGGAGAAGTGGGAGACAGAAGAAAAACCTGAGAGATGGCTGAGTAAGGATGACATTGCTGGCCTTGGGGATGGAGCAGGAGGCCATGAGCTGAGGAATGTGAGTAGCCTCTGGAAGCTGCAAAAGGCAAGGAAACAGATTTCCCCTTAGAGCATCCCAAAGGAATGAAGCCCTGCAGACCCCCTGATCGTGGCACAGTGAGTCTTCAAAATCCTGACCTCCAGAACCATAAGATAAATAAATTTGTGCTGTTTTAAGCTACTGGGTTTGCAATCATTTGTTATAGGAGCTACAGGAAACTGATACACTAGTACTGAGGATGGCAGAGCAAAAGAGAGAAGGGCCTGTGTCCCCATGACTCTGGAGAGCTGTCATCCTAACCCTAGATGACCTAACTCCAGGCTCCTCTTATGCAGAAGAGTAAAGCCTTTGGTGTTTAACCTGCTGTTATTTGGGGCTTTTTTTTTTTTTTAATATGCAGCAAAACACAACTGCTGACTAATGCACTATATTTAAGAGATAAGATATTCAAATCCCTGGGGCGCTCAGTCAGTTAAGTGTCCAACTCTTGATTTCGGCTCAGGTCATGATCTCAGGGTTGTGGGATTGAGCCCTGGGCGTGAAGCCTGCTTAAGATTCTCTCTTTCCCTGTCTCTCTGCCTTTTCCCTAATCTCTCTTCCTCCCTGGGAAAAAAAAAATAAGAAAGAAGAAGCTGAAGAAGAAAGAAAGATTCAGATTCCTGAAGATTAAGTGATATTTTATTTAATGTCATTTAACCATTTATTCAGAATCAGAAGTAGAGCCCAAGTTCCCCCAATTCCCATGCTTATGATCTGGCCAGCAGTGATTCTCAAACTTCAGCTTACATTGGAACCATCAGGAGGGCTTGTTAAAACACAGATGGCTGGGCCCCACCTTAGAGTTTCTGACTCAGCAGCCTGGGGTGGGGCCAAAGGACCAAACTTGGAGAACACTGGTCCTCCGCTATCACTGGACCAAACTGATAACTACTCTTCCTCTTCCATGGCCAGACCCATAACCAAAATCCAGCCCTCATGACAATATAGCTGGAATATCATATAGCTGGCCACTTTGTCCCTGGTCCTAACTTACTGACTCCTCCCACCCACTCACCCTCCAACCTAACTAATTTTGCTTTCTCACATCCTATTTCTGTTTCAAAACCATGATAGCTTCCTATTGTTTATGAGAGTAATTCCAAATCCCTCGGGGTCCCTGTGTGGCTGTGGGGTTGAGCATCTGCCTTCAGCTCAGGGCATGATCCTGAAGTTCCAGGATCGAGTCTCATATCGGGTTCCCGGACAGGGAGCCTGCTTCTCCCTCTGCCTATGTCTCTGCCTCTCTCTCTGTGCTTCTCGTGAATAAGGTTTTTTTTTTTTTTTAATCTTAAAAAAAAAATTTTCCCAATCCCCCTGTGGGATTTTGCAGGCTCTCACATTCGCCTGCTTTCTCTCCTACCTACCTCCAACCCTGACTCCTCCAGCCATCCCTCTGAAGAGAAAGGAACCAAAATTGTTCTTATTTTATAACCCAGGGGACTGAGAGCACGCCCAGCGAAAGTTGGCCAGGTCAAAGCCTTTGGCAGATCCAAACTGGAAACCAATGACCATTTCCATCCTCCACGAGCTCCCTGAGAGGGCCCAGCACCCACCTCAGGGAACGAGGAACCAGGTCCCTTGCAAGCAGCCTACAGCAGGTTCTGCTTAAGGGAAGCAGCAGCGACACCATGGAAACTCGGGATGAGGTGAGAACATAACGTGCATTTCAACTAATTACTCCAGAAAGGGAACGCAGCCAGGAGGACCTGAGATTGTTTGTGTGCTGTTATTCTGAATTTTGAAAGAGAGGGCAAACTTTGAGGAAATTGGCAGCAACTTCATCCTGCTCCAGCCAAAATGGCATTCTGTCCTCCCCGAAGCAGCTGTGCAGTTGTGTGGCTGCGGGCAGCAGCTCTTGCCTTTCTTTGTGTGTACAGAAGGATGGGAGGTGTGGGGCACCCGAGAGGCTGGGGGCAGCTTCCAACTCTCAGGAGGAGGGATGGTGTGGCTTGGGGCAGAGCAGCGCCAAACCATCTACCGGTTCTCAGCCTGGTGTATTTTAGGGTCTCTGTTGGCTCCTCTCATCAGAATCAGTCTTCAAATAAATATTAGCTGTGCCCTTGCCAGGAAACCTGGTACCTGTATCACTGAGGGCTTTTCTCTAAGAAGGAAAGCTTTTCATCTGTTTATGGCACATTTTGCTCCTGCTCCATTAAAAACGAATTAATTCTTTTGTGTCTTTGTTCTCAGTCTGGTCTGCTTTCTTCCATTTTTCCTTCACGTTATTTATTCACGTAAACCTTCCCTCGCTCTAAAAGCGATTTGCTGCAGCTTGGTTTTTTCATCACCCCACCGTGGGCTCCGTCTGCGCTCCCCTCTAATGTCCCAGAGCTACACGGAATCTGAGCCACCCCCCACCCGCCCAGCTCCCCTGCGTACAAAACCATCCTGCTCTCCGTGTTTCACAAAACCGTGGCTTTGAATGGTGACTCTTCCAGCAAATGCTCACCGAGTTTCCTGTCTTTTGTGGGCAGTCCTCCCCATCTTAGGGATCCTGGAGACAGCCTCACTTGCTTGGCTTTCTGTTTAAGGGTCCAAAAAAAACTCCCTCCCACCAGGAGCTGCGTGGAGGGGTGGGCAGGCCAAGGCACAGGTTTCCTTCCCAACTTCCTCTTTCAGTGACCCTGCCAGGATGGTTTGGAGAGAAGAGACATGGCTGCAGAGGGTAATAGGAACTCAAGAATACAAAAGGTATTACTTTTACTGAGAGTCTTTCCCCTCATGCTCATTGACTCAACCCTCCATTCCTTTCTTTTCTTCACCCAGAGACCTACTGTGTTTGCTTTCTCAGAGTGACTCATCTCTGCACAATTTAAGTGGGAGGAAAGTGAAACCCTTGCCCTGAGTAATTTTAGTAAACTTTACATTCTCCTACCTGGATTGAATCGTGGGAAGATAACTGGAAGGTTACCATGAAAGAAAGAAAGAAAGAAAGAAAGAAAGAAAGAAAGAAAGAAAGAAAGAAAGAAAGAAAGAAAGGGCAATCTGAACAAGAAAGTATCCACACTCAGAGAACAGAATCAGGTGCACCCATTAGAGCCCTTCCCAGAGAACCTTTGGGCTCTGTGAGCCGCAGGCTGCCACACCCTGAAAGGGATGGTAATTACTTTGTAGTTCTTGAGGCTTCCTTTGTGTAGGATGTTGAGGGAAAGAGGGAAGAGGGTAGCTGATGTTTTAAATAAAACGGGGGATGGAAATTTCAGGTGAATTGAAAGCACCTGGCAAACAGGCACCTCTTCTTCGTGTCTCCTTGTGTTCGCCCCAGACCGGGGAACCATCGCCTTCCTGGATCTTTCAGGGAATTTCTGGGTGGTCTTGGTCTTACTCAATGAACCTCTCCTCTACTGCATTTCATCATGCATGTATGGGTATAAGATCAACTTCAAAGAGGTCCAGGGCCTAATTAATGTCTCTAGGGTGCCCGAAGAGTCTTGGGTGGAAAAAAATAAAACCACCACCCGTATGCAGAACTGAGACTACACGACAGCAGGTGGAAATTATTACTATTAAATGTGACTCCATGTCAGAATACTTGGCAAACTCCTCCTCTGGGGCATGAGAAATGTCAAGTTGACGAGAATAAGCTTCCTCTGTAACTGATGCGCACATGCTGTCTCTCTCTCTCTTCTCTCTCTTTCTATCTTTTTAACTTGTGACCAAATGACCAGGCTACAGTAGAAAGCAGTATAACCAACAGACAATAAAAACTGAGTAAAATAGCGAAAAGTGTTATGTTATTAACAGTGTTAGGAGAGGAGAAACCAGCTTTGTGAACACGCAGTCGCTCTTCCACATCAGCTTCTTCATCCATCTGTCCTCTCCATCCTCTGTCAGTGGGTCTACCCAGAGTCAGAACCATCCTGAAATTTGGCACCAACCTTGATGGAATGATGCTTCTGAGGTCAGGAAAATAAACATTTACAACAAGGTCTTAAAAGAATCATTCAAAACCTTTACCATTCCCAATCATTTTCCTATTAGTTACTTCATAAAGAGTCAATTAATGGCGACCGCAATTTATTTGAAGCTCTTAGACAGGCTTTCATCTTCTATAAATGGACAACCCTACCATCTTTGCTGTGAGCTTAACAGGATCATTTGCAGGATTTTCTTTCAGGCTAGAAAATGGCTTGGTAAAGTCAAAACCTACTTTTGTTTATTCACCTATTTAACACAGAATTATTCAGTTCCCTTGGAGTGACAAGCACCATGTTTCAGGGCACATGGGGACCATAAGACAAGGAAGGAACGGGTGTATTGCATGAGCTGAAAATGGGCTCCTAAATCATTTGCACAGTGGGACAGATAGGAATGTAGTTAAGTCTTATATTACGGAGATAGCCTCAGTCAGGGATTTTTAAACTCAACAAAGTAACAAAAGGGGCACAATGGCTAAATGACATTAGGTTTGGTTGAAGCTGTCTGTTCTTTGTAAAGTGTACTTCCTTTCTGGATATTTTAGGATCCCTTTTTACACTCCACTAACCTCCAATCCACCTTACAGACAGATCTCCTTGCTTCCTCTGTTATTTCCCATATTCCTACCAGCTTTCTATTTTTCACATAGTATGTATTACAACTCATGAAAACAATCTTTTGAGTGTTGAAACAGATGAGGTAAAGTAATATATTAGTCAGAGTTCTGCAGAGAACCAAAACCAATCAGAAAATATATATATATATATATATATATGAAATCAGGAATGACTCACAGTATCATAGAGGCTAGCAAGTCGAAATTTTCAGGGTGGGCCAGCAGGCTGGAGACCCAGGAAAGCCAATATGCCAGTTCGAGCTCAAAGGTCATCTGCTATAAAACCAGGAAGAGCTAGTATTATAGGTGAAGTTGGCTGTCTGCTGGAGAATTCTCTCTTATTTTGAGAAAGCCTGTCATTTTGTTTTCAACTGAGCGGATCCACTTACATTACAGAGAGCAATCTGCTTTACTCAAAGTTCACCAATTTAAATGTTCATCTCTTTTAAAGCACCCTCACAGAAACACCCAGAGCAATATTTGATCAAATATCTGGGCACATTGTACCCTAGCCAAATGACACATAAAATTAACCATCATAGGGAAAAAGCTCTATACTAACACAATTTTTTGACTTTTTGTAGCATCTTTCCCTACAAGCATGTTTATAAATGTCCCACTCCATTTCATAAAGTTATAGAGGAAATAACAGACATATAAGTTGGGAACCAAATAAATATTCTAGGTTCAGCCTTATTCTACTTGCTACAATTCTTGAGGTATCATCATATCATTTAAATATATTTCTTAAATGCCAAAGATGTTAGCTCCGACATGTTTCCAAAATCTGTTACAATACCTTATTGCTGCACTTAAAAAAAGAAAAAAAGGTGGATTTCTTAAATACCTGAAAAATAACAGATTCCCCCCAAGTCTTACCCAATTTTCTCTTTCGAAATCAAGAAAATGTCAGTGCCTCAAAGAGCTACTGACCTACTTCATTACTTGATGTTCCACATAGACCAGGGAAGGGAGCAGAACATAAATCATGGGCACTCCCTGCTTTCAAAAAAGGAAACTGGCCTTGGAAAAAAGGAGCACAGCACTGCAAGGAAGTTGCATCACATACATTTAATCTGCAAGTGCATATGACCTCTTTTAAAGTAGGGAGCAAATAATCATGATTTTCATTTATTTTACAAGTACCAATGATATTGTGACACTGACTTCAGATAAAATTACACACCATAATCATTAATTGCAAGTTACAGATTTGTAGCAGTGTCATAAATATATAGTAGGTATACAATAAATACTTGTTAAAGTTACACTTTGTTTTTCAGCAGGTAGTTTAAAATGAGTAATTTGTAATACAATGTTTGTCAATTCATTTAACTGATATACATGGCTGAGTACTTATTATATACTAAGCTTCACTGAGAATGTAGAAAGGAGCCCTGATTCCTAGCCAAAAAAGTCCAGACCCCAGTACACAAGATGGACAAGCCAATAATGAATCAGAATAACAATGTGAGAAATGCCACACAAGGGTATCCATCAAGAGCTATCAAAGCAAAGGGGAATGGCTTTCCCTAAACTGCCTTCTTTGGACCATCATCCTGTAGATCATACCTAAAGTACTTTCACATAGTGAAATAGCTAGTGGTTGTATTCCAAAGTCAAAGCCATGACAGATCAATGAAGAGACATGAGAGAACTGGTAAAGATATGGAGTGCTGATACCGAAGTAATCACTGATTACTTGTATGTGTGCTATCTACAGTTGAATACTGATAAATTATTTTTTTCATCTTAACAACTTTGAACTAAGAATAATTTATATCAGAATTGGCAATCACGCACTCCTTCACTGGTACACTGCAACCTACTTAAGAACTATATTACATCTCTCCCTGACTAATCACTTTATATTCTATGGTCAACAATAAATTCTTTCCCTGCCACATACGATGCCAACTTTCACACAGTTCAAATTTTCAAAGGACTGTAAAGCCCAGCAGAAAATGGTCCTCATGTGAAACAATAGGTGACATATCAAATGACTAGAGACCATTTGTGGTGGCAGGTTGATGTTTGTAACAGGAGATATTATTACATACCCTCTGTTTGTCTACCATTCCAGTACTGCTTAATCCAATCCTGTGGATCTGCTTTTCAGATATCAGACCTAGAAGCAAAATCTTGAGCTAGAAATGTTCCTTCAAGCAGCCTCATTAAGGCAGGTAAAGAATCACAGGCCAAAATAAAATCTTTTTGGAAAACAGGGCGGGGGGGTGGGGACACCTGGGTGGCTCAGTGGTTGAGTGTCTGCCTTTGGCTCAGGTCGTGATCCTACAGTCCTGGGATGGAGTCCTGCATCAGGCTGCCTTCGGGGACCCTGCTTCGCTCTCTGCTTGTGTCTCTGCCCCTCTTTCTGTGTGTCTCTCATGAATAAATAAATAAAATATATATATATAAAAAAAGAAAGAATCACAGGCCAAAGTAACTTGCCCAAAAGAGCCAGAACTATGTTCTAGATTGTCTTATTCTTTTAAGTCTATCAAACTCTGAAGGGGACCATTAGATAAAAATGCCATCTTAAAGGCAAACATTAATAATTACCACTTGAATTATCTAAAATTCAGAATCTGTTAATAACTGGATTGCTCTCTTATCAACAGATACATGGCACATGGAAAACCAAAGTCCCCTGAAAATAAATCGGGGATGATATAACTGATGTGTAGAGATCAGGCAATGGTCAAACCTGTGGAAAACACACAAGAACCCTGAGAGAAGCATGGTCTTCTACGAAGTCTGAGCTCTGTGAAGACAAGCTGTGTGTGATGCATTTTTTATCCACAGTATATAGCAATACCTGGCAATAGACAATCAATAAAGCCTTGCACACCCAATGAGTGGCTGTATATATATCTTCAAACCAACACTGAATAAGAGTAATGACCATGTGAATGTGTCAGAAATAGAGAACACAACACCTCCCTGAGGGTTGCAGAATTTACAAAAATGAAGGGGAGTTGTTGGCATTCACTCTGTTGAGTGATAACAACAGAACACACCTCATTGATTTGAAAGCTGATGGCCTTATTAAGAAAGAAATAGAATGTCTCAAACCTGGAGAAGTAATTTCTCTTTCTTTCAGATCTGCGTTAGCATTCACATTTGCTGACCGGTAACACCATTATGATCTCTTGTCATAAGTTTCATGAGTCTATGTGACTTTTCACCTTCTGGCTCAAAATAAGTCTTCCCTTCAATAACCACTGGAGAGACAGAGAAAGTGATAAAGAGAGAGTGTGTCGAATTAACCAACCCTAAATAAGACACTGGAGCTGATTTATATTTCCAGGAACAAAGCACTACAACTCAAAGAACCATGGGAGTTTGGCCAAACTTAAAACCAGTAGAAGTTGACCAACTCCTAGAGTAGGACTGCCAATTTTACAGTGCACACAACTGTCCAAGTTTCAAGAGACACCTTGAAGCAAATAAGAGAAAATATACTGCCAGTATCAATGACATTAAGACTCTAGATTACACCTGACGTTACATCATAAACACTTATTTGGCAAGAAGAGCTGACATAAATGAAAAGAAAAGTGACATTATGATTAAAAACCAAGATTGAAAAGACAGTTACTATCAAGAAAACCTCTTTAAAATATATTGTGACATGAAAAAGAGCTCTATGATCCCAGCTGTATAAAACCTCTAAAGTGTGTGTGCATTGCATTATCTTTTTTTTTAATTTTTTTTTTTTATTCATGATAGTCACACACAGAGATCTAGAGAGAGGCAGAGACACAGGCGGAGGGAGAAGCAGGCTCCATGCACCGGGAGCCCGACGTGGGATTCGATCCTAGGTCTCCAGGATCACGCCCTGGGCCAAAGGCAGGCGCCAAACCGCTGCGCCACCCAGGGATCCCTGCATTGCATTATCTAATGCTGTGTAAGAAACGTCTCTAAAACATAGTAGCTTAGGGATGCCTGGGTGGCTCAGTGGTTGAGCGTGTCTGCCTTTGGCTCAGGTTGTGATCCTGAGGTTCTGGGATCAAGTCCTGCATTGGGCTCCCCACAGGGAGCCTGCTTCTCTCTCTACCTCTGTCTCTGCCTTTCTGTGTCTCTTATGAATAAATAAAATAAAATATTTTTAAAAATTAAAAAATAAAACATAGTAGCTTAATACAGCAGGACATTTATTTTTGTCTATAATCTGTAATTTGGTCCCAGCTCAGTGGAGACAGCTCCTTTCACCTCCATTCAGTGTTGCCTGGGGCAACTTGAAGCCTGGGCCCAGAATCATGTGAAATTTCACTCAATCACATAACTAGTGGTTGATGCTGGAGGTTGACCAGAAGTCTTGTGTCCTCCTCATGTGGGTCTCTCCTTTTGGTCTTCCTATAAAGGATAGTTTGGACTTCTTGACAGCATGGTGGCTGGACTGAAGGGTAAGCATCACAAGAACAAGAGAGAGAAAGCCAGAAAGTAGCTGAATTGCTTCTCCAACCTAACCTTTTAAAGCACACAGCATCACTCCCACCCAAACTGCCCAGACTCAAGATGAGGTAGCAAAATATTTCTCAATAGAAGAGTATCAATGTCACCTTGCAAAAAAGGGCATGTAGGATGGGATAGGCATTGATGTGACCATCTTTGGAATATACTCTGCAACACAGAGAAAAAAATACTGAGAGTAAATATAACAACATGTTAACTGATTATCCTTGAGTGCTGTGATAATGGCTTCTTCGCTTTTGCCATCTGTTTTCCAAAATTTTAACAATTACTATGCTTCATTATCACTGCTCTATTGCATATGTGGTGAGAGCGAGGGGATGCAATGGGAATGTAACCACTTTTACAGTTTACTAGCAAATTTTGGATTCTGAGATCCCCTTATCCAAGAGTATAATTCATTCATTATATATGCACTAAGCTAGACTTCTCAAAGCAGGTTCTGATTTAAGGAATACTTGATGCTTAACAAAACGAAACAAACAAACAACAAAAAAACAAAAAACAAGAAACAAACAAACAAAAAAATGTTCCATGATCCATATGATTGAAAACCTTTGCCTCCTAGATCTTATCCCTGAGGGAGATAATATGCATGTGCAAATTTTAAAGGCTCTGGAACATTCTGCTTCTAAAGATATTATTAACCAACTTACCTGGCATTTGAGCCCAATCTTTGTGTATCCAGCTGCTGAAGACACATTGGGGGAGTAATTCTCTAAACCAGGGTTTCTCAACCTCAGCATCACTGACAGTTTGGGTTGAATAATTTTTTTGTTTTACAGAATTGCTCTGTGTATCCCCATCTTCCATGCCCTAGATACCAGTTGCAACACCCACTCCTATCCCAACTGTTAAAAATAAGAAAGAAAAGTCTCCAGACATTGCCAAATGCTCCCAGAGCACAAAATCACCCCTAGTTGAGAACTAATTCTCTAAACAATATGCAAAATTGGCTATTATCTTGTCAATTGTGAAGAGAGAAAAGAAAGAAAGAAAGAAAGAAAGAAAGAAAGAAAGAAAGAAAGAAAGAAAGAAAGAAAGAAAGAAAGAAAGAAAAAGAAAGAAAGAGAGAGAGAAGAAAGAAAGAAGAAAGAGAAAGAAAGAAAGAAAGAAAGAAAGAAAGAAAGAAAGAAAGAAAAATAGAAAAGAAAGAAAGAAAGCTGCCCAGATAATTCAAGAAATCAACTGTTGCTGTGAATGAGGTGAGTAAAATACGTATTCAGGGATCACCTCCAAAATCAAGCACATTCACTGACTAGAGATCTCTTTTTATCAAGAAGGTAGCAAGAACAAAACTAAGAATATTTGCTTCTATAGTTCTCATTTTTTTCAGAAGATTTTATTTATTTATTTTAGAGGGAGAGGGAGCAGGGGGAGGGGCAGAAGGAGAGGGAGAGAGAGAATCCCAAACAGATGCCCCACTGAGTGTGGAACCCCACTTGGGGCTCCATCTCATGACACATGAGATCATAACCTGAGCCTAAACCAAGAGTCGGACACTCAGTGGGCTGAGCTACCCAGGTGACCCTATAGTTCTCATTTTTAAAAGCCTGTAGTCAAATTGTGCCAATCTAGTCTAAATAACAAAAAGTTCTACTCATATTCCCAAAACGATTGATTTCCAGAATTTTTAAAGAAATGAAGTGGGATTTTTCTCTTTCAAAAAACATCCTGGGTTTGCTGCAAGATAAGCAAATGAGTTATATATATGTAATTAGCAAATACATTATTTACATGTAAATAAGGCCCTCTCTTAAAAATAGTTGATCTAGCTAATGATCTTACTTACAGAGAGATTTAAATGTTAAAGTCATTCAAATTCATATCTGCATTGGTGAGAGCCACAAATCCGTAATCGCCAAGCCCTCAGAACTACCCAAAATGTTCACTTCTTTCCATGGGCTTTTCAGATACTGTGAATACAATTAAGTTCCCTAAACTTAAACAGAATAGCCCCCAAAAAAAAGTCCAACAAAGAGAAAAACAAGGTAGTACAGGGTTGGAAAGAACCATAAAAGGATAACATTTTGGAATTTTAAGACCTGGGTAGCATTACAGTTCAGGTGTCTGGAGCTCTCTCTCTGGAAAACAGCGTCTAGGATGGACCTAGTTTCCCCTAAACCGTTAGTTCACATTCCTCTTCTGCCATATTCTGAGCTGCTCTATGAAGAGACCCAGGTGGTCAGAAACTGAGGGAGGCTTCCACAACCATCAGGGAACCGTGATTCGCAGTCCAACCTCCCACAAGGAACAAAATCTTTCCATGAAGCCAGTGAGTAAACATGGACCCTTCCTCGACTGCACCTTTTGATGAGGCTGCTCCCCGGATGGCAGCTATACTGTAAACTCTTGAGAGGAAAGCACTCAGCTATGCTTCTCCTGGATTTATGACCCACAGAGAGAGTGAGATGATGCAGGTTTGTTGTCTTAGGCCACTAAGTTTGGGGATAATTTGTTATATGGCTACAGACAATGTTATGGAGGGAATCATGTCCCTCAGAATTTGTACATTGACACCGTCAACCCCCAGTCCCTCAGAATGTGACTGTATTTGGAGACAGGGCCTTTAAAGAGGTGATTAAGTTAAAATGAGGCCATTAGGGTGGGTTCCACCACAATTTGACTGGTGTCTTTATAAGAAGAGAGAGAGACACCAGAGATGCTCACACACACACAGAGGAAAGACTACATGAGGACACAGACAGAAGGCAGCCACCTACAAGCCAGGGAGACAGGCCTCAGGGGAGACCAAACCTGCTGACACTTTAGTCTTGGTCTTTCAGCCTCTGGAACTGTGAGGAATAAATTTCTGTGGCTCAAGCTCTCAGTCTTCGATAATTTGCTATGGCAGCCCTACCAAACTAATAAAGATAATTAGCACACTTTCTTTTTTTATAGGTGGCACATAGATTAGACCATGGGTGACAAATGGCATGGGCCAAATCTGGCTTGCTGCTTGTCCTTGTCTATAAAGTTTTATTAGAACACTGCCATACTCATTTGTTTATTTATGTCTTTATCCACACCACCACTATGACAGTGGAGTTGAGTAGTTGTGACAGGAACATATGGTCCACAGAGCTTAGAATATTTACAATATGGCTCTTTACAGAAAAAGTTTGCTTGCTGACCCCCGGGCTCAACTGTCTCCAAGGAATTAAGTATTCAAATTTCACCCTGACACCCAGGATGACTGTCTATACATTAGACATCTCAAAGGATGTCCCTGGCCCAACTAGGAATGCACATTATCAGGCCTCACCTCAGATCTCCTATTCAGAAATTACTGGGCGAGGGCCCAGGAACCTGTTCTTTAACAAGCTGTCTGCACATTGATGGGAACTATAGTCCTAGATCACTCTCCCAGCTCACAGCCTTGCATTGAAAATGTAGTGAGAAATGTTTTTCTTTTTTTTTAAAAAAAAAAAAAAAAAAAGAGACAGCTCAAAATAATGCCTGCAAAAAAAGGGGGCGTATTTTCAAAGGATGTAATCCAGTGATCCTTGATTAGAAAGAAAAATGAAGATGATATTAAATAATAATAATATGATTGCTTGATTGCTATCATTTATCTCCTTTTGTGGAATTAGTTTAAAAAAAAAAACCACAGCTGTCAAACCATGTGTCTACTTTAGCTGCCAGTTAGAAGGGTCCCCTACACTGAACACCTTGAAGTGCTAACTTCCTCCAAGGAAAGAACATTTTGCATTATATACGTGACATGCTAAACAAGAACAGATGCAAAACACTCTTTCCAAGACCTAGCAAATAAAGTCTGATTTTGACTTATATATTAAAATTTACCAGAGTCACAACACAAATTCAAGGCATTAAAAATATTTTCTAAATGTAAGAGCTTAAAGAAAAAGAAGAAAAAAGAAACAGGAAATGATGACGCCCACACACTCAGAAGAGGAATCCCAGGACCAAAAACCCATTTCCTGCCCTGCAAGGTAACAGAAACGTCTCTTCTTTATCTGTAATCTGGTTCCTGAGCCACTCAGAATCAAGATCTAAGCCGAAATTTTGGTTCTGGGTTGGCAGTGAATTCTATTTCTTCTTTTCCTTGAAAAACACAGATAGAGCGGAGTCCCCTATCTTGTCTGTATGCATGAAAAAGAAGGGGAATCGTCTTCCATTACTGCCTTGGCCCCCACTCTAGCTCTACTCACACGTCCAGGCTGACCTTGCTCAGCATGTGTGTCAGCTGGAATCTCTGCCACAAGTGCTGACCAGTGAGGGATGAATCTGGAGTTTTGCATTCAGACCCAGTCTTGGTGTCTTCACTCAACCTTCTGTGATCCAGAGCTTTAGTCAAACGCAGCCCCAAATCAACAAGATACAACCAGTAACAATCCTATCATTTTCCTTTGAGGCCAGATGGACACAATAGAAGACAAATCAAGGTTTTGTAATTATCTGCTTCCTCGAGAATTTGAACAGCTCCCTAGTGTATCGCTCGGGAAAATCTGCTTCTATTTTACTTGCTATTTGACTTTCTTCTCCTGGTGTCAGGGTTCTAATTCTCTGGATGGAATTGGGCAGGGTGGGTAGGGGGACATGCAGGCTAGTCAATATAGTGACCAGAGCCTGCATAATCCAATTAGGTCAACTCCCAAGCCTCAAACAAGGAATCAAGCTTCAAATCATTTGGCTCTTTTTCACATCTGCCTCTCTAAGAGACACAGTTCCCTCTAAAGAACTTTTAGGGTACTTGCTGACCAAATAGGGGTATATCATGACCCTTTCACAACTGGGTACCAAAAGATGCAACTCCCTCCCAAAGGAGAAACAAGCAGGAAAGTTGGCTAGAGCTCTAGTTGCTACAAACAGACATTCTCTAGGAACCTCCAGGTAGATGTTGAGAGTGTGTACTCACTCCCCAACCCAATGAGCATTCTTGGTTACCTCACACATGGTCAACAGTGTTGGTTCTTGATGTTCTTTCCTCCAAAACAGATTAAGACTCAGTACCTGAATGTGAAGTGGTCCAATCACTCTGGAAAACAGCTCGGCAGGTTCTTACAAAACTAAACCTACACCTATCTTTTGATCTATCTATTCTACTCCTGCGGGTTAACCCGAATAAAAATATTTACCCAAAGTAGAGTGTATGTCCACTCGAAGACTTGCACATGCATGTTCGTAGCAACTTTGTATGCAGTAGCCCCACACTGGAAATAAAGGTCCATCAGCAGATGAATGGATAAACAAATTGCTTGCCCTGCAAGGTAACAGAAACGTCTCTTCTTTATCTGTAATCTGGTTCCTGAGCCACTCAGAATCAAGTTCTAAGCCGAAATGTTGGTTCAGGGCTGCCAGAAGAATGCTATTTCTTCTTTTCCTTCTCAAAATCATTGTGCTGAGTGAAAGGATGCTGTATGATTCCATTTACATAAAACTGCAGAAATTGCAAGCTAATCTACAGTGAGAGGAAGTAGATCATGGTTGCCTAAGGATGGGGGCGGGAGGAGGGAGGACTTCAAAGGGACATTAGGAAACTTAAGGGGGTACGTTCACTATTTTTTGATTGTGGGGATGGTTTCATGGGTTCACACGCATGTCAAAATGCATCATGCTGTACACTTTAACCATGAACAAGAACAAGCTTCTGGCGTGTCGGATGACTCTGCATCACCCTGGTTTTGTCTGGGTTTTTTTCTTCTGAGATTCCTGCCTTATTTGCACTGCAGACAGCAGATGTGATCCAAAGTGGAAATGTGTGATACATTCACTAAGTGCTCGGAGAGGTCAGATGAAGTATCCCTTTTACCACCATGAATGTCTTTATGCTGAGAAATGTAGTCCTCCTCACTCTGGATTCCCCCCATCCACACCCCAAACCCAGCTGTGCACCAGAAGAACACACCATCTGTGATTCCAGTTTCACAGACTCCGACGACGTCTTCTCTCCAGCGGAGGAAAGAGCGGACGAGGGCAACTCTTCCTTTCCTCTCTGCAAAGTCAAAGAAACGGACAAACCCAAGGTGAGAGGTCAAGTTGCAGGATACTGGAGACCCTTGTATGCCACAAAAACCAGCTTCCAGCAGGAATTTACCTTGAACTGGGTAAAAGTGTCCTCTGAGAGGGGTTAGTCTAGATCTGATATCGGAAGACACAGAAAAGCAAGAGAGGGGAAAATCACCTGGGTAGAAACATTCCCCACAGGGCCCCAACCCCGGGGGAGACCCTTGCCCTTCCTGACCTCATAGGAAAGCCCCCTCCTTCTCAAAGCAACCTCATACCCACAGACAGATGCTCACCAGGAAGACGCCACTTCGTGCTAAGCAGCAGGTTAGCATTAGCTGCACTCACTCAGTTTCCATGCTCAACTATAGGGTTAACCCATGACAAGAAGCCCCATGGCTTCTTACAGCGCCATCTGCAAGCTAGATAGTCCTTTCAGCCCATCACTTGTTACAGGGGTAACCTCCTCCCCTGCCCCTCTAGCTATTCATGGCTCCTACCCCAGGTCATCCCCACAAGCCCAGATACTTATTTCTGAATCCCTGATATTGCAAGATGAGTTCTTGACATGCGTCCCATGTGAGATGAAGGGAACAAGATGCTTGCATCCCTCCAGGATGCTCAGCCTTCTTGGAATATGAAGTTCTGAAGGGAGCCCGTGTTGGTGGGGTGCTGTGTTGCCCAAAGGGCAAACATTCATGACATTCTCGTGTATATCAAGGGCTCTAAAACCAATCTACAGTGGGGAGTCATGGGTGTATGATTTTCAGTCCAAATCACACTACTGGAGATTCTATAGCCTTTAAAACCTTCTTCCATCCATTTGGTGTGTACTTGAACACCTCTGAGGCTCAGAGGCGTGTCAATGCCCGCTAGAGTATAATGACCATGAGCAGTTTCTCACACAACATGCTAATTCACATATTTAGTATAAAAGTGTATTTCACAACTGGAGCAATTTTCCCAATGTCTGGGAAAATTATGACAACTGGGGGCGGGGGAGCTAGTGGCATCTAGTGGGTGGAGGCCAGGATGCTCCTAAACCTCCTACAGTGATCATAACAATCCCCTGACCATACACATGTGCCAAAAATTATCTGCCCCGAAAATGTCAGTGGTATGGAGGTTGAGAGACCCGGACATACAAGGAAAAGTTGTATCCTTCTGGGGACTTATTAAATTTATGGAAAAGTAAGCCACCCCCGAATTAAATTTAAAATTAAATTTTAATTTTAAATTCAGTTTTCGAAATCTGGCGTTAGCCAAAGCATCTAATTTTTCTGCCTCAGTTTTGCATGTATGCAAAATGGAAACGATCCTATGTTATATACTCCTCTTCTGTCTGCCTCCCTCCCTGAGAGCTGCTAATGAGTGTTTGCCAAATACTTTGAAGATTCTAATTACTGCTATCCCCAGTTTATCAGTTCAAGGTTGTATAGCACCTGGGAGTCCTGCAGACGGGATTCTGAGAAAAGGAGCTGGTCCTGTCACTGCTGTTACTGCTTATCCTTCTCGGAGGGCAGTATCAAGCCCTTAGGCTTGAATTACTCAAAGTCGAATTACTCAAATCAACTTTAGAATCTACTGAAAGAAACCAAGGGTTCTCACAATTAAATCACAGCCTTTCCCAAAGTCAAGTTGCCAGCAAGCAAGATTCGGAAAGTCTTAGCATGTGGCAAGTGTCCAATAGATTTTTGTTGATTGCCTGCTTGAGGCATAATTCAGATCAAATGTCCAACAAAACTGGAGATATTAATACCCAAATTTCAGAGTTGTAGTGAGGATTACCCTATATCGTTGTGGGTTTTTTTTTTTTTAAGATGATATTTTTAAGTAATCCCTACACCCAACCTGGTGCTCGAACTCACATCCCTGAGATCAAGAGCAGGTCGCTCCATGCATCGCACCAGCCAGACACCTCAGGATCACATGCTAGTTATTTTACATTAACTTCTAATTAATCGCATACACTATTTTAATTACTGTTTTTCATAATCCCATGCCCCACATATAGTGAGCACAGCCCTTTAAAAAGATATGAGCTTATACTTCAAAGTCTGCTGGATGACTGAAGTTTCATGGGTCCCTCACAATGTTCTCGCCATGCAGCCGGTAGCCCGATGTTCGACACCCAAGTCTATCTGCCTGAGTGAGGATGCCCTCAGCATCTCTCTTTGCCCCCACGGCAATGCTTCCCAATCCTGAGCATCTCTGCTTAGAAATGACAGTGGCCTCACGTTCATAGACAGGAGGGATCAAGCCACGCACGTCCACGGAGCACCTGCCATAAATCGGCAATGCAGAGCCGCCGTGAGACACCGAAAGTAGGAGAGCGTGTGTCCATCATCGTGGAATGTCCAGCGGACCTGAGAACTCACAATGCCAGACACACAGACATGTTCGAGTGCGTAGCACGGTTTATAAGAGCTGGAGGAAAAATCCAAGGAAAGTACCCGAGTGGACTGCGTGGGCTTTCTGGATCTGGGGGATTTAAGAGAGCCTAGAAGCAAAGTAGGAGTTCTCGAAGATGATGCTTAAAGAGAAGCCTATGCTGTCCTTTTTTTTTTTTTTTCTTTAAAGATTTTATTTCTTTATCTATGAGAGACACAGAGAGAGAGGCAGAGACACAGGCAGAGGGAGAAGCAGGCTCCACACGAGGAGCCCGATGTGGAACTCGATCCCAGGACTCCGGGATCATGCCCTGAGCCAAAGGCAGAGACTCAACCGCTGAGCCACCCAGGAGTCCCCTACGCTGTGCCCTTCACCTCCTTCCCACTGCAGGGTGATCATTCTGATTTTTCCAGGCAAAATTTTACCCCAAGTTAGAAGCCCTGACTTCCGGCATGAGTCTGATGCTGCATTGCTCCATGGCACGAGCTTGTCACTGAGGAAGAGGGGACCGAAGCAGACCCGTGGCTCTCACACTCGAGCCTGCACCATATCGCTAGAGGGCTTGCCGAGACCCAGATGGTCGGGCCCACACTGAGAGCTTCGGACTCGGGGCTGGAGCCTGAGAGTCCGCATTTCTAACCAGCTCGCAGGACAGGCTGATGTCACTGGTCGAGACCTCATTTGGAAAAACCACTGAATGACAGTATATGAATACCTTTGAGCACATACAATACCTCTTTGGGGAAAATATGCAAAATGCACACCTAACCAAAGGCTGGTTGAGAGCTCTGGCCTGTGGGGAGGCTGCACCTCATGGCCTGTGCAGTTATGACATCATTTTACTGGATGTCCAACATCAAGAATTCAGGAAGTCTCAAAGGTCTGGCTGCATGAAATAAATATTTCTCGAACCCCTGCCATGTACCAGAGGCTTTGCAATGACGTCATCTCACTGACATTTTTATCTCGAGTTGGGGGGTCAGAGTCAAATGACGCAAACATGCATCTGTGAGTTGCCATAAAGAAAAGGAGGAGATAGACCAGGGATCTAACCAGAGATGCAAAGACACACACACACACACCACACCCACCAACACACCCTGAAGTGACCTTGCCACAGGAAGGGGTGGAGGCCAGAAAAAGAGACCAGAGAGAACAAACAACCCACGGCAGACAGCAGATAAACTCTTCTGTGGTCAGGTCCAAAGCCTAGGAATCGAATCGATTCTGGAAAGTGGTAACTTCCCAGATGTGCTTGCTTTTCATCTGGCACATTTTTTACTGGCATTTTCTTCAATCTCAAAGCTGCTTGCCCATCATGGCCCCTTACACAGGATTTGGTGTTTTCCAGGATCTCCTACAGAGACCCTGTGGAACACAGATTTTTTTCATCCGGGTCAGACAAGTGTCCCTCTTTGCAAAGAAGACCGGTGCGATTTTTGCTGGTGGCACTACTTTTTATTTCTTTTTAATGAGTGAAGCTGAAAAATAAGTTCACCAGTTGAAACTGTCAGGGAAATTTGCGACAGCAAACGCAATTATTAACTCAACCGAAATGTATTATTAATAATAATGCTTAGCTCTGTTGTAGCATTTTCTGGCTTCAAAGCCGTTTACAAACATCAACTAATTAATCCTTACCTCAGCATGGTGAAGTAATTAAGTGTTATTATCCCATTTTACAAAGGGAAACTGAGGCAGCCAGCAGGGAACTGCCTCGCCCAAGGCCACAGAAAGGATAGGATGTGCTCTCTCAGAGTTGTGGGCCTTCTCTGACTTTTGAGTAAACGCTGGAAAGGTCTTGCTTCTGGAGGAAAAAATGAAGCTTCCAGGTGCACCTGGCTCAGTGGTTGAGTGTCTGCCTTCAGCTCAGGTCATGACCCTGGGGTCCTGGAATCAAATCCCGCATGGGGCTCCCTGCATGGAGCCTGCTTCTCCCTCTGCCTGTGTCTCTGTCTCTCTCTGTGTGTCTCATGAATGAATAAATAAAATCTTTTAAAACGAAGCTTCTAGAAGGAACCCTGCCCCCCCCCAAAAGAGATTGCCGGAGAAAGCCCCCGGCCCCCTGCTTCGCGCACACACAGCACCTTGCTACGAATAATCAGAATTTTATTTTTCTTGAGTGTTTTCCTTCCTCATTAACTTTATAAAGGCGTGCTGACTTGGGGGGAAATGCCGAAGCATTTTAATGATGTATGAAATTAAAAAAATAAAATAAAATAAAACCTCCTGCCCACACAGAGAGAATACAAGCCTGGTGCCTGGACGCAGGCTTTCCTTTTTCCCTCTCGTTCTGCAGCCTCTCCGTTTCCGCGCCATGCAGCTCAGCTTGCAGCCAGAAACTTTTTTTTTTTTTTTTTTTAAGGGAAAGAAAACGAACATCGAAACCTTGCAGGCTTGGCCAAAGGAGAGGAACTTGGTTCTCATTGCCCTTTTACCAAATCCTCTCCCCGCTTCCATCCGCTTGGGTCCGGGCCACCAGCCCACCGGGGCGCCCGGCTGCCTTGCTCCTCCTAGGTCACCCCCTGTTCCTTTCTCTGCCCGCTGTTCCCAGAGCTCCCCCTGGGCAAGAAAGGTGCCGGGGTGGCTCTGAGTGCTGGCACTTTCGAAGTCTCTCCCGGCAGTCTGCAGCCTCTGTGGTTGTTAAGTGAAGGTCCCAAACTGAAAGTGCCAAGTGTCGTGGTGTCACAGGTTCCTTCTGAGTCCGTGGGCTTCCAGGGGCCCCTTCCTGCGGGGGCCTTGCGGTGGGAGCCGTTCCCCCTTCCTGGTGCACGGATGGTACATGGGGTGGGAGCTTGGAGGTAGGGGTAGGAGTGAAAACAAATCAGCTACACCCCCCCTAGCCTAGTGGAGACACTCCACCCTGCACCTCAGGTACCCCCCACCAACCTTGATTCTGCCCTTGTCTTGCTGGGCGAACCACATCAACACTGTTTGCAAGCGTGTCCACGGGTGTTTTTCTGTTTTGTGGGTTCATGTGAAAGTCCTCTCTATGAGCTGTTATAACCCCTGCACAGTTTAAAAGACATCTGTAAATTAAAAACAAAAACAAAAACAAAAACAAAACAGGCAAAGTCAAATTTGGTGATTAGGGACGCCCATTTGGGTGATAAAACTATGAAGAAAAGCACAGCAATGATTTCCATGCAAAACAGAGAAAGGTTACTTCTTAGGGTGTGGAAGGGGGTGTGAGAGGGGCATGAGGGGCCTCTGGGGAGCCCAGCAAAGTCCTCTTTCTTCCCCGGGGTATGGTTACAAGAGGGTTCACGTTATCATGTATCACTAAGCAATACATGCTTGGGCCGTTTTCTCTGGTTCTGCTCTAATTTACAATTTTGTTAAGTTTTCTTAAAAAAAAAAAAAAAGAAAGAAAAAAGTCTAGGAACACCCGGGTGGTTCAGTGATGGAGCGTCTGTCTTTGGCTCGGGTTGTGATCCCCAGGTCCTGGGATCGAGTCCCACATCAGGCCCCCCGCAGGGAGCCTGACTCTCCCTCTGCCTGTGTCTCTGCCTCTCTCTGTGTGTCTCTCATGAATAAATGAATAAAATCTTAAAAAAAAAAAAAAAGTCAACGAAACTACATGGACCTCATTCCCGGCATATGGGTAGTGCCCCCAAGAAAATTGGTGAGTTTTATTACACTTTGGACTTAATAAAATTATTTTTATTTCCCCTCATTAAACTTAAAATATCTCTTAGAGTTTCTCCCAAGAAAAGGTAACAAGCTCTGAAGCTTTCCGGTGAGTGAATTGCTCTTTGAAATGAGACAGGCAATAGATGGAAAGAGCAAATCTTGGTTGGTTTCTTCTCTCATGTTGAAGCTGTTGATGGCCTCAAATCTCTGGAATATGGGGTGGGGGTGGGTAAGGAGAGCCTCAGTTCCAAGGGGGCACATCCAGGGGAGCCCCGATCTCCCCAGGCAGGCTTGGAGCACAAGCGCACCCCACCAGCCTCACCGTGCCCCGTTGCCAGCTGCCCTCACACCCCGCACCTGCTCACACCGATGGCCTCCTGCTGCCTTTCCAGGTTCATGTGCAGTGGGTTCTTCTTCAGGAAGCCTTCTCTTAACCCCGGGCTCAGCTACGTGTCTCCCCTCGCCCACTGGGCCCGACCGCACTACATGGAAAGTGTGTCTCTGAGTGTCTGTCCCCTTCACCAGACTCTGAGCTCATCTAGGCGAGAGCTGGGTCTCATCCATTTCCACATCTGACACCTGGCATCGCACCCACATATAGTAAGTATTTGGTAAATGTTTGCTTAACCCAAGCATAACTGAACAACTGATGGGTTAGACCCTGCCCTGTGCTGCAAGGGGCACGACCAGGACCCCCCTTGCCCCGTCCCCATCCACCTTTTCCCACACACACCTGCTCTCTACCCACAGCTGGCCAATAACCAGGATCGACTGGTGAGACTTGGAAGGACAGGTTCCCGGGCCCTTGCACAGAGATCTCAAAAATGTTCCCTGGCATAATTCAGATAGGTCAGCCAGGGTTTAGAATCACGGCTAAAGTCTGGTCAGAGAAATCTGCCATGATGTAAAAATGATGCATCAGGAGAAATGGAAATGAAATAGTAACAACCACGTAAAACGTTGGACCAGCCATGGCCAGAGTGGAGGGGAAAGAGAAGGGAAAAAAAAGAAAAAAAATCTTGTCATGAACACTGGAATTTTAGCTTTTCAGCACAAACAACCTCAAGCAAAATAAATTGAGTCAAAGACGTAGCCTCAAAATCCAGAGCACCTGTCAAATAAACCGTTTCTTTTCTTTCAAGAAAGCAAAAGGGAGAGTGGAAAAAAAAAAAATAGTGTAGCGGGTCTCTTTAACTGAAGCTACGAACTGGAGTCTTTGGTAAATGCCAAAATATCTTTGATAACACATTTACACACCTATAAAAACAAAAAGTTCGGTCAGAAATGCCAATAAATGATTTCGGGCCTGTATTAAAGCCATACAGCTGCAAAAACATCAAATATATCTCAGGTTTTTGGACCAACGGCTTCAGGAAAGGGCCAGTTACAGAGCCTACACACACAGTGACTTTTTGAAAATGTTCACGGTAAAAATAAGATTGTTTTCGACTTTTTCCGTGGGGCGCATTTCTTTTCTGTGTGCTAAAGCTGCCTAGGGGCACCGAGGAGCCCTCCAAGCTTGCCGCAGGAGGGGAGGGAAAGGGTTTGCAATGAGGAAGGGGATGGGGGTTGGAAGTCGGTGGAACATCGTGGGGCTTCGCCTCCAGCCCGACTCCCCAGAACGTTTGCCATTCACGCAGATGCAAGGGAAGATGGAAATCCAAGAGGCCGGCTGCTTCCAAGGAGGCCCCTGCCCTCCACCCCAGCGCTGAGCACAGAAGGGATTTGCCAGCACGTCAAGAGATATTCGCCACCCCGTCCGCGGGCCACCCTCGGGTCCAGGTCTCCCTGAAGCCCTTTTCAGCCGTGGCAGGTGTTGATCCTCCCCATTTCTGATCCCCGATCCAGCTGGAAGTGCTTGTTTGTTCAGCTTTTCCCCCTGGGCACAGCAAGAAGTTGCTCTGTCGTAATTCTAGTTCCAGCGAGCCTGGTGCATCTTTAACAGTTCTTGTGTTGTTATTAACTTAGTGACTAAGTGAGAGGTGTTTGGCTTTTGAAACTGTGCCATGAGAGCTTCTCTCTCATCTCTGGGTGATGTCAGCCCCATAAACGGGAGATGTAGAGGAAACAATAGAGGTTTCAGTGCTAAAATTTAATGAGGGGGACCCTGATTTTCCCCTAATCTAAAATCACCTCCGTTTTCTGCACCGGGCAGTTAAAAGGGTCTCCGAAAGAATTTAGGATGTGGATTTAGAGTTAAGAGTAATTTTGGTGTTCTGACGTTGAAATTCCCTAGGGGAGGAAAAAATTTGTGAAGACGTTTTATCCTCTCCACCAGCACAGCAGCAGATGATTTCAAGCGATTCATGGGGACTTCATGGAAAGAAATTGCTGATTTTGAATGCACTTGACCCCACCAAGCCTCAAAGCAGCCCTCGAAGGCAGGAGACAGTGAGTTTAGCACCAGAAACTTAAAAGACATGAGCCTTGGAGAACCCTACTTCAGTGCCCAGCAAGTCAACAGCTTAAGGGAAGAGCAAAACTCGGGACTTAGATTCTTTCCAAGTTCCAGAAACAGCCTTAGACAACAACGTACCCTAGAGAGCTGCATGTCCCCAAAGGAAAAATACACAGTAATGATCTTCATTAGGAACATAATTCTAAATCCATGGTTTAGCTTTACGGAGCAATGGTGAAATTGAGCACCCAGGTTGACCTGCTGACAGCTACCTCATGATATTAATTAATGGTTCGCAGGACCCTTGCCAAAACCTACTCTGAATGCTTATGCTGACACAGCACCATCTCTTCAACGAGTACAATTAACTTTTCACTTTTTTTATGGTAGCCTCCAACCAATGCCGAGGAGAGGCGTCTACACGTATGACTCGCAACAGCTTCCCAGTCACTCTGGGGCCTTCAGATGCAGAAAAAAAAAAAAAAGAAAGAAAAGAAAGAAAGAAAGAAAGAAAAGAAAAAAGAAAAAACAAGCTACCCCATGCTACATGTTGCAATGTCTAGCTCAAACTAGAGTCCAGAAGCTCAGCCAAAAGCTGGGGGCCTGACTTTCTAAATTCTGAGTCTACGCTGATGGTGGCTTACTTCTTCCCCCAGCACTCCGATCACTTTCTCCGATGGGTGATTAGGCTCCTAAGACAGTTTGTTTGATGTGAAGCCCAATTCCAGATAACCAAGGCAAATGGGTACGAGTCTCAAAGTTTTCTTTGTACATGATGTCTGTGAGCCCTCTGGTGCCACGACAAATTAAATGACCCCGTGACAGACAACGGGGACCACTATCCGCAGCAAAACAATCCCCAGAGTCTGGGTGACCTACTCACTCAAAATCACACCACGGATGGAGACTCCATGGCACCAGGAGGCAAGGTACCTGTGCTATGCTTGGGGAAAGCGCATTGTTACCATCGTCATTTTCTCTTGGCACTCTTGCCTTTTTCATTTGTTTTCTTCCCAATTTCTACCTCAAGAGTTAGGAGTCCTTGTAATTCATGGCTGGCCAGTTTCCAAATAGCAATGTGGGACCTGAATTTTGGAACGAGGCAGGGACTTTAAACCTACATCATTCTGTATCTGCGCGTCAAATAACAGAACCCACATTACAGAAGAATAAGCATCACCTTGCATTTATACAGACCTTTTGATACATAAATGTGCATTTGTCATGGAAAAATAGCCGCCCCCAAGAAGCAAATCTCTCCCCCTCCCTGCCCCATGCACGGATAACACAGCCCTTGAAGCTCCTTCGATTTTGAGTCCTAATAGGGAGAAAATTCTTGTAACCACATTTGAAACTTGTCTCTGTAGGTCATTCACAGTCCATGGAGATGATCTCCAGAAGCAGGATTGGTCCAAGTACATGTGCTGGAATCTGAGTGCATATTTTTTGAAATAAAGAGACTCTACAAGAGCTGTGGACCATTCAGTTATTCTTCCTTTCCTGTCCTTTCTCGAATGTGAGTTGTAGAGTGTGGCTACTATTAATAGATAAACTGTGGCCGCAGAAATGCTTTTTACCAGATACATCAGGGTTTTTCCTTCTAAAGTTTCCCACCCCCTGGCTTAAAACCCTATAAACTAGAAAGCAGTGGAGCCATCACTACCAGCTTGCCAAGGACCTAGTCCAAAGACCAGTCCAAAGTTTAACAGTTCACCTTTCGGCTATTCCTAGGACAGGGATCTCTTTCTCTCACTGCGCTGTACCGGCAAAGTACTCAGAAAACAAATCTTACGAATCATGTCCTAAGGCAGGCTAGCTCAACAGATATGAAAAATTAGGCTGAAAGATGTAAAATGATTTATTCAGCCTAAAGAACTGCCAGCTCCGCCTTCCCTCCTCCATTGCTAAATAAGCCTTACTAATTTTCTCAATCTGATAAATGACTGATAAAATCAAAGAGAACGTGAATCTCAGTGTTCTTGTCTCCCAAATGAGGCCTAAAATCTGTGTTTGTTTGCATATGCATTTCCAAAATGAGTAATTTGGAATTACGTTGCTTATGTCATTTGGTACAGTCTGCCTTCGGGCACCAAAAAACAGAGGCCGATTAGTGACAAATGTTGCCAATGTCACCTGCCCCAACTAAACCCTCCGAAGATAAGCCAGAGGAAAACTTGGTAAAGAAGTTGGAAACGTTGGCCTGAAACAAGGCCTCCACGTTCCTTCCTGTGTTATGGGTTCAAGACCGATGGTGGCTATAGGGTGGTTAAAGAAGTGTGAGGGTGTATGGAAATCACAACTTCGCTGCAGGACAGAAATCCTTAGGGAACAGTAAGTCAGCATGGCACAACTAGATCATGCTCAGGGTGGCTAATCCTAAGCAGAGAGAAAGTTGAGGTCACCTGCTTTTATGATATAATTGGCTTTAACCAATGCAACCAACCCAACGGACACTAGCTGTTACAGCATAGTTGTCAACGATTACTACCAATGACATCTAAGAGTGATTGAGCCAGACCAGACACTGTGGTCCGTGTGAATGTGGGCTGTCGGATTTAACCCACTCCCCCCAAAGCTTTGTAAGTTCCTGTAATATAAGAAGTAGAACCAAAGAGTCCAGGGATCCAGGTGAGGTTATTTCACTCCACGCTTGTGTGATGTTGGGCAACCAACCTCTTGAAGGCTCCATTTCTCATCACAAAAGTGAGATAATCACCGCGGATGCCTCATCGAGATCATGTGAGGATTAACTGAGCTGATATATAGAAAGAACCAGGAGTCTAAGTGCCATTTGCTTTCGATTTTATTTATTGCTTTGCTTTTAGTTGCTTCTGGCTTAGGCTTACAAAGTAAATTAACACAGGACCTTTCAGAAAGTAGCAAGTATGATCTTTTTACATGAAAAATTACAACGTCAAGAGTGTAAGTCATCTGAAAGATCACTGAAGGATCACCAGAGAGAGTGCAGCTTCTCTGTGGGGCTACAGGGAGATGGTCTTCCTCCTTCATGACCCCGTGTGTGTCCCTCGAAAGTTTTGCTCTTTGGGAACCTTTCCGAGTTGGATGGAATCATCCTTTTGTCAAATACATACAAGCCCTTGTGCTTTCCTGAGAAGAAAGAAAGACTAAGGAGTGACTTGTCTCCCACGAGCCCAAGTTTGGGTCAGGTATGTCTTGGGACTACCCCTTCAGCTCCCTGCACATGCCCACAGCCAGCACCACCATCTGGCAGCCTTGTACTCTTCAGATCCTTCACACTCCAATTTCTACCTGTGGCTGAATTACTTTATGCCTGTGGCCGTATAACAGGGAGAAGGGGCAAGCACTCCTCTCCCTGGCTTCATGATGTAATCGCTTGTATTACAGTCTTATTTCCATCATGACAGCTTCGTTATTCCAAAGGACTAAGATCTGACCTCCCATGGGACATTCCCACGGTTACTACAGAGCCTGCGCAGACTAGCTCTGTTCCCATTGCCATTTTTAATTTCACTTGCGAAATTATCGGGTGTCCGAAATGTAATCAAAGCCTACCTCCTCAATGAGAAAGTGGCATGGAAGGGGCTGATTTTCTATTTTTAAATATTACCATGAATGCCTTCTGTCAGTGAAAACATCAGTCTTGGGCTGTGGTCACCGATTTCTCAAAGATGGTGGTGGCCCTGTATTCCAAGGCATAGGTAAAACTAACCATACCAAGCGAGGTTGGGATGTTCATGCTGGTAACTTGGTTGTCTCTAGAATTCTGGTTGTGACTAAATCCATATCCTAGGACCAGGAGAAGTTGACTGTTGGCCTGTGGAATAGTCACAGGCACTTACTTCTACTGCTTGGTACCCCTACGTGAGGAAGAAGTGCAGAAAAATGTGATTTCTATGAAAGTGAGTTCTTGGTCTTTGAATACTTGAAGCAAACGGGAGAGGTAAATACTTTCTGGATATGTTGTGCTTCAAAAGAGAATAGAACAAATGCATTCAGTAGCTCGGATGTTGACAGGGATGGGGAGGAGTGTGGTGAGTGGAATTTATCATGGAGAGAAATTAATACTTCTTCATTCCTCTTGGCAAAGAAGAAGGAAGGGCAGGGCTGTGGTTATCTTCCCATTTTGGAAGCTCTCGTGAGGGTGATCTGGAGGATGTTGAAATCTAAATGCGTGTGCTCTCAAAAGTCAAGAAAGCAATCAAGAACTAAATCTCTCCTGCTAGAGGGAGGATGGGCTCTGAGGACCGGAGGTTCAGTCTGTGGTTCTTTCAAATCTACCGGTTTAGGATGCCACCAATTCACTGACATCTTGAGAGGCCTCTCTGTGTTTCCATTCACCCACCTATGGAAGATATGAAATAATATATACTTTATGGGACGCCTGGGTGGCTCAGTGGTTGAGCGTCTGCCTTTGGCTCAGTTCATGATCTCAGGGTCCTAAGATCGAGTCCCACATTGGGCTCCCCACAGGGAGCCTGCTTCTCCCTCTGCCTGTGTCTCTGCCTCTCTTTGTGTGTCTCTCATAAAAAAAAAAAAATTACGTACTTTACCTTCCTCCAAGGGATGTGGCTACCCAATATAATTAAGAACATTGAGGTTCTTGCATTAAAACAAAGTATTACTAACTCCCCATTCCCCAAGAGGGAAAAAAGAAGATAGGACTTCATTACTACCTCAGTCTACAACCCCTGAGTAAAGGTACAACACGCTATGCGTGGCTACCAGAGAGACAAGGCCTGGTGTCACAGACTCTGTAGCTTAACCACCCATCTTCTGCCCTGGTTTGCTGGGAGCCCTTAGGCAATTAACTTAAGCACCCTGTAGTTCAGCTTGTTCATCTGTAAAATGGGTATAATCATGCTACCTCACTCATGTAGCATGAAGCAGTTAATTAACGATGTGTCAAGCTTTTGAAAATATAAAGTGCAATGTGTGTGCTAATTATTATAAATCCAAAAAAGCACCACAGTTCAATGTTTAATTACCCATATATTTTATTGAAAATATATAAAGCACGTAATAAAATTAACTTCTATGTCAAAAATTACTGCTAGCCTGTGCTGTCTTGTTCATTCCTCTGCCAGAACTATAGCAGCAATTTCCTAGACTAAAGTAATAATTTTGTTCAATGGAAGAAGTTTAACCAATATGACCAGGCCTACCTGATGATTTACTGTGTCATAAAACAGCATCTCCCAGTCTTGCCTCAATTTCCCTTAGTTATTATAACTCAATTAATGTATAATGCTAGGATCTGTGACCAAAGCATTATAAGAAGATAGCAAGCAAGGTTTTATGCCAATTTCACAGTAAAGGGTTGAAACACTGTGTGACTTCTTATTTAGGTGTTTTTTTTTAAGATTTTATTTATTTATTTAACAGAGAGAGAGTATAAGCAGGCAGAGCAGGAGAGGGAGAAGCAGGCTCCCAGCTGAGTAGGGAGCCTGACACAAGAATCAATACCAGGACCCTGAGATCATGACCTGAGCTGAAGCCAGACACTCAACCAACTGAACCACCCAAGTGCCCGTTATTTAGGTCTTTGAAGAATAATCCAAAAGATTCCATAAAGGGAGAAAGATATTTAAAAAGTGATTTTAAAGCCTGATTTAAAAGGAAAAAAAGCTGAACCAGAAGGAGAAGGAAATCTCCAGGTACCAACCACTGGCTTCTCATTCTCACCTACTAGAGATAGGACAAAAGGAAATGTCACTGCCTTGGTCTCTTGCTTTCCCACAACAGAATAGATCCCTCGACAACAATAAGGCCCATTTCTCCTTCCAATAAACTCGACGCATCCTTGTTTAACAGTTCCTTGATAAACAATTCCTTGTTTAACAGAACCTTGATAACAGTTCATGGACATCAAGAATTTCAGGAGGAGAACATATGCAAAATGAAATTTGGGGTGTCATTCGCCTTTAGATCGAATTATTTGCCCCTGCTGGAAAGAATGATCAAGCCAGGAAGGCCAAGAACATGTAGTCCCTGCTTCAAGCTAGTCATAGGGTAGAAGGGACCCAAGGCAGAAGTTTTTATGGACAAATTTAAGAGTGTTCGGAAAGCCGTATGTAAGAGTGTTGTGTGTAGTTGAATAAACACGGGAATGGGAACATGATTGAACGGGTACATGTCACTGCCAAGGGAATTCAGAGCAAGGAAAGGTCTCCATGAGGAAATCTTGGAGGGTGTGTGTTCTCCACGGAGCCACAAGCAAAGGTGGGGTTGACAGGGGCCAAGAGGCAGTGAGGCAGAAAGGTGAGCCTGTGTGTGTGGGTGATCCAGAACAAGGATCCAGGAGGAGAATGCCGGATGCTGCCCTTCCCAAAAGCCAAGCAAAGCAGACCAGGGACATTGTTCCGAACCCTGTCTGATTGGATTTTAAGCTGCAGAGAAGCCTCCAAATTCTATGGAGCCGTCTCTTCCAAGAGCCTCATTCAAATGCACCCTTCTTCACTGAGGAGGGCACTTGGGATGAGCACTGGGTGTGATACTATATGTTGGCAAATCAACTTCAATAAAGAAAAATGAACAAAAAATAAAAAAAGTAAAACCCATAAACCAGTGGGGTGGGGGGAGGGAACCAACACATGGGCCTTTCTTGATGGGCACTCATCTGGAGATGAGTGTTCTTCTGGAGAACTTAGCATATGTGAAAATGAGTGAAATTCAGTTCTTTGCTTTTAGCAACAAACACGCTCTCCCCGGCTTGGGAAAGTTGGCCCTCGCCTCTCTGTTTGTTCTGTCCCAGACTGGCTTCCACGCCCGTTCCCTTTTTCTGCAGCTCACTAGCTTCAGCAGACAGGAGAAACACAATGTGTAGAATTGGACTGGCTTCAGGAAAATGCTTGCTGTGACCATATTACTGCTGTGGCTTAAAATCACACCACCCGTCCGCTTGGCACACACCCACGGTTTGGCGGGGGCGGGGGTAAGGGGGGGATACATGGTTCGATGGGATGGTCATACACACACCGTTAGATGAAGGATTTAATTTCCCCGGAGAAAGTGTCTCCCCCTACTTCACACACGGGCAGGCTGAGAAAAGGAGGGGAGAGATTTAACAGCTTCCTCCAGAGTTGTTTGGGTTTTTATTTAAGAGCTTGATTATGATACATATGAAACGTTTTAAAGTTTGAGAGCTACCTATAAACCTGTTCCCTCTATGCTAATTGCTCTCCATAAAACTCGATCAAGAACTAGTCTCAGAGCCCAGGACAAGTTCCAGCACGCCCGTGGGCACAAGTTCAGAGCACAGAGGCCCTATCTGATAGGGCCTTTGGAAACAGATAGATAGCCTGATGGATAAATGATAAACAGATACCTCATATTAATAGGTAAGTGATCTTGCAAGGAACTCAAGGTGATGGAAAACAGCATGCGGTAAACAGTTTGTCATCACATTTCATCAGACAAAACCCTTTGAAGGGAGTAGGCACCTCGTTTCGCCCTGCGTGATTCATCAGCACCAGCAGAGACTCACACAAACCCACGGATCCCTTCCAAAGGGGATCGGAAGAGCCGAGTGAACACAGAAGTGGGACCCCAATGGGACCCGCGTGGGTGACCTCGGAGAGGTCAGCCACTGCCTCGGCTTCAGCGGCAGTGTGTACACAAGGGCGACCCCAGCCTCACCTGCCCTGACTATGGCGCTGAGGACTGGAAGATGAAGGCTTGTGGTGGCTCCTCTGCAAGGCCACCAGGTCTGACCTCTCTGCCCAGGTGACCAGAGCCACCCTCTGTCTGCACCTGGTCGCCTGCTCTCTGTAGGGTGGGCAGCTGCTCCTATGCTGGAGCTAAGGAGCGTAAACAACCAAATGCCAGGGCTGGAAAGGCCCAAGCAGCTGTGGGCCTGTGTTTGGGATTGCAGACGAGTTGGCCTCCAAGGTGTGTGCTTAGTCAGGGCGTCTTAAACGCAGAGCAAAGGCCTCCAGGGCCCTCTTCCCGCCTCGCCCCACTATCTAACAAGCCTGAGAAAGCGTTGTGTCCTCGTCTAAGGGCTGGCTGCTACACGGTAAGCCGGTGCCCTCTTATTATATCTTAACTCTTCTTACAGAAATCCCTTTATGGACCTACAGTCAGAATATCTGCTAACTCGCCTACAATCCTGCAGCTTTCTTTCTTTGTGAATGGCAATTAGTGAGGATGATAAAAAACCAATTCCTTTGGCTTAAGCCACCAAACACTTGCGAGATGGCATGATTTGTGGACTAGATACCATTGATTCAATCCAGGCCATTCACACACTATCACAACAAGCGGGGTCAAAGCTCTTACGAAAGCCTTTGAGGAATTTGGCCCTAAAACATTGATTTATGAAAGGTTCTCTCCATGCAGTGTATGGAAGGCTAGAAGAAAGGAGTGTGTGCGTCCATGCGTGTGTGCGTGCGCACGTGTGTGTGTGTGTGTGTGTGTGCGTGGCTTCAGTGAAAGTGTCAGCACCAACCACTTTTCCTAAGGGCAAATTCTCCACTAACAACTTTGGAGCAGAGGTAACTTTCCCAGTGGTCATTATGCCAGGATCCCTGATTTCACACACACACAAGGAATGGGGCAATGGACTTATAAAAATTAGAGGAACCAATCACATGAATTTTAGGGTCATGAGAGAGAGAGAACTGATTTTTATCTCTCAGCGGTTCCATCAGAGTTTTGCAAACCTTTGAAAGATGGCCTTTGCACATCCTTGAAGATACATTCCTCAGGAATTACACAGTACCAGAAAAGAGTTCTCCAGTCCTGGCTCCCTGGCCCCTGGAGGATTGAGGGCATCTCTGAAGTGTCTTATCTCTAAAGATTAAAAGAGCATCAGAAATCACGTCTCTCCCCTTTATTTGGAGAAGCCAAATGTATACCAGCTTGTAGAAAATAATGATGACCGTGTTCATTTTACTACCTGGGTCATATTTTTAGCAAGCCACGGCCAAACTGGTTGGGAATAGACTTTATTAATTTGTTCTGGGTTTTGTGGGGCTCGTTCCTCTGACTTAAACACTCTTGCATTTCTTGGGGAAGATCTCACTGTCTCCCCTTTTACAAGTTAAGTAGGTTAAAACTTGTTTGATTGTTTGCTTGTCTTCATTGAGGAGGTACAACTTACGGGGAACATTTAGGAATGCCAGGATTTCGCTGGGGCTGATGAAAAACAGAAATACGAGTTCTTCTCATGCAGAAAAGAGTAAAGTTCTGGACCATGATGTGCTGAATTGCATGGTCCTGCCGCTTTCCCCATCCTCCTCCCCCTCCCCTGAAATCGGAGCATATATTTGATTCCTCGAGAAATCACAACCTGGGTAATAATAATACTACAGAACATTGAACGTGTGCTTACTTTAAGTTGATCAGCTTTCTCTGAGGAAACAAAGCTACCTAGATAATCAAATAAAATGTGATATAACCCTGGGAATACTAATACCCCCAAAATTAGTTCTAATACAGATATTGATTGCCACTAGGTGTGTGATGTGAAAATAGGTAAGTCTAATCGGATGAGAGTCAACATTTGCTGCATTCAACCTAAGAATCGTATCCAGAAAACAGTCATAACAAAGTAATCCTTCCTCAGTGTTTTTCTCCACGGATGCAGTGCAATTTTCACCTCTAAATTGAACAATTTCATCTTCATTTAACTCAACAGATTAATCTGGAATATCAGGAAAGTAAAGGGCAACATTTGCCTCTTTTCACCAGAAGGAGAGTCTCAGACTTGTGCGTTCTTTTGTTGTCCTACGCACTCAAAGCCAAACGAGTACTGTAGGAAAATAAATATGTTTTCAGAATAACAACTTAAGACCAATTGAACCTAAACTAATAGGACTAGGAATAATATTTTCATAGCTATTCAAACTGATTCTGAATCCCACGGGAAGTTGTGGATAATTCCTATCACATATCACAGCAATCTCAGCTTCTCAATGGTGGGAGGAAATTAACATTTATTCAGAATCTTGTATGTGCTAGACACTGTACCGGCATTTTGACTTGGTCTTAATCCCCACAACCAGAGCTGACATTCAGCTGGTCTGCCCCAATACAACATACTGGCTGCCGTCCAGTGCAATTGGCCAGACACCATTTCTGATTGGTCTGTGCCCTGAATGACCTTTCAAGAGTGCTGTTATCACTCTCGCAGTATTTACAAGCGAGGAAACTGGAGTTCATGTGAATAGGTAACTTCCTGAGGGTCACACAAATGTGAAGAGGAAACCAGGATTCAGATACAACCCATCCCTTCTTACGCTTCGTTTGTTTCTATTTAATCTAGTTTCTGCTTTTACTTTGCTGAGAAAGTCGAAGTTGGGATTTGGTATAATTTTTCCCCAATATATGCTCAGGGATGCAAATAGTGTCACTTGGGTGTATCTAGAAGTATTCATCCAGGGTACTGTTTACAAAACAGTCGAGTGTGGCTTTTTACATCTATATGAAAGGGCTTCATATTTGTTTAAGATATTTTCAGCAATATTGAGTATTAATTGAAGGCTCCTAGATCATGTCAGATGGAGAACATTTGCCAAGCGCTCACTATCGGAGTAATGTTCATCTATCCTCTCAACAATTACAATATGGCTGAGAAACACTTTCCGTCTGGAATGAAAAATGAAACCAGAGTTAGGGGAACTTTGACGTTCCCCAACATGTTCCTCCAGTCCCATGACCCATCTGATGCTTTCAATGTTTTATACAATATTCCAAACAACTGACTTTTCAGTTAATATCTGAGTACTTGTAAAGCCAGAGAACCCATCTTCGGATAGCTGCACCTGCCAGAAAGTTCTTTCTTATAGCTCGATGTCATTGGCCTTAATTTGGGGAAATTTCAATACCTTTTCTGCATGGCAACTCTTTAACTGTTTGTAGACAGACAGGTTATCCTATACTCCTATCAACCTTAGTCTTTTCCTGGATAGGTGGCCCAAGCTCTTCAAGCATTTCCTATATGAAAATCATTTCAAGCTCCCTCATGATCCTACCAGGTCTCTTTTTAATGCACCCCAATGTATATATTCCTCTCTATGAAAGCGTCCTGACTTAATCCGACATTCCGTATTCAGTCTGGCTACAAGAGTACAGAGCATTTTCTTGCAAAACAGTCAGGAATACAGAGCACACATAGGTAAAGAGTACTTTGAAAGCATTGCCAAGTGATACACAATCAAATGCCAATTGATATGGTAATAGCTATAAATATTGGGCCAAAGGGATACCAAGGGATTCACATCACAGAAGTCTCCTCAGAAAAGAAGACTTGCGATCAAATATACCTGATGAGATTCACAGAGAAGAGTATGAAAAGCATTTGAGGACGGGATGGGGGGCGGGCATATTATGTGGTACCCAGAGATGCGAAAACAATTTGCTCAACCAGGATAGAGGCTCTCTGTTGAAAATTCATAGAGACTGGAAGAATCTGAATGGAAGATTTCTTGGGGGGGAGATGAAGGCAAGAACTGAAATGTGTTCTTGACAGGTGCCTTACATACTTTGTTTCACTTAATCCTCATACTGAATCTGTTAGGTTTATCCATAAGCATATTTTAGATGAGAAAAGAAAATTAGCAATAGATGGAGTCAGGAATCCAACATAAGTTCTTGGCCACAAAGCCTTGGACCTCTCCTCTACATCCCATGGAAAGAGGAACACAGTGTGAGTCTTCACGCGGCAGAATGAACACAAGGAAGCTGTGATCTTGCTTCTGTTTCACAATGACAGAATGTTTTATTGCTGGCAGTGGAGGTGGTGAATACTCGGTGTTTTCGTCTTCTCAAATTCAAACATGTAAAATGTAACTTAAGTAAAAGTCCTACTCATCAAAAATTCTGGGTGAAAACATATGCCCAAAATTCTGTTTCCTTCAATCAACATATGGTTCCTCCTCAGATCACAGTGCTACAAGTGAAAATATACTAGCAAAAATACTCCCAAAGGAGGTAATTTAGATGAATTGTAGCTCTACTGTCTTCATTTTTCACCGGTGAATCACTGCATTTCATGAACCACATGTATCCTATCAGGTTTCCAGTTTTTTTGTTTTGTTTTGTTTTGTTTTGTTTTGTTTTGTTTTCACAGAATCCCAGCCATCCAGAGCTATCACACATTGGAAGTGGGAAGTGATCCTGGAGCTCAGCCAACTGCATGTGCCCTACAAATGGGGGAAACTGGCTCAGAGAGGTGAAGTGACTTATCCAAGGTCACAAAGCCAGTTGCTGATAGGCTCAGCCATAGCACACATCTAGGCATTGGGACCCAACAACTCCCTGCCACCTCATAGGACAAGCATAAGCAAGACCAAACCTCAAGTGGTATCTTCAAAATGTCACCCATGTCCCCGGAGATGTAGAACAAATGAAGTCCTGTTCAGTTCCACTGATCTTTCTTCCATCGAACTGAGTTGACTGCTTGACTAAATTAATCAAATGGGTTTATGAAACATTCAGGCAAAACCTGAATCAGACATCTTCACCCCAAATCCCCATTCATTTCTCTAGGAATACATCTTGACGTAGACTGAACACAAATAAGAAAGATTGGTGTGCAGACATGTGTGTTCTGAACACATTGTTCGGAAAAACTGAACTATATATTTTGCTTCCTAATAATCCTAAGGTCATTCCTGTTAGGATCGTTAACCCACCTCTTAATGAATCCAAAAGCCCCACATTCATTCCTCAGAGAAATAACCATGAAATAAGAAGACCTAGAAGCCTCGGTCTGCTCTGAGTGAAATCCGACTGTGCCTCTGTGGGGTATCTCTTCCTAATTTTAAAATCAGCCGGAAGACAGGCAAGTTGAGTGGTCAAAATGACAAACTCACCCTCAGAGTTGCTTCTTTGGGTCCTCTTGTTTAACTTAGTCCTTTAAGTGGAAATCAGGCCTAAGAAATCTTCTAATAGCCCCAAACTCTCACCCATTCTGTGGTCCCAGATCATTCAGGCGTACATAACAAGAATTCAAGGAGCTAACTTGGGTTTGGTTTTTTCTTTTTTCCTTCTTCATTTTCTTTCTTTTTTTTTTTTTTTTTAATGTTTTGCATCTAAAGTAAGTTTTGGGCTTTTTTCATGTGCGCTTAACAGCTTTTAATTTTATAAAACATTGTGCAACCAGATACCTTAGGGAACAGTAATTAACTGGGATTATGTTTTCATTTCAGTGAATTCTAAATGAGAAGCCTAAATACTGATTTTTGTCTATCACCAAATGGAAAAACACACAGCGCCTCATTCCTTAAGTATATTCCTTTGCTTACTATGAATAATTTCCTAATGATATTTGCAATTTGCCCCTTGCTTAACCAGGCCTTCCCCAGGAAATGCAATGGATTATTTAAAATAATGACAACAGTTTGCTTTTAATTATGATACTTGTTCCTGATGGTCTTCAATGCACATTCTTCTCACCCATGGCTGGCCACTACCCCAAAATGTGGCTGAATATTCATTTAACAAATAATTCTTTTGCATCTACTATGGGTCAGACATAGTTTAGATGGCTGGATATCATTATAAATGCAGTGTCATTTCCAAGCTAAAGTCAAGTTCATCTCAAAATGAGAACAAGAAGATGAAGAATTGGAGTTACATTTAAGTTATATACGAAGTATGGATTCAGGGACAGAAATGGACCTTAGCTTGTTCTAGTGTGACATCTCTGCAGTGCAGTGGCTCACCTTGATTCAAATTTCAGATCTACGGTTCACTAGATTTTGATCTTGAGCAGTGAATTTTTCTTCAAAGCCTCTCTTCATCTGTAAAACGGGAATAAGAATTTTACCTTAAATGGCTCTTGCAGCTTTTAGTAAAATGCTCATACTTGGAATATACTCAATAAATGGCAAGTCTCATCTTCATCATCATCACACACATAAAGTACCAAATAAACTGTTTGGTGTACCAAAATTAGCCACTAACCAGTAACCAGCAGCTGTTGCTCTTCTTCTCACACACTGAGAAGCCTATGTTGTCAAACTTTCTTTCTAGGATAGACCCATATACACAGATATGGTAAGATGGGCTCTTTGTCTCTGGCCTATACCTCTGGCACCTTGTATTAAAGATCACAATAAAGGCTTACTTTGGATAAATTCTGTAGTATGTCAGGAAATAAGTCATTAATTATGGATGTCTCCAAGGGTGACTTTTTTTTTTAAGTGCCATTTTATTAATTTCAAGTTCAAGAGGCAATCAAACTAAGCTGGGATGATTTCTGTTGCAAGTCCTTAAGGAACCCATTTTGATCAATAAAGGGGAGAGATTTGTAGTTAATCTGTCATTGTGTCTCTGTATGGATCACCTTGCACAATACTTTAGATACTTGAAACAAACTTGTCTTCTCATATACACTATTATTTGAGTTATCTGTAAAGAGTTTGCTATACAAAGACACAGTCCATCCTGATGCCTGTCTGAATTTTAACACAATTTTCTTAATGAAGCTCCAGTCTGGTCTCTATACTAATAAGAAGACAAGCAAATTCCAAAGTGATTTTAACCAATTAGAATAATTATCTCACGGTGGCACAAAATTTTCTTGTCCATGGCCTCTTGAAAGGAAATTCATCTGTTAGTCTTGGTTGGAGGAGACTTGCACTGAGGGAAGGAACAAAATAAATACCCTTTAGTTGAGCGGTCATTGACTCTCCTAATGGAGTTTGGTGGCTAGACTTTCAGGAAGTTCATAGGTTCAGACAATTCAAGTGGGTCTTTGAAAAATGGGCCAAATGACTGATGTCCAGTGTAGAATGGAAACAATGAATGTGCTAACAACAAATCACTCTTATCTACTCATTAATGTGTGTCCCCCAAGGATTTCTAAGAGTCCATATTGCCAACTTAGGTTGGGTTACTAATTCAGTTGTTATATGAACATTCTAAAAAGGCATTTATCCAATAAGCTTCTTTTTCATGTAGTCTTAAATGAAAGCATACATACTCCAAGAAGCAAACCATTTCTTCTCAGTGTATGAAATATGACCATAAACCATATTCCTTACCCCAGATTTCTCTCCACACTATTATAATCAAAGGCTTAGGTAATAAGATAACCCCAATTTCAAAACCATTTTATTTTTCTGTTTCTCTCTTAAAGTTTTGTTCTCTCTTAAGAGCACAAAACTCCCTATTTGTTGTTTTCGACCTGCCTCATAGGAGTGACCTTAGAGAGAAACAAAGTAAGGAAAATACAATAGTATAACATTTTGAAGTTTACAAGTACAGTTGATGCTTGAACAAAGTGGGGGGTAGGGGCACCAGCCACCCACACATAGTTGAATATCAGCATATAACTTTCGAATCACCCAAAACTTAACTACTAATAGCCTATTGTGGATCAGAAGCCTTACCCATGAAAAAAAAGTTGATGGACACATAGTGTGTATGTTATATGTATTATACTCCATATTCTCCCAATAAAGTAAGCTAGAGAAAAGAAAATGTCATTTAAAAAATCATAAGGAAGAGAAAATGCATTTATGGTACTGTTTCAAAAAAATCTGTGTATAAGGGGATCCACACAGTTCAAACAAGTTTTGTTCAAAAGTTACCTATAATTTTACACAAAACATTTCACTTGGTATGTTCACTCAGAAAATAGATCTGCTCAATCATTGCATTTCAAGGATTGATGTGAAGCACTGGAGATGCCCAAAAGAAAGGTGGGATCTGTCTTCCAAGTGTTCAGCTTTGTGGCAGATAGCATTTCATTATTCTACCATTATTTTATACATGGAGGAGGTGAAAGGACTTGCCTAAAGTCACATAGCTAGAAAGTGCCAGCATGGGAGTCAAAATCAAGGTCTTAAAAAAAAAAAAAAATCAAGGTCTTCTTCAGCCGTACTGTGTTCATTCTATTCTATAACACTGACCTGGTGGAGGGACTTTCTCTTCTTCTTACTGATGGAGACCTTTGGCATCTAGACAACACTAAAAAATGATGGAAACATGGGGCACCTGGGTGCTTCAGACAGTTGGGCATCTGACTCTTGATTTGTGCTCAGGTCGTGATCTCAGGGTCATAAGATGAAGCCCTGCATCGGCCTCCATACTCCACACAGAGTCTGCTTGAGATTCTCTCTCTCTCCTTCCCTTTCTCTCTCTCCCAAATAAATAAATTTTAAAAATCTTTATTTAAAAACTTAATAAAGATTCAGCAAAATGGAAGTTTCTTCTGTAAAAGATGTGTGCCATGGGGGACCTGGGTGACTCATTCGGTGAAGATCTGCCTTCAACTTAGATCATGATCCCAGAGTCCTGGGATCCCATGTCAGGCTCCCTGCTCAGCGGGGAGTCTCTTTCTCCCTCTTCCTCTGTCCCTCCCCCTGTTCCTTGTCTCTCTTTCTCTCTCTCTCATATAAATAAAATCTTTTTTTTTAAAAAAAAGACATGTGTCATGTTTATGCTCTGAATTTCCCCCAGGCTCACTGCACTATAAACTATGTGCTATGTGTAAAATGCTTTGAGTTTCTTTCAAGATTTGGTTCAGCACAAACTGGAGGAAAATGTTATAAAATCATGTTTCTGCCTTAACTGTGCAGATTTTAATAGGTGGTGGACATTATCTGGCTTGTAAACATCAACTCTTCCATGTGACTTTCAAATATTTACTCTCACAAGGGTAAGTATGACAGCCATTGTCATATGCTCAGAAATTATTTATTTTTAAGGCGGGGTTGGGGGGAAGCAACTTACTCTTTCATCTGAACACAAAATGACTGTCCAAGGAAAGATTCATATCTAATCTAGGGGCGAAAGGGAGCATCTCATTAATTTGAGGAAGACTAATAGGCACAATCTTAATTGTACTGCAGAGAAAATAAAGATAGGGTTACAGGAACAGGAAGGAAATCACTGTGTCCTATAAGCCACTCTGTTACAAAAGTGCATTAAGCAATAGAAACTGTTAAGATACCACAATTACCTTCCCAAGTCAGGAACTCCCAAATATGCAAGCTCTCCATAGCTTTAGCAGAAATTCCTTTTTTGGAAAATAAAAATGACCTGCTTATCAATTGTGTAGTCACATGGGTTGGAGTATTTGAAATGTGGTTAGTCCAAAGTGAGACGTGCCATGACTATAAAATATACATAGGGTTCAAAAATAAAATAAATAAAATAAAATAAAATAAAATAAAATATACATAGGGTTCAATGTCCAAAACAATGTAAATATCTATGAATAATTTTTATGGTGATTCATTACATGTTATAAAGATATGTTGGTTGTGTCCTGTTAAATAAAATACATTATTATAATTAAGTTCAACTGTTTTATGTTGCCTTTTTAATGTGACTATCAGAAAATTTAAATTACAATGTGGCTCACATTATAATTCTCTTGGACGTCACTGTTATACACTATTTAACTTGACTTATCCTTACCCATCATAAAAAAACAAAAACAAAAACTAATGCATCCGAGGAGTAGAAAAATCAAGACACATTTCTCTGAAAAGTTCTATCTTGAGTTCCCAAAGGGCAAGTGGCAGAAACAAAGGTTTGACTAAGGTTTCTTACACCACCACTCACGCTTTTTTTTTCCACTCCTTTCAAACAGAAACAGCCTCAAAAGTGTTCTAAGGAAAGCTATCATAAAATGGCTTCCCTTACCCTGAATAAAATCTTTAAATCTTGAGACAAGCTCAACCTCATAGAATCTCTTGCTTACCTGTTCAGACCCAGGACACTCCCAAAAACTATCTGAACTTGATGGTGGACAGTCTATCTAAAATGACCCATTAAAGATTGAAAATGCTATTTCTAGATCAGGTAATCACTTGTTTTAGCCCTACTCTCCATGCAGTCATTGCTATTTAATTTTTGGAGGCAAGTCAAAAAATGACAGACTAATAACTCTCAAAGCATTTAACCCTGTTGGGATAGTTTGGAAAGGGAGCTTCTCTCACTTGAATGTTATAGAGAAAGACATTGATGCACTTTCATTAGTAATTACTCTGTAAAATAGCTTTGGCTCTAATTAGTGACATTGCAATGGTCATCATAGTAATTGTAGTTATCAAATTTCCATCAAAGAATAAGATAAATACAGAAACCTAAAAATCATAAAGGAAATTGGTTATGTAGTCACTTGATTACAGGCCACAGAAAAATCTGGCATAAAAAGTTGGGGGTTTAGGGCAGTGAAACGACTCTGTAGGATAATGTAATGGTGGATATATGTTATTTTAAATTTGTCCAAACCCACAGAATGTACAACACCCAGAGTGCCCCTAATGTAAACTATGGACTCTGGGTGATGATGACGTGTCAGGGTAGGTTCATCAACCACAAGAAGCATACCACCTGGTGGGGACTGTTGATAGTGTAGGGAGTTGTGCATGTACAAGGGCAGGGAGCATATGGGAAGTTTCTATGAACTTAAAACTGCTCTATAAAATAAAGCCAACAAGCTTTTATATATACATTAAAAATTAAGGCCTTAATGTCTTCCTCATATAACCAGAAATCTGCAAGAGGACCATCCACAGCTGGTGCCACAGCTCTGTGCTGCCATTAGGGATCCAGACTTTTCTACAGATCTGTGCAATGACATTTAGCTTGTAGATCCTCATCCTGATATTTGTTACCTTGTGTGCAAGATGACTGCTAAACATCCAGGAATTTCCATGTTCCAAGCAGGAGGGGCATGACATAGTAGTTCCTGCCTCAGGAAAGCAAAAACTCTTCCCAGAAATCCTCAGTTTGTGCCTCATTGACCAGAATCATATCATGTGACCAACCCAGATGCAAGGGAGGCTGAGGAAATGAATGTTTTTAGCTGGACTCATTGCTACTCTGGACAAAATCAAAATTCTTTTGCTAAGGAAAAGGGGGATGCGCTTTGGGTGGGCATTAGCAGTCCCTGCCACAGAGGGATCTGGAGAGTTTCTCTAATCACCTTAGACATAATGAAACTCAAACAACTGATAACATTGACCTTTGACAAGTATGAAAAAGCTGAAGAAAAACATACAAACTTTCAAGAAGCTATCACGTTTATAAATCTGGCCAGAGGCAAATAGGACTGAGAACTGTTTGTTGACTAACCACTTGAAACCAATTTTTGTTGATCATAATGATGTTTTTGTAAACAATTGGTACATCAGTACAACTATATTTGAATAATAATGAGCTGCTCTGATGATTATCAGAATAATATTGAGCAAATAGCGTTTGACTCTAAAAGGTCACCTATGAGTTCAGCGGTGAGAAAAACAATTTGGAAAAGAGTAAAGAGAACTAACCTATTTGAGTCCTACTTTTCTGGGAAACTGTCTTTCAAATGGCATCTCTAACTGATTAACCACCTTCTCCCAAGGAATATATAAATAATCCCTTCCAGTCTGGTGAGTAGAAAGGAGTCAGTTGAATCACTGGGAGACCACAGATATTGTCAGCCTACCTAGAGGAAATGACATCATCCACCCAGTCCCTCAACTTGGGGCTTTATGAGATGTGTCCTTAGAAATGGGATGAAAGAATAGAATAGAATAGAATAGAATAGAATAGAATAGAATAGAATAGAATAAGACTGCACCATTTGCAATAAGGGTGGTATTGTTCTAAGAAACTTGTGTTTCAGTTATATGTGAATGTGTGTACTGGGCACAATGTAAAACGAATTTCTGTGGGTTGTGGTCAAAAAAGTTTGAAAAGCCACTATCTTAGCAGTTTCAGAACACCTAAGAGCAGCCATTAGCATAGATCACCAAAAAGAAAATACAGCCTTAAAAACAGCACAAGAACTCAAAACAAGAAACACACCTAAGAAAATTAAAGTCAAATATAGAGTAATGCAACCTCCAGACCTGTGGAGTGCATTAAAAAAAAAAAAAAAAAAAAAAACAGGAATGGCAATAACAGTAAAAAAGGTGGCAAATCATTATCCTATTATAATTATTTTAGTTCTTTATGAGTTAGAGAAGACACAACGCTTGGGAATAAATGACAAGGACAAAATGGCACCCAAGAAGAGCGCAATACCAATCTGAAAGGACTTCAGATTCTGACCAGCCATCGATAAAAGGTCCCACCCTAGAGAGAAAGCATCAGCAGTTAAACAAGATTATGCTTGCAAAAGTCACATGCAATTAGTTGTGTTTATATCCCCAAATTAATAGTCCCAACCCTGTGTTGTTTTTAGTATTTGCAGGTAATTACTTTAGTTGTTTTCTAAAGTCACAAATTAAAGAACACTGTCAGGAACTTTTAATGAAAATGCCAGGTAAGGGAAGGCTTGGTTTGTTTTCCTGAGTTCACCATGGGAATGAATGCCCAGTAAACAAGGGCCCCATAACCAACTGCGGTACTAATAATTTTACAAATGGCACCCAAACAGGAAGTGGCCCTGGATCAGAACTGTACGTGGTTTGCCTGAGCCATGTGAGTGCTTCAGAAAGGTTAATGACCCGGTGTCTCAAACTAATACTCTGTAAATATTTGGTCAGTATTTATCCAGGTGAGAAGCTGAGCACTGTGAAATCTCCAGCCTCCAAATTCACATCCTCATTCAGCAAATGCAGAGCTGTACAGTTAACCAGATTCACCCTTTTGAACACTGTTTAGCCACTATCTAAGCCTTACCCTTAAAAAAATAATAATAATAAGCCTTACCCTTGCCTCAAGAGCTTCTACCCATCGAGCATCCTCCTTGAGAAGAATTCTATGATCTACAGTCATCTCCAGCTTATTATTTCCAGTGATTATGGACTTCCTCTTTTAGCTGGACCCTGGGTACCCAGCCCAGCCTACTCCTTGATCTCTCTCTTTCTCTGGACATTCTATCACTTGGGTAATGAAAGACCCACAATCTGGGCTTTGTATGAGATGAGACAGTCACTGATGAGGGGAACAGAGAGTCCAACATCTAGTCATCAAACATCCACAAGAACACTCCTTGCCATCTTCACCAGGGCAGAAGAGCGAATGAGAAGAACCACTGTCTCCCTCTTTCACATATCCCGCCTGCTGGAATTTCTTGTCTTGTTTGCTCGACCAAACCTTAGCTGCATAAAAGTGTTTGAGTTATGCCATGATTTGTATAAACCCTTAAAGAAAGCTCTCAGCTGCTATCTTCCTTGAGAGGGTTATACTTCCTGAAATAAAACAAAAGCCTCTAAAAAATTTTCTGAAAAAAACACAAAGCTTCTAAAAAACCTGGAAAAACATAAGACTATTTAGGTAAATGTGTAAATAAACTTGGGGAAAAACCAGTCCCAATGCTAAGAAAGATCCTTGCCAAATTCAAGGCAATTAAATCAAATTTGTCTCGTGTTGTGGGCAATTGCTCTTTGTTTAGCCACCCCACCTTCTGCACCACCACACATATCCCAGTCATTTCTTCAGAGCAGTGCTCCTCCCCCAGTCTAATGCAACTTTGCTCAAACTGCAAATCAAATACTCAAAGCCTCCACCATGGGAATGGGCCAATGACAGTAGGGGTCTATCACTGAGGTTGTTTGAACTGAAGCCTCTTGGTCAAGAGGTAGATAGATGTGAATGAGAGACTGTTGATAGCTATCTCCTCTGTTATGAGCAGAAAACCTATCTGAAGTAGAAAAAAATAAGAGCAACAAGCAGGGCCAAAAGGAGAAAGCAAGAGCCCACCGAGGACCTTTAAATCTTTGAATAAAGTTTCCCTGAAACTAGACTTCCCACTCTATGAGCCAATACATTCTCTTTTTGCATGAACAAGGTGGTATTAGGTTTCTGCCATTTACAAATGAGTTCTGACTGATGCTCCAAGGATATTTCTTCACTCTAAGCCCGTGGTTTATTCTGACAGATAGATCCAAGAGTAAACCTTGTATAGGGTTATATATATAGGGTTTTACTGCTTGGCTCCTCTGTGCCAAGATTCAGTTACCACATTTCTCCTTCTAGAAAGTCTTCCTTGACCTGCCAGGGAAGACGAGCATATTGTCCTTTGTTTTCCCAGAGTGCTTTATGCCTGCCTCTTTTACAGCACTTCTCCCATTGCTGACCTCTCTCCTAGACCCATGAGCCTCTGGAGTCTAGAAAATAAGGGACTGGACTTTCCCTTATCCTTCTTTACTTTGGTAGCTCCAAAGCAGTGTCTGGCACATGAGAGGTAGAGCAGATATTCAGTAGAAGTCTGCCAAACAACATAACTGCCATTATGAAATATTCAAAGAAATAGCTCTCCATAGAATCACCATTAAATATCTTCTGATTTAAAAATGATAGTCGAAACAAAAACAACTCTCTGGTGAACTACACAAGTTACAGACCAGTTTTATTTCCACCTTCACAGACTCTGTAGAACAAGGAAACTTCACTTTATAGCTAATCAACTAATACATTCATTTGTTCAACAATTATGTACTGAGTACCTAAGATTAAATTCCATATCTCAAAAGGCAGATTGCCACTTAGAATTGGCATTATCCTATAGAATTGGTTCATAATTCTATTGGATAAAGGAAATTTGCTTTAGAAATTGTGATATATACAGTCTAACATTTCTATTCTTTCTTTTACACTTTTAGGTTTTCTAAAACCTTTTTAGAATCTCCAATACCATGAAAGCTATGTATGTGTACATACAATTCTCTAGGGCCTTTTGCATTACAGTGAGCTGAGCAGTAGGTAAATTAAAGAAAACAATTTTCATCAGTAAATGTTGACAAAATCATTATAAGATTTGCAACCTGCTCCATTGGTGGCAAGCCCTGGGACTTCCAATCCCCAAGTATAACTGACATTTTTTGATGCTTCCGTTTCAAGGCAATAGACAAGGTCTGAAGAGTGACTTCATAAAACTATCTATAAACTGAATAGTTACCTCTGGGATTTCACTATCCTGATCATATGTAACCAGACTCAACTATATATCAACCCACTCATCATCATCTATCACAACAGTGAGGTGAAGAGTGAGACAAATCGACATCAGTTCATCAGGGCAGAGGTGTCAGTGGGGAGGAAAATCTTAGCTGTGGGGCCAATGTAGCTGTGTCATTTTCTAAAATGATAGACCAACAAACATTTCTGGAGATTGCAGGACGATAATTAACACAATGGTAAGTACAGATGGTAATATCTTCTAAGGATCAGTCTGTTTCTTTAGCTGGAGGACAAGTGGTTGGCAAAATTAACCTAAGTTTTGTGAATGCAACTATAGGCAAAAACAAACCTTCCAGGAGCTAATCAGGAGAACCATATCATATAATTGTACAAAACTCTATTGACCTATGAAGCCAATAACAATCCTGTGGACAGGTAGAGCAAGTTTGTTGTTTTTTTTTTGTTTGTTTGTTTGGTTTTTTTTTAGAATTTATTTATTTGAGAGAGAGAGCGAGAGAGAGCACAGCAGGAGAGAGGAGCAGAGGAAGCAGACTCGCTGCTGAGCAGGGAACCCAATGTGGGACTTGACCCCTGGATCCTGGGATCATGACCCGAGCCCAAGACAGACACTTAACTGACAGAGCCACTTTGACACCCCCAAGTAGATCAAGTTTTGCATGATTTCTCACTATGGAGTTCACACTTGAAATTCTGCTGTTAAGTATGCCAGCAGTTCTCCAAGTGTGGTCTGATGAACTCCAGAGTCTCCAAGATCCTTTCAGGGGGATCAGAATTCTTCTCCTTCCCCTGCTACATGTGAGTATGAGGCCACACAGACAGAGCTCAGAAGCAGACTTGAGAATTCAGATATTTTCTTTAAAGAGATGTATAAAAATATAAAATAAGATCATTCTTCTCACTCATTTTGTTTTGGAAATAGTTATTTTTCATAAGACATATGGTTTTTCAGTGTACAATAGATTTGTTGTGGTTATTTTTAATGAGCCTTTCTTAGCTTCTAGTAGAATAAGTATCACGTACACAACACATTTAGAGAAAAAACACCCTGGGGTTCTTAGTAATTTTTAAGAGGGTCAAGGAACCTTGACACCAAAAAATTTGAGAACCACTGATTTATATATATATATTCTAATTAAGTTTTTCAGTGTTATCCCACAACCCCTAATGTTTCTTAAGCCTATTTTCTTTCTTCTTGATTTGATGTTTCATCAGTTCGATGGGTAGTAAAAAACCATAGAGGAATTTTACTAAAGCAGCAGATTAAGTCACAACAAATGATCAATGATTGAGAACCAACTAAGTGCAAAGTGTTATGTAGGTACACAAAGACCAAGAGAGATGTTCCTTCTACTCTCCATTCCCAGAGATACTTGAGCTACAATAAATTTACAGTATGAAATGCAAAATATACTTTTACAATTTTGGATTATAGGGATGGAAGCATCTGTCTTTGAAATCATCCAAGAGAAATGTTGAGCTTTTCTAGGACAAATGACTCTTTCGCTGAATAGGAGACCCTGATTCTTTCTTTCCAGTGTTTTGTAGAATGTGGCTGTCATTCTTGACCATGGCAATCAATGCTCTTTTTAATTATAACAGGACAACCTGAAACACTGCTTTCAAATTTCAAATAATATCAGCACACTTCACACGAACTTGGCTACTATATAGCCAAGTGACATCTATTGCACATTATGCTTAAAGATAGATATAACCAGTTGTCTTACTTCAAGCATATTAGGAAGATCAGAAAGTAGCTGTGCATAAAACAAACAGGAAATATGAGGAGTAGCACTCTGGGAACCAAATTTCATCATTGGGTCTTTAAACCATGTTGTCAAATGTCTTTAGGATTATGTCCCACTCAGGTCTGGTTTAGGGGATTTCAAATAATCCAACTAAAGCACAGTTTGTATTTGCCAATTCATTACCATGACAGCAAAAATATTGCATTAAAGCATCTACTGACCCAGAAAACCTTTGTACCAATATATCCTTCCAATATGCCCTATAGGTCTCATTAAATCTATAAAGAGATGGTCGATGATTTGATTAAACAAATTATAGGCAATTAACAAGTTCTAACCAGTTAGTTATGATTGCCATTCTGTTTCACATTATTAGAGAAATAATTTCTGTCCATGCTTCTTTATGGATTTGTGTATTTCATTTTATTAAAGGAATAGTCTATCAGTATTTCCCTGAGACCGCAGTGACCTACGTTAATTACACCATTTGAAAACATCTCAGATAGCATATTTTGGATAGAGTCAAGGAAAAAGCAAGTAGCTTGTGCCTCTTGCTTTTCACATAAAAAATGACTTATTGTTCATTATATGTAAACATAATTCATTAGGGGCACCTGTGTGGCTCAGTCAGTTGAGCGTCCAATTCTAGATCTCAGCTCCAGGTCTTGATCTCAGGGTGGTGAGCTCAAGCCCCATATTTGGCTCAGCGCTGGGTAGTGATGTCTACTTAAAATAAACAAACAAACAAAAAACATGATTCATTAAGTGATAAATGTTTTCGACGTATGAAGTGCAATACTTGACTTGGTGGTAAAAATGTATGGTAACTACTCCATTATATGCTTTTTAATGCCACAGCTGTTAAGATGAAAAGAAATTTCAATCACACAATAAGCCCCATTCATACATCCTGGACAAGGCCACTTTTGTTATTTAAGGTGGTTTTCCATAGAAACAGTGCTCAATCTTGGTAATATGGAAGGAAATTCAATTGACTCCTCTTCTTCCTCCTCTTTTCCTCCTTCTCGTTCTTTGGGTCTTATGTTCGCCATCCAATAATATTGATGAGTGCCCTTTGTCTCATTATAAAACCCACAAGCTATTCCCTGGGCTTCCCTGGTGGTAAATTGGTCCCTGCACCACATTTATCAAGGGAAGATAAGCCCTTAGCATTTGATCAGGCTCAGTCAAGACTAAAGATGAATACATAAGCCAAGATCACTTCTTATGTCCAACAAAATATTCCTTGCAACCCTTGCAAGTTAGTGTGATGTCATAAAATATCTCATGTCATTAATGGCTGATGTCAGAAAAGGGAAAGATGATTTTCAGTTCTGGAACACTGCCAGCAGAAGGTTGGGGTTATGCCTGGCTGAACCAATTAGGACAGGACAAACTTTTCCATTCTTTGAGAGCTTCGCCTCAGGTCTCAAAATGCTGCGATTTCCCCTCTCATGTTCGTAAAATCTCACCAATGCACTTTCATAGGCAAAAATGAGTAGAGCTCTTTATCTGTATGGAAGCAAGTGAAACCATGGGATTCAATCTGAAAAAAAAAAGTCAAATCAAAAGTCAATAAAGTGACCACCCTTCCGCTTATTCATTACAATGTCATAATAGACACAATACATGTGGCACTCCAATCACTTCTGAAAGGAAGCTTTTTTAGAACTTAGAACTCAAGCTTATTTTTCTGAAACTTTTTCACAAAAAAAGAATCAATTTTATAAAGAGTTTAGGAAGAAAATCATTTTAAGGGCTAAACAATATATATATAATGAACTGTATATAATGTGGGAAAATCGTTTACTTTCCAGATCATTTAAATGAGAAATCCAATTTGTTTGCTTATGTAGGAACATCTCTGAAATGTCCATTTTTAAAGTCATCAGAAACATCAACATCATTGAAGCAAGCTATGAAGAAAATTCAACCAGCCAAGCTAAATATTTACTTGAGAACCTACTATGTGTCACCCAGGGCATGAAACAGAATGGTCACTTAACTCTTACACACAGATGATCGTCCCTTCTTTGTTTAAAAGGTTTTGTTAAAACTTTTTCAAAAAATAAATCCTTGAACTCAAAATGCTTTCTTAGTCATAAAATGATAAAAATCTTCAAGGTGAAATGGATCTTACATGTCATGTAGTCTACACTCTTTTTGACAAAGTAAATTTACCTAATTATTTTCACAGATGTGTAGCCCAGACTTTCCTAATTGCCATTCTGCAATTATAAAATTCTAACTGACCTATAGCAATACCTGGCAAGCAAGTTTCTGAGAGTCTTCAGAACAAAGAATACGGTCCTTGAAGCCCATATTTTAAAATTTGTACATAAACTCATTAGCCAGGAAGCTAGTATTGAATTACTCATATTGGATTTTCTTGGCAGCAGTGCTCACCATTTCCGAGCAGCTCTGCCGAAATCTCGGGCACCTACCAGGTGTTGTTCCTCAGAAAGCCATCACATCTTCCTTTCAGTTGACTAAACAAAAAAACAACTAAAACCAGTTTTTTAAATCAGGCAAGTAACCTGGAACACTTACAAGATAGGTTACTGCATATTTCATTATTGTTATAAATTAAAGTATGAGTCTGGTATTTACAGAAAGAGGCTATGTAGAGAATATTTACTTCTGAGCATTGCTTCAGATTTCAAATAACAATAATTCATTTTACCCAGAGGCAGTATTTATTCTAGAAACCTCAGTGCTTTGGAAAAAAATTTTGAAAAAAAATTTTTGATAGCCCTGTTGTTGTTGTTGTTGTTTTTGTCTAAATTTGATTAAATTCTGCTTAAAAAGAGAGAATTTTGAAAATTATAAGCTTTTTTTTAATTAGGCAGTGCCAAATGAGTGAATTCATTGAACTTTTCAATTAGGTATTTGGGTAGCATTTAGACATGTGCTAGTTTCACAAGGAATGTGTAATGCATATTAAAGATTCTAATTAATCATCCCAGGTTTGAGATCAAGACCATTTATGCTCATGACTTTTCTTCTGCTTTCCAGGAAGAACAGCTGAGATTCAAATAGAGTGGAAAAAGATGATAATGTTGTATGAGGAGGAACAGATCAACAGTCTTGGGTAAATTTGCTGAAAATATTCAACAAACACAAAGGTAATATTAAACAATCCTACCCAAATCCTGTGGGTCTCTACTGCCTAACGTACTGTGCATTTTCAGGCTCTGTGCCTTTGCTTGTCCTGTTTTCTCTACTCGGAATTCTCTCTCCCACCTGGTGAACCCTCTACTCTCCCTTCAAATGCAGCACAAATTTGCTTCTATAAAGTCTTCTTCCATTTCCTCAAGTCAGTATTAATTACAAACTCCTCTGAGCACACATATTTACTACAGCCTTTGCCACATTGTTCTATAATTATTTGTGCATTGCCTTCCATTGTTCCACAATATGATCTCCTTATTCATCTTTGTATCCTTAACTGCTCCTGTGTAAGAAGAACCATCCTGAAACTTGTACAATACTGATTTGTACATTGGGGTCCTGAGGCTGGTGGCATCACCTGATTCACCTGATATCACCTGTGAACTTAGGAGAAATGCAAATTTTCAAGCTCCACCCTGAACCTCCTTGAATCAGTAATTCTGGTGCAGAGTAGGGGATGAGTGGGGAAGGGATAGCAATGTGGGTTTTAACAAGCCCTCCAGATAATTCCAACCATGCCAAAATTTAGGCTTTATCTCTTTACAGGAAAATCTCAAGGTGGAGAAATTTAGCTGGTGAAGAGGACACTAAGCCTTTTCCTCTGACTTTAAACTTGTCCTTGGGATCCTATCACTCAACCCACCTGTTATCGACACACATCTCCCTTTAAAACTCTAACAAATGGCAATTTCCATTAGATTAGCTGACACAGGCTATGATTTTCAGTAAACCTCTCTAAATTCAAAGAACAAAGGCTTAAAAATGGAAAAAGAATAGGAAACAAAATTTGCAAAGCAACTAATTATCCCATAGTAAACTTTAACCAAAGGCAGATATTATCCTACTCCACATCCTACCTGAAAAAAGGATCAAACCTGATATTCTAGAATGCCATAGTGACATGATATACAGCAGACTGAGATACCCCCAACATGACTTTATAGAGCAAACCCAACTGGGCAACATGGGAATAGCCTGGGTGGTACCAGAGTCAGGAGGCATGGAATGACCAGCTTCAAGACCTTGAACAGATTATCAAAATATTCCAGCCTTCTTTTGCTCCCATAAAATGGATATAATACCACTGAACACATGGTTATCTAAGAACAAAATAATATCATCCCTGGATAGGCACTTTATAATCTATAAAGTATTAAAGCACCATGTATATGTCTATATATGATATTGGAAACTATATTTAGTAAGGCTTGCTTACTATGAACACTTAAATCACAAGTGTTACTCATATTCCCAAAGATCAATTTAATCAATAAAGCTTATACAAATAATAATGGATTTCAACTTCAGATAAATGTTCACTTCCATAACCTATATGTTTTCCTTACTTTCTATTTTTTAAAGATTTACTGATTTATTTTAGAGAGAGTGAAAAAGAGTGAGCAGAAAGAAGAGCAAAAGAATCTTGAGCAGACTCCCAGCTGAGCACAGAGCCTGATGTGGGACTTGATCTCACAGCCCTGAGGTCATGACCTGAGCTGAAACCAAGAGTCAGACACTCAACCAACTGAGCCACCCAGGTGCCCCACATTTTCCTTCCTTTATAATGATACCTCTTTATTGGAGAAATTTGGGGAACTATGGAAAAAAACAAAAAGAAAAATCACTTGTGATACCCTAGCCAGAAATAGTTCATATTTTCCACTTTATATAACTTTCTGGTATAAAACTATAATCATATAGTATGTAGTGTATTATAGTCTGAGGTATATTCACACAGTGCATATCATGAATCGTTTTTCAATTTGGAAATATTCTCCCACAAAACTATTTCTACCAGCTGCAAGTAGTCCTTCCATAAGAATACACCAGAATTTAGTTCATTAGTGTTCTTTGTAGATATTTGGGGTGTTTCTAGGGCTTCAAGTATAAGTGCACATTTTGTATATTTATCCTATTATCATCTCTATTTCTTGAGAATAAATTCTCGGAAACAAAATTGCGAGATCTGTGTTTACGAACACTTCTAAGACTTTTGAACCTTAGTGACAACTTGCTTGACCAAAATGTTGCGTAAATTCACACTCCTGTCAACAGCAAATGTGAGTGCTTGATTTTCCACATCACTCACAATATAATGTGATTATTTCTTTAAGCTCAGCCAAGTTTGCAGAGGTGCAGTGCTACGCATTGTTGTCTCCACTTATATTCATTTAATTACTACAGAAGTTGATATAAATAAACCATTGAATGTGTTTTGGAGTTAATATACCTCCAAAGAAGACTTTTACAAGCTTAAAGTGGGAAAATTGTATAGGACATTGAAATTTCAGTTATCAGAGAGAAACAGGGAAATAATGCATGTACATTATCGCTAAGATCAGAAAATAACTTAAATCTTATAACTAAAGATTGTAAATAACTAAATTTATGCTACCGATATGCACATGCAAACATGAATATCGATCATACAGATGCAGACAGGCAGAGATCTGTATCAGACAAATGCAAACTGCTATAAGAGGGATGGAGGAGTAGAGGTTGCCTTTCACTATCTTCATACAAGTCCAAATTCATCCTTAGGATTACATGCTCTTTTAAAGTCCTTTTTTAGATCATTTTTATGGAGGTTATATCTCTAACAGGTATCTTTTGTGCCAAATCATAAGTAGCCCTTACGTACGCTTATATCAGAGGAGGAACACTGTTGAGCGAAGAACTGAACAGTGAAGAGTAATGGTAGCATTATTGCTTTCAAACTGTCGTCATTATAGCGATTTCCTTCATTTGCAATATTACAATTTGTCCATTCTTTTCCAGGTGGATTGTATTTTACATGCAGCTAAAATAATGAATCTCCATAATTTCCATTGCGTTTCTTAGAATGTGAGTGCCTTACATTTCTTCTGCTCTCTTCAAGACCCGCTGGAGTCTCCTACTCACACTACTAACAAGGGCTTGGCACCATTTCTAGAAGTTCTCCCTCTGCAATCCACTGCCTTAATTGTTAATAAGAACTTTGTGTCTTCACAAGTGTGGTCCCACTTAATCCTAAAAAGTAAGTTCCTCATTTTCCTTACAATGAAAACAGGGTACCATTATCATTTTAGTGAGTGTTTACCAATCAATCCCTTTATTGTCATTCTTGGTTTCCAAGTATTAAAAAAAAAAAAAAAAAAACGGAGTTTGACCATGTTTCCAATAGAAATGTTATCTATTTGTAGGTTTTTTCATAAGGTCCAAAAAAGGATGAAAAATAAGTTTCTTTCCTGGATTAGCTATTGGATATGGCCTAGCAAAGGACTGGAAGGTCCATTGGGAGGAGTAATTCAGAAAGAAAACTCTGTGAGGTCAAGGTTGAGAAAGAAAAACTGGGAAGTAAAAAAGAAAAGAAAAAGTTTATCAAAATCTACTATGTGCTAGGTAACAAGACTATGGTTTTATATAAATCTACCAGTAATTCAATGTTCAATGTTAATTCTCCAGAGACCATAACATGAGCTACACTGTATACACACACACACACCCACACACCCCTAAGGGTTGTTTCTCCATAGGATGAACAATTTTTTTTAACTTTCCTATAATTCAACTGTAGTCTCTAATTTTTATATGGTAAACTTGTAAGAATATATTTTTAAATATTTCTTTTTAACAACGTTTGAGAAAGACATCTCTGGGTGGTACAGGGCCCCACGTTATTAACATCGCTTGAGCTGCAGAGAGAGGGACTCTTTCCGCATGCAAAGTTTCTAACTCTTCTGCTTTCCTATCTTCCACTCCATGGCCTGCCACCATAGGGACTTCTTATCTCTTCCCCTCCCTAAACTGCCCACCACTTTGATGTTCTTCATGTGGCAAACTGGTAGCCAACACTAACCGACCAGAGCTATCACCTCTATCTCTCTCTGAAAGAGGAATTCTTTCTCTAGATTTAGTTTGCTACTTACACCAGCTGTCTCTTCCCTCTCCCCACCCAACTACATGCCTCTCTTTCTCCCTAATCTTCAACCAGTTTTATGTTCTCCTTCCCATCTCATCTTCCACTCTTCCTTCCTGATATATTTTAACAGTCAGGGCGACCTGGAAACTGCCCTGCTATGTGTCACTTTTCCTTCCAACTAAACCCCAGGAATGATGCAAGCAAAATGGGGAACCTCCAAGAGTTTGTTCATTCTCTTACTTCACCCTTTCTCTTTCATCAAAATTTAACACTTACCTTTGGCCCCACTCTTCCCAGCCAAAAGGCAGGGGATTTGAAACTTAAATCCAGATTTAAGAGCCAATTAATATCATCCCTAGGAGCCAAGAAACTTCAACTCTGAAGAACACTGTGTGCATTGAAATAATTTACTCAACAAAGGAGGCTTCTAAAGGTTTTAGGAAAGTGTCGTATTTTATCTCTAATTTGCAGTGGACCTAAAGGTCAGTATTACAGCAAGGACACGGGAAAGGAAACTCAGCTGGAAAAGTTCTGCTCTATGAGTATCATAACTCATATTAGTTTTAATATGAACTATATGGTAAATTATAATTATCGTAAGACCTACTCGCCCAACTAGATTTGAAGTATAAAAATCTTTGAAATCCTGATTCTCCTAATACAAGCTTGGGGGACAGAGTTCTCCAACACTACATGACAGTATTTTAAGCATTTTTAAAAGTTTATTAAAACTTTCTGAGATGGGTCTTTTTGGGCCCTTGGAGTTCCTATCTGGGCAGATGCATCAGCTAATAAGTGTACAAATGAATGACACTTTAAGACACAGCTTGTCAAATCACATCAACTAATAGGTGGGTCTGTTAGCTGATGACTTTGCAAGAGAACATTATTGCCCAACCACATACCCTTGCATCTTCCTTAGAACAGGTTTGGCTTTAATTGGATTGTATCTTGTATAAGTTGTATATCAACTCCCAACCTTTACTCGAAGTTACTAAAATGCCCTTATGATTAAGTAATTCTGATTGACATCTACCTATGGGAGAAGGCTTCAGAAGGGTAATTGACAACATATATTAGCTGTTCCACTGGACGGAAGGAAGGGCTTTCTATTCCAGTTGTATGCTGCTTTAATTCCAACTCTCAGAAAGTAGGAGCCTTCTACAAGATAATCAATTCTTTGTGTACAAAACCTGCTACGCTTGGTGAAAAGCCCTGGCTGCATACAAGGACAGCTCGTATTCTGAAGAACGACCTAGGAATGTGCTCTGCCCCAAAAGCAGTGTTAAATTTAGTGTAAATTTAGTGGTCTTACTTCCTGAATTCAGGGTGTGTCAGGATTCTTATGCTGTTTTTATCCACGAATATGGGTGCTAACAACTAAATGGCAAAGTAATGACACCTATAGCATTTCACTGGCTAGTCAGAATTATAGAATTTTAGAAATGGGAAGAATTTCAGATATCGTCTAGACCGATTCTCTCACATGCAGATGAGAAATCTACATACAAAGACTCAGACTGACTCAGGTTCACACAATAAATCAGGAAATTTGAGCCTTAGTTCTGTATTAAGAAAATGAGCTTTTAAAAGGTAAACCATGGGACACCTGGGTGACTCAGTAGTTAAAGTGTCTGACTCAGCTCAGGACGTGATCTCGAGGTCTTGGGATTAAGTCCCCCATGGGAGCCTGCTTCTCTCTCTGCCTGGGTCTCTCCCTCTCTCTCTGTGTCTCTCATGAATAAATAGATAAATTATTTTTAAAAAATAAAAGGTAAATCATATTTTAAAATGCCCTCCCCAAAAGAGCCTTATTAGAGACATGTATTTCATAATTAGTTTCATAAAAATCAGGAAGTTACTATTTAAAAAAAAAAAAACCTAGAGTAGACTTCCCTGCAATGGACTTTTTCTCCCCCTACATTTTGTTTTTGTTTTGTTTTTTTTTTTTTTTTGGTTCTTGTTCTATAAAATCTAATTAATTTTTAAACTTAATTATGAAAAATTTTAAATGTATACAAAAACAAGAACAAATAATGCAATGAACCCTATGTACACATAAAGTGTCGTCACTCGCCATCAATCCATGACCCATCTTCCACCTCATTATTTCTGAGGTAGACATCAGACCTTATATCATTTCATCTGTAAACATTGCAGAGTGTACCCACAAAAGATAAGGACTCTTTCTGTTTTTTTAAGATTTTATTTATTTATTTGAGAGAGAGCATGAGCAGAGGGAAGGGCAGAAAGAGAAATGGAGAAGCAGACTCCCCAATGACCAGGGGCTCCATCCCAGGACCCCAAAATAGTGATCTGAGCCAAAGGCCCACACTTAATGGATTGAACCACCCAGGTGCCCCCAGGACTACTTTTTTTTAAACGCATAACCACAATACTATTATCACTCATACAAATTTAGCAATAATCCTTTAATATAAATAGATTTGTAAACTTTACATAAGTTATCCTTTGCCTTCGAATTGTTCCATGCTTCTATACTTTGCTAAATACCATTTCATTGATTTATCCACTGAATGAAACACAAACCAAGCATTCAAATAAACATCCACGAATGTTTTGTTTGCATAGAAGGGGAGAAGGAAGCCCAGATTCTGACTCTATGAGAGGCGGCAGAGAAGCAAAAAGGGAGAAGAAATTCTGGAGCCAGACAGAATTGGTTTTAGAGCTCAGTCTCACTTCTTATTAAATGCACCAATTTCTTCATCTCTCAAAGGTTCAGTTTGTTGATCTGTAAAAGGGGGATAAGGAAGCCAATCTAAAAGAGGAAGGGTGCCAAACATGATAGGAGGCATAAAGTCACAGAGCCTGTGGCAAGTCAGCACTCAAAAAAAGAGCTATGTTTCTTTGTTTTGTTCAGTAATGTATAAATACTGAGGTGCTAGTGTCCATTTAACCAAACAGGCTTATTAGCTTTAATTAGCTAATGGGATATGTAAACATATGTTAAGGCTCCTTCTTCTCTTTCTGAGTTGTACAAACAATGCTTTTAAAAAGGGAGAGGTGTCTCTTTGGGCACAGATTCTGGAGAACTAAGAATTCAGAGACTTGTGTGGCAATTGTCAGTTCAACAAATGATATTTGATAAATTAATAATTGAATAAATAAATGAAAAGTGGAGACTCTCCCTTCTTTCCCCATATATTTTAAGATACATTTTAACTTTTGACTGCGCACCTATCAAATCCATGCTCCTCTTACTCAGGGGGAAAGCTTCTATTCGCGGTAACTCTGGAAAGCAAGCCATGGTTCTGTGATTAAACCCACCAACATTGCCCAACTTGCTCTTGTCTTTGAGGAAGGTGTAATTCTAGCTCATAACTCAGCACTAATCATTCGCAAATGCTTTTTAACATCTACTATTCAGCCACATTATTAGATCTGTCTCCCGACAGCCAGCTGGGGAAAGCCACTATGCTAGCCTCCTTTTGGAGATGAAGCAGCAGAGGCACAGGGGTAAATAATTCGTCCAGGGAAAGGAAATAAGGCGCTGGGGAGAAGGGCCTAGAACACCTGGGCCTGGGCAGAGCCCAGTGGCCGCAGGACTATCCTGAGGCCTGTCTCCTACCAGCCCAGGTTCCTGAATGGCGCCCCCTCTTTGCAGCCCCACTGCTAACACATGATGCACATGAGAGCATCAGCCCCGCTTCCCTTGGACGGCTCCTGCAGACTCTACTGCTGGACCCTCCCTTCCCCTTCCCTGCTGCATCCAGTCCCCACACCCCCTCCTCCCAGCCCCTTCCCAGGAGGCCCCCATTCCCATCCTTCCCCTGGATAGAAGTTTCCCAACCCTGCTGCTGCCCTGAGTCCAAATACAAAACCCCTGGCTATCGTCCAGTCCTCGACCCCTTGTCCGGCTCCCTCAGGCCCATCCCACCCCTTCCCTGTCTTCTTCCCCTTCGCTGGCCTCCTGCCGCTCTCCTTGGCCAGGCAATCCCTCTCTGCCAGGTGATTAAATGGTAAAGATTCTGAAAGATTCTGCTGAAGGCCCTTTCTCTTCTACTCCTTGGCTCTTTCCCTGAGCAAGCTCACCCCTGCCAGTGGGTTGTTCACCAGCCGAATCACTCATAGGTCCGTGGCTCCCTGAATTGCATCTGCAGCTTAGACCCTTCTGTAGGTTCTAGACTCATACTTCCAATTGCTTATTACCTCCCCCACACCTTCATGTCTCCAGCATCTGTCCCTTAAATGTCAAACTGTCCTCCCTGTCACAGGGAATATGGCAAAACAGTCCAAAAGGTTGCTAAAGTGGGAAAGGGAGGACTAACTTTGGTCCTTGTCTCCCCTTCCACTCACACCGGGGTCGCATCACCATCACTGCCCACAAACCCTCCTAGAGGCCCATCCTGTCCTCTCCACGGGTGTACCCTGGACTAACCACTCTTCCCACACCACTTCATGCTCCACACTGGAAACCACAACCTGATCTATAAGTCATGCATCATCCTTAAGCCTTCCCCCATCCTCCTGCTGCTCTGAGTATCAAAACCCAAATCTTCAGAATGACGTGCAGGATTGGCCTCAGTATCCACTGGCAGCTTCATTCTGCAGCACTTGCCCCCGGCCTGGGCTCCCTGCACCTGAGCCTCCCTCAGCCTCTTCCCTGCACAGTGTTCCCTTATCCTCAGAATATCTTCTTGCCTCCGTTGTACACCCCCCCCCAAAGGTCTTTCCTAACCACAACCTACCTTCAGCTAATAAGCAAATACTTCTAATCAAACCACACATTTCCTCAGGGAAGCCTTATATGATATGATCTCCCAGAGGAGAACAAGTGCTCATTCTAAAATATAATTGCTATCAACTCAACACCAAAATGTTTTTTATCTCTTTGCTATTTTTAAACATATCAAATGTACAAAAAATATGATAGATATCTTTGTTATATTTTTGCTGGATAAGCATTTATTACCCAGATACACAGGAGATACACATATGTTGTATACATATGAAGTTCAAGGTGAATATAAGATTTGAGTTGGCTTTTCTACCAACTCAATGGTTTGAAAATTCTAATAGGCAAGAATGGCAATTAAATACCATTTGATGATTTACTTTTATTATGAATAGTAGGAGTAAATTAGATATTCCTCAAATATGAATGATGTCTTGTTTAAGATGTTTATTTATTTGACAGGGGGAGAGAGAGAGAGAGAGAGAGAGAGAGACCACAAGCAGGGGGAGCAGCAGGCAGAGGGAGAGGGAGAAGCAGGCTCCTTGTGGAGCAGGGACCCCCATGTGGAACTCGATCCCAGGACCCTGGGATCATGACTTGAGCCAAAAGCAGATGCCTCACTGAGTGAGCCACAAAGGCACCTCTGAATGGTGTTTTCTAAAAATCAATTGATTCAAGCTCCCCAGTTGGTACAGAAATTCCAGACCTGCCTCTCACAACCAAGTCTCTTTCCCGAGTCAGTCATCCAGCATTGTACAAACCCAGAGAAAGAATCCTATTGGCTTGGCAGTTTCTCTGTTACATGGAATCTCTCCCCACCCCCCCAAGATGGAACCTACATGGCATTCCATTTCAATGACACACCAAGATTCCATTATAATTTTTTCTTCATGCCCAGGATTAGAATAATCAAATGTCATCACTGGAAGAGAGTTTAGAGAGTCTTCAATTCAACCTTATTCAGCCAGGATTCTGTAATGCTCTCATGATGAAAGCCTTGGAGCAAGAGTCCCATCACCAACCCTGAGGATTCCTTAACCTCTGCTTCATCTCTGTCTTTACTAGAAAACTCTTACTTTTATAAATTAGGATTCCAAAAAGATTCTGCAGAAGGATACATGTCACCTGCTCAGAGGGGTTTGAAATACCATTGGGCTATTTTATGATCAAAATGAGGAGACTCGGGCCAACAAACAGAAAGTCCCAAAGCTCATTAATTGCAAAGCTAGGGGGAAAATCTCATCCATGGGGTCACATTCCTGAGAACCTATGCAGAAGGGTCAACTTGCACCTGAAGAACAGAGCCACCAGGGCTCTCTGCCAGAAGTAAAAAGTGGGTGAGTTGTTCATTATCGAAGGACAACAAGTAGGCTGAGATACAGGGCGTGTTGCACATTGTGAAATAAAAGTCAGATATAAACAATTCTGGAGATGATATACGAATCTTATTTTACTGGCTGCCATTTTCAAGATTACAAAACCCCAAACTAATTTTCTCTTCAACCTCTGTTTATACAAAGATGTACAGATCTCAAGTATGTAGTCTAATCTCAATAACTACAATAAATATTGTGACAAGCAATGTAACAGCTTAACAGAATGTCTTTAGTCCTTCGTGCCAGCAAGGCCTCCTAGATCCAAGAAAGGCAGAGGAATTGGAAACCCAGAGTGATAAGGCGCTATCACTGATTACTTCAGATGGCCTGAGTAGAGTGTGAGTAGGGACAGTGCCTGTCTGGATCTGCCAACGCCTCTCTTCTCCATAGCTAGCTGTTTCCTACTCCTTGGCCAACAGAAAGATTGCTAGACCATGGACTACCCATCCTTCAAGGCCAATTCAAGCACCACCCCATGCATACCATCCTCTGTATGGTCCCTCCATCTGACTTCTTATAGGTTTAGTAGCCACAATATTCAGTCCACATTGATCCTAGGATGCTTTGAAATGTTATTTAATTTATGAGCATGCATGATCTTCCTAATTAAATTATAAACCTCTTCGCTCAAAAGATGCCTTAGGCTTATTCATCTCACCAAGGTTTGATACCTGCCCTGCTAGTGATAAGTGCTCCATCAGCATTGATAATGACAATGATGGTGGTGAAGGCAATGACTACAGATGAAGAATCATGTGGTTCTTCTCATGAAGGCAGAATGAACTCGAATAATGAGAACAAACATGTGTGGTTGCTCTAGAACCTACATGCATTATCTTACACGATGGCTATATCATTTTCCCGTTTTTTTTTTTTTTTTTTTTTGAGAAAATTGAAGAGCAGAAGAATTAGGCTTTCTTATGATTTTGAAGAGGTCTTTAAAAAGGTAGGAAAACGTATTCATATTGGCACAGATTCGTAGGACAAGAAAATCCATCACTGAGGTCATGTCTTTAAGCCAGTCAGAGAAAGACAAATACTATATGATATCACTCAGATGTGGAATTTAAAAAACAAAACAGATGAACATAGGGGAAGCAAGGGAAATATAAAATAAGATAAAAACAGAAAGGGTAACAAACCGTAAGAGCCTCTTAACTCTAGGGGACAAACTGAGAGTTGCTGGAGGGGAGGTGTGGAGAGGGGATGGGGTAACTGGGGGATGGGCATTAAGGAGGGCACGTGATGGAATGAGCACTGGGCGTTCTGTGCAACTGGTGAACCACTAAATTCTACCCCTGAAACCAACAATACACTCTATGTTAACTAAATTGAATTTAAATTTTTAAAAAAGAAAAGAAAAAAGAAGTCAAATAAATACTCATGGAGAAATGAGTTCCAAGTTGGGGCAAGCATGTCCTGATGAGACAAATTTTAAGGACAATATGATGGAGCCACACCATATATCACCATGCCTGAGATCCATATTAAACTAATATCTGAAAAGATATTCAAGTGCTGACATAAACACTTGAGTGAAGACACTTTTCTTTCCTAACCGTTGCTTAAGGATTGTTTTTTTTCTTGCAAATGATAGAAAACACACTGCTTCAGTTAATGCCACCTTTATCATCCCGAGCTTGCATTTCCCTCCTTATATGAACTCTGCACCCTCCCCCCCCAAAAGTCATTGTGAAAGAGTGAGCTGAGTGTGGGAGTGAGCAAGGAGAGAGAGGTCCTTCCTAAGGAATCTGATCTCTTTGAGGAACCTTTCTGTTTAGGCACAATATTCTTCTTTAAATGGTGAAAAACTAACTTATCTCAAGGGCTGCTGACCTTTTTTAGAAAACTTCAGTGATGTCCCAGTTTTCCTTTTTTATGGTCCCACAGCATCACCTTGACTAGTGAAACAATCCAGTCTCTGGCTGCAGACCCATAGGTGCCCCATCAGAACCACGTCAGGCAGGTGCTCACTGGCCAATGGGTGCCAAAGTCTTCACTTTTGTTCTTTTGCTGCCCTGGATCCTCTGGCAAACATCTGGGCCTCTTGATACAGCAGATCTAAAGATGGTTTGTGCATGAGCCATTGACACCTGTATTTTTTTAAGATTTATTTTTATTTATTTGAGAGACAAATTAGAGGGGAAGGACAGAGAGAGAGAGGAAGAAAGAATATCAAGCAGATTCTGTGCTGAGTGTGGAGCCAGACCCAGGGCTCTTGATCCCACTACCCTGCAGATCATGACCTGAGCTGAAACCAAGAGTCAGACGCTTAACCAACTGTACTGCCCAGGTGCCTCCAAAATCTGTATTTTAAAAGCACACCAAACAAGTTGAGGTATTATGCTATCATTAATTCATTCAATGAATATTTATTAAGTGCCTGCTATGTGCCAGCATTGAGTGGAAATAGCTCCTGACTTCTAGACAAGAGGCCCAGGTTTAAGTCAGACTTTATTATGTAGCATACAGACTCTCTTTATCTTTTGCCTTAGTTTCTTTGCCTATAAAGTGGCAAATAATAAACAAACTGACCTCACAGGCTTATTCTAGACATGGAAAGATGAGTAAAACATGGCATCCAACTTGAAGGAGGTGATATCTCCAACCCAAACTTCACAAATAAGCTTCTTGATAATCACCACCCCCAAGACAGTTGCCATTGTTGTCCTGGCTGTTCAGTTAGAGGAAGCACAAGGACTGCGACACTAGATAGAAAAGATAGTGGTGATGTAGACTCAGAGAATTATAAAGCTGCAAGGAACAGTAGGCGTGATCTGGTCCAAGGGTCCCCACCATATTTGGAAGGAGATAGCACAGGCTTTGGAGACAGAGACTCTTGGGTTCAAATCCTAGCTCGGACACCTTGTAGTTGTACAATTTTGCATCGATGACAACCTCTTCTGGACTCTTTCTCTCTTTTCCAAAATAGGAATAGTAAGGATTCCAATACAACTGTTACATGGATTAAATAAAATAGGGGATGAGAATCACTTGGACTGTAGCAAGAATTTAACAAATGACTATTACCTTTATGATTTTATTATTACTTTATCTTTTTATTATCTGAGATCTTTTTTCCAGTTTTACTGAGATATAATTGTCAGATAGCATTGTATTCACTCAAATTGCCCAGCATAACAATCCAATATATGTACATATTGTGAAGTGGGCACCACAGTAGGTTTGGTTAGCGTCCATCACCATACATAGTCACAGATTTCTTTTTCCTAGTGATAAGGACTGTTAAGATCTCCTCTCTTAGCAACTTTCAAATATACAATACAGTACTATTAACGAGAGTCTCCATGCTGTTCATTACATCTCCAGGATGAGATGAACTTATTTATCTTATAACTGAAAGTTAAGATCTAATTATGCCTGGGTGGAGTGATGATGAGGCACACGGTAGCCAAAAAGAGAAGGGTTGGAGTTAGGAATGAAGTGTTTGGAATGGAGAGAAGATGCCAAACAGCTTCATTCCCCTTTCTGCTGGAAACTCCGACAAATACAGGAAAAGAAAGGAGCAAAAATGGCCCAGAAAACCAGCTCATAATGCTACTAGAAGACTATACTGTGTTTTACTAGAAATAGAGCCTACATTTGGGGTGAGGAGCCCCAGTCTGAGGCAGTGACAAAGAGGGATGCCTGAGTGGCTCAGTGCTTAAGCATCTGCCTTCAGCTCAGGACGTGATCCTGGGGTCCTGGGATCAAGTCCCACATCGGGCTCCATGCAGGGAGTCTGCTTCTCCCTCTGCCTATGTCTCTGCCTCTCTCTGTGTATCTCTCATGAATAAATCAGTAAAATCTTTAAAAAATGTGGGAGTCAGGCAGCCAGTTGTTGCTGAAGCCAGCATTAGCATGCACATCTTTTCACTCTCTCAAGCTTTTATAATCCGTTCATTCTTTCATTCAAAAATAAGTATTGGACGCCACCTCTATGCTTAGAATGATGATTATGGGGTAATGCAAAACTGTACTTATCAGAAATGTGTGGCGGCCAATGAAAGTTATCTCGACCTGGAAACCCAAGGAAAACATCAACAGGACCACCTCTCTTTACTCATCATTCAGTTTGTTTTTCACACCAGTTGGGAGAGATGTAGATGCTGAGCGCATGAGGAGCAGCTGGTAGCAGCAATCTCAGCTGGCCACCTCTGACTTCCTGCCCCACAGTCTACTGTGCTTCAGAGAGGGACTTTCCTAGGTGGTACGTAACCTACATTTTTCAAACAATTAGGTTCTTTTCAAACTGAAACCTGCAACAACCAAAGAAAAATTGTAACACAACTCATTTAAAGCAGCATATACTATTTTTTAAAAACGTGCAAATGTGAATCCTTTTTTTGTGACTTTGAATACTATTCTACTAAATCTCCTGTATAATTAAGTTGCCTGAGAAATGTTGGAGGCTACACAAGAAGAACACCACATCCTAATGAGTAATAAAGATTACATAACAGTCGAGATAAGCAACAACACCCACAGATTTCATGTAAATGCTAATAGTGGGTTCTCAGCCACGGTGTGAAATAATAAAGCAAGGAATGCCACACAACTGAACTTCAAAATATTACTCCCAATGGTTACATAAAACCGCAACCAATTTTACACGAGTGTTTATTTCACTTTTCCTAATCATTGGCTCTTCATTTTAAAGACCAACTTTTTTTTTTTTCATTCACAAATCAGAGTCCTTAACTGCTTAAGAAAGCCGTGATTGCATGGGGACCCAAACAATGGTCCGTGGGCTGATGGGGCAAAGAAAAATCCCACAATTGTATTCAGCACCTATTGCATGGTTCTGCATGGAAAATTCTTTAGTACATCTAACCTGAACCTTCCCCTTGCTGACATACAAAGGGGACATCTCTTCTGGAGAGTAAGTGGAGATTAAAAGCATTGACTACTTAAGGCAATGTTTTCTCCAAACTGTCCTCCTTAGACACTAGTTGAGTTGCTTAAGATTAATAATAATAATAATAATAATAATAATAATAATAATACGTTTGAGGGAGAGAAATGAATTCTATAATTAAACAAGTTCAGTAAATATTATATTCTGTATACCTACTTTATAAGCTCAAAATGTATTGTTAGTGCGTTAACAATTTTGAGAAGTCCAGTAATAACGATGCATGTTTAATCTAGTCTTTAAGCAGAGTCCTTTGCCCCCCATCCAAACACTTATTATTAGTTCTTGAAACTTTTCTGTGAAATACACTATGGGAATTTCTGCTGGAGATCACCAATCCAATCTTTTTCTTTTATACTTGAAGAATCTAGCAACTTGCATTTTTTTTTTTTTTTTTGGAAAGGGGAAGTTATAAACTCTGCCTCAAACTAAGTCAACAATTTTTTTATTCTTTGTTAATTGCAGATCAATTCATTCTTGTAGAGAAGAATCCCCTTATTTCATGAATCTTCCTAAAATACAGGTGCTGCGTAAAAATAGTTCATCTGGGGGGCTCAGTTGGTTAAGGATCTGACTCATGATTTCAGCTCAGGTCATGATCTCAGGTCATGGGAGGGAGCCCTGCTTTGGACTCTGCACTGGGCATGGAGCTTGCTTAAGAGTCCACCCACCCTCACTCTCTCGTTCTCTCTAAAAAAGAAAAGAAAGAAAGAAAGAAAGAAAGAAAGAAAGAAAGAAAGAAAGAAAGAAAGAAAGAAAGAAAGAAAGAAAGAAAGAAAGAAAGAAAGAAAGAAGAAAGAAAGAGAGAAAGAAAGAAAGAAGAAAGAAAGAGAGAAAGAAAGAAAGAAAGAAAGAAAGAAAAAAAGAAAGAAAGAAAGAAAGAAAGAAAGAAAGAAAGAAAGAAAGAAAGAAAGAAAGAGAAAAGAAAGAAAGAACTCACCTGTGTTGGATGCACATGTTCCCAGGCCTTACTCAGGTTCAACTCCACTCATGCCCTCCAATCTGGGTGCCTGGCTTCCTGAATTAATATAAATTAATATCTGATTCCACCATTTAAACATCCTGTGGAGGAGTAGGGGTTGAGGGAGGGGCAGAGAGCAGTTGGCACATAGTCATGTCAGAGCTAAAAGAAGTTTAGAGTCATCTCATTGGATCCCTTCACTTTGCAGCCATAGGGAATTGTGGCCCAAAGAGAGAACTTGGCATTCCCTAAGGGATAGTCAGTGACAAAGCCAGAGTCTCACCTGGTTGCCTCCCATCCTTCATCCCCACATTTGCCTTCCTTAGGGTTACACAAGCCTGCTCCCTCACCTTCAGACTAGAAAACTGGTCTCCGTGGCAGAAGCACTTGTTTACCAAAGAGTATGCAGAAGCCAATGTATTAATGCAGGATTGCTTTTGTCACAGCACAAAGGTGAAAGATTTCCACTCCTAATAATTCCAGACGAACCATGGGAACATGAAGAAACTCTGGTTTTCTCTGTCTTCTCTTCTACACAGATCCATCAGGTTCCAAGTGATCTCTCCTAAAGTGTGTAGAAGGTTAAGAATTTGGCTGGAGATGAAATAGAAATCACTAAAAGGGAAATATAATGGAGAGGGCAAGCTATAAAGACTTCCAACATAAATGCCCAAAGAACTGTTCTATACAGCAGAAGAATTTAGAGTTGAAATTTGATTTTTTTTCACTTTGGAATTTTATTTTATATCTGTTGCTTGATAAGGAAATTGCTTCTCCTCATTCACCCCTGGGGACATTTCAATTATACTTTGTTCTTGAAAATGAGTGTTTTTACTTTTAACTATTGATTTCAGAACTCTATGAACTCTGCCTTGAAGTCATTTCCTTCAACCCTCTACATGCCGGGGCACTCCTACCCCTACTCCAAAGAGGGTCACATTTCAACAGATCTTATGCCCTCCTGGTCCTCCTGGTGCCTGACCCCCAGGAAATAAAGGAGCACGTTGCATTGAGATGGCCATTATGTATCTCCACTCATCAGAATCACGGCAGCCAGGTGGCAAGGGTACAGGATGACAAGAAAACAATCCCATCTTTTATTTCCCAGCTTCTGTCACACACGACCCTTCAACCTGAAAACAGACAAGAAAAAATCCAGTGAGAAAAGGTTTGAAAGCCTCTGCACCAAGGTGACAAGGAATCACAGAGTCCAACTGTTATTTGTCTGGAGAGAAAGGGTGTGCAGAGAACTACAAAGGATTCAAATGTTTCTGTTGCTTATCAAGAGAAATAAAATAAATTGTACTCACCAAGCAAATGATTCATCTTGATTGTTTAGGGCAGTTTCCCTTTAATATTTACGTTGTCTCTAAGCTTGGCTTAGCTTTTTAAAAAAAGAAGAAAAAGAAGAACTGTCATTTCTATTCAATTAACTGCTTCCCCCTCTGACTTTAAATCAAGGGCAGTGTCTGTTCAATTTAATTACTTTCCAAGTAGCCTGCATGGTAAAGCAGCAGCCACTAAAGCAAAGAGCCATGTGGTGCTTTATAAGGCAAGAATTCGATATAATGTAAGGATGTTCTCCTAACAGAAAATGCAATAAAACTGATTTTCCCCCTGCTGTGTTTCTAGCCACTTGATATATAATATGTTCACAGATCAAGATTTTAGCTCAACAGTTTAAAGTAAGTAAAATGGGGAGAATGTCATTTACCCTCTGGAAAGTCTATGGAGGAAATTTTTGAAGGACTTGTCCCACCTGCTCTGATTACACAGGAAGTGTGACCTTCTTCAAAGAAGGTGGTGATTTTTATTATCTATTCGTGCAAGATTTTCCAGAACTAACTGCATTAATAATTGCATCAACATCAGTATATTCAATATTAGAAAGCAAGACTTAGTCAAAATTGTGAAGTTGTAGGGTAAAAACTGCAGAAATATATAGCACAGCCAAAACACCACGACCTGGATTGTTAAGCTTGACTCAGTCACCGATGAGCCATGGGGCACTGAATTACTTGCTTGACTTCACTGAGTCTGTTTTGATATCTGTAAATAAGGGTATTCCATAAAGTTGACAGGAGGACTCTTTGCCCCTAACACTCACTGAGACTATCAAATGACAGCAAAGCACCTACCAAAAAGCGGAACACTTCCATTCCCTCCAAATAGAAGAACCAACCCAAGGATAACTCCGATCAATAATGTAAACCTAAATTACCCACAAAGAAAAACTTAGGATGCAATGCAGGTAGAGAGGCAGTTGTCCTTTTTAATTAATAGTATCAGGTGGCCCAGAAAAATTCTGGCCAAAAGGAGAAATGAAATGTTAAAGCATGAGGAATTGTACATTTGACATTAATTTACAGAGTGCAATCAGATGCCCCAATACATTCTGTGGTTGTTAATATTTTTGTTTATTTTTAATGCATATTTTGCCTAAATGATCTACAATCTACAGATCTGTAGACTTATAAGTTTTTTTCTGTCTACAATAGATAACTGCATTAATATTATAGATAGCAAGTGAGAGTCAAAGATCTATACACACCTGTTTAGTGGAACAGGCTCCCTTTTGTACTCTATCAACCAAAGAGGGTGGATTCTCCAGTAAATCACAAATTAATGGATAGTCTTTAAATTATGCAGTATGTCTTTTGACATACCTTCATACACATGTAATTGCAAACAGATAAACGTAGCACCCTTTTATTCAAATGAGAGTGACAAGTATTGTGGCTTCAGTACAGAAATGATCCACTGCCCAGTTATAAGATCCTATGAGAGATTATGCTCTTCAGACTGATGTAAATCTGAATGATCCAAAAATTCTAGCATGTTTTGCATAATAAATGTTTACATTTAACATAAATTACTCAAGAAGACTTTAATCTATGGATTCTTAGTCTTTCCAGCTCTCAGATTCCGTACATTATCTTTTCTTTATGTTGGCATGTTATTGATTGAATTTTATTCAAAGGTCAAGGAAATCATCACAAAGCCCATTTTCTACTTTATATAGCTCTTTGTGTAACTTAGTTAAATGAGAAAGTAAGGATGGTAGCTAGTTAGAGAAGAATCTTTGTAGGGCAAATCAGTTAATATCACTGTCTTCCAACAGAACAAGTAATTCAAGACACGTATACATTTATCCTATATCCAACCACTTCCTGGGAAAGGGATTCTACTATCTGCTCCTCCAATTTTAAGCAATTTTGACAATATGAAACAAATTAGCAAACTTCCTGTATCTTTTGTACAATTATTTCCCATGAATGGTGAATAATTGTAATGTTTGTGTATATCTTTGCTCTAAATTCACTACATATACTCTAGTATCTACAAACCCAACATGGTTTTTTCACTGTCCAAATGTATTAGTTGAATGCTGGTGGAAAACAACAAACAAATACTTAATAAAAAAAAGTGTCTGCTAGGCACTGTTCTGAGTACTATCAAATTTATAATGAACACAGAAAGCATATTATCTGTTTGGGGACACAGGATTATCAAATAAGAAAAAATCACACATATTCTACTCATAATTGTATACATCTGTGACTTAGATTGTAAAAGATCAGAAGGTGAAAAAAGAATAAATATGTGTGAAAAAAGATCACATAATGTGTATTCCCATCATGGAGACTTCTTATCGTATATTAAATATGGTTGTATGTTTTCAGAGATCTCACTTGTAGATTTTTTTCAGTAATGATTCTCCTGCCAAATAGTCTAGATCCTTTAAGCCTTTTAAGGTGGATAATTAGCTACTTTGGAATGAAGGAGCCTCTTTCATTGGCTTAGTGAATAACATCAAAGAATAAGGACATATATGAGTAAGACCTTTCTTTAGAAGGTAACATTTGCAATAAATGAGTTTATTCTTTCAAGTAGTATACTTCCCAAATAATAACATCTTTTATTTATTTATTTTTCACCTCCATTTTTATAAGATCCATCTGCCAAAACCAGTGCTTTATCATCAGAGAATATGGTCTAATTGAACTGTGGTTCCAGGTAAAATGTAGGAAGCAACAGGACACTGCGCTAGCTGCAACAATTTACAAAAGCCAGTGAAATTACTAAAATTATGTTATCCAAGACACCATAAAGCTGTGGAAGCAAATAGAACTAATTGAACTCAACCTAAGACAAAAGAGTCCATCTTGGAAGGACTCTGGCACTGGCTGCTTTCTACCCTGGGACTGTTTGCCATTTCTAAGTGTAAGATGAGGTTTGAGCATGGGCTGGATACTATTAGAAAGAAAAAACACCATAGCTTGTGGAGCTGGAATGATAATTTGGAAACTTCAGGAGCCCTATAGGCACAAAGACCATTGTCCCCAATGGTTCATTTGCTAAGCCACAGGCCCTTGGAAGGTTAGGAACCTCCTATAAAATAACATACTGAAATGCACTGTAGTCTTGCAGTAGTGGGAAGTCTATCCCAAAGAGAAGCATCTGCTTCAAACACACAACTAGTTGGCTCCTTAAGATATTTGCCAAATTTGGGGGATCCCTGGGTGGCGCGGCAGTTTGGCGCCTGCCTTTGGCCCAGGGCGCGATCCTGGAGTCCCAGGATCGAGTCCCGCATCAGGCTCCCGGCATGGAGCCTGCTTCTCCCTCCTCCTGTGTCTCTGCCTCTCTCTCTCTCTCTGTGTCAATCTCTATCATAAATAAACAAACAAATAAATAAATAAATCTTTAAAAAAATAAATAGCTTGTTAAAAAAAAAGATATTTGCCAAATTTGGGGTGGAAACTAGAGAGCAAAGTTTAAAACTGTTGAAAGGTAGCCCATCAGCCCTGTAAGCTCTGTAAGTAAAATAGGGGAGAGAGACCTGCTAGGCTAGCAGTCAGACACCACAGAAGGTCTTCTCCACTCATAAACATTTGAAACCAGAGGTACACTGAATTTAACTACAGCTTCATTCCTGATTAAATCATCAAAGGACAAATTCTGAGTCAGAGCAATAAAACTTTAGTTTCTATTCTTCTTTTTTTGTAAGATTTTATTTATTTATTCATGAGAGACACACGGAGAGAGAGAGAGGCAGAGACACAGGCAGAGGGAGAAGCAGGCTCCATGCAGGGAGCCCAATGTGGGACTTGATCCCGGGACCACAGGATCATGCCCTGAGCTGAAGACAGGCACTAAACCACTAAGTGACCCAGGAATCCCCAGTCTCTATTCTTCTTTATGTAGAATGTCTAGCATAAAACAAAAAGCTACAAGACATAAGAAGAGGTGAAAGAAAAAAAAAAAGCCATTTGAAGCAGAAAGATGACCTACATGCTAAAATTAGCAGACAAGGTATTTAAACAACTGTTATTAATATGTCAGAAAATAAAAGGAAAGATGGACATATCATTAAAATATGGGGGATTTTAACAGAGAATTGAAATCTATGAAGCAGAATCAAAGGACTCTGGAACTGAAAATTTTAAACATCTGAAAGTAAGAATGCATTGGGTGGTTTTAATGTCAGACTGGCAAGTCAGAAGCCAGGGTTAGGGAACTCAAGAAGTGAATTTAATATATTTAAAATAAAATACAGAGAGAAAAAAAAAAACAGAAAAGACATGTAAGCCAAAGTCAAATGATCTAACAAAAGTATAATTGCAATCTCAGAGAGGAAAAAATGAGGAAGAAGCAATATGTGGACAAGTTACAGTTGAGAATTTTCTAAAACTGATGAAAGATGTTGATCCATAGATACAAAAAGCTCAGCAAATTCCAAAAAGGACAAAGATTAAAAAAAAAAAAAAAAGCCATACCTGATTTAATTGATCTGGATAAGAACTGAGCATTAATATTTTTTAAAAGTTTCCCAGGTAAATGATAATATATAGCCAGTGCCAAGAACCACTGGTCTGAAGGAGGTCATATTAAAAGAGTAATGTACAGTTAGTTTAGTCTTTTTATTTTTTCAAGTGTTCATAAAAAGGAGCAAGTACTCTAGGCTCTTTTTTTTTTTCCTTAATATCTCTTTGCGGAGTATCAGGGAACATGTCTGTATTTCAATTATCATCTCCATAACTCAACCCAACAGATTTTTCATTAACATACAGTGCAATATTGGTTTCATGAATAGAATAGAATAGAATAGAATAGAATAGAATAGAATGTAAGTGATTCGTCACTTACATTCAATCCCTAGTGCTCATCACCAGTGTCCTCCTTAATACCCATCACCCATTGTGTCCATTCCTCCCGCCCCCACCTCCCTCCATCAATCCTCAGTTTGTTCTCTATCACTAAAAGTCTCTTATGGTTTGCTTCAATTCCATAGTTCTTAAATGATGGCATCCATACCTGCTCTCTCCATAATCCTCTGAGGATCATGGATGGGGGGTGGGGATGAAATAATATAGATTCAATCTGTACAAGAAATGTTCCAATGCAGAAACACTATTGAGGAACAGATTACAAGACATACAAAATTAGCTGTCACACTCTTGGCCTCACTGCTGTAGATGCATCAAGAGAAAGGACCCCCAGAGATCAAAAGGAGGTAGACTTTCATCTATGGTAAGATACTCAAAAGTCAGAAGTGTGCCAGAGCAGTGGAGAGTCCAAGCCTGGGGCATATACATGCCAGAAAGCAGGCAATGAATCCCCATGGGCTTGCCTGCTGGCATCCACTTCTGGCAAAAGAACATGGAGTTGAAAGAGAAAAGGATTATTCTTGGGCAGCCCCCGGGGGCTCAGTGGTTTAGCACCGCCTTTAGTCCAGGGTGTGATCCTGGAGACCCAGGATTGAGTCCCATATCAGGCTCCCTGTATGGAGCCTGCTTCTCCCTCTGCCTGTGTCTCTGCCTCTCTCTCTCTCTCTCTCTCTCTCTGTCTCTTATGAATAAATGAATAAAATCTTTAAAAAAAAAAAGGGCTGTTTTTGTCAAGTCTGAAGATGTGATTATACCATGACTGATAACCCTTCATAGTTGATGAGAAAATGTGCTTTTCTTTAACACTTATGTAGCAAAATCACTATATATTATGTGTATATGTACTTAAAGAAGGTACAGAAGCTATAGCATTAAATGCAGAATTAACCCTGACCTGGAGGCACCAGCAGCATCTCCCCAAAGCAGGAGCATGTGATCAAGAGCATCTCTGTGCTCCAGTGGTCTGCCAAGTTTGCCATAGGCAAGAGCGTCCACAAATACTGAACTTACCTACCTTTATAAAAGTGACCAGAATTGGGACTCCTGGGTGGCTCAGTGGTTGAGCATCTGCCTTTGGCTCAGGGTGTGATCCCAGAGTCCCAGGATCGAGTCCCGCATTGGGCTCCTTGCATGGAGCCGGCTTCTCCCTCTGCCCGTGTCTCTGCCTCTCTTTCTCTCTCTCTCTCGTAAAAAAATACATAAGATCTTTTTTTAAAAAGTGACCAAAATAAGCAGAGTTGTGTCCCCTTGGTTCCCAAATTTTAAGGGGCAAAGAATGAATTGGCACCAGATAGAGCATTTTCTCAGTATAAAGAGTTATAGACTATCTGCCAGGTAGACCCAAAAGGCTCCTGGCACCAGGCCCCTCGCTCCCCACCCACTTGTGTTCCAGCCAAGAACACAAGCTCGGGACTACACAGGAATGCTGTTGTCACAGAAACAGTTCTACCTTCTAGCTGACCACCTCTTCTACCCAATCTCATTAGGAGCTAGAGCATCGCTCCATTTCTCGTGGTGCATCAAATCCACATACGACAGAGTTGCTGCTGGTTCAGGGTTTTGTTACATTTCCCTTCCCAAGATTTGTCACCATTTTTCCTGGCTTGTAGATAGCCCTTCACTGATGTGCACACGACAGGAAATCAGTCTGTCCCACCTAGGTTATGTGTTTGCTGTTTACCCTTCCACGAGTCTTAGTATGATTATGTTTAATCCTGTCCTCGGGCCACAACTTCACATTTCCCCGCAAAATTCTCCAAGTGACACCAAGTTCACTGGTGCTCCCCACCTGGTAAGGCCAGAGTCTCCTTTGCCCTGGGTGCCAATTTTGGTATTACACTGCCACTCAATCCCTTTTTTACATACTGATTCAAATCATTTATCTGTAGATTAAGTCAAAAGACTCTAAAAATAGGGTTTGAGTCCCAAGGTTTCTATTGCTATTTATATATATTTTTTCCTGTTACCACTCACAACAAAGTGGAATCTCCATGGATTCCTTTTAATGCATTTCCTTGCTTCCTCATCTTACCTATATCAGCCTGGATACTAGCAGCCAAATGATTACAAATATAGTTGAATTTTATCCTTTGAAAGAAGTTTTTTTTTGACTCATCATATTTTTCTGGTGGCCAAGATACAGTAGAAAACTCCTCTATATGAGAAAAATCTGTTTACATATCCTTCTTCACCACGAGGCATGGCATGACTGGCCATGGTCCACAGTAGAGGAGTGGAGGCAGGAGTCTCGGATTACAGTCCCACTGCAGCCATCGAATGCTATGTGACCTCGAACCAGACACTTGACCTTTGAGTGACTCAGGGTCATCTTATGATGATCTTTGGCCCCTATATTTATGGGTTGGTTGATTGGGTTTTAAACTATAGAGAAACTAAGAGCTCCTTCATCTAAGCATTGTATGAAACTGAGGGATTAGTAGGAGAAGAACAGAAAGTTGGCTTTTTGGTTAAAACAACAACTTATGAAAGGAATCTTGGCCTGCATTTCTTCACAGAAAGTTGCAGCCTTGGAGTGAATATTTTCTACTAAATATATGCCCAGGGTGGCAGTCCTCTCTGACATGCACAATGTCTTGCATTCTGTCCTCAGGGGAAGACAAATTGAGGAAATCAGCACTGCTCTTCCAACTGGGCAATGGTCAGCGTGTGGCTATTTCTCACCATCCAGCACACATACAAAGCCACCGCTCCATAAAGTGGAATTACCCCTACTGATTGGTTCTAGAACCCTCCAGCTCTCTTGCTTTCCCTGAACCAAATTCACAGAAATATTTAGGCAGCTTTTCCCACAGGGTTCAGGTAATTGTAAGCACCAGGACAGTTGTGTGATTTGTACATTGCACAAGACAGCTGACCTGGGGGATAGACAGGCTGATATCCAGCTCATTTTTTGCTTGCCAAGCCCTGAGCCTTGGCACTGGCTTATGTCCATGTGAGAAGAGGTATATTTTCCTTCACACAAAGACATGGTCTGCTTGCCAGGCAATGTGTCTGTAGGCCCAAGGATGTCCAGAGATGGTACAAACAGAGGTTCACATGAAGGTTAAGTGCAGGCTAGTGGAAGCCCAAGATGATTGTCCAAAAGCGTGCAGTGTGTGTGCATGTGTGTGTGTGTGTTTGTGTCCCACAGTGGGAGAGATGGGTTGCCACAAAGGGCAGTGCATGCCTGACCTGGCTACTTCCTTCCTTTGCATGTCATGAAGGGAGCAGCTTCCCTGCCTTCGCCTTTGCTTAGCGGTCTCATGCAAATGTTCTCTAGATCATCAGAAAATATCCATTCCCTAACTCTCCTTCTCTTTAGCCCTACACCAACTCATTCCACTCCCAAGTGTACCAATCTTCCCTAAAGAGTAATAAAGTACCAATGTCCTGCTCCTTCCTTACATTTTACAGATTCCAAAGTCAAAGGCATATCCTGAGCACAAAGGTGTTTGCTGCTTTTGAGTAACTCATGATGTATTAGTAAAAAACAATCTTTTTTTAGTCTCATGACTAAAAAAAAAAAAAAAAAAAAATTCATCATGAGACCAATACATCATGAGTTACTCAAAACTTAGGGGTTGAAAACAACAAACCATCTTTTCTCAACAAACGTTTTCTCTGTGGGTGCAAAATCCAGAAATGGCTTAGCCGGGTCCCTCATGAGGTTGCAATTGCGCTGTTGGCCAAGGCTGCCATCATTGGACAAAACTGGGCAGAGACTTCCCAGCTCACACTCCCAGCCCCCGGAAGGTCTGAGTTCCTCTCTAATGGTTGGTTGGTTCATTGGTTGGAGACCTCACCACAAAGGTTTCCCTCAGGGCTGCTGACAATGTGGCAACTTGCTTCCCCCAAAGCCAGTGATCTGGAGACAGAGAGCCAGCGGGTGTGAATGTGCCCATCTTTTATGACCTCGTCTTAGAAATGACATCACTTCTACCAAATGCTGCTCATTACACAGACCAAACTGGGGACAGTTGAGGGAGAGTGGCACCAGAGTCTGAATAGCAGGTGACAGGGACCACTGAGGACCTGTCCCTACTCCATCATAAAGGCTGGTTCCTATAGACACAGACCTCTGGTCAAGGTCCTCCAGGGAAGGCCATGCACTTGCACTATCTAGTTAGATGTTCACAACACTATAAAGTAGATCCTGCTTTTGGTCTCATTTTGAAGATGAGAAAACAGCTTTAGAGAGATTAGGCAATTCACCTGCAGTTCACAGAACTAATAGGTTCACAGAATCCATTCTATCCTCTCCCCTACTGCCAGGTAGGGGAGAGGATACTATTTACTATTTTATGTTCACAGTATTTTCCTCGGCCCTCCAATCCATCCTTTACACATTTCCCCATTATGTTCCTTCTCAAAGCATTCCAACATTTCTTCCCACTGAATGAAAGAATCGAATCCCATCTCCCCACAATGGCATTTAAACTCCTAGTCTTGCTGCGACCTGCCAGTAATAGTTAATTTTATGTGTCAACTTGACTGGGACATGGTGCCAGGAATTTGGCAAAATATCATTTTGGATGATTCTGTTGAAGGGGTTTGGGGTAAAGCAGACTGACTTCCCTAATGTGAGCAGGCCTTATCCAATCAGTTGAAATCTCAATAGAACAAAAGGTCGGCCTCTGAGCAAGAGGGAGTTCTCCAGGAGAAGGCCTTAGGACTTCATCACACACACACACACACACACACACACACACACATCCTATTGGTTTCATTTCCACATTTTGACCCATCCACTCTGGCCGACTCTGCATCTCCCAAACATGCTCCATTTTCCCATCTCGATACATTTATTCAAAAACTATGACTTCTCTCCTAAATACCCTCTCTCTCCTACCCCCTACCCAATCTGTCCATCCTTCCCTGTAACATTTACCATTGGGTTATCTGGTGTAAAAATCAATGCTTTTCTCCAGTACTAGAGTAAGAGCTTCTGGATCGTGGGATTATGCCATTAATCTCTTCTCAGCTTATCCCAGTCACCAGTTCAGCACTTTGCTCACTGGGACTCAATGAGTTGATCTGAATCCTTCATCTATTTTTGGAAGATATTCACACCCTATAAAATCACAACTCACTATACCCAAGGTAAAGAAAAGCATATATATATATGTATGTATAAGCTATGATAGCTATGCTAAAAATATATACTTTTAAAATAATAGAACAAAGTCTGTATTTTCCCCTATTTAAAAACAAAACGGTGCACACTCTGGAAACCTGGTGTGCTGGTCTTATAAAACGACATTCCTATTGAAAACAACTAAAATTCTGGGGGAAAGTAAATGTGATCTCCTTAAAAGCATCAATGAGCTAGCAAAAATTTGAACAATAACCAAGCCAAGGACTCAGAGAAGTAGGGAACCAAGAGATAAGTGGAACAATGAGCCTGACTTTTGCCCTAAGGGTATGTGCCAAACTGACTGAACTTGAACTTCAGTTTTGTTTTTTCTCATGTAATAGCTGTATTTAAAATTCAAAATTTACAATAAGCCAGAAGTTATATTCTTTGCAACCATGTGAAAATTACAGTGTGAAATTTCTAATGCTAACTTTAAAATATGTGTGGGTGTACATAGTTTTTCCAAATTCTTTTGGCGGTTATGCAAGCAAAAATATGAAGAATCTGGGTATGGCATCTTATGGGGGCAGGGATGATAAAGAAGGCAATGATTTCTTTTTTTCCCTTAAAAACTGGTATTTCCAGTTAAAATACCTGGAAAGACTACTTGGTTGGGAATTTTTAAACCTTTTAGCAATATTTCAGCAAAAAAAGAGACAGTTGCCAAACTTTAATATGATGCCCCAAGATGCCAACACTTTCTAAGATCACTTAACTTTTCCATTCCTCTTCCTCTTTTTGGAACCTTCATCAATGCCAGCTTAATTTTAATTTCCTACATCGTACAGGCAGAGCTTGGAGATAGATACTGTGGATTTGGGTTCAGACCATCGCAGGAAAGCAAATATCGCAACAAAGTGAGTCAAATGAATTTTTGGGTTACTCAGTGCGTAGAAAAGTTATGTTTATACTCCACTGCAGTTCATTAAGTGTGCAATAGCATGTGTCTGAAAAAAATAATGGACATACCTTAAATTAAAAAGTACTTTATTGCTAAAAGTGCTAACCATTATTTGAGCTTTCAGCAAGTTGTAATCTTCCTGCCAGTGGAGGGTCTTGCCTCAGTGTTGATGGCTGCCGACATATCAGGGTGGTGGCTGCCAAAGGTGGGGGTGACTGTGGCAACTTCTTAAGATAGCAATGAAGTTTGCCACATTGATGGACTCTTCCTTTCATGAACAATTTCTCTGTAGCCTGTGATGCTGCTTGATAGCCTTTCACCCACAGAAGAACTTCTTTCAAAACTGGAGTCAATCTTCCCAAAACTTGCTGCTGCCTTATCAACTGAGTTCATGTCATATTCTAAATCCTTTGTTGTCATTTCAATAATCTTCACAGCATCTTCACCAGGTGTAGATTATATCGCAAGAAACCACTTTTTTTGCTTATCCAGAAGGAGCAATTCTTCATCTGTTCACAATGATCATGAGATGGTGGCAATTCAGTCCCATCTTCAGACTCCACCTCTAAGTTTGGTTCTCTGGCTGTTTCCACCTCATCTACAGTGACTTCTTCCACTGAAGTCTTGAGCCCCTCAGAGTCTTCATCCATGAGGGCTGGAATCAACTTCTTCTGAACTGCCATTCATGTTGATATGTTGGTATTTGGAGAGGGAAGGAGATGGGAGAAGTCAGTGGAGCAATTAGTTAGAATACACACAATATTTATCAATGGGTTTACTGTCTCATATGGGCACAGCCTGTGGCTTCCCAAGACAATTGCAACAGTAACGTCAAAAATCATGGATCACAGATCACCATAACAGATATAAAAATAATGAAAAAGTGGGTACCCTGGCTGGCTCCGCGGATTAGCAACATCTTCGGCCCCGGGCATGATCCTGGAGACCCGGGATCGAGTCCCACGTTGGGCTCCCAGCATAGAGCCTGCTTCTCCCTCTGCCTGTGTCTCTGCCTCTCATGAATAAATAAATAAAATCTTAAAAAAAAAAATGAAAAAGTTTAAAACATTGCTAGCTTCACCAAAATGTGACACAGAGACACAAAGCGAACAAATGCTGTTCGAAAAATTGCATCGAGAGATTTGCTTGGGGCAGGACTGCCACAAACCTTCAATTTGTAAAAAACACACACAAAAAAACAGAAAACAAAAAACCCCACAATATCTGCAAAGCACTATAAGAGGGGGCACGATAAAAGGAAGTATGAAATAATACCTACTTATATTAATATGTAATATGTAATACATAATAAAATACACACAGTCATTCATTATTTCCAGTTTTGGATTCTTCCTATCCTTGAACTTCAAAACCCATTTTTTAAAGTGCATCCTCCTTTACTTTTCTGTCTCCAACTTATGTTTCTACTCAGTTATTCTTCCATGCTGAAACTTGTGAGAATATACCAGGTTCATATTCCTGGATGCCCTTGGTTCTTTGGCAATGGGACTTGAAAGCTTCAACAATGATGAAAGTATCTTCACAGCAATCACAGAATAGTTGGTCCAAGTGACTGAACTCGAACATCAGATATAAAATCCTGAATCTAGTCTAGTTTATTCTTTATGTTGGGTTTTATTATTCTCATTCACTTTCTTGATGATTCAATGAATATCACTCCCTGTTAATGTTTGGTTCGATACTTAAATATGTTCAAGGCAATCAAAACATCCAGAGTGAGTAGCAGAGAATAAAGATAAGGTGCCTGAACACCATGAAACTCCCAAAATTATTCAAAGACTCTGAAGGAAGAAAGAAAAAGGAGGAACCCCAACTCAGCTGTTGAGATTTTCCTCCTTGCTTACCTGTTTAGCAACCACTTGATGGTGAACTTACTATCCGCCTTAATGCATATATGCATTTTAGGAAGATTATTCTTAAAAGTGGGCATTAATATCTGTCATTCAAGAAGACATCTCCTAAAAAAACAAAAACAAAAACAAAAAAAAAGAAGAAGACATCTCCTAGAAGTGCCCAGGGCGTTGATCCATGCCCTCCTTTCCTGCTCAACGACGCTCCTATTCCCAGAAAGTATTTTCTCAAACCAGCTTAGGGAGCCTGGCTGTGCCACCTTGACAAAAATATCCCTTTACCTTTAGGTGACCTTTCTCTGAGACTTGGAAATGGACGGTTTCAACTGTAGGTCAGGCAGTGGATGACTTTACTGGTGCTCCCTGAAAGACAAGGCTGATGAATGGCATTTGAACCCTGTTTCCCTAATCCTTCAGGCAGAATTAGAGGCTCTCCAGAAGGGTAATCCTGAATGATTCACGATGCCTGCTTCAGCACAGTCACACATCATATAAATACAAATTGACAGTTCGCACACACTGGCCTCATGATGGTATTTACTTAAAATCCTCTCAAGTCCACTCCCAATGGCCGCGGTGGGGACAGCTCTCTATTTAAGGCTGGCAAACAAAAAGGCACCAACTTGTCACATCCAGCCGCCAGATTTACAGGAACATGGGAAGCTTTTGAATATTCAGTTCTCATTTTGTGCCACCTGGCACTTACCTTCCATTGGGGAAGGCCATGGGTTTGTTAGTTGATTGCTAGGATAATCCTTGAACACAAACAAACCAAAAGGTAGTAAGCTGAGACCTTTGGATAACCCCTTTGGCTATCCTGAAGTTTCTAAGGAGGAATAACAAATCAACAACAGAGGAGGCAAAAAGATGGTCTTTGAATAACATGCCAAGAGAGAGTTTGAGATACTTGAGAACGCAAATATATCCCTGTTTGCAAGTGTAATGAGAAAATCCAATAGAGATCCCCAAGAAAACACTTACTTGCATTACGTTCCAAAGGGATTCTTGATAGATAATAATGAAAAGTCAATAAGCAGATACCAACAGTGATTGACCTTATTTGTGTTTGCAACATGGGAAACCCCACTGCCTCAAAAAAAAAAAAAAAAAAAGTCAAAAACAGAAACGCTGATGGCTTGGAGAAATATCAAGGTCATCCATGCACTAGCCTCCTGACTGCTAACTCTGGACTCAGGAGGAGAAAATATGAAGCAGTACTTGGGAAAGGGCGGAATTCACATAAGTAAAAGCAGAACCTACTCAGAAGTCCCTCAATACCAGCTTTTACGCAGGCTCCTTTAGTAGTTAAACGTGGTGTGAAATAATCTTTTTAATGGTCATGGGGAGCCTTGATTCCCTTTGTATGTAAGCCCATTATGTGTTTACTTGAAAGGACTCTTCTCCTCTCTGGCTTTCTCTGACGTTCACCCTAATGTGTCCCCCTTTCATATCCAGAGCTTGAAGGCACCCTTTGGAGATTAAGGAGGAAAGGAAATGCCACCCGAGTAGATCAGGAGTGGCAAGGCTCTAGGCAAAAGGCCTCCAAGAGGGAAGTCACCTTTCTCAAGCCACCTGTTTTCACACTTTGCATATGACCTAGCATGCTTTTGCAGTAGGTACGGTATTAATTTATTACTATTATTCACTAGTAATCAATTCACTTTTACCATTTGGATAACCCCTTTGGTTTATATATCCTACCCTGAAGTTTAGCAGGTGCAACAAGAAAAAAATCAAGACTACAGAATGGTAACAGATGGGAAAGCATGAGTTATTAAAAACACACTAGAAAGAGTTGCAGATCAAGAGCATTAATAAAGCATCAATACATGTGGTTGATGCAGTGTAACATCAAGTCTCCATAATCTGTTTATTGTGTCTTGATTGATGTATAAACAAGCTTCTGAGTGACACAGATTATCAAGGCACCTCCATTTTCTGAGTTTTAGATTTGCATATGGCTCAATTAGTCGGAAGGTAGAAGTGTTCAATCATAAGAATATAGCTTATAATACAGGAAAAGTGAGCAAAGCTCTTTATTTCTTTTATTTTTATTATTTTATATTTATATTTTATCTCAAACATAATAATTTTACTTTTTCTAAGTGAGTATGTGCAATATCTAGTCCAACAGAGCCTATAGATAAAATATGCCCAAAACACAATATCTTTCTCTCTAAAAACAAAAGAAAAAGAAAAGAAAAGAAAGAAATCCTTAAGCGAATGGGAAGAAGCCACAGCCTGGGAAAAAATATTTGCAAGAAACTCTTAAGATTCAACAATAAGATGACAACCTGATTTAAAAATGGGGCAAAGGCCTTACAAGACACCTCACCCAAGAAGATAGACAGCAAATGAGCACATAGCAAGATGCTTCACATAGTATGTCATCAGAGAAGTGCAAACTAAAACGAGAACGAGCTACCACTACCCACCTTTAGGATCGCCAAAATCTGGAGCACGGACAACACCAAATGCTGGTGAGGCTGGGGAGCAACAGGAGCTCGCTCTCTCACTGCTGGTGGGAATGCAAAATGGTGCAGCCACTCTGGAAGACAGTCTGGCAGTTTCTAACAAAGCTAAACATACTCTTAACATATGATCCAGCAATCATGTTCCTTCGTATTTACCCAAAGGCATTGAACGCTTATGTACACACCATAAACTGCACGCAGATACCATAGCACCTTTATACCTAATTGCCAAAACTTAGAAACAACCAGGTCCATCCATCCAGTGAGCTGTCAAGCCAAGAAAGAAGAGTAAGAACCTTACATGCAGATTTAACTGAAAGAAGACAATCTGAATAGGCTACATATTATATATGACTCCATTTGGAAAAGAAAACTATGGAGACAGTAAGATCAGTGGTTGCCAGACTTTGGGAGCGGAGAGAGAGGAGGCATGAATAAATGAAGTACCAGAGACAGGAGCATGGCCTGTCACATTTGGAAGGAATAGAAGTGAAAACAACAGGAGGGAACTCTGAGGACAGTAAGACAATGAAATATAATTGCTCACAACAGAGACCAGAGAGCAGAAACCAAGAGTTTCCCGCATCTTCACCTACTATCAGCGAGACAACCAACAAAAAAGACTTTGGAGCAGAGGGAATTTTGACTTATATGTGTCATTTCCTGTCTTTGTTAATTTTACATACTTTTTTTTTTTTTTCTAGCAGGTGTTTCTAACAAGGCAACTAACAACAGAATGGAGCTAACCAGCCTGTGTCCCAGGTCTCAGAGAGTCCTATGGGTACTGGGGCAAGAGAAGGAAAGGACGGCAAGGAAGTTTGCAGCGTTGGAAACACAGAACTAACACAAACACTAAAGTCAGTGTTTTTCTGGCTAGGATGGTGCCATGATTTTGTTCGACGATCTTGAGGCATCATAGACAAATTTGGCCACTCCGACTTTTTAGTGGTTTAAACCTTTGAGTTTGTTTTGGAAAAGCACCAACTCCCGCCATCCTCAAAGTGTCCATTACAACATTCCATAATTTAATTATAGTCCTTCACTCCTAGTCATTTGGGGTATTTATTTTTCAAGCAGGTAAAGCGTGATATGTGAAAATAGTCGAGTAATTTGCAGTTAAATAGAAGAGTCCAAATAATTAAACAATGTTTCAAAGTGCGGGAGGGAAAAAAATGCCACCATGGCAGCTGGAATGGTGTTTTCCTTCCTATAGATCATGGAATATGAGTCAACCCAGCCTAGAGGTTGACCTGAATTCTGGCATAATTACATGTATAAAAATTTGGATTTCAGCCCAATGTATAAGTTACCTTCCTGCTGCAGCTGCTACCCTTCAGGGCTGGGAGATCTCTAATTCCCAATCGAGAGACAGCCCTGGCAGGATTCGCAGCTGGTTGAAGTCACTCAGCGATGTGGAGTCACACCTGAGTCAGTCCTGCATGGGTGGGAAAGGACCAGGCTGCTGGTACGCCCAGGAGAGAGGTCTGCATCCACCAGGGCTCTTTGTTGCGAACCTCAAACCCACTCTAACTAGCCTGAACAGAAAAATTATTAAAGCCTATTAGGTAGCCCATCGTGGCTGCCGGAGGGCCAGAGAACCAGGCTGGAAAGCTATCCAGCCAAGAACAGTCCCCAGGTTGCCCTTCCAAAGTCCTGCAGCTACGGTCCCAGAACCCTGGACTAGGGTGTACATTCTATGGAGGCAGCTTCCCACCAGCTGCTCAGGCTCCAGGGGCCTCACATCTCCACCATTCTTCACCACCCTGAAGCTAGCTCTGTGCCTCATCTCTGGCTGCCTGAAGCTGGCCTCTGAATCTCAGCCTCCCGTGTGGCTATCAATCACCAACAGAACCTTACCTGAGAAAGGGGCTTGGAGGGCAATGCTGGATTCTGTGTTGAAGAAGCAAAACTCATAATGTGGGAAGAAATCTCCCTGCTAAAAATCAACAAGCTGGAACACCTAGTGGTTCAGTGGTTGAGCATTTACCTTCAGCTCAGGGCATGATCCTGGGGTCCTAGGATCGAGTCTTACATGGGACTCCTAACAGGGAGCCTGCTTCTTCCTCCGCCTAGGTCTCTGCCTCTCTCTCTGTGTCTCTAATAAATAAATAAATAAATAAATAAATAAATAAATAAATAAATAAAATCTTTTTAAAAAACAAAAAGCAACAAGCTATGGAGCCATGAACAGATGTGGAGATGTGGGTACATTTTCATTTTTGCAAATTCATGGTAACATTGTGAATAAGGGAAGGATCCTTCTCATCCCTCTGGAACTTCAACTTATACTCATCTATTAGTCATTCTTTACCGTGAGATTGTACATTGCTAGTGGGAAGGAATCTTTGTTTTGTTTGTGAATATATCCAGAGCAAATAAAATAAATCCTAGCACATAGCAGGTGCTCACTAAGTATGCATTGGATGAATGAATTCGTTTAATTCATTCATTCAGCTTACAAAAGTGAACAAAACACAGTGCCAGAATTCAGCCTGCTTTCAGCAGCTGCTGATCTCTGGGTCTGCAGGGAAGGAGAGCAATCCCAGTGGCCTGTGATAGTGTGCGTTAACAGAGAATGACCTCTCAGAGAGTTCCAAAGACATCCCTACTCTGGTTTGCAGAAGAGAGTTTCTGGAAGGACGCCCTGGAGAATAAGTATGAATTAGCCAGAATGCTTAGAATGGGTGAGCCCATGAGGGAGGTAAAAAAGGAGGGTGTCCAGGCCAAAGGAGTAGCAGGTACAAAAGCCAGGACATGAAAAAGCCTGAGACTTGAAGCTCAATGCAGATGTCTTTTGGTCATAATCTGCCTCTGGGTTTCCAGTCACTTACAAGGTCACACTGGGGGTGGGGGTGGGTGGCAGGGAGAGAGAGAACCAGGTTGCAGCAGAAAACCAAAAATTAACTTTAAGTTGTCCCCAAAAACCTTACTGGGGAAGCTGTCATTTGTAGCAAATCAGTGATGGATAGTCACCTTTTCCTATATCAGCAACGGACAGTGTCATCTTTGTATCACCAAAACTAAAAAACATTGGAACTCGTGGCCCATCACACACATGGGCAGTGTGATCAAACGTGGTTCTTCAATAAGAAAACAAATAGCCAATTTAAAAATGGCCAAAAGAGCAGGACACTTCATCAAAGAAGATTCAGAGGTAGAAAATAAGCATATGGGAAGATGCTCCACACCATATGGTGTTGGGGAGTTACAAACTCAAATGAGAATGAAGGGCCACTAGACACTTATTAGGATAGCTAGCCATTTTTTTTAAAAGATTTTATTTCTTTGAGAGAGAGAGCAAGCACAAGCAGGAGGGGGCAGAGGGAAAGGGAGAAGCAGACTCCCTGCTGAGCAGGAAGCCCAATGAGGGGCTCATTCCCAGGACCCCAGGATTGTGACCTGAGCCAAAGGCAAGCCCTTAACCCATTGAGCCACCCAGGTGCCCCTAGGATAGCTAAAGATTTTTTAGTGACAGTGTAAAAAGCTGACAAGGTTGTGGAGCAAGAGGAACTCTCTTTCACTGCTGGTGGGAATGCAAGATGGCACGGCCACTTTGGAAGACATTTTGGCAGTTTTTTATAAAACAAACCATATGCTCATGCTCTCTGGTATTTACCCAAATAAGCTGAAAACCTGTGTCCACACATGAATCTACACATGGGTGTTTATGGCAGTTTTATTTATAATTGCCAACAACTGGAAGCCACTAAGATGTCCTTTAGTAGGTGAATTGATACCCAAGGTGGTCCATCCAGACCGTGCGATATTATTCAGCACTAAAAAGAGATGAGCTCTCAAGCCAAGGCATGAGGGAACCTTAAGTGAATATTAGTTAGTGGAAGAAGCCAGTCTGAGAAGGCTCCATACTGTATGACCCCAACTCTATGATATTCTGAAAACGCAAAACCATAGAGACAGTAAACAGGTCAGTGGTTTTTAGGGGGTAGGAAAGAGGGAGGGATGAATGTGCAGAGCACAGAGGATCCTTATGGCAGCGAACGTCATCTGGATGATGCGACAATGGGGAATAACTGCCATGATACACTTGTCCAAACCCACAGATCATAAAACACCGAGAGCGAACCCTAATGCCAACAATGGGGAAAAGATAGTTCATTCATTTCTTTCACATTCATTCATTCAACAGCTCTGAAGACATCCATACACTCTCCTAAAGCAGCAGCATGGCTCACTAAATTTAATTCATGTCCTTTTTGATAATCTTGATTTTTAAAGTCCAAACAAATTTCATACCAAAGCCAAAAATAAACAGAAGCAATGGTTATTTTTTAACATGCTATTTTGAACCACCACAGGCCTGGCCCACCAGAGATTCTAACATACCTTCTAAGGAGCTTCCCCCTGCTTCCACCCCACCCCTGCCCCAGCACAGTGATCACTGGGACACAGAAAGTCTATGCCAGCTGTAGAAGAAGGCAGTGTCTGATGAGAAGTGTAAGAAATATACAAACAAGGGGCGCCTGGGTGGCTCAGTGGTTGAGCATCTGCCTTTGGCTCAGGCCATGATCCCAAAGTCCTGGGATCGAGTCCCACATCAGGGTCTCTGCAGGGAGCCTGCCTTTCCCTCTGCTTCTGTCTCTGCCTCTCTCTGTGTGTCTCTCATGAATACATAAATAAAATCTTAAAAAGAAAAAAAAAGAAACATACAAACAAGAATTACTCGGGGCGGGGGGGAACCATCACCAACTGGAACTAGAAGGTGGTATATAAGGTTGGAACTGAAGGATGGGGAGGATTTGAAAAGCAGAAATGGAAGAAAGAAGAGCCATAAAAAGAAAGTGGCGTAGGAGAAAACAGAGTGAGCAATGAGTCATCACAGTTCACAAATGAAAAAAGCTGAATTGTCTAGTCTGACTGGAACCAACTCAGTAAGTCAGCACCTGGTGTCCTACACATAAGTAACAACTCACTAAATATTTGTGGATGAATAAATAAATTTTGCAAAGTCTGAGAGAAGAATACTAAATTGCTGCAAGACAGCCAAGAGCCTTCGATACACGCAGAGACGTCAGCCTCTATGCTGATGGTAACAGGAACGTATAAGTTTTGGAACAGAGATGGGGCAGGAGCATAGCTGTGTGCTTTAGAAAATGTATCTCGCCACTACCTATGGGATGGAGAAAAGCCCGAGGAAAAAGCAGTACAAGAGAAGTCTATGCAGTGACCCAGCCATGAAATAATGGAGAGTTTACACTATCTTTTATATGTAACCATCTCATACAATGGTTGTCTTGAATCTTTCATGAAAAGACATGGCGAGGGACACCTGGGTGGCTCAGTGGTTGCGTGTCTGCCTTTGGCTTTGGTCATGATCTTGGGGTCCTGGGATGGAGTCCCGCATCGGGTTCCCTGCAGGGAGTCTGCTTCTCCCTCTGCCTCTGTCTCTCTCTCTGTGTCTCTCATGAATAGATAAATAAAAGCTTTAAAAAAGAAGAAGAAGAAGAAGAAGAAGAAGAAGAAGAAGAAGAAGAAGGAGAAGGAGAAGGAGAAGGAGAAGGAGAAGGAGAAGGAGAAGGAGAAGGAGAAGGAGAAGGAGAAGAAGAAGAAGAAGAAGAAGAAGAAGAAGAAGAAGAAGAAGAAGAAGGAGAAAAGACATGGTGAGAAAAAAACATTATTACACGTAATTTAAATACACTCTTTCTTCCATAGTTATTGATTCAACCTAGTGTAATTTGCCTTCTGATTTCAAAAAGAATAGGCACATGTTTACTGTGGAAAATGTGCAAGGAGACAAAAAAAGTATTTTGCTTCTGAAATTATATATCACATGTAGAAAATATAAACATATATTTATGTTCTGTATTCTATGAAGACACCCACGTGCACACATGTATTCAGATCACTTTCCACATACCTATTTTGTAACCTGGATTTTTCTTTCTGTGAAAACAAAATTGCTTTAATTTTTCTCTAATTATAAAAGTAATATCCTCTTATAAAAAGCAAAGATAGTGACACTGTAAAGAAGAAAAATAAAACCATGTGTAACCCCATCACTGAATGAAAACTGCTACTATCAATATTTTGTTAGTGTTTCTAGGTTTCCCTCCCTTTATATAAATGGGTTAGAGAGATAGATGATAGAGTCGTAGATAGAGTTCTTAATGTGATAATGCTTCATTCATGCTTTTGTAATCTTTTTATCTAAAGATGTGATGAAATACACATCCCCGATAGGGTTAGATATTCTTTTACAACGCGATTTTTTAATGACTGTACAGTGTTCTCAAACGATTGTTCTGTCACTTATTTAAGAAATTCTACTGTTGTCCTTAGGTAGTTTGCAAGTTTTTGCTGTCATAAACAACTCTATGCTGGGCATCATTGTCAATTCCTCTTGCCTAAATTCAAGATTAAGTTTCTTAGGATAAACTCACAAAGATAAAATTGTTCAATCGGAGTGTGACTCTGCTCTTGTCGCTCACTTAAAAACTTGTAAACACAGTGCCTGTCATCTGTTAAAAAGCTGTATATCAGATTTATTTTTGTGATCATCTCTCTCTTTCCTAAATGAGCCAATTGATCCACTCTTCTTCAGAGTACCGAGAAGGTATTAAATGAGGCAAAACCAAGAGCAGTAGTTGAGTACGGAGGGGCAGTAACTGAAAACTGAATTGTTCACCACTACAATGCCAATGGAGTTGGGGTTGGACCACCATCAGCCACGACCAAGGACAGGAGAGACTGGGAAGCCATTGGTGCCCCTGGGCAGCCAAGATCTCGTAGCACACCCTGTGTGGCCACCATTATGCCCCCAGGGCAGCTTTATCACCTCCCTCAACAGTCATCCCTGATACAAATGTCAATTCTCCCCCAACCTTTTTATCTTCTGTACTTTTCATCTTCCGGTAATCTCTGCTTTTAAATTTTTACTCATTGGAGCGAAAAAGAAAGAGTACATGTGTATGTGCATTTGTGTGTGTGTACATGAATGCACATGCGTGTACAGGCACACGTGATTATTGTGTGAACATTGCATGCCTTTCTTAGTCCAATGGGTGATAGAATTTACTAACACTTGAGAACATTCATTCCATGTGGTGAGTCTAAAACACTGAGTTTACAGACACGACCATGGGTTGCATAATTCGTGGTCATTTAGGATTCCTAAATACCACAGAATACAAATACTAACAAAACTATCACAGTAAGGATGCCAGTTTGTGTTGCTACATAGCTTTTATTTCATGAATATACAAAAATCAACTAAATATAACGTTGGAACTTTTTTTTTAATAGTAACTGCAAATATTTCAAATACTCCATAAGATGATATTAAAGTGAACTAGTAATCATCATTCCTGCCCCTGTGCGTCCAAGCCCCTGGTTTCTTCTCCAAGCTTCTTCAAGAAGATCTTGACACTGGACCCAGGTCTTATCCACAAATGTTATCCTCAGGTCTAAAGTAAAGAAAGAGCCAGGAATCTCTGATGTTTTGAAAGAAGAAAGCCAGGACCCAAAAGTACCTGTGTAGACAAAGTAGGGAGGAGAGGGTGGCAAAGGGATTGAGAAACCTCACTCAAGTTCAAAGAAACCACTGTATTAAAAATGATGAGGGAAGGCCACAGGCTTCTTCAAATCTGTATATAAATAGAAACCCATCAAAGCTTATATCTTAATTCTAAATGCAGGATTATATCTTAATTCTAAATGCAGGATTCTGGTATTGTTTTTGGTTGGACTGCAAATTGCATTAAACACTCCACTCACCCCCACCCCCTCAGTAGCAAAATTCAAGGGAATGAAAAAAAAAAAAAAGCCCTAGTAATCAAGATCAAGAATATTTTGACCCAATATTTTTAAATAAGAATCAATGTAAAAAATGTATGGTGAACAAATTATGAAACATTTTAATAAAGACAAGGTCATTTGTTTTTTAATTTTTACCTATGAAAATTTGGATTGAAGTATTCTTTATCTCAATTATTGGGTTTGTGCCTGAGGTGTGGGCTTCACTCTCCTCACCCTGGTCCCAGCCTTAAAGGAAACCAAGTCTCAGGTGCAAGTTGAAATCTGGTCTGTTTGGGGTGAAGAGGAAGAGGGTGGGAAAAGGAGGCTTCTCCTGCATTCCTGAGAATGTCTCAGGCACAGAAGCCCTGCCTCTCACCCAGAGGAGACTCTGCGTCTGCCCAAATTTACCAAAAATAAAAATAAATGCAGGATGCCCAATTCAATGTGAATTTCAGGTAAGCAAGGAATGCTTTTTCAGTATAAGTATGTCCCATGCAATATTTGGGACATACTTATACTTTAAAAAAAAAAAAAAGCAAACAAACAAACAAAAAACTCTAAATCGTTGTTTGTCTGAAATTCTATTAAACCGGGCATCCTGTATTTTATCTGGCAACCCTACCTCCACTCCACTCCCACCCCTCCCCCAGGAAGCCTCCCCTAACCCCAACAAGAGTTTCTATCTACCCTGAGAGAGATGGTCACTCTGAAGGCCCATAGCAAGAACAAAAGAAATAAAAATAACAAACGAACTGAAAGCCAGCCCAACACGGAAAGAATGTTATTGCACTTTTGCTGACAGAGACCAACGGAGATTTCCAACATAAACAAGGAAATTTAATCTCTCATTTGCAAAAGCTTCCCCTGTGCTAATTTGTTAACTGCTCATGTAGAGACACAGAACCAAATACATTTTGTTGAGCTTCTTTTTTCTTATATGATGCAAATCAAAGCAATCCCTGCTGATAAGTGCAGCAAGAGATAGATGCCAGAAATGGTGGGGCTGGGCCGTACCCCCACAGTCTCCAAGCTGTTTGATGAACTGGTCAAGTCAATCAAACTTAACCTCTTTTTCCCAACCAAACGAATTATTTGGTCAACCAATGTCATGAGCCACTTCGGTCAAAAGTTGTGTATTGTGCCATAGTTGTGAGGCTACAGATTACTTCAGATCTAAAATCAGTGTGGGTTTGCCTGTTAGTGTTTGTTTTTGTCCTACATTCAGCCTGTTCTCTGGCTCCCAGGTAGGAGGCAAATGTATCCTAAATCCCCAGGAAAAAAAGCTGCTCACACACTCTGCTGCTTACAAAGGAAGTCAGTGAGGGTTTTCTCCCCTTTTCACAATCAGAGAATATGCTATGTCATCTAGCTGAAGCTGAGAGAAGGCAGGTATGGTTTTTATTTAAAAATACTACTTGTGGCGGGGGTCTGGGTGGCTCAGTGGGTTTAGCATCTGCCTTTGGCTCACGTCATGATTCTGGAGTCCTGAGATCTAGCCCCATGTAGGACTCCCTGCTCAGGGGGGAGTCTGTTTCTCCCTCTGCTCTTCACCCCACTCATGCTCTCTCACTCTCTCTCTCCCAAATAAATAAATAAAATATATTTTTTAAAAATACTACTTTTTCAATCAAGGCTCTTTCTGCTCACCAAATCTAGGTTGCTGCTCCACATGGTATTGGGCACTTTTTCAGCTCTGTGCACTTGATCTACTTCCCAGAGATGTGCCTTGCTGATCGAGATTTCAGCTCAAGATCAGCTAGAAAAGGTCTCTGTCTGCCTCTGTTTATTTCTTTCGTCATTTTTTTCTATGTATTTTTCCTTTGCTACAAAACTGGATTCTATACAAATTTATCTTTTTCACATCTTTACCCTTTTACACTGAAAAAATAAGCAGAGCTCCACTTCCTTAACATAGAAAAAACAAGGATCTAAGCACTTTTCTCATAAAGGTTTTGATCATCCAACTCTCAGTCCTTAAAAATAAGTATAACTATTTCACTTCCACTTGCAACTACAATCAATATCTTGGATTCTAGTGTGTGAACTTGGACAAATCCATTCACACTTTTGGCCTTTGTGTCTTCATCTATAAGTGTGAATTGACCCATCTTTATAAGCACTTCCAACTCTAAGATTCGAAGCTGAAGATGGATTTTTAGTGTTACTTTTTAAGAGTTCAAGAGGTTTGGCCAATATAGGGGTTATAAAGAGAATAACTACCTAGAAGAATGGCAGCAGTCTTGAATTGTTTGTTGAATTAACAGGAGCTTGAATTAATACATTGGACAAAGAGGTAAAGAGAAGAGTGACCATTTCCTTCCCTCAGCTGCACACTGCATGTTCACATCTTGAAGATAAGTCAACTTGCAGAGATTGCTTATATGTAGAACTACTCCTAGCACTCAAGAAACACTCAAGAGATATCATCATATAAAGGTGTGGATGGTACCATAGAATTATTAGCCCAATTAGTCATCAGCTTTGCTTTTAAGAGATTTAGATTAGACCTCTCAGTAAAAGTTACTCTTTTTAAAAAATATATTTTTTTAATTTATTTATTTGAGAGAGAGAGTAGAGTGAAAGAGTTAGCACCAGTGGGAGAGGGGCAGAGGGTGAGAATGAAACAGACTCTCCACTGAGCAGGGAGCTCGATGGGCTCAGGAGCTGAGCTGAATGCAGATGCTTAACAGACTGAGCCACCCAGGCGCCCAAAAGTTACTCTTGAATAGGAATGGGACACTGCTCTAAGAAGCCAAAAATATAAACCCAGGCCCATTAAAGCAATGGTCTCATGTTGGTCCAGGTTTTTAAGAGAAAGTTTCATACTTTTAAGTTAGAATTTTTGTTTAATTTTAAACATATCCATGCCATTAACTGGGGGAATGTAATCTAGCAGAATGACCATGAGATGTGACTAAGTTACAAAACTTATCCTTGAGAAAAGAGGAAAAGAAACCTGTGCCTTCTGCACAGCCAAAGAAACAATCAGCATAATGAAAAGACAACCTACAGAATTGAAGAAAACATTCCAAAGCACATCTCTGACAGTGGGTTAATATCCAAAATATATAAGGAACTCATAGAACTCAAGAGCAAAAAACAAAACAAAACAAAAATCTCCAAATAATCCATTTTTTTTTAAATGGGCAAAGGACCTGAATAGGCTTTTTTCCAAAGAAAATTTTCAAATGGCCAGCAGGTACATGAAGAATGTTTAGCATCACTAATCAGGAAAATGCAAATAAAAACCACAGTGATATATCACCTAATGCCCATTAAAATGGCTATCATCAAAAGTACAAGAGAGAACAAGTGTCAGCAAGGATGTGGGGAAAAGGGAAGCATGTGCACTGGTGGGCATGTAAATTGGTACGGTCACTGTGGAAGACAGTTTGGAGGTTTGTCAAAAAAGAAAAACAGAACTACCATATGATATAGCAATTCCACTTCTGAATATCCAAAAAAAAAATGAAATTGATATCCTAAGAAGATATCTGTACCCCATGTTCATTGCAGCATCATTCACAACAGCCAAGACATTGAAGTAACCTAAGTGTCCATCAATAGATGGATGAATAAAGAAAATGTAATATGGATAGATTGATAGACAGATGGTAAATAGATACATAGATACATAGATAGAATGAAATACCATTAAGCCATAAAAAAGGAGATCCTGCCATTTGCAACGCCATGGATAGACTTGAGAACATTATGCTAAGCAAAGTAAGTCCAAGAAAGACAAATACTGTATGATCTCACTTATATGTGAAATCTAAAAAAACCAAACTTATAATCTAAATAAATACATACATACATACAATAAGAAAAACTTACAGAAACAGATATCAGATTGGCTGTTGCAAGAGGCAAGAAGAGGAGGTAGGTGAGAACAGTGGAAAGGTACAGACTTCCAGTTATAAGATAAATAATTTAAAGTATATAATGTATAATGTGATAGCTGGAGTTAACAACACTATATCATGTATTTGAAAGTTGTTAAGAGAGTGTAGCTTAAAAGTTCTCATCACGAGGGGAAAAAAATGTTTAACTACATGAGGTGATGGATGGGAACTAAATTTCGTAATGATCATTTCATGATCTATACATATATCAAATTATTATGTTGTACATCTTAAACCCATACAATGTTATATCAATTATATCTCAATACAACTGGGAGAAAAAGGGAAAGAAACACCTGTGCATATAGACACAACTTGATGTTGCTATTAGGAGACAATGAATTATTTCAATAATGATATTCTGGCTCAAAACACTACCAGTCAAAACTTCAGTCTTGAAAAATTGAGAAAAATGTCTTCCTCACTCTATACCATCCTCAAAAAATCAGTTTATGACTTGATTGTGGCCGTTACAGAATCATCAAGGTTTTTTTAATGAAAGTCAAAGTTTATCATGAACCCTTTTTGAGTCTAGTTTCCAGGTAACATTTTGGTGCTTCTAAAAATCAAATCCATCAAAAGACAAAATGTCTTACCTTTGCATAAGTTCAACAGAATATGGCTTGAGTTGTGAAGGCAATTGCAAAAGAAGATTCAGAAAAAGATGCTGACCAATGGCAGTTGACTTAAAATAAGAATATTGCCCACCGATGTAACCACTTAAAACAATACAAAGTCTACACTCATGTCAACATTCGAGATTTTGTTTCTCAAAAAAATCCTCAATCATGGTTTCCAAGTTATAAATGAGTTGAAAACATGCAGTTCTCTCCTGAAATCCCAATTTAAAAAATAACAGGAAAGAAGTTTATTCTAAGGAATAGATCCACAAGGACAAAATAGTTGGCTAGGAGAAAAACTTTGGAGGCTAGAAAATAAAAGGAGGATGGGTGTGGGATTAGCAGTTACAAGTAAGCTGAGTCATAAGCAGTGCCATCGTGTTACGAAATGCAGCAGCCTCATCCTAAACCACAGTCGGGGAATCCAAGAAACAAATTTTTACCATCCAAATCCCCAAAAGGCACAGATGCTACCATTAGGTGTCCCTGGAAGTGGGAGTAAAGATAAGGCTCCACATAGCAAGATGTGTTGACATTGCTTCAAAAGGGGAAACCCATATTGCCAAGTAACTGTCTTTTCCCCACCCTCAGAGAAATCTAAAGGTTCATTCCTGCAGAAGCTAAAATAGAGGGTCTCTAGACTACAGTACCGAAGGCACAGTTGAAATGAGGGGTGCACAAGAAAACAGATGGACTAAAATTAAAGTTTACCTTCTGCAAATTGAGATCCTTAGCCCTCTCTCCCACTCACCCAGAACATTGGCATCTGGGATTCTTCACCTAGACTAGGGACTAGAACAATATCCTCTAGATACCTTAACAAGCGTATGAAAAAATAACCTTAAAATTTGATGTGGGGCTTTCCTGAACAAATGGTCCAGCCAGATTACCTTATAGAAAAGTCTACTACAGTCAACGCCTCCTCCTCATGAACACAGAGCATCCAATTAGCCTTGTTCAGCTTCCCACCCTTGAAGTATCAGCAGATACTCAAGAAAAAAGCTTTTAACAGAAAAAAAAAAAAAGAAAGAAGGAAAAACCAGAAACAAAATAGAGAAAAACAACAAGGAGAAAGAGAAGCCATGCAGAAAGAGGAACACTTCAAAAAACCATCATCAATATATGAACTTATTTTCAAAAAAGGAAAGCCAAGAAAGAACTCTTGAAAATTAAAAATATGATATTATATGATATGTCAATTATTTTTCAATTAAAATCGATACCATGGGCAGCCCAGGTAGCTCAGTGGTTTAGCGACGCCTTCAGCCCAGGGTGTGATCTGGGGACCCGGAATGGAGTCCCGTGTCAGGCTTCCTGCATGGGAGCCTGTTTCTCCCTCTGCCTGTGTCTCTGCCTCTCTCTCTCTCTCTCTCTCTCTGTGTGTGTGTGTGTCTCGTGAATAAATAAATAAAATCTTTAAAAATAAATAAATAAAAATAAAATTGATACCAGAAACAAGAACTTCAATAAGTGTTATAAGTTAAGGCCAGAAAATGCCCCAGAACATAGTGCATAGAGATGAAAAATAGAAAAGAAAACAATGAAAGAAAATTGAGGTCTGTTCTGGAATTCCAGAAAGGAAGAAAAGACAAAAGGGAGGTAAAGGCATAATTATCAAATAAATTATTCAAGAAAATTTCCCAGAATTTAGGAACATGAGTTTCCAGATTTTAAAAGCCCTAATACCCAGCAGAGTAGATGAAAAGGCACATCTTTGTGAAGCTTCAATCACTGGAGACAAAAGATACTAAAATATTGAGGAGAGCAAAAAGAAACTCACATACAAAAGATTGAGAATCAAAACGGACTCAGGCCTCTCAACATCAGTGTTGAAAGCTAGGACCCAGGCAGATAATGTCTTACACTATGAGTTTTAACACTAAGAGAGTTTTATACTAAGCCTGTTGATTAAGTGTGAGGACATTTTCAGACATGTATGGTCTCAAATATTCATTGCCCATGCACACTTCCTAAAGAAGCTCCTAGAGGAAGCTCTCCAAAAATGAAGTGAAGAAAGAAGAGAAGACATGAAGACACAGGAACCAGGAAACGGGGTTTTACAAAGGGGCAAATGGATCCCTAGGATGAGGTGAAGGGAGCTGTCAAGGCTAGAGAGCACACTAAATTGGCAATCAGGAGACAATGTTCCAAAAAAAATAAAGAGCATACCTGAAAAATTTGAATATTGAAGAGAGATTATAACAAGTCAAAGGAAGTTTGGAGATCAGTGATAAGGAAACACAAAAAATACTAAGTGACAATAAGACAATTATTAACTATGGGAAGATTGGAAAGCTTAGTAAGAAAGCACGGTAATCATAGCATAACAAATGTCCCAGTTGTGATCAGCATTTACATAGTCAAAATAGCATAACTGCGTTTACTACATAAGTGTATTGGTAGAATGAGGAAAGTAGGAAGTAAAAGTTGAAAGAGGTATTAGAAAGTAGGTCAGGCATAAGTTTGGGGAAAAAGAAAGTTTTCATCTTCAAGAGTGAAAGGAAATAGAAAATGCCTGATATTGAATTCAAGAAAGAGCCCTCAAAAATATTATTTAGAGATAGTGGAACTTAATAGCAAAAGAAATAGTTAAAACAATTGAAAGTGGTTTCCCCTGGAAATCAAGAGAGTAAAGGGGGGTGTCCTACTCTGTTCAGGCTACTCTTACAAAATACTACAGTCTAGGTGGCTTATAAACAACACAAATCTATGTCTCACAGTTATGGAGGCTGGAAATCTGAGATCAGAGTGCCAGCATGGTTGGTAAGGGTCCAGTTCAGGGTCAGAGCCTTCTCCTTGTATCCTCATGTGGAGAAAGGAGTCTAGGGAGCTCTTTGGAGTCTCTTTAATAAAAGCACAAATCCCTTTCCTAAGGGCTCCACCAGCATGACCAAAGTTCCTCCCAATGGCCCCCTCTCCTAATATCATCACATTGGGAATTCGGGCTTCAACATATGAATCTGGGGAAGACACTAACATTCCAATCATAGTAGGAGTACTGAGGAAGAGGCTGCCATTTGTCGTAATAAATCTTATAATCTGACTCTTTGAAACCATGTGCATGTGGGGGCACCTGGGTGGCTCAGTGGTTGAGTGTCTGCCTTTGGCTTGGGTCATGATCCTGGGGTCCTGGGATCGAGTGCCGCATGAGGCTCCTGCTTATGACTCTGCCTCTCTGTGTGTGTGTGTGTGTGTCTCTCATGAATAAATAAATAAAATGTTTAAAAAAAAAAAACAACTATGTGAATTGAATTTCAAATTTAAAAAAAAGAAAAATAAATAAATAAATGAGGGAAAAATAAGAAAAATAAAACTATGTGCATGTGTGACTTTGGTAAAAAAAATATGAGATCTAAAATATTAAAACTCAGATGTGTTATTTTATATCTACATCATTGGGAGACCAAGGGCGGAATGTGTAGGGTAGAGAAAGAATAAAAAGAACACTGGTAGTCACAGAGAGAATACCACTAACTATTTGGTGGCAGCTCCTAGGAACATTAGCTGGAATTCCTCGAATCCACAATTGAATGAAAGCTGGTTTTAGATCATCTGTCTTTAAAACCAATATGGCCTTTTTCCAAAAATGTTTGACTGCCCATGTGCAACACATTAAAAGCAATAATAAAGCTAATCAGAGGGGCCTCCCACAAACATTTTTGCTACATAGACCAGACCACAACATTTTTCCTACACCTACTAATGTCAGCAATGTGTCGATGGTGGGAAGCTGTAATGACACGAAGAAGTCTACTGCTATAGTAGGGGTTGTATCTTACTAAAATCTGTAATAACCAAGAGCCATCAGGGCCGACAAGAAACTGCGTTTCTCTGGAACTCGGATTGTAAGCTCCACCAGAAGGTGAAATGAGTTGGATGGTGAATGACAACAGTTAACATTTATTGAATACTTACCTGCGTGCCAGGAACCACTTGTCGCTTTGTGTCTACAAAGTCCTCTCTTCCTCAATGGGAATTTACGAAGTATAGGTATGATTTCCCTCCTCACTTTAGAGATGAGAAGACGGGGGCACAAGAGAGGGGAGGTGACCGGCTGAAGATGGCACAACTGGTGAGTAACAGATCTAAAACAGACTAACGCTCCTTGACCCCTACTGCAAGCCCATTTTGCCCCAACCTCACAGATGTGGGGAAAGATGCTCCCACTTCTCCTCCTAACAGCAGACCTCCTGGGTGAATCCCTTAAACAAGAACCAGATCCTTAACCCTATTTATTGAGTCCTTAACACATGCCAGGGCCTCTGCTAAGCATTTCACAAGCAATGTCTCCTTTAATCTTCCAGCAATCTCAAGAAGTAGGTAGTATCACTGCCACGTCCAGATGGGGCAAATGAAGTTCCCAGAGGATAAAACTCCCCTAGGTCCACGCGGAGCCAGGATACAAACCCAAACTATCACATCCCAAAGCCCCCTCTGCCTTTTAGAAACAAACAAACAAAAAATGCCTGATGGCAAAAAAGAAAAAAAAAATGATGAAACAGTGTTGAGAATCCAACAGGAAAGAGCCCAGGAGTTCTCCTCTGAGGGCAAGGATTGCAGGGCCCCCAATGCTCACAACGTATTACCTTGTTCCATCTTCTGTTGTTGTTGTTGACCCCGTGGTGGATGTTGCTATTCTTAAAAGAATATCTTTTCCCTAATTTTAACAGAAATGGTTAAGTTAATCATTAAAGTCTGATCATTTAAATTCAGATGACTTCATTTGCTTGAAGTTAAACTGCCAAGAAGTGACGGAGACAGAAGAGAAAGGCTGTGGATGCCATGCTCCAGCCTAAGGATCCGGACTTCCACGCTTGAGAATATGGATTTTCCACGTGCAATTTCTGATTTCTCCTTGGCAATGCCTAGAAATTGTCTATTTTGTAGTTAAGACTACATTGACTCAAGTGCATTCAGGGTAAATAATTCTATTTTCCAGCAGTCGTTGCAAGGAAAGAAAGGCAGGGTCGCGGGCAAAATTACTGTCTGTGCTTAGAAAGAACTGATGGACAAGATCCCACCTCTGGCCCTAATTAGTTAGTGGTGAACTTCTTACCCAACCTCCCCCGGTTCAACAATGCTCCTGGGGCAGTCGATCCATCCCGTAGGATTGCCATTTTTGTCTTCACTGAACCTGGACAGAAGCTTCTGCCTTTGCCCATTCATGGGGGCTCAGTACAAGTAGCGCTTTCTGGGCTCCCTTTGTCTGCGTCCCTCTCCTTGTGTGAGGACCTTACTTCCCACGGGGCACCTTGCTCTGTCCTTCTCTGTGTCCCCTTACTATGTCTTTAATACAGCACAAGCCTGTATACAGTCTGCAATCTGACAAATATTTGTTGGATTTACTTATTCTTGTGGGAGGGCGACAAATATTTGTTGGATTTACTTATTCTTGTGGGAGGGCAAAAGGAAAATGGGATGACAGAAAATGGGGGTGCTTAAGAGCACCCCCGGGACGGAGAAAGGGCTCAGAATAGCATATCTGCCAGCTATATTCCCTTCATTAGCGCTGCTAAAGAAATAGCCCTCTTGTCATCAAGGCACCAGAGGGGAAGGAGTGAGTCTCTAATCTCATATTTGCCGATCAAGCTTTGTGCACATTCCAATTGCCATCAGTGATCAAAAATACTTCTGTTTCGGATATCTCCCCCATCTCTTCAGCCCGACAGAGTGTTGTGGGGACCTGGTGCATAAATGTTTGCACGTTTGCAGTTGGAGCAGTAGGAGGAATCCCACCACCTGATTGTCGCCTTCGATCCAGAATGGGCATGGCACTGCTTGACTAGAAACCACATTGGCACTGAGGAGGGTACTTGCTGGGATGGGCGCTGGGTGTTAATACTGTATGTTGACAAATTGAATTTAAATTTTAAAAATGTGAAAAAAAAAACAAAAAAGAAATGATATTAGCAATCATGACTAATATCCTGCTATGAAGAGAATTGCCTTGCTTCTTTCTCCTTCAGTTTTAATCAGGATAGAGCCAATGGAGCCAACCAATGGAAAGGCCTCCCGAAAACACAGAGCTGGGGGATCCCCGCCAGATGTCTTAGCGGAAAACCCTTGTAGAGGCTCTGCTTTGCTGCATTTGTAACCTCCATGCACCCCTGAGTAACTTCTAAATGTTCCTCAGCCTCTGAAAGGGTACGAATAGGCATTTGTTCATAATCCCTTTCTCTGTGGCAGAATAAAGGTGGGTTTAATGATCTTTCAATAATCCCTATTGCTGTAGGATTTTAGAACATTTGGTAATTCTCCACATCAATTCATCCCCAAATAATTCATTTTTATATTAGGAATTGGAGAGGAATTATCTTCTTGCTCTTTATTTTCCCCTGACCACCCTCTCCAGATCAACTTCCTCTATCAAAACAAACAAGCAAATGGGCATACTGTGGGAGCCTGTGATCCTGAAGAGCCAGGTATAGTCAATGATGAGCCATGTCCGAAGCCTGTTACCATCGGTTCGGATCCCAGAAGCCAAAAACATCTACAGGCTGGAAGCCGATTTGAATGTTTTGCCCCAAGTCAACTGCACATGTTCATCTAGGACCTGTTTGCTGGAATCCTGATTCCTCGACTAGGGCCCCGGAGCTGGTGGGTACCATAGTGAAAGGGCACACAGGGATATCCCCGTGATTCATTTAAAAATGAAAACCTAGTTCTGGATGCCTTTTTGAATGTGGACTCTGGTGAGAGGCTGCTGGTAAGCTCAGAAAGGGTTTGCTTCCTGTGGTCAAATTTTAGTTTCACTTCCTGAAATGACCTACAAAAATATCCCTTGCTGATGTCATGGCTTACAGCCAAACATCAGATGAATGAGGCTGGACAGGAGATGTTGATATGTCATACTTCCATCAGCACCCAAGTAGATTGAAACCATTATGCCGACTGGTAGGTTCTCTAGGGAAGGAGGCTCCGCCCATCCATGGAAATATGCCTCAAAGGTGACCACACCATCAGCCAAAAGAAGTTCCACATTGGCTTCCCATCATCATGATCCCTCTATGCCACACATTTAGGACAGACTTCGGTGGTTAAGTTCCCCATAAGCCAATACCTGTGTTCTCTTGGACTCTGATCCTGATACTCATCTTGATACTAACATAGTAGGGACAGTCACCTAATAATGTAGCCTTTTGCCACATTCCTTCCAAAAAACAAAGTCTCAGGAGAAAATGTTGTCCATTCATTCTTATTCTTTTTATATTTTTTTAATTACCTTTTCTACATTGAGAGATTTGAAAATCACTAAATAAAAATGGTAGAAGGATGCTGTCACAGCAGATGATGGGATCTGATCCTCCAAAGATTTAGAAAAAAAAAATGCCTGTAAGTAATTGTTCTGAAAGGACTTAAGAGAAAGACCAAGATCTTTTTTGCAGACTGGGGGCAAACCTGAATCTCAGCTTCACCAGCAGCAGAAAATGATCGCACAGGTCCCTTCTAGCTCCAACCTTCCAGAGCACACAGGAACCCTTGTGTTTTCCTTTGCATGAAATTACCACCCAAAGGGTCCTGCAGACAAAACTTAGAGATCATTGCTGCTGCATCTCAAACCACTACTGGGAACCAAGTGGAAACAAGTGTGTAAAAAAATCGACTTGGCTCTCATCCGAAACAAGGGAAAGTTAGGCAGAGTGGGGGCGGGGGCAGGGGGCATTTTTTCAGAACTTGTTTGCCCATCCCTGGTTGCAACACCCACTTGCCTCTGCCATAAAGCTTTGCAACACTCCACCCCTGAAACTGACCTAGTTTGTGTCTGTGTCTTTAAGAAAGCGCCTCCTATGGCACAGGTGGCCCTCACTTAGGCCAGGTACAGTGAGTGGGGATCTGTGCCTAAACACTGGGATGGATTCTTTCTATCATTTGGTAACATGCTCCAGGTGAGGTGAAGGAAATGTGGGGTTGCTCTGCAAAAAACACAGGAACCCCGAGGAGAGGCTGGAGTTTGCGCCCCCCACCCCAGTCCCAACTGGCTCTTGATTCAAGAAGTGACTTGCCTGCCTTTTGGCTCTTCTGCTTGCCCCTTGTCACCTGTTCTGCAAGCCCTAGGACCCTAGAAGCACCTGTCAGCCCGGCCCAGGCCCTGCTGTGACCCAGTCCCATCATATGGAGCCCTACCTCCTCAGCCCCTTGGCCCTTGAGCTAGGGCACAGACCTGGGAGGGAGACAACCGGACTCCACCAGAGACGTGCAGCTGGTTTTAAGTCTCAAGAAGCAGAATGAGCTCCAGCTTTGGCACTCTTGGGCTCCCCTCTTCAAGACCCCACACTGCCTAACAAGCTGTTCAGAATAGGACGGCTCTTGGCTCTTGCCCACTCTTCACTTGTCCCAACTCCTTCCAGGGGCTTCTCCAACACACAGTGGCCCAAAGGGCAGCAGCAGCCTCACCCCTCTGCGGACGTGCTCTCCCAGCTCCTGGCCTCCAGGACACACCCAGCCTCCCACACCTCCCTGCCAGCACTGACCTGCTTTCCCACCCACCCCGGCTCCGAAGTGAGAACTTGGCTTTGGTTACCCTCCATGCTCTCCCACTCATAGGTTCCCCTTCTCCTGCCTTTTCTCCACCCAGACTCTCTCCCTCCTCAACTCCACTCAGTGCTGAACTCAAGACTTCACGGTCAACTCTGGTACAGCAACTGGCAAAACCCTAGCACCATCAGCTCCACTCAAGGTGGATCTGCCTTAATGGATTTCCTGTACTGGGTCCTACCTGCACCCTGCTCTTCTCATCCACCATTTCTTCAGGGGCCACCTGCAACAAGATGGCAGCCCAGAAAATCCCCTTCTTCCAAAGGAGTCTGCAGTATTTTCACCTTGGGGGGTGATAAAAGCTCTCTAGACACCAATAAGTCCCCCAAATAATTATTTCCTTATTCACTGTATAAATGGTATCAAGCAAATTAGAGCTTAGTCAGTACTGAATTCAACCTCAGATGTCACCAGGTTGGGATCAGTGAAGCATTCTGGTGGCCTTCAACCCTTCCCGTCCTTAGCTTGAGAATCTCCTTTCATCTTCTGCCTCCCTGGGAGGGCTGCACAGACCCTTTAAAGTGGCCAGCTGCAGGAGAACAAGGAGTGGAGTTCATATTTCTCTGCCTTTCTGTCACCAAGACCTAACACAATGTATGGTTGGAGCTCGTTGCACCTGTTTGCTGAGTTTCTAAGGAAAGCATTAGGGAAACGCAGACCCTAGGAGCAGGTCTTTTAAGTATTTCTTGGGATGAGGTCTTGTGTCCACCTGTGGCGGCATCTCCTATAGCTCTTGCACAAAATGCAGATTCCTCAGTATCCCCTCACTACCTGTTGACTCGGTGTCAGGGGTGGATCTGGGAATCAGCATCTTTTCATGAGCTTTTTAGGGAAGTCATCTACACTTTGGAGTCAATAAGCCACTGGTTCAACTCCATTTAATTTCCTAGAGACTTTTTTTTCAAAAATTTTATTTATTTACTTGAAAGAGAGAGAGAGAGAAAGAGAAAGTAAGAGAGAGAGCATGAGCAGGGGGAGAAGGGCAGATGGAGAGGGAGAAGCGACTCCCTGCTGAGCACAGAACCTGACATGGGGCTTGATCCCAGGACCCTGGGACCATGACCTGAGCCGAAGGCAGACTCTTAATGGACTGAGGCACCTAGGTGCCCCTTGAGATGTTTCTAGGTAGGAGAGAAGATGACTTCTAATTGGAGGAAGAATATGAGGACTATGAGTGGTCATAAGTCCTCAGCAACTATAGACATCTGTGTACATCAGAGGCCCCACTATTACCACGAGGTCACCTTGCCTGACCCCGCCCAACCTTTATAAATTGGTCACCCAGAGGCAAGTGGAAAGGCATCTCCCATCACATCTCCCATGTGCTATCTACCTGAGGCCCCAGCCAGAGGACAGCGGAGTCCCCAACCTGTGCTCAGGTGAGACAAACCACTCTGTGTGTGGATGGTGCAGCGTACTGGACCATATGGCTCCAGCCTTCTGTCATGTAAAGGGGAGGAATAAAGAGGCTGTGGGACATGACCTAGTTAGTCCAGCGTTAACAATCTATTGATTGCCGTGCTTTTTGTGGGACAGTCCATTTGGTCCACTTTTATTAGCCCAAAGAGCTGCTGACTAGTCAATTCTGTAAAATCTGTCAATTTCCGTAAAATCAGAGCTTTGTGACGAGGTGTAGAGGCCTTGGCTCCTCGCAGCTGAGAGTAGGTCTCATAGATCCACCTGCACAGGCATAGATCTTGCCTACAAAACATTTTGTGGTGAGAATGGGAAGTGCTACAAAGGACACAACATATACCCAGGAGGGACCACAGAGTTCCTGTCCAGTGGGTGAAGTACATGAAAAAACTTGAAAAGATGTGGACTGGAGCTTCAGGACCTAACAACTCATTCATTTCACTATTGTGGTAGAGTACGTACATTTCTCTTTTATAACCAGCCCTTCCTCACCACAAACTTTGTCCCTGGCCTAGTAGCCTACGAGCCCAAAGACCCCCCACTTAGAAATCCTCTATTCCTTCTGGAAAATCATTAAAAAGGTAGAACTATGGAGAGGCTAGGCTTAGGAGGCGCAGAGGAGGTAGGGATGAAAGAAGAGGGAGTGTGTGTGTATGTGTGTGTGTGTGAGTGTGTGTGTGTGTGTTTTCTCTTAAAGGGTAGGTGCTATTTCAGACTCTTTCACACAGAACTACAACAAAGGAGCCCAAAGCTCAGAGCCACAGCGTGCCCATCTGTCGACGGGCTATTCAATTAACTTATTGTTACCAGTGAAACACCAGCTCAGTGTGTCTGGAGAAGGAGGAAGGCCCAGGTGCTAAAGTGACAGCCATCAAACTGTTGGCAAACCAGAGAAGGCAAATTGTTCCTTCCGAGGCATGGCGTCCCTCTCCTCTTCCTCTGGTTCTCTTCCTTCCCTCTGCTTCTCACTTCCTCGTCTTTCCTCCTCCTGGGGCAAGCTTCTTTCCTCCCTTTCTTCTCTGGGCTCCTTCCCCCACCTGGGTATGTCTGCTGGGGCAGAGAGGAGGCTCCGCTCTCAACGTGAATCAAGCACTTACTCTGGAGGGAGAAGCCCTGATGGAGGAGAGATGGCTCAGTTCTGAGAACTTGGTGAACGAAGCTTCTAGTTACCCAACAAGAGTCAAGGTAGGGGACAGAGGGAAGACCGTTTTTGCCACCTCAGATGAACTTCAAACTATTCCCCACCCTTCCCTCACTAGGTGGGGTCTTATTATTTCCACTCCCCAGCCTCTCGCTGATTCGTCGCTCTCTCTGAAAGTCATTTCTTGGTTTCGCTCTCAAGGGGCAAAGAAGCTGAAAAGATGAGGCCGCTCAGCCAGGAAAGAGCCACGGTTCAAACTGCAAGGGTGCACACATCCCAGGGGCCGTCGTGTACACCAGGTGTGAGGGAACGTCATCGCCACAGGCACCCGGCTGGGGCCTCCTGACTCACAGCCATGACGAGTGCAAGTTCAAGGCCGTGTTTGAGATGGCTGCATTCATTTATCATCATATTTTCATGATCTAAGTAAGTCCACTGGCAACTGCTCAGAGGGGAAATTAATGTCCCTCAAAGGAGAAACGTTAATGTGATAGACAGGGATATATTCTGAGCATTATATCTAATTATAGGGAGTGAATCACAAATTTAAGCATCTTAAATATAGGCATAAAAAGAAATAATTAACCCTCAAACAGGAAGCTGCTGAACTATCAGATTGCATCGTTTCAGAACCAAGAAAAGCAAGTCAGCACACCGTAAGCCTGAGAAAAGCAGAGGTTAACCCTCTGGTGGGGTTTCAATGTTCTGCTCATTTCTATAGATGCGCTAAGGAAGGTCCTTAGGTGAGCAGAAGAGGCTATGCATGGGAGCACGGAGGTGCTGCTGTAGACTCAGCCCCTCCTTTCAGAAAGTGACATTCCTCAGAAGGTAGATCCAGCCTGAACCCTTCCCACTGGGGTGTTGATGCTTGTTCAGCATTTGTCATCATAAGGAAATTTCAACCTGAAAGCACACAAGCTCCACAGTTTTGTTAGGAAATTTCATGCAGGTTCTAGTTGCCCTTGGCTCAAGTAAGAAAGTCTCAAAAAAATAAATAAAAATAAATAAATAAATAAATAAGAATAAATTTTAAAAAAGAAAGCCTCACTGGTCATTCTCAGTCAAGAATTCCTCATTGGGGGCAGCCCCGGTGGCTCAGCGGTTTAGCGCTGTCTTGGGCCTAGGGTGTGATCCTGGAGACCCGGGATCGATTCCCACGTCAGGCTCCCTGCATGGAGCCTGCTTCTCCCTCTGCCTATGTCTCTGCCTCTCTCTCTCTCTCTCTCTCTCGCTCTCTCGCTCTCTCTCTCTCTCTGTGTCTCTCATGAATAAATAAATAAAATCTTTAAAAAAAAAAAAAAAGAATTCCTCATTGAATTGGTCCTCATTGGTCCTTCTCCACATAATCACAACCCTGCTTTGGTCTTGGATTAGAAGCTCCCAGAAATGAGAGATCATGGTCTCATCCAAGTAAGTCCCATTATTTTCCCATGTCGGCCCAGACCTATTCATTGAGATCAACCTGACCTTCACAGGTGACAGTGAAAGTGGGTCTCATGGCCCCCAATGAAGGACACCACGTCAGGAGCCAGAAGCTGTGGGTTCCAGGTTGTCACGTTAGCAGCATCCCTATTCCAAGCCGGGGCATCTGCCACAGGTTACCAAGAGTGGGAATCCAAACCCTTGATGCTCAGTGCATCCTGGCGCCACTGTCACCAAGGAAACACAGCACAACCAAGCACTGGATGGAAGCACCCTTTCCTCACTGAGACAAGACAGGACAAGGCCACCCTCAGGGTGAGCTTCGCCGCCCCCCCCCCCCCCCGGCCAGCCTGTACCCAGCTGGAAGAGTTCCAGCCCCAAAGCCAGATTGTATGCAGCCTAGGAGGGATCAAAAGACTACATGGTCCAGACTGCCTTCCCAGCAACCGTGACCTCAGAAGAACCACTTCATCTGGCCACGTCTCAGGTTCCTGGTCCAGAAAATCAGATAACAGTGATGACCCTGCTTCTCCACAGAAGGCTGTGATGAGGTTCACATGAGATCGGTTCCTGAATAGAGCTTTGAAAAATTGGGAGCCCCTGAGGGACACAGGCATGTGGCAAATAACCGAAGACTGTCCTCTAAAACCAGGACAACTTGTTACCCCTCTTAAATTAACTTGTGAACACCCTATGATTAACATTTTGTGTCAACCCGAATGAAAATACATTTCTGGGTACTCTGAGTACCTGTGGGTCCTTCAACATCAAAATCTGGCAGTAAGAATCCTTTCTTTTGCCCCAATAACAGCATCTCAAACTTTTGTTCTCCTGATGTATTTCTCTTTCACTGCTCATCTTCCTCTCCAGACCTATCTTGACAATTTTCTTTATTCATCCACGTGCCTGTTTGCTTTCTAAAAGCGCTTACACTGATCACTGTTCTTCCATATTAAGGGCATTTTAGAAAAATGGTTAATGCTGTGGTTATTTGCAAAGAGCAGGTTACAAAATTATATGTAGTAACAATCCATTTAACACACACACACATCCCCTCCACACACACACACACACACACACACATACACACACATACACACCTCCCACACACATATCCTAAAGATAGGAAATATACATACATCAAAATATAGAAGTTATGGTTAGGTAGTGGGAACAAATTTTAACTATTTTTCATCCCTACCTATATTTTCTATGGTTTCTAAAATAAGCACACATTTCTACATTTCTTTTGGAAAAAGCAAAGAATTTTTTTTTTTTTAGAAATTTATTTTAAGATGCTCTTTCATTCTTTCTGTAGAAAGGAACATAGGTGCTAAATAAATCAGGGCCAAAGCATACTCCTCTAACTGAAATCACTGGCTCTCATGATCTGGGTAGGAAGGAAGCAATCAACTATTGCAGTGGCTACAGCCTCTTTCCATAATGAGTTTACATCAACCCAATGTACACATACATATATGTGTGACTGAGTGAAAAATGTCAAGAAAGGATACACACCTCTATTCCATGAGATGCATTCCAATATTATATTCTATGCTATTCACCACCCACAGTTAGAAATGTTGCAAATTGGGATGCCTGGCTCAGCGGTTGAGCATCTGCCTTTGGCTCAGGGCGTGATCCTGGAGTCCTGGGATCAAGTCCCACATCAGGCTCCCTGAATGGAGCCTGCTTCTCCCTCTGCCTGTGTCTCTGCCTCTCTCTGTGTCTCTAATGAATAAATAAATAAAAATCTTTAAAAAAAAAAAAAGAAATGTTTCAAATTCTTTGTTTTACAAAATTAGGAGCCTGACCATCAAGTTCAAGATTACCAAAAAAAAAAAAAAGTTCAAGATTACCTTCAGGAACAGAACACCAAGCCATCCTAAAGAACTCCTTTGGCGAGATTTTTTTCCTCCACCTGTCACATGAGTTCTCTCAGGAATTACACTTTGGTTCTCTGACCCAGATCTATATATTTTCAATGCCCCAATCAACTACCAAAAAGAATTTTCTTACCAAAAGAATTCCAAAAGAATGTTGAACTTCGGTGAGAAAGTTTGTACCAAATTCTTGATTTTAGACATGACAATGGTGGAAGCAGGTCTCCCTCTTGGAAATGAGGAAAAACTCCCTTGAGCTTGAAACCAGTATAAAGTTTCACTGGTTTCATAAAAACCAGTGAAAATGGGCCCCAATTCAGTTATAATCTAGTACATTACACAGGAGCTTCTCACAGCTTCCTATCCTTGTCATCTTCATATCTTATTAATTAATAAGAGAATTGGATGCAAAAATATTCATAATCCTCTTCTTCAAGCTGGTAAGATCAAAGATACCACCCAAGTTATGATGAGCTAGGGAAAATCCACAATTTACAAGATAGTTTCTTTACAAGATAGTTTCCGTCCTGAGGCAGCATCACACACACAATGACACCCAAAATGCAAAGACAGGGGGTAAGCAGTAGTGATTGACTAGCACACTGAGAGGCCAGCCTTTGAGGACTCTGGTTCCCCCGCCAATCAGGATGGTGTTCACACACGGATGTGACCAACGAACACTAACAAATTCTTGTGGTGCCTTCCCGTGGCCAGGTGGATGGATTTCTAAGCAGTGTGACTAGAAGGCATGGTCAGAATGCTTTCTAGAATGAGTCTGCCACTGAGAGTGTGGTTGTGGCCTGATGTCCCCGGGCTGAGGTTTCTGGAGTTTCCATCCGTGGTCTGAGCTGCAATGGTCTGATTAAGCTTCACATCTGCTAAGGGTTTGAGGCGGAGGAAAAAGGGAACTGGAATGCCTCTCACCTCATCAATTCTGACCACATCCTCCCTCTCCAATTACCCCCAAGAGGAGAGAAGAAAAAGAGAGCAGGAGTAGAATAAAAGAAATAAAACTGTAGGAAAAAAAAATAAAAGGAAGAGATAAGGAAGGGAAGAGGAAGAAAAAGCTAGAAGGAACCTCTGGACAGGTTTCTCCTTTCAGAAACAGAAGCTTGGACCCCAAGTTCCAAAGAACCAGAACTTTGCTTCCTTTTTGCTTCCTTTCTTTCCCTTCTTCTCCAATCTATCTACCAACTATGACATTCTATTTTATTTTTTCAAAAGATTTGTTTATTTTAGCAACAGAGTGTATGTGAGTGGTGAGTGGGGGAGGGCAAAGAAAGAAAGAGGGAGAGAAGCAGACGCCCCACTGATTGTGGAGCCCCACTCGGGGCTCAATCCCAGGACCCTGAGACCATGACCAAGGCCAAAACCCAGAGTCAGGCGCTCAACCCAATGACCAACAAGCCACTCAGGTACCCCCACCCCACTATGAAATTTTAAATGATAGTCATCTGTGAAGCTTCGTTTCATTAAATAAATGTCTGGACTTTCAAAATGGGGTCTTCATCAGCAATACCGTTATGCGAAACTATGTTTTGCGTGCACAGAATCCTGGTGCATTTGTTATAATGGTGGCATATTTGAAAATCAAAGCTTTCAAACACAGTATAAAGGATCCTCAAAAAATTAAAAATAGAGCTACCATAGGATCCAACGATTCCACTTTGAGGAATATATCCAAAGGAAATGAAAACACAAACTCAGAAAGATACCTGTGTGGGGGAAAGGGGTAGTTGGGTGATGGGCATTGAGAAAAGCTCTTGATGGGATGAGCACTGGGTGTTATACTATATGTTGGCAAATTGAATTTACATAAAATTTAAAAAATAAAAAATAAATTAAAAAAAGATACCTGTACTCCCCATGTTCACAGCAGCATTATTTATTATTTCTAATAAATAGCCAAGACATAAGTGATCATCAATGGATGAATGCCTAAAGAAGCTGGGAGATATATGTATATACACAAAATGGAATATTATCCAGCCATTAAAAAAAAAAAAAACCCTAGGAAATCCTATACTATTTGCTACAGAATGGACCTTGAGGTCACTATGCTAAGTGAAACAAATCAGATGGAGAAAAAGACACATACCATATGATCTCACCTATATGTGGAATCTTTAACAAACAAAAACAAACTCACAGAAAAAGAGATCAGAGTTGTGGTTCCCAGAGGCCATGGGTGGGGGATGGGGGGACTGGGAAGAGCAAGGTGATCAAATTGTAGGAAGGTGATCAAAAGGTGCAAACTTCCAATTATAAGATAAATAAGTCCCAGGGATGGAATGTACAGCATGGTGAGCACAGCTAACACCGCCTATGATATACAGGGAAGGTGTGAAGACAGTAGAGCCTAAGGGTTCTTGTCACAAGAACTTTTTTTTCTTTACTCTTTTCTTCTTTCTTTTATCTATGAGAAGATGGATATGAGATGAACCTATTGTGGTGATCATTTCCCAACATATGTGAGTCCAGCCATCATGTTGCACACCATAAGCTTATACACTGATGCGTGTCAATTATTTCTTATTAAACGGGGCGGGGGCATAAATAATGACTTTTCTTTAGTTTCCTGACTACAATCATAATACCCCTCGATTGCATATATTATCTTTCAAATAAAGTTTATTTCTAAGTGCATTACACATCTCAGTGGCTCTGGAACCCTGTGGAAATAACAGGGGAATGAGGCACCTGGGTGGCTCAGTGGGTTGAGTGGCCAACTCTTGATTTCAGCTCAGGTCATGATCTCAGGGTCGGGCTCCACGCTCAGCACGGAGTATGCTTGTCCGTCTCCCTCTGCTCCTCCCCCTGTTCGCTCTCTTCCTCTCTAAAATAAATAAATAAAATCTTAAAAAAAAAAAAAAAGGAAAGAAAAACTGACAGGTGGAGAGGAAAAAGCAAGAGCAACTCTAGGAGGAAAGATGTACTGAAACAGAACACTATTCCCTCCCCCAGTGCACAAGCCCTTCAAAGTGTGTCACCACCTCCCTGAGCAACAGGTACACGTTATACCCACAGCGGGGCCCAGATTCTCAGAATTATCGCTGCTATCCCATCCACGACTTCCCTTTTTTTATTTCAGGAAATACCTGACAGGGAAATTTGCGTAACTTGCCTAAGGCCACCCGGGGGCCTAGCTGGACATAGATTTCAAGCGTCCTCCTTGCCGTCTGAGCACCAGCCAGCGTTAGCCATTCTGACGCCACTCGAAGTCACACGGAGCCTGCCTGTACAGCAAAAATAAAACAACCAGCTCAGAAATGAAAATCTCAATGAACCCGTGTGCTTCATCGACCTCCATCCCAACAACTAGTTTGACTGCCCTGAGTCAGTCAAATGGACTCATTTTTTTCGACTCATGAAACTCAATAGCCTAAGTTTTTGGCACTGTAGAGACAAGTTCATAATGAGTCATTGGAACGGGAGTCATGGGACAATATTCAAAGTGGCAGATGACCAGAATGTTACTGTTTCAAGGGATAACTGGACCCTCACCCAGCCACCAACACGCTGCATGACTGAGAAACATAAGCAGAGTCTCTAACTGGATTCAGTGGAATATCCTGGGAAGTGAGATCTCTAAGCAGCTGCAGAGGGGTCATTGATAGTTGTTAGTTTGACTTACTCACTCCTCTACTCACTCATACCGCACACCTGTCCTGTGCCAGAAACTGAACGGGATGCTGTTTGGTATTGAAAAATAAACATGATCCTTGCCATCAAAGATTTTACAACATGAAATGAGAGATCAAGGTAAATATATTGATAGAATAAGGGTCACACAGAGGTTTTTAAGTGTCCCTAAGCACTGTGGGATTGCCGAAGAGGGCCTGACCCTAGAGTGAGCCTGCTGGAGGAGATAGAGCCTCATCAGGAAACCTGGGGTCAGACACTTGGAGTATGGGAAGGAAGACGTGGAGATCCGTGAAGGGGGATATAAGCCAATGTGAGCAACCAAATGAACTGGACCCATATAAGGAACAACCCAAGATAGGGACCCAATTGCAAATTCCAACTTCACTCATGGGTAAAAGGTGAGGCAAATGAGGGTTAAAAGAACAGCCTCAGAGTCTTGGATAGAAAAAAAAAGTGGGCTTGAGGGGGCAGGAAGGGCTGAGAAGCGCAACTGCATTTTGTTTATTGCAGCGCGTAAAGGAATATGCGAGGAGCCTTTCATAAGGTATCTCGTTTCATCTTTGCGACAACCCTACAAATTGGGGATCTTTATCCCTTTTTCACAGGCAGCTTTGGTGATTTCCATGGAGCTTTAACCACATAGCAAGGACTTTCACATGCACTGCATGATCTTAATCCTCACGTTTCTGCTCAATAAGTAGGACAGGAATCCCCATTTTATGAAAGAGGAAACTGAGGCTTGGGAAGCTAAGCAACTTTCCAAGGTCAGGGGCAGAGCTGCTATGATTTCCTTTCTGTTGACAGCCTTGCACACAGGACTATGCAGCCAACCCAGACGCTCACTTCTCCCCAGCCTGAGTTCGCTCGTTATCCACGTGACTAGGTATCAATCTGGTTATCTGAAATCCAGCTGACAGAAACCCAGATTTCTAACAGCAGCTTCCAAACAGCGCACGGCAGCTTTGGGAAATTCAGCTTGCCCATTCTAGGAGCGCCAAACAATGAGGGGCACCCTCACAGACCTTTTGGAGATACATTGTTTTGCCCTGTTAACTTGAGAGAGAAGGCTCAGCCTGAATGTGTTGTCAGGTCCACACGACCCAGGTGATGAAACACAACCCAAAGAGCCTACAAAATTCTTTAGGGAGTATATTGTAGATCTGCCTGGGAAAAACCCAAATTCTGATTGCCCAAGTCTCAACAAAACTTTAAAAAAAAAAAAAAAAAGCAAGTCTCGCTTGGCAACTGTATGAAGACCACACCTTACGGTACACATACCTGGGCCTCATCATTCTTGCACAAGGGAGTTTCAGAACGGCCAATAAAACATTTCAAGATAAAGCTCCTTTGACTCCAAGCACTGTTTTAAAAGTCCCCTGCCAAAGAAAGTCCTGAATTTCTCCAAAAGTATAATTTAGCAGCTATCGCCAACAAGATACTGGTTTGATAAACTCAAGCCTACTGTCAACAGAAATCCCAGGAACATGGATTTCCATTAAATATCTCATGTGGGTTTTCACCCTTTGAAATCCACTTCCACCCACCCACCCAAGGTGCTACCACTGGTCCAAGCACATAAAGATGCAAGGAACCACAAGTTGCAGATCCCAACAGTATCCAAGTCCAAGGCGATCCTATAAACAACTCTCCTGAAAAATAAACACCATCTACGGCAACTGGCCAAATACTACAAAAAAATCAGTATAAATCTAATGGGGGGAAAAAGGCAAAACAAACTCTGACATTCCTGTCTCTCTACATAGTTTTACCAAAAAAGACTATCCACCTAGGCAGTCAAAAGAACCTAACAATTGAATCAAAAATACTCATGGCTCCACTCCTAGCCCACTGCGTACTTGTAAAATGAAGCCAATCATTTAGCCTCCTTGAGGTGCCATTTCCTCCTGTGCAAAATGGAGTTAATAATAGCTGTGCCCTATTTATTCCGCGACAATGTATGGAAGATCCTCAAGATACTGTCTGTAAAAGTACTTTGATCTCCTCCGAGATAGGGCACTCTGTACATTTCAAGTGGTGTTATTACTGCATTTTGGCACACACGAAACCTGAATGGCCACTGACCAATGAAGAACTGGTGATCACAAGGCAAAAAACAGAGAGCAGGGAGCAGCACCAAGAGAATGGAAACCCAAGATAAATGAGTACAGTGAAGACAGAGGACTCACCTCTGATCAACAGAAGAGCTCAGTCAGGGAAGAGACATGCCTATCTAAAGAGAAAAAGTTGATGGCAAGACAACCTGACCCAATTCTTGGAAATCAGTTACCAAATCGGGAATTAAAGTAACGTGAACTGGATGTTTATTTAAGAAGCTCCTAAAACACCCAACTCCTTGAGGAAGAATTTAGGGAAAAGCTTGTAAACTGTCCCCATTTCCACCCTGTCTGTTCTGGGGGTTCTTCCAGAACTCACCATTATGCAGTTTGCACTTCCTGAATGTGAACTCTTTGCCTTAAATTTTTTTCAATTCCCTGATATATATTTTATGTGCATTTGTGCCATTTTCTGCTTTTCCCTCATATCGCTCTCTTACAATATTATATTTTCTAATATTTTCAGGCAAAGGCCTTCTCCGGATAAAATCATTTTGACCAACATAGCTTATTCATTAATCTACTCAACAAGTGGGGCGCCTGGGTGGCTCAGTGGTTGAGCATCTGCCTTCGGCTCAGGATGTGATCCCAGGGTCCTGGGATCGAATCCCACATCGGGCTCCCCTCAGGGAGCCTGCTTCTACCTCTGCCTCTCTCTGTGTGTCTCTCATGAGTAAATAAACAAAATCTTAAAAAAAAAAAAAAAAGAGTACTGAGTACTTACTATACACCTGAAAGAAGCTAGCAAAATGAATTCGATGGACAAATAAATGCTTAACGATTTGATTCTAATAATGGTCTGTAGTTCTATATAGTAGTGTTCCATACTCCTTTGAAATAACAAAATATTTCCCCATTCATTAAAAGAAAAAAACAGCAACATATCTATAGAGTCACATCAGAACTACCCAAAACACAGCCCGAATACCTTAGTGCGATATCCCAAACTACATTTGAAAATCCCCATAATTAATGGAACAAATACAACCAAAATTCCACCTCAATATTTGTAGTTTTTTCATCTCTGGGCCTTCTCCAAAATCTCTCTTTTTTGGCAAAATGTGGATAATCATATCTATTTTGTTCTCAAGAGTCTTCTGGGGAAGCCTGGAAAGTCTTAACACCTGAACATCTACCAGTTACTCAATAAAAATCTGTGGGTTGATTATTTTATGATTCATGGCTGCAGCCATAGAACTAGATCACTTCCCAGGCTGGGAAGTGAGAGCTCAGGGGTCAAGGTTTCTCTCCATATGCCTTGGATTGTTTTCCCTGGTTCATTAACTTTCTCTTGCCCACACAGAAGCACAGCCGGCTGCTTTTCTGCCTGTTTACATTCTCTGGAGCTCTCCATGCTCTGCATTTCCATAGTCCTTTGCTACCTAAAAGAGTCCTTCACCATTAACAAAACTTAGAGACTTTATTATGTGTTTATGCTGACAGATGGGCTCTGAAGAGTTGGTGGAAGACTAGTGTGGGGCTTTGCTTTCCAAGTCTTGATCCTGGGGCCCCAGGAGTGGAAACCATTAAACTACTCAGAGAAGAAAATGTAAACCAGAGACGTTCTGGATGCTCTCCTCTTCTCTGCATCTCTTCCCAGGTGTCCTCACGCCGATCTGAAGTTTAAATATCATCTACATGGTGATGACCTCCAAACACAGATCTGTAACCCTCAAAATCTCCTAAGCTCCAGACCCATATATCCAACAGAAGCTTAACATTTCCACTTGGATGTCTCAAGGATGTCTCCAGCCATCTCATAAATGAAACTATCATCCACCCATTTGCTCAAGTGAGAAATCTAGGCATTTCCCTTGATCGTTCCCATTAGTATCCATTCATAGACAATTCCTGACCCATTTCCAATCCATACACCCACATCCAATCCATAGGCAAGTATCAACTTTTCTCAAAAATCCCAATTCCCTATCCTCTTTTCCTCACCCTAGAAGCCACCATTTTTCTCACCTTGATTACTGCAAGGACCTGTACCTGAATTTGCTTCTTCACTTAGCCTCCACTATCATCCTCTGTCTTCACAACAGCCAAAGTAAACTTAACAATATCTATCAAGTTTTGTTAGTCCCCTGTGCCAATCCCCAGTCATTTCCCATGGCACTTGAAGTAAAAATCCAAACACCCTTGGCCTACAAAACCCTCTATGATCAGCGGGCCCTCCCCTCTCCATCCTCATCTCCTATGCTATCACTGTCCCCACTGGCCTGCAGCAGGATGAGTTTGATGAACAAATAAATTTCAAGCACAAACACCCCAGCCTCCTTGCCTTCAGGACCTTTGCACTTGCTGACGCTCTGTCTAAAATGTTCTTCCCCTGGATGCACTTCCATTTGACCCCTTCTCAACACCCAGACTCAGTTCAAGTAATGCCTCCTCAGAGAATCCTCTGTCTGTTCTTTCTATACCAGCCACAACCCTTTTCCCCAAATATCTATCACATCACTCTCTCATTGTGTCATCCTGAAATCCCCTTATCTACATGTGCATTGATTGCCCCCATTTTGCAGTAGAATGCCAGTTCCATCAGAACAAGAATTTTGTCTTGTTCACTGTAAAATCCCCACAGCCTAGAATAGATGCCTAGCAGATAAATACTGGCTGTTGTGTATTCGTGGATAATTCCTTGGAGTATAAGTTTTACTTAAAGATGAGTAATTTAATATTCCACCTTCTGTATTAAAATAAACATGGGTATATTAAGGAATAGGCTGTACAAAATGTTAAGAGAAAACATGAGGCTGCAAAGAAAGTTCCCATTTGCTGAGGCTGCTTTGAGCTAAGCAACCAGACTCCCAGAGACTCAAGCTCATGATCTTCTACTAATAAGCGTTCTCTAGAAGAAAATTCTGACAAGCATATAGCTCATCATTGTTGTCCATAGCAACCCTCTGACTTGTAGGTTCCAATCTCTGAACCATTTCCCAGTATGAAGTCAACAGCCAATCCTCATACCCAAGTCTTCAGCTGCCTAATTACTTTAAATATAAATATGGATTTTTTTAAGATTTTACTTATTTGAGAGAGACAGAGAAAGAATCCCAATGTGGGGCTTGATCCCATGACCCTGAGCTCATGACCTGAACCAAAACCAGAGACAGGAGCACCTGGGTGGCTCAGTGGTTGAGCATCTGCTTTTGGGGAGCCTGCTTCTCCCTCTACCTATGTCTCTGCCTCTTTCTGTGTGTCTCTCATGAATAAATAAATAATTCTTAAAAAAAAAAAAACAATAAAAAGATGCCCAACTGACTGAGCCACCTAGGCACCCCTAGATATGGACTTCTTAAACTAAATAATTACATGCATTGCTTCTCCCTTAACCAATAAATTATCTCACCCCCTCAAGTCAGTGTAGATTAGCCAAAAATAGATTCTACTTTGAGAAGGATGCCAGGTTTACTTGTCAATAGCAATTCTTCCCTTTATTATAGATTTACCCATCTTGTAAATATGGAATTGACTACTGCACATAAAAGTCCCAGAAAAATATTTGCCCCTAGCAAAATTCACTGAGGGTAGGACTTGACAGCAATAATTTTCTCCTCTAAAAATGACTACTTTGTTAAACAAACATGTATGTGGTGTTTATCATGAGCCCTTTCAGTCCTGAGGATTTTGGAAAGGTCTTCACACATTTAGTCCTTATGGCATGCCTATTACTATCTCTTACTTTTTAAATGGGAAAACTGAGGCATGAAAGAATTTAATAACTTGCCCAAAGTCATCCAGCCTGTAAATGACAGATGTGGAATTCAAACCCAAATGATATACTTCCAGAGCAGTACTGTCTGGTACATATAATACTAGCCACGTACATAATTTAAAATTTTCAGGGCGCCTGGATGGCTCAGTGGGTTAAATGTCTGCCTTCAGCTCAGATCATGACCTCAGGGTCCTGGGATCGACCCCTGTGTCTGGCTCCTTGCTCAGTAGGGAGTCCGTTTCTCCCTCTTCCTCTGCCTGCTGCTCCGCCTCTCTCTATGCTCTCTCTCTCTCTTTCTCTCTCTATCTCAAATAAATAAATAAAATCTTTCAAAAATAAAAATAAATAAACAAAATTTTCCATGAGCTAAATTTTTTTAAAAAGAGAGAAAAAAGGAAGCAGGGGAAATCAAGTTTAATAAATTATATTTTATTAAAAAATAATGTATTTTCTTTAACCCAGTAATACCAAGTATTATTATTTCAACACGTAATTGATGTAAAAATTATTAATGAGCTATTTTACACTCTTTTTGTTGTTCTAAGTCTAAAATCTGGATGTATTTTTTACTTACAGCACAGCTCAGTTCAGACGAGCTATATTTCTAGGGCTCGGTGGCCACATGCATCTGCTGAGTGTCTATGCTGCCTTTCCAATGATAGCTCTTGGGAGAGGGTAGAGTTGTAATCTGTGCAGTGTGATGGTGTTAATTTAATGACAGAGACTTGGAAGAAAGCCTCAAGCCTCATCTCAAATGGACCCCATCCCATCAGCTTCTCTACCAGCCCCATCCAATTAGGCCAATGTGCACCTTGCATGGCTTTGAGATGCGGAAGGCATGCGCACAACAGAACCACAGCAGTAGAAAATGGGATGGACTTTTCCACCCAAACTGGGAGGCTGAAGCCCGGGCTCCAGGTGTAGTGCTGGAAGGCTGACAAGCTGCATCGTCTCTCTGGCCACTCATTTCTCAGCATCTCCATGTTCTCGTGGGCATCAGGGTGGGACTGGTGATGGTGGAGATTCTTCTCAGTTCCCAAATGAGCCCGGTGGTAAAAGTATGTATGTTACAGCAGGAGAGTCCTGGGATTGAATCCTGACTTCTCCACTAGAAGCTGGCGGCCTTGGGCAAATGCTGGAGCTCCTCCAATCCCAGTCTTCTGGGTGTTGCAAGGTATGAATGAGCTGACGCATGTCCACCACTTAGCCCAGAGCATGTGGTGCTCATGAAACAAACAGACACTGTTCTTGATCATGTTATTCAATGATCGTCTAGATTAATTTTTTTTCTGTACCTATAAGCTAAAGAAATTGGGGCAATTTGCTAAAATTAAAAATAAAATGAGTATGTCTGAAATATCAAAAAAAATTTAGTAAACTGAAAATTGGAGCTGAGAAGTAGATTTCTTTGATCTCCTGGGTGCCTTCTTCCCTTTTATAGGTGTAGTATCAGTCTATTGAAGGAAAGCATGATAAATAAAAAGTTTCAGCAAGACTAGGAGACCAAAATTCCACATCAAATAGAATAAACTCTAAGATTTTCAATTATAAAAGATACAAACTCACACATGAGTCCCGTTTGGTTCCTTCAAAAACCTTGTAGCCAGGGTCACCTGGGTGGCTCGGTTAAGCATCTGACTCTTGATCTTGGCTCAGGTCTCCATGTCAGGGTCGTGAGTTCAAGCCCCATTTTGGGCTCCATGCTGGGCATAGAGCCTATTAAAAAAAAAAAAAAAAAACCTACAAAAAAACTAACAAAAAAAAAAGAGAAAGTAGCGTGATCAAAGAGAAAATTTGGGACGCCTGGGTGGTGCAACGGTTGAGTATCTGCCTTTGGCTCAGCATGTGATCCTGGAGTCCTGGGATCGAGTCCCACATCGGGCTCCTTACGTGGAGCCTGCTTCTCCCTCTGCCTGTGTCTCTGCCTCTCTCTCTCTCTCTCTCTCTCTCTCTGTGCCTCTCATGAATGAATAAATAAAATCTTAAAAAAAAAAAAAACTTGTAGCCTCTCTCTTGTGTCATATAGAAGGGAATTTGCAATTTAGGCAAATAAGCATTTGTAGTTCATGCTGTGTCCCATTTAAAGCGATTTTTAAAAATTACTATGTAACATCCCCTGGTAGATCTTGTGAAAAATCAGGTTGTGATCCTCAAACTCCTTATTGCAATATATTGAATCTGTGGGCTTTGCCTCTCTCCACAGTCCCCATATCTTCTGACTGCACTGCAGGATTGACAGCCTCCAGATTGACGAGCAGTCCAACAATCCTATCATGTGGGGCCATTTGATTGGATCACTAAAACAAGTAACTTAAAGATGCTGACTGAAACACTGTAGAGCCACATCCTAGCAATGAGTCTGAATTAACGCAATTCCAATGTTCACGATGAGGGTTGGTATCCACGGAGACTGAGACTCCTGAGGTCTACTTTAGAGTAAAACTCACTCACACCTACTTACATACCCGTTAGGACAGAAAAACAAAAACCACCTGAAGCTGTCCCACAGCTTTGTATTAAAGACTTGGGTTGAATGACACACCATAGAAAATGCATATTTTCTGAGCACATGACCCAACTGATCTCACGCTGATGGAAACATGAGCAAGCGATGCCTGAACTACCTTCTTAGTGAATGTTGTTCATGCAAAACACTGCAAAGAAAAGGCAGTCTTCTTGAGTCCAGGGCCGGCTGGAAGACACGGACACAGAGGCCAAAAGCATTCTGGAATGGGGAGCCATTCGCTACAGCCCAAGACAACCCTACACAGCGTGCAAATGCCATCAAAACACATTGTTTCCATTAAAAGATCCAGCACTCCGTGCTCATATTTAATAATGGTCATTGGCTCCCTCATAGCATCTGCCTCTGGAGACCTGCTCACCATTTCGAAATCTCAGTTAGTGACCACAGAAATATTACCCAGAGCAGTGACTGGCAGTGGCGTAGGGGCGAAGGCAGCGTTCTTGTCTGGGGGCATGGCCCCAAGGGGAGCAAGCAAAGCCCACGTTTCTGCCCATGAACCAGAGAAGGAAAAGAGGCAAGATGGATTTGAGTGAGTTCTTTCCAAGATGTGGCAATACAAACCAGACACACTTAGAAGCCTGTGAAGAAGGGACTGAAGGAGAATCGTTTCCATCAAAATAGAGAGGAAGCAATTCAAATCACGCTGATTCCATATGCAAAGCAGGGTTGTTGTTTTTTTCTTTTTGGAAGAAGTCCAACCGGATCCTTATAAACTCGTTCTTCTCTTCCACAGTGTCTGTAGACACTGATTCAAGGTGCAGATGAAACCTTGCTCTCCCACAGTCCCAAAAACAGAAGCTGAGCAGCCCAACAGCACAACTCTTGGGAACATGTTCGTGAGCGCTAAACTATATAGAATATATGCATCAGAGACAGTTGGCAAAATACAACATGAGAAGAATCCCTGACTGTTTTTCTACAATGAAATACAATGCTAAATTCTTAATTCACTAATTTTGCAAACTTTCATCCACCACCATTATACTCCTTGCTCCATTGGAGGGCCTAGGGTTGAAAAGATATTCTTTGCTGTCAAAGAGCTTATGGTCTAGGGCGCCTGGGTGGCTCAGTAGGTTAAGCATCCAACTTTGGCTCAGGTCATGATCTCAGGGTCCTGGGATCGAGCCCCACGTGTCAGGCTTCCTGCTCAGCAGGGAGTCTGCTTCTCCCACTGCCTCTTGCCTTCTGCTCCCCCTGCCTGTGCTCTCTCTGTTCTCTCTCTCAAATAAATAAATAAAATAAAATAAAATTTAAAAAAAAAACATAGCCCACAATCTAGGGGGGAAGCAAAGACACAATTACTGAGTTTGACAAAAGCGTTGATGCAGGTGAACCCAGGGTGCTGCGGGAGCAGATGAAAGGGGTCTTCCTTCATCTAGGTCCGGGTGGAGGCAGCAGTCCTAGGGAAGGTTTACTGGAGGAGGTGACATCTGAATCAGGCAGAGGGGTTGGCAAAGCCATATGATCACAAGAGAGAGCCAGAAGGGATGAAACACGGGCCACAAGCTGAGTGATGACAATTGGCGCTAAGGAGGCTGACACAGGCCAGATGACGCCCTACGCTGTGGCCTCCTATGAACCTGGATGCCAAGAAAACAATGGGGGAAGCCAGGGAACATGTGACAGGGGACAGAGGTGGTCATATTGGGGCTGTGGACCGCTCACTTTGGCAGCAACCTGGAGGTAACCATCGGGAGAGCTGAGATGAGACACAGAGAGACCTGTTGGGACACTAACAGGAAAAATCTAGGCAAAAAAAAAAAAAAAAATAGAATGAAGAGGGTTTGAATTAATGCCATGAGGACAGTTCTACAGGGAATATCAACAGGATTTTATGACCAATTAGAGGCGAATGAGGAGGAATTATGGACAACTGCCAGGCTCTAGTTCGGGTCGCAGGGTGGAACACGGTGCCATTTGCCAAAATAAGGAAACACAGTTCCTCCTGTGGCTCTTTCTGACCTCTAGATGATCCCATATCTCCCAGCCTCAGCAAGCCACAGGGCAATCTGCCTCAGTAGCCCACTGCAGCCCCACTCCTCTCCGCCAATTCTTTCTCCAAAAGGTGGGAACCAGGCAGAAATTCTAACTGGGAGAGGCATAAACGGGGCATAAATCCACCAACCCACCAAACCATCATCCCGTTACATTAGCAGAAGGCTCTAAACTAAAGCAACATGAAACTCTGTGTCCAAAGGAAGGTTTTACTATGGAGACATCTGCCCTCATTCCAAGGATGCAAATGTTCATAGAGGATGGGTTCTAAATTCACTAATGTCTTTGCAGAGATGAAGACCAAGGTGCGTCTTTCCACTAGGTATGCAGGCAGGGAACATATAATGAAGAGAAAACAGGCCACGGAATAAACCTATTCAGTGAAAAATTATACACATCTTAGCAAATATGGTTAACTGTTCTCACCCAGAGAACAGTTTGATTATTTGAGGCTACAAACTCTTTCAAGATTTCCACGCATCAGTTTTTCTTATGCCAAGGACTTGTGGCTCCCTCTGTATTCATCTTGTTAAAATGTTAGATCCCCTCATATATTCTATCCTGGTTTGGGAATTGTCCATTTGAAATGATGACTACACTCCACACAAAGAACTATTTCCTGACATCATCACTTCCTTCTCAGTGGGAAGGAAGATACTAGCACCTAGCTGGCAGCAGCATTTGGAGGGATTTAATGAGTGTTTGTAGAGCACTCCCAGGACTGAAGATGAAAGACATCCCATGAGCACAGCCTCTAATTGATGTTTGTTATTTTGAATGTTTCACTAAAGAACTTTTCTCCATATAAATGAACTCTCATCCAGAAGCTTTGAGAAGGACATAAAATTGAAGAGTCTTAAGTGTGGTCTTCCACCAACATGATTTTTTTTTTCCAGCAGTAATTTCAACCATGGCAATTTCCCACTCAGTAGTGATTATCCTGCTAAGGTAAAGTATTGACTTCAGGTGTTGTGGTCCTACGTTGGAGTCTATTGACAGCCAAAACAACCACTTCTTTGGAAGTAAATTAAACACACAGATAAATAAATAAATAAGCCAATGCTTTTGATGGGCTACATCATTTGCTTTTCAATCTATCCTTAAGCAATGTTGAACACTCATTTTGCTTCTCTTGTACATTGAAAATAAATAGACAATCAAACATTTGATGTTGAACTGTACATTTGGCTTAGCTTCATCTTCCAAGAAGTTGTTTTCATAATCCCAAGGTTCAAGGAAGAATCAAGTTGTCCCATTTCAGTCCCAATATTGGCACTATTTCACTTTGTAACTTAGCCATAAGTCATCAACCAGTACCCAACTCGTTGCCCCATTGGGTCAAATGCATATTCATCCCAGGTTAAGAAGAGAATTCAGGGCCATGGCAGACCTGGAGACTAAGGCAATGTACCTCCAATCTGATTCCTTTGCTAATGATGTGCTTTTCCCTGTCCTGAGTGATGTAATAATCTTCCTTCTCCATTCTTCCTTTTCTTCATTAACAACTCATATTGTTTACAACCAAAGAAGGAGATAATGAACTCAAACCCACCACATCCCCAGCTGAGCTAGAGTCTTGGGTTCCTAAACTGGCAGATAAAAAATAAAGAACAGGGGAACCTGGCTGGCTCAGTGTGTGGAGCATGCGACTCTTGATCTCGGAGTTTAGGTTCAAGCCCCACATTGGGTGCAGAGAGCACTTAAAAATAAAATGTAGGGATCCCTGGGTGGCGCAGCGGTTTGGCGCCTGCCTTTGGCCCAGGGCACGATCCTGGAGACCCGGGATCGAATCCCACATCGGGCTCTCGGTGCATGGAGCCTGCTTCTCCCTCTGCCTGTCTCTGCCTCTCTCTCTCTCTCTCTCTCTCTGTGACTATCATAAAAAAATAAAAAAATAAAAATAAATTTAAAAAAAGAATGTTTTAAAATAAAATAAAATAAAATGTAAAAAAATTAAAGGGCGGTTGTAATCACAAATTAACTGTGACATCTTTCCAGATTTCCTTGATGGTGCCAACAACTGAAGGAGCAGGAACACTCTAAGAATGCAACTCACCTACCATTACATAGATTTTTCCAAATCTAAGCCAAACTCAAGGAAGCCTTAGGCCAGCTCTCCCAGAGTTGACCATTTCTAAAGAGATTGTACTAGAGGAAATGTCCTTGGGGCATTCCTACAGATATATGACCCTATCTATCATATCTCTATCTCTGTCTCAAAAGAAAACACTTGAGATTTAGTTTTAACTTATGGCAGACACATCTCTAAGTTAACGCAAAAGGCCTGTCACCCTGTTTCCAATCTGGTGACCTAGTCTTTTATGAAGCCCATGATGCTTCACTTGCTGACGAGGGTTCCAAACATATATGGAAAATCTGGGCAAAGATTGGCCTGTTGTGTTGAAAACCATCTGAGTCTCATTCATATACACGGCCTTCATCTCTACACATGCCCTGCGATCCAGAAACCAGAGCACCCTTCAGGCCTTATCTGCTAGCCCTATGACCTTCAATGTTCCCTCTGGGTTTCCTTTAACATGAGTTTGTCTTTAAGAACAGACTTGGTGGAGGGGCGCCTGGGTGGCTCAGTGGTTGGGCGTGATCGCAGGGTCCTGGGATCGAGTCCTGCATCGGGCTCCCTGCAGGGACCCTGCTTCTCCCTCTGCCTGTGTCTCTGCTTTTCTCTGTGTCTGTCATGCATAAATAAATAAAATCTTAAAAAAAAAAAAAAAAAAAGAAAGAACAGACTTGGTGGAGAGGATTGGAGCACAGCATAACATGCCTTCCCCTGGCCATCACACTAGCCCTGAAGATGGCCCTGAATTCTGCTCAAGACACAAAGTTCTCCTGAACTGGAGACAAGATGCAGAAAGTCAAGCCGTGCGCAGCACTTAAGGTGTCCCAGCTAGACACGCCTATGACCCAGAAGAGACAGCTTGAGAAATCCAAGCAAATAGAGCCCCATCCTGAAATCAGATTTTTTTAAATAAAATTAAATGAACCACAGAGCAATCATCATCTGTTATAAAGGAGGCCAATGACAGTAAAAGCTTTGTTATCAGACCAGTCAGGGGAGTGGCTGCTGGTCAGCTAAAAATTCTGGTCAGTACTGCTCTATTCAAATCGCCCCAGGGGGTTTTGCCTCTTATCTCTTCTCTGGCTCCCCCTCTTATAAATGAAAGAAAGTGTATCTGGTTTGTGTGCAAGTCGCCATTTAAAGTCTATGGAGATGGAGAATTAACTTTGTTTTGCCAAAAGCAGTAGACAGAGTAGCTGCCACTCCCTCGCCACCCTGCCCTGCAGACAGACCTTGCGTTAGCCAGTTTTAGCTGGTTACCAGGGTGAACATGTTGGTTTGGGTTTGGGTTTGGGTTTGGGTTTTGTTTTTTTGTGTTTACTATTTCTAATACTTTGGGGTTGACGTTACTACCAACAATAGGGTTAACTTTTTTCTCAAATAATCTGAAAGTCATCAACTGTCAAGGGAACAAAAATGGAAAAAGTGAGCCCCAGGAAGCAGCCTGGATGGACAGTCCTCTGGGTTCCACGAGGCTCTCCTGTCTTTACCACTTATTGCCCTTCTGGATCTCAGCAGGTCACTTAGCGGCTTCGGCTCTCAGTTTTCTCACCTGTGAAATGAGCACATTAGACAAGGGACCCCTGAAGCCCCACCCAACCCAGGATTCTCAGTATATCTGCAAGAGAGAAATCCTCCAGAATGAGTCCCGTGCTGACCGTCCAGACCACCTGAAGACCTTACAGAAGTTACCAGAGCCAAAGACCCTGAAAAAGATAGCTGGTTTAAGTCAACCTAGTGCAAATTCTTTGAAAAAGCCCTCACACTCAAACCAGGACATCCAAGCTCCAAGAGTCTCCTCTTTGACAGTTTGGGAAGGCCACAGACAAAGCTTGGCCTTGGCCTCTTTGTCTGAAACCGAGACATCACCTGCTGGACTTGGAACAAATGGAGGTGGAATTGTGAACAGGCCAGCACTGTATGCCACTCCCAGGAAACGCAGATGTGAAGCCCCTGCTCACCAAACTAAGGGCTTTCCACAAATTAGAAGAGGGTAGAGATGCCACCAACTCAGCCACATGTGTCAGCGTGCCAGAGCATCATGGGAGGCACTTGCTCTGAAGCCAGAAGTCTTGGTTTTGAGGCCCAGTGTTTCACTGACAGTGTGATTTTCAGTAAATTAGTCTCTCTACTAATTTACTGAAAAAGAAGCTTTCTTTTGTAGATCATGAGAAGTCCCTTTCAGAATGATGGCAAGATTAAATGAATATAACACAACACAACGCCCAGTGCCTGGTCCATACTAGATACTCCACAAACCGTAGCTACGAATATTTCAGCCAAGGGATTGGGGATGTCGGGAGCAGTTTCTACAGACGCGCAAAAAAATGCTGGCAGGAAACCAGCCTGCATTGGCTGGGGAGATGGGCCCGAATTACCTATCTGGCCTCCTTCTTAGGATGGGAGGAAGGAATTTCTATTCCTCAGGGAAGATTAAGGAATAGAAGGGGGCCAGGTTCTCTTGTGAAGGGTCTAAACTGATGCTGGCTGGAGGGAAGGGAAGGACAGGACTGAGAAGAACTTCAGGAATGAAGGGAGTTAACTCATGAAGTGACAAAGCATTCTCCACGTGCTAATAACAACAGCGAGGCAGGAGAAGCATATGCACGGAAGGCCCAGAAGAAAACAAGGATCACTATCTATACTAGATGAGGCGGGCCAGCCAGAGGACACAAGGCCCATACTTGCCTTCAAAGTCATTTGTTTGTTTTCCTATATAAAAGGAAGCAGAATGGAAAGAAAACACACACAAGCACATACACACACACGCTGGAGACGGATCCAGTGACCATTGGTACCATATTGCCTGATGTTTAAGCCGCCATTGCCCAGCACCCAAACCAGAATGGTGGTGCCATCATGGTTTTTTCGTTAATGATGTCAACCTTTGTGAACAACATATTCTCTCTCAGGTCAAGCAACAGCCAAAAGAGAGGAGAAAAACCAGAAAGGCGGGTCCCTGTCAACTGTCCTCCGGTTGAGTCTCCAAGACTTCTGGACAGGATCCCACAGAAGATTCATCCTTTAATGATTCCATGGGCTTCACCTTTTTGGGGAACTCAAAGGAAGGAAAAGCCTGAAGAGCAAATGCTCTCTATACTTTGGTGCTGTCTTGTCTGTATGACCGCCTATCATTAAAGATAATGGATTAAAGGATCATATCATTAAGTTGGAAAGAGAGGTTATTATCTGTTACACCATGTCACCTTAAAGAGAATACTTGGAACACAGAGCAATGAGTAAAAGTAATTAGACTGGAGACTCAGTGCAGCATACTTGCTGCCCGTGACCCCATGCTATGCTGCAGAGCAGGGCCAGTTCCCGGTAGGGGGCAAGCAAAATCAGTTTTCTTTTTGGCTTTTCTTTCTTTCTTTTTTTTTTTTTTTTTAAGATTTTATTTATTTACTTGAGAGAGAGAGCATGAGCAAGGGAAGGGCAGCAGGAGAGGGAGAGAGAGAATCTCACACTGAATGTAGAACCCCATGCGGGGCTCAATCCCAAAGCCCTGAGATCGTGACCTGACCTAAAACCAAGAGCTGGATGCTTAACCGACTACACCACCCAGGCACCCCAAAAAATGGATTTTTCTATCATCAAAACTATGAAAGTAGTAGTCAAGCACTCCCAGCGAGGTAGAAACTTTGCAGTGAGACTGGGAAAAGCTGCTCATTTCTCGGGGCCCTGGTGGCTTCATCCAAACAATAATGAGGCTGGGCTATGGTGACTTTCTGGACTCCAAGTTAGTGGTGTCCCAGGCCATGGGCTGTGGGGTCCCAGACAGGTCTCTATCCCCTGATGGTTGTATGACCTTGACAATCTTCTATAAAATGAGATAACAAAAGCATCTACCTCACAGAACTTGGGGGGAAATAAATAAGTGAGCGCATTAAACACTGAGCACCAAGATGATAGAAAGGAGAGAGGGTCCCTGTCTTCAATGGGCTTTCAATCCGTAAGTGGAATTGGAATGAGCACATTCAGTAGATACAAATCTCCACTAAAGGAATAAGATAGGTTTGTGCAAATCCATGACTTGTGTCAACACGTCTCTTTATAAGAACGGATTTCTAACTGACAATAACTGTAGTGTCCTAGGAGACCCCACCATTAATAATTACGTGAAAGCAAGTACCTGAGCATCTGCCCCTGAGTGGGCCCTCGAATAAGTAGGTCAGATGTGAACACATCCGAGCTGAGCGCTTAAGAAAGGCAAAGATTGCAGGGACTGGGGCCAGCCGGTGCCAGCTTGAAAAGACAGCAAGGGAGACAAATAGGAAAGACAAGAGGAAATAATTCGGAGCAAGGTGAACAGAATCGGGGGCAGTAAAATGGCAGTGGGAGATAAGGGAATGTGAGGGCTTTCGCCCAGGTGGGGTCCAAAACATACACGAAAGGAGGGCAGTTCAGGCTTCATCTCCAGGACCAGCTCCAGAGGACGGGCCGGGACTGCCCGGAGGCCCGTCCCAGGGACATTCTGCAGGGCCCCTCGGGGCTCTGGGAAGGGAGCAGGGATGCACCAGCAATGTTGCCCATAAGCAGCAGTCTTGCCACCGGGGCAGCCGCCTGGGCCGGGGATCAGCTGTAGAGGAATGTTCTCTGGGCAGATGAGCACTCAAGGGTCACAGGGGTGGAGAGAAAGAGACGAAAGGGGTTCTAGAGGTGCACGGTGCTGATGGTGACACCACATTGGAAATGTCTTTAACGCCACTGAACCGCACACCTCAGAATGGTTAGGACGGTGTATTTTCTGTTAAGTGTGTTTTAGCACAATTTTAAAAAATTAGGCAGCCTGGGTGGCTCAGCGGTTTAGGCCTGCCTCCTGGAGACCTGGGATCGAGTCCCACATCGGGCTCCCACAGAGAGCCTGCTTCTCCCTCTGCCTGTGTCTCTGCATCTCTCTCTCTCTCTCTCTCTCTCTCTCTGTGTGTGTGTGTGTGTGTGTCTCATGTATGAATAAATAAAATCTTTTTTAAAAAAATAAAATAAAAATTAAAAAACTTTTTAAAAACTAGGGTAGGGGGACCCTCCACCCCAGGCCTGGAAAAGCAGCACAACAAGGCACACAGAACCCCAGGAAGCCTGCCACTCTTCCCCGGCACCTGTGGTGGCCACGGGACAAGCGCTCCATGGAAGCCGCGGTGGGGACAGGAGACGAGGCCATGGAAGGGACAGGCGTCGACTTACACTGGAAACTTCTGACCCAAATGGCAAAAGAAAAACAAACCAAGAGGCAATGTATCCAAATCTTGACAATGATTCTATCATAGGAGCCAAATTAGGGGGGATTTTCTTTTTTTTTTTTCCTCTGTAGTTTTTATATTTCTTAGAGAAACCTGTACCACTCTTGCCATAAGAAACAAAGTTATTTAAAAGCCTTTTAAAGCCTGTGGCTACCATTCTCCAGCTTCCCAGTCAACCTCCGCCTCAGTGGCAAGAAGTCCTGGACAAGGACTTCACAGCAGGTGACAGCAAAGCAATGGGGAAACATCACTGTAATGTCTCATCTCAGTTATGGATGCTTGTACCCCCTCCCTGACTTCTTTTTTTTTTTTTTAATCTATTTATTCATGAGACACAGAGAGAGAGGCAGAGACACAGGCAGAGGGAGAAGCAGGCTCCCCGCGGGGAGCCCGATGGGGGACCTGAGCCCAGGACCCCGGAATCACGACCTGGGCCAAAGGCAGAGGCTCAACCCCTGAGCCCCCCAGGTACCCCCCATCCCTGACTTCTGAGAGCCATCCAGAGTTTGGAACGTTTGCAAAGAAATCCTCGGGTTTTGTTGTTTTAACATCCTCAGGAATTTTCTGCCTCTAAAAATCCTTTCTTTCTTTCTTTCTCTTTCTTTCTTTCTTTCTTTCTTTCTTTCTTTCTTTCTTTCTTTCTTCTTTCTTTTCTTTTCTTTTCCTCCTTTCCCTAGGTCTCTGTATCTCTGACATCAAACCCGACTGTAAATTCCTTGAGGGCAGAAACTAGGTCTTATTCCCCTTGCAAGCACCCTTGGAATGTAGCACAAAGGAAAGGATCTCATCAACGCGTGTTGAATGATGGCTGTTGACGCTCATCCACGTGGTCTTTCCCCTCCCGTCCCCTGCCCTGTGCCTGGCCCCTGCTTTCCCCTTGTGTCCCATGCACTTGCCAGGATGCAGCTCCATTTCTTGCTGTCCCAGAAAGAGAGGAGCGCATTCTGCTGATGTCTTGCCCGGGGGCCATTGTGCGTCACTCACCCGGGGCCCTGGTACTTTGGAGCATAGCCTCTGCGAATGTCAAGGGATGACTCCTAACCCATGGTTAGTCTCCCCAGGGCTGGCTGCCGGATGGTGTGATCCATTTAATAATAATACTTAACACTTAAACGGCAGCTTCTACGAGCCTCTTCAAAGCCTTTTATGATCATTAGCTAATTAAGGCACAGCCCTGCCCTGGTGACTACAGTTATAATTCCCACTTTACAAATGGGGAAACTGAGGCAGGTGTTAAGCGAGCTGCCGCAGGCCAGCGTCAACATCTGAGCCAGGATTTGAAGTTGTAGATACCTAAATTCGGTGTTGAAGCTGACATACACCCCCGCCCACCCTCCTTATTCTAAATCAATGGCTCCTGAGTAAGGGGGAGACAGGCCTCTCCGTCGGACCTGTGTCCTCAATGTTGGAGGCATGCATCTGATTCGTTCATTCAATACTTTTGTATCTTTCCAGGTCCAAGTTCAGTATCTCTCCAAGCTCAAGTTCCTGCTGGGATAACCAACAAAAAGGACAGACAATGGACTTGTTGTGGGGTTTTCCATTCTTCAGAACCCTTTACTAGTGCACATGTGAAATGCATATGGCAGGCGAGAGCCAACTCAATGCTGTTACCCACGTCAGGCCCCCTTGCCCACTTCCTCCTAGAATGAGATTTCAGAGAGAGAAAGAAAGAGACATGAGACACAATGACACTGGCAGCTGTGGGAGTCCTCGGTTGATGACAGAAATAATAACTAGTCACAGTCAGGTAACAGATTGTAGTATATGATTAGGGGGATTAATACTTCCGGTCTCAGACATTAAGGCGCTCAGTAGGAAATTGTGATTGATTTGTTTGGCAGAAAGCTAACTGACTCAAACTATCCCAAAGAGAACCCAAGACTCTTAACTACTAAACACAGATTCCAACTATTAGCACAGACTAGAGCCATGCACCTCCTGCAGCATGGTGGGTTTGCAGCCTGTCCACCCACTTACTCAGGAGCCATTTATTTAGCATGAGCAGATTTGAGGGGTATGTCAGCTGCGACATAGAATTAGGCATCTACAACTTCAAATCCTGGCTCAGATGCTGACTCTGGCCTGTGGCAGCTTGCTTAACAACTGCCTCAGTTTTCCCATCTGTGAAGTGGGGATTGCAACTGTAGTCATCAGTGCAGAGCTGAAAACAAATATTTGAGATTCTTATTAAAATGAGTCACGTATCTCCAGGCCCTCTGGCCTATGGAAATAGACTGAATACCAAAGCCAGGGGCAGCCAGAGTACAGGAAAGATGTGGGGGGAGGTCCTGAAAGACACATTCTGGAAGGTATTGCTAGCTCGGGCTCTGGAAGGACCACGGGGACTGGGTCACTGTGAGGGCGTGGCGAGGACATTCCACACTCAGCACGCAGGAAGACACAGAGATAAGAAGGAAGAAAGAGTCAGGGGACCTGACCAAAGGGAAGGACATGAGTTGAAGGAAAGAATGCTTATTGACTTTTAAGTAGTAGAATTTTCTGTTGTTTTGAATCCCAGTGACCATACACGGTTCTTCGGGGGAAAGGGCAATCCAGGATAAAAGCAGGCAATCCCACCCTGGAAAGTAGATATTTCTTGTGTTCCAAAACAGAGAACATTCATTTTTGTGCAGGAAGAAACTCTTCAAGGTGAACACTAAGCACTTAATGTTTGCAGCTTATAAATGCTTCCATTTATAACTCTCTGAGAAGTTGAACCAAATTCATCCCAGGCTCATGAGCACCATGGTTGAAAACTCCAAACGGACAACGTATCGCAGGACAAAATTACGGTCTTCCTATTAGGGGATGGTATAAATTGGTTCCCAAAGCAAATGCCAGGGGGGGGGGAAATCATAAATATTTAACTCACAAATTTTCTCCTGAGGCATAAATGAGAGGCGTTCATGCAGAATCAGGAGTTGGGGGGGGGGGTTGTTTGTTTTGTTTTTATGGAATTAACTATTGGAATTAAAGTAATTAAGTGCTATTAACTTAACAATCTTGAGCCAGAGAGACTCACAAAGTGGATTTCAGATCCCACAATTTTTTTGGCCTTAAACTCTGTTTCATTTCTTGCAGAGGTAAAAGGAGCTAAGGAATAAATACCCGGGGACTTGAAAAAGGGGAAGATACAGCCCTTTGCCAGCAAAGGGACACTGGCCACACAAGTATGCTCATGGCCTCTGCGCTTGGCCTTTCGCATCCCAAAGCCCCTGAGTAAAGATAAAAGGAGATGAGACCAGAGATTTGAGGTGATGGGACAGAGGAGGAATATAGAAGAAGACCATTTTCCTAGGATCCTTCCCTACAGAAAATAGCTATGAGCCATAGCAGGAGCAGTCAGCTGTCTGTGCAAAAATTACAATGTTCTCTATCACAGCTAGGGTTGGCAGGTCACATACAGAACACCCGGATAAACTTGGAATTTCAGATAAGCAACAAATAACCATTTGGTATAAGTATATCCCACATATCACATGGGACATACTTATACCTCCATAGCACTCGTCATTTCAATTTACCTGAAATCCACATTGAATAAATGGGCATCCCATATTCTCTTTGCTGGACCTGACAACCCTAACAACGAAAGTTTGCCACATACAAGAGTGAAACATCAGGAAAGAGGAATGAACGTAGGCACATTGTTTTGAGATATGAAGGCAACCATCCCAAGGAGCAGCTAAAAGAGTTTAAGTGGGTCCCTCTGGGAGACAGGAATTGAAATCTGGGAACATGCAGGTCAGGGGAACTGCTGTTCTTCTTAGAGCTTCATGGGAGCGTTTGGATTCTCATCCACGCCCTTGTATAACCTTGACAAAAATTAAAACTTTGTTTAGAAAAGGAAAGGATGGCCCTTTCACGAAGATGACGCCAAAGGCGAAGAAGGAAGCCCCTGCCCCTCCCAAAGCCAAAGCTAAAGCAAAGGCTTTGAAAGCTGAGAAAGCGGTGTTGAAAGGTGTGCACAGTCACAAAAAAAAAAAAAAAAAAAGAAGAAGATCCATACGTCACCCACATTCCAAGGACCCAAGACCCTGCGTCTCCGAAGGCAGCCCAAATATCCTTGAAAGAGCGCCACCAGGAGAAACAAGCTTGATCACTATGCCATCGTCAAGGTCCCCCTGACTACTGAGTCAGCCCTCAGTAGAAAATAGAAAACAACAACACACGTGTGTTCATTGTGGATGTCAAGGCCAATACGCACCAGATCAAACAGGCTGCGAAGAAGCTCTATGACATTGATGTGGCCAAGGTCAACACCTTGGCCAGATTGGGATCATCTAAACTGAGTCCAGCTGGCTAAAAGCTAAATATAAATTTTATCACCATAAGGAAGGAAGGAAGGAAGGAAGGAAGGAAGGAAGGAAGGAAGAAAGAAAGAAAGAAAGAAAGAAAGAAAGAAAGAAAGAAAGAAAGAAAGAAAGAAAGAAAGAAAGAAAGAAAGAAAGAAGAGAAAAGGATGGGCAGCCCGGGTGGCTCAGCGGTTTAGCGCTGCCTTCAGCCCAGGGCATGATCCCAGGGTCCTGGGATCGAGGCCCACGTCAGGCTCCCTGCATGGAGCCTGCTTTTCCCTCTGCCTGTGTCTCTGCCTCTCTCTCTCTCTCTCTCTGTGTGTGTCTTTCATGAATAAATAAAATCTTAAAAAAAAAAAAAAGGAAAGGATGACCAATGATTTTATTTTAGCTCCCTTTCCCCCACCGTGATGGGTGAACGCAGACCTCCAGCCTAGAAACGCCCACGGCAGCACTCACGGCTGGCTGACAAAGGAGGCGGGAGGCCGGTGGCTTTTGCTATGGTGGGTGAGGGTTAAGGCTTTAGCTACCAACTCTTGAGCGCTTACTAAATGCCAAGCGCTGCATTTAGACCCAGACTACATGATCTCCTTCCACCTTCCTGCCGCCCTGGGGGACATTGTTATCCTCACTTTCAGATGAGGGGTGGAAGCCGACTGAGGCCAGGGGACTTGCCAGAGGTCACCTGCAGCTGCAACTGGAACACACACCTGTCTGGCCCCCCGAGCCCTGCACTCAACCAGAGTGGTACATCATTTCAGAAGTGTGATGTGGGGTACAAGACTCTGGTCACAGCCCTGCCTGGACTCAGGAAGCCAAAGCTCTCTGGGATCACCTAAATTCGGTGCCACGGAGAAGGGCCTGGCACTCTTATACCTTCTCCAGTGCCAACACGGTGCACTGTTGTCATGGGAGAGGGGCCGGTCGGGCTTGTGACGGCCCCACATTCCTGGTGCTGTCTCAGAGGCTGCAGGGGACCCACCCAGGAAGAGGGCGCATACTCTGTGCCGTCTCCTCAAGGCTGTGCCCACACTGAGCTTCTCTCTGCATTGTTGTGCTGCGTGCCTCCAGCAATCGATACGGGCACCTAGGGGTCCTCCAAGAGTTGTCATGGGACACTTCAAGGCCGGTTTGGAAAACGTGGTAGGAAGGCACGACATGCCACGTGCCTGTTTGTTTTCCTCTGGAGAGCACAGGGCTGGTGGGGGGTGTTGGGGAGAGAAGGTATGACCATGGCCAGAGAGTGAGGAGGGGGTTGCCCTCAGAGCACTCACTGCACCCCCTCAGAGCCTTGGATGCAGTTCCAAGTCAGGAGGAGAGAAGGCCGGGCCTTCTTCTGTGCCTGGGTGCTTGCAGGCTCCTGCTTCTGGAACAAACAGGCCTAGGACAGCCGAAGCTATGGTGACAACACAGGGACCTAAAAGCTGCCACTCAAATGAACACTTCTGTCCCAGCTTTGATTCCTTCCAAGTCACACCTGAGCACAATGAACCCATGCCATCATCTCACCAGATTTGAGTTTTGGGGAACAAAGTTCTGCTTCCTTCCTCTGCATGGTACAAATCCGGGGTTGGAGAGAGAAAGAGTTTTATGACCCAGCGACAGTGGCGGCCGCTGTTCGTCGTTATGATTATTATTTGCAGAAAGCCCAAGTGCGCACTCAGCACAGTTGGAAATGCCCAGAACGTGGGGAATGCCCCCTGGTCATTTTCAGGTAAGTCGGCGCGGCTCCCCTCTGCTACCATCAGATAATGGCTCAGATGATAAGTTTCGGCTACCTGGGCTGGAGCCTCTTCCAGTATTTGATCCCAGTAAGAGATCTCTTTGATGTCTGCGATTCTCCTGGGGATAAGGGGCTTGACTCCCTGCTCCAGGCCTGACTCAGTGGTGACTTCCCTCCGGCTCTTGGGAATAACTCCCCTGCTGGAAGCCTCCACCACAGGAAGTCTGCTTCCCAGGGACTGCAGAGAAGCTCATGCTGCCATTTGTTAAAACAAATATCTAGTAGAGACTCCCTATTTTTAGATGCTAAGGACACAAGTCTCTGCCAGTGCAGGAGTCAGTGTTTTAAGAAGTCAGAGTGAGGGACCCCTGGGTGGCTCAGCAGTTGAGCGTCCACCTTAGGTTTAGGTCGTGATCCCGGGGTCCCGGGATCGAGTCCCACATCGAACTCCTACAGGGAGCCTGCTTCTCCCTCTGCCTGTGTCTCTGCCTCTCTCTCTCTCTCTCTCTCTCATGAATAAATAAGTAAAATTTTTAAAAAATAAGTCAGAGTGAAATGGTTAAGGTCCTGGCTTCTGAGAAGCTCTGTGGGCCCTCCTCACTCTTCTCTGCCACTGAACAAAGTTTCTGGGTGGTTCTCTGACCACCTGGGGCATAGTGTGGCCCAGGGGATAAACTCAATGCTCTATTTAACATTGGATCACAAATATGTGTGAGACCGCCAGCCTGGGGGCCTCCATCACCCTCTCTGGCAGGTGAGGGGGAGCTGGCTAGGCCTCCTGGGAAGGATGGTGATCACTGTGGGGGTGCTGAGCCCCAGCTTGGGAAGCTCTGCCTCCCAGCCTGTCTTCTTGCCAGTTGAGTCACTGAAAATCCCCAAACTGTCAAGGTGGGCTGGGAGCGACGAGAAACAAGACCTTAGGGGAGTTAACCCATTGCATCTTCAACTGGCATTTGAGACTGGTCAACTGCATGATCATTGTCATGGGGTGGAAAGGACTTTATTCCAAGTTCTTAACTTGTGGACTGGGAAAATACTCCCATATCCATCAAATTCTCACACACACACACACACACACACACACACACACACACCCTCCCCTACGAAGAACTGATAGCTTGCACATGAAAACGAGATCAGATCACAGGGCCTGACAACCCAAGGTGGGGTTCATTGTAAAGATGGAACACCAAGAACTGGCACAGAAGCCATCCTGCAGAGATGAGCTGTCCTCCCCACAATAGAAAGGGGAGGACTCTCCTCCATCTAGTGACCTGGCTTCCCAATTGGGTAGGTCGCTGCCTTTGGAAAGGTCAGGAAGGTTAGAGACCACGCAGCGGGTGTCTCCTCTCCCGCTGAGAATGAGGCAGGGGTGGGGAGAGAGAACACGCTGGACCAGGCCACAAACTCTGACGGGTCTGAATCCACCCTCGAAGATGATCTGTGCCAAGGATGATCCTCTATCCCTAGTTCCTCCTTCCAAAACCACATAATTCCAGACTTAACTTCTAAGAGTTCAGGGGGCAACTCCCAAGGCCTCCACAATTCTGGACAAAGCTCTCCGAGGAAACACCACCCACCCTGAGATCTGTTCCCCACTTCTCCGAACCCCTGCCAGCATCTCCCGTCTCCCACGTCTCTCCCTGGGGCATGCAGCAGCAGCTCCAGAGAGAAGCTCCCCTCCCTCTCTCTCCCAGGGAGGGAGGGAGCCAGGGCTGAAGTCCCAGCAGGTGTCTCTGCCTCGCCTTTTCTCTCAGGGCAAGAGGCAAATGCAGGTGCCTCCTGCCACTCCCTCTTTCCTCCTAGTGGGAGTGGGCGGCTAGGGAGGTGTCCCAGCCACTCCCTCCGGCCCCCCAGGGCTGGTGGTTTAGGGAGGTACCTCTGCTACTAACTCCTTTCTCGGAGCACAAGGCTGGAGCCCATAATCTAAGCCTCCCCGCCGCCACTTCTTCCCCACCCTCCCCACCACCTCCAAGCAGCTTTAGGGACCCATGAATTCTGCTTTCAACAGGACCTGAGACTCTTTACTCAAATCTGCTCTCATTAATTGCCCCCAGTGCTGGGCCAACTCCAAAGAAATGTAAGAAGCAGTCCTGGCCTCAAGGAGTTTAGAGTCCGCCCCCGGGAGATGGCGATTTGGCTCCTTAGATTTACATGCCCATCCTAAAGCTCCGGCTTGATACAATCTCCTTGTCCCTGCTTCTGGATCTCCTCTGAGCCCTGACAGAAGAGGACTTTGGGAGAACATACCTCTTCTCACCCGTATCTGATTCCCACATTGGAAAGGAGGGGAAAGGAAAATTCTTCAAGAATAGGAAGGTGGAGGGTGGAGGGTGGTAATCGGACCTTCTGTCGATGCTCTGCACACAGAACTGCAGCTGCACGCTAGACGTGCATGGCTGTGCTGGAGAGGGTTCCCGCAGGAGAACGAAAGAAGCAGGTGGGGGCCCTTCCAGGAAATGGTCACCGAGTGTATACTCGGTCCCGCCTTGGCCTTGCCGGCATTCGGGGCTGCTGGGAGCAATCCCAGGACTGAGGTTAACCCATCACAGGCTGGTCTACCACCCCCAACCCATCCCTACCCCTCCAGAGAAGGGCCGCTGCCTTATGATGCAGTGGGTTCCTCCACCCTGCAGGGAGCTATTGGGAAATGGTACTCTATGGAAATAATGGGAACCCCCAAAGATCCGAGTCTGCCATGTTAGCCTTCCAGAAGGAATCCTAGGGAAAAGGTGAGTGGGAGGGAGAAAGTGACCCAAGGAAGCCCAGCTGGAGGCCAGCAGCAACACGCAGGTAGAAGAACGCAGATGGGAAGGTAAGAAGTGGCCCCCAGGGGTGACAAAGGTAGTCCAGCCTAGGAAGACCACCCCAAAAAGGTCCCGAGCTTGACATATAACTGATTTTTGACCAAGAGAGTTCACTGTTCCAACCCAGGGATCAGGGATTTTTTTTTTCCACCTTAACCCCTGGGAGGAAACTGAGGCTGGGCCTGGATCCTGCCTGGCCAGACAAAGAAGCTGAAGAGAAGGAAAAGGGAAGACTGAGATGTGGAAAAGAAAGCCAGTGACCAGGACAGGATGGGTTGAGCGTGATGGAGAAGAAATATGGAACAACAGAAAATGTGCAGGAGATGTGGTAAGAGGCGGGCGCCCTTCCGTTGTTCAGGGTCCGTTGTGCTCGGACCCCTCGGAAGGCCTGTGTCCACTGCGTTCTGGACAAGGACGAGCTCAGACTCTACTCAGGCCCCCAGCTCCTCTCTGCTAAAAATCCAGCCACTGGGTGCTTGGGTTGAGGGAACCTTTTCCCAGAAGCAGTCAACCAGGATTAGGGGATTACCTGATGGCAATCATTTCTTTTTAAGTGTCTGGCTACACCTCTTCTTCCAAGATCTGCTGGGGAAGCAGCAAGAACTTCTACATCAAAAAGGTGGAAGGGAAAAAAAAAAAAGCTGGAAGGGGAATCCCTGGGTGGCTCAGGGGTTTGGCACCTGCCTTCGGCCCAGGGTGTGATCCTGGAGACCCGGGATCGAGTCCCACATCCGGCTCCCTGCATGGAACCTGCTTCTCCCTCCTCCTGTGTCTCTGCCTCTCTCTGTATGTCTCTCATGAATAAATAAATAAATAAATCTTTAAAAAAATAAAAGGTGGAAGGTCCTGGGTATTTTTCTTGTTCTGATCAGAAGCATCTTCCCAGTCCAGTATACTTGATTAGCAGTCTTCCACTTCTCTCAAATGTTCCATGGATCGAGCTGAGAACTAACAAATCCACTGTTTGACAGACAGGGAAACTGAGGCACTGCAAAGGGACGTGTTGAGCCTCAGGGGTAATGGTGCCATAGCAAAGAAAACCCCCATCTCCAGCAGCCTGCATGTGACCCAGAGTCTTTAGAGCCCAGTGCTTGAGATACAATAACCTCAACTTCCCTGTTGTTGCTGCAGGGAGAATGAGAATGTCTGTGATGTTGAGTCAAGCCAAGCTAAGTTTTGAACATCCTCCCCGAAAAGTACATATCAAACAGCACCGCCTTCTAGAAATGTGTCTTGTCTCCATCTTTCCCACAGAATTCCTCAAGAGCAATAGAACTACAACGAGATAAAATAGGATCCCGAGATCACGTGTGGAATTGCAGAATAGGGTCCTCTCTGCTCATCCACACAGCTCGGTGTGATGAAAAACTAAATGAATTAGATCTAGAAAGGTCTACAGAGACCACACATCCAGGCCACACCAAAGGACTGTGTGACTAGCCCAAGAACGCATTAGGAATTGGCTAAACTGCCATTAGAAAGGACGAACACCCACCATTTGCTTCGACGTGGATGGAACTGGAAGGTATTACACTGAGTGAAGTAAGTCAGTCGGAGAAGGACAATCATCATATGGTCTCACTCATACGGGGAATATAAGAAATATGAAAGGGATTATAGCGGAAAGGAGAGAAAATGAGTGGGAAAAATTAGAAAGGGTGACAAAACATGAGAGATTCCTAACCCTGGGAAATGAACAAAGGGGTAGTAGTGGAAGGAGAGGCGGGCAGGGGGATGGGGTAACTGGGTAACGGGCACCGAGGGGGGCACTTGATAGGATGAGCACTGGGTGTTATACTATATGTTGTCAAATCGAACTTCAATTTAAAAAAATATATAAAATAAAAATAATGCTAATAAAATAATTAAATTAAAATATGTTTTTTTTTTTTTAAAAAAAAAAAGGAATTGGCTTCACACTGGCCCTAGAATCCTGGTCTCACGACCTCTAGTTAATAATGACAAGAAGGACTTAGCATTACCATAATTAGGTGGCACCCCTGTGCTAACCTGTATGCAAAATACTGCCATGGGCATGTTGCTTACTAGTTTAACATCACTCCTAGACACGATTTAAATTATAAATACCAGCAACAATGTCACCTTTGGGGTAAAAAGACAGCGGTCCCAAAGTCTCAAAAAAAAAAAAAAAAAAGAAAGGAAGAAAGACCACAACATTGGGGTTCATAACAGTATAGCAAAGTACAGGTGTGTCCTACTTCCCCCAAATTCTACCCTATTGTATTTATGTTGAATTTTTGGAGTGAGAGCCTTTGAATGCGCTGGGAAGTTGGCTACTGAAAGTAATCCTATGGTGAATCCTTTTCATTAGCTCAAGCATCTTTTTGCAAGGCCAATAATTCCTCTTGATGTTCCTAAGTCAGTTTTACTTAAACTGAAGTGTATATCTGTACGGAAAGCTAATCCCCAAATTATTCCGAGCACAGCTCGGATTCCACAGAGTGTTACTCCGGGAGCAGCTTGGAGAGAAAGCGTTTGAGTGGGAGTGGATCCTGGAGATAATTTGTACGGATTCACCTCTTCCCTAATTTCTCCCATCTTCATCAGCAGAGCAAAGCCCCGACCTTTGTGCCCTGAATAAAGGTTTGGGGGGAATTCTATGAAAGAAAAATAATCATTAACGGTGTAGACAAAGAAGCTTATGTTTCAGTGAAGAATAAACAGTGTCAAAAGGCAGGTGTCCACTAAGTCTCAGCAGCACCATTCCAAAGGAGGGACACGAGAGGGCACGTCTGGGACGGACAGAGAAACGATGAAAAGAAATTGATGAAGGGGTTAAATCCATCATAGATGCCCAACAGATATTTTCAGGTTGATTGTTGTTGTTGTTGTTGTTATTTTCGTGGAAACTGTAAAGAAAACTTTAAGGTTTCTTCAAGGGTAAACTGAGGTAGGGACCATTCAGAGGGAGGGGATGGCCGGTTTTTCCACCTCCCCCAAGAAGCATAGTGTGAGATCTGGGCAAGCTCAAAGGGTGGCTGACGTGATGCTAGAGTTTTCCTCGTGTTCTCTGGTCATTAAAGTAGTTCATGCTCATTATGGAAAATCTGGAAGATAAAGAACAAAGGGGCAGGAGCACCTGTAATCCCACCACACAGGTAACCACTGGGACTCGGGGACATGGTTCTGGAACTTTCTAAAGATAGAACATTGGGATGCCTGGGGGGCTCAGTGGTTGAGCATCTGCCTTCGGCTCAGATCATGATCCCCAGGTCCCGGGATCGAGTCCCTGCATGGAGCCTACTTCTCCCTCTGCCTGTGTCTCTGCCCCTCTGTGTGTCTCTCAGGAATAAATAAATAAATAAAATATTTTAAAAATAATAATAAAATAAAATAAAGACAGAGCATGGTCTGCTTTCTGTGTGAAAGAGGCATATTCGAGGGCAGGACATGAATCCCACATAAAGGCCGTGGTTCCTGCCGTCTTAGAGGCCAACCCGCCGAGCAAGGCGAGGGATGCTTGGGGGCCTCGGGATCACCAACCGCGACCTTCCCGGGGCCCCTTCCTGCCGCCCGGAGCGTGGGGCGCTGCCGCCTGGCCCGGTCCCCACCTGGCCCGTGTGCAATGCCAGCCGCCCGTCCAGGTGAGGGTGGAGCGCTCCCCGTCCTGACAAATGGGGAAGCATCACCCTGGGGCACTTGCTGCTCCTAAATCGAGCTCTCCGTTCAGGGAAAAAAAAAATAAACCGAGAGAGAAATTTTCCACTGCCCTATTAATCATGAGAGCAGCAGTCTGGGAGCAGGAAATACTGTGTGGCAAGCATCCCAGGTCGTAGGGGCCACCCAGCGCCGCCACCGCTCACCGTCCTTCCGGCATATCCCCCTTACTGGACGTTCACTGGTGGGAAAAGCTTGCCAGCGTCTCTAACCTAATAGGGGAGGTGGGTGGTGGGCTGGTGGCCTTATCTCTGTGCGCAGCTCTGGGAGGAGACAGCCTGGGGGGCTGTCAGAGGGAAGCTCCTGACCTGACCAGGTATCTCCCCATCTCGAGTTCACAGTGTCTGATACACCCCAAGATTCATCTCCTGGACGTAAGTATTTCCCTGCCCCTGCGTCTCTCTCTCTCTCTCTCTCTCTTCCTGCTCAGAATCATGGCCAGGAGGTCACCCCCCCCCCCCAACAGGCTGTGTGAACCCAAATCACATAATCCCTGTGAGCCTAGGCACCCTCTTTGGGAAACATCATAATAGTAATTCCCTCCTAAAGTTGCCGTGGCCATTCCCTAAGGAATGAATCTGGAATGAATCTGGTACACGAGCCAGTCCCCGGCCAGCGGCTCGCCCGCTCAGCGAAGATTTACTGAGCCCTGGTGGGCCCCGAGGACATGTGGCTTCTGCCTTCAAGGACGTCATCATCCGATGGGGAGATAGGGGTGAAAATCAACGACCCTGACGTCACACGACGAACCCCGTGACCATCGTCCTTTTGCAGACCATCCCATGTTCCTGCCCCGTGAGGCCACAAGGTCGATATCCAGGATGCCCGCTTTACCCGTGATGGGGCTGAGGTCCAGAGGTCACCAGTTGCTTGGTGGACACTTGTGGACTTGAACCCAGATCTTCTGAGTCCAACCAACCCTAGTGCGTGGGAGCCCTATTCAGCACTCCCTTTCATCCTCCGCGATCGGGATCCCTCAGAGCTTCAGGTGGACTTCCCAGGGGTAACTCGGAACACCACTTGATGCTGAACACAGCTTGCGGTGTGAACCTGAGCGCATTCACCCACGGGCGATCCACTCTTCCCGGTTGATGCAAAATCTCCCGCGGATTTCCACCGGCCATGGTCCGCCGCGTTGTAGCTGCCGCTGTTGTTTGTCATGATGGAATTGCAACCCTGAATGTCACCCTGGGACATATGGCCCCGGGACTATAAACTGCCACCAGGCCATTGCTGCTGAAGGCTGCCCTTCAGTGCCTGACAGCGATGATTAAACATCGCCTATTAAAGGGGCCATAAAGAAGCCAGACATCCTGCACGGATGAGCAGAGGAGGGCGCAAACAATGAGCCAGATTTTCCTGTCCCTCGGGGGAGTCACTCACGTCTTGCAGAAAAGAAAAAAGGACTCGTGCAAATGCGAGTCACCCACAGGAGGCCCCGGGGAGGGCAGGGGTCAGAAGAGGTAGTCTGGACAGAGGCCCACCCAGTTGCCCACGTCCCTACGTCCAGCTGAGAAGTACAAAGTAACTTTATTTCTTCTGAATTCTCATTGTCTATCTCCTTCATTTGCGTGACCTCCCCTCCCCTCCTTGGTGTGGCCCCACTCGGTCTCAGGACGGCTGGCCTGGCACGCCAGCCCGCTCACAGCCTCAGCTGGATCTCCCCACTCCGGTCCCCAGACCTCTGAGCGTCATGGCAGAAGGGCCCAGACTTCACGGGGCCTGCCCGACTGCATGGCAATCCTTGAGTCACCTGACTCCATGCCACCAGACCCACCAGCTCCCTGGCCCTCCGGTCCTCCCTGCCCACAACCCGGCCTCCTGCCCCGCTGAGAACGTGGTCATCAGCATGATGTCCCTCAAGTACCCACCATCAGCCTCAACCGACTGGAGGTGTGACATCGTGTAGCGATCCCCCTCTCTGGCCGCTCCCGAACTTCTGAATCTCTTTCCATCTCTTCGCCTTTTTTTAGTAGAATATTGAATCTACCTCTTCTTACAAGGCCTTTGCTGCTACCCCTTCCTCTCCCACCTCCGTGTGGCCTGCTCTGTTGTGCATCTGGAATCTTGTCTTTTCTCCAATTTCTCCTTCCCTTCCGCTCAACAGCCTGCTTGGCCTGTGACCCTCTCCGCCCCATCTTTTCCTGGTCAGAGATCTCCAGGGAGGAGTCTGAGTGTCTTGGCCTCTTCTTCCTCCTCACCTTTTTTACCTTTTTTTTACCTATAGTCCTGCAGCCACTACAGCCATCTATAGGCCTTGTTTTCCAGCTCAAAATAGCTACCTAACTCAAAAGCTGATGGCCTCTTCTCAGTTCTTAACCCTTGATTTCTATGGCTCTTGGCTTTTCTGTCTTTTTTTTTTTTTTAGCGGGTTGGGGTGGGTACCATGCACAAGATGAGGACGGTGGGGGTCAGAGGGAAAGGGAGAGAGAGGATCCCAAGCAGACAATGCTCAGCATGGAGCCCAACATGGGGCTCAAGATTATCACCCTGAGATCATGACCTGAGCCGAAATCAAGAGTCAGGTGCTCGACCAACTGAGCCACTCAGGCACACTTTGGCTTTTCTTCTTGAAGTATCTCTTCCCTTAGGCTTACAGGACGCAGCTCTTCCCTGGTTCTGCTCTTGCCACTTAGCCAGCTGTCCCTATTCACCTAGCCGGCCCCTCCTCTTAAGTGTGGGTGATCCTCAAATTTATGTCCCCATTCATTTATCTGTATTCTCTACCCTCAAGCTCTCTTGTGATCTCATAGTCTTAACATGATTGCAAGGATCATTCCACACAAGCCACCCCCCCAAAACCCCCCTCTTCCACAAATCAGTTCCATATATCAAACTACCTGTTGGACCATTTGATGAGGATACGTCCCACCAACAACTGAAGATATTTGAGGGTGAGGTTAATTGTTTTTCTGGATTCCCTGCCTCCTCAGGACTTGATATGCTCTTCTAAGAGGCAGTGAGGGTGTTTGGGAGGCAGAGCAAGTGAGAATGGTGTGTCCATTTTCTTTTTTTTATTTTTTTTTATTTTTTTAAAGATTTTATTTATTTATTCATGATAGTCACAGAGAGAGAGAGAGGCAGAGACACAGGCAGAGGGAGAAGCAGGCTCCATGCACCGGGAGCCCGATGTGGGATTCGATCCCGGGTCTCCAGGATCGCGCCCTGGGCCAAAGGCAGGCGCCAAACCGCTGCGCCACCCAGGGATCCCGGTGTGTCCATTTTCACTGACACCTGGTGCGAGCTCACTTGACCCCGCCTGCTTCACCTAATCAGTTCCCAGGTTCTACTGATTTTTCCTTCAGAATATCTCTCTCATCCATCCCCACCTTTCAAGTTGTGACCCTGAATCCGATAGCATCTATTACCTTCTACTTGGGAGCCTGCCATGGTTTCCTGGCTGGTTTCTCTTCTGCTCATCTTTTGCCCTCAACCCATCCTCTACTTGTTGGCACACTTGCCAAAGTGTGTGACCACAACTGGGCCACATTTCTGCTTAGACATCTTTTGCCTCCATATTGAGTGCTGAAGAAGGCCCCAACTCTTTGATCTGCTATTCATAATATGGCCCCAACTTCTCTTTCCAGCTTTTACATGTCCTCTATACTCTTAAGAACCCAGGCAACTCCAGGTGAGGGTCTCCTCATCTCCAAGCAGAGTTCTCATCCTTACATTTGCACAAAATACCTTTGCTCTTCACACCACTGTGCTTGATGAAATCCAACCAACCTTCCAACCCAGCTCAGATGACGATGACTCTCCAAATCCTCCTTGGTCTCACTCTTTGTAATCCACCTCTTGGTTTGCACCTTCCTTATCATATTTAACAGTATTGTTACTTATTACATGATTCCTATTCCCCCTTAGATCATAGATCCTAAGCTCTTCAAGGGAAGGGTCATGCCTTCCTGTTCCTGACGTCATCCCTGCAGCCAGCATTGTGTCTCGCACAAAGCCCACTCTCAATGAGCACTTGTTGATTCCCCAGCTGGAAAGTGCCTTGATCATGGATGTGGTCTACAGAGTCCTTGCAAACTCGAGCATCTCAGCCTCAGACACCTTTGTTTTGAAAGATGTCTGCACAGCAGCAAGCTGTAGTGTTTTCTTTTCTTTCTGCAAAATTTCTTCTCTGATTTTTAAAAATTTCATTTTATTGTGATAAGAACTCAACACAAGATCTACCCTCTTAGCAAATATTTAAGCGTACAATGAATGCAGTACTATTGACTATAGGCACTGGGTTGTACAGCAGAGCTCATTCATCTTGCTCAACTAAAACGATATGCTCATTGATTAGTCACTCCCATGTCTCCCCCTCCCCCAGCTCTTTACAGCCATCATTCCCCTGTGTGGCTCTATGATTCTGACTATTTTAGCTACTTTGTATAAGTGGAATCATGCAGTCCTTCTATGATGGCTTATTTCACTTAGCACAGCACCTTCCAGGTTCATTCCCATTCTCGTATATTGAAGAATTGTCTTGTTTTTTAAGGCTAAGTAGTATTCCCCTGTATATATATCCCACATTTTCTTTACCCATGCCTCTGCCGCTGGACATTTAGACTGTCTTTACACCTTGGTTATTTGAAATAATGCTGCAATGAATGTAAGAGTGCTAATGTCTTTCAAAATCTTGATTTTGGTTCTTTTGGAAAAATGCCCCAAAGCGGATCAGATGGCCATTCTATTTTTAATTTTTTGATGTACAAAAGTTCCAATTTCTTTACATCCTCACCAACACTTTTAGCATCATTTTCAAAGGCATTAAACATACTGATGGCCGGACCCTTCTAATAATATTACTGGTCACCCTTTGTTGAATACCTTTCTATGCCATGCTCTAGACTAAATGCCATGTTTTATCTCATCAAATCTTCATAGAAATCCCTATTTTACAGATAACAAAATGTGTTTTCTACAATCTACAAATGTGTAAGTCAGTGATTCTGCCCCTGGGAACTTCACTTAAGCTCTGGAGCCTGGGAGGTAACTGGGACTTCGTGTTGGTGCCTAACTAAGAATATCTGAGTCTGTGTAGCCACTAATTCTCTTTATGAAGAGCCACTCATATGGAATTTGCCACTGCTATTAATCAGCCCTAGCCACGAGTCAGTATGATACCAGAGACAGAAGAAGTAGTCAAACCTGTTTGTCTTAATGTGTTTGAAGCACTTTTTTTTTCAGTTTTGAATTTTTATGCATCTTTTATACCCCTGGATCACCACTAAAGGCATAGCCCAATATCTGAGACATAGAGGGCACTTAATACCTTTACTAAAATTTTCTTTTCCTTTCTAGAATGTAATCGAAACATTGTGTATATACCGTCGTAATACATAACCAGGCATATGTGCCTTTTTCACATGGAAACACATCTTCCAAAAATACAAAGGAGAAAGAACAGGCCTCCTCATCCCCTCTAGGGTTCTAAGACTCTTCCATATATTGGAGAGTCAGACTCCTGAGCATATGACAGTTGATCGCGGACCTTGCGTGAATGTTTTGGGAAAAGTTTGGTGGGATAAGAATTCAGATAGTTGATTAACCTTAAACAGAGTCCAAGGACTCTTCCCAACCTCTGTGCTCCATGAGAAGCACAAGGCCAGCAACTACACACAAAAGAGAAGCCAGCCTACAGAGGAGACAGCACAACCCCCTGTGCCTGCCTCCCCGAGGAAGTATGGGAACTCTGAGTTCCTGCCAAGTCGGTAGCCAATCTCAGCATCAGAGAATCAGAGTGGATCTCACCAACGTTTTCCTCCAGTAAATATAGTCCTACATAAAGAGAAGGCAACCATGCAAAATATCTGCTTTCCTACCCAAATATTGAGCTTCTGCTCTCTGCTCTAATGGCAGAGGGGAAAAAACACAGGCATTTCATGATAACAAATAAACCTAAACTAATTTATGTTTAGACTGGGAATAACAAGATGGACCACACAAACAGGAAAATTCCTGCACATCCATGGCTAAACACATACACACATGCTCTCAGACATAAGCACCCACTTTTGTGATCCACTCTGCCTGACTTGACTCTGACCCTACAATCGGAGGCTAATGTCTCGATTAGTGTTAAGTTTTATTCACTCTTTGTCTTTTCTGAGGATTCCCCTGAATATACATAGGGCTGACATTCTGTTTTATATCAACATCACCAATAGTTTACCCTGGATGTCAAAAATATTTTATACATTGGGTTAAACAGCATGTTGCATCATAACATCTTTCAATGTTGTCCAACTACTTGACCTCAGTAACAGAATAGGCCACAATGGAGCTGACGACACTTTCTTATTGATTCACCCTTCACCAAAGGACTCACCGAAGCTTTAATTACCATGACATCTCATGGTCTTGAAGTGACAAAACTGGAACATGAGGAAAGTAAGCCTCTTGTCAAGTATCACATAACAAGTGAAGGTTAAGGCAAAGGCCAAGAATCTCCAGCATTCTGGATAATTTTCATCTCTTGCTATCATAAATCTACTGATTCCAAGAGGTAGAAGAGAGAAGTTGAAGAATCAGCTCCCAGCCCTTGGTAGACACCCATTTCTCTCCATACCAATGACTTGAGTTCTTGCCTTTTCATCATAACAGACAGAGAAAGAAAACAAATGAGAACCTGAATTGTACTTACCCTTGCTCTACCAATCCTTCAAAAAGGGAATTCCAGACTGACATTTAGAAATCTGACTCTGTTGGACATTTCCTGGTGAGTAGCAGCCTCCATATTCCTGCTTATTGCCTTTGTAAAGCAAATGCTTTCAATTGTCCAATAGATGCCCTTAAAGTCCAGTAGCCAGCCACCTCTTGGAAAGTAAGTCATTTTGATTTTCATTTAGTTCTGGCTCATTATAAATGTTCCCAGTTATTCCACCGATCCTTGATGGATATCATTTGAGGTATGCCAATGTTGACTTCCCTATTTAACACAACATGGAATTATTTGGTTTCTGGGGTGCTCTGGCCTCAGTAGTAAAGCACAAGAGTAGATCATAGTACCAGCCTTATCCTAGATAACACAGATAGTAAATAGCCACCTTCACAGCCCCTGAAAAAGAAAAAGGTTGGCCACCCTGAGATGCAAGACCAACCTTCATTAAGGCTTCTTATATGAGTTTTGTTCTCTTGAACATACCTAGGAACAGAAATGCACTAGAGCAGCCCTCTCCAAGAGCATTATCCCATTTCTGGGACTTCCTCAAGTGTCCCTTCCAGCACATGTCTGGATAGCCATCCTCCATGATTCCACTTTCCATGCTGACTCCAGAAGATTCTCTCAATCTGGGATGTCTATCCTGAATAAATTATTTGGAAACATTTTCCAAAGCATTGGATTTGGGGCCACTTAGCATGTCACCCACACCAGGCCCCTTTTGCCCACAAATGTCCTAGAGAGGCAGTTTTAAGTCCACTGTTCAAGGATCATTGGAAGGTTCCAAGTAGGATTCTGAATGGCAGAGAGAGAACAAGGAAAGTATATCTCTACAGTCCTCTTCTCTCCCTATCCAAATGAGTCTTGATTGTCTAAGATACCTCTCCTGTGACCCTGTCACAAACTGATCCTTGCCAGGTAATTCACCGATATATATATATATATATATATATATATATATATATATATATATACACACACACACACACACACACTCTGGAAAGATTTCAGTAGTTAAAGAGATAATAATAACTCTTCAACACTATGGGCTGAATTCATGCCCAGTGTAGTTCTAAGGACATTATATACAATGTTTCACTCAACCCCCACAATAACTAAAAACATAGAATATTCTCTTATGACAGACAAAGCAACTAACACCTAGAGAGGTTAAGTAATTTGCTATTGGGTGACAGAGCCAAAATTTGCAGCCAGGCCACCTGGCTCCAGAATCTACTTTTTACCGCTCTGCTAAAGCTAGACAATCAAAGGGACAGAGTGCTGCCTGTTACAGGGCCAACCCTGGCCTTGGCAGCCTGGTCTATAAATCAAGGAATCTATCTGGGACCTTCTATCCTGCTTGTTCCCAAATCTTCCATCCAATTGCTGGCTCTGGAAAGGGTGTCCCTCAGGCTGTAACCTTTCCACCCCAAACTCACGGGGTCCTCCCTCTTACCTTCATTCCTTCTTCCAAAGCAATAGCGTCAGTGATCCGGGTCCTTGGGACCAATTTCAATCACTAACCAAACCTGCTTCTTGGCCAAGCCCAGCAAGCCTGGGAATAGAAACCAAACATACCCAGAGGCGAAGTACACAGCATCACAAATTGAAAACAGTCTTCTAAAATTCTGTCCTTATGGGGCAGCCCGGGTGGCTCAGTGGTTTGGCGCCGCCTTCGGCCCAGGGCCTGATCCTGGAGACCCCGGATCGAGTCCCATGTCGGGCTCCCTGCGTGGAGCCTGCTTCTCCCTCTGCCTATGTCTCTGCCTCTCTCTGTGTGTGTCTCATGAATAAATAAATACAATCTTTAAAAAAAATAAAATAATAAAATAAAATTCCTTATGGTAACTCTGTTCAAACCCCAAAGGGGGAAGTGCATCTCATAAAGCCCACCATCTCCTTCCCCCAACACTCTCCAAAAGAAAGCAAGACTGGACCCCTATATCATAGGAAGTCAGTGACAAGGAGACCTGACAATTTGAGGGGAGTCTGGAATCTCAATCCTGGGAATTTACCACTTCCTCTCAATACACAACTTTGGAATGCCTTTCCGGTCCTTGGACAAACGCTCCAGTTGCCTCTCCATCTTCATTTTGACCACGCCAAAGGGCGCCATTCACTAAAAACAAACAAAATCCCTGCTTCTTTTTCTAGATCCATACATCGTTCTGACAGGGCAAGTCATATTAATTAGCATTAGCCAGTCACTCTCAGATCCAGGATGAAAGGCAGGAGGCCCTGTACAGCGTACCACTATTAGTAATATTATTATTATAATTATATTTTATGGCAGTTTCCCTAACCTTTACTGCTCAACACTGGTTAATTTCTCCATTATAAAAAGTGGGTTCTTTTATTGGACTGAGTGTTTTGTGATTAGTTTGGTTGAGTTTTACCAGCTATGTATAATTAAAGGCGGCAAGTCTCCAAGTGGTGCCTGAAAACCCGTTATTCACTCCAGCGTATGGGCAAGCAAGCAATTCGAAAGAAAATGACCACCCTTCCTGGGTCATCCAATAGGAAACCACGTCTTCCTTCCATCTTCCAGGGGATTTTAAAACCAGAGCTTCCAGGTTGTTGATGGTGCTGAGCTCCTGAAGGCCACCAATGACCAACACGAAATGCAATCTAAACACAACGTGCCTCTGCCAAGAACATTCCCGCAGGATGCCAGCCCTGACCACCCTAGCTGTGAGTCTTTATTCCAGCTTTGACCATCACCTGCCATGAGGTGCAGGACAAGTAACTTCACCTCTTGGGAGAGAGGGCTAAATGAGTAGTCTTCCCCGATGAGAGAGAAACTGCAAGACAGTTGGTCCACCCAAAGAACCAATGGAAAGCACTCTCAGGAAAAAAGAGAGCCTGCGGCCAAGGCAGCACAGAGGCCTTCCCTCAACTCTTGATTTGGGTAGGGGAGCTGTGGCTGCTCACAATGGAGAGCAGAAGGCAGCAACAGAGCTCTGGAGTCTGACAAGTTGTAAGTTTGGTTACTCAATGTAGCTTCTCTAACTAAGCCTCTTTGTCTTCCTGGGTAAAATGGGCATGATAAATAATAATATCTATACCCTCAGGCCGTTGGGATGATGAAGTGAGAAAACATGGGAAGTAAGTAGTAAGTGCTCAATAGGCAGCGTGGCCACCAAGTCTAGAAATGTAGGCAAACACATCAGTGATTTACTGATATTAATTTCCTTATATGATAAAGGAATTGCTATGTTCCCAGACTTGGAGGCCACCTTACAGAGCTGATATTATTATTCAATACATTGCACTCTTAGGTGTTGAAAGACACCAACAGGCCCCTTTGCCCAAAAATATCACATTGTCAATAGCACTTAGGAGTCCCGTGGGACTCAAGGAGTTGGTTTAAGTTAAGGCATTAAAGTCTTCTTTTGCATGCAAAGCTCAAAAAAAAAAAAAAAAGATAACTTTAAGCCGTTAAGAGCCATCTACACCTTTGCTTAAAAGAGTGTGTCAGCTCTGACTAGCTACTAGCTCAGAGTCCGGAGGGAAGATTAGTTGACGTGGCCTGGGCACTTCTAAATGAGGGACAGTGCCAGGAGCTCAGCATCGTGGTGACAGGTACCAAAAGACAGTAGGTGAGATTCCGCTAGGACCAATGGAAGCGGATCCAAGGCAAACTACACCTTCTTAAATCAGTCACTTATTCCTTATCCATAACCCATCTCCCAGCAAAACTCATTGTTCTTGAAACCAATATCCCGCAAAATAAATGCCTACTCTGCACCATCAGTCCCCAAGAAAATAAACCTTTTTTGTTTTGTTTTGTTTTGTTTTTTATCATAGTTCACCTCTCCCTTAGATGGCAGTCAGTTTCGACAGTGACATTCTCAGGTCAGCTTTGGTGGGATTTCTACATGGTGGCAAAGAGGTAAGGGGACTCTCCCCTCCTACACACAGCCTAAAATAAGCTATGGGCTGTCGAGCATTCCATTTTGTTTTACTACCTATAAGCCTTCTTTAAACATTCTCTAAAAATAAAAAATAAACATCCTCTAGAGGTAGTGGTCCATAAATTCAGGGAGGCCGTGCCTACCCTAGAGCCACAGGCAGGGTGGTATCCAACAGGACGCCGGGGCCATGTTAATTATAGGGCAAAATGTTGGGCTGAGGGGCTTCATGGGGCTCCTGTATCAGATATTCCATATTTCATGTGGACGAGTTTGATCCTTTAAGCTCTGAAAACACCAGAGGGCAAACTGTCAGCACCACGCACAAGAATTTTGCCCTGAACAAAATGACCTTTGAGTCCTTAACTGGTTTCATATTCTTCAGGCTTCTGCGGACTTCTTCCTCTTGGGTCAGTCTCCAACATCTTACACCCATTTATTTCGCTGGGAGGGTTGGCCCTCCCTGGCCAACAGCCACTGATTAACATCTAGTCCGCAAACTATGTAGAAACGTAATCCTTAACAAAATGGGGAAGTTCTGAGCAAGCCAACATATTGTATTGATTTGCAAACATCAGCCCGTCGTGAGCATCTTTTCTCACTGCATTACGGCCGTCAGTCTTCACTGAAAATCCATGGAGACTCCAAGATCAAGCTGGGACTCTCTTGTCACATCGCCGCAGACATGAAATTCAGTGGTTGATGGGTGCAAAGCACAGTTCTAGGACATCGGGTGGGACATCCATTGACAAAATTGGGACTTTTTTTTTTAAGACGTGCGGCCAAGGTGACATCTTTCATTAGGGCTACCTTCATCTACGTAGTTCTCAATGGTAAACCAAAGCAGCATTTCCCTGAAGTTTGAGACTTACACTGTAGACTTCTCTTTTATACTGTGAACACTGAGGACAGATATACCAGCTCTCACACGGTCTAGGACAGGCCCTCGGGGACAGGCCTTTCTGTATCTTTGGGTAACGCAGATACACCTCTAGAGCTTCAGTTTCCCGGGTCATGACAGAGAGGGAGCACAGGCCAGCAGTGCACCTTAGAGGACCAGGGTGATGGAAAAAACGGATTGATACATGCCTCTTTCTTTCCTCCTCTCCTTTCACCTTTGTCCAGCCAGCTGGCTATGGGGGCGGACACCTCGCCAGCTCTTCTATCTGTGGTAATGGAAAGCAGAGACACCTAATCCCCAAGCTTCGTCTTCGGCACCGCCGTAGCTGAAAACCTCTACCTTCATCAGAGCCGTTGGTGATTAGGAAAGCAGGCTGGCATAGAGGTTGCCGTCTCTCCTTCCCATCCTTGGATGGACACGCTAAGCGGCAGAGGGGTGGGCTGGATCTGGAGTCTAGAAGGAAAAGCTGCAGAAGGAAAGGGCCTATCTAGTCCATAAAATGGAGATTCAGCCCCTGACGGACCCCGAGGGGTGTGATGTGGGCAGTGCAGAGAGTCAGGCTTCAAGCTCCACCGCTTTGGGCCACCAGTCACAGGGATAGAGCCCAAGGGGCCCTCTGGTCTTCTCTGTTGTGAGCATGGGCTGGTGCATCACAACGTGCTCAACAGTGAGCCAGATCCGCAGTCACAATTTGTTCTCAGGCACAGAGGTGGTAAGCCACTGAAGGAGGGGTCGAGCCCATACGGAGTTGCATTGGATTCTCACTTGCAGGCATAATTTATTAAGGGCTAAGAGAAGGCTGTTCCCTGGCCGGGTATGTCCTGCCTCTCACCCACCAGAGTCTCTGACATTCCATTCTAAAATCACTTTTGTGTGGGTGATATGCCCTTACTTATTATACACAATTAACACCGAATAACAGGGTTCTTGATCATTCTATTACACTCACCATTACGGAAAAATCCCGAATAGCGAGAAGACACAGAAAGAGGGTTTCCTCCCTGGGCTTCCTGCACAAAGCCATCCCCTCCGGGTGTCTCGAGATGTGCACGTGAAGTGAAAAATATCACCCTCTCACCTCATCTTGGGGTCCAAGGAAGCCGAGTCACCCTGTGAAAGGTGATGAATACAACTGCCCCGGGCTCGGGTCAAGGAATATCTTCGGCACCTTGCTATCCAAGTGGGTAGCAGCCAGTGGAACCAACTTCAGTGGCCAATGCCCGATGCTGATGAAATCAAGATCAGGCCCCGGCTCCAGCTGGGGCTTGCTCACTTTGCGAAGTGGAGGTGGGGGGACTCCCCAGCTGCACACTGCATGCCCCACGGGAGCAGGAGGAGAAGGGGAGGGGGTCCTCTAAGCGACTTCCTTCTCCCTTTAGATGCAGTAAGAATAGGAGATGGGAGGGTGGAAGCCAGAGGCCGGAGTGGCTCAAGGAAGGGCCCCGAGTTGAGGATGCAGGGAGCCCCCGAAGCCAGCAGAGGCAAGGAGACAGACCATCCCCACCCAGGGCCTCCAGGCGTGGGAAGAGAATACGTTAGTGCTGTGTAGGCCATCACGGTTGGGTCATTTGTCACAGCAGCGGTAGGAAACTAATACGGATTTTGGCTTCACGGCAGCATTGGACTTGATGCTCGCAGAGTTCACCTGGAAGCCAAAGATTTAGGTGTTCCTGGGGCTCTCTGACCAGGCATCTGAGGAACTCGGGGACATCCTGACCGTCTCACACGCACCCAACTACTGCTGGCTGAACAGAAGGCGGTCTGATTGGAAGCCAGCCTGTCTAATGAGCGACTTCAATCTCTCCCCTGAGAAAGGGACTGATCCATGTGCAAAGCAGCACAGATTAGTCCTTCGTGTCTCCAACAACACGCTCGGTGTGGTGCACGTGCCAGGCCCCTGCCCCTGCTCTCGGGGTTGCCCATGAGCCCAGTACACCCGGCTGCTCCTTCACGTGGCGGGCTCACCAGGTGTGTGGCTTTGAGCACGTTAACTCGCCCTCTCTGCCCCACAGTGTTCTAATCCATAAAATGAGGTAATAATCTTCCCACTCAACAGGGCTTTTCTGGCGAGTGAGTGGGAAGATCCCGCACCTTGCCTTCCTCCCAGGATGCCTCCGTGGGAAGGATTCTGGGTTATGAGCTTTGTCTGGCAGCCCACGTGCACTGAATGGCCACCTCCCTGCCCATTTCCCCACTGATTCCAAATTGTCTAGTATCCCCATCCCAAGAGTCAGATGGAACAAACGACCAGTCCCCTCGTCTTTCCAGGAGGTCCCTGCAGGTCCAGGCAGGTGTCAGGAGTCGTGGGGTCCTCAGAAGACTGAACCCAACCAGATGACCACTGGAAATCTGGAATTATCTGCGGGATAAGCAGATAAGCCCAGCTTGCTGCAACGAGGTGGGTGTGAAGACGCTCAAGGTGAGGAAGAGCACGGCTTCACACACTCAGGTTCTCAGGTTCATCTGACACATGTCAGCTCACAAGCCCAGCACAGGATTCCAGGCCCGTGGGAGAGAATTCGAATTTTGGCTTCAGCATTGCGGGGACTGTCGCTGGAGGGAATTCCAGGTGGCTTCAGCGCGGCAGTGGTGAGGGTGGCCAGGGGCTGAGGCTGGAGCCGCTGGTGTGTTCAGAGAGGCTCCTTGGTGCTGGAGCAATGCACCGACTCCTCTCTCCTCCCCACGGTCCCGAAATGGAAGTCCCAGCATGGGGGGCGGGGGGGTGACCACAGGAAAGGTGAGGGTGGCCACTTCTTACCAGGTGGATTTTACTTAATGATCCCATCCGGTTCGTGAAATGGAGTTTTAATGACGCTCAAAAAGCAAATATCCTACCCAAACCCAAGCCCCTCCTACCCCCACCCCTACCTCCACCCCCACCGTGGCCCCAACAAATTCATTAAGGCATTCGAGAGAATCTATGCAAACACCAGAATGCACATGGCCGATTTCACAGCAACCCCGTCAAAGGTCCTCAGTTTCTTCCACTTCTTTTATTTAAAAAAATTTGGGGGGGATCCCTGGGTGGCTCAGCGGTTTAGCGCCTGCCTTAGGCCTAGGGCGTGATCCTAGAGACCTGGGATTGAGTCCCACGTCGGGCTCCCTGCATGGAGCCTGCTTCTCCCTCTGCCTGTGTCTCTGCCTCTGTCTCTACGTCTATCTTGAATAAATAAATAAAATCTTTAAAAAAATTTTTTTAAGTTGTGTGTGTGTATGTGTGTTTGCAAATGTGCTTTACAAATTTGCTCACTAACATCTTAATGAATTTGACAGTCAGAAAAAAAAAAAAAGCAAAGGGAGAAAACAAAACTTTTGTTTTTTAGAAGATTTTTATGCCAAAGGCCAAAAATAAAGGAAAACCCAGGTGGGCTGATTTCTGAGCCGACTACCCAGTGGTTTGGGCCTCCTGCAGACACCATCCAATCTTTCTGCAGCCGGGTCCCCTGCAGACCGTGTCACAGAACTGGGACCCCACGTTCCAGGAGCTGATTGCCTTGCCCGCATCCACACACATCACTAAGCTGCACAATTCTCAGCCCAGAGCTGCTTCCATCGGAACACAAACTCCCCTCCAGGTGTTTGCACGTCTCTGGGGCTGGGGCTGGGGCTTTATAAAGCAGGCCTTGTGTTGTTGAGCCTGAGACCTGTGCGGGGTGGGGGGGGAGAGGGCAGGGGGCACGGGGGTGGGGTGGGGTGGGGAGGGGCAGCGGGCCGGCTCTCCAAATCCCCACTCCAATGCGCAGCCTGCCAAACTGCACACAGACATGACAGGGAATTGTAAAAACGCACCACAAACAATGTGGCTAATGTACCGGGATCCCCTGCAAAGGAGCTGGAGAGGGAGCAAGGAAGGGCCTGGAGATAGCAGAGCCCTCACAGAGCACCCTAAAAGGAACTGCTTTGGGTGGGGGGGTGGGGGGGGGACATTGATCCACTTCCTCTGCTTCTCCCCTCAGAGAAGGGGCACCGGGAAAGTGAAACACTGGGCTCTGGCTATCTCCCTAGAATAGCCTGTAAGCAATTCAGGCAGAATTTCTTTACACAATGGATGACTGAAATATGAACCGAGCTGCCAACATCAGCAGGACAAGCAAGTCTTGTTGTGTATTCCACTCAAGAGGGGCCTGGACACATTTCAGAAAGAGTAGGGAATCTGCAGACTGGGACACTCACTCCCGTCCTGGGTTGATGGTCACAAAATACAAGTTAATTTGTGTCTTTGCAAGATAGCACCCAGGACAGATGGGAGCGGAATGACCCACGTAATGACCCATGTGGAGTCTTAGGACCTACCATCCCTCGAGGCTTTTATAATCCCCTGCTCTAAACTCTGACGGTGGCTGTGAGGACGTATTTCCTAAAAAAGGGTATTCTCCAAAAAAAAACCAAACAAACAAACAAACAAAAAACAAAAGAAAAAGATCCAATGAAATAAATCATCATATTTGTCTCCTCCGGTGGGTCTCAGAGATCACCTCGTCCAATTAGATCAAGAGCTGATTCCCAGGGAAATCAAACAAATGGCCTCAGAATATTCCGGTCATCGGTGGAAGAGCCCGGGATGAAACCGAAGCTTTCAGACTCCACAGCAGTTGTCGCCACACGTTCAAGGGATCAGTGAATTTCTCTGAGGTCCCAACTTGCCACTGTACTGCGCTTCCGCCAACGGTGTGGACACGTCCAATCTGAGGGTGTCCTCACACTGTTTGAGCAAGATGGAAACGTGTTTCAGAAGTTCATTTGAAAGTGCGAGAGGGGCGCCTGGGGGGCTCCATCGGTGAAGCTCAGGTCATGATCTCAGGGTTCTGGGGTCGAGCCCTACCTCTGGCTCCCTGCTCTGTGGGAAGCCTGCTTCCCCATCTGCTCCTCCCCCTACTCATGCTCTCTCTCTCTCTCTCTTGCTCTCTCACTCTTTCTCTCAAATAAATACATTTTAAAAATCCTTAAAGAAAAAAAAAAGTGCAGGGAAGGGGTCGGCGTGTCAATCAGCTGTCTCAGATAATAGTTGCAATGTTTGCTTCAGGGTAAAAACTGTATATAAGATGCTATGGTCCCAAAGTTCTCTTTCGGACTTTCTATCATTTTAAATAATAATAATTATTATTATTACTATTATTATTATTTCTTATCTCTGCTGACCCCTGTCCAAGAGAGATGAGAAAAATGACTCTACATTTGGGGGTTAAGTGGAGGATGGAGGAGGGTGTGAAACCAAAGAGAGCCTGGAATAACAATGCTTCGAGACCCCTGGGACGCAAATGGGACAATTCACTGCTGCGAGGAGAATACGGAGGGGTGGGGTAGGAAGGCTGGCATCCGCGTTCCCGTGTTTGAATTTTGGGAGCAGATCTCTTTTACTAAATCCAGGTCAGGCACGCAGTACCTGGGAAGGCTGGGCCTCCTCCACACGGCTCTTGATTGGGAAACACTAAAACTGAAGTCCTGTGATGAGGACAAGCCTTGAAAACCAATTCTGAAACCAGAGGGAGGTTCAGAAAAGAGACACAGATCTCAGAAGCCGGGCTCCGGGTGTCCCCACCTCTGGGGGCCTCCTGTCTGCCTGGCGAGGACCAAGGCAGAGGCCCGGCTGGGAGTGTCACCACAGGGCGCAGCGTCCCTGAAGGGGAATAACATGTGAATGTCACACTCGAAGAAGACACGGGAGGCTGGGTTTCTCTATTTCCTGGTCTGCTTTAAGAAAAAAAAAAAAAAGTGGTTTGAAACGGACTTCAGTCTAGACACTCACTGTAGGTGTTTGTTGACAGAAGCACCTACATCCCAAGTGTTTACCCATGAATTTCCACCATCCTAGAGAGGGGCTCTAAACAGCAAAAGCTCCCCGTGACCCTCTGTCACTGAGTGTTTTTCGATTGGGTTGGCTTTTTAAACTGTTTTTCAAGAAATCATCCAAATGTGCACGTAGAGATCACAACCAAACCTCCTTGGGATAAGCTAATCCAACTATCTCCAAAGAGAGGCGCAACAGGTTGAAAACTGGGTCTCCTGGGTGGCTCAGTCGGTTAAGAATCTGCTTTCAGCCCAGGTCACGGTCTTGGGCCCGAGTTGGGGTGGGAGGGGGTGAGGGCTCCCTGCTCAGTGGAGAGTCTGCTTCTCCCTCTCCCTCTGCCCCTTCCCCTCCCGCTCGTGCTCTCTCTCCCTCTCTCCCTAAAATAAATCTTCTTTAAAAAAAAAAAAACAGGATACAGTTTCCTCAAAAACATTTGAAGCAATATTTTAGATCTACAACCTCTGTCTGTTTTTTCCTAAGAGTAAAACCCTCTCCTGTTGCTCTTCTAGCGTCTTCTATTTAAGTGAAGTCAAAAGAAGAAGAAAAAAAAAAAAAAAATGGAAACACGTGATAATGCCCTAACGAAGAAACAGAATCATTGTTATCATGTGTAGTGTAGATCTTTTGCACCATCTTCTAGAAATATCTTAGCGAGCCGAATCAACGGCCAGAATGATAAAATGACACTTCCCTGGAGGAGGAGGAGGAGGAGGAGGGTGGGGGCGGACCAGAGGTGCCAGTGTCGCCCACGGTACCTAAAACACATTGTAGCTCGAGTACTGAGTTTAGGATTTTTGTACGTGTGCAACCCCCCCCCCCCAAGAATGTCAAGAATTTGAACTCCCTGTTCTTAAGGTGAAAGAGCACGGTCTCAAATCTGTTCCCCGAAGAAAAGTGGTGGCGGATCCTGAGACACTGGAACCACACCAGAAAAATCTCCCGAACCGAATTCGGCAACAGACGAGGACGAGTCCGACCTTCAGAGCTTTGGAAGGGGCTGAAAACAACATTCCCAGCGCAGGTCATTAATTAGCAGCCAGTAAGATCTCCGCGTGCATCTCAGTTAAGTCTCTAACTCCTTTATTTCAACATTTAGCTTTAGGTTTAAAATATTTGCTAAGAAAGCAGAGAGGCGATTTAACAGAGATTTTTCAAATGTGTGCCATAGTTACACATTCTGTCAACAGAGTCAAAGGAAACTATACAGCGTTTAAGTTACAAAAAACGGTTATTTCGTGTGTCGCAAACATGCCAAGAAAGCCTCCACTGCGGTGTTATTCAATTCGACAGTAGAAAAGTAAAACAGAGATGAACTCAAGCACCAGCCCAGCTCCTTCACATCTTGCAGAGACCCGCGGGGTCCGTCAGCTGCATCCGCCCGCCAGTCTCCGCGAGGAAATCCTCCCTCTTGCTCCTGCTGCCAGCAGGAGGGGCTGCGGCTCACTGGGGGTGGGGGGGACGCAGAAGGTCCCCCAGCCGCCCACCCTGGAAGGGGGTGGCGGAGAAAAAGCCTCTGGGCTGCAGCAGAGTGAGAGCTCCAAAGATGCCCGGCTTCCCAAAGCAATCAATGTTTGCATTACCTCCTAGCGAATAACTGAACAGGTTTGGGGTTTGCTTTCCCATTAGCTAGAGCTACCAGATTCTAGAAGAGCTTGGCCACCAACCACTTCGATACGATGTTATTTGGTTGTTTTTCAAAATGCTTTAACTTTATTTTTATATTATTATTCCAACAGACTGTATGGGAGAGGCAGTGATCACTAAACACAGAACACAGCAAGACCTAACAATCAGCCAGGCTGCTCTCGGGACCCGGTCTGTCCGGCCGAGGTCGCGGGCATGCACGTCGGTAGCTCATACATTGCTACCCTGACAGCGCAGGCTGCGGAAGGAGTGAGGGAGGGGACAGATGCTGCTGTACCCTTAGAAGCTAGTTAATAAATATCATCAAAAAACAAAATGGAAAAGAAGCCCTCCGGAGCACAGCCACCTTAGTTTATTCAACCAAAAAAAAAAAAAAAAAAAAAAAAATGGAGAAAGAAGGAAAATATTAAAACAAAAAAAGTAGTTCTTAACACTAGCAGTAAATAAATTTATACAACAATTCAGTCTGTATAATATGATGAAATAAATCTACATCTTTTCTTATTTTGGTGCTTTTGAATTATACATACAGACAACAATTACAGGGACTTGTTCACAAAGCGGGTAGGGCCTGGACGGGGGCTCCCTGAACCCCCGGATGGCAACGTGCAAGTGGCCACACTGGCTGCCCAGGACGGAGAGACCTTCCTAGACAGCGGCCCACCGCTTGGAACGAATGATTTGCCTACGACTTTTTTCTTTTTTTTTTTTTCCTTTTTTTTTTTTTTTCCTTTTAATGCATCGAACAACTGTGACCAGTGAAAGGAATCAACACTGGCGGTTTGTCCGTTTGAATAGCAGACCTAGTTTCTTCTTAATTTCCGTTCGTTATCTGCCCCGTATTCCTTAAAATCCTTGGCGTCCTTGATGCCTTTCTTATGGCTACCCAGATGCGATAACGTCTTCTTCAAATGTACAGTATTTCTTACAATATAAGTTATATGCAAAGTTCGCCATGGTTTGTTTTTTGTGTTTTGTTGGGGTGTTGTTTTTTTTTTTTTTTTCACAGCACTAGAGAGACCCTGATAAATAGGGAATGAGAGTCTGAATGGCTTATTCACAAATGGGATCCAGATTATTCAGTGATCGAGAACGCAGACACCACAGTGAGCTCCTCTGCAAAAGTGGCAAACGTCATTTTGCTTTTCTGCCTTCAAAAACATAGATCCATCGGTTTTCGGCTTCATGATACTGCTCCTGCAAAAATGCACGTAGAAAGGGCTGGAGGGACTCTCGCCGGGAGGCCTAGAAGCATCGAGCAGGGGCTCTAACCCATGGCGGTGACCATACTGGAAGGATGGTGAGGTCCGAAGGAGAGGCTGGACGGGGGGTGCATCGGCGTTGGAGTGGTCAGCATGTGGCTGGAGTGGCTGAAAGGGGAAATGTGGCCGAGGGAGGACATGTGTCTGGAGAGGGCGGCAGGGTTGAACGAGCTGCTCTTGGGGAAGTCCTCCAGCGTGTCATGCACCTTTTTGCACTTTTTGGATTTGCTAGACATTTTTCGGTTTCTGGTCTGGATGCCTTCCTTCTTCATGGTCAGGGGTCTGTTGATCTAAACAAAGATCAATTTTTTTTTTTTTTTACTTTTTGGCTGGCTCTGAAAGGGCACAGGCTTTCACACCTCACCACGGTGCCTCTGACCGCCCCGCACCAGGGATCTGCTTCTGGGGAGGGGGGCCCTTCCTCCCACCCTTTCCTGTCTCCTTGCAGGGGACCCGGGGTCCTGCAGACTCAGCCTGCGGCGGGGTTCCTACTGTCAGCCTCTCTCGGTGTCAGGCACAGAGAGATCCCAGGTGAGCTGGTCCAGGCACAGGGTGTCATTGATGCTCAGCAACATCAATCACTTCAGGGAAAATGTGCCTCGGGAAACCCTGCGTCCCCAAGGACCCTATTCTAGAGACCCACCCTGCACGACTGCGTTTCTCTGGGAGCTAAAATATAACGACTCGTGTTACTTCCTTAGAACCTCCTTAGAACAACAGCTCATGGAAAGGGAGGCAATAAGGAATCTCTAAGGGAAATAACATTTTGTCTCTTCGTGGGAAATCCACGCATCGCCAAGGCGACCAAGCTGAGGGGTTCCAGCCCCTGTGCCTGGAGGGATGAGGGCTGCACCCCTCTCCAAAGTAACGTCCAGAGGCCTCCCTCCTGCCCGAGCTTCGCACACTTAGGGGCGCTGTAGAAATCCTCCCCTGGAATTTCTGGGGTCGTGTTTGAATGAGGTGTCTCTTGCCCCCATCACAGCAGCCCCAACCAACAAAAGGCCTAGTTCTGACTCTGCACTTCTACCTAGAGAAGTGGCCAAGCGACCCATCCCCACCAACTTGCTAAGCACCGTGGGGTGCGCCGAACCACGCAGGCCCGAAAGCACCCTCGTCCGGAAAATTTCAGAGCAGGAGTGAGCTCCAGGAAGGCAAGCAAGGTCCTCCTCTGAACATCATCAACTAGTCTTCAGCATCCGAGACAGCACACCACCTCCCTCTTTTGGAGAAGCCTCTAAGATACACGGGCTGGGGGCAGAGGGCCGGGGGTAGGATCAAGAGAGGGGCCTTGACAAGGCAAGCAGAGCTCACTCCCCACAACGAGTCAGAATCCGAGTCACCTCAACGGCACACATCTGCCCCGTACGGCAAACCACACAACATCTGGCCATGCGTCAGGCAAGACATCTGGAGGAGGGAAGGTCAGGGTCCCTCCCAGTCATTCTGACTCCTTAGGGAAAAGCATCCTCTTCCACCTGGGTCCTCAGGGGTGGAGGAAGAGAAGAGGCTCTCCGGTCTCCAGGACCTACCAGTCTGATCCACAAGCTAGAACAGGAGAGTTAAGGAGGAAGACAGAGGGGCGCCTGGGAGGCTCCGTGGCTGAGCATCTGCCTTCGGCTCAGGTCTTGATCCCGGGGTCCTGGGATCGAGTCCTGCATCGGGCTCCCTGTTTGGAGCCTGCTTCTCCTTCTGCCTGTGTCTCTGCCTCTCTCTCTGTGACTCTCATGAATAAATAAATAAAATCTTTTAAAAGAAGAAAAAAGGAGGAAGATAGAACCCAACAGCCAAGAGCAAAAGGCTGCCAACAGCACTTCTGGGAGCAGCAGACCACAGCTTCCCGGGGTGGAGCTGAGAGAGGCCGCCCCAAAGAGGGGTACCGAACCCCATGCCAGAGCTGAGACCCAGGTCCCCCTGGTGCCAGGAAAGCAGAAGAGCTAAAAGATCACTGCCAAAAGAACATCTCAGGGTTCCTCCTTCAAAGTGACAATCAAGATAAAGATGCAGCCTGCAGAGGTGATAGGAATCTACTGTCACATCAAATCTCCCCCCAAGATAATGTCTAGACACACAGCTCTTTACGCGGATATCTAGATATACACAGCCAGATATCTAAATATAATATCTAGTTACACAGATAGCAGCACAACCCCAGATAACTAGTCTCAACACCACCTAGATACACTGATCCTGCGATAGGTAGTTATCGAAACACCTAGATAAGGAGGAAGGAACTAACTCCCAGCGTGGGCACACGGGTACCCCGGTGGGCATAACACACACGACGCCACGAGACCGTTCGCAGGTTATAAGCTCCTGTCGCCAAGCACACAGAAGTCGCCTCCTTCTGCAAAGCCTCGCTAAAGCAGGGAAGGTGGAAAGACCACTTGTTGGGGAGCAAGGTTCCCCGCCAGCCACGAAGTCAGGAGCCCATTAAGGATGGGGTGGGAGAGAGAAAGAGCAGTGAAGACTTGAGAAAAACTGGTATCCTCTAGAACTTTCCCTCTTTCCTTTTTTTTTTAGATGGGACACAACCAAGACCCTATGTCGTCATGGCTAAGGAGCCCCTGAAATTGAGGGCTGGTTCGTTTCCCCCGAACTCCTATGCGCAGAGGAAAGAAAGATCTATATGCGGCCAATTCATTACTTTGAATGGAACCCGGGTACATCCTGAAGGGGGAACGGGTTTACTTTCCACTGGTCCCTAGCAGCCCTCACACCCCCGACCTCCCCGGAAGGCCTGGGCCACTCTCAGGCCAGTCTCGGCTCTTCTGCTCCACTGGCCAAGTTGGTTTGCACAAGACACTCGATTGTCTGAGTCATAACCTCTTCAAGTAAAACGGAAATCAACTTCTGTCCTGTCGGCATCATGGGGCGATCTGAGGCTCAAATGTAATCAAGCAACCCGAAAGTTCTTTGAAAACCAGAAATTACAGCCAAAAACAATCAGGAGAGGCTGTGGCAATGGCCAGGTAGCCCGTAAAACTCGGATGCCCCAAATCTTCCAGATTTTGATCACAAATCTGACTGCACAGCGACGAGGGAGTCAACTCCCCAAAGTGAAAACAGAACTCAGGTTGCACTGCTGACAAACAGGTGGAGGCTGCCGTCCATCCCAGGGTCCCAGAGACAGTGACTGGTAAGACCAGTTCCGTTAGGGACCAGGAGGGGATGTGTCAGGAGGGGATGACCCCAGAGGCAGGGCCATGAGTGTCACGGGGGTCCCTGGACCTGGCAGCAATGTATTCCCAAAAGGTAAAGAGGGAAGAGGGTGGTAGGATCACCCTGAGAAATGCTCCTGCACCTCAAAAAAAAAAAAAAAATCTAAGCAGGAAAGCTTCCTCTCGATTCCCAGGTATGCCTGAGTAAGATGAGCTCGCTGCCAGAATGGCCCTGAGCAAAAAGCCCTGCCTCTTCCCCATTCAGCCCCAGACTTTGCCAGAGTCAGATTGGCAAGGAGACTGTAGGAGAAAGAAAGAGAAATGGCAATTTTTTTCTTCGTTGGAATTAATTAAACTGCAGGCCTCAGGAGGTCATGGCCTGTCAGCCAGAGTTATTTCAGGAAAACAAAAAACACCCAATTTTTTTTTATATATATAAAGATATTACAAAATGGGAGGACCCCCAAGTAAAAGATTGGAAACGACACAGCTAAACCCTGGCTGGGAATTCTCAATCTGCGAAAAGATGATAGAGAAGAGGAGACAAGAGTTTCTTTTCCCTGGTATGGACAACCGCACTCGGCTGCTGTCATCCCTTCTCTGCTGGGGAGGACCAAGACGTCTGATGAAATCGGCCAGACGTTTCGTCTCACGTCTTGTACACAGAGAGTCCATTTAAAATTCACAACACGGCCTAAGCGAGCCTCCTGCCTGCCCCCCAGTGACAGAGCCATCCTGTCCCAGCACTCCGGGGGCCCCGCACACCATTCCACCCAATTCTCTCCACCTTTCCCCTCCACTCCCTTGCTTGCTCTCTTTCCCTCTTTTGCAAAAAGTTTCAACTGCAAGGAAACATTGAAACAGAATGGTTTTCCAAAGGGAAGACAGGAGAGCCCAGGCCAGGCCCACCTCAGGCCATTGGATGGTGGCATCGTGGTGTTTTCCACACGGACCTGGGGCCATGGGGTCCCTCCTTGCCCTACACTCTCTGGGCTCAGCACAGCCATGGGGTACAGAGCACTTGGCCCAAAGGAGGGCGATCGAATGGAGAAGGGGACCTGGAGTAGGAAACGCTATCTCCCGGGCATCCCCAAGAAAGGAGCCGGGCCTGGGCCCAGGACACTTACATTATGCAGCTTGTAGTACAGCCCACAGGCATTACAGACGGGGTCTCCGTTGGCATTTCTTCTCCAGAGGGTAGTAGTGGTGGTTTGACAGTTCGCACAGGACGTCCCTGCCCTTCTTGCTGCCGACTGGGAGTGGGGAGAGAGGGTAAAATCAAAGCAAATGTTAAATGTGTTTTCAGAACTACGGGGACACACTTTAAAAAAAAAAAAAAAGGAAAAGGAAAAAAGAAAAAATTATCATTGAAATCAAAACTAGCAAGTGGCCCACATGAAAGTAATAAAGATCCCCAAAAGCTGCCTCAAGAAGAAAAATTCAGCCAATCCACTGGCATAGGAGCCTGTCAGACTGTCGTCAAGGGGTTCAGAATTCAGCCTGCCGTCCTATGGGGCAGCAAGGGATAGGTCAGAGAGCCAGCGGCACCTCCCCGAGCTAATGACCCCCCTGCCCGAGCCTCACCCAGCAAAGTTCGCCAGATGCGTAATGTGTATGGGTAGTGACCCTGAATTAACCACGTTCGTTAGGGACCCGGCTCCCAGTACCCCTGGTCCACCAGACTCACAGGAGGCCTCTTTCAAGGGCAACTGCCCAGCTCAATCCTCGAGGAGGCTACCGGCCATCACGACACACTGACAGCGGAGGAAGAGCAAGCCCAAACACGGGGAGCGCTTGACAGCTCCCAAATAAAGAAATGCTGGATCAGAAAGAGAAGAGAGGGCCAGCTCGGTCCAAGAGCACCCGTGCCTGTGTCGGAGGTGGGGGGGCCGTGCACCCCCAGGACGTGCCATCCGGGAAGCACCAGGTAGGACATCCCTCGTGAGCAAGACTCCAGCAAACGTGCAGCGGCCCTACAGTTGCACGGCCCGTCCCTTCCAGGCTCGGTCACTCCTGGTGACCGCCACCCTCATTCTCTCTAGGTGGCTTTCAGTTCATGAGACAAACTGAAAAGAATGAAGAATTCTGCTAATCAACAGGAACCCACCCACCCCGTCCTGCTCTCATCTCATTTCACCTTCGTGAAATTAGGTATTTCCTATTTGCTGTTCACAGAGAGCACAAGAGTTGCAGGTCAGATGTCAGGCTCAGCTTGAATTTTAATTATCGGATTGTGTCATTGCCTTCATTTCCTTTAAGAGGGAGATTTTTTTTCTTTCGCTTTTTGACGCACTTAAATTTACGAGGGTACGAGTCCCTATGTCCATGCTTTAAAAAAAAAAAATTTAAACTCAAACACTTTCCACAGAAAATGAAGTTGGGTCCCTTTTAACGTATACCCCTGTCAATCCGTCACCCCCTCCCCCAACATAAAAAGGCAATTTTAACTGAGAAAGTAGGCCCCTGCTCTGGACTCAAATATCTTACCAAAGTCAAGAGAGAGAGAGAGAGAGATACCGGCTATCTGTGATCTAGAAAATTCTGGCATGTTTATGAAAGAGCCCGAGATAAAACTATAGGGATTGTGCTGTGCTTTTTCTTTTTTCCTTTTTTTTCCATCAATATTTCATCAAGCAAAAAGTTAGGCCAAACACCCAAAGCTGCCAGATATGGGAAAAACCTGGTAGTTATTCCGAATTAAGCAGACTGCTTCTGTTCCCTTCAAACCACTAAACCGTCCCACAGATATGCTTCTCTTTCCTACAAGCTTAAATAGCAGAGCTATGGCTTCTCCCACACACACCCCATGATTATTTTCTGCATTCTGGGAAAAAAAAAAAAAAAAAAAAAACACCTAGAAGTCAAAACAGCTCTTCTCTGTCATGACTGAGAAAGCTCTAACTTTCTGGCCGTCCCTTCTGGAAACAGTTCACCACAATCCCGGAGGCACCGCCGCCTCTGGCACCGCACGTTTGCGCCCACCTGCCTTCAAGAACCTCACTGAGCTGCATCTGACCTACCTGTCACTCGTATCCTCTAGGGAAGAAACTGCTACATAAAATCAGGCCTTAATGATTCTGACAACGATGTTATCATGTGATCATTTTTCTCTTCCTGTACTTTTTTTCTTTAGAACAGATACCCAGATGCAGTCGATGAATATCTACGCGGGCACCAGATTTCCCAGCTCAGCAACTTCTAATGTGTACTATGAGCCCAGAATGCCAGCGGGTAAAATCCGAGCCCCAAGCGATGAGGTTCCTGGTACAGTCCCTCCCAGTAATATTGACAGTAACATAAATACGTAAAGCGGCCTCAGCATACATCTCCGGTCCCCAGACTTGATGCGAATTTATACAGAACCTCTAAAAGCCACACTGTTTGGTTCTCTAGCAGGAGACAAAGTACATTAATAAAGCAGGCTCTCCTCAGCTAGCCATCAGACATACGGAAACCCTGGCAACACTCGGAAAAAAATATTCTATTTTATGGCTCTTCTCTCCAGTCATTTCTTCTATTTCCTGCATGAGTTTATTCAGTGTTAGATATGCATCTTTCGGAAGAGCTAGCCACATTCTGGGCTGGGTGGTCTTTGGTGAATCTGCAAACGTGCACAGCCAAGAGAGCAAAGTGGGGAGGCGGAGCTGGCCCGAAGGAGCAGGAAATATAGAGGGAAGAAAAAGAAAGTTCTAGGTAACTCAGAAGTCAAACGCGTCTAAGGGCTAAAAAATATATACACGATATCCTGACTGTGCTCTGAGTCGGTCTCTGGAGCATATGAATTCCATGGAACTAAAAACATAAAACCACTCAGAACGGATGAGTAAGAAAGAAAAGACAGCTTAAAATGTGACAGCCAATGAACACCAGAATTAAAAGCAATTATTACTCAGAGTTCTAGAGATTTCTTATGAAAGGAGAATAAAGACAAACTTATATAAAATGCAAGTAGAGCCCTCCTATGCAACAATCTGCCCAGACAGAAGAAACCCCAAGAAAATGTCAAATGCACTCTTGCTCATCAACCAGCCCATACTCTCAGACTTTATACCCTCTTTGTTCTTATTCTTTTTTACCTTAAAAAAAAAAGTCCAATTATCAGGATGGTACCATGACTTATTTTAAGAATTAAGTTTTTGTTGTTAGTTTTGTTTCTTTCCCTCTCCTTCTTTCCTTTTTCTTTTCTTTCTTTTTCTTTTTCTTTTTTTTTCTTTTCTTTTCTTTTTTTTTTTTTTTTTTTTTTTTTTTTTTTTTTTTTACTAAGGCCAGGTTTTGAATGATTCAGAGCATTCTTTTGTGGTGCGATCATATTCATTCTGTGCTAACACCTCCAGCCATTTTTTTTTCAAACACGTCTTGTTCTGATACGTTCAAACATCTTGATGTTTAGGTTGGGGAAGCTGGGTTGTTGTTTATGAGTTATCTCCAGTGCTCAGATATCCGGCAGCTTTTTCCTAGGAAGTTAGCTTTGCACATGAGAGAAGGGAAAAAAAAAAATACCCAAGTGCATGGAGACTGAGTGGGGGGAGGTTGAGAACGGCTGAGAAGGGGGCAAAGATCAGAAGGAATAAAGCCGGGAGAGGGAGAGGATTGCCAAAAAAATTAAAGTCACGTGGGCACTTCCATCCCTAGAAAGTTTTTCCTTCTTCTGAAAAGGATGTGAAAGGTGTTGAGTTGCGCTAAAATCTGATGGAGATGACAAATAATTCTTTAAAAAGAACACAGAGGATTTGTTTCTCCCACACACAACACACACACACTTAGAATTTGATGGATGCTGCTTTATCCATTAATCTGCATGAGGAAACTCACCTCCTCCCCTCTCTACTTGGTGAATGTCATCACCACAAAAAGCATTTTGATCTCTTGACTGTGGTTAGGGTTATCATTTGCCAAGCCTGCTTTTATTTGTCTGCTACATACACTTGCTACTCAATCCGAGCCCGAGGTTCCTAAGACAAGTTCACAAATGAACTTCTCCCGCTAGTTTCCCTTCTAAATAGCTCAGAGTACTCCTGAGGCTTGAGAGAAGTCTAAAGAAAAAAGGAAGGAGGGGATTACAAACCATCACCCTCCCAAGCAGTAGTTCAAAGGGAAAATACGACCAAATGTTACAGGAGACCAAGAGGCAAGGCAGGAATCACACGGTTTCCCCCACACCCCACCCCCCAAAGTCATGAGCTGCAGAAAGCCCTCAACCCTGAGGACCAGGAAAGAAGAAAACCTCAGCCAGATCCAGTGGCTGCTGTCTGTGGGATTCAGCTAATTGGCCCCATCAGTCATACAGCCTGGGCACACGAGACCCCTCCGTGGCACAAAGTGTGCTCACTTCCTCAGGGACCTGCCACTTAGGGACCTGTCCTGGAAGGTGCCCGGCCCGTTCCATCTCCATCCATGGCACAGTGATCACACCCACGAATCTGAACTCGGTTGCCCTGGTCCTAGTCCAGCTCTCCTTCTATTTGCAGATACATCAGAGATTTGCTAACCAAAAAGCCAGCTTAGAAATGGGGCGAGCGACTTAGGAAATGGCAAGGGGGAAAAAAGAGAGAGAAGAGGGAGAAGCAGAGAGAACTTTCTTTGCTGTCTATCTAATTTGAGAAAAGAAAAAAGGCGGGGGGTGGGGGGGAATGATCCCAAGCAAGCTGACATGATTTTGAGCTGTCCTGCCAATTTCCTGCAGAAAGCTCTCCTTCCTGAGGAGAGGAAATTAAAAACACACAATGGTCAGTGTTGGATCAGTGTTCCTCGAACTCACCAGCCTTCGCTTGGGCTTGATAAGGGGTCGGTTCTGTCCATTCATTTTGTGATAGAGCCCACAGGCGTTGCACAGGTAGTGCCCGGTGCCATCCCGTCGCCACAGCGGGGTTGAGGTGGCCCCGCAGTTCACGCACTCCCTGCCTTCTGGAAACAAGATCACACATAAGTCACTTATGGAAGCAAAACCGACAGCCCGCAGAAGGAGGGAATGAAAGTAACCTTGGGAACTTTTTTCTTCCCCCCTCTCTGCTCCCTCCATTGGGGAACTTCCAGCACCACCGCCACCACCACCGGCACCACCACCACCACCACCACTGCTGCAGCTGCCGCCCCCACTTCCCTTAAGGTGGCTCCCAGGTGGGAAAGAGTCACCGTCTGGCCCTGTCATGGCTTAACCATTGCCTTACACGTTCAGCTCCCGCCCCAAGAAGTGGCTCATGAATAACCAGCAGCAGAACTTTGCTCTGGGCCTGCCTGACTAGATGGGGAAGATCCTGCGCAGCCAAGGAGGAAGGCAAATTGCAACTTGAAATAGTTCCCTGAGAAAATCCTAAATCCGGACGGGACCATGACCCGGCTAGACATCCCCCTCGGCCTCCTCCCTCGAAGGAAAACAAAAGGGGCCCCATTATCATCCCGGGGTCTGTCTATAGGGATCGATGGGATCCTGAAGATTAGGACCGGGAGGAAAGGAAAGATGAATCGATGGCTAGATAGATAAACAGATAATAAATAGATGAATAGATTCATCAATTGGCTGATTGATTTTCAGGACCTGAGGCTTTAGATTTTACTTCCAATACAACTGGAGGTGTCCCCGGCTGGCAAATAATAGACAAGACCCGGTGGGGTCCACTCATTCCCCTCCCCACCCCTACCACCTTTTTCCTCTCTTAGAAAAGAACAAGGTTTTCTATGATGTGCCAGCCCCGTGGTGACGACGCAGAAGGCGAAGGAGGACCCCAGCTGGAGCAGGCCAGAAGGTGCTGGAGGGAACCCCCTGGAGATGTTGGCGGGTGAAAAGGAGAAGGAGGGCATGTCTGGAAGGAGCAGCATGAGGAGCAGATCAGGAGAAAAGGCCAATTAAAGGAAGGGGGGGGCGGCCTCTGGGTCAGCTCATTAACCAAGGCCTTCCTGCAGTTGCTCTTTTTCCAAAAAAACAAACAAACAAAATAAACAAAAAAACCGGCCAGGCCGGTTCACTCCAGGGGCGGGAGAGTGACCCAGACCCATCTCCGGAGGGAAAGCTCCTGGAGAGAATCCCTCAAAATACCATTTTAGGACCACGGTGGGGGGAGTTTGCTCACTGATTTCTTTCCAACTTCTGTGGGAGAACCTGCCCACCTCTGCGGGGGGGCTCACCGTCCTGGTGGGCGTGTACCAGCATCTCTGCCAACAGAGCCAGACTGGGAGGGGCTCACCCCCACCCCGCCCCTACTCCCCCACCCACAGGCGACCCTGGGAGAGCCAGGGGCTTCAGTGGAGCTGGTCTCCCAAGAGGAGGAGTCCGGAGACGGTTTCGGTTTCCCTGGGGGGTGCCAGGAGGGAGGTCTGGGAGGGTGGCAGGGGGCAGAGATGATCCCCTAAGGGTTAATGTGTTTTCTGAGATTCATGGGCTAATTCCAAAGTACCAGGAAGACAGGGCGGGCGGAGGAAGGGAACGGGCAGGCTACCTGGGAATCTGGATGATGCCCTCTGGCTTGGGGGCCCCAGGACCCGTCTGGCCTTGGGAAACCCCTCGACCAAGAATGAAGGACGAGGGGGGGTTCACACCTGTAAGCCTGTTCTTTTCTCTAGGGACAGGTTCTGGGGAAGAAAAAGACTTTCAGAAATGGAGGGCTTTGCCTGACACTGGAGTTCATAATAGTGCTGGGTAGTTTTTTGTCTACTTTCCTCTTTAAAAAAAAAAAAAAAAAGTATGTAAGGAGTTAAGAGAAATGATATATATATTTTTCCCCCCAAATTCCAAAAAGCTGTTCAACCCAGGGTCTACAGAGAGCCTCCCACGAGCCACTGGCATTATTCACAAACCCGAGCCGAGCCAGGAGCACATGTCCAGGTACCCAACAGTATCTAACAGTCTTCAAAAAAGGCTGGGGACTCAGTTACATCCAGGCCCCCTCCACTGGGGGGTCAGAAGCCTGCGGCCTGGGCCCAGAGGAAGAGGCAAGGGCGAGGGGGGGAGGCGGGGGCTGCTGCAGCCCAGCCAGGGGGCGGGCAGGTCCTGCGGCCCCAGTGCCCCAAGCAGGCCCCGGGGCAGCCCCTTCTGGGGGGGCAGCGACACCGGGGCTCCAGGCCCCCTCCCCATCCGCCGAGGCGGGGCCTCTGGGGTCCCTGGTCACCGCGTCCCTCTCCTGCGGGGCTGGCCCCTGCCTCCCCCACTGGCTGCCGCAGCTCGGGTGGGGTGGATCCCCGGCCGGTCCCCACCGAAGCTGGAAGCTGGCGTGGGGCTGGCAGCCTTCCCCCCGGGCACCCGGGGCTGGGGGATCTCCCGGCCCTGACGTGATGAGACTGATTTCCTTTCCTTTGTCAGGCAGCAGGGAGGATGACAGCTTCCTTTTCAGAGGGACCTTCAGAACTCGCCACGCTTGCCTCTCCCGCGAGGCTCTGCACACTAGAGCAATTTTCTATCTTGATTCACTCCGCAAGTTTGCGCGATTGCCTCGTCTGGCTTTTGCTGATTTTTCCCCCCCTTTTCTCATTGTTGCCTCTAGTCTGTGACTTCAGCAAGCCACCCATTTTCCTAACGGAGGCCCTGGCTGCCTCCTGCCCCCTCTCCGCGTCCCCGCTCTCTGCCCGCGGGAGCGGCTCACACAGGCACCTCTGTCTTAGGTGACAGGAGAGCCACCGCGCCGCGGGGCCTCCCGACACCCGACAGCCACGTTCAAGCACCCCCCTGGGCCTCCAGCTGAAATCCTGGGGCCCGGCTGGAAGGGGCAGGGGAGGAGCAGGGCCGGAGGCTGCGGAGGGGAAGGTGGGCCGAGGTGCCCATGTCCCAGGAGGCCGAGGGCAGCCACGGAAGGGCCCTTGGCTAAAAGGCTTTTCTCTTTTGTTTGCAGAGGGACCCGGGCACCGGCAGCCCGGCGGCGGCCTCAGAGAGGCACTAGGTGCCCTAACCACCACCTCAACCGTTTCTCCAAAACGCGACGACGACAGCCCTCTCTCCTCCTGCCTCCAGCTTCGGCAAGTGCATTTGCACAGAGTTCAAAAAAAAAAAAAAAAAAAAAAAAAGGCAGCAACCACTAAACCTCTAAACCCCAGAGAACTCCCTGAAGAACTGTGCCATTTCCACCGTCTCCACCCAGAAGGGTCTAGAAACCCTCCTCCCCACTCCCACACTCCCGAAAGTCCCAGCTCCCTGGCTGCCCAGGTGTGCTGCTTTGGGGTTTCTGATTGTGAGAAAGGAATAAGAAGGAGGAAGTAAAGAGCCAAATGGCAATGTCTGCCCTCCGCTCCCCACCTACCAAAAAATAAAAATAAAGAAATAATAATAAAAAAAATACAATAGATGAGGTCCGTAGGCAGCTTCTGGTTCCGGCGCAGGGGGAGTGCAGCTCCTCTCTCCTCCCTCCCCGCCCCCCGCCCCCAACTGCTCTGGGGCTGAAGGAAAGAGTGAGAGAAAGGGAAAGACCAGCCCAAGGTGTGTGCACCCGGAGGGGAGAGAAACCAGAAAAGTCGTCCTGTCCCCTCCCCCACACTAACCACCACTCCGGCCTCGGCCACCACGATCTTCCCCCCAAAACTCTGCGCTGCCAGAAAAGAGAACTTTAAAATACAAAAACCAAAGAAAAAAAAAAAAGTACAAAAATTCCCATCGCTACCTCAACGTGCATCGGTTTGCTCTCTTGGCAAAGCAGTCCTCCAGGCCTGATCTGGGCCCGGGTCCCCCACCCCCACCCCAGGGGCAGCTGAACCCCATTTCCCTGGGACCCTGCCCCCCAGCCCGGGCCCAGCCCCCGGCCAGGCGGCGCGGCCGTGGCTCTCTCCGCCTGTGCTCCCTTCCCCTCGCTTTCTCTTTGACTCCACCAGCTAGCCTACCTCCCTCTCCCTCTGCCGACTTTCATGTACTGAACACGCAGGTCTGAGTTTCTCTGTCAGCCTAACCGCATCCGGACTCTATTAAAGTTCCTGGCGCGGGATAAACAATGCAACTGTCGCGTGCAGCAGTCTGAAAATAATTGGATTAGCTAAAACATATCAACTAAATAGAGACAGTCCTGCCCAGGCAGTTGGAGTGAATGTCACCCTGGAAAAAAAAAAAAAAAACAAAAAAAACAAAAAACCCTGCAAACTGATCTCATGGTCACTGGGCTCCCAGAGCCCTCCCTCGGAAGTTTTTTCAACCCGGGTTTTTTGCAAACCCGGTTTCAAGACGGCTCGGCCCACCCATCCAAGACAAGTGATTTTCACCACTGCTTTGTATGTAGGATCTCTATAGGTAGAGGGCAGAGGTGACACGTTGGAATGAGCCGGGACAGACACCCCCCCCCCGCCCCCCGCAAATGGACCCACCCAGGGAGACAGAACAATCTTCGAAAAACCACCTTTTAAAATACAGCTGAATCACAGGGAGAGAATCCCCAGGTCTGTCCACCACTCTGGTTAGGAGGAAGATTGGCGATGACCTGTTTTATTTTGAAAGCCAAGATGTATTCCATGTGGGTTTGGTGTTTGGTTCTAAAGCGTGTGCACCCAGGGAAGAAAGATGCAGCGCGCTTTTAGGCAGGGGGTGCTTTTTTTGAGGGAGGATGAGCAGAGGAAGCGGAGACCCACACCTGGGGAACGTCGTGCAGTCCTCCCTCCCTCCTCTGGCTGCGGCTCGGTCGAGGAATAGGTCCTAAGACGTCCTCCTGCCCCTGCCTGTGCCGTCACCACAGGTGACCGGCCCACTGGACTGCTTGTTTCCATTCCAGTCGCCCCTGGGGGGACAGAGCCTACCTCTCTCCCACAAGTTAGGGCGACGGTCCCCCTCTTCCACGCAAAGAATACATACGCCTGCTGCTTTTGCCAGGGTCCTGCCTGCACCACCACCCACCACCCCCCCAACCCTCCACAAAAACAGACACACGCTTTATTTATCCCTGTCTGTGCACAGCGCTGTCCTGTGTTGCCTGCATGACCCCCTCCGAGCTGAGCCCGGAGGAACAGACGGCCGGCCGCAGAGGCCAGGGGGGTCATAGGAGGGACCTGTGTTTGTTTAGGTTCCAGGAGGTTTCGTTTTAGCATTAAACACTAAAGATTTATTCCCTGGGCTTTCCATTTGGTCTTGGAAACTGGCTAAAGGTTACTGGAAGAACCCAAAGGTCCCGAAGCAGGCAGGACAGGGTATTTGTTTTTGTTTGTCTCTTTCCTTCCCAGCTCACGGTGGTGGTGGTGGTGGGGGGGGGTAAATTAGATCCCACTTCCCCTCTGCTCCCAGGACTGCAGTGAGATAGGACACACCTCATTCTTGCCCCCCTCCCCTCCCCACCCCGCTGGAAGAAAGGGAAGAAAGCAAATCTCGCAAGGAAAGGTCTGCAACACCAGCCAGCTCCCTCCTCCCTGCCCCGGATTGAGGAGGAGAGGTGGGAGGAGGCCAGAGGCACCCCCTCCCGGGCCCCCTGCCCCAGGGGGTTGAGGGGGGGCAGAGAAGGTTCCTACCTGTGCTGGATCTCGCCTTGGGCCTCGACTTACACCCGAAGCCGGTCGGGGAGCCCCCCAGCAGGCTGCTGGGCGGGAAGAGTCCGGAGCTGTATTCGGGGACGTAGGGCGGGTACGTGGTGATGGGGTGGTGGGCCGAGGACGCGGCGCCCCCCAGGGTGGTCATGCTGCCCCGCGAGTGCGTGGACTCGAGCTTCATGCTGTCGGGCAGCGGCACCTGGTACTTGATGCACTCCTTCTCGTCCTGCCGGGCCGAGCCGGCCGAGCCCGGGGTGGACAGGGACGGGTCCGGGGAGACGTCCTTCGGCGGGGTGGGCGGGAAGGTGAAGAGGTGCGGGCTGGAGTGGCCCGCGGACAGCGAGGACGACGAGGCCGGGGGGTAGACGGAGAGGGGCCCCGGGGAGCCGTGGTGGATGGACGTCTTGGAGAAGGGGCTGAGGTTCCAGGGCGAAGCGGTGTGGTGGCTGCCCAGAGCTTTGCCACCGTCCAGCCAGGGCAGGGATCCGTGCAGCAGAGGCGGGCGGCACACCTGGCTCCCTGCGCGGGGAGGGGGGCGGGGAGGCAGGAGAGAGAAATGCCCGTGAGAGCAGCTCCCCAGGACCTCGGCCACCCCGGCGGCTCTCCCCCTTGCACCCGGCCGGGAGGCCGGGGCAGCCCTGACACTCGCTGCACCTGGCCGCAGGCCCACGCCTCAGTCCAGGCCGGCCCTCCCCTACCTTGGCCAGCACACCCCGTATACCCCTCCCTCCCACCCCACCGTCCCATGCAATCCAGCAGCATCAAGGGCCTGGGCCCGACACCCAGGAGGTGCCCGCTGGCAGTGGGGAGAGCCCCTGGGCTTATTCGGTTTCCCCAGATAGACTTTCTAAATGGCATCCCCTGAGGTCCCTCTCTGGAACCTGACTTGATTTATTGGTTTCCTTCAATGGCCCAGCGGCCCCCATCCCAGACCTAATCCCAGCCGACCCGATAAGAGTCGGCTGTGAATAATGAGGCCTGATGGGGTGAGCCTGGCCGCACAACTGCTCCACACCAGGAAAATACACGGACCCCAGAGAGAGGCCCAGCTCCCGAGGCCCAGCGCCAGGAAGGAGGGTGGCTTGCAAGGGAAGAGAGGGAGCATTTGGGGGTTACCTTCAAGTAACCCTGCCTGGGCGCTCGCTCATAACTGGCAAGGCCTGAAATGGGATTTGCAAGGGCATTTTAACCGCCCAAACTGTTGGAGGAACTTTCCAAGGCAGGACCCTGCCTCTCTGACCCTCCCAGATCCTAGAGAAGAAAAACAGAGTAAACCCCATCTTGCCCTCAAAGTTGTGATTCCACCGGTGCCAAGCATGGGTTTTCACCTGAGCCCCTGCGACACAAAAGTCCTGTGTCTGTACAGATCTCCCTTATTCACGGAGCCTATTTAAAATTCCTGCATGCGAAATTCACAGTTTTAGGACTGGCCATCCCTCCGGCAAGTCCATACACCCTGAGAGGGGCAAATGCAAACTGCGGGCGCAAATCCACACACTTATTGATCTTTTTAATCCACTACCTGCCTCAGCATTTGACATTCTATTTAACCATTAAGAACAATACTGAAACTAAAATCTTGAGAGAGGAAGGGGAGGGGAGGGGGAAGGAGAGTTCTCTGAACGCCAAGGGTCAAGATTCATGTTATGCAGGAAGTAGTATAGTAAATAATATTAAGTCTGCATCTACCACATTTCCACTTAACTGCTGATCTGCACAGAACGAGGGCAAAGAGCGCCCCATCCGCAGAAACGATTGTTTAAAACCTGGTGACAGCAGGGCGGACGACGCCTGCTGCCGGAGGGGCTCTGTCATTGGCGCCGAGTCAGGCTCCGAGTCGGGGGACCAGGGAAGACCTCGGTCGCCCGGACTAAGAGCAACTCACGTTTTCTCCGCCTGGAAGGGTGCCTCTATTTCTCCTTTAGGAACCCACTCCCGCTGCAAAGCTTAGAGCTTTTATCCACACACACACACACCTCCCAACCCTCTATCTACGCAGGGCTGGATTTCTTAATGTTTCGGAGCCCGGCTAAACTTTTCAAGGTGAAAGAGAAAGAAAAAAAAAAAAAAAAGGAAAGGAAAGGAAAAGAGAAGACAGCTGAAATCGCCCCCATGTAAAATGAAACCCTGGTGGATCCTAAATCTTCTTGGGGAGCCTACTGGGGCTGTTGTAGGCCGGAGGACAGAGTAAGGCAAGAGTTGCCGGGAGCAGGCAATGAGGCAACCTAAAAGCAAAGACGCAGGAAAATTCTGTGCAGCCGGGAATCCAGTTAGCTTCAAACGTGTCCAATTTAAGGCAGCAGCCCCTCCACCAAACCCTGTCAAGTACCAGAATTCAAAATTCCAGCCCTCAGAGCCGAGGGGCCAGCAGACCTGCCTAGGAACCGAATGCACTAGCTCTGGGGGAAAGGTCAAAACACAAGGCATGTGAATCAAAAATTTTTTCTGGCCTTTCCGAAAAATGTGCCGGGGGGGAAAAAAAGAAACTGAGGCACGCCGGCAGAGACCCCCTCCTCCCCCACCCCCGCCCCGCCTGGTGCGCCCCCAGAAGCAACTACAGGATCCCTGGGGGAGCGGAGCCCTTTGAGGGGACCAGGTCGGGGGCGGGTCTGGCCGGCGCGGGGCCCGGGACCCCCCGGAGCTGCGGCCGCACCTGGAGCGGGGGCTGCCGCGGGGCGCCCGCCAGGTGAGCGCCAGGCCCGGGCGCCCCGGCCGCGGGGGGACGCCTGCTGCGACTTTTTTTAAAAAACACACTCTCGCGGCGACCGAGACTGCTTCCTCGCCCATTTCCGGGCCCCAATCTTTTTAGGTTGTAGCAGGAACGGCGCTCGGGGGCTTTCGCTGGGTCTCCCCAGCCGCCCCGGTCGGTCCCCGAGCTCCCCCTGCTCCCGCCTCCCGGGGGCGCGGCGGGGGTCCCCGCACCCGGGGCGCACTCACCGTGGTGGGTCGGAGGGTACCTCTGCACCGTGGCCCTCACCGAGTTCCCATAGTACGAAGGGACGTGGTTGCCTTGACCGTCGATGTTAAAAAGTACATCCACCTCCTCGGGCAGCGGGTACTGCGCCGGGTCCATGTAGGAGTGGCCGAGGCCCGGGTGGTGCGTGTCCGGGTGCTGCCCGTTGAGGACCGCGGGGTGGTGGTGGCTCACCCAGCGCGGCTGGTCCGCCGTCACCTCCATGGCCCCGGCTGCGCTCGCGCCTCTCGCCCGGCCCGGAACCCGCGCGCGGAGAGGGAGGGCGGCGGTCGGGCTGGGGCGGGGCGGGGAGGGGTCGGGGGGCTCCGAGGCCCTGCAGGTGCTCCTGCCGTCGGAGGGGCGGGGGGGGGGTGTCGAGTGATCTGTTTGCAGTGGGGCAAAGGGAGAGCTGGGGAGGAAAGGTGAGCGAAGGAGATTTAAAAATATATATTTGAGCAGTAGTTTGGCAAAGAGGAGAAGAGGAAGGAGAAGCAAATTCCCCCCACTCCAAAAAAAAAAAAATATATATATATATATAGGCACGGGAAGATAAAGGGGAGGGGGCACCAAATTCTAAAAGAGGGGAGGGCGAGCGAAGGTGGCTGGAATTTTTGCAGAGGAGGCTCTTCTGCACCGGGGCTGGCTCAGCGGCTCCGAGGCTGAGGCTCTCCGCGGGTCACCTGCGAAGGAGAGAAGGGGGAGACCTGGATGAGCTCCTAAGTACTCGAGCACCTGAGTTTATCAAGTGGCACCACCTCCCCGCGAGCCGCCCGGCCCCGCGCCCGCGCACCCAGGACACGCGCACACACGCGCGCTCGCGCACGCCTCCTCCCGAGCGAGGCCAACCGGGACGCGGCCGCCCGGGGACCAGGCCCCTGCACCCACTGCGCGGTGGCACCGGCCCGACAGCTCCCTCCCTCGCCCCCCGCCGCCGCCACCTCCACCACCTCCACCACCACCAGCATCCCACCTCCCTCCCCCACCCCCCCTCCGCGGGGACAGCGATCCCCGGACCTTCCTTCCAGGCCTCGAGAAACTCTCCCAAGGAGGACGGCAGGGTTTAAAGTGTGTTAAAGTCCTCCCACATGGGGCGAGGAGGGGAAAAAAATAAAAAATTTAAAAAAAGAAAGAAAAAAAGAAAAAAAAAAGAAGAAAGAAGGAAAAAAAATCAAACTTAAAAAAAAAAAAAAGTTGCCAGTACCAACCTGGGTAGCGAGCAGTGAGGAGGAGGAGGAGGAGGAGGAGGAGGAGGAGGAGGAGGAGGCGTGTGACCTGGGAGACCAGAAACTGCTCGGTCAGGTTGCGTGGCTCGATCTGTCGCGCGCGCTCTCCGTCTCTCTCTCTTTTCCTCTCTCTCTCAGTCTCTTTCTCCCTCTCTCAGTATTTTTTTTTTTTTTTTTTACAGGGAATGCATTCTTTCTGAAAGTATCAAGACGGCGCCAGGCAGCTCAGTGTTCGCAGACAGCTGTGGCGCGACAGAACTTAAGGAGGTTCTAGTGTCATCCGCGCCGAGGGGGAGGAGCCTGGCGCTGGCGAGGAGGGGACAGTTTCACCAGCACAAGGAAACTGCAACCCAAACCCGCTGCAGGACCTCACCGCCCCCCCCGCCGCCCCCCTGCCTTGCACCCCTCCGCCCCAGCTCCCGCCCCTGCACTGACCGGAAGGGGGGCGCCGCGGAGGGCGGCCCGGGGGCGCAGGGGCGGCGGCCCGGGTGGGCCAGGCCCGCGGGGTTTGGGGCGGAGGGGGCGGGCTGGAGGGAATTTGCGCTCTGGCCCTTTAACTGTGGCTCCCGCTCCTGCCAATTCATTCCGGCTCGGTGGATTATTCCTTGCCGGGGAAGCCGGCCTGCCCCATTCATAAAGTACATTTCTACAGGCGGCCTTTCTTTTTCAGACTTTTTTTTTTTTTTTCTCTTAATGACCAAACTTGGTTTTAAATTCAATGCAGGGTTTTGGGGAGGTGATTGCTTTTTTTTGTTTGTTTCTTTTTTCTTTTTCTTTTCTTTTTTTTTTTTTTTTTTTGGAGCTCTGTGCATGTACCACGGATCAGAAAGTATTATTATTATTTTTTTAATGCCGAAGTCCTTTGAGGTTTGCCTCTGGAGAGAATTGCCTAAGAGGCTTGAGGAGTGGGGCAAGAGGAGTAACCCTTACTGGGATGTCCCGGTGACCCTGGTGGTCGTTGTCAACGTTTCCCCCCCAGCCTTTTGTGCTCGCGAGCCCCACGCAAGGAGGTCCCCGCTGTTGCAGCTGTCCCGTCTAGACCTGATATTTGGGGTCGGTGCGTGCTTCTCACTTGAGTGGCAGGAGTGATGGGAGAAAATGAAAGGGAGAGGGAGACAGAGAGAGAGGGAGACGCTAAGGAGCCCCCTAAGAGCGGCGGGAGTGGTTGCAAAGAAAGAACTCCAGTCTGTTTTCCAGTGGCCTAACTTGTCCCTCCTCCCCGCCCAGCGCCCCGGGGTCTTGCCCCAGCCGAGGGACCGGCCCCTTCCACCTACCCCCGTCCCGGCCGGCGGGCAGGACTGCGGCGACCTTCCCCGGCCTCGCGCTGCGCGGCCCCGCAGCCCCGGGCGGAGGGGGTGCGGCTCCAGAAGCCCCGGTGGGGGGCGGGGCCTCGAGGGGGCGGGGCCGCGCGGGGCCCAATCAGCGGGCGAGGCTCCGGCCGGGCCGCGATTGGCCGGCCCCGCGGGCTCCAACCTCCCCGGCCTCGCCTGGTCCTTTGAGCCACTGCATCCCCTAGCGGCGCCCCGGCTTCTGCAGCCGCCCGTCCCGAAAACGCGGTCGGGGCGAGCAGGGGTCAGGCGGGGAGGGGAAGACTCAGGTTCCACCTCCTGCTCACCCCAGGGCCCTGTGTGCGAGGAGGGTGTGGGTGCCCCCCCCCCCCCGCAGGCTTCCCCACGGACGGCACTAAGAGCTGAATTTGGGGTCTCATCTGAATGAAAGCCATTATTCCCTCTTTGCTCCTCTACAAATTACCAAAAAAATTCGAAATAGAAGAGACCGTCCCTAAAAGTAAGTTCTGGAGGATTCGTTCCATCAGGTCAAGGAAAATCATCAATATTCAGCCTTCGGCTGGTGTGTGTGTTGGGGTAGGGGCGAGCGAGAGATGCCTCGTTTTTATGCACAATCCGTGTTTAGAAAGATTAGTGACATTTATTTGAGTGGTGGAAACGCGGGTCCTGCCCATCTTGGGTTTGGAGGCTCCGTCTTCTTAACTCTGATGTTTGTTAAAAAATCAGGGTTGAGTTTCAAGATACGGGACGGAAGAAGATTCCTAAATGGAACACACAGCGCCCCGCCCGCGACGGGTTTCTCCGGAGCCCATTTAGTTCCCGTTTATTAGGGCGGCCCAGTAAAGCAGCATCGATTTTCCCCTCACTCTGACCACTTCCCTCTAGAGCCAGCCAAGCTGCCAGCCTCTACTGCTCGCGGTGCTCTCCGAACCTTTTAATTATTTAGTTTCTGTCTAACATTCACCGGAAACCGCTTCATAAACAAGGGCAGGCCAGCGCGCACACATTTTTGCTCAAACTCCCCGAGATTAAGATTAAGGATGGGAGCAGACAGGGAGAAAAAAAAATTTTTAATTAAAAAAATAAAATAAAATAAACATGAAAAGCGCTTCTCGGCGCATCAATCAGCCCCGGGTCGAGGCGATGCCAGACCGGACCCCGGTTCAAAGTCCACGCGGGGAGTCCCAAAGGTGGCCTTTTGGGGCGAGACCTGGGAGCCAGGGGAAAAAAGAAAAAAAAAGGGAGCCATCCCGGGGAAGGGGGGAGGAGGGGGAGGGCTGCTGACGCCAGGACTCGAAACTGTGAACTTGTGAGCTTAGCACAATTTTAAAAGACAAAGGGAAAATATTTGGGAGAAGGAGGCCTTCCGGCGCGGCGCCTCTCCGGGAACGCGCAGAACTTGGGGGGCGGGCGTCGTCCGTTTTAATTCAAAGCGCCGGGTCGGGCCGCCCCGCGGAGGAGAGGCCGCCCGCCCCCACCCCGGCCCCCACCCCCGCCCCCGCCCCCACCTCCTCCCCACACCTTGGAAAAATAAAAGATGTCGAAGGCCCTAGGTCTGGGTGGTTTGCAGCGGGCCGAGAGGCGTGGGGGGCTGCGGCGGGATGCCCGGTGTAATGGAGCCAGCCTGTAGGGGGTATTTAACATTTAATTCCCAGCCGGTCCGCCCCTGTTCCCGGACTGACAGTGGGTAATTGGGAAAGAGGACGTTGCTCTTTTGATGGCCCGCGCCGGCCAGTCTCGCCGACGCCACACTGGGTTTGACGTCACGGGCCCAGCCCCAGAGCCGGGAGCGCAGGGAAGGGGGGTGGGCAGGGAAGAGGAGGGGAGGGGGATGCCCGGGGGGAGGGCCGAGGTCGGCCCCGGGAGCCGCCGGCCAGCAGCGGGGGGCGGGGAGCGAGGCCGGGGCGCGGCTGCAGCGCGTGGCCCGAGGCGCAGAGCCGGGCTGCGGGGGTCTGAGCCAGGCCCGGCGCCGGCCTGACCCGCCTCGCCGGCACGGGCAGGCCGGGCTTCCTCCTCCCGGCGCGGGCGGGGGAGCGGAGGGGGCTCGAGGCCCGGGGGCGGGGGCGGGGGGGGAGGTGGTCCAGGCTCCCCCGCCGCGGGAACCCGCGAGGCCGGCATCCTGGCCTCCTGCAGAGGCGCCTCTGCGCCCTCCCGCAGGCCTGCCGGCCCCTCCGCACCCAGGCACCCAGGCACCCAGGCACCCCGGCACCCCGGCCCTGGCCCGGGCTAGCGAGCCCCCCTCCACCCCGCCCTCGCCGCCCCCTCCTCCTCCCCGGGAGCAGCCGGCCGAGCGCCGGTGGAGGAAGCGAGGAGACCCAGGAGGAGGATGCCGCCGCCGCCGCCGCCGCCGCCGCAGGGCCCCGGGCTCCTGCAGGGCGCGAGGCCTCCCTCACCAGGGTAAGGGGCGGTCGGCGAGCGGCCTGCAGGCCTGGGGCCCTGGGGGCAAGCATCCCCGAGCCGGGCGAGCGACGGCCGGACACCCCCCCCACCCCCCAGGAGCGCGGGGCGGCGGGGGCCAGGTCGGCCCGTCTCCACCGCCAGGCCTCGAGGCGGCTGCTTTAGGCGTCAAGTTGAGTGGGGTGTGTGTGCCCTCTTGGGGAAAGGGTAAGAAATGGAGCCTGGCTTGCTGTCCCCGGTGGCGGCGAGCTGGGGCCCACACACACACACACCCCCAAGCACATGCCCGCGTACAGGTCCCTCCCACCCGCCCTCCCGGGACGGCAGGGGCTCCGTGCCTGGAACTGGGCCACCCCGTCCCCGCCCGGGAACCCGAGCCCGCGGCGGCGCCCCGGGCAGGCGCGTGCCCCCAGCTCACCCCTGCGGCCGCGGGACCCAGAGAGCCGAGGCCCACGCGGGCCGGCGGCCCCCACCCGAGCCTGGCGCCCCGCGCATCCAGGCGAGCTCCGCGGGGCCGAGGTGCCCGCGCGCTGCCCGCGGCCGGGACCCGGGAGCCCAGCCTCGGGGGCCCCGCGCACGGGGAGCGGGCGTGCCGCGGGCCGCCCGGGGCGGTCGTTGGAGCGTGTTTGCTTAAGGAACTTTGCCAGCGGAGCGCGCGCGAAAATAGTCGGATTTCCCAGCGAGGCAGCAAATATTTGCAGGCGGGAGCAAGAAGCGGAGCCGGGCCGCGACGCCGCGTCCCTCCCCCCGGAGCCGCGGCGCCGGCCTGGGCGGACCCGGCCGCGATGCTCGAGACGACGCGAAGCCGGGGACCTGCGGGGCTGGGGGCAGGGAGGGCGCGGGGCTGCGGCGGGGCCAGCAACCGGAGCGCGGCCGCGAGGCCCGGGCGAGCCGGGGCTGGGGCGGGAGCGGCCCTTCCCGGGGCAGCTCGGTCAATCTTCCCTGCCTGCGACCGGTCGACAAAAACGGTGTGAGGCGGCCGCGCTCGCTGCACGTCTGGGGAGGAAGCGGGAGCCCGAGGGGGGCCGAGGCCGCGCCCTGCACCCGCCCGGCCCGCGGCCCCGCGCTCTGCAAGCCTCGGGCTGGCGGCCGGCTCGCGCCCCGAGCCCAGCGCTGCCCGGCGGGGCCTTTAATGGGGTGTCTCCCTTTTAATAGTGGCCATTGTCGGAGCAATTAGCGAGAGACAATAACCGCCAAGAGGCTTTTAATTCGATTCCTTGCGCTGGCAGCGCGCGGCACCGGGGCGCTCCGCACGGCGGGAGGCCGGCGGGGAGGATCCGGCCCGGTGCGGGCCCCTGCCCCGGGGGTGCGGCCCCAGGGGCGGGAGTTCGGGCGGGGGCCAGCTGCAAGCGGGGGAGGGCGCCCTGGTCCTGCTCCCGGGACCGCGAAACCAGCCCTGGGCCTCGCCGGCCCTGCAGGCAGCGCGCGTCCCGGTCCCCGGTGCCTGCTAGAGGGAGAGAAGCGGACGGGGCGCGGCCGAGGAAGACAGGCCTCCTTCCTCCGGGGCCCGAGGGCCCCCGCCTCCATCACCCAATTCCCTTCCCAATCGGGAAGGGAGAAGAAGCCCCTTCTGGCGCGCACACACCTCCCCCCTCCGCGGCCTCGGCCCTCGGATTAGGTTACCGCGGCCAGGCGAGGGTTTTGACTGGTTACAGAAGAGCGCAGGTAAAGCTGTATAAACAGCTCGCAGGCTGCAGGGCTGGAGGGTTACGCCGGGGACACGGCCCCAGGCGCCACCGCCGGGCGAGCGCCGCACCCGGGAGGGGGGAGCCCGCTGGCACGCAGCGCGTCCCCATCTCTGCAGCCCGCACCCGAGCCCCCGCTCTCTTTCCCGCATGAACTGAAAACGCAGGGAATGGGGAGGAAAGCAGAGGTGATGAGAAAGCAGCGAGGCGGTGGGCAGGGCCCCGGCTGTTCTTTGCAAATGAAAGGCGGCGAGCAGGGGACTTGGGGGATGAAGAGAGAAGGGGGGGACCCCAAACTCACTGAGTGCAGATGCTGGAGGTGGAAACGTCCGAGGGGGGAGCCCCACGGGTACTCAAGCGAAAAGAGTTCCGCGCGCGCAGCTCGGCTCCCGGTTCCCACGCCCACCCGCCTCAGGCCTAGGGTCTACCTGCCACCTGCCCTGGGAAATGAGCCATCGCTTTGGAGGGGGTAGATGGTTTGATTCACCTTTTTTTTTTTTTTTTTTTTTTGCTTATTCATCTATCATCGTTTAAAACTCGGAAGGAAACCCGCCCAGGCCAGGAGGAGCAGCGAGAGATGGGGAGAGTCATAGAGAGAGGAGATGCGCTCACAGATTACCCCCTCCTGCTCTGCTCCCGACCGCTAGGTTGGGCCCTGCAGCTTGGGGGATCCTGGCCCTCACTCTGCCGCTACCCTCTTCTCCTCCGGTGAGAAAAAAAAAAAAAAAAGATTGTATCGAGATAAAAAAAAAATTAGGTAGGGGCGCAGCGGAAAGGGGGAGAGAGAGAGGGAGAAGACAGGGGATTTCTGTTTTCGAGGGTAACAGTGCACAGGTTGGTGGCATTTGGGGGGAGCCCCAGTGTTGGGCAGGAGAGAAAGATTCCCCTGGAGGACCATTCGGAAGGAAAGCCAGTCACCCTGCAGGAAGGTCGCACCTCCCCTGCAGTCCTTCCTTCCTGGCCTTGGAGGTCTAGGGGGACAGTGGGAGCCCCATGAGAGGAAGAAGGGACTGGGGACAGAGGGGCTCCAGCGGGTCGGGTCGTCCCTCCCGGGCCACAGGCCGTTGATTCAGCTCCCAGCAGTACCACCGGCCCTCAGGTAGAGGCTGGCCGAGTGTAGACTCAGGCTCTCCTCCTGGGGGGTTCTCAGGCCACCCGCTGAAACATTCGGGATTCCCGGGGAAGTTGTCAGCAGTGTGGGATTCACCCACGGGAACTCCAGGGCCCTGTATTTTTCTGGCAAGAAGGGATGCACTTGGGCCACCTGCTGCACCCCCCTTGCTCCCCGGGTGCTCCCCGATCAACCCGGCCACCTCACTGCCCCTGGCCGGCCCCAGCTCCCAGCCTCAAGCGCTCACCTTACCCGACTCTCTGGCCACGAAAATTTGTCATTACAGGAGGAGGGCTTTATCCCGGAGCTATTGTGTTTGTACCTCTCTGGATTAGCCGGGACCCTGGGGTGTGTTTGTTCCCGGACCTTCGACAGCGCGCTTCAAGGGAAAGGAGAGCTCACAACACGGAGAGGAGCGAGGGAAGATCATTTCCTCCAGATCGGCAGACAAGAGGCGAGCTTCCAAAAGCACCAAGTGTTCTCTGTTCCTCCCCACCCGCTGGACACCCCCCCACCGGGGAAAGTGTGCGAGCGCCCGGGGCCCAGAGCGGGCAAGAGGCCTCCCCGCGTGCCTGCGCCCCGCCGGCCCTCACCCCGCCGGCCCTCGCTCCCCGGCCGGGCCCACCGTGCCGCCCCGGCTCACGCTCGCTTCTCCGCCGTCTGCCACCTCGTGGACCTCAAGCAATTTGTTACATAAAACAAAACAGCCACCACACACATGTGCCTGCAGCCCCGCAGCGACGGACACCCAGGGAGGCCTCGTCCCCTTCTCCTCCTCCCGCCACCACCGCCAGGCCAGTCTGCCCAGTGACCAGGAGCGAAGCGGGGTTGGCACTTGCAACCCCTTCCCCTTCCCCGATCGCCTCGCCGCCGCGCTGGTTAAAAAAACCTCCCTCCGGTTACCCCCACCATGAAGGAAGGGGTGATCGGAAATACTCGGTTCATGCACAAAGACGTACCACAAAACGAATGCACATTTCTGTGTGAAAAGGCTCAGAGGCGGAGGAGACAACGTCTTAGTGGAGCCCAGAAGTGATGGGAATGAGCGGGCGCTAGAGAACACTGGGCTTTGGGGCTCTGGCCCCACACACCTCACCAGGACTCCTAATTCCCCGCCACCTCCGGCGGGTCCCCGGACACAAATCGCCTTAAATTCCAAAAGAGGGGTTCTCAGCCACCCGCCTCCCACATACCTGCCCCTTCCTGAGGCTCTCTCTCTGTGTGGCCCTGAGCTGCTGGGCGGCCCAACAGGAAGCTCCACCAATGAGTGCCCAGGGGCGCCCACTCCCATCCACTCACTGCACCCCCGACTTACCCCCACCTCATATATCAGCTGCGAAAAGGCAGGGTGGAAAGAGCAATAAAAGGCAAATGCAGCTTCCCCTGTCTCTGGGCTTTTGGCAGGACGGACTAACCAGTGTCCGAGTACCCCCCCTCCTCCACCCCATCCCCGGTGGGGTGGGGGTGGGGTGCTGGCAGAGACAGCTCCTATAGTACGGAGGGTGGGCCTGGGGAGATGATGTACCAGGCGCCACTCACCCGCATCCTCTGAATGCAGCTGGGCTCTCAAACCAGGAGCCTTAGGCCTGCCAGGGCTGCCGGCTGGAAGCTGGAGGCTGGCCCTCCTCCTCGGTCCCCCAAGGGAGTCGGTAATGGGAGCCCAGGGGAGCTGACACCCACCTGGGGCTTGGTCCCGCTGACCTGGTCGCCACACCCCGTCCCCATCCGAACGAGCAGCCAACTATTCTCTTCTCCCAAATCACACACATGTTTAAAAGGGTTAATGGTAAGCTCCCTCCTCGCTGGGCCCTGCAAGCATCTCGCATCCAGGCACCTGGATTGCCTTGAGGGGCCTGACCGGGTCTCCTTGCCTCGGAAGGCAGTGGGTGGGGGGGACCACCAGCGTCCCTTCCCCCTGCCCGCGCCCCCCAACACGCACACCTTTTCTGCCACAACCGCGAAGGGTGGAGGGCTGCCAATGCTACTTTATTAGTTGCCACTTTCAAGTTCATAAGCTCCTGTCCATTGCCCCAGTGTCCTAGTGAACGCAGGCAAGAAGGGAAGGAGAAAATAGCCAAGAAACAGGGGAAGGAAACCCGAGGGAGGATCCGGGGGTGGGGATCGACTCCCTTCCATCCACGGCCCCGGGACAGAATCGCCCAGGGCCGGTTCCTCGGGCGCCGGCGGGGGTCTCCGGGAAGAAGAAGAGGTGGACCAGAGCCCCTCTCCTGTCCGGATTCACTCAACTTCCGATGCCTTTTCACGATTCCTCCGTCGGGAACTGCCTCCGACTGAGGGACTGCTGGGAGGTCTGTTGGTCCGATGTCCCAGGAGAAAGTAGAGTCCTCGCCCCTGCTGCCCATCCTGCTCCCCCACGACCCTGGGCACCCTCTCTTACAGGTCGTGGTTTTCTCGCTCAACTCAGGGTGCTCCTGGAAGCAGGGGTGCCTCGGGGCCACTAGCTCTCCAGGGATGCCAGATGCCCTCACATCTGGACTCCCAACTTTTATCTCACAGCGCACAGCTGTTTCCCTAATTATATGCAGAGACAATGAGCCCAAGCTCACACTCGTAAGCAGAGGAAAATAAACACGCAATTGACACTCCCATCCCGCGGCCACCTTTGGGAGAAGGCTGAGCTGCTTCTCGTCGGCGGGCTCTCTCCCCGGGTCCCCGGCCCTCCCTGCACTGGAAGACGTGTGTCCAGCCCTCCCCCGGCATTCCGACCGTCTCTCACACTTCTGTCTAGTTTGTCTCCGCATGCCTCACTCCGTAGCTCGCTCTCCACCAAGGGCGTACACACATGCACCCACCATGCTCGCCCAAGGTCACTGCAGAAAGCCAAAGACTGCCCGTGCCCGCGGAAGAAAAAAAAAAATAATAATAAAGCCTGGGGTCTAGTTCATTTTCTTCCAGGGGCAGCTGTCCCCTTGGCGTCTAGACCGCCCCTTAATTCTCTCCACGTGGAGCCGGGAAAGCGAGGGCAGAGTTAGAGAGAAGAGAATGATAGTCACTGACCTGGGTATTTTGCTCCCGCGGGCCAGCTGTGTTTTATTTTATTTTATTATTATTATTATTTTCCTGACTTGCCAGAGATCCGAAGGCAGAAATGACAGGCAGCCTTGGCCACTCCGGTCGCCGCTGCGGTCCTAACCGCCCCAGCTGCTTACGGCATCTCACGCGGGCTTCCAGCGAGCAGTAAAACCTGGGTGATGTGCATCCTTCCTAGGAGCCCCCTCCCTCCGCCTCCTCTGCTCACTGTAGAGAGCGGAGCTCTTCCGGGTTGCGCAGGGGGAGAGGGAGGGAGGAAAGAAGACTGAGCGGGGAATGGATTTCACCCCCTTGTGCAAACACGCAAACCACACATCTGGGGTGTGTGAGGCCAGAGGAGCTGGGCCGGTGGGGCGGGGGGAGACTGCCTGCAACGTGAGCAGCCCCTGGCGCCTACAGGCCCACCGGCTCTGCCAGGGGTGGAATCACCACTGCAAATGTCATCGCCAGTGTTGACTGGGTCATTACCCGCCCCCCCCTCAAGATATAAAAGCTTTTGCAGAGTCTCTTCGTCCCATTTTTTTGGAGCGAGTGGGGACCCAGTGGGAGCGTCTAGAGGTACAGTCCGCGCCACCATTAGCAGGGTCTCTGCCCCTCAGGGCTGTCCCTCTGCCTTCTGGTTCCTCCTCCAGTTTGTGTCTGCTGACGCCTCCAAAATGCCTGTGCTGGGCTTTCCTGTGCCTTGGGTGCGGCTGTCCGGCACAAGGTAGGGAGGGCAGACCCACGGGCCACCAGGCTCCGGGCTCGCTGGTCCACCTTGGCCCTCCTCCCGGTGGCACAGGAACGGCCGGAGGGAGGCCCGGCCCTGCAGACACTGAGTAGAGGTTTGGGGACGAGGCTCTCTCTCGGGGTCCCAACTCTTTTCAAGAAGAAAAGAAGGAAATTTAGCATCCAGGGCCCCTGAGGTGAGGGAGCGAGAACCAGAGGTAGCTGGAGGAGGTGGGGGGGGGGGGCCTGAAGGAGAATCTTCTGTTGGGTGCCCAGCCAGGAGCTCCCGCCCTGCCCCGTGGCATCTCTACTCCGGCCCAGGGGGATCGAATCCTCCAGGGAGGAGATCGGCATGAATAAATTTCTGCAGGAGTAAAATGAAACCCCGTGAACACTGGGGGAGAAAGGTCAGGGTCCATTCGTTTTGACAGGTAGCGTTTCCCCCTCACAATATTTATGCAACAAGAATATGGAGACTGACTTTAAAAATAAATACATCTTGGGGGAGAAATAAAACCAAATGTATCCACCGCCGGCCCAGGACGCTAAGAACCTCCTTGCGTGGGACCCAGCTGGGTAGTAAGGAGTCGCCCCGGCTTGGTGCCGCCAAGGGTTTAGGGGTGATCGTTCTTGGGGGGCATCGTGGGGGGGACGGCCACCGGCCAGCGAGGGCAGAAGGAGCAGTGCAGGGGCGCGCCGACCTGAGGAGGGGTGCGGGGAGGGTCACGGGGTGCGATGGGAGAGGAGGTCAGGATGGGGCCCGCTGGGGGGCTGGGGACGCCCCGTTCCGAGCACCCAGGGGCCCCGCGGCCTGGCCCCCTGGACCGCGCCCCCCCAGCTCCGCACCGTCGGGGCTCCGGGCCCAGGCCGAGGGGGGAGGGCTGCTCCCGGGAGCGGAAGGGGCTCTCCCAGGCCCAGAGGGAGCCCCGAGCCCCCCTCCCCACCGCCCTCTCCGCCGGCTCCCTCCCGCCTGCCGCCACCCAGCGGCCGAGCCGCCGACAGGAGGCCGCTCGCTCCACAGCTCCCCCCACCTGTTGCCCCGGGCCCCCCTGGCAGGGGGCTGCGGGTGGGGGTGGGGGGGGGGTGGGGGTCGTGCCGGGAGGACCCGGGGTTGCGGAGCAGGCGCCCCCCGCCCGCCTTGGCCCCCTGGAGCGCGGCCTCGTGGGGAAGTCGCGCCGCGGGGGCCCCGGGAGTGAGCCGGACCCCGCCTGTCTCCGCGTCTCCCCTCCCCTCCCCTCCCCTCCCCTGCAGCCCCGCTGCCCACCGGGGAGCCTCTCCAGCTCGGTCCCCGGAGACCCGCCCAAGGCCCCCGCCCCCCCCCGCCCCTCCTTCCCCTCCCCTCCCTTTCCCTCCGCTCCCTTCCCCTCCCCTCTCCTCCCTCCTCTCTCCTCCCCTCCTCTGAGTCCGCGCTGCCCACCGGGGAGCCTCTCCAACTCCGCATCCCGGGGACCCGCCGCAGGCCCCCGCCCCCGGGTCCCTCCCCGCCTCCTGGGCCCCCTCCCCTCCTCGCCCTCCCCTCTCCTCCTCGCCCTCCCCTCCCCTCCCCTCCTCGCCCTCCCCTCTCCTCCTCGCCCTCCCCTCTCCTCCTCGCCCTCCCCTCTCCTCCCCTCCCCTCCCCTGCAGCCGCGCTGCCCACCGGGGAGCCTCTCCAGCTCCTCATTCCCGGGGACCCGCCGCAGGCCCCCTCCCCGGGTCCCTCCCCGCCCACTGGGTCCCCTCCTCGCCCTCCCCTCCCCTCCCCTCCCCTCCCCTCCCCTGCAGCCGCGCTGCCCACCGGGGAGCCTCTCCAGCTCCGCGTCCCCGGTCCCTCCCGCCCCCTGGGTCCCCTCCGCCCCCCTCCCGGGTCACCCCCCTCGCCCCCCGCTGCCGCCCGGAGCTGCCGGCCTGACCGCCCCTCTCCCCGGTTCCCTTTTCTGCTGACGCGGGCACTCGCCAGACTCCAGGTCTAAAGTGTCGCCCGGCCAGGGACGGAGAAATCCGACCGCGTCCACCGCTCGCCCGTCACCCCAATACCACCTTTAGCAAAGGAGGGCTTAACTGAAGGAAATTCGGCCGCCAAGGACACTCGGGCTTAGGACTTGGTGGAAGCGAGCGGTGTGCGGGGCAGCGCCGGGCGGAGCGGGGTTCCGAGGAGCCACCGGCCTTGCGTGTGGCCGCGAGGGGCCCGGGGCGGGGGGAGCCGCTGCTGGGGGGGACCCCGGGGCGCGGCATCCCGGGGGCCGCGGGCGATGGGAGGGCGGGGGGGGGGGGACCCGGCAGTGGGTGAAGAGAGGAGGTCTCCCCAGAAGTGAACAGTGGGGGGAAAGGCGCTGGTGGCCCAGTGAGACCCCCAAGATTTATTCTTGGTTGGTGGACACCGGCCCCTGCACACTGTAAAGATGCTGCTTTAATGAAGCGACAAGTCGCTTTCTGAATTTTAAAAGCTACCACTCTGGCTCGCTGATTCGCGGTTCAGGTCTCTGTGCGTGTGTATATACCTGTGTGTGTGTGAGAGAGAGAGAGAGAGAGAGGGAGGGAGAGCACCCTCGGTTATTCAGGGGTGCTGTGGGCGATCAGTGCTGAGGACCAGCAGGCCCGGGTGCTCAAGAGCCCGCCCTGGGTTAGCAGGTCTGAGGGGCCTGGGTGGCCCCACTGCCCAGACCTCAGGACTCTGCAGTGAGCCTCTCCCCTGGGGAGTGCTTGTGTGGTACGCACCTGAGCAGCAGAGCCAGGAGGCAAGGACCCAGCTCTCTGCCACCCAGTCATCCTGGTGGGGGGGCTCCTCACCTATTGCCTGCCCCCCCCCCCTTGCACACATCCCCTGCTGCTGGCTTCCCCCGCTCCCTTTCCCCTCCCTGGAGCACCTACCCCCTGGCTTCTTAACCCCTTAACCCTGGGCAGGCGAGCATCCTTCCCTGGGCTAGGATTCAGAGGCTGAACTCAGTAGAGAAATGTTGGGAGGCTCCTGGGCCTGGGGACAGAGCTGGGGTTGGGATTCCTCCTGGAGGCAATCCCGACAGCCCGATTGGCACCAGCATCGATGGCTTTAAATCCTGTGGCTCTGTTGGGCCACATTCCTACAAGCTAAGGCATTTGATTGGATTTTAAATATAAAAGGAAGTCACTGGGCAGGTGGAGGTAGAAGATGGGTCAGTAAATGACTAATGATAATAGAAACAGTGTGTCCCAGATCTCTGCGATGGCCGCGCAGATAGGAAGTTCACCTGTTGGATAAAGAAAAAGGGGACCCTGTAGGGAGAAATAATCGCTGGCACAATCTCCAATCTTTCTAAGAATGTGTGGCCACTTTGAGTTGTTCGAAGCAGGGCTGGGGAACCGTATATTTAATCTTCCAGGTTTTCAACATCCCATTTCTTTCCCTTAAAACACAGGTAATATTTTTCTTCCTGCCTGTAGGTCTTCAGCCTCCGTCCCCCTCTCAATTTTTCTAACCTTCCCGGCTATCCCCTCAGGTTGCTTTTAATTCTTTCGCATGCGGCTCTCCACCAGATGAAAACACACACTTTAAATACCAGCCTGGGTTTAAAAGTTCTAATCTTTCAATTCCACCCATTGGGATGTGTTCTATTATAAATGTGGAGGGTGGGGGGAGTTGGGAGGGTGTGAAGGAGTCTGGCGTGAGAAAATCCAGTTCTTTGATTTTCCTTTTCTTTTTTTTTTGCTTTTTTTCTTTTTTCTTTTTTTTTTTTTTTTTCTAATGGAACATTTTTATTAAACTCAACTTCTAGGTCTGTGACTGCCTAGGTTTCCATGACCGAGATTTGCCTGGCTGGGGGGTGGGTGGTGGTAGAGCACTGCGTGGTGGGGGTCTGGGTGGTGTGGAACCGTGGACATCTCACATGGAAGTTTCACAAAGCAGTGACTGGAAATTAAAAAAAAAAAAATCAGACCTATTCCACCCAGGCGCCCTAAATAAATAGCCCCGTTTGCAAATTCCTATCAATTATTACGTGATGGGAAAAAATCCTATCTGAAAATAAAGCACGTGGACGTGGAGAATTTTAATTAAATCTTACTGTGGATATAATAACATGGAAGTGATTTTTCATTCGGCGCTTGCCTGCTCACCAGTGTTTTATGGCGTTTTCTTGCCTCTGACTTTATTTTAAAATATTAGACGAGGTGGAGAATTATAAACGACTCTTTCCTTATCTGTACTGCTCACATATCCAGGATCAGAGGAGCTGATTAAGAAAGAAGTCAGAGGCAACGTTGGATTCATAATGATTTGGAATAATGAATCCTTATCTCTGCTTTCCAGATTATCTGCCTTTCAGCTCCCAATGTTTTGTTACATGGGATAATTTATTGCATCTAATACATCACAATGAATCTGATGGTAGAAAGTGATGGCCAGCGTTGTGAAAAGGGGGCCCTTATTTTTTATCCCGGGGCAATGAAACTGCTTTTTGCAGTTTTTAATTGGGAAAATATAAGGTAGATCTGATAAAAAGAGAGAGAGAGAGAGAGAGAGAGCGCGCGCGAGCGCTGGGTATAATCTTGCCTGCTCGTGCCTTACCACGCGGCTCTTTAATTAGTGTGTCAATTTCAGGCTGAAATTAACAAGATCGACCTGAAACCAGCGCTTAGTTTCTCCCCAGCACCGAGATCCTAATTTTTAACATGATTTATTTTTATGAAAAAGGAGATAATTAATCATAAACACCGACTAAAGCTCAGAGCCAAGTTAAGATAAAATGCCATTTGCATCTTTATATAGAAAGATACCAATAATGTTAATTTTCCTGAGATTTCCTCTCCGCTCACCCCGTGTCCTGTCCCCCACCCCCCACGCGAGGTTCCCACCCTGACCGCTGCCCACTCTGGCCCCATTCCAAGTAAACAAGAAAAAAGAAAACAAAACAGCAATCCCAGGTTTCTCTTATTCATTGCTTTCTTTTAAAAAGTGCATATATATATATTTATATATTCAGCTCTTCTGGCTTTGTCTGTCAACAAGCAGAATGAGCATAGGGTTTGTTGTGGGATCCCCCCCCTCCTCCAGCAGAGTGGTGAATGGATCTGCCTGTTTTCCCAGATCCCCCCCGCCCTGCACCGACCCTCATCATCTTCCCTGGGTTTCAGAGTTGGAGAGAAGAGGACACACATCTCATTTAATGGTTAATTAGTTACGATAATTGGCATTTTTGTTTCTTTTGTATTTTGCCCTAACGCCAAAGGAACAAAAGCCATCTAAACGCAACAGGCTTTCCTCTCTGCCTCTTTCAGGATGGATTTCCGAATCCCAGGCTGTACCCGGAGTCCCCTCCCAACAACTGACAACACTAGCAACCTCCCAGCTTCAGGAAGTAGAAGGGGCAGGAGTCACCGGTAATTTGCTTTTTAAGCTCGTGCCTGTTGATTACTTTCTGGTTGCTTGGATCAAACAATCGTTGCAAATATGCAAACCAGCAAGAGGAGATTCATACATATCCACTCTCCAATTGTTCCTCCTGACGTCAGATCATAATTTCTTGGTAATTGGATGGCTTGCACCCGAATAACGCGCATCTGAAATTCTCTACGTTTCTCTAGGTTGCAGTAGATTTTGTACTGGGAGTGTAGGGTGGAGTTGGGGGCAGGATTTGGGTTGTTTGGTTTTTTTGTGTTTTTTTTTTTAAGAATACTTTCCAGTTCACCATAGTCCTATTTTTTTTTTTTTTTTAAGATTTATCTATTTGACAGAGAGAGAGTGAGCACAAACAGGGAGAGTGTCAGGCAGAGGGTGAAGCAGGCTCCCTGGATGTGGGGCTTGATCCCAGGACCCCGGGATCATTACCTGAGCTGAAGGCAGAGGCTCAACTGACTGAGCCACCCAGGCGCCCCACCATAGTCCTATTGTCTCCCTTCCTCCCCGCACTTGGGAACCTTTACTTCTCAAGTGCAGAGACGAGGTTTGTTTCCTGAGCATGTCATCTCCCCGACAGTTCTAGAGCGGGTTGGACAATGTTGAACGCAGGTGATCAAGATGACGGAAGTGGGGGGTGCAGTTGGGTCTGAAGCAGGGGTGAGGTTCTGTAGAGCCAAATCCGCGGTTCCTCTGCTTAGACCTACAAGGGCCCCCACCACTGGGCTTTCCTCTCCTAGGATCACCCGAGGTTCCCAGCCTTCTGCAGTTCCAGTGTCAGTTCCTGATCCCGCCCCACACCCTTAAAGGTATCCAAATAGTTACAGATTTTAAAAACTTGGCTCTTGATGCCGATAAAGACACTTGAGGTCGTTCATGGCCCGAGGGAGGGAGAGACCTGGTTTTCTGGGATGCTCTCCTTGTAGCTTTCGGTTCAACGTTGGCCTCACGCCGGTGGATATCAGATGCCGAGTTCCAATTTCGTATTAAATACCGCATGAATTCCCTCTCCTGCCCGTCTGCCTCTCCCTCTCCTTCTCTTCTTCACCCCTGCCCCGGTTCCTCTCTTCCCTCTCTTTAGGACACATCACTCCAAGAATTTCAAGTATCAATTATAAGTAATATTAATTTCTCAGCCCCAACCAGTGAAGTGCGGATGATCTGATAGGAGTATAAAAACGGTGCTTCCCTAGATGAAACAGACCAGTGGAGCCTACTGGGCCATTTCCCATGCCCAGATGAACATTCAATTTTCCGGCATTATCTCCGCACTTAAACTCGCGTGCTCCATTTCTGTGCCAAGATAAATTTGCATAATATTTGCAGCTGTAATTAGCTGATGAGCATCTCCCAGCCTCCCCCTTTTGTCTCTCTCTGCATTTGGTCTTCCACTGATGCCACATTTGATCTTTAATATTACAGGATTCCCGATAGAGGATTGCATATCTTATCTTCTCGGCTCCAAAATCTTCTAAGAAGGAGGGAGAGAGGGAGCGAGGGGGTTTGGGGAGAAGCGTGAGGGAGGGGAATGAAGCTTCAGTAATCAGGGTTTGAACAGGTTAGGATGGGGAGAAGGTAGAGGGAGCGACAGAACAAATGAGAGCCACTGAGAATCTGTGGTGGCTGGGGTGGGGAGCGGTGGGACCAGCCTCTTGGAAAGGAGAATCTGGAATCCACCCGTTACTACTGAGAGAACTGGGGAGTGGGGTCATGGGAGGTCGGGCTGGAGATCTGGAAACTGGCTGAGGTGGGGGGAGAGAGGTGAGTAGCCAGCCTTCACGTTGTGGCCCTTCCTCCCTTCTGGGAAAACAAACAAACAAACAAACGCAAACAACAACAATAACAACAACAACAACAACAACAACAAAAAACCAAACGGTCCAATCTGCGGCTCCAAGGAAGGCGCTCCGGCGGGTAGCTCCCCTCCAGCAGAAACTGGAACTTTTGAAACCAGGCGACTGTCTTATCTGCTCATCTGGTCGCCTCTCCTTAATAGAGAGCACAGCGCTCCTGAATCTCTAATGTGCCACGGTTTCGTTCTGCGCGTTTCTGGTTAGAAGAAATAAGAGTCCCCCTCTAAGAAAAGAGGGAAAAGAAAGTGAAGAAAGGGGGGTGGGGGAGGAAAAGCAGAAAGACACAAGAGTTTAGAAAAAGAGGAGACCCGGGGTGGTCCTCCCAGCAAACTGGGTCGCCTCCAGAAGGGGAGCAAACCTGGCCAAGTGTCCCCCAGCCTCGTCTGGGTTGTTACTATTGGGCTACTTTTCTCCAGTGAAGTTTCCTGACCCGGCTGGGGTCCGGGTGGGGGGTGGAGGGTGGGGGACGCTGGGTGGAAGGAAGGCGGATTAGAGGAGCCACTGGTTGAATTAGTATCTGTGGGAATCCAGAGGAGTAGAGAGAGAAAGGAAAGGCAAGAGGGAGAAGGAGGTAAAAAAGAAGACAAGAAAGAGTCGACTTTCATGCCAATCATTGGAACAAATAGCTAACATTTAACGTTTACACGCGCTCTGGCGACGCCCTGGCGCTCCGAGGACCCGGGGCAGGGCTAAAATGTCCCGAAAGCCTTTGGAGAAAACGAGTTTCCAGCTATCAGGTTCTCCCCATCTCCCCCCTTCCACAGGGCTTCGGTTTCAGGCTGGACTTGTCCAATGTCTGCGTTGCCGCTGCGAGCTCCTAAATGAGTGTCAAGGAGGCAAATATCAAATAGCGCCGGGGTCAAGGCGGTTTGGTTAACCGTGCAGGGCGCTCGGGACCCAGACCTGTGCGGGACGCGCAGGGGGGAGGGAGGCGGCCGGGAGGGGGCGGGGAGGGGGGACCGAGGGAGGGACGCTGGGCGGATGGAGGGGCGGGGGGGGGGCGCCCACCGTGCACAGGGGGGCTGAGCCCCCCACGCACCTCCTCGCCCCCCGCCAAGCAAGGAAAGGCGCCTGTTGGCTCAGCGGGAGAGGAGTCCCTTGGAACTTTGCTCTTCTGTTTTAACGAGGCCAACGTTGCGCAGCCAAGATCAGAAGTGCGCCTTTAGGGACTGGGGAGCTCCAGGCCTGCTTCCCCACCTGCTGCCCGAGGGTGTCGGACGAGGAGTTGGCCAAGGTCCCCTCGTGCTGGGGAAGGGTGCAGGGCGTGGGCCCAGCGCGGTTAACCGGGAGCGCAGGGGCCCGGGTGACAGGCTCTGCCCGGTGCACCCAATGCGCCCCACGGAATCCAGAGCTGTGAGCCCCAGTCCTCCTCCACCAGAGCCCCGAGCTCGGTGGCCGCGAGCAGCAGCAGCAGCGACTGTCGGGGGGAGGTCTCCGTCCAGGGAAGTCCACCCCCACCCCCGCACCGCCCCTGCAGCCCAGGTTCCCGCGCTGTCCCTGCTCCAGGGCTCGGGCTCCGAAGTGCTTGCAAAGGAGAACACTTCTGCTGGTGGGGGGGGGGAGGGCGCCCTGGGGCTGCCGGGCAGGGCAGAGGCGGGGACCCAGCGATTGCCCAAGGCCCGCTGCATGCGCTCCGCGGAGCCTGCGTCCCAGGTTCTGGACCCGGCTCTCCGCGCTCGCGGAGGTGGGGGGGGGGGCGGGGAGACACGTGCACCGGGGGGAGCGTGCGTGGGGGGTTCAGCCCCCTCCCCCCTCGGCCCTGTGGGGTGGGGGTGCCTGGGGCTGATTTCCCCCGGAGGCAGGAGGCTGCGGGCCAGAGGTGGCTTTGCAGGACGGAGCTCAGGCTGCCCCCTCCAGGGCTGGGCCCCAGGTCCGCGCTGTGCACCCCGCCCCCAGCGTCCCCCCTTGGGGTGTATCCCAGGCCGAGCACCGGACCCCAGGCCTCTCCTGCGGAGCTGGGGTGGGAGGATGGGGGGGCCTGAGCTCCAGGCCTGGGGGGTGCAGCGGGGTGAGGACCGAGGTACAGGGGTGGGCCCCCCCCCCCCCCCCGGACACGACAGCGGGGTGCCCGGACCTCGCGCAGGGTGGGCTGGGGCCCTGCCTTCTTAAATAACCCTCTTTGGGTGAGTTTTTCCCTTCCCTCTGTGTAATTCTCAATGACAGTCATGAAGACTCATCACGATGTTACTTTTCCCCTTCTTTCTCAAATTTAAAAAAAAAAAAAAAGAGGAAAAAAAATACGCACCCGACTCCACTAGCGTTCGGGTTCCGGAGAAATTCTCAAATAGAGCAGTGTAATTTCTCAGTTGATTTTGATTGACATACTGTCCCTGGGATCATGTGTTAATCCCTTCTTCACTCAAGCCTTTTCATAACTCATTTCTCTCTTGCTAGATGGGGGCTCTGATGGTTACCGAGGCAACGACGATAGCACTAAGCTATTTCCCTCTCTGCAAGGAGACCATTATTCCGCATGCATAGGCCATCTGCAGCAGAGGTCGTCGCAAAGTCATTCACAACACAGCACACGTTTATTAAACTTTTATTCTCTTTTTTCCCCCAACACGGAAACTAGTTTGCACTTGTACGGGGCTGGGGGGTGGGTGGCAAGTGCCGCTCAGTGTCGGCCCGCAAGGACAGTCCTCTGGGCGGTGGCGGCTGGCGGCCTGCGCTGGGCCAGAGGTCCCTTCACGTCCCCATTGGCCAGAGGGGCTTTGGTCGCCGCCTCTGGGGCCTTGAGAATAGGATGGAGGGGTTGCATCTAAAGGGTAGGTGGGAGCGGGCCTCCATCCTCAGTCACCTTTGTTCCTGCCTGGGCATCATCTCCTCTTCCTGTCCTGCCCGGAGCGGCCTCTCCCCAGGGTACCTGCAGACACCCCCCGGGGAGCCACCTGCCGGGGCACTGGGGTCCTGGGCTTCTTTTCCCATCACGCAGCCTGCTGGTGGCACAGAGTCGTGCCCCCGTGGCCCTTGATGGGAGGTGCTGGAGAAAGCATGGGTTTGGGTGTCAGCCTTCTCCAGCAGTGGGGGGGGGGGGGTGAGCCCAAGACCGGGCCGCCTGGGCCCGTCAGTCAGTCAAGGACATGACCTGGACAGGGCCCCAGGTTCCGCATGCAGTGCCAGACTCAAGGCACCCAAACCAAAGGGCACCTGCGAGGCCTGCTGATGGCCACTGCCTCGGTTTCCCTCACCTTCTCCCAGTTCCTCCCTCTCTCCCTTTCTTTTTCTTTACTTTCAGCCTCCAAGCCTTTGTCCTTTCTTTCTTTGTTTTTATTTTTTTTAAGATTTTATTTATTTATTCATGAGAGACGCACAGAGAGAGGCAGAGACACAGGCAGAGGGAGAAGCAGGCTCCATGCAGGGAGCCTGACCTGGGACTCGATCCGGGGACTCCAGGATCAAGCCCTGGGCCAAAGGCGGTGCTAAACCACTGAGCCACCCGGGCTGCCCTCTTTCTTTTTCTTGTAATGGGAGTGGTGGACCCACTTGGGGCCCCAGGGCGGGCATCTTGGGCTGCAAGGGCCTCTATGAGCCCAGCCCCAGAAGACGGGCTCCTGCCAGCCTCCTGCCCCAGGGCTCCTGCGGCCCCCCGAGAGCCTGCCTCCCACCACCTCGCTGTGGGAGCCTGCCCCAGCCACGGCCAGGGCCATGACCCAAAGGAGGGCTGTCCAGGCCACCGTGCCGCCAGCCGTTGGGGGCACCGGTGGTCAGGCCCGAGCCGCAGCGGGGCTGGCTGGCAGCTCTGCACACACTCTGGGGGCCCTGAGCAGGCCGGACAGACGGCAGTGGGGTAAAGGTGAGGGGCTCCTAGCTCAGCAGGTACAAGGGCCTCCAAAGGCCTCCAAGGGCCTCCAAGGGTCAAGCTCCTCCCCCTAGCCCATGATTGCCTGTGGTCTGTCTACACCCGCGGGCGGTGATGAAGGCCAGAGGGGGCGCTGTTGGAAGCCCCCCCACTCCACCGTCCTATTCCTAGAACTGGTGCTGCTCTGCTCAACCCCAGGGGTGACGATGCCTGCCCGGCGGCAGGCCTGTGCCCAGGAACACACCTGGCTCAAGGCCAACTAGGACCAAAAGATCCAGGGATGGGTCCTCACAGCCCCGACCAGCACCCCCACTCGAGGGGCACTGGGTCCCCCAGTGCCAGGGAGACCCTGAAAGAAAAGGAGGAGGGAACTTTCTGAGCAAATCAGCCGGCTTTTCCGGGGCTCTGTGCTTCACACACCTACACCTACCCCGGGAACACGATTAGAGCACTGAACCCTCAGGCCGGCTGGCCCTCCTGCAAGGCCTGTGCCCAGGGGGGTCAGGAGGCTGGGATCTAGAGCGACCTGACTGTGGCTGGGGGGCTGCTGAGAGGGGACTGGGGCTCGGGGTGAGCTGTGGTGGCCCCAGTAGGGATCCTACGTGTCGATGTGTGTCGTCGGTGTCTGACCCGGCTTCCCGGGGGCCTGGGATCGAGTCCCCCATGGAAGCCTGCTTCTCCCTCTGCCTGCGTCTCTGCCCCACCCCCCATGAATAAGTTAAATCTTAAGAAAAAATAAAATAAAAAAAAAAGCAGGTTCCATCTGCAGGGAGCGGGTCGAGGGTGGCAGAAGCAGAAAGAGCCCCTGGCCTCTCCACTGCGAGGGTCAGAGGGTCACATCGCGGGCCCCTCCCGCCTGTGCGGGGTGCTGGCTGGAAGGGGGACGGTGTCGGGCCGGGGTGGGGTGAGCGGTAGGAGAAAGGCCACAGCTCTCCGGGGTGCCGGGGGCAAGGTCACAGCAGTCGCCACCCAACTGACTTATGGGGCGGGGGGGGGGGGGGGGGGGGGGGGAACTGCACTGCTGGAAATCCTGCTCTGGGACTCTGGGAGAGGTGTCATGTCCCCCCCCCCACACTAAGGCTTAGGCACCTGCACCCAAGCCCCTAAGGGTATTACTGTGTAATAATAGTGGCCGCATCCACGGGCTGCGGGCTGCTCCTTAAATACTTAGCACGTCATCCTCTAAGGTAGGTTTGTCCCTTCTCTATAGGTTTGTCCCTTCTCTACAGGTGCCAGCCGCCTGGCCTGACCCCAGCTCTCATCGCCTCCAGGAGGACGCTTTCTCTGGTGCGAACTTTGACAGCGGGAGTGTCAAGAAAGACAAGCAGATAGATCATGACAGAAGCGATCAATACTCAATACTCGGGGAAATGCAGGACCTGTCGCTGTGTGAGCCTGGAGGACGGGATGCCGGGGGCGTCTCCAGAGGCTTCCTTACCAAACTGCCCGCGCTCCTTCTGGATCTCAGGGGGCAGGGGGGGATGCTCGGGAGATGGTGGAGCAGGGCAGGGGGCAAGGGACATTCCAGAGGGGAACAGGCAAGGGTCGAGGACGGGGTACAGGGAGGTCAAGGAGCCCTGGGAAATGTCACCTGCCCTGAATGGAGAGAAGTGACAGGGGTCGGCACACGTGACCACGAGAGCCTTGAAGGTCAAGCCAGCCGGCTTTATGTGGTGGGCGCTGGGCCCGGGGAGGGGAGTCTCTAAGCTGAGACGCAGAGTGATGCGGAGTTAAGTGGTAGATTCTAGAAGCCCTTCTGGTGAGCAGCTTCCTCCCTAGACATCGCTGTACAAGGTGAGTGGCCCGTAACATTGGGTTTTTTGCTTCTCAAGATGCTGGGGCAAAATCAACGTGCACCGAGGCCTGCGCTTCTCCGGGCGCTTTCCCAATATTGCTGCGCGGGGACCTCCGTGCCCCAGGGCCGTGCAGGTGTCCCCAGAAGAGCAGCCCAGGGTAGGGGGGCCCTGACGCAGCCAAGGCCGGAGGGGAGAGAAGTGCCACCACCTGGAGAGCGGGCCGGAGGAGCGCGCTGGGGGATATATGGCAGGTATCTACAAACCCTCACGCTAATTGATGGGCTCCCCATATATCATCCCAGATAAAGGGCCCCGTGCAGTAAATGCTGATGTTTAGAACATCCTGATAGGGCTTTGTTAACAAGAAGATAACAGAAGAGCAAGATATGTTTGTTTAGCTGCCTATAGATAAACCCAATAGGTCTTTGTTAACTTTTCATGACGGATGGCAACTACTAACCATGATAAATAATCCGGGAGCGGGCAACTTTCTTCAAAGTGCTGGGATCGGCCCAGATTTTTAGGCCTTTGGAGGGAGGAGGGAGCACTCTGCGCGCGAGGACACCCGGGTCGTTGCGCTACTGGGCTTGACGTCTGCGAAATGATTTTAAGGAAGCCTGGAACCAGGCCGCCCCGCGATGCGTGTTCGGGCCTCCGGAAACCTGGCAAGTTGAGGAGCAGGATTTCTCGGACGAGCCTGCACAGCCGGGCAGAGCCCTGAGAGATCCGCGGGGATATGCTTCTAGCAGCGACGAACAGGTGAGAATAGGCTTTTCAATACTTGGAACACGGTGGCCAGAGACGCTCCTCCCGGCCACTCGTTGCAAGTCTTATCCCAAGTGGATGGCAGCATCAGAATTTCTTTCGGGGCATCTAGGAGGCTCAGGGGTTGACCTGACCTTCGGCCCAGGGCGTGACCCCGAGGTCCTGGGATCGAGTCCTGCACCAGGCTCCCGCAGGGAGCCTGCTTCTCTCCCTGCCTGTGTCTCTGCCTCTCTCTGTATCTCTCAGGAATAAATAAAATATTAAAAAAAAATTCTAGGGCAGCCCGAGTGGCTCAGCAGTTTAGCGTGATCCAGCCCAGGACAGGAGATCGAGTCTCGGGATCGAGTCCCACGTCGGGCTCCCTGCCTGGAGCCTGCTTCTCCGTCTGCCTGTCTCTCTCTCTCTCTCTCTCATTAATAAATAAATTTTAAAAAAATCTTAAAAAAAAATTCTAAGAGCCATGGGGGTAAGTTTTGTCACTGTGTTTAAATAAGTCTTGCCCACTGACGGTCAGCATGGTGTTAACCAGACGGAACCACAAGTAACACTTTGCCCAGAACTCACCCAAAACAAAAGCCTCAAAGTACACCCAAGGCAGCCGTTTCATGCATCCAGTTACAAAAGACCAAACTTTTGGGCCGTTGAAGAAAATCATCATCCCACTGTTACCGTAAATGCAATATTTTAAAAGAAGGCCATCATCTTTTTTTTTTTTTTTTTACTGAAAACATCATTTGAATTTTATCTTTGCTAAAATGCTGGGGAGGAGGGGTGGAGCCTGAGCTGACCGCATCATCTCCCCCAACCTGCAGACTAATCAAGTTTGATGGCCGTGGTGATGCTGGGTCTCGGAAGTGAACCAGACTTGCCACCGGCACGTGGAGGTCCTGGGTGAGACGCTGTTTCCATTAATAAAGGAGGATATTAACAGGAATTCATTCTTACCTTAGGAAATTAGGGAACAAAATAAGCCAAAGCCACAGGTGAGCCGGGCGGGGAAGTTCTGGGCAAGCTTCCCTCCCCCTGCGGCTGCTTCTCTTTTTGTTGGGTTGTAACTAAGAAGGAGCTGTTGTCACTCTGTTCCCGTCCTGGTCCCAAGAGAAGAGTCCGGCTGGGGTCCCCCTCTGGGGCAGCACGGGCCTGAAAGCAAGAGATTCGCTTCCCCAGACTCCCTGGAGCCGCAGGTTCACATCCCGGGGGCTGCGCTCAGCCCTTCCTCCTCCCTAGGCAATAAATAGCATGGAAAGCAGGTCATCTGTGCGGCCAACTTCCAGGAAAGACCTTGAAGGCAGAGCCGGGGTGGACCTTGGCCATGACGCGGTGCTCCCCGTTTCCCGTGAGGCCTTCCTGCGGGGCGCCGGGGTGCCACACTGCCCCCGGGGGATGCTGCAGCTGGGGTTTTCTGATGGAAGTCGGCTGACTCCCTCGCATGGGCTTGGGGGAGCCCTGGGCTCTATCAGAGGAGGGGAAGAGGGGCAGGGCAGGGAGTTCGGGATGCTCACTCCCAGGTTCGCTCTCTGGCCGCATTTCCAGGGCGCCTCAACACCTTAGCACCGCATTTGTATTCCTGGTGAGTGGGTTGGCTCAGGTACAATGTGGTTAACGTTTTCTTTTTTGGCTCAAAGAGCTCGTGCCTGAGTCTAAACAATCAAGTGGCTGAAACTCTAGCACACTTTTTCGACCTGTGCTGCTTCTTCACAAAAGGGGTGCTGTTCCCACCTGTCTTTGCACACACAGTGTACCCGGTTTTCGGCCATGACTCCACTTAATATGAAAGACCAGCTTTTCTTGTGGGGGAGAAAAGAAATCAGGTCATGCCAGCCAAGCCCGGTGACAGGCCTGTTGGCGGGTCCAGGTTTGTTTGTTTTAGGGATGTGGGCTGTCATCAGGCCTGAGCAGGGACTGCATGAGCCAGTTCACCCGGACCTTTCCTTACTGTTGCTCCAAACCTTCTATTTCTCTTCTAATCTTTGAGCACAAAAGCAACATGATTTTTTTTTTAAGATTTTATTTATTTATTCATGAGAGACACAGAGAGAGGCAGAGACACAGGCAGAGGGAGGAGCAGTCTCCATGCAGGGAGCCCGATGTGGGACTCCGCCCCAGGGCCCTGGGATCACGCCCTGAGCTGAAGGCGGACACCCAACCACTGAGCCACCCAGGTGCTCCAACGTAATTTTTTTTAAAGGGAGAGAGAGAGAGAGAGAGAGAGAGAGCAAACATGAATGGGAGAAGGGGCAGAAGGAGAAGCAGACTCCCCGCTGAGCAGAGAGCCCGAAGCAGGACTCGATCCCAGGACCCTGAGATCATGACCTGATCCAAAGGCAGATGCTTCACTGACTGAGTCACCCAGGTGCCCCCGGAAAGCAACATGATTAACAGGAGCTTGCAAATGCTTGTTTTGTTCCCAAGTGCATGACTCCCGTTAAAATCGGTAGCTGCTTAGTGTGACTTTTGTGTCACACTAAATTGGAAACTTTCAAAATTATGTACAAATGTACGTATGAAGTGTTGTGAGGTGTAGGAATGACACTGTGTGGCTTTATATAGACGTCCTTCAGAGGAATCTGTGTCCACAAGCTTTGATACATGTCTCAGAGACAAAGTGTGCGACTGTCTGACATCAACACAAACCAGTCGCTTGGGAAAGGAGGTGAATAACCAACCTCTTCTGGCAGAAATACCATCTATCTTTCGAATCCGGTCAGGATTTCTGCTGCATTAAATTGCTGTATTGTCCGTGACTACAAACTGAAACGTGGGCCAGCTTTGTTTGGTGGTCTGGTAATCTGAAGCCCTCACATAGGGCCGGGTATTTTGTAATCAATAAGTGGGACTTCCCTCTTGTTTTTCGTGATTTGAAACAAAGCTCAGTGACCATGATCTGTACATTAAAAAGGTCCGAAAAAATACCTAGCCTTCCAAGAAATGAAATAGGCCATTTAAAAAAAAATAAGATTTTATTTATTTATTTATTCACAAGAGACAGAGAGAGAGAGGCAGAGACACAGGCAGAGGGAGAAGCAGGCTCCCTGTGGGGAGCCCGATGCAGAACTCGATCCCAGGACCCCGGGATCACGCCCTGGGCCCAAGGCAGATGCTCAACCACGAGCCACCCGGGCATCCCAGAAATGAAGTGGACCTTGAAACACTATTACCTACATGCTTTGAACCTCATGGAAGCCGCGAGGGTGTCCCTAGATTGAATGAATGGCTAGGAACAAGCACATCTTGTGTTCACATTAATGGTTCAGTCGATGCAACACAACATTTTCCCTCAAGTCTGCTACAAACCCCTGACAACTGGTATTTTGTATGTAGGTTCAGATTCCTGGATACACAAAGTACGTACTTAGTGAAGAATTGTTGGTAAGTTGAAACCAAAGTCTTCAACTTGCCTTTTTCCATTTTATGGACAATAAGGAATATAAATGTTGCTTTCTCCAGCCTTCTGTAATTAAAGACACTGTCTGTGCAGGAGATGATAGTCCACACACTCGCTCCACCTGCCCGGCCGCGGCCATTCTGCGTGCTGGAGAAACTGTCCTTCTGCTCTTCTTTTTGAAATTTGCCCTTGCGAGAGGTGAACAGCTTCTGTGCCTACCTTTGTATCCTAATTTGATTTCGCTTTTTGCTGTTGTTGTTTTTAACTTGGAGCTTATTCTTTGATATTTTCTTTTTTTGCTATTTTCAAACACACCCACACTGTAGAAGGGTCGGGGGTAAGTGGTTTCCAATTGGGTTCCATTACACAACACACACACCCCTTCCCCATGGATTTCACATCATGACAGGCATTGGCTACGTTTCTCGTGTCACTGCCTCTTACACAGAACTTCTAACGTTTGACACCTCAGGCAGAGAATGGCAGAGCTACAAGGGTATACGGACCTCGCGTGGCATCTTTGTCTCATGATCAAAGTTCTGAGAACGGCACAGAGTTAGGAAGCGTGGCTATGGCGTTGCTGCCTCTCCTGCAGCGTCCTGGCGCACGTGGAGGCTTGGAGCTTTGGTGCGGTGGCAAGAAGGGTCTATGTGTGTGCATGTTCTAGAGGTGCGGCAGCTCCTGGCCACCTGTGGTTATTTATACTTCAAGGAGTTAAAATGCAACAAAAGTTGGGTTTCTTAGTTGTAGCGGCCACATGTTGAGTGTCAAAGGCCACGTGGCCTCGGCTGCCGTCTTGGATGGTGCAGGGATGATAGAGGATTTCCATCATTGTGGAAAATCCTGCTCAGCAGCCGTGGCCCCGACGTGGAGCACAGCAGCTAAGGGACTCGGGTCGGCGTGCACTGAGCAGGGTCCCTGACGCGGAGAGGGTGCTCCCTAACTCAGCGTGTCGTGCAGCTGGACCACGCTGCCGAGGCTGGAGAAAGCTCTCTTCCTTTTGAGTGTGAGTTGGGTACGCTTACCTGATACACTTACTGCACTAAAGCCTGAGGTTGTCCAGAAACCGCGCAGCCACAGGCGGCTGAATGTAAGGGAGGAATGTGCTGTGTCCTCCGTGATTTCCTGCTCCGTTTCGTTCCCCGAGATTGTTGAGCCGCGTGACTTAGAGACACCATGGCCGCGTCAGCTGCGTCGCACGACATACTGACATTGGTCTTACAGTCCTGCTAATGGGTGCACTTGGGTCTGCGACCGGGGCCTAGGCCTCTGTTTACTGTCCAGGCACCACATCAAGTGGCACTTGCCCATTCTGGAGAAAAGGGGCGCTGGGAGGAAGCCTCTCTCTCCCAGTGATCATCTATGTCCAATAATCAAATGATTTTGGGTGCCTGCGTGGCTCAGTTAAGCATCTGCCTTCGGCTCAGGTCATGATCTCAGGTCCTGGGATCAAGTCCCACGTCAGGGCTCTCTGCTCAGTGGAGAGTCTGCTTCTCCCTCTCCCGCTGACCCTTGCTTGTGCTCTGTCACATAAACGAATAAAATCTTCAAAAAAAAATTGCCTAGTTACTGCCTTGTCCAACTTTTCAAGCCTTGATTATATTAAGATCACTCTTTTGTGGGGGTGTTGAAACCCATAATCTTAGGCTCGTAGAACATCCAGAATTCGTAGGGCACCGAAAAATTACTGAAAGAGCAAGATAATACATATTAATGGAGTAAGCTAAAAAATAAAGCCACAATAGACACTATAGCTGTCATTTATTGAGCTTTTAACGTGCAAAGTGGTATACGATTTCGTTAAATGTCATGACTGTCCAAAGCAGGTGTTCTTACTCCTCCTTTACAGAGGAGGGGATGGAGACTTAGAGATGGGACTTGTTCAAGTTTATTCAGCAGCTGAGCAACAGAGCCAGGATTTGAATCTGTACTCTTGGCTGCTATCATCCTAGAGTCAGTTAAAAATCTAAATGCAATCTGAAAAGATGTGCGAAGCAGAGCATCAATTTAATGTGTGAAGCTCGCCAAAAACAGCCTACGCACCTTGGTGGGTCCAGACTCGGTTGAGGGCGTGCAGGAGGGTCATCTTACTGTGAACTTTCGGCGGGGATCCATTCTGAGGTGCAGAACATGTTGCCAACGCGACTGCCGGTGACAGCTCTCTACAGCCCCGGGGACGCGTCTCATTTCACCTTTGTACTCCCATGGCACATCACGTGCCTGCCTAGAGAGATGACGGGCGAAGATTTTTTTTTTTTTTTTTTGAGACGTGTGAGGATTATGGCTCAGTCTAAGACATCCTGGGCCTGTTATTTATTATTTGTTTTTGCGCATGTTGCAAATAGCTATGTCAAAACTAACAGAGGACAGGAAAGGTGGGGAACTGGTTATTTAGAAGTCCACTTACAGAGAATTCACTTTCTAAAAGCTAGCAAATGAAGCTTAACCCACATTCCAAGCAGTATAGGAGAAATAATCAGAATATATAACCTGATAATATTTTCGGACTGTTTGAACTCCCTCTGGTAAGAACCTTGAGCTAACTAGAAGCAGCACAAACGTTTTCTTCAGAGCATCTAACTTGGCTAGAGTTGGCTCATTAAGGGACAGGACAATGAATTTCTGCCTATGATAATCCCATTTTAAATGTTCCGTTAGTCAAAACTAAGACCAAACTCAAAACCCCGACAAAACTTCAGAAGGTTACCAGGACGCCGACTGGGTTTCCAGGATACAGTAGGAAATTATGGTTTAGGACAAAGTACCGAGAAGATGCTGCTTCTGTTCTGAAAGCCTCACACAGTCACATCTCGTGGAGGGTATAGTGTGTTCATAGGATGTCAGCTCGGCTGTCGTTCCTACCATGACGTGACCACTTGCTAAGCTTTGAAATCTTTTGTTGTAAACACAAACATTTCCACATGTAAAGCTATATTAACATCAAAACTGCCTGTGGTCTCGGGTAGATAAAGGTTATGATAGAGAAATGGCACCAAGGGCAGCAAGGAAGGTTCTCAGGACTTGATGACATACATTTCCGTACCTACTATATCGTGGCAGCAGCCTGGAGAGAACGAGAAAGGACGCGCACACCTCGCAAGCCAGAGCCCGGGAAACACCCAGCTCAGTTCTAAGCCTGCATTTGCTGATCTGGCTTGAAAGGTGCCCAGCAAATGTTCAATCAATAGATGCAAGTGTTTGCAACTGTTCTAGAAAAGAAACTAACGACCAGGTTGTCCAGGATGAAAAGGCAGTTAACTGCAGTCGTTCTGGTAACGGACACCTCAAGCAAACGTTCAAACGACGGGAAGCATGAACTGCTCCGCTGTCCATCTAAGGATCTAATTTCCAGCCTCATCCTTTGGCCTGCACGTGTGGATTAATGGTGACTTTATACTTTTTCGCTACGACTAATGCGAGATTCTCAAAGAAATCCTTCCCTCGTGGAATGGCTGATACGGCTGCGGAGAGACCTCATTCAGAACAGTTTATCTGTCTCGCTCTTCAGTCAGGGGAACTCATCTACTTTTAGACTTAAACCTTCTAAAGAAAACTGCTGTGATCTAGAGACATTGGCCACTGGGCTGTTTGTATTGAAAACTTAGCCAGCACGCCTTTCGTGGACTTCGTTCATTAGCATTCTTACTGGCGACGTTTCCATATCTGTGTTCAGTTTAGACTTTAATTTGGTTAGTAGGCCTTTGTTTAACCATCCTATTGAAAAGGGAACAAAGCCAGTTTAGGTGACACAGTGGAGAGAGGCACTATATTTTATCTCTGAGAAGGAGCCCGACAAAGCCGGAATGCTCTGATACCCTCTGATTTTCTTCGGGACGTTTGGAACCATAAACCAGCTGGAGGATAAAGATCCTCACTGTACTTTGCTGCAGACATGCTCAGAAGAGAGACCCGGTTGGCCATGCACAGAAAGCCCGCTTTGCTGGCCTCGTAGGGCTGTGCGTGCAGATGATCCCATCAGAAGTTTGTTTTCCGGGCGTGGGAGTGTTGCTCTCCTTTTAAAACACTGCTTCCTCCGATGAAATCACTAGCCAGGGTGCTGTGTGTGCGTGTGTCCTCCTGCTGCCCACTTCACAGAGTGTGGTCTGCCCAGAGCAGGTGACAGTGGCGATTCGGATGGGGACAGCCAGGTCGGTGGACACCGCTGCCAAGGCCAGGTCCTGTCTGTCCCTTGGTGTCCAGGGCTGGGCCCGGGCCCCCCTTACGTCGCTGCCGCTCGCTCTGATGTTTCCTCCGTCAAAAGTCAAAACCCACTTTCTTCTTAGGGGTTCTTGAGTCCCCTAAAGCCTTGCTCTGGATTACATCATCTTTCCCCTCCCATCCGGGACGGGCCTCCCCTTGGCTGACTTTGTTGACTGCATGAAACAAAGCGAATCGTGTCCGCTCTTTCTACACTCTTTTTCTAAGTTACAGACCTGTTGTTCTCCACGCGACTTTATGGAGAACGGCTCTGGCCAACTTGCTCACTTTGCTCTGTGACACAGGTGTTGTATCTTCCGGTCCACGTTTCTTTGTGCAGTTTCTCGAGCTTCCTTTGGCTGGTGCAAGGACAGCCGTCGGGCAGAGAGGCTGACACCACCAGGCCGGTGCATGCAGGCCGCTGAGCGGTCGGAAGAGGGTAGCCGCTTTGGGTCTCCAGTGACCTGGACTGGATTCACCTCACTGACCTAGAGGTGAAAGGCTCTGTATTCCATTACTAATCCCTTGAGCTATCCAGCCCCCTGAAAATGATTCTTTGGTTTTATTATTGCAAAGGCCATTTATAAAATCATGAACTGGATTTAGGAAAGCAACCATGAAATAGCAAGGGACAACAACTGATTGAAATTCCTTCAATGTATTATGGGCTGAAGTCTCTCGACAGTAGGACTGGGGGAAAGTCATATAGAGGCACCTCCATTCTTATTTCAGAAGTGTGACCGGCTCACTTAAACGTGGCAACTTTAGATCCACTGACCATGCCTCAAGGAACTAAATCCTGAATAAAGAAAATGGAAAAGCAAACTATGAAATAGCCAATAATCTTTATTTTGTACTTCCCCACCCCCATCCCTCTCCAAAAAGCACTAATGGGTATATCTGTGCATGTGAAAATACTGTATAAAGTATTTAGGATGATCTCAAATTAATAAAACAAACAAAAAAAAACCCCCACACATAGCTCGACATAGATGTTTCGTTTCTTTGTAGGGATAGAAACATTTTGGCTTCTAGAACAAGGAGGGCAGTGAAATACTGCACCCTTAAAAGGTCGGCTCCATTTCCACTGATTTGCAATTTAACATTCATGGCAGAAAACCTCATTTCTCTGACCACATAATAAGTCTTAAAATATGACTAATTCACACACTAATATCAATTTACTTGGCGTTAAAAAAATTCACAATTTCTATTAATATATTTGTTTTAGGTTCAAAGCCCATATTGTAGCATTCAAGATATCCATTACACTGGCCCAAATTGGGATTATTTCAAAATCAAGTAAAAGTCCATATTTATTCCAAAGTTGCTAAAATATGCTAATAAAGTTAAATTTGATGTTTTACATTAAAAATAAAATATTTGGTTTATCTCTCAGACATCTATAACATATAATAAATAGTGGGCAGTATAGTAATATAATAAAGTTTTGTGATACCCTGAAATTTGATGAGTTTTCTTTAAAAAAAAATCATAATATACTTCATTTCAGCCTTTTAAACCACAATCTCAATGAACAGATTTGCAGAAATAAAACAATATAAACACAAAATGCTACAGTCTATGTTTTTTCGTTTCCTGTTTTTTGTAGTTTTTTTTTTTTTTTTTTTTTTAACTTTGGGGAATCTACATGTCCGTTTCATAAAAGTAAGTCAAAGAAACTTAGAGATAACAAAACAATTTCAAATCATAAAGAATGGATTTAAATTGCCTTGTTTTCCTTCCAACTGCTAGGGCCCTCCTCCCCACAGCGACCAGGGCACCGGGCGGGTTCAGCTCAAGGTAGATTACTTGGAACTATGGCTCTGTTTCTAGCCTTCTTCGCTTATGTACAGCAGTAATTACAGACATGGCTGAAATCACCGTGGATTTCAGAGAAAGCCAGAATTAAACACGATAAAAATTTAAAAAATAACTACTTCATAAATATTTATTATTTACATTAGGGGGGAGATCTGCTAGTCGGGGGAGTTTTTGTACAAGTCGATGAAATGTAGAAGCAAGTGAGAACGCCAGCAGTTTAGAGAAGGGCATGGGGACGATGGCCACAAACGTAGAAAACACGTGCGAGTCAACAAAAATAATCTGCGCAAAAAGCAAACAGGACATGATAGAAACCTTTTTCTTAAAAAATAGAAGGTATTTCACAAAGGCCTGAACATTTTACATGTTAGTACTAAAAATGGGGGGCGGGGGCAGGGAAGCTTCATATATTTTCATCACAAAAATATTTACCGGCACTCCAAGTGGAGTGTTCTCTTCTGTCGTTATGATTATCTTACTAGAGAGGGGAAGAGGTGGCAAACTGTACAGACTATTGACGTCCAGGAGTTACAGTAGAGGCAGCTGACACATATCTTCTCATCTAATACCTTAACGAAAAGGCCCTGGAGAGAATAAAGAAAATCAGAAGGGAAGATTACGGTCTTTTTATTAATAATACTTGTCACTGGTAATAGAAAAGTGGGGCGTGGCGGTCCTGGGCCACGCCTCGACTCAAGTCTCTCTGCAGTCACACTGCCGGGTGGTCCCGGGGCACAATCCAGGGTGGCCGCTGCGTTCTTGTCCCCGGTCACCAGAGGTTCGCTCTCTGCAGGGATCCGGGCGGTGGACAGGCCGCCAGACCTGCACCAACTCCCCTCTGAGGCCACGCCGCAGGACGTGTCAGTGGGCCCGGTGCTTTCGCTTTTTGTGCTTTTTGTCCTTCTTCTTGTTGGCACACTTGGGGCAGAACCACTGCATCTCTTCTGGTGGTGCAGCCATTATTCCGACACACGGCCTACACAGGTAGGGAACAAACAAGATTTTGGATGAAGAAGCTTTATTTATGGACATATTCCTTCCCTGTGTGTATAATTTTAAATAATTAGATCATCTTTAGGTCTGGAGCATGTCTAGCAGGGTCCAGGCTGAACAGCTCCGACTTGGGAGGTGTGGTGGCTGGGCAGGGGGGTGACTGTGCCTGGGTGGCCCTTCCTGCCACCATGCTGCAGGAATTAGCTATCATTCCCCTTTTTAGACAGAAGCAGGCTGGTTCTTCTTTTATCTTATAGGTACATCCTATATCATGTGGCTGAGTGGATTTCTATCTTTTTATATCTTATTTTTAAACTGTAAAATGAGGAGATTATTCACATACATTCTGGCAGCGTTTGCTTAGTTTGGGGGCGCTGTTGGAGAGGTCGGACAGGCAGACAAGCCATGTCTTCCTGCACCTTGTGACTTGCTTACCAAGGGCATCCCTCAAGGCTACTGTCAAGTGCTGAGGCTTATAGAATATTACTGGAAAAAAAGGAAAGGGAAACCCCTTATCTCCTTTTTTTTTTTTCCTTTAAAGATTTTATTCATTTGAGAGAGAATGAGAGAGAGCACAAATGGAGGTAAGGCAGAGGGAAAAGCAGATTCCCCACTGAGCAGGGAGCTGGATGAGACTCAATCCCAGGACCCGGAGATTGTGACCTGAGCCCAAGGCAGATGCTCAACTGACTGAGCCACCCAGGTGCCCTTCCATTTTTTTTTTTTTTTTTAATAAGAAGGATATATAGGCTAGGCAAAATATTTGGAATTTAGGTTGAAGAACAACACTTCAAAGATTGTCGATTTTTACAATTAATAGTAATTACATGTTATTCTTACTGTGATTTTGCTCCCTGCACTGCCCTAGGATGGTAGTGGAACGGAGAGAGTGTCCAGGATGGATCGTGGTCACCGCTGTGCCCTGAGGAGCTCCCCCTTGCAGCCAGCCTGGCCCGGCCCACAGCACTCACCAGTGATACCAGTCGTCACAGTCGTCACAGCCGATCATGGGACTCCCGTCGTCGGGCTTGTTGCATCCAGGACAGATCCAGATCTGATTCCCCCATTCATCTCGGATCTGAGGATTTTTAAATGGGAGGATGGGAAAAGGGGGACAAAGACAGACGGAATGTGAAAAAAGAACCAAAAAGAGAGCAGGGTAAGAATGATTAGCGCTTTATCCTGTGAGCCTCATAAACAAGCAAGCGGTTTAACAATTCACTGAAGCCATGATCGCGATCATCCCTACCCCGGGATCACATGAAGAAGAGAGAGCTACTACGTACTCAGTGAGAAGACACTTCTAATGAGTATTTTATACTCTCTTTTGTAAGTCATAAAAACAAAGCATTTTATCACCAGTTCTATGCACTGTATGACCTGTAGCCACTTTGATCTAAAAGCTACCACAGACATGTAAGTCGGTGCTAATCACGGTCATCGTGGCAGTGACGGTGGATATTTCTGAAAGCTACAAACCTCGATCGTATGCAGCTTTCTCAGTCACATTCACGGGCATGGAATTAATACATGCAGCCCAATGTGCGTGTATCACCTTATTACTTATTAGCCAAGCCCTTCTCCTGAACTAGCTGATAAGATCAAGGATATAAAAGAGCTGTTACTAAGTAACTTTCCATTCCCTTTATGACATTTTCAGTAAAGCACAATCAACTAAAGGGCAAATAGAATAAGGGGCGCAGGAGGCCAACGAGGTACACATTTTAACATCATTTTGTTATGAATGTGGTGAGCTCTGGCGTTTGCTTTCCCTAACCTCGCAGTTCCAAATAAGAAGCATCCGTAAGTCGCTTCCTCAAATTCCACATTAACAAAACCAATCTGGAAGAAGCAAATCTAGGACGGGCCTCCTGAACACAGTAATGACTACAAGCTGATTTTCAAAAGTTTTTACAGTCACACGGCAAATGGTCTCATTCAGTTTGTTTTGCAAAGTATAGTTGGTTCCTAGCTTTTCGGATACAACACTGACTAGATATTCAGAAAAGAAGGGCTCTCTTTGAGTGTGGTGGGTATACTGGGGACACAGATGCTTCATTCCACTGATGTGCTATTTTAAGGCTGACCATTTTTGGAAGGGTCTCTACCAAAGGCAAGCTACACTGATCTGAAAGCTTCCTGAAGAAGCCTGTGGGCAGCTACGTATCTGGTTTCACCCTCTGCTTCTCAGGGCAGAGAACCACCAGTTCTCTGGTGCCAGCTGTCTAGGGTTAAGACTGGTCCAGCATCCTATGCCCTGCAGCGGCCACGCATGGCCAGCCCTGCTGCTGGTTGACCTCTCTTGAAATGAGAAGGCCATAACTCTGTTGCTACAAGAGAAATTGGCCATAGCATCCTTAATAACTAACATCTAACCAGTGTACTGAGCTCTTCAAACATCTGACTTTGTTTACTCATCCTGAAACAACCCTTGGATACGTGAAGAATGGGGAAGCTGGAGCTGGGGGAACGTGAGCAACACTACAGTGGTCACTATAAAGTCCCACTATCAGGCAGTGACAAAATCAGCCTTTTTGCTCAATAGCCTATGTTGCTCAATAGCCCAAAACACACATTTTGTTCTCTGTCTACAAAGTGTCTCTGAGGAGATACAAGGCATTCCATCCATGTTGCCTATGCCAATTGGATCCATCACCAGGGAGTTAGCCCTAAAGTCCTCTGGAGAATCAGAAGGATAGAACACATTGTATTGATCATCTAGTCTAATTACAGATGAAGCAACGGAGGTAGAAGAAGTTATATATGAAATCAAGGGGTGATGTGACCTCAATTTAAACACCCAGGACAGGGATCCCTGGGTGGTGCAGCGGTTTAGCACCTGCCTTTGGCCCAGGGCATGATCCTGGAGACTTGGGATCGAATCCCACGTCGGGCTCCCAGTGCATGGAGCCTACTTCTCCCTCTGCCTATGTCTCTGCCTCTCTCTCTCTCTCTCTCTGTGTGTGTGACTATCATAAAAAAAAAAAAACAAAAAAAAAAAAACAAAAAAAAAAAAACAAAAAAAAAACCACCCAGGACAACTGGTCCTTGAATGGGCTAGTTCGATGATCACAGATTTTTTTTTTAAAAGACAGAGAGAGCGAGAGAGCGAGTATGCGTATGAGTGGGGTGGGGCAGAGGGAGATGGAGAATCTCAAGCAGGTTCTACACTCGGCACAGAGCTTAAAAAGCTGGGCTTGATCTCATGACCCTGAGATCACGACCTGAGCAGAAACCAAGAGGATGCTTAACTGACTGAGCTGCCCAGGTGCCTCGATGATCACAAATTTTAGCGCATCTTCTATTTTTGCCTTGAATTGCCAATTTAATATTTTTCTGTTAATTTTTCATGTCTTTATATCCTCCCTCAGTACTTTTGAGATTTTCTTTTTATCCTTTATATCATTAGAATTCCTCAAAAGTGTAATGATTTATTGAAATTTCTATTGAAATTGCCTAAAAGAGAAAATATTTATCTGATTTATAATAACTGTCAGAGTCCTACTTCCCAATCCTATCTAGTCAGACAGATCTGTGCATCAGGAGGCTGACAGGTCACAGTCTACATATTTGGTGGCACAGCAGTATCAGTATATGTAGTGCCTCTGTGCGCCTAAAATCTTTGTGTTGTATATACGTATGTCATTCCACACTTATACAAAGGATGCATTTATAAACACACTTCATTACTAGCCTGACTTTAGGACTTGAGTAAGACCTGATATATTAAGTATGGGGAAAATACCTGACAACAGTCCCATGACAACAATGTGAACTCATTAAGAAGCTGAGTTTTACCATCTGAAGACATGCTTAGATACTTAAGAAGCCCTGTGGTTTGAAAGTTCATTTCCTTAACATGAAGGTCCTGAAGGTCTAGAGTATCCTAGACCTTCACCAGTGAAATACTATAAATTAGCACCTTTACCTAGAAACAGCATCTGGCCCATATGATCTGTGTACATTATGTAACTTATACTTTTTTAAAAATTTTTATTTATTTATGATAGTCACACACACACACACACACAGAGGCAGAGAAACAGGCAGAGGGAGAAGCAGGCTCCATGCACTGGGAGCCCGATGTGGGATTCGATCCCAGGTCTCCAGGATCACGCCCTGGGCCAAAGGCAGGCGTCAAACTGCTGCGCCACCCAGGGATCCCCGTAACTTATACTCTTAAGTGAATAATTGGTTGAACGAGAAATTCAATGTGGGATTTGAATATCACTATTCATCCCTATATTTATATGTTGTCATTGTTGCATATACATATAAAACAATACAAACTAAAGAAAAACAATGCTGTGATACTGATTTGACATATGATTGACAATGATTTGATTATTTATGTATACTAAATATGCAAATACCTTAATACAATACTTTACAGCCCAAAGCTTGAAAATGCAGTGGAAATACCTTTCTGGTCATAAAGAATTGCCTCTGAAATTCGGTAGTGACACATAAGACACCGCTTGGTAACTGAAAACATTTTCACGGTGGAAGAGCAAGCTCGGAGGTGCCTCCTGCTTAGCTACGACAGAAATAAAAGGCAGCGTACCACGTAAGTGCTGACGGTCTCCGTGACCACACTTCGGACCGGGGCTTTGGAGGTTCCGGCTCCAGATATGGCTGGGGATGAGGCCGGCATCAAAGCTGGGGCCGCGGCGGACTGCGTGAGGAGCGGCGAAGGCACCGGGGCAGGGGCGACGTGCATAGGGACAGGGGCAGGGGCTGCTGCAGGCGGTGGGGTCTTGGGTCTACTCAGAGAAGGGGATGGTTTAGCTTCAGGGGCTGGGACCACTTTGCTGATGACACTGTCAACAAGAGAGAAAGGGAGAAGTCACAACAGATGGTACAGTCAAATCAGGCATTTCAAACATTATTACAGAAGAACTTTCTTCTTCTAGGAGCAAAATACTCTTCTAAGCAAGCAGCTGGGGACAGCCACAGAGGCCCCTGTTCCCCTCTTAGCTTGGTCAGAGTCAGGCCTGGGGAGAAGGGTGAGTACCAGTGGTGAGGGACGCTCCCTGGGAGGCAAGAGTAGCCACGGCTCCCTTCCTACTGTTTTCAGCTGGCAGGTCTCCGGAGTGTGCATCCTTGGGACTCACACAGGGCAGACCTGAGCTCAAACCCCAGGTCTGCCCCATGCTAGTCCCGTGAGACTGTGGAAACCACTTTGAAATACTGGGCCTGAGCACCAAGGCAGGTATAATCCTGGGCACTTTACACATATCACCTCACCCAGTCTTCACAACAGCTTCAAAGAAGTTACCGTGATCCCATTTCATTGATGAGAAAACAGGATTAGAGAGAGGAATAGGGGTACATGGGTGGCAGATTTTGGACCAAGGTCTATTCGATTCCAAATTCTTTCTTCATGTTTTTTAAAAAAATTCCTTATTTGAAAGAAAAAAGTTATACACAATTTTGAGCAGAAAGAAAACAGTATCACAGATAGTTCAGGAAATGGAGATACACAGACATACGCCCTTTGCCACATTCCCTCCTGATCACCCTTCCTCCTCCCCAAGTAACCACTGTCCTCAAGCTTCCAAGTATGTTCTGTATTTCTGCTGTTTGTAGAGACCTACAAACAATATATACCATTTTATGTTTTCCAACTATATAAACAATGTTGCACTATATTTATCCTTTGCAATTAGCTTTTCCTTCATTTTCTTTTATTGAGATATAGTTGACATATAACCTTGTATAAGTTTGAGGTGTACAATGTGTTAGATTGATACATGGCAATGATTATTATAGTAATAATATGATTATTATAGTAGGGTCAGCGAATACCTTTATCATGTTACACAATTATTTCTTTTTTGTGTTGAGAACATTTAAGGTCTAATCTCTTAGTAACTTAGAAGTTTATAATATAGTAATGTTGACTATAGTCTCCTTGCTCTCTGCATTAGATTTCCAGAACTTACTTGTCTACCGACTGTCTACTTAGTTTTAGGTCTCTTGATTTATCCGTGGTGATATATACATATAGATCTATATAATATATAGATCTATATTATTAATCTTAATTGTTATATAGTATTCTGTGGTATGAGTAAGTCCAAGGGTTTGTGCCCACCGCCCTACTGAAGGTAAAATATGCTACTTTGTAAGTGTTTTAACTTGGAAACATGGTGAAGAATTTCCCCAGGCTATCTTCCCAGGAATAAAGTTGCTGGGTTACAGGGCATGCACATTCTCATCTCTATCAGGAATCCCAAGCTGTTCCTAAAGTGACTGCACCAACTTATCTCCTCTTTATACCATCCTGCACTGAACTTTCCAAGTCCTGCTTGCTGATCAACAAAGTGTGAATATAGACAGCAGCCTCTGAGGGTTACAGTGAGTACCTGGATATAGAGAAACATGCCAAACACCTTTAAATATGAAGTGTGAACACCAGCATTATATTGATGGCTGCTGCTCATGACAATCCCTGACATCACCATTATCAGACTGTATCTTTCCACCTTCTTAAAGTCTTAGTTTAGAAAGCACCTCCACTAAAAAGCACTAATTCTTTGCTACTCTCATTAGAAGTTTATAAAACATTAAATTACTTTAAAAGTTACGTGATGTAAGCAAGATGGTCCTAACAACTCTAACAACCTCTGGTCCTAACAACTACACAATACCATCTCTCTCACTGCTCACTGAATGCGTTTTGCCTTACTTATAGGGGGAGAGTTCAAAGACTTGACTATGGGCATATTTATATCCATAGTGCAAGCACTCCTTATGTTTATAGTTACACTAAAATGTTACACACTATTTTTGGAGGCAATTTCCCATAATGGTTTGAAATATAGGTGCTGGAACCAAAACTAAAGGAAAAGCAGGAACCCAGAGAAATAAGTAGAACACAGATGTTTTGCCCCGAGGGCGAGTGTGCATACCGCAAATCTGATCTTTGGCTTTGATAAAGAGGACAGGTTTCAAAGCCTAGGCCTGCCAAAGTGGAAAGTCTAATAGAACTCCCATCCCACATTAAAAACTCCCAACTGGCTACACTGATTAAGTAAGAATGAGTCAGAGCCTTGTGAATTCTTAGCTCTGCTGGTCTGGGACACTGTATTTAAAGTGCTCTGGACTTATAATGTGCCTAGGTACCCAGCACTAATCATCTCGAGAGGAAGTAACTTAAAATCTAAGCCTTCTATTATCAATACAGATAATTATTAAGGAAAAAAAAAGCAGCACACAATCAAAGAAAACCAAACGTAAGAGAAGGCAAGATAGCATCAGGGAGAACAAGAAGCTAACAGATAGAATAAAGAGACCCTTAAAGACCACACAGTAGAATTATCAACTACAACAACTCTGCCTACAACATTAAAAATAAATAAAAGGCAAAGTGTGACATTACCTGCAGGTAATATAAAGATTGATTAGCAGATTTGAAAAGAAATGAACTGACTTAGAAATGAAAAATACAGCAACAAATTTACTCTCAGCAGAATGAGAGAACTATAAACTCAGTAAGAAGATAGAAGAAATCATGTAGAATGTAGCTTGGAGGGGCAAGGAGAGAATATGATAAATTGCTGCATGTTTAATAATTACTATACATTTAATCATAATTCTAGAGAAAGAATGGGGCAGAGACAAAATGTTAATAAGAATATCTGGGGACTTTTATGGAATGGATACCAATCCATAGACTTGGTGAAGCCCAGAGTCCCAATCAAGATAGAGAAAGGAAAATCTTGGGACGCCTGGGTGGCTCAGCAGTTTAGTGCAAGCCTTCGGTCCAGGGTGTGATCCTGGGGTCCCGGGATCTAGTCCCACATCGGGCTCCCTGCATAATAAATGCTTCTCCTCCTGCCTATGTCTCTGTCTCTCTCTGTTTCTGTCATGAATAAATAAAATCTTAAAAAAAAAAAAAAGAAAGGGAAATCTGCACCTAGACACATCAGAGTGAAACTATAAAATATCACAAAGAGGAAAGTCTGAGGAATGGTCATAGGGGAAGAAGAATAGTACTTTCAAAGAAACAGATGACAGCTGACTTCTCCACAGCAACAATGCAACTGGAAGAACAGTGGAATCCCATCTTCCCTGTGCTGGGGAAACCTGCATTTTGTCTTTGTAAACTCCCAAAATAAGGATCAAATAAAAGACATCTTCAGGCAAGGAAAATCTAAGGCCTTGCCAACAGTGGATCCTTACTAAAAGAAATTCTAAAGGAGTGATTCTCAAATGTTCTGAAAGTCTTAGCGACCACTTCACATTCTTAAAATGACTGAAAAACCCAAGGAACTATTGCTTACGTGTAGCGCATCTGTCAGTATTTGCCATATTATTATTATTATTTAAAATTTTATTTATTCGTGTGCGCACGAGAGAGAGAGAGAGAGAGAGAGAGAGGGGCAGAGACACAAGCAGAGGGAGAAGCAGGCTCCATGCAGGGAGCCCAATGTGGGACTCAATCCCAGGACTCCAGGATCATGCCCTGGGCTGAAGGCAGATGTTCAACTGCTGAGCCACCCAGGCGTCCCTTATTTGCCATATTAAAAACCAAAACTGAGATTTTAAGAAAATATGTAGTTACTAAATCATTTAAAAGTAAGAATAAGAAACTCATTACATATTAATAGACAGCATTTTTTTAAAAACAATTTTCGGAGAAGACTAGCACTAGCTTCATAGTTTTGCAAATCTCCTTAATGTAATTGGAGAGGGGAGGAACATGTTAAAGGCCTTTATAGATAATTGTGTAAAATTTTCCATACTGCACCAAAATACAATGAGTGATAGTTTCTTAAGGTAGTTGCTATGTGAAACCTGAAATCATATTGGTAAGCTTTTCATATTGTGTTACATTAAAATTCATTGAACTGCTAAGCACTTTGAAAAGTTATTTTACCCACACATTTCAATATACAATATTAAAATATCACACTTGTTGGTGTTATCATCATCTCGTCAAAAATGCCTTGGAGCACCGAGTAGCTGTCAAATTTTAATATGTTTTCCAAGACTCTAGACTCTAATTTTTACTTAAAAGCTGCTATTTTATCATTTGTTACACATAATCATAGGTATTTTCCATGAAATAACAGTCTTCCTTTGTTCATTTTTGAGGAAATGTTGGCCAGGTATCCAAGTCTGAATAGCCATTGTCTGTCAGTTACTCTTTCAAGTAAAAATGGTATCTTGAAAAAAGATGCCAGCTGAGTTTGCAACTTAAATACTCAAGACAACTATCACATTTTAGTATGGAGGGAAAGTGTTTTATGAGCATTTCCTATTTCATCACTGTCCACTTCACCACACAAACCATTCAAAAGCTGTATATTCTGAGGGCCTATGCACCACTCTGAGCACCTCTGCTCTAAAAGATGTACTCCGGGAAAAGGAAAGTGATCCCATTAGAAGGTCTGAGATGCGAGGAAGAATGATAAACGTGTTGGTAAAGTTAAATAGACACTGACTAAAGTAAACAATAATAATATATTATGGCATTATTTAAAAAAGATAAAATACATGGAAATGGTAATACATAAATCAGCAGGGTTGAATACAGCTAAAGCATACTAATGTACTTCTATTATTTGAAAGGAGGTATAAAGGTATTCAATTTAAAATTTCTAGGTAACCATGTAAAGATTAGGAATGAAGTATAACTTCTAAACTAGTATGGAGAAAAATGAAATGTTAAAAAAAATAACCAATATGATAGAAGGAAAGGAGAAACCTAGAACAGTAAGACAAACAGAAAACCCCAAGTAAGGTGGACTATAACTTTAAAGATCGGTAATTATATCATGTAAATAAATGGCCTAAACAATTTACTGCTCAGATTGTGTAAAACAGTGAAACCTAACAGTATGCTATTTATAAGAGGCACATCTAACAGTGGAGCAATGGAAAGGCTGAAGGAAATGGCCAGCAAAAGAGGCATGTGGACACAAGGAAATATGACAGTACACAAAATACTTTGTAAGGCAACAACTACCGTGGTAAGGAAGGTTTCTTCATAATGGTAAAAGGTTTCAATGTGCCAGGAAAATACAATTTAAAACTTGAATGCACCTAGAAACATTTCCTTAAAACATACAAAGCAGAACCAATAGAACTGTAAGAAACAGACAAATCCACAAGTATAACTGGGGATTTTAGGATATCTATCTGGAACTGACAGAATAAATAGTTCAAAACCAGTAAAGAGGGGCCCCTGGGTGGTCCAGTCGTTGCAGCGTCTGCCTTCAGCTCAGGTCATGATCCTGTGGCCCTGGAATCAAGTCCCACATCAGGCTCCCTGCTCAGTGAAGTCTGTTCCTCCCTCTCCCTTGGCTCCTCCCTTTGCCTCTGCCCCTCCCCTGGCCTGTGTTCTCTTCTCTCTCACTCTCTCACAAACAAATAAAATCTTAACAAAACAAAACAAAACAAAACAATAAAGGTATATAAAGTTTGAACAAAATAAAAGAAATAATAAAACTGACCCAATGGACATTTAAAAAACTCTGTATTCAAACAAATAGACTATTTATTCTTTTCAAGAACACACTGAAAAAAACTGAGCAAAGAATTCCCATACGGCTGAAGAATCATTTGAATGGTATGTACACATACCTGTTACCTGGGCTATGCTAGTAGATCCTCAAAGGAATGTAAAGCCTTTTTTATTTTTATTTCTGTGTCCCTGGCACCTAACATGGTAACAGGCATTTGTAGGCACCTCATAAACCTGTTTATGTTTAATTTTACTAATCAAACAAACAAAAGCTTGTCCTGCAAGTAGAGGTTTCCTGGAAGAAATGATACATTTAGGATATTTTTCTAGTCATCAAAAATCACAGGAAAAAATTGTATAGTCATATGCACTATGATGTGGGAAGAAAGATGGATAAAGGACAGGAGAGGAAAATATGGGTGTCAATAAAGTGAGAAGAGAAGCGAAGAAATACCAGACAAGTTAGGAGAGTGGAAGAGAACCCAGGCACCTGCGGTTGTGGGTTCCACAGAGTTAATGGGTGGGGGTGGGGGGTGGGGAGGACAGGAAGAAGAAACAGTCTTGTGATCTGTGAGGACCAGAGGTGGAAATATGCCCCCAAATCTAAGTTATCGACAAGAGGAGGGTATTGGAGGGAAGGATATTTTCTATCTCCTACCTACTCATAGATGATGGGTGGGGATTTTCAAAAGGACATGTAAAGAATTTGTTCCTCTGATTATCACTTTGTTTCAACTTTACAATTAGCTATTCTAGTGGAAAATGTTTGCTGGAGGTAACAACCGAACCTGTTATCTAAAATGCTTTTTAGATAATTCATGTGATCTAATGGGCAATGATCATACAAAATTGAGAATTAGCTTTGTTTGAGTTGTAAGATGGTGTAGTTAATTTGGAAAAAAGATGACTCAAATTACAGGGTATATCGCAAACCATAAATTCTAAAGGGATTAAATATTTGGTAAAAGAAAACAGAAAACCATTAAAGTACCCCAACAAATGAGTAAACATATGTTTTTAATCTTGGGGTAGAGGAGGATTTTCTAAGTATCTCCGCAAAAGTAGATACCATAAAAGGAAACCCTGATTTGACTGTGCAAAAACTATAAATATCATAAGCAAAGGCAAAGACAAAATGGAGGAAAATTATTTGCAAAATACATGATAGAGAATTCAGTCCCTATTATAGAAAGAGTTGTTTCAAATTGAAACCAAAAAGACTAACATTCTTAATAAAACAGGAGCAAAGGACACAAACAGGTGATATAGAGTGAAAGAAACAAAAACCGCCAACAGGGAAAAAAAAAGGTTCTATATTCATGATAATCAAAGACATGACCATGAAAACAACAATAAAATACCTTTTTTTTGGTACAGATTAAAAAGATGTCAAGAGTCAAGATGGGGAATGGGAGGAATGGTCGGTTATAGCACTTCTGAATGGTTACCAAAACCTTAAAAAGGTACTAATCTTGACCAGCAATTCCATGTGTAGAAATTAATCCTAAGGAAATAATTAGACAACTAAGTAAAGATATGGGGAAAAGAATATTATTTATAGCATTGTTTATGATTGCCAAAAACCCGCAAACTACAATGACTGTAATTTAAAATACCCCCAAATAGGGGATTGTTTAAATAAATGAAGATAAACAAAAGACTAGTAATCTGAGATATCGCTCTCTCTCTCTCTCTCTCTCTCTCTCTCTCTCTCACACACACACACACACACACACACAAAGTTATGGATAGTCTGCATCAGAATCCAATTTTTGTAAGAAAAAAAGCAAATAAGAATGTATGAAAGAAGTAAAAAAGAATATAAATGTAAGGACATTCACACCAAAATTTCCTGAAATTGGCTCTGCATGGTGGGGTTGTAGATGGTTCCTTTTTCTTTTTTTAATTTTAAAAATGTTAATTCTAGTATAGTCAATACACATGCTATATTAGTTTCGGGTTATGATACAGTGGTAGGTTTTTTTCTTCCTTCCCGTTTATCTGTAATTATCATATGTATCTTGTGTAATAAAAAATTAAGTTAAAAACACTTGCCACAGTATACACATCTGAAATGTTGCTGGGAATTGTGAATAATGGTTTGAATTGCACATTTATGACTTATCCACTTTTCTGTATATATGTTACAGTTTATTTAATAAACTACTGGGAAAACACAACGGCTTGGCTAAAGCCTTCCAGCCAACTGCTGACCATGTTCTGGTCGTAGAAGTCCCAAGCTCAATTCAAAAGCTGCTCAATTTAGTGTATTTAAACTGAGTGTATTATCATTAACAGAGATAACAAGAAAAGGGTCAAGGGAGGAGAACCCCATAAAGCTAGGTTATTCTGGTACATAATTAAAATCATACATTTGAACAGCTTTGAGGTATTTTTTAAATTTTTTTTTTTTAATAGCTTTGAGGTATTAAGGTGGGTTCACAGTCTTGGGTCTTGTCTTTTCAAAGGAATACAATGTCCGCAGCTGCTCTGTATCTATATTACGTGCATATCTGTCTCCATCATTCACAGCAGCAGTACATTTCTTAGGAGTAATGTGGGTATCTTGTCTTTGAATTATTTGCAGTATAAAAGTGTCTTAATACATATTTATCAACTTTATTTTTTTAAATTTTATTTATTTATTCATGAGAGACAGAGAAAAAGGCAGAGACACAGAGGAAGAAGCAGGCCCCATACAGGAAGCCTGATGTGGGACTTGATCCCGGGTCTCCAGGATCACGCCCTGAGCCAAAGGCAGGTGCTTAACCGCTGAGCCACCCAAGCGTCCCTATTTATCAGCTTTAATAAGTGTAGTGCCTAATGTTGGGTCGAGAACTCTTAGAAATAAATATCTTATTCTTCAATATTTTTGCCTGTTTAAAATATTTTAGACTGGGCTAATTTCCTCTTTCCCTTCCTTCCTGTGTATCTTCCTACCATATCACACTTAAAGAGTTCCAACACTGAGATTTCTATTTGCCAACATGGATTTGGATTCCTCACCTATGTCCTCACCCTCAGACCAAGAATGATGATGACATCAATGCCAGGACCAAGCACATCTTGAAGGTTTCAATCTAACTATTATCTGGAAATGCTTTTCAATTGCTTTCAGCTCTACCAAACACATAATGAATATTATCTGCTCTGCCTCACTCTTTCCAATCCCCTTTCATTTTCTTTCATTTCTCTTAGATTTCTCTTACCTAGAAGGATTGTAAATGGTGCCCCTGAGAATGGCTTAGTATTAGCCAAAGGGTATAGAGACCGGTGAGATCATTTCATGGGGCAGTGCCTGAAATCTCAGATATATTTGCTCCTGTCTTCTTATTTTTCAATTTAGACAGATGGCATTTTGGTTAAAATCACTAATAATAATAATAATAATCTTTCCAAAATGCCTGATATTCCCTTCCAGTTCAACTGAATTATTTCTCTTAAAGATATATATGTTCGTGTGTGCGTGTTTCTTATTCAAATTTCCTAAGTGGCAAAAGGAAAAAAACGTTAAAGTGGGTACTCAGTGTTGCTGCGACAAGACATGTCCTAATCTGTTTCCAAGAGATTAGACTGGCCACTAAAGTGACTAAAGTGACTTGCTTTTCCTGATTCCTTTGCATCTTATGAGAAAATATATGAGTGTTTGAGAGTTATTTTTTATTTTAGCTGCTAGGTGACTTTTGCGGTAATCGGATACATAGCTTTAATTATCTCTTTCATTAGCTCTTCAGTTTTGCACATTCTAGAAAAATAAACCGCATAACGTGATATAATTTCTAATTGCTTGTGAGATATTTTATCATCACTTAGCTTCATTAGATCACTGTAAAAATAACTTTGGATTCCTATTGGCCTTCATTGCCAATCTTTATTGTTCCATACTTCTAAACAGTGTTTTTCACTTCTTTAGATTTTTCTCCCTGAAGTATCATTGTTTCCCCCTGACTTAACTGCACAGCAAGTTCTCCTCCAGCGCTTTCTGTTGAATAAGCAATGGCGCGCAGAGTAACCAACACCGCCCACAGCTGTGTCCCACAATGGCTCCATGCTGCTAACGTTACATCTTTGGAGGATTTGATCAGAGTGCCCTAACTGCTATAAACACTGGAGTTATTCATAAAAACGTGTAGAAGGAGGGATTTTCAGTGGGATTTCTTTACCTGTTTCCCCACCACAAAACAGTGAAATAAATAGAATGGGTCATGGGCTGCTTGGCCTGTAATGCAAACTCACAGCTTGACAAGTCAATAAAGAACCAATCCTCACCCCTCCAGCCACACAGAGCCTCCAAAGTGAGAGGCAAACACAATTTGGATATGTCTGCCCAGGGCGTTTAATGATCCTTATTGTTCAACTATTGTGTGCAAACACTATGAAGCCAGTAGTCTGAATTATCTAAGTCTGAATAACTGGCTACTAACCTGCATACAAAGTTCAAAAGTTCCCTCACGATGGCTCACTTATTCACCCTTAAAAGTGAACAGCCATTTTTAAGTGTAACAAAATGAAGCCATAGGTAAAAACTCTTGTAATCACCTCTAGGAATTTGACGTAAACCCTGGAACAGGAAATTTTTCATTGTTTGGAAGAAAAACCACTTTGATAAAAAAAATATGTTCCTTAAGCCATGACTCTCTTCTCAGATTTAACATTTTAGTCAATCTCAGAAATACCATGTACCTTTTGAAATAACATATAAAACAAATTCCCACATTGCATTTTAAACTAACTCCATACAACACATACCAAAGGACCACTGAGGGGCACCTGAGTGGCTCAGTTGGTAAAGCATCTGCCTTTTAGCTCAGGTCATGATCTCAGGGTCCTGGGATGGAGCCCCGAGTTGGGCTCCCTGCTAAGCAGGGAGTCTGCTTCTCCCTCTGCCCCTCCCCCTGCTTGTGCTGTCTCTCTCTCTCACACAAATAAATAAAATCTTTAAAAAAAGATCCCTGAGGATTTCACTATGATATTACTATATAACTGCATAGTTGGGTCACAGTGGTTTTTATTTTTTAAAAAATATTTTATTATTTGAGAGAGAGACAGAGATAGCCACAGAGATAGCAAGAGAGAGCATGAACTAGGGAAAAGAGGGAGAGGCAGACTTCCTGCTGAGCAGGGAGCCAGACATGGGGTTTGATCCCAGGATCCTGGGATCATGACTCGAGCTAAAGGCAGACACTTAACTGACTGAGCGACCCAGGTGCCCCATCACAGTGGTTTTATAAAACATCACGGTTTTGTTTTCTTTTTTCATTCTTTTTTTTTTTTAATTTTTATTTATTTATGATAGTCACAGAGAGAGAGAGAGAGAGAGAGAGAGAGAGAGAGGCAGAGACATAGGCAGAGGGAGAAGCAGGCTCCATGCACCGGGAGCCTGATGTGGGATTCGATCCCGGGTCTCCAGGATCGCCCCCTGGGCCAAAGGCAGGCGCCAAACCGCTACGCCACCCAGGGATCCCCTTTTTTTCATTCTTAAAGTCCTAGAAATGCTACACTGAAGTGTAGCAGTCAGCCACCCAGGCCCTTCTCGTCGACTCCCAGTCTCCCTACACTGTGTTGCCTTCACAGGACAGCTGGCTAACTTGTAGGACTAACATGCTCTGTGAAAACAATGCTGGGCAGTATCCATGCTATGTCATAAGAGATACTGAAGCTTCTGATTTGCTGTTTCCTGGATCACATGCTCTGGGGAAGTCAGCTGCTACATTACAAGGATGCTGAAGCTGCCTTTGGACGCAGCCCATGTGACTGGCAATGGAAGCCTCCTGCCAACAGCCATGCATGCGAGCTCCCAGCACATGCTCCAGCCGAGGCTTTCCTATGACTGCCGCCCTGGGCAGCAGCTAGGAGAGAGATGTGAGTCAGAACCCCCCAGATTCCTGACCCACAGGAAACCAGGAAGTAACAAATGTCTATTGCTTTAAGTTGCTAAATTTTAAGGTCATTGGTTATATGGAAATAAGAAATATACCAAGTATCCATCTCATTTAGATATATAAGTAGATATTCAGAATTTAGGAGAAATTATGTTTCAGATTATCAGTGCTTAAAATGCCAAATTGTAACAGTGTCATTTCCATATTTCACATTTGATCAAAAGTAACAAATACCCAAAGACAATTATGAGGATCAGTTTTATGTTGATTCTTCAAATCAATCATCACTCCTTATTCTTCTTGATCCTCACAGCTCAACTTTAGCATTCATATAATTAACACAAATGTAAATGGATTTAATTCCTCAAGCTCATGGCTTGCCTCTTGAATATTTACATCATCTCATAAAACGAATATTTTATCTTGTCATAGCCCAAGAACATATCAAGTAGGAAACATTTTATCTTTTAATTCAGGCATGACCTATTTGAAAAATGAAACAAATTGCATGAAGTAATTAGAGGAAAACATAGCCATTGTAGAATCTTCATTTCCAAAGGAGATACCCAAATTGATACTTCTATTGTCAAATGCTCAAAATCTGTAAAAATAACCTAAAAGGTTACTAATATTCAGATAAACAATAAATAATGCATGTTTCACTTTTGCAAAAAGATATAGTAGAAGGATAATTAAAAAAAAAGTGAAACAAAAGTGGTCACTATTTATAGGGAAAGGAAGAGGAAGGGTAGAGCAAAGACATGAAAGCAGGACCTCTCCAGAGAGATCTTACTATAGCTTCAACTTCGGAGTCAAGTGACTTTTTCACATATTCAGGAAACAGAATTATAAAATTGCCTACAACTAGAAAGTAAATGGAAATAAAGGAATTGCAATGTAGATCATGCTGGTTAATACAACCACACAGAAAAAAAACCCCTAAAAACAAAAAGACAATTTCAGGTGACTTTAAGAGGACAGCATTTTGGTTACACACTCATCGGGGATTTATTTTAAGAGCAAATAGAATGAATAAAACAATATATTTTTTTAAGAGCAAATAGAATGAATAAAACAATATTTAACTTTATTCAGCAGTTTTATTAAAGGAAAAATGGTGGTATTGTTGCTTATAGTAACAATTATTACTAAAAGGATATTAAAGGATGCCTGGGTCGCTCAGTGGTTGAGGATCTGCCTTCGGCTCAGGGCGTGATCCCAGGATCTAGGATCGAGTCCTGCATTGGGGTCCCTGTGAGAAGCCTGCTTCTCCCTCTGCCTATCTCTGCCTCTCTCTCTCTGTGTCTCTCATAAATAATTTTTTTAAAAAAGATTATTTATTTATTTATGAGAGAGAGAGAGAAACAGACAGAGGGAGAAGCAGGCTCCATGCAGGGAGCCCGACGTGGGACTCGATCCCAGATCTCCAGGATCACGCCCTGGGCTGAAGGTGGCACTAAGCCGCTGAGCCACCGGGGCTGCCCTCTCATAAATAATTAAATAAATCTTTAAAAAAAGAAGGATATTACTTTTTCAGATAGTTCTTGTAGAATAAAGCAAATAAATAATTATGTTAATGCTGTTAACCATCAAGACTTCAATGTTAAAGAAAAGATGCAGAAATAAATTCAAAGAAATAACACTAGTGTTAAATCTCAACTGGAAAAAACAGCATAACTTTATAATTTGTTTCTGTTGTAAAGGCCCAGAAAAAAGGATATCCCAGTAGCAATGAGTACCTCTAGCACGAGATTGTGAGTCCTGAAATCCATTCTGCACAAAAAGGAACCAGTATTCCTTGTAGGAATGACTGATTTCAGGTCTGTGGCAGAAAATATGTAAGATAAACTGGGAACATTTCTTTCTTTTTTTTTTTTAAAGCTTTATTTATTTATTCATGAGAGACAGAGTCAGAAACACAGTCAGAGGGAGAAGCAGGCTCCCTGCGGGGATCCCGATTTGGCACTTGATCCCAGATCCTGTGAGCCAAAGGCAGATGCTCAACCGCTAAGCCACCCAGGTGTCCCAAACCGGGAACATTTCATATCAGGAAATGAAAAAACTATCAAAGGTCAATGGGGTTGTGATAAATTTCAGAAGACCACATGAAGACCCATCAGTGAAGCTGTGACCATCTGGATATTAAGAGGAATAGGGGGAAGAAGGGGGAGAGAGAGAGACAGAAAGAGAGGAAGTGGAGAGAGGGAGAATTGGGAAGAGGGAGAGAGGGGATTTAAAGGTATTTTTTAAAAAGTATTTTACTTATTTATTAATGAGAGACACACAGAGAGAGGCAGAGACACAGGTAGAGGGAGAAGCAGGTTCCCTGCAGGGAGCCCGATGTGGGACTCAATCCCAGGACCCGGGATCATGCCCTGAGCTACCCAGATGCCCCTATCCCACCTTTATATGAGCTATATTTCAGGGTAACCGAAATGCCCTAGTTGATGAAGAAATATTTGTCTTTACTGAAGGATTTCAGCTAATAAATGTGAAAGGAATGACTTAATTAAAAAGAAATCTACCACTTTACAACTCCTAATGAGGTGGCTGGTCCAGCATTAATGGCAACAAGACAGCCAGCCATGTGCCTGCTGATGGCAGTAAGAAATACAGAGCAGCAAAATACCCTTGTTAAACAAAAGTTGAACTTGGATCTAATCAAATCTTTAGAACTCTGTCTTTAGTGCTAAATGCCTGTTACAGGGACAGAATAGCAATTTAAATGACACTACAAGGGAGTAAGCAGAGACATCTAGAAAGTGAGGCATTTTTACTGGACAAATGATCTGGTTTATTCAAGGAATGAAATGTATGGCAAAAAGGACAGAGAGTGAGAGCTCTGGATTAAAAGGTACTTAGTCTGGTTTGGATCCTGATTCAAAAAAGGAACTGTCAAAATATATTTTTGCAACAAAGGGAGACGACTGGATACAGGCCGGGTATTAAATAGCAAGAGAATGTTCACCTACTTGATGTGTTGTGGTAATGGCATTGTGGTTATACAAAAAAATAACCTTAGAGTTGCATATTAAAGTGCGTGGATATAAGGTGATCTGGCGCCTGGATTTGCTTGGTCAGGACTTAGGCAGGAAAGAGAAGAAAAGGATTCCATCAAGCAAGTGTGGCAGCATTTTGATAACTGTTAAATCTAACAGGTGATGGGGACATGAAAGTTTATCATCTTATTCTGTTATGTTCGAAAATGTTCACAATAAATTCTTTAAAAATATTGGTAATATGCATTCTATCCAGAATGACTTAGGTTTATAAAACATGATAAAGCCAGGGCATGGGTACACTCCTGTATCAACAGAATAATTAAATTTTCTTAAGGTGCATGTGCTTTGGTTATTTGCTTTAATGCATCTTTGCTTTTTTTTCTTTTCCCCCTTCATATTTTTCCATCTCCAAATTTTACTCACCCTGTAGGGCTCTATTCAAATTCCCCTCTCCCCCAAGGCTTTTCGAACTCTTCCTAGCTGGAAGTAATCATCTTGAACTTCTATATAATTTTAGACATACCTCTTCTGGCCTTTAACACTTTCTCCCTCCCATTATGATTATTTCTATCTATAATGTTCCTGAGAGGAGAACTAACATCTGATTCCAATTTACCATTTGCACAAGTGTTATCTCCTTCAACACAGTTGAACTATGTATATAATCAACGTTAAAATTTGTTGAATGCAGATCAATTTTTAAAAAATATGTAAACTCATGAAGGTGTTCTCTAGAGTACTGTCAGCGTTCTTTTCAAACACTAAATTCTCTTGAGTCAGAGCTTCTATAAGATTTTGTGATTTCAAAAGGCTTCTGCTTTTCTCCAGCAAATAAGAGGGTGCCTTTGGTAAGGAAAAGCAAAGCCAAATGCAACTAACATTCAACACAGTGAGACTTTACTATTAATACTCCTCTCTGAGGAGGTTGCTTAATTGCTTAGAAAAACATACTTTTACATGAAAATATGCTAAAGTTGCAAGTTAACCATAAAAAATAAGAAATTCATTTCTTCATTCACTTATTCATTTTTGGATTAAAGAACATCTCAGTTATTTGAAAACATTAAAAGCAATATGATATTCAGTGAACTTGAAAAATGAACAAGATTGTGATTGAGATTTGTATCTCACTGGAGTGTTATAAAATTCAGTTATTACTGCAGTCATGCTCAGAAAATCCAACACCACTACTTTAGAAGTATTAAAATCTGATAATGGCTGCTGTGTCTTCACCAAAAATCACCATGCTTCCCATGAATTCTTATCTTCCTCTGTAAACAGGGAATTTCTATTTCCCATAGAAATATTTACAGATATACACACATATGTACATATATATAATGTGTATATATGGACAAATACATGTGCATATATATATTCACACATACATATCCTAAACTTCCAACAGTTACATGCACATGTATTTTTTCACTTATATACTACACTTCATTTATATACTATGGTATGTATCCTACTCCTACTTGACAGAGAGAAAGATGGGGAGCAGAAGAGGGAAAAGCAGGCTTCCTGCTGAGCAGGGAGCCTGATGAGGGGCTCAATCCTAGGACCCTGAGATCATAACCTGAGCTGAAGGCAGATGATTAACTGAGCCACCCAGGAGCCTCTGATCTTATATCTTTGATAGTAAAGATGATCTTCCAAAATGAGAGCAAAGGGGATTTTAACAATTTGTTTGGAAAAGAACTTGTCCAATTGTTAAACTGTAAAACAGGAGAAATGAGATAAAATTCCCACACTCCAAAGAAATAAATTAGCTACAATGAACACTGATAAAATATTTAATGGGCAATCATTTTGGCTGCTTTAGTGTTAAAAGGATTTTTGTGAATAAGAAAATCCATTTAAAAAAGTCCAAGAGAGTTTAAAGCAGTAAGTAAATAGAGTAAAATAAAATAAAATGAAATGAAGTGATGTTTCTAAAATTTTCTCTGAGGCAGGAGAGGACTTTTGGAATTATTCCACTGACTTTAGAGCTGTGCTCAACGTGAAGATCATTCTAACGGAAGGAAAGAAAAAGAATACCAAAAGGAAGAAATGATAAGGTTGTGCAGTATCTACATCTTTCACAGCTTCAATACAGAAGAATTCAGCTGTGAGTTAGAGGCTCTGTCAGAGTTTGGTCCTCTTGTCTCCTCAAAGTTCTTCCTCGTGTCCTGTCATATCATGAATGGGCTGGAACAGGGAGCAAGGTTACAAACCTTGGCCTGACAGACATGGCAAGAAAGGATGGATGTCAGGCTGGTTACACACATAGAATAACCCACCAGCTTCCCCAGGGTCTCTCAGAACTTCAGAACCATCAGGTTTAACGAATCCTTCATATATATGGTCATTTCATTCTCATTTCTGCTGGTGGGAACTTTAATAGGTATGACTTTTGGCTGATAATCTGGCATTACAATCTCTTAGAAATAATTTAAGATTTCCTCATCAACTTTACTCTAAGTTTAGGCACCTGGTGGCTCAGTCAGTGAAGCGTCTGCCTTCGCCTCAGGTCATGATCTCAGGGTCCTGGAATTGAGCCCCGAGTCAGGCTTCTGTTCAATAAGGAATCTGCTTCTCCTTCTTGCTGTGCCTGCCCCTATGCCTACTACTCTGCCTACTGTGTGCTCTCTCTCTCAAATAAATAAATAAACAAACAAGTATCTTCTTTAAAAAAGAAAATCTTAAATGTTCATACTTTTGGACCACACAATATTGGAATAGATGAAGGTTTATATATAAAGATGTTGTCCATTTGTTATAGCAAAATCTGGAACAACTGAAATAAATGTCTTCAAATTGGCAATTAGTAAAATTGGCAACACAGTAAAATAAGATACCAGGTCATGAGGACCCGGGAAAAAGTCTATGATGTGCTGTTATGTTAAAGAGGGGCCAGGTGTAAAATTGCATGTGTAAGATAATCCGGTCTTGTGTTTCAAAAATTGCTGAAATACCCAGCAAACAGCCAGAAATGAGCATCATGGGAAGGATGGGTTTAGGAGAGGGTTGATGTCCTAAGCCACATGTTTCTAGACAGTTTATCTTAAAAAATTCAAAACCAAAAACCACTAACCATGTATTATTTTTATAATCAGAAAAAAAGATTTAAGACACAGAGCCTAGCAGCACTTATTCAAAATATGTTTTGAAAAGCCCTTTAGCTTTTTACACCTGGTTGTACCCAAAGGATGCAAAAGACTATACATAACATCTTTGTGAAAAGTACTTTTCTTTAAAACAAATGTCCAGTCAGCTTATTAAAAGGAAGAAACATATAACCAACATTTATTAAAGCCCTTTTAGGGGATCCCTGGGTGGCTCAGGGGTTTGGTGCCTGCCTTAGGCCCCGGGTGTGATCCTGGGGTCCCGGGATCGAGTCCCACATCGGGCTCTCTGCATGGAGCCTGCTTCCCTCTCTGCCTGTGTCTCTGTGTCTCTGTGTCTCTCTCTCTGTCTCTCAAGAATAAATAAATAAAATCTTAAAAAAAATAAAATCTGAACTATATATGGCATAGAGAGCCAAAGATAGGCAATCGGTGTATCCTGGAAGAAAAGCTACTCTAATAATTTCATTTTCAAATTATGGGTGTCCTTTTTTTGGGGGGTGTCCTTTTTCATCTATTCATAGAGTGGTGCATCTGTTATTAGAAAGATAATACAAGTCTTAAAAAGAAAGATCCACATTTCCCTTTTACATAGACTATAGAGTGACCGACTTTATATTATTTAAAACAAATTTGGAAATTTTAGTCACTCCACCTGTAAGACCTGCCAATTCCTTTAAGCAACTTATTTTCAGCATCTTCTTATTACTCAAATTACCTCTAATATTAAGTAAAATACCAAGAGCAATAGGTAGGAAGGAAAAGTAATCTTTGACAAAAAACTTACACACCAAATGCAGTTTTTAAAAAAAATCTTATTGTAGGGCTAAGATTAAGCTTCCTCATCAACTATACTCAAATAAGAAAGCAAATAAAAGAGCAAACTTCTTGTAGGTTCCTTTAGCCCTCTTATTTTAAGGTGGTTTTTTGTTTGTTGTTTTACTTGATAAAAACACAGTTGCTCCTAATGTGAAAGCAAGTCTCTAAAAGTAACTCAATTAAACTCTATTTGGATACTACTCCAAATCTAGAAAAGCTTGCTCCAACAGAGTAAATGTCAGTTCCATGGTTGAAAAGCTAAGACATCATCTGAATCCTTGAATATATCTGAAGAGGTCTTTATTTTCAGTCTACTATGTCTCCTGTTCTTTGGCAGTCGAGATAAAAGATGAATGGGACACACACGCTAATTTCCAAGGAACTCCTGGTCTTGGGAGAAGACAGAGACAGATAGATATATAAAGCATACTGAGGGCATTGACAGGGATGAAAACAGTGTATTCTGGGCCCTTGGAAGAGGGATGACTGGATCGGGGCAGGGATGGAGACGTGGGCTATGGCTGCTCCTTCCAGTAACAAATGGTAATTTTAAAAGGTGAATATGAATTTGCCTCTGATGAAGAGGCAAGGAGGTGGGAAGGCATGGCAAGGCAGATGGTACCACCTGAGAAAAGAAATAAAGATGAAAAACAGCCTGCTTTGGCCATATGGGAAAGTGCAAGCAGTGTGGTAGTGCTAAATGTACAAAGCAAACCACCAAACACTTTCAAGGGTTCTGGCTGGAGCTCCGGGGCAAGCAAGGCCAGAGAATAGTTCTAAGCAGTAGCAGGACCAGGTTAGTGGGTAAACCTGACAGGGGTGGGGAACTGTCGGGCTGCTGAGGAGTATGGGTGTGAGGTAGGGAAAGAGATCTCTATCCTCCTTGGGTTTCATGCTTCTGTGACTGTGGCTCGGAATGCTGGAGCTCATTGTGAGGATGGAGCTCAGAACTCAGCCTGAGATGGTATGTCCTGGGTGCTAAAGAATAGAAATTTCAAAAATAATCACTTCATCTTTCCGGGAAGCAAAATATCTGTGTAACTCATGGCTTTTCTGTTTCCTGGCTAACAGTATCTCTCCTTGGAGCCGGTTCCAGATGTCTGTGTACGAGGATGTAGACATCCTTCCTTTATCTGGTACTGTTGGCCACTTGCGTGTAGCCAAGGAGGAGATCCACAATTGTAGATGCTGCCCAGAAGTTACTTTTGAGTTGAGAGCTCAAATGAAGATTGAGGAGACTTCTTTGGACAGAGTCTTTCTCTCTCCCTAAGTTTTGTTCAAAACAACACTTTCGGAGCTACGGAAACCTTTAGAGCTTAGTTTTCAAGATGCCCAGGCTGGTGTGATGGCGAATAAAATCTCCTGATTCCACTAGTCAGTCTTTGCCTTCTTTCAGGTTACCCTGGAGAATGGAGGCTCTGGACTCATCATCGACAGGTTAAGAAACAGAAGAAGAACCAGGATGGGAGATATAATGGTATGTTCAATTTTGGAAATACTAGGTCTTTGCTGCCTCTGTGCATCCAGGCGCAACTTGGGCAGCAGGGAACTGGGAAGGCTGGTCCACGTCCTGGGGAAGAAATCTGAGATGGAAACCATCACTGTGTATCCAAAATCTAAGGAGTGAGCAGGAGGATTTGGGCAGAAAGAACAAAGTAAAGTGGCCATGGGCAAGAAGAAGGAGGGAGTCCATGGAACGGAAAACAGGAATGACAGAGAATGAGAGAGAATCAGTCAAGTGCAGGATCAAGAGAAAAAAAAAGAATAGAATGTTCAGAAAGAGCCTGGGGGGGAAGCAGCAGGTCTACCGCAGCAGAAGGCATACGTGTTGCAGGGCTGCAGTGTGTTCCCTGGATGCAGCTAAGGATCTTAGCGAGGAGCTCCAGAGAATTTTCTAGGGCAGAAACCAGAATGCAGTGGGTTTAGGAATGAGGCATCAGAAGGGAGTCCATCTGGAGACGTCAGAAGAAGAAGTCAGGTAGCTTTTCTTGCATCTAACAGGGACTCGGGGAACCAGTGAGTGGTTTTAGATGGAGCCTCTCAGCCACAGGGAGGACAGGAGGGGAAGATACAGAGCAGAGGGGATGGTGAGGGGGAGGCACAATGGGGGAGGGGCAGGGGCGGGGAAAGGTGGGAACATAGGAGGGCACAAGAGGAAGGGCCTATCCCACAAATGAGAGAGGATGCTGTACTCCAGGGAGCCTGGCCAAGGAGCCGTGAGGACCTATACCTTTTGGGAACCCAAAGAGTAAATCCAAACAGACAGGGTAACACGGCCAGTCAGCCCCACAGAGTGACATATCCTTCAACCCATGGGTTAAGACTTTGGCAACCACGTTTTTTTTTTCTTTTTTAAAGATTTTATTTATTTATTCATGAGAGACACACAGAGAGAGGCAGAGGCATAGGCGGAAGGAGAAGTAGGCTCCCCATGGGGAGCCAACCGCATTTTTTTTCAAAGCTGCAATTTTCTAAGTCACAGAAGTCCTGCAGTGACATGATTATCCATCTTATAAACCTCACAGGCGGGAGCGGAGAAAGAGAAGAAACATTACACTATGCCTCTAAAGTCTTTATGTAAGTACTTTGATACTATGGCCCCATAAAATAACAGGAAAAAACAGAATGCAAATAACTTAAATTTTCTATGTTGTTGTCAATAATGGTAAAATCGCCTCAGTATTTCTATCAGCAGGTGCGTATTCTTTTTAAACACTAGAAGTGTGAGTAGTTTGATCTGTAGGGAAAATTATAGTCAGATAGTATCCAAAAGGTTACCATGATATAGCTAAATTATCTCTGCCTGTCACAGGTTAAAGAACATTTAAATTCTGGAAGTTCACATCAGCTTTTTCTAGATAACAAATCTTAAGTACCTTCCTATATTCACTCAATTAGTGATCTTGGGCCTTGATAACACTGCAGAGAGAAACTTTCCAACTATCATTCAAATCATATCTAAAAAGGTGGTCATAAATATTTTAAAACCTAAGTGAACTAATAAGACCTAGACCCATTAAGGATAAGATCTTTTACAACAAATTAAATAAAACAATTTATTGAAGTCTGGACTCAAGATAAGCTAGATTTACTAGCTGACCTTTTATTCATTTAAAGAACAAAATTAGCTCTAATTGCATTAGAATGGAATCCAGTAAATTTCCCCAAGTCTTCTAATGTGGCATCCGTGTAAGAACGGCTGTAATTGTTTACAAGTAAGATGGAAATGCTTTGATTATAATCTTTCCACTTGTTTTACTGTGTAGTAAAAGCATTTCCCCAAACCTAAAGCCAGTTTTCCGGACAGCATGCTATTTTTTTCCTTACACACACTGCGTGTTTGGTGTTAATGAACAAACTACAACTTGCCAGGGGAGGAAATTAAACTTGCAGATTTCATCATAAGTTTAGGTCAATAAAAACGAGAGAGTAAGAGATGGAGCCCAAGAACGCCTTGTCTGCAAAAGTCAGAAAAGAGCCAAAGACCCAAATAGGAAAAATTTTAACTACTTGCTTCCCCTCGGAAGTACGGTTGAGACATATAGGTTTGGCTCTGTTGACTTTATAAGTACGATAAGGGAGCAAGAATAATGTATACAGCCCACCGCTTGTGCTCCAGTTGTTTAGTGGCTAGGAAACTTCATTTATAATGTTACCACTTGTCACTAGCATTACAAGTAAGTCATTTGGCACACATTTTAAAATATAGTTATTCTTAGGATTTTTTTTTGGGGGGGTCATTGTTTCTGTTATTTGACTTCTGATATAGGTAAAATACCTATGAGATGTTTTAGTCTCAGTGGCAAGTTAACCAGGGCAAAAGAAAACTATTAACATGTTTCAATCTTTTTTTTTTTTTTTAATCACAGGCAATTTTATTGGAAAGGCAACAAATTAAAAATAGAAAAGCAAAAGGCCTTCTAAGTCTGACAGGATGATGCTCTGAAATGTTTCTGAGCTTTACTTCTAAAGGATCATGTTTTAAGCCAACAGGCTTGGCTTGGCCTCCTCAGCATGCTTTTATAAAAATATGAAATATGACTGTCTTTTCCTAAATAAAATCTGTCTGTTGTTTCTGCCTGCCCCTTGTCCCTTAATCCAGTAAGAGTCTTCCTTTCCTTCTGGGACTACCATTGCCCCTTCTGACAGGGTGTCTCCCCGACCACGGGTGCTGGGAGACGGGGTGGGGGGTCAGTCACTGGAGATGTGGAGGACTGGGAACCATAGCAGCCCTGGGTGACTCAGACCATGTTGGCCAAGCCGTTGTAAAAGAGAGTGAGCAGAGGCCCAATGATACGTTTCGAACCCTGGATACTGCCTCCCCTGAAGTCAAAGAAACCTCTTTGACTTTGCCCCTTTCAGCTAGTTTGATTCAGGCTTCTGTCACTTGGAACTAAGAGTCTTGATTAACACAAATAGAAAACATGAGCGCTTCGACTAGAGACAAGAAGATTCTTTACAGAGTCTTCTTCACTGAGGGTGCTACTACACTAGACCCTTGGATTAGAGGTTGCTGCGAGAAACCATCCAACAAAAACCGCCTTCGTATCTGCTGTAAAAGCTGCGATTGAAGACAGTGTTTTGTTGTCTGGTTCTATATGGAAATCAAGTTTTAAATTTGGTGCCCTGAGAAATTTTGTTTCTCCTAAGAAACTCAGAGGTAACTTCCTTTTTAAAAATATATTTCACTGTTTGCCTTTCTGGCTAAGAAGCCATAATCATATCTGACATGCAATCATTCGCTATTTTTTCCTTTTTTTGTATTAGTTTATTTCTTTTTTCTTATAACTATATTGTTCTCTCTTTAAGCTACTGTAAATTTGTTTACAGTGGAAAAAAGTTATATGAACAAAGAATGTTTCACATAAAGAGGGAAAATGCAGAAAGTAGGATAAAAATCATTTGCTATTATTTCTCTAAAGAACTTATCACTAAAAACCATGACACACGTTTCATCCTGTTAAATGTCTTTTAGCTAAACCTGGTTACCTTTTAAAATATAAAATGCTTATTTTCTTTAAAAATATTGTAAATGATTATTCTTGTAATTGCACTTGATTATTCTCTACTTCTAGCTGTACTGTCAAAAAGCGTTACTCGGGAAAATTTGGATCTTAAAAAGACAAATATCTATAAATATTTTATTTTTAAAGATTAAAACTTTTATGTTCTTCAAGAATAATGAACAAACTTTTAGCTCCCATTTTCATAGTACATATAATTTAGAAATTCCAATCATTAAAAAGCCCCTTCCCAGAAATAACTAAATTCTGTACACAGCAACAAGAAACTGAATTACTTACACAGAAAGGAAAGCATCTAATTTTTAGCACCTCTGTTAAGAGAAGTCTGATTAGTGAAAGAGTTTCCAGAATCATAAGGAATCTGATAATACTTAAGGCAGTGTTGACAGTGGAAACCAAAATGTTGGCAGAAAGAAAACTATAATTGCCAGCAGTAAAGTGGTCATTGAAAAATATCTCAGTATAATTTGCATATTTTGGAAAAAGGGTTACATCTATAGAAAGACAATCCATTGTAACCTCTTAGTCAAAATAAAATTTAGAATTATCATTGACAATAATATTGTTCTCTGAAAGGCATCATAAATGATTCTGGGTCACCTGATCAAATATACTATGAGAGAGTAATTGGAAAAAATGACCAACCATTACTAGCTGTTTGGGAGGGGGGCTCAATTAATTATCCCGTCTCTGGTGAGCTCACTGCATAAAGGCACTGGCGTCCTGAGGCTTGCAGAAGCACCAGTGCACAATTTCTCCAAAACAGTAACCCCCATTAACCAGCCCAAATAATACAGCTGGCAGGTGGTGGGGGCTTCACCAGGGAAGAACTCCACTCAAGGACAAGAGTGGAGCACTGGATGATGAAAAGGACAGAGACTTCCTCCCCAGTGCTGGCAGAGGGCAGCTAGGAAGGGGCATCTGAGAAATGCAAGAGAGGCATGCTTAACCCTCTATCTGCCACTCTTATGCATCCAAGTTAAAGTTTTCTTACACACAGTTAAATTTTTCTTAATACTTAACCATTTATTTATTTATTTATTTATTTATTTATTTATTTATTTGAGAGAGAGTGGGGGGAGAGAGAACAAGCAGAGTGGGAAGAAGGAGAAGCTGACCCCCTGCTGAGCAAGAAGCCATACTGGGGGCTCAATCCCAGGACTCTGGGATCGTGACCTGGGCTGAAGGTGGACCGAGTCACCCAGGCACCCCTATTTATTTTTCATACTTAAACAATATTTAAAATTGTCTTTCTTTTTAATGAGAAGCTCCTTTAATAGAACTTTCAGCCTTAAAAATCGAGCCACACACATTTAAACACAGAAGAGTGGCAGGTCCTGTCCTGCCAGCTCCTTCCTGACTGTCTTGTCTCACAGCCCTGTCCCTGACACCCCCCCACCACATTACTTTGCTGCATCTTCTCCATAGAATGAACAGACGAATGAATGCCGTACATCAGCTCACTTCTCCTAACTTGCTCAAAATACGCTGTCAGTAAACGGTAGGACTGGGATGGCAAACAACCTGGCAACTGTGTTGCCTCTGGCCCACCTCCTGGTGTTGGGCACTCTACTCACCCTGCTCTGTGTCCCCAAGCACAAGGGTGACCACGATCCTCATCACTACAGCTACAGGCAGCTGCTCCTGGCCAAGCGGCGACCTACCAGACAGTTTCCTTCAGTGTGCTTCCCACTCACACTACTCACGAACGTCACAGGTGCTGAGACTGTAATTTCAGGGTGACTATTCCACTGTTCTCTATTCATCTTCATTACTGCCTAAGGGCAACCCTGGATGCCCATTACTGGGGGGCATGGCACAAGAATCTGAGGTCCCTGCAAAGTCATCTGGGATTTTAACATTCATCTGGTGGAGGTGCTTGACTTCCTACACACCCTTTCAAATACAGATTCCAGGCATGTTAAGTGAAGACAAAAACAAGGTGTCTGTCTTGCTACGAGGACTAACATCAGAGAACAGAGGAAATAATCTAACCTCAAAGTACTTTTCCAGATCAAGGGCAGAAGACCTTCTTTATTTAGGAAAATTTAGAAACTAAATATTGTCTTAAAGATCTTCCAATGAGAGGGTATAATTTGAACCCTGTAAAGCTTTTCCTTTTTCCCATAATTTCAAAAGACTCTAATCCTCTGCTTGTTCTTTAGCAATAAACAACCCCTTCCCCCGGACGATTCAGACCCCCCTTTCTGAATCCCACTCTGCTCATTAATTTCACTTCAAAAGAGTCCTGTAGCACCAAGTGTGTACAAACTAAGTAAAGGCACATTTATATGAATCTGCCCCCTCTTTTCCATTATTACCGCTGTGGAATAAGCCATGCATCTTTATGTTACGACAATAGAAGATTACTTTTAATTTCATATAATTCACATGTGTCATAAACTATTCTTTTAATTTTTTTCAACCATTCTTGGCTTGTGAGCCATACAAAAACTGGCTATTTTGGCTCATGGGCCATAGTGTGCTGATCCTTGATTTAAATTAAAAAAACAAAAAACAAAAAAGTCTTTACTGATTAAGATATATTTTACATAAAATCCTATTACTATGTGACTTGGACCTCTTTTTCACTCTTATTTTAATTTAAAATGTAATCTATTTCACTTAATTTATTCCTTTGTTCATTATAAGTATTTCCTTGTGCCTGACTTTGGTCAAGTGATTAATTATTCATATAACATGGGGGTTATTTACCTAAATATTTGAAAGTTCACATATTATATAATGTTATACTTTCATGGTCAATTTGTCTAGAATGTCTGAGCATTATAATTTCCCTAATACTGGACAGTCTGTTCCAGGATAATAGGATATATATATATTTTTAAGATTTTATTTATTTATTCACAAAAGACAGAGAGAGAGAGAGGCAGAGACACAGGCAGAGGGAGGAGAAGCAGGCTCCATGCAGAGAGCCTGATACGGGACTCGATCTCATGGCCCGAGCCAAAGGCAGATGCTCAATCACTGAGCCACCCAGGCGTCCCGATAACAGGATCTATTTTTCATGTTTCCCAGTGTCTCAGGTGTATGAGTGATTTATTGAGAGGAGAAAGATAGTCAAGAGAATGAATGGAAGATGCTTAAAGGTGGATGAGATGCATATAATTATCAAAGTTTTTTAAAAAAACAAAAAACAAAGTCTTTTCACAGACCTTTTTTTCTCCAAAGGGAATGAGTAAGCCAAACTCTTTTGTGGAAGTAAGGATTAAGTAATAGTGAGTTACTGAGAAAACAGTAATAAATGTGAACTAGTAAGAGAAAAGCATTTGTTGAATGATAAATAATATCTTCTCTTTAGAGGAATGAGCCCAGGTACAGAATTTCCAAAAAGATGGTATCAATAGCTGCTCTGGCTAGGTCTCCCTGCTAATCAGCCTTCTGTCCTCTATTGGTGGAGGGAGGTGGACATTATTAAATTTTTTGTAGGTAAAATAGATTGAGGGCCTGGGTCAAACCGGTATCTGCATAAAATGAGCTGAATTTACAGTATTTTTGTTACACTGTCTAAGCTTGTCAGTAACACTACCACCCATTGTCTAGGTTTTTACTGATAAAACCAAAAAAAGTAATGTGGAAATTATGTGAATAATTTGGGTAAAAAAAGGATGAACTATCTGGATTTTCTTTCAATCTTCAGAAGAACATACATTTTCCTGGAACCATGTTTGCCTCTACAGCACCATTCATCATAATGATATTAGACCTTTTCATTGTGTTGTTTGGAGTTAGCACAAGCAGCAGCATAAAATACAAACTTTTAAGATGTAATGAACCACTGAGAACACAAGGTATGTTTTCTGTTGTCTACCTACTATATAAGTGCATGGCTCCTACTGCCATCATTACAGTAAAATCTGAATGAAAACTCAGTGCCCTGTAAGCCCATTTTCTACATAATATTTGACTGTTTACAATGTAAACAAATCCATTTTCAGGCTTACTGGTGAAAAATAAGTTGTATAAGCCAGTACTTTCAGCCTATGGGATTCATTTAAATGATAAACAGTATGACTTATACAAGAAGGATTTTTAACATAATTTACAAAGAAATCACTGTTTTATCACCTTATTAAAATCACATAAGAGTACTGTAGGCCTTAATTTGTAGCTCCAAAATGAATAAAAGAAACAAAGGCAACTAACTCACTTTAAAGCAGGGTGGGCTGATGATAGGATGATTCTGTGAAAATTAAGAACAGTGAACACAGGGTTTACATTTCTAGTCCTCTCTTGAATGAACGAATGGGCAGATAATTAAGACTTTGGTTGTTACTATTATATACTGTTTCACTAAACCTTTGGCAGTCTCTTTGTTTTCAGGTACAGAATAAAACCATGAGAATCTCCATTCTTTGTCATGGTGAGTAGAGAATACATACTTGAGAAGGTATAACATTACATCCACCCGGATGGAATACGGCAGTCAGTCTACTCAACATATAGTTTCTTCCTTTTCAGATAACCAGGACATTCAGAATTACTCAGACACCATGTCATGTGTTTAAAGAAGAGAGAGAAAATAAGAAAGAAGGGATCCTCTAGGTCAAAGAAAGCAGTAAGCATTTACTCTGAGGAAAGAAACCGATACAATTTGAAAATGAAGAATTCTCAAAGGAAAGCTTGATCCTCCGTGTTCATCTCTGGAAAAGGTGAGATTCTAAACCCATTAGGAAAGAGCAGGGAAGGTTATGTTCAATTTCTTTCACTCTAATTGAAAACGTTTATACTTACATCTTGTCTTGGCCAGCACCAACTCTGAGAGTCAATCGGGGGATGACTGGACTTGGGGCTGGAACAATTGGCTCCACTTTTATCTGTTGAAGTTATTACATTAGAGTTAAATGTGGTTTCGACAAAATTCCTCCTACTCCTTCTTCTACTTCCTCATCTCCACAAACCTGATAAGCCAGTTTAAGCCCTGAATGTGGCTAAAATGCTAGATCCAAGGACCATCTGGGCTATTTTGTTTTTTTAACAACCAAAGGCTACCTGGCTTCGTGAGAAATTCTACAAACTTGAATTACATCGTGAAAGTTATGGGAGTTATTTCTGTATTTTCTTAGTTCTGGTTAATTTCTTGGATTTTATGGTTAGAATTTTTAAACAAAAACTCCTCCAGATCATTTGGTGAACATTAATTTCCAGACTTAATAAAGTAGAAAAAAATGCACTGATATCTGCACCTATAAGCTAAAATGTATTTGTTTATTGAACTTGAAAAACATAAACTCATCCTAAGTTTGCATCATCATATAAGAAAATGGAAACACCAAGTGTAACTGCAGCATTAAACTGCTCTGTTTTTAGCTTGTGGTCAACAGATCTGCAAAAGAAAAAATAGACCTTTATAGAAGGATTTGTAGTGAAGGCAACATCTGCTGAATAAACTGAAGACCTTTGCAAATATTTGAGCTAATGGTCAAATATCAAGTATGACTTTAAAGGGGTTCTTCACACGTGTTGGTGTGAAGAGTTCACGGTATAATATTTTGAATGAACAAACTGAACAAAAGCTCTGTAGCTCCAAATATCATCAATGTCAGAGATTTTCAACAGGTGTTTGACTGGCATTTTTGGTGGGACAGTCCTTTGTTGAATGGAACGGTGCAGGCATGGCCAGATGTTCAACATCCTTGGCCTTGGGCCCTGCCATATGCCAACAGTCGCTGCTAGTTACTGTGATGATTAGCTGCAAGCCACTGACTTAAAATATGTCAAGCCCAAGAATTAAATCCTAATAGGACAGTGTGGTAGTTCTAAAGGGGAATGAATCTATAACATAATGCTCAATATATTATATCATCTAGTTAATACATTGCACATAGATCAAATTTACCATTTTTTTTTCATATATTTTTAACTATTTCCTTTGAGTTTTTTTTTTTTTAAATCCATCATCATGTCAATACCTGTGGTTTCGACCATTCTCTTGAACAGTGGCATGTGGGAGGCACTCAAATACTTACTGAATTAATAGCTCAAACACCTTCAACTCTCTGTCTCTGGGTTGTTTTGCCATCTGTCCAGAACCAATTCAAAATCATCCTCAAGGCCCTCAAGTAATTCCAAAGAAAATTTTAAAGATCATGTAAACTTAGCAGAAATTCCAATTCCGTCTCTGCCTTCAACACTGTGTATCTGGATCACCTGCCAAGCCAGGTAAGCACAGAGACCACCTCGGTTTAGCTTACTGCTACTTTGTTGTGCCTATCATAGGGGCTGACACACAGTCAGTGCATGAGACACAATCAAAGAAGTTGTCTGAAGCAACAATTTCAAACTCTTACCTCTTTCAAGACCTATCCTGTGATTTCCTTTCTACTTTTGTCCCTCCAGCTCCACCGGAGAAAGCACTGAGGCCACCAGGCAGAACTTCTTCAGCCCATGCAGATCTACAGACTTCTCTGCACCTGATACTGTACCAGAGTCCCGCTTCTCTGGTCTCTTAAGGAGACGTCCTCCTTATGTAGGCATCTTCAACCTCATAGTGCCACGATTTTCCACTAGTTTTTAAATATGCTCAACGATCTTAAAAAACCTGCCTGCCCTTCAGCCTTCTACTGACCACCTCTCCTATATCAGACTCTTGTCAATTGTCTCCTTCTTCACTTACTCATTCTTCAATCTGCTCCAATCTACTTTCTCTCCCAACCAGGCCACTGAAACCTGGAAATCAGTCATTTCCTGATGTCCTAGTATGCTTTCCACTGGGGGTCTCACTGGCCCCCTTTCCTTCTCCTCTACTAAGTCCTCTGCTTGACCACGTCCTCTTGGCCTTCTACACTTTCTTCAGTGGGTGTATTATCCATGTTCATGGTTTCAATGGTAGGTTTTACAATATGCCATGACTTCAAAATTTCCATCTCTAGACTAGCACTGATTGAGCCCAAGACCACAATAGAATATTACCTACTCAACATTTTCAACTCAATATCCTTTAAGCGTTTCATCTCACCACATCTAAACTTTAACTTGTCAACTTTCTCATGAAAGCCTGCTCCTCCAAATGGTCACTTTTGATGCATGTCTCATCCACTTGCCCAGTTCTTTGGACAGTATATCCCAGTGGTTTTCCTTAAGGCTCTAGGGGACCAAGGGCCACGGAGGGTGGGGGGGGGGGCAATAAGAGCAAGACCCATGGATAACTAGCTAGGGTTTGTACCCACTTCCTCCAACTCTTTTTTAACAGAGGGTTCCGTATCTAAACAAATCTGAAAAACCAATAGTTTGGTCTATTTTGTAAACTATTAAGATTTCTCTACTTTTCTCACCTTTCTGTATTATCTGTAGGAGAACAGACAAATATATCCAGAACAAACATTTTAAACTGCCTGCTGCTTGCCAGGCATTGTGATTGGATATTTTTTAGATGTTCTCATAGAGTTTTTTTTTTTTTTTTAAACAAACATGAGGGGGTAGGCATTATGGTTTCTGTTTTACAGGGAAAGGTATCATATATGAAGCAATCATTTTTCCTTTTCCTTTTTCTGTTCTAAGGTCACACAAAGAGCAAAACTAGGATTGGATTCGGTTGTTTTGTTTCAGAGAATGGAAAATTACATACAGTTCCTATATTTCCTTAATTCTAAAAAACTTTAGGGTAATATGGTTATAAATTATGAGTAATATTCCACATTCCTTCAGCCTGCAATATTATTTAATCACTTAACCCTTCCTTAAGCTTTATTTAAAAATAAAGCTCTCTACCTTGAAAAAGATCTTTACCATTACCATATTTCACACTGTCGTTTGGTCCATATCACACTACACAATAATCATAACTCACACCTGCATAGCACCAAGTGTGTTCCATATATGTGATCCAGTTTGCTCTTTGAACTCTGTTTAGTAAGTAAATGATCTACCTGTAGGTCTCCTGACACTAAGTTCACTCTCACCTCTACCATGTTGCCGAGTCCTTTGTTCCGGTAATGGTGGTGTCTTACATGGAGCTGGCTACTCACTTTCTTGTAAATGTCTTTTATGATGAATGACATATATTTGTGAAATGGCTAGTGTTGGTTGTTGTTGTTTTTAGAAAGGGAGAGAGAGAGGCAGGAGAGGTGAGGGGCAGAGGGAAGGAGAGAGAGGATCTTAAGCAGACCCATGTCCAAAGCAGAGCCAGACTGGGGCTCAATCTCATGACCCTGAGATCATGACCTGAGCCAAAATCAAGAGTCAGATTCTTAACTAACTGACCCACTCACGTGCCCCCAGGGTTGGTTGTAAAATCATTTTTCTCTATGTAAGGCTAACTAGTTTATATGGAAATTGTGATTGACTTTGGCCTCACCTCCATTCAACTAAACTGGCTTTTTTTTTTTTCTTTTTAAGATGTAAATAGAGGTGCTTATTAAACTGGCTGGGTTGTTGATGCCATCTTAAGTAACTTGTCAAGGTAAAAGAATCAAGACATGGTTATTTATGTTATACTATTTAAAAAGTTTAAATGATACTATATGTAAAAAAAGAAGCAAACAAAAACAGAGATACATCTTGTAAGTCCAATTAAAAATGGTATATATGTGCCCTGAAGAAAAAAGATATTTTGTAAACGTGTGGAATTAATGAATGATTCAGAACCCTGTTACCTTAGCTCCAAACTTTTCCTTGGGTAAAATTAGGGTGACCACATCATCCAGAGACATCTTTGAGAGTGAGAGTAGGAGCTATTATTTACGCCAAAAAAGTGTGTAAACTGGGATTGTCCTAGGCAAACCAGGACAGAGAGTAGCTCTCCCAACAAATACTTAAAACATCAATTTCATTCTTAAAGAAGCTAAATAGGATTTAACCTACGGATAATATTCAAAAATATTAATGAGGATGCTAATAATACAGATACACAAAATATCATTTCTAAATTAGAATTTACCAGACTTCTGTTTACATTAACTTTATCCAAAATGCCTACCAAAATAAAAACAAAGACATTTCCTGCATTCATAAAGTAACTTCTCACATGTCCTTCTCAGAAATCACTAAACAAATGACAATTATTTGGAATTACTTAAAACCATTCGACTAATGCCACATTTTAATGGCATGAAGCCAAACTCTGGGGACAACATGAGCTTCTAAGGGTTAAAATAAAAGCACTGCACTTGAGAGTGAGCTGAGAATTGGGGCGCGCAGAGCATTTACAGTGGATTACTAAGCTTCCCAATCCACCAAAGAGCAAAGTCCAGTAATAGAAGACTCCTTTGTAGCTAACTAAAAATACATTGTCAGTGGATTTGTCCAGTTTTATGTATAAGCAATACTGCTTTCACCTGAACTAATACTAGTAGTCATATAAGCCCCTTATTGCCATGTGCTGCATTTTTTTTGCTAATCTTCAAGGATTTAGCTTCTTTGCCACATACCTCAGGGCACCAACTGATAAAGCTCTAACTCTCCATTTTTCCAGGACACCAGCAGTGCGGCCTTGCAAAAAATGAAAATCGCTCAAGAGATTTAAAGGGGAAATTTATTTTTAAAATCCTGACTTGAAGCAAAGAGGTGGATTTTTAAAAAGCTTATCTATAAAGAATCAGTTTAAATTTAAATTCTATCTTGGAACTCTTTCATGCATTCCAGCTTTAAAGTTTATCTTCTGACAGGGACTTTCTGCAAAGGTAATGGGCAGCTTTGTCAATATAATCTGGCCAAGTTTTTATTTTCTATTTTTTTTTAACGTTAAACTTCTTTCACTTAAAAAAATGTGTGCTAGATAGAGGAATAGCAAGTTCAGCGAATGCTAGTTCAGATTCCCATCTATGCTAATATGTCAGCAAAATATCCAGAAATAGTACTGATGAAGAGCTATTTTTAATAAGCTAACATTTTGGATGTGGAATTATGATGACTGGTGAGCATCGTATTGTCTTTCTTAGCAATTAAGGTCTTTACATTGGTTCAATTTAGAAGCGTGGTCTCAGTACTGATAAACTGTTTAAGACATTAAAAAGACAGTCAGAAGGAAATTCTACAGTGTGGTCAAGTATGACAAGTGGAATCCAGCAAGGAAAACTGAAACAGAAGGCAGGATTCTGCTTTCGCTCAAGTTCATTCACACCCAGACCTGGAGATGGTCTCTGGTAAATGGCTACTGATTCCAACACACTCAAGAAAATGTTAGGTGACTGGCTTCCCTTTGGGACAGAGAGTTGTAAGAAACAGGAAGAGAGTATCTTCCTCTTTTTACTGGGCTACTGGATTGAGTAAAAATCCTTCATTTCACTAGTTAATGATGAGAGCTGATGAGAAAAAACTGGAAAGGAAAGTACTTTGTTCTAAACAGATGGAGGAACAATGGCAACCTTTTGTCCAACCTTTATCCAACCAGTAGGACTCTTTGGTGTTCTCTAAAGAACAAATTGTTTAAGTTCAATAAAAGATTATTTGAGGGCAAATGCTAAGGGAGTTGGAGCTAGATTAAAGAACCATGAACCATTGTAATTGTTCTGATTACTGAAGTCATTAAAGCGCAAAAGATCGCCATCGCCCATACTCTGAAATATAGTGGTTGAAGAGGAGTTCTCTAAGGTCTCTCCAGGGACTACAATTTTCTCAACTCAAAATGTTCACCTAATTTCTGAGTGTGAAACTATGGTTAGCCTTCTCATCAGCTCCTCTCATCTGAGGTGACTAACTGAGAAGGGTGTTGTGGGTGACAAAGAACACAGACACCACTCATGCAGACCTGGGGCCAAGTCCTGGCTCTTCCACCCATCAGCTACAGCAAGCTACTTGACCTTTCTATGCAGTTTGCTCAACTCAAAATAGCAGTAACAGCACCAAACCCTCCAAGCTTTTGGGAGGATTAATTCATAGAATTCTGGCCAGGTCTGGTGCTCATATGCACTCACTAAGCAGCTTAGTGATGGTATCATATACCAGCAGATGGTATCATTTACCATCTGGATTAGTTCATCCAGTAGCTGATTTTGGCTCAAAATAACATTCATCAATATATAGGATAAAAATTGGGGGAATCCTTTACAGAATTTACGACCTTTCCATTTAGCAAATATCAATTATCTGTGGGTTGATCATCAATATAATTGACTTGTTTTAAGGAAATACTGAAGAGTCATCTTAAATGACACCAGCTGGTCTTCACTTGGAGTCTTCAATGAGAGGGGAAAAGAGAAGGCCTCTATAAGCCAAAATATTCTTGGAGAAGGTATGAAACTCATTTCTAAGCAGAGGTTATACTTTATGATGATGCCATCTCTTCTTGGTATTGACTGGGAAGGAGACAGAGGGAAGGGAGCAGAGGGTCAGAGAGGTTTGAAGAGGCTGGTGAATAACTAATAAGTGGTAGAGCCAGAATTCATAGTTAAGTAGGTCTGACTGGCAAAGCCCATGATCTTCGGTGGGCCAGCACTGGGCCTATTTATCTGCAGGTTGTGACATCATCATTGTTTGGATGACATTCTACTGTGCCTTCTCAGATCAAGGGCATAAAAACATATTTTCAAATTTGACAGGTGGATTTTGGTTTACATTCTGTATCAGGTTATATGGACAACTGTTCAGTTCCAGTAACAAATGAGATATTTTCTTATTTAATTTTTTCACAGTAATCCTCCTTCTAAAAAACACTTAAAAATACCAAAAGTCAATTTGAACTAAAGTAGTCCTGTAACATTCCTCTAAACTCCAAAAATCCAAGTCATGTGGTACACACACTGACACAAGCACAAACAGAGAATTTTAACTGCTCTGAAATATACCATCAGGTTTATCACTGCCGAAGCTATCATGTTATGCTTGTGACTGCACAGCATAATTGCTCTTGATATGTTTTCCATAAAAAGTTAGTTTGGTTCTATTTTAAAGAGCTGAAAGATCAGACTCCTAACCTTGACTAGTGTATATTACTGCACATGAGGAACACAAATTGTGCATGAATCATTACACTGTGGATTATTACCACTACTAGAAAAACAATTTTTTCTCCTGATGATGCACCACTGAGCCAGGTGCCTTACATAATTTCAATTAATCCATTTTTAATTTAATGTAGGAAAGCGTAGTGGTTAAGAACATCAATTATATAGCATCTGACAGCCTGGGTTGACATGGTGGCTCATGTTCTATCACTTCTGAGGTGTATGATCATGGGCCACCGGCCACCTTATTAATCTCTCCAAGCCTCAATTTCTCATCTTAAGGTGATAATGATTATGGTATCTACCTTATAGAATTGTGGTAAGAAGTTAAACTTACATGTAGTGCTTGCATGATGTTTAGCATGTAGTAATTACTCAATAAATATTAAGAATTAGTGTTTTGCTGCCTTTTTTTTTTTTTTTTTTTTTTTTTTTTGCTGCCTTTCATTGAATGTCACCACATCCCTGCTTTAAAGATGGAGCACCTAAGGAGTAAAGAAACTACAAAACATGCCCTGGATCTTAAGTCAGATTTGCTGGATTCCAGAGCCCATGCCTCCTTCAACTTACCATGCAGATCTCCATCTAATTAATGGTACCTTTACTGGTTTTTGTGTTGATAATGTGGATGTGGCTGGTAAAAACTTTATAGGCAGGTTAAATAAATACGGGGAGATGTTTTTCTTTTATTAAAACAATGCCCTTGCTTGCTGATCTGGGTCAACATCTGTGAGTTGCTCTTGTGAGCTGGTCAGGATGGGAAGGAAGGACGACACTGTGGCCCTCATTTTTGTGACAAAAGACATTTTCTCAGGGCAGCTAAAATGTGCCTTATTTTGATCTGCGGATATGTAAAGGAATTCTTCAATGCTATGTATACTTTCATTTACTTGTATGTCTTGATGCTCGGGGAGGAACATGTAGAGTTGAAAAAGGAGAAGTCAAGGTTTACGTTCATGTCTCAATTTCTGCACCTTGTCAGTGGCATCTGCATGGGCTGCCCTGGCCTTTATCCTCTCCTACCTCCATGAAGAGCTAAACTTTAAAAGGATGCCAGGGAAGGAGAGATCATTTTTCAACACTGCTAAGCACAGCTGACGCCCCCTTCCCCCCCGGCCCATCAAATGTAAGTTAGCTAGTCTGGTCCAGTGAAGTAGCAAACATGTTACTATATTTTATGGGTTGATTCAAAAATTTAATAATATTAGTTGCCTCCATCTTCAGTATGATCCACACTGACTGGGCATTTACTTACGTATGTGCCAGATACAGTACTGAGCACATCTCAGATGTACTCTCATTTATTATAAAAGTAACTTGCCCAGTGTCATACAGCTAAAAATGTCAAGCTGTGAACTCAGGTTTAACTCTAGAGACAAGACTATTTATTATTTTGAAAGCCTTATATGATAGCCAACTTTTATAAATTTTTATCTTTTGTCATTCATCTGAGCCTTAACCCATCAAATGTGATACAAGGACTTGTTTTCTTCTGTTAGGTGAAGTCTAGCAAACTTGTAACTGAGCCTTTATCTCCAACCAAGTTAGTCTGAGGGACTTTTCTTTCCCAAAGTCAGGTGGAAAGGCAAGGATTGCTGTTACAAACCTAATCTGATGGGCTTTACTCAAAGTCATAATGGCCGTTGAAACAACTCCATTGACTTTCCAAAGTTAAGATGGTGATGAAAGCAACAGTACCCTGTTTGATCTACTGAGGGCTCAGCTGCCAAGGTGCTAGGTACATGACAGGTAAGTGATAACTGCTGCTGGGCAAGATCTCCAGCAATAAACATTTCGAGACCATGAAGAAAATATCTCTGTGTCAGTGACCTGGCTTTTGCTGGTTGTGTGACCTTGATCTTGGACAAGTCACCCCCTCAGACTTACTTTCTTGTCCACAAATATTGGTAACGATACCTGCTGGACATCAGGCACAGGTATGTTAGAAGGAGAAAATAAGGTACGTGCAAGTGCCAGGTGCCACATGAAAATATCAGAATGATAAGATGATTTTGAAAATGGAAACAAGAGTTGGATTTCTGTGTCTTGTTAACTTGATGTTCAGTTTTTAGTATCAGGATTTCCATTTTACTTCTTCATATTTTGGAATAGCCAAGGGGGACAGAAAAAGCATAAAGGTAGGCAGAAAGATGTGAGAGCTGCCATTAGTGCTTGTCAGCTAAACTAACTTTTCTAGGTAAGTATGAATTTTGAAATATTGCAAAAATGCTGGTAATAGATCTGCTGTGTGTTAAATACATCTTAGTTTATTATGTGGAAAAAATTACTATGTATTCTTTCTGGCCAACCTCCAAGAAGACTGCTTTTCAAGAGGCAGGGAAAGGGTTTCTGAGAATTTGTGTGAGACACCGTGAATAGTTAGACTTTTTAAGAAAATTTAAAAGAAATTTTCAGACCAACCAACCACTGTAATCCAAGGAACCATGGACTGAAGAGCAAAACTATAAAAGCAGAGGTCACATCCTGGGTCCAATGGCTTGAGGTCTCAGTTTCTACAGACCTGCAGGATATGCATCAGTCTCCTTGGCTGTACTCTATGAAAGACTGACTTACTTATGTTGTAAAATACCTGGAATTATTCTCTGCTCACCAGCCAGGCTGCCCGATCAGCCTAGATACTCGGAAACATGTCCTAATCTTATAAAAGCAGAAAAGAGGAGGACAAGAGATGCTACAGAAAGTAGTAGACAGTCATAACCCCAAACACTTGCCAACCCAGCTCACCCTCCTTCAGGAGGGACTCCATGGGCCTAGCTCTGTCCTCTGAAAACACTGCCCTCTGTCAAATGGATGCTGTCTTTTTTTGGGTACCTGATATTTGGGTACAAAGCAGTGTATGCTACACTTGATAATTATAAAAATATTATTTACAGGTGAAGATGATGGATTTTTTTTTTGTAACTGCCAGAGATTAGTCTGTTTACGAGAGGGCTTATAGTCTTTGATTAGCTCCCTCTTGGGCTATGAATCTGTAACATTTTCAGCACAGAGGGGCTTGGTTACAAGTTTAGGGGTCTTAAGAATTAACATGAAATCTCACAAGCACATGATTCGCCCTCTGGTTCACTGGAGGGCAGTGCACAGCCAGAACACGGACACCACCGTGGCCTTCGTCTACCTGCCTCTCTCAGCGGGACTGTTTCTGGACCGAGCCGGCCAAGGCTGGATGCTTACTTTTTCATGCCTGTGCTTCTCCTTCTCCTTTTCTCTCTTCTCTCTCTCCCTCTTCTCTCTCTCCCTCTCCTTGTCTTTTTTCTCCTTCTCCTTCTCTTTCTCTTTCTTTTTCTTCTTTTCCTTTTTGTCCTTTTTCCTTTCCTTCTCCTTGGGCTTCTCCTTGTCTTCAAACAGTTTGTCAGGGAGCACTGAGGACAAGGCGGGCAGGGTAGCGGGGACCCTGGCGGTGGCAGCGGGGCTGAACAGGGGCAGCGGCGCGTCCTTCGGGGGCAGCACCAGGGGCGCCGGTGCCGCTCGGGGCCTCTCCTCCCGCCCCTTCTCCTTAGCCTTCTCCCGCTCTCTCTTCTCTTTATCCCTTCTGCCTTTGTCTCGGTCTTTCTTCTTATCTTTATGCTTCTCTCTCTCCTTTCTCACCATGCCGTCTTTCAACCTCACTTTTGGATCAACATCTTCAAATTCTTTTATTTTAAACTTATAGGGATCTGGCTCTTCGTCTTTAAGAAATTCCCTCCAGGGGTACTTGGTTTCCTTGGTGCTCTCCTTCTCCTTCTCTTTTTCTTTCACTTTGTCTTTCTCTTTACTCTTCTCCTTGCTTTTGTCCCTTTCCCTTTCCTTATCTCTCTGCTTCTCCTTCTTCTTCATTTTGGTCTTCAGTTCCTTTTTCAACTTCTTTTTGACTTCCACGGATGAGGGCAGTTTGGTTTTTTCCTCGTACACCTTGTGCAGAGGTTCTGGGGTGGGAGGAGACACCGAAGGAGAAGAGATGTAGGGAAAGCCGGGAGGCACGGCTGGAGGGGCTCCCATTTTTGCTTTACGCACGACCTCATCAATGGATGCGTCCATTGTCCATGAGTTGTCGGAACTTGAAGTTCCACCCGAAAGAGGCAGAGGAGTGGATCCTGACTTAGTGAAATTGTTGGAGGATGTGGAGGCTTTTGGAGTAGTACATTCTGAACCTGAAATTCTCTTAGGGCTGGTAAAGAGGTCTCCTTCTGATTCTGATCCAGAAGAAAACTCGAAAGGGTCTGGCTCTCGTTCAGCACAAGCCCGTGCAATCACAGCATTGATAGAGTCATCGATCGTCTTATCTGTCACAATGGCCTTCTTCGGCTGATTCTCATTGTTGAGTTTCCCAGCATCTGGAGGGGTCTGTATTTGTTTTACCTGAATGGTCTCTTTATTGAGTTTTTCACTTATCGTAGCTGAAGGAGTCCTATTTGGTGTTTCAGGTCTGACAGGTGCTTGGGGAATATGAGTCATAACCTTGGGACTCTTGGGGCTCTTGGGGCTCTTAGAGCGTCCGGGAGATTTCTTCTCTTTGGATATAGTTTTTGGTGACCGAATAGGACTTCCGACCATTGCTGGTGACTGGGTAGTTTTAGGCGATTTAGTCTTCTGTCCTGGGGAACTACTTTTAGTCTTTGTTTTAGGCGTAAATGACTTTGTTTCTAATGGTTTTGTGATTGGCATTTGTGATTTTGCAACTGGAGCCAACATTGGTGGCTCTGGTGATGGTGGTGCTAGGTCTGTACTGTCCTGTACGTGGACTGGAGAGAGCATTGGAGGAATCTTTTGGGTATTTATTGAGCTGAGGGGTTCTCGAGCTTCCAATACTACTATATCCAGCGTGTCCCCTTTAGTGCTTAATAGCCGTGGTCGCTTGATGGCAGGCATTTCTTCAGCTTCGGGACTATCCAACGGTCTCTTACCCAAGAAATTCTCATCATTAATAATTTCCTCCTCTTCCAATTCATCCTCCTCCTCCAAGGGAACTTGCATGGCTTCTGCTGACGTACCACCATCAGTGGGCACCTGCTCTTCTTCTTCTTCTGGTAAAGGAAAAGAAAAGAGGTATTAGTGGAATATTTAGAAAACCCTAACAAATAAAAATGATGTTTAAAATATGATTCCTAGGCAAGAAAGGGAATTATTCATAGTGTTTAGAGAGTAGTAAAGTGGTAAATCTTCAAGGATCTTCTAAACTTGCACATCATCGCTCTTTGAAGAGTGGTGACTGGATATCCAGACTGATTATTTTCTTTTCAAGTGATTTGGCCTACTTTCAAGATCTGGAGTTTGCTAAGTAGTTCCTGTTTGCTTCCTTAACTGTATTCCTAACCTGACTAAATATGGTCTTTCTCTTCCTTCTTCTTCTTGTGTACAGGTGTGCATACATGTGCACCCCTGCCCCCTGCCACCACATACATACTTCTAAAGATCAGGAGATGGGTTATTTTATGACTACTATCCTCAGAAATGACAAAAAAAGCATAGTTTTTTTAAGGACTCTTATAACAAATGTTGATTCTTGGGAGTTTAGAAAATGCAAGCATCCAACCTGGATATGATTCATAAGCTGTTATGTCTTCTGTTTTGTTTGCTTGATGTTGGCCACTTTCAGAGACAGCATGGTGCAATGGCATACATACTGGCTTGGGCATTAGAGAGAGAGTGTTTCTGCTAGCATTCTGGCACCACAGAGCAACAGGCTGTAGGCAATCTCTTAACTCCTTCAGCCTGTTTCATGACCTTTCAAAAGAGGCTAATGTTACTTGCCCTGCCTACTTGAGTAAGTTGCTTTAAGATCACTTTCTTTCTTTCTACACATATTAACTAAGCATATTACAGTTTAGCACAGGGACAAAATGTGGATTGCACATAGAAAGTGGTTTGTACTATAAGACAGATAAAGAGCTACAGCAGTTCAAAGCAGAAACAGATTACTGTGATATTAAAGATCTAAGGAAGATTTTTACTTATTAGGTAAGTGCTTTAGATATTTAGAAACTAGGAATGGTGATGTATAGGGAGAGGGAATAGATGCCTAAGAGATGGAGGTGGAACACAGGGAGCCAGGGATTAATTCATCTGGCAAGTAGGATGCAAGATGGGGAGTAGTACAAAGTAAGCTTACTAAGGTGGCATCCAGATCTTAGAAGCTTTGAATTCCAGAAAAAAAAAACAAAGTGATCTTTGTTCTACTGGTAGTTTGGACCTGGTGAAGATTTTTAGACAAGGAAGAAAAATCACAGGGTATATGTTAGCAAATTATTCTGGCAAGAACATACATGACAAATGGGAGGTAACCTAATAATGGAGAGGTGACAAGTTAGGGGTCACTGAATTGATGTAGGTAAGTTACAACCGGGTCTGAACTAGAATAGTGGTAACAACAGGAAGCAATAGAGGTAGATGACATTTTTGAACACAGAATGAATGGAATCTAATAAATGATTAGGTCTAAGAATGGAGGAAAGAGTCAAGCACCATCTCAAGGCTCTGAGTCCTGGTGAGTGAGCATGCAGTCATTAAGAGAAATAAGCAGAGAAGGAAGATGACTATTAATCAGCTCAAGCCCTAGACACAGAGTTGGGTGAACAGGTAAAGATGACCAGCACAAGACAAATTTGGACATAAGGACTGTTAGCAGGACTTGAGAATGACACTATCACCCGTTCACAACCCTAAGTCAGAAACATCCTTCCAGACTACTTCTTTGTTTCTCCATTTCCACATTGTGAACACAGTTTTCTACTTTCCTATAGCACACTCTCCCCATCGCTATTACTGTTAGTTTGAATCCTTAGCACTTTTCCTCTGTCTTCTAAATAGTCTCTCTGCCTCCAGTTCCTGTCTTTCACATTGCCTACGCTGATCTTCTGAAACCACAAATCCAAGCCTATCACATTCCCTGTCCTAAGAACGTTTCATAGGTCCCTACGGCACTACTTTGCCAGAGGAGTTCCCTGAAGCCTGAGGGTTCTGTGGAGCCCCTTCAGAGCACCACACAGTACAGACTGGGTCCCCTAGTCTCTATCAAATGGAATGGTTACCCCTAAGATGATCTATTTCACATACTGAGCTTCTACAAAGGCTTTTGTTTTTTTGTTTCAGCAGGTTGAAAAGCAGTATTCTAAAATGTAAAATGAACCCAATTTCCCCAGCACTACCTATATGGTGCTCCATCATCTGATTCCATAATTAACCTCACCTTGCACTGCGTCCCAAACACTCTGCCATTCCAGCCACGCGACTGACAGTTTCTCTAGGCCTCCCCTCAGCAACTCTGCACATGCAGCTCCCTCTGCCTGGAACGCTCTGCCCCCCACACTTTGGTGACTATCTCTTCTTAGCATCCAATCAGGTGTTCTCGCTCCCATGACACTTTTTTTGAGCAACTAGAAATGATCACCCTCCCGCTTTGGATTCTGCTGTGCTCTGGTTACATAAGCAACAAGCAAGTCTAGGACATTTACCATCTGGTCTTTTACAGAGGAGTTTTCAGATTCCTGTCCTGGATCTACACAACTCAGAAAAATTGAATAGCCCTTTCCAGCCCTATCTTTATTAGAATGACAAGATGGACCTCAAATCTGCTCAAACTGCTAATAGGCAAACATGAAAAAATGAGAAAGAAGACAGTGTTATGATATTCTCCAAGTGAACGAATAAAACATTTTAGAGTACTTATTACTGTAATATTTCTAAATTCCAAAGACCCTCCTTCTACCTCACAGAAGTTCATAAATCCCAATGATGCCAAAGCAGGAAGAGGAAGGTTTGGCTTAGGCAGGGCCCTTTAGAATATGTTAAAGTATATCTTACTCTTCTAATTCTAGATCTAGATCAGCTCTAGGAGGTGAGTCCCCCAGACAGGGCCTTTGAGGGAAGCCCTTGGACCAACACAAAGAGAGTCAGTTACAGGTTCTCCAGATGAAAGGTCTGGTTTGTTTTTGCTTTTTTAGCTAGAACAATTAGTTAGAGTTCACTATTCAAACTACTAAATAATAATGCTGGTCAATAACAGAGCTATACATTATAAAGTTAACTCTGCAATCCTTTTTTTTTTTTTTTTTAAGATTTTATTTATTTATTCACAAGAGACAGAGAGAGAGAGAGAGAGAGAGAGAGGCAGAGACACAGGCAGAAGGAGAAGGAGGCTCCATGCAGTGAGCCCGACATGGAACTCAATCCCAGGTCTCCAGGATCGGGCCCTAGGCCAAAGTGGGGCGCCAAACCCCTGAGCCACCCGGGCTGCCCTCTGCAATCCTTTTTGAGAAGATTAGAAACAACAACAACAACCCAACCCTCTTCACTATAATCTCTCAAAAACCACATAACAGCGTAAGTCCAGAGTTAGCATCTGCAGGTCAAGTGGATATCACCTCCTCTATCTGGCCTAATAACTATCCTCCAATGAAAGCAGTCCAGAGCTGCTAGGGACACTGTTTAAGGATAATAGATATTTTAGTAAGGGAAGCTACTTCTGGACAAGTGTTAATGTTGATGCTGCTAAAGGTATATTAAGGAATTCTTAACAAAGCTGATATTTTCTATTCTACTTGTGTTAAAGTTTGGCTAACGTTAATAGGGATAAGACTTTTGATTTGACTATCCTTTGTGTGTGAGAACTTGTTTGAAACTGTGGTATCTGTTGTAATTGATCATTACTACTATCATTCTTCAAAGAATACTATAAATTATAACTCCCACGCTTTTAGGAAAAAAAATATGACAATAAGAAAAGAGACACATTAAGAACCACACTTAAAGCAGTATAGGAACCTTTATTTAAAAAAAAAAAAGTCAAGTCTCTGGTAAAGGCTCATGCTCGCTATCTACAACCCTGTTCTTCATATAAATTCACTACAATTTACATACATATATATATGCATATATATATGCTATACTTCAATCTACAATTATAAATGATATAAATGCTATAGTTCAATCTAAGGAAACCCTGTCATATTAATAAATAAGCAACGTTTCATTCTGCCAGAGTTTTGCACATATATGTGGGATGCTTTCTTGTTTGTCAAAAAAAGGAAATGAGGAGAAATAATGTGAATGACTCAGTGCAAATTTATCACCATGGTGAGAAATACAATTTGAAAGATACTTAACTGGCTAGCAAATTCTGTATCTTATCATAAGATGTGGAAAAAGAATGAGATAGAGATGATCTCTTAGGTGTCTTCTCATTTAGACAATCCATGATTCCAGGTCAATATCTGATCGCAAAATTACATTTTAACCTTTTAATTTGAAATAATTTCAAACTTACAGAAAAGTTGTAAGAACACTACGAAGTCATGAATACCCTTCACCCAGTTTCACCCAATTAACATTTTCCTTCAGTGTGTGACTGCGAACAACTACCAAGTTCCCTTCTACTTGCATATCAGAAATAGGACGGGTCTGTGGTAATGTCCATCTTTTTAAAACTTTCACAGATGTTGATGCGGATCGGGGAGTCCCTACAAACTCCACTCCAATTTTCCCTCATTAATGACACAAATAAATAATCCACACTTGCTACATTTCCCAGATGAGTAATGAAAAAAACATACTTCTTTACCAAACTTCTCAAACAAAAGACAAAACAAGACAATGAGGCCTGAACACACCAAAAGGCTTTTTAATGGGTTAATTCTAAGCTACTATAAATATTGACTTAGAACAAAATATCTTTTTAAGTAGAATAATAAATGCCTTTAAAGAAACACTATAATCTAAAAAGCTCATGGACTTTGGGGGGGGGGAGAAGGAAATTGTTTTCATATGGCACTGAAAGCTTTTTATCTCATTAACTACACAGATGCATGCAACTTTAAAATTTAGTGGCATGATCTCAAAATAGGCAGAAACTATACTTGCATTTCTAAACTTTACATATACGGACAATAAAATGCTATCTGCATGTATTTCACCAAAAGTTAAATGTATTTAAAATCAGATTTCTTGTGATTTTTCTTAGAAATATACATGCAAAAATTTCTAGCAATTACGACAGAAACTTAACTTATTCTCTTATTAGTTTACACATCCTGTTTTTATAATAGATTCCTCTTTTATTAACAAATATGAAAGGATTCATTTAGAATGCATATTTTTTCAAAAAACCCCTTGCTGTCTATCTGGATATTGTGGCTATTTATTGTCGCCAGTTCTTCGAAGGGACTCACTCTTGCTATTATTCATTCACTCACTCATCTACTGGATGTCTTCTGAAGACCCCTGTGGCAAGTACTCTGTTCAATCCTATATGAAGTAAAAAAGGACATGATTTCTCATCCTTAAGAATCAACCACATTTTGTGTCCATCAGCTCAAGCGCCATGGCAGGGATTGGTACAAGATACACACAGCCACAGCCGGGGATATGAGGACATGGCCAGGGGCAGGGTGGGGGGGGGTGTTAAGACCAAAACCACGTGTACCATCTGTTACCAGGTGCCATGAGTCTACCTCACACAGCTTGCTGAGTTCTCCTACATCTAAGTTTTCTCATCTGCAAAACCTCAGTAATAACATCTGACCACCTACTTCTAAGAGTTGAGGATCTTTTTATTGGGGCCATCTCTACATGCAGTCGATGGTACATGTGGGATGATCTACAGGACAGGACAGAGCTATTTCTGCCTCTACACATTTCATGGACTACATGCAATAGTGCTTGGCATTCTGACCACTTCATTTATGCCTCGGATAAAGGCAGTGTCTTTCAAAATGTTGCCACCAAAATATTTTTAAGGCTGTAAAGCTAACAAATGAATAACTCTCTTCTACTTTTTGAGGTAAGGAGACTGAGAAAATGGGACATAACTGAAGTAACCTGATGGAACACTGGGGACGAAGAAGGTTTAGAACACAAGTACTGCCAGGGGGTAAGGTTCGGGTAGGAGCCTGTTGTGAGCAGGGTCTGGGGTCACTGGAAAATGGTGGGTAGACATTGGATGCCTGGGAAAGGCAAGAAGAGCAGTGATACAAAAACAATCCATAGCGACATTTTATTTGTGGTTCCAAATGAGGCTAAAAAATTTTTCTAAAATCCCATCCACATCCCCACATAAAATATTTTTCAAATTGTGCTGTCTATAATGTAACAGAAATTAGGCCCTTAAAACACAACTCAGTGTGTGTAAGTGGGTAGGTATTTTTTAAATAAACCTATTGACAAAAAAAAACAACAACAAACAAACAGAAATTACTAGCAAAGACAAGACAATTAGGCAGTGACAATTCATATGGTACGATCAATCAATAACACAATAAATTAATAGCAGAGTGAAGATGATGTGTTATAAATACTTATACACACACTGACCTGTAAAAAAGCACTATTTCTCTAACATTCTGCACAATAAAAAACTAAAATGCTATATAAGCAAGCCAACCTGAAATGACACCTAGTATTATAAATGGCCTAATCTATATGTTAATGCTGTTGTATCACATAACTGCAGCAAGACTAAGATAACAATATGACTTTGGGGTTTCTATGGCTACATCCTGGGCTAACGGGCCTGAAGGGGCTGGCTGCTGACACCACACAAGCATTCTGAGTGCTTCTTTTTCGTTATTTATGATATGATTTATGATAACGACAACATCTCCTATTTTCTCTCCTCCTCAGGTACAATAAATTGCTATCGTTAATCACCCTTCTTGGTTCAACTATGATTACAATAGCATAATAGGGCCTAGCTATGGTAATATTGTGGATTTTTTTTTTTAAAAGAAATAAATACAAGATCTCTCCAGACAACGTCAATATCTCTAATATTTTAATCAACTTCCTTTAAGTCCTCTGAAATAAATTCTATTATAACTGAGATTCCATACCGAGGATGTAGGCCCTTCATGCAGATCAAGCACCACAAATTTGCAAATCACTGCTGCCCTGATTTTCTTGAACTCACTATACTAGTAAGACTATGCACACTATGTTATAATAGTGACAAGTTTCTTTTCCAAGACAATGTGTGGCAGTTTTTTTCGTTCCTACATTGATGAAACTAATCTTACTGCTGTTTTTTTCTACCCAGGACCAAACAAATTAGGCAAATTAACCATTCATCTATCAGAAGGCAAACAGAGACAGAATAAAAACTTTGCAATCGTTCAGACACGTGTGACCTGCCTTTGCTAGTTACTGGCTATGGAGTTGCTTCATCTTTCTGAACTTCAATTTCCTTTTGCGCCAATTAGGGTTGACACAAAGTACTACCTCTTTGGCTTGTAAGTAACAATAAAAGTATGTGAAGAATCCAGCAAAGTGTGTAATAAATGAGTTACAGTATAAAAACAGAAGATAAATTCTTCCCCTCTCCACATCGATCCCTTTTTGATGGGCTCCTCATCAAGAGGGGGAGCATATGTGCTTTGGCCAGTGGCTGAGAGCTGGCAAATGAGACATAAACAGAGGTTTGAAAACCACTCATGTACCGGGGCTTGCCCTTGTACTGCTCCTGGGAAACTTGCAACCACCCCCATAAGAACAAGCCGAGGTTAGCTTGCTGGAAGGTACATGCGTGGCTTAGAGCCCCAGCCAAATCCTCAGACATGTGAGTGAGGCCATCAATGACCAGCTGATGGCAAATGGACAACTAAGCCCAGCCACATCCAGCAAAAGAACTGCATAGCTGAGCCAAACCACAGACTTTAGGAGCTAATGAACAGTCGCTATTTTAAGCCATTCAATTTTGGGGTGGCTTGCTACACAGCAACACGTTAATCATGTATTCACATACACATGTACAATGGATTCGTGTCATCTGCGGTGCTTATGTTCTACAAAGGTGCTGTGAACACTAAATTAGCAAAAACTGAAATGTCGCTCCCAGGGGAAATATAAGGTTAGGTTCCTGTGAGGCTCTTGTCACTATGTATTTGTCAGCAGATCAATACATAACCTTGTTTTATGTCATTTAATATATACTGTTGGTTCATTAACACTGAACTTGTTTTTCTTTTTTACAGCCAGCACTGTAATTCACACCTGAATGAAGCTGATGTAACACACGTATTATTTCCATAAGGCATATCCTAGCCTTCTGACACTTGGGAACACTGCCCACACTTCAGCATCAGGCCTGGAGGCCATTTAAAACAGCATAATCACTAAAGGGGCACCTTGGTGGCACAGTCGGTTGAGTGTCTGCCTTCAGCTCAAGTCTTGATCCTGGGAGTCCCACACTGGGCTCCCTGCTCAGCGGGGAGTCTGCTTCTTCCTCTCCCCACTCGTGCTTTCTCTCTCTAAGAAATTAAAAAAAAAAAAACAAAAAAAACCCCCAGCATAACCACCAAAAAAAAAAAAAGCAAAAAATTTGAGAAACACGGTACAAACAGACCATGGAAATGACATTGTTTACAGCATGAGAGCTAAAGCAACAAGGCAGAGTGTCACCTTGTGTGGACTCAGCTAGAAACTACATGCCAAGCAGCTTGGATTCTTTGCCATACTTTGCGTGTCTGTGAGTGGCTGTGAAAGCATCAAGTGCGCTCAATGTGGGGCCACACGGTCACTTTAGTGAGAGCGCAGAATTGCAGATACAGAATCCATGCATAACGAGAATCAGCTTTATATAATTATATGGCTATAAATTCATCAGCATTGAATACTTCTATGGACTATGGATTTATTTATTTATTTTTAAAGATTTTATGTATTTATTCATAAGAGACAGAGAGAGAGAGAGAGAGAGAGAGAGAGAGAGGTGCAGAGACACAGGCAGAGGGAGAAGCAGGCTCCATTCAGGAAGCCTGATGTGGGACTTGATCCTGGGTCTCCAGGATCATGCCCTGGGCTGAAGGCGGCGCTAAACCGCTGAGCCACCAGGGCTGCCCTGGACTATGGATTTAAATAAAAGATTTTATTGGAAGGTAATTCCAGTCCTCAGGAGGCATTTAGTGAAAAGATTAAATATGCCTTAAGAACTGCAACATCGTGACCATATCTGACAAGGCATTTATTTTTCCAAACCCAAACTGGGACATATTTTGGTTTAAAGAGGTCAAAGTACTAGCTATGCACAAACTTTTCTGCTCACGTCCTACCATTGTTGGGATTTCTGGAATCTACCAAGCTCTTTCCCTTTTCGGCGTCTTTATAGCCACATGTTCTATTCTTCTCTGCTAGGAACACTCTCCCCTTTGTTATTTCCACACTTGTTTCTCTTTCTCACCCTTTATATTTTAAGCTTATGTACTGCCTTCTCAAAGGAGTATTCTTTGGTCATTCCCTATCTCCAAAATAAAGAGTCATACACAACTTGTGACTGATTATTAGCGCAGTTCTTATCTGTTTTCCCAACTAAACTCCACCAGGACAGGAACCACATTTGCCTGTAGCTGTTAAGCAATCATCCCAGGCTGACAACAAATGTTTTTTTCAGAAATTATTTGAAAAATAATACAACAATTTTACCATGTTTTATTGATTCTAAGTTGTTAAAATATAAAAAAGTGTATAGCTCTGAAGATGCAAAGTATCTTGTCTCTGATGGACAAGTAATCATAGTGATGCAGGTCATCACCAACCTGTGGGTGAACTTGTCATTCTTGGTAAAATGACAGGATGCTGCAACTCCTAGGTGTTTCAGACAACGAACTATTTAAAAATTTGAAAAAGAAATATTTGTTCTATGCAGTTAAAAAGTAATGTTTTATATGATAAGAAAGAATTGTTTCTTAGTCCAAAAACTGTGGTTTTTTTATTAGTGGTACATTAAGAATGGTGCTTCTTAGTGTGGATGATGTCTTAGGATCAAACATGACAGTCGTTCCAAATGATAATTGAATGCTTGCTATATTCCGTCTCTAGAACACAGAGAAACAACAGTAAACTGGACAAACCTAAAGCCCAAGGACCCAAGAAGGGAGGACGTTCTCACTGTGACTCAGTGAGAAAAGCTCAGATAAAACAGTGGCTTGGCTGTTGCCCTATGACCTTCATTTTCTTCATTTTTCTCTCCCTCCCTGTACTCACTCACGTAAGACAGCCCTTCGTCACTTAGATCTTGGATACAGTCCTTTGTACTAGACCGACTGGGCACATGACCTCTGTGTTTAGAAGCATGCTCTTTATTTCCAGTCCATACTTTATTTATTATTAAGGCAGTGTTTCATTATAGTGGAAATGGCAATGAACTAGATAGAAGACAACCCTGGTTTATGGAACCAGCCCTTTCCTATCCTTTGTGTTGATGGGCACAAGATTTTTCAACTGTACGCACGCAAAAATACTGTTGGCCCTACTTGCTTCACAGGATTATCATGCACGGACAGCAAAACTCAGTGGGAAATCCTGCTGAAAACTGTCCCAGTGGCCGTGGATGTCAGGGATGGCAGATCCTTTGCTGCCACCTCCCCATTCCCCCGCCCCAATCAGGAGCCAGCCCCAGCCAGGAGCCACTCCTGCACTTGCTCTTACTCCTCTTCCCCCAACTATACGGGTACAATCCCAGATATTTCAACAAAATCCTGAAAAAAGGTAGGCTTGTGATAATTACACAATGACTGTTAAAAAGCAAGATTAGGAAGAAGACTAAATTCGGGATGACTCCAGTTTGAAATGGTGAATGATCAGTTTAGTAACAAGTGATAAATTTGATGGGGAAAGAAAATTACTATTTAAGCTTCTGATGTTTACTGTCTCATCCCATCAACGCCAAAGATCCTTATATTTAGGAGACAGCCTATAACATCTGCTGCTGGTCTCTCAAATTTGGTGATTCAGAACCAGCAAAAAACACCCCAAGAAGCCATCCATTATTACAAGCCACAAAAATAAGCAAATCACAATGGTATAAAAATTACTAGAAAAATGTATTAAATTATAATCAGCTCTCTCCTGGCATGGATGAAAGGTAGGGAAGGGGAGCCAAGAGGTTGTTAATCAACTTGTGAGTAACAGAAAGTTACCATCTACCTCAACTACAGATTAAAAGTTCTCAAAAATCTGAATCAAAGGTACTGTATTTAACACTAAAACTACTTGGAACTTCATGTCATCTTTGATAAAAGGTATGTCAGGAAGTCACAATGTCTCAGGGATGAACATCTTGATACTGTACTTGTGCGACTTTGCAAATAAATAGTTTTGACTGCAAAAAGCTAACTGTGACCACACTCACCATTAAGGCCACAGGATGGGTGAGGTTCTCCAACTCTAAATGCAGAACTGCATCATCTCCCTGCTCAAAGACCTCCAATCACTTGGCATCACAATTAGATTAAAATCCTAATCCTTACTGTGGCCTATAATATCCTGTCATGACCTGTCCCACCCTGACCTTCTCTTCTCCAACCACACTTGCTTCTTTGGCACTGGCCACACTGGTTCCCGGGGCTCTCCCGATGGCCCAGAATGTTCTTCCTCCAGGTATTCTCATGGCTGCTTCTCTCATTTTATCCAGGTCCCCAGTATCACATCCTCACAGGTCTTCTCTGATCACCTTCCCTCTATGACCTACTTGCCTCCCAAGCACTTTCATGCCCTGCTTTATGTCTACTGCAGTCACTCCCGCTTACATTATTTATTTGCTCACTATTTCTGTCTCATCCACTAAAATGTAAGCCTTCTGAGAGCAGGGGCTATGTCTTCTAGCCTGTATTCCCAGTGTCTAAGATAGTAGCTAACCCAGAGGAGGCCCTTAATACGTGTTGAGCAAAAGCTCATGACCATGCGGTATTTCTCACTGGTGTGGTTGACACTGGGGGCTAAGGAAGGTCACCTGAGGCAATACATAGTGTGTGAAGAGCAGAGAACCAGGGGCAGACATCCTGGGACTAGTGGCAGGAGAGGCTCATGAAAAGGGAATAAGATGAAGATGGGATGGCAAATAAGTTGGAAGAAAACCAGAGGGAAAATGTGAGTATAAGAAAAGGTTTCAACAAGAAAGGAATATTTGATTGTGCCAAAGATCACAAAAGTATCAAGCACACCACTCGCCTCCCTATAAAAGTTATTACACTCCACGCTAAGTGCTATGAAATAAACAGGATAAAATAATAGAGGATAGCAACTAATGAGGCAGTAGTGAGAAAGAGTGCCATCTCCTTAGTAGAATGAAGACACTATCTTAGTATCAATGAAACACAGAGCTGAATAATCAGAACAGTTAGTCAGGAAAAGTATTCTTGGCACAGGGAATAGCACGGAGAACAGCCACATGTATAACGAGGTTGTGTGCCTGAGGCATTGAAGGGAAGTCAACATGGCCAGAATAGTGTAAAAGTACAATCAATGAATGTGATTGGCTAGACACATAGATAGGGATTCATGGGTCATGGTGAATAGTTTGTTTTAAAAGTTTGAGCTGTTTTTTTTTTTCTTTTAAAGATGTATTGATTTATTTTTGGGGGGGGGGGCAAAGAGAGAGGGGGAAAGGGAATATCAAGTGGATTCTATGCTGAGCATGGAGCCCGACTTGGGGCTCGATGTTACCACCCTGAGATCACGACCTGAGCTGAAATCAAGAGTTGGATGCTCAACTGACTGAGCCACTCAGGCACCCTCAATCTGTTGTAAAAAGGTTACTTCAGCAGCTGTGAAAAGAATGTGAAGTAGGTCACTGGTGACCTGAGTGAACAGCTTCAGTCTGGTGGTGGAGGCAAAAGCCAGAGGGCAAGTTGTAAATCACACAATAAAGCACTCTCATCCATTCATTCACCCAACAAATACTTATGACAATCTGTACAACAGGCAATACAGATGTAAGTAAACAAAAGGCAAGGTTTCTCCCCTCATGGACTTTACCTGCTAGTGGGGCAGATAGGCAACTAATAAACACAAAAGAAATTCATGGTGATTAAGTGCTAAGAAGACAATAAAACAGGATCATGTGTTGGCGGGGGGAGGTTACTTTAGAAAGAACTGTCACTGAGGAAAAGACATTTTAGTTGAGACCAGATTTCTAAGAAAACTGTGGCCATAGAATGATCTTTTGCAGAAGCAGTTTCAGGGAGGACAGAAAGCAAGGCAAGGCCCTGCTCTTGGAACAGACTTCATGTTCAGCAAATGGAAGATAGGCAGTATGGCCAGAGGTGAAGCCCGTGGAGAGTCTGGCATGTGGGAATCAGAGCATGCCCTGTCTTCTGTGCCTAGGGATCCAGAGTGTGTCTGAGCACAGTGGGAAACCACTGGCCAGTTGTAAGCAAGGAAGCTTGATTAAAACAAAGGAAAAGATTGAGAAAGGCAGGCAGAGGCAGCTGAGGAAAGGTTTAAAAATGTTCTTTGTGCAGATCAACAAGATAAACTATTAGATAAGACATAACAAAAGAACCAGAAGATAACATATCCCACAAATGGGAGGTAAAAGAATGAACAGTAATAATGAAGCTTAAAATAACTGATCTGACTGAAAACTGCCATACCCAGTAGGAAATCGATTATTATATGCTTTATATTATATACAAAGAAAAAAAAAAGGCAAAACAAAACCCCACTAAGCATGCATGATCAGCATTGCTACCCAACATTTCCACCGTAAGGCAAATAGACATATATGCTGGAGGCCAATGCACTTAAGGAAGGCTGTTTATCTTTGGGATAATATCTTACTCTATTTTGACACTCTACTACAATAAAAATGAAAATGAAGTAAAAACTTACAACTACATTTAAGAGGTTTGATGCTACATCTTTATGTTGCAGACATTCCTAGGTACAGGGTAATGTGCACTGTTAACCAACTAATGAAAGGCTGTCCTGGCACTCTAAATGACCTTGACAAAATTCTAGAAAAAAGATCTCAAGACCTGGGGCTCTCAAGCTATTTTAGAATTAGCTCGGAATAATTGTCCCACAATATGAGTTTTTTGATTAATTGCTTAAGATAAGGCCTCCTTTTCCTTGCTGGCCTCCAGTGGTTCCCTCTAGTTCCCATAATCACTATTGTCTCATTCTTCTAAACCCTGGAACACTAAGGGAAAAATCAGAGATACACCAATTCCATTACTTGAGGATTAGCTAAGAGATAACCCTTTGTATTCCATTACTGACCATTATTTAGGTAATTATTCAATAAGTATCGTACGTTTGAAAGATGCACTAATTGTTTTCTGAGGCTCACTCCTGCTCTGTATCAGACAAGTTACAAATGCTATGTTCTTTAACACTGTAAATCTACATTTGGGTCATGTGAGAAAAATGACTAGTAACTTTTACTGCATTTCATTTTTCTTTGATTTCTTTTCCTACACAAAAAATAAAAGCTGAAACAAGAATAATTAGTCTGTTGAAGGTCTTACTGACTAACTAGAAAATTAGGACTCTATTTTTGACCAGATTTATGTCTTGCAAGAGTCAAATTTTTGCATAATTTAGACAGAAAATTGGCAGGGGATGGCTGTTCCATCTAATTTCAGCAGAATTAGTATTCAGCCACCTGAATTTTTGGCAGTAGTCCAGTATGTTTATCCAAAGCAATAAGTTGATAGAAAATAAAAAGCAAATTGACAATCGTGCCTAAATAAGTTACATTCTCTCCCTCTCACATGCATGTGCACACACATTTTTTTAAAATGAGCAAATAATTTTAAAAGTATATTTCATAAATAGTTATGGTTTTGTATTCTTTTCTTAATATCAATTGCAGATAGAGTAAGAAAATCCATCCTATTTTCAAAATACAAAGAACCCTATAACAGGAAACTGACTCAAACATGGTCTACAAAAGGGTAGAGTTGTTTTTAATTACTTATCCTCCAAATAAAGCAAGTCAGATACATCACTTCTTGACTATCTCTGTTAATAGATGAACATGATAGGGCAATGATTCTAAGTTCATTAGTAACTGCTGTGGAATGCATGCTAATAGAATGCTGAAAGCCCTGTAACTAATTCTTGCTTGCCTTTAGTTCCTCCTAGAACTTCAGTTTGGCACAGAAGAAAAAAAGCTAAGAGGCACACACATTTAATGTTTACTGGGCACCTACCATCTGTAAGCCTTCAACTCAAAAGAAAACTGAAAAGTATTCATCAAGGCCATATTAACTTTGTGTCTGGCAGTGTCCAAGTTTGGTGGCACTGAGACACTCCTGGCAGCTAGGATGGAATTGGCAATGAAAGCGAAGAATAGTATGTAGCTTGGAAGCCATGCAGACAAGGTCCGCCAAAGAGAGGCTTCCATTCGGTAAGCATTTGTGCTGGGTACCAGGTGCTAAGAACTCAAATAAGTTGAAGATCTTCAAAATGCTCATCCACATGAAATCTGCAAACTGAGAAACAAATATTTAAAATGAGGTAGTTTGCAATAAGAAAAGTAAACACAGTACTAAGGAATCTCAGAAATAATAATAGCACCATCCAATAGAAATATAATGCAAACCACATAATGTAAAGATTGTTCAGTAGCTACATTAAAATATTGAAAAGAACAGGTAAAACCAATTTTTATTTTAACTTGATATATCAAAATTATTATTTCAACTGTAATCAATATGAAAATAATTAATGAGATAGTTTAGCTTCTTTTTGTACTAAGCTTTCTTTTTTTTTTTTTTTAAAGATTTATTTATTTACTTATTCATGATAGACACAGAGAAAGAGAGAGAGAGAGGCAGAGACACAGGAGGAGGGAGAAGCAGGCTCCAAGCCAGGAGCCCGATGCGGGACTCGATCCCGGGACTCCAGGATCGCGCCCTGGGCCAAAGGCAGGCGCTAAACCGCTCAGCCACCAGGGATCCCCTACGCTTTTAACATAAGGTGTATTCTATACTTACAGCACCCACTGATTCAGATGCTATATTTTCACTGGAAATACTTGATCTGAGTGAGGTTATATAAAATTTACTGTTGAAAAAGTAGATGCACATACCTGAGTTGTTCCAAACATACCTAGAAATTTTTTAATAGTGAATAAATCATCAGTTTCTAAATTTAAATTAGGTAAAACTAAATAAGTACTAAATATATAATAAAATAAAATAAAAACTAAATAAAACTAAAAACTCAGTCTTCAGTCAGGTGAGCCACATTTCCAGTGCTCTATGGCTAGTGGCCATCATGCTGGATGTGCATGTCTAGAACTCCAACAGGACAAGTTGAGTTGGAGCTTAGAAGTTTTTAAGGTCTGGATTAAGAGGTAACTGAGAAGCAGAGAGAAAAAGACTGACTATGTGGTTGACTATGTGCAATTAAAAGAAAACTAGAGAAGCAGTATCAGAAATAGCTGCAGAATAATCACAGTTTATAAAGAAGGGGGGGAACCAAAAAGGAGCAAACACTCACTAATGGCCTATAGTGGACTGTGTCCTAACAAGGAGATGCTGGGGTCTGAGTTACATAGAAACCTGGTACTCTAGAACTGGAATCTGTGGTTCCCTTGGATAGCAGCGTGTTCAGTTTGAAATAAGAGCAGATTTTAAACCCCCTATACTCATGTAACCACTGGTCAAATTAGCTAACTTTGCTCCATTCCTCTGGTTGCTAAAATACAATATAAGGCAGTAGTTAAGCACTTGGGGTTGGGAGCCTGATAGCTTGACTTCACAACCTGTCTTTACTGCTTGCTACCTGTGTAAACCTGGGGAGGTCTGTCTCCAACCCTCATCTATAAAATAGAATAATCTGGTAATATCTATGTCAAAGGGTTTGTGTAAGGGTATAGCTAGTTAATGTCACAAAGGCCTTGGTGTGGCACCTTCTGCATACAAAGTGGCCAATAGAAGGTAGTTGTTACAATTAGTCCAACAGCCCAGATCTTTGCCATCTTTTGCCTGGATTATTAAAATGAAAACTAGCTGGACTTTTGGTTTCCAATTTCTTGCTACCTCCAGTCCAACATCTACTTTGCCATCAGAATTACCTTTTGAAATCAAGGATGTTAATCATGCCTATTCTTTAGCTAAAAAATCTTCAAAGACTTTCAGACTTCTGCATCTGACTGTATAACTCTTCCTACATTTCTAATATAGAAGAAAATTTCAATACTCTTATTGTAGAAGACTTTTTTTTTTTTTTTTTTTTTTTAAAGACGACAGTAGGGATGCCTGGGTAGTTCAGTGGTTGAGTGTCTGCTTTGGCTCAGGTCGTGAACCCGGGGTCCTGGGATCGAGTCCTGCATCAGGCTCCCCGTGGGGAGCCTGCCTTTCTCTCTGTGTCTCTCATGAATAAATAAAATCTTAAAAAAAAAAAAAAGAAAAAAGACACTTATCATACATCTTAAGAATTCAGAAAAACCCTGACTCAACCGTCACTCCTTGGAGAATGATCCCTTTTGTCTTCTTCCCATAGAGCACAAAAATGAAAAAGAGTCCTGGAATCAGACTGATCCAGGTTAGAAGTGTGATTCTGACAAGTATTAGCTCTGGACTTTAGACAAAACAGTTAAACTAAGTTGCATGTTCTCCTCTAACATGTACTTTGCAGGGTTGTTGTGAAAACCCTAACATTGTACCTAACAAATGGAGGGCACCTGATGATCAGTTTCTTTCCTTTTCTTTCTGAGCAATAATTCCCTCCTCTGTGAGTAAGAGACATTTGTTTCTATCATTGTTTATCTTCTTAGCCTGTGAGTCAGAAAACCTGACTTACTCACTCTGGAGTCCTAATAAATATTACAGTGCCTGAGACATCATAGGCACTAGGTTTAACAAGTCTTTGTTGAATTAAAATGAATCACACTTTTCTAGAATGTACAACATCCAGTCATGTTTATTCTAGATTAACACGAAACTTACATGGTCTTCGCTGAGACTACACTAGAAAACAGACTGGGGATAGAGTGGGCGTGGTCAGAAATATGCTCTGTAGTTGGGGATATCAACTTAGGAGTATGATATTTGCTATTAACAACTCATTCACTATTGGATAAAGTGTAGCATGTTCATACAACAGAATATTATTTGGCAACAGAAAGGAATGAAGTTCAGATATATCCCACAACATGGATGGACCCTGAAAACACTACGATAAGTGAAAGAAGCCAGCGAGATCACATATTACAGTATTCTATTTATATGAAATGTCCAGAGCAGGCAAATCTATAGTGGTAGAAAGTAGATTAGCAGCTGGCTAGGACTGGCAGGAGTTGGGGGAGATGGGGAATGACTGGTAATGGGTATGGGGTTTATCTGTGGGGAGGATGAAAATGGTCTAAAACTGACCCTAGTGATGGTGATACGACTCTATGAATATACTGAAAACCAGTGAGCTGTGTATGCTTACTGCTGGTGAGGGGTACAGTATGTGAATTGTATCTCAATGAAGTTGTTGTATTACAGCAATCATTCAATGACGATGTGGATGTCTACTGGGTTGGAGGCAATTCTCTTGGCCCTGGGGGTACAGTAGTGATCAAAACAGAGAGCTCCTAACTCCATTGGGATAAGAAGCAAAAATCGCACATATATGCTATGGAAAAAAAAAAGATAGGATTAAGGGGCAGAGCGGGATGGGTGTGCTACTACAAATGGGGAAGGGGGCATGGGATATTTTTAGATGGCAGTGCAGAATGGGAATCCAGAGATCCCTTCTTCCATAATGGTTGCTTCCATCTCAGACTTAACCCAGTGAACTAAAGAGCACTGCTGTAAAAAGATATCTTTCTCTTCCTGTCATTTTATGACTGATTTTGATTATAAATATTTAAAAAATCATTACCATATGGACTTGATATTCTCAACACTGCTTTGGCTAAACAGCAGAGTAAAAATTCAACCAGGGAGAGAGAGAGAGAAAAAGAAGAAAGACAATTAGCCCATCAATGATCAACTGGCTTGACTATCTTCTACTCTGAATTTGCTGTTTTCTCCTTTCACATGGTCTGTTTTACCTGGCGAGCCTGCTAGCAAGGGAAATGTCTTTTCTGTGAAATGCCTTAAGTATTTCGAGGCATTCAATACACGTCAAGAAGTCAGTGAGATCTTATTTGCTGAGTAAGTGATACCCTCACTATAGTTAATTTGAGCACTTTAGAAGGGACATTAAGTGGCGTTTCTGTATGTGACAATGTAATCCTCACATTGAATGCTTGTCATTCTGGTAGCTTTTCAAGCTTCTCCCCTCTCAGACTTTCTTGCTCTCCTTTTTTAGAGGGAGGACATTTTAATTCTCACCACCTTTTCTTTACCTTCATTAACATCCCTTTTACACTTGCTTATGTCTAGATATCAACATTTTATTTTGCTATTTCTTATATCTGCATCTTCTTCCAGTTTCTCTCTCCTGCAGAAAGTCACTAGGTTATGGAAGGAAGACTTCTGTCACAATACGGACCACCCAGAGCAGTTCTGCTGCCAGCACTGGCTGACCAGGCTGCTCCAGATGAAGCCAAAGTGGAGAACAGCTAGAAAAATCTGTGAGCGAGCTCTCTCCTTCTCTCCCTCCCTCTCTCCCCTTCTCCCTTCCTCTCTCCCCCTCCCTCCCTCCCTCTTCTTTCTCTCATCTCTTTGAAGGCCTCAGAGAGTCACCAAGGAACCTGTATTTGTAGGACCTGGATCCAGAAGAAGAATAGATCCAGAAGGGTGAGGCTAACATGAGCCTGTTTCTTTTACCTCCAGGTGACTACAAGAGCAGTGCTGACAGCCTGCACGTGGCTGTCTAGTCTCAGGGAACAGAAAGAAATGACAGGACTGACTGACCCTTAGTTTGAGCAGAATCAAAACAGCTGCTATGTTGAGAACAGATGTTGGGGGCACAAACAATCACATAGGGAAGCTGTGAGGTGACTGCAGCAGTCCAAGAGAGAGGTGACAGGGCTTGACCCCAAGGCAGTGGAGATCATGACTGGAGGTCAAATTCCTGTTGGGATGAGAAGATACCAATAATAGTCAATCCCAGGGCCTGTAAGCAGCTTTTTTGAGGGGAGGCGGGTGGTGTATGATGTTTTTAAATATTTTTCACTGGCTGCCAAGTTTAAGAACCCAGAAACATCCCCCTTCGTCCCAAATCTAAATGTTCTTAAAAAAAAAAAAAGTCCTACCCTCACTAAAAAGGTCATAAGACCAAGAATTCTATGGGTATATACCCCCATACCATGGGGGCATTGTAAGGATGTTCACCTGAGATGGGGCATATGTACTTTATTGTCATGGTATCTCCCAGCTCCTCTTGGGCTTACAACCCCACTGGAAAGCCTGAAATGGACCTATCCCAGGATCCTCTCAGATGGCAATGACTTAGGTCTTAGATAGATCCTCTAAAGTTTTCCCTGGAACTCTGTTTCACTAAGAAAGGCCAAACTTATGGTTTTAAAGGCCCATTGACAAGAATATTTTATAGTATTATTACCTCCATGAAGAAGTGTCATATAAATATGAAAATACATTTTTAAAAATGTTTCTGGATGGAGAAAAAAAGTATTATAATTCTCAGCTGAAAAAACTCCTGAACTACCAGAGACAAGTCCTATAAAAATGCCAAAGAAATTTAATTAAAAAAGATAGGCTAGAAATATATTTGATAAAATATTTACCATAAGTATCTTCTTTTCAGATAAGTAATATTTATACAGTATACTCATTCTGTATGGAAAGCTCTACTGAGAACTATAAAAGGCAATTTATGTATCACCATGGACGTCTGCCACATAGACTCTCCTTTTCCCTGGACTCTCACAGAAAGACTTCTTCCAAATCAGAATTATGAATTACAAGAACATAACTAATAGAGCATTACAGAACTTAGCAAAAATGTTAACCTGTCACCTTCTGAAATAGAACTAAAGTAGAACCACAGGTTACAACCCCATTTGCAAAGAAAGTGACCTCAGAACAAATATTCCTGACTCCTTGAGCTACTGTAGTCAATTTGATGCTTTTGGGAAAAATGATTGGTAACTGAGATGGGCCTATTAAAAACAAACAATATTCAGAAGTAAAAGTAGGGACATAGTACCAGATCCCACATACACTTCTTTCTCCTTCATTGCCTAAAAATAGGTTCAATGCTTCTCTATTAATGACAGCCAAGACTGTAAAAACTCCACTCTTTAAACCTTTCTACTTTTGCTCAACACTGCTATCTAGTTCCAGTTAATGCTTTCTTTTATCTACTTGTGATTCCTTGAGAACGTACTGCTTTCCAGATCTAATGTAAACAGTCAGCAGAAAAGGTATTTCCTAACCCCAAGAAATTCAGTGTAGCAGGGAAGATACACACAAAAAATCAGAATACAGTGAGGCAAGGGTACTGCCGAATCAAAAAAGAGGGTTCTTGGTCCTCTGTCAAATTGCTCAGAAATTTTTACCTGACTACTCCCCTTCACCACTCATTTACTCTTAAACTGTTAACTGACTGACAAACCACTCACTGGAAATGCTTTCCCATGGTCCCTTGTGACTTTCTCACTACAAATAATCCTCATCCTGCCTGACCTCTATATAATAAGGACCGCTTACCGCTCTTTCTTGAAATTCTCTCTCGTTACATTCATTTAAATTTTAGTTCAACAAATCTTTATTGCATATTGAATCAATGCCAAGAGGTAAGGAAAGTACTGGACATAGAAAGACTTTCAACCTGGCAATGAGCTCTATCTAGCAGGCAAAACATGACAAATTTGCTGGATTAACTGTCCCGAAAGACAGCACTCCAGATGGAAATCTTTCAATGATTCCTATTTTGCCTACTAAACTGAAGATGACCCTTTTAACCTTCAGCTAGATTTCTGTGGCTCTCTATAATATGGTTTGACCTTGACTTTCATTTTTTTCCTCCACTAACTTTCCTTCATTCCAGCAACACTGAACTACTTTCAACAAGTCATGAGCTTTCCATTTCTGTGCTTGTTATATTGTTTCTGCCTGAAAGCTTTTTTCCCCATACTTGCTTATCAAAACCTCATCTATTTTATAAGAACTGTCTCCAGTAATAACTTCCTTCATAAAACCCTTCTTCCAATCTGATTTGAGCTCTTCATTCCCCAAATCCCCATAGCAGTTTCTAACTTTCTGGGAATACTTGTGCTTATTGTATTTTATACAGTTATTTACCTGCGTTACTCAGGATTTGAAAACTCGAAGCTTGTCAAAGATATAAACTATGCCTTAAATCACCTTTGCTTCTTGAATCTTTTCATGCAGATCTATAAATATTCATAAGATATTTATATGCATGACATCACGCTAAAAGACATGGTGAGGGCTCAAATATCTATTATATTTCATTGAATTTAGACCAAATCATCTGGTGGTTTCCCGATAAGAGCTGTGTGAGAAGCAAATGTTTTCAGACCATGCATGCCTAAGATGCTCCTGTTCTACACCTATCACTTGATTGCTGGACTGTAGACAGAAGCTAAGGTTGAAATGATTTCATTCTCAATTTCAATGACACATACCACTGTCAGACTGTGTGTATTTTGTGTGCATTTTTAAATCATTCACTGTTTATGTACCATTTAGGCCCTTTAATATAGAGATTCAAAACCTTTATTTCTGGGAAATTTTCTTGTATTATTTCTTTGATAGTTTTATTTCCTTTCTTTTCATATTATTCTCTCTTCCTGGAATTCCTCTCAGTAGGCTCTAGGACTTTCCAATGGGCTCTGTAGGTGTCTAATTTTTGCCTCTCTTGATTTAACTTTAGATTTCCCTGACTTTATCTTTAAACCCCTCTGTACAATATTTTATTCTGAATACTATCCTCTCAGGTTCCAACAACTTCCTCTTATACTGTGATTGTTTATCACAGTATAACACTCTTTGACAGTTTCTGTTCTTATCTCTTTGAAGGGGTGTATGTACATGTGTGCAACACATGTTCCACACATGTGTAGTTCTCTCCCATTTACTGTCTCTATTTCCAATGGTTTTGTTTCCTGTTTTTCATGTTGGTTATTTCCCCCCCAATGTCTGGCAGTTACTGGCTGACTTTCTATTGACTTAAGAGTAAAAGTCGTGAAATAGTAAATAGGAAGCTTGCTGGAAGCTCTATATGGCATAGCTGGGACTCTGGACTGGTGGGCTTCATTTTAAGACAAGTTAGCACTAATGTTAATGGTATGATCAGGAGGCAATTTCTCTGAGATGATTTGGTGTCTTAAGAGAAGGCTCCTCTCATTTTCTGTAGGAATGCAGACTTGTACCTCGACTCCACGTTCAGTAGTGAGTATCAACCCTGTGCTCTGCTGAGCTCAGTCACTCACTGTTGCCAATAAACAAACATAAGCAGATGAGCTACTCATCTTGTGCAGAACAATGGGGAAATGGTCAGTCCTCAGGAGTGAGTAACTGAGGGTCACTGCTCCTTGCAGACTTTCAAATAATTCCTGTTTTCAGCTCCTGAACCCTTTGAGGGAAGGATAGACAGAAGCAGCACAAAGAATTTTTAGGATAACAAAACTTTATGATACTATAATGGTGGATACATATCATTACACATTTGTCAAAACCTATAAAATGTATAATACCAAGACTGAAACCTAATGTAAACCAAAGACTTTGGAAGATAATGGCATATCATTGTAGATTCAATGATTATAACAAATGTGCCACTCTGGTGGGGGATGCTAATAGCAGAGGAGGCTGTATGGGACAAGGGGGAGGCGAGTGTATGACAGTCTTGGTACTTTCCGGCCAATTTTGCTGTACAGCTAAAACTGTTCTAAAAAGTCAATTCTAAAAAAAAATAAAAAAAAAAATAAAAAGTCAATTCTATTAAAAAAAAAAGGTACAGTTCAAATCTTACTTCTTCTTGAAGTAAAGTAAAAAGCTTTGTGAAGCTTTTCAGAGAATTTTATTCTCTACTCTAAAAGAAACAGCTAACATATGATCCTTAAGCATATACTACTTTAAACTATTACTGAAATTCTGTTTTATCTTAACTAGAAGCTCCTAGAAATGACATTTTATAGCATTTGATAGACCCCACGATGCCCATTAAATTATTTTTTTTAGTTTTTAAATTTATTTTATTTTTTAAAAGATGTTATTGAGAGAAAGAACAGAAGCAGGGGAAACAGCAGGCAGTGGGAGCACATAACTAATATTTTGTTTACCAGAATCCATCTTAATTCACTGCCCATTGTTTGGCTTTATTTACAATTTCAAAACCATAGCTAGAATCACATCACCTCTCTATTTTAATACATGACCAGCTCACTGATCCTAGATGTCACTCACTGTCTCTCTTGGATGAATCCTACCACTCTGAATAGGTCTTGCTGCCTCCATCCTTGTGCCCTTGATGGTTAGCAGCCAGAGTGAGATTCCAGATCATTTCACTCCTCTGGTCCAGAGCTTCCTCAGGCTTCCCACCTCACAACACTAGCTCAAGCCCTTGTCACAGTCCACAAACACCCTCCTTGCTAGACCTCTTATTACTCCTTTCCTGCTTACTCAGTTCTAGTCACACTTGTCTCCCCCCTGTTCCTGAATGAACTAAGTGCTTTCAACCATGAGGCCGTTGAATCTGCTCCGTCTGGAATGTCTCCACTATGTGACCACATGGCCTGTTCGCTTACCTCTTTCCAGTCTTATGGAATTACTACTTCTTTGAGAGACTTCCCCTCAATTACTTATCTAAAGTAGTAAGCCCCGCCACTCTATCCCTCCGCCTATCTTTATTTTTCTTCTTAGTACTTATCACTTGACACTAACATTTACTGCTTAATGTATGCTGTATACCCTAGAACATATGCTTCATGACAGCAGACTTTAGTTCTGTTCACTACTGTGTTTCCAGCTTCTAGAACAGTGCCTGCCTCATAGTAAAGGCACAATGACTATTTTTGAAATGAATGAGTGGACCACTTAACAAACTGCTAGCATTTGGTGTTTAATAGCAGTTACTACTTCTCAAAAAAAACATAGTACGTTTTAGTATTAACAAAGTGGAAGTAGATAAAGATCTTTATATAAGGAACGAATAACTACTGTATTCTTTGAATTAAGATGCCAATTATAAGACAGACTCATGTTATGTACAATTAAAAAAAACCTGGCAATTAAATTATGAGGATGCATTTTCATCACTTTGAAATTTTATTCTAGACTGATTGAACAAGCTGCTCTAGATGTATTTAGATAGAGTCTAATATATCACTCATCCACATGTTAAAAAAAAAAAAGTAAAATAAGTTTAACGTAGCCCTAAAACTTCTTTAGTTAGTGTCTGATTCTTCTGAATTACTTTTCAATCCCGAGTTGTCAAAATCCATGCTCTTCCACAAAATATCAATCTCTATGCCATTGAGAGTGTGAGAAATACAGCATTCTGTGTTCAATGAGCATCTCTGAGATTTTCTCAGAAGCCATGATGCTCATTTTGTAAGTGTTGGTGCATGTGTGCAGGTGATGACAACTGTGTCAGGACAGCTGCCAGGCAGTGACCATAAGATGCATCTGGACTGCAGAAATGCTAAAATATGAAAAGATGTGCATCTCAGAATCCAGAAAATGTGTCTTTTCCCCTAATACATAATTGCAAAGAAATAGTCTCAGGATGTTTTCCATAGCTTTGTTGTTAGTCTTATATACTTTATGTTGATCTTTTTCTTTCCCTTTTTCCCCACTGAAGATTATAACACAAAGACTCATCTTGAGAGATTGCTAAAAGATAGCACTGATGTGTGTGTGCGCGCGCGCGTGTACCTGTGCGCGCATGCACCTGTGTGAGAATGCTGAGGAAGTTTTTACTATCGCTTTATCACTGAGAATAGTGTCCTACTTTCTTTCTACTTGGATTTAAGGAGGGGGAGGTGGAGGGAAGAGGACAGAACGGAGAAGAGAAGGAACCCAGCACAGAAATTTCCCTTAGAGATGTTATCACTACTGGAAAAGTTATTTTCGGTAATAGATCTTCTCTCCAATGGCCCAAGCGGGGTTTCATCTGAGCTTGCATCAGAACCTGCAACGCGGCCCTTGGCTCTACACCGGGGATTTCCATTCCATAGGTGGGTTCCACAGAGCTGCTCCACTGAGAACATTATAATGTGAGCATGATGAGATAAACTCTTTCCATTGTGTATCTCTGATCTGGAATTTATTTCATGTAACCACTTGTATTTTCAGTGAAATGACATTTTAAAAAAGCAAAATGCCATAGTGTTTGTGCTCTTTAGACCAAATTTCAGTGTATGTTTTAAGTAACTGTATGTCAGTAACATGAAATATATAATAGAGATGAAAGAAATCTTAAGACAATATAATACCTACTCATTTCAGAGTAACCAGCTATTTTTTTGGTTTCCTTTATATGACTTTTTAAATTTATTTATTTATTTATTTGAGAGAGAGAGCATGAGCAGGAGGAGGGGAAGAAGCAGACTTTCTGCTGAGCAGGGAGCCCAACCTGGGGCTTGATCCCAGGACCCCGAGATCATGACCTGAGCCGAAGGTAGCCGCTTAACCGACTGAGCCACCCAGGTGCCCTAACTTTTTTTTTTTTTTTTTAAAGCAGCAAGACTCAAACCGAAACTACGTGGATTTAAGCAGAATTGGGTTTCATAGTACTGTTCATTTAATATTAAGTATAACATAAATCAACATCAGTTAAACATTTGTATTTTGGGCTAAGAAAAGAGGCTAACACAACTGGTGTTTACATTTGGGATTACCTTAAGTCAGAGAATATAAAGATGTTTTAGTTTTACTGGTGATTCCGACTGTACATTTAAATTCTGGTTCCACACATAATCAAGCCATCAAGCAGTCATCCTCCCCCACCTCTCACTCTGCCCTTCTGGATATTTGCTGCAGAAAACATTGAACCAGTACTTCCAGGGTTTGTGCTATCTGATGGAATACTGACTAGCAGAGATGCCATTCTCTGTACTGGACTGAATGCAAATGTGGCCAGTATATTCCATATTCAGTGAGCTTTTGTGTTTTCTAAGATGGGGGGAGAAAGAGGGTAAATTATTGGTGTAGGTGACAACCGTATCACTTTAGTGTCCAGATCTACCCCTTACACTATTTTAAATAGGACCAACTGTCCTATTGATTGGAACAGGTCATTTTTCCTTTCTAAGAATGTAAAGAAATGGTAGGAAGGAGAAGGTAAGAGATGTAGAGTCAAGGGAAAATGAGATCAATGAGAAAAGCAAGTAAAAACTGGGTTAATGGTCATCTTGTTTTACTTTCTAAAAAATAGACTATATTCCCAGTACTACATATGGCCTTAGTTAAATTTCTGATACTCATTTTCCTCCAAAAGCAACTAATACACAATTCCATACAGGATCTTTTATTTATTTTTTATTTTTTTAAAGATTTTATTTATTTATTCATGAGAGACAGAGAGAGAGAGAGGCAGAGGGAGAAGCAGGCTCCATGCAGGGAGCCTGATGTGGGACTCGATCCTGGGGCTCCAGGATCATGCCCTGGGCTGAAGGTGACGCTAAACCGCTGAGCCATCTGGGCTGCCCCATACAGGATCTTTTAGTTTCTGCATCTCCACATAGGATAATAGAATAATATTCTTGACTAACAATAACATATGGAAAATCTATCCTGGCAGAGTGCCATTTCGATAGCGCCCTATTCTCCTCAAACACCTAGTGCATGTCTGTCGTTTTCACCTGTTCACACTGTATGATAAACAATCTGCTCATGTGTTCGTCTTATTCAGAAGACTAGAGACAACACAATACTACTCCTGAGAGGGTAGGAACTATCATAATCATTTCTGTGTGTCCAATACCTGGCCCAGAGTAACTGGCTACAAATATCACTCGAACAAAGGAAATAAACACTCAGGACTTACTGCCTGATTGTCCAGAATCAATTTACACAATCAAGCTGCAGAATACAAAATGTTATCATAATCTAAGATTTGAAAATATGGGCTTTTTATCTTCCATTTTGAAATCTTCAGGCCATAATTACCATCTTCATACATTTTAGAACCTTCAGGGAAGTCTGTGTTCCGTTTATTTACAAAATCATATTGTATCAGAGATATAAAATAAATGGAGGCTTGTCCCTGTGGTCTATCAGAGTTCTAACTTATGGGCTTCAATTCCCTGGGACCAAAGCCCATAGTTAACCACAATTTCAAGTATCCATGGCAGATCTAGTCCAGGGTGAAAAAGTAAGGGAGCTCAGTCTTAAACCAAATTCAGGAACAAGAAAAATAGAAACATAGTTTAGTAATTAGGAACTGTTGGTTGTACCATGTACCATGGTACATATTAAATACTCAATATATTTTAACTGTTATAGGGGTTATGTGATGGATTAATCAAGCATAATATTAGATAAAGCAAAAACCAAATGAAAGTAAAAAACAACTAGAAAGAGCAGGCAATGCCACTAATTGAATTAGCCGCACTTACTGGCATCAGATGGCAACAGACTTAGTTGGTGATGTACGTTCATATTATGTTCTTCTTGCTATACTTATAGTGTATACCACAGATTTGGTGGATGCAATTTTGGAAAGGGAGAGCTGTGGGATTTCTGAGATAAAGATCCTTTTCTCCTGGAAAGATATTAGCATATTACATGTGCTATAAAAATAGAGCCCCAGTATTTTCCTATGCTAATCTTCTGGCAGTGAGAGAAAAAACTGAACACCAGCATTAAGTACATTTATAGTAATCGCTGACTACAAAAACTAATTCTCCAAAATTACTTTTTCAGATGGTCTCCATTTCTTAGGGAACACATGACCTTAATAACCTACTCATGGATGATTAATAATCAGTTACAAGTTATTAAAAAAGGTATATATTTGTCCATCTTTTTCTCCTTTCTTACCTACCCACCTGTCACCTAAAAATATATCTTGCCTATGTAATTGTTAGCCTTTTAGGACCTCTCTAAAGCTGAATCCTTCACATTTTCACAGATACTTATTTGGGTTCATTCATTCTGACTTATTTTTATCTTTTCTTTTCACTTCTGGACATGTTTTATTATTGTTGTTATTGTTTGCATACTTTAGGACTACTGTAGATTAAAGCCCAACTCTTAAGTAAACATAAAAAGTATTCTACAGTTTTCTTATTTATTGGTAATGTATTGTTTGAACAATAGAGATTTATTATTTTTAAAAAGTAGAAAATGCAGAAAAGCAATGTGGAACATCAACAAACAGAGACAAACAAAACAAACAAAAACCAAACATGATCTTTACTCCAGGAGGTACTACAACCTGGTCCTCATCTCAATTCACACAATCCTCCTTAACTGGAAAGGATGGAATTGGTAACAGTAATAGAGATTTTAGAAAATTGTTATTGTAAATAGAAGAAAAAAATTACTTCTCTTAATTAATATTAATTAATAGAAACATAGTATAGTAATTAGGAACTGTTGGTTGTACCATGTACCATGGTATATATTAAATACTCAATATATTTTAACTGTTATAGGGGTTATGTGATGGATTAATCAAGCATAATATTTATATTATAATAAATAAAGCATAATATTTATATGTTTTGGTTTTTTGCATTAATATTAATGAAGGGATTCTTGTATTTCTAGTTATAGTCAGTAAGACCTGCCTCTCTATAATACACTTTATAAAATTTGTAAATTAAATTCTCTGAGTGGAATAAAAAGCAGAAAGAAAACAATCTGGAAGGCAAAAAAACCTTCTTAAAACAGAACTACGTACCACAGAACAAATATAGTTACTACATTATATTCAAGTTTATGCAAAGAGTAAATATTCTCAACATGCCATTTTGAACAGTACAAATACAGAATACTAAAAAAGTAATTCTGCTTTAGAGGTGAAAATTTTATCATAAGCGCATGCCTTCAACTACACAGTATAACCTATTTTATATATAATATGCCTACCTCTCTAAGGTCAGGCATTATAAAATCTTGATATTCCAGAATATAACTCTCTAAACCTAAAAACAATAGCTACTAAAATAGTAACTATCTGCCAAAAAGATCACCTGCATTACTTGAATAAGTGGACAGGAGCCAGTTGTAGGCCACTGCCTCGATAATAGCAAGTATTATTCATAATGACATACTCGCATCAGTGGATAAATTATGTTTACAGTACTCCAGATAAGAAATTAATAAAACATGATACAACTTGAAAATATCCATAAATATATTAAAATGGCATTTTTGACACAAAAGGTAAAGTTTCATGGAAAATCTACTTATATAACTCCTCCAATTACCTAAAGATGCAGGATAAATGTACTTCTATTGTGTTGTAACTTTTTGATAAACTCATCCAACAATTAATTGAGTACTTCCTATGTGCTAGGCACTGTTCATGGCAGTGGATAAAACAGACAAAATGTTTGCCCATGTCGAATTTACATCCCAGCGCAGATTGATTAAACAGTATGAGTAGTTTCTATTTATTTCTGTCCTTTTACTGTGTAAAACGTCAAAGGTATTTAAATCACTTCATACATCTAAAACCATAACAAATAAATTGAGCTCTTAATCTTTAATCTTTTGTTTCAAAATCAAATTTTGACCAGTCTCTTTAAAAAAATAAAGTCCTAGGGGCACCTGGATGGTTCAGCTGATTAAACACCTGACTCTTGATTTCTACTCAGGTCATGATCTCAGGGTGGTGAGATCAAGCCCTATGTGGGGCTCCAAAATCAGGGGGGAGTCTACTTGGGATTCTCTACCCCTGCTTCTACCCCTTGCTAAAAAATAAGGTAAAATAAAATAAAATACCACATTTTTACTAAAATGTAGTAAAAACAAATAATTCTTCATCAACAATTCAGAATTCCACAAAGAAAACGCCAAGAAAACACTGTCTAGATTAGAGGAAGACAGGATGGAACTGGAGGGTATTATGCTGAGTGAAATAAGTCAGTTGGAGGAAGACAATTATCATGTGGTTTCATTCATATGTGGAATATAAGAAATAGTGAAAGGGACCATAATGGAAGGTGGGGAAGCTGAGTGGGGAAAAATTAGAGAGGAAGACAAACCATGAGAGACTCCTGACTCTGGGAAACACATAAAGGGTTGCAGAAGGGGAGAAGAGTGGAGGGATGGGGTGACTGGGTGATGGGCACTAAGGAAGGCACATGATGAGGTGAGCACTGGGTATTATACTATATGTTGGCAAATTGAATTTAAATAAAATATTAAAAAATAAATAGATCAGAGGAAGACGTACCTTCCCTGTGTATACAAGGTAGATCACATTTTTTTTTAAACATTTTATTTCTTTATGCATGATAGTCACACAGAGACAGAGGCAGAGACACAGGCAGAGGGAGAAGCAGGCTCCATGCAGGGAGCCCGATGTGGGATTCGATCCCCGGTTTCCAGGATTGCGCCCTGGGCCAAAGGCAGGCGCCAAACCGCTGCGCCACCCAGGGATCCCGGTAGATCACATTTTACATATACACACATCACTATTTTCACAACTCTCTGGTTACTCACCATGATTAATGAAAAGGGAATGACAATTCTTCATTAGCAAACCACTATCATAATTGTTATTTCATTAGCATAATTTTAATAGTTTTTTATAAAGCTGGTTAAGTGATACATATTATATTACCAATTATATATATGAGCATTTACTTGATACCACCATTTGGCCAAAAAGGGATGGGGTTATAATGGACTTTTAAAAGCAAAATCTAAAGCAATTCTGAACATTCATTATCTGCTGTTAAAATTCAGAATAGTCATTTTGTAAATTAGTTACTGGTCAACTCATGAAAGATTCTAATTCCACATTATTTAAAGCTGGTACCAAGGAACTTAGTAGATACTGGTAGAGAAGAGAAAAAAGAACCCTGGTGCGTGGGGGGACTCAAGGGAGTACAAAGAGGGATGGAAGAGAAAAACAGATTCTTGAGCTAACAGTTCTTTAAAACTGAAAGACCACTAGCAAGGACTGTTTTAATGACTCTCACCCACCAGCGTGTTGGAAGATGTCCAGAAGATATGGAAAAATGGAAATGCGAGAGGAGAGTACGGACAACTGAAGTTGTGTGGCCAGCACGTATCAGCAGGGTCAAAAGAATCTGTGTTCATTATCTTCTCCTTGGCACACTTGACTTCAATACCATTTAAAATTAATGCTAACCTCGTGGATTTGAAAGGTTAAGTATATACCAGGAATTCAGAAAAACTCTGAAAATAGACTCCCATAAATACAGTCAATTGATCTTTGATATGGGAGCAAAAGCAGTATGATGGAGCAGAGACTGTCTTAACATAGCAGTGTTGGCACAAATGGACATCCATGTGCAAAAAGTGAATTGGATACAGACTCACACCCATTCAAAAATTAACTCCAATGTTCACAGACTTAAATATAAGACACAAAACCATAAACACCCAGATGATCAAATAGGAGAAAACCCACATGACCTTGGACACAGTGATGACTTTTTAGATACCACACCAAAGGCAGGATCCATGACAGAAAGAGAACTGACACATCAGACTTCCTTAAAACCGTCTCTAAATCTTCAGTTTGAACAAGTACCCCTCTACATTACTTACAAATAACCTATGCATTTTTTTTAAATTTATTTATTTATTCATGAGAGACACAGAGAGAGAGAGGCAGAGACACACCAGGGGGAGAAGCAGGCTCCCTGCAGGGAGCCCAACATGGGACTTGATCTGGGGGCTCCAGGATCACGCTCTGGGCCGAAGACAGGCGCTAAACTGCTGAGCCACCCAGGCTGCCCTAAACTATGCATTTTGTCTCCATCATCTGATAAGGCACATTATCATTCGTTAAAAAAATAAGACAACAGGACCAAAACGGAGTTGCTTATGCTTAAGCCCCATGTCACCAAATTGAGACTTAATTACTGGATAGCTCTTCCAGAAATAGAATCTTCAACCAGTCTATTGGGAATCTCCTGATCAGCACTAGCTAGGTCATCTGCCTGATAGACCCCTGCCACCTCCTAAGGGAAAGTAACCTTGCAGTAACCAACACTTCTTTTTGCCTAGAATAATTTCTTTGTTTCTATTTTCTTTTTTCTTTTTTTTTAAGTTTTTTATTTATTTATGATAGGCACACAGTGAGAGAGAGAGAGGCAGAGACACAGGCAGAGGGAGAAGCAGGCTCCATGCACCGGGAGCCTGACGTGGGATTCGATCCCAGGTCTCCAGGATCGCGCCCTGGGCCAAAGGCAGGCGCCAAACCGCTGCGCCACCCAGGTTGGCTACAGCATTCTGTACAGTTCCTCAGAGTTCCTTTCTACTTGCTAGATAAAAGATGCTGCCCAAGTTGAATCAAGTTTTGCTTGAGTGAACTCTTAAAAATTTTTAATAGGCCTCAGTTTATCTTTCAACACATGTTATGATGTGTTTGTCTTTTTCTTTCTCTGTCCCCTTTCTCTGTAATAATTTCAATGGTAGGGCATTTTTTGCCTGTGGACCTCAATATCTAACTTACTGCCATCAATAATATTAAACCAAATAGGAAATGATCGTTAATTCTCTCTCTGAGGATGTTAGTATCAAAGTATTGCAATTAGTAGACAAAATAAAATTAACATACTAATGATTAAAAAGAAGTTTTAAAAATGCCACTTATTAGTCTTTTACTTCACAAAGAACTGAAATAATTTTTGACATAATGAGCTCAAATTCAGAGACTAAAAAGGAAGCAGGCATAGAATTAATAAAGTAAATGTAAGAGTAAAGACAGTGTTCGTTTAATTTTCAAATGACCAGAGTAATTGTACAGAAATTTTTAAAAAGATTATTTATTTATTTATTTATTTATTTATTTATTTATTTATTTATTCATTCATTCATTCATGACAGACACACACAGAGAGAGAGGCAGAGACACAGGCAGAGGGAGAAGCAGGCTCCATGCAGGGAGCCTGACGTGGGACTCGATCCCAGGTCTCCAGGATCACACCACTGGCTGAAGGCGGCACTAAACCGCTGAGCCATCGGGGCTGCCCTCATTGTACAGAATTTAAAAGATCTTAGGTAGACATGATGCTGAACCTACCTCATAAATAGAATAACTCATATATAGTAATCAGCAATGATTACTCACGTATGAAATATTAGTATCGTAAAGTCTTTTAAAAATAGTTTTTTAAGGGCAGCCCGGGTGGCTTAACGGTTTAGCACATGCCTTCAGCCCAGGGTGTGATCCTAGAGACCCGGGATTGAGTCCCACGTCGGGCTCCTTGCATGGGGCCTGTTTCTCCCTCTGCCTGTGTCGCTGCGCCTCTCTCTTTCTCTGTGTCTCTCATGAATAAATAAATAAAATCTTAAAAAAAAATAGTTTTTAAAAAAATTGGCAACATACAAGTGCTCTGCAATTCTGTTTGTAATTTAGTGTACCCAGAAATACTTTTCCTAATTAGGGTGGTGGAAGAATCATTTTCAGCCCAGATCAATCATCAAAATTTTGAATGAAGTTTAACTTTTACTCAGTCAAGGAAGATGGCACTTACTGAACATCCACAGGACATATAATGCTATGGTAGCTAACCCACTTTTTCCTTGCTTTAATAAAAGAAAGGAACCTTGATATATTACAAAATAAATTAGTGACCCACTGAGGTCATAAGAGGGACGATACCCTAAAATTATTTCGATCACACACAGAATGGCAATAAAGTAAATCACTGTTTCTCACTCAAATCAGTAACACCTATCACTGATTTTGTTGGTTTGTTTAAAATATTATTACTACAGGACAAATAATTCTTGAAATCAAAGGGATATCTATGTTTATCATTTCTTTTTTATATATCAGAGATTTTTAATACTTATGAACAATAAAATCCTTTTTGAAGCAAAAATTTATACATACCTATAGAAGGCATTACCAAAAAGTTTTAACAGCTTACTTTGTAAACTCAGGATATTCTTCAATTAAACTAATCAAGATACTGAAATAATAATAAGTTTGGGTTTTCAAAGAAAACTTTGTTATCACAACTATTACTTGTTTTTTTTTTTTAATTTTTATTTATTTATTTATGATAGTCACAGAGAGAGAGAGAGAGAGAGGCAGAGTCACAGGCAGAGGGAGAAGCAGGCTCCATGCACCGGGAGCCCAATGTGGGATTTGATCCTGGGTCTCCAGGATCGCGCCCTGGGCCAAAGGCAGGCGCCAAACCGCTGTGCCACCCAGGGATCCCTCACAACTATTACTCGTAATGACATAATATGAATCAGGTCAAACAAAGCATTCTGTATTTATAAGAGAAGCTGAAACCTCCATGTTCCAAGGTCATCCTGACAAAATATATTCAGATGCATTTACTTGATACTTTACAAGGACTCCAGGATGACCACTAAGCAAGAAGCAAAGTCTCTGCTGAGGTGACATGCCAGCACCTTGGCTGGCCTGCAACTGAGGGTGTCACATGCACCCTTGCTCACTTTTATGGGAGTAAACGTGTAAGGAACACAATTCCTCAAAGGGTCAATAAAGGACTACAATTCTAGTCAATTACCCATTTGTGGAATTTAAAACTAATCAAAAATAACAAGAGCTTTATCCCAAGGTTCACAGGAAACATGTTAGGTTGTCAGTATTAGTTAATATCTTGGTGGTCCCCTGAGGGTTAAAATTTGGTGCCCTACTCATTTGAACAAATGAATTTTGAAAAAAATTATTGCAGTTTGAACATTATGACTCTAGGGTATTTCTCACTCTCATATGCATGAAATAGTAGTAAGATAAGGTATCAGGAAACTAAATTGACATGATTATCCAAAAGCAGAATCTTTAGCAACCTCTAATTTCTGAATAGCTTATCTTTTAAATGAGATTTAGACACACTTGTGTCCTATGATAGAATGAAACTAATATGACAACTAGAGAACTAGGGATTCTCCTCTAAATTTTAAAATCGATCTCCCTTGTCCCTCTCTCTGTCTCTGTTTCTCTCTCTCTCTCTCTCTCACACACACACACACAAGCACAGATAATGATGGAGTGGTGATGTTATAGGTGTTTTTCTTTTCCATTTTCCAATTTTTCTGTAACGTTATACTTATTTTAAGAGAAAAAGAGAATAGATTTTTAAAGAACACTTCATCTTACGTAATGTGGCCACCACCAAGATAGTGAACTCTTTTTTTTTTTTTTTTTAAGATAGTGAACTCTTCAAGAGAAACGAGTTTAGTGTTGAAAAAAGCTCAAGAGAAAATGGCAGACATACCCCATAAAGATGTGTAAATGACCTACATGCTTGACTCCTAGTTTGTTATTGTTTGGTAGGCAGGCCATTGGACTTAACAAGCAAGGCTCCCAGGGAATTTCAAACTCCTAAATGATAAATGATGCACAGATACTAAGTCAAACCAGCTACATTAACAGGACAAAAAGCTCAGACTCCGAAGTACTTCAAAATTGAAACATGCTAGCAGAGAACTATTGCTTTCTTTAATGTTATTGTACCAATCAATATATTTTCTCATCAGGTTAGCACAAAATAAAACAAACTTGGTGTACTCTACCAAAAAATCAGCTTTGGCTTTCTATTTCTACCTCAACTCTCAAATACCCTGGCAGGGAATACAGCAGAACAGTAAATAATAAACACTGTCTAAGAATGACATATTCAAACTTATTCATGTTGACAGTAAAGACATTGAATGCTTTCTTTTTAATGGCATGAGGGTACTCAACATTTTTTTAAATGAAATTATAGTCTAAATATTGTCAACTGCATATTTGAACTGTCTTTGTTTTCCTGTTTCTATCAACATTTATAAAATTCAAGTATGAAACATACTTTATACCTTGAGGTGTCCCTTTATTTTTAAAATGAAAATAAGCAGTTTCAGTATTATGCTATAGCAAATGTTAGTTCTACACAAATTTCTTATTCAAGATATCTAACCTCAGTTTTTATATAAAAAGCCAATCATGTGTTCAAAACTTCAATTCTTTCCCCATTTATTCAGATACCTCAGACTACCAACTACAGCAGTATTTGTATAGGAATCCAAAAAATTGGGGAAGGGAATCTGTATTTTGATTGTACTTAAAGCAGAAAGGTATCCTTTAAAAAAAATTATAATCATGCCTCAAAAAAAAAAAAAATCATGCCTCAACTATTGTGTTTAATTCAGTATGGACACCAGAGCAACTAGAAACTGATGTGACAACTAGGTTGGAGGGTGAAAGGGTTTTTTTGCTATATAGCAAACACAATAACACTAACTTCAAAAATAAAGTCAGAAAAAATAATTAAGATCCTTTTTGAGCATTTTAAACATAAAGATATGGCAAAACTGGAATAATAACAAACATTAGTTTTCATGCAAGTAATATTACAATTACAGATAATACACAATCCCCCCCTCCAAAGTACACAGGAGTCCCATTTTCATGACATGTGCATATAAAACCTCTAACAAAAAGGTTAATAAAAAGCCAAACTATGTATCATTATTTAAGATGTGACACAAAGCAATTTTCAATTATATCTGATACCCTGCTCTTATGATTATTTTTGTTCACATGCCATGAATCAAGGATATAGAATATCAGCCTTCACGCTGAACTCTTACTGTTGGAGAGGTCTGTCATAATCGTAATAGGATTTAAACACAGTTGCTCATTCTAATGACTTCTGTTTACTCACATAGAAAGCAAAACTTTAGTTACTAAAGATATGGTGAGGAAATTTACTGTTCAGTGGGCAGACCAGAAATCTTACACAGAAAGTTCATACACATTCAGAGAAACCAGTGTTACTAAGTGGCTCAAATGTGTAAGCTGGGAGATCCAAGTTCTCTAAATAAACCTACTGTTTATGACAGGCCAACACACCATTCCAATTACGCACTGTAATCCCCTCTTGTTTCCTCTAAAGTGATATATGAACTCTGGGTGATTTCTAAATGTTCCAAGGAGGAGCATCATTGTTCTGTAACACTGCTTGAAAACGGATGCCTTTTATATGTTCTTGGATGTACCACTGTGCTGAAACACTAGTAACTAAGTAGTAAACTAGGAGGGAGGGACTACTAGCCACCTGCTTTAAAACCAATGACTTAAGTGAGGACAGAGGATAACCACCTCTAGGTAGTAATCTCAGTTATGCAGGACTGTTATCCACACTGTACTGACCACAAAACACTGTGATCTATATTATAAATCAGCACATTATAATTTGTAATGTCTTTGGGATTTGAGTATTGTATTATTTTAAATTAGATACTGAGGCACCTATTTGATATTTGGAGTTTGACTTGATTATCATCGATGTTGTACAGAAGAGGAAAAGAGAGAGGTTTGGGAACATTAAGGGATGGGATTAAGACAATGCAGATATCCCACTGGAAAACCCTTTGTGTTTAAAACTCACAAACTGGTTCCCACCTGATTCCAGAAAAAGTAGTTAGAATAGCCACCAAATTAGGACCCAAAACAAATGAATACAAAACTTTTTAACGATTAACACTGATTCAATGATAGTTTATTTAATAAGCAGAAAAAAATCTGAGTAGGAAGAAATACTCAATTAGAGCCATGACAAAATTCCAGAGGCAAATATTTCTTCTTAAAAATCCTAAGAGTTTAGATACTGAGAGTCAATGTATTATATAAACGGGCCATCATTTTTAAGGAGAAGAAATTTAAAACAAATATGAACATATGTATTTCAATATTTGTTTGACAAAAATTTGATTGTGACTTCTTGGAGATGGGAAATTGTACCTTACATAGTTCAACATACTTAATCATGAACGTAAGAGCCGTAATAAATGTTTCTTAAATTAAGAGAAGCATGATTTTGGGGTAGCTTTTGCATTTCAGCTTTTGATCATATGATAATGTCAGAATTAAAAACTAAAAAAATCACTTTTTCAAAAAATGTGTTAGTTTAAAAAAAATTCACTGTCTTTTTCTTCTAAAATATCAACTAACAATAGTATTGGCCATATAGCTGAGCATTCAATATTTTAAAATGTAAACTTGTAAAAAAAGACAATGAAACCTTTACCTGAAATATCCTTTATAGCAACAATTTTCAAATTTTGAAGGTGACTTACAGTATAAAGTACATATACTTTTTCATACTTCTATATAGACACACCTCCTACATGTAATAAATACAACAAAAGTGTCATGAGACAATTTCCATTCCTTACTGTGAGTGATGTATTCTAGTTATTTTTTTTTTAATGTTGATTTCCAACCACTAAACTGATTTAACAACCATTATTGGGTCATGCCCTGAAGTTCGAAAACACTGCTCAGTACATCTCAGGACAGGGGTGTCAGAGGGAGCTGTAACAGTCTTTAGTTCAGTTTTAAGCAAAATATTTTGGATAAGTAATAGAATACTGAGAAGTAAGAATTTTTAAAGGCAGTAAGGCAATAAGCTCCAGCCCAGTATCCTGAATGTTACATCGAATTTTTTTACAACTACATAAAGTGGAAAGAGTAGAAAAGCTATCCCCCAACCCCCCCATTCTTACTTCCTACTTCAAAGTAAAGGTAATTATATCTTTTACTAATTAGATTTCTAAGAGAAATAGTACGCATTGTTAACAAGGCCGAGGAAGAATTAAGAAATATATAATGTTTAAGACAGCTTCTGACCTAAGAAAGAGCTCCTGAGAATTATCTAGGGATTCTAATTTCCCTCAAACAGAACACCACTAATATCCTCCAGACTGACTAGCCCAACCCCTCCCTGGCTCAAGAGAATGTTTACATTACATCTGGGTTCAAATGCAAGGTCAGTTAGGTTTAAGATTTGGGAAACTTGTGACAGCTTTTTAGCTCCAGTATAAATCACTGTTAACAAAATTATTAACTTTCTAAATTGATGAAAACAATTTCATTCTATTTCAATGCTACCAAATTTCCTTAAAATGTTTGGTAAAAAGATAAGGTTTTTACCTGCAAATCAAAAAGCTCTTTAGGTTTAGTCACATTATGTTAAAGAAGGACAACAATTAACTCGGGTTCTTATCTCCATTCTGACTTCAAAAACGCCAGTTTCTATCAAGTAAACAAGATAAGGCATTTATATTGTACAAATGCAGACCTGTTCTTTAGAAATTGTTTCTGTGAATAATACAGAATAGACACCAGGAGATTATTTTCTATTTCATTATATGCAACGCAAAAATCAATATGACTTTATTTGGTATAAGATGGCTAGAAATACATTTTATCATTTATATCTCAGAACAAAATGGACAGCATGAAAAGCTCAACATTATAAACAAAGATTGGGATCACACAATTCACACACAGCATTCATCTAGTTGAGGAGAAAACCCAACAAATAAACTGTGCATGCACGTGTGTGTGGGTCTATTTTTGAGGATAACAGCAACAAATGAATGAAGGATCGTAGAATATAAGCAAAGACTAGAAATGTATAAAGTACATACATAGGGAAAAACGTCATTGAGCATCTAATATAACCCTAGTCTCCTACCGGGGATCTATATACACATTATCTCTTAAATAATTGCAAGACTGGACTTTATCTGTATTTTACAAGTGAAAACACTGAGGCTTGGATGGGCCACATGAGTTGCTCACACGTATAGTTAATCTAAGTAACACTAGGGCAGGACACTCCACACAACGGAAGCAAGGACTACTAAGTCCTTGGCAGGGCCACCACTCCCCTGGGCTGAACGCTGTCCACCTTACTGTCACGCACTGCAGAAGAGACCAAACCAGAAGGGGCCTAGAGTAAAGCAGATTATCACCTCCTTCTAAGAGAAAATCAAGATGGAGATCATACTTGATATCCCCTGGAACCTCAGTCATGTCATCCCAGATGCTAAACCTTCCAGGCCATCCATCCATCATCACCTGGATTCTGATTCCCGTATGATTTTCCATCTCCCATCTTGCCTAGACTCTGTGCCCTCTGAAACACACAATCTATCATTAGCAGAACCTCCCATGTGCCCAGGGTCTTCTCCAAATGCTTCCCTCGCCTTTCTGTTAAATCTCTTAGGACACTTTCTATCACAGCCCCCTAAACTGGAGGCATGTTTTTCTCCCACATGCCACGTATCGCAGTGCGCCAAGGTGAGGTATGTCCCTCTTTGCTCCTTGTTTGGCTAGACTACCCCCTCCTGTCCTTCTACCACTCGGTAATCTCACTTGCTTCTCCCGCTTGCAGCAGTCACCTTTATTTAGTACCTGGTTTACCATCTTTCCACCCCTACTCTAGCGAACACAGGCAATGTAATGGAATGGTTTCAAAGGCCACATCCCTACTTCACTCCTTACTAGTGGGCAGACTGCCTTACCTCCCTGAGCTTTTGTTTCCTCATCTGTAATGGGAGGAAAATTATGCAATGTGACCTAACTATGAACTCAGTATCCAATCCTCCCCTCATGTTCTTAGGTCCCTCTTTTCCCAGGCTAGACACCACAGACCAAACCTGAATCCATCTTGGGAATCAGTCTTTGGGGTCTGTCAAGTGTCTTGTTCCTCTTTCCTATCATCACACTTAACTGGCCCAATCCTAATCCCAGTTAAACCCCACTCTTAAAAAAATAAATAAATAAAATGAATAAACCCCACTCTTCACTTATTCTAGGCCTCTACCCAGCCAGCTAACTCACAACTCTGTTTGAACACAGAAATGTGTATTTTAAATCAGCCCCCAGCACTGCCTGGCAACTCCACATTTCTCTATAGATATTTCTGTCTCCCATCTTTCTTTCTTTCCTTCTTCCTTTATTTGAGGGAGAGAGAAAGGAAGGGGAAGGGCAGACGGAGAGAGAGAAACCCAAGTAGGCTCCATACCCAGCATGGAGCCCAACATGGGGCTCGATCTCACAACCCTAAGATTGTGACCTGAGACGAAATTAAGAATCGGATGCTTAACCCACTGAGCCACTCAGGTGCCCCTTTCTCTCCCATCGTTTTCAAAGATTATTTCATACCTTCTCCTCTCTATTCAAACTTTCAACATTCCCTTCTCTTTCCTTCATTCTCAGTTGTTAAATGTCTCTTATTTCGCTCATCTTACTGGTAGAAGCAACCAGAACTACCTCTTTTTCCCAAATCTGACAATTTCTTCAAAGACTTTACTTCTCCACTTGTGCTTTGTCTTAACCATCAACTGACCCCTCTCAACCAGGTCTTTCCCTTTAGGATACACCCATGCTGTACTATCTCCAATCCTACCTGCAAAAAAACAAACAAACAAGACTTCCTTTGATCCAGCTACTTTCCCATGTGTCTAGTCTTCATTATGTCTAAATGCTCTAAAATCGCCTCTCATCTCTGCTTCCTTACCTCTTGTTCCCCCTCCAGCTTCCTTCAATCAGACTTTCATCCCGACCCTCCACTGAAATTGCTCCTGTCAAGGTCAACACTAGCATCTACCTTGCCAAACCCAACCGTCCACTTACAGTCTTCATCTTATATAACTTCTCCAAAGCATTTCCTTCTTAGTTGCCTTTCTCCTCATTGGCTTCCAGGTTGACCTCTTTCCTCATCCCCCATATCCATCTGATCCATGAGCAAATCCACTTGTCAGCCCCTCCACTGCCACCTTTGAGTGCGAACCAAGTTTCCCACATGCCTGTTAACAGCCTCCCAACCTGACCCCCACCTTCTCATCTCCAAACATAATCCAGAGAGATCTTGTTAAAACATAGATGAGATCATGCCACTTGCTTATCAAAACTCCTTTCAGATGGAAACAAATCCAGACTCTACTCCACACTCTTGCCCCAGGCCCTGAGTGGACTGACTCCTGCCTGCCTCTCACACTCATCAACCTTCTACATCTGTTTCCTTCCATTTGCTCCAGGTTCTTTCTGCCACAGATTGCTTTGTTCTTCTTAGAAAGCATAAAACTTGTTTCTATGGGAGAATGGGGGTACCTGCTGCTTCAAATAGTTTTACCTACATAATCCGCAAGGTTGAGGGAAAAAAGACATCCATGTGAATGTGTCATTAGGTTTGCTCCGAGGACCACTCCCTCAGAAGGAACTCCTCTCCCAGCTCCTTGCCTTCACTCCCTTTCCTTCCATGCTTTCTTTTCCTCACAGAACCCACTGCCATCTGCAATTTTATCAAATATTTTTTAAGTTACTTTTTAAAAAAAGATTTTATTTATTTATGAGAGAGAGAGAGAGAGAGAGGCAGAGGGAGAATCAGGCTCCATGCAGGGAGCCCAAGTGGGACTCGATCCCGGGTCTCCAGGAACATACCCTAGGCCGAGGGCAGGTGCTAAACTGCTGAGCCACCCAAGGATTCCTTAAGTTATTTTTTTTTTAAAGATTTTATTTATTTATTCATGAGAGATGAGAGAGAGAGAGAGAGAGAGAGAGGCAGACAAAGGCAGAGGGAGAAGCAGGCTCCATGCAGGGAGCCTGATGCAGCACTCGATCCCAGGTCTCCAGGATCACGTCCTGGGCTGAAGGCGGGTCCAAACTGCTGAGCCCCCCGGGCTGCTCCTTAAGTTACTTTTTTATATGGTCTGTCTCCCCACGCAGAGTGTGGTACCACCAGGGGAAGAACTTTGTTTGTTCTGTTCACGGACGTATCTCCCACTTATGAGTTGAGCGGATAGGGACGGATACTCAGTGAATACCTGCTGGCCAAGAGAACTTAAGAGTGAGCCGTGGTGAGCCTTCACACCCAGGTCTCCACCATTCCAAAGTCTGAGTTTTCTCTAGGACACAACAAACTGCCTGTGTTACTCAAGAGAATTAGATAAATGAGTATAAGCTCAAGGAAGTTACTTTTTATCAGCCAATTAACTTACTTCAAAACTTTATTATGTTCTAAGATAAAGCAAATGCCTCAAAGAATAAACAAAATTTATTAGAAGAAGAAAGCTACATATACTCCTGGGTTGGCTTAAGGCAACAAGATTCAGGACAGTTGAAATTTATAAACACAAACATAAAAACTGAATTAAAAAAAAATCCTTTAAATAAATTACACTAGAGCCGTTAAACTGGGGTTTGATCTATAAATTAAATTAAATTTTTAAAATCTTACTGGTTTTGAAGACATGCTTTATAAGTCTTATAAGTTTAGCTATCTGTAAAGTTATGTTAAATAGCAAAGTGTATACCAGATGTGGTGTTATTAAAACAGATCTTAATGAACTGAGATACATGTACATATGACAGATATACTGAAACAGTTCTAGAATTAATTCAGTTGTTATATTCTTTTTTTTTTTTTTTTTTTTTTAAGATTTTATTTATTGGGACACCTGGGTAGCTTAGTGGTTGAGTGTCTGCCTTTGTCTCAGGGTATGATCTGGGAGTTCAGGGATTGAGTCCTGCATTAGGCTCCCTGAGGGGAGCCTGCTTCTCCCTCTGCCTGTGTCTCTGCCTCTCTCTGTGTGTCTCTCATGAATAAATAAATAAAATCTTAAAAAAAAAAAAAAGATTTTATTTATTTATTTGAGAGAGAGGGAGAGTAGGGAGCCTGAGCTGGAACTTGATCCCAGGATGCTGAGATCATGACCTGAGCCAAAGGCAGACACTTAACCGATGGAGCCACCTAGGTGTCCCTCTTGTATTCTTAAAATTAACTGACTTCTTATATTTATCACATCTTACAGTTGAGATCTACATATGAAGTGGATGGTTTGAAGCTGAGTGATGGGTACATGAAGATAATTATATTATTCTACTTTCTTATATGATTGAAGTTTTCCATAAAAAAAAAATCTTTCTAAAAAATTCTGATAATCCACACTTTAGTTTCTACATGTGTCTGCAACTTAAAAACAAGGTCAAAATAGGAATACTTACATTAATTACCTGAAGAAGATTAAGACAGAGACATAATGTAATAATGTGTTTATAAAGGACAATATCTAGCTGGCTGAAGGCAAGGTTTTGATTTTGTAGAGTACCTTAACAATTACTACTGGGTAGCATCCAAACTAAACACTTTTGGGTGAAGTAAAAGAACCATACTGAAACAATTTACAAACCAACCATTCATTCTGACACAACAGACAGGGCAGACTGACAGACCACGAAGACTCTAAGGAGACCAGGGCTTTAAAAGCTCCATGGTTTTAGGCAGCCCGGGTAGCTCAGCGGTTTAGTGCCGCCTTCAGCCCGGGCCTGATCCTGGAGTCCCGGGATCGAGTCCCATGTCGGGCTTCCTGCATGGAGCCTGCTTCTCCCTCTACCTGCTTCTCCCTTTGCCATGTGTCTCTGCCTCTCTCTCTCTCTCTCTGATGAATGAATAAATAAAATCTTTAAAAATAAATAAAAAAAAAATAAAAATAAATAAAAGCTCCATGGTTTAAATGCTGTTCTTCAGCAGCCTAAGAAGTCCACATCCTAAACTCTTAGCAAGGATTCATGCACCTATAAGAAAGTAAGAGCAAAGATAAGAGCAACAGGTTTTTCAGGAAAGCACTGAGGAGCAGGGAAAGTGTGTGTAAGCATACAGGTGGAACAGGTACATGTTGTAAGTATGTGTTCACTGCCCATGAGGAAAGGCCTGATGGGTCAGTGACTTAACAAGGTTTTTACTCTACCTTTGGTACTAATAACAAAGTGCCAACTATTAAAGAAGCTACTATTTAAGATGTCCTTTCTTATCTCATATTTGAATTCTCAAGTACAAAAGTGTAGGCAGGATTTCCTGTCTCTCCCGATTCCGGCCAAACAAAAGTAAGCAAAGAAGCTTCAGACATTTATAACAGATGATAACAACTGACAATGCAAGTCCAAATTTGGAAATAGTAAAATGCAAATGTTATGTGAAATCAGATTTTGTCACTTTTTTTTTTGATATATATTTTCTGAAAGCCTACCTCATGCTGTACAGTGTGCAAGGTTCTGAGTATAAAGTGGTGACCAGGGGTAGTCCCTGGTCTTCTCTTGACTAGAGTCTGAGGTAATAAGAAAGACAATAAACAAATAGATATACATGCTTAATTACAGCTTATGACAAATGCTGTGAGATAAATATGATGAAATGAATGGCAAACTCCTGCTTTGGCCAAAGACCCTGCAAGGAAAGGACATTAAATTAGATCTGAAGGAGCAACTATCTCTCTCTTTTGTTCCCATCCTATCTTAACACAAATCGCAGACATCATTTCACCAGGAAATACTTCCATACATATCTTTAAAAGAAAAGACATTTAAAGGATATATATAACCAACCACACTGCCATTATCACACCTCACAAAATTAGTAAAAATTTTAATATACAGTTCCTATTCAAATTTCCTCAAAAACTGCAAAAAACTGTCTTCTTATAGTTGGGTTCCTTGGAGTTGACATCTAAAATAGGACAAAACATGGCAACTAGTTGAACTGTCACGTTAAGTCTCTTTTGAGTAGTAACAGTCCCCTGCCCGCTCCTTTTTCATACCACTAATTAGTTGGGTCACTTGTTTTGCAGAATATCATATTCCAGATGTAGTTCTTTGCAGCCTCGTGGTGCCATTCCACTTGTTCCTCGATCCTTTATGCTTCCTATAAGCTTGTAGCTGGATCTAAGGTCTTGATTACACTCAAGTTCAATCTATTTGGCCAGAACACTTCATAGGTGATGTGGTGTACTTTGTATTAGGCCACACTAGTTGTCCCATTTTTAGCACTGCCTTGATTCATCCATGGGATGATTTGAAGGGAGGGTGGAAGAATGTCTCTGACACAGGGTACGACAGTGTTTCCTGAGGCAGGAGGGACTACTCTCTGGGAGATAAAGGCTATCAATGAAGCTGGTGAAGATGTTCATACACAGGCTTGTACACTGGGCAGGGAGTTCCTCATAAAAAAAAAAAATCGAAATGCTCATCTGAAAATACTATGGCCTAAATGGGTCAGCAAACTTTCAGAAGTGGGGAGCATGCTTCGGATTTCTCTATTACCATTATTTATTAGATAAAGAGGTAGAAACAGGATACCAGGAATTGTCCGGAGCAAACAGGGACAAAGAGGTGAAGTAGCTGCTGTGCGACATTCTCATGCTATTCCGGCATTCAAAAGAAACCCATTCTTCACTCATTTCACTTGTATCTAAAAAAACATGATAGGTGGAAAAAACTAGCAGAGGGCATCCTGAGGTCCAATTTGGAAAGAAAAAGAAAAGTACCATGGCTACAGCTTACTCCCCAGAGAGTGCTCCCACAGCCACAGGGACCTGAGCTGACAGAGATAGCTCCGGCAAGGAACTGTTGGGTTACATTTGGTTTGGGGGAAGATATCAACTGATCTATTTGTATAAACACTATTGTCTGCTCAAGTTTCTGACTGGTAGCCTTGCCAATTCCCAAAGATTTCTGCAAGTTTCTACCTTCTGGGTCGCTACATAGTTCCAGAAATTAAGAAAATGTTAACATTCATACCTAGAAAGGTTAGGTCATTCGGTCTTAATTTTGCAGATAAAACCAAGATCAACTGAAGTTACTGAAATCATAAAACCAGACGTGTAGCTGGTCCCAGAACAAAAGAATCCCCAACTGTTGTTTCTTTCACTATACTATACCATGTTATTTCTTAGAAAAATTATCATTTAAAAATTTTTTCCTAATTGACTTGGTTTAGTTATCATAGATAGTGCCAAGTTCACATTTTATTGTATCTACTGGCTGTTTATTTTTCCATTTCAATTCCTCAAAGACATGTTTCTGAATGTGAAATAATGAGCATAATGTTTTCTATTAATATAAGAAAATCTGTCCCCAAGCAAATGTACATATAAATAATAAACAAATCATTAATAATTAGGATTTCAGAGTTCTAGATGACAAAATTATTAAGGTGAATGTGACTTCCTGTGACAGCATGGGTCCCAACCCCAATGCCCTCATGGACCATAAATATGGTCAAGAAGTAGAAGTAAACAGTGGAAATACATCAAGAAGGAGAGCCAGCGGGCAGCCTGGGTGGCTCAGCAGTTTAGTGCCGACTTTGGCCCAAGGTGTGATCCTAGAGGCGTGGGATTGAGTCCCGCGTCAGGCTCCCTGCATGGAGCCTGCTTCTCCCTCTGCCTATGTCTCTTTCTCTCTCTCTCTTTCTCATGAATAAATAAAATCTTTAAAAAAAAAAAAAAAGGAAGGAGAGCCAGCTGAATAGGTTACAGAAAGGAATCCCGGCCACCTCACAAACTAGAGACAGCAAGTTTCAGCTCTAGAGAATTGTGTTCATTACTGGAATAGAAGCTGAATGTTCCCAAATCCTCTCAGTTTTTAGGGCAAGATCTAGAAACTAGTTGTTTGGTATGTAAAATTTATCCAAGTTAAAAATGTTGGCAGTGAGAGAAAAAATTTTTAAAATACACTGAGTCAACCTAAACACATCTATGGGATGAATGAAAATTATACCCCATGTCCTAATTCCCTTGCAGCTTCTGGTAAATGTCTTGCTGTTTGCCAGCCACTGAAATCTATAAAATCAAGCTAAAGGATCTACTGTGTAGTAGTTTCATAGAATAATACAGGTCTGTACTGTCACACTAAGTACAACAAAGGCATTTGTTAAAATACATTATTTTACTTTGGATCTACTTCTCTGACAGTTGGCAGAGAACTTATAATCGGTGTTTTCTGCAAAATTCGAGAAAATATCATTTTTATTTACAAATAATTTCAGTAACCTATTTTTTTAAAATCTGAATTTACTTCCTTAAATAAGAGAAATTACCATTCCAGATTAGGCTAGATTTCATTTGTCAAGTCAAGATAATCAAAGTGACTCATGGATTTGAATATTCAAGCCTTTCCCCATATTTGCTTGTTATGATTTCTACTTTCTATAGAAATGTGTTTTGATCATATCAATAATTAACACATTTTCCATCAAAGCACCTTCTTAGAAAGATCTACATAGTAAGACTAAACTTTCAAATCAAAGGCTTTTTACTCATTCACAGAATCAAAATCAAAATACCATATCAAACCCTCAAAAGATATCAGATATCAGTTAGCACTGAGGCTGTGGCAAATAATAAAAAAATCAAAGATCCTTAAAGCTAAAGTCAACTGGCTATCTGACCAAGATCAGGAGCTCTACATAACAAGTAAAATATTATTTTGGGTCAGACACTATTTGCTCCAGTTTTGTTCTTATTCAACAACTTAAGTATGCATATTTCTGGTTTGAACTTATTGATATACTTTTTAAAGAATTTGACCTGGTTCATGATTCTGTGTAAAATCAATATTTAAATTCAGTTTAGAATTCACCAAGCTATTTCTAGCTTTTGGTCAGTAGTTGGGTTAATGTCCCTGAAAAATTAATTTTAGTTTAATACAATTAAACCTGTTTAAAATTTAGAAGGTACAGAATTAATTTCAAAAGCCCTGATATTTAGTAGTTTTTATACTGCAACAGTTAGTGTTGCCTATTTGCTACACATCATACTATACAATATATTTTTATTAGACACTTTACAGCTAAATAAGCAGGAAAAAACTGCTGTTTACAAATCTTAAGCGCTCAACATAAGGAGGAGATCAAAGGACTCTAAGAGCTCAGAGAAATAATTACTACCGTGGAGTGGAGAGCACAGGTTTGAGTATCATACAGACCCAGGTTCAAATCCTGACTCTGCCAATTCCTAGTTGGTTCCTATTCTACTATGCAGTGGTTATTCTCTTTGTTGTTATGAAAATTAAAGGGGCCCACAAAAGAATCTGGCATACTTAGCAGACTAATAGCGTTCAACAGTTTAATACATTGGACAATATTAGTTTGCTTTTGCTCTGGATTTATGACCATCAACCACAAATAATATTTCTAAAATTTAATTCATCATCCCTCATACACAATGGCTCATCTTCCCATCTTATTTCCTGTAACTTGAACCACTTTTGAAATTAAGCAGTTAATTGGTGCAGCCATTTATCTAATAATACCAGCAAAGTCGAAGGCCACGGAAGCTTCTATTAGAACTATGGCCTTTCATTTCGCAGAAATGCTATTTGGAGGGGTAGACAGTGGTGGTCAAGTCCTGAGAGTGGCGATCAGTTCTACTTGTGGGGAGTTTCTAAGGCCACCCCCAACTTCGGAGTAGGACCAGCAGTTCTCAAACTTCAGGATGTATAAGAATCAATCAGAGAGCTTTTTAAAAAGACAGATCCTGGGTTCTCAAGAGATTCTGACTCAAGAGGTCTAGACTGGGGCTCAGGTACTTGTATACACACAAAGCTCCAGGCGATGCTACTGCTGCTTGCTGGTCAGTGGATCACATTTAGTCTAAGCCACTAAACACAGACTGCCAAGAAGGAAGAGTCCCAGCTGGGGCTGGGGAGTAACCATCCTCCTTAGGTTCTTTTCCTTTCAAAGCAAGGCTTTTTTTTTTTTTTTAAAGATTTTATTTATTTATTTATTCATGAGAGACAGAGGGGGGACGGGCAGGGACATAGGCTAAGGGAGAAGCAGGCTCCATGCGGGGAGCCCAATGCAGGACTTGATCCCAGGACCCTGGGATCACGACCTGAGCCAAAGACAGATGCTCAACCACTGAGCCACTCAGGTGCTCCTCAAAGCAGGGCTCTTAATATATAGAGAACTGTAACCTCTAACCAACTGTGGCCTCAGTCCCCTAAAGAATAACAGCAGCCCTAGCACTTGGGAGCTTGTGAGAAATAAAAATTCTTAGGCCCATCCCAGATCCACTACCTCAGAAACTCTGTGGTTAGGGCCCAGAAATCTGTGCTTTACAGCCTCCTGAGTGGTTCTGCAGCAAGTGGAAGTTTGAGAACTGTTGCTCTATTCAACTTTTCCATAACTGCTTCAAACAGAGCACAGCTAACTTAATCCCCCCTCCGTAGCAGGTTTCCATGTAAGCACTGGTTGAAGAAAGGGATCTGCGGCTTGAAAAATGTTTGATACTAGCTTCTGTCTCATTATGTGCTTTGTGACTCTGGCAGCATGGAGGAACCCGGACGCTTTCGAGGGAGACAGCTCTGCTGTTTTCCTTCAGCAGCTCTCAGTAATGCAGCCGTGGAAGGAGAGAAGGTGGACGGAAGGTGGGGATGAAGACAGTGATGCAGCCAGCTTGTGACAGAGATGCCTCCAAGATGCGAGGCCCTGGCCTCAGACCTTCGCATTTACTAGCCCATTTTATCTTCATAGCCATCCCATGCAAGAACTCTTGTCAGAATTTAAAGTAACTGACATTTAAAAATCAGGGGATCTCAATTAATAGTCTGAATTTCCAGTTTCTATTTTTAAAATAGAAAAACCTGGCAAAAAAAACAAAACAAAAAAAAAACACCTGGCAACACAGGCCGTGCACTTTAGAGAGAAAAAGCACCCTTCAGTGGAAGGTTCTGACCCCCACCCCCAGGACCCTTGGTCATTTTCACTAATTTCATTCTGGAAGGCATTTGGGTTTGTGGCCTTGCTTGGGGTGGGGGAAGTATCTATGTATTTATACACCGAGGCAACAGGGAAGAAAGGGACCAGCAGAATGAAAGCAGGCTGGAAATGCCGAAGAAAGGCTGTGGTGGGCAATCCGCTCTATGTGTGGGTCCGGGGCAGGTTCTTCACGCTACACTGTACATTGTTATTTCTAATGCCTCAGTACCTTTTGAACCCAGCTCCTTCTTTCCATTCCTCCTGCAGTGAGTTTAAGTCTGTACCAACATGTGCTGATGATTACAGAGCTCACTTTCCCAGCTTTGGTCCAACCTCTGTAGGTGCTCTTTCCAAAATACGCACACGATCATTCCGCCCTCTGGCCAAAACCCTTTCACAGTCCCACACGACTGTGACTTGGGCTTTCAAACACACCACAGAACCTTCTCTTTCCTTCATGGGAACACTTCCCTGGGATGTAAATATACTAAGGAGATGAACATGGGCCAGCTCTGGTTGGCCCTTACAATCCATTTGTTGCCTTCCTCCTGGGCACCGTGGTTGTCCAGCCAGGGAATTCAGTCTGCAGCCTTCTTGAGGCTAGGGATGGCCATGAGACTAACTAGGGCTTGCCTGGGCACACACGGCGGCATGTTAGTTCTGAATGATCTCCCAGTTATAATTAAGCCGTTCTGGATTTGGGGACACCCAGCTGGCAGGCAGTCAGCTTCTACCATGTAGACTGAGACAATTCTTTTAGGGACAGCTAAGCAACACAGGGCAAGAACTGAGTCCCTGCAGTACTTCATGGAACACAGCTGTCCTGCAAGCCTAGACCAGCCACATTGTCAACTGGGCAATTAGACGCTTGTCCTATTTAAGCTACTGTTTTATTTGGCCTTTTAATTACTGCAGCTTAACCTCACCCTTAACTAATACAATTTGGTTTATTATTTTTTTTAATGTAGTCTTTTAACCTTTTTAGAAAGCAAGCCAATGATAAACTAAAGGTCCTAAGCTCTGAGAAAATTCTGTGCTCCCTAAAATAACAAAAAAAAAATATAAACAACCACCTACACAGTTACCACACTAGCCTAGGAATTAGCAAACAGCACATTCTGGAAAGGGTTGGTAGGGAGAAGATATGCACCCCACATCCTAGGGGTAAGGCTGGTAGCAATCTGTTTTTTACTTTTAAAAAGTAGAGCAAAGCGGAATACTACAACATGTAGCAAGTATGGGGAATGGAAAACTAGCATTCTTTTTATGAAATGACAGAGGGAAACCTGACAGGCAGTCCGAAACAGCAGCCTGAAAAAACAGGCAGGACGAAGTGACTTACTGTAGATTTTTCTCCTGAGGTGTAAGCAGTGAACAGAATGCAATGTGATAGAGTGGACAGGACGATGGGTCAGGCACTGTAAAGTTCAATTACAAATCACCTGTCTAACTTTGAGAAAGTCGTTTAACTTTTAGTTTTTATTTACCTGTAGTTCAACTAGGTCTGTATTTTCCAAATTTCTGGCATTTGCATACTACCTTTATAATTTTTTTTTCAGTACTAGCATAAGTCTGAATTACCATCCCTTTATCTCTCCTAACATTCAGCTAATTTTAAGCTTACACACCTACCTGGCCCTTGTGTTAAACACATTTTTCTATTTTATTATACATTAAAATAAAAAAAACTGAAATGTTCATTTGTTTGTCACCCAAAATCACCTCGTTTGCCAGCATCTCCCATTTTAGCCTTAAAAGATCTCACTGGTATTACAATCCTACAATACCTCCTGAAGGGCTGTTGGTTCATTGGTGCTCTAAGTATGCCTGGGCTTTGAACTCTGAGAGATACTCTAAGAGACTCTGTCTGCACTGCTGGTACTCTGCATGTGCCAGAACCTAGGTTTGATTCTACAAAAGTTGCTAAAAATTATTTAAGCTACTTAAGTCTACAGTAAGCTAAATCATCTGGCCACAAGAACACCGTTCACCCAACAAGAGTCACCGAAGTTACAGCCCAAAATGCATGGGAGAACGGAAAGACTCATGGAAAGGCTAATGTTTACAGATAAAGTCCTGGATAAGAAACACGCTATTAGGTTGGGGGTGGGGGGAGGGCAAGAGGCTACAAGGGACCCACAGAATACAATGTCTTTGCTCATAATGCACTTGTTCCATATGGCCAATGAACAGGAAATCTTTAAGCTTTCATAAAACAGCCACCTTTCTAAATCTTTCTATATTTTGCTGTTTCCCCCCCCCCCAAAATTCAAAGTTTAACTCTGAAAAAAGAGAGCTTCCGCATATAATCTTAATCAGCAAATTGACCCCTTCTCTGATCAAACGTAAGACTTCTCCTTTGAGTTGGACTCATGTAGCTGTAGTCACCACCCATTTCTTAGAGCCTGGTCAAGATGGATATTCTATGATGCAGTCCTGCTCTGTTTAATATGGGCTTTATCACCTACCTTATTTGTTCTACTTCTTGGTTAGGATGATTCCTATAATAAGAGGAGTGCTACTTTCCAGTATGGAGATTCAATTTTAGTATATGTGCTGCCGAAGCGAGCAATCCAGTATGGAGATTCAAGATAGGGTACTATGAAGGAAAAGTTAGGGGAGAAAGTAGGGAGGCAAGAGAAGACACCTACATATTCGAAAGGAATCAAGCCACAGAAGAAGTGTTTTCATAGCATCAACTCCTACCCTCTGAGAAGCACCTCAACCACCCCTGATGAAATTCACTAAGCCACATTTGAGGAAATCTCCTCTTGCCTGGTTGGTGGTTGTCAAAAAGCTTTTGGAACGTAACTTTCTGTCTCAAATTGGTGCATTCACATCTTTTTAGAAGTATAAACTATATAAGGTAGAGTTTTTCCCTAATTTTAAGTTCCCAAAGGAATATTGTAATATTTTTACCCCCTGAGTTGTAAACTTCATAAAAAATACTCAAGAATAGGCTGTGTAATACAGGCATCTCTAGCTACCTAAACTCTTGCTAATATTTTTTTTTAATTTTTAAAAAGATTTTATTTATTTATTCATGAGAGACACAGAGAGAGAGAGAGAGGCAGAGACACAGGCAGAGGGAGAAGCAGGCTCTGTGTAGGGAGCCCGATGCAGGATTTGATCCCAGGACTCTAGGATCATGCCCTGAGCCATAGGCAAATGCTTAACTGCTGAGCCACCCAGGTGTCCCGCTAACCAATTCTTAATGTAAATAAAGTTGGATCACAAGAAAATACATGCTCACTGTATATAAGAATAAACCAGTTTTATACAAAAGAGGGAAAACACTTAACCAATCTTTTAAAGATTTTATTTATTCATGAGAGACACAGAAAGAGAAAGAGAGAGAGAGAAAGAGAGAGAGAGAGAGACCCATAGACACAGAGGGAGAAGCAGGCTTCATGCAAGGAGCCTGATGTGGGACTCGATCCTGGATCCTGGGATCACTCCCTGAGCCAAAGGTAGATGCTCAACCGCTGAGCCACCCAGGCATCCCTTAACCAATCATTTATTTGAATTAAAATTAGGGAAGATGCTATGAGCACTGGGTGTTACACTATATGCTGGCAAATCAAACTTCAATAATAAAAAATAAAAAAAAAATTAAGGAGATGCACAACTCAAATGTCAAAAATGACTAAATCCCCTTACAAGCACACGCTTCTCATGATTCTCCTATTTCTGGGAGAGGCAGCACTCACTCACCAGCTGTTTTCTCTTCTGTCCACTATTACGGCCATCGTCAGGTTCTATACAGTGTACCTCAGAGGTTTCAAACTCAAATGGTTACACAGGCAGTCTCTGGGATTTGTTCTGTAAACAGCCCCTTGGATTGCATTCTTTCAATACAGATGGGTCCTGTTTGCGTATTAAAGATGAAGAACACTCTTCATATCCACAAAGATGCTCCCATCTTTCTTCTAACACACTGCCTTTCATTCTTTGTTTTTTGTTTTTCACTTTTAAAAGACATGGATACAAGAAATACTTTACTTTCCTCTTAACTCTACCAAACAAACAAAAAAATCAAGGAAAGCACAAGCGAAAGTATAGTACAAGGGGAGTGCAATGATACAATGACAAACAGCAACTCCCAGAGGAGTTACAGGGGGGTTGGGGGGCCCGGGGAGCTGCAGTGAACTGGGCCGGGCACAGCTAACCGGAAATGTGGAGAGCCTGGGTTGATCTAGCTTCAGCCAATGAATGCATGCCCAGTCTCATCAGATCTTCCAGCTTTCCAAGAGAAGCCAGAAAAATCTCAAGTTTTGAGTGCTGGCAGCGATTTCAAATTTCCTAAAAAGATCATGAAGGCCGACACTGAGGACTGAATAGATCCAGTATACCATGCCAGCTTCTGCTCAGGCCTTCTCTCTTCTTCCAGCTTGCCCTGTCGCTACCACGTGCAGTTGGTTCACCTGTCCATTCCTTTGTGCCTTCACTCTGTTGTTACTTATTCTCTGACCCGTTCAAGTATCCAACAAACATGGGATACACACTTACTGTGTGTCAGGCACTATGCTAGGGAGAGAATACTCAATCATGAACAAGACAGGTGTGGTCTCTTCAGGTGGCATTTACATGCATTAAAATAATAGGGGCAACAGATATTGGAGGAAAGACATATCAAAGATGATTTAATTTCACTTGTGTTAGGGCTACAGAGCATAACTGAAACATAGCCTACTTTTCCCGGGTTATGGAAGACTCTTATTGTGGGATCCCTATCATTTCACTCAAAGTAGTCTCCACTGAGATTCATTCACCCAGTAGCTCTGAAGAATATGTCCAAACATCACTACTCAAGAATGAATAGTCCCTCATCATCTACTGGATTCAGAACAAATTTAGCCTAAAATGTAAGGCCCCAGAAGGTGATTTTGATCTTATTTTTAGCCATTTCTACCAGTTCCCTCTTTGTGGCCTGTGGCAAATTGGACTCTGCTCTAACTCAAACATTCCATGAAACTCTTCCGATACCCTAAATCAGATCCCATCTCTATTTTCTCAATCTGCATAACAACTTAAAATACTTTGTGATGCTTATTGTAGTTATCTCATATTAGAGATCTCTGAATAAAGATCTCATGACATAAATCTCATGAACATAGATCTCTGATTATTAGATCTCTGAATATTCAGATTGTAACCTCCTCAAGGGTAAAATCTGTGTCCCCCTCACCTTAATACTTATGAACCTATCTAGTACAATAATAAATACCTCTTAAATAAACACATGCTAAATAAAAAACTAATTTTGTCTTCCTGAAAAAAGATATATTTTTTTCTGAGCCAAAGGCAGATGTTTAGCCACCTGAGCCATGTAGGTGCCCCTACAATTAATTCTAATGTCACATATATTAAACAGAACTATACTCTGGATCATCTAAGTAATTTCAAATACCAACTAATCATAACACCTCCTGCTTCATAGATAAGAAATTACTCCCTAAGATAAGGGCATATTAAACCACAGATTCATAATGCAGTTGAGCACTTCCGACCTTATTAAAAATCATAAATTTTGCTGCCTGTCATTTCCCCACTAAAAGGAGCAGGGGGCTCATGAGACATGGCTGCTTCCAAGGCTGAGACATGGAGAGGACAGCACAGTGAGCCCAGAAATGTGGAGCCACGAAGGAAAAAAGTGTGAAGTTGATGGGCGCATGTCAGAAGGCAGCTTCCAGGGACATTCATTGGCTAACTCTGGAGAAATTACAGCAGCAAGGTTTGTAACACCTTAATGACATGAAGAAAGGATTACAAATTGAATACAGAAAGAATCCCGAGTCTAATAACTTGCAAAGGAGATGAGGGACAGAATCAGAAGAATTTCCATGAAGAAGAAATGAAAGCAACGGAAATCAACATTTACAGTCAACATCATAACTGATTTAAGCAAGAATCATCAGTTAAAGCTAAATGAATGTTGAGGAATACAGTGTTCACACAGGCTCAACTAACCCCTAACGTGAACCACACATTAATTACAAAGGGGAAAAGTACCTTTACAATTAAAAAAAAAAAAAAAAAAAAAAAGCTGACAGATACCACCTTAATTTAATGATTGTTACCAAAAAACCAAACTGAATGAGCTGACATTATGTGCCTCCTGAAGAAACCAGCATCACCTAAGAAGTATGCCTGGCACAATGTTTTCACCAGAATTTAATCACACACATCCATATTGAGTTGGGCTCTTCAATAATAGCACTGTAATAAAAGATGGGGGGAAAAAAGGTAAGAGATTGTTAGAGACTAAAAATGCAGAGAACTTAAATGCAGTGTATGATCTTTGACTGGATCCTGCACTGAGGGGTAAAAAAAGAGCCACAAATAACATCACTGGAAAAAGAGGGGGAAACTAAATACTGAACAAGAATATAGTGGCAATGTTAACTTTCTTAACTGTGTTAGTTTGTGGGTATACAGGAGAAATGTTTTTTCAGGAAAAATATGCTGAAATATATAGGGGTGAAGTGTACCATATCTGCAATTATTCTCAAATGGTTCAGAAAATAAAGTTTGGGTGCGCACGTGCACGCGTGTGTGTTCAAAGAGAAAGAAAGCTAATGTAGCAAATTGTTAAAATCATCATTAAAATCATACCTTTCAATTACAATACACCTCCAAAAACACAAATTCAGTTATCAATAATACCTTTCATCTCCAATATACCTTCCAGAGTACAAAAGATATGGATCAGTGAAAATATCAAAAAGAAGAGCAATGCAAGCACTTATTTTCTGGGGGAAAAAAGGTCTTAAAAATACATATATTTAAAAAATTTTATTCATTTATTCATGAGTGACACAGAGAGAGAGATGCAGAGACACAGGCAGAGGAAGAAGCAGATGCAGAAGGGAGCCTGATGCAGGACTCGATCCCAGGACTCTGGGATCACGACCTGAGCCAAAGGCAGACCCTCAACCACTGAGACACTCAGACGCCCCTAAAAAATATTTATTTATTTGTTTGTTTGTTTGTTTGTTTATGGGGGGGAGAGAGAGAGAGAGAGAGAGAATGCATGCATGCTGGAGTGAGGTAGGGGAAGAAGCAAAGGGAGAGGGAGAGAGAATCCTCAAGCCGAGTCCCTGCTGAGCAATGAGCCTGATGCAGAGCTCAATCTTAGAACCCTGAGCCAAAATCAAGCATCAGACGCGTATCCGACTGAGTCACCCAAGCTCCCCTCCCAGAATAAAAAAATAATAATAAAATAAAAAAAATAATATATACATATACATATATATATATATATGTATATATTATTTATTTATTCATGAGAGACACAGAGAGAGGCAGAGACACAGGCAGAGGGAGAAGAAGGCTTCCTGTGGGGAGCCCTACCGGGACTGGATCCCAGGACCCTGGGGTCACACCCTGAGCTGTAGGCAGAGACTCAACCACTGAGATACCCAGGGGCCCCTCCCCCCAGATTTTTAAAAATTTAACATTCACAGGCCTTAGTTGATCAGGCAGGAAATTTTCTCGATGCTAGGACATTTTTGAGACGTTTTAATGTTAAATACTAATTTAAGATTTTTTACTTCTTTCTTTCCAATAGATTCTAGAGATGAACTCTGTTAAGCACAAACACACAGAATAACTGCTCAATGCAAACTTCACAGTGAGTCTAAGACATAACGAGCTGTTGAATTCAAAGATCATAAGAGAGAAGTTGCCAGTCAAATGCAACTGGCCATCTAAATAGCTACAAACATGGTTTTCCACTCAAGCCCAAATTCAAAGGAAAGTAGTTTTCAATGGTTGGTTGGTCAAAAACAACATTAAATGGCAAGCACTAAAAAGTTAATTGAATGTTTGCCAGAAAGAGTATGACTTGTTTTTATCCTGGATAATTAATTTCTTTGTTTTTATAAGAATTTTAAAGAGTGACCAACATGCTCCCTGTGGGTAATTAACTTCATTCAAGAAAGACTACTTTTGTGGTATGGACTATGCTTAGGTTTGGAAACACTCCAAGAATGTTTTTGTTTGTTTTAAAATCTTACTTCTTTTAGTATTTTTTTTTTTTAATCTTAAGGATATATACATCATGGTGCTACAGCATTTAAACTCCATTACAAAAAGCTTTCATAACATTATTGACAGTACATGCCTAAATAAAGCTCCATAAAGAAAATAGGTTTATAATATGAAGCATTCTTAAGTAAATTATAATCAAATGCAATGGATCTTAGTAACTTTAAATGTGTAACCTCAATGCTGGTTTTGGGATTATGAATCTATGTTTAAAAAAAAAATGTGAACAACTGGAAAGCTGCCTTAACCATGCTGAAAGAAAAAAAAATTTTTTTTACATACACCCTACTTCATGAAGTATGACTTAAAAATGATTTGAAAATTATTTTATGATCTTTAAAATGGCATCCTAATGTGAATTATTTTGTGATGAATTTGTTGATTAAAACAATTTTTTAAATCTCTTGTTAATTTAGGATAAATTTCACACATTTCTAATCAAAATCTTAATTTTCTTAATATGAATCCTAAACAGAAAAACATTTTATGAAACACAGTAACTTAAAAATAAACAGTATCTTAAGATTTACAGATGTACCTTTCTTATGCAATCTTGCTAAGAGTTGGGGGAATTGTTACTTAAATGTATCTCATGAATGATACTTTTTATAAAACAAGTTTTTCTGATGCAGTAATTCAGACTCTAAATCATTTCATAGCCCTCTACCTTCTATTTTCTGAGACTGGATTTCACAGTCCACATGATAGAGGCGCACGAGTTTTCAATGATACTAGCTCACCATGTCTGTGCTTGTTTTCTTGGTTCTTTTCAGAATCACCAAGTAGTAGTTGTCTGGCTCGCTTACGGCTCAGCCACCCACCTGGCAACAGTAGCTATACATAAACGCAAAAATGAACTACAGGGACCCCATCAAGATAAAAAGCTTCTGCACAGTGTAGGAAACAATTAACAAAAGTAAAGGCAGCCTTTGGAATGGGAGAAGATATTTGTAAATGACCTACTGGATAAAGCGTTAGTATCCAAAATATATAAAGAACTTACCAAACTCAACAACCAAAAACTGATCCAGTTAAGAAATGGGGAGAAGACATGAATAGATATTTTTCCAAAGGGGACATACAGATGGCCAACAGACACATGAAAAGATGCTCAACATCACTAGTTATCAGGGAAATACAAATCAAAACTACAGTGAGATGTTACATCATACCTGTCAGAATGGCGAAGACTAACAACACAGGAAACAACAGGTGTTGGTTAGAATGTGCAGAAAGGGGAACCTTCTTACAGTGGGAACGTAAACTGATGCAGCCACTTTGGAAACTAGTATGGAGGTTCCTCAAAAAGTTAAAAATAGAGCTTACCCTATGACCCAGCAATTGCACTATTAGGTATTTACCCAAAGGATACAAAAATACAGATTTGAAGGGGCACTTGCACCCCAAAGTTCATAATAGCATTATCAACAATAGCCAAAATATGGAAAGAGCCCAAGTGTCCATTGACTGGTGAATGGATAAAGAAGAGGTAGTGTGTATATAAACACACACACACACACACACACACACACACACACTGGAATATTACTCAGCCATCAGAAAGAATGAAATCTTGCTATTTGCAAGGACATGAATAGAACTAGAGAGTATAATGCTAAGTGAAATAAACCAGCCAGAGAAATACAAATATCATATGATTTCACTCATATGTGGAATTTAAGAAACAAAACAGATGAACAAAGGGGACAGGAAAAAGGAGAGGGAGGAAAAGCATAAGAGAGACTCTTAACTATACAGAACAAACTGCAGGTTGCTGGAGGGAAGTGGGGGAGGGGATGGGTTAGATAGGTGATGGGTATTAAGGAGGACATTTGTTGTGATGAGCACTAGGTGTTATATGTAAGTGACAGATCACTAAGTTCTACTCCTGAAAAAATTACACTTATATGTTAACTAACTAGAATTTAAATAAAAACTTGAAACATAAAAAAATGGTGGAAGTAGATTAAATAAATCCTGGATGTTACTGCTGAAGTAAAAATGTCTTTATTTTGGAAAAAACAAAAGCTAGCTATTTTATCTGTAACATTCTACCAAAACCAATCAAAATCCCAAGAAATGACACAGTATTCTATTTCTTCATTAACATGATTTTGAGATAAACACCCTATTAAAAGTATAATTTAGCAATAATTGCTACAAAAGACTACTTGCATACTTCATTGAGTCTTGACTTCTGTTAAAGACTTATTCTGGCAAAAAATAACATAGGAAAAATGGTAAGCAGTTGTTAAACTGATGGTACTAAAATAGAAGCCTTAAGGTAAAGGCAAAAGTGATGTTATAATCGGCCATACTAAGCTATACTAGTCAGCGCATTTTACTGGTGTAAGCTTTACACCATTACAGAAATATCTACTCCTTTCCAAAGTATTCTAATAGACAAGTAATGAGGAGGCAAATAAAAAAGTGCTGATATAAGTAGATGCTAGTTAATAAAGCAATGAAAGAAAACGAGGAAAGGTAATCCTAACTACAGATCAAAAACATATTTTTCTTTAAAAATCATCATAATTCTGCAATCTAGAAAAAAAATCACTGTTAATATGAGGGTCTTTATTTTCATTTAATATTTTTCTACACTTTTTCCTGTATTTTTCCCCTATGTAACTGAAATCATACTAACAGTTTACATCCTATTTTCAGTTCGCATTATAAAGAGCATATCCCTAATTCATCTTCAAAAACATTATATAATAAGCACTCAACAGTCTATCTTATAAATAAATTATTCTGTTCAGTAACATTGCTACTGTTGAACATTTAGGTTTTCCCCTCCATTTTTTTTCCTTTATGTCTCTTTGTGCTCTTCAACATTGACAGGACTGAAAGCTTCCTGAGGACACAAACGACATTCTTCTTGTCTGATGCCCTCCTCTTTAACACATTGCTGTAATCAGAATATACATTCAAATGTTAGTTGACTTAGGAAGGAATCATGCCATAATCTGGTCTGTGTCACAAAATGGCAAAAGTGAAACCAAGATTAAATCATCATGATTAAACTATCAAAGAAGGAGATCTTCTGGCTCAACACGGTAGAATGAGAGAGGGATTTATCTCTGCTCCCATCCAACCCTCCTGCCCACTCCCCCAAAAAAGGTTTTTAAAGGAACTTAAAACTGTGTTAAATCTACAATGATAAAGAAAATAGGACAGGAGGGACACCTGAGTGGTTCAGTGGTTGAGCATCTGCCTTTGGCCCAAGTCAGGATCCCGGGGTCCTGGGATCGAGTCCCACATTGGGCTCCCTGAGAGGAGCCTGCTTCTCCCTCTGCCTGTGTCTCTGCCTCTCTCTGTGTATCTATTATGAATAAATAAATAAAATCTTAAAAAAAAAAAAAAGAAAACAGGACAGTAGAACATAGTGGATGGTAATGTCAATGTTTTTAGAAGATGGAGAGGGGGTGAATGAGTGGGTGTATCTAACTTTGAAGGGAAAGGAAAAGCTGATATGAAAAGCACCCTGCAAAGAGAAATGCAAATGAGTAAATCAACTGCTTCTCTGGATAGGTCACAGTAAAATTCAAGAATCAGAGGCACTGGGTCCCCGGGAAGGTGGAGCACAGGGCTAACAAAAGGGGAACTGGTTGAATACACTAGAATTCAGCTATGAGATGACCTTCCCAACCTGAAGCAGCTAGGCAAACTATTCCTTCTTTACTCTGGCAAAAGACCTGAGGGTTTTCATCAGTGAAGGGGATCAAAGGTACCCAAGTGCCCAGTAGCATAAAAGGAAAAAAAGAGAGAGAGAGAGAGAGAGAGAAACCCATACAAAGGCAAATCAGAGAAATTTTAAAATATACTTATAAAGACAAGAATCTAAATTTGCTAGAGAAAAAAAAACACTAATATAATTGGGATTCAGAATGGCACAGGCTATCTCAACTCTATTTCTAAATCCTAAGATGATGGAGTAATTCCTTTAAAAATTCTATAGGAAAATAAATATCAATTTTGAATTTTGAATTCAGCCAAATGATTGGTGGCAGGCAGAGCTCTACACATGATTCTTGCTTGAGTATAGTCTCCTCCCTTCTGAGTGTGGGGGTACCCGTGAATGTGATGAGATATCACCCCTGTGATTATGCAAAAATGAGATTAGCACACAGGACCTAGCTTAATCAAGCAAGTCCTTTAAGAAGAGAGAGAGAAAGAAAAATCAGGGATTCAAAGCATGACAAGAATTCAATGGGCCCTTATTGGCTTGAGGATAAAGAGAATATGTGGGCAGCCTCTGCGCAGCCAGCTGCTAGGAGGAAACAGGGACCTCAGTTCTACAGCTATAAAGAAATGAAACCTGCCAAAGAAGAATTTTCTCACAAAGAGAAATGATCTAAAATACAATGTTGTAAGAGTCCTTCTTTGCCCGCCCCCTAGTATTAGGCTCCCCTCCTTGGGAGCAGTCACACAGGATAGTATTAGAGAACGGTACCCAGAACAAGGCTTTGCTCTTCATCCCCCTCCTGCCCATTCACCAGAATACAATATTAAAAGATCTGACAAAAATAATATAAAGTTATTACTTTATATATATATGTTATTACTTTCTTAGAAAATTGGAAAGTTGACATACACTTGCTTTGTACCTAGCTTTATATTAGAACAGAGCAGAGGTCCAATATTCTATTTCATGGCTGGGTAACCTAAGGCACAGGACCAATTAGCAGCAACAGATGTAACCTCCTCTGAACTGTCATCAGCAACCCATGCCTCTTCTCTTCTTGCCCAATGCTCCTGCTCCTCCAGCTCTACTCCTCACCACCCAAGTATAATCTCTCCTTTACCAGCATAGTTACTGCCCAATTTAACATTTCTACCTCCACATGCTTAGGCTGGCATCTGCTAAAGACACTGTGGACTCTTATCATGTTATAACTAGGAGCAGCGGTGGGGACCAAGCAACACCAGCATTGTGAATGTCCACTATTTGCTGGAGAAACTGTATAAATGATCCCATGTTACCTTCTGGTGAACCCTATAGAGTAGCTTTGTCACCTCTGTATTAAGGATGAGAAAGCACAGGCTCTCTAACTCGTGCGAGTCATACAATTAGCGAAAAGATGTGTCAAGTCTTACTCCAAAGCCCATGCATTTTTTTTTCCCAGTTAGAATCACATCCCAATCTACCAAGACCCAACCAATAGCCCTGCACTTTTACTCTCTATTCCCTTTTACTGTAAATGGGACTCTTATACTAGTCACCTAAAGCCATATATACAGCGCCCTAGCAGATTAGAAGCGGTTGGACAAGGTAACAGGCCAATGATGGCAATAAGAAATGTGATGCACTGATTCTAAGAAAAGTATTGCCTCTCTTCAAAAAGCTGAAGATAGAGCCACGCCATGTCAAAGGAATAAGTAGGAATTGTCTGCTACCTTCAGGAGAGAAATCATTGTCACACAATCTAAATTTGCAGGAAACTGAAACCATTAGAGATCCATCAGAGAATTTTCCAGAAAAGTTGGTATCACTGAAAAAGGCGGCACAAATATTCTAGGCAGATATCTAATGGGCCAATGGACAAGCGAGGGCTCACTGAAATAATCCACAAAGAAACTGCCCCTTACTTAGTATTTATCATTTGAAGAAAGGCAGAGGGTTAAAACAAGTATGTCAAAGAAAAAAAAAAATGTTTTAAGAGCAAAAGACTCTAATTTGAATTCAGCCTGAAGGTTACTAGAGCAAGAAAGACTCCTGTAGAGCAAATGTAAGTTCATCAAAACAGCATCAGACTTATATTTAAGTAAAGTCTTGGCTAGCCTATCAAGAAAAACTCTCTAGGAGAAATATGTATTAAAGTAGTTCTGTATTAAATACAGATGACCCTTGAACAATATGGAGGTTAGAGGCAAAACAGTCAAAAATCTGAGTCTAGTTTTTAATTTCTCACAAACTTAACTACTAATAGCCTACTGTTGACCTGAAGCCTTACCAGTAACATAAACCATCGATTAACACATATGTTGTATGTTGTATGTATTATATATGGTATTTTTATAATAAAGTAACCTAGAGAAAAGAAAATGTCATTAAGAACATCATAAGGAAGACAGAAGATATTTATACTGTACTGTCTTTATCCAAAAAAATCAGATCTGTACCATTCAAACCTGTGTTGTTCAAGGATCGACTGTATTTGATTATATATATTCAACAAATGTATGTAACATTTTCAAAGATGATTTTGACACTTTTAAATGAGTGGGAAATAAATACTAAATGACTGAGTAAATAAATAGAAAATAGGTTTTCAGGAAATAAACTCCGATTTAAAACTCTGACCAAGGGATCCCTGGGTGGCGCAGCGGTTTGGCGCCTGCCTTTGGCCCAGGGCGTGATCCTGGAGACCCGGGATCGAATCCCACGTCGGGCTCCCGGTGCATGGAGCCTGCTTCTCCCTCTGCCTGTGTCTCTGCCTCTCTCTCTCTCTCTCTTTCTCTCTCTCTCTGTGACTATCATAAATAAATAAAAAATTTAAAAAAAAAAAAAAAAGCTAAAACTCTGACCAAGGGGCGCCTGGGTGGCTCAATTGGTTATGTGGCCAACTCTTGGTTTCAACTCAGGTCATGATCTCAGGGTCGTGAGATTGAGCCTCGCTTTGGGCTCCGCGCTGGGGTTGGGGGGGGGGGGGGAGTCTGCTTGGGATTTTCTCTCTCACTCTGCCCCTCCCCCTGCTCACAGGTGCTCTTTCTCTCTCTCTCTAATAAATAAATAAATCTTTAAAAAATAATTTAAAAATACAACACTGACTGATAGTAAATCATTATTCTACTTTCAATTGTTCAGTGTCAGTCATCATCAGGGAACGAACTCACTTACACAACGCAGTGTGCTTGCTAGGATGAATGAGACATCCTCTCTACTTTAGAGACCTACATTCGAAACCAGAGAGCACTGAAATAATGCTCCATGCAACGAGTTTTGGTTGTTTCTCTTTTTCTACATTATCATTTTTTACTCTATGTGGTCATTTTCTTATTTGCTCTGTGGCCAAATGTGTTTTTTGAGGACTAACATTCCCTGCTGTTAGTAGGGACAGTAATTATATCACCAAAGAATGTGTACTGATTGGAGAAGGCACAGTTTTTAAAATGTGTGATGTTCCAAAGTCAAATACAAAGAGTAGCTACGACTCTAGGGTAGACTTCATAGCTTTCAGTAAAATAGCTAATTGTCAATTGAGAGTTTACTCTAAGACAACAGAAGCATAAAAAAGAGAAGGATAATTTTAGGCTTAGTAAAAAAATGTGCAATTCCCTTGCTGATACGGGGCAGAAGATTTCAGTTGGGAAGAAGAAATGTATTTTGAGTTTTGCGCCTTCTCTGCTGGTGAAAGCATCAGGTTAAAGATCAGGGAAGAGAAAGTAACAGAGACTGACCCTATCTCTTTCTGTTTTTCTTAAGAGTTCCTTTGAGAAGGATGATTAAATAGATACGGGGGTACTGAAATATAAAAAGAAGTGGTACTTTAATTATGAGGGTGGATTTATATAAGAAAGCACCTAACAAGGATTGAGAATATCTGATAGAAGGTTGATAACAGGAAAACAGAGGTAAGAAGCTGCAGCTGGAAGAGCAGGAGGAAAAGATAACCTTAGTGAACACACGTCAGATACGTGAGGATGATGCTAGCAGCATGTGGCAACAGTCAAAGCAGAAGATGACCAGGACAGATCTGGCTCCAGGAATGAAAAAGAAGTGACAAATATAACCAACAATATGAAGGAAAGTGAGCAGTGAAGGCCTACAGCCACCTGAGATCTGAGCACAGAGGAAAACGCTCTAAGATGGGGCAAGTTCAGTAAACAATCCCTGGCTCAGCACAGTTCCTGACAGGTCACCATGCAGGACAGACTCGAAGGACTTACCCACTGCACAGCTCCTTTCTACTTCTTACCTGCATATCTGATCTTAAACAGCAACACTGTTTAAGTGGTAATCTTACCAAATTTAAAATCACAGATAAAACATTTCTTCCTGTCAGGCCTGTACTAATTCATTTTTTAAAAGCAAAGCTTTCTTTCAGAAATTAGGCCTTTTGGGATCCCTGGGTGGTGCAGCGGTTTAGCGCCTGCCTTTGGCCCAGGGCACGATCCTGGAGACCCGGGATCGAATCCCACGTCGGGCTCCGGGTGCATGGAGCCTGCTTCTCCCTCTGCCTGTGTCTCTGCCTCTCTCTCTCTCTCTGTGACTATCATAAATAAATAAAAATTAAAAAAAAATTGTTAAAAAAAAAAGAAATTAGGCCTTTTATTATTCTCTTAAAAGACAGCAAGTTCAGGGCTCCTGGGTGGCTCAGTGATTGAGCATCTGCCTTTGGCTCAGGTCATGATCCCGGGGTCCTGAGATTGAGTTCCACATAGGGCTCCCTGCGGGGAGCCTGCTTCTCCCTTTGCCTATGTCTCTGCCTCTCTCTGTGTCTCTTGAGAATAAATAAATAAAATCTTAAAAAAAAAAAATAAAAAAGAGCAAGTTCAAGAAACAATTACCCAAAAACTGTATTTTATTTTTTATTTTATTTTTTAAAGATTTTATTAATGAGAGACAGAGAGAGAGGGAGAGAGAGAAAGAGAAAGAGAGAGAGAGAGAGAGAGAGGGAGAGCAAGCTGCAGAGAGTGAAACAGGCTCTATTTAGGGAGCCCAACATGGGATTCGATCCTGGGTCTCCAGGCCCTAGGCTGAAGGTGGCACTAAACCGCTGAGCCATCCGGGCTGCCCCCCAAAACTATTTTATTATCATTATATTATTACTGGATAATAGCTGGCATACAATGTTCTATGAACCTCAGGTGTACAGCAAAGTGTTTCAAGTATATATTGCACAGTGCTCGCTCAGGACAGTAAGTGGTTATCATCCATCACAATATAATGTTATTATAATATTATTGAGTACTTTTCATCTGTAACTTATTTATTTTCGTTATTTTAAATTTATTTTTATTTGTTTATTTAAGATTTTATTTATTTATTTATGAGAGACACACAGAGTTATTTTATAACTGGAAACAGATTACATTTTAATTCCTATTTACAAATTATTAGAAAATATATTGAAATAATGAAAAGTTATTTCCAATTCAGATTCCTTGAGATTTCAAAGTAAAGATGAGCAGACAGACAACTGACCAATTGATGGGCCAACATACACAAATACTGTTGGGATTCTGTAAGAAATGATGTATTTCAAAAACCAACCTTAGCTTCACAGAACTAATAATTAGGGATAACAAACATTTTCATTTCAATAATCTGATAATATATTCTATTTTAGCAGGGTAATATTTAATATTTTAAAATACTTAAAGAAATTATAAAATATGTGCTGCTTTTAAAATACAATCTTTTTTTTATAGCAAGATAAATAAGAGCAATCGAATTTTCGTCTGTTTTTTCATCTTGGTGTTTGCAAAAATGTTCCAATCAAGTAGAACAAAGAAAAGAAAACTATGATACTTTCTCATGAAATTTGTATTTGTAAAAGGAAGGAAGAGTCCCCCACGTTAAGAGCTCAGGAACCCACACACACGAGTCCATGCTACAGTCCCTGACACAGAGTATACACAGAACCTGCTGATTGATATGTTTAGTTCAGTTCAATTATTTCTTAATCAAACCCTTCTGAAACAGATAAAGTACACAGAAAACCCAAAATCTTCCAGAGAAAAGGGGCAAAAAGCATTTACAATGTATATGTGAATTTCATAATACATAAAGTTGTATGCACAATAACTTATGAATGAGTTAAATAAATGAATGAACATCTGGGTTTTGAAATTAAATTTTTAAAAGAGGAAAATTTCTTATTTGTTAATATGAAAAGTGGTTATAAGTTAACTATCAGCAAAAGTCATTCACTGTTACAATTTATACACATATTGTAATACCACATAACACTATTGTGCTTGAGTTAACAAGCAAAGTAGATATTCCATTTATATTGGCAATGTTCCACAAACAACAAAGCTAAGTCCAGTAGATACAACATTTTCAAAATGCATGTAAACTATTTAGATGAATTCTTTCTGCTGACAATCCCAGGGGAGAGAAGAGAAAATGATGTGTTTTACCCTAAGAGCTCAAGGCTCTCTTGGGAGGTAATTCAATTGAAATTTTACATTCAGTCTAGCCAGGCAGTGATAAACAGATGCTTAAATTAGCTGCCTCATGCCATAATCAAATATCTTAAGAAAAAAAGTTTCTAACAAAAACAGAGAGAAGAGGGTAAAGAAAAAAAAGAGGAGAAAGAAAATACTTTTTAAAAGCTTACTGATATTTTTACAGAAAAATGTTTTTCTAACTTCCTCTGTAAGTAGTATACCATAAGAATCAATAATGCCTTTCAATACATTTATTGGTTGCTCAGTACCATAGGGCCAGTTAGCACACAAATAATCACTTAAAGTAGCCGAATTCTTACATTTAAGTTTTTTGAAATTGATATAATTTGCAGAATTTTTTAATGGTGCATGTACAAAATTTAACTTGTATCTGCATCTTTTACTATAAGCATCTTCAAGTCTTTTTTGAAAGTAGCGAGGCAAATAATAATATCCATAAAAGATGAAAGATTAAAACTGATTCATAATGTATTCCTATATATCAAAATGGGCAGAACCATAACAGCAGCTAAAAATAATTAAGACCAGCAACCAAACAAAGGCAGATAACTTAATCTACATAAAAAACCTGCAACCTTCATTTAACTGACTCACTAGATTGAGTAATATTAATCCTCCATCCTTTCTCTGAACTGTACCTACTGACACAGTCTGTGGAAAGCATGCAGCTAGTAAAGATCCACTAGTTGAGCTATATGCTTTAAAAATCAGTTGTGTGGGGGCGCCGGGGTGGCTCAATCGGTAAGCATCCGACTCTTGGTTTTGGCTCAGGTAATGATCTCAGGATTGTGAGATTAAGCCCAGTGTTGGGCTCCCCACTCAGGGAGGAGTTTACTTGCAATTCTCTCTCCTTCTCCCTTCGTCCCTCCCCACCAAGCTCACTCTTTCTCTCTCTCTCAAATAAATAAAGCATTAAAAAAAAAAATCAGTTCTGCTGTTCTCAAACTCATTTTTGCCAGTTGCACTGGTTAATGTTGCCAGGTTACTTAATTAAATATTAACCAAGGAAATATGAGTGCAAAAAGAGACTTGTTTCTAATGAAAACTAAATTGAATGCTTCAGAAAGACTCCATATAGAGTAATCACTGGGGGGAAATATCTGTTGATTTAAGTGTGGGCAAAGATTTAAAAAATAAACCAGAGGGATTAAAAGTTAAAATCTAGAAGGATTCTGCACTGATTACTTTGCAAGTTTTTAAAGTTCTAACTCCACCGAAACTGGAGATCTCAGGTGATACACTAGAGTGTGGTTTATACAAGAAAAGCAATGTTAAATTCCAATCAGAGAAGCAACACTCAAAGAGCCCTGATCCCACTTAAAAAGGTAGGTGAATGTACATTTCTGTATCTTAACTGGAAATACAGTGTTTAAGGTTTTCATGTAAGATTTAAAAAAAAAAAAAACAATTCTCTGCATTAACTTCTTTTCTGTGTTTAATTGACCAACTGTGAAAGGATAAGGGTTCTCTACTGTGTTGGAACCTGAAACACAGACAGGAGCTCACTAACTGGTGGGAGAGATAATTCGTGATGATAAAATACCTCAGCGGAAATAGGAATAGGATGCTAAGAGCATCCAGGGAGGCCTGGACAGCCGGGAGAGGTTAAAGGGAAGCTGACATGAGTTAATGTGAAAAGGGAAACAGAAATTCAGCAGGCAGATAAGAAGAGGAGGGCTCTGAGGCAGAGGAAACAAGGCAGGCAGGTGAGAGGCATTCAGATGGCAGCAGTGAGGGCCTGCGAGTAAGGGCAAAGGGGAACCGGCCGGAAGTAAGGCTGGTCTTACCTGCTATGGCCAAGAGTTTGATTTTAATTGGGAAGGCAAAGCAAAGTGAAGGATTACGTTAGACTGCTAACCAGATTTCTGTTTCAGAAATACTGCTCTGGTATAGTATGGGAAACAGAGGAGGAAGGAGACTATAAATTGGAAGCCAACTGTAAAATCAGAAATCCAAATCAGAACAGAGCCCCCAGGACCAAAAAAGAATATCATTTCTATTTTTAGGAGGTAGCACTGATAAGAATTAGAGAGAACTGATGAGAAGAGTACAGAGGGGAAGCGTCTGAGAAGACCGGCAAGCTATGAGCATGGGAAACGAGTCAGATGGTAGAGGCCAGTGGCCAAGATGTGAACACGGGGAGACCCAGATCAATGGAAGAAATCACTGACCCGGTGTTAGAGATACTGAACGGGAGGGGAGGCTTGTCCAGGAAGCCACTGCATGCATGGGTATGACCTCACAGAAGAGGCGAGGGCATGAGGAAGAGAAATACATTAGCAGTATCTGTGAATGGTGAAAAGCACGGTTCTGGGAGCCAGGCTCAATGTGCATCCTGGCTCTACCACTTACTAGCTCTGCCACTGTGGGCAAATCACTCTACCTCTAAGTGCCTTTGCTTCGTCATCTGTAAAAAACAGGGTTAATAATAGTACTTCCTTCCCAGGGTTGTTGTGATGATTGAATGAGTGTGTATGAAGTGTTTACAAGAGTGCCTGGCAGGTAGTAAGTGCTACTGGGTATTAGGTTTTGTTGCTCCTGTTGTTATTACGACCAAAGCTATTTGTATGGCTGAGATCAGCCTCCAAATGCAGAGAGCCGCAAGAGACCAAAGAGGAAATCCCAGAAACACTGCCATTTAAGAGAGAGAACAAGCAGCAGAGGAGAAGCAGAAGAGGCCAGGGTATTGTCAGAGGAGCCAAAAAAGCCTACAGTTGAGAGAAGGGAAAACTCTGCAATATGGAGGCCACAGAGATATGAAGTAAAGTTGTGAAAAAAGTTAAGTGGATTCAGGAATTAAAAAGTCATGGGAGATTTGAATAAAAGCAGCAGCAATAGTTTGATCCGAAACTTTTACAATTATATATATGCTCCATATATAAAAAAAAACCCATTCATACAACAATTATTTTATCTATAGTTATAATGACATCCTTATTCTACTAACACTGATTAATCTCTCAAGGCATAATATATGCTTGATGACATTTTCAAACACCAATGATGCAAGAGATCAAACCTAATTCAAATAGTTTAAGAACTTCCAATTTAGGGGGACAATTTCTTGCTAGATCAGCTTTGATGGTGACTTTTAAAGTACAACATAGTTAACAACAAGCACATACCAGGAGTAGACATGCAAGCATTGACACACTCTCACTGTTCAATTGTGCCTACATAATATTGGTACAGCATATGCAATCAAAGTCTTTTAAGTGTCTTCTTTTTTTTTTAAGATTTTATTTATTTAATTATTTATTTGAGAATGGGAATGGGAGTAGGGGAAGGGGTAGAGAGAGAAGCAGACCCCCTTCCAAGTGGGGAGCCCAATGTGGGGCTCAATCCCAGGACCCCGATATCATGACCTGAACCGAAGTCAGATGCTTGAAAGACTGAGCCACCTAGGGGCCCCATGGTGAATGTCTTCTTAAGATACTTCTCCATTTGGTGAGAGCAGGCTCAGCTAAAATTAGGTGGTATTTGTCTGAACTATATGAAATCATCATTTTTGTAGGTAAAATATGGTCAAATATTGGCAATTTCATCTGCATAATTCCAATTTCAACCTACATAATCCATAAATGCACCTAACTGGGCACATATAAACTGTTACACATTGCTACGTACTGAAAACAAGTGAGTGAATGACCCCAGTCAACCCTTCAACACTGAAGAACTGAGTAAGAGTATTAATGTTTAAATATATGAAATGTAAAAAAGTTATATGTATCAAATATTAATAAAGTTTTTAAAAAATAAATTTAGATATGCCTTCAGCTCAGGTTGTGATCCCAGAGTCCTGGGATTGAGTCCTGCATCAGGCTCCCTGCTCTGCACCACCTCCCTCTCTCATGAATAAGTAAAAAGTCTTTAAAAAAAAAAAAAAACCAACAACCCTAAATTTAGATAAAAATAAATGGAAATTAAACATGATTCCCAATGAGTGCACTCTATTCTGGAACCACTTTTGCAAATGTGAAAATATTGAGGAAGTAAAGAAAACGCACTTGAGCACTTTGGGGAAAGGTTGGCTGTGAAAGAAAGAAAGGCTGTTGATTGTGGCTTTGACGAAGATGGAGTTAAAGAAAGGCTTTAAATGTTTTTCTTAAGAGGAGAGTAATGTGTAGTGATGTGTGGGCTGCCTGATGAAGCTCAGGGAGACCACGTGATGGGAGGAGAGAGATGTTGGCGCCTTAGCTAGAAGGTGGGTCCTGTCACTATGAACACAGGGACATTTTAAAATATAGACTCAGGGGCCCAGAAATCTGATATAGCTGCTCCATGACATGGAGCTGGAACTGCTGAGCTAGAGCTCAGATTTAAAATGCTTCATTTTTCCAACTCTAATTTACATTGGCGTCTGTTTTAAACAGTCAATTAAAATTACAAAGACTTTCAATAACCTAAAAGTACAATCAGGTATCTTCCTCTGTAATCCTTAACTTTTATCACCTCCAATTTTAGCTTAGATGGAAAAGCCTTTCTTTAGGTTTGTTCTCAGACTTCAGATGATTCAGCATCAAAACACTCCTGGGGTTCTTACCTGTCTCAGTCACAGGCTGTCAGTCCATCCTGCCTAAACTGTTTGCGGTTATCACTGGTAAAGTCTTAGGTTGCATTTTTCATCTACTCTGCTCTCTGATCTCCTGTTTCCTTTCCCTCTAAGTAGAAATGGGGAAAGAAAAAGAAGAGAAGAGAAAAAGAGGGAAGAGCTACTACGTATGGAGTCTTTTTCATTGTGAGGATAGAGCCTTTCTTGATTCTGTTAGATCACTGCAATCACAAAAAGTTCTCTCTATGCCTGCAAGAATTTTGCAAGCAAAATTCCAAGCCTGGTTCATAACTACACTATTTTACATAAAGTGGCAAGTCCCCAAGTAACTTCATTTTCCTTAGCAACCCCTTTAATGATGGTATCATCCCACAAACTGCTTTAGATTCCTCTTCCTTAACCAGTTTGTATCCCCTGTATAAGAGAGAACATTCAAACAGAATTTAAAGATAATCTTAAAGAAGGTATTTAAAGTAGGTGCAATATAAGATTACTCCAGTCTATATTATTTTTATTAGTGTCATGAGTATAAGTTTCACTTCCTAAATAAGACTCATGGAAGTTACTTGAGAGCAGAGATCTGGTTGTTAAGTATGAAAGTAAAATGAGTGTTAGTATTAAGATGGGGAAATGGGAAAGGGATTAACATTTATTGGATATCTGCTATGTGCTATGATGTATATATGTTATTTCATCTAATTTTTACAACATCTCCATGAGATACTACCCTCATTTTGCTGATAAGGAAACTTCAGTTCACAGGGGTTGAGAGTCATATAGGTATCAGTGGAGAAGCCAATTTTAAGCCAGATCTATGAATGCAAAGCCCATACTTTCCCTTGGTTACTACATATTGTGAGTAAAGAAAAAAACAACAGTAGTTACATATTTATGATACAAAAAATTAAAGGAGAATATGGAAGGAAAAAAGTAGGAGAAAGGAAACAAAGAATATACTTAAGAAACAGAAGAGGGACAGGAAGGGAATCCAGATGAGGCCACTACTTCAGAAGGTGACAAACAGCTGGTACAAGGTGAGGGGTGGCTAGCTTCATCACATGTGGCTGGCTCATCTGTAAGTATCAACACAGGGCAGATTTTGCCTAACCAGGGTTCTTCAAACTTAAAACTCTAATGAAAGGTAATCAAACAGGGCACCTGGGTGACTCAGTCAGTTAAGTGTCTACCTTCAGCTCAGGTCGTGATCTCAGGGTCCTGGGATCAAGCCCCAGATTGGGTTCCCTGCTCAGTGAGGGGTCTGCTTCTCCTTTCCTCTCCTGCTGCCCTCCTCTTGTACTCAAACTCTCTGTCTCTCAAATAAATCAATCAAACTTTTTTTTTAAAAAGGTAATAAAAAAGTAATCTGGAGGCAAGCATCCATGAGAAGGTTCAGCTCAAGAGCTTCCATTTAGACAAAAGATGGTAATGCATCTTTGCATTACCTAATAAGGCATTTGCTAATAAGAAAGAACATATGCATATTTGTCCTTGTTGGGGAGGAAAGGTCGATTAGTTGGGGGACGGTGAACACCATGTAGGAAGTACTGAGATCAAAGGCACACAAAGAAATATTTGAATTAGAAACGCTTATAATCAAATATAGGCACAAGAGATAAAATGAATATAAAAGAGACATGAGGGATAAAGCAGAATCTACAGAGGTGGGTGGGAATGAGTGGAAGGGATGAGGGAGGGTGGCAATGCAGTGACACTGGTCTGAGTATACATCTCATTTTTGGAACCATGTTAATATTTTACATAGGAAAAAATCCTCAATGGAGGGGCCAAGCTGAAAAAAGGAATATAAATAGAAAACAGATAATCTATCTATATTTCAAATGCATCTCATAACTATACTGGAGGTGGGGGTGGGGTGGGGAGAGGAAACTAACCCGAGTTAACTGTTTTGTGTGTGTGGTAAAATATATAATAACGCAGAATTTGCCAATTAAAGCATCTGTAAATGTGGCATTCAGAGGCATTAATTGCGTTTACCATGTTGTGCAAGTATCACCACTATTTCCAAACTGTTTTCAGCATCCTAGGCAGAAACTGTAGTCAGGAAGCAGTAACGCTCCATCTGCTAGCCCTTCCACGTAACTTCTGGGTACAAAACTTTGACTACATACCTTCAAGTTAAACATGAAAACAAAACAAAACAGAAAACAACGATGAACAAAAACTGAAGTCTAGTTAGTGGGTTTGTTTTTCATATTGCCAAGGATTAGTAATTCTGAAGCTGCTTTCTGTATATTCTGGAATTAAGCAAATAAAAGAATAAACTCTGTGCTCTGAATTAGATTTGGAGCTATCAGTAGGAACGCATGCTTTTACTCTATATGGAGAAATAATTGTGGAAATACACACAGATGTGTTTTTGTATACACATAAATGTACTTCCTAGCTCCGTCTGCTAAGAGCATCTAAAAGCAAGGGCAGTGTAGAGCAATGATCTTCTAATGTCCTGCTCTCGGATTTTAAGCTCTGTTCTTCAAAAACAGGAAGAAAGGGATGATTCCACGATGAGAGCTGAGAAGTATAAAAAGAAATCATCTCATTGGGACAGAAAGTAATGAATTGCTCAAATGATAAAAACAAGTTAAAGAGCACAAGAGACTGGTTAACAGGTTCCTAAGAGCCAAATCAGGGGCAATTTGTGCACCAAAATTAATGATGACATTAATGGAGTATAATATATTGATTAAATAAAAATCCACAAGTGAATCTTCACATAAATATACAAATAAATAAGCAGAAGAGAATGGAAAATACTCTGTAAAGTAGAATGTGAACTAATAAATGTAGATAGAAGGACAGATGGAATAGACATTTACCATCCAGCAACTAGGACAGTAGTAACTCATCCAAGTAAAGGTCATCAATGGATATTAAAATTTGGTAAAATGTGATGAGAAACAGTATTTACGTCATCTCCAACTATCCACCCACCAGTTAACAATATCAAAGAGCAAACTAGTTAGTTGACAGTGGATAAACCTGGCAGACACCACCTTAACCAAGTACAAGTAACAAGAAATCAACACCACGGGAGTCTTCACATGATGCTCATGAGAAGAACACGAGACCACTGGTATGGAGCTTGCTATGGGACTATGGGACCAAAATACATAACCTCAATTTCATGAGTAAATATCAGACAAACCCAGGTTGAGGGACACCCTACAAAGTAACTGACTTGTTCTCTCCAAACACTTCAAAGTCATGAAAGGCAGGCAGCCAGAAGAAGGGTTCTAGAACAAAGGAACTAAACAGACATGATAACTGAAACAGTGTGTGACTCGAGACTGGATCCCAGAGCAGACACATTCCTGTCTCCTTCTGCTATGCAGGCTATTACCAGGACAACCGATGAAACTGGAATAAGGTCTATAGATTACTTACTAGCATTATTTCAATGTTAATTTCTTGATTGTGATAACTGTACTATGGTTACATATGAGAAACTTCTTGTTTTTAGAAATACACATAAATAGTTAAGGACAAAGGGACATCCTGTCCTGAACTTACCTTCAAACAATTCAGAAACAAAACAAAACAAAACAAAACATGTATATATACCAAAATAGAATGATAAGCAAATAAGATATTAATGTTTGGGGAATCCAAATAATGAATATATGGGAACTCTATGTGCTATTATTGCAGCCTTTTCTCTAAGTCTAAAATTATTTTAATGTAAAAAGTAAAAAAAAACCATCTACTGTATTAAACCAGCTGTTGCTTAATATTTTTGCAAGAACCTCATCAAGTGATTACCTAGGCAGTGTTTGAGTACCACCAATGCCCATCTCGCTGCTCTGACCGCCTGATATGAACAACTGCATCTTTAGACTGCTGTGGTTGTTAGAGAATTCTTCCTTACATGGAGTCCAAATCTACCCCTGTGTATTTTTCATCTATCAAATCTTATGTGGTCAGAATGTTACTTCCCTAAATCTCTTCAAAAGTTTTCTGTCATCCTTTTTAGATTTAATGGTAACATGTTCCTTTTTCAAAGGCCAAACTTCTCACTCTCATTTCTTGCTCTTCAAGATGCCATTCCTCATCCCCTTAATAATATTGTCTCCTCTGCTATAAAATAAAGTATATGGACTAGTGGCCTCTGAGATCCTAACTACTGGACTGTGTTTATTAGAGGCAAGGGCTGTGGGGTAACTGTAGGGCCAACATTAACATGTGTAAATGAGGAATTCAGGTTTTGAACTGATGAAACCGCCAAATCTAATATGCTAAATAAGTAAGATCCATGATTCTTTGACAACCTCCAATAAGCAGATCTCTGCACTATGCCACAGATTATATATAACCTCCCAAAATCCAAATAAGAAAATGCCTTTAAGTTTCTGTTCCCCTGTAATTCAGTAAAATATATAATGCATTCTTAGAAAGTAACTGTTCACAAAACGGCCTGATTTACAGTCTGGAACCCTCTGTAGGTACCGAATACCTAATCGGTATCTGTTCAACTGAACTTACTAATTCTGTACTCACTTAATGACACACCTGTTAATTTACAAGAAGAGACTACATGGAAGCCGATCCACATCTACTAGAAACAGTCTCTAAGTGACGTTATCTCTGCTGAAGAATCACAAAACACAGTTCCATAATTTTTTTTTTTTAAAGCCAATGAGGTCAGAGGAGGTAAGTAACTGATCCAAAGTTACACAGTGAATTAGGTTTAAAGTTGGAACCAGAACTCCAGCCTCAGGCTCCCCAGCACCACTCTGCCAGCCCGACCTGAAAACACTGCCTCTAGGGTAACTGTTTCATTACATTTAAACCTACGACTCACTCTATCACGTTTGGAGGGGCTCTTGAGAAACTGTGTCCTGCTCTCTGTTTGTAAAACATATACAAACATATATTCAATGTAAAAACAAATTATTCCTAAAGTTCATGCATTATTACAAAATTTTGTACTAAATCTGCTGTCCATTTTGTGTGTTTGAGAGACACAAGTCTTTTGTTTATCTCCTTCCTAATTGAATTAGATAACCCTGTCTTATACCATATGGTCCTTTTAAAGGGAATTCTGGAATTTTGATATAGTGCTGACATGGAAGTATTAATTAAAGGCAGCTCTCGAAGGTTAAGGCCCAGGATATCAAAATATAACTGAACAGTTAAGATATACCAACATACGACAACACATGGTGGGTAAATAGTATATTAAAAGAACGAACCTTTTGAGGGAATCCTTTTGTGATGTGAATTTCTAATTTTTTCTCTTTGTCCCTTTGAACACTGTTTCTTCTATTTGCAGAACATCAGATATGCTAATGTTAATAGGCTGTGTAGTTTAAATAGTATACATTCTATAATACTCAGGATCAAAAATGATGTTTGCCACACTATAAATAGCTTAGTAAATACAGCTAAGTGATGAACAGTAAGTTGATTCTGCTAACCCTGGTGGTCAGAATAGAAACCATTCAGAAAATACACACAGGTGAGAAACTTAAAGCCTGGAAAGATAGAACTTGTTCTATAGATTCTAGTTTCTTCTAGGAATGCGAATGCATTTATGAAATTGACCTCAAAGAAACAACAGCAGTGAGATAAGACATCCTATAATCTGAGAGTGGGAGTGACATAAGAACATTCTGTTACACCAGTGTTTACAATCTTCAATACTCCTCAGCACTGTTGTGCAGTGTGGGGATACTGGTAAAAATCACTGTGTATTTTTGATTTCTCACATGCACTAATTTCCTCCAGACTTTCACCTAATCTAATATATGACATTTCATGACAGATGATCTCACTAATCAAAAAAAATTTTTTTTTCAAATGTACAAAGATGTCTCAAATGAATGCATGCTCCTAGGTGAACGTTTTATTTCCCCCAAAAGTCTAAGGAATGAGTTTTAATATTCCAAGTGTATATTTTTCTTTACATGCATCATAATCTTTAATGATATAGGTTGATAGGACTAAGACTAAAAAGACAAAACTCAAATCAACCCAATATTTTTAAAGCTAGAAACATAAGTAACTGTGGACCACTAGGTAGACAAAGTGACTTGCCCAACAGGTAGAAGAAGAAAGCTAATATCCTAAAAACAACTCACATTATTTCAAATGCTCTCTGAATTATCTTACTAAAAGAACCTGTGGTTACATTTTATATTTCTTTTAGGAGTCCATTTTGGGGCTTCTTATAAATATATAACATTTTAATTTTAAAATTATAAATACATAAAATTTCTAAATGTCATCTAAAATAATACTATGCCATTTTCCAAAGAAAACAGTTCCTTGTCACTCAAGCAATGCAATTTGATTAAATAGTCATTTGGAAACTTTTTTTTTTTTTTTTGTCATTTGGAAACTTAAAGAAAAGTCAATTTGTTGTTCATTTTAATCTGTGACAAAATGAGGGTATCTTGTTTTGTTTAATATATACTGAAAGTCGTTCTGACTCAAAACCATACAAAATAAAATAACCAAGTGTGTAGCAGCATGTTACTAGCTGTGATGCAAAACTGCCTTTCATTAATAGTATATAGTTCCAAAAATCTTTCATAGGCAAGTTTGCAATTATCTATCATAGTTTAATACTTAAACTTGGTGATGAAAATTTAAAAAAAAATTTTTTTTTTTAGATTTTACTTATTTATTCATGAGAGAGAGAGAGAGAGAGAGGGAGAGACACAGGCAGAGGGAGAAGCAGGCTCCATGCCGGGAGCCCAACGTGGGACTCGATCCCAGGACTCCAGGATCGCGCCCTGGGCCGAAGGCAGGCGCTAAACCACTGAGCCACCCAGGGATCCTTGGTGATGAAAATTTTATACAAAGGTACAACCTTTTAAATAAAGTGTGAAAAGAGAAAAGAAAATATAAGAGCCCTTGTTACTCTACTACTAGAAAACAGGACTTAAAAAAACCAAACATGGGCATATTAAACATTTCATAAAATTATAAATTCATAAACTTTCAGCTTCAGGGGATACCTATACTAAAACCAGTGTGTGTTAAAAAGTAGTAAACCAAATTTATTATGGTATATATGGAGAGGGATTTACCATGAATCCAATAGCCTTTGGGTTCCTTACACGAGCCCCTCCTAAGGTTGTATATCTGATTTTTAAAAATGTCTTATTAAGACATAACAAGTATATACAAAGTACAAATATTATAAGCATAAAGCTTGATGAATTTTCATAACCAAACACACTCAGATCAAGAGAAAAACCTTAGCAGCACTCCATTGCTCCTCTCTCCCTCCCCCACCTTCACTCCCCACTGCTCCTCTCCCCCTCCCCCATCTTCACTCTCCACTGTTCCTCTCTCCTCCCCCCAACCACTCCCACCACCTCCAGTCACCATTATATGGTCCTCTGACAGTATAAGCAGTACTGGGTGTGTCTGGCTTCTTTTACTCAATTTGTGTTTGAGAGATCTTTCTGCACTGTGTACAGCTGGGCATCCCTTTTCATTGCTATATAATACTCCACAAGTGATTTTATTCATTCTACAGTTGCTAGGCCTTTGAATCTGCTCTGGTGTTTGTCATTTTATACTGCTTTCTTCACAAAGGCTCCCACAATTGTATAAGCTTTTGGCCTCACAAAACCAGGATCTGTTCCTGCATGCATCCATATGATGAAATATCTTGTATTATTTTTGAAAGTCATCCTTTTGAATGACTAAAAGCATAGGAAGGTCAAGATGCATATTATCTGTGAGCTACCATTTGGCATGCCAGTGTCTACTGAATAAATGCCACACTGGAAAGTACAATAAAAGTTAGCCACAGGAAACCATGACAGGTAAGGTGACAGAAACATTAGCTCAAATGTATTTTAGATCTGAATTGTCATTACACTACAGATACCTCTCTAGCTAGACCTTTCTGAAAACAACATAAATTGTGCATAAGGGACACTCAAAGTGGATGTAGGGATGCTGAGTTCATATATCGTTTTTAAAAAATGGAGTACGAATCAAGAAACCTTTTTCTATCTCTACCCCTATCACTCAGTAGCTTTTAAACCCTGGTCAAGTCACTTGTCACTCTGGCCTGAGTTGCCTTATCTTTTAGATAGAAGAACCTGAAATATGATAGGTCTCTTCAGCTCTGCAATTCTCAGATTCTCTTACCCTAAGATAATATGATAAAAGAAGAGCATTTCTATTTTTTGTTTTGTTGAAAGAGTATTTGAAAATTTGAAAATCATGCCATATTCTCATTCATATCCTAATACCTAGGAATTAAATAAACAGGTAGTTTGTTGTTGTTGTTATTGTTTTGTTTGTTTTGTTGTTGTTGTTTTAAGAGTTTATTTATTTGACAGAGAGGGAGAGTACAGCAGGGAAGCAGCAGAGGGAGAGGGAGGAGACTCCCCGCTGAGCAGGGAACCCCATACAGAGGATACAGGGGATACAGGGCTCTCTCCCACAACCCTGAGATCATGACCCAAGCTGAAAGCAGACGCTCATCTGACAGCCACACAAGAACTCCAAACAGGTAGTTTTTACAATACTTTTTTTTTTCCTATGTGTCATAAAGAACTGAGCAAGAGATTTTAACTTTTTTTTTTTTTTGACTTTTATTGACAATTCTGGGCTAAGAAGTTGTCTACCTATTTTACTCAATGCTTTTATCATACTAAGAAATTAACTATGTGAAATACATTCAGATATAAAAGGCAAAAACATTCCTAGGTACCCAAAATGTTACTACCACTACCTCAGTCCCTACTGATGATTCCCAAAGTTATAAATTCAAGTTATCTTTAACAAAATTTATAGTTAGTATTAATTACTCTTAAAGATTCTTGGAGACTGACAATTTTCTCATTTATTCTGTAAGATTCTCAACTAAATCTGTCATTATAGAAAGGGAGTAACAAGTAATAGTAAAAAGTATTTTTAAAAATCCAAAAAGTACAGTAACAGTAAAAAATAAACATCAGATGTGGAATCTCCATTAAAAAAAGAAAAAGGTAGGAGCAGAGAGGAAAGTGAGCAATTTGAGTAAAGGAAGTTCAAAGACAGATTTGAAAATCAGGATGACAGTTTTATTTAGATTTGCAAAAGATAAAGGAAGCAAATCAAAGTAAAAGTGATAGGTTTGGCACTGCCCTATTTCCAGTACAAGAAAAAAGTCCAGAGGAAGAATCATGCACTTTCCGAAGTTTAAGCAATCTGTCTGTGGAGGTGAAAAAGTAGTTTTAATAGGTGGCAGAGAATTCGAAGCCTAGATGGAGACTTCTGTAAAACAATGGATTTTGACTATACCAGAAAAATAAAGAAAATAAATAAGTTTTATGACTTTCAGGACAATACTTTAATATTTTCTAATAAGCTAATTAAAAACAAACGCACAGAATGTGACATAACAATTAATACCCACAATTTTGCACACAGCTCTCACATATATGAATATGTAAAACTGCCATTCCCTTCCTTCTCCTCTGTGGACAATAAAATCATTCCTAATGATAGCATTCTGGTAGCTACTGTGAAAATAAATAAGTTGTCCTTTCAAATTTACTTTTTACAAAACCAACAGGAAAACTTTTAGAAAATAGTCTGTACTTCAAAATACCTGCACATGGCCCATCTAATTCAAAATGGAATACCTCTTTACAATATCATAATTAAATTTAGAGGCTACAGCGTCCACAGTCAGAAATGGAGGACTTAACCGTTGTTTTTGGTAACCATCTTTTTGAACTAAAAACAAAAACAAAACACCCACCTTCATTTTAGAAAGAAAATGTTTTAGAAAATTAACACTAAATAGTCTCATCTTTCTCTTATTAGTCTCTTCTATTTTATGACTGACTACTCAGGGACAAAGGAAAAACATAAAAATCCCTGCACACACTAATTTATATACATGTAACACTTTTCTTTTGGTCATTAGGTGTCTCCCTTTATTATACAGAAGAGACAAACGTAAGAAAGAAGGGAAAACTTTCTCTTTTTTTGGAAATAGAAATTTTAAACCTTAATAGTAATACGAGATTGCTATCACTTGGAGTTTGATGGTTTCTGTCAATAAAATCAGTCCTATGGGGAGAAAAAAATGAATATTTAAAAAATCTGCCTGCTTTTGAAACCAAGTTAGTTCTTAGATGCCTTCCTGGTTAAAGCAGAATGAAAATGTTCTCTGTGAAGAAAAGTAAAATCTTGCCACTTTTGTAGCGTACTTTTTTTCTGTCAGTAGATAAGGATTTCTCCTTTTTCTCTTTTGTTTTGAGTAATGAGACACCAGACATTTGGGGAGGTAAATTCACTAAACTAGATCTATTTTAAAAAGGACCATTGTTCTATTTTTCAAGGTCTAATTTTCTGAAAATTGCATTAAGGACCACCACGCAGAGATAACTTTCGAAGACAGAGTCAACTTCTATTTCAAACTCCTTTGCACCGACAGCCAGCGGCACCTTCATGCCTGCTGACTCCATCCAGAACAGTGCCTGTCTCCACTGGGGTTTTCCATACTGGCTGCACACTCCCTGCACACCTCCGGATTTTCTCTTTGTTACAGCACAACCTATCTACTCCAGCAAAAAATAAACCGACCTAATGTTAAGGAGAAACTGTCATGCTTCAGCCAGAAGGAGAACCAGCTAAGTAGATGAAAATGTAGACCCGTATTATGAAGATTAGTAAACGTTAAGGCTCAAAGACCATCCTTTATAAGAACTTTCAAAGAAAACAGTTACAATTTCCAGAAACGGTGCCAGGTGTTTATATTACCTTCAATTTAAATGGTCAAATAAACAATGTATGAAGTACAGAGAGAGGGGGCAAAAAAATTAGAAGGGTCAGTTATGACAGCACAGTCTTTTTACTCACTACCATATAAATAATGACCAATAAATAATACCTAAACGCAACATGAAGGAGACTGGCTTCAGTCTCCTTATTTCAATTAACAGCCAAGACAAGCAAGCTTCACTGAAAACAAGGAAAAGCTACAAACTGGTATCTTTAAATGAGTGTCAAAGGAACAACAGCGCAGTTGAGGAAATTAACAAAGCATAAACACGGGCAGGCACCGTGTAATTCCAAATGATAAACCCATGGAGTTTAGAAAGGCTTTTTTAACAGCAATACTGGAGAAGGGGAAGAACCAAAGTTCAATACATAATACATAATTTCTTTAGTACAAGTGTTCTGAATAGTTCGTTGGTATCTGTAGGTAAGTAAATCCATGGACAACTTTTCCACCTACCTAATTAGCACCTACAGAGAAAATTAATTCAATCGCTATTTCTATTTTGTGTTCATGTGTCCCACAAAAAAACTGGAAAAAAATGAGGATAAAACATGTTCTTTTAGCATCTATATTTTTTAATACGTTCATGAATAGAAGCCATAGAAGTATTCCTCCAAAAAAGGAAAAAAAAAGCAAACCCCAAAACAACGAAAATCCTTTTTGTCTTTATAGACAAAGAGCTTATTTATATATTTTTATATATTTAGGTTAGAACAGAAATTCTAAAATCATGAAATACTCACCATCAGCTCTTGGTAAGTATAAGAGGTTCTTTTTCCCTCCACTATCCCCCCAAACAAGAAAGCAGAAATCTGATTTACACAGAAAAGCAATGGGTAAGGTACATATAACTTCATAAAAATGATGATCTTAACAAGCAAACTCAAGTTATGCATGTAATATATAAGTGTCTTATAATATTTATTCTTTTGCATTTCTTTTCTTTAAAAAAATTAGCTTCCAAAACTTCATCAGTACAGGTCTAAATCTAGAGCAATTAAGGATTTCTAAAAAGGTTACGTTAATTTGTTCCTAAGTTTCTTTTCTTTAAAATGTCTGTAAAATTAATTGCACTCCTGAGCTCCATGCATATAAATAAAAACAATATAAAAGATATATTTTATGACAAGCTCACAGCTTTAAAAATTCATTAAGAGCTTGGCAATATTTTCAGTGCATTTTACTATTATCTATTGATCCTAATGCACTTGACTTATCTGTAGAGATAAAACTTATCTTGACCTTGCTGAATACAAATGGCCTAGACTAAAACCTGGGATGGCCTCTCTGGGGAAAACACAGCGATAATCATTACCAAGATGATAGAAGGAACTGTAAGGACTCAATACAAATGCTACAACAAAATAAAAACTTGTTTTATTCTCACTTTGGTAATAGGAAATGAGGAAACAATAGTTTTAGATCTATGGATAAATAGCATTAAGTTTTTCTCTCATTGACCTAACACATTTTAGTTTCCTAACAAGAAACTAGTGTAGTTTCTAAAATATTCTTCTTCTGTTATTTGTCTACTATTTCAAAACACCTGGCCCCATCTATCTCAGAAGGCCCCATAAAGCACTGGAGTGTGGGGCTACTAATATGAGGGAGTGACAAAAGCAGAATGTTTTCCTCTGGGGACGTCCAAAACATCCTAACACGAGAAAAAAGAGTGACAGAGAGCTTTTTAAAGGTGTACTTAAATTTTCAGATCATGCTTTACTCCAACCCAACTAAAATATTCTAAAATTACACTTACAGTGACTACTGCATAATGGACATTTCTAAGTTGTTTTTTTTTTTTTTTAATTACATGGGAGCTTCCTTCAACAGTCTTACTCCTCATATTTTACCCCTGCATTTTTATTGTTAGAGTAAATAAGTCAACACGACATTATCTATTCAACTTTTCAAAGTCTATGATATACAAAGTAAGCCAAAGCAGGCCCTTCTTCCCCTTTGAAAATAAAGGCCTGTTTTGAGACAAACACAATTTCAACAGTCAATTAGACCCTTAACTGGGACATTTCATAAAGTCAAAAAACCCCCAAAACCAAAAACCTTCTTGCAGAAAATACTAGTTAATTTTATACTTTCATGTGGCTATCAAGTAAAGATAAAAAAATAAAGACTTTTTTAACTTTCAAATTCTTTTCTTTTACAAATACTAAAGCAGAGAAACAAATTAATCTCAAATATATTAAATTATTACTTAAATTTTTAAAAGTGTCTGAAAATCATACAGCTAATAATCTATAATTTGATTTGAAACAAGATTTCTGTTTGGCCTTAAACTACTTATGGGGGCTCTGGGACTTATGGATAAATTACAACTTTATGAATCACACCTCTGACAACTTAAAAATTCAGGCTTGGATTTCTCCTCTGACCTCTCTGCCCCCAAACATTTCCCAAGGTAGCCAGGAAATAAATGCATATTTACTGTTATTTTATATGACATTTATGTTCCTTTAAGAAAGAGAGGTATAACTTTAATTGTGCTTTAATATTCACTATTTAGTAGTTAAGTATCTGTATCAATATTGTATGATTTCAAAGAAGCACAAAAAAGAAATTATACAGGGAATTTGCTAAGTAGATCACTGTTTTTTTAAAGCAGTACACTAATGCTGGTACATTTTTAAAAACCCTGCAAGAATTCGTTGTCCTCTATTATTATTCAGGGCACCTGAACACAAGATATTACTATGGCACATTAACTCTGCTATTTCTCAAGATAGAACCAGGAATTTTAAACGTTCTCTATCAAATAATTTGCTCAGAGCACCTAAATGAAACATACTGTAATTTTATATATTCCATCTACAATATTGCTTAGTGCTGATAAACCACAATACAACTTTCTATATTTTAATAGGCGACAGTTTTTGGCATTGGCTATAGAAGAGAACAGACTAAAAAAAATAACACCATCCACAAACTGCCACAAAGAATAAGGCTCCATTGCTAATTATACAGGGAACTGATTTTAATTACACAGAGAACACTGCTTTTAAAAACACTTTCCAAACTGCAAAGGCAGTTGGGGGAGTTAGTGAATCAGTAAAATGCTTCTATCACGTTCCAACAGTGCCCTCTACTGATAAGTGTAGAACTTTGCAGGGAAAAAATGACATTTTACTTAGAAACCAAAGCCAGGAAGAACAAAGTTTAATTATGAAAATCTTGCTGCCTTCCTTTAATATAAATAATGAAATCCAACTTGTGTCACTTTAAACCTAAGTCAATATTTAACTTTATATTTGAAAAGCTTCTTGATGAAATTTATAGTTTTGAAAATTAAATTCTAGAAATATGGCTTCCAACTGTACACCATCTGGCCAGAAGACAAACTATGTTTTTTAAAATGATGAATAAATATTAGAAATGTTTGGATAATTCATCAATACTATTTCTTAATCTAAAATTTGCATATTTAATAATAGAAGCTAGAATTCCATTCATTAAATGAATTTCATCCATTAAATGGATTTTTATCTACCTCTCTCTCAACCCATCATGCACACAATGTCATAATGTCACAATAGCAATACATATTTCAAACCAACTTAGATTCAGAGAGAATTTATTTCTCCAATTTATTTCTCTTAGCCAGCAAATATTTCTTTAAATCAGTAAGTAGTTCTGTAAGAATACTCTTGGTCTCAGCAACAATTAGCAATCTATGCTTAGCATATGGGCCCCAATAACAAAATAACCATCATTACCATATAGTTCCTTTGTTTCAAGTAAAAACTCCACCACATATGAAAGTCTGACTTATAAGAAATCACAATAGGAGACTTAAAATTATATGTATTTTAAAATCTTTGAATCTTACACATAGGAAACTTTTAAAAAGTGAACAAATAAAGTTTAGAAACAAGTATATTCAAATGACCTCCACATCCTATGATTTTTAAATCTCAAGCCAGAAGAAACTATTCCTTATCCCTAGAATATGGAAGAGAATTACATAGATTATTTCTGTTGCAGATCCATTCAATCTAAGTTTTGGAAATTGTACTTTAAAAAGTAGTAGCAGAATTTCATGACTATATTAGGAAAGCAGTTTGTTTTACAGAACATGAACCTCTGGGCTTCAAGAATGGTGATGCCCAGAATACAGTCTTTCAGCAACTTAAATATGGGGTGGGGAGGAGTGGGAGGAACGAGACCAAGGAGTGAGATCTCTTCTTCCATTGAAGGGATCAAGAACAAAGCAGCCGTGAGCAGGAGACAGGCTGGAGTGTAAAGTCAGACGGGCTGTTGAGAGGTTCTAGGAACAGATCCAGAGAAAGAAGGAAGTAGAAATGGGTCCAGGTTGGCTGCTAGGTCAGGGTTGAAGCTCTCAAGTGAGAACAGTTTTGCTGATGACAGTTTAACCAGTTGCAATCAGGGATAGGCTTCAACAGAGGCCTCCAACAGCTAATTCTCAATTTTGCAACAGACCACCAGAAAATATCTTCAATTAAGAAAGAAATTATATTCAAACTGACCACTGGGAAAGAAGAAACAAGAATAAATAGGGCAGGGCAGCCCGGGTAGCTCGGTGGTTTAGCACCACCTTCAGCCCAGGGCCTGATCTTGGAGACCCGGGATTGAGTCCCACATCAGGCTCCCTGCATGGAGCCTGCTTCTCCCTCTGCCTGTGTCTCTGCTTCTCTTTCTCTGTATGTCCCTCATGAATAAATAAATAAAATCTTAAAAAAAAAAAAAAAAGAATAAATAGGGCGCCAGCAGAGAATTACAATGGAGTAAAAACGGAAAGGAGAGAACCCAATGGATGTGAAAGTGTTTTTTTTTTCCAAGGACATACTTCCTTAAAAAGTCTAAGTAGTTCCAAAGTATAATAATGACTGATAGAATTTCAGAATTAAAGGAGGAATTATGGATTACAAGAAAGAAAGGATCCACTTGATCATTTTTGGGATCAGAATTTTATTATTTCCTAATTTTATTAGTTTTATTATTTTTTATTATTTCCTAATGATTAAGCTAACACAGAAGGAAAGAAGACAAATCCTTTGTGTATTACAGACCATCTTTCATTTCTCATGATCTTAAAAAAAAAGAGGAAATTTACAATGGAAAAATGACACATGGTTCACAAACGTATTTACTGGTAATCAAAGGCATGTAAGATATAACCATGCTTTGTCAGTATGGCAAAGATAAAAAACTAATACGCACTACAGATGCAAGTTTTGGGAAAGAGGTGGTCTCGTGCTGCCACAGGGGAGCACAGTGAGATGACCTTCCTGGAGGGCAATCTGGAATATGTATCCTTACAAGTTCCTTAAAAACAAGGGCACCTGGGTGGCTCAGTCAGTTAAGTGTCTGCCTTTGGCTCAGGTCATGATCTCAGAGGTCCTGGGATCAAGCCCCAAAGTCAAAGTCTGGCTCCCTGCTCAGGGTAGTCTGTTTCTCCCTCTCCCCCTGCTCTTCTCTCTGGCTAGTGTTCATGTGTGCGTACTCTGTCTCACATAAATGAATAAAATACTTTTAAAGAATGTGGCAACAACCTTTTAATCAATGCAGTTCTACAACTAAGACTTTCTTTTAAGGAAATTATTAGAAAGTACAAACAGATAGGTGACCATGGACGTTCATGAATGCATTGCTAAAGTGGCAAAAATGCTAAACAACCTAATTGGTACAACGATGAATGAGGTAAATGAACTATGGCACACCTATATAATGTAATACTCAGCTGCCGTTAGGCTAAGGTATTAAACACCTTAGGAGAGGGAAACCAAATCTGAACATACACATATGGTGTGATCTCATTTGAAAAAAAAAAACAAAACAAAACCAGAACTACATACATATACACAGGAGAAAACAATTAGGAAGGATATATCCCATTATGTCGTGAGGTCATTAAGAAATGTCTTTGATCATATATGTATTTCTAAATTTTTCTAAAGTTAGTATCTTTCTTATGTGATAAAGTTTTTATTTTTAAAATAGGAGTCGGACATGAGAATACAGCATAAAACCTTCAGAGTAACAGACAAATTAGGGTGACTGGTCTATTCGAACAATCATTCTCTCTAAACTTTGAATTCCGATGATCTGCGTTCCGATCTTAGAAGTGCCTTTTTTAGAAGATGCTACATAGTTCTGATTAAAAGCATGAATTCTAGAGTCAGATCATCTTGAGCAGAAGACCTCCCTCTGCATTCGCTAGCTGTGTGATCTTGGGAAAATTTCAAAAAGTTCTCTAAGTGGTTTTTCATCTGAAAAATGGGAGTATTAATACTTGCCTTATGGGATATGAGTAAAACAGGTAATAAAATTATAATAATTATTATATTAGTTAATACAACTGTTGCTTACCCAGCACTTTCTAGTTGCCAGAAGACAGGGCACTGAGACCTTGCCCAGATTATCACTGCACCTCCTCTGCTACCCCCATGATGTAGTTAGCTCTTTACTAAGTATATACTTCTGGAAGAAGGGAGTGACCAAGTACTAATTCTTGAAAACATAAAATGCCTTTTAAATGTATACTTGAAATCACATCTTTAAAAATGCTTTTCTCTACTGGGAATTTAAACTGTATGCTGATCTAAAATTTAATTTATCTTTTGAATCTGGAGTTATCGTTTCAGGTAGATTAGATTTTAGAGTGCACCATAAAAACAAATCAATAAACCTCTTTTTGGTCCTCAACCTAAAAACATCCATCTGATGTATTTAACACTGCAGGGGTTTCTTGAGACTCACTTCTAACTTGGCTTTCTAGATTCCCTTTTGACTCATCTGTTGACTGTGGCCTTTTCTAAGATCCGTTTTCTTTCTAATAACTTAAACTCTTCGATGGTTTTCCACTGTAGTTAAAAGAAAATCCTCATCCTCCTCCCTGATTACCAGATAAGAACCATCCTCTGCTTCATCTTATACCACTCTCCCTATGGAAGGTTCTAGACAGACTAGCCTTATTTGTATTTCTTGAAAATACCGCATTTAATTTTACTTTAGAGCTCTGGCACCTGGCTCACTGTCTTGCCTAGCACGCTCTTCTTCCCAGATCATGACCAGCTTTGTTGTCACTGCCCTCACCACCTAAACTCACCTCCTGAAGGAGGCTTTCCCTGAAATCCCACCGTTGCTCACAATCACACCCCTGCTATATTGAATTTCTCTATACACAGACACCCCTCCCCCCCCAGACACATTTCCTCTTTTCTTATTTGGTGACTATTATCCTATAGAATACAGGTGCCCTGAAGCAGAATCCTGCAGGTTTTATTTACTGCTACATCCCCAGTGTTTAGAAAACAGTGAGGGCACAAAGTATACATCTGTTAACAGAACTAAATTTAACATTTCAAATTGACTAATCATAAAAGTAACATATGCACAATTAAGGAACTTAGAGACTATGGGAAAACGTTTTAAAACTCTTTTACATTCCAAATAAAACTGCTATTAATATTTTGACACATTCATCGCTAAGATGACTCAAAAGTTCTTAACTGCTAACAGGGGAAAATCAATAGGATTTGGTGTTAGGTACGATTAAAAAAGAAAGGTGCAAAAGAGTGTACGGTGAAGCTCCAATTGGTGTAAGAACAGGGAGGAGGGGAGTAAAATACAGTCACGGTTGCTTTCATCTGTATAAATCAACTGCAAAGAGAAACATAAAAGTGAGTACCCATAGAAAGCAGGAGGAGGAAGTAAAATAGAGGGGGAAAGCCTGGGCAGAAACCTCAGTGTTGTGCTGATTTTCAAACTAAGTGAAAGTACCACCTATTCAAGAAAAATAAACTAACCTTTCCATTTCTTTCTCTCTGGCCTGTGAGAAGCCTTAAATCTAGATGAATCCAATGGCCACTTTCCCCACACCTGCTTCCAGACTGCTAGACACTGAGAGCTGAAGAGCACAAGCAGCCCCGTCACTCTTACCAACCTCAGAGGAAGGAGGCCCTCAACGCAACTCCCCAACCACACTGGCTCTTCCCTACCTTCCCAATCTTCTCCGTCCTCTCCGCTCCGGACTCAACGCCCACTGACTGCTCTCCACTCAACACACCTGTCTCAGAGCCAAAGGCTGCCAACTCCCCCCAACCACCTCACCAAATCTACCCTATTTCTGCCAGAATCCTCCCATTATGATGGACAAATGTCTTATCAAAGACAGTTGTTCCACGTATAATTGGTCAACTAATTTTCAACAAAGGATTCAAGGCAAGTCAATGAAGAATATGCTGCTTTTCAACAAATGGTGCAAAAAACAACTGTACACCCATACGCACCAAAACCCCGAAAATGAAGCTTAGACTTCTCTTACATCATACACAGAGATTAACTCAAAGTGGATCATAGCCCTAAATGTAAAAGCTACAACTATAAAGCTTCTAGAAGAAAACATATGAGAAAATCTGTGATCTTAGGTTAGGCAAGGATTTCACAGGATGCAAAAAGTACAAATTAAAAAAAAGGTAAAATACTTTATCAAACAAATGCCTGCTCCTTGAAAGACACTGTTAATAAAATGTAAAGACAAAGCACAGGCTGAGAGAAAATATTTGCAAAACACACATGTGATAAAGGTCTGGTGACCTGAAAATACAAATTTTGACAGCTCAATAATAATAAAAAACCAAACAAGCCATATGACCTGGACGTCGTACTCCTAGACATTTACCCAAGAAAGGTGAAAATACATGCCTACACATAAACCAGCACATGAGTTCATACCAGCTCTATCACAATCACCAGAAATTCCTTAAACAGCGTCCAACAGCTGGTGAATGGATAACTAAATTGTGACACATTCATAATATGGGATAGTAATGGTACATACTATACGGGTGAATCTTAAAAACACTTATGCTAAGCAGAAGACAGACTCTAAGGTTATGTACTGAATTATTTCTTTTATGACAATCTAGAAAAGGCAAAATCACAGGGATAGAATTGACCAGTGGTTGCCGGGGAGGAAGTATAAGGAGAGGAAGATGACTAAGGGCACAGGAGACTTATTGGGGTGAGGCATGCTTTTAAAAAGTACTTTGAAAACTCTGGGAAAATAATGGTAGCGGTAGCAGCATAATATTTGGATCTAAAGCTCCACATGAAGACAGAAGAACAATGAGATGGCAAAGTCCAAACCCCACTGATCGGGGATCCCTGGGTGGCTCAGTGGTTTAGTGCCTGCCTTCGGCCCGGGGCGTGATCCTGGAGTCCCGGGATCGAGTCCCACATTAGGCTCCCTGCATGGAGCCTGCTTCTCCCTCTGCCTGTGTCTCTGCCTGTCTTTCTCTCTCTGTGTCTCTCATGAATAAATAAAAAATCTGTAAAAAAAAAACAAAAAACAAACCCCACTGATCATCTTATAACAAACTACGGGATACAGTATCCTCAACAAGCTCAAAAGACAAGCAGATGTAAACAAAATACCAAGAGCCAAAAGATCCACCTGCTTTCAGCATGTTAGGGAAAAAGTCAAGGAAAGCAACAGATCCTCTGACCTACCCTGAGAACAAAAGGAACCCCACAATAACCAACAGACACACAATGGAAAGCACAGGGACCACTCTGAGAACCATGGCTAACCCTGGGGAGGTTCTGGCCATTCCAAACCAGAGTCCTGAGCCCTGCGGTCAAGTCTGAAGGGGCTGGTGAAGTCCAGCCTCTGTGAGCTCTCAGAAGAGATGTGCCAGGGCACCCTTCCAGAAACGTCCCCCCGCCCCCCCCCACACACACACTGATGAGAAACTCCTGGCATGGGAATCCAACCAGAGAAGGATATGTACCCCAGAGATGAAAGAAAGACGACGTCCTATAAAGGAAGTAGGCAAGAGGCTCACTGCCAGCTAATCTCAGAAGTCAAACTGCCGGATTTTTCAACACTGTGTGTAAAGACCAAGAGAGGGAGCTCTGGGAAGCTAGAAAGACTATCTGAACCCAGCCTTCTAAGCAATCAAGAAAATTAATCTCGAGGAAGACGAACATCAGAAAAGTATCAAGGTCAAAACCCAAACAAAGATACTATACAACAAAAGCAGCAGATTAACATCCTATCAAAAATGGAAGCAAAACTGAAACCATAAAAAAAGTTGAAAAAACAGAAACAGCTCAACACTGAAACATACTATTTCAGAACAAGCTAGGGAGGAACATATTAAAAATTATATAAGCTATAAAAATAACAGAATTAGAAAAACTCAGAAATGAGGTGATAAAAGCAAAATAATCAGACATGTTAAAAACAGTATTTCAGTATTTCTGGCTAGACCAGAAAACACAAAAGTCAAATAAGCACAAAAATGCCTGGAGGGAAAGAGGGGTACAAAGGAGGAAATTCTGAAAATCGAAATTAGAAGATTAGAAGGAATTAAAAAGGAAAGAATATTGATAAAAGGCCAAAATAGCCCTGACACATGGCTAATAGAAGTCCTGAAAAAAGAAAAACCAACGTAAAGGAACAGAAGAAACACTAAGGCAATACTTGAAGACAATTTTCCTCAAGAAAGATTTTTTTAACTTTGTATTGAAAGAGGACACAATGTACCTGAGGATATCAATCCAGAGCAACAAATGCCAAGATATTCTGGTAAAGTCAACAGACATTTTAGAAAAAGGAACAAAAAAAAAATTCCTTTGGGCATTGAAGCAAAAAGAACAAGTGATTCATAGGGGCAGAGAAAGACCCAGAAATGACAGGCTAAGCCAATGGCAGCAAGCAGCTCAATGGCTCTGAAATATCGTTTCCCAAAAGAACAACTGGTGATTGGAGCTTGGTTTCCAGTAACGGCAGAACTGTCCAGGTCAGACCAAGCCTTCCCCAGATAACGATTAGGAACTCTGGACAAAATATTAAAAGCAATTATCAGAAGGCACTGGAGAGCAACCAAAAGCAGAATCTGAAAGGGTGTCACTTGGAAATAGGGAGAGGCACTGAATACTTTCCTGGTCCTACAGCTCTCTGCTTGAGGGAAGGCCCCAGCCTGGGCTTTGCGAGAGGACTGGAGCGAGAGCACTTCCAGAACTCAGCAGCCTGCAGTTTTACTGGGCAAGGTTTGGAGTTATAATAACTGGCAAGTAAGGGGAGAATCCTACAAAGGAGAGGGCCAAAGATGGGAGCCCTCATTCCTGCTTATAAATTCTGCCCCAAATTTCTGACCTCGGAACTATGCGTGTCCAGGGCAGACTCCAAGCAGATCAGATAATGATAAAAAGAAAACCAAACCAAAACAAACCAAAAACCAAAACAAACAAACAGTTACCTAGATGAGCTGAAAATTTATGTCCACACAAAAACCTGCACATAGGGACGCCTGGGTGGCTCAGCGGTTGAGCATCGACCTTCGGATCAGGGCGTGATCCCAGGATCCAGGATCGAGTCCCACATCGGGCTTCCTGTGAGGAGCCTGCTTCTCCCTCTGCCTATGTCTCTGCCTCTCTCTCTGTATGTCTCTCATGAATAAATAAATCTTAAAAAAAAATCTGCACATAGATATTTATGGCAGCTTTACTCATAATTGCCAAAATTTGGAAGCAACCAAGATGTCCTCCAGGGGGTGAATGGATAGAGTGGTATATCCAGACAATGGACTATTACTTGGTTCTGAAAAGAAATGAACTATCAAGCTACGAAAAGACATGGAAGATTTTTAAATGAATCTTACCAAGTGTAAGAAGCCAATCTGGAAAGACCAAATATTGTACGATTCTAGCTCTGTGACATTCTGGAGAAGGCGGAACTACGAAGACACCAAAAGGATCACTGGTTGCCAGGAGTTAGTGCAAAGTGGGGGATGAAGAGGTAGAGCACAAGTGAGTTTTAGGGTAGTGAAACCACTCTGTATGACCCTGTAATGGTATCATATATGCTATATATCAGTATACATTTATCAAAACCCACAGGATATCCAACTCTCAGAATGAACCCTAATGTGTAAGCTATGGATTTTGGGTGATAATGATTTGTCAATATAGGTTCATCAATTTTAACAAATGTATCACTCTGATTTGGGCTGCTGATAGTGGAGAGTACAGAGCATGTGGTGGGAAGGGATATATGGGAATTCTGAATTTTCTGATCAATTTTGATGTGAATATAAAACTGTTCTAAAAAATAAACTCTATTTTTTTAAATGCTATGCAAAACAGCAAAAATATGAAATACTTATGGATACAGTTACAAAATATATATGAGCTGTACACTGAAGACTACAAAACATTGCTGAGAACAATTAAAGACCTAAATAAATGTAGATATTCCACATTCAGTGATTGCAAGGTTCCAGTGTTAAGATGTCATTCTCTCCAAACTGGTCTATAAATTCAGTGCCATCTCAATACAAATTCCAACAGTTTTTCTTACAGAAATTGATCAATTGATTCTAAATTTTATATAGAAATGCAAAGGACTTATTGACAAGAACTTAAAGTGTCTGAAACTCTATGGTCTTGCAAGGTAGGAAGTCAGTCTGTCACAGTTTCATGGATTCTGGTAGAAGATACCAGACACCTGACTCAGATAAATAATAGTTTCTTACTCACAGCCATCCCACTCCTGGGTACTTATCCAAGAAAACCGAAAGCATAAATGCCCATAGATTTTTTTAATTTGAAATAGTCCAAGAGAGGAAACAAGCCAAATGTCTATGAATAAGTGAATGGGTAAACAAATTGTGATATATCCACATAATAGAATACTACTCAGCAATAAAAATAAAATAAAGTGTATTTGTGACAACATGAATGAATCTCAAAATAATTATCCTACATGAAAAAAGTCAGGCAGAAAAATAGAATATACTATGGTTTCCTTTATATAAAATTCAAGAAAATGCAATAATCTATAGCAACAGAAAGCAGGTCAGCACTTGCCTGGAAAAGGACTCAAGTAGGAGAGAAGAAGAGATGGATTACAAAGGGCTTGAGCAAACTTTTGAGGGTGACAGACATGGTTCATTATTTTAACTGTGACGATGATTTCACAAGTATATACATATGTAAAAACTCATCAAACTGTATATTTTAAACATGTGGATATCAATTATGCCTCAATTAAGCTGGAGAGAAATTTAAGACAATAGTACAGGAAAAAAAAAATCAAACATTACTCAAATTATAGCAGCTGCCCAACATATGAGAGGCACAGTTTGAAGTCTGATTGGAGCCAAATTAGCTTCCTGCTGAAATGAAAAATCAATACTCTTCAGAGGAATATAACAGAATCCATAGTTTCTATAAACTTTCATTTACAGTATCGAGAACATAATAAAAATTACTTGACATATGAAGAAACAGGAAAATCTGATTCATCCTCAAAGAAAAGGCAATCACCTGAAACCATCCCTAAGAATCTGTAACAACCTGACACATCAGATAGCAAGAAATCTATCAAAGACCAGTTGCACCAAGTCAATAAATAAGGAGCAAACAGTAAATGGCTTCTGCTAGCAAAAGACGGGGCAAGTGGGTTCCAATTAGGATAAAAACTGAAATGGATTAAAATCCATTGTATATGCTTTCGTCAATGAGTCACTTGAAAACTGAGTATATACTATAAGTCAAGCACTTGTCCTGCCTTTTGTTTTATATGAACTATCCTACTGGGTAACCAAGTAGTTCCTGAAAGGAACTTATAAAAGCATTTCAATGTGTAATCAAAAGTTAATGTACAAATTTCTTTTGGAGGGAAGAATAGGCTGTGATTGGTAAGGGGCAAAATAACCTAAAAGATCACTTCAGTTTCTCAGTTCTAAACTTCTAACACTTCTTTCAAAATAGAAGAACCTTTCCTTTTTTTTTTTTTTAAAACATTTTATTTATTTATTCATGTGAGACACACACACACAGAGAGGGAGAGACATAGGCAGAGGGAGAAGCAGGCTCCCTCTGGGGAGCCTGATGTGGGACTTCATCCCAGGACTCCAGGATCATGCCCTGAGCCGAAGGCAGACGCTTAACTGCTGAGCCACCCAGGTGTCCTTAGAAGAATCTTTCCAATTTAAAAACATCAGCTTCAGCAATGCCTTATCTGGGATACGGAAATTTGAGTGCTGGATCAGAACAAAACCTTTCTGAAGACAAAAACACTTCCATTAGTGACCTAAAAATCTACATGGCTTTCATATGTTTACTAACTATAAATGATTCTGGAAGAGTTCTTTTTTTTTTTTTTTTAAAGATTTTATTTATTTATTCATGATAGAGAGAGAGAGAGAGAGAGAGAGAGAGGCAGAGACACAGGCAGAGGGAGAAGCAGGCTCCATGCTGGGAGCCTGACGCGGGACATGATCCTGGGTCTCCAGGATCGCACCTTGGGCCAAAGGCAGGCGCCAAACCGCTGAGCCACCCAGGGATCCCCTGGTTCTGGAAAAGTTCTAATGTAAAATTTATTGAAGAAAGTTCACTAAGCAACATAAGATTTATATCTTAATTAATTCATGTATATATAATGTTCCCTGAACTATAGATACTAGAGTTGATAGGGACTGCTGATTAAATCTAGTCCATTATTTAAATTCCTTGAGTTTGTTATGTATCTCTTGACTGCTTCCTATACACCTCCTCCCACACAAAAAACATGTTGGTGATGGCACCATTACCTCTTACTAGCCAACTTCAGAGGTACCCAAACTATTTCAGTTCCACAGAGGCCTTAGCAAGTATCAGTAATTTTTTTCATGGTCCACCGGGGCCAAAAGAAGTATCTCACAGTTCCATTTATTCAGTAATAGAAGCAAACAACTCAGCACTTCTGTCCTAACAACCCGACAACTGTTTAAATTAAATAACATATATACTTTTTTTTTAAATAACGTTGTGTTTTTGGTCTTAGACAACCCAATTACTTACTCATAGAACATGTGCAGCTGTCTGCACCACACGACTTCTCTACTCCTACAGCCAGATTGGACGCAAGCATCATCTCCTGTTCTATCGTGTTTTTCACACTTCTTATTCTTAATGACAGCAACCACTAAAAATCTAGTTTTAAAAACATATGACATCACCAAAATATATTTAGTGGGATTCAGTGCTGTTACCATAAACTACCCTGAGCTAGTATTTGCGAGTGTCTGGAAGATGTTAAGTACTGGTGTTTTCTGCTGGAAAATTAAAATATCTTATGGCACCCATGTCAGTTCACTGTGTCACCCCAGAACACCTCAGCATAGCTTGGCAACACTATGACTAGTCACTGTGTACTTGTTCATACTAGGTAATTAGTTATATGAATTATATATTTTTAAGGTAATAAATCAAATGCACTTATAAAAAAGCACTATTTTATTGCATATGGAACATATCTCCCTATTACACCAACCATTTTTAAAAATCCTAAACACCTTAGAATTCATTTCTTGAATAAAATTTCAAAGCATGAATTTCAACTGAAATAACAGCCATCAGTAACCATATTTAGAGTCAAATGAATTGGGAGATACAAAACAAGGATGGAGGGGGACAGTATATATCACCAGAAGCTTGGAATAAATTCTCCAGGAAATAGCCACTTGTTCAACAAACATTTACGGAGTACCCACTAGAGGCTATGCACTGTGTAAGTGTGGGGAACCAAACAGTTAATAAAATGGACCTTCTCATGGATTCTGTTTTAGTAGAGAAAGACAGATAAATGAAATTAATAAATTATAGTAAAGTGTAGCCATTAATGCATCATGGGGGAGAAATGGAATATAACACAATTGGCAGATGAATCCCTTTCTGTTTCCTTACCTCAGTCTCAAATGAAGGGTGTTCTGAAGTTCTTTTCTTTATCTAGCATAAAGACGTGACGATAGAAATGAAGGAGGTAAGATGAGGCCATAAACAGTAGGCAACTGTATCCTGGGCATGACTTGAGGAGTTAGGAAAGTTGGAACATGGGTTGCCATCATTCCCTTTGCCCAATCTGGAATGTGCTGAAGAACAAGCCTATGTCAGGTGACTTCAGAAATGACTGCTGCCCTCCTGGAACCCAGAATCCACACAGCAGGAGCTGAAGATTGATTATGTGTGTTCAGAACAGGGGTTACAATTCTCAAGGTATTCAAGAAAGGCCTTGGTGAGAAGATGGCATGAATAAAGACCTGCAGAAGGTAAGGAAGCAAGCAGTAAGGCAGGACACACACACACACACTTTCTCTCCCACACAGACCTACTCTGGCACACACACTCACATAGACACACATACTATAGATAGCAAAGCCTCTGACATCATCCCCACCAACAAGTCTCTAGCTTCAATAGGAAAGGGACAACACCAATTTTGAGAATCCCTATGCATCCTAATTTTCTTTCACACTTGTGTGATACAAGACTAAGAAACAACAGAAACTTAAAAAAAAAAAAAAGAAAGAAAAAAGAGAAACAACAGAAACTTATACACGGACAGTCCTGCAAATCTGACTCTGTAACTTGGCTTTGCCACGTAGGAAATGCAGGACCTCAGACAATTATGTAACTTGCCTAGGCCTCAGCTGTTCTTCAAAAGTGAGGATGACAATAGCTACTTCCCAGCGTGGCTGTGAGGATGAAATAAATGATGTATTTGAAGCAATAAGCAGACTGTAACACATGGTGGATGCTCAAAATAAGCTAGTTCATTCCTAAACGTCCAAACAGAAACTCCACTTTAAGCTCCACTCAAAAGCAGATACCAAGTGCTGCAAACAACAGTGTCAGCTGCTGTGTGTTTGAAATTTGAGAACAGCAAGCCTTTAAAATTAAGTGCTATCTGAAGGCACACTAAGTCCAAGTTTTATTACAACAAACCGTAAGAGATTATCTACATTTTGTGCTGACACTGGCATTTTGCGGCATCTAATTTCTCGATACAAGTGGGCCGGAGGGGCTTGGTCATTTGGGGTCAGACAGCACTGTCCATAAAAGACACACCAAAGGGAAAGAACTGTTCCTCTATAAAGTCGTTATTTGCGGAGGTAGAGGAGTCAGCTGTTTGGTTTTTACTCCTTTCCTATGTGAAGATAACCAGTTCCCTACCTCACTGCATTCTGAAGGGAACTGGCTTCAGATCAACAGCAGAGGCATGGGCTGGACTCTGAAAGCACTTTCTCATGTTTCTGTTCCACAAGTAGAGTAGTACCTTGGATGAACTAAACAAATGAACAAACAAAAACAAGAAAAATCTGTAATACCAAGGATCCAGCAATGATGCCATTCACAGGAAAACCATCAATAGGTGGGAACACGTACTGGGTACTTGACTATATTTCAAGCACTGCTCTAAGTGTGTGATGTGTATTAACTTCAAATTCCTAAAGTGAGTTCCAGTTAACAACAGATATATCTTTGAAGGTCAAAACAAAAAAGAGACAGAACTCAGTCATAAGCTAAGATGTCATTCAACATGATAGAGCAGAGAGTTCTGGGATCCATGTTGAGCCTCTGACTCAGGCTCAGTGCTCTGGTTTGCAGCCCCACTTGAATTCGAAAGCCAAAGGGTTCCCAACTAATTGGTAATGATCAGAACCTGTGACAAACTAGTTAAGGAGTTTTTTATTCTCCAAGAATAAATCAACTCTGTCAGTGATAATAACTGGAGCATAGCTGACATAAGTTAGGAGGTCATGCAGGGGGTTCTAAAGCACCAAGTGCCAAGAAGAAAAACTAAATGTGTGATTTAGCAACATGAACCAGAATCCAAGTCCAAATTATACAAAATTACTGGAAATCGCTTGTATATCACTCATCTTTGATGAAATTAGTGGCTTTAGAATGAAGATTCTATTTTCTACCGTTACAATTGTTTGGGAAAGATCTTTTTTAACAACCAGATCAGTCACTATTTTGAAAGAGTTATTTTTTTTTTACCACGGGATATAAGAGAGAGTAGTATAATTTCATGTCCCCATTTATACTAAAATAGAGCTCAAAAGTTAACGTGCTACCAATGCCATTCAAACCTATTTGTAAGCTGTTAACCCTATAATACTCTAATTCCACTCTTCCCTACTTTTGCCCGCACCCCCCCAAACAATTCAACTGACAAATGCTAAAGTTTCTGAGAAACCCCTGAGGTTGGTAGAAAAAAAAAATGTCAGAAATGTTGCAAAGAACCCTGGAGTGTGGTAGATCTGAAAAGCAGAGTTCCACCCTAATGAATTTAGAAAGCTAATAGTTTCATAACTTCTCTGATTTTCTCCTACCTTTTCTTTCTTAAGCTTAACAAAACATCACTTAAGATTCTGAGGTAAATAATCATGTAAAAAAGCTAAGAGAAAGCTAAGAGCTTGGATGATATTTATACCCGTGTGAAAGAAAAAAGTCATTATTTCCCCTCAAATCAAAATACAATCACCCTTTCATGAAATAACTCACAAATAGGATGAAGAATTCAAGCAACATAAAATCAAAATGCCTTTTAAAACTTGAGAACAAGTCTGAGTAGAGTCCTGTGACAGTCTACCAAATAATACACTATCCAGTATCTACTTTAATTCCCAAAGACTTTCCGGCACCAACTCTGACTCTCTGGGAGTACCTATTGCTATTCCGCAGGCACCCAGCCAATTTCTCCTCCAATTCCAAAGAACTTTCTCCTAGACATATAGTCTGAGAGAGCAGTGGCGAGAAACAGTTCTTACTTACTAATGGGATAAAACGATGTACCTGTGATAGGAAAGACACGGTTTCAGAAAAAAAGGTTTGTATGGCTTGCTGATGATCCTGCATTTTTTACTCAATTAATCTTTGTTTTGTCCTTCTTCTTCCTTACTTTTACATTCCTTTATTTTAGGCGTCAGAGTGACCATCCAAATAATAGCACCTTAGAAACTAAATTAAATGCTTACTGGCGCTGATCGTTACTCAAATAAAAAGAGGAGATTTGATTCCATTAAGAAGTAAACTTGAAAGAAATTTTAGAACATTAACCAGAAAATTTATAGTCTTCAAGGCGCTCTTTTATGATGGAATATAATATCGTTCTCATAATATTCTAAACACAAAGTACCACCTACCTTCTCTCTAGTGAGCAGAAGGATCGAGCTTGTTCTCTTGGGTTTTATGATCTTACTCGTGTAAGTGTAGATAGGTGTTTCTCAAAACACTAATCTGAAACTCAGATCACTACTTGTTTTACAGGATTCAACACTTTACAAAGGATTTGGGGCAAGTAATTTTCAAGTAGGGAGCATTTGTCTTTACTTTAAATTCTGTTTTAAAAATTTTGAGTCACATCAATTTTTCCAGATACACAGCTTCTGCAAAAAAGGAGATTTGCCTAGTGAGGTGCTGGAGTAGGTCTAAGATTCAGAGTTAAATCCTATACTCTTACAATTAATTAAATTATACAAAAAGAAAAAGTAATAAATGCTTAGAATTCGTCATTCCTGATTACCATATTCTTTTGGTTATTTTTATCTACTGTAATTGTATGATGAGAATACTGTATGATAATGTAAGCCACCAGTTCTCCTCCAACTGCATTCAGGGATCTTACGTTGGTGCCTGCAATTGACCAATGGGGAGAGGATTTTACATCATGGAAATGGGTAAATGCTACAAAACACAATGATTTACTATTTTGTTGAATGTCTAGGCTTAAGAAAGTGAGAAAATGTTGAAAATGCAGATTAAATTTAAAAGTGTTTTGTGCCTGTGGTCATTTCATTGTAAATAGCACACACACACACAAAAAAGAGGGGATCCCTGGGTGGCGCAGCGGTTTAGCACCTGCCTTTGGCCCAGGGCGCGATCCTGGAGACCCAGGATCGAATCCCACGTCGGGCTCCCGGTGGATGGAGCCTGCTTCTCCCTCTGCTTCTCCCTCTGCCTATGTCTCTGCCTCTCTCTCTCTCTCTCTCTCTCTCTCTCTGTGACTATCATAAATAAATAAAAAAAATTAAAAACAAAAAAGAAAAACATATTCTTCCAGAATTTAAAAACCAATATTCAACTCAGCAAAGAAGTCCCGCATATTATCGACGAATGAGTGAGTTTTCAACATATATATTTGTTGTTTCACTTTTGTTTTCCTCATTGACGTAAGAGAAGATACCAACCACCCTTTAGGTTGGCACTATACCTATTTGTCAGCTGTATCTATAGTTTGGTCATAGACATAAGAGGTTAGCATGCTGTAAGAATTGGTTGTCTATATGGAATCTACAAGAGAGAGTAGTGTTTATTATTTGTAAATTATGTACCACACATTTTTATATTGGTAAAATTCATAAAAAATGCATGAATGTATTTTCTTTCTTCTTTGGGGGGAGAGGGGAGCAGCTGTGAAACACCAGAACACCCGTGAATGGGATCCTCTTTAAACTGGCATCTGAGTCCTTTCAATACTACCCTCACAGTCTTTGATCACTTTCCTATCTGGTATGACAAGATGTTCTAGAATACTTTGTAGATATCCTGCACAAACTTGGAAATGGCCATTTTTCTGAGGAGTCTTGGTTCCTTTTAGAGAGAAATAAATTCAAGACAACACTCTGGCTCTGACAGTGCTCAAGGCTACTGGTTGGCCACTGTTTCTAGGCTTCTTCCTTAGACTGGTTATTCAGACAGTGGGCCTCCTGGATGGGTTAATGTTTAAAAAATCTTTTCCCTTTTAAAAGCTTTTTTTGTTCTCCTTTCTATACCTATACCATCTAATTCTCTACTGGACTTTTTATTTCTGCTGCCATGATTTTTAATTTTTTTTTAATTTTTATTATTTATGATAGTCACAGAGAGAGAGAGAGAGAGAGAGAGAGAGAGAAAGAGAGAGGCAGAGACACAGGCAGAGGGAGAAGCAGGCTCCATGCACCGGGAGCCCGACGTGGGATTCGATCCCGGATCTCCAGGATCGCGCCCTGGGCCAAAGGCAGGCGCTAAACTGCTGCGCCACCCAGGGATCCCTGATTTTTAATTTCTGAGGGTTCTTTTGGTCTTGGAATGAATGCTTTTCCTGCTGCTTCTCTTCCTCCATCTCCTTTTTAAAACAGTGTCCTGTTCTTGCTTCATGATTATAATATTTTCTTTTAATTCTCTGAGGATATTAGTAAAAAATGAAGTTCTTTCCCCTTGCATGATTCTGTTTCTTCCAGGTTGCTTTTTTTGTTTTATTTTCCTTCACAGTAACAGCTTTTTCAATTGTCTGGTAATCCTTGGTTATGTTCTGTTTCAGAGTGAAATTAAAAAGCCAGTTGGGAACTCTGAGTAAGTCATGGGGTTTGGGGCTTTGGGCTTGTGGAGAGGGGACTTCATGTTAGAGAGCTACATAGTTGGAACATGTCTGATGGTACCATCTTAGGTATATTTCATCTTGGTCTGGACAAATGGGCATTGCTATCCAATTAAGTTTTATTTATTAAATCAGGCTGCTGGCCAGAATTGGTTTAAACTACAGTAAAACCAGGAAAGCTCATGTCAGGACTTCACTTGATTGTGAACTATGTGAGCAACCTCTTAGCTAAGTCATATACAACAGTTTTAGAATAATGGACAAAATATTCCTTCATTTTTGGGTACAATTTATAAGGGAACAGTTACAGGCCTTATATATTTTAAAGTTAATCTATATTTCCAACATTTTCCACTGTTACTTTCTAAAGTCTAGATAATCAACAAAATAGCATTTGCCGATTTCTGTGATGTAAATACTTTTGCCATGACTGGTTTCAAACTGCTAATGTCACGTCTTTGAGCGCAGAGTTGGGAGGCCACATGCAGGGACACACAGTTACACAGGATGCTCCACATATGCAGTAAACTTAACCTCAAGGACAAAATAACTAGGATGTGATGAGTTTTGAGTACCTTTGCACTAAATGTTTATGTAGGGCAGCCCCGGTGGCGCAGCGGTTTATCGCTGCCTGCAGCCTAGGGCGTGATCCTGGAGACCCTGGATCGAGTCCCACGTCAGGCTCTCTGCATGGTGCCTGCATCTCCCTCTGCCTGTGTCTCTGCCTCTTTCCCTTTCTGTGTGTCTCTATGAATAAATAAATTAAAAAAAAAGTCTAAATGTTTATGTAACTGTAAGTTTATATGATTTAATTTTTTTTTAAGTATATGTGTTGCCGAAGTGAGCACATGATTTAATTTTTAATAAAGGCTGTGTTTAACAACCAACCCACAAATTTCTGGAATAATTAACAGTTGGTTGCCAGAGAAGGGTCTGAGCCAGGTCCAGCATATCACTAGTTCCAAAAACCAAAGAGTGGACAATCTGAACATCATTAAGAATAATAACTGCAATGGATCAACACCCATCAGATCTATTGAAATTCATGAGTTCACAATGATACTTAGGGGGAAAAGACACATACACACAGCTAGTTAATGACTGTTGGAAGAAGCTAGGGAATCAACTTGTTACCTGGAAAACTGATGAATGAATAAAAGAGATCAAAGATTTATGCAGCCTTTCATTTATAAACTGTACTATTAAGTAACCAAATAGTGGATGAGGGAAATTTTTCTTTTTGGAAATGTTTCTTTATAGAAGAAATCCAGCTGATAAAAATTAGAAGAAGGATAGGATTAGACTTCACCATTTTACAACTTCCATTGACTGGTTCAGTCACACACACACACACACACACACACACACACACACACAATGACATTATATGTCTCCAGATAGAATTACACATCTCTAACTATGAAATGGTGTTGCCAAAACAATCAAACCTGACAGTGACCAAACTTTTAGAGCCAATTATACTTAGAGGATATACAGAAGATCATATAAAAACAAAGCTATTAGTGCAGTCAACAAATATGCAAATACAAAAGGGAAAGGGAAAGAGAGTAAAGGAGGGACACACACATACACAGAGATGTCAACAAACGACAATGTGTTACTTGGATCCTGATTTTTAAAAATAGTAAATACTAAATTTATGAAACAATTTAAAATTTGAAAAAAGACTGGTTATTTGATGATGTTAGAGAATTGTTAATTGTGAGGGTGTGATAATATGTAGTAACATTGTAGTTATGCTAAAAAGTCATTTTTATGTTTTAGAGAAGCAGACAGAAGTGTTCATGGGCAAATTAATATAATGTCAAGGACTTTCTTCAAAATAAGATGAAAGGGAGAGAAGCATACAGACAGAATAAGACTGGCCATGAGAAGAGATTGTTGAATCTGGGTAACTGATATGTAGAAGTGAATTCTAGTCTGTTCACTTTTGTGTGTTGAAATTTTTCTAGAATACCTCTTCAAAAATATTAAAACGCTTCAATAGCTATCTCACTGAAAGCACATCTCACTCCAACTGCAAGGCCTCTCATGATGACCCCTTCTGGTGTTACCTCCTGAGCACCCTTCCTAACACTCTGCCCCTCTATCACCATTCTGCACTAGCCATACTGACCCACATGTCAAATGCACCAGCCATGTGCCCTTTTTTTGGGTTGCTTCATTTTCTCTGAACATTCTTTCTCCAGATGTCTCCCCTGACCGCCTTTTAATCTGTGCTCAGATGCTCCTTTCTCAACAACTACATGACTCTGCCATATTTTTCATTGCAACTATCTCCCCTATCCCTAGCATTTCATTTCCCCTTATAATGCTCTATTTTCTTTCTCATAGTATCCTCCCCAGTAATACTATACAAAATATGATAGAGTATGTTTATGTTTATTGTTATGTATGGCATGAACTTTGCCTCCCACATATGACTTCCCCAAATTGATGGCATGAGTTGTTCTATCAATTCCAAAATAAAAGGAATGCACTCATTCATGAGAGGAAATCAATGAACGGAGTAGTAACTGTCAACTGTGCTTAATTAAAATACAGCAAAGATGTAATCTACAGGTATAGCACTGAAAAGAAAAAATAGCATTGAGTTTCACTGTTGTTAGCTAAGCCATTTACCCTGGCCTGGACAGAGGGTTTATCAGGAGATGGGAATCCATATGTTGGGCAAATCTTGTCATCTGTCACTTATTGGGTCCCAACTATTACTATTTCTAATAAATACCCCCTTTTTATAACATCAAAAGATTTCATGAACCTTAACAATACAGATGTAATTTTACTGTATGTTAATTAGGGAAATATGTCATAACAGGAAGTTCTGAACTAAACTATACTACTTGAATTTGTATGTTATGAGCCACAACAACCGTTGTACACATTTAAAATAGCTATGTACATATATGTACGTATATATACACTTTATATATTTTTTACTTAGTCTACACGCAATGCTCTATGCAATATAAATTCACACATTGCTTGCAATAACCAGAAGTCTAAAATCTACCGGATGAAACCAGTGGCATACTGTATCTAAAAACCTTCCTAATGAATTTTTCAGCCTTATAAATAGGAATATCACTTATAGAAATAGAACTTTTGTTTATTTACTTGAGAGAGAGAGCGGGGATCCCTGGGTGGCGCAGCGGTTTGGCGCCTGCCTTTGGCCCAGGGCGCGATCCTGGAGACCCGGGATCGAATCCCACGTCGGGCTCCCGGTGCATGGAGCCTGCTTCTCCCTCTGCCTGTGTCTCTGCCTCTCTCTCTCTCTCTCTCTCTCTCCGTGTGACTATCATAAATAATAAATAAAAAAAAAAAAAAAAGAGAGAGAGAGCGCAAGAGGACACAAGCGCATGTGAGTAGAGGGAGAGAGAGAGAGAGAGAGAGAGAGACAGAGACAGAGAATCCCAAGAGACTCCCAGCTGAGCATGGAGCCTGACTCAGGGCTCGATCTCACCACCCATAAGATCGATCTCACCACCCATGAGATCATGACCTGAGCCGACATCAGGAGTAAGTCACTCAACCAACTGAGCCACCCAGGCACCCCTAGAAATAGAATTTAAGTACAAAAATTATTCAAAAAAAAATAAGCAACTAGTTCTCTAGAGTCAAGTTGCCTGGATTCAAATCCTCGATTCCACAGCTACTAGTGTGTGATCTTATTTATCATCCTTAGTCCTCAGTTTTCTCATCTTCAGAATGAGGACAGGAACAGTCTGTAAGGCGCAGTGTTATGACAAGGAGTAAATTAGTCAGTGTGGGTAATGCCTGAAGAAGAGTGTGCTGCACCCACGTCAGGCTACCCACGTGTCACAGGTGTCTACCAAGTTTCACCAAATTCAAAATTTGGCCTCTTGACCCTCAAGCTGTTAAAAACTCACCATGTGTTATTTCTTTTTGTCATTAAGGTTTGGAAAGACAAAGCTGGAACAACAAAGTCTCCAAACAACCCTACCATGAAGCATTTGTTGAAACATTTAACATTTGTTAAACTATAAATACATGTTTGCTGATAGGCTCTCGGGCCACAGTCCATTAAATATCACTCTGGCAGGCTTGACAACTGCCCAGTACCAGTGAAGAGACCTATGACAGGCGCCATCCAGGTATGTTCAGGTATGGCAGGTACGCGACTCAGTGTACTCTCCCAGAGCATCCTCTGTCCTGACGTGGAGCACACTACTAGCTAGCCCTGCCTTCCCAACAAAGTCAGAGTTAATATAAGTGAGCGCACCGACGACCTCATTCAGAGCTAAACTTTAAGAAATCCTTTCAATGCGAACCTGTGTCTCCCTGTTTCATACTTAACTTGCAACAGGATATCCAGCAGCTATCAAGGGACGGGGAAAGGTCTGTCAGCCGAGGACGAGGGGCCTGCTGAGGCGGGCTCCACACACAGGTAACACTCAACTGCAGACAAAGTCTCCGACCTACAGCCCGGCTCCTTTAAAGTTAATCTGAACACACTGTACGTGAGAGGAAATGAAAAGTGAGTTTTTCTCCTTTACCATGGCCCTGGGACTTCCTGAGTTTTTCATTCCACTGCTGATTGGTCCAAAACTACTCTTTCCTTCTAACTATTCCCAATTGTGTCTGTCAGACATAATTAGGGTTACACACTAAAGAGAAGTGTTAAAATGCAATAGTGCCATTAAATCTGACAAATACTTTTTTACTTTAACCCTCAGTACATCAGGAAAAATAGCTATTATCATTTGACATCTGGGTCCAACGGAACCTTTATATTTTTAAGCCATTTTATACATAATTGACAGAAGTCAGAATAAAAGGATAGCGAAAACTTGTTTATCAGAAATTGTACTAAGAATTTAAACACAGCACACCCTTTGTAGCATGTAAATTTCTGAGTCTAAGAGCATGAAATATGGAAAAATACTGTCATACATCCTCTTAGCAAAAACAAAATGGTCTCAGTTTTTGTTACAAAAATATTGCATCATGAAGCCCTCCTTGATAAACAACTGGATAAGAAAACCATATCTATTTGTCCTAAGAAACACTGGTTGTCCATGTTAAGTTGAAAATTCATCTAGCCCATTGTCATCTGAAGACCAAACAGAATCTTTTATACGATCAACTGCTTTCTCTTCTCCTCCTCCTTCTTCCTCTTCCTCTTTTCCTTCTTCATCATCATCATCAGCCAGAAATGTTGCTAGCTCTTTGCATTCATTTCTCATTTGTCCACAATGTAAAACATGCCATTTTTTCTCTTTTCCATTATACATGGAAAATGAAAAATTCCACATTTTCAACTATATTCAATGAAATCTAAAAGTAGACTAAAATGATGGTGTTTCCAGGCACCTCTCTAATACATTCTTGAGGTAGAATATAATACGCTGGCCCCACAATTAGAAAATAAAGGATGACAATTTATTTCACTATTGGATCATCCATATCCAGGCAATTCCAACATTCTTTTAATGTTAGCATAGTTATTCCCATAACTGATGAGCAATGATGAGTCATAATATAAGAATTATTTTCTTAAAATTATTTATTTATTTATTTGAGAGACTGAAAGCATGAGTGGGGGGAGTGGGGGGAGAAGCAGAAGGAGACACAGACTCCCTGCTGAGAAGGGAGCCAGACCTTGGGCTTGATCCCAGGACCCTGAGACTATGACCTGAGCTGAAGGCAGACGCTTAACCATCTGAGCCACCAAGGTGCCCCTAAAATAATTCTTATGATGATAAATAAGCAAAATGTTTCAAGATACAGGAAAATATAATCCATAAAATGGCACAATGTAACTTAGATTTATAGAAGAGCTCAATGGAACCATATGGTAATGGCAGGATAGAATGGGTTTTATTCGATTTTTTTAAAAAAGCAAATTTCCTCTTTTTTCTTTTGAAAGCCTCTAAGAAACAATAAATATCATGAGATGCCAATGCTTTCAAAGAAGAGAACTGCTCAAGGAAAACACACAACAAAATTTAAAAAACAATGCAAATAATGTTGAATAAAAAGAGTAAAAGAAAATTGTATTAATGATTTCAACTAAACAAATATTCTCTTTAAAACTAAAAAAAAGTGATTGGTACATTGAAAAATCAGGAAAACTGTTAAGTCAGGGAAAATGTATTTATTTATTTATTTGTTTATTTATTTAAAGATTTTATTTATTTATTCATGAGAGACACAGAAAGAGAGAGAGAGGCAGAGACATAGGCAGACATAGGCAGAGACTCCATGCAGGGAGTCCGATGTGGGACTCAATCCCAGGTCTCCAGGATTACGCCCTGGGCCGAAGGCAGATGCCCAACCGCTAAGCCACCCAGGCGTCCCAAAGTGTATTTATTTTTAAAGTGAGTATCCTTTAATGGGACTCTGAAGATAATTTTTAAAAATCAAAACATGGAAGGAAAATAGATATTAATGGATAATAGTTTCAAATTTTTAAAAAGAAAATCTCATTTCAGAAAGGATAGCATTAAGACTTTTGCTAAATGCTAAAAGAATTTTTCTCTGGATACAAGTTTCCTTGAAGAAAGTAAATATTAAACATATTCATATGTAACTGCTCTAACAAAGTTGCACAGGAGCTAAATCATTAACAAAATTGTTATTTTTCTTTCTAAAACAAGCCAGCGATGGTTTAAGTTATATGGTTTTTCTTAAGACTGAAAATTTTTTGGTCATTTAATTGGTTAGTCATTAGCACTAAGAGGAAAGGAAAGAGTGCCACCTACTGAACTGCAATCACTTTTGCATTAAAAAAAAAATCAATATTCTTTATTTAGGCTGCAGAATTTGAAGTCTCCAGCAAGAAAAAAAATGGATAATTGAATATTTCTGAGTATATTTAAACATTACATTTTTACTAATACTTGATAAAAATGTATTACAACTTTAAATCAGTCTGATTACATGAATGAGAAATAATAATTAGTGGCAGTCAACTGTGCCCATGGTAATGTATTAACACAAAACAACAACAACTAACCAACAATATCACAGAACATCATCATGCTCACAACAAAAAAGGCAGAGGGGTAAATTACTGCTTTTCTCCTGTGGTAAAATTAGATGCAAATTAACTGTTCCAATGACCTAAAATGAAATTCTCAAATATGTCTAAGGGTTAGAAAAGTCGGCTCAAAGTTCCTAAAAGTAGATCAAATTAGTCTATCACTAAAAAAACAATGGAAGAGGGGTGCTTGAGTGGCTCAGCCAGTTAAGCATCTGCCTCAGGCTCAGGTCATGATCTCAGGGTCTCCTTGGGATCAAGCCCCACATCAGACTCCCTGCTGGGGGCAGAGGAGTATGCCCTCCCCCTGCTTGTGCTTTTTCTTGCTCACTTACTCTCTCAAATAAATAAATAAGACTTTTAAAAAAAATTTTAAAATTGAAAAACGGGATCCCTGGGTGGCTCAGCTGTTTGGCGCCTGCCTTTGGCCCAGGGCGCGATCCTGGAGTCCCAGGATCGAGTCCTGCATCGGGCTCCCAGCATGGAGCCTGCTTCTCCCTCTGCCTGTGTCTCTGCCTCTCTCTCTCTCTCTCTGTGTCCATCATAAATAAATAAATAAATAAATCTTTGAAAAAAAATTGAAAAACAATGGAAGAAACATACGGAAATTTAAGAGATCCGGCCAATACCAACTGCATATCTGCATGTGTCATTTTATTTCTCTCAAAGCTAACCAATCATATAAGGTTTTGAGTTATGCTATGGTCTTCAGGGTCAAGGAATCCATGCCAGCTGGAACACTATCTCACTTCACCAGAAGGCAGGGAAGTTCCCCCAGGAGAGGAGAACTGAGCCTACTCTATGCCACAGTACTCCACACACCAGGTCAGGATTTCCACATTAGAAAGAACCAAAGTGTTATGGGATGCCTGGGTGGCTCAGGGGTTGAGCATCTGTCTTGGTCCTGGGCATGATCCCGGATCAGGGATTAAGTCCCACATTGGGATTCTTGCAGGGAGCCTGCTTCTTTCTCCCTCTGCCTATGTCTCTGCCTCTCTCGCTCTCCCTGCATCCCTCAGGAGTAAATAAATAAATAAATCTTAAAAAAAGAGAGAGAGAGAAAGAACGAAGTGGACAGTGTCACAAATGTGTATACTGACTGTACTGTGTTTTTTTCTGGATATCATGGTATGACAACCATTATACTTGGTGCTGAGATCTTCAGGAACAAAAAGGAAATGTGGCAGGTTGGAACAAGACTGTATTGAAGATCTACCACAGTATATAACATTTTTCTCATTCATTTATAACAATCTGATGGAGGCTATTATTCCCATTTTATAAGTGTGTCAACTAGGAGAGAGGAAAAAGTAAGTAGGCATACTGTACTTGGGAGACAGTAAAACAATGGCTTTGAATTGTCATACTTCAATGAAATACCAAGTTATAGATTTTTGGCAAAGTCCTAAACTAATAAACTAAAACTTAATATTTAATCTCTTAATTAAGAAAAAAAAAAAAAAACTGGGCAGCCCGGGTGGCTCAGCGGTTTAGCATCTGCCTTCAGCCCAGGGCCTGATCCTGGAGACCCGGGATTGAGTCCCACATTGGGCTCCCTGCATGGAGCCTGCTTCTCCCTCTGTCTATAGAGAGCCTCTCTCTCTCTCTCTCTCTCTCTCTCTCTGTGTCTGTCATGAATAAATAAATAAAATCTTACAAAAAAAAATCTTAAAAAAAAAATAATGTTAGGTGTTTTCCAGCAATTTCTGTTCTAAGAACTTAAAGAACGCTAATTCAGTGTCCTACAATGACAAGCTGGGCCATGGTTAAATACACTCACTGCGCCTGAGGTCAACGAAGGGCAAGCCTTTGCATCTGTGAAAGGCACTTGGCAGTGCCTGGCATAGAGCGAGAATTCTATAAGTAAACTAGTAATAATAACACTAAGAACAATAAGTAGACCTGGTCTTTTTTTTTTTAAGATTTTATTTATTCATTCATAGAGACAGAGAGAGAGGCAGAGACACAGGCAGAGGGAGAAGCAGGCATCATACAGAGAGCCCGACGTAGGACACGATCCAGGGTCTCCAGGATCACACCCTGGGCTGCAGGCGGCGCTAAACCGCTGCGACACCGCGTCTGCTGTAGACCTGGTCTTTTTAAAAGCAAGTGTATCCACTGCCCTTAACAAGCAACAAAGTCTGCACTGTGTCTCAGGTTCAAGACAGACTACACAGTCTTGAACTCTACCTGGTTTCTCTTTTTCAAAATAAATACATGGTTATGTTAGATCACTGCCTGTGAGAGGCATGTGAGAGCTATTCTAAATTTTAACTCTAGATCAGGCCCTCTCCTTAAGATCTGGAATTTATATTACCTACACAGTCTTCCAAACCTTGGCTCTTCTATCATATTCTCTACGATCTGTCACTGAATCCTGTGCATCCAATATCTCTTACATCTGGCCCTTCCTCTGCACCTCTTCTTTGCCACACTCAGGATGCAGGCCCCATCATCTCTGCCCTGGATGGCTACTACAAGAATCTCTATCAACACTTTTCCCACAGCCTTCTCTCTCTTGAGTTTATCCTTCTCATTGGTACCAGAATTCACAATCTACACAGCTTGTCCAGCTTCTTAAAAATATCCATGGATTCCCTCCTTCCTCATAGAATACTGAGTAGATTATATGATAAATTAAAATCACATAAATATTAGTCTAATTTCTCTTTCTCCATATAGACTGGAAATTCTAGGAGGGAAAAGGAGTCCCTTCCTTTATTGTTCACCTCTGTATCTCCAGAAATAAACAGCATGCCTGGCATACAGTAAGTTCACCACAATGACATGAATGAATGACAAAGTGATTCTGATTCCCCTTTAGCTCTGCTGGCACAAGCTCAGTATGTAAGCACTGTAAAGGAAGCAAATAATTTTGTATTGCTTTATCAGAAACAGGAAAGGTCTAGGTTAGAGCAGGTAATTAGTTAAATAAAATGCAATTACTGCACTGAAGAGATTCAAATCCAGAAAAGCAAGACAGAATAAATCCTAACTTCTAGAAAAGCATTAACTTTGGGGTCTTATACCATCAGCCATATAACATCTATTGCCCTACACCTGCTTGAACTCCCTCCTTTAACACACATGTGCATGCATTGTAACGTGCGAAATTTTCCAAAAAATGTAACTGGAGAAGAGAGATATAAAATTTCTGGAGATTTTAAGATTGAGAGAAAAAAATAACAAAATCTTCTTTTGTTGTGGTTCTGGATGCCTGCAAGGGGAAAACAGTAAGTAAAATATCAAAATACTAAATTTTTCTAAGATATTTTATATGATTACTTTGTTGATTTAGAAACACAAATACTATCTGACTATAACATTGGAAATGTGTACTTATTTTTATAAATCCAGAGAGATTAAAGGAAAAAATTGAGTACAGAAGAGAATTTTGACCAAGTCTGCTATAAGTTATGGTCTATCATATCCAGGTATGATGGTACTTTTACTCTCTATCTGGAAATGTATACACCTCTACTTCAGGGCTAATTTTGCTAGTTTGAATGCAAAGGCAGATAACCCTCCCACCCACCCACCCCGCTTTTTTTTTTAAAGCTACTGTAATCCTCATGCTGTAGATAAAAACTACTTCTTCAAAAGATAACAATAATAAGGAAAAGTAACATGAGTAAAAGAATCAAATCAGATGTTATCAAAACATGATTTTCCCCCCTAAGTAACTAGATTCAAGAGGGCAATGTGAAAAGAAAAGAAAAAAACTTCAAGAGTCGCAGGATAAACCTTTCTGCTTTTATACCTATATTCTGAGAATAACACCAGGGCAATAAATGGCACAAAGGTACAGTGGGCTAAGACTAAGAAATCCAGGACTTGACTGTCACCTCTGCACTTAATAGCTGTGTGAATTTGGACAAGTTATTTTTTTGAGACAGCTTCCCCAACATTCTGAAGAAATTCTCCTAAAGATAGCAGGAATTTTGTCCGTGCTTGAGTTTACCTCTCAGGCAGTCTAAAAGGGCTTCAGTTTTGTGCAATAAAAAGTGGGATACAGAATCAGTGCAGGTGAAAGAGGGGCAAGAGCAGTGTAAGCTCTTGAGAAAAATAAAACTAACAATTAAAAGTACATCCAGTATGAGGTAGAGATACATATTATATGGCACCCAAGCGTGGTGAGGGAGGGGAGCTCCACATCAGCCTGAGTAAAGATATGGAGGCCACAGTTCCTTTTGGGAAACAAAAGCAAGTTTGTGATTCTGGAGATTAAAGCCTGAAGCAATGAGGGGGAGAAAACTAGTACGTAAAGTAGGCAGAAGTCTGGTTTTCAAGGGCCCTAACATCCTCGGAGAGATCTGTGATTGGAACATCACAGGCAAGCCACATCTCAGCCCTTGACATCCTTTAGGTGCAACCTTTCGGCTCGGATGCTGCAGAAATAAGAAAAACAAACATGATGTATCCAGGAAACTATCCTGGATACAGGGAATAAACCTGGTCCAGACCCTTGCACTCTAGCCCTGCTGTGTAACAGAGGGAAAGTATCCGAACATCAAGGGCAAGGCAGGGACATGCTCATGGAGTGGGTAGGAGTGAGGCTGGACTTTGGGGCCAGAAGAAATTCTGCAAGCCTGCCCACTGAGAAAACTGGCTTGACGATGACACCTCTCCACTTAGGAATGTAATATCCAAGCAGAGAATTCCAATAATCCCAGGAAGAAAGGCCTAAAGTGAGCAGGGAGGGACATCTTATCCATCTACTTTCAATTCCAGTTCCTTGTTTAGGACTCAACACATTGTGGGCACCTACAAAGGCAGCACTGAGTGTCATAGACTAAATCTTCACCCAGCTCTGCTCCCAATTCACAACGTAACTCAAGATGAGTTAACGTGACTTTTTTTTGAACTTCTATTTTTCCTCTGTAAAGTGGGAATGATGCTAGCTAGCATCTGCCTTTAGGGGTTATTTCAAGATTCAATGAGATAATGCTTATGAATACACCATGTGATATCTAATATAAATTATCTGAAGGCTGCTTTTATGCTTCTATTTTCAAATAAACACAAATATTACTATTTTGGTGTTTGAAATGCAGTACAAAATTCCTCATTAACATTCTTCTATTCATTTAGTAAGTAATCCAAATTGTAAGAATAAGCATCTTTTCTGTACATGATTAAAGCTATTTTCATTTTGAAAGCAAAAAATTCAATTGCTCCCCATAGACATTACTGGTTTTCCTTAGAAAAAACGGGCTGCTCATTTTAACTGTATGCAGTGGGAAGCTAATAAAGTGTTTTACGCTGTAGAATATACTCACTCTTTGTTCAACAGTTTATTGCGGAAGGGAACGATAGTTCAAACAAAAGATAAAGGCTTAAACAAACATAGTATTTTAGAAATTTTTGTGAAATAAAATTAGCAGAATTGTTTGTGGGGAATGAGGGAACAGAATGAGGGAAGGGGTCAAAGACACAATTCCAGCTTGAGTGACTAGGTATTCCATGATGCCACCAATTGAGATCAATGATACAAATGTATTCACAGGGAGATACTGTGTGTAGCTTTTGGCATACAGATTTGAGGTGCCTGTGGGAAATGTGGAAATGGCCAACTGCCAACTGGATATAGAGTCTGAAAGGTGCAGTATGGAGAGGAAGTTTGGGGAGTCATCATACATAGTTGGTTGTTGACATCATGAAAGTAGATTAGATCACACACTGAAACTATGTCAAGTGAGGAGAGCAATAGGTCAAGAAAAAATTTTAGGGCTACCCACATTTCAGAGGTAGGAGAGCCATGGAAGATGAGCCCATGAAAGGCACAAAGAATGAATTAATAACAGATGGAGCACTGAAGAGTATTTTGTCTCTGAAGAAAAGTAGTTTCAAAAAGTGCCCAACAGTGCTAAATTCAGCAAAAAGGTTCAATAAAGGAAATCCTGGGAAGAAAGCAGCAGGGTGGCAATGATCTTCTCAAACTGCTACATAAAAATACAGCAACATAACAGGGTGACAAAGCTTACCCATGGACACCAAAATACAAGGGGTGAGGGCCAACCACCAGGAGACAAAAAAGCCAAGTATTACCAATCTGTATAGGGGCAAATGGTGAGAAACCATGGGGAGACGGGCCTGAAAGAGCAGAACCTCAAAAAGCCAGGAGGTACTCCCTAAAAGCCTGGCAGACCAGCATGAAGAAGAATGGCCCAGAAGCTGCAATGGGCTTGTCTTCATCCAGGATGGGACAGGAAGGGGGAGAGGGGGCTGAACAGGAGCCCAAGAAAACGTCTACAGAGGCTCCAGAGTCCAGCTCCTGACTTTCAAATCTAACTCTCCACTGTTCTCCCCAGCACAGGGCCCACTGAGAAGACACTTGTTAGGACCACATCATGACTGAGTAGAAGAGGAAAGCCAGCATCATGGAAGAGATAATCTAAATAGAAGCAGTTCAAGAAAACAGAAAATCTCAGGGAGCCAGCCACCTTTTCTGAGCATTACACCTAACAACAGGAGAGGGAGCATTGTGAGCTTCCGTCTAGATGTTCAGAAGCACTACATTCACACACACGCAATTTCTGTAAGAAAATGCGGAGATTAAATACCGAAACAACACCCCTACAGACACTCAAAATTGAGAAACACATACTCAAAAACCAGATGAAAATGCTGCTGCACTATTTTGAAACAGTATAAAAGATACAAATCAACTTTAGGGAAAAACTAAGAAATGTGATGACAGAGCTCAGGAAAGTGGCCACATGGCCCGACTGAGTATATGATGAGATCACAGAGAACTAGGATGAGTAATAGGACAGCAAAAGGGTACAAAACTACCCTGCTTCAGTAATCATGATGGACAGTACCAGTATTACCACTGAGTGTGTCATGTAGGATCCAGCAAAGGAATAATGATGGAATGTTCTAATTGTATCTTCCTGTTTATCCCCAGGAACCAGAATTCTTAGATATGGACAAAAGTATCTACTGATATAACGATAAGAAACTCTATAGTCCTGAATTTGAATTGGAAATCTCTGTATGAATTCGTGAGATACCCCGCCTCTTACCTATCTATTTACATACACGTATACGCATATTTTTGAGTATAAACATTTACTTACTGCCTAGAAACGACGGCCAGTTCTAACAAATATCCCTATTGCCCAGATCATGGACTTGATTTCCCTGGAAGCCAGGGCTCCATGGGGAAGGATTCCAAGTGTGGGACAAGACCATACAAGATAAACCTACAACATCTTGATACACCACTTGTAAGGATGCTATCAAAGACTACTAGTGTTGTGTTGACAGGATTCAGAGGCCAGACTGAAGAGGTTCCATTGGTCAGAAATGGGACAATACGAGTTGCAATAAGGTAAATACTGTAATGAAACGAATCTGTCAAGTATGCTTAAGTCTATGAGTTTATAATGTAATTCAAAAAAATAACTAGTCACCTGTGGATGATAAGGAACCAATTCATTATCTTGAAAACTGTGTGTATAACATGAAGGAGCGTTTACCTTTGTTTCCCTGTCTGAACTGTACCACTGAGTAACTAAATAGCATATGAGCGAAAGGCTTTCCTGATAAATTATTCTAAAAGAATGAAATAAAAACCTTGCAACTCCAAGGGATTAATGCCTCTATGCCTTAAGTATCATCAAAAAAGCAAGAATTGGACATCATCAGCCTCCTGACGAAGGAACACAACAGTACATACATCTTGCCAAAGGTTTTGAATCAGAGTCTGATTAAGCCTCAGATTCTTGCTGCCAATGTGCAAAAACACACTGAATTGTACTATGAGTACACAATCAGCAAAATCCACTGTGAGAAATTGTTCCAGTCAAATGACCCAGATTCCCCAACAAATAAATGGTAGGAAAAAGACAGGGATTGGGCACGGGTGTGGGAGCCTGTACAGGAAACGAGCCTCAGAAGACACATAATATTTAAAGTGAGGCAGGGGTTAAACAAAAGGGTCTAGGGATACACATTTGACTGACAAAACTAAAGACAAGGAAGCAGTAATCCTTGGAAGGTAGGATGGGGGTTACTTTGGAGGGACAGACGGAAGGACTGTGGCTGGGCACATGGGACTGGAGGAGCTTCTGGGGTAGCCGGTAAAGTTCATGTCTTCAACTGAGATGTGGTTTAAAAGTTACTTGCCTTAGAATAATTCACAAAACTACATTTCCCCCAAAGAAGAGCAGTTTAGGATACAAATTTCATCTAGGTCAGCCAGTTAGGTAGGAATTGGTGATCTGAGTGGGAGCTGTTTCAAGAAAGAGTGGGGATGGAAGTCAGATTGCACGACTTGAGAAGTGAATGGCAGGCTTTGGAGTGGACTCAGGAGTCCCAATGTCTCACGTGAGAATATCTAGAAAGATTCACACCTTTGAAACAAGGTTACTCTTGGGAAATGGGAGTTTAAGGAAAGTGAGGAGAACCCTTCATTTTATACCTCATATACTTGGGCAATATTTTATTTTTCAACGTTTGTGTTACTTTTGTTAGTTATTTTAAATTCGTAAATGTCTAATTTTTAAAGGGGCTTCATTATAAAAATAGGAACCCCGGGGGGAGAAGAGACACATCAAAGGAGTTCTAAATAATTTCTGCAGAGGAGTTTAATTTACCGAGGTACTTACTCCATATTTGGGGAGGGACGTCTAACAACCGACTCTTTAGGTGTGGGCTGTGCACAGCGACTTCTCTCCAAAGAGGACAGCGTGGGAAGGGGGGAGAGAGTGATTTCCAGGGGAGAAACCGCACAGACACTACCTCAGGCAGGTAAGCAAGGTCAACATCAACAGTGGTAAACCATATTCATAATGTGAGGACAGTGGAGCTTTCCCTCTGTACTCTTCCTCCCCAAAACTAGTAACCCCAGTCTGCTCAAATTCCAGGAGAGGGACATTCTGTAATATATCTGACAAGCACTCCTCAAAACTGTCAAGGTCATCGAAAACAAGGGCAGTCTAAGAAATCACAGACAACAAAAGCCAAGAGGGCATGACAATAAAATAATGGGCCTCCTGGATGGGATCTTGAAACATAAAAAGGACATTAGGTAAACACTAAGGATAATAGATTTTAGTTAATAATAATGTGTCAATAGTGGTTCATTGATTATATTGAATGCAGCATACTAATGTAAGATTAATAATAAGGGAAACTGGATATAGGCCATAAGGGAACTCTGTACTTCTCAATTTTTAGGTGAAGCTAAAACTATTCCAAAAAATAAAGTCTATTTGGAAATTTTTTAAAAAACAGAAACCCTAAAGGTAGCAATGTCGCAATATCTTTACCAAGTGCAAGTGAAGGTGGGCTAACTTTCTTATAGTAAGTGAAGCCGAGTAAATAGCTTCCGTTTCTTTTTCTCACACAGAAAGGTTGGACCAGTCAACAGACCACCTAGAAAACTCTCACAGACCAGAGATCTAGTGACCACACTCCAAACCAAACCATGACTGGCAGAGTATACTATTTTCAGACATTCCTCAGCACAACAAAACAGGGAGCAAAAAATATGTTATTCATGTGAATCTGAAAATATGTATGGCAAGCTGAGGAGAGAATGTTCTTGGATAAAACACACCGGGTGCCAGCCATCAGAACTGCAACAGTCTAAGCAAAATGTGCATTTATAAAACATTTTCAGGGAGGTCTCATTTCTAAACATACAACTGGATACAAGAGGCAAAAAATTCCTTCTATATCATCTCCTCCATCACTCCCATGAGGCGGAGAGTCACCTTGCTCCTTCGTCATGCACCTGCTATAGTCCAGCTAGTAGGTGCACACTCTTTCAGCCCCTGAGTGTGTGATCACCACCATTCGGATCTATTCTCATTGCAGAGTCACTTCACAAATGTATATTGTATTTCAACTGAAATGCAAATTCCTTAAGAGCGAGGAAGGGGATATGGGCTGAGAACTAACATTCACTGTTCTGTGTCTCATGTGTGAGACGCGGTCCGATTCTATACAAATGTCTCATAAAACCCTCTCACTGAATCCTCACGGACATCCACATGGTAGGTATTACTAAAACTATTTTACAGATGATGCATATGAAGGTCAGAAAGGCAAAGCAACTTGGTAAGACGTTAAACTCAGTAACCCGTCGAGACCCAACTGAATGGAGCCATGGGGCCCATGTCTTCTCTACGACTGCCTGTTTCCCCACCCTCAGCAGTGTTCCCAGTGCTACAAGCAGACAAGTCATTCTGGTGCTCTTCTGACACGAACCAAGCTGAAGGATCAATAAGTGGGTAGTCTCATGATCATACTTTGTTAATGATATTTTATGACCAAAGCCTGGCCCTGTCTGTGGCTCTTAAGGAAATAAAAGGAAAAGAAATCTGTGAACAAGTATTACTATCACAGGTATATCACCCTCTGCAACACTAACCAGAATACTAGGAATTTTCTAACATGGGACCAGGGGGGAAAAAAGATTTCAGATTGTAAATGATTTATTAAATTGACTTGGGAGGCTATATTAAAAAATGGTAACCATGGGACTGTATTTATTTTATATCCTTTTCCCTGAACAGGAGGAAGAGGTTTGATAAACATCTTATTGTACTGCCTATCACTTATTGCACCCTTCGGAACCATATGCGTACCTCATGAATCAGCAGAATTTCTGCTCCTGAGAGAATCTATAACTGTTAGCTGAAAAAAAGAAGTGTTCAGGTTTATGTTATTTTCCTTTTAAGAGGTTTATAATTTATATTGTCTGAAACTTCAAAAAAAAAAAAAACCATGATTCTTTTTGCCTCAAATGATTCAGGAGACTCAAAAATTTATTGTAGTTAATTTCAAACTGAAGTCAGTATTAAAATCCCTAAACTGTTTTTTATACCCCTTTACTGATATCTTAGTTACATTTCCATGGCGGTATTTACAAATGCTAACCATGAATTTCCTTGTGTATCATTTTCATGCTATAAAAATAAAATGAGAGGGACTAAGTGGTTAAGTGTTGATTATTATCAAAGTCCTGAGCTTAATTTTCAATAGTGAGTTTGGTAGGGCTTACTATGTTATTACAAATGATTCAATAAACTCTCTAAGTGAATAAATGCAGGTTATAGATGGACCAATGATGAGCTATATATGAATTACGGGTTAAGATTAATCAAATGTCAGAGTCCAAATTTTTTAAAAGGCCAGAAAAAAAATTAAGCAATTCATTAAGCAGAAGGTAGAAAAGGAGACAAAAAAACAGGTAAACCACAAAATAGAATTAGAAAGCTCAAAAAGCACAGAGTACATGGACTAAAATGTTTTAAATGGAGAAGATAGTAGTTCTGGTTCAAAAACACACCAACCGATAATGCACAGAAGTCCTGGCTAGTAACCGTTACCTAATTCACTAATATAAAACTCACCATCACTTATTATCCAGAGAATCGCTGACACGCCAGTTACTTACATTAGTGTGGCTCCTTTAGTGTCGTCCTATATAACATCTTAAGTTCTCTCCCAAAATTTTAAAGATTTTATTTATTTATTTATTTATTTATTTATTTATTTATTTATTTATTTATTTATTTATTTCAGAGAGAGAGAGAGAGAGAGGGAGAGAGAGAATGCATGCACAAGCATAAGTGGGGGTGGAGCAGGGTGCCCAATGTGGGGCTCGATCCCAGTACCCTGGGATCACGACCTCAGCCGAATGCAGACACTTAACCAACTGAGCCACCCGGGAACCCCCTTCATGTTTTCTTAGCACAATTTCAAATTCTGTACTCCTTGTACTTTTAAGTGGCCTTTCAACTAAAAATTTCAGAGCCACTCAAAGATTACTCTTAGAGCACACTTAGTACTGCTTTCATGAGGACATCTAGGATGCTTAATAAATCATATTGAGTGACAACAGCAAAGAAGGAAATTCCAGGCCTGCTTGATATTCATGACCTGTCTATAAGAAAAGATGAATTCTTTGCAATCCAGCTACTAAGCAGGCTTCTGCCCAAGAAACCCTCCTTTGAGAATTCTGATACTGAAATGCATTGGTTATGTTTTTAAAGCAAACAAATATATGTTTAGAGAAGTTGTGAGAAATATACATTTCTAAGGTCAAAGACACTGACATTAGGGAATGAGGGGTTTACAGAGACAGACCTCACACAGGGGCTATAAGGAGGAAGATTTCCTCAAAGGTACCACAGGCTACAGATACACAATCTCAATGGTGAGGAAGAGACGAATTTTAAGTAGTTGCTACAGGAAGTTGGGATAACTGAGATACATCTGTAGATTTCTAAGTCCTGCTGTTAATAATATAAAAGTGGGCCCGGAAAGGAGGAGAAACAATGAACTTCCATTAACAAGCCCCTACAAACAGCATTTCACTCAGTTCCAGAACGTTTACCCAAGGCACATTTTGTGTGAAGCACTGGTGATACCAGTTCTTGTCAGTTTTGTCATTATTAAGTCCCCAAGCAGAGAAGTTTGTCATTATTAAGTTCTCAGCAGAGAAGTGCTAACCTGACAAGCTTCCCAAGCCACTCAACTCAGAAAACTCTGGTACCTACCTATCTGAACCTCCATACCTACACAGCTACCAACAAGCACAGGTACAGTGCTGCATTCTCAGCATGTTAATGACAGCACCAGCCCTCTGTGGGAGGGCCCACTGCACCCAAGACACAGAGTGTCTGAGGATACACTAACCCATAGTAAGTCTCCACGACGTAGGGCCAGTTTTTACCCGGTTTTTCAAATGAGGCAACACTGATACGCAGATTGTAAAACTACTATTCCAAATCTAAAGCGAGTCAATGAAAGAAATGGGTAGCATCCCAAGATGCTATTGAAGTGGAACAGGAGATTACAAGAAATGAATTACAAGAAACTGGAAACGTGGGGCATTGCTGGTGGAAGGTAGAAAGGTGCAAATATAAAGGTACAAGGAAATGAATTGGAACTTTTCCATTTTTACAAGAAAATATACTGTGTACCTGCATGAGAGACCACAAATTACTATGTATCTCTTAGAACCTTAGTGAACCTAAAGGATCAACACGTAAAATCATGCAGGGAGAAGGAACTCTGTAATGTTTGACTACTGAGCCTGATTTGCTATTATTTTTTAATCAAAAATGCTGCCATGGCCAAACAATAAACATTTCTACTCATCATTTAAAAAATGGAGATAAATCTGCAAAACACTAGTAAATATTACTCACTCACTGTTCCTGGTATCATCCAACTCACATTTACAACACAGAGGAGAGGCAGAGAGTGACCCCGATTTTCCTTTATGTTGCAAAGATTTTCTAATTTATTTAATGTCCCGTTCCCACATGATACATCTATGGGAAGTCTTCTCTCTGGGATCACATTCTGTTCTCCCCTACTTAAACTTTAGAAAGGAAATAGATGCCCCATCAGACAACCCTGACTGTGCCATGGCTCTGACTGGTGACGCCAGTGTAAGTTTGCTGGCTTAAAGGTTAGACTGATTTGAAAATAATATTAGAATATCTTGATTGCATTTCTAGAATTTATACGTTGGCACAGCGTTTTATACAATTCAGTTAGGAAAATTAAGATTAAGAACGCATTAAAATACTTACAGACGTATGAGTAAAAACAAACAAAGAAGTCACAAACCTTCTTGTGAAGACACAATGGGTGGCATGTAATCAGGAATGTATTCTTTTCTTTCCTCTGCATCTTTACTTCCAGGTTGAGGAAATTGAAGGACATTGTTCTTACTAACAGGAAATGAAGGAATTTGATGTGGGAAAGTCACAGGTTCAATATTGTGAATATAGTCTTCTAATTCATGAAGACTAACCCCCATAAGCTGGAAAGCTTCACCAACATCATCCAAAATTGGGTCTGTTCGGCCATCTGAAACAAAGTCAAAAGCCAAGCAAATTATTTTAAGGAAGTCCCATAAATACTTTTTTAAAATATGAAGAAACATTAGGTTCACATGTAGTTCAGAATCTAATATAATAATTATACATACTTCAGACCAAGTTATTTGGAAGAATTTAATGGATTTTATTTTATTTATTTATTTATTTTTAAATCCAAGCATTTTTTTTTTAATTTTTATTTATTTATGATAGTCACAGAGAGAGAGAGAGAGAGAGGCAGAGACACAGACAGAGGGAGAAGCAGGCTCCATGCACCGAGAGCCCGATGTGGGATTCGATCCTGGGTCTCCAGGATCGCGCCCTGGGCCAAAGGCAGGCGCCAAACCACTGCACCACCCAGGGATCCCGAATTTAATGGATTTTAAATAAAACATCATACTATTTAAATATTAGAAAGCGGATTCCTGAAGTCGATTTGAAACATGATCTGAGAACCAGACAATTCACACTAACAATCAGCTAGTGCTGAGTACATATCAGAATAAGTTTATGGACGGACAGTGACCAACAAAAGGTAAGTGCCCAGTTAATATAACTATTACTGTTCTTTATCAAATAACCAGAAGGCTGTGCTAAGTAAATGTCCATTACATTTTTACCATTGTTCAATGGTGTAGCTCTGAAACCTAAAACAGTGGCTGGCATGTAGTTGGCACTCAACAAATACTGGTTGAACGACCTCCCGTACTTCTTTCCCTGCCATCCCAGATTTCACTTTGTCTGGTTTCAGTTATGAGCAGTCAACGTGGTGAAGAAGCAGACAACTGTCCTTCTGACTTATCATCAGAGGGTCAACAGTAGCCTAACCCTAAGTCACAATGCCTACGTCATTCATCTCCTCATGCAGGAATTTTGTCATCTCACATCATCACAAGGATGAGAGCAGCATATTAAGATACTTTGAGAGAGAGAAAAAGTGATCATTCACATAACTTTTATTACATTGTGCTGTTATAACTGTTCTGTTTATTATTAGTTATTGCTGTTACTGTCTTAATGTGCCTAATTTACTAATTAAACTTCATCATAGCTTTCTATGTATACAGTTCAGTACTATTCGTGGTTTAAGGCATCCACTGGGGGGGGAGGGTTTTCAAATATACCCTCATGAATGAGGGGAGACTACTGTATGCCACTGAATCAATTTTTAATTTAAATTCAATTAATTAACATATATTATTGGTTTCAGAGATAGAGCTCAGTGATTCACCAGTTTTATATAATACCCAGTGCTCATTACATCATGTGCCCTCCTTAACACTCATCATCAGTTACCCCATCCCCACTCCCCTCCCTTCCGTGACCCTGTTTGTTACCTATGATTAAGTGAATCACTTTTTAAATCCAAGAAAGTCTACAGAAAACACTTAAATCAGAAAGATAATTTACACACAAATTTTAAATGTCATTAGAAGATACCATATAAAATGGATAGATATGAAAGGATACAAAGTTAAGGTGAGGTTCTCTTTACAAAGGTGGTGGGGTTTTTTAAATTTTTTTTTACACTGAAATCTCCTATGATCACTTCAAACTCAGTATGTCTGAAATTAAATCATGCTGTAAAATGAAAATAACCTAAAGTTTATAAAAATTAGACATGCTTGCTCACGCCCACATAAAAAAGTTCTGGAAGGATATACGTCCAACTGTTAACAGTTTAAGGGGCTGAAAGCTGCATGCAGAGAAAGGGAAGCAGGAGACTTTTACTTGTAACTTCAAACACTTTTGTAGTCTCTGAATTTTGCTACAAGTAGGAGTTACTTCTATGATGTATAAAATAGCAGAGATAAATAAAATGGATTATTCATTCTTCCTCTTAATGACATGCATATACATTTCAACTCTTTAATTCCCAAGAAAAGCATTACTATTCTCTCAGTCCAGAATAAATGATTGTCTTGAATTCCTCCAAATGCTTTGCAATTTCAATGCAACACCCTCTGGTTCTCTCCTCTTCCCGCCCATTTCCCGCAACAGATTTCAGAACTTTTTCTTTCCTTCTTTTCCAACTGTCACTCTCCCAATTCATTTTCTGGGTATATCCTCACGTGAGTCTCTCTTGTATTCCGTGAGAGCGTGATTTTCTTAAGATATCACTTTCACCCCACTGTCTCCCTCCTTAGAAGCATGCAGTGTTTCTGACCATGCTGTCTTTCCTATAAGGCCTTCCCAAACCTGACTTCACTCCACATTACATTTTCCTATTAACACCTTCCTAATGTACTGGCCACAAGTTGTCAAGCTGGCCACCTCACTGGTACTTCTGGCACACTCAATCCTACTTGGATATCTTAGGTGATAGTTTTCCTTAGCCTGGCGTCCACTCCACCTCTATGCAGGCACGCTTCACAGCTCAAGGCAAATCTGGTCTTTGCTGTGAAGTCATTCTGCCCCGGCACATACACCACACCCATCTCTCCTTTACCTTCCTCCTTTTGCATTTACTGCCTGTATTATGCAATTATTAAGCTACAGGTACCAGTCTTTGAGAGTCATTCTGAAATATTGAGCGCCTACTTTCAGTGCACACTCATGTATTTAATACGTAATACAACACACAGAGAAACATCTGCCCTAAAGGCTTTCACAAATCATTACCTTAGGGAAATTTAAAAATGCATTATCTGTCGAATTAATAGCAACTTCTGATACTTGCTTTACCTTGAGAGCAATTTCCTTAAAAGGGGCATACACCACCAGCTTCTTTTGTTGACAGTTTGCACAAGTTGTGGACAGGGACTGTGTCTTAGGATGTTAGTGTCTCCAACACAGTGCTCGGTTCTTTTTTTTTAAGATAGATTTGTTTATTTATTTATTTATTTATGAGAGCACGAGCAAAAGGACAGGGCAGAGGGAGAATCTCAAGCAGAGTTTGCGCTGAGTGTGGCACCCAACACTGGGCTTGATCTCATGACTCTGAGATCATGACCTGAGCCAAAATCAAGAGTTGGGAGTTCAACCAACAGAGTCCCCCAGAAGTCCCAGTGTTCAGTTCTCAGTGCTGCTCAGTGAATGTTGTCAGAACGACAAAGGAGATTTAAAGGAGGAGATTACAAGACTGCACAGTGGTAACCCGAGGTCAAAATTTGAGTTTAAAACTAGGATAGTATAGAAAAAAGAACCTAAAAAAGTCTAATAAGCTAATAAATATACCAGGAATCAGCATTTTTATTAAAGTCACAAAACCATGATGGAGAATAATGAACTCGATAATCACATTCTCACTAAAAGCAGGAAGACTGACTACAGAAATTGGGTAATTTGAAAAGGGATTTAACGTTAACACATAACAATGATTACTTGATGACTTTGAAATAACAGGGTTACTTGCAGTGCCAGCACATTATTCTGGTTCTGTGTCTAAGGCAGAAAAGGTAACTATGAATTCAGGGGATATTTTCATTACCTAAAAATACAGAACATCTGTCCTTATTTAGGGAACTTGGTAGCAAAAATACAATCTAGACTATGCATAACGTAACAGTATACCCAAGGACCACAAAGAGGGGGAGGGAAAGAAAAGAAGCAAAAACCAAGACAGCAGGGTGCTGGCGGTGTATTCAAGGTAACAATGAATGAGAGTTACTTTGTCGTACCACGTTTAGGTTAGAAGTTATCAGTGAAATCAAGCAATCCCAAAATTCACATCTTGGAACTCAAAAACTCAGGTGACTAAACAGCTATTACAGTAGTAGGTTATCAGTTCATTCATTTATTCAGCAACCACCTCCTGGGTGCCCAGTATATTATGGCACCATACTAGGTTACAGAATACAAATATAATAAATTTGTTGCCTGGGGAAAAGAAAGGATGAATGATAGACAAGAATGATTACAAAACAAGGTGTTAACGTACAGGAATATGGACAGAATTATGAGAGCAGATGACAGGAGTTGCCCAAATCAAGTGCTTTAAGTGAATCTCAACATAGAAGTAGGACTACTGGTGGATCAGGGGGTGAAGAAAGATACTCTACGAAATGGCACCCATATAGGAACAGATAGTTTAAAAGGTTTTGGAGAAGGCAGGTAGCTCAGCATGGTAGCAATAAGAACAGCAGGAGGGAAGGGAAAGCTCACAAAGAAAACCATGTGTGTTGTGGAAGAGTTCATATTTTCAGCCTGTAAGCCATGGAGTACAAATTAACATATTTTTAAGAATGACACGATCAGGGCAGCCCCAGTGGCTCAGCGGTTTATCGCTGCCTTCAAGCCCAGGGCATGATTCTGGAGTCCCATGTCAGGCTCCCTGCATGGAGCCTGCTTCTCCCTCTGCCTGTGTCTCTGTCTCTCTCTCTCTCTGTGTCTCTCATGAATAAAGTCCTTAAAAGAAAAGAAAAGAATAATGTGATCAGATGTGCCTTACCGACAGATTATTTTGGCAGCACTGTAGAAGCTGGTACAGAATTGGGGGCCTAAGAAGTAAACGGCATCTGTGGGTCTCAATTTTCAGGTCTAGGAATGAGTTTAAAGAAGCAATAATAGGAGCACCTGGGTGGCTCAGTGGTTGAGCATCTGCCTTTGGCTCAGCTCGTCATCCTGAGGTCCTGGGATGGAGTCTCACGTCGGGCTCCCTGCATGGGGCCTGCTTCTCCCTCTGCCTGTGTCTCTGCCTCTCTCACTCTGTGTCTCTCATGAATAAATAAATAAAATCTTAGATTTTAGAGAAGAGTTACTCTAAAGAGTAAAGAGTGAAGAGAAAGAGTTACTCTTTCTGAAAGAAAGAAAGAAAGAAAAAAAGAAAAAGAAAGAAAGAGAAAGGCAATAATTTGTTCACCCAGTTCTCCAGCTTAGGCAACTTAGGAGTATGGACCTCAAATTTCAATGAATGGTAGTTCCCCCTATACACACACCCACTTACTTCACATCCCTGGGGTGATGTGTGGTTCCTATCAAATATACTCTGAATTATGGAATGCCATCAGCTGTCGATACTACCGGACGCTCACTTAAAAACCATCAACACGGGGACCCCCGGGAGAGGGGGGGGGGGGTGGCTCAGCAGTTGAGCATCTGCCTTCAAGCCCAGGGCATGACCCCGGGGTCCTGGGATCCAGTCGTGCACCAGGCTCCCTGCATGGAGCCTGCTTCTCCCTCTGCCTGTGTCCCTGCCTCTCTCTCTGTGTGTCTCTCATGAATAAATAAAAAATCTTAAAAAAAAAAAAAAAAAAGCCCATAAATACTTGCAGCGCAAGCCACCTGCTTTGATAACCGCGGAGGTAGAAACCCAAAAAGAGGCAAAACCCCACGGGTATGCGGAAGCCCGTGTAAGCGAGCTGGACAGAGTCGGCCTCCGGGGAGCGAGCGAGCCGCGATGCTCTTGCACGCTCCGCACGGCGCGGACCGGTCACAGGAGAGAAGAGGCCGCGTCCGCAGCGCGGCAGAGCTGTCAGCGGGTTCTGCGGGGTCTGGGAGCTGAGGGGTGGCCAGGGGGGCCCTGCAAGAAGCGGCCGGTAGACGGAGCGCCTGTGACAACTAGTTGTAGTAGTTTGCAGGCACGGGAGCGGGAGGACCCAAGTCGGAGCTGGCGGTGGCCGTGCACGCGCGGGCGGGCAGCGAGGCAGGTTTCCCACCGGGAGGCGAGGCGGGCGAGGCGGGCGGGCCGTGCAGCTGCGAGCGGGGCCGGGGGGTCCCGGCGGCGGCGGCAAGTGAGCGGGCGACGCGGAGACGGGGGGGCTCCCCGGAGCTGCCAGGGGCGGCGGAAAACGGGGGGCGTCCGAGAAAATGCCCGATCTCGGGGTCGAAGAGGAGGAGGAGGAGGAAGAGGAGGAGGAGGAGGGGGAGGAGGAGGGGGAGGGAAGGGGGAGGAGGAGGGGGAGGGAAGGGGGAGGGGCGGGGGCGGGGGGGACCCGCAGCCTGGAGCCGCCGAGCAGAGGCGCGAGGACCGGAGGTGTCACTCGCCGCTGTCCGGGGGCAGCCCTCCCGCTCCCGGCCCGGTACTCACACAGCTCAGAGTACCGGTGGCAGCCCCGTCCCAACTGCTGCAGGTAGCGCTGCAGCACGTCCGTGAGGAGGTGGCAGGCGCTCAGCTGCACCGAGTCCCAGCCCAGCGCCTGGCAGATCTGCGCCACCGAGACCCTCAACAACGACCTGGAGTAACTCTCGCACATCCCGCTCCGTGGACTCCACCGCAGCCCTCGCTGCCACTGTCTCCAGCCGCACCGCCTAACCTTAGCACAGCCCTCGATTCATCCTCTAGGGCCCCCGCGGCGGGGAAATCGTGCCCCCCGAGCCCCGGCGACCGCCTCAAAGCGCCAGCAGCACGGAGCGCGCCAGCCTGAGAGCCGCCATTTTGGGCTCGCTCCGCCCCCCGCTGGACGGCCGCCGGGGCCAGGCAGCACTAGCCGAGGGCGGAGCGCGCCCGTGCGCAAGCTCCGCCCTGCCGGGGCAGAGCGATGCTCTCGGCGGCGGCTGTCGGGCCTGGGAGGGCGCCGGAGACGGCGCGGTGCGGGGCGCAGGTGGAGGATGCGCGCGCGCGGAGGCAGGTGCCCGGGGGTCCCTCGGGCGGGCGCTCAGGGGCCGGGGCCCGAGTCCGCCCGCTGCAGCGGGAGCGCGACAGGCCGTGAGTGCGGGGGCGGGATTCGGGCCGCGGGGACGCGCGGGGACGCGCGGGGACGCGCCGAGCCGGCCTCGCCCGCGCCGCCGCCGCCGCCGCCGCCGCCGCCGCCGCCGCCCCGGGTTGCAGGGGTTACGTCACGCCCAGGCCGTTCTGGGTCGGGGCCGCGCGGGGCGGAGCCTGCGGGACCCCGGGAAGGCCCCCCGGACCCCGGCCTCAGGGCGCCCCTCTGCTCCAGCTCTGGGTTCGGTGCGCCCCAGTCGGCCCCGCAGGGCAAAGCCAGTACCGGAAGCGGACGGCGCAGCTGCGGGCACGCGGAGCTGCTGTCCTCGGATCCCCCCAGGCTGCCGAGGACCGGGCGTCGTCGCAAGTATCTCGGGTCGTAAGTGTTGGGTGGAGTCAGCCCGTGGGTGGCCTGCGGCGAGGGCTGAGCTGGGGGTCGCTTAGGCACGTCCCTTGTGCCCCCGCCGAGTCAGGAGCCTGCCTGCCTGCTTCCTGCCCAACTGCCCGTCTGCCCACCTGCCCACCTGCCTTCCTGCCCATCTGCCTGCTTGCTTGCTTCCTTCCTTCCTTCCTTCCTCCTTGCCTCCCTGCTTCCTTCCTTCCAGCTTCCTTCCTTCCTTCCTGCTTGCCTCCCTGCCCCTCCCTCCCTCCCTCCCTCCCTCCCTCCCTTCCTTCCTTCCTTCCTTCCTTCCTTCCTTCCTTCCTTCCTTCCAGCTTCCTTCCTTCCTTCTTGCTTCCTTTCTTCCTTCCTTCTTGCCTCCCAGCTTGCTTGCTTGCTTCCTTCCTGCTTGCCTCCCTGCTTGCTTCCTTCCTTCCTTCCTTCCTTCCCTCCTTCCTTCCTTCTTTCCTTCCTTCCTTCTTGCCTCCCAGCTTGCTTGCTTGCTTCCTTCCTTCCTTCTTGCTTCCTTCCTTCCTTCCTTCTTTCCTTCCTGCTTGCCAGCTTCCTTCCTTCCTTCCTTCCTGCCTGCCTGCCAGCTTCCTTCCTTCCTTCTTGCTTCCTTTCTTCCTTCCTTCTTGCCTGCCAGCTTGCTTGCTTCCTGCTTGCCTCCTTCCTCCCTTCCTTCCTTCCTTCCTTCCAGCTTCCTTCCTTCCTTCTTGCTTCCTTTCTTCCTTCCTTCTTGCCTCCCAGCTTGCTTGCTTCCTTCCTTCCTTCTTGCCTGTCTCCTTTCTTCCTGCCTTCCTTCCTGCCTTCCTTCTTTCCTTCCTGCTTGCCAGCTTCCTTCTTCCTTCCTTCCTTCCTTCCTTCCTTCCTTCCTTCCTTCCCTCCCTCCTTCCAGCTTCCTTCCTTCCTTCTTGCTTCCTTTCTTCCTTCCTTCTTGCCTGCCAGCTTGCTTGCTTGCTTGCTTCCTGCTTGCCTCCTTCCTTCCTTCTCCTTCCTTCCTTCCTTCCTTCCTTCCTTCCTTCCTTCCTTCCTTCCTTCTTGCCACCCTGCCTCCTTCCTTCCTGCCTACCTGCCTTCCTTCCTTTCTTCCTGCCTTCCTTTCTTCCTTCTTGCTTCCTTCCTTCCTTCTTGTTTCCTTCCTTCCTTCCTTCTTTCCTTCCTGCTTGCCAGCTTCCTTCCTTCCTTCCTTCCTGCCTGCCTGCCAGCTTCCTTCCTTCCTTCTTGCTTCCTTTCTTCCTTCCTTCTTGCCTGCCAGCTTGCTTGCTTCCTGCTTGCCTCCTTCCTCCCTTCCTTCCTTCCTTCCTTCCAGCTTCCTTCCTTCCTTCTTGCTTCCTTTCTTCCTTCCTTCTTGCCTCCCAGCTTGCTTGCTTCCTTCCTTCCTTCTTGCCTGTCTCCTTTCTTCCTGCCTTCCTTCCTGCCTTCCTTCTTTCCTTCCTGCTTGCCAGCTTCCTTCTTCCTTCCTTCCTTCCTTCCTTCCTTCCTTCCTTCCTTCCCTCCCTCCTTCCAGCTTCCTTCCTTCCTTCTTGCTTCCTTTCTTCCTTCCTTCTTGCCTGCCAGCTTGCTTGCTTGCTTGCTTCCTGCTTGCCTCCTTCCTTCCTTCTTTCCTTCCTTCCTTCCTTCCTTCCTTCCTTCCTTCCTTCCTTCCTTCCTTCCTTCCTTCTTGCCACCCTGCCTCCTTCCTTCCTGCCTACCTGCCTTCCTTCCTTTCTTCCTGCCTTCCTTTCTTCCTTCTTGCTTCCTTCCTTCCTTCTTGTTTCCTTCCTTCCTTCCTTCTTTCCTTCCTGCTTGCCAGCTTCCTTCCTTCCTTCCTTCCTGCCTGCCTGCCAGCTTCCTTCCTTCCTTCTTGCTTCCTTTCTTCCTTCCTTCTTGCCTGCCAGCTTGCTTGCTTCCTGCTTGCCTCCTTCCTCCCTTCCTTCCTTCCTTCCTTCCAGCTTCCTTCCTTCCTTCTTGCTTCCTTTCTTCCTTCCTTCTTGCCTCCCAGCTTGCTTGCTTCCTTCCTTCCTTCTTGCCTGTCTCCTTTCTTCCTGCCTTCCTTCCTGCCTTCCTTCTTTCCTTCCTGCTTGCCAGCTTCCTTCTTCCTTCCTTCCTTCCTTCCTTCCTTCCTTCCTTCCTTCCTTCCTTCCCTCCTTCCAGCTTCCTTCCTTCCTTCTTGCTTCCTTTCTTCCTTCCTTCTTGCCTGCCAGCTTGCTTGCTTGCTTGCTTCCTGCTTGCCTCCTTCCTTCCTTCTTTCCTTCCTTCCTTCCTTCCTTCCTTCCTTCCTTCCTTCCTTCCTTCCTTCCTTCCTTCCTTCCTTCTTGCCACCCTGCCTCCTTCCTTCCTGCCTACCTGCCTTCCTTCCTTTCTTCCTGCCTTCCTTTCTTCCTTCTTGCTTCCTTCCTTCCTTCTTGCTTCCTTCCTTCCTTCCTTCTTGCCTGCCAGCTTGCTTGCTTCCTTCCTTCCTGCTTGCCTCCCTGCCTTCCTTCCTTCTTGCTTCCTTTCTTCCTTTCTTTCTTCTTGCCAGCCTGCATTCTTCCTTCCTGCCTGTCTGCCTTCCTTCCTTCCTTTCTGCCTTCCTTCTTCCTGCTTGCCTCCCTTCCTTCCTCCTCCCTCCCTCCCTCCCTCCTTCCTTCCTTCCCGTCATCTCTCTCCTCTGCATTTCTCTGTCCGTTTCTCTGTTCTTATACTTGGCACAGTGCATTTTGTATTTGAGTTTATGTGCCTTTCCCAGCAAATGGTGTTTCTGAGTAGATCTACGTCTTCCCCACAGGAGGTATTCCAGAACTGTGAACATAATAGACACTCCATTTTTAAAAGCCTTAAAAACACAGGAGAAAGCTGTGTTAAAGCACAGTGGTGCTTTAGCCAAATGACCATTCTGCAGAGATGGTGCTCAGTGGCAGGGTGCCTGTAATATTTTCTATGCTGACACTTGGGTTCTCAAGATTATCAGGGACCTTTGGGATGCTAACTATATAGGACACTTTGAAGTCCTAGCCTTACCTGACCATTTTGTAGCCATTTGATAGTGTTGAACACCTATTTTTTTATATTTTGAAATATCTTTTTTTTTTGAGAGATTTTGAAAATCTCTCCTACCTTGGATCTCACAATACCGTGTTCTCTTGCTGTACCTTAGTACTTCTGGAGGCTCCTTCTAATATCTATATTAGACCCCTCTTGGTTTGCCTCTGTGTGTGTGTTCAACTGCTTAATCTTTTATTCCAGAAAATTTCAAACCTACAGCAAAGTTGAAGTAGAAAAGTGTGAGCACAGGCATCTATACCTCATCTAGATCTGTCAATTGTTAATGCTTTGTTACATTTACTATGTACGTATACACATACACTTCTTTTCAGAACAGTTTGAAAATAAGTTGCAAACTTCATCACACATAACTCAGAAATACTTCAGCTTGTATCTCCTCAAAGAAGGACATTCAGAGGTTCAGTTCCCCCAGGAAGTCGTTTCTGGGATGGAGCTCAGCCTGCAGGAGGTTTTTTAAGGAGTGCTCCTGGGATCACCACGTGTGCAAGGGGAGGGGATTGCAAGGCACTTTCAAGGAGACCTCAGCCAATCCCACAGGAACTCTGAAGCTGGGTGGCTGCTTCAGATCTGTTCTGAGTTGGGACAAGAGGGCTGGATCTTTATATTCCCATGTTGATAAGTTAGTGCTTGAGGGCTTTCCCAGAAAGGGTGTGTGGTTTGAGACAGAGGTGCTCTCTGCAGCTGAAGCGATTGAGGGAAAGCTAAAGTCCCTTATTCCTGAGGATCTGAGCAGTCTACTACAAGATTCAGTCCTGCCCTAGTATGTTCAGGTTACCGTAACACAGTACTACAGAGTGGGTAACTTAACGAACAACAGAAACTTGTTTTTCACAGTTCTGGGAGCTGGAAGTCTGAGATCGGGGTGCCGGCACAGTTCTCTTCTGGCTTGCAGACTTGTGGTATACCCTTACAAGGTGGAAGGGACGGGAGCACTGTAGATCTCTTTTATAATTGCATGAATTCCATTCATGAGGCCTTCACCCTCATGACCTCATCCCCTCCTAAAGGCCCCACATTCTGACACCGTCGTGTGTGTAAGGATATCCATGTATGAGTTTGGGGTGACACAAACATTCGGGCCATAGCAACTAGTGTACCCCTTGTATTAGGAGATCCACTTCTTGGTGTAAGTGTGAGGAACAGCTCCTTCAGGATTCCAGGAGGCCTCTTTTCCTAGGAAAGACATTGACAGAAACAAAGTCCCAGCCCCTGCTGCTGCTGCAGAGCCCCCATGGTACTTACTGTTTGTGCTACGTTCTTCGCCTTTGGCTAACACCACTGCTGGTCTAAGTGGCTTTCCCTGTGGCAGGACCCAGAAACTTGTCCCCACAGTGCTGCCCACCGTGTAACTGCGGTGTGGGCTTCTAGGGATTGTGGTCGGTTACTCCTGCCTGCACAGTGACTTCTCTCTGCATGCTGACCCCTGGCTGATGTGCCCAGCTGGCAGCGGTAGCTAACATTTCAGTGGGACTCCTGCTGTGCCCCATGGTGAAAACAGTCCCCCTTTTGCAAATTAAGACTATCAACCTGCAGGAGCCAGCGTTGCAAGAACAAGAACAGTTTCCTGGGTGGGTCACTAAGAGTTACGTTCATAGGGACCAAACTGTCAAATGATACACAGAGATAGAACAGGGGCCATTGGCCCTGCATTCTTTGAGCCCTTAAGGATGCCACGAATTTCTCCCTTCTCCTTTCCCCCTCAAGCTGCAGGGCCAGTCCCAAGCTTGTTTCAGCCTTCCTGCTACCACAGTTCTGACCCCACAGGCCAAGGAATCAGCATGGAGGTGGTGCCAACTTCCCTGTCTAATGTAATTACACATTGAGGATCTAGAGAATTGACTGTTGACTGGGTCCATCCTCCCAGGGACCCAGTGCTTCATTTATTGCTGGGCCTCATCTGCCCCCACTCCAGCAGAGCCCCACAGTGACTCTGCATCTCCTGGTTTCCGTCTCTCCTCTGCCTCTGTGTTCAGCAGTCCTCAGAATGCTTCAGTATTCCCTTTCTCCAGTGGGAATTACTTGAGTAAATGGCTGTTGGTTCCTTTGCAGAAGGAGTGGGAAAATCATTATCCTCTCTGTTTGCTGTTGAGTTCTCCCTCCTAAAGACTTAAGAGTTTCAGTCTGAAAATTGGCTCAGATCCAGATGTTGGGCAAGGAATCATGGCTGCTCATCGGGGAGACTGTCCTCGGCCACCTAATTATCTAGCCATGAATTATCTTGATGGTGCCTACACATTGGCCGCCCATCTGTTTCACCCACCCTTGTTCTGGGAGCCGTCTCTAAAACTCACCAGGTGAGCCTTCCTCCCCCACCCCTCAACATCTCTTATCAGGAGCTCCTTCACGTGGCTTCTGACTGATACGCAGTGAAGCACAGCCCTTCTGGCCTGTATTATCTGACAGTCCTTTTGTCTCCACTTTGCTTGATTATCTGAACTCTGATGCATCATACCAGCTTGCTTCCCCTGGTAAAAGTTGTACAACCTGCATACTCTAGAAGGGCCTACCTTGTGCCAGGGGCTCATCCTGCTGCCACCAGTGCTGAGGTCCTCATGGCCAGCCAGGTGGCTGATCCAGCTCCTAAGATCCTGTCTTAGTGTCTACTACCTCCTCCTCTTCTTCCAGTACACACTGCCCCAAGTGAGCCTCTTTAAGAAGCAGCCTCTGAGGTGGAGGTCAGTCTACAGGGGTGCTCTTGGGATCACAACCCGGGGAAAGAAGGAAGGTAGGGATGGGACTCGTCTGAGTTCAGGCTAGGACTTTCTAGTATGGCTTTGTACTCTGACATGGAGCAGGCACTGGGTATGGGCTGCCCAGGAGGGAGGGGGCTGCAACCTTGGGCAGGGCGAGCTCCAGCTGGGCAGTTCCAAGGAGGGTTAAGTGCTGTGTACTGACACAGTTTCAGAAGCTGGGGGCACACACCCCTCGGTCCTGCTAGGGGGATTGGGAGGAGCATCACACCTTCCTCGACGCCATAATACCATTGTGGCACACAACACTCAAGGGTGACACAGTAGTATTACCCCGTATCCATAGCATACTCAGATCTTCCCATAGACTCCAAATGGCTTTTATAGCTTTTTAATTTTTCAGTCTAGAATCTAATTAAGAATCACTCATTGCATTTCATTGTCATCTCTATAGTCTTTTTCAATAAGATCCCCCCAGTGCAGCTTTTACTTTTTTTTTTTTTAAGATTTTATTTATTCATCAGAGAGAGAGAGAGAAAGAGAGAGAGGCAGAGACACAGGCAAAGGGAGGAGCAGGCTCCATGCAGGGAGCCTGACGTGGGACTCGATCCCGGGACCCCAGGATCACGCCCCGGGCCGAAGGCGGTGCTAAACCGCTGAGCCACCTGGGCTGCCTGGCTTTCACTTGTGTGTGTGTGTGTGTGTGTGTGTGTGTGTGTCTTTTATGACATTTTTGCAAAGTCCAAGAGGTTTGTTTTTTTAAGGATTATTTTATATTGTGTCTTGCAATGTTTGATTGTTTTCTCACCTAATTAGGTTCCAGCTAAACATTTCTTGGCAATAATATTCCTACACAGGTTAACAGCAAGGATCGTTTTGTGCCATCACTGACGACAAAATTTGGTCACTTGTAAAGGTGGTATCTACCAGTCTCTCCATTGTAGGGTTTCCTTTTCCTTTTTTTTTTTTAACTTTGAGATTAATAAGTAATCTATAAGGTGATACTTTGAGACTATTTGAATAACCTGCTTCTCCACCTTTCACTGCTGTGGTTTTATGAGCATCCGTGTCTGATCTTTTACTAAGTCAGCTATTACTCTGGTGGCTACGAAGTGGTAATTTTTCTAATGCCAGCATTTTTTTCTACCTTTCTTAGACATTCTATAAAGTTCCCTCATTTTTTTTTTCTAGTATGGCATTAGTATGTGGTCAGAGATTCTTTTTTGTTCAGTGAGCTAGAGTATCTTGCCTTTTTTATTCTTTTGCTGCTTAAGTTGTCCCGTATTTAGCCAGCAGGAGCCTTTTCAGGCAGTTGCTGCGTGCTTTTAGCATGCCTCTATCATTCATTGGTTGTTTCCATACCTGGTGGCACAGGATTTTTCAGGGATTGGCCATCTCTGGCCCTGGTTCTTCCCACTGAGGAGCAGTATTTAGAAACCAAGATAGGATAGGAGCTCTAGCTGACCTTTATTATTACTGGGCTGTCATTGCTTCAGGGGCTTCTTGATGGAGAAAACTAGAAAACATGAATATTCCAAAAGTCTGAAGTACTTACTGATGCCTCTGATTCAAATCCCTAACTACATATTCCTTACCTCTTCTTGTTTCATATTTATAGTTCCCTCCTCCCCACATGAGAACCCTGGTTTCAACTGCATCAAATACTTTTTATCCTAAATTCTTCCTGAGTTTCAGACTAGTATAACTAACTGCATCTAATCAACAACTAATGTCTATCTGGCTATCCCATATCCAACTCAGACTTAGTGTTTGATGGATGCCCCAAATTGAACTCCTCTGTCTCTCTCTTCTTGGCTGTATACTTTGGAAGGGCAGCTACGGTGGTCACCTCATTTACTGATAAATGCCCAATATACAGCATAGTATCTAGCAGGTGGTTAGTGCTCGATAAATGCATGTCTTCTAGAACAGTTCATCTTGCAATAGCATGTAGAATTAGAGTGCAACTGTCATTACTAAAAACCTGAATTATGCACTTTAAAATGGTGAATTTTACTGCATGTGAGTTTCCTCTCAACAAAGGTGTTAACTTTGAAAGAACATGGATTCAAGGTGAGCTGCTGTGGTGGTGAGGAGACAGGAGCTTCCTGTGAGGGCTGCAGCCCCAGGAACGAGAACTGGGGTGGCTGCTGTCCCTCAGAGCAGTGTCACACCGTCTGCTGACCTGCTGGTAGGACCCAGGACCTGTGGACTGAACTTTCATCTTGAAAGCAGAGCTGACTCCCTCTAGGAGCTCTGGTTATCATGCGGTCCTGGTGCAACGTGGAAGTGCTGGGGACTGGGATGAGAGAACCCTGCCCATCAGGTTGACAGCTCGGGCTTGAAGGCTCCAAACGCACTTGTGTGTGTGGGGGGGTGGGCTTTGCTTTCTTTCTCTTCAGCACTTACCCTCTGAGTTATTTCTGCAAGCATTAGCTCACTTGATTTTCATCAATGAAAATCAATCAACAACCTGATGAAGTAGGGACTATTTTCATCTCCATTTCACAGATGGTAAGACTGAAAGATTAAGTCACTTGCCCAAGATCAAGCTGGGGTGAGGGGTGAGTGGGGACTCCATTCCACTTTGCTCCACCAAAATGTTACAGAATAGATAATTTAAGATACACAGGGTCTTAAAAGGTCTACCTACTTACCTGGAAGATGTATACCGCTAAAATATTTGGGAGGGAGAAGTGTGACACAGGACCGCTGACAGACTAGGACGTCCCTATTCCATAGATAAACGGGGGCTGGTACCATGGGGCGCCCACAACTGCTGTCCTCACTTCTGAACCTGTGACAGTCTGTCATGTTCTGCTCGACAGACTTTTACTGCTGTTGGTTATGTGCCTAAATTCCTGCTTTTCTTCCTGTTGTGCTGTCTAGGACAGGTAGTCCACCCTCACGGAAGTGCTCTGCTGTCCTCAAAACTGGAGATGTGCCAGCGTATTTAGAAGCAAGATAAAAACGCCACCTAGCCCCATTCCTTGCTTACATTCCTGGCGGGGATTTGGTAGTTTGAACACACCTAGGTGTCTGTCCAGTGCCTCAGCCTCATTCATTGACCCATCAAGTGACTTTTGTAAAGTCTCAGGGAAGCTCGAACAGGACCCTGGGTTGTTTATTTTCTGGCAGCCTTCCTTCAGTGGCAGTACTGTTCTTGACAGGGTTGTGGTTGCTTATCAACTTTTATATGACTCACCGTTCAGTTCATTTTTGTGAAAACAGTTGTCGGTAAAATAAAGTATTTGAAGAAATCTTTCTAAATACATGTATTTATTCAGTGGTTTTTAAAAGTCGAAAGCAATATACAAACTGTTAAGTGAGAATGGGAATATATCTTTATGTATTTTTTTATAGTTTCGTAGTCTTTTTGTAATTTGTGTAAGTATTACTTTTGTAATTAAAAACTAAGTTCCCTAATTTAAATAAATAGGACAACGATGACAGTTTGATGTGGCCAACGTGCAAAATCAGGTCAGGCATCCAATCTTAATGGTTATCTAAATGTGAATATGGAATGCATTATACCGAAAGCTTCCTCTGTGCTTGGAAAAGATACTTAAAATTTAAAGTAAGAAAAAAAAAATTTAAATTAAGTATATGCCTGGAATTCTATATTCCATAGATGAGAAAGATTAAATGACTCCAGTAGCATTTTTATTTCATTCTGATGGATGTTCTGTGAGAGTGTAGGAGAGTGAAAGCCTGGGCTAGCTTGTGGCCTGTTGCCCACCCCTCCGCCCCCAAAGGTGTTCTGGAACCGTAAAATGAGCAGAGCCTCTTAAAATATCTTGCTTACCAACAAATTTTAGTAGTAGCATGTTAATATTTTTAAATACTTGTAACATCTCATTTTGAAAACTACTAACTGTTGTTCCTATATAATAAGAAAAGACAGCGATTTTCTTATGTAAGCTGTTTATTGTAAGATAATTTACAAACATTTTGCTGTCTTTAGTAGTTTAAACAATGGACCAACAATTTCTTCTGATGAGGACAGCAGTAAGCTAAAAATAAAATCAGCGGGCTGAATTTCCCTTCTTTACCTGAAAAAGTACAGAAGAAATAGCAATCAGTTCTGGAGGGAAAAATAATGATGTCAAAAGATAACACATATTTAAGTGGGGTTTAAAGAACTGACTTTACGTAATAAAACGTTACTATATACTAGTTGTTCTCAATTTTGGTCTGGGGATCTTTCTATAGGATCCATGAAGGCAAAACTATTTTCTTATTTGCCTGTTTTACTCGAGTATATGGTAGCATTTTCCAGAGGCTACATGACATGTAATATCAGGACAGAATGAATACAGACATAGATGAGAATCTAGTGCTCTTCTATTATGTCACACATGAAGGGGTCCTGAGACCACCAAATTTGAGAACCACCACTCTTCACTAATCTATATTTCATATTTCAAAATAATGCTAATTCTCTATCCTTAAAGTTTATTGAATAAAAAAAAAAAAAAAAAAGCCCCCTGGCATTACCCATATGCTACCACAAGCTGGCAGCTACTATAAATGGGTCAAAATCTAAATCTCTGAGAATCCATTTCACTGTTGCTAAATCAGCTTCAATCATATCTAGATAGATTTCTTTCTGGAGAGGTTGGGGAGAAAGTGTGAAATATTGCCACTTTACCTCTTATCTGAGGATGAAACTTGGTTTTCATTAATCCCTGGTTATTATGTTAGAAGAAAAAGACAAACAAAACAAGCCAGTCAAGAAGCAATCCATGCTAGTTAATCAGGTATTGTTTCCAACTAAAAACATCCATTTCTTCATTCAGTATCTTGAGCATATCATGTAAATTAGCTACCAAAATATTCCTTTAAAACAGATTCAATGACTGTTATAAAAAGTTACTAATTTTGGTCTGGTTAGAACAATAAAACCATGATGATGCAAGAAGGCAAAACTGCACAAGTGTAATTTAAGCCACTACTTTTGCTATCAATAGAACACAGTATATATTACTAAAGAGCCAAACATGTTTGTATTAAATAATAAAGTTTTAACCAGAATAACTAATAGGTTATAACTAATAAAGCATGCAATCCATTCATACCAACAATCCAGGCACAGCCAGCCCTTAATTAAGGATTTAGACTACCTTTCTAGAAAGCCAAAATTTAATAATCAATTTCTGATTTTTTTGTTCTGGGTCTGTTTTTATGTCCCAATTTCCCTCTCACTTCCCTTATTTTGCTCCTGTTTAGCCAGGTTTCCCATGTTTCTAGTTAAGGAAGAGTGTGATCCTCAATTCTGCAGATGCTCTATCCTCACATTCCCTTTTCAAGAGCAAAACAAGATCCTTGGTTCTTTGGATCTCACGGCCCCTGAAACCTTCAGATGCAGTTCTTTCCCCTGGGGCCTCTTTCACCACCCAAGAAAATAGCGTAACATTAGCAGTAGGATATAGAGGGAGGAGGAGAATGTATAACTTATTTACGTAATCCTTGGATTAGCCCTCATGTGATAACTGGGCAAAACTGAGTCAGAGAATACTAGCCAAGTTTATCAAGCTAGTAAGTGGCAGGGCCATTCTAATGGCTAGCACGTTAGTGACTGAGAAATGGATTGGTTAGTCTTAACAAAGTCATGCTCAGAAAGCACAATAAGACAAAGACACTTGGGCTGGCAGAGCTGACGACTTATACAGTGGTCTCCAGAAGTACGTCAGTGTGGATGAAGCTCAAGGGAAGTAAGACGTGGTGGTGCTAATACTAGACTAGAGTTGGTGGCCAGAAAACACAGGATCATGTATATCAAGCTAAGGTGTTTTGCAGGATGATTATGTAAGAGAATGGATTCTATTCTTTTTCTCATAACACTGTTGCAAGGCCAGATGTAAATATTGTAGGCTTTGTGAGTCACATACTATCTCTTTTTAAAACAAAATAACCATTTAAAAATGTCAAAACTGCTCTTGGCTCTGAGCCACAGTTTGCTGTTCTAAGGCATTTTCTAAGATAACTTCTATTTTTGCTGTTGGGGCTGTAAGCTCTCTGAGGGCAAATACTGTCACCACCACATCCTCAGTGTCTAGCACAGGGTCTGCCACATAAGGGGGCACCTGATATCCTTTTTAATTCAAGAGAGAAATGACAAGGTTCTATCTGCATTAGGTGGGCCTAAAGGGGGAAGACTCAAGGGATATTTACAAGGTAGAATTTATAGAACTTAGTGACCGATTAGTAGGTGGTGAGAAAGAACGAGTTAAAGATAACTTACTATATACGTTTACCTCTCGTCACAATTACCTGTGTATTTTTGTTACCCTGTTAGAATATCAATGCCTTGTTCACCTCCTTTGATAATGCCTAGCACTGAGGTTGGCACATGGTGGGGGTTTATTTTAGTCACTTTTTAAATAGAATCCCTATTTTCTCAACCCTGATTTCACAAGCACTAACATAATCCAGGCAACCAAGACGTTTTCTTGAGGAAAATAATACATTATAATATGGTATTGACATAGAAAACTTAGGAAATAAAGAACCAATTTTTACCAAGATTTACCAAAAACCCCAAGATTTATGTGAAATTGAGCCCAAAAGCAGTCCTGTAAGTCAGAAAGCTTGGTTTAAAGACAGATTTTATAAACGATACCGAATTATATACATCCTTATTCCTAATGCTTTAGGAAAATGAAAGCTAGCAATATATTGATTTCTAAAAAGAAGATACTAGGCCAAAAGTTTCAGCTTAAAACAAGCAAAAGAAATCAGAGCTTTCATTTTCACCAAATCTTTATGTCCTAAGAGTAAATTACAAGATTAGGCAGTGGATCATTTCACCTTTCGCAAAACAAAAGTGAGCTTTTAAACATCCTTATGTTAAGCCAGCAGACGGGGAGAGATGAGGGAAAGTGTCTGAAGGCAATCTGCTGCTACTTACAGAGCTGCTGCACCAGAGATGATTTCAATCAACTCTTTGGTGATGACAGCCTGGCGGGTGCGATTGAACGTCAAAGTCAGTTTGTCAATCATCTCAGCTACAAACAAAACAAAGGGATTAGACAACACAATCCAACACTACAAAAGAATAATTTGTTCATTAACATATTCAAAGATGTATGTTGCTTAATTTAAGATTACGAATTTGCATGTCTTTTTGGTATGAAACCTGGCCTCTCAAAAACTTTTACAAAGTAATTTTACCTCTTCCATGGATACCTTTTCAAAATACTTGCTAATTTACTGTCTACCAAGTGCCCTATACTTCCTTTAAGGCAGAGATGGTATTTCTGTCTTTTCAGGTAAAAATATTCAAGGAAAGGGATGGTCATTGGTCAAAAATGTGACAATCAGTGGCAGAGGGATGCCTGGGTGGCTCAGTGGTTGAGTGTCTGCCTTCGGCTCGGGTCATGATCCCAGGGTCCTGGGATTGAGTCCCCCACTGGGCCCCCCACAGGGAGCCTGCTTCTCCCTCTGCCTGTGTCTCTGCCTCTCTGTGTCTCTTATGATAAATAAATAAAATCTTAAAACAAACAAACAAAAAAGGAATCAGTGGCAGAGCCTGTGACTAGATCCTTGTTCTCTCGTCTCTTGGTCTACTTAAAGAATGGCAATGTTTTTGATGCAAAGATCTACAAGCTACTCTCAGCAAGAGAATCCTGAGAAGAGATCCACTATGTGCTTACAAGCGTTCTTGCTAGCATTGTCCATGGCTGTCATCCTGGCACTCTGCTCACTCGTGGTGGATTCCTTTAGAGAATAGTAGATGATGTTGGCCAAATTGTATTCTTGGTAATTCTGCAGCACGTCAGCATCAATATCATCATAGATACTCATGCTCTCTGTTAAAACAAGTTACAAGTTATGAATTTCTTTGAAGTTGTACAGTGCAAAAAGGGATTTAATCTGAACAGCTTACTAGTATAGAAACCCTAAGTAATTATAGAGCAGAAATCAATGTAAGATAGGTTAAAACAGTTCTAAAAGTTTCATCTATTTCCACACTATCAATTATAACAGATTTTCAGCAAAACATAATGTGTAAACAAAACATTTGATATTCTACTGCAAATGTTTAACTTAGTAAAAACCAAGAAGCCAACGATTAAAATAACTTCTCTGCATTTCAAGGTTATGAAGTCCTCTGGATAGCATCAGTGCCTGGCACAATGTCAGCAAATATTTTTTTTTTTTTTTAAATAAAAGAATTAATTAATTAAAAAAACTGAAGCTCGTTTAGGGGAATACAAAAATCCCAAATTAGTCATTTGATATTGGAGAAATCTGCAGGTATCCATCAGGAAAATGAGAGGGAAATGGAATAAAGAAGGGAGGGGAATCAGAAGCCAACACAAAATGCTATATGGATGATAACCCCAGTTTTATACCACTAAGAAGAAAAATGACAACAGTCAATTAAGAATGGCATGTCATTGTCAGAAACATCCAATGTCAGAGACATTAAAATGTTAAAAAAAAAAGTATATCTTAATACATAAAATACATATGGAGAAAAGAAAAATGCCTCAGGAAAATAAAATTGGTTCCAGAATATTATTTCTAGGATACTTCCCTGAGCAACGATGACGTTCCTTAAAGAAGAAGACAAGAGAATTGAGTGGGGCAACATAAATTTGTTGTGAGCACTGTTCACATAACTGCTCCAGCTGCTGATCATACTGTGCTTTGGTAGAGTTCCCAGACAGAGATTGCAAAGCCAATTCTAGCTAGGCTCTTCAATCTCGAGAACAAGAAAGCATGTCTAATCATTTATTCATTTATGTTCAGTTAATGAAAGAATGGAGTAAGAGATCATGGAAACCACTGATAGATGGTGACAGGAAGAGCACAACATCGTTTTGCTACAGGCCGACCTGACAAACACTATTTTCCTGAAAGCAAAAATCTCTGCCTTCTACACAGAAAAATACTTTTCCTACAAAAACTGCTTACCAGCACTTGCAACGGTTTCAAGGGAAAAGATGGGCTTTTCTTCTGTCTTGTAGGAGATGACAGACCTAAAAATTAATAAGCAAATATCAATCTCACAATAATATTTTAAAATTTAAGTAAGAATTTGCTTATTTTAAAGAACACAAGCATGAAAAAGCTTAGATTTCTAAATTTTTCTTGCCTGAACCGATTAAAGATGATAGACCCTTCGTCAAATTCGTATCCAGAATTCAGCAGTTCCAGGGCAATGACAGATGCATCTCCAAAAGTAGGAGGTTTTCTTCCTACTTCTTTGAAGGACACCAGAAACTGGTCAGAGTGAGTCCTACAAGAGAATCAGGAGATCACGCAGAGCAGTTTAAAGGAATATTTCTGCCAAAATAACACGGGAATAAGGAAAAGTGATTATTTATTTCACTGTGGATCAAGTTTTTTTTGGGGGGGGGCAGGCAAGGGCACATTCACTGAGTAGAGTTGTTCTATCCATTATCATGATTATTTAATGGCTGCAAGGAATAAGGACTAATAATCAGTCCTCTCTTATGTTGTATTTCTCTACGCCTTTATTTATCTTCTTTCTATCTCAATTAACTGCTGTTTATTTCTGATATTTCCAGGCTGTGCTAACTACCCAGAGTCCTTGCTTGTTTAAAATGCCAACTAGCTTTTGGTATTCCTATTGCATTCCACTTGTACTAGATGGAGAAACACAAGCCAAGTGAAAAACAGAAGAAATTTATATATTCTGGTATTTCTGAAAAAATAAATAAATAAATAAATAAATAAAAACAAAACCCAACCCTCTGAGAGTAAAACAGAAGAAATTTATATATTCTGGTATTTCTGAAAAAATAAATAAATAAATAAATAAATAAATAAATAAATAAATAAATAAATAAAAACAAAACCCAACCCTCTGAGAGTATAAAAATAGGTAATGATGCTGAAATAAACCATCAAAGACACTCCCGTTTATTCATGCTTGCACCCATTTACACATAAATAGTATCTATTTAAATTACCTATGAAGTATACCCCTGATTTTATCACCAATTCCAACGAGCATAACTTCTTTCCCAGCTGCTTGGAGTGTGGCCACCTCATTTTTCATCTGTTTAGCAACCGAGGAATGAATAGCACCACAGAGCCCTCGATCTGAAGACACACCGATAAGAAGGTGTTTCTTCTTGTCTTCAGGCACCTTAATATCAGCTTTTTCATACAGGGCTTAGATACAAACAAAAACAAGAATTTTAAAATATGTAACATACACTAAATATAGCAATAATCCCTGATTTACAAAAGAGATGAAAGAGTTGACTGTTTTTGAAATGATGCATTTAATTTAGGAGGTACCTAACTAATATAATCAAAACTGTCTGTTACTTATTCAATTCACAATCAGGTTGAAAACCATAAAGCTTTAAATCTCTATATCATAAAGGCTCCATGGGCCAATTAATCTCAAACGGTGACTTAAAGAAATCTCTGGTACAATTAAAGAACTTGTAAGGAGGCCTGAATTATAGAGTACCAACTTACCTACACATCAAACTCGTGAAGAATGCAAATCTTCAGTATACAAGCAAAAATTAGGAAGTATTTAGTGACCTGCTTCTATAATCAAGCTCATATAAAAACTACTGGCATTAAAATAGCAGATGCCACTTTATTTTGGGGATTGCCTTAACCACCTCACTTGGTTGGTCTAGTCTTGTAAGGAGCAGAGGCCAAGAGAGGATTAAATTGGATGAAATATGCACAGATTTTACTGGGAAGCTCAGGAAATGGCTGTGGGAGAAGTGGGAAAGGAGTTAGAAGGGCCTTCACATCATGACACCTGTCTGAGCTCCAGGAAGGAGGGAAGTGAGGTTGGGTGGCAGCTTCCTGGACTACTGTATAGTTGAGGGGAAGTTCAGCAAGGAGGTTGGGGGGACTGCAAGTCTCCCAGGAACATGCCTGCTTGGGCATCCTGTCTGCTCAGGTGCTGGCTAGGCATAGCCCATGGGAAGCGTGGCCTGGGTGTAAACGCTGGGGGAATTCCAGTGGCTGGGACCCCTGCAGGTGCGGAGCATCTTCAGGGCCACCACATTCACTCATTTTAACAAAATTCCTGCTACCACCTTTTTCATTAGAGAACAAGGATTCTCAAATGCCTAAACTGGAGGATCCTCCATAAAAAGCAGAGAGTAGTATGATGGGAGGACACCCACTGGGATGAGCACTGGGTGCTACTCCTGAAACCAGTATTACACTAATATGTTAACTAGATTTTTTTTTTTTACAGTAGGCTCCATGCTGGGCATGGAGCCCGATGTGGGGCTTAAACTCTCGACCCTGAGAGTAAGACCTGAGCTGAGATCAAGAGTCAAACATTTAACTGACTCAGCCACCCAGGTGCCCCCAATTAGAATTTAAATAAAAATTTGAAACAAAAAAAGGAGAGAGAAGTACTCAACTCCAAAGTACTATTTAAGTCTCTTAAGTTTTATATAGTATAAAATGCCTGTTAAAATTTTCTAATTTAAATATTTAAAATGATCAGCCACTTAGTATCTAGCCGTTAGTATTTGGTTTGAAGGACTTCGGAACTGACTGGAAGCCTCGGCTTGAATTTTTAATATTTTACCGCAAATACTCTAATCAGACTTCTTCTTTATTAATTTCGTGATTATGGACTTCGGAGGGAAAAACATTTATTATACTTAATCATATCAGCAGGAAAGGTGAATAGTGAAATAACCTCCCTTTTTTATAAATAGGCCAGAGTAATTTATCAACCAAACTTAACTGAGCCACCAGGGTGCTTCGTATTTATCATGCAGCGAATGGGATTCACAAGAGCTGGTGCTGGTAAGGATTGCTGGAACCTAACCTGCCAACCCTCCTCTGTACTGTTACGTGAAACTAAATGTAGCATTTTGAGAGCGAGGACCCATTTCCACCAAGGCCAAGTGTTCTATCATTTTCTCATGCAAAGTTTTTACCAGTATAAATGAACATTTTAAAACATGGAAGAGTACAAGAAAACTTTTGCACGAGGAAATTTACATCTATTATGTTAATGCACAGATAATACATAAATTTTCTTCAACTTGGAAATAAGCAAATTTTGCTTTTTTTACAGTTGATGTTGACACATTCCACTCATGTATCCACGCTTGCTCAGTCAACTCCACTGTAGGGTACCACATCCCCACCCCACGGTCCTAAAACAGCACATCACAATGTCATAGGACAAAGCCAAGCACCTGAGTTGAATGCACTATATCTCTAAGTTCTTTTCAATGTATAGTTAATAATCTGGAAACATTTTCAGAGTATTTTAAACATTCAGAGAACAAACAGCGGTTACTAGGCAGGCTTTGATGCCAAACCACCTAAGTGCATGACCTCGGGCAAGTTACTTGACTTTACTGTTTCTCATCTGCAAAGCAGGGACCCTAGCAGTTCTGACCTTCATAGGTTTGCTATGAAAAATGAGCAATGTCAAACTCTCACAATAGACCTGTTATCACCAAACACCAAATAAGTCATTAGTGGTGATCTCTGTTAAGCAGTTCTTCATAATTTGTGAATTACTACACCCTTCTCTTACCCAAAGAGCCTACTCCATACACTCGAGCTGGTTTCAGCTCTCTCTCGGCTCGGGCATATTTTGCTGCTGCTACCATTTTCATAGACTTGGTGATTTTCTGGATGTTTTTGATGGACTTTAGTCGCCGGGTAACTGAAAAGCAAAAGTACTGTGTTACATTATAGGAGTTTTAACGTCACTTGTGAATTTACTGCAATAACTTTCTAAACTGCAGGGCAGAATAATCAGCACTTAGACAATGATTAACAGGATGACGCTAACTGAGGCTTGAAATTAAGAATGAGTACCAAGCAGACGTGACCCAGCTGCTCTTCGGACAGACAAGGTGGCCACGTGAGTGCTAACAGGTCAACCCAGCTGCCACTCACACAGGACAGGCAGGACGGCCACAGAGCAGGGCAGTTTATCATACATTTAAGACATTTAAATAGGAATGCCTGGGTGGCTCAGTGGTTGGGCACCTGAGGTCAGTGAAACCTCCACTCAGGTCGTGATCCTGGGATCCAGGATCGAGTCCCGCGCATCAGGATCCCTGCGAGGAGCCTGCTTCTCCCTCTGCCTCTGTCTCTCTCTCTGTGTCTCTTGTGAATAAATAAATAAATAAATCTTAAAAAAATTTAAATATAGCTTTTTGTACTTATATCATTGTACAGACAAAAGAATGAAACAACCATGTGTTGCCTCACTCCAAAATAAGTTACATATGCACATATGACTTAGAATCATCTTGTCAATTTTGACCAAATATACAATGGGCTAAAGCAGCATATTTTTCAAAGTATTTTTTTGGTCAAAATTTAGTTTTTGTTAATTCACATACTGAAATTAAGTACTTACTATCTTTTAGAGTTGCCATATTTCGAACTTGGATCCTGAAAATAAAGGTTTAAAAATATTTTAGTTTTCTGAAAAATAGCCCAATGCAAGAAAAACCTTCAAAGTTAATAAGTTTAAAAAATGCCCCACAAAGAAACAACCTATTAAATATAGGACTCTGATATACATATGTATACACACACATATATATTTAATCCCTTAATACTGATAGCAAACCTATTATTACCAAAGGCCTCATTTTGTGTGACCTGGCAACACAAACCTTCCACTGCAGTCACGTGGTGTTCACACTTGCTCTAATCCCGCTTCCATGCCTACCTATGTCTGCACTGTTTCCACAACAGAAAAGTCCTTCCCCTTGTTAGGTTATCCAACTATACTTAAAACCAAGGTCAGGCACCTCTAAAAAGCTACCTTGACTTCCTTAGTTCATCAAAACTTTCTCAAATAAGATCAAGTAGATCAATTATACATTCTAACATGACCACATGTGTGCAAGTACAGTTGACTTCTCCAACTCCACTCAATAAAAAATGTACTAAGCAGCTATTATGCTTCAGGACATGCTCTGTGGCCACAGGAAGCATACTATTCTCTCATAAACAAGATTCATAAAAACTTATGATTTACATTAAATGTTTTTCTAGTCTTTATGATTAAAGTGCTAATGCATAAAAAATAATTTGATTTAAATTTATGTTAAATATACACACATACGTGCATATATTTATAAAAGATAAATACATGAGGCTCACCACCCTAAGGAAGACAGCACATTATTAAATATAAATTATTTCAGCTCTTCAGTCCCTACAAAGTGCCTGTGTTGGCTCAGAAAGCTCCATGGGAGAACCAAAGATCTGTAAATTTGTACATACAGAAGGCCTAAGGAGGGCATTCCCAAATAGTACATGGTTTTGAAGCTGGAGACATAGGTTGGGTTAATAATTTTAAATTTTATTTTATAAGTTAGCAAGGAAACATGGAATATAAGCCACACCCAGTTTAGTTTTTCAGTAAAGTACCTCAGATGGCAGTGAAAAGCATAAAATGATACTATATTATTGATGATATGAGGGCTGCTGCAGCCTCCAAGTGTGAGAAAGCAAGAATCTAAACTAACATGTGGGCAAAGCAACAGGGAGAATAGATTTATGAGCAAGTTCTTAAGAGTGAAAAGGAAAACAATAAGAATGATTTCCAATTTAATGACTTGAGTAGATAGTGTTGTCATTAACCAAGGCAGAAAGACTGAGCGGGGGTGATCTCTCTAGAGATCATGAATTTTAATGAATAAAGACCATGGGAGAAGTGGAAATGTCCAATGGGTTTGGGAAACATGTGAGACTTTTGATACTTGAGATACAGATCTGTAAGTTGGTGACAAAATAGGGAAGTAGAATTAAAAGCAGAAGGAACATTTCCTAATTTTATGAGGCCAGCATTATCCTAATATCAAAACCAGATAAAATTATAAGAAATGAAAATTTGAGAACATGATCTCTCACGAACACAGATGCAGAATTCCTCAATAAAAGATGAGCAAACTGGGGGTGCCTGGGTGGCTCAGTCGGTTGGGTGCCTGCCTTTGGCTCAGGTCATGATCCCAGGCTCCTGGGATCAAGCCCCACATTGGGCTCCCTGCTCAGCGGGGAGTCAGCTTCTCCCTCTCCCTCCTTGTACTCTCTCTCAAATAAATAAACAAATCTTTAAAAAAAGAAAAAGATTAGCAAACTGAATCCAACAACGTATTAAAATGAATTATACACCATGACACTATGACCAAGTGGGATTTATTCCAGGTATGCAAGGCTGGCTCAGCACTTAAAAATCAAATAATAGGGATCCCTGGGTGGCGCAGCGGTTTGGCGCCTGCCTTTGGCCCAGGGCGCGATCCTGGAGACCCAGGATCGAATCCCACATCAGGCTCCCAGTGCATGGAGCCTGCTTCTCCCTCTGCCTATGTCTTTGCCTCTCTCTCTCTCTCTCTATCATAAATAAATAAAAAACAAAAACAAAAAAAGAAAGCCTTTAAAAAAATAACAGTAACAATCAAATAATATAATCCATCACATCAACAGGTTAAAGAAGAAAAATCAAATGGCCAATAGATGCAGAAAAATTTTTTTGACAAAATCTAATGCACATTCACGGTAAAAAACAAAAACAAACCAAAAAACCCTCAGCAAATTATGAACAGAGAATTTCCTGAACTGATAAAGAACATCTACCAAAAGCCTCTAGGGTTTAATGACAAGAACTAGGAGTTTCCCCCTAAGATTGGGACTAAGGCAAGGATGTCCTCTCTCATCACTCCCATTCAACATTGTACCAGAAGTCTTGGCTAATACAGTAAGACAAAACAGGGGGAAAAAAGGTATACAATTTGGGAAGGAAGAAATAAAGCTGCCTTTGTTCATAGAGGACACAACTGCCTATGTAAAAAATTGCAAAGAATCGGCAAAAACCTCTCCTGGAACCAATTACAGTAAGGTTGTGGGGAACAAGGTCAATATATACAAGTCAACTGCTTTCTTTTATAGTAGCTATGAACAATTGGGAATTTCAAATTAGAAAAACAATAGCATAAAAAAAGGAAAGAAAAACAGTGTCATACAGTTGTACACTTAAAAATGGTTAAGATGGGGGACACCTAGGTGGCTCAGGTCATGATCCCTCACAGTGGGGTCTCTGTTCAGGAGTTGGCTTCTCCCTCTGCCTCCGCCCCTCTTCTCCCCAGCTCATGCGGTCTCTCAAATAAATAAATAAAATCTTAAAAAAATGGTTAAGATGGTAAATTTATGTTATGTACATTTTATCACAATAAAAAAACACATTAAAAAGATTATAAATCTAACAAAACAGGCCATAAGAAACCCACAAAACCGGGATGCCTGGGTGGCTCAGTGATTGAACATCGCCTGCCTTTTTGGCTCAGAGCTTGATCCCGGAGTTCCAGGATCAAGTTCCACATCAGACTCCCTGCATGGAGCCTGCTTCTCCCTCTGCCTATGTCTCTACCTATGTCTCTGCCTCTGTGTGTGTGTGTGTGTGTGTGTGTGTGTGTGTGTGTCATGAATAAATAAATAAAAATCTTAAAAAAAAAAAAGGAAAAGAAATCCACAAAACCAATGAAAGAAGAAACTAAATGCAAAGAGTTCATATTTATGAATATTCAATATTACTAAAATGTCAATTCTTCCTAACTTGATTGATACAATTTCAGACAAAATCTCAGCAAGTTATTTTATATATACCAATAAACTGATTTTAACATTTACATGGAAAGCAAAACACCCCGAATAGCCAATATAATACTGAAGAACAAAGCCAGAGAACTGATACTACCTGAGCCCAGACTTTCACGTGTAAGTGAACTAAAAAGCAACAAAACAACAAAAGCAGCAACAAAAACAAATGAATACACAAACCGAAAGTAGAAAGAGGCCTACAAACTCAGTACAGATGGCTGCCAGGGTGAGAGGGGTGAGGGGATGAGGACAGTGGGTGAAGGGGAGTAGGAAGTCCAGGCATCCAGCTGTGGAGTTAAGTTGGGGAAATAAAAGACACAGCAGGAGGAAGAGAGAACCAGAAACAGATCCACACAAATACAGTCAACTGATTCATGTCTGATACAGGAGCAAAAGTAATTAAATGAAAAGAGGACACTCTTTACTACAAGTGATCCTGAATACTGGATATCTATGGGAAAATATTAATCCAGATAATAAAGCCAGAAAACAAATCCTACACTTTTCACAAAAATTAACTTGAGGCATAGATCTAAGTGTAAAACACAAAACTATAAAACTTCTAGAAGATATCACAGGAAAAAATCTAGGTGCTTTGAGGATAGCTCTAAGTTTTTACATAAACATGAAAAGCATGACCTATGAAAGAAAAAATGATTAAGCTGGGATTTATGAATTTAAAAAACTTCTACTCTGTAAAAGACACTATTAGAGAGGAAAAAACAAGCCACACACCAGGAGAAAATGTTTGCAAAACACTTATCTGATAAAGGACTGCTATCTAAAATACACAGAAAACTCTTAAAACCCAACAGTAAGAAAACAAACAACCCCAATAAAAAAATGAACAAAAGGGGGTCCCTGGGTGGCCCAGCGGTTTAGCACCTGCCTTCAGCCCAGGGCGTAATCCTGGAGACCCAGGATGTAGTCCCACCCACATCAGGCTGCCTGCATGGAGCCTGCTTCTCCCTCTGCCTCTCTGTCTTTCATGAATAAATAAATAAAATCTTAAAAAAAAAAAAAAATGAACAAAAGATCTGAACGCAAATCTCACCGAGGAAGATAAACAGATGGCAAATAAGCAGAAAAAGGATGCTCAGTATCGTATTATCAGGGAATTGCAAATCAAAACAATGAAATATCACTACACACCTGTAAGTTTTTTGTTTGTTTTTTTTTTTTTTTTGAGAACGAGGGGGAGAGTAAGCAGCCTCCCATGTGTAGCATGGGCTCAATCTCATGACCCTGGGATCATGACCTGAGCTGAAACCAACTATCAGACACTTAACCACCTGAGCCACCCAGGCACCCCAAGAATGGCTAAATCTTTATTTTTAAAAAAAGATTTTATTTATTCATGAGAGAGACACAGAGAGGCAGAGACATAGGCAGAGGGAGAAGCAGGCTCCCTCCATGCAGGGAGCCCAATGCGGGACTCGATCCCAGGACCCTGGAACCACGACCTGAGCCAAAGGCAGACGCTCAACCACTGAGCCACCCAGGTGTCCTGGATGGCTAAATTTTCAACAAAGGACAATTCTAAATGATGAAAAAGATGTGAAGCAACAGGAACTCTCATTGATTGCTGGTGGGAATATGAAATGGTATGGCTACTCTGGAAGATGGTTTGACAGTTTCTTATAAATCTAAACAGTGTTAACATATGATGCAGCAATCATGCTTCTAGGTATTTACTCAATTGAGCTAAAAACTTATGTCTACACAAAAACCTGCACATGAATGTTTATATCAGCTTTATTCACGATCGCCAAAACTAGAGGCAACCAATATGTCTTTCAATATGTGAATGAATGGAAAAACTGGTACATCCATACAATGGAGTTATTCAGCAATAAAAATATTCAGCAATAAAAATAAATGAGCTACCAAGCCACAAAAGACATGGAGAAACCTGAGCTGCATATTGCTAAGCAAGGAAGCCAATCTGAAATGGCTTTACACTGTCTGATTCTGACTATCTGGCATTCCAGAAAAGACAAATCTGCAGCAAGAGTAAGATCAGCAAGTAACATCATTTGTTGGATGACTTTTTTTGTGGATCAACTTTTTCACCCCAACTTCCCTGTTTAGCGTTCATTCAGTTCTAAAGACATCTATGTTACTTTATTATTAAGCACAGTTTGGGTACCTACATAGTAACCTTAAGCTGATCCAACTCTCTTTAGGGGGACCTTGCTCTACTGAATACATAATTCTTGCAAATGAAAACGTAAAGTTCTTAATCAGTTGCTTGTTCTGGAACATGCATCATGTCCTGGGAAATCCTCAGGAGATTACTGGAGACACTTGAAACATATCAAATACAGTGGACAGAAATATCAGTGGCTGTGATTACCACCATTTACTATGACCACACAGCATTGTTATCAAACCTGAGAGATGTAGTAGAGGAGGGAGTCAGGGAGGTTGCTAGGGTAACGATTCTTCAAAGAAATTACAGAGTTTGCAAGAATGTTAAGGTGTCTAATGCTGTAGAAATATAAAAGTCCATCACCTGTCTCTCCACCAAACAATGACTCCCTGGCACCCCTGCGACCACCCTAGATCCAGTCTTGTTGGGCAAGCACAATAAACCTTCTCACACTACATTTTATGTAGGAACCGTATAACGCCGTCTACATTTTTCAGTTTATGTATCTGGATCCATACCAGCACTTCCCCACCATGCTCTGTTCTTTAATGAACTGTGCACTATCATTACTTCCATTTAACAGATGAAGAAATGCTGGCAGAGACACTGAGTACCTTGTTCAGGGTCACATAGTCAGGTGAGTGGCAGCTGAGATTCAAATCCTGGTAGCTGGCTCCAGAGTGGATCTCCTACACTACACATCCTGATACCTCACATGTTTTACATTTACAAGTAAAGAAATATCTGCTACCTCAATCTCAGAAGGCAATCTGCCTTCCTTTTCAGTGTATGTAATTCAATTCATGGCTACTGGAATGCTATTATAAAACAGTTCCATTTTAGAGAATGGGGAACATGGAACACGTCCCCTGATTTGAAGACAGAAAAATCCCACTTCTCCCCAAACCCCTTATTTCCATTTCCTTAAATGCTACTTAATAACAAGTTTAATTTCTGAAATTTAGGGTATCTCACTGAAACTCTAAACAACATAATTTCACATTAATAAATAAAATAATAAGGCCTAATACTTAGCTAACGTAAGCTAACCTCCCTGAAACAAAGACTGTTAACGATAACAAACTGCATTTTTCAAAGCTCCCAAAAACCAAAACAGAACAGAGACACTGCCCCTTCGTGGTTCTGTGAAGGCAAAGCTATTTTCTCCTCTTCCAAATTAATTCTGAGGAGTGTGAAACATTAAGATGGTTTTCATTTCTGAGTTTAAAAGGCAATTAGGAGTGGGAAGCAAAAGGGCACCCAGAGCAATGGAATATGCATGACGCATTCCATCAGTTTGATGAATATTCATAACCTACCAATTTAAAACCAACATTTCTAAAGGCATTAAGGTCAGGACTACAACCTGCATCTGCCAATGTAGGGGCCGAGCAGATGTGTCAAGACAACGCTTATTTAAAACAATCCCTTATTATCATATCTTCAAACTGTCTTACAAGGTTTTGTTTTTTTTTTTTTTAAAAGTAATTACTACAATTTTATGCAAAATATTTTGTTCTCCTTTCAGGAACTCTTTCCATTCCTGAACAATCAACTTGGATACTCCATCAGGTAAAAATACTGACAGATGACCTGGCTGCGCAGAACAGGGGAAGGAAGGAGAGCTGATGCTTGCTGAGCACCACTGCAGGCCAGACACTGTCCCACAAAGCTCACTAAGACCACGTGTATTTGTTGACCACCACTCTTTTTGTGGGGTGTGCATATATATATATATATACACATATATATGTATATATGTGTGTGTGTATATATATACATATATATATATATTTTTTTTTTTTTGAGTTCCATTTGATTTGACCACCACTTTTTAGTACTGTCCACAGTACCTACGTGGTCCAGGTACTGGACCAACACGTGTGTGAGGAGTGACTGACAAATGGTCAACCTACATGACTGAGAATCCAACTAAGCGACTTACTTGCCATGAATACTCATTTTCAGTATTAGAAACAATCCTGACTTTGAAGGCAAATCCACCCACAGTTTCAGCAGGCATTCGCATCTGGTGTCATTACCTCACTATCCTACGAATCCTTTGCTTAATGAAATCCATAACTTGTTCCCATTAAAACCTTTATCGTCTCTGCACGTGAAAATCAGGACGCAAAAACCTAGCTCGGCGCAGCAGCTCCTTAGAATTCCTCTTTGCTGTAAAAACTGGGGAATTGGTGCGCTCAGCTTCTAGCCAATAATCCCCTTAGCACCGTGTCTGAACTTCTTCCAGACTGTCTAGCTTTAAGACATTTCATCCTATTATATGGTACCACCCACAAAACAACGTTTACTCGGCCTACTGCTGGGCTTTCTGACGTGCTTATTTTTTTTTTTTTTTTCTCCTTTCCTCCCCGGGAAACCAATGTTTAAAATCCTCAATCTGGGCAGCCCGGGTGGCTCAGCGGTTTAGCGTCACCTTCAAACCAGGGCCTGATCCTGGAGACCCGGGATCGAGTCCCCCGTCGGACTCCCTGCATGGAGCCTGCTTCTCCCTCTGCCTGTGTCTCTCTCTCTCTCTCTGTCTCATGAATGACTAAATAAAATCTTTAAAAAAATAAAAAAAAATAAAATCCTTAACCTTGCACCGCCGTTCACAGATGGCGTTTGAAAGCCGCCCAGCTGTCTCCTCCCCCTCCTGGGGACCTTGGGGGGCAGCTTCATGACCTTGCAGGGTAACTGCTTGAACCTGCTGGTTTCGAGGCAGTACTAGGTGTCTCTCCCTTCCGATCGCCATCAGGCGGGTCTTTTTTCCGGGTCCCTTCTGCACCCCAAGTGACCCGGGCGGAGGGCACTCGCTCCGTGCACTCAGCAGTGGCCGGCCCTCACCTCCGGGCTGAGGCCAACAGCTCCCGCCGGCCCAGGCGGCCTCTGCCCGGCTCTGCAGGGCCCCTGAAGGCCCTAGACCTCGCCTCGGGGCCTCCCCTCCCCCTCGGGCCGGGGAACGACTCCCCGGGCTGCACCTGCACCTGCGCGCAGCGCGCTCCGCAGGGATGCATCAGAGGAGGGACTCCCAGGCCGCCCCCAAATCGAATCGGACTCGGGTCTCCCCCGCTCCCCCCGCGAGGCCCCAGACGGCCGCTCCTCGGGTCCCGGCCGCCGCTCCCCCGCAGCCCGGGCTGCCCGGGGCCTCCGCGGGGCAGCGGGCCCAGCAGGCCTTGCGGCCCCCGGCCGGCGCCGCTCGCCTCCACCCGCGTCCGCGCCCCCCGGACCGAGCTCTGCCACTCCTCGCGCCGCTCCCGGCCCTCCCGCAAGCTGCCATACCATTGCGGCTGCACGGCCCAGGCCGAGAGCCCGGCGACGCCCGCCCGAGAGAACATGGTGCCGCCGGCGCCGCTGAAGGTCGGTCAGACAGGCCTCACCGCGCCTGCGCGGGGCCTTCCCGACGCGCCCGCCCACCGCGCTCTCTCCCGCAGTCTCGCTTCCTCCCGCCGCCGACGGCGAAGCCTCGCGAGCGTTGGAGGGGGCTGTGCCTCCCGAGGCCCCACCTCCTTCCGGCTCTGGGCCCACCCACCTAGCTTCCTTCCGCTTCCGGTTGGCGGGGCGCTGGGCTTGGGGAGAGTTGTCGCTGCCGGTGGTCGCGATGGGAAAGTCCGATTTCCTTACCCCGAAGGCCATTGCCAACAGGATCAAGTCCAAGGGGCTTCAGAAGCTGCGCTGGTACTGCCAGATGTGCCAGAAGCAGTGCCGGGACGAGGTAAGCGGGCCCGGGGGGGGTGTGCGGGGAGGGGGGTCCGCGCTGGGCGACCAGCTGCCCGCCTCCCCGGGCGGCCTCACCTGCACCGCTCGCGCGGGGGGAGCCGGGGGGCTCGGGCGCCTCATCCCTCCGCGAGCTTACCCCGGGAAGGAGTGACCTGGGAAAAGGTTCCGCAGCTCTCCGGGACGGGAAGCTGCTCCTCTAGCCGCGTCCTAGAACGGCGGCGCTGGAGGGGGCAGCGCCAGGCCTGGGGATAGCAGCAGTCCTGACTCGACGCGGCCCGGGAGGCTCGGGGTGACTAGGCTCCAGGCCTCCTGTCGGGGTCGGACGACGCCGTGGCAGGTGTTTCTGCAGCGCGGGCAGCACTGCTGTGGATGGACCGTGGTCGCGGGCCAGGCTGTCAGGAGTCCCAGCCGCGCCGCTCCCCACCCGTGTAGTGCGGGGCAGGTCGCTTGCATTCCCCCTGCCTGTTGGCTTGTCTCGTTAAATGGGAATAAGAATTGCACCAAGCAGGGGAGGGCCCCTGGGTGGCTGGCTCAGCGGTTGAGCATCTGCCTTGGGCTCAGGGCGTGACCCCGGGGTCCTGGGATCGAGGCCTGCACCCGGCCCCTCTGCCTGTGTGTCTCTGCCTCTCTCTGTCTCTGTGTCTCATGAATAAATACAAACTTTTTTTTTTTTTAAATTTTAAAGGGAGGATTGTACCTACCGGTAAGATTGGGAGTTTTATTTTTTTATTATTATTATTTTTTTTAGATTGGGAGTTTTAAATCCATGAATGATGTGGCCATGGCTGGGGAAGGCAGGCTGTCTTTGGGCAGATCTTAGAAACTTTGGTATAGGGGTCCCATGAAGTCTATATTTTTTTCTCTCATTGTTGAGGCGGATGATAAAGCACCTTGAAGAACTGAGAGCAAGCTAGTGACAGGCTCATCATCTTCTCTGGACATTGAGTTGGATTGCGTAGGTGCAGGGGAATGTTGGATAATCAGAAGGATAACCCTCCTCCAGGGTTTCCCCCAGCGGGGGATTAGATGCTTCGGGATGGACTCACACTGAATAACACCGATACAGTCTTTTTTTTCTTTTTCATCTCTCTCCACTTCTCTTTTTTTAGTAGTCAAGGTGAAATTCTCACACAGAAAACGAGAGGCTAATACCGTGAACATGCATGTATCTATGACCCATATTTAACATTCTTTTTTTTTTTTTAAAGATTTTATTTATTTATTCATGAGAGACACAGAGAGAGAGAGGCAGAGACACAGGCAGAGGGAGAAGCAAGCTCCATGCAGGGAGCCCGATGTGGGACTCAATCCCAGGTCTCCAGGATCACATCCTGGGACGGAGGCAGGCACTAAACCGCTGGGCCACCCGGGCTGCCCCGTATTTAACATTCTAAGCAACTTGTCTGTCTTTGCTTTTTTCAGAAATATGTTAAAGTATATTGCAAACCTTGGGACATTTATCACTACATACTTAATTATGCATCTCTAAGATATTTGGGTCTCTCTCTCTCTGTCTCTCTCTTTTTTTTTTTTTTTTTTTTTTAGGATTTTTATCTATTTATTTGAGAGAGAGAAAGCATGAACAGGGGGAGGGGAAAAGGCAGAGCGAGGAACAAGATGATTGGGACTTCATTCCAGGACCCAGGACCTGATCCAAAGGCAGTTGCTTCCAACTGAGCCACCTAGGGTCCCCGTCTAAAACACTCGGACCTTTTTCTAGGTAGCCACAATACCCATCAGCCCACATAACAAAATTAATAATTTCCTTCTGTCATCTGAAACATACTCCATATTCGCTTGTCCTCCCTCCCTTGTTCCCACAGATGCTTTTTATTTATTTATTTTTATTTTTAAAAGATTTTAACTATTCATGAGAGACACAGAGAGAGAGGCAGAGACACAGGCAGAGGGAGAAGCAGGCTCCCTGCAAGGAGCTCAATGCAGGACTCGATTTTGGGAATCCAGGATCAGGCCCCAAGCCAAAGGCAGACACCCAACTGCCGAGCCACCCAGGTGTCCTGCACAGATGCTTTTTAAAAGTTTTTTCAAACCATGATCAAATCAAAAGCTATGAATTGGATGTGTTATTAGGACTTTAAAAAATATTTTTTTAAGAGCAATTTTAGGTTCACAGCAATAAAGAGTGGAAGGTACAGAGCTTTCCCATAGATAGGCCCCACTACAGCTTCCCCCTATCAGCATCTTGCAAAAGAGCAGTACTTTTTTACAATCAATAAAGTTACATTGATATGTCATCATCACCAAAGTTTACAGTTTATGGTACCGTTCACTCTAGATGTTGGACATTCTATGTGTTTGGACAAATGTATAATGACATATACCCATGATTATAGTATCATACAGAATAGAGTTTCACTGCCTTAAAAATCTCTGCGCTCTGGATTATTAGGACTTTTAATCCTTTCTCAGTTCTAAACTGAATATAGACCCCACTTCCCTCACCCTTTCTCCTGACCCCTGAAACCCAATTATTTTTCTTTTCTTTTTTTTAAATTAATTTTTTATATGAGTATAGTTGACACACATTACACACACATTACATTAGTTAGTTTCAGGTGTACAACATAATTTATATCTTAGACTATAATCCTGTTTATACCTTATGCTGTGTTCACAAATGTAGCTATCTGTCACATATCACATTATTTTATTAACAATAGCGTTGACTATTTTCCCTATGCTGTACCTTTTATTTCCATGACATTCGTTCTATCACTGGGCGCCTGTATCTCCCACTCCCCTTCACCTGTTTTGCCATCTTCTAATCCCCCTCCCCAGCAACCGTCAGCTCTCTGTGTTTATAGGTCCAATTGTGCTTTTGTTTTTGTTTATCCCTTAGTTTTTTAGATTCCACATATAGGTGAAATCATACAAAATTTGCCTTTCTCTGACTTATTTCACTTAGCATAATACAGCCTGGGTCCATCCATATGGTCACAAATGGCAAGACCTCATTCTTTTTTTTACAGCTGAGTACTATTCCACTGTGTATGTCTTCTTTATCCATCTTCTTTGTCTGTTCATCTATCAGTGGATGCTTGATTGCTTCCATATCTTTGTCATTCAGTTGTTTTTCTGACATTGACTAGAAGAGACTGGGCTGGTAACTGCCTTGGAGCATTGCCACTTTCTGGTATAAAACAATCAGGTTTTCTTATGGTTATCTTTCACCTTCTTTCTCTAATTTATAGTTTCTATAAACCAAAACTTAGATATGAAGGCTTGATTAGGTCCAGGTTAAATATTTTAGGGAAGACTACTTTATAGGTGATCCTGTGTATTTCGTGTTATATCACAAAAGGAAGCCCATAATGTCTGATAGTGCTAAGATATTTAAATAAAGATGACAGCCTGTAAAGTAATGTCAGAAAGTAATATTTTCCCTTACTAGCAAGTAACTGGTAAGGAATTATCTAGGTTCCCATCAGCCTTTTACTTAGGTGTTTTAGTATCTGTGATTGAGTCCGTTATTGCCATAAGAGTTGCAAAGTGGTTATTTTTCTATATTTTTCTAAATGTATTATTGGCTACCATTCTTTTATAAAAAGAGCATTTTCTCATTAATTAGGACTGTTTGGTTATCCTTAAATGTTACCCTAAAATATAATTCCTATGGGAAAAGGAGATTAAAGGCTTAATTCATTCTTTTAGTTGCCAACTTCAGAGTAAGATACTTGTGGTGGTTCTGTCCTGTTTGCCCTCAAATCTGTTCATTGCCTTCCCTACCTGGGAGGGTGGCCTGCAGGAGGAGAAGTTGACCCTTCCAAGGTCTTCCCCTGTCTCCCTAGCTCTCAGTATCCGAACATTGAGGGGAAGGAGGTCAGATCCAGAGTACTCCCTGCCACCCCCCACCAGCCCATCCACTCTTATGGGCTTCTTGAATGTAATAACATCATTTTGTTTTCATTTTATTGATTTATTTTTAACTTAGGGAATGTAGTACTGGTTTTCATTCATGAGACTGATACTAAGTTTCCTTTTAAGATATCTTTAAGTAAAAGTAAGGCACAGGTGGTACACAGATGAGGCAGGAATAGTGTGGGTAGACTGTGGGTGATCAAAGCTTAGGAAGCTAAGCAAGATGGAGTGTTGACGTCAGGCCAGAGACATGGGATTGAGCAGAGGGACACTAGAAGAGTTCTTAAGGAGGCTGAGTGGACTTGGTGATGATGGAAGGCAGACATAGAGGAGGATTCCAGGATGCCTGACTCTGGGGTCCTGGCTCGGGTGATGGGTGTGTGATTGTGCTGTTCACTGAGATGGGGAATATGGGAGGACGGACACATTTTCATTTCTATTTCTAGTGAAGAATCAGGTGTAAATGTTGAGTAGATACAAAGCCAAAACTTAGAATTTTTTTTATTAACCATCAGAAGAAGATGAAATTTAGTATATTTAACATGAGGTTTCTGTAGTATGCCACGATATCTTTTGGATAATGAATTGAAGTAGAGAAAAGTGAGTGAAAATAGTCCCCTTAATAGAAATTCACTACTGACCCATTTTACTTCATTACATCTCTCTAAGTGCTTGCACAGCACTACATGAAGTAGGTGTCCAATAGAATTTGTTAAAGTGATTTAAAAAACAGTCACTCTTTTGTTACTGTGCCCAGTCATGTTTCTTATTAATGTGTGTTTTCCAAAGCACTGTTTTTCTGCCTTTTTAATCTCCTGGATTATTCTTTAATTAACAGTGTTGCATAACTCAACCTTGTAAAAAACTTGTTTAAAAAAATGATAGTGTGTTTAGAGCTAGTTATTTTTCTCTTTTTTTCCCTTTTCTTTATTGTTTGTTTTTTCAATTTATCATCAAAGAGCAGCTTTTTAGGATTGATTAAATACTTTTCTTTAGGGCCTATTATGATGACCTAGATGACCTAAATCAGAATGTAACTACTACCTTTCCATTTTTGTAGAATGGCTTCAAATGTCACTGTATGTCTGAATCTCATCAGAGACAACTCTTGCTGGCTTCTGAAAATCCTCAGCAGTTTATGGATTATTTTTCAGAGTAAGTAGCTTGAGGACATCCTTTCTCATAAGCTTTATTCAGTTGGACTCTTAGTAGATGCTTAGTATTTTCTATATTGGGAGCTCTGTTCATTCTTTACACATTAACACAATAGCTGTATTATCTTGTGCTCAGGTTTTGTTTTCCTTTGACAATTTATTATAGCGTAAAATTGTTGCAGAAGTGGGTCTCACAATTTAGTCTTGCACTTCCAACATAAACTGTCTTCATTCCAACTCAGTTGTGGCTAAGAGCACAGCCCTGGAGTCAGACTGTCTGCTTTAAACCTGCAAGTCCAGGCTTCTCTACTCATGAGCTGTGTGACTTTGGCTGAAACACATTTGTCTGTGCTTTTGTCTTCTCATCTGTAAAATGGACCTAAAGACCGTACCCTCTTCGAAGTGTTCTCTTTATTTTATAAAGTTTATATAAAGATTAATAAATTAATACTTTTTTAAAGTTTTGTTTTGTTTTAAGATTTTTTTTTATTTATTCACGAGAGACCCAGAGAGAGGTAGAGACACAGGCAGAGGGAGAAGCAGGCTCCTCACCAGGGAGCCCAATGTGGGACTCGATCCCAGAACTCTGGGATCACACCCTGAGCCAAAGGCAGACACTCAACCACTGAGCCACCCAGGTGTCCCAATGAATTAATATTTTTAAAGTGTTTACAAGAGTACTCAGTACTCGATGAATAGCTGTAAATTATTATTACTATTAATGTTTAGTTTTGTTTCTACCTGTTTCTTTCCAAAGTTCTAGACCTTTTGTACTTAGGATCCCTTTACACCCTTAAAAATTATTGAAGAGCCCTGAAGAGCTTTTGTTTATGTTTGATATTGATACTTGATTTTAATATATTGGTATTTGTAACATAGAGATTAAAAATGAAAAAATTAATGTATTAATTCATTTAAAATAACAGTATTAAACCTATCACATGTTAAAATAATTTTTTTATTTTAAAAATGTATTTTCTAAAACAAAACAAAAATAAGAGTGACGTTTATATTTTTGCGAATCTCTTTAGTGTCTTAATGCTTTCTTTTTTTTTTAAAGATTTATTTATTTATTATTTATTTATTCATGATAGACAGAGAGAGAGAGAGAGAGAGGCAGAGGCAGAGACACAGGAGGAGGGAGAAGCAGGCTCCATGCAGGGAGCCCCACGTGGGACTCGATCCCGGGACTCCAGGATCGCGCCCTGGGCCAAAGGCAGGCGCTAAACCACTGAGCCACCCAGGGATCCCCTCTCTTTAGTGTCTTAATAGAAGATAGTTGGATTCCACACCTGCTTCTGCATTCAATCTGTTTCTAAAGGAAACCCATCCTGTTCATAGATGTATAGTTGTAATAGGGGCAATATATTTTTTTAAAGATTTATTTATTTATTTATTCATGAGAGAACAGAGAGAGAGAGGCAGAGACAAAAGCAGAGGGAGAAGCAGGCTCCCTGCAGGGAGCCCGACGTGGGACTCCAGGATCACGCCCTGGGCTGAAGGCAGGCACTTTAACTGCTGAGCCACCCAGGCGTCTAGGGGTAATATTTTAATAGCCTTTTTCAGTTAATTTTGGATATTCTTCTTTGATACTGCATCAAAACAATAGCATGGTAGTTTCTTAAACTTTTTTTTAAGTTATTTTTTTATTATTTTAGAGAGAGAGTATGCACACTCATGCACAAACTGGAGGAAGGGCAGAGGAGGAGAGAGAATCCACAAGCAGACTGTCCACTGAGGGTAGAGCCCAATGCAGGGTTCAGTCCCAGGACCCTGAGGTCATGACCTGAGCTGAAATCAGGAGTCAGTGGCTCAACTGACTGAAGCCCTCAGGCCACGCTGGCATGGTAGTTTCTTAAAGATTTGTTGTGGTGTGGAATCTGAAACCATATCAGTGAACTTTTTAAACTCTATTACCTTATGATCTCTTATCTTTTACTTTTTTTTTTTTTAATTTTATTTATTTATTCACGAAAGACACAAAGAGAGAAGCAGAGACATAGGCAGATCCCAGGGCTCTGGGATCGTGACCTGAGCCAAAGGCAGACGCTAAACCACTAAGCCACCCAGATGTCCCTCGATCTTTCACTTTAAGCAGATCTTGTACCCATGCATGATTTTATAGCATCATGTATTGGTCATTTGGAAGATATTCATTCATTTACTGAGTATCCCAAATGGTGACACGTTTTGTTACACAATAGCATAAAATCATATTTATTAATGTTAGCACTTGTTATCAGAAATGTCTTTAAGTTTTGGGAAATACATTGAACTCACAGTAGCTGATGCCAGTTTACCAGATTCAAATTTTTGCTTGCAGCTCAAATTTTATCATTGGCAACAGAATACTGTCAGTTGTTCTCCTTGACATGACACACTTTGTTTAGTTTTAAAAAAAATGTCTACTAAATATCTAATCCGGAATAATCATGGTTGACTTGTCAGTCATTCTTTCAAATAAAAATGGTGCTCTTTGGAAAAAGGTAGTTCAGCACATAGCTCAAACATTCACACAAGTACTTTGTTTAAGACAACCCCTGTGCAGCAACAGAAATGATTTATTCCTAATCCCATTTCATCACACGGGATGTTAGAAAGATATAGCCCCAAAGATTGAGACTGAATCCCATTAATGATAGTGCTTCATCAGGGATGTTCTCAATGAAATGGGCAGTGACTTTCACTGTGAGTACATGAAGCATACCTAGGTTGCTAGTACAGTTTGGTCTCACCACCCACTGCCTTGACTTGGCTAAGATGCCGGCAGGTTCACCCTGCATTGCTTTTGTGCCATCAAGGCAAGTAACATAGGGAAAAGACCAAAGTTCTTTATCTGTGAACCACCTAAAACCACTGGAATACCACTGGGCTGCTTGTGCCACACTTGGGGAAATGTCATTCTGGCAAGAACTATCCACACTGGAGCCTTCCTCTCTACCCCCCCATTCACTGCATCCACAGTAGCTGCCCTCCGCCTCCAACAGCCTCCTGAAGGGTCACTTGTGCCTGTTTCCATCTTCCTGGGTATCTGTTTTCACTGTCCATGAACACCTCTCTGTTTACTACTCTTTCCTGGCTTTCCTCCTCACCCTCCTCCTCCCTCTGCTTACTTTTTTCCTTAACCCCTCTGCCTGTCCCCGCAGTAGCTCAAATGCAGGAATTTTCTTCAGGGTGCCTGCTTGGCTTCCTTTCATCCATAGCACGCAGGTTCCAGGAGTTCCATTCTTCCAGCTGCTAACCTTCATGTGGGATGACTCCTGAATCTTAATTTTCATTCCTAATATCTGTCTTAAGTTGTAGATTTTTTTTTTTCTGCACAATTCTGTATTTCTGAAGGTTGGTTCTCTCAAAGCCAACATTTTAAAACTAAAGGCAGTATCCTGCCCACCACATCTGCCTGTTATCCTGGGCTGTCTGATAACTGCTGCCCAGGAAGCCCCTGTTTTGATTCTCCTCCACAGTGTCCTTTCAACATGTATCCTTTCCATTCTCACAGCTCTAGCAATAGTTCCCATGATCTCTCACCTAAAGTAATTCCATGACTTCCTCACTGGTCGCCCAGCTGCAGCTTCTCCTCCTGCACATGTTTTTTGCCCGTGGATCACAAACCATACAGGCATCATGAGCACCTGGAGGGCTTGTGACGACAGTGGCAGGTCCTGATTCAGAAGATCTGAGCTAGGGCTAGAGACTTGGCATTTCTACCTGGTTCCCAGGCAATGTCAATGCTGCTCTTCTGGGGGCCACACTTGGAGAATTCTTGTTTTGTACTTTCCACGGGATTATCTTTTTAAATCACAGATTTTCACGGACTAATTCCTAAATAAATGATCTGGTGCTTTTCCACTGCATGCATAAAACCCACCCTCTTCAAGGTGCTTCTAAGATAAGCCCTACCAGTATTTTCCAGCTATGTGTTCCACCCCCACCCCGTTATTCTCTTCTGTCCCACTGTATCCCTCATTGCTGTCTACTCTCAACATTAGCTTGATTAGATGATCATTTCCCAGACATGATACTTTCATGTCCCTCTACCGGCTGGAAATGGCCTTCTCTTCACTCTGAAGTCCTGTTTAATACTTCACTGCCCAAATTGGGGATCACCTCTGGGCATCTCCATCAACTCCCATGATACTTTCTCATGTCTCTTTTGCAGTTCGATTTCTGTTATGATGGGTTCTGCTAGATTGTAACCTAGGTCAAGATTTATGTCTCATTCACACATGTTTACCTAGCACTTAACACAGTACTCAGCGCAGAGGGACAGTAAATGCTAATTTCACATGTAATAAGGGGAGTTTGCTACCTTCAAAAGAATGGTGTTATTATGCTACATTCAGTAGCAGTGAGACTTGATGAAGGAGCCTCTGCAAAGATGTGTAGTCGCTTTGGTTACGGCTACTCTGCTAAGGCCAAAGGTTTCAACAGCAAATTGACTTTTCACTGTAATTCTTGAAAGCTATAATCTTTTGGGAATTCCTTCCTTTTTCAGTTTTTAAAGGTTTGTAACAGATACATAGATGTTTCATCTGTCCTTTGGGCATTCACACTGTATGATGGCTTACATTTCAGCAAGATGATGCTTTATATTTGTAGAATTACCATAACACACTCTTTCCTTTCCTTATTAGGGAATTCCGAAATGACTTTCTAGAACTTCTCCGGAGACGCTTTGGTAAGCATCCAGTTATTGTGCATATAATAACGTCATGCTCTTATAACCTGCACAGGACTGATGATATCATATTTTGTTCTTAGGAACTAAGAGAGTCCACAACAACATCGTTTATAATGAATATATCAGCCACCGGGAGCATATCCATATGAATGCCACTCAGTGGGAGACTCTGACTGATTTTACAAAGTGGCTGGGCAGAGAAGGTAAGAATAAGACCAGGATTTGAGTAGTTGTTTCATAGCTCCAGTGCGGGGAGAGAGAATTGTCATAGTTTCTGAGTAAATTTATGGAAACGAGGGTGAGTAGGGCAATTCAAAACAGGTGAGAATACATATAATCTTCTAGGATTGATTTTGTGTGTTACACATGATTATGAGTGGAATGGTTCTTTTGATTGGGCAGAGATGTATCACTGAAATTTCCTCTCATTTGGATTAAGATTTATTGTCAGTCCTTTCCCTCTCTTATCCCCATACTCATTTTACTTTCAGAAACTTTTGTTACAGGAGCTTTTTATTTTTTTTAAGATTGATTTATTTATTTTAGAGAGAGAGAGAGCGAGCCTGAGCAGTAGGGATCAAGAGGGAATCTCAAGCAGACTCCACACTGAGTGCAGAGCCTGATGGGGGCTCGATCTCATGACCCTGAGATCATGACCTGAGCTGATCAAGAAACCAAGAGTTGGACACTTAACCAACTGGGCCACCCAGGCGCCCCAAGGAGCCTTTTAAAAATTTGTTGCAGCTTTTTCCATTTCTGACCTTCATAGACTGAAGCTCAGGAGAAGAGAGAAGGAAATTTTGTGTCAGTGTATTTCTTATTCAGTGTGTTACTTTATTTCATTTTTTTAAAAAATTATTATTATTATTATTATTTAACATTTTATCTATCTATTCATGACAGAGAGAGAGAGAGAGATACAGGCAGAGGGAGAAGCAGGCTCCGCACAGGGAACCTGACACGGGACTTGATCCCAGGTCTCCAGGATCACACCCTGGGCCAAAGGCAGTGCTAAACCACTGGGCCACTGGGGCTGCCCAACTTTATTTCATTTTATGGGAAAAATTTCTACTTAGTTAAGTTAGTAGAATATCATGTACTCCTTGGATGTTAAATACTTAGTTAAATAATTACTAAGCAAGATAATACTTCTGCCATGTGTTTCTCTTGCTTAAATAGTTGACTTAACCTAGCTAGTTAAAAACAATACAATTTTTTTCTGTTTAAGGACATAAAATATTTTACTTAAAACCTAAATTTCATCAACCATGAATATGGAAAATTTGTATGTTGCATGAATGTGTGTTTTTGAATGTGTTTGAATGGGTGTATTTGAATGAATAAGCATATGATGCAGAGAGATAGAACACATTTCTATTTACTTTTAGTTTTGATTGAATACGAATTTGTCTTTTTTTTTTTTTTTTAAGGCTTGTGCAAGGTGGATGAGACTCCAAAAGGCTGGTATATTCAGTATATAGACAGAGACCCAGAAACTATCCGCCGGCAGCTGGAACTAGAGAAAAAAAAGAAGCAGGACCTTGATGATGAGGAAAAAACAGCCAAATTTATTGAAGAACAAGTGAGAAGAGGACTGGAAGGGAAAGAACAGGTGGGTGACAATAACATTCCAGGAAGCAACAGAGAAAGGACTCAAGAAGCAAAATTTTTAAGTGTTGAATTGGGTTTTGTAGGTCTTGTTCCTTAATTAAGAGAAGAAAAAACTGTGGCCAAGTATAAAAGCCCAGGTTTTGGAGTTGAGACAAACCTGGGTTTGTGTGCTAACTGATTGACTCATGATCTTGAAGAGTTTTATACTCTCCTAAACCTCAGTTTCTGTATCTCTGAGGCAGAAGCGATAGCTAATGGGGAAGACATAGCAGATCATACTGCGTGGCTGTAATGAATGTAGTGCTGGAGTTAAAAACAGCGTGAGAGCCTAGAGGGCCAGCATTTGCCCCAGCCTGGGGAGGGTATAGACTGCCTGAAGGTAGATACAACCTCTGGGCTCAAAGAATCAACCCACAAAACCCAGCAAATGGGGGAAAGAGAACATGGTTCAGGTGGTTCAGGTGTTAGCATAACTAGAGTAAGGCATTTATTTTAACAAATATTTATTGGGTTCCCCTTATGTACCAGGCCTTTTTCTAGACACTGGGGATAAGGCAGTAAACAAAAGGTAAAATCCCCCCAACTCATGGTATTTATGTATCAAAAATTATGTGTGTACAGGAAAACATAACTTAGTATATATGTAAAATTACTAGCCATTGAGTATTTTTTAAAACCTTATTGTGGTATAAGATACATGTGATAAAGTGTATGATGTGTGTTAATCTTAGGGTGACAGCTCAGTGAAATTTTACGTATGTACATGCATATGTAGATGAATGGATGGGTAATAGATGGACCAGGACCCTATGTAGTGACCACACAGATCAAGATATAGAAGTTTCTAGGGTCATAGTCATTCCTAACTAAATTCCTCATTCCCAAGAAGGAACCAACGTTCTAATGTACCACTGTTGATTATCTATTAGTGTGTTCTTGAACTTTGTAGAAATGTGATCCTATATTATACTCTCTATCTGGCTGCTTTAACTCAAACAGAACGTTCTTCATGTTCACTGCACCTATCTTCTTTCCTATCAGTGTTTAAGTCTTGTTTTAAATTGATATCTCCTGTTCCATTGTAGAAACATCAGACAGTTTATCCATTCTCCTGTTGAGAAACATGTGGCTTGTTTTCAGTTTTTGGCTATCGTGAATACAGCTATTCTGATCATTAATGTACTTGTCTTATAGACGCTGTTTAGTACAGAGTGACGCAAGAGGTAGCAGGCAAGAGGAAAGTAAAGACCCATTTATTTAAGTTTTTTAAAAGATTTATTTATTTATTCATTCATTCATTCATTCATTCATTCATTCATGAGAGACACGGAGAGAGAGGGAGAGGCATAGGCAGAAGGAGGAGCAGGCTCCCTGTGGGGACACCAATGCAGGACTCAATCCTAGGAACCCGGGCTCACGACCTGAGCTGAAGGCAGACACTCAACCACTGAACCACCCAGGTGCCCCTAAGATACATTTATGAGTCAACTTATATACCATGTCAATTGATCTCCTTGATAAGTGGGTGGGTGCACATGTGTATCACGGTACTACTGTCATATGCGTGCATTCACACAGTCTTTTAGGAGATTTCTGTATTAAAATAAAAACAATGGTTAAACTGCTGTAATTGTCAAATTTAAACTCCTGCCAAAGATTAAAAGCTTTTTATTCTTGAAATTTTCTCACCTTTTTAAAATATAAACCTCTATTTTCTGTAGAGGAAAAATGATGATTTCCTATTATGGAAGTAAAGAAGGATCACATCTTGTACAGAGGAAAGTGGTTTACTTTTTGGAATATTTTTGTTTTGTAACATTTTAGCTTAATTCCATTAAAATCTTCAAGTTAATTCGTACTTTTCAGGTGTGAATAGCATCTCCCCCTAAAAGGCAGGGGAAGTCCTGCTTATTAGTACTTCCTCATTCCACTCTTAGATATTATCAGTTTTTAAAAAGTAATATCATGTCTTTTGCCTTCCTTTGTGGGATCTTAATGGAGAAAAGAAGAGCTCAGTTGTTTCTCAAGAACATTTTTATTAGTAGAAACAATAATTAACATTTATCAAACACTATCACAGGCGTTATGCTAAATGCTTCTTTATATCCTCCTGTTTTACCCTTATGACACCTCTAAATATGCATATTATTCCTATTTTAAAGACAGAATAATTGAGGCCCAGGGAGAGCAGGAGATTGACAGGCGACAAAGGTAATGGTGTGCAGAGGTGACTGGGTTTTACATTCGGGTCTGAGTCTTAGGCTCTCGATCTTACACTAAACTATCCCCCCCACTATGGAAAGGTTTTGCTTTTTAAAGTAATCTTCTAGCTAAAATTCTTAAGGTTTATTGTTTTATGTTGTATCCTGTTTAAATTGTAGTAGATATAAAAATGTAGATAAACTTCTGCAGTGTAGTACAGAGAAGCTACTTTTTTCCCCTTTAGAATAATTCTCAGTTGAAGAATACTTACGACACATATAACTTTTTTAACTAGGATCTTAATCATTTTAGAACTGCATGTTGGAGCTGTCTTACAATATGGGTAGCAAGTCACAGTTTGGGATTATTGAATATTGTAAGTGCACTGTGAACCAAACCTTCATACTCTCTCTTTTTCTTTTTCTTTTTTTTTTTTTTATTTTTTTTTAAGGAGGCTCCTGTTTTTACAGAGTTAAGCAGAGAAAATGATGAAGAAAAAGGTAGCTTTACTTTTTTCTTCTTTTAATATGGATGATTTTGTATTAGCGCTACCAAAAATTAGCAACATGTTTGCGGACAAGACATGATCTGTCTGGATTGCATTGTTTTTACCACTTTATGAAAAGGTGATAATGAATCAGATAGGATGCCTTCAGCTACAAGTGAAAAAAACAAAAACACAACTAAAATCAGCCTAAATAGTATGTAAATAGTATGTAAATACTTCGCTGTAACAAGAGCCCCAGAGGTTGGGCGCCTCTGGATGCCATGGTATCCTGTCAACAGCTGAATGTGAGGTGGCTGCGGGCACTTTTGGCCATCGTATGCACACCCAGTATTGTCCAGAGGATGACGGGGGCAACTTTTCTGGAGTCCCCGGTGAGCAAGGAAACTTTTCCTATAAGACACTCCTCTGGCCTGCAGACTTCCTTTTGAATGTCACTGACCAGTCTGTATTAGCCTCCAGCTTACGAGCAGTCACTGGGAAAGGAAGTGAGATGATTTTGGTTGGTTTAGAGCAAAAGAACCTTACTGATTACCTCTAGAAGGCTCCCATCTCTTAATCCCATCACTTTGGCCATTAGGTTTTCAACATACGAATTTGAGGGGGATACGAACATTCATACCCTAGCATCCTCCAAGCCATATATGACAGGTATGAACACCTCAACAAAATTGCAATCCTGTCCCCTAGTAAGGGGAGAGGGGGCTATGGAGCCGGAAGTGGCCATGGCTGTCCCCTACAGGTCAATCATGTGTAGATCTTCCCAGCTCTGTGAGCATCCGCCCAGTATTCTTAACTGCAGAAATTTATCATCTCAGGATGGGAGCATTCCAGCTCTCGTTTATTCAAAATGTCCATGAACTTCTATGTGGAGATATTGTGGTATCTTACTGTTAAGTTTTATAATTTTTCTGAAAAAAAAAATACACTTGTGTGTGTGTATATATATGTATGTATGTATATGTATATATAATGAAATATACATGCAAAAATGTATCATTTCTTTTTCTTCCAGTTACGTTTAATTTGAATAAAGGAGCATGTAGTTCAGCAGCAGCGTCATCCAAATCAAGGTGAGCTACATGGACAGACATCTTAGAACCTGAGAATTGTTGTGAAATGTTGATGACGACATTTTAAAAGCTGTGGTATGGTAAACAGTTTTTTTTCTTCTGGTTGCAATTTTCTTCTTTGTTTCGTTTTTGTTTGATGGTTGTTTTGTTTGTCAGCGACTGTTTGTTTGTTTTTTTTCCTTACTTACCCACAATGGTATGATTCTTCTGAGGCCAGGCACATTTTGATTAAATGTTCCATGTGACAAGGTTTTACTTCTCTGTGAGCCCTTCTCCACAGATTGGTTCTCTCTGTGCTACTGCAGTGCTATTGATTTTTCTCTCACAGCCCACTTACCAAGTTTAAATATGAGCAGGTGTATACAGTTTTTGTTTTGCACCATATTGAGATTTTGTGAGAACGGAGACTAGGTCAGTGACCCAACTTCTTAGCCCTGGTACAGTATAAACACACCAATTGGCACTCAGTCATGGCTTCCCTGCTGCATGGTGTAGTAGCAGAACAGGGCTTGACAAAGTTTTTCTGGAAAAGGCCGCATAGTACATATTTCAGACGTTGTTGGCTATGTGTCTTGGTTGCAACCACTTGATTGAGGTCAGAGTGAGAAAGCAGCCATAGACAATATGTAAACAAATGAATGTGCTCTGTTCCAATAAAATCTCACATATAAATACAGGCAGGAGGCCGCATTTGGCCCTTGGGTTGGAGTTTGCCAAACCCTGGAATAGCCCATAGTCAGATGCTTCTATTCACTTTTCATGTTCTCTTCTCTTGCACTTCTTATATAGTCTTTCACTAAGTATTTATTCACTGTTTGTGATGTGCATTGTGTCTAGTTTGGTTATAGATATTAAAAAAAAAAAAAGATATTCAGGAAGGTACCATCCTACTGGTACTTCCCAGCACCTACCAGAATTTAGGTTTGAGTTGGCCAATAATTGTTATTTTTCTTAGTATTTTGCATGTTTGTTAAAGACCTCAGTTTTCTTGGTTGATTTATAGGCTAGTGTTTCTTTGCACAACTGAATAAGTAGCCAGGAGAAGTGAAGGAAGTAGACAGAGTAGCCATGTATCACTGCTTTGGAATGGCTTGTCAGAGGTCTTCACTTTGATCTAAATGTTTCAGAATTGACACCTGCATTAGATGTCATGAAGGAAATGGTTAATTGGATTCCACATTTGGTATATTCTAAGAAAAAATTCTTTTTCAAAATCTTGGTGTGACATGGTCTGGAAGACAAATTCAAATATATCAAACCTTATGTGCTTCTTAGATCCATACATGTTTCTCACCATTCTCCTTTATTATTGTTATTCTGAAGTGTCTATCAATGTTAAAGTTGATCCCCTTGGCCCCCAAACTCGTCTCCCTTGTATTAGTTTTCTATGGTTGCTGTAACAAATTACCATAAACCAAGTGTCTTTTTTTTTTTTTTAAGATTTTATTTTATTTATTTGAGAGAGAGAGAGAGAGCAGAGTGAGAGAGAGCATAAGCAGGGAGAGGGGCAGAGGGGGAGGGAGAGGAAGACTCTCTGCTGAGCAGGGAGCCCGATATAGGGCTCAGTCTCAGGACCCTAAGATCATGACCTGAACCGAAGGCTAATACTTAACCAACTGAGCCGCCCAGGTGCCCCTAACCAAGTGTCTTGAAACAACAGAAATTTATTCTGTCTCTGAAGGCCAGAAGTCTGAAGTCAGTATCCCTGAGCTGACATCAAGCCATGTGCAGGGCTGCACGTCCTCTAGAGGCTCTGGGAGGATTCCATTCTTTGCCTCTTCCAAGCTCCTGGTGGGGCTGCTGGCATTCCTTAGCTTGTGGCTACAAACTTCAGTTTTCAAAAGCAGTGTCTTCAAATTTCTCTTTGCTTCCTCTTCACATCACCTTCTCTGTGTATCAAATCTGCCTGTTTCCCTCTTAAAAGGATGCGTGTGGTTGCATATAGATCATCTCATCTCAGAATCTATAACTTGGTCTCATTTGCAAAGACCCTTTTCCAGATAAGGTAACTTTTAGGAACTGAGAGGATGAGGACCTATTATCTCTGGGGTCTGCTAGTTAGTCTTCTATCCCCCTAAGCCAGCTCTGATGTTATTAGTAAAAATAGTTTTATTTGACCGACCAAGTTCTGTGACTTCAGTCTCAATATAATAACAGATAAGTAGTGTCACAGATAATACAGTGGAAAGACTCGTCTAAATTTTCTTTTTCTAAGATTATGGCCCACTTTTATACAGGCTCTATTTTCCTGTTGATTTATATAGCTCTTGTATATCTAAAACTCAGAATGAACGAAACGATCTAGATACCAAAAATGGATGCTTTAGATTATATTGAGGCACAAGGACAAGCCCTGCTTCTCCAGTTTTTGGACAAAGATTACCCAGTTTCCATTTCTGTTTTGGGCCTTCTCTTCTTTAATTGCAATAGGATCCACTCCAGTTATTACAAGCAGAACTCTAGGGCTGTTCTAGAAGCAAATGTTCCATTTCCAATCTGTTACTGTTCATTTCTTGTCTTGATTTTAGCCCCATCTTGCCCCTGTCTCAGTTAGTCACTCTCCAATAGAATCTTTGGGGAAGAGGGATGTTATTGTTAGAGCAGCTAGTGTAGGATTAAATATAACATACAGCTGGAACTCCTGGGTGGCTCAGTCGGTTAACTGTCCGACTCTTAAATTCAGCTCAGGTCATGACCTTGGGGTCATAAGATTGAACCCCGCATCAGCTTCCCCACTCAGGGATTCTGCTCGAGGGATTCTCCCTCTTCCTCTGCTTCTCCTTGCTGTGCGCCCATACGTGTAGAAGTGCTCTCTCTCTAAAAAAGAAAAAAATAATAATACTAAGATACAGCTGAAAAAAATTGACTATTTTGCATTTTACTTTTATGTTCATTATTGAGATTGATATTTAATTTTCTGCTCTTAAAATGATTTGTATGTTTTTTGTTTGTTTTTTTACTCTAGTATCTTTAGGATAGACTATCACTTCTTTTGAAAGCTTGGTAAAATACTGAGCTGATATCTTTTGCAGGTGAGGGTGTACTTTTTACTACTGATTCAGTTTCGTTATGGTCATTAGTTTATCCAACCTTACAATATAATTTTGATTATACAAATTTCAATAATTTATGTAATTTTGATTTTTCTAGAATGTCCTTTTTATCTAGGCTCTCAAATTTGATGTTTTACTAATCTTTTAGAATACCAACTTTTTGTTTTCTTGATATATCACTTCTTTGGTTCTGTCCTTCATAATTTCTTCTGTCAACATTTCTTCTATTCTTCCTTATTCATTTTAACTCTAATACAGTCTTGATACTAATTAATTCCTCGAATTTTAACTCTAATACAGTCTTGATACTGTGAGTAGAAGGATCTTTCTAAGTGTCAAGGCCTACCATGTCTGTCTTTCACCTGTAAGGGGTAACTTGTCATTTTTGTTCACGCTGTTGTGTGACCATTGTGATCTGGTGCCTCTCCCGCCACTTGCGCTCCAGCTATGCTAAATTATTTATGCTGTCCAAAGTGAGCTGTGGTGGCTCACCCTTCCTTGTCTTTACGTCTCCTGTCCTCCCCTGTCCTGTTCTGTCGTGAGATCCTGACAGGCTGTCTGTTCATATGTTTATCCCCTTGTCACACTGTGGACATTTGAGAATGCCAAATAAATTTTCTGTACAGGAAACTTTTTCTATTCAGTTTAGTTTTTTTGTGTGTGCTGAAATTTATGTAACAAAGTTTACCATTTCTACCATTCTTAAGTGGACAAGTCAGTGGGTGATAAGTAGCTTCCCATTGCTGTGCAGCTGTCACCATATCCATCTACAGGGCTTGCTCATTAGCCCATCATGCAGCTCTGTCCCCATTAAACACTTAATTCCCCATTTCCTGGTAGTCCCCAGTCCTCAGGAGCCCTTCTTCTAGTTTCTACCTCTCTGAATTGAATGATTCTAGTCTCCTCATAGGAAGGGAAGCATATAGCGATTGCCCTTTTGTGACTGGCTTCTTTCACTCACTTTAACGTCTTCAAGGTTCTTCCAAGGTTGCGGCATGTGTTGGAATGTCCTTCCTTTTCAGGGGTGAATAATATCCTGTTGTATGTATGTTCCACATTTGGTGGATCTCTTCATTGGTCAGTGGACGTTTTCAGTTATCCCCACCTCTGGGCAGTCATGAGCAGTGCTGCTCTGAACACAGTGGTACAGATGGCCTGTTTGGTCCCCGCTTTCAGTTCCCTGGGGTGTAGCCCCAGAAGTACCAATGCCAGATTGGGTGACTGCACTGCCTTCCTGTTTGCCACAGTGGCTGTGCCAGTTAGAGCACAGGAGTTCCAGCTTCTCCTTGTCCTTGCCAACACCTACTGCTTGCTGTCTTTTTTTTTATAAGAGCCATCCTCGCAGATGTGAAGTGGTATTTCTTTGTGGTTTCGATTTGTGTTTCCTTAGTGGTTAGTCATGTTAAGCATCTTTCCATGTGCTTTTTGGCTATTTAATGTCTTCTTTGGAGAAATGTCTTTTGCTTATTTTTCTTTAAAGATTTATTTTTATTTGAGCGAGAGAGAGAGAACAAGTGGGAGGGGCAGAGGGAGAAAGAGAGAGAATCTCAAACAGAGTCTACCCTGAGCACAGAATGTGGTGTGGGGCTCGATCCCATGATTGTGATCTGAGCTGAAGCCAAGAGTTGGATGCCTCACTTTTGCTTATTTTTTAATTGGGTCGGTTGTTTGTTTGTCTTAAGATTTTATTTATTTATTAGAGAGAGAGCAAGAACAAAGGGAGGGGCAGAGGGAAAGAGAGAAGCAGACTCCCTACTCAGCAGGGAGCTTGATGCTGGGCTCGACCCCAGGACCCTGAGACCATGACCTGAGCCAAAGTCAGAACCGACTGAGCCACCTGGGTTGTTTGTTTTTTATGCAGCTTAGTCTTAAGAAAAGTATCTAATAGCCTTGAGTAAACTCATGTTTCTAGGGTGAGACAAATAGCGAACTACTGAAGTAATTTATTAAGGCATTCTAGGAACCCTTGTTGAAAAAATTCGAGGAATTAATGGAGAATGTGAAGAGAAAGCAGAAAAATAAGCAAATATTTTTCTAAAAAGTGGAGAAAAATCTTCAGAAAACAGTAGCAAGCTTTTCCTGCTGGTTTTAGTAGGAAGTAGTTGGTTTGCAAACATACAAGGAGGTAGTGGTGATCACTGGACCCCAAGTACCCACTCAGTCATCACTCCCCATTTGCTAGGGTTGTTACTCATCCCTCTTATATAGTGTAGTGTGGTTGATTGTGATCTGGAATTAGTTCTAAGTTTGGTAGATTCCTAGCTAAAAGTACTTTTCAATCTAAAGAATTTTCTTTTTAAACAGTAAATTGAAGAGTTCATCTCTATATGAACTTAATCCGTTCAGAACCAAATCTGTATTACTTACAGTTGTCATAAACCTGGGGGATTTGTGTGGTAACAGAGTCAGAACCTAGATATTCAGAGGATTGAATTATGTAAATTTCAGAAGGGCAGATGTAAAACCCTACCAGTTAGGTGAAGGAAGAATAGCCACTCTGAAGACCAAGTGGGGGAATTCTGACCTGTACCCCCCTTGTATAGAAAAGAAGTCAGGATTATAGTGATTCCAGGCTGAATGGGAATCCATAGAGTAATCTGGCTGCCAGTAAATCTAATGCTATCTTTAAGTGCCTTAAAAAAAAGTCCAAATAGGGGTGGCTCAGTCCGTTAAAAGCCTCTGACCGTGATCTTGGAGAGATCAGGAGATTGAGCCCTGCATCTGGTTCTGTGCTGGGCGGAGAGCCTGCTTAAGATTCTCTCCCCATCTCCCTCTGCCCCTGCTCCATCTTCCTCCATTCACGCTTTCTCTCTCTCTCAAAAAAAATAAAGTCCCAAGTAGTAATTCCATTGTTTTTCTGTTAATCACATTTATTTCCTTGGTTATCTTCATGGTAGCTTCATGCATATATTTATCCTTTGTTCATCTTTTGCAAATATGATCATCTAAGTGATTATACTGATATTTATTTAGTCATCAAATATTAATTGAACATGTATTTTATGTGAGTCGCCAGATGACTCACTTTACAGGAAAAAATAAGTATATACAAATACGTACACATGATTATTTGTACAAATCATATATGTAAATGATTATAATAAGGTGGAATATGATACATACTACCAGGTGCTATGGCAGTTCAAACCCTCATGAAGGATGGATCTTAAAGAACTGGAACAAACAGGTAAATGCAGAGATCGTTCTAGGTATAAAAGAGGCACATGCAAATTTGCAAAGGCATGAAACCTGAAACATGGCATGGCTCAGTCAATAATAATTCTTTTTTTTTTTTAATAATAATTCTTATTCAGAATGGCTGGTATATATATATATATATATACCATATATATATACCATATATATATATATAATGTTAGATAGCATTCTTGCACCAGTGGTGACAATTGTATACCACGCTAAAAAAGTTAGAATTTACACTGTCAATTTTAGGCATTTGGAAGCAACCAGAAATTAAGTGACAATGTGAAATTGCTTTTGAAAAATAGAACTGACAGTAATGTGCTAGATTTCTTTGCAAACCTCTTATTTAATCCTTGCGGTTGAGCTCTGAGTTGGGTCACATTGTTATCCTCATTTATGGATGAGGAACTGAAGAAAAGTTAATCGCTCAAGGTCAGAAGCAGAAGTCTCCTTAAGCCCTGACCTACCTAACTAACCCTGAAGCCAGTGCTGTCAGCACCTTGCTGTACTGCTTGTAGTTGGCATGAGTGAGGGGGTGAGGAGAAGGGAGAGGGTGTTCAGGCAGGAAAGGTTCTATGTTCTTGCGGTGCTTAGGGACCTGCAAGGCATAAGGATGGGTCCTCTGTTGTTTCGACTAATCTGTTGTACATTAATCATGTAACAAATTTCATCTGTACTGTTATCCTGCACATTAGAAAGCCTTCTTCTGTGCATAGTTTTGGTTAATGAGCGTGACTCTTCTTTTTACCAGTTCCTTGGGACCGAGCGCATTGAATGCCATCGGGAATGCAGCATCAGTTAAACGAAAAGAATCTTCCCGGAGCTCGGCTCAGTCAAAAGAAAAGAAAAAAAAGAAATCTGCCCTCGACGAAATCATGGAGGTATAGTTTACGAGCTGCTTATCGACGTTTTAGCAGTTAGAGGAAAGGCATAATTCAAACTAAGGAAAGTTAAATAGTCTCCTAGTGCTTGGATTAATGTAAAGTCAGAAAATGTATACAGACTAGGTTAGTGGGAGGGAGTCTGGATGCAGTTCCATCTGAGCAGAGTTGGAACCCCTTGTCACAGGTTTATTTTCCTTCCTTGAGTGCTGCCTTCAGAACTCTCCATGTGTTCATGGTCACAGACTTTGGTGGTCCATGAAGCTAGAAATGAAACCCTTGTTCCCCTTCTGTGGCTCTGTGAAATTGGCATCCTCCGTGGATTCCTCCCACCAACCTGTGCTCTCCTCTTGCCTCTGACTTCCACGGGCCACCTCCTAGCCAGCAAGAGGAAGGTGTGACGTATTTTGAATTTGACTTAACCTAATGGCTAAGCCTATATGATGAATCCTTGAAAACCTGTGATTTAGAATCGAGGACCATTCTTTGGCTCTAAATCTATGTACACATTAAGAGCAGTTCTAAATCTTCCTCTCTCTGTTTCCACACATAGCCTTATCATTTATGAAGTAAGTAGGAAGGATAAGGACAGGCAAAAAGAAATGGATATAAGAACTGACTTGTTTTTCCTGTAATATCATTTCCTCTAGTCTCCCCAACCCTCTCCTCATTTCTGAAGGGATAGAGACAGCTGTTTGGTGTTCCCCATTACTGGGTGCTCTTACAAGGCCGAGTGGTCTAACCCGTATAGAGTATAATATGAAATATGTACACTAGAAGGTGTGGTCGCTCCATCACTGAGCAAATACTGAGTGGCTCTTCTGTGCCGGGCATTGTGTGAGGTCCCATGTTGTTGTAGCAGGGAGAAACCTATGTGTCACGGGGCTTTCAGTCTGGTAAGAGAGGTGTTCCCCAAACAAGTGAACCAGTGAGTAAGTTATTACAAAATGCCAAGTGCTAGGGGTACCTAAGGGCAGGCCATGGGGGATAGCTTGTGAAGAGGTACCAAGGCAGGAAAGGTCTTGAGTTCAGCATCTGAAGGAAAGATCCACATGGCTGGAGCATGGCGATCACAAGAGTAAATGCCATTTGCAGTTTGATAGAAAAGTAGAAACATCTTAGACGTCTCGATAGGCCACGACAGGGAGTCCCTGAATCTAATTCAAAGTAAAATGGGAAGCCAGATCTGCCCCCTACCTTTGTAAAATCTGCTAAATTTAGAATGTTCTTTGTTACTATTGGAAAGCTGGAGAAATTTAAATGGAATTTATTATCAACCAAAGGATCATGGTGGTTTGATCCATTGAAACTTGGTACTTAGGGTTCACTTAAGGCCTCTGAGAAAGAAAAAAGTGTAAAATAGCACCTCTCCCGCCAGACAGCACTCTTTTCTTTGGACACCCTTTTGCTTATATCTCATTATGTTTTTCTTGCCCTACATTCACAAGATTTATTATCCTTCTCAAACAGAGAAGCCCCTTTTTGCCCTCAGACTGCAAAATTAATTATAAGTGTGTTTTTACCACATGAAAATGTTGGCGGGTTTTCCAGCTTGTAACAGGCACATGGGGGGAAGCAGGGAGAGGGTGTTATAGCACTGGCATGTGGCCTTGCACGGTCAACTAAATAGAGGTTGCTCATGTTTATTTTCTTGATCAGTTGACATGCTTTATCATATAATTTTGTAAATCCAAGTGGGTGTGGGTTTTTTGTTTTTTTTTTAAGATTTTATTTATTTATTCATGAGAGACACACACAGAGGGAGAGGCCAGGCTCCATGCAGGGAGCCCGACGTGGGACTCGATCCCGGGTCTCCAGGGTCATGCCCTGGACCGAAGGCAGCGCTAAATCACTGAGCCACCCAGGCTGCCCGTGTGTGTTTTTTTTTTAAAGATTGGTTATTTATTTATTTATTTATTTATTTATTTATTTATTTATTAATTATTTTTATTGGAGTTCAATTTGCCAACATATAGCATAACACCCAGTGCTCATCCCATCAAGTGCCCCACTCAGTGCCCGTCACCCAGTCACCCCACCCACCTCCCTTTCCACCACCCCTTGTTCATTTCCCAGAGTAAGGAGTCTCTCATCCCCTCAAGTGCCCACCTTAGTGCCCGTCACCCAGTCATTCCACCCACCTCCCTTTCCACCACCCCTTCCTTGTTTGTTTCCCAGAGTTACGAGTCTCTCATGTTCTGTCTCCCTTTCTGATATTCCCCACTCATTTTTTCTCCGTTCCCCTTTATTCCCTTTCACTATTTTTTATATTCCCCCAAATGAATGAGACCATATAATGTTTGTCCTTCTCCGATTGACTTATTTCACTCAGCATCATACCCTCCAGTTCCATCCATGTCGAAGCAAATGGTGCGTATTCATCATTTCTAATGGCTGAGGAATATTCCATTGTATACATAAACCACATCTTCTTTATCCATTCATCTTTCGATGGACACCGAGGCTCCTTCCACAGTTTGGCTATTGTGGACATTGCTGCTAGAAACATTGGAGTGCAGGTGTCCCGGCGTTTCATTGCATCTGTATAAAGATTTTATTTTTAAGTGGTCTCTACACTCAACGTGGAACTCAAACCCACAACCCCAAGATCAAGAGTCACACATTCTACCAACTGATCCAAATGTGTGCGCCCCTCCCCAAAGTGTTTTTTTTTCTTTTAATCAAAAATTAATTGCAAAAAGTGTTTATTTGTATTTGTCAGAGCTTGTAAATTCCATGTATCTCTTTTTGAGGTATACGTTTTATGCTATTCTTTTGCTACATAGAATGGTATTTGAAATAATTGGAGGATTTTAAAGAGTGGATTCTATGAATGTCTTCTGTGTTCTACAGATTGAAGAGGAAAAGAAAAGAACTGCCCGAACAGACCACTGGCTACAGCCGGTAGGTACTCAGCTGGAGCTTCTTAAGTCCTGAATGCTTTTAAAAAAGTGAATAATGTAAAGAGCATTTGGGATAAATGACTGAGTTTCTCAAATATACTTAAATTGTATGGATATATAACTTTCATGACTTTTCTTTTTATCTGATCTTAACTGATCAGTTGCACCTGTATTGGAGAATTACTTCACCTTTACAGGCTGGTCAGATTTCTTGAGTTTAATGTCAGATTTGTTTGTGGACATCTTGAATTTAAGCCTGGAATTACTTCCAATTTTTGCCCTAAGACAAGGGTTGTGTTTTCAGAAATGGGACTGAAAGGTGAAATTGTGAATGTCAAAGTTAATTGTTTTCAACTTATAGCTTATTGAACTTGAAATCTCTCTTTAGGTACTTTGTCAAAAAAGCCAGTTTTAATTTTACAAACATCAAGTAAAGCTTTGTATTTTATCGTGTATTTATTATTGTTGTTATTCTAAGCTAATAATTTTAAAACAAAAAATTTTAAAAAGTATTACTTCTTGATGCTTTGTCTTGAACTTAGATGTAAAGTTTTCATAAGACGCTCAGGGTGTCTTCATTAAAGCTCCTGAAAGAAGCTGGTTTGATCAATAATAGGAGACTGAAAAGTAGTGAGAGTGTGTCATTTAGATCATTTTGATTCGGAAAGTAAGATTAATAATAACCTTGAAGGTCAAGAAGTCCCACATTCTCAATCACATTTTCATTGTCCTGCTTCTTCTAAGCTTGAAAATAATTTTGCTTCCATATCTTAGTTTGTGGTCTTCTACATGGGAGGCATTTCTTTCCTGAAACCGCAAGTTGGTATCCCCTGAGACTCTATTATGTTGTAAAAAAAAAAAAAAAAGAAAAAAGTTAAAAATTCCCAGGTTTTGAGGGACTGGGCACAATTTCTGGAGCTTGCTTTCCAGCGTAGATTACATTTGCTGTTTCCTGTGTACCTTTTTGGCCACGACAGTTTTATGCCTGAGCTCAGTGTATCCCAAACTTCCTGTACATTTGCTTTTTGTTGCTGGCGGCACCAGCTAGGTCAAGGTGGGGGGCCTTGTCGCACATTCCTTACGCCCAGGTAAATGCAGAGTCGTTTAGAGTCTGTGATGTTCCAGAAAACCCATGGCCATGAGAAGGATCAGGAAGCAAGTTAGCTAATGTGAAAATACTTGCTGTGTTAAATAGGGAATGAGTCCTCTTATGTCAATCCTATAAGGTAATTCCTGTTATAATTCCCATTTTATAGGTAAGAAAAGAGGCATAAAGCATTTGAGTAATTTCCTGAAGGCCATAAGTAAGCACTGAGTCAGGATCTCCCTGGCAATCTGATTCTGTAAGGTTGTGATTTCAACTGGTCAACAGTACTGCTTCCTGGAATGTGTCAGGCCCCCTGATTCCCCATCTCTGAGTACAGATTTAGTCAAGATTAGTAAAGGGGGGGTCTGAAGGGAGGAAACCACCCATGTTTTGTTTTGTTTTCTCCATTCCAGTAGCTAGGATTTGAAATTTTTTTTTAAGATTTTATTTATTTATTTCAGAGAGAGAGAGTGCACAAGCAGGGGGAGGGGCAGAGGGAGAAGCAGGCTCCCTGCTGAGCAGAGAACCCAATGCAGGGCCCCATCCCAGGACCCCAATATCATGATGTGAGCTGAAGGCAGATGCTTCACTGACTGAGCCCCACAGGAGTCCCACTTAGCATTGAATATTAATAGTTTGATTATTGTTTATGAAAGTGTAATCAAGAATTTTGCTGAAAGCAGTCATTCTTACCGTAGAGAAATTCACAAATTCTTAGAAAAGTGTTTTTTCCAGGTTAGATATTTTACTACTTTTACTATCCAGTCTCCTGTAGTGAAATGCATATTTTCACCATCCTCCTGGGTGATTCTGATGTGCCCTTCATTGGTTTAAAGGAAAAAGAAAACCAAAAGAAAAAAAGAAAGAAAGAAATCATTACAAGTTTTAATTAGTCCAAAAATTTTCTTCCCACTGATAATACTTTCAGTTATGTTCTATGTTTGATAATTCTCTCATAATAAATTATTCCTGTTTTTTTTCCTGGTTCCCTTCTACAGTGTGTATTACAGTAAAAGTGAGGATCATCCAACAGTTGCTCTGATGACCCTGTGTGTCACTTACGTTGAAATGGTCAATATGTTTTTTTTTTTTTTAATGGTCAATATGTTTGTTAAAATAACCAGCAGTCCACACAGATAGATTGGAGAGCTTTATGTTTAAACTCAGAAAAGAAATACTTTGAACAGATCTATTGCATGAGCTAGTGTCAGTAAGCCCAATGATGTAATGAGTTAGCTCCAAATAATGAGCGTGTACCCATGAGGGCCTTTGAGAAACTTAGCCCGGAAATACTCTGGCTAAATCAGAGTTTGGCATTAGTTGGCTTCATTTAGAAAGTCTTAGGTTATTGGGCAACCCCTCTTGGGTCACCCCCCTTTTTAGGAGCTTAGTACTATCACTCAGTAAATTTTGCTTTGTTATCACTTAATAAATCTTGCTTTGCTGCCCAGTAGGGGGAAAAAAAACCAAAACCTTAGATTCTTAGAGACTTAAGAATAAGACCATTCACGTTTTCTCTTAAATACGTTTTTCTGCTATAATATATCCTCCCCCCAAATCCTTACTGAATTTTGATTCATAATATTTTTAGACTGGCTTACTGTGACCATCTAGTACCTCTGTTACATTCACTTGAAGTAACAAATACAGAATCACTACAGTGACTGTAGCATTAAGTCGGGATTGAATTTTCATGATCAGCCGTTAGCTCGTCTAAATCAGGAAAATGATGATAAAGAACCAAACTCAGAATGCATTAATATGAAATAAGCCCAGATTTCTCTCCCATTTGAGAATTAGATGTTCAGAAGAACGATACTTTTAGCCGAAGCTAATCTGGGAAAATCCAGTCTGTATCAAAAATTCAGAGTAACATAATGAGAAAAGAACATTGTGGAAAATGTCATGCGTGAGCTCAAAGACTCAGTTCCTTGCGATTCCCAGTGAGACTTGCCATCGAGTTTTTATCAGCAGCGAACACCAGCAGTGTAATATCTTCGGCCCTTTTCACTTCCTTGAATGAAGAGAGAGAAAGAAGTTATTTGTGAAAGACATGGATTCATAGGGTCGAGATTGGCAAATAAAAGTCCTAGATTTCAAGAGACCTTCAGTGTCGAAATCAGCCTTGAGGCAGGCACTGTCTTCCCTCTTGGTAGTCATGTTGAATAAAGGGAGAAAGAAGAAATAAAAGATCACTACGGGAATGCTCTGCCTAATCAGGAAGGCTTAGAACTCCAGAATTTTCTATTTAGCAGAGCAGTTTACGTTTTGGCCGTGATTCTTGGTGAACGTGATTTAAAGCGAAGGGGTAAACCCGAAAAGATGATTTAGGTCTTTTCCTTTCATCTTTATTTTCTCGTTGTTGTTATTTTCTAGGAAATCATCGTGAAAATTATAACCAAAAAACTTGGAGAGAAATATCATAAGAAAAAGGGTGTTGTTAAGGTAAGGACGGGAGGCTGGGAATGGAATTTGTGAAGAGCTGGTGGCTCGCGGAGTCAAGCCACTTTGGTGTCCCTGAAAAATCAAATCCTCAGGGCGGGAGACTTGTGTCTGAGGTGCCCGATGGTTCATGAAAGGAAAGTGAATTCATAATTGTTGGGAAAATGATTCATTTCACAACAACATAGTTTATATTTAATTTTGGTGCTTCCTTACTGGAGCAAACAGTATGTATGAAATCCCAATGGTGCAGCTTAAACTCGCTCACTCACTGTGATGCCTTGCCAGTCAGTGAGACGCAGCCTCTTTGTTAACCATGGGGAGTATGATTAAGTCCCCAGAGTTCCAAGGACGACTCCCTTGTTGTGTTTTGCCTGAGAGACTTCTAGCTGCCCTAGGATTTTAAAATTTAAAAATCTACGCTCCAGTCCTCACTGCCATTCCTAAATCATTCCATTCCGGCGCCCGGCATTGTGCATGCACAAATGCCCTTCTGTTGTACTTGAAGCTCGGCATTCTTCCTCTCACTGTATTTGCTGAAGTTGTATTGTAAGATCACCAACCAGTCTTTTTATTCTTTACAGATGAAAACCTTTGCTAAGTCTTGAATTGAATTCTTTATTAGGAAGCATAGAATCACTATATCGTATACCCGAAACTAATAGAACACTGTGTATTAACCCTGCTGGAATTTAAATTTAAAAACATAATAAGGGGATCCCTGGGTGGCTCAGTGGTTTGGCGCCTGCCTTTGGCCCAGGGCGCGATCCTGGAGTCCCGGGATCGAGTCCCGCGTCGGGCTCCTGGCATGAAGCCTGCTTCTCCCTCTGCCTGTGTCTCTGCCTCTCTCTCTATGTCTATCATGAATAAATAAATAAATAAATCTTAAAAAAAATAAAATAAAAATGTAATACATTTTTTTTTAAATTAAAAAGCACAGAATGAGAAGTCGTATATGGAATCTATAAAATAGTGTCATTTATACCAGGAGTTGCTCTTACCTTTTGACTGGAATTTCATTTGTTTTCATCTTAACCTATTTCTGTCCTTTGAAATTTGTGTGCACTTATTTCTGCTATTATAAAAGTGTTGATTTCACATGACAGGAAGTAATTGACAAATATACAGCTGTTGTAAAGATGATTGACTCTGGAGACAAGCTGAAACTTGACCAGACTCATTTAGAAACAGTAATTCCAGCACCAGGTAAATCTTTTTGCAGACCATTTAATGTCTATGCTATTAAAATTGGTGATTCCATCCTTAAAACCAGGGTTTCTCAACACTACCTAACAGTTATAGACATGGATTTCCTTTCTAGAAATTTGTAGGTGCCAGTAGAACTGATGTGCTTCATTTCAGGCGACACGATAGTTTACCAGTCCTCTGTGAAAGCTCTTTTGTGGCGTGAATAAATTTCCCCTTCCTGGAATCCTTTTTTTTTTTTCCTGAAGCAAAACACAAACTCATAAGGAAAAAAATATCAGTCATACTCTGGTTGTTATTAATATATTTCTTTGGCTACCTAAGATGGTAAAATCAAATTCAGTATTGTTTTGCTTTTTCTCTTCCTTAATTGTCTTTATCATTTAAGTACTTCTAAATATCTAGTATGAATGCTACCTTGTTTAGGTGGTTTGCCTCTGACCTGAAGCCTTCATAACGGTATCATCGCTGGCACTAGTGGTAGTGTTAGTCTGTGTAAAACTTCCACTTATCAGATCCTTTATTCTTTCCTCCTAAAATAAAACTCATTTTATGGCTTAAAAAAAAATTTTGTTTTCAGCTTTAGTGAGATATAATTGACATTCAAAAAGCTGCACTTGTATAAAGTATACAGTTTGATCAGTTTTAACCCATGAATACTCTTGCAAAACCATCCCTACGATGGAGCTTACCAGTGTACCCATCACCTCCCTCCCCCTCCCAGTGTTATCACTGCCCTTTATCATCCTTCCTTGCCACCCCTCCACTCTTGCCTCCCATGTCCCCCGGGGCAACCACTTGTGTACTTTCCATCACTATAGAAAAGTTTGTATCTGTCTAGAATTTTATATGAATGAAATCATACCCTGTGTCCTGATTTTTGGCCTGGCATCTTTCATTAAGCGCAATTATTTTGGATCCCTGCATGTTGTCACGTCATGTGTAGCTTCTTTCTGTTGTGAAGTAGGGTTTCACTGTATGGATGTACCACTTTTCATTTAGTCACCTTTTGATAGACACTTCAGTTGGTTACAGTTTTTTGACTGTTACAAGTAAAACTTCCAAGAACATTCACACACAAGTCTTTATATGGACATAGGGTTTCTTTTCTATGGGGAAAATACTTAGAATGGCTCACTCAAGGCAGGATATGTTTGACTTTTTATGAAACTGCCAAACCATCCTGTGATTTTTAAAAAGAGGCAAAGTGAGGCGCCTGGGTAGCTCAATCGGTTAAGTGTCTGACTCTTGATTTTGGCTCAGGTCATGATCTCAGGGTCCTGAGATCAAGCCCTGCATCAGGCTCCATGCTTAAGATTTTCCATCTCCCTCTGCCACTCTCTCTTTAAAAAAAAAAAAAAAAAGCCAAAGTAAGCTAATTTTTCTTTTCTGATTATTTCTGGACCCTAAGTACCTTCTACTCATTGCAATCTAAGGCTAAAATGTATCCCTTTGACAAGTGAAAAAAAACATGAGGATTCCTATAACATTACAGTCCCAAAGGCACCTACAGACTCTCCTTTAGAATATTAGAGTTCTAAAAGGATTAAGGACTTTTAAGAGGGTGTCATTCAGTGTAACTGCACTTTGCTGTAACAAGGTAGAAGAAAAAAGTGAACATTTCTTTGCGTTCAGTGTGATATTCTCTTCTACTGCAGGAAAAAGAATTCTTGTTTTAAATGGAGGCTACAGAGGAAATGAAGGCACCTTAGAATCCATCAATGAGAAGACTTTCTCAGCTACAATAATCATTGAAACTGTACGTACATTTACACAAAGAATTTCTAAATGCTTTAAAAAGATGCCATAGGTCCTTTTCATTGGGTTGGTCTTTGTTTTATTTTAGAGTCTGGGTTTTTTTGTTTGTCTTCTCTCCTATATGGAAATCTGTAAGCTTAGTTTTTGTAATGACTCTGCCCTTATAAAGTATTTCGTTTCCGGATTTCAAAAGAAATGCATGTGTGCCTTAGTCCACGCGAGCTGCTGTAACAGAATGCCATAGACTGGGTGGCTTAGAAGCAAATCTGGTTTTCACAGGTCTGAGGGCTGGAAGTCCCAAGAACAAGGCACTGGCAGATTTAGTGTCTGCTGAGGGCCTGCTTCCTGGCTCCTGTGTCCTCACATGATGGAAGCGACAAAGGAGCTCTCCGGGGTCTTTATAAGGGCACCAGTACATTCATGCGGGCCCCACCCCCACAACCCCATCACTCCCCAAAGGCCCCACCACCAAATACAGTCCCATTGGGCATTAGGTGACAGCCATGAATTCTATGGGGGTGGGGGGAACGGACGACACACTCAGTCTACAGCAACATTCATTGTGTAAAACCTGAAAAGGTCAATTGAATACAAATAACTTTAAAAATTTCCCATAATCCCCTGGCCAGATAACTCCCTTTAGTATTTTGACCTGTTCCTTTCCAGTCTGTATTTTATAAAATTGTATGCGGTATGTTCAGTTTCACATCTCAACTTTTTTCCTCACATGTAATATAAAACTCAATCTGGCATGAGTGGGGATTATAGAGGCAGAATTAATGGAGGAAGAGCCCTTATTTTGAAGAGTCCTTCCCTTCTTTCATAAAGGGCTAAAGGTAGTGGAGTCAATAAAGTAATTTAAGGAAATCTGATGTGCAAGTGCTTGCTGCAGAGCGGATGGCTCACGGACAGGTCTGCGAGTGTGGCCTGAAGTGTCTTCTGGGGGGAGGAGGGGCCTGAAATGGGCTTTCCCCCAACCATATAATGCATTTTGAAACTTCAAACAATGGTGCTGTGACTCTTAATGAAATCCCTTTTTACATCCAGTGCAGTAAGTTAGCACTTGGGGGGATAATAGGCCCTCAGAGAGTCTGAGGACCCTCCTGAGCCCTCTCTAGAACTTAGAGTAACTGCCCAATTTCATGTGTGGTGTTGTAGGCACCTAAACCCATATTGGACTACGTTTGGAAAAATCATGTAGGTCGTTGTCTGAGAGAAACCACATTTAAATAAATTGAGCGTTTTTTTTCTGTCCCTGACAACAAGAACTTAAAAACTGTCACTAACTAACATAAACTATAAGAGAAGGAAAGGAAGGGGCATCTCCTGGTACTGAGAAATTTACTAGTCTAATTAAATTAATAGATTGAGGTTCTTTTTTAATTAAAACTCAGTTTTTCTCTCTGTCTCAGTCAGTATAACGTCATGGAAAATCTCATATTTCCTTGGCAAAATGATTCTCCTGCACTTTGTATACTCTCCAGTTTAGATCCTGCTTCAATCCATGCTTTCATCTCAGGCAATGCAAAACGGCTAATCAGCACGGAGGACATTCTAGGCTCCGTCCAGATCCCTTTGGGTCGCAGTCTGGTTTTCGCGGGCCCATTCTTTGCTCCCTCGCTGTGACCCGAGCTGCTCCTTCCTGAGCTTGCATGCCGTACAGAGCTGAACTGAGGCAGGAGCTAGGAGGACACCCACATAACAGGCCTGCTTGCCTGCAAAGCAGCGTGTACTTTTAAGAGATCCACCTGCTTCTTTACTTTTCTTTCACACCTTCCCCCCAATTTAAAAATAATCTGTTTGCATTTGTGTGTCCACTTAGCTGTGTCCCCACAGTTCCTTTACATCATTGCCATGAAACACATGAACTTTCCAAATGATTTCTCCCACTAGTTTATCATTTCTGGTGTCTAAAATGTGGCATCAGTATCAAAATATTTGAAATTTACTCATTTAATAAGCAGATTTTTAAATATTCCACAAATTTTTTAAAAACAGTCTAAGCCTTTTACCTTAGCTGTTTGCCTAATTAACCAAATGACTGGCTCCCTTATTCCCCAGCTTTGTATTCTTACCAGAAAAGCGTACTTGTCCACAGGCCTTTACACTTGGTAACAAAAGATCCAACCCGAGTCATGCTTTATCTGGGAACTTACTTCCTTTAAACACAGTCATTATTACATATTAAAGGAGAGCATTTTAAAAAGGATTATGAAGGAGAGGTATGATCCTCAATAAAAAGTTAAAATCTCACTTCAAGGTGAGAGTCCTCATCATCATCATTTTATATTTTGCAAGAGAGAGGACCAGCTTTCAAATTTTAACCAGAATATTTAATAAGAGCCAAGAATTATTGAGCTCCTACTCCTTTTATACTCCAGATATTATTCTAACTTCATTGACTCATTATATTTCCCAGCAGCCCAGTAACTGAGATCCTATTATTATTCCCCTCAAGGGATGGTGGGGCACCAAAGGGTCGAGTCACTGGCTGAGCATGGTGTTTGAACTCAGTCAGTCTGGGCTCGGGCCACATTCTTGCCTCTGTGCTCCCAGGTGGTGTCCACTTCTGTGACAGCTGTTCTTTCCCAATGTCCAGATTTTCCCTTTTCTCTTCTTTTAAATACGAACAGAAAAAGCAAATATGTTTAAAGTTGGGCTCATTTTCTGTAAGAAAGACCAGCCGAATTGTCAAAGCTCAACTATAAACACATTTGAATGGGAGTATCTGAATTGCTTAAAATAATATTTGCTGTTGAAAAAGAAACTCCCAAATGGCACAAACACACACAACAGAATTTAACTTCTCATTCTAAAATCCAAAATGGGTGTTCTTGATCAGGGACTAGCTCTTCTCTGAGGAGTGGTTTGTGAGCCTGGCCAGGATCTTTCCAGCTCGTGTCTCCATCACCTTCAGCAAGTGGCTATTACAATTGCCATGTTCATGTGCTTCAGATGGGCCCCAGGGATTGTGGCAGGCTGTGTGTGAGGACAGCATGGCCTGGGCCTGGAGGTGGCGTGCGTCACTTCTGTTCAACTCTGTGGCTGGAGCTCCATCCTGTGACCACATCTCACCACACGGGGAAGCAGGGACAATGTCCAGTGAGCAGGGGACATGCCCAACAGCTAGCAGGTCCCAGCTGCAACATGTCGTGATAACACATTTCACATGTCCCGAAGAAGTCATGGCACTTCTTAATGACTATGCCATAGAATATTTTAAAATTCATACTCCTACAAAAATGTTGGCTACCCTAATGGTATTAGAGGGAGGGGTATGGAAAAGGCATAGATGGATCTTTAAGGGTAGTGTCATTTTCTTGTCTTTTAAGTGCTTGTGTATTTTTAATCTTTTTTTCCCCATTTGTTTTAACTTGTAGGGCCCTTTAAAAGGACGCAGAGTTGAAGGAATTCAATACGAAGACATTTCTAAACTTGCCTGAGTTTGAAAATCTTTTAACACATTAAAATCCTAAAACATCAAATTGGTGTTCACCAAGGCATTATGAGACTCTACTGTGTTAGGGTGTTTCTTTTGTATAAAGCAAATGGATTTATTTAAATATTACTGTATAGTTGTTCAGCAAAGCTTATAGCAAAATCTAATTATGTCTCACGAAGTATCAGAACAATGTAATTTTGTTCGTGTTTTGTTTCCTTTGTAATATTTCCTTAATGATTTTTTAATCTTCATTAAAAGAATGTTATTGAAAACTGTTTTATATAAGATGATTTAGAACCCTGCAGTTAAAGGAAATTCTTCATATACTCTATATTTTCTGTAGTAAAGTGGTAATGTTGAACTATAAATATAATTACACTTTTTAAAGTCAGACTATAAATAGAGTCACAGCTTTATTGAGATCGAGCTCACACACCATATAACTTTGCCCATTTAAAGTGTACAATTCAGCGGGTTTTAGTGTATTTATGGAGTTGGGAACCCGTACCCTCCACTGTTTAATTTTAGAACATTGTCGTCACTGCAGAAAGACACCTGTGCTCATGGTCACTCTCTGTCCTCCCTCAGCCCCTGGCACCCACTAGTTTACTTCTGGTTTCCATGATTTTCCTGTTCTGGGCATTTCACATCAGTGGAATTGTACAACCTATCGTCTTTTTATGATGAACTTCTTTCATGCAGCATCATGCTTTCTAGGACCATCCACATCCGGGCACAGATCAGTACTTCCTCCTCTTCCCTGCTGCACCGTAGTCTACCATATGGGTAGGCCACACTTTTAAAATCCATCTGTCAGTTGATGGGCATTCTGGCTGTTTCTGCTTTGGCCTGTTGTGGGCAATGCTGCTATCTGAACTTTCATGTACCAGGTCTTCTGTGGACATACGTTTTCAGCGCCTGGGGATGGAGTTGCTGAGGTTTCCTGTAACTCATGATACCATGTTTAACATTTTGAGCAGTCCATTTTACAATCCCATCAACAATATGAAACTATACACTTTTAAATTATAGAGCCAAAGGGATGCCAAAGAAAGGAAATGCACCTCATAGTTGGATTATGAAAAAGAATTTAAAAAAATAAATGTACAGTTCACATGACAAAAGGAGTGGACCTTAGCTTCCAGTAGGGTTCAAAGAGTATCAGGGCTTGGTCTCTACCACTCTTCCTTTCTCTGTGTTGGCTCCACTCTCAGTCCCTCACACCAGGAAGATGGCTGCCAGTATCCCTGGCTTCACATCTTTCTTTTCTCCCACAGTTTTTTGTTTTTTTTTTTTAAGATTTTATTTATTTATTCATGAGACACACACAGAGAGAAGCAGAGACATAGGCAGAGTGAGAAGCAGGTTCCTTATGGGGAGCCCAATGTGGGACTTGATCTCAGGACCTTGGGGATCATGACCTAAGCCAAAGGCAGATGCTCAACCACTGAGCCACCCAGGAGTCCCTCTCCCACAGTTCAAACAGAAGACCAGAATTGAGGTTTAACTGGTCCACACTGGGACAAATCACTCCAAATGCAAGGGTTGGACTATCCTGATTGGCCAGACTTGGGTTGTGTTCCAGCCCCTAGGCCATCTGTCTTGGACTTAGCCGCAGGGAGAGGCGATAAATTCTGTTGTCAGGAAGTAGGAGAATATGTGCTGGGAAACAGAAGACAGCATAAGAAATAGTAACGGGATGATCCCTATACCTTTTGCCAACACGACTCTTCAGGATGAATTCAAGTGTGTCTGAACTAACTTGACAGCGTAGGAACATGAAAAGGAGCTGAGTTTTGGAGTTGAGCAGGCTTCGAGTAGCATTTTGGCTGTTCTGCTCACCAGCTATGTCATCTTAGAAATGATCATGTTCTTGAATTTCAGTGTTTTTAATGTTTTGTCAAAAAAAAAAAAAAAAAGGCGTCCCAGCAGGGTTGTGAGAACTACAGAGAATACATAGTGTCAGACGTGGTGGGCACTGGTTCAGTAAATGGAGCCACACATCTGTGGCCTGGCCTGGAGAGTTTCAGGAGGGAGAATGGTTCTCCCCGATAATAATATTAGTAAACCATGACAGATTTCACATGTCTCCTCCCCCAGATCTCTAAGTTTGGAATCCCCTCCCTGGTTTTCTTCATAGGAAAAAATGTTTCCTCCCTACCTCCCATATTTTAACTATTTTCCCCAACATACTCCTGAAATTATCTCAGAATGAAAATAAATAGCATAATCGAGGAAGCTCTTAACTTTCAAAAATCTGAAGTACAAAAATATGATTCTAGGCGACAGGACGTTTTTCTCTATAAGTTCGTGGAGGCCAGTAGTGGTTACATTACACAAAGTGGCTGCGGACACCTAATATCAAGTTTCATATGGACTTTTTTTCTTTTCAAATCATTGCAAGCTACTTTTCTTTACACAGACTTTTTTTTTTTTTTCAGAGCAATTTTAAGCTCACAGCAAAATTCAGCAGAAGGTACAAAGATTTCACATCGATCCCCTATCCCCATCCATGCACAACCTCCCTCACTATTCACATCCCCCACCCAGGTGGCACATTAGTTATAATAAACCTATGATAATGATTGACACATCGTCCTCATCCAAAGTCCTTAGTTAATATTCGTGTCACTATTGGTGTTGTACATTCTGTGGATCTGGACACTTTGATAATAAAATGTAGCCACCGTTACAGTGTCATACAGAATAGTTTCACCAGCCTAACAATCTTCTGTGCTCTGCTGTCCATCCCTCTCTCCCCCCATTTCAACCCCTTGGCAATCATTGATTTTTTTTTTCCTATCTCCATAGTTTTGCCTTTTCTGTAATGTCATGGTTGGAATCCTATGCAACCTTTTCAAATTGACTTCCTTCACTTAGAAATATGCACATAAAGTTTCTCCATGTCTCTTCATGGCTTCATGGCTCGTCTCCTTATAGCATTGGATAATATTTCTGGACATACCACAAGCTAGCATTTCCCCTACTGAAGGACATCTTGGTTGTTTCGAGATTTTGTGGATTATAAGTAAATCTGCTATAAACATCCATGCATAGTTTTTACATGGACAGGTTTTCAATTCAGGGTAAATGCCAAGGAGTGCAATTGCTGGATCATATGGTAAGAGTATGTTTACTTTTATAAGAAAATGCCAAACTGTCTTCCAAAGTGGCTGCGCCATTTTGCGTTTCCACCAGCAATGATTGAGAGCTCCTGTTGCTCCACATCCTCTCCAGCATTTAGTGTTGTCAGGGTGATTTTTGGCCATTCTGATAGGTGTGTAGTGGTATCTCCTTGTTATTTAAATTTACAATTCCTTATTGACATATGACATCGAACATCTTTTCATGTGCTTATTTGCCATCTGTGTTTCTTTGGCGAGGTGTCTAAGTCTTTTGCCCATTTTTTAATTGGGTTGTTCATTTTCTTATTGTTGAGTTTTTGTGTGGGTTTTTCTGGTAAAAGATTTTTGTTTCTTTGACAGAGAGCACTAGCAGGGGGAGCGGGAGTGGGAGAGGAAGAAGCAGGTTCCTCACTGAGCAGGGAGCCCAACATGGGGCTCTATCCCAGGACCCCAGGATTATGACTTGAGCTGAAGGCAGAAGCTTAACCAAATGAGCCATCCCGGTGCCCCATTATTGTTGAGTTTTAAAAGTTCTTTGTGTATTTTGGATACCAGGCCTTTATCAGATATGTCTTTTGCAAACATTTTTTCCCAGTATGTGTGGCTTCTCTTCTTATTTTTTTTGAAAGCTATTTTTCATCATATCACTTGAGGTCATATCAAATTATCGCAATAGTGTCTTGGGAAACCAGATTCCTTGAGTTTTCTTCATTGGGCACGCCACTGGATCCTATTGCCTTCTCTGCTGCTTTTCCCCTGTCTACTTCTGTCTATCCATTTTTGCTTTCATACTTGAGTAAATTCATCCAACAAACATGTACCGAGTACCTCCCGTAAGTTAGCCATTGTAGTGGGTACTGGAGATGTGAGAAGTGGGTGTAGACCCAAGGTGTGTTGTTTAGAAATTGACAATGTTCAGTGAACTGATACTCAAGTGAAAGGATTGGCCAATGAAAAGAAACTTGATAGTCTGGGGCAGCTACTTAAAAATCCCCCCTAACTTTGCTGGGCCTTAGTAAGAGACCATTAACTGGTAACAGGATACACCTCAGTTCCTACTTTGCTAAAATAGAATCAAAGGATTAGAATATGGATCAGCCTTGAGTTGGTTTTAGAGTTGACGAAGTGCCCCTAGAAATGTTAAGTGGATAACTGAATCGTTATACTGTTAAAAGGAAGCATCCTTCATTTTTCTTTCTCCCACATGGATATTCCAGAAAAAGTCACCAGTATAGAGTTGGCCAGTGTGAAAAAGTCTTAATAATACTAAATTTTTACATCATTTTTATGTATCCAGCATATATATGAACATTATTTAAACATTTTTATGTATGCAGGCAGCCAGGTAACTTTTACTCTGATCTTACAGGGTCTTTGGAGTGACTTCTATCTCTTTCAATTAGGATAAGGCTGAAGAGAAAATGCTACTTTATATGGTATTAAGTGATCCCTTAAAGCATGCAGAATGATTTGCGTAAGATCTCATACCAGTATGTACTAAAATAGTTCCTGATTCTTAGTTCATTTTTACTACACATAGGAGATGATCTTTAATTTTCTTTTTTTCCAGTTATTTCTTTGATTGACCAATTATCCAGCTCTTAGAAAATTTATTTAATTTTCAGTAATTTAAAAACACAACCAAACATATAAACTTATGGCAGAGATGCTGTTTTTTTTCACACACAGGCTCTTATTTCCCTGACAATAAGATGTATATATTTGCTTGGTTTAATGGAAACTGTTCAGATTTATATTTATGAAGAGCTTTGAAGCTACGCTAGATGATAAATATCTATGACAGATAACAGCCTGTGATACTCTAGATGAGGTTTAAGTTGGATACCGTTACTACATACAAAATTAAATACTGATCAATTCCCAGTGGGTTGCAAAGTGCTCCAAAGAACAAGCAAACATAATATAGGTAATTGTCAGGTTGTTTTCCTTTATTGCTGAAAGCATAATACTTTCAGAAACTAATCAAGAGGTAGACAGTGGAAGAGTTTCTTCCTTTCCAACTATCCCTGTTAATTTAGTTCTTTCATTTGAAATTCAAAATTGATTATTCATTTGTAACTCTAATGATACTGAGAAGGCATATTACTGGTCTCAATGGGGACACGCGGGCAGTATTAATGCAAGTTTAGTTTTATTATTCAAAACACCAGCTGTTAATAAAAGTTTTGATAATTTAAATAACATGGATTTGACTTTAAATCTAGTTTATTTGATAGAACTCTTGTTCAATATCCTGCATATAAATGCACAGCCCAAGATCATCATTATTATTTTCAAAACTACAAAGCACATGTAAAGTACTAGGAATCAAACTACACTTATGTATCTAAAGGTATAAAAGTCTTAAAGGTATAAAAGTTTTAAAGTCTAAATTTTGACCAATTTTTTCACAAAGTAACAGAATTAATGATATGAACCCACTTTTGAAGTTTGTGCTAATATGAGCATTTTAAGATCAGCATTTTTGAAGTAGAAAGTGGGAAGGATATAGACTTTTTTTTAAATGTATTGTTGGTAATCATAGATGAAGCTGAAAGGCGATTTACCTCTTCAGCCCTGAGATATATCACATTTCTTTAATATTTTACAAGTAAGGTAAAAGATAATCATTTGGTTTTTCAAATAGAAGTCGGGTGTATACAAAAAGAGTTTTGTGTACTTTCTAAAATAAAAATGACTTCTACCAATTGTGGAGAGAAAGCTTCATAAAAATGTACCTTTAAACATCTTTTTAAGTACAGTTTTACCACTTTGGCCTTTGAAAATGTATCCTAATTCTAGGAATTGATTTTTATGGAAAGTACAGACTTTACAATGACTCAGATTTGCACCATACCGCCAAGATCCACCATATTCATGCAGACGTAATGAAGTTGATTACTTGTTTATTTATTCTGCCTTTTAAACATCATTAGCCTTTTGTGAGGACATAACTTGCTCATTAAATTTATTTTGAAACAAAGTCTAATCGCACAGGGTTTAAAATGTAAATGGCATTAGTCTCAGGAGTTGCTTAAATGCAAAAGGTCCGCAAGGAATACTCAGGAAGCCTCTGTGTTCAGAATCATTAAATCTGAGTGAAACGTGTAGCTTTCAGAGAATTTGGAACTGTGATAGTCTCAGAATTTATAGTAACTCAACACTGGGTGCAATTAGCTATGTGAGGTAATGTCCAGAGCGATTTTAAATATGTGCAGAATTGGGGAGCACCGTTATCTCGGAGGTGGCCTGTCAGGGAGGCAGGACTGTTAGGGGAGATTGTCATTTAAGAGGCAGGCGCCTACCCCTCTGTAATATATCTTATTTGGAGAATGGCTTTGAGAACAGAAAGAGGTTGGTGAACTAAGGCCTTGCAGTGGTTTATTTTATGTGTGGCGACTTGGCTGGGTCATGGGACACCCACAGAGTTGGTCAAACATGATTTTGGGGTGTTTCTACAAAGGTGTTTTTGGGGTGAATTTTACGTTTAAATTCTAGACTGAATAGAACAGATGGTCTTCTCTAAGTGGGCCTCATCTAATCAGTTGAAGGCCTGCATAGAACAAAAAGGATGATCCTCCCCCTGCAAAGAGAGAACTCTAACTGCCTGTGGATTTCATCTACAACACGGATTCTTCCTGCCTAATGGCCTTCAAACAAAAACATTGGCTTTCCCTGGGTCTCCTGAGCCATCAGGCAGCCCAGCCTGCAGGTTGGACGCTACCAGCCTATATAACAATGTGAACAATTTGTTGTAATAACTCTTTCTCTTCCTGTATGTATACATTTCTGTTTCTCTGGAGCACCCTGACTTACATAGGCTTTCATAGACGAAAAAGGAAAGCCAAGGCTCTGGAAGGAATCTTGGCTAACCATATTGGGCCATCCCAGGTACCGTGGCGAGTCTCTCCCAAGAACTGGTGACAGGGCCTTGGTATTTACAGCCACAGAACAATTAAGATCAAGTAACCTCCACGTTCTTACTCAATATTCGCCAAATAACCTTCTCCAAAAGGAACATCCCATGTACCTGACAGCATAAGAATGTACTCAGCCTACCTGACCCTTGAGAATAATGAGATCATCACAGTAAATGCCAAATTTCAGGCTGTGTCCGGATGCCAGTCTGACTCACCAAAGCAGCTTTCCTTTGCATGACCTTGATCAGCACATCTCAACATCGGAAAACTCAACAAAATCCTAGATCTTCTTTGCAAAGTATTTATTTTCTTCAGATGTAATTAACAGGTTTTATAAAACCACCACGACGTCCGGTTAGTTTTTTAATTATCTGGACTGAAGAATGACTGCAAGAGTGGCAGGGAAAAGCCGTACATACAACAGATAATTTCCAAAGCTATCAATCTTTAAGGCCTTTTGAGAAAGCTATAAAGCTGAGGCACAAAGTAATCCTTGTAATGTCCATCGATGAAACCCTTCCCACTGTTGTGCACAAACCAACAGGAGACGTCTGTTCCAAACACTCGATCTGTTCGGTAGTCTTTCTGCAGACCTCTGCAAGGGAAATGGTGTGTATGGTTAGAGCACAGACCGAGGCTTGGCCAGCCTGTATGTCTGGAAAGGAGACATATCCCCACCCCCACCACCACCTTGCGGTTCGTTGCAACTTTCTTGCACCCTTTCTGCTTGCCCCCACCCATCTCTACTCCCCAAGCTGTACTGAACATCATTCTCTGGGGCTTGGTGTTGGAAGAGCAGAGATCAGCAGTGTATCCTTAGATCATTCAAATAACCCTTTGGAGATGTACCGATACAGATTTTTCCAGCAAGGTGAAGAGTGCAAATTAACTTTTACGCGGAACGAAGGTGGGAACCAAATGCCGACGTGCTGTGGGCCTACTGCACGTGTCACCTGCAGGACGAATCTGAGATGCCTCTCACCTTCCCTGGGCAGGTGAGTGTCCTATCTAAGGGCGATGCCACCTCTTTCTGAGAAATTCATGCCTTTCACATAAAGGACAAATAAGCTAATGAATTCAAAAGGCATAGGGTGTATTGTCACTCACGATCTTTCAAGTATTTTGCATCACAAGGTGCTTGCAGTCCCTGAACTTGAAGCCCATCATTTACCTTTGTCATTGGAGGATAGCCGATGTGCGTTTACAAATCTCAGATAACTACTATGATTAACTGTGCTCACCATTTCCTCCTCAAATATGCTCACTGATGCCCATTGGTAACTCACTGGTCTCCAGTCAGCCGGAACCAGGTGACTGGTGTCCTCACTAAGAGTTCATCATTTTACTTCCCGAATCTATTTGTGGTGGTACGTCGGACTTAATTAGCACCGCAATTTCATTGCATACTTATGTGGAAGCCAATGACATCCGTGAGCAAAGAAAGTCATTTCTTATAGAGCTAAGTGGATTGCTTTGTGAAAACTCTTAAAATGAAAAAAAAAAAAAAATCCAGAAAAAAACTCTGCTTTAAAATGCTATCAGCACAGGGGAGACTGCTGTAGAGGATTAGGAGAAACTGAAAAGACCCATAAGAATGTTACACTCAGAATGCTTTGCAATCTGCAATTCTCACTTCAGAATGAAGCACACGGATAGGGCTTGTGTGAGAAAAGCTACACAGAAATGCATTCTTTAGATTCATACTCAGGAAGAAGACTCCATCCAGTCTTACTTAAACATATACGTTCATTCTCTAGCTCTATGGTTCATGGGTATTTTTTTTTAATATTTATTTTACTATTTATTTTGAGAAAGGTGGGCAGGGGGAAAGCAAATCTCAAGCAGCCTCCAAGCTAGCTGAGCACAGAGCCTGACTCAGGGCTCGATCTCAGGACCCTGGGATCATGACCCGAGCTGAAACTAAGAGTCGGACGACGCTCAACCGACGGAGCCACCAGGCGCCCTGGTTCACAGGTGTTTTTACAATTTCCTCCTTCGATCAGCTTTCTCAGTAATCTAGCTTATGACCAGGGCTCTTGCAAATAAGGACTAGCTAGACAAGTAGGTGCCGTCAAATGCCAAGAGCAGTGAAGCTGGCCTGCCTGCAGCGTCCTTATGCAACCGTAGTGGATGTGTCCCTTCCTGATGAGCTGTTCCGTCTGACACAGGGAACACTTGCAAGAGCTTTCCTTGCTTCTGTGTCACTGGGTGAGTTTAATCCCGGTAGGAGCACTCTCCGTTACTGTTGTACGCATCCACTGCCTACCTGGTGACAATCAACGTATGTCCCTTCACTTCCATGCTTGCCTCGGGCTTCTCGGGGTCCTTTCCGGGTCGTTCATTGAAGATACGGATCTTTGGCTCATGCATGAACTGGCCTAGCGAAACAAAGTGCAGACGCCGATTTACGCGGAACCCAAGAGTAAATAACTAATACAGCCTCATCATCATTTGACCCCGGCTTCATTTTGGTCCTCCAGAATTTCTGGGGTAGAAAGACATATTAAGAGAAGGACAGAGCAATGGGAGGGATGGGTCCTTCCCAAGAGTGATGCTGGGCCGCTAGCCCCACATTCATCTGACATACAAGTCTGACCTACTGGATGAGAAGTAGACAAGAACGCCCCGGTGCTGGGGGTGGGGAGGTACAGGTGAGCACCTGCCACATAGTTTAAATCACAGAGACAAGTTTGTGATGTCACATGCTTAAACTGGAACCATTCCTTAGAAAGTAGGGAAAGGGGACCTAGACGCCCTGCTTGTTATCATAGACTTCCCAAACCAGTTTACCTGTTCAGTTAGAAAAAAAATCTCCAGCATAAAACTGAAAGTGTATCCTGTGGCTCTAAGTTGCCCAGAGTGTGAGGATAAAATCCTGGTTCTGGGAAAACCTCACCTGCAACAGCCAACAGTCTTGGCTAGAGCATCCCTGAGTCACCCTGCATGTCTGTGCTGGGCTGTACGAATCATGTTTGCTATCCTTTGTGTATTAGGATTTTTTAAAAAGATTTTATTTATTTATTCATGAGAGACACACAGAGAAGCAGAGACATAGGGAGAGGGAAATGCAGGCTTCCTGCAGGGAGGCTGAAGTGGGGACTCGATCCAAGGACCCCAGGATCAGGCCCTGAGCCAAAGGCAGATGCTCAACCACTGAGCCACTCAGGTGTCCCCATGTATTATGATCTGATATCAAAAACCCTGACCAGCTAGGGAGAGACTGCCCCTTCCAGAGCTAGCTGATTCTGAAAGACAGCAGAGGACTCAGACCGGAACAAGCCAGACCTCTTCTAGCTGGCCTGCGTGACCTGGAAGCCATTCCAGGGCCGGGAGCCAGGTGAGCAGAGGCCACCCTAGAGCCCCAAGCCTGCCGAGATGTTGCAGGCTAGCCAACCTGGAACCACCTCACCCTACCTTGTCCTACAGAAACCACAGAGGCTCTGGCCTAAACCTGTTGCTTTGAGTTCCAAACTAGAGCCTGCCCTCCCTCCGAGGCCCTGCATCACAGGCCTTGTTTCTAGGGGAACCTGAGTGACAGTAAACATTTCTGGCCCCAACGGCATTGGCCCAGGTGTGGCCTAGTCACTGGTGTAAATCAAGAGCCAGGCACAGAGCGTGGCCCCAACCTGTCCTTTGAGCCCCAGTCACTTGCCCAAGTTCTACCCTCCAAAGTTGCTCGAGACCGAGCGGCCCCCCACTTGCCAGGTGGTCGCGAAACACTGTACCTATGAGTCCGTGGGCTTTAGGTGAAAACTTGTTTGTGGGGGGAACGTAGATCCCCAAAAAGTCTACATTGACTGGATGCTTCTTCCAAACGCGATGGAGTAAAACAGAGAAGGACATGTCTTTATCCAGGGTGATGGTCACAGTTTGCTCTTTCTTCACAGAGACGAGCACCCTGGTGTGAAAACCAACAAGGAGTCAGCGTTTCCAGAACACACTGTTTAGGAAGCCATTCCTCCCCCCGTGAACACGGGCTCGCCATCCCGTCCTGGGTGGTCCCACTAGTGCACGAAGCCCTCTCTCTACAACATTTTTGCCACAGAATGCTGTTTTCACTCCCAGCTCTGGAATTCGGTCCATTTAGATGTTTGTACAAAAACAATTAACAGGTAATAACAGGAAACCATGACTCGTAAGATGCAATCCTGGTGTTCTGGGCATGCCCTGACAGGGAGTTGGCTGGGGCTTTTTGTTGGGTTCATTCACTTATCCAACGTGTATTTACTGAGCCCTTACTACATGCCAGGCCTCAGGCTGGCGCTGAGACACTCGGTGGCCAAAAGACGTGGACTCTGCAGCCAGGGACTGGGCAATAGGTCACAAAATACTTCCTGAACCTCAACTTCACATTTAAAACCACGACGGTAAGTTCTACGTTTTTATCAGAGATTTCTGGATTTATTCACGCAGTCTTGCATGGAGGACAGGCCCGAATCCGATGGGATTGTACTTGCCTGTGATTAATGATGTGAGCTGTGTCAGACCAGGACAGGACGGACGTCCGGGAGCCCTGGCTCAGGGTGATGGTCTCAGTGCTGATTTCTACTTTCACATCTTCACGTTGGAAATAAAATCCCAGTTTTCCAAAATAGGTGCGGAGTTTTTCATTCTTGGGTTTCTTGGCACCAATGAGCTCTCCATTGACCAAAATCCCTGTGGAAGAAAACATGCTTTTTTTCTCTCTCTCTCTGTGCACCATGTTTTTGTACATTTGGGCACCATAACTCAAATTTATAAAACTGGACAATAGGGGAAAATTATTGTCTTTTTTTGCTTCAGGACTTACATTTTTTCCTATGCCATGCTCACTTTGTGTCATTTAAAGTATGTCTCATCATACTTTAAATGAATTATATCACAATAAGATCTGCTAGTTCATACTCAGTTTCTTAGCTATTCTAATTCCCTTAGGAATATATTTATAATTCATTCTCACTAACTGTCAGGGTTTGAAAATTCCAGGACTCCTATTAAGGTGGGAAGGAAAGAAATCCCAGGTACGACAGTGAAAGATGGCAGTGATAAATTGCCTATTTCAAATATAGTATCTTTTTATTTACCTGATTCTGGATCAGAAACAAGGTTGAGAATTTTTCCAGGTTCTGAGTCAATATTGAAACAAATATTCTTTTCATTTTTTGGCAGGTAAATGATGAAGTGTGGGTCATTTTCAACTGGAAAACATACAGAGAAAGTGAAATCAAACAAAATCATAAGAAGGAAGGTGACATGGAGCAAGCACTTTATTCCTGAACATCTTTAACTTAAATAATTACAATGCTTCTACTAGATGCCAGGTTCTCTTCTAGCGCTTCGGGGCCTAGTGGTCCGCCCCCATTGTCCCTTCCTCGTGAAGCTTCTGTTAAGAGTTTTAAGTTATTTTACAAATATAGGGTATACTTATTCTGAAGCTATCACATATGATCTAGGCTAGAGATAAAAAAATGAATAAATAAGACAATAAGAAAAGCACACATACACACTATGTATATACACATATATACGTGTATACAGCGAGTATTGTATATAGATAGATAAAAATATGTACGTTTTGAGTAGCTACAGACAATACATAAAAATAAAGGCGACATAATATTATTTTTTGGCATATAGATTGATATTAATCAATTCCAAGAGCAATGAAGCATCAAGCTACACTCAACAAAGAGCTCCTTTGCTACTGGATGACCTTATTCTGGCTGATATTTCTTACTTGTTTGTTTGTTTAATCATTCAACAAAGAGTTAATGAGGAAAAAAAACCCAACTCTGTCCAAAGCACTGAATCAGGCAATGTTTGATGTACCTATACATAAGTCATGGTCTTATTTATAAGACCTTCAAGAAAGTCATAATTTAATGAAAGAGTGACCAAGATGCTCTCCTTGATCAAACTTTGCTTAGGCTCCCCCGACCTTTTCAATTAGTCCTCAGCTTTTGGACTTGCATGTCTGTCTCTGTATTTTCCAATTTTTTTAACAGATCAATTTTTTTAAGACTTTATTTGACAGAGAGAGAGAAAGAGAGAGAGAATGAGAGAGCGCACAAGCAGGTGGAGGAGCAGAGGGAGAGAGAGAAGCCGACTCCCCGTGGAGCAGGGAGCCCAATGTGGGGCTCCATCCCAGGACCCTGAGATCATGACCTGAGCTGAAGGCAGATGATTCACTGACTCAGCCACCCAGGACCCCCTGCATTGTCCAAGTTTAGCAAGAATCCTAGTAGCTTGGCTTACCTAGAATCTCCACCCTCCATATTGATCCCCTTGATATAGTGGGCTCCTCATCCCCCAATGCCCTCCAGGTGACATCTGATCACCTGACTGCCTTCTGCAAGAATCCTGTTGGATGGGTTTGGCCAGAATCCTCCTTCTTCCTGATGTTTCCTCTTAGTGATTTTCCACCCACAGCCTCCCCGCTGTTTTTGTCTATAAACTCCCACTGTGCCATGCTGTATTTGGAGCTGAGCCCAATCTTCCCCACCCAACAGCAAGGCCCTGTGATGGGGGTCCTCATGCCCATGGTGACGCCCCCCCCCTCCCTTGAGTAAAGTCTTTGTGACGGTGTATGTCTAACGAATATCGTGAATAATTGGTTTCCTTAGTAGTTTTTCTTTTGTAGAGATAGACCCGACCACTGAGGTCAAAGAATAAAATAAATGACACAATAATGGCCCAAGGGCAATGCCCTGAGGGTAAAGATGAAGCGGTGCCCAACCCCGCCTGGCCAGCTGCGAAAGGCCTTGTAAAGGGGTTCTCACAAAGCGTCTTGAAGCTGGGAAAGGCAAGAGACACAGGAGAGACAGATTTTATTCTGATTGCACAGAACAAGGCACAGCTTGGAGGTATAAATGTTGGTGATTTGTATGCAAAGTAGCTCAGTGTAACCAGGGGATGGGTTCTGGAAGGAATGGAGGAAAAGACTGAAAGGGGGGTCATGGAGATGGAGCATGGCGCCAAGGAATGGAGCTCTAAGTTGGGAGCTACGTGAAGTTTTTGAGAATAAATGTGACATGATTTGATTTCAGGGAAATCACTTGTCAGGGTATAAATTAAGTCTTGGAACGTGGACATGAGAAGATCGGTTAGCAGCCAGAGCAGCAGTAACCCAGGCAAGAGATAGTAGATTCAATGGGAAATGGGATGGGTGCAGGAGGGAAAAATCCAGAGACAGGTGATAGAATCCGAGCACAGAGGCACGCTTCAGCACTTCCAGGCTTCCAGCCTCGGCCATCGAAGGCAGTGGAGAGAGGAAGGTCTGTATGGTAGGAACTGCAGTGCTTGTGTTTCCAGAATGAAACTGGAAGAGCAGGCTTCCACTCCTTGAGAGGCTGCCGTGATCTAGATAGCATCGCGAAGCCCCGTGCAAACATCAACTCAACTCCTCACCGTATCCTCGCAGAGGACAGGTGACCTGTTAGTAAGTGACAGAGCTATGACCAAAGCCAAGCTGTCCGATGACAAGCCCACTGTCCCACCCACTCCGATACGCTCATTCATTTTCAACTGTGTGTTTTGGAACACGAAATGCAAGATAAGCTAATCCAGAGCAGGAATACAATCTTGTACTTCTTTGCACCCCTCACACCACTAAACTCTTGCTATGAGGTCAATAAATACTTGGTTAATTGATTTTGTGTTGAGCTGGGCACTAGAGGGCATCATTAAAACACAGAACAAAGGTTTTCATTTCCTCCCCCCCCCTCCCAAAATCATTTTGTTAAGGTAACCTCTTCCTTTACATAAATAGAGTGTTTTGAAATTTTTTTGAAGGATATTGCTCTTATTAAAGATAATCATTGATTTTGCCATTTTAATTTTACCAAAATCCCACTAATCAGACCTGCTGGTGAGTAATCCCAAATCAGCGCTGCCATACTGATTTGATATCATTCTAGGCAGCAGAAATGATACATCAAATTAGGTGAGTCTGTGCGGCCTTACATTTAGAACAGGTTGAGGGTAGGGTAGATTGAGGACTCTGTGATGACTTCATAGGTTCCTGAGGACCGGGGGTTAACGAGTCTCTATGAGGAACCAGGAACCAACGTTATAACCACTCTGCAATTTATCACCAGCTCCATTTTACAGGTGGGCTCACTGAGACCCAGGGGGGTTCCAGAGCCTGGGTCCCCCTGTCACGTGGGCAGAGTTTGACCCCAGAATTCTCGGACTCTCAAGACCTTGTCCCTTTGACTGCATCATACGGGTGACTACATACACCCGGAGGAACCGCTGCATTCATACTGGAAAGAATATTGAAAACGAAGTTAGCTTTCTCTCTCCGTGTTTCCACAGAAGCTTTGTTTTGCAAAGCAACAGTGTGAGCGGCTCGTGCACCTGCCATAGGTGCTTTTAGAAGAATGAACAAAAGCAAGCGAATTTTGTTATTCTTACTCTCTCTTTAGTATGCAGACCAAATAATTATTTTCTAACAAGGTTAAATAATGTTCTTTCAAATTTCATGTATTCCGACGCCCTGTCTCTTGCTCTGAGAGCCACTCGACAGGGTAAAGATGGCAATTTCGTCAGCACTGTAACCTTTCACACGGCTGCCCTCCCCACGCGTGCTGTGTTGTCAAGTTAGCACTGCTAACTGAAAGCTCGGGGCAGAGTCCCTCCTCAGGCCCTGTGGTCGGACGTGCTGGGGAGGGCAGTGGAGGGGCCCCTGGATGAAGCACTGCCCCTGATGGAAGAGCGAAAAAGCAAATCACTTTGGGCCCACGAATAGTCATTTTAGAGACAAGCCATCGGGGGTGTTTGGGGGAGAGATGCACTCACTCTACAAATAGATTCGATGTCCCCGCTACATTTTCTCTGTTATAATATGGTTTCAGGGAGTGGTGAGTATACAGTCTTGAGAAATCCATTCCGACAGTCAGAAATTTTCTTGCTAAAAAAAGTCTGCATTCCAGGCAGTCTAGAAAAGCTGCACACGTCCAGGGACATCGGGAGCTACTCTGCTATTGAAATTTCAAACCACCCCAATCGAGCCCCCTATCCGGACCTTCCCACAGGGAGAGGGATGTGCTGTCTCTCTGATTGTTGAAATGTACTCCTTTCTAAGAAAAAAAGAAAGGGGAGAAGTGCACAGACTTTCTACACTCGCTAGCTGATCGCCAGGCAGCCGTCACCTCTGTGGGGAAAGGTGGCAAATGCCAGATTTGGAAGGAGAGAAAAACAATAGGAAACAACATTAAAGTCATTTTTTATGGCAAAATGTATGGCTTCTGATCCTTAATAATAGCCTTTATGTATCATCTCTAATGTGCTAGCCCTTTCAGATGGCTTCACACGGTGTCAACAACCTGGCTGCGTAAGTGTAGTTATGCCTACTTGCAATGTACAGCAACATGAAGTAACTTAGTAAGTTCACACGCAATCTCCGAAGAGAATGTTCTTTGCATTGATACCCCATTGGCCCACCCAGCATGAGAAAGAGCATCCCTTCCATTCCAGAGGGTTCACATCATACAGGTGGAGATGGAGTGGTATGGACCCAGTTGTACCCCCAAAATTCATACATAGGAGCCCTAACCACCAACAGGATGATGTTTGGAGGTGGGGTCCCCAGGATGGGATTGGTGCCCCGATGAGAAGAGACACGGAGAGCTGACCTAGCTGGCACGATGGTCTTGGACTTCCCTACCTCTAGAATAGTGACAAATAAACGTCTGTTGTTTAGACCGCCCAGCTAGGGGCTCTGGGTGTGGCGGCCCAAGCTGATGAACACATGCAACTGTCTTCTTTCACTGGAGGTCAACCATGCCCATAAAAGTCATCTGGTTTACCAGGACCTCTCGAATGTATGTATATGCTCCACAGGATTGTGATCCAATTGGGAGCCAGGACCTGAAAGCAGTGGTAAAGGTCTCTTACCTCTCATCACATGTGGGGGAGGTGTGGCCTCCAGCACTTGAGCTCCCAGCACTGGCATTGGGATCCTGGGTGTTGGGGAAGGGTTGACCCAAGATGGGACTGAATTCGAAGCAACTTTGTTGCCATAATACAGGGCACCTGTGTGGAAAAACCTGTCTCTGTTAGTTTCCAAGCTTACTTTTCCAGAGAGATTTCTTACAACTTCAAGAATCTGTTTTATGCAGACCTTGTGTTCTCAGCTAAGGTTTTCTCTCATTAATTTTGTTCCAGAATTTTCTCTCTTCCAGCTCCTTCTGTCTTTATGGGTCTGCCATAGGGTTCTCTGAAGAGTTTGGGACTGGGGCTGTGGGAATTGCCCCACAGAGGCTGGAGAAGGTTGTCCACAGCAGCCCCTGGAGAAGTCCTGGATTATAGTCAGTCTCTGCCTGGATCTGCTCCTATTTCCTCACCAAACAACTATCTAAATAACTGAGTTTCTCAACCAACTAGTTTCCCCTTCTGGTTACAAAAAGTTCATTTTAGGGGTGTCTGGGTGGCTCAGTTGGTTAAGCATCTGCCTTTGGCTCAGGTCATGATCTCAATGTCTTGGGATCGAGCCCCACACTGGGCTCCTTGATCAATGAGGAGTCTGCTTCTCCCTTTCCCTCTGCCTCTGCTCCCCCTACTTGTTCTCTCTCTCTCTCTCTCTCTCTCTCTCTTTTGTTTTTTCTCAAATAAATAAATAAAACCTAAAAAAAAAAAAAGAAAGGAAACAAAGTCCATTTCACTTTCCGATATACAGTCTTCTTGTCGTTGAGAAAACAAATGGCAGTTCACCTAGGCATCTTAAAATCACTTATAAATGCCAGTTTATCTAGGGTGAGTTTCTCCTGAGATAAATTTAGCTGTGGCACCCAGGCTATTACAACCAGCACCCAGAGGTAAGAGTTCCTTGAACCCTGGATCACTGCAGTAAAGCTGGCGTGTCACTTGCACAAAATGATAATGTGTAAAGTGTTCCCTCCAGGGTATGCAGGCCATTGTCAGCACTGTGTTTCAGCAGGACAGTCCCTAAGAAAGCGAGGGCAGAAAGAAGGTGATGAGCTACATCTTTTAAACTTGGTACATGGGCCCCTGGGCACACCTTATGACTTTCCACAGGACACAGAAATCATGGGTGGCTTTTATGACAATTTTGAGGTTCTCGGCTTCCACATACACTTCCTAAGAAAACTCTTTATCCTAGTTTAGAAGTGAAAGGCTTGCTCTCTCACCAAAAGATACAAATGCAATGAAACACCGGGACACCTGCACCCCGATGTTTATAGCAGCAATGGCCACGATAGCCAAACTGTGGAAGGAGCCTCGGTGTCCAACGAAAGATGAATGGATAAAGAAGATGTGGTTTATGTATACAATGGAATATTCCTCAGCTATTAGAAATGACAAATACCCACCATTTGCTTCAACGTGGATGGAACTGGAGGGTATTATGCTGAGTGAAGTAAGTCAGTCGGAGAAGGACAAACATTATATGTTCTCATTCATTTGGGGAATATAAATAATAGTGAAAGGGAATATAAGGGAAGGGAGAAGAAATGTGTGGGAAATATCAGAAAGAAAGGGAGACAGAACGTAAAGACTGCTAACTCTGGGAAACGAACTAGGGGTGGTAGAAGGGGAGGAGGGCGGGGGGTGGGAGTGAATGGGTGACGGGCACTGGGGGTTATTCTGTATGTTAGTAAATTGAACACCAATAAAAAATAAATTAAAAAAAATTAAAAAAAAATCCTCTGGGGAAAATTGGTGTAGTGCCGAAAAATGCAATGACTCCAATCCATTGCCAGGAAAACAGATTGGTTTGCAAATCAGACAATTTCCAGTTCTTTGCTTTAAGCAGAATTGAAGTAGGTTGTGAGCTGTCATGCGTTAGATCATTAAAAATAATTTTTGAATACTACGTCCTATGTGAGTTTGCATATAACTTTGAAGACATTATAAGTGAGTGACAATTGCTGTAACCAAATTCATTCCATTCTTATCTACTTATCTGTGTCAACAAGATTTATCAAGACTTAGGCTTAAAAAAGATTATTTTTTTAAGACTTACTTTTAAGTAATCTCTACACCCAGTTTGGGGCTCGAACTCACAACTCCAAGACCAAGAGTCGCATGTTCCATTGACTGAGCCAGGGGGTGCCCCTAAATTTTTTTCTTTAGCATTGACACTGAATCTGATCTCTTTCAATCTATTAATAAATAGCATTCACCCATAGATACTCGAAAAAAACACTGTCACATTTTTTCTCATTAAAAGATGATTTCTAATAAAATTTTATTTATGGATATTGAATGTATAATAGTTGTACACTATTTTGACCAATTATCTACTTGTGGTAGTTTTTTGTTGTTGTTGTTGTTGTTAAAGATTTTATTTATTTTATTTATTTTATTTATTTGAGAGAGAGAGAGAGCACAAGAAGGGGAGAGGCAGAAGGAGAGGGAGAAGCAGATGTCCTGCTGAGCAGGGAACCTGATGTGGGGCTCGATCCCAGGACCCTGAGATCATGACCTGAGTTGCAGGCAGAAGCTTCACTAATGAAGCCACCCAGGTGCCCTACTTGTAGTAGTTTTAATAAAACTCTAGAAAAAAATATAATAAAATTTAATAAATAATAAATTTAATAAAATTAAATAACAATAATTATATATCATTTGTATATTATATATTTATATATTATAATAATATAATACTTTTATAAATAAATTTAATAAAATTTATTATTTTTATTTATTATTTTATTTATTATAAATAAATTTAATAAAAATCTAAAAAAATTTTTTTGAACACTCAGAATCTAATGGCCACAAGAAATTGAAAAAAATTTAAATTCGTATACATTTTTCTTGCAGAAGGGCAGGATGATCAATAAAAGACTTTCCTGGGTAGCAGTGTATTTATTACATTGAGACATGATTCTGCCAGAAATGGAAATACCAGTTCAACTAGAAAAGAAAACACTATAAAATTTCCAGCAAGTAAAACAGAATTTGTTCATGTATTTTTTAATGGATGATGGAGAGTACCAAGTTTGATATCCCATGTCCTTGGGTACACTTAAAAACAGTGATGTAACAGTTTTATTTTAAAGTTCAAAAAAAAAAAAAAAAAAGTTCAAAAAAAATAAAATAATAAAAATAAAAGTTCAGTGTCAGGGCGCCTGGGTGGCTCAGTGTTTGAGCATCTGCCTTTGGCTCCGGGCGTGACCCCGGGGTCCCGGGATCGAGTTCCCCATCAGCCTCCCTGCAGGGAGCCTGCTTCTCCCCCTGCCTGTGTCTCAGCCTCTCTCTCGGTGTTTCTCATGAGTAAATAAATAAAATCTTTAACAACAACAAAAAAAGTCAATGTTTACACTATGTCTCAAATTACATTCATCACAACTACTGAAGCATGGTGCAAAATGGTTCAATGTTGACTTAAGCATGTGTGTAGGGGTCCACAGGTCCTCAAAATTCCTCTGGGAGCTAAGTGAGCAAAAATGTTCTAAGACCACAGCAATGGACTCTCTCAAAGTAAATCGACAGGAAGAGCTCGGACCCCCAGGGACACAGGGCTGGGAGCACAAGGAGGGCTGCAGGGGGAGAGAGGCAGAGGGGGGAGCACCCTGAAGTCAGCTGAGGAAGCTGACCCCTGAAGGGCATGCAGGAGGGCACTTGATGGGATGAGCACTGGGTACTCATATAGTATGTTGGCAAATTGAATTTAAATAAAAAATAAAAAATAAAAAATAAAAAATAAAAAATAAAAAATAAAAAATAAAAAATAAAAAATAAAAAATAAAAAATAAAAAATAAAAAATAAAAAATACAATACAATAGAGCTGACCTGTCGTATTTCTCCACCAGCCAGGAGCACTGACCTGAGCAGCAGGAGTGGTCTTGCGGCGGGGAGTCGGCCAGCATGCGCTCATCCCCTGCCTCGTTCTCAATCACCATCGTGGTGAGCGGGGTCAGGATGTGATGGTCCAGAGACATCTGCAGGATGGTTTTTGTGATTTTCCTTTTGCTAGCAGCCGTAGGAGCCAGGCTTCTGTATTTAGGAGATAGAGGCATTCGAGAACATTACTGCACTTCAGGCCCACGCCCCATGGATTCAGGGCTCAGCCGGGACCCTGGGGACCACAAGGTACAAGAACGCTAACTGGCTCCGTGAAGCTGGTATTTTACTTAGCCACGTCATCCTAAGGATTTTTTTTTTCAAACAGACTTCATTTTTCAGATGGGTTTTAGGTTCATGGTAAAATTGAAGGGAAAGCACAGAGATGTCCCATGTACTCCCTGCGCCGCACACCGCAGTCGCCCCCAATATCAACACCGCCCCCATCCGAGTGGTGTATTTGTTACAACCAGTGAACCTGCACTGACACTTCATCAGCACCAAATCCGTGGTTTACATCAGGGTCTGCTCTTGGGGTACGTTCTATGGGCTCGGGCACACGTACAATGACATGTGTTCACTGCTGCCAAATCATGCAGGGCAGCTTCACGGCCCTAAAGGTCTCCTGTGTGACGCCTGGTCGTCCTGCCCCCCAAGCCCCCGGCACCCACCCATCCGTTTTACAGGGACTGTTTCTTAAAAGTCCCTATGCTCTAACTCCAGCCGGGCGTGGGGTATGTGTACTTTGGCCGTGAAGGCACCAGGATGCTTCTGAAAGGGGCAGGGATGGTTCTCGCTCACTTGAAAGCCACCGCTACAGCCCCGTGGCTGCTTCCTAATCAGACACCGTGGATTTCCTCTGTGGGTACAGTCCCACCACCGTATTTCATGTCTCCCTGACCTAGTTCGGAAGACTCTGCTCCGTCCTCCCGGGAATGTGCTCTGGTAGGTGGGAGGGGGCTCGGGCATGGTGGTTCTCTTCGTCAGCACCTGCGACTTGTCCTGCTGCTCGTGGTCAGAGAACAAGGCACTGCTTAGAAGCCTAGTTCTTATGTTGGGCAGTTTGGGGGCAGGGGGGCTGAGAAGCCAGCGATGGAGGAGAGAGCAATGTCCTTCGGTGGCACTATAATCGTAAATTTCTCGTTGGCCTACAAACTTTGCAAAAGTAACTAAATGCAAATGAACTACTGATACACCCCCAGCAACATGATGGATTCTCACGGACACCGTGTTCAGTGAAAGAAGCCAGAAACAAGAATATGGGTTGTATCATTACAAGACGTTTGGTCACAGAAAACTAAATGATGGTGACAGTGGTTTCCACTGTGGGTGGGGGTGGGGGTTCTGTGGGGAGAATAAGGGACCCTTCAGGGAGGACAGAAGTGGCCTCTAATGATCCAGGTGGTGATGACATGGGTGACACATATATAAGAATTCATTGAACTGTACTCTTAAAAGTCATGCACTTCACCCACTTTATGTATGTCAGACCTCAATAAAAAGAAAGGAAAAAGAGTGAACTCAGCTTTGCTTCAGGTGCTTGGAACCAGTGGAAATTGACCATCCAAAGCCTGAATTAATTTGCTGGCTTTCTGGGTTCCACATCCTTTTTGTGTATTACTTCAAAATACTCAAGGCAGACCTCTTACTTTTGCAAATCCCCATTATGTATACTCTTCTTACCGCTCAGCCAGAAGTTGGTTGATTGTCAGATAGGCCCACAATTTCTTGGTGAAATTGGGATCTGCATGCTTGTCCTTTGATAGAAAATCCTCCAAGTCGTCCATCTGGGCCAGAGTTTCTAAGACTAACTCCGTGTTAGCCTGGATGATGGAAGATTCAGTTGAAAGACATCGAGGGGGCCAAACTACAGTTAATCAAGCCACGTTTTTCATATCTACTGTGAGTGAATCAGGGAGCTACGTAACTTCAGGGGAAATACAAAATAATTCAAAAAATACAAAAGAGGAAGTAAGTGCATACATCCAAGGGTTGGGATTGGCTTGGGATGAAAAGGGAAGGATTTACAGAATGGCTTTGACCATGGCATAGATATTCTCACGTCTTCTCTTTCACTTTATTGCTTTTATTCCACATGCAAGATTCATGGAATGCAAAATATTAACCAGCTAATATACAAGATGGACTGTTTCAAGGGGACCGATTAGTATTTTTGAAAATAAGCAGATAATTGGAAGTACCGAAGTTGCAGTGATGATGCTCTGTAACTGCTCCAATTTATCAGGGTTGAATTTTCCCGCCACCACAATCTCCGAGCCTCCAAAATAGTTGTGAAAACTGTTTTGAGTGACATCTGATACTGACATGTGGGGATAGTTGAACTGAACGTTCCGGAGCAGGGGAGTAGAGACCTGGTTGTAGAATTTCTATAATTCATTAAAAAACAAACAAACAAACAAAAACAGAGAAATAATTATTTTCATACCACTTCATGGGTCTAAAGCACTTTTTTTAGAGGGGGGAGGAGCAGAGGGAGAAGGAAAGAGAGAGAATCTTAAGCAGGCTCCACACCCAGCTCAGAGCCCAACTCATGGCTCCATCTCCTGACCCTGAGATCGTGACCTGAGCTGAAATCAAGAGTCAGACACTTAATCAACTGAGTCACACAGGAACCTCTAAAGTACTTTTTGCTGAGATTCCTCAAATGCTTAGCTGGCATCTCTTAATTTATCCTCACATAATCTCTGTGGAAAGCTATGGGACCAGGAGAATTCTCACAATTATCAGATGAACTGAGGTATGGAAAAACTAAAAAATTGTTAAGAATATTATTCTGACTTGGGAGCCCAGCGCATTTTTTTTCTTTTATGATCAGCATAAAAAGCTCATAAATACTCATAATAAGAAAAGTCTGCTGAGTTGATATTCCCAAATTATCCCTTATCCCTTTTCTGTCCCCGATGGTAAATATGGTGCCTGCAACTGACCCATGGTGCCTGGAATTGACAGAGGGTGGTGTGAAGTGTGTTCCTCTTCTCCTCCGTCTTTTCCTTGTCCATGTAGTCAAACGAAACAAGTAATTTGTCTCTTTTAACTTTAAAGACACTTACAAGCTATCATTTGATCTGTGTTGCATTATAAAAAGTTGATACCAAGACGCCAATGCACTTTAAAGGGGGAACAATGGCCATGACCGTAAGAACGACCAGGCGTGTTAGCGGAACTGGAAAGCCCAGAAGGTTCGATAATGCCTGGGAAGTCTTGCTCAGGGCATGAGAGAGAGAGTGTGTGCCCATCTCTCTGTCATCTCCCGCCTCATTGTCACTGCAGATGCACATGCAAAAAGAGGTGAGAAAGGAATCGAAGACTTTCTCATTCTCGTGGCCTAATGCAGCAGAAAGGATGACAATTGTGACTCAAATCTGGCCGTCTTCTTTTAGGCATCAGATACTGCTGGTTGAATGATTTTGAGTGGAGGAAGAAGAAAGAACAGAAAAAAAGTGTTACTTTGAGCTGGGAAGATGTGTCCTGGTTTCCATAAATCCTTTGCGCGATTCCACGGTTTTCATTGGATAGTCTCTTCAAGAAGTCATAATCAACGTCAAATCCTATCCCCAAGCTGAACAAGGAGATGTTGTCTCGTATGTGCTGCTTCACATTTTTTTGAATCTTTGACAATTTCAGTTCACCTAAAGTTGATGATGACAGAAAGGAAAAGAATGAGGGGCAATGCCGCAGTGTTTTTGGAAAATCTGCGGAGGGTGGTTTAGCAGAATTTGTCAAATTAAAAATGCGCTTACCCTTTGACCCAGAGACTCAACCTCTAGGGGTTTTCCTTATAGCTGCCCTCACATATAGGGAAATGAAGTACGGGCAATCATACCTAGCATCATTATTGGGAGTAGCAACATATTGAAAACAAATGTACACAAGGAAGGGAGGCTGGTTAAATGATGACACATTCAGACTGTAAGATATTGTGCAGTTATTAAAAAGAGCAAGGAAACTCTTTATGTATTTATAATGAATGATCTCAAAGACATTTTTAAAAGGGAGAGAACAATGTAAAGATTGGTATAAGTAGGATATATCTGCATACCGGCATGCATGTTTGTGTGCATGTACATGTGTATATATATATATATATATATATATATTCACATATAAATATATAGGGAATATACAGATATGCACAGAATCTCTAAAATGATACACGAGAAATTGCTAACCAAAGATTGCCTCCAGGGACAGGAACTGGGTGGTTAAGGGACAGAAATGAGAAACAGACTTAATTTTTTGCTACGCATCCTTTTCTTCCTTACAATTTTATCCTCGACTTGAATTTGTTTTAAAGATCTTATTAATTTATTTTTAAGTAATCTCTACACCCAGTGTGGGGCTCGAACTCACAACTCCGAGATCAAGAGTCACAGGCTCCATGGACTGAGCCTGCCAGCGGCCCCTCAAATTGAATTTTAAAAGCAATCTGATCTGAGAGTGAAGAAACACTGAATCTGCCACAAATACTACCTCACGACCCCCATTCTAGTCTCACTATTAATAAAATGCTTGTGGGACACCTGGGTGGCTCACAGTTAAGCATCTGCCTTTTTTGACTCAGGGCCCGATCCTGGGGCTCGGGGGTTGAGTCCTGCATCAGGCTCCCTGAGAAGAGCCTGCTTCTCCCTCTCCCTATGTCTCTGCCTCTCTCTGTGTCTCTCAAGAATAAATAAAATCTTAAGAAAAAAAGGAAAAAAATAAAATGATTGCTTCTTGTCTTACTAAAACTCCAGTGGCCACTGTCATGATTGGCCCACTCATCTTCCTTCCACAGAGCTGCATTCAGCACGGGTCCTTGTCCATGTGGCAGACTGTGACGCAATCTAGCATGCACTGTTGTATTTGCCAGTTTAAGGACACAAATGAAGCAGATCAAAATAATGGCACATGACAGTAGCCAGGAGATGTTGGGCCATTTTGTGGAGAAGAATGCATCGTGTACAGGTGTATCAGAAAGACGTACTTTCTCCAGTTGCCATGAGTGACTGGGCCAGGGTGGGGTGTGTGGAGAAGGAGGGAATGTTCCTGCAGACCCCAGAGGTCTTCTGGAGGCCTGGGACGCATGCTCATCCCACACGCTCCCCTACACCATCTTACATGGTGCACTGTGCTACAGGCTATTACAATTCACACTCAAGTTTCCCCACATTGTGGAGGTGAAACTGGTGCTTTTAAGAGCATCACCCAAAAAAATGTCTGGGACTGGGTTTCAGTGGGGTGAGTGCTCCAGGGTTAAAAGAAGCCTCCTTTTAGAAACCATGGAGTTAAAATGGTTTGGAAACTCAGGCAAGTGCCATCAGATTTTCCATTTTAAGCAAATCACATTCCCAAGAAACAGGAGTAAAACATTTGTCACCAGAAAATTGAAGTGCTACTTACCTACTGTCGGGTCGCCATCAGAAACCAAAATGATCAGAGAGACTGACTCAGGGTCCAGCAATCCCAAATTATTGGCTTCATTCAGAATAAAGATGGCACGCAGGAGTGCTTCATTGATATTTGTGCCTGTGAGGGTGACAGGATGTGCCGCTCCGTTATGTGCCCTCTCTTTGCACAAAAACCATCACATCCTGGGTTCAGGTTCATCTGTCTGATGATGACTCATGCATAATTTATTCAGCTCCCAAATCTGGCTGCTTTCCAAGTGACACACATTTTCCCCACGCTGGTCAAGATTCCCCAGTGGAATAAAATAGTCGCTTTGGAGTGAACTAGTCCCTGAAAGATGAATTCGTCCTTTCAAAGTACCCTCTGTCATTTTGTCAAACACCAGACTGAAGGCACGCAAAGCAGCCTTGCTGACGTGCTGGGTCACTGGTCAGTTGCATTTTTTGCTACGAGAGTAATAAGAAGGCTAGTGTGACCCTCTGTGACCCTTTTCTGAGGGAGACTGGAAAGATTACAGACTTGTGTGGGATGGGTCATGCATTGTGCTTTCACATGAAGTTAAGATTCATCGTGTAATAATACATCACTATTTATGGCAGGCCATTGCAGATGGGCCAAAGACCACCGTGGGAGGAAAGGGGACTTCCTAAGCGAATGACGATTTGAGCCCTATGAACGTTTCTCAGTGGCCTCTAGGGTAAAGTCACTCACCTCCACTGGGCTGGATTTTCTCAATATACTTCTTGGCATCTGTCACCTGTGTTCTAGTAGCTGAGACCAAATCATTTCTCCAGGTGCGAACATTGTGGTTGAAGTCAATCACGGAGAACTGGTCTTCGGCTCTTAGGTCATCCAGTATGGTCTTCATTGCTTCCACTGTCTATTTCAAAAAAGAATGGGGAAGGCTCTCATTCCATGAGATCTAAGCCCCAGAAGAAAAGAGGGAGGACCAAGAATTCATCTTGTCATCTTCCAAGGACCAACTCAAGAACGACAATTCTTCCAGAAAACCAACTCGGTCAACACTGACCTGTCTGTCACTTACTCTGAACATGTACTGTCTGCATTTTGATACTAAGCTTTGACTGTTTTATTTTGTTGTGTAGAACTACTTTGACTCATCTCAGATTTAGTTAAGAATCGCAAACTTCAAGTGTCCCCTTAGTAGTGGCTAAGAATCAAAGTCCAGTGACTCGCCCTCTCTCTTAAATTGCTATTTCTCATCTCTTTTCTCTTCAGACTACCAACACCTCTCTCTTCCTGTCTCAGCTCCCGACCTGGATTCCAACTTCACTGACAAAGCAATCAGAAGAAAACTTCCACAGTCTCCTGCCTTCTTGCCCTGTAATCTAGGAGAACTAGTAGTATTTCTATAGAATGCGCATCCATCCCCTGGGGAGCTAGCTTTCCTTCTCCCTCATCTATTGAAGAATGTGGCCAGCAACTGGCCCTTGCATCTCCCACATTCAGAATTTCCCTCCTCCATCGGTGCACTGAAGAGATGCACCTGTAAGGGTTACAAAGTCACTTGTGAACAATGGCAAAATGGTAAAGTAAAACGTTACGCAGAACAAGACTATGAAATGCAAGAGTGAACCCAGCAAGTAGGAAGGGAGATGACATTTTTCAGAGCCCTGAGTTTTGAGATAAATGTCTGTTGTTCATAAGCCACCAGTTCTGTGGTTCTTTGAGCAGCCTGAGCTGATGAAGATGAGGCCTGGGAGGCTGGAGGGGAGGGGCGGGGGGAAGGTACATTGAATGTCTGCCATGTTGGGAGGGGATCAGAGAAAGTGAGGATCCAACAGGGAGGTACTCACTTGTTTCATTTTTATTCCCCACATTGAGCCGCTAACATCAATGACAAAGAGGATGTTTTTGGGAATTGGGTCCAGGTTCTCAGGAGCGAAAAAGTGGACAAAATATCCATTAAATACCTAGAAAACAGAACACAATATTTAGAAGGTAGGAAGAGGGGGCTCTAGGGACTAAGAAGAGGCGAGCACTGGGGGAACAGGAGGCATGCTGGTCATGAAGGAGAGGCTCCGTATCCATCCATGTCTCTCCCTCCTCTTTCCTGTTCTCCCCCACTCCTCTCCTGGGAAGGCCCAGGCTCTCTGGGTAGTTTCACTCCCCAGGGCATTTCACTTCACTCCCTTCCAGCCACCTAGTCTTCTGGGGAACCTGCTTTCCAGGGATCCCGTTAACCAACAGCCAATGGGGCAGAGACTCTGCCCTCACAGCGCTCTCAGACCAGCCAAGGATCCAGACAAGTAGGAAGCAACTGTAGCATACTGTTTGTTATGTGCTATGGTCAGGAAAATAAAGGGCTCTGAGAGCACCCAGTGGATGTGTATCTGACTCAGATGGGGGGTGTCTTTCCTAAGGAAATGGAATCTACACTCAACTTGAGTGTGAGTTTGGAGTTGGCCTGTTAGGAGTGGGGAAGAGAGATCCAGATAAGGGTGAGAAAATATGGCATACTAGGGGCTCTGTAAGTGGTTCAGCACCACCATGAGGGCTGTATAATTCAAGAATTCGAGGAATTAGGTGGAGAGTCAGCAGGACAGATCATGAAGACCTTTATCAGTACTCTAGGGAGTTTGGATTTTTCTTGAAGTTATTAGAAGGCCATTCCATGTCTTTGTCTTCTCTGGGCCCTAATGCCTGGCTCCTCTAGTTCTCTTTTCATTGCCCTATGGTTGTTTCTATCAAGGTGGTACAAGGCCTAGGTGTGGAATGTATACCTGTGGGTGCTTCTGTACCACCATCCTGGACAGAAGCACAGGCTTTCGGATACCCTCTAAGGGCTCTTATCTTAGCACAAGGGAAATACAGACATACACTTAAGACACGACAAAAAAGGAAAGGAAGGAAGCAATCTCTCAAATGAACAGTAGCCCTGGAATCTGCCACTAGCCCAGATCTTTCTCTTGGTTGTTCCGTCCACCCAGCCCCATAACCTCTCTGCTTTCTTTGATAGTTTAGTTGCAAAGGGCCTTCAAAGGTCATCCAAAATTCCCATTTTGTGAATTTCATACTGTACTTCATATAAGGCCTAGAAGCATCTTTCTGGGACAAGGATATGAAACTCGAGGACACTCTATTTGGTTTTCTTGACATGAAAAGATGATGCTTAGTAACACTTAGGGAAATAGGATTTAGTCCCTTCTCTGCCACTAGACACTTGCCATGGCAGCTAGGAGCCACCTAGAAGACAGGGAGCTGTTGGGCCTCAGCATGGCGGTTCTCTCAGAGATTGGTTTCACCCACCTCGAGTTCTCCGGCCTTCTCTTCTCTGTTCACATCATACATCACCACCAGCTCTCCGTCTACTGCAGTCTCAGAGCAGTTGGAGCATTTTCTTTGCCGGGCCACAGAGGGCTTGAAGGACACATGTGCCTGGAAAGAACAGTGATGGATGTTGGAGCTCACGGTCTGTGCCTCTCCCTCCCCAGGTGAGGGGTGACACCTTCCCATGCACACAGGGGAAGAGCTATCCCCATGGCTCAATGGCCAGCCTGCCTCCAGGCAGCATCAACAGCCCCATTTCCAACACAAGGGATGGTGCTGGGCCTGGGAAGGGGCATCTACCATCCCATGGTGCTGCTGCCCAGGTTTTAGGACTTCTTAAGATACCCAAAGAATTTCTCCCTCCTTCCCCCATCAGAGAGAAGGCTACCAGCTTGAGAAAGAGTTGGTGAAAGGTCCTTAGAGGAGTTTGATGCCTCCGCTGTTGGTTCTTATTGGTCACAAAGTACAGAGAATTAAGCTGAGTATCTCTTGCTGTGACCAGTGAAAACCTATCATGTATTACAAGAAAGCTGTCTTTTAGCTCCTGGTCAAGCCCATGACTTGAGGGAAATGGTGCCCCAAAGAGGATGGTCGCTGGTCAAAATGCAGAAGCAATTGGGAGTGGTGTTCTATAGATGGTGGGGACCCTATATTCTGCTCAGAGATCTCTGTTCCATCACAGAGTCTACCACCTGAGCACCTTTCTGTACCCCAGAGCACAGGAGGGGCAAAGAACCCATGAGCTCATGGCCACTTAGACTCTCTGCAACAGGCACTACATATGATACCTTCTGTTGTCCTTTAGATATGACTGGAACACCATCAAAATGGCCATCAAATGTGTCAGGAACATGAAGAAATCGTATTCCCTGAGGTTCAATAACCCACACGTCTACCTGGAGATGAGAAAGAAAATTACTCAAAGCATTAAAATATCATTCAAGGCATTTTTTTTTTTTTTTTTTTTTTTTTTTTTTTAGGAAAAAGTACAATTGCTACACCCTCTGCTGTTCTTCTCATCTTCAAGCTTTCCCAGAGATAACCCAGCACACTTCCATGATCACCTCACCTGCCACGGGATATGATTCATCCTAGCACGTGGGCTGAAGACTCTTTGGGCAACTCAGTACTTCCTTTCTCTTATCTCATTCTCCATCTCTATCCTGTTCTTTTTGTTGTTGTTTATAAGAGTATTCACTTTATCAAAGGAAACAAAAAAAGGAAAGCCACTGAGAAATGATTCTGCACTTAGTCTGTGCATCTGTCAATGAAGGCCCAAGGCTTTTTTATCCCTTTACTGTCTATGTGCTCTGAACAGAGCTAAGCAGGAGGAAATCCATTTGGGTGATCCTTGGAAAAACCATAGTCATGGCTTCCATTTCTCTCTGTAGACTCAAAGTACTCTGCTAAGCACCATGTATGTATGAACTCATTTAATTCTTATATTCTTATTACCTGTTGTTTTATTTGCTATTGTTTACTTTATGGATGAAGAAACAGATTCAGAGTGACCCAGCTTATAAGAGGCTGAACCAGGCTTCAAACCTAGGGCCCAAGTTCCTAATACTTTGTACACTGCTTCTTGACTTCCAGTAGCTTCTGCTTCATCTTTTCAGTTGACTTCACCACACTATTCATTAGCCCCATGCCACAGTATCCTATATGTTTTTCATGAGATTTCCCATCTTTTGCACACACCCACTTAAAAGAGAGGCCATGAGATAGAGCCCTATGCACATTTGTTTCCTTATTGCCTCTTCCTCATTTAGGATCATTTATAATAGTGATGAGTTCTCTCCTCTTTGGAAATAGCTAGCTTTGGAATCATGCCAAATTTTTCTCTGATTTTTTTGTGTGTGTGTGTGTGGGCTCCATGTCCAGGGTGGGGCTCAATGTAGGACTTGAACTCACAACCCTGAGATCAAGTCTTGAGCTGAGATCAAGAATCAGACGCTTAACTGACTGAAGCCACCCAAATGCCTCCTGATTTTTTTTAAAATCTGCTTTCATAAAGTCATGTACACTTGTCCAAGCAAAGCCAACATTTTCTTTCTTGGTTATTATAAATTACAGCGTAAGATTTGAGCTTAATTTGCCTCCAAGATTTCTGTTAGCTCCAGATTCTCCATGTTGGTAAGAACTAAATCTACACAAAATCAGGTGAATCAGACATTCCAGGACAGTCTGACCCAGGCATTTTAGGTAGTTGATTGAGCAGCTCCTGGAGGTAAGGGAGAAAAGTTGGGGAGTTGCAGAAAACTGGGGCCACTGCTTTCATTCTTCCATAAGGTTCTACCTATAAACAAATGTAGGGTACTCAAGACAAGGTTCAGTCTCTCCATACAAGCATGCAAATGGCAGGAAGACCTTTTCCCAAGTGTCGCAGAAGCTATTAGCAGTCCTGTGCTCAATTTGAGGCAGACATGCCCCCCCCCCAATCTAGTAGGACACTATGCTTTGGGGGTGGATATCTAAGGTTGCATAGCTGGTCCCTCTGATAGGCTGGAACCAGTCCATGGTGGCCCTGAGTCACTCACCATTTTGGTTAGCTTTTCTGTAAGGAACACAGATGTTGGAATAAAATGTATTCCCAAGATTTGATATATCTAGGGGGGTAGAGGTGGGAATTAAAAAGTGATGTATTCTCTGATTCCTGTGAGGGAAATGCATTTCCAGTTGGGTAGTCCTTCTGATGGTGATTAGAAAATGTTTCTGGAATAAACACAAGGAGGTCCAATTTTATGATTTCTCCTTAATATATCTCTGGATGAGGTTAAGCCTCTTCAGAAATGGATACATTTCGTAGGCTGTTAGAGCAGGAAAGTACCCGAAGACTCACCTAGTCCAACTTTCACAGATGAAACACTGAAGGACAGGAAATGGATTTGCCCAGAGTTCACAGCTGTGAGTGCAGACTCTGGATTAGAACTTGGGAAACTTGCCACTTCGTCTTACACTCTTGCTAAGCTATTCAGACTACGTCTTATTTTAAAAACAAGGATTTTCTAAGAGCTTGGGAAATTTAAGGATGAACAAAAATTTCAGAAATATAAGAAAGATTTGTGTGCTATGTGGTATGTATGTTAAAAATCATTATCTTTATGGACTCAAACTACATCCTTGGATTTATAGCTAAGAACACAGTTTCAGAGGTAGACATTATCTCAAATTTTACTTGTTTCTTAGCTATTTCCTTAGGCAAGTTATTTATATATATCTGTATATCAGGGCTAATGAGATCTACTTTACAACTTGTGGGGAGAAGTCAATGACATATCACCATCTCATTAAAATGTTATAGAAGTATCCTCATATCATTAACTCAGTTGCTATTAATATTATTATTAACAACCTCAGCACTTGCATCATTGCAGGCAAGATGCTAATCATATCTATTTACCATGAGATTCATAGGATTGAGAAGGAGAATGCCACTCATTCATCATTACTCCTAGAAAAATAGCCAGGGCCACATGTTGAGTTGTGCAGAGCCCCCAGCCAGGACTGTACGAGGGTGCTGAGATCCAGCCCATAACCCACTTGCCAAGTGTTGTGTCCTTATATGGGGCTGAATTTGCCAGTACAAAGGGCATCTTTTCCTAGTTTTCACAAAGGCACCAAATAACTCAATGGCATTTACCCTGAGAGCAAGCTGATGCCACACAGTGGTCATGAGAAGAAGGGGGGGTTCCATTGGTCAGATATGCAGCTTCTCAAATTAGAGTAGAAATTTCACCATGATCGCTTCATCCCCTGGAGTCTTCTCTGCCTACAGGCCTCACCTTCCTATCATCTATCCTATCTCCATTCTGTCTAATGGAGAGGCAGATTGGATCATATACTCTCCTTGGCTGCTTCTGGCTCTGCTCTGCCCCTGACACAAAATGTTCATGTGATGTCACAAAGACTCAAGCCCCCCAAAGAGTGTCTCAGTTCTTAGGGTAACAGGTCAAGTTTACAGCAAAGGTGAGTTCATATTGGTAGGGCAATGGGGTGACAGAGGAAGACAATTAATATTCACTGATTCCTATTATTTGCCACCTATTTCCATGAATTATATGGAAAATACGTTCTCGTCCCCTTTACACAGATGAAAAAATGGACACTCAGGATAATGTGTCCCATGTCAGAAGGCTAGTGTATTGGTTGAATGGCACCCTACCTCCCCACCCTACTGGAACCCCCCAATTTGATGTCTACATCAAATCCCTGGCAACTGTGAATGTTACCTCATCTGGAAAAAGCATCTTCATAGATGAACTTAAGGTAAGGATCTTGAGATCATCCTGTACTATTCAGTGGACCCGAAATCCAATGATGAGTTTTCTCATAAGAAGGCAGAGGGTGATTTGAAACACATAGGGGAGAGCATGGCGTGACTACCAAGGCAGAGATTGGGGTGATGTGGCTATGAGACCACAGGTCAAGGAGTGCCAGCAGCTGCCAGATGCTGGGAGAAGCAGGGAACAGATTCAGGAGTAAGGACCCCCAAGTCTTCAGGAGTAAGGCTCTGCTAACACCTGGATTTCAGATTTTTGTCCTCCCAAACTGTGAGAAAATGATTTTCTATTGTTTTAAGCTACCCAGTTTGTAATCACTTATGGCAGCAACCCTAGGAAACTAACACAACTAATAAAGAGCCAAGCCAAGCTGGCATTGAAATCTCCAAGGAAGTGTCCCGGTAGACTCCAAACCCATCAGCTTCTCAGTCCACCTCACCGTCTTGCTGAGTTGAATACATCCAACACCACAAAGAGTGGTGACCAGCAGAATGTATAAATCAGGGTTAGGAGCCATCGGCAGATGGGGTCACTGTGCACCCTGCAAAACCCGGCTCACCTCCAAGTGCTTGGCCAGTCGCCCTGGCTGCAGATGGAGCCTGTGTTCATAGGATCCCAGCTTCCTCCACTTCACTTCCTGGTAATGAAGTTCAAACTGCACCTTCGCTCCAGGGAGGATGTTTACTTCGGTTTGGAAGTTTTCCATGTCAAGAGCCCGGCTCCTAAAGGTTTAACCCTGATGTGAGTCACCCTATCCATGATGGAGAGCGAGACCCCACATCTATGCAGAGGGCACCTAGGCTTTTGTGGGCAATCAAGCCTGCTCAGGGTGTTCATGCAAATGAACAGCAGGTATAGTCGAGGACACAGAAACCTCTAGGTAACTTTAATTCTGCCAACAGTTTAGTATCCTCTCCTATCTGGTCTCTTTCTTTCACAGCTTCTTACAAATCTGAGCGTCATCTGCAGGAAGCTACCAGTTACTGATCCCTAGTCCATGCTGGGACCTTGACATGCATCATTTCTGACACGGGAGCTCTGCAGGATGGATACCATTGTTCTCATTTCCCAGATGACAACAAATGAGGCTAATTGATGATTAGTGACCAGCTCAAGATCACATGGCTACTCAGTTGTGGGGCTGGGCTCAGAGCCAAACTGGCAATTCCAGCCACAGCACACACTGCCTCCGCTGCACTAGAGGCTCATTCTAGAGATTCTTTACATCATTGAAAGTCTTCAGAAAGAAAACATCTATGATCACATCAAGTGGAATAGGTATTTCCAGCATAAGCCCTTACTTAAACACATACATAGTGAGTTTACTGTGATCATTGCTTGAGGTGTTTAGTTTTAAAGAGGAAACAGCAGGATTGTTAAATGAGGATGCTTTGGGCTTTGGGATAGAGTGGGAGCAGCTATCAGATGAGACCTTAGTCCATGCTGGCCCAGCCCTTACCTCACCAACCCCGTGGTCTTGCCTTTGGCTCTTGCCTGGGAGTAGAGTGCACGACCCACTGTCTTCTCCCTAATGGAACTGGTGAATGTTGTGCCGTCTACAGTCCTAAAAAAATGACAGGAGGCCACTGAGCTGTTGGGTTTTCCCGAGTAGTAGTCTCAACGAAACAAATAACAAACAACACAACCAAGAAGATTTAGCAAATGTGGGCAATTAACATTTTGCACCTAGAAGAGAAGAAAAGGGAGACATTGGCTTATCTCATAGTCAGCAGTCTCTTCATCTGAGAGTTGAGTTAAGAGATAGGTGCCCATCCTGAAAGCCTCCCCTTGGATGCTGCTTCTTGTGTTTAAAATTGATTCTGATTTTTAAGTTTTACCCTTCAGAGTAAGTGTTGTCCCCTTTGGGTAACTCTTCCGAATTGCAAATATGTCGAGAAGAGGAGCCTGCAAAATCACTAGTTATCTGGCTTACATTTGTTTAGAAGATCATTCTAGGATCCCAGGGCTCATACTCTCCAGCAAGGGTAGAAGAGAGTGAGGAAAGATGAAGGGAGGCATTGGGAAATCCCTTTGCAAATTTGTGTTTACCTCTCTAACATCTCCCTTAGGGACCTCTGACTTCCCTTTGCAACTCCATCTCTACCCACCTTAATTAAACTGACTGTCATCTAATGCTTTCCAAGTAATGATTGGTCAGAGCTGTCAAATTACAGGATTTCAGAAGTAAAATGGGACCTATGGCACTCAAATGGACAGGATCCCTCGCCATATGGAGAACACTAGACGTCCTGCAGTGTGAGGGCCAGTTTCCGGTCCCAAGTACCAATGGAAAGCTTGGTGAGGCTCACTTGAAGGCCGCCTCTTTAGATGAAAAGTCAGAGCCAGGAGACAGTGACTCAAGGTCACACAGTTGGTCAGAGACAGAGGTAGAACTGGACCCCATGTGTCCAGGACTGCGCTATTCCCCTCAACTTATGGTCAGCTTCAAAGACCAAGAAGTCTTTAAGACTAAAGGAAATTACCTCTGATGGGAGAATATTTGGAATCTTGACAAAAAAAGCAGAAGCAATATTTTGTGAAGTTCATATAAAACTTTGGTGATTGAGTTGGCTACCTTCTCTGGTCTTATAAATTCAGCCCTGAGTGGAGGGAGAGCAAAAAATGTATATGTTGTAATTCTATCTTTTGTCACCTCAAATCTTCTATGACATGAGGTGGAGAAGAAGGAAAGGAATAAAGGAAAACAGAAAGAAGCAGCATCTAGAATAAATTCCGGTTATGTAGTTTAAAAATAAAAATGTATTAGAATATTTGTAAATATAATTTTTCAAGCACAGTGTCATATAATTATACTACATAAAAGCTCTTCCTCCTACATTTTCAGAACAGGTTGTCTAAAAATTAAAAAAAAAATAAATAAATTTCTAAGCCAATTCAAAGGATACCATTTCAAAGTCACCTAATGCCTTTTCCCCATCTACTTTGTTTTGTTTAGAGTATATAGTTAAGCTCTACAGTTTTCAGAAGCCAAAGTGCATGGTATTGGAATGCTTTATTTATTCACGGTTATTGCTGGTTAACTTGGTGGTAAAAGGCCAAAGCAAATGAGAAGCAACTCAATCTAATGTCTTAGTAAAAAGAAAAAAAAAAAAGGCCAAACTGTATGCAGAGCCCTGTGCTCTGTTCTAGGCAATCTGAGTAGGACATGGCCAGGTGGACACTCTAGGGATGGTCACTTACATGACTGAGAGTAGAAAGCCATCCAAACACTTGGAGGAACAGGGAATGTTTAGCCCTGAAAAATGTAGCCACCAGGTGGGACGATATAACTGGCCTCACTTTCTAAAAAGCCTTGAGTGGTTGAAAAATATTTTTTATTATGGAAATCTTCAAATATACAAAAAAAAAAAATAGAAGAATAGAAGAAACCTCCATGAAACCATCCCTGAGCCACAGCATTATCAGTACTCAGTCTCAGTTCACCTCTACCCCTGCGCTCACCATCTCGATTATTTTGAAGTCAGTCTCAGACAGCATATCATTTCATCCTCGAAATGAAATCATACATCCTTCAGTTTGTATTTTGCAGAGAATTAGAAAAAAAAAATTTGTGTGCGGAACCAGAGTCACTGGGTAGAAATGGAATAAATTTCAAGTAAGTATGAGAAATAATTCTAACAGGCCTATCAATCATTGAGTGGATTGCTCTGGGAAGTAGTGAGTTTATCATTAAGGGGATATTCAAGTCGAGCCTGGATAAGCCATTTGTCCTTGGGGTAACAGAGGAATTCAATCACCGGACAGATGATTGGATTTAATCAGTCGTTCTCGTGTTTTTTTCCCCATAGAGAAATATGACAGGATACACAGAACTGCTCTGCACTTGTATATGGTTTCATGTAAGTCATGGCAAGCCCATATATTTCTCCCCCTACCCCAGAAAGCACATTAAAATGCCCAAGTAAGAGTGTTACCAGAGAGATAGCTTAATTGCTTTAGTTTTTTTAGAAATGAAAAGCAAATCCTTCACAAATTCTGACACTTTGAATGGAAACAAATTATAGGGACCCAGCCCACGATGACTCTTGACATCCAGTGGGTCCACGGCTCTGAGAATGAGAACCATGGGAGCAACTGACCATTAAGGTCCATTCTAGCTATTAGGGGGTTGGATTCTCTGAGTAGAGTCTAAATAGGAGTTACTCACATGGAGAAGTTGGAGATGAAGGCTCCTTTGGGAATCTGAACATCAAACACGACATTCTGAGGCTGTGGGGAGTTGTTCACTAGTTTGGTCTGGATGATGGTGTTGGCCATACGAGAGGTAATAGTGGACTGGACTTTGTAGCTATAAAGAGTTACTTGATCAGCCTCTTCCTGTAACATGCAAGAAAGCATAGGGCTACTCATAGCAAAATGACATAGAACTTCACCACGTTTTTGATGTTAATTAAGAGCACTGCATTTTATTATGCATAATTCTCAGGCATTGTTAAGCATATAACTCAGGTAGTATAAAGCATTCTCCTAGCTTGGAATCCCCTTGCCAGGCCGAAGTCTGCCTTTGTTTTGCGATCTCTTAAGAGGCCTCTCAGCTCTGGGAGTCTATAAATAACGACGTAGAAAGTAGAAAATGGATGCAAGATTGGATTGAGAAAGTTCAAGAAATAACTTCAAATGCAGGACCTAGCAAGGGAATGGATGCGGCATGGCAGGGTTTTTGGGGACCCTGGCTGTATCTTCAGAGCAGGGTACGGCCAAGAGTAGAGTGGGGTGGAAGTACACATATCTTTCCCATACTGCTATCTGCCTTCTTCCATTTTTTAAAAAATTATTTATGTATTTGAGAAAGAGACCACGAGCAGGGGGAGCAGCAGAGGCAGAGGGAGAAAGAGAGTCTTCATGGAGCAGAGAGCCTGACTCAGGGCTCAATCCCAGGACCCTGGGATCATGACCTAAGCTGAAGGCAGGCACTTAACCAACTGAGCTATCCAGGTGCCCCTGCCTTCTTCCATCTTATCTTTCATGGTGCCATCTTCTCCCCATTCTCTTCTCCTTCCCCCAATTAGAGCCAAATATGACACACTGATGGGTGTGAGCAACCGTTAGAATATGAAGAGAAAGTATCTTGTTGATGTCATGATTGGTCTTGGAGCTGCTCTGCTAACCCTTGTCTACTGATCTTACCGATCCCTACTGATTAGGGCAGCTCCCCTCTAACAAATAAGTCTGTCACTGTGCTGAAAGTCAAGGCTCTAGAAGCACACATCTTTCAGGAGATGCCTGAGAACAGCAAGCTCCTTCACGGCTATGGCAATTAGGTGACCTGTTAGATTTTGCCTTCTGCTCTAAAAGGATTTGCTTATTTCCACACTAAGTGTCATCTCCGGGACTTCGTCCGCCAAGAGTAAGCCTCCCAACTCGGTAACAGCCAGGTCACCTCAAGCTAAAACAAAATCCGGGCTGAGTTACTCGCCCTTCCTACCCTTTAAATGCGTGCTTCTAACAGTTTCTGTCAATTCAGAGCAGGAAGCCAACATAAACCACTTCCTTTTGATGTTTTATCACCACAGGAAGGACTTCTTTGAACATCTCAGGGAATCGGGCCATTTCATGTTTGGGAGCTCCTTTCCCATTCTTTTTCCCCCTCCAAATCCTTTAGGTGTCATATTTTAAGTTAAAACTGCTAAGTTGGAATGAATACATATGCTTGGATGAAATCCATGTTGTTGGCAAAACTTGAGAAAACAGAGAGAAAGGACATTTTCAGCTCCTGGTGACATGTCTCCTGGCTACATATATACTATACCCTCTCATATTGAATTCTAGACACCCTTCCAGGCAGAATTGGGCAAGAGGGTATTTCGAAAGTCAGGTAAATGCTCTCAGGGATAGAGACAAAGGAGGCAACTATATTGATCTCCAGATAATAGATAACAGGAAAATCATTTGGTCATCAATTTTTAACAAAATCAAAGTAAACTCACCATCACCTCTCCAGATTCTCCAAAAACACTTCTCTGTGGAAGGAAGTTAGACAATCATTCTTCAAAAGTGTGTTACTTATTACCTAGAGGACAAAAACTGCTTTCTCTCAGTCAAAAAAAAAAAAGTTTTTTTTTTCCCCCTTCAATACTGAGTTACAATTCATTTACTGGAACTGAGACATAAATGTTAAATATTCTCAAATACTGTTTTCCCACCGGTGTGTTTCTCTGAACACACTTCTCGGCCACTTCGCAAGCACACCATTCTTTGATAGAATGCTAGAGCAAATGTTTTTAAATGAAAATATTCAATGAAACTCATGCTGCATGGCCTATCTCCCCTTTGTCCTAGTTGATTTATTTTCTTATCTAGTAGAATGGTAATCTGGATGCCCCCGCCCACCACGGGGCTCTGGGCGTGCCATTTGCAAGGTCTGTAGTGCTTTATTTCCAGGTGCCCTCGTCTGCCCAGCCCCCACTCATCCTTCAGATCTCAGCTCAGGGGGATTTTCACAAACTCTCTCATGCCCACCCCCAAACAAGATAAGCTTCTTTTATTAAGTTTTCATGGCAGCTAAGCTCTTCCTTCCAAGCAAGACAATGGGAGTGCATGTCTGTCTCCTCCATTGGACTCAGCTACATTAGGGTAGGGATTTTGAGGCATTTCCTTTTTGGGGTGGCCCTGGAGCCAGGCATAGTGACTGGCATGTGGAAAATCCCATACCCTCACTGCTACGTTGGGGAATTATCCACATGAAGAACTATCTTCTGGGCATGGAAAGCTGAATTGGGTTTAAAGAGATGAGTGAACATCTAATGTCTGTTGGACTTTAACAGAATAAGTCAGGTGCTGGATGTAAGGCTAGCTAGCCTGATTTGGAGTGAACTAAGGTCTTAGGGCATGTTATGTGACATTGTGAGGTCAACAGGCACCTTCTTTTGAACTTTTTTGAATGCAATTCTCGATGAAGTTTTCTCTCTTGTGGCTAGATGACACGAGAGCTTGCCCTTTGGGTTTTTTTTATTATCGGTCTACAAGAAACCTGGACTAATATAAAGTCAAAAATTCACACCCATATGAAATAAGTCATTGGTCAGCTTAGCGTTGCTTCCTTAAATATCCCCTTTCTCAGCGCGTGGACTCCATGTGGGAGAAGCCACACCCTTCCTGGCCTCCTGGAGAATTCACCCCTATGAATTACAGGATGCATCTGTGCTGTTGCTGGCGGCATCCAGGATGTAGCTTTGGACATGGCCAGTCCCTATGCTCCCTGGGCTGCACCCCAAGGCTACACCATCCAAGGAGAATGTATACTCAGTGGACAGTGTCTGCCACCACTGGGGGAAAAAAAATGCCCTCCTCAGAAGAAATCTTTCCTGAAAAGGCAGTAAAATCATCACATAATCTTAAAATTTGAAGAGAACACATAGCCATTCATCCTTTAAGGAACTAAGGTGACCATTATGATAAAAAACAAGCTCTGAGAAAATCTAGGAAAAAGCATCTTAATCCTAATCTTACTTCATCAGTCATGATCTCTTTTACTTATTTTCCCTTTTGAGACTAAGGCTTACTGTACCTGATACCTCCGGTTCTCCGGCACAAACTGAAATTTGCCTGGGGCCAGTTCCACAAGATCTCCATATTCTGCAAACTTAAAAAAGAATTGACAATATTTATTTCTATTAATAAAAATGATCTAGAGCAAAGGAGGCAGATAGCGACAGGCATAAGGTCATTCATCACATTTTTCTAGCTTGTTTCCTCTACCTTTGGGAAACCCCCCCCCCCTTTTTTTTTTAAACACATAGCTCTTTAATGTATTTATATTTGCTTGGTTGGTCTAAGAGGTGAGAAAATGGAAGCTATTCTATTCAAGTTTGTTGGACGAAGGAAGGTATTTTTTAGTTTGACAGGAGATGATCTGGACTTACAGATTGGGCTCATAGTAACCCAGTGATCAGGTTTGTGTAGACATTGGCATTAGCAAGCATGCGAGTAGGCAAATGTGTCCATAGGTCTCCGCCAATTAAAAATGTTGAATACCCACCATTTGCTTCGACGTGGATGGAACTGGAGCATATTATGCAGAGTGAAATAAGTCAATCGGAGAAGGACAATCATCATATGGTTTTACTCATACGGGGAATATAAGAAATAGTGAAAGGGATTATAAGACAAAGAAGGGGAACTGAGTGGGAAAAATTAGAGAGACAAACCATGAGAAATTCCTAACTCTGGGAAACAAAGGGTTGCGGAAGGGGAGGTGGGCGGGGGGGATGGGGTAACTGGGTGCCAGGCCCTGAGGAGGGCACTTAATGGGATGAACACTGGGTGTTAACCTATATGTTGGCAAATTGAACTTAAATAGAAACAAATTTAAAATTAAAAATAAAAATGTTGCAAAAAGATGTTGATAAGAAAGGAATACCGGTAAGAAGTGACTGAAAGAGCACAACAAACATGTTTGGATGTCTTGGCTTCAACCCCCGGCTCTGTCAATGAGATTGCCAACGCATTCTGGTGATTCTTAAGGTATTGGAGAATAAGATATTTCTAAGCAGACAGAGTTTTTTGTTTTTTTTTTTTTAAATTTTCCCTGCAAATATGCCCTCCTGTTCTTTGGCATTTGTGTGGGTAATCCACTCTGCAAGCATTACAAAGCCTCTGCACCTCTTAGGATATCCCCATAACTCAGTTTCCTTTTCAGGCGTCAAAACAGCTCTTGCTTGACTTTCAAAATGACTCAGTCCACGACTTTCCTGATGTTGGGGATGGCCAAGGAACCAAAGTGGAACCCTTGAGCTCCCTGGAGAGAATTCCTGCACTCTGACAGCCCACTTGCCATCTCCCCCCTTCTCTTACCGGGAATATTTAAAGTGCCCTCATGACAGGACTCATTGTTCACTTAGGTAGGAAAAACAATAGTGCTCTGATAATGGCTTTTCTTACACTCTTAGTGCAAGAGTGATAATGATGTGCCATCCTCATCACAGCTAATAATTATTAAGTGCTTCCTAGTCCTTGCATTGTGCTGGGTAGTTTACATATGTCATTTAATTCCCCAACACCCTTTGGGGGGGTTAGATCAATTATCCCCATTGTTAGGATAAGGAGTGCACGGCTGGGTTCAGTAAATGTTGCACTGTGGGGCCGCTCCATTGAATTGGACTGAATTCTCATGCAAATCCCATTAATCCTTTAAAAGGTAAATACCCATTCCGGGTAATTAGAACCATGAACACTCCTACTCAGATGAATTTTATCATAAATTTCCTTTCCTTTCCTTTCCAGTGGTTATTGACTGAATCTGCGTAGAGGCCCACAGCAAAGAGTTTTCTGGAAGTACTTACCTCTGGAAGTCCATTGGTGGGGATTTCGAAGCCTTGTGTTTCAAAAACAAAGAAGCAGATGAGGAGGCACATGAGCCGATTCATTTTTGCTGCGTGGCTTTGCCAAGCTCCCCGTGAGGGGTCCGGGGGGATCCTACCCCTCGCTGAACCCAGTTCAAAGGAGCAGCAGAAAGAGCCCGTGTTTTAAAAGAAGTCGAAAGAAGAAGAAAGCTCCCAAACTTTGTTCAAAAAAACGGGACAAATATTTGTTCTGGAGTTCAAGCTGGAACCGTGGGGGTGGATGGGACACCCGGAGGTTATTCAAACAGCGAAGCCACAGGGAGCCACGGGGCCAGTGAGGACAAGGCAGGGTCAGAGGGACCCGCTTTCTTTGGCTCCTGCTTATTTCCCTTCCTCTGGGAATCAGAGAGACCTAAGAGCAGCAGCATCCTCTTTGAAGTACCAGGTGGGAAGCCACACGGGGAAATCAAGTCACAGAGAAACGGGTGAAAGCATGACATTTACGGAAAGGAGATCCTTTTATTTAAAATAAAAGCAAGTGAAGTTTAGCAAAAGTGGAAAAAGAAACACAAGGGTGTTAGGAGCCAAGCACTCGCGGCTGGGGTTTTTTCCTTCTCTCTTTCTGATAACCAAGTACCTGTTGCGGTGAGGCTGAGCCAGGTGCAAAGGCACGCTCTTCAGGGAGGTCCTTACCTGAATGTCTTTGACCAAGAGAATAATGTCTGTCCCTGCAGCTGCCCCCGATCAGCCCCACTCAGGTCAGGGGTGGGGGTGGGGGGTGGGGAAGAATTCTCCTCCGTTCCAGAATCAGAGAAAACCCAGCCTGGAAGCACTATGTACTATGCCTTCCCATTTGTGGTCTGGATGGAATGATAATATTAACTAAGATTTATTGAGCCTCCTGGGATTGGATGCTTTTACTTGTATTATTTCTAATCCTTTTATTTATTAATCTGTAAAAGAACCAGGGGCACCTGGGTGGCTCAGGACACGATCCTAGGGTCCTGGGATTGAGTCCCACATTGGGCTTCCTGCAAGGAGCCTGCTTCTCCCTCTGCCTGTGTCTCTGCCCCTCTCTGTGTGTCTCTCATGGATAAATAAATAAATATTTTTCAAAAAAGAACCATGTGAGGTATGTACTATATTTGTCTTCCTTTATTATTGAAGAAAACAAGGCTAAGTATTTTTTTAAATATTTCCTTTATTTGAGAGAGAGGGTGCAAGAGAGCAAACAGAAGTCAGTGGAGGGCAGAGGCAGAGGCAGAAGCTGACTCCTCCTCCAGCAGGGAGCCAGACACAGAGACTCCAGGATCATGACCTAAACTGAAGGCTGATGCTTAACCAACTGAGCCACCCAGGTGCCCTGAGGCTAGGTTTTATTCACATCTATGGTTAGTAAGTGAAGACACAGATCCAGCAAGTTTGGCCTGACCCGAAAGCCTTTGCTCTTCATGACCACATGGGCCTAGCAGCTATAATCTGCGGTCTATCCCTGGGAACCAGTGTTCTGGGTGTGAATCTAGACTAGAATTCACCTGTAATCCCCCATCTGGGTAGCAAGTCTACTTGATGAATCTTTTTTCCTGAGCCTCTACTGCAGACATCTGCTTGCACATGGGTGATGCTGTGGACCTCAGTTTGGTCACGTTGTTTTTGGCTTTCCTTCTCAGAATGGAACGCATGGCTTCCTGCCTAATGTGCTGTGATTTAGCACCTGGCCACAGACCTGCTGCTGGAAATGATCACTCTCTAAAAGTCCACTCACACAGGGGAACTTACACCCAGAGAGACATAGGAAGTCTGCTATGGTGTCTCAAACATGTTGCTCTAGGGCTTTTCCCAGCAGATTCAGTTGTGATCACACTTGGGAGCTTCCCTCGAGCCTCAAAGACTCACTGTGAGAGTTTCATTGAACACAGGGCCGGTTGTCTGAGAAAGCTGTTGGATTTTGTTTAAAGGGAAATGGTTTAAAAGATTTTAGAAACAATGCAAGTGAAAAAGAAAGTAAAAAAATATCCCAGAGGGCAGCCCAGGTGGCTCAGCGATTTAGCGTGGCCTTCAGCCCAGGGCATGATCCTGGAGACCTGGGATCAAGTCCCACATCAGGCTCCCTGCATGGAGCCTGCTTCTCCCTCTGCCTGTGTCTCTGCCTCTCTTTTTCTCTCATGAATAAATAAATAAAATCTTTTAAAAAGTATGCCAGAAAGATAATCCTGTAAATTGAAATATGCTGGATGGTACTTTAAAAAATTATAGTTTTATTTATAACCCCCAAGCACATGTCTAAAATAGTTTACAGTACAGGTTCAAGTAGAATATAAAATGCATATAGGTTAAATTTACCTGTAAGATTAGGAAGGGTTACAGACAATTTTTTAAAAAAAGATCAAACCCATGCTATCTCCATGAGAGACTATCTCAATGAGACAAAACAGACTAAAAGTTGATATTGCATTAAAAATCTCTTTATTTCAGGGGATCCCTGGATGGCTCAGCAGTTTGGTGCCTGCTGGTCCTGGAGTCCCGGGATCGAGTCCCACATCAGGCTCCCTGCATGGAGCCTGCTTCTCTCTCTGCCTATGTCTCTGCCTCTCTCTCTCTGTGTCTCTCATGAAAAAATAAATCAAATCTTAAAAAAAAAATCTCTTTATTTCAGAGATTTGAAAACAGATTCTACAAAGATAGTATCAGGTTAAAATAGATGTCATAGCAAATAGTAACCAAAAAAAATGTCAGAAGAGAGAATTAAATTTGAGTGGAAATCAACAATTTGGAGAAAAATGATACAATATTGATTTTTTAAATTAGAAGACAGAGATCCATCTGTCTGATTAATGAATGCAGAAGATATGATAATAAATTAAAAAATGAAAGTGTGATGTACAGTAGTAACATGAATTGACCAGTATGTCAAATTCATAAGACACCGTACATGAAATGTAAAGTATTTAAAATGATCCGTGATGTAGAAGTAAACAGACCAAAACTCAGAACAAGAAATAGAAAAAGAGACATAAAAAAATATCATTGAACCTACTATTTTTTTTTTGGAACTTCATAGGATGTACAGTATCTGGACAGCTTACAGAACACAACATGGTTTTTAATTCATTTAATGAGGTAGATAATGGATACTGTCTTCACCTACATATCTGAAGTACACACTAAAAAAGTTTTAGGACCAATTATTATTATTACACATTATTTAAAATAGTAGATATTGGGCAGCCTGGGTGGCTCAGCAGTTTAGCGCCGCCTTCAGCCCAGGGCGTGATCCTGGAGACCTGGGACTGAGTCCCGTGTCGGGCTCCCTGCATGGAGCCTGCTTCTCCCTCTGCCTGTGTCTCTGCCTCTCTCTCTCTTTCTGTGTCTCTCATGAATAAATAAATAAAATCTTTAGAAAAATAAAAAAAATAGTAGATATTATCCTGGACAACATTTTCTTACCAGAAAAGAATAATCCTGGATAGCGAAAGTGGGTTAGCCTAGGAAATTGAGACTCGTATTACACAAGAAAATTTATCAAACTAAAACTTTAGCAACAAAAATATTAACATTTTTTCACTATCTCGATAGCTCTTGAGAAGCCATTCAACAAATTCCATAATCTGTTTCAGATGAAAGTGCTTAAAATATTAGTCTCAGGAGGCAATTTTTTTTAACTTGATGGGAAGTGTGTGTGTGTGTGTGTGTGTGTGTGTGTAAAACCAAGAGTCAAGTTGGAAAAGATTAAGAAACATGGTGCAGAAAAGTCACTTCTCTTAAAAAGAGAAACCAAAAGATTAGTTTTTGTTGAGGGTGAAACTACTAATCCAGAAAATTTGGACTCTCATTAAAAAAAAATGACTAGTGGTAGCAAAGTTGTTTAGCCAAACAGTGAGGTACAAGGTGAACCCACAAAATCAGTTACCTTTCTTTTTATTAGTGATTGCATCAGAAATAGCACAAAAGAAGTTCTTTTCTACTAATTGTATCAGAAGCACATAAGAATTTAAGTCAGGACAGAGATTTATAACAAGAAATATCTAAAACTCTGGTAAAAAGAAGGAAGCCATGAATAAAGGGAGCACTGTACTCTTAAAAATGCTACTTGTTAATGCTAATAGTACTAGGAATTAATAATTAAATCATTAGCTAGATTCATAAAAATATTTTATGAAATATTGATGGTAAAAAAAATAAAAAAAGAAATATTGATGGTAGTATCCCATAGAAAAGTTTATGGAACCGGAAAATCCTATGGGATGAAAAGACAAAGCCAAAGAAACAAGGTGTTTTTTTTGTTTTGTTTTGTTTTCAAGATTTATCTATTTATTCATGAGAGACGCAGAGAGAGAGGCAGAGACATAGACAGAGGGAGAAGCCGGCTCCTTGCAAGGGGACCTGATGCGGTAACTCGATCCCAGGACCCCAAGGTGATGACCTGAGCTGAAGGCAGACGCTCAACCACTGAGCCAACCAGGTGCCCCTGAAACATGGTTTTTAAACAGTAAGAATTATGCCCGGTGTTTTAGGTTTTAAAATACAAGTTTAAAAAAATAATGGTTTGATGCCTTAAAAATATAGATACTATTCAGTGGAATAAAATAATAGTCCAGAAATGCACATCATAGAGAATATGCTATATAGCTATAAAACAATACGGAATAAATTTAATCCTTAATAAATGCTCCTGGAACAATCAGATAATGAATGACATGCAAAGGAATTAACTTTAATCCATGCCTCATATCATATATAAAAATTTTTAAATAGTTTGAAAAATTTCTTGTTAAACAGAATGATGAAAACTGGGTAGGCCATGAGGTGCTGGGTCTTCTTTTAGGCACTCAAGAAAGAAAACAGTAAAATGAATTGAATACACATGGTGAGCAAAACCGGTTAGGATTTACCAGGACAGGTGAAAGCCACAATCCGTCTTGGCCCCTCCTTCACAGATGGAAGCCTGGAGCCTCAGAGAGGTTAAGTAACTGGCTCAAGGGGGCTGGAGGTGGGATGGGAGCATAGAGCTGAGGGGGCAAGCTGCACCCTGCTGTGTCACCCTCCAAGAGGATGGCCTAGGTGTGCCTGGGTGGCTCCGTTGGTTGAGTGTCGGACTCTTGATTTTGGCTGGGTTCATGATCTGGGGGTGGGGGTGGGGGTCTGGGGGGGGTGTCATAGGATTGAGCCTTAAGGTGGTTCCGCACCCAGCAGGAGTCTGTTCCTCTCTCTCTCTCTTTCTGCTCGCCCTTCCCACCCTCAGCTGGCATGCACATGCTCTCTCTCTGAAAGTAAATAAATAAATCTTAAAAAAAAAAAAAAAGACATGAGAGACACACAGAGAGAGGTAGAGACATAGGCAGAGGGAGAAGCAGGCTCCCAGTGGGGAGCCCGATGCGGGACTCGATCCCAGGACCCTGGGGTCACTCCCTGAGCTGAAGGCAGCCGCTCAACCCCTGCACCACCCAGGTGCCCAGGAAGTTCTCATTTTCAAGTGGCTCAGAGTGGTGGAGCAGAATGACGTGTGAAGGGCACTCAGGAACCTGTGATAAACTGGAGAATAGGACGTGGCTCAAAGGCGGCCCAGGGGAAGTTGTGGCCAACTCCCTTTGAGACATGGATGCACATTGTACAGACGAGACATTGCTTCCATTGGGTCTAGAAGGAAGGGCAGATTTGTCCAGGCTGACAGTGGAAGGATGCCACCCGGGAAGCGAGCTCAGGGTGTGCAGAGGTGGCAAGGGCATTGGGGTAGTGGGCGTACCTGAGGCTGGCAGGAGATGGCCACAGGGACCAGGGCCGGAGAGCCTGATGCGCTGTGTCAAGGGACTCTCAACTTTGTGCTGCAGACAGTGGGGATCCCACGGAGGATTTGAGAGGCAGGACAAAATCCGCATTTTATAAAGATCCTTTGGGTGCAGCTAGGATGATGGAAATGAAAGACAAAACCCAAGGAGCTCCTGAGGAGGCTGACGGAGCGCATGGGGTGGCGGCATGAGGGTCTAAACAAGGCAGCAGCAGTGAGGACCCATCATAAGATGCTCCCAGAAAACGCTATATTTATGTCAGTTTGCAAGTGTGTGCTTTTGATCCACAGAAGTGTATGTGCCAGGGGTGCCTTGGTTAAGCATGCGACTCATGGTTTCAGCTCAGGTCGTGATGTCAGGGTCATGAGATCGAGCCTTGCGTCAGGCTCCGTGCTGGGCATGGAATCTGCCTAAGATTTTCTCTCTCCTTCTGCCTTTGTCCCACTCAGCTCACTCTCTCTCTCTCTAAAAAAAAAAAAAAAAGAAAAAAGAAAATAAATTGCCAATTATTACTGATTAATGCTCAACAGCATGCAGATGCAGATTAGTGAGGACTTTACATTCACAGCTATAAAAAGATGCGTAAGTTGTCAAACAGCCAAGAAATCTTGGTGACTAAAATGTCCTATCTAGGTGGGGGGTTTATGGACAATTTATTCTTTCTTCTTTAGGGTAGTGGTCAAGAGCATTGGGCTCTGGAGTCTGTCTTCTTGTGTTCATAATTCTGTTTTTTTTCACTTACTAGTTGTGAGACCTTAGGTGGCCTTGTAATCTGAGTCTTGTTAGTAAAATGAGAACCATCTCCCACCTCTAAGGACTGAATTATGTGTCCTCCAAATTCCTACACTGAAGCCCTAACCTCCGATGCACCTGTATTTGGAGATGGGTCTATAGGAGATAATTAAGTTTAAAGAGGGTCATAAAGGGGCGCCTGGGTGGCTTAGTCAGTGAACCATCTGCCTTCTGTTCAGGTCGTGATCCCAGGGTTCTGGGATCGAGCCCCATGTTGGGCTCTCTGCTCAGCTCCCTCTCCCTCTGCGTGCCACTCCCCCTGCTTGTGTTCTCTCTCAGACAAATAAATAAATACAATCTTCAACAAAATAAAAAGGTCATAAAGATAGGGCCCTGATCCTATAGGATTAGTGTCTTTATAGGAAGAGACACCCGAGAATCCTCTTTCTCCCTCTCTACCCCCGACTCCCTGCCAGGTGAGTGCACCGTACATGGTGAGAAGGCGGCTGTCTGCAAAGCCTCGAGGAGACCGCTCCCCAGACGCCCAGCTGGCTGATGAAGCATTGGTTTTAAGCTTCCCAGCCTCTAAAGCGGTGAGAAATAGATGCCTGTTGTTAAGTCATCCATGTGTGGTGCCTCGTTAGAGGAGCACTAGCACATCGGGACCCTCACATCTCCTTACACAGTTCTCGTGAGTGGTAAGTACAGTAACGCACGTGCAATACTGGGTGTGCACTCACTGCTCAATAAGCAGTAGCTAGAGTTCTAGAGTTGTGAATTACTTGTATCATTAGGGCGTTGATTTTTTCTTTCAATATTTTATTTATTTACTTGACAGACAGAGAGACAGCACAAGCAGGGGGAGGGGCAGAGGGAGAGGGAGCAGGGAGCCTGACACCGGGCTCGACCCCAGGACCCTGAGCTCATGACCTGAGCTGAAGGCAGATGCTTTACCGACTGAGCCACCCAGGCGTCCCTAGCTGCTACTACCCTTTGGTCTTTGTTTCTTCTGCTCAGATCAATCATAATATAAGCCTTAGAGTTTATGCTTTGTTTTTTTTAAAATATTTATTTATTTATTTATTTATTTATTTATTTATTTATTTATTTATGATATTATTTATTTGTTCATGAGAGACAGAGAAAGAGAGAAAGAGAGGCAGAGACAGAAGCAGGCTTCATGCCAGGAGCCTGATGTGGCACTTGATCCTAGGTCTCCAGGATCATGCCCTGAGCCAAAGGCAGGCGCTAAACCACTGAGCCCACCCAGGGATCCCTATGCTTTGTTTATCATCAAACTTCCCCTGTAAAATCGGCATGAAAAGCTGTTCCCCCATTTCAGACAGAGGCAGTGAAGAAATGTTATATATTAGCCAATCCTGGTAGAATTTTCTTTTCCTTGCACTGCACAAGAAATGCGGGCTCTGGTGCTCTTGGCCCGAGGAAGGATTCTGTGATGGGGCAGCGGGTCTCATGCCCAGGCCAGCTTCAGAGGGCCTGGAGCTTCCTGCTGGGCAGTCCCCACTCTAGTGAGGCAGCCAAACGGACAAGGGGACTTGACCGGGTGGCCTCTGTGTCCCCATATCCAGTGGCAATTTTGATGGTAGGAATTTTACAAGGAAAGGAAAGAAGTCAGTATTTATTCAGCCGCCTCTCGTGTTTCAGGTGGGGTTGAGTGAGGAGAAAGTGCATGCAGCACGGGCCAGGGGTAGGGCAGGAGCAGATGGCTATAGCCCCTTCAAGATGGAACTTGGCGTTCCGAGGCCACCTTTCTCAGGAAGATTGAGTGGTGGCCTATGTGGACACAGGATCCAAGAATGTGGGAGCCAATGAGATTCACAGCTGGGAAGCCACAGAGTTAAAAGTGGGGTGTCAAACATTCCTGGCTTGAAAATGGGAATTTGGGTGACATTTATTCAAATGCCTGGGTTGTAGAGATGCGGGTAACACATGGGCATCTGGTTTACGTGTCCAGATGGGGGATGGAAGCCCCTTAAGAAACAGCGGAGGGGAGTCACCAAGCCACACTTTGTGGCCGCCGCGTAGGTACCAGAAGGGCCAGCTCTGAGAGGAGGGCTTTCTCAGCCCTGGACCGTAGCATCCCATTGCTGACTTTTGGAAGGGCCTTGGAGGGAGATGTACTTCAGAACTTAAAAGTGTAATTTTTAAACACACAGAACAATAGCTTCTAATCCCTACTCTCTTTCTAGAGAGGATCCAGCCCACTGATTCTCTCTCTGTGCAAGGCTCTCAGCCCTCACGCTCCTTCTGCCTGAATTTCTGACGTCTGTACACGTTCTGTGCACCACAGCGCCAGACTCCTTGTTCATTCCCAAGTGCTCATACTGTGTGCTTTCCCTCACATACTTCTCTTCACCTGAAGGGGCCCCTCTTTCTCCGGGGCCCACCTTTTAGAATCATACCCATCTTCCAACGCCGGCTTAATTGCTATGCAGCTGCCGACGTTGCACGGTTCCTATGGCTGGCATTCACCATGTGTGTCATCTGGGGACTTCCCTGCAAAGAGGGGTGTTATGTGCCTTGCAGAATTTTCCCAAGTGCAGGCCCCACACACTCCTTCATTCAATGTCCATTCATAGCTAGCCTACCGTGTGCCAGCACTGTGTGCAGTGTTTTGTTTTGTTTTGTTTTAAGATTATTTATTTATTTATTTATTTATTTATTTATTTATTTATTCAGGAAATACACACAGAAAGAGGCAGAGACACAGGCAGAGGGAAAAGCAGGTTCCCTGAGGCTATTTTGTCTCTCTGCAAATCAGTTTCCTCATCTGTAGGATGGGGATGTAACATCGGTGGCCCAGGGCTGTGACACAGTAACAGAGGAACGGGGGCTCAGCCAACGGTGCCTGGCACAAAGTAAGTGGCGGCCACAGGGCCTGTGTCATTACTGTCATTATTCTAGATGGCGAAAGAAAACCAACTGGGATGTGAAGTCAAGTCACAGGGCCCGGAGCCAAGAGATGTCTCTCCTTTTCTGTCTAGGTTTTCCCCCTTCGGAATGGCACAGCGGTATATCTTCTGTGAAAATGTACTTTCTGGAATAATGAGAGGGATAAACCAAATCCTCCCTTTCCTTGTGTAGACAGGCTGGCTGAGCTCTTAGCCCGGTGGGTGCTTCAGCCCAATCCTCGCTGTCGCAGTTTTGCGTTCTCTGCTGAGATAATGCCTCTGAGCAACTGAGACCCTATGGCATGTTTTTCAGAAATAATTATGATTTCAACGCTATGGCCCCTTCCTTTGATCATTTCATCTCCTGATCGTAATCTGATATTCAGAATGACCTTGGCACAAGCCACACCAGCAGCAGCCTGGGTCATCCTTCTCTCCGTGCTGATAAGCCTCTGTCCTAATCCCAAGGTCTTGGAAAAACACCATGTTTGATCTCTCTTGATGTTCAGGAGCACCACGGTTCCCTATCTGGGTGATGTGTATTCAGGTCACTGGGTCCTGAACCTGGGGCTCTCCTAGTCGGCCTCGGGCCAGGGCAGCTATAATTGGTGAATGGACAGTATCTACTGTTACTTAAATTTTCCTGATTTGTAGGATGGAAATCACTCCTGCGAATGCCATAAGAATATTCCCTTGTGTATTTGTGAAAAATAAAAAGGGAGGATAAAGAAGAAAATTTCACCATACTAATGTTTAAACCACCTACTAACTTGTGTAGTACTCAGTGAGATTCTAAGGAATATCAATAAACTTGAGATTCCTGACTGAATATAAGTCGTAGCCTAGCTCACAGTGTGGCAAAAGCTAGCACACATTTATAAAACTCAGTTCTAGTTTCACCTTTGTGAAAGAGTATATTTTTTAAAGTCTAAAGTCAAAAGTGAACTAACTTACAAATATCTCTATCTGACCCTTACATGCCTATCCGTTGGTTCAGATGAGGCATAACACGGAGAAAGTCTACTTTCTACACGTATTTGGACTCTCATGCCTACCTTCTCATCACGAAGTGATGTCGTTTTGTTTTAGGCTCTTCAAGGATTATTTTAATTTCTCTAGACAGCATTCTATTATCATGTCACATCTTTTTTTCTTTTTTTTTTTTTCACACTGAATACAGGTGTAGGTTAGTGAAATTTGGGGCCAGAATGTAAAGAAGCTTTGGAAGAGAAATGTTAGCAATTGGATAGAAGTACCACAAGCCAAGAATATGAAATTAGAGAGTAGGAGACTGATTTCATCCTTGTTCTTGGGCCATGGAAACTTGGCTTTACTGTTAGGTTATTTCAATTTTTTTCTGTTTTGTGTTCCCTCAGAAGTTCACATTCTAACCTGCTGCCCAAGTAGAGACAGGGACCCAGGGATGCCTGGTGGCCAGCCATTATACGTCAATTGCAGTGTAGCAGCTTCCAGAGTTCCTCCCAGGGCATCTGGGTGCTACTGGTGGGGAGGGACCTCACCTGGAAGCTGCTTTCACCATAACACTATGATCTGGCATCGGTCTCCAGGCTGGGAAGCAGCTTCACATGACTTATCGTGGCTGCCTCTGAGGTATAAATAGGGCAAGGAGTATCTTTGGATATCTGAGCCAACGGGGTGTGAGAAGTCATCTATGTTATCCATTAATTTAAAAGATGGTAGAAAAGAGGCTCAGGGTTGTCTGAGCTGGTAGTGGATAGAGAAGCGGTATTGGGCGGGGATAAGGTATTGGGCAGGCCAGTAGTGACCATGGGATCAGAGTTGGGCCATCTGGTTCCAAAGCCTCCCTACCAACCTCAACCCTAACCTGCCTCTCTTGCTCACTAGCCAGCTTCATGACCTTGGGCAAATTTCTGCATGCCTTACTGTCCTCATATGGAATAGGGGGATAATAAATAGTACTTACATACAAGCACGTGTAAAGGACTTAGAACAGTGCCTGGGACACATTAAGTGCTCAGCTAAGTGTTAGCTATTATTAGCATCAGTATTCAAGCAAATTCAGTCCCGGGAATTCTGATCTTCAGGTAAGCACACTGTTTTTTTCACTTCATGTTACTTCTCTTGTCTTCTCAGGCTGACTTAAGGGTATTTCAATAGAATGAACGTAGCTAAGGAGAAAAGCTGTCTTTATTACCTTTTTATCAAGGGCTACACTTCTTTATCCTCCCTCACTCACACTCTTCTCCCTGCTTCTACTGAGATGAAAGTTGAGAGGGACATGGGATAAAGAAGTGGAATGAAGAAATTGTAATTAAGAGGGGGAACACCCTTTAAGAGCAGTGCTGGAAAGTCTAAAAGAGGAAATAAGTTGAGAGTTGTGAGAGATACTCACACCTAGACTTACTTTCAGAACTACGTTTAGAACAAGTAGGAAAAATTAAGAAAAGCAGTAGGTCTACAGCCAGGATGAGAGGCGGTCAAGTTAATTCATAGCTTACTTAGCTGGGTTTTTCCTTGGAATACAACCACCAACCTGGAAAGAGTAGCACAATCGATGGATAAGGGGATAATAAACCCAAGAGAAATGTGGATAATAAGAGAGCACCGAAGTAATTAAAATGAATCATTTCTAGGCCCAGACTCTTGACACTCCAGGCAACTAAAAGAAGTTCTAGCTCAAAAGTGCTTGTAAATTAGTGCTATCAGTTTGCTTCAATTTTCTTCCAAAAAGGAAGAAATTTAGATTCTATAAATTATAGTTTGGGGAGCTTGAAGTTTATTTTATTTTGCAAAAACAACAACAGCGATTATATCTATGTGGAGGGGCTTTGACAACTACGACTCATTAGATGTGGGGCAGGAATACAGCAAGAGGTTCACTGGATGATGAAGAATCAATGAGGAGTTGGAGGGTCAACGGGCCATAGAAGCCAGGGGACAGCCTGGGCACCAAAATACTAGGGAGTGAGTGCAAAGGAAGCAGGAGAGAAGTTTGAAAACCAGGGTCAGCTGAGAGAATACTGTTGAAAAAGAGATGCTGAAAGGTCAGGAAGCAGGAGAAATGAAAACATCTTTAGGGATGTATGCTGATGTCATCTTGAGTCCAAGCCAGAGACATGGACCCGGTCCAGGTTGGGCACTGAATGGTAAACTAATTTGTCAGCAGAGTCGGGAACTAGGAACACACATAATCCATGAACACTGCCCCCAGATGTCATAGCCAAGTTCTTTCCCTGGATTTTTGAGCTTGTGAATGGCGAAGAGCCATTTCCTGCCTAAAGGATCAGTGATGACATAGTGCTTGATTAATGTCAAATTGAATGAATTTTACTTCTTTTGACTATGGTGTTTCCAAACTGGAGACCCAGATTTGTGATAAGCATAGATGGATTTTAATGTGCTTATCATGGGTGAAGTGGAAAATGAAAAAAGAATGCTTGTTCAACTGGTTAATTATAGAACCAGTTGTTTGAACAAATCCAAGCAGAAAAGCTTTGATGAACAGATTGATGTTAACTAGCAGGAATGAGTTTAGTGGTGAGAAACAGGGTCCGAAAATTCACAGAACCTCTTCAAAATAAAATATACTCGAATTAAATGCTGAGCAAAATTTCAGATGACAGGTAGTTGGGAAGGATGCCTAATGTTTTGGATGGCAGACTGAAAATTCAAAGGCATCTTTATAGGCAAAAATAAATTCTGAAAGAAGTCCTTGTAAGGCCTGAGTGCATTCTCCAATGTACATTACACCTGGAATACTGCATCCAATTCTAAATGAAGTATCATGAAGGACTTTAATAAATTAGAGGTAAACCAGGGAGGGCAGTCAGGTGAGCTAGGGATTTGAAAACAACCATATGAGGACATAATGTTAATACACAGCTTAAGAAAAAGGCCATGCAAAAATGAGAACATGGGATGGATATGACAGCCATCCAAATATGCAACCTCTTGGCTAAAGAGGAGGTTCATTATGAGGTGATCGTTCTGCAGAGAGTTCATGCCAGAATGGACAAAAGACGTTAGAATCCAGGAAATCACAGGCTGGAAGAAGCTGGGCAGGTAGCCCATCTCTGTGGCAGAAGAATGAGCGAGATCAGTACTGTATGAAGAGGCTGTGAGCAGGGGGAGGTTCAAATGGGTAAAACCAGGCCATTCTGGAACTAACACCATGAATGCTGAGAGCCTGCCATCACATTCCTTTGAGGTGCAATTTGGCAGGATTTGTCAGGCAGGGACGAGGTTCCATTGGTTGTAAATTGGGCCAAATTGTCCTGTGGAGATGGGTTGTCACCATATTTCCCAAGAACAGTATCTTTTTTTTAAAAAAAAAAAGATTTTATTTATTTATTAGAAAAAGAGAGAGAAAGAGAATGAATGGGAGGAGAGGCAGAGGGAAAGGAGAGAGAGAATCTTAAGCAGACTCCTCGATGAGCACAGAGCCCAACTCAGGGCTCAATCTCATGACCCTGAGATCATGACTGGACCCAAGAGTTGGACACTTAACTAACTGAGCCACCCAGGCACCCCATGGAATGTTTTAAAACAACAGTTTGATATTTTTTCCTGGATCTGTGGGTTGACTGAGTTCTGATGGGTGGTTCTTCTGCTCCATGTGGTGTTGGCTGTGCCTATGGTCCACTGGAGGCTTAGATGGATTATGACATCCTACACAGCTCATTACACAGCTGGTGTTGGTGCTGGCTGGGAGTTCATCCTAGACTACTGACCAGAACATCTTAATGTTCCTCCATGTGGCCTCCCCATATGCTTGGGCTTCTCCCTGCATAGCAGCTGGGTTCCCAGAGGAGCATTCCAAGTGTGCCCAAATGGAAGCTGTAGATCTCATAGGAGCATCCTTGGAAGTTACACAGTGACACTCTCTCCAGGATCAAAGGGAGGGCACATACATTCCATCTGTGATCAAAAGAATGGTGAAGAATCTAGGGCCACCTTCAATCCACTACAAGGAATAATGGGAGATAGGAGATGATAAAAGGGAAGGTAGTTTCAGAGATTCCCAAATAACAAGTGGAAATGACTGCCTAATGAAGGTTATTATGGTTAGTTGAAATGGCACATAGCAAGTTCTTATTAAATAGTAATTGCTGCAATCATAACTATTATTATAAAATTATTACTATCATTGCTATTGTTAATGCTATGTCTGTCATGAAAGTGTCTAAACTCTAAACAGAGACCACGAGATCAGATTTCAGGAAAAGACTAGAAAAGATTCCTGCAGCGGGAGGGTAAACTGTGGAAAGGTAAACTCTAAGGGACTACAAGTTTCCATTATTCAATAAAAAGATAATAAAAGACTTTCTCCCATTTCTCACTTGTCCCAGAGCACCTACCCTCCTTCCATTCAGCTTCTTTCTTCCCTTCTATACAGCACAGCCCATGAGAGACTGGTTTTGAAAATAAAGCAGTACAAAAATGCCAACCAAAAAAAGAAGGTTTTCAAAAATTTTTTAAAAAGATTTATTTATTTGAGAAAGAGGAAACAAGGGGGGAGGGGCAGAGGGAGAGGGAGACAGAAACTCTAGCAGACTCCCCAGTGAGCATGGAGCTCCAAGAGGAGCTCCATCTCACAACCCTGAGGTTAGTTCTAAGCTGAAACTGAGAGTCAGAGGCTTTAACCAACTGTGCCACCCAGGTGACCCCCAAAAGGAAGTATTTTGGGTCAGTGTGGTTCTATGGTACTCTTCAGTTAGAGCAAACAAACAAACAAAATCCCTTGTAAGATATGTATGGCCTTACTTTTTCAGTAGGATCTGATCTATATAAAGGAATTTACTACACTACACAACATCTTACTTTACGGTAAAAACGAAACCCCATTTAAAATGTCTTAGAACAGTGAAGTGAGCCTCCACTAGGGGTCATTTTGGGAATTTATGGAGACATTTTTGGGGGTGTCCTAATAATTGAAAGGTGCTGCTAGTAGTATTTGCTGGGAGAGATCAGGAACGCTAGTTGTCCTGCTATGCACAGGATGGTACCTAATAAGAAGGTCTTGTCCTGAGGTTCACAAGACATTTGAATGCCCTGCCAGACATTTGTGTAAATGAAAATTTATGTTTAAAGTTGTTTGGCCCTACAACGTAATTCTATAATACATAATATTTTTGAAATGTTTTCATACACATCAAATTTGTGGACGTGCAACTACTGCGTACATTAAGGTATCATTGTACTTTGAACCAAGAAGTTTTCACTATTTTGGAAAATAACATCACTGATGACAATGCTGCTTATGGTGTCTGCATCACTAGCATCACATATCTTTGTCTGCCTTCATTTGTGGTGTCAAAGTTACAGTGATCTGTACCGGTGTAAGGATTCCTATTGAAAATTAGATTTTACTGTAGATTGTTTTCTCCTTTATAATGCAGTTAAAAGTTTATATTGAGGTTTAAAAATTATGGGTGTAGGTAGACTAATTATCGATGAATTTTATTTCAAGGTCATAAAGGGAGTGTTATAATGTTTATTATAAGAAGCAAGATATTGAGTCTGACAGAGTTGAAAACAAGTGGTTTAAAAGGAGACAAGACAAAGGGCTTGCTAACATGCTTTGTGGGTACCAGCAGTGGGGGAGAGAAGAGAGAAAGAAGTGTGATGAGAATGTGGACAAAGAATCTTCAAGAACAAGAATGCATAATGCTTAATTTAAAAATGTTTTTGGGGCCTCTGGTGGCTCAGTAGTTGAGCATCTGCCTTTGGCTCAGGGCATGATCCTGGGATCCTGGGATCCTGGGACTGAGTCCCACATGGGGCTCCCTGCATGGATCCTGCTTCTCCCTCTGCCTATGTCTCTGCCTCTGTGTGTGTGTCTCTCATGAGTAAATAAATAAAATCTTTAAAAAAAATGTTTTTTATACTCATGGGAAGATTTCAAAAGTGGTATTTTGGAGAATTAAAAAAAAAAAGAGGAGGTATATTCCATGGATAGATCAGTGCATAAGAGAGATAGGGTGAGTGGGCAGTGAAAGAGAGAGAGCAATCGAGAGCAAGGGAATTACTTTGGGAAGTATATGAGTCAGTATAGACTAGGTTATGTTTAGGTAACAAATAATCCCTAAATCCCATTGGCTTAGAACAACAGACTTCGGACATATTTGCAACTGTCCATTGTAGATGGGCAGAGGGTTCTGTACTCCATTGCCCTCATTCAGAGGCCCAGGCTAAGGAAGCCATGGTAGGGAGAATGGAAACATGAAGAATATCTGTCTACCTGGAGGTGACACATGTGATTTCCATTCATAGTTCATTGGCCAGAGCAAGGCACATACATGGCCACGCTTCATTTCGAGGGGGCAAGGGATTGCTATCTTTACTATGCCTAGAAATAGAAGGAAGCTAGGTTTTTGTGTAGACTGATGTCTGCAACCAGAAGTTAGGAGCTCAGTGGAAATAAAAGTAGATGTTACCAGAGGAATCAGCTCCAGAATTTGCAGAAATCTCGGTGAGGGGAGGGGCTTGAGCACCCCCATCAAGCAGAAAATAGTGCATTCAAATGACATTGGCCTAGATAGCAAAGGTGACCAGCTGACAAAGGGTTACTGCAAATCACAAATTTGCTCCTTCAACCAGACCCTACAGCCCTCTCCTATAGACACGAGACATAACAGTGACTTTACCAGGAGCCCTTTCAACATATTATGGAGAAAATAAATTTTTGGGGTCAACTGATAAGGAGAATAGTACCTTCTAGGAAACACTGGAGTGTTTTTAGTAGGTAGCTGCTACACAGAAACAGGAAAAGGGGGTAGCAGTCTGGAAGAGTTTGGGAGAATGACTTTTACAGCCACTGATAATTGGAGCAAAGATTCCAGTTTTATTTGAAGGGTCTGTTTTTATGGTGATTTGTAAGTCTATCTGTGGCATTTGGATATTATCAATATATAATTCTCTTTGCTTAAGTAACTCACTGGAAATATTTTTTCCAAATGTGTCCCCACTAGATGGCGTAAAGTGCTCACCTATTTTGAGTTGATCCGAAGGACCTTGTACAAAGTAGGGGATGAATTTGAACATAAATACTGACCAGGCAGGTGGTGGATATGAACTACAATGTCATTCTAGAGTAAAGACTATGGAATTACATTGTGGTGTCATTAAATAAGCATATACCTAATACTAGAGCCGATTATGTAGTGTTTCTCTCCAAAAACGTATTTAAGTAGTCATGTAGTAAAGCTATTGATCTGATATACAATACATGTGCATAATAAGTATACAATAGTGCTTCATCTGCAAGTATTATTCAAAAACTTTACTTATGAAACAAAAGATGTGGATAATTATTTACAGTAAACTAATCAGCCAGTCAACCAACCAGCATTCACTGAATACTTTCTATACAATCATGTTGTTAGACTTTTTATGCCATATGTGGCAATATAAAAGAATGGCCAAGAGCATAGACTTTGGGGCCAGACAGCCCAAATTTGTACCTTTAGTTTCTATCCCTTATTAGCTATAATCTTGGGAAGGTTACCTAACCTTTTTTTTGCCTTGATTTCCTTATCTGTAAAATGGGAATAATAATACCTACCTCACAGAAGTATCGTAAAGTGTCAATCTTTGTAAAGCATTTCAAATATTGCCTGGAATATAGTGCTCTACAAGTGCTGGTCCTCATTATAATTATTATAACTGGATTCTCCACTTTACAAGGGAACTCACTAGGGTTCAACTGTACATAAAAGTATTGAGTACTTATTATGTATGGACACTGTGCTGGTCACTGTGGGTGAATCAGAAGGCTATGAGAATGTAGAGGGCATGGCTTCTGCTTTGCGGGATCTAGGAATTTCATAGAAGAGGTGAGATCACACAAATAACTAAACCATGAAGAAACACAGTGAATGATGCTAGTGATTACAATCATCTGGAAGTAGAAAGCAGCCCTTAAGTAGAGCTTCTCCAAATGGGAAGGGGTTCAGTGGGTGGGAGCATGGGGGAGCATTCTCAGCCAAGTATAAACCTGAAAGAAGACTCAAAAACAGGACCACGTGGACATGTCTGTGGGACTAGAGAAGGCTGGAGTGAATGAGGCATGGACACTGCGGTCAAGCATGCTTGGGGAGAGACTATGCATCTAGATGATCTTGCAGGTCCGTGAATGCCCTGTTAGCTTATTCAGTAGAAAATGGCAGCTAGGTAGATCTGCGTAGTTCTTTGCTTGACAGTCATTTCTCCTTCTTCCTGGCCTATAAGACCTGGTCAAGAAAGTGATGAATCATGGTTGGTCAATTGTATTAGGACAATTTGCTGCTGCTTTACCATCTATTGGATTTCTCATCCCCTTTGCACCTGGGAATGGCCATGTGATCCAGTTCTAACAGATTAGACATAAGGGCAAGTGGGCTGGCTGGCTTCTGAAAAAGTATTTGCTTTCCCTACAATAAGGACTGACACGGTTGGAGATTGTCTCTTTTTTTCTTTCCTGTCTTAAGCATGGTTACAGCATCTTCACTTATAGCAATCTTTTTGAGACCCTGCAGTGACAAGGAAGAGGATGAAAAGTCAACACAGAGCAAGAAGATAAAAAGAACATGGGTACTGGAGGCGCCTGGGTGATTCAGGTGGTTAAGCATCTGAATCAATTTTGGCTCACGTCATAATCTCAGGGTTGTGAGATCGAGTCCCACTTCCAGCTCCACACTGAGCAGGGGCTCTGGTTGAGATTTTCTCTTTCCTTCTCCCCTGCTACCCCACTTCTGTGTGTGCTCTCTCACTCTCTCTCTCAAAAAAAAGAAAAAAGAATGTGGGTACTGGGTGGAAGCATTGAATCAATAATGGCAAACTTTTGTTTGGAATTCCTGTTAAGTGAAAAGTAAGTATCATTATGAAGTTGGCCACTGTTCTTTAGGTATTCTGTTACACGCAAGCAAACACATCTTGTCTGGTGGAATCAAGGTTTTCTTTAAAAAAATTCTTTTTATGGAAACCTGGATAGCAACATGCAAAAGAATGAAACTGAGCCACTTTCTTACACCATACACAAAAATAAACTCAAAATGGGTGAAAGACCTAAATGTGAGACTTGAAACCATAAAAATCTTAGAAGAAAACACAGGCAGTCATTTCTTTGACATTGGCCATAGCAGCATACTTCTAGATATGTCTCCTGAAGCATGGGAAACAAAAGCAAAAATAAACTATCGGGACTACATCAAAATAAAAAATCTTCTGCACAGCAAAAGAAACAATTGAGATAATTAAAAAGCAACCTACTGAAGGGAAAAGTTATTTACAAATGACATGACTTATGAAGAATTAGTATGCAAAATATATAAAGAATTTACCCAACTTAACAATAAAAACCAAATAATCTAATTAAAATGGGCAGAAGACATGAATAGACATTTCTCCAAAGAAGACATCCAGGTAGCCAACAGACACATGAAAAGATGCTCAACATCACTCATCATCAGGGAAATGCAAATAAAAACTATCATGAGATACCATCTCACACCTAAAAGAATGGTTAAAATCAAAAACACAAGAAACAACAGATATTTAAGAAAGTGGAAAAAAGAGAATCCTCGTGGACTGTTGGTGGGTATGAAAACTGGTGTAGCCACCATGGAAAACAATAAAACAAAACTTTTAACAAAAAGTTAAAAATAGAACTGCCCTATGATCCAGTAATTCACTATTGGGTATTTACCCTAAGAATTCGAAGACACTGATTCAAAAGGATGCAAGTATCCCTATATTTATTTTGCAACATTATTTACATTCACCAAATTGTGAAAGCAGCCCAAGTGTCCATCGACTGATGAATGGATAAAGAAGATGTAGTATATAGATTTAATGTATATTTAATATTTAATATAATGGAATATTATTCAGCCATAAAAATAATGAAGTCTTGCCATTTATAACAACATAGACGGAGCTAGACAGTATTATGTAAGTGAAATAAGTCAGTCAGAGAAAGACAAATACCATGATTTCATCCATATGTGAAATTTAAGAAACAAAACAAATGAATAAAGGGGGAATAGAGAGAGAGAGAGAGAGAGAGAGAGAGAGAGAGAAACAGGAAACAGACTTAACTACAGAGAACAAACTGATGGTTACCAGAGGGAAGGTGGGTGGGGGTATGGGTGAAATAAATGGTGGGGATCAAGAGTGCACTCATCACATACTTATCAAGAGGACATTTATTCATGATGAGCACTGCTAATGCACAGAATTGCTGAGTCACTATATTGTACACCTGTAACTAATATAACACTGCATGTTAACTGTACTGGAATTAAAGTAAAAAACTTAATAAATATAAAAAGGTAAAATTAAAATACATAATTATGGATACAAAAAATTCTTATGGAAGATTTCAAAACATAAGTAAAAGAAAGATTAGCACAAGTGCCCACCATGATCGCTTTTCACAGAAAAAAAAACCATTTCTGTTATTTCCTTATTTTCTCTATATTTTCACCCTAGCATACTTGTACTTGTCACAAATTTGTAGCTCCAAGTCCCCATAAATGGCAAAGACCTGCATGTCCCAATCTCCAGATCCTGTGACTAGGTTACTGTACATGCAAAAGGATTTTGCAGATGTGATTAAATTTAAGGAATTTGAGATGGAGAAATTATCCTGGATTATCTGGGTGGGCCCAATGCAGTCAATCATGAAAGTCCCTGTAAGAGAGAGAAGGGGACAGGAGGGGCAGGGTCAGAGACATTTAACAGTGGAAGCAGAGGTTGCAGTGAAGTGAAACCACAAGCCAAAGTAGATGGCTTCTAGGAGCTGGAAAAGGCAAAGAAACTTTAGCCAGAAGTCTAAAACTGGCAAGTTTCCTTGCCTTTTCCAGATCCTAGAAGCCATCTACTTTGGCTTGTGCCAAACTGGGTTGCCAGTTTTAGACTTCAGACCTCTAGAACTGTAAGGGAATACATTTGTGTTGTTGTAAGCCACTAAATTTGTGGCCATTTGTTACAGCAACTATGTGAGACTAGCACAGGTGGCCTCTTATTGCATCTGCCACTGACAAATATATCACTTACCCATCATATAAATACAGTATAGAAAAATGATATTTCACTCTCATAATTACAAATTTATCTTAGCAAGATTCTGGATACAAGGGGAGCATGATTGGTATTCTTCTTGAAAAGGTGGTAAAACCCTGGCAGCATAAAAATAAAAAGAAACTCCATTACCAGGTTAAATTACATAGTCAGAGGCATTTCCCATGCTATATTTAGTGACTTTGAAAATTTAGGATAGAATGTGACAAAGACTAAATGTTCAATAAAATACAGCAAAATACAGCAGCCTTATAAGGAAACATAAGCCATGTAGCTGGGATTTTGAATTTATTTATTTTTTAATTTAAGTATAGTTGACCCACAATGTTCTGCTAATTTCAGGTGGACAATATAGTGACTCAGCAAGTTATGCTGTGCTCACCACAAGTGTAGCTGCCACCTGTCACCATGCAGCGCTATTACAGTACCTGTGACTGTATTGCCTATATGTTGACATTTTATTCCATAACTGTGATGTATTCATTCCATAACTGGAAACTTGTATCACCTACTCCCTTTTTTGCCCATCCCTCACTGACCTCCCCTCTGGCAATCATGAGTTTGTTCTGTGTATTTATGGATCTGATTCTGCTTTTTGTTTGTTAAGGTTTTTTTTTATTGAGGTGTTTTATTTTTTTAGATTCCACATATAAGTGATATCATATGGTATTTGTCTTTTTCTGTCTGACTTATTTCACTTAGCATAATACCTTCTAGGTCCACCCGTGTTGTTGCCAATGATGAGATCTCATCCTTTTTTTATGGCACAGTAATATTCTAGCATGTGTGTGTATGTGTGTGTGTGTATGCCTGTGTGTATGTGGTACATCTTTATTCATCTCTGGATGGACACTTGGGCTGCTTCAATATCTTGGTTATTGTAAATAATGCTACAGTAAACATAGGGGTGCTTATATCATTTTGAATTTGTGTTTTCATTTTCTTTGGGCAGCCATATAGCAGCTTTGAAGTTCAGACATATGGTCCTAAACCAGATGGAATGATGCACATGCCAATACGGGCAGGTTGTATCAGTCAGCGGCAGGCTGCTGTAACAAAATACTACAGACTGCGTGGCTGAAGCAACATTTATTTCTTATAGTTCTAAAGTCTGGAAGTCTAAGATCAAGGTGCTAGCCAATCCAATTTAGTTCCTGGTGAGAATTCTCTTCTTAGCTTGTTGATGGTGGTTTTCTCACTGTGTCCTGTCACAGGTCTTCTTACAAGGACATGGATCCCATCATGGGAACCCCACCCTCATGACCTCATCTAATCCTAATTACCTCCTGAAGGCTCCACCTCCAGATACCATCACATTGGGGATTAGGGCTTTAACATATTAATTTGGAGGGGGATACAAACATTCAGTCCATGACACAGGTGGTGACCAAGGACCAGAGGCCGCTCCTTTATGCCTTCCCTCTATTCCATGATGACTTAAAGAAATTTAGAACCAATCCAATGGATAAGCAAGAGGGCAAAGAACCTTAAACTAAGAAAACAAAAATTTAATTAAAAAACCCCATATTAATGGCTTATCATGAATTGGCAAGAGTAATGTTTGTTGTTCTCCATGAGAGAATGGGAACTCAGTATGGGAAAACCTTGAGATATAGGGAAGAAAGGATCACATATTTTTGTTCAGCGAGTCCGCACCTGTGAGATCCAAACCTGCTGCACATGTTACATAGACAAGAGGCTTTCTCGCTTGCCAGCAGGCAACAAGCCCATGAGCAACACCGAAAGAACCTGATGACAGTTCTGTTGTTAGGTCTGATTCATGGAGTACAACATATCTCTCAGCATCAACCACAAAACCAACACTGTTTTGTTTTAGTCAGAAGCCTTCCAAAGACACACCTGTGGCTTTTAGTGAAAGTTCTCTGGACATCTCCCAACATCTGTCTGGAAAGGATCTGGCAAGTCTTCAAGGAGAAAACACACCCTGTAGATCAACTGCAGGTTTCGCCGGCTTCTCTGTCTTCATGCCTTGGAGTCATAGACAGTAGCAGGGTGGGGTGGTCATGCGGGGTGCAGAGGCAGGTTGAACTGAATGTCCATCTCCATGATAGCATCAGTGGATCCTCTGTGCTATTCCAAGTCTTCTGTGGTCCCAGGTTAAGCCCCAGAAAACTAGGACACCACTTGTTGCTCTAGGCATCCTTCCAAAAGAAAATAAAAGTGATTTTTTTAACCTTGCACTGCGATTGTTCGCTGTTTAATGAGCATTTCTATAGGGACAAAGCCTTGTTTGGCTAACAGATATTTCTCCATAACTGTTTCCTGGGGCAGCCCGGGTGGCTCAGCGGTTTAGGGCCGCCTTCAGCCCAGGGCATGATCCTGGAGACCCTGGATCGAGTCCCGCATCGGGCTCCCTGCATGGAGCCTGCTTCTCCCTCTGCCTGTGTCTCTGCCTCTCTCTCTGTCTCTCTCATGAATAAATAAATAAAATATTAAAAAGAACTGTTTCCTGGCTTTGAATTATACGTTAATGCAGATGTAGAAGATAAAGACAGCCATTCACAGCTAATACCAAACAGTGAAGAACTGGCAAAAGGAAATAAGCCAAAGTTAGTGCTAATTGTGCCTTCTGATGACCTCAGGAATATTAAAAATATATTACTACATAAAGACCTTAAAATTTTTCAAGGGAGGGAGGTGCTTCTTATGTGTGTGTTTGAAGACAGATTCTAGCAGTTTCTGAAAGAAGATTTTTTGAGGGGAGATGCTTAAAGGAGCAAGGGTATCTGGAAACTAGAGGTAGGAGTGGGGAACTGTTGGATTAAAACTCATTTCTCTCACCACGGAGAATTCAAGTATATCAGGAATGTAATAGTCTAAGAGAAGATCGAACATCCCAGAGTATTATATCAAAGATCTAAAATTCACTTGTTTTCCCCCAGTTCTTATAATTCTCACAAAGATAGATAATGAAGACAAATAATTGTGGGCTAAAATTTTTTTGAAAATTGAGGGTCCAATATTATGTTTTTCTTTAAATATATTTACTTCAAGAGAGGTCAATACTGTCTAAGGTCTTGCATCCAGTCACTGGCCACACAGACTGGTGTTACAGAAATTCTCAATGAACTGCACACTATGGAAAGCATATGATTCTGAGTCTTCCTTACTTATTCAATAAATATTTCTCAAGCTTAGGTGACTTGCTGGATGCTGACAAAGCATATAAAGATGAATGCAACATGGAGTCTGCCCTTCATTGGGTCTTGGTTTAGTGAGAAATACATGTAAACACAAAGATGAGGGCTCCGTCAGAGGTATAAATACCATTTACCCCTTTGACCAGGACCACGGAGGAAGTGATGTTTGTAGGATTGGGTAGGGAGCCAAGGGGAGGCATTCCAGAAAAGAGAAGAATCCATGAAGAGTGAGGGCCAAGAAAGAACAAGAGGCTGTTTAGGAAACTGTTAAAATAAAATATGATGCATTGCACTTTGCGAATAGTTGATAAATTCAGCAAATCATTATCAGAAGAAATTAGAAGACTGCATTCTCTGTTTCCATTTTCAAAAATCTACTCCCTGGATAAAACTCGGTGGTTGGTAAAAAATAGGTAAAAAGTGGATGTAATTAGACTCCCAAGATATCCTGAGCTCCTGAGAAATAGGGAGTCAAAGTTGAAAGGAACCCATTTCCTCCCTAGGCCTTTTGATTAAGAAAAAGGAAAAAAAAAAAAAGCCAAGGTTGTAAGAAAATGTAGCAATTATGCAAAGTTGTCAGGAGTCCAAGGGAAACACAAGGCCATATAAGTAAGATAAAAAGGTGAGACCAGGGAGTGAGACATGGCTGGCCCAGATTAGGACAGTGACCTTGTAGACATTCAAAACAGAGCAGGGGGCAAAGGAGGGACCAAAGGGGGAGCCCAGAGGACTTGGGGAGGACTTGACTCTCAGAGCAGCTGGATGGAGGAATAGGGGGCTTCAGGGTACAAATTCAAGGGAGAGGAAAAGAAAATAAATGGACAACAACCCACTGTTTCCTCTTCAGTCGCTGCCTTGGCTGGCCTAGCCAGGCCTTCAGCTGGCATCGGTTGGCAGGCTGCAGCAGGAGAGAGGATGAGGCCCTAACTCTAATGAGTCTGATGCTAAAATTTTGGAACCCTTGGCCCACCCTTTAATTATGCGGGGAGTCATTTCCTAGCAAGAGCTGGCACAGAGGGCCTCTCCGACCCTGGCGGGGCAGCTCTTCATCCTTCTCTCCGAAGCCCTGGATGCTGAACCCCACACTAGATTCTGTTGATGAACAACTGGGGGCCTTGCCAGAGATTTCTCTCTAATGGAGTGAGGTCCTGGGCAAGCCTTGCGAGGTGTCTCGATGGAAAACTCAGGAGTGGGCTAGATGTCCTTTAGGGTCTTTTGAGCTTTGATCTCTGAGGTTCTATGAGTTCAGTAGTCTCAAACTAGAACTCCAGCTCCTCTGGAGCAGACTGAGAAACATAAAAAAAAAAAAAAAGAACGAGAAACATGACATCAAAAGACAAATGTGTACGAGGACACCTCAGCCCCCTTTTCAGGGAACAGTTGATTTTTTCATCCTTATTTATAAGGCTGTTATAAATCATGGCCTATGCTTGTGAAGAGCTTTGGAAAACTTTTACTGACTCTTATTTTTGTTACACCTACCTATTTTTTTTGTATCACTATTCAGTCCTATAGATGCTTGGATGTCACAGAGAAATCCAGGCTATTACAGTTTGCAAAATCTGGGAATTTTGAAAACTCTCCCAAGTCATGCAGCTAGATAGGGGCCAGGTTGAGACTACAGCCCAGCCCTCCTCGTAGCCAGCACAGCCAGCTTAGGTTCCCACCCCCAGCTCCCAGCTCCTGATTCCCTTCATCAAATGTTCATTAAGTGCTAACCATATATTTACACAGTGCTAGACCTTGTGGGAGATGCTTTTCCTCAAGGACTTTCTGATCCAATTGGTAAAGCTGTCCTAAAAATGAATATAATAAGCACCAGCCCCAATGGCCTACAGTAGAATAGGAGAGTCCTACAAGATGATGCAAGGAAAACTCATCTTCCTTGACACTGGATCTCTGCAGAAACCAGTGGGGATGGATTTGGGAAAAAGAGCAGCTACAAGGCCCTAAAGAGTGTTGAGATGGGGAGGGGAGTGGTAGGATGCGGGAGACAAAGTTCTGTTGGAGGATGGAAATAATAGTCACTGCTGTCCCATTTCAAAACCTAGCTTTGTTCCAATTTAACTTTTAGTTCTCAAGTAGGTATTTTTCTTTCGGAGGGTGGTGGTGGTGGTGGGGAAATAGGCAAGTTTTGATTCCAGGAGGCTGGGGACTGTCCTCCTTAGTTAACCTAACCAACCTCTTGGTTAGATTATGTCAAGGAACTACAGATAAAAATCCTTTGGCCCGCTTCAGAGTTCTCCTTTACTGGTGGTTTTTGTGGTAAAACCTCGCTGGACCCGCTACTGTTGCTTCTTGTTGGTTTTGTGCATTTCAGCGTGTGAGTAGTTAGGGGCGGAAACGATTAAGTGCTAATGACAACAATTTTCTTCCTTTTATTTTATTATTTTTTTGAGCCTGTGCAGCCTTCTATTTATTTGCTTTTCTCTCTTTGAACTCTCTTTTTTAAAATTAAAAAAATTTTAAATTGGAGTTCAATTTGCCACCATATATCATAACACCCAGTGCTCATCCCACCAAGTGCCCCCCTCAGTGCCCGTCACCCAGTCACCCCAAACCCCGCCCACCTCCCTTTCCACTACCCCTTGTTTGTTTTCCAGAGTTAGGTGTCTCTCATGTTTTGTCACCCTAACTGATATTTTCACTAATTTTCTCTCCTTTCCCTTTATTCCCTTTCACTAATTTGTATATTCCCCAAATGAATGAAACCATAAAATGTTTGTCCTTCTTGACTTATTTCACTCAGCATAATACCCTCCAGTTCCATCCACATTGAAGCAAATGGTGGGTATTTGTCGTTTCTAATGGCTGAGGAATATTCTCAATCTCGTCTTCCTTTTATTTTAAATGGCATCATGTTTTCCCCCTTCTCTCAATGTCTTGGTTGAACAAACAGCATGTCCATAAGGGTAAATAAAATATTTTAAGAAGACATATCACCATACACTAACCACCCACTCTCTTCATTTTTTACATTTTTCCTAGTTCTTATGTCCATGTGTATGCATTTTTACCTAGTTACAAGCATACTGTTGATATGGGTGTATAATCTGGTATATTCCCCTCTAGATTACACGATAAACATTTTTCCCGTTTCCACAGACCTCATGATTATTATTTAGTGGCTGCATAATATTCCACAGGACGGATGTTCCATTCTTTGAGCGAGCCATTTCTCTGCCCTTGGCCATCGAGGTTGTGGCCAGTCTCTCCCTATCATTCAGCTCATGGACTTAGATGCAGTTTTTATAGAGACAGAGAAAGTGTCTTTGAAGTGATTGTCTTTTGAAAGTGAAACAAAGGCGCAGCTCTAGCTACATCGTGTGTCTAGCAGATAAAAAGATGGTGCCCAGGGTGTAAGAGCTGGAGGTGTGTGGAAGCTGGAGCTCCCAGGGTGTGGAAGGCTAGAGGATAATAATTCTTCTTACTGCAGAACAGAAGGATCACCACCAATAGTTTGTAACTAACATACGCAGTGATATTCATTTTCATGATTAATAGCCCAAACCTTAGAAATACCACTACACGGTGCCAGGGCTAGCCCCTCGTTTTCTGCCCGAACTGCATAAAAAGGGACACATTGCTAGCACTTTCTGCATTGGACTAGTAATCAGCGTCGCTTAATTTGGCTTCTAAGCATCAATGCAGGATGCCAAGAGGCGTGTGCTGCTCTCTGGGCAGAGGTAAGAAGGTCTCATGTTAGCGTTATGCTAGCAGGTGGGGAGCGGTGGTGGTGGTACAGATTGCAGGTGAGGGATGCGGAGGTAGACACAGCGGGTGGGGTGGGATATACAGGTGAGGGTGGATACAAGGTGAGGGATGCGGAGGTAGACACAGCGGGCGGGGTGGGATATACAGGTGAGGGTGGGATACAAGGTGAGGGATGCAGAGGTAGACACAGAGGGTGGGGTGGGATATACAGGTGAGGGTGGATACAAGGTGAGGGATGCGGAGGTAGACACAGCGGGTGGGGTGGGATATACAGGTGAGGGTGGATACAAGGTGAGGGATGCTGGGGTAGACACTGCGGGTGGGGTGGGATATACAGGTGAGGGTGGATACAAGGTGAGGGATGCTGCGGTAGACACGGCGGGTGGGGTGGGATATACAGGTGAGGGTGGGATACCAGGTGAGGGATGCGGAGGTAGACACGGCGGGTGGGGTGGGATATACAGGTGAGGGTGGGATACCAGGTGAGGGATGCTGCGGTAGACACGGCAGGGGTGGGTATACAGGCGAGGGAGTACAGAGCAGGTGAGGGATGCGGCTGTAGACACCGCCGGCGGGGGCCGGGGGTACAGAGCAGGTGACGGAGGGCGAGCAGGGTCCTGGGGGTCAGGCTCGCTACTCGCGCATCCTCCTGCCACGGGAATTGGAGCTGCTGGGGGAAGAAGCATTGTACACCTCGCAGGAGAGAGAGATTTGGGGGTCGGGTGGCGGGTGCCCCCAGCCCTGAAGGTGGCAGCAAAAGGCGACGGAGGGGATGGGGTCTGGAGGGCGGAGCTGAAGGGCGGGCCGCCCCCGGGGGCTGTGGGGCCCCGACTGGGACCCGGGTCGGCGCGGGGGGCGGGGCCTGCGGGCTCGGGGGCGGGGCCTGCGGGGCCCGGGGGCGGGGCCGGCCGGCAGGGGGCGGGGCCGGGGGCTGGCGGGGCCGGGCCCGGGGGCCGGGGGGCGGGGCCGGCGGGGGCCGGGGGCGGGGCCTGCGGGGCCGGGGGCGGGGCTGGCCGGCAGGGGGCGGGGCCGGGGGCTGGCGGGGCCTGCGGGCCCGGGGGGCGGGGCCGGCGGGGGCCTGGGGCGGGGCCGGGCCCGGGGGGCGGGGCCGAGCGCGGCCTCGGAGCGCGGAGCCGGGAGCCGGGAGCCGGGAGCTGTCCCCTGCGCGCGTCCCGCCGGGCCCCGGTGCCGCCGCGCGCTCCGGCCCCGCCATGCTCCTGCTGCTGGGGCTGTGCTTGGGGCTGCCGCTGTGCGCGGGGTCAACGCGAGAGGCGCGGCCCCGGGATGACACTTCGGAGCGAGTAAGTAGAGGCGGGAGGACCCCGAGACGGCCCGGGGCGCGGGCTGCCATCCCTCCGGCCGCCTTCCTCGGGCGGGCGCGTGGCTGTAGGACAGACGGCCTTGGAGGGCTCCCGGACGTCAGGAAGGCAGGGATCACCCCCCTCCTGTCGCATCGTCCCCCCTTGTCCTCTCCGTCCCCCCAGCGGCTGCTCACGAGCCTCCCCATCTGTCGGTCCCTCTGGGAGAGAGTCTGGATGTCACTTGCCTGCAGAAATGTGTCTGGGACTGGAAAGCCCTGCAGAACCAAATCCTGGCTCCTGTTGGTGGTGTTCCTTCTTGGGAGAGAGCCCCAAGTTAATGCCAACGTTTCTTCTTTAAGATGCATGTAGGGGGTGGCGTGTTGCGACTTGTGCCCAGGTGATCAGAGGAAAAAGCACGATCTAGAAGTTGCAAATTCTCCTCCACTTTCTCCATCTGAAAGCCAGGGGAACCCGACTTTCCCATCAGGTTCTCATCAGTGGGGCAGCAGCTCGGAGGTGGCCTGATGGCCGGGCTCCACCACCAACCAAGAGCTCACTTACCGTAGTTCATGTTCTGTGCATCTGCTGCAGATTTCGAGTTTTGAAAGGTTTAACCTCTCAGGTAGGATAAACCCTGCAGGTATGAAGTCTCAATGCCAAGTCTGAGGAACGGAAAAGCTTTTTGAAAAACATAAGCCGAACTGATGCAAATATCAAGGTGAAGACCTTATAGGGAGAAATGGCCGTGTCCCAATGAAAGTAGGCAGTGCTTATCTGCATCCCCTGGTGCTGCTTACACACGTTATCATTAAAATTATTTTAAAATCGTTTAGCTTAAAGCGTGTTTCCCGTGATGGGAACAAGAGATAAGTAGTCATACTTCTCCTCCCCTTTTCCAGCACCTCGGTTTGAAGAGAAATCTGGAAGATGGTTACTCTCTTGTTGACTCTGCACATGGATGTGTTTTCTGTACCTTGAAAGAAATGGCCATTCTCTTGGAGGGTCGTCAGGAGGACTAAGAGTGCATGTTCCAGGGGCCTGAGAGGCGGGGGTCGGGGGAGGGCAGGCTTTGGATCCAGAAAGAAAGACTTGCCTTGACTTTGCCCTTTGCAGTGGGCGCTCGAGAAACAGTAGACGTGTTAGTAAGTGGTTGAGGGCACGCGCTTGGTGTCAGGCAGCTGGGTCTGTCAATTGCCAGCTCTGTGATACTGGGAAAGTTCTCCAGGGCCTCAATTTCCAATTCTGTAAAGTGGGGGAAATAATAGGGTATTAAGGATTGAGTAGTTAATACGCCTAAAGTGCTCGGTTCAGGGTCAGCACTTCCAGTTACCTCTTGCTGTCCGGCCTGGGCTGCTGTACAGCCAGAGGGAAGGAATTTGGGATAAAGAACTTGAAAGTTTTTTTTTTTTTTTGGGGGGGGGGGGAGTGGAGAGAGGAAAGTGTGGGAGGAACTGAAACAAGGATTCTGTTTATGAGCTAGGAGGAGGGATTAAAGCTCCAACATCTGCCAGTGCAAGTAGGCTTAACATTCTAAACTTTTCCTGCATAGAGTAACATAGGTTTGGCCCATTTTAGCAATTTCATGCTGCCTTCAAAACACAGCACTATTTATTCATCTAGAAAGTGACTGAGACAAAAATTTGTAAGACATGAAGTTCTATGAAAATCAGCAAATATTACCTTTTTATCTCTATTAAAAAAAGAAACCTTCAAAACAACCACGTATGTGTGTGTGTGTGTGTGTGTGTGTGTGTGTGTGTGTGTGAGAGAGAGAGAGACAGAGAGAGAGAGAGAGAGAGATGTAGGATTCTCCAGAACCAGACTTCTCTGGTCCATATCCTGGCTCTGCCCTCCCTGGAGAGTTACTTATTGCCTATGAGTCTCTGTTTACTCATCTCTAGAATGGGGATGGTGAAATCACTTAATTAAAAGGATTTTGAAGATGGAAACGTAGAGCAGTACCTGGCTACGTGTAGCACATAGCTGGTGCTTATTCTCTATAATTATGGTCTTCAAAATGATGTGTAAACTCAATTTGCTACGTGTAGCACATAGCTGGTGCTTATTCTCTATAATTATGGTCTTCAAAATGATGTGTAAACTCAATTTATAAATGTAAATGAATATGTCAGTTTTATGTAGATTCTAACATACGCGAAACCTGCCTGTTAGCTTGCACTGCAGTTGTTATTTGCTGCCTACCTTCAGTTGGCAATATTCCTAATAACACCTGAAATTCAAATTCCTTTCTCCCCTCTGGTCCTCCGCTCCATTTGTGAACAGTATCGCCCAGAGTGAGGGATTGCTCTCAGCAATGGTCTCCAAACTTCGGTATGAAGAGGACCCTCAGAGGGCTCATTAAATACAGAGCTTCCTGAGCGCCCACTCCCATCAGTTTAGATCTACAAGGATTGGGGTAGGGCCTAGGTGATTCTGATATAGATGATCCACCGACCACATGTAGAATAATATCACTTTAAAAGAATCTTTCAGGAAATTAATATTCCAAAGGAAGACTCGTATAAAAGCAGCCTGTTACAGATTTACCTGTTTCTTAAATTTCAAATTGATATAGTTTTCCTTAAATCAGGATAGGGCTGTATTCCTGTTACCACAAAAGCAGTTTTTTTAATTTACAAAATAACGCTAGCCACTAATTATTATTGAGTGTTCCTAATGTCCCAGAGAATTTGCTAGTGGCTCCATGTAAAAATAAGAAGAAACAATAAAGGAGATGGTGAAGAGCACTCCAACCGGAGCCAGGCTGCCTGGGTTCAGTTGTGCATCCCAGCACCAACCGGCTGTGTGTACTTGACTTAACCTCTCTGGGTCTCTCAGTTTCTCAGTTTCATCATCTGCAAGATAGAATCATTACTCTCATTGGCAGGAGTGGATAGGGTTTTTAGAGGCAAGTAAAGTTTACATAATTGATAGAGCCTCTTGAAGGAACAGAGTATCAAATTATGGCCACAAAAATTAGGTGCCGAAGTAAACATTTATTTAGGATGATAAATGAATCACAACAAATGCTGTGGGTTTTCAGGCTGACAACCACCCCAGACATCACCTGTGGTTGAGGGACTGTGCCAGTGAGGGATCTTGAAGCTTATGTGTTATTAGCTTCTAAATAATAATAATAACAATAAAATAATAAACCCACTTCTGCTCTTACAGTGGCTTTGAGGATTCAGTGGGTTAATTCACACAGAGTACATGCATTCAGTGAGCATTAAAGTGGTATTAGTTATTTTTGTTGTTTATGGACAGCCTGGCTAAATCTCTGCCCACCACTATAAGGAAAGCCTCGGTGTGCTGCTCACTTTCCAGGAGAACCACGGAAGTCCACCCAGGGGAAGTGATAGGCCCAAGTGATACATGCGGAGCCTGGATTAGAACCTGAGTCAGGCTTTCAAGGACTCCTCCAGAGACCAAGCCACTTTCCTATTTATAACATGATAGAATTTGTTTCAATGTGATTTTAACTTTTTTTGTTTTTATTTGTGGCTCCTGGCATATGGACAGTGTTCAGGATATGCTTGTGGTACCATGTCGATGGTGGGGAGACATTTCTGATCCCCTGAATTGAGAATTTCTGGAGTTTTAGTTTTTTAAAATCTGTCCCTCAGAACCAAATCCCTGCATTTGGAAACGCAAATCAAGCATCAAGACAGCATTCTTTAGTTTTTGTTCTTAAGTCTTTAAAAAGTGAGGTCAGTAAAAGATTTTGGGAGCTTGGGACCACTCAGTACTGTCTCCTTTATGCACATGCGTGTGATTGTTAAAAAGGAGTCATCGAACTGAAGGGGAAGGAGGATACTGTGGGAGAGAGTCCAGAGATGTACTCACTCCCAAACCAGCCATCTCTTGTTTCATTGAGTGGAAGGGGGAGGGCGGAGAGGGGCGTATTGAGAACCAGGTGCATGAGTTTATGTGACTTAATTTTCCTAACCAGCAGTCTTCCCTAAACCTTGGATGCTGCACTGAAAGCAGCCTTGCCTCCCGTGCTGTTGGGGGTCCCGTCAGAGACCCCGGCTAACTCTCTGTAGCCAAGGAGCAGCTGGCTGGCTCTATTTAGGAAGTTGGGGCCATGGGATGGAGACCTAAGCTTTTTTTCAGCTTGTTTCCAGAATTTAGTGACTTGCCTAAGGCCAGTGTAATTTTTTTTTTTTTTAAGACCTACCTGGAAATTGTTTGGTAGTGAAGTTTCTTCTTCAGGGCTGAGGTTATGGGTGCCCTGAATTACCAATGGTTATTAGCTGAACATCCTGGAGCAACATTACTCCGGAGGAATGAAACTTTTGTGCGAGGCATGTCGAGTTACCGAGGTGACAGATGGCGACTCCACTGCCTTTCCAACTGGTGGCCCTTGGTTATGTGTCAGGTGCTCTAACAGATCTGTGAGGCACTGACTCCTGAGTTCGTGAATCTTGGTTTCAGGATCACAAAACCCTCAGGAGATGGGGATAGGGGCCAACTGGTAGGTAGGTTCTCAGTACAGAGCCCTGCAGGAACTCACCACTTCTGTCCCTTGCTGGGGGTATGGCTGAGGTTAGCCCAAAGGCAGCATCCCCTGGACCTGTTAGGGGACCCAGACATCTCTGTTCAGGCAACCTGGGTCGTCAAAGCATCCATGCCCAGAGAGAGCGTCTGTGTTCTGTGTATTCTGAGCATCTTTCACCCTGGTTAGAATTAGGTCTCACTATTTTCCTCTCTTTCATGCTCTTTCCCATTTATGGACTTTTTTGGAAGGCTCTAAGGGTATTTCTCTTCTCTTCTAGTCGTGATCCAACACTGATAAATCTTGGGGGAAAGTACAGTCTCTATTACTCAAATTATGAATATATAAGCAGTGCCTGCTATCTATGTATAGCTGGACTAACTAATCATGTAGATGGGGGATTCCAGACTCCAAAGCCCTGACAGTGTTATGGCTGCATTCTTTGTGAAAAGGAAATCATCACTCACCCTCTACCTCCTGGTGGTGAGCGCTGCTTGGTTCCTACGCATTGGGGAGGTGGTGGTAGATCTCTGAAACTATTTCTCAGTGTAGTTGCTGTATGGAACCTGATGCTCCATCAGTTTCTCCTGCCCTTTCATTCCACTCCAGAAAATGCCCACACGGCTGGTTGAACCATTCTTCCAAACATAAAACATCTCATGGTCACTCTGGGGCAATACTGAACTCTACTTTTTTCCATTTCCTTTGTAACTTACAAAAACTACCCTATTAAGTTTTCATGTTTCTTTCTTTCGGGTTGTGTCATATGGTCCTTGATGGCAAGGATCATGGCTTAATGTTTCTCATGGCTTGTGTTTCTCAATAAATATTGTAGCCTGGACATCTTTCATTCTGATGCTGGAGAAATAAGCTCAGCTCAGTAGGGGTAAAGAATCTTACTTGAGCCATCTCTTATGTCTATGATTTAAAGCCCCCAAGCTCTTGAGATTACTACTCAACGGCAGTCCTTGACAGTGAGCCGAGGTGGGTTACATATCTGTCCTTAAACCCCGTTCCCATATTCTTATGAGGCATGGGGAAACACTCAAACAATAAAAGGGATCAAGAATTCCTAACTAAAAACAAGGATGACAACCTTGATGTTGTTTCCAGTTCCAGTCTCAGCTGGCACCAGTAGTCTGTCTGTACCGGGAAGCTCTGATTCTAGTTCAGTCTCGTTTGAACTTGGACTGAAACACTGCCATGGCGATCCCCTGAGACATCAGATAGAAATCTCAAAAATGAAAAACCAACTTCTCTTATTCTCCTTAAGGCTTGTTTGTTTTCTTGGAAAACCTATTTTCCAGAGGAGGAAACTTCAAAGAGAATACTTTAGATCAATTACAGATCAGAATACCTGAGAGAGGTTGGGCTTTCCTTCTGACCATCGCTATGCTAAGCAGTCCCCAGCCTATTCCACAATTCGAGGAAGGGAAAGGCCTGACACGAACCTGCAGAACTGGTGAAGACCTTGCCCAGAACGTTTACGATGGCTTTCCTTGGGTAATGCCTCAGACGTAACACCTCATTTTAGAAAGACAAACCAGTATCATCCTACTAATCGTTTGGTCCTCATTTGGACTCAGGGTGGTGAGTGTCAACCTAAATCCTGTACTATTTCTCCTATTCCATGTTCTATAGAATAGGAGGCTCTGTAGCGGCTTATAACGATAATTTACAATAGTATATATATATATATATTTTTTTTTTTTCCCCCCCAGGGGGAGATTAAGGGAGGATAGGGATGAAGACAGTTACTGTTATGACTGGAGTTTTCCAAATGGAAACATCTTTATTGTTTTGTTTCTGTTATGGAAGTAAAATGTTAATTTGTGAAAAACTGAGGTAGTACAGGAAAGTTTAAAGAAAAAGAATTCAGTCACCCAAAGGCAGCAGCCGTTAGCACTTCGGTGCCCATTCTACACATACCAACACTCAAACTTACAAAAATTAGATCACGTTAAATATAACGTTTTGTTACCAGATTTAATCACTTAAAATGGGTCATGGATCTATTAATCAGGATGGGCTAGGTTATTCTGTGGTAACAATGTCTTAAAAATCTCAGTGTCTTAAATTCCAAACATTTATTTCTTGCTTGTACAACTTGTCTGTCATGGGTTGGTGGTGGTCACTTGGGAAGTTGAGCTTGATGAGCAGCTACCATTTCAAACATTGCTAATTACTGTACCAGAAAGAAAAAGAGCAGTTCTGGAGGATTGTACATCTGTAACTAAATCACTTGACCTAGAAGTGAAAAGTGCTACTTACATTCCTAACTTGTTGGCTGGAGCTGGTTGCATGTTCCTGCCTTCCCACAATGGGTCCAGAAAATGCAATACTTCTGGCAGACAGCTAGAGAAATATTTGGTGAACAGCACTGAAGTCCAGTAAAATGAATGTTTATTGATGCCAATAAACATTGATGCCAATAAACATAGATACACATCATTCTTTTCTTTTTTTCTTTCCTTTTCCTTTTTAAAAGATTTGTTTATTTGAGAGCAAGCGAGTGCAAGCATAAGCAGGAGGGACAGAAGGAGAGGGAGAGAGAGAGAATCCCAAGCAGACTCTTGGCTGAGTGGGAAGCCTGGTTCAGGGCTCGATCTCACTACCATGAAATCACGACCTGAGCCGAAACCAAGAGTTGGACACTCAACCGCCCAGGCATCCCATACATCATTATTTTCTATAGCTGTGTTCTAATGAATCCCTGCATCATAATATACTGAATGATATACTGAACCACACTTCGTTTTTTTAATAATATACTGAACCACTTTTTTCCCCTTTTTTTAAAGAACCACTTTTTAAAATAATATACTGAACCACACTTCTTTTAATTTTAGGCAATTGCTAATTATTAACAGTTGTTTTAATCGTTGCAAAGAGTTTTCTTATTTTTTCTTTTATGCTAATTTTCTGTAAGTAGAATTTCTTAAATTAAAAGATATGCATACTGATGGGAATGGAAGAATGTTTCAGCCACTTCGGAAGATAGTTTGAGACTTTCTTAAAAAGTCAACCTTAAATTCACCATATGACCCAGGCATTCCACTCCTGGGTAGCTATGTCCAACATAAAGATTGCATGGGAATGTTTATATATGTTTCATGTTATTCAAAATAGCCAAAAACTGGAAACAACCTGGACATCACCTGTGAATGGATAAAAAAATGTGGGAAATCCATACAGTGGAATATTATTTAGACATGAAAATGAGTGAAGTATTGATAAATGCTATAGCAGGGATGACTTCAAAACGATTATTGTTAGGGACCATAAGGGAAAGGAAGGAAACTGAGTGGGGAAAAATTAGAGAGGGAGGCAAACCATGAGAACCCCATGAGAGGACCCTACCTCTGGGAACACACAAAGGGTGGGAAGGGGAGGATGATAGGGTGAGGGGTGACTGGGTGAGGGAAGGGGGCACTTGACGGGATGAGCACTGAGGTTAAACTATATGTTTGGCAAATTGAATTTAATAAAAAATATGTCCATACACAATGTCCAGAATAGGTAAGTCCACAGGGTCAAAGTAGATTAGTGGTTGGGAGGTGACAGGTAAGAGGTGCAGGGTTTCTGATGTAATAAAAATGTTCTAAATTAACAGTGGTGATGGGCGCACAACTCTATGAATATACTAAAAAACACAGGTATGCACTTTAAGTGAATCATTTATGTTATTTATAAATTACACATCACAGAGCTGTTAGAAAAAAGAGATGTATAAAGTCCAGGCATATTTTTCAAGTTTTTGATCTACATGATCACATCACCCTCCAGAAAGGATGACTTATTACTCACAGAAATAGCAGTTTAACACTTTCTTTAAATAATGATTTGCTGTGAATAATGTTCAACCATCAGCTAGGACTTTTAAATTACTCCAGAAGTGGCTGATTCATTAATACAGTTTTTTTTTTTAATGAGGATTTTATCACCGTCCCATGCCCCTCCTCCACATGTGGGAGAGTATAGTTAAAACAGCCAGAAAAAACGCAGTGAAAAAATTCACAGTGAGTTCAGTTTTGCTTGCAGAGTTTCCTCAAGTTTTGAGTTGAATAATGAGCCCATCAGAGTAGAATTGAATCCATTTACTCCTGGTGATAGACGCAATAGCAAAGAGCTTCTTTTCAAGCTGGAAATAAAATAAAATGGGAGTACAGATATTCTGGTGAATTCTTTGTTCTTGTCATTTCATGGTCCTCTAAGAGACAGAAGAGCATGCAGGTGATGGGGTGGTGCCCTCGGGACAGGGGGAAGCAGTCAACCATCCCTGAGAGGCATGGATCCTGGCTCTAGCTTGGCAGCTTCCTAATCAAAGGTCCAATCTCCTTTTCAGTATGGGTTTTTTTCAGGATCAAAATCTGTGACTCTGAATAGATAATTAACACCCCCCCCCCATGAAATTCATTTCAGAATGAGCTCACAATCGTTATTTCATGACTCTCTTCTTCTTACAGGTTGGACTCAGTGTTCCAAGGCAGGTCCGACTGTTGCAAAGGCTGGTATGTATGTCCCTGGTGCCCCTGCAGGGTCTCTTCTGCCCTCAATCTTCCAAGTATTTTGAACCAGGCCCTGGCTGTGCTTGCAGCTCCTCCAAAGCTTGTAAAGTTGCTTGTAGAAGAATGTTGACATTAAACAATGTAGTTTTTATAAGGCTTTCTTGAAGTGGACTTTTCTTTCTGGAAAGAGGCTTGCTTATTTCAGTAGGGCTCTAAGGACAGAGGATGGAGTTTCAAAGCCTTTAAGAAAAAAATTAAAGGGACGCCGGGTGGCTCAGTGGTTGAGCATCTGCCTTCGGCTCAGGGAGTGATCCTGGGGTCCTGGGATCGAGTCCCGCATTGGGCTCCCCGCAGGGAGCCTGCTTCTCCCTCTGCCTGTGTCTCTGCCTCTCTCTCTGTGTTTTTCATGAATAAATAGATAAAATCTTTAAAAAAAATTTAAAAACTCAACTCGACCTCTACTTTCTATGGCATTCTTACACAAGAAGCAGAGGCTTTGTAGTGAAGTGAACCACCCCAAATCAAGCAAAGGCTGGACCTTGGTAGATAGAGCTGCAGGTCGTGGAGCTGAGCAAGGCTCTCCTTGCCTCTCGGCAACTAGCAGATTGGAACTTGGGCGCATGTTCTGGAACTTGAAGAGTTTATTCGAACCGACCTCGGTTCTCTGTTACCAGTGTGTAGGCAGGGACATATCAGAATGTGGGGACATGCCTTTGGGCTCCAGGGGTGGGCATCCCTCCAGGGCCTCTCGATTCTAGCCGCAGTCGGGCTGTGACGTCGGATTCTTGTTTTTCTCTGCTTGGCTTCCCCCTCTCCCTTCTTCCTTCTGATCTTCCCACCCTTGTCAATCTCTTCGTCATTCATCACATGTTCACATCGTCATAGACAGACATGCATGAACGTGAGCATGTCAAAAATCGCGAAGATCCTGGATTTCCCCCCACAACCCAGCCAAGAAGTGAGTTCGTTGCCTTTGCGTGGATGCCAGCAGAAAACAGGAGGCTTCCGGGTCAGGGACAGAGGGCGATTATTGCTCCCAGAATGGCAGTGCCTGAGCGTCCGCATTTGCCCGGTTCCTGGGCCCTGATCCGTTCCCATGTGGTCACCCGGAGAGGCCCCGATGACACCGACACCCGAGGGGAGCTCTGCACGTAGGGAACCTGACCCTTTTATGAGCACTAAGCCTGCCTGACCTTTGTCCCTGGAGGGCCACATCCTCTTTACTGTTCTAGATATTAAACCAACTTCCCCTTTGCTCTGGAGGGAGACGCCGCCTCACTTGACCAGAGCCATTCACTCTCCAAACATCCTTGAAGAGACAGTTCAGAACAAAGGTAGCTGGTGCCTTGGCTCGGAAAACGGGCCGAAACATCAGAGACTCATGGAGAATAGCCTCCCGGCAAGACTGGTGTATGCCCTCATTCGCTCATGCATGCGTTCATGCCAACTGGTATTTTTTTTGAATGCTCACTCTCTACGCTGCCCCAGTGTAGGCATCGAAATACAGCAATGAACCAGACGGACCGAAGACCCTGTCTTCCCTAGAACTTGAATTTGAAAATGGGGTAGAGAGGGGTTGGGGTCCCACAGCTGGCTTCTGTGTGTGCTCTTAACACACGCCCCGCCTTCTCAAGTACAGGTCTCTTTTTCCATTTCTTACTATTTTTGAGCAACAATATTTCACTTGGCCTAACTGTATCCATTCCTTTAGAAGGTGAAAAATATTCCAGGTCGTTGGGCGTTGGCACACCGTAATGTATTAGGCATTCTGCGGTGGATGAGCTTTCAAGTTGTCTCCAGTTTTATGGCCCCTGTAAAAAATGATGCAAAACTTTTTAAAAAAAATTTATTTATTCTATTACGTGGGTGTTTTTTATTCTATGGGCTAGCTTTTTCAATAGGAAGATTGCTGGATCAAAGTGCATGGACATTTTACATTTTTGAGAGATGTCATCAGACAGCTTTTGAATACTATTGCTCTTAATACTTACTATCTGTCTTGATTCCATGTCTATCAGCAATGACTAACATGCACATTTCTGCCAGCAAACATATAATTACTCCTTTTGGCTTGTCGGTGTCTTAGATATAAGTGCTGTCTCTGTTGCTTTAGCATTTGCCTGACTACTAATGAATTTATACTTTTTAAAAAATAACATTTATTGGCTGCTTAGAGCGGTTCTTCTGTGAATTGTTTGTGCGTGTGTGTGCGCGTGTGTCCTGTACCCGACTTTCCATTGTGTTTTTTTTTTTTTTTTATCCTTCAGTGGCCAGTATGTTAGAGATCTAGAGCTGCTCTGTCTCCTGAGTTGGAAGAACTCCTCCCCAAATGTGTCATTTGTCGACTAACATTGCTTGTGGTAGGTTTTCCATGTAGAGGTTAAGTTACCCAGTAATAAATAAGTTCATCTTTTCTTCATAGCCTTTGAGTTGTCATTTTTGGTTTCAAAGATTTTTTTTGATCCTTAGGCTTAGAATGTTTATTTAATCACTTAGATTTTCTTGGAAATCTCCAAGAACTTTAAAAAGTCTTACTTTTCCATGCATTCTGTCTTTTTAACATGAACTTTATTTATACATCCGACGGGTACTAGAATGATCTTTCCGGCAGTAGACCTGATGCATCATTCTCTTTGGAAAATGTCTTTGGTGAGTCCACGTTACCTATAGAATATACTCCAAGGACATGTAAGGGCCTGTGTGGTCTGACTGCAGCCTGCTTCTGTGGCCTCAGTTTATCCTATGAGTCTTCTATGTTATGCTCTAGCTGTCTGCACCAATGTGAAGGTCTCTGAATGTTCTCTGACTAATGAATAGAATGTGGATGGCAACAGCTGTTAGTCTCCTATCACTGCCAGCTCATGAACCATAGGGATTTGCTTGATTTTCTTTTGAATTGATCGGATACCCTTTTTATGATGCTCTTTGGCAACACTCATGCAAAGAAAATTTATATTTTAAAAAGCAAGGGTATCTTTGTATCTGAGTATTCCAGCCCTTAACAGATAGTGGCCTGGTTTTCACTCTCGTCACTTAACCTCTTGGTGGCAAGACCATGTCTTGGCATTTTCTTCATAGCAGGTATTCTAAAACTTGCACTTGGGGTTTGTTTTAAGCAGACATGGTAAGACATGGAGATCTGGAAGTGATCATCATGAAGGAAGACGTTTGTACTCACAGATCCCCTAAAACAGGAGGCACCATGGGGGTCTCTGGTTGTCTAGGATCCAGCCCTGGGGTGACTTGGGGAAAAGGGAATATTGGCTTGGCATGTAAGAGCTCGACAAAGGAGGTGGTTGGGAGTGTGAGCTCTGGACTGGTGGGTTGTGTATCAAAGTTGTGCTCATGCAGGAGTAGTTGGCTGTCTCTGGGAATCAGCTTGCCCTGGGGGGACAGTCTCTCCAGGAGCAAGGTCCCAAATGCCAGAGCCTCAAGAACACAGCAGATATAGTCAACCAGCATGGTGCTGGGCATCGTTACCTCACTGAAGATTAGTTGCTGTTAGTGTCTGTCTCCTTTGTTCTGCCTCCAGCCATCTGGTTTATCTTTTGTTAGGAGGTGTACAGAGTAAGGTTTTTCCCTCTACGTAAAGATGATACTTACGTTTTATTTTAGCACCACTTTCAGCCCGGGGTGTGATCCTGGAGACCTGGGATCGAGTCCCACATCAGGCTCCTTGCACGGAGCCTGCTTCTCCCTCTGCCTCTCTCTCTCTCTCTCATGAATAAATAAAAATCGTTTTTTTTTTTTTTTTTTTTTTTTAAAGAATGTCATTATCACAAATAGGCAATCCAGAGCTGATGCCACGCTCGGTCTAAGGAGGAGCAAAATTGTTTCACCAGGTGGGGGTGTCATGTAACAATGACATGGGCTGGGTTGTTTTTTTCTCAAAAGGGAGAGACATGAAGGTGCAGTCGACATCCTTGGACCCAGAGTCCACCAACTGCCAGGTGGCCAGTCTTCTCCTTTATCATGTGAGGCAATGAGGAGTTACATGATATCTAAGGTCCTCTGCCTTCTCCAAAGTTATTTCTTCTAATGGTCACTAGAGAAATGTTAGACCAGAATAAAACAATAAAAGGTTAATCTTCTGGAAGAGACCTGGTTCTGGCCGATGCCGTTGCAAGCATTGCTCAGTTACATTTCCAGATGGCATCTTGGGTAATTCAGGACATCCTCTGGGTGGCTTGGTCTTAAGTGACTCACATGAGTCACACAGAAGGCTTTGGTCCCCTGAGCAGCTAATTAAGACACTCCCTGCCTCAAACTGCTTTTCCATCTGTTTAGCTTTTGTAGGAGAAATAATGAAGCAGCTGTTTTGTCACAGGAAGACTTGATTTTTGCCTCCTATTTTCCAGTTGATATCCTCCCATGAAATAATGAGTTAAATATAAATACGGAGAGCATGTTGGAGTTTTTTTCTTTTTTTAATTTTTTTATTTTTTATTTTATTTTATTTTTTTATTTACGATAGTCACACACAGAGAGAGAGAGAGGCAGAGACACAGGCAGAGGGAGGAGCAGGCTCCATGCACCGGGAGCCCGATGTGGGACTCGATCCCGGGTCTCCAGGATCGCGCCCTGGGCCAAAGACAGGCGCCAAACCGTTGCGCCACCCAGGGATCCCGCATGTTGGAGTTTTAAGAATGGTGCATTGGGGAAAAAAAAAAAACTGAAGCACCTCTTTTATATCCTCCCTTCTATGACAAATTTTTACAAGCCTCTGCTGCTCCAAGTTCTGCGCTTGGCTTTGGGCATCGGGGTTTCCTGACAGTCTTATGTACCTGTCCGGGATTCTTCTCACACCGTAACCGCCTTTCTAATTAAACTCCTCGATTTTTTGTTCCAGGAATGTGCTAAGGCTCATCTCTGCTTCTGTGCCTTTTGTGTTTTTAGAATGTTCTTTTTGTTCTTCTTCTTCCTTCACCATATACAAATTCCACATCTATTTTTAAAACCTTTTCTTACTGTTACAGACCTCACTGATTTCTCCTTCTTCTGAGCTCTGGAAGGTCTTCTGGGCAACGAGTGAATATGTGTATCCCTATATATCTTCCTATGTTGCTTTATGGGTTTTTTTTTTTAATGCTTTCTTCCAAATGTGATCATAGGTGCCTTGAGAGAAGGATCCGTGTGTAATAATAGTTATTCCATGGAATTTAATCTATAGTAGTGGTTAATAAATTTGAGTTAATTACCATTTCTTTTAGTGAAGGGATAGATATTCTTCTTTAATTGTCCAACAATTAAATTGTTCAATAATTCCATTTTATAAATGTTTCTGAGTTTTGCTCTATGTTGACAGCTATGGGTAAAAAAAATGAGATGAATAAGTTCTAGTCCCTGTTCTGCCCATGTGTACAGTCTAGTAGGGTTGGGGGAAGGGATGAGCAGCCAGGGGGTGGGGATAGATGTGCGCATGAGTGGTTTTAGTAGGTTGGGGACTAAGGGTGCTGTCCGGCAGGGCAAGGGCCACCAGGCCTAAGTAGCAGTGGGGGCTCCTGTGGGAAATAGTAACTGGGCAGGAGCAATAAAACTAAAATAGTTTCTTGAAACTTTTCTCAATCTGTCTCTTGGGCTCATAAACTATGTGTCCTATTTTTGATGTAATAGTGTGGAAAATTTCTACAATATCCGTAATCTTAATGTGAGGCCAAAAACCCCCCCTCTGAAACCAAAAAATCCCATCATAGTTCAACTTACGGTTTTGTCGGGCGTCTCCTAATTGCACATTTTAAGTTTAATGAAAGGATAACTGACAAGGATCTCATGAAGAAGGACAAATCAGCATGACATCACAAGCAGTCTCAAGTGTACCAAGTGAAGACAATTTCAAATTATTGTCAGAACAGTGATGGGCAAGGATTATCTACGGAAGGAGCTTGATTGCATTGGGAATGGCCTGCAGCTGTCACTTTGTGTCTCTCAGCTAGGAACTTACTAGGTTCTTTTCCAAATTAATATTCTACTTTTGTGTGAAAGAGGCAAGCTGGAGGTTGATAAAAACGTTTTTGAAAAAAAAAATAGAACGTTTGGAAAATGCTGGAACATGAAAGCAGCGTGGAGTGGCTTGGGCTTGATGTCCTGAGTGTCGAATGTTTACGGTGTGATGGTGGAAAGTGAGGCACCCCGGTCACTTGTGAGTCCGCCACAAAGACTGAATGATATTTAGTGTATGTTTGGAGGGCTGTATTTTACTGGCTAGCTGACAGTGATCACATGGAAAAGCCTTGAACTGCCGAGCTGCAGGGCTGCCTCTGAGCTCCTTTCATGAAAGAGGTGGGATTGGAAGTGAGGGCTCCAGGTTCTGGCACTGGAGGGATGGCGTCCTGCCTGTGGGACTCGAGGAAGTAAACCGCTGTGGCCTAGGCTGGGAAAGCAAGGGGGTTAGACTCTTATTCTTTATATTTTATCTTTATGACTTTGTAACTTTGTGACTTCCTCCAGGGAGATTCCTGGGGTATTTCTAATATGTAGAAGTTCACAAAACAAAACAAAATGCATAGAGATGATGTGTTTCAGTTTCTATTGCTCTATAAAAATCTTTCCCCACCCCAGTAGCTTAGAATTTGGTGTTTCTGTTTCTATTGCTCCATAAAATGCATAGAGATGAGGTGTTTCAGTTTCTATTGCTCTGTAAACCCAGTAGCTTAACGAATGCAACTCAGTAGCTTAACGAATGCGACAACCATTTTATTAAAGCACCTGTGGGGCAGGGATTTAGGCAGGGCTCAGCCCAGTGATTCTTCGGGCCACAGGATGTCCGTGTAGTCACTTGATTGGCAGACGAGCTGAGGGTTCACTATAGTTCTCTCGTGTGCTGGGCTCCTTGACAGGCATGGCTGCAGCCAGGCTCAGCTGGTTCTGTCGACTGCAGTCCTACACATGGACAGCACAAGAGGATCAGTCTAATGTGGTGACTCAAGGCCTCCAGGAGAGTGTTGGGAGACACCTGAGCACAAGAGCTGAGGCTTCTTTGTGACCTGGCCTTAGAGTCCCAGATCATCACTTAAAAAAAAAAAATTTATTTATTTGAGGGGCTTCTGGGTGGCTCAGTCAATTAAACAGCTGCCTTCAGCTCAGGTCATGATCTCAGGTTCCTGGGATGGAGCCCTACGTTGTGCTCCCTGGTCATCGGGGAGTCTGCTTCTCCCTCTACCCATCCCCACGTGCTCTCTCTCTCTCTCTCTCTCTCTCAAATAAATAAGTAAAATCTTAAAAAAAAGATTGTTTATTTATTTGAGAGGGGAGGCGGGGTGCTGAGGGAGAGAGAAACTTAAGCAGACTCCATGCTGAGCAGGGAGCCTGACGCAGGGCTCGATCTCATGACCCTGAGATCATGACCTGAGCTGAAACCAAGAGTTGGGCGCTCAACTGACTGGACCACTCAGAATCCCCACTTCCAGTGTGTTCTGTAGATGAAGCAAGTCCCTGTGGCTCAGATTCAAAAATAAATGAATTATACTTCACCTGTCAATGACAAGAAAAGCAAAGAATCTGTGGCCATCAAAAATTTTTTTCACTTTTTTTTAATCAAAATACACATAACCTAAGAGTTACCTATTATAAACCACTGCAAAGTATACAGTTTGATGGTCTTCAGTACATTCACACTGTCCTACAGACATCACATCTATCTCCAGAGCTCTCTTTATTTGCAAAACTGAAACTCTGTACCCATTAAACACTAACTCCCCATTCTCCCTCCTCCTAGCCCCTGGCGACCACTGTTCCCCTTTCTGTCTCAATGAATTTGATTATTCGAGGTGTTTCATGTAAGTGGAACCACACAGTATTTATCCTATTGTGACTGATTTATTTCACTTAGCATGAAGTCTTCAAAATTCATCCACAATGGAGGCCCTGGGTGGCTCAGCTGGTTAAGCATCTGACTCTCAGTTTCAGCTCAGGTCATGATCTCAGGGTCATGGGATTGAACTCTGAGTTGGTCTCCATGCTCAGCATGGAGTCTGCTTGAGATTCCCTCTCTCTCTGCCCCTCTCCCTCCTTGAGTGCACTCTCTCTTTCTAAAATAAATAAACAAATCTTAAAAAAAATTCATCCATGCTGTAGTGTACATCAGAGTTTCCTTCCTTTTTTTGAGTCATATTCCATTATATGTATAAACCACCTTTTGTTTATCCTTCCATCTGTCAACGGACACTTGGGTTGCTTCCACACTTTGGCTACTGTGAATAATGGTGTACTAAGCCTAGGTGTACACACTTTGGCCATGTAAAATCTGGTAAAACAGAGGACGTCAATGAGTAGAATATAGTTGGAATAAGAAAAATTTTAGTACAAGCACAGTGCAAATGGCTGCTCACTCTCAGTGTCCATGAGACGGTTGGGATTGGTAAGCATGGGGAGCTGGGAGTGTAGGATTTGGGTCTGATCTGAAGCAGCAGCACCATTAATGCCAGCAGCTACGGCCACATGGGAATGTGCATGCAGAGTTGCTCCCACTGTCTGTTCCAAGAGAAATGGCATTATGGATGTTTATGTCAACTTTCCGATTTTTAAATGTTGTCAAATGAAAAATTTTAAAAGATTCTGCAAGTCAGATAAAAATTCCCCATGATCTATATAATCTGAGATTTCTTCCTAAAACACACCAATTAGTAAATGTATGTAGACGACCGATCTCAGGGCTTTATTTGCTTAAATAGTACAAACCCCAGGGATCAGCAAACTTTTACTTAAGTGGGTAGATGGCAAATAGTTTAGGCTTTGCGAGGCTGTTGAGTCTGGCATGATTACAAAGCTACTCAGTTGCCCTACGTTGTAGTGTGAAAGTCGCCACAGACAGTATGCAGATGAAAGGATGTAAATGAATTTGTGTTCCAATAAAACTTTATTTACACAGTCTTGTGGCCTATCCCCAACCCCTTGGTGTAGGTGAATCAGAGGGCAGGGGCATCTGAAGGGAGTTTCAGACAATCATGAAAAATAATTCTAAAGGGTTGGTGCACGAGAGGGGACTGGTTAAATAAAATATAGTGTGTCTGTAAAAAGAAAATACGAGTGGCTACTAAAAGAAGGATGAGAGGGATCAATTTGTATGGTGGCGGATAGCATTTTTCAAATATAGTGGCACTTTGATACTCCTCCCGTAAGACAGGATCTGGACCCTCTGCCTTTGGAATTGCATGTCCTTTGGCGATTCTCGTGCCCGGTAGAGTAGGGTGGAGTGATGCTCGGTGACTTCCAAGGTTAGGGCATAAAAACAGGTAGAGCTTCCACCTAGATGTCTCGCGAAGTCTCTGGCTTCCACGTCATCGGTCTGACCAATGTGTGAGGTCCATGCTATGAGTCAGTCTGAATTTGACCTTGTGGAAGGAGCAGATGGAAGGGCCCTGGGGCAACATGAGATAGAGATACTGGCCAGCTCCGGGGCCAGTCACCTCCTGACTGGCTCCCCCTGGCCAAGCCTTTCTAGAATTCCTGCCCACAGAAACCACAAGAGAAAGTGCCATGATTGCTGTTGCTAAACCACGAAGTTTTAGAGTGGTTTGTTACGCAGCAGCATTGGGTACTTGGAATAGGCACAGATACAGAAAGAGGAACACACTGTATCGTTAGGTGAAATTAAAGCAAATCAATACAACATATATTTAGGGAAGGACAGACCAAAAACTGTTCATTTAACTGCTGCCTTTGGGGAACAGAACTGTAGATCCAGGGCAGGAGGGATACCATTGAGTTTCTTTTTATTTTGGGCATAATTTGAAGTTTTTACCATATGAGTATGTTACTTGATACTTTTTAAAACACTGGTTTACATTTTAAATAAAGTGGAGATTGAGAATTAAAATTTTCTGAGTTCAGGAGATCCCTGGGTGGTGCAGCGGTTTGGCGCCTGCCTTTGGCCCAGGGCGCGATCCTGGAGACCCGGGATCGAATCCCATGTCGGGCTCCCGGTGCATGGAGTCTGCTTCTCCCTCTGCCTATGTCTCTGCCTCTGTGTGTGTGTGTGTGTGACTATCATAAATAAATAAAAATTTAAAAAAATAAAATAAAATAAAATTTTCTGAGTTCATAGGATCTTCTTTCCTTTTTTTTTTTTTTGCAATGATATCTTAGACCCTTCACAAATTCACATATGTAAGAACATGAAGACATTGGAGATAAAGGAATATGTCAAAACATAGATAATTTAGGAAGAAAATCTATTTCCAGGGAAAAGTAAGTGAAAGTAAAACACTGTGTCTCCATTTATGCTTTATTTTAGGGTTCCATTTTGGAAAGATGAGGAGATACAAATTTTAGTTAAAAAAACCCAACGGGTTATTGTATTCTTAAGACCATTATCATTACCACTTTCCCCAGTCTACTCCCATTGTCTTTACTGAAATTTGCTATATGTGTGTGTATGTGTATATAAATATATATATATATTTTTAAAGATTTATTTATTTTCGAGTGAGAGAGTGTGAGCGCATGTGCAAGTGGGGGGAGGGGCAGAGGGAGAGAGAATGTTAAGCAAGCTCCACACTCAGCAGAGCCTGATGCAGAGCTCAATCCTACAAATTTGAGATTATGACCTGAGCTGAAATCATGACTCAGATGCTTAATCAGCTGAGCCACCCAAGCGCCCTGAAACGTAGTATATATTTTTAACGAGATCATTTAACAGAAGTGTTTGGTTAAACCACATCTAGAATCTCTTTTTAATCCAGGTCACTTCTAGAGAGACGAATATTGTCTGAAGGAGGAAAGATTTTCATGGAGACTATTTACAATCAAGTATTTCTAAATTCCAAAATAGTTTCCTAAAACTCAGTTTTATTCCTTACTTTCAGTTTTGCCTTAGAGTCTTGGGTCTCAGACATGGACATACTTTTTCAAGCCCTCTTAACTTAGAGACGAAGAAATATAAAGAGGACCACCTCCTCGTGTTACTTCAAAACAGTGGTTCTTGGACTTGAGCATCAGGATTTCTGGCCCCATTCCCTGTGTTTCTAATTCTGCAAGTTTGGAATGGATTTTGAAATTCTGCATTTTTAATAAGTTTCCAGGTGATGCTAATGTTGCTAGTCCTGGGCCCTGACTTGAGAACCACTGCTTTGACGTAATTCCTTCTCAGACCAAATCGGAGAACTTCTTTTCCTCTTGCAGGTGAAAAATCTTTCAAATATGTTTGGATTTGTTTTCTTCTTCATCATCACTTCACTGAACCTATATGCTTATCTCCTCCCAACTTTCCAAGAAAGATACACATTCTCTTGACATTTTTCCTGAACCTGTTGCCATTGTTTCTATCCTTTTGAGTCACCAAGACCAGAAGTTCAGCCACAAAGGTGAATGATCCTGGCACTCGCCTCTTCTGGCCTTGCCCATGTGGACTCTGCTCCACGCAGCTCTCCATCTTGCAACTATTTGTGCATGTTCTCAGATGTGCTTTGTGCTGAAGGAGGCTCAGTCCTACCTCTCTAACATATCCTATAAGGTATCTGTCCAGCTTTTGGTGGTTTGCTGTGAAAGAAAAGATTTGACGCAAACATTTAAATATGTCTCAGTAAAACAATGCATTGTGAAACTCTCTTGAAATGGGGTTTAAGGTTCCCTCTGGATGTCAGGAGCAGTATGCCTTGATATCAGCAGTCATCATCTTATATTTATTTTGAAAACCAGCTTAGGGCTGGAAAGAAATCTAGAGAGCAGATGAAGGTCAAAATAAACATGCACCGGGTAGGACAATGCCAGTAGGGGAAAGTCAAATCCAGCAGAGTAACCTGGTTCCATTCAGCATTTATTGAGAGCCTGCTGCATGCTGGAGAGCATGCGGGTTTGAGTACACAGAGAGAGAAAGACATATCCACAGAGGCAGCCTACCATCATGATGGTGAGTGTGGACTCTGGAGCAGGTGGGATTGAATTTAAGTCCCCCTCTCCATTGATGCTGATGGGCCTATATGTAAACTTGCAAGCTTGACTCCTTCTCATGTATGAAATGGAGTAAAAAACACCTACATTGTATGTGTGCCCAAGTCTCTAATGAGATAATGCCTTGTCTTGGTCTCTTTGGGCCACCATAACAAAATACTGTAGACTGGTATTAAACAATAGAAATTAATTTCCTCGTTCTGGTAGCTGGGCTGTACAAGATCAGTATCTGGCAGGATTCATTTTCTGGTGCTGACTTTTGTCTAGCTTTTGGTGGTTTGCTGTAAAAGGCAAGATTTGACTCAAATATTTAAATATGCTTGTGGATGACCACATTCTCATCCACATGGCCTTTCCTCCGTGTACGCATAGAGAGCAAAAGCAAGCTCTCTTGTGTCTCCTCTTATGGGGCACTGACCCCATCACGACGGCCCTTGTACCTCATCTAACCCTACTCACCTCCAAGGGCCCCATGCCCAAGTACCATCACATTGGGGGTTAGGGCTTTACTGCATGAGTTTGTTGCAGGAGGAGGGGGGCACGAACATTCAGTCCCAGCCTGTAAAGTAGTTCAGCCAGTTCTTGGAGTTAAAGAACCACTGTGCTGACTTTCCTTCTTAATGCTTCCTTCCTTCCTTAAGCTTCTGCTGCCAGCTGTCATGGGATAGAGCACTAGAAAGCTAGAAATACATACACTGGAAAGTTTTAACCAGCTTTTAAATCTTTTTTTTTAAGATTTTATTTTATTTTTTTTAAAGATTTTATTTATCGAGAGAGAGAGACAGAGAGAGGCAGAGACAGAGACACAGGCAGAGGGAGAAGCAGGCTCCCTGTGGGGAGTCCGATGCAGGACTTGATCTCAGGACCCTGGGATCATGCTCTGAGCCAAAGGCAGACACTCAACCACTGAGCCACCCAGGTGTTCCCCAGCTTTTAAATCTACTCCATGTAGTGATTGCTCTTATCAGAGGCTTTGGAGATAAATTTAATGAAAATAGACTTTCCTTTTTCTGGGTTCCAATGCCCCACATACTGTCTTGAGCTCAGTATTGATTCCTACTTTACAGTAATGTGACCGTAGTGATGGTGGGAAAACCTCAGAATCCAGTCTCTCTAAGGGGATATTGAATGTAATTTGAAAATATGAGAGTTTCTTTAGGTATGCTCTGATGTTTTCATCAATTCAGGATCCTGTAAATATGATCTAAAAGTTTGTCACAGGAAAGAATTACATACTTCACTTCTAAAATCCCAGTACTTCATTAAACTACTTAAGTGGTATGTGTTATCTGCCAAATGGGAAATCTTCACTGCGTTCATTTGTTAAAGTTAGGTTGAAAAATGTGCTTCTGTCTCACCAACTGGTTGCCCAACCACAGTTGTTTTATGCGTAGAGAAAGTGGTAAGTGGAAAGTCAGGACAAGATGAAGAAAGAAGAAAGGACTCCCATGCTAAGGGCTCCCAAATTGAAGATTATTTCTCTGGGGGAAACAGACTCACACCTACCGCAGAATGGTTGATTCGCATTTGCACAGGTTGCGGAAAGTAGCACGTGTTTTCATTCCAACAGAAAACCAAACCCTTGATGACAGAATTTTCGGTGAAGTCCACCATCATTTCTCGTTACGCCTTCACCACGGTCTCCTGTAGGCTGCTGAATAGAGCTTCTGAGGACCAGGAAATTGAGTTCCAGATGCAGATTCCAGCCACAGCTTTCATCACCAACTTCACTATGTAAGTGACAATCTGGTCAGAGACCCTGGAATGAAGATGTCTGTGTGGGGTAGCCAGGGCGAGCCTGAGAGGATGTGAGCTCCACAGCCTTCGGGCATGAGGATTTATCTCAGCAGGTGGCATGTGGCTCACAAGGGTGACTCTCTGCCTTCCTCCTTCTCTAACTTCCTTCTTCCCTTTCTCTCTCCCTTCCATTCTTTCTTCCTCCTTCTCTCCTTTCTGTTCCTGTCTTCTTCCCGCCTTCCATTCCCCTTATTGTATTCTTTCTTTCTCTCCTACCAACAAACAAGTGCCCACTCTGGGTCAGGAACTCTTTGAAGCGACCAGGATACTTCTATGAAAAAGACGGTGTTGCTCTGCTGCAGAAATTGCAGTAGGTAAGCAAATCAATAGATGAGATCATTTCAGACCATAGCAAGCGCTTTGTGATGGCAGGTAGGATGGAGAGGGGCTTGTCTAGGCAAGGAGGAATCGGGGAGGTGGCTCAGAAGAGGCAGTGCTTAGGATGAGATCTGAACCATGAGATAGTGTGATCCCTGTGATATATAAAGTCAACCATATTTCTTCTTTTCTTCTGAATTAGGAGGCAAAGACATAGAAAGTAGGGTGGATTTTTTTGGGTTTCATTTTGGGTGTGGGCAAAATTCAAGTTGGTGAATCTTCAAGGAAATTTGTTTGAGCAGATCTTATTTCCTCCTGGAGCAATGAGAGACACCATGGGTCAACCCTGACTATTTGAACCTGTTGAAAATTGCCCTAGAATGAAATGAATGATTCAAGAGTAGTGCCTTGGTCTGGAATGCATTCTTTCTGCATATCCAAGAGTCACATAAAAATATTTTCTAGGGTTGTCATGGTTATGAGATCCATGTCTGAATTTGTCTTGGAACTGCAAGCCAGTAACATGGCTGTCTCTTGTGTTTCAGGCTCCTTGGAGACCAGGTGTTTCAGGGAGAAATTACAGAGAGAGAAAAGAAAAACGGTGATAAGTTAAAAGAGAAAAGAAATAAAACCTCAGAAGATAATGGGTAAGTGCCACCTAATTAAGGAATTAAAAATCCACTTCAACTTGGAAGGCAACCATTTAGAAACATCTAGAACATTTTGACACAGTGATTTTACATGTGTTGAATCCAGTAATGAAAAAAATTGAACTTAAAAAAAATCCATTTCAGCAACATGTCACATATTCTGCTCCTGTGCCCACCCATCTTGCTCTCTTCCCTTCCTTTAAGTATTTATCTGCTTTTTTATTTTTAGCAGGCAGTAAATAATTAAATATATATAGGTAACAATATAGCAGGAAAGGGTTCATAATAAAAAGTAACATCTTACCACTCCCACTACCCAGGTCTCACTTCCTAGAAGCATCCACTTCTGATACTTCTGTAGTTGTGTGTGGGTTTTTTTGTTTTGTTTTGTTTTTGTATGACCTCTCTAACTCTAAAGTTTATGGTAGTCTTGTTTTTTTTTTTTAATTTCTTGATAGAAATCAGACATTATCTGTTGATTCTCTGCTGTGAAGGAAAGGGTTTAGCATATATGCAACACTGCCACCCTCCCTCTGAGTTCCACATTTTTCCATTCTTATCTCTTCTTCCATCATTGTAAACCATGTTACACTATCTTAGCCTAGCCCTACTATCTTAAATGATAATCCCCTCTCCTTCATTGACACCCTACCTTTCCTTTCCCATTTCCACTGCTCGTCCGTTTTTACCTGATTATTTACTTCTGCACTGTCAGAGTTGCCAACATTTAAATTTTGATCTGTAATGATATGTTTCTTTATTTTGTCCATAACGTGAATCTAAACATTGAAAACCAATAACTAGTATTTGATTTTTAATGATTACATAAATGGCATTAACTGCAGAGCCACTTGGTATCCTAAGATTCTACTTCCCTCTCTGCCAGCCCACTTGAAGAAAAGTGATGTGTTCCCCTTGAAGAAAAATGATCTTGGTATCCAGATAAGGTGGTGTGAACATGGGAACCTGTTTTTGTTCATTAATAAAAGGATGTAGTTTTGAGAAAGCTTGTTCTCTAACATCATAGACGTCAGAAATTTTGCTGTTGGAAATCCTATTAGCGAGAATGGAACATCTTACTCTTGCCTGGAAGATGTGAGTCATGGGTTTACTTTGATACAAAAAGCAACCAAGGTCCACAGCTTCAGATAAGGCATCGTTGGACACAAAAGTCCACATTTATCTTAGCTTTGTAATTCCTAAGGACAGAAAACCTCAAGTTTGCTTCTCAGTCTAGGGTGATACTAACACTTTACACATAGCCCTGCTTTTTCTCGAGCCTCCAAACATTGCTTCATTTAACCTTATCTACACTCCACTTTTCCTCTAATCCTATGATATTACCTTGTGTCTGCCTTTGGTGAAATTCTCCATGATGCGTTTGGTATGTAGTCTCCCTTACTGCAGCAACTTACTAAAACCTAACTTTGTTGGTGGATCTCAAGTGGTCTTTATCAGATGAGTTTTATGAAGAATATCTTTCATCATAGTTCATAAACTGTTCATAATCATGCCACAGTTTAGTTGGATTACAACATAAGCATTTCTGTGCTTCTTGGAGTTTTAAATTGTCTTTCTTTTTTCTTATGACATAAAATTTAATTTTGTCACTATTAACACCATTTTGAAATGGTGTCTAAATGAATAGTTATGACTGAGTTTCTGCAAACAATGACATCCATGTCATTGCCAACAGCAGTTGGAAGGGATCACTGATTGGGAGGCACAGCCTGATTTCAGGGCTGTCAATCACGGAAGAATGGTGTGTCCAGGTCCATGGAATACTGCCATTGCTTTGCAGCCTTGTCAGTAGTGTTTACCCTGGGATTTCTCTTCATTTTCTTCTGGGTTGCTTTTATTACTCCTTGTATTCCGTGTTTTTCACTTTTACTTTGCTGGAAGTAACTTCCCCAAGATGGATGTGTGAGAGGAAAACTTTCGAAGACCTTGAGTAATATTTTGACTGTATATGGAATTTAAGATTGAGAATAATTTGTCATCCCCATTGTAAAGACATTTCCCTCAGTGTCTTATAACATCTGGCATTGCTGATGATGCATCTAATGTGGTCTAATACCACTCCTTTTCTGTGTTTCCTCTGATGTCCTGAGAGTTGATGATAATTTGTTTCGGTGTCAGTCTTTTTTCGGTCATTTTTTCCATTCTCAGTGAAGCTTTTCCATCTTAATACTTGCGGGTTTTTTGTTTTATTTTATTTTATTTTATTTTTTTTAAGCTCTGAGAAAGAGGAGTGTAGGAAGCCTGTCATCTTAGTCACTCATTCATATATGGACTTGGAGCTCTCCTTCCTGTATTTGGTGCCCTTCCCACTCACATCAAATGCTGAGCCAGACCCTGCCATCTCTCTGACGTTCTGTAGATGGTTTGCACCTTGATCCTTTGCTGCAGCCCTTTCCAACATAGTCTGACCTACTGAATTCTGCATCTTCCAGAAATGTCTTTAAGTGCCGTACCCACTGATGCTTGCCCCTACCACTCATCCCTTTGCTTTAATCCTTTACTATTCTTTTTATGGGCAGTCTGCCATCTTGAATCAGAGAACCTTCACTCCAAGCACTGAAAACATTTGGAATGGTTTCTATTTTGATATGCTGTGCAATCCTTTATTCTTTACTTGTACCCCTAGCCACATTTGCGAAACTTTACCAAGTGTAAAAACCTAATGGATTAGCTATTTTAAAGTGACAGCAGATGTCAGGCTCCTTTGGTCATTCCCGTAAGGAGAAGAATGCAATTCATCCTTGAGCCCAAAGCTCTCATTTCCAGGAGTTCACCTATTTCAATATGCCCTTTCCCTTTTGCCCCCTCAGGCCTGACTCAGGGAGAGGCAGGGAAGTTCAGCAGCCTTTGGATTTTGTCCTCTTCAGTATTCCTTGAACCTTTATAACAACCTTCTTCTAGTGCATGGCTTTGCTTCTCTTCCCAAGACTAGCCCGTAGTTTTTCTCCTAAGGACCCTCTTGAGAAAGTGGCCAGTGCTCTGAGGGGATTAAGGAAACCTGGCTTTCTCCGAACTGACCCTGTGCCCCCTTTTCTCGCCCTTACAGGGAGAAGGGGACAGAAATGTTCAGAGCCTCTGTGGTCATTCCCAGCAAGGACAAAGCTGCCTTCTTTCTCAGTTATGAAGAGCTCTTACAGAGGCGGCTGGGGAAGTATGAGCATGTCATCAGCGTGCGGCCCCAGCAGCTGGTGGGGAGGCTGATGGTGGAAGTGAACATTCTGGAGAGATCAGGCCTTGAGTCTCTGGAGGTGCTGCCCTTACAGCACAGCAGGCAGAAGGGCAGCGGGAGAGGGGAAGGTGAGTGCAATTGCTGTATCTTCTCTGCTAACTCAGAGCTGGGTGTTGGCTTTAGGGAGATCTATAAAACAGATGGCACCCCTTCAACAAAGGCTCTGAGAGTTTGTGAGAATCCGAAAAATAGCAACAAAACAAAGGCAGTGCCCCGTATAGTTGCTGTTATTGTTTTTAAAGCTGATCCTATCTGGAGATTCAAAGATATTTAAATCATTTGACACAGTAATGTCACTTCTAGGCATCTAATCCAGGTGCGGCATCTAAAATATCAGGAGTGTTACATGTGCATCCCTGTCTGATAACATTTGAAGTAGCAAAAACATTCTCTCATCCTAAATATTCAGCCATACAAATGTGATTAGTAAAATATGGTTATGAAAACAGTGCAACATGTGATGGGGGAAAGAGACACACTTGTATATGTTCTGCAATGTTAAACATGTTAAGCTTGTTAAATGTGAAGTTGACAAAAGACTAGATGGTTATATAAAATAATCCTTTTATACTAGGGGGTGAGGGACTGCAGCGTTATTTTTCTAAAAATCCATTTTTGAAACATTAAACATTTAACACTAACATAAACATTTCAATGATGTGTGAGGCTCTTTCCAAAATTAAATAGTCAAAACTGTGTACCCTACATTTGATTGAGGGCAGGGACATTTTGGTGCATTACCAGGACTGCCGAGTGTAGGTTTCTTTTGTATTAATTTCAGCTGATAGTTTATATTAAATGTTCGCTGGTGTTGGGCCTCACTTTAAGTAGACCAGTCAAACTTCATGTCAAATCAGATAATGAGACAGACGTGTCAGAAAGTTACACCAGGATTGGAATCTCTAGATTTCAATTATCTGTGACATTGAGGTCTGGGAATGGCTGAGCAGTAGGTGAAGATGCAGAATCTGAACTCATTTTTTAAAGATTTTATTTATTTGAGAGAGAGAGTTCATGAAGTGGGAAGAAGGGCAGAGGGAGAAGGAGAAACAGGTTTCCTGCTGAGCAGGGAGCAGAAAGCCCAACTAGGGGCTAGATCCCAGGACTTGGGATCATGACCAGAGCCAAAGGTAGATGCTTAACTGACTGAGCCACTCAGGTGCTTCAGAATTGAACTCAGCCCCTTGGCTACTAGGAGAGTCCATCGAGAGGATCCAAGAAGGCTGCTTGAGTAAGAATATTTAGGAATGAGATTGAGAGGAGCGTAGAGACATGACTTGATGAGGGGAAAAGGAGAATGTTGTTATTTAACATAATGTGAAAATAGTCAAGACCCAGAGCTGGTATGTGGAAATTAAGTTAACTGTGCAGAAGACCAGCTTTCTTCTTATCAGCAGGCAGTTCAGTTCAGGACTCTCCATGTGGCGACTAGTTTCATCTCAGAGACTAGAGTGTGTTCTCTAGTTCTGTGAAGGGGATCCAGGTCTTTTGTTATGTGTTCATTCCCAACCCTGAGTGTGACATCCTCAACCTAGATCACGTTGAAAATTAAAAATATCACTAAGGTGTCTGACTTTCAGAAATGGTATGAGATATAATAACAACACCATTCTCAGGTCCTAGAGGCCAGCCACCTTGTGCGTGGTTAATGGATTTGAGTTTGGCTATTAACTAGAACCCTGGACAAAATTACATAGGCCTTGGAAGACTCAGCTTGCACATCTGTAAAGCATGGGCAGTAACTGTTTCATAGGGTCATTGGAAAGCGTTTGTGTGTGTGAAATGCTTGGCCCAGAGTAAGGGCTTAATAACTAAGTATTATTATTGTTATTATTATTATTATTATTATTACCATTATCACCTCATATTGACTTTTTTTTCTGTGCAAATTGTATCTCCCCTTATAGGTCCTAAGTGACTTGGAAGGCAGTTCTGTGTCCAATGACTTTGTCTCCTTATGATATTTAACACAATGCCTTTTAAACAGTTGCTGGGATCTCAGAGAGGGCAGGGCCGCTGTGGTCCTTGTGTCTAAGATGGGGAGCCTCGGGGCTGAGCCATGTGTGGAGGTGCTCACCTGTGTGGACACTACTCAAGTGGTCCTGCTGCAGTAAGGAAACGTGTGCACTTTGCCTAATTTTCAGAACCACCTCGACTCTTCAGGGATGCTTGTGAGTTGTGGTGTGTGCATGTGTTTGGAGGCCATATGCATTACAAATGTTAGCCGAAAAGTTGCTTACTGTTTATATTCTGGGCCTGTGAGAATCTCGGAGGAATTTTTCCAGACCATTGATCTCTTGGGATCTGTTTATTTTTAAGAAAGTTGTTTTCCTAGCTTTTTGTACCAAAGCGGATATTTTGCCTTCCAAAGCATGGAGATTTCACAAGTATGTACCCAAGCCAGGTGCCGTGGACCTATTCCCTTTTGGCTGCTCATTCCTGTCCTTCAGTGCTCAGCTGTCACCGTCCCTGCAAAGTGGCAGCCCCAGCATCAAGAGGCATAGGATGTTGTGATTTTTGTCTGGACACTATTGCGTGATACCAAAAGAAATCCAGGGTAGAGATCAAACTAGAGCTGGGCTTGCAGCACAAAATGAGCTGTAGTTGTGTGAAGGTGGACCCCTGCCAGGACATTCCTCTCATAGATCTGGCTGCTGCTAAGGGATCGGACGTCTGGAATTTCTCAAAGCAAATCTCTGACCACTGGACCCATTGCATCCTCAGGGATGTGCTTCTGGATTAGAATTACTGTATGCTTGGTACTAGGTTCAGCACTTCCTATATTGTATCTCACGGAGTCTTTATAACGGCCCTCTTGGGTTGTACTTTCTATCCACATTTTATTTGTGAAGAAGCTAAGGTCTACAGAGTTTACTATGAGCAAGGACTCATATTTAATTATTGTGAGAAACACAATCTGGGGACACCTGGGTGGCTCAGTGGTTGAGCATCTGCCTTCAGCTCAGGTCGTGGTCCCGGGGTCCTGGGGTTGAGTCCCACATCACGCTCCTCGCAGGAAGCCTGCTTCTCCCTCTGCCTGTGTCTCTGCCTCTCTCTGTGTCTCTCATGAATAAATAAATAAAATCTTAAAGAACAAACCAGAGTTTGAGCATAGAACTGTCTGACTCCCAACTTTATGCTCGTACCCACTGAACCGAGTACATAGAAGATCATAAAATATTGAGGGTGTGAATTCACATTCCATGTCTCACCCTAGTTGTGTAAGAACGAAAAGAAAGGCTCAAAGCAACAGAACCTGCCTTTGATCAATTTAATTGTCTGTTATATCGGGATTGGGCCCAGAGCTATTGCACCATAACTTCATGGGCTCCTTCTCAGTATAAAAGCTACTTCTGTGAGATGTAATTTGGAGGCCAAAGCATTACACTTACTGGATTACTAAAATAGTTAACTCATGTGCATGGCTCAAAATCTAAAAGATTATAAATTGGTTTCCAGTGACACACAAGACTCCCTCTCTCTTATGCCCTCCCACTCCCACTTCCTCCCCATGTCTAAAATATTTTGGTGATTTATGAGCTCACTGGGACAGAGTCTTTGAAACCAGGACTTTCCTGGAACATCATGGGTTGTGTGATCTTCTGAAGGTGTACGCCAAGATAGCTCTTCTGTGTATGTGGTTGGTTCAAGGCTAGTTATTTCACTTTCTGTGTTAAAATCTTGAACTTCCTATTGTCTCAGGGCACCTAAATTGCTGCCATTCCCATAATTCCATATTGTTTTTGGCAGAAAATTTTTATTTATGCTAAGGTCCCAGATAGCTGGGAATAAAATAGAATGAGATAAAGTAAGAAATAAGATGCCTTGCCTGTTTTATTCTCTTTTGTTTTGCTCAAATCAGTGATGCTCAAACCGGGCTATACCCTTTAGTCACCTGGAGAGGTTAAAAAAAAAAAAAAAGGATGTAGATGCCTGGGTCCTACCCTCAAACAGCTGAATGATTTCTCAGGGTAAGGCCTAGGTAGCTGTATTTTTGGGTGTTATATCTTATGAACTTATACAAGAAACCAAGCAATGTATTAATGCCTTTGACATATTTATTTAGTTGTAAAGCTGAAGAATAATGCTGCGTATTTTTCTACCACTAAAATATGTATGGCTCTATGGGTTTCGTAGTTTCCCCTTTATATTCTTTACTTTTTAAAAAGCTGGGTTTTTTTGAGGTTTAGTTTACATAGCATAAAATTTGCTTGTTTTAAGTGTATAGTTCATTGATATTTAGTAAATTTGCAGTTGTGCAACCGTCACCACAATCCAGTTTTAGAACATTTCTATCACCCCCAAAAGATCCTTATATCTATTTGCGGTCACTCCCTCTTCCCACCCGAGCCCCAGGTAGCCACTAATCCACTTGCTGTGTCTCTTCAGACAGCTGTATTTTTTAAAGCACGCGAGGTGATTCTGTTGCTCTATAAATGTTGGGGACCCTTACTTTGAACTTACCAGCAGACTTTAGGGACATTAACTATGTCAAGATCTTCACCTACAGAAACACCTTTTAAAATAAGTAAGATTGTTCTTTTACTTTCATGGGACTCTCAGAATACTTTTGATCCTTATCAAGATGTATATCGTTCCTCTTTTCCACCAACATGTTTTCACTATTGGTTACAGGCCAACATAGGATTGCTCACACAGTTGGTGGAAAATAACCTCTTCCCGTGTGCAGCTACTTCTGTTCATCAATATAGATGGGACTTGTAATGGAAAAGTACCAACAGGCCATCCCAGTGGGGTTGGTGCAATCTTTCTAGCATGGTCTTGAGCTTATTAAACTAGGTATCCCGTCTTCTCTTGGAAGAGAGAAATGTGATCATTCAGTGCATTTAAGGGGTCAGAAGAACTTCTCTCCTTTCCTTGATTCCCACCATGGCTTCTTGGACCTCTTTTTTTCTTCCACACTCATCCCCACTGCAGTGAGAGCAGAGACTCCTACATTTTGAAGCCTGTTTTACTGTTTACTTCCACCCTGCCTGTTTCACACAGTTCCTTTGCTTGGCTCAATGGGTCCCAAACACCAGTGCACATTAGGATCAACCGTGGAGCTTTTGGAGATCTTCTGGGGAGCATGGAGATTAGCCATGTGAATTAGAATCACCAGGACTGGAAACCAGAGGATTGCTGTCTTGTTTTCAAGTGTTCTTTGGCTTCATCCCTACTTCTTTGTTCTCTAAAACTCTAGTCCTGGGCTGTTGATTCTGTTTCCAAACCTCCCAGCTAGAGTTCCTGAGTGATCCCAACTCCTAGTCTTTGTCAAAACCAATGGACTCATGTGAAGTCACCCTAATCTGACATTAAAAGGAAATTATAGTTTCAGGAGCTAGGAGACCAGCAATAGCTGTCTTCATTTTCTCCCAGTATCTGGTTCATCTTTGAACAGGCCCCGCATAGAAGAACCCAAAAAAAAGCTAAAGACTATCCATTTGTGCTCTTAAAATACATTCTAAAAAGACAACCTACAGAATGGGGAAAATATTTGCAAATTGTATGTTTAAGAGTCTAGTGTTCAGAATATATAGAAGATTCTTAACAACTCAACCAAAACAAACAAACAAACAAACAAACAATAATCCAATTGAGATATGGGCCAAGGACTTAAGAAAAAAAAAGGATGCAACTAGGTTTTCAACCGTTTCCTGGTTTAAGTTGATTAATTTTGCCAGATCTTGGGTATTGCTCTTATTTTGTTGTGAAGGGAGGATTAGAAGGCAGAATTTAGTTTTTGATGACTGGTTACAAACACATAGATCTCTTTTCCCTGGATCACCAGATAAAATATAGGATGCTCAGTTAGAGTTGAGTTTCAGATAGACGGTTCTATCCTGTGCAATCTCTGGGACAGACTTAAACTAAAAAAAATTTTTTTTGTTGTTTATCTGAAATTCAGATTTAACTAGGTATCCTGTGCTTTTATTTGCTAAATCTGGCAGCTCTTGCTCTATTAAAGGACTGCATTGTGACTGATGGCTCACCCCTGGTTCCAGCTCCCTGCTGCTCTGTATCCTTCCCCCAAGTCCAGTCTCCACTCTACAGCTGGAAGGGAATGGCCCTGTTTGGCCTCTGTACATTTGCCAGGAAATAATAATCTGGTTGTTATGTGAGGGTTTCCAACATTGTTCAGTGCAGAAATTACTCAGGTATGAATCATTTGGCTCCGTAGTTGGTTTTGTTTTGTTTTGTTTTTAAGGCTGATATGAGAACTGTGTTATCTTGTTTGTTCTGACATTAGCTGTAGTTCAGTCTGAGCCAGCTGTGAGCAGGATGGCTCAGAGACACCCAGGAGGGTGGCCTTCTCTGTTTAACTTGACATTGGTGAGCAACTGACTCTTCTCAGGGAGACCCCACTCTATCTCTTCCTTTCTCCTGCTGTCTCAGTTTGGTGTACGAGGTGGAATGTTGTCCAGGCCTATGGCACTGTCCACATAGCTGTGGCTGGAGCCAGAGATGTGTCCATGGCACATGATGTAGGTTACTGAGAGTATCTGCCAGTCACCAAACACTCTGAAGATGATCCTCTTGAAGGGTTCACTTCTTGGTCTGTCCAACTATGTGCCAACATGTTGAATCATCTCCATGTTAAATGTTCAACAAGCTTGTCTTGAGCTGTCACCACATTCCTGGCAACTGTGCTAGATGCCTGGAACCCAAAGGTGTCTAAGACATTGTGTCACTGCCCTTGAAGAACTTTTAGTTGGCAGTTTTTAACAATTGAAAAAGTTTTAAATTCTGGCAAAAAGGCATGTAACATTAAGTTAACCATCTTAAGCATTTCTCCGTGTACAATTGAGCAGTGTTGAGTTTACTTACATTATTGCACAACCAATCTCCAGAACATTTTCATTTTCTCAAACTGAAGTTCTATATCTATTCGATGACAGTTCCCTGCTGCCCACCCTCCGCCCCACCCCCAGCCCCTGGCAACTACCACGTTCCATTCTGTCTTTGCGAGTTTGACTATTCTAGTTACGTTGTGTAAGTGGAATCACACAGTATTTGTCTTTTTGTGACTGGCTTTTTTTTTTTTCACTTAGTGTAATGCCCTCCAAGGTCATCCATATCATGGCATAGGACAGGATCTTCTTCCTTTCCATGGCTAAAAAATATTCTTTTGCATGTATAGACCACGTTTTGTTGGACACTTGGGTTGATTCCAGTCTTTTCTATTGGGAATAGTGTTATTTATATAAACATGGCGTACATGATCTTCGAGATTCTGCTTTCAGTTTGATGGGGTACATACCCCAAAGTGGAATTACTGGATCATATGGTAGTTCTATTTTTAATTTTTGGAGGAACCTCCGCTCTGTCTTCCATAGTGCTATGCCATTTTATAATCCCACTCACAGAACACGAAGTTTCCAGCTTTCCCACATCCTCTCCAGCACTTATTTTCTGTCTTTTGATAGTAGTCACCCTGGAGGGTGTGTAGAGTTGGAAATTTTGGATAATAAAGGAAAACTCTCTGTCAGGTTGAATCTGTGCAATGCCACAAAGGTTTTCCCAGTGATTGGGTCATGTTTCAACTTTGTACTAGAGGGTGATGTAGAGGGATTTAGCAGAAATCTCTCCATTTTAGATTCCTTTGCTGCTCTGGCATCATGTTTGGTAAGCTTCCATTTGGTTCAGTTTCAGATTCTTAAAGCAGCTAGTGTTTAAGGTCTTCCACAGACACAAAATTATATCAGGAAGGATAGAACACATATTTTTAGGGGGTAACTGTGTGTAGAATGTATCAGTGAAACAAGTCAACTCCTGTAACCAAGGAGGTCAATCACAGAGGGGAAACTGAGGCTCAGGAATGTATAATTTTAGGAAGAGAGAGCATTGAGTAACTAGTGAAGAAAGCAAATTTGCTAAGATATTGAGCAAACACCACTCATGAAACTATAAGGTGATAGAGTTGAATTTGAACTTTCAGCTGTCTCCTTGCATTAGTGTGTTACCCCAACTCTTGCCACCACATCTATATGATGCTGTTTGCCAAAAGGATTTAAAATACCTATTACCAGTCTAGGGAACAAAACTCCTCCCCCCCAAAAAACCCAATAATGGGGGCTTATGAAGGTATTTAACCAAATTCCTTCTCATCTTTATTGCTCAACTTTACTGCTTTTCCCCACGAGACCTCAACTATAGATGTTTTTAATTGAAGTGTGATTCACACACAACATTATATTTGTTTCAGGTGTATAGCATGACTTTATATTTGTATATGTTGCAAAATGATCACTACACTAAGTCTGGTTGACATCCATCACCACACGGTTACAGAATTTTTTTTTCTTGTGATGAGAACTTTTAAGCTTTACTCTCATAGCAACAGTCACATGTGCAGTTCGGCATCATTAACTGTAGTCGCCATGCTGTACATTCCTTCCTCATCGCTTTTTCTTCTAACAGTCTGCCAATTTGCTTGAATTTTGTCTGCGTTGCTGCCATCAAAGGGTAGTTGCCCAATTATTCAAAAATACTTTTGACTGCCCTATACTGAAGAAATCTCCCCACTGGGGTTCAGGTGAGTCCGTTACATAAACGAATGTAGATAATTTAGCCCCTTTTCCAAGGGAAATGAACAGGCAATGTTTGTTTGGAAATCTTTTTGTAAAAGCACCAGGTGTTGGCCCAGAGTCCACAGGAAAGAGGCAGGAAACCCCCTGTCAGTTGACCCAAAAGGGCATAGCTTCCAGCTGGTGTCCTTGTCTGTGGTTCTTTGCTCCAAAATCGTTTCACCTTTAGAGACGTTACATAGCAATTGACTTCCTTTTCTCCCCTATGTGGTTGTCTAGGCAGAGGATGTTTATTTGTGAATAACATCCATATGTTCGAGGACAAAACTGAGGGTATACACGTTCTCTAAAATACATGAAATGTTTTGTCATTACAAGATAGAACCAGCAAGAAGACTTTTTAAAAAGATTTTATCTATTTATTCACGAGAGACACACAGAGAGAGGCAGAGACACAGGCAGAGGGAGAAGCAGGCTCCATGCAGGGAGCCGGATGCTGGATTCAATCCCAGGACCCCAGGACCACGACCTGAGCCAAAGGCAGATGCTCAACCACTGAGCCACCCAGGCGCCCCCAGCAGGAGGAATATTTAATAGCATTTGTGGGCATGCTTCTCAACCTTTTGTAGACTCTTTAGAGAGTCTAGTAAAGGTTGTGGGCCCTCTGTCCAGAAAAAATACATACGGGATATACTTTTATGCAAAATTCTAATATAATTTCAGGGGCATCTTGGGAAGCTACCACCTCCATTATACTTTATAAAGATTGTTTTCTCTATAAACATCTTGAACTCCCTGTTATGAATGTTTACTATGATCTACCTTTTTTCCTCCAAGTAATGATTATTTTATTTTTACTAAGCTCCTGTTTTTATGGAGAAACCTATTACAGGCAAAAGTTTAAAATGAAAGAGATTTTCTTCCTTCATAACTTGCCTTTCATCCTAGTCAAAGAGTATCAGAAGCTCCTTCAGAAATAGCAGAGGCTGGGGGCTGATATGTACTAAGGGCCTACTGTGTGCAGGCACCTTATATATCATGATTGCACGTAATTCTGACAGTGATTCTATGACTCTAGTCAAGTGCATGTGGGCCTGAGGCTCAGAGATATTAAGTCAGTCATTTTGAGTCTTTCAAACCCTAGAGCTCACTTTCTTGGGTATTATGTGGCTTCTAAAATAACATGTATCTTCTTGTTTGAAAATATGGGGCTCTAGACAGGAAGAGTGCATCCTGGGGATGCTCTAGACAGGAAGAGTGCATCCTGGGGATGCTGGTGACCTGAAGAGAGGTTAGTGAACCTTCCTGGGATGCACTTGAGGCCCTGTGGGCCACAGTCTTGCATGAGAGGACTGATGCTTGCATTGAAATAGACAGATGGCATGAGGAGATGGGGCTTCCTCCAAATCAGAGAAATCACTGCGTACCACACTCCTTTCCCCTAACCAAGAGGGCATAGAGGAGAGAACACCAAGAGAAGGAAATGACATGTGGGTTCTCATTAGAAAAGTAGGTCAGAGTCTCACCCTTTTGGTCTGCTCCCAGCCTCTTCCCTTGTACTCTTCATTGTGTTGAGAACACATGCCGTGACTGTGCAGGGCCTGCTAATCATGCTCATTGTGCTCAGGAGCTGTTTTGTGGCTGTCAGCAGTATGAGCCACAACTCACAGAAGGAGAAGCTAAACAATGTTATTCTGGTTTGGGATGTTGGTCAGTAACTCCAGGGCAGCCTAGATTAGCCTCATTGATGAAAAGGTTTTTTTCCTTTTGTAGTAAAAAAGAGGATTTTTATTTTCTAGAGTTATTGCTCTGGAATTTTTCCCAGCAAACTACTACTACTACTACTACTACTACTACTACTACTACTAGTACTACTACTATTACTACTACTACTACTACTACTACTACTACTACTACTACTACTACATCCCCTTCTTCATATTCTTCTTCTTCTTTTTTGGCTAGTTTGTGGAAAAGTCACTGGATCACATTGACTGTCTGGTACTTAATGGGTACCAGTCAGCCTCAGGGGTTAGGCGTCTTGGTGTTTAACCAAAGTAGGAATCAACCCACTCTTTGGGCTTAAAAAAGAAGCCCATTTAGAAGAATCTTATGAATTTTCATCATGAACTAGCAAACATCAGAGGTCAATAGGAAACCCAAATAATAATACACTATCTTTCTCAGGGCTTATATCAAAGAGCCTAGTCAAATGAATTATGGAGAGAGAAATTATACTTTTTAATCCTCAGCACTTTCACTCAACCATGAATGGTATTAATTCAGGGGAGTTGTAAAGAGCATTTCAATGAGAGAGATTTGGAACAAGGAAAAGTAGGTACATGCTGATAGTATAAAGAGGGTTGAATCCAACGTAGAATTTTAAAGTTGGGGATAATCTAGTGACACCTAATTACATACACCAAAGGCACGTGACCATTGGTTCCATGCTGGAACCAGAGTCACCTGCAAGGCTTATTAAAATACAGCTTTCTGGGTTCCACCTCCAGAGTTTCTGATTCAGAGTTTCTAGGTGGGCCCAAGAATTGGTGTTTCTAGCAAGTTTGCAGATGCTGCTGCTGCTGGCCCCAGACCACGTCATGACAGGTGCTCTGCACCATCCCCACAGGTGATCAATCCATCCAGAGTTTGCCTGAACACTTCCAGGGAGATGGGTTGTGCTGCTGCCTCTGCCCTCAGGACATCTTTCCTAGAACTTATTGATGCTGCACAAAGAATGCTTCCCAGTAACCCTACCCCAGTCCTAATTCTGCCAGCTGGAATTACTCTGAATACACCTAATCCCCTTATAAATGCCTACACTAACAGACTTATCCTAAGGAAAAGAACGGATAGGCTCTGTTTGGCAAATAATGCTGTTCCATTCCATACTAGGGAATGCCTGTTCATTCTCTTTTGCCATCCAACTCCCAACAAGTTTAGATTAAAAAAATAAAGTTGGGACATGCGTAAAATAAAGTGTGTAAATCTCATGTGTACAGCTTGATGAATTTTCACATGTGTATACACCCAGACAACTACTTCTGGGCCAAAACACAGTATTTTCACCACCCAAAAGACTCCCGTACTCTTCCCCAGTAGGTACCATTTTTCACCATTCTTCTGAGTCTCGTGGACAGGTTGTGCTTGCTTTGGGGCTTTATGTAAATGGAAGCATGGAGAGTATACTCTTCTATATCTATGTTCCCACTCAAAATGACTGTGAGATGCTGGATAGACAAGAGTAGTTCTTGCTGTGTATAGTATTCAAGTTTGATCTGTTGTATTGTCTTACATTTAATTCCCTGGCCCTTCTTCTGTTTTGTATATTTTTAAGGTTTACAAATAGCATTAGCTGGCACTACTGCATACCATGATTCAGGATAGCCTCAGTCCAGTAGTTCCCCTATATCCATGGTTTCATGTTCCTCAGTCACCATTATCCCCAGTCACCCATGGTCCTGGAAGCAGATGATCCTCCTTCTGACATATGGTTGGAAAGGCAGTAGTGGCCTCATGCTCTTTCACAGGGTCTGCGTCACTCACCTCACCTCATCTCAGCATGTAGGCATTTTATCATCTCACATCATCCAAGAAGGGTGAGGATGGCACAAGGAGATATTGTGAGAGAGAGACCACATTCACTGAATTCTTACTGCGTACATTCTTAGAATAGTATTTTATTATTAACTGTTGTCATAATTCACTTACTATGCCTAATTTATAAATTAAACTTTGTCATATGTATGTATTCAAAAAAAGCACAGTATATCCAGGGATAAGGGTGGGGATAAGGAGGGACTACTGCCCATTGCATCACTTAATCTTTTCAATAGTGTGAGTTTGGTAGACCATAAATCCATTTTGCAGATGAGATAACTGAAGCTTAGTGACTTGCCCAAAGCCTCAAAGATCATGAGAGATGGAGCCAGTATCGAATGCAGGTCCATCTGACTCATTCATGATTCTGGGTTCTCAGGTGTGTTATCATGTCTGTCACTCTTGGTGCTTTGCCAGTAATCACCAATGAGAGAGTGACTCTGAGGAGCATACATTTTCCTTCTCTTTTAAAGGTCTTTTAAAGACCTTTTCATTTTCAACCTTTTCCTCCTTCCTCCTCTTGAGTGGGTCTCAGGCATCACTGACCATGCTGGTGAACTGGAGGCCGACACTTGCCAACGTGCTGTTGAGATTTTCCCAGCTCCTTCAGATGGGCAGATCTTTTGGAAGCATGTTATCTTTCATACAGCTGTCTTCTAGAAGAATGAAATCTCCTCTTTGCTGGCTTTCTGGTCACTTCTGAATCCTCTGCCCTTGGTGGGTGCAAATAATAGAAGAATTAGCTCTGCCCTGTGGTTCCTGTTAAGGTTACACCTAAATTGCCTCTGAAAAATAATTGTCCTGTTGAAGGAAATGTCCAAACTTCCTTTGACTTTAATGTCTAATAAACCATTACAAGAGGAAGTTCGTTCTTGAGTACAAGTTACCATGGGCAAATTATGCCTTGTTTCCTACTTTATTTAGCTAATTAGGGATGGAAGATTGCTGGTCAGCTCACTCTATGTGTGGTGTCAACTTGGATAGATTAAAAAAAAAAGATCAGAAACTTTGCAGCAGTTTTAAGCCTGGCTTTGATTCAGTATCCTGGTAAAGTCTCCACGTATACTAATATTTATGTATCCTCCACTTTATTTTTACATTCCTCTTGTTGCATGCAGAGCTACAAAATTTGAATTTCTGTTATTACATATATAGACATGGTGGAGTTTGGATCTATAAAGGTGGGTAGTTGTGAAATAATTTTCTTTTCTAATAGGAAATAAAGGTCAGGAGTAAAAAAAAAAAGGGCTATTTTTGCTTTACTTACTCTGTCATCCCACTAATTTTTCTTAAATCATATAAAATCCATTTATGGATTTATCCTTCTGTAATTCTAACTCATATTCAAAGATTTATGCTGGGGAAACTTTGGGAGAAATTTTTTTTTAAGAGCCATCAACTTTCTGGACAAGCAGTGTGTTAGGCCAACTGGGTGACTGGTGGGGGAAGGTGTTTCTTATGGAAGACTTCAATATGGAAGGAGTGATAGAGTTAGACACCACCCTTTTGCAGTTCTAATGAAATAGTGGAGCCAGACAGACATTGTCAGTGTCTGGTAAACCTATGAAGTAAGAGATTGATGAGGAGCTTTATAATGGGTGATCAGATTGACAATCTGGGAGCTCACCATCTTTCTTATTACAGCTGAAAGCAGACAAGTAGACACTGTGTTTCTGATGTGAAAGAGGATAAGCGGTCAGCATCACCCACGAAGTATTCTTGTTAGTAGTACTGACCTTTGTCTAAGCAAGCCTCTAACTTTCCTCCCAGAACACAGGGAAGTATAGAAGATGGAGCTGTGGTTCTCAACGTTGACTGCACACTAGACCCATATTGGAGATTTTTAGTTCTGATGCCCAGACTATGCCTCAGACCAATTAAATGAGCTCTTGGCCTGGATATTCGTATTTTTTCTAGATCCCCCAGATGTGACAGTGTGAACCAGGGATGGAAACCAGGGAAATTGAGAAGCAAGTTAAAAAATAGGACAAGAAAACAATCACAAAATGCACAATGTAAGAAATTCCATGGGACAAGAAAACCAGAGTTTTATAACACATTTATGTAGCCTTAGAAGAAAGGCAGCGGGAGGGGGCACTTGTAGATTAAAGGAGATTTAAGAAACATAAACCCGATGTGATATGTGGTCTTTTTTTGATCCAGATTCGAACAAATCAGCCATATCAAGACCTGTTCTAAAGAATCAGAAGAATTCCAATACAGATTGAGTATATTCAGGGATAGTATGGCATGGAGCATTGGTTCTATTACTTGTGGTTATGTGGAAAAAAGTTCCTATAGTTAGAGATACATTCCAAAGTATCTACAGATGAAATAAGATGCCTAGGATTTGTTTTAAAACAATAGCAAGAGATGGTGAGGGGATTCAAAGAAACAGAGACAAAAGACTGGTAAGAGGTTGATAATTGTTAAAGTTGGGTGAAAGGATACAGGGGTTCATCTCTATTCTCTCTACTTTTGTGTGTTTAAAAAATTCACGTAAAAGATGAAAAAGAAGACATAAAGGTGAAATCTCTAACATCTCTTGTACTGTGATGTATTATCAGTATGAAGTCTGTGAAGTTCATATGGAATATAAACCTGAAACTGATAAAATTGAGCCCTCTGCACCCATGCAGAACAGCCCTGCTTCTTTTCTGAAAAGTGTTAATGTGTGCCATTGTGAATTATGTTTACATCTTGCTTGCAGATGATTCTGGGCCACCTCCTTCTACTGTTATCAACCAAAACGACACTTTCGCCAAAGTCACCTTCAAGCCCAGTGTGGTACAACAGGCCAAGATTGCCCAGAATGGCATTCTAGGAGATTTCATCATTAGATATGATGTCAACAGGGAACAGAGCATTGGGGACATAGAGGTAATGGGCTCGTGGTTGCCATTTCTTGTTAGTTGCTTGATACTTTTAGTTAGATTCAGAATGAAGGATCCCAGTTCTTACCTAAGGGAGGGAAAACTTTCTGGTTCCTGGAAATTGGTTTGAACCTAAAATATGTCTCCAAGGGGACTAAGGGTGTTCCCTTCCTATTTCCTGCTTCAGTAATCTGGAGAGCAAATGAAATCTGTAATGTAATTTTCCCCTGTGGTGTTTTAGATGAAGTTAGAGTTTTAGCTCATCTTCAGTTTTAATTAAGAGAGCCTGGTCCATGGCTCATTTCCCTTTAGGTTTTAATGCTCCAGAGACAGGGTGGGAATATTAAAATGTGTTAGCATGCATCCAGAATGTAGACAACTTTGACATCTCAACTTGCAAAAACCATGTATTGACAGAAGCAGGAATTCCAAGTGGCAAGGGCCATAAAGGGATAATTAAAATTGAGTTAGTCAACATAGTGATTAAGTCACAAAAGGAGGATTTTATCTTTATACAGATTAAACTAGCAGTTAGTTCTCTTGGAGGGATCAGGACAGTAGGTACTTTTGCTCTGAGTGTGGAATCTGCCCAGACTCTGTTTTGTGCTCTGACTTGTGGAAGTTATATAGACTGTCCATTTTAAGTAGTTTACTGGACACTACCATTTTTACTTTCTCTTCTCTCCACCAGGTTCTAAATGGCTATTTTGTGCACTACTTTGCCCCCAGAGACCTACCTCCTTTACCCAAGAACGTGGTATTTGTGCTTGACAGCAGTGCCTCCATGGTAGGAACCAAGCTCCGGCAGGTGAGTGAAGGTCAACTGACAATTTCGTTCTCTCTCGCTTTTGCCTGGAACCATGATGTGCTCTGTGAATAAAATTCAGTTGATGCCAAATGTCCACTTTACCATCCAGCTATTCCTGCCTACAGCAGAACCTTCCTGAACTGATCCAGTTCAGTCACTGACATAAACTGTCATTTTAGGATGGTAGTCTTTTTTTTTTTAAGGATTCTATTTATTCATTCATGAGAGAACACAGAGAGAAGCAGACACAGGCAGAGGAAGAAGCAGGCTCCATGCAGGGAGCCCGATGTGGGACTCGATCCCAAGACCCTGGGATCAGGACCTGAGCTGAAAGCAGATGCTCAACCACTGAGCCACCCAGGTGTCCCCAGGATGGTGGTTTTAAGAGAACAGAGGGACATACTATAGAAACACTTTGAAATAAAGGGGACTGTCAGAGTAGAAAATGTGAGACAGGAATATGCTGATAGGGACACTCGACAGCACTATTGTTGATGGAATAATTCTGTTTGGAAATGACGTCCTTTCAAAGCAATGGAACAGAGCCATTGACAGCCCCATTGGCCTACCCTTAGAACAAAGGAATTCTATCTCAAGAATTCAGGAGTGATATTCTTATGGCATTTAGGATAAATAGTTAAAATTCTAAGGATGGGGGGCATTAAGGGACATGCAGTCTATGCTGAAATATTAAACTATACTGAAAATACAAATATTAAAAATTATTTTAACAAACCACTGGAAAGAACTATTCCTTATCTGGTATCATAAATATCACAAGTGTGTTTTTAAGATTTTATGTATTTATTCATGAGAGATACACAGAAAGAGGCAGAGACACAGGCAGAGAGAGAAACAGACTGCTTGCGGGGAGCCTGATGCAGGACTCAATCCTAGGACCCTGATATCACGACCTGAGCCAAAAGCAGATGCTCAACCACTGAGCCACCCAGGGACCCCATAAATGTGTTTTTATAATATAGTTTCAACTCACATAACAGAAAACAGAAAAAACTACTGGCTGCCAGACCAAATAATAGCTACCTTCTCCAAACAGTTGTCTTAGCTTTTCTGTCTTAATTCATTATCTATTTTTATTAATTAATAATACATATGTGGCTTAATAGTACCTGAAACCTCAAAGGAAACCTCTATGTTATCTCTTTCCACCCCTAGATCCCCTTCAATATGCAGTCGAACCTGATCTTAGCGGATAAACTATTGTAAATATTTTCTCTCAGTTACTACTTTGTAAGTTCTTTCTTTGGCCATTTGAATTTAACAAATCATGTAGAACTTGTTGATTTTTTTCTTCATGGCATCTTATGTTTCTCCACTCCAAAAGAGTAAAAAATATATTCCATGCAAAAATAGGGTTTAACTTTTTTTTTTTTCCAGAAGTTTGCTAGATATGATTTCTAACTTGTATAGGGGCAAGATAACTTCTCCCTGCGAGTCAGTTCCATGTAATTCTTTAACACCACATCCTTGCGCAGAATTCAAGCTGCTGCTGACTTCTCCACTTTGCCTGCTTTTCCTTCATTTTGCATCTCTGACTTTCCATCTGGGATTACTTTTCTTTCCCCTAAAGAACACTCATTGGTATCTTCTCAAATGTGGGTCTGCTAGTAAAGAATTCTATTAGTTTTTGCTTGTTTGAAGATGACTTATTTCATTCTCATTCTTGAAGGGTATTTTTACTGGGAATGGAATTCTGCATTGACAATGATTTTTCTTTCCATTGAAGATAGATCCCATTGTCTGCTGGATTCTGTTGTTGCTGTTGATAAGTTGGTAATCATTTTAACTGTTGTTCCTTTAAATGTCATCTTTTATTGTTGACTGCTTTTAAAATATTCCTCTTAATCTTAAGTTTTCTGTAGCTTTAATATGATGATTTCAGATGCAGATTTCTTTCTTTTTTTTTTAAATTTTTGCCTGAGGTTCCTAGGACTTCATGAATTTGTGGATTCATGGGAAAATCCTCAGTCATTATTTCTGACATCACATTGGCTCACTTTTCCTAATCCTAATCCTAAAGGATTCCAGCATTAGAAAATCTCTCCATATCCTGTATCCTGTGCTTTCTTCTATTTATTCCAGCTTTTGCCTTTTCATACGTCCTTCCAAACCTAGGTACAAGCCACAGATTCTCTTTTCAGGTATGTCCAGTGTGGTCTCAGATGCATCCATTGAGTTACTTCAGTTATTGTGTTTTTTAGTTCTAGAATTTCCATTTGGTTCTCTTCAAATCTGCTCTGTCACTTTTTAGAATGTTCAGTTATTTCACAAAGTTTTAAATAACACTTCTTTTTCTCCAGTACCATAGACATAGTTATCTTAAAGCCCATATCTGATCATTCCGAGCTTGAGTCCCTTTATGAGTTGTTTTTATTGTTTTCTTTCTGTCCTTGTGTGACTGGTCATTTTTGATTGTATTATGAACATATTCAAACATTTTTTAAAGATTTATTTATTTATTTATTTATTTATTTATTTATTTATTTATGATAGACAGAGAGAGAGAGAGAGAGAGAGAGAGAGAGAGAGGCAGAGACACAGCAGGAGGGAGAAGCAGGCTGCATGCCGGGAGCCTGACACGGGACTCGATCCTGGGACTCCAGGATCGTGCCCTGGGCCAAAGGCAGGCACCAAACCGCTGAGCCACCCAGGGATCCCCATATTCAAACATTTGTTTGTAGAAATAGTTGAAAGCCTAGGATGATGAACTTTTCTGCTATAGGAAGTTTGGGGTGTTTCTGTCAGGTACATGGGGGATTATAAACTGGATCATTTTTTTTTCCCGAAGATTTATTTACTTATATGAAAGAGAGAGAGTGAGCATGCAAATTGTGGGAGAGAGAGAATCCTGAAGCAGACGCCCCACTGAGTGCAGAGCCTGATGCAGGGCTCTGTCCAACGACCCTGCAATTATGAACTGAACTGAAATCAAGAGTCAGCCACTTAACCAACTGAGCCACCCAGGTGCCCCAATCTGGGATCATTTTAGTCCGTTTTCAGGGCTTGAGATTTTTCTGGGAAGCTCAGATGGCTCAAAGCTGGATTTCAGTCCTTTAAAGATTGGTTTATTTCTATATAGCACAAAATGTAGAGATTTACCAGAGCACCTATCTCTGGTGGGCTCTAGACTTCAACTTTTGACCCTCTAAGCCACTGAAGTGGTGCTCAGCCTCTCAGATACTTCTCTGTCCTTGACATACATCCTTTAGATAAAAGTGTTGCCAAATGCTGAGGCTGCTGCTTTAAATTTTCATCTTTTCCCAGATATTTTTTCTCACTATTTTGATACTCTCAAGATTTTTTAAAAAATATATTTTGTATATTGCTTTTTTAGTTCACAGTGGGAAGGTTGGGTATGAAATTACCTGCAGGTTTTCTTTATGGGCAATGTTTCCCAAAGTGATTAATCACATGTACATGAAATATTCTTTTATCACATGTACATGAAATATTCTTTTGTAGTGGTTAATTTTCTACTGATGTTTGAGAGGCCTCATAGCCTTTTCATATTTACTGAATATTCTGTAAAGTTCTTTGCTTTATGCACTCCAAGTTCTTAAGTGCCATTATCGTTTTTGTGACTTTGTTGGGTGGATAACAGATGCTGACAAAAGCAGAGTCGTGGCTTCTTGGAGACCACTGTTGGTCATTGAATGTAGTGTTAATTAGGTCTTGCATATCACTCAGTGTGGTAATTCCCATTTGGATTTTGAATTAATTAGCAGTTACTGAGTAGGTGCCATGTACTAGGTTTCTCTGTGTGTGTCATTAAATTTCTAAGTACCTATACATCTTCATATTTTCTTTCTTTTTTCTTTTTCTTTAAGACAATGACCTTCATGAGACCAGGGTTTGGGTTTCCTCTGGGAAAAAAAAATCACTTGTTGAAGGTATTGATAATTAAAATTATTGCAGCCACTATGAATTTGTGTTATTACCAAATATCTTGTATTTTTATATTTTTACTTACCCTTGTATTATGAATATATCAGATATTATTAAATATTCTTGTTTTTAAAAAGCTTGTTTTAATGGCCATAAGGCAACACTGTACAGTGGAAACTCCTTTGAGAATGGGAATGTTCTATACCTATAGCATCCAGCGTGGTAGCCACTAGTCACATGTGGCTGTTAGCACTTAAAATGTGACTAATGCAACTGAGGAACTGAAATGTTTTTTTTTTAAATATTTTATTTATTTATTCATGAGAGACAGAGAGAGAGAGAGAGAGAGAGAGGCAGAGACACAGGCGGAGGGAGGGAGAAGCAGGCACCATTCAGGGAGCCTGACGTGGGACTCGATCCCGGGTCTCCAGGATCATGCCCAGGCTGAAGGCGGCGCTAAGCCGCTGAGCCACCAGGGCTGCCCAGAACTGAAATGTTTTAATCTTATTTCATTTTAATGCATTTAAATTTAAGTAGCTACGTGTGACTAGTGGTTCTGTATTGGAGAGTGCTGCTGAAAAACATTGACTCACTCTACCACCCGTGAGAGACTTCAAGCTATTTCCTTCTTTTGCTAATTATAAACAGCATTGGAATGACTGTCTTCATGTAGAAATCTTTGACCACATGTCAATCATTTCTTAAGTTAGATTCTTAGAAGTGGAATTACTGGGGCAAGGAAAACCAACTAATTTGTGGTTTTTACAGATATTAAAACCATGTTTTCTAGAAAAGCCATACCAACTCATTAACATTTAAAACTGTTACCAGAGTAAGAATTCCAAATGGATTAAGCAGCAAAAGGTAATCAATGAACCACACCCAAAAGTAAGAAAATAGGTATATTTAATTAGTTTTAAAATAGGGAAAGATTTTTAAAACCTAACAGCAATGAAAAGTAATTATAAAGGGAAAAAATCAGTAATGTTAGCTATATAAAAAATGTTTAACTTTTGTTTCAAGCAAAAACAGAATAAAAGTAAACAGAAGGCTGGAAAAGTGTATGCAGCAAAGAGAAACTTATCTTTAGTATATAAAGAGCAATTCCAGGTCAATTAATATTAATCTTATTTAAGAAATGGGCAAAGAAAATGAAACAATTTACAAAAGAGAAATAAAATTCAGTAAGATTATGAAAGAGTCAAATGGACTAATGACTAAAAAATGCAAATTAAAAAATACTATTTTTGTGTTCATATTGTTCAACTTTAAATAATGTAAATTACTTACAATGACATCTTCCATAGTATACATTTGTAGAATCCAACAAAATTATAATATTTAAATTATTTCCCAATAAATATTAAGAAATGCCAAAATTATAAAAATGCACGGTCCATTCTGCATCTTCACACAAAGGTCATGAAACCACCCGAAGGCTATAGCAGCTTGAGTGGCTCACATCTTCAGCTGTCTGAGTCATGTCAGGCTTAAACCTCAAACCCAATTCATTCCAGGCCATAGGGTCTTTCACTTCCGGTGGGAGAACAGTCAAGAATCTTCTTACTAGACCCCCGGAAAGATAAATCCTGCCCCAAATTGTTCAGAGAAAACCGGTGAACTAAATCAGAATCTCCTAGACTCACTGTTAATTGGGCACTTCTTAAAAATACAACATGGAACATTTGCAACATGGGAGGCATCATGCTAAATGTATTATATGAGTTATTGGATAAAAGGATCGTTAATCTTTGTAATAATTTGGCTGTCATCCCCATTGTAATGATGGAGAAACTGAGGCTTTACAGTGGTGAATAACTCAGCTAGTAAATGGCAGGGTCCAGGCTTCAAAGCCAGGTCTGAATGTGAGGCCCATGAATCAGACCATGATGGTGTGACCTCTTGGTGCAAGTTAATGGTGTGATGACACAATGCTCTCATGTACACTAGTAGAGTTGCATGGGGATCCAAAGGGAGTGCAGTTTGACATTTCAAGACCCAGTGAAGAAGGCTGCGTGTCAGGAGGGATTTCCATGCACTGTGCAAGAGCAGTGTAATGATACACGTCATTCCCGTTGTTTTTCTCCCCTCCTCCCTCATTCCTGGATATTAAAATTCCATTATTTGCTGGGCACTGAAGAAAGTCTGGCATGCACTCTGCTGGCTTCTAAGCTACAGCATGGCCTCTTTCCAGGAGAACCACCCTAGACCAGCCAAACACATGTCAGAAGCCTCTAGGCAATTTCTAAAGCCTGTTGCTGCCTTGGAGTGTTTTAAAAACTGCTGATGATTTTAGCAGCTCTCAGCTCCTCGGAGACCACAGCACTCACTGAAAAGCTTAGTGGACTCTAGAGCCTTGTACACAGTATCATGGCCACTGGTGAAGAGGATGATTACCCCAAACACAGCGCTTTCGCGATGTGTCAGCAGGCTTCGGTAACATCAGACATTAGTCATAGGTCCTCTCAGATCCTCTGAAAAATCATTCGCTATAACACCGGGGGTTCTTGGCTCCTCTTGTTGTTGATGGGCTCGAAGTTCTTCACATTGCTCATCACAGTGAAGGGCACACAGTTGGTATTTAATAACTATAATTTCAACAACTGATTTATAAATAAGTATAAGATCCTTTAACCTTAAAATGTACACTCACTAAAGGGTATGCCAGGACCTGGGAACTTTCTGGTTCTGGTCCTGGTCCCAGTGGGAATGGGAGCTGGACTTTGCCGGCCTGGGAACAGCTACAGAGCCTCCTGCAGGTTGTTGGCACCTGACTGGGCTCTGTTTTCTATCCCATCTATGTTTGCTGGAGAATCTGTTGAGAGCGAGGCCAGGTGCTGGGTTGGGCAAGATTTCCGCCTATAAAACCTCTAAGTGGGAGGAAGAGCTGAGAAGAGCCACAGAAAATGTGAGCAACCTAGACCTTTTTTTTTTCCTTATTAGTTTCATGCTTTTAAGTGCTCAAACTAGCTAACATCCATGTCCTCGGGAGGATGAAGGAGAATATATGTGAAATACATCTGTCCTTGACCAAGATTTACATGTTCTTCTCTTCCCTTTCCCTAGTCTATGTAACTAGATCTACTTTCACCTTCATATTGAGGAACTTGGCTAAGGGCCTCTCTCTGAGAACCAGGCACTGGCTAGTGTATCATTTACCAGGTGCCTTTCATGCTAGAACTTTCTTTAGACTTGTTCCCATAATCTGGGCTCTTCCGTGCCAATCATAGATTCCCATGTAGCTTTTGGAAGTGTGTCTTCCTTTCTCCATTGAAGTTAGTTGTCAATTTTGGAGGGTAGAGAACAAGCATAATGTTTCTTATCTGTAAATGCCAAATTAAAATGAGGGGAAAGGTGAACGTTGCTTGCACTTCATTCATTGGCTTACTTCCTGCTCCAGGACATCAGTTTTGTCTTCACATCCAAAATTCAGTGTCTAAGAGCCACGTGGGCATTTTATGTGCAGCCCTGTAGGCAAACAGCCTGTCTGTAAGCTCCATGAATTTGGGAAGCATCTTGTTTTTGATCATTAGAGTACATAGTCCCAGCTCTCAGCACTGTCTCTCACACCTAGTAGGTAAATATTTTTGCTGAAATACATACCAACACATAAACATTAAATGTGGTGTGTGCTTTTGAGTCACAGTATGTGCCATGGAGTGCCTAGTACATACCAAGCACTCGAAGCATTTTATGTACATTTTTTTCATTGAATCTTTGAGCAATCCAGTGAAATGGACATTGTTACCCACTTCTTATAAATGAAAAGGTGAGGGGCAGGGAGGTGACATCACTATGCTAAAATGCAGAACACAGTAAGAAGAAAAGTTCAGCCTCAAGCCCAGTTTCCACTAGCTCTTCCCCATACCATTCTTCACTGTACCATTAGACATAGACCCTAACATTAGACCACCTCTTAAGTTTCCAGACTCTACTTGTCCTCATGCCCCAATGACGTGATGTGAGTGAGTGCACGCGGATGTCAGCTGCCCTAAGGCTGAGAGGCTCCAGCCAGCAGCTGGTGTCATGAAGAACTAATGGAGCTGTTCTGCTCTGATGCATAGAATTAACTATTCATGATTTATTATTTAACTTACGCACACCGTGGGCATGGAGGGGGATGCAGACTTCTTTCCTTTCACGATTTGGTTGGGACAGACCAAGGGCCAGCATGGAGACAGTGGTGGTAAGGAGAGCAGGAGAAAGTTGGTGACTGTGAGGTCCAGTGATGTCATGACCTTTATTCCAGCCATGTTCTTCAAGAACATATGGCTCTGCCGCAGTTTGAGAGGGGAGATGCTGTAAAAATATTAGGATGTCGAGAAAGTAGCTTGTATGTGATGGGGGTCAAAGGAAGGGCAGGCTGAAGGTCACTGAGCAGCCAGGAAGAATGCCAGACAAGGCCAGCAGAACCCAGAATGGCGTCAGGGGAGCAGCGAGCTGGTTGGAGGAGAGAGCAAATAAAGGATCTCAGGAAAGGAAGATGTAGGAAGGCCAAATGAGATCACGTCTCGAAAATTTGGAGGGTCTCGCAGATAGGCAATATATGGCTATCAAGCAAATAAGTGTAGATGATGGAAGGCTTCCGTACTCCTGTGTTACCTTTTCAGGCTACAGGCCTTATTGTAAATATCTAAAAGCATAACTCCAGGTAATAATAAAAATGTTTAGCTTCCCCCTTTCTGGTTTTCTAGAACAGGGGTCAATAGACTTTTTCAATGACCACAGATCATACATATCTTAAACATTGCAGGTTAGCTGGTCCCTGTCTCACTGCGTAGCTGTGCTCCTGTAGCACAGAGGCAGCCATAGGCAATCTGCAAAGAAACTGTGTTTGTCAAAAAACAGGCAGAGGTTTGGATTTGGCCCCCAGGCCATAGTTTGCTGACCCCTGGTCCACAGGGATTAATGGCATGGCTAGAGATCATTTAGTTGGTAGTATTTATTCACATCTACTGAGCTGCTCATGTCCAAACATGGCCAGCAGTAGATGCATGTGTCAGAAATGCATTGCAAAACAGAGATCTGGGACTTTGGGCAGGGGACAGAAGGCAGTGGGGAAAACGTGTTTTTGACTCTGATTCAGAATGTGAGGAAATAAATGATGGACAGAGGGCACAGTAGTTCTTGCCTGAGGTGACCACTGAAAACTTGGGTTTTTTTGTTTCAAAAAACTTTGCTCCTCCACAATGATGATGATATATCATTTTAAGTAAGTCAGAAGCATCTGAGTTATTTAGAACACTTTTTTGTTGGGGCAGTTAAAATTTACTCAAATGAGATGATATTTAAAAAGTTTTGAGGCTCTCTGAGTTGAAGGCACCATGTGGCTGTCATACAAAGAGAAAATGAACAATGTAGAGCTCTGAGTTCTCCCGCACAATCCATTCAGGTTGTAGGCTCTTAGTCACCAGCATCCGACTGCATGGTCCTGGTGCGACCAGAAAGCCCAGCTTCTCCTTTCTGGCATCCCAATTTTGTGGTCAAGTCCCTCCAGTCAGATCTGCAGATTTTCTCTGTAAAGGGCCGGGGAGAGCCCCAAAGGAAACTGGCTACAAGTAACAACGAGATAAATTCTGCAAATGCAAGCAAGTGGATTGAAAGAGATAACAAATGTGGAAGTGCTTATCAGGGACTGTCCCCCACCCCCAGCTGGCGGGGGAACCTGCACATGGGTGGAATTCCTCAGTGCTGTCTAAATGTGCAGACTCCCCTTTCCCTCCTTCAGGACACTCGATCCTGCCTTCCGATCCCTCCTTGGCTCTGGCTCCAGACTCCAGATTCTCAAGGAATGAAACAAATATGGATTATATGCTGTGGGAGAGGCACTAGGCATAGGGGATAAAAAAAATAAATGTGACAGAATTTTTCTCTTGAGGGGTTCAGAGAAGAAAAGTCATGTGACTGTTGTATGCAGAGCGCTCCCTGTATGGTCTAGTCATGGCACAGAGCAGGTGCCGATCAGTTCTTTGTAGGAGTGGAGAAGGGGATTATGGATTTATCAGGGCAGGGGTGGTTGAGTCTTAAAGGTCTAACTTTTAGAAGTTAGTCATCTTGTAGGGTGGGAAGGGACAGAGGGGCCAAACAGAGGGAGATAGATAGCTTGTGCAAAGCATGGAAGCAAGAGAAAACACGTGCACACCAGAGAAGTCTATTTAAGTCACCCTAATTAAGGACCTTAGAAAAAATAAGATGAAACCAGAGAGGAGACAAACTATAAGAGACTCTTAATTCTCAGAAACAGACAGTTGTTGGAGGGGTGGAGGTGAGGGGGTAGGGTAACCGGGGGATAGGCATTAAGGAGGGTGTGTGATGTAATGAGCACTGAGTGTTCTATGCAACTGATGAATCACTAAATTCTACCTCTGAAACTAACAGTACACTCTACACTAATTATATTGAATTTACATTAAAATAATTTTTTTAAAAAAAGGACCTTAGAATTTTGCTGGGGAGAAGAAATATGAAACAACCCTATGTTCATCAAACTAACATGTCACGTAGATAGTGGAAAGAATTTTAAGGAAAGGAAAGAGCTTGGGGTAGTCAATGAAAGATTGATGCCAGAGGTGACATAGGAATTAGTCCTTGAAGATGGGACAGTTTTTTTGAAAGGAGGGAGTGAATTCATGATTGAGGAAAAACATGAAGAAAGCCATGAAACAAGAGTGCATATGCCATTGCCAGGAAGTGGGGGATTTGAGCCTGAGACCCTTCAGTAAACCTGGTTCCTTTGAAGGACAGCATAGCCAGTGGAACAGTGGGCAGAGGAAGACTCTTGCCTTCTCTACTCCAGACCCTCAGGCTCTCCGGAATCAGTCCCCTTCTGCAGATAAGGGTCAGTGTTACCAAAAGTCAGAAGAAAAAGTAACCAAGATCCTCCCCAACCCCCAAGAACAAAGTTCATCTGGTTTTAGAATCTCTTCCCTCCTGCAACCAGATTCTCGCTTTCCAGGCTCACAGTGTCTATAAGAGTATGGGAAGATAAAAAATAAAAATAAAAATAAAGAAAAGAGTATGGGAAGATGAAGGACACAGGGATGTCCTCACTGTCCTTGCCTGGTGGGGGATGGTTCCATTTCCTCTAAATATGTTCTTGTGTACACCATCTACATGTGCTGGTATGCTGTGTTTACTCGCTAATTGTTCCACTGTTTCACATTTAGCATGGCTTTTTCTCAGCCTCTCCAATCTTTTTGTTATGGTCTTAATGTATGTCAAGGCCAATCCCTGGAGATTTATAGCAAGTGACACAGGGTGGACCCATGCGAGGGAAAAGGGAATCATGCAAACTCACACGTAGTAGAAAGTTGCATGAGTCAAAGGGCAGTCAAAGAGTCAGTCAGACACCAGAAGAAGTCTGTAGAATGAAACAGGCAGGGCTCCAGAATCCAAACATGCAGTTGGGCAATATAAACTTAGGAATTTAGACCAAGCACGGGGAACTGAGGATTCCATCAAGATGGTCAGGAGGTGTGTCAGAACATGGGTGAAGGACACAGGTTTACAAAGGAGATGTGTAAACGTAGGTGAAAATCTCGTGGTCAGCATGCTCTTATTTACTTCCTGTTAGATTTACATCCTGCAGATGAACACCTGGACCCTACAGGTAGAAGTGGTAAGGTTGCCTCCTTGGCCAGAGTGGGAAGTAGGGGATGGACCATGAGAGCAAACCCTGAGGAGTATCAACCTTCCCTACGAGGAGAAGCGAATTGAGTCTTGAGTTATTTATACACAAAGCCTGAACAATGGATGTGCTTAATCCCTAAAGAATCAAAGAGGTTAGTGTTATTGGCAGAGAGTCTTTTAGAAAAATGTACAATGACATTATTAGGCAAATGTTTCATACATTTGTCAAAAAAAAAAGTCAAAACATTAGGTCATGGATCTTAACGTTAGCCAGAGCGTATTAACATGAGAGATCCTTTGCTTCTCAAGTTAAATCAATGTTACTCCAGCACAAAGACTTATGAAATGTGATTATGTTTATATTGCAAAGGATGTTCTAATATCGAAACCAATTCAGGCTTTTTTTTTTTTTTTTTTTTTTTTTGGTTTAGCCAGAATATATAACGATCATTTTCTTTTAGATTCAGTCCTGAAGTAATATCTATATTTAGGCTAAAAAGGTGCTTTTCTCTATGAAATAACCACCACTTTATATTTTTACACAGATTGGGTAAACACATAAGTAATTAGGTAATCGGAACAGAGCTGCAACATAGCCTAGCACAGTACTGCCCTGAAAGAGCATTTGAAATTAGAATTTAAACAGTAAAGGAAATTACAGCATAAAATTACACATTTTTAAATACAGGAGTCTTAGGATTTTGCTTAATTTAAATATTCCCTTCATAATAGTGTGAGCATTAAAATGTGGAGACCAAAGAAATAGTGTTTTTTACATTTACTTCTGGGTGAAATTTTAAGTTACTATTTAGCATCTACTAAACTTTGAAAGTATTAGATGTGATGACTTCTATTCCAAATTTTCCATTTATGTAAAGCAAACTTCCTAGTTTTTGCTCTTTCTGTAAAGAACATATTGGCCAATAGAAAAAAAGTTTTAGTTTCTTTCAACAAGATCCCTCAACTCTGACAGAGACACTTTTTTTTTTCTAATGCTTTGTGTCTTATAGTTGAGAATTTTTATTTTTCATGTAAATTATATAAATTTCATGTAAATTATATAAATTTAAATTTTCATGTAAATTATATAATGAGGTTGGTCTTAGGGAGTACTTGTGACAGAGAGGTGAAAAGAGGCATTGTGTGATCACTGGTTTCCTTTGTGAGTTTACAGAACCTCTTGAGTTCTGCAATTAGTGGAGTAACAGTATTTTTTAACATTTTAGTTTCTTCTCTGAAACCAATCTGTGGCTAGTTTTTTTTTTTTTTTTTTAAGTGTAAATGATACAGAGATGAATATGTTATGGAGAACCAGTCTTTATCACTCAATTTATTACCTTGCTTCTAAAGTTGGGATTAAAAAAATTGATAATTTGGTGGGTCAATCACAGTAAGATTTCAAAAAACTTTCCTTCGAATCACTGAAAGACTTGTCATGTGTAAATATAAAGTTCTGTTGCTTTTTATGGACTTTTTGTGATCTTGAGATACCATGGTCTTGAAATACTCTCCCTGAAGTATAACTGATACCCGTGGGCTGCAACATCTCCTGGCACATTGTGGTTACTGGGGTCTTGACCATGACCCTGACTCCAGGGAGCGCCATACGTGGAAGCCCGTGGAGTATGCAGGCAGATGCTGGGATGGCTATATATCTGTTCTCCTCCTGAGGGCCTAAATAGGCACTTTAAGGTCGCAGTAAGGATCTGATGTTGCCAGCTTTCATGGAGTAACAGACTTTTATTTATTTATTTATTTTTTTAAGAGAGAGAGAGTGAGAGCAAGCAGGGGGAGGGACAGAGAGAGGAGGAGAGAATCCCATGCAGACTCCCCACCGAACATGGAACCCAGCTCAGGGCTCCATCCCATGCATGACCCTGAGATCATGACCTGGGCTGAAACTAAGAGTTGGGCACTTAACCAGCTGAGCCACCCAGGCACCCCTGAGTCTCAGACTTTTTTTTACTTGTGCCCTGTCGCTTCACATAGAATGACTGCAAGGACATACTGGGTGCCACCCAGGAACAGGACACCCCAGCATTGAGGGCTCCCCGCTGCTGTTGTCAGGAAGGACTGCAGGCTAACAGGAGGACAGTATAAATGAGCTCCTCCCTTCTCCCCATTACCTGTACTCACCTAGGAAAGGGAGAAGGCTGACCCATAGCCAGAGTTTCTAGTGGACCTAGTCCATTTCCCAGGATTCTCTCTCAGAAACTTAGGACTGTTTTCATGGTGTGTATCTGTTGATCACAATTCTCATTTGTGGCCCAACTCAGAGGTGAGAAGGGCTTAAGTTTCCTTGTGAGATTTTTTTAAAGCTGTTTATCATAGGCGATTTTTCTCTTAGGTTCATTCAAAAGGACCACGTGGAAAAATGAAAGGGAAAATATCCACTTCTTGGTAAACATTTTAGAATGAGGCAAATGATAGCGCGGCTCAGGAGAACAGCACGACCATTCTGCTGGAAACATAGAATGGCTAATATCTGATACCCTTGAACTTGGATTTCATCTATGATGTCATGGCCTCCCCTTGTTTTATGTCCAAGAACCCAGACTTTGTGGGACAAAAGGCCTTCTGTGTCAGAGTTATTTCCTGTCGAGTGTGGTTTGGTGCAGACACAGAAATATTTGAGAAAACCTGCATCCTCGGGAACCCTGATGGACGTGGTACCAAGGGTCGGGCAGGCAGCTGGGTTCGTCATGGGCTCCACTGACATTTCACTCTGAGGGTCTTATTATATAGCACTTCCCTGCTTGTGAGATGTTGCATGGTCATTCACCATGGTAGTTAGCGCAGTGGAATGCTCACCCCATTGAGGGCTGTGCCAAGAGCCCACAGCTGCTAGGGTTCAGTTTTGTAGGGAAGAGGGAGAGGAAGTTCCCATCCCTTGCCCTGGTTTTATACAGGGACCCACAATGCACAGGACAGAGCTGCGTCCTGGACACTCTCTTCCCTGATCGTAGCCCTCCCGAAGGTCAGCCTACTCGATCTCGAGGGTCCCCGCGCTGCCCTTTGCACGGATGCCATCAGAGGATACCATATAAGTTTCTTTCCTGAAGATCCACTAGAACAGGGGGACCATAGCCAACCATGCTGAATGGATGGAAAATCTGAAACAGAGTTTATTTGTAGTTATTTATATCCATCTTATTCCCGAGGTACTTAAATTTAAGGACAGAGATTAAAAGACTTAAGAATAACCCCAAGGCAGAGCTGGAATGAACTTCTGAGGCCTTGTTTTGAAAGGAAATGCTTCCTCCTGGTAACCTAAGGAAAGCACACAAGAGAAGAGGAATTCACCTCCATAAAATAGTTTCAGGCAGAGCACAGTCCCCATTCTTGGTGGTTCTAGATAGCTAGGACCAAGAGGCGTCTTTAATGACCTTGCAGGCCAATGTACTTACTTCCTCACCACCCGAGTGGTAAGAAATATGTCCTTTTATTTTATTAGTTGTATTTGTGGACCTTTTTCATCTTTCTTCAGTCCAGACACCATCTGGAGTGTTCTGGTCATGTAAGTGGACCGGTGTCTGCAGATTGCCCTCTCTGGTCAGCAGGGATGTATGGGTGCCTGTGTCCATGGACTGATGTCTCCAGAAAGTGACACCTACCCACAGAGGAGACGCGCTGCCTCTGGGGCTGGGCGATCTCTTTAAGGACTCTCTCCTCTTCCTCAGTCGGATCTTCCTTACTCCTTACTTTCCTCTCTCTCTGCACAGGGTCGGGCTTTCCGGCTTCTTCCCACTCACCCTCTCTCCCCAAGACTTACTGATTCCTCCCCAACAGGCTGACCACCTGGTAGTTGGATACAGTGACCTGAACCTCTCTTCCCCAGAAAGCCCTGTCCCCGTCCCTGAGAATAGACATGAACGGTGGGGACACACCAGGAGTCCTCTTATGACCCCGAAGAATAAGAGTAACTTTGCAGTGCCAGGCGCTCAGCCTTCCTCCCTAATCACACCCAGCCAACAGTTGTTTTAATCGCCACCGAATATACAAAGTACGTAATCGTAAATTGTATAGACCTATTTTAAAAGGTCTCCAAGGAACACATTGGCACAGTGTCCTGTGGTCACCTGTTAACAGATTAATTTCCAGGGATCCTCACTTCAGGGGGTGTGTCTTGGAGTTCTGGGTCTCAAGCGGGCAGGTTTCTTTTTAGTGTGCAAGGGCAGTAAGTGGCCCTCTGGGGGCAGGGAAGAAGGCCAGGGAACATGGCTTGGTGGGACATCTGGGGTCTTTCCCTTTAGGTCCCATCCCTGGGGGATGGGTGGTGACCATCCTCATCTTTCTGCCCGTGCCTGAGGTGTCCACAGGTCTCCTTAGGTTGTCATCCTGGCCCTTCAGAGTTTAGACCAAGCCCCGTCCTGTGACACCTCTTTGCCTTCCGGGTAGTTCAGGCCTTCCAACAAGCTTGGGCTGCACATTCTCTGCCTTTCTGGGCTTCCTCTGATCTTTCTGGAATGTGCTTACCCTGTTCTCTGGATGGTAGTCTTGGAAAGTCTGGCAAGGTTTGTGTTAATCTTCAGCATGTAAACACAGCGTGCAGAAATACCAGCTGAAGTCCACCCACCTGCAGTCTTCCGTCTGGACACTCACCTGCTTGCCTTTCAAGCCTTCCAAGAATGCAGAGCTCCCAGGGCTGTCAGCCCATCTAAGGAGAGAGTAAGAACCCACAGAGCGTCCAGGCTTGGTGCTGGCTGCAGGCCGCAGTGGCAGGGTCTACCCAGGCCCCTTGGGATGAGGCGGGGAGGCCATCCAGAAAGTCCCAGTGCAACTGGAAGGGGAGCCATGTGAGCCCGCTGGCCTGCCCGCCCTCGGTGCCCAAGACGGTATGCGAGCTGTGGCCTTACAAGGTCATAAGAAACCCGAGGCTGCGAGTTAGGGGAGGAGGGCGGGGAGGCTGGGACTGCAATCCCCAAGCAGAATATCCATCACAATGGGAGGAAAGCAGGGGCAGAGGAGCCTGGCAGGCCCCTCTGGAGCTCTTCAGCACAGTATTTAAGGATCCCTAAGGAGGCCAGCAGCTACACAGACCCCAGTCTTCGAACGGACTCCTCCTTGCCCAGGCCCCCACCCCGGGGAAGTGCCGAGAGCTGGCACTGAGCTCCCACGGGGGTGGGGTGAGGGGAGCTTTTCCAAGTGCCTGCCTTCCAGCTGGGCTCCCAGCGGTGCTGGGTGCTGCAGTCTGGTCCCCTTGCAGCTGTGACCTCCAGGCTGCCCAGAGGCCACACTGCAGGGCTGGGAGCCTGGCCGCGTGGGCTCCGAGTGCAAGGAAGGGTGAGGAGTCTACGCTCTGCCCGCTTCCCGGCTGACACCGAGTCAACTTAGGGCACCCCACCCACATCTGTGTATTGTAATTCTCTGATTTATTTTTACTTGAACACGATCTAGCAGTCGGTCCTGTGTTTCCTACACATCATCCTTCTCCGTATTATCCCTCTGTGGTTCTCTGGGGTGGGGACAGTGGTCGCTCTGACTTCCTTGGTACTTGTGCAGTGTTCTGCATTCCACACACCTCTCTCTCTCCCTCCACTCCTCCTCCCCCCGTCATTTATTCATTGAACTCGCTTGTCTTTACTGCTTTCCAGAATGCCCTTCCAAGGCTTTCAAGTTCTCCGGTTCCATTACCCTCCTATCCCTGCTTCCTTGTGAAGTCTTCTCCTATTGCCGCAGGCCCCCCCTCCAAGTTTTCCTTCTCTCTCAAATTCCTATGGTGTTTATTGTTTATACCTTTAGTCTAACGATTCGTAAACTGTTAATGCATGCATTCATTCACTGAACCCCTGTCTCCGCGCCCCGTGTGTCGGGGACTCCCCTGTGCACAGGGCCATGTGAAGATGAGTGGAAGCTGCCTGCCAAGAGCTTACGGTATAGTAAGGGACAAAGGTAAAAAGCAAATCATCAGGACTGGGGAAGTGTGCACTTCCTAACACACACATTTTGAGGGCAGTGCTAACTAGCCTAAAGGAGAGGGGACCAGCTCTCTCTGGAGGAGGTGGGAAATGTTTCAGGTGGAGGATATAGCTGATAAGCTGGGTTTTGAAGAGTGAGTGACAAGAGGAGCTCGGCAGGTGACAAATGGGTGTCCAGCAGAGGAAGAGAACCTTCCAGGTCAACAGGATCGCCGCTGTGACCGTAGGGAGGCCTGAGACACCAGGACTTGCAGCTACCTGTGACATTTCATATATTAAACACCTATTCGTGTCTTGTATAATTGTAACAGTTTTTTTTCCAGCGAGGTGACAAAGCTCTGCTGACATTTATCCAAGTCCCTTTACGTCTCAGCCCCTTAATTTTAACCCCGGGATTGTTCCCGGTGTACAGTTTCCAAGCCAGGAGACGCGAGGACTAATGGGATCAGCTGTGATTGGTTTTGCTTCTGTGTCGGTTTAGACCAAGGATGCCCTGTTCACGATTCTCCACGACCTGCGACCCCAGGATCACTTCAGTATCATCGGATTTTCCAACCGCATCAAAGTGTGGAAGGACCATTTGGTGTCAGTTACTCCCGACAACGTGAGAGATGGCAAAATCTATATTCACCACATGTCGCCCACTGGAGGTAAACACCAGTCCTTGTTGTCATGTTGCCTTTGAGGCGATCATAAGTGAGTTGCTAATTTTCTGCCAAGAGAAGAGGATTTGAAAGCTGAAGCTGATTGCAGGAAAGGAGATAAAGGTGAGTGCTTTCCCAGAAGCTCGTTTCCCTGAGCACCACGTCTGGAACGTCTCATCTTCCAGGCCCAAACTGAGATGGTCAGGTAAGGTAGGGGGGAAATACTTGATAGGTTTTGGAACCTTTCCTGGTTTATCTCACGGATCCGAACAATGGAGCTGTTTTTGTCAGTCGCTCTTGGGTGAGGGATCCAAGCCAATGAGAAGGTTTGGTGTTTTGTGTGCTTGAACGTTAGCATTTTAGGAGGTCGCAGTTGGGACCACAGTGCTGAACCATTCATTGTATTGGCAGAGCCGTGCCAGCGAGCAGAGCATGAATCCTGGGTGCCCTGGGACATGATGTGCACGGAAAGTGTGATGGGCTCTGAGTCTTTGTGCACTTGCCTTGGGTGTGGTGCCCAGGGGAGAGTGTGAAGGATGGAAAGGTCATACGAGGTTCTAGGGAGAGGAGAGAATCGGGACATACGTCACCCAGCTGTGCTAGAGGCAGGCTCCTTCAGCTCAGGACATGTGGGGCTTACTCTCACTGCCATCTCTGTCTCCAGTTCAGTGGACCCATGACAGGTGTTGGAGCATTTATGGAAACTCCTCAAGACTCTCTCTGCCCTTTCTAAAGGGCCTTTACAGGGATGTCATCTCCTGGGTTTAGTGTCTCAGTTGGTTCTCATTTGGTTATTGGGGAACATAGAAAACACCCAGGTCAGTTTTCTTCCGACTTCTCATCTTTCACCTAGGTATTATTTTCTCTCCACGATGAAGCTCTGATCTCTAAGATGAACTTTGTTTAGAACTCAATCTTGTTTGGCTGGAACTCTGACTAGCCGTGGGATTTCCTACCTGTCTGTACAACAGTGTGGTCTAGGGACTGATTTATGGTTGATGAGAGAGAAAAAAGATTGGATTTAATGATTTGGGAGGAAGTCAACAGGACAGTCAAGTCCTGGAGGGAGGAAAGTGTTCTTCATCTTCAAAGGGCCCTGGTTCCCAGCACAGGACCTGATGTGTATAGCTCGTGCTCCATGAGTGTTTGTTAAGTTGAATGCATTTCAGCGGCACTACTCACTCTTAGAATGGTGTGTGTGTGTGTGTGCGTGTGCGTGTGTGTGTGTGTGTGTGTGTTGGCATTGGGTGTAGGGATAGAGCTTTAGGAAACGGCTGGTGTGTATTATGTTCTTTTGGAATCCACACCTTAGAGACCTTATTAGTCTCCTTTATTTTTTTTCTCAGCATTTCATCACCCCAACCTCTACAGGTGAGCAGAAAGTTGGTCTGTTCCTCTCAGAGAAGCGGATGGGCAGGGCTGGGAGCGTAGGTTCCAAAGCCAGACTGTGTCTGAAGCCGGCCCTGTCACCTACGAGCCATTTACTGTGTCTGGACCTGAGTTTACCCATTTCCAATGTGGACAGTAATGGGGTTGTGATGAGGATAAAATCAGTTAAAATATTTGAAGTGCCTAGAACGGTGGCTGGCACATGGGAAGTCCTCTTTCAGTGTCAGATGTGGTCATTTCACCCAAGCAGCCCCTCCCTCTGGTGCTCTTGGGTCCTCTGATGACCTGGGTGGGCTCTCAGTGGGATGGCTGGGTCAGCTCCCTGTGGAGAGCCCCTCCCTATTCTTAAGAGAGCAGGACATTTCTGCCCAGGGTTCACATAGGTTTGATTTAATGCCCTGCTGTGCCTTGGTGCCTGGGACTAGGAAAGCTAAGTCTGTCCCTTTGCTTGGGCTCTCTTTGGCCTTAAAGTAGAATGAAAGATTTGACACCATTGCCAAGTTCTAGATTAAAGGGAGGATAAACACCTGCCTTTTTGTCCAGGCTCATCCATCCAGAGGTTAGGTGAAACGGGCTGGGTGCTCAGAAAGCTAAGATAACAAGCCCAAAGAAATGTTAAGTACTGTTTGAGCTATAACTTTCCCTTATCTTCAGATTCTGTGTGCATCTCAGAATTATTGATATGTTTGCAGACCTAGACATCTTTTTTTTTAGCCAGAAATTCTGGAGAATGTGAAGCAATTGGGAGAAATGATTTGGTTCACTCAAACATGGTGCATTTTGTGGGTGGACAAACCTCACTCAGGACAGGGTGATGGCTTGTGGTGATGGGTCTACAGCTTTATAAATGTACTAAAAGTAATTGTAATTGTGTACGTAAAGTGACACAATTTTATGTAAATTTTGTTTGTAAATTTTATCTCAGTAAAGCCATTAAGGAAAAGAAGAACCCACTGGAGGCAGGGAAAGGAAGCAGGTATTTACTCTCAATTTTACTAGGTGAAAGAACAGCAACAGTGTCCCCAAATGAAATTCTTAGGTAATCTGAAAGCTCATGTTGGCCGGCAGTGTCCACCTCAACCCGCCACCCACCCATCTCTCTGCCTACCAAGCAGATGCCGGTGTAACGATGGCCACAGACACTGTCCAACTTTAGCCAGAGCTGTTGGTGACAAGCCCAACAGCTCTAAGGGAGAAATGAGAGGGCTGACAGGTGTAAAACTCAAAGCCTTTGCTTTGTGGCGGTTCTGACAAGTAGAGAAAACAGAGGCCTTCCAGGGTTGACCCCACCTCCTCATTCAGTGCCCTTTCTTTCCCTCTGGGATTTGCTCTCCCTCCAAATTCCTGGGTCCAACTCCCTCCCGCCCCCGCCCTTTGCAAAGCTAGTCCCCGAAGAGGAGTAGGAACTTTTGACACTAAGGTATTGAAGACTTCTCAGTCAGATACGTTCAGAAGTGGGATATGGCAGGATAATTCAGTGCCATTCCCAGTCATTTAGCAAACGCTTGCCGGGGGTCCAGATAGGCTGGCATCACCCCGTATGTGCAGGTGACTTCTCTCCCCATGCACATCCTCCTGCTACTGCTCTGACGGTTGTGGGTGCACCAGAGCCATGACCATGCACCCCAGTGAGGGAGGCGGCACAGATGCTTGAGTTGGCGTGTTTGGTGTCCCCCAGGCACAGACATCAACGGGGCCCTGCAGAGGGCCATCAAGCTGCTCAATGACTATGTGGCCCACAATGACATCGAAGACCGAAGTGTGTCCCTCATCGTCTTTCTGACCGATGGGAAACCCACCGTCGGGGAGACCCACACCCTCAAGATTCTCAACAACACCAAGGAGGCTGCCCGTGGCCAAGTCTGCATCTTCACCATCGGCATCGGGGATGACGTGGACTTCAAGCTGCTGGAGAAGCTGTCGCTGGAGAACTGCGGTCTCACACGGCGGGTCCTGGAAGAAGAGGATGCAGGTTCACAGCTCATCGGGTCCGTATGTCTGTCTTCTCCAGACAGTGGAACTTGGGCTCTTGGGAGAGGGCAGAGGGTTGTGTGGTCATAAGTCATCACACTGGGAGACGTCCCAAGGAATTTTTAACCCAGGTCAATCCGGATTCAGATTCTAGGCTCTGCTCTGTGACTTGAGGCATGATTGAGACTATGCTTGCTCAGTTTCCTCATCTGTAAAATGAGGATTATGGTTGGTTGACAGAACTGAGTGAGCAAACCAGTGTAAAGTCTCAGCGGGATGGCTAACACACCTACTGTGTGTTAGGTCTTCAGTTAGCTGCTGAGATTTTAATTGTCTTCTTGATACTTCTGGTAAACTTGCTAGTGCACCAGTGCACTGACGCAATGTCTAAGGTGTTTGCCTCAATTCCACCTGAGGCATATGTAGAGGTTAGTGCTGTCTCCTTCCTGTGTACTGGTTGCAACTGGCCACTGATTCTCTTTTCTGAGGTGGGGAAGAAGCTAGATCTTAGCTTTTCTAACTCTGTTTGGAGCCTTCCCACAGCTGTCATGTTGCCAAACATGGGGTGGGCTTTGCTGTTGATTTGAAGAAGTGCTGACACTTAGTGCCGCATTATGTGCTTGGACCTTCTTTACAGTATATATAGTATATACTTAAAAGGAAAAGTGAGGTTTGGGTGGATTCACAGCTGTTTAATAGCCATATTCAAGAGGATATTCATGAATGAAAGATCGAATTGGAGGTCTCTAAGGTGGGCAGTAAAGATGGTCCTTGGGATAAGGCTAGCCACCGTTCTCCTCCTTCCCCCAGTGTTCTGGTCAAAGATTTAAATAAAAAGACAGATTTGCTTCTCACATTTTCAAAATTATTCAAAACTATATTCAAAGAGGGAGAATCTAGTGCATTGTGTAATAAGATTCAATAACGGGCTCAGAAGCAAAAGCAATTACATTGAAACAAACCAACTGCCCTGTTGTATTACCAAAACCATCATCAATTACCCAACATTTATCACAAACTTGCCATGCGCCGGACTTTCCTACATCTCTTGTCTCAGGGGATCCTCACAGAAAGCCTAGAAGCGAGTGTAGTGGGGTCCAAGAGAAGCTTCCATGCAGATGATCCTCTCCTGTAATATCTGGACACACTAGACTCTGTTCCATGAAGTAACTCAGAGATTCCTGTTCCTCTTCTTTGGTTGCTCTACACCCCTCAGGCGTTGTCTTTAACTGCAAGGTTGAAATTAGGTGACTATCACTTCTATAGAATATACTCTAGCCCCAAAGAGGGGGGAAAGAAAAGAAAACCAGAGTAAGAAAGCCATTTTATTTCAAGCAAGCATTGCAGAAGCAGTCTGTATCACTTGTACTCATATTCTGGTGGTGAGACCATGGCCATATTTGGCCAGAGTGGAGGCTAAAAATTGTAGTTGGTAGCTGGCTGGATAGAACTCAGTTAGGAAAGAAAGGAAAGTGGGTTTGAGGGGACCCCTCATAGTCTACCAAAGCAGTTACTCCAGCATTCCAACTTTATAGAAGAAGACACCGAAGTTCAGAGAGGTCATGTCACGTGGCCCAAGACACCCAGCAAGGAAGTGGCTGAGCTGACCTCCACAGCCTGGGCTGTCTAGATCGTTGGAAGGGGGTTTAGATTACCCCCTTATGCAGCAAAAAGCAACATTGTGAGAACCAGGAGAAAAGCCAATGCAAACCAGTGAGGCATTACACACGAGCTTATTGTTAGACCAAGATGAGATTTCTCGAGGATAACGGGCTGCTCAAAGTGTATCTGGAATATGTGATTGGTTCTAAAAATTGTGTTTTAAGAGCCCTTTTGAGAAGCATAGGTGTGCACAAAGGAAAGTTACCAAGAGGCCGCTCAGCTCAGGGTGCCCGAAATCGTATCATATGAAGAATAGTTACGGATTGAGGACAGGAGTGGGGGGATCAACGAGGTGACACAAAGAGGACATTTCAAGGCGCACATGGCAGTGTCTGTCAGACATTTAAATGCCTGTGGTTTTGAAGCATTTGAATGTTGAAGGTGGATTAGACACCTTCGTGGGGTGTTGCTCCAGAAGCAGAGCAGAGATCCGTGGGTGGGAACTGCCCTGTGACCTACCCCAGGGGACGCCTCCTCCCTGTCAGAGCAGTGGAAAGGAGGCGGGAAGCCTGTGGGATGGCGAGTTCTCTGCCACAGGGAGGTGTTCAAGCTACCGCTGCCCGGCCTCCTGGCCCCTGCGCTCCGCTGGGTGGTGTTGGACTTGCGGGCCACTGAGACCCGCGGTCCCCTGGCAGGTGGGGCCTGGGTGGCCTGCAGCCCCAGCTCGCCCTGACTGTCTCCCTGCGTCCCTCCTGACGATGCAGGTTCTACGATGAGATCAGGACCCCTCTCCTCTCGGACATCCGGGTGGATTACCCGCGGGCCGCGGTGGAGCAGACCACCAGGACCCTGTTCCCCAACTATTTCAACGGCTCGGAGATCGTCATTGCGGGGAAGCTGGCGGACAGCAGTGCGGAGCAGCTGCACGTGGAAGTCACGGCTAGCAACAGCAAGAAATTTGTCATCCTCAAGACGGACGTGCCCGTGGGTCCCCGGGAGGTGGGGAATGGCGTGGCAGGAAGCGCCGGGCCCGAGGGCGGTGGCGCGGGGGGCCCCAAGCACGTGGAACGGCTGTGGGGCTACCTGACGGTGCGTGAGCTGCTGAGCTCCTGGCTGCACGGCGGCGACGGGCCGGAGAAGGAGCGCGCGCGGCAGAAGGCGCAGGCCCTGGCCGTGGCCTACCGCTTCCTCACCCCGCTCACGGCCATGCACCTGCAGAGGTCGGCCCTGCGGCTGGACCAGCCCGGGGATGCGCTGGGCACGGCTGCCGCCGCCGGCCCGGAGGCCCTGGTGCAGAGCCTGCGGGGCGCCAGCCCGCAGCCAGGTGAGCAGCCTCCGGGGCGGCAGGTGCACTGCCGGGGCCCCCTGCTGTCCCTCCCCGGCTCAGATCATGCTGTGCCCGGTCTTCAGCGGCCGTCGTACACTCCGGGGTCTGCAAAGAGTGGATCTGTAGAGAAATGAGGCATTAGTCCCGGAAATGCTGTCCCATAAAGTCCATCTGCTGATCAATCAGCAACATTGGGTGCGGCCCACGGACGAGGCCGTATTGGAGGCACCAGGGTTGAACAGAGGGGTGAACACAGATGCGTTCCCAAGTGCCCTCCTCCATCTGTGAGCCTCCAGAGCCGGGCCCGCTTACCCCCGGGCGTGCACGTTCACCAGCCATGGGCACCTGGGGCTCAGCCCTGCGAGTGGAGACACACAGCCCCTGGGGGGTGGGACCCCACTCGCTCCGCGGCACACTCGCTTTGTGGAATGTCAGAACACTTTCCCCTGCGATGCCTTTTTTTTTTTAAAAAAACATTTTATTTATTTATTCATGAGAGACACACAGAGAGAGGCAGAGAGACACAGGCAGAGAGAGAAGCAGGCTCCATGCAGGGAGCCCGATGTGGGACTCGATCCCGAGGCCCCAGGGTCACGACCTGAGCCGACGGCAAATGCTCAACCCCTGAGCCCCGCAGACGTGCCTAATGCTTGCTTTTTATTGTCTTGAGAACGTATGTGAGGGAGGACGCTCTGGATCCTCGAGAGAATTCATCCTTTGCGTGCTTATCACTCAGAATCTACACAGAAACTGTCGTTACCAGTCTCAGGCCGTCTCGTTGGGGGAAATCAGCAGCGACAGGCACAGGAAAAGGAGAGGGGAAAGTAGTTCTGCCAAAGCACAGCCGTATAATCTCAGTAATAACGGTTTGTGGAAAAGAGGGTGCTTCATATGTGCAACAAGTTTACTGAATTCCGGCCAAGTTCACATCTCCTAAGGGGAGGGAATTGACATGAACCCAGGGCCTGCAAACACTGTCTCATTTATTCCTCAGGTCCTAAACCCTGAGCAGCACCTGGGTGTGGTAGGGAGAGCGGAACGGGAGGACCCAGCCCCCGCTGTTTCTGCGGTGTGGCACGTGGCAGGTGTCTGAACCTCTCTGGGCTTCTGTTCCCTGGTCTATGAAATGTAGATCCTAAGCATCCCCCTGAAGGGCCATTGCAAGGATTAGACGCGTCAAGTCTTCGGCACATAGCAAGCACTCCACAAATACTAGATCCCTCTGCTGCGAGGGATGTAGGAGTAGCCATTTATTGAAGGATTCAGATGATAACTCTATCTGGATTATTACTTTTATTTTTACATTTTTATATTTTTTAAATTGAAAAAAAAAAACAACAATGCACAATTCACCATCTTAACCGTTTCGAAGTATACAGTTCAGTAGTGTGACACATATTCACAGGTCTCCAGGACTGTTTTCAACTTGCAAACCTGAGCCTCTGTATCCATTGGACAGCTGTACTCCCAGCCCATAACTATTCGTTAGTAGGATAGAATGTTTTCTATTATTATTATTATTATTATTATTATTATTATTATTATTATTAGCTTTGCTTTCTCTTATGATGTATGCAGAAATCTTAGGAAGAATATGACCTAATGTATAAAGGAATAAAATAACCCAGTGTTCACGTGGTACGCCTTCACTTGTGTGTTGGGAGGCCCAGCTCCTTGGTTAAAACAGGTGATGTTGGGCAGCCCGGGTGGCTCAGCGGTTTAGCGCCGCCTTTGGCCCAGGGTGTGATCCTGGAGACCCGGGATCGAGTCTCGCGTCGGGCTCCCTGCATGGAGCCTGCTTCTCCCTCTGCCTGTGTCTCTGCCTCTCTCTGTGTGTCTCTCATGAATAAAATAAAATAAAACAACAAAAAAAATAAAACCAAAGAGGTGATGTTTTTAAATGACCACAGGTGCATTCGAGAGCTGTGTTTCACTCACCCCGGACCTCTTGTCTGTGCCTCTGCCCTCATCCCCCTTAATGAATAACAATGGTGGCTCTCTTCCTTCCTTCTAGGACCTGCTCTCAAGAAACCGTACAGCCCAAGAATTAAGGTCTCCAGAACGTCAGGTAAGGAAAAGCCTGTGGTTGTGTGTCCCTTGAGGGCTGAGATGTTTACCAGGTGGATCACCAGGAGTTCCCCGAAGCCAGTAAAACGCCAGCCCCTAGAGCACGACACGGGACCCACGGTTGTTCAGCAAAAGGCAGCAGCGAGAGGCAGTTCTAAGAACAGGGGGAGGGATCCGTCCTGCAAACACCGAGGCGAGGCTGTGGCCCCAGGGAGCCCGGCAGCCCTGACGGGGGGGGGGGGGGGGCACATGCAGAGCAGAGGCACCTTTCCATCATTACTGAGCTTAAAAGTCACTTGTTTCAAGAGATGCGAAGGGGACGTGCGTCCCGCTGCCCGTGTTACGGATATCTGTGATGTGCAGAGTCTATTATTATTGTTGTTATTTTAATCTTTGGCTTTAGAAGGGAAAGACCAATAAAAATAGCATAAAATTTCCTTCGGCCAGCTTCCTGGGATTATGAGGAACATCCAGGCAGACTAACAACACAAAGGCAGAGTTTTAGTCCTCAAAGGTCCTGCAAAGAACACACGTCATCTTCTGTGGGTATCACTGCCTTGTTGCTGATATGCTCGACGGGCCAGATCGCAGAGCCAGGAACGTTCTAGAAGTTAGCCATGCGGAGAGGATGCTCGCGGGCTCCGATGCGAAGAGGACAACTCTTTTGCGCACGCACATGCTTTGTGGAATGCGAGGAGACTCTCCCCATGGATGCGGCATGGAATAATGACTTTCAGACCCGTCCTCTCCTTTTTGAAACAAGCGGCATCTTTCCGTGTAAAAGGATTTGGAGGATTTGAGTAGAAATGATGTGGTGTGAGCTCAAGAAACTCTCAAAGAACTGTCACATAATTTTTTTTTAAAGATTTTATTTATTTGAGAGAGAGAGAGAGCAAGCGAGCAGGGGGGAAGGGCAAGGGGAAGGAGAGCTGGACTCGGGGCTCCATCCCAGGACCCGGGATCATGACCTGAGGCGAAGGCAGACGCTTAACCCACTGAGCCAACCAGGCTCCAGAATTGTCACATAATGTTCGTACCTGGAGAGTGCCAAAAATACGGACTAGGATTTTACCTCTGATGGGTGTCTTTTTTTTTCTTTCTCATCTACAAAAGACCACCTTGTATTTCTTCGTGTGTCGTAGGGTGCCCGAGGCACTTCACAGTGACTTCAGCCAGATTCTTTCATGGGCCTTTCTGAGTCGTGACTGACGGAGACAGAAAGTTTTTTTGTTTTGTTTTGGTTTTTAGCAGTTACACCGAGGACATTAATTTGCTCGCGACTTGAAAAGACTGACCGTATGCAGATGCGTGCACGAGCATATGCGCGTGATGCGCAGAGGCATCCAGAAACACGCTGCATTTGGCATAAAAGTTAGAAAGGAACTAACTCTCCAGTGAGGGAAGAGAATTGATGTAGACGGTCGGGAATTATTTTGTCTGCACGGCCGGAGGCAAGGCCCTTCGTGTCTGTTGTCCAGAGGCAAAAATGAGGAGAATGTGCAAGGAACAGAGACTGGCCACACTCTGTGGTCTTATCTGTGGACAAACCCATGAGAGTGTTTAGGTCCACGTGCCCCAGAGGAGGGGTTTGCAGGGTCATCGCTGACCGTCTTTTCCAGCACCCAGTGACTCTGTGGCCTTCGTGCTCACCCCCCACCCCCATTGGGCTCGGTCACTGTCATGTAGGGACTGTGGAGCCTGGCCACTGTGCATCTAGTGCTGTGGTGCTCCGGTCACTGGAGATGGAGGGTTTGCATCCACAGCTCTTCCCTCGGGGGGTCAAAGGAGAAAGGAAATGATTTTCTTTGACCTGAGTGGGGTGGAAGGAGCATCCTGTTGTATTCAGGGGACCCGAGTTCACACCCCTCACACGCTGACCCTGTACCCCAGGTGTGTCCCTTTGCCCCCCCAGTCCCCTTCCTCGTTTTGACGTCGAGGATCAGTGACAGGCGAGCCAATCATGCGTGAGCAAGTGGGAGGGAGTATTCACACATGGAAGGCGCCCAGTAAATGTCTCTCTTGCTCTCTCCTGGTTTTTCCTGGTCGGGCAGTGGATGGAGATCCCCATTTTGTCGTGGATTTCCCCCTGAGCAAGCTCACCGTCTGCTTCAACATTGATGGGCAGCCGGGCGACATCCTAAGGCTCGTCTCTGACCACGCGGACTCTGGTAAGTTCCACGCTCCCTGCGACCTCCGGGCAAGGGCGAGGTAGGTGTGAGGGCCCCCTCTGTTCTTGGGACGGATGTCCATGTACAGAAGGGCCCACATGACAGACACTCCCCGAGGATCGTGGGGGCTTAATTAAAGGAAGCCGACTGCGTGCGGGGCTAGAGTCAGGAGGACGACGGCTGGAAGCCCTGCTCTGGCTTAACTCATTGAGCCTTGGGCACACGTCTCCCCTGGAACCTGGGGACAGGGGTACTCGCTCTGCCACTCTCACTGGCTGTTGTGAAGACCGGATGAAATAGCGGATGTGAAGTGGTTCTGTGAACGCCCAGGGGCTGCATAGATTCACGATCGATTATTGTCGGCACGTCTTTCCGTTCCAAAACTGTGATGGCAGGAAGGCTGGAGCCCTCAAGCCGTCTCTCCCAGCTCCTCCGTGACGTGAGGCTAAGCCTCCAGCTCTGTGTGCATCGAATGCAGAGGTGAAAAGGGCTCCGATCTCCTGCAGGCTGTAGAGGGGCTGGGTATAAGAGGTCTCGAGTCACCCGCAGGGAACAGTGCCTGAGGGATGGCTCTGTGGCGTTTCTGGAAGGCTAGGTGACACCTGTGGTGTAATCACCTAATACGTGATCCCGGGGCTCCTTTCCCACCTTGTTCCCTTGCAAGGCTTCCGAGCCTTCGGGCTAAGTCTCCGCGCATCCTAACTCAGGCTCAGCAGCGAGATGGGGGCCTGACCGTACCCCTCCCTGCAGGTGCCCACCTTCCTAGGGGCCTGTTCCTGGCACTTCTGTGATCAGCATGGTGTCTGTGAAGAAACGGCCAGAGATGCCTGGAGCCTCCAGGCTGCAGTAGCTGGCCTCTGCTCGTGCTCGGATTTCTCCTTCCCCCTTTCCCCCTGCCCCAGGGAAGGCAAGTCCACATCTTCGTTCCCCTGCTCCAACATAGGGACGATGTCACGCACACCTGCACGCATGCACACAGCCATTCAGTAGGACAGAGGGGCACATACCTGTGAGTCAGACTTCATGGTGCTGGAGACACAGAAGTAAGGCCAGAGGAGGAAGGAAAATCTATGAGATGCCTTTAGCCTGACGGTGGGATGGTGCGCTAACCACTGCCCTCGTCCCCTTGGTGGGATGGTGCGCTAACCACTGCCCTCGTCCCCTCTGCCTTCCAGGCGTGACCGTGAATGGAGAGCTGATCGGGGCCCCGGCTCCCCCAGGCGGCCACAAGAAGCAGCGCACATACTTCCGCACCATCACCATCCTCGTCAATAAGCCCGAGAGGTCTTACCTGGAGATCACGCCCAACAGAGTCATCTTGGACGGTGGGGACAGGCTGGTCCTCCCCTGCAACCAGAGTGCGGTGGCGGGGAGTCGGGGGCTGGAGGTGTCTGTGTCCGCCAATGCCAACGTCACCGTTACCATCCAGAACACCATCGCCTTCGTCATCCTCATTCACCTGTACAAAAAGCCAGCCCCCTACCAGCGAAACCACCTGGGCTTCTACATCTCCAACAGCAAAGGCCTCTCTGGCAACTGCCACGGGCTGTTAGGTAGGCAGCTGCTCTCACGCCGGTGCGGGGTGTAGAGCTCCGTTTCCCAAAGCGAGGCTGATACCAGCCCATGTGTTTAGCTTAATTGAGAAATGCGGTGGTGGAGTGACAGGTCTTGCCCCCCAACCCCACGCCCCCTGCCCCAGTGACTTTCTGGAACAGCCATATCAGTGAATTCTCACTGGCCTTCTGGGAAAGTGAGCAAAGACTTTCTGAGTCCTCCTCTCAAGGCCTGGCTCCTGACTCAGTGAGAAGAAGCGAATACAGGGCAGTGCACGGCCCAGCACCAGGCCTGAGTCCCCGCCCGGCTCCGGGCCGCAGGCGGTCCCCTCCTGCGGGCCACGTGTAGGCCCTGTGGGCCCCCTGCCCATGGTGAAGGGTGAGCTGCCGCCAGGGCCCAGTTTAGAAAGCAGGATTTCCTGGCGCTGGAGCTGGCTGTGTTTCTGTCCGGCTTCGCTGCCAAGCATGAGCCGCCTCTCCCACACGCAGGCCGGTCTTGCTGTGGCCTCGGCGGTGCCCTCACTTGACCTGCAGAATTCCGGGGATGCGGATCGGAAACAGGCCAAACCGACTGCCATTCCCACCGAGCGCACCGTCGAGGAGGGGACTGGGAGCCCCGGGGAGGGGAGAGACCCAGCCTTCCTCCCTGAGTGTCCGTCCCGTCCCCGTCTCCCAGTTCCCGAGGACGCCGTGGATAGCTGTCTATCCTCATCGTTAGGCAGCTGTCCAGTGTCCGCAGCTGGACGGCTTCCAGAGAGGAGGCCACCGCGAGCCCAGCCTCGCACTCCCCGAATCTGCGTCCTCCCAATGCGGGTCTGATGCCGGGGAGTCCAGCCCAGGACGGCGGGCGGGGTCGCGGCCCCTGAGGCCCGTGTGCTGGCTGGTCACCCGTGGCCTACACCGAAATCGGCTCTTGCAGCCCAGGGTGCCCTGCCCCCGACTTAGAGCCGGTGCCTTTCTGTGTCCTGCCAGGTCAGTTCCTGAACCAGGAGGCCAGACTCACGGAGGAGCCTGCCGGGCTCGGCAAGGACCCCCAGGCCGGCGAGCAGCCCGAGACCGTCCTGAAGGTGAAAGGACACCGGGTCCCGGTGGTCTGGAAACAACGGAAAATCTACAACGGGGAGGAGCAGGTTGACTGCTGGTTCGCCAGGAACAACGCGGCCGAGCTGATAGACGGGGCGTACAAGGATTACCTGGCAGCCCATCCCTTCGACTCCGAGACTTCGTTTGGCCTGGGACCGTCCAGGGCACTCTGACGCCAACAGCTGTGACTTCAGCGTGCGGACAGGGATGTGGTCTTCGGGGACCCCCCGGTGCGGTTCCTGTCGCTTGCAGGTGCCTGGCATCCCGGCTGTTTGCTGCCACCTGCGACCTACCCCTGGCGGCGGGCAGGCCGGATGTCCACTGGAGCAAAGGGCAGAGTCGGCCCGGGAGGGAGCTTGTTGTTTCCTGCCACTGCCCCAGCCTGCCTCCCCCCTCCCTCTGGACCATAAAGCCGGTAGCCCCCAGGGGCAAAAGTCATACTTAAAAGCAAGAGGTCTGCGTCTCTGTCCCCATAGCCTGTCCAAAGGGACGTTGCCACAAAGCTGCTTCTCTCCGTGCAAACGGCCAAGTCTGGGCGCTCTGCTTTGCACCTCACGCTGATGCTTAGGACTCCGTCCTCTCAGAGCCACCGTGTTCTCCAGATGTGTGGTCAGCCTCTGCCTCGGGGGGACCTCTCATGGGGCCTAGGCCATGGGTCAGGCAAATAGCTCGTAGATTTGATCATTGTAAGCAATTAAGTCTTTTCTTAGGAGAGGATTTTATTTTTTTTTTCTTTTCTTTCTTTTTTTTTTTTTCCTGCTGTGGTATCTTGCCCTGGAAAGTGAATTTTCATTAAAAACAAATTGGCTGAAAATAGAAAATCTGCATCCCAGATGCTGACGTCTAGTGGGCTTTGTAAACCACTCAACGGTGCCGATGGGTGCTCTCCTGTTTATTCCGGTAAGCTAATAAAAGGACTACCCCATGTGGCTGTTTTTTACAGGCCCGTCTTGGTTGGAGCGTTGGCCCACCTTGGACTTGGCGCTCTTCTCCCATTGTCAGAATTCTGGCCTTCTTTGCTCCAGGTCCTGGCTCGCAGGTTCTCGGCAGAAGGCGTGCTTACACAGCTGAGGAGCTTTCCCGTGTCTCAGGCCGAGCCAGGAAATCAGCCCAAGAACGGGTCCCAGAACCTGGTCCCAGAACCTGGACAAGCAATCTGATCCCACGAGGCAAAGGTTAAAATCAGTGGCGGGGGCTTCAGAGTCAGGGAGCACCACCCTTCTCATGGCGGGATTCCCCTCCACCCCACAGCCCATCACGCTATCCCGGGGAAGCGAGGCTGAGGGTGGCATCAGGGGCCCCCCACCCTGCCTCCTCGCCAGTTCTTGCCTTTGCTCTGTTTGGTCTTCTTGGGGCCACCGGGGTTCAGCAAAGCCTGGTCCTCCCTGGGTGCAGAGCGTGGCCAGGACGCAGGTGGACACAGGTGCCACTCAAGCCACATGGCAGAGAAAAGGAAGATTTGGGTTGGAGAAATGGAATATTTTAACGTGAGGCTGAACTAAATAAAAGCTTTTGTGCTGGCTTCACAAGAGGTTTCTCCCAGTCGGGAGTGACTCCAGAGCGAGCTTTCAGGAGACATGGAACCATACTTAGCACTTGGAGGGAAATCAGAGTCAAGAAAATTGTTTATCGTATTTACCCTCCCATGGGGCACATTCGAGCAGCAAAATGACATCCACATGTTCCTGTCGGACCAGGCGGCTTCAGGAGGTTGTTAGTGCAGCGGGGGTGGGGGAAGTTCTGTCTCGGAGACGCGGTGTCCCTCTGGTGCACCCACCAGGCCCGGCCCCGCCAGCTCTGGGTTTTCTGACTCCCATCTTCCCAGACTCAGCTGCCTGTTTTCAGGCCAGCGGTGTGAAGACACCAGCCCAGACTGCTGACAGAAGCGTCCATAGCTCAGAGCTCAGAGGAAGAGGAGATGTGTGCACCAGGGGTACCGGCTGGGCCACTGTCAGGCTCCCCCAGGTCCTCCCTGTTACGTAACTTCGGCCCCCGCTGGGCAGATGTCCCGCCAACCTAGGGACTCGGCCCACCCTGTCAGTGTTGAGGCAGTGATCGACCGTCCAGGTCCAGGTCTCGGGGCTGCAGGGGGAGTGGCACCCAGCCACAAGCAACACTTGATCTCAGGGTCGTGAGTTCAAGCCCCACATTGGGTGTAGACATTACTCAAAAAAAAAAAAGAAAGAAAGAAAGAAAGAAAGAAAGAAAGAAAGAAAGAAAGAAAGAAAGAAAGAATAAAGAAAGACTGGAGGGAAGGCTGTTATTGCACATTACCAGTTACTGCTGCTTTCTAAGAGCAGAGAAGAATATTCCAGAGAGGTATCCCTCACTTTCTTACACTGAAAAAAAAAATGGTTTTTGGGTATCAAGGTTGAGCTTTTCTGTTAATCTTTTTACTTTAGGCAAATCCCACTTTTCTTTTTTCCCCTCTTTGTACTGAGTCTTTCTTTCTTTCTTTTTTTTTAAGATTTTATTTATTCATTCATGAGAGACACAGAGAGGCAGAGACACAGGCAGAGGGAGAAGCAGGCTCCATGCAGGGAGCCTGACGTGGGACTCGATCCCGGATCTCCAGGATCACACCCTGGGCCGAAGGTGGCTCTAAACTGTTGAGCCACCCGGGCTGCCCTGTACTGTGTCTTTCTATTGCAAAAGTTATTTACCATTAATTGGTTTATTTTAGCCTGAGACTGTGGTATCTCCAAAAAACTCCACAGCCGTGTTATACTTAGGACTTTGTAATTTAATTGGAAAACATAGTATTTTTGTTGGTGATGTGTGTTGTGGATAACAAGCTTTATAAAAAGTAAATGTAGGGGCGTCCAGGTGGCCTCTGCATCTGACTCTTGGTTTCGGCCCAGATTGAGATCTCAGGATGGTAGGATGGAGCCCCTTGTCCGGCTCCCTGCTCCACGAAGAGTCTGCTTGACGATTCTCTTCCTCTGCTCCTCCCTCCCCATGCTGTCTCTCTAAAAAAAAAAAAAAAAAAAAAAAAAAAAAAAAAAAAAACACAGTTAAAAAAATAACCACTTAAAAGTAAATGAGGAAAGAAGGAATTGCCTTCTCTGGTGGGGAAACTGAGGCAGAGTACAGTTGAGTGGTTTTTCCCACGTTATGTGAAAGACCTAGAACAAGGCCAGGCTGAACCTCCAGAATTAATTTTGCTGGCTTTGCCTTGGTTTCACCACGTGGGCCCCCACTGTCTCCCTTGAGCACCTATACATGGAGGCGAGGTGCCAAGTGAGCGGTTGAAGGAGATTGACCACCGTGTTGCAGTCAGAGGAGATAACTCTCAGCGTTCTCACCACAGCCAGTGTTGGCACATTCAAAAAGTTGACTGAGTGGGGTCTTAGCAGGTACCCTCCTGGGTCCTTATCCCCTCCCTCATCTGAAAAAAAGAGAAACATCTGCATGGGTGTCCTCTCTAATTTATTTTCCCAAATAAAATGGACAAGACGTTCCTTATCCCCCCATACTTGGTGCTTTATCTTCTCCATTCTGACTTTTCAATGATTTACTACTTCTGACCAGACAGAGTGGGATTGGGGAACATAAACCGGGGTGACACTGCATCATGGCCTGGGGCTGCAGGGCCCTGGGAGCTGGAAAGGACACCTCCTTGATCCTGCCAGGCCTGACAGTCAGTCTTCGATTGAATCATGTATCCTCCCAGGTGGATGAGGGACAAGATTCTTTTCTTTAAATTTACCTCTTGGCTAAATGGAATGGAATGGAATGAATGTTGGTGTCCTCCCAAAATTTATAGGCTGCAGCCTAAATCCTCAGTGTGATGGTATTAGGAGGTGAGGCCTTTGGATGGTGATGAGGTCATGGGGGGCTGATGGGATTTTGCTCTTATAGGAGGAAGAGGAGGAGGAGGGGTTGAGAGGAGGATGAGCAGGAGGGATGATCTTTCTGCTCTCCGCCGTGCGAGGGCAGCAAGAAATCAGCTGTCTGTGAGCCAGGAAGAGGGCCCTCACCAGGCACCGAATCTGTGGGCACTCCGATCCTCGATGTCTAGCCTCCAGAGTTATGAGAAAGAAACGCTCGTTAAGTCACTTGGTCTATGGCATTCTTGGAATAGCAGCCTGCGCTAAGACACTGAATCCAAAGTATGAATGCTAGCTCCTTGGTTAAGCTAATATCCAAAATGTGTCCAGTGCTGTTATTAAATCAGAAGGACTCTTGGAGCCATGAGAAAAGGATCCAGCTAAAATAAACAGCAATTAAAGTAACATCACTAAGAAAAGACTTAGAAATGTAACTTTAAATATTTATTTTAGTCAGTTTAGTAAGTAGGGTATGAGACAGTTCACATTCAAGAGACTTTTTTTTTTTCTTAAACAGGGAGAATGTTGTCCAAAGACAAACAGCATCTAGGGACATTTCTGTGTTGAGGGCAAATGGAGTGAGGGCTGTAGAGAATAAAACTTGGTGATTCTAACTGTACTGCTTGCTTATAGAGATTTCTGATACATTGAAAACCCACGTAAACGGGGTAGCAAGTGACATCGGAAGAAAAATAAAACACAAGCTATTCTACAGAACAGCAGATGCACAGCAGACATTCCTAGACTTGTTTATGTAACTGCCAAACCCATGGAGAAGCACCTTAAAGCCCTCAGTCCCTTAACTTCTGGGACACTGACATCCCAGAGCTTATGCCTCCTCATCGGGTCCCTCATTTGCATACACCAACCACCACTGTCTTGCTGCTGCTTCTTCCACTTGCATGTGGGGCACTTTCCCTCATCAAACAGACTTTCTAGCTCATGGTGTAGCACTGCCCTTCCAGTGCTGAGTGGTTCTGTAGGAGCTTCGAGCTCAACTACATTCCCATTGAGTGATGTTGTTATTTTATTATTATTAATTATTATTATTATTAAAGATTTTATTTATTTATTTGCATGCATGGTTGAGAGCAAGAGAGAAGAGAGTAGGTGAGGAACAGAGAGAGAAGCAGGCTCCCCACTGAGCAGGGAACCCAATGCAGGGCTCCATCTCGGGACCCTGGGATCGTGACCTGAACCAAAGGCAGACGCTCCACTAACTGAGCCACTCAGGCGCCCCAAATTCTGAACAGAGTGATCCTGGGTTAGAACCGGCACAGACACAGAATGTGAGCGATGGCCCTGGAAGGGTGCATGGAAGAGGAAACCAGCAGACGCCCGACAACAAGGGCGTCAAGTTGGCCTCTCTGGGCTCTGGCTCCTCCATCTGTAGCACGAAGGGGCTCTACGAGCCCGGCGTGGTCTTTATCTTCCGCCGGCAGAAGAAGATCCTTCCTGAGCCCCCAAGAAACAATTGCAAAATGATTCATGTGATGAGTCCCGTGGGTTTTGAGATCCAGTGATCCAGACCCAGGGATTCAGAGGAAAACAAAGCACATGCCTCCTGGCAGGTGACATTTAGAGCTGGAGGTAGAACGGATGCAAAGATGGAAACAGAGCGCCAGAAACACAGCAGGTGAACTTGGCGGTGGGCGGCGCGCTACCCACTTTCCTCCTGATCAGGGGGTGGGTTCGGTCCCCAGCCCCACACTCCTGGCTGCAGAGGACGCCTAGGGAAAGTCACCGCTCCACGGGGTCCATCCCGCCCTCGGGGATCCTGCTGCCGTTGAGCAGACTTAGGTCCCCTCTGTGCCCCCAACACGCCCTGGCCTCAGCAGCGCCTCTGTTCTCTGGCCCTTGGGACCGCCTCACCCCACAGCTTCCCCGCCGTCTGCCTGCTGTTTGGCTGAGAATGCTGCGGAAGGAGCTCCTATCAAAGGGGCTCTGTCCTCTTCACACCCCTTCCTCCTTTCTCACTTCCCCTGGGCAGGTGCTTCAGTGATTTTCTCTCTTCTTTAGAATCTCCAGACTTGTCTCCCACCAGGTTCTGCTGTCTGGATTCCAACGATCACTCTGGAAGTCTTCTCTAGTCTGAAACAGTTGTGCCCACTGGGCTTCCATCTTCTCTCTTTTGTGTCGGTGTCAGACTCCTACAGTGGTTGGTATTCAAAACCGCGTTTATTCTTTTATTTTTATTTTATTTTATTTTTTTACCTCTTAGGAGCTTATCTCATCAGATTCCACTTCTGTCCTCACCTCGTTGGTGGACGTGTATCTCAGGCGTCACAATACCTTTCCTGTCTCCCACTTCCAGGAGGCAGGGTCTTCAACCTCTACTACATATGACCATGTCAGCCTCTTCCTCTCTTTGAAATTCTGGATCACTTCGCTCCCTTTGTGTGATTAAAAATCTTTTTTTTCTTAGTCTCTTCTTGCTGAATTTCTTTCCTCCTACCAACCTGTGGACTTACCCTAGGTTTCCCCTTGGTCCTCTCCATGCACTTCCTTAGGGAACTCACTCACTTCACATTTCAGCATCTGGCTCTGCAGAGCTGACCCCTGAAAATAGATTTATGGGCTTGACTGCCCATCTGGGGATGCTTCCTCTTGGTTATTCTGGCATCAGCTCAGACTCGGGAATAGAAGAAAACCTTCTGTCTTCAAAGTGTCTATATTTTTATTATAAGTATTTGGAATTTGGGATCTGGGGAGAAACAAATTCTAGCAACAGTCAGAAGTCCTTTTTATTTCGATTGTGGCAAATAAAGGTAGAAGGAGTGTGTGTGTGTGTTTGTGTGTGTGATACATTTCATAGGAGGCCAATTTAAAATTAATTTTTATTGACACGGCATTCTTCCTGAAAACTCTCTGTTAATCATATTATTTTCTCAAAACAACAGCTGTGTTTGTGTAAGACAAGGCCCAATGTCCTGATTGCTCACTGGGAATTTCTGGTTATATAAGATGAAAATCACACATGCTAAGTTTATTGATATGTCAGTTAAATAACTCCATTGCACTATCGGTACAAAATTCGTTATAAACACATTTTCTTTCTTTTTTTTTTATGAACACATTTTCTTTCTTTTTTTTTATGAACACATTTTCTTTCTTTTTTTTTTTTATAAACACATTTTCGTATGCTCTTTAAAAATAAATCTTAATTGAAATGTGTAAGGCCAACGTAGTAAAGACAATAGTCCCAATATTTGGGAATGAAGGTACGTGTGGTATATACACAGCCATTTTATCCTGTTAAATTTCCCACTGGAAGCAGGCCTCACATTGCTAGGATCTCTCAGCTCTATAAATGTCATGGAATGCCGAAAGCCAGCCTCTAGTCGACAAGCTCACATGGATGTTACAGAAAAAAAACCTTCCAGGGAAAGGCAGGAACAGTTCAAAGTCTGAAGGCACAGCCCAAAAGCGAAGTATATTTGCATTGGAAGAAGGCTGGAGCCCAAAAATATTCTAGAAACTGAAAGTTCTCCAATGTAACCTGGAGTCAACGCTTTATTATTATTTTTTTTTTTTGAAACCTCTTCATCTGCCTGCCTGGAGAACTAAAATCAAGCACTCTGAGAACTTGGGATGAAAACATAATGTACAGCTGTGTGTATTGCTGACGGGCCAGGACAGTTTTAATTTTTCATGCAACCTTCCCAGAAGACAAAATGGTTCAAAACTAACAAATTCACCTAAGTCATTCGTTTAACCAGTATTTAGTGAGAACTGACTATGTGGGCAGGATGGAGGGCCCTCCCGATGCGTGTCTGGAGATAACATTTCACAGAATTAGCTGTAAAAGACAGACATCTGGTGCCCACACAAATGCATGCAGGTTTGAAAAGGAAGGGCCTGTTCGCGGCCTTTCAGGGGACGAGGCACTGGCATTGGGTCTAGTCTTACGGAACTAGGGAAGCTTGGTGGGGAAAACTAGGAATATTTTACATAGGAATTAATTAATTAATCAGTTAATTAATTAATTAATTAAATTATAGATTCATCCATCTATTTGTGAGAGAGAGAGAGTGTGAACATGAGTAGGGGGAGGGGCAGAGAGAGAAGCAGGCTCTGTGCTGACCGGGGATCCTGTCTCAGGGCTTGATCCCACGACCCTGAGATCATGACCTGAGCTGAAACCAAGTATCGATTGCTTAACCCACTGCACCCACCAGACACCCACCAGAACTTATTCATTCTTAATAAAACACTGAAGCAAAGGAAAATAAGTTGTATCAAAAAGAACTAAAATGTCAGGAACGTCGAATGCCTCGCCTCATCACAGAGCTGTTCTTTGGGTGTAGGCCGGTCTGGCCACAGTGCCTTTGCTCATCCGATGACCCTGGGATGCCCCAGACAACCCAAAGGTGGCTTCTGCTTTGACTCCAGTGGATCCCTGGAGCCTGCGTCCATCACCCACCTGCATGGGTCAGCTGCGTGTCACGGGGCAGGGAGAGAAGGCGGGGCGCCCCGAGGCAGTGGGTCCAGCGTCGCCTTTTCCCTCTGGCAGCAGGTGTCCACGGCAGCACATTTGGGCCGCTTTCTGACTCTGGTCCAGGTGCCAGGTGGACAGGGGATGTGCTGGGCCCGAGGCCATAGGATGGCTCCACGTGCATCTTCCTCCCTCTTCCTTAGAAACAACGTGGGAAGCAGCCCTCGGCGGCAAACCACTGTGGACGCATGTCTGGAGAGCTGGGGTGTGGGGAGCGGCTGGGGAAGGGGGTCCCCACCTGCAACCATTACATTTGCAGACACGGAGAGCCACAGAACTCACGTGCACACTTGATGGCTTTTAAATGTCACTCGTCCTCTTCGGAGAGGCCCAGACAATGGCAGCTGTGGACGTGATTAATGAGCTGCGGGTGCACCTGGCAGGGGCTGGAGGGGGCTGGAGGGGGGTGGGCAGGGAGCTCCAGCGACTTCCCTCTCCCACTGTCAGAGCCCCACAGCACCGCGCAGCTGACGTGTCCTAGTTTCTGAGGAGGAGCGGGCGAGCCCAGCAGAGCCCTGTGTGGGCAGGGAGGAGGAAGGAGCCTGCACTGACTCGGCCCTGGGGCCACAAGCAAGGACAACAGGGGTCGGGAAGGTGCTGCAGGAAGGTGCTGCAGGGGGTCCATGGCCCGGAGGTGAAGTGCCTGGAAAAGTCTCCTTCGTCACCCCCCACCCCCGCGTTGGCACACCCTCTGTTGTCCCTGGGGATGAGTGACAACCTGCCCGGCCTCGTAGGACAGACACAAGCCTCGCTTCCTCTGTGTCCCCTGCTCGGGCTTCCTTGCCCTCCTGTCTGGGGCGCCTCACCCCCACCTGAGACCCACGGGCGACTTCAGGCCCCATCCCCATTGTGGGGTCCCCTGGCTCGTGTTCACCTTCTCCCTGACCTCCCTCAGCTGCTTGGAGCAAAAAGGGAGGGACAGGGAGAAGGCCGTGCATCTTCACCATCATCATGGAGCCAAGGGGTCTTGACAGATGACAGCATCTGACCTTTTTCAGTTTTCGTTTTATGGATTTATTTCAGAAGCTCACATGAAGTTGCAAAGCGACGTGCAGGATGCTCCCTGCTGCTTATTAATAGTGTTTAAAACAAACACACACATGGCACGTCTGGGTGGCTCAGTCCGTTGAGCATCTGCTCTCGGCTCAGGTCATGATCTCGGGGTCCTGGGATCAAGCCCTGCATCGGGCTCCCGGCTCATTGGGGCATCTGCTTCTCCCTCTGCCCCTCACCTCACTTGTGCTCTCTCTTTCTCTCTCACTCTCCTAATCAAATAAATAATAAAATAAAACCTTAAACACACTCCACCCCAAGAAATAGCACAAATGGCCGTCAGAAGGCGGGAGCGTGTTCATCGTGGGAACACGAACCCCAGGGCTTGTGGCTGTTGAAACGAGGTGGAGCTGTAGGTGTTACCGCAGAAAGCAAATGCCTGTGAGATTAGGATACAGGTTACGGTATAGGCACATGGAGGCTGACCCTAGCAGATTGTAACGTCTTGCTGCTTAACATCGCGTTAGTCATAGACGCTTGTGAACTCCTGATAAAATGCAAAAGCTAAAATACGAAATCTCTCTCGCTCTCAAAAAAACAACAACAACAACAACAAAAAAAAACAAAAAACCTAACCCCAGGTGACTCTTGCTAAAAGCTGTCCAATGCAGATCTTTTGCTGCTTCACTCAGGTGGCCGCCAAACTAAAGTCAAAGCTGAACGCCCTGCGCTGTGATGTAAGCCAAATTCACCTGGTACGGGGTCCTTGAATGACCCTCACTCACCTGGGTTACCCGACGGCCCGTCCCTCTTAGGGAGCAGAGCCTAATTCTAGGTACAATACCTGGCCCTGTGTTGGGTTCCTGTCCCTCACTTCAATCCCTGTCCTCCACAGTGAGACGAAAGCAGCCCCCAGACCTCCCTGCAAGGTCAGGGGGAGGCAAGTCTCTCCTTTTGTGCCTCCAGGGTCAGGGTGCAAGCTGAGAGCCAGCGACCCGCCGGTGAGCGCGCCGTCCACCAGGCCAGGCCCCGACTGTCCGCAGCTCAGCCGGGCGCCCCTCCACCAGGGCTGCTAGGGTTACCGCAGAAAGTGCTGGCGGAAAGGGGAGACTATCCGGCAGGCTCAGTGAAGCCGGTGTCCCCACGCGGGAGGTCCCGGGCTGGCCTTGCTGGCGGCTGGCGGGAGAAGAATGGAGCTTATTATGTGGGGCGGGGGGAGGAGGGGGCCGCGAGGTGTTAAGCAGAAAAAATGGTTGAAATTCTAGTCGCAGGGATGCTGGCAGCTCGGCGCCTGCTGTTAGACAGTCAGATGAACTCTGATAAACCCGGAGGCACTTTCCCCACACCCGCCTGGAAACCCTAGCACCCCATGGAGAGTGCAGGGCGGCTGGGAGGGGTGCGGGGGAAAGCGGCTGGGAAGCCCAGAGAGGGGGCTCGCTCTGCGTTTCCAGAGGGCACGCAGGAGGCCCGCTTTGCTCCGGTCAGGCCATTCAACCCCGGGCCTGGTGACATGATGGGTCCGCAGGGGCAGGTGTACAGCCAGGAGGGGCCCTGGCTCGGGACCCGGGCAGGGGTGGGAGGAGGAGGGATGGGGTGGGCAGCAGGAAGGCCCCAGTGCACCAGAACGAGCAGAGGCTGGGGATGGGGGTCCTTCCTGGCAAGAGATCCTTTGTCAAAGCCTCCTCGACGAGCTGGTGTGTAGCTTGCCCCACGTTTCCCTTTCTAGGCCTGGAGATTGGGGTGACCTCCCTTGGGGGTGTCCGAATCTGCATGCTCAGTATCAAAATCCTCAGCATCGCCACACAGCGATGTGAACGCCCTTGATGCCACTGAATTTTGCCTTCAAAAAGCGGTCAAAGATAGATCCAGGGCAGCCCGGGGGGCTCAGCGGACCCAGGATCGGGTCCCGCGTCAGGCACCCTGCATGGAGCCTGCTTCTCCCTCTGCCTGTGTCTCTGCCTCTCTCTCTCTCTCTCTCTCTCTCTGTCTCTCATGAATAAAAAATAAAAAAAAAAAAAGCAAAAAACAAAAACAAAGATAGATCCAGCGTGTGACCCAGCAGTCCCTCTTCTGGGTATCGGTCTGAAGGAAATGAAATTGTTTCAGAGGCATCCGTATCCCCGTGCTCATATTCTTCACCATAGCCAAGATACAGAAGGAAGCTAGGAGTCTTTTGATGGATCAATGGATAAAGAAAATGGAATATCACTCAGCCTTGAAAAACAATTTGCAACCACATGGGTAACTCCGGAGGGCATTCTACTAAGTGAAATAAGCCAGACGGAAAAAGACAAACACTGCGCGGCATCACTTGTATACGGAATCTAAAAAACAAAGACAAAAACAAACAAACAAACAAACAAACAAACCCACCGAACTCATGGAAGCAAAGAGTAGACAAGTGGTTGCCAGGGGCTGGAAGTGGGGGAAACAGGACACAGACTTCCCATTACAAGATGACTAAGATCTGAGGATCTAATGTATATCTAGTGTATCTACAGTCGGTAACACTGTATCATGGAATTGAAATTTGCTAAAAGAGTAAAATTTAAGGATTTTAAAAAATGGCCCAAATGGAATTTTGAAGAGATATTTGCACACTGACGTTGATAGCAGCATTACTCATCAACCCCAAGGGGTGGGAACAACCCAAGTGTTCATCGACGGAGAAATGGGTGAGCAGAATGTGGTCTCTCCAAACCATGGAGTAAAACTCAGCATGAGAAAGGAGGGAAGGGATCCCTGGGTGGCTCAGTGGTTTGGCGCCGCCTTCGGCCCAGGGCCTGATCCTGGAGACCCAGGATCGAGTCCCACGTCGGGCTCCCTGCGTGGAGCCTGCTTCTCCCTCTGCCTGTGTCTCTGTCTCTGTGTCTCTCATGAATAAATAAATAAGATCTTTAAAAAAAGAGAGAGAGAGAGAAAGGGAAATCCTGTCACATGTTCCAACATGGATGTACCTTGAGGACGTTGTGCTAAGTGGAATAAACCAGCCACAAAAATACTGTACGATTCCACTTGTATGAGGTATCGGAAATAGGATCATAGAAAGAGAAAGTAGGATGAAGGTTCACAGGGGCTGGGAGAGAGGGGATGAGGGGAGTCGTTTGAGGCGTTCGTTGTTTCAGGTCGGCAAGGTGAGAAAAGGTCAGGAGATCTCATTCACAACTTAACGCCACTGAACTGTGCACTTGAAAGTGGTTACGACGGTACATTTTATTTAAGATTTTTAAAAAATTATTTATTCATTTATGATAGACAGAGAGAGAGAGAGAGAGGCAGAGACACAGGAGGAGGGATAAACAGGCTCCATGCAGGGAGCCCGACGCGGGACTCGATCCGGGGTCTCCAGGATCACGCCCTACGCCCAAGGCAGGCGCTAAACCGCCGAGCCACCCAGAGATCCCCTACATTTTATTTAAAGTGTAAAAAGTAAAAAAAAAAATAAAAATAAAAAAATAAAATGTAAAAAGTTAGATGACTTTAGAGCAATTTTAGGTTCACAGCAAACCTAAGAATTTTAGGTTCTCTCTCTGGAGAGAAAGGCACAGAGAGTTCCCTTCTGCCCCTGCTCCTGCCCAGCCTCCTGGCTGTCAACACCCCCGACACACCATCAGCCAGCGTTAGGTGCTTTTACAAAAGGACAAAGTGGGTGCAACATCGATAGAAAAACCTGGTGGATTGCACAGTGAAAGAAAATGACAAAGCTTATTTATGAACATGGAAGCAAAAAATTAGTGATTAAATATTGGCGAAGAGAATTTGCATGAAAAGAATAACACGCAAAATATGGTTAAATGGTTAAAATTTTATGTCATTTATATATATGCATATTTTACCATGATTTTAAAAAAGTATAAATAATAGTGAAAGGGAATAGAAGGGAGGGAGAAGAAATGGGTAGGAAATATCAGAAAGGGAGACAGAACATGAAGACTCCTAACTCTGGGAAACAAACTAGGGGTGGTGGAAGGGGAGGAGGGCAGGGGGTGGGGGTGACTGGGTGACGGGCACTGAGGGGAGCACTTGGCGGGATGAGCACTGGGTGTTATTCTGTATGTTGGCAAATTGAACACCAATAAAAAGTAAATTTATTATTAAAAAAAAAAACTTTTACTTTCCAACCTAAAGAACAGACCCTCAGGGGCCCCACAGTGAAGAGGGAAGGTGAACCGGGCATCGAGGACCATGCCCATGACCGCAGGGCAGCCCAGGTGGGCGCCAGAGTCCCTGGCACAGCTGCAGGCGGGGGTACCCAGAGGCTCGCAGGCCTCTAGGATGTTTCTGACTCAAGGTTTTGCTTGGAAGATGGGTAGTGAGCATCTGGGACAGAAAGGGGATCCCAGACCCCTCAAAGCAGGGCCTTAAGGAAGAGGTCGTGGAGGGGTACCTGGGCGGCTCCGTTGGTAGACTGTGGGACTCTAGATTGCAGTGTCTTGCGTTCAAGACCCCCCACTGGGCCTGGAGCCTACTTGAAAAGGAAAAGAAAATAGTATTAAAAAAAAAAAAAAAGAGGGCAGCCTGGGTGGCTCAACAGTTTAGCACCTGCCTTCAGCCCAGGGTGTGATCCTGGGGTCCTGGGATCGAGTCCCACGTCGGGCTCCCTGCATGGAGGCTGCTTCTCCCTTTGCCTGTGTCGCTGCCTCTTTCTCTCTGTGTCTCTCATGAATAAATAAATCTTTAAAAAAAAAAAAAAAAAAGAAGAAGAGGTTATGCAAAGACAAGTTTCCCGAGAGGTAGGAAGCTGAGAAAAAAGGACAAGTGGATTACAGATCCAGAAATAGTTTTGAATTCTAAAAGGAAATATCTAGCTTCTCTCTGGGATGAGATGGGGTAACTCCTCTCTCTTTTCTTCCTCCTTCCTCCTGGGGCCCTTTCTCCCTCTCCTCCCTGACTTCTTTCTTCCCTCTTCCTCTTCCTCTCCTCTTCCTCTTCTTCCTCCCCTTCTGTTCTCCCTATCAGATCCTTACATGGGTTTCTTAATAAGTCACCCTAGTGTTTGCACACAAGCATATAGCAGGTCTTCCCCGCTTTTCTGATGTGACCTGGAGGTGTGATGGTACAGGTTCCCACATGGCCACACTCAGCTGAGCCTGTACACCCTTTCCATCCGTAAGCCCAGAACACCGTGACTGGCCCCTCTCATGGCAAGAAGCTAAACATTGAAGAAAAAAAAAGTCTTAAATGAGTTGTAGTTGTCATAATTCAAAATATCCGAAAGGGACCATCATTCAGACCGTGGTTTCAGCAATTTGACATCATTTCTTACTTTCTTTCTTTTTTTTTTTTTTCAAACAAAGAGCCAGGGCCTAGGTTGACGTGGGTCTGTGGGATGAGTGGTAGATGCTCCTACCTCCGAAATCACTTCTAGAATTATTACAAATACCTTCAGCTTTTGAATCTTGTATTTAAGCTATCAACGGTGGAAGAGGACTTTGTTTCACTTCTGAGTCACTGATAAGGGATAACGCATGTGGAAGGGCTTTTTGTTCCCTGGGACGTGGAAAGGACATTCCAGAAAGCAGAGCAAGCACCCCAAGTTGGGGTGGGGGGCGTTGCAAAACGGCACTCTGTGTGCCCACTGACAGCTGGGCTGCTAGCCTCCCGTTTGCAATTATAAACAAAGAGCAATTGTTATCTGGTTGCAAAATAAAGCATATTCACGGCCTAAATAATGAAACCTCGGAGAATACAGGCGATCACAAAGAATCAATTTCTCTTTAATTAGATTTTTGTATCTTCTCTGGTCCTGTGGGGTTGGGGGGGGCGGAGATTGTTTTCGAGAGAGACCTACTTCCAGGAGATGATCCGTAAGGAGTAAAACACCCCTTGGGACAGTTTGAGTAAGCCAAGCCAGGGAACTGCAAGAAATGTGTTCTCAGGAGTGAGATGCTGAATATTTAGCCAACATTGAGAAAAAGATGGGGGCCCAGCAATTTTTTATATGATGAGATTTCTTGTGCCTCGCCAGTGAATGTCTATCTGACCCTGGAGAAAGACCAACGGCCTGTGGAGAAGCGCACCTCGTGATCAGGAAATGGTCCTGGTGTCTCCCCGCTGGGCTGTAAGTGAGCACGTGGTGACCGGACACTTTCCTTGCCTCTGATCCAGAAATCCCGGCGTCGGCCTCCAGTTGTTGAGAGCAACCAGTGAGCTCATGTCCGGAGCCTGGAGTCGGGTCTGGCATATAGTAAGTATTCGAAAAAGGTGGCTTCATAGCCAGTAAATAGCCAAGCAGCTGGGTTTCTCTACGAAGCAACAAGCCCTTGAATCACCACGAATATCCCTTCCTGAGTGAGACAACAGATGTGTGTGTGCATCCAAGGAGTGCTCAGCTTGCTCCTTCTTTTTCTTTTTCTTTCTTTCTTTTTTTTTTTTTTTTTTTGGATTTGGCTTCTGATGCTCCAAGCCTGCGAGGCCCTATCAGGTTCTCGGGACTCGGGGGGCGGAGGGGGTGGAGGCAGGCGTCAGTCGTGGGCCGGGAGACTGCCTCCTCGTGTTTCTGTCTTCCTGCTGTGCTGCAAGTGAGAAGTGTGTGATTCCCTGGGCCACAGGCCAGAGAGAGCAAGAACGAGAGCGAGAGAGCGAGAGAGAGAGCGCATCTGCACTGGCGGTGATGCTCTACTCCTGCGCTGAGTTCCACGGGAGACACCTTATCCCTGAACCTTGTTCCAAAAGCGTGGGCTGCCAGCAGGAGCAAACGGGGTCCAGTGATGGGACTGAGCCATCCTCCTTGTGTGCTCACTGTGCCCGGTCTGATGCTCGCTTGCTGTGACTGCCGAGAGCCACGTGGCTAGTAGGACCGGAGCCCGCTGTGAGGCCTACCTGACCTCCCCATCTCTGTGGCATAGATGAAGACCCTGAAGGCTGTTTTGTTATTACACATGGAGTTATCACGCCATCGCGAAACCTCTGCTTAGTTCTTGGAAGTTCTTCGTGATTTCATTGTGTGGTGTCTTCATCTGCGAGGCCTGCTGTACCCAAACACCGCAGCCAGAGGGGCTAAACAACCTTCATCTCTCTTGGTTCTGGAAGCTGGAAGACCACAATCCAGATGCTAGTCAATGTGGCTACTGGTGAGAACTTCCTGGCTTGCTGCGTCCTCATATGAAGGAGAGAGAGAGAGAGACAGACAGAGACAGAGAGAGAAAGAGAGAATGAAGAGCAGGCTCTATTGTCTCTCCTTACAAGGCCACTAATCCTATTGGATCAGGGCTCTACCCTCATCGCCTCATTTATCCTTCATCCTCTCTTTACTCCAAATATCAGGACATGGGGGGGTGAGGGATTCAATGTATGAGTCCTTGGAGAGCACCATTCGGTCTGCAGTATGTGGTTATAACTCAATCTCTGCATCCCTAAATCCAGGTCATTCATGGAACAGGTGAGATAACAGCATGTGAGGAGCCAACCATGGGAAGAGGGCATTCCTGCAGGAAGGAGGAGGCTCGGATGCCTGTCTTGTCTGCCAGAGCTAGAAAACCTGTAGGCAGGTCCGAGGCACGGGCTCCATGTGGCTCCCTCAACTCTGGGTGGAGACTACTGGTGTGGCAACACATGCTTTAGGAGCCCTACAAGCCGGTTATCACTACCAATATCTGACCCCACTGGTTACGAGAGGAGGAGGGCTCCACGCATGTCTTGGCCAAGAACAGAGCTTCCTTCTCATGGGGAATGAACGTCACTGTGACTGGTTTCCCGTGCAGAGCCACGGATGTAGCTCTAGCAGCTGCCCTACTCTCGGAGCCCACTTGGAAGCAGGAAACCTCATTTCAGGGACTTTTGTTTTGTTTTATTTTATTTTATTTTATTTTAGCCTATTGCCAATTGCCTCAATCACCACTTCACTTTTTAGGATTGGACATTGAGGCCCAGAGAAGTAAAGTTGTGCAAGCTTGTCAGGGCAGGACTGGAACTCAGGACTCCCAAACATCATTTGATTTTGGAGAATCTAGTTCTTCTTTTATGAGCCACCATTCCTGCCTCATCATTAGCAAGTCTTCTCCAACTGACTCTGGATTCCACACTGCAGCCCTGCTCTAGCATCCATGAGATAGAATAATTCCTATGAAACAAGCACCTCATACAATGAGGATGAGAGGGAAGATTGATGCCAACTCTCTAGGGGCAACTTGGCAGCAAGTGCGATCATAAGCACGCACATGCTCCTTGACTCGGTGTCCTGCTTCAAGGGGTGTCATCTATGAACATGATCACGATGTAGCAAGAGATTCCTAGACGATGGATGATGTAGCCCAACTAGAAATGGTTCAGGTGTCTAACAAGCGAGGGTTGGTGACATTGATCACTGTGTACTCCTACGAGGCAGTCTCATCGTGCAAAGCGTGTTTCCTGAGATGGAAAAATGTTCATCTATGCATGGAAAAGAAATCCATATAGGGATCCCTAGCCACTGACGTGGCTCAATGGTTGAGTGCCTGCTTCCACCCAGGGTGTGATCCTGTGATCGAGTCCCACATCGGGCTCCCTGCATGGAGCCTGCTTCTCCCTCTGCCTGTGTCTCTGCCTTTCTCTATGTCTATCATGAATAAATAAATCAAATCTCTTTAAAAAATAAAATAAATAAAAAAATTTAAAAAGCCATATACAAGTCATAGAAAAGAAAACTAGAAGACATGTGCCAAAATAATAATAATGATTATCTTTGGGTGGTAAGGTTATACAAGACTCTTACTTCCTTTTTTTTTTTAAACTAGAGGTATCCAAAGTTTATACAATAAAATAAGTTTCATGAATGAATTTATTTTTTAAAAAATTTTATTTACTTATTTGAGAGAAGGAGAGAGAGTGGGAGCACAAGTGGGAGGAGGAGGGACAGAGGAAGAAACAGCCTCCCCACTGAGAAGGAAGCCCAACATGGGGCGTGATCCCAACGTCCCAGGATCCCAGGATCATGACCTGAGCCAAAGGCAGACTGAGCCACTCAAGTGTCTCTAACGTTATGAGTGAGTTTCTATGTGCGTGTGTGTCTACATCTTTTGTAACAAACCTTGCAAATATAATTGCACCCTTTCTGCACCCAGATGCCTGACTTAATGCATATTGACTCTGCTGCAGGATCACGTTTAAAGTTGCGTGGACTCATCTGAACCTGACATTCTCCTGCTTTCTGACTGGTAGACAGCCCACTTCCTGCCTACATTAAAGATTATCACTACTAGTTGTCTTTCTTTTGGTGCTTCCTCATGATGGAGTTGTCCACCACCCAGGAAATGTGGCCTCGGAAAGAAAGTAAGATACGTAAATGTTAATTATTATTATTATTGATGGGAAATGATTTTGAATAAAATCCTGATGGTGGATTGTGAAGATGGTAAAGCACGTGTCTATCAGAAGGTCTTAGAAGGAAGGGAGGAAATGAGGACATGGTACATTTACGATTTCTTGTCCATGTGTCTCCAGTTGTCTCTCCGCAGCTCACTTCCAACCGTCCCAACCACGTGTTCGTGGTTATCTGATGCGTCTCTGGTGAAGGAATATTCCAGCAGCTAAGGAAATATAAGAACAGAATGTGGGAACAATCTCTATGATTAAAAGTGCTTGGGGAGAAGGGAGGAGATGCTGTATGTGGTGTAGAACCACAGCGATTTGAATAAACCAAAAATACCTGAATGCACTAAGGAGCTAAGAGGTCATTCTACTTCTCATAACTGATGCACTTGGGGTTGAAATAAAGACAGATTATTTTCCATTTCCTGTCCTTTGACTGAACTGAGGCAATGAGAGCCACTAATCATGTTAGTTTAAACTTGCCATCACACCGCCTTCATTTGGAGGCTGAATGTCAAGGACAGGAAGCATCAGAACAGGATTCAAGTCACCAGTTTCCAGGCTGTTCACAGAAAACCAAGCGAGATCTATGCCCCAAGGAGAATACTTTGAAAATAAACAAAGCAGAACTCCAGTGTGGGACATGTGAGGTGCAAGCCTCACGCGATGCACACTCTGAACACATGTGGTTCTTCCGTCCACTCAAGGGACAGATTACTTTATTGCTTTATGGGTTCCTTGGGGGAAATCTCAAACCTTGAGAGAACTTCCTCTGCCAAGGGTGACACATGGGGGTTCTGTTGGCCTCTGTCCCATCCTGAACAGAGGAGGCTCAGAGACCAGTTTTCTGTACTGACCCACGAGCCTGGCTGTCCTACTCCATTTTGTTCTCAGAATCCTTCTAAGCCCACTTATGGTGACAATGAAAGGCACAATAAGCATCATGAGGACCAGCTCCCATCTGGTCTGGTCTTTCTTGTGCAGAGAAATCTGCTGGAGGTAGAAGGGAGAGTCACGTCACCATACAACAACATAGTAGAGTCCGTCCTGTGGTCTTAGTCATGGACTCCACAGCAACCTCTCACGGGGGAGCTAAAATCCCCTGTGCTTCTCACTATCATCAGGAAAAGTGAAGGAAAATGGATATTCAATATATAGCTCACAATCATACAAAAAAAACGAATCAGTGATGCTTGGAGCCATTGAATTGAAATCAAGTAGAGACAACTCTCCATTATTCGTGGTAACGGAAGTGCAGAGAGAAGACCCGAAATCCATGAAATTTTCCCAGCCTCAAGAGAATTCCACAGGGGTTTCATTTTCATTTTCTGCCCCAATATGTGTTTTAGCAAAAGTGTTTCAAGATGAGGAAAATGGGCTAGTTTATATTCCCTTGGGGATTAGGGAAATGATTCCTTAATGGGCTGCTTGAATCCCTGTAATCAGTGCTCGAGTAGCCAAGAGTTGGCCAGATCCAATCCGCCTTCTGGCTCTAAACCCCACCACTTTGTTGACCACCAACCCACAGAACCACCAGAGATGTCATCCAAATTCTTACTGTGGCCAGCCTAGAATGACCAGATCAAGGCCGGCGGCCACCTTCTCACACACCATGCTCAGCGAGATCAGGAGACACTGCCCAGGCCACTCCTTGGCTTGCAAGCCCAGAACAGGCCCAGTGGGAGCCACTGACTGGGGACGCCCCAGGGAATCACATCAGGCCATTGAGCCAAAAGTTCGGGAGTTCAGAGGACGCGGCTAGTTTCGGGCTTTGGAATTTTAATAACTGGTGCCATCTGGCGTTGAGCACTGGTATTCCCCTTCTAGAGTTGAGTCAACCAAAGGGCGAAGTAGGGAAAACATGCTTGCCCTTGGCCCAAGAAGTCAGGGGGCCGAAGCAGCCGGGGTGGTATGTGCTATTTTCCAAAATACACCGGTTTGATTGGGATTGCCTTCCACCTCCCAGATTAGGATACTCCGTCAGGGTGATACCCCAGTAACCGCGTTCTTCCCTCTGCTGCTGCTTAGCTCCCAGAATCTGAGTCAGGGGACTTCCTAGTAGCCGCACCGCCGCCCCCCCCCCCCCCCCCCCCCGCCCCCGGCTCTCCACATACCTCTCTGTGTCTATCAAACTAGATGACCCCTGTTCCTTCCACCAAGGAGAAGAGTAGTCCTTTGATCGCGGGGGCCTCTTGGCTCAACTTTCTTCATCTCCTTCCCTCCACCTTCCTCTGACCTCCCTCTGCATGACCTGCCAGCACGGCAACCCTCCACCCCAGCCAGTTATGCCTGGACCTTATCATTTTCCCAAATATAGGGACATGCATTGCCATTCTTTCAGGTTTTATACAGGCATACAACGCAGCCCTGTGAGATCTCAGAGTGAAAAAGTCTCTTCCCATCCTTCTGATGCTGACGAGGAAAAAGCCAAGGGAGACCCGGATGATGTGACTCTGCCTTGAACACCTCTCGAATATCCATTTGAACAAAGGAGTCGCAGGCAAGACCAGCAGCAGGCCACAATATCCATCCGTAACTGAGAAGTGTACTTAGGCCCACCACAAGAAAGAGGTGATAATCATGTGGCTCAATCGAGGAGCTGAAGTGACCTGGGCCATCAGGCTGCAACATATAAATGAATCAAACCCACACGGAGCACATCTCTGGTTTGCACAAGTGGCAGAGAAATCAGTGTAAAGGCAGACCAAGCTTGTGGCAAGAACAACAGGAAGGTGGTTATGATTCACGAAGGAGTTCAAGTGGGGACACACTTGAAAGACCAGTCATCTTTTCCTCCTTCACGCTGCCTTTCTGCGTGGACCCACCTGGCCGGCGTCTCCAGGCCATGCTCGGCCAGTTCGGAAAGGAAACCAGGAGAAGGTGCAGCTGGAGGTGGGCGCTGCTCACACGGATACGTCTCCCACCAGCGCCTGTTTCTGCATCTTGCCCCTGCAGTGCCCAGGCCAGTCCGGGACCCCGGGCAGCAGTGCCACCCTCTAATTCCTCTTCCCTGGGGCTCTCCCACTTTGCAGTGAAGCTCGTGAGGCAGGCTTAGCTTTGTGGAGTCTCATTCATCAGAAATCACTTCAAGGCTAATGAGTTAGGCCTCCGCCTGGGCAGCATGTGGGCAGATCGTATATCTGGTGGCTGCCGATGCGGGACAGCGAGGGCGCAGATACGTGTGGCGACTAAGGTCTCAGGAAGGCACCAGGGTGTCCATTATCCTCGGCTTTCTGGGTAATGCAATCTGAAAATCAATTCTCGTTAAATACACGTGAGACTAATACCTCTGGCAGGTTACATCTTAAGTGATAATTAAAAGCATATTTCCTGACGCTTGGCTGCTATGAAATGCATCCCTATTTATGCCACAGAGGGGGTCTCATGCTAAGACCATGGACACTCATTAGCTCCCCCAGGAAACCTCAGAGGTCCTGGAGTGTCATTCATTATTTTAATCTGATTTTCTTTACTCAAGTGAAATAGAACCTGGCATTGGTGTTTCTTGCCCCAGCTCCACCAAGAGTCCTTAACACAATTAACATTGTCATAAGCCAAGGACTGAAAACCTGTTTTGCACGAATGCAGTCTTCAGCGCCATCCGTGGATGGAGTTTATTAATAGTCAGTGGCATCCCGCTAGGTTTCACAGACCTCCCTCGATTAATCAGAGGAGGCAGGGCAGCTGAGATGTTACATTCTTTATTCGCGGGGTCACAGTGGAAAGACTCTGTGTCGGGAGCCCCACGGTGGGCAGAGGGGCTGACAGGAGCTCAGAAACTCAGAATATTAGGAGAGTTCTGACGATGGTCCACCCCGGTGACAGCTTGGGCCCTTTCAGTATCAAGATACCGAATTTTAGCCCAAAAACTATGAATTGCGGGGGGGGGGGCGGTAAATGGGAATGTTGAATATCTTTTTCTTCTGAACTGGATTTCCAGTCCATGAAAACGTATCACTAACACATAGGGAATAAGCCATGAGTACAAAAGGACAAAAATATGTTGTTTTAGTTCCCTGGGGCTGCCAAAAAGAAGTACTGCAAACTGGGTGGCTTAAAACGATAGAAAACTATGGTCTCCCAGGTTCTGCAGGTGAGAGGTCTGAGCCCAGGGTGCCGGCAGGGCCGTGCTCTTTCGGAAGCCCCCGGGGTGTTCGTGGGCTCGTGGCCACATCACTCCTGCCCCTGCTTCTGCCTCCTGCTGCCCGTCACCTGCGTCTCTGTCGTCTTCATCTTTTTATAAGGACACCAGTCCTATCGGATGAAGCCCCCTACCCCTGCTCCGGCACGACCTCATCTCAACTAGTCACATCTTCAGTGACCCTGTGTCCAAAAGAAGGTCCTATTCGGAGGGACCAGGGGTTAAGGCATCAACATATCTGTTGTGGGGACACAATTCATCCAGAAGACACCTGCAAAGAGAGATTTGTTAATAAATGACGTTTGGATAACTAACTAACCATTTGGGAGAAAAGTGAATTCCTCAGTTTCTCGCTCCGTACGCTTGCCACACCGAAGGGATCAACGTTTTATTTTTTTATTTCTTGTTTTGTTTTTGTTTTTTTTTTTTTCAAAGGGACCGAAGTTTTAAATGTGAAATATCTTTAACAGGTTAGAATCGCAACAGGCAGTGCAGGAGCCTCACGCGTGGGCATGGTTGGAAGGGCTTTACACGCCTAATGGTAGCTCTGCCCTTGTCTGCATTTTCAGCTGAGGAAACTGAGGCACAGAAAAGATAGTAATTTGCCCAAGATCGTGGAGCTGGCAAGCTCTAGCTAGAATCTGGTTTTAAGCTCCAGCGGTTTGGTTCCATAGCTTGTGCCCAGGAAGACAATTCTAATGTCCATGTTTACTTTATGCTCTTCTGTAGTGCTTACCTTTTTTTTTTTTTTTTAATGGATATGTGTCACTTTAAAATTCTTGAGAAAATAATGTGACCTCCCTCCTCTTTCTCCTGCCCACCACTCCCTTCCGGCCTCATGAAGCCTCCCCAGACCCTTATATCTGCATGAAATCTGCAGCTAAAGAACCCAGAAGCTCCTGCAAAGCAATGTCTGCTTTAGAACTACACCCCCCTTCCTATAATGTTCTAGAACATTCTGTCTTTCTCTGTGCTGACACCAGATAATTTTCTAACTAGGTCAAGGACACATTCCCTCCCACAGTTCTGAGCACTGCTCCTCAGGTTCTTCTCTAAACCTGTCTTCCCAAGCATGCAAGGACTCATGAATCCCCTGGAGAATTTGCAAAATGCTAGACTCTGAGGTTGGGTGGGAGGAGGTGGACCTGAGATCCTCGTTCCCAACAAGCTCCCGGGGGCATGCCCAGGCCCATGCCCTCGGACCTCACACCCAGTGGTGACTGTGGATGCCTCGACCTCTTCCCTCTCATCGGGCTTCACCTTGTGCTTCTATTTCCCCCTGAGAATCAGGACTGCAGAACTTGGGACTGGTTTTGGATCGAGAAAGAGCAAAGTTGAAAGCCCCTGCTAAGAAAGCCTCTCCCCCAGCAGGCTCCTGGTAGGAGCATGGCCCCCTGGGGAAAAGAGAAAAATGAGGGTGGAGTGCAGAGCTTTCTCGTTCAACTTAAAACTTGGCCCCGCGATACAAAGCCCTCTGAAGGCTTCCATGTGGGAGGCAGGGCTCAAAGCAGAGAAGTTCCCCAAAAGCTGGGCGTGTGCCCAAAGGAGCAGACAGCCAAAACCTGACACATCGCTCTACCAATGTCTAGGCTTTGCTTCGTCATTCACTCAAGCGTTTTACTGGTTATCAGGCCCTCTACCAGACACATGTGAGTCTTGTTGAAAATAGTAGAGCAATGACCTGGGGTCTTGAGCCCTCTTTTCTTCTGAAGTCACCAAGTGCTCTAAACACAGTGTCTCATTCCTGTGCAAAAACAGCCATCGCTCCCTCATAGCAGATGACAGAAGCTAATAGGATTCCCTGTGGGTCACCTAAGCAAGGTGGCACAGTCAGAGCCAGCACACGGCTCCGGGCTCGAGTCTCTGCCCATGCGAACTGCTAGGTTCTTAGCAGCAGGAAAAGGAAAGGTAGGCCCTGGGGTTTACTGAACTACCATGTGTTGGGCACTTTGTGTCTAGGAGATCTCATCAGAGCAAATAAACAGCCGGAGCCACACTGCTAACCCCACCTACTGACATTAAAAGTGCATCTAGGGGCTTCTGGGGGGTTCAGTGGTTGAGCATCTGCCTTCTACTCAGGGTTATCCAGAGGTTCCAGGATTGAGTCCATCCCCGCAGGGAACCTGCTTCTCCCTCTGCCTGTGTCTCTCTCTGCCTCTCTCTCTGTGTCTCTCATGAATAAATAAAATCTTTAAAAATATATAAAATAAAATAAAAGTGCATCTGATCACTGGTAGTGAGAACACAGGATGGTGCAGGCTCCATGGAAAACAGGCCTGAGGTTCCTCAAAACATTAAAACTAGAACCACCATGTGATCCAGCACCCCCCACTTCTGGGTGTATATATGGCCCAAGGAATTAAATTCAGGATCTCATTGAAAGACCCACACCCCCATGGTCACTGTGGTCGTATTCACAGTAGCCAAGACAGGGAGGCAACCCAGGTGTCCATGGATAAAGAAAACATGGTGTACACACAAAATGGAAAGTTATTCAGCCTTCAAAAGGAAAGGAAAGCCTGTAACAACATGGGTGAAACCTCACACACTATCCTAAAATAAGCCAGTCACAGAAAGACAAACACTGCATGGTTCGTTTTATATGGGGAATCTAAAATAGCCTCAGAGAAGCAGAGGAGAGCAGAATGGTGGTTGTCAGGGCCTGGGAGAAGGGGAGACGGGGAGCTGGTAATCCGTGCGTGTGGAGTTTCAGTTCTGCGAGGTGAATACATTCTGGAGGTCTGCTGTGCAATGTGTGTCTGTAGTTAACAAAACTGTATTGTACATGCAAATCAAAACCACAATGAGATACCACCTCACACCAGTGAGAATGGGGACAATTAACAAAGCAGGAAACCACAAATGCTGGAGAGGATGTGGAGAAAGGGGAACCCTCTTGCACTGTGGGTGGGAATGTGAACTGGTGCAGCCACTCTGGAAAACTGTGTGGAGGTTCCTTAAAGAGTGAAAAATAGACCTGCCCTACGACCCAGCAATTGCACTGCTGGGGATTTACCCCAAAGATACAGATGCAGTGAAATGCCAGGACACCCGCACCCCGATGTTTCTAGCAGCAATGTCCACAACAGCCACACTGTGGAAGGAGCCTCAGTGTCCATCGAAAGATGAATGAATAAAGAAGATGTGGTCCATGTATACAATGGAATATTCCTCAGCCATTAGAAATGACAAATACCCACCATTTGCTTCAACGTGGATGGAACTGGAGGGTATTATGCTGAGTGAAGTAAGTCAGTCGGAGAAGGACAAACATTATATGGTCTCATTCACTTGGGGAATATAAAAAATAGTGACAGGGAATAAAGGGAAAAGGAGAAAAAATGAGTGGGAAATATCAGAAAGGGAGACAGAACATGAGAGACTCCTAACTCTGGGAAACAAACTAGGGGTGGTGGAAGGGGAGGTGGGTGGGGGTGGGGGTGATTGAGCGATGGGCACTGAGGGGGGCACTTGATGGGATGAGCACTGGTGTTATTCTATATGTTGGCAAATTGAACACCAATAAAAAATAAATTTACAAAAAAAAAATAAAATAAAAAAATTATTGAGAGTAGATCCCACATTATATGCTCCCCCCCTCCAAAAAAAAAGTGTTTCTAAAAAAAAAAAAGATTTTATTTATTTATTCATGAGAGACACAGAGAGAGGCAGAAGGAGAAGCAGGCTCCCTTCAGGGAGCCCGATGCAGGGCTCAATCCCAGGACCTCGGGGTAATGCCCTGAGCTGAAGGCAGATGCTCAACCACTGAGCCACCCAGGCAGCCCAATAAAGGTGTTTCTGAGGATGCTAGCTGTATATGTGAATCAAGACAGTGTTATTTCAGTGAAAAAAAAAATGTGTTTACCACACTGCAGTGCGTGGAGTACCCTATGTTAATACACATGTACAGATGGGTCCAGGACAAAAGAAAAGTGAGTATTGCTTATGGATTTACAAGATCATTGTCTTATCTATCTCATGGGAAGAGTGGGATATTGTGAGGGGAAAGCCATCTGTACGGTCACCAGAAATTTCCTGGTAGATTAAGGAGCTCTGACATTGCACCATCGCCTTGAGTTTGACACCCTTTTTGGTAGATGGCCACTCATGAAAACGTTATGATATTTGACTTGTGCTATTTATTTATTTTTAAAGATTTTGTTTATTTTTTCATAGAGATGCAGAGAGAGAGAGAGAGGCAGAGACACAGGCAGAGAGAGAAGCAGGCTCCATGCAGAGAGCCCGATGCGGGACTCGATCCAGGGTCTCCAGGATCACGCCCTGGGCTGAAGGCGGTGCTAAACCGCTGCACCACCGGGGCTGCCCTGACTTATGCTATTTAAACAGATATTTGCCATGTACTTATTATGTACAGAATGTGTTACTCAGGAGGTACAAACATGGGCAAGAATGATGTCTGTCCTCAATGAATTTGCTGTTTAATAGGAAAGATAAGAAAAGCAAATAAATCATGATTTCATACTTTATCAAATGGAAAAGCTTAGAAAAAATATTCAAATAAACTGTCCACTTTGGTAACTAGGGTGGGAGATGGAGTAAGCGGGAAGAGGGAGCAATTGTGAGATGGGTGGGCTTGGGGACAAGGGAACCTGACACACCCTCTTTTGTAGAAAAGGCTCAAATCTTGAAGCCACAAAAGCCAGCCCCAGCCTGTGCTCTTGTCATTAACTCTCCTCCACCCCTTTGTCTCACTCTGGTTCTTGCCCCTGAAGCTGCCTGTGTCTCATGGACACAGAAGCCCCACTGGGCACACACTCAGTGCACCCTGTGAGCTCACATAACCCTGACAGAAAGGAAAGGAGGTGGAGTGTTTGCAGTACCCCGGGAGCAACTCTGTGTCTTTCTCCAGGACCATCCCCTTCAGGTCCTTGAGCCTAGGCTCGTGTACTTGCCTGATTCCAGCCAGAGTCAAACTTTCACATACAAAAACCAGAATATCAATCCCCAAGGGTCCTTGATCACTTTCCAACCTGGCTAGCATCATGCAGGGCAAACCGTCCAAGTAGGCTTGCCCAGAGTGTGGGACGCCCGTGTTATGGAAATATTGCAGGGCACCATGGCAACAGTGCCGAGGGCCCCCCCCTGCCCCCCCCCCCGCCTCCACGGCTGGCAGGATGTGTACCTAGCATAGGACTGCAAAAGACCAGCCACGTTCAGAGTTAACCTTATTTTGTAGAGGAATTATGCCCCCACATCCTTTGGACAACAAAGGATTGCAGATCCCAAGGACCATAGCTATAGATAGAGTCATGGGAAACAAAGAAAAGAGAGAGAGAGAGAGAGAGCTTTGGCTTATTTTGGTTCAGACTTCATCTGAATGTAATATACAGTTTTGTTCTTACATAAGGAGGAGAATTCATGTCATGTTAAATTTTCATCTTGGTCTCTGAACATGATATTTTTGAGTTCTTACCACCAGGCAGCCACACACTTGCTATTCTGCATGATGTCGTATGACATATTCTGGGACTTTCTCCTAAGAAACTGTCTCTGTCCTCAAGGAGTTTGATCTCAAAAGTGCAAAAAATGAAATAAAATAAGGCTTATCCTTGAACTTCAATCTTAGCTTTAAAAGTATGGAAGAATTGGGGGAGCCTGGGTGGCTCAGTAGGTTAAGCGTCTGCCTTCAGCTCAGATCACGATCTCAGGGTCCTGGGACTGAGCCCCACGTCAGACTCTCTGCTCAGTGGGGAGCCTGCTTCTCCCTTTCCCTCTGCCTCCTACTCTGCCTACTTGCGCACACTCTCTCTGTCAAATAAATAAATAAAATCTTTAAAAAGAATACGAAAGAATTGAAATGGACACCTAACATGGTAAAATAAAAGTTTTCTCACCCTTTATCAATCATAGCCATTATTTGTCAACTAAGAATGAAAAAAAAAAAATCTATTATCCATGAATACCTGGTACAAATTTGTCTCACTCCTGAAGCTACTGTATTTCCAGGACACATTTCACTGCCTTAATTCAGAGAACTTGTAATATTAAACAAGTAGAACACTATTTGAAAAGCAAATCTTGACACAAAAACGGCACACCATATTTTAAATAAAAGAGAACTAAATTCTGGATTCTCCCCTCTGGCATGAGTGACAGGATCACCCCATTCCTCTAAACCCATTATGGCTACAATTCATCTCAGCTCCTCAGCCTTCCTCCATACCCCCAGGGAGCCCACCGCTGGAGAGGACGCCTCATGGTCTGTTTTTCACTTCTAACCAGGGCACATTCTTCAAGACCTTGGCCTAGAGGGAGAGTCTGGCAACCCCCTCTGCCAAGAACGTTTTCTGAGGACAACCCAGAGCAGAGTTATTAAACGAAGAGATCAGAAGAAAACAAACACGAATTCTCACAAACTGTGCTTTTCACACTAGGGAAGATACATAACCTTCACTCATAGGGACGATGAAGCCTCAATAAGTCCATGGAGATTGCCTCTGGAAAAGCATAAGTGTTACATTAGGTAGAGTTGGAGTGTTTTGTTGGGCTTTTGAATTTCTTCTCAACGGGTCAATGCCATGGCTCACCATCATCTACTTCCCTAACTAACCAGTTGGGATTTGGCCTGAGAGTGGCTTTACTCCCACCCACTCCCAGTTTTTGGAGCAACTTGAAACAGTCATTTCTTCCGCCCTCTCACCATCTGCTTTTCTCTACACAAAGGGAGAAAACGAGGAGTGCCCCAGCAGATTCCATTAATGCTGACCCTTCCCAGCTTCCTTCTTTCCTACCACCCCCAGAGCTGCATGCCTCAGAGGCTTTTTATGCTTAATTCTAAGCAATCTTGAAATGATCCAATTCTTCCCATCCCTAGAGGTACAAAGCCACGATTGCATGAAGATCAGAAAAGCAAGAAGACAAATCTGACATTTATTTTCTTGTCTTTGAAGGGCAATCCAGCACTCAAGTGAGATGTCACATTTTTAAATAGGTCATGGGGCTGCAGTTTTCTTCCGTGTTGATATGTAACCCATGGAGACTAACTTTACAGTGATGCGATGAATGTATCATCTAATCAAGACCATTTACTGAATGCCCACTCTGTGTAGGGCAATGTAAGAGATGCCAAGGGGTTACTATTCTTTGAGAGGCAAATATGCACACAGGAAAATTAACTCACAATAGAAGGAATTATAAGTAGGGCTCAGTCAGTGGTATAGAGTCAAAGTTCAGGGGATGGAGAGACTACTGTGAACTAGAGAAGCCAGGGAAGGCATGGGAGTTGGTGTGGCTGACCCTTGAAAGATGGTAGGATAGTAGGAGTAAAGGGGAGAAAGAAATGCTCAGTGCCCACTCTGAGAAGAGCCCTTCCTGAAACAGACAGAGGTTAGCGTAGGAGTGCAGTGGTGTCACCTTGTCATGGTGACAAGGTGATCTGCTGTCCAGAGTGCCCACCTATCATCAAAGGATGTTGCTGTCTCCATATGGCTCTCTGGGTGCTTCCACACAATGGTCTCTGGGGCAGGTTTTGTTTTCCAAAAATGGGATGGGGCGTCTGGGTGGCTCAGTGGGTTAAGCATCTGACTCAGGTCACGATCACAGGGTCGTGGGATTCAAGCCCTGTGTTGGTCTCTGCACTCATCATGGAGTCTGCTGGGGATTCTCTCCCTCTCCCACTGTCCCTCCCGCGACTTGCATGTCCTCTCAATCAATCAATCAATCTTTTTTTTAAAAAAAGATTTTTATTTATTTCTGAGAGAGAGAGAGAGAGAGAGAGAGAAAGAGAGAGAGAGAGAGGCAGAGACATAGGCAGAGAGAGAAGCAGACTCCATGCAAGGAGCCTGATGTGGGATCAGTCCCGGGACTCCAGGATCATGTCCTGAACTGGAGGCAGGCACCCAACCACAGAGCTAGCCGGGCGTCCCTAATCAACCAGTCTTTAAAAGAAAATGGACACAGGGATATTTTAGTCCTACATGCTATTCCAGAGTATTGCCAATGCCCCCACGAAGAGACAGAGCTTCCTCTTCCCTTGAATTTGGGTGGGACTCCCTTTGTGGCTGCCTCAATGAATAGCTGGCAGTGGGCTTCCGAGGCTAGGTCATAACCAGCGATGTGGCTACAGTCTCTCTCAGGAGGCTCTCCATTGGAACTCGGCTGCCATGTTGTGAGGAAGCCACATGGAGATGTTCCCGCAGAAGAGCCCAGCTCGGGTGCTAGCCAGTCACCAGTGTGAATCCCCAGACATGTGAGTGAATGAGCTTCCTGAAGATTCCAGCCCCAGCCTAGGAATTGTCCCAGCTAACAGAGCGTAGAGCAGAGACAGAGCCCTACCAGCCCTGCTGGACGACAGATCCATGAACAAAATAGATCTTATTATTGTTCCAGGTCTCTAACCTTTGGAATGGTCTGTTCCACAGTAACCAATAATAAATAAAACAGATCCCACAGCCACCCTTTGCTTAGAACCAGGTCTCCAGTAGGAAATCAGAGTATCTGAAAAGGTGGTGAGGTTAAAGTGACATTTTGGTTGAATACACACTTTCAATTTCAGTGATGCTGATCAACTTGTTTTTTAGGTTAAATTTCCCGCTAGGGCTGCATTAGAATGAATGGTTCACATCCCTTTATTTAAACTTGTCTTCTGTTCCTGTGGATCAAAGAGATAAGTGGTAGGGTTAGAACTTTACATAATTTTGAAATTTAATTTTTAATTTACTTTTTAATGAAAATTATATATATTTAAAGTATAAAATGTGATGTTCTGATATGTGTATACCTCATCAAATGATCACTACCCTCAGGCCAACGTATTTATCTCCCCCCATAGGTGCCTTATTTTGTGAGTGTGATGAGAAAACCTGGAAATCTACTCTCTTAGCAGATTTCAAGTACACAATTCACTATTAACTATGGTCACCAAGCTGTATCTTGGATCTCCAGAACTCATTCGCCATATAACTGAAAGTGTGCCCCTTCTTCTTCCCCCCACCCCAATCCTCAGCCTCTGATTACCACTGTGCTACTCTCTGTTACTCTGAATTCGACAGTATTTTAAGATTTCACATATAAATGAGATCATGTGATAGTCATCACATGATGACTGTGTCTGGCTTATTTCACTTACATAATATGCTCCAGATTCATCCTTATCCACGTGACTCTGGTAGCCTCTCAAGCAAGCCAGTTTCTCAGTCTTACACTTGGCTTTGGAAGAGGACACACCTAAATTTACTGAAAAACAAACCAAAAAATTTCCAGTTTCAAGTCTCTGTATGTCTTTTTCATTGTTGATAAGTTGATGCCTACATTCATTATCTTGCAAACACTCGCTCTCTTTTTTCAGTGAAGTAAGGCAGTCGTAAAAACTTAGCAAGAGCAAAACTGGGGTCTTTGGCAAGTGTAATGGAGGCCTCCCTAATTGATAAGGTCTGTGTGGGATGCTGGAAATTAGTTTATATTTGGTTCCCACCTAAAATAACGGGCGGTTGCCAGACTCTCTTCCATCTAGAAAGAGCCCCAGCTTACAATTCACTACTAGGTCTGCTGAGTATCTAGTTATCTACTCCCTGGAGCATGATTATTCCCAGATTCTCTCCTTCCTTACCTCCCTTCCTTCTTTTTTTCCTTCCTTCCTTCTTTCTTTTTGCCATTCAACTTGTCTTGACCTAACAACAAAAAAGGGGCAATAAATTCTAAAGACGGTTAAAAGAAACTTAAATGTATGCTTTTCAAATAGGGTTTTCAGTAGGAAATAGGATAGCACAGCGGTTGAGAACCATGAACATAGAACAGGTGTCTCTGAGCCCTGGTGCCTTAGCTTCCATCAGGTCCCTTAGCCTCGGGACCCCGCCTTTTTTCATCTTTCTAAGTTGCAGATAAGAAACTGTACCAAATTAGAGTGTTATGTGGCTTAAAGGAAAAAATCCCACGTGAGAAATGCAAGACCTGGCACATAGTAGGCATTCAGTGGATGTTAGCGAGTACTGTTTTGAATCAGAGAAGATCCACTGGGATTTCCTTAAGTCTTCTGTAACCTTCTAGAAGCCCATGTTAATACCCAGTAACGCCAGTGTGACAAAGAGGAAGTGGGTACCAGTTTATTTCGGGGAGTCCATGACAAATTAGCCATGCCTCCATCAGGTGATCGAATTGGAAATATTCTCCGAAGGACCTTGCAATGGTAAATGTAGTGGAACCTAATGGAAGAGTAAATGTAGCTCTCTTTGTAGGGAATAAAAGTAAGAATAGACTCATCTTTTTCAGCAGAAAGCATATCATGAGGAAATTAAAATTTCTTTTAATTTTTTTACATACATTTTAAAAAATTTAGATTCAATTTTAAATTACTTTCAAGCTCTTTCAGTTTTCAGTAGCATGGATCCCTTGGTCTTCTCCTCTGGGTTGATAGTTTTTATTGTTTGGTGTATAGATATACCAACGTGTGCGTACAACCTACCCCAGGAGAGACTCCCTGGGTCAGGATCTTCAGGGGTGAGACCCACACGTCTGAAATTTTTAAAGCTCCAGAGGTGATTTGCATACACTATAGTCTGGAAACCACTGTTCTAGTATCTCCAAGAGATTTAATTGAGATATTGAGATATGCAGCAAGGTTTGTGACTATTCTCTACGGAGAAGTCAAGGCTTCAACAGATGTGCATTGCTTCCAAGGATGAAAAATCATTTAGTGGAAATGGGCACTGGATTCAAGAGCCCATGATCCTCCTGTAGAGCAATCATTGATTAATTCACTCATGCTTTCCTTTATTCTTCTATACCTGTGACAAAGGTTCAAGGGGCTGCTCTGTGCAGAGGACTGCTACCCTACCACACAGGCACCAAGATGGCCCCATTTTCCAGTGCTTACGGGAAAGACAAAGAAGTCCATGGCATGGTTCCTTTCCCTGAGGACCTCACAACATTAAACTCACATTATTCTGACCTTAATTCTTAGGGTTGCTATACCCAGGACGCCCGGAGTCCTGTGAGGGGGCATGCTGAGAAGGGGGGAGGATCTCATAAACTGCAGAGGAGCCTAATTATGAGGAAATACTGGCCCAAACAAACACGGGACAGAGATAAACAAAAAGGGGGTGAGGGAAGTAAACCTTACGTGTAGCATGTACTTCTGATAAGAAAATGGTTCAAAGTAGGGAGTCAAGAAATAATTTTTTACCAAGTCAGCTGTTGTAAATCTTTTTGAGCTTTTTGTCACAAAATCCATAAAGAGTTGGTTTTCTGGTCTGATGGTGAATGAAGAATGTCTACCAAACTATCCCAAGAAAGACTGCAGGAGAATTTTCATCCAGAGGACTACTGTTGCCCTCTTGTGGGATGGTTTGAGAAATACTGAAACAGAAGTCTATTTGGGTACAGCGTGAATAGAGGCCTCACAGACATTTCAGTGGGCGGGAATTCGGATCAAGGCTTGGCGTATTTCACAACGCGTTTGAGGAGGCTCTCATGAGATGTGGTGAACCAAGGCTGAGATCACCAAGAGCTCATGTCTTACGGATAGTGTTGGAATTAAGGAATGTGTGTGGAACAAACCCAAGTACTGGAAGCCTTAACTGATGCGGAGTGAGGGGAACGGGTTTTACCACCTTGAGGACTGACCACTATGCTCCAATGAGCCCTCATGGACCTGAACTTCTGGTTTGTTTGTTTGTTTGTTTTTCATCTCAAACAAACAAACAAACAAACAAACCTCAAGGGTTCTCATGATGACCAAAGAATGCAACAGATATGAAAACATTTCAAAGGAGAAAGGCGAACCATGACTACATTATGTGCTTTAATTAGCACCTGACTCACCTGAAGCACTGGTCAGTGGTCAAGACAGAAGCTCTGAGCATTCACTGCCTAAATTCCTTTGGCTGAAATTTTGAGAGAAACTCAAAACCTCGAAAGTTAGTCACTTTATACTGATTTGGGGAAATGGGCAAAAATAAGGAGACTTCCATGTTATTTACAGGAAAGGTGGAAACTTAAGATCATTGTTTCAGGAACTCCTGTGAACACCCATGAACTAGACTAGGAGAATCTTTTCTGTAAGTTTCTTTGTTGGTTTTGTTTTAGTAACTTAACTAGTCATGCTTATAATGGAGATATTTTTACCCCCACATCTAGGACAGAACTTAAACAGAATTGTTTGCCTTCTATTAAAACCAGGAACAGAGTTGCATCTGGGTGGCTCAGGGGTTGAGCGTCTGCCTTCAGCTCAGGGCGTGATCCTGGGGTCCTGGGATTGAGTCCCACATTGGGCACCTCACGGGGAGCCTGCTTCTCCCTCTGCCTGTGTTTCTGCCTCTCTCTGTGTGTTTCTCATGAATAAAAAAATAAAATATTTTTTAAAAATAACAACCAGAAACAACCAGAAATAGTGATACCTAAGCTTTGATTTTCAAGATGCCATACATGAACTGAAAAAGAGTTGTTCTAACTGCAGAAGGATGAGCCAGCGGCTTCTGTAGACTGGTTCGCATACATCTACCCCTGCCTCCTCAAGGGCCACTGCTGTACTTCAAGGAGTAGGGAGGTGAGACATCAGTTAATGGTGAGTGATGGTTCATTTTCCGTGTCAACGTGAGTGCACCATGAGGGTGCCCAGGTATGTGTTCAAACATGATTCTGGATGTGTTTGTAAGGGTGTTTGTGGGTGAGATGAACATTGAAATCCATGGACTTTGAGTAAAGCAGGTTGCCCTCCGTAATGGTCGTCATTCCATCAGTGAAGACTTGAATAGAACCAAAGAGTGGTCCTCCTCTGAGCAAAAGGCAATTAGGCCAGCAGACGGCCTTCAGACTCCCGCTGCGTCATTGCCTTTTCCTGGGTCTCCAAGCCTGCCCACCCATTCTGCAGATTTGGGACTTGCTAAGTCTCTATAATCATGAGCCAATTCCTTGATAGAAATCTCTTACTGTATGTATCCATGTCCTATTGGTTCTCTCTTTCTCTCTCCAGAGCCCTGATTGATACGGAGCTCCAGATGAGATCTACGTTGGGCCAAACAGAAGCAACTGCTTAGGATTCGAATTCCAAACTACCTAGAAGGGACAGAAGCAGCGTGCCAGGCATGCTCTGCACTGGCCTGGATGTGGCCAGTTGATGAACTCCCAGAGCCTCAGCTGGTTTGATGACAGCGTCGCAGCTCCCAGGTAGCCCAGTTCTGCATCGTGACTTTGGGAATCACTCCTGGAAACTCCACTTAGAGTTTCTTCAATTTCTCCAGCCTTCCCAATGATCCTGGGAGTCATTTATCGCCCTGTAATAAATCCCTCTCTGCTTCTACGCTGCTCTTTGCAAGTGAACCCTGACCAATGTGGCACGTTGGTCATTTCAGCTCCGGGAACTGCTATTGTTAAGGGAACACCAGAGTAGCAGCAATCTGACAAAGAGCCTTTATGAAAGCCCATGGTGTGAGGGAAATGAAGTGGAGGCTCAGAGTAAATGGAAACTCCACACCAGTGTCTTCTTGCCATCGTGCAAAGACTAATTCTGCCCAAACTGGATTTCATCTCTACTCAGCATCCTCTGCAAACACCACCAGAAGAACCCCCGCATCCCCATCATTCCACTCCAGACCGTATGAGTAGCATTCCCACCGTGGCATCCAAGACAAAATTCACTGGGTTAACTGAACAGAAAGGGAAGGGAACAGGACCAGCCAAACCAATGCTTGTAGACTTTGCCTATCAAAAAAGTCTCCACAGTTGGTCTCCACCATGGAAAATGTGGCTTCTCTTTCCCTGGCTTAATAAAATTCCAAGTCTTTACGTTGGCAGCCAGTTCTTTAATGGCGATCCCATTTTATTTAAATGATCCAGTCTTTTCCCACTATTCTTTGGCTGAGGAACACGGGCACCACGATTTCCCAGCAATGAAGGCATGACCTTTGCCCTCGTGGGGAGAGTAGTCTGCAAAGTAAACAAGGGTTTCAGAGGTCACAGTATTATTTTCTTCTACCATCTTATTCACTCTGCCATTTTTTCATGGCCTTTTACAACAGATAGATAATGAATAAAATCCATTATTATTTTTTAGTGTTCCCCTGGAAGTAACTTTATTCCCAGGGCTATTGGTCTATTCTGGTAGATGGATTATAAAGACCAGCCTGACAAGCCCCATCCGCTAGGACTAGCTAGGCAGCGCACACGACACAGTGCCCTCATTTAGGCATCAGGGCATAGGTGCCCTTCTGCTTTCCCTCATATATCACGAATCCTTTGGAGTTATAACCTCCACCAAGGTATGCTTCAGCATGATCAGTGCACTGTAGCCGGAGAGAGCCTTTCAAGATCCAAATCTGATATGTCACCACTCCATCCAGAATGATTCCCATGAGGCCCACCACGGTTCGACTCCTGCTCTTCTTTCTTTCCTGGTTTTGCACCAAACTGCCTCTCCCACCCTGTGCTCTCTACTCTGCTCACACCACTTGCTTCTCACCCCCTTGCTTACCTTCAGATCCCAGACCCAGAGCCTTCCCTCACTATCACATGACTCAAAGTACCCGCCACCCTTCTCACTACTCTTGTCATGGGTAGTTTTACATTTGGTCATGACAATCCCTCTTTCTTTCCCACTGCAATGAGCTCTACAAAGAGGAATCAGGTCTGATGTGGCAACTCGCCTTTGGTATCCCATACAGTACCCACCACATAGTAGGTACTAAGGAGAGATTTGTTGAATGAATGAATGAGCGAATGAATGAACTGTTAAATATACAAGTGCTGAGTAATTGATTATACCTAGAAATAAACAGAAAAGGGTGGGGCCTAGCATAGGACAGGGCAGGAGAATTAGATGTGTTTTTCACATATCCAAAAGCAGAGCAGAGACTTAATTTCTACGTGTCCCAAACCCAGCACTGTGTCTGGCAGGTGGTGGTAGGTTCCAATCAACGCCTGTCGGATTGAACGCTTGCCTCACTTCTGACAACCACCGTCTCTTCAACAGCATTCAAAGAAACTGACCAATCCACTTTCCCAGATCAAAGGCAAAATGCAATGCAGCATATCCAGTGAAAATGGATTGAGCTGTTTCCCTAAAGATGTGTTCATTTAATATTAAATGCTATTAGTCAAATACATAAGAATTGAAGAAGGAAAGCGGACCAGAGGAAAAGCTTATCACCATGACATCAGATTTTCCTCCTTAAAAAGTGCCGGGGTGGCAAAGAAAGACCAAACATCAATTATAGGTTTGCTCAGCACTGCTGATTGCCAACGAAAGCCAGCTTTCTGCTGTAGAGCAATTAGTGACAGTTAAATACATTATATATATTTATTGATATGCAAAATTCAATTAATTTTGGTTATAAGGACAATGGCATGTTTTAGAGACAGAGTCTATGTGCAGAGAACAGAGTCCTGTCCTGCAAAATCTGTGGGGGAAATGTCAGCAAATGTATGAAAAGGGATCCTGTTACTTTTTTCAAGTTCTCACAGAACCAAGAAATATGTTTCCTTACATGCCATAGTCATGGTGTACCACCAGAGCCTACCCTGCTCTGCTCTACTTCATACATTTGCAAATGCGTTCAATTTTATGCCATTCACGTGGGCAAACATTTAGGAAAGAATGAGAGGAGCGTAAAATATGTATTATAACTCTTCATACATTATGGTATTTGACCCGATGACCTCAATGAAGGAATTAAGTGACTATATTTTACTTGCTTTCACCAAAACTCTTATTGTAAGTAATAATCCCATTTTTTTTTCACAAAATGAGGAAATGAAGAGCTTAAGAAATATCCTGGGATATTTATAAGAATATACATAAGAATCAGCCAGAGCGTGGATAAACTAGAAACCCGGCCCACATTGATTTACCCAAACCAATAGCATTTTACAAATAAGCTGAAGTTATAGTCAGGGGATATTTCTGTAGTCATTTTGTGTGTTTTTTTTTTTGTTTTGTTTTTGTTTTTTTTGAGGGTAAATGTTAGCTTTATCCTCTTTGAGTTTCACGTGTGGTCAGGAATAAGAACAACTTCTTTTGTGTGAGAGGTTATTTATATAAACTAAGAAAAAATGCCCCCCACGTCGGTCATGTTTGGAATATTCAGGCGTGAAAAACAATAGAAAATGAAAATGGTCAAATCGTGGATGTCTTTCTTCCTTGGGTTCATTTAAAATGTTCCATGAGAGGAGAAGGAAAAAGAAAAGTCAGAATTCTCAGCACAGGGCTTTCAGATTCACCGAGGTAGGAAGAGTGGTTGACAAGGATGTGAAGGCAGACGGCTTGCACCCCTCCCCTCTAACTTTGTAGAGTCTTTTTTCTTATTGTTATTAATCACAAGACCAAAACCTTTGAAGTGATCTTCATTTTCTCCCCCAGGGGGCATGTGTACAACCTCCCCTGTCACTGAAGTTCTCCCTGGGGCCTGATCGGTTTCAGCAAAAAAAAATGTGAAGCATGTGGCATTGTGATCAAGCGAGCCCATTGTATCCAAACCAATCCGTAAAACAACAAATCTGTTGTTGGGGAAGTGGGGGGTAGGGGGGGCGGTGGGGGTATCCTTTTTAAAAAGCAGATAAAAGTAGGTGGAGCTGGTCTTAATTAATCACTCTTATTTTCAAAGTGGCTTTTTCAGGGCAAGTACACAAACCGTAGGGGTGCATACAATCACTGAATGGGTGTCAGACTTCTAGAGAAATGTATGAGCGTTTTCTAACTTGACTTCCAGTTGAATATTTAGATTTCACAGCAAAAGGGCCCAAAGTCAGCCAGTTAGGTCCCCATGGAAGAGCCCATCTCCCTCCGTTGGCCCGCTGGCCAGCAGGATGCTCTTGGGTTGAAGAACAGTGCTCCCAGGATGACACTGAACCTGCACCTCGAGGTTGTCTTGAAGGAGGTACACACAGAGTCCTGAGGGAGGGGTGTGTGTCTCTTGACCCTTCTGTCATTGAAAGGCAGAATAAATGTGTATTGATGGTTCTGCCTGGAAATTCTTGCTCTGCTGTGTTGCTACGGTTTGCAGAGATTGACCCTATAGCCCCTTCCCGCTGCCCGCTTCCTCCGGGCAGAGCCAATATGTCCTGTTCCTGCAGCACCTGGCCGAGGCACTGCAAACTCCAGGAGGATCTATAGCTCATTTTACCCAAAATATGCACTTTCATTTTTTAATTTTTTTTAAAAAGATTTGTTTATTTATTCATGAGAGACACAGAGAGAGAAAGAGAGAGGCAGAGACACAGGTAGAGGGAGAAGCAGGTTCTCTGAGGGGATCCCACTGCGGGACTCGATCCCAGGACCCCGGGATCACGCCCTGAGCCAAAGGCAGATGCTCAACCACGGAACCACCCAGGTGCCCCCAAATATGCACTTTTAATAGGGTTCCTTTTTAATAGGATTTCTCTGAAGTAAACTAATAACTCCTTTGTGCCTTTGGCTTACCTTCCAAGATAGGAAAAATAAAGTGGAGTATGAAGTCCTTCTGTCCATCTACCAGTCTCCATCATCCATCTCTCTCTGTCTCCCTCTCTCTCTCTGTCTCCATCTCTGTCCTCTCTTTGGTTAGATGAAATGAACAATCAGTCGGCTCTCCCAATGACTCTATTTAGGTTGAGGAATTTGTCCCGTTTTGCACAAGCTGTTCACACTCATACCTGCTTCCCCATAACTTCCTTCCTTCTTCAAATTAAAAAGTGAAATCAAAGAGGCGCCTGGCTGGCTCAGTCCCTAAGCCTTGAACTCTTGATCTCAGGGTGGTGGGTTCAAGCCCCTGCCTTGGCCTCTGTGCTGGGTGTGGAACCTACTTTAAAAAAAAAAAAAAAAAAAAAAGAAGTAAAATCAGTTTTGGAAAGCACCCAAAATAAGTACTTTTATTTATTTTTTTAAAAAAGATTTATCTGAGAGAGAGTGAGAGAGAGAGAGCACAAGCATGGTGGAGGGGTAGAGGCAGAGGGAGAAGCAGACTGTCCATTTAGGGAGGAGCAAGATGTGGGGTTTGAGCTCAGGACGCCCAGGATCAGGACCTGAGCCGTGCAGGCGCCCCCAAGATGAGTGCTTTTAGAAAACTTGGGCCATGTCTCCCAAATGGGTGAGAACAATATCTTAAAGTCCTCCCTTCCCCAACCCCTTCCCTCCCTGCCCAGGTGAAAGCAGGGCTGCAGAGCACAGGGCGCAGGCATGGGACAGGCAGGGCCGGGGGAAGCCACACAGGGATGGGGGTGGGTGGTGCATTGGCTTGAATTTCTCTCCTAAATGTGTCAGAGGCACCTTCCTGAGGAGCAGAGGGGCGTCACCATGGCGATGTTGATATTAATGCGGGTGGACGTGCCGCAGGGTGGTCTGGGGACAGCTGTCGCCCTGCATCGCATCATCTCGGCAGCCTAACGGGAAGGGGTGCCCCTTCCCCAGCCTTGGTGACCCCCCTGCCCCCCGCAGTACACTTCTAGATTGAGAGGTGGTCGTAGGCATGAAGGGTCTGGTCATCGCAGCCCACCAAAGACAAGGGCGGTTCTTTGTGGGTTTGCAATAATTCATCCCCATACCTCCCCACCGCCCAGAATATTTTGGAGGAAACTTTGAAGAGGAAAGTTGTAAAAGAAAGTGGCAGACGGTTCTGGCTGGAGGTCACAGAACAGGTAAAAATCAAGGTCCTGATGGGAGAGAAAGGAAGGAAGGAAGGAAGGGAGAGTGTGCAGGACGCGGAGGAACAAGGCCAGGGACCCCCCAGAAGGGCCAAGCTTCCCTTGTGGCAAAAGCTGCCCAGACACGTCCACGTGGAAATAAATGCACGCTTCCTCCTGCTCGCTCAGCCCTGGGGGCCCAGACCCAGGGACAGGCCTTGAAACATGAGCACTGGTCCCAAAAAGTAACATCACATGTGGCTTTATGGCTTCCAGATGACGGTCTGCCCCAGGTGCCCGAGGGGCCTGAGCTCCGTGCCCACTCTGGGGATGGGGACCAGCCCACTGTCCATCCTCAGGTGATGGCGGGCAGTCAACGGGACCTAAGACGCACTGGCTGGCAGGGCACAACTTACTGAAACGTGTGCAGGCTGTTCCAAGCATCTCATATCCTTTTCCTGATGCCCTCTGTCCACCTCCAGGAGATCGCTGCCAAATCCCTCACGCCCATTGATTGCTTCCTTGGGCAAGCGGAGCTGTGACGTGGACACTGGCACCTTCATGGGCATTTGGTACTCAAAGGGATCTTTAGTTTATTGATTTTTTTAACTGAAAAGTTCTCTTTCTTCTTTCTCTCTTTTTTCTTTCTTTCTTTCTTTCCTTTCCTTTTCTTTCTTTCCTTCTTCTTTCTTTCTTTCCTTTTCTTCTTTCTTTCTTTCTTTCTTTCTTTCTTTCTTTCTTTCTTTCTTTCTTTCTTTCTTTTTTTTTTTTAAATTTATCTATTCCTTCAAGAGAGACACAGAGAGAGAGGCAGAGAGACAGGCTGAGGGAGGAGCAGGCTCCCTGCGGGGAGCCCGATGTGGAACTCCATCCCAGGACCCCGGGATCACGCCCTGAGCAGAAGGCAGATGCTCAACCCCTGAGCCACCCGGGCGACCCTGACCAGTTATTTCTATGGAGCTCTTGCCCTTCTCCTTTGGAATCTCAAAATTGGGTTCCAGGCAGCATTTAGCTGCACCTGCTGGATGGACGGGTGCATACCGCCATCTAGTGCATTAGTGTCATAAGGCAACCTGAACCGAATTAAAAACTGAAAGAGAAGATAATGGGTTCTCTCTCTCTCAGCGGATGACAGTCATGGATGTATTTATTTTGCGATCAGTAGATTTCCTTCCTGTCTCTGTAGTAGAGCTACTTTCTATTGCATCATGTATATGCACATCCTATCTCCATAACGGACGGCTCAGAAGGCAGCCCACGGTCAGTTGTGAAGATGGTGGATCTCAACAGATTTTTGAATGGATACATTGGTTATGAAATTACAAAGTAGCCACTTCTTATCTTCCCTGCAATGACCACTGGGGATGTGGGAGGCCAGAGAGCCCAGGTGGGCATACACTGGGACGTGGGGTCAGGAACCTCCTGGTTCAGCAGAAACCGGGAGCAGTTATGACCTGGGACTGCTGGGTTGCAACCAGGGAGGCACAGGGGCAAGTGCGGAGCCCAGGAGAGACACCCACCTGCCTGCTGTAGACTTCATTTCATTCAATCACTTACTAAATGGCATTAATTATTTTCAATTGCTGAGTAAAAGATGCGATTAGTTCCCAAGCATGAAAGCGCTCTGTAGGAGTTGAAGAGCTGCTGCAATTTTATACCCTAGATGGGGAGAGGGACATGTTCATGCTCTGAGCCCGTGGCTTCACCCTAAACTTTTTAGGGAGAGGACGTTTCCAGCTGTCAAGGACCCTCAACATTATCTTCATCCACACTTGACTGCTCCTTTTTGGATTTCCCTTGAACGGTGCGGTCATCGGTACAACCATAACTCTGCTGTGCATTCTAGTTACTTTCACCTACTTTCAATCTTTGTCACATCCTGGGCTTGCTTATTTATTTGTTTATTTATTTATTTAGTTAGTTAGTTGTTAGTTAGTTAAAAAATGGACAGATCTACAATAGTCTGAATATAACCTAATACTACTGCTCTGTACCCTTAAAAGTGGTTAAAGATGGTAAACTTTCAGTTATGTGTTTTTTGAAAAGCACAATTAAAACATTTGTGTATCTACTAGATTCTAAAGAGATTGTGAAAAAATATGTGTGACCAACAAAAAGGTGCAATGTCAAGCAACAAAGTGAACTTGCCTTTTCTCCACCCCACCTACCTTGACATGCTCTTTGGGTTGGAGACGTGTGGATATGGCCTTTGATTAACGTGTCGCAGGAATCTCAGAACTAAGCCATGTGCCCTTGTTGATCCACCAGCTTCTGGGGGTCATCTGGTGAGTTGGGTGGGGACAGTTTGCCAGAAGGAGCCTAAACCTCTTTGTTGTGTCATCCGCTCAGAAGTTCTGGAATGTTCGTGGTCTCATGGCTGATCTCATGGCTGCCTCTTTCCCGGCGTCTGTGTCTTGGATCCAATGTCATCTCCTTGGAGAAACATGCCCTGGGTGTGTTACTGAGCCTGGCTCACCCCAGCCACCAGGCTGCACAACTCTCTACCTCAGTGTCGGGCTTCTCTTACTGGCTTCTCCACATTCAATCACAACTGCAATTACCTCTGTACTTGTACTTGAAGGCCGTTGGGCCGTCCACACTGGAAAGCATGTTCCCTTAGAGCTGAGGTCCTGTCCATCTTGATCCCCACCAGGTCCCCGCTCCTCAAAGCAGTGTCTGGACCTTCTGCATTGCTGCTGGAGGTGCACAATGTAAACCCTATTGAGGGGAATCTGACCTCTCCCGAATGCGTTTATCCTTTGACCCAGCAATCCCACATGCCAGCATTTATCCTTACAGATTGAATTGCACATGTGTGCATAAGAGGAGTCACTGTGGCTTTGTTCTTATTCCAATAACAAAAATTAGAAACCCATGCCTATCAGTAGAAACAAGATGAATAAACTAGGGTACGTATGGTAATGGACTACTAGACAGCTGGAAAAAATACTGAAGAACATATCTGTGTGCAGACATGGAGAGATTCAGGTGCCAAACAGTAGATATTGGGTGCTTCTGAACACAGAAAGCAAGATTTATATAATTATATTTGTTTATAAATAAGAAATAAGTAAAATAGCCTACCAGTGACGGGCAGTTGCCTTCTCACTTGGTACTTTTTAATCTATTTTTTTTGTGTTTTTTAAAGATTTTATTTACTTATACATGAGAGACACAGAGAGAGGCAGAGACACAGGCAGAGGGAGAAGCAGGCTCCCTGTGGGGAGCCCGATGCGGGACTCAATCCCAGGACCCTGGGATCACAACCTGAGCCGAAGGCAGATGCTCAACTGCTGAGCCACCCAGGTGCCCCTTTTTATCTAATTTTGAATTTTGAGTTGTGTAAACACATGATGTATTTACAAAAAAGTGTCTGCCCGGCACATGGCAGGTGCTCAGCTAATTATGCAGAAAGAATGGATCCCTGAATGAGTATATGAAGTTGGTAAGGAATACGAATGACTAGACAGGTGGAGGCTGCCATGGAAGCTCACTTCACACGGCCTAGGGGGTGAGGCCCACTCATCACCCTGTGTTCTGGAGCATCCCTGTTGGAGGCTCTTATGGCTATAGAGGTGAGTTCAAGTCTATACCACTGGGCGGGGATGGTGCTGACGGTCACACTGAGGGATGCAGAGGCAGGCGTTCACTCATCATCCCTTCGTTGGCTCAAGAAATCCCTGTCAAGCATTTACCCGGAGCCAGGTCCTGCACGGAGCACTGTGGGGGGTGAGGAGGAGGACAGAGCAGATGGGGTCCCTGCCCCCAGGGAGCTCACAGCCTCAGGCACCCAGGATCCTAGGGTGCATCCTGAGCCAGCAGCCCTCAGTTTCGCTTCTAGTCCGCCCAGGTCCCTTTCGGGTTACTGCCCTGGCAACACCGGGGCCAAATAACGATGAAATCGAAAGTCAGGGTGTGACTCTAGGTTTGCACGTGAGGTTATGAGCAGCAAGCAGGGGGGACTTTGTTACCCTCAAACAGGGTGCACTGACTCACAGGGGCTGGAATCTCTCACCTCTCACCAGTTCCCTCTGTGGGAGAAAGAAACTTCCAGGACATTGGAACAGACCGGAGGGAAGCACCCTGGTGGCAATGTTGGGGCGCTATGAGCAGGAGTGAGGAAAACAGAGATGTGAGGTTTTTCCCGGGGGTTCTGAGCTTCCCAGGAGCCAGCAGGTCTCACAGCAGCAAGAACACCCCAGGCTGTCGACATTCTTCAGAATACTCCATGCCCACTAGTGTCCCACTCCCCGTGGTCTTCTGGTTTGGGTTAAGGAAGACACTTTTGAAGGGTCTTTCCAGACTCACAAGCATAAAAATGTAGTTTGTTACATTTATTGTAAACTGATCAAACATAATATGACAACCACCTGGAAGAGACACACGACAAATGACAAATGGCTTGACACCGCATCTTGCGAAAATGAAAGAAATCCATGTACTTGGATGAAAACTGACCTTCTCTTAAAGAGGTGTGTCTGAGAATCACATCAGTAATCCTGGTAAGATGGACAGCCTTCCCTGGGATCTGGCCCCTGACGTTCATTTACAGAATCGGATTTAGAATGAGTTTGGAAGCAAAGCAAGAACACGGGCGTAAAAAGATGGCAGAGGGAGAGACAGTTCTTGACATTACAGCTCTTGAAATCGTAATGATCCTAATGGAGCATATTTAACTTAGAAACATCCCTTTCTGTTGTAAGGGATTATCTTGTCCACAGCTCCAGGAAATTACCAAAATCAATAAAAATATTTCACATGGCAATTCGCAGTCTATAATTTTCAGATGCCTCCGTCTGTGTTTTCACAAGAGCCTCGTGAGAGGCCTTATCATCTCCCTTTGATGGCCGGGGCATTGCATTAACAAAGACTCAAAGTTTTGGCACCACATCTTCTGCACTTTCCACCACACCACACGCACAGCCTCAGAATGGTACCTCTGGTCACTGTCATCCGTCTTCTCATTACACTCATTACACTGTACAGGTCACTGATGTCCTGATTTAGAGCTTTGGCCTTGACCAGGCACAGCTCTGGGCAGTGCCAAGATACAAGTGGAAGGTAACCAGCCCTCTGCTGTTGTGTTCATTTGCACGAAGCCACGGCTACGGTTGCCCTTGCGCAGAGCATACACATAATGAGAAAATCAGTGTCCCAAGGCCAGAGACCATCTCTGCCTCGTTGGCCGTTGCACATACTGCCTGGAACATAGGTAGATGCCAAATGAACAAATAAATGCCCAGATGATTTGGGAATGAAGCAATAGAAAGTTGGTGGTGGTTATACAGAGTGTGGGGAAGAAGTGACACCTTGAGAAATGGATTTTTGACAACGTCTTGACTCTGTCTTGATTTATACCCTCTTTCTAAAAGTAGACTCAAAGGAACTCCGTCACTTTTTTCCCCAGGACAACATGGCTTTGTAACCTCGATGGCAATTGACTCATTTACCTTTCAAGACACCTTCGTAAATATGCTGTTTGGGGCTAAGAATTAGGCTCAGAGAGATTAAATGGTTTGCCCAAAGCCATATGGATGGTGAGCAGCTCAACAAGAGGGTCCTAACATTTTTGGGCTCAACCCAGTGCTCATTGCCCTGCTTCTCACTGCTTCTCCCTCGGGGGCTCTTCAGATGAAACCTTAGTATCTCCCAGGAGCAGGTGAGCAAGCCGATGGCCCTGTCCAAAGATCCTGTTGTCAGGCAAGGGGAAGGCTGATTGATACCAGGGGTCCCCTCAACCTGCCTTCTGGGCGGGATAAAATGCAAGACGACAAGCGGCCCCTGGAAGTTTCTTGAGTGCCGCTACTCATGGACCGGACAGCAGGTCACTTCACTATCTGGCTAATAGCAAGTGACAGGTTCGTGTCTGGCTGGTGCTACAGTAATTGAGTGAGATAAGATGACAAAAAGGCAGAAAGCTAATGATGTGTTGCCTTGTTGAGCAAAGCTTGCCACGCCTCATTAGATTTAACAGAGTTATCGAGACTGAGTAATTATCAGAGACAGTAAAACTGTTGTATTAAAAGATGAAAAAAAAAGCCAGTATCAAAGGGAAATAATTGAGTGCTTAATGGGGCATTTGCTGAGCTGCTCGGTCCAGCGATCAGACTCTGAGAGGTTGCAGAGGGGGCCCTTCCGCTGGGTGGGACCTCATGCTACACCATGACTTGGGGCCATGTCCTTTTTGGTTTGTTTTAATTTTCTTATTGTGGCAAATTATACACGACATCAAATTTACCATCTTACGCATTTTTATGTGTTCAGTTCTGTGGCATTAATCACATCATTCGTATCATTATATGACCATCACATCACTATCATCTATCCCCAGAACTTCATCTCACCAAACTGAAACTCTGTCCCTGTTAGACAAGAAGTCCCCATTCTTTCCCCCCACAGCCCCTGACAACCCCCATTCTGCTTTCTGTGTCTGTGACTTTGATACTTTAGATTCCTCACATGGGGGAATTCTGAAGTATTTGTGTCTTTGTGACTAGCTTCTTTCACTTAGTGTGTCCTGGAGGTGCATCCATAGGGTAGCATGCATGAGAACTTCCTTCTTTTTTGAGGCTGAATGATAGTTCATTGTAAGTATATAAATCACATTTTGCTCATCTGTTGGTGGACGTTTGGGTGGCTTTCACATTTTGCCTACTGTGAAAAGTGCCACTACGAACACCGGCACACAAATACCTCTTCAAGATTCTCTTTCTATTCTTCGGGGTGAATATCCAGAACTGGAATTGCAGGATCCTGTGGTAATTCAGTTTTTAACTTTTTCAGGAGCCACTATACTATTTTCCACAGTGACTGCCAATAGCACATGAATGTTCCAATTTCTCCATATCCCTGCCAACTCTTCCTTTTTTTTTTTCCCTTGGGGTTTTGTTTGTTTGCTTGTTTTGTTTTGTTCTCTTTTGCTTTGTTTTGTCTTGCATGATAGCCATTATCATGGGTGTGAGGTGGTTGGGCCATACCCTTTGGAACAGACTCCAAGTGCATGGTGGGAGCGAAGTTAAGAAATCCATATGGAAAAAAAAAATCAAGGTCATCCTTTATAAACTATATATATATATATATATATATATATATAGTTTATATATAGTTTTTTATATATATAGTTTAATATTTTGTTTATTTATTTGAGAGAAAGAGACAAGGAGAGAGCAGGAGAGCACAAGTGTTGGGAGGGAGAAGCAGGCTGCCCATCCAGCAGGGGGCCCGATGTGGGGCTCAATCCCAAGACCCTAGGATCATGACCTGAGCCAACGGCAGCTGCTTAACCGACTGAGCCACCCAGGCGCCCCTATAAACTCTATTTAAGGAAATTTAATTCTGTTTAATTCATATTTATTGGTCACCTCCTGATTAGAGGGGAGCGAAAATTTTCATCTATGTCAAGAAGATGTGGGTCCCAGGAAAGAAATGAGTTTAAGGAGAACTGAATGTCACTGGGGAGTTATATTTATGGCACCAGGAGCTGTGATACCCACGGAAGCATTTCATGAGGCAGAAATCCCACCCAGTTGGGTTGGCCCATGAAGCCCTGCTTATGAGTAGCTATCTCATGGAATAAGGCTATTCCCTACTGTTCTCTCTCGCCCTCCCTATTCCCTTCCTCACCACCCAATCCTCTCTTTCATTCCCTCTACCACTGCATGCATCCAAGTCTTCAGGGCGCCATGCCCGCCACAGGCACGACTTGACGTTGGAGGCACCTGGCATGAAGGGGACCCCTCACTCTCTCCAGGGGTCTGTCTCCTTGCCCACCCACCTCCACCAGCCATCGTATCAGTAAGGATGAGACTTGACCTTTGTCACCATCAGCCCTGGTTCATGCCTTCCTCCACCTGGCATCTCCCACACTCTTCCGGGCTCATCCTCTTCCTTCCAGGACATTCTCAATGTTCCTGGGAAAGCCTTTGCGTTGCTGTTGCCCCACCTTCTAGTGCTTTCTCCACCTCTTGGGCCTCCTCCAAGTGTATTTTTAGAACTCTGTCTTCAATTGCTTCAGTGCCTGCAACTTGCCCTCTTCCAACTTCCTGTAGACTAAATCAGGGTGTACTTTATGACTGGACTGTATACTCGACACCTAGATTCCTCGTTATTCTGCTGGTGAGCATCCCAGCCACCAAGATGAGTGAATAGGCCTCGGCTCAGACACCCCTCATCACCTCCTCAGTCCTCTCCCCAGGGCTGGCCACATGGGAGGTGACCAGAAAAGATGTAAATTAAGTGGATGTGAAGTGTCCACCATATACTTTCTACAGGATGACCTTGATTGTTTTATGTGGATCTCAGTAGGCACTTGGAATCTATTTTTAAAAATACAGTCCAAAATGACTCCCAGGCTAGATTAATGTGATTAATTTTGTGGATAGTAGAAAAAGAAAGAAAAAGCCCCCTGGTAGAGATTATAAATTGTATGACTTTATATAGGACAAATTAATTCATTAAATATTTTTGTAGTTACTCGATTTCTGCCAAAAGTCTTCCTGGAGACATTTTTTTTTTTAAAGATTTTATTTATTTATTCATGAGAGGCAGAGAGAGAGAGAGAGGCAGAGACACAGGCAGAGGGAGAAGCAGGCTCCATGCAGGGAGCCCGACATGGGACTTGATCCCAGGTCTCCAGGATCAGGCCCTGGGCCGAAGGCCGCCCTAAACCACTGAACCACCTGGGCTGCCCCCTGGAGACATTTTATACACTTAACTTCAGTCAATTTTTTTTGAAGATTTTATTTATTTATATGAGAGAGGGAGAGAGAGAGATAGAGAAGAGAGAGCAAACACACAGAGTGAGAGGGAGAAGCCCACCACACCCTGCCAGCAGGGAGTCCAGTTTGGAGCTTGATCCCAGGACCCTGATATCATGACCTGAGCCGAAGGCAGCTGCTTAACCAACTGAGTTACCTGGGTGCCCCTTAACTTCAGTTGAATTTCAAAACTGGTGGATAGGAAGGGAGAAAAAAGAAAAGCAAGCAAGTCAATATTGTTCTAAAATGGTCTGATTGGATAGCTCAGTTGCTGAGCAAAAGAGAGGGTTTGTAGCATTTTTATTTGTTTGCTTGGTAATGAGAGAAAGAAGAACCATAACCATCTTCCCAGAAGACATGCAATTTTAAAAAGATATTCACAGTCTTGTACACATTCATTTTACAAAAGGATTTTCCTGAGACCAATAAATGCAGCATGTTAACTTTGTACCAAATGGGGCACAAAAAGATGCTTAGTACCCGGTACACACAATTCCCCACCTTCCCAGACCAGTAGCAATTCTGATCCACAAAGTGAACCGTTTGGAAATTGGGTTTGTTTGTTTTTTTTTTTTTAAACCTAGGCACTCACTAGTGAGTGCAAATGAAAACCTTAGTGCAGTTCAAGCAACCCAGCTCCCATCTGCTAAGGAAGTGGGAAGAAAGAACTCGTATGCTGTCAGCAAGTCAAGTGTATAAATCACCGCCTCCGCAGAGACTCCTGTCCTGTTGGGAGTCAGTCTCCTTTGAAAATAGGATGAAAATCCTGAAATTTCTTCTTAAGTAAAAATAAATAAATAAATAAATAAATAAATAAATAAATAAATAAAAACAATAAATAAATAAGTAAATAAAAGTTACAGGTAGAGACAAACACGTGGAGTCTTTTAAACTCTATTCCGAGGACTCAAAACCATTTTATACCCTTCAGGACACACCACACAAACACCCAATTAAGAAATACTCATTTAGAAATATCCTGAAAATAGTGGTAAAAAAAAATCCATACTTAATTCTGTTGTTTAATGTTTACCAGAGTTGAACGCAAATATAGAGCAGTAAGTAAGGTTTTATTTAAAACAAAATGAATTCACTTGAATGTATTTATTCTAGGACCTGTGTGCTGAGATCTCATCTTTGAGTGGCTAAGACAATTTGGTTTTCGAAGCAGAACAAATGAGTAGAATGTCTAGCTCATAAACATTGAAGAGGCAAGGAAGCTCCTCCAAATTCAACATTTTATGCTTAATGTTTTGGAAATAGCAGCTTGAAAGACCGGAAGCACCAGTGCTAAAAATGCAACTTCAGAAAACAACCCTCTTCATCCATCATTACACGTCTATACGACAAGGAAAGGAGGGTAACATTTTCCACATGGGAAAGCCATGAAAGATGGTATTTGGCAGATAAAGCTTTCCAGAGCTGTGTTTTATTGGTGACTCATACAGTTTTCCTGATGAATGGTTTCCCCTTTTGCAAATTATAATATCATGAAAAAATGATTTTATTCCATTGAACACATAAGTTGCAAATTGTAAGTATGTTTAAATGCATGTCCTTTGTCCTATGGGGAAAGCAAGCAGAAATCAGGAACTGTTAGCAGCTCAAAGCCCTGTCCACCTCGTGCAACCTCTTCCATTTCAATGAATGAAGAATCCAGGGGAAAATGACCTGTTGAGGGTCACACAGCCACTTCCTAGCAGGGCCGAGGATTGAATGCAAGGCATGCATGCAAAAATACTATTGATACTTCTTTTGGGAAACATTTTTTAAAAAATTATTGGTGAGAAGTCATTTGACCGGCTTTCTGGGGGACCACTGCCATGGTTGATGTGAAAGTCCAATTTGGGGGACACCTGGGTGGCTCAGTGGTTGAGCATCTGCCTTTGGTTCAGGTCATGATCCCGGGGTCCTGGGATCGAGCCCCACATCCCCCCGCAGGGAGCCTGCTTCTCCCTCTGCCTGTATCTCTGCCTCTCTCTCTCTGTGTCCTCAATGAATAAATAAATAAAAATCTTTAAAAACAAGTCCAATTTGGAAGACGAAATGCCCCATGAATGCAGGCTTTCCAAAATTGGATTGTTTGAAGGTCCGAGGAGCTAAGATCTGCTGGTAATTATGTGGAATTTCATTTCCTTTATCATATGTGGTAGCTCCCAAATTCATCTTTGAGGGTCTTAATCATTTGAAATAAGCGCTTGAAGAAATCAGAAGGGAGAGAAAGAAGGAAGGGGTGAAAATTTTCAGAAACAAGGGAGCGAAAGGCACGGTGTTCCAACGATATAATACCCTTGGGAAAACCAGGGTGTGTGTGTGTGTGTGTGTGTGTGTGTGTGTGTGTGGTGGGAGAGAATCGCTTCTTGTCCTCCTGTTGGATAACACAGCCAGAATTTCTGCACCTGAGCTTTAAAATCTGTCCCCGAGCCGTCGGCAATGTGTGGCAGGGCCTCCGTTGAGCAACATGGACAGGCTGCCCTACTACAGAACACGATCCTAAAGGCCGCATCCACAGCTGGGAGCTATGAGTGAAAGGCAAGGACACCATAGCTTCCGGTGGCAACGGAAATTATTATGATACAAATTAGGCTGAGCTATCATTTGTTGGAAAACCTCTTGAAAAATGAGCAACTCCAGTCCACATCCTTTGTCCTGGCCAGTTTTTTTATTTGGGATTGTGGAGAAATGGGTTTCCTGAAGAGATAGCATCTCTGCCTCCCGGGAGGCACCTATATTGACTAAGACTAAAAAAGCAAATAGTATCAGATAACCTACTAAAATAAAGCCGGGAAAGTCATTATGCTTTCACTCTATTGATCCGGTGCCGGGCTACATGGGAGAAAAAACAACTTACATTGTTGAAGCTGGGAGTCTCTAAGGTTACAACAACATGTTAAAAAGTGGTGCATTTATCCGCCCTAAGAAACAAGACATTGTATCGAGCAGTCCAGAGATATGCTTAACACCAAACAAACAATGAGAGGCTCCCAGGGATATCCTGTGGTGTGTGTGTGTGTGTGTTTTAAAAATTGCTGGACGTGCTTTCTGAATACACAAAAATGCACTTAAAACGGCCACTTAAAAATGAAGGTATCATTGACATAAACGCTGTATAAGTTTCCGATGTACAAGGCAACGATTGGATGTTCATATACATCATGTGCCACAGTAAGTCTAGTTAGTATCCGTCACTCTGCAGAGTTAGAGAATTTTTTTCTTGTGGTGGGAACACTAAGGATTTTCTTAGTAATTTCCAAAACGGGCAATATAACTATATTGCAACTAATTGTAACTATAGCTGCCACATGGTACATCCCATGCCATGACATTGATTTTATACCTGTGAGTTTGGGCTCCCTTCACCCATTTCTCCCACCCCCTACCTCCCCCGGAAACCAGCATTCTGTCCTATGTATTTATGAGCTTGGTGGGTTTTATTCTGGGTTTTAATTTTTTATTTTATTTTATTTTTTAAGATTCCACATATAAGTGTGATCGTATGGTTTTATCTTTCTCTGACTTATTTCATTTGTCATCATGGCCTCAAGGTGCATCCATGCAGTAGCAAGTTTTCATTCTTTTTTACGGCTGATATACGTACATACATACTAACTCTCCTTTAGCTGTTCATCCATCTATGGACACATGTTTTTTCCCATATTTTGGCCACTGTAAGTAATGCTGTGGTGAATATGGGGGTGCATATATCTTTTTGAATTACTGTTTTTGTTTTCTTTAGAGAAATACCCAGATGTGAAATTGCTGGATCACACAAAAATAGAACTACTAGAAATAGTTCTACTTTTGATGTTTTGAGGAACCTCCACACTGTTTTCCACAATGGCTACACCAGTCTGTGTTCCCACCAACACTCTACACGGGTTCTAACTCCTCTATATCCTCGCCGACATTTTTTGCTTCCTATCTTTTTGATAATTGACATTCCAACAGGAGTGAGGTGATGTCTCATTATGGTTTTGATTTGCACTTCCCTGATGATTAGTGATGACAGGCATTTGTATATCTGTTGGCCATTGCATGCCTTTTGTTAGAGAAATATCTATTTAAGTCTTTAGCCTAGTTTTATTTTTTATTTTTTATTTTTTATTTTTCTAATTGTTTTATTGTTCAAATAATATATCCATGGGGTCCTGTTATTATCCCCACAGAATGACAAACATGAAGACTGTCAATGCATGAACTATCATGTCGATTTCTCTGATATGTACCTCAAGTTGTCTAGCTAGGCAAACAACAAACTTTAGAGACAATCAAGATTGTTTCTTTGGACTCCTCTTTCTTTTAAGAGTCCTCCTTAACATTTCTTGCAGAGCTGTTTTGGTGGTCACATATTCTTTCAGTTTCTGCCTATCTTGGAAGCTCCTGATCTTCTTCTGAATGAGAGCCTTGCTGGATAAAGTATTCTCGGCTGCATGTTCTTCTCATTTAGGACCCTGAATATATCCTGCCAGCCCTTTCCTAGTTTTAATTGGGATATTCGTGGGGGAGGTGTTGTATTGAGTTGTAGGAGTTCTTTATACATTTTGGACATTAACATCTTACCTGGTTTACAAACATTTTTTCCCCATAGGTAGGTTGTCTTTTCAGTTTATTGATTGTTTCCTTTGGAGTAAAGATTTTTAGTTTTATGTAGCCCACTTCTCTAGACAACCACTGCCAACAGAAGGTCTGGAATGTTGCTTTGGATGAGTAAAGGCCCAGTCTCGGAAGCACTACCCCACTGGCCACCCAGAGCTCTGTGGTTCCAGGGAGGAACAAGCAGTCACAACTAAACGCAGGCCAGCGAGGCCTGGAGAGAGAAGATGGCAGTCTAGGCACTGATCTAGGCCTCTCTACCCTACCACTTGCTTCTTCACACCAGGGTCTGAACCCCCGTGGACTCCACCGACTTTCCCCACACACCGTGAGGTTCAGAGTGTTAGCTGTGAGACTCTGATTTCCAAACTGCATTGCTTTCATGAATGTGATTATTAGGATTCCTGCAGCAGCACCTTGCAGACAGTTGGCAGACAGAGAGCTGGCTTCACGGTCTCACCCTTGCTGGTATATCCGGCAGGTCCACGGGGACCCATGGCAGCCCAGTTTCCATCCCTGAGGCTCTCTCCAACTGGAGAGGCAAGAGGAAGTAGTGTGTCCACCACAGACTCTGACTGCACATTTAGTGAGCATCTGGGGTGCAAGACGTCTGCCTGCTGCTCTGGAGCATCACAACAGGCAAAGAGAAGATGTGACTTGTGCCACCAGAGAATTTGGTGTCTAGTGAAACCTTCACAAACAATGCAGTGAGAAGTGAATGAGCATCTTCTTGCTCCAGCTAGAAGCCCCATGCTAGATGCAGGGAAGAGAAGCATCCTTCCTTCCTATAGCAAACCAAGGATAAACATAAGTAGGGTCAAGGGATAACTTCTCAGTCAAAGGAAATATCGGTGCAAGCCAAAGAGAAATGTTAGTCTTGGTCCAACATGAGCACAACTGTTGTCACACTTCGGAAATAGATTACTTTTTTGAATAAACAGCTCAGAATCATCATGCTCTTACCAACAGGGCTGTGCGATGAGTACCCGTGTGGATGGTCCCAGGATGAGAGGCAACAGGAAGTCCTCATGGGATCAAACCAACTCTGCACCTGCCCACAGGCCGCTGGCCCGGCTGCTCTCTTGGCTTTCTGCTTTGCCATCTACTGCCAGTGGAGCTGGTTGCCAGGGACAAGGGGTGCAGGAAATTTGGTGCTTTGATATTTTTCAGGATAAGTGAAATGCTTACTGGAGAGAGAAGCACATGCCCTGGAGAATTAATTTCTTTCTTTCATCCTTCCTTCCTTTCCTTTCTTCTTTCTATTCTTTTCTTTTTTCCTTTTTCCTTTTCTTCCTTTCCTTTTATAACTCTCCTTTGCTATATCAACTTCCCACTCTATTTTTCCAAGCATTTAATAAAGTCTTTTGAGAAACAGGCAGGTCAGAGACTTAAGGAAACATATGCCAATACCACTTAGCACATTTCTCTACCAGACATCCACTTCCAATCCAACCATCTGCTGCTCTGTCAGCCCGAGTATTTATAGCCTCTCACTTTCTCCTCAACAGGCCCCGCTTTCATGCCACGGAATCCAGCTTTGTCTTCCCTCCTGTCTGAAGAAGCAACAGGGGAGAGTTAATTTCTAATCACTGTACCTTTTCCTTCCATTTCAGATGTGATGACAAAGTTCATCTAGAAAAAGATTTAAGTTGTATCTGATCAATAATTTGCTACACATTCATTCTCTATAGAACAAAAATCGCTTCCTGACTTTTCTCATTTGGAGACCCTTTCAGATGGACTTAATGATCAGAATTCAGTAGAACAGTGTATATTAAGCCATTGGCATTCACTCCCATTTTTTAAAAGCTGGCTTTTGTCCACAACTTGGGAAGTAATATTATTGACCTAGAAAATCACAGGACTGACAACGAGAGATGTGAACGCTGGCTCTCAAGCGTAATCAGATCTATTCATCCTGGTCTAGCCGGAAGGCTTTCATCTGCAAGGAGGAAATCATCCCTCTCAATTTAGAACTGATCCAGAGACCGTGAGTCTGTGGTCTTTTACTGTCAAACTTCTGGGAGCATCCATTTCTCCATTCACATCACAAAACAGCTGGTTGATTCAAGACCTTGACAAGGAGTCAGCTTCTGAATCCTTTCCTTTGCTGGAATCTGGAAAGGCCCAAGTTTTAGCCTTTTGCCATCTGATCTGCATCATTTGATCAAAGTAGCCCTACGTTGCCCAGACCATGCCACCCCCACTGCCCCTAATCTTGAAACAAACCAGACTGGTAGCTCCCACCATTTAGGAATGTGTTTGAAACAGCCCAAATCTAGGCCGAACTCCTAACAACTTCACAGACCACTTGTCCAGTGTTTGGGGTTTAAAAACATGAGGTCTCCCCAGGGACACAAATTGGAGCTCTCTGCTTACATGTCAGGGTCCTAGAGGCACCTACAGCTGGGAGTGCAAGTAAGGTTACCCAGACAGGTCCAACAACACCCTGTTGTTACAGCTACCGGGTAAGGGCATGAGGGATGCACATGGGGAGGAGGGTCCACAGGGTTATCTTTCTTGGGAAATGTCCTCAGCCCCATCCAACCATGCAGGAGACAGGTGTGCAGGAGGGGGACCCTGGCAGGCCCCAGAGCACAGACATACGCTGTGGACAGTGGGGTCCAGGGGATGTGTGGGGAACTGCCCGGTGTTCAAGGGTGCCCATGCCTATGCTAGACAGTGGACACAGATTTCTAAAAGGGATTTTGGACATTCTCCTCTAACTGTGTCACTCGCTCAAGAGAGAAACAGATGTCTCAGGGGAAGAGACGAGATCATGGAGTTGGCAGTGGGAATGTCTGCCATAGAGGGCTGCAGAAGTGAATCCCCAAATGTTGGGGAGACCTGGGACCCCACGTGGAGAGCATCCACCTCATAAGGGCAAATTGATCCAGGGTGTCTGCGAAGCCATTTCCTGGCAACATACTGCACTGCAAATGTTCAAATTGTCCCTTCCCCCATCCTGGTCATCCTACTCTGGGAATATGCACTAAGCAAAAATAGATTTAGTTATTTATGACTCTTTTTTTTCTTAAAGGAAATAATCTAAATGACCAACTAACTACAGGGAGGATAGTTCAATAAATTATGGCAAGTTGTGACATTTTGAAAGATATAACAATATTTTTATATAATTTTTAGTGATATGGGGAAATAAAACCTAATGTGAAGAAAATAGCATCCTTCTGGCAAACTGTGATGCCAATTATGGACTTTAAAAGGAAGGTTGGAAGGAAATGTAACACAAACTTTCCCATATTCTGTAACCTGTGGTTTGTAGCAATTATAAGGGATTCTTTTTCCTGTTAGATTCTCAATTTTTAAATAATATTTATAGATTTTTTTTAGAATTTCTATAAATTACATTGATAAATGAAAAGCAGGATGTTTAAGACTGCTCTGATCATAGCATCACTATCAACTTCATCAAAACTTATAATTTATAAAAATGACTTTCCATTACTAAGGAACATTTTTTTAAAGATTTTTATTTATTTATTCATGAGAGACAGAGAGAGAGGCAGAGACACAAGCAGAGGGAGAAGCAGGCTTCCTGCAGGGAGCCCAATGTGGGACTCGATCCCAGGACCCCAGGATCGTGACCTAAACTGAAGGCAGATGCTCAACCACTGAGCCACCCAGGTGCCTCTGCTCAGGAACATTCTTTATCAAATTAATGCACGAGGGCTGAGGTGTAGACCAGATAAGGTGTGTAGAAGCACATGCTGTCTCCATACAGCATCTGGGGCAACTCTGGGGCAACTCAAACCATCCCCTATCTCGTGACACTGGATCTGAACCAGTGAACAACCAAGGTAGCTTTATGCATAGTCCAGAGGAAAGATGCCTCGGGACCCTGTTAGTCATTTACACTATTTAAATTATACTGTGACTGTAGTGTGAATGGCATAACCTCTTCCTCCTGTATTTAAAACCAAAATCAATTTATAAGTTAACTTTCCAGAAGACTGTAAAATGAACCAGAAATCTAGTGAATCACTGGTGACCCTCAGCATTTTCTTAATCTTCTCAAGTTCAGCTGCTGTCTTGCTCAAATGATTGGAATAATAGTGCTGGCTTTTTTTTCTTTTCTCTTTTCTTTTCTTTTCTTTTCTTTTTTTTCTTTTCTTTTCTCTTTTCTTTTCTTTTCTTTTCCTTCTTTTCTTTTCTCTTCTTTTCTTTTTTTCTTTTCTCTCTGCTAGTATTAAATGATATAATGAATGCAGCCTTGCTCAGTGCCGGGCATAGTCCATGCTCCTCACTATTCTGGAGCCCAGCAAACACATGGGAGAAAAGGCTGTGTCAGAAATGACCTCTTCTCTGTTGAGTCAATCATGGCGCTGAGATGCTCAGCAAGATAAAGTCCTTTCATCACTCCTATCGTTGTTCTGTTTTAAACCAAAATGAAGTTCTGTGTCCTGAGGGAAACTCAAGCCATCTTCCTCCTCTGACCCGGTGTTTATGGGTCCTGCTATTGGAATCAATAGTTTAGCATCTTTGCTCTGTACAGAGGTCCCCATGGAGATCATGTATTGTTATTCATCCAGCAATGGTCGAAAAGGGAATTGGGGGAACAGAGAGGGAAAGTGAACAACTTTACATGCAAGGTATTATTTTGCATGATTACATCGATGATGTGAATTCAGGAGAATACCATTGCCCTGCGGAGGCCCCAGAGTCCAGACCAGCAGCCTGTCCTTTCCTTGGGTCCCAAGCATGTGCCTCCAGCCAAGGTTACTCAAGTCCTGCTCATTGCCACGACCTGCACTGAAGCACCTGCTTTGCACCAAGTCCTTTGCTCAGTTTTGCAGAAGATAAAACCACAAGCTCAAGTGTCAGAAGGGTTTTTCCGGCATTTTTTAAAAGGCTGCAAACCCATGTAATCACAACAAAGACAGATAAGGAGACCATGGGGAAAGAAGAAAAGAGGATGTGTGCCAGGACAAAGGAAGGGGAAAACTGGAAAAAGGCAGAAAATAGAAATCGCGCGCTGTATTTTAGACTTCGGCTTTTAAGGTGTTCTTTGAACTAATTCCTCCATTTGGTATCTACCCAAATTTGTGAATTAAGCTGAACAGGAGTTACTAACGTTCCCTTCGCTAGGGTGCAGAGGGATTAAAAATTCTGATCAAGCTCACCACGCATACTTACATACACTCGAAATGCTGTCAAAACTTGAACTTGGGGTTGTGGATAACTTTGGACATCCTCTCATCCTCAGTGTAGACACTACTTAGTCCAGATCTTGCATATTTGTTGTTTCCTTCTTCTGGACATGAGGCCTGCGGCCACAACCCCATTACATGAAATCCTTGGTCAAGCCAGGGCACATTCGAGCACAGCCCCCTCTTGGCACTTTACTGGAGTGGGAGGTCCTGGGACTGCGCTGTAGGTCCTTGCATCATTCAATCCAGGAAACCCTGAAACACACCAGGTGACCATGATCAACCCAAGTTCTACTCAGTGAATGTAGATGATGGCAAAGTGAAGAAAGGAAAGTCCAGACTTCTGAATGAAACACTTCACTTATAAAGCTGCTAAGAATTAAGGTCTTCCAGAAGCCATCTGCACAATCCCTTACTCAGCCAGGAAATGGTCCCCCTCTAAATGCATGGAATCATGTTGGAGTATTGTGTTGGGCCTTGCATCGATTCATAAATATCTAAAACTTGAAGAAAAAAAACAAAACAAAACAAAACTCACAACTCTGACTTAAAGCCAGGCATCTCAGCTTCCAATCTGCTTCACTAGAGCAATAAGCCAACTTGAAGGGAAAGAGAAGAGTTTCTGAACATCTTGGGGGCTGAGCAGGAGGTTTGGCCATCTCTGGCTGAAAGGACATGAAGGTCAATGCTACTCTAGAGATTTCATGCTCAGCTTATCAAAATCTTCAGACCTAAGGGTAGCACTTGCTCATTTATATACCAAAGCTTCCCAGGGCCACATCTGCTTCCTATCAACCACTTGAGATATTCCCAAAGATTTGCTTTCAAGTCAAGATCAGCAATTGCGTTGTGGGTGCGTTCATTTATTTGCTCAACAAATATTTACGGGGATCCTAATACACTCCCAGCATGGTTCTAGGTGCTGAGTGTATAATAAGGAAGCAGGACAGGTGATAGCAGCTGGAGTGTGGCGTCCTGCAGGCAAGCTCTTCAGAGAAGGCTGGTGTGGGGAGGCAGGCATCCTGCTAAGCCAATTTCCCTCACTCTTTGCTCTGGCAGCCCCCACCGGGCACCGTGGCGGCAGTTCCCACCTCACTCTGGAGCATTCTGTGGCCCAGCAGCCCAACACCTCAACGTTCGTGTCTTCCCCTCAAATTCATATGTTGAATCCTAAACCCCAATGTGATGGTATCGGGAGGCAGGGGCTTTAGGAGGAGATTAGGTCATGAGGGTGAGACCCTTATAAAGGAGGCTCCAGAGAGCCTTGTGCCCCTTCTTCCACATGAGGACACAGCGAGAAGATGGCAATTGTGAGCCAGAGAGCAGCTCTCACCAGACACCACGCCTGCAGGTGCTCTGATCTTAGACTTTCAGCCTCCAAAACTATGAGAAATAAATGTTTGTTGTTTGTAGGCCCCCCAGGTCTATGGTACTTTTGTCATGTCATCCCCAGTAGACTAAAACACTATGCTAGGTGTGAGCAACACAAAAGATTGTAAAATATAAACCTCCCCTCGGGGCCTTGCAATCCAGCTCGGGTTCTAGGGGAAGGGTCTGTGATGAAAAACCAAGCAAAAAAAAAAAAAAAAAAAAAAGAAAGAAAAAAAAAAGAAAAACCAAGCAAATATTGAAAGAACTTTTTCAATGAAGCTACTTAAGATATGGAAAGCACAAGATCTCCTTGTTAGAGCAGACGTGTGGCAATGTATATGGGAAGATGGGGAGGATGTCTTTGGAGGAAATCGTGCATGGAGAAGCAGTTACCCAAACAGAGGGGGAGCAAGTCTGGACCACATGCTGGTGGGGAGCAAAGGCCACTCATAGGCAGCTTCGGGAAGGAAAAGACTGGATACTTTGTCACTGGACAAAGAGCTGTGTCATGAGCAAGTGTGAGACCATCTTCTTGGGACTTCTAGAGCTCCTAGGGGAGGATTGAGAGGCAGGGCCTTCCTGTTTTTGGGATCCTACAATTTAGCCACCACTGGTGCATCGAAAGCAGGGTGACTTCTTTCGCTTCTTGGGAAATCTGAGAGTGAACCAGAAAGGGCGTGTGTAAAACAGAAATGCATGTTTTAATCAAGAAAACCCTAAAACAAAGTTATCTTCCTCACTGAATGATATGAAAACCATCACCATATTTGATGTGAGTAACTGTAAAATGGTAAGCCATTCACATTCACCTGGGGTCATTTGGATGGCAAAGGAGAGTGGATTTCTAGGTTAGTTAAAATTAGGGTTAGACACACATAACAGAAAACCACAGATAATAGTTGTTTCAGCAATGCAGAAATTTGCTTCTGTGTCACCTAACTCTGAAGATGGGAAGTACAGAGCTGCTACAGTGGTATTTAGGGACCCATGCTTGGATCTTGCACTCCAACAGTTTCAGTGCATGCATGGCTCTCATTTCCAAGGGCACCTTATGGTCCAAAATAGCTACTGGAGCTTCAGCCATCACAACCTTAAGGAAGGAAGCAGGAAGAAGCATGGCAGCGATGCCAAAAAGCCTCTTCCCAGTAGTCCGTGCTCTTTGAGAATACTTTGTAGAATAATACCTACATGCAGATATTTTTTACAGTATGATACATAAATTCAGTTAATGCATAAAACATACAAAATATGTGTCCATCAACTTTATATTATTGGTGAGCTATTAGCAGTTTAGCTTTGGAGGGAGTCAAAAATTGTATATGTATTTCCAACTGCACCGAGTGGGGGTGTTGGTGCCACTAATTCCCATTTGGTTCAAGAGTCAACTGTACTTAATATATTTCCTGGTTCCGTGCGTGCTTGTGCCAGGGGCTGACTCATCAGCAGAATACCACGCAGAGACATTTCTGAACAGAACGGACCCTTGCTCTCCAATCTGTTTGTGCCTGGTCCCCAGCGAGGAGCTTGGGTGAGGTGGACACAACGCCTCTCGCAGGGCACTTCGTGGCTTTTGCTCTCTCCGGGATTGGGTCAGGTTGTTGGAAGCAGAAATCTAATTCCAGGTGGATTCCTATCAGGACAAATTCCCCTCCTGCCTTCAATCATTCAAGCTGTAGACAAAAGATGGTTGCTGAGACTTTCCTAAAATGCCATCTTTTTGCGAAAGAATAAACTATGTTGGCCACCCATTCAAAATTTTGAATCCTCCGTGGGAATAATTAGTAGTGATTACTTGGTTATTCCAAGCAACAGTTGTGCAGACTGGAATTAGGAAAAAGAACGTTAAAGAAAGACTAAAGACAGAGCCAAAGAACAGAAAAGCAAGCATAGGACACCGTGGGGCCATCCATGTGGATGCCGCTCAGGGGTTCTGCTAAGACGTATGTTAAATGCAGCCTCTTCTGAATGGAAAACATGCACCTGCAAAGCTGTTTAACTATGTCATGGAGAGCACGCACTGCGGAAACTAATCACACCTCAAATGATTGATCCACTGATCATCATGAGGTGACTTTATTATTTTTAAAAAGATTTAATTAATTTATTTGACACAGAGAGACAGAGACAGAGAGAGAGAGAGAGAGAGAGAGAGCACAAGCAGGGGGAGAGAGAGAGGGAAAAGCAGACTCTCCGCTGAGCAGGGAGCCCAACGTGGGGCTTGATCCCAGGACCCCGAGATCACAACCTGCGCGGAAGGTGGACACCCAACCTACTGAGCCACGAGGCGCCCTGGTGAGGTGACTTTAAATCATGATGGCAAAGGCCACCTCTCGGGTCTTTTCCAGCTCCCTTCTGAAATTCTGCAGTGATGAGGTCACGTCTCTGCCTGAAGCTCCCCTTGTCCCGTGTCCCGGGTGGGTGGCATCGTAATAATGCCTTTTGGGTAGTTTACACACTCGATGTGAATTATTGTTTGGAACTGTGATTAAATAAAGCCGTAACCTTCAATTAGAGTCTTACCATTGATAATATAGATGACTTTGCAAAGGACAGATGATTGGTCCATCTTCCTCAAAGTGAGGGTTCTCCTTCTAACCGTTGCTTGGGTGGTTTGCAGCCTTGTTGCTGCAGAAATGGTGAAGGAATAATGACCAACTCTACCTCGTTTTCTCTGATTTTGGTCTTGGTTCCTGTGTGGATTGATTTCAAAGGAAGTCTGTGAAGATTAATCTCTACTGAGCTGCAGTTAGGAAACAAGATTATGGCAGTGGCAGCCAAAGGAACAGCTGATTTGGGGTGGGGTGGGGGAGAAAGAGAGAGAGAGAGAGAAAGTGTCAAAGTTGCTACATACTATACGTTTTTAAATGGAAAATCCTCACGTTTGAGCGCTTTCTAGGTTTTCTGTGGTATCTCGAAACTTCACTTGGGAAGAAGCCATCTGATTTCCTCTCCTGTGGTCCTCTCAAGTTTCAAAATACTTCAACGGAAGGTATTTTTCAGCGTTTCCATCAGTGAAGGGCATGCAGTTCTGAAAATCTTTTGCTGTGAGGACAGAAGCACGGGCGGTCTGCCAGTAGATTTATGTGCCGTTTGCCTTTTTAACTCAGAGACCTGGAAAGTCTGACGGTGTCGGCAGCTCATTGGCTTGTAAAGGGATCAGCCCCTCTGCCTGTTTGAAATGCTTCTCTCTGGCGGGTGAAGCTGGCAGTTTCCTGCTTCCCCGGTTAGTAAGAATTAAGACATATCTGTTGTGTTTAAATCAACTCAAGAAACAAAAACACAGTCATGGAATAGGATGTCTGGAAAGGACGTCTTGCTTCTCTTGCAACGTGATGCAGGGGAATAAGCAGCGGCTTGGGAGTTGGAGTTCAATACTCTACGCATGTGGTGGCTTTGGGGAAATTGCATCACCTCTATGAATGTCAGTTCCAGTCCTCGTAAATTAATAATGCAAATATCGATCTTGTAGGTTTGTTGTGAAGTGTACAGAGATAGGGGCCAAGGTACACAAATAGAAGGCATTTTAAGTTGTCCCTTCACTGCTAGATAACTCGAGTTGTTTGGGAGGTCATTGGCTATTATTACAGATAATAGTAGACTGAACCGTCTTGTGGCAGAGAGATTATTCAATCCAAAGGTGCCAGGGTCACTTGAGGTCCTGTGTGCTCTGTGCCCCTGGGAGCTTCTCCTTCTGCAAGAACCAGCAGCGTATCTTCCTCTGTTTACTTACGGTGTGCAGGGGATGTGGGAGAGGAAATGGTGAACATGATAGAGGACAAACCCAGTTGCATTAAAGGCATAAGTTCAGAGTCATTATGGAACAAGTAACCATCTTATCAGGCTTTGCTTCAGTAGCTGGGGTCAGTTATATGAAGTCCTTTGCTCTTGATGCCTTCCACTATGTAACCAGGACGCTACTTTGACAGCAGCATCACCTCATCCACCTGTTGTTTCATAATAGTCTATGATTTTTCTAAATCTTTTTTTAAAGTAATCTCTACACTCAGCATGGGGCTCAAACTCACAATTATGAGATCAAGAGTTGCATGCTCTATCGACTGAGCTGGCCTGGAGCTCCAGTAATTTTGTTTTTTTTTTTTTATTGCCTTCAGAGTCCTGTTGTGTGTGTTCTTTGTCAACGTTTCCTCTTTTTTCTCTGTGTGTTTTCCCATACTTACTATGTCCATATGTGTCTATTTTTCTGCGTCCTTCTTTTGTTTGATCACTGATCCAAAATATAAAATTAAAACCCTTTTAAAAATTATTTTAAATTGGTACAGTCACTATGGGAAACAATATGGGTGATCCTCAAACACGTACAAGTAGACTTACCATATGATTCCAGCAATTTCCACTTCTAGGACCATATTAAACAGAAACAATAACACAAACTCAAGAGACATCTGGCCCCCCCTCCCCTCGCTTCATGTTCACAGCAGCCTTATTTACAACAACCAAGACCTGGAAACAACCCAAGTGTCCATCAATGGATGAAGGAACAAAGAAATTGTGGTAAATATATATACAATGGAATACTATGCAGCCACAGAACATGAGGAAATCCTCACATTTGCAACAGCTTGGATGGACCTTGGAGAAGGCAGGTGCTAAGTAAAATAAATCAGAGAAAGACAAATATGGCATGATCTCACTTGTATATGGAATCTAAAATAAAACAGAGCAAAACTCAGAAAAAGCGATTGGCCCTGTGGTTACCAGAAGTGACTGGTGGGAGAGGGGAGGAGAAATTGGAAGAAGGTGATCGAAAGGTACACACTTCCAGTAATAAGTCCCTGTGATGGAATGCACAACATGGTGACTATAGCCCACATTGTTGTGTGATATACAGGGACCTTAAGGGAGTAAATCCTATGAATTCTCACCAGGAGGAAAAATGTTTTTTTTCTTTTCTTTTCTTTTTGTTGTATCCATACAAGAAGATGGATGTGAGCTGAACCTATTGTAGTTCATAACATATGGAAATCAAACCATCCTGCTGAGTGCCTTTGACTTTTGCAGTGATGTATGTCAATCATTTCTCAATGAAACTGGAAAACAATATTTTTTCCAGTTAAAGGTGGCAGGAGGACCTCATGCAGTTGTCTCCATGTTCTCCTAAAACTTCCCGAAGCAATCCAAAAGGGGGTATCTGCTAACAAGCAGTAAATCCACACAGAAAAGGAGACCAAGAGGAGAGGAAGTAATGGAGGAAATTTGCAAGCTGGAAATAGAAGGTATCTCTTTGGTAGAAAGAGATGCAAGTTTTAGAAAGATGAATTCTAAGCTTGTAATAAGGGAAGCCAAGAAGCACAACCCAGAAGATTCAGGAATTGGCAGCACTGATATCTCTAGAATAATACTGAAATGGGTTGAAAACAAGAGGATTAGGTGAGAGTCTATATAAGAAGCAGTTGAGTTTTTGATCCCCACTTGCTCCTTCCCCATCTGGTAGAAGTCTACAAAGTCCACACCCAACAAGCCCATCTACACAAAGAGCTCCCTGTCGGCCCCTAATGCTCCAGCAGAGGCAGATAGCAAAGGATCACCAGATATCTGAGGAGAGCCTTCCTCTTAAAAAAAGAGAGAGTCCGCAATAGATTGAATTGTTCACTGTCCCTGCGCCCCACCCCTTAAGTTCATGTGTTGAAACCTGACTCTCCATATGATGGTATTTGGAGGGTGGGTCTTTGGGGGAGGTGATCATGTCATGATAGTGGAGCCCACATTGATGAATTAGTGTCCTTACAAAAGAGACCCCAGAGAGCTCCCACCCCATCCTCCATGTGAGGATACAGTGAGAAGAGGGCTATGAACCAGGAAGTGGGTTCTCTCCAGGCACCAAATCCATTAGTGCTTTCATCTTGGACTTCTAGCCTCCAGAACTCTGAGAAATAAATTTGTGTTGTTTGTGAGCCACTCAGTCTGTGGCATTTTTGTTACAGCAACCTAAATGGGCTAAGATGGACCAAATTACACAGAAAACAGAAACTTGATCCTATGTAGGGAGAACAAAACTTTAAGAAATATTTAATAATATATGGAGAGAAATAATACATCAAATGGTTGGAAGCAACCCTTGGAAATTATGAAGGCAAGAAGCAACTCGGTAGAAGCATTGGAAGTTAAAATTGAATGGATATACAACACAAAAGAATATAGGGACAAAAAGATAAGATAACTGTAACATGGGGCTGGGGTATCCAAACATAGAAATGGAAGGAAGGAAGGAAGGAAGGAAGGAAGGAAGGAAGGAAGGAAGGAAGGAAATGCTCATACGTGATTCAAAGAGTTTTCCAGAACAGATGAACACGAGTTGCAGATTGAAAGGGATTGTTGAGTTATTAGCACTATGAGTGAAAACGGACCTACACTAGGGCACATGGTTGTGATGTTTCAGAACCTTGGGATGATAGAAAGAAGAGTCTATGAGAATCCTGCACAGAAGAAAATGGTTTCCTATAGAGACATCAGGATGACACAGACTTCTTAAAAAAACACAAGAGAGCCTGAGATTAAAGTGAAGGAATAGCTTCAAATTTCAGAAAGGGAATGAACTTCAATCTAGACACCTACACCCAGGTAAGCAGTCATCCTCACGGGGGCGGGGGGCAGATCAAAAAAGTGGTTCAGTCAAGCAGACCTGCCACATATCCTTTCTAAAGGAGTTACGTGAGCCATGCCTTGAAGAGGCAGGTACAAGGAAAGGTGAAGGGTAGCACTCAAGAAGGAGGATGGAGGACCCCATGGGGCCGTCATATCCTGGACCTGGACATTGTGGGACCTCGCTGGAGCGCACTAAACACACAGCCAAATAAATCCCAGCTCTTAGTAACTCCAGGGGAGACAAAGATGTATACAGGAAAGGAAAAAGAATTGTGGTTTGCTACTTGTCTCAGCGGTGAAGAAGAAATGGTGTTTCCATGATCACAATAAGGTAAACAAAGTTAAATAAAATTATGGGATAACCATATCGGGATGATGAAGCATGGAAATGTATGTGTGTGTGTGTGTGTGTGTGTGTGTGTGTGTGTGAGCCTGTATGCATGTGTGTGTGTGAGAGAGTCCTCGGATACTCAATGCTGTATTTCCAGAATGAGAAGCTAATAGGGCAAAACTGGAAAGATCAAAAAGCAGCAGTATAAGCACTTTTTGCTACAAATAGACAATATTTCCAAGAGAAACAGCTAAGAACTGTTGAAAGTAATTGTGTCTGTGGAGTGGGAGTTTCTTTCAATTATTTGCATGTGATGACTTTAATAGAGATGAAAATGAAAAAAATAAAAAGGAAAGGAAAAAAAAAAGTGGCCAAGGGAGAAATATCAGTTGCAATTCTTCCCAAATAAAACTTTCTTTAAAAACAAAATTGCGCTTTCCCTATGTAGATGATGCCAATTTTTCTTCCCTGTAAAAACAAAACAGGATAACAACAACAAAAAATCCTCCCAACAGAAAAAGATATTCTTGGTCTTAAAAATAGCACAACTCAGCCTAAGATTAAAATAACACAACTAATTAAAGGCATTAATGGCTTTGGTTTCTTCAAGGAGTTATAATTTACATATGATAAAATGCACCCATTGAAATTTCCTTTCGGTGTGCAACTTCCACCAGAATTGAGAGACAGATGAGGGGGCATTTCCATCACCCCTAGAAGCTCCTTGTGCCCCATCTCAATCCCCACCTGAACGCCCAGCACCCACAGCCCACTTCTTGCTGCTGGAGATGTGATTTTGTCCCCTCTGAAGTCCCCTGAGAATGAAGGGAAGACACACAGCCAGTACTCTTTTGTTTCGGGCTCCCTTCTAGCACATTTCAGTCTCAACCATGTTGTGTCCGCCTGCTTCCAGTTCCTTCTATTACAGAATAGTATTCTGTTGTGCGGAATACATGACAATTGGTTTATCCGAGATGAAAGTTTTTCATAGAACTTGGGACAGTTAAATTATTTTAGTCTTCTAGTCTCTTGGTTACAAGCTCTCTCTTCCCATCAGCGAACTCTCTCCATGGTCAATTATCAAAAAGGGAAGCAGGATCTAACGGTGAAGTGAGATTCTTCTGGGGAATCTGGCTCAGTTGCTTAGCAACACACGGAATAACTGTATTAGTTTAGGGGATTCTGAACAAAAAGGTAATCATCTTTTATTCCCAGATAGAGTGGAGACAATGTTATTCCAAGTAAAGAGGGGGAAAAGTAAAAACCACGAAAATGGGGAAAAACACATGTAGTAAATAAAAGCATAATGATGGCTCCTGCGCTCGTACCACAGAGTTCCACTACAGGTTCTGTTTGAGGCCAAGGAATCTTATTTCTCTTAAAGACCATGGTGTGAGGCCCTGGCATGCTAAATGTTTTTAAAGGCACACACACAAAAATGCCAGAAATAATTATAATTCGGGACTGGAATAGAAAGAAACACATTGACCTTTATTGGCATTAATACTTCAAGAAATCAATTTAAGGTGAATGGGAAACGTTTAGGGTGTATGTCCTTCCAAACAAAGAAAGGATTCCGGTAGACATTATTTTTCCACTCCCCATAGAGCATAACTGTTTCCCATGGTAAAGGCGATGACTTGTATTTTGCTCACCGGCTTCCTTAATCTCAGAAAGCACCATATCCAGTTTGCAGGGGATGCTGCTAACATAAGTTTGTGGGGTTTTTTTTTTGTGTGTGTGTGTGTGTTTTTTTTTAACTTCCTCAGGAGTTTTGCCAACTTGGGACTACTACTTCCTTCTCATTATCTGTGCACCTCTCCCAGCACCCCCATGCTAAAATCTGGCAGAAATAACTCTGCTAAGAATCATGGATTTAATGAGCAGAATATCCCCCAGCCATTTCATGCAAAGTGTTTAATAATCAATCAGAGATCGGTTTCACTTAGTTTTACAGGGTTGAGAGGGAGACAAAAACCCTTCACCATCATTTTTCGACTCTCCCTGGAGCTCTTCCCTACTTACCTCCTGATGACAGATTTCTTGGTTTAAATCATGCCCCCAAGGGAAAGGGAACGAAACTCTGGTCCTTCAGTCTTCTGTCAGTGCCTGGGCACTTGGTAAAAGACAGCTTTGCAGTTTCATTTATTTTAGGGGCAAAGTTGGCTACCAAATAATTGGGCTCACGTCCCCCCTTTCCTGGAAGTGGCAAGGATCAGTTCTCCCCAAAGCGTGTTTAATTGCAGCCCTCGAAGGAAAGGAGATAGGAGAACACATCTTCCAGAGCTGCTATCTTTTTATTTTCGGCCTAATTAAAAATGTTCCAGGCTCTCCTGGTCCTGAATCATAAGAGGCATCCACTTGTGTTTTGAATTGCGTGTGCTGTGAGAGCATACAGAGGCAGATAAACAGGAAGGCAGGCCCTGCCAAAGAGCTTTGCAAAACCAGAACACATCCTGGGGCCCCACACAATTAATGAAAATCTCACTGCTACACCACTCTGGAGCCCGGGAGTAATAACTCGCGAGTTACAAATGCCCTCAGTGTTTTACCCCCTGCTGTGACATTTTGTGCTGTGGTTTCTGCTCCGGGGAGATTTATCAGTTGAAAGAATAGATCTGATGAAAAAGTATGGCTTTGCACATTAACAGATTCTTGTCCACAACTGCCACATTTACAGCAATTTACTGAAATTGATTCTCCTTTGGGCTAAAAGGCTGAGACTCCCAAAGAATGTGTCCCTGTCTCCGTATTTTAAAATATTTAAAACGAGAGCCAGATCTTGTTAATGTTTAACTTTGTGTTCTCAGGGGATTCTTGTTTGTGAAAGGGAAGTCACTAAAGGCTTTGAGTTAGAGCAGTGTTCTCTGAAGCTCACATTTGAGGTCAGCAGGAGCCCTAAGATTTCTGGCGAGTTCCATCTCCTCTTTAGCTTTCTGAGTTTTTTGGTTTGGTTTTGTTTTCTCCACCGCTGTGGGTTTCTGGGGACAGGATAAGAAACTGAGTGTCAAGAAAAAGACACGGTTTCTGTGCAGTACTGATGAAGTGGAAACTCAAGAAATGCCACACGGTTGACTTTCCTGAGACATAAAGCAATGATCACACGGAGCAATATGATACAGTGACATTTGTCAGGCCTGCTGATTATCCAATTGAGTTATTGCTCAAATATGCATTGAGCGTTTCTTGTGTGTGAGGCACCAAATATACTCATTCATGGGCCTCAAGAAATTTCTAATAGAGAAAATTTCTTTTGAACAGTGATTCTCAGGAAAAAGGGGTCCTCCAGGAAGAGTTTTTTAGCCAGAGAGATTCAGGGAAAGGAAGGCATATGGGACTTGCAGAGTGGTGCAGGTATGATCAGAGCTGGTGGACAGAATGGGGCAGGAAAGCCACACTTTTTTCTTTTCCTTTCTTCTCTCTTTTTCCTTTTCTTTCTTTTCTTTTGTATTCTTTTCTTTTCTCCTCCTCCTCCTCCTCCTCCTCCTCCTCCTCCTCCTCCTTCTTCTTCTTCTTCTTCTTCTTCTTCTTCTTCTTCTTCTTCTTCTTCTTCACAGTGGAATAAGTAGAAAGGCTTCCATACCTGTTTTGAGGATTTAAGGCAAACCTAGTAGAAGAATAGATAGAAACATGCACAAACTATCATCAAACATCTGGTCTGGAATGAGCCTTAAATATTGACAATGATGCTTATAAAAAGAGGAATTGTAGGTGGAGAAAGGAGCCTGGGGGCAAAGCAGACGGCAGAAAACAAGCAATGGTATCAGGAAGCTGCATGATATGGAAGGGGGAGGGTAAATACCTGGGGCCTAGGGGTTGCACCTTGGCCTGCCCGGGAGGGATGCTGTGCACTGAGGGGGTGGGGAAGCTGACAGAGCCAGGTCACTGTATCCTGGGCCACAGGGGCTGTGCTCTGGCTCAGACTTTCCCCCTGGACAGACAGGGAGAGAGTGGGTGCTAGAAACAGCCTGACACGCATGGCACTGCACCCTTAGCCCAGCCTGGCTAAACATGCTCAGCTGTGTCCTCGGCATCTCCATGGTGGCATCTGAACAATTTCAGGAATCTGCACCCATGGCCCTTCCTATCTTAGGCCTGACACAGGAAGTAGCTTCTTTTCATGCAAGGACCGTTCAAGGCGGAGCTGGGGCCAGAACCCAGATATCTTAACCCTTCTGCTACCCTACTCTGCACTCCCACCCCTGCTTTCAGATCTGGGAAGGCTCCCACCAAAACCACATCCCAGGGACACATGTGGCTCTGGACTTGGCAGACCAACCTTGGGATGTTCAAGGGGAGGCTTCTCTGCCTTGTCAGTATTGGCATTTGGGGCAGGAGCCTTTGTGATCGGGAGCTGTCCTGTGCAATACAGGATGTTTAGCAGCACCCTCGCTGCTCCACTCACCTACCAACCAGCAGCACTCCTGAAGTTGTGACAACAAGAATTATCTTCAGACATCGGTCAAAAAATAACCCTGAGGAGACAAATCACTCAGTGATTGAAAACCACCACTCTGGTGTGTCTGTAAATATGGTGGAAGTTCTCCACTTTGTGTGACAGGTAGCTCCAAACCCGGGTGAGCCAAGCGAGGAGCATGGAAAAAGCCTAGATCTGGCGTCATGGCGCCCAGCTTGGGGGGCTGAGCCTTGTAGAGGGGAGCAGGGTGCTGTAGAGGGGAGCACACTGAAAACCAACCATCCAGCCCTGGCTCTCAGGCTTGCCAGCCTTGGGTGGCCATGGAAAAATCCTTCCCATCTGTCTCACCACCTAGATCCTCCTGTCTAATGAATTATGGTATTTCCAACTTTTGAATATGTGTCACTAGGTGTTCTCCAGAGAAGCAGAACTGCCATATCTGTGTCTGTCTGTGTAGTTTCTTATTGACATATATTTTGTTGTTTATCTATATATTCCTCAAATAAATGGGTATAGGTATTGGTATAGATGGAGACGTATAGACACGTAGCTACAGATGTAGATGTAGCTACAGATATCCTCGAGGAGATTTATTATAAGGGATGAGACCACACAATTAGAGAGGCTGAGAAGTCCCACACCTATCCCCTGCAAGCCGGAGATACTAGAAAGCCAGAGATATAATAATTCAGTTCAAGTCCGAAGGTCCAAGCGAGAACCAGGAGCACCCATGTCCAAGGGCAGGAGAAGATGGATGTCACAGGTAGAGCAAGAGAGCAAATTCGTCTTTCCTCCATCTTTTTGCTTCACTCGGTCCCTTAGTGGATGAGACTGTCCCACCAGCAACAGGGGAGGGATCTTCTTTACTCAGCCTAAACAGAGCAAAATGCTAAGTCTCTTTGAAAGACCCTCATAGACACACCCAGAAATCATATTCTAACAGTTCTCGGGGCATCCCTTCACCCCTTCACATTGACCCAGAAGATCAACAGTCACAGCCTCTCAGTGTTAGGCTGTGGCTTTCTTCCTCCAGGTGCCAGGAAGAGGAAAGGCAGCCACATCCTGTGGATCTTCATCCCCAGTGGTCTGCAGCCCGGAGTGTGCACTCGGAGAGGAGGAGGGGTGTGTGCATCGGGGGCAAGAGGGTGAGGGGCCCTCAGTGCAAGGGGCTTGCCTGCTCATTTCCTCCTCCTCCCTCCTCTTTCACTTATGAAGAGGTGAGGCCACTAGCTGGGAGGGGGGGGAGAGAGAGAGAGAGAGAGAGAGAGAATGAGAACATGAGGTTTCAGAGTGCTGCTGTGGTTTTTATGCGTTATATAGTAGGATGATGCAAAGATGCAAACATTTTACCCAGTCCCAAATTTTATCTTGGAATGCGCGCGTGCGCGTGCACACACACACACACACACAATTCCAGTATTTAGTCTGCACAAAGTAATTAGTCCAGGACACCAAAGAATTCTTCCCTTGGGGTGGCTGCACTTAAGGGAAGCGACCTGCGTTTCCCTCAGCTGCACTCTGGGGGCAGATGATGCGAGGGGGAACATCATTGCGGGCACTTCCTCTTTCCTGTAAAGATTTTATTCAAATAGAAAGAGTGCTGCATCTGATAGTGAAAAAAGACATAAGCAAATTACTTCAGCAATGAAGATGGCCTAATATGGGGGCACAGGGCCCTGTTTCAAATATGGATTAGTAAAAACCAGACAAGGGGAGTCGTGCTTTGAGTGCGCTAATTTGCAACGTGAAGGACCTTATTTCCCCTCTTCTAGGCAGAGGACCGCTAATGCTGCTTTGATCAGAGTGCAGCCTGAGTGGCCGGAACTAACAATGTTTGCAGAAGCGATTAGCTGAGAATTAAGGGCAACATCTGGTCACCCGGGAGGTGTACTGAGCCCGCTCGTATCCGATGAACCTTCTTCTGTTCTGCGCACCTACATGTAATTTGTCAAATCAACCCTATTGATCCTGCCAAGAGGAAGTCTACAAACAAAACAAAACAAAACAAAACAAAACAAAACAAAACAAAACAAAACCAGAGAAATGTGCTCGGTGTCCTTGGATATGTTTTTATTTTTGGGGGTGTGGGTGGGAGCAGAACTATCCTTTGAATAGGAATAAGCAAACTAGAGCTGCGGAGAGCATTTGTATGCAGCACTTCGTTCTAACAGTGGAAAGCATGGCCCTCTTCAAAGGCACATATTATTGAGAGGGCGTATCTGTCAATTCTCAGTAGGGAACTATCCTGGCTAGACTTGGGTCGTATTGGATCACAGGGCCATAAAATTGCAACATATTTGTAGATACTTTTACATAAAATCAGTTAGCACGGATTTTTTTTTCCCTTTTAATCTGAAGCAAAAGCCCTGAGTTACCCACCTAAGTGAAAGCACTTGAAGAGAAAAATTAACACAGATTTCAATTGACAATGGGGTTCCGTCCTCAACGGACCCATCATAAGTTGAACACATTGGAAGTGGAAAAATGCATTTACTACTTCCGACCCGCCGAGCAGCATAGCTCACTTAGCCTGGCCTGCCTTAAACATGCCCACAACACTCCCATCAGGCGACAGGTGGGCAAAATCACCTCGCACAAAACTGACTTCGTAATCAGGTGTTGACTGTCTCTTGTCATGGACGGAGGACTGCCCTGAAGATGAAGACCAGAATGGTGAAGGGTGCAGACTGGTTGTCAGGGAGATCGTCTGCCCTCATGTCTGCCTGGGAGCCGAGGCTCACTGCCCAGCACCCAAGAGAGGACTGACCACACGTCCCTAGCCTGAGACAAGACCTACATTCCAAATTCCAAGAACAGTTTCTACTTAAATACATACCATTTTGCACCATCCTGAAGTTGGGAAATCATTATGTCGGACTCATCCTAAGTGAGCAATTTGCTGTGTAAACCGCAGGCACTCCTTACAAAGACATGTATTTCTGTGCTTGAATAGAAAGAATTCGATGCCTAGCTCTAAATTCTGTCTTCCTGAACACTACTCTGGGGGACTCAGGTGAGTCTCACAAGCTACCCTTCTCTGTGTCTTCACTTACTCCTGCCATTTCCAACATTCCGTTTTTCAAATCTTGTCTCTTCATTTGTTGGCTGTGTGACCACGGGAAGCTGCTAGACCTCTCTGGGCTTCTGTTTCTTCATCTATGAAACAGGGTAATAGTTCCGATGTGAGATACGGAACAGCTAGTTTGCGACATACCCTTGATAAAGATGTTGGTTTCAATCTCCCTTTACCCTCCTCCTCCACCTCCCACATCCCTGGTCTGCGCTGCCTCTCATCCCTGACAGGTCCGGTAGCCTCTGATGCATGCTTTTACTTCTCTCTCTCTAGCCACAGGATCCCCCCAAAATGGTAATAAGGGTAATCATGTGAATTGCGGGCTGCAGACGGAAGCGGTGGACAGCTCAAGATTCTCCAGGGACATTTCTGAATAGGAACATGTCACTGATGAGCTCCACCATCCGCTAGATGAGAGCATTTCACATTCAGATGATAACAGTTCTTACTTCCCTGCACAAAAGAATGGGGTCACAGGAATTTGGAGGTCCAGAGTGAATTTTCTCTCATCACTGTCTCTTTGCAATTTTATCTACAGGAAAGAGACAAATAGAAGTCTTTGCCCCCTGAATTCCTTAATATTTTCTTGTCTTATTTTTTTCCCCCTGGTAATGTGAAATGGTTTAAATAATCCAAATGAATCTGAGGCAGGATGGAAAGCTTTTAAAAAGAAATTCGTCCTGAAATAGAAGGCTTTTGTCTTCCCGTGGAAAGAATGGCTCCTAATTGCTAACTTGCAGTATGCCTGAAGCTTAGAGATGGTTTTGTAGTGGATTTTGTCTTTATTTTAGTATATGTTGCTTTATGTCTCCATTTTATGTCATTTAAGTGTTTGATTTCTAAGCACTATGGTATATTACAGTTTTTCTAATGTACCCACTTAAAAATGAAAGTACGTAATTATATAATCTTATGCAGGTGAACCACTTTCTAGTTATGATGCTCAGGGAATAAACCGCAAGGGAAAACATTACTACACATGACGATACGAATACGTGTTTAATGCAAAATATCTCATGTGTAAAATTAAAAGCAAATGGCAAATGAAGAGCAAGAGCTTTAAAATATGTGACCATCAAAAGTGTAATGTCCTTAATTTTAAAAGGAGTGCACTCACAAGTCAGGAGGATGTAAGTTAACAAATAAATAGAAGAAAATGAATAAAGATGTGAAATGAGTACTTCATAATGCAGCGTAAGTGATGGAGTAATCAATATATGGAAGTATCTACAACTCCAGTTGTAAATAATATAAATTAATACTGGAAGACAGTATTTTTAGCTACTTTAATTGGCAGAATGTTTTTTCCCCCCCTCAGTTGTCAGTTTAATGTTGGCAAGGGTGCAGAAAACAGAAATATTCATGCACATCATTACTGGGAACGAAACACATAAATGATATTAATTTCTTTTAACCCACAATTCCTCATCTAATAATAATTCACCCTAAGGAAATATTTGCAAAGATTTCACTATAGTGATATTATAGTGTTCTTTCGAATGACTAAGAAATGGCAAGAAGTTAATATATCACCTACAGGGAATTAACTAATTGAATTATGTATTTAGACAAGAGAACACTATGCAGCTATTCAAAATGACATTATAGATTGTCTCAATCTCTTCCGTTTGCATTATTTGAAAGCCACTCAAATGATTACAGTAAAAAGGCAAAATATTGAGAGATGAAAATAAGCAAACTTAGGAAAGCAGAGAAATGATGGTCAGCCGGGTCATGTGGGAGCCAGAAATGGAAAGCTGCTACTCACTAAATAAAAAAAGATTATACTGAATATAGTATGATCCCGAGTTTTAAAAACCAACACGCATAGAAAAAAAATTACAGGAAGAATTCCTGGCTGTAGGAGTTTTTTACTTTCTTTTTTTAGGATTTCTGCTTTCTCGGTTCTCTATAATGCCCTCATATGATGAAAATAGTAAGGGAAAATATACATTTTAATAAAGAACGATAAATGTAATAAGAGCATACAAATTTCAAATGAAAAAGAAAGAAAAGCTTAAGATCCTAAATTAACCCTTATGAAAAGATAATTATCCATATTAATAGGAGACTATTTTTAACCTGGCTGACAACAATATCATGGTTGCTAGTATTCTGAGCGAGTCTCGAGGCGAGGACTTGTTTTGCCCTGAAATTCATTATGTCTCTACTTGGTGGGTGTAGGCAGTGAACATTTAAGAAGATATTTAATAGATAGGAAAATCATCAATATTGGTAAGCTTTCTTAAAGAGCATTGTGATTTTGGGGAGCAGTTTTAGGGTTACAGCAAAACTGAGGGAACAGTACAGAGACTTTCCACATCTCCCCTGTCCCACCGGTACCTGTGCCCGGCTTCCCCACTATCCGCGTCCTCCATTGTAATGGGATGTTTGTCACAACTCATGAACCTACAGTGCATGTCAGCATCACCCAGATCCACAGTTCAATCAGGGGTTACTGCTGGTGGGGGACACCCTGTGGGCTTGAATACACGTAGCCATCATTGTGGTAGCACCCTGAGTACTGTCCCTGTCCTAAAAATCCTCTGTGCTCCGGCCTATTTATCTCTCCTTCCCTCCCCTCTACACTGGCAACCACTGATCCTTTTACTGCCTCCCTAGAATGTGCCTTTTCCAGAAGGTCATATCATTGGAATCCTACAGTACAGAGCCTATTCGGATTGGCCTCTTTCACCAGGTAATATGCATTTCAGGGTCACGTATGTATTTCATGACTTACCAGATCGTTTCTGTAAAGCGCTGTATAACATCCCATTGTGTGGATGGACTCACGAGCTGAAGGACATCATGGCCACTCCCAAGTTTGAGCAAATACGAGTAGAGCTGTTATAAACATCCATGTGCAGGTTATGTGGGCATTAATTTCGGCTCCTTCGGATAAGCACCGAGGAGCGCAGTTGCTGTATCGCAGGGTAAGACGATGCTTGTTTTGTAAGAAGCTGCTAACCCATCTTCCAAAGTGGCTGCACCATTTTGCATTCCTATTCTGTTAAGCTTTTAAAACTCTTATATTCCTATTGAAGCTTGTAATCCAAAAACATTGAGGAGTTTTTCTTTTTAAAACGATTTTATTTATTTATTCATGAGAGACACACACAGAGAGAGGCAGAGACACGGGCAGTGGGAGAAGCAGGCTCCTTGTGGGGAACCCGACGTGGGACTCGATCCCAGGACCCCGGGGTCATGCATGCCCTGAGCGGAAGGCAGGTGCTCAACCACTGAGACCCCCAGGTGCCCCAACATTGAGGAGTTTTAAAAAAGGACCATTTAAAAATGCACCAGTAATTGGGACAGGACTTTTTCTCATAGGAGCTTACTGTAGAGTCGTTTATAAACATGCTTTTTTTCCCTAACTCCCTCCCTCCCTGCTCGCTCTTGTGCCTCACTGTCACCCTGCCTCAAAGGCCAGCTTTGTAAGAGTCCCTGTATCCCCCTGCCCTCCAACACACACCTCGGAGTTTGCCAGCAAGAGTGGCCTTACATTATAAGTAAGAACACCTACGTTAAAAGGAATTTTTAGGAGAAGCCTAAAGCTCCCACTTGTACCTTATTCTCCTGAGAAAATAAATCTCCATTTCAGATTCACTTCTTTGCATGAAGCTAAGGGTTGGGGGGACCAGCATTTAAGATGCAATCCTCCCTGGGATGGAAAGACCCATCAGCAGCAACCACTGTCATTACCTTTACCAGGACATGCTAACCAGTTCCCTCCCGGGGCCCTGAGAAGAGGGACGCTGGAGGCCTTCCAAAGACAAGAATCCGAGACTTGAATAGTTGCCAGGCCACCTCGAGGAAGAAACAGCTGGGATCAGCAGGAGGGCGCTGGACAGCTTGGCAGGAAGCTGGACTGAGACTGGAGGAGTCAAGGTTCGCAGCAAAATAGCAAAGTGTTGGTGTAGCTCGGGGCTGACCCGGGCCGCTCCCGGGAGGTGCCCGTCATGTCCCTAGTCAATCTCTGGGGTTTCTGGCTGTCTAATTCTATTCAAGGCCAGAGCAGTTGGTGACCTGGAGCACTGTCCTCACAGTGGCTGGGGTAGGGGATCGCCCAATGGCTCTTTTGGCTGCCAAGGTGGCGTCCCCTGGCCCAGGGCCCGTTGTTCCTGCCAAGAGTCACAAATCAGCACTTTCAACCTGTTGCCGTGAAGTCAGAGTCCAGTTATTTTTCTCCGAGGTGCCTTCAGCCCCCAGCGGAGCTCCTGGCTCATTAGGCCCAGAGGAGCCAGGCCACAGCGCACTCATGATGAAGTTCTCAGCAACGCATCACTGGAACTCACTGCTCTGAGTTGCTTTGGCTGCAGCTGAGATGTTTCTGCCTTGGTATTTTGCAGCCCAGTGCAAGCTGACCGTATCTAAGGGTGTAGGCCTCTCCCTTTGTCTAGATTTGCCACGAGTACGTTGCAAAGCACATTAGGTGTGATGCGCGTGCGGAGCATCCTCCCGTCCACTCCAGGGCAGCGAGGAAGAGAAGCCTTTCAAGTCACAGGCACCCTGGGGTCACCAGGACCTTCCAGTTATCACTGTCCTTTGAAAGAATAAGTTAATCGGAGAAGAACAATCATCATGTGGTTCAACTCACATGCAGAATATGAGAAATAGTGCAAGGGATCATAGAGAAGGAGGGGAAACTGGGGAAAAATGAGAGGGGGAGACAAACCATGAGAGACTCTGGGGAACAAACTGCGGGTCTCTGGAAGGAGGGGGGTGGGTGATGGGGTACCTGGGTGATGGGCACTGAGGAGGGCATGTGATGGGATGAGCACAGGGTGTTCTACATACCTTGGCAAACTGAACTTAAAATTTAAAAATAGAAAATAAATAAAAGAATTTGGAGCAAAATTTTCTAAACACAAGAAGAATGGGCAGCCATACCTAGTTATCCATCCCTCTGGGGTGTTGGGGAAGTGCCCTAGAGTTTACCTGGGCCCACTACCTTCTGTTAGGCAGGAGAGATGCCATGGTGATAGCAATGTCCCAAACCACACAGTCTTGCAGACTTGCAAGAGCTGCATTGGAGCAAAGGAAGGGATAAGGGTTGCCTCCAGACCAGAACCATGTACTTTATGAGGTTTCCTTCTTTCCTTCCTTCCTTCCTTCCTTCCTTCCTTCCTTCCTTCCTTCCTTCCTTCCTTCCTTCCTTCCTTTCTTTTCTTCTTCTTCTTCTTCTTCTTCTTCTTCTTCTTCTTCTTCTTCTTCTTCTTCTTCTTCTTCTTCTTCTCTCTCTCTTTCTTTCTTTCTTTCTTTCTTTCTTTCTTTCTTTCTTTCTTTCTTTCTTTCTTTCTTTCTCATGTTTTAAAAAGATTTTTAATATTTATTTGATAGAGAGAGAGAGAGCACACAAGCAGGGGAAGGGGCAGAGGAAGAGGGAGAAGCAGGCTCCCTGCTGAGCAGGGAACTCGATGTGGGTAGGGCTCGATCCCGGGATCCTGGGATCATGACCTGAGCCGAAGGCAGACGCTTAACCCACTGAGCCATCCATGTGCCCCTTTCTTCATCTTTTTAAATGGAAATAAAATTCACCTAAGATTTACATTTTAGCCATTTTAAAGCATCCAGGCCAGTAGAGTTTAGTATGTTCACAGAATTGTGCAACCTTCATGCTATCCAGCTCGAGGACAACTCCACCACCCTCCAAAAGAAATTCTGTAGTGCTAAGGAGTCCCTCTCCATTCCTCCCTACCTCCCCCACCCCGCCTGCCCCCAGTAACCATTTATCTCTCTGTGGACGTGCTGCTCTGGACATGGAGCATAAGTGGAATCATGGAGCATACAAAAATGTAGCCTTCTGTGCCTGGCTTCTTTCACTTAGCAAGATGGTCTCAAGGTTCATCCATGTGACCCCATGGATCCATGCTCATTCTTCTTTATGGGCAAATAACATTCCCTTGTATGGACATACCATATGTGTACATACATTTGTCGATGGACATTTGAGTTACTTCATTCTTTGCTCAGAATCATGTTGCTACAAGCATTCAGGGATGAGTTTTTGTATGCACCTATGTTTCCAGTTCTCTCAGGTATATATCGAGGAGTGGAATGACTAGATTGTGCTGTAACCCTCAGTCTGACCTTGGAGGAACCAAACTGTTGCACACAGTGACTGTGCCACTCCAATTCTCGCCAGCAGCGTGGGAAGGTTCCAGCTTCTGCACATCCTCACCAACTTATCTTCTATTTCTTTGATCACAGTTTTGGGGACGTGACGTGGCTTGATTTGCATTCCACGAATGGCTGCTGATGTCCAGCATCTTGTCATCTGCTCATCGGCATTTGTAAATCATTTTTGGAGCAGTGTCCAGAGCTAGGATTGTGTGGAGAGCTCTGTGCTGCTGCTTGGAGGCTGCAGAAAATCCAGAGAACGGGCTTCTTCCATGCTCACACCCCCACCCAGCAGGTGCTGCAGGCTGGCAAGTGTCTGCAGTGCTTGGGGAAAGCCCCCAACACCCCCAGCAGCTGCATATCATCCCTTGGAAAGGGTTCTCTCTTGTGTTCCTCTTTCAGGGTCTGAAGAGAGGGTCAGAAGGTCTGTGCCATCTGGTCTTGGTAGTTCTTCAAACCCAGTTTCGTTTCTGTTTATGAAGGCATAGAATATTCCAGGATCTATTCATATAAGACAGTTTTAAGTCCAATTTGACTACACAGCTCCTGGCTTTCCCAGGGAAATCACTTTTTGCAGCAATGACCTGTTTCCCCTACCTACACTGAGGTGTGTGTAGGAATTTTTCTAGGAGTCCAAACTTTGTGAGTGGCAAGAAACAACCTCTCTCTCTCTCTCTCTCTCTCTCTCTCTCTCTCTCTCTTTCTGTGTGTGTGTGTGTGTGTGTGTGTGTGTGTGTGGTGGGGGTACAGGTGCCATCTAAGCAAGCATGCACACGTTCAGCTACGCTATTGGCTGCATTTCAAAATGGCATTTGGAGCTCCGACTACAACAAGAATAATGAGGGACCCTGTAAGAGATCTTCAGAGCCATGTGAAGTATAATCTTTTAAGGTCAACCATACTGGTTCTGGGGGGAAGCAACCATGACCTATTCCCAGGGCATGAAGATGTTTGCACACATTTCCTTCTAAGAGTTTTATATTGGTAGCTCTTGCACTTCGGCTTTTGATCCCTTTTGAATTAATGTTTAATGTAACTGGGATGGAGAGGTCCAAATGGATTCTTTTGCATTTGTATATCCAGTTGTTCTCGATGGCTTATTTTTGGACTGACATATATATTTGTCCCTATGGCCCTATGATCCCACCTCAATTATTGTAGTTGTGCAACAAGGTTTGAAACTGCCAAGTGGTCAGTACTCCCAGTTGGTTCTTTTCTCGACAGTTCTGGTTCATTTGGGTCCCTCCATGTTTCTATATGAATTTTAGGATCGGTTTGTCAATTTCTGCGAAATAGAAGTGACTTGGGTTTTGACAGGGATGGTGTTGAGACCAAAGATCAAGCTGGGGAATATTACCATCTTCACAGTCTTCCAGCCCACGGGCAGATCCTTGACTCTTTAACCACTTTGAATTCTGAAGTAGGTCTCCAGTATGTGCCCACTTAGCAAAGGTCCAGCAGGTGACCCTGACATGCCACATGAGTACTGAGGAGTGAATTAGCTGGTCTGGAGGGTATGTGCTTACATGCACTTTTGGGGGGCTGCCTAAATTCTCTAGGGTGGAGCATAGCACCAAAAAGTCAGATACCTTCCCCAGGTAAGATGTAGTTCAGTAATCACAGACTTTTTCCTTAGCCACAGTTGGATCTCACTCAGATTCTTGATGTTGGGAGGAGGTGATACAGTGAGATCACTTCTGCATTTGGCCCACAGGGAAATTAAGTGGCCAGAAGGTCCCTTGGGAACCTAGGGAATGCCTGGATGGCCCACTGGGTCCCAACACATTCCAGCTACTCATCTGGACTCCAGAGCTGGAGAAGGGTGCCCCAGGGGGAAGAGCCCAGTGGAGGCAGTTTTGGCAAATCCATGCTTGAGCATGAAAGAAGTAGGAGGCCAGGACGGTTGCAGGAGTCCTTGAAGAAAGTCAGGCTCTGAGAGACCAGCATGTTCAAGCTGCAGGGAAAAAGAGCCTGAGAGAAAGGACATAACCATTTAGTCATTGATAAAGAGCTTCCGGCAGGGAAACATGTTCAGAATAAAAATCAGGGGGTCACACAGAACACTTAGGAGCACATTGAGGAGCTGGGAGTGTTTTCACTCACTCGCTGAAACTGAACACTTTTGCTGAACGAAGTTCACCGTGGGTCAGGGTCAAGTGAGGAAAAGAAATAATGTTTAACTCCCATTAAAAAGGGGGAGGTTTCTGACTAGAGGCGAGGATGTTGTTTGAGAAAGCAGGGAGAGGAAGTGTGCCCAGAAATGGACATCCTGGTTCAGCAAATGCCCTGCACCCAGTCTCCTGCAGAGAGCGCACATGGAAGACATGAGCCTTTCTATGGTTGTTGAAGAGTACGGGATCCTGCACCTTCTAGAAGGGGCCTTGCTGGGTGGAACCTTGGGATTTTTAGTTGTGGTTAAGACCATAGAAGTCACCATGAGCCCTTCCTATCAAGGTACTAGAGACCCAAGAATTTAGAATGCCACCTGGCACAACTGGGTGCTCTGTAATATAGAGTCCTGAAGCCCAGAGGATGAGCGCCAACGAGACATTTGTCTGTGGCGTTCTTGCCTCAGCCCCATCCCTGGCACTCACGTCCACACTCTTGCTCTATTTTTTAAGCAACATCTGTGAAAAAACAACAACAACAGCACGAAAAGCCACTTTAGCTGTGGTCTTGCTTTCACTATTTTGGTGCTCCTGGCTCTCCCCTCCCAGTTCCAGACTGCTCTTCTCACTGGACCCCTCCTTTTCCCTTCCACCTTGCCAGCCTCTCTAGCCTCCTTTTCTGAACTCCTCATTCTGGTTCCCATCACTTCTTCAAAGGCTTTGAGGTGGGCCTGGGAGGTGTTCTCAAGTGGAAAGGAGCCATGGAGGAGTGATGGGCAGAAATGCGGCCAAGCTGCCCCAGGTTCCCCAGCCTGGAGCCCACACCACCCTCTTGATTTCAACCACTCCACCTCCCTATGCTACCTCTTTGCAACATGTTCAAAATTTTTTCAAGACAAGGCTGTGCCTTCTGGAGTAAGGGAGCCCAAAGCAATCCTCCCCTTCTGACAACCCACTGTATAAAACATCTCATTTGTATCAGAATGTTTCTGGAATTTGTGTCGTGCTTTTTTTTTTTTTTTTTTTTTTTTTTTTTTTTTTTTCTTTCCTTGCCAGGGTCACTTTACCAACATTTTGGCCAATTATATGGTAAGGTGCCCTGGTCGTAGTGAGTTAAACGAGGGTTTTAAAATGTCATTTCCTTATATAAACAACCTCTTCCATACCCTTGTACCTAAATTCAGAGTTGTTTGTTGTTTTTATGTAGACATTTAATTCCCCACTGCTCACACTAAGTCTTCCCTTACATTAATTCTAATTTTACTTTTTAAAGTAAATGCTGCAAATGCTCATATATTGAAAACCATTCTAGTCAATTCATTATTTCACAAGAGGGATGTGAGGAATACCTGTTAGAACTTCTCCCAAGTTTCTATCTAAAAGTGTCCATCTTCTTTATCTGATTCAGTTTAAAGATAAGAAAATTGAGGACCAGGATTGCGGTAAAATCTATGCAAAGTTGTACACGAGTTGGGGGGATGTCCTGTCTCCCTTTTGGGCTTCTTTCTGTAGATATGGTACTCTCTACCTGGAAACTCTTGGAAATGTCCAACACTTACCTACACCCCGCCCTCTATTTGTCCTTCTCAGCGTGGTGATCATTTCTGGAATAATTTCTGTGAAAACCCCTTAGACCCATAGGCCACCAGAGTACCCTGTACACACGTCTCCCCATAGGGTGCTCACCAGCCCTACACTCTGAACTTTTTCCCTTAGTTGTGTGACATGGAGCCTGGTGCCTCATAGATGCTGAATAAATATTTCCTGAAGGATTCATCTGGGTCTCCTGCTCTTCGGATCCATGTTCTTGCCTTTAGGGCAGGATCTGCAAAACTTAGAGCGTACTTTTCAGATAGTTCTTTCTTCCTCCTGGGTAAATTTTAGGCAAAGATGTTGATTAGTTTGTTGTTGTTGCTTTTAGGGTCCTAGCTTTGCCTTCATAAAAATAAAAACTTCACTGTGATCCCACTGACTCTTAGAGCAGGATAGAGCCCCAGCTGGGATGCATGAACCTGAGGCAGGGTTTCGGGCCAGTTCTGTGTGGCTGTACATTCCCATGCCAACTGTCACATGCTGCCACCAAAAGTTGCTTTCACCCTGAACTCCCTCAGTGAGAGATTCAGATGGAACTTTTCTCCATTACTCTTTGTAGAAGAACAGACCATAAATGATTTAAAGATGTTATTCTACTTTTTTATTTTTTTTATTTTTTATTTTTTTCTACTTTTTAAAATTATCCTGGAGATGGTTATTTTCTGGCATTTCGTCTCTGTCAACTACTTATCCCAAATTGTAATATAGGCATAAAGAGTATTTTTGATGAAACACTCTATTAAAGATGGACTTTTCCTCCATCCTCCTTATCTTTAAATGTTGATGTCAAATATACTACTGTGTTTAGGCTCCTCAAAACGTTTCAGAACAAGGCAATTCTTCAGCCACCATCTAATACAGCTGTTTCACCTGGCGAATGAGGACACCTATTCCTGGCCAGTGCGGGAAGCATCTGGGCTGGGTCTTGGCCCCCTGGCATTGGTCTCAGCCCCTTCCCACCTCCTCTGCACCCACGCTGGGGGATGCATTCACTCAAGCCCGGACTCTGTTCTAATCATTGCTGGCGAGTAATCTGCATAGAAAACTCGGCCTGACAGTGAGCTCCATGTGTTTAATTACGAAGCGCATCTCATTTTCTGTCCTGGTTAGATAAGAGAATAATTAATTACTATTTTCTCTTGTTTCTTCAGGGTTGCAAGAGTGAGCTACATGTATCCTGAAACAGTAGAAAGCCAGCCATGACGATCCACAATTAACAGCTTATTCTCTTTGGTTCCATTTAATTCACTTTGAATGGGTGTCCATTGCATCCAAGGCCCTGTGATTCCCCTCTATGATTCCTATGAATGGCCACCATTACATTTATGCCATGAAGCTCATTTTTCAGAGAAGGAAATGATGATGGACACCGCCTAAAAATGGAGTGGCAAACTGTGGCATGAGAAGGCTGGAATGGTGGCTGGGCCAGCCTCTGGGTCTCCATCTCCCTCAGTAAGAGGGAGGGGAGGATTTGAAATGGTGCAGAGTACTGCACCTGAGGAGCCAGCTTGCCAGCACAACTAATGACCTTTTGGAGTAGCATTTTCAATGTTACTCAATAATGTGACATCTGAGATCACCAATAACCAGAATGGTGACAATTACACTTAACTGGTCATGAAGTTATGTCTCTAAGGTTACTTCAACAGCTCTCAAATCTCTAACAGCCCTCGAGAGGTGGGGACATGAATATAAATCATGGAGATCTTGTCTGGACCTGAGGGAGAGGACGAAGAGCCTGCCCGGTGCTCTGTTTTCATGCTCCTGACGATTTCAGGGTATTAAATGTCAAAGACACTTGCGGCCATAAGCTTTTTGACAGTGGGTCCACAGCCTCTGTTGAATGGCAGGCATGTGGCCCCATTATGGAAGATCACACATTGGCCACAGAGATAAAATCTAGGTTACAGCATCATAAAATACTCTCAACTATTTTCTTGATGAACGTAATGTGTGAATGATTTACAAGGATGTATTGCAGGAAAGGGAAAACTCTTGCTATAGGAATGAGTTGTGTTTTGCCAGTGGGAAACCTCACTTCTCTTCTGGGACATTCAGTTGTTATGGAAAAGCAGAGTGTTGATACAAGGAATAAAGGAATAAAATAGATCCAATGCATAAGCAATTATCACAGAAACCTGATGTCCATGAAGTACTTGTTACTAAACATTGACCTTTGCTTCTAACTACACACCAGCTCTAATCCAATCAGGAAGATGGTGTTGAATGCTTCCTTTATTCATTGTTTAATTCAGTAGATATTTATTGAAAGCTTATGGTGCCAAGCATCATCCTAGACTCCAGAGACAGCAAAATAAAACAAAAACAAAAACCTCTGATCTTTTAGAACGAGCTGAGTAAATTGGAACTCATCCTGATTTTTGAATACTTTTATTTTAGTACATCAAGTATCTGGGATAGACTAACATACAACACGATAGTGCATCAGTTTGTATCCACAGACCGATGGAGCTATTCGACTTCCTAAAACACACCTGGAGTACTGTCCAAGGCTGCACATCTGGTTTTTAGTACTTGTGTAGAACAAAGTACCAAGAGGCTGTATGCCCAAATTGTAAAAGCAACCATGAGAGACATTTTACTTTCCTCTTTGGGCTTTCCTATGTTTTCCACACATATGTTTCCCAAAATGTACATTTTGCTTTTGTAACCAGAAAATGCTCTTTACAAACTATATATTTTTGCTGATTACGTTGACAGTACTATTTAACATTTGCAAAAAATTTCAGAATTGGATTGCAAGTTCCCTCAAATATTAGATAAGCCATCCTAAGTAACTGGATCAAGTACCGGAACCACAGACAGAATTAGAATTCATAGGCGGGCCTGGGTGGCTTAGTGGTTGAGCGTCTGCCTTTGGCTCAGGGTGTGATCCCAGAGTCCTGGGATGGAGTCCTGATTGGGCTCCCCATACGGAGCCTGCTTCTCCCCCTTCCCGTGTCTCTGCCTCTCTCTGTATGTTTCTCATGAATAAATAAATAAAATACTTAAAAAAAAAAAGAATTAGAATTCACAATCTGAAGAATTTTTGACCACAACCTTTACTTACTGAATTATATTATATTCTTCTTACCCAGGACATTAGTGTTAGTTGCCACGTATTAGTTTGGCCTTCCCCAGAGTAGGACACTGAGGTATGATTTGAGTGTAAGCAGTTCATTCGGGAGGGATCTCAGATGCACAGTGAGGGAAGGGAGAAGCAAGATGGGAAAGAAGGAAAACCAATAAAGTCTGCACTAGGGGAGGGACCTACGAGCACCTGAAGCTCAGGTCTGCATAAGACCTCTGAGAGAATATGCAGAAAGACCTTATAGTCATCCCTCCAAGAGGCAAGAAAGCAGAGCTATCCATCCACCAACTTCCATCCCTTATTGGTTGTAGGGTTTATCCTAAAGATATTAACTCCTGAGCACTTCCTGCCTGCTCCATAAGCAGGACAAGCAATCCCCTGTGGCCCAAGCCCTCAGGTAGACAGAGACTGGGGGCCTTGGGTAAGAAGCTGCAGGGGACCTTTGGGATGGACCCAGGGGATGCGGGTGGTGTACACAGAATCTCATACACTGTGTAACAAATAGCTCAGATACCAGAGGCCAAACAGAATACCATTTCCCTTTTTACTCAGATATACCTCTTTGCAGGGCAGGCAGCTTTCCTGGGCAGCTTGTCCTCAAATCTTCTCTCTATCCATTGTGTGGTTCCCCATCTCAGAGCCCCCTCCTTGCCCCATCACCCTCCCACTAAGGACAGGGAGAGGAAGGATGAGGAAGGTGGTGCACAATGCTGGGTGGTCCAGGTTGGTAGCAGAGACGCACTTCTGCGGGTGCCCTTTCCCAAAACTCAGCCACGTGGTCCTCACCTAACTGCACAGGAGGAGTGGAAATGGACTCCCCTGTGCCCCAAGAAGAGAGTAAGGGGGTTGGAGAGCATCTAGCAATATCTTGTCATGCTTCTTATTTCTCCGAACTTGTGAGCTCTCTAAATGGTTGGTACTTACTGGATACTGTACTCTAGTTTTTTTTTTTTTGAAAATGAGCTTGAGTTCTTTATAGAGGGTCTTTCGGATGCAGGTGATTCGATGGGGGATCCCAGAAGATCAACCATTGGTCCAGTGTGGCAAGTGCTTTAGACTGGGAGTCAGAACATCCCAGAGCTCATTCTGCACCTGCTTTTGACCGGGCATGTAATTTCCAACATAAAGCACAGGTCTTGATGTAAAACATAATAAAGTCTCTTACAGTTATAATATCCTATGATTGCTTCAGCTAAGTAGCTGGTTATTTATTTTTTAAAGAATATATATTTTTACATGTATATATATGGATATTTCATATTTGTAAGATAAATGTCTATCTGCATATTGTGCATATATTTATATACACGTGTATATATATACATGTTGCACACACATGTACATAACGATATATATCTGTGATGGGTTGGCTTTATGTGTCAACCAGAGTGGGCCAGATGAAACATTATTTTGGGGTGTCTGGGAGGGTGTTTCTGGATATAAGTCCTATTGGTCCTGTTCCCCTGGGGAATCCTAACCGAATACATAACAAGGCCAAGCAGAGTAAGAAACAGGGCTAGAAGGTCCACTCCTGAATGTTCTATACTTGCAGAGCTATCTTCTGTTCATCACATCTTATGGTCTTTTAAAAATTTTTAAATTTTATTTATTTTTTTTAAAAAGATTTTATTTATTTATTCATGAGAGACACAGAAGGAGAGGCAGAGACAGGCAGAGGGAGAAGCAGGCTCCATGCAAGGGGGCCCAATGCGGGACGCGATCCCAGGACCCCGGGGTCACGCCCTGAGCCGAAAGCAGACGCTCAACTGCTGAGCCACCCAGGCATCCCACATCTTATGGTCTTACTCTCCCCTCCGAGAAGAAGGCATTTATTCTGCAGATCATGGGCCAGCCGGGCAGGTGTGTGTCATCAGGGGCGAGCAAAAGTGGCAGTGGGCGCGGGTTCAGGCCTGTTTTAGGTGGACTGAAGAAACACAGGTCCTGTTGTGAAAGCCAGCAAAAGCTCAGACCTGGAGTCCATCTGGTCTCACCACAGAGCTGTGTGCGTTTCTCAGTTCTTGTGTTTCTGGGCGAGTGGGGCTTTGGCTGTTTAGTGCACACCAGAGACCCGTAATGTGTGCTCTGATTCAAAGGCTGTATTTTCTAACTAACAAAACAGTGCATGGCGCCAAATGACAGGGAAGGCTTTTTCTAGCAAGGGTTGTGCAGCCAGAGCAGTTTGGGCGTGAAGGACCTTAATCTCAGGAAACTCAGCTAAAAGGCCCGATGTTGGAGAACCATGACCAGTTATCCATTGAGAGCCCATTTAATTTCAGAAAAACAAATATTAGGTGATGATTTTCTATCAGGTGCATGAAAAAATCACCATGTTAGACAGTTTCTATAACTTTTCTCTTCTTCATTAATTTATTCCTATGTGCCTTTATTTATCAAGTGGCAATCACAGGCCAGGATCTGTGACAGGTGCTGAGTCAGGACCCAGCCAGGGCCCTAGGAACAGCTTTCATGAGTTGACCTGGGTTGATTTCTGAGTGGTGTTTGGTAAAATGATGGCCCATTTGCCTCCTGTCCCCAGATATCCTGTGTTCTGAATTGAAACAGTAACAGTAGAGACCAGATTTGTCTTTTCTCTTCTGCAGCACAAATGACTGACACACCTTTTGCCATGACTTCCTCTAACTCGATGGGGAAACAGGAGATGGGATTCAGAGTGAGAGGCAAACCTGCATTTCATATGTTCTCAGTGTTATTCTAAGCATACAAAGCTGATCCTGCTCTACTTTCAATTTTACTGAATTGGAAGTGGAGGAGAAGAGATAATTTTCCTTCAATTGGAGGACCTACTTAATCTTCCTGTGTGAATGGTATGATTGCCATGCCGTGTCATTCTGTAGAAAAAAGAGCTACATACAAGAGAATGTCCTCCCCCTCCCCTGACCACATAAAGGATTGAAGAGTTTAGAGCCTTCAAATTTGATCAAACGTATAGAGAGGGTGCTAGAGAGGTCACACTGTTTGATATGCAGGATGACTATTCCCTCATTCCTTTATTCAACAAATATAATAATTACCCATCCTGGACTGGCATCTGGGATCCAAAGATGGATTGCCTCAAAAAGCACTTAGGCCAGTAGGCAAGAAAAATGGGTAAACAAATACCGTGAAATGTGATGAAGCTATAAATAAACCATGTGGGTAGCGGGAAGGAGGAAGGTGGGAGGGATACCAATACTAATAACTAGGCCTTACTGATCACTTATTCTGGGCTGGGAGCTGGTCTAAGAGATGAACATATGGCAAGTGTTTTAACCCTCACAAAGTCCCTATGATGCAGGTACCATTATTTTCCCACCTTGAGATGAGAAAAGTGAGATACTCAGAGGTTGAATGGCACATAGAAGACTTGGGAGAGACAGTCCACTCCGGATTCTGAGTGCTCCTGGAGGACCTCACTGGGTGTGTTAAGAACTCAAGGCCCTGACTGCTCTTTCCGTGGGCTGATTTCCAGGGCTGTGTTTGCAAAGCACAGCCTTGAGAGAGGAAGTAATGTCTCCCCCTGGTTAAAGAGAAGGTTTTTTATTCCACTTATTGTAGAAGTGATGGTTCCCCCATGCTTGGTGACCTCCCCTGTAATGTATCTCACTGCATATGCAGCCATCCTAATGGGCCCTTTGCAAGGCTACCAGGAGACTTGGCCATCGTGGGGAGCCAGCGCAAGCTGACATGAAGCTCAATCCACTGCTTTTGTCTCTGACGCAGAAATCATGTCTTCTACCAGCATCCACGAAACACCAACAGGTAATGTTGATGGCTGGTAAGCAGAGTAAAATCTCAATCCCATATAGTTCTTGACAAGGCCATACAGCCAGTAACTGGTGGTGAACTTTGCATTTGAACCTGGATAGTTAGGTTCTGAAGTCCACGGTCTTAAACACCACAGGCACTTCATCAAGGATAGGCAACTAATTTTTTTTCCTAGTAGAGTAAAAGAAGATTTTTATGTTTTATTTTTTATTTTTTTATTTTATTTTTTTGAGTAAAAGAAGATTTTTAAAGAGTATGTGGTGCTTATGTTGAATTTTGGAGCATAAATGGGAACATGACAGAAGATAAGGCTGTAAGAATATTCCAGGTAGCCAGAGCAAGTCGTGCGGCCAGGAAGCATCTGATATGTTCCAGACACTGCCAGAATGGCATTGTCAGACTGCAGCACCCAGGGAAGTTTTGCTGGTAAATGGAGCAAGAGATGAGTTGGAAAAACAGGCAGAGGCCAGAATGTGAGTGGTCAGCATGCTCATTTAGGAAATGAAAGTTTGTGTTTCTCTCCAATCCCACTCCCTCTCACCATCAAATCCATATGTTGAAATCCGAACCCCCCAGTGTGATGATATGAGGAGGTGAGATCTTTGGGACTCCTCATGAATGCATTAGTGCCCTCATACAGGACACCCTAGGAGGCCCCCTCACCCTACCTACCACATGAGGACCACGCAAGAAGATGGTCATCTGTGAAACAGGAAGTGACTCTCACCAGACCCTGAATCTGCTGGTGCCTTGATCTTGGGCTTCCAGCCCTCAGAACTGTGAGAAGTAAATTGCTATGGTTATGAGCCACGTAGTCTACAGGGTTCTGTTCTAGCAGCCCATACGGTTTAAAGCACCTGTAGACGTCATTGTAAGGCTTTCAAGCAGGGAAATGACATGACCAGATTTGTGTATTTGAAGGAGCCCTCGGGAACAACTTGCAAGATGAATTGGAGAAGCCAGAGAGATCAAGCAAGAAACAGTTGTAATAATGTACAGGAGAGACGATGAGAGCCTGAACTTTGAAGCATATATAGTTTTAAGTGCCAATGTTTTATTTTTTTTTTTTTTGCCAATGTTTTAATTTGATGCCTAATGATAGTAGTAATTGACTTGGAATTACTCCAGCTAAAACAGTTGTATTTATAGTTCATGAGCCTTGATCTTTATGTTTTATACAAGAACAGGAGAATGTGATTCTGCTTCTGCCAATTCCAGATGGGAGGAGGCTAATGAGGAGACCCTGGGTCCTCACACCCTAGGTCGGAGGTCAGCACATATTATCCTAAGGCACAGAGTCATTTCCTCTTTTGCTGGTGGCACAGAAGAATGGAAACAAGTTCACAGGGAGTTCCTACCCGAAGCAGAGACCCTCACACTTTTCTGAGAAAAGTCTACTTAGGCAAAATATCATTCCCCAAAGGCACACATGACTCCTCTTTTCTCTTTCCTCTTCTCATAAAAAAAAAACAAAAAACAAAAAACAAAACACTGTAGTAACAACAATGGTCACTGGAGAAGCGAGGTGGGGGTAGTGCGGATGGTGGTGAGGATTGTGTATTTATCTGCTTTGGCAATTGGACATGGGTCATTTATTCTCAGCCCCCGAAGTTTAAATGTCTTTAAATGTTGTTATGGGAAAGTTGCAGTCCAAAACACTGTTGAAAAAGATATGCATTGCTCCACATTGTAGGCTTAGCAGAATAGTTCACAACAAACTAAATTAATAATATCGAAACTGAAGAAACTGTAATTTGTGGTTAAAAACCAACAATACCAGCAATTGAAAACTCTAACTTGGGCAGAATTTCCTGAGTCACCTAACATCCTTTCATTCTTCCTCCTTCCTAATGGAGCTGAGAATATGTTGAGGAATATACTGTCCTCTCCACAACCAAGCCTGTGCTCCAAGCCTGGCCCACCCCTAGCTGCAGGTGATAGATTAAAGCTTGTCTACACATGTCCAATTCTCCTTCCTGGTGATTGGGTTAGACACGGGGAGGTCACGAGACTCTTTTGGACATTGCTGGGTCAGACATAATGCCTGGAAATGCCTTACCTACCTTGCAACCTTGAAAGATGCTAGCCCGAGGGACAAAATTGACAAAGGGATTAGGAGGCGGAAAAACCAAGACGGAACGAAAGAAATGGAGATACCATAACTTTGGACTTCCTGTTACACGGGATAGTGAATACTATCATTTGTTGCCAAAATCTTCCTGATACTATGGCACACCTACAGTGATCATGTGCTGATGACAGAACTCCCTTTGGGAAACTTTGTGACATCAACAAGCCCTAAAGGAGCAGTTAAGGCTTTTCAAAATTCTGAGCTAGAATCTTTGATAAACTCTGGAAACTACTGGAGGTGGTTTGTCAGAATCACATTTTTCTATTAATCTTGCTATCTTCTTTATTAAGTTGCTACTAAGGAGCCCTTCCAAGTGTACGTAAAATAAAGATTTAAGAGCCATGGAAGGACATCCATCTTTGAACCTTCTCCTGGCCGGGGATGGAGTCCAAGCAACATTTTTAAAACAACATTGCCCTAAAAATAACTGGTGGTGTTTCACCATAATAGAGGGACTGGTGGGTGGTGTTTCCTGTAATAAGGATCGCCAGTAATAGCTAAACTGCTATTTGTTGAATATAAGCTTATATTCACTTATATTCATTAAAACACACTGCTATATGATAACCTACCAGGGGAGAGTTTATTATAATTATGGCAATTTAGAAAAGACTCTCGCAAAACCATTTGGCTTAGAATGCAGAAACCAGTGAAAAGTTCTTTACTGTACATCTCCTGATGGCCATATGTAGACTCCCTCGACATTTGTCTCTATTCTTCATTAAAAATTTGGACTGTCTCATCCAAGCCAATGATCTCTTCTCTCTCTCTCTCTCTCTCTTTTAAAGATTTTATTTTTAAGTAATCTCTACACCCAACATGGGGCTCGAATGCAGAACCCTGAGATCAAGAGTTGCATGCTCTTGATCCACCAAGCCTGCCAGGCGACCCCTGTTCTCTGTTTAGATGGACCCTCAAACTCCCACACTACTGCCGTCTTTTTGAAATTATTGATAGTTGAGCTGATTATGGGCTTCCATTTTTAATATTTTTCTTCTTTTGGATTGAACTCAGAAGAGCTCTGGAGTCTAAGTACTATGGGAGCACAGAGGTCTTTGTGATCTTGCCCTATGTGTTAGCCCTTTCTTCCTGGGGTCTTTTTTATCAAAGTTTGAGGGCAGGGGTAGAAATGTGAGAGTTGTTGGGCCAATTTATTTTTGCAGTTGCAACACTTGCATGTTTCATTCCCCTCATTAGCCTCGAGTACACCCAAAGCTCAGGTGATTTCTTCTCCTCCCTGCAAGGTCTCTCCAGGACCCTGCCATACCAGACCAGACCAGAAACTCTTCCCCAGGAATAGAGCTGTCCTGACTCCCTTTGCCAGCTTGGGGCTCATTTCTCTGAAATTCAGTTCATTAAGACTTTCTTTGTGCTTGATCTTTGTTAGCCTCGTGGGAAAGTATGATTTTTATATGTCTGGATTTTTCTCGGTGTGACCATGTGAATGAAGGTCTTTCATGTCCTGCATTCTAAGCTGAAGTAGAAGTTGGAATCAAACATTTGAATTTAAGAAAATAAAACCATAAAATCACAAGGAAAATATATGGGATAATTTATTTTACGACTTGGAGTGGAGAAAGTCCCTTTAAAGTAAGAGCCAAACCTTAGAACTTCAGAAGTCATAAGGAAAATGATTTAATCTCTCTCCCTTCTCTGTCATATGTATGACATATACCTATACAAATACATCTATACATACACATGGATATAGATATATAGACCTCCTTTTATATATAGATCTGTAAATCTCTTCAACTTCAGTATAGTAAAATATACCAAAGACAGAGAAGAAACAGAAATATTTGCAACACATAAGACAAAAAACATACTAAGAGATTTTTTAATAAGTACATTTTAAGAAGAGAATGGAAAAGGTGGATGATAAAAATTACCCTAAAGTGTCAACATGAAAAGATGCTCATACTCATTGAAAATTAAAACTACAAGTTGAATTGAGATCTATTTTTTGTAAATTAATTTATTCCTGAGAGACACCAGAGAAAGGCAGAGACTTAGGCAGAGGGAGACACAGAGAGCCTGATGTGGGACTTGATCCCAGGACTCTGGGATCATGACCTGAGTCGAAGGCAGACATGCAACCACTGAGCCACCCAGGTGCTCCGAACTGAGATCTTAATTTTGCCCTAAATCTTGACAAATCTAGGTGCTTGCAAAAGCCTGGGAAACCAGCCTCACGCGCGCTGTGGACAGGGCTGGAAATTAGCACAGCATCCTTAGATGTGTTTGTTTAGTGTTATCTTAGAGCTTTGCTAATATTTAACAAAATTAGAAAATATGTCCTTTCACTCGGCAATTTCAGTTCTAGGAATTTAGTCTACAAATATGCTGAAAGTGCACATGAGGATGTAGGCAAAAGGGTAACCATTGCTGTGTTGTTGGCAAGAGCAAAAACAAAATAACTCTGATGTCCATAATCAGGGATTGGTTAAAAATTTACAGTAGCTTGTCTCAACAGAGCGCTCCACAGCTAGAAGGAAATTACTAGAGGGATAGGTGCTGATATAGAAAGATTCCCAAGTATCCTGCCATGTATAAAAATCAAGCTACAGGATAATATGATCTATATGTCCTTTTTTGTATTAGAAAAAGAGCTCTGTGGATGTGTGTTCACAGATGATGTCTGGAAGGTACACAGGAATCGTGGAGGAGCAAAACCAGGGAGTCTGGGATGGAAGGAAATCTAGTTTTTCATTTTAAACCCTATTATTATTTGGAGTTTTAAAAATCAAATTAAGAATTTTTAAAAGATTTTAAAAGATTTTATTTATCTGAGAGAGAGAGAGAGAGAGAGCACCAGCAGGGGGAGGGGCAGAGGGAGAAGGAGAAGCAAACTCCCTGCTGAGCAGGGAGCCCAATGTGATGCGAGGCTCCAGCCCAGGACCCCAGGATCCGAGTTGAAAGCAGACACTTAACCAACTGAGCCACCCTGGTGCCCCACATTTTAAAAAATTTTTATAAAATAGAGGAAGTTAAGTTATTCCTATGCTAGAGCATTCAGCAATAATGCTCATAATTAACTAACTTATATTGGTGTGATACCACAGACCATGTCATTTTCTCTTTTAAAAATTCTCAGAGTCCAAACCAGAGCTTTCACATACAGCAGTGAATGCACAAATGAAACTATGGATTTATTGACAGCATGTGTGAGATGTGAAGATTTGCAGAATGTTGTTTTTTTTTTTTTTTTAAGATTTTATTTATTCTTGAGATACACACACAGAGAGAGGCAGAGACACAGGCAGAGGGAAAAGCAGGCTCCCTGCAGGGATCCTGATGCGGGACTTGATCGCAGGACCCCAGGATCAGGACCTGAGCCAAAGGCAGACGCTCAACCACTGGGCCCCCCAGGCATCCCAAATCTGCAGAATCTACTTCAAAATGCTGATAGAAATAGCAAACCTCCTCCTCAGTTGTCCAGATAATGACTCATTTTGCCGCCCTGAAGCAAACCTGAAGCAACTCGTCATAAAGGCTTTGAAAAACCATAAATGAACTTTTGCTTTTGGGTGGGGCTGAGCTGTGATTACGGAAGGATAAAGGATCTCATCTTGTATGAACCATAACTGCATCTTGGAAATCAGGGAACACCGGTTTGGGAGTCAGAAGTCTGGGTTCTGCTGTCTTTGCTTTACTACCAACTAGCACGTAACCTTAAGCGAGTTACTTTTCCTACCTGGGCTTCATTTGTGAAACGCTGATTCAAGCTTAAAGTTGTTTATCCCTCTCAAATTAAAAAAAGAAAGAAAGAAACCCCAAATAACAAACATAAGCAGCACATCCCACCTGTATGCTTCCTAAAATTCCTGTTTTTGTGTGACTGTCCTTGTGCTAATTCACTGCCCTGCAGAAACTCGACCCAATCTGTAAGACTTCAGTCCTTATCATGTGAGGCTGGGTTTTGATGACCTGTGGAAATCTTGGCTTTCTAGGCTTGGTTACTTTGATTTGTGGGGCTGTATGGGCCAGCGATGTGCATTAAACAGTTTCTGGTTTCCTGTATTCTCTATGGACAGATACATGTGTATACCTAACTGATGCTGAGTTTTTTTCTCCTTCATCTCCGCGAAGATGCTTGAAACTGATGAGTTTGCTCGGGCCATCCTTTGGAACTCCCAAACTTTGGCAAGAAGCTGGAGTAAAGCTCATGGTCTTTTTCTTCAACCTTCAACGAGGTTCCCCAGTGATTCTGGGAAAAGCCATTCCGGGTCTGGGTTTCTTATGTTCCAACAAGTAACTGCAGATCCTGCCAATTCTCTGCAAATTCCCATTGATTGCACGATGCTCTGGTCTCTGCGTTGGGGACATGGATGAACAGTGGCTCATTCCGGGGGTTCGCTTAGCTCGAAAACTAGAAAACCACAGACTGTCTATCAGTAGGCGACACGGATCTGTGCTGGACCAGAGCCAATGGGAGTTCAACTAGGAAGAGACAGACCAGGGGGGAAGAGAGGGCTAGTGCTCTGCATTTAAACACCGGCAGGATGGCCTTAGAAACGGCTGGTGCGCCCCCAACCCCAACTAGAGAAGCCACTGAGGACAAAGCCTGTGCCAACCGAGGCAGCTCTCTCTGCCAGAGGAAATGAACTTGTGGCAACATTGTAGGGTTACATATCTTTTGGGACAGGAATGCTGCCCCTGGCTTAGAGAGCTGTTCTGTTTTCTTGGGTTCTTTCTTTATTTGCAATAGATACTGTTGAAAAAAGCCATTCTTTTCATCAGGCATGTTTTTACTAAGCCATCTTTCTTTCGCACTAGATCAGTGGTTTCCAAAGATGGGGTGTTGGAGACAACCTAATGGTGTGGAGGAGGGTGCCTGGCTGACTCCGTTGGTAGAGCATGTGACTCTTGATCTCGGGGTTGTGGGTTCGAGCCCCAGGTTGGGTGTAGAGATTGCTTAAAACAAAATCTTAAAAAAAAATTATTTTCTTCTCTGCGGGAAGAAAATTGAAAACTTCTAATAAAGTTTAATAAAGTTTATTTTTCTCTTATCTTTTATTTTGTTATTTTTTATCATTTTTTAAAATATTTATTTATTTATTATTTATTTATTTATTTATGATAGACATAGAGAGAGAGAGAGAGAGAGAGAGAGGCAGAGACACAGGAGGAGGGAGAAGCAGGCCGGGAGCCCGATGTGGGACTCGATCCCGGGTCTCCAGTATCGCGCCCTGGGCCAAAGGGAGGCGTTAAACCACTGAGCCAACCAGGGATCCCCCATTCTCTTATCTTTTAAATTCTTCTCTCCCCTTCTTCTTTTTGGTGTTTCAAACCATATTTAATACATTAGTAATAATAATGTATTATTAGTATTATATTAATAGTAGTGAAATATTAGTGCATAATCAATTCTATAACTTGTGCATAATAATAATAATTATGCATTTAATAAAGAATGTAGCTCCAAATGCTTCCTTTTTTTTTTTTTTTTTTTTTTTACAGGTAGTAGGGTTTTGATGCAATACACAGTTTGGAGACCACTGCTGTGGAATCTAGAGCCTAAATCATGGCTCTGCCGCTCACTCCTGCCTACTTAATAGTGACCGAGTTAGCAAGGTAATGCTGGCTGCTGTGATAACTGAGTATCGCTATCACCCACTCCAAGGTGATGAAATGTTTTGATTGAGGAACAGATAAGGAGACACAACAAAAATAAGAGAGATTTGATGCAACTTATGAGTGTACACGTTTAAAGAAAGGTTGGGAATGAAAACAACTGCACGCTCTCGGTGACATAACTGCATAATCATTTGCAAAATGTTAAAACAAATGATCCTTTTTCTAGGATGAAGAGATCCTCAAATTATGGCCCCCATATCTCTGCCTCTTCTTCCTCCCAGTGCAGAGTGGACCCCATGGAGGGCTGAGTCTGTGGACCGTGAAGCTTGCACATGGCCTGCCCAGCCCACTGAGCGCGCCTGGGCCTTCCATTCATTTTACCTGGAAGTCATCTGACTTGTTTGTCGAACGTGGTATTTTAATACTGGCTGCTCCCTAGATTAGGCAGGGAACATAAATGATGGGCTACAAAGCCAGGGACAGAAGATCCCAGGGTCTACACCTCATGATTTCAGCTTTACTGTGAGAGCACAGTAAGGACCTACATCTTTCTTCACGGCACCAAATTCTCTCCAGTCCAATAGCACGGTTTCGACTTACTGAATTTCCCACAACAAGTTCTGCATCTCAGACTGGGCTCCCCATGTTACCCTTTCATTGCCCACAACCTCTCTCGGTTGCCCCCCCACCCATGTCAGGGCACAGCCTGGGCTGCAAACAAACGAGTAGCTCAAGGAAAGCTTCCCTGAGAAGCACAGCCAATGGAAAAGCAAAGCGTATGTGTGCAAAACCAAACATATTTCTTTTATAAAATTTGAAGAAAGGGAGCTCCTGTCACTCCCTGGGCATGGAGCCTGGTGAGCAGCAGTGGATGGCTGATACAATCACAAAATCCCTGTGAAGCAAGGTATTGACTGGGCCAGCTAGAGCACAGGGCAGTCCCTGGACATGTGGGGGGTTGCCTGTGTTCAGTCCTCGGTGAGATCAGGAAGGGGTGTCCCCAGGCTCTCCTTCTGACAGCTAAGTAGCCAACTCGGCCAGACCAGGGTTCGGGTTTTATACTGCTGTTTCTTAAATTCCTGCTATAATCCTTCTCAATGGCCTCCTTGTAGGCTTACTATTGGAGTTTCATGAACTATCCAATTGCCCCAGAAGCAATTATATTTCATTTCCAGTTATGACATATTAATATTTCACACAGGACGGCTGGATGGCCCAGCAGTTGAGCACCTGCCTTTGACTCAGGGCATGATCCTAGAGTCCCAGGATCAACTCCTGCATTGGGCTCCCTGCTTCTCTCTCTACCTGTGTCTCTGACTCTCTCTCTCTCTCTCTCTCTCTCTGTCTCTCATGAATAAATAAATAAAATCTTTAAAAAAAGATAACATTTCACACATTGCAAGGATTCCTGAAATGAGTGGCATTTTCAGAATGCAAGAAAGCCATACACCTGTAGGAGAGATTTGAGCGACTTTGGGATCCATTGCGTTCTAATACACGGTGTTCTCAGATGCATGAAATAGCAAGGAGTTTCTCGTGTTTTGATTTTTGCTCTGAAGTGAGAATCCATCTTTTAAACTATTGATTTTAAGTACTTGCTATCTTCTTCTTCAGTTTCAAAAATAATGTAACCCTTGACCAGAATATCCTACAACAATCCAGTTTCCCAGGAGTTGCTAAGTGTTCTAAGAAGCACAAGTGATCCAAGGACATTGCATCCATGGTCTTAGGGCGGGAGCCACATGGGAATGGCAAGAGAACCCTTTGTTCCTGTGCCATCATGTCCATTTTCCTTGACAAAGACCAATGTGAAGTGCAGCCTCTGTGGCCTGAATGCTTTCTAAATCACACTGGTAAACCCCTGATGGATCACTTCCCAGCAAGGGAGCATGGAGGGAGGAATCTTACGGTTCTTCCCACTCCCCTTGCCCCACAGCTCTCAAAGTTCTGATTTTTATTTTCTCCCATTTTACCAATTCTTTCCAGGTAATTGGCTTTTAATGATAAAGCAAAAATCTATAAAACAAACAGACAAACAAACCCAAAAACCCTGCGTATGTGTGTGTGTTCAGTTATCTCCATTCTCAGCTGTTGCTTAGATAGCTATACAACTTGCAGGCCTGGGGGTGATTCTTTATTGTCATAATGATTATTTCTGGGTAAGTACCCACCACGCACTACCCCAATGCTGAGATGCAGGGCAGTGCAGTGGAAAGAGCATGGCCTCCCAGGGTTCATCCAATTCAACTTTAAATTACAGGCTCTGTCACTTAGGAGTCATTAGGCTTTTCTGAGCCTTAATTTACTGATCCCTGAAATGAGGATTAAATCCTCCACGTTGCTTAGGCTGCTCTAAGGATTAGGTTTAGGGTGTCAGACACGGAAGTTCTTAAAAACAAAACAAAATAAAACAAAACAAAACAAAACAAAACAAAACAAAACAAAACAAAAAAACGAGCCATCTCAGTGTTCAGACTCTTGTGCTGTGATGGGTAAGATTCACTTTCTTTAAAGGGAAAACACAAATGAGAAGGAGGAGCTGATACAATTTTAGATGAATGATTTCGGGGTCTAGATAAGGCTACCCCTGAATATCTGAATAACAGATCTGCAGGTTTACAGTGTCCTTGATGCTTAAGGAGTGCCACATGTTTCAGGAATGTAATTCTTCCTAACACTCCCGTATTTGCCCAAAGGCCTATAGACTGACAAGCTAACAAAGTTCTGTGCTCCTCAACTACTGTTATACTTCTTGTGAACGTTTCAAGCCACAAAAAGAAAAACAAAACGCACCCACCTTGCCAAGGCGTATGAAGACTGTTCAGTGGTTGCAGAAAGTTTCCAAGGAAGGGATTTCTCCATAACCTAAATTATTTGTGAAGCGGTGGTTTTTTTTTTTTTTCTTAAAATAGAAAATATGTTCCTTGCTTGAACCAATTCCCATGTTCAACGTCGGCCTTCATCACTCATTTTTATTACCAGTCTAAACACAGACTTTCAATGGAGGCCATTTACAGCGCACAATAAAAAGGATTCATTACTCATTTTCCTCTTATTATCTTTCAATTGCTCTAGCTTGAGATATGCTTGAAGTGGGCATTAAGGCCCTGGTAGCCGGGACATTACGGGGATGCAATTAATGATAATATTTAACGTCTCAAACACCCAGACGAGGAAGATGCTCTTTCCTTAGTCCCTTCACTCAGGCTGTTTATTGTCACGTTTCTTCTGCTTTCATCTCATTAAACATCACATTTGTCATAGGAAGATCTCCCTCTTTTATTCGATGTGGTGTCTCCCTCTTGGTCTATGATACTCATGGGCCCCATTCAGTCAGCTTAAAGGATTTGTCCTTAATAACACACACACACACATACACATACACACATACACACAGCAAAACACCCACTGCGTTAGTCTCGTAATTAAGTCTAATCTTTCTAGAAACAAGCTTGACAACAACCACTGAAAGTTTCATCCGAGATTGAATTCCAGGGCTGCCAGCCTGTAGTAACTGCTTTTGGATGGTGGTCAATCGTTATGTCATAACCCTAATAGAGTTTACGGTTTCAAACCATGTCCTGGCAGTGAGCCCATGATTATTACCTTCTCTCCAGCCACCTCCATTTCTCTAAGGATTGATTCCACAATGCTCATCGAGACGTGGCTTTGATTCTTAGATAGATCTCACTAAAATTGGAGTTCATCGGTTCTAGGAAAACAGACTCTGAAAAACACCACCGTCTTCCATGATTCCAATTAATGTAGCTTTGCTCATATACAATACAAATTGCTCTTTTATTAATAATAATCATATGGCATCTTTCTCTGTGAAGCTCTAAATCATTTACAAATTGCACAGTTTCTGTGTATCTGTTAAACCTGATAGATACATTTAACTAAACTCATCATGGATGTTGGTTTCTCCATCTACCATTGAGCACCTGTGGGACCTTAGTAGATCCTGTGAACCCTCTGCGGTTTCATCCCTGTAGCAGTAAAATGAGTACAATAATACGTAGTTCTTATGGGTGGTGAGAAGAACAAAGAGAATAATGGCCATAAAACACTTATTGCTATGCCTGGAGTATATTAAATGCTCCGTAAATATTAGCTCTTATGTCTGCACTCACCACTTAGTGGGTAACTATTATGTGATGAGTGTTTTTATGTGTTATCTTAATTAATCCTTGCAAAATTCTGTATAGATCCCCATGTTACAAAAGGGAAAACTGGCGAGATGAAGTAAATTGTCACATGTGTCAGAACTAGGGTCTGTCCAGCTCAATGGAAAGTCCTTTGAAAGGTGTGTGTTGTGTCCTTGGAGGTGTGTGTTGGGTTTGGAAAGAATTGGAATCTGTGCCGTGAATATCTGGTCATGTCCCACCTCTACTGTCCTGTGGCCACCAGAGGAGTTCTGAGCACATTCCTGGGATGGAGCAGAGCTGTCGTATGGGTGTCCCATTGTCTGGAGCTACAAAAGAGGCTCATCCAAAGGAGAACAGTTTATTGGTGATTAAACTAAAGAAACTTGGTACCTTCTAAGAGAAATACTCTCTGGTCTTAGGTAATTTATAATATTAGGGGAAGGCAGGGCATGGGTTAATGGGAGAAAATTTATAGTATGACATTGAGGTAAATGTTGCATATAAGTTAAAAATAGGGTCAGCTTCAATCACACAACTCAGTTCTGTTTTTTTCATAATATGAACAGAACTTCGGAAAATGTGGTAGGAATTTAACATCATGTCAACTTCTTTCTTCTTAACGGGTAAGTTTCCTGAGCCAAAAAATGTTAGCTGAACTTTGATTTCTATCCCTGAATATATCATTATGGGAGAGATCACAAAAAAAAAAAATCAAAATGTGCACAAATGAACATCAAGTCATTCTAAATAGAAGAGACATCTGGCAGTGTGTGAATTTAGAACATCTCTCCTCAGCAATATCACTGACTTAATGCCTCGCCATTTGGAAGTACGGCAGTGGGGTCAGAGAAATTTTCAGTAGCTTTATATGTGGATGATCCTCTCTATTTCATAGGAAGCGGATAGAGAATGGAAAGAGGGAGGAAAAAAATGAATGAAAAATTAGGAAACCACTATAAGACTCCAGGCCAGATTTCTTCATGTTACTTTAGTTAATTGTCCCAACAGCCTAGGGTGCCCACATCCCCCTACACCACTGCACTAGTCCTAGCAATATCATACTCCAGTTCTGTCCTCATTTCTCTACTTGGGCTCATCTTTTAGAGCATGCCTTGTGCACGTGGATTTGACCTCTGGTGCCGTCTTCCCAGCTACATGACTGGGCTCTTCTCAGATTCCTCCATCACACCTGTCACTCATCCTAAATTTTACTTCTGATTTTACCTGCCTCTTCATCTCCGACACTCCAGCCAGGCCCTCCTCTCCCAACCAGGAGCTGCCTGCAAGTCCTACTGCTGCCGGCACTTTATCAGCCTTGAAATCATGACCTGGAAAACGCCTCTACAACCCAGTCAGGTGAGAAATACTCTCCCTATTTTATAGAGGAAGAAATTGAAGTTCAGAGGAATTTAAAAAAAAAAGTGAAGTTCAAGGCAACATGGCTCATTTTGGAGCCAACATCGGAACCTTGAATTCATGTTTGACAGCTTAACTGACACATAAATACAAGCCTTTCTTATCTCAAAATTCATACTTTTAAAATTGTACCCCCAGAGAGCACAGATGACAAGATATTCTTGTCTCCTATGATAATTCCAGCCCAGGGCCTCCCCTTTGCTTCATCGACCTTTCACACATGCTTGGGGCCATAGCAGGTGCTGAGGAAGGGGCTCGTAGGGATGTGATCATACTCACAGTGGGAGCTACTATGAGTTAAGAGAGAAAACATTTCTTTTTTTTTTTTTAAGATTTTACTATTTATTTATTCATGAGAGACACACAGAGAGAGGCAGAGACACAGGTAGAGGGAGAAGCAGGCTCCCTGTGGGGAGCCGAATGCGGGACTCGATCCCAGGATCCCAGGATCATGACCTGAGCCAAAGGCAGAGGCTCAACCACTGAGCCACCCAGGCATCCCTGGAGAAAACATTTCTATTGTCAAATATACAATGGACCCAAATACTCTGATAATAAGAACAATGGGGTAAATGTTTGACTTTCATTTATCCTTAAATTAAAAAGCTACAAGGTGAATATCTGAAAAAAAGAGAAACAATTAGTATCAGTCTCTACAGCCACTGATGTTGTTTCCCCAACCCTCACGTCATATTCCCAATTTCACGTTAGTCCACTTAGGCTCTTAAAATCGAGATGATTCTCTTGACACTTTTATTCAGCTAGCTCTTTGTCCAAAAAAATGGGAGGAATCAGGTAGTATTAGTGCTGACAATGAATACCAGGTAATCATCGGAACAGAGCTTGAGGGCACAGTATGATGAAGGTGGAGGACTTCTCTCCTACCTGCTTCTCAGCTCCATCCTTCCCATCCAGGAAGGGGCTGCATTCACTCTGGCACCTTCTCTGCTCAGAAATACCCTGCACTTTGCCACCATGGAGACTGCCTTTTCTAGATTCAAGAAACCTGTGAATCTGGGTTTCTTCCACTGTAAAAAGACAGATGATAACTACCTTACCTGGTTGGGGGGAGAAGTCAAGAAGAGAATGTTCATAAAAACTCCTAGCTTTCACCAATAGAAAAGGAGGGCATAGCAGGTTTGTACCAGGTATCTACTTGTTTCCTTCTTTCCTTCTTGCAAAACCCAACATAGAGGGAGAAACAAAGGTTTTTCCTAATCCAAAAGTGGAAACACATGCTCAAAACATCACGGAGCCATCACAGATCATGCAGTTCCAAGTGGAATACCATGTAGTGGCTAGCCCTGTATCTCCTCATGATACATTTTATGCCTAATTCAGCAAGTGTGTCTTGGAAAGTGGATCGATTTCTCTTCCTGACACTCCTACTGAGGGAGTCCATGGAAAATAGGTTAGGAGATTTTCCCGAGTGTAACCGGAATGTTGGAAACAAAAACGGACTGTCATGAAGCAAAATAAAAAAAAAAAAAAAAAAAAAAAAGTAAAACCAGCTAGATTTCCTGCCTGCTAAATTCAGGATTTTAAACTTTAATAATGAAACCATTTTCTTAATTGCACACTTCATTAGAGGACTGTTAGAGTTACTATAAAACATCTCCATCCCTGTTTCAATACGGCGTGGGTAGATCTGTAGCACTCAAGCCGGGGTGGATGTTTTCCTGTGCTCTGTTGGTTACTCCAGGGAGGAAAGAATTTGTCCCGTTCTTTCCAAACACAAAAATCTACAGCCTCTCTTCCCTCACAGAGTACGGCCACCGCTGGTTCTTCAGTTCGTTCTTTGTTTCTGCTAATGTCATAAACTGTCCGCAGGGAGTTCTAGCTAAACATAATATTAAATAGTCAGCAACATAATCAATTATTTTACCAGCAGGAATGGCTTGTTTACTTAATCTCTCTTTTAAAAACAGTCATTTCTAGAAAGGCATTTCGTCCTTTACTTATTTTGACAGCATCAGGAAGCCCCATTGTTAATCAGAAGCATGTTAAATCAAACAGACATACATAAAGGCAACAGCCAAGATTTGTCAGCTGGATTGACTTTTACAGCGTAAAGCTGTAAAAACATTTTATAGGAGGAAACCCCATACAGCAGCACTGTAAGCGCATACTGCGCGACGAAGCTCAACCTAAGATGAATCCGGAGATGGAATTGTGGATTAAATACCCAATTGCATTTGAACTCACTATTTTTATAGGATAGGGGTACTCGGAAATTCAACACTAATGATGGGAAAGAATATTAAGAATTAATGAGTGTATAGAAAGAATAAAGAGGCGATGATTCTGAATCACTCCGTGTATTGGTTGATTTATTTTGACAGGTGCAGTTTAGTCTTTAACGATTTCAAATAACACTTCGTAGTAGGATACTAAAAGTCCTGCTGTGTGTGTGTATGTGTGTGGTAATAAAATGTCGGTAATATAAGTCTGAGCAGCTAAATCTTCATTAAGAATAAGTGGTTCTTCGGGGTTGTCTGTCAGCGAAGTGAAATTATGCAGGTCTCTGTACTTTATGATCTGATGTTTTGATCATCATTATTTGTCTCAAGTTCAGAGCACAATTGCTGCCTGAAGAGAACCCCGAGAACTCATCTGCCGGATAATCATTCCAGCTCCGGTGCAGAGTTTTCACGTGATTTGGATGTGTTACTTTGCTTTCTGCCTCAACTTCCCAAGGATGCAAACTAGGTAATTTCCTGGCGAGAGAATTAATTAACATCTGTAAGGAACTTTAAGATCTTTTTATGAAAGAACTCTTCATGGGGGAAAACGCTATGCCCTGTGAGATAAAAGAGCAAAGACTCAAGATTTCAAACACCGTGGCAGTTATTGAAGAATAAAAAAATACCAGAGGGATATAATTATCTTCAGAAAGACATATATCACCAGACAGACTATAATACAGTGATGAAAGATATATTAAAAAGGAGTTTGATGAAGCCTTCGGGGAATTCGGCACCATGTTGTCGGCAGCACTACTGAGACTCATATTGTAAAAACTCTAAATCAAATATGATCCGTAAGATTGAATGAAATGAGATTGGTTAAATCGAAACCTAACTGGAGGGCTTCTAGTAATCACCTCAAACCCTTCATGACACGTGTTTTCTCGGTGCTTCTAATGCTCCTTCCACACACTCTAATTGATGCTTCATTATTGATTCAGATAACCCTTCCTCACAGACCTGAAGACCCAGATAATTGAGGAATGAATATAAGCTGAATTTCTCTTTCCATCCTCCCCTCCTTCCTTCCCTCTTCACCTCCTCTCTTTGGTTGGGAAGTAAGTGGGGAATGTTCCATATATGATCCAAGTAATGCAAGTTTGAAGGAAACCCTGTCCTTTCACTTCAGTTTGTGTTTTCTCTCACTAAAAAAAGTGGCTTTTTTTTTTAAAGATTTTGTTTGTTTATTCATGAGAGAGACAGAGAGGCAGAGACACAGGCAGAGGGAGAAGCAGGCTCCTTGCGGGGAGTCTGATGTAGGACTGAATCCTCAGGGTCACGACCTGAGCCAAATGCAGACACTCAACCACTGAGCCACCCAGGGATCCCTGGCATGGAATTTTTAACAGTATTTTTAAACATTTTTATTTTTAACAGCCTGGTTTGTGCAGAAAGCATTAGACTTTCGCCAAGTATTAGGAAATATCATGTTTCTTTTTGTCAAGGACAAATATCTGACGCCCCAGGACTCCTTCTGAAGAGGACCTTGAGAGTTTGGCTCTGTGACAATAATTCGTCCCTGGCACCCACTACCCTCCACACAGACCCACACTCTGAGCCAACGAGGGAGACAGTTGCGTCCAGTGGGACCTAGGGTCCTCGGAGTGCCTCAAGGTTTGCACTTTCTCCCCCTCAGTGCTGATCATTTTTTAGTCATAGGCAATTAGGAATTCTCAAATAATAAGTCATCTGAACAAGAAAAAAAAAGTTTCTTTGGAATACATCCCAGATGAGGATTATCGTTTTTAGAAACTTGAAACTCATGGCCAATTTAAGACGTCAACCCACACTGAACAGTCAGTGTGAGCCTGTGAGTGCAAGCGCTCATCATGGTGCCAGGTACACAGCAAGAGCTTAAAATATCCCCACTGAACGTTTTGCATAGGAGGAAATCATTGTTGAGAAAGAGACCGGTACCTAATATGATGTGAACAAATCCAACAAGATGAGTGTGTGCAATCTGGATATGAATCTGGGGTACAAGAGTTGGATGTTGCTGTGGACTGAGTCCCCCAGATTCATGTTGGAATCCCAACCCTTAGTGTGATTGCGTTAGGAAGTGGGGCCCCCGGGAGGTGATAGGTCATGAAGGTAGAGCTCCAGGAGGGGGATTAACTTGCTTTCTCCAGGCCCTATAAGGACACAATGAGAAGGTGCTCATCAGACACTACTAGACCTGTGAGCACTTTGCTCTTGTGCTTCGGCCTCCAGAACTGTAAGCCACCCAGGCCGTGATAATTTGTTATATCACCTGTACTGACTAAGGCAGATGTCAAGTACAGTTATTCAATTCAGCTTTAATTAAAAACAAAACAAAAAACAAAAAAAGCCCTAGCAAGCATCACAGTTTAAAGATCCACCATTGTGCACTATTCCTCTCTCTAAACTTTGGGGGTGCTAATTCAATTTTCAATCTGCATTTAAATACTAATTAATTGTTAACCCCTCCCAAGAAATTAAAATCAAAACCAACCGTGTTTAAATAGTCTATAATTGCTTTATCTTTCCCCTAGATGAAAATACAAATGCTTCTTTCCTCCAAGAGGAAAAGAGAAAAAAAAATTATCCTAATAAATACCTCACTGATTTGATACTGTCTGGAGAATCAATGGAGAAATTGAAATGATGGATAATCATAGTGTACCACTAAGATGTTACATTTACATTTATATTTTTAGAAGAGGATTACATGTTAAATATGGCAGTAATTACCATATCGTAGAGAAGACAGCCTAAAAAGAATTTTTTTTCTTTCTTTCTTTCTTTCTTTCTTTCTTTCTTTCTTTCTTTCCTTTCTTTCTTTCCTTTCTTTCTTTTTCTTTCTTTCTTTCTTTCTTTCTTTCTTTCTTTCTTTCTTTCTTTCTTTCTTTTCTTTCTTTCTTTTTTCTTTTTTTTCTTTTTTTTTGCAGTTGCACCTGTGAATTAGGTAGAAAATCTGATGTTAGGAAAATTACCCTAAGTAAGGAAATACATTTTGTCCAAGACACAGTACAAATTTGTAGGGCTAAGGCTGGCTAGGGGTATATTGATTGTAGAGGTCAACTTCTGTCGAAGCTGGAGTTACTTCCCATTTCAGCATCACCTGTCGCTCCCACTCATTGTCACAAAATTATTGATACATATAGTGGTAACTTTATAATTCAATACGTAAGACAATTTTGCATTAATAACCCTTTATTTTCCAATGTGGATTTTAACCTTGTCTCCATCAAGATTGGGCCATGTCAGTTGGGCTCCGCCATTACACTCAGTGTTTTTATACGTAAAATACTGAGAATGAGTAAGGTCAGTGTTTCTCACACACAAACATGCATTTGAACTATCTGGGGGTCTTGTGAAATTCAGGAGATTTGAACCCCAGGGATTTCTAGGGTGACACCAGCTCTAAAGTGATGCTGGCACTGCTCTGAGGACTATGTTTTAGGTAATGACGATAATTCACACATTTCCTTTCATGTCTCTGAGATGTTTCTTTAGATGAGCAAGGATTCCTGTTTCTGCTGTCACACTGCTTGAAATCGTCTTTGGAGTTTAGCACACTTGATACCTTGCCTTCTCTCAGCATCCTGGAAAAAATCCAGCTTGGATTTTACTTTTAACTGCTTCTTTGGAGTCTCTATTAGAGGCTGGATGTAGTCAGTTTAATAAAAGCCACAAGCTGGGGAATGACTGAATTCAATTCACCTAAATTTAAGAGCACAGACTCTGGCACTGATACAATGACCTCACTCTCCAGACACTCTACCTTCAATATCTTTTAATGTTCTTTGAGTACTCAATTAACACCCCATTAAATGACAAACATTCACTGTATTTCCTTTCATTTCCTTGGACTGTCGTCCATCACCTCAAATGAGGCAACTCTTGGAGTTTCTAGGTGAAGGACACAGGTCTAGATGCTAAGCAAGGGGCTCAAATTCAGAGTCCTTAGCTCCATTGGAGACAGTGAGATACTTATCTTAGACATAACAACAAACAGCAACACTAAGTTTCTCATAGAAGCAATGGGGTTTATTTCTATTTATCTACTATAAAATACTTAAGAGGCTTAGTTGGAAAAATACTGGCTTAGGAACATAAGCAACCTGCCCCCACTGCCCCCTGAAACCCATCTGAGGATCCTGGGTGAGTTAGTGTGCCTTGTTTTCCTTATCTGTAAAATAAGGGAAACTTTTCATAGAATTATTAAGAAAATTAAGTGAGTTAATGCCTGTCAAGTATCTAGAGCCATACCTGGTGCATAATGAGTACAATATGAGTATTGCCAACATTGCCACTCAAAATCAAAGATTGGCAAGATGTTCAATCTTGTTTCAGACCATATGCATTTATTTAACTCTTAATCAGATATATATTTCCTGCTTGGTGTATACAAACTATTATTTAGTGATCATGATAATCTCTAATGGTTTTTTTTTAAGATTCATTTACTTATTTAGAGAGAAAGGAGCATGGGGTTAGGGGCAGAGGAAGAGGAAAAGAGAGAATCCTCTAGCGGACTCCATGCTCAATGGGAGCCAGACACGGGGCTCCATCTCACGACCCAAAGATCATGGCCTGAGCAGAAATCCAGAGTTGGCCACTTAACCAACTGAGCCATCAGGCACACCAATGATCCCTAGTATTAATAAAACCTTACAACTTATAAAATCTTGCTAACTTATAAATACTATGATTCCAAGATTATTTTAGTTATTTTGTTGTATGTAGGCATCTGTGCAGGACAAAAATTGCATTACTTGAATTCTGTCCTTCTAAAATGTCCAGACTATGGAGGAGAAAGATGTAGACTGAAATCAGTGGAATATAACAAAGAAAGTCTATTACTCACTCAGAGTTGGGTAAGTGCTCAGTATTTCTGTGCACGGCTCAGTTGCAAAACAAAGAAAACCAACAGTTATATCACTGCTTTGGTTCCTCCATTTCTTTTAACTCCCAAAGACTTCATTTTAATCTTTTTTTTTTAAGATGTTATTTATTTGAGAGAGAGAGAAAGAGAGCACAGCAGGGAGAGGGGCAGAGTGAGAGGGAGAAGCAGGTTTCCCACTGAGTAGAGAGCCCCACATGGGGCTCGATCTCAGGACCCTGAGATCATGACCTGAGCTGAAGGCAGACACTTAACCAACTGAGCCACCCCAGGTGCCCCCATTTTAATCTTAATAAAATTAGTTTCCAAAATGGAACTAGCACTATTGTTTTTCTGATCATGAAGGTAATACATGGAAAAGCATAGACCACCTCAGGAAGGTTGAGGAAGACAGAAGTAGTGGTATTCACCTTCTGAATTGTCACAGGGCCATGAACAGGTGTTCCTTCCCACATGGGAAGGAGACAGCCTTAATTTTTATTGTCGACTCCTTCTAGCCTTTGAATTTTGTACCAGGTGCAAGTATTATCTTTTAAAATTAAGTACTCTTCTGAATTAATAAATGCATTTTGTAACATACATCACATGATACATAGAAAGCTACAAAGTGAAAAATGAAAATATGCATAATGCCACCATGAACTTGAACATTTTGGTATCTGTATTTCTAGAGTCCTTCTTTAGGCATACATACGTGCTTTTTTGTTTTGTTTTTACAAAAACAAGATCACAATATATTATATATTTTTGAAATGTTTTCCATGCTGAGAAATATAAATCTCCAACATAATTTTTAACATCTTTTTTATACTTTACTTTTTTAACATATTTTTTTTATACTTTACACAGTTTAATTGAGCATCTATAAGTATTTTCAACACTTTCATGATGAATATCTTTGTACATACATATTTGTGTACTTGTTTTCTTAGGATATACTTTCGAGGTGCCTGGGTGACTCAGTTGATTAAGTATCTGACTCTTGGTTTTGGCTCAGGTCAAGACCTCATGGTCCATGGGATAGAGCCCTAACTCAGGCTCCATGCTCATGGAATCTGCTTGAGATTCTCTTCCTCTGTCCTTCCCCCAACTTGTGCTTATCCTCTCTCTCTCTCTCTCTCAAATAAGTAAATAAATCTTTAAAAAAATACTTTTAGCAGTTCAATTGTTGGTCAAGAGATCTGCATGTAAAGTTGAGATTTGGGATCCCTGGGTGGCGCAGTGGTTTGGCGCCTGCCTTTGGCCCAGGGCGCGATCCTGGAGACCGGGGATCGAGTCCCACGTCGGGCTCCCGGTGCATGGAGCCTGCTTCTCCCTCTGCCTATGTCTCTGCCTCTCTTTCTCTGTATGACTATCATAAATAAATAAAAATTAAAATATCTTTAATAAAATAAAGTTGAGATTTAAAAGAAACATAGTATGGATAAAGCAATAAGTCATGTCCGTTGGCTCTCCCTCCTTGGGAGGAAGGTGAATTGTGGCTTACAGGTAGGAGAGCAAGAGGGTTGGAGTCATTCCTACTTCCCCATGGCTGGAAGCAGTGGTGAGTGCTCACCTCAAACATCCTCTTCAGTATGCCAGTGGGGAAAGGATGGAAAGGACAAGACTGGGTCTTGGCAACAAGTTATGACTGATGTTCCCGGCAGAATTTTATTTTTGTCTCTCTGTTTTACAAAAGGAAAACCCTTGCTTCGTCTTTGAAACAATATTAGATTTATTTCTGCTAGTGGGTTTATAAGTAGTTAATGTTAATATGGTGGCTAAAACTTTCCTTAATGAGGAAGGAGATAAAATTTGAAGGCGATCAGAATGGCTCTTCAGATTGCTAAGCCTAGATGACATCTTGCACCAAAGTAGAGGAGAGAAATGGGAAAAAATGGAAAACATCAGATTTAGAAGTCCTAATGAGTACTTCGGTTCTCAGTTCCTCTTGTTTTAACCCAAGGACTTTTAGACTGAAGGAGGTGAATTCATCACTCATTCAACATCATGGAGGTAGTGAAAGGCTGCCCAGAAGCAGAAGTAACACCTAAATTGTGGGTCAAAGTAATTTGCATTATACCAGGGGAGCCTAATTATGGTAATATGGGGTCATTAAGGACGAGACTGTAGTTTGCAAGTCTTTCATCTAGGATCTTGTCTTAATGGATGGTGCAACAATTGGAAGTCACATATTCTCTGCTGCTGAGTTATGAGTTTCTAGAAGAGCAGAGTTAACTGGGCAGGAGCTGATATGCAGTAGCAACTCTTGTTTCTTTCTTTTAAAAAAAGTTTTTTTTTTTAAATTAAATTCAATTTGCCAACATATAGTATAACACCCAGTGCTCATCCCATCAAGTACCCTCCTTAATGCCCATCACCCAGTCACCCCATCCCCCCAGCCACCTCCTCTTCAGCAACCCTTTGCTTGTTTCTCAGAGTTAGGAGTCTCTCATGGTTTGTTTCCCTCTCTAAGTTTTCCCCACTCAGTTTCCCCTCCTTCTCTTATGGTGCCTTTCACTATTTCTTATATTCCACATATGAGTGAAACCATATGATGATTATCCTCTGATTGACTTATTTCACTTAGTGTAATATCCTCCAGTTCCATCCACTTTGAAGCAAATGGCCTGCACCTCAATGTTCAATTGTTCAACAATGTCCACAATAGCCAAACTGTGGAAGGAGCCACGATGTCCTTCGACAGTTGAATGAATAAAGAAGATGTGGTCTATATATGCTACCCTTGTTTCTGCCAGTTGTCTGGATACTGGAGTCCTAAAGGGTTATTTTTAAAGGATCCACTCTCTACAAGTGCTGGTGTGGAATGTGGCATTGTAGTCAGACTATCTAGGCAACTAATGAGATAAGGCTTGAATAATGCCTGCAATCTACTTGAAAATCTGAAGGAAAGAAAAGTTTATGAGCAAGAAATGTTTTAAACATTTTTCTTTTTTGTTTGGAAGTGTGGGAGCTTCACAGGGAAAAGGAAGATAATTTGCAGTTCCAACCTCAAATCCTATTTGGAACCATGGCAAGGATCAAAAACATGGAAGTGTCTTTTTCATAAAGCAAAGTGCTCAATGGCAAAGGATGTCTCGGTGTCTCCTGTGCTTCTGTACTAAAGCACACTTTCTCACTCAGGTGCTTGGAAAATATGCCCCCATTGAATACGTTCCTACTCCATCTATTAAGTGCAGATTATGTAAAATCTAGAATTTACGTAGAACATATTCGTTTCAGCCTTTTTCGGATAGAGAATTTGTGTTTATGGCATTTCTTTCATCTTTTATTCAACAAATATTTATAAAGCACCTACTGTGTGCCAGGCTCTGTTCTAGGGGTAGGGGATATAGCTACGGATAAGAGAAAGTCCCTACTCTCATCGTGCTATAAAGAGAGATGGAAAATAAAGTTTCTTTAAAAATAATATGATACTGATGATGGTAAGTAGTGTGAGGGGAAATAAATCAGGGTAGGGAGGCCCTGAGGGATAGTGTCTGTAAATGTAGAGTGGTCAGGGATGTAGAAAACTGAAGGAAATAAAGGGGCAGATTGGCCAATACTTGAGCAAGCATATTCCAGGCAGAGGGAACAGTCAACGCCAAGAAAGGAGTGTGTTCAGCCTGTCCAAGGAACAGCTGACCCAACTCCAAGCAAAGCAAAGGAAGGAAGCAGAGGACAAAACCAATGGGAAGAAGGGAGTGGGAAGCAAGTAGGCTGTGTGAGGACTTTAGGTTCTCACTTGAGTCAGGATGGAAACTACTGCAGAGTTTGAAGCAGGGGTGGCGTGATTCCATTGACTCTTTAAGAGCTCATATTTGTGTTTCTGTGTGGAGCTCTGACAGGAGAGGGTAAGAGGAGAATCAAGGAGATCAGTTAGGAGGCTATTGCTGTGAGCTTACCTGGAGGCAGGTGAGCCTGGTAGCTGGGACAAGGGAGGCAGGAGGTAGTAACATACAGAATCTATACTGAAGGTGAGGCCAAAACGCTTTGCAATATCTATTGACTGGGGCACTGCTGATACAGGAAAGATGTTGGGGCTTAGGGCTGATGTCCAAGAAAGAATTCCCAAGATGTCTTCGGTGCAAAAGGTGGTTTCATTAAAGCATGAGTACAGGACTGGGGGCAGAAAGAGCAGCACTGGGGGGCATGAGGAATGGCTTATAATATATTTTCATGCTGGGATGGAGTTAGGGAGAGTGTAAGTCTCTAAGAAATCTTGGAAGCAAGGTTTCCAGAATCTGGAGGGGCTAGCTATTGTTAGGAAAAGGTCGTTTATCACAATCTAATAAAACCTGAGTCATGAGATCCTTCAGATGTATATCGGTGGGCCATATGCTTGGGGGATGATTGCTAACATATATATTTGGGGGGTAGAGATAAAGGAAGTTTCCAAAGGAATTTTTACATGTTAAAGTAGACTCCCAGGATCCCGGGGGTCGGGCTAAGATTGCCTTTTTCCCTTATCAGAGTATTAACATGGAAGCAGCTGAGTCCCTAGAGAAGGTCACCCTGCCGGTCTCAAGGACGTGTTTTGGGCTGTAAGTAGTAGGGACAGTTAACTTTTCTTTTCCCTTTGCTCCCCACATCATGGCTTTATGTTTACAGAAACAAAACTGAAAGATACTCAATAACATATAAAGTGTCAAACCCTGTGACTAAGCTATAGCTGTCACCAACATGTCAGTTTATAAATATACAGACTGAGGTTTGATAGCCATCTGTCTCTAGTGATGAATAATAAAATAATATGGTGTGAGAAAATAATCTGAGGGAATACCATAGCTGAACACTCGAATCGGATGAGCCTCGGGCCATAAATCATCCCTAGTGGTTCAGCTCTTTAAATGGTGAGTGGCCCTCTAACAATCTAGGTTGACACGTGGCCACGGGAAGGCTAACGGTGGCAGTGGCAACTCCACCAGGCCCAAATCATCAAAATCAGGATGTCTCAACTTCTCCTGACCTCTGCTTGATTCCTGGTGTCCCTTCTTTGGTGAAGGAGGCCAAACAAAACACAGAACAGTAAAACCCAGAAGAGGAGCATAAAAATGAGAAGAGTAGGCGGTGTTTAGAGCCACTAAAGAACCCTTAGAAAGTGACATTTCTAAAGCATCCCTTGGAACCACCTGTACTGGTCAGAGTTCTTGAGATACAGAATCATGGGCAGAGGTCTCTGGAGAAATAGAACCAAGTGTGTGTGTTTTAAGGAATTGGCTCACATGATTATGGGGCTTCGTTAAGTCCAACATCTACAGGGTAGACTGGCAGGCGGGAGACCTTGGGCAAAGTTTTGGTTCAAATTCAAAGTCTGTCTCTTGCAAAATTGCCCTTGCTTGGGAGATGTCAGCCTTTTGTCTTTTAAGGACATTCACAGATTAGATGAGGCAATTCACATGATGGAGGAAAATCTGCTTCACAATTTAAATGTTAATCAGATCCCAAAACTACCTTCACAGAAACAGCCAGAGTGACGTTTGACCAAATATCTGGGCACCGTGGCCCAGCCAAGTTTTTTTTTTTTTTTTTTTTTTTATTGGTGTTCAATTTACTAACATACAGAATAACACCCAGTGCCTGTCACCCATTCACTCCCACCCCCCACCCTCCTCCCCTTCTACCACCCCTAGTTCGTTTCCCAGAGTTAGCAGTCTTTACGTTCTGTCTCCCTTTCTGATATTTCCCACAAGTTGACACATAAAAAATTAACCATCACATCTCCGCGAGGCCTAACTTCCAGCACTCACACTTTCACAAAAAAGGGAAGGAGGTGCATGGCTTAGGTACAAGAATGCTGGTACCATTTATGTCCTCTCTGATGGTCTCCTCAAACTTGTGGTCTGAGGATATACCTTTTTTTTTTTTAAGATTGTATTTATTTATTCATGAGACACAAACAGAGACAGGGAGAGGCACAGGCAGGGGGAGAAGCAGGCTCCCCGCAGGGAGCCCAGTGTGGGACTGGATCCCAGGACCCCGTGATCACGGCCTGAGCCAAAGGCAGGCGCCCAACCACTGAGCCATCCAGGTGCCTCGACACCTTGCTTTTTAAGGGAACACCACCAGAATTGTTTGGAGGCAGAGATGCCGGTGCGTGAGCAAAAATTCTCATAAGAGCCCAGGACTGAGTCTCAGGATAATGATAATACGAATGACAGCTCACACTGGCAACACTTTTTGAAGCTGGCAACATGCTAGTGCGCATTGAGGATGAGAAAGATGTCGAGGTCCTTAGGCCTACTTCTAGGGATCCTTCATTTGAGAGTTATTTTTGATAGCTTAACTATTTTTTAATATTTAATTTTTTTCTTTTATTCAGTAGCTTTTTTTGTTTGTTTGTTTGTTTTAAGGTTTTATTTATTTACTCATGAGAGGCACAGAGACACAGGCTGAGGGAGAAGCAGGCTCCCTGAAGGAAGCCAGATGTAAGACTTGATCCCAGAACCCTGGGATCACGCTCTGAGCCAGAGGCAGACACCCAACCACTGAGCCACCCAGGCTTCCCAATTCAATAGCTTTTAAAAGGGACAGTCTACACTGCAGGCCTCAGCACCCCCTCATGGTTACAAGACTAAAAATCAGTTTGTAAAAATAGCTTTCTTATTAAAGGCATCAGCAGCCTGTTGCTGGGGCTTCTCCCCAGTGGGATCTCTCCCCCTGTTCCAGAATGACAAACACAAAATAAATAAACACAAAGAGTGTAAGCAGTGGGTCTGTGGAACACAGCAGTTACTCAGAAGCGAGTTTGCTTTAAAAAACCCAAATCCTTACTGTCACCTCTTCTTCCAAGAAGCTAAAAAAGTGACAAAATTGTAATGACTTTCATACAATCTTTCCAAAAGTGTATGCATGATAATATCACGCTCGTTTTACAGAAGAGGAAACGGAGGTACCATCACTTCATAGTTTACATTCGGGTCAATGTCAAAGCCGAGATTGAATTCCACCAACATTCATGAGCTCCTTCTGTGTACACATTACCCTGGCAAGTGTCTGATCTGGTTCTGATCTTAGAAACTGGTTTTTTTCACTACTGAAAATTTGTCAAAAGCTTTCCTTTAGTTGACAAGCACAGCGAAGAGGGGGAAAAATGCGGTATTTTTTTTTTAACTAGAAAATATTGGCTCATTGCATGTGATTTATGCTACTTGGGGTCAAGAGAAAAGAAGACGGAGATATTTCTGTCTCAAAGAACTTCCTGGTTTTGCAGATTTTCTTTCTTTCTTTCTTTTCTTTTTATGAGCGAACGGGAAACTAACAAAGACTCCCAAGAAATACCAGCCATACATTAAGTTTCTGTAGTTCTCTTCTTTCTAAGAGCCCAAAGCAGTGTGAAACATGAATACAAATGTGAAAGCAAATAGTGCCTAGCTCAATGCCTGGAATAAAACAGGTAATAATTTATAGTGACTTGGATTATAGAGCTGCCTTGTAACATGCCTCTGTCTATGATTTTGTTTGACTCATGGTTTGGAATAGGAAATGTGGTTTATTATTAAACAAAAAGGGAGAAAGGACTAAAGGAAATGTGGTTTAGTTTTTGGGGTTTTTTTTTGTTTGTTTGTTTTTTTCTTTCTTAGCATCCAAATCAAAGCTCTGCACCAGGCCCTGGGTACATGGCTCTTTCCTTATTTCTCTCAATCCCATAAGGTAAGGAGTTATGTCCATTCCACAGTTGGTAAATCTGAGGCTCAGAGAAATTCACTGACTTACTAAGAATCTACCAAGGGACACCACTGAGATTTGAATCTAAGTCTCTTCATTTCTTGTAACTTTTGGGGGAGGACTACAGTATTATTCTGTGACTCATTATCATGATCCCATGTGAATTTAAAACAAATCTGTCCAGAAACATGCTATGGGCACCCTTGTCTGCTTTTTACATTGGGCATTAAAATTTATTCAAATCCAAAGGATTGATAAAGTTTCACAAAAGTAACATAGCATTGGTACATGTGAAGGCTTTGTTCCAAATGAGAATAGAAGTTAAAGCCCTTTAATATCCTATGAATCAATTACTAGCCATGTTCTTGTTTTGGAATATTTTATTCTTATTTTCAGGACGGTGAAACTATTGAGTGATGGAGAAAGGATAATGCTTATAGGGAGCAGACACTCCCTGCGGAAGAAAACTGGAATAGAGATCACACAGGGTACAAGATCATGGGATAGAGAAAACAGATTTGGGGCATGATCTGATTCAATCATCCAACGTAGAATTAAATGTGAATTAAAAAATATTTCAACAGTGTATTAACGGTTTATGAAGCATGCGTATCTGGAGCAGGTGGCAGATGGTAGGAGATGGAGCAGGTAATATTTATTAAGTTTCTGTTACGTGCCAGTCTATCTCTCGCTAAAAGAGAAATTTAATCCTCATGGTAAGTTGCAGCGGGGAGAAGGGAGTTAGAGAGGGAAGGAGAAGAAAGAGGGAGATGGTGGGAAACTGGGATTTAAGTAGAAGTCCTTCTGGCTTCCAAAGCTGCGTTCTTTCCATTCCAACATGGGCCTCATGGAGTAGGCCTGGATTCTGCAGAAACAGGGTGTTTTGAAGGCCCCTGGTGAGTTTGGCCAACTCACTATCTAGCCACCCTAAGCGATCGTGTAAGTCCCCTATGTCATAGTTTCCTCACCTGTAAGATGGGCGTGACGATAGTTAACTGCCTTGTAGGGTATTATGAAGATTAATTAAGGCAAATGCAAGCCAACCACTTAGCACAGAGCCTAGCATGGCACGTACAGGCAGTAAATGGTAGTTCTTTGTTGTTGCTGCTGTTGTTACCTTCCCAGGGTCCTCAGCACTTTTGATCTTCAAGGTCACCTTCAAGGTCACGGTCACAATTCCATGTTTCAATGACCTCCTCCCCCCGGTTTTTTTACATTGACATTGCTCACAAACTTGTCCTTGGTCCCTCTTTTTAATTCTACTGCTAAAAGACACAAGCTTCTTCAATCTCCCACTCCATACATGATGTTTAGACTTCTAGATCTATCTCTATTCTTACAAATAACGGGAATGTGGTTTTGGGGATGAAAACCCAGACCCTGGAGTCAGCTTGCCTGAGTTCATATGCTAATGCTCATCCGTGACCTGGTTGCTTCCTTGCTCCCAGGCTCTCATCTCCTTCATCTCTAAAGTGGACATAACAACACTGCCCAGCTCCTGGGTTTGCTGTGGGGTTGAATGAGTTAGTAGATGTATAGCACTTGGAAGAGTGTTAGGCACAGAGCAGGTCCTCAGCAAAGGTTAGCCATTGCTGTGAATCCTCTACCCAGATGAAGTTGGCCTTCAGCAAGTGTACTATATAGTTTACTCAGATTCATTTGTAACTAATTATGTTTCCCAGATTGTTTTCATTTACTTCAGCACAATTGATTTTGATTCAGCACAATCGCAAACCAAGCAAGCAATGAAAGGTAGGAAGAGCCCTAAAACACTGAATCTTTCAGTTGAGTTCACTACTCCATTTCCACGAGTTTAAAGACTTTTGAGGGAAACACAGTTCCCTTGTTGTGAGGACAAGACTTAGAAACTACCCTGTGCTAGAGGAGTTTTTATGAAGGTGGGATAATTTTCATAATGATGAATGATTTCATTTCTAGATATGATATTTACGGTACGTCCATTAGGAGGCAGGTGCAAAGCCACAGGTCCTAGAACATGGGTGAATTTCCTGCCTATAGAGGCTACCTACGGAGTGAGACAAAAGAAGAGGGGACCCTCTGGCTTCTCCTGGTCCTGGCCAAGCCCAGCCCAGCCCAGCACAGGGAACAGAGAAATGGGTTTTATTCAGTTAAGTATGGACTTGTGAAGAGTTGGAGCAGTCCAAAGACGGAACTAGCTATCTCTGGAGGGAGTAAAGAGTGAGGTGTCCCAACACAGACTGGGTGACTATTAGGGACAATGTAGGCAAATGTTAGGCAGGAGGGAGATTAGACCAGATGATCTTTACAGTACCATTCCACCTGGGAATCTGATGAAACACAGGAAAATTGGGTTTGATCCCTTGGGGATTTGGAAATATTTGAACTGATGATTTTATTGTGGTTTCTCATCTGGAAGTACTAAATACTCTTTGCTTAACTTCGACGTTACAAGTTAACAGTTTATGCTCATGTTGTTGAGTATCATCAAACCTTGACGGGTACCTGGGTGGCTCAGGTGGTTAGGCATGAGACTCTTGATTTCGGCTCAGGTCATGATCTCAGGGTGGTAAGATTGAGCCCTGTTCAGCTCTGCACTGGGTGTGGAATCTTCCTGAGATTCTTTCTCTCCCTCTCCCCTTCCCTCTCTAAGAAAAAAAAAAAAATCCCAACCAACCAATAAAATCCAAAAAAACTGTTGCATAATTTATTATTTTTCGAAATAGAGACAAGACAATCTCAGGGCCTTTGAATTTACTTTTCCTTCTTCCTTGATGTACTGTACTCCCCCCATGCAAGCCCATGCTCAAATGTTGCCTTACTGGAGAGGGCTTCCCTGATCCCCTCCCGTGCAAATGTCCTCCCTACTTGACCTCAATGCCACTTTCTATAGCTTCCCCTGATTTTCTCTTTTCCATTGTACTAACCTCCACAGGACATGTTATATATATATATATATATATATATATATATATATATATATATATACACTTCCTATGTACCAGGCTCTGTTCTAGCCTCTGAAGAACAGTGAACCAAACAGATACTTCATGCCCCTTGGTACTTAGTTTTCATCATGGAGAGCTCAATATATATATGTACCAGAGCCTGGTACATAGGAAGTACTCAGTAAATATCTGTCAAATACGTAAATATAAGCAGAGGTTTGTTTTTATTTATCATTAGTTAATTTGCTCTTGTATCTAAATTTTAAAATATTTACCTCTTCAAGAAATTGATTTAGGAAACCTTGAGAAGTCTTTACAAGATGTGAAATTAAAATTAAAACCTCCAAGAATTCATCGACTGTATCCATAAGAAAAAAATAGTATTCTATTAAAAATCTAGTTACAATGACTCATCTTAGAGAATGGAAAAGATTTTACTTTTTCAAAGCAGCACCTAAGTACTTTATAAGATATTTAAAGAATACGTGATTTGATATGAATATATTTCTGTTTATTTAAAACTAGAGCTTCCAGATCTTTACATATAATCAAATATAGTTAAGAACCCAATTCTTCTCTTACTCGTGATGTCCGTTATTCCTAACATCTTTCCACTAAAAAACAACAAAAAATAATATATATAAAATCTGAAAGCGAGTCATTTGTTTCCAGTAGATGGCACTGCAAATCAAGTCTTTATAGGTCTATTAACTTACTTCTTTGATCATGATAATGATTATTCTGTAGTAAGATCATCTGAAGTGATTTATACAGTGAAAGCAAACAGGTTGGGGATTTTGAAGCTACAATAAAACTGGATTGACAGCATCTGAACACTGGCATTTCTTCTCTGTATATTATAGTTGGATATTTGTTTATTAAGGCAGTGCGTATAAAAATTGTCCACTTGCTTATACATGAAACCCACTGCTTGATGTGGGATTTCAGTTGCCTATTTTAATTTGTTTAGTCTATATCGTGTTATAAGTCCAAGGGGACTCTTTATAGTTTTGCACAGTGCTGAGTTCAGTCTCATTCATGCCAGTTAACATACAGAGGCGAAACTGTTCCAAGGTCATAAATCACATCCTGACCTGTGCCAGGTGTGTGTGTGTGTGTGTGTGTGTGTGTGTTTGTGAGTGTGTGTACATGCACACATGCATGCATGTTTTGGTCAATATTTGCTCAATAAATATCCTTGCTTAGAGAGAATGCGAATTATTACAGGAAACTCCAGCACCATGAAAAGAATGACACACTCATGTATCCTAGTGACAGCGGATCATGATCTTGTATTGTATGTACAGGAAATATGTGCTTAAAACATATTTTAAAACCATTTATTAAATGCTATCAGGTATGCAAAAGCACCTGAAACAGTGTCAGGCACAATGTAGGTACTAAATAAATTCCCTCTTCTTTTTTTTTTTTTTTTTTTTTTTGTGGTAGAAGAATAAGAGACCAATACTTGAGAGTTAGGCCCTGTTGGGCAGCCAATGTACAAACTTCTCTCTCCTTCCTCGCTTCTGGACGTGGCTGGAAGCAAGGCTGCAAGATGTAGAACAGAACATTCTATCTGATATAAAATAAGATTCCCAAGTGAAGTGTGTGATACCAGGCACCCACTTATATAAGTAGCCTCAGAAGTTGGGTGTGACTTTTGTCTGGGTGGTCATCTCCCTCTGTGGAGAAATAAGCCATTGGTCGAAAACCTGGCACTTCACAAATAAATCATCTCTGCTCTTTAAATAAATGTCAAAGATAAACTGAAAATGGATGAAAGATCTAAATGTGAGACAAGAATCCATCAAAATCCTAGAGGAGAACACAGGCAACACTCTTTTTGAACTTGGCCACAGCAACTTCTTGCAAGATACATCCATGAGGGCAAGGGAAACAAAAGCAAAAATGAATTATTGGGACTTCATCAAGATAAAAAGCTTCTGCACAGCAAAAGAAACAGTTAACAAAACTAAAAGGCAACCTACAGAATGGGAGAAGATATTGGCAAATGACATATCAGATAAAGTGCTAGCATCCAAGATGTATAAAGAACTTATTAAACTCAACAGCAAAGAAACAAACAAGTTCAATCATGAAATGGGCAAAAGACATGAACAGAAATTTCACAAAGAAGACACACACATGGCCAACATGCACATGAGAAAATGCTCTGCATCACTGGCCATCAGGGAAACACAAATCAAAACCACAATGAGATACCACCTCACACCAGTGAGAATGGGGACAATTAACAAGACAGGAAACTACAAATGTTAGAGAGGATGTGGAGAAAGGGGAACCCTCTTGCACTGTTGCTGGGAATGTGAACTGGCACAGCCACTCTGGAGAACTGTGTGGAGGTTCCTCAAAGAGTTAACAATAGATCTGTCCTACGACCCAGCAATTGCACTGCTGGGGATTACCCCAAAGATACAGATGCAGTGAAATGCCAGGACACCCGCACCCCAATGTTTCTTGCAGCAATGTCCACAATAGCCAAACTGTGGAAGGAGCCTTGGTGTCCACTGATAGATGAACAGATAAAGAATATGTGGTCTGTGTATACAATGGAATATTCCTCAGCCATTTGCTTTGACGTGGATGGAACTGGAGGGTATAATGCTGAGTGAAGTAAGTCAATTGGAGAAGGACAAACATTATATGGTCTCATTCATTTGGGGAATATAAAAAATAGTGAAAGGGAATTAAGGGGAAAGGAGAGAAAATGAGTGGGAAATATCAGAGAGGGTGACACAACATGAGAGACACCTAACTGGAAAACGAACAAGGGATAGTAGAAGGGGAGGTGGGCTGGGGGTTGGGGTGACTGGGTGACGGGCACTGAGGGGGGGTACTTGACAGGATGAGCACTGGGTGTTATACTGTGTTGGCAAATCCAACTCCAATAAAAACATATACAAAAAAAATAAAAATAAATAAATGTCATAGGGGAGTTCAGACATCATGCAGTTTTTAATACACCCTGTATACTGTACTGCTTTTTTTGTTGTTGTTGTTTTGTTTTGTTTTTCATCTTTGCCAGGGAAGCCTGAAACTCCTTCAAATTAGATAAGAAGCATTAGCGGGTTTCTGAAATTTCTGGAAATGTATGAGAAAGTGCTCTGTGTGATAGGTGATATGTTTGTGGACCACTACTCACCATGATACTCATTTAGTGCTCTTTACTCATTTAAATAGCCATCTCTATCGCCCCATGTTTCCCAGAATGACTCTTAGGAGTACACTTATCTCGGCCCTGACACTATTATGAGCAAACAGAAAAAAAACCATGCAGCAAATAGAAAACACAAGGGTCATCTAAACGAGGCAGAAAAAAAAAAAAAAAAGAAAGAAAGAAAAAAAAAAATAAACGAGGCAGAAAGATGACCCTGATGACCAAACATTTATTTCAGGGTAGTAGGGCAAAAAAGGCCCTTTCTCCCTCTGTCCACATGTTTTCTTCATTTTTCCTCTTTATACCTTAGCCATTTCTAATGGGCAGAGATGGTGTTAGAATATTACGGGAAAGCAATTTGTGACTTTGGCCTGAGGTAGATTGCTAAGTACTCTTAATAGTTTGAAAGGACTTTGTAGCACATCTAGTCCATTTATTTATTTATTTATTTATTTATTTATTTATTTATTTAGCTATCTATCTATTTGTTGTTATGTACGAGAGAAGATGGCTCAGAGAGGCATCTTTCTCTTTCTTTCTTTCTTTCTTTCTTTCTTTCTTTCTTTCTTTCTTTCTTTCTTTCTTTCTTTCTTTCTTTCTTGTTATGTATGAGAGAAGATGACTTGGAGAGATCATTTGACTTAGATAGGTCGTAAAGGGAATTAGTGATGAAGCAGTGATGAGGTCATTTGAATCCTGATACTGGAGCTCAGTGCTTCAGCTGGGGATGGGGAAAGGGTAAAAACATAGGGAGGGAGTGTCTTTACATTTCATGCTTAATGACTGTAGGAAGGTGATGGAAAAATACCATCTTACTAGCCTAGGACCACGTTGAGCTTTCAAGTTTCTAGTAAGGGAGAGGATTGCACAAATTCTTCAAATATTTGGTTATTTTAGGGGATTTTTAGGAGATTTCTTTCCTGTTTTTGTGTTAGGATAGTATGTTTATTATCTCCTTAGAGGTTCACTATATTAAGAAAACATAATGGTTGTCTTCTTTAGGGCTTTTCCTTTCCTTTTCTTTTTTTCTTTTTTTTTATATATAGATTCACTTATTTATTTGAGAGAGAGAGGGAGAGAGGGCAAGCATGAGTGGGAGAGGGCAGAGGGAGAGAGAGAGAGAACCTCAAGCAGAGTCCATGAGAAGCCTGTAGCTGGGCTTGATCCCATGACTCTGAGATCATGACCTGAGCTGAAACTAAGAGTCTGTAGCTTAACCTGCTACACCACCCAGGTGCCCCTAGGGCATTTACTTTTTCTCAGTGGGAAATGATAACTTAATCATGAAATAATTATGAGCAAATTAATCAATATTTTACTTGGTGTGAAGACTAAAGATTTAAGTAGTCACAGATAGCACTGATAAAATTTAAAAATATGTGTATCATTTTAAGCACTTCAGCAATAACTTTTGTGGAGTAACGCTTTAGGAACCCACAGTACACGAGAAAGAAACTTTTCAGCTGTTATTTTTTTTATTCCTAATTTGTGCTGTATCATCAAGTAAATGGAAATAACATCTATATATTTCCCAATTAACAAATATAATTTTAATATTTTATATAAGTTGAACGTCATTCATAAGAAAGAATTCCAAAGTCCTTCCAAAGCATAACTGAGATGTCTGGGTGCATCTTAAAAGTCATGTAATTCATGGTTTAGCCTTTATTTGGGAATGAAATAATGGTTACAGCCAATGGTGTGATCAAAAGTTTCTTTCTTTGTCAAGATTTTTAGAAAATATTAATATATAGAGAGACCTGGTATGGCTAGTCATGAGATTTACATGGTTAAATTTCTCTGAGTTGGAAAGTATCATGCCTTCTTGAATTTGAAACATTCACAATTTTCACCAGGTTTTACACTTGGTTAACTATGCTGGATTTTCCCCCCTTCAACTTTAATTGATTAGGGAGGACTCTACACCTGGGTACCCATATCCCCAAAGTGTCTGGCTTTGAAATGAAAAATGGAAGTTAGAAGGCATTGGTTTGGGATGAAGTGGCCACTTTAACTGGCTCAGGGGGTCTTCTAACCAATTTTCATTGGCCTCATTGGTGTCCTTGGCTACCGGAGAATGGAGGTAGCATGCAATATATTTGATGTCTGGGTGGCTGAGCGGTTGAGCATCTGCTGCCTTTGGCTCTGGGAGTGATCCTGGGATCTAGAATCGAGTCCCACATGAGGCTCCCTGCATGGAGCCTGTTTCTCTCTCTGCCTAGGTCTTTGCCCCGCCCCCCATCTCTCATGAAAAAATAAATAAAAAATAAAATCTTAAGAAAACATAGAAAGCCAAAGACCTTTCAAGAAGTCCCATGGAAAAGCAAGGTGAAAGTAGGTTACTGAAACCGGAGAAATTTCACCATAGACCACGTTGAGCGTCTTTGTGGTGACGATGTGATAACCATTGTGCACTACGGCTTTCATGACTTCATTTCTTCATCTCATTAGGTACAAAAAATGAAACTCCCGCACTCCTCTCGTCACAAGGGCAAAGTTAGAGGTCTGAGTACCAAAAACAGAGAGACTCCACTACTCGGGAGGAACTAACTGTCAGGTGATGCATATCCAGGCCATCGAGTTAGGGATTAGGTGTTCTTTTGCATTTGCTTTTTGTTTTTGATGAACTAACGTTCTGAGCATGATAATGACTTAAAACTGGTAAACAAGCCTGGAGACGCAATGGCTGGCTGCAGCTCACGTCGCCAGGGCTCGGCTGGGGGAGAGGGAACACGCATTCTTTGGGTAAACAGGGGCGGTCCGGAAGTCCTGCGTGGGGAGCGCTCCTCTGCCCCCCGGATTCCGCGAGGCAGCGGGGTCTGGGATGCTCACCCCCTGGGTGTGCCCCACCCCGGGGGGACCCCAGCAGCCGGAGTGCGCGCAGCACCGGTGGCAGCCAAGCGGCATTCAGTGCCCTTCTGCTGCGGCGCGCTCTGGGTTTGGGCAGAGCTGGTGAGCCCGTGCAGGAGAAGGGCGCACGGGTCGCGTCTGCAGCCATGCAGGTCCTCTTGGCACGGGCTGGTCCCCCGCCTCCTTCGCTCCTTCCCTCCCGTCCAGACTGTGTTGAAGGAGCGAGGTGACCTGCGTGAATGACAGCCACCCAGACACCCAGGGCTAGAGCCCAGGAGCCTGTCTGGAGTCCACATTCTGGATTCCTCCTGGCCCTCGGAGCGTCCATCTCACTCAGTGTGGAGCGGTTTCGGGGCACGGAGGGAGGCAGTTCGGGGGAGCGCGCGAAAGGGTTAATGTGTAGGGACTGGGTGAGGTTAGTCTGAGGAGTCTCCGGCTTCAGCGAGCTGCAGGTGAAGGAGCTGGGGGTTCCAGCGTGGTGTCCCCCAGAGGAGGGGACCCTAAAGCTGGAGACGATGCAAACTGGGGCTGGAGTGTGAACTGTGTGAGCCCTCTGAAATTCCTGGGTCTCAGGTGGCACCGCAGAGAGGTGAGACAGTGCGGAGGGAGCCGTTCCCTACCTCTCCAAGCGCTCTCCAAGGTGTAAGGAAATCCCGTCTCCCCATCCTGGACGTGCGCAGGGTCTCACTGGGGCCAGCGCCCGCCGGGCATCCCCGAGCCCCATGCACCCTTCCTTGGAGGGACACTCGCTACCTCGTGCCCAGGCGAGAGCCCTTTCTCGCACGTCCCTCCTGCAGATCTTCTGGGCGAGCTCAGTCCCCGCCATCGGGGAGGGGACCCACCAGGTCAGGACCCCGGCGCTCCCGCGCGCAGTCAGACTCTGACCCCCGGACTCCATCCCCAGGTCGTCGCGGTGTCCCTGGCTCTTCCGAGGGAGCAGGGGCTCTCCTTGGGGGCAGGGGCTCACCAGCCAGAGAGCCCCCGGGGCCCGGAGGGCTCACTTGGGGCGCCAGGCCCCCGGGAAGGTGGGTGGAGTTGCCAGAGCGCGGGAGGCCCGGGGCGCACGGTCCTCCTAACCCCCTGAACCGGAGCAGGGGTGCAGCGACAGGGGTTCGTAGGCAAGGGATGCACGCGCAATTGGGAGACTCGGGGGTGGGGTGGGGAATTTTACAGCCTCTGGCAATAGAACAAAACCCCTGACCAAACGTGTCCGTATCTCTAGTTTCCTGGGAAATAAACTGCTGCCCCTGACAGCGTCTCCCCAGTACAGCGAGGCCCACCGATGTCAGTTCTCCCGTTTTTCTCACCAGGGCGTCGCCAGCTTTTCCGAACTGGGGACGTTTCGTTCAGTGTCCGCCTAGCCACAGCGCCTTAGGCCTGGGGTAGGTCCTCTGGGGGCCTCCCCCCAGGCCCCGGGCAGAGTGCCGGGGGGGGGGGGCACGCACGGGGGGAGCAGAGGGAGGTAACCCTGCCCGGCCTCCCGCGGCGCTGCCTCCCTTTCGCTGCAACAGTCTCCGAAGGCCACGTTTTTTTTTTTTTGTTGTTTTTTTTTGTTTTTTTTCTCGGGCAGGATTCTTTTCCCGCCCTACAATAGCCAGCGAGGGCCAGGTGCCCTCTCCGGGCGCCCAGGCCCTGGCACGACCCCCGGGAGACGCCGTGGCGACCCTCGTTCCCTGCGCCCTGCCCGGGGGGTGGGGGGGAGCAGCTCGCAGCTGCAAGCTCGCCCGAGCAGCCCCAACTTCATTTCCTCCCCCTAGGGGCACGTTTCCTCGAAAAACCTCTCTCTGGCCCCTTCCAGCCTTTCCCTGCGGGACCAGGAAAAGTCTGAATCTCCGTAGAAAAGATTCCATTTTAAGTGCCCAGGGCGGGGGTGGGGAGGAGAGAGCGCAGTGGGCGGGGCGGAGGCGGCGGAGAGGCTGCACTTTCTCTCCGCTCCCAACCAGCCTGCGGCGGATAAAGCGCAAGTTTGTGCACTGGGTGCTCGGAGGCGTCGCAAACCCGGGGAACAAAGTGTCCAGGGAGATGCGGAGTTGGCCCAGATTCCCCTTGCAGACGGGCTTGCGGAAACGCCTGTGATGGGAACTTTGTGCAGATCGTGTATGGAGGGAGCCGAGGGAAAGGAGGAGGGGGCAGTGGGAGCGTGAAATGTGCCTCTGTGTGTGTGTGTGTGTGTGTGTGTGTGTGTGTGTGTGTGTTGCGGAGGGGGGGGGGGCGTGCGCCCGGGCGCGGGGGCGGCACCGCGGGGCGCAGCCGGGACTCGCGAGCGTCCCGCAGCCCCATTGCTTTGAGCCGTTCCGCGAGCGCTGGAAAAGGTCGTTGAAGGAGTTCGCTGCACACACACAAAATAATAATCTTAAAAAAGAGTGCCGGGCATGCGCACAGAGAGGATGCCATATTGGAATGAGGCTGTAGTGGGAGTCGGAGGACCGGAGCGGGCGCGCAGGGGAGGCGGCGGGCGGGCAGCGAGCGAGGCGCAGCGAGCCGGGGCGAGGCCGAGCGAGCGAGGCCGGCGGGGCCCCCCCACCCCACCCCGGCGGCGCCCCGCGGCCCGGGCCCACCCCGAGGGGAGCCCCAACTTCACCAGGTAGGACGCCGCGCCGGCCGCTGTCCCCGCGCCCAGCCCGCCCGGCGAGCAGACCTCCGGCCCGCAGGTTGAGTGCCCTGGGCTGCTGCTTTTTTTTTTTTTTTTTTCCAGCTTCGAGGGGGTGAAAAAGGAGGGGGGAAGCTGCAGCCTGCCCGGGCGTGGGAGGCTTGAGGAGGGGGAGAAGCCAAAGACAAGCGCGGAGGGGAGAGAGCAGCGGCGCGCTGGAGCACAGCCCCAAACTCCGCTCTGCGCTCCGGCTTGTCATTTTTTCTTTTTTCTTTTTTTTTTTGCTTGCTTCTCCCGTTCCCCTCCCGACAGCCTCGTCCCCCGGCTGGGACCAGCCCGGCCTTGCGGGAGGCCGTCTGTAGTTGCAAAGTGTCCTCCTTCCCCGGGTGCGAGCGGTCCCCTCCCGCCGCCCACCTTCCTCGTTCGTGCGCTCGGGTTAGAGACGCAGCCGCCCTGGCCACCCCGCGCTCCGCGGTCTCTTCCTACCCGGGGTCTCTTTCTTTCCTTTCCTTTTCCTTCCTTCCTTCCTTCCTTCCTTCCTTCCTTCCTTCCTTCCTTCCTTCCTTCTCCTCCTCCTCCTCCTCCTTTCTTCTTCTTCTTCTTCTTCTTCTTCTTCTTCTTCTTCTTCTTCTTCATCTTTTTGGGGTGTCTGTGTGTGTGTTGGGGGCGGGGAGGGGCACACCGGCGGGGTGAGCCCTGGAGACCAGCCATCGAGGGTGTTAAACATCGTTTACACATTCGGAGTCGCCCTCTTGGAAACATTTGCCTGTGCAGCTGAAATGAAATTGTCAGTAGTAGTTTCGGAGCGTGCTCCGGCATGGATGATCTTTTTGTTCTTTTTTTTTTTTTTTTTTTTTTTTTGCTTTTGCTTTAAAGTAATATCCTGTCACTTGGGGCTTTCCTGTTGTCTACTCTCATATGACCTCCTTTCAAAATTGCTCATCTGATCTAGCTTGGGAGTTTATTTTTTTAAATGTGTATGTGGGTAAAAATCCGCCAAAAAAAAAAAAAAAAAGAAGAAAAGAGAAAGAAAAGAAAGAAAGAAAACAACTGTAGGAACTGGTTAGATATATTTATTGATTTTGGCCCGGGGCGGCGGGAGAGGCCAACCCGGGACCGCGGGGGCGGTGGGGGGGGGGGAATCCCTGGGGGGGGGGGAGGGAAGTGGTGGCTTCGCGGTGGCCGGACGCACGTCCAGAGCCCGATCCGTACTTGGGTTTTCTTGGAAGCGCTTGCAACTGCGGGGAAGGAGTATTTAGAAACCAGTTTCAATATGGCGGGCTAAGGTGGCTTCTAAAAACTGAAAATAAAGGTTTTGAGGTGGGAAAAAACCCCGCCGGAGTTGCCATGCCTTCCTTTCGACTCTCTTTGGCTGCTCCAGGAGCTGTTTTAGCGAATTAAGTGGGAAAAAAGAGACAGAATGAGCTGCCCTAGTTTTTTCCGTGTTTGGAGTCTGCGTGTCCAGTGCATTGCTAGGGGGGCAAGGGGGTGCCGCGGGTCCACACCAGGGCATGCAAACCCCACTGTTGGCTGCATGTGCCTTTTGGATCAGCGTGCAAGGCGGTGTGCGCGGTTGAGGGTGCGGTGGGGGGTGCCCAAGAGGTACGCCCCGAACGTCTGTGTGTGTGTGTGCGTCTTGGAACCAGACCCTGCCATGATTTGACGTGACAAACTGCTGACACGTAGTGTAAAATACATGAGGGGCAGAGGCAATGATTTATTCCGGCTTTCTTTGAGAGGAGCTCGCTCTGCGGGCTGGATTCCGTGCGGGTGAAGCCCGGGGTAGGCGGAGTGAGGAAGGAGGTCCTTCTTAAAAGGACTAACTGTCCAGGGTTTTGGGTGCAGTCGGGCTGCAGACGGGGTTTTGTGTGTGCGGCGTTGGGGAGGGGGGGCATGGGGAGGATGCAAGCGGCCGCGCAGAGAGGTGTGGGCGCGCCGACCTCGGCTGCAAAGTGTGCCAGGGTCGAAGCGAGGAGTTGCTTTTGGAGTTGAGCTCCGGGGAAGGTGGGGGATGGGAGGAGTGTTCTCGGAAGAAAGTGTCCCTTGCGCAGGTCCAGCTGGAGAAGGCTGGGTCTGAGCGGGGCGTCCTCTGGCCGAGGCGGGCACGCGGGGGCGCGCGGTGGCATTGGGGTGCGAGTGGTGCCCGGCATCTGGGGCCGGGAGGGTCTGCGGCTGCAGTTTGGGGGCAAAGTCGGAGCCTGTAAGGGGAGTCCGAGGGGAAGCAAGCAAAACCCGAGCTCTCTAAGCTAGGAACGGGGATCTCCAACAGGGGTCGCCAGTGGCCAGGACGCAGCCGCCGAGCGGAGGTCGCGCGGGAGGGACCCAGGGGACAGGGGCTGTGCGGCGCCCGTGCGCGGTCCCCCGGCCCTGGAGAGGGCAGGTCCTGGGCACCTCCTCTGGGCCCGCCAACGTGACGGTGCCTTGGCCAGGTGCGCCGAGACGTGGTTAAGTCCTCGGGGCGAAAAAGACAGTGTTGGCTAGGGCTCTAGTTAGCGCAGTAACAGGGGGCTCGGAGGGGCGAGCCAGAGGGTCGGCTCGTCGTCCGCCCTTAGACGCGCGCCGCGCTGTCGGAGAGGCCTGCCCGCCGCAGGGCCCCTCGGGTGGGGGCGCAGGGGACGCGACCCTGGGATCCGAGACCCCGCGGCCGATTCCCCCTCCCACCTGGGCGGCGGGGCTGAGGGATGCGCGACCCTCCTGCCGGGACGCGGGGGGCCCCCCAGGCTGGGCGCGCGGCGCGTCCCCGACCCTCGCTGCGCGCGCGCGGCCGGCGCGTCCTCCCCGGGGGCCCGCTCTCCCGTGGGCTTCGCCCCAGTGGAAACCAGCCTAAAATGGCTCTGTGCTCGTAAACTGCAGTTTCAGCCGGGAACCCCTCCCCTCGTCCTCCTGACGTCGCCGCTGACAAGCGCACAATTCACTCCCAACGCCCCGAAACCCGCGGTTTTGCACCGAGCTGTGCGGTGGACGCGAATATACAACCGATTACAAAGAACATTCCTCAGGAGCCTCGCGGGGCCCGAGTTTGTGGGAAGGAGCGGGAGGAGGGAGGGACCGAGACGCGGCGGGAGCCCGGCCGACCACCGCCCCGGAACCGGGGCCCGGGCTGGGGCCCTTTCCGCGTAAAGACGGCGAGGGAGGTGCCCGGGGGACGCGGACCGTGGCCGTGCGCAGCGCCGCGGTCGCCACTGCCGGGGGGCGGGGGCGGGGGCGGGGGGGGCGCTCGGCTCGGCGGGGTCGGGGCCCGGGAGCGCGGACGCCGCGCCGGCAAGCCCTGGAGAAGACCGTCCCCAAACTTCTGGAGACCCGCTTGCAGTTTCGCTTTCGGAATTTTCGGGATCTTCGGGTTTCCAGAGTTGGGTGGCATTCCGGGAATTGCAGGGCGCCAGGCGCGGGCCGTGCGGATGCTCGGGGCGGACTCCTCACCACCCCCCGCGCCCCCTCGCTTGCGCCCCCGGACCCCGCGCGCGCGCGCTCCAGGGTTTGGGGCTCCCAGCCCCGCGCGCGCAGCGAGAGCCCCGGCCGCGGAGAGCGCCCGCCCCGGCGGATCCCAGCCCACTGGTGGGAGTCCGCGTTCCACCAGGGCAGACCCTTCCCCGAATCCGGATCCATCGCCGCTGCCCTCCAGTTTTCCCTCACCCCTCCACCCCCCACACCGAGGCCGAGCGACCTGGGGGACCGATTGGCGTGTCTACACCAAGCCCGTGGATCCAGGTTTCACCAGGTCGGAGAAAACGCGACAACAGGCTTACATTTTGGCACCGCGTTCTGGGGGAGGCCAGGTTGGGGGTGGGGAGGGAGGTGGAGCGGGTGCAGAGGCGGAGGGGAGAGGCCTTGGTGTCCAGAAGGAATTGTTGCCCAGGCTCTCCCTTGCAGATAGGAGATCTGCTACTTTCTCCCTAGTAAGCATTAAATTGGCACACACGCTGCTTCCTCCCTTCCATAAATAAATATTGCCTCAGATCCTTATCTTAGCTTGGCGCTGGGACCAAGCTGCCTGCCTTGGAGGGGGTGAGGGGCACACCCGTGCACACACCAGGAACCCTCCACCCCCTGACCCAAGCTTTTGCTCTGCAGAGGACCCATTCCCCTGACGGTGTAAACCACTGCCCGGTGGCAGGGTGATTGATCCAGCAGCCCCCACCCTAGAGAAGAGTGCACCCAGCCACCGTTTGCTGTAACTGTTGTTGAAGAAGTGCCAGCTGAGACTTGGAGGGCTGAGAAGTGTTTCCTATCTCTCATCTCTCATTTCCCATTAGGATTCCAGCGCCTTGAACCTCAAACAGGTCATTCCACTGGGACCTCAATATCACTAATGATGGGAGTCATTGATTCATGTTTTCTTGCAGAAATCGTGGACAATTTTTTTTAAAACCTTGCTAGGTATGAATACCTAGGTTCATGATTCTTGCTTAAAAACAAAGCAACCAACCAGAATAAGTTCCTGAAGAAAGAGGAGAGCCTTGGTGATCTCAGGATTGGCCTCTCTATTCATACCCTTTTTATCATAAAACCTTCCTTTGTTGTCCTGGGAGTATTGAATGTTTATCACATCTCAACTCTAGCTGAGGTGGCACATGCCAGTGCCCACAAAGGACTTGCCACCTCTGAGAGGTGCTGAGTGGTGGAAACATTGCTCTGAGCGGTAAGAAGGTTCTGTTTAATTGGTATAGGGCACTTTTGGGGTTGAAGAAGTCCATGCAATGGACATGCACACTCTGCAGGGCCTATACTTAGACCTAAAAGTTTTTGTTGGAATATCAAAGCAAAAGAGTTCTCTTCCTCCTTGTCGTCCTTTTTCTTCTTAATTTGTACGGAAATGGTCCACTCTAGCATTTTGAATCACCTCTAGTTCTAGTGTTCTAGGTTTGGACATTTCTCTTTCAGTGTTTCACTATTGGGAACTTTTAGAGTCCATCCAACAGTATAGTGGTCATAAAGAAGAGTTTGTAAAAGGTTCTTGTACCAAAATGAAATTAGGATATGTAATTCAAGGCATATTTTGTGTTTTCTCCCCCCCGCCCCATTGTTCTTATGTCTGCATTGTCCCAGTACTAATTTATTGTCCCTATGGAAACAAAATGTGGAAAAAAAATAGGGAAATTATACTAGTTGTAACAAATCAACCTGTGCAATTATGGTGACCTGGCATCTGACCACCTGATTTGGTAAGGAAGATTCCTGGCAGAGGAGAGGACAGAACCAGAAGGCCTCTGGGTTCTACTTCAGAGATATTTCTATCCAGCTGTGTGACCTTGGACCACTTAGGGCATTTCCCTGAGCCTCAGCTTCCTTATCTGCAAAATGAGTGCATCAAACTTGAGTCTTAGAGAGCTTTTGTTTGGAGGAAAGAAATCAGTAATTCAACACATCTTTGTAGGCATGCTCAAGTGATGCCTCTTTCAGACCGGTGCCTGCAAAGTATAGTGAAAGCACTACAGGCCTTGGTGACCATGGCTCAAGGAGAGGTTTATGAAAGCAGTTGGTGGGTTGTAGCTCACTGTGCGGGGTCAAGTGCTGTCTTTGCTGAGGAAAGAAAGTCCACAAGAGGGCATGTCTCATTCATGCCCTGGTCAAGGTGAGATGAAGAGATGGAGGTACACACAAATGTAGCCTTCGAATGTAATCTTTTAATTTTCTTTTTTAAAGATTTATCTCTTTATTTTATTTTTTAAAAGATTTTATTGAGAGACACATGAGAGAGAGAGAATGAGAGAGGCAGAGGCACAGGCAGAGTGAGAAGCAGGCTCCATGCAGGGAGCCTGATGTGGGACTCGATCCTTGGTCTCCAGGATCAGGCTCTGGGCTGAAGGCTGCGCTAAACTGCTGAGCCACCCAGGCTGCCCTATTTATTTTAGAGAGAGAGAGAGAGAGAGAGCATGAGTGGGAGGGGCAGAGGGAACATGAGAGAGAATCTCAACTAGACTCCTCACTGAGTGGGACTTGATCCCAGGACCCTGAGATCATGACTTGAACCAAAACTGAGACTTGGATGCACAACTGACAGAGCCACCCAGGGGCCCCAGCCTTCATATAGCATTGATAACAGCATGGGCTAGACTAAGTCATTGGGGTTTTGAATACATGTCATAAAGAAGAACCTGATTGGAGTAATTCCTAGGACTAGAAGGTACCATTCCACACAGTCCTCTGTACCCCACCATTGCAGACTGCATGAGTGCTTGGACCTCATTTGCTAGTATTTACAGTGTGGGTGGGTGACTGTGGCCCCCTGGGAGCCTAGTGAATGAAAGAACTAGATCTGATGCTGCATTTTCCATTCCTTTCTTTAAGTTGGGCCACTAGGCAGTGCACTTGACTCTTGAACAACACAGGGGTTAGGGGAAACTAGTCCCCCAACCCCCAGTCCAAAATCCCTGTGTCACTTGGCTCCCCAAAAGTTCAACTACTAATAGTCTACTGTTGACCAGAAGCCTTACTGATAACGTGAACAGTTGATTAATACATATTTTATATTTGTTTTATGTGTTGTATTTTTATAATGAACTAGATAAAAGAAAATTATTATTAAGAAAACCCTAAGAAGAGAAAATATATTGACAGTAGTGTATTTAGAAAAAAAAAATCCTGTGTGTTGGCGGACTTAGAGGTCAAACTTGTATTCAGGAGTCAGCTGTACTTCCTCTCTTTGTAAGACTAGAAATGGCCTGGACAACTCATAAGAAAAATGATTTTGTTGGCTAAAACAAGTGCTGGCTGTGTTGAAGTCAGTGCAAATGAGATAGGACTGTATCTTATAAATAAGGGAAGGTATTTAATTTAGCGCTTACAGTACCATAAGGGATGTTATACGATTCCTATAAAGTTACTGAACAAAATTCTGAAGCATGGGTTTTACACGGTCATTTAAGTGGTGCTGTGATGAAAAGATGCCATCTTCACACTCCCCAGGGGTTAGCCCTTAGTGAATTTTAAAAATGATTATGTTTCACCATATATTGATAGTTAGGGTCCCCTGTGTTCTCAGAAGATGACATTCACTAATCAAAAAGTTTTATTTTGGGGACACCTGGGTGGCTCAGTGGTTGAGCATCTGCCTTTGGCTCAGGTCATGATCCCGGGGTTCTGGGATTGAGTCCTGTATTGGGCACCCCGCAGGGAGCCTGCTTCTCCCTCTGCCTATGTCTCTGCCTCTCTCTCTGGGTCTCTCATGAATAAATAAGTAAAATCTTAAAAAACAAACAAACAAACAAAAAGAACCCAAAAAGTTTTACTTTTTTTGTCACTTCACTTTCCATTCTTGTGATGAGATAGATGTCTTTGACACTGATTTAACAAAGAATCCATTGTGCTTTCCTGTTTTTTTTCTTTCTGATTTTCTTTTTTTAACTTTTTTTTTTGAGAATTAACTTCTCTTTTTTTTTCTTAATTTATTTATTTATTTATTTATGATAGTCACAGAGAGAGAGAGAGAGAGGCAGAGACACAGGCAGAGGGAGGAGCAGGCTCCATGCGCCGGGAGCCCGACGTGGGATTCGATCCCGGGTCTCCAGGATCACGCCCTGGGCCAAGGGAAGGCGCCAAACCGCTGCGCCACCCAGGGATCCCTCTTTCTGATTTTCTTAAAAACAGAAATGACACATCATTTGCGGTAGATACAGCGCTTGTGAGAGCATATGGTGAGATCTGTAGAGTAAGGCTAATAGAAGACCGCTTTGGAGCTGGTGGGACAGGGGAATATGGATCAGATTTTTATACTGTGTTTTTTTTTCACCCTGAAGTTTTATTGGCTGAGACAAAATAATATTTTATTATTACTATTTTTTAATGTTTTAAAGTAATCTCTACACCCAACCTGGGGATCAGACTCATGATCCCAAGACTAAAGGTCACTCTACCGACTGAGTCAGCCAGGCACCCCGAAAAAAATCATCTTCTAAAAAATTATTAAGATGTACTCTATCTACTTTCTCCTAAATTTAGCATTTTTTTCCCCATTTCAGTTAAAACTGAGGTATTAACTGCATCCCTTAAGGTATAATACAAGAGTCTGAAATTCCAAGTGCAAGTTCCCATCAAGTCTCATTTTAAATATAATTTAAATAGGTTCTCTTTTAAAAACTGGACATTTGGATCTGTAGGTCCAGGGATTAATGATGAAAGGATTGTGGAATTAGTAAGATTTGGAGTTAGCGGTTTACCGCAGATAATGTTAAAAATTGTATTTTTGCTTATGGCTTTGTATTTATATATCATCTGTTTTATGGGACTATCACCTCAGTTTACAGATGAGCCTGAGTAACTTGCCAGCAAGTTAGAGTAAGAAAGAAAGTGAGGATTTGAATCCGAGTCTTACATTGTCTTGAAACTGTACTTATTATATATTGTATACTGATTATTTACTCCGTGTGAGACACTGAGCCTAACACTTTAAATGTGTTAGCTTATTTAATCTTCACAGGTGAGTGCTATTATCTTTATTGATGAGATTGAGTCTTTGGAGAAAGGTTATTACAGCATCATATAAATAGTTTTTTTTTTTTCTTGTACTTGATTTGAAATGCAGGAAGACTAGAGCATTTTCTGTTTGCAGTTATTTCCGATGGTCAGAGGAGAGCAAAGCCTTTAGATGGAGCAAAACCTCTGTTTTTAAATGTAGAAGTGAAAATAGTCAGTGTCCTGGGTTGGGGTAGAATGTTGCTTCCTGTCCTGTGAATTGGCCATCATATGTATTTTTTAAGATTTTATTTATTTATTTATGAGAGACACAGAGAGAGAGAGAGAGAGAGGCAGAGACATAGGCAGAGGGAGAAGCAGGCTCCCTGAGGGGGGCCTGATGCGTGACTCGATCCCAGGACCCCGTGATCATGACCTGAGCTGAGCCAAAGGCAGATACTCAACCACTGATCCACCCAGACATCCTGGCCTTTACAGTTTTGAAAAGTGTCACATTTCTGAAATTTCAGCTTAATTAAAAGATAATTGGTTTTCATACACATCAGATTCCTTTCTTCTTTCTTCTCTGAAAAATCTTCCCACACTAAGGTACGTGAGAGTAAATTGAAAAATTCTCAAGTAGTGTGAGAAGTGGAGAGTGGAACTCTGGAGAACCCTGCGACAGTTGGGGAGGAGAGCTAGAATGTTCCCCCCTAAGTCGTGTTGGCCACCGATGAGCATCTTCTTCCAGATTGAATTTGAGATTTTGGTCTTTATCACATTATTTTTCTCTCCTGTAGAAAACCAAAGTTAGAACTTGAGAGTGGCTCCATGTGTGTGAGGCCCGGGTTGAGCACCGTCTTTCTTGTGCCCAGTCTGGTCTTATCAGGGGCTGGTGCATCCCACATGTGCTGGGGGTGACCTCAGGCTCGAAGCTGCCTGTCAAAGCTTCTTTACACTATACAAGCACAGATTAATTTCACTTCCCTTAAAGCTCGGGGGAAAAATGTCAAGTTTGGTCAAATCAAAGTAGCAGGATTTTTATGGAATTTGAGTCTTGGTGTTATTTTATTAAGTGCACTAAAGGTAGATAACCTACAGTCTAGGTTAGTGTGAACCAGTCCTGGGGATTCAGAACCCCTGGTCTGGCTCTGAGGGTTTGTGTGTGTGTGTGTGTGTGTGTGTGTTACGTGTGACCTTGGCTAAGTCTTCTTTCCTTTAATCCTCCCTCTGCTTCTAGTTTTTGATTTTTCCTACAGCGAATGGAAGACAGAATTCTTGCTAGGCACAAATATATTTTACAAACCAAGCTTTATAAAGGTAAAAGCCAGGTTTACAGATTTGTGACAAAAACGCTCTTTCGTTAGAGGAAAAAACATCTCTCCTGAATCTTTCGTAAGGGACATACTTCACTGTTGCAAAGGATGCTTTTGCTCTTTAGCCGTTTTACTTCCTACCTCTATGTTGGAAAGGGTGTTTCCTTCTGGGTGATTTAAAAAACAAAAAACAAAACACTATTTGGTAGTAGTCCTCTTGAATATACAATCGTAGTCATCTTATCTATGTGCTTGGGACAAATACTCACTGGGCATGCGAGAGAAGAGGGGATGGATCTATCATTTGATAGAAATGATGCCCTGGACACCTGGGGGGGCTCAGGGGTTGAGCGTCTGCCTTCGGCTCAGGGCGTGACCCGGGGTCTTGGGATCGAGTCCTGCATCGGGCTCCCCTCCTTCTCCCTCTGCCTGTGTCTCTGCCTCTCTCTGTGTCTCTCATGAATAAATAACTTAAAAAAGAAATGATGCTGAGTGGTACATGGCGTAGGTCAAGCATCTTTAATGAAAAAGGTCAGGGATCCCTAAGAGAATGTTCCAAACGGGCTTCCAGTTGATACTCCTGTTGAAAGAGATGCATTGCTTCTCCAGCACTATGGAGAGCTTGCAGAAATTCTGTTCCACACAATGCGTGGAGCTACGGACAGAGAAAGTCAAGGGGGATGGGAGGCAAAGCAACCTGCCAGCATTTCAGTGGGATCGTTATCATGTTTGCATTTATTCCCACTCAGAAGACACTGGCTTTGCCTTTTGAAGGGGGGAGAAGTGGGAGAGAGGAGCCTTAGAATGGAGGTTCCTGGGGAGGAAGATGAGGAATGTTCGGAGGTTGTTGACCTGCACAGTGTGAGCAGGACAGAAGCCATTAACGTGACAGGAAGTCCAGAGGGCAAACATGTACTCTTCCGGGAAGCCTTCTTGGCTTAGGCATTAATATCCTTGTTGATACTGACTAAGTGAGCTAGACTTCTTCCTCTTTAATCATACTTACTCTTTCGTGGTTATGATGTTTTATTTGTAAACGGACGAACAGCACATGTGAAGTCACTACTCCAGCCCTGGCTGTGTGTTGAAGGCTGGAGGTTGGATCCCTTTTTTTGCTCATTTTTGCTCAGCATGGTTTGCCACGATGGATACTGACAGGACAGCCTGATTCTGGCCGTTGAACATGTCTTCATTCTACATGTTTTGTCTTTGTTTGTATTACTTGCAGATCTCAGCCTTCACTTCCCATGTGGCCTCGTTACGCGGAGGCTTTTAAAGTCTGAGTGTGTAAAAGAAGTGTGTTTGAGAGGCTTACTTCTCAACTTTTTGGATTTTTTTGTGTGTGTTTTGGGGTGTTTTGGGGGGGTGGGGTTGGGGTGGGAGTGATTTTTTTCAGGTGGTTATTTGGTGGCAGGTGAGATTCTTTAGGAGTCAGTGTTTTATTCAGGCATTTCCAAGGACAGGGCTTTCCTAGCTGAGTGGGACTCTGGGAGGAGGCCGTAGCCAGGCCCATAATTTTGCAAGAAGCATTAACATCAGTGTCCTAATCAAACAGAATGCTGCGGGTAATGTTTGGTATTGAAGCTGACAGTTTCTGAGATCCTCCAAGGCCTCAATGTCCTGGTGCATGTAACCCCTGCCAAATGTGCTCCCCTGAAGTCAGGTAAGGAGAGGTGACATCGCCTAGTCTGTTCTCTAGCAGGGAAAATTAGCTAGCTCTGGAATCCAACCCAGCAGTCATGGTTCTACACGTGGAGGAGGCAGGATGGCTCCACATGGAGTAGCAGAGGGCCCTGGGAGCCTCCTCTTGGCCCTTGTCATTCACTGTCTTTAAAACTTTAACATAAATATGCTTTATGCTTCCTAGCTAGCTGCAAAATGCAGGACACCTTTCATCCCTCTCCAGCTACAAATGTCAGTGCCTTAATGTAGTTTATCAGATTAAGCCTTGGAGTACCCTGCTGGGCATTTAGGTCCTGGCCCACCTGTTGTTATGAAAGGTTTTGGGGATCCAGCTCAGACTATGGATGATACTATTTCCCTTTCTGAGTCTCTTATTCCATTGGAGGGGATGCTGTATTACTCTTTCCTTCCATATATGCTTAGTTTTAACAAGGAAGGTCGGTGAAAACTGAGATTCCCTGAAATGTGTGCCTTGGGAGGCTAGGCTTTTTAGGAGTAGTCTCTGTGTTTTGCAGAGGAGAACAGTGTAGTTCCTGTGTTTTGCAGAGAACAGTGTAGCGGTTAGAAGGCCAAGAGTACATTCTGGTCCGTGATAGTTACATTGCAGTGTAAAGCCCAGATCTGCTACTCCTGCAGGGTTCATCACACTCCCCATGTTCTGTACTAACCAGGGTAAATCAGAGTGTTGTTACTGACTTTGCATAACGATATGCAGTTGGACTCTGCTGAAGTAAACTTCCTTCATGCATTTAAATGATATGATTTATAAAATTTGATTTATGCCCAATTTTATGGTTATTTGTATGGCTTTAAGTAAACACCTGAAATGCTCTTTAGTTGGTTTATGAATCCCCACGGAGTTTGCAAAGCTCTCCAGGATGGCTTCTAGGAGATGCCGCTTTAGACATTTTGAAGTGTGTGGTGTCTCTCAAGCATCCTTGCTGTGCATCTGTGATGCTTGAAGTGATCGATACATAAAACCCCCTCAGAAAATTAGGCACTGATTATTAGACATTATCTATGCACCTCTAGCTTACAGAGGATCCCTTGTAAGAATCCTTTGCTTTTTGAGTTCTCGTGATCGACCATATGTACTGTACTAGTTCACTGACTTACACACAGAGGTGTATCATGTGACAGACAGAAGCTCCTGTAAGGTATGGGGATGCTTTAGCTTTGTTAGAGACTTGGATGGATGTTCTCATTCATTCCAGTCTTTGTAGGTGACAGGGAAACACCTGGCTTTGTTTAAGATGTCCATACCGAGCGGGACAAAGTCTGTGCTAAATTTAAAACTCATGCTTTATTACGGTAAGGCCCCCTCCAGGCTCTTCTGTGTCAAGTATCTAATATCAGTTCTATGCTCATGTAAGGATGGTATATATATATATTTTTTTACCTTTATGGCTTGGAAGCAAATTTCTGGTGCAAGAAACCATTTATCCCCACTTTGACACAAAGACCAATTGCATAGTAGATTCTGTTGGGTATTTCAAGCCCCATCCTTCTTTAGAGCAAGTAAGTAGTTAACGGTACCCAAGTAATTTGTAGGTAAATAGTCAGTGCGTACGTGAACTTCTGAGATGGTGCACAGCTTGTGTGCCCTTTGCCTGTTGGTAGCTAGGGAGGCTGCAGTTTTTCTCATGTTGCACCTGCCTTTTGGGAAGCGCCGATTTCGTTCACCTTCCACTCTCGAGTAATATGTGCCGTTTGATTGGGAGGTTAAGAGGTGAAAGTTAAAACCGTGAATTAGAAGACACGACATGTTCTTGTGGGGACCGAAGGCTGCCGCCAACCCTGGTGTTTACTCCTGGAGTACCCATCATCCGCCATGTATCTTATTTCCCGGGACGGAGGTATGAATCTGATTGTAAAAAAAATTAGCATTTCTTAGTCTGGGGCAGCAATTTGTGTCAGATTTCAATCTATTTAGAGTGAAAACCAACGAAGCCTGGTTGAAAAATGGCGAGTAAATTGCTGTCCTAGTCAAGGTAAATCAAGCTCTGAGCATATGGCTGGTAGCAGAATTCCATGAAGCTGCTGCCCCCAAGAATCAGTTCATCTCATTTGATGATGGAATCAGGCAGGACCTGTCTCTTCTTCGAAAAGCTGAGTGTTGGCTGTTAAGAGGAGGGGATGGGCGCAGTCAGGTGTTATTAGCAGGGTGATCTGGGTGACAGGGTGGGTATAAATATAGAAGGAAGCTGTCCTCCATAATAGCACCTGGCACTTCACATGGCTTTTCTTCTTCAAAGCCATTTACACGTGTGGTTCTTGTAGATACTCTCATGACCCTGGGCTGTTATTTGCATGTTGCTTCTTTCAAAGGTTGGAAGCAGTGATTTTCAGAGATCAGATCTGGGACAAAAATTAGGTTGTGCATCCTTCAAAATCCTCTGATATTTTCCCGCTTTATCTGAAATATTTTGTTTGAAATATTTTGAAAGGTCTGAGCTCAGGCTAGGTGTCCTGTGCTCATTTTGAGATTCCCGGAGTATGAAATGGGGCCGTTTTCTTTGCGATCTAGGCATGCTGGATATCCATGGGCAGCTAGAGCATGTCTGGAATTCCATAAGCTTTGAGTTTAGACTTTCACATTTTATTTTCTATCTGGAAAAGGTTCTCTTTTCTGAGTCATGTGAAGCAATGAACAACTGTGGAAACCTCCTCCCGTTTCGGAGTAGCAAGCGTGAAATTATGAGTATGTTAATTAGTTACATTGCACCTTTCTCGAACTACTTTAAGGCAGGTCTCTTTGAAAAGTCTGGGTAACTGGTAGCTTTAAAAGAAATGTGACATTTCTTTTATCGCCAATATAATGCAGTTCACTAAAGTGAGCCCTTGTGAGTTGCAAGCCTTTGGAGGCAGCCTCCTGACCACAATAAAAAAGCTTCGTGTTTTCACCTGAGTTTGGATAATTGTCTCTGCACAGTCAGAGTGTAACATTTATCATGTCTCATAAAACGAAATCAAGATGAAAAAGTGGTATGTTAGGCAGTAGTGGGGTAAGGAAAGAAGGAAGGCAGAGAATTTATTGACTCTCATAACTAGAAATCTGAAGCTGGAGCTGGATACCTCTGTTGCTTTGGATTTAAGAGGGAGATCTTTCTTGAAGCCCACATGTGCCTCATCTCAGGCAAGAAAGGGATGGTGTGTGTTTGAGGTGTTCTATTCTGAAAAAGTCAGTGACAGTAGGCATGTTGCTCCTGCCCATTTGGAATATAGCGGAATCCTTATGATGACCAAGCTGAGAGAAAAGATGTAAAGACACTCATGCTGGGGTTTCGTCTTGGAATGACCCAGCAGACCTCCAGACAGGTCCCGGGATCGGCAGCCTCACCTGTACTCAGAGACACCAGCCATTCCCTCAGGTCCCCACTCTTAGGAGAAACCACAAAGTGTCACCACGCTTCTGAGGTCAGTACCTAACATAAAAAATAGAGACCAAAGCCAACAAAGAGAGAAAAACAACTTCTCTTATGAAGGAGACAAGAAGAAAAATTTTCAAAAGAAGATCGTGAATCACCTCAGGGATGTAATAGAAGACTTTGCATCTAGGTGACGAGAACAGGATGGGGTGGAAAGGGAGTCTTAGGAGAACTTAAAAAGAGCTTTGTGAAATTACATTGTGAGGCTCTGGAGAAGAGCTGGAGGCAGAAGCTGATGGCAGATCCTATGTCGTAGATTTAAAAAGAAAAATGAAGCAACAGAAGATAAAGGGAAAATTAAGGAGATTGAGGAGGTCCAACATTCGTGTGAGTATTTGAGCGAAGGAACAGAAAACAAAGAGGAGGAAATTAGCAGTAATTCAAGAAAATATCCTAGCCCAAGAATTCGAATTTCAGACTTGAAAGAGGTCAGTGTGCTCTGAAGCCACAAGCGGATCTCCGGTAGACAGCTCATTATTATGAATTTCAGCCCAGAGGCCCCGGACACTGGGCTGCTGCCAGATGATGGGGGGAAGCCCTCGAAACTCTCAGAGAGGATCTTTTTCCCAGCTTGGAATTTCTTTACCCTCCTAAACTATTGGTTTCAAACATGAGGGTAGGTAAGGACATTTTCAACCATACAAGGCCTCATATTTTCTACCTACATCTTTTCTTAGGAACGCCGTGGGGAACATGCATCATCCAAAGAGAGAAAAGCGAGAAAGAGGAAGACGTGGGACCCAGAAGAGGAGATATGTTACAAAGGAGAGAGAGGCGGGGTCTCAGGTTGGGGCCCCCAGCCAGGCATAGAGTAGGCAGTTAGTCTGGATGGGAGCCCGTCAGGGCCCCTGATGGAAAGTTCTTGAGGTGAAAACTAGCAACATGTGTGTATATCTCAATTGATCCAGAGGAGACTTTAGGCAGTAAGTGGAAAAATGGCATTTGAATGGGTGATAACTGTGTCAAAATGAAGGACTTGTAAAGAAGAAGAGCATTACTGGCTCTAGGGCAGACTTGTGGGAGGAAGGGGAAGCAGTTCTTGCATCCTATGGGGTCAGCTGAGACACCTTCATAGAGCTGCTGGGGGTCACATCTGTTAGGAGGGGAAGGGCCGGAGTGAGGGAGGGAGAGCCAGCTGAGTGCTAGCACCTCACCCCATGACAGAATGGAAAGTTCGTAAGTGAATTATCACCAGAGGTGTGGAGACGGACACCAGCACAGTCAGCCAAGGGATTTGAGGAAGGGCATTCCTAGCAATGAGGGGACACCGTGGGAGGAGTCCCTAGGGATTGTCCAATCCGTTTTCCTCTTGGTATTTGAGAAAAGAGACCTGGAGAAAAAATAATTCGTCCGCTAAGAGAGCGGCTCCCCCACGAAGAATCAACATGGTGCAATCTTGATAAAAACTGTAACTCTTCCTGAACTTTTATGGAGAACAGGCTGGCCTGACTTAGGCAGATGGTATAGCAAAGCTTGACTTTGTAAATTGGAGTTGAGATAACTGGCATTCTACAAGGAACGCTACTTATCATGCAACACTGTTTAATGCAGCGCTATTTCTGGAAGAACCAACCTTCCCCTTTCCACATGTAAATGACTTTGCAGAAATATTAAATTTTTTTTTCGGTACACCTATGTTCAGCATCTCTTGATGAAGAACTACTTTATCTGTCTCAATAACCCAGACAAAAATCTTTTCATAAGCAGGGGTTTGCAGAGTGTAGTACTTGGACCAGCAACATTGGCAGCACCTGGAAACTTGTTCCAAATACAAATGACTGGGCAGTTCTCCTGATCTGTGGATCAGAAACTCTGGGGATGGGTGCTGGGGGTAAGGTGGTCTAGCTGTCTGGGTTGTGACAAGCCCTCCAGGTGATTCTGTTGTGCCTTCAGCTTTGAGAATCACTGAAGCAACAGATGGCTTTATAGGTAACGAGGATGCCTTTGCTCACAGGTTCAGGCCATTAGGCTCACCCAGCCACAGTGGAGGCGGCCTTGCTGTCATTTCCCTTGGGACTTCAGCCTCCTTGGGCTCTAGGTAGCGTGGTCAGAATTAATGTGAACTAGGACCTTTTTTGTTTTTTGAAACCAAAGAGGGCATTTTACATTAGTGTTTGCATAAAAGCTTAGCGCGCATCCTGAGGTCCCCAGTGACGATCTAAGCATCATAACCACAGGCTTATGGAAAGGGAGCACAGTCCTTGGAGGGTGTGTTTGGTGGGGTTTGGGCCCTAAGTGGGAGTGATACAGATGAGATGAAGCTTACTTCCCTGTGACGTGGTGGCAGGAGCGGACAGCAGATCAAGCTCCCTTTCGGTTTTGCTTTGCTTCTCTGGGAGGCTTGCATCTGTGTGACCCCAGGTGGCCCTGAGGGTGAAGGGCAAGGGCATGCCCTTCCCCTTCCACTTGTAGTTGAACACACTCACTCTGTACACTTCCACTGGTGCGACCACATCCAAGTCCTGGATGGTTTCTTCCTCCCTATAAACGATGGGGAGAGCGGATGTTGGGGGCGGAGGAGGGACAGTGAACAGTCTCTGATGCATAGTAATTTCTACCCGTGAGCCTTTCAGATATACAGTATTCCATTCACGGTCAAATGCCTTGTGATGATAAAGTCATAGGACACTGCATTTCAGGCCGTGCAAAACCATGGTTGTCCCTTTATAAACCGACCCTAAATAACTCCAAATTTAATGGCTATGGGGTAATATATGGACACTTGTCATACTTCTATTTCTCTGAATTTTCTCATAATTCAAGGAAGGTTTAGTACACCAAAACATAGCCTTGTTTGTGTAAGAATTTAATATATGATAAATACAGAATGTGGAAACTCAATGGGATACAAGTGGATTATTACCTGTTGAGGGGATCAGCCTGGGGCTGCACCTCAAAGAATATTTGAGCAAATGTTGAGCAAATTCCCCTTGTGTTAAAAAGTTAAGTGTAAGCCTTGAAATCCCAGAGAAGTTAGGCTTCTGGTGCCTCAGGGGTGGGGGGAGTACTTTTTGAAAATACAAGTTTTAGGGGCACCTGGGTGACTCAGTAGGTTAAGCCTCCGACTCTTGATTTCGGCTCAGGTCATGATCTCAGTGTCATGAGGTCGAGCCCTGCATCAGGCTCTGCGCTGGATGTGGAGCCTGCTTAAGATTCTTTCCCTCTATGCCTCCCTCCATAGAATAAAAAAGGAAAAAAAAAAAAGAAAATACAATTTTTAAGAAAAATCAAGTGAAATGATAAATTTGAGTTAAGAAAAAGAATTAGTCTGCGAAAAGGAGTCACTAAAAGGCAAGTTGGGAAAGATATTTGCAATGGTTTTGTGATGTAGAATATGGAGCACTCTTAAAAATTAAATGAAATACTAACAGAGAGAAAATGTGGAAAGGATATGAGCAGCATTATTTTTTTATTTTTGAAATATTTTATTTATTTATTCATGAGAGACACACAGAGAGAGGCAGAGACACAGGCAGGGGGAGAAGCAGGCTCCCTGCAGGGAGCCCGATGTGGGACTTGATCCTGGGACCCCGGGATCACGCCCTGAGCCGAAGGCAGACGCTCAACCACTGAGCCACCCAGGCGCCCCTGAGCAGGGTTATCCCATGAGGAAAGCATGTTACGATGAGAGGATGCTGTTTTTTGAATGTAGAATTGTAAAAGGGGAAAGGAAGCACGGATGATGCCCCGGAGGAGGTTGGATTCAGATAAGTACTGTCCTCACTGCCAGGCAGGCTCCAAGGGAGGCGGAGAGCATTTGAGCAGCGTGGATTGTGAGGCTTAGATCTGTTCCTGCATTTGGCCCCTCATGTCACTCCTGGGATTCCATGTGAAGGAAGCATCACAGATGCGCTGGGATGTATGGCCGAGGACCATTGATGATGGGGAAAAAGAAAAAACAGCGTAATGGTCAGTAAGAGGGCAGTGGTAAAGAAACTACCTTACTCATATTATAACAAAAATCATCCAGCCATTCCAAGTCGTGTTTTCAAAGAATTTGAATGATGGTGGGGCAAATGCTTTCTGGGTAACGGTGAATGAAACACGAATTTAAATTCTCAATTCTAGATGAGCTCAAACCCCACAGAGAAGCTGTCAGGAGGAGATGCTATCCAAATAAAAATGATTATCCTGGGGTGTTAGAATGACAAGTGATTTTAATGTGTTCCTTTATCATTTTATTTTCCTGGATTTCTATAGAGGTGTATACCTTTCATAGGAAGGAAGAAAGAAAGCATTGTTGGAAAGTGCAAGCGTGCTGTATCTTTCGCCAAAATAAATACATTTTGCAGTCCTCTGGGTAAACAAAGCCTTGTCATTTGTCCTTACTGAAGAGAGTAAGGTTTAACCCTGCCACTCATTGAGGTGGCTTTCTTTTTGATATTTATAATGTTACCCTTGAGTTCTATTTAAAATGATTGATTTGGTGTATTTAAATTGCTGTGTTACTTTATAACCCTCGATTACCTTTTTATAGTGTCTGGCCAGGGGCAAATGCATAGACCTGAATCCCCAAGACATCGTAAAAACGTGAGCAAACTTTTCCCCCTTTAATAAGTGTCCTATAAGCCATCGATACTTGACTGATTTCTTAATAGTTACAATCATGGACATTTCTTTTTGTTCCTAGAAAAAGTTGATGCCTGATTACATTCTTGAGCTGGAATGATTTTCCTGAACTTATAGGTGAATGAAAACAGGAAATAATTTTAGTGTGATGCACATATTTAGCTTATTAGATCGTTTCTTCATTGAAACTGTATTGATACAAAAATGTGGCATATGCTATAAAAACCTGCTGCATTAGAACGTTTGCTATTTGTGGAATATTTGTGGAATATTACAGAGCAGCTTGGAGTCTCTTTTTGAAGTTTTTTAGGTTTTAAAATTCCTGTGTTCTCTTTTATTTTTTTAATCTTTAATTTTTTTGTATTTTTTATTGGAATTCCATTTGCCAACATATAGTATAACATCCAGTGCTCATCCCATCAAATGCCCCCCTCAGTGCCCGTCACCCAGTCACCCCATCCCCCCACCCACCTCCCCTTCCACTACCCCTTGTTCATTTCCTGTATTCTCTTTTAATTAGCTTACTATTGTTAAATTAAAACTTTTAAGAGGGCTGAGACTTGATGGCTATTCAGGACCTGCTCTAAGTTCAGATATAGTAAACTGTAGCTTATCTGTGCAGTGGGTGAGCTGTGCTCCAATACGGCAGCCAATGTGACTTTTAAATTAAAATTATTTATTTTTAAAAGATTTTATTTATTTATTCATGAGAGACCCGGGGGGGGGGGGGTGTGGCAGAGATAGAGGGAAGCTCTGTCCTCCTACAGGCAGAGGGAGAAGCAGGCTCCATGCAGGGAGCCCGATGCAGGACTTGATCTCGGGACTCCGGGATCATGACCTGAGCCGAAGGCAGATATTGAACTGCTGAGCCACCCAGGCATCCCTTGGAAAGTGATTTATTCTAGAAACCTGCATCTAAGCTGTGAAGAGATCACGCTTTGTTAACACCGGGGGGCTCCTGGGTCGTGTGCACCCCTTTCTGCGGTGTCTGCTCCTGCCTGCAGAGCGGAATGCAGGGTGGGGGTGCTCAGTTTGGCGAACTGTCCTCCTGCCTTTGGGGCTCGGCTAGCACCTTCCCAGGTCTGGCCCGACTACCCTGTGTACGCTCATAGCTTCTGCACATTGCTAGCCTCTGCTTTCCATCTATCGCTGCTTGTCGCTGAGCAGCTTGTAAGGAGTCAGTGGGGACGCCCTCTGTGCGGGTGGCCTGGGCCACACTGTGTGCTCCGAGTGTCCCACCTCCTAACTGGCTCCTTCAGGGCTTGTCCTTCTGCCCTCGCAGCCCTTGTGGTCTCCCTGTCAGACTCCAGGGGACGTCTGTATTCTCCAGCATGTGCCGCCTCCCCCTCTAGCTGCCCCCTGGGGTCGCTGGGCGTTGTGTCCCCGTCTGGGCGATCGAGTGATCTGCTTGTGCCCACCCTTCCGTCGTTGCGGCGGGTGTGTGTGTGTTACCTTGCATGCTCCCCGTGCGTGTTCTGGCAGCGGGCGCTTGTTGGCCGTGGGGCGTCAGGTGGGACAGCCACACTGGCTTGTCAACAGGTGGATTCTCTGCAGATCGCATCGGCGGTGGCCCCTCTCTGCCGGCGGCTCTGGAGACAGGCTGCCAAGTACAGCCACCCGCTGTAAAATCCAGGCGTGGGGCACGGGAGCTTGTGTGGGGCCCTGGCAGCCTGTCCCTCTACCGTCCGGCCTGCTGGGGGGCAGCCCTGTGGGGAGGAGATCTCTAGAGCCACAGCTCCCCACAAATTCGAGCGTCTGTGTTGTAACAGGAGTTGGAAAAGAGGGCTCTTTGGGTTGTGCCTATCATCATGTGGGTTATTTTTGCAAACCGATGTCGGTGGGGTAAAATTAGCCAGCCTCAATGTGGAAGCGCTGGGGTTGCCAATGCCCTCCATTCTGAATCATCCTGGAACCCGTCTGTCTGTTAAATGGGCTCCTTAATGCTTCATTAAAAAACAACAACAAAAAACTAAAGAAAAACACACCCAGTTTCTATTTAGGTTTAAGTCGTTTCTGGGTGCACCCTATTTTCTTGCACTGTCTCTCTTAGACTCTGTTGGAGGGCGGAGTTAAGACTCCCCTCCGGTGGGCAGGTGGTGTTTACCTGTCCTCGATGCGATTTTTAAAGAAACCATTTTAGCCTTTTAACCAGGGCTTTCATATTTTCTGGGACAGCCCTGATTTAAATTGTTATCACTGGTCCTGACTCCTGCTCCTCAGACCACACACCCTCATTTTTGCTTCAGAAAAGATGGTAAGCACCTGTGCTCAGAGACTGTGGAATGTGTAAAGACAATCTCCCAGTTGTTTAACGTCCACCTTATAATTTGTTTCATTTGCTTATTTATGTACTTACCTGCATACTAGCGAGATTCAGAGGTCATGGTATTTACCTTCATGCTAGCGAGATTCAGAGGTCGTGGTCCTTACCTTCGTGCTAGTGGGATGCAGAGGTCGTGGTACTTACCTTTGTGCTAGCGGGATGTGGAGGTCGTGGTCCTTACCTTCGTGCTAGCGAGATGCAGAGGTCGTGGTACTTTCATGCTAGCGGGATGCGGAGGTCATGGTCCTTCCCCTCATGCTAGTGGGATGCAGAGGTCATGGTCCTTACCTTCGTGCTAGCGGGACGTGGAGGTCGTGGTCCTTCCCCTCATGCTAACGAGATGCGGAGGTCGTGGAGGGAAAAACCCGTCCAGACACATTTCCATGGTTCCTATTCTAAAATAGTTATTTTCTTTCTTTGTATTTTGATTGAGAAACGGCTTCATATCCTACCTCCGGCCCCCGCCCAGTGGGGACAGGCATAGTATTTTATATAAACAGGTGGATAATAAAATACGTGCTGGATTAAGTTTCTGTGCTGCGTACCTGGTACCTTTCCCGTCTCCTCTGAGAGTTTTCTGCCTTTTTGCTGCCATGGCACAGATGACTAACATCCTTTTATGAACCTTTAATTTTGACTGGGCCGCAGAATCGTTTTCCCGGGAAGCACCCGAAGCGGTGTGCACGTGTGTGCGTGTGTGCGCGGTGGCCGAAAAGGGAGTGATATTCTTGAAAGGTATTCTGTTGTATCTGAGTCACAAAATATATTTAGGTGTGGAGGCACTGTCCTTTTCTTCATCCCTCCTTGCACTTTTACTGATTTAAACTTCTCACCTACGTGTGTAATAAGAGCAGGCCCTGAATGAGTGAAAGATTTAAAAGCCCCACACGGCCGTGTCTGGCCACCCGAGCCGTCCGTGGCCGACCCTGGGGAGTGGCGTGGCTGGAATGTAAATTAGCTAAATTGCAGGTTCTGTGGGAAGCGCCTGTAATTTTACCTGTTTCTCCACCTGTCGTATCAGAATGCAAGTGAGGAACAGCCAACCTATTATAGGAAAAGTCTAGTTGGTCAAAAAGTGCTCTGGCAAACGGTAGTTTGGGTCTGGTAACGCGTTGCTTGGGACACGCGAGACGTCTTACCTGCGGTGGGCATTTTCTGTTATCAACATGATGTTGCATCCTGCATGTCAAAATGCAGGTAGCAGCTCAGAGAGAATGCTGTTATTGGGGCAGGGGGGAGGTTAAAAAAAATCGAAGTGCTCTGATTTTTTTTTTCTTTGTTGGTTGCCCTTAGGTAATTCTTCCTGCAGGATGCACTAAGAGAAGAGGATCCTTACTCACCAGGCATGGAGAGCAGTTTATCAGTTTCTAGCATGCAGGACCCTTCCTCTTCACCCTTGGAGAAACAGCAGAGCTCAGCAAGCGGTAATGGAGGTCTCGATTCAGGTGGGACTTTGCTTTCTGGATCTCTGACGTTTTGATGTAGTGACTGGCATCTTCCCGAACATATTCAGGCAACAACGGGGCAGACATTTCTAGATCTCCCATGCTGCCTGTTCCTGGGATTTGCTGTCCTATTCCTAAGCCTCTAGCAGTTTGAAAGTTGCGCCAAGTTTGGCTCAAAAATCAGTGTTTCCTGTACTAGACAGAGAGGGGTGGGTTATGATGAAGTAGCAGGTCACTTCAGAATCTCAGCGGTTCACACGATAAACGTTTATGTATCACTCGTGCTAGTTCAGGTGAGTAAGCTGGTGCTCTTTCTACTGAGTCCTTTTACACCATGTGCGCGCAGTGCTTTTTGTTTCGGGATGAGCAGAGCTGGAGCGTCCCGAGTCAGCAGTGTCATGCTCCGGCTCAGAAGCCACAGCTGTGACTTTTGCTCAGAACCTCTTGACCAGAACCAGTCTCGTGTCTGCACCGCTGCAAGGGAGGTGGGAAAATCAGACTCGTCTCCCACGTGCCCGAGAGGGACAGGACAGAGAGCGGGACCTGCCCAAGCACGGATGCCACCTCCTTCTCTCCTCTCCGGAACCTGGAGCCCGTCTTTCCAAGAGGTGCCTAATGGGAAAGAAATTTAGGTCATGTGAATATGTGGTCAAGTTTTTCCTCCCTTTAAGGAATCTAAAACTTAACCAGCTTTTGATTGAATTTTAATATTTAATCAACAAATTTGTACATATATCTTTTTCTGAATACACTAAAGTCTGTTTTAAAAAGATACTTTCTTTAAAAAAAAAGAATTGCTCTATTTGCATAACAGCAAGTTAAATAGGGACAGCTTAGCTGTCTGGATCATGAACATTTGTTATGGTGAATTCACGTAAAACAGGTTGATCCTTAACTCAGTGGGAGATTGAATGTTTGTCCAGAGAAGTCACGATGCTCGTCTTCATATTCTGATCAGTGCCGTCAGTGGCAGAAATACAGATGGCTTCATAGCATTCAATTTCCTGCATTAAGTATCTCAAATTATATCTTTAGCTGCAAAAAAAGTCTGGAAAGCCCTGCAATTATTGTCTAAATATGTTCCATGATGTTAGTCTCTGCTTCAGAATCATCCTGGTTTTCTCCACCCGGCCCCTGGGGACTTTTTCCGTACGTGAACCGGAATGAGGAAACTTCTAGAAGCAGAGTCGAGTCATTGTCTGCTTGGGGAAGTATGGAGATTCTCTTGCAAGGAAACTCAGCCCCATAGGCTGAAGGTTCACCCCAATTCTATGTTTTTAAGTGCTTTAAAAAAAAAAAGCCTATCTTCCATTTGCTGCGTGAGGTTACTTTTCCAACTTTTGGTTCTCTGGGCTTTCCCTGTGTCTTTGCCGAAGGCACCTCTGATGTCTGCTACTGCCTCATCGTCAAAGGTGTGTCTTCAAAACTGTTGAAAAACCAAACCTGTGTTGCCTTTTCATTTCCTTGCAGCTGTGGTATATCTGTCTGGCTTAAGTAGATTTCGAAACCCATTGGTAATAGGGTGTCAGGGAAATTACTTGTGCTGCATTTCCTCGTGGGTGATTCCATGAATAGGGAAGGAGGAGATGGCACTGGAGGCCTGTCGTGCACATGCACTTCATAGTGGCTTCCTTGCTCGGGTGCGATGGGTGGCCTGCATCATTCAGGACGCTAAGGTCTTTACTAGAAAGGGTAGTTGTAGGGCGCTCTAAGTTATCTTAACATGTCCAGATGTCGGCCTCAGAGCTTTTTTCCCCTGATCTGTCTTTTCTCCTTGGAATTTCCACAAGCACCTCTGTGTGGAGGAGACTTTTAGGTGGTGCTACAAAGAGCGAGTCCTAAAAGAGAAATAAATTTTTAAAAAAGGTTTTATTTATTTATTCATGAAACAGAGAGAGAGAGAGAGAGAGAGAGAGAGGGGCAGAGACACAGGGAGAGGGAGAAGCAGGCTCCCTACGGGGACCCTAACATGGGACTCGATCCCAGGACCCCGGGATCATGCTCTGAGCTGAAGGCAGATGCTCAACTGCCGAGTCCCCCAGGTGCCCCCAAAAGATAAATAAATTTAAAGCAGGATGTAAACCTCTGTAGAGAACCAAGGCTGACTTGCAGAAACTCAGTGGCACGTCAAACATTGAGTCTGTTAAAATGTCCTCAGTAGGAGTTGTCAGGAAGTTTACTTTCCCCTCCAAGCTGTTGGTACATGAAACAGTTTCCGCTCTGGAGTCGGTGGCAGGGGAGTCTGGTTGTGGGACCCCCTGCCAGCCTTTCAGGTGCCATCCGCCTACTAGAGGAGCCGGAGAAGGTGAGCTCAGGGTTCCCCGGCCAATGCCGCCTTCACTGAGGACAGGTAGGTACGTGATCCTGAGTTTGAACTCTGGCGGGCGCTCTCCTGAGTGCTTTATGTGCATCGACTCGGGGTACCCTTCCACGATCCAGTGAAATCACTGCTTTTATCACCCTCACGTTACTGAGCTGGGACGTGGACGACCTGGTGACATCACAGGGCTCTTGTGTTGGAGCCGGGATTTCATTTCGGGCTGGGAAGCTGGTGCTCTGCACATGGGGCCGTACCTGCCCTTCCGTGCAGGGGAATGTCACCCTTGGCACCAGTGTGCGCATGAGCACGCCCCTCCATGCACGCACACGCACGTGCACACACACACTTTCTGGGACGCCCGCACAGCCCGGCTGCTTTCTCGTCCTTTCCTCCGCCGGTCTGCGGTCCCCTATCCCCACGTGTGATGTGACACATGCCTCTTGCTCCCCGGCAAGCGACGACACGTAGGTGCCTCTGGCTCTTCTCTGCCCAGAGATGGGCACTCCCCACACCCCCTGCCCCTGGGTGTTTCAATTTAGTGCTCCCACACCCTAACCTGTGCCACTGTGACTGCTTGCACAGATGACCCATCCCTCTGAGACGAATAATTTCACCGTGAGACTGTGAGCTCTGAATCTCATCCACAGCTTTCATATTTCCCATTTTGCCTCTTTTCCTAAGTCAGGTGATAGTTTGGCACCTCAGTCTTGTACATGAAATAGGCACAGCGTAAAGTGACTCATCCTCCCAGGAGCGCCTAGGCTGTCGCCGGGATGCATGCAGGTCAACCATCGGGCGGCCCGGCCGGCGCACAAAGCGGACAGCCTTGTCACCGGCTGCACAGAAGGCAGTGGACCAGAACTGGCTTTCTGGAACTCTGGGCTTCTCCAGTTGCTGTGATAAGAGCAAGCAAAACAGTGTGCTGACATGGTGATAAATAGACTCCTTGACATTATTTTTCCAGGCTGGCTAAATGTAATTTCCTGATGAGGTCTGTAGATAAAGTGCTGTTGCACATTTAGACCGGGCAGGCCTCTGAGTAAAGAGAATTATGCTGGGAACATGGGCTTAATTTTTTTGTTTTTGTTTTTTTGGTGTTAGGAATATATTAACTGGAGTCCCATAGGCTTTTCTGTTCTGAAAGTATATATATATATATATACACATATACATATACATGTATATATATATTTTTTAGGGCACCTGGGTGGCTCAGTTGATTAATCGTCTCCTTTGGCTCAGGTCATGATCCCAGTCTGCTTTTCTCTGTCTCTCTCCCTCTGCACCTAAGCCCGCTCTCTCTCTCTCTGTGTCAAATAAAAATTTAAATATTTGACACAGAGAGAGAACAATTAGGGGGAGAGGCAGGCAGAGGGAGAGGGAGAAGCGGATGGATGCCCTGCTGAGCAGGGAGCCTGACAACACAGGGCTGGATCCCAGGACCCTGCGATCATGACCTGAGCGGAAGACAGATGCTTAACTGATGTAGCCACCCGGGCACCTGGAGTCAACATTCTTGTTAGAAAAATTCAAATCTCTTGATCTTGGTGCTGGGAACTGGTTCTGTGTGATTCCACAGTGTTCTCTGTTAAAAACAAAACAAAATGAACAAAAGGCCCCCAAAAACCCTCTCTTTAGGATAGTTCTTGTCCCCCCACTCCCCCCAGCTGGGTGACTGGGTGATTTTTATGTGTTTTTTTTTTTTTTTGGAAAATCTCTGTGGCCGCCTGGGTCGTCTGAGTGCAGGTGATTGTCCGCCCTTCCCTGGGGGAAGCCCTGCAGCCGTGAACCCAGCCCTTGGAGTGACTCCGTCCGTTTCATATACTCAGTAGAACTGCTTTTTAAACCCTGTGATCCTAGGAATGGACTATCAGCAATGAAAATCAGCAAGATGTAATGCCTTCCTTTCTCTTCCCGTTTGCGTGAGGGATCTTGAGCACACTGGAAGGTGTTGTGGGATATTTCATTGACTCTGAACTGCAGACTTTCCCTTCTTTTACCGGGTGATGGCCATGGACTCTTAACCTTCAGCTTTGCAAAGTTAGCCTGATTTCAGACTGTAAAATCAGAACCCAAGATTTGATTACTCAAAAAAAAAAAAAAAAAAAGTGTGTGAGCCATTTTCCGCTCTACACTGTCCAGTCGCTTGCTCACCTCCACGTTTAGTGTTCTTTTTCTGTTGTTAGCAAATACGCCGGTCGCCTAAATAGCCTCCTGTTTTCCACAACTGGACGACCGCTAATGAGCACGCCTGTTTTCTTTTAAAATGTGAAATTTTCTTGGTCGCGTTTCATGGCCTGCTTTCATTACATCATGGGGAAAAACGCTTCCGACCGGTGCCTTGGCAGAGGAGGGAGGTTGTCAGAGTTTCCCTGATAAAATGTTTATGGGTTTAAGAGGTTTATGAATCAGCTGTAAATATTTGCTCTAGGTTTATGAGACCTCCACTCATAAACAGTGTGTGTGTTTATCTATTGCTCATTGAAACGTCTTTAGAGAATGGGCTGTTCAGGGCACACGTGCTTGGCGGACGTGCCGTGAGTTACAGGTTGGCAAAGGCCTGAGGGTAGGGGACCCTCAGTTTTGTGTATGATTTTATTGTTCAGGCTACCAGCGCTGGGCATACAAGCTTTAATTTTTAAGGTCCCATTCCTGGCCCGACTTTTCAGTATTTTCTATGGACTGTAGAGCTTGTAACAGCTGCCTGCAGCCGTGAGCCACAGACTCTCGCTGGGGAGTCACGGTGGGACCTTTCCATCTCTTGCTGACTTGAATGAACTCCCAAGGGAGCGTGAAGGCCATCTACAGCCTGTTCATTGCTGGAAGAGACCCATGGTTGATAACAAATTAAGAATTCAGGGGGAACATTGGTGTAGAATGCTAGGCGCCTCAATTGGAATAGTTTGAAGAGTGAATCACCTTAACACGCAGCCTCGAAGCTGACGCCGGGATATTTCGGCCACGGTCTCCCCCACATGGATGGTGATGGAGCTCATCAAAGCCTTCTAGTCCCAGGCACCGGTTCTGTCTCCAGGCAGGTGTTTCTGATGCCAGGGAAGCGATCACTCCCTAAGAGAGCCTTTCCACTTTCCGGGAGCCTCCATCCAGAGGCTCTCCCAGGAGTGTCTGCCTCCAAAGGCCCAGGACCAAGTTTTGTGCCCATTTCGTCGCCCTGGTTGTGTCCTCCTGCAGAAGGCTCCGGGGGCTCTGCGCCCTCCGTTCTCTCCGAGCGTGGCCACTGCCTCTTGCCTTTCCGCATCTTCCTGCCACCTGGCTTGGCTCTGGATTGCTCTGGTGCTCTCCAGCACAGAAGTCAGAGAAGCTGGCCCCGGAGCCTGCCTTGGATTCTCCAGGAGAGGAACCAGTGATAGTGCTGGTGGTGCAGATGTGCCCCATGTGTGATGCAGGCAGAAGGGTGACGTGGAAAGGTGTCTTGGGAGAGTTCCAGCTTGACACCGGACAGCCTGAGTTGGATCCCTGCCTCTGTGGCAGGACAGTTGCACGATCCTGGTGACCCCCTAGCCTTTCTGAGCTCTGTCATCTCTTCTGTGAAACGGGGATGGTGGTAACCATCTGTCAGGGTTCTTGGAAGGATGGAACGGGATGATGCACATAAAGCAGTTAGCAGGGACCTGACACCCTGGTGATGGTGTAGCTCTTAGGACACTGCTGTGACCTCGTGGTGGGTCTGTGGGGCTGGAAGTGTGTGACCCTAGCTGGGGTGGGCAGGCCTGTGGGTGGTGTGGGCTTGGGCTAAAGCTGGACAGGTAGGGTGTTGAGAAATTACAGACTTCCCTTGTGCCAAGTTAGCTGCCAGCAGACACTGTGCCAGGCACCCTGAGCAAATAAGAAGTGTGCAGGGATGCATCTGGCCAGTGCATCAGAAAGCAAACTTGGCAATTGGTGCCTGCAGCCTTTTGGGGAAAAGAATTAGGGGTCAAGCCGCAGGGCAACACCCAGGAGTGTTTTCCAGAATGTGACTGCTTCCCCTGCGGGTTGACCCCACTGTGCCTCAGCAGTGTCTCTTGTTAGCTGGTGGCTGCAGGACCCGCTGACTTTTTTCCAGGGACCCTGTTTCTGACAGAAGGACATAAATCCTTGGGTAAGGTAAAATGTTGGGGGAAAAAACAAGGAAGAGGTTTTCTCTTCAGGTAGCTTTTATTTTTCTTGCGCATTTAATTACAAGCCACCTCATGGAGGTAGAATTTGAGGAGGCAGTTCTCAGCAACTTTTGATGTAGAAGCCAAAGGGTGAGATAACTGCTTTTAACCTAGCGTCTTCTAGTTTTACCCAAAAAAAGGATCTTCTGTGCATCGCTGAGACTGTACAGAGCATCACAAGAAAATTATTTTTCTTACTTAAAATTGGAGAAATCTTTCCTGGAAGAAGGGTAGTGCTCGCCTGCAAGAACACTGCTTCCTGAGAGCCTCCTGTTGCTGATTCCCCTGGCTCACCTTCCACGGGATACACCGCTCCTTCACTAATACGGGGCCCGAGAGCAGCATCTGTTCTTGGCCAGTGACATAGATTGTTGCTTAGAGAAGATCCACTGGCTGAACATCAGCATCCGCTGAGCATCATTGCAAGAAAAGAGAAGCGAGACTTTGAAGCTCCTACCTCCCCTCCTGTGTGGGTGGCCCTCCGGGGCTCTGTTTTCTCTTTAGGACTGACATGCAGATAGGTTAAGATAACATTTCCAGGTCATTAGCTCTTTCTCCTGGACACTAGGACGTAATAGTGTTGTCCATGCCATCAGATGAGTTGCTTGGTTCTTTCTGACTATACAGATTTGTCTCCTACCCAGAGTCTTCCATGTTTTGAGGATTGCTTGATGGGCAGCTTGTTGGTTTATGTCACTAAGTTGCTAGGTTATGGCCTTCCCGTACTTGAGCAATCCTTCTGGACCTCAAATAGTTTTCTTTTCTTTTTTTTTTTTTCCCTTGGAATAACATCAGAGTCATTGCTTCCCAAAGTGCCTCATGATACTCGCAGTCTGTGCTGTTACTTTATTGTCTTGAGCCAGAGTATGTGAGGAGTGGTCAGATGCTCATGCTGCCTGCACGTGCTGGTGTCTCCCCAAAACTCAGTGGCTTCCGTTACCTGGTCTTCCCACCTCCCCGAAGATGGGAGTGGCCGCGGGGACAGTGGCCAATTCCCAACAAGTACTCTCACGGGTGGCAGGAAGGCCCCGAGACCAGTCTCATTCCAGTTGCCTGAGAGCACTTGGTTTTACTAACCTCGATTTTGCCAGGGTTGTGCAGGCAGGATTTCATCCGTTTCCCTTTCTGGGGTCAGCACTCCGCCGTGAGCTCGCCGAAGCTGACAGTCGGCAGCCTCATCCTCAGCAGGATCCTCCTGCACCATCAGATTCACATGTTTCTTGCATGAAGGATTTCCTGCCCTTTGTGGAAGGCCAGCGCCTTTCCGTTCTTCACTCCAGTGTTGATATTCTTCTGGTGTTTTATTTTGTTTTGTTTTGTCTTTGGCAGAAGAAGGTTCAAGCCTGGAGGAAATTGGCTTTAACTGGGGAGAATATCTGGAAGAAACAGGTGCCAGTGCAGCTCCTCACACCTCCTTCAAACATGTACGTAACACACCCGTGTCTTTTTGGTCTGCATTTGGTGGGGCGGGTGGGGCATCTGCAGGAAGATGCCGAAGCTTTGGGGAGAAAAGGGAAATTGAGGCAGGATTTCTTAGACATCAAAAAGAGAGGTGGACATCGACTTGCTTTCTGCAGATCACTGCAGGAAAGATGGGCCTTGTCATTACACTTGATCTCTTCTGGTAACGGGTGCTGGGCCCACGGTGGGGCTCCGTGTGTGGGCTACAGTGTGCACCTTACCCTTGTTCTGCATCCTAAAGGGTCAGAATGCGCAGATGTGGGCCTGCATGGTAGACAGACATGGCTCTACAAAGTACACAGACATGGCCCTACAAAGGGCACACAGCCCGAGATGGGTAAGATTGATGTGAATCAAGAGCCAGCAAGCTAGGCAAATACGTGTGACGAGTAATGTCATCTAGGAGGAGTAATGGCTATATATTTCTATTTTGAATTGATATTTTTATTTCAAAAAGACACCTAAAAGTCTTATAGCCAGCTTTGTGGGCAGATGAGTGAAATTAGAGGAAATAGCTATAAATATTCAGGGCACATTTGGATCAAACCAGAAAATCATTTTCATCGGTAATATTTCTTTGAACGATGCCTATGGTGTGCCCAGCCAAGGGCGAGTCCCAGAAAATAAAAGATTGAGGTTTTATCAGATTTTTGCTTATGTATGAGACTTTGGTAATATATCATTAGCCAGGGAAAGACTGTATTTCCAGGACCCAAGTTCTGAGGCATTACTGTTGCTTTACTGGAAATGAAAATTTAATTCTGAGAAACATTTTTCCCCCCACTGTGCTATCCAAGGCAAAGATTTAGTCCAAGGATGGTAAGCAAACTGGCGTACTTCTACAACATGTTCTTGCTTTTGGCTCTCTTGCCTCTTAGGATGCTGGGATGACTTGGCTGGATCCCTTGAGGTAGTTTAGGAAGGAGATACTGATCCATAAATTTTTCCTTCTGTACTGCAAGTTATCAATCTCTCTCCATGTGGAGCTTCTCTGTTCTGTTTGATCCAGTTACTTCTCCCACTTTCCTTTCTTTCTTTTTTTTCTTTTTTAAGATTTTATTTATTTATTCATGAGAGAGAGAGAGAGAGGCAGAGACACAGGCAGAGGGAGAAGCAGGCTCCATGCAGGGAGTCTGATGTGGTACTCAATCCCAGGACCCCAGGATCATGACCTGAGCTGAAGGCAGATGTTCAACCACTGAGCCCCCCAAGGGCATCCCTCCCACCTCCCTTCAACCACAGTGTCGTGTCCTTCTGGGTGCACCATTTCCCTAGTCCCGTGTGCCAGGTTTAAAGGAAAAGTATTGTGGACCCATGGATGAGCTGCGTATCATTCTATCATCTCTTAAGCAGCAGCTCCTCATGGATGTCGTGTGAGCTTTTGATGTTACGGCTCACTAGGCTGCAAAGCTTTCTTTTCAGGGGAGGGCTGGCAAATATTAATAGACTATAACCATTAATTTAAAAAAAAATAGGAAATCTAATCTCTATGGCTGTGCTATTTGCACAGTGGCCACTAGCCACGTGGAGCTACTGAGCACTTGAAAAGTGTGCTGTCCAAATGGGGATGCACGTCTACATGTAGAATGTGTGCCAGGTTTTACAGGCTTCAATGGGAAACAACAGTGTAAAACAACTCAGTATTTTTCATGTTGATTACATCTTGCAATGACAATATTTGGGATATATCGGGTTAAACAAAATACATTATTAAAACTAATTTAATCTGTTTTAGCTCGCTAATTAAAAAAAATATTTTATTTATTTATTCATGAAAGACACAGAGTAAGAGAGGCAGAGACACAGGCAGAGGGAGAAGCAGGCTCCCCAAGGGGAGCCTGATGTGGGACTTGATCCCAGGACCTCGGGGTCACGACCTGAGCCAAAAGCAGACGCTCAACCTCTGAGCCACCCAGGCATCCCTATCTTGCTAATTTTTAATGTGTCTCCTAGTAAACCTCACATCTGGTTGGTGGCTCACATTGTGTTTTTAGGGCAAGAGGAATACCATGTTTAAGTGCTGTATTTTTAATAGTTCTCGTGATCCTCTGGGTGTTGTCTGATATAATAACATTTTCCCCATATTTCTTCTTTCCCAAAGGTTGAAATCAGCCTTCAGAGCAACTTCCAGCCGGGGATGAAACTGGAAGTGGCCAATAAGAACAACCCAGACACGTACTGGGTGGCCACCGTCATCACCACCTGCGGGCAGCTGCTGCTCCTGCGCTACTGTGGTTATGGCGAGGACCGCCGGGCCGATTTCTGGTGCGACGTGGTGATAGCAGATCTGCACCCTGTGGGGTGGTGCACACAGAACAACAAGGCCTTGATGCCCCCGGATGGTAAGCTCCCTGCATGCAGATGCCGAAGCGGCCCACGTCCCGAGGCCTTTTGATTTGCAAGCGATCATCGTTCATGATGCTTGTAGAGAAGCCTCGTAGACATCTGAACACTGATTTAGTAGGAAGATCCGGTGCTTTATGGGTTCCTTCCTTTGAGTTTCAGGGTCTGGTGGGCTCTCGGAGTGAGGGCTACCTGGGTGCAGCTGAGCCCACCGTGACCTTCTGGAGACTAAGGCTCTGAGTCTAATCCTCAAATGAGCGTTGAGGGTAGGAGACGAGGGCTGAGGGATGGATGGGCGCTGACTTGGAGAAACCCGGCTGCGTATCACACACACGTATCATACAGGCGCCCGGAAGGAGCTCGTCCGACCTTGTGAGTGAGAAGAGCCACGTTTCCAGATACCTGAATACTTAACACCCTGTTTTTCAGGGTTTGATTCCATGGTGACGGCAGCCGTTTTGCTTGAAGACTTTCAATGCTGATTCTCAAGCCTGTGTAATACCCTTGTGGTAGCTTGTCTGCCTGTTTTAATTTTGACTTGATACTTTTATTCCCACCTGACACGTAGCTTTCGCAGCTGAATTCAGAGCTTCTTTCTGTCTACTGTGCTGGCTGTTGCTTTTGCCTGGAACTTTTGGATTTTACCTTCTTTCTGAAGTTCTGATATATTGCTCTTCTGATTGGTGGGAATGGTCTGTGGCTTCCTACTGGCCTGTGTTGTGCATGATTGAGAGCCTGCTAAGAGGCGGTCAGAATAGACCCATAAAGCTTGAGTTGTGATGTCTATAAGGACTGAACAGATTGCATGGGCCTCCTCCGACATCATTTGCCTCATTGCCTCAGAGGAAAGAGACACAGGCCCTTTGGTCCTGGTTTGGGCCATTGCCCCTGTGATCCCCTCATGCACGGGCTCTTTCCAGTCCTCTGCCCCGAGGTACCCCTTCCTCCTCCAGCTGTCAGCTCACCTGTGGCTTCCTCAGGCCACCACGGTCAGACCCTGTCTTGACTCCCTAAGCCCCTGATGCCCTTGGACTTGGCTCACATTTGCATCTGTGCGTCTCCCCCTCTTACTGATCTTTGAAAGAAAAAATTGAGTTCCCATACGCACACTGTAAAACTCATCCCTTTAAAGTGTGCACATCAGTGATTTTTGGTGTAGTTACAAGGCCGCGCAACCGTGGTCATCGTCTTAATTCCAGAGCATTGTCATCACCCCGTAAAGGGAACCCCATAAGGTGCCCACTGACCGCTGCTCTGTTCTTTCATTCCCCAGGCGCTGGCAGCCACTAGCCTGCTTTCTGTTTCTACAGCCTTGTTTATGGAAACACGTGGAATCACATAACATGAGAGTGAGGCTGCTTGAGTTTGGCTTCTTGGGCTTCGCGCCCTGTGCTGGAGGCTCATCCCTGTTGTCCGTAGCGTGGGTCAGGCCTTCATTCCTTTTTCTGGATGAATGTCGTTCTGCTGTGTGGCTGGACTGCACCGTCCCTCTGCATGCAGCAGCGGGTGGGCGCAGCTTTGACCCCGAACAGCCCTGGGCAGTTGTTCACCTGTATAGTCCTGTGCTAACACCTGTGCCCAGCGAGGTCTCAGTGAGCGTTCACGGGCAGACTGAAGGCTCTGGAAGGAAGTTATTATCTGTGCTTTCATAGATGCCCTTGAGAGAGGAATGCTGTAGTGCCTGTCTCCCCGCCTCTGAGTCGGTGCTGGTCCTATGCTTGGAGCTGCATGTGTGAGCCTTGTTTCTGGTCTCACTGCGGAGCGAGGGGTGCTCCGGTGATTGCTGGCCTGGGACTTTGCTCCTGCCTCCCATCCCAGCTGTGCAGGTGCACGCAGTGGGCCGAGCAGGGTAAAGCTCTACCTCAGCACGTCCTAGGCCCAGCTTGCACTGTGTCTGTCCCCAGCGACACTTTTATGTTTCTCTTATTTTTCTTTTACCCCCTTTATAAGATTTTTTAAGTGGACAGAACCTTGTGAAATGTAAGCACCACGTCAGCCCATCTCCAGAACCTTTTTGTCTTGAGTAACTGAAGCTTTGTACCCACTGAACAGCAACCCCCCACTTCCTCCCCTCCTGGAAGCCAACATTCCATCATCCGCTTCTCTGGGATTGATGGCTTCAGAGGCCTCACGTAACTGGAGTCCTGCACTATTTGTCCCCTTGTGAATGGCTTACCTTCCTCTCAGCATCATGTCCTCAAGGTTTGTCCACGTGCAGCATGTCCCAGGATTTCCTTTTTTCTTTCCAATTTTGTTGAGATAGAATGAACCCACAACCCTGCGTATGTGTAAGGTTCATAGCATCATAAGTTTTTAAAAAAAACTTTTTAAAATTGGAGTTCAATTTGCCAACATATAGCATAACACCCAGTGCTCATCCCGCCAAGTGCCCCCCTCATTGCCCATCACCCAGTCACCCCAACCCCCCGCCCACCTCCCCTTCCACTACCCCTTGTTCATTTCCCAGAGTTAGGAGTCTCTCATGTTTTGTCATCCTCATTGATATTTTCACTCATTTGCTTCAACGTGGAGGGACCTGGAGGGTATTATGCTGAGTGAAAGAAGTCAATTGAAAAAGGACAAACATTATATAGCATCATGAGTTGACTCACGTACGTGTGAAGCCGTATAGCAGGTTAGGTGAACATCCGTCATCTCATAGAGATACAAAAAAGAACAAAGAGAAAAAAATGTTTTTTCCTTGTGATGGGAGCTCTAGGATTTATCATCTTAGAACCTTGAAATACGCCACGCAGCAGTGTTAGCTGGCGTCCTCACGCTGCGCCTTCTTCTTATAACCTTTCCACCTTCATCCATTTCCCTTACCCCCCAATCTGCTGCCGCCGGCAACTGCTGCATATCTCATCCCTTTTTTAAATGTTTTCTGTGTTTTTTTTTGTTTATGTTTTTTAGATTCCACGTATAAGTAAGATCGTACAGTATTTGCCTTTCTCTATCTGACTTATTTCACTTAACATAGTGGCTCCAGGTCTGTCCATATTGCTGCAAATGGCATGATTTTCTTGTGGCTAAAGAATGTATACACACACACACTATACACACACACACACTCAATGAATATTTAGGTTGTTTCCACCTCTTGGCTGTTGTAGATCATGCTGCTGTGAACATGGGGGGTGCACATATCTCTTCGACGACTGTCTTTGCTTCCTTTGGGTAGACACGCAGTCACAGAATTGCTGGATCCTGGGGTAGTTCTCGTTTTAATCTTCCGAGGACCCTCCGTACTATTTTCCGAGGGGGCCACACTGATTGGCAGTTCCCCCAGCCGCGCAGAAGGGTTCTCTGCTCTCCGTGTCCTTGCCAGCATCCCAGGTTATCCCTTGTCTGTCTGAGGAGAGCCATTCCACAGGTGTAATGTGATGCCTCCTCGGGGTTCTGATTGTCATTTCCCTCATGATGAGTGATGTGGAGCAGGACTCGTTTATGCTCTTTGGAAAAATGTCTCTTGGAGCTTTTTCTCACTTTTTTTTTTTTAATTGATGTACGGTTGTCACACAGTGTTTTGTTAGTTTCAGGTGTCCAACACAGTGATTCAGCTTCTATCTTGGCTGTGCTCCCCGCAGGTGGGGCTGCCGCCTGTGCCCATAGAACACTGTTATCGATTATATTTCCCTTGCTATACCATCAACTATATTCCCCTTGCTGTATCTTTCATCCCCATGATTTATTCATTCTGTAACTGGAATCCTGGATCTCTTGATCCCCTTCACCAAATACATGAAGGGAAATGGGTGAAGCTTCTGCCCATTTTTCTTTTTTTTTTCTGCTCATTTTTAAATTGGATTGTTTGTTGTTGTTGTTGTTTTTAGCTATGGAATTATAGCAGTTCTATATACATTTTGTATATTAACTCCTTATCCAGATACATGGTTGCAAATATTTTTTCCCCATTCTGTAGGTTGTCTTCATTTTGTTGATGGCTTCCTTTGAGGTGCAGCAGCTTTTTAGTTTGATGTAGGTCTGCCTGTTTTTATTTTATTGCTTGTGCTTTAGGTGTCCTATCCAAAAAAAAGCATTGGGAAGACTGACGTCAAGGACTTTTTTTTCTCCCTGTGTGTTCTTGTAGGAGTTTTATGGTGTCTGGGCCTAACATTCAGCTCCTTGGTTCATTCCGAGTTAATTTTTTTTTGCTAGTCATGTAGACAGGGCTCTCTTCTTTTTTTAAGACTGAATAATATTCCACTTGCTTTGAATTAAAACAGCCACAGAGGTGAGAAGATACAGTGTGTTATATGATTATTTAATTTCCTTGTGGTCTCTGTTCTCTCCTGAAGTGAACCAGTCTTGACAGAGGATTTGTGCTGATGGAAAATTGGAAAAACATCAGGGCTACTTGAGAACGAGACTTCTTCCCACTAGCCTGGCTCTGCTCACGGTGGCCCTGGCACGATGCCCACACCTGCTGGGGAGGGTTCTCAGGCTGCCGACCCCCCTTCTCACTGTCCTTGCTTATCTCATACATGACTCACTCTCCAAGTTTGACATGTTAGCAGCTAAATGCCCTTGGAAAGGCTGCACGATGGTTTCACTTTATAATAGATTCTCTAGTGAATCGTTTTTAGAGACAAGTTCCAGAATGCTGAATTTTAACACTCTCGGAGCTAATGGGTTCATTTGGTAGAAATCCATGCTGTTGCTTGAGAGAGAGGGCATAGTTTATTAATCAATTCTTCTTTCTCGCTTGGATGAAAAATGTGGCAGCAGTCACAGCTCCAGAAGCAACATCAAATTTGTATCCTACTGACTTTGCGCTATTAGGCGAGACAGGGACACAGTTAAAATGACAAATTCCCAATGAAAAATGGGAACACTCTGTAAAGGGGGAAAGCATTAATGTGACGGAGAGATTTGAAGCCCGCTCAAACAATAACAAGTTATGCTAATTTGAGAATTTCTTTATTGCTCGTTTTAGAGAACTTGAAAAAAAGAATTTAGTAGGTAATCAATACGGCTTGGAAATCTTTAGTGCAGAGAACAAAGTCAGGAAATAGCAGGTTCGTGGGGGCAAAAGGTTTTATTGATTGCTGTAGTACAGGATAATTATTGCTTCGTAGCCAGAGGCAGCAGTTGTTCCACAGGGAATCGGGGAATCTATTTTTGAACAAGGATTCTTGTTTGTGTGGTTTTCTGTCTTGGAGAGCTAATATCATTGTAAATTCTGCAACTGTACCTGGTCAATCTTTGTCGTGGTTGAACTTGAAAGGCATCCCAGGATATTAACACAAGTTAGAGTCCACGACACCACAATGCTTTTGTTTGGGATGCTCCGTGGTGATGGATTTTCTTACGCCATCTCAGGAATTGGGATTTTTAGAGGGAGGAACAGCGCGGTTGGAGTAAGGGGATCTGGTTCTTATCTTGCCTCTGCCATTAATTTAGCTACCTCGGTGAGTTTCCTCTCCGCTTTCTCATCTTGGAAACGAGACTGTATAATCTCTAAAGAGCTTTCTAGTCTGACATGCCTCGGTCTGTGGTCCTTGTGAAGGAAAGGGGGAGCAGGGGCACTAGTTTGCTCAGTGTATATATGAAGAGTGGTTTTTTTTTTTTTTTTTTTTTTTGGTTTCTTTTTTTTTGGAATGAAGATCTGTGGAAGTCCAGCACAAGAAGCAGAAGCACAGAAGTTTCTGTGTTACTGTTGGGGTGGTCAGGTTTCAGTGGATCGGGGTGGGGGACAGATGAAGCTGGGAAATTATTGGGAGTGCCTGGGTCCATCGTCACCTGCAACGGATAGAATTTCACTCGTTAAAGAATGAAGAGTCCTAGACTCTGGTTCCCTGTTGGAGCCCAGAGGACTGGGATTACTCCTTCCCCGAGTGAGAGTTGGTGGAGATGTCGTCGAACCAGTCAGTAGGTGCATGAGCGCTTCAAAACATGGGTAGGCGAAGCAAGGGGCTGACGGTGTGTGGTGTTTTGCCTCACGGAGGGAGTAAGAAGAGGGCCGCCTCTCCTGAGACTGGGGTCGTGTAGAGCTCAAGACCTCAGAGGACATTTTGCGATCGTCCCAAGTAGTCTTCCATTTTCTGAAGTCACGGCACTAAAGCATCATTTTGTGAATTGGGATGATAGTTTTGCCAACTACCTAGCATCCTTCACGACCTTTCTTGCCTTGCTGTTTGAAATGAACTAAAGCTTGAATTAATGCAAACCATCATTCTTACATTCAACGTTTCAAGGAAGAAGCGGCCTGGTGGCAGCGCCACCTATTTCCTTAAGATGTGATTCCAATCAGCAAGTGAGAACTCCATTACTAAGGACATGTTCAGAGAGACCCGAGTGCAGTGGCCAGTTGGCCGTCCAGAGAGCAGTGTTCCTGCTCGTGAGCTAATCGGTACTAATCTTTCATATTAAAAGTATTAAGAAACCTACTACATTAAAGCATCGGTAAGTGCAGTGGAGGATTATCGTTCTTATTAGACGAGCTAGATGTAAAACGTTTTGGCTTAGTAAATCAATAAGGCTTGATTTATTCATAAGCACATGCAAAGCTCGCAAAGGGCAACTGCCAAATAATTATTGTTTATGGTGATAATGTAAGGAAATCATTTAATCCGGTGACTGTTTCGCTGTTATTTATTGAGAAGTAGCAACACTACCTCTCAGTGTCTGGGGTCGGGGAGATTGGAGCTCTAGCAGGTGCCTACTGAGTCCCTGAAAGGAATGCTCCTGTAAGATTGCAGGTAAGTATGTGTGATGATGCCTGTCCAAATAAAACCCCTCGGCTTATAAATTGAGAAATATTTATGCGCGCTTTCGACTGTTGCAGTAAAAAGTATTGGAATTACTGTGCCTTAGGAATCATGCCACTAATTTTTATTTTCCCCATTATTAAAATTTCTGTAATTTGAATTGCAAACTCTGCAGTCTTGCCAGAATGACTCTATTTACCATCCAAAGTTGAATCAAAATTACTGGGAGTTAAGTTATTATATAACTTATTTGAATAAAGGGATGTTTATTCATGAAGTGTTAGAAGCAAGTGTGAACATGGCCTTATGTTATGCGGGTAGATGCTGGCAGGCTTTGAAGCCTGGTCTTAGGACTGTTTGGGGGGAATTTTGTTTTTACCGTAGTTGATTATAAAATAAGAGCTGTGGCAGGTGGTGCATAGGACTCTGAAGTCATGGGATGACAGGCCTCCTGGGTGTTTAACGGCGGATGCTGAGAGGTAGGATGTGATCATGTTATACTTATTACTTAAAATTTAAATTTGGGGATGTTAATGAAACTTTCAACAGTCTCCTTGTTTTCGTCAGCGGTCCTAAGTGTGGGACCAGGCACCTGCCTGGTCAGGTTGTCATCTGCTCGCTCTTCCGGTCTTCTGTCCCCTGCTTGTTGGTTCTCATTTGCGTGGCTCCTGGAGGCATCTGGGCTCGTACAGACCCTGAGGGTCGGGCACAGACCAGGACAGCCACACACGTAATTGCACACTCTCTGAGCACGTGACCTTAGGTTTCCGAGGCTCCATTTTCTAACATACCACCCCGGACAGATGATTGCTAAGTTTTCCTTCTGTTCAGAAGTGTTCTGAATATAAGAATTCAAAGGGCAGGAGCACCTGGGTGGCTCAGCGGTTGAGCGTCTGCCTTCTGCTCAGGTTGTGATCCTAGAGTCCTGGGATCGAGTCCTGCATAGGGCTCCCTGCGGGGAGCCTGCTTTTTTTTTTTTCATAAATTTATTTTTTATTGGTGTTCAATTTGCCAACATATAGAATAACACCCAGTGCTCATCCCATCAAGTGCCCCCCTCAGTGCCTGTCACCCAGTGACCCCCACCCCCCCGCCCACCTCCCCTTCCACCACCCCTATTTCGTTTCCCTGAGTTAGGAGTCTCTCATGTTCTGTGGGGGAGCCTGCTTTTCACTCTTTCTGTGTCTCTCATGAATAAATAAATAAAATTTTAAAAAATAAAAAAGAATTCAAAGAGCAATGAATGAGATTTATAAACGGGCTCTGAAATAAATAGGCTCCATGGATAGGTGCCTACAAAACTGTATGTGGGTTTTGTTTTTGTTTTTGCTTGTGGAAGGAAAAAAAAAGACAAAAAAAAAAAAAGGCAGACTAAATGGTCTTCATATAAATAAAAAAACTTGTATAGGTAGTGGCGAACAACTATTTGTTCATGAGTAAGAAATTAGTCTCTTCTCTAATCCCTGCTTGGTGTTCGTATTTATCTTTTGAAATTCGCTTTAAACCACATATCCCCTTCATCGATGTCTTGCCCAGTGATTAAGTTAATCACGAATTTTTATCCTGTTTACATCATGGCTCTTCAATTGAAAACACTTTCACCCACACAGTATTTCTATTGTGTGCCTGCTGTGTACTAACTAACTAACTAAATGTAACCCTATCCCAAGAAGACCCTTGTAAAATGGCTGATAGAATTCTTACTTTACTTTTGAAAAACATGGCTTTGGCAAGGGTAAATAAATTGTCCCCAGGTCAGACAGCTTGAAGTAGATCTTAAGGTAAGGACCATTTTTTTTCCTCCCCTGCTTCTGAAATCAATGCTTTGAAAATAGCAGGAAGTCAGTAAATATTTGTTTATTGATCAAGTTGTGTCAGTAAGACTTTCGAATCTTTAGACTTGAAATATCGGAAACACACATTACCAAGAAAAGTTGTGGGATTGGCTTCTGGTAGAATGCTCCTTGTCCAGAATGTTTTCCATCCTGTCATTTTTGGAGGCAAATAAATGGAAGAGATGCGGTCTGGAGCTTCCTTGCCAAATGGTAATCATGAGATTATGTAAAGTTATGTAAATTGTATCAGATGCTATTTGGGTGTTTCTGCACTACATGAAAACTGTAAGCACAAAGCGGCACCGTGAGATGATTTTCCTTTTCGGTGTCAGCCACCAGGGAATTCGCTTTCTCCTGCTCTGAGTCCAGCAGTGGGTCCTGTAGGTCAGGCTCCTGGCTGATTCCGTGCGGGATGTGGGCCGGTGTGCGGGTCTCGGGGCCTCTTGTCGGCTGCTGTTCACCCCTCATCTCCCTGTCGGCGCCTGTCCTCTCTGACCCCTCCCCCGTTGAGTGTCTGGGCCCTGGACTGCTACTGATGGGGTCCACGTCCGAGCTGGGCTCCCATGCTGCTCACGTCTCAGCCCTTGTGGACCCTTTAATCCCCCCGCTGACCCTGGGGCAGTGCCTCTGAGAGAAGCCTCCTGTTGCCTTTGGGCAGACGGGATTCCGTAGCGCAGAGTGCCCTCCTGGGACCTCTGGCTGTTCCCCCTCTGACCTGCCTTCTTTGTCTCCCCGCCTGAGCTGGGAGCCCTCATGCCATCTGTCCCCCTCCATCGTGCTGCTGACTGTCCTCTAGCCTGTTGGGCTGGTGAGCTTCTCCTGGCCCTTTTCCTGCCCTGGGCTCCTGAACAAGACTCTTCTTTCCTGCCTCTTCTTGTCAAGTCCTCTCCCATTAAGGCTCAAGTTTCCAGAGCCGTGCCTCCATCCAGGGCCATGCCCTCCATCCAGGGCCATGCCCTCCATCTAGGGCCATGCCCTCCATCCTAGGGCTATGCCCTCCATCCAAGGGCCATGCCCTCCATCCAGGGCCATGTCCTCCATTGTAGGGCCATGTCCTCCATCCAGGGTCATGCCTCCATCCTAGGGCTGTGCCCTCCATCCAAGGGCCATGCCCTCCATCTTAGGGCTATGCCCTGCATCCAAGGGCCATGCCCTCCATCCAGGGCCATGCCCTCCATCCAGGGCCACATCCTCCATCCAGGGCCATGTCCTTCATCCAGGGCCATCCCTCTATCCAGGGCCTTGCCTCCATCCAGGGCCATGCCTCCATTCAAGGGCCATGCCCTCTGCATTTATCTGAGAGGTCAACAGGACTCACCCATGGTGAGTGTCTCTTCCAGAGCTCTGTGCTGTTCTGAGAGTACCTGCCCACTTGGCTTACTTATAAGCGATGTGACTAATGCAGATGTCCTTCTGGATACAAAGTTCTACGACATGTTTAAAAAGTGGGTAATGTGACTTGATCATGGCTTTTGCTTTTTTGAGTGCTTGCATCTTAATTTTATAGCCTGTTCCCAGCTCTGAGAAGTGCCAGACATAGAAGTCAGGATAGCATAGGCCAGTGGCCTCCGATGTTAGCACCACACGTGCACCGGACAGGAGGGGCATCTGGCCTGGGCTCTGCATTCTAGAAACTTCATGAGTCACAAGTATAAAACAACTACATTTATTAAAGAATGCAGAACCATCTTACCCACCTGGGGATCTTGCACTCAGGCTGGGCACAGCCACCCCTCATTCTGGGACTAACATTGGTTGGGCACAAGGGACATGATTCTGTATATGTTTTGAGCCCTTAGAAAAAAAGGCCTGTGTCTGATTGCTGTGGATTTTGTGGGTGGTGGCATTGCCCTAAAGAAGAGGTAATGCATGCGTTAATAAAGCTCCATATTACTAAAGAGAGAGCACAGACAAGACGCTTTTGCATATGGAAGTGTCCCTCTTCAGGCGTGCTGAGCATCCTCATTTTTGTTGTTGTTGCTTTTTTTTGGTGTCCCGTTGTGTGGTTCTACAGGCACTTAGTAATTGGTGCAGAATTTGCAACACTCCTATACATTGGTGGAGGAATATTGTCCAATATTAAAATTTGATTTTGGTTATGAAACAACCATTTTACGATATAAATTCATGCTCATCTCACATGTGTGCATGTAGCTCTAGAGAGCGTTTGTGAGGCATGACATCAATTTTTTACATTGGCAGCTGAAGGATATTGAATGCTAGAACCATGAGTAGTTTGACTTTTTATAAACATATATAATAAAAGGTTAAATATTCAGAAAACCTGATAAAATATTTAATTTTACTTAAGTATTTTGGATGAAAATTTTGATATTTGCTAATTATAATTTGGAATTTTCCTATTGATTTCAGTCGATTTAGAATATTTAGAAGGAAAATAGCTTTTTTGGAGATGCATAGTAAGATAACTTGAAATTTTGATTTTTGCGTTTGGATTTACATTGTTTTAATTGAAAACATTAAAATGTATAGAGTGGATATAATTATATTTTATAATTTAATTATTTTATAATTTATAATATGCATTAAGTAAAATTAATATTAAATATTCATAAAATATATAATTTATAACTTATAATTATAAAAATTATAATATTTTAATCCCTTAGATGATTTCTATTTAGTATGATTTTATTTAATAACATGTTATTAAATAAAATGTATATTAAATATCATGTTTATAAATAAAATTTATATATAAAATTTGTAATATCAATAAAATATATAATCATTTTATAATTTATGATATAGTTATAAAATATAATATTTATAATTTTATATTTTAATCTCTTAAAGGATTCCTGTGAATATGGTACAAATTATGTGAAAAATCTTTATTTTGCTTTTAACTAGGTAGTGCTTTTTCTAAAAAATAAAGATAAGGAAAATAATTTTTGTGGAGTAAATATGTGATGATCTATGAATTATGTAAATCTCTAATTTATTGCTCATCCAAACACTGCCAGCCCATCAACAGCCAGACACACCATCATCATCAAATTTATTAATCTTCAGCATTTTGGCAACTTGCAGTCGTATATAAACCATAGCTTTTTTTTTTTTTAAACCATAGCTTTTTACATACTTTCTGATTCTGTTATGATGAAAATCTATATCCTTTGTCAGCAAAGGAGGATGGGACATGCTTGACCTCACAGCCTGTTCACTTGATAACAGCTTGATAATAACTTGAGAATACTTCCACGTGTGGCACGCAGGTCCGTATTTGTGCTGTTGCTGGGCCTGGACAAGGCTTCCACTCCGGGCCTCTCACGGCCCCCCTGACCCAGACGTCTTGGGACAGCTTGCATCCCGGGAGTCGATTCCCAGACCCTCATATTCTGTCTCTTTCCTGAAACTCGACTGTGAAGACACCTCTGGGCGTCCTTCCCTGCCACCCCAGCCAGCCCACCTTCTACTATAGACACCGAGCACAAGACATCGGTGTTTTAAGGGAAGCCTCCTCTAATTCAAGACCTTATGTTAAAGTATAATGCTTTAATGCTAAACCATCAAATTTTATGATGTTACTTATGTTTTGCTTGGGACCAAAAATAATTTTATTTATTTATTTTTATTTTATTTTATTTTTTAAAGATTTTATTTATTTATTCATGATATACATACTGAGAGAGAGAGAGAGAGAGAGAGAGAGAGGCAGAGACACAGGCAGAGGGAGAAGCAGGCTCCATGCAGGGAGCCTGATGTGGGACTTGACCCCGGGACTCCAGGATCACACCCTGGGCCGAAGGAGGCACTAAACTGCTGAGCCATCCAGGGATCCCCGCAAAATAATTTTAATGCTCTGAGCCTAGAGAATTTTTTTTTTTTTTTAGTTTATGGCTGGAGGGATTTAAAAACGTTTTAAATTACATATTACATTTTTTGTTGTGGAGAAGTAAGGCAGGAGGAGCAGTAAGTGGTGGGAATGAAAAGATAGTACGCCAGGTACGAGTCAGAAGGATGTGCGACGGGGCTGCACCATACAGATGGTTAAGGTAGCGCTCATTCAGGTGCATTTAAAATTGCACGGTGGAGAGGTCCAGGTCATTCTTTCGGATGCAGTTATGGGAGCGATATGGCCGTTTTATTCAAAGTGTCGTATGTGGAGTCATAGGAAATGACATCCTTTGCAACCATTTAAATGACTGAACGATTTTGGAATGCTCAGTTGAAAATATGTGACCAGGGAGCATAGTTTTTCAGAATTATTTGGAGGAGGGATGTGAGCAATAGAATTTGACACCTGTATCAGCTAAAAGGCCATTCTGAAAAGCCGATTAGTCCCTCTTGCTCTTCTGGGCAGATGTTTGGCCTTTATAATCTGGAAGGTGTACTTTCATCCCCAGGGGGTCATTGCCTGAGCCTTGCCTGGCAGGTGTCTCAGTATTCTGAATGTCCTTCCATGTCCATCTTAGACTTGTAATTTAGGTGTTTAGGAGATTTTTAGGGCTTTGAAAGGATTTCTCATAATGGGGCTTTTACAGAATTTATATTCAAGTCATGGTCCCCTGCAAGTATTTGTACAGGGTTCTTTGGTGATGGGAACATTACCTTGGGTTGATGGGGAGGAGCCCTCTCATGGCTGCCAGCAGCTGTTCTGGTCCACAAACTATATTTCTATTGCTCTAGGAATGGAAAAAATTTTACGTCCATTTACCAAGGATTATTTAACCAGGTTCTACTATGTACTCAGGGGCTTTTTTAGTGGGAATGTATGATATGGTTATTAGTAAACATTTTACGCGAAGCTCATTTATAATATGGTTAACTGTTGGCCAATGGCATGTGCTCAGATGATGGGCTTACTTTTGGAAATGAATTTTTAAAAAATATTTATTTGAGAGAGAGAGAGTGCACACATGAGCGAGCATGAGTGGGAGGAAGGGCAGAGAGAGAGAATATTTAAGCAGACTCCCCGCTGGGCGTGGAGCCCACCAACACTGACGTGGGGCTTGGTCTCACAACCAAATTCCTCATCATCATCCTGGGCACAGAGCAGCTGGGTGGGGGCTCCCAGCTACGGGAACTGTCACTGCACTGAGAAGGCTCTCCCGTTTAGACACAAGAGCTCCCTCGCGGACACTTCCCTCTGTCTCACCTAGGAAGGGGGGGCCCTTAGGACCCGTTGCATTTAAACAAAAAAGTTGGAATAACATGAGGGTGAGGGTGAGTGTCCGTCACATAGTACTGGGGGGTTCCAGAGAGCTTCCGAGTCTGCACCGTGTCCTGCTGGTATGTAAATGAAATCAGTGGGTGTATCTGGAGCTGCCTCCTGTGCAGGGAAGAGTGGTCTTCCGGCCACCTGGGAGAGGGCGAGTATGGCCTGAGTCAGGGGGTCTGGCTGGTGGCTCAGCTCTGCCTCTCACCGGTCACTGGTCACTGGCGTAACCTTGGAAGGAAGTCACTTAACCTGTATACATCCCCCTCTGCATCTTTAGAAAGGTTGATTAATGCCTGACCTTGCTCTTGTTGACTGGTAGTGTCAGCCCCGAGTCTGATGGCAGACTCGGAAGCTCTCTGGAACCCCCCAGTACTATGTGACGGACACTCACCCTCACCCTCATGTTATTCCTCCTTTTTTGTTTAAATGCAACGGGTCCTAAGGCCCCCCCCTTCCTAGGTGAGACAGAGGGAAGTGTCCGCGAGGGAGCTCTTGTGTCTAACAGGAGAGCCTTCTCAGTGCAGTGACAGTTCCCGTAGCTGGGAGCCCCCACCCAGCTGCTCTGTGCCCAGGATGATGATGAGGAATTTACTTTTCCCCCACAATCTTGGGGAATTTTGGTCATACCTCTGTTCAGAGTTACCCTAATTCTCTCACTTAATTAAATGTGTGAACCTTGGACAAAAGCTCCTCATTTCTAAACTTTGTGACTTCCAGTATTCTCATGGAGGGTAATTGCTAGCTGCCTTATTGGATTGTTTTGTATATTAAATGAGATTTGTATGAACTCAGAGCTGAGTTAAGAATACAGGAGGAAATCTAGAAATATTGTCTTTTTCTTCCTTCATCCTCTGGCTGAAGATGGTATTTTTTTTCATTTTTCATTTTAGTTATTGATTGATTTTTTGCAAGACCTTACTTTTTTAGAGCAGTTTTAGTTTCACAACAGAAACTGAGGGGAAGATACAGAGATTTCTCATATACCTCCTGCCCTCACACCGTGCAGAGTGTCCCCCACTGTCAGCACCCCCACCAGGTGGTCCAGGTGAGCCTAACACAGATTCACCAGCATCACCATCTTTTTTCAAAAGATAATCAAATACTGGAAATCAAATACTGGTTGCATCAATCTGATATGTGTCTCTATGGTCACTGGGTACTGTACAGTCTGTGGGTTTGGTCACATGTATAATGACGTGTACAGCATCACAGAGTCGTCTCAGTGTCCTGAATGTCCCCCTGGTCCACCTTTCCATCCCTCCTCCCGTCCCCACCGCAGGCAACCACTGATCTGTAACACTCTTATTTTTTAGGCCTGGCACACAGTTAAAGCTCCATGTTTGTTAAGGACAAAGGCCCTATACTAATTGCAAGAAATAACAGCAATCACCAACAGAAACTAATTGGTAGCAGTGTGTGCATATTATTTAGGGAAGAGCCTTTTGAATCTTATTGCACTCACACACCGGGATCCCACTCCTGGGTGTTGAAGCCTAGTGCGTGTTGGAAGCGGTGGTTCGACAGAGAGGAGAGCCACTAGTCACATACCCTTGTGTTGAAGATAATGATGACCAACAGCCCGACTGCAAGGGAAGAGAAAGAAAATCTGGGGAAGGTGGTATCAGTGGAAGAGCAATCTGATGCCATTTACTGTAGGAGCAAATAGCCCTGTCAGTAGGTCTGGAGAGTACAGGGTTATTATATAGGGAAGTGTCAGCTGTTACTGGGAAAGCTGAGTAATTGGTTTATATGATTCTCAGTCTTCAAAAAAGTTTTACATTTATTTTGTATATTAACTAAGCAGGTGGCAACAGAGGGATAACATATGGAGAAATAAAGATTGTAAAGAACTACTGCTCTTTGACGGACAAGTGCTTTATGAGTAGAATGTGTCATGATTATAAGTATCTTAGAATTTTCCTGCCAGAGCCATACCTGCAGTGTAAGACACTGTCTCCCCTGAAACATGGTAAATCCCTAAGATAACACAGCCTTGGGGCATCGGCCTGGTACACAAATGATTTTTATGATTTTAATGATTTTTTGTATTTTGGGATGTAGTGAGGTGAGCTGTGTTGGTCAGCCAGAGGACGATGCTCCGAGTAGGCCTTTACCTGGTGAGGACCCAGGATGGTGCTCAGATGGAGCCCGTGGTGGGGACCCATGGTGGGGGCACCTGTCACGATGGAGAATCAGGCCAACCCACAGTGTGGCTCAGTGAGGCCAGCATTGAGGCAAGTTCCGTGATACTTTGGCTGCCTGTTGAGATCGGGCGGATGGTGAATCCAGATAGGAAGTCCAGGTCATGTGGTCCAGGCCTGGGGTCTGGGACTGGCCCGAGCAAAGCAAGACCCCAATCAGTAGCGTGGACCATATGGGAAAAAGATCTCGAACCTACAACAGGATTGGATGCTGGAAGGATCAGAGCTGGCCTGGTCTCATGGGCAGTGTAGACCAACCAAGGCAGGAGGAGGGAGCTGTGGAGTGGAGCCCTAGGTGATGCTCCCGGGACCCTGAATGGATGACGTGAGCGAAGGGAGCTTGGATGGGATGTGTGTGTGTGTGTGTGTGTGTGTGTGTGTGTGTGTGTTCTAGGAGTTACAGCTTGGCTCCTGGGGCCTGGGATGAGTGGCTTGTTTACTTTCAGGATGTGGCCGTGAGAGGGCTTCTGAGCCTTCTTGCCTCTTTGAGAACTGCTTCCCCACAGGGGCATCCTACAAACTGGGTGATTTCTCCTTGGACAGCAGCTAGTCCTTGATACACAGGTATCTTAGATCGGTGATGAGGAGGGTGGCCATCAGCTGGCTCAGCCTAAGGGTCTGGGGAAGGCAAAGGTGCCTAAAAGAGGCAGACCTGAAACCAGGGAGCATCCAGCATCCAGCATCCAGTCGTTGGTTCCATCTGCTTTAGGTCCTCGGTGGCATCCTGGACCCACACCAGGGGCTGGCTGTGGGGATAGGACTCTGGGATGGTGCTGAGGACTTCATCAAACATTGAGAAATTGAGCACCTGTAGCTTTTATTAACCGAGTGTCACGTTGTTTAGGTTATTTTCACATTTTTCTATCTGAGATTGAGGAAGAGGCCTGTGATTCTCTCTGCTGTCCTAGTGTCAAGGAGGGGACTTAAAAGACATAGGAAAGGTCATTACATATTATAGATTCTTGAGATGTCAGAGTCAGGAGGAAAGCAGGAGAGGGTCTCATGAGCCCCCTGGACTGGGGATCTTTGAGTGTCTGATGCTTTTAAAAGAATACTTTTTATTTTTTTAAGAGCAGTTTTTAGGTTTATAGCAAAATTGTGGGGAAAGTACAGAGAGTTCCCATACATTCCCTCCCGCAGCTCACAGACAGCCTCCCCCAGAATCAGCATCTCCCCGCCATTTGTACAGATGGATGAACCGGCATCATGCCCCCCAAATCCATAGTTGACGTTAAGGTTCATTCTTGATGGTGTACATTCTATGGGCTTGGACGACGAATGATACTCTTAACATCTAGCATCACATGAAGCAGTTGTACCGCCCAGAAAAGCCTCTATTACTGCACCTGCTCATCCCTCCCCGCACCCCTTGGCCACTGTGGCTCTATACTGAGTCTCCAGAGTCTTGCCTTTTCTAGAATGTCAGATAGTTGAATCCATAGGGTAGGGGACCTTTTCAAACTGGCCTGTCTATGCAATCATCTGTACTTAGGATTCCTCTGTGTCTTCGCGTGGCTGACTAGGGATTTTTTTCACTACTTCACTGTTTTATAGGTGTCTCGTCTTTATCTTGGCGATTATCACGTTACACCCTTAAAAACCCTGAGCTCAAAAAAAAAAAACCCAAAAAAACCAAACCAAACAAAACAAAAAAAAAACCCTGAGCTCTGGACGCTGTAGCAATAACCAGGTATGGTGTCCTGCCCCGTGCGTGAGAACATGGATGTGCCAAAGAGCTCCCCTTCAGAACAGGCCAGAGCAGCCTGTGGGTTGTAGAGGTTGTCTTTCCTGTGAAAAGAATTTATATGTCCAACATTTCTTAAAAGAAGGTATCAAAGATGAGCCCGAATCTAGTTATATACAGCAACTTTGAGGATGGAAAGATTACACAAAATGAGGCCCAGCTGTTCATCTTTTAAAATGTTCTGAGAGTATTGAAGAGAAATATGATTTTAAAGGTTTTCATAATTTATTATTTTTCTGGTTATCTCCTACCAATTGGCAGAGCTGTTAAGCATTGTTGATTAAACAACGCAGATTTTCTAAGAGCCCATTTGACATATTTACACAATGATGACTAATAGCCCCCCAAAGCCCATCGTGGATTATAGAAAGGAGTTATTGCCATTAAAATCATCTTTAATGATTTTTTCCTCACTAGACAGTTATGTCAAGTCATTAGAATCTGCTCAGCTTATTTCTTAGAAAATTATATGATGAATATCTTCTGAGAGTGTCATAAAGCAAAATAATTTGCCAACTCACACCAACTTCCTACCACCCTCAAACATAATCAAAACAAAACTCTTTGAAAGTCTCCAAAGAAAATAAAATTTATTTAAAACCTAGTTTCTGCTTTCAATGTTTTATGGCCCTTTAGAGATTAAGGGATGATTTATATGTCTTGTTCAGTGTTATTTGGAGTAATACTTAATCACAGATTTGTTTTTTGAAATGAATAAAGCAACTTTTTTTATGTTCTTCATCTGTATATCTAATGTATAATTTGTTAGCTCATCAAAATTAATTTTATATTCCTAATGTACATGGAGCTTTAGATTTATAAGTCCTGCTAATGTTCTTTCGGTAAAGTGTATGTATTTATGTGCCCTTCCAGCGTGGATTTCTGCAAAGCATTTATGCAAGGAGGGTGTTCACATAAATAACCAACTGGCAAATAAATGTCAATTAAACATTCTATTAACGTAGCTGGCAGCAGTTCTTTAACAAATATTTAAGTGTAGTATATTAGATTAAATTTAATTTTTTTGAAATGCTTGCCTACTTAGCTTCCCGACTTAACTCGTCTTTCTGCTATCAAAAGCATGTTTTATTTTACACTGAGAGAAGTATAGGTTGACTCTGTGTACATATGAATACAACTTGCTTAAGTACAGTTGACCCTTGAACTTGATGGGTTCCTACTGAGAGGGTCCGCTTGTATGCGGGAATTTTTTTTTTGGGGGGGGGTAAATACAGTACCTTAAATGTGTTTTCTCTTCCTTATGGTTTTCTTCCTGACTTCATTTTAAGAATACAATGTGTAATACATTTAACACACATTTATATACAAAGGATGTGTTAATCCACAGTTTATGTTGTCAGTAAGGCTTCCAGTCAACAGTAGGCTGTTAGTAGTTAAATTTGTGGGACTCAGAAGCTATATGTGGATTTTGACTGCACAGAGGTCAATACCCATCACCCCCATGATCCTCACAGTTGTTCAGGAGTCCAACTGTATTATAAAGATTTTTAGTGGTTTTTAGATGCACAGAGAATTGATTATTATTGATCTTTTTCTTCTAATTTCATGGTACCCTTTCTTCTTTTTTTCTAGACCCTCTTTCCATTTTTTCTTTTTCAAAATTTTTCTTGTTTAGGGATTTGGTTTTTTACCTTACAGCTCATCTAAGGTCCTTGATTGCATGGTTTATGTATTAGGGTGAATTGTAAACTTCTATTACAGATAGACCCCCGCCCCAAATACGGTGGCTTACAGCCATTTAGAAGTATATTACCCTTTCTGGCAGCAGGTCAGGGGTGAGTGGTTCAGGATGGTGGACCCATCTTGGGTCCTTGCGGCACTGGTTTCTCTCCAGTTTGCTCTGTACCAGTGGATGGTAGAAGCTTGAGTCTTCGCATTCCCAGCAACAAAGACAGAGAGAGTCCGGGGCCAGCTGCTCACTTTCCATGGGCCAGAATTTAGCACCTGCCCATCCCTTGTTGCAAAGGAGAGTGAGAAATGCACTCTGTAGCCATGGAACCCAACTTCATAGCTGAAAATCCTGGGGTGTGGAAGCTTCTTTTACTGAAAGAAATAAGGGAAGAAATACTCCTCTGGGACAGTTAGCAGTGTCTGCTATAACTCACTTAGCTAACACACATTTTTTAAGGTAACTATTTCATCTTTCCAAACATCTCAAGGAAAACATAAAAGTGCTTGAAATATAAAACAAAACCAAACCAAACTACTTTTTTTTTTTTCCATTTGGGAGTCAAAGTGCATTTTTTGGTAGGTTATAAAGTACCTTAAATTTCTAGCTTGCAGCATTTGTTCTTGATTTAATACGATACATGCTTTCCCCCTGTTTTAACTTTTAAAGAGATTAATGGCTCATGATCCGATTGCCTTTCTCATAGCTGGGGTACGCCAGCCACACTCTTCGCTGTGTTTTTAAGATGTAACATATCTGTGGCACAACATAAAATCACTTACTACTTCTGCATTTCTGTGTGCTTAAATATATCCTATTGAGCCTAGATTCACCTTTTTCATTTTCAAATTCTATTTTTTTAAAGTTTGAGTTTATCAGTTAACGTGTACAATATTTTCAAGAGACAAACAGTTCTAAAAGGCTTGTTTTAAAAATTAGCGGTGTCGTGTTACATCCTACAAAATACTCTCACTCTATAAGTATTTTTAACTCTTTAAGATGAGTACATGGGATAAAAAAAAGCCCCCCCCACCCCAACAAGCATTGTACAGTTTTCAAATATACCAGGGATAGAAAGATCTTGCACGTGTCTTCAAAAACCAAAAATCAGATTCTATACAGACTATTGATTACAATATTTTGATTCAGTTACCTTATACAGAGAGATGGAAGTGAATGTTACAGGATGTGTACTCTGTGATGTGTATAGTCAAGACCAGACAGCCATCAGCTCTTGCCATTTTGAACCTTAGTATTGGAGTGGGAATGAGAGAATTTGAGATCTGAAGATAATAGTCAGGTGTTTGATGCCTTTATTCTTGCCTTGAACTTGGTCAGAATTTAGTGCTCAGCTGGGTGGCGGTGATTCATTCCGTTTTCAAAAGTGTCAGTGGTTTTAATAATACCGTTTTTCAGTTACTAGATGTAGAATAGTTAGCTGCGTAGATGACTCCTCTACCCTGATCGGACTACATTCCTGTCATCATATGCGATTCCTTGTAAGAAACCAACGGAGGAGGAGTGCCATTTACACAGAGATTGAGCACCACATTTGGATGGTGTGTCTGATGGATGAGGGGAGAGTGCAAGCTCGGACCTACATGTCTCTGGAATTGATCACAGGGTCCTTGTAGATATCTATCATTCTGCGCTTGTAGACTTGGCCACAGAATAAAGGATGTCAAAAAGATTTTTGGGGTTGTTACTTTACGTTAAACTTCGGTTTTCTTATTTCTGTTTGTTTGGAGTGGTCATGAAGGGACTTGGTGACTTTTAGGAAGGTCTTTTTGAACCTGTAAGCTCTGGACTCTAGAGTTTATTTTTTGTAGGTTGGCCCAGTCTTCATGGACAGAGAAGCAGGATTCTCTACTTCCCAGCTCTCGCTTGGGCAGTTTTGCTTCTGGAGGCCTCCTGGCTCTGCCTCCCTGTCCAGCCCTCTCCCATCTTCTGTCTTTCCCTGTGGGTCTTCTTTTTCTACTGATTACCTGAGATCCCTTCACAACCTTTTACTATCATCTTATCCATGTGCCATTTGTCACAAAAAATTAATTATGAATTGTAGATGAAATAGCCAAATAAAAACTCTCTTTGTTCCCTTTTTTTCTTCAGGATGTCACAGCCACACATTGATCTTGTGTTCCTGGACCCATAAAAGGCAAAAATTCCTAAGACTTGAGCATTAAGTGGGTAGGATGATAGAAAACTTCCCTCTTCTAGTATGAGGGGCAAGTCCATGCATGTGCGCATAGCACAGGGCTTACACCAAGAGCCGTTGACTAATTTAGTCAGAACATACCATGGCTTCTTATCAGAGGCACATGAATAATTGTGAATGGGTAGATGATATTTGCATCAGTGAATGAGAATAATATTAAGAATGAACATTTTCTCCTTTAATTTTACTGAATTTTCAAGAGACTATGACAACCCTGCCAAGAATTTGGGGGAGTTGTGGAGATAAAGTCACATTTTCTGCCCCTTCACCTGAGAGTCCCCATGGCCTTAATGGTATGTTCCCAAATCAGAATTATAAGCTCATTCTGCCTAAATCAATGTTGGTTTTCTTGTATGAGAAGGTTCCTGGCACTATGTTCTTGTCTTTATGCCTCTGACACATGTCTGTCTTCCTTCTCCCCAACAAAGGCTAATATGATTCTTTAGAAGACATTTTATTATTAGTGATATTGCTTGTATTTTTAATTTGTTTCAGGGTAGTTCATGTTTTGGGTCTTTGAAGCAACTGTTTTCTTGCCAATTCCAGATAAAACAAAGGATATAGGACAGGAGTGATGACTTTTTCTTAAAATCGAAGTTAGGCATATACACATATATTTTTTTGGTTGTAAGACTTATTCCTACTGATAATCTTGTAGACTTTCACTACCTTCAGAATATTCTAGAAGGGCATCTGATCTCCCCATTCCACTCAGTACACAGGTGAAATTTTCTCAGTTGTGCAGATTTAAGTGTGCACCCACAGCATGTTGCTAGTAGGCTAATAAATGTGATCTGAACTCATGATGTTTATAGTTTTCTTGTCATAAACAGATCTGTATGGGAGTCCCATTGGGATTAGTACCAATTGGCTGTTAGTTTCTGAGGTTCTTCCTCTGGAGGCTGTGGTACCTCTACAGTGAACACATGGTAAATCCATTTTAATGAGGCAGTGAGCTGTGGACCAGGTAGGTTTAAGAAGACAAAAAGAATTAATGCCCAAAGTCATCAACTTCACAACTCTATGTTGGCACATTCTGCTAAAATCTGGAGCTCTAGTCATTACTTGCTGTGGTTTGCAGCTTGCCTTTTTCCAAATGAATGTCAAAATGCCCCTCCCATTCTGCTTTTTTAAAAATTTTTATTTATTTATGATAGTCACAGAGAGAGAAAGAGAGGCAGAGACACAGGCAGAGGGAGAAGCAAGCTCCATGCACCGGGAGCCCGACGTGGGAATCGATCCCAAGTCTCCAGGATCGCGCCCTGGGCCAAAGGCAGGCGCCAAACCGCTACGCCACCCAGGGATCCCTCCCATTCTGCTTTTAAAAAACTCTTTTATTGTGGGAAATTTCATCATACCCAAAAGTACATGTGCTATATGGTGACACCCTCCACCCCCATCTGTCCATTGCCCAACTTTGATCATGGTCAGTCAAGGCAACCTTATATAATCAATACTCCCACCCATTTTCCCAGTGTGTTTTATCGTGAAGTAAAGCCTGGACTTCATATGTCATCTGTAAATACTTCAACAAGTGTCTCTAATGGATGATTCTGCACAAGCTGCATCTCTAAATCAGTGGCCATGAGACTTCATCGTATATGCTGTCATGGTGCATATCATCACTGTAAAGGAAACGGACTCTTCCACAGGATTCATCTAAGTGGATAGATAAAATACTCTAGAAATTGGTATTGCAAATAGTTGGCGTTAACAGTGCACAGTCTGTCTTCATTCCTGGAGTTGTTCTCACCTGATGTTCCCTGTCTCCATGTCCTCTCACCCCGTCCATCCTGAGGCTCTGTCTTCTGTCCCTTGTTGTAACAGGGCACTTCAGGTCACAGAAACCCTCCTATGTACCACTGAATTCAGTGATCTCTTCCTTAAGCCTTCTCATCAGTGATTGCATTTGTCGTTTGGTGGCTCCTTCTTCTCCCGACTGCCGTCTTTTATTTGATCGTCCTCCTGATCCCATTCGATTTCCAACTATCCTTGACTTTCCTGCTGAATGGCACCACCGTTTTAATTTGCCGATATAATACAAGATGAAATAAAATAGCCACATTCTCCCAAAGAATTTTGAAGCGTGCGTATACGGTTCTGTCTTTACGGCCCCCAAGCATTGATTAGTCTTTCCCCGGCCAGGCTGGTCATGCTTATGTTCAGCTCTGGGCTCTTCCTATTTGTAAAACTCTTGTAATGAGCCAGGAATTGCTATTGTATTCAAATAGAATTCTAGCTAATTCCAGCGTAAAGAAATTAGCGAGTTGAAAAGTAAAACATAATTATGCGGGAAAATAGGCTGATTTAATGACTCCATGAACAACACATTTTACACTTTTATTATTTCAGGGTGATATTTCATTTGCAAATGATTTAGGATCTTTAAAACTGTTGGAACTGAGTGAATTAAGATGGGTTGAATGAAGTACTTCAGTTTTTATATATGTTTGCCTGATACTTCACACCAGCAGGTGCAACACTTGTTAAGGGAATGTTTGTTTTTCCTTTGAGGTGTTTTCTTTGCAGCGCCTGAGAGGCTTTTGGAAGAGCCCTGGTGATGTGCCATGCCATAAGGCATGATGGCCAAAAATGTTTTGAGTACAGATGCAGTGACTAAAACAATCAAATTAGAGGGTTGTAGCCCAGAATCGCTGGCCAGTTTTTTTTAGGTATAATCCTTTGTTACTTTCTAGTACAAAGGATGTAATGTAGTATCTTTTGCCTAATATGCTAAAAGTGTTATTTCTGATCTGGACCAAAATTTAGCTCATTTGTAGGATACCACACATCCTACACACCAGAGCGGATGGATTCCCTTTCTAAGCTAATGTGAAGGGTTCTATGCAGTTTATATATATATCTCTGTGTTCCTGAACATGCTCTTAAGGATGTTCCTTTTTTGAGAAAGAGAAGATGTTTATGTGAAGTTTTAGTTGCGGTGGGCTGCAGATTCTTTGTAGCAACCAGGATGCTAATCCAGAAGCATGTGGCAGGTAGGGTCAGCAGGTAGTGCTCACTGAGCTATGTTTTTTTTTTTTTTTTTAAGATTTATTTATTTGAGAGAGAGAGAGAGAGAGAGCGCGCACGCGCATGAGTGCAGAAGGGGCAGAGGGAGAAGGAGAGAGAATCTCAAGCAGACCTCATGCCAAGCCTGGAGCCTGATCTTAGGACCCTGAGATCACGACTTACACTGAAACCAAGAGTCAGACACCTAACCAACTGAGCCACCCAGGCACCCCAAGCTATGTTTTTATTTCATGCCTCCCAAGGCAATGTAATATAGTTGGATTGCAAAACATTGGGTCATGTTTTTATTTTTCTGATTTTTTAAATTGTAAAATACACATCACATGAAATTTACCATTTTGATCCTTTTTAAGTGTACAGTTTGGTGGCATCAGGTACATTCACAGTATTGTGCAGCCATCACCACCATCTAGAGCTTTCTTATCTTCCCAGACTGGGACTCTTTTCCCATGAAACCCTAACTCCCTTTCCCCCCTGCCCCCAACCTCAAGACCACCCTAGCTTATGGTAACCCTTCTACACTACTACAAAGTTTTTATCTGTGTGCTGATTTCTGCTGGTAAAATACCTTGATGCCAGGTTCTAAATGTTGCTTCTTGCATTCCTGGCAGTGTGATGTGGTGCAGGGTTTAGTGGGGCGGTCAGCAAATGAAACTGAATTCTGCAAGTCAGCCCTGAAGCACTTGCCTTAGGATTTCAGTTGATGGGAGATGGTAAAGAAACAGGATGGGGTGGCCCAGTGGTTTAGCAGTTTAGCGCCACCTTTAGCCTAGGGCCTGATCCTGGAGACCCGGGATCGAGTCCCACGTCTGGCTCCCTGCATGGAGCCTGCTTCTGCCTCTGCCTGTGTCTCTGCCTCTCTCTCTCTCTCTCTCTCTGTGTCTCTCATGAATAAATAAATAAATAAATCTTAAAAAAAAAAGAAACAGGATAGTACTTTTTTAGGCTGAGTCAAATGGGTATTGCTGTAGTTAGGAAGAGCCGTGGAAAATCCTTTATCCTGCCACTGACTGAACGATGCTTTAACTTGCAGTTGGTATCAGTATAGGTCATGCTTCTCATTAGCAGTGTGATTTTATGGTGTGCGCATGATTGGAAGCGCACTGTGCTCATCCAGGGCATGGGATGTGCTAGTTCTAGGTGTGGGTTTTTAATGGCATTTCTGTCTTATTCTCTGATTCCACTTTGGCACAGGATCAAGAGGGAAGTAATTCCAAACGGAAGGTTTTTTGTTGTTGTTGTTTTTGTTTTTTTGTAGGGGAGAGAGCTAATGAAAAATCCAGTTACTGTGAAAATGTAAGGCAGCACAGAGTGAGCCCTGTGGTGTGTCCAAGAGTCCAGTTTCTGGCTCTGGTTTGCTTCTGTGTATGTGGAGGGTACAGAGGAGGCCCTGGGATTTCACAGTGAGTTCCCATCCTGTTATCTGGCCAGTGGCTGTGACAAGTGAGCCGCCGGGGAGCCTGGGATGCGCTTGACCTTTATTCTCCTTCCACTGTCATTATTTGATCCCATTATCAGCAGTTAAAGGAAGTAAGCCACTGGCCCTGGGGCTCCGAGGATGGTAGTAGGATGCTCTGAGAGTTTCCCCTGCCTCCTCTTTGTCAGGACCATGTAAAAAATTGCATTTTACTTTATTTATTTATTTATTTATTTATTTATTTATTTATTTATTTATTAAGTCTTATTTATTTATTCATGAAAGACAGAGAGAGAGAGGCAGAGGGAGAAGCAGGCTCCATGCAGGGAGCCTGACATGGGACTTGATCCAGGGTCTCCAGGATCACACCCTGGGCTGAAGGCAGGTGCTAAACCGCTGAGCCACCTAGGCTGCCCAAAAATACATTTTAAATATGAGATTTCCCCTAGGGGCACCTGGGTGACTCCGTGGTTGAGCATCTGCCTTTGGCTCAGGTCGTGATCCCGGGGTCCCGGGATCGAGTCCCGCATCGGGCTCCCTGTATGGAGCCTGCTTCTCCCTCTGCCTGTGTCTCTGCCTGTCTGTGTCGCTCAACCACTGAGCCACCCAGGTGTCCTTCATAAAAGCATTTTATAAGCGGAGAGAAGTGAAAGTTGTTAAAATTTATCAAACTTTTTTTCTCTTATGAGAACAAATATTAGTTTAATCTAAAAAGTGAACTTACTGAAGGATTTCTGACTTTTTCCTCACATTTCCTCCCTGGGTAAAGCACACTATTAAAAGAATAAGCACAAATGGTAGCGCTCTGATTTGCCATTAATATGAATTAACACTGTTTTAAATTTCTTTTATCTTGCCGTGCCCTTGGGTAAACTCTGGGGTTCTCTGGAGAACAAAACCAATAGGATGGATGTAGATAGAGGGAGAGACAGCTGGAAAAGCAGATTTGCTTTAGAAATTGGCTCACAGGGGTATGGAGGCTGAGGCGTCCCCCGATCTGTGTGTGGAGGGTGGAGACCAGGAAAACCCAGGGGTGGGAGGGTGGGAGTCAGTCTCAGTCCACAGGCCTGGGAACCAGGGGCTGATGGCTTAAGTCCTGAGTCTGAGACTGAAGGTCCAAAAACCAGGGGCGGGAGAAGATGGGGACCCCAGCTCACGCACAGAGCTGATTCACCCTTTCTCTGCTTTTTCGTTCTGCTTAGGGCCTAAGTGGATGGGAGGACACTCATCCACCCTCCCACACTGGTAAAGGGATCTTCTTTATTCAGTTTGCCAGTCAAATGCTAATCTTCTCTAGAAATACCCTTGCATGTACCCAGAAACCATGGCTTGCCACTGTCTGGGCATCCCTTTGCCCCCCCACCCCCAGAAAAAAGTTAACACCATTGTTTTCTGACTAAGAATAATTGTAACATCCTTGTCACTTACTAGAATGGAGAACTTCTCAGCTACTCTTGCTTCCCTTACTTGAGTGCATTCATTGGAAAAACTTGAAAGAAACAGAATAAAGTTTAAACTTGTAGTTCCTGGAGCATCTGTAACTAATCTGTGTTCTTTTAGGCTCAAAGGTGCATGTGGCTTAGACATGGCACAGAAGCCGGGCTTCTCTGGGTCTTCATTCCTTTGTCTGTGAAGTGGGAGCGTTGGCCTCGATCATGGGGTCTCGGTGTCAGCTGCAGGACGGGGGTAGATGGATGATGTTGTAGGCAGGTACCCCCAATGTGGATGGGCTAGAGAAGGAAGGGTGTGAGAGACAAGTGCTATTCTGGAAAAGCTCTCCCTGTGGGACCTCACTTTGGTCGCCCATCACCTCCTGGGAAAACTGTTGGATTCAGGAGCATAGTTGGATATATACATTTAAAGGTGGTTATTCAAGTTATTATAATGGTCAGTTTTGACCTGGTTTTCTTGTCCAAATGCACAGTGAGAATTCTTTTCCTTTTGTGAAAAAAATTTACAGGCTCACAGACAGTGTGTCAGGACTAATTATACGAGCTGCGGAGTGATGGAAGGGGGAGAAAAAGTCTTAGCGTGTGGGAGATTTATCAGACACGGCTCACAATGTAAGTCTTATTTCTATATGGTAACATGGTGGATAAGGAAGATTTGATAGTCTGGAGTACTCGTGTCAGAATACGAGTACAAAAGAAGTCACAATGGAATATCAAGTGACATGGTTTTTAAGAAAAAAAGAAAAAATACCTCCCCTTGTGCTGTGCTGGGGGTGTGGCAAGGGAGGGACGGATGCTTTGCTCTTTCCAGGGCTTGCAGCACCTGAGTTGGATGTAACTGGGTTTGAAAATGATGTCAGACTGCTGACACTCACCCTGCAACAAAGGGCTTTTCAACAGAATGACTCAGAGAGGAAAAAGGCATCAGAAGTCCCTCCGTTTCCTGCAGCAAAAAAACCAGGAGTTTCAATCAGAGACTGGTTTTGTGGAAGCTGCAAAAATTAAGTAAGCATATCTGATAGGGAAAGAGCATCCTGTATGTGAAATGAGAGAGACAGAGACAGAGGGACCCAGAGAGAAAGAGAGAGGGAGGGAGGGAGGGGTGGGAGAGAGAGACTTTGGCTAGGGTGGCCTAGCTTGATGGAGTTTTTCTTGATTAGGTAATTACGGTGATTATCAATGACTAAGTGCTCCTTCTAGCTGACACACCTCCTGGGGTGAGCCTCACCGTGGCTGCCTGAGGAACAGATCAAAGGGTGTGCGATGTCTGTCCATGAGGCCACTGGGTGTGGATTCACTCAGCTGACATGATCCTTCCATCTGGGGCGACACAGATTCATTACGTTTGATCATAACAAGTCAGGTGATGTGATTCAGATTAATCCCGGGGCGAGCTGGAGAGAGAGAGAGTGGGCCTGCCCAGGTGAATTGATGGGACTTGATGGGAGTCTCACGACAGCAGCCTTGGAGCTAGCTGGACTAGTTGCTTTTGAAAACAATGAGAACTGTTGTAAAGTTAGCTGCAAGTATTGATTTATCTTTCAGGGTGTTCGGTAGCAGAATCTTGAGAAATAGGCTGCTACGCAGCTGTAAGAGAGATAATAGAGAGAGCTCCCTGCATTAAAAAGCCTTTGCCAGCCCTTCTTTGGCAGAAAAAGAAGAAATTTCTAAATGCTAAGGGTGGTCCCCAGGGCCAGATTCATCTCAGGGAATCTTCCTCCCTTTCCAGAAACCCTGAGAGGCATGTCTTCAGGGACTTCTCGGACCCCTAAGGGTTTGGCAGCTATGGTGGTTTTAAATAGAACTCCATATTTCTTTGACATTTCTCCCATTGAGGGTGGGGTCTAGTCTCTTCTTCTGAGTGCTGAAACATGAGCCATTGGGAGCCTGAGCCAGTACGGACTAGCGCCCCCCCCTCCCATGTTGTGAGGATGCCAGCTGGGGGTTACCCCAGCCTTGGAGTCTCCCAGCCAAGGCCTTAGTATTTGTGGAGCAGAGGCAAGCCAGCCCTCTGTGCCTGTTGGAATTCCTGCCACAGAATCCATGAGCACCAGTGAGTGACTGGTGTTTGAGGCCACTCAGTGCTGGGCTCATTTGTTACGTGGCAGTACTATGGCTGTGGCGCTACCTCCCCTTAGTGCTTCTCCAGCTTGTGCTCAATGAGACCCATCAGGCAAGGTTTCCAATCCTCTCTCCACCTGTTCTGTGTGGTCACTGGTGGCTCTAAGGACTAGACCTGCCAGCGCACAGAATGGTTCATGAGAAACACCCTGTGACCAGGACACCTGGCATCTGAGAAAAGGCTCTTCTTTCTGTTTATGGACTTGGGTGGAAACACAACGTGATGGTCTTAATGTCTGTCCACTGTCATTTCAACCTCAGGAGTTATGTTTGCTGGCCCGTGGAAGTCTGCTGTGATGGCACCAGTGGTGATTTCATGGACTTTGTTACCTTGCTGTGTTTCATGTGGAACCAGGAAGAGAGTTTTGAACCTGCTGAGAAAAAGAGCCACATATTCATGGAGTAGTCAGTGAATGTTAGATGCCTGTCTGCCTTATGTGCATTCCCAGGAAGGCTGAGTTTGGGAGAAAGGAGAGATTAGGCAAGTTGTCAGGGTTTCCAAGGCTTATGGCTGTTGGATCTTTCACGGCAGGTGTGCATGATGCTAGAGATACTTCAGAAATCATCAGAAAGGGCATGATCCACCATTATAAACTTGGAAAGAAATTGCTTGGTTGGTTATAAATCAACAAGGAGAGGAAAATCCTGGGTTCAGACCATCAGAGAAGGTAGCCTTGGTCTCCTATTTATCAGAAACTGGTAAGGATTTGGGGCTACACATCTGAATTCTTCACAGTCACCTCGTTCGTATAAACAAACATTTTTAAAAAGATACACATGTTTTTGTATAAAGAGAACCTCTTGTCTTATAGGTACGAAAGAAATATAACCTCTAGAAGTGAGTTCTGTCTGGGACCACTGAGATTTCAGCATTTAGTTTACCAAAGAGGAAATTGTTTTTGCTCGGAATCCAACAATGGGACAGCCATATGCAAAGCCTTGAAAGTGGATGTAGGCCACACATAGAAACTATATAAAAATAAAACACATTATAGGTCTAGATGTAAGATGTAAAACTATAGAACTTCTAGAATAGAACATGGGACAACATGTTCATGACCTGAGGTTAGACAAAAAGTTTGTAGAAGTGAGTTGGTTAATTTGATTTCATGAAAGTTAAAAGCTTCTGCTGTGTGGGGGCTCAGGGTGGGGCAGATGGTAAAGCGTTCGACTCCTGATTTCAGTTCTGGTCACAATCTCAGGGGTGTGAAATCAAGCCACCCATCAGGCTCTGCAATGGGTGTGGAACCTGCTTCAGATTCTCTCTCCCTCTCCTTCTTTTTTTTTTTTTCACAATATATTTTTTTAAAATTTTTATTTATGATAGTCACAGAGAGAGAGAGAGAGAGAGGCAGAGACACAGGCAGAGGGAGAAGCAGGCTCCATGCACCGGGAGCCCGACATGGGATTCGATCCCGGGTCTCCAGGATCGCGCCCTGGGCCAAAGGCAGGCGCCAAACCGCTGCGCCACCCAGGGATCCCTCTCCCTCTCCTTCTATCCCTCCACCCCTCTCGCCCACCCTGCTCTCTAAAACAGAAAAACAAAAACAAACTTCTGCTGTGTGATGGACACTGTTGAAAGAATACAAAGACAACCTGCTCCCGAAGAAAATGTTCGCAAATCACATATCTGGCGAAGGATATTTGTTTATTTTTTAAAAAAGATTTTATTTATATGAGAGATACAGGGAGACAGGCAGAGATACCAGGCAGAGGGAGAAGCAGGCTCCCTGTGGGGAGCCCGATGTGGGACTCGATCCCAGGACCCCGCGATCATGCCCTGAGACGAAGGCAGATGCTCAACCACTGAGCCACCCAGATGCCCCAGGATTTGTGCTTAGAATCAAAAGGACTCTTAAAATTCAACATGGAGAAAACAAACAACCCAATTAGAAAATGGACAAAAGTCTTAAAAAGACATTTCACCAAAGAGACATGAGGATGGCAAACACAAGCAAAGGTGTGCAGCATCATTAACCGTTAGATAAATGCAAATTAAAACTGCACTGAGATACTACGATACTCCTTTTGGAATTACTAAATATATATATATATAAAATCACTGGTAGTACCTAGTGTTGGCAAGGATGTATATAGCAAGTGTTAACTCTCATGCATTGTTGGTGGGAATGTAAAATGGGGAAACCATTCTGGAAAAAGTTTGGCAGTTTTTTTTTTTTTTTTAAACAAAATCAAACATATGTTTACTGTAATGATCCAGTAATCATACTCTTAGGTACCTGCCCTGCAGAAATGAAAACTTATGTTCATCTAACATCTGCATATCAACGTTTATGGCAGTTTCCTTCATAGTTGTCCAAACTGGAAACAACTCAGATGTCTTTCAGAAAGTGAATGAATAGACAAACTGATACATCCTTGTCATAGAGTATTGTTCAGCAATGAATGGAATGAACTGTTGATTGATATGCGCAGCCACTCCTCTTGGAACAATCTCAAAGGCATTAGGCTTGGTGAAAAATAATAGTCTCAAGGGGTATGAACTGTGTGATTCCATATATATGACCTTCTTTAAGTCAGGGCAGAAAGAAGGTGAGTCTGTAAAGGATAAAGGAGAGAGCTTTTGAGGGAATGATGGAATGGTCCTGATCCTGATTGTGGTGGTGGCAATGTGATTCACACATTATTCATGCGTTAAAACTCGTAAGACTGTACACCCAACAAAAGTCAGTTTGGCTGTATGATAGGAAAAAAAAAAAAAGAAAGTTACAGAAACAATTCTTGTAACTTCTTTTGTTGATGGAAGCGTGAGAACAGTTCCTTGCAAGGAAAACCTGGTTTCTCTCTGGCAGCTGGCTACCCAAATGAGAGAGGTGAAGAAAACGGATTGATTGACAAAACTCCCTGGTGTGAAGGTACCAGCAAGGAGGCACATTTCTTCCTGGTGGTCCCCAGGACATGGTGACACCTCAAAGCTTATCTTTTTTAAGGTAGACCTCCTGAGATATTACCCAAATAAATGCATGGATTGGAATGCCCCCACCTCTCTCCTACACACACACACACACACACACACACACACACGAATTTGATTGGTTTTTAAGAGCAAATTTGGAAGAGAAAGAATTTTTTTGAATTTTTTAAAATTTTTTATTTTTTTAGTTTTTACTTTTTTACTTTTTAAATTTTTTTATTGGAGTTCAGTTTGCCAACATATAGCATAACACCCAGTGCTCATCCCGCCAAGTGCCCTCCTCAGTGCCCTCATCCAGTCACGCGAGAAATAGAAATTACTTTGGGATCAGGAAACATGGTCATGAAGAACCAGAGATTTGAAATTTCTGTTTTAACTGTGTAATTCAGAATTGAGGCTAATTAAATAGCATGTACTGTTTTAGAAAATTAAAGAGTGAGCTTGATACTCTTGTGTGATTTGAAGAAAGATTTAATTCAAGACAACACGAGAAGTTATCATTGCCATTTATACTACTACTACTGCTTACATGGAATGTCGGCAATGTTCTGTAGCTGACCAAGCTGATTTTGAATAGGAATTCAGAGCTAAAGTTATGGAACAGGAGAGATCTGTGATTCCCAGGAGGGCACTCTGTTGAAGCTTGGGAACATTTGGGAATTAGCCAGGCAGTTACTGACGCGGAGGTGCTGAAGACGCCAAATGTCCTGCATTGCACGGGGCCGTCCATACCACAGAGAATTGTTCCCGGGACCTTGGAATGTCCTGCTGGACAGTGGAGGGGAAACACCTGTGTGTCATTCATGGAGCCCGGAACCTGATTCCAACTCCCAGGTTGTTTTTGTATACTCTGTATAGTTCTGAAATAGTCTGAAGTTTTCAGGCATGTGACCACCTAGTAAATGGAGAGAAGATTGTAATTGTTTTGTCTGGAACCCTAACGAGTTATTCACTCTTAGGAAACTGTCTTCACCGGCAACAATGTCCCTGGTGATATTTGAATAACATGCAACACACAAGAATCTGCACGTTTGTGCTAAGTAGCCTTCAGGACAGTTCCACGTGTGAGAACACAGATGAATATCCTTGTGCCTCTTTCAGGGTATAGAAAAGAGTGCCAACAATATTTGGTTTACTACTATCTCCTTTTAAATCCCAGCTGATTTAGTCTAAGTAGATAAAAGCCTTGACTACCACATTTTACATTTTGGGGGGGTCGTACCTGAGTGTTTACACATTGAAACATACTTTATTTTAGTACAAATTACTTTCCGTTTATTATTCTTTTATTTCAAAATTAGGGCATTAGTTTTTTTTTTTAAATATTATACTTGACATGGACATCATTTCAGGATAGTTAAAGGAATGTTATGAAATATTTATAGGAAGAGAGGTTATACATGCATGGTTCAGCACTGATGCCTTGAGATAAGTAATATATACATATTTTATATTTCTCCCAGTGCAACTTCATTCTTTCAGTTATGCTCTATTTTTACTGCATATCATCAACTGAATGTTTGTGTTCCTCCAAATTCATATGCTACCCCGGTAGGAGTATATTTGGAGAAAGGGAACTCTAAGGAAGTAATTGAGGTTAACAAGGTCGTAAACGTGGGGCCCTACTCTGATGGGATTTGTGTCCTCATTGGAAGCGACACCAGAGAGCTTGCTGGCTCTGTTCTTACTCAGAGAAGAGGTGGTGTGAGCCCATGGCAGAAAGGTGGCTGCGTATAAGCCAGGAAGAAGGGGCCTCAGAACGAGACCTCCCTTGTGGGCACCTGGATTCTGGATGTCCAGCCTCCAAAAGTAGGAGAAATAAATGTCCGTGGGTCTAGCCACTCCCTTTGGGATTTTGTTATGGAAGGCTGGGCAGAGTAACACACTCGAGGTTTCTTCCAGCTGATACAAATCACCACTTGGCGGGGGGTGTTAGCTAAAGTGAGTATGGCCGTGATCCTTTTTTGGATGCACTTGGCTTTGGATGTGAGAAGGGTCCCAGGACCATGAGAACCCACAACAGAGGTCTGAGCTCAGCCTGATGGCTCCAGGAGTTCCTGATCCCCTCCTGATGTCCTCTCCAGAGTCACCTGTTACTGCCCCGATTCTGTTATTGTCAGCATAGCGATGTTAACCGAACCGGTGTTTGGCAGACCTTCATTCTCTAACTACCTGAAGATGCTGCAGAGAGAACTTGGCCCCACAAGCACAAAATAGCCAGATGTGTATTTTTGTGTGTGTGATTCTAATGATGATTTGTACTTAACCGCGAAATATTCAGTCTGTTTAGCAAAGGACAAAAAGAAATGAAAAATGTTCATTAAATACCACTATATAAGATACCCCACTATTAACATTTTGGGGTTATCTTTCCACGCAGCTTTCTGTGGATGCATGGCCACCTATCCCTACACACTCAAATTTACAATAACAGGAGAACAATTTTACGTTCGTGGGGGCCTGCCTATCTGCTGTTCAGCAAATTGCTTTTTTAATGGTTTTTCATGGATGTCTTTGGCAGTAAATATGGATTATATATGACATTTTGAATAGCTGCATAGAGTTCCATTGTATGTACACACTATGATGGATGTAACTGGACCCCATTTGATGGACTTTTAGGATATATATATATACATATATATATATATGTATACATATATATCCAAATATAATGTATGTGTTTTTGCTAAAGAGAAACAGCACTCCGTGCAAAGTTCTTGGTACGTATCTCTTTGTTTTAAGAGACTTTGCATCAATCTGTACTTTCTTTTTATTTATTTATTTTTTAAAAATTTTAATTTATTTATTCATAAGAGACACACAGAGAGAGACAGAGACACAGGAAGAGGGAGAAGCAGGCTCCATGCAGGGAGCCCGATGTGGGACTCGATCCCAGGACCCCCGGTCAGGACCTTAGCCAAAGGCAGATGCTCAACCGCGGAGCCACCCAGACGTCCCTGTACTTTTCTTTTTTAAAAAGCTTTTTTTGTGGCTTATATCAAATATACAGAAAAAAGCAGAGATTAAAATAAATAAGACCTGCACCATCCTATGATGGCGCTGTCAAATGCTCACATTCAACATACTTCAGATTGAAAAAATAATCTGGGGGGGACCCCCTGTTTATCCATTCCTTTTCTCTTCTGTTGTAACTACTCTCCTGAATTTGGGGTTCATTTTCCCAGCAGTGTTTTATATTGCATGTGTATTTCTCCACTAATAACATATAATGCTTTTACATATTTTTAGACTTGACACAGGTGGCATCAAGACAGATAATTCTTCAATTTGCCCCTTTTGCTTCTGCTACAACTTCTCAGTTTTCTGCATGGGAGACATGTCATCCTTCCCAAGTCTTCACGGTGGTGAACAACAGCCCCGCAAAGAACAGCATTGGCCAAGTGTCCAGTTTCCATGTAAAGAATTTCTCTGGTGATAATAAAAAGTTTGCCGTTGTGGTTACACGGTCACAGCAACATGCAGAAAGGCTTGTTGTCCCACATCCTTGTCAACACTGAAGTTTTGCTCCTCTGGTAGATGTGAAATGCTATCTTTTTGTGGTTTTTATCTGTATTTCCCTGATGACTAGTGTGGTTTTGTGTGTCGTCATATGTTTATGGGCTGTGAGGGTTCCTCTCCATTTTCACAGTGTTTATCAGAGATTTCCTTCGTTGTTCGTGCTTCCTTACATCTTCTGGAAGCATTCTTTCGTCATTCCAAATTGTTCTTGTATACTTCTAGAATTTCTAATGTGTTAAAAGTCTATGTGTCTGGAATAAGTGCCTGTGTAGGGTGGGAAGGGGCATTCTGTTACTTCTTTCTGGGATGATAACCAGTGTTGTCACACTGACTTTCCCCAATGCTGTGTGGTGCCTTATCTGTTAGAGTCTGTTTGTGTGGAGGTAGCTTTTTAGGTGCCTCTTTTGTTCCATTGGCCTGCTTTCCTTTCCCCACACCTATCCATGTGTCTTAGGTACTGCTGCTTTATGGACAAAGTCCTTCATACCACACCCTTGGCTTTTTTCTCTTCATGATGGTCTCAGAAAAACACGTTCTTGGTCTGTGTGGCAGGCAAGCTGAGGGTCCACTCGACTGTTGAGGATGCTGAGGGAGATCCAGGGCAGCTGGTGTTCAGGGCTAGTCCCTTGTTTTTGGAAGCTTCCTCTGGTAGCACAGTGTGGGTACAAATAAGATCTTGTTCCACATGGACCATGAAGTGTAAGGGTTTGGAAAGTACTAGTCCTAGCTATCCGTTCTCCTTTGACATCCCACATCAATTTAGACATCATAATTTGTCCAGTTCTCTGGAAACTCCTATTGGACTTTTGATTGGACTTTCACTGAATTTATTATTAATTGAAGAATTGGAATCCATATGCTATTGAGTTCAGTTTGCATTTTCCAAACAAGTGTGTTGTGCGTGTAAGCATTTCTAGTTTAATTGGTTAAAGACTTGGTCCCCAGTGTCTCAGAGCTCCCAGATGAGTAGTGAAACCCTACCTTCCAGCAGTTAACATCTTTGGAAGTCGACAAAACAGGGAAACAAAATATGGAAGGTAGAATATTGTGATTATCCTAAGGAATGTATGGATTCTATGTTAGATAACTCGTGGAGAATCGACCGTATCTCCATGGCGCCCCTTATGATTCGGTGTTTTGTCCTGGACACTCTTGCCCGTAGGAACTATGATGATGATCATAAATGCTTTCATGAAACTTTGGGTTTTAAAAGGAGAGATACACATTATTTTCCTTTTTTAAAATGAGAGCTTCCCTTCTCTTTCCTTTTGGAGAGATCGTTAATTTGTTTTTTATATGAGTAATCCTGTAATAAAACTTGTCATATTATTAATTAAAAAGAACACATGCTGGGTCCTGAGGGAAATCAGTTTTATGGAGAAGAGCGTATAGTGAAATTTTGAATAGGAATGTCTTTTGGGCAATTGATTCATTCTCTTGACTGTTGCAGCCAGTAGAGGAGGTGGGTGCTTGGCAGGTCTGCTCTGCTAGTGAATGGGGCTGGCTGACTTAAACTACAGGGCAGTTTACATTTATAAAATCAGTCATTCATGTCCCCATGAAGAGTAGCATTTGGACCTAGCATGATGTAGTGAAAGATGTGGATTTAGGGGCCAGAAAGACCCATTATTGAATCCTTGCTACAGCCCCTTACCACTCCTCACAGACAGAGTGGACTCCAGGACAGACTCTCCTCATCTGAAAAAGGGGAGGGGGAGTGATGTTATTTACCTTATAGAATCTGGTGGTGACAATGAAAAGAAATCCCTGTATTGTGATGGACCTGGTTGCCAGGAAGCATGGCTTCTGCTTTTCTCTGGGATTTTATGTCCTATTTCTCGTAGCTTGAGTGGTTGTCCTGGAAAAAACATCTAAGGAAAGAAGGTTTCAGAGTGTAAGCTCTTTTCTCCCATCACTGAAGATTAATTCTCTCTTGATGTATGGTCTGGATTGGGGAATGAGTGGCTGCAGCCCTCTGGCTCATTGGTGTGTTTCATTTATATCACTGGGCAAGATACTGGAGAATACTTACAAAAAGGGTTTCAAGTCCTTTGAGGAAGAACTAAAAAAAAAGTGAGCCATTAATTAATTGTTAAGAGTCAGCAGCTGCACACTTAGGCATCTAGTCTGATAGGAAAGGAAAACAAATTCAGTGAGTTTTAAATTGCCTGGCGTGTATGACAGCATATTAAAGTAATGAGGGCAATTCATCTTGCCAACTTGGAGTTGTCAAGCTTTGGTTCCTCTCTCTCTCTCTCTCTCTCTCTCTCAGCACCTAGTTGAATTCCTATACTTTATATATTACAACCTCATATGTGGAATTTAAGAAACAAAACAGAAGATCATAGGGGAAGGAAGGGAAAAATAAAATAAGATGAAAACAGAAAGAGACAAACCATAGGACACTCTTAACTATAGGAAACAAACTGAGGGTTGCTGGAGGGAAGAGGCGGAGGGAATGGCGTAATTGAGGGATAGACATGAAGGAGGGCATGTGATGTCATGAACACTTGGTGTTCTGTGCAACTGATGAACCACCGAACTCTACCTCTGAAACTAATAATACACTATATGTTAATTAACTGAATTTAAATAAAAAAACCCCAATAACAATAAACAAAACAAAATTGCAGGACATACCTTAACCAGAAACTTGTGACTCTTGGGATTTCTTAAGATATCCAGGGACAAGTTTACCTTCATGGAGAATATTTCTTTTTCCCAAGGGTTAAAGTCAACTACTTTGGTGCAAGTTCTCTCTGGGACCTTGTTGGCAGCATTGTAACAGTGATCAGTTTTATATTTTGGAATTAGCTCACCTGAATGAGGGAAATTAATGCATTTGCAGACACAGAGAAAGTAACTGCTGCTAGATTTTGATGAAAGGCGATTTGATCAGTTCCTAGCTCTGCATTCGCTCCTCAGGGCTACTATGAACTTGTTGATTTTAGTTTAGTAACTTCTTTACAAGCAGACTTATGGTTTTTTATTCACATATTGATCACTTTGGCTAAAAATTCTGTGGCACATATTCAATGGTGAAAGGATGAAACCTTTCCCCCTAAGATCAGAAGGGGCAAGAAGTCCTAGCCTGAGCAATAGGGCAAGAAAAAGAAAGAAAAATCATCCATCCACACAGGAATGGAAGAAGTAAAATTATTTTTGTTTGCATGTAATATGATTGTATATATAGAAAACCCTAAATACTACCAAAATGCTGCTGCTAATAATCTGCGAATCGAATAAGGTTGTAGGATACAAAATCAACATACCCAAATTGGCTGTGTTTCTATGCACCACCAACAAAATATCTGAAAAAATAATCCCATTTCACAATAGTGTCCGAAATAAGATAATTAGGATATCTAACCAAAGAGGTGAAAAATCTGTACAGTGTAAGCTACGATACCTTGATGAAATTGAAGAAGACACAAACAAATGGAAGGCTATCCCATGTTTATGGGTCAGAAGAATATTATTAAAATGTCCCTACTACCAAAGCCATTTAATAGATTTCAATGAGGCACAGGGTTTAAAAAAGTCTTTCTGTGCACACAGTTTAATGAATCCACGCACGGCACTCTTCTTCCCACCTCCTCTGATTTTGTCTTCTATCATGCATCCTTATGACTCTGCGTTTGTTAGTTTGGCTTCCTCACCATCGTGCAAATGCACCCAGTTCATATATATCCCAGGCCTTTTGCCCAGGCTGTGTCTCCTGCCTGGAACACCCTTTCCCCAGATAAATGCTGATTCACTGCTTTTAAGTCTCTTTTAAGTCTGCTAAAATGTCACCTTTTCAGTGAGCGTTTCCTCACAGTGAACGAGTATAATCTGACCCACCTAGGCAGATTGACTTATTTCGTTTTTCTTTTTCTTTTTTTTAATTTTACTTATTCATGAGAGACACAGAGGGAGAGGCAGACACATAGGCAGAGGGAGAAGCAGGATCCATGTAGGGAGCCTGATGCAAGACTCAATCCCAGGGCTCCAGGATCATGCCCTGAGCCAAAGGCAGATAGATGCTCAACCACTGAGCCACCAGGTGTCCCTTCTTTCTTTTTTTTTTTAAGCACTTACCATTGTCTGACATAGAACATATTTGCCAGCTGACTGGTCCTCTCCCTAAGCCCAGAATGTATGAGCATAGAACAAGAGTGTTCACTGTTTTGCTCCGTGCAGTTCCCTCAACATCTAGGCTGTGTATTTATCAGAAGAACGATTGACTGGACATTCTTGGATTGGTATGTCATATTATGGCTCAAGACATATTTAAGAGAGTCATTGTGTTAAAATTCTGCTAATGAAAAGTTAACGTTATTTAGCTGCTTAAGTCATAAAATTCATGTCTGAGCCAAAGTACCTGCTTAAAATCTGACAACTTGGCCATTGGTTGTCCTGGGGATTCATGCATTTCTAAGTAGGGGGAAAAATGATACTTTTCAAAAATCAGATAAAGCATAAATACACTTACAAACACATAAATACCTAAACAGATACATAGTATACTCACTGTTTTAAAATTCCATGACAATAATATTGCATTGTGGTGTCCTTTGATGTGACAGTTGATCCTCAGCAATTTATACTGAAATCAAATGTCTTCTTTTGTCCAGAGATACATTTTTGTCATCTGCCTTATTCTCACCAGGGTCTTTCATGCATCTTCTTGTTCATTTAATAGAATTTGAAACTTAACATTTAATGTAATTTTGATTTATGAATTCAGTATTTGTCGTAAGCAGGTCAGTTTTCTGTAAGGACCTGGCTTTGATCTTTTGCATCCCCCTCTGTTGACAATGTCCGCGTGGCCATTCAATTATGGTATTGCTGATATGTGCATTTTTATTTTGGTTTCCAGGGATGGGGTCATGAGACTGTCCCCATAAACGCTTGTTTGTTTAAACTCTGCCCTAATGTACTGTGTTGGCAGCCCTGTTCTGAGACTGCCTGGCTCCATCAGCTAGGACCGTGCACAGTTGCAATATGTAGGTTCTGGAATTTCTTGTGTTTCCAGAGGATTGGGGAGGGGGGTGGTAGTGAATGCTGCTTTCTCTGCTTCCCACAGTGTGAGTGAGGCTGCTTTGTGGTGAAAAGGCTTCCAGGAACTGCTCTTTCTTCGTAATCAACTTCTCATCTCCTTGGATTTTGAGATGATTAACTTTTCTGGAAGAGCAACATCTGTATTCATACTCTGGTGGTACTTTGCTAAATGACTTTGTGTTAAGAATAAAGGTTTAAATACTATGTATTCTTAGCATTAGGAGTGATAGGGTCCTATAGCTGCAGTTTTAAGGAAGGGATGGGAAAGGTTTAGAATCATATGTGAGACGTATTCCCTTCCAAACAGCCAATCCCTCAAAGGTGCCCCAAGCAACATAAAAACTGTCTCTGCTACCTACCCTCCACCCCCTGATGTACCCATCACGAGGTCATAATAATTAGGATGGATATTTAATAATATGAGGATGGAAAAGATTAGACGAGGGTGTCGTAACTGCCTGGGCGTCTGTATGACCTCCAAGGCTAGAATTTGGACCAATGAGCAGAAGTTACTGGGAGTCACATTTGGGGACGATGCAAGAAAGAACTTTTTCATGGTTGAGAGGAATGAAAGTAGTACATTTCCAGTTACTCTGTTGAAGGAGAGGTTGGGTTATCAGAAGTAAATGTCAAATGGATGGTAAATCTAGTAGATTAATGACTTTTAGGCTTTTTGACTGTGACTCAGCACACACCCACTCTCACTCACTTAAATAACACAAATATTTCACACAGCAGTACTTAACCCTTAGAGGATTCATTGCATTATCTTACGCGCTCAAGAGGGGATGTTTCAGTTTAAGCCCAGTGTCCCCGCTCCAGTTGCCAGGCAGAAGGGGTTTCCTCTCAAGAAGGCTTTGTATTCATTCCATCAGACCCTTAGTTGATTGGATGAGGCCCACACACACTGGAGAGGGCAATCTGCCTTATTCATAGGCCACTGATTTGAACGTTAATCTCACGTAGAAACAGCCTCACAGACACACCCAGAATAATGTTTGACCAAATGTCTGGGCACCCCTGGGGCCCAGACAGATTGACACAGAAGATTAACCATCACAGTATATCATGACAGTTTACTTTTCTGTGCTGGTAAATTGGGTCTGGTGCTTTATGCATTATTTAGGTGAAATGCCCCTGCCCTTTCAAAGAGCTCTCCTCACAGAAAGGCTAGGTCAATAAACTCACATTTTACACCAAGTGTGCTTGAGATATAAGTCCCCGAGATCATATCATCATTAAGAAATCCAATGGGCAGTGCTTTTGTATTTTTAAGAAGGATCTCTTGTTTTGTTTTGGTTGCCTAGAGTTTAAGAGTTATGGGTTTACTGTCACATAGCAGTAAGGCAAGGGGTCGTCTTGTCACTGTAAGTGTTTGGTCAGTTTTTCTTTAACCATACATTAGGCTAGCAGACTAAGTTATTTTGCAAACAAGCAAATGGAATCTGCTAGAAACAGTTCCTCATTAGTATATTTGGGTAGCCCTACATTATCTGCCTTTCATTTAGGAACCTGCCCCCTTTTATTTTTATTTTTTATTTTCTATCGAAGGTAAATACTAGTTTGGAATAAAGAATAAAACCAAAAGGACAGGGCAGCCCAGGTGGCTCAGCGGTTTAGCGCCTGCCTTCAGCCCAGGGCGTGATCCTGGAGTCCCGGATTGAGTCCCACATTAGGCTCCCTGCATGGAGCCTGCTTCTTTCTCTGCCTGTGTCTCTGCCTCTCTCTCTCTCTCTCTCTCTCTCTCTGTGTGTGTGTCTCATGAATAAATAAATAAAATCTTAAAAAAAAAGGATAGTGATTCTACACGAGGCTTTTCCTAAATGTTCTGACATACGTATATTTAATCATATAATTTTAATGGAGTTCAGTGGAATTTTTCACTTCAGAAAATAACAAAAGTGATAAAAATTAAAATGGTAGATCAATATGTAAAGTAAAAAGTGAACTTCTTGTGCTTTGGACTCACTTCTCAGAAATAGCTGCTGAAAGATATATGTTTTCTAAGTATTACTCTATGTTGATTATGATATTCTTACAGAGATATTTTAAGGTAGAAACTTAAGTGATGAAACTGGCTTCATCACACCCATCTTTTGGAGATTAGTTTCCCTGAATCGTGGCCACCTTCACATCTTACACTGAGCACGTACGTGTCTCTTCACTACTGCTGGGCAGTGTGGGTGGGTCGCGTAATTTATTTAATGAACATCTAATATCTGCTCTAAGTTTTTCTCTGTCATCCATGGTGCTGCAGTGAAAATAGCTATATTGTACGCACCACCTTATAAAATTCATTTTCTTAGTGACGTCTAAGATGCACAGGTCTGCACCTTGCAGGGAGAGGTGTGAATGGTTGGTAGGAGGGAAATTTTTTCAGGTTTACCACCTTCAGGTTATGTCTTGGGAGCAGAAATCAGTGTTTTGCTTAGGTTGGTTCTCCAAAGGTGGACTGAACTCTTCCTGTTATCCCATTTCAGCAATTTTACATGGTCAACACAACCGTCCCCCAAATGTTGGTGTGTCTATGCCGTTTTCACTCCTATCGTGTTAATGCTCTCTGGCTTCTTCTGAAATTGTGTTACATAGCATGTTTACCTGGCAAGTAATGAAAATCCCTGTTTGAGGGCTTTATAATTAGCCATGGGGAAAAAATAACCCAGTCTAACTTTCTACTCTGTGAGGTTCAGTAAATACCATTTTGATATGCTGACAGCCCCATATGGAGTCAGCTACCAGCTATAAAGTCAACGGACCATTAAGCTGCAAACAGAATTATCAAAGCAGTTCCAGTATACTCATTTGCTAATTATTGATGGGTATTTATGTAAGGATATACAGCGGAAGCACGAGGCTGGTTTTGGCCTATTGTCCAGTATGTAGGATCTAGGGCAAAGTTTCTAGGTTCCCACATTCTTCTTTCCTTTGTTTAATTTGTTTTACTTCTGGCTTGAACACTCCCGTTCATCCCAATCTTTGCTGCTCTGTTGTCCTTTTTATCTTATGACAAGGTAGACCGTGGTCTCTTGAGTTCCTCAAGGGCTTGTAATCAGCTCCAGGAGCAGGCTGGCTGCTTTGGAAAGTGGTTGTGGCTCCTTTAGACCACCAGAGCCCCAAGTCTGTGGTTAATACTTCAGTGACCTGAAGGAAAGAGTGTAGTTTGCTTAATGGTGTTTGCCTTAAGGATAGTCCAACTTTTGTAAGTGATTTAATAAACAAGTTTGGGGCCAGGGAAATGAAAAGAGTTTTGCTAATGATTTCTACAGTGAAAAAAAGGTAATTTGAATGGGTAAGCTGCTGAAGCCTTTTCTTTGACTGTCCGCTCGCTCCAGCACTTACATAAATCCTTTTTTAGAGGCATTAAAAAGTGCTGTGACAAGTGCAGTTACTGTGGATAAATTTAGCTCCTGTATTTTATCTACATAATCTGATTGTAATTTATATATCTTCAGCCTAGATAAAGCAAAGCCATTTCTTATTACCAAATTTTTCTTGTTGTCAACATGATGTGAGTAGGATATTGGCTTTAACTGAAGGGTAGTGATTAATCATAACAGCTCACGGAGAGATCGTTTATTGCTCTGTGTGGCTGAGTGACTGCTGGTAGAGCTGCAAGTCACTCAGGATAAACCCAGGTGGGTTAGTCACTCTCAGATGACGGCAGACGATGTGATGGATTTATTAGCCGAATTCTCTTTTACAAATCACTTCACATTCTTAGCAGGTGGAATCGAGAACAGAAAAATTATGAGTCACCGTTGAGGGAAGAATCTGTTCATTTGCAAGGAAGAGTGCAGCCAGCCGAAATGTCACAATAAAAGACAAACTACCATGAAATAGCCACTGGGAATGTTTAGTTCAGAATTCATCTTGTTAAGTGCAGAGAGGGGGTTTATGTAATTCTTAGTAATTCTTAGTAATTTAGATGTCTGATAGGCTAAGAGGGAGATGTTCATCCTGTGTAGGACTACACAGGTTGTGTCATGAGGTTTTATTGTTTTAAATTTAAGGTGAAACTTGGTTTTCTCCCCACCCCCCACCCAGGGAGCACTTTGTAACCCAGGCTGACATCCTCATGCCAAGCCTGCCTGTGACCTACCGTTTTTCTTTCCAGAGTTAGTCATCAGGAAATGGATAACAACTTAATATCAACCTTAAAAGAAAATTCTAAGGGAAATGCACTTATGAAAAGAAAAATCAGACACACTCTACCCACATTAAATGCTGGTGATTTCTGGATTATGCCTCCATTTCATCATCTGCACCATTGTATTGTTCATGAGAACAGATCGAGAGGGGGCTATCTTAAATTAAAATATGTAGCAGATAAAATGTATGCTAGTAAATTATCCTTTGTAGCTTCCTTCCCGTTTGTTGCTTGGGGAAATTGGACAGTGATGATGTTCTCTTTTGAGGTTGGAAAGGCAAGCCACATGGTAGAATGATGCACCGTAGGTATGGGCACGGGATGTGCCAGCAGCGGGAGTAGGCATCTTGTGGCATTGGGTTCTCATCTCTTGACATTTGTGGCAGATCTTGCATTTGTCCACACTTGGACATTTCTCTTGGGTCTGGAATAGGATCATGTGTACATGTTTTGGAGGTACTTCCACACATCAAGTGAACTTGTGGTATTTGTCTAGACATCAATGACATCGTTAAATACATTTGATTAAAACTGTTTGCCAGTTGCTTTGTCTAAACCAGTGGCTTTTAACTGTGTAGGATTTCCCCTAGGGAACATTCGGCAATACCTGGAGGAGATTTTTATTGTCACAATGGGAGTGGGAAAGATTTTTGTTGTCAAAACCTAATACCTCTTGGGTATCGTTGGCATTAGTAGGTAAGGTCCAGGGATATTGCTAAATATACTGCATTGTACAAAACAGCCTCCCCCCCAAAACAAAGAATGATCTGTTTCCAAATGTCAGTACTGCTGAAGTTGAGAAATCCTGGTGTAAACTACTGACATCTCTCCTCTTACTAAAGGCCTTTGGGTCTTTACAAATTTTCCCAGTTGAATTGTCTTTGGATTTTCATTGTTACAGATCTGTCGTCTTTGTTGAGATGATGATTATGGATAGAAGAAGCTGCAAGAAGTCTAAGGATTTATTATTATTATTTTTTAAGATTTTATTTATTCATCTAGGAGAGAGACAGAGTGTGAGCAGTGGGGAGAGGCAGAGGGAGAAGCAGACTCCCTGCTGAGTGAGGCTCCATCCCAGGAACTGGAGATCATGACCTGAGCATGACGCTTAACCATCTGAGCCACCCAGCTGCCCCGAGAAGTTATTATTTCAATATTAGAATAAACTGAGGATCTATATATTATTTTATGAAATATATTAGGGAAATCAGGGTAAGTCTATAGGGTGCATAGTGAGCTGCTATGACAGACAGACATGAAGTCTCAAAGGCCTGATATGATTGAGTTTAATTGTACTGTTCTCCTCACAGTCCAGTGTGGTTTAGGAGGCAGCCTTTGCCATATGCTCCATTCATGGGCCCAGACATTTTCCATCATGTGGCTCTGCTATTTTCAGAAAGTCACTTCCTTTGCTGCATTTTCTGGGCAGATGGGAAATAAAGTGCCTAGAGAAGGCACAGCCTCACTTTTCATCAGCTAGAATGAGTCATGGGGCCCCAACACAGATGCAGGAGACCCACCAAGAAAAGGGAGCAGAGGTGGTGAGGCCTGGTCCTTGACCACAGGGAGCAATGGTGGCTGTGCACTGCATGCAGGTATCTGCATCTGGCCAGGTCCCTGGACCCCCAGGGAACTGAATTGTATTATAGTTCAGTGTTTATTGAATATTATGCAGATGATGAGATCATCTGTCTATAGAATAGAATAAAACATGTCACATGTTAATAGGTGTCGGTCAATGAATATTTATGAAGTCTCTTTAATTGTTGAACATATAGCATTCATTTGTTTCTTCCAAATACTTCTAAAAAGACTTTTTTTTTCTTCGTAAAAAAGAACTTTATTGAATGTTGAGCTGACAGCTTTATTTCTTCTCAGAATAAGATATAGGATTACCAAATTTTCTTTTATTTATTATTTTGTGCCCCAAAATCAGGATTAATGAAGTAGGAAACAGTGAATCTAAAGGGGATAAGTCTTCAAGTACTCAGGTTCTTTAGGGATTATAAGACTACTCTGATTTTCTATTTCTTCTTGAGTCAGTTTTGCTCACACATTGGTTTTGGAGAATTTTTCCATTTCATTTGTATTTTAAGAATATTGGCAAAGATTCCTCATATTCTCATATTACCTTATTTAATTAAGTTCTTTATCATTTGTAGATGTAACATTTTATCCTTATATTCTTCCTTTAAAAAAAACAGTCTTTGCAGGGCTTTGTCCATTGTATTAGCTTTTATTAGCTTCTAAAAACAATTTTTGGCTTTGTGTATGCTCCTTTTTTGTTTTGTTTTGGGGTGGTTTATTTGTTATTTTTCTGATTTCTAAAATTGAGTGTTAGCTCATTTTTCAACCTTTCTTATTTTTCAACACACTCATTTTAGGTTATGAATGTCTCTTAATTTCTCACATTTTAATAGTAGAGTTGTATTTGTATTATCCGAGATTCTAAATATTTTCTAATTTCTGATGTGATTATTGTACATAGTCAATGTTCACTTAGATCTATGCATATATTGACCACATTATTTTCTTGTAATTCAGTTTTACATTTTAGATCTTCCTCCTGGGATCCCATTCCTTTTGAAAGAACAATTGAGGGGGACTATTGTTGAAAAACTCTGTTCTTCTTTGTCTCAAAATATCTTTATTTCTCTTATACTGTTGAGAAGTATTTCTGCCATGTATATAATGCTGGATGGACAGGTGTTTTGTAGTAGCACACTGACAATATAATTGTGTTCTCTTTGGTTTTTTAATTGTTGCTGAGACATCAGTTGTCAGACTGATTATCACTCTTTTAATGATATTCAGTCTTTTTCCTTCTAGCTCCTTATAAAATTCTCCTTATTTTTGGTGTTCTGCAGTTCTACTGTAATGTTTCTAAAAGTAGATTTCCTTTTACTTACTCTAATTGGGTTTTATGTGGCTTACTGAGGTTGTAGATTATTCCGTTATCAGTACTGGAAAATTCTCAGTTATTACATTTTCAGATATTGCCTCTTTCCTATTCTGTCTTTAGAATTCCAGACAGACTTCTTGTAGGTGTAATCCTCCATGTTTCTTAATTTTTCTTCCACATTTTCATCATTTTGTCTTTGCTGAAAATTTTCTTGGTCATTTTTGTAAGGTGCTTTTATTGTTTTCTTGTTCCTTACAGGATTTGCATTTCTTCTTTTATTTCCTTAAATATATTAAGTACAGTTGACTCTTGAACCACATGTGAGTTAGTGGCACCCACACCCCCACTCAGTGCAGTTGGAAATACGTATATAATATTTGACTCCCTCCAAAGCTAAACTACTAATAGCTTACCAATAACATAAAGTTGATGGACACATATTTTGTATGTTTTATGCATTAACTGTATTTATGTATTATACTGTAAAAATATCTGCATATAAGTATTATTCAAGAGTCAGCTGTATACCAATATCTGAAATCTTTTAAGATCTGATTTTTTCCTTTTTATCTTGTTAATGGACCTTGTATGTTTTGCCTCTTTTCTGATCAGTTGGAAAGAAGCAATAACAAGACTGTCCTTATAATATTATTGTTAGGATTAACCAATGAATATACTCCATATACTTTGAATGGTGAGTGGTTCATAATAAGCTCTTAATAAATGTTACGCATTGTAACAATACTACTAAAAATAGTGATGATCCTTATTGTTTAGTGATTATTGATAGTGAGCTATTTTTTTTTTAACTTTGTGAGAGCTGGTCAAATGTTGCATTGAAGAGGGAGTCTCTCAAAACAGATTTGCTTGCTTCTATCAGACACCTGTGGGCAAATGACTCACTTTATTTTTTTAAAGATTTTATTTGTTCATTCATGAGAGACACAGAAAGAGAGGCAGAGACATAGGCAGAGAGAGAGTCAAGCTCCATTCAGGGATCCTATTGTGGAATTCGATCCCAGGACCCTGGGATCATACCTGAGCTGAAGGCAGGTGCTCAACCGTTGAGCCACCCAGGTGCCCCAAATGACTCACTTTAATTAAATGTTCAGCTTGAGGGTGTTTTGGCCTACTGGGTTGCATGGGCTGGCATGTGGTTATGAATTCTCAGGGGATGTTTCCTCACCTAGGTACACATCCTACTATCCAAGTCAGTGCCAAGGTTTTACTAAAGATGGCCTTCTGCAGGCCCTGGAGGGTGTGTGCTTGGGTCTCAGCCTCATGGGAGGAGTCTGCTTTAGACACTGTACTGCAAGTGGGCTTTGGTTCTTGTCCACCGACTCTCAGCACCATGAAGGTGTTCCAGCGGTTCGGTCAGATGGCCTGCAAGGAATCGATGCTTCCCTACTAAGCTTTACCCATCTTATGTTTGGGTTCCGAGCATTCTTTACCTTTTGCTACTCATTAATCCTTTTCCCTCATGCTTTAGAAAAAAACAAAACAAAACATTTTTTAGTTATTTTCCTTGCAAGAGTCAGAGTATCTTCTCTAATACCATTGTAAATAGATGTTTGTGACTTATTTTTTGAGTGTAAATCAGCCTTTAAATGAGAGCAGCCAATTCTTTTTATGTTGTTGGTTTTCTCTGACTGGACAAAACTGAGTGACGGTCATGCTCAAAGCTGTGCTACAGATGATGTGTATCTTTCTGGAGCTTTGGCTTTGAAGGATAATAAATAATTTAAAGTATTATTTTTATATTGTATTAAGCCAGATTTAGATCTGTAATGAAGTAGCAAGCGAGGTTTTCATGAATATTTTTGCTATACATTGTGAGAACAGGAGAAAGTGTTGCCCTAGAGCACACTCTGTGCACTACTGGCTGTTAGTAGGGGTGCTTCAGGATGAGGAGCTGGGGTGGCCGTTTTTATTATTGTCCCCTCCCCCAACCCAGTAAAAGCAACCTGCTCTTGGAGCTGTCAGCAGTGTCACACCACTATCAGTGATAACCTGGCAGTGAGAGCATTGCATGAAATGTCCCAAAATGGACACATTGTTTTCTTTTTTCCTTTGTCATTTGTCATTATTCTCTTTTACTTTTTTTTTCTCCTCCCTGCTTTACTCCTGGGATCTTTTTTTACTTCTTTCTTATTTTCTTTTCTTTCTTTTTTTTAAAAGAATTTATTTATTTATTTGAGAGAGAAGCATGAGAGAGAGCTCAAGCAGAGGCGAGGGACTGAGGGAGAGGGGAAAGCAGACTCCCCGCTGAGCAGGGAGCCTGATTGGGGGATCCATTCCTGGACCCTGAGATCATGACCTGAGCCAAAGGCAGGTAGATGCTTCACTGACTGAGCCACCCGGTGCCCCCAAAATGAGAATTCTTAATCAACTTACTCAGGCTTTCTCAGTCAATTGGAAACACATCAATTTTAAGTTGATCTGCAATACTTACCATTTAGTAAATTAATGAAATGTATCAAATGTCAATAATAGTGAAGGCCGTTTTCTTTCAGACTCTGCTCAGAATCATGTGTTTTGGTAACTGGGCAGCCATGAGCAATTGTTCCTTTAAGCTTCTCCATCCCTCTCCTTTGCAGAATTTATTTTTGACATGAATAAATGGAAGTAAAATGTTCTTAATGGTGGATGGTGCTTACGTGATATGTAGGCCTGGTTCAAAAGCTCTATGGTGTATTTTGTATATGTAGGCTCTCCCGTGGCCCTGGCAAGCCGTTCCCCTCCATCACGTAGCTGTGACTATGACTGTGTTAGGGATTTATTAATAGGCCCTTGATGCAAAACCAGTTTGTAAGCTGGGGGCTCCCGGTAACTCTTGCAAGGAAACCAAGTTCTCTAATGAGTGATGTGTTCATGCTCTTGCTGCTTATGGACCGCCAGCAGTAGGAGAGGCTCTCTGTGCACCCCCACTTCCCCCAATCTACGGCAGAAGATACCACTGATGGTGATCTGTCTGTGATCCTCCAGCACTTTCTGTTAGTTCAGGCATGCAGAGCAGAAAGCCAAGATGAGGGAAGAATGTAATAATTTTGAGTTTCTGCATTCCTCTGTAATCTTACTCCTCTTCCTGTGGTCAGACAAGATAGGTTCCTGTCCAGCTCCTCTCTGGGCCTCTGTTTATATAACCGCTCGTAAAATCACCCTGCGATGATGGCAGTCGAAAGATTCCTTTTCTCTTTTTATTCCTGAAGAAATATTCTAAAAATACATAAATAAATAAATAAAATAAGAATTATAATTAGGAATGGTTACCAAAAGAGATGTATTTCCAGGTTAATGCCATTTGGGGCTGGTTTTAAATCCCAACACTCTAGTGGGGTTATTGAAATACTGGATAAAGTGACAAAAATCAGCCAGAGCTTTTGAGTTTTTGACAAGTCAATTCCAGGCTGTGGTGAAAGTCAATGTCTAAATAAGGTCCTGTTGCATTATATACTCCCCTCTTTTAAAATCTCAAATTACCCCATCTTCTCCCCGTGGAAGGCATAATGGTTGCAAAATGAGCAGGAAATTTATTCTTCTATACTCATCTGGCATGAATTGTTTGCCTCACGTAAGTTGATGAATTGCTGCTTCCAAGGCTGATGTGATAGTTTTTGTTTTGTTAAATAGCTATAAATCTCACCTAATACAGTCTTAGTGATAACAGGAGGGAAAAAACCATAAGTTACTATCTGTTATATTTCATTGATTAAAAATAATTGTTACTAGTAAAACTTCATTTTTACAAACATAATTTGATCTCACATAATTGATAGGAGAAAATTCAGGGAATTTGTCCAGACTCTGTTTACAGCTGATTTTTTTCAAGAACTGCCACATGCAATAATCCAAATGAATTCTGTTTATGTAATAAAGCAAGCAGAATTTATAGTGAGCACTCAGAATGAATTACCAACAGCTACAGAAGCAGTATATTATTATTATTTTAACATATTCTGATTCTTTTGCAAAATTGAAATAGTTTGTGATATACTTTCCTCGCATTTTTGTTTGGTTGGTTTGTTTTAAGAATCACAGAAGGACTTACTTGAAGTTTCCTGTTCAGTTACTTGAGGATCATGACAGAGAACGAGAGACGATCAGATCTATACTAAAATATTCCTCCTTTCAGGGCTGCTCCTGCCTGCAAACCAGCATATCTATTGTTTTAGGCACTCAGAGTTTCCTTCACTGGGGAGGGAAAGGCATGCCATGATTTTGGTGCTTTCTGGACAGTTTTATTTTAATTACAAGCTGATCTATGTTTTTGATGCATGATTCCAGCATTATGGAATATTCCTTGTAATTAATCACTTTCATTAGACTTTTTTTTTGTCACTGCAACAAAAATCAAGCCATCTGATGGCCCGGTATCTCTGTTTCTGGGATAGTCACTGAAACTCCTGTTTGTTCAGGAACTGCACCTGGGTGATGCCAAGAGTCAAGGTTCCATATCAAGGCCAGTGTTGGTGCTGCAGCTCCTACTCAGCTGCTTGGCCCATGGTTGACTGATGAATGGTGATCAGTTCCCACAGCAGTCCTGTGGGAGGAGGTACAATGACTCAGGTCATACTAAATTTTGAAGATTAATTCAAACTCTAGAAACCGGATTTATTACTGAACTATTTCACCTGCATGAGGAGAAGAGGGAGGGAGAATAATGTCCAGGGTCCTTATATTTGGGTAGACCATATATTGTTTGATTTGGAGCTGTCTCCCTGGGACCAACATCTCTAGTGCTCCCTCCACCCCTTTTCTCTCTGCTATTCTGTGTGGCCAGCGGAGGTTCTGGTCCACAAAACTATACTAGGTTCATTCTTGAAATCCTCCACCCTTGGCCTGATTTAAAAATATATATATTTTATTTATTTATTTGACAGAGTGTGCACAAGCAGGGGGAGCAGACTTCCCACTGAGCAGGGAGCCTGATGCAAGACTCCATCTCAGGACCCTGAGATCATGACCTGAGCTGAAGGCAGATGCTTCACTGACTGAGCCACCTAGGCTCCCACCTTGGCCTGATTCTTAAAACAATACTGAATTAGTAAATTTTTTTTCCCCTTGATGATATAGAGCCACCTAGTTGTATTTCCCTCTCACTGGGCAGCCTCAGAAAGAAGCAGGGGTGAGGACCCTTGGGAAAGAGGGAGCCATGGCGGAGATGTTAGTTAACTTTGAGGGAGCCTAAGGGAAGCCTGGACAAGTTCCCTGAATTTTCTCCCCCATCAGTTATGCGAGATCAAATTATATTTGTAAAAATGAAGTTTTACTAGTAACAGTTATTTTTTAAACAATGAAATGTAACATATTTATTCAGTCCTCCTGAATAAAATGTCATCTGAGCAGAGACCTGAATGAAGTGAAGGACCAAGCCTTGGCTATATCTGAGGGGATCAATGTTCTGGGCAGTGGGAACAATGAGTGCAAATGCCCTGGGGCAGGAGCATCCTTGATGTATTAGAGGAGAGCCATGGAGGCCAGCGGACTGAGGCAGGAGTGTGTGTTGGGGAAAACACTAGGGACAAAACAGAGCTGTGGCTGATAAGAGTCTGTGGGCTGTGGTAAAGATTTTGGCTTTTCTTCATCAGGATTTTGAACAGCAGGGCACTCAATCATGAAAGGTGTCCTAAATGGATCATTCTGACTACTCTGTGGTAGCAGTGATCCAGGTAAGAGATAATGGTGGCTTGCATCAGGGTGGTAGTTGCGGATTTGGTAGCAAAGTGATTGAATTCTGGATGTATCTTGATGGTGGAGTTGCCAGGGTTTGCTGATGGGCTGGATGTGAAGTGTGCTTGTGTGTGTGGTGGGGGGTGGAGGACGTGGTGCGAGGACAGGAGAGAGAGTGTGTCAGAGCCAACGCTGACTCCAGGGCCTTTGGCTTGAGCGCCTAGAGAGGCACACTGCTCATAGAGTCTGGAAATTCTGTAGGAGGAGCATGATGGAGGTGGGAATGAACAGTTTGCTCTTGGCCCTGTTACATTGAGTTGTTGGTGGAAATGTCAAGGTGGAAGGTGTATGTGCGTCTAGTGTTCAGAGATAGTCCTGGTTAGTGCTAGAGTTGGATGCTGTCGGCTAACAGTTGGTGTTTGAAGCCATGAGATTGAGTGACCTCAGTTGTAAGATGAGTGCAGATGGAGAGGATGTACTAGGGCTGGGTTCTGGGAAATTCCAGAGGTTGGCTGATGAGAAGCAGCCGCAGAGGAGTCTAAAGAATGATAGGTAAGCTGAGAGTGCTTGATGGCTCAGGTGCTAGCTGTCCTGGTCTGCTCAGGCAGCTATAACGGAACGCCACAGACCGGGTGGTTTATCAACAACAGAAATGTATTCCTCACAGTTTTGGAAGCTGGAATTCTGAGGTCAGGGTATCGGCATGGTTGGGTTCTGGTGACGGCTCTCTTCTGGGCTGCAGATGGCCAGCTTCTCCATGGCATCCTTACTTGGTGGAAGGGGTGTGGGAGCTCCCCAGGGTCTCTTTTATAAAGGCGCTAATCCCGTTCATAAGGGCTCTCCCCCCTCATGACCTCATCCTTTCCCAAAGGCCCCACCATCAAATACTGTCACATCAGGGGTTAGGATTGCAACATACAAATTTTGGGGAGACACAGAAATGGAATCCATAACAATGTTTTTAAGGGGGAGGGTAGTGATCAGACATAGGGAACACTGTTCATGACATCAAGTAAGCAGAAGACTGAGAGTTGGCCATTGGATTTGGCAATCTGGAAATCATTGGTGATCTTACCCTACTAACTACTTAATTTTTCCCAGCCTATCTTTGTGCTCTGCAAGTCTGGCCTCAACCTGGTTCATGGTACTTGCATAGCTTGCTTCCAAATACTTGTACCCTGCCACCTGTTGTAGCCGTTGCCCTTGGTTTTGACAGGCAAGAAATTGATCTGTGAATTGTGCTGTATAGAGTTGTCAGGGCAGAAAGTTCCTAAGAGAAGAAATGTGTGAAAGAGTGAGATTTTGTTGGGATTACTCTCCAGTTCACAGAGCTGTAATGTAGATGCCGTTCCATCTCATAATTTTGAGTGGCTAGTGACTCTTCTAATTCAGATAGACCTACAAAATGTGTTTTGATTTTTTAAAAAAACACATCACTAATATTTTTTCACTAGTGCGTTTAAAACATGTACAGTCAATAAAAATGTTCTCATGTAATGTAGTGATGGGAAGGATTTAGATCTACAATAACCAGATAGTAAGTCCTGTGGTAAGGGCACATTTTCTAAGGTCTGTGTTTTGCCAAGAAGTTCTGCTTTGGGGTAATTCAGTGTTTTTAGAGGAGGACTTATTGGTAGAAGAGAGTTTGGATTTTGGTAGTATTCACCCAAATGGTAGGTTTAAAGAATGGAACCACATCTGGGGCCACGTTTTATATTCAGACATGACTGGTAGGTCACAGTATTTGTCCATCAACAGCAGAATGCCCGCAAGCTATCGGTGCTTTGGCTTGGACCTAACTGATTATGTATGAATCACGCCTCTTCTCTTGAAGAATATATTCTGGATCTTCCTCACCTGCAATTTAACAAGAGGGATTTCACTGCACATCCTAAATATGTCAGATCTCCGGTTGGATGCTTATAGATAGAGTCATCCCACTTCTTTTCTCATGGTATGGTTCATATTCAGTGCCAACACACTTTCAGTGAGGTGTAATTAAAGATGCCTTTAATTATTGTAATTAGGATGTTAATCAGATTTGTACATGAAGAAAGTAATCTTCAGTTGCGTGTTTCCATAAAAGTAGTACTCTTTTTAAATATTTCATTCTCAGGGAAATAACATTTTATGAGGTGTACTTGTTGGGGTAAACAGGAACTTCTCTTTTAAATAATTTATTTAGGATTGACTTACCAGGCAATATAAATCATTGAAAGGAGACCCACAAGTAGTAGTTCTGAGAAATCTGACCCAGAATCTAAGGCTTTCTTGAGTAATCATGTTTATGTCCTAGACTTCTAAAATAATTTGTGTTTTGCATCTGTTTTATTCTCTTAATTATACAATACATATGTTTGGAGGAGTTATTCTAAAATTGACATTTTATACATAGTTAGCATGTAAATTAAGAGACGTCTTTCTGTTGCAAATGTACTCTTGAGTGTACTAGTTCCTGGTTATAGGTCGGCCTCATCCCTCTGAGTGTTATTTGTTGAATGAGGTTAAGAATAACTAGTTCATTGGACTTTTTGGAAGCACTAAAGTTACATGTGTGAATGTGTTCGGTACACAGTGAACACACTCAGTAGATGCTATGTAATCAGAATTGCCGAGCTCATATCTGTCGGGCTGGGGAAAGAGGATAGATAACTTGCTTCCCTTTTGGAAGCTGTGTGAGGAACATTTACTGGGTCCTCAGTGCTGGGCACGAGGATAGTGAGATAGAGCATGTCTTCCTCAATGATCTTCTTGTCCAGTGACTTACATCATAGCCATGTTTAATATAATAATTTTTTTCTGCAGTCCTTCTTAATCTTTTTGGGGTCATAGAGTCCTTTAACAATCTGATGGACTCAAAAAAACTTCTTGGAAGGGGCCTTCAGCACACACATGCATACTCACAATTTCGTTTTCCATTTTATGGGCTACAGTTTAAGAATCTTTGTTGTAGGGAATATAATAACTGGTCAAAGTGAAACTGTAGTAATGGGCCTGTCTGGGATTAGAAAATCGATCTCGCTGTTGGGCTTTTGGTTAAGAGAAATTCCTAGTGGTCCAAGTATGGCGGCTGAAGAAATGGAAAAACCAAGCCTGAGTTATATTAAAGTCATATGCAAAGGGTGGGTCTTAAGCTCCAGTTTCTCTTTTGGGGATGCTTTAGGAAGTTGATGGAAGCATAATGTTCTGGCTTTGGAGCCAGACTGAAGAGGAACTAGAAGCACAGAGGATGTTTGTGGCTGTGAAACATCCTGAAGAGGATGGCTGCTAGGTTAACAGTGAGAGCCTGGATCGCTCCAGATTGCTTGAATCTCTAACTCTTCTTTTTCTTTTCTTTTAAGATTATTTTTTTATTTGAGAGAGGGAGAACCAGAGAGAGAGCACAAGCAGGGGAAGCAACAGAGGGGGAGCGGCAGAGGGAGAGGGAAAAGCAGGCTCCCCACTGAGCAGGGAGCCCTATGCGGGGGCTCCATCCCAGGACCCCAGGATCATGACCAATGGAGCCACCCCGGTGCCCCTCTCTAATTATTTTCTGAAGCAAAACTAATAGTACGTGGTTAAAGCAAATTTTAGTTTATTGTGAGTAAGGGCCTTTGTGTGTAGGGTATGTGACCAGCACCAGCAAGACCAACCCCAAACCTCACCTGCCATTCTCACTTAGGATGGATTTAACCACTGGACTAAAACAACAGTGCCTGAGAGAGAGAATATCAGTCTGTGTAGCTTGGAGTATGGAGACAGCAGGGGCGTGTGCAGGGTGGAGCATTGTTTGTGGCAGAAATGTATTGTGAATACTGCCTTCAGCTGTATCCTCTTAACTAAGTCGCATCCTTTGGTTAGTTGACTGCTCAGAGCAGCTGTCAAGCATGTGAAAACTCTAAACTCATACTTAATTTAAAATTTAATTCAATTTTTGATTCCTATTTGAAGCAATTATATGATCTTTGATCATTGTCTGGTTTTAGTTTTGACATTTAAAAATGTAACTTCTAAATGAAAATCTTCTTGATGAGTTTTTAAAATTGGTTTGTTTCCATGAAAACAGGCCATTGGAGTGGACATAGTTCTATTACCACCACACCTGATGGTGCATTTGACCCTCCTCCTTTTCCCCAGAAATCTCCCCTCCTCCTTCCCTACTCATCCTTTATTTAACACTAAGCCCCTGCCAAGCCATGTGCCAAATGCTTTGTGTGGGTTCTCTCACCTACCGGTCATGAGGCTCTCCCAGGTGAGTACTGTTAAGAGGCTCCTTTTTGTAGGTAAGGAAACCCACCTAGATAGGTTAGGTCATTTTCTGATGCCACACATCCAAGTCAGGTGCAGCTGGGATTCCACTTTGTACCAACTAGAGTCTCTTATTTCCTGTGTGGCATGGCTTCCTCTGAAGGTACCAGGTAATCTCAGGCTCCTGGAAGATACAGCCTATGAGAAGACCTAAGGATTGATTCATTATAATTTTCCCCTTGACTAGGAGTCTTTTTGTTCTTTTCTTTTGCTCTACTGACCCTTTAGAATGGTAATAAGATGGTGTCTTCATTGGTCAGGGTTCTTCAATAGAAGCAATTTTTACATCTAGTTTTATGATCCATTTTGAATTAATTTTTATGCAGGGTAATTTTTGTAATTAATTTGTAATTGCAAAGTCTCTGTCTAGGTTCATTTTGTTTTCATGTGACTGTCCAGTTGTTCCACTACCATTTATTGAATAAACTATCTTTGGTCTAATGCATTGCCTTTGCTCCTTTGTCAAAGATCAGTTGACTGAGTATATGTTTGTCTGTTTCTGGGCTCTCTCTTCTGTTCCACTGATCTCTATGTTCATTCTTTCATCAGTACCACACTCTCTTGGTTACTGTAGCTTCATAGTAAATCTTAAAGTCCATAAAACCTTGAGAATCATTTTGCTAATATCCACAGAATAAGTTGCTGGGATTTTGATGTGAATTGCCCTGAATCTATAGAGCAAGATTGGAAGAACTGGCATCTTGACAATATTGAGTCTCCCTATCCATGAACATGGAATATCTCTTTATTCAATTCTTTGGCTTCATCATAATTCTTCCTTACTCTGAGGAGATAGATCACTCTTTTGTTCTATTCAAGCCTTCACCTGATTCAGGGAGATCCATCTACACGGGGAAGAGCAGTGTGCTTCAGTCAGAGTCCATTGATTTCAGTGTTAATTCACCCAAAAATGTCCTCACAGAAAAATCATGTTGACCAAATATCTGGGCACTTGTGTCCCAGCCATGTTCACACATAGAATAAGCCATTACAAATAGCAGCTGTGAAAACTGTTAAGAGATAGGCTGACTTATGTAATTAGATCTATACAGTGGGCATGTTAATGTAAATTTTATGCAAGTTTGTTTTTTTCTTTCTTTTCAAAGCTTACACCTAAGGAAAACTTTTGAATGGAAGTTATTTTGCTACAGCAAAGAAAGTAACTTTAAAGAAAGAAATAAGTCAAGTATGTGTGTGTGAGAGAGACCTGTGAGAATAAAATCTTTAACAAGAAAGTGTCTTTATTCTATTGAACTTGGAGCTCTGGACCTTTGTGATATGTCAATTCAGTCTTGACAGTTTCTCTGCAGAGTGAGCGAATAAAAGACCTGTGGGAAGTTTTTCTGAGTGGAGAGAAAAAAGGTCTCCGACTCTTTGGAAGGATATTCTTTAAAAAGCAGGAACATGTTTAAAGCAATAGCAGAAATGCCTGTAAAGTGAGATATTGGCAGCTGGAGAAGAATTGGAGAGAACATACTAGGAAGGGAGAAATTCCATATTTTATTGGATAAAAATCTCTAACCAGAGAATAACGATCAGGGTTTAACTTTCTCCTAATAGTTTTAGAGGCTGTGTATCCTCTAGGCTCTTAAAGATTTGATGCAGAGTAATATGAGTTATTCTTTGAGAATGTCATAAATAGTTATCTTTATGGCTTTTGTTTTGTAAATCTTGGTTGTTTATACTGCTAAGAGGTATTTGGGAACTCCAGAGAAGCAGTTGGCTCCTTGAGGATGGGCAGTACCTTGTATTTCTTTCATTTCTGGGTGATGCCCTCATCTGAAATGAACAGTACTAGTGTTGCCTAATGGGGCTGTAGTGCATATTCCTTCAGAAGAACTCCAGAGAAATAGTAAATGTCTGTCCAACCTCCTAAGATGTTTATGATGCCAACTCAATTAAATGGATAAATCTCTGGCTTTCTGGGTTATATGCGCTGCAGCTGCCATCTAAAATGACTGCTTATATCAATGTGTAAGCAGTTACAAGCCAGGCACATGAAAGAAGTGGCAGTTCATTTGTGAATGCTTGTGGTGTGCTATTGAGTTAAATCGTACTTTATTGAAAGGTCTGTGTAATATCCATGGTAACAGTGGTTCTGCGTCTGAATCCAACAACTTATATTTCAACAAAAGATTAGTAAAACAGACACAATTTGCAAAGCCATTGAATCTGTCTGTCCTTCCTCCTGTGATAGAAATGTACCAAACACCTGCCATGTGCGTTTGTTACAGGTACTAGGCATGCTGTAGTAATGCAAGGGGCATGGATGGAGTGGATGGTGAGGCAGGAACTGCCGTCAGGCAAATGAGTACAAATGAGTAAAATGTGTAATTAATTATACGTTGTGTATAATTGTGAATGTCTGAATGGAAAGACTCTGGGACTCCAGCTGATCCTGGAAGTTAGGGAGGACCCATTAGGAAGTGATGGTTAAGGTGGAGAGTTTGCTGGGGATGCAGTGAGGAAAGTGTTTCTATGCCAAAGGAGGAGGGCATCAGGCCAGTAATGATGTCGCTGGAGGGGAAGACTCTAGAGAAAAGCAGTGTGGACAGCGAAGGGAAGAATAGTTGGAGAAAAAAAAAAAAAAAGAATAAGAATAGTTGGAGAGGGACCCAGTCGGGCAGGACATCAAGTAGGTTTGAGGGGTTTGAAATTTATTCTAAGATTCATTGGCTGTGTGAAATGATCTCGTGTCTTATTTTAAAAGGCTTATATTGCATATAATATTCAAAGTCAAGAGCTGTGCCATATCTAACAAAGAAGATCTAATAGAAATAAAGAGCTCTTACAAATCAATATTTTTTTTTTAAAAAGAGCAAAGCTTGATTTTAATAAATAACAGGTATGAGAGGACTCCCAGACACTCCTGGAAATTTGTGAAGCCAGGCAGTGGAATCTGTGATTCTCAGGCTCGGAAAAGAGGTCTGGTCTGTAGGGATAAATGTGGCATCTGTTGTCATTGCTGGGATTAAAGTCATATGAGAAAGGACTTTGTGTCGGTTCCATGGGTGGCTTTGTACTTGTGTGGGAGGAAGTTGAATGGAGGCAATAGGGAGTGAAGAGTTAAGTCTTCTTTGCTTAAGTTTGGTTTTGGGGGGGATCCCTGGGTGGATCAGTGGTTTAGCCCGTGCTTTTAGCTCAGGGTGTGATCCTGGTGTCCCGGGATGAGTCCCACATCTGGCTCCCTGCATGGAGTCTGTTTCTTCCTCTGCCTGTGTCTCTGCCTCTCTCTCTGTCTCTGTCTCTCATGAATAAATAAATAAAATCTTTTAAAAAAAAGTATGGTTTTGGAGGGGAGCAGAGAAGTAGGGTATTGACGGGTCAGAAAAGAGAGTTCAAGGGAAGTTTTTATACAAGATTGCATCATTCTAGGACTTGTAGGGGATGGCTTGGCTCAGTCTTTTTTTTTTTTTTATGCTGCAGTGATAAGTCTGGTCCCTATAGTTTTGGAGAGGGCAGATGGGCATCAGAGTGGGAGCAGGAATGGGGAGGTGAAAGACTCAGATTTCCCTGGACCTGGGTACAGGATTGGAAGTGGTCAGGGATTTTGTTTTGTTTTGTTTCTTATTTAATTTAAGTTCAATTAGCCAACATATAGTACATCATTAGTCTCAGATATAGTGTTCAACTATACATCAGTTGTGTAGAACACCCAGTGCTTGGTTTTCACATAAGGAGAACACGCATGGCGGCTGGGGTGGCCCCTTCAGACAAGCACCACTTAATCTGTGTGTCATTGATGGAGGCACCCCTTGCAGCTCTTGCCCTAGACGGCACTGCATGCCTTTCTCAGGAGCTGGCAAAAAAGCACCATGCAGTCCCCTCAAATATCCTCAACAATGCATTACTGCCAATAGATATGCACTGATGTACTTGCCCCATTTAAACAGGCAAATGAAATACCATAAGAGCTTATTAGAATGCATTCATTTTCCAAGGAGCTGTGACTTGCAAGAACTGTAGGAGCAACTTCACTACAAGTGATGTGAAGTTGCAAAGCTACTGCTTATGCCAGATTGGAGTGCCAATGTGAGGAAATCTGATTTGAATTCTGAGTTTTAGGATGATCTCACATGTGCTAGTGTTCTTGTTTGTGTGTGCTTTCTTTTTTTTGTGTGTGTGTGCTTTCTTTGTGTGTGTGTGTGTGTGTGTGTGTGCTTTCATGCGTAATGCAAAAAACAGAAGTTGGGCTTGGATGTGCAAGACATGTAGACTATGGCACAATAGTGTGCTTTGCAGGTAAAAAAGTAGCTGTTGTGTGTAAACATTCATACTGATATAAGCATTGTGTATTATCTATTCACTATTGATCTTGGCCTCATAAAAAAACTTCAGCAAGTGACTGTCTTTGTGCCTGATGTATCCTATTGTATTAACACTATTACGGCCAAGTGTAACTGGAGAGATTGGCATTTTACCACTAGATAACAGGTGGTGATCAATTTTAAAATAATGTGATGAAGCAGGAATAGAGGCTAAAAACAAAGTGGATTCCCATCACAGTTTATATTAGGCATTATTAAATTGTCAGGTAGATTTTCTTTTTTGGTTCCAGTTTGTCAGTGTTTGAAGATGTGATCATTAGCATTAATTAGCATTAATATCCAAGTTAGGGAGAGGTAGTTAAGGGATTAGTGGGCTAAATAGTATCATCTCAGTCTGGAAGAAATTTTTATTCTAATTATAATTTCTGAAATTAATAAAATATTAACCATGTGGTTTGTATACCCATGGCCATCATTTTGTATTCGTGATCTGATATACAGGTTTATTAAAAGTTTAATTTGGATCATAGGGATTTCGTTTGTGGATCATTAAAGCATCATTTTGCAGTATTTCATATATGTTCTTCTAAAAGAAGACTGAATTAAAAAAAAAGTAACAGAAGACTGTGTTATGTAAACATTGAATGCATTAAAGAGGGAGCAATGGAGAGCATCATCAAAGAATACTTCACTTTCACCATGGTCGATCCTGTGTCACCAGACTGGTAACTGCCAGGAAGCTTTTTCTCATTCAAGGCTTACAACCACCCAATGAAATCATCCCCAGGAAAAGTCACGTATGACCCTGGAAGAATCTAATTTCAACACAAAGGAACTCTCCTGCTCTCATTCCCAATATTGAGGAAAATTCTGAACAATGTGTAGAATGTTAAGTAGCAAAGGGCTTTCTTGTTAAGAGTCTGTAAATACCGACCCAGGTTTTAATGATTATAATGGCCTAAATATTGCATGTTTTACTAATGTAGACTATTCTGTGGTTCATACCACCACTCATTGTTTCTCCTGTAACCAAAAGTCATCACTCTCTGTCGGTTCCTTCCAACAGTTCTTAGATTGTATTTTTGTGAAATTCTGGTCTTCAGAGCAAAATAATAATATTCCTTTTTGTAATTGTTCAAGTACATTTATATAACTGAAAGAGTCCCGGAAAATTGAATTGAGATTTTTTTTCCTACAGTCTACGATGGCGAGTACTAAGGAATGTATGCACGTATGTGTGTGTGTGGCAGGATAATTTTTTTTGGCATTTCTCACAAGCTACTACTATCTTCATCTAAGTTGTATTGATTACTGAAGACAGGGCACTTTTATCTGGATGTGGTCCCTTGCACACTGTGGGAGCTGACCGATCCCGTGGACCTGTCAAGTCATTTTGTGATCTCCCCTTCTGTTTGTGGGAATAGTTTAGTTTGAACCCCGTATGAAAAATTAATGTAGATACTTTCCTTCAAAAACCTCCAAGGGAAAGAACTGTACAGTCTTTTATTCTTAATAGTAAGTATAAGCGCTTCCATTTATAATTCAAGATCCACTGTTGCCAGTTCTTTTCTTCAGTGAAATCAGTGTTAAAGAATAGTTTCCTGATAAGTCAAAGGCTGCTGCTGCCTGACATCTTATTGTAAGGCCCAGTTCTGTTGTGCCAGGAGTTTCTGTGGATTGAGAACTCTTATTTATCTCTTCTTCCTCCAGAGACCCCATTAAAATGATAGTAAAGGAATAAAAAATACATAAACCAACAACAGAGAGAATCGAAGGGAGACCAGTGCAGAAAAGAAATTTGAAAATGTTCCTGACCACTTGAAAGCCCATGAAGGCTTGGTGACTACCGAGGCTTTTGGGGGGCTGCTTTAACCCCACAGCTGGAGAGAGTTTGAGGGGGCCTTGGAACCCCTACAGTGCTGGTGGGTAGGAGGGAGTTCTAGGTGGGGCTGGGAATGGCAGGGTTTAATGGGGCACCTGATTTGGTAGTGAGAGTCAGAGGCTAGCTTTTGGGGGGTTGCTTCCCAAACGGGACTTAGCTAACGCCCACTGGGAGTCACAAGGCCCCTGCTCGGGGTCACAATCTCCCATTCAGGTTTGCTGTGGTCTGCAATTGAAGTGTGATACGTGACCGAGGGCCATTGGACACTCCAGGGGAGCCTTGCACATAGGAGAGAAGATGGGAGATAGAGAAACAGCAAAACAGACCCCCCAAATCAGAGGATGCTGGGAAGGCAAGAGGAGAGAATCCCCTGGTTACTGTATTGAGAGGTTTTGAAAATGTGAGAAAAAGCCCTAGGAGAAGGGAACACCCCAACAGCAAGACAGAACCAATAGCATGACCAACAAAGTAAGTTCAGAGAAGCTTTGGTTGAAAGAGTGTCATGAAAATGGCCATAAAGAACCAAAAACGGGGATCCCTGGGTGGCTCAGTGGTTTAGCACCTGCCTTTGACCCAGGGTGTGATCCTGGAGTCCCAAGATCAAGTCCCACATCGGGCTCCCGGCATGGAGCCTGCTTCTCCCTCTCCTGGTGTCTCTGCCTCTCTGCCTCTCTCTCTGTCTTTCATGAATGAATAAATAAAAAAAATAAAAATGAATTAAAAAGAAGAACCAAAAAAGCCTCTGTGTGTTTAAGCTCTGCAGATACAGAAATGTGACTCTTCTTTTACATGGAGGATACCCGAGCAAAGGTGGCCTGACTGCTCGTTGTAATTCTTCTCATCTTTCCAGGGAGTGGAAAGGCATGATGCACTGGACCTGTTCCACCTGGTGACATGGACAGAGCGGGGAGGAGTGTGTCCCTCTGACTTCAGCTTGGGTCTCAGTGTTCAGGATCTGCCTGAATGGGCAGTGTGATGAGCAGCTTTCTACCCATAGACGCGTGTCCACAGCAGACAGCCTCTTGGAGAAGTGAAGAATCGTTGAATTCTCTCTGTTTGTAGGCATGTGATGGGCCTGGGAGTCCAGCACAACTGGTGTTTCCCCAAATCCTGAAAAAAAAAAAAAAAGATAGTAATCTTTTGCCTTTCATTTGAAACCTTTTCTTTTTTAAAATTTTTTAATTAATTAATTTATTTATGATAGTCACAGAGAGAGAGAGAGAGAGAGAGAGAGAGAGAGGCAGAGACACAGGCAGAGGGAGAAGCAGGCTCCATGCACCGGGAGCCCGATGTGGGATTCGATCCCGGGTCTCCAGGATCGCGCCCCGGGCCAAAGGCAGGCGCTAAACCGCTGCGCCACCCAGGGATCCCCCTTTTCTTTTTTTAAAAAAAATCTCTACACCCAATGTGGGGCTCGAACTCATGACCCAGACAGAGATCCAGAGTGGCATGTTCAATCTACTGAGCCAGCCAGGTGCCCCTATTTGGAACCCTTTTTATAGACAGCTCTGTAAACCCCATAATGCTGTTGTGGGATTTGGGGGCCACCTCTGAATGTCTTCACAAGAAGTGTGTGTATGCACACGTGTGTTTTCTTTATCTGAAACTTGTGTTCATGATCCCTTCCTTCAGTGAGTGAGATGTGGGTTTCTCCCTCCAATGAGGTGTTAAAGTGAGGAATGTGACTTGGATTTTTTAAAAAAGCAAAGTTGGATAAAGTATATATATAATCTATATATTACCTCTGCTGAGTTTATATAATATTAAAGCTGAGTAGAACCTTGAAAACATGTTCATGAGAGGATTGCGCAAAGATCCTGATTTTATTATTTATTTTAAAAAATATTTTATATTTATTCATGAGAGACAGAGAGAGGCAGAGACATAGAGAGGGGGAGAAGCAGGCTCCCTGCGGGGAGCCTGATGAGGACTCAATCCTAGGACTCCAGGATCACGCCCTGAGCAAAAGGCAGACGCTCAACCACAGAGCCACCCAGACACCCCTAATTATTCTTGTGAATAAAGAATCTTCTTCTGAACTCTCAGGAGTGTCTCTGTATGAGTTAAAAACATGGGGAAGTCATTACAGCATTATGGAAAAACTTTTATCCATCCACTTTGTTTTCACTTTAACTGTGTCTTTCTTGCTGGAGAGTTCACATCTGATGTGGCAGGTGGTAGGTTTTCTGGAATTTGATCTGATGGAAAAGAGAATGACCATTGGGCAAAAAATTGGTTATCCTATTTGGGAAAGATTGTTCTGTTCCAACATCCATGCTAGTTGACTTTGAGTCTTTGCAGAGAGATGTTCTATAATAAATGAACATCTGTAGTCTTAAAATTTCTAATTAGAGACTTATGGAGACTCCCTGGAAAATAAGATCAGCTTCTATTGCAATGAATTCTAAGGAATTTCTGGGCAATTTTCATTGTACTAATTTTTTTTTTCATTGTACTAAAATTTAACTGAATTCAATATTACTTAAAATAAGTCCATTGACTGAGAACTATAGACTTGTTACTTGAATTTTTTTAAAAAAATAGATGGCAGAATTTTCTGTAATAGATCTTACATGTGAACATTTAGAGTTTTGAAAACTAAATGTTGACTGAAACAGTTTTTCTTTTAAATGTAACGATATTCCTGAGAACTGTTTCCTTTCTACCTCTTGATCAAAAATTGTTGGTGTATCTTTACAGCTAAGGTACATTTTTCAGGTAGAGTAATTTGTCCAGATATTCTATGGCACATAAAAGATTGCTTCAGAGCTTCGTGTAGAGACGTTAATAGATAGTTATAGGGCCTCTGGAACGGAAGGCTCACAAAGTATAAATTTCGGAGCTATCTCTAGTGTTCTCTCACTGTGACTCAGCCCAGTTTCAACATTGCATGATGTCTTCATAGGGTGATGGCATATTTAAAAATTTTTAACTTAAATGTTAACTTTGATTATGTGGATGTTAAAATCAACCCTTAAGTGAAGAATTGAACCTTATTCTTGCAGTGGGTATGGACATAAAGTCTGTCAAGTTCAGGTCCATCCTTCACTTGGCTATGCTGATAGGCTTTTTTTTTTTTTTTGTGGTAAAGAGATATGAAATGCAGAAGCACCTGGGTGGCTCAGCGGTTGAGCTTCTGCCTTCGGCTCAGGTCGTGACCCTGGGGTCTTGGGATTGAGTCCCACAGGCTCCCTGGGGGGACCTGCTTCTTCCTCTGCCTGTGTCTCTGCCTCTCTGTGTGTCTCTCAATGAATAAATAAAATCATTAAAAAAAGAAATATGAAATGCATACTTACTGGGTGCAGTTGTATATTGTCCTCTTGGAACTTTTGGTTAGACAGTGATTTTCATATTATCTCTGTCGTGCCTAGGGTTTACATTCCTGATTTCTCTCCTTGCAAAAGCTTTGAGAATCCTGGATTCCCATGGAAAGACTCTTGGTAGGCTTGGCATCTGCTTACTTGAGTTTGAGGCTGGCTCTGACCCTTGTTTTTTCTATGAACTTGGGAAAAATTAGTTAGAAACATCCCCCTCAGAGCACTGTTACGATGATCACAAGGTACAGAGTAAGTTATAGTTACGCTTGTGAAGTTTAAGGTGAGTGCAAATTTTAATTCAATTGTCTCGTATGCCGTTGCCTTTGGTTCCCTCAGGAACTGTGGGCACGTTGGAGGGCTGTTTCCGCCCATTGAAGCCACTACAACAAAAATATCACTCTCTGCATGCCTTGTAAACAACAGCGATTTATTTCTCACCGTTCTGGAGGCTGGACGTTCAAGATAAGGCACCAGCAGATTCCACGTCCTGGTGCAGAGTTGACTGCTCCTGTTGTAATTGCAAATGGTGGTGGAAAGGTCAAGGAAGCTCTCCGGGGGTGGGGATGTCTCATTGTAAGGGCAGTAACCCCATCAGGAGGGCTCTACCCTCATGACCTCCCAAGGGTACCCCACCTCCTAACGCAGTGTCGGGCATTAGGATTCAGGAAGAATTTTGAGGGACACAGATCATTTAGTACAAACCAAGGGGCTAATTTAGAAACAGATATAGCATTGAAAGATGATTGCTGTGCTTTCTAATGATGGAAAAGGACACAGTAACACTTCCTGCCCCAAATACATGCATTACCCTTTGAGTGCGTGTGTAGAAAATGAGGAAGATGGTATTTTATTTGAGAAAGAACATTTGGTGGTAGAAGCCGATGATGAGTGAATTGCTGCTTCTTCAGCAGGGCCGTGGTCAGGATGTTGTATGGCATAAAGCTGGACTTTGCAGCCTTGTCTGGATCTCTTTTACAGTGTCTGAATTCTCCCACTTGGATTTTTTCTCAGGGTCTTATGATCATTAATGGGTAAGAGAGGGATATTGACTGAGGTGTGATGAAAATAGCAGGTGTTTCGATTGTTCCCCCTTCTGTTGGCAGGCATGCCAACACGTGTTCACAGTTTCAGCCTGGAGTTTGAGGGAATGAACAATAAGTATTTGGCAAGAGTGTAGTGTAGTGTAATAATTAATACACACTTATAACAAAACAAAAGCTGCTACTTACCAATTGTGTGTTATGTGCCCGGGATGCTTATATTTCATTGACATATGTATCTTCTTTGATCCTTATAGCAACCCATAAGCAAAAATGTTAGCACCATTATCCCAATGAGGAGAAATTATAAGATAAATTGGGTAAATGACTCAAAGTCATAGCCAGTTTCGGCAGAGCCCGCTATGGCGCCCAGGTCACCCTCATGCCATGACTTTGCCTTTCCCTCTACACCATTATGGCCTGGTTTCCTTCTGTGATAACTCTGTTCCTTGAGGTCTGGGCAAGGAATTGTTGCATCATGCCTTTGCAGAACACAAGGGATGTGCAAACCACCTGAGTCTCGAACCTTTCACAAAGGGTATTGGATGTGTTCTAGGCAGTTCTCACTGGCCTGCTGGCTCTCCAGGTGGCCCACAGACTGGGTGGACAGCAATCTGGGCCATGCTTCTCCTCTGTTGCTGACTTTCTGAACCCTGTGATGCCCCAGGAAGGTTCAGGGCCTCTGCTGGGTATGGATATAACTTATGGAAGCCTTTGGAGATCTGTGATTTGGGAGATACTCCAGGAAGTTAATGTGTTTCTCAAGGTTTGGGGGTCTAAGCACTCGGAGATTGTTGGCTTCCAACCTCTGAAATTTCTTTCTCCAAAGATGGGTCCGGTGCATTCCTTCCTTGTTCACAGAGTGGTCCCAACTGTTCAGGGCCCCATCACTATTGTACTCAGAGGGCTGTCGCAGCTTCTCACCTGGGTGTCTCTGCCCAACAACCCCTTTTGTTTCCACTGAAGCCCCTATACTATTTTCAGATTCATTTTATGCAGGGATTTCCTGTTTATTGAGTGTGCACCTTGGTTCTCTGGGCTGCTGCTCGGCGTCATTGTCATTTTGCAACGTCCAGAGCTGGTGATGAGGGCGCTGCCTTTGCCTGCTTCCTCCCTCCTGGGGCAGGCTCCTCAGCTGGTGCCTCTCCATCCGAAAAATCCCTCCTCCTCTTCTCCACCTGCCTGTGTAAACCTGTTGTGTAATTCAGAGCCCATCACTCTTGTTCTGCCTGTGAATTGTCCTCTGACTCTTCTGCTCCTCACTGGTCTCTTCCTTATTGGACCCTCCCTGAATTCTGTGCTTCACGATCCCTTCTTTTTGCCCACGGAAGTTTCTGGGTGGATTATCAAACTTCAGGGCCCCATATTCTTTAATTCCCCCTTCTCCCCCATGCCCAGCAAAATTGAGGCACGTGGTAGGCGTGAAGTTACCCCTCGTGGACAGATTTCTTGCCCCCATTTCAACGTGGTGCTTAAAATGAAGAGAAATGTGGAAATAACACATGTATACAGAAAAGTGCCGTGATTTTACACTTATCTGATCATCCCCTGCTGTGCTAACATGTGCATGTGTGTGTGTTTTTTCCCCCATTCTTTTGTCTTGCCAGCAATCAAAGAGAAGTACACAGACTGGACGGAGTTCCTCATTCGTGATTTGACTGGCTCCCGGACAGCACCTGCCAACCTTCTAGAAGGTGTATGTATTGTTGTTATTCAGCTATTCTGTGTCTGAAGCCTCACGGTTACATGAGCACCTTTGCCTATATCCTTCAGCAGGTACATGTGTACATGTGGATATCTCTCTCCAGAGAGCCTAACTTCTTGTTCCTCCCTGAATTGTTTAGGTTAATGAGTCTCATGGCACTGAAGCATCTTCACCTGTGGTACAATCAATAATGTGGAAAAATTGGTTCTGTGTGAACATGTTTGTAAATAATCACTATATTAGGGTATCTTTCCCACTATCCTGTGCGTGTAAGCCTCTGTCCTAGATTAGTGACTGTAAATAAAATCCCGAAGGGTAGCTGTTTTGTAGAGGTGACCACAAAGCCTGGGTGTGCTCTACTGTAGTCTTGGAGCATGATGATAAATGGTCTCGTTAACAATTCCATTCTGGATGTGTAACCTGACGATAACACACGTGCGTTAACGTAATAATTGAATTAGCCTCCCTTGTGAAAACAAGAGGGGACCTGGTCAATCGTATTTCAGTGTGGTTGAAGTATTTTTAAGGTATTGAAGAGAACATCATTTAATATGCAATCTTAATGTTCGTTTGACAATAATTTTATGATAAAGCATTTTAATATTTACTGTATATTGTACAACAGAAGGAACATGGTACTGTCATAAATGATTATCGAGTTACCAAATCTGCTTGAGGAATGCCCCCCATCAAAAGGGGGAATCATACTAAATAACAAGGATACGATGTGGATTTTGATATTATCATTATTCTCTTAACATTAACTGTGCATTTCCCTCCTCTTATAAATGACATTGACTTTTGGAGCACTGCTGTCTAATATACCATTATCCGGTTTTGTTCTGTGAAGATTTTTACCTGGTGTATTTGTGTATCTTAATGGCTCCTAATTTGTTTGGTTAACAGATCAAAATGATGATTCTTCACCCCTTGTATTACTCTGTTCATTCTTTTTTTTTAAAACATATTTGCCTACAAGGCTGACTGAACAAATACCCTTTTCAAGTGCTAACATATGCTGAGAAGGTTGCTTATATGGGGCAGTAATTATATATATGTGTGTGTATATATATGTATATATTCTCTGAAACAATAATCAAGTTAAGTGTAGAAATAACTTTACATAATTGTCTGATGTATCTGATCGTTAATGTGTATTGGACATGTCATGTATGCATATTCATACTTTGCTCACATAAAGTATGAGAGCATCTTAATCATTAGCGTGGTAGCCATTGTAAGATGAATGAATGTCTGTTGAGTCCCGGGGTAAGTCTATACCCCACCGTCTATGGGCAAATAGACATTTAGCTACCACATATTTTCTAGCTGGAGGCCAATTTGGTGTGACTCTTCTTAAAAGCATGCTTATTTCTAACAAATGCAGTTTTATCTGGGAAGGGTGATTTGTTTGTTGAGAACCGAGCACAAACTGTTATGTTCTGTTTACTTATGATTCTTGTTGGTGGACAGAGGGCTGGGGGGAATGAACGTGTGTGTGGAAGGAGCGGGACGAGGATGGGGGTGGAGGGAGACACCAGACTGTTTGCCAGTAGCTTGGATGATGGTGTGAAAAAAATATTATCTTCAACTGTCATCTGTTTCCATGAGAACCTTAAAATAAAGTTTAAAATAAGGAGTTTTGCTTCTGTTTAAACAGCCTCTGCGAGGGAAAGGCCCTATAGACCTCATTACAGTTGATTCCTTAATAGAACTTCAGGATTCTCAGAGCCCTTTTCAGTACTGGATAGTTAGTGTGATTGAAAATGTTGGAGGAAGATTACGCCTTCGCTATGTGGGATTGGAGGACACTGAATCCTATGACCAGTGGTTGTTTTACTTGGATTACAGACTTCGACCAGTTGGTTGGTGTCAAGAGAATAAATACAGAATGGATCCACCTTCAGGTAAGGGCCAAAGCTTTTGATGCTGCGAAGTATTTTGGAAAAAGATGTGGTATTTTCCAGGATGTGTCTCTGGAGAGTGGTATGTGTACGTGAATATGAAGCATTTTAACCTCAGAATACTCTATGGAAACTAGAACTCAAGACCTCAGTTAATAGTGTCCTAAAAGGAGAAAACCGTGGAAGCTGTGGTGATGCTGATCTCTCTCCTCTGGAATCACTGATTCACAAATGAAAGACACAATGAACTGGGGGCTTGGTCATATTCTCCCCTCCCCCCCCCCTTTTTTAGGAATTTTGACAGTCTTGGAAGTAGGTTCCAAAATATGTCTATCCATATATCCTCTATGGTCCATCCACTCATTCATCCATTCATTTATCTATCCATCCCCATTCATCTATATCCCTCCCTCCATCTGTCCAACCACCCATCCATCCACCTATGCATCTCCTCCATCCGTCTAGCCTCCCACCTATTTTTCCATCCATCCATCCATCTATCCATCCAACCAGCTATTCATCCATCCACCCATCCATCTATCCATGCATCTGAATATCCAACCAAATGCATATCATTATATAATCTGTCCTGATCTGGAACTAGCAAAGAGAAAATCATCATACGTTTTTCCTGGCACGTCATGGATTTTAATTACCTTCAAGGGCACCGTCAAATGACTTTCCACAGAGTTAACTGGATAAGACAGTGCATTATGCTTCCTGACATACCTCACTGGGCAAAAATCTCACCGTTCACAAACTAACCATTCTTGAATGTTTACTATGTGCCAGGTGATTTTCTATCTGCTATGCCTTTGTTTCGATTACAAAAAAGTGTTCCTTGTTTGGTGTGAATATTTCCTTTTCCAGCAGAGAAAATTGGAGACTAAGGTTAAGCTACTTGTCCAAGGTCATCGAGCTTGGAGAGGGGGATGTGCTGTAGTTCAAATTCCTAGGCCCCATGTTCGTTTCTTCCCATTCCCCCTGCTGCACCTACTGGCCTTACAAACCTTTTGATGGGTATCCTCAGAACAACAACAAAAAAAAGTTGGATCCTTACAAAATTAAAGATGCCAAGGTAGAAATATTAATTTCTTCCAGAAGTTGCTGTTTCTCATTCTGATCAACTACACCAGGTATATTGGAAGCAAAGAGCCAAATCATTTGTTAAAATTGCCAGAGATTTTTTTCTTTCCTATTAGTTGCCAGTGCTAGTCTCAAGTACATGAAACTGAGGAGTTACATTTTTTTCCTTTTCTGTCACTCAGGGGCTTTAATTGAAAAAAAATTCTTGGTTCTGTATGTCATGTATTTGCATTTGTGTTGAGTTTGACAGGCATATAGACACGTAACATGGTATTTTATTAGTATTATTGTTGTCAACGTTTTGAGAAGCAGCCAGGAAATCCATTTATACCCTGAGTAATTTTGGACTATGATGACAAACAAAGGGCCTGTCAGTGTTGAGAAAAGATCTAAGCTCACATTTGCCTTGGGATTCATAACCTAGCAGGAGAAATTTACTTTGTGTGGGAAGTTGGGTGTATAAATCTTAGCTTAGTATCTTAATTGCTTTATAAATTTTAGGAGATCCCTGTATTTGCCAGTGTGAACATTTATAGCAAAGCGAAGGATTATTAGTGGCTTCTTAGGTTCTGTGCAATGTTCCTTTGCTGCGAAGTCATAGGACTCATACTCAAAAGCAAGAATGGAAAGTGTCACCATAGAAACTTGGGAAATATTTGCATAGAAGAGCTCTTTATCTCTTTTTTAGATCATTTAATATCTTTATAAGATAAGAATAAATTGCATTTACTTGTCTTAGTAATTTTCTGGACACGAGTTGTCCATTTCATGGAAGAATTCATCGGTTTCCTTAAAGAATGTGGAGAAGGCATTCATCGTTAAGAGGTTATTTTCCCAACATTTAAATTGTTGACAAGAGAAGCTTTGTAAGGGCAGAGGAAAATAAAAGGCAAAAGGACACTCCAGCTGTGGCCTTTAGTTCTTCGGATGCAGCAGTTACAAGATGAAAACTGGATTCTCTTGGCTCATTTAGCAGAGCAACATGCAGGGTGATGATTATTACCCATGTTTTTATTATTTTTTAAAGTTTTTATTTAAATTCTGGTTAGTGAACATACAGTGTTATGTAAGTGGACAATACAGTGAGTCGCCACTTTTGTACATATCCCAGGGTTCATTATGACAGGTGCACTCTCCCCTCCCCATACCTGTTTCCCCATCCTCTCACCACCCCTCTTATAGCCAGCAGTGGGTTCTCTAGAGTTAAGACTGTTTCGTTTTGCCACTCTCTCTTTTTCCCTTTGCTCATTTGTTTTGTTTCTTAAATTCCACCTATGAGTGAAGTCATACAATACTGTCTTTTTCTGACTGATTTTATTACACTTAGCATAATACTCTCTAGCTCCATTCAAGTCATTGCAAATGGCAAGCTTTCATTCCTTATGATGGCTGAGTAACATTCCATCATATATGTATATATTCCATTAGTTAGTCAGTGGACACACAGGCTGCTTCCATAATTTGCCTATTATTTACAATAATAAAATAATAATAATAATAGTTACTTTGGGTTTGTGTAAATTAATTTCAAGACCCAGCGTAACCTAGAAGTTACATGGTAATACTCATTCCTCTTTTCCTTTGCTGAAATATAGGTGGGAATGAAACTTCAGACTTGCATAAAAAGATGAGCTCTTATTCTTACTCCCAAAAACCCTGAACTAAATGTGAAGTGTTAAGTGTGAGAGGGAGATTTGGAGGTGTGGGGGCAGCAGTGAGAGGATAGATGTTTAGGGTGCACCATGAGAGAAAGCCGTGTGACCCCCACCCCCATGCCCGCTTGGCTGTGCGGCTCCACTGACTGCCACCATTGCTAAAATGAACCATAGTTCTTTTTCAGTTCTACTGAATCTTCCTACTCTGTAAAGGGCATGATATTTTTCAACTGTTCAGTACCCTGATAAAGGTAGAAATGAGAAATAGGAAGTGCAGTTAGTTTTCAAAAACCCTAGGAGAGGGGGCTGCTTTTATGCCATCCTCCAGAGAGGCTTACAGTCACTGTGCCTTTCCATTTCTGGTACATATCGGAGAAAATAGGTTGGGGCTTCCCACCCAGGGCTGTCCAGGGTGCATGTAGGTGTTGGTGGAATCCAGCTTCAGTGAAGAATGGGTGAGGGAACAGGAAGTGGTGAAATGTGAGGTGATCAAGTCCTGAGTGTTTCAGGCTTCATCAAGAAGTGCACAATACAGCAAGTCAGCACTTCCGTACATCACCTGGGACTCATCACAGCAAGTGGCCTCCTTCATCCCCATTACCTCTTTCCCTGTCCCCCTCATCTCTCCTTTGGTGACCATTAGTGTGAGCATTTTTGGTCACCTTTGGTGACCATTTTTTTTGTTTTTGTTTTTCGGTTTTTTATTTTGTTTTTGTTTTTGCTTGAGGAAAAAAATGTGGTGCAAGAACATTGCAGAAGGGGTTCTGTTTCCAGTTAGTTTCGCCCTGTACAAGTAGAATGAAGTCATCGGGGCAGAGTTTTAACTGACATTATTTCAGGCATCATTCCAAACCCCTTCGTTTTACAGTAATGAGTCTGAAGCCTAGAGAGGTTAAAAGACTTGGTGGTTCAAGGTCACACAACTGGAGCAGAGCTGCAGCTGGAACTCTGGTGCCCAAACTCCCAGGCCAAATCTCCTTCTCCTCCGTTACACTAACGTTGGGAGGCTTAAAAAAAGTGTGTGTGTATGTGGGGGGAAGACGAAGGGTCATTTTTTCCCTCCATGAATTAAATCAACTTTATAAGCTATAAAGCTGGAGTTGTCCCTTTCCTTCAGTATTGAGTGGAGGATAAACTGCCCCCATGTAGTGATTTTCTGGCATGTGGGCCTCCTTTGTGTTCCATTGGGTTGCTAAGCATGTCCCGTTGTTGGGGTCTGTTTTTCCAGATGTGGCATGGCCAACGCCCCCCCCCACCTTGCTTTGTTTAGAACCAAGAGGATTTTTGTAGCCACTTGAACTGAACATCGGTGTCTGCTTCCCCTCTCTCTCCAAGTGCCTGGAGCAGTGCCTGGCACATAGTAGTTGCTCAGCGAATATTTGTCTAATGAATTGACTGAATAGAAAGTTGGGTGTGTCTAAAGTGGGGGAAAATCAGCCACATCCTTCCAGGAGCCCAATAATTGATGGGGCTTTGGAAGCCAATCTGGAAGGGAGGGCCTGGTGTGAAGACACCCCCAAAATGGCCAGGGCTGTGCTGTCCTCTTTAACCCTGATATATGGGGGGAGTTTTTGAAGACGGGTCAGATCAAGTGGAGATGCTCTGTTATTTAGCACCCAGCATAGCTCTGGGATCTACTCAATGCACAAGAATATGGTCTGTGGACTTCATGGTAATTTTTGTTCCCCTAGAAGGGATGTTTACCCTCAAGCTTGAGGAAGCTAGCAGAGTAGGAACCAACATAGGTCCAAGTTAGCTTCTCCTTGCACTCCTGTTCCTTGCTGCAGAGCCCTGGGCAGTCCCTTTGCTTTCCTCCTCTGGAAAATGGGGAGTGATTGTGAATTTGCTGTGCTGCTGAGCCTTACCCAAAATGATGGGCGTTTTTTGAGTATTCAATCTGTAGTCAGAGTTTTATGGTCATATTTGCTTTTCTAAGAAATTTAAGTAGGTCATTGAGGTCAGGAGGTTGTTATTTCTTATTTTATTTTATTTTATTTTATTTTATTTTATTTTATTTTATTTTATTAAGATTTTGTTTATTCATGAGAAACACACAGAAAGAGGCAGAGACACAGAGGGTGAAGCAGGCTCCATGTGGGGAGCCCAGTGCGGGACTTGATCCTAGGACCCCAGGATCACGCCCTGAGCCAAAGGCAGACGCTCAACCACTGAGCTCCCCAGGTGCCCCGACGTCAAGAGGTTTTTAGAGACCCCACCTGCTTTCATGTTTCTGGATACTCAGAAATCAAGGTAGAGTCCTCCATGTTTTTGCAGAGACTGAAAACACATAACTTTGTGAGGTCTTTCTCACGTGTATCTATCGATGTTTTCCTGTTGTTGTTGTTTTTTTTTTTTTTTTTTTTTTTTTTTTTTTTTTTTTTGCCTTCGCAATCTTTATGTCAACCATTTCTTTTTCTTTTTCTTTCTATTTTAGACAGTTTGTAGAGTCAGGAGGTTTCTGAGCTGTTTCTTTTTCTTTTTCTTTCTATTTTAGACAGTTTGTAGAGTCAGGAGGTTTCTGAGCTGTTTCTTAGTTGAGAACAGTCCAAAGACACTTTCTATAACCGTTAACTCAGGTGACCATGATGAAATGCTATTGCAGAAGGTGGAGTGGTTTCGGACAACACAGATGATTTTCTCACAGTTCTGGAGGATGGGCATCCCAGATTAGGACCTTGGCAGGGTTGAGTTCTGGGGAGAGCCCGCTTCCTGATTTGTGAGTGGCCTTTTTATGTGCACACAGGGAGAGAGAGAGAGAGAGAGCTCTGGGGTCTCTTTCATAAGGGCACTAATCTCATCCTGGAGACCCCACCCTCATGATCTCCTCTAACCTTGATACCTCCCAAAGACCACATCTCCAGACAGTATCCCATTGAGGGTGAGAGATTCAACATAAGACTTGTGGAAAGACACAAACATTCAGTTTATAGCCTTCCCAGCATCTCTTAACAACTGAAGACCAGTCTTTGCTTGCTGGTAAAAGAAGGAAGGAGTGGTGGTTGCAGGGTCGCAAGGAAGGTGATCACCCCTCCAGGCCTTCATTGAGTCTGAGGCTTGAGCTGATGGTCTCACACTCCGCTCTTGGTTTCTGCAGCTCTTGCCTTGCAAGAGTCCACCAAATGCTTGCCCAGAGGGGAATTGCCTGATTTTCATGTAGGCTTCTAGTTAAAGATGGATCAGGCCAGATTTTAATTGCTTATTACTTCCCCACAAACAGAAATCGACATGATACACTCTATTAAATCACCTGCAACACAATCATTTTAAGAAAATAGTTTATGTTCTCTTAATGGTGCTACTTATTGTCCATAAACTTGCTGGTGTAACCAAGCGCCTCGCTGTCTAATGAAACACACACATAGAATATTGTTCTCTGCTTATTGAAACCATTAGGTGTTTAGCTTTTGCAGGTGGTTGAGCATACTGCAAAAACTGCAGTTGATTTTCACCTTTTAAGAGAAGTGTGCCTTGCCATGGGGTTACATTCCATAATAGGGCTTTGTAGCCTCAGAAAGAAGACAAAGGGTCTTAAGAGTGTAGGACAGAGACTCAAATCCTGTGGAACCTCAGTTTCTCAGTCGATTCAGGCTGCTGCAGGGAATATATAGCGTAGAGCGAGTGGCTTAGAAATAGCAGCATTCATTTCTCACACAGTTGTGAAGGCTGGAAATCCGAGATCCAGGCAACTGCAGGTGTCTGCTGAGGGCCTGGCCTGCTTCCTGGGTCATAGACAACTGTCTTCTTGCAGTGTCTTCACGTGCTGGGAGGGGTAAGGGGGCTCTCTGGGGTTTCCTTGGTAAGGGTACTAATCCCATTCATGAGGGCTCCTCCCCGCCTTATGACCACCCAACGGCCCTGTCTCCTGAGCATCACTTCAGGGGTTAGGATTTCAATGTAAGATTTTGGGGAGATAGCAACATTCAGCCCATAGCACCAGGCTTTTGGTTTTGGTAGGAGAAAGAATATCAAGAGGACCAGGAGCTCGGCTTTCTGGGGCAACACAGTGGGTCCCATCGTGCTCTGCCAGGTGTGTGGACACGGTTGTCAGGAAGGGCTGCTTGCGTCCCTATAGGGAGGTCACCGGGTCACCAGACTCAGTTCTAAGTGTCCAGCTTGAACTCTGGTCAGGTGGGCTTTGGCTCTGTCTGGCATCGTTTTCTTGAGCCGCTCTTCTCTTACCCTCCTCTTACCTTCTGCCACCCCCAGACTGTGGGACTCCAGACACCAACACAGCGGACCCTCTACTGCCTTTTCCCACTCTTCCTGTCTCATCGTTGGCAATCATTATCCTTTCTCATGCCTTGCTTCTCCTTTTACCACCATGCCAAGGCTGAACTCTGTTGGCCAGCTTCCAGATCCCTGGGGAAGTGGATTTATTCTCACCTACTGGGGAACTCTAGGCTCTTGTGTGTTGTTTCCATGCTAAGCCCCTCCTGACCTGTGTCATGGGCATGCTTAGGGCTCTGGAGCCGTCTGAGCTGCTTCCTCTCCACTGAGATGTTGGTGCAGTGGCCCTGGGCTGAACCATCTTCTCGTCCTCACAGGACAATTTAGAAGGCTGTGAACTGGCCCCTCTTGCTCCTTTGTGGGACCCTGTGACAAGCAGTTTCTCCCTCTGCTCCCCTTGCCCAACTGTGGGTGATGCAGGTACCATTCATCTGTTTTCTGCACAGGAGATAACGGAGGCCTCACTGTGTTGTATGTCAGAAGCTCCTAAGAGGAATCCCATTCTATTCTTGTTCTGATATAGAGATGCCAAATTGGGAGAGAAAGAAAATTCTCCCGAGGTAGAAGAGTATGAATAAAATGCTAAAAAAGGATTATAGACAGAATCTACAGTAGAGCCTGTTTTGTCATTAATGACCCTTTACGTGACTTTGCGTAACTGACTGTGAGTGACAGTGGGCTGTGCCTTGAACACCTGACTCCTTCTGGTGGCATCTCTGTCCTACGATAATTACGGGAGCCTGAAAAGGCTCAATAAACTGCTCGAAACACAGCTTTAGGCTCAAGGTGAGTTCAAAAGCTGTGGGCATCGAAATATATGGCTGTGCGCTGAAAAGCAGACATGCAAGAAATTAAAAATATGGCCCCAAAGGTTTAACGTTGCCTTTTAACTGTGCTTAAATTCATATTCATGTCCTGATGGTCTGTCTGAAGTAGCCTGGGTTGATATAGGGAAGGTATAAACATATCTCCTTCAACTGAGTGCTTCTGCAAATCCTATTTTGATAAGGTCTTAAATCCGTTGAGATCAGATCATAAAATCCCCCTGCAGTCTCAGCAATCGGTGAAAACAGTGCTCAACAAATTTTTTCTCTCTATTTTGCATTCAGCCAGAGTAACCTCCCTTCGTAAATCCCTCTGCCCACCCCCCCCATCTCTACACCCCCACTACTGCCTGGGGGAAAATATGGGCAACATGTGGTGTGTTAGCAACATTTCAAGTGTAAATATTAAACTTGGTTGGTAAATTTTAATTTACCTTTTAATAATTTTCTGGCTTACGTGGGCTATTTTTAGCATATGAGAGCTTAGAGATTTAGTGAAAAATATGCTGTAATAACTGAAAATGCCAGACAAGAGTCATTTCAAGTTTAGAAATTTATCCGATAATAAGTTCTTCATCAGTGGATATTACTTCCCAGGTGATGCATGGAATTTGGGGCAGCGGATGACTGGAGATGGTGCTAATGTGATTTGTGCCAATAAATTACATACGGAATGCCCACAGAATGCATGCAAATGTTCCCTGAAGGGGCCCTGTGAAGTTTATTCTTCATTTCTGATAACTGAGTCTCAGGTTGCTCTTAATCATCGGAAAACCCATCAGCAGGTGGCCTTTTATGGGGCAGGGTGTGAATTCTCATGGTTGCTGAGTGCGCGGAGTGACTCTGAAAACTTGGAAGATAAAATTCAAGAGACAACCACCCGCAGAACATTTGAGTCTTAAATGCTTATGTGGTTTGCTGTTGATACAGAAATCTATCCTTTGAAGATGGCCTCTGAGTGGAAATGTGCTCTGGAAAAATCCCTCACTGATGCCGCACAGTTTCCTCTTCCGATGGAAGTATTTAAGGTAAGATGTCGGTTCCTAGCGACTTGTTTATTACTCTTCTCAACAGCAGCCGTTCTTGAGTGAAAAGTTTCTCATAGCGAATCCTTTCCCACCTGCTCAGCCAGTTATCATTTGAAATGTTTAAAATGTTACCTGTGAGCCTGTGCTTTGTTTTGTCATCTTCCCAAGTACTCGTGTTACAAGACGCTGATTGAAATTCTGTGGCTTTCTTGTTTTTCTCCATAATGTATTATTATTATTATTTTTTTGATATAATGTATTATTATAGAATAATAACACCTTCACCCCTTACAAAGGGAACAACAACAACAGCAAAAAGTTAGCAAGTCTGTTTTTGGTATTTGTTTGGTAAAAATAATAGAAAATGATGCTCCTCTTGACGGGTCAGTCGGTTCTCTGGATGGACCAAGAAGTTTGAGTGAGTATCTGATGGGCCATAGGCCGTGAGGGTTGGGGGTGCCAACAGAAGGGAAAAGAAACACACAACTGAAATGGATCACTATGTTCCTGACACTTGAAAATTAGGCCTAACACTTCCATGTAGATGAATATGAAGCTGTGGGCGGGGATGATGTGTGCGGCCCAGAGGAAGTCCTGAAATGTCCTCTTCCTGCCTGGACCTCGAGTCCTGGGGCAGTTCTAAATGTGGTTGCTGTCACCTGGCAGAAAGTGGTCTTCCCATCCCGAGGGGGCACGTTTCCGCTGTGCCGTACACATCCCCTGTGGAGAATACCCGGGCAGCAAGAGCTTAGGGCCTGGGTGTGGGCGCTGGTACGCCGAAGTCCTTACTCAGAATTTAAAGCCATTACGACAAATTGTGAACCTTCTTTAGCTGCACTTTTCCTTGTTTATAAAATTGGACCTAAAGAGATGGCTTTTAGGGACCCCTGGCTGGCTCTGTGGTTGAGCGTCTGCCTTGGGCTCAGGGCATGATCCCGGGGTCCAGGCTCCCCTCGAGGAACCTGCTTCTCCCTCTGCCTGTGTCTCTGCCCCCCCGCTTCATGTCTCTCATGATCAAATAAAGTCTTTAAAAAAACAAGATGACTTTTAAAACTAGTGATAAAATTATGTTCTGAAGTTTGAGTGATGACTTCTACAGTGTTTGGATCCTACTGTATAAGAGGAGCAGCATCAATAGACTAGGCTAGTAGGGGTAGTGATCACTGGCAATGAAACAATGTTTTGAGGGTTTTGTTTTGTTTTTGCTAACTCATCAGTGACTTCATTCCTCACTTCTCCCTCCCTCCTTCCCTTGCTTCCTTCTTTCCTTCCTTTCTTGCTCTCCTGGTAACATCCTACCCTGGAAAAGGTAAAAGTAATAACTAAAAACAAAACAACTTTTACTTTTCCATTACATATCTGGCTCTACGGCCTCTTTGCGTCCGCCTTTTTGACCTCTATGGTCAATGTCCACTGTCTTCATGGTGGCCTTAGTCATATTTTATTTAAACATAAACAAACATAAATAAAATTTTATTTTTTAAAACATTTTACTTATTTATTTGTGAGACACACACAGGGAGAGGCAGAGACTCAGGCAGAGGGAGAAGCAGGCTCTTCGTGGGGACCCGATGTGGGACTCGCTTCTGGGACCCCGGGATCATTCTCTGAGTTGAAGGCAGATGCTCAACTGCTGAGCCACCTAGACGACCCCTTAGTAATAATTTAAAAGCATAAACTGGATCATGTCCCTCAGGTTTGAAAAAATGGATTTTCTTTTGAAATACATTCCATATCTGTGGGGCGCTCTGAGTAACAGGTGAGGTCTAGACTCGGGAAGTCACCACCAGAAAGAAGCCTTCTGCATGTCCTTCCCAGACATGCTCTCCTGGCTCTGCCAAGGCACCTGGTGCCTTTGCCTTTGCGGCGGTCATTTTCTTGCTTCTCTTTGTAGTGTTACTGCTGGTGTATGTTTTCCTAAATGGCTTATTATTTGCTCTTGACAAAGTAAGAAGCAGGTATAAGCCTACTTTTTTCAGAAGAAACAAGGCTTTTCCTGGGGTGCCTGGCTGGCTCAGTTGGTGGAGCATGCGGCTCTTGATCTTGGGGTTGTGAGTTCGAGTCCCACGTTGGGTGTAGAGGTTACTTTAAAAAAAAATAAAACCTTAAAAAAAAAAAAAGAAAGAGGCCTTTTCCTGCTCTTTGGAGGGGAAAATAGCTGAATGATGTTTGGGTAATAGGCTGGCTTTGCTTTTTCTCGGTTTACAAGAGTCGAGTCAGCAGAGTCATGAGCTGGTCTTTAGAGAATTAGAGTTTATCGTAGTTGAGCTGCCGTCTGCCAGAGCTCCCGTGAACTCCAGGGACCGGCCATCCCTGAGACATACGGACAGGAACCAGTTGGTTTATATTTTCTGCTTTTATAGCTTAACTCCTGTTCCCGGAACAGGCCCGAGCGCTACTTTCTGTGACGTGAATGGAATGTTCTCCTCGGCTCCGGGCAGCTGGGCTGAGAGCAGGGACTGGGAACCTGTTTTGTATTTGATCCCAATGAGCCCGACGCTGTTCACGGTCTCCGTCTGCCTTGTTTGGCCTTCTCCCCTCAGGTCATGAAGCTGCTACGACACGACAAGCCATCTTGGTGGTGGCGGCCCACAGCGTCTCTCGCGTTGAGTCCGGGAGAATGTCTTTATTCTGTCTTCATGCTTCAGTGAGAGTTTGGGTAGAGAATTCTAGGCTTTTCTCAAGAATTTGGAGGTATCACTCCCTTCTCTATTCCTTCCCTGCAATCTTGTGTTTTACCCCACCGTTGCGCAGTTTCGCAGTGGAATGCCGTGGTGGGCATCCGTTTCCTTCCATGATGCTGGCCACCTCCGGCACCTGCAGCTTGTGCCTTTAATCTGGGGACGTTTCTTTCTTCTTCTTTTTTTTAAATTTTTTACTTTATTTTATTTGTTTTTTATTTATTTTTTACATTTCTTTTTTCAAACGATGTCTCATACCTCTCTTTGGCTCTCTTGGTTTGTGAATATGTGGATGCGGAACTCCTGGCCTGGCTTTCTACTTCTCTCTCTCTCTTTCAGTTCTATTTTCCATTTCCTTGTCTGTTTGCACCACTGTGAGAAGTTTCCTGAACTATTTGTGCTGTCATGTTTTTATGACCACTTGTCTGGTATGTTTTTGCTGGATGCTGTTTACAGCCTCGTCTTCTTACCGCACAGATGCATGAGTTTCTCTTGTTGGAATTACTGATTTTTAAAAGCTTTTTTTTTTTCCTCCCCTGAATGATCTGTTTTCTCCATGTTGCCTTTGGTTCTGGTTGTCCTTGTCAGAGGCTTTCCGACGATGTCAGAAAATCCTTGACCGTGGCTCTCGAGTAAGCGGGGGTTAGAAAGACGAGGGTGGAGCTGGTCCGTGTAGGTGACCTTGGAGAGCTGCTTCTTTATACGGTGGCTTTTTCTCCTTAGCTGATTTTCCAGGGGGGTAGTTTTCAACTTCCAGCTTGGGGCTCAAAATCCAGCTGTTGGTGGTGTTGGGTGAGCTGGGTAGAAGAGGGCTGGGGGTTTTGGCACTGAGGGACCAGGGACCCACACCTACAGCTCAGGGGCCATCTGTTTCACCCTCTCCAGAGGAGACTGGGGAGGACGGTTGGTCTTTCAGGGTGGGGAGGGGACCCCTTCCCTCACCTGCTCCCATTTACCTCCAGTTTGTTTATTAAGATTTTATTTATTTATTTATTTATTTGAGAGAGAGAGAGAGAGAAAGAGAGAGAGAAAGAAGGAGCATGGGGAGGCAGGGAGGAGCAGAAGGAAAGGGAGAGAGAATCTCAAGCGGACTCTGCACTGAGTGCAGAGTCCAACGCGGGGCTCCATAACCCTAGGATCACGACTTGAGCTGGAACCGAGAGTCAGTTGCTCAACTGACTGCACCCCCCAGGTATCCCCCATTCATTCCCAGTTTTGGACATATGTGGTTATTACTGGTTTCCGAGTCTCCTGAAGATGCCACAGTTTCCCTGGGTTGGTTCTCGGCTTTGCTGCTGCAGCCTCAGGATTTCCTTCTGTTGATTGTACTAAATTAGTCACTGCTGGTTCATCTGTACTTCTGCTTCCATACCTTTGTTGCTACTGAGCGGGTTCGTGTCTGCAGTTTTTTTTTTTTTTTTTTTTTTGCTGGAATTTTGGTTAGAGTTGAGGGAGATGCTCGGTTAAGGCATCTGGCATTGGCATCTAGCAGCTCCTTTCAAGCAGCCTCATGGCCCAGACTGTAGCTGAAGCTCCTTCCAGGTTGTGCCGGGCCTGCCGGGACTCCGTGCCTGCCTGCCTGTATGCCTCCTGGGAGGCACCTCCCCGGGGTGCCGGGTGCCAGCCTCTGCTCTACTCTTCACATACTCTCTGCCCCTGTCTTGTTCTTTCTGTTAAATCTTGCTGAAGATTTGCTGCAATTTGACTGCAAATACACATCTGTTCACAAAGGCTTCCAGGGGCCCCTGGGCTCTGCCCCTACCTTACATGAGGGGCTCCCTCTTGGGTCCTGTCGCCCAGCTCACACTTAGACTTTGCCGTCTGTGTGGTTCTTGACGGTCTGTCCATGTCTTTTTGCCTAACCGAAGCTTTCGGAAGGCAGGGACCATGTTTTTCTTGTTCAGTGTTGAAGTTGTTGAACCAGACCCTGTAGCTGCAGTAGAGCTCAGAAAATCCTGTCGGATATGTGAGCAAATTCGTGAATAGACAGGTGCCTTTAAGTCATTGATTTAAAATACGTTGAGTTCATATAGTTGTGGGTTAACTGGATATGCAGACTTACTGATCAGAACGTGAATGCTAACACTGAAAAGGTAGAAATGTTAGTAATCCTAATGCATTTTAAATTAACGATTTACTAATTCATTACCCATTTATTGAGCAGCTACTCTCTGCAAGATGCTATTGACCAGATTCCAGGGTCTCATCATTTATCTACATTTTTTTTCAAAATACAGTGACCTTCTTCCCTCCTTTTCATGCTTTCCTATTAGAATTCAGACTCTACTATGGGTGGGCTGCTGAGAGTTATTGTGCTCAGTGTTTTTTTCATAATGAGTAGCTGCTTTAAGAGTAGATCCTGAATATTTCCTGCTTTCTGCAGGATGTATGGAATGGGCATTTCATGAATAAAAATGGGTCGAATTGAAAGTTATGTGTTCCTGAGGCACTTCTATGAATGTTTTCTCTGATTTCAATTCGATGGAAAAGAACTGGGCAGTTGCACTTTCTTAACCATGCTTTGTATGGAGTAGATATTTATACATTTAATTTTGGAATCCCGAGAACAACCACCCTCCCAAGGCTGTTGTAATAAATTACCACAAACTGCGTGACTAAAAACAATGAAAATGTATTCGGTCTTAGCTTGGGAGGCTAGAAGTAGAGATAGAGCTGTCCGCAGGACCACACTCCTTCCCACAGCTCTGGGGAGTGTGTCCTGGCTTCTGGGGGTTGCCTGCGATCCTTAGCATCTCTTGGGTTGTGGCAGCATACCCCCAGCCTCTGTCTCCGTGTTCCCTCTGTGTGATTGTCCCAATTTCTCCCTGCTTATGGGGACACCCATCATTTGATGTCGGCCCACGTTAGTGCAGCATGACCGCAGTTTAACTTGCCTGTGTCTGCAAAGACCTCGTGTCTAAATAATGTCACATTCCCAGGTTTAGGGTGGATGCGAATTTTTAGGAGACATTATTCAACTCAGTAAAACTACATTTCATGTATGAATAGTAATTTAAGAAATCATATAATAGTATTCTCTACCGAGTTATCCTACTCACACAGGAGTCCCTAAGCTCAGAGAAATTGCATGGGAGACATGTGATGGGTTCTTCAGACTGTCTTAACAGTTGCTTCACATTAATAAAAATTAGAGGGGTTTTTTTGGTCTCAGGTTTTGGAAGTTTCAGTGAGCAATATTCTGTAGGCAGGGTGCAAAAATAGAACTTGTATATGTTTTTCTTCCCCTCTTATCACTGTTTGATCATCACTGTTTCTCACCAGGAAAACTTACTTCTATTATTTTCATTATGGTAAAAGTATATATGTTCGGATTCAGTCATGAGTCTTCCTAGATGCGTGTCATTATGGAACATTGCCATAGTGTTTAGCTGTTGCAAGACAGAAGTCAAAGCTATGCACATTTAATGCCTAGAGATGAGCAGTATTTCAAAGCAGTTCTTTTTAAATTATTTTTACACCATAGATAAAATGGGTATTTTGATGGAATACATCTCGTTTTGCTGCAGTGTTTGCCACTCTGAGGATGTGTTCATCTGTGTACTTTGGTATCTGTGGTTCTATGCCTATAAGTGCGGTCTGCTAGTGTTAATGTACAGAATTCTTCATCTTGCATGAATATAGACAGTAATTGTGTAAAAACAAGCTCATCTTTAGTATTCCTGCTGTTATCTATCCTTGATTTGAGAGAACACTTGGGATGGCTTTTGGTTACCATTTTAGTGGGAATTCTGATTCTCCTGATTTGGAAAATGCAGATGATCTTTAAAAATGTACACTCATTTGAAAGACAAGTACCTAACAAAATGGCAACCATACAGAGGGAAAAGGACTTAAAAAATGCATTATATTGAAAACTGAATAATGAAAAAGACTTTTTTTCCTGATAACCAGCCTCATTATTGAGGGACCTAATAGATGTGCTAAAATAATCCATATATTACTACTAATTTACTCCTGAAGGAAGGTAAATTTATAGAGGGGACTACAGTGCATGTCAACATGGTGTCTCATGGCTTCCTCTTTTCATTTATTAGGCAACCTTTGCAACCCGTCATTGGCTTGTAGGTCAAGTCCTACTGTTATAGTGATGAAAACAGAAGAAAGGGGCTGGTGATTTCTGTTCTGTTTCAGTTTTCAATTGCACTAAGTCTCCACTGCATGGATTTAGGGGAATTCAGTTACATCTTAAAAATGGGGGCCAAGGGAGATGTGAAAATAAGAGTGTAGCTATCATTAACATAACCTTCCATGTGTCAGACATTCAGAAGCCTTCTCTAATCACTGTTAACTTTTCATTCTCTACAGTCCTCATAAGCTGCGATTTACGTTTGTAACCCCACTCATCATCGAGTGTTAAGTCATGGACATTTCAGTGACAACTCATACACACATGAAAGAGATGTACACGTAAGAAGCCTGAGTTCCCAATTTGCCAGTTAAGTGCAATAAAGCATTTTTCCCTTAGGGGAATACCGGTGTGTAGCCCAGGGAAAGCCCGCTCTCCACCTGACTTCATTTGTTGAGCACACCTTGTAATTGCAAGGAAAGAATGATATTTAAAATGTCACTGAAATCCATTACCCAATTTTATCCCTTAAAGAAGTGAACTTGCTCGAATATTTTTTTTCATTCCACTGAAAAAAAAAAAAGTTTAAAATCTCAGTGTGTTTGAAATTCCAAAGAAGCTGTTTAGAGATAGGCAGTAGAGTGAAAGTGAGGGTGAGCCACAGGGACGTGAGGCCAGCACCGTGGCTTCATCCCTGAAGCCCGGTTCTTTCTGATGCCTGCGTCGGGTCCCCAGCTCTAACCCCCAGGTTTTGTGAATACCAGGACTCATAGGACTAAGATGTGGTTATGCTCATGGTTGGTTAATTACAGAAAAAGGGCATAGAGCTAAATCGGCCAGAGGAAGAGCAGCATGGTGTGGACTCTGGACATGGATGCACAAGCCTCCACGGGTCCTCTCCAGAGTGTCCCAAGGGAGACTCTGAATTGTGACAATGTGTGCTAACCATTGCCTTCCAGGGCAGCACATCGAAGGCCCCACTGGCCTTGTAGGCGCCATCTGCTCAGTATGTCCCCAATTCCTCAGCTCCCAGAAGGAAATCATATTGTTTGTACAAACAGCATTGGCACAGCGGGCTACGCTTCTACATAGGGGAACTTTCTATCAGTGCAGAGTGCTGTCTATAAGCCATAACCCCGGATGGCAGCCCAGGGCTAACCCCTTCCCAACGACTCCCGCCTCTGGCCTACTCTGCATGTTACTCCTCTTCTGCCCACCTCCGTTCCATCTGTGGACCAAGCCTGGCAGCTCTGCGGTCACAGTCTGTCTCAGATTCAGTCACTCTTCTCTTGGTCCATCGCCACAACCCCTGTGTCCTGGACTGCTGCCTTAGTTACAGAACTGTGTTCCTGGATGCTCATCATTGCTTTCCTGCAGTCTGTTCCTTAGAGGGTGGCCAGAGTGATTCTTCTGAAACAAAATTCAGATCCCATCACTCTTCTGCATGTGACTCTTCCTGGGGCATCTCATCCTGCCCCTGGTCCCACGTGGTCCTGCTCCCTGTGAGCCCGTCTGCCACCTTACCCTTCGGTGAACTGCTGCCCCTCCAACACAGAGATGCCTCTGCTCAGGCCTCACAATAACGCTCTGTCTGCCTGGAAAGTGACCCCAGAGGCCTGCGTGGCATCTTCTCTCACTTTATTTGGGTCTCTCTGCCACCATCTGTCCTCCTTCCATCATCATGCCCATCGTAGCACTGATCCCCACGCATATTCTGGATTAATTTGCTTTTTCTGCATCTGATGTTTCCCTCAGCTAGAGCGGAAGCTCCATAGAACAGCCTGCGGCTCCGTCCCCAGTGCCTTGAACAGTGCCTGGCACGTAGTGAGCACGCGATAAAAATTCCCAAGTGGTTTAGTGAAGAAGTAACTACAGAAATCTGCTCAGAAGAGTGGAGACTCTGAGGCCATGAGTGTTACGTCAGTGGGGCAAGTCTCATGTGAATGGTCTGAACGATGCAGTGACCACGTGTAGCACACGTGAGAGCACCCAGAGGAATATTAGGGATGAATTGGAGTGGAGGAAACATCTCAGCCTCTGTGAGGTCCTGTTGGCAGTGAAGTTGCCATGTCTGTGTGTACGTCTTGCTGATGAAGATCGGAGTCACCCATGTTGTGTGTGGACTCGTTTTCTTCTCAGAGTCTCCGGCTTTTATTACCTCGCCAGGTGTTTGCAGTAATGCATCATAAGGTGCTGGGTGTGATGCATAATTTACTGATTAAACAGATCTGTGCAGATACAGGGAGCTTGAGGAATGTACTGGAGAGGCCGTCAGGCAGGAGCTGGGTCTGAGTGGCTGTGTTTTGCCTTCTGGGCATCTGGTTTCCCACCGTACAGCCTGTCTTTCCTAGTATCGCATCCACGTTCCTCCAATCCACGTCATAGCTGGGTAGATGAGATGTGCCTGGGTGGTGACAGCCAATGTTTTCGGATCACTCCATTTTACCAGAAGCTGAGGAGAGCTGTGTTTTTCGATGGGACGTGTAGATCTAGCCTCTAGCCATGGTCCATCCCATTATTGCCAAGTCTCGATTGACATCTGTGGCTGATGTGAAGGTTACTGGGAGCCGAGATCATGGTAACTGGCGCTTTTCCTTCATCAGGACTCAACAGTGGGTCAGAAGACAGTGCTTGGTCTAGTACTTGGTCTAGAACTTGGAGAAACCACCAGGTCTCTGGCTGTTTGGCTTCTTTGACATAAGTATCTGTTAAAAGGATCCCAGACTATTCGCACTAACGGGCCCCCTGGCAGTTTCCAGATAGAGGGCTTTCACGATGGCCAAACGACCCGCTAGATGTCCTTTGATCCCACCTCCAGCTGTATTTGTCATGATTTCTTCATTGCACCCTGCTCTCTAGAGCTGACAAAGGGAGGGGGCCGCGGGGAGGAGGCTCATTGGTAAGAGAAGGTGCCGCTCGCAGCCATGATTATTACTATTTTTCAACACCAGCAAATTGACAAAGAAAGGCAGATATTCCATGCATGTTCGTCTTCTCTGCGCAGTGTTGGGGCTGTGCTCCTGCCACACTGATGATCCCCCGGCCTGTTATTTCTTTAGCTCTCTTCAGCTTTGAAGTATGTACCTGTTGGTGTGATTGTAGGTTTAACCCGTTGGAGGGAACCTCTTCTGTAGTTTAGGGTCTGAGACCTAGCTAGGTTAGAGGCCAGAGAGGGAAGGTGAAGTGGAGGCAAGAGAGAGGAGAGCTTTCCTTTCTCATTCTATCTGCTTCAGCCAAAGGGGTAGGGAAGCATGTGAGCTGTTGTGTTACGATGGATGGTGATGTTGTGGTTTCTATGGTGACTGATTTCTTTCTCTCTTGTTCCACTGCTAAATACAGCAACAACAACAAAACCCCCTTGTGGCTAAGTTTGGCCTTCAGGTGGGATAGTTAGATTCTCCGGAATTTGCTGTGGGCCCCCTGTGTCGGGCCAGCCCTTAATCGCTGGCATGATGTCCTCCGTCCCACATGGCAGACTGTGTGATACCAAACAGCGTAGCAAATAAGCGGTCTCATCAGGTTAAACCCAAATGTTCCTTTTAAAGAAGGGCTGTCGGGCAGCCCTGCTGGCTCAGTGGTTTAGCGTCGCCTTCAGCCTGGGGCCTGATCCTGGAGACCTGGGATTGAGTCCCATGTCAGGCTCCCTGCATGGAGCCTGCTTCTCCCTCTGCCTCTGTGTCTCTCGTCAATAAATAAATAAAATCTTAAAAATAAAATAAAGAAGGGCTGTTTTAGACAGAGGGTTCTTAGACTGATGGCTTGCCCCCTGCCACCCTGTTGATGCAGTTGCCCTGACCTCGGAGGTCTCCCCGCTGCCCGTTCCGGGCATTCCTCCCTTGGGGCTCCTTCACTGCACCCCTGGGCCTGAAGGCACGGCTCTGCCAGACGCATGTGGCACCCCTGCCCTGTCGTCCTCATTTCTTTAAAGACTTCGGAGAGGGTTTTGCAGCAGAGCCTCTCTGGGGTGCTAGATCGAAGAGGAGCTCAGTCCTCCCTGGTGCGTAGAAACGCGAGGGAGGGCTTGTGCCAGGCTGCCCCTCGTATGCTCGGGTTCATGAACCACGGCACGTGAATTCCATTAATGGGAAAAGGATGATGGGGGCCATCTCGTTTTTATGAGCTTTGGAGAGAATCTTGGGAGAGACACACTCGAGAGGGCAAGTCTGGTCAAACAATAAGCATAATCGTAAAAATTGCAAAGCCAAGGTATGTGGAGTTCGCCATAACAACAGCTCGGTTGCTGCTGCTTGCAATCTGCTAGATAGCAACTCGCTTCTAATTCTAAACATTAAGAATTTAAGAATATAGGCAACTTTCCATTATCTGCTCTGTGAGTTATCATTCCCAAATGGCTTCTGTTCGCCGCTGATTATTCTGGCTCCCACCAGTTACTGCGGTTTCGGGGACAGCAGGATAATATTAGCATGAACTCAGTGTCATTGGTGTTGGGATGTAGGGTGGGGGGTGCAGCATGCATCTCGAAGACAGAAACGTTTCAAAGTGATTGTCGTGTCAGATTTTTGTTTGTTCAGACTTTCCACGCCACTCTCCATCGATAAGAATAATTAAGAAGTGATTCGACTCGTTTCTTCTGTAGAGGATTTGGTAATGAGCCACAATAAAATTGTATAGAGGCAGTATACACACACACACACATACACACACACACACACAGATCCTTTGTGGGTTAGGTTGGACCTTTTCTTAAAAAAAAAAAAGATTTATTTATTTATAGAGAGCACGAGCATGCGAGGGAAAGGCAGAGGGAGAGAGAATCCTCAAGCAGACTCTGTGCTGGGCACAGAATCCCACACAGGGCTCGATCCTACAACCCTGAGATCATGACCTGAAATCAAGAGTCGGGTGTCTAACTGATTGAGCCACCCAGAGGACCTGGTTAGGTTGGACTTTTAATTACCGTGTGCCTTTCGTGAACAAGCATTTGCAAATCACAGTATCTCAAGGAGGGAGACTGTGTAAGGAGGAGCCTAACTCCTTTCTTTCAGGGGTTAATGGTCTAATGGAAAACCAGGACCCCCAGCACAGCGATGCTTCTGTGCTACGAACCCACAGCTTTCACTAAGCTCCATCCTTCCTTGAGAAAGGCCCCCTGAGGGGTCTGTGTGTAGCTTGGGTGTAAATGAAAGCGTGGGGATCTCTCAGCTTCCCTTCACTTCCTTGGACAGCCCTCTGAGTTGCCTTGTCTTAATGGTATGAAGTCAAGGGCAAGATGAAAATCTGCCTCCAGGATGGTCTCCAGCCCCACTTCTAACCAGAAGGATAAACATACCAGATAGACTTTTACATGCATATGTCATGTTGTGTTTAACATTTAAAAAGTGAAGCGAGTAAGTTTAGAATAGTAGAGACCAGACTTAAAGCTTGTTAATATTTACTGAAATGTCCTGTAGTTGCTGGTGAAATTTCTAAGTCCTAGGGACACCTGGGGGGCTCAGTGGTTGAGTGTCTGCTTTTGGCTCAGGTTGTGATCCTGGAGACCTGGGATCGAGTCCCACATCGGGCTCCCTGCATGGAGCCTGCTTCTCCCTCTGCCTGTGTCTCTGCTTCTCTCTCTGTGTCTCTCATGAATAAATAAATAAAATCTTTTAAAAAAGGTTTCTGTGTCCCCTTGATTTTCCTAAAGGTACATACATGCATACATAACTTCAGGCTGTAAAGGAGTTCAGAAAATTTAGTCATTTTGGTTATATTTGTACAAATTGGCCCATTCACTGGACCTCACTTGTTTCTGAGCTACTAGTGATTCAGAGAGGCTGCAGGTGCATCAGTGAGAGGGTAGTGAGCAAGGCCAGGCCGGAAGCGTTCTTGTGTTATGAGTCGCACACCTTCGGAGTGTCTCTGGAATATATAGAAACCCTTTCAGAGGGCACCTGGGTGCCTCACTTGGTTAAGGACCTTCCCTCGGCTCAGGTCATGATCCTGGGGTCCTGGGATCGAGTCCTGTATCGGGCTCCCTGCTTAGTGAGGAGTCTGCTTCTCCCTCTCCTGCTTCCCCTTGCTTGTGCTTGCTCTTTTTCTTTCTTTCTCTCAAATAAATAAATAAAATCGTTAAAAAAAGACTCCTAGGGGGGTCTCCAGGCCCAGAGAAGTTCATTCTTTGTCCTGCCCTGGGCTGGGAGCCCGTGGAGGATCCACAATGCGCACACAGACCTATCTGAATCCCAGGGCCGAGATCTTTTTCCATTTGCTTTTGTAGAGTCTTTAGAAGTAAAGAAGGGTATTTAAAGGCTGAGCCCAGGAAATGTCATTGCAACAAGGAATGAGGAAATAAATCCTGAGGGTGTTAAGTATGTGCCTACCGAAATATCATACATGACCTGGAATATGTTGAGTGACCCTTCGTTGCTCAGTCACTTCTGACAGAGGCTCTGTTAGATATTAGGGCAGGATGATTCTTTATTGTCATAATGAACACGTGCTCCCATTTCTTTCAAATGCTGGTATCCAGAGGCTAATGGTGCTCCCTGTGTGGAAGTAGACCCACTGGTGTAGGCCAGTAAGAGTGGCCCCGTTTTTCTTGACAGCGATTGGCTTGGGAAGATGCATGTGACCACTTGGGGTCAAGGGTGTATGAGGACGCCGGTTACATGGTTTCTAGCATAGGTGACCTGGCTTTTCAGAAGAGGCATGGGGAAGAGGTGGCTCTCTCTTCTCCCTCTGTACTTCATCCCATTAGGCTGAGGATCCTGGGACCCTGCAGCCATCTGCAGGCCCTGAGGAGAGCTGCCCTATGGAAAGTGGTTCCCCCAGAGTGGTCCCTCCACTGAACGAACCTGGGCCATGTGTGACGTCGTTCCCTCCTCCCTTTACCAGCAGCCTTGAGTGGAAAATTTTGTTATGGGACATAATGGATGTCCTTATGGCTCAGGCCAGTGTGAGTGGGATTTTGTGGCCTGGCTATGTCAACATGGCCAATGGATAAGGCTTTCCTTAGGAAATGGTACCCACTGGGTGACTTGGTCTACTTGTCTCTAGGTTGGAAGTGATGGTCTTGTCTCTAGGTTGGAAGTGGTAGTTTACACCTTAAAAATAACAAACCCTTTGCTACCAGGGTAGCAGGCAGGTTAACAAGTACCTAAGTCATTTATCATCTTTATTTTTTTTATTTTTTTTTAAAGATTTTATTTATTTATTCATGATAGTCACAGAGAGAGAGAGAGGCAGAGACACAGGCAGAGGGAGAAGCAGGCTCCATGCACCGGGAGCCCGATGTGGGATTCGATCCCGGGTCTCCAGGATCGCGCCCTGGGCCAAAGGCAGGCGCCAAACCGCTGCACCACCCAGGGATCCCTATCATCTTTATTTTATACACAAAGTACCTGTTGTGTGACACCAGATTGTGAGTAGGGTGTGTTTGTGGTGGTTCTCTTCATCCGGCATAGCATCTTCTCATGTCAGACACCAAGTGTTCAGAGAGGTGGCCTTGGGAGGCTAAGTAACAACACTGGACCTGCAGTGTGGACTGGCACAGATGCCCAGTCAGGATTTCCAGGCCTTGTTGGGATGACATGTAGTAAATTAGAACTGAAAGGGTTGGCCTGCACAACTCATCGAACCAAGACAGGAGGGAGCTTCCGGGTTCACTAAGTGTTGGAGACAGAGGTGCAGAGAACCAAGGGACTTTGAGGGGCTCATCGAAATTGAAGGGTGAGGAGCCCACACATGCAGGTGTCCCCTCTCCAGGGTGTCTGAATCGGGGAGACTTTGCCTGCCAGGGGGCATGTGGCAATGTTGGGAGGCATTTTGCTGGCCACAGCCAGGAGGGAGCTACCGGTGCCTCATGGGTGGAGGCCAGAGATGCAGCCAAGAGCATCGTGTAGCACACAGAACAGCACCACCAACAAAGAATTATCCGGCCCCCAAATGCCAACAGTGCTGAGGCAGAGATTGAATACTTTTCTCCCCTAGAAACAGGTGGACGGGGAGAGGTCGAGGACAGCCAGGATTGAGGAAGGCGCTTGGGACTCTGTTATTAGGCCTGTGCCAGGCTTCCTGGCAGTTGGCACTTAAAAATGTGGGATCTTCTCCATCCCACACTGTTCAGAGGAGCGGACCACCCTGCGCTACAGAAGCTGCTGCCTGTGTCTGCACGGGTCGGAGCACAAGATCCACCTGCTATGTGGAAGAGCGTTGCTTGCTATCCACTCTACTTTCTATCACTGAAGGGTGGCGTCGACCCGAGTGGGGACCGTTCAGGGCCACGGTCGTATTTCCAAGACAACAGTTGGGTTGCACTTGGGGCTTCTTCAGCAGAAGGGGCACCCAGCAGTATTTTTGTCAGTCACGTTCCATCTCTGGGCTGTGAAGCTTGGATCCCCCCTGCCCCCCCCCCCAGGAGCGGCCACCAAGCTCTTCCAGAGCCCAGGGTGCCTGGACTGCCCCCTCCCAGCCCCCCGGAGGGTTGCTGTGGAAACGGGAAGAGATGCCCTGGCTTTATCGGGGAGAGGATGAAATAAGTGTGGGAAGAGACACTGTAATCACTGTTTACCTACACACACAAAATCAGCCGTGGTTTTTTCCATGACGCTGCTGTAAGTGAGGTCGAATTCCTTGCCACTTACAAATGCTTTTATGGTGCTAAATGTTAATCAATGAAAGGCATTCTCAGTACTCTGGGTTTTTTCGTTTTTTTTTTTTTTTTTTTTTTTTTTTTTTTTAAATCTAGTGTACCACTTTTTGGATTTACTGTGAAATAGGTCTACTCTAGTTACCGGTTATAAATCTTGTGGTTCAAGTTGAAGTATATAGTACTACATTTCTTCATGACTATTTTTTAACTTGATTTACTGTATGGCTAGTAGATAAAACTGCTATTTACAGCTGTAAGTAAAGAATGGAAATGCTGATTAGGGTGCAGCGTACAGATTTTTTATTACATTTTCATTATAAATATTTCATTGGCTAAATTTAATCCAGTGCAGTGGAATTAAAATGTAATAATGCTATTGATTTAATAAATGCTGGCTTCCTAATGTCCATTTTTAGATGAAACTAAGATAATGAGAGTAATTTTCTAGTGAACATATGAGCGCTAGATCTCTGGTAAAACAAAGAGGAACAAGATGATAAATTGCACTGGATTTTTTTTTAAGCATGTCATATCATGCTGATATAAGTAAAGGCATTAAAGCGCAGTTCATTATATATCAATTTGAACGTAATCCTAATTAAAACCTTCCTTTGACTTCACTGAAGCCTATTCTTAGAAATTATGTAAATTAATCGAGGCCTTTGAAAAGATGCAGGCGCAACATTTGAGTACCCTGTGGTATGTTGGAACTGAAAAAAAAATTACACTGTGCAATATTTTTGTGTAGGTATGACACACAAGAGATTTTGATGCTGGAGGTGCCTGGGTGGCTCAGTCAGTTGAGCATCTGTCTCTTAATCTCAGCTCAGGTCTAGATCTCAGGGTCATGAGTTCAAGCCCTGCATTGGGCTCCACTCTGGGCATAGAGTCTGCTTAAAAAAAAGAAAAAAGAAAAGAAATTTCGGTGCTTAAAAAAATGTGGGGGGAGCACCAAATTGCATATCTCTTTTTTGCCCATATTCTTTTTTTTTATGATTTTATTTATTTATTCATGAGAGAGAGGGAGGCAGACACAGGCAGAGGAAGAAGCAGACTCCCTGCAGGGAACCTGACGTGGGACTAGATCCCAGGACCCCAGGATCATGATCTGAACCAAATGCAGACGCTCAACCACTGAGCCACCCAGATGCCCATTTTATTTCATATCAACATAAGCAAAAAGGAGAAAGCAAAGAATTGAAGACCGAGGCTCATATTGCCACCACTGCAAGACTTCCTGGAGCAATTAATTGTGGAACTTGGGTTAGGAGTCTGGTTTCTGCACTGGGAAAGGATGCACTGCTTTCCTTACATTGACATCCTCACAAAGTGCATTTTTATTGCGTTGTGTTAATTAGTTTGAACTCATTCCCTCCGTGCCGCATCCTTCATATTGTTCTATCATGTGAGACGTATTTCTCTAATGAAGCAGGGGGGGCAGGAAGCATCGACTATTTTAGGAGTCTGTGATAGCCACATAGCAAATTTTGGGGGCATAACCTGCAGCTCTTCGAGCCTCTAAAATAAATGCAGAGGGATGAGTCAGGTTCAAGTAGGAATGTGACCGATGAGGAGGACCCAAAACGATGGAACATTCCATCTTTCCCATCTTTTCTTTCTTCTGTGTCCTGATGAGTATATGTTTCATCTCCTCCTGTAGAGTAATACTCAGAGTCATTTGCCGTTTTATAAAGAACTCAGGTGCTTGCCCTGATGCTTTATCACTCTGCTAAATAAGTTTGGGATGGTGCTTACTCTTGGATGACGAATATTAAGACAGCTCTAGGCAGTGACATTTGATTCTTCTGGAAACAGCTAGTACCTTTTCCAGGCATGGCAACTCTTTCCAGGGCAGGGATCACATCAGAGGCTGATGCTGGAAGCTGTGGGTGACCAGCGTGGGCCTGGTGCACCCCAGGGGATGCTCTGAGGTTGGCCGGTCTACCTGGCCTCTGCATCTCAGGTAAAATAAAACAAGACATCAGCCAAAGCTATAAAACCAAACAACCAAAGACACTGTGGTTTGTCCGCTTTTCTTTTTCCAGCGTGACATGTTATTTATTCCTCCTTAGTCATTTTCTAACTAAATTTCAAGCTTCTCAACGTCAGGAGCCACATCATCTTCTTGCTCTTTACTCTGTATAAATGAACGCTTAACACATAGTATTTAAAATACTACTGACAGATTGAGATTCGTGTGCACTCTGCAGCCAGGAACTAGATTAACCACGTTTATCAGATGAACCTGTCTGGGTTAACATTGATCACGTGAGAAGATAGGTATTGATGAAGGATAGCTTGCTTACCAGGCCCCAGGGGCATTTTGCTGCACACGGTTCTTAAATCTTCATTGCTTAAAGAACACATGAAAGCAGTTAGTAAAAATCACCTCTTAATTTTTTGAAGACTGATGGTATATAAACATTTTAGGGGGTAAGTTTTTAGTGTCATGATTCTCTGACACACTTTTCATAAGCCATTGAAAAAGTATTATGAATTAACAGCAAACATTGAAGGTTAAGTCAATGATCATTATTTAGAGCTGATATTTTTTAATCTGGCAGTATCTGTCTTTGAAATAAAACCTTAGGAGCTTATGGGCTTCAAGAGTGTTTTCTTTTTTGTTTTTTTTAAAGATTTTAGTTTATTTATTTATTTTTAAAGATTTTATTTATTTATTAATGAGAGACAGAGAGAGGCAGAGACACAGGCCGAAGGAGAAGCAGGCTCCCTGCAAGGAGCCTGATGTGGGACTTGATCCCGGATCCTGGGATCAGGACCTGAGCCAAAGGCAGATGCTCAACCGCTGAGCCACCCAGGCGCCCTGGGTCACAGTTTTATTTGCTTATTTATTTACTAATTAGCGATAATAAATAAAAGATCCTTTTTGGCCTTTGTTTCCCAGTCTATAACCTGAAGCTCAGCATGGGTGTAGTCAGACCACTTGGATTTGAATCTGGCTTCTCTGGTGAGCTCTGTGTCCTTGCTTAGATGACTTAACCTCTCTGTGTCTTAATTTCCTTACTATAGGGTGGATACTCCCCTCCCTAGTCTGCTGTGAGGGAAAAATGATAATACAAGGAAGTGCTCACAAGTATTTACAATGTGCTAGGTTGTTACTGTTTCTCTACTTGATACCATGTGCCAAACCAGGTTATTCTCCATGCAGAGAGTAAGGGAGCTCCTGGATTCCTGGAGAGAATAAAGCTGATGGAGAACAAAAGTTGATGTATACATAATCTCTTGTACGTTGTCATGCCACTAAAAATAAGGTTCCCTGAAGAGCAATTGTTAAGGTAGGCTGCTAAGACAGTCCTCCAATAAAATGAATGGCATTTTACTTCTGATCAATATAAAACTACTTTCAGGCAAGAATAAAATGTGTAGCAATGGATGTAGATGGGAATGACACTGCCAGCATTTCTTAAACGGAAGTTTTTCTGTAAGCAATTTAACTGGACTCTGGCACATTTAAATAAACAGTATTTCTTGATTGTGACAGGCATATTTGTGAATGTACTGAGGATTTAGTAATCCCTCCTGATTTCAGGAATAACATCATTCTTGATCCAATAATTGTGAGGTGTGAATGATTCTCTAGAGCTTTGCAAAGGCCAGAATGCATCTTTAAAACCACAGTGAATTTTCCATTATCTCTCGGTAGATAATCAGTTTTGCGAATCATCTTCAGGGGCCAGGAACCCTCTCTCTCTTTTTAACATCGAGAATGATTAGCTGGTGTTTGTGTAAATGAACGCATGTACTCTCAGTGCATTAGCAGCCCAAAGTAAATGGTCTGGGGGCGATTAAATTTGTTTTTCAATGAGTGTATCTGTACTTTTCCTCATATACTTATATATACACACACAGAGCTCAGAAAATCTGTACATTATCTTATTTGGAAATTTACTGGCATTGAATTAATTATCATAAGAAAACTCCGTATTTTTTAGGAGTGACAGTGACTCCCTTTGCCTTTTTTTTTTTTTTTTTAAAGTCCAGGATACTGACTTCCTGCCTTCTTTTTTTTTTTTTTAAGATTTTATTTATTTATTCATGAAAGACAGAGAGAGAGAGAGAGAGAGAGAGAGGCAGAGGGAGAAGCAGGCTCCATGCAGAGAGCCTGATGTGGGACTTGATCCTGGGACTCCGCGATCGTGCCCTGGGCCACCCAGGGATCCCCTCCCTTTGCCTTTTTTGATCAGCCTTAAAATGCCTAAATCCAGTATTTTAAGGCTCAGCCTCCCAAGCTAAATTTACCAAGCCATTTTCCCATAATCTTTTCTTTACCCTTCCGAGTCATGTGCTTTCCTATTCCAAATTAAGATTCACTCCTGTAAATCCTCGGGTTGCCGTCATCATAGGAGTCGTGATTTTTGCATGCTGCAGTAAAGAAGTTCATTCTGGAATTTCTTCTAAGCCTGGATCTTCCATAGCTGTTTTCTTTTCCTTCTCCCTCTGATAATGTCACTGTGTGTGTGCTCTACGTCATGTAGTGCTCTGTGTGTGTGGTACCTTGGTGGTGTTTAATGTGTGCTTATTGAGTGAATGATGGACTATGGCATTGGGATGAATATCAATAAATCATCTAGTTTTGATCATTTCTTCAGCTTCATTCAATAAGCACTTGTTGGGGTCTTCATTGGAAGAAGCAAGGAACACACATGAGAGAGATCAGCCTTGGCTGAGAAGAATTGCACCGAACACATGGCTACCTGTCCTGTTTGTTGAAAGGTCTCCAGTGGCCAACTGGAGGTTTCAATGGCAAGCCTTTTTGAGCAGATACTGTTCTATCTCTTGTAGTAAAAAAAAAGTTTCTGACATCATCATTCATGAGGGACATAAGCATTAAAGCAGTAGGGGTACAATCATAACCAAACTCAGGATCATCATGTGTCTTTGTTCCTGGATTTTTTAAAAACATTTTCATTGTATTGATTTGCCTTTGAAACAGGTGGGATTTTCTACATAGTCATTGAAGGATTGGTCTTTCTTTCTTTCTTTCTTTCTTTCTTTCTTTCTTTCTTTCTCTTTCTTTCTTTTTTAAATACTGATTAAAGGTGAATCTAAGAAAGTGGAAGGTGGGTCTGGGAATACAGGAACGTGTTGTATAGTTTCCAGGCTTGTTTCTGAAATTGAGGGTTCAAGTTTAAGAGGCTGTTCTGGATAGATGTGGATTATTTGAGACCAGAATATAAACACCTATGTTTAGATGCAGCCATGTCTCATAACGTCTGGCTTCCTTTCTTAGTGTATTAAACAATAGGATTGAAGAGTTTTCACATAGTTTGGAGCAAAAACTGATGTTTTTCCATGAGTAAGAGGTCCGTGTGCTTGCAAGTAATTGAAAGGTAGTGGAAATAGTTTAAGATGTAGGAAATTCAAGCTGTGATTGACAATGAGAAGACTCATTTGTAAACCTTTACTCTCTAAGCATTATTTTTAAATGGCTTAAAAATAGTTTAATGTCACTGAGATGAAATACTGTCAACACCATTTTAATTTTTAAAAAATATCAATGTCGCTAATATTTTATTTTCACCTCACACATGGCCTTGTATGATTTTAATGTGAAAGGTATTTTTTATGGATAAGCAGAGAGAGACAGTCGGTGGTTGACAAACAAGCACATGGCCTCTCCAGAAAAAAAGGAAGGAGAGTGTGTGATTTCTGCATGAAATTATCCCCTCTTTACCTAGAGTTTGATGATGAATACACTGAAATCATTAATGATAAACATTGATAACACAAGCTAGCAGCTCTGAAAGGAGATTATCCAAGGAGCAAATTGTTGCCCTGAGCCTTTATGCTTTATTTCTAAGGAAAAGCAGCCATTGCCTGGTCCCACCTGACAACTAGGAATAAGGTAAGACAGCTATTAAGGGACATCTAGTAGTGTAGGGTGCCTAGTGCCATAGAGTTTTCAACACAACGTTGGGAGCTGTGATGGAGAAATCTGTCAGGGCTTGAAGCATTGACCCAGGAGGGGTGTAGATTGGCCAAAGGCTTCAAATCAGTGGTCAAGGTCACACTGAAATCCCGTGATGTAGAAAGGGTCTGGCGGTCCTGTGTCAGTTCTACTTAGAAAGCTGGCTCTCCTCCAAGCAGGAACAGAGGTATCTGGAGCAAAGAGTGGGCACAGAGCTGAAATCAAGGGGGGGCTGATGACGGTGGGTAGACCAGAGCCCAGAATGTCATCAGGCAGAAACAGAAAGGAGAAAGAAATCGAAATTGCAAGGAGAGTGCTGGTGGCGGAGGCAGCCAGAAGTTACAAATTTCCTATTATTGGTGAGCCGCATCTCAAGAATGTTTAGCCTTGTAGCTGTGAGTAATGAGAGGGAACACAGCAGCAAGGAGGGACATCTGATAGCAGAGAGAAGCCCAACTTCTGTGAAAATATTACATTCGTCTGGGCCATTTATTATACAGTTGACCCTTGAACAGCATGGATTTGAACTCCACTTACATGCAGATATTTTTCGGTAGATACGGTGGCGTGCTGTAGATGTGTTCTCGTCATGATTTTCATACTAACGTTCTCTTTCCTCTTACTTTATTTTTTTATTTTTTTAAAAAATATTTTATTTATTTATTCATGAGAGACACACACACACACACACACACAGAGGCAGAGAGACAAGCAGAGGGAGAAGCAGGCTCCATGCAGGGAGCCGACGTGGGACTTGATCCCAGATCCCCAGGATCACATCCTGGACCAAAGGTGGTGCTAAACCGCTGAGCCACCCAGGCTGCCCCTCTCTGGCTTACTTTATTGTAAGAATACGGCATATAATATACACAACGTACAAAATAAGCATTAATCAACTGTTCATGGGATTGGTAAGGCTTTTCTGGTCCGTAGCAAGCTAACAACCTTTTGGGGGAGTCAGAAGTTACACATGGAGTCTTGACTGTGCAGGAGGTTGGCACCCCAAAGCCCTGCATTGCTCAAGGCTCAACTATAGTTACATGTGGGTCTTTATTAGTATTTGGGGCCATTTCTGTCTCATCAAGCAGTAGAATCATGACTGCTTAAACTTGCTGACAGTATTCGGGCAAAGTGTATGTTGTATTATGATTTTGGAGCCATTCCTTATCTCAAAAGGGGAAAAGGTTCTCGTATGTAAAATGGGGAAAGTGGGACGCCTGGGTGGCTCAGCTCGTGATCCCAGGGTTCTGGGATCGAGTCCCATATCGGGCTCCCTCTCGGGGAGCCTGCTTCTCCCTCTGCCTGTGTCTCTGCCTCTCTCTGTGTGTCTCATGAATAAATAAATAAATAAATAAATAAATAAATAAATAAATAAATAAATAAATAAATAAAATCTTTTTAAAAAGGGTGTGTATTTGTGCAACCGACTACTGGCCTCAGTTCCCACTGATCATGAGACACTAGGGGGTGTTGATGTCTGACAGGAACTGTATCTTTTAATCTTTTCATTCAGGTGTCAGGTCTTGCTTTTGGGTGTAAGTTTCCCACTGTTGTCTCATCCCCCTGGGCGCTGTGGTCGAGGCGTGTTAATATGCATTCACTCTCTGTGCTGTTTCTTCTGATTTTTTTTTTTTTCTGAGCCAGCTTCCCAGCCACCAATAAAAAGAAGCGCTGTAGAGGCATCTGGGGGGCTCAGTCAGTGAAGCATCTCCCTTCGGCTCCGGTCATGATCTCAGGGTCCTGGGATCGAGTCTCAACATCGTCAGGCTCCCTGCTTGGCGAGAGGCTGCTTCTCCCTCTCCCTTTGTCACCTGCCCCCCGCCCCCGCCCCAGTCACTTATGCTCACCATCTCTCAAATAAATAAATAAAATCTTTTTAAAAACCCGCTGTACTGGGGATCCCTGGGTGGCTCAGTGGTTTAGCGCCTGCCTTTGGCCCAGGGCGTGATCCTGGAGTCCCGGGATCAAGTCCCGCATTGGGCTTCCAGCATGGAGCCTGCTTCTCCCTCCTCCTGTGTCTCTGCCTCTCTTTCTCTCTCTCTGTATCATAAATAAATAAATCTTTAAAAAAAAACCCGCTGTACTGTAAATATAAAATAATAAAATCACCTCCTGATATTCCTGAAGAGTATTTCCTTGTGTTTGGTTTCCTATGCATGTGATTTTTGTAAACTGTTGGTAGTTAAGTTCTCAAGGAACTTATAAAGGCTGAGAACGGGTTAGTTCTCTCAGTGAGCTTGTGTCACATGTCCTTGCACCCTGAACACATCCTTCTTATTGGCCTGCCTGCCCCCCACCCCCAGACCCAGCATTTCTTGTGCGCGCACTGGGCATTGATACCTTTGCAGACTGTGGTGTTATAACCCGAGACAGGGTCCTTGGGGTTCTCTGGGTATCTAAAGCCTCCCCCTTGTTTGGTGAAGCAGCACAGTGGTAGGGAGTCATGTAAGCAGTTCTTCTCTGCTCTCATGTCCTCCCCCTGCTACCCCGACCGGCTTTTGCAGGGGGGAGCAGCCCCAGCCCGGCGGGACTCTTTGCGATGATCCTCGGAGTCACTTGTCAAATGACATCATTGAATTAATTAAAAATCCACTTTAGATTTGCAGATAAAAGAAAGTAATAGATCCCTCGGTATTGCTGTACGTCTCGACCAACTGATGTATTTAGAAATAGCAGGAGGTATTTGCAGCTGTTACTCCCTCAGGGACAGACTGCAAATACGTTTATTTATCTACTAGCATTTATACAGGCTGTGAGTTACGAGATGACCTCCGTCTCTGCAAAATAAATCCTGGTATCCGGAGTCCAGCCAGCCTCATCTATTGCTGTATAGGGAAAGTGGATATAGAAATTTGTTTTCTTGGGAAAGCGGGAAGGCTCCATCTCGCACGCATAAGGTTGCTGTGAGTGGGTTATAAAACTGCCAGACACCTATTAAACAGGGGGTGTTGCTCATCTTTATTGAGCAGGAGTCGGGTTCTGATTGTGTGCAGAGCTGTTTGGGGCCTTTATGTGCACACATTCCCAAGATCGGCGGCTCTCCGCCGTTGACCGATAAGCTGTGTGCTCTTGGGCTCAGGAGACAGGGATGAGCCGTATCAGCCACAGAGTCTCCCTGAAGCCCTGCGAACTAGTCCCATAGCAAGAGGCCCCATCTTCTGAAGATGCGCCTGCTGTGTGTTTCAGATGACTGATTGCCTGCATTACTCTGCTGTGCTTCAGTTATAGCACCTAGGAAGATCAAAGCAGTGCAATGTGAATTTTTTTGCTCGGTGTAAATTTAAGCATGGCCACAAAGGCGTGTTTCCTTCCCTTGGAAAAGCAATTTAGCCTGCAGAAAATAATTAAATCCACAGTATCTCGCAATAATGAGAAATTTGAAAGGGGGAGGGTTAATTATTTCAATCCGATTTTAGTTACCCAATAAAGTGTTTAAGGAGAGCGTCCAGACAGGGCCCGAGTTAATTTACGATACCATGACTTTCAATGTTTCTGTCCTTTCCCTGCAGGATCATGCAGATCTGCGAAGCCATTTCTTCACAGTTGGGATGAAGCTAGAAACAGTGAATTTGAGCGAGCCCTTTCATATCTGTCCTGCATCAGTGACCAAGGTGAGCTTCCCTCCCTTGCTCTTTACCTTCATGTCCAGCCGACTGGACGAAATGTGCTGGCGCAGGGGGTGGAGCGCAGTGGGGCGAAGCGGCCCCAGAGCGAGCACCTTCTCCTCGGGCCACGCTCTACTAAGGGGCTCCTTTGGTCCCTGGCCCACAGAGCCAGGCCGAGCACATGCCTCCTGTTGGGGCAGATTTGGTTCCTACGGGCTGTCGGGGCTGGTGGCCTTAAGGGACCCGGAGGGAGGCTCAGGTGCGCTGCTGACTGTAGGGCAGTGAACTCCGCCGCCAGTACATGGCGCGCCTTCTTCGGCCAACCAGGGTAACGTCCACGCTGCCATTTGTCCCCGTCCTTGTTCACTTGGGCTGCTCCGGATTCACCTGCTGTAATCGTTGCAGTGGCAACTCGCTCCTCTTCCACAGTCATTCGTGGGATCCGCTTGTATTTTGGAAATGCCCGACAGCGGTGGAAAGCACATTCCCATCTCCAGTGTGTGTCCCCACGTCCGCTTCCTTGTTGCCCCTGGCTCTCATTCACTAAAGGGAGAGCGTGCTTCTCCGTTTTGCAGATTCAAAATGAGATTACCTTTTAAGGTAAAGTCCATTTTCCTGACGGTCTGATGGTTTTTCAAGATTATAATTTCCCTCGGCTGTGCCAATCATCTAGAGGAAGTCACCTGTGGAAGTCACACCTCCAGCATGTGTCTGTACCTGAAGCATCCTCCTACTAATGGCCGGGGAAACCGAGAAACCCACCTTTCTTACCCAATGTATGCTTTAGTTAATGGCCTTTTGTGTGGGAACTTAATTAACGGTCCAAAAGTCAATTCCATTTTAATTTCTTTTACCAAGGAAGACTGGATTTGTTAATACAGTGATGAGTGTTTCAGAGTCATTTTGTATGCTCTCTCTCTCTCTCTCTCTTTTTTTTTTTTTAATTTATGATTTGGTAAGGCTTGAGAGATACAGTGGTGATAATGTATTTCAGAGTCTGGAAAACGGCTGTAATCATGAAAGGCCTTTCTCTTTTTTTTTTCTCAATTTTTTTTCTTTAGAACATAAATTACTTTTATGTAACTGTTACAGTAATTTATTTAAAAAAATAACTGCAGCTTCAGAAAAAAAATACTGACTTATGCTTTGCAGGATGGTTTTTTGGGTTGCAATTTATGTTCTTAACAGTCATAAGCCATGCACTAAAAGCCTTTTTATTTAAATTGACCTTTGGGGCTCTTCAATGTGTATTCTGGTAGGTGCACATTTTCCCAGAACTGGTGAGTGATACCTTGCTGAAGCCTGGCCAAAATTTTCCTTTATTCCAGCTGCAGCTGATACACTGATGCCAGCTGCCCATTTATCTGGATATATATTACCCTGTCCTCACTCTAAGAGGTCACGGTGTCTGCTTCACCTGGTGTTGGTATAGTAAATAGAAATCCCTGGTGGTGTCAGTAGTAGGCTGACACTCTTATGTCTGTAAATAATTATAATCTATAATGTTAGAATGTGACATAGTACTTATGCTTAGTTTCAGCCCAAATATCCTTATCTTGTTGGATAGATTTCTAGTCACTATAGTTTCGTTTCCCGATACATAATTTTCTAAGTAAGTCTTATTGAGGGCGGAGGCAGGGAGGATATTTTCTCTGAAATTTTTTAAGGTACATTTTCTTTTTCATTTTATTTTTTTCTTACCCATTTTACCAAAGATAAAGCACTCAGTCTCTCTGTTGCACATGCACCCCTCTTTCGTCTCTTATTGGCCCTAAGTTGTCAGACCCATGGATGGCAATGTGTGCTTCGATGGGCACGTCCCCAGGTCCGGACTCCCCTACATAGAGTGCAGTATCAGGATATTCTTTAATGCAGTAGGTATTTATAATTAAATGTATTCCTCCCAACATCGGAGAAGGTTTTAGAATATTACGATTGAGAATATAACACTCTGCTGTTAGTACTCACTGTAATGAAAATGTCATTCTCATTTTCCTCAAGGCTTTTCTTCATGGCACACCTATTGAAGAAATAAATAAATAACATTAAAGCCCATAGACGGGAAAGTAGTTAACTATGTAGCAGATCCTGAATAAAATGCCCAACATTTAGCCATTTTGCCATGCAGTGAGATTATAGATTATGGGGTTTTTTCTTTTTCTTTTTTTTTTTTGGTGATCCAAAACAGTATGATACTGACAGATGATGATGACATATCATCTGTGTATGTGAAATATATCATATTATTTAGACCAAGAGTCTTGGTTCCATTTCTTCTATGGCTAGCTCTAGCCACATAGTCTTGGGCCAGTTGGTTAACTGCTCTAGGTTATAGTTCTGAGACCTGCAGGTTATGGACCCAAGAGCTCAGTGTTTCTGCACCATGTGGGATGTGACCCTGATGGATTTGAAAAAACTGATTTAGCTTTTTTCTGAAGTACACACACACGAATGTGCATGTTAATAGGTTTTGGAGATCCCTTAGTGCCCATCGTTACAGGGTCCAGTGGTGCTAAGAGGTTCAGCCACCAGAATTCCACGTTTTTTAATAAAGATTTTATTTATTTATTTATTTATTTATTTATTTATTTATTTGAGAGAGAGAGAGAGAGCACACACAAGCAGGGGGAGCAACAGGCAGAGGGAGAGAGAGAAGCAGGCTCCCTGCTGAACAGGGAGCCTGACATGGGGCTCAATCCCAGAACCCTGGGATTATAACCTGAGCTGAATGTAGATGCTTAACTGCCTGAACCACCTAGGCACCCCAGAATTCCACATTTTTAATATGCATCTGTGTGTGCATGCACACGTGTATACACACACACACACACGCATGTGAGACTAGGTCATGTTGGCATTTGTAGGAGCTGGTCTGGACAGTGGGAATGTAGACAAAAGTCCCTGGTTTTACAAAGCTTATATTTTAATGGTGAGGGCGGGGAGACAAACAAAGTAAGCAAATCGATACAGAATGTCCCATGTTAAACGCTAAGGGGAGAGACACAGCAGGGGCGGGACAGGCGGAGGGTGGAAGGCTGGAGTGTGGCAGGGGAGATGGGGTTTGAAACTGGGCTGCAGGGAAGATCTCACTGGGAAGGTGAGGTTTGATCCTTTGCTCTGTAAAGTCTGCTTCCAAAGGCAGACCTCAAGCAGCAGAATGATAGCTATTTACTGGAATGAACATCGAGGAGAACAAAAGTGAGTGCACTCTGCAGCTTTTGCTTTTAATTTAGACTGCTTCCGGAAGATATTTTGTAAATGAAGGAGCCAGGAATCACAGCCTCCATGAGAGCGTTAGGATTTCCTGAGAAACTACTGGTTTATGGCTGTTGAGCCCATAAAGTGATCTCTTTTTTTTCTGGCCTGTGTCACATACTAGACTTTAAAACCATCACGTTTTTAAGTGCCCGGGTCCATCTCGTTTTTGCATTCTGCTCTTCCCACCAGCATACCTTGTTCTGTTCCTTCACCAACGTGTTTTGTTTTGTTTTTTTCCTACACGCTGTGGCTGTTTATGCAGTTCCTTTGTACAAAGCATTTTCTGGGCCTTGTGGGAACACCTTGACTGAGTGACAAAGCAGAGACTGCCCTCCGAGGATCTGCTGGATGAGACCGATTTGGGATAAGGAGTTTCGGGACACAGGTGCAGGGCTGAAGCTTTGAGGGCACAGAACCGGAGTGGTCAGGAGAACGTTCCAGCAGCACTGACTTTCAGGATGTACCTTGAACCATGCTCTTGTGCTTTTTTGCAAGAGCCTCAGTGGGCCGGGCATGTGTTCTAGGCTGGGAGGATGCTGAGCAGGGATGTACGTGCCAGGGGGAGTGGTCCTCCTTGGGCTGCAGGCTGAGGTGGTTGGAGGGCTGTGATGCCGGGTGAAGCCAGAAGTCCCCAAGCCAGACGGTGGAGCTTCTTGAGTGATCTGACGTGAGGACGTGGGTTCCTGCTGTGTACACGGAGAAACCACTCACCTTTCAAGGCCCGCCTTTGCTTGGCCATAGCCCTGGGTTTGTTTCACTGTGTGAGTTTGGTTTTCTTCCAGCCTGAGCCATCAGTTTACCTCTCTAAAGCCACCAGTGTTTTCTATGTCTACTACTCTTTTCTCTGTATGCTACTCATTGGCTTGTCTTTCCATTACAGTGACCACAGGGAAATCAACTCGTAACGTTTTTAGCAATTGGATCGATTTACTAGTATACATTGAAGCGCCAGTTTGTGCTTGAGGAAGTACATTTATTCCATTTGGAAGCTGGGACAGCTTTTCATACTAGTTTTGCCTGAAAAATTCTAAAGGATTAACACTTGGTTCTCTGGTTGTTTTTTTTTCTTCCAGGTTTTTAACAATCATTTTTTTCAAGTGACTATTGACGACCTCCGAGCAGAACCTAGTAAACTCTCGATGCTGTGCCATGCGGATTCTTTGGGAATTTTACCAGTCCAATGGTGCCTTAAAAACGGAGTCAATCTCACACCCCCCAAAGGTCTGTATTCTGTGCAAATGCATGGGGTTGGTGTGGCTCACGAGGGTGTCCTGCTGTCAATGAAGCGTGCCTTGGTTGATCTCGAGCAGTTTACCTTGTAAAGGATTTCAATGTCGTGGGAAAACTCTGTCCCACAGGTGGCTCGACACAGGAGTCTGTCCCAGCTCCCTACCCCCGTGGGGTGCGTGACTATAGACTTTGTGAGAAGCTACTTCCGTCCTCCTCAGCTCCTTGCTCGGTTACTGCTGATGCTTGGTGACAAAGGACATGCAGCATCACTAAGTGATCAGGGCTCAACACTTAAAAGTGTCTGAGAAGTGGCTTTAAAAATGCAACACGGGGCGCCTGGGTGGCTCAGTCAGTTGAGCATCTGACTCTTGATCTCAGGTCTCCATCTCCAGGTGGTGAGTTCGAGTCCCGTGTTGGGCTCCACACTGGGCGTGGAGCCTTCTTTTAAAAAAAAATGCAACGAAACACTAAAGAAGCATTTCTTGCCAATTTTATTTCCAATCATTTAAATTTCCCCCAGAGCTCAGTCACTCTCTGATAACCAAGAATTTGATGCCACAACACATTAAAATAATTAAATCGGGAGCCGGGTTGCACTAAAATAGTTTCAAGTTGGGACCCACGAACCACATTCTTGTTGGTAAGGCCGGTGCTTGGTGTGCCGTGACGTGGTTTGCTGTCCCTGACCAATCTGGTGCTCGTTCAGGGAAGACAGCAGCTGGATGGAAGGAGACGAGGTGGGAGGGAGAACAGAGGGGATGGAGTGATAGCAGAGGAGATGGGAAGGCATTAGACAGAAGAACAAACGTGTGGCGGGATTTTAACAGAGACCCACAGATGACACAGGGGCTCTGTGCTGACCTTTCCAGATCGCCAGGGACTGGATAATCGGTAGCGGTCACCCTGTGGGAAGGTTGATACCCACAGGTCAGGCTCCAGATGCCTGGTGTCAACAGGTCCCAGAGGACCTGTTGTGCTGCTCTCGCCTCGTCCATCCTGTGATCCACTGGGCGCTTCTCCTCCATCCTCCCTATCCTCCCTCTGTCCATCTCCTTCCTCCTCCATGCTCATCCCCACCCGGGAGATCCCTGGGGGTATTTCCTCCTCAGCTGTTGATCCTTCCCCTTAGGGCGCTGCGGGGGCAGAAAGTGGCCTCGTTACAATGTGGTGAACTTTCACAGTCACTGTTTGCCCTGTTCTATGCATCTGACTCATTCCATCCTCAAAACGAGCACAGCCCTGGGAAGAGGCTTCGTAACAGCACGGTTCTGTGACCCTCCCAAGGTCACCTGGCTGGTGAGGAGCAGGGAGGAGGTCCGCCTGCTGGTGTGGTGCTGCCCGGGGTGAGGACTGCAGTTCCTGAGAGCTCGCCTGAGCTTCTGGGTCGGTCCTCACAGGTGACTCTGGCCACTTCATGCTCTGGTTTTTGAGACTGTCCTGTGGGACACCTGCCAGATTCCACGGCTGCTCTGCAGAGTCAAAGACAGACTCAAGTCTGGGTATCTCTATAGTCCTCTTCGGATGGTTCTACAGGGTTTTTTTGTTTGTTTTGTTTTGTTTTTTGTTTTACATTGTGAACAATCTAGTGGTAGCAGAGCAGATTGGAGAAGTCTCTTTCTGCTGCAAAATTTAATGACGGGTCACTTGGCTAAGTTTGAGAGTCCCGTGGACCGTCTCTCCTTCCTGACTCATTTGTGTGACTGGGTCTGCATCACTAAAGAAAGACTTCTAGATATCTAAAGTGTTGCGTGGTTGGACTTTCTAAATACCTAGGTAGTAATAAGATCTACTTAAGAATTTTTTAAAAAGATTTTATTTATTCATGGGAGACACAGAGAGAGGCAGAGACACAGCAGAGGGAGAAGCAGGCTCCCCACAGGAAGCCTCATGTGGGACTCGATCCCAGGATCCCGGGATCGCGACCTGAGCCCAAAGGCAGATGCTCAACCCCTGAGCCACCCAGGTGTCCCAATCTATGTAAGAATTTAAAGAAAAAATGAGTTGTGTGAAAAGGAGGGGGAAAACAGTCATATATGCATTTCATCGGCTTCATTATTCCCTTAAGCGGAGGTTAAATGTTTTCCCGGTGTTTCTAGATTTTTTTTAAATATATTTCTTATGAACTTTAAGTGTTAGAAATATGTCTAAGAAAAGAGATTGTTGGCACAGTTTGGATATTTATTTGGAAAATGGGTGTGCCTATTTGGTTAATTGCGTTTCATGATATATGGAGAAATACAGTTGGGGAATTAATAATTCTAGGGAATAATTTTTCCAAGTGCCTGCGGCTATAACAGAGTCTTGGCTTTAATTACTGAGCTCTCGTCGTTTTGTGAGAATATGTTTGTTATATATTTAAATATATGTTATGCACATAGTAACGTATTTGTTTTTGTAATTAAAGTGAATTAAAATGGAGAGGTGGAGGTGGGGGTTTCTGTATGTGATTTTATGGTTTCCTTGGGAGGTTAATTTGTTACCTGTCTTATGTGTCAGAGCAGGGCTGAGTGGGGATCATGCTGTAGAATTTTTTCAAACACCGTTCTTTGCTTTATTAATGTCTGAACATCTGCACTCTTCTTTTTTTTTTTTTTAAGATCTTATTTATTTATTCATGAGAGACACAGAGAGAGAGGGAAGCAGAGACACAGGCAGAGGGAGAAACAGGCTCCATGCAGGGAGCCTGATGTGGGACTTGATCCCAGTCTCCAGGATCAGGCCCTGGGCTGAAGGCAGCGCTAAACCACTGAGCCACCCAGGCTGCCCTATCTGTACTCTTCTTACAAAAGTTGTTTTTAGCTTAAATTGTGAGCTCTATACATAGAGCATCTTCGATTTCTTAGACGTGTTGAGAAGTGATATAAATGTTTTCTTGCATGTATGTTTTCCATGAACATATTACATTGCTTAGATTTCTGTTTGAACAGTAAACACCACTTACAGTCACAACGTATTGCCGATCCCTGAACGATATTATCCCAGGTGTCTCCCAGTGGGAAACAGTGGATGAAACAAAAGATATCTGGTGATGGGACGTCTGGGTGTCTCAGTGGTTAAGTGTCTGCCTTTGGCCCAGGGTGTGATCCCGGAGTCCTTGGATCAAGTCCCATATCGGGCTCCCTGCATGGAGCCTGCTTCTCCCTCTGCCTGTGTCTCTGCCTCTCTCTCTCTCTTTTTTTTTAAGATTTATTTATTCATTCATGATAGACACACACACACAGAGAGAGGCAGAGACACAGGCAGAGGGAGAAGCAGGCTCCATGCTGGGAGCCCAACGTGGGACTCGATCCCGGGTCTCCAGGATTGCGCCCTGGGCCAAAGGCAGGCACCAAACTGCTGAGCCACCCAGGGATCCCCTGCCTCTCTCTCTCTCTCTCTTTCTGTGTCTCTCATGAATAAATAAATAAAATCTTTTAAAAAAAGATATCTGGTGATATAGGGGATTTGCAGAGAACATAGACTCATACTTACCTTGTTTTGACTCTATTTCTTAATTTAAAAAAATCTGTATGTGGAGTTTGGAGAAAAATAGTGCGTAAGCTAGAATGGACAGGAAGGCTTCAGTCCGTCTCTGAGAGCAAATGCTTTCCTGGTCAGCAAAGGACAGAACCGTGAACCTTGGAAGGCTTATTCCATTCGTTTAAAGCCAGCAAACAACAATTCAATATTATAGGCACTATAAAAAGTGATCAAGCAAGGAAATAAATCAGCTAAGCAAAGGTATCTATCGGTTATCAACCATGACTTGCTATTTTTAAACTATTTCATTAGCCTCGTTGGCACGTAACATCAAGGATGAGTCATAGAATAAGAGGAGTAAATGGCTCCCCCAGAGGGATCTTAGTGGAAAATAGTAAATAAGCCTTTACATTTGTTGTAAATCTGTTGCGAAGTGGGTGCGCAAAGACTCAAAGTAAATCGCTAAAATAAAGCGCTGTGTCTCCACAATTGGCCGTCTTAATAATAGGCAGATAAACTGTTAACATGATTTAAGAAGTAAAAGTGTGTTTTTCGTTATTACCAAGCTGCAAAGCCCCGATCCCCTATTTGGCACTGTCTTTTCCTAAAGCAAGACCTCATACACTGGCTGATGCACTTGCCCCGTTTTGTAATCTGTTATATTTCAGACATAGCGAAGGGGACAGAAAATAATAAATACAGATGCTCTTGGACCTCCTGCTGTGATGGAACACAGTGCTGGCATTTGGCCACATTTGATTCAGATTTTTAAAAAGTGAAGTAAAGCATTACAGTATATAATATAGGACCGAGTCCCTTCTGTCTGTCTGTTCCTCACACTCCATATCTATTCCATTGGTGGGAAGTCCCGTTGATATTTTCGGGATCTGACCAGGTGTCATCACGACCACGCTGGTCCAGGCCACCATCACATCTGTCCTAGGTTAGTGCAGTGGCCACCCTGGCTTCCTTCATGCGCTCTCAGATGAGATGGCCAGGCTGGTGGTGTTAGGATGTGCATCACACACATCCCTGCTCTGCTCGGACTGTCCAGGGCCTGACACCTCACTCAGAGCCAAGTTCAGGTCACAGCTGACAGTGTCCCTGTGGTTCCCTGTCTGGCCTCCATCCAGGCTGTCCCCAGACCCACCGGCCTCCTTGTCCTTCCTGGGGCCTGGCACTCATCCCCCCTTGTTAGGTTGTTAGGTGGTCTGTCCTCCTCCTGCCTTCCTGGGCGGTGTCTTTCTTGGCTGTCCTGTTTAGTGTGAATTAGAGATCTCTCCCCCCAACCTTTGTATCTCCTCCCCTGCATGGCTTTGCAGCAGAGAACTTTCTAGCATGTCAGATACAAGTAATGTGTATTTTCCTTCTTTGTCTCTCCGCTAAAGAGAAACATCGCTGAGAACAGAGCGGGGACTTTGCTCTGGTTCTCTGCTCATCATCAGCGGCTAAAATAGTGTGGCTCTTGGTCAGTACCTGTTGAGCGTTGAATGGACTCAAGTCCGGCCCTCGTTCTGTGCTCCTCCCTTCCTCCCGGCCACGTCCCCACCGCTCCACCCAGGCTCCGCCGGGATAACCGCCTTCCCAAAGATGTTCCGCTTTTACTGCTGGACGTGCAGGCTCTCAGTGTTAGCTTTCCAGCGCATCTTTTTGATATGTGCACAAACCGGATCGTGCTCTATCTTTATGTAACTTTTACACCCTCCAGCGTCTTGCAGATCTTTGTCAAGATGCTGATGCATGTCGATTATTTATTCATTTTGCCCATTGTGGGATTATGCGTTAATTCTTGAAATCCGCTTCCCATTGGGAGACGTTGATCTTTCCTGCTTTCCCTTTGGATGGATGGTACTCAAGGGTGCATCTTTGTACATGCGCCCAAAAGTGCGCGATCTCTTGGGGTGTGTACCACGAATGAGTGAGGAATTGCTGGAGCTCCATTTTGCATCATGCTCACTACTGTTATCATGCCTGGATATTGCCATTGTGAGGACCACGAGACAGGTCTCCTCGTTTCACTTTCGTGTCCCCAGTCCCTCGTGCAGCGGAGCAGTTCGTCGAAGGCCTGTGGGCAATTTGTATTTCCTTTGCATTGTTGATTATATTTTTTTGCCCTTCTCCTGTTGATTATAGAAGCATTTATATGTTTGAATATGAATTCTTCTTTTGCACTTCACAGTATATAATAGTCTTGCCTGTGGCTTTTCGCTTCACTTTTGAATGGTATTTCATATTATATTGAAATACAAAATTGTAATGCAATCAGATACCAATCTTTCCCATTATGATTTGTTTATGTCTTTAGAATTTTTTTTTTTTACTGATGTTCTGCAGTGTTTTCTTTAAAAACCTTGCAGTTTCATGTTCTGTATTTAGCCCTTCAGTGTACTTGGACTCAATTTTTTGCAAGGCATGAGGAAAGAAAACAGTGTTATTCAATTCTTTTGCTTAAGTTGAACTGGATTTTCAGATTATCCTTTGTGGAAGCATCATTGATTGAATGGTCTGAGATTTCCCCGGGGATCTGTAACGCCACCACGAATGTACAGCAAGTCCCTTTAACGGCTGAGGACCTTAGCTACGTCATTCTAGTTCATTGGTCCATTTGTCCGTCTCTGCATAAACAACTTCACTTTTGTTAAAAACTGATTTCACTTTATGTCTTGATATCCATCAGGTGAATCCTTCCACTTTTCCTCCTTTTCAGAATTGTCTTGGTTGCTTTTGGCAGGTTACTGTCGTGCATGAATTTTGGAATCAGTTTGGGAGACAGTATGCAAAACCCCATTGGATTTTCAGACAATGCATTAGACTTAATTAATTTAGAAAAATTGACTTATTATTATAGTATCTTTTATAACTTTTGGTCTACTGCTAGAATTTTTCCAGGCACATTGTCCTTTTGCTTGCTGTCATGAATGGCTTTTTTTTTTATTACTATTCATTTGATTTTTTTACTGGCTATGGCCAGTATAATGGAATACCACTGATTTTGCATGTTTATTTCCAGCTGCCTTGCTAAGCAGTGTGTCTCCAGAACAGTTTGTGTAAGATATGGATGACCCGACTCTTGAAGGTTTGGTAAAACTAGCTTGTAAAACCATCTGGGGCTGGTGCTGTTTCAGTTTGTCTTCTGTTGACTATGAATTTATTTCCTTGAATGTTTGTTCATTTAGTCATGGTTACCACTTCTGTTTGAGACAATTTGGGTAATGTATGTATGTTTACGGAATTATCTGTTTTAGCTGTGCTTTCAAATGAACTGTCAGAGTGTTCTCTTACGTCAAACTTATTGAATTGTTCCACCATTAGGTATTCACTCTATTTTTGTTTGTTCTGTAATTTGCTAGAAGGTACATCATAATATTATGAGACTGAGGATCTGTCAGTTTCTGTGTGTGTGTGTGTGTGTGTGTGTGTGTGTGTGTGTGTGAAGCATGCAGGGTGTTCAGGTTCGGGACTGTTGGAGCTTGCTGGTCTTAACCCTCTTTATCCCTAGCCAGTCATTTTGTTTTAAAGCCTTTTCTTGTCTGAGTCTCATGTTTATTTGTTTCCTTATGCAGGTTGTGATTTTTCATCGTGCACTAATTTTCAGTGGTGGTCGTTACTTCTGTGGGATTTCTGTAATCCTTAGAGTGAAGTACTTCCTTCCATCTAGCTATTTATTAGGGTCTACCCAGTGTTCTAGGATTTTTGCAAGTCCTAGGGTATTTATATATCACTGTCTTTATCTCCCCACTAGAAAGTAAGGATTTTTTAGGGACACCTGGGTGGCTCAGTGATTGAGCGTTATGTCTTCGGCTCAGGGCGTGATTCTGGAGTCCCAGGATTGAGTCCTGCATCGGATTCCCCGCAGGGAGCCTGCTTCTCCCTCTGCCTCTGTCTCTGTCTCTTATGAATAAATAAATAAATAAATAAAATCTTTTTTAAAAAATAAGGATATTAAAAATCACTTTTATTCACTTCTGTATCCCCAGCACCTAAAACGGTGCCCGGTACATGTAGCTGTCCCTGGATATTCAAGAAATGAACAAATGTCACATTAATTTCTCAGCCTGTACCATATAGAGTTGTATAATTGTGCAGCATCCCTACATGTGCCCCTGGCTTGGTGGAGCACAGGTCTCCGCTCTTTCCCTCCTTGACCAGAGCCCTGGGCAGGGACCAGTCAGGTCTGCACCTCCTCTCTTTCAATGAACTAAGTGTGTCTGGTTACGTTTCTGCAGACCCAGCATCCGACTGAGACCAGGCATTATAGGACAGTCACAGACCCCGATGTTCCCTTCTCTTGACCCCATGGCTGTGTTCTGCTCCACGTGGGCTCCAGATGTTCTCTGGGCTGGTCAGCTCTGCCTTTGTGTCCCAGTTGGGTTTTTGGCATCTGGAGATTTCCTTCTCTTTTGAGTTTGGCTGTGTAATTATTTTTACTATATTTTGTCTGACATCTGAGAAGGATCCATCTTGTTGCTGGACTTGGAAGTTGATTCTCATTTCTAGCTTTCTGATTGATTGTTGAACAAAAGTTCACTTTTGATTTGAAAAGAGTTGGAGTAAAATTCTCTGGGTCATTTTTTTATATCTGAAAATATTTCCAATTGTTGGAAATGGTCTCCCTCTCTTTCATTTATTCCTCGTTTTGCTTCATTGTTGAGGATTCTTACCATGGCTTTGCCATTGGCAGCTGATACTTATATGATGTTAGACTCCATCCTGGAGACGTGTCCACATTTCCTAACATTGTGTTTATAATTCAGATTAACATTTTGAGCATGTCCCTGGACAGAGAACTGTATTAAGTGTCATACTGTCACCTATATGCATTGATTCTTATTCTAAAAGGTAAGGATGTTGGAATGGCTGGGGTTTATGTTCACTTGACTTCTTTGTTTCCGTCCTCTTTCCTTATTTTCCATGGTTCTTTTCCCCCTGCCTTATTCTGTGAGTGTAAAACCAGAATAATTTAGTTGCAAATGAATGTGTCCCTTGTAAAGATCTACAAATTTAGACAGGGACAAATTTACTGAATGTCCACCGAGGAAATGAGGGAGCTGGCTGATTTTTTTCATTAATATTTGTTTATTTATTTAACTCCCATCTGTCTTTTACCCTTAGAAATTTTGCTATTAGTTTTTTGTTTTAATTCTGCTCCTTGGGGTGCTTGGGTGGCTCAGTTGGTTGAGCATCTGACTTTGGCTCAGGTCATGATTCCAGGTTCCTGGGATCAGTTCCCAGGTTAAGCTTTCTGCTCAGTGGGGAGTCCGCTGCTCCCTCTCCCTCTGCCCCTTCCCTGTTTGTGTTCTTTCTCTCATTCTTGCTCTCCCAAATAAATAAAATATTAAAAAAACAAACTCTCCTTTCTGCAGAATTTGTAGTCATCATCGTTAGCATGCCTGCCCTTTTAGTAGGTCAAATACCTTTTATTTGGTTCCAGTATCAAGCCTTTGCTTCATTATCACCCCAAACAGAATACACTAAAAACTGACCTTCAAGGGAGGGGGACATGTAGCTCTTTAGCAAACAGCATGGGTAAGAAGATGGGTTAAAAGTGTCTTTGCCTTCCTGCCTATGAGCCTGTAGGCAGCTTCGTTCATGAATGGAATTGGGGATTGTTGGGGACCCTTGCTCAGGAAGGGGCAGGCTGGTTCCCGGGGCTGCATCTGCCCCTTTGATCCTGTGGTCTTCTTTCCTCACCTGGGCAGTGGGGATGAGCCTCCTACTTAACTACAAGATGGCAGAGAGGATCACCTGAGGCGATGCCCTCTGGTGCTTCTCCTTAGTGAGCATCCACAGACCTCAGTAGGAGCCTGGAGAGAGACCCCTTTTCAGTAAGACCCACCTTTACTGGGCTGTGAACAAGTCCAGTAAAGCTGCTCTAATCATTCATAAGATTCTGTGAGACAGGATCAAGAACCTGTTCTTACAATGTGGTTTCTTTGGGGTCTTCTTGTCATGAAGACACGATCACATCATTTCTTCCTTTCAAAGAGCCATTGAACTAAAAGCTAAATAAGCTTGCTCTTAAGACCCGATGTCCACATCTCACACTGGATGTAGATGTGCTCCAAAGTGGACATCTCCTTATGGGGCTGCATGTTCTTCAGTCAGCGTGGTGGGTGTCTTCTGAACTTTCTTTCCAATTCCTCCAATGTCTGCCTCTGTCCTGGAGCCACAGGTAGCACACAGTGTGTGTGTGTGTGTGTCCCCTTCTCAGTACCTGCTGGAGCAAGTGACATCAGCCAAACCTGTGCCTGTTTCATCCTTATCTTACTGTCAGGGAATGAGAGTCTGGCAACCTGGAGACTCCTAGGGAAAAGTTACTAAATTAAATGTATTTCCTTGTTTGAGAAAGTGTTACTTCTTTTTAGAACTTCCATTTATTTTGTTAAAGACTTTTTTAAAAAAAGATTTTATTTATTAATTTGAGAGAGGGGGAGAGGGCATGAGCAGAGGGGAGGGTCAGAGGCAGAGGGAAAAGCAGACTCCCTGCCGAGCAGGGAGCCCAACGTGGGGATCAATCCCAAGAGCCTGAGATCATGACCTGAGACCAAAGCAGATGCGTAACCAGCTGAGCCCCGGGTGCCCCTTAAAGAGTATATTTTAATCATAGGTTTAATATGTGCTCATTCTTTAAAATTTTGAAAAAAAAAAAGGAGAGAAGTTTCCTATCCTGAAGAAACTACTTTTGGTGTACATTCTTTCAGATTTCTGTTTCCCAGAATATGTAACTTTGTGTATTGATTTAATTACTTTATATGCACCAATTTGCCACTTCCATGCCAAGGTGTCTCCTCCTTTCAATGACTGGGAAGTTTCATGATTGTAGGTAAATAGTTGATTTAAACACGTCTTCGTTATTTGTATTGTTCTCAGCTGCTTTGATGCACAAAATGTTTGCACAGCATCCTGTTATTTCTCTAGGATGCTCCCTAATGCAGTTACTGCTCTGTCCTCACTCCAGCTCACTCTTCCCAGCCCTGCAGGACCCCCCTTGCTCTTTCCAGAACATTCCAGACATGCTCCTGGAATCCCACCGTTGTCTGCCCCTCCCCCTGGCAGGTTTTCCCCCCAGTGGCCACCAGGCTTGCTTCCTCGTTCTTCGGATTTTCAGCTTTTCATCAAGACCTTCATCCCTCTCTGCCCCTTCTCTCCTTCTCCCCCTGATGCTCTGATTACCTGACGTGTTATATTTGTGTGCTGTGTCTCCTCTCACTGAAGTGTAAGCGTCCCTGGGCGCTGGTTTTCTTTAGTTTTATTCACTTCTGGTGCTAGAACCGGAACGGTGCCTGGCACAGAGCACCACTTAGTAAGTGCTTTTAAGTGATTGAATACGCGGATGAACCAATGGCTGAAGTGGAGAGTTGACACCTTCCTGAAAGATTTTCACCCATTGCCCGGTTGACACCTGCAATGGCTTTTTGAACTATATGCCAACCAGAAACGCATAAAGGCACCCGCTTCCCGACAGTATTTGCAGTGGTGGATTCTTATTATTGTCTTTCATTTTGCTGATCAAGTAGATGGCAAAGATGGTATTTTTGGCTAATGTTATTTTATTTTTTAAAAGATTTTATTTATTTATTCATGATAGTCACAGAGAGAGAGAGAGAGAGAGAGAGAGAGGCAGAGACACAGGCAGAGGGAGAAGCAGGCTCCACGCAGGGAGCCCGATGTGGGATTCGATCCCGGGTCTCCAGGATCGTGCCCTGGGCCAAAGGCAGGCACCAAACTGCTGCACCACCCAGGGATCCCGCTAATGTTATTTTAGAAGATTGTACAGTTTTTTTTTCATATTCACTCAGCACAGAAGAGCAGCTCTTACTCTGTGTGTCTCTTTTATTAGAGAGGGATGTCCTTTTAAAAACCCTTCCCTCCATCCTATTATGATTATCTCAGGGTTGTCATGGTTTACTTCCTGGTGCAAAGGGCATGAGACCACCATGATTATCTAGTGGGGAGAGGTGGTCTTGATTCACTTCCTGGTGCAAAGGGCATGGGACCACCATGATTATCTAGGAGGTTGTCATGGTTCACTTCCTGGTACAAAGGGCATGAGACCACCATGATTATCTAGTGGGGAGAGGTGGTCATGATTCACTTCCTGGTGCAAAGGTCGGGATCCGGGGTCGTGATTCACTTCCTGGTGCTGAGGAGAGCCCTAACTGTCCTTTAGAAACTGAACAAACCAGGATTCTGTTGGCAGGTGGGAAGCTGAAGGTTGGCTCTCAGGAGGCGGTCACGGTGCATCCCAGGTGCTGAATTAGCTCTTGTTTGATTGATCACTGCCTTATCTCTTAAAATGGAGCCATGTTGTTATACTTTCAGATAATTTTTATTGAAATAATTCGTGACCAAAACTTGAAAAATACAAAGAGATCAAAAAAAAAAAAAAAATCCGCGAGTCCCACCATCCAGATAACTACGTTGATATTTACCATTCTTAGGTTTTCCTTACACTCCCTCTGGTCTTTTCCTTTGCATACTTTTATGTGAATTTGATAATTCTGCATATGCTGTGCCAGGGCAATCTTTCCATCTACATTTATAGCAAAAATGTTTTCATATATATGTGTATATGTACATATATTTGCAAACTATGTGCAATTTCATGCCCACGTGGTTTTCTGTGGACCTTGGATAAGTTTCATATCCTTTCCAATTCTGGGATGTCAAGTGGTCCATGTCCCCAGAATCACCAATAAGAACACGTAGGACACTTTTTTCAGGTTTTTTAGGATTGTTGTGAAATTGTTGTGTCAGAGTTCGTGAACACTTTTACTCTCCCATCGTTTTCTAAAAGAATGGTCCGCTGGTACTACCCATAGTAATGTCTGCGAGTGGGGCTGTTTTGTGCCAATTAATTTGTATCATCAGGAAACGGGTCATCGACCTGTTCTCTTTTGGACGTGTAACAGTTGGAACCTCATTCAGAATAAACACTAATAAAAGCTTAAATAACTCCAGTGGCCATGGTTCAACGGTCCCCTGTGGCAGCTTGTTGCAGATTTTAATAGCACAAGGGGTTTTGATTTCCTTTTATTTTCTTTTCCCCCTTCTACTATTTTCCTCCCTCCTGGGTTTAAAACATGTTTTCCTAGCTCCAGTTAAGCCTCAGTACTTCTTGTTCTGTCTTTGTTGATTAATGAGTATAATTGACCCCTGTTGTCTCTATTATACAAGCCACAGCAATTTGTTTTTATGTAGCAGTTATATTCTGAGCTGTCACAAAACCGCCTCACAAAAAGCGAGCTCATTATCAGCCTGAAGGAAAAGAATTTTAAGTGATGAAGTGAATAAAGGTCCCTAAGAAGAGGAGGAGGAGGAGGAGGAGGAGTCTAAGCTGTTGGAAATGTTCAAGGAAACGAAGAGCTCTAGGGGCAAAATCACCCATTGTTGCTTAGGTACCCGGCGAGACTCGGTTATATCTAGGAATTATTAGATTAAAAAGGGCTCCCCATAGAGAGGGTCTTGAAGACTGGATGTAGAAGGATTGAACGTAGGTCCAAGAAACCACAGAGCATGACATTTGATGGAGTGGGTTGAAGCCCATGGGAAGTTCATGGTTATAAACATGATTATAGAACGCCCAGCTAAATGCCTCTGTAGGGGGAGCGGAGGTGACTTCTACGTTGGAAAGTTTCATCTTACCATCAAGCACACCCACATTGCCACGGTATTTCAGAAAATGGCCGTTATTCATTTATGTTTTTTTTTTTTTTCCTCCCCTACTTTCCCTCTTCCCTCATGATCTCAATGACATTTTCATCAGCTCACAAAAGTAACGAAGCAGCTGAGGTCCAGGGAAGAGACGTTGGAAGGGAATGAGATCCTGGCTTGAGCGAAGTCAGTCTGCCACAAACCTTAAACGAATGGGGTCCTTCTGTTGCAGAATTCATCTTGTCTTCAGTGATTTTTATGGAGAGCTCTTGGAGGAAGTGTCCTGTTGCATAACCTCTCTTTATCAACCTTGCCACACTTTTTCTCATAGGAGGAGAGGAAGGAATTAACCACAAAAGGAAGGGGAAAAAATCCTAAGTAGCCACAGTAAAATAATTAATAAATGGTGGCTCCGAATTATGAAAGGCAGCATCTAGAGGTGACTTAAAAGATCTTCTCTTTATTTTGTGAATAAGGGAGGTCAGGCACAGAAAATTCCATTTGCTTTCACCTTGTTTCTCCCAGTTCCTGGTAGAGCTGGCTCTCAAATCCCGAGTGTCTTCCTTTCATAGGTTAGGTAGCTCCTCAGCAGTTTGAGCTGTCTTTTGGGCAAATTCTTCTGTTCTCACACATTCATGTAAATATTTGACCTAAAACAGCTCCAGAGAAACCATTCTCAAAGTGGAGGGTTATAGTAATTGTAAAGAAACTTGAATTATCTTATTTAAACCATATCTTGTTTTTAAGTGTTCAGAAGAAAGTTGATTTAGTTCCTTGCAGAAACCTCTGATGCAAGAGCCATGTGGCTCTGGAGAGAGTGGCAGGGGCAGGTGGAAAAGCTTTGAGAATCTCTCTGAAACTCTCTACAAAGAGTAGAGCATCCCCAAACTATAAGACTTTTTATCTCCTTGTTGGAAAGAAATGAGGAGTTGTCAACCTTTATAGAATGGCAGGGATGTCTTAGGAAGAAAGGGGGGCATTTCTGCCACTGACGGTCAGCAGGGTATGAGAAGCCTAAGGGTCAGTGTCTGGGCTGGAGGAGGACAGGTACCTCTTGGTTAACTTACCTCCACTTGGTTAACCCCATCTTCTAAAAAAAAAACTGGGCAAATTGAGCTTCCTCAATGAAAAGAGTACTAGCTCATACTTGGACGTACAAATGGAAGTAGGCACTTGGTGTCTTGACTTTCTTCAGTGAAGAATTTCTGGAGTCACTATAGCTGTGGGATTTAGTCACCACAAGTCTCTGTGTTACGTGAGTTTGTAGGTGTAGAATTTACGATGGTAGGAGGAAGAGAAAATAGGATACGGCTCAAAAACATACTTAAGAACTCCCTTGTGGATTTTTCCCCCCTACACTAAAACCCATCAAGAGAGAACACTCAATGGGCAGGCCAGGTGGCTCAGCAGTTTAGCACCGCCCTCAGCCCAGAGTGTGATCCTGGAGACCTGGGATCGAGTCCCATGTCGGGCTTCCTGTATGGAGCCTGCTTCTCCCTCTGCCTGTGTCTCTGCCTCTCTCTCTCTCTCTCTCTCTCTCTCTCTCCCTCATGAATAAATAAAAATCTTAAAGAGAGAGAGAGAGAGAGAGAGAGAATACTCAAGTGTAGAATATGGTGAAATTTTATAGTTTCAGTTTATCCTAATTGGGATCACACTCTGCTTTCCTCGCCATCCTCTGTGGCACATGCAGGAAATGCCGATGACACTCCTGTGAAGAGGTGTTTTGCCATCCAGGGGAAACCCTACCCCCAGTCTCTGCTCACTGTATGATTTAGAACTGTTCCGTCTTCCCATGACCTTCCCAAGACCTTCTCCTGTGTCTTGTCATGGCGGGCATGACGGATCTACTCTAATTTTGCCCCTCCTGCCGAATGAAAGGGATGATGGAAGGAAAAAACCCACTTTGTAAAGATCTGGATTTCATTAAGTTCAGTGTATGGTAATAGATGGTTCTCGAACCCCTACCTCTGTGTGCCCCTAGAGCCTCACTTGGAGTGGAGGGGGGCCTCCCTTGGATTCGCATTTTTCCTTCCTCCTCTGTAGTGCAACCGGAAGGCAGGGCTGCTGCTGCTTTTCATGCCTTTCGAGGCTTTCTCACTAAACCCTTGACTCCTTGTATGCTATTTGCTCTGCCTTCTGTTATCCTTTAAAAAACCATCCCCCTGAGGTGGTGCTTTCTAATAAAGTCTCATGGTTTTCCTCAAAGATATTGAGAAGCAAGGTCATGTGAACTGAGGATTTCCATGGAGGGAGGTGTTCCTGTATATTTCTGAAAAATGCATTGTGGGGACGTGTTGCGTATATTTTCATGTCTAAGCTGCTCTCCCCCAAAGCACATCTACCTGCTGACATGGGCCGATGGGGGTGAGCTCCACCCTGCACCTGGTGTCAGGCCCCACGCTCTGATAATGATGGTATACCTCAACTAGTTAGTACTCTCCATCTTCCCACATACTCCTCAGAAAATCGGGCATGTGGTCCAGAGTAGGAGAGGACTTCCCCTTTGGGGCCCTATCCTTGGACCTCTTATTATTTTAATTAGTGACACACTCTAAAGCTGTTCATTTGGTCTGAGCTTTAGCTAGACTAACATCTGTGTTTTGTCCTGTACAGGTTACTCTGGCCAGGACTTCGACTGGGCAGATTATCACAAGCAGAATGGGACAGAGGAAGCACCTCCCTTCTGCTTCAGAAACGTAAGAAGCTTGGCTCTTGCTACTCCCTTTAATCCTAGACATTGTTCACCATGAATTTTGTAGTTGCTTTCTGTTCATGAGCAAGATTAGAGTGCTCCCATGTTTCACAGCATCACAATGGTTTTGTGGTTTTTGCAAAGCCCTCTTTCGGGTTGTGTGTCAGGGTGACTCTGGGCCATAGTCACAGATCCACTACTGAATGTACAGTGGCTCAGTGGAGGCTCCTTTCTCACTTACGGAATGGTCCAGTGTGTTCCGGATGAGCGCGTGCTTCTTATGGTGAGCCTCCACCCTGGGTGGCCTCTGGCTTCATCATCTGAATCTAGTGTGCAGGTAAGGAAAGGGATGAAGGAGAGGATGGTCTTTTTTTTAAATTTTTTATTTATTTATGATAGTCATAGAGAGAGAGAGAGAGAGGCAGAGACACAGGCAGAGGGAGAAGCAGGCTCCATGCACCGGGAGCCCGACGTGGGATTCGATCCCGGGTCTCCAGGATCGCGCCCTGGGCCAAAGGCAGGCGCTAAACTGCTGCGCCACCCAGGGTTCCCATGGAGAGGATGGTCTTCCTTGTTGGCCCCGTAGCTGATAATGACGCGTTACTCCATTCACCCTCCACTAGTGAGAACCAGTCCCTCGGCTGCACCTGCTGCGAATGAGGCTGGGAAAAGTACCCCAGCTAGGTGACTGTTCACAGCCGTGATTCCATACTCCTGAGAAGGGAGGACACATTTGGGAGGCCACCTGTGCCACCATGACATAGGCACTTGCTGCGTGGAGTATAATGTCAATGAGCCCCTTGATAGGAGATTCTCTGCGCTTGCGGTATGTTCTTAATATATGATCATAAATGTCTTTTCTTGGATTGCTTCATTAAGATGCTAGGCTAAGAGTTCTCTGCTGTGCTTACTGTAAGCCACTTCCTTGTTCAAATAGAGCTGTTGGCGTGATGGCACATAAAATAGTGGCATGCAGATCTGTGTGTGTGTGTTCACACGTGTGTACTTGTTTCGTTATAGGAGCTGATTGTATAAAGTAGCTTATAAATTATTCATTTAAACCTTATCAACACTAGGAACTATGAAAAGGGATACAGATTATAATTTCTGTTTTAAGAATGAGCCGTAAGTATATAGCCAATTGTGTTGAACGTGCATTTAGTTATGAAAGTTCTTTATGCAAAAAAAACAAAAACAAAAACAAAACAAAAAAAGACTCAGTCCTCTAAGTGGGGACTGCAGATACTACCATGCAGAATGCTCCCAAATCAAAGACTTCTTCTGGACCTAGGCTCCTAGAGCTGCTGATTCCTTGCCACCCCACATATAATTTGTACTGCGGGGCTAAGGGCATACGAGAACGAAGAGGCAGAGGGGTTGGCTTCATAGAGAAGCTCAATCCTGAGCAAAAGTCAGAGGTGGATTTTGAAGAATGAAGTACGTCGATCACCAGGTCAGCTCGTACGCAAACATACAGAAACACATCGGCGGTAGAGGTGGAAGTCAGGGCTCCTGAAATGATTGAAGGGACTTTCTAGTGGCTGACACTGCATTTGCACAAAGGGGGTTCTCCTGCAGCATCGAAAGATCTGTGTGGTGAGTTGAGGTGGTGTGACGGGGAGCCTGTGTAGGCATGCCACCATGAGGTTAGCCTTGGGTTAGCTCCCAGGGCTTATCAGGTCCCAGTGCATCTTACTAAACTAAACCTTTTACTGTAGTGATATCACTTGCCACAGAGTCCTGGCCTCGTTTCCATTAGTTTAGGATCATGGAAATACTTATCACATCCCCAAACTCCTGTGAAGTTGTGCTTTGTACCCAAAAAAAAGAAATATTTCTTCCCTGCCTCTTCAGCCTTGGGAAGGAGGAAAATCCTGATGTGTCCACTAGTTCTTTACGGAGGGAGTTGTTTCTTCTATGAACACAGTTCCACTGCAGCTTCTTTTTATCTGTCCCCTGCTCCTGTTCAGCCAGTAGCCGACCAAGTGGAATTTAATAGTGGAGCAAGTAGCCACATCCCCAGGTGGCCTCTGAGCTTTCAGGATTTAGCTACCAAGATTAAATCTCTTTTAATGAATATGCTGGTGTATTCATTAGGAATGCACTTGTTACAAATATGCCCGCTTTGTTTCTGGCTCCCCGTTTATTTAATCGACAGGATTGTTATCTGCCTGTTGGCGTATGCATTGCATTACCGGGTACTTTGCTGAATTTTGTTAGCTTGCTACAAGTGCTCCTTAATGGAATGCTTATTATGAATTCATTTTTTAATCACACATCTTGTGTGTACTAGAGGAGAGGTAGTGTGGAAGTGAATGCATGGAAGACATTTCCCTGGGGATGTTTAACAATCAGAGGCAGCTCTGGAATGGATTGACACAGGCAAATGCTTAGTAAAATAAACTCACAGGTAACAGTTTTGCTATTGATCTTTATAAATTACCCTCAAGCAGTGAGTTGAAACGAAAATAGGTTATGTGGTTGTAGCTTTTCCTTATTAAGTAGGATAAAATGCATTTTAACTTACTTAGAGGCTTTTCAGGCAGCCTATCAAGTTGTATTATCAAAAAGAAGCTCAATACATAATATTCATGGATGAGGCAGGATGACTTGCAGAAAAATAGTCCACCTAGAATTTCCGTGGTTCCCATTTCCAAAGAAACATAAAGGAAAAGAGCAAATTGCTTTCTTAACATACACTGGATAATTTTGTTCTGGTTACATAAAAATATAATTGCATTTGCAACTTAACATATATAAAAAGATACGTGAATGTGAATAACCTTGGTTTCCTCCCATGGATCACGTAAAGATATGATCTCTATTATTTACAGAAACCTGTTAATCTCATTTTATATATTTTAAAATAGATGCATATAGTATTGTAATGTCTGGTTAAAATTTATAGCAGTGGATGATTTAGGAAATTTTTACATGTTTATTTAAAAATAATGCTTGGAGGGAGTTTTGCTTTGAATATTGGCTGAGCTCATACTGAGTTGACCCCCTGGCAGATAGCAACTATAGACTCTGCACAGGACAGGGTACCAAAACAACTACCTGAGGAGTGTGGAAAATGAACAAAAGTGAGCAGATCTAGAGGGGAGCAGGTGCTTGGAAGGAACACTGTGGAGTGATTGTGTGATTTTTTTTTCAAACTTCTTGACAGTTGACGATGTATGAGATGACAAAACCAGTAATGTAAAAATCACACTCTTTCTGGCCCAATGAACCTGATAACAGAATTTGAGCAATCACAACTGTGGGAAAGTGAGAGGAGTCTCAGGGAAAAGCCAGGAGATGGAACCACAAATCCTATGTATAAACTTGGTCTGAATCTTTGGCTGATCCTCAGATTGTGTATTTTCCCTGCAAACTTACAGCAGCCTGGTTAAGGACAAAAGACTGAAGTGGGGTTTGAGCTCCTTCTCAACATACAGACTGTGTAGTTCGAATCCAACCAAGTTAGTTCCTTGCTAAAACAGAAAGCCAACACTCTTAGGAAGAATATAACACAGTCCAGGGTCTCTACCATGTAACATTTAAAACATCTAGACTTTAGTGTTGCTCATCACATAAAGAAATAGGAAAATCTGACTCATTCTCAGTAGAAAAGCTAATCAGCAGAGACCAAACCCAACATGACCCAGATGTTGGAATTAGCAGACACGTATCTTAAAGTATCCATTTGGGGTACCTGGGTGGCTCACTCTGGTAAACGTCAGGTTCTTAATTTCCACTCAGGTCATGATCTCAGGGGTCCTGGGATTAATCCTTGTGTCAGGCTTCACTTTGTTTAGTGGGGAGACTGTTTGTGGATTCTCTCCCTCTGTCCCCACCCCAAATAAATAAATAAGTTTTTTTTTTTAATTTAAGCAAATTTGGTGCAAAGCAGTGATTCCCAAAGTGTGGTCCTCAGGCCAGCAGCTTTAGCATCACTTGGGAACCTGCTGGAAATACAAATTCTGTGGCCTTACCTCAAATCAAAAGAATCACAAACTTTGGGTAAGGCCTAGCAGTCCATTTTTAAAAGGTTCTCCAGGTGATTCAGGTATACCCTGAAGTTTGAGAAGGAAACTATGAACGAGAAGGTAGGAAGTGCCAGAGAAGTAGAAAGTGTAAAAAGAAATTCTAGGACTGAGAAATGCAATACCTGAAATAAAGGAATTCATTGGTAGGGCTTCCTAGCAGAATGAAGGTAGCAGGGGATAGTTCATGACTTTGAGGATAGAAATGACCCTATCTGAAGAAACAAAGAGAAAAGGAAGATTGCATGTGGGGATTGAGAAGGAATCTTAGGGATCTGAGGGACAATATCATGTGTAATTGGAGACCCAGAAGAAATGGCAACAGAGACTGTGGAAGAAAATGTATACAAAGAAACAATGGCCAAAATTTACCAAAGTAGCTGAAAGTACTGATGAGCAGGATGGTCTGTGGGCCCTAAGTAGCATAAACACAAAGAAACCAAACAAACTGCTGATAACCAAACATAAAGAGAAAAATCTTGAAAGCATCCAGAGAAAAAAATGATACATCCCAAATAGAGGAACAACAATTTTTTGGAAGATTTCATTTATTCTTGAGAGACAGAGAGAGAGAGAGAGGCAGAGACACAGGCAGAGGAAGAAGCAAACCCCCTGCAGGGGAGCCGATGCAAGATCCCGGGACCCCAACCTTAGTTGAAGGCTGAGCCACCCGGTGCCCCTGGAACAATTTGAATGAAGCAAACTTCACATCAGAGACCAGGGACACCAGAAAACAGTAAGTCAATGTTTGTAGCAGCACACTGAAGGGAAGAAACCACAATCCTGTATGCACCAAAGCTAATAATACTTCCTGAGTGAAGAGAGAAACACTTTGCCAAGGAACATAGGCAACTGACAAAGAAACATGAAAAAATGCTCGACATCATTAACAATAGGGAAAATGCAAGTTAAAACCAGGGTTCAGGAGCAGCCCCAGTGGCTTAGTGGTTTAGTGCCGCCTTCAGCCCAGGGCGTCATCCTGGAGACCCGGGATCGAGTCCCACGTCCAGCTCCCTGCATGGAGCCTGCCCCCCCCACTCTGTCTCTGTATCTCATGAATAAATAAATAAAATCTTTTTTTTTAAAAAAAAGACAGGGCTCGGGAGCAGTGGACACCTATTAGAATGGTTAAAATTTGAAATAATGCTAATACCAAAGTGCTGTTGGGGATGTTTAGCCACTGGACCACTGCACACTGCTGATGGGAATGCAAAATGATATATGGAAACCAATTTGGTTTCCAAGGAAGTTAAAAGTACATTTACCATGTGGTCCAGCAATTCCATTTCTAGAGAAATGAAAGCTGGTTATAGGCTGCATTGTATTCCTCACAATTCATACGATGGAAATCCTAACCTGGAATACCTCACAATGTGACTATATTTGGGGTTAGTTTTCAAAGAGAGAGTTAAGGAAACATGAGGCCATATGGGTGGGTCTTAATCCAGTAGGACTGATATCCTATGAGAAGTCGTAATTAGGACCCAGGCCGCGTGCATGGAGCAAAGGACGTTTGGAGACGGAGAGAGAAAGCGGCTGTGTACAAGCCAAGGAGAGAGTCCTCAGAAGAAACCGGCCCTGCTGACACCTTGATCTGAGATTTCCAGCTTCTGGAATTGCAAGACAAATATTTGTTGTTAGAGCCACCCAGTGTGGTGTATTTTGTTATGGCATCCCAAGCAGACTAATCTACTCTGTTCACACAAAACCTTGTGCTTGGGTGTTTATGGCAGCTTTATTCACAATGACCAGGGATTGGAAACAGCTTGCATGTCCTTCAGTGGGTAAGTGGATGGACTGTGGCACATCTATAGGAAGTACTCAGCAGTAAGATAAAATGAACTGGCCATTTGTGCAGTAGCACGGATGAACCCTAAGTGCATTTTGCTTCTGTGGAGTAATCGAGATCACACAGTGTATGGATCCATTTATGTGATCTTATGGGGAAGGCAAAACTCTAGAAGTAGAAGACAGGTCTGTGGTCCAAGAGTTGGGAATCTGGAAGGGATTGATTACCAAAGGGCAGCGCAGAGGTATTTTGAAGGTGAAGGGACTGCTGTGCGTGTTGATTGAGGTTATGGCCACATGACTGTATGCATGTATAGGGAACAGGGCACCAAGGCAAGTGAATATTCTCACGTGTAAATTTTTAAAAAGTGCATTTAGAAAGTAAATGAAAGTAAACCCAAAGCCATAAACGTAAAATAAAGACAATCTCAGAGAAAGCTGTGGGAATTCGCCACCAGCAGACCTGCACTAGAATCACAGTGGTAACGAATGTGCTTCAGGCTGAAGAAAATGATGCCAGACGGAGACTCAGGCCCTGTCCTCGCCCCCGCAAATATGCCCAGGTTTGGTGCGAGTGAGGAATCTAGGGAAGGAAGAAGAAATGATTTGTACCTCAGTGACTGCGTAGAAGTTAGGGCACCTGCGGAACTGGGAAGAGAACGTATCTGTCCCCTCACTCAACAGATATTAGTAGGCACCTGCTGTGTGCCAGCAGAGCTCTAATGCTGGGATGTAAATGAAGAGGTCATGGTTCTTTTCTGTTGAATGGCAGGAAAGCCAGTTTGTCATATGGGCGAGGTCTGTGTGCCTGGGTGCATGTGCGTGTGCCCATGTGTGTGCCCACATGTGCGTGTTCCCCCTTCGCCAGCGGGCCGGCCTGTTGCTACATGCTACCCTGCTACACTGTCCACTGGCTCAGTGTCTGTTCTCTCTCTCTCTTCCAGACGTCATTCAGTCGGGGGTTCACCAAGAACATGAAACTTGAAGCTGTCAACCCCAGGAACCCAGGAGAGCTCTGCGTGGCCTCTGTTGTCAGTGTGAAGGGGAGGCTGCTGTGGCTTCACCTGGAAGGTACGCTCGGTTCTCGGCCGTTCTGGAGAGGTTAGGGTCCATCTGGAGGTTTCACTTAATACTTCTCAGAAATAACCCCTTCCACTTCCCTTTCATTTAAACAGATCTTGAATTATTCAGCGTTCTTAAGTAAGTGCAACTAATCAAATATAAATTTGTTCGGAGGCTCTCATCTTAACTAATAATTTCATGAAATGAGATACTGGTGTGATAATTATGTTTGAAACACAGTGGTCTTTTTACAACTTTGATTATAAAAGCTAATGTCACAATTAAATTAAAAGGAGTCACTAAAACTGGTATTTGAGGTCTTAGTTATTATGAGGATTAAATTATATATTTGCATTTTAATGTGAATAATAGCCTTTACTTTAGTTTCTTCCATAGATGTTTACTTTTACCTTGAAATAGTCATTGGAGATGACTTTCTCCCCAAATATATAATACACAAGATTTGTTTGTTGAATGATGCTTAAACTGTTCTTTATAGCTACGTTTTTTTTATGATTGTGCAGATAATTCACAGAACATTATACTTCGTAAGTGGAACCATGATCAGATTTTAGATTGAGATAGAACACTATATATTTTTTATATGTTACATTTTCAGTGAGAAGGAATTAAGTCTGGATCTGGAAGGTTTTCCCATTTTTCTGTGATCTAAATTTTTGGGGTTTGTTTCTTATTTTCACAAAATTCATTAATTATTTTAAATGTGTATGGAAAAACAAGACTGGTTATGAGTAGTAAAATAGCGTTAGCTCTCTTGGCCCATATTTTAACCATCATGGCATGCTCCTACCCCCATTGGAATGGAAAGTTTGGAAGGTTACAGAAGTGGTGCTAATCTCGTCATCCTCTCTCTTGAGAAAAGTCTAAGAAGTATAAAAAATTCTGGGGCTGACGATCTCATAAATGTTACAGTTCAAGTGGGTGGGAAGGGTAGAGAACAGTGATTATAAGTGAGCGTCACCCGTGTCATGAATTCCTAGAAAAATAACTTAAAATGTTACTGGGGTTGAGGATTTCAAAATCAACGTGAAATAAAAGGAAATTTTCAAAAAGTTGATTGCTTGGGGGGGGGGGTTCAAATAGAATGGCCTCTAGCGGGAATTAACCCAAAGGTAGACACAGACATGATGGTGATATTTCTGCAGCCACGGGCATAGAGCGTGACCTTATTTTCATTACTACATGGAAAGTCAAGTCAGCTGCTCTTGGAAACACAAGATCCCTCCTGTGATTTCAATCCTTGCTTTAAACCTGCTGCCTAATAACTCTGCTAAGTTATATTGCAAGATCAGGGTCTTGCTTGGTGTTATTAACTTGAAAACAAAAACGGTAGATTTCAAAGCCCACGTTTCATCATTATGATTTAGCATATTACCAATGAGATTCTCTGGCAGTCATTATTTATTTAGCAGTTTGTTCTTCCAGAGTGCTTTGCAGCTGTTAATTACCTAACACAGACAACAGTGAGGGCATCCTGATTTTTACAGATGAAGAAACGAAGCTAGCTAAGCCGTGAAGATATGCCTGGGGTCAGTTTCCTTGTCCTTGACATCTTTGTTGGTTAATTCATCAGACCCTACAGCTTCCCAATTCTTAAAAAGAATGAGGAGTAGCAACCTTGAGTGTCTATTTAACATTTTTGACAGCCTTTTCTCCTTATGACTGTTTTGCTTTGGATATCAATTTCTATTTTTATAGCAAAGAAAAGTAAGGCAGCTCACATCAGCTCTTACTCTCCAGAGTGCTTTCTTATCCCATAGCAGTGAAATCAGTTACCAGAAAAAGAGTTTAGAAAATAGATTGTCCATTTTTTTTCCAAACCTTCCATACTTAAAAAAATTTTTTATAAACAATTCGTTGCACTTTATCTACCTGGAATTCATGGTCAAAATCATGTGTTTGATCAAATAAAGTAAAATTCCATTTTGTCCTTTTGATCTTCCTTGAATTTTGGGGTTTTCAGGTTTTGTTCTGTTTTGGTCTCTTCTGAATATTACCTTTGAAAGTCACAGTGACCTTAGTGGCACTTACTTCTCATTGTTTTGCACTTTTGCGGATATAGTGTTTTCTTGTCTTTAGTCAAGGGAGCAAATGCTAGAAATTCATCATGGTCACTCTGTGGCTGTTAAATTATTTTTATGATGCTGGTGATTCTGATTATAGACCATTTACTTGACACTGTAAATGTAGAAAGTACATCATAACAATTTATTAGTTATTTTTATGCATTAAATTGATTTGAAGTATTTTCAACACATGGCTAATTGACCACTTTTAGGTAATTAAAATGATCATTTTTTTTTAATTTTTTATTTATTTATGATAGTCACAGAGAGAGAGAGAGGCAGAGACACAGGCAGAGGGAGAAGCAGGCTCCATGCACCGGGAGCCCGATGTGGGATTCGATCCCGGGTCTCCAGGATCGCGCCCTGGGCCAAAGGCAGGCGCTAAACCGCTGCGCCACCCAGGGATCCCCAAAATGATCATTTTTAATCTAAGAGTTCAATTCTCTTCAAGTCAGTTCTTTAAGTATCTATAAAAGAACTGATACTGAAGAGGGGGCAATGAATGAAATACATGAGATTAAGGTAGTATTATTTTAGATGCATATTTGAAAAGAATTACAAGCTCTCACAGGCCGCTGGCCATTAGCAGGTGGAATTTATGATGATGTTTTGTGTTTTAGAGAGGACGTTGTACTGCTTTTTCTCCTGTGTTAATACTCTGCTCGAAGTGATCATATCTACAATTATAAGCATTAGCCGTGGGATAGAAGTTGCTCTCGGTGGTAACATCTCTAGCATTGCAGCCCTGTGCTCGTGTATCTGCATTCCTACCCGCCAAGTCACTTTTCATGCCTTCCAGATCATTATCTCCAGGGACAGGTAGGGTGTGGGCCTTCCACCTGTCCTGAGGGTGAGTCAGCTCCCTTCCTAAGAGGGTTTACATCTTTGCCTTCCTTGGCTTCTCTTATCCCCATTATTACTAATATTTTCTTCCTCGTATCTCTCTAGAAGAGATACAATAAGCACCATATTCCTGAATATATTTACTTTTAGTCTTTTTGCTGAGGCAGGAATTCCTTTTATACTATAAAAGGAATGGCAACCAGCAGGCTTCATTTCTGGAAAGTTACTTAGCTCTTTTAGGTGCTGCCACTACAGAAATTTGAAGAGAGCTCTGGAAGGGAACCCCCAAACCCGGTTTTGACATCGGGAGTGCTGTCACATGTGAAAACGGGTAGGGGACTCTCGGCTGGTGTTTTTGTGTTTTGAGCGTGGGGGGGCGGGAAATGATGCCCTAGAGGAGACGACCCAGAATCCTCAGGTCTGTGGAGAAGTACCAAAATATTTTTTTAAAAAGATATTTATTTATTTCTTTGAGAGAGAAAGTGAATGAGCAGGAGGGGCAGAGGGAGAGAGAGAATCTCAAGTAGACTTCCCGCTGAGTGGGAGCCTGACGCAGGGCTTGATTGCACAACCCTGGGATCACAACCTGATCAAAACCAAGAGTCAGATGCTTGACTCACTGCACCACCCAGGCTCCCTGAGAAGTATCAGAATCTTGAGAACAGGGAGCTTTACTCAAACCCAAATTAGGTTATTACCAACATCTCCTGATCTTTATTTTTTGCCACCCTCTGAAATGAAATCTAGAGAAAATAAAATCTTTCCACACTCAGTCCTGGAAAAACATACTGTGGAAGTGTTGCTTGGTCAGGCTGGGCCAGGTAGAGCTTCGGGCAGTAGGTTTCTCGAGCTCAGGAATGACATCGTGTCCCTGCGAGCTGCCCATCCCACACCGACAAGCAGAGAACTGCGGGCTGCATGTCGGTGCCCCAGGTCTCCGCAATGAGAGCCAGCGGGGACAGCTTGCAGACAGCTGAAGCCCGAACCTCATGTAGAATGTCGGCGGAGGTATTTAACCCCAAGTGCAGGGTCAGTTCGGGGATGGTCGTCAGCTCTCCTTTTCCCCTCTTGAGAAATGCATGTGCTTTGGAACTGTCCCATGACATTTCCTGATTTATCTGATTTTTCTCCTGGCTTCTTGGCTGTGGCGAGGTCGGCCTGCCTCTGTGGCTTTCCTGGTCTCCACTTGTTCTGAGTGTCATGTGGGTGTCCTGAGCTGGGTCACCTGGTTGTCAAGAGTGACCCTGGCAAGGTGCAGCTCCTTCACGTTGGGTGCATGGACTTTCACAGGAGCCCGTTTGCTGCTCCTGTGGATTCACCCTACATGGATGAATCTTTCTAGAGAGTGAACCCCCAGCCGCCTGCCTGGAGGGAGGCGTCGCCTGGCCGGGCAGCACCAGCAAGGGGATTCATAGTGTCCGTGCTTCTGAGCGAGACTTGGGATCAGCCTCCTGTTCTCAGGTCCAGCCCAGCCAACCTTTGCCTCTCACGGCTGCCAGTCTGTCCGCCCCACATCTGCATAGGGCCCAGAGGCTGAACTGGCTTGCTTCTCACCTTCCTTTTCTTCTCACTTTGTAGAGAGCTGATGAATGAATGCATGAGCCCATGAGCAAATGAATAAATGAATGAGATAAGATGCTAAGTAACGTTAACAGGGTTTCTCGCTGGAGCCCCTCATGGCAAAATTGCTTCCATGAGGCATAGGGACAAGGGCCCAAAGCCTCGGGCATGAAGACATCCTCCATGCAGGTCTAGGTCACCCTCGTATCAGATTCCTGGAGAATTCATTCTGTTTTGGACCAGGTGCTCGTACGACAACTGAGAATGTGCTGACTTTCCTAGAATGGCCCCAGTCCTACAATAGATGCCTACATTTGTGATGGGACCGACCCCTCTGAGAGTGTGAGGACAGCTGTTGACACTCAGCAAATGCACTTGCACACGTATATGATTTTTGATGCAATTTCAGACCATCCATGGACCCTCTCAGAACAAATCTTGGGTGGGCCTCCTTGGAATCCCTGCAGGAGGCATTCTCGGGAGATGGTAGTAGACGTTAGTAGTCCACTGTGACTCCTTTGTTTTAAGTTAAATGATCATTTCAGTTCCTCCGCTGCATTGTCTAGTGGCTGCTGTTTTGGACAGCATAGGTACAGGATGATCTGTATAGAACCTGTGGATTCTGCGGCCCCCGCCCCCGACAGTGCATCTGTGTGTATCTTGAGTACCTCCTGAGTTTAAGACTGCTTTTCTTCTCTGTGGGGCTCTATAAGATATGTGTGATAGTGGCTTCTGCCTCCCAGGTGGCTGTGGAGCTGGGCGGAGGGAATTCGCATCTGTAAAGCTCATAGGAGGCAGGTGCTGGGGAGGAGGAGGAGGAGGCTGATGTGCGCCCCAGAAGGCAGCCCCTTCTCTCATCAGCTTGGCCTCCACCCAGGGTCTGGCTCCCTCAGAACAGAGCACTCACTGTGCCTGTAGACCCTGATCCTGTCCTTGGCACCTCGAGCCCTGATGCGTGGCTCCGCTCCTGTGTGGGCCCAGGACAACGTTTGTACGAGGGTCTATGTGCTCGCTAAATGCCTGCTGAGCACAGAGGAGGAATAAATAAAACTTTGTGCTTCTGAATGAGAAAGTGATCGAAGATCCACCAGTCTGGGTGCCTGGGTGACTCAGTGGTTGAGCATCTGCCTTTGGCTCAGGCCGTGACCCCGGGGTCCTGGGATCGGGTTCCGTATTGGGCTCCCTGCATGGAGCCTGCTTCTCCCTCTGCCTGTGTTTCTGCCTCTCTCTCTGTGTCTCTCATGAATAAATAGATAAAATCTTTAAAAAAAATCCACCAATCCATTAGGAACTGCTATCTTACCAACTGAATTTTGAGCCAGTGAGATATTTTCTATGTGTAAGCTAACATTCAAAAAGCTCTGGGGCCAGTTTTTTCCTACACTTGGTTCGGTTGCAGTAAACCACCCTCCACATGGTCATCTCTGGGCCTCCTTTGAAAATGCACCTTCCTGGAGCCACCACAGACCTGGTGCTTCTGAGGTCCAAGCAGGGTGTGGACATCTGCATTTTGAAGGCACCCTCCCCAGATGACTCTCCTGTGCGCTAGGGTTTGTCAAGGACTCCAAGGTCTAGCAGGTGTGGCGTGGCGGAAGGGAACCCCTGTTGGGGTGACCTCTCGTGGGTGGGACACCGGGTGCCCCTCAAAGCCTTTCTGTAATTTGTGCAAAAGTCGGGGTGAATGAGCTTTCTCAGAGACTTGCAAAAATCAAACAAGGAAAAATGCAAATGTGAAAGTAATTCTATTTAAAGCCAGTGTGGGTGGTTTTCGAATCTTTAGAAGGAGGTAGGGCCTGCCTGAGAATTTGGGAGAAGCTGCTTCAGTGGCCCGGGCATGGACGGCAGTGCCCCCCGAATGCTGGAGAGGGTGGTAGAAAGTGGGTGTTGTCTGTGGGCGCGGGCTTTGAACCCTCGCAAATCTGTGTGGTCCCCAGAGCTGATGCTCCATTGGACGGCTCCTCAGTGGCCAGCGACAGAAGTGCCGGGCTGTCTCAGGCTAAATGCGAATCTGGGGGTGGGGGGCTGGGAGGGGCGCACCCCTGCAGAGGTTTTGCTGCGGGAAGCCACGCTGAGTTTGGGCTTGGGCGCTGCCCTCGTGACGGCCGTGACTTCGGACCGAGCCTGTTGTCACCTGCTGGCAGTGAGGGCAGAGCTGGCTCCTTCCCCTTCTGTGGGAGGCGGCGGCGGCCACCTCATGGTGGAGATTCTGCAGGAGGGCTGTGGGGCCGGGACAGGATGGGGACAGATGCTGACCAGCCCCAAGCAAACCAGAAACAGAAATAAGAGAAGGAAAGAAAAATGCCACCTGAAATGCCTGGAGGGTTAGAGGATCCAGGGTCATACGCTGGATCTGCCACTTGCTGCCCTTGGACCTTTCTCTGGGCCTCAGCTTCCTCATCTGTACAGTGGGGACGAGGCTAGCCCCTATCCCTTAGGGTTGTCGTAAGTACTAAACACTTGAGGATGTGTCAGACCTGAATTCCGTGCTTGTGGGTGTTTGCAGTCCTGTGAGTCTCTCTGTCTCTCTCCACACACATTTGATCCCATTTCTTTTGTTTTCCTCCAGATTGCCTGTTTCCTATCAAATCTTGATCTTGCCATCTGCAGTTTTGCCAGTCTTTTTGTTCCTTAGGAATTTGGCTCCACAGCTGACGAGGGACTTGACAGTCAGGTTTTATAGAAAGGCCTCTGCAGGTGGAAGGAGCCAGACACACGGCACCCGGGGCTCCAGCACCCAGTCCTGCTTGCTCCCGGATCACCCGCTCACTCTCTCCCCTCTGGCGCCTTTTCTGTCCATCCCACACTCGAGCCCGTCCCAGTTTGCTGTGACCTTTGACTTCTCATGAGGGTGCTGAGCGAGGTTAACTTGCTTCCTTAAATACCTCTTGCCTTTCTTCCCTTCCTGCCTTTTAACTGAGGTACAGGCCTCGTTCTGACTGTTCCCGGAGTCTCTGCCTTTAGGAGGGCGGGTGGAACTTCGTGGAAGGGACGAAGGATCCGTTGATCGGGTGACAGTCTCAGGATGTGGCAAATTGCAGAGCTTCTGTAAGGTTCCCAAGTGATTCTCAACAAATTTATATGCTTTGTGAGTATGGAGCATCCTGTCCTCTTAGCAGCAGAATGACTCATTGTAGTTTGGTGTTATTTCCTGTTTTGTTTTGTTTTGTTTTTAAGATTTTATTTATCTATTTGACAGAGAGATAGAACCAGAGAGCACAAGTCGGGGGAGAGCAGCAGAGGGAGAGGAAGAAGCTAACTCCTGCTAGGCAGGGAACCTGATTCAGGGCTCTATCTCACCAACTGAGCCCCTCAGGCACCCTGGTCTTATTTCCTGTTAAGGTCACTTGGCCTTCATTGATCTGGCCTCTGTGGCAGCACAGTTCATGCAGAAGAATCCTTCCTTCTCGGGGCGTTTTGCATTGTGCGGTTATTGTGGTGATAGTGAGGTTAGGTTGTGATTGTAAATTAGTTGATTCATTTGCAAAAATACATGGAAGTATCCGTGGTCAGAGTCTCTCTCCAGCAGCTGCCCCCACCGCTCGGTGTCTCCACTCCTTTTCCAGCAGACGCCCACTGTGTGGGTATTTTGCACTTCCTTCCCGATTTGTCTTATGCACATATAAATATATGTTATTTCCCCCTTTTTAACCAGATGGTAGCATACTATATATACACAGTGTTCTGTACTCTGCTTTTCTTTGACTCAACATATAGGTCTTTACATGTAAGTATACAAAGAGGTTTCTCGTTCTTTTTTTATAGTGGCAGCATATCCCGCCATACAGCCTACTGTAATGTAGCTAAGGACCTCCCCTTAGATGGAGATTGGGACTTCCTGGTGGTTTTTGAAATGAAGGTGCTGGATGAGGATGAATGAGTAGAATCCATATTGACTGATGCACCAGAGAGAAGTCCAGGGTGAACATGGCCTTGTGTTATTCACAGAGGCTGCCTATAAAATGGTTACAACCGTTGCAGTAGTTACCTTAAGCTTTGCATAAGGAGTTTTGGAAATCCTAGAATCACCAAAGGAGCATCGCATCCACTTTTAATGGATTATTTTTTAACGTGGGTCCCTGGTCTTGGAAAATAATGAGTTGTTTTTTAAAAAAGATTATTCCGAGTCTAGCCAGATGTATCTGGAAGCATAAGGTTGATAAAGGGAAATAGGAGATTGGTACCCATCATTCAGAATAGGATTGGAAAAGCTTCAGGGTCAGGAAAATGTTCCTGGGTGATAAATAACCCACTTTTCCATCTGTTCCCATACCTTAATGGGTTAGATTAGGAAGCGCAGGGAAGTCAGGGTTATAACTTTCTTGAGGACCTAGTAGCTAACACATTGTAGCTCCTAAATATTTGTTTTGAATGCAGAGCATGACCAAAGAATTTTAAAGTATGGTGGGACACCTGGGTGTCTCAGTGGTTGAGCATCTGCCTTCGGCTCAGGGCCTGATCCTCGGGTCCTGGGATTGAGTCCCATATCGGGCTCCCTGTGAGGAGCCTGCTTTTCCCTCTGTGTCTCTGCCTCTCTCCCCTGCCCCCTCTCTCTCTGTGTGTCTTTCATGAATGAATAAATAAAATCTTTTTTTTCACTTATAAAATGAATAAATAAAATCTTTAAAAAATAAAGTATGGTAAAGATAGCCTTATAAATATATTACTATATACATTGTTGCAGAAGTGTATATATTAAAGCATTAACACCAAGTGATGTCTGAACCAGGAGAACAGTGGAACATGAAGGTCGTAATTCAGGAAGGAACAGGCTATAAAGCTCACCTTCATGCTTCTTTTCGAAGCACTACTTTGACCTTGGAAATCTTATTTGTACCTAAATGTGAGTCTGGAAATACAGATGTATGTTGGGGGTGAATTCAGCCCGTCACCAAAACTGTTCAGTAGCCAAGATACACGTGTCTTATTTTATTTGATGGTCTCTTTGGTAAGTAGGTAGGTTAAGCATTGGTTGAGTCATAATGGGAACCAAATGATTTACATCCACTCAACTGTCTTGAGAAATAATCCCCATAAACCTACTTACGTTCAAGTTATGGGAGAATAAAACAAAAAGAAAGTTTTTTTCATGGTAATTGCTTTTTTGGGGGAAGGAGTTGAAAGTTGATAGTGACTAATGGTGATGGTATGATGTGTGTGCCAGCGTGTTCAGGGCACTTTCTGTGCAGCAGTATATTGGGTTAGCACTAGAACCCACGTGTATCAAACAGCACGCTCCTTTTTCCAGTATCTTCTTTACGATGAGAAGTCAGGGGTAGGAGCCAGTGTGGTGAACGTCAGAGTTCCAGTGGTTGGGACCATTTTTTGTCTGCTGGAATTGAGCTTCGTGAAGTTAAGTGTTGGGGGGCAATATGATTTAAAATTCATCAGATGTGATGTGGCGATGTGGATGGGTGTGTGAGTTCTATGGTGTCATTTCCATCTTGATTCTCAGCGAAGAAACCAAAGCAAAATGAGAGTAAGAGGTCAGAGCCCGTGAGTCCCTGTCTATTAACACAGTTCATATCTTTTGATTCTTAGTTCACAAGTGTTTTCTCTCGGTGTTTTTTCTCCAAAGAACTATTGATTCAGTGTAGAATTTTCTTCCTTTTACCAGTTTTCTGGGTTCTAGATTTATCCTTTGTGGCCAGAACTCTTGAAACCTTTGCTCATATTACATGCAAATCTCTTCTCTGTTTCAGAGTCTCTTAGTTGTGGTGCCGATTTATCACCAGGCATTAGTAGGATCATGAAACGGGGTGATAGGTGGATCCCACTAAAAAAGACACTTCTCTGTAAATTGGATTTCATGATCTGCAGGCCACCAGTGGAGTTCAAAACAAGTAACCCTGGTCAACCCGAGAAGTGAATAAGTTCCCTAGAGAAAATGTGTGGTCTGTGTTCCCCGCTCAAAGCTATACCGGCCTATCCTTTGAGCGGTGGTGTTAACTTTCCTTCATTGAGGGTCGGCCTTTGCTTGGTGTTGGATGAAGTGTGTCCTGGTGGCGTACATATGTGTGCTGGGGCCCCCACACAGCTCCAGCACGTTTCCTTGGTTTCTTTTCTCTTCTTTTTTAAGATTTTATTTATTTATTCATGAGACAGAGAGAGAGAGAGAGAGAGAGAGAGAAGCAGAGGCAGAAGCAGGCTCCCTGCAGGGAGCCCGATGTGGGATTCGATCCCGAGACCCCAGATCACACCCTGAGCCAAAGGCAGGCACTAAACCGCTGAGCCACTCAGGGATCTCCCATTTCCTTGGTTTCAAAGACACTTTTAGGAAAAGGGCAGACTGTTCCTCCTGCCAGCTTTTCTGGCTCCAATGCCAGTTCTTCCCACATTCTGCCCCCCAGTCCTCTACGTGCCATTTGCAGGAGAAAACATCTTGGATTTTCTGGATCTCTGCTTTATTTGAACGACCCCCACCTTGTACTTTGCTGTTTGGTATTTCAGGGGCCAGTATCTGTCATAAGACTGTCCTCGGTATTGTGTTGAACAGTCCAGGGAGTGTTTTCCCTCATCTCAGAGATGCTCGCACGTTTCTTCTCTCCTTCTGGCTCTTTGTAGTAAAATCTGTACCTGTCATCTTGACTTTTCTGATCCAGGTCTGCAGACTCCTGCTCCAGAGTTTATTGTTGACGTGGAATCTATGGACATCTTCCCAGTGGGCTGGTGTGAAGCGAACTCTTACCCTTTGACCACACCACACAAAACAGTCTGTAAGTATCATCCAGTTTGGAGCTCCTGCAGACAATATCTGGGGGCTTGGGGAGGTAAATAGTTTTGTAAAGAGACTTCAGCCAAGTTGTAAGAAACAGAACTGGTGTTAGATTTCCCACAGAGCACCAGTGTTTTTATCTCTTGGGTGCTTTCAGTGTCTTCATGAGATGGGTATTTGGAACCATCTCATAGATCGACAGACTAAGTCGATCTAAGATGGGTATTTGGAACCATCTCATAGATCGACAGACTAAGTCTTAATGATAAGGCGGGTGAAGGTCACGGAGTGGTGGCAGAGATAAAATATAATATAAATTTAATAAGATGTATAAATATTATATAAAAATATATAAATATATATAAAATAAATATTCACTCTCAGTTTTATATACAGTTGATTATTTTGATTAGAGAAAATTTAAGCTAAATACTATGGGTTTTTTTTGGTTTTTATTGTTTTTTTGTTGTTGTTTTTAAGGGGGGGAGATAGAGAGTGCACATGTGGGGTCGGGAAGAGGGGCAAGAGGCAGAGGCAGGGGGAGAGAGAGAATCCCAAGCAGACTCCATGCTCAGCACAGAGCTCCACGCAGGGCTAGATCTCACAACCCTGAGATCATGACCTGAGCCTAAACCAAGAGTTGGACATTAAGCAACTGAACCACCCAGGTGCCCCAAAATACTACATTTCTGTATCATGTCTAAGAAAGAACGGATTTTTCTCATGAGGTTTACCATAAAAGAATCATAGTTGGTCCTAATAAATTACTGACATAACATATAAAAACTTAACTACTCTTGACACTAACCAGTGAGATTTCAGCTCTACTTTAAAGACTGCGTTATATCTCACATCCTTCTGATCACATAAATATCGAATTAAAGCAGTATTAGTAGTTAACCCAGCAACCAACTCTGTCTCTAAGTATGTACAACAGTGTGTGTTTTAACTTCTATTATTAGAGGTCAATATCCTGAGGTGGTACCTTTTAAAAATCTTCCAAACTAATAAATCATAGCATTTTTTCCCACCCTTACGTTTACCAAAAGTATTATTTCAAATTATGCAACCACGCTGGAAAATAGTGTAGAGGTTCCTCAGAAAGTTAAAAATAGAGCTACCCCATGACCCAGCAATGGCACTACTGGGTGTTTATCCAAAGGACACAAACAGGGATTCAAAGGGATACCTGCACCCCAACATTTATAGCAATGCCCACAATAGCCAAACTATGGAAAGAGTCCAGATGTCCTTTGACAGATGAATGGATAAAGAAGATGTGGTCTATATATACAATGGAATATTACTCAGCCACCAGAAAGGATGAATACCCACCATTTACATTGACATGGATGTAACTGGAGGGTATTATGCTGAGTGAAATAATTCAATTGGAGAAAGACAATTATCATATGGTTTCACTCATATGTGGAATTTAAGAAACAAAACAGAAGATCATACGGGAAGGGAAGAAAAAATGAAATATGGTGAAATCAGAGAGGGAGACAGACAAACCATAGATACTCTTAACTCTAGGAAACAAACCGAGGGTCGCTGAGGGGGGGCAGGTAGGAGGAATGGGTTACCTGGGTGATGGGCATTAAGGAGGGCACATGATGTGATGAGCACTGGGTGTTGTATGCAACTGAGGAGTCACTGAACTCTACCTCTGAAATTGTAATACAGTATATGTTAATTAAATTGAATTTAAATTTTAAAAAATTAAAAATAATGAGTCCTTAAAAATAAGATGTTTTTAATTTTTTGTGAAATAGATATATTTCTGGTATTTTCTTTATGTAATTTGTGTGCTAGCTTTACTTCTTGCTAGCATCCTATATATGACTCACTTATGTAAATGCTCAGAAAGTTACTAGAAGGGAAGTCCCATCTATAGTTGGCTTCCAGTTCCCCGGTGTCAGCAGATTTTGAAGGACACTTAAGAGTTTCACTCTATATCCATTAAGAGTAGGATGGTGCACTGTCTGTGTGAAATACAGTAGGTGGCCCAGATGATAGGTGGATTCTAAGGCATTCTTCTCTCCTGTCTGTACACCGCACTGTTCAACAAACCTGATCCAATGAGAGTATTGTCTTGTCCTCACTTTAACACATTTCTGAAATTCTGAGCACAGAATAATTTTTTCCATATCAAGGGCATTTTGTTCTTTTCCTCTCACTTCAGGAGCCACAGGTTCTTGACTCAGTTGGCCCGAGAGCCAGGTCAGGTGCCCCCTGGTTTTAGTCGTGGGAGGGGCCAGTCTCCTGTGTTTTAGCTGTATCTTAGAGACTTCTGTCTTGTGTCCTCTTTCTCTCTCCTTCGCATGGATGTGGGAGGCAACAGGTGCTTCGAGGTTCCCTGGAGCACAGTCATATACCTGCTATGGTGAACACAATGATGTTTCCACCTTGGTGTGTGTTGCACCCAGGTCTGTCGTGTATGGCTCCTTACCAAAACGTCCTGCGGTTCAGGCATCCCCACCCTTGGTAGCAAAGCCTTAGACAAGGTCGTCCACACTCATTTTTCACTTTAGACATCACAAAGTTTATAGTTATTCATAGTAATAACTGGAACCAAATACAAAATAAATTCAAGAATAAATGAAAGTTCAATGGCTATCTCTCTTATTCTTCCTTTCATTTCATTTCATATGTGTACATTTGTTTTGAAGAGGCAAACTATAAGTCTAAACCCACCAAACTCAAGTAGCTTTAGAAGTTTTGTTGGAATTAACATTTATGCTGAAGGATATGGGACTGTCTGTCTCAAAATTAATAGATGCCAAAGCCCCCTGGTCTATCTTTGGTAAGGTGATTCAAATCCATTACAAATATAAACTACAAATCTTCTTATCTAAAGAATTCTTACTGGCTGGTTTATGTTGATATTCGTCAGACATATTTATGAGGCACCAGTCTTCCTTTCAGCAATAAAATGTTTTCGTTTAAAAACATAGCTCTAATCCTAATTTGGGAGTGTGCTGTTACGGTAACATTATTTAATTTACCACACTTTCTGTGGGGAAAAAAATCATTTTGGATAATGTCGCTTGAACAATTTATCTTACCAGGTGGGTTCATGTGAGAAGTGATACGCATGCTCTCTCTTTCTTATTAAAAGCACGTTTTAGAATAAAGTAGCTGGTGTAGTGATAAGATTAAATGCAGTAAATTCTAGTGAGACTTCATTTCTGATGAGTCAGAGTCTCAAGTTTATTTGTTTATCTTAGAGCAAGAGATTGAGAGAGAGGGAGGGAGAAAGTGAAGGGGAGAGGCAGAGGGACAAGCAGACTCCCTGCTGAGTGCCAAGCCCGAGACAGGACTCGATCTCAGGACCCCAAGATCATGACCTGAGCCAAAACCAAGAGTCAGACGTTCAACCAAGAGCACCACCCAGGCCCCCAGAGTCAAAGTCTATTTTAATGCTAGCAGAAGTTGAGATAAAGTTGTGGCCCAGATGAAAGAACTTTGTAGTGTTTAAAGTCTTCCTTTAAAACTGACATATGTAAAACTTTACATGAAGACCTTTTTTTAAAAAAAAAAAAAAAAAAAAAAAACTTTGCCCAACTAGTGAATGAAGCTAACTGTCCCTTTGTCTTTTCTTGCCTGTTTTCCAGCACAAAAGAAGAGAAAGATTGCAGTTGTGCAACCAGAAAAACAGTAAGTTCTTGTTTTTGTTTCCCCCCCAACTTATGGGATAAACGATCTAGGAGAGGAAGCATGGCTGTCTTTTTTTTGAGGGGGGGGGGTAGTTCACAGTTGGCATCGCCATAGAGAGGACAGTTAGAAATAGTACTGTGATGGGTAAGATACAGGCTCTGATCTTCAAGGCATCTATTCTCAGATTATTTTTCCATCTGCTCCACCTCCACCTACCTGGAGGGCATCCTGGCCTTGCACGCTGGTAGTGACCGCTCTCTGCAATGTGCCCCCCTATTCTACCCCCACCCTGCACATGGGTGCCACAGGTGGTCGACTTGGGGTCCTAGGGCAGCTCCACAGGCTCCCAGCGGGGAGACTTGAGGAAGCTGCTCTATTTCTCTGCATCTCCAAGGCCTCATTTGTGAAACACCTGTTTCTCGGGGGTTTCCTGAAGATTAAATTAGATTTCTTGTGAAAACACATGTGGGTCCTGCATGGTTGAGTCAGTGCAAGTTACCCTTTGTTTCAGTTGTAATTTTAGGGAGAAGGAGGGTGATCGGGCGGTGTCCGTACATGCAGTACGTTTTTGAAAAACTGCAACCGTTAGCAGCATTTTTTATATACTGAAGAATATCTGAGGTACGCGAAAATAGACATCTTTCATCAGGTGGTCCTGTTTTCTTAATAAAAACACACTGGTGAGAATGGATTTGAGAACAGCGTTTTTTCAGGTAGCCAGATTTCAACTTAAATAAAATGAAAACTAATAATAACTGCATTGCTATTTGAATGTGAAAAACAATTTTGTGGGCATTTTTCATACATTCATTCCTCAACACGGTGTAGCCGGTTAATAATCAGACTCTAGTTTGGTCTGGATAATATTGAAACAGAGAGTTAATAATAAATGATCCCATCCTTGAATCCAAATCTGAACTCCTAACTCCTCAACGTGTGGTCTGTGGATCCGTAGTCCTCATGCTGCACTCATACCAGTCAGCTGAACAGCTTGATAACACACACACACACACACACACACACACACACACACACACACACGGCTGGGCCCCCATCTCTCACATCCCTGACTCGGGAGGTCTTTACTGGGACCTGAGCATCTGCGCATCTAACAAGTTCCCAGGTGGTGCCGTCGGCTAGCTTGGGGACCCCACTTTGAGAACTGGTGCGAAGATGACCCCCACCAAGATCTCATAATGGTTTGCTTTGAGTTTGTGTTCCTTTTCAGTGGTGTGGTTTCCACACCACCATCCTGGGCACCATGTAACACCCAACGCACCTCTTTCCCCCCATGGCGATATTTTTCAAATGTTTATTCAGCAAATTTTTTACTGGACTATAACACAAGGCTCTGCCCTAGGACAGGCCTGTGTCATGTTTTAGGACCCATCAGTTCATAGGCTTTCTTTGAAGGCCTTTCTACAGTGGCTGTGACCCACACAACACAGCACAGACCCCAAAAATCGAAGGCCAAGTGGTTCTCAGACACTAGTTTGTAAAACGTACTGGTTTGTTCTGTTGAAGAAGAGAAGTCTGACTTCCGTTAAATTCTGCGCAAGTTGATGTTTCTTCATGTCTAAAATATAATTAAGGGCACTTTTATGATTCTATAGCAAGAGACAAACCCAGCAGCGACCTGAAGAAGATGAGGGCTTAGCGACAACTCCTTGAGGGGCAGATGTTCCGTTGGCTTCTTAGGGTTATTTCAAGAATTTGGGGACAGCCAGTCTGCAGCGATCTTACCCGTTTGTACTGGCGTTGCTGCTTGCTGCACCCATCCTCTCTTACTGCGTGCTTGGCTTTCCGTGATAGTCACTTTAGGTTATGAGAAGACTTTGGAACGTGCAAGTTTCTTCTAGACTGTGCAACCCATGATCGTTATGTTTTCTTGATCCACAGATTGCCATCCACAGTGCCTGTTGAGAAAATACCTCATGACCTCTGTTTGTTGTCTCACTTGGATACCACAGGTAAAGGAGCCATCGACGGCTAGCTGTCCCTTCCTAGTCGGGGAGCGGAGATATGCATGTATTTTTAGGTCAATATGAGAATATCTCAGCTCTAAGTTCATTCTCCTTGTATCTGTTGCTACGTATTAACACATAACTACTTTTAAAAAAATTTCTATACCAAACTCTCTCTGCCTCTTCTGTCCTTTGGTTGGTAGCTCTGGATAATTCTCTCAGTCTGCAGGAGAAGAGCCCACGTGTTACTTGGAAATTATGAGAGTTGTATGTCACGGATGGTCATGTGCAAGGAGAAAGAATTAAAAATGTCATTATTAGGCACTCATTTTTGTTGACATTTTCTACCACCCCTACTTCCATTTTTCCATTATTTGTTCATACTTGTCCCTGGGGGCCTTTTGAATTGTTCCTAAAAATCCTCTGTGTTTAAAAGCTGAGAGCAAATAATGTATGTTTTTTAGTGTGTAGCATTCTACATCTTAAAATAACCTTTGAAAACACAAATGTGAATTCCCCGTAGACAATAAATCCGATTATAAATGTGTTTGTACATTAAATAATATATTTGATTAAGAATTCTGTTTTCTAGCCAAAATGAAACCTGCTCTGAGTTCTTCCAGGCTTCAAAGCTATACGCCATGGAACAGTCCTAGTAGTCAAAGCTCTAGGAGGAGAGCATTTTTAGGAGTAGACTTACTAAAATTGTTTTTTTTTTTTTTTTCCCTAAAGTTCTGGGTAGGGTAATCCTACCAAAAAATTTCCTGTGTGTGCAGCTGTGGACATAATCTTTTTTAAAAAATTTTTTTTGCCTAATTTTGTTGTATAGAATTCAAAACTTCAGAATGGTTTTAAAAGAACCGTGTCAGCTCTTCTTTCAGAGCCTGTAATTGTTGCTTTACTCCTTTTGTCTTACTCTCGCAAAATAGCATTTCTCCCTCCTTCCCCTGTTGCTTCTTAGATGAAGTCCTATGAGGACAACCCTTCCTGGACCATTAAATGACCGTCCCAAACGCATAACAGCTTCTTTACAGAAATACCCCTGTTAGCGGAGCTTAGGGCTCCATGCGGGAGGGCGAGTGTTGGCTGGCAGCGAGACCCCTTTCTCCATTTACAGACGTCAGGAAACTTTAGGGTGATAGGTTACCGTGTACTGTTTCCACTCTTCCCCACGGCCCTTTGAGACACTAGACCGTCAACCTGCTAAGTCAACAGTAGAGTGAGGGAAATGCAGATTTAACCCCCTGGGAGGTATAGTGCACATCTATCAGGCTGGCAAAAGGAAGAAGCCCTGCCATGCCTGGGGTTGGCTTGGGCGTGGGATGGTGGCAAGCACTCCGCTGCACTCGTGGGAGTGTACATTGGGAAAGTCTGCATGGAGGTCACCTTGACCACGTGTGGTTCAGTGACAACATGCCGACCCGTGGCTGAGCCATTCCCCTCCTTGTTACACACGGGGAAAGCTCTCTTGCCCGTCAGCAGAACAGGTGTTTACAGCTGTATTCAGTAGAGCGCTGGCCACAGTCCTGACCAGGGGAAGTGACTTGTCCATCAGTAAGACATGGACGGCTCGTTTGTGCTGTGTGCACGTAACAGAGTCATGCACAGAAGTGAGAAAGGGGTGGACATTCTGCATATACTTTTACCGACTTGGGTGGATCTTAGAACCTTCAGGTCAAACAAACAAAATGGTGCAGGAAACCATTTATGGAATATTTTTTAAATATCCCAAATACTGTATGTTGCTTGTTGATGCACATACACCTGTGTATGTGGTCAAGTGTGTAGACCTGCATGGGAATGATAAACACAAGGTTCGGGGAAGGGCAAGAGAAAGTGAGTTTCTGGGCTAGAAAACCCAGGGGAGCTTAGCTGTGGAGCTGGTGTTTTGTTTTTTTAATTTTGTTACTTTTTTTTTATTTGCTGCATAGTAATGCATTAGTTGTCATTGCCTGGGTTTTAGCATCTTTCTATGTGCCTTGAATCCTGTATCATAAACAGAAAAGGTCATTTATATGGTAGAAAAAATAACCAGAATTTCTAAGCTATCGTGTTTATAAAATATTCTGATATTAAGACACAGTGTGCCTCTGGGTAGTTTTGCCAACTAAGTGGATTAAGCAGGTGTTTTGTTGGCTCCTAAAGCATGAGCTGTGTTGCTCTTCCCCGCAGGTACTGTCAACGGGAAATACTGCTGTCCTCAGCTTTTTATCAACCACAGGTGTTTCTCAGGCCCTTACCTGAACAAAGGAAGAATCGCAGAGCTACCTCAGTCGGTGGGACCCGGCAAATGTGTGCTGGTTCTGAAAGAGGTAAAGCATGCGCACGGCGAGCAGAGTCGGCTTATTTCCACACAGTGTCTAGGGTGTAGATAGAGTTTCTGAAGGAGGCAGCAGGAATCTGAATCCGTTTCTGTGACACCTTCCGAGCCCTTGTTTTCTCTCCGTTCTCGGGCTGGAGCTGGTCAGACAAAGACGGAAGGTGGCATCCCTGCCCCAAAAGACTTGCAAGCTGGCGGGAGGGCCAGATCTTCCTCCCCTGGGCCCGGGGAAATGTAGGGTTTGAATAAAGAACCTGGGGAAGGGGACTGACGGGCTGTGTGTGGGTGAGGGCCTGGGACTGCAGACTGGAGGTTTCTCTCAAGAGGTGGATGAGCCTGGATGGACAAGAGGGGTGCTGCTGAGCATGGACACGCCTTGGCCCCGTCGGGGTGGCATCGCCTCCCCCTCCATCTGCCGTACCCAGCGGGGCACCTGGGTGGAGGAGGCGCATGCTAAGTGTGTCACGGGCTCCAGGCACCTGCGTGGTGTTTGCGTCATGGGAAACGCCCTGGCCACGCATCATTTTGATGTTATTCTTTCCCATTTCTCTCCTGCTTTTGGGGATCGACCTGCAGGAAGCAGTGAATCCTCATTACATTGATGGAGGATTTCCTCTCTGGTCCGTTTTTATTCCCTTGCCACAGACCCCATGCAGAGATGGCCGGGGATTCGGGAACTGTGCTGAACTGTTCTGGGAACGCTACCTCTGCTTTTATCACGTGTACCTGTGCTTTCTCCTAAGAAAGAGGACCCCGCGTCGATCTTCCCTATCGTTACTGTACCATGATGAATGTGTTTTAATTCCTGGGGCACAATAGTCCATTTGTCCACTGAACACATGTCTATTAGGCCTCTTCTCGGAGCCACACACCACACAAAGTCCAAACACAAGCCTGTCTGCCATCTTCCTGTTGGGGCTTCACAGCCCTGCTGGGGAGATGGAGTAATTCTAAGCTGGAGGTACAGTGGGGGGACACTTGGAAGGACAGTCAGGGCGTGGAGCAGGGCGCTCTGGGGGCACAGGGCAGGGAGTGACCAACAGATGGCAAGGGACCCTGATCTGGCTTGGGCAGAGGGAGTAGAGCCTCCCATGCGAAGCATGGCCGTGACTGCATGGGTAGGTGTCCAGGCGAGGGAGGTGGTCACGTGTGGCAGGCTTGTGGGTCCTTAGACTAGGGACAACTCATGAGCATAGAAGAGTATGTCATATTTTTGAAAGGAACAAGAGACCGAGATCTGGCCTGCCTGGTGGGTGAGGCAGGACTGGGCGGCCGGCAGTCGGCTTGCGGGAGGCCTGCCTTCTCTGGCGTTGTGAGGAATGCGCACTGCCCGCCCCAGAGGGAGGACAGGAGGCCTCTGAGCGACACCCAGCTAATGCTGTCCCCTCAACACGGGAACCTCCGTGTGGTTTCAAACGTCATTCTACTTCAAGAGAATGAGATCGTTTTAGCAGAGTCGGGGCACGTTTGCTTTTTTCTAGGCCATCGGCGGAATTAGCAGTTAAAGACATATATTTAGAAAACAAAAATCTGTTGTAGAGAAGAAATTGAGGTTGTAGTTGAGAAGAAACTATGCAGAGAAACTGATTGAGCTGTTGTTGTGGTTACTTATTTGGGAGGATTTAACATATAAAATGTTCAGAAGGAGCTTCCCGTACTTCATCAAGCTTTGGATCCAGCAGGACGGACCAACAGGCCAGTGGACTGTTTTAGGGAGGTGAGCATCTCAGGTGCCTGACGGGGCTGGTGTGGGTAGAATTCCCACGCGGTCTTTGGGGACAGGGGCGGGCAGCCTACAGAAGGCCAGGGGCTTCGGTACTGCCCTGGGATGAAGGCTTACAGCCCCTCGAGCAAAAGGGCCTCGTAGGATGGACACAAAGGGCACAGTCTCTCTGGGGAGTCCCTATGGGCCTTGTCCTGGGCCCCGACAGGTGTCCTCAGCGGCCTAGACCTGCTTCTGTTTCAAGCAGCTCACTCTTGCCGCTGGGCCCTGAGTCCTGAAAGCGAACAGTGTGGGCCTGGCCCAGCCCCAGGGGCAGGTTCATCTGTCCCACAGATGAGACATTTGTTGCCACAGAAAGATGGGGCTTGAGGCCTGTGGAGGGGGGTGGTGGGCAGGGATGCCTCTGAAGGGCCAAGGTGAGTGGAGGGACCACTGGGTGGCTCCGTGTGAGGCGGCTCTGACTTCAGACCCCCACACACGTTGGACTGGACCAAGAACGAAGTCAAAGCAGGACTCTGTGGGAAGATTTCCTGTCATGATGCGAAGTCACACCCGTGTCCCGAAAACTGAACCCTCCACAGTCCGGCCCGTGAGTGGGTTGCAGTACAGTGAGGCCTGCCTGTGTTTGAGCCAGCGTTTGTCAGCAGCAATCAGAAAGGAATGGGGAGGCTTCACAAAAACTCGGTGCCTTCGAGGCCGCCTGCAGGACCGTAGGTCGTGGTGATGAACCTGCGGCCCTGGGTCGCCTGCTGGCTCCAATGGCAGACACGATGGCCCCAGGTTCGGCCCATCTTCAGGATGTGCTTGACTTTCCTACATGAGTTTTGAGAGTCAACAGTGGTTATCTCTGATCGATTCTCTGATAGGTGCCAGCAGCCAAATATAAGAGCCAGGCCAGAGCAGATTTCTGATGACAAAACTAGTTTTCTGCTGAGGTTCAGAAAATGCATGAAGCAGGAAGAGAAGAAGTGGGGGAAAAAGCAAGCACTACAGTTCTGCGAGTGCAAGAAAAACGTGAGTTCCAGCAAGCCAATATTTATGCTAATATGCTTCCTTCAGCACCAGAACCTCCACGATTTCAAAGTGCATTTAACTTAAAGAGAATGAGATAATTGGAGCAAAGACAGAGCACGTTTGCTTCTCAGGCCGTCGGTGGTGTTGGCCATTAAGGGTTTGCACGTCTTTGGGAAATGCAGAGCGAGAGCTGTTTGCCCCCGTCCGGCCTGCTCAGAGGTAGCTCGCCTGTGTGCATGCGGACGGAGCCGGCCTTGGGGAAATTAAGTGCAGGCGGAGAACAGGAGGCTGAACTCCCAAGAGGGTGAACTAGCAGGTGGTCAGGTTCTGGCCAGTGTGAGGGCCCACGCACGTCTGCTCCATCTCTGACCAGCGGGCCTTCCGAGCATCAGACTGGGGTTTTGAGGACTAAAGGTGAGTCCTGGCCTCGATTCCAGAAAGTGCAGCAGAGGAAGTAGCTGACCTGTCAGAAGCTGGAGCCCGAGCCAGTGGCTGGCCCAGCCCAGTACGTCATCCCCATGGGGGACCCAGGTTGAGCAGGTTCTGAGAGGAGGGGACAGGTGGACCCTGAGGATGGCCCCTCGGTCTGGGGCATTGAGGGACCCCTGGGCCCAGCCCCATGGGGGATGGGGCCTGCAGGCACAGGTAGTGAGAGGTGATGTTCATCATGGCAAACCTCTGTGCTCGGTGTGCTCACGGTCACCCAGGGTCATCCTCTTCTATCCCAGATACTCCCGCACCCCATGCCTGCTACAGGCACTGGGGTCTCCTGAAGACCTGTCATCTGCAGATCTGTGTGGCCCTCAGTCACCTGGTACAAGGTTTGCATGTCTCGGTGCCTCTGATCCTAACAATGTTGGTGTCGCGTTGCAAAGGTGTTGGGGAAGGTTCTGCTCCCCGTTTCAGATGTGCTCTCCCGAACGACCCGGCCTGTGATCCTGCCTTCCTGCTCAGCGTAGTAAGGGGGTGGCGTGCGCTTGTGTCTGCGTGTGGAGGAGAGGGCCAACAGGAGCACAAAGCACAAGGAGTCTGGAAATCTAACATGTTCACTCACGTCCGTGTGTCCAGTGCAGAGAGTCCTGCCCGCAGAAGAGACTCTGAAAATGCCAGCTCAGGAGGACTTAGAGCCTCTGTTTCATGGTGACTCTAGTGTGCACAGATACAGAGGCAGCGGCATACTAGGGTCATGTCCCAGCGTGGCTGACAGAGGTTTGGGGGGCACCTGTGGATTTTTGGGTCCGAGTGGGGGAAATGCAGAACCATGTAGGAATCGGATTCCAGATCGAAGGAATGTTCTAGGAGCATTGGGTTTCTGGTGACTGAAGCGAATGAAGCTCTAGGATATGATGGAGTTCTCCTGTTGGTCTTCCAGGAGGAGGTAGAGAATTCCTGAGGATTATGGCCTCTCTTGGGGAATGGTCTTTTAATTAAGTTGAAGCAATGAAGCCTGGAGTTCATTGATATGGGGTTGGGTTGGGGGAGAGACTACCTTGCAGGGAGCACTGGGGCTCCCTTGCCTCTCCACTGGGACAGGAGGTGCCTCACCTCAGGGGTGGTGGGCGGCCAGTGAGGGGGGGTCAGCCTTCCTTTGAGGAGCAAAATAAAGGGAGAGGGTCAGTTCTGGCCAAAGTAACGGGGTTCTTCGCTTGGTGAAATACATCTGATTATTACTGTTACCATAAAATTGTTAACTGACACCAGAAGGAATGATGAGCGTAAAGGTCATCGTCAGGTAACATCTAGCATTAGAGGCAGCAGTTTCAAAGTAAAGTGCACCAAGCCGTCTGCATTTGGAGGAGACAAAAAAAAAAAAAAAAAAAAAGACACCTCGTTTTAAGGGGCAAATCACTTGAAAAGGTTATGTGCTGTGTTTTCTTTTCAAGGCTCGTTTCAAAACTGCTGATGAAGCAGGAACCCTTCTTTATCATTTCACAAAAAAAAAAAAAAAATTCCACCTATTTATAAAATCAGCTCCATTCCATCTGATCCTGCAATTGAAAAGGAGACATGGCTCTAGGCCCATGAGGGCATTTGCTGGTCCGCATTCCTGCGAAGAGCTAAGTGCCCTAGCTGTGGAGAGACTGGGGACCAGGTGTGTTGAAGCAGGGCAAGCATGTGGTGAGGCTCCTTTGTGTCTTCGCCTCCCCCCAAGAGGGAATGTTGTGCTTCATGTTTCCGTGGGAGCCCGTGTCCCCCAACAAGAGGCCTCCCTGCAGTCATGAGAATTTAGCAAATGATGTCCTTTCAGAGTGGAGACCGTGTCTTCTTTCCATTCAATCAGCAGAACTCAAGCTGTGGGAGCCATATTTGCCTTCTAGAGTGTTTTCTGATTTCGACACTCAGAGAACTCGTTTTCTTATTAAGTGGTTCCCTGCACTTTCAACATTGTTCTGACTTTGATCGTATGATAGAGTCGAGGTTGAAAATTATCTAAATTACTTTGGTGCTTTGGGAGTTTCCACGATCATGAATGCAAAAGGAAATCATGGAATCGCGTAATTTCGTGATGTGAACAACAACAAAAAAATCTCCTCGATTTGCATAACCTTCCTAGTGCCCCGCAGTTGTGCCCGAAAGGGAAGGGGTGGGAGAAGGAATCCTGCGCTTGCGGAGCAGCTCCTGTGCGCCCCACCGGGTGTGCGAAGGGGGCAGCACTTACCTGTGCTCCCCATCCTCTCTCTGACCTCCCCTCCCCCCCCCCCCGCCCTTCCCCACACACCTGATCCACTCCCCACTTTCTGAACAAGCGCTCATGTCTGAGGAGCAGGGGAGGGAAGCAGAGAGACAGGTGTTGCCGGCCCAGGTGGTGGAATGCAGGGCCGCGCTCCTCAGATGCCTAACGAGGCCGGAGTGCTAATTGGATTTGGTGGCAGGTCCTTGGTGACCTTTCCAGAGCATTTCTGTGTCATTGTTGGAGAGGAAACCAGGTTTGGGTCAGGTGAGAATGGGATCGAAGAAGAGGAAATGGAAGTACAGACGATTTTTATGAGGTTAGTTCTGAGAAGGAATCAGTAGCAAGAAAGTCAAGGAGCTTCTGAGCAGAGGTATTTTGCAAAGAGGGAAGACTGACAGGTCAGCGTGGGCCAGTGGGAACAGAGCAGGTGGTGAAGGCATAGGAGACAGGGTACATGAGGACTGCATGCATATTGAGAAGGAGGCACCTTCCAACCCTTCCTGTGTGCCAGGATGCGATCTCCTTTATCTCTCATAACATCCCTGTTGTAGAAAAGGAAAGTCTCTACTCTCTTAAGTTTAAGGACTGGGGCCTGCAAATTAAAGCGACCACAAAATGGATCAACAGGAGAAAAGGCTCATGTTGCCACATACATGGGGGCCTCACAGAAGAGAAGTGAAAACCCAAAGAGGCCACTACGTTTGAGATGTTTACATACTGTTTTAACAAAGGGTGATGAAGTATGGAGAGGTGAGAGACAAAGAGGGGGGCTTGGGCTCCTAGGGTGGTGAATTGTGGGAAGGCAAATATACGGGAGACTAGTGGAAGTTAAGGTTCTTCTAGTAAGGTTGGTTTATGCAGCGTCCTCTTGGTGCCAGCTTTCTTTCTCTAGTGACAAGGGACGTCCTCCTCCCACTGGTATGGGGGAGAGGAGAGGACACCTTTACAAAGGGGAAATGTCCGCCCTGCTCCTGATTACAAAGGGGCAGGGCAGAGAGTTCCTGCTGCGTGTGCAATGTACTCCGGTGCCTTCAGCTCAAAATAATCCTATGCCAAAGTGGCATATGTTGGGGTGGAGTGTTCTGATCCGTGTAGGAACCAGATAAATGGCAGTGCCCCTGTTATACAGAGGAGGAGAGCCAGTTGGGCGCCTCAAGGACTCATCCTTCTACAGGATGAGAAAGGGGTTTGAGCCCCGATCTGTTCACCGGCAGAGCTCCCTGCCTGTCTGCTGTCGTACACCGTTGACACTTCTGGATGGTGTGTTCTCCACAAACATGAACTCCAAGAATTCCAACGAGGCATCCCTGGAAAGTACTTTTCTCCTGGAGTTCCTTGCACATCCTTAGGCCAGTTGCTTGGAAATTGTGTTTATGACCTTCGCATCCTGCCCATGAACTGGGGGCAGCGTCCATCCAACCCTTCATGATCAAGGGCATAACAGTGGTCTGAGCTTCTGCGCTGTGCATGGAGCCATAATTCTGACCCTGGACGGGAGTACCGGCTGCCGGCCGAGCTGTTTTCCCGGAGGAAACTGTAAGATGCACCACGCCACACACAAGAGAATTACTCAGCTCGTGATCCCAAAGTTTTGTAGAGAGCCTGCTGAATTTGGCAACGCATGATGTGGCATCGGAAATGCCATGGGAAAATTATTCAATATTGGACGCTTTTGACAATTTAATGGCTGCCTGATCCCAGGCTGAATGGAACCTGGAAGGCCTTTTCTTTTCACGTCTCAAAATGCATTTTGCTCTGCAGCAAATAACATGTAGCCCTGGGCCCTTCCTTCGCGAAACACAATGAAAAGAATCAGTTTAAATGTTATTGTCTGTTGATAAATACTTGGTGCATTATTCCAGCCAGTTCTAATTGGATTTATTTTTAAACTCGATTTCTGCAAATTGTACTGACAGTAAACAATAAAATCAGATGATTATTCTAACACAGAAACAAACCCACCAAAACCACTTGTCTGGCCTCCTAGTGCCTTGGCTGGCCAGCTGGCCGCGTGCTCTTGCTGGGGAGCTGTGGGACCCTTGAGCAGAGCACTGCCCAGCTAGGAGAAGATGCTTGCCATGCTCACTGTACCGTGGACAGTATTTTTAGGATCAGGTCTTCAGTTATGATATGAGAGAGCTTCGTTGTTTTTCAGAATTAAATCAGGACCCAAAGCACACCAGTTGTGTTCTGGAATGTACCGGATCCGTGAACCTGCAGCCTAAAAACCCTAGCCTCCCTCCTCGCATCCATTCTGTGTGGTGTCCTCCCCCAAAGCAGCAGGGGCTTCAACAGTAATGCCAGTGTGTCTCAGCAGTTGGGGCGCTTCTCACCCTCTCAGTGGTGTTGGGTCTGAAACAGGAAACAGCTGGACGGGGTGACAGGAGGGTGTGGGGGGCGCTGTGGCCATTCCCACCTGGGCGCTGACACACGGTACGTCCTCAGCAAGGGGCGTCCCGGGGACCTCAACATCGTGGGTCTCGGCCTTCCTCTGTGGGCTGCGTTGTACCCTCACGTTCATCGTAAGTGGTCTGTCCAAACGGCAGCAGCTCTGGAACGTGCTGGAAGTCAGAATCTTTCGTGCTTCCTGATGATTTGCTTAGGGAGGGGGGTGGGGGTGCCCCAGGGGAGTCCAAACTCCTCGATCTTCCCATTCAAGGAGCATGTTGAGGTAAACAGAACAGGGCCTGCAGCTGAGGCTCATGGAGGGACACATCCCGTCTTTCTGGGAGTGACCACAGGTGCACTTCCTTGAACTCGGGAAGTGGGAATAAAGGGAAGGTTTCAGGAAATAGGATATCGGATGGTATCAGGTACTCTGGGAGGTCTTTCAAAACACTGACATCCCGGAGCGTTGCGCGCCTATGAAAGGTCCGTAGGTTGAGCCAGCACCAGGTGAGTTTCAGGTACTCGGTTAGCCTCCCTACAGACAATCTGAAGTTTGTTCAAAATTGTTGGCACCAATCTGTTGCCTCTTACTGATATCCTTTTGAAATTTAGTTTCAAAAATAAAATGAAATTCTCAGTGGCTGACCCTGCTGAAGGGTAATCCTGTTAAAGATAACCAGTGGCTCTTTGGAGGGGGTAGATGGGTTTTCCTTCTGTCAGAAAAGTGAGGACGAGTCAGTCCTCCCCTCTGGCCCGCCGTCCACACAGCCCGCCAGAGGGATTGGACTCGAGCACCCTCCATAGCCCGTAGATGGCGAGCCGAGTCGGAGTCAGGCTGCCAAAGAGGTTTCCCCCAACCTGTTGGACGAGTCTCGCGGATTCCTGTCTACCTGTCGCCGGGCCGGCCGGTGGTTCTTGTCTGAGCAGGAGAGGCTGCCCTTGAAGCTCATGGCTGTTCTTCTCTCCCCCAACCCCCACAGGTTCTCAGCATGATAATCAATGCAGCTTACAAGCCCGGGAGGGTGTTGCGAGAACTACAGCTGGTGGAAGATCCTCACTGGAATTTTCAGGAGGAGACGCTGAAGGCAAAGTATGTGTTTTCAGTTCTGGAAAACAAGACTCTTGTAGTTAGCCTGCTGCTTTGAAACTGGTCCTGCGTCTTTCGGAGGGAGTCCCCAGAAATGGGAAGGACTCTCCTGCTGCTGTTCTGTGTGCTGCCTACAGGTTTATTGGCGTTGTTCTGTTGCACAGAGTCGCCTTAAGCCGTGCAATTCTGGAACTAAAGGAGAGATTTGTTTAACTAATACTTCATTGTGTTAAACGTTCAGAATCGGAACGTCCTGTGTTTTAGGACCACTTGATTATTTGATCAGAAGGGGAACAATGGTAAAAGAGGATATCCATGATCATTATCATATGTTCTTCATTAGCAACTCTTAATATTTGATACAGTAAGGAGCTTGTGCCACATACAAATGTCCTTTGCTCTGAGAGTTATTTTATTTATTTTTTTAAACATTTTATTTCTTTGAGAGTATATGAACGAAGGTGAGAGAGAGGGGGACTTGCAGATCCCCCACTGAGCAGGGAGCCTGGCCCGGGGCTCGATCCCAGGACCCTGAGCTCATGACCTGAGCTGAAGGCAGACGCTTCAACAACTGAGTGCCACCCAGGTGCCCTGAGAGTTGACAGTTTTAAAAGATAAAAAGAACCAGTACCTCTGCTTCCTTTTGGGTTACAGGCTGCGGGTTGACATGTGCTGGTCACTTCTTTTATTTCCAAGTAGACTAATTGGAAACACAATATTTTGGCTTTGCCTAAGTTTCTAGAGCTCTGAAATTGACAGCACCCACTGGATTGCTGTGCTTGATCCTTGTTTAGAAGGCAGATAGAAGAGACTCCATTTGCCAAGATAATTTTAATAATGGCTTTGACTTTGGATCCTTGGTATTCATTTAGCTTTTCCATAGACTAGAGCTTACTGGTCCACTTCTTTTTTAAAAAAAAAAAAGATTTTTATTTATTTATCCATAAGAGACACACAGAGAGGCAGAGACACACAGGCAAAGAGAGAAGCAGGCTCCATGCAGGGAGTCCGATGCAGGACTTGATCCCAGGACCCCCGGGTCACGCCCTGAGCCAAAGGCAGACACTCAACCGCTGAGCCCCCCAGGAGTCCCATCCGGTCCACTTCTTGTATAACAGTGTCCTCAAATAGCATGTAGTTGTGACGTGTGGGAAATGAGGCCTTCTGAACAGCGAGCCATGTTCAGTGGTTAGAGTATGTCTGAGCCCTCCCTGAGAGAAAGCACCTCTCCTGTTTGTAGTGAAAACTGAGGGATGTGAAGTGATCTGCTTGACCTGTATGGTCGACTTACACTGACCCTGAGTAAGGATGGTGAGTACTGCTCGGCTGTTGTCTCTAATCCGCTCAACGTTTCCTAGTTCTGTTTTGAACATGTCTGTAATATTAGACCCCATAAAAGTCATCTGTGGTCTAATGATGCTGTGCCAAATCACAGACCTCAACAGGGATACACGTTAATAGAGACAGTGTTTATTCATATGACCTGCCGTGTCAGTGAAAGGCGGCACCATGCCTCATGCTTCCCAACAAGTATTTAAATGAGCTTCACCCATAGTGCAAAAGAAACTAAAGCAAGTTTTCCTGTTTTTGTTTTTGTTTTTTTTTAATTCCCCAGCCAAATGTTCCATATCTTTCTACTTGATCTAAGGGAGAGATCGTCAGTAACACAACATTTTCTTTTAAGGTCAACACATAAGAAACAGTGGTGACTGCAAGAGTTGGTACAGAGAAACACTTCCTGTTTTAAACATTTTCTGCAAAATCCAGTACATCCCCAAATGCACCTCATGGATAAGGAAATAGGACAAATACCGAAATCTTAAATCCCATCGAAATCTCCCCTGTTCCTAAATAAGCCAGAAAGTTGCCCCCAGGAACCCAAATGACCAGGAGAGTTAATTTTGTGGTGTTGGCACGCCTCTTCACGTTATCAGAGCTTTTATTCAATCCAGCCTGACGCAATCAAAACAGACGCGGGGTAGTGAGCCCTGCCGGGTTGTAAAGGCAGCGTGTCACCTATTATATCAGCTATGACAGTGAAGTCCTTCACCAGATCTCACACGGCAACTCATAATGAGAAAGTGCGTGTCTGCACTGGGGTTCAAGTGTGCTGGATCACAGCGGCATCTCTAAAGCAGCTGCTAATGATGACAGATTTGCAGTTGTGGGGGGGGCGGGGGGAGCATTCCTGTTAAGATACTGTATGTGTTGAGTCACCTCTTTGCTTCTGATGTAAAGCGACAACTTTTCAGATCTTGACAACTTCGCTCTTTTCTTTGGTGCAAATGAGAGGAGAGAGAGAGCCGGCTTCTTCCCATTTTGCTGAAAGGCTGAAGTGCATTCAAATAGATGAGCCTCCCCGGGTCGGGGGGGACCTGCATTTAGGGCAGTCGGTTGTCTCGGTTGTGGTCTTTGAGTGCCAGTGTTAGAAGGCGTGCTTCCAGGAGGAGAGGATGTACCGTGGAGATCCTCCACCCCGGGGGCTTGAGAGTGTGGTCACTGAGCACCTGGGCTTGCTGACCAGTTTTCCCATGTCCTTGAGAGGACGGAGGTGCCATGGAAAAGGTCTGACCTGTGTGTGGGAGAAAAACTTGGCATCGTCCTCGTTTGTTCCTTGGTGATTTTTTTTCTTTCCTGTTTATCTAACAACTATACCTTTTATACTAAAATTATCTCAGCATTGAGTATCATGTAAGGAGTCTCTACTACGAGTCTTCGCCAGGTATTAAAAGGCAAAACCCGGGTAGCTGTGGTGCCAGAGGGAAAACAGATTCTCACGTAGCTCATTTCAGCAGTTCTGGCAGAGAAAATTCTTCGTTTGCAATGAATTTAAGTATCCTAGATTGACCTACATTATTTTGTATTTCAGGAGGAGGAATTTAGGCTATACCATAGGGGGATTAAAAATTTTTTTTTCCAACTCTGTGCATTTAGAGACATTTAAATGTTTTCTGACATGTTCTAGAATCTTCTTGGCAGGAGAAAGACTGTTAACTCTGCTTTGAGTGGCTTTTGAGATAATCTTTAGAAAATCCAGGTGAAGGCTTAATAGATTTTCCCAGTCCTTTGTTACAGTTATTCAGAATATTTAAAGAGGAGATGTCCTCTTTAATTTGGAGTGAACGAAACTTCCTTATCATTTAGACAGACCCAGGGAAAGTCACGGCTTTGAGGTGAGTCACGCTTGGCTCTACAGAAATGGTATTTTGGTTTCTTTTTTGTAAGCAATTACTGATTTTTTTTCTTACGTGTTTCTATTTCACTTTTTTAGGTCTTCTCCTCACGCTCCTATTTTGTGAATATCAAGCTGTAATATTTGGCTGTAAAGCGATGTGTGTGAAAAAAGATTCTCTAACAGAGACTCTTTAGTGGAAGAAAAATCTTTTGTAGTTTGTTCATGTGTTCATTTTCACCTGGCTCAGATGTGTGCGCTTGCTCTCCTGAAAATGCATCCATCAGGTTACAGGCACCGTGCTGGTGCTTCCAGCGCAGGGCAGTGTGGGATATTCTGAATCAGATGAGATCTTCCCAAAAAAATAAACACACACTCACACCTCCTTCAGTGCACAGGGTTTCTCAGGGTTCTTCACTCCACATGTCCTCTTGACTCAAAATCCGTTTTGGTGTTCCTTAGCCTTACCTGCTGAAGGAGACTCCTCTTTCCAGCACTCTTGTTTCTCCATCTTCATATGGCTTTCTCCGCCCTGCCATATGCACTCGCATGTGGAAATAAATTGCCACTTTGGTTGGTAGGAGAATCCCAGAAGGCCACTCACACTTCCTTATTGATGGCAAGGAGGAAAAACCTTTTCTCTACTCTGTCATGTTCGGTTCCTGGGAGCCTGCAAATTAAACTGACAAATAATCAGATAAGCCAGAGAAAAGACCATTTGCTTACGAGAGGAAATGTGGAGTGAAGAACCCAACACGGATGACATGATCCACTCTTAAACATCAGGGTGGTCCAAGCGGGAGGACTTCAGTTTGGCCCAAGTTCTCTCATTCACTGTTTGCACGCACACGCACAGGAGTGCTTCATGATGGGTGACTTGAAGGGGCGGTTAGGAGTTGGAGCTTCTGTGTATGTTATACTCAACTTAGTGGGGGAAAGACAGTATGGAGTAAAGGCCTTTAGGGAAGAACAAATAGTTTTTATATGAAAGACAAAGGAGTTTTTAGGAGAACAAAGGGGAGATAAGAGAGTTTGTGAAAATGCTGGTTTATGCAGGCACAAGCAGGCTTTGTATCTTTTTTGTGGCCATGAAACTCCGTGGACAGCGGATTTATGGTAGGTTTACTTTGGTCTCTCCCCTGAGATTAGAAGCTGCCCCAAGGAGAGAACTCATGGTAATCCTCATTTCTCAGAAGTCTCCGCTTTTCGTCACATAATGGAAGCTCCAAGAAAGCTGCTTTCTGCATCTGTCAAATTTCAGACATCTTCAACTTTAAATAACTTCTATGTCGCCCTGAGGTTCTGAGTGGGTCCCCACAGTGACAGCCCAGGAGAGCATCCTTCCTGTATCCCTCTGTTCTCTGATGTCCTGTGCTGTTCCCAAGCAGGTGTCTGAGACCAGGGTCATCCAGGCCTCTCTGCGGTGCCCCGCTAGGAAAGAGCAGATCCTGTTCCATACTTCTCTGGAGCCTCAATTAGTGCAGGGGTGAGGAGGGAATGGGGTTTAGGGGGAGAGGTCTTCAAAGGAACGGAGGCAGAGTTCCTCTGAGGACGGCCGTTTACCGGATCTTCCTGACTCCCTTCTTCCCCACCTTCTTTACCTTTGCTTGTTGTTATCCTGCATCACTTCTGACCCAGTGATCTTTTTTTTTTTTTAAGATTTTATTTATTTATTCATGAGAGAGGCAGAGACCCAGGCAGAGGGAGAAGCAGGCTTGCTATGGGGAGCCTGATGCGGGACTCAATCCCAGGAACCCAGGCTCACACCCTGAGCTGAAGGCAGACGCTCAACCACTGAGCCACCTGGGTGCCCCTGACCCAGTGATCTCTTACTTCTTTTTCCCGTCCCTCCCTCCCTTCCTTCCTTCCGATATCATAATGCCAAGGAGTTGTGTGCTGCGTACTAGCTTGATCGTGTCTTTCAAGTTTCCTCTCTTCACAGCACTTGTACTCCATGCTTTAAAAACCTTATCTCGTGTTGTGTTTACAGCAGTCTTGCTGGGACTTTTAATAAATTACATGGCTAAGTGTCCTTCCCTCTGGACCCCCAGTCTCCCCACCCTCTCCTCCACCACCAGGGCTTCACGATGGACTCATCATTCCAGAAGGGCAGAGGAGGGGATTCTGTTACTTTTAAAACCAGGCTGTATAATTCTATCCTCATAAATTTCGATTGGCGTCTCCTAATTAGGAAAGGTTTACTGAAACACTTGCTTCCCCGGAGTCACCCCGAACCTTTAGAAGGGGAGAAACAGCCGTGGGCATCAGTTCCTGGCCTGCTCTGTCCCTCAAAGGTGTTTCTCGCTGTGTTGGAATCTGAAGGTATGAAGAAACCTGTCTTGGGGGCCCTACTTCAATGGTTTGAATTGGGACCCAGTTTTCCCTTTTTCTCCTGCTTCTGTACTTTATATCATTTTCTTTTTTAAAGGAACTTTAAGAATCTTGATGTTGAGCTCTTTAGAAGAGAGACCCCCAGGGCTACCAACACTATAGTGGGAAAAACTGCACAGGGAAGTTGCACCAGGGACATATTTTTATTCTGGCTTCCCCAGAACATTAGAGATGCGCCGTGTCCACAGAACTGTGCTGGTTTCATTATGAAGCACGACAAAAGCAGCCATCAGGAACTACCCAAGAGTGAATCGTGGAGCCCTCCTCGGAGCTGGGGATGTGTTCCTACATCGGGGGTCGATAGAGGTCCCAGAAAAATCAACAGTTGTTCAGGGCTGTGCGATCGAGAGCATGATCTTATCTACAAAGAATTGCTTTTTAGCTCTTACTACACAGAAAGCCAAGCTCGGCACTTCAGAGAAATGCAAGAACAATCAGTACAGAGGGACTGGGATCTGAAAGACTAGAGAATGAACACAAAAGTCCAGTTTTTTTTCAAGTTAGAATTTAATTTCTTTGCTGTTGATACTGTAAAAAAGAAAAGAAAAATGATTTGTCGGGAGGGGGAAGATTTTTCTAGTCTTCAGAAGTGTAGAAAGAAAGCCTGGTTGAAAGAAAGTCGGGATCAGTTTATCCTATTTCTTCCTGTCACCACATTATTTTTAGGGAACCAGATCTTGGTTTTGAATGTAATACTATGTTTGCAAATTGCCCGAAATGATGTTCTCCTTACGTTGCACTGTTTGCACTCATTGCCTGGGGCCCGTGTTGTTTTGTGTCAGGCTTTTGGAAACCTGAAACACAAGTGTGCAGAGCAGGTCTGGCAGAGAGCTTGTGGCCATCACCCTTGCAGACGTGCAGTGGGAGGGCGACGTTGGCTTTCTGGGTAGTCGACGCCTCTGGGTTGTGGTTTGTCTTCTAAAGCCTAACATGAGCGTCATCTGGCTGAGCATCTGCTGTTTTTCTGGAAGATAAGTTGTTCAAGATTTCAAAATGGGGGTGCACATCCAGGGAGGGTGCGTGCGGTTCAACAAGCCCCACAGTGCTGAGGCATTTTTCATGTCAGTGGGCTCCAGCTTCCATGACGTGTCAACTGAGTAACGACCAGTAGTCTGCTGCTACCTGAGAAGTTTATCATTGTTCTGTACCAATGATATTTTAAAAGTGGGTCTAGAGGTGGTTCGAACCTATATCCAGGCGCTCCTCTTTACAGCCAAGCCTTAGTCACATCGTTGTTACTGTAAATATTAGGACCAGGGCTTCGGTGCCCATTTTTGAAACAAGAATCCATCCAATGTGCTTTTCCGAAGAGACAGTCTCTGGTTTTATGCATGTGGTTTTTCTTAGGCAGGAGAAAGGTTCTTTTTTTGTTGTTGTTGTTTTTTAAAATTTCCCTCAAACATGATGAGCAACAAGTGACACTATCTAGATTTCAGAAGCGTTCTGGAGCCAGTATTAAATTACGTATACCACGTGGCGAGACGATGCCAAGTGGGAATGTTTGTGGTGGCCAGTCTGCCGTGGCACCTCATCCCAGGTGTTGTGCACAATCCCGGGCTTCCTTAGGGAGACTTCTCGGAGCTCCTCAGGGGCGATCAAAGCAAATGGCGTGGAAATCACACACAGCCGACTTTGTTGTTAGAAAGTCACGAGGCTACTTTTGGAATACGGCAGACAGAAGAGGTCTGAGTAACCGTGTGGTCTTGCCTTGCTCTCCCTTCCTTCTTTCCAGATACAGAGGCAAGACGTACAGGGCCGTGGCCAAGATCGTACGGACATCCGACCAAGTTGCAGACTTCTGCCGGCGGGTTTGCGCCAAGCTAGAGTGTTGCCCAAACTTGTTCAGTCCTGTGCTGGTTTCGGAAAACTGCCCAGAGAACTGCTCCATCCATACCAAAACCAAGTACAGTAAGTTCAAATCACGGAAAGAATACTGGTCTGCGGGCCTAAACGGTGGGGAAGGCCGTAGGTGGGCTGTTCTGTTTTCAAACTCTTGAATAATTTTTCACGGAAAATGCTGCAAAAGAATTATTTTAAGATTTGCTGTGGCGATACTTATGCGTTCCCAGCCCAGGAGAGGGACAGGATGATCAACCCCAGAACAGATTATCACTGGCGGGCGTTGGCAAAGGAGAGATGACGCCGGGTATGCTCTGAACTTCAGGGCATTGGCTGAGTTTGGAAACGATCTGGCTGGAAGGAAAGCCGGGTAAAACTGGTTCCTGGTCATGGCAAGTAACCAGAATGGCTTTCTTGGTCCTTACGCTGACCAAGGAGAGTCTCCCTCTGCCCTTCTGTGCGAGGTGAGCACCTCGTCCTACACGGCTTCCTCCCGTCTATATGGCTCCCTCGGTGCAGAAGCAGCCTGCACTGTCCACGCTCCCGCGGGCTCCACTGCCCCTCATGTCCTGGGACGCGGGGTTGGCCGCCCCCACCACCTTTGCTCTGACCTCCCCCCCGCAGGAAGTCCTGCTGTCAGCCTCCTCTGTCCCCACACCCTGGAGCCTCCGCCTTCTGGTGGCCTCTCCTGGGTCTTGTCCTTAGCTCTGCCTTCTGCATGCACGGCAGCCACTCAGATTATGTCGAGCTCTGCTGACTCCCTCTGATGCCCGCTTCTGCCCTCAGTCATCTCTGACCCAGGGGTGACCGCATCCCCGTCTCAGTGGCCCGCAGGTTCGCTGTCCCGGCCCACACTCCGGCTGCCAGGGTATCCACAGGGCCTCGGAGCGCAGTCCATGTGCCGGGAGCCCCAGCCGGCTGAGGTGGATCACCTGGTGTGTCACAATCAGGGATCTGAACGTACCTGAACCTCCACTCAGAGTGTGAATTTCCACATGTTTTTTTCTGTACAGGTGCAGGGATATTCTAAACCATTTTCAGCTCCATCTCCAAGAGTCTGCACCCTCCTCTGGAAGGTTGGACTGCCTGGCTTTCTGCAGCCACGCTCACATATGCAGAGCCACCTGGGTGTGGGTCGGGTGTGGTGACGTCCCGTCCTCTCTGGAGAACTTGTTCCCCCTCCTATGACCTTTGGGCAGAGGGGAGACCCCCTGGAGCAGGGCTGCTTGCTAACAGATGCCCCAGAATCACAGAGGACTTGACTAAGAGCTAAACTTGCCCTTGAAGGTTGACCTTAAAAATAGGAAGAGGTGGGTTAACCAAGCTCCAATTAAACACGACCAAAATGACTTAGAGATTTTTCTGGGTCTGGGATGATAAAGCATGAAAATCCTAAAATCCCTGGGTCAGGTTACGGTTATTATGGCTGCAGATGTCCCAGGGGGAAATGACAAAACCACACTGAGGGGCAATCGAGAGCTTCGAGGCCAAGCGTCACCCGGCGCAACCCCAAGGCTCTGCAAGCAGACACACCTTTGTTGTAGTCAGTGAAACTGTGCTGATTTCCAGCGTCTGGCTTATAGGAAACCACCTGTAGATACACACTTCGCTCTCTCAGGCCTTGGATCAGTTTCTTGGGTGTTGAGGCCCTGAGGGTGTTTATCTAGCTGAGTTTGAGGGACAAGGCAAAGCATTCCCGTACTCCCCCTGCCATCATAACTCCCCACCTGGCTTGGAAAAAAACAAACTGCAGCAGACTTGTCGGGGTTCTTAGGTGTGAACAGGTGCTTATCCACTTGTAACTGGTGCTTGGGGACAACCGTGAAGCAGTGATCGTCCTGCTCTGCTTGGTCCCACTGGGCTCGTTCTGCATGTGAGGCAGTGGGGTGTCAGGGCCTGGTGACTTTTCCATGGGAACGTGGCAGCGTGGCCACGTATGGGGACCACACTGCACTGCAGAGTACGTGCTCCACTGTCCCCAGGAGCGGTGTGTTTAGGTATTTTTCTCGGCTCCTTTCAACCATAGATCAAGGTTCCCATTCTGCAGGTGGTTATGTTGTGGGACAGTCGAGACTTTCCGTGATGAGTCTTGGTCGGGATCATAATTGAAAACCGGATCCTTAGCAGTGGCTTCAATGACTTGAACATGCATTTAACTTACAAAACACATGGGTCGTTATTGAAGGGTGGCCGATGATTCTCTCCCGGGTGCTCTTCGTGTTAACAGAGACCTCTCTCAGGTGCTGGTGGGCTGGCTTCTCCCGAGGCCTCTCTCTGGGCTTGCAGATGGCCATCTTCTCCGTCCTCACCTGCCCCTTGCCCCTGGCGTGCATTCCCCTCCCCCCCACCCCACACGCTGGTCCCATGGGAGGAAGACCCCATTGTCTTGACCTCACTCACCCTTAGTCACCTCCTCAAAGGCCCCGTCTGCAAATACAGTGGCATGGGCAGGTGGAGGGAGCTTTAATATTTGAGTTCTGAAGACTCACAGTCCTTCCCAGAACACCTTCGAACCATGAGAGTGCTGGAGAAATGTCTCCTCCTCCACGGAAGAGACAGAGGGAAACCTGATGTCCACATGAGATGTTGGATTTTTATTGTTCTGAACGGAAGAGCCATCTTTCTCTCCTCTCTTTTCTCCTCCTCCTCCCCGGTTGTCCTCTCGTTTCTGTAGTCCCCCTCGGTCCACGTATGTACGTGTGCACAACCTCTAGAAAACGCTTTCCGTCCTCTGTCCCCTTGCAGCCTATTATTACGGAAAGAGAAAGAAGATCATTAAGCCCCCAATCGGGGAAGCCAGCACCGAGAGCGGGCACCCGAAGCCAGCCAGACGAAGGAAGCGGCGAAAATCCATCTTCGTGCAGAAGAAGCGGAGGTCTTCCGCCGTGGACTTCGCCACGGGCTCAGGGGAGGTATGTCTGGCCTGGAGCGCCTTCCCGCCTTGGCCTGGGACACGGGCTGCTCATGGGCAAGGCCGCAGCTGACATGCGACGCCGGGTGTTTGGAAGCCCCAGCTCCTTGGTCGCTGAGAGTGGCTTCATTCTGCTTGGCCTTGCGGGCTGGGGGAGAGCTGTGACAGGGACCATGGTGGGGACAGTAGGATGGGCCTTGGGGTCCCTTCTTGGGGTCCGCTCAGGGGGTGTGCATGGGGCCAGCTGGGCAGGAGAAGGCCTCCCTGGATTTAGTGCCTCCCCTTCTCCCCAGGAGAGCGAGGAAGAGGATGCAGATGCCATGGACGAGGACACTGGCAGTGAGGAAACCAGCTCTGAGCTCCGCGATGACCAGACGGACACCTCTTCGGCCGAGGTGCCCTCTGTGCGGCCCCGGAGGGCGGTCACCCTGAGGAGCAACTCGGAGCCGGAGCGCCGGCCGCCCGTGGAGAGGCCGCGGAGGGCCCGACGGGTGCAGGCGGCCTCCCGTGCCGAGGGGGCGGACCAGGGCACGGCCACCGGCCACGACCCTGTGGAGGTAACACCCGAGGGCCCCAGGGTGGGCTTGTGTGGGGCCAGGGTGCAGGCAGGCTGGTGAAGAATGCCTTGATGTGGGGCTCCCAGCTTAAACTGCCAGGAGCGGTAGCGGCAGCTGCAGCCCAGGGTCCAAGTCTGGGGGAGAGGCCTGGTGATTTCCCGTCTTGAGTGGAGTCCAGGACAGTAATAGCACCTGTTTCTCTGGAAGGTTTTCTAGTTGCAAAGGACTCTTGTCAGGAGAACAGACCTGATGAGTCCTCAGGGTCCCGTTGACCACTGGGCTTCCCCTTCACGGGGCCCCTGTGTGGCCGCAGAAGGTTAGGTCAGTGTGTCGGGTCTCCCCCAGACCCACAGGCGGGACACGATCGGCTGGAAGGTCATGGGCACCATCACCACCAGAATAAATGGGCAAGAGCTGGCTGCCTCCCGTAGGCTCTCAGGCGCCGCGTACCATCTCTGCAGCGGAGGTGCATCCTCACCAGGCAGGCCCGGGATTTCCTCAACTGGCTTTTCAGCTCCTGCTCTCACGGTGCCTTTTCTCTTGACCTCTAAGGACACACAAGTCATGGGAGGCAAAGTCATAACCCAGGCGAGATGCTAAGAACGCCCCTCGAACCCCCAAGTCTCTGTAGCCTGTCGGGTGCCCAGGCAGAGGCTGGAGGGAGGAGGAAAGTCTGGCTCAGGCCCTGCAGTGATCCAATGACCTCCTGCCTCCTTTCTCCCATCAGGATGCAAAGCAAGAGGACGAGGAGAGACTCGTTCTGGAGAGCAACCCGTTGGAGTGGACGGTGACCGACGTGGTGAGGTTCATCAAGCTGACTGACTGCGCCCCCTTGGCCAAGATATTTCAGGAGCAGGTGCGCTGGTTCTGTGGCTGAGTTTGCTCAGTTTTGTTTGATCTGCTGATTTAGCTGCTTTCTGTGACACGGCTCTGGCAGGGCAGGCGGCCTCCCCACGTTGCTCCCGGGATGCTGGGGGGTGCAAGCCTGGCTCACACTCAGTCCCTGCTGACACCTCCGTGGGGGGCTCCTTGCTGCCAAGCACAGACGGAAGCCCCAGCTTGTCTTCTCAGATGCTCCTTCTTGGGGGCGGGGAGTCCTGGGGGTCGGGGCGCTCGCCTGGCCTTTGTTGTGTCGGTCGGGGGGAGGGGGCCTGTCCTGCTGTCCTGCAGTAAAGCCATTTTTGTCTAAAAGGTGTCTGTCTCCCTCGGCTACCTTTCCCCCGTCCTCTGGCTGGAGGGAGCAGGCCTCCCTTGGGCCCTTTTCACCCATGAAGCTTCTTTAGCGATAGGTCTTGGCCTGGGAGGCAAACAGACAAACCCAGGCACTCTCTCGACGCCCTCTCGGGCCACCAGGTCCCTGCGGTCGGCTCTCTCTCCTCTGCACCTTATGTTTATTTGATTCATCACATCCAGGGCTTTTAGTTCTATTCAGTGGGAGAAACGGGGCAAGTATGTCTCCTCATCTTCCCTGTTCCTCTCAGTGCCCCCATTTCTTTCACTCCTTCCTCTGCAATGACGTTAAAAACCTGTGGAATGTCAGGCACTGTGCTGGGAGATGACTGAATGCAAAACGATCGGCGTACTCTGTACTTTAAAGGAACTTTGATTCTGCAGATAAGATGATATTTAGCTAAAACCTAAGACCTGCTCTGAGCCCTAAGTCAGGGATTTTTTTTTTTTTACATCGCCCCTTAAACTAATGTGGAAACAAATTGCCCGTCTGGACACAAGCCACCCTGCAGATAGAATTTCCAGTGAAGCCTGTGACTTGCTCTCTTGCACTCGTGTGAAGTCTTGCCGTTTCTCACGCTGCCTCATGGTCTAACTGTGTCTTTCGGGGCCTCATATTTAAGGAAGGTACTGTTTGCTGTATAATCAGTTAAAGGTGTGTGTGCATGATCTTTTTTTAAGATGATACATACACACCGATACCCTAGAAGGAGGGTAACTGCGGGCACTCCGGGAGGAAGGGAGAAAGAAGGGCCTCTGATTCCCACGCACGCAGCGACTCCCCCAGATTTTCCACTGGGCCCACTGTGGAAAAAGTGAATTCACGTGGGCAGACCAGGTCTTCCCCTTTGTTCATTCAACACACGTTAACGAGCCCTTGTTCTGTGTCTGGCGGGCATTTTTCTAGGTGCCGAGGATAGAACGGGGAAACAGAGTAGAAGAGATCCCTTGCCCTGACTGCCGTGTCTTCTCAAAAGTGAATTAAAATGCGAGGCCGCCCCTGACGCCTGGGTCCCGGGCCTCAGCGCCCAGCTCTCTCTGCTGGGAGGTGCTGCTTTGGGCCAGCTGCATCCGTGTTTCTGTGCCCCGACCCCCAGCAGGACGGTGACGGAGCCACATCTCACTCATTGTGTGTCTCCAGTATCTACTTTGGGGTCTGACGATACAAACAATGTAGTCGATATTTTGCAAAGAAATGTAAAACGACTTTAAAAGACCTGGCACCTCCTCAGAAACTAAGGTTTGATTTATCAGGGGAATCCTTTCTCCTCCTTCCTGGGCTGTGAGACGTGAGAAAAATGTAGCAAAAGGAAAAGCATTTCAGAAAGAACTGGCGAGGAATAACACCTTGCACCTGAGGTGTAGACGCATGAAAGTATTTTTACTGAGGAATAGTTTTTGCATCCTGAAGAGTGCACGTGACACTTGTACATCGGGGGCATGCTGATAAAGGGAACAGCTCTGAAAGCCGCCCTCCGGGGAGGAGCCTAGAGGATTGTTGCAAGGCTGCATCTACTGTCCCCTCCCCTTTATTTCCACCACCGGTAAATACTGTTCCAAATTTTGCATTTATCGTGTTCTTGTTTGAGTTCCTCTCACAGGCTTTTTCGAGGTGATGCCATAAGGTTTCCCACAGTAGGTGAACCAACATACGTTTCCACTCATGGGGTAGGGGTTCCCGTTACCATATACTTCTGTGCCAACACTTAGTACTGTGTGACTTTGTCACTTTTGTGGGCATAAAATTGTGTCGTGGGCCTCATTGGCACTTCCCTGATAAGGCTGGCATCTCCACCACAAATTTCACCACTTTTGTTTCACTTGTGAAGTATCTGCTCATGCCTTTTGCCTAATTTTTTTTTCATGGTTTGTCTTTGTTGTTGGTTTGCGTAGTGACTTGTATATTCTGGAAATCACTGCCGTCCTTCGTGCGCTGTACGCAGAGCATGCGGTGTGTGGTTGGGCTGGCCGCTCTGTGGCACCCTGTAATGGACCCCACGGGGAGCACCCCAGTTCACCGGGCTCAGCTGTGCTACCCCGTAGTAAGCATCCTCACCCCTGGTCCCTCATGCCCTCCCCACCCTGCCTACTGACCCATTCCAGGACGTTGTGCCCAATACCAGCTTGTGGATGTTCAAGTCCTATAACGTGACTTCTCTAACATCTTTAGTGACTCCTGCTCACACAGCCCAGCAGTTCCCATATCCTAACTGCCATCTGGGCCCATTTCGGCTCTACCCTCAGTGTCTCTGAGCTTTCCTTGGGTACGTGCTCTCGTGGACTACTTGCCTTCCATGGGTCCAACCTCCCCTTAATGATTCCCCTTGGCCCCTTAGGTCTGAGTTCAGGCATCACCTGATCTCTGGAGCGTTCCTGACTCCTCCTATAAGACTGGCTGTGTTCCCATCCATTTGAGCCCGTAGCTCCGTGACCATACTTTATTTTCTCTGTATTGTAGTGGTCTGTTCATCATAATGGCCCTCCTGGGAGGGAGTCTTCGTTTGTTCAGTGCGGTAACCACAGAGGCCATAGAGTGCCTGGCTCAAAGACGGTGCTCGAGAAACGCTTGTTGAGTAAATAAATGACATCCTTCACTTAAATGTGGTGCCTGCATATGGCGGCTGCCTTCACTGCTGTGGTCTGCGGAGAGTTATGGAAGCATTTTAGGACTGGCTTTCAATTGCAATTGAATCTACATGTCCAAGGATGGCCATCCTAAGTATGGGTGTTTAGAGTGACGGCTTTCCCTCCAAAGTTTAATATCTGGAAACCATGGTTCTAGGGGCACCTGGGTGGCTCAGTCAGTTAAATGTCCAACTCCTGGTTTCCGCTCAGGTCATGATCTCAGGGTCCTGGGATCGAGCCCCACGTCGGTCTTGCTGCTCAGCGGGGAGTCTGCTGGTCTCCTCCTCTCTCTGCCCCTCCCTGCCCCCTCCCCTGCATGCGTGTGCGTGCTCTCTTTCTCTCTCTTTCTCTCTCTGACTCTAAAATAAATAAATGAATCTTAAAAAAAGAAAGAAAGAAAGCCATGGTTCTAGTTCCAATACAGTCTCTAACTCAATGATCTTAGGTAGATCAACTAGTTTTTATGGTATTAATCTCCAACTAAAAAAACTTCCTTTACCCTAAAAGAAGTTTCTGTTCTGTTCTTCATTGAACATAATGGTTAAGCCACCTGCACATGGTTTTATAACATCATCCTGTTTCCTACTTAAAATGTGTTTTTATGAGTCCCATGATACTCACGAGACTATGTATCCCCAGGCCTATACCCATTCTGTCAAGTTTTGATAAAATATTAGGCAGATTTGCCTCAGAAAGTGGAGTCAGCTGACAGGTCCCAGGTCAGGAGGTGCCATGGTTTGGTTCATGACCTTGAGCAAAACACTGTTTCTCAGCACTTCCTCTAGTTTGCCCTAGAGGTGGGATCTGAAGAGAAAGTAACCTGTAAAAACACTATAGAAAAAGAAAAAACAAACATAGCATCAAAAACTCATTGACAGTTTTATTAGTTTGTCTCCTACTTTCAGCATGTATTCAGGACTGATTGGCTCACTTTGGGGTTCAGTAAGGTCCAGTGTGGGTCTTGGTTGACAAGCGCTTGTCGTTGTGCACATCAAGGCTCAAGCCCACATAATCTGGATGGTTTAAGTTGTACTTATGTCGGAACTCTTAAAGCTAAGGCTTGGTCCTTATTGCCGCTGTACTTATTAGGGATAATCAGCACCTTGAGGTGGCTTTTGAAACATCATATGCTAAATTATGCTTGCTCCTACCATTAGTCCTCCGAAGGCCAACATTTATACCCATTTTGGGTTTTTTTTTTCTTTTTTTTTTTTTGCTTTTGGTATCTTTAAGACAGCTCGATAAACCACTAATTTTAAGAACGTAAGCTCTGTGTAATTCATGATGCATGATGTCTGAGATTCACGTGCTTGTGTGCAGTTGCAGGACTGGCACGTCTCTGTGGCTTGTGGGAGCCCTGGGTTCACCGCTTCTCCAAATGGCAGAAATTCCCATTTGCTGGGTTCGATTCCTGCTCTCCTTCTACCACTGGCCTTTACCGCTAACCTTCCCTTACTTCCTTTGGAATGTGAAGACTGTCTTGTCTTCATTCAAACAACATCTATGTAAATATGGTTATAGGAAGCGAGCTGGTGAAGAGGCCGAGGTGTCCAGTGGGGTGATCCTAAAGCTTTGGGGTGAGCCATAGTCTCTTCCTCCTGCAGCAGCTGCAGCGTAACAGTCTCTAGTGATACAGTCCCCATGCGGACTCGGGGCATGGCTGTATGGCTGTAGAGGGCTAGCGAGGACAAAACCCGGAGGCAGACCCTGTACACCTCGTTCTGGGAGACGCAGCTGTGCAGATGGAGAAGCGTGCCTTTGTGTGTGTGTGTCAGTACCTGAGTTTTCCTCAGGGGAGAACTGCTCTGGGTAGTGGCCCATCTCTCTAGCATCTTGTTTCGATGATGAAACATCAGGCCCTGTCCAAGAAGAGAGAGCTGCCCCTCTTCATAGAGAGCTCTTTTCCTGCTCACAGGGGAGTCACAGCAGAATGTACGAAGGGCGGGGGTGCATGGGGGTTAGAGGCACTGTCCCGGCCAGGGGCCAGGGGCTGTAAGCTTGGGAGGGAGGAGGTCCTGCAGCAGCCCACCTGGTCCCCCTCTCCGTCCCACCAGCCAAGGCATGTGAGTTTCAGAGTAGCCAGTATTGTCTGAGAGAAAGATTTTTATTAACCAGAAAGATGAGAGTCCCCAAGTCAAGTGGGTATTGCTGCCACGCACTCCTGTGAATTGAAGGTGAGGAGACCAGCCCCTCATGGCCTGGGCCCCCAAGAGGAAGCCTGCCATGTGCAATGCCTTCCCTTGGTGCACAGTGTCTGGGCTCTAACATGACTTTGTTTCCCGGCAGGACATTGACGGCCAAGCGCTCCTGTTGCTGACTCTCCCCACGGTGCAGGAGTGCATGGAGCTGAAGCTGGGGCCCGCCATCAAGCTGTGCCATCAGATCGAGAGAGTGAAAGTGGCTTTCTACGCCCAGTATGCCAACTGACACTGCCCTGTAGCAGCGATCCATGGTCTCGGTGACGCAGCGTCTCGGGAGGGTTAGGGATCGCAGCTTCGTTTTGCTGGACTGTGAGATGGTACATGCACTAAGTAGCACTGAAAAGCGGGAAGCAGGGAGGGCCCTGCTCATGCTCCTGCCTGTTTGACATGGCCACATTTGCAAGCACGCCCAGGACCACCCCAGTGGCTTCTACACAGTGTTGGGCGCCGTGGAAAATGGAAGAGCCTCTTTGTACATCCACGCCTCGCCTTGCTCTGTCTGGAAACCAGGCAGCTCCCCACTAAGGGCTCTCTTCGACCACAGCCCCCTTTGCTTTGAAAACTAAGGCACAGTGGAAGGCTTTTGTCCACGTGCCCATGGAGGACCCCCGGCTGGTCATTCTGCTGTGGTTGTTACAAACACTTCTTTAGTAACGATGCACATGTGGCTATGGCCGCATGGGTGTCACTGCAATTTGATCTTGGGGGCGACTTAGTTCCCCAAAGCACTTGTTCCAGGGTGCGGTAATGAAAGGATGGGCTACACCTGCATCACCTGTCAGAGGTGCCTTTTAGGAAGCAGGGGGCATGAAGGCAGGCAGCATGTCATCACAGAGAGACCGTTCTTCCTGAGGGATGGACCCCCAGAGCCTGTAGAGGGTTCCGTTTGCAATCTCTTAGAGAACTTCACACACTGCTAACTTTCTCATTTAATTGTGACCAGATTAGGGAGTCATTCCTTTAGTCTGTTGGGAAATACTGAGCTGTGTATCGAAAGAAAAGCTTAATTTCAGAGAAGAGTGGGAAAGGCATCAGGAAGCTTTTAATAAACCAGCCGCATCCCCTTGGAGGACGCTGCAATGAGTCTCTTGATGAGGCTGGCGTTGAGTGCGCTCCATCAGCCCGGCCCTGGGATTGCTATGGAGGAGGCGGACACTCCTGGTGGGAAGCACGTCAGCAACCTGGGCCAGCCCTGCTCTCCCGCAGGCCCGGCTGATGGCCAACTGTGACCCTGGATGACGGGATCACTCTGGATGTTCCTGTCCACCTCCTGCTCCTGCTAAAGGCGAGTTCCGATCTGCCCGCATGAGACACAATAGGTGAAGAAGACTCATGTCACCACTGTGTTTACAGTCTCCTGTAGCCCACACTGGTTTGGAGGTTCCTGATGACATTTCTCAGGCAGTTCTCATTACGTTGGTCGCGTCACCTGTGGAGAGACCTGAGGCTCTGAGAATTGGCTGGGATTTTGTTTTGTTTTGTTTTTGTACCAGTCACTTCATCTGCGTTTGCGTGTGAGGGACCCAGTGCACTCAGTGAAACCCGAATGGATGGCTCTCCTCTGTTGTGGTCAGTGGCCCAAATGCCTTTGGAAATGGGCGCAAGGAAAGCAGACCTTTGGATTGTCCCTCAGGGGACACAGAAGGGGAGCCTGCCCTACTGCTACGTTTGTACTGTAATTATCTTGATCTCTCCTCCTTGATTAGAGTCTCAGCAGCTGCAGTGACATCGTGTGGTGGGCTTATTAGCTGTCACGTTTCTGCTATATTTTTATGGCATGATTATCTGTCAGATTTTGCAAAGTTTGATTATTAATGCTGACCTTTACTCACACTGTGTTGCTGTTACAGACGCAAACAAGAAGCCTATTTTGCAGGTAACTTTTTACTCCGCCCCCACACCTGGCTGATTTCTACCATGTTTTAAATGTTTGGCAAGTGGGTTTGCCTGGGGACCAGTGACGGAAGGACCAGTGTCCTACACTGGCGCTGGCAGTGTGGTGGCCAGGTAGGGAGCATCCGTGCTGACTGGCCCTTGGCTTGCGGTTGGGCTTCCAGCTCCTAGGCTGAAGCATTGGTCTCCTCCCGGGTTCCCACCCCTGCCTCCTCAGCCACATGCTTTTGGCCTTAAACGCTCAGCCTGGTGGAGTCTGTCGGAAAGGGCACCCATTTTGAGATCTTTGGCTTCTTCCCTGCACTGACTCACTTAGGATCCTTCACCGTGGCCTTTCTGAGCTGAGCTATTCCTGTTGTACCTGGAACAAGAGCAGAGGGTTGTGGTGGCTGCGACGTGGCACTGTATTCACAGGATGCGTGTCCCCTTCTTGTGCCCTTCCTGGTAGAGGTACAGAGAAGGAGGTGCTACATCACGGAGGCATATGTTGCAGGCATCTCTGGAGCCCCCCGGCCCCCCAGAGGATCTGGAAGGATCTCCCACTGGCAGGCTGGGCGAGATGCGGCCACCGTTGCTGGCGAAGCTTCCTGCCTCCCAAGGGGCTGCGCACCCAAGACGCCCCAACTTCAGTCTTTTTCTGTATGGCAGTCGGTCTCTTCACCCCCTTCCACTTTCTCGTGAGGGAGGAAGACGTAGCTGGGGCCAGAGGCTGAGGGCCCAGCTCTGGGGTCTCCCCCATGAAGCTGTGTGTGCCACCTCCTGGCCCTCTGAGAGCCAAGAACCCTTCCAGGACCCAGAAGATGCTTTTGCTGTCAGTGTCACCAGCATCCTCCTGAACTTGGACCCTCTGCGGACTCGCGCTGGTGGGTGCACTTCACATGGGTAGCAACCTGGCTATGGAATGGGAAGGTGGCGTCTGTTTCTCTGTAGGATTCACCCCCCACCAGCTTCTGTCTCATAAATAGGGCCGATTTCCAAGGAACCTTTACCCCGTGGTTACTGTGTCTCTTACGGCAGGAAATGCTGATTCTATACGCCCTACCCTGGGTACCACCGCAGCCCCAGGCCAGACATGTGTCGGCTGGAACACCAACAAGTGATGCCCACTTCCTCCATCCCTAGATGCCACAACCTCCACTCTGTCTCTGTGATGATACTTTGGGACCAAAGTCCTGTGCTCTGATTACCTGGGTCCTCGATGCACCCTGCCACGCATTACCTCCTGGAGCTGGATGAGAAGCGTGTGTCCGCTCTCCCAGCCAAGTAGACACTTCGCCATCTGTACAGTGTGAGGCAGAAATACCACCTTGCCTTTAATGGTGGGAGTCATCACGCAATCCCATCCCAAAACTGCGGGAGCTTGTCCAGCTCCTGTCTTCTTGACCGCATCTGTACTGTATTGGGAAAGTATCCCATCCACAAGAGGATAAACCTTAAAAAAAAAAAAAAAAAAAAAAAAAACCTAAAAGGAACAGGGTACGGCTGGCATTGCAAACGAACTTCTTTGCTTTTCAAAAATAAACCAAAAAAGAAAAATGGAAACCAGTTCCCTTCCAGTTGCATAGTACAGAGAACTCACCCATCACTTTTAAAATTCGGTCCATTTGATCAAAGGTCAACTCACACACACACAGTGTTTGGGCTGCACGGCCATTAGGTTGCTTTACCTTATTTGATCATATCTGAAAGAGTTATTTCCTGTGTTTGCTTTGATTGGCTCCTCAATAAATTTAAATAACTCAGACCTTTGACACTGACCCCCACCCACCCGGCTGTCATCTCTGGGAGGCTGATTTGGATCGGTGTTTGAAGCTCAGTCGGAGTGTCCTAACTTGTCTCTCAGAAATTGAGTGTTGCAGCGGGCAAGTTCTGAGATTTGCCTTTTATCTTAGACCAGACGCCTTCCTAAGAGCCGCCCTCCTTTCATTTTGCAAGCACTGGGGGTTTTCATACTTTCTTGCATAGAACACCCATTTCTGTTTATTTCTGTACATAGATCTATAAAAGCCGTAGCGTTAAAATCTTTGTTGTGATTTGAGTAACATTGTTGCCTTTTCGGTTGAGATGGTGAACCTAGGATCCAAGTACTCTGTTCTGTCCTTAGAAAGCTGTGATCGAGTGTGCAATTGTTTTTGAAGGGAACAATAGTAAATTAAAGTCCCTGTAGTCTTTAAGGAAGAAATTGTGGAAGAGATAGACAGACTGCCCGTGTCTTTTGGTGCAATAACTAATAGCAAGGAAAAGTTCTATTTGCAACTATGACGAACTAGTGATCCTCTTATTCATTTACCTACCGTTCTTTTCTGTTCAAGAGTTTTCCGGAAATTGCTTTAGTCCCTTTAACTCGGTTAAGTATTTCAGTTGGTTCTTCTAGCTTTTATCACTAGAGTTGGTTGACAAGTAGCCCAAAACATGGATGCGATAAAATCAAATTGTGCTGGTTTTGATCCACTTAATCTAAAAATTGTACTTGCTGACACGGTGGCTGCTTCGGGTGTGGGTCAGAAGCGCCTCTAGTTCCAGTGATGAGTACTAACCCAGATGGTTTCCTGAGCGGTGGTCTTGCCACCGTCCTGGCTGGTTTTCAATGGCGAGGATTCCGTACCAGCAAGCACGCAGGTCCGGTCATGCAGCCAAGCCACGGCACGGCTTCAGGTGGGCCTGACGCATACCCCGAAGGGAAGGCAAAGTTCTGGGACCAGCATTTGCTGAAAACCAGCTTAAGATGAGAAATTGGAGATAATTTTTTTTTTTTAATGACAGAAGAAAAAAATCATCTCATTCGTTGTTCACAATGGGAGCAAGCATGATATCCAGAAGCATCAACTGTCCCTAGTCGTGAATGTCAGAAGCCCTTTTCCCGTTTTTTGCATTCCAGTTTGAGTAGTTGGTATTGAAATTTGATTCCTATCTTGTGTATGGTTCGGTGTGTAAAAGGAAAAATCCGTGTTTTTACTTTTGGGATGTGCAGGACAAACGGGCATGATGTTGGTTTGTTGTAAGATTGTATTCTGTATATATGTTTCCATGTAAATAAATGAAAATCTATATCAGAGTTATATTTTAATTTTTATTCTAAATGAAAAGAAACCCTTTTTACTTGAAAAAAAGTTGTAAGCCACATTGTTAATAAAGTAAAAATAAGTTCTATGGTGGTGTCTGTGTCTTTCTGTGTAAGGTTACTAACAAATATTATATGGAGGGTCTGCATTCTGTTGTGTTTTTCTTTTCCTGCTACGCGCCAGAGCATGCGTTTGTAGGTTCTGAAGGTCCCATGCAGTCTTTTGGAGTTACCTGCCAGCCTTGGAGCTTTTTATTCATGGCACCTGCGTTTATTCTTCTTCCCAAAACACTGCAGTACATCCCACACACACATCACCCCTGGGCCTCCCACACTCAGCGATGGTGCTTCTTCCGTGGTTGCCTGGTGCATCGTGAGGATGACCACGCTCCGTCTGGGGGAGCATACTCAACCGTATTTACACGTACGCTTGTCCTTCACATGTCGCCAGTGGGCGTTGGGCATCTCGGGAGAGCAAGAGCTGCCTTTGCCACCCTGCCCAGCCATGCAGTCTCTGTCTCGGGTGGGACATGCTTCTCCCCATCTCCCACGACACGCTCAGACAGCGTTCCCGAGGCTCCGGGGACGAGCCAAGGCCCACGGGACGGGCATTCGGGGGAAGGTGGTGGAGGAACACGGCGACTCTCCTTTCTCCCGATCCCGGCCCATTTTAACCATCTGACTTCTCTTTATTTATTTTTTTAATAATAAATTTATTTTTTATTGGTGTTCAATTTGCCAACATACAGAATAACACCCAGTGCTCATCCCGTCAAGTGCCCCCCTCAGTGCCCGTCACCCATTCACCACCACCCCCCTGCCCTCCTCCCCTTCCACCACCCCTAGTTCATTTCCCAGTTAGGAGTCTTCCATGTTCTGTCTCCCTTTCTGATATTTCCCACTGATTTTTTCTCCTTTCCCCTTTATTCCCTTTCACTATTATTTATATTCCCCAAATGAATGAGACCATAATAATGTTTGTCCTTCTCCGATTGACTCATTTCACTCAGCATAATACCCTCCAGTTCCATCCACATTGAAGCAAATGGTGGGTATTTGTCGTTTCTAATGGCTGAGGAATATTCCATTGTATACAGAGACCACAGCTTCTTTATCCATTCGTCTTTCAATGGACACCGAGGCTCCTTCCACAGTTTGGCTATTGTGGACATTTATAGCAGCAATGTCCGACTTCTCTTTAAATATATTCTTTTGCCCCTGCTGACAGGTTCTGTAGATAGAAATTTTTGTTTTGTTCTGTACTGAATTACAAAAGCATTTTTCCATCAGCGGATCTTCAGTACCAAAAACAAAGCCCAAGATGGCAGACAAAAGTGGGAAGCCCATTGTTCATTTTCTCAAAATATCCTGGAAACAAGCCAAGGGTTACGTGGCTGAGCAAATGAGATTATTGTATTTCCATTTGTGCTTGAAGATCTGTGATGACAAAGAAATGTGAAGACTCAATATATGATAAGATAAAGTGGAAGCCGGACACTTTTCCAGATCTCTAAACTGAATGAATTTAAGCCAAAAAAAAAAAAAAAAAAGACAAAAAACCCCTTACATTTCTCAAGATGGCTTTGGCCACCAAGAGCCTACTTTTAATTCTTCTGTCCTCTAGGAAGGCTCCTCTCAACTTCCAGTTCACTAGAAGCTACTTCCCCTTTGTTCTGGGATTTGGTGCGCTGCCCTTTTATTTCAAGGCTGCGGGGACCACGCCACCCTCACTGGAGGTTCAAAGACTACATAAAAAATGCTGTTTACACAGACGTGACCTTGGGTGGCTCCAGTGTGAAGACAGGACGTTTAATCAGGGAGGTGAAAGTGCTGCATCAGAAGAACAGATGGGCCGCAGTGGTTTTCCAGGGAATAATTTTATCAGGAGCTTCTGCGATGTCGGCCCAAACCGGAGTAGCTCGTTTGTTGTGTGGAAGTCTCCTGTTCAGCGGACTCAACGGAGAAGAAAGCTCTCCTGGCGTTCCTCTGAGGCCAGATGACGGACGGCTCAGTTAGCACGACCACCACGCCTTCCCACCAGCCGCTGGATTTGAAACCGTTATCGCCATCTTTTGCTTCAAGCGTTTTGGAATGGCTAATGTGGCACAGTGAGGTGTGCATTGTGCAGAGAGAGAGAGAGAGAGAGAGAGAGAGAGAGAGGCCTGGTGGAGACGGAGGGCATTGGCTCACAGAGGCACTATTGCGCTTTTCCGACAGTCCTGGGTTGAAACACTTGTTCTCCTGCTTGCCAGGTATTGTAACACGAAGCCCCAGTTCTCTTTCCTGCCAAAGGTAGGTAGTACCTACACCTGGTTGGTAGGAGGGTTCAAGACACTGTGTGGCTCTCAGCAAAGAGTCTGGGTGAGCCCGACTCCTGGATCCTCTGGGCACATCAACTCCTGGGACCTTGACCACTCATTGGCACGTCTGGGCGACCACAACTGTTGTGTCCACGGTGCCCACCGCAGGGGGAGCCTCAGGTACCCAGACGCGGCCCAATCAAACCCTGGAGAGCTGGGCCCCCCTCTGTCTCTCCCCCTCTTAGGCCCCTAAGAGGCTCCCCCTCTTAGGACCCAGCTTCCCGAAAAATGGCCGGTTGACTAGAAGGGTGGTGACTTCCCGCAGGCGGGGGAGGGAGGGTCCCGGAGCGCCAGCTGGGGTCAATGCAGGAGGTGGGAGAGCACTGGCAGGAAAATGCAGGCCCAGGTGGCCTGTCCAGAGATGCCCCAACTTGTCCGAGAGACCCCATCCGTTTTCTCAAGCAGAGGCCAAGCCGGTCACACACCACCTTATATTTGCGGCCCCCCCACCCCCGCCTCCCAGCTTTCATTTCCATTTCCCCTCCTTCCCGTTGCCGTGTTATTTTATCCCACGATGAAATACTAGCGTGTTTAAGCCTCGCCTCAGACTATGTTATCTTTGGAACCCCAAATGAGATAGTTGGTGCCAGAAGTTTTCTAGAAAACAGACCCTCCAGATGGGAGCTGGGAATCCGATCGGTGCCCATCTGAGAGCCATAGGGACCCTCTCACTCTTAATGAGCAGGGACAGCAAATCCCCGCAGTTTGCTCAACATCACGGGGCTCCTGGCTGCGGCTGACTAGGGTGGGGGGGCAGGGAGCAGGGAGGGTGATGTGGGTAAGAGCTGGTGGGGGGGCACTGGGCAGGACTGGCCTTGCAAGGGGGAGTTGGTGGCAGGCTTAGGAAGGCAGTTTATCAGCGTGGGTGCATCGAGGCAGCTTTCAGAGACACTCTGGTCTTATATAGCCACCAGGAAAGATCACCCGTGGAAAAATCGGCCGGGGATCCGATCCTAAGGCCGCGGTGCTGCAGGGGCCTGAATGCGGCCTCCACAGGCTTCCTTCTGCAACGTCAGACGGTGGCTTCTCCTGACCGCGGAGGGGGAGCACCTGCACCGCGGGAAGCGGCCACGGAGTACGAGAGCCAACAACCTTGAACCCTGAGTCGCCCCAACCCCTCTTCGCTGGCCGACATTCCCCGGGCCCGCGGACAGACGCAGGACAGCATTCTCACGACGTCGAGTATCACGACCTCCCGGCCCGTCCCTGCTTCCGCAGTAACCGGACGGGTCTCAGGTCAGCCCGCGCCGGGAATTACAAACCTTGACCCCGGAGGGACAGTCCCCGCACAGGAGGGAGGAATTGCGGGATGCGGCCCACGTGCTAGCACAGGCCGGGGGGCTCACGTGGGAAGAGACGAGGACGGGAGAGCGTGTGCTGCTGTGAGACGGGATGCTGGGCATTTGACCTGTGACTTGGGATTGAATATTCGGATAAGGACAGCTTGGGCCAGACTGGCCATTACCTGGTGTGCTTCCTCGAGCTCGGCCTGCAGTAAGCAAGATGGAAATGCCGGAGCGTCCTCCTCGGCGCCCAGAGGAAGCAGTCAGAGGGGGAATAGGATGGACACAGTCTATGGAACAGGGCCAGGCTGCGGCTCCCAATCGCCTAGAATCCAGCATGTAGGACATTGAACCCACACTTTCTCTCCTGGGAAAACGACGAGAGCATCTAGTTCTGGTTGTTCCAAGCCCAGGAGAGTCGGTGGTCAGGGGAGCGTGCGGATGCATGCATGACACATGGACAGTGTTGGATGAAGGAACTCACTTCCCTGGACAGGCTTGGCATCTGCTGGCCCCAAGCACCCATAGCACTGCATCCACCAAAACCTGCACCCCTTGGGTGTCTACACGCAGGCCCAGGGCTGGGCTGTGTGGACTGCGGCCCCTCCCCGTGAACTGGAAGCTGGGCCCTGGGAGTGCTGGGTGTTCACGTCCCCCTGGGCAAACTTGGATCAATGAAAGCAGGTGGGTTCCTCCGCCATCCTCCGTGTGGCGGTCTGTACATCTTCCCCCAGACATCCCGTACCTCTAACAAACCACTTGGGCTTTCTCAAAAAATCACAACCGGCAATCGGATGCGCTACTCCCCCGCTCCACGTTGCACACCCCCCTCCACGCCCTCCTTCCCTCGGCCTGGGAATCCACCAGTAAAGCTGCAGCAGAACTAGCCTGAGACGGGCGGCAGCTGTCCTGACTCCCCTACGCACTGTGCACATAATAATGATCGAATATTCTAGTGTAATCCTGGAGTCTGAGAAACTTACGAGCCTCGTGTCACTGAGACCGCTCTCCGCAACGTGAAGCCTTTTTGCATTACTTTAAGACCCGGGGTTGAAGTCCACATCCAAGCTGTTCTTTCTGGTTTTGAAAGTAGTACGTGTGCATCATAGAAAAACGTGGAAAGGAAAGGGCAGTCCTCAAATCCCCCGTTGTCGCAGGATGTTGAAATCGAGTCTACGCCGCTTACAAGTGGTTCACACCCGTTTCTTCTGGCATCCTGTTTCCTGGGGTGGAGTCAGTATTTTTAGGGATCTAATATTTTGTGATGCTTTGATAACTTTTTAAGGAATTCAACATAACAAGCACTTGTGTGCCACCCAGGCAGCCTCGATAAATAATTATCATTCTGCCATACATTGTTTCAGATTTAGAAATCTTATGAACTCCTAGAGGTGGAGTCGGCCGCCCTTGTGTCTCCATCCTGACTCTATCTCCACCACAACCACAGCCATGACATCAGCATTCTCCAATCACAGGCAGGATTTTCATGCCATTGCTTCATTTGTATGTGACCAGGATAACGCTCACCTGTTTTATGGGGTTTCGATATTTTCATGAGTTTTAGGCTCCTTGTGTCATAATGCGACTTGCTCTTTTTGTTCAGTGTCACGTCTGAGATGTAACTCGTGCTGCTGTTTCTCTAATTCGTTTGTTTTCACTGCCCCATAAACCCCACTGAATGTTATGATTCCCTTCCTCACTCTCCTATTCCTGGACCTCGATGCTCTGCTTTTCTGTTTCAAAGGAGGCTGTCACGAGCATTTTTGTACAGTTTCTATCATGCACACGCGCAGCAGTGTCTCCACAGATGGTCTCTCCAAGTGGCATTGATGACCACGGACCCTGCTCCCTTTTCACCTTCACAGGATAGGAGGCCGTTTCTAGGTTGCCCTCCTGCCAGGAGTTTGCGAGCCGTCCCTGCCCCGTACCCTTGCCCACCCTTGGCAGAGTTTTGAATCATTGCTCCTCTGGTGAGTGTTAAAGTAACTAGTTTCCATTTGCATTTCTGTGATTCCTGGCGCACGTTAGCATCTTCGCGGATGCTTGCTGGCCATTTGTGTTTTCCGTCTTGCCAGTCGCCTGCTCACAGCCTGTACAGATGCTTATCCTCCATCCCTCCATCCTCCACCTCTTTTTCTCCAAACTACAAGCATTTTCTAAAATACTTCTTGACATTAACCCCGTATCAATTGCTTGCATCGTAGATCTGTCTCTCCACTTTGTCCTGTCACTTGGCCCCTTGTATTCAGAGGTGATTTTTTTAATGCACCCCAACCTACCAGTTCTTTTCCTTTACAATTCTTGCTTTTATCCCCTTGTTTAAGAAACCTCTTCTACTCTGAAGACATTTGGATGGTCTCTTTTATTTTCTTCTAAAAGCTAGTATGTTTTACTTTCTTCACCCCCTCCAGAATATTTGGGGGGGGGTTGATATTCCCCGTGTTCTCCAAAGGGGTCACCCTGGTTCACACTCCTGCTGTGTGAGCTTCATGCCTGTTCCACACCCTCACCGAGACTTGGCAGCGTTTGGAAGTCTCGCCAGTCTGAGGAGTGTGGAAACTGTACGGTCAGGGAAGGAGGGCGATGGCTAAATTTCTCTGTTCTAACTGCCAGGGAATTTCTTCTTTTTCCACGGACCTGCTGTTCCACCTGTGCCATGTTTTGAGTTTACGTGTATGTTTGGGACTATGTCTGGCCCCCATGTTTTGTTGCATTGGTCTGTTTGTCTGTCCCTGTGTCATTACCACACTAAGTATTACAGCTTTGTAATAATCCTTGATACTTAGAAAGGGAGATGTCCCTATGTTACTCTTCTTATTTCAGACGGTCTTGGCTATTCTAAGTCTTACTCTTCATCATGAATCTTAGACATGACTTGTTGAATTCCACAGAACACTCTGTTGGGATACTGAGCAGAATCATATTAAATTTATGGGAACACTCGGAGAGCATTGACCTCTTTTATTCTGTTGAGTCTTCCTGTCCAGGATACAGTGCGATTATTTATTTACTCATGTCCTTTGGAAGTCTTTCAGGGAGGTCATGGTGTCACTCTCCATAAAAGCCATCTTGGCTCAAAGTCTCTTCATTATTACCTTTAAAAAAAAAAAAAAGAAATCTTCCAAGCAGCAGGTGGTAGGAGAGCATGTTTTGAGGATGAAATGGAATTTTGCATCATTCGGGCTATTTATAAATGAGATTCTTGCCCATATGAAAAGTCATATTAACATGGGGTTCGTTGAAGTTATGATTCCCAAAATGCTCAGCTAGTTGACATTTCTAAATGTCTCTTCTGCATAGTTTAAGTCCTAGTCAAACCTCAATTTTTCTACAAATGGTTTGAAAAAACTGCCTTGCACATTATCCCGTGTGACTTGTCACAAATCCCTGTAGCTGAGAGGCGTGACGCTGGAGTGTCGTGAAGGTGAGAACAGTCAGTTTTATTCTGCACTCCCCACTGATAATACTTACCTACCACAATTTGACCAAAGTGGTACCAGTCTCTCCCCTCTGTTGGCCTGAACGATGGACTGTTGACACTGTTGAAACATAGACATTTGTGCTGTGTGCCACTTATCCACTGACCCACCTAAAATAGGGCAGCCTTAAAATATAAATGGTAAATATAAATGTGCTGTCCCAGTCATCCCTGTGAATGAGCCAAAAGGAAGACATTTTGGCACATGTGAAGCTAACCATTCTTATAAAAAACCCTAAGAGGACATTAAATCCTAGAACAAAAATGCCTCATACCAATTAAGCAGACACACGGTGCTACATCCACTAGGGAACTGAGCAGCACTGAGCTAGATGCTCACAAAAGGGCAGAAGCCACCTAGGAAGGAGGTAGGCCATTTGCAGAAATCACAGTCTGATGTGCATACAAGGGGGTTCAGGCCGTAACTTAGAAGCCAGGTGATGTTTATATTGCTCTTCGGAACCCTGTACAAAGCCCCGGCCCTGTTACTGACCTTAACATGGGATTGAAAATTCAGATGCCTCCAGGGGTCAGCCAGGAATCAAAAATGAGTACAGGGAGCTGGAGGGGACATAGCCGTTTGAGAAGGGCCCGTCAGTAGGTCTGTGGCCAGCTGTTGCCTTGTCTTCTCATTTGTCAAGGGCAACTGGAAATCCAGATATTTCCATAAAATTCCCAAATTGTTCAATGGGTCAATAAATGGAAACATTTGAAGGATGGTGACGGCTAAAGAAAATGTCTATAGCTGTGTTCTGAGCCACCAGGTCAGGATCTCTGCCTCGCTCAGGCCTGCAGAGTCCTTAACACAGAGGCAGCCACCTGGGAGCTACATTCGATAATAATGTGAGACATTTACCTAGATTTTTTTTTTATCACTTTTTTAAAGACACTCAAATTTTGATCTATTTCAACAGTAGTTAAAACACATCAGAATTCATCCTTACTCAACTGAAAGTTTACTCGTAACCATTCAAAGTCAAAATGAAAGTCCTCACAGCATCGTTTTACTGTGTAAGGATGTCTATGTGTATATGTGTTTTTGCTTTGGGGGTCTTTGCTTTGTTTTTCCTGGCTCAGGTGGGGTCCATTCCCATCCGGGAGAAAGAGGCCGACTATCCAGAGGTCTAACCTGCAGACTTGTCCTGCTCTGATTGGATGACTCGAGTCGGGTTAATTAACCCACCATATGCTTTTCCGTTTCTGTGCCTGTAAGATGGGAATGGGAATGCCATGATGATCCATACCTACAGTGTGTCAGACTCTGTCCTAGGTGCTACATAAATAACCTGACTTAGGCCATGCAGTTCAGTGAAGATTCAGGCATTATTAGATGCCACTTTATAGATGAGAAGCCTAAAGTGCCAAGGTTAAATCATTCACTTTCAGAGAACAGATCTAGGATTTGAGAACTCCACAAGATGAATGGGAATTTCACTTGGAGCAAAATCTAAGGTACACTTCAAAATTATATTATGGGCCAGCTGCTCCAAAGGAGCCAACACAAGCCCGTGGCTGTAAGCCGGAGGTGAGATTCACTTACCAATTGAGCATCTACTACGTATTAGGCGTCAAGCATGAAATAGAATAGAATAATACTTGGGTCTCATGAACAAGGGAGAGACAATCAGAGGAAATCAGAAGACACAATGAGTTTTAGAGATCCTTGCTTTGGGTCTGATCCTTGGAGGGTTCTGATAGAAACTCAAAGGCTAGGTAGCGTAACTGCATATGTTGTTTATTCTCTTATCTCCTGAATGTTTTCCTTGTATTTTAAAGTGCCTGGCAGCCTGAACTATGGCATCTGGTAATAAGCTGTAAAAAAATATGGCATTGCTGTGGTTCTATGTTTTAAAATAGCAAATAACGTAGTTCGGAATGATTTATGTCCCAAAGGAAAAAAATATACATTTTTTTAAGGCCAAAGGACAAGCAAAAGTTTTTTTTTTTTTTTTTAGTTCATTTTTCCTATGAAGTGTATGGAACAGCATCCAGTCATTCGGTCGGCAGACGTTTTGTACTACGTGCCAGACCCTGTGGCATCACTGTAAGCAATGAGGTGCCTACAGTAGTCACCCTTCTGAGACTGTCTAGTGGGAGATGGACATGGGGGGGGGGCGCTAGAGAGCAGTGGTTAAGCATCTGGGCAGTCAGGCTGTCTAGACGTGAGTCCTGATTCTGTAATTTGGGTAACTTAACCCAAATGTGTGCCCTTGCTTCATTATCTGCAAACTTGGGATCGCTCGGTTGTCGTGGAGAGTAAACGGGATAACTGGCCAGTAGAAACATGCCCCCAGAAATGCATTGTTGTGGACGTCAATATATGCTGAATGTTCGTAGAAGCATTGTTCGTAGCGGCCCCCGATAACCCAAGCGCTTGTCATTAGTAAAATGGATGAATCAATTGACCACAGAACGAGAAAAATGGATCTTCTACGGCCACATATGCAAAAGTGTGAATGAATATTTAAAGACCAACATCTAGTGAAAGAAGCCACAGTCAACAGAACAGATGCTTTATGACTCTGCTTCTATAAAAATCCAAAAACAGGCAGTCATGAAAATTAAACCAAATATTTTTATGGATACATGAACAAGGACAAAACTACAGGGTAGAGCAAGATAATCAATACCATAAAATCAGTCTGGGTTGACCAGGAAGGGGTGGAAATTATTCCGACAGGAGGAATGAAGTAGCCAAGAGCTGCCTGGGGAGCTTTCTAGACATTGGGACGGGCTGGGCCTTCCCCTGAGAGAACGAGGAGCTCGCCAAGGTGCCCGAGAAGAGCCAGGGTGTGGGGAACTTGCAGAGATATGGCCATGGGGTGCAGACAGGTTACAGATTGGAAATGACACGGATTTCTAGCAGGTAGAAAGTAGGGGCTTTCTGGCTCCCGGATGCTTTCCTCCTGCCTAGGATGCACTTCTTTGTCCTTTTGAGGCTGATAGATGAGCCCTTTCCGGGTGGGTTATGACTCTGTGACTACATTGGCTTCACTTCCAAGCTATGACCCCTCCTGTGGTCTCTACCAAGTGCTGCATATTTGCAAAGACGCCTCTCCACTCTGGTTGCTAAAAACTGGAGCAAACCCACACACAGGCAGAGGCTGGAATCAGTCAAAGACTCCAGGGGATTCTCTGCAGATTTCTGGAAGCTTCTCTGCATCACTCCCCGCTCTCAGTTACTCAACTCCATAAATCCTAGCCCTTCTAGATCTCCCTGACCTCTGATCTCTGGACTCTCCACTTGGGTCATTGTTTGAATTCAAGTCCCTCCTTTGGGGGAGGGAACAATTATTCCAGTTGGGCTGGGAGGGAGGGGTATCCGGGGGCACAAACCAGGGCAGCCCTGGGAAGACCGGGATCCCAGTCACTGGAAGTCAGTCTAGAAGGTGCTTCCAGTGGAAAGTGTGTGTGATCACAGGGGTCGCTTTGTTTTCTATGATTCCTACTTCTGAAAATAATTGTTTCCTGTGTGTTATCTTCTAATTGCTTGTGGTGGGAGGCTAAGTCAATATCCTGCTCCTCCCTCATGGCTGGAAGGGGAAGTTAATCTTTTTTTCCATTATGAGTCTAATTTTTTTCTTCTACAAATAAGGATACTGAATTAAATCCCAAACTGTTGTGAGGATTAAGAGATCGTATGTACAGATGTTTGAAACTAATAGACTGTTATATAAATGCCTGCATTTTTATTTACTGGGATACTATGTCCATTTGCATCCTTATAACATCTTTACTTATACCTATAGATATTAAGTCAAAAATAAATCCAAGAAGAATTAAAGATTGGGACGTTAGCATAATTAAAGTCACCAAAATGGGAGAATATTGGCATGAAAGGTAGTGTTTATAGAGCACCAAAAGAATAAAATAACAAGCATGGGGACACCTGAGTGGCTCAGTGGTTGAGCATCTACCTTTGGCTCAGGTCATGATCCTGGGGTCCTGGGGTTCCTCATCGGGCTCCCCACAGGGAGCGTGCTTCTCCCTCTGCCTGTGTCTCTGCCTATGTCTCTTTTAAAAATCTTAAAAAAAATAAATAACAAGTGTGGTTTTGGCAGACACAATCAGCAAAGTTTTAAAAAAGCATATGTAGTCTTACGACAAAAGGTTAATATTATTAATAATCAAATAGTTCTGAAGAAATTAATTCAAAGTGTGGATCGCCCCCCACCCCGAAGAAAAAGAAATTGGAGAACACTGTGGCCAACACATCTTGGAGAAAGCCCAGCTTGAGATGAAGCCTGGGAGTAGTCACACCTGCGGGTGTGATTAGAGTTAATTGTCATTTGCATTAATGAATGAACATGTTAGTGGCTGCTGCTGGGTCCCCTCCCCACCCCCTCCCTTATGCAGATCTGGTCACCAATACCCAACGTTGGTTCTTTTCCCAATACAAGCATCCCCCCTGGGGCGACCTTGCCAGCAGAGGACCTAGAAGAATCTACTTTTGCATCTTGAGTAAGGACCTGTCGCCATGAAAGGACGACTTTGTTTTCCACAGTTGTTTCTCATCAGATGCTTGATGACACAAGAGGGTGTAATGTTCAAAGTGGAACATGGGAGCCCCCTGCTCAAATGCGGTTGCTACCGCTAAGGGCATTTGCACAGCCCGCTTTGAGGGGGCCTGTTAGCCTGGACGGTGGAGGATCACACTCTGAATGACAACAGATTCCACATGGGAATATTCAACGTATTTGGTGGCCGAGTTACCACTACACCACCATGGGGGAACTGGGGCTCAGTTGGTTCAGTTGCCCACGGTGGCCCGTGGCCTAGGAGAACAAAGAGCAAGGATTCTCTTTCATCTCTTGCAGCCAAACAAGATCCTGGTGGGGAATAATTTGACCTGATTCCTCCTTTTGCATCCTTTTCAGTTTTAAAGAAATGCTTCCCAAGCTTGTTCGTGTCTCTGCCAGCATCCGTCAACAACTGCTGAATATCCCCAGAGCGTTTCCCCCACTGCCGGCTGCTGGGGGGGTGCCGGCTGCGTGGTCTTGGGGGTGTCCTGAAATCCACATGTCCTGGCCTCGGTTGCTGCCATAAAATGGGAGCGAGGACTTCTAACCCCAAGGATGATAGGCCATTTGTTTTATGTTTTTCCCGTCTTTTATGCAAACATCAATATAGATGACATATTTACATATATTTGCATTTCTTACATATCATCCCATGAGTTTTTATACATAATAATGTCAATTTTTAATTTTTTTCCCTTTCTAATAATGTTTTTATACACAGCTAGGCTGCAGTTTATTTTAGCAATACCCTGTGATAGATATTTTGGTTGTTTCTAATTTTCTGTGTTGTAAACACTGAGTCAGTGAACATCCTAACACTCACTTTTCTCCACAGACACTTTTTAATATTTTTAACATTCCAGTCTTTAATTCTGCCTGAATTTATTCTGGCTTAATGTCTATAGTTATAGTAAAACTATCATAAGCATGAAAATGTAGGAAATATTTAGTTCTCTTATTTTTTATTCCCCTAGGATATATTTCTAGGTAAAACCATTACATCAGAAGATATGCATACTAACTAGGCTAATGCCTTCCAGCAGGTTGTCCCAACTGATATTCTGATCAACCGTACAGGAGCGTCATCCTTTTGGGGTACTCTTGCTCGCAACGTGCAGACGCCTTTAATTTTTGTCAGATGAGAAAAAGAAATAGCAGCTCCTGATTCTCCAGCTTGTATTCTTTGAATATCAAAGTACTTTGGCTTCTCATATGTTTATTGCCCATTTATATTTCTTCTTGGAGTCACCTGGATTCCAATTCTGCAGAAGTGGGACAGAAATGTGTACCAGGGAAACAGCTGGGATGGAGCACGTGTTCCCCTGAGCCAGCCTCTCCCCCGTGGGGCTTGGAGAGCTGCCCCACCTGACATCCTCTGCTCCCTGTTCCTCTTCCTGCTTCGTTCCCTGTTCCTTCCTGCTTCGTATCACTCTCCAGCATATTCCAAATTGTATGTGCTGAGCCCATTCATCTTCGGACTCCCCCACAAACGTGCCAGCTCCACGAGGACGGGTAACTTGGACTCCTTTGTCTCTTCTGCTGTATTAAGAAGCCAGTACACAGTAGGTGCTCAGTTAATATCTACTGAATGAATAAGCAATCCGAGATCTCTATATTTACATTTACAATAAGAATGATCTTACTGAATCATCAGAGCACCTCTTTGAGGTGGTACTCTCCAACCTCATCACCACCCTCACCGCCACCACCCACCATTTACAGATGAGAAGGTTTGAGGAAGGAATTTGTTTGAGCACAACCAGAAAGGTGAGGTGTCAAGAGTGTCAGGATTAGAACTCGAGTCTCTCTGAGACTTTGAATGCTCTCACCCATGCTTCCAGGAGTCACGAGCTAGAGGAACCAGAGCCTCTGTCTGGATCAGTAAGCGGACCCTTTCATAGAGAGTTGTTTTCACTCCCTTTTCAGAGCGATCAGATCGTGTTGAGATGCATACAGTGTAGTTAATACAATGCGGGTTATTTCTAGGCTAAATGTGTTACAATGGTCACATCTACCAGGGCTCTTAAAATTAGCATCTGTAAAGAGAACAGCTTAATTTATGTTCTAGTAATGGAGATATTTGCAGTAAGGATTGGTGTAAAGGAAGGAGAGCGTGATGTGAATTAGCATTTGTGGAGCAGACACGATGTGCCAGCTGGTTTATATTTATTATATCATCCAGGTCAGACAACGACCCTGGGATATGCAGCCCAGGATATGTGTCCCTTCTTCACGTTCCCACGGAACCCTGGGCTCACCTATATCCACAGTATTTGAGGTCCTGGCTCCTGACTGCTCTTCCTCACTGCACTGAGAATTTCTTGAAGGCAGGCATTGCCTCTTGTTCCTTGTCAGATGGATCTCCAGAATCTAGCTTAGGTCCCAGCGCTCAAGCAATGTTTTAAAAAAATTCACTTAGGAATGAATTACTATGTAGTGTCTGATTTGGAAAACGGAGTTCAGATAATCTTGAGGGTTTTAAAGTTTAGAGAAATGAGACAGCCACATACATGAAAGAATTGGAAAATAACATAAGATGTTTTGTCGTCCGATGCTTGATTTTGGGGTGTGCACTGTCTGAGGAAGAGAGACTTCATAGAATGGAAAGATCATCGTGGGTTGAGATTAGTCATGGGGAGATTCATTTCTTTATTCATTTGCTCAATATATTAAAAATGCTCACAATATATTGTGAACTCTCTTGGGCATGAACATTTAGAAGCATAATCCTTGACCTCAGGGCATATACGTTCTAACAGAAAAAGTCAGATATAGGAAGATCTAAGGCTAGAACCTAGTCTCCAATTTCTAATCCAATATAATTTTAGTAAGAATATAGGGTACCCTTTTCACTTTACAAAGATCAATACTGATCATTTGTTTTTTTAAAAAATAATAGTTTTTAGGGGCCCCTGGGTGGTGCAGTTGGTTAAGTGTCTGACTCTTCATTTCAGCTCAGGTCATGATCTCAGAGTCATGGGATCAAGCCCCATGTGGGGTTCCATGCTCAGCAAGAGTCTGCTTCTCTCCCTCTCTCTCTGCCCCTCCCCTACACACACACTCTCTCTCTCTCTGTGTGTGTCTCGCAAATAAATAAAATTTAAAAAACATAATTGGTAACTTTGCTCACAACTCCAGCAAAATTGAATATGCTTAAATTTTCCAAGTGTGTTTGAATTTCACACATCATATAGATGGCAGCTCAATCCTCTAACTCAGAACTAAGATGTTAGTTCCCAGAGTTGAAACAACCTTATTGTCATCATCATCATCATCAATGATGTCATCAGAACATCTGAACCTTTAATGTGGGCCAGGATCTATGCTGACTTCTTGTTGGCTAACAAGATGATGGGCACACACCACTGTCATGCTGAGGCACAAATATAAAGTAGAGCTTATGGAGAGGAGATGATTTATAAGCAAAGAGGAATTAGAACTCACACCATTTCCTGACTTATCAACCTACAGTGTGGACCAGGCATGAATGGATGGTATACTCTGGTCAATGTTTAAGAAACAAAGGAAGCACTGCCTAAAGGTGTTCCACATATTTATAGTTCTGGGATCCAGCAGATCTATGCGACCGGTGGCAGTGGAAGCTCCCTGGATTGGAGGAATGGCCCTTTTTTAGAAAGGGGAGCCTTCAGAGGTGAACAATTAAATCAGCGCCTCTTCTGCTGAGCTAACTTGACCCCCAGAGCCAGCCCTCTGCCTAAGCACCCAAGTGAGCCCCCAGGGCATCTAGATCTGCTGTCACCTCCGAGCATTAGAAGTATTATTTCATTTAATCCTCACAACAGCCTTGGGAAACATTTTCTATTGTTATTTTCACGTTACAGTTGAGCAAATGGAGATGTACAGAAATTGAAGAAACTGGTTCATGGTCCTTAACTAGTACCAAGAGATCAGGGGCTTGAGTCTAGCGTTCATGGTCTTCCACTTGACCTCTATGATATATATTGTCCCTTACAGTAAATCATGCTTCTGGCATGTAGATTCTATCTAATGAATTGCTTCTAAATTTGAATATATTTATAATTTTTACCACAGGCTGTAGATGTACAGTGCCTAGGCATCATGTTGAACACAGACAAATGGCTGAGTCACACTTCTAACGGGTATAAAACTGAAGTTAACCAAAGCCCTGTCTATCTCTGCCCTCTGGCTTGAAGAGCGGAGACTTGAAAGAAGCCAGAAAGACTCCAGGAAGCCAGCAGCTCAGCACATTGCAAAAAAAAAAAAAAAAAAAAAAAAAAAGTATTTTCAGCACCCGACTTCAACCAGGCATTCAATAAATACTTGCTGACTGGGTGGAATCAAACAGATTTTCATGACTGACACAACATGGAAACTAATTGCAAAGCCTCTTTGACGAACAACTTGATGAAGCAAAGCAAAATGTAATGGGCCGACGTGAAAGCAGCGTCGTGGTCTCAGAACATCTTGGTTTCTGGGCTGAAAGGCAGCTGCGGAGAACGTTAAGTGTGGACAACATGCAGGCAAAGGCCAAATGGAATTTCTTCGACTTCATAATTTTTGAAACTGTTTATACAGTTGGGATGTTAAACGCTGTGGAAATTGTTTTGGAGTCTTTGCAAGAGAGTCAGTGCACTTCATCTCCACGTAAAATCTGTGCGCATCGGTAATGCAATCGCAACATAGGGGAAACCTATAATAATTGTGTCTCCTGGATTTCTTACTTCAGCATTAAAATAATCTTTAAGAGCATATTCTTGGCAATTGTACAGTTGCAAGATGAAATCAAATAGTTAAGCTTCGGGGCAGGAGGGGGGAATGCAGAGCAATGGAAGGGGTTTAACAAATGGTAATGCTGAGCTCCTGTTCCTGGGAAGGGACTGTAGTCTTTTTCAATTTCGAATTGAAATGCAGCCCTCTGAGACTCTTCTGGTGTTTGGGAAGTCACATTGTCTTATTAAATTGTGCAGAAATTGACAGATTCCAAACAAATAGAGAGAGTAATCATTGGAGAGTGCACAATAATCTGGCAATATGGAAATTACAAATTATAATATTTTCCCTTTGAGTAAATGAAATATGCAAAAGAACAACTGCCTAATACAATGGAGTTTGTGTAATCCCTTGGTAGCTACTGTTAGCAAGCTATTTTATCACAGTTGCACACTTCTCAGTTAATAACGAATGCACAAAATTAGGTTTAAGATGAATTATAAAATTTTTTTAAAGTTCAGTTTTTACATAAAGCACCATCAGGAAATATCAAAATGCTCTGGTAACCAATGGCATAAATCTTTTTAAATGTCCATGCACTTTACTGAACACTGCTCTTTTACTGTAATGCTAAGTCTTCTTTACGTCAGGGATTTTTTTTTTTTCTCTTCTGTCTTTAGCCTATTATTGTACATAGTAATCCTGGTCCTAGAGAAATAGAAACATTTAGCTCTACCAGAAGTATTTTTAAAATCTATTTTTTAAAGATCATATTTATTTATTCATGAGAGACACAGAGGCAGAGACACAGGCAGAGGGAGAAGCAGGCTGCCTGCCGTGAGCCTGATGTAAGACTCGATCCCAGGACCCCAGAATCATGACCTGAGCCAAAGGCAGATGCTCATCCACTGAGCCACCCAGGGGCCCCATATTTTTACAATTTTGATATTACCTTAATAAGATAGTGTCTCCTTGTGCTTATCTGTGGAATATGGCATGGAAATCCAATGCCAGCTGTGATGATAGTATTAATTTCCACTTTATCCAACAAGACTTTGGTGAATGTGCTCTACTTAAAAAAGTGGGAAATGTATGATGTCATGAGGGATATAGTAAGCACAGCACACAGACCTGACCTGCAGAGGTTTACACCTATTTCAAGAGCACTTAGGATCAGAGTTTTTAATATTCGTCTGGTTCTCATTCTTAAGACAATTGCTGCAAGATCAATGTCTTCAGTCAACTCTTGGTTATTAAAAGAGCTTACTCATCTTCCCATCTCCTAAGACCTTGCCTTATTAATTTCACTGCTCATTGGATTCTCTCATAGTGAAAGGACACAAAGAAGGGAAAGCTCACACTAATAAGGATGTGAGAAATCTCATCAAAGATCTGTAGGGAAATGTCCAAATCTTGTGGGCATTGATGACTTCCTTTCTAGATTACTCTCTCATGAGTAACCTGGAATCGCCATGTTTAGGACAAGCATGTATGTCTCCGGTTGACTACGTATTCAGTGTGTGCAAGCTTTCTTTTTTTTTTTTTTCTTTCTTTTTTTTTTTTTGTGCAAGCTTTCTTTATTTTTTTCTTGTGATTACAAATTCCATCTTGTTGCTGTTTCCTATAAAGTTTGGTGTAAGTCTTAATTTCTCTCCATATGAAGTTAGAACCTTTTGCTTTTCAGCTACCCATTTCCTAGTGAAAATGAATCACATGGTATTTATAGAGATGGAATGTCAGCCTCGGGGAAGTTTCTGAAGTGTGGAGACAGGCAAGACGCCGAGACTGGAATTGTACTCCAGAGGCAATGCTTAAAGGGCTGGGGTGAGCCAAGTGACCCTGTCCTTGGGGACAAACAAGTCTTTAATTCCCTGGGAAGGGAAAATGTGCCTTGGGGTAAGTGTGATCCTCAAAGGTTTCCTCCAAAAGTAGTTATAAGCAACAGTTACAAAGGCACCAGAATCAGGGAGATCCCAGATATTAAATCAGTACTTGACTTACAGCCAAGGAGACTCCATGTGCCTTCTTCTTTTTTTTTTTTTTTCCATGTGCCTTCTGAGTGATGCAGAGCCAGTTACCAGCAAAGATTAATGGAGAGGAGGGTGATGGAGTTTTATAGAAACTTAGCTCATGTACGGAAGAGTCCATCAGGATATTCCATAGATTTCTTGTCTACTCCATCTCTGTAATGCTTAAAATGCGTGAAAACAGGGAACTGCCTTCAAATAGACATAAGGTATATGAAAGTGAAAGTTCAGATAATTGAAAGGGGAGTCTTGGTAAATTTTTGGTGGATTGTTCAGAATTAAACTTATGCAAGTGGATAGAAGGTGTAAATTGAAATGTAGTGAAGTGCGCACTTCTGAAATATGCTAAAGAATATAATTCAGAGATCACTTATCTCATTGGGATAAGGGAGGGACTCATTGTTTAATTTCAACATGGTAAACATCTACTCTCGCTTGACACTCTCAAAGTATACGCTGCGTGAAAAATGAAAGACATGGATTCTCAAAGAGCATGTGTTCCAATGACAAAGTCAGTGGATAAGCAGAACAATCGACCCAGGCTGGGAGAGCTGAATGTGGCCCACTTCGGGCCATATGGGAAGCTGCTGGTCCAGGAAGGCCATTTGGGAGAGGTGGACCCCAGGCGGAAGGTTGGAATAGGAAGGTGGAAGAGGTGGACCCCAGGAGGAAGGTTGGAATGGGTGGTTCATGGATGCAGGGCGGCCCATCTCCTGGGCCACCATAGGACTAGTGGGGGATGGTGTGGGCACTCCCAGAATAACACTATCGGCTGAGCCCATCAATGGAATCCCCACACGGGTATAGGTAGAGCTGCATGGGGATGCAACTGGGCCGACAATGGGAACTGATCGATTACAAATCAAATTCTTTCCATGTAACATGAGGACAGGACATTTCCCCTCCCAGCCATGTTCGCCTCTCCTGGCCACCGTGGAGGGGAACATGGCTGGAATCTCCCAGCAGAGCCACTGAGACGAGCCTCGGACGCAGGACTGGATGCTTTATGCGGTCTCTCTTGGCTATCAAAATGTCACAGCTTCAAATTTTCTCTAATTCATACCACTACAGCCAAGCATCATTCCTATGGCATCTTTTCTGTTCAACGCACCCTTGCTTGTTGACTTGGCTTCCCTACTAACCTGTAAAGCCCCGGAGGCCACAGACTACATCTGTTCTCTCCTTCCTGCGTGTCCGACCAGGTGTCAGAGCTGCGTGTTACCGCGTGGATGCACCAGCCTCCTGGCCCGGTCTGTGGGATGACTCGGGGGCCTCTCAATGCTCACGCATTTTTGGAGCCTCACAGAAGGGAGAGCAAGTCTCCCGGCCTCCGTGATGACTTCATCAGCAACCTCATACCTGTGATCTCCCCGCATTCAGCAAGAGCACGGCTCTGACATCTTCATTCCTCTAGTTCAAAGTCTTTGATGCAGTTTAAACGGAGGGACCCAGGCCCGCTGATTTAATTACCCTGCCATTTTAACTGAATGCTCTTTGACTTAATTTTATCTCAATGAGTATAAAGCGTCGAGAGACTCTCCCATAAACATGGAGTTGACTCTGACAGCTTCTGGGAAGGAGCCCCATGGGGAGAACACGGTGATTTACAGCACACTAACAGCCCTGCAGAACAGTTTTGGCACTAGAAGGTTCTTGGGCTTAATTACTGCCTTTAAAATTTAAGCCAGAGCTAGGCACTGAGTAGTACCCAGCGGAGGAAGGGAGGAAAGGGCATAATTGCATAGCAAACAAAAGGCCTGTAAGATGATGTTGGTGTCATTCTTTCTTGTGTATCCTATAAAGACACGTTCTATATAATCCATCACTCTTTCTACGGCTCGTACGATCCATTCTGTCTATGTCCTGTGTTATTGACAGGGAGAGACCTGACCCCTTGGAATCCAACTGAAGTATGCGACCCAGAAGGTATTATAAGACTTTTACTAACTCCTAAGAAAAATAAACCTGGATTTTTAAAATTTATTTCAGACAGTGCCTGGCCAAGATATAAAAACTCCAATAGTATGAGAAAAATGTTCACATATTTTCAATTCTGTAGACCACCCGCTCCTTGCTCTCCCCACCCCCATTTAACTGTTTAATATATGTCATAGTTTTAGGGGAATCCCAAAAACAAGACACAGAAACCCACAAATAATGCTGACTTGCTAGCTGTTTTCAGAGATGACAGTTTGGTAATTTGGCTATTGTAGATGGTGCTACTATAAATAATGGAAACAGCCCAAGTGTCCATCTACCAATGAGTGGATAAAGATATATATGTGTGTATATATATGTATATGTATATTCCATCGTATATATTCCATATATATACGTATATATATGATGGAATATTCCTTGGCTGAAAAAAAAAGGAATATTCCTTGGCTGTAAGAAAGAATGACATCTTGCCATTTACAACACTGGGGATGGAGCTAGAGGGTATAATGCTAGGTTAAAGAAGTCAGCCTGAGAAAGACGATGCCTTATCATTTCATTCATATGCAGAATTTAGGAAACAAAGGAGCAAGGGGCAGGGAAGAGAGATGCAAACCAAGAAACACTCTTAACTCTTAGAGAACCCACTGCTTGCCAGAGGGGAGGTAGATGACAGGATGCGGTGGGGGAGGGGGCACAGGTGATGGATATGAAGGAGGACACTTGTCGTGATGAGCACTTGGTCTGGTATGGAAGTGTTAAGTCACCATATCCTACACCTGAAACTAATACTCTGCTATATGTCAACTAACTGAAATTCAAAAAAAAAAAAAAAAAAAAACTTGAAAAAGCAATTTAAAAGATAAAGCTTTCTTTTTTCCCTTTCCCCTTTTGTTCAAAATGGGAAACCACTTTTCACTAAGCGGAGTTGGATAATACTCTCCCCAAAGGTCTCCGTTTAAGGGGGAAAGGATGCCTCCCGTGGTCCCTCCTGGGCCCGTAGGGCGCACTTTAGGAATTGAGCAGCTTCAGGCCTGAGCGTGGTGCTCAGCTGCGGGTGACACACGGTCCTTAGGACAGGCCTAAGACCTGCGTCGATGGGAGCTGAATTTCGAAGAGGTCTAGAGATTCTCAGGGGTACTTGGAACAAGCAAACTCCAGGTACGGGGCCACATCTGGGATGTGGAAGCTTAGCCGGGTGGGGGGGGAAGAGGAGCAGCAGGGGAGGAAGGGGTGGTGCACCTGCTTTCACCTGCCGCACCTGGACACCTGGTAGGCCTGCCCTAGGTCGGCCTCGGGCACCCTTGGGGTTCTGAGTTCCCTCCGCATGTGTACCTGTTGTCACCAGCGCCCTCCGTCTGCCTGGCCCCCACCTCGCCGTCCCAGGCCGGGCCATCTGCGACCTCCCGGCTGCCCGCAGACACCAGGCCTCTCTTGCTTCTTTGCCACCTCGGCCCCTCCCTCCCCACGGAGAGCGAATTCTAGAGATCGTGAAAGATGCCTTGGCTTCCCAACCTAGCACGCGTGGGTGCTCAGTGACTGTCCCCTGACAAATAGAAGTCCCCGTCCCCGGAGATCTTTTATTATTTTTTTTTAATTTTTATTTATTTATGATAGTCACAGAGAGAGAGAGAGGCAGAGACACAGGCAGAAGGAGAAGCAGGCTCCATGCACCGGGAGCCCGACGTGGGATTCGATCCCGGGTCTCCAGGATCGCGCCCTGGGCCAAAGGCAGGCGCCAAACCGCTGCGCCACCCAGGGATTCCGAGATCTTTTATTATTGACCTAATTTCATGTGCCACCGTTCTGCGGGTGGAGCAGCGGCTCTCCGGCGTCGCAGGGATACACCTGCCAGGAAGCACGCAGGTCACTTTCAAGTACGGTGCTTGCGGGTACATAGCGGTGACCTGAAACGTCTCATCTTCCCGGAAAATAAAAATTAGAAGAACTGGGGTGTGACTAAAGCAAGAGCCATCCCCACCCTCCCAGTTATCCTAACGTGACACCAAATGGATCAATCACAGTGAAATAATAATTGTGGCCGGAAAAGTCACTGCCAGGAAGGACCGTCACTGAGAAGAGCTTTGCAAGAGGAGAAGAAAAAAATAATTTTTTTAACAGAACGGACCACGCTTGGGGATAAGGGTCCTCAGCAGATTGAATGTATGAGTCCGTGGCCCTCAGGGGCTGGTTGTCCGTCTCCCACTGAGTTCTCTGATCCCCGAAGCACACTGTCAATTCTCTGCTCCAGGATTTATGTCAAACGTGCCAGGAGCCAGAAATTGTTCTGTGTGATTGTGAAATAGAAGAATAAACCCCTGAGTATACATAGCAGGAATGATATTTGCTTTCTACACTGTGTGTGTGTGTGAGCCCGACAAAACAGTTTTTCTAAAACCTTGGTTTCTTCTTCTTCTTCTTCTTCTTCTTCTTTCTTCTTCTTCTTTTCAGGAGTTCTCTTTGTGGCAGAAAGACTCAGGGAAATCATTTAGGTAAATTAAGTACATGTTCGTCGCCCACCCGAAGCACATGGCGAGGGGAGCAGGGCACAGGTGCAGGCAGGCTGGGCCCCTGCTTGGGGCCATCGGGACTGACTGACCTTGGGAAGGATGCATCGCCTCTCTGGGTGACATATGTCATCTCTAGAACGAGGAGTTCGAACTAGATGATCTCCTCTCCTTCGAGCTCTAAAATCCTTCAAGACGACGCCTCCCCGTCATAATGTCCGAAACACTGTGTGAGAGCACGTGGCTTTCACCCTCTAACTACGCATCCCCCAGAAAGCGTAGGTGGAAAATGAACAGGAAGCTCCTGACTTCTACCGGCAGCATTTAGGAAGTGAGCTTGGTAGCCTAGGTGTATTGCATGTGCCCCATAGATGGAGGAACAAGGAGGGAGACTGGACATGGCCTGAGGTGTGCCAGCCACTCAGTGGGCTGCATCCTTTGCGGATTGCAAGACAGGGATGCTTCGGCGCACCGCGTCACCTGGACCCCAAGACAAAGTCTTCGCCGGGGGATTTTCAGGCAGTGCCATCTCTGGGTACTGGGGCTGTGTCTCCCCTTCATTACTTTTAAGACCAAAGTACCATCAAGGTGCAATGAGTTCCTTTTCCCGCAGGGCTCTGTGTTCTGGGCAATCAGAGAGTGAGTGGCATAAAGCACCCTGCGGCCTTGCGCTCGCTCTCCTGTGTTTGAGCGTAGTCGTGCCCGCAGATGGGAAATCCTTGAACGAGTGGGCACCTGCCATCGGAAGGAAGCCCAGTGGTTTACTTGTCCGAATCAAAGGGATGAGCAGTGAGAAGGAAGCGCAACACACAGCACACCCACATTTCACCGATGAGCACACAAACAAAAAAGAACCTGTGTTTTACTATAAAGTGAACTAATTGGGGGGGGGGGGGCAGAAGGAGGATCAGGATTTCTGACTATCTAATCTGAGCTTCAGCCCTAAAACATAAAATGGCTCTGGGCTCTTCGCTCTGTGAGTGCGTGTGCTCTGCCGAAAAGGTCTGCGCTGCACGGCCCACGCTTTATTGGAAGGAATTTTAGTTTAGTGGGAAAACTGAGTGATTGGAAATAGGTTTTTACAAACTTTTATTGTTCTAGAGTAAACAGAGATAATCGGTCTTAAAAGCTCCTTTTGCAAGCCCCGAGTTCAATTATAGTGTAGCTATAATTCCAGAGCTCTCTGAACTGCACCTACAAATTATTCTCTGCACACATCTTTAACTTTAACAGCTATTCATTAGTCGAAGAGACCTTTGCTTTTTATACGAATCCAGTTTAGTAGGTATAGAAAAAGGCATTCATTCTACACAGCTGCTACTTTATTGGAGCGCTTCGATTCTTTTAAATTACACTCTGACCTTTTGAAAATGGAACAGAAATTTCAAAAGTTTATTGGATATTCTCTGAAACGCTGCTGCCCCGTTTTTGCTTCTTGATTTATAAAGTGGTCCTCATTGTATACCATGTAGACCCTCGCACCTTAAAAGGAGATTAGCTATAAATAAACGCTGCACACACGATACCTTCCAGGGGAGAGGATAAGAAAAAAAAAAAAAAAAACCCTCCATGATGGCATCACGCCAGGCAAAGGAAGCCCGCAAAAGGGACCCAGAGGGTTTTTATTCTGTAGGACGGTACAAGAGGCGGTGGCAGGTCAGGGTGAGATCCCTTCTACACATAGAATGCCCTTGGCCATCACTGTAAGCACAGGAGTAATGACCCTTGGATTCTAGAGAGGTCTCGGGGTATGTAGGGTAGAGATGTGATCCCCGGAGCAAGGGTGAGATCCGTGCTGAGTGGGGTCCTTGGGCCCTTGGGGGACTTCCAGGGCCATCGAAGGCTGGGTAAGGAAGGAGCAGGAGATGGAGAGCCTAACAGGTAGCTCTGCTGTCTTTCCCGTGGGCACACTGGGCTGCCTAGGAACCAGGGGTTCCCCTCCACAACACATCTTTACGTGACGCTTCTTTATGTTCCTTAACTTAGATGCACATCTGGAATTGCACAGATGGGCAGCAGGTGCCCACGGGATAGGCTACGCAGGCAGATGAAGAGGAGGGCTCCCCCAAGGCTGTGGGCAAGGAGAGAGACTGCGTAAGAAAGTCATCAGTACATGGGGCCAATATTTTTAATGTTGTGACACCAGAAAGATGTGGGTTCTACGTAATACAAGTTTCCTTGCGATGCATGGATCGGACGGTCAGGTGGCGCGATGCTCTCAGAGGCAGCGCTGCCCAACTTCCAGCCGCAGTTCCCTAGGTACCCTCCGGCCTTGGCTTGCTTTTCACATATTGGGGAATAATCAGCTGATTTGAGTCTGGGGAAGGGGCTTTAATGGATTTCATGGTTTCAAATAGTAGCATATTTAACACACTCTTTGAGAGGTAGGGAGCGACCGAGAACATCTTTTCTATCACCCTGGGGTTTGCTACTTTGCCACGAAGTGTTAAAACAGGTGTGAACAGAAGGATGGATCGCACCCTTTTTTTTCCTTTTCTTGCAAAAAGACAAGAGCTTCAAATTGTTGACCTTTCCTTTGATGAAAAGTGGCTGTCAGAGTGTGCCACCCAGCAGTAATAAATGCACTTAATGTGTCCTTTTTTGTGTGGCAAATGTAACTTAACAGTGGGGAAAAAAACTGGCTTTTTGAGAGAATCTTATGTTATGGAGAGAGCATCTCGAAAATGGATCTTGGAAAGTGTTTCTGTCATTTATGTGACTTTTTTTGAGGAGAGTAGTTTAAATTAATTGCTTATAGAGACTTTGCTATTTCATACTTTAAAAAACTTGGGAACAATTTTCTAGCCAGCTCAAAAATTTTAAACAAAAGAGTTTTCAGGGCGCTTTGAACCCATATGTTAAAAATATAAAAATGCAGCACCTCTTGATTATTAAATGGAAACATCTGGAAAGAGAGGAGTTTATTAGCTGAATTTCAACCAACATTTGGATCCTTGATGGAAGGGAGCGAAAACCAAAGATTCTGGGCACAACCAGTGACTTCCTCCGCCTGGATTACAACCGCCATTAAAACTGCGTTGAGGGATCGGCTAAATTCAGATGCAGACTTGTATATTACTAAATCATGAAATGTTGAACCAAAATTTCAAAAAATAATGGCATAGATTCAATCACGTTTTTCTTCCAAAGACGCTGGTCATAATTGCTCTTAGTAGAAGCACATTTTGCAGCTTCAACAAATAACCCATTATTAAAATTTTAGCTCATCTCTTTCAAATTTCTCTTTTCTAAAAAATTTTTATTTATTTGTTTGAGAATGAAAGAGACAGGAGAGCATGCGAGAGAGAGCAAGCATGATTGGGGGGGGAGTGGCAGGCAGAGGGAAAGGGAGAAACAGACTCCCTGCTGAGCAGAGAGCCGGACACAGGGCTCGACTCCAGGCCCTGGGATCATGACCTGAGCTGAGGGCAGACACTTCACTCACTGACCCACCCAGAAGCCCCTCAAATTTCTGTCTGTATGTATTTTGAGACCTGGGATATTCATATATCAATACACGTATTGACATGGGACAATATGCATGTAATACGTATATGAGCCAAGTACTGCATGTATGTACATAGATTTTGTAAGTAACTTGCATATGTGAGTGAGATATTATTTTTTTTAAAGATTTTATTTATTCATGAGAGACAGACAGAGAGAGAGAGAGAGAGAGGCAGAGACACAGGCAGAGGGAGAAGCAGGCTCCATGCAGGGAGCCCGATGCAGGACTCGATCCCAGGACCCTCGGATCACTACCTGAGCCGAAGGCAGACGCTCAACCACTGAGCCACCCAGGCGTCCCTATAGATATGATTTAAATGTAAATATATATATACTTTGATAGCACTTGCTCAAAACCATTTTTCCCCCTAAGTTTAGAGACTGTGGGTGATGGGAAAATAAGATTTCTACCAGAATCTGGAGACCCAAGTCCTAGAGGAGGTTCTGCGTTAAGACCTGTACCTTGCTCAGGTGGGAACTGCAGGGAGGGAGAGCGCAGCTACTTGGCAGGGCTCCTCTGAGATGGAGGGGACGCCGGGATGTGTGTCCATTGCCTGGCATGTGGCGGAATGGACCCACTGTAACCCATGCGGCCATTCGCGGGCCCACCGGAGACCCCTTGACCTGACCAGCTGTTAAATTATCTGGGTGGGCGGGGGGTGGGGTGAATGGGTGACGGGCACTGAGGGGGGCACTTGACGGGATGAGCACTATTTTATTGAACACCAATAAAAAATAAATTTATTTAAAATAAAAAAAGAAATATGGTTCAACAAAGCAAAAATAAGAAGAGAAAATAAAATAAAACAGAGCTCAAAAAAATTATCTGGGTAAGCAAATGGGAGGACTGGGGAGATGAGTGATGGGGGAGCCTGTGCTGAGCCCCACCTGTGGGTCCTTTGGGAATCCTGTATTAGTTTTCACGACAACTTCTGATGATTGATTTCTTATGACAACATTCCCTCCGAGGGTCACTGGGTATATTACAGAGGAGGGCTCTGGAATCTGTATGCAAACTTACTATCCATGTCAGGAACATTCCAGAAGGACCAGAAGGACAAAGAGTGGGACCCCAAAAGTTCTATCTGGCCTCAGAGCCTATCAGAAGCTGGCAAGAGAATGATATGTGTGCTAGTGATTGGAAAGAGGAGGGGTTGAGGATTAGGATTGGCCTAAATCAGTGATTCTGAACTTTGGTGGTGGTGGTGGTGGGAGGGTCTTTAGTCCCTCTGAGAATCTGATAAAATATATGGATCATGTCCCTAAAAAAATGCATGTTATCAATGTGCACATATTTTTAGGTAGGATTCCAGGAAATCGTGCAGCCTCTGGAGTCTGCCCATTGACTCTTCAAGTTCTAGCTGCAATACTCTGCACATTTACAAATACCCAGAGCAGGAAATCCCTTTCATAAGGTTTGACTATTCACACCCTCATCCCCACATTACCCATTTATACCTGTTCCCCCTTTTAATTTGGTTTGGTCGCATTGGTGATGACATTAAATGTGTTTGAAATATGTTCTCATTTCCTAACTTGGACCAGCAGATCCCACTACCACCTGGCCAAGAGTTTCCAAATGTATATGGTGCTTGCATAAGCATTTTCATTACTTTGTTTCCCTTTCTGCAATCTTTCAACATGTTTTTTAAAATCTCAGGATGGGGATCCCTGGGTGTCTCAGTGGTTGAGCGTCTGCATTCAGTTCAGGGAGTGTTCCCAGGGTCCTGGGATCGAGTCCCACATGGGGCTCCCTGCACGGAGCCTGCTTCTACCTCTGCCTGTATCTCTACCTCTCTCTGTGTGTTTCCATGAGTAATAATAATAATAATAAAAATCTCACGGATGCTCCAAATGTTTCCTCCTTGAGATCTCACAGTTTGATTTCTGAAAGATGGGTGGTATTGAATTTTTTTTTCTAATAACTCATGGGAGGGATTAAACATGCCTTCAATGCTTGCAAGACTAGTCCTGAGGGATGTATTGAATCACATCGTTATTTCTTGTGAAGTTACTATTAGGTTCAGTGTTACTGCTTTGATTTTAGAGATGAAGGAATTAAGACTCAGAGGAGATAATCATCAAGGAATGAATTAGGCGCCCCACACTCCCAGACTGCAATTCTAGCATTGCCTGTCCACCTGGGACTCCAAACGTGGTACTGAGCTTCCCTCTTGAGCTCCTCCATCTGGAAGTCCTGTATAACTGGCTGCCTGCCGCCCACTGTTGTGTTTATTCAGATGAATGATCTGAGAGCAGAGGTTCTGACGTGGTGATCCCATCTGCTATCTGACACCGATCTGATTTTACTTATTAGTCAGCAAAATTTGTTTTCCAGTCTCTCACCCTCCGACTACAGTTTTAGGTGTGAAGCACTTGATAGGCGTGAATGCTTGTAGCCGCGAGGAAGTCTCATTTGAACCAGCTCTTTAAAGCAAGTCATGGAAAAGTCATTCTAGTTCCAAAGCCAAAGAAAGAAATAATAATTTTTCTAAATGAAAAATCCATTTAGAGAAGGGTCCAACAGTTTATTTGGAAACTTTAGATGGCGGTAGTCTGTCTGGGGTAGAGTCGGCAAACAGCGTAAAACCCTCAACATGGCTCTGTCATCAGTCAGCAGAGCTGAGTGAGGACATGATGGTTTGACCAGGCATCAAGCCTTGATTGCCAACTTATGCATGCCGTTATTAGTCATCTAATTATGAATTTTAGAGATATTATGCGTGCATGTGCATCTGTTTCTCTGTTCATGGAGAGACCGGAGCTTGGAGCAGAGACTAAGTTAATGTCAATTCCCTGGCCTTCTCTACAAGGTGAAGCTCACGTGCCGATGGAGATGGTGTTGGTAGTGATGCCACCAGTGCTCTGGAAGGAGAGTTCTTGTGTTACAAACACCTGACAGAGGAGGATCCTGCTGCAAGGCGGCATCAAACAGTATAAAACAGTATAAAATCTGACCCCGTGAATAAAAATGAGTGTGTGTCAATGTCAAATGCTACCATTTTGAGACATGTAAATGTCAGAACAGGGGTGCCGGGTGGCTCAGTTGGTTAAGCATCCAACTCCTGGTTTTAGCTCAGATCATGATCTCAAAGTTGTGAGGTCGAGCCCCACATGCTCAGCACAGTCTACTTGAGATTCTCTCTCCTTCTTCCTCTGCCCCTCCTCTTCTCACTCTCTCTCAAATCAGTAAATAAATCTTTTTTTTTTTTTTTAAGGCAGAACAATTAATGTCCTGGAATAGCTGCTCTGAAAGATTAAGAAAAGTGATTACCTTACCCTGCAAATCGATACACTCCCAGAAGGGTCCCGTTGTTGGTATTTAGAGGAAAGAATGAGATTATCTTCCTGTATAACCTTCCAAACTTTGTCAGATTGAATCATGGATCAGAGCAGAGGTGTGTTTGGAGGGAGGGAGAACTTGAAGCCTAAGTTTAAATTTGCACTTCCCAGAATTTCCAATATGAAACTGGTAGTAGATATCTTTTTTTCCCCCTCTACTCTCACAGAGCTAAATGCATCTCTAGAAAGAACACTAGGTGAGTGATTCAGTTACAAAAATTACCTCCTCACGGGGACATTGTGTCATACACAGTGCGATCCCACCATGAGACGAAAGAATTAGAGTTCCATCCAAGTTGCCTCCTCATGAAAAAGATCTCTTTTTAAACCCTTGCTTGTTTATGAAGCTATGTGAGGATGAGAGGCTTACATCAACCACTTATTACCTCAGGATGCCTGTGTTGAGAAAGTGTCAGCGCTACCTCATCCAATGTCTCCATCAGACATCATCATAACAGCCCATTTTTAATGACAAGTTTATTACCTCTTACAAAGTTGACTGACCTAGAAGATGATGCTTTTCTCCATCTAGGAAGTTAAATGTTGGTAAATGGCCATCCTGCTTCGAATCTTCTATAGCTTCCTATACCTGTGGGAAGAGATCAAGAACCTCAGCCAGTAAGGCCTCCTCATTTCCTGCTACGTTTAGTTTACCCTGCTACGTTTAGTTTACCCTGGCCATACTGGCTTTATTTTCACTTCCCTGAATATACCACGTTCCTACAACAGGGATTTTGCACATATGATTCTGACTGGAACATTTACCCTCAGTTTTCTTTATGTACTTGGTCTCTATGCTTCCTTCAGCTCTTAGTGCAAAGGGCACTTTTCCAGATTGGCTTAGCAACTTGGTTATTTGTGCCATACTAAGTTGTATAAGAGGAGGGCTTGTGACTAGCACACATACTTGCTTAATATACATTTGTCAAAAGAATGCATGAATGAATCAGTGAATGAATGACTTGACTGAGCACACATTTTCCTAAGGAAGCTGAGTAACATGGATTGAAGAGAAGCTGTGATGTTGACAATCCCATGAACAAATAATTCAGGGCACGAAGATATTGGAACAACTTCCCTTATTGGAAACCACTTACCTCCTGACCCTCAAATGCCTATTGATCATTCATAATTGTGGTTCAGGATGACACCTCCTCCATCATTGTGTTTGTGGCTTTTGCTCCTCCTCATCCAGATCAGCCCACTTCCTCCCAGTGGGGCATGTCCTTTGGGGCTTCATTTAAGTCTTTGGGACCCTCATTCTCCATGAATAAGGCACCTCATGTCTTCAGATCTCTTCCCACCCACCTAACTGAGACTACAATGGTGGATTGAGAAGAGCATACTCTTGAGTCAAGAACACCTAGATTTGGATGCTGAGCTTTGTTACTTGGACACAGTTTCCTCCTCTATGTTTGCTTTCTCTGTCTATAAAGCAGAGCTTTAATAAATAGCTGTCAGTGCAATGATGCTATGTAACAAACAGCCCCCAAGCAAATGGTTGCCTTCCTTAGGAGTCTGTGGGTTGCTGAGAGTTCAGGGAATCTCTGCTGGGCTTGACCCAGGACTTCAGGTTGATCCCAGACCTTGTGCATGTGTCTCACATCAGAACCTCGGTTGAGGAGCAGGAGATATTCGGCACACTTTCCTCTTGATGGACAACAGGACAGTGGGAGGGCAGAGTATTGTTTACAGAGGGCTTCTTATGGCCTCGGCTTGGAAATGGCACACAGTTGTGACCAGTGCTAAATGGGGAGCTTGTACAGGGGTCAGTGAGCCTCCAGGAGGAATGGCTGATACAACCTAGGGAGATCCAAGTTGTCTAAAGGAAGCAGTGGCTTAGCTGAGACAGGAATATCTAGCAGTGGGGCTCATAGCCAGTGAAGTCCCTCCTGTTACCATGGAGAGGCCTGGGAGGATGGAGCCCTGAGAGTCAAGGAAGAAAGAAAGAACCAGCAAAGCACTCAGAAGGAGCAGCTGGTGAGGTAGGAGGAGAATCCAGGCAGTAGGGTGTTCTGGAAATGAGGTGAAGAAAGCATTTCCTGGAGGACAGAGTGACCAGCTGTGTCACATGCTCTGCTAGGCCACATAAGACAATGGGCCAGTGGATTCAGCAACATGGAGGCCACTGGTGACTTGACAAGCAGTTGGTACATTTGATTGATTGAAAAACTTAGCTCATGGCAGAAAGTAATTCTGAATGTGGGAAGTTAATTTTGAGGCCCATTTTGTCTGATAACTAACAATAAACACTGTTTATGAGCTATCAAAAAGAAAAAAAAGGAATACAATTATATAGTTGTTTTAATGTCTTTGTCTTCTGATTCTAAATTTTGTGTCAGTTCTGGATTGGTTTTCATTTATTTATTCCCACTCCCTGCATATAAGTTGTATTTTCCTCCTTTCTTTCATGCCTGGCAATTTTTGTGTAGATGCCAGTCATTGTAGGTTTTACTTTGTTGGGTGCTGGATACTTTTATATTTTAATAAATATTTTTGAAATCTTATCTGAGATACAATGCATCTACTTGGAAACAGTTCAATCATCTAGATTTTTAAGATTTGTTCACTTTTAAGATTTATCAGCTAGGAGTAGTATTTAATCTATGGTTAATTATTCTCCCCTATTGAGATACGACTATTTAAAGGTATTATTTATTTATTCATGAGAGATGCAGAGAGACAGGCAGAGACATAGGCAGAGAAAGAAGCAGTCTCCACACAGGGATCCCAGGACCCCGGGACCACAACCTGAGCCAAAGACAGATGCTCAACCACTGAGCCACCCAGGGGGCCTGAGATATGACTCTTACTATTCTTCCCAATTATGAATTTTTCCAGTCTGACCAGTGGGAATAGGCATTATTCCCAGCACTGAGCACCAGATACTGTTCTTTCCTAACCTTCTATATGGTTCTTTCTCTTGAAATTTCCTCATATACATGTTGTATTACTTTTCTAGTGTGGCACAACAAATTGCCATTAATGTAGAAGCTTGAAACAGCACACATTTATTATCTGACAGGTTCTGTAGGTCAGGAGTCCAGATATAGACCAATGTGTCAACTTAATCTGTAATCTTCCTCTGAGGTTTGGGTTCTCCTTCAAGCACACTGGTTTTGGTAGAATTCATTTCTTTGTAGCTGTTGAGCTAACATCCCTGATTTCTTGCTGGTCACTCAGAAGTTCCCTAGGCCACCTTTCTCTCATCTCAGTTTACAAAACAGCTATTTATTTTCTTCCTTGAGACCAGCAGGAGTACATCTCTTTGACTCCCGCTTCTTTGAATGATTGGAAGAACTTCTCTAGTTTTAACAGGCTCATGTGACTAGATCAGGCCCCACTGACAAGATATTCCTCATGTCTAAGAGTCAGCTGGTTTGGAAACTTAATTACATCTTCAAACATCCCCCCCCCCCATTGAAGTCCCTAAATTAAATTTGATTAAATATCCAGGAGATGGGGACCTTGCAGGGGACATCTTTAGAATCTGCCAGCCATAAGCATACTGATTGGGACCTGCTGAATATTCAAGGCACTCATCTGTAGGTCCCCAAAGTTCTCTTTCAGTACATCTCTATCTCTTCTCCAGTACCTTCTCATTTTGGCTTGAAATTTCTTGAACTTCTTAGACCTGTGGGCATATGATTTTCAACACATTTTGAACTCTAATTGCATTGGTCTCTCTGGATTCTCAGATCTATCTTTTCAACTCAGAGAGTTGGCTGACCATGGCTTGGAGGCTCTGTCATGGTCAAAAGCTGGAGCAATCATGAGGCTCACTTTGTTTCTTTGTCTTTCAGGAATCACTCTCCTTCACTGCCTGAAGGGCACTGGGTTGAGACTATTGTTTCATGTATTTTAACCTTTAAAAATGGTTTTAGGAGGTGGGGGTAGGAAGGCAATTCCAATTGCTCCATCTTGGCTGAAAATGGAATCACAAATTTCTTTAAAAAGTATTTCCAAGAGGGCAGGAGGAAACTCAGGAGAGATGTGTCTATGACCTTCATAGTGAGGGTTTCATGGGTGTACATCATGGAAAGTGGACCTTTTCTCTTATTTTTGAATGATAATTGGGCAAAATTTCTAAGTTGAAATTATTTTCTCTCAGCTTCTGGAAAGGCTTCTGGCTTCTATTTGTGCAAATAAGAAATATGAATTAGGACAGTGGCATAAGAAATAAAACCTAATGTTTCACTGATTTAACACAATAGAAGTTTAATTCTTGGTCTTAGTCCAACATGGATTCCCAGCTATTTGGTAGTTTTTTTTTCCCTCCATACAGCAATTCAGGGACCTTGGTTCTTTCTACCTTTTGGTTCCAGCTAAGAGTCAAATATCTGCATTTGTGTGACAGAGGTGAAAGAATGTTTTGAAAAATCCCAGTTACTCCTTAAAAGTTGTAGTGTTCAATGGATCCATAATGATCTATTTATATTCTATCAGTGAGAAATAACCACATGAACACAAACACACACACATCACCACCAACAAGTCTCATATAAAAATCTGTGCATGATTTTTTTGTGGCTAGCTAGTCATCTGTGCTATCTAGTCTAATTTTAATGCTTTTGTTAGTAACTGCACTTTTTTCTTAGTAGATTTTAAGATGTTCTTTTCATCATTGATCTGTTTTATTGTGTTCTTTATAGTTAGAATATACTACTTATTTTTGTACTCTTGTCTTACTTCCATTCTGGGAAATGGTCAGTAATTATCCCTTCAAACATTTTTTCTTTGCCATTCCATTCTGTTCTCCTGAAACACCTGTTTGATACATGTTGGAGCCTGTCAATAGGTCTTCCTCATTTTTAAACTGAATTTTCCAAATTTTTATATGTTTTCTGAGTGATTTCTTTTTTTTTCCACAATTTTTTAAGTTATTCATGTACTTAGACAAATACCCTTTCCTCGGAGTTAATTCTCAGAGGGTGTCAGATGGCTGGAGAACTGCATAAAATATGGAACACTTCACGTATTTGCATGTCATCCTTGCACAGGGGCCATGCTAACCTTCTCTGTATCATTACAATTTTAGTATATGTGCTCCCAAAGCAAGCACAAGTGATTTCTTTAGTTATTATCTCCCAGATTGTAATTTTCTCTTTGACTATATCCATGCTAGAATTTATCTCATATATTTTTTATAAAAAATTATGTATTTTATTTACAAAATCTCTACTTAATTACATTTCACCTTTGCCCGTATTTGTTTTATTATTCTTGTGATATTTAGAGCATATTATTTCCTCCTAGACATGCTTACTTTAAAATTCCACAAAATTAAATCCATTTGGAGAAAATTTAGTCTGTGACTGTCAATTTTTGTTGTATATCATTCTTTAGCTTGGGGTTTCTTCATTTATTATAGAATTTGGGTTTGATGCTCATTATAAGAGGTGGTTTATGCATTGTTTTGATCTGTCTTTCCATTTGTTTCAGATTCTGATTGGCAATTACATAATTTTTCAATTTTGTGGCTTCTTCTATATGTCTGCCATTGTCTCAGTTAGAAAATAAATTTTATGATGTTATTTAAGGACATTGATATTTGAGATATTTCAGGTCCAGGCATGAAAGCAGCAAAGGTCCAGCTTCTTGACTGAAAAGATGTCTTTGTCTTTTTGTTCCTTAGATTGCCTGTTTGTGGTCAGCCCATTGCTCCAGGTAGCAGGACCACAGTTGGCTCATGGGCTCCTGAGGTGGGGAATTCCCTCCTTTCATAAAAAGAACAGTTTCACCTAAGCCTTGAGTGGCAGGTAGCTCACCTGGCTCCAGTTCTCCCTCCACATCAAGTGGGGTGTTGTTCATTACCCTTTACTCCGATGGAGCAGAGGTCCCCGCTTGGGTCTTGGGCCATAAGAACCCTCAGCTTACATCTTGCTCATTTAGTGCTTCTGTTCATTTTCTAATTCATAGAGAAGTTCAGGTTTTTCTAAGCCTAGTTATACTATTTAAAATTTGCAGTGTTTCTGTTTTACCCATCAGCGCTGTTTAGAGGAGCGGTAGGATGTCAAAGTGGGACCTTGCTGTGCCATTGTAACCCGAAGGCACTCTTTGTTTTGAACCCCTGCTCAGCTGTTCCTTGCTGCCTGTTGAGTGAAGTACACACTCCTTGGTTAAGCATTTAGAGCTCTTACAATATAAGCTTAGCAAAACTTTTCAAACTTTTTCTGATTCCAGTATGTACCTTCTAAACTTGACAGATTGGACAGACTCATTATGCCTGACAACTGCACCCTCCTGATGTGAAGACCCTTTGTGATAGACTAAAGTTGCCCCTTGAGCAACACGGGTTTGACCTGCACAGGTCTCTCTCTCTCTCCTGCTCTCTCTCTTTCTCTCTCTCTCTATATATTTTTAAATAAATACAGTAGAGTAGTAGAAATGTGTTTTTTTTTCCTTATGACTTTCTTAATGATATTTTCTTTTCTCTATTATAAGAATATAGTATAAATACATGTAACATACAAAATATGTGTTGATCAACTGCTTATGTCATCAGTCAGACTCTGGTCAACAGTAGGCTGTTAGCAATTAAGTTTGGGGGAGTCAAAAGTTATATGTGGATTTTCTACTGCGTAGAGGTTGGCAACTCTAAGCTCTGCATTATTCAATGGGCGACTGTATATTGTTTGTTTAAAATACTTACTACTCTTGGGGCGCCTGGGTAGCTCAGTCTGTTAAGCATCTGTCTTTGACTCCTGGGATTGAGCCCCACATCAGACTCCCTGCTCAGTGGAGAGTCTGCTTCTCCCTCTCCTTCTGTCCCCCTCTCAGCTCCTGCTCTCTCTCTCTCTCTCTCTCTCTCTCAAATAAATAAACAAACAAATAAATAAAATCTTTAAAAAAATGCTAGTCTCTCTACCAGATCAATCCCTACAAGGCCATCCTTGATATTTCTCTCATCCATTGATAGCAAGTTTGGCCATGTGACTTGCTTTGGCTGATGAAATAAGAGCATGTTAGAGCAGGTTTAAGAGCCATCATAGGAGCGTTGGTATTTCCTCTCTGCCATGAGAGCATATCTCAGATAGTTGCTACTCTTCCAGCTGGGTCCTGGAATAAAGAAGACAAAGAGCAGAGCCTGGAGCCTACCCGTTGCTGTCACATAACACAAGTGAGAAATAAGCCTTTGTGATTATAAGCCACTGAATGTTGGGGGTTGTTTGTTGCTGCAGTGCAATTTACATAAGACAACTTACAAACCCGCCACCAATGTCTTGGAACGGAAAGAACATGGCTTTAAAATTAGACAGACTTGCATTTAAATCTTATTTGCATCCACAACATCCTTACAAAATTTCTTGACCTCTATAAAGCTGTCTCCCCATTTGTAAAATGAGGAATGAGCAGATTGATATTGCAAGATTATTGTGGGGATTAGTGGTAGCATAGGTACAATATCTGGTGTAGGGAAGATAGTGTCATGGAGAAGGCTTTCAATGATGGTAGTTCTAATGATTATTATTGTTAATATTAACACTTTTTGTTGAAATACCACCTAGTTCCCTAAGGATTTGACACCTATTGTGTCACAAATACTGGTTCCTCTAGACACCTCAGACAGAACAAATCAAAATTTCTAAAAAAGTTCCCAAGGAAGTGCTTCCCAAAGAGCATTAGGGATCGCATAGGGCACTGCACGCTACTGCCCTCTAGAGGTGTTGGGTGAGAAGACCCACCATACAGTTCAGGGTAACAATGGATTTCTTCCAGAAACAGCTGTTGCACTGTGACAACGGAAACTATTATAAATATAAAGGTAATAAAAGCTACTATTTATTGAGTGCTTGTCATGTGTCAGGTGCTCTGCACAACTCCTTGACTCTTACCAACAGGGCAATGTGATCAAGCTCTGCTGATGCTAATTTCACAGTTCAGAAAAGGCAAGCACAGAGGAGCAGTTAAGGCCCCTGCCAGAGGGATGCAGCTGTCATGAGGTAGAGCCTTTCCTCACACCTAGAGCTGGCACTTACAGGCATACTTGCAAAATCGGTGCTTACAAAACCAGCTAGACAGACGCTGCCAACCAAAAATGAAAAATAGAACGTTGTTTTCTCCACCTCTGTTCTCTCTCTCTCTCTGTAGCAAATAATTCTCCTAAAAGGCAACAGGGAATTCATGGTACAGAAACAAGGGAAAAAAACATATTCTTTCAACCTAATAGAAAAAAAAAATAACCATAAAACCAGACTCTGCCCTGGCGCAGGTTAAACACCAAGTTTATTAGACATCATCCTCTCTCATGGCCAACGTGGCTGCTTCGGAGATTACTCTGGAAGGCAAATAGTCATACTTATGTAGCAGCTTCAGGAACTCAGAAGGAGCATGGGATCAGGGCGCCCCTTGGCCACTCTGTTACTGTAATGATTTCAGCATTTGTGAAAAGAAGCTAGTGGCTGAAATTGCTGTCAACATTTGCGGCTCAAGGACCAAAAGTTGGATATGGGATTTTCCTTTCTTCTGGCTAACCAGCTCTTTGCTCGTGGCGCTGATGCCTAGCGTGGAAAGGGAGACTGGTCATTCTTTTCCTGTGTTTTATGTCCGCTAACACCTGTCCTGAATTTCCAGCAACAGTGCGGTGACCAGAGAAAGTCATATGAAACCATAAAAATATTGTCAGAGGAAGTGGCTGAGCTTGGGGGGGACCTTAACAACTTAGGAAGACGAACCTGTAGTTGTACAAATTATGAAGTATTTCAGCTGGGTGTGCAGCTGTCAGGTCCTTCTACCTGGAGCAGTAGCAATGAGCAAGAAAAAAAAAAAGAATTCTTTCTTGTTTGTTTTCTTTTTCGTGGTCTTAATGGTCTTCTCGGGACAGGCAACGGAACAGTTGGAGTCAGATGGTTCCAGAGGGTTGTTTCCGATATGACAACCACTGTCGTATCTTCCCAAGGTCTCTGTGGCAAGGCTTTGCCATGTGGGAACTTGACCGATGGGGCTCCTTCTTGCTCAGCTATAAATGCAAATCCGCAGTGGCATATATAAACATAAAGGAAATGTCAGAATTCACGATGGCACTCTGTGGGAGTGTTCCTCTTCGTGTGGATGGAGGGAATTGAGGTTGGCCACCGGCCGTGAGAACACTTCACCATGGCTGGTGTCCTGGCCCAAGGTGTGTGCCCAGCACTCCACTCGCAGGCTCCTGGGAAGCTACCCCACCTGAGCCTTCAGCCCCACAATCTGCTCCAGGGTGAGTAGGGAGACTGGTGACACCTTCCATATAGTTCTAATCCAGACATTTGCAAAGTCAATGGAGATAAAAGTAGGCCCATAGTAGCTGACAACCGGGTGTTACAGGTAACAGTGGGAAGTCATGATTTTCACAGCAGAGATTGGAGAGGTGACACAAGGGGCATTTCACAGCCACTTTGGAGAGGCTGCATGGTCAGTGTCTGGCTAAGTCAATGTGGCTCCCTAACTAAACCTGCCCAACTTCCCTGATGATCGTTAGATTCCCTTATCAGCTTGTGTGGGGTGGACGCATCCTGTGGAAGATGGCTCATACGATGATGCCACCTTGTAATTTATGACCAAGTCTACCCCAAATTTTCCCGTGTAGTTTTTAATTTACTTAAATACGTGAGTTAGAGTCGGCGTCAAGTTGGCCTTGAAGAAAGAAAAGAGCCCTAGCTATTTAACAAAATGAAGTTGTGTTTTCTATGAGAGGTATAATTTATTCAACAGCCGCCAGGTGCTAAATGCTGGTCGAAACACTTTATATACCTGCCAGCCTAGGTATTATTAGTATTCTCAATTTGCTACATGAGGAAACAAACTCTTCAAGTTTGGAGAGCCAGAAGCCACAAACCCAGTCCGTCTTACTGCAGAACCCACATGCTTCCTTCTTTGAATGTGTGCTGACTGCCATGGGCTTTGGAAATAATTTCAAAAGAAAAAAAATAAAAGGAAAATCACTTTTCATTCCAACACGTATCAGCCACATTTAGGTCTATTTCCTCCTTTTTTTTTTTTCTTTTTCCTTCGCCTCATGCCTGTTTACTTTAGTCTTTGCTGTGATGGTTCTGCTTCAGGCACGGGCACCTCCCAGGCTGTGCACGCCTAGAATAAGGCAGAGGGCCTGGCAGCGGCATTGATGATGTGGCCCACGAATGTACCCCTGAAGCCCAATAAAACTTGACTCGCTTAAGGACAAGAATAACAAAATAATCTGAATAGGCAGTTAAGGGAAAAATGCAAGCTGCAGAGTGTTGGGATGATGTGCTGCTGCTTCGTTCCTGGGGCTTGCATCTTATCTTTTTGAATTGCTCTGGGCTGTACTTTCTCAATTTTATCCAGTTCTGAGGTGAGTGACCCTTTGTGACCTAGAATATAAAATTCCTGTGTGATAGAAAACATTTTTCAGGAGGAAGCACAAAAATAGGCCAAAGGAGTCTTACTCTGTGCCTATTGGAGAACCTGCATACCCTAGTCCTCTCGGAGTCTGTTCATGTGGGATTATTCTGTCCCATGGAACAGTAGTAGTTCCTAAGCCCAAGGAAGAGTAGTTCCTAAGTGTAGGGCAGTGAGTCTCTTGTGGCTCAGGACAGATTTTCCCTGTCTGCACCAGAACGAGGAAGGGAAATAGGAGATTTTCACCAAGGTAAATTCATCCCATTGAAGAAATTGAAGAAATTGCTCTTTACTCCCTAAGTTCTTCTGTCCTGGTAGAGGATGGGGTTTTGTTTTTTATGGCTTCGCTTGACCAAAATAGAGAGCAGTCAATCCTATGACCACATTGCAAATGTGAGCTTCTACTCTTTGATGATATTTAAAGTCTGAGAACCTGCATCCGTGGCTCCCGTGAGCCCTCTGCAGACATGAGGCCTGGCGGGTCCCCAACAACCACTAGCTAGAGTGGCAGCCAGAGCCACAGTAACCCAACCTCAGCCTCACAGCCGTAGGGTGGAGAGCGCGCTGTGTCAGGCACTGTTCTTGGTGCTTCACATACACGAGCTCATAGAATCCCAACACAGATCCTCTAGATGCTGAGGAGCATTCTCATTTTCCAAAGGAAGAAACCAATGCAGCGAGTTCTAGAACCTTGAGGTTCTGTGCTCTGGTAACAATTCTCTGACCTACTTTAGTTTTGAATAGAGTCCCACGGCTGGTGGTGGAAACTCCATCTATAGGATACAGCAAGGCAAAAAAATGCTCCCTATTGCCTATCCACCACTTGGCTGTCCTCCAGGAAGCCTTCAGTGGCTAGTCCTTGTTATTATTTACTAAGTATGCTTTTTATTCCGATTTTATTCCACTTGATTTAAGCTACAGGGGCTGTACATATCCTTGGAAATAGCTCGTCCATCATCTCCATGCTAACAACCAGGCAACGCAGTCCACGCAGAGACTCGTCTGGCAAGCCCAAGGATTTGTATTCGTCGTACTGAAGTTGAGAAATGGGGCTCTTTCATTTCCTTCTGCATCCCGGTTACTTATTGCAAGCAGATTTCCCTGTGTGGAGATTAGTTTCAATATTTATTTGGAACTTGACACTGTATTATTGTGTTCCGAAATCCTCAAAGTGTACCTTTCCCCTGTTTCCCCCTTGTATGCGGGCATGGGGCAAAGTCTCATCAACGAGGGGAAGCCTTCTCAAACATACATTTAAAAATACTTAAAATGTTTTTAGAGTAATATTGAACCTCAATGGAAATTTTGTCTATGAACTTGTACGGCATGGACATTTCCCCCTCTCTGAACAAACTGTTGAATGCAAACCAAATGTGACCGTCTTCAGAGGTAGCGGGCCCTTGTTACTCTCTTAGGGTGCAGCAAGGTCTGCTCCTTCTGCGGATAGTGGCCATGGCCTTGAATTCTGGAAATTGCCTTGTGGTGGGTCACACACTCTGGTGTGATCACAGCAGCCATGTTGTGAGTGTTTTCTTCAAAATAAATTGTGGCTCAAGTTACATCCCTGGGATCGTTTTCCCATATTGAACAGGTAACACAAATAGAGTGCAAATCTGTTCGGAAGAGGTTGACCTTACTGGTTAAATTTAAGGCATTCGTGGGCTCGACATAAGACAGTTTCTCAGTCTATAGATTTTCATGGGAATGTGAATAATTCATTTACTGTTAAATCCTTAGTGCTCAATGTTCTTTACAGGGACAGCTCAACAAGAATAAACATCATGGCACTGTATGTTCTGAATTTTTAAAAAATGCTCTGTTCCATTGACCCCAAAGTGCCCTGAACTTTAGAAACCACTTTTCCTGATACTGGGCTCTACAAATATAGGAGCCACAGTCGAAACTCAAGAAAAGTATATACAGCTTTTCATTAAAAAGGGATTCAGGTTAAGGATGGTTCTGTACTTGCCTCTACCCCTTGATTGATTATATAAAGTATAATCCCTTACATTGATTGAGGATTTATGGGTGTCGATAATTGTGCTAAGCACTTTGACCATCTTTATCTCCTTTGATCCTATAACATCCCCATGGGACGGGCACTGTTATCTCCCCTGCTTTGCAGATGAGAAAAAGCAGTCAGGAGATGTTCAGTCCCTCGTCCAAGGTCACACGGCTAAATGGTGGTTGAACCTGGATATGACTATCTGAGCCCTTGATCTTAAGCACTTCACCAAACTGCATTTCTTCCATAACTTGGATGGTTTAACATCTCTTTTTTTGTTTTCAATTCCTGAACTTAGGAGACTCTTTTCTCCTCCCTTGCAAATCAGATCTTTTTCCTTGAGACCACCATTTTGTTAATAGGGCAACCTCCTGCACTTGCAGCCCACCAGGGCCCAACAGCGTCTCCTGCCTGTTGCTTGCTGTCTCCATGCTTTGCCCATTAGGAGGAGAGGTTCCTATAGGAGCATGCTCTGAAAAAGACCCTCATTGCAAATCTTGTGAAGAATTTTCCCCCTCAACATGCTACAACTAAGAAAGAGGCATGCTGGCTAGGTGCGGTGTCATCCCCTGAGCACACATCCCAAGTCCCTTCAGGGAGAGCAGGTGCAAACACAAATCAATACAGAGTGTTTGTGTTTTTATCATTTGTGATGGTTGATTCTTCCCATGTAAGCCTGAGGTTGAGATTTGCATTACCAGGGGAGGGAGTCCTTGTATGGCTTGGCCTACACAGGCAGATTCCTCAAAGTGTCTTGTTGTGAGATAGGAGGTCACCCAAACTATGTTTGAGAATGCTCGTATTCTGAGAGACTCCCAGGTATCCTTGAGAAAAGCTCTTTCTATTGTACTGAAGGTAACTGAGGACCAAAATCATTCTGCAAAGAAGGGAGAGACAGGACGCTGAAGCTCAAAGGAATATCATCAATTCCTCCAACTCCTATATTTTCCAAATAAGGAAACTGGGCCCAGATATCATAAATGACTTGCCCGTGGCTAGAAAATGTATTTTGTATGTCATAGAGAGGTCTGGAATCTAGATATTCAAACTCCTAGGCCAGTAGCAACACTTAACCACCACTACCATCTCCACCCCACCACAGACGAGTAAGCAAGCCTTACTAGGAGGATTCATTCATTCATTCATCATTCATTCATTCATTTACTCATTCATTCAATCATATTATCCATGGGTTAACCCTAGTCAGAAAGCCTAGAAAGACTGTTCTCTATTACTCCATATATTCTGTCTCTAAATATTGACAGTTCTATATCCTAAACATTTCTTAAATCGATCTCTGGCTATCATCTCCACCATCATCTTATTTCAGACCCTAATTACCTTCTAACCAGACTGGCAATAGCCTACTCTAAAGACATGTTTATTTATGCAGCAAAATGCATGAGGAAGGAGGCTTCTCCACACTGGGCAAGTGCCCTGCACTGAGGACCCATGGTGAGCGACATTCATGTCCTACACCAGGGTGCTGACAAGCCGGTGGCAGAGAAAGATGTCTTCAATACAGTGAGTGGAGAAGCTCTTTGGAGCCAAGTGCATGGTGGAAGGCTGAGGGAGATCTGAGTCTTGGGTGGTCACAGGGGGTTTCCTGGAGAAAGGGTGTTGCTAACTGAGATAAGAATGACAAGCAGTCCTTAGCAAGATAGGGGCATAGAGGTGGAAAGGATGCCCCAGAAGAGAAACAACCCATATAAAGGCCAGGGAGTCAGAGAGAAAATAGTACATACAACTGTAGGGGACAAGGGTCGGGTGCAGACAGGAAGAGGCAAGGAAGAGTGGGAGAAGGAGTTGGGGGCCACCACTTGAAGGCTCCCTAAGGCCATGCGCCAAGGAGAGGGGGAGCCTTCCAAGTTCCTTAGTGGGGAAGATCTGACTACTCTTTTTAAGACAGAAGAAGCTGGTGTCTGAAGCAGAGCTCGAGGAGAATCTGCTGAGGAAAGTGGGAGCTGGGGACCACCATCGGGTGGTTCCCTGATATGTGCACAGAACTGAACCACGGTGGTTCTGACCTTTGGGACCCTGCCCCACCGTGTGGGGATGCGTTCTGCTGTCTGATCCTGGCAGTAGCTGAGGAAGGCATACAACCGAGCACACGTGAATACTTGTTCTCTTTATTAAAGAAACACTCAAACTCAACATTCTGGTTAACACTGCTTTCCTCGTAGCCCAGCTCAGGGAGCACTACTGCAACATAGCTGCTGTTATATGTCAGACCATTGGCTCTGTTTGCTAGAGCTGTTGACTTCCTCATTTAAGTGGAAACACACTTCCTCCTCCCACCTGCTGACTTCCTTCTTTAAATGGAAACCCTCTTCTCCAGGAAGCCCCTGTGACCACCCAAGACTCAGATCTCCCTCAGCCCTCCATCCTGCACGTGGTTCCAAAGAGCTTCTCAGCTCAACCTATTACAAAGTCCCACACAGTGGATGTCTTACCGCCTCACAGCTGCGGAGGCTGGAAGTGTGGGTGTGCAGGCTGGTCCCTCCTAAGGCTGGGGGATAGAATCTGCCCCATACCTCTTTCCTGCCCTCTGGTGCTCTGCTGGCCGTCATTGGCATTCTTGGGCTTGTAGATGCCATCACCTGCCTTCATCTGTATGTGGCATTTCTCCCTGTGTTCATGGCTCTGTCCAGATTTCCCCACATGCCAGCCAACATTGGATGAGGGCCCACCAGACGTCTCATTTTAACTTGGTTTCCTCCATAAAGACCCTATTTCCAAATAAGTTTCCATCCTGAGGGGGTTTTGACTTCAACATATGTTTTATCAGGGACACAAGTCAACCCCAGTATTGTTCAATTCTGCCTTTGAGTCCTTCCCCAAATTCAGTCTGTACAATGGTGTCAGAATAATCTGGAAGTTGAGGAACAGTGATAAGGGATAGTACAGTCTAGTGGTTTTCAGACTTTTCTTTTGGCAGTTTCTACTCAAAGAAAAAGAAATCTCAAACCCCATGGTGTGTAACAGTGTCATGCTTTTGCATGAAGCTTGGTGGGACCTTGGCAGGAAGAGAAGGTGAGCAGAGCTTCTTTACCTGCCCAACATCCCTCCCAACCCCGAGGGGGCCCTCAAAGTGCCTCTATGGGAGGCAGTCCTTGTTGGAGAGATTCCTCAAGACTTGTTCAAAATCAGGACAGCCTTTATGTGGCCTGCCCACCGGAGTGTCAGCTACTGACAATCCCAGGAGGGCTGGCTTAGGTAAACTCTGAAAACACAAGTTGTCTGGTCAAAAAGATCAGACAGCAGGGAGAAACGAAGGACAAGAGACTTTTGAAATGACACAAAGATTTTTCTCTTTATCTGGCCTTTATTTCAGGGTAACACAACTAACCCTATTCCAAATGGAATTTCCTTGAGCCCCGAAAAATTCATCCAAGACCTGATTCAGTTTCTTTCTTTCTTTTTTTTTTCCTGGTTCAGTTTCTATGTCCTTCTGAGAAGTGGGCGATGAAGTCAGGCCAGAAAACTCTGAAAAATGGTCCACTTACTTATATTTAATTTCAGTGCTCATGGAATGAAGGTCAACGACATGTTGAGTGAAAGAAGACGGATGTCTTTTTCCAAAGCATCTCACAGGGGTTTTTTTTGGATAGCGAGCACCGATTGAAATGTCCCTAGGACCCACCTGCTGCTTGAAGTCCCATAGACACTCCTTAGCGCCTTGAGTGATGACAAGCCTGTTTTCAGCCTCCGATGTGGGGAGACAGGCGAACCTCTGGGGCAGTATTTCCCCCACCCCGCCTGGTGATCTTACCTTGCTGATGAAAAAAGAAAGGAGCATGGAAAGGCAGTGTATCCACACACGTCAGCATGACAGCACTGTGGATATTAGCAAACGCTCTAGAACAATACTATTCCGTGTAGCCTGCATCTGGGCATCAGTCTTTACATTAAAAAAATGCTGTCTATTTTTTAATGGGAAGTCCTAGAGGAACCAGAGGTTTTATTGGTGTTTTAAAGCTTGAAACGGGATATTGCCTGAGGTTCACTATCTAAATTCTCTGAAACCTTGCCTTATTTGGCCTTTTGTGCTTATGCCACTTTATTATGACAGCTGGCTACAAAATAAAAACAGAGCCTACAGGAGTCCGCTGGCTTGGATTCCTACGGAAATATGATTCAGACACAGAGACTAATAATATCAGGGAACCTGTGGCTACAAAAACCATTAGTCACAATGGTCATATCGAGGCTTGTCCTTTCCCTCTTCCCCTTATTTTACCTGGGGAATACAAACTGGGATCCCTGTCCGAAGATGGGAGAGAGCAAGGTACTATTTCCATCCTTCCAGAAGAGCAAGAAGGAGGTCCTCCTAGGACAGGGGTATTTCTCTTACCATACAGGTGACGCTTGGAGTTAATTCCCATTAAGCTATCAGTTGCTGAGCTCTGCTTTTTTCTGAGCACAGGTTTTGATGCTGGAAGATAGGAAAAAACCCCACTAGATTGGGAGAAGCTGCCCCGAGGGTTAGAAAGACAGAAAGAGGATTTGGGGTGAGTATTTGCTTAGTTGGAGTTTTCTTTCTGAGGTGGGTTTACATCTTACGTGCTCACCCCATGCAAAGGGTAAGACACCATAGAGAAATGCAAAGGGTGGGAGTCAGCCTGTAGGTAGAACCTGTCTCATCTCTTGATGCTTTAGGATCTTAGGAGCAGCCACGGGGAAGGCGATCTGTGCCATCTGCACATTGGAGCCCTGGGAAAGCTGGTAGTGCCATTCAGCCCAATTCTGAAGGGGAGCCAATGGTGTGAGTGCCCTTCCAAATCTGAAAGCTCAAGAACCAAGAACAATGATGTCCGAGGGCAGAAGGTGGATGTCCCAGTTGAAGCAGAGAGAACAAATTTGCCTTCCTCCGCTTGTTCTGTTCAGGCCCTTAGCAGATTGGATGGGGTCCACCCACACCAGGAGGATGATCTTTACTTGGGCTACAGATTCCAATGATAATGTGCTCTGGAACCGTCCTCACAGACATACCATGGGCACCCCGTGGCCCTGTCAAGTTGACACACACAATTAACTGTCACAGCCCTGGAGCAGGGATAACCTTGCGACTGAAGAGAACTTTCTATGTGCAGTCAGTAAAGGAGACAGAAGAGAAGGTACAACGGTGGGGGAAGGAGCCCAGGCTCCCTGGATGCCAGCCCCACCACCTCCCAGCAAAGCCATGGCCTGAGCAAACCCCAGCCAGGGGGTCTGGTTCAGGAGGACTGGGATGGGACTGAGCATCTGTGCTCAAAGAGCTCCTTGGGTAATGTTCTGGTACACCAAACACTGGGAGCATCCATTCAGAGGCTAAGATAAATAACCCTTCCGGGTAAGGAAGGAAAGAGTGTGTACGGGCCTGCTGGGTGCTGACTCCAGCCTCAGGTCGTGGGGCCGCAAAGCCCATGCATCTCCTCTCTCCCAAGGCCAACCTGGAAGCTACGGTTGATCACCTGGGCCTATTCTTACTGTGAAACACCAGCTCCTGTGTCAGAGTCCAGACCTTCACTTCATATTACATGTGATGGTTTCCTTGTATTTATTTATGTATTTATTTATGTATTTATTTATTTATTTATTTTTATTTTTAACATTTTTTTAAAAGATTTTATTTATTTATTCATGAGAGACACAGAGAGAAAGAGACACAGAGAGAAAGAGAGGCAGAGACACAGGCAGAGGGAGAAGCAGGCTCCATGCAGGGAGCCCGACGTGGGACTCAATCCTGGGACTCCAGGATCACACCCTGGGCTAAAGGAGATGCTAAACCTCTGAGCCACCCGGGCTGCTCGATTTCCTTGTATTTAAGCTCCCTCAAATAGAATCATGAAAAATTTCATTTTTTAAAAAAATTTTCAAGTCTCATAGAAAACAATTACTTGAATACTTCAATCCCCTAACATTCAAACACAGTCTTCCATAGATGATAATACCATGCTGCCTAACTGAAATTTGTTGAGAATAGAACTTAGATGTTCTCACCAAAAATAAAATGGAGGCGGGAGATGTGAGGTGATGGGTGCGTTAATTAACCCAATGGGGGAGGGGAGTTCCATCATCATGTATACATTACAGAGTGTCGCATTGGGACACTTTAAATATCTTACAATTCCCCTTGTTAGTTATACCTCAAAAAAGTTGGAAAAAAAGTCAAAGGCTATGCATTAAAAAAAAAAAAAGGCAGGTTTCCAACTACTTGCTCCAGTAAACTTTCTACAACATCACAGAAGGACACAGAGTCGACTTTGAACTTTATGTAAACCCCACCATTAGGAGAAAAAAAAATTGAATCATAATTAAATTGAAGATATAACAAATTACTTTTGTTTATATTTGTTATAAACAAACAAATACTTGTGCATTAGTCCTTATTTCCTAGAGAAATAGAACCAATAGAACCTAGGATGTATATGTATATGTATGTGTGTATTACATATATATATATATGTATATAGTTTTGTATGTATATAAGATTTATAGGGTTTTTTTGTTTGTTTGTTTTAGTTTAAACAATTGGCTCGTCTGTTGTGAAGACTTGGCAAATCTCAAATCTGTTGGGGTGGCTGGCAGACTAGAGACTCAGGAAGTTGTAGTGTGAGCCCAAAGGCCTTCTGCTGGAGAACCAGAAAGAGCTGTTGCTGTAGATGAAGCCCAAAGGCCTGGAACTGGAGAATTCCTTTTTGCTCAGGGAAGGTCAGTTTTTAGTCTATTGGGGCCTTCAACTGATTGGATGAGGCCCACCCACATTAAGGAAGGCAATTTGCTTTACTCAAGAGTCCACCAATTTTAGTGTAAATCTCATCCAAAAATACACTCACAGAGACATCCAAAATAATGTTTTTCCAAATATCTTGGCACCATGGCCAAGTTGACATAAAACTCACCATCCCAGGCGGTCAGAGTGTTGGGAGGATGTTTTTCTTCACTTGTTTTATTTACTTTGGTCAGTCTGTTTCTTTTCAAAATTCACATTAGGTCTTATCTTCCACAGAGGGTATGAATAAGTGCCTCAGTATTTGGCTGCACAGAGATTTGCTGGAATGCTGGGGCTGTCTGTGACAACTGGGAAATGTAGTTGGTAAGAAGATCTTGGTGAAGTGAAAGAGGCCAAGGCTGAGCCATTTATCTTCCTCCTCAGAGGCGGTGTTTAAGTTGCTGGGAATTTGAGCTAGCGTATTGGGTTTGGAAAATCCCAAGCTGCCCTTTCTAATGCCAACAGAAATAGAAAGGACCCCTGGTCTACCAAGTAGAAGCCCTATGGGCTCTTCTCTATGTAGCTTCCAGGAAATGCACATAATAATCTATTCTGGGGATTCCCTTAAGAATCTGCATTTACTGTCTTATTATAACTACACAAAGCTTTATATATGACAAATCAATAGGCAGATGAATGCACTTTCCCCTCCTCTGTCCCTCTATTTAGAGCCTGTGGGAACCTCCCCAACATTCCCCTGGCCTAGACTGGCATCACTGGAGAAGACTAATTTATGGACCAGCCTCCATGCTCATGGACAATGACACTGCGTACCATGTAATGTGACCAGACATGGTATACAGGTAAACAGCTGGGTGACACCCACATGCAGTTTGGGCATTGGGAATAAAAAATCATTTCATGCAGTTGGAGATCCAAAGGGGAATCCAGTGGCCTGTGTAGAAGAGGTCTGACATTGGTCATGCAATATTTTTGCAAACAAGTGGCTCAATCAGGTATCACATGCTTCTCTTGACCCATTTATTTTCATTTGGAACAGACACAGGAGTGTGTATGCATATGAGCATATATAGATATATGGGTGTATGGAGGTATATAGTTAATTTTTCCAATATGACCTGCCCGTCCGCCTCACTTGTCCTATATCGCACACGTGTGAGGTTTCATGGGCAAAAGAAAAAAAGAGTCAGCACTTTTCCCTGGGTCTTGGCAGTATTAATAAACACTGGCACTTGCTGAGGTCTTTCTGTGTCCCACACTAAGAGCTTCACACACAATCTCTCACGTCATCTCATAAACAGAACTGTGGAGTAGATACTATTATCACCCATTTGCTACTAGTAATTCTTCAGAGAGTATCTCAACCTCCTCATTTTAACCTTGTGTCTGCCGTCTTACTGTTTCTTTTACTTAATTATGAAACGGAATCTGTATCTCCTTCCTGATACTTTTTTCCTTCATTCTTTAGTCTTCATGTCTTTTTATTAAAATTTTATTTTTATTTATTTATTCATGAGAGACAGAGAGAGAGAGAGAGAGAGAGAGAGGCAGAGACACAGGCAAAAGGGAGAAGCAGGCTCCATGCAGGGAGCCCGATGTGGGACTCGATCCTGGGTCTCCAGGATCACACCGTGGGCTGAAGGCGGCGCTAAACCACTGAGCCACCGAGGCTGCCCAGATCTTTTGGAGGCTTTGAAATTTGTTGTTCATCCTTAATTTTCAAGGTCAGCTAATGATTTAAAGCCCCTGAACTATTATAGGAAGACCAAAAAAGAGCTAAGGACTCAGAGATTCCCACCACTTTGTAGAGTGAATCCATTTATAAAGGACAGTGTGGAAGCCTTGGGCTGATACCAGGCTGATTAAGTAAGAAAATCTCTGAGAAGCTTCCTTTCAGATAGAGCCCACATCAGTGAACTCAGACTGGATAGAAATATTTGTTTGTAATTGTTTGGGGGTATGGGGATGGGCTGGCTCTGGCAAGGAGCGCAATATACTTTCCAGACATTATCTCATTGTGTCATGGATGCTGTTGGATATTATTTCCATTTATCAAGGGGAGGAAGAAGGTAGATGAAGGTAAAATGATTTATGCTAGGACATTGGTGTCTAGTCTCTAATAAACAAAACTATGCCCCTAATTTGGTGGGATTCTTCTAGTAATTCAGGTCAGGCAGTGGCCCTGCATATATTATTTTTGGGGAAAATTCACTTCTTGCTTGTCTTTTTTTTTTTTTAAGATTTTATTTATTCATTCATGAGACACATACACACACACAGAGAGAGAGAGAGAGAGAGAGAGAGAGAGAGAGGCAGAGACACAGGCAGAGAGAGAAGCAGGCTCCATTCAGGGAGCCTGATGTGAGACTCAATCCTGGAACCCCAGGTTCATGCCCTGGGCCGAAGGCAGATGCTCAACTGCTGAGCCACCCAGGTGTCCCTTGCTTTTCTTTATTAACAGATACAAACTATGAGTTAGTGGTGGATCTATGGATGTGGTCTCCCTGAATATCAAGGAGATTTAAGAGAGCTTGAGGGCCTCCAATTATGATCACACTGTGAAATAAACAAGTGAATCCATAATAGTCTTTACTTTAAGTACTTCTACACTTACAGTTACCGGTAGCACCATTTATTGAGTGTTGTCTATGCTAACATTGATTAAAGTACTTATTCATTTATACTAAGAAAATATATTAATCTAGCCTCATATAAATAAAATAATAGCAATTGGGATTCCAATAATCATTTTTGCTTTCTGCATGCTGGTTATTTTGCCCTGAAGACCCTCCCCTCATCTCCATGTGTTGAATCCTACCCTGCTTTCAATGCCCATCCCTGAAACCATGCTCCAGTGAAAAGTTTACAAATGACCTCATTCTTCCCTAAATTCCCATGGGATTTATACCTCTTAGATCACATTGTGCTGTGTAATATCATTGTTTGTGTTTGTTTTGCTTTATCTTCTAGAATATAAGCTCCCAAGTGATAGTTCCTATGTATATTCGGTTTATTTTGTATTCTTTGACACAATGAGCCATATATAGAGTATGAGATTTGCGACACAATAAGAAATATATGTCTCTGCCCCAAATTTCTGAAATAGAGCTCCTAAATTCCTTGTAATTTCCTTGGTGATAGGAATCTTTTTGTTCTGGGATGATTCTTGGAAGGATAGTATCAGAATAGAGGTAGGTCACCAGAAAGACCTGGATTGTGTCAGAATAGGGGTAGGTCACCAGGAAGACCCAGCCACGATTAGAAGCTTGCAACTTTCAGACCCATCCTCCAGGGAAGGGAGAGGGGCTGGAGATTGAGTTAATGACCAATCATGCCTATGGGGTGAGGCCTGCATAAAGATCTATAAACTATGGGATCTGAAAGCTTCCAGCTGGGTGAACAGAAGGAAGTCATGGGAGGATGGCTTACCTGGATAGAGCATGGGAGCTCCACGTCCCTCTCTTGTACCTTCCCTAGGTGTCTCTTCCATCTAGATATTCCTGGTTGCATCCTTTATAAAACAAAACAAAACAAAACAAAAACAAAAAACAGTAAACATCAATGTTTCCCTGAGTTCAGTGAGCCCTTCTAGCAAATTATCAAACATGAAGAGGGGGTCTTAGGAACTCCTGATTTATTTGATCCTAAGTACGGGAGGCCAGGACTTACAAGTGGTGTTGGAAGTGGAAGGCAGTCTTATGGGACTAAGCCCTTAACCTGTAGGGTCTGCACTAACTCCAGGTAGATGGTATCAGAACTGAATGGTGGGACACCCAGTTGGTGTCTGGAGAGTTGGAGAATTGATACATTTGGGTTGAAAAGACACACGTTTGGCATCAGAGAGTGTTCTGTGGCAGAAAAAACCTGCTTTCATTTAGCACAGAATATCTATCTGTTGAATTAGCAAAAATAAATCTCCAAGTTGGAAGGGAACATAGAGTTCAGGTAGCCTGGCTTTACTACTCAATGTAGAAATGACATCTGGAATTTCAGAGGAGCCAGAGACAGTGGGATGTTCTTCTCTACCTTAGGGAGTTGTCACTGGCAGGAGGCTGGGAGGCCCCTGTGTTTCCCATGCAGCCTCTCTTGCATCCACACGTGGTCATGTCATTATTTTCTGCTAGGGAATATGTACAGAACTGACATGGGCCAGGATTTTTTTAAAACTCTCACATTGTTTTCCACTTTCTGCTTATGCTCCACTGGATGGAAACAAAGGACTCCAAAGTGCTGGTGGCCAATCCTGCAAGATGCAAGAGCCTGGGATCCTAAGTCATGACCTGGAAGAAAGGACTAGCTGACCAGGAACACCAGGATCAGGCCATTTTGTGGGAAAAAAAAAAAGGTACTTTGTTTGTATGAAGCCATTGAAGTTTGAGGGGCTATTTGTGAAAGCAATAACATTATCCTGACTTTATTGATTACTTTCTTTGACAGAGCATTTACTGTTCCAGCTCTAAGTGCCATGAAAACCTTATTCACTGTGTCAGCTCCAGCTGCTATAACAAATACTATCGAGCAGGTGGCTCAAACAGCAAGCATTTCTTTCTCACTGCGCTAGAGGCTAGACATCTGAGACCAGAGGGCCAGCATGGTTGGAGTCTTGGTGAACGCTCTCTTCCTGGTTTGCAGATGGACAGCTGTCTGTGTTGTGTTCTCATATGGCAGAGAGCAGAGCAAGAAGCAAGCTGTCTTGAGTCTCCTGTAAGGGCGCTAATCCCATCATGAAGGCTCCACCCTCATGATCTCATCACCTCCCAAAGGCCCTACCTCCTTAATACCATCAGTTTGGAGATTGAGGTTTCAACATGTGGAATTTGGGAGGATGCAAACATGCAGTCTACAATGGTTAATTTTATGTGTCAACTTGACTGGGCTAAGGGATGCCCCTATAGCTGATAATACATTATTTCTAGAAAAGATTAGCATTTGGATGATAAAATGATTAAAGAAGGATTCACCACCACCAGTGTGGGACGGTATCATCCAATTCTTTGAAGGCCCAAATACAACAAAAAAGTAGAAGAAGGGTGAATTCTCTCTGTCTTGTAGAGCTGGGACGTCCATCTTCCTGCCCTACAGCTCATTAGAGAGTCTGGTTCTGGGGCCTTCAGACTCCAGGATGTAGACCTGGTTCTCCAGCTTGTAGACAGCAGGTTGTAGGGCCTCCCAGCCTCCATAATCACATGAGTCAATTCCTGGAATAAGTTTCCTCTTATCTCTGTATCCCTCTATCCCCGACTGGTTCTGTTTCTCTGGAGAACCCTGACTAATGCACAGTCCTAATGCTCACACTGACCCAAAAGCTGCCTTCCCAACCCTCCAATCCACGGATGATTGTTTTGCCTTTTTAACCACCACAAATTTATTTCCTCCTCCCTGAGACACCTTTCCTAATAATTAATGACAGATATCAGCCATAGGATGTGATTCTTTATTTCTGTGCCTATTGCTGGATCAGGAAATCGACTCTTCTAGAAACTCAACAAGTCGTTTTAAAGTTACCACACCAAGAATTGCAGGATCTTTGACTAGAAATGTAGGCTTTATGAACCAGGCCTTTTTTGTCCAATGAGTAACAACAAAGATCTGCTCACTTGGTTGCATTGCAGGGGGGATAAAACCCACCCAGATACTTTCAAAGGAAAACTGGAGAGTAGGAGATGCAGAACATCTCACAGACTCCCCAACACAACAGGCTACCCATTCATTCACTCGGCGATGGCTGACGGAGAGCCTGCGTTCTTTAGGAGAGAGAAAGGTAAAGCTGGACACGCTCCATTAGAGGGACTCGGGGATGATAGTGAGAAGGTCACTTGTAAGCTGAAGCCTATTTTAATGAAGCTGGTCCCTGAATTTGGAGACTGAACTATCTGGGAAGTGCTGGTCTGATGCAATGTGCCCTACAGGCATTTAGCAAAGTCCAGATGGGAGTACTTGCTAGCAAAGCCCAGCTCTCAAAAAAATGTGCTTTTTCTTCTTGCACAGTGGTCTTTCATCCTGGTAGAGGATCTTCCTGGATCAGACAGTGTGGCCGATGTTGGGCAGGGTGCTGGTTGCTTATTGAGCTCAGGCTGAACGATGGTCTTCAGCCTGGTAATCTGCATATCCCTTTGTAATAATTGCTCTGTCTGTGTGCATTTCCCTGGGAGCTACAGGATGCTTTTTAACTTATCCTCATCAACGTAGAGGACTAGGAAAAAAAATGCCTGTAAAAGGCGAATATCATTGATCATCGTTGTACTCACTGTTCATAGCAGCTGTCTCTCTCCGGTCAGCTGGGTGCCATGTGGTTTTTAATACAACCTCTGGTTAATATGAACTCAAGACACGTTTATCTCAAAGCACATTTTGTTCTGAGTCTCTTGCATTTTAAATTATGAGGATTTACTGTTCAATTTAGCCAACTATGGAAATAAACAATAACACTAATGTGCCAGGCCTCTGGAAACTTCCCGTGGAAGCAAAGGCTAGGGTGTGAAGACAACTGATGGCTGATCAACCAGCATGTGCTAGAAGCAATGGATAACCCCGACAAGATGAACCCACTTACTCCAGGCGAGGATTCTTTAGGAAACCCCAAGAGAATTTTTAAAAATCCTCTTGTGCGCGGCTGTTTCTGGGTCTTCTCTCAGCAGCGGAGATTTCTATGCAAGAGGAATAACAGCTTTAATTATTGCCATAATTTGTAATTTCCAAGATTTCCAGGGAGTTTAAAACTCTGTAAAATATGTTTTGTTTTATTTTGTTTTTGACCAAGACAGTCAAAAGGCATGATTTGGACAAAGATGCGATTCTGCTTCTTTTAAGATTGTCTTCCTAGCTGTGCTGCACCCAGAGCTGCTGGGCAGGAGGGAGCTCGGTTCTTTCATATACTGTGGTTGAGAGTGTGAATTGGTGTGGAGGTCTGTGACGGATATCCTGCAAAATGTAAAACGTGCAGGCCCTTGACCCAGGAATTTAGGAAGGTAGGAATTTAACTCCAGAAAAAATTAGACAAGTGTGCTAAGATGTGTATCAAAAAAGCTCACAAAAGACAAATAGACTCTTAAATGCAGAGACAAACTGGTGGTTGCCAGAGGGGAGGTGAGTGGGAAAACTAATGAAGTAGGTAAAAGGATGGAAGGAAGGAAGGAAAGAAGGAAGGAAGGAAGGAAGGAAGGAAGGAAGGAAGGAAGGAAGGAAAGAAGGAAGGAAAAAAGAAAAGAAAAAAAAGAAAAACTCAACAAACTTTGGGAAACTTTAAGTCCTGCCCAGTGTGTTGGGGAGCAGGCCAAGTGGGAAAGTGCTGTGGGTAACCCTGAAATAACTGGGAAGAATCACATGGGAAGTCAGGTGGAGGGAGAGATGGAATTTAAAAGAGGTAAGATTTTTTTTTTTAATGTGACCATTTCACATTTTGACTCACACTAGATGCCATCTTGTCCTCATTTCTTTTGTGTGTGTTTCTCTTAAAACCTTTGCTTTTCGTAATTAGCTTGGAATTTACAATCCTATAGCTCCAACCTTTGACTGGTTAGCAAACATTGTCCACATTCTTGGGAAGATTTTATGACCATCCACTGTTTCATGTACACACTGAGGTTTAGCAAAGCACAGTATGAGGCAAAATAGTTCTATTGGCAACTTATGGACAATGGGCCTCCATTTCCTCGGAGCTTGACAAGGTAGAGATAGGGTCATCCCTTCTCAGTGGGGCTAAGCTACTGTCCTCATTCCAGTGTAGACATGATCCTGGTGGTTAAGCCCTGTAAGACTAGGTTTTGAGGACAAAACAGTGAAAAAATTTAGAACTTATTTTCCCTTCAAAGACCAAAAATAAATTTGGCAAGTCTATGTGCCCCATTAGTATGAGTGTGACTCTGTGTGTGTGTGTGTGTGTGTGTGTGTGTGTGTGTGTGTGTGTGTGTTAGTTTAGGGAAGCGCGATAGAGAGTGTAGATCCTGTTCCTACAGCATAGGGGGAACTTTCTGGAAAGCAAAGGGGCATGGCATCTAGGCCAAAATCTATATTGATTGGTGTTTGGAGGGATAGTGTAAGAAATCCCACTTCAAGGACGTGGATTCCTTGTGACCCATTCTGTGGGGTTCCCAATTCTCCTCATTTCCTTTTTGGGAATATGGGAAATCACCTTCATTTCAATGTCTTTCTGCCAACAGACAACCCTAGTGACTCTGCTCGCTCAGGGTTGGTTTTTCCTTCAGGAACATCTGTATCCTCCTTCCTTTCCTGCGTCTCTGCCCTAATGTCTTGAGGCTCGTCTGCAATCTGGCACATCATATGAAATTGCCCTGGATTCATTAAGGGGGAATGCATAGTTTTGAAAGGATCGCACAGTGGATTGCAGAAGCTCTCAAATTATCAGATGCCTGTGACGTTCGGGGTAGGGACAGAGCGTGGATTAGGGGCTCCGATTCCCCGTTCAGAGGTGTTTCTACAAGCAAGTGCTGATTAAATCTGCCAAGGAGCTCTTGCTTAGAACTATGGACAACTACCAGATTTCCATTGCATTAGCCAGTCAGTCAACTAGTAAATATTTATTGAGCACCTTCCACCCATGCTGGGTCCTGGGAATGGAGCAGTGACTCTGAATTCCATGGCACCGCGTGGAATTCTCTCCACTGGAGAGTATGGGCATTAAGGGAATATTTACCTGTGTGTTGAGCACCAAAGAGAGAAAGCGCAGAGTCTCAAGGGGGCATGTAATGCGAGAGCAAGCAGAAGGATTCCATACCTCTCATTTCATGACTCAAGTCTCCAAGTTGGGCCAAGGAGCTGTATTTATTTTTCAAGGGGACAGAGCCCTTGGAGGCCATGTGTGAGGGGAGTGCATGAGTATCTCATCCAGGGCCTCCTGAGGTAGTTTGGTTGTGCCCATTTGGTAGAAGATGAAACTAAGGGTAGGACATTTGCAATGATTTATTTTAGGTGACCCAGACTGGGGGAGCAAGAAGAGCTGTGTTGGATGAGTGGCTAGGTCAGTGGTGGCTGTATGGCTGCAGAGAGAGTGGAGCCCGAGACCCCCTCCTCCTCCTCCTCCTCCTCCACAGAGATGAAGGGTGGGCCAGCCCCAGGCACCGTGGTGGAATGCCTTGGCACCCCTTCCTAAGCTCCCCAAGCAGCAAGTGGGAGTGCTTTATGCTGCAGCTGTCCTCTGCGAGTGAGTGCCTGTCCTTCCCAACCTGTTCCTCCCCACAGCCCTCACTATCCCTCCTGGGACATGGCCCTAACCGGAGGGGTTCTCTGGGGTCTGGAGTTGGGGAATGCAGGGTGAGGAGGCATTGTCACTTTCTCAGAACTGGCCTTGGTTTTATGTAACTTTATCTTTTTTAAATATTTTATTTATTTATTTGAGAGAGTGTGTGTGTGTGAGAGAAAGAGAGCATGCATGAGAGGGCTGAGGGGCAGAGGGAGCAGCAGACTCCTCACTGAGCAGGGACCCTGATGCAGGGCCGGATCCCAAGACCGTGAGATCATGACCTGAGCTGAAGACAGATGTTTCACCGACAAGGGCTCCTAGGTAACTGTAAAAAATTATTAGTAATTATTTTTTTTTACTTTACTGAGGTATCATTGACAATTAAAAATATGTGTATTTAAGACGTACAAGTTGATGTTTTGTTAACCATGTATATTATAAAACATCCACCACAGTCGAGCCAGGGAAGGTAACCATCACCTCACACAGTTACCATTTTGTGTGCAGTGTGGTGACCACAAGTAAAATCTTCTCTCTTAACGCATTCCAAGTATACAACGCGGTATTGTTGAGTAGAAATATATTATGCATACACTTATTACTCCCTCACTTAATTATCTTGTATAACTGAAAATCTGGATGATATTTTTCTTCCCAGTTTTTTTTTTGCATTGCATTTCTTTTTATTATTATTATGATTATTATTATTATTTTAAATTTATTTTTTATTGGTGTTAAATTTGCCAACATATAGAATAACACCCAGTGCTCATCCCATCAAGTGCCCCCTCAGTGCCCATCACCCAGTCACCCCCACCCCGCCCACTTCCCTTTTTACCACCCCTTGCTCATTTCCCAGAGTTAGGAATCTCTCATGTTCTGTCTCCCTCTCTGATATTTCCCACTCATTTTATGTTGTGGTGAATGTTACCGTCTTAACCATTTTGAAGTGTACCATTCGGTGGTATGAAATACGTTTGTATGCCCCATGCAGACGTCACCCCGTCCACTTCCAGAACTCTCTTCATCTTGTTGGACTGAAAGTCTCCACCCTTTAAACAATAATTCTCGAGAACAATTTTCCACATGATCAGAGGGCTCTTCACCAACATGCAATTTTTGCATGTTTGCATTTGCATCTTTGCAAAGAGGCTTTGCATCTTTAAAAGAAACTAACATGACACACAAAGAAACAAAAATATCACCTTTCCTCATATCTGTTCCAGGAGCCAAATCAAGGTTTTGCTCTCATTTTCCCCTTGCAATTATTCTTTACTGGTGACATTTATTCCAGAGAGTGACATTTATTGAATACCCACCACACGCTGTCCTCAATGCTTTTAATATGAATTATTCCCAAGAAGAAATGGGAGGGAAGATGTTAGGGGCATATTTTTCCTCCAACAGGACATAGTGCAGCATTGTAGAAATGGTAAAATCAATAGATGAGAAGCATCTGTTGGGTAATTCTTACTCAGTAAAGAGGTAAAACCTTGCCTTGTTTGTGAGTCTTGGTATTTTCATGCAGCTGACGAAGGAATCAGGTCTGGAAGCAACCCCACAATTTGGAGGTTGTTGGGACAGAATTCAAACTCTGGTCCCCCAGACTCCGAAACCATTGCAGTGCCATTGCAAGAGCTTGGTTAGGTGCCATTGGATCCTAGACAAGGATGCCCTATGGCTGGAACCACCAGAGGAATGGGGAGCTGAGCAGCAAGAGGAGGAGAGTCCTGGCGCTCTGCTCTCCAGGAGGGGATAACGCTCGTTAAGCAGGAAAGTGCGGAGTGCATGTTCTCATGAAATGGGAAATAAGTTTATTTTGCATTTTTAGGTCATATCTTTGAAATTATTATGCAAATCTGATACATGAGTAAAGGGCAAGCAGCCACAGGCTGAGGTGTGGATCCTGCAGTAGGAGAAAGTTGGAGACCATGATGAAGAAGGTGCAACGCATAGATACTTGAAAGGCCCCGGGTTCCAGCTTCCACCTGGGTTTTGCAGGGCAGCTGTCAGTTTGACAGAGCATTTCACAGTTTGGGTCCTGCACCTGGGGAATGAGAAGAGGAGCCGGGACCTTTTTGCAGCCTGCAGCCTGCTCCTGCTCACCTGTCCCAAGGATGAACTTGGGGACCATGATTCATTTCAACTATCCTAAAAATGTGAGGCTCACCAAGCTTCATGCTGCACTGGTGTAAAGAGTTGAGCTTCATGTCCTCAGTCTACATTCTGGATCACTCTTGATGAGAACCCTCCAGATTCAGGAACACTGGGATAAAGGCTGTGCATACCTCTTGGTCCGTTTCTGTGATTATGCAAGGAATAATCAATTGAAATCCCCATTGATATTCTTGCTTATTTGGTTAAATGCTTTGGTTTAGAGAACAGGAATATGGGAAAAGCTCTGACTTGGTGGGTAAGGTCTAAAGTAGGGAAAAGATTAAAAAAAAAAAAAAAAGAATGTCTTAACTAAAGTCCTAGATCTGCTATTTACCAACTGTAGGATTTGGGCCACTTACTTAAATCTCCCCAGGCCTCCGTTTCCTATCTTGTAAAGTGCCCATTACTAGACATACCTTCTGTACTTGCTATAAAGGATTTTTCTTCAGGAACAGGATGTTAAAAGCATCTTTGCAAACTGCAACATGCAACAGGCTGTGGGTTCTGCATTCATTTATTTGCTCCTGCTATGATCTGAACGTTTGTGTCTTCCTCAGATTCATATCCTAGAGCCTACCCTTCCAGGTGTAGGAGGCAGGGCCTTTGGGAGGTTTCTAGGTCCTGAGGGTAGAGGCTGCATAGTGGGATCACTGTCCTTATAAAGGAGATCCCTGGTAACCCCTATGCCCCTTCCACATGTGAGGACACAGCAAGAGGCACCATCTAGGAACTAGGCTATCACCAGACATCAAATCTGCCCTTGTTCTTGGACTTCCAACCTCCAGAACTGTGAGTAATGAACATCTGTTGTTTATAAGCAGCCCGATGGACCAAGACCACTTCTAAATAAGTTCTGAGAGTTGATCATCAGTGACGACCCATCTGCTCTGGGAATTCCTGGGGAAGCAAGCACTGGCCTCCTTGCCCACGGGGAGCTAGAAGTCTAGAGGGCACACTTTCAACAGCCCTTTGAGTAACAGTAGAGAGTTATGTCATGTGGTCACTGCTGTTGAACAGGATGGGATGATCCTCTGTGAAGCCTTTCAGTGAGCCTGGAAGCTTCTGAGGCTGAGTTCTGAGTGCTTCGCCTCTCACCTTCAGAAGTGTTAGAGCAGCCAAGACTCTTTACATTTCAGAGGGTGTATGGGGACTAACTTTCATTTCCTCAGAGTGGGAAGTGATTTCCAGGATGTCTTTTAAAAATGAAACTCTGTTGGGATGCCTGGGTGGCTGTTGAGTGTCTGCATTAGGCTCAGGTTGTGATCCCGGGGTCCTGGTATCGAGTCCTGAATTGGGCTCCCTGCATGGAGCCTGCTTCTCCCTCTGCCTGTGTTTCTGCCTCTCTCTGTGTGTCTCTCAGGAATAAATAAATAAAATCTTTAAAAAATAATAAAAATAAAAAATAAAAATAAGACTCTGTTAAAGAAAGCAACAGACTAGTATGCTGATCAAATTTATCTTGCATGTAATATTGTAATGTTATTCTGTTGGTATTGGAATAATGCTCAGTCCAGTCTCCCAATAATCCTGGTGGACACTCCTATGTCTTTTGGGGACATGTGGGTTTAAAAGGCAAGCTCTAGGAAGGAGAGACACCCTGTCTAAGGCAAAGGGCTGGGAGAGAGTGGACTTTGGATCACGGCCAAGGCTCTCCACTTTGTTCAGTTTCTTTTACCTTCTTCAAATAAAGTTAATAATGGTTGCTTCAAGAGAGTCTTGAGAAATCATGACCATATGGATTCTTGGATGTAAGAGGCACCCAGTAAATGCCAGCAGGGCCTAGCAGAGTGGCTTGCTTGTAATAGATGCTCAAGGAAATGGTGCGCGGCGGTCCAGCATCCTCATCCAATGCCTGTGTAAGGACAAGTCAAGGAGAAGCAGCTTTCAGAGCTGAGTCACTGCCGGAGGGGCAGACACACGCCCGTTACCTTACTGTTATTGTTATTGGCAACAAACATTTCTCTTGTGCTTGACGCGTACTGCCCAGTGAACAAATTAAAGCAAGCTAATAACAACATCCCTTTGCTAAAGAATTAATTCTGTCTTCCTGTGTCCCAGACCCCTTCTCGGGAGCCTGATTTCTCGTGTTTTGACATTGCTGATGAAGCATTTCCATAATAACAAGCCTCTTTACAGGCCTCCAGCTTGCGGAGTAGAGCACTGATTTGTATCCTTTCTAAGGAGCACTTAGGTGAGAGGGAGACAAATGACACTGACTCCGGGCCAGCCTGGTTGCCTACCCTAGCCGGGAGCTGGAGACTGAGCCGGAGCAGCATTCTCTTCCAGGCTTGGGAAGGGGCTTGAGTTTCCCTTGGTTGGGATTCCAGGGAGGAGGCTGAAACTTGTGTCCAGCAGTTTTGGGTTCCAGCTAAGGAGTGTTGTTAGGCCCTTTCTAAAATAAAGTAGTCCTGCCCTCATTAGGGAGCCGGGAGGCCGCCCCGGTGCAAACCAGAGATTGGGTTTGTGGTTGGTCAGAGCCGCTGGGTGCTTAGCAATTTGAGCCTGGGGTGGGGTGGGGGGGGGGTTCTAATCTCTGAGTTGGCACAAGTACTATTTCTTGCTTGCATTGAAGGACAGTCCCAAGTAGAAAATTCTAAACAAAAATAAATCAATAAAAATGTACATGGTTTCTTTGTGATTTATTAAGGATCACATCAATATTGTGATCACTCTAATTATTACTGTGGTTCCCAGGCCGTGATTCCTTTCAGCTCACGTAGCAGAGAAGTAAGCTAAATGGCTTTTCATATGTATGTCGTGGACAGGCCAGCAAAAAAGGACAATGGCATTTTTTTTCTTATTTCCCCAGTTCCCTCAGGAGCTTGAAGGATGACCTGAATTATAGATGCAGAGAGTTCTAGAAAATTCCCCGGGTGCGTGTGCACCTATGCACACGCTTGGGGAGAAGTGGGCAGGGAGAGGAAGGAAAGAACATCCCCGAATGGTCCCTGTGGCATCCTGCTCAGTGACATTTAGCAAATCAGGGGGATCTATCCCACCTCGTGCAGTTGGGCAGCTGCAGTCTGCCGGGGTAGCAGCAACAGCTCTCAGTGAGACTTCACTCCCTAAACTTCCCCAGGGCCTGGGGGAGCGAGACAAGGTGCAAGTGCTAGAATTAGGAAGTCACTTATCCCCCGTGTTCTCAGGTATAAAACCAATCTATAGTCGTTTGGCTCCAATGATTCTGTAATTTCCAACCCTAGTTAGCGAAACTGCCCCATGATTTTTAGTCCAGTCCGTAATCCCGAGTCTTGTAAGAGTCACATACATATTATATGTGTGAGTTAGGATGTTTTCAGCAGTAAGGATAGAAGGACCTTCTGAACAGGGCTTGAACAATTAGGGTATTTGCTTTGCGAGAGGACGTGAGTTCTAAACAGGAGGTTCCCAGGTTGGCTCCGTGACTTGCTAATGCCCTCCAGCCCCCGCCCCACCCCCCGCCTGGCTCATCCCATCTTTCTGGGCGGCTAAAAGGAATTTATTATTATGAGCGGTTGGTTCACAGGGGTGGTGGAGGCTGAGAAGTCCCAAGATCTCCAAGCCCGAGACCTAGGAAAGCTGGTGGTGGAACTCAGGCTGAGTCCAAGGAACCAGTGGTGTAAATACCTGTCCCAGCGCAGAGGGCATGATATGGGGTGTTCCAGCTCAGACAGCCAAGTGGGACCAAAAAAAAAAAGGACTCATTCCTTCTTCCTCTGATTTTGTTCCATTTAGGCCCTGGGCAGATTGGGTGATGCTCCCCATCCCGGAGAGAGCAGTCATGTTGAGTCCCCTGATCCAAATGCGAGTCTCCTCCATACACACCCGATCGAGGTTTCCCCACGCACCTGTGACCTAGGGGGGTTGACACCAAAATTGACCATTACTAGACCTGTCGTCATTTCTGCTTAACTCCCGGGCCTTTTGTCTGGACTTTCAAAGCTGCCAGAAGGAAGCTCATCGGAGGATGATGCTCTGTTATCTTACGGACTCAAAGGAGAGAAACAAGTCTGCGTGAGGAGACAATAGAAAAGGACCTATTCGTGTTATTTGTGCCTTTCCTGACCACTGACTTCTTCACTCCGTGGAGGCATCTGTTCTTCAGCCTGAGTTTCCGTCAGCACATTTGGACCTTATACCTTTAGGCTCAGAGGATGTTTTTTTATACCCTGACAGTTACAATCAAAGCACAGGGATTACTTAAGCTAACAAGTGAGGATCCATCACAACAGAAATGCAAACAGAACTTTAATTCATCATTCTGCTAATGGCTCTTCCTTGGTACATTCGTCAGCCTCGGCTTCATCTCTGTCCTAATAAATACGCTGCATTGCTTTATGACCTGTCTGCTGCGTGTGAACAGAAGGAGAGTTACTGTGGCCCCTATTAGGTGGGAACGTGGTGGAATGAAGGGCTTGCCAGGGGTGTCTTTTAATCTCATCGTGTACGTCTTCTAGCTGGATGAACACCCATTCCTCCCCCCACGCTCAGCCCATCCCTCCTTCCTTTGGCATTCTCAGTGTCCTTTTCAGTTCCAAATAGCCCCATGTTTGTATGGTTATGCCCTGGACCCACAGCCCAGCATTCCCTTCCAAATGGGGGTACCCTGGATGTCAACACAAAGGTTGTGAGACAAAACGGCCCCAGGCAAGGTCCTTTGCTTATACCATGTGGCAGCCAAGATAGAAACTAAAGACTGTTGGCTTAGTTTCGACATTAATCATACAAGCTCAGATCTTTGTCCATGAGTAACATTTACCCCAAAGCACAGTGAGGTTTAGTCCAACACCTGATTTATAGTGTTTTTATTTTACTTTCTCTGTGACCTGATATTGCTGTGCCCATGAATGCATTAGTCAGCTTGGGTTGTCCTACAGGACCACAGCCTGGGAGGCGGGGGGCGGGGGTGGGGAGGCGGCCTAAACAACAAACATTTATTGTTTCCCAGTCTGGAGGCTGGAAGTCTGAGGTGGAGGTTTTCCAAAAGGTTGCATTCTTCCCGAAAGGCTCTCCCCTTGGCTTGTGGATGGCCATCTCCATGTAGTCTCCCTTCCCCAAGCATCTGTGTCCTACTCTCCTCTTCTCATCAGGACCCCAGTCACGCTGGATAAGAGCCCACCCCTTGTCCTCATTTTAACTTAATTACCTCTTTAAAGACCCTTTCTCCCAATACTGTCATAGTCTGAGGTACAGGGGGGCTAGGCCTTCAACTCAGGGATGTTGAAGGGGAACACCATTCCGCCCATAGCAGCAGAGCTGGCGCTCACTCACCCAGAAGGTCGTGGCGTTTGGGGAAATTTTTGAAAGGAGAGGAGAATTCTATAAACTGAGTAACACAGTCAGAGGATTAGAGACTTCGCAATTTCTGTAAAGTGAATGCCTATGGCTGCCACAGTCTTTGAAATGAAGGTAGCTCCCAGAGAGACGAACTTAACGTAGATTTTGAAACTTCCTAGTGACCTGAACACAGGAGGCGTGTCGGATGTGCAAAGCCAGAACTTTAGAACTTGGGAGATTCAGGATCATGTGTTGATACCTCCTTGTGGCACCTCCAGCTGGTAGCTCTTATGCACAGTTGAAGGTAGCTGGGGCGCAGTGGGTGGTGGGGCCCGTTCCAGGGAAAGCCCTCACTCCCCTTCTCCTTCCCACCACAACCTGCTTTCCTGTGGATTCAGCGGGCTAGTTAGGGGCAGAGGCAGAAACTGAACCCAGGTCCCACTGAACAAGTCACATCTGTCCCTCTGAGCTTAACTCAGACACATCTGACCTCATACAAGCAGAGGTCAAAACCAGAAATGTCTGGGCTCAGCAACCCTAGACTTCCGCTTCTCAATACGGGGAGGAAACAGAGCTGGGCCCGTTCCCAGTTTGCATGTTCTCCTGTAAACCCAACTGGCCACCAAGCCACAACCGCAGAAAAGAACAGAACCAAGGAGAGAGAGGTCACAGTTCAGATTCAGTCCCTCAAGTTCTTCCTCGAGATGGCTGGCTTTCGTTTAATGTCAAGTCTTCATTTTTAAAAAAAAAAAATTATTTATTTTTTTAATCGAATTTCGATCTGCCGACACAGAGTATAACACCCAGTGCTCATCCCACCAAGTCTTCAGATTCTGCAGGGTTGGGGCTCCCCGAGGACGACCTTAAATTGCAGGACGTGAAAAAAACTCCCCACCCCCTGAGTTGAGGAGAAAAACAATGCAGCTATTTAGGGGCCAAGTTTCTGTCCCTTCCCCCACCCAGACGCAGTCACGCGGGTAACCAGTTTTTCCAGGGGAAAGATTTTTTTTTCCCTGTCTTTTTAGGGGACCAACAAATACTATTTACTAAAGGAAAAAAAAAAGAGCCTGTGTCGATCCCACAAACGGAGGGCTTCGCATCTTCTCAACACAGCACACTGCATTACTCAGCGCTGAGTTATTATGTTTCTTTGCAGAGAGCAGCCGACTCTGAATGTATTAATGATTCATGCTTCCCTTGGCAGAGCATAATGTATACTAATCACACAGAACCAGGGTACAAGAGCACTTTAAATGCATTTGTCCAGTTAATAGTTTGACTTAATCTGATATTTCATTGGGTCACCGACCTTTTCATTGTAGGTAATGTACAGAGGAAAATGTATGGTCCACACCGTGGTGGTGAATCAACAGAGGGCTTTCCGGTTACCAGGCAACGTGCCACTTAGGCTTTGCCTCTGCATAATTCTGCCCGTAGTTGTGCCTCTCTGGGCTGACGAACTTCAGTGTGGCTCCGTGAGCTCAGGGCTGCGTGTGCGGGCCCGCGGGCCCTCGCGTGTGGGTCTGGTCTGCGTGTGTGTGTCTGTGTGTGCGTGAGTCTTGGGGAGGGGAGACACCACGGGCATAAAGCAGCTCATTTATGCCTCTTTTTATAGGCATTAAGCCGTGAGCTCCCATTATAAACAACCGCACCAGAGTTAATACTCAATAAACAGTATGGTTTATAAGCAATTAGGGACCCAGATCTCGGAATAAGACAGTTCAGCAGAATGAGAGCCTCTACCCTCCCAATGCTTATGGTGAGATATGCGGCTTGTTAAAAGTGTCATGATTCTCCTTTAAAAAGCAATTAACAGTTTGGTATAGTTCGGTCTGCCAGGCACAGTTTCTTAATCAAATGTGAGCGCAATCAAAGAGGCACTTCTCTGCTCTCTGTGATGGACAGTCTTTTACCCAGAAAGCACAGTGGAAAAAAAAAATAAAAGGATGAAATTGACGTTCTCTCCTGTTTGTTTATCAGACCGAGAGTCTGTTGAAGACATCACGATGAGTCTGATAAATGCATTTTGTCAGGTTTTCAAAGAAAGCCAGCCCGCTACTCCATTCTGCTGATGTCTTTGTATTTCTTAGTCAAGTAACTTCGTAGGTTAAAAAAAAAGAAAAAAAATCTGGTCTCCAGTTCCGTCCTGAAATCGTGGCGGGTGATTGGAGAAACAACACACATTCGCTGTGCGTCTTCTTTTATGACGAGGAACGCAAATCCATCGTTCTTGTCCTCTGCAGCCACTGGTTTTGTGGTAGTTTATAATTGGATTCAAAACTAAGTTAGAGATTTCCTTTACCTGCCATATCTGAGGCTAATGAGCCGTAGTTTTAAACACACTTACTTAAATGATGGAAGCTTCCAACACCGTGCTGAGATGCTGGGAAACTGGGCAGAGACAGATGCGTTTCCTCCCTTCTGGGGACTCACCATCCAGGAGAGATTTATAATCAACTACACGTCTCCTTTTAAAGCCCCATGAAATGAGTGTAGCCTAGATCAATACTACTGGCATTCTAAAATCACTTATTCGACACTTTTATCCAAAAATTGAATTTTTTTTAATCAAGGGTGGAGGGAAATGTGCACAAAGAGAAGAGAGATAATGTAATGTGCAAAGATAGTTGGCGGAAACGTTGAATTAAACACCAAATTTAAGACTTGATTCATCTTTCGTCCCTTCCTGGCAGCTTTAGGCATTTCAGGATGTCGTGTTGGGAGGCTATCTGTTGAAATTCCTCCATTTTATGACCCGATTCCTTTCTATCCAACTGAAGGTGTGGGCGATAGAGGACACAAGCGTGTTCATACTTGTCAGCTGTGGAGACTCTGGTGTCATCTGAGAGATGACCACACTGAGTGGATAATTTCTAGTGGTCCCTCTCTGACAATCTGTGATTTAGCAAATCACTGAACTCTGAAAAATTTTCACAAGGTTTAGGGAAGAGAAATCGATAAAAGGAAAAAGCAATAACCGAGGGGGAAGGAATGAGGTCAAAGGACTTCTTTAACAGTCAGGTGTAAATGTGCAGACTGAAAGCCAAACTTCGAATGGACCAAATTTTAGAAAAACATGCAAGCCAGACTTTCAAGACACTTAATTAATTCTTGGAGCCAGAGCTTGAGCGCTGTCAAGCATGGGCTGGGAAAATTTTATTTTCCCCCTCGTGGGGTATTTAGAAGGCCACTGTACCAATATTATGCAGTCTCCAGTGGAAAAGTGTAAACAGTCCCTAAGCCCAGCATTGTTTGTGTATTTTTTTCATCCCACAACACTTCTACGAGTCTTTTGTACGCCGCATGTCCCAGACTTTATTCCCCAGGGAGGCGGGGGTGGTTTCCACCACCCTTTGTCTCATTTTGAACTTCTGCTCTGTACCCGGCTCCCCAGTTCTGAACATGGAAGAGGAAGACCGGCTGTGAGAGTATCCCTCAGCATCCAAGAGGAGATGCATGTGGAATCCTGAGGAATAATTCAAGAGTTGCAGAATTTCTTCTCTCCTTAGCAGAGTTTAGAGGATGAACTAGAGTTTGAGGAAGTATCTGGTGCTCTTTGGAAGTCAAGCCATACCGTGAAGCACATACGTCTCCTCCAGGCAACTCCTTAGGAATGTGCCTATTCATGCAAAATTCCACAGTTAGAAATGCATTCCTTCAGCAGCAAGGTATGTCAAAAGGATCTCTATTCAGCCACAGTCAGCCACTCACTGTAATTAGGTAGACTGAGTCCCTTCTAGTGGACCAAGTCGGCTGATGGAAGGGTAGTTACGAGGGAGGGGGTGGAGTAGGGATCTAAAACAGAGATGGTTCTCCTAGTCAGAAAGGGGATTATGATAAAGGAACAGTACGTACAAGAAGCAAGGATTTGCATAAGGATATGGGGCAATGCTGAATGCAGTCCACACTCACCAAATAAGTTTCTCTGGGATTTACCTGCTAGCCGGCTCTCCCTTTCCAGAAAGTGCAAAGTGGAGTGACCAGCTCCCATGTTGTCTCCTCCTTAACGGACTTTTTTCTTTTTTCCCCCATAGCCAATGTAGTCCCAGCAGGCACTGAATTCTCACTGGGGTGGATAGTGGGATTTATCGAAGGGAGAAGCACAGTCAGTATTGATGATGGCAATGAGGGGGTCAATACTGACATCCATAGACAACAAACCCTGATCGTCACTGAAACACAAAGTCAGTGGTTTGAGGGGGGAATCAGATCACCCTACATGTGCTCCCAGAAGCAGCGGAAAATACCTTTTCAAAGGGTGTTTTCCCTTAGCTCCACCATTTGGCGTTGATGCTAGCGGTTGACAGTGTGCAGGCCTGGAGAAGTTGGGGAAGTGGCATTGCTACTTTTTGGCTTTTGAACAGACGGGGACACTTGCTCTTGCCCATCAGAGACACATCTGTTTTTTGATCTTGATTTTTGATGGTGACATCCCCCTCCCATGCAATAGCACTGAGAGCAGATAAGAGAAGCAGGTGGGACTAGCTGAAGGGATTTGGGTCGGCCGCAGGGGTGTCTGTAGCTCAACTGTCGAGGCCCATTTTACTCTCCCCTGCAAAGATGCACATTCACACTCATTGATTTCCTGTCCCCCTTCTCTAAAGGAGGCTTTCCTTCCCCTGATTAATTATTAAGTCATTGAATAAAAACCAACATCAGAGAGAGTTTGTTAAAAAGAAAACTTCTCTGCTGGTCCAGGGTTTCTGGTAAATGGAATATTGTCACTCTCTCTGAGAGAACAATGCCCCAGCCCCTCATGGCCTCGGGTGCTCAGACACCCACCATTGCCTATTTGCCACCCAGCCGTGCCCAAGGCTGTTTAAGGAGGAAAGATGTGGACACAGCACAGATGATGGGCACAAGAGATGACAGCTGCCCTGTTGTCCAGAGAGAGCGTCCAGAGTCTCTGAGAAGTGACCTCTTCCCCCCACTGGTGGTTCCCCTCCCGCTCCCCGGTGTCCTTTGGCCATGGGCATAGCGTCATATTTCACCGTCACGGATCCTGCTTTGAAAAGCAAACATCACCTGGGGGACAAATTCATATTTGGTAGAAGTGACAGGTGACTTGGCTCTTTCCTGAGAGCGGGTTGTGATGGGAGAGGGGGAAGGGACATATGGTTTGGGTACCTGCAGGGAGATGGCGGGAAAGACGAGCTTCTCCGGGAGTATCTGCAAACACATCTTCAGCGGTGATTGTGCTCCAGACACGGTTTAAGGACTTAGCATGGGTCCTTATGTCCATTTCACAGCTGAGAGGATGGAGGCAGAGGAGATAAGTAACTTGTCTGAAGTAACAAGGCTAAGCTGGGGATCCAGGCAAGCCCAGGTCATCCTCCTGACAGCCACAGTCTTCATAGAAGGTTCTGAAACTCAGGTCTGTCTTGGTTTCTCCATAGAGAAGGTGGACCTGTTGCAATCTGATTTTTAAAAAAGATTTTATTTATATATTCGACACAGAGAGAGCGCGTACAAGCAGGGGGAGCCAGAGGGAGAGGGAGAAGCAGACTCCCTGCTGAGCGAGGAGCCCAACGTGGGGCTTGAACCCAGGATCTTGGGATCATGACCTGAGTTGAAGGCAGATGCTTCACCGACTGAGCCACCCAGGCACCCTGCCAACTAATTTCACTTTTGTGACCCACGTGGGCTGCAGCCCTGTACAGACAACTTGAGGTCAAGTGGACAGGAAAAGCAGGCTCCAAACTCAGGAGAGCTGCTTGGAGTCCTGGCCATGTCACGTGGTTGGTTCCCAATTGGGATTGGTTTTCCTCCTGCTCTCCTTCTCTTCTCCTCCCTGTGCCCCACCTCCTGGCTTTACATTGGTTGTGTTGGTGAATGGGATCTGAACCCTTCTCTCTAGATTTCCGTTCACTTCAGATTCGAGTCCAGCTTCTGTATTTTCTTCTGAACTTGAGTGGTACCTTGGATTTATCCTGGAGTAAAGAAGCACTGTAAGGAGAAGTCTAGAATTGTTCTGGATCCTAGCATCCTCCCAGGGAAACATGGCCCCACGAAGGGGCTTCCTTGGCATGATGGATTGGGGAAACTCTGGGTGGGTCATCTTAGTCTGGAGGGCTTGTCAACAGGCATGGGAAGAAGAAGGCGCAGCCAGGAATACAGCTAAACAGGACTCATGCAATGTTCAAAGAACTCTTCAAGTGCAGCTGGCAAGTCACAATTTCTATTTCTAGAAGAATCTCATTAGTTTTCCCTCCATCCTCTTGCAGCTCTAGTAAGAGTGTCTTCCACGTATGCTGGCAGGGATAAAGGTGGCCTCACCCTTCTGTGATGATCTATAAGAACAAAGCCATTCGAGTAATTCCAGAGCCTTCTACCAATTCAGTGTGCATCAAAGGGAAAACCACAAGCTCAGACTCTTGAATGCAGAACAAGTGTATTAGCACCATGGGAGTGTCAATGCATGTTTTTCTCCCTTATTTGCAGAGCTGCTAAAGTCAGAGATTGTCCCAGAGGGAAATTCTGTGTTAAGAAACCTATGGAATACAAGACACCTGGGTGGCTCAGCGGTTGAGCATCTGCCCTCCACTCAGGGTATGATCCCGGAGTCCTGGGATTGAGTCCCGCATCGGGCTCCTCTTGAGAAGCCTGCTTCTCCCTCTACCTGTGTCTCTACCTCTCTCTTTGTGTCTCTCATGAATAAATAGATAAAATCTTAAAAAAAAAAAAAGAAATCTATAGAATACAACTTGAGGACATGGCTATGATGTCCAATCACTCCTTGAAGACTGGGGCAAATTTAAAGGCACTTGTCACTGTCAGAGCTGTCCATCAACCCCTGGTATCCTGCTCCCAGACACTTGTGACTCGGGTTTGCCAACCTGCTGGGCACAAGGTCTCATGCTCAGTGCATGTGACTGCAAAAATGGTCCTACAGATATCATGCTTATTTTATGAGTCAAATGAAAACAGATAGAAGAACTTAAAATTGAAGTTGCAACCCACATGTACATCAAGGGATGAACAGGAAAGCATCATGTGGTCTGTGCATATAACGGAATATTAGCCTTTAAAAAGAAGGAGATCCTGCCTCACGCTGCAATGTGGATGTCCCAGGATGTCGTGCTGAGTGAAAAAAGCCAGTCATCACAGTAGGATGAATGTTGTCCAATTCCACTCACATGAGGTACCTCGAAGTGTCAGTTCATAGGCACAGAAAGCAGCAGGTGGTTTCGAGGGGCTGGAGGAGGCAAGAGAAGGTGACCTGTTGTTTAGTGGTACGGAGTTTTCGATTTGCCAGACAATCCAGTTCTGGAGATCTGTTGCACCACCAGGTATATATAGTTAATACTATTGTAATGAACTCTTATAAACAGTCAAGGTGCTAGATTTTATGTGGTGTATTTTTTAACCACAAGTTGCAATGGATTAAGTTGCAAATCCATTCCTCATTTACCGAAGAAAATGCTCTCAAAATACTGAGCAAAGGAAGTGCAGCACAGGGGAAGCAGAGAACGTTCATCTATAGAATATTTTCTCTATCCACGTTGGGGAAGATCTGTTTGAGGAGCAGGTTCTCAACTATAGATTATTTCCTGATACGAGGATGGAATGATGAGATTAATGAACCCATTTTCTCAAAACCCATAAGGCTAGAAGGGCATGGGACAGAGTTGGCCTTTGAAGGGCGCCTCCTTGCGCACACCAGGCCTGTGCCAGCCCACGCCGGGCACTGTCTTCCGTCTCCCCCAGCTCTGGGATGCTAGCGTGATCCTGAGCGTCCATGCACAGATTGCAAAACTGAGGTCCACCCCCGGGAGGTGAAGGGACCTGCACCCAGCTGGTAACTGTAGGGGTTACCAGAAATTGCAAGTTCTCCGTCACAATTATTTACTGCACCATTAGCTGCCTCTTGAAAGGTTAGCTTTGATTAATCTTGCCCCTCGTGCATGCCCATTTGTTCAACAGCTTCAGCTCCATCAACCCACTATCAGCCAACATCCATTTCTCAACCTCATTAACAAAGATATAATGAGAGAATTCCTGCATGCCTCGAGGACACGGAGGTACACCAGGCTGCTGACATTTCCCCGGCATGACGGATTCCTAACAAACTTGCATTAATTAGTAATAATCCAAATCACCTGTTGGAAACTGGGTCCCAAAAACCCCCTGGAGCACACCCGACCTACCAATTTACTTCTTCCAGAATTAACCTTTGCTTCTTTTTGCCATGCCGGGATATCCTTTGGCTGCCATCTGTCTTCTGTCCATCCTCCTCCCCCCCCGCCCCCCCGCCACACACAGACACACACCCCATTCCCTTCTAATTGTGCCAGGTACTTCCAAATCCAAACCCGTAAGCTTATCCTCTCAGTGCAGCTGTCCATCACAGGGGCTTGATGATCAGAATTTCCTGAAAGTGCAGCATGTGTATCTTCCTCCCTATTGGCCTTTCTTTCCTTCTTAACAGCGCTCACCTATTTTCTGATGGGAAAACCAAGAAATTCAGAGTTGAGGGGTTCTTTCTCTTGTCACCAGTTGTTGACATTACATTGATTTACTTTAAGCAATGGCTTTATTTCTGGTCCATTTTATTCCCAGGCATTTATTTATTGTTTTAACTGTGCTTTCTATTCTTTGTTCCCAGCAGTTTTCATGAACCTGAGTTCCTCCTGGCCCAGACAGAACCTCTTGGATGCAACTCTCAGAGGTTGATGTGTCTGGTGGATTCTTTGTGCAGTGGTCATGTGTGGACAGATGTGACTTCTTTTGCATTCTGACCAGTGAAGCTTATAGCAAGGTAGGTCAAGAGTTCTTGCACGCTAGGATTGGTAGAATGGACGTGGGATGATGTTCTCATAGTTGAGGTCTACCAGCAAGTGTCTCTGTGCTGGTTCTAGAGTCTAGATGTGGAGAGCCTCTCAGTTCTCCTGCAGCCTGGGGGATCCATCCCAGCCAACAAACCACCAGGTCTTGGGAGATGTGCCTTTGCCTTGCTCACTGCACACTGACCAATGGAGTCCTTTGCTGGAAATAGTAATGTTCTGCTATTAAGATGGCCATGCAGTACATTAGTCTTCATGTGAATTGATGAAAACTTCAAAAATATCGAACTATAAACCTTAGGTTTTAGAAACTAACCACGGTACCATTTTTAGAAAGCTGGAAGCCATAGTATGATGCCCTTGGTCAAACTCCCAGAACAATAACACTTTATAAGCAGTAAAATCAATGTGCCGTCAAATTAGTTGACACTTCTCAAAATCTATGGAGGAAAACAAATAAGCAAACAAATATTAGCTCTAGTGGAGGGACAAATGTGGAAACAGAGAAATCACAGGAAAACCTGTATTTTGACACAACTGGGACAGACTCAGAACCTCTAGCCCATCGTGCTGGCATTGAGTCCACTTCTCCCAGATCGGAAGGCAGCACTGCCAAGTAATAGGTATTATGAGATTATTTTTAATTCCAGTAGTAAATTCTGCAACCTGACCTATTAATTAATGGAACCTGTAATGTTATAATGAACCTATTGCCAATTCACTTGTGGGTTATTAATACATTAATAATTAATATTGTAATAGATGCAGTATGGCACGATTGCGGACAATAATCCATTCTTATACAATTGCAGGTCTAAATTTCATTTTTATCCAGGTGATACATGGGCATCATTGAGGGATCAAATACCTGTAGTTCTGAAAAGCTTATATTGAAAAATGTCTTGTGTTAAGGCACAAGGGCGCAGAGCCTGACGCATAGACTGTGTGGAGGTGTTTTTTTTTGGTAGGTGATCCCCAGGAGCACTGGTAGAGGAGTGGGAAAGTGAGAGAGGAAGAGGAGGGAGGGATCCAGTGGGTGAGTACTGCTGTGCACGATGATGCTGTGTGCAGCTGGGGTCTAGCCACTCCCAGCAGCTCTGGATTGGAGGAGGAGGACGTGCCTCAGGGTTGACCATCCCCCAAGGACTGAAGGAGTCAAAATATTCGCTATTCGCTTCTTATCCATGGTTGGTCTGAAGGTCACTGGGAGCACCTCGTCCTCAGCGCTTCCACCTGCCCAGGGCTGAGCGCAGTTGGATAGAACCTGCAGAAGAGCCCCAGAGCCTTCCAGCAGGTGCAGGAAAGGCAGGGGACAGCTGTCTCCTGACAGCTGTCTCTGGTGACTCTCATCTTCCTCATCCCATGCCCATTAGAAGAAGCCACTTCCAATGTTTTAGTTTTTCTAGTCACCCCTGTATTTCCTAACTACACACACATACTACTATTTAATTTATGATTTTAGATAATATCTGGTGCCTTTTTTATGAGTTGAGGGTTTAGCTCTCATAAACCATCGCCAGCCCTTCCTTCCTCTTCCTCTGTCTTCTGTGTCAAACAGTGGCTGCGTCAGTCAACTAAACGACGCTAAGTGAGGATTTTCACTAATGAGTCAAGAGGCATAATTTGATTGCATTTTCTGTCTTATACTACTATTTGTTATTCTTGGAATTATGGCCTCGTTTTTCCATTCACCGAGTTTTTTATGTACTTATCACTAACTCTTTCCAGATGCTCTAACACATCTGGCATGTACCTACTGATAACCTTGCCAAATGCTCCAACGCGGTTCCAGACAATCCATCAGCTCCACCTGTCTCCCACCTCTCACTGGGGGGTGTCTCCCTTACTTCCCACTCTCCTGTTCCAGTTTGTTCTTGAAGCCTGGCACAGAGCTAAATCCCTGGGACTCTCCTGTGCTGCCATCTCCTGTGTTTCCTCCATCCCATGCTAGTTGAGATGGAATATGCCCTCATGGGGGAAGTAAGCAGGATAGGTGTGTCCCCTGGAGCCATCCAGCGCCTCTGCACATGACCACCTCTGCCTGGTTGCAGGTGTCTGGGAGCAAAATGAGTGACCCAGGCCAAAGTCCTAAATCTCAAGGTTTTCACTTAAACTTTGTTTTCAGCATAAGACTACTGCCTCTCAGCCTAGCGTCCCAAAGTCCAGAGCATGTTATATTCATTTCATTTGGACAATTATCCTCTTGTCTCCCCTAGCAGACTGGGGAGCAGTGGTCTCCTGGCTGCAGGGGTTGGGGTGAGGGGGCTCCCCGTGGTACTACGTGCAGACTTGAAACAGGGCCTGCTGTTGTTGGCCTTCCCCAACCTCCCCTGCTAGAGCTCTCCCTCTCAGCACTTCCATACTCTACTTCTCATACATGTTGCCCCTTTGCAAGCATTTTACTGTCTGTGCCTGCAGGCCCTGTGCCACTCCCGTCCACTTCGCATCTTCTAAAATATACCGATGTTTCCTGTTCCCTGTGACACCTGTTGCCCATCTCCTTTTCTTATGAATGAATACCAGTATCATTTTGTTCCTTCCATTTTGGTGGGTAGGGGTATGTGGGCTGGGCATTGAGACAAGCACACGTGATCAGGCCTGTGTGTTCAAACATACTCTTCCAGGAACACTGGGAAACGTCTGCCTAGGGATCACTGTCTATTTTTGCTTCACTGCCACCCTCATAATAGATGGCGCACCAATTTATTGTGAGCTAATGGGTTAAAAAGAAAGAAAGATACCACTTCTTTTTAGTCCAAGAAGTTTAATAAGAAGATACAAACAGGGCTACTGGAGTGTGACCAGGAGGGAGCAGATCTGCAGAGTGCTTAGGGGAATGCGGCATGCCCATCGGGTCCAGAGTACACCTGCTACTCTCAGGTACCCCCCGTTGCTCCTGTTATCACACCAGCTGATGGACCCACTTTGGCTTGGATTTGCTTTTTACCTTGTGTCTTGCAAGCTTTGTTTCATGTGGGCTCAGACCTGATCCAAATTTACCTTGATTTTTTTTTTCCTGGCAGGGTTCTCTGGTTTGATCTACTATAGGATACTCACAATTGCTCTGCACTTTCAAAGGCACACCCTTCTGGTGTGTTCCCTCAACTGGCTTGCCCGTGGTTTTCTGCAATGACTTGGGCCCGGCCAGGACCGAGTTGGGAACAGCAGTGTTCTGACCTGGGACTTGATTATTGGCATGATTTCTACTAGAGATCACAGGACCATCTGTTGCTCCTGACCTTGGATGTGTATCTCATGGCCTAAACTGAGATATGACTTATGTACAGAGAAATGTACAGATTGTGATTATACAACTCAGTGAGTTTTGACAAATGCTTATACCCATGTAACTGATACTCCGTCCAAGGGTATTTTCCTCATCTGGTCAATATTTTCATTGAGAAAGGATCCCACTCCCCTCAACCCTGAGACTTGACACGGCACAATGGAGTCCTTTGTCCATTTGCAAAAAGCTGAAGTAGAAAGGCGAAAGGCTCTTGAAAACTTGCATTTGTGAGCTCGCCTTTATCAAGTACTTTGGGCACAATGCAAGCTTCAAATGCACGCAGTCCTCCCTTCCAACGGCGCACAGCAAAATCTTGTCACAAGGTCTTGCCGGGGTATGCAAACTGCCTCAGGGCAGTTACACAGGTTTGCCTTTTAGCAATGGAATTCCTAGATTCACATAGTAATGGGATTGGAAAAGGTGCAGTGTGACCAGACCTAAACTCTGTCTTTCTGCACTTCTTCCCATCTCTGATCTGGAGCCTCCGAGATTTCATTGATTCATTACTGACTCCCGTAACCCTGCCCCGCACCCCACCATCCCATTGCAGATGGGTCAGCACAGCAATCTCCATGCTCAGGCTCCAGTCCAAACCACATACTTTTGCAATCCAGTTGTTTTCGAAATACCTGATACTTCACAAAAAAGACCAGCTTCCTCGCCCACCACTTGTTCACACTTCAGTAATTGCAATGCCAAACTTGTAGTCGCTCAGGCTAAAGACTTTAGAGTCATGTAGGACTCCTTCTTCTTTCTACATCCAACCTATCAGGGAATCCTGTCAACCCTTCTTTCTGTGTACAGCCAGAATCCAACAATTTCTCACCTGATTCACCTTAGTCCGAGCCACCTTCTCATGCCTGGTCTATGACCGCATCCCAACTGGACACTCTCATCCCGCACCTGCTTCTTTCCTGTCTGTGCCCTGTGCGGCAGCCAAAAGGGTCCCTCTGTAATGCCTTGAGATGGTCTGACAGCCCATCAGCCCTTCTAAATCTGCCCCTGCTGCCCTGGCTGTGGCCACACTGTCCATCCTGCCATTCCGCCGGCACACCTGCACAGTCTCACCCTGTGCCATTTGCACCTGCAGTTGTCACTGCTTGGAATATGTTAACCTTGGATGTCCATCAAGCTTGCTCTTTTGCTTCACTCCAGTGTCTACTCTGAGCTTCCCTTGCCCTCCACCTACTTAAAACCCTCTCCTTCTCTCCCTTCCTTGTATTTCTTGGGTTTTCTTCACTGCACTCATCATTCTGGTTTGTTTTACACACGCACTCATAAACACGCACACACACACACACACACACACACACAAATTGCTTGTGTATCTTCTTTCCTCCAGTAGAACTGAAGTTTACATGAAGGAGTCTGTGGGTCCTGTTCACTGCCAGGGCCCCTAGCACCTAGAAGAGTTATGTACATGCATTAGGCATATGACGTGTGCTTGATAAATGAATTGATGAACTGATCTTTTTGGCATGTTGCTTTTCCATGCTGCATCTCGGCAGAGAGTGGCTGTGTCTCACCAGTGCTTGCTCCATGGGTCGTCTGTGTTTATGCTTGTTTTCTGGGGCTTTGTGAGTTCGCTCCTTTCCACCTGTCCCTTTGTGTTCCACTCTTGGAATCCTCTGATCCAACCACTGGCCATCACACAGACCTTGATTGGCAATAGCCTTCCTGAATAGTGGAGCTGCCTTCCAAGAGTTTTGCTCCTTTTCCAAAGTTCCTCAAAAAGTTAAAAATTGAATTACCATATGATCCAGCAGTCCCACTCTGGGAATATGCCCCAAATAATTGAAGACACATTTCAAAGAGATCTTTGCACACCTATGTTCATAGCAACATTATTCACAGAGGCCAGGAGGTGGAGATGACCTAAATGTTCACTGACACATGAATGGATAAAGAAAATGTGGTCTATACACACACTGGGGTATTGTTGAGCCTTAAAAAAAGAAGGAAATCCTGCCATAAGCCACAACAGGGAGGACTCTCAAGGATGCTATGCTAAGTGAAATGTGCCAGTCGCAAAAGGGCAAATAGTGTAGGATTCTTCTTCCATGAGGTGCCTAAAGTATGCATATCTGTAGAGACAAAAAATAGAATGATGGTTGCCAGGGTCGAGGGGGAGGGGAAAAGGAGAGCTGGTCAACTGGTAGTTTCAGTTTGGCAAGATGAAAAGTTCTAGAGATCCATGGCACTTGGCAAGATGCATATAGTTAACACTCTTGCTGTACAGTATGCTTAGAAAGGGTCAAGATGGGAAATTATATTTTACATGTGTGTGTTTTTAACCACAATTGAAAAAAAAAGATTCCTAAATATTACCTATCCTTATAATTTCAGCTCCAGCACCAGCTAAATACCTGCCGTGTTCTTTCTCTTCCCTGGACTTTTATTACATTTTATTTTTGGACATCCGGTGTAGCACCTAACTTGGCCCCACTTGTGGTACGGATATAGAGGACTTTCCCCAGGGAGCCGCCAGCATCAGGCCCTGGGCTTTTGCAATCTGAGCCGGTGTGTACACCAGCTGGACAGCACTGTCGTTATGCAATAATCTTCGATGGATAATAATCTGTGATGGATTGAATCCAGTGGCTGTGTTTAATCATTCATTAGTCCTTAATTTTAGTAGCAAGTTGTTATAGAAACAAACTTTGTTTTCCCAACCTCTATACATCTCAAAGTACCCTTTGCGCTTGCCGCTATATTTTTGTATCTTTGCAAATATTTGGACACTTCTGTACAAACACCCATTTAGAAATCAACCCCGTGACCTTGAGGAAACTTTTGACATCAACAGAATTAAATGATGTTTTCCTTAACTCTTGCTGTTCCTCCAGCTGTCTTTTGACAGCTCTTTTCTAAATAGAAATCATGTCACTTCAGGAAAGAGGCCCTGACATTTTCCTGACCGAGGCACCTTTAATAATTTATTATCACCAAATATCCCAATATTGTGGAACTGAAAGATCAGGACATTTAACGATATGTTTATCACTAACTCCTCAGTGAAATGAATCATTTATTGTTTTGTGCCATTTTCAAGAGAAAGAAAAAATGGCCCAAAGTCACAGCAGAGGTATATGTATATTTAATATTTTTTTACTGCATGTGCATTAGAAATCAATATTTATTCCTCAGGAAAATAGGATAATGTAAGAGCAGATTGGCTGATACAAAGGACAATGATGTGTCTTTTGGAGAGGCAGAGCAACCACAAGTGGCAGACTCAATGTTGTTTGGAGAGTGGTGAACGAAGGTTTTCTGAAGCATGTATATCCTCATCACCAAGGTCACCTGCCACTTTATATTACCTACAGGATAGAAACTTTGGTTTTGCAATATAAACAGCATCACATGATGGTGGAAAACAGTACACCCACAAGCTGTAAGCCCAGTGAACACTGATGGACAAATTATTTCATCTTGAAATATTTCATATTTCAATTTCAAAATTGGCTCTCATTCTCAATTTACAAGGTACCTTTCCAATTTATATTGCCATGTAGTCTGAGTTGGCTTCACGGGAATCATCCCACAAGGACTTTAAGGTTTCTGTTGATGTTTTCATTGGCCTTAAGGCTTTTTTTTTAAGATTTATTTACTGATTGATTGATTGGTTGATTTGAGAGAGAGACAGCATGAGTGGTGGTGGTGGGGGGGTGCAGAGGGAGAAGCGGACTCCCCGCTGAGCAGGGAGCCTGATGTGGGGTTTGGTCCTTGATTCCAGGATCATGAGCTGAGCCTAAGGAGATGCTTAACCAACTGAAACACCCAGGTTCCCTGGCCTGAAGGATTTAAATCTCTGGTTCAAGGAGATCATCCCTGGGCACTGTCACCCATTCAATCTGCATCATGCTTCATGCTGAAGCAATAAGCACCATGTTAGTCCTTTATATCATCTTTATGTGGCGTGTTTCTGAATTCCAAGTCAACTGGTCCCAGTGCTCAAGCGGACTTTCTCATGGGCCCTCTGGACTGGGGACAAGGGATCTGTACTCACTGAGGGGAGGGATTTGGGCATTAAGCTGTCTTCCCAGGATCTCAGTCTGGCTCTGTCACGAAATAGCTTTGTGGCCTAGAGATAGTTACTCAATCTCTCCATGCCTCAGTTTCCTGCTCTGTAGCTTCTGAGAGTAACTTCTCTACAAGGATAATTTATGTAAACCTCTTTGCCAAGTGACTGCTATGCAGTACATGCTCAGTGTGTTTAACTCCACATCTCATAAGCAGAGTTATGGTAACAAGACACTGTTTAAAAGTGAGTTTTTTTTTTTTAATCAGATGTGAATGAATTTTTTTCCCCAAAATACATGCCAACCATGAAAATGGTAATACCTACAGGTAAGCACTCAACTCAGTGAGTTAAAAATATTTGCAAAAAATCTATTATATGCAAGACATAGACCCCTGGAAAAGTAAAAGTGCATTAGTTAGTATCTTTTTCCTTAAACAGTTTCCTATTTATTTGGGGGAAATTAGCCATTTAGATTAAAATAGAAGAAACAGTGCAGAGCAGGACAGGAGGAGGACCAAGTTGTTGGCCGTATCATGCTGTATTACAGCGTAAATGTGGGAGTGACAAAGCCTTCTGGAAAAAAGTTCCTCACTACGTGGATTTTTCTGTTCTCTCTCTCTCTCTCTCAATCTGATTCTCCAACAAGTGACCACTTTAGGGTCTATGGATAGCCTTCTCCAAGAATCTCAAAGTTTCGATGCAATGTCCAAGCTGAGGGGCGTGTGATTTCCTAAGACCATTTTTTAATGACTTTTTATTGAGAAAATGTTCATACACACAAAATAGATTAGAAAAATGAATTCCCACAGACCCACCAGACAGACTCACCCATCACCACGATGTTGTCACATCTGCCTCCTGTCTCCCTCTCCTCCCCTTAACTGATGTGTTTGAAAACAAGTCCCCCCCCCCCCGGCATCATGCCATCTGATTTTTACCCACCTTGTCATGCAAGAGGGCCACTGGTGCCACGGGATGCAAAAGTATCATAGGCTTTCGTGAGGGAAGACTTGCAGGGAGGGGAGCAGCAGACAGCCTACTAGATACCCTGCTTCTGATATTCTGTGACATAAGCCAGCTATTGATTGATATTCTGTGCCCACCATGGCCAAAATGCAGCAGAAGGGGCCCTTCTGGACATGCAGGCTGGGAGTTTGGGGCCATAGGAGGAGGTAGGGACACCTGGTTTCTTTAAATAATTAGAAATACTTCAAGAAAACTCCAGGCCCAGGGATGATGTTGGAGTGCATGCTGGCGCTGGGGACCAGCCTTACCTGGGCAGAAGTGCCCACGTCACCCCAATGCCTGGCTGTCCCTCTGCTGATCGGCTCACTCCCCCAGCCAAACTAGTGAGGGCACCCTCGTGGGGAAGGAGATGAGTCCAGTTTGCTTCTCACTGTGTCTCTAAAAAATCAGGGCATTTTTCTTAGAGAACCACAATGCCCATTATGACACTAACCCAGAGAATTGTAATTCTATGACTTATCTAATGCCCCGTCCGTCATTGAATTCCCCAGTTAGGCGTCTGTTAAACTGAGAGTTGTAACTTGTTTGTGGGGCATGAAATCAATTAGTGCTTCAGTGTCATTAAAAAGAGAAAGTATAAAATATCAGAGTATTTCACAAATACTAAGGGAAAATTTTTTATTTATATGTTTCAGTCTCATGTGTAAGTGTCCTGGGCTCAAACAACAGCAAATTAGGGAATATTCATACCAGTCCCTCTGCCCCTACTTTAATGCATCCTGTCTTGACAACTAATATTGTAGCTCAATCTTTTAATATGATGAAAGGGTATTGACCCTTCCCCTAATGCACTCAGTACCTGCTATTCTACAAGAAAATAAGTTACTATGTCATGACATCAACAGTTGATGAAGTGGTGAAGAGTTCATGTCGAGAGGGTCCAATCATGGCCCACATTGTTTCAATTTTCAGGAATTAGGATGCTGTTAACAGTCACCTCTTTCTAGTTCACCTAGAAGGGATTCTGAAGTAGTGTTGGCAGAGGCAGAGGTAGTGCAGCCACTCAAGTTTACAGCCTTGGGGATGGGAGCAAGAACAATATGGAAGGTGAAAGGTCAGGAGTTCCACACCCACCCTCATTTTGGATTCCCACAGACCATGAGATTGCAGAATAGGACTATATCCAGAAAGAATTCAGCCCCTGTTCCAAGTATGACTTAAATGACCATTGAAGTTAAGAAATTGCCTTCCTCAGTAGTATTTTCCAGAATCCAAAAATGAGGCGAGGTTTACTGTATTAGTGGCCTGCAGCTGCTATAACCAGAGTGCCATACAAGGGGTGGCTTACAGACATGTACTCTTCCGCAGTTCTGGAGGTTGTCGTTGAAAAATCAAGTTATCTGCAAGGCTCTGCTCCCCACAAAAGGGGAGATTTTTTTGCCTCTTCCAGCTCAGGTGGCCTCAGGCATTCCCTGGCTTGTGGTCACTTCACTCCAATCTCTGCTTCTGGCTTCCATGTCCTTCTGTGTGCATCCATGTGTCTCTCCGTGCCCTCTGCTATCCTCATAAGGACATGAGTCATTGCACTTAGGCCCACCTGGCCCATAGGAACTCAGAGCAATCCCTAACTAATCACATCTACAAAGATCTTATTTTCAGATAAGGTCATGTTCTGAAGTTCTGTGTGAATGTGAATCCAGGGGAAGGGGGACACCATTCAACCCACTACAGTCATGGATGGAAACTTCTAGGTGATAATGAAGGCTTTGAGCATTGATTCTGTAAGTGTCTCAAATGACCTCTCTGGACTAATGTATCAACGAGAAAATCTAATTTAAGTAGTCTAGAGTGAGGCTTCGGCATCAGTATTTTCCTGACTCTCCAGATGATTCTCACATGAGCCAAGGATGAGAATTGCTGAGTTTTTAAGGAGCCTTTCAGTTGAGTTTGGGCATCTAAAATCTTTTCCTGTACATTGGTACTGAGACACTGAGTGTCTCCTGCCTGGGTTTCTAAACTCTTAAGCTTTTATAAAGCAGAACATTTTCTGCCTCGCATTCATCCCTCCAGCTGTGTGTGACTTGGGACAATAGATTCAGAAGCCGGTTATAACATCCAAAACTTATAACTGAAGAAAAATAAAGATAATAGGTAAAGAATGGTTCATTCTTTTTTCCAGACTGGCTTTCACTATGAAAGTGTCACACTAAACTGTGTTTGTAAAACAGCATTCAGATTTTCATTAAGAACTTTTTTGACAAGCTGTTAATACAGTAGTATTTATGAAACAGTAGGAACCTATGTTGGAGTGACAATTTGCTCTGCTTGCAAGTGTGTAAAAAATCCTGGAAGTAAATGGAGAAAAGAATCTTCAAGCCGTTTGAAAAATATGCACAATATATTCCTTGGTAAAATGTTCTCTTAAATGTACAATTTATAGCTCACCTCGTTCTTTAGACAAATTTTTATCATGGTTCAAGATTATTTTCACTCAGGGGACTTCAGGATTTTTGTGGCTGTCCTTCACTAAACTGGGTTTAATCCACTTTGATGCCAGAGCATCTAGATTAAAAGTTAAACATATAGACAATAATCTTTTTATCTTATGCAGTGTCACCGAGGATCAGTTCTGTTTCAATATTTAATATTTAATTTAGCCCAATGAAAGGAAATTTTGGAAACTGTAGCTACCGAAAGGTACAGAAACTTGAGGCTGAGACATCAGGTGAGTGCTAGAACAAACCACAAGCGAGATTGTTCTTGACGTGCCAGCGACGCTGGTCTGTTCTCCTGGCTGTGGAATGTCTCCCCTACATTAGATTACGGAGATCTGCAAATATATTGTAACTTTTCCCAATACTGCAAGAATTGGTGTTGTGAAGGAACAAAGAAAAGCCTGCCTGCACACGGTAACATACAGTGAGTCTGAGAAAGTCTGGATTTGGATTCAGGCGCAGAAAGTTCAGTGGTTCTCTAAATTGGCTACAGGGCTTCATAAAACCTGGGAAACACAGATGTGTCTTTATGTCAGCTTTTCAGACCATCTGCTGTGCTTACAAGATTTCCTTCACTTTCTTTATTTGTCATTTGCATTCATCTTATGTTTAGACCACAATGACTTCAGCTTCTACTGATATGATCGCTGCTGTAAAAGCTCATTCCTGGTCATGAAGAATAAAACGCTAAATGTCTTCCTTTATGATATGTTCTGTCTGGGGTTCTTGCAGACTGAACTGGCATATTAAGTACCGTCTACCTGCAGCCTGCTCCTGGCGGGCTCCATCCCCCTGTTACCATCAGAAAGCAGCGAGGTGCTACCTACTTAACAGCTCTGCTCTTGGAAGCACCTGAGACCTCTCTAAGCTGAGGATTCTAATTTTAATGTATGAACTTTGCTCTTTTCATCTGTCAGTGGTGAAATAAGGAATCATCGTGCGGGTTAATCTTTTTTTCTGGGGAGAAAGCATTGCTGATTTGGTCATGTTGGAGCTGGGGGCAAATATGGACATCCCAGTGTAGGGTACTAATCTACTTAATTCCCTCAACATCCTTCCATAAGACATCATGAAACCCCTGAAAATGTACATCTTGACTCCGTGTCCAGATGCCAGATGCATAGGCTAAGGGAGGACCAGATGAACAAATGATTTGTTGCAGATTGTGTCATAGCGAGCAGGTGGCGGACACAAGGAACAGTGTCTGCTTTCATCCATGGAGCAAGTTGAAAATACACCTGTCTTATGCAACCCAGCTCCTAAAACAAATCCAAGGACTTGATTCTCCTCAGCCTCTGAAGCTAAATTTGGAGAAAATATTTTACCTTAGAAACAGGATAACAAGAACTAAAGGAAATACTGGCTTTAGATTTCAGGCTGTGAGCAAGAAAAATGCCTTTCTTGTCATCTTCATCATTTTAATTGGTATTGTTGGTCGCTATATAAATTCTTTTCATGGCTGAGTGAATTGGAGGTATTAGTACTGGCTTGCTCCTTTTTCTTAGATGCAGAGGACAGTGCCATGCCTGGGTTGATGTGGGGTTTGGAACAAGAGTGAAACTTTGTTTAAGAAGCCAGAGAAGGATTTTAAATTCTTTGGCTCCAATCAAAAGAGCGAGGAAAGCAAGGACCAGTGCATCCTCTTGTGGACTTCATTTGGGAATTGTGTGGGAGGGAAATGGGATTCCCATTGGCCCGAGCAGCTCTGTGTGGGGAGCCCTACCCCGGCAGGTGCTCCAAAATGAATACTGATTTGTAGCAGAATTAGCAGAATCATTGGCATATTTTTTTTTAATGGCTTAGTAGCTAAAGCCAAACATCCAACTAACCAACCAACCTACCAATCAATCCAAGCTCTTCTGTTCTCTGCCGTTGACAGTCATCACAGATGATGATCGCCATTAGCTGCATCATATGAAACCAAAATACAATAACACAAAAAGTAAAGGACCGTTATAGGTTCTCACTCATATGTGGAATTTAAGAAAAAACCAGAGGATCATGAGAGAAGAGACAGAAAAATAAAACAAGACGAAATAAGAGAGGGAGACAAATCATGAAAGACGCTTAATAATAGGAAACAAACTGAAGGTTTCTGGAGGGGAAAGAGGTGAGGGGATGGAGTAATTGTGTGATGGGCATTAAGGAGGGCACGTGATGTGATGAGCACAGGTGTTATATAACTGGTGAATCACTGACCTCTACCTCTAAACTAATAATACATTATATGCTAATTAATTGAATTTAGATTAAAAAATTAATTAAAAAATAAAGTAACAAACAAAGGACAAACTGCCTGCTGAACGAGTCGACTCCTTGAGGCAAGCATGGGAACTGGTTACATGTGGATCAGCATAAGTCTCAAGGATTAGTGGAATTATTAAGGAATGGAGATGGGGAAATGTGTGAATTTATAGCTTTCCTTTGTTTAATAAGTTCATGTAATATACTTCATTATATTTACATTTTTGTCTAAGGATAGAGGCATAAGGGGAAGCGGAATTAAGTGGGATTGCTTAGGTGAGGTGAAGTGAGGATTTCAGGAAACCATAAAGCAGATGGAGAGTTGGAAAGTAGGCCAAGAAGGAGGAAGGTGAGCATCAGGAGACCCATCAAGTTGCAAAAGTGCTTCACACCTGAAGACCAGAATATAATTAGAACAATTTGCAGAACAAACCCTCAAGATGGTAAGTCTTGGAAAGCAATGGGTGGATGGCATAGGTTTCCTTTAGTAAATAGAAGCCAGGAAGAGGAGTATATCAACTTGAGGGGGTAGATATATAAGGTGGGGATGTGGAGATATCTGAGTTGATCTTATATGAATTAGGAAAGAGTGAAAGAACAAGACTGAAGTTCCTGAATTGGAGGGCTGTCTGCTGAAAGCCACACCCAAGGTCTATATACAACTGCATCAAAGACTTAACTCCAGGATGCGAGGCTGGTTCTTTAGCCACTATAGTCACACACTGTGGGACACGACCAATGGGCTCTTGAACCATTTTACCAAGGGCTCCTTGAACCATTTCCCACCAGACAGGTTGGACTAAACTAAACATTCCACAGCCAGTTCCTTAGACCAGGATTGGGGTTTGAGAGACCTCCCTAAATAATACGCCTCTTCCCCACATGAGTTCTAAATAATTGCAAAAGAAAATGAAAGACTCAGGCAGATGCAAGTTCTCAACGTGATCTTCATTACTAGGAAAGCTAATACAATTGGAGAATGTGGCTTCTATGTGCAGGTCAGTGGGTTTCCTAACATTAACCCTGTTGAAATAGATTGACCTCTGGAGTCCTACTTACCTCTCACTGTGAGAAGATACGCTCTCTGCGGGCAGGTTCCTCCCAAGAAAAGAGCTGGGGAAGGCTTTCCAGTTTCTCTTCCCAGCCCCACTCCCATACTGTTACCCTCCTTCTCCAAGAATGATTGAGGGCCCAGCATGGGGCCAGAGCTTTGCATGAATGGTGCCCCTCCCTAAGGAATGCAGAAGGACTGGGGGAAAAGCACTCCTTCCACCAACAAAAATCTGCTAGCTTTTCACATTGAGAAAAAAAAACAATTTACTTCTTGGTAATCTAGAGTTGATTCACTGAAAGCTTCCCTCAAATTCCTCCTTCACTCCCGTGAAGAATCATAAGGACCAAATAGATTGTACTGGATTATTTGAATCTACAAACTCTGGAATATGGGTAGATGGGTGCTGAGGTCTTTAGACCAAGGTCTAAGGGTAAGTTGTGTGATGTCCGCAGAATAACCCATTGATGCCTGTGTTCATTGTTGATATTTTATTTGTATAGTGTCACCTGTAGAATTGCTTCTCCAGGCCAAAGACCCTCAGAGGACATATGGAGGGGTGTCAGAGGGCCTATGAATTTCATGGAATGATTTGCAAAGTATTGTGAGTGTTATTCTGGGAGAAGATGTCCAGTGTTTTCATCTGATTCCTAACTGACCTAGTATGTCCATAACAGGGCAGAAACACCACTAAGAAGAGGACAAAACACAAGCCCCAGGACTGTGATGAGGTGATGTCTGCCAGGAGGGATGCTTGAGATGCAGGCAACAGGCAAGCCCCCCAGTCCTCTGCATACTGCTGGCTGAGCCCTGAGGGCTAGCTCTCCGAGGTCTGACCATACACAGATATGGGTTCATTACATGTGGCAGGTTGTGTGCATGAATTTTTTAAATGTGAGATTGCAGCGCCTGCCTCCTTTGCCTGTCCTAGGAATTTTCATAATTGGTTTTCCACAATTTTGGTGCCCAGGTAGTTATTTAGAAGCTAGCACTTGTGACTTTCTGGGATACGTGCTGTGGCCCTTGCTGTTTTACAGGAAGTGGGATCCAAGGACTGGAGCTGGAAATCAAGTGGAGGGTCACTGAAAACTCACAGCCCCCCTTGTGAGATTGCAGGGCCCTTGGGGTGCTGCCACCCAGAGACTCTTGTGAGTAGCATCCCAGCCACCAGAGAGGCCACATGCTTCGCTCCTCCTTCAGTGGCTGCCAGCCACTGCCATTCCAGGAAACCTCCTGAAAAAATTTCGTCGTGCCTTTCCATCTCACGCTGTCTTCTTTTTCTGTTTCCTGGACTCTGTGTCTCTGTTGCTCCCTCTCCTCTCTCTCCTGCAGAAGGCTCAGCCCTGTCCTTGATGTACGTCCTCCCAGCCCCTTCCTGGGAAGTGAGGGGCCCCCGGGCGCCACCAACAGCAGAGAACCCAGCAGGAGACAAACTACTAATCTCCTGTGTCTATGTCCTAGTCATGATGGGTGGTGGTGACCAAGCAGGATCACATGTCCAAAGTGCTGAAGACGGGTACACACACAGTGAGCAGTGCGCGCTGTCGCTTCATGGACAGTGTCATCTCTCTGTGTCCGCACATGGCACGTGGGCAGGTTGCTCTGGTCTCTTCTTTTCAGGCCACCAGTCCTGCCATGGCGTCCCCATGCTCAGGACCTCCCTTAAACCTAATCAACTACTTACTACGCAAAGCCCCACCTCCAATACCATCAGGTCGGAAGTCAGGCCTTCCACATATGAATTTGAGGAGATGCAAACATTCGGTACATAACAATCCCATGGTTGTGGTTGTGGTTGTGGTTGTTGGTATCCCTGTTCTGTGTCACACACCGTTCTGGGTACCGAGCACTTACCACAGAACAAGGTAGATACACTCCCTGCCCTCCGGGGCTTTACAACCTACTGGATGTGTGTGTGTGTTGGACAAGTTTGTTGGATCAAGGGGTGAGTAAGCTCTGGGAGCGGTGGTACTGTGACGTCCTCCACCTGGGGACACTGGTAGAAATGACCCAAGGGAAGTGGTCAGTGGGCTGACCTCTGGACCCAGGAAGCTCCAGTGGCAGCTGCAGGTGGAGCTAGTTGTGACGCATCTCTTGCTAAGCCACCAGGTGCCCCGTTGGTGTGTTGTGGACTGTGCCACAATGCTTATGTGACCTGTGTACCCAGACACTCGCAGAGCTGCCACCATTTATCTACCTGATGGCTGCTTGCTTGCTCCTTTGCACATATGCTTTCAGTTAACTCTCATAGAGATGATGTGAGGTAGGTGTCACCCTTGCCAGTTTGTAGATGGGGGACCAGGGAGCCCAAGAGGTTAACCGGCTGGCCCAAGAGGACACGGCTTACAACCGATGACGGTGGTTTCCTAAACGAGGTCTCCCCAGCTTCCCAGCTGTGCACTTCTCAGAGTACTGAGTTTAAGTTCTGAAGAAAATATTTTTTAAATCACATCTTTTAAAAAAATTTTAAAAGGTTTTATTTATTTATTTGAGAGAGAGCGACAGTGTGCAGGAGGGAGAGGGAGAGAGAATCTGAAACAGATTCCACTCTGAGCTGAGGGCCGGATACGGGGCTTGATCCCCTGACTTTGAGATCACGAGCTGAGCTGAAACCCAGAGTAGGATGTTTCACAGACTGAGCCACCCAGATGCCCTTAAGTTCTTCAGAATATTTTAAACAATCAGCTCAGTGGGGAAGCTCCCTCTTGAGTGGGCTCAACCCTTGACACTCAGCTCGCATGTGCCCAGGCTGCCCGAATGATAATCTCGTTAGAAGCATAGTTGGCAGCAATGAGCTCAGACCCATCTGCACAACAAGGGTAATCATTGTTGAAGATTCTTTGCTAAGACATAGTAGAGAGCAAAGCCCTACAGAGTGTGTGTGCATGCACAAGCGCACATGCCCACCTCCACGCCCACGCACACACACATACAGGGCCTGGCAGAGACAGAAAACACACATCTGATTACTAGATGGTTTCTGGGGATGTGCCAATAGATGATTCTTGGAAGTGGAAAGAAGGGGACAAGGGCCAGCAGGCCCTGGACACATGCCTGCTGACACCAGCGTTGGCCCATGCCCGGTGGGTGCAGCCCATAGGAGAGTGCAGCCGTCAGAGGAAAGGACTCCTGCTAGCTCCTGGGCTGGACTCTGCTGAGTTGGCACCTGCCAACTCAGTTTTTGGTGGTTACAGCAGAGTCCTGGATCCTCTGATGGCTTAAAATCCTCCCAGAGCAGCCCCTGTGAAGGGAGCATCAGCAGAGGTCATAGGCATTATCACTAAGATTAGATCATATGTGCTTGCTATGTTTCCTTAAGCCACACGTTTAGAATTCTCATGGCTACAGATTTCCCTGGAAGGAACTCAGTGTCTGGGTTTGGAGATAAGACCAGCTTAGGGCAATGAAATGTCTAGCTGTGCCTGTAAGAGACAGCGAGGTGTTCCAGAATTGAAGGCCTTGCCTCTTCTCTGTCCGGGTCCTTTTGTCCAGCAGGGCCTTCATCGGCTGTGCACTCCTCAGCACAGAAGCCCAACAGCAGCATCTAGAAGGGGGTGTCCTGTCTCCATCCCTAGCATCTGCCTGGATCAGGGCTTCCCTCAGCTCTACAGAGAAAAAAGGAGCAAATGTGTATCTATAGTCCTCAATGTATATTTAGAATGTGAAGCAAATGCAGAGGTGAGCAAGGCACTCAGGGATGGCTGGGATTCCTCTGAGGCAGTTCCTTAAAGCACTTAGATTGCTCACCTCCTTCGGGCACGTGTCTGGTTCACACAGCTAAAGAGAACTTGCTGTTTGGCAGATGGAACAGTGTCTCCCCAAATTCATGCCTACTCAAAATTTCAGAATGTGACCTTATTTGGCAGTAGGGTCTTTGCAGATATAAGGGCTTATTGAGGACATGGGTCAGAACAGGCAGTAGAGAAGGCACATGGAAACTAGGAGCTGGGAATGTAGGAAACTCACCTGTTCCAGGATCATGTTCAGGGTCATGCTTTGTGATGCACCAAACAGACTGGGAGGAATTAGTGGTTGACCTAGGGGTAGTGAAGAAGCTGGAGCTCCTACAGAAAGGATGTGGCGGGATCCCTGGGTGGCACAGTGGTTTGGCGCCTGCCTTTGGCCCAGGGCGCAATCCTGGAGACCCGGGATCGAATCCCACATCGGGCTCCCGGTGCATGGAGCCTGCTTCTCCCTCTGCCTGTGTCTCTGCCTCTCTCTCTCTCTCTCTCTGTGACTATCATAAATAAATAAAGAAAAAAATATTAAAAAAAAAAAGAAAGGATGCGGCAAAGGATGTTGATGGCCATGGGGAAGGTGGGAGTCCCCATGCACCGCATTTCAGACATGCCCCAGTGACTGTCACCGGCCCCCTTCAGAGCTTGGGGGAGCTTGGCAGGGATGGCAGAATCCCTCTAAAAGGCTACCTCTTGGCACTGCCACCAAACCCAGAAATCCTGTTCTGGAGCACCTCCTTGACCTTCAGAATCAGGGGAGCCTCTTAAATCAGCGTAGCCACACAGGCTGGGATGAAGCAAGCACCTGGCCCGGCAATGTACTGTGCGGCATGGCTTTGGGGGAAGGACACTCAGAGGACAAGTGATTCATCCACAGACCTTAGACAATTTGGTCCCCTCAGAAAGCCTGAAGAGAAAATAAAATGACATCAGGGGAAATGAGAGGCGTGTGTGCCCAGGGAGACTCTTCTTGCCAGAGAGCTAAGGTCTTCAGTAAGAAATGGGGAAATGGATTGAAAATGGGGATGAATCATCTTCAGTGAGAGTCCCAGGAAATTGGTTTGTAGTTGCACAGAGGAAATGGCCCCAGGAAACGACTACAATAAAGGCTCTGATATAAAAAATGTATTTTCTGTGTGTGTGTGTGCATGTGGATTTTGAGCTTCCAATGCTGATGAAGAGTTGGTCATGGTTCTATGATGTCTGATACTGGGTGTGACACTGGAACACAAGTCAGTGGCCCTTTGGGACTCATCATATTCAGAAAGTTCTCTGAGGATCCCCAAAGCTGAGGATTGGTGTCTTGAAGCATTGTCTTCTAAGGCCCGTCCATAATGGAGCTGATCTCTTCATGAACTAGAAATAAAGACACTTCTTCTAGTTCTACACTAATTAATTATCCTCCTGCTAAGACTTTCTCTCTCTCTCTCTCTCTCTGCATTTGCTTCATGTCCTGAAGGCGTCCTGTCCTTCCACCTTTAAGACCACAGGTCATTTTAAAAGTGAGTTTCCTCCATCAGAGAATATTTAAGCATCACTGGATCTAGCTTCTGAGGATTTCTAATTATCTTCGATCGCTTTTGAGGAAGATAGACTATGTGTCTGAATATCACGGAGCAGCCGGTAGGAGGCATTTATCAAAGGGCTTTACCAAATTAATTTATCGAAGTAGTTTTCCATCCGTTTTTAAAACAAGTTTTTATTCAAATATCACACGGGAAAATACATAAATTGTGCATGGGCAGTTTGATGAATTTTCACAAAGTCAACAGCTCTGACGTGCCCAGATAAGAGGACGAGTAGGAACAGCACACCAGACCCCCTCTGTCCTCTCTGGGTGACATGCACCTCCTGCAGCCTGTTTTTTAAAAAAACAAAAAACAAAAAACAAAATTCTCCTACTCTTATCACCAAGTGGTTTTGCTGAATTCCATTTATTTATTTATTTATTTATTTATTTATCTATCTATCTATCTATCTATCTATCTATTTATTTATTTTAGTTTTGCTGAATTTTCTGTCTTCTTCTTTCTTCTCTGTCTGGCTTCTTTCTTTCAACTCTACATTTGCGATATTCTTTCTAATTTGTTGCGTTTCTGTGAGTTGCTGTATTTTTCTACATGAGTCCCTTTCATGACTCTCCTACTATTTATTCACCTTTGCTGTTGATGAACTTGTAGACTGTTAACCATCTGGGGCTACTGTGAATAGTGTTTCCAAGAACTTTCTACAACAGATCTTTGGGGGCACTAATACACATTTGTATTCCTAGGAGAGGGGTTGCTGGATCTTACCATAGGCAGAGGTTTATCAATAATAACACATTTCCAATGTGGCTGTAGAGTTCTAGCTGCCCTATGTTGTCACCAGGGAACGGTTTTATTGCTTTGGTGTATTATTTTTTAAAACATTTTATTTATTTATTCATGAGAGACACAGGCAGAGGGAGAAGCAGGCTCCCAGAGAGGAGCCCAGTGAGGGACTTGATCCCAGGACCCTGGGTCATGCTCTGAGCCAAAGGCAGATGCTCAACCGCTGAGCCCCCAGGTGCCCTGCTTTGTCATGTTAAACGTAGCAACTCTAGTGAATGTGTATTTCATTGGGGGTTTCACTTGCATTTCCTTGATGATAAATTATGTTGATGATGTTTTTAATACACTTATTGGGTATCTTCTTGGTAAAATGTCTATTCAAGTATTTTGCCTTTAAAAAAAAACCTGGAATGACTGTCTTATCTATTTACTTGTAGGAATTACTTTGTATATTCTAGATTCAAGTCTTCGTTGAATATATGGATTGCAAATATCTTTTCCCACTCCATGGTTTACCTTTTAACACTCTTAATGTTTTTCAATGAATAGACTTTCTTCATTTTAATGCAATCCACCATATCAATCTTTCCTTTATCCCCGGGGCTGTTATATAATATAATAAAGGACAGTTCATCTCTTTTCCCTTACTTTCACCAAATCCATCACTCTGGAAAATATAGAAAAGTCCCTTCTTCAAATTCTTAGTAATATATGTGACTCCCATTTGGCTAAAAGAGGGACTGATCCAAGCCAGAACTGATCTAAGCCAAGCAAAGGCACTAAATACAAGTGACAACAAGCTTCATTTTGCTGCAGTAAAGGAGGGAGCCACATAGTATCAGAGGGAAGTGGGGGCCAGACACTAATCAAATGGGGTCCATGCCTTTTGAAAACCATGAACATTTTGCATAGGTGAGATGGGATTTAAATGGATATGAAAGGTTACCCAGAAAGCAAAAAATGGAACTAGTTCAAGGATAAGGTGGGAATGAGAGGAATGGAATGAGTTTGGGAAAGTGTCCTCTTTTGCCTCAATAGAGAACTATTTCCCTGCATGAGCCACCATCCGCCCACCTGCATGCGTGGGTCCCTGGGCACACAGCCTGACTCGGGAGGCAGCCACAGCATGATGGAGGGCACCAACTCATTGGCATTCAATTTGCGTGAGTCTTTTTACTGTGTCCTTATTATTCTGTCTATTTTCCACTTCCCTCAGCAATACTCCTTCCCACACACACGCACGTTTCCCCAGAATGGATTTACATGAGCTGGATTTACTCCTCTGCACTTGGCACCCAACAGGTGCATAATATTCATGAGGAGGTGTTCTGTGTGGCCCTACCTGTGCCGCTACACCTTGCTGTTCCATCCAATCAAGAGACCAATCAACAGTTAGCAAGTACTTCCAATGTGGAAGGTACTGCAGGAGACTCAGATGCTGGTTACACCAGGTCCCTGAGCTAAGGCCATTGTCTCTGACATCTGAACTTTCTCCCATTGCCTTGCATTTTCAAAGTATTTTAGTAGAGGTTACATTTTATAGACAAAAAAGGAAAGTCAAGTGAGGTAAAGCGACACATGACTAGTAATGGCAGAGTCATGATCAGAAATTAAGGATTCTTACCCGAGTTCTTTACTTCTGCTGTTACGCCTCTGACGATCCAGTGCTACATTGTGCCATTGTGATCGTGACCATTCTTGGCACCAACATCATGTTCCGTTCTAGGACAAGAGATGAGCTTTAAGCTTTCTTTTTGCTTCACATTGAGTGGATATTCTTCGTTCATATTACCTTTTATGAATGAAAATCTTAGCTCATAAAATACTCCTGGATATAGTTGTTGGGCTTTATGCCTTCATTCAATATTTTCTGAATTATGTGCTTTTCTGAAGAAAAAAGGCATAGAAGGAGGAGAAACCCATGTGGCCATACCTCACCATCTCTGAAGCGTCTGAAAGGGGATGCAGCCCCAGTGTACTGTTGTGTGTACTAGTTTCTGCATCATGTGAGAATCTGTCAGCTGTATTCTCAGTATGTTCAAGGGCCATGACTATCTGTTCAGGTGGTTGGTCATATTCTGCTGGTGAAATTGTCCTCCGGATGTTTTAACATGTTTTCAATCTGCATCCATACATCTATGTCTCTGTTTCATCACTGTTAGGACTTAAAACCGGGGTTTCTGGGGCTGGATCTAGACCAGTTAAAGTTAATCCATAGCTCTGAGCATAATTTGCTGTGAAGTGCATCCCATTTCTTCCTCTGGTCGTCATCTCCACAACCAATGAGTGTGGTCTACACAGCCACAGTGCTCAGGACAGATACCAGCAGAGTGCTGGATGCTTCCCCTAATGTTCCTCCTAAGAATCAGTGCACGGGCCAAAGTACCTGGCTCTCCGTGACTGGTGCAGGCACCGCATGAAGAAATACCTTGGTCTCCATGAGTCCTCCGAGATCCACCCAAGTAACACAACTTAAAAAGCTCCCATTAGTAAAGTCAGGAAGATCACCTTTTCCTTCACAGTGACTACTTTGGCCATTTTTAGCAGCCCCAGCCTTCAACCCCGGGTTCTTGGGTGTCTTTCCCTTAGGCCCCTGCCTTATCTTTTTGAGCACTGATGTTGACACTTAGATTAGCTAAAATCAAAGCGAGATGAGCCTTATACAGCTTGTTATGCAGAACAAATAACCTAGATAGAGTATAACCTATGAAACTGAGGAGGTCATTTAAGTAATAAATTGTCAGTAATATACTCAGGGCATAGAGCAATTCTGTGCGATTTCAGACTCCAAACTGCAAAATGGTTATGGAGAATTCAAGATAAATTTGGCCACACGCTAGAGTCTTGGGTAATATAATCCTGACAACCGTGTACATGCTCCACACGGTTTTCAGGTGTTTAAATTTTGCCGGGTGGAGAACGATCAAAGGCCTGTTGATTGGGAAATAAAACCCACTTCAACAGTCCCAGAGGACGTATGTACGGACGTAACATTTCCATTAGTTCCCCATGCCTTTGTCACTCAGGATACACTTTTTTCCCCCAACATGCATATTTTGTCTGAAATTTCACACCCAGAGACACATTGTTTCTCATTAGGGTTTCTTTTAAAAACAAGACAGGGGTGAAACGGACCTCTTCATACACACTGGTCAGCCACTGGGGAAGCCATCAGGAAGCTCACTGGTGACACCCCTCCGATGATACCTGTTTGGTGTGGTGCTGGCAAGAGGGGGCTGGATGCAGATCCAGGGTCTGACGCTTGCCAGCTCTGTGACTCCGAGGAAGAACCTAAGCCTTTCTGGGCCTCCCATTTCCTCATCTGTAAAGAGGACACAAAACTGCCCACCCTGTAGAGGTGTTTTGAGGATTGAATCAGGGAATGAGCACCTCGATCATTCCTCGACATCCTAAGAGATGAATCCATCCTGACAGTAACCTTAGCTATTATTAAACAGAGCAGCATGACTCTGAGATGGAAGGCAGGGCCAGTGATCCTGCCCTACTAGGTGGTGACAGTGACCTCTCTTGCTTTCTTGTTTCTTCCCATCACCGAAAAGGCAACAATGACAGCGTGGGAATCCAAAGAGGGTGTTACGGCCCAGGGCATGTTCACGGTGAGGAAGAGCAGTGACGAGCGGTCTCTCCTCTGACTTTGGTTCCTGAGCTCAATCATTTCCCTAACTTCACTTCAGTGCTTGTCACAATGTGTAAGAAAGGAAGGCAACTATTAGGTCACAGTCTTTTTGAATTTCACAAGCCAGCAAGTCAGCCAAAGAGAAGGTGTTCGAGTATGTGTCGCAGGTGTAGGTGGTTGGGGTTCTTCTCAGAGAGGGACATTGTTCTTGTCCTTGAACTTCTTGGACTTGCCATCTGCCAAATGAGCTGTTCATTGGGCACCCTGAGGACAACTCAGGATGCCCAGACACCCTGGATCTGTTCTCCACTCTGTCCCTGGTGGGTGCATACTCAACAAATGTATAGTGAGCTGGCAAGATAGACAAAGTCCTTTGATTTCACTTATTTTGTCTTTTTTTTCCATATGTAAAATGAGGAAAATAACCCTGGCAAGTAAGACAATGGACAGCCCAACAGATCACCTCAGGGGTTTGGATGTAGGCTCTTCATGTTGGCTGCTGTGCAAAGGCTATATTGTGTGATGTGTGTAAAACGCCACAACACCGAAATCTGAGATCCAGGGAGATGTTGACATTTCCCACATCCACATGCCTTTATCAGCAAACCTCCTTTGCATCATCACCTGTAGGTTTGCCCCTGAAGTACACGGCCATGGGGATCATCCTTAGGGACATCTCCTAAAAATCTTTGCCAGCAGAGCCCAAATGTCAAGGAAAAAGAGCTTGCATTGCGCAGCCCCTGTTAGGCCATCACCCATATTTCATATTCTAAGTGTCATATCCTGCTCACCTCTGTCGGGGGTCAGTTCATGCAACTTCTGAGCAATTTCCTTTTGGTCACAAGTCATTAGCTCCCGAAATATGTGATTACTCCTGGCTGTCTTAAAATAACAGTGATACTAATATTGTTATGTAGGTTTTAATAGAGACATTATCTGTGTGTGTGTGCAGCCTTCGAGTCACAGCTCTGTTGCCCTTAATCTCTTCCTTCCTTAATTTGTTCATTTCTCAAAGGTTTCTTCGGTACAATTTATAACTGCCACAAGCAATTTACAAATAGCTCTGGGGTGAGGGGGTGGGGGGGGAAGAAAAGGCTGATATCTGAATACGACCACGTGATGCATGAAGTAGGATCTTATGATGTGCACTGTTTGTGTACATTATGTGATGTGTTTTATAAGCTTGAGAAGAGAAATTAGTTTCAGAGTATGCTAGATTAGCAAACAATCAAAAATCACAGCTTCTGTGCCTGGCTTCTCCATTGCTTGACTCATTGATCCAAGAAATAGTCAGCAAAAATTCAACTGGACTGTTAACTCTTCATGAGAGCCTATTGGAGAATTTCCTGTCCCCTTTCTCATTGCCTCCTGCAGTATGGAATGGAGCAAGGATGATCATTGGGCACCCCAAATCTGCAGAGTGTGCCAACTCCCTGGAGCTAATACAATTCTGTTGCCCAAAGTCTTGGCAGAATGGTATCATGGAGTTTTTCACTGTTATATTTTGATTATCTTTCCTAGAGTGGATACAGGGTATCCATCCCAGTGAGAAGTTATACCCCAGAAGGATGACAAATTTAAAGCTGGAATATGTTTCAGAGGTCAGTTATATTGTGAATGGGAGACTGAGACCCATGATGTAGGTGACCTTCCCAAGGTCATTCAGCAGGGTAGTGAGAAAGCCAGGAGGCGGAATTAAAACCTCTGAATTGTGAGCCACTCCACGAGGTTGCCTCTTTGTCCGGCACTTTTATTAATTTTATAAACTTTTGATCAACTTTGGCCTGTAACACGGCCTGTAAGTAACTCTGCAGGATGGCGTGGCACAGTGTACAGTGGTTAGAGAGATGGGGTTGTGGGACTGGATGAGCTGAGTTTCAGGTATGGTTCTGCGACTTCTTAGCTCTGTGACTTACAGCAACTTAAAAATCTTCAGACATCGTTTGTCTGTAAAATGGGGCTTGTGAATGGTTTTATGCATGCTCAGCATGGTGCCTGGGATGTCTGATTTTTTTATTTTAAGCTGGAATTTGTGGAGGGTATCAGACGAATAAGAAAATATCTTTCTAAAACATTTGTGTTGAGGGGTGCCTGTATGACTCAATTGGTTAAGCATCTGCCTTTGGCTCTCAGGTCATCTGCTGAGATCGAGTCCTGCCCTGGGCTCTCTGCTCAGTGGGGAGTCAGCTTCTCCCTCTCCCCCTCCTTCTCCCCACCCAGCATGTGCTCTCTCTCCTGTTCTCTCTTTCTCTCAAATAAAAAAAAATAACAAAATCTTTTAAAAATCAATAAAATATTCACATTGAATAGACACAGCATTTAAAGATCCATTTACCTCCCAGCTAGGTTGTACAGAGAGATGCTGCGTATCTCAAGTGTTGTCTTGAGGGCAAAACGATCTAAAACCAGATATTTCAAGCTCTAGTGCTTTGCATATCTACAAGTACCCAGGTTCTTGCATGTTACCTACATCTGAAAATGCCCTTGTGAGATGGAGTTTGAGATGGAGATGGGACCATGTATATGGGAGGCAGAAAGGTTGAAGAAATACATTCTGAGGTGAGATGGCCTGTTTTCAAGTCTCATCTCTGCTAATCACTACCAGTACAGCCTAGAACATGTTACTTAATTCTAAGCCTCAGGTCACCCGTGTAAAAATAAATGCAGCTAGTAATAGAATCCACCTTAGGGGATTATGGCAATAACGAAGTGTTAGTAGGCGTAGAGCCTATCACTTGGCACCGGGCACATACTAAGTCCACCCAAAATGGTGACCATCAGTATTCATGTTTCAATTCCTTGATCCTTCAGATATTATAACCACAACCCAAAGACCATCAGGATTTTTGTCAAGGATCACACAGCCAATTAGTAGTAAAACCAGAGACATTACCCAGATTTCCTGCATAGGAAGGAGATTTAGTATCACTTCTGGCCAGAAAAGAAAATTCAGCCTAAGAATATGATAGAGTTGATCAACAATCTCAAACAGCAATGATCTCTCTCGATTCTAAAAAGTACCACAAAATGTAGGAGTTGTCATGGGTAGGAAATGTTTTTTCTCAAACTTGCATAAAGCCTGAAGAACTCTCTGGGAAGGCCTCAGCCTCATGAATTAGAGAAGTAGGCTAAAGGGAGTCCCAAAGATATTAAATAATATTATAGTATAATGGTCCCCTCAGGGGAATCTTGGCTATAAAAGGAAATAAAACATCTCTTGTTGGTAAGAAGATGGGAGTCTCCAGAGAGAAATAGAAGTCAGATTCTGTACAGCCAGAGCTTACGGATTCTTTGTTACGCAGAGTTTCTGAAGAGCGGAGGACAAGAAACACGTTTCAGTTTCTTGTACATCAGAATAGCGATTGTCCCTAAGTCAGAAGGTTACATGGTCCATGACACTGCCATCAGACGGAGCTTCATAAGACTGACAGACTTTTCTTGGTTAATGGGACTGCTGCTACCAGGACATTGGGGGATGTTGTCATAGAGAGTGTGGCCCCGTGGTGTGCTACAGCCACTCACTCTGTTCTGGTTTCTGGGGGCTGATGGTGCCCACCTCTTCTCCAGTTCGTGCTCAGACATCATGTGGGTACCTTGAAATCAGCCTTGGTGGGAGAACTAAACGCCGTGGACATTGGCTGATGCTACAAATCAGGGGCTCTTCCCCTCAAGCCACTGAGACTACATTTATTGCTCTCTGTACTGAAACTACCCTAGTCAGGTAAGAGAGAGACAGATGGGGAGGGGAAAGAGAAAAAGAGAGAAAGAGAGAGAGAGAGAGAGAGCCACTCTGTCTCAATAGGCAGCCTGGCACGATTCATGTGTTCATTTAGAGACGGCTTATTAAAAAGCGTGCTCCCTGAAATGAATTCTGAGCCATCTTTTCAAACTTGAATTCTCCGTGGTTTATGAATCTTATCTAAAACAAAACAGCAAAACATCAAAAGCAAAATCACATTTGGGACAGCGGTGCTAGCCCACTAGTAAAGTGTAAGAGGCAGAAACAGATGACGCCGTATGGGGGAATATTCTAGCTCTCTACCCTCAGGGAACCCCGGCATCTGCTGGGGATGTGGATTACAGCTTAAAAAGAGGCTCAGTAAATGACCTGTGGTGTCCCAGGTTCACGTAGAGTGTTCTAGACAGAGTCACAGGGGTCATGAGGATGGAGACTAAAATGTCTCCTTCATGATTGACACAAGGCAAGGAAGGACATTGCCAGTTCTGCTCGGGAGCTGAGCTCGGTTCCGCTGCGCTGGGACAGCCTGGGTCTCCCACCAAGTACAGAGCAGCCAAGGGGAACTCTTGCTTCCTGCAGAGCCCCCGGTCCCCAGAAGTGGAGAGAACTGAGCCAGCCGGCCAATGCCTTCTGCAGACCCCGGATCAAACGGACATGCCATTAAGCTCTTCTTAAAGATAAGGGACAAGGAGAGGCATTACTTTAATGGAAGATCCCTGTCTGTAAAACAATTCATGAGGAGGGGGGCGTAAGTGTCCCCTCCACCCCCACTGTCCAATGACAGGAGAGATCTTATGGGCATTATGAGCTCAGGCTCTGGAGAGAGAGACACACACGTTCAAATCCTGAGTCCCTGACTTGCTCTTTATTGACCACACATGGATTGCATAAGCTCTCTGGGCCTCAGTTTCTCCTGCTATAAAGTGGGTTGGCTATGAGGCTGCTGTAAACTCAGTGAGGCACTGCATGGGAAACACTGTGCCGTACATCCTGACTTTGGATCAGACCGGAGGTAGCACAGCTTGGGGTGCAGACAGCTTGTCTGGTGAAGGCCTATCCCATGTCTCAAGGAAAGGATGCGGACCATGCTTCAAGCTTGAGTCAAGGTAAAAAAAAAAAATCCCATGATAAATCAGAGAAGAGTAGCAAGTAGCATCTTTTCCTGCGGGGCTCACAGCTGTTGAGTTGAAGAATATTACATTATCTCCAGGGTCGGTGTGTCTTTAATGTCAGATTTCAGGAGGAGATGGACACTCAACAAGTTGGATTGTTCTAGAGCCTCACATCCTGCCTAGGAAACCCATCCTTTGGGGCACCTGGCTGGCTTAGTCAGTGGAGCATGAGACTCTTGACCTCGGGGTCATGAGTTTGAGCTCCACCTTGGTTGTGGAGGTTGCTTAAATAAAACTTTACAAAGGAAGGAAGGAAGGAGAAGGAAGAAGAAGAAGAAGAAGAAGAAGAAGAAGAAGAAGAAGAAGAAGAAGAAGAAGAAGCTCATCCTTCAACTTTCTATGAATTCAGCCCAGGGTGTGGATAACTGAGCCTTGGCCCAGGCAAGAATGAGAAATATACCTTCATCCTCGATTCACTTTGAAGCTTACAGTTTAGAGCTTAAGAAGGATTCTATTTTGACGCCTACCTAAGAGAGTTCACATGGTGTGCGTGTGTTTTCTCTTTTTAAAATCTTAAAGACCTCATTCTTTGCAGCTTAATGGTGTCCAACATGATTATTCTTTTAAACGTTAACGTGATGTACCTAACTTACCCCTCATCATTTCAAACTGGAGAAACATGGACTCACACCTCCGCATACACGTCTGCGACCATGGGCTGGTTTGCCATTCTGAGGCCGGTCACTCCCCTCCATGAGAAGGGACAGGAGCGTCGAGCAGAGAGGGCGGAGGGCTGCAGGAACTGGCACGTGCAACTCCCTTCTCTTTCCCCTTCCCATCACCTCCAGCTCGACCCCTTAGGTTTAATGCAAGTCCTCAAAGAGCGTGTGAATCAATCAAGCCCTTCCCTTGCCTTAGACTAGAAGTCCACGGGTCGATTTTCTAAAACTGCCAACACATTATCATGTTAAATATCATAAATCACTAGAGCCACTTGGACCCAAGGCGAGGAGTGCAGAGCTATAGAATCCATGTGGGAAAAACAAACAAACAAAAAAACCCCAAAACCCCACCTCTTTAGCTACATTTGTATGGACCACCGACAAGTATTACGAATCAAAGTACTGGAGGATTTCAAGGTAACAGAGTCTACGGATCCTGATAACGCTGGAGTTGACTTTTTAAATTTTTTTTTAAATGGAGGAAAAAAAAAGGAACACTGTAATCCAACATGGTCTTTTAAATTGAACCATTGTTTCAATTGTATTTGGGAATCTCTGGGCCCTTTTTTTTTTTAATACATTGGAGAGCACAGTTTATAGAAGATGATGATTTTTATTATAAAATATTGATTAACCCCCACCCCCAACCCAGGCACGACAGAGAGGATTGCTCGCCCGTCTGCCCAGGGTCACAGCCGCCGACTCAAGGAACTCCGAGGCACGTAGGGTGGGATACATTCAGAACCGAATTTTAATCCTATGCTTGCAGAGGGGGAAACACCAGGCGGGAAGGATAAAACCGTTCTTGAGGCATCCCATCACCATTCGCATCCACGGTGGAAAGCAATCCATCTTTTGATCACGGAGGTGATTTCCCAGGTATTATTTTCAACCCATTGTTGAAACAAGTACCCGCTCTCCACATTAACCTGCGGGGAGGAGGTGCACTGCTCCCGCAATTTAAGCCGCATCTTAGAACCTTCCGTGTAATTTACACATTTCAAGTTTGCTAATGGTTTCTTTATATCAAAACTACCGCAGACAGAAGATCTTTCTTTGAATCTTCGCCTTGAAAGAGACTTTGAAAGGAATACGTGAAATCCTCCACAGGTGCTGCTCGAGAGAAAGGCGAGGTTAATCTGTGACTACATTAAACGGAGCTCACTTTGGAAGAGTCCCATCGCAGAAACCTAATGACAAAAAGCAAAGAGGATATCGCATTAAAATTCAAATTTCTTTTTCCTCCAGCGCTCTCAGATGAATGCCAAGAAAATACACCGAACGCCAAAGAGATAGATCCCCGTGTATTGGAGCAATATTACATAACAGGTAATGAAATTTCTCATTTTCCCCGTGTGATAGTCCTGTTCTGTAATAGGCTCACGGGGACCCTGGGGGACAAGGGGGGGATTGAGTGATGTTCTGGTTCCACAGACCTTTCCCGTCAGAGCTGCTTTGTTTAACATTTCGATGCGGCTCTGCTGAGTTAAGAAACCATCCAGGAAGAAAGCAGCCGGAGAAACAACACAATGTTCACGTTGCTTCTGCTCCGTGGCGCGGAGCTCATTCTGTCCGTGGGTTGCAATGGGACTGCAGGTGCAGCCTCTGGGGTGAGAGGGGTCTGTGACCCGAAGCGGGGCCAGCGAGCCGTGGGGCCAGAGCCCAATCTGATCCGCAGGCTGCCTCGGAAAGCAGAGTTCCCTGGGAACTCAGCTGCACCCGGCCACGTCCTCGTGTATGGGGGCCTTCACCCCGTAACACCAGGGTTGAGTCGTTCCAGCCCACGGGGTGGCTGGGTGGCCCAGAAGGCCCCAGATATTTACTATCTGACCTTTTACAGAAAACATTTGCTGAGATCAGGTCCGTGCTGTCAAAATTACAGACGTGGGGAGGTGTTTCCTCATCGTCCATAGCGTAGGGAGTCAAGCAGTGGGTTGCTTTTGATGGCATGTTCCCAGAGCTTTATTACCCTTTATTGGTGCCAAAGAAAGGAGGGGAGCCTAGCGAAGGAGGTGTTAGATTTAGAGCAGAGCATATCGCTCTAGATGCTTTATCACAGAAAGGGCTCAGGCAGCAAGCAGGAATGGGGATTTAAGGACACATTTGTCTGGGGAGAAAAGTGACATTTAGAGGTTCTTTAAGAAGCCAGTTGATTGTGCTGGGAAAATAAAGTTCATTTAAATGAGTTAATTCTACTTGCTTTGCCAGGTAGGTGCCCGAATCTTTGATGATTTTATTTATTTTTTTTCTTCTCTAAAGGGCAAATGATAATTTCCCTCCACGAGCTGTGAAATGTGTACCATTGCCTTTGGGTCACTGCCTTTCACATAATACCGTGACTGTGCTTTTTAAAATGGATTTCCCTTTATGTCATGATTAAATGGAATGCTATCTATGAAACACAGGATTGAATCCTACCTTGCTGCTCTTCACTCGCGGAGTCACTCCGCGCATACCTGACGTGTGCGTATCACTCATTATCTAACATATGCATTATCATACGTATTTATTCCTTTGAGCTCATTGGTTGCTTCTTTCTAATCTCCTCTGCTAGCTACTCCTAGTCTTTCAAAAGTCATAAGGTCGAAATACCCCAGGCTCAATGTAGAAATACTCCGTGGACTTCTCTGTCACCAGTTCCTTTAATGATCTCATCGGGGTGGACGTTGAGACTCATTTATTTACCGAGGACTCGCGCACATATGCCTCCCAGCCGGAGCCTCTCTGGCCCTCCACGGCCCCGTAGCCAACTCACGACCCACCATCTCCGCTTACACTCAACACATCTCAAACTTAACATCTCCAAAGCTGGAGCTGCCAATGTGATCGTTAATTTTAAATATCAACTTGGGTGGGCCTTGGCACCCAGATACGTGGCTAGACATAATGCTGGGTGCTTCTGTGAAAGTATTTCTGGAGGAGACTAACATTTACATCAGTGGACTTTGAGTAAAGCAGATAGTCCTCCGTATATAATGTGGGTGAGCCTTATCCAGTCAGTGGAAGGCCTGAGAAGAGGGTAAGACTGACCACCCTTGGGTCACCTGGGGGGCTCAGTGGTTGAGCATCTCCCTTCAGTTCAGGGTGTGACCCTGGGGTCCTGGGATCGAGTCCTACATCCGGCTCCCCACAGGGAGCCTGCTTCTCCCTCTGCCTGTGTCTCTGCCTCTCTCTCTCTGTGTCTCTCATGAATAAATAAATAAAATCTTAAAAAAAAAAAAAGAAAACTGATCACCCTTGAACAGGAGGAAATTCTATAGCAGACAGCCTTCAGGCTGGAGCTGTAGCATTGGCTCTTCCCTCAGTCCCCAGCCTGCTGACCCTCCCTGCAGATTTTGGGCTTCTTAATCTCCATAATCATGCAAGTTGATTCCTTAAAATAACTCTTTGTGTGTGCGTGTGTGCATCCTTTTTGGCTCTGTTTCACTGGAGAACCCTGTCGAATGTACCAATATTTCCCTTCAAATACCCTGTAGTCTTCACTGATCCAGTTAAGAGCAATTCTCTTCTTCCATCTGTCCAGGTCAAAAAACCCTAGAGGCAGCCTTGAATCTGTGCCTCATAACCAGTCTCCACACTCGCACCCTTCCCTCCACGCGCTCTGATCTGACAGCGGCCAGAGCGGGCAAGAGTCAATGAAAACCTCCCAATAGTTTCCCATGGCACGTGGACCGACAGCACGTGTCCTTACTGGGGTGGGCGAGGTCTTCCACCCTCCAATCCCTCTTCCCTCCCAGGCCCCGGCTCTCCTTACCCCCTCTACACACATATACATACTTCGCCCCAGTCTAAATGACTTCTTTGCACTTTCTAGAATATTCCAGACACACTCCCGCCTTTGACTTTGCACTTGGCTGTTCCCACGGCTCAGAATGCTCCTCATCCAAAGAGCCACAGGCCTGGTTCTCTTATCTCCTTCCAGAAATTGCTCAGAGGTTACTTTTTCTGAGAGACTTTCTCTGTCAACCTGATTTAAAATCATTCCCTGCCCTGAAATTTGTATTTTCTCTCTCCCTTCCAGGCTTTATGTTTCTCTATAGCATTGACCGACCTCTAACATACCATGTAATTCACTCTGTGCTTGTTCATTTAGTATTATGATAAAAATAGATAAATACTAAAATACATAAAATAATAAGGTAGTTCTTTACAGTATATCATGATCCATTTCTGCCGCTCCCCTTTCATTCCTTGCCTCATCCCCCATTGAAAAATTAATCCCATGAAGGTAAGCCTTTGGCCCGTTTTGTTCAATTATATCACATTTTCTAGGATAATGTCTAGAAAAAAGTAGCTGCTTAGTAAATAATTACTGAATAGACATCTTTAACTACCTATTGTATGTGTGGTTCTTTCCCAGGAGGAGTCCTATCTTCCAATCGTTTATAACTTGGTTGTGCCTACCTTAGATTTCTCTAGAACACGGCGATGGGGTGGGGGGGAAGCCTTCCTCTGTGACTGCAGAGAAAGTAATCAGACATGTGCGCAGAGGAAATAATGAAGTGTTAATGTCAGGCAATATTTGATCACACAAGGAAATGCTGGAGTTCGGGGGGGGGGCGGGTAAAATGATAGGGGAGGAACTTGGGAAGGGAGATGAGAGTGGACTTGTGTTCTCAAGTACAGGCACAGCTTTCATAGACCCAAAGAGTACTTTCTAGAAGAGGCGTGGGACAGAGCTGGGACCGAGACCCTTGGGCCTGGGTGGTTATCTTTGTACCTCGATCTCGTTTGCCCTGAGCCAGATCCGAAGGGGAAGGTGATGTACTTGGTGGGGATGGAGAAGGAGGGAGGAGTCACCTGTTTGCAGCAGGGGTGGGGGGGTAGTCGTGGTCACACGGGAGACCTACTAACTCACAGTGACCGTGCAACAACCGAATCAGCCTTCGCAGCTGATGGCCATGCCGTCTGAGCCCCGGGCTTGAGAATTTGAGGGCTCTCCGGTTAGAGGTGCTAGAGCGATGCCAGGAGAAAAGGTAGGAATTCAGGGGAAGGAAAGGAGAAGTCCAGGACACAGCTTTTCGGGCTACACAAAGCCTGTGGTCAGGAGGAGGAAGAGGAGCCAGCACAGAAAACACAACTGGGCAGTGGAGCAGGTGGAGAAAGAAACGTGAGGAGGGGCAGCTGGGAATCCCACGATCGGTGTGTTGGAGCGTTGCGCGGCGCTGGGTTTCTAGAGGACGGGAACCCCGATACTCACGGGCCAATAGCTTTGGGAAGGTGTCTAGGGACACTGCAGAAGAGCTAACCTGGAGGGCTGGTGACTCTTCCTCAGAGGAAGGAGGAAGGGCAGGAGATTATTGTCTCTGTGTTAAGGTCAGAGACTGGCGACAGCAGGAGAGGAAGTGATTTTGTCATTCGGTGGTAGCAGAGGGACCGGAGCTGACATCTCTAACCCCGCTTAGGAGGACGCTTGGTGCACAGGTGTTGCTCCAAGGCACAGGGCCTGGAGGTGTGATTTTTATCCCGAGTGCTTAGAAAATTAGAGCTGGATCGCCAGGCTGCCAAGGGAGGTCATTGATTTTTCCCGTAGTCGGGGGCCCCTCCCCTGCAGCTGGGAGGAAATGGAAACAGCAATCCTCTCATCACTTGGAATCACCGCACATCTCTGGTGGATTTTTCTCAGCAGATGTGGCATTAATGTACATATTCTCACCAGCATGCAAGTCGGAGAGTAAATTTCACTGACATTCTCGACCTCCTTCCCTTCCTCTCTCCAGCAAACCTCCTAAAGTCATTTGCATGCTGGAGCAGGTGGGCTTCGAATGCCGCTCCCACAGTGGGGCTGTGACACCTGAACATTTGTTCAAAATCAGTTTGTACGTGACCCCAGCTGAAAAAGGGGAAGGAACAGGTAGGAATCCTGCATCCATTGTTGTGCTCCAACTTCTCCTTGCCATGCTCCAGATGGACTGGAATTACATCTTATTTCATTCTTGGGATTTTGATTGGCCGTTGACTGCTCTGTCTTCTGTGAGACCCAAGTGGGAGGGACCACCCATATCCCACTCGACCCCCAAATCTGGTCCTATGAATGGAGACAAGCAGTGTTGACTTTACTATTGCTTTCAAGAAATTATAAGAATACATGATGCACGAAACTTCCAAAAATTACCTAAAGAAATTCTCGGCCATTTTGTGGCTTAGAATTTTTTTCTTTTTTTCCTTTTTTTTTTTTTAAGACTTTATTTATTCATGAGAGACACACAGAGAGAGGCAGAAACACAGGCAGAGGGAGAAGCAGGTTCCATGTGGGGAGCCTGATGTGGGATTTGCTCCCAGGACTCCAGGATCACTCCCTGAGCCAAAGGCAGATGCTCAACCACTAAGCCACTCAGGCGTCCTTTAGAATTCCTTTCTTCCACAATTCCTTTTTTGAGCAATCCTTTTCGGAGCTGTGGTAGCTCTAACTCCCTCTTTGATCACACCTTCCCATGTTCCTTTTCTTGGTAGAATAATTTGGCTGTCTCTGCTTCTTCTATTTGCAACCTCATACTTACCACCTTGTCTAGTCAACAATCCCTTTAGAAAGTTCAGACATGAGTGACCAGTCTTTGTTGCTGAAGTTATATCAGATTTTCACTTACTATCGGAGCACAGGGCAGATAGAGGAATATGGCTCTCGTGTTCAGGTGAAAATCACACAATTTTGAGAAAAGCAGTCATAAAAAAAATAGTAAATTTATGGATTCTTGCAAAGGATTTTTTTTTAGAAGCCAAAACATTTTACTTTTTTTTTTTAGATTTTATGTATTTATTCACTTCTTTATTTATTTAGAAAGTAAGTGGGGGGAGGGACAGAAGCAGAGAGAATATCCCAAGCAGACTCTGTGCTGAGTGTGGAGGCTGACGTGGGGCTTGATCCCACAACCCTGAGATCATGACCGGAGCCAAAATCAGGAGTCGGTCAGTTGACCAACTGGGCCATCTGGGTGCCCCAAAGCATGTTATTTTTAAGACTGTTGGGGAAGACAGATCTGGTGCTAAGGCTCAAGTGTAGGGATCAGTATTTATAAAAATGATGGGGTCTCGCCAGAACGTAGCAAGATTGAGCTATGAATTAACTCACAAATGCAAATGCACTTTTAAAAGCAACGCAGGCCAGATGCCTTCTGTAAAACATTCTCCTATGCAGAAGGGCCTGGGGTCTGCAGGAAGCAGAGATCACAGAATGCACATGTAGCAACCACATCCTTAAGTGACCACATCCGTGATCCACCCTCGCCTGCTATGCCGACCTCTGGCTTCCCGTGTGCCCGTGTGTCCATGTGTCATGCCACTGTAATTGGTCACATCAGTGTTCACGTAGTGAGTGCTTCTGTCCTTTCCCTCAGTTTACCCTCCAAGGTCAGGATGCCACACAGTGATCAATGCGCAAAAGTAGTTTTCATTATGATGGAGAGAACCTGCGGTTATGAATGTGCCTCTCGGTGGAACCTTGAACTCTTTCCTTTAATGCTAGAGTGGTGTTTTTCAATTTGTGGATCATGACATCCATCTATGGAGTTCTAACCCCTTAAAAAAGTGAAATAAATGAAAATAGCAAATATCGGAGTATCTTGCATGTAAGAAGGAGGTATGGTTTCGTAGAAACTTTCGTGTACAGTGGGTCATGTGTTTTTTACTTACAGGTCGTGGCTGAAAAAATTGGACCAACACTGGGTAGAGTATCAATCATGCGTTTCCATAATCTGCAATAAATTTTGCCTTGTAAGTATGAAACAGAGGGTTTTTTCAATGCACAAAAAAGACCCTAACAAGTCATGAAATCAGTGCAGTGGCTCATGACCAGCATTAATAAAAGCAAACAGAAAGTATCAGAGTGCTTTTATGTAACTCTCATAAGACTTTTGTTTCCACCATGCACACGCATGTAAACCCATGAGCCTACTGGGACATGATGTAAAATGTGTTTCTTACTGTGGATCATTGTCAAATGACCCGTAAAGCCACCATGATAGAGTGTTCAGAGCAATAGGCAGTTTTACTCAGAGAACAGCCCAGAACTGGCCACGGACACCATTTAATCTCTTCAAGCGAGCTGCAGGGAAGACCGTATTCAGAAGGGCAGCCAGCACACAAAAGGGTTGAGAACCATTGTTGTAGAGAGAAAGGGAACCTGAGAATCAGAACGACCTTTCTGACTCCACCCTCCCCAGCTGGAGTTGACTGATGAACACGGAGGAGATTCCGACCCCTTTTACTGCAGTGCTAGTGAATGTTGAAATACCCCATGTCATTTTCCGGGGGGTTGACGCTAAGACAGAATTTGGGGTGCAAAATGCATGTGAGGGTCAGCACTTGCAAAGGAGGGGAAGACGGGACAGAGGAGTCCAGGGTAAGGTAGCCCAGCAGAGGCTCGGGGGGTGGGGGGCTCCTACCTGCGGCATAAATGGCAAGTCCTTTCTACCCAGTGCCTGGACTCTGTCATCAGATGCAAGTGTCCGCAGAAGGGGGGCCCCCAGGATGGGGTGCTCTGTGCAGCTGAGGCCAACCCTGAAGGAGCTGGTCCTGGAGGCCGTCTGCTGACCACGCGCCCCAGCAAGTCCCTGCTTGAAGGGTGTCTGAGCAACACACTTCCATTGCCAACAAAGCCATGTGGTTGCCTGCCCAATCTTGGTTTGCTTTGATAATCTGGAATGACGTTAGTGAATCTGATTCCCGTTGGTTCTGCTTTTGCTTCCTTGGGACAGTCCTCTCCTAGGACCGGCCATGAGAGGCAGGTAACTGGACAACTCTCCATTTAACTTCTGTACGACTCTTACTCTACAACATACACTGACCTCCTTATTAACTATTGGGAACTTTTAAGTAGCTTCGGATACTTTGACGATAATGCCACTTTGGTATAGCCGGTTAAGAGATTTTGCTAGGTCTTGAAAACCCATTTTTGTAAAAATGCATGAAAGACCAAAAAACTGGAAGTGCTAACTTCTGGTAAGAATATCTGAAAAGAATAGCTGGTCTCATACCCTCGACTGGGTCAAAGTTACAAATCCTGAAGTGTGCCCAAAGTGGCTAATCTTAAGACACAAATGGATACTTAATGAAATAACCTCAGTCTATAATGTCGGGCAAGTAAAAGAAAAAGAAAGACAAAATTCTATTAAACACTGGTGAGGGAGTGTAGCTAGGTGGTGCAAGGTGTAATTAAGGATTTTTAATATTATTTAATCCTTCAAGAGTTAATTTCCTTTCTAGTTTTACTTTCAAATGTGCTTTCAGAAATGCATAAAATGTGGAAGTAGAGCCCTCCTGGAACCAAAATGAATGATTGACTGTGTGAGTGATTCTGGAGGCATACAAAAAAAATATCCTTGAGTCCAGAGGAGGGAGATGTTCATTGGGATGTTGGGAATTAGGAAGACCATGTAACATTTGTGATGCTCCTTGGAAAATTGGTAATATGGGGGTTCTCCAGCAGAGATGGCCAGAAAGGGAATGTGTGAGTCAAGTCATCAAGGCAAGAAAGAGCATCATCCACCCAAAATGGTGATACCCTTGCCTCGATGACTTGATGAAAGGCATGGTGAACGATGAGGTTTGGGTGGGCAGAGGGCGCGGGAAAGGACACACAGTAGTGAGAATAGAGTCTCGCAGGCCAGCTGGAGTCTTCTCCAGAAGATGCCATTGATGGTGTTCAGAGAGCTTCAGCACAATCAGAGCTATGCTTGCAGCACATTGCTGGGTAGGTAGATCCATTTGAATTATCCAAGAAGAATGACTTCAGGATGGTGGACAATTCAACATCAGGTGAGAAGCCTGGCCTGGGAAAAGCAACAATGTTTTGGAGCAGCTCCAGCAGCACTTGGGAACTTTCTAGAATGTAAATTCGCAGGCCCCACCTCATATCCATAGACTTTATATTTCAGCAGTTGGGGCCCAGGACCCTTTTCAAGCAAAATTTCCAGGTGATTCTGATGCATGGTGGAGTTTGAGATGCTGTGGCCCACTGAGGGGATCAGAGAGGGTCCAGGGTCAGGGTGGAGAGGCCAGTCCAAGCTGGGAGCCTACAGGCACATCTGTTGGGCCAACCCTTAAAGCAGAGTTCCCATGTCATCACCTCAGTGCGTAATCTGGGGCCAGATGAATGCAGGATTCGGGACTCCTAAAGATTGAGTAAAAGACCAATAGACAAGAGGTCAACCAGGGAACAAAGCAGGGCAGCAAAAATTCACGAAAATGTCAAGAAATATCACCTCGATGAGAACAACGTTCAGTCCCAAGTGCTGGAATATGTTATTCTCTGAAGTTCTACATAATATTTAAATTCTGAAAAAAAAAATAGAGGGGCAAGCCATGTAATATTTTTTTCCCCCAGAGTCTTGCTGTCAGCTGTGGAAGTATGTCAGAACCTCTACAAAAACCCAAATCATCTCGAATCAGGGTTCATCATCCCAACACGTCCCTGCACCTTTGCTGATTTATTTATTTTTTTTGTAAATTTATTTTTTATTGGTGTTCAGTTTGCCAACATATAAAATAACACCCAGTGCTCATCCCATCAAGTGCCCCCCCTCAGTGCCCGTCACCCAGTCGCCCCCACCCCCCGCCCACCTTTGCTGATTTAATGACACTCCCCTGAGGTCCAGTATGGGGACTGCGGACTCCCCGCTGCAGTACTCAGTGGCTTGAAACAACAACAACAAAATATCTGTTATGTTTCTGAGGATGCAATCTCCTGGGCAGGGCTGGGGTGGGGCAGGGCTTCTCTCTGCCTCCTCCTGCTTTAGGCTTCAGCCTTTGGAAGCTGGAGCAGGACGCATCTGAAGGCTCGTCCACGTGCTTGGCATCTGGGCTGGGGAGACGCAAGGCATAGCGGCCTCTACGTGGTCTCTGCAGCACGGTGCCTTCGCAGTGGTCTGTTTCTCAGATGGTGGCCCAGGGCTCCCAGGTGTCCCAAGAGAGACAACAGAAAGCCAGTCACGGAAGTCACAGAGTATCGTTTCCCTGCTTTTCCTTCATCCTGAGCAGATCTCTGAGGTCTCATATTCACGGAGAAGGAAACTAAACTTCTCCAATGGGACGAGTGTCCAAGGACGTGTGGATAATTTTTAAACCATCCTTTTTCTTTTGTATCTGCCAGCTTCTTATATACCCCCACATTGTGGCATTAATGTCTTCACTGATACGGTCTCCAGCTTCCAGCTTACCGGCTGACCCCTGGTTTCTGGCTCTTGTTCCTGTCTGGTTTGACACTGTTCAGCAGGCCTGTTTTATTGAGTTGGCTTTATGACCTCCTTCTCCTGTTCTGAAGAGTGATTTCTTTTTTTTTTTTTTTTGAAGAGTGATTTCTGATGGAAATGTCTCTGAGCAGGTGAAGGGATACATCCTGTGACATTTCCTCTCCTCGGAGCTCTCAACAGGTGAACAGTTGAGAAGGGAGGCGGGGGGGTGTTGGCAACAATCCCACACAAGGTTCTGAGATTATCCAGAAGCTTCTGGCCTCACAGATTGGGGGCCCGAGCCTGGAGCATCTGGAGGGAGAAGCGTGGAGGTGCAGATCTGCTAACGCCCTAGCACCCTGCAGGTGTGTGTGGGTGCTGCTTACGCAGAGGCCCCTACCAGGCTTCCAGAAGGGGCACAGTAGCCCGAGCACTGACTAATCAGTCTCTGCTTGAGGTGATGGAGTTAGTCAGGGTCCAATTTATTTCACACCCACACAAGCTCTTTATTCCTCACACTGTTGATGTAAGCGGACCGATAACTAATCACATGAAACACATTTAGTGTGGAGCAAGGAGCTCATCGAGTCCAGCTCTCCTGTGATTAGCAAGCCTCCTACCTTAGGTGGGTCTCCCGTAAACAGAACATAAACAGCCCGTTCAAATTAAGAGCTTGTTGGGAACCCACATTACTGTAACTGAGATTGCAGCGGCCTCGGAAAAGGAGTGAAGATTCCATTCTTTCCCTGATGTTCGTGAAAGGGCTACTTGGCTGCTGAGATCTCGCCATGGAGAGAGTCTACTGTATTCTAAATTGTAAGCTGACTTCTACTAACAGACATTGGAACCAATACCTTCGCCCCATGGTTCAAAAGCAAAGGATGTATTGAGGCAGGGTTGGTGCGGTGCTACTGGGGAGTCACACCACAGAGACAAAAATGGATATTTAAACGGGAAAACAAAAAAACTGGGGCACCTGGGTGGCTCAGTGGGTGAAGCATCTGCCTTCAGCTCAGGTCGTGATCCTGGGGTCCCGGGATCGAGCCCTACCTACATTGGGCTCTCTGCTTGGCGGGGAGCCTGTTTCTCCCTCTCCCTGCTTGTCATTCTCTCTTTCTGTGTGTGTCTCAAATAAATAAATAGAATCCTTTTTTTCTTTAAAGATTTTATTTATTTCTTCATGAGAGACACAGAGAGGCAGAGACACAGGCAGAGGGAGAAGCAGGCTCCTCACAGGGAGCCCGACATGGGACTCGATCCGGGGACTCCAGGATCACAACCTGAGCCAAAGGCAGACGCTTAACTGCTGAGCCACCCAGGCTTCCCAATAAATAAAATCTTTTAAAAAATTTAAAAAAATAAAATAAAACAGATAACGTATCCATGTGGAATGTCATCACAGATCAAGACAGAGAAAAGGAAGCTTTTTTTTTGATTATTACATAATCACATTTATTTAATGATCTTTTGCATTAAATGCTTGTTTTTGTTTTTTTAGATTTTATTTTCATTTGTTTTTATTGAAATTCGATTTGCCAACATATAGTATAATACCCAGTGCTTTAAAACAACCAGCTGTCTTTTTTGGACCTCCTAAGACAGGAGCTGGTAACGCAGGAGGCGTTTTCAATGGCCCATTGTGGGGGAATGGGGTGGGGGGTGGGGGTGGAGACTGTGCAAATGTTGTGCTCAACCAGTCTGTCCTGGGGTCTGGGCGGCTTTGCTTTTCCTACGTGGACTGTAGGCTGAAAAGTGGCTTATTCATTGATAAACAAAGCCAAGTTTGTGAGCAGGAGATGATTCTGTTCAAAAAGCTAGAGAAAAGGTCAGAACCTACCAGGATTAAACTCACTAGAGACACATGCTGAGGGCTTATTCAGTGGCCCCCGGCCCCTCCTACAGAAGTTCACCTCATTCCCCCCAGATGTGTGAGCCCCGTGCTAGCTTGGCCAAAGGCTGGCTGTGTGGGTGTGGGGAAGAAAGAACCGAAGGTCCCAGGGAGCTGTGCTGTGGAAATCAGCCACAAAAGCTCGCCATAGAGCAAAGGACATTGCACACAATTGCACTAAATGTTTTTTGTTTTTTTCTGTTAAAAATATTAGAGACCCCCTTCGCTCAAAAAGCTACTCAATGTCTCAATTCCAGGGAAGGGGGGCTCTTCTTTCCTTCAGCTCTCTTCTCTGAAACCCCAGCGGACCTTCAGGCTGCAGGTTCGGAGAGATTTTTTTTTAAAACTTACTCTGTTCGAAGCAGGCCCAGGTTTCCCAGACTGGAACCTAAAATCTAGTCGGGTCCAGTGGGAACGGGGTCGAGCAGTGGATGGAGAGCACAAGTGGCCCTGGGTGCGTCGCCGGGTGGCTCCCTCCACGGACCACGTTGCATCTTGCATGTCTCTTCGCACAGTCCAGACTCCCCCAGTTTCTGCCTCTCCTGCGGTCCTCCTGTCTGTCTGGAGCGAGCTCTGGAAACACCCTGCGGCCTTGTAAGCATGCACGCAGGAGGAACGGCACCCTTTCTCACCAGGGACGGAGGCTGTCTCATGCCGGTTTCCAGAGCTTGCCCTCGGTGGTGGTGGTGGTGGTGGTAGGTTGTTGTTGAGCTTCACATCATGGACTGGACCCCCTTCGAACACTGTGCTGTGGACTCCTGGCCACCCTGGCCCTTTGGAGCCACATCTAGGGTGGGATGCTTCCAGCACCAGACCTAGCCTTCAGAGGCTGGCTGTTCCCCTTCTCCAGAGAGCAAACAAGGATGATGAAAGAAAACCACACTTGGGGCTGTTGGTTCCTCTTTTGCCGCTCTACCTATTAGAAGGTGTCTCCTTTCCCGAGAGATGTAATTTATTTATTTTTTAAAGATTTTTAAATTTATTTATTCACGAGAGACACAGAGAGAGAGGCGGAGACATAGGCAGAGGGAGAATCAGGCTCCCTGAGGGAAACTCGAAGCGAGACTCGATCCCAGGACCCTGGGATCACCACCTGAGCAGAAGGCAGACACTCATTCACTGAGCCACTCAGGTGTCCCCCAAGAGATGTTGTTGAAAAGGAAAGTCCAAGTCCCACTGCCACTGTCCGAATGGGCCCCCTCAGACCTGGCTGGGTTGTTTGGGGGCTTGGCCCTAGGGTTCTCACAATACCCTAATATATTAATAGAAACACCCACAAAGACCACATGTTATTAATGCCCTATGGTGTGTGCACCAACGTCCTCATTTCCTTCTATACTTTCTGCTCAGTCCCTGGGAAGGTTTGAGTCAGGGGTGCGTGGAGGGAGGCGAGGGGGTTCTCACTCCTCGGCCCCAAAGGAATTGTAGGGAGGACTTCTTTTGCTACAAATCTTATTCTTCCAGCTGGGGGGAAGTAAATAATGCTAGAAATAGTACCTCTTGGATTTCTCGAATACCTTTTTCAGAATGCACCTATTCCACATTGTTAAAAGCAGGCTACCAGTTACTCTTCATGAGTTGGAAGTGGAGGCTTCAGCTGTTCCCCAGACACCCTCCTCATCATCTTATTTTTGTGTGACACTCCTGCTTACCCTTATTTTGAAGCCCCTCTGTGGCTCCGCCAGAAACTATGGCTTTTACAGCAGGTTTCTCCGGCAGTGGAGAGGGTCCATAGCTCCCCCAACTGGGTCTAGCTTTCAATTCGCTTCCACTCTCTCTCTCTGACTTGAAGCACTAGATAACCAGCCCCAGCCCATTTGCAATTTTTCGATTCGCCTCGCTGTTGTTGTGGGGTGATCCATCTTGGTTCTTCTGTACTGTCATTTCCATAGCGCTTGTGGGGGAAGAGAAGGAAGGAAGGCAAAGATGTGAGCTCAACCTGCCATCTTGAATTGAAACATGGAAAGGTTTTTCAAAAAATAAATATTTGGAGGCCCCATTTCCACATCTGATGGATCTAAATCACCACATGTGCTTCCCAGAAAAAAAAAAAAAAAAACTAAAAAAAAGTTTCAAAGCCCCCTGGCAATTGGGAAGGAGGCCCTCCCTTGAGCAGTGACTGGACCCCAGACCCAAGCGATCAAGTCCCCTTTCCCTGCTATCGCAGGTCCCACAACAATTTATATTTCCTTTTAGCCCACCAGGACATTTCATTCTTTTGCTCCTTTGAATGTGCTGATCAAATGGCCTGTATTTTGTACCTCATCTTTTCCCTTTAATGAATTCTATTCATTCTTCTTTTCTGTCTTTGATGGAAAACCTTTTTAGGAGCTTTCCTGCCTCCCGAGCTGCCCGCCTACAGGACCTTGCATAGGATGGGCACTCAATAAAATGCTATTAAAATAACCTTGAATTACATTAGAATTCAGTCGGGTTACATCGATTCACATAGTGGAAGAAGAACAATTTTATCAAATAACTAAAAAGTTATGGAAGACGAAAGAATATACTTGCATGCTAATTAAAGATAAGAAATTGAATATTTCTTAAAATGGGACCGTGAGAGCGCGTACATTCATTCTCTGTATTTGCCACTTCAACCTCAACTTCGTAGGCCGTCTCTAATTCTCTCCTGCACCTTTACACCTAGCGCGGTGCCATAGCTCAGCAAGGAGCCACTGTTCCCTGGCCTGTAACATCAGTCCAGCTGTGTCTCACGGAGACAATTAACCTAAGGAAAAGTTTATGCGTCGGGACCATGTGCCACCATCCGCTGCATTAACTGTGTGGAGCCGAATGCCCCAGGATGAGGAGCACAATCCTTTGGATTTCAAACGTGGTAACAAAGACAGAAATAAATTCACAGTCGGTGAAGACAAAGCCATGTTTGTTCAGACGTACGTTTCAATTGCGTCTCCAGGGAGAAGCTTACTTTCTGCAGCAAAACAGAGAAGGCCTCGCAAGGGGGCTCAGGTGAATGAGCCTATATGCTAATTTACTAATTAGCTTCAGGGACTTAAATTTTAGTCACCCTGACTGCAAAGCTCGATGCTTCCCATTGTGCCAGATGCTTTCACAAATCAAACCCTGCAGACAGGAATGATTTTTCTCTTGGGGATGAATTTGATAAGCTGTTATATTACCTTCCACATTGCAACTAACGTCTTGGGGTTCCACAGATCGTGTAACTCAGGACTTGCTTTGCCGAGGTAGGGCTAGGGTAGCCAATCAATGCAACTTCAACATGTGGTGAAGACTTACTCGGTTTCCAACTGGAATCTGAAGTCCCAGAGGCAAGAACTTGTCTTAACTGTTTTTGTAACTACAGCGCTAGCTAGCTGCAGGGCCAGGCAGATAGGAGGTGCAGGAAGAAATACCTGTTAAGTCAGTGATGAATCATAGATGAACAAATGGGGCAAGCTGGTTGAGTAATATGCTAACCAGAGTTTCTGTCCACAAAAAAACTTACAAGCCAGTGCAGAGATTGAAGACTTAGGTGTCTGCAGGGCTCAGAAGGGAGAAGTAAGCCAGGGAGGCGGAGTGACGATATGAAAAATCAACTGTCAGAAATAGTCAGTCTTTCTCTGTTTTCCCCAGATGTGTCGTTATAAGGTCGTAATACAAATACATGTGCCAGGGCACCTGGGTGGCTCAGTTGATTAAGCACCTGCCTTCAGTTCAGGTCGTGATCCTGGGGTCCTGGGATGGAGTCCCATGGAAGGCTCCCTGCTCAGCGGGGAGTCTGCTTCTCTCTCTCCCTCTGTCCCTCTCCCCTGCTTATGCTCTCACACCTGCTCCCTCTCTCTCTCTCAAATCAACAAAATCTCAAAAGAAAAGAAATATATGTGGTAGCAGAGATTACATTTTCAATTTGAAATTGAAAAATCAAAAGAAACATTTTAATAACTAATTTATTACACTTTAAAATTCATATTTTATCATGTGTTTTTGTTTAGTAAATCATTATGCTTTGGAGTAGAACATAGAAACCTGACATTTTTTTTTGGTTTGGTTGGGGGGTTTTTTTGTTTGTTTGTTTTTTGTTTTTTGTTTTTTTCTGGTGTGAAGATGACAATGTCAAATCTTGTGTTCTGTGCTCAACCTTAAGCCCTTTTACAGGCAGTGACATTTAGTTTTATTTGGTCTCATAATGAAAAACAGATGTTCACAAATGTAGGGATTCTAAATGTGGATAGATTCATGCACAGCGATTTTTTTTGTTGTTGTTAAAGTAGCTACTCTTGAGATGTTTGTGACGTTCTGCTCTTCTCACATCATCGTGTTTGCTTCCAGTGTAGTGTGGTGCCAGTGTCCATTTGTAGGTTTTATCCAAACGATGAGTCATAAACCAGAGCGTGAATAGAACAGTCATTTCATAAACTCTAGAACTGAGAGTTTCTTTGCCGTTCGGTTTTCAAATCTACAGTTTTGGAAATGTTTTGCTTTTGTTGCAGTGGATGGATTTCGGGGAAAGAAACTCCTTATGAAGTTATGTGTGAACAACTTTGTAGAGTCCAAAGTGTTTGGGACGGGTCAACGTCAACCTGAAAGGTTAAACCTGTCTTCTCTCTGTGCAGGTGAAATGTGGTGATGTTTTTCTTTGGATTGCCTTAGCATGTCTATTTTTTTCCCCAAAATATAATAAAAACCTCTTTGCCATCAGGACAAAGCCAATTCCTCTGAGCTCCAAGTTATGGCACTCTGCCACACATAGTCCAGCAAACATAAAGTGTGTATGGCTTTAGGCAGACGGTGTTCACATTATTACATTTTAAAAGTTTTAGTTCTCCCTGGTGAGTGAGTTGGCAAATGTCTAAATGCAGTGCCCTAGAAAACTGTTACCATCTTGGATTTAGGTTCTGCGGCAAGTCCAGTGTTGACTGTGGCCATTCCAGAAGCCATGTCTGCAGTCCAGCTTTCTAATCTGGACCAGTGCACAATAATATTTTCAAAGCTTATCTCAACACAATAAATATGCCTTGTCCTGATATGTGTAGCTATCATAGGAATGATACACTACGTCCAAAAGTTTTTATCAGACTTTGGTCCTGTTGGAATTCGAACTGAAGGCATGAAGAAATACAGCTAGCTGTGAGATAGTATCTGTGTTCTCATCAGTTGTAAGAGGAAACAACATAAACAATCTATCTATTTCCTAGCAATTGTCCTCAGTCTTGTCGTCAGCATTCTGGGCAAAATGTTTCTGGTCAGATTTATATTCGTAAATGCTTATTTCTGTTTTATACACTGGTGTCTGTAGATGCTATTATAAACCCACCATATGAAAAGGTTTTGATGCCTGGACAATTAAAAAAATATATATTTTATTTATTTATTCATGAGAGACACACAGAGAGAAGCAGAGACACAGGCAGAGGGCGAAGCAGGCTCCCTGCAGGGAACGCAATAAGGGACTTGATCCCAGGACCCCAGGATCACGACCTGAGCCAAAGGCAGGTGCTCAACCACTAGCCACCCAGATGTTCCTGGACAAATTTTTTTCTCACTTAATTATAAAACTGTCTCACAGCAACATTACTTAATGTTACTGACATTAAAAATAAACAAATTGAACTTTTTAAAAATTTTCATTTGGCTTTTTGTTGTTGTTAAATCATACTCCTTCCAGTAAAACTTACCCTGCTTCATGGAAACCAAAATTAAGGCTGTTGCTCACATTTTCCCCTCCTCCCTTGGGATCCTGACTGACCTGGTGTTTGCCCACAAGGCAACTGAGTGGCACGGTGGACCCCTTCTCTGGGAAGTATAATAGGAGTATAATGACTCATCTCTCCATGGCTATTGTCTCTTGATCTGATGGCTTCACCATACCTGAATAATGATATAATACTAAACTACACCTTTTTATTTTTAAAGATTTTTATTTATTTATATGAGAGAGAAAGAGAAAGAGAGAGAGAGAGGCAGAGACATAGGCAGAGGGAGAAGCAGGCTCCATGCAGGGAGCTGACGTGGGACTTGATCCCAGGACTCCAGGATCAGGCCTTAGACTGAGGGTGGCACTAAACCGCTGAGCCACCTGGACTGCCCTAAACTACACCTTAAATGCATTTAAATGGGTCTAGACTTCTTATGTAAATGGATACAGAGTCATACCTTAGCAACTAAATGTACCTCCAAGTCTTGAACTCTGTGTAGTTTCAGTTTTATAAATATGTTTTATAAGACTTATTTTAATTTCCTAAAATGGAAAATTTAAAATTTCATTGTAAAAAATAATTTTGAATGAATATTTTTTCTTTGTTTTAGAATAAATATTTTGACACTGATTAATTATGACTTGTACTGTAGAAGAAAAATAACCTTTTGGAAAATATATAATAAAATGTTAATTTGTAAAATGTCTTACATTTTACTCTACATTTTTAATGAAGATGTGTTTGAATTGTATATAATTGTAAAAATGTAAAAATAGATCCTATTTTTAATCCTTTAGATCATTGCTGTCTGTAAAACAAATTATGTAAATACTGATTATAACAATTCATAAATGATTTCATTGAAATGAAACCAACAAAACAAATTTGATGAAATAAATGTAAATTCATATGTAAATTATTTATGTCTTTATTTTATTATTCATCTGAATGTCATGGTTGCATCCACACATATCCACACACGTGTAATAATTATAAATTCAGTTGCCATTGGTATTTTGATGACTTTGCCTCTGATAGAGTCCATAACTTTACTCTTATTTTTAAAATTTGTTGGATGCTTGGGTGGCTCAGCGGTTGGGTGCCTGCCTTCGGTTCAGGACATGATCCTAGAGTCCAGGGATCGAGTCCCACATTGGGATCCCCGCAGGAAGCCTGCTTCTCCCTCTGCCTGTATCTCTGCCTCTTTCTTTGTGTCTCTCATGAATAAATAAATAAAATCTTTAAAAATAAATAAATAAATAAATAAATAAATAAATAAATAAATAAATAATAGAATTTGTCATCATGATGGTACAGTGGTTAAAGTAGAAAGATAGAACATAGAGTCTTCCAAAGTTAGCTTGAATTATGACTTTTGAATATTTAGGCATGTGGTACACATGCCTGCATCGGTGCTCCTGCCCTAGGCCCCAAGGGTGTCAGGAGCAGGCTGTCAGACATCCATCCACTCCACCAGCAGACATGCTCCTTCTCTTCAGTCTTCACATGGTGACCCCTTGGTCCCTTGTCTCAACTTCAGAGTCACTTCCATGGGATACTCTTCCCTGGATCCAGGCTCTGTAGGATTACCCTGTTTCATTTTCCTTCTATTTTGTATCGCTACTCAATATTTTCAAATCTATACCTTTGTTTATTTTCTTTCTTTTCTATCACTAGAATATAAAAATTCCCTAGACCAATTAAGTCAGGACTTTGGATGTAGGGCTGAAGGGACAGTATTTTTCTTAAAGTTCTCTAATGGGGGACACCTGGGTGGCTCAGCGTTTGAGTGTCTCCCTTTGGCTCAGGGCGTGATCCCGGGATTCTGGGATCGAGTCCCTAACTGGCCTCCCTGCAGGGAGCCTGTGTCTCTCTCTGCCTGTGTCTCTGCCTTTCTCTGTCTCTTTCATGAAAAAATAAATAAAATCTTTTTAAAAAGTTCTCTAATGTGCAGAGAGGGTTGAGAAGCACTGTCCTGGGGCTACTCTTGCTTGACCACTCCAAGAAACACCAAAAGAAATGTCCAGGGAAGCCTTGTTAGGGAACATGAAAATAAATAAATACATGAAAAGTGACTGAAATACACAGCACCAGGGAAATGGAGATGTAAATCATGGCATATTCATAAAGTATAATAAATGCTCTACATCAGTAAAAATAAATTACCTTGAGCTACATAAATCAACATGGGATAAATCCCCCAAACACAAGTATGAAAAACAAGTTAGGGAAAGATAGGTGCGATATGCAGCAGTGTTTATTAAAAAGGTAAGAAGGATGCAAAAACAATGCATCATTTATGGATACACACACTGGCAAGTAGATTCAATTAAAAAAAATTCCTAGGATGATTAACATCAATTTTATCAGAGTGGTTATTTCTTGAAAGGAAGACCTATTAGGATTAGGAAAGGGAAAGCAGGGGTTTGATGCTTTGTTTAAATGTTCCGTTTAACAGAGTTTATTCTCTATGCTTTTCTGTGTCCTTGAAATAGGTTGTGATTTTTTTTTTTATGTTGTGATTTAAAAGCGCTAATTTCCCAGTGTTTTGGGAGGTGCTGCCGAGCTTCGTGATGACTTTTGTGACTCTTTCGGGCTTTTCACGTTTTGTGGCGGCTGTTGTCTTACCTGGCTCCTAAATCCATCTCAATAACTGAGAATACAAAGAAAACGTGAGAACCATCTGGGTTCTCTTAGCACTTCCTTTAATAAAGAAATTTTGTCCCTGCCATCCTGGGTACTGTTGAATCTTATTTAAATACTTCCATTCTCTGGAAAGTTCAAAATATCATTTTGAATCCCTCACTCAGACCTCACCCAATTAATCCATTGGCCCATCTATTCAATGAGTATTGGTTGAACACACTTACAAGGTGGAGATGTGGGTAGCATTTTATTCTGGGACTGAGACCCTGGTCCTCAGTCGGTCCCACCTTCAGGTCTGAAATTAAAATTTTTAAAGATTTTTATTTATTCATTTTAGAGAGAGAGAAAGAGAGAGAGAGCATGCACACAAGCAAAGGGGAGGGGCAAGGAAGAGGGAAAAGCAGATTCTCCGCTGAGCAGGGAACCAGATGGAGGGCTCCATCCCAGGACCCTGAGATCATGACCTGAGCTGAAGGCAGGCGTTTCACCGACTGAGCCCCCTAGGCGCCCCTTGAAATTAAAATATTGTTTCTGTTGTGTCAGTGGCAGGTTTATTTCAAATAACTCAAAGGATTTCACAGTTAGAGTATCTTTCATATTTATCTCCTCATTCATTTCATGACATATGATTTCACATCCTCAAAGCTCCCCCGCCCCACACCACCAACAGGGCAGTGTGAACAGGAACGTGTGCAGAGCCACACCAGAGTGGACCGCCAAGCAAGGGGTAGTTGGCACTCAGTGCCTCTGCTGAAGCCAAAGCTCTGGCTGTATTGAATCTCCAGAGAGCCTTGGAGATTTGTTATAATTTACAACCATTCAAGTTTCTGAAGGCCCAGGATCATGTCCACCCCTTGTCCGCACACCTGTCCATCCATTCCATGATTCACATTTTCATCTACAGGTGACTGTTTCACATGGTGGGTTTACTTGGTATCTATCACCCTACTGACTTGAGACATTTAGATTATTGGATGATATCTCCTCCTTGTCTAGTTCTCAATCTGCTTAGCTTTCCACTAGCTGTGAGTACATGCTTTCGCTGTATTTTTAGCTTTCAGAAATATGTGGAGAAGGAACACTTATTTAAAAAAGAAAAATCACTCAGATCCCAGTTACTCCGCAAATTCTTAATTTCATTCTCCCACCCACCCCGCGAAAGAAGCTCCCCGTCGTGAGCCGTACAAACCTTCCTAAAGAGAGTTCACGTCCTCTTCCCGCAGCTCAGCGAGACACCCGTGTACAAATTAGATGGAACCCGTGAAATTACAGTTCTACAAGGGGCGAGGGATGATTCAAGTCAAAGGCTTACTTTTCATTCACGTGTGAAAGAAACAAAACTTTTCGGGATTAAATTGGCTGGAGGGAAATGTCATGCCAGCATGTGTAAAATGACAAGGGACAGCTGGCTAGAAAGGCATAAATCAGAAACCAGCCTCACCTCCTCGTTGTGGAAATTGCCACCAGAATGCTTATAAATAGCTCTCTCTGTTTCCCAGCTCAGTCAGGAATAGCAGTGGGTATTGGGATGAAAGCCGCCACTGTGGATGGCTCAGAAGCAGGCCCAAAGGCTTCCTAAGAGAAAGCTTGGAGATGGAGATCTCCGGGCAGGAGGCACCGGGGCTGTGTCAGGACTTGCATATTAGGTATGCCTGGGGACGGGGGATCCTCTGGGGCCCGGGGCGAGGGCTCTAGGGTTGTAATGGCTCAGCGTGAAAACTGTAGAGTCCTGTTCCCCAGCAGAGGTACCTTATAGGGAACCCAGAGCTCAGAAAAGCAGACTCCCAGACCAGCCCATGAGCCAGGCTGAGCTAGCCCGAGATTTCTTTAGATCCCCAACGATTGGTTTCCTACCTTTGGAGACCAGGTCGGGAGATCTATGCTCATCCCATATTCCAAACTTACAGTGCTAACTTCGGCTCTTGAGTTCAACTGAACCCCGTAACCACTCTTCCCAAAGTTTGAGGGAATGTTTATTTTTAGGTGAGAGACATGGAATGCCCAGATAGTTCCAATCCACTGGACTTGGTTCTCTTTGATGGGTGAAGCTGTGGCTCACCCATCATTCATTTCCCTATCCCCCTAACTCTGCATTTACAGTAAGTGCTCATTAAATGCTGGTTAAATGGCTTTTGTCTTCTCTGACGGGCACCCGGGGACGTCAGCATGGGTCGGAAAAGGGTGGCTCACGGGCTGGGCCGGGGAAGGAGGTTCTGTGTTGGGTGCACGGTTGGCTCCCTTTGCAGCCGTGCTGACTTCAGGGACAAGGAGGGGTACAAACCTCAGGAAGGAGGAGTCAGGGGAAGGCAGGTGAAGGTCACCGCTCTCTGTCTGTGCACGTCATTGATCATAACGCAGCTCCAGCCAATGAAAACCCCAAGAATCCAGAATCTGGGACCCGGCAATGTCAGAAATCACCCTGTCCCACACTAGAAGTCCCAAAGAAGGATGTGTTCTTTCTGTTTTGTGATGGCTGCAGAACAAAGCAGAGACAAATGACTTCCATGCACGCTGCGGGCTGGTAGGAAGCTGGGAGCCAGGGTTGTGGGCTGCGCGCGGCTCTTTCCGGGAGTCTGCAGTCATTTCCTGGGCAATGCCAGCCCATTTGCTGGGTGAAGGGATAAAGGGAGTGCCCAAGAAGAGGCACAGGGCTCTTCTGCCTCTAATGTCCTCTGGTTGCAATTTATCCTTCCCCTTGTTTCTTGTTGAAGACCTCGCAGAAAGGTGGCCCGGGCTGGCACATCCATGTCGCACCTCCTGCCCTGTGCTGGGGGCTCCCATCCTCCCCCGGCACATCCATTTCATCTTTGGTGTTGGCAACCGCTGAGCAAAAGCAGCTGTCTGCTTTGCTGACTTTCCTTCCTTTGGGCTGCCGACATATGTACTGCTTGCCATTGCTCTGGGGCAAAGCGTTTATGTTTGATTAACTCAGTTTTAAAACACACCATCCGTGGAGGCGCTAATTCTACTGGATTTATCTGCCAAGTCAGGAGCTTCCGATGAGGAGCGTGGCTGGAAAACCCGAAGGCTGTGTCCGAAATCCGAAGAGAAGAGAAAAGGCAATTAGATGAGATTTTTATTAGATCTGACCCAAACGGCAGGTTGTCTGTTTAAGGGGTACAGATCGTTCTACGGGAGTGCTTTTAAGTGGTGTTATTCAAGGAAGAGACCTCATCTGTATTCAGATTCTGACCAATTATGTTTTCACTCAGTTTATCTTTCTTAGATTTTAAATACTTTTCTCTTAAAAAAAAAACAACTTTTAAAATGTAGTTTTATAATGTCTCAAGGACTGCTGCTGTGCCTGAAGCCAGAATAGAACACACAGAATACATTTAAATGAATTACAAAGTGTATTATACTCTGAAAATCAGCATTAAAATGCACATTAATTTTTGCGGCTCTTAAATACTTTGGTTGCTGAGGAACTGCCTCCATTCTATAATTGAAATAGCTCTTCAGATGCAATTTAGTTGCTGATTGGTTTTTAAGTATTTTTAAAAGCTAACAGCTCAGATAGAAAAAGGTGGTATACCCTTGAGTTTTAAATAGGAACACAGATGTCATCGTGCCGGGGATGCATTAGGCCGCTGGAAAACCACATGCATTGCCTACAGAGAAGGGATGCTCCTCCCCGAAGGTTGTCACACCGTTAGCTGTTCAGGAGAACGCAGAGTTGGCTCGATATCAAATATAAGCTCTTAGTTACGAGCTAGTTTCTCCCCTGAGTGAATTTATTAACTCCACTCCCAACTTGCTTCTCCAGCCTTCTGCTCCCCTCCCCAACCCCGGAAGGCTCATTGTCAGTTTCAAGAAATGTCAGGTAGGAAAAGAAGAGGCAAGACCCCAAAGCCAGTCCATGTTGATATTCACTGGCCGGTGGGTATCTACAGGTGACAACTGGGAAGAGGTTGAAAGAGAAAGCCCAAGTCAAGCAATGGAATACTCGTGGATTTTATTTTTTGCCTAAGCCACGCAGCAAAAAGGATATTACGAGGGGGCTGTGTCCCCATAGCAACACTCAATAACTTTAAGATTGAAAAAAAAAACTGATCTAGGGATTCTTAGCTGTGTGCCTGCCTCCTTGATGTGAAGAAGGCTGTTTTGACTTTGTTACAGCAGTGACGGCTTGCGCTGGAGAAAGCATGGGGGTTAAAATTAGTCCCATCCCTAAATTTCTCACTCACTGAGGGATGGCGGGCAGCTCACCCAGGTTCTGGGGCTCTTTCCTCTGTAACAATGGTGTTGCTAATGTGAAAGGAGACATCACGATGGAGCGAGCAAGCCTAGCTAAGAACATCTTTAAAAAAAAAAAAAGGGGTCAGGAGGCCATAAGGGAGGAGGATTTGTGCACATCCTCATCGGAAAAACCATGAAATTTTTAAAAACCTTCTGGTCAGCTGCAAGCCCTCAGCCTGGACTTCACTCCATCCTCACCATGACTTCTGGATCAGCAGCACCCATCACTTTGAAAGGAGCCCATGAAACTCGACAAGTTTCCATCCCTTGCTTGTGCAGTGCCCCCAACCAATCCAAATTAACTCAGTTGTGATCCCCATTTGGCAGAGAGGACCTGAGTGAGACCTGCCTTTGTAGCCTTTTGCCTATGTAACTCAGCCTCTGCCCTTGTCTCCCTTAGACCATTAGTAGGATTTTTACCCAAGTCTGTGTCTTCAGAAGTGCAATTATAATTGCCAAAATAAATGCCTGTAGGCGTAAAGGTTCAGTGAATCCTTTCTTGGTCAACACGGATATGTTGTCAGGATGTTATAAAGTTGGCATGTAAAATAATAATGCTTGAAAACCAGAAACTGTACAGTGCATTGCTAGGAGGGAGTTCTGGGGATTAATATGTGGAGGAGGGCTCTGGTGAACTCACAGAAGGGGAGCCTCAAATGCCTCTGGATCCTCTGATGACTGCATCAAATCTGCCCGTAGACAGAGTAGGGCCAAAGGCAGGCCTCCCCAAGATGGGTCACTTTGGCATAGAGATTATTTTCAGTTAAAAGCAATCAAGACCCAGCAGATTCTGGAAAAGCTCTTTCCTGCCCACTCAACTGCCTAAAAAGACTTTAGGTAGAGGACCTGATCCAGGAAGAGGGCACTCACCACAGATAACTGCGTTATGGTAGGAAGCAGGTGGGGTGGCCCGAAGGAACCTCGCGAGGTCTGTTCCATCAAGGTCCTCTCTTTGTCCCGTGGCTTCTGGGTGGCCCAGCAAACATCGGTTTACCAAATGCTTGCTTCTTTTTCATTTTCCTGGGAATTGCATTCTTTCCCTTTGAAGTCCCAGACCCCTACCCCCTTCTCCTTAGTTCAGGATGGCGTCTATGCCTCATTTTGCCTCACTGTGCAATTTCCATGTCTGTGGATTCCCAGTAGGTACACTGTTAAATTGGATTTTCTCCTGTGAACCTGTCTCACGTCAATTTGATTCTTACCCCAGCGAGATTCTTACCTAGAGGGGACAAGAATTCTTTTTCCCTTGACCTCAGGAATTGATCCAGATTCAAAGTCAGGTTCACCGTGCTCTCTGAATTCGGTCTCTGAGTTTCAGATCCCAGACAAAAGTCGAGGAGGTAAATTGTAAGTTATGGGAGAAACCTGCTGTTTGTACTTTGTTCTTACCTATAGCACGTCAGGAGAACAGAGGTAGTGACGACAGCATCTAACTACCATGGTATTATGTGCTCAATTGAATACTCATCAGTTAATTAGCTTCTTCCTAGATATTCATTTTAATCTTCACAAAACCCTCTGAGGAAGATACTATAAAGATCTCCTTTCATAAACAGGGAAACTGAGCCCTAACGAGGTTAGGCAATGTGCTCAATCTCATATAACAATATCTATTGTACTATATGTGGCAGCTACATATGGTCGGCCATGACTTCTTTAACTTAAAGAACGTTACGTCTCATGGCATAGATTAAGAATTCATTACAAACCATATCTCTCTCTGTTTCATTCCCATGAGCTATAGTCTCCCCTGAATGCCATGGGTTGTTCAGAAAAGCTATCCAAGTGTGAAGAAGAGAAAGGAGAAGAGATTTCAGGTCACAGATTCCTCTTTCTGCTGTTTGTGATACGCACAGCCATGTCTAGTGTCTTCGCCCTGTGAAAAGGAAGTTACACAAAGAAACGTATCCTAAGTCCATGAAGAGAAAAGAAAACTTACTACGGTTCAGAGACCTGGTGAAGAGACGTAGGAATGGATCGCCTTCAAGTGGTGGGATTATCTAATTCTCTTAAACAGACCATTATCTAAATTATACTGACAAAATCTGAATAAAATATGCAGAGACACCAACAGCACCTCCTCCGTCAAAAGCTCAAAGGAAGTTTAAAAAATGAGCACATTATCGTCTGTTTTCCTTGAAAATATATTGATGGCACATGGAGAATAAATTTTAAACAATTCCCCTGTTTCTGCATGTGAAATTCTCTCTCTCCCTCTCCAGCTGAAGTCCTGCCAATCAGGTTGCTTTCCCTTTCCTAATCATGCAGGGTCTGTAGGCTTAGGAAACCAACAAACCAAAGAGTGTGCAAAAAGGGTGGGAATAGAAGGCTGTGGGGTCTTTATAAAAAGATCTCCTTTCTGATTGAAATATCTCATCTTTTTTTTTTTTTTTAAGACTTATTTATTCATGAGAGATACAGAGAGAGGCAGAGACACAGGCAGGGGGAGAAGCAGGCTCCCTGCAGGGAGCCCAATGCAGAACTTAATCCCAAGACCCCAAGATCACACCCTGAGCCAAAGGCAGACCCTCAACCACTGAGCCACGCAGGCGCCCCTGAAACATCTCTCCTCTTATGATGGAAGACCCCAAGGCCTTGCTAGACATTTGCCAATCTTGGCACCACTACAAGATGTAACACACCCCAGGAAAGTGCTAGACAAGGGCTATGAGGCTATGATAAGTATTTTTCAGCACTCTGGTCCCTGGCGCTGAGCTCAGGTACCCTCCTTTGGATCTGCCATGTGCTGTCTGCAGCTAACTAGTGGTTGTGCGGAGCCCCTGGAATCCTGCAGAGTCTCAGGCGCTGTTGTTCGTGTCCGTAGCCGTCAGAGCCTAGGGCTGGGGAGACATCTCCAAGGAGCGGAGTGGGGGTGGGGTGGGGAGATAGAGTAGAACTGACTAGCCCAACCCAGGGAGGGGCCAGGGAGGACCCCCCAAAAGCCCAAACATCTGCCATCAGGATCTGAGCTCAGACAATCCTGGAAGGTCTATTTTCTATGCATGATAGGGCGTTCACGGTTTAACACAGTTTGAAGGGTTTAAAAGCTCAGTGTGTGGCTGGGCTAAAATAGATCTGTGCAGCCAGATTGCCAGCCTGGCATTCAAAAGAGAAAAGAAAGAAGAAAGAAAGAAGAGAGAGGGAAAGGTGCCTACACCGGGGGGGGGGGGGGGGGGGGCGGGTTCCAAATGCAATAAACCCTTGGCCCACCTGCTGCCACATCCAGATGTTTCCAAGGAAGATGCATGCTCTTCATCGTGGGTAACATGCACTAGGACTTGGCTCTCTGGAAATCCAAGAGATTGCTTGTGTTCCTGTCAGTGGTTTCCTTCCTGGCCGGCTCGCTGGTGCCTCCTAGAGACCTTTCCAAAATCACCTGGTGCCTGGTGCCAGGGCCCCATCCCTAGAGACTCGGATTTAATGCGTTTGGGGCTAGCATCCTTTGTTTGTTTGTATTCTTTTTTTTCCTAAGATTTTTACTTATTTATTTATTTCGCTATTTGACACAGAGAGAGAGAAGGAGGAGGAGCTGGAGAGGGAGAGGGAGAAGCAGGCTTTCTGCTGGGCAAGGAACCTCATACAGGGCTCCAACTCGGGGCTCTGGGATCATGACCTGGGCCGAAATAGATACTTAACCACCTGAGCCACCCAGGCGCCCCTGTTTGTAGTTTTTCAAAATTCCTCAGTTAGCTCCAACGTGCAGCCAGTGCTGAGGAATGCTGCTACTGACTTGAAACCATCTTTTTAAAATCTGCCTCCATGACCTTTTCTTTGGGAGATGATTAAGGGCCTCTGGTAATTTGAAGGGGGACGTCAAATCCCAGCTTCAAAGGGGCTGGAACAATAGGCTTCCAAAGAGGAACCCTGAGTGTTGCCCAATGTCTTAGGTGCGCATCCCATGCACCACCCCGCGCACCATCCTGCGCACCTACTTGGGCACATCCCGCGCACCATCCTGCGCACCTTCCCGCACACCTACCTGGGCACCATCCCACGTACTTACCCTTGCACCATCCTGTGCACATACCCACACACCTACCCCGCAGCTACCCGTGCACCATCCTGCTCACCTACCTGTGCACCTTCCCGCACACCTACCTGGGCATCATCCTATGCACTTACCTGCGTACCATCCCGTGCACCTACCCCATTCTGTGCACCTACCCCCCCACCACCACCAATTTCAGTGAAGCAGAAAGTGGAATGCATCTTCCCATCGCTGTGTGCTGGGCAAGGCAGGACCAGGCAGCATTCCCGGGGAAGCCACCACTGCTGTCGACTCCCACAAACCCATTCGCACCTCCTGTTATCTCGGCCACGTCGGCTGCATTCTGTGAATTGCCACAACCATATGTGTTTAATGGTTTAATGGGTGCTTAAAATGTCTCTGAGAAGGATTACAGTATGATTTGGCATTAAAACGAGAAGCTACAGAGTCCAAAGAAAGACAGAGGAGGCACAAATTTGGTAGTATGGAAACAAGGATTTGTCATGAAAGGAATGTCTGTAATTCCTTACGTTCTTGCAAAGCGGCAACCAAGTGCTTTCTGGAATCTCAAAGAGGGCACCTACATGCAGGGAGGGTCCTCCTTCCCTGGACAGTGTGCACGGCTGCCTGTCAGACCAGCCAGGCAAAGGAAGTCTGAAAACAAATACCAGAGAATAGTGGAAGGACTTTTATCCTTTTATGTTTTGTTTTTTAAAAATACTTTTAGGGCCCCAAATGACAGCATCGTGGAAAAGGCAATCAGCGATGAGGTCAAGACATGATATAAATCATCATTTCCTTAATGTGAAGAAATCTTAGAAATTTCTGTGTATGCATTATTTTTTTCTTAGTACCACATACAATAATTGAGTGTCTTATACTCAACTGGTATCTAAGATTTGATGAAACCACAGGGTATCAATTCTCCGCTAGCCACCATTCGGGGCGAGCATTGTTTCCTGGTAACTCGGATGTTCTGGGTGTTAGAGACAAACTAGAGTCCATGGTAGGACTGGTGCTTTCCTGGAAAACCAATTTTTAAAGATTCACAATGTAAAAAATACTGTAAAAACTGAGTAGCGTGTTTCCCCAAATAAGGTAACGGGAACTCCTCAGGCATCACATTCCCCATATATAACATAAAAGCATGGGAAAAAAAAAAAAGATTTCCGAAGACCCATCTCCTTCACAACTGGAGGCAAGAACAGGCCCAAATTAAGAGGAACGGGACCCAAATGAAGAAGGGACAGACACAACTCTAAAAATGTCTTGTTTGGAAGAACCAATCAAAGCCCCCTCTGCTTCTGCTGCGGGGACAAGTTCACTGCTTGTTCACTGAGCCAGCTTGGGAGTGAGTGCATGCATCCCCATTCACCCCGATGACAGGAGAGAGGTGATGAGCATGAAGCAGACTCCCTCCCTCTTTGAATTTTAGGGGAGTCGGGAGGGGGGGAATTTTATTGCTTCTGTGGGGACATGCAGCAGACAGTTCTTTTCAAATCAGAATCTTACTTGGAACAGAAATGAGGTCCCTACCTACACAAACAGGCAAGCAAACAATCCCGAGCCCCATGTTGGTGTCCACTCTTCACCCTCTGCCATCCCCAGAGTAACAGGGAGCATTTGACCCATCAGAGAAGTGGGGACGCTGTAATGTTCGTTCTTGATGAATCCCTGGGGAGCAGCATCCAAGGAGGTTCCTGTGCATGAAGGATATGACAGCAGATCCCGTGAGTACATAAGAAGGCAGGCATGATTAGGACTGAGAGAAGGAATTGGCGTCCAGTGTTCCTGCCAACAGCAACTCAGTCCCACTAGGCGGAAACAAGTAGCCACCGGGTTCAATGGGATTGTGCTGATAAATTGCTCCTGACTTGCCTTGTGTTTGAACAAACAAACAATGAGAAATCTGGATTCCTGGGGAGACCCCAGCTCAGCCCAGTGATAAATTTAGGTGTTAAGTGAAACCTTTCACTAGAACTAGTAGGGCAGTATGCATTTAATGGCCTTTAGAAAAGATTCTTTTCTTTTCCCTTCAGTAAAGTAGTCTTTTCTTTTTAAAACCGTATTTGTTTATTCATGAGAGACAGGCAGAAGCACAGCAGAGGGAGAAGCAGGCTCCATGCAAGGAGCCCGATGTGGGACTCGATCCTGGGACTCCAGGGTCACACCCTGAGCTGAAGGCAGACACTCAACCACTGAGCCATCCAGGCGTCCTGCAAAGTAGTCTTTTCATTTTTGATCACACCACGGTCTTTCTCCTGGGTTTAACGGAATAAAGGAAGACTTTGTCTTTGTGAAATGGCGTCACAGCGCCTGGGGAGAGTTTCCGGAAGGCACAGCCCTGTGCCCAGAAGAGAAGGCTGGTGGGGAGGGCACAGTGACCCGGGCAGCGAGAAGGCTGGCCTCTCAGTTTCCACGCCTCATGCCTTGTGGCTTTCTCCTTGGGGGTCTGGGCCCAGACAAAGGCCCCTCACTGAATGGGTGGCAAGTGTCAATGACTCAGGAGTCAATGACTCAAGTGAGTCAAAACAAAACACATCTAGAATTTTTTTTTTTTTTCTGCACGAGAGATTGAATTAGCCATAATCCACTCCCATTCTGCTTCATCATCCCATCTACTCTTGCTCCTGCATGATTTGCCCTCAAATCAGCAAGGACTATTTTGATCTTCCTGGATATCTTATCATTAAACATTATTGTTACTAATAGAAACAAGGCCAATTGTGGGGAGATGGTTTGCTAATAGTTGTTGCTAACGACATCTTCTAGGCTCCTGGGAAGAGAGAGGGCCAGGGTGGGAGTACCACCTGTGCTTTTATACCTGGACATGATCCTTTAATTCTTTTGTATTCTCTTTCCCCCCTGGAGAAAGCAGTCAAAGGAGCCAATACAATCCATGTACACGCTTTGCTAAAAATGATGCTATTTGTGGGTGTATGTATCTGCTCTGAGGAATGGCCGTGTGCGCGCATATTGAAAAGTTTCAAAGAACATGTGCCAAAGAGGGATTGAGGCAACGGGTGGTGAGTGTCTGTGATTTCTTTACACCAGTATGTGTCTACGATAGATGCATATTTTAGTAATGAAACATTACTATAAAAACAGAGGGTGAGCCCCCAAAGCAAATTTTAGAGAAACCTTGCCCTTGCTGATTTTGAAACAGGTAATCACCTGGGTGGTGCATTCTGGAAGCCCCAATTCCATGCGGGGCCTGAGTAAGTGGGGACAAATGAGCAGAGACCGTGAACCCCACTCAGTGCTGGACTCTATGACAGCCTCTCGGTGAGCGCACTCGTGAGGCTCATTGTCTAGATGGGGAGATTACGGTTGCTGATTTTTGTATTACGTGTCTGATGGTTCATGTGCTAATTATATCGAGCAGTAAGGACACGTCAGAGCGGTTTGCAGATACAGGATCGCAACGTTGGGTGAGGCCTTATCCAATCTTCCACTGACACTTTCTGCATGGAGCAGATACTACCAGATACCTGAACATAAGAGTGGCAGGTCTTTTGGTCAAAGAAAAAGTCGGGGGGAGGGGGCATCCAAAGCCCTGAATTTTCTAGTACAGTTTATCTGATTGGTCTCATCTGGTGTGGCACGAAGTCACTTTAAATCTCTGTTCAAATATCTGTCTCTAAATTATTTTGCAAAGCTGTATTTTGTGTAAGGGATAAGGACAGGCCTTTCTAAGAAAGAGATTCACTCTCAATCTGGACCAAAGATCAATGTTATCAAAGGTTGGGACTAAGGCTTCATAGGGCACCTGGAGATAAGCAGTGGAAAATTGTTTATAAATAAGATATTGATCAGAAGAGTGAGTAGCAACTTGGAGGTTGGCCTGGGAAACAGAAAAAGCAATCCCTAACCCAAAAAGCAGGGTAATGGTAGGAAGTCAGACACATAGATGGAATGCTCTGGCAGAGGGAGAGATGCTCCTTCAGTAGCCTTCCTGCTTCTGCTTACACCCTGCAAAGAGGGAGGCTGAGGGATGAGGACCTGGAAGGAGGCCAGGAGGCCATGGATTCACCCAACTCACCAAAGCACCACCTCCCAAGGAACACTCAGGGATCTGAACTCCCGTGACATTGGCCGACTTGGTAACAGGTGGCAGCTGACGATCTCCAAAGGACAAAAGAAAATCAGGGAGTTTAAGAATTTCTCTTTAGGGCACTGTCAAGGGTTATGAGATGTAAAGAACTAGGAACAGAGCCAGCTACGTGATGCGTGGGACCCAGTGCAAAATGAAAACGATGCAGGGCCCCTTGTTCAAAAAGCAGGAAAAAGTGTCACTAAAAGCACTAAAATGTAAAGCTGGTTCTCTTCCTCCATGGTCTCTTTCTCTCAACTTCTTCTTCTTCTTCTTCTTTTTTTTTTTTTTAAAGATTTTACTTATTTATTCATGAGAGACACACACAGAGAGAGACAGAGACACAGGCAGAGAGAAGCAGGCTCCCTTCAAGGAGCCCAATGTGGGACTCGATCCCAGGACCCCGGGATCATGCCCTGGGCCGAAGGCAGATGCTCAACCCCTGAGCCACCCAGGCGTCCCTCTCTCAATTTCTCATGTTTTTAAATTCATATTACTATTATTATTTGCTGTTTCATGTTGATCTAAGTAAAGAAAAATAAAAAATTTATTAGCCTGAGTTGCAGTGTTCATACTCTGCATGCCAGTTTTAAATGCAGATATCCATGCATTTAATTCACATGCAGAATCAGTAAGGTTACCCAGTTCACCTTTCATAGCTTATACATTCACATGGGTCTTTTTTAAAAAAAAAAAAAAATCTTAACCAAACAGCATGAGGGGGGAGAAAACAGCCTCTGACGTCTGGGAACTAGACTGCACGCCCGCAGCTTGGTCTCTGTGTCATTACCGACGGATGGAACACCTACACCTAAGCCTGTTCTCCTTTGGACGTAATCACACAGAATGTGCCCTCGGACCAGGTCACCGGGCGGCCCACCCGATGGGCCCACCACGGCCTGCTGGCCCTCTCTTTCCCTGTTCCAGCTGCGGGTACACCTTCTAGCAACACTACCCATCATTAGCCTAGGCTGGGCCACTGAGTGCAAAAGGCAAAGGAGCTCTGGGGCCATCCATCCTTTTCTTGTGTGGCATCGCTGTCCACCTGTGCGGCTGCCCATCCAGGGACCTGCCGTGCATGGGATCCCTCAGATCCTCTTATTTCTCCGAATGCCGTGCTTTCATTGTGCACTGGAGGCCAAGTTCTTTTGCACACGGAAAGGACGGCCTCTTGGGGCTGTCTGCAGCGCTGCTTGCCCCATCACAGATGCAGCACGCTTGCCTTGCTCTCACGCGCAGTCTCCCTGAACTCCACTGATTATTGATCACCTGGAATCTTATGCTCGTGGGGAATCCTGAACGCTCATGTCGGGGGTGGCTCAACAGCCAACGAGAGCCTGTGGGGCGACAACTTTCTGCTCCTGCACTTGCTCGTCCCATTGGACCTCCGTCAACAAAACACCAGTTCAAAGACGTTGGTAAGAACTCCAGGACGTGACAGCAGCTCAGTACCCGAGCAGGAAGCCCTTCCCCGTGGGCGCCACGAAGAGGCACAGGTTGTCTGCCCAGGAGGATGGCTCTGCCCGGGTTGGACGGAAGGGGGCCACGGAGATCCTGAGGAGTGCTTAGTGAATTGAACTCAAGTACTTATTCTTAACTTTTTTGTTCCACTTGTCATACCTGAGGCTATCAACCCATCCCATCAGTAACAAGGAACAGTGCCATCCATGGGGCAGGGTCCCACCTTGTTTGGGGAGATCCCATCTCATCCTACTCCATTGTAAGAATCACCGTCCTAAAAGATACTTGACTTTTTCTTTTAAAGTTCAGCTAAGGGCAGCTCGGGTGGCTCAGTGGTTTAGTGCCTGCCTTTGACCCAGGGCATGATCCTGGAGTCCTGGGATGGAGTCCCACGTCAGGCTCCCTCCAGGGAGCCTGCTTCTCCCTCTGCCTGTGTCTCCCTCTCTCTCTCTCTCTCTCTCTCTCTGTGTGTGTGTGTGTGTGTGTCTCTCATGAATAAATAAATAAGATTTAAAAAAATAAAATTCAGCTAAGATAACTTCTTATTTGGGGGTGTTCTTAAGTGTGGAAGAATTATGATCGTGGTTTGATTTCAAAGCTATGACCAAAGTATCTGTGGGCACCAACACAGCAAATTTCAATTCCTTTAAGCCTTTAACATCTACCACTTAATGAGGGTTTGTCCAGAAATCCTAAAGTCCGGTCATTGTTGATGAGCTGTGAATTCAGGGATGAAGCTCCCTGAAACCCTTCCCCATGGGGCTCACCCAACCTAGAGAGAGCCTGCCTCTCCTAAGGAAGGCTTCCTTTCAAGACAGGAATGGCAAAGCTCTGGCTCGTAAGTAAGAGACAGCAAATGTTAGACACCTAACTTGAAAAATAATTTCATTTTTACCAAGGACAGAAAGGAAGACCATTTTGACCATAACCTGTGAGATCTGCTCCCCTTTGGTGAACAACGTCGCCCTCCGATCACGTGCTTGGTGGGTTGCCACGATGCTGTGCATCTGAGCTCACTCTCTCTGTCACCTGCTTACAGATTCTGTAACTTCAGGTTAGCGCCTCCCCACAGAAATGTAATGTGAGTCACAAAGGTGATTTTGGATTTTCCAGGAGCCACATTTAAAAAGTGAGAGGAAGTAGGTGAATTTCATGTAAATGTTCTATGTAATCCAGGGTACCCTAAATATTATCTTTTCAGCATGTAACCAATATAAAAATCACAACAGAGATAGGTACCTTCTGTGACATTCTACCTGGTGTGTATTTTCACTCAAGCACAACACAGTCCAGCATGGCATGTTCCAGATGCTCGGAAACTGCATGTGGCCAGCAGGTGCCATAGTGGGCAGAGCCGGTCCACGTTCAGGTGTCATATAGCTATGGGGTCTGAATGAAGTGACTGCCATTGTTGGGGGTTCTAGGCCAAGAGAAGTGGTCACTCAGGTTCTGGGACAATGACCTGGATACTCGGTTTTCGTACAATTAGCTACACGGCTCTGTAGGCAATGAAATTAAGATTCTTTTTTTTTTTTTAAAGATCTTATTTATTTATTCATGAGACACACACACACACACACACACACACAGGCAGAGACACAGGAAAAGGGAGAAGCAAGCTCCCTGCAGGGAGCTCGACATGGGACTCGATCTCAGGACCCCAGGGTCACAGCCTGAGCCGAAGGCAGACACTCAACCACTGAGCCATCCAGGTGCCCCACAAAGTTAAGAGTCTAAGTAAAGTTTGATCAAGAAAGTCAATGTGTTAACACAAGGTGAATACCTCAGTCGAAGCTCAGGGCCAAGGTCCGGGAACCCAAGATCGGTTTGAACAATGGAGGAGACCCAGTAAACCCAGGGAGACAGACCATTTCTTGCCTCATGGACTTGATGGCTCAACCAATCATATATTCTTTGGGGAGGGGGGAGATTTTGCTCTTTCCGGGATAGTAATTTTTGTCACCTGCTTGGGCCACTTTACTACGATATTAACCTGGATCTCCCAACCTGGTCATCTTTGAACTAGGAACGCGAATCCCTTGACACTTCCCTAGCTCCACACCCCTTTCCTGACTCCCCAATTCCTAGTATTCTCGCAACAGAAATTTGTCACTACCAGCACCCAGAAAAGTGTGTGCCCTGCCCGGAGCTGGGGATTTGGAGCCTGCTAAGTCCGGTGCTCCAAGCAGAGAAGAAAAGCCCCATCATGCAACTGCATCCAATTTCCATTTGAAAATTACTCTGAAAAAAAAAAAGAAAAGAAAATTACTCTGTAGGAAAATAGCACTGAGCCTGCTCTCCTTTTTGCCAGCTGATTCTCTAGGCTTTCAGGGCGGGACTTTTGATGATGCACGAGAGCCCAGGGTTACATTGAGAGACAGAGAGAGAGAGAGAGTGAGAGAGACTCCAGATAAAACCAGGACATGGTTTACATTTCACAGCTGACAGACACTGCAGCTGAGAAGGAAGAGCAGAGGACAGACGGGGGGAAATGGGTTGGATTATTGCATTAACCCACGGAACATTCTGAGCGAAGACTTTCATAGGGTAATCAATAATTCAGACTTAGCCGCTTGTTAGTCTGGCCAGATGACATTTATTTTAATAGACACTCTCTTGGAGGGGGGCAGTAATGAAATTTTATTTACTGCATCCTTTTTTTTTTTTTTTTTTTTTTTTTTTTTTAGCACACAAATGCCTTTGCTTATTTACCTATAGTTTTGTAGTTCTGCTCCAGGGTCTTAAGTCCTTCTCTGTTATACAAATTTCAGAAATCCTAAGACCTGGGACTTTTGTGCCTCTGTTAGTCTCCACTCCTTACTCTGCCTTAAACCCAGCTCTGTGCCTGCTTTGTCGGAGACACTTGGGCTAATTGAATTGTGCCCGACTCGTTTTGCTCCTAGAAATTTATGATTCGCGTTACCTTCATTTTATATTTTTTCTAGGTTCGGGTTTTCTCTCTCTGAATCTCTGGGCTTTTCCCCCCTTTTTAAATAGGCTTACCTGACATTCCTTGCTAGATTTTAAGGATTCTGAGGTTAAAGATAGGGTCATTAATTTGCCATTGCTACGTTCTTCCAACTTCTGTAACCAGTTCTCCCATCTGTTGTTCTTTCTGCAGATAGGGATGGTCTAACCACGTTCTGAGGGCCATATCTGCCCTCCATCTGTTTTTATCAATAAAGCTTTATTGGAACAGAGCCATGCTCATTGGTTTCTCTACTGTATCAGGCTGATCTCACACTGCTATGAGGAACTGTCTAGCCTACCAAGTCTAAAGTGTTTACTCTCTGGCAGTTTCCAAAGTTTGCTGGTCTCTGCTGTAGATTTACATCCCATTGGTCTTCTTTCTACGCCTACCTTAGAATGAGCTCGAAGCTAGAACATTAGGGTGGCAAAGGGGAAGAGGCACACTCATCAAGCAGAGGTAGCTCTGACTCCCGCTGACTCTGCAGGGAATTCTTAAGCCCAGGACCTGGATCTCATCATTCACAGAATGGGAACAGTCCTATCAATCGACCTCACAGAGCCCTTAAGATAATTACCTGAAATAAGTTCTTCAAAGAGGCACAGCACGGTTTTGGATGGAGAAAATAAAATAATCACGATCAAATGAATGGCTTAATGATAATGACAAGGATAATCATCACCATTAGCAATTGGAGCCTCCTGCACCAAAGGGAACCCTCAAATAGAACTCTTTCTGGAAATACTCTCCAGAGAAGCCCATCAGAGCAGAGAAAGTTGCCATTGAAAGGTTCTGTAGGAAAAACTATTCCTGGGGCCCCAAGCCTCCTCTTCACCACTGCCGGCGGGAGGGAGGGGAAGGTCCTTACCTTGGTCAAGGCTAACGGCAGCCTCGCCATTCTGAAGCACACCTGATACTCGGTGTAAATAGGCAGTGTTCACACAAAGCAAAATTCATTGTGGCTGTCCCCTCGGACGTTATTCAGTTAGGTGCTGCAGCCTTGAGTGTCGCTGGAGGTTTCTTGTCACACTTACCTTTTCCTGCAGAATCATAGTATGACAACTGGTTGTTTTCACTTCAATCTCTCCAGCCTCAGCAAAGAGAACCAGGTGTACACACTCCACATGCACTAGTTTTGGTTGTCTGTTTTGTGGGTTTTCTTAAAACCCCTTTCTGAATACCCACTGTATTATCTGGGCTCTTCAGAGAAAAAGAACCAGTTGGAGATATAAGTCTGTATCTATCTATCTATCTATCTATCTATCTATCTATCTATCTATCTATCATCTATCTATCCCCAGAGTTTCTATTGATTGGAAAGATTCCTTATTGTGGAGCTATTAAAATGATGATGTAGACGCATAGCAATAGACATGATTCTTACTTTACTGATAATGAAGAAAGCTCAAAAACAAACAGTGGTATGACATGAGCTTTCAGGCTGCTCATGACGATGGAAGCAGCACAGAACAGTGCAAGGGACAGATGTTGGCCAGTGCCCCAACCTGGCTCTGGTGGTGGTGGTGGCTACTTGGGGAGCTTTGTGGGAAGGGTCCTGCGGATCCTTTTGGGGACCCCAGAGGGTGAAGCATGCACATGCTCCTGTTCTCCATGGTTTGCCAAAGCAGAGAGGGACTCTTTCTCCAAGCTGACAAGTTCTTACTTTCTTCCAACTCAGAGACCTAGTTTTTTTCCAGGTAGGTTCTCTTTTCTACTAGTTGTTACTTTCTCACCCATCTGAGGCTCTTTTATGCAAACAAGATATTCAGCAAAATAGTTACTAAATGAATTCGTGAGAATGAATCCCCTTAGGTATTGATCACCACTTAATTAAAAAAAAAGATATGTACTTCTTTTCTATCTCAGTGTAGTTATGAGAGGGCATCAAATATTTTAAAAATGCTTTGAGTATTTCAGAGGAAAAATATGTACAATGTATGTGGAATTGTTACTTCTGGTCCCAAGCGGGGGGCTGGGGGCAGGGGTATACCATCTGGCAAGCCTCGGATCCCTAGCATCCGTTTTCTGTTTGTACACCAGTATTTTCTAGAATCTTCACCTTCTCCCTCTTCCTCTTCCATGTATTATGAGCTCACCTTCATATCCACCTCACGAGTCTCCTTTGATTAGAGAATGAGGACTGTACTGATATATTTCACTTCAAGGTACAGCTCTGTGTGCTGGGATGCACAGCGGAAACTTTGCAGTGTAGACATTACACTGTGTTTTCTTTCCTCCGGGGAAGCTCTCGAATCTGCAAATTTCCAACTCTTGTAAATGCTGTTCCGTATCTGTAAGATTAGATTGGAAATTGGCAGATATCAGAGGCCTAGTTCTCTATCTCAGTGAGCACGGTGCAAAATATTTAATCCCTTATCAATAAATATCTGTTGATTGATTTTATGAGCTGAATCATGCATCTCTATCCTCAATTCATATGCTGAAGTCCTAACCCCCACATGACTGTATGTAGAGACAGAGCTTTTTCAGAGAAGCAATTAAGGTTAAACAATATCACTGGATGAGGCCCTGATTTGATGGGATTAGTGTCCTTATAAGATGAGGAAGAAACTCCGGAGATCTCTCTATCTTTGCACAGAGAAGAGGCCATAACAAGAAGGTGGCTGTGTATAAGCCAGCGTGAGATATCTCACCAGACACCAACCCTGTTGGGTCCCTATCTCAGACTTCTGGGCTCCAGAACTCTGAGAAATAAATGTCTGCTATTTAAGACTCCCCACCACCCTGTGGCTTCACATCTGTGGCATTTTGTTGTGGCAGTGCAAGCAGAGTAATATAATTGGCTCATCAATTAATTGAAAGAAATATTTTAGGTTAATTGTGAGTAAAATTCTTCTAAATGCAATGGTGAGTTGAGTTGATCTTTTCTTAGAAAGCCATAAAATCCCAAAGTCTTGAAAACTGGACAGATTTTACTAAATTTCATAGATCATGAAAGAGCACATACACAAAATTATATAGAAACTTGGAGAAAAAGATGGTCTAATACATACCTAGAGATAGAATGTTGAAAAGAAGTGAACAGAAATCAAAAGGCACAAGATTTATATACATGTGCAAATATGTTCAGCTTCATTAATAAAGATACACAAATAGCATAAGATAGTATCTAGGAATATTTTTAAATAAGCTTTGTAATTTGTTGACAGTTTTATAGAAAAGTTGAGAAAACAGTACATAGTTCTCATATATCCTATCTCCAGTTGCCTCTATTACTAACATATTACTACAGTGTAGTATGTTTGTCACAATTAATGGACCAATGGTGATAAGTCAATGTTAACTAAGTTAACTAGTCACTGTTAACTAGCCATTGTTTATTCAGAATATATATACATTTTAAGTTGTATGATTCATAAACTTTAAAGAATTGATGATCTCCAATGTCAGTGGAATATAAAAATTAAATGTGTGTACCTTTAACGCAGCAATTGCACATGTGTGTACCTTTAACGCAGCAATTGCACTTGCAGGGATTTCTCTGACACCTACACTGACCCAAGTGCGGCAAGTTCTCTTCAACAACAAAAAACATAAACCACCTAAATGTTGATCACAGCACATGGATACAGTCTTTACAGATAATATTTATGTGTAGATCTACACATAGCATATAAATCTGGGTTCCAAGCTCTATGTTAGCAAAGTGATGTCCACACTCGTTGTTAAATGAAGACAGTGTCAAGGGCAAAGACAGAAACTTCCCCTGACTCTCTTAGGGTCCCTGGCTGTGTCTGAACATTGAACTGACAAAGACAGCTGGATAGGAGAAAAGCATACACATGTATTTAATAAAAGTCTATGTGACATGGAGCCCTCAGAAGGAAATGAGGACCATAAGAGTTTAATCTGAGTGTTTTCATGCATAGTGGACAGTAGTGGAGAGACGGTATAGACCAAGACCAAGAGCATGAACTGAGTGTAGTGAAGAAGGGAAATGTAGCAAGGGCTCCATTCATATTCCAGCACCCCAGCATCTCGAAGATAAAGACGCCTCTCACACGACAGTCTTTGGACCTGCTTCAGGGGAGAAGGAGGGGAAATATCAGAGTGACCAGGATCCTGCTTCTGCTGTTTGCTCAAACTCCTTCAGCTTAAAATACCTCATATGCTGAGGCACCATATTCTGGGTTGGCATGTTCTGAATCCTGTCAATAGCAAGTTGCCAAACAAGCATATAGTATAATTTCATTTGGGTTGGACGAAGTTACATATACATGGGACTATAGGTAATTTCTTCTGTAAGGTGTCCTACCTGTGCCTTCCTAGAAATTGCAGGGCTGTGCAGCATCACCAAACCCACAGAGCTCTCAAGAATAAACAGGTTGAGGCAAACACTCAAACATTTCATCAGTGACATATTGTAAACAAAGGTAGAAACTCAGACAAAAAGCAGTAGGGCTTTATAGGGTACATAGGTAAGAAACACAGAAATACTATAATAAATGTGGCACGTGCTTCTGGAAAAGCTCTGAAGCTTGCCTGTGGAAGAGTTGTGGCTTCCTCTTCCTGAGGCGGAGCGAGGGGTTATATGAGATGTGCGAGAGGCTGCAGACCTTGTGTGGGTGGTGGGTCCCCAATCTGGTGCCCTCGGTTGTCCTTTGAGGTGGGTGTGTTTTCTAGACTCCTATGCTGCTTGGCTCAGCTGCATATGCTCGTGGTTTTGCAGATGAAATTTCATATGAGAAAATTGGAAACTTGTGTTAATTTAAGATCATTCTCCAATATCTCAGTTCTACTATATTTTGCATTTTCCAAAGTGCATTTTGAAAAGAAAAGATACAGCAGAACTGACTATGTATGAATTTATATACACGGGGTGGAGATGGGGGTAACTCCAAAATCTGCGTGTATTGATCGACTCCGACCATCTTCTGCTCTCCACCTCCAAATATTTGGGGATGGGTTTCTCCTAAATCTGAAACTGGAGGGTTTGTAGGCACCCTCTGGAGGCCAGGAATTTCAGCTAGGCCACTCGCCATGAGCTAGAGCCAGGTACCCAAGGAACGAGTTAGGGAATGTCAGCAGCCAGAGCAGGGTAGGAGGGCAGGCAGCAGAATAGGGGAAGGAGGGCAGGATTGGTCCTGGTAGGAGGGGAGAGGTGTGCCTTGTACCTGGAAAGTGATGACGATACGGAGCCAACCTCACCTGGCTGGCGTTGGAAGCAGTTGGGTGCTCTCTTACAGATCTGCTCAGGGGGCAGCCCTGGATTTGCTTCTGTAAAGGGGACACATCCTTGGGGACTCTGTGTGTTAATCCAGGCCTTATTAGTTGGGTGACAGATGAATGCCCTAGGGCTACAGAAAGCAAGTCGTTGGTTATAAAAGTGATTGCACACTTTTACTGCCAAGACAAGGTAAATGCTTTAAACCAGGTTATTACATTACCCCTAAAGAAATGCTCCCTGTGAATATTGAAAAGGTTTTCCAGTGTGCAGTTCAGATGATCCCTTTTAACTGTTTGCCACCATGAGCAACTCACTCACTCACTCACGGTCGGTCGGTCGGTTGGTCGGTCAGTTGATACCCAGCATGAGTCTCTAGCTGGGGACCTGTATGCCTTTCCCTAGGGATGCACGCCACCCTTTCCTGCCCGGACCAGGGCAGTTTCTTCAGTGGGCTTCTCATGACACTCTTGTCTCTCCAAAGTCTGTTCTGGGCAGGAGCAGCCAGAGTCACCTCTTCAAAATGAAAATCTAACCATGCTCCTTCCTTTAGGAGTTTTCTGTGATTTCTGGAATAATGCTCACTTTCCTTGACTCTACTTCCCTCTCCAACTCATTATCCTCTAACCTGTCCTCACTCCCTGAGCTCCCAGCCACCCTGTGGCTTTTCTGAAACTCAAACACTATAAACTTTTTCCACTTCTGGCCTTTACGCGCTTTCCTCTCTGGCAGTGTTCCTTCTGAGTCCTTCACCGACCAAGTTCCCTACCTGCGTGCTAACTTATGTCACACCTGCCCCGGGAGGCCTTCCCCAGCACCACCTGCCATTGAAAATTGCTTCCTCTATGTATCTGCTCTTTCCTTTATTGTCCGTCTCTCCAACCCCCAGTGCACACACTCAGTGAATGTCCCAGGGAGCAGGGATCTTATAGCAGGTGCCGAGTAAATATTTGTGAAGTCAATGGAAGGAGGCACACCAGATGTTAACAATGCTTAACTTTGGAGGGGGCATCTTTGCTTTTCCACTTGATATTCCTCTGCATTGTTCGTTTGGCAACAGGAACACTTTTTTTTTCTCTTTTTTGGGCTGTACGCTTTTGATATTTTGGGTTCAAATCTCAACCCCAAAGGAGTTCAAGAGCTCATTCTCTAGAAGGGGATAGACAAACAGGACAGGGTAGCAGAAACAAAAGCAAACTTAGCCACCAAGTGGTGACTCCAGGCAACTGATGGAGACACCACTGGGGCAGAGCAGGAAGGAAGGGCCGGCTCTTGTGGCTGAGTCCAGTTCCATGGGGGCTGCATGGGGGACCTGGACCTGCGCAGTACTGAATGCACCCAGGGGAGTCCATGTAGCCAGTACCAGCACAGACCAAACAGGAGACAGAAGCAATTAAGCAAGGTAGAGGGAGTCCACAGAGTCCTCTCATTTAGGGCAGATTCTCATGTTTTCTTTGGAGTAGTCTAAACATTAACCAGCTATCTCTTTGAATACAAACAGTGCCAAATTTAGTGTCCCTGAAATATTGCTCCTTGACCCACTGGCGTTGGTTTGTTATGGTACTTTGTTGTGATACATAATCACAGGCAAGGGACACCAATTTGTTTAGATGGAAGATGTCATCTCAGGGAAGCCTGGATATTTGTACAACCATTACTATTTTTCTTTTCTTCCATCGAAGGGTTTTCATTTGTATGTTGTGTTTACCTTAGTGCAATCAAAATGATGCTATAAGTTATTTTTTTTAGATTTGCTGCCTTTTTAATAAAATGATGATAGTAATATAAACATAATTAACATTAATTGAGTGCTTCCCTCAGGCCCTGTGCTAAGTGCTATGTATATTACCTCTTTAACCCTCACAATTGCTTAATGAGGTAAAAAGTGCTGTACCCTTTTATTTTCTTCACTTTTCTATGAGAAAACGGAGAATGAGAAAGATTTAGGAACTTGCTTGATATTTCCAGGGCCGTGAACACTCAGATCAAACTGATGAGGGAAAGCTTAGTCTCTGGGCTCTACTTTTTTGCAAATCTAAACTTTTCAAACTGAAATGGAGGAAGGAGATCTATGTGTGCAGATTTAAGTCCTAATTCATGGGATCTCAGACATTTTTTCAATTTCCGGATTTTTTTTCCCCATGAAATCCAGTTTGTTTTGAAAGGCACTAATCACATGCCAAAAATGCTTCTTGGTCCAGAATGCGACTGATTTGGGACTTTTGTATTGGTTTGACTTGGGCATAATTTTATTAACAATTATTATAGAAGTAATAAGCTCATTATAAAAATACCCAGCAGGTGTAAAAGGGAAAACACTTCCCTTCATTCCAACCCCACTTCCAAGAGGTGACTACCATTAACAATTTCTGGTGTGACCTTCCAGAAATTACTACTCCTTTGCACATATACGTAGATGAATATATACATATCTTTGCAAATAAAACACAAATGGACTTATGGTATAGTTAGTTTTCTACAGCTGGTGTTGTTCATTAAAAACATGCACATGACTTTTGACTCACCAATAAAAACTATATGCATCTGTACATGCAAAAAAATTCATCACAATTCATTGATTATAAGAGAACAAACCTGGAAATGACCCAAATGTTCATTAGTTAAAGATTAAATTAATTATATTACATAATATGGATTACCCTGCAGCATTAGATGACTTATATATGCCTTGAATTGGAAAGATGCCTTTTTTGTTTTTTTTCCTTTATTTAAAATTCCTAAGTCAGGTAATGGGAAATACACACATTTCCCCACCACTACCTTGCCAAAAAGAGACTTGCTTATCACCTATAGTTCTGAGGCCACGGTTAGGGTTATTGCTAGAAATCTGTCTCTTAAACAATAACTCAGAAAATTTCCTTTGCCAACTGCAAAATAAACGTCTCTCTAGGTGACTGTAATGCACAAATACTTGTTTTTCTATGTGCTTCCATGGAGAGGAAAAACATGGAAGCATTAGTTAGGAAGGTGTTTACTTGCTCGGCTCCAGCTCTTTTTCCAGTGCCTTTCTTACCATTCTGTAACATAAATTAAAAATATGAATAAAACAAAACATAATAAAGACACTCAAGTAAACTCTGATCTAAAAAAAAAAACTTGATAAATTATTCAGCGAGTGGGTATCTTCTCAAAGTTTTGAAGAGGTTGTAAAATTTTATTTCTATAAATGCAGCACTGGAGGGAGGTTTTAAAAGTTTGACAGTATTCTCCAGGTATTCTTTACAGGAAAGACTGTCTGGGCATTAAAGCCCCTTCACCGTGTTGCCACGAGTGTAGCTTCCCAGTCTTGATGTTCCCTGATGTTCTCAGCTTTGTTCCTAAAGTTCCACCTTTGGCCACAGCTTGTCAACTATTACTTCAGATGTAATGAATGGAAGGTAGGAGTTTCTGACAACACTTCTGGGTTATTATGTAAATTTATCTCCCTTGGAGTGTTTTTCTTGATCATATAATGATTTTGGCATCATTGGAGCCAGGCATGTATTTAAAATACTGTAAAATAAAATAAAATAAAATAAAATAAAATAAAATAAAATAAAATAAAATAAAATACTGTTTAACTTGCTCAGTTCAGGGTGCTGGGCATTAACTGATGGCAGGAACCTGAAGCCTCTGCTAACTTTAGTTGCTGAGTTATTGAATGTTTTGGAAGGTCCACAGAGACACCGGTGAGAAGCCAGGAGGACCAGGATGTCTGGGAAGAGCGCGCGTTGGAGATTGGAGAGTGTTTCAATACTTTAGCAGCCGTCACAGCTGTTTTGGCAGATAACTTTGATTATGCAACAAGAAAAAAAGACTGATGAGGTCAGAAAAAAAACAACCAACCAACCAACCAAACAAACAAACAGTAATTGGAGCATTTAAAATTTTCATTTATTGAGCAACTACTACATGCCAGACACAGCTAGAACTCTATGGACTGGACATAGGGTGATAGCAATGACTCAGATGAGCACCATCCTGCCTGCCTGATGCCTGTGGTCTAGAGAGAAAGGAAATGCAGTACAAATGGAGAGATTTATTTTGCTGGGACTTCTTAGTCTGAAAGAGGGAAAATCTGAAGGAGAAGTTTTTTCTTGCATGATGGGGAAGGACCAACTACCATCCATAGCGATTAAAGAAATAAATCCCCTAGAGAGACATTGCTGTTATAATGAGGGCCTGGCCCAGGCTGCTGAATTAGCTTGGGGAGTGCCCCATGGGACAGGCTGGGCCTCCCCACCCCCCGTTTCCAGGGTGGGCCACTGCCCTCAGACAGCGGGGAGGCCATCTTGCAGCCAGGGCCTTGCAATTTTGTCCCTTCTCCCTTGCTCTGTGTAAAGGAAGCACAGTTTCTGAGGCATTTGTACCAAAACCATGGACAGGGCTGAATAGTCCTAATATCCGATGCAGTGACTGGAGACGAGCTTCCTGACGGAGGTGTCTCAGAGGAGTTTCCAAAGGCCCTGACTGACCCCTCAGCCCTTGTGTAGCAGCAGGCGAAGACTCGGTCGGAGGACCCCTGGCCTCAGCAAGGAACCTTCTGGGTTTCGTGTGGCGCCTGGATGGAGTACACATAGCAAATACCCATTGAGTAAACAGGCCGTGTTGCAGAGAAAATATCAGACTGTCTTCCTCCTCGTGGCCGCTCCCTGATGTGTCACTTTGTGAAAGCTGCTTGTTTTGTGGAAACAAACACATTTTGGCTCCTTTTTGGCTCAGCACAGCCAGTGGAAAAGCCAACTTGAATCCCATTCTACTTCATGAATCATCCCTGCGATCTGCCAGCCGCATTCTGGCTGAGGACACTTGTTTTAGGAGAAAGAGGTGTGGGGTGGAAAGGAAGCATGTTGATTCTCAGATCCTAGGCCATTTGTAGTGTTGTCAGAAACACAATGTTTTGACTGAAGAGCTGATCACATCTGAGATGGGTGTCAGCAAGACAAGATAAATATTGAACTTGGTGGTGGAATTTAATAGAACCAGAGCTTCAAGGATGAGCCACTTCAAGTTATGTTGCTATAAAATTGCTCTTCCCCCAAAGCTCCTTTAAATAACAGAGATATGGAATCAGTCTAGAAATTTCCACTGTTTACTAATGAAGATGTATAAAATATGTGCTTCGTATGTGGATGATTTTAAACTAGATATGAAATCCTGCTGGCCACTTGGGCATCTCATAGATGGGAAGAGGAGAAGTATACAACATGCAACTTGAGCTGAATGTCATGAATGCCAAGATACATTTTGGGAACTTATTATTCTGAAAATGTATGTTTTTCTCTACTTAAGAAGCATATTTTATTGAAATTATAATATGTGTGACTATTTAAGAGTTCAGTGTGACTACTTTTAGCTTCACAGTACTGGGATTTTATTAGAATGGTAGAAAATATGAGAATTGACTTCTCTGATGGACTGCCATAAATATAATGGCCTTCTTCAATTCTTTGGCTGGTCTACCTGGTACATGTGACCATACAGGTGCCGTGTTCTTATGCCCACCTTTGTAGTTCCAGTGCAGAGCATGGGGCTGGCATGTAGTTGACTCTCAAAACATTTTTTGTTGGATGAGGGAATAGATGCATAAACAAACAAAAGCATGAATCTGACACTAAGAAAGAGGATCTAGGTTTGATAGGTTTGCTTGCTTTATGTTGTCTCCCCACGATCTAGAGAGATTTAGCCTTTGGGTTCAAAGATCCAAGTATTTCAAATTAGGAAACCTTATGGAGGTATTAGTTTTCTATTGCCACACAATACATCATTACAAATGCAGCAGCTTACAGCAACACAATGTGCTAGCTCACAGTTCTGTGGTCACATGTGCAGCATGGCTCACTTGGGTTCTCTGTTTTCAGAGGCTGAAATCAGGGGTGGCGGCCCAAAAGAGCCCTCACTGGAAACTAGAGTCTTTGTCTCAGCCCGTGTGGTTGTGGCAAAATCCAGTTACTTGTGGTTGTAAGACTGAGGTCCCTGTTTCTTTGTTAGCTGTCACCTCCTACTTCCACACAATATATCAGCTCTACTTATGTGGGACTTGGATTCAGCTCAGAGTCTGTACTTATTTCTGTCATCATGTCTTTACTGATGGGGAGCTATCTTCCTCTGTATTGTTATTTGCCCCCATGCAAGACCCCATGCATGGCTCACTTCCTTTACAAACCTTCTTGGATTACTGAGCCATGGTGGGCTCTTCCTCTTTTATGAATGCTGCCTTTGGTACAGTTTGTCTTCAGATAACTTATTAGACAACTTAAAGTTCTTTGTGTAATTTAGTTCACAGATGATGTTACAAATGCCTAAGGAAAGCTAGGCCATTAGTGTCACCAATTAGTAACCTGGAATCTTCCTTAGAGATCGCTTGTCTAAATCTATATGTTTAAGATGCAGTAAGAGTCACAAATGCATTACAAGGTTCATCCAAGTCCTATAGATAGAGCTCTCCTTTATGTCTTCTATGGCCTTTAATAGTGATTCAATAATGATTTTAGAAAGAAGAAAAGGTGATATGGAGGAAAGGAAAGAGAAAAGGAAGAAGGAAGAATGTTGTTTTTTTCTTCTCTAGATTTTCTATTTGTGTCTCATATGTGAGGAACCATGTAAGTGGTAGCTCTTCCTTCCTGCATTGTTCCCCTGGAATTATGTTTCTCAAATGTGTACTCTGAATTGTCCCAGGATTCATATACCAGTGGGAGCATACCACAGGGCTCTGAGGGCATTGTGCAAAGATGTTGCATATGCGCAAGGCACTTTAAAGCTTTTTTACATCATAAATTAATGCAGAATTAGTATTCTTTGTAAAATATGTCTCCTTAAATTAAAAATATAGAACAAACAGGAAGGCTAGTATTTTCCCTCACCATGTCAAGTAAACATCATGGGGATGGTGTCAAGTTTTCTTCCATGACCTCGCCTATTTCCAGACAGAACCATTGACACAAACAGATCTGCTGTGGGTGTTCTGACTCATAGTCTTTCAGGTAGGGTGCTTTATGTATGGAATTTTTCAGATCAAGTTTTATGTGAGCAGTAGTTTCAATATCTATAAGAGATTAAAGACTATTATGTAGGCCAATGTTTTCTGGTGTGCGTGTGTGTGTGTGTGTGTGTATTTAATAAGCTGGAGTTTAAGGCTGATCAAAGTCAGGTGATGTAACTGGAGTAAGTGTTTGGGGAAAAAGCATGTAAAACACAGAGATACTGGTTGACACAATAGAGGTAACACACAAGCTCATCTGCTCCCTCCCAACAGTTCTCTATAGTGATGTGATCACACGTTCACGGGTGTGTGTACACACACACACAGATGCATTCAACAGGAGAAAAGAAGATAGAATCAAAATTTTGGAAAGAAATTGAAGAGTAACTGGCTTAGCAAAATGAAAAATAAAAGCTTAAACTCAAACAGGCAGTTGGGGGAGCTTCTAAACAAGCTTATTCAGGTTCTTGGAACCACAGAAAAAGTTCAGGGTCTGGAGGCATCACAAAATGATGGAGGCTCCGAACAGGAGGATTTAATGGAATTCTGAATGAGAAATTAGACTCTTCAGACCTCCTGCCCTGTCAAGCTCAGTTTAGTGACTGCCCTTCTGCTATCCTGACATTAGCAACCTATTAGGGGTAACTGTGACCCAGACTGACTTTAGATGTGAGGATACCAGACACCATACTGAAAACAGGAGAATTGAGAGTCTGAACACATAGAGTTGAATCCACAGCTCTGAATTCTTTCCCACTATTGTCCAGAAGTTTATTACTCAGAGTTATATCCCCACAACCCTCAAATAAGAGATTGGTGGATTCCATCTGGAAAATTCAGGCTAAAAGAAGTAACTGATTGATGGCCATCTCTCCATGAGTGTCCACTGAAGGCACCCACAATGACATGTATCCAGTGACATGGGATAAAATGCTTCCAAGGAGCATTTTAGTGCCACACTCTTAAATATGAAGAGGCACCCATGAATCACCATTTTGTGAAAATATTGACTATAGAAGACAGAATAACGACCAACAAAAGAACTTTGAGAAAACAGAGACAGGCCAGTGGGACATTCCAACAGCAAAAACAAACCTTGGAAATTAGAAATATAAAAGCAAAAATAAAATTTAAACTACAAGCTGGAAAAAGTAACATTGAGGAAGTATCTAAAGTCCAAAGGAGAGTGGGATGGAACTAGCAAATATGAAAACAAGGTGGGAAGATCAGGGGATCAATCTGGCAGGTAAAATACTGTATGTAAGACTTTCAGAAATAGAAAAAAGGGTAGAAAATCTTTCAAGGCTAATGAAAGACAAAAACACCAGAACTAGAAGACATGAGTGTTTAGATGGGAAGGATTGCCAAGGCCATGACCTACAGCTCCAGGTGGAGGAGCGGGAGATGTACAAACACCTGGGCAATGAAATGGTTTTGAGGACAATTCAGAAAAGCCTTCACAATTCTGAGGGAAAATGACATATTTTATATACAACTGAAATGTCTACCAAGTGTAAAAGTAAAAAAAAAAAAAGAAGTGTTATAGTGATTCAAGGTCTCGAATGATTATCTCCCACATATCACCTCTCAGAGAGCTTGGGTTTACACTTCGGGTGTACAGCGATTTGCAAATGAATTAGTGACAATCACATAAGAAGCCACGTAAATTGAAGCCACGAGATAATTATTAACTTCAGCAAAGCTAAAATGTTTTTGAAGGAATATCTATACATTCATAATATTTATTTATCTGCCCCAAACCATGACATCTCTATTTTGGGAGAATAATGACAGTGGAGTATATGTATGCATACATATGTGTACGTGCATGTATGCATGTGTATGTGTGCATGGGTGTGCATGCATGTGTATACGTGCATGTGGATGTGTGTGCGTGCATGTGCCTATGTGTGCGCACACACACTTGGTAGACAGGGCATGGCACTTAGGAGGGCAGGGCGTTCGTATCCAAGGTAGAAAGCCAACATCTAAATCTCAAATACTTCAGCACGTAGAAATATATAGGGAAATACCAAAATAAATTGCTAAAAGAGTACGAGTGTTAGCTTCTGGCAAACAGAAATTAGGACAGAAAATAGGATATAGCAAGGAATTTTATTTTATTAGAAACCTTATAGGTCCCCATGGCTATGTAACCTAAAGATTTTGACAAAAAAAATAAAAATTAAAGAGCAGAAATATAAGGTTTCAGATTTAAAAAAAATATTGTTCATTGAACATACTGGCTGCCCCCCCCCCCCCCCATTGATGTTTCCTGTTTGCTGTAGAATCGGCCACATAAGTGTTTGCCCTTCTGGTCCTTTATAAGTCTGTGTCAGGCACGGAGTGACATCTTAACTGCCTCGTAGGGAGACGATATGGGAAAGAGATTACACGGGAGTCTCGCTGATACCAGTATTGATGGACCCAATAGTGTGGGGTTTTCTGCATGGACACTGGACTTACTCTTTCTCTTCGGGGATTATCTTACTGCGCCTGGACAGGAGATCCTTTCAGATTGCTTCTGCTTTAGAAATAAATTGGGATCCGGGCTATTTTCTTGGCCTGACTGATTCAACGCCAGGTTTACCCTCTGGTCTACTTTTGTAAGCCTCCCACGTTTCCAGTTTTTCTTGTGACATCTAAGCTCTCCACGCACAGTGCCTTTTGCTCATAAATCCCTATTCTTTTGCTATTAGCTTAAAATTCTCTCTTTCCTCTTTCATATGCTGCTTTATTTCCTTACTCTCCTTCCTTCTTGTCATTTCTTCCCTTTTACCCCTCCTTATACCTTTGTCTCTTTTTTCACCCACCTGCCTCCATCAGGATGGAGTTTTTAAAATTAGTTTTGCAGCCTGTACTGATCATTAATTTATCATATTCCTAAATACCTTACTCCAACAGAAACTATTCTTGTAGGATGGGTTCTAGTCCATATATTTTATATTTTTATGATATCCAATATAAAGAAAAAATCAATTTTTTTAGTGGTGAGAGCTGCAATACGTATTTGCTTTTCCCCCCACCATATCTCTACATTTCATTTCCTCTCATCTTCTCTAACAGCTGGGCTGGCTTCATGGTCCTTGAACAGAAGATAGCCCTAAATATTCCAGTGCATGCACATTTTTTTTTTAAATAAACAGCAGAAAAGGTGACAAGTTGCCTATGATTTCCTTTCAATTAAGTACCAAGCAAGCCCCATGACAGTTCTCTAGATTTCAGTCAATATAAACAAAAAAGAAAAAGAAAGAAAAGGAGAGCTTTCTAGTACCGTTTTTGTTTTTTAGGGAGACTGATTAAAGCTGTGACATTATACAAAGATCTCAAAGGCCTTTGGACTATGCAGGAATTGAAACAAGCCAGTGCAGTGCATGAAGCCCCTGCTAAAATCCATGGCAACTGGGACAACATGAACGGCTCTACTGTCCCTGACTCGGGGAGTCGGGAGGGAAGTACAATGTGTTAACCAGGGGATCCCCTATTAATTGGGGTGAAGGGGTGGATGTGGGTGGGTATGAAGACATCAGACAGGACTGCATCTCAGTGAGTGACACATTCTCAGAGCCACCTGTGTCACCATCTGGAACTCGGGCCTGAGACATAGTGACCCGTTCTGGAGAAGTCAAGGAGGGATATTGAGTTGACACTTGGCTTGGCTCTAGATACAGGCCCTGAGAGGGAGGTTGGGGGGACGAGGAGGAGAACTTGGGCAGAGCATCAGGGCAGAGCATTTAGGCAGCTGTGGATATAAGAAGAAGGTGGTCTTTACTTGGAAAATCATCTTTAGGCAGCTGTACTCCAGGTAACCTTGAGTCCTGGGGAGAATAATTTGCACGTACCAAGGAGAGCAGAGGGCCTCTCTAGACTTATGGGGGCCAGGGAAGGTTCATCTTAGGGCACCCTGGAGGCCAGGTGGGAAAGTTCTGGCACCTGGTTCTGGGGTGGTGGGGTAGTGGGGAAAGTTTTGGCTTCTAGCAGATGGAGGTGTGGAGGCTACAGAGGTGCTTCCCACTCACTTAGGCTTGACTGAGGATGGTGAGCAGAGCCAAGCCTGCACTGGGGTGAAGGAGGGTGTGAGGGGGCGGGAAGAGGAAGTGGAAACTTTTCCTTCTTCAGTTTCAGGGCCTTGGGGATGACAGAGAAAAGTGGTTGAAGCCAAGGTTGAGGATTTGAAGAAGTAATTATCCCTGTTTTCATCACTGTCGTTGGAAGCGCCCTGATGTACTCAAAGTAATTCATGATGGTTGATGCTGATGATTCCTGGCACAATCCTACTGGACTTTAGGTTGTGATATTCTGGCCAACGTGCAGCAAACCGTGCCAGGCACATCCCAGAAAGCTGGCCTCCTAGGCCAAGTTTACAAGAGACAGACCTCTCATCTCCCCTTCCCGGCTGCTCGGGGTAAGCATCGGAGTCTGATCTGCTGCCAGCAACCTGATTCCAGGCAGAGAAAAGATGTCCATGATCTCATAGGCACACTTAGTGGCACACAGGTATTTCCAGACATTTCCACACACCTCCTCGCCCACACACAAGAGAGTATAACTTTACTACGTATCTACGAGTCAGATATCCCCAGATTTCAACTAGAGCTCTGGAACGTGGCTCCAAATCTAAATTCAGGAAATAAAGGCCATGCACTAAAGTCATTATACTTTGTACCTAAGTTGTTCACACAGAGCCATTGGCTGTAACTCAGTAAATGCTTAACAAACTAGCTCTTGTACCCGCAGAAGAATAGAACACTCTGTTGAATGTAGACCCAAACAATGGAGAATGCAAAGCAATATTTGAATTAATGTGGCGTGGCAGGTTGTATAATATAAATATATGCAATTAAGAAAACTTTAAAGGTTTTCAGGATGCTTTATTTTTTTACGGGTAAAGAGAAAAGTAGGTATTACGTTTATGCTTATCCTTCTATCAAATACAGTTCAGTTTTTAAAAGTTTGTGCGCTAAATGGGTGAGCTTCTCTTACCTGGAAAATTTCATTATGTGTGAAGCTTTGTTTCCCAAGATGACAAAATGAAGTGTTGCCAGATATATTCTGATTACTTGGTTTTCCTTTAAACTGCTTCTTATATTCCCATCTATTCTAAGTCTTTGCCCTGCACAAGAATTTTCTCCATTTCATCTTTTTTCTTGGTTAAAAGCAAAATCATCAATAACTTTAGATGAAAACTGTTTGTGGTAGCACGCTGAGATAATCTGGCTTGAAGGCTCTGATTGATTTGAGTCTGAAGAGAAATGCAAACTGCATCAATTGTGTCTCCTCTTTCTCTGGAGCGAGTGTCCAAGCGCCTCCTTAGAGCCTCCAGCTTTTCTTCTGGCACCTGTTGTTTCACACAATTTTATAAGCTGTCTTCTTCTAATAGTTGAAATTATATTTCTGCAGTGCTCCCACAAGCAATCAAAGCAATGCTGCGGCTCAGTCCCAAAGCCTGGGCCTCATCAGAACTGTGTCCAGTACCGAGATGTGATACGGGATGGTTATTACTTTCTCTCTAGTCTGACAGCTGCAGAGAATCTCCATAAAAGGCAAGTGCAGATGCCAAGCGGTGGAACTCTAGAAATAGCCACATGTAATTTAAAAATTTTATTGCAGATAATGTGACCCTACTAAAACTTTGCTTTCTGATGGTGCCTCGACTTCCAGACGCTTGGGCTCTAGGATAAAAGGGTTATTTGGTCTTTTTCTGCAGGTCAAGCTCTCACCAAGCATAGGTCACACTTTTGTTGTAAGATCTGGCTGTCCTCATGGAAACATGTTCACCCTTTAAGCATTACGGTCTCCACTTAATCTTTATTTTATTGTGTTCCCACATAGCACCATATGATATCATGAAAATACAGAGAACTCAGCAAGCAGAGCTCTAACAACAAAATTGACTCGTGTGTGTGTGTGTGTGTGTGCACACGCGCGCACATGTGTGTATAAAGGATGTCAAGGGGTACGAAAAGGGCAGAAAAGGTAATTTGATGCCATGGAAAATGAATTAAAATTCTGGATGCTTCTCAGTTACTCTTAGGAATTCATTTTGAGCTTCAAGATTTAAAGAAATTCTCCAATGCTTAGTGAAATAAATTTCAACTGTATTGATTCTGAGATCATCTTCTTGTTGGAGGGTAGATCTAAAATGAGGTTATTCCTGGGGCAATCCTGGTTAAACGTGTGAAGTCAACCATTAGTTTGTGGTGTCCCAGACATGTTTATCTGAGCAGGGTCCCTCACTGCTCATGGGACTGGGTCCCTGCCTCCCTGCCTCTCAGGCAGGAATGTTCTCCACCCTGCTTTCTTCTGCTCATTCCCTGTCAAAACCTAACAGTAGGAGGGAGGGTAAAGGGTCTGATCACAAAGAAATGTCAATGACTAAATATCATTTGGAGACCTCCCTACACCCACCCCGGGGTATTTCCAATTTCTTAGGGCTCAGAACTTAAGCCTAGGAGGTGAAAATTTGTTGTGGAATTTTGGACAAAAACCAGCAGTTGGTTGAGTGATTTCTTTTAATGATGTTGTTGACATCATTCAGCATGTTTTACTAACTTAGTGTGGATTTCTATGACTATAGTAGTTTACTTTGGATGTGAGGGGTTTAGATATTGGTGTTCTTTGGCATATTTTCTTTCCAAGTTTTAAAGACTATCACTTCCTCTATAACCTCAATAATATAAATTTAGCCGAGGTTATGAAGTGAATTCTTGTGTCTACATCCCCTGCCGAATTCATGTGTTGGAGCCCTAACCCTTGATGTGATGGTATTGGAGGTGGGACCTTTGGAAGCCAATTAGGTTAAGACAGTGTTATGAGAGTGATGGGATTAGTGTCCTTATAAGAAAATGAAGAAAGACCAGGACTTATTCCTTCTGTGCTCTAAAAGCATGGGGGAGGAGGCAGCTATCTGCAAGCCTGGAAGAGAGCTCTCACCAAGGTCTGAATCTTCTACCATTTTGATCTTAGACTTCTCAGGCTTCAGAGCTGTGAGAGTTTAAATTTCTGTTGTTTAAGCCACCCAGCCAGTATTATTTTGTGATAGTAGCCCAGGCTGACTATCACAGCTGACCTACAGGGCCTACTTACCTCAACTCTGAATAAGTTTCCCCACAGGAACAAAACCCTGTAATCTGGTGAGCTGAGGAGACTTGGCACATGATCTATCATGCTTGATAATGCTACTAAGATGAAACTAGGTGTGACAGAGGAGGTGATCCACTTCATAAATGGGAACAATTGAAAAGAGTATTATTAAAGGTCACAGTAGAGGGCAGCCCAGGTGGCTCAGCGGTTTAGTGCTGCCTTTGGCCCAGGGTGTGATCCTGGAGACCCGGGATTGAGTCCCACGTCGGGCTCCCTGCTTGGAGCCTGCTTTGAGCTCTGCCTGTGTCTCTGCCTCTCTCTGTGTGTCTCCCGTGAATGAATGAATGAATGAATGAATGAATAAATAAATAAATAAATCTTTTTTAAAAAAAGGTCATGGTAGCATACATGTAACATAAAATTTGCCATCTTAACCATGTTTAAATGAAGAGTTGGGCGGCATGAAGTGTATTCATATTGTTTGCTATCATTGCCACCAACCGTATGCAGGACACTCTTCATCTTACAAAACTAAAGCTCAGTACCAATGAAATAATAACTCCTCATTCCCCTTGCTCGGTCCCAGGCAACCATCATTCCCTCTGTCAATGAATTTGATTAGTCTAGGTACCTCATAGCAGTGGGATCATACAGTATTGGTGTTTTTATGACTATCTTGTTTAATTAACATGTTGTCCTCAAGGTTCATCCACATTGTGAACGTGTCAGAATTTTCTTCCTTTTAAAAGACAATAATATTCCATCATCTGTATATATAGCTTTTTGTTTATTCATACATTTATCCACGATACTCGGGCTATTGCCACCTTATGGCTCTTGTGAATAGCGCTGCTATGGACAGGGATACACAGACATACCTTTGAGACCGTGCTTTCAATTAGTTTGACTATATATGCAAAAGTGGAACTGCTGGATCACAGAGTAATTCTTTTCTGTATTTTTTGAGCAGAAAAGAGCATTTTAAAGTCCTTTTCAGATCACAGACAACGGCACTGCAGGTGTACTTGTCTTTCTGGTCTCTGGGCATAGCTCTGTTGCTGACAGCAAGCCTCCTTTCTGCATGATGGCAGAAAGGTGAGTAGAGGCCGGACATAGTGATTATTCTAAAAAGAACTGAGAGCCACAGAATCATGGACAAATAAAGTTAGGATGGTACTTCTACAGTTTGTTTGATTGACCTGTTCTTCTGCAATTGTCCGTACTTAACAATACCATTCTTTTTACCCAAAGTCACACAACTAGAGAATGAAGAAGCAGAGTTCAAGCGTGAACATCTTGTTTCTGGTAAAGTGTCTGTCTTTCGTGATGCCGTTTCTTTATTCTTAGAGGTATAGAATTGGAGGATATTGACTTAGAGACCAGCTAACCCAGTGGTTTCCAAGCTTTTAAAAGCGGAGACATCTTTTGTTCAAATACAAATTTACACAAAGATGCCAGGGTATCTTACATACAGATGCAAGGCATCTTGACTCTTCCTTTATCCAAACCTGGGGAGAGCTCTACAGGTCTCCAGGGAGGAGTTTGAAACTCTCAGCTCAACGTTTTCATCTTGCAATGAAGGAGAAGGGGCTTGTGGGCCAGGGGAGTGGGTTGAGGTTATTTCTCCAAAACTACTAGAATATTGTGGGCAAACTTGACCTAGGGCGCACCCTTCCAGAGGTTCATTCCTTAGCACTCTCACCACTATACAATGCTACCTAAGATTCAGCCATCCTTGCTTTGATCTAAATCTTAAAGAAAGGAGAATACCACTCACTGAGCTTTTAATTGCTAGTCATAAGGCAAAAACTTTATTTTCCAGAGAATCTGGTTTCACACTGTTGCAAATCTCTAGTGAACACAGGGGACATTACATTTTCTTAGACTTTTGAAGAAACTGGCATTTTTAAAATATTTAATAGTGATATTGTTGTGTATATTTAAAAGACAGAGAAACGATGGAAACTACTTTCCCATCACCCTGTCAGTAGAGCTGCTGGAACTGGGCAAACCGAGGTCCCCCCAATGCTCCCACTTACAGCAGCAAGAGGACACCATGTTTGAAATTCTCAACATGCAACTATCAGCTCCCATGTTTTCCTATGGCAAGGGAAGATTCTGATGCCTTCGTGTGATGCTTCCACTTCAGGGTCCTTCTCTGGGTAGATACTGAGAATGAAAAGTCAGTTAATCCTTTGGAAAGAGTTTATCTTTCTGTTAGTTTTGCTGGTCTTGATTTGTCCACTCACTGTCATTCTTCCAGACAGAATGATGACCCCAGTAGAATTTGAAAGTTCTTATAATCAAATTTCCCTGAAGCCTGCACATCCCAGAACATTAAGAAGTATTAAAGTAATAGGTCCCTGTGACTTTCCCTCTAGGCAAAAACCGAGCATTCTTTTCATTTAAGTAATAAAAAGAAATATTGCCCCTGAAGTTAGGATTAGGGTTAGAGATGCCTGTAGGGATGCATAGATGGGGAGAAATGAAGCCTCTCTGCTGCGGTACACTGCTTCTCGCTCCCTCTCTCACAAGGCTTTCCCCCTACTGAGGCAGCAATCCAAGCAATGAATAGGTTCTCAGAGTTAATGGTTGTACCCATCCATCTGCTACTTTCTCTATAGATTAGAGTTTAGTGCAGAACATTATGGTGAAGAAGGGTTCTCTTTCTTTCTCTATGGGCTTTTATTTCATTTTTTACATGAGTAAAAGGCTTTTAGTTCTCCATGACTCTTTGGGATTTGCTTCCTCCTTTTCTCTTCTCCATTCTCCCATGGGTGGGTGGGACACTGAGAAGGTGACCAAGGGTGGGGTCACAGTAAGGAAGACAATCATCCTACTTCCTAGTTCCTTGAACCTAATTCCTTCATTCTCAGCCTAAAAGCTAAGACACCAGCTGCTTTCTTTGAGGATGCTTAATGAGTTCCCTATAGTCACTGGGGGGTGTGAACAAAATCAGTAGTGTTTACAAGTAATGTCTTTAGGATGCAAAATATTACAGATGTGATAGGGCTGGAAAGCTCTGAGTCTTTCTTTGTTGGTTTTTATCCCCGTGGCTTATCACATTCCTTTAACTCAATGAAGTAAGAAAAACAAAACAAAACAGCTACAAACAATTAAACAATTAATTAGCAAGTGCCTGATCTGAACTAGACATTGTGTGAGCTGCTAGGGGTACAGTGGTAAACGATACACACTCAGAATTTGCCTTCATAGATCTTATGTCTATCAGGGAAACAGAAAATGAAAAAGTAATTTCATGGGACATTAGGGACAATTTATAAAGGGAGAAAGATTAGGAAAGTGGGGGATCCTTGGCTTTTGCGGGCCACAAATGATAATCAGAAATACATTTTAAAATCTAAAGTACGAAAACATCAAAGGCTTCATACGAGAATACAGATGATGAGGAATCCAGGTGGGAACAGGGGCTGATCATTGGTTATAATCTTCCTAAATTAAACACGTTGTAAGAACACATGTTGGGATCAGGAAAAAAGTCACCGTGGCAATGCATGATGCAAAAGGATAGGCCTACAAGAAACCATGCTGCTCTCTTGAAAGAGAAATGCTTAATACCACAGGTGCTTTGAGAGTTCTCCTTGAAAAGCATGCATACTTAGAAATTAAAAGTGCTTTAGGAATTCCAATTCTTCAAATGGGCAACGTTTTTCTTTCTTTCTTTTTTTTTTTTTTAAATGGGCAACGTTTTTCTTTTTTTTTTTTTAATTTTTATTTATTTATGATAGTTACAGAAAGAGAGAGAGAGGCAGAGACACAGGCAGAGGGAGAAGCAGCCTCCATGCACCGGGAGCCCGATGTGGGATTCGATCCCGGGTCTCCAGGATCGCGCCCTGGGCCAAAGGCAGGCGCCAAACCGCTGCGCCACCCAGGGATCCCAGGGGCAACGTTTTTCAGTGCTGTTATTCTATCAAAATCCAGACAATGGTGAAGTGAAATGATTCTGTCCTTTAAAACAAACAAACAAACAAACAAACAAAAAGACAACAACATGCATTATAGATCTTGACAATTAGAAAAGATCCTGCAAATGATGTGTTTTTAATTCTCTTGAAGTGTCTGGCTCTGTTATGCTACTTCCCTCTCCCCATTGTTTGATATTAAGATTTCTAAGATGAATAACAATTGTAGCTAACATGAAAATTATCTTCTATGTGCCAGGTACTGTGCTAAGCCATTCACACGCCTCATCTTAGCTGATGCACACCAAACCTCTTTTCTCTCTTTTATAGATAAAGTATCACACACAAAGGGTTTCATAATTTGCAGAGAAGTGATGGAGTAGGTGTATGTCTGATTTCAGAGCTGGTATCATACTATTACATGATATGTCCTCTCCTATCTAATTAATTTGATTTTAGTCTTTCTGTTAAAAAATTTCAACATACCTGATGGAAATTCAACAGAGAGGGGAAAACATAAGAATCAAGCCCAATATGCTTTAAAGCACCAAGGAACTTTAGAACTTGGTGCTAAGTCCCACCATTAAGAAGATGAGTGAAATATGGTGGCTTCACCCAGTGTCAACCTGCACTATTGCCCTGAGGATTCAGTCTCCAGACCTAACTCTAAGCTATAAAGATGCCAGCCATTATTTTTACCCCTGGCTGATGAAAAGCTGAAAAAGGGAAAGGAAGCTCTGAGCAAAACTGCTTAGAAGAGGAAATAAAAGGTGGTAGGGTGACAGAGACTCAGCAGAGGCTGGGTAATTTGTGTGAAGGGGACCTCTTGATAGACCCTTCCTTTTGTTAGCTCTATTGAGGTATAATTGATAAAATTATAATATATGATGAACCTATAATATATGTAAAGCATATAATATGATGATTTGACATATGCATACTTTATGAAAGGATTCTCACCATCAAGTTAATTAACACATCCATCACATCACATATTTACTTTTGTGTGTGTGCGCATGAGAACACTTAAGCTCTACTCTCTTGGCACATTTCAATGATACAATATAGTGTTGTCAGCCATAACCACCACGTTATACATTAGATCTTCAGACTTTATTCACTTTATATCTGACAGTCTGTGTCCTTTTACCAACATCTCCCCATTTCCCCCACCCTCAGCCCTTGGCAGCCACTTTTCTATTCTTTGTTTCCCTGAGTTTGACTTTTTTTTTTTAATATTCTATATATAGGTGATACCATGCAATATTTGTCTTTCTCTGTCTGACTTATTTCACTTAGCATAATGCCTTCCAGTTTCATACATATTATCACAAATGACAGGATTTCCTTCATTTTTAAGGCTGAATGATATTTCATTTTGTGCATATCTGTGTAGTTTTATATCTACCATATCTTGGTCCATCTATTTATCTCTATCACATTGTCTTTATCTTTTAATCCATAAATGAACACTTAAGTTGCCTCCATACCTTGGATATTGTAAATAATGCAGCAATCAACATGGGAGTACAGATACCTCCTTGAGATACTGATTTCACTTCCTTTGGATATATACCCAAATGTAGGATTGCTGGATCATATAGTAATTGTATTTCTAATTTCTTGAGGAACCTCCATATTGTTTTCCTCAGTGGATATACCAACTTATTCTTACACCAACAGTGTACAATGCTTCTCTTGTCTCTATGTCCTCTCTAGTTTTTTTGTCCCTTATCTTTTTGATAATAGGTAATAGACATCCTAACAGGTGTGAGGTGATGCCTCACTGTGGTTTTGATTTGCATTTCCCTGATGATTAGGGATGTTGGGTACCTTTTCCTGTACCAGTTTGCCATCTCTATGTCTTCTTTGGAAAAATATCTATTCAAGACTTTTGTCCATTTTCTGATTGAGTTTGTATGTGTGCGTGTGTGTGCGTGTTTTGTTTGTCTGTTTGTTTTGCTATTGAGATGTAGGAGTTTCTTACAGATTTTGGATATTAACCACTTAAAGAATACATGGATTAAAATTCTTTTCTCCCATTCCATGGATTGCCTTATTGTTTTGTTGATGGTTTCCTTCATTGTGTATCTGTTTAGCTTAATGTAGATCCTCATCTATTGTCTACTTTTGCTTTTGTCACCTGTGCTTTTGGTGTCAAATCCAAAAAATCATTGCCAAGACCAGTGTCAAAGAGCTTGTTTTCCTGTTTTGTTCTAGGAGTTTTCTGATGTCAGGTCTTATGTTTAAGTATTTATTCCATTTTGAGGTGAATGTTTTGTATTATGTTACGATAGTGGTCTAGTTTCATTCTTCTACATGTTGATCTCTAGTTTTCTCAATACCTGTTTATTGAAGAGACTGTCCTTTTCCTATTGTATATTCTTGGCTTTGTCAAAACTTAATTGAACATATATGCATGGGTTTATTTCTGGACTCTCTGTTCTGTTCCGTTGATCAATGTCTGTTTTTATGCCAATACCATACCATTTTAATTACTATAGCTTTGTAATATAATTTGAAATCAGGAAGTCATGATGCCTGCAGTTTTTCTCTTCTTGCTCAAGGTTCTTTGGTTTTTCAGGATATTTTGTGATTCCATACAAATTTTGCTTTTTTTTTTCTACATCTGTGAACAATGGCACAGAAATTTTTATAGAGATTACACTGAATTTGTAGACTGCTTTGGATAGTATGGACATCAGTTTTTAATTTAATTTCCATAATTGTTACTGGTCTATTCACACTCTCTATTTCTTCACAATTTAGCCTTGGTAGGTTGTATTTTTCCAGGAATTTATTCACTCCTAAGTTGTCTAGTTTATTGGCATGGCATATATCTGTTCATAGTTACTTCTTAGGATTCTTAGTATTTCTGTGTTATCAGTTGCTAGCTCTCTTTTTAAAAGATTTTTATTTATTCATTCATGAGAGACACAGAGAGAGAGAGAGAGAGAGGCAGAGACACAAGCAGAGGGAGAAGCAGACTCCAAGAAGGGAGCCTGAGGTGGGACTCGATCCTGGGACTCCAGGATCACGCCCTGAGCTGAAGGCAGGCACTAAACCGCTGAGCCACCCAGGGATTCCCCCAGTTGCTAACTTTCATTTTTATTTTATTTAAGTCTTCTTAGTTAATTTAGCTGAAGTTTTGGGATGCCTGGATGGCTCAGCGGTTGAGCATCTGCCTTCAGCTCAGGTCCTGATCCCGGGATCCAGGATAGAGTCACGCATTGGGCTCCTTGTGGGGAGCCTGCTTTTCCCTGCCTATGTCTCTGCCTCTTTCTCTCTGTGTCTTTCATGAATAAATAAATAAAATATTTTTTAAAATTTAGCTTAAATTTTGTCAGTTTTTTTATCTTTTCAATAAACAAATTTTCGGTGTCATCGGTCTTTTCCATGTCTTTCTAGTCTCTGTGTCATTTATTTCCACTCTAATCTTTGTTATTTCTTTCCTTCTACTAACTTTGGACTTAATTTATTTGTCTTTTTCTAGTTCCTTGAAGTGCCAAGTTAGGTTGTTATTTGAGATCTTTCTTTTTTCTTAATGTAGGTGTTTATTACTATAAACTTCCCTCTTAGAACTTATTTTACTGCATCCCATAAGTTTTGACATGTGGTGTTTTTATTTTTATTTGATATTAAATATCAAGATATTTTTAAACTTCCCTTTTGATTTACTCTTTGATCCATTGTTTGTTCAGAGTGTGTTTTTTAACCTCTACATATTTTACTTTATATTTTAAGATTTTATTTATTTGTTTGTTTGAGAGAGAAGAGTGAGAGAGAGAGAGAGAGAGAGAGAGCATGAACAGAGATGAAAGGTAGAGGGAGAAGGAGAAGCAGACTCTGCTGAACAGGGAGCCCAATGTGGGGCTTGATTCCAGAACCCTGAGATTATGACCTGAGCTAAAGGGAGATGCCTAACTGACTGAGCCACCCAGGTGCCTCCACATATTTTAGATGGATCATTTTTTATAGGAAAACTTAGGAGAAATTAGGAACAAGCTTAACAAAACAGTAATAACATTACCAGATTGCCTCCATCAGGAAACTTTAAGATGGAAAATTGTTTCATCTATCAATCTCATTTTATCCTAAGAAAGAGGTATAGCAGACTCTGCTTACCTCATTTTATAATTGGAGAGAAGTCTTGCTGGAAGTCAATGAAGGTGCTATGTGTTGAACTGTGTCTCTCTCCTCTTCCCTACAAATTCATATATTGAAATTATAATCCTTAGCACCTCAGATGTGACTGTATTTGGAGAGTGTCTTCAAAGAGGTAATTAAATTAAAATGAGGTCATTAGGGTGGACCCTAATCCGATATCACTGGTGTCCTTATAATTCCTCTGGACATAGACATGAACAAAGGGAGGACAATGTGAAGACACAAGGAGAAGATCACCATCTATAAGCCAAAGAGAACCTTGAAATAGACACTTCCCTCATAGCCTTCCTAAGGAACAACACCTTGATCTCAGACTTCTGGAATTTAAAGCTGTGGGAAGGTATATTTCTATTTTTGAACCCATCCAGTTTGTGCTTTGTTATGACAGCACCAGCAAGCTGAAATGTGATACCTAGCATACTTTGTCCCTCAAATTCCTGTTTGTGATTGTTTTTCTACATCTGAACTGTGCAATATGGTAACCATTAGCTACATATGTCTATATAAATTAATTAAGTAAAATTATAATACAGTTGCACTAGTCATAGTGCATGTGCTTGCCAGTGACTGCTGTATTGGACAATGAAGAATCTTACTCTGTCACTACAGAAACTTGTATTCAGCAATGCTGATTGAGATTAACCCTAATTTAATCTCTCAGTATAACACAAAGACAAGATACAGACTTTAGGACCAAATTGAATACTGAGCATACTTTTGAGACTTAAACTGAAAGAATTGTGTACCAGGTTTGGTTTAGCCTCACAATGAGTAATTGAAAAAAAGAGGTGGTGTGTGTGTGTGTGTGTGTGTGTGTGTGTGTAAGAGGGTCATCCCTTTATGAAGTCACATTTCACCTTGAACTGAATTTCTAAGCCTCCATGTTTTCTAGCTGTTGTTTCTGATTCTACACCTTCAATATTCCAATTTAAGTCTTAGTGTGATTCATTTCTTTAGGTGTGCCAATTTCTGCAATATATTGCAAAAATTTTAAGTTCCCTTAAGAATGCAACTAAACCCTACGTTCTAATGGTGGGATAACAACTGAACCTCTGTTTTAAATGAATAGTGAAAAATTGGATATGAAAAGGATCAGATATTTCCCAAGCAGTGGTTTCTTGGACAAATGCATGTGTGTTCATGCTCTTAAGTGAATTACGGGTCAGTAAGGAAAAAATATTAAGCAAATTAGAACAAAATGTGAAGAGGAGTTGGGTAGTGGGGAAAGAGAGAATTCCAGGTGGGAATTGCACTGGTGAATTAATTATCTCAGAAAACACATAACATTTAAGTGAATTTCCTGAAGTCTTAAGAAAGAGAACACCTCTCTTGAATTCCCAGAAAGAAATTTGAGTCAAGCTGAGACTAAGATGTGAACAGGACCCATCCACTTTTAAAGATTTACAATAAATTAAACAATTCGAAAGGAAAAAGAAGGACACATGAGAAATTAACATGAAGAAGTAGTTATGGCTTCTCCCTGATTTATTGGAAGGCAGGATTGTCTTCTCAAGTACGGTTTTGCCTAGCGACTAAAGGTCAGTGTAATCAACAGGTTAGGCATGACTCACATTGAGGCAAGAGTTGTGGAGGGATTGAGAAAGGAGAGGTTGCCCCTTAATCATAGAGTAGACTTGGCCTCACTTGGATGTATGTGAAATGGGAAATCCCAGTAGTTAGGACTATGCCCTCCTCAGCTCTTTCAGACATCTCATTATAAGCACCTGATGGTGGAGGCTACTGATCCTAAAAACAGTGCAGTACTGGAAAGGTTTAGCAACTGGTTCTCATAGGCAGAGGGAGGATAAGCCCTAATTTGCAATTCCCATATTATAAATGTCCTCACCATAGCTGACTTCAACCTGTCCACATGGAATCACTGAAGATGGGGTTGGGAAGTGTGTTCTGGCACCAAGTCTCTGACACCAATCGGAGGTCCTAAGATTCAATTCAATTCTGACACTCCACGGAGTTATTGAAGACCCCACAGATGAAGGGCAAATTCCTTCACAAGGCTGTCCTGACTTCAGACACTAGCCACAAATTTCAGGCATTCTCCAAGTCACCCACCCTTCTGCCTAGACGACTACAAATATGGGGCTTCCCACAATCCCCTCCAGCTTGATAATTTGTTAGAATGGTACACTGAACTCAGGAGACCACTGGGGAAATGATTACCATTTCATTATAAAGGATATAAATGAATAGCCAAATGACCAGGTACATAGGGCAAGATCTGGTACAGTCTCGAGTGCAAGAGTTCTTTTCCTATAAAGATGCCACCTTCCTGTACATTGATATGATGCCCTACCAGGAAGTTCCCCTGAGCCTCAGAGTCCAGACTTCTATATGGGAATTCCTTATTCAGGTATGATCGGTTAAATCACTCTTCCCCCGAGGTCAGAGGAGTGGCTGAAAATGCCAACCTCCTATCCACATTTGGTCTTTCTAGTGTGGCCAGACCTAGCTTGAAGCTATATAAGGGCTCATTGTGAGTCATTTCATTCTCACAGACTCAGGTATGTTGTCAAGGGGCTTGTTAGAAGTAGAAGAGATACTCCTATTATTCAAAAAATTCCAAGAGATTTTGGAGCTCTGTGCCAGGACTTAGGGACAAATGCCAGCTATCATCCTTCTTCTATCACAGAAAGAGATGTGCATGGCATACTCTCGTGTGAGTTGGCTCCAGCACACCACTGTTGCTTGGCTCTGGATTTTCCTAAAGAGACTTAAAAAATACTACTATCTGGGTCTCAGCCTCAGAGGTTTTGCTTTAATTAGTGTGGGGACCAACCTGGCACTGAAATTGTAGAGGTTCCCAGGATATTCTAACATGCAACAATGCCTGATTCCTACAGATTGTCCTTCTCTCATAAAGCCTCCCACCACACCCTGTAGGATAGAAACTCAAAGAGGGAGGAAGTGGAATTAACCCCTTTCTGGTCTTCTGAGGGGGAAGGCAGAGTTGCTAGGGCTGTCCCAGCACAATTTGGGGCCAAGCCTCATGTTCCTGCCTGGGATCTGTGAAGCCTGGCATTGTTTGGTGCCCTCAAGCACCATTTCAGGGCATGGGAACCCTGGCACAATGTTTGAAGTATCTTCTACATCATCATCATCATCATCATCATCATCATCAAGTTAAGCACGTTCAAACCTGAACAGGTCCCAAGAGTGAAATGGAACCCTAACCCAAAGCTTTCACACGGATGCTACATGGGCAAGCTTTTCTGAGTGAGTTATGTTCCTTTTGGGGCATGTAACTAAATGATTATCATTAACTATATGATGTTTTATGGTCTGCTTCATTCGTTTAGCAAGGTATTTCCATGAGTTCCTTCTTCCTGTTCTTTCAGCTCTTTGTCTACCTGTCACCGTATTCAGTAAGGCCGCCCCTGACCTCATTTTCTCCAATACGTTGGTTATTGTGGGAAATATTTCACACATGCTTCCTTATTACTGCCTGCCTCTCTGTGCCAGGAGGAAAGCCCAGGGAGAACCATACAATTAGCAGCAGGTCTTCATGGGAGGAGGGAAGGATCTGACTGAGATGAGACTTCAGGGTCCAAGTTTGTCATTTTGTCAACGAGTCATTCCCAGGGAGCTTAAAGCCCTTGCAAGTGTGTGCTGGGCTCTACCAGAGTCTAGTCTCAGAGGGAAGCATGTAGTTTGTAAGGTATGGTGTTGAGGGCGGAATTCCTTGGGCCCATCTGTGCTCCCTTATTCTCCAGGAAGAGAGAGCGGGGCAGGTGGAATGGCTTCACAGATGGAACTGCAAGTTCAAAACTCTTCATCCTGATTAGGAGCTCCAAAAACTAGAAACATTTACAGATAATAGCTTATGTGTTTCTCTGAGATGGCAAGCAGTCATCTTCCCCAAATCACTATCCAGAGGTGATTCTGAAGATCCCACTACTGATCTGCCATGACCTTTCATGCATGCGTTCACTGGTGAAGGCCTAGGTGTGTCCAGCCACGACTTGGTGAGGACCCCCAGGGAGCTTGCCCTCCTCCAGACACTGATGAGCTGAGCATTAGACAAGTGAATACTGAAAGACTTCGATTAAATGTTAGTGGTCTCACAAAAGTGGAATTTAGGATTTTGTAGGATTACACTTTAAAACACATCTTCTAACCTTGGGATTAGAGAGATTTTTGTTGAAAAAGTAACACCATAAGCTGAAATTTGAAAGATGAATAGAATTTGCATTGATTACAGTTTTTCAAAAAATTATGAAGCCTGATTCTCTGGTTGATGGGCGTGTTGCCCACGAAGGTACAGAAGCTACAGAAGAGCATGAAGAACCTTTTTTTTTTTTTTAAATCTTGCTTAACCAGAAGGGAAGAATTGGTTGGAATAATGTTTACTTGTTGAATGGATCTGTGCTAGGACTATGAAGAGGTTTCTATGTTTTTACCCTAAGAAGTGTTATTGGCAATATTATTTTCATTATTATCTGCACTCATTAACTCTAGCTGATATTTCAGGGCCTGTTTGTTGGTTGATAAAAGCTTAGAATACGGTATGATTCTCCCATCTTAAGGTCTTGGAAAAAACACGGCTTTTAAGAAAAAGCATCATACAACATGACAAAGGACGAGATCATGCTCCCTTGCTAACCCCAGGTATGGGCTAAGTGTGGAGAAGGACACACACGACCCTGGAAGCTCCATAATTCAACATAGTTTCTCACTAAAAAATGTTATTTGATCTGCAGGCCACAGGATTTGGGCCAAGACAAGCCTACCTCGTAGACCTAGCTAGAAAGCCAGAGGAGACAAAAGCTCGAGAGTGATGAGGATGCTTTGGCTGCACTGGCCAGTGTGTGACTTGGGCTATCACAAATCTCTTTTAAAGTTGTCCATGAATTCTGCTTTGGAAAAGAAGAAGAAAAAAAAAAAACAAGAAGAAGGAGAAGAAGAGAAAGGAAGAAGAAGAAGAAGAAGAAGAAGAAGAAGAAGAAGAAGAAGAAGAAGGAGGAGGAGGAGGAGGAGGAGGAGGAGGAGGAGGAGGAAGAAGAAGAAGAAGAAGGAGAAGAAGAAAGAAGAAGGAGAAGAGAAAGGAAAAGAAAAGGGGAAAAACATTCATGTTGCCAAGGCTGATCTATGAGAACTCAGAGCTATAGATGAACCGACAACTGCATCAGATACTTAATCTAAATAAGAGTGAACCAAGCAAGGTTGGTTGACAATTCTCCCCATGATGCTATTGCAGGGGCCAGAGAGTGGAGGAACACAGAGGAAGAGGGGAGCAGGTACCTCATGGGCGAAAATGAAGGGAGTGAGTCCACGCAAGGGGCTCAGGGGGTCATGGAGCTGTCTTCTGTAAAAGCACTCACAATGGGGGCAGCCATTCTAATAGCTGATAGCATGCCAGAGACAACTGTGCTGCTCGATGAGGGCAGAGAGAAATACTGGAACCCTCAAGGTAGGCGTGTGTAGAATCCTGACCAAAAGGATACACGCAATGCCGTCATTCTAGGGGTGGGAGCTTCTGGGTTTATCTGACCACGTTCCCACTTCATAGGTGAAATTACAACTAGTCCTCAATTATTTCAGACTCGTGGTTAACCCCATACTTGCCTGACCATTCGGCCAGTGGTTAAGAGTTCAGTTTTGATACAAAAACTGTAGGGGAAAGAGGTAGTATTAGTAACATTTCTGTGGCACTTACCATGTGCCAGGCATGGTTCTAAGAGCCTTATGTTAATTCACTTCCTACCACCTTCTAATATTAAGAGGGAAGGGTTGCTGTGCCCTCTGTCTTACAGCTGACAAGACTGGCACATCATCTCCTCAAGGTCACACGGCTTAGAGGATATGAACGTGGGCAATCTGGTGTCAGGGTCCAACTGCTAACCACTCTGCTACCGCCTCTTTTCAATGCAGCAGAAACTGATCAACCATATTGGTAGTGTTTTCATGAGAATATTAATGGACAGGTCTGTGCAGCAGTGACTCAAGTGAAAGAATTGGAGCTTACTGGAAACTTTAACCCGTTATGATAATAGTAAGAATAGATCTAGATTGACATATGTGCATATGCCTTGCATGTCTGTGTAGAATGGGCTTGATAACTCAAAACCAATCTAAATTCTAAACAATCCAGAATATTCTAATTCTGGTACACTAAGTGTCATCCACCAGATGAGGGAAAAAAAATAAAAACCTTTAGAATGACATATTCCTTTACTTGTTACTTTTACTTGGCCTCAGTTCTATCAGCAACTTGACAGAACTTTACCCTATATAGTAGCTCTGCTGAAAAGCAGTTCTGTGAAGGGATGACCACGCATCTTGATGGGAGCAGGTTTCTTGCCTTGTGTCTCAGTGCCTTCCTGTATGCCACCCTTCCCCTTCTTTCACTTACCTAACTCATCTTCACCTTTTAGAACTCGGACAGAAATTTCCTCCTCTGGGAATCCTCCCAGCCCTCTCTCATCAAGGCTGAGGTAAAGGTCAGTCCTGGATAGTGTCTCTTCTTATCTTTGGCTACTCTCTTGCAGAGAACTTCTCATGTGTATTGCAGTTGGGGGTTTGGTCACACTAGCAGATTGGTAGCTCTTAATGGGAACTGCAGGAAAAAGACCTGGTGTATGGCAGGTGTTCAATAAATATTTGCTGAGTAAATGTGCTAGTTTATGTGGAGAATATAAAATTAATGTGCTCTGTACTCAGAAGCCACCTGATAATGTTGGGTGATGAGATTACCAGTAAGTATTTCTGTTTACCTTTTCCTTTCCATTTCTTTCCTCTTCCTCTATCCTTCCTTCTTTTCTCCCTCTGGCTTTCTCCTTCCACATTCCCTTCATCATTTCTCTTTCTCTTCTTTGTTACATCTGGTTGCTTTTTTGGCAATGAACATTTATTTAGCAATGAATATTTTTCACTTTTATAACCAAATAAAACAACCAAAGTGTCCCCACTTTAGAGAGAAAAGAAGAAGCATTTGAAAAAGAAACAGATGAACCCTGTCATATCCTAAAACCGAGCCACTAATATTTACATGAATCTCTTGATTTTTGAGGTTTCTGACTAGGACTGATGAGTTGATTTGGCAGAGACAGAGAGGTGGATCCTCAAACATCTATTTCAGTTTTCAACTCATTTGGTGTTTTGCCTGGAATTCTGTGTCCACCTGTAGCTTTGAGTGACCTTCACTCCAACTCTTTTGACTCTCCAAGTCTGACTGGCTGTGCTCGGATTCCTCAGACATAGAAGTAGGCACTCTTATTTCAAGACTGTCATTCTATACATTCTTTTCACACAGTATTAAATGATATGTAGTAACCATCCCAGTTTTCATGCTTGAGAACTACGTGGTGAGAGAAGGATTTTCTCTTTTGTGAGAGAAGTACACAGCAGTGGTTGCTTCTCTGATAGAACACATTATTTCATGGGTCATTAGCTATATGGGTCAACCCATCCCTGACTGTTGCAGGGCACTGCCACCATCAATGCCATGGAGCCCTTACAAAGAGCCTAGGACATGCCTCCTCTTTGGGAGCCAATAAGTAGAAATAGCAACAACCATTGACAGCCAGAAATGCTACTGAGGAACAGAACAAGCAAATAGACTAATTATTTTGAGTGTTTCCTACATCTTCAGCAATGGTAGGCAATTTCTTTCATCTTAATGTAATGTATCCTCTTGGCTTTTCTTGAGGTAGAATTGTCTTAAATTTTTCCCTGTGAAAACAACTCAAATACAAAGGAGTTAAGAAATTTAATCTGCATAAAGTCATATGGCTACCCAGTGAGAAACTGAGTTTGAAACAAAGTAATCACCCTCTTGAAACTCTGATGGACCATGTTGTAAGAGCCGATCAACTGCCCAAATAGGGGAGCCCCTGTCCTAATACTAACACAACAAATGACTGGTTGTGGGGTGTTGAGATACCTCTCTTTAGTTTTGATTATTTTACACGTGAGGTATAAAGAAGAAAAAAAGTATTAGGAAAAGTGGATCCAGCTCCTCTGGTTGCCACGGAGATAAACTACTTACCTACGACCACAAAACCTTTCATGGAGGAAAAACCGTAATTGAGATTTCTAACTTCCAAGAATTGTATTCAAGGAGGATTGACTTCCACTTGTTCACAATCTGTTTTTGAAAAAAAATGTGGGTGGCACAGATACTGTACTCATTTCCTGGTGTAGAAAATCCGAGTAGCAAGAACTATTTAAATCTTAGAGCTTTGTTTCAGGATCCTTAATAGAGGCAAATTTCCATTTCCTAGGAGGTATGTACATTGTGTGTATGAGTGTATGCGTGTATGTGTGAGAGAGAATGGCCGAGACAAAGGGTTCTCTAGAAACTATCTGAAGTGCCAGTCTACAGAATTAAACATAAAACATAGGACTAAAGAGAAAAAAAAAATTAGTTTGTCTCTAAATCCATTCTTTAAATAAGAATGAATTTGAATCAGAAGAAAAACAAAATTGCCATCCCTGGAAATACCATCTGCAGCACTTACGAAGCTTTGGGACACAGCTAGTGAAAATATGTATAAATTTACAGACTCTGAGCTGCTACATAAGCAGGAAAACGTGAAAGAGCCGAGTGCTTACCTGGACTCCTATTCTGGGACTTTGGCCTTCATATGAGAGTGGGTTTAGAGTAGCTGCAGTCTGTACTCAAACAAAATCCAGAACATGGGGCCTGGAGTGAAGTTAAACGTGGAAATAGGTCGTCTTAATACAGCATTAACTGCAGGGGTGGAGATGTGACCAAAATAGGCACGGGAGGAGGGGCCTGCTAATGGAGAGAGGAGCCAGGGAAGGCATCTGGCCTGTGGGTAGAGAATGGACTTGTGGAGCTTCTCCGCTGTGCTGGCCAGTAAACCTGAAGTTGTGCTATGTTACCTAAGCATCAGTCCATGGGCAGGCACTTGCTGAGCACAGCGGGAAAACTGGAGAACACCAACCCCTTTATTTTACAGAAGAGGAAGCAGGGAGTCAGGATAGACAATGCATGTGAATACACTCAGGAAATGAGAGCTGAGACCACACCTCATGTGGGTTGCTTCTTGGCTATTTTGATAAAAATAGCTGTCGACTGGTAGATCATGTTCGACCCACCTTCATGGCTATTATTATTTTTTATTTCATTATTTGAAGTAAATTAATTTATAATCGAAAGAAGTAGGTAGGTGATTTCAACAGATCATAAAACTCCTTGAAATCGAGGGGCCACTATTTGTACACTTAGCACTGTTTAATGATTATTTGTTGAAAAATAATCAGTGAACTGATCTCAGTATCAGGTACTGATTGTAGACAATAAAAACGATGATAATTTAGTTGATGTACATTCTGTATATTATGTATTTCTGAATATGTTGATAAACTGAGGAAGGGAATGGGAAAACATTTTTTAAGTTGGAAAATACATTGATGTGGAAAAGTCACAATGAGACTTGTGGTTTTCGGAGGGAAGAGGTTCACAGGCTTATCCGTGTTAGGCAGGTTGAGGAGTTTCTCCATGATAGTCAAAGAGTGTGGAAAAATTTGCATATAGATGAATAAGAATAATAAGGGGCAAGGGAAGACAGGATGATGGGATAAGAGATTCGGTTAAAAACTCAGAAGAAAAAAACTCAGAAGAGTTTCTTATGAAAAAAAAAGATCTATGACCATAGAACAGGGTTTTCTCCTCTTCTGGAAAAGCAAACAAAAGCAGCTAGGAGAATTTTAAAAATACTGCAACTTCAATTGTCCATGGAACTTAGAAGTCAGCTAATCTTTAGGTGTCACAATATCTACAGGACTTCCAAAAGCCCAAGATTAGGCAGCAGCAGATGAGAGGAAATGAAAATAAGAAGCTCAGTGGCTGGAGAGTGGAACCATGAGAAGCAAATTTTAAAAAGAGCCACCCAAAATACTATTACAGATAGTCAGATAGTGTAAGAGCTATATCTCTTGTTTGCAACAATGGGTGTGTTGTACCAGAATGAGGACAGCTGATGGAAGAAAGCATGATGGGTTCAGTCTGGTTCAGATATGCAAAGAAGAAATGGAAATACAAACTCACATGGAAAGACCGTAGTCAGAGAGCAGTCAGTTTTTGTGGCAATGAAGAAATAAGCCCTCTGTCGTAAAGCCTGGATAATAATCCTGTTCCATTTCCACTTCTAGACAGCTGGTCTAGAAGCTTTGGGGGACAGCTAAGTCACAAAAAGTCAACTTTTCAATGATCAGTAATAAAAAAGTATTGTGAATAAAAGTGTGGAAAAGATCTTCCGAGTTTTCCAAATGATGTAGAGTATTCATCACAAAGATGGTGCCACTGAGCCAAAAATATAATGACCAATCATTTTACCGTGATTTTAAAGAGTTTAATAATGCAATTGCTTCTAAGAAGGAAGAACACAAAGAAGAAACTTAAGAACTTGGGAGGGAATACAGTGAAGCAACTGTAGGTTATAAAACATGGGAGAACTCAGATAAGAAATAGAAGAGAAACACAAAAGCATTCTAGAAATGGAAAGGAAGTCTGAAGATCACAAGAGAGAAGACTGAATAGATCCTAAGGAAACTAAAGAAATTCTTAAAGAAATAAGAAAAACTGAATAAAATAAAATAGTAACAAATATTTTAATGCATTAGCGAGAAGATGACAGATACAAATGATAAGCCAAATAGAGCTAACAAAGAGGAATTGAATAGAACAAATATGCAAAGATATAATTAAATTTATAATTTATGCAAAGATAGGAAGGTATAAAACTCCATAATGAGTGGGCATACTCTGAGCCAGAAAATATGGCTAAAAACTCATTTATGCTGATATACTCAGCATAAACTTTGGGTAGCCAGCAAATATGGTCACTAAGAAAGGGTAAGAAATAGTATTGACTTCAGAGATCATAAGACTATGGAGCCACACTTAGGAGACATATAAGGAAATAAATTGTGAGTCAGGGGTTTATATTAGGCCAATCTCTTTTTCTCCTATAAGAATACAGAACACCAATTTTGAACATGCCAAAATTCAGATCACAGTGTTTCCATGCACCTGTGTTGAGGTAGCCAAAGGATGAACTTTACTTAGCTAAGGCATGGCAGTGAAAGGTCTCACAGCTTATGCATGAGTATGTCTAACTCTAGAGATAAGACGAGCATGGAAGGTCAGTGGGATAGGATAAATGTAACTGTTCTGTGCCCAGACCAAGTCCACACTCTGTGACTGACCAGAATAGGAGGGGTAGAGGGAGGGTGTGGGAGAAGTAGAGTGGAGCGGCTGACTGCCTCCTCTGTGTCAGTTGCCAACCAGAAAGATCACTTGAAACAGTGCAATAGGAAATAGAAACAGTAGCATATGTAAAAGTTCATGGTTAATCACTTAGAAGGATGATATTGGGGTGCCTAGGTGTCTCAGTTGGTTAAGCTTCTGCCTTCGGCTCAGGTTATGATCTCAGGGACCTGGGATTCAGTCCTGCGTGGGGCTCCCTGCTCAGTGGAGACTCTGCTTCTCCCTCTTCCTCTACCCCTCCCCTTCTCATGTTTCTCTCTCTCTCTCTCTCTCTCTCTCTCTCTCTCATCCTCTCAAATAAATAAATAAAATCTTAAAAAAATAAAGAAGGGTGATATTATTAACTGCAATTGGGTCTTGAAGAGTGGAGAGGAGATAGTCATCAAGGACTACACAGAGTTCTCCTGGTGATATACAAAATTGCAATTATAAAGGTAATGAAGCATTGAACCAACAACAAAATGATTAAATCTCTGTCCATGATGAAAGTGCTACTCTCAGGGTGAGGTAAATAGACCATGTATTATAAGATCTTGACAAACTCAAAGACATAAAATAATAGGCGGAACTAAAGCCAAATGCATCTATCATATTAATAAATATAAAAGAGTTCAACTTACCTATTAATAAAAAAAGATTTTAGGTTGGATCATAAAAGCAACTCAACTCTATGCTAGACTATAGTGACACTCCTAAGAATAATGCTGCAGAAAGCATGGACATGAAAGTATGGATAGAGAGTCAACTGTGCTTCAACTGGGAAAAAAAAGTCAGAGTAGGGATAGATTAATTACATGTAAATGAAATAGGAGGCAGGATCACAAGCCTTCATATCAGAAGAGATGGGATTCGGGCCAGAAGAAGAGAAAGAAAGACACCTTAAAATGCCAACTTGTACAATCTCAGTATATTATTTTATAGCAGCTACGTTCATGAAACAGATGAAAAGAGATACAAAGAAATGTAAACAGAAGCAAACAGTGATAAAAAATCTTAATCAGTCTCAATCAAGGCAAATGAGTGCAAACAAAATGATGAATATGGAAGCTTTAAATAATATTATCTATTGACTCATATATATCTGTCTATGCTGAAAATAGAGAATAAATACTTGTTTAAAATGACTCTGGCCCCTCTCATGAAAATACACTAGACATTGAGTCAGAAAGAAATTCTAACTAAATAAATCCACTAAACTACCAAGAGTATGAGCAATATTTTCTGATCAGAGTGCAGTAAGACTAGTAGTTAATAAAATTGGATAACTAGAAGGTCTTTAAACCTGAGAATATTTTTTTAAAACTCATATCTCTTCAATAATTCCTGGATAAAGGGGAAATACAAATGAAAATGATAAAATGTCTAGATATGCTCTAATATGCTTGACATTAGCCATGTGTGGCTGCTTAATATTAAATTAAATTAAAAACTGAGTTCCTCTCTCATACACACTAGTCACATTTCAAGAGCTTAATAGCTGCAGGTGGCTGGTAGCTCTCATACTAGACAGCACAGATATAGAAAGTCCTATTGGATAGGGCTGGTCTGAGATAAAACTAACAAACACACACATATGAGAATGTATGGAGTGTAACTAAGGCACATGATAAAATCTTTATAATATTAAAAACCATGTCAACAATGATGGAAGACAAACACTTTGTATCTTACTCAAAAAATTTAAAAAGGTCCTAAACTCTAGGCTTTAGAACAGACAAATCCTATTAAAGGCTCACAAAGAATTCAATGAGTTAGAAGACAGAAAAGCAGTAGCACGAATAAGTAAATTCAAAAATGGTTTTTAAGAAAAATTGATAAATTGCTGAATAAAACCCCAAAGGAAAACTACCCGTGGGTGCCTGGGGGGCTCAGTTGCTTAAATTTTTTAAATATTTTATTTATTTATTCATGAGAGACAGAGAGAGAGAGAGGCAGAGACACAGGCAGAGGGAGAAGCAGGCTCTATGCAGGGAGCCTGATGAGGACTCAATCTCAGGTCTTTAGGATCACGCCCTGGACTGAAGGTGGTGCTAAACTGCTGAGCCACCCAGGCTCCCTGGCTCAGTTGGTTAATTCAGTGTCTGCCTTCAGCTCAGGTCATGATCCCTGGGTCCTATGATCAAGTCTCACATCAGGCTCCATGCTCAGCCCCTTCCCTGCTTGTGCTCTCTCTCACTCTTTCCCTCTCTCACGCTCTCTCTCAAAATAAAAAATAAAATCTTTTTTTAAAATACTTTATTTATTCATGAAAGACACACACACACACACACAGAGGCAGAGACACAGGCAGAGGGAGAAGCAGGTTCTGCACAGGGAGCCTGATGTGGGACTCGAACCCAGGACTCCAGGATCACGCCCTGGGCAGAAGGCTAAACCGCTGAGCCACCCAGGGATCCCCCAAAATAAAATCTTTTAAAAAATTAAAAAAAAAAAAGAAAACTACCCTTACCTTTATAAAGAGCAAAGATTCAATATAAAAAAATAAGAAACAGAAGAGGGAACAAAGGAACACAGAAAATTAGAAGAATAATATGAGACCATGTTATTCATGGAATAACTCTGGAAATTATTTGAATAACCTGGAGGAAGTGGATAATTTTTCCATGAAAATGTAACCTGCCAAAGCTGACACCAGACAAAATAGAGAAAAAAACCTAAAATGGCTTATTTCCATAGAACAAATCAGAGACATGACAAAGAGCCAGACAGCTTCAGAGGGAAATTCTACCAAAATTAAAGAACAGATCATTTCAAGGTTATAGAAATGCTTGCAGAGCATTAAAAAACTCTTCCAATTATTTTTTAAAGTAAATATAATATTAATACCAAAATATGATGAAATTTTGTAAAATCCCAATTATAAACTTTACTTATGAATAGTAGTTTCAAAACCACAAATAAAATATTAATAAACAGAATTCAGCAACACATGAAAAGAATTATAATCAGAGTAGTCTAGAAATTCAATGGTGATTCAACAGTAAATCTAATATAAATTATCACACTAGTAGAGAATTCATAAGATTACCTACCTAGCTTCACAAAAGGCATTTAAAAAATTCAGTAACCACTTTTGATGCAAATAATAAAATAATAAAATTGGAATACAGAGACAGTAACATGACAAAAATCTGTGTATCTCAATTCAAAAGCCAGCATTAGAAGCATTCCATTAAATACCCAAATCAAATCAAGGATGCTCATTAATATTGTTATTTAATATTTCACTGTAGAATTAAATAATTTGACAAAAGAAAAAGATTTAAAAATGGAAAAGACAATGGAAGATCATCATTATATGCAGAAGACAAGAAAACTGAATATTTGGCAAATGAAGGTGAACCAGTTAGTCCATTTTGAAAATCATAAGAGATTTACTAAAATAAAATATAAAATTATTATATGGAAATCAGTGGCTTTCATCTGTATTAACAGTAACCAGTGAGCAGGTATAATGAAAGCAAAGACCCCTTTTGCCCCAGCAACCCAAGGATAAAAAAAAGAATTATGTTAACACAAATGGTTAAGATACATGTGAAGAAAATCCTGCAACATGAATAAAGGACAAATGTCTTTGTCCATTGGGCTGTAACAGAACGCCATGGCCTGGATCACTTGTCGACACGAATTTATTTCTCATGGCCTGGAGGCTGGAAGTCCAAGATGAAGACACCAGCACACTCCATGTCTAGTGAGGACTTGCCTCCTGGTTCACAGATGGCCACTGTCTTATTGTACATGAGGAAGGGGCAGGGGACCTCCTGGGCCTCCCAAAAGCACTCATCTACTCATGGGGCCTCTGCTCTCCTGACCAAGTCAGCTCCCAAAGTTCTCACCTCCAAATGCACCACATTGGGGGTTAGAGTTTTAACATAAGACATCTGGGAGGACGCAAACATGTCAGCGTACAGCAAGATGTGGAAGACATCTGCTCTTGGGCCAGAAATTACCCTTCCATTCATCCCTCAGATGTCTTGGCAGGTGCTGAAAAGATGTATTACAAGATTTTTTTTTATTACAAGATTTTTAATTATTGCACTATAATTACAGAAGATTGGAAATACCCAAAATATCTATTAATGGCAAAGTGGTTATGAAAACCTGGGGTATACATTGATGTACTCAAATCAATGGCTTTATGCAGGACTTCATCCCAGGAAGGATAAGCAGGAGATGGGAACTTTCTAGATTTCAAGAGAGATGTCTCTGTTGTTGCAGGAAGATCTCTAAGCTATAGTGTTATCTGAAGTAGCAAGACGAAGAAGCATATGAATAGAGTTCCTCTTTTGGTGTCAAAGAGGGAGAAAATAAGGATATATATTTGTCTTTATTTGTATGCATCCCTACTCTGGAGGAATACATCAAATATTCATGACCGTGGTAGCCCAGAGACAGGTAGTGGGCATCTGTCGTTACCCTGTATCCCTTTTGACATATTTTTAATTTTTTAAAACTGTGTGCGTCAACTACCTCTTTAAAAACAAATATAGCAGCAATGTCCACAATAGCCAAACTGTGGAAGGAGCCTCGGTGTCCATCGAAAGATGAATGGATCAAGAAGCTGTGGTCTATGTATACAATGGAATATTCCTCAGCCATTAGAAACGACAAATACCCACCATTTGCTTCGACGAGGATGGAACTGGAGGGTATGATGCTGAGTGAAATAAGTCAATCGGAGAAGGACAAACATTATATGTTCTCATTCATTTGGGGAATATAAATAATAGTGAAAGGGAATAGTGGGGAAGGGAGAAGAAATGGGTAGGAAATATCAGAAAGGGAGACAGAAAAAAAAAAAAAAAGAAAGGGAGACAGAGCATGAAGACTCCTAACTCTGAGAAACAAACTAGGGGTGGTGGAAAGGGAGGTGGGCAGGGGGTGGGGGTGACTGGGTGGTGGGCACTGAGGGGGGCACTTGACGGGATGAGCACTGGGTGTTATTCTATATGTTGGCAAATTGAACACCAATAAAAAATAAATTTATAAAATAAATAAATAAAATAAAATAGAAAAAATAAAATAAAATAAAAAAACAAACAAATATAAACTATTTGGGACAAACACCCATCCTCAGAGCTCAGAGAAGGGGGCGGGTCCTGAGACACCGTGGACCTGGCTTGCAGGGAAGAGCACTGGCTCTGGTTCCCTGGCTCGCTCAAGGGGGCGCTGGGCTTGAACAATGTCTGGGACGGTTGTGGGAAGCCTCACAGGGTGGACTCAGTTTCCCTCCATGCTCCATTTGTTCCTGCTGCCCTGCAGGGCCTTCCAGAGACAACAGTGTTAATGGTGGAAAGACAAGCTCCGGAGCATGCACATCAGCTGTTTTTCTTGGGAAAGACCACAGTGTGATGTGATGTCCTTGGACCTTCGATATGTGATGACACGTAACGACCTCTGTGGTGCATTTCTATCAGGCGAAGCCACCTGTCCTGGGGCAAGTGCGCTCCCTGGCCCGTCTGCTGTGCATCAATTATCTTTATTTAAGATGTGGGGAGACAGACCTCCTTGGACATCTGCACTTACGTGACGATGGGCCACGGTGGATAGGCTCAGCTTGCTCTTGTTCTTTCAGCTTCTGGGCAACAGTGAGAGCTCACCCCATCTCAGCAGCAGCCGTCGCAGGCCAAGGCCGCAACTTTTAGCATCTGTGAGCCCGAAGTTTTTAAAAGGATATGACTTGCTTCTGTCCTTCCCTCCACCTGAACATCAGTTTCATTTAGAAGAGCAAATATTCTAACACGTGCCAGGCCAGAGCCACGTCCTTGCTTTGCACAGGAGCACGCACCCACCACCTGCCCTGCACCAGGTCATGATGCCCAGGATTGCTAAGAACAGAGTGTGCCAAGAGGAAAAGAAATCCGTCTCAGGGCCACCGCTGTCTCAGAAGGTTGCTGCCACCTATAGGCGTCCGTTGGCATCGGTGCGTGTGCGATGTCCGTGGAGGATGAGAAAACCCAGAGAGGAGCAGAGGGAATCAGAGGCAGGAGGGATGAGCACATGAAGTCAGGGGCCAAAGCGAGAGCCAAGAGAGGCATCCCCTCTGCCTGAGACACAGCTCCTTCCATCCTTTGTCGTGGCTTTCTCCAGCCCCTCAGTTAGAACCCAAGGGCCTTCCAGTGAAACAAAGCAATCCCCTTCAACAGACCCCTGTCAGAGAAAAAAAAAAAAAAAAAACAGAACAAAAAGAAGGAAAAAAAAATGATCTCACACTTTGGCTAGAATCCTCCGGCTCTGACAACTCTGCCTTTACCAAGGGAGCACGTAGACACGGCCCTGGGCTGGTCAGCCAGCCTTGGTCTGGGCTGTGCTCATCCTTAAAGCTATTGCAGCAGATAACTTGCTCTTTTTCAGGGAGTCCTTAAAAAGTATTTTTGTTATGGGTTATGTCACTTGTGTGTTATCTTATACATCCTAGAGTCATGAACTCTGAGGTCGAGGGGACATTTTAAAGTAATCCAGTTGACACTTTAACCCACCATCCATCCTGCAAAATCCCAGACAGGGAGTTATCCACGCCTGACTGTGATAGTCAACTTTATGGGTCACGGATTCCTCAGATATTGGGTGTAATGTTACCCTGGGTGTTTTTGTGAGGCTGTTTTTTCAGATGAGATTTAACATTTGAGTCAAGCCCTACTATGGGTGGGTCTCGTTCAATCAGCTGAAGCCCTGAACGGGACAAAAAGGCTGATCCCAAACCCAGTGAAAGTGTGTCCTTCTTGCCTAATGGGTTTCAAACTGTGATATTGGCTTTTCTCCACTTTCAGACTCAAATCGAAACGCTGGCTCTTGCAGGGTCTTGCGTCTGCTGGGTTTTGAACTTTGGAACCACATGGTCAATTTTCCGGAATCTCCAGCTTGCAGACTCACCCTGCAGATCCGGGGTCTTGCCAGATCCCGTAATTATGTGAGCCCATTCCATACAATAAATCTCTTTCTCAACCTGTTCTGTTTCTCCGGAGGACCCAGACTAATATATTGTGTTAAAGAGCCTTCAGTGACCAGGACAGTACATCCTAAGTGAACCCAAGACCAAGGAGCAAGTCCCCGGCAGAACTTGGTTTCAGAACTTTTTACCTTGTCTGTATTCATCCATCCATCCTTCCACGTGCCTATTCACTTAGCAAACATTTATTGAACATAGTCAACAACCATTTTGGGGTACTACACATTTTACCTAAAAGAAATATTTTGCAGTGAGCCTCATGTTGACAAATCCAATTATGCTCAAAATTTCAGCGACATGCAATACAGGGGCTCCTGCCTTGGAGGACACTGCGTCTGCTGGGCTTCCTCCCACCACATTCACTAGCCTCCCTCTTGTCTTTGCTGGGTCTTTCTCACGTAGAGGAGACACCTGTTAGTAACAGCTGGACTCTGATGCCATCACCTTCTTTTCTCCATCTACACCCTCAACCCCAGGTGTGCTCATTCTTGGCTGGAAATGCTTCCCAACGTTGACTCTCAGACTCTACTTTCACCCTAAACTCACCATGGTGCTCCAGATTTGCATATTCAGCTGCCTACTGTCTAGATAACACCTGACTTCGATCAATGTGTTCCTAGCAGAGCTCTGGGTTCTGTCCCTCCACTCTATCCGTCCCCTGTCCAGCATTCCTTCTCTCCATCCAGTGTGGACCACCATGGTCTCAGCAGCATAAGCCAAAAAAGAAATTTCCAAATACAGACTTCCCTCCATAAACCCTGTACCGACTTCTTCATACTGAACCTGGTCTTGTCCCACGTGAACTCCTGCTGGCACAAGCCACGGGGTCGCTCAACTTCGGCTCTTGCTAAACTTTAACCCAACTTAGAACAGCCACCTGAGGCTAGACCTTCCACCCTGTTCCAGTCATTTGCGATCGTATTTAAAATAAAATCTAAAATAATAATAAATCAAATCAAATCAAATCTGTATCCTAACCACATCACTCTATGATCATGGGCTTGCCCTTCTTTTCAAATTTGCTTTGGACCTCATGCTGCCTCCTCACTGACCCTCCAGCCATACCTGTCTCTGGATAAGCTTCAGGGAGGCTCAGCACTCCTGCCCTGGGGTCTTTGACCTTCTATTCCCCGGATTTAGCACACTCTTGTCCCAGCTCTTCCCTGCGCTGGCCTCTCACTGTTCAGGCCTCAGTTCTCTCATCCTTCCCGGCTACCTACTTGTCATTGACCATATTGTCCTATTTATTTCCTTCACTTTTTACTTTCTGAAATATTTTTGTTGTTGTTGTTTTACTTATTTACTAGTACCCTTCCCCACCTCTCTACGGGAACATAAGCCCAATTATTTTTCAATTATTTCATAAAACAAAATAGATGTTCGATAAATATTTACTGAATGGACACAAATGACTCCATCTCAAAACTGAAACATTCCTTTTCTATATCCCCAAGAGTACACAGCAAAAGACATAGAATCTAGTACGGTGTCCCCAGTCAACTCTGCCTCTCACTGAGCTCTTTCGATGTCCTTCATTTTTCCAGAAGCCCTCCTGTTTTGTGTCATGACATTGCCTCTTCATTTGATTTGCTGCATGTCCCATGATGAAAGAAAGAAATTTACCCTTAAATAGTGCAAATTAGTCCTTTCAGTTAAATTAGGGTGAAATCACAGAGCACAGTCTATTTAGTAACATTTCACTCCAAGGGACAATAAATACCAAATCTAATCACATGGCTAGAGTGGTTTGTTGGTGATCCAAGCCATGTTTATTCTTTAAATGAACTTACAAACCATCAGTGCTTCTAACTGAAGTCAGCACTCACTTGTGGCTTCAATTGTCTTCAGATTTGTTCCTTCAGAAACCAAGGAAATCTCATTTGTTTTTTTCTGACCCAGAAATCTTGCTTAATCACCTCATTTTGATATCCGGTCATTAATGCATGCTATGAAGTGACTATTCTCTATTCTCTTCTGCTCTCTTTGCAGAAATTGCAGATCTTTTCTGTATAAAAGGAGCACAGGGAAAAGACCCTTACAACATGGTTTGGCATTTCGTGAACATGTTATCTTGCCTACTTGAACTTGATTTCCTCACTGGTGGCTAAGTGTGGGTCATGACATCTCTCCTCCATATTGTTAAGGAGCAAATGAAATGATATATGGAAATGCATTTTGGAATCTAATATAAAGACCAAATGCAAATGGCTAACGGTCGTTATGTTTTACCTGTAATAGGACATTTTAAAAAATGACATTGTGGTATGTTTGATAGATCATTGGACCAGGAAACCTCAAGCATGGTACTGGCCTTTAAACATCACTGAGTCATTGTGTCTTGACCTTGAAAATGAAGGATTTGGATGAACTCATCTTACAGGTCTTTTCAACTCTAATATATAAAGCTTTGCTATGGTAAATAAGGATTCAGATATTAAAATGTGGTAAAAGTGTTTTCTCTCTTCTCATAAATCTATCTATATTTTATTTAGAAGAGAAACTATACTCTATGAAAACTCACAGAATTGAAATGCTGAGTTACTGTGTTAACCAACAAATATTTATTTAGAATCCAGAATATGCCGGATACAGTAATATGATTCAAACATTTATAATCTTGTATGACTTAAAAAGCACTTTTGTGTTACATGCTCTTTCAGGATCATGTCAAATGACTCTGATGGAAGGAGGACAAAGATCACCAGGCCCATTTCACAGATGGGGAAGTGGAAGGTGAAACAAGTGATCCTGCTGAGTTTCTCAGATCTAGCAAGTGGAAGGGTAAGTTTGATCACAGACTTTTGGACGTTAAGAACTTGTTTCTTCCGCCTGGGATGGACAGTTGTGTGACAGCTGCTGTTATCAAAATGGCAGCCTTCTAAGATGGCTCCAGGAATCTGGCAGATAAAGCTGCTAGAAATAGGACAGGGTTACAAAATCACAGCCCTCCCATGTACCAAGAAAGTGTCATGTCTTTATTTTTTGAAGCTGCACCTAGGAGCTTTCACTTTCTTTCATTTGGCATGATTCAGTGATTTCAGCAATGTCTTCAGATCGTTGAACTTAGTTGTTTAGGAACTCCTTCTAGGTCATTCCATTTTATCTCTCTATTTGGCCCTAAGACAGTGACTGGGGTTTGAGGGAAGCTGTGGAGGGAAGACAGCCTTGACCCAGCGTGGTCTTTGAGTGTGTGCTGGGCTTTGCCCTCTGAGCTGACCATGTCCCTTTCAGGGTAATCTGATGGTATCTGCTCTGATGTCCGCAGCTGACAAATGTGTGCACTCTCCTTTTCTCCTTCAGCCAATGCAGGGTGGCTCTTCCCCCCCCAAGTGTACTTCCTCTCAACTCATATGAGCCTTAGAGACTCTTTGGGGTCCAGATTACATCCTTCTTCACCTGCAGTCAAGGCCAGTGTCATTGCCTGCTCGATCCAGTTTCCCTACAGGGGGCAGTTTTGTCCTCCAGGGTTATTTGCAGGATCCATCTTGAGACATTTTTGGTTGTCACAGTTTTTCATGGAAAGGAATATGCTACTAGCACCTAATGCATAAAGGTCAGGGATGCTATTACACATCCTATAATGCATGGACAGCAGCCACGACAAAGAATTATCTGGCCACCAATATCAATAGTGCCAAGATTGAGAAAGCCTGATCTATCCACATTTAGAAATCTGCTCTGGTGCTAACTCTCACTTGAGCTAAATTAAGTAAGCAAACCCTTCGAGTGAAATCACTTCCCCTCTATCTTTCTCTCCCCTTCTTTTTATTGAGGTATAACAGACATATGATATTATATTCATTCCAGGTGTATGACATAATTCCAGGTGTATGACATATTTGTACATATTGCAAAATGATCATCACAATAAGTCTAAGTATCTATTATGAAAAGATTTTTTTCTTGTGATGAGAACTTTGAAGATTTACTTTCTTAGCAACTTTCAAATAAGTAATAGAGTATCATTAACAATAGTCACCAGGGTGTACATTACATCTTCATGACCTATTTTTTTTAATAACTGCAAGTCTGTAGCTTTTGTTCCCCTTCATCCATTCCCCCTTTCTCAACTACCAATCTGTTCTCTATATCTATGAGCTGGGTTGGGTGGTTTTTAAATTTTTTCCAGATTTCACATACAAGGGAGATTATACAGTATTTGTCTTTCTCTGACTTATTTCACTTGAATAATGCCTTCAAGATCTACCTGTGTTGTTGCAAATGGCTGAATTTCATTCTTTTTATGGCTGATTAATATTCCACTGTGTGTGTGTGTATATATATATATGACCAGGTTTCCTGGTCTAATGACCTATAACCATACCACAATGTCATTTTTAAAAATGTCCTATTATAGGTAAAACATAACAACAGTTAGCCATTTGCATTTGGTCTTTATATTAGATTCCAAAATGCATTTCCATATATATATATTTATATGTGTGTATATATACATTTATACACACACATACATATATATTCACATGTACATCTCTTTATCCATTTATTCATCAATAGACACCTGGGCTACTTCCATATTTTGGCTATTGTAGATAATGCTGCAGTAAATATAGGGGTGTACATATCTATTCAAGTTAGTATTTTTGCTTTTGTTTTTATTTAGTGTTTTTATTTTTGGATAAATACCCAGAAGTGGAATTCTTGGATCATATAGTAATTGTATTTTTAGTTTTTTGAGGAACCTCCATACTGTTTTCCATAGTAGCTGTTCCCGTTGTTAACATTCCCACCAACTGTGTACAAGGGTTTCCTTTTCTCTATATCTTCAACACTTGTTAGTTCTCGTCTTTTTGGTACTAGCCAGAGATGTGAAGAGATATCTGGTTGTGGTTTTTTGTTCTGCATTTCCCTGCAGTGATGTTGAACATCTTTCCATGTGTCTCTTGGCCATTTGCATGCCTTCTTTGGAAAATGTCTATTCATTTACTCTGCCTATTTATTTATTTATTTATTTATTTATTTATTTATTTTAATTTCTTTTTATTGGAGTTCAATTTGCCGACATATAGCATAACACCCAGTGCTCATCCCATCATACTCTGCCCATTTTAAATCAGATTTTGTTTCTGTTACTGAGTTGTAGGAGTTTTTCATATATTTTATATGTTAACCCCTTATCAGAGATATGATCTTCAAATACTTTCTTCCTTTCAGTAGGTACCTTTTCATTTTGATGATGGTTTCCTTGTTGTGCAGAAGCTTTTTCTCTCTCTTTCAAAATCCTCAGAACTTAAGTCCTAAGCAGGATGAATTTAGTTTAGTTTTTAGTCTGCTTAGTTTAATCCAAAAACAGCTTGGTATATGTCTTCTTGTTTGACACAAACATTGTTTCTAAGGGCATTGAATCTGAGGAGCTGGCTTTATAAACGGATGGGTTTCTAGATGTAATAATAATAATACTAGCTAACTTTTAAAGAAGACTACTTCCATGCACTCCTTTATATTATCCCCATTTTATGGTGGGGGAGGTGGGAACTGAGGAGTAGAGTATAATTCCTCCACTGAGATAATAAATGACAGAGTGGGACCTAAAATGTAGGTCAATTCAACAATGGAGGCTAGATTGCTAACCTTCATGCTATATTGGTCTTTAACATACAGTGCTAATTTCTTTATAATTTTTTCCCATGGTATTGGTCTGATAAGCCTCTATTTTTTTTTTTTTTTTTTCACTTAAGAAAGTATGGGGCTGAACAGCTGTGCTGCACCGAGCAGGACTTCTTGTATATAAAATGAAAATGATTTTGCAACAACTGGAAAAAAAAGATTATAAACAGATAAAAGTGTCTGGATCACTTTCAGTGTACTGATTTATGACTAGTTGTATCATCCCTTTGAGAAAGAATACTATAGGATGATTCATATTTGGCATAAAGTACGCTGCCTCAAGCTGAGGAAACTGGCAGGTTCTCACCTTCTCATATAAATATGTCAGAGTACCACACTGTCATGTGTTAGGTTTTCCAAAGACTGCAGGTGGGAGCGTCTTATCCTAGAATGCTGACTTTCTAGGTTTGCCTTATCTGATCATCTATAACAACAACAACAAAAGAGTTGTTTTTTAGGCCATTTGAAGATTTCAGAGCCTACTTCTAGGAGCCATTCTTTTTGTAGGATTGGGAGTCCCTTTACTACTGGTTACTGGTTTGCTCTGTGTGGCACTTGGTATTGAGGGACTCTCCTAGCGCATGGAATGTGTGTCATCTTCCTTTCTTTACAAACATGAACAACAATGCTCACCTCTGCTATTGGCACAAAACCAAACTGAGCTCTCCTGGTTTAAGTGAGTCCCTATTCAGGTTCATAATCCCAGACCTCTCCCTTAAGGGAAGAGATAAAGTCTAGATCCAGGTAACATCAGCCAGAAAAAAGGGACTCCTAGATGCAAAATATTAATTGGTCTCCGTTTGTCTTTCTGGAGACCACTGGAGATAGTTAGATTATGGCTTTGAGAGAGACTGACCCCAGGAACTGACCCCTCGGGAATTCAGAGGGTCCTACCAAATGATATTGACTAGGTCCTGTGGTATAATTGGAGCTGTGATAAGGAGTAAAAAGGGCTGTGTGTGTGTGTGTGTGTGTGTGTGTGTGTGTGTGTGTGTAGGGGGCAGCAGCCAGGGCAGTCAGATGAAATCTGGAGAAAAGATAAAAATAAGGAACTGAAAATAAATATTTAAGATTCCGTATCATTCCTTATTAAACTTTTTTGAAGAACGCAGAAGTGTGGTTCATCAACCTCTCTTTCCCTTAAATTTTTTTTTTTTTTTTTTTTTTTTTTTACCTCCCAAGCACAGTGAGAGACAGTCCTCTACTCCAAGGGAAACCAGTTCAATTTATTGCTATTTCATGGAAGCAGCTTGATCCACCAGGGACGAACCAGAGAGGCTTTTGTTTGAAATTAATGGCGGATGTCCGCCCCTTAAAAGCCTGTCATTTAAATGAACAAAGAGGCAATTGCTTCCTGACAGCAGTGGTGGGAAAGTGGAAACATTGGCTTGATGTTTGACCCACAAATCTCCACTCATCTACTTACTCCATTTTATCCCTTGACCTGTCTTTTTAATCATTTCACCTCCTTTCTGCAAAGAATTACTGCTGTCTCTCACACACGCGGTGACCTTCCTGCCTGATGATTTCAAGTACCCTTTTGACAAGAAGAGGTCACTCACTATTGCTCATCCATCCTTTCAGTGATAAATCCTATGGGCTCTTCCCTTGGGTAGACTAACAGGTGAAGAGAGATTAGGGCAAAGTGTTGGGCTGGTCACTGTCCAGATAAGGAGAAATCTGTACCTTTCACTTCACCACCTGAAGGCCAAGTCCAGGATGGCAATTGCCCACCTCCCACACTGCTCAGATAAAAGTACAATATCTATGTCATACTAAAGAGTGAACATTGCTCTGAATATGCGAAGGACCATCCTGGCTGTGCAGTATACCATCGCTAAAGAGTATTCCTTTGTGGCGTTATGTTTGAGGGGAGAAGGGGACTTTCTTGTTTTCCACTTGTCCCAAGTTTGAAAAGACAAGAGAAAAGCTTGAGTCCATGATTTCTGTTGGACTCCCTCAGAGATGCCATAGCCCAAGACATGGCTGCCTCTCCCCTCAGTCCTAGGAAATCACGCTGATTGAGGTAGTCTTGCTCTGCTAGCTCTCTAAACAGAGATCGTCTCTTTCTCTGGAGCATGCCGTTGGGTTTTGCTCCACTTTTTTATTTCCCCCAAGATGTGTATTATTAGGCATAGGAGTGATTCAGTGCAGGGGACAAGAGTGTGCACCCTGCTGCCAGGTTGAATGGTTTGTATCATGTTTCTGACACTTGCCAGCTGTGGAAACTTGAGAAAACTTAAGCCTCAGTTACTTTATCTGTGAAATGGTGAGGGTAACTTTAACATGGTAGTGTTGTCGTGAGGGCTAGATTAGCCCATGGGCTCAGCATAGTGCTTGGCACAGAATAAATACCTTTATTAGAATTATTACTGCTTCTAACTACTACTATTCCCAGCATGCACTCTGTGGGGTTTAAGTCTGAGGAGTTACCAATGGTGTCCTACTTTGCAAAATGCCTACCTGCTGCTCTGGGAGGCCTAACCAGGAGGGTTTCTGGAGGCAGAGTCACAGGCCTGTGATGGGGGAGCATGGGACATACAAGGACCAACAGGTGGACAGTCTTCTGGGAGCCGGGCAGAGCATGGCCATGCTGACATTAAGGTTATGGTAAGGACTTTTGTCTTTATCCTGAGAGCAATTAAGCTAACAAAGTTTTTAGGGGAGGAAATTTTGTGATCAAATTTGTAATTTGGGAAGACTACTCTTTCTACTCTTGAGAACAGGTTGGGTGGCACCAGAGTTAAAGAAGGTGAGAGACTAATTGGTAAACTACTATACAGCAGTCCAGGTAAGACATGCAGGACCTGGGACTGGAGTTGGAGTGGAGGAAATAGAAGTAATTTGTAGTAAAAATCAAGAGGACACGTTTATGAATTAGAGGGTAGGGGTTGATGAAAAGGATGGTATCACTTATAATTCCTAGTTTTGACAGAGCGATTGGATGGTTGGTAGGGCCATATATTGTGTTCATTTTGAGATGCTTTTGAGATAGCACAAACAGAAATGTTAACTCTACTATTGGATATGCAAATCTAGAGCTCAAGGGAAAGTCTGGGACTGAATTGGCAGTCATTAGGTGGCAATGTGTTTTTACAAAGTTGGAGAGAGGTATAACAGTAGCAAAACAGGTGAGAAATTCTAAGAGAGTATCTTAAGGTCAAAGATTTTTGAGCATGTACAAATGTTGATGGGAAATGGAGGGAACATATACATATTCAGGAGGAAAGAGGAAGAATAAAGTATGTAAAGTATGTAATGTATCTGTGTTTTTAAAGAATATGTATACCTGTCATATTTTAGAAAAAGATTTCGAAATAGCTTATTATATTTTCAAAATATAAAACCAAAAAACAAAAAAGCAATTGTGATTCATTTTTATAATACTGAAATCTGATACAAGAAAATTGCAATTCAGGTGGTGTCTGGGGTGAGTTGGTCCATCAGGATGACCAAAAGCAACAAAACCCTCGAATCCAGGCCAGCACCTGATTTTGTAAATGAAATTTTATTGGAATACAGACATGCCTATTCCTTTACATATTGTCAATGGCTACTTTCCCACTACAACAATGGAGCTGAACTGAGATTGTGTGGCCTGCAAAGCCTACGGTATTTTCTATCTGCCCCTTTCCAGGAAAAGTATGCCCATCCCTGCTCTGGCAGGGCCTGACCATCTCACCAGGCAAGAAATCTGGAGGGAGAACCAGCTCCCAGATTGATGAGAAAAGGGATCAACAATCCCATAAAGAACTAGATTCTTCTGGTCTCTGGACTTTCTCATTCTCAGTGTATGCGTTTTGTTCTGAGGCTGGGTCCTGTTGTGGTTGCAAGCCGGCTGGGGCAGCATGCTTTCATATCAAGTAGAGAGACAATGAAAGCTTATCACCAGTCATGGAAGCATTTCCCCCCTTAGTCTGATTGGACCTACTTAGGTGGAATACTCATCTGGATTGATTAGGGTCACAAACAGAAATGGATAGAGTAGCAAGGTGGTTTGGAAAGAAACATTATCATTATTATTATATGATTATTATTTTAGTTTTGGCTCTTAGAAAGCTCTAAACAAATTTATTGCTCAAATGTAGAAACCAGTAATAGTAGCTCCTGTTCATTGGTTGTCTGTCTAGCATCCACTTTTGCTCCTAAGAGAATCCCAGTTTTCTTGCAGTGTGCCCACTGCCCTTGCATAGCTGCATTCTTTAGAGGAAGGTGACAAGAGTCTCACCTCCCACCCGCCACACCACCCTGCTACTCTATCCATATAATGTTTATTATATGACAAAAGAAGACATCTGATTCTATCATTCTTCCTAAGTTTTTCTGCAAAACCATCTCTATTCTAGCAGTTCCAACAGAATGTCTTAGGGACCCAGACTGAAAGGGGATAGAGAGTGAGAGAGGATCCCCCAAACTGTCCTTGCATGATCTGTGCTGAGCAAGGACAAAAGCAGGATGGGACAGAGGGCCTGTGGGGAGAGAGAAAGAGGGAAAGCGGAGGGCAGGGAAAGAGATCTGCAGACAGAACATATTCAAAGATGCCAAGAAGTGAAGGAGAAGCAGACAAGGAAAGGACACACTGGAGTTGGGATGGAAGAAAGTAGAGAAAGCCATAGCCTGGGAGAGGAAGGGACGGGGAACAACAGCATTTGGGGGATCCTGGCAATAATCTGTGTAACAAGAGGGAACGTTCAAGTGAGCTGTAAATGTCGGGTAGGGGGAAAAACAAGGTTGGTATCCTTAGTCCTGTCACATCCTTCCCAGGCTCCCATTCATCCCTTCACTGAGAAGATTCCATGAGGATGTTCTCTAGTATTGCTTTGGAAACATAAAAATCACCTTCTCAAGCTTGGACTTCTGTTTCTAAATTCTCACTTCATTTCCACAGGTGTGGCATGTTTCTCCTCGTGGGCACGCTTGTTGGAAGAGATTTCGACGCAGGGCCTCACAGGCTTTGTCCATCATGCTTTCTGGGTGGCTTAGAACAACCATCATTTCTCCTTTGAAAAAAAATCTTTCTTCTTTCCGCTTTTTAATGCACAAGATAAAGACAACCAAATTGCCACCCAGTAGAGTCCTGTGCAAGCCTTTGTGAGAAAAAGAGGGATTTGGAGAGACTTGGGATGTATGGTCTCCGTGAACTGGACTTGCTCAATGGGTGGCTTTAGGAGGGGTTTCTCTCTCAGGCTCCCCACATGCTGACTCCCTGGGTATATCACAAGGTAACATTTGTAATACTAAGCGAGTGCCTTCCATAAACCTTGCATTTTATATATTCTATGTAATTTAATCCCCAGGACAACTGTGCAAAGGCAGTTTACTAACCCATGTTACAGATGAAGATTCATTCACAGAAGTGAATCCCCCAAACTCACAGAACTGGAATTTGAATTCAGGGATCATTAGCTTACAAAGAAGACTGGCCCTCTTTCCATGATCCCCTTTGTCACTTTCTTACATAAGATGCATATTTCAGCCAAGTTAACTGTATATCAACATTTAAATACACAGTTGATAACGCCAAGGGGAGTTTGTTATTTTAAGGATTTCTGGCAGAGTTTTTTTTGTGTAAGCACTGTCCTTTTAAATTTATCTTGTATGTATACTTAGATTTTTCTATGTTGATTTTACAAATACACAACCAATCTATTAATTGCCGTCCCTGTTCTGATTTGCCTATAACTGAACATGTATTTCTTAAAGTTGTCTCTTTTTAGCGCTAAAACAAAAATATTAAAAGAATCTGCCCTATCTCATCCTTAATTAACTGGAATAGCCACTTCTGCTCACTGCTCACCTTTTACCCAGACCCAAACGGGGAAAAGCAGAAAGGGATTGTTCTATCCCCTTTACAAAGAGATCAATACATCATACAGAAGTTTATTACTAGACTTCTTGGGCAGTTTTACAAATAATAATCAATAATTTTGCCTAAAATAATATTTTGGCTGCAACCCTTTACATGTGCAAATGCCTTTGCAAAATTCACGAAGATGTTAAGTCTTTTTTTTTTTTTAAATGTTAAGTCTTTATTTTGAGAACAGGTAAGAATGATGGATTCATAACTGGCTAATCTTTTTGCAAGTCCTGTGTATAAAGTGCTGCAGCCTTAGACATAGAATGTTAAAATCTACCATAAATACATTATTAATATGTAAGAAAAACTCTTTTAACAGCTGCATGTCATTTTATTGTTACAATAGCCTTATGAATGTGACATTAATAAAATCGATGCCATAATACAGCCCCTAAATTGGTTGTTACTGGTAATGAGGGAATAATTTGGAAGTAAATAGTCCCTGGCAAAACTGAGGATGGTTATTTATTTCAGAGTTGATTAATTAATAATTGTTCATTAACTAGTGCTAAAGGCCTCACGTTTTGTTTGCCTCTTCACCAAAAGATATTGGTGCTTTATTTTGGTGCCAATGCTAATGGTTAATTACTACTCTGGGACCCTGGAATTTGACTGGGGCACAAAAGTTTGCTAGCAGCTTGCTTTGCTAAAGGCTTCACAGGAGAAGAAAAAAAAAAAAAAAAAAACAACCCTCCAGACCCATGAGTCTCACTTCCAAGCTCTTGTGCTTTATGCACAATGTTTCGGCCCTGAGGCTAAGGTTTGGAAAGCTGCACAAGAAAACTATTCATAGCTGAAGCTTTGGGGAATGTTTTCATGGGCTGAGTCTTAAATAAACTGAAGTTGTTTTAATTGACTGCACTACCAGCCTGCTTCCAGGAGGAATTTCATCAGGGTGTGGTTAATACCTCATTCGCTGGGTTTGTTGGTGAATATTTTGACTACTGGGACCTAATTGCATCTCAGATCTTGAAATAGTTGCAAACAAAGCATGACATTTTCAAATGGTTCGGGAAAGAAATGAATTTCCTTAGCTGTTTTTTGTTGTTCCTGGCCAGAACTGGAGAGGACGGCATTTCTGCTGAAGAGCACACAAACTCATTGATTTATTGCTTGACAGTTGACAAAAGTAGATATTTGCATGTTTGGTGCCTGATGATAGCAGGTTTCGAAATTTTTCCAGGGCACAAAGTGTCCGAATTACTTTTAAATTTCTTTGCATGAAGAAGTGTTTTGTTTTGGCTGCATTTTTTTAAGTCTAAAAATACACGGCCTTTGCCATGTCGAGAGCTCTAAATTTAATTAATCTCATTCTTACACATAATATAGGTATTTAGAAAAATTAACACTGAGCACTTTGTGGCCATTGCAATGGGTTTCTTCTGATAGGCTGACTTGCTAGTTAAAATAAAACTTTAAATCCCTCATGCTGGAAGGACACACAGGGGCATTTGTTTAATTCTTTGATCCAGAACTAAATCCAGGTAATCAAACAGTGGCTTGTCTATCCTATTCTGAAAGGTTTCCAGGAAGGAATACTCCATCGCCTGGCAACCTACTGCAGCGTGGAATGGGGAAGTCCTGAAGCATGTCTTACTCAGCGCCTTCTTGCTGCATCAGAAGTTTTGCTCTCTGTGGATACTGAGAACTGATGGGTATAGTCTATTTATAAGAACCTTTCAGATTCCTGAAGATAGTTATTAAATTTCTCTTCAACTTTCTTCCCACTAAGCTAATTAACTCGGTTCTTTGAACCTTCCCTTGTAAGGCTTCACAGAGCTGTCATGGCTTATATACACAGCAATTCTCAGTTCCAGTTCTCAAGTTACGTCCAGGATGCTTATTAGGTGTTTGGCCAGGAGACATTTGAAAGGTCTCAAGGAGTTCCACCTAAGGTATTCTCCTGTGATGACTTTATAAATCTCTATGATCCACCAGGTGCTGAGATCTAACCTGTACACCTCCCACCGCGCGAAGCTGTCAGGCTTCTCTATGTTACAGTAGATGGCTGTCCCCTTCGCGGAGTTTAAATATTGTGGAGGAGATTACATCGACATGAAGTCACTTCAGCCCAAATTTACTACCCTGTCATCATTGATGTGAGTGGCTCTTCCTAAGGCAGCTTTCCTTCAAAATGGATTTATCAAGGAGAGTCCACTGGTTGGAGGAATAGACGAAGTCATTCATGTCAGGACGAACTGAAAGAGGGAGAAGTCTGACTGCAATGTGGGGCCTGGGGGTGGGGGTATGGGGTGCAGGAACCCAGGAATGGCTCCCCTCTGGGATTTGGTTCCCATCCACAAGTACAGACTCAAAAAGGGAGGTTTCGGTCACATCAGCAATGCCTGTCTTCATAATGTTCCACATAGCACCTGGTCCTCCATGCTACCCTTTATTTTACTTATTAAGAGCAACCCAGCAGTTGCATTAGCATCATAAACTCATATCTCTTGTCATTACACAAACATTGCATGTTTATTTGAAATTAATGAGAAAAAGCTGATTAGCTAAAAAAAGAAGAGAAAAAGGATCTTTGCAATCTTATCAGTAAAACTACTGATAGTAACTTATTATATTTTATACCTTTTTATTGTGAAAATTTGCACAAAAGTAAGATCACAGCATGCAGTTTTACAAGCATTTTTAAATTTATAAGATACTAAGCATGTATTTCAATATTGACAAATACGATTTCCATTTTTTTTAGTGGTTGAATGGCCCTTTAGCATATGAATATAATTTACTTAACCTCTATGCTATTGTTGGACAGTTTATTTTCAATATTAACTATGAAAAACTATACTTAGATGAACACTTTTAAGGCTAAAACTTTGTACATTTGTCTAGTCAAGTCCTAGAAAGGAGTGGAAAAATAACAGAACAGGGCCGCTCCGGTGGCCCAGCAGTTTACACCGCCTTCAGCCCAGGGCGTGATCCTGGAGACCAAGGATTGAATCCCACGTCGGGCTCCCTGCATGGAGCCCGCTTCTCCCTCTGCCTGTGTCTCTGCCTCTCTCTCTCTCTCTCTCTCTCTCTCTCTCTGTCTCTTATGAATAAATAAATAAAATCTAAAAAAAGAAAAAGAAAATAACAGAACAGTACACGTTGTTACAGCTGTCACTAAAGATTGCACCATTACCCTATGGAAGGGTTTCGTCCATTGATTATCTGATGAGCTGTGTCCTTTATTCATTTCCTCATCAACTCTTGGAAATTCTTACATTTTTTTGGCAGGTTAATAGTCTAAAAATGATATGTCATTTTTGTTTTTTAAAATCAACTTTATTAAAGTATAAATTATATAGAGCATAATAAAATGTACTCACTTTACATGCACAGTTTCAGAGGTTTTTGACATATAATCACCATCCACATGAGATACAGATTATTTCCATCATTCCATAAAGTTCACTCACGTCCCTTTGTGCTGCCAGTCCTAGATAATCACTGATCTGTTTGCAATTGCTAGAGACTCCTTTTGCTTATTCTATAATTTCATATGTATAGAATCACATTATCTATACTCGAGTCTGGCTTCATTTGCTCGGCATAACATTTTTGAGATTCATTTTCTTATATTGTAATTTTTCCTTTTTATTTATCACTGGCTAGTATTGCAATATACAGATAAACTATATATATATATTACTATTTATATGGTAGTTACCTTTAGACATTTTTTTGAGATTTAGCTATTATTAGTAAGTTTCGATGAACATCTGTATCAAAGTCTTTTTGTAGACATATGTTTTCATTTCTCTTGGGTCAATACCTAGGTATGAAATCACTGGGTCATGTAATAAATGCATGTTCAACTTTATCAGAAAATGTGAAGCAGTTTTCCAAGGTTGTACAATTTATATGAGCCACCACAATGTATGAGAGTTCCAGTTGCTCTACATCCTTGCCAATAGTTGACATTATTAGCTTTTTAAATTTTAGCTGTTCCAATGGATGTGCAGTGGTATGTCATTGTGGTTTCAATTTTCATTTGCTGATGACTAGGGACACTTGGCATCTCTTCATGTGCTTATGGCCATTCACATATTTTCTTTTATTTATTTACTTTTTTTAAAAAAATTCTTTTACAGATTGTATTTATTTATTCATGAGAGACACACACAGAGAGAGAATCAGAGACACAGGGAGAGGGAGAAGCAGGCTCTCTGCAGGGAACCCGATGTGGGACTCGATCCCGGGTCTCCAGGATCACGCCCTGGGCTGAAGGCAGCACCAAACTGCTGAGCAACCCGAGCTGTCCACATACTTTCTTTTATGAAGTGTCAGATTAAATGTTGCCCAGTTCTTAACTGGATTATTATTGAATTGGTAAAATCCATTATATACACTGGATACAAATGTGTGTCATATATATAATATAAAAAACATAAGATATATACATACTATTTATATATATAATATACTATATTTTCTCATTTTCTCCTAGCTAGTGGTTTTTGTTTTCATTTTTATCTCTTAATGATGTATTCCAAAAAGCAGAAAGTTTTCATCTTGATTGGAATCCAAAGTGCCATTTTTTCCTCATTATGATTAAATGCTTTTTGTTTCACTTAAGAAATCATTGCCTACAAGAAAGTTGTAAAGTTTATCAGTTATGTTTCTTTTTGAGGTTTTCCAGCATTAGTAAATATATTTGGTCTGTGATCCATTTTGAGATAATTTTGTGAATGATGTAAGAATTGAGGCTTCTGTTTGTTTGTTTGTTTTTGCACCATTTATAAAAGGTTGTCCTCCCCCCAATCATATGACCTGGGCTCTTTGGTCAAATGAATGAATTAGCTAGATGTGTGTGGTTCTATTTCTGGATTCTGCATTCAGTTCCATTGGCCTACATGACTATCCTAATGCTAATGCCACATTTGCTTGATTACTAGAGTTTAATTTTTATTTTTTATTTTTTGGTAATACTCAAATTAGGAAATATAAGCCCTCTTTTTTCGAAATTATTTTGGTATCCTACATTCTCTGTATACCCCATATACATTTTAACACTAGTTTGTCAATTTTTACAAGAAAACTTGTAAGGACTGCATTAGGATGGCTTTGAATAAATGGATACATTTTGAGGTCATTGATATCTTAATAATACTGAGTCTTCCAATCCATGAAGATAGTTTATCTCTCTTTAATTTCTGCAGCAATGTTTTGTGGTTTCAGGTCTTACACATATTTTATTAAATTATTTTATTTTTTATGCCATTGCAAGTAGTATTATTTTAAAAATTCTTTTTTTTTTAATTTTTAGTATTTTTTTAAAGATTTTATTTATTTATTCATGAGAATACACAGAGAGGAGAGAGAGAGGCAGAGACACAGGCAGAGGGAGAAGCAGGCTCCACACAGGGAGCCTGATGTGGGACTCCATCCTGGGTCTCCAGGATCACGCCCTGAGCTGTAGGCGGCGCTAAACCGCTGAGCCACCGGGGCTGCCCTAAAAATTCTTTTTTTTTCCAATTGTTCATTACTGGTGTATAGAAATGCAATCGATTTTTATATTTTGACCTTGGATTTTGTAAGCTTTCTCAATCTTACTATATTTCTGTAGTTATTTTTATACATCTCTTCAGATTAGCTACATACATAATTTTGCAAATAAAGACAGTTTGATTTCTTCTTTTCTAAATTGTTTTCCTTTTATTTATTTTTCAGATCTTATTGGGCAAGAGCACCCCTACACCCAGCACAATGTTGAGTAGCAATTGGAAGAGAAGACACCCTTTCTTTGTTTCTGATCTTAGGGAAGAAGCATTTAGGCTTTCACCATTAAAGATGGTATGAGTTGCTAAAGATGATGTGAGTTGAAGGGGGTTTTTTTGTTTGTTTTTTTGTTTGTTTTTTGTTTTGTTTTGTTTTGTTTTAAAGATTTTACTTACTTGAAGAGAGGGAGACAGAAAACATGAGCAAAGGGAGAGGCAAAAAGGAGAGGGGCAAAGGGAGAGGGACAAGCAGACTCCACATTGAGCAGGGAGCCCAACATTGGGCTCCATCCCAGAACCCTGGGATCATGACCAAAGGCAGACATTTCACTAACTGCGCCACCCAGGCACCCCTGTAGGTTTTTCATAGATACCCCTTATCAGTTTAAAAAAGTACTTTTTATTTCTAGTTTTCTATAGGATTTTACTAAACCTAGATATTAACATTTTGTCTTATTTTTTATACATCTTTTGGGATAATCATATAATTGTCCCCCTCTCTCCTCATCCTACTAACAAGATAAACTATAAGGAAATGTAAGTAAAGTGTTGTAAGGCTCTCACATTTTACAGGAAGTGATGTAATATTATTTGGAGGTAGACTATGAGAGGATAAGAATGCATAGCATAATCCTTCAAACAACCACTAAAGCAAAACAAACGAAGACAAAGCAAAACTAGTGACAGCGCTAAAATCCCAATTGTAGAGATAACAGAAAAACATTTTTAAAAAATTCTCAGTTGGGGTGCCTTTGTGGTGTAGCCAGCTAAGCTTCCAATTCTTGGTTTTGGCTGGGGTCTGATCCTGGAATCTAAGCCCTGCTTCAGGCTCTGTGCTCAGCAGAGTCTGCTTGGGTTTTTCTCTCCCTCTGCCCCTGTGCCCCTTGCCTCCTGTCTCTCAAATAAAGAAATAAAAAAGAAAGAAAGAAAGAAAGAAAGAAAGAAAGAAAGAAAGAAAGAAGAAAGAAGACCTCAATAAAAAAAAAAAAAAAAAAGCAAGTGATGCTGAAGATTCAAATCCATACAAGTGGTGAGAAAGGCCCAGTTTTGAGAAATATTTCTGAGGCTGAAGTAGTAATACTTAAATCCCCACAAAGGCAAGGACTACAGAGAAATCAAGGATTTTTCCCTTGTCCATCTAATCTCTAGGCTTTAAGAAGGACCTCATTTTAATTTGAAGTTGCAGTGGAGACAAGCACAGACTTTCTCAGAGCAAGGTGTGTCCTTGTGTATGTTTCATCACCACCTATCAGATATATAATGAGTTCAAGTTTCGTTTGTTGTATAAACATGACCAGACCCACACCTGCCCTTTTAGGACTTTATAATCTAGTGGGGAAAAAAAATTAAAGCTTACATTTTTATGGTAATGTGCTGTACCCAAGAAAAATCCTTCTCTTCTGTAGTAAAGATCTTTTGAGGTGTACTCAGTCCTTAGGTCTTAGTGTTTCTTGGATGGGCAGCCCAATTTCAATGTCATATGAAAACATTTCTCTCTAGTGGCCTCAGCTTTCTTTCCTCATACCTCTCTCACTAGCCTCATAATTGAGGACTTTAATTTATTCACCACACAGTGTCTTTGCCCTCCTGCCATCTGTAATTTATGCCTTACACACTCTGCTGCCTGGTATTATTTAATTCTGCTTTAAAAAATGACAAGAGTTTTGTGAGCCAGTTGGTAGGAATCACCCGATTAAAAATATTGTTATGCATAACGGTGTTTAGAAGAAATTCCCAGCAGTGAATTTCAGTTTTGTAAGATAATGTTCTTTTTAACACTACCCAGCTGGTGGTTACAGTTATCATTAATATTATAAAATAAAGATAACAGGAGCCCCAGGGAAAGAAGTATGACCTCTCAGGAGAATGCTAGAGTTTCTTATCCAGGTCTGCACAATCTATTCAGGCAAACAAAAGGGAGCAGTAACAACACCAGGGTGGGAACAGGACATGGGTTTTCACCCCAGAGCAGCATCCCTGAAGTGCTAAAATGTGCAGTCAATATTGGACCACCACTGACCTTTCTTTTCTTCAATATCTTTTTTCAACAGGGCATACATTGATCATGAAGACATTAAGAGTGTCCTAGAAGTGCAGAGAGATGGTAAGTCTTATTTTTTCTTCTCTTTGAAGATCTCACAGCCAACATTCTAATCTTTATCCTCCTGATTATATTGTCCTTCTTGGGTAGTACTGAATAGAGAAAGAGATGGAGGACACGACCTAACAGATGACCAGAACCAATTCTTCTTCTTTCTGGACATACATTCAGTCCACACTACCCATTTCTCTGCTCTGTAACTAAGTTCTGGCCAATAGAAAGCAAGAGATGTGCTCTATTTCTGGGCTGGGCCCATAAACCCTGCCAACGTTTGATATTCTCTACTCTTTTTCCTTTCACCAGCTTGACTCAACTACTCATTGGAAGTCTTACTGAAGACAACCTAGTCACAAGATTGAAGAAGCTCAGGGATGCTTGGGTGACTCAGTTGGTTAAATGTCTATCTTCAGCTCAGATTATGATCCTGGGGTCCTGAGATTGAGCCCTGTATTGGGCTTCCTGCTCAGTGGTGAGTCTGCTTCTCCCTCTGCCCCTCCCCTCTGCTCATGTTCTCTCTCACTCTCTCTTTCTCTTGAATAAATAAATAAAATCTTAAAAAGATTAAAGAAGCCCAAGTACCTAGATCAATACTTAGAGAGGAGCCACTGTTAGCGGCTGAATTGTGTTCCCCCCAAACGCATTTGTTGAAATTCTAACCCCTAATTTCTCAGAATGTGACCTTATTTGGAGATAAAGTCTTTACATAGGCAGTCAAGTTTAAGTGAGGTCATTAGAATTGGCCCTAACCTCATATGACTGATGTCCTTATGAAAAGAGGAAATTGGACACAGGCACTGAGGAAGAACACAGGGAGAAAACAGCCATCTACAAGCCGAGAAGAAAAAGCCTGGGACAAGTCCTTCCTTGCAGCCCTCAGAAGGAGCCAACTTTACTGATACCTCAATTTTGGGCTTCTAGACTCCTTAACAACAAGACAATAAACTCCTGTTGTTTAAGTCACCCAGTTTATAGTGTTTGGTTACAGCAGTTCTAATATCAACGACAAGCTGCCCACCTACCACTGGTGCCATTTTGGAATTCACAGAAGAGAGAAATAAACATTCTGTTTTCTGTGATCTACTCTACACCTTGAGTTTTTGTTGGAAAAAACAGTTTTATCTTAATTAATGGATGGGGAAGAATACATTGAATGTCACTATCAGCATCTTACACTTGGTTTTGTCCTAATCTCTTCCACAAAAAAACAAAACAAACAAACAAACAAACAAAACGCCCATGGAAGTCTCATGGGGATTGTCTTGAAGGACGGTGTGAAAAGGATGAGCATAGTAGAGTAGGGAGTTTAGTATAAGAGTGGACCCAGGCCAATACTGAGGCTGGGAGAGTAGCCGTAAGCACAAATCTGAGTTATTTCCAGAGCTGGTAGGTAGAGGAGTGAAGAGGAGAGCCCTGAGGCGATCTATGAAGGGTGTGCACTGATGGTCCCATTTCAAGAGAGCCACATGTGCCTGACAAGCTTGAGAACTTGAAGGGCATTCTCCAGCCAGGACATTAAACTTTTCATGGTTTATAAAGTGTCCATTGATGAAACTCTGTGTTTCATCAAACACTTATAGCCGTCCTAGAAGGGAGTCAAGACTAAAAAGGTATTAGGCAAAATCTGTCCAAAAACCTTCAGGTTGGAAGAGCAAGGAATCTGTGTGGGGTACAGAGATGTGTGGTGGCCCTGATCTAAGGGTTGAAACTCAAGTGGGATGATGGTGGCGTCCACACAGAAGTATAGTCCACATGAAGGATTGACATATGAGCAGAATACAGATGATGTCTGCAAGTATCAGAGCTGGTGTTGACTGAGGCAATAAACCAAGAGGGAGGAAGGCCCAGGGAGCTTCTGAGGGCTCACATAGGATGAGGAAGGCATCTGTATAACGTGGGCCAGAAGTGTAGGAGACATGTTAATGTGCTGGGGTGTTGGTCAAATAAATAAGTATATTACTGATAGTGGAAACCAGCTTTCTCCTTACCAGAGAAGGGAGTTGAAAATATAGAAAAAAACATTTTAAAAACTATATTTTCCCCTGTGATATAGATTAAATTTGTAGGTCTTGGTGTGAGCATATGATTTTCAATATACTGTCTAGAGATAGCTATAGAAATAAACATAGATGTACCTGTGGGGGTGTGCAATGAGCCTACCCAGTGTCCATATAGTGTTTCTAAATACCATTAACTACTAACAGGGTCTAGGGTTCCTTAGAGAAACAGCAGACTCAGATTCAGAAGTGGGAAAGGCCAAGATGAGTCTGGAATATCTTGTCGCACCAAAAAGTAATGAAGTAATCACAGACTGATTACTTCACACATCAAAGGAAAAAAGCATGTAGCTTGATGGGGCTCCTACCTGGTTAAATCAGGAACAATTAGAATATCAAAATCAAGAATGATTTTAAAGTATTATACCCCATTGAATAAAATAGGAAGCTTTGAATTCATGTCCATATGAATAGATGAAAAAATTAGAAGTTTTATAAGAAGAGGATATTTACATAGTCTCCAACTATTTATCCACAAAATACCTAATAATTATGAAGGGAACATGCCATCAAAGAGGAGAAACCATCCTAGCCGTGGTGACTGAAGTTAACAACATCCATAATGGGACCATCGAAATAGTACACTCCCATAAGATACAGTTGGAAGGGCACAGCACCACTTCTGTAACAATGCTGTCACAGACCTGAATCTAATCATGAAGAAACATGAAAGAAACCCAAACTAGGGGCTGTTCTGTAAAATGAGTGGCCTATAATAATCAAAGGTGTCCAGGTCCTGAAAATCTAAAAAGGCCTTTGAAACTGTTCCAGATTGAAGGAAATGAATGACATGACAATGGAAAGGAACGTGTGACTTGGAACTGGATTCTGGTGCTCAAAAGGATGTTTTTGAAAAAACAGGTGAAGCTGAAGGTATCCGATTGAGGTGGCTATATTGCAGATTTTGCCCTTGTTTGTGGGAAATACACACTAAAGTATTTGGGTTGATGGAGTACCAACCCTACTTGGCACCATGGTGACAACTTTCTCTCAAATGGCTCAGGGAAAAGTTCTTTGTATTGGATTGACACCTTGTCTCTAAGTTTGAGATTGTTCCAAAATAAGTGTTTTAAGTTATCAGATTTGTTTTACAGATGAAGAAACAAACCCTGAAATGTTTGAGGTGACCAAGTCAGTGTGTGATAACTCCAAGCCAGGAGCCTTGCTTCCCTGTGACATTTGCATTGGACTTCGAGGGAGTAAGAGCCAAGGAAATTGTTTTCTGAGGACATAAACCAAGATCTAACAGTCCACTCCGCATGGTAGCTGTGTACCCTGATCACAGTGCTGAATTATTCTAAGCTTCTTTTTGTTTTTCCTCTTCTATAGTCATCTAAGGAATCATTCAGTGCCAATGTTCTATGAGCCTATGTTGGAAAAAGCAAGTGATACCAACCAATAATAATTTGGGGCTGGAAGGTTTAGGAACATTTTTGCTTTCATTACAATTTCTGCCAGGTCCATAAAATAGAGAAGCTGTTATGTTATAGAGCAGTGTATCTCTTTTTATTGAAAGTTATGAGTGGTCTGCAGGTGGGAGTTGGGAATGGTGGTTAAATTATTCATCATGACAGAAATAATTATCTTCATACAAGAGACAGAAGCCCAAATGCCTTTTAGGAAGTCAACTTGAGAAATGCTCCCCAGTGATAATGAAAGTAATAAGATGTGTCCCAGGCCCTCTTCACAAGCTCTGATTTTTTTTTTCAACACTTGCAAAAAGTGCCCTGTGCTGACAAATGTCTGATTAACAAAATTAAGAAGAGGTTTGGCTGTGGCATTAATCCCTCCCCGGGGCCTTTTAGCTTCTGCATTTCTAGGTTGATTAGCTTTTCAGGTCAGATTTTTCTTCCTCCGGCTCATTCTTTATCATTTGTGGTCGAGCCAATATGATGGTAAGTCTGCCACGATGGGGCGAGAGCCAAGTAACTGTCTCCTTCAGAGGAGGTTCAGCTACCCTAACAATTATGATCCCATTACATCTGAAACACAGAATAAAAAGCACCATTGACACCTTGTCACCTTTCTCTTCTAAGGTTCATAGTTTGCTTCAAAATGGAAATATACCAAAATGGCAAAAATGTTTTCATTCAAACCTGAATGTGACTTGAATAGAGCCCAAGGGTCTTTTTCTTGTTTCATAGTTAATTGGTACATTTTGGCAGTGGGAACAATAGAGGTGGATGGGATGTCTATCATAGGACGGGGTGTCTATCCATAAAGACATGGGGAGCCCAAGTAATGTCACGGAAACCTTGGGAGACAGGCAAGGAGGTTATTACTGTTACCATTATTATTTTGTCATTGAGCAAATGAAAGCTTGGAATTCCTAAATGACTTTCCCTAAGCTGGAGAGCAATAAGTTGCAGAATTAACGTTGAGTATTTGGACTCACAAATGCCAATCACTGACTTGAGCACCAGCTAGGAATTGAATTGCTTCATTAAATACACATATTGGGTTATACATGACGGGGCTATGAAGTACAACTCAGCTGAGGAATTGTGCAAACCATGATTATCCCTGTACTCAACCATTAGCATTGTTGGATACATATATTTAAGGCCAAATTATATATTTATATATAAAATTAGCTTCTTTAAAGTTAATCCAGAGGAGCAAAATACATTTATTTTTCTGACCTGGCAGGAAGACATCTGACACAGCCCCCAATAGTATTTTGGCTTTGGCAGGTAATAAAAGAGGAGGGAAGAGGGGAAAATGGTTGTATATAAGAATTTCAATTAAAACATTGATATCCAGAAGAAAATGGTATATAAAAAATAAAATGTTGAAGGTTTGGAGAAATTAAGTGGAGCCAACACAAAGCAAACAAAAATTGGGCCTATTCATATTTTTAACTTAACATGTAAAAATATATTTGCATTAATAATGCCAAAAAGTTGGGACACCTGGGTAGCTCAACAGTTGAGCGTCTCCCTTCGGCTCAGGTCTGATCCTAGCTCCAGGAATTGAGTCCCTCATCAGGTTCCCCGCAGGGAGCCTGCTTCTCCCTCTGCCTGTGTCTCTGCCTCTCTCTGTATCTCTCATGAATAAATAAATAAAATCTTTAAAAAAAATAATGCCAAAAAGTTAAGAAGGATCACAAAGGGGCTGAATGTGTCTGCTAACCTGATCTCTCCTCAAACTTTACATCCCACTTTGCCCTGGGACCCTGGGTGAGTCTTCTCACCATTTAGAGCTTCCATTTTCCCACTATAGAGTGGAGAGTTGACCTAACAGATCTCTAAGTGCCCTAGAATTTCTTATTCTAGAGCTCTATAGCGTATAATGGAATACATTTTATGAGAAAGCCAAGAGTGGAGACTGACAAAGGAAAAATATCCATTGTTTCCAAACCACCAATAGCGAGAAATAATGAAAACAACCACCTGAAATGAGTCCCAGGGCCTGTTATTTATAAACAGCAAATCCAGGGAAAAGTCTTGTGTCTAGGATGATAATCACCTAGATGTTTGAAACCTTTGGAAACTACACTCTTGATCCTTTCTCCCAGCTTTGCTCATTTTCCCTCTTTGGGAGGCAGAGATTCTTCTCATAACCATTTCTGTGTTCTCATGAATATTACAGGAACATTCTTGGGTCTCCCATTTAAAAAGGAAATATAAATATTTAGATATTACATAGAAGTGCCTGAAGTGTGGATATATAGAAAAGTTTCCAGGAGTGGCTTGTCATAGTTTATAAATCTAATAGGAATAAAAAAATTTAAAAAAATTATTTAGACAAAAAAAAATTATTTAGGCAATACTGTTCAGTGGATTTTTTTTTTTTTTACTGCCAACTTTGTCTTTTTTGGTTTATTGTGAAAACAGGCAAATAGAGAAATCATAGAAGTATTTCAACGGTGTAGAGAAAAAGGAATGCAGAGATTATCTTTAGCGTTCTGGGCCCAGGACCCAACTGCCCCTCCCACACTACTGGACTCTTGAAAAGTAACCATGTATTAATGAGACCAGAGTGATAGGGAAGCTGACACTTCATCTTCATCCTGTCCAATGATCTCCAGATCATTGAATCCATAAGATGTGCAATTTGATCGAAGTTTCCATGGCATTGACCCAGATATTCTGGTTCATAAAAATACTAAATCCTTTAATGAAACACAGAATTGAGTTAATACGATTTATGTCACCCATTGCCCAGTGGGCTGATGCTTTGTAGTGATTTGATTAAAGGAAGATTATAAAATGGCTGCAATCCTTACTCATTTGCATTTGGTTCAAAGAAAATGACCCAAATGGAACTAAATAGACATTTAAGTATAAGAAAAAGATTTTTTTTCTTTTTATTAAGCAGGAACATGAAACAACTTGCCAGTGATTTGCACGACATTATTTTAGGACTAGAAAGTGAATTTGGCATGAAAAAAGAAAGCCAAACAGATCATGTTAATTACGTTTCCTCCGAACAAGAAAATTTAATAATCTCCATCCCCCTGCCCCCGCCCCAATACATCAATCTCAAATTTGGTACTTGAAATTTTTCCTGTCTTCTGATGTCGGGTGGTACATAGTTTACACACGTGTTGGGGTTTATTTTCCCCTTTCAGAGGAAGAAAAAAGAATAGAAACCTGCACTTGTGTGGTGTCCTTTGATATTTGTTTTATTGTTACTCTCATTTTACAGATAAAGAAGTTGAAGCTGAGTGTGTCAAATGTTAATACTAGGAAGAAACAGCACAATTTAAATCCACATCCATCTGCCTCCAAACCCCACCCCTCTCTACCTCACTAGGCTTCTCTTTCTTCTTCTCTTTGTATCTTGAGCAAAGAATACTTCATTTAACTAATATATTCTGCAATTCCAGAAATGATGCATTTACCAGAAAATGCTAATCTTGTTAATAGTCTATATACTACTTCCTTGGACATGATTATGGGCTTACTAATATCTTTCCCTATAAAACAGTGATATATGTTTCCCTCAGGTCGAGCTAGGTATAATTTTCATGTGACTATGTAATTTCACGTGTGCAATGAGAGCAAACATCCAGAGAGTCTATGAAAATTACACCGTGTTTATTGCAAATTGCTGAAATGAACAGATGACTGGTTCCTAGTGATTATTTACAGGATGCCTACAGGTCTCTGTACATTTACTTACTTAACCAAGATTTCAGACGTGCGAAAAACAGCTGGTGCAAGAATCCTGAGAAATTATAGAAGAGACACTCACAAAATATTCGAGCAAAGATCACGGGTTACAAGACCGATGGGAGATACCATGCTGACGAAGAATAGGGAATACAGAAGAAAAAGAAGAATAACTGGGCGTGAGAACAAATCATGTAAGTGCTCTAGGTATGACCACTCAACAAGCTGTAATCAAAATGGAACAACAACCCATAAGAAATCGAAGTCAAAACTGGGCCCTGCTATGAGTTGGGTATTATTCATCTGAATCAAATATGAGCTTTTTCCCTAGTCAAAAGAAAGCAATTTGCTGAAAAGAAATGTAAATCTTTTGAAAAGCTACCAGCAACTTTTAGGGACAGACATTTGATACAATTTTCTGGCATCTTCCAAAAGATGTCTATTTACTTATAGGCATCTATGTGTCTTTTCAGCAGTTCAGCCACTAGACTTCTACAAGTATTTTATCCAGGAGAGATGATATTACTAATTGTTTTTATAATGTACTAACAAAACATGAATAACATAGAAATGCTCATATTTCATTAATAATTATTAAGCTCGGCTGTAATGGTGTATAGTATGATGAATTCTGCTGGTATTGTAATAAATTCCTTTTCAAAGCCCAGTGTTGCTGAGGGCAGTTCACAAATGAGTTCTAGAATGAAAGACTCCTAACTCTGGGAAATGAACTAGGGGTGGTGGAAGGGGAGGTGGGCGGGGGGTGGGGGTGACTGGGTGACGGGCACTAAGGTGGGCACTTGACGGGATGAGCACTGGTGTTATTCTATATGTCGGCAAATTGAACACCAATAAAAAATAAATTTATAAAAAAAAAACAAATTAGTTCTAGACTGTTCAGTATAGTATCCTTGGAGCCAAATTCAGCGTCTGGCATAGAGGAAGTACTCAATGATTATTTGTTGAATGAATGAAAGAGTAAGGCTAAAATGTGGCAAAACCTAACATTGTTAGCTTATAATATTAAAAGAAGAAAGGGCAAGATGTTCACAAATAAGCTTCAGTCTTGATACTTATGTAGAGCGCCTGAGGTTTGGACAGGGAAACTCTGCTTCCTTTAAGGAAGGGGTAAGTTCTGAGGAGGCAGTTGGGAAGGTGAGGAGAGACACTGTTGTGTGCATGGATTCCCATATTAGAAGGTGGCCACGGGACCCTTGGGCAATGCTGTCTTATGTACAAAGGTTTGTGTCACAACACTTTGCTCATAATTCCTCCAGTGCCTGTTAAAACTACAAACAGCTTTGGATAAACTTACGTTTTGGCAATATCACCGGAAAATGATGATGAAGTATAAATCAATGATATTTAAGGCTTACATATGTCACCAAATTAAAGGTCTTTCATGTGCAATAAACTCTAGGTCCAATAACGTCATAGTGGATGCTCTTAATAAAGCTTTTATGAAGACCATAGCTGCTTTAAATGACTTAGTAACAGTCTCAAAGGTCCCTGAAATGTTTATATGAAGTTAGCAAGAGCCTGCCATTTTACAACACACTGAGAGAGAAATGCTAATAGATAAATATCATGTTCTATAAACAGGATGTGGAAATGCAATGGCACACACATCACCAAGTGTTTTGAGAAATAGGAAATGTGTGTCTGATTATTGGGTAATGGCCATGCAGCCACGGAAGCCGAAGATCTCCCTTTGGATCTTGGCTGTCTCCTCACAGAGGCTTCCAGTTCTTTAGCTGCCTCAGCAAGGCTGCCTTGGGGCAGACTCTTCCCATGGAGAGAATCTAAGGCAAGTAAAATCCAAGTGTTTAACTCTGTTCACGAAGCTGGGAGAATATTGTGTCCAAGCCTTTGTGCCCATCTGAGAACCATCATGCTCTTCGGTATTTAATGACGGCAGGGAAACAGGGCTTTGTGAGAATCCAGAAGAGGGGTAGTAGCCTGGAGTCAGCAGGAGTGAGTGGATAAAAGATTAAGGGCAATTTAGAGTTCATGTTTTCCTTGTTTTATTTTATTGTGAAAAGAACACTTGACATGGTGTTTGCCCCTTTAACACCTGTTTACCTGTACATGAGTGTTGACTACAGGTACCAGCTTGTGCAGCTGATCCCTAGAGCTTATTTATCTTGTTTCACTTCATTTTCCTTGATGGTAGTTTCTTGCGTCTCCCTCCTCCCAGACCCTGGCTACCACCAGTTCACTCTGTAGCTCTGTGAATTTGACTATTTTAGATACTTCATTTAAGTGGAGTCATGTAGTATATGACTTTCTGTGACTGGCTTATTTCACTTACCGTGATATCCTCAAAGTCCATCCATGTTGTGGCATATTATAGAATTTCCTTCTCTTTGAAGGTCTCACGTATTATATGCCACATTTTCTTTATCCATTCGTTTATTGATGGACAAGCAGGGTCTTTCCACATCTTGGCTGGTGAGCAGTGCTGCAATGTACACAGGAGTGCTCATATCTCTTTTAGATCTTGATTTCAACTATTTGAGATGAATACCTAGAAGTGGGATTGCTGGATCATAGGGCAATATTATTTTTAATGTTTTGAGGAACGTGGCTGCACCATTTTGCATTCCCACCAACACTGTGCAAGGATTCCATGTGTTTTTCTTCTTTATTTAGCTATAATGGTTCTAGGAAAATTAACACAGATTGTATCCCCTGTTCTATGACCTGTGAATGTCTTCTGGAAAGTATGACCTTGAAACACCATTCAATGATGGGTAGGAATGATTTTTTTCCCCCAGGTAGGCCGAAAGGGACCAGTGGTAGAGGAAATAATGGATGTTCTTTTCCATTTATACATGAAAAGGGTGCAGTTGGCAATCAAAGATTGCTCACTGCATTAATAACAAGCCTTATGTATTTTCTGATGTGTGCATGAGGGGAGGAAAGAGAGCAGACTATATCCAAAGAAATGCACAATCTTCAGCAGTTGACTGACTGTCTTCGGCTCAGGATGTGATCCCGGGGCTCTGGGATCGAGTCCCTCATTGGGCTTCATGTGGGAAGCATGCTTCTCCCTCTGCCTGTGTTTCTGCCTCTCTCTCAGTATCTCTCATGAATAAATAAATAAAATCTTTAAAAAAATAAAATAAAAAACATAAAAAATAACAAAGAAATGCACAATCTGGCATCATTGTGAACATAGAAGGTGGAGCAGAGGCCTGGGGTAGAGTGGGCCACACCACAAGGAGCCGGGAGGCCGGAAGGTGAAAACATTGCCCCCTGTCCACAGAGAAAGTTGGGCAGTGTTCCTTACTGACCTGCTATTCAACAAATCCCTTCAAGTTTATGGACCTATCCGGGCTAAGTGTGTCAACATCCTGTTCTTTTTGATTAGAAATGTATTCACGAGAAAGAGAACTCAGCATTTTGCATTGCCTCCATTGGTGGCTATCCTAAAGGGAGAGCCCATCATCCCTCTGTAAGAGAGATGGTGTGCCGCCAAGTGTCTGCATAATCAATGGGTGTGAACAGAAATAGGGAAGGCCTCATGCCCATCCGTGAAATTGTTCTGTGCTTGTTCAACATGCAGCTCTGGTCTCTACGGCAGGATGCTGCAGGTTAAGACTTTCATTGACAGAAAGGAAGCTGTAAGCGAATCCAAACGAGTCTCTTCTGCGGGTAATACTGGTTCATGATAAAATACATGGTATCGCTTAGCTATTTCCATGACTAGCTTCCCACCATGAAAGGGAATTTGATTTTGGACTAAAATCAGCAAACCCCACAAAACACACAACGTCTAAGAATCTTCAGTTGGTGAAACACACATACACAAGCCACATGCATCCTTGTGGTGCATCAGGGAGAGAATGCTCGTGTGGAGATGGGGAACCAGATCCTGGTCCTAGCAGACTCCTTTCCCACGCCTGAGGAACCCTCATCTGTGGAATCAAGCATGCAGCCAACCCAAACCACTGAGTTTTGTGCATCTGGATATACCGGTAATCTGCATGTTTCCAATTTATTGTACTGATGTACTGAGCAAAGTTCCCATGTGTATGTGTTATTCATTTGTAAAGACCCCAAACGAATCCCACGGAATCCAACTCCTGAAAACCAGTTATTTAACCGGTGCTAGCAGCTAATGGGAAAGTAGTCCATAGAGGAAGTGCTGGGGGCCCCTGAGAGGTTCAGGGGCCATAGGAGCCCGATGCTGACTGCCCATCACACCCCTACAGTCACCTGCCCACTGCCTCAAGGACAGAAATAGCCCAGAGAGCGGAGACACCTGCCAGCTAGCCCCCATCCCTGCTGGGCATTCTTCAGTGAGTGGTCCAGACGGGATTGATGCAGACTCTCTGAGGAGGCTGACGAATGGGTCTGTAGGGAGGATGAAATCTAAAGACAGAGTTTTTCTTCCCTTCCCTTGCACCTTGAGAGTGCGGGTTGAATTACTTTCTGAGTTGATTCACTGCCTCCGAGAAGCTGGTTAAAGGGCCCTCTGTCTAAATGTTTGTTTGATGTCCTTATAGCTGCAGAAGGACTGTAAGGAAGGACCCAGGGCTGCAGATACATTTCTCCCCATCCAAGAGCACATACGTCATTGTCGATGACATGACACCATGCCCATTTGCTGGTGGAGGCACCCCGTCTTGTCTGTCAAAACCTACAACATTCTCCGTGGCTGGCCCATCAGTATTTTATCTGTGATATATGGGCCACCTTTCTAATTATGTTCTTCGAGAAAACACACGCATCTGACCCATAACACTGACGGGATGGTCTCCTGCTCCGAAGAGCAGAGCACTCACTGCTGTTTGCTGGCAGATCCCAGCACAGGCTGGCTGCACCTGGCAGCATGGGAGGCCAACCCCTGTGCATCTGGGCACAACAGCTCCTAGAGGAGGACCAAGGTTCCCGCGTTGGCCCAGCTCTGCAGGGCTGGGGGCCAGGAGGCAAAAGACCTGGTTTCCAATCCTATTTCCGCTGCAAGGAAATGGTGTCACCTTCCCTCTGTCAGCCTTGGTGTCTAGCTCGAGGAATGATGGTATTATTATGGACTTTCCAGATTTTCTAGGAAGATAAAAAGAGAAATGACAATCTGAAAACCATGTGGAAGCTGGAAACACAGAGTCGGAACCCTTTTATCACTATTTTATCTTCCCGATTTGCATTTAGCACTCTGATGGCTAATGTGATACTGTATTCATCATGTTTTAGAATTTTCCTGTATTTTAGCATGCTTTGACATCTTGGGACCTTGTGGACTCGGGAGGGACTGCCCTCCCTCATCTAGCTAGCTTCTGCAGGAGAACAGGCTTGCTCAAGAGTATGACTTTGATATGCAAACCAACCAAATGCAAGTCCAAATCCCCGCCTGCCTCCTTTCCTGAGGCTGCTGCAGCTGGGGACACTATTCCTCTGCCCTAAATTCAAGCACCTACCTACACCCCAGAGCCAGTTGAAATTATGCAAATGATCCAATCCTAAACCTGCTCAGCTTTCTTACTCAGCCTTGTCCAGTCCTTCCTGTGAAATAAAGAAAGGTGCCCATGCCTCCCTCTCACTCCCTCCGCCTCCTGACTGACCCTGGTGCTTCCCTGGGGGTGAGGAACGGTAAGGGATGGTATAGGGGGGAGGGTCCCTGTGTGGTGTGCTGAGCCTTCTCTGTTTAGGGATCTGTGACTATAAACTTCTTCCTTCCTGAGAGTCATTTCCATATCTGCATGTCTTAACATATCAGATAAAAACAGACCCCAGGTATATTTTAAAACAAGTGCCCCAACAAATAAATACATTTTTGGAATGAAGGAATTGATGGAACACAAAAGATAATGGCTGTGAGTTTGGCAAAGCTGCTTCACCCTCTAAGCTACAGGGTTGGGGCAGGTGCAGGTCAGGGCTTGCTCTCTGTGCCCGTTAAAATCACCTGGGGCCTTTGAGAAACAGCAGGTTTCTGGGCTCCTTCTCAAAGCAGGCACATTAGTGCCTCTTGGGATGTGTGTGTGTGTGTCTGTGTGTGTGTGTGGGTGTGTGTCAGGGGGATGCTTTCATGAAAGCCTCCCATGAGTTTCATGCTCAGCTAGAACTACTAGTGTGTCACCTGTGAATTTTTCTCAAGCCTTAAAATATTTTCCTAAATAAACTCTGGGGAATCCTGCAGGGTAAAAAAACAAGCAATTGAGAAAGATGGATTTAGTATAGAAAACTTTGAAAAACTAGATCCTCCAGACAAATCCTTCTTGATGTAAAAAGTATATATTTGCTATACTTTTGAAATGAAGTGGGTGGGGTGCCCAAGGTTTTTCCCCCCATCTGCGCTGATTAGGAAGCCACCACACCCATTCAGGGAAGACGGGGACATACCATAATATGGCCTTTTGGGCTTTCATTTCAGCTCCAAGCTGTTGATGGAAGGCTCAGCTTTGGGGACGTGTAATTCAGTGTCTTGTATATGGCCCCAGGGGCTGCTGAGATAGTTTATGTAATGATTTCACTTGTGAGGGAAAAATTAATTGCATTCTTCTCACCAGTTGCTCAGTGCTAGAGCTTCATTGGAAAAAAGCTAGAATTCCCCTTAGGAAACCCAGTTTTATGTTAATATATAGTAATGCTGTACATGGTCCTATTAATCTAGAGGCAGGTGGAGCTGGAGACAGAAATCCGCAGACTGCAGGCTGGAGAGGTTGGCTCTTGTATGGCTGGTCCTTGGGCCATCTGTGCCATCTTGGCCACACCCTACTTCGTGTACCTTCCCTCTATGTGAAACTGGAGCAATCATAGATGCCTCTTGGGTGCACATAATACAAATGAATGAGATAATGTCTTTGGAGAGATTTGAATTCCTTGGAGAGCATTACCATGGAAAACACACACACACACACACACACACACACACACACACCCTTATATACTTTGTCTCTTCCTATACCTTATCAGTCTAACAAATGGGAAAGTATAACAAAAAAAAAATCATCATTTGACCCCAATCCATTATCTTTCAAGAAAAAAAAGTCATTTCTCCTCCACGGAGCTGCAGGGAGAGTCACTGCTAATGTCCCTGGCAGGTTGCAATTGGAAAAGGAAGTTGTGTCCTGTAGCCAATGCAGCTAGGACTCCATGTGTTCTGTAGGAATGACCCCATCTGGGGCTCAGAGAAGACCTCAAACATGTTTTCAAATGTTTGGACTCTATCAAATCCCTGTTGTGTATTCTTTTCCCAACTAATCGCTGCGGTGTTTAATTGTTAAAGCCATGTGTGTTTCAAGGGAAATTGAATCCATATGTTTCTGATTCATTTGCACTGAGCTCATCAAATTGTTGTTTTGTAAGAGCTGTTTGCTGTCCAGGAAAAATCCCCAAGTGCCTCCTCATACACTGATCTATGCTTTTCAACATCTTTAAAACAGGAAGCAAAACCTGCTGTCAATAGTGCTAGGATCACCTCCTCCTCCACCATAGCCTTTTAATGAGCAAAGTTTCCCTTCATGCTTGGGAGCCAGACAAGAAGATAATCTTACAGGAGGGCTTACCAAAGTAGGTTTCATAGAAACAACAGGGTGGGATTAAACAAAGCAGAGCAAGTTTCTTTTAGCACATTTTCAAGATTTTTAATAGGAATATATGCAAGGATAAAAAGTTTTCCTAAATTTGTTCATTCAAATTTTTATTTGAATATAAATATAAATATTTATTTAGTGAGCACCTACTGTGTACCAAGACATAACATTCGGTGCCAGGCATATTGCCTCATATTGCCTCAGAAAGGTAGTCTGTCTTCAGGATGCATTTATTCTATGGGGAATTTCCCAAACATATTTAGGTCATGGAAACCAGTACTCTGACCACCATTCTCCAGCAAACACTAGTGTGTAGTGGGGACAAAATGTAAGTCCAGCTAATCTGAGGGCCCCTGAGCCTATGCTCAGATTAGAAAATATGATACCAATCTGCAATTCTTTGTCTTAGGATATGTTCTTGGGGGGTTAGGGGGGGTGGCGAGGGAGAAGCAACAATTAAACCAGGCCAGGTTATGGTAAGTGCTGTGAAGACACTAGTGGAACTATGAGTGGATGAGAGCAATTTTCTATTTCATAAAGGAAGTGACATTTGAGTAGTGTGTTAGTAAGGGTTCTCCAGAGAAATACAGCCAATATATATGTGGAGAGACAGACAGAGAAAGATTGATTATAGGAACATGTTTACAAGGATGTGGAGGCCAAGCAGTCCCACAGTCTGCCATCTGCAAGCTGAATGAGAGGGGAACTCATGGGAAGATCTGGGAAGGGGGAAGGGAGTGAAGATGTCATTGCATTGGCAAATTTGTCTTTGCGATGAAATCACAACTCAGTATGTACAAGACAACTGAATGACAGTTATCAGAGAAACTGGAAAGTATCTATGGCTATTATATCAGCCCAGACATGGGAGGTGAACATTTAAATGTGCACTAGCTCTGTGCACATGGGTCCAGTAGGATGAAGATGAGGAGTGGGGGAGTCAGCCTGAGGAGAGAAACGGAGGGCCAGGTGTATTCCCTCCGTCACTCCTGATGAAAGGTGTCACAGATTCCCAATGAAGAAATTAACTGTATTACGAGGCCCTCTGTGTGTGTGTGTGTGTCTGTGTGTGTGCCCTCTGGTATTTTAGGGGACTTTTTCTTCCTGCATAGAACCTTCCTGATCAGGAACTGCCTTTTCCTACCTGGTGGCCTTTTGCCACTGTGAGACGGGGACTGTCCAGTCTGAGAACACCATTCCCCTGGTCCCAATGACTTGTGCTACTCTCCTAGGCTTTCCCATACTCTTCTATCCACTTCACAATGCCCATATCCCATATCTGCCTGGGGAGATCCTGCTTTTATTTTCAAGAACTGGACAACATGTACCTCCTTACGAAGTCATTCCTGATTTTCTCCAATTAACTGTGGTCTACCTTATTTAAGATGGGCCTTTGGCTTTTTGGAAGCTACATTAATAATAAAGCCAGAGAAATTGGAAAACAAGTCCTTCCATCAAAGGATGCATAATTATATCAGGATCATAGAAGAGATATAGGCTAATTATTGACAGGTGATCTATAACTTGGAAGAGACAATCAGGGGTGCCTGGCTGGCTCAGTCCGTAGACCATGTGACTCTTGATCTTGGGGTGGTGAGTTAAGTCCCCATATTGGGTATAGAGCTTAGTTTTAAAAAAGTTAAAAAAAAAAGAAGAAAAAGAGGCAATCTGTATATCAGGCAGTATGCCATCTTTTCCTACATCCATTTCAGTGAATTTTACCTGCCAACCAGGGTCATAAAGATTTCTGGATTCCACTATGAGCAGTATATCAATGTGGCCTTGGCATTTTAGGGTCCTCTTGGAACAACTCATTTCACTCCTCCTTCCTAATTCTAGAATTCAAAAAATAAACCAAATGGAGCAAGGAGGCAGAGCAGAAGTCTGTTAACTTGGTCCCATGGCCAGAGAAAGAAGCAGGAAGCTCCACCCCCTATTTCTCTGACCTGAGTACTTTGGTGTCATATTCTCTCAATGGACATAATTTCCAAAAATAAATATGACTGCTGATAGGTGAGGGCTGATGGCTTACCCAGCTATGGGCTGTCTGAGCCAACTGTCCTGCTCAGTGGGGAGAGGCATGATGAGGATGGAGGACGGTGGGCAGAGGGTGTTTCTTAGGCAGAAGGACAGAGAAAGACCAATGGCTTAGCCATTTTATGGACCTTTTATCCTTTCTCTGTTATCAAAAGCAAGGAATCTATTTTGCTCATAGATCCATCTTTCCAAGTTTATATCACTTGGAATGTGGGAAGATTCTGTTTAATTTACTCACAATGCTCACTTCCTAATTGCTTCAACTCCTTTAGCTCAAGAAAACACAAATCTGAAATAGTCTTTCAACCAACTTGCTGAGAGGCACAATCTCCCCCATGCAGTTACTCAAAACCACACCTGATAAACATTTTAAGCTTAACTCTCATTGTGTCAAGGCAAGATGATCATGGCCGCATTCTTTTATGTATATATAATATATATGTAATATTTATATATTATATATATTATAAATATTTATCGGAGTTCGATCTGCCAACATAGAGTATAACACCAAGTGCTCCCCTCAGTGCCCATCACCCAGTCACCCCATCACCCAACCCTCCCGCAAGGCAGCATTCTTTAAACAATAGCCCTTGCACAGACTTTTGTTCCTCTTTTCTGACTGAGCACATTCTGTCTCATTATTATTTGTGTGTTTATCATATTTTACTACTAAATCAGGTTTCTTAACAATTAAGAATTCACAATCTATCCTGTCTTGACCCTGGCCAGCACCATGCCCCGTTTCTGGCCCACAATAATAGCTGGTTAACATTTACTGAATTTCCTTTAGGTGCGAAGCATTGTTCTGGGCACTCTACCTGTATCAGCATATTCAGTCTTCACCTTGACCCTGAAGAGAGATGTACTTACCATCCCCAGTTCACAGAGGAGAAAAATGAGGAGTGTATGTACCTTGTCTACCCAAGTGGGGAAAAAAAGGAGAAAGAAAATAGTTTTGACTCAAACAATTTGATTTCACAACCCATTTTCTAAGGTAATGCGCAATATTGCTTCTCTGGTAGGTACTTCTTTAAAGAAATTTTTGTTGAATAAGTATTATTGAATGGGCTAAATTGCATTAAGAGAGGAGAGCTTTTTCAATAGATACCAATAATTTACCCGTGGAGGAATTTTGCCTGGCCTACAGAGAGAATAAATCAGCACTATTTTTAACACGGCCTTCATATTTTATTTGTGCTGGTTAAGCCAGTGGATATTGCATATTTATACTATTTATTTTAAGACAAATTGTCAAACATTTCTTCTGTGTCAGATGTCAGCTTCACTCTGATTGTATTTTTGCCTATTTTATTCTATTTTACTTTACTTATATATATGTATTATATATAAGTAAAGTAAAATACATATAATATATTCTTATATATTATATATAATTCTTATATATAATATATAATTCTTATATATATAATTCTTATATGTATTATATATATGTGTGTGTGTGTATATATATATATATATATATATATATATATATATATTCTTTCTTAAGGGAGCTAGAAATGTTTAACCAGCAAAGAGTTAAAGATGCCCCAGATGACAGTAGCCAGATGATAAAAGAGCTAATCCACCCAGAGAAACCTGCTCTAAACTGAGCTTTAATAATTGATTTAATAATGGATGATAGAGATGTGGACACAAAGAGTGTGAATATGTTTTTGTTGATTTTTCCACTTGCTCTGATGTACTGTTTGATAGCTAGTATGACAAATTGCATAGATGCCCTAGTGACAGTAAAAGCAGAAAGAAACGCCATTTTGACAATGCTGACAATTACCAAATCCCATCATGTGGGGCCTATCGCAAGTAACACAACCCCATGAAAATACAAATTTTATCTGTGCACTATTTGAACTCCAGGATTTCACCCCATCATTAAACACACTCAACTGTGCCAACTGAGCCATTTGCAATTCTGATAAGAATCAGAGCAGAAGATAGCCTGGACCAAAGGGATAGACCCTGCCTCCATTTTCACTGAGTACGTTGGCCTGTGTGAGACCTCTGCTCTTTCATCTTGCCAGGAGCTCAGCTAGGATAGCCCAGTCCACAGTTCATCTGACCTGAACATACATTGAAAGGAAATCAGTAGACCAGAAAGCCTTGTTCCAGGGCTACAGGGAAGGCTGATGATGAGGTTGTGCATCTACTTACCTGGCAAATAGGAAGAGATAAGAGTCCGTTCTCAGGGAAGAGACATGCTCTCTTCTTACCAGGGATGTGGCTAATTTAAGCAGGTTTAAAATTTCCAATGGTGATTGTAATCCTCTAAGAGATGTTATTTGAAAGACAGTCCAAATTCCTAACACATATCATTTTATAAATGGGCATCCGTGTTTCAAAGCTTCTTTACAAAAATACTCAGGGTATTCTTTCCAATAACTGGTGATTTCAGTATAGCATTCGATTTTACAAACCCCAATTCACTATATACATTTCGGAATTCACAGATCCTTATACAGTGAAAAGGAAATAACCTCTGACTTTAAGCGTATTTTGTAAATAAGGCTGAGCTTTCCAGACATATTTTGCAAATAAGGCTGAGTGTTCTAGACCTTCTTAGGTACAGAATTTCCAATTCCAGGCTTGCTTGGGACAAGTCACCATAATGGAATAGAGCAGACCCAGACCATCTCTCAGAGTTCAATGACAATTCAGAAAGCAGGATACCTCGCCACCTGGAATTTAAGAGACTCATTTTTTTTAATCTCCACATAATATGCACAGCACTAAAATCTGCATGATATTAGATTTATCTGAATAATAAAATCATGAGTGATTATAATGAACAATGAATAATAGTTACCATTAATAATTACAGTTATTACTAAATTGATTTTATCACTGCCCACCTCACATTTATACCTAATATAAAAATATGATAAGGTTAGGTTTCAAGAGGCAAGTAATAATGATAATAACATAGTAAAATCCTTGAAGGATCTCATTATATCGTACTGTAGATATCCTGCTGCTCAAATAATAGCCACCATATGCATATTAACATTGAGCACACCATTGTCTCGAATCTAGAGATAGTCTAATACAAAGATGCTAGTTTTGTTCCCCTACCAGAATTCTAAAGGTATTTTCCTGTTCTCGAAATAATAATTAAAATCTCATTTGGAGATCTAGCTCATATAGCTATATATACAAAGGAACCTACTGCAACAAAATCGTTGTGATAGCCCTCCCCCCTTAAAAAAAGAAAAAGGAAGAAGAAAGATAAAGAAAAGAAGAAAAGAGGGGCACCTGGGTGGCTCAGTCGGTTAAGCATCTGCCTTCCTCTCAGGTCATGATCCTGGGGTCCTGGGATAGAGCCCCATGCTGGGCTCCCTGCTCAGCAGGAGGTCTGCTTCTCCCTCTCCCTTTGCTTAATACTCCGCCTATTTGTGATCTCTCTCTCTCTCTTTCTCTCAATCTGTCAAATAAATAACTAAATAAAATCTTTAAAAAGAAAAACAGAAAAGAAAGTGTGAGCAAAGCAAACACACATGTTTATTAATAGGTGACAAGTAGAGCAAATGACAGTGCATTTGTACTTTAGGACAGTGTACTTGTTTGAAAGGACAGAATTGACTGAAAAGGATGTATATTTTAGTTTTAAGTGAAAGGTTAGGAAGCTTCATGGTAAGTGGCACGTGATATGTCCCATTTGTTTTGAAAATGATGAAAAGACAGAAAGGAACATAAGATTGAAGGGAGGGGGAGGGAGAGGGGACTGTCGGGGGAAGGAAGAGAGAGGGATGGGGAAGAGGCAGGAAGGGAGTGGGTAGAGGAAGGAGGTGGCCTACGTGTTCACATGAGCATGGAAAAATGCATGGAAGGACATCTGGAAGGACATTAGGAAAGCTGTTAACATTGCTCTAGAGATGGAATTTGAGGAGGGAGAGGAGTGAATCATCCCTTTTTTCTTTTTTAAATAAACTTCTGCTTTGTTTTACTCATTGCAGCAATTTTTTACTATTTTTGTGATATTTAAGGATTTTAAAGATGTAAAAAGAAACCCAGAAATAAACAATAACAGTGATGAACACATTTATCTGAATTTCCTACAGTCATTTCTGAAGCATGAGGACGGACATGATGTGACTCTTATTTTCATGTGCATCCTTCACAGATACATATCACAAAACAATACCCATCACCAAACAGACTTTTGATGCAGAACAACAGAAAAGAAAAATATTTCCTTCAGAGACAATTAGTTTCTATTTATTGAATATATTATTTTAAATGAGGAGTATTTTTAATACTTAATATTTATATCATTCTTCACTGTTTAGGAAGTGCTTCATACGCACCATTTGATGTAATCCTCAGAGCAAAAACCTTAAGTTTCCTTTAGAGGAAAGAGTAAGTGCCTATGACTCTCCCTGAGTTCTACTATCAATAAAAATTAAACTTTGATTTGAATCTGTTCGATTTAGAAGTGTGCGATGCTGTTCCTACAGAGGAGAAGATAGACTTCATATAGGAATTCCACAAGAAGTGTGTGAAGGATGCAGGATAAAATGTACAGAACACCATAATTAGTAAATCCTGTAAATAATAAAAGTAATAATAACACATAATTCATCTTTGGTCTAAGTAAGTAAAAGCCAAGTGTCTTCAGTTGTTCTGGAGGCTTTATAAAATGATGAGAGTTAAAGTGTTGGGCTCATAAGGCAAACGTCATCATCGACCGGGTTGTAAAAACCTGCCAGTGTCTTTAATAGTTTGGTACAAATGACATTTCTGGATTCAGGGCTATAGTATGAATACATTGCTCTAGGCTGTGGTGGCTCATTTTTCCAATTATGGTGGACTCTTTCAGGAAAAACAGAAACATTTTAGGTAGGAAAATGGCAATAGAGTGGTTGGTTCTGTTAGAATTAGAAAATACATCACTCTAGTTCTTTTATGTTGGGGAAAGAAAGAAAAATGTATTATAACACTTTCTACTGTTATTGGTGGTCATCCCTCACATTTGCAATGATGGGAGTGGGTAGATTGAAGTTTGTTGTAATGTGATTTTGTTGCAGGTAAAAAGAGATTGGAAAAGGATGCCTGGATGTTAGTTATTCAGCAGTCATAAAGTCAAAAGACCCATTTTCCTGACTCATTGCACCCATGCTGTGTTTCCCCTAATCAGTGTGCTCCAAGTGGTCTTGTTAACGGCCCAGGAATGGGACACAGAATGTTCTGGCTAGAAACCCCTTTTCCATCACTTTGACTTCTGGTGTTAGGTGTAGAAGGCAGTGGTCTACACTGGTGACTTTCCAATATGCGGCAGACAAATAGTGACTCAGGTAGATCTTGTCACAGTGTGCTAAGGTTCCAAGCCATGATATATGGTCTTCTCAATGACATGTGTATGTCAAATATCTTTAAGTGGAAATGACCTAACTTTGGGAAAAGGAGGTTAGAAAAATCTCCTTGGTGCTCTCTACCCCAATTTAAATCACTTCCAAATCACAACCACCTTGGTTTGGTCATAACTAAAAGTCACAAACTTTTAGTTTCATTGTCATAAGGAGAGTCCACGACAACTCTCTTTGGTTGGTTTTCAAATAAAGAATGTTCCAGCAACCTAGATCAGGAAAATAGAGTCAAATTATTACCTGTGTTTCTGACTTATACAGTGATTTACAGCAGTTCTCAAAGTAGGAGCCGTACACCAGCAGCATTCGTATCACCTGGGAACTTGATGGAAATGCACCATGGCAGTTCCCTTTCAGGACTTTATGAATCTGAACAAGTAATTTCTAGATTTAGATTTTCAACCCTGTGTCCTCTTAAAAATATTTGTTATTTAAAGTGAGCAAGTTATTTGAAATGCTTTGAGACTATATGAAAACTTCAAACAAATAGATATTCTTATTGAGGAAAGGATTTTATTCTATTTTATTTTAAAGATTTATTTATTTATTTGAGACAGAGCATGAGCACATGGGGGTGGGGGAGGAGCAAAGGGAGAGAAAAACAATCTCCAAGCAGACTCCTAAGTGTGGAGACCAATGCAGGGCTCGATCCCAGGACCCCAAGATCATGTCTTAAGCTGAAATCAAGAGCCAGTCACTCAACCCACTGAGCCACCCAGGTGCCCCAGGATTTTTATTTTTTAATGACTGATCTTTTGTTTCATGTAGAAATGGAAATCTTCCAAGATTTCCACTTTCTAGAAAAATACCATGTCTACTCTTAATCTGAAGTCTAAGCTATAGAAACTTAGAAAACAGAGAAGTATCATGAAAGCATGATTCATCGAGGCCTTTGATAATATATGTTGGTAAAATCCATGATCTGAACTCATCTGAGAAAGAGCAAAGTTAAATGAATTCATTCCCTGGTGAGAACTAATAAAACACAATGCACACAGGGGCATTTTATATAAGACAATCAACATATGTAAGTGACTTGAATGTTTAAACCATTTCACCTTCCTGCTGGTGATTATAAAGTGTCTTATCATTGTAGTCATTAAGGAATTCCATTGTGTTTCTAGCAGAATGTGGCCCAAGGCAGGCTCAGGCTCACTGAAGGAAGGTTTCCTAGTCAGCTATTGGCTAGTTTTTTAACTTTCCCATTTTTCCTGGGGTCTCTCCTATAAAAAGCATAATCGATCCATTGGTCACACCAGCACATGTTTACACAAGGTTTTTAAATGTGCATGTTATGTTTTATTACACTTTTAAGAGTTAGGTCAGCACACAGAAGAGGATGTCCAGCTACAATGTTCAGACAAGGGGGTTCCATAGTCTGTCTGCTCCAAACCCTCCCCACCCCGGAAAGGGACCCGCCTTGAAGTGCAGCCCATTCTGCATTTATCAGCTGATTCTTTTTAAAGAAGGTTTTTCTCACACCAGTGAGAATGGGGAAAATTAACAAGGCAGGAAACAACAAATGTTGGAGAGGATGCGGAGAAAAGGGAACCCTCTTACACTGTTGGTGGGAATGTGAACTGGTGCAGCCACTCTGGAAAACTGTGTGGAGGTTCCTCAAACAGTTAAAAATATACCTGCCCTACGACCCAGCAATTGCACTGTTGGGGATTTACCCCAAAGATACAAATGCAATGAAACGCCGGGACACCTGCACCCCGATGTTTCTAGCAGCAATGGCCACGATAGCCAAACTGTGGAAGGAGCCTCGGTGTCCAACGAAAGATGAATGGATAAAGAAGATGTGGTTTATGTATACAATGGAATATTACTCAGCTATTAGAAATGACAAATACCCACCATTTGCTTCAACGTGGATGGAACTGGAGGGTATTATGCTGAGTGAAGTAAGTCAGTCGGAGAAGGACAAACATTATATGTTCTCATTCATTTGGGGAATATAAATAATAGTGAAAGGGAAAATAAGGGAAGGGAGAAGAAATGTGTGGGAAATATCAGAAAGGGAGACAGAACGTAAAAACTGCTAACTCTGGGAAACGAACTAGGGGTGGTAGAAGGGGAGGAGGGCGGGGGGTGGGAGTGAATGGGTGACGGGCACTGGGTGTTATTCTGTATGTTAGTAAATTGAACACCAATAAAAAAAAAAATAAAGAAGGTTTTTCCTTACATTGAAATAAAATCTCTTTTTATTGGAACTTTTACCCCAAGGGTCTAGCTCTTTCTCAAACAAGAAAGGCAAAAAAGAGAACATTCTTACATCAATTTTACAACACAGGATGTGTCTCAGGGAGGCCACAAAGCTGGTAGTGATAGATATGGAGTTAATCCAAGCCTGTCTGACTCCAAAGGCCCTACTTAAGGATGCCACCCCATTCCGGGTCAGCATTACAGAGCCTCAGCTCTGGGCAAGGGCATCTGGGCCAAGTCAGTCAGTGAGAGCTGTGGTCCAGCCAGCCCTCTGATGGAGGATTGCTTCAGCCAAAATAAAGGAGAATGTGTTTCTAACTTACATTGTCTACCTCAGGTGTGGGCCTGTAGAACGTTGTGGGCTCAGAAGGAAAAATGTATCTGATGCACACGGACATGCCACATGGGGACATGGTGTTTCCAGCAGCCTGACCCATTTCTTATAATCTTAGCAATGACTTACTTTGGTATAGAATGTTCCAGAATCATTTTTTTTTCATGATCCACCTAAATATTTTCCCAAGAGTAATGGCAAAGTTATACATACATCTACAGTCTGATTTCTACACTGTCTCCCAAACTTCTTTTGATATATATCAAAATATATCCCTTTCAAGACCTCCAGCATGTCTGCTATGTACATGGTTACTCAAAAGACTGGTAATTGTATTCATTCACACCCATCCTCAAGTTTTCCTACTACCCTGGGGAAGAGTAGCTGAGCTTAAAGATGAAATTTTATATGAAACAACTCTTAAAGTATCCTCACCCTTTCTCATTTATAGATCGATGGTCATAATTGGAAAACCAGAAAGAAAAATGAGCGCATATGCTTTTCCCCTGCTGTATATAAGTATTTTGTGATAGCTGCAAATAAGTAACCTATCCTGCCCTTGCTCTGCTTCCCACACAAACCAGATGTATAAACCATTTTGGTGGTTGTTGTTGCCTTTTGCATTTTTCTGCAAACCTCTGCCCATCTGACACTAGTCCTTTAGATTATATAGCACTCTTCCACAAGAGTCGCTGATCAGGTGTCTTGCCTTTCATGTTTGACATCACCCACTGGTAGGCCTTCGTGAAACCTGTTATGGTCCTTTTGTAATTCTACTGCTTCTTTTTCATTGGGATTATTTGGATCTTAGGTATGGTGTATGCATGATAAACCATGGACCTGAGCCCTTCTTATTACCTCTTTGCCATTCCTCAATATTTTCATGACCGCACATTGGTCAAAGGGTATATTGTGGTACAAATAGAGAAATATAGTGAAGACTTAGAATTGTTTTATGCTTTTTGCTTACTACTTAAGGAAATTGATCTTAAGGAAATATTAGTGACTAGATGGAATGATACTTAACAATGCAAAGCTGCTTATCCTAATGATACTTAAACTAGCCAAACCTTAGAAACAGTTTACATGTTTCGCAACTGAGTACACGTTAAACATACTACCATAGATCCATCTAACTGAGTTCACCAGAGAAATAAGATGACATTATACAAGGTTTGCTCTGATCAAAGAAATCACACTGATTTGTCAGAAAAGACCATTCCCCACCCTTGCCCCCGACTTTATATTCTGTGAAGAAGTTGTGGAGACACTTACATTGAGGACTGAAATCACACAAAAAAGTCCTCAGAACAATTTTTTCTAGAAAAATATACTTTACAAATTATGTTTATTATCTTGTCATAACATTTAAAAAATAATCTCATAGAACAAAGAAAGAATGGGAATGAGCCCATTCTGTTTAGGAAATGAGACTCTCCCTGGTATTTTTTTTCTTTTTTTTTTCTTTTTGGCTTTCTGCATTTTCCAAATTGTGTTCAAGGAGTATGAATTACTTAAATAAGGGAAAGACAAATCTTATTTAACAATAATAAATAAATACACGTTGTGAAGGCATTTTTTATACTAACTCTTGAAGAAAGTGGGGAGCTTGGTCACAAATCTTCATTCAGGGAAAGCATTTCTGTGAGAGTTAAATTAAAATAAACTAAGCTGTTTACATTCTAATGTTCTGCTTGGCACGCGTATCAAATGTTGATGCTGACTGGTTCCTTAGATGGTCTCTCAAATACCATTGATCTCAACTATGTTTTTGACATGGCTTAAATAGCCGTGTGAGATTTAGCTCTTAGATTATCACCAGAGAGCAGAGATTCTCTCTTAGTAGAAAAGGTGATCAACATACACTCAACCACAGATGGTCAAGAAGCTGTGTACACACGAAGCCACAAAATCTGAGAGCTGCTGATTTACATGATTTTCCAAACTGGGGTTACTCCATCTCTATTAAGCAATAGGCTACATGAAAGGAAGTTGCTTCTGAGCCAAACTTTTTTTAATTGGCCCCAAAGCCCAGCTGAGTACTCAGTTGAGTCTCCAAAAGAAGGTTGCAAAAGAAGATTCTTCTCTGCAAAAGAAGGTTGGGAAAAAAACTTTTTTGGTCTGGACATTTTAAAGAACATCATGCCCTTTAAATCAAGTATTTGTCTACTTATTAATTCTGGAAGAACACTTTTGTCTTAGGAAAACAAAAGCTATTGCTTACCTATAATTGTCAATTATCCTGTTCTGTTGAGAATCAATTGACGGTAGCCCACACCATCATACCTAGTTGCAGTGAAACCTCTAAGAGTGTGCATTGATATGACACTACTTCAGCATTTAATATACACTTCAGAAATGCTCTTGATATACACAACAACTTGGACGAATCTCAAGGAAATTATACTGATTTCAAAAACCAATCTCAAAAGGTTACATGTTATGTGATTCCATTATAGAACAGTCTCAAAATGACAAAATTATAGAGATAAGGAACACATTAGTGGTTGCCAGGGGTTAGAGATGGGGAACAGCGTTGTGGGGAGGTTTGTGGTAATGGAACTGCTCTGTATCTTGATTGTGGTGGTAGTTACAAGAATCTATTCATATGATAACATTGCATGGGAACACACACACACACACACACACACACACACACACAGGAACATATGACCCTAGTGAAATATGAATGAAGTCTGTAAACTGTACCAATGTCAATCTCCTGCTTTGGGGATCATGCTATGGCTATCTAAGTATAAGATGTCAGACCTGGTGGAACATGGTGAAGGGTACAGGGGACCCGTGTACTATTTTACAAATTACTGTGAATCCATAATCATTTCAAAATAAAATACTAAGATAACAAAACAATGCAATCACTATAAGAAGCCCAGAAATATCAGGAAAGTCTAGATTTTGTTTTCACTATCTTTCACAGAGAAATTTTCTCCCAGGTGCTAAAAACTCTAACCTCTAGGTACACAGCTTCTTTGGGAGATGATAGGTCCCCACATCTCAGAGTTGAATACTGAGTAACTACCCCAGGGAGCTGGAGACACCTTGTACCCAGAGACCACACCAGCAAGTCAATCATCACACCCTTCTAGTAGATCTTTCTATCTTTGATTCTTTTCAACTCCTACCTATTTTATGCAAAACTACTAAATAGCCCTCCTTTTCTGGACCAAATAAAGCTCTTGTAAAGAGCCAACTGGTTTATAGGTAAAAGAATCTCCCTGGTAGGTATTCAGAGATCACTTATTAGCCTCACTTTCCCACTTATACTGCAATGATGTCTGTCTGGTGTGACTCCGCGAGGTCAGTGGTCTTGTCTGTTTTGCTCCATGCTGTACCCTCAGCAGGCTCGACACATCATAACATCATTACAGATTGCTGTTAAAATAATTACTGAATGAGTTATGTGTATTTATGTAATTGGCATTCGAATGTTTGTGGAATTGAATTGATAAGTGTGATAGGGATAAAATTCATTAATATGTTAGTCTGCAAAGTGTCTTATTCTATCTTGCATCCTTCTTCTTTCACCAGACCCTGAAGAGAATTCCCTCAAACTGCTTATGTTCTCCAATAAGAGAGTGTGACCTTTGCCAGGCCAGCCGTAAGATGTTTTGTGATGAGAAAGGGGAGAGAAGGAGAGGAGATAGAGAGACAGAGACAGAGACAGAGACAGAGAGAGAAGGTGAGAAGAGAGGAAGTGGTTGAAGAGCAGAGGTAAGGGAAAGGGCAGTAAACAGGAAGGACCAGGGGTCCCGAGAAAGAAGAGTGCTGTGTTCTAGAGGGCAGATGCTAGAGGACTTAGGGCTAGACCAGAGCTGACCTTGACTCTGGCAAGGGAGTTTGGTGTGTAACAAGTAAACTAGGAGGGTTCAGAGTAGCTTCTACTAGATTCCTTTCCTGCGGGTATGCTTCTGGGATTTCTTTCTTAATCCTCAAAACATAAAACAGTTGTCAGACTCATTCTAAGTGAAAACCTTATTTTTATATTTCTAGATCACAGGGAACTCTTCAGAATTCCAAACTCAGTTGATAGCCATTTCCCACTTTGGGGAAGGTTCTTTTATGGCACATACTAAGTACCTTTTGCACGAACAATTTTATTCCTGTTCCATTTATTCTGTGGGAAACTGTGCTGAGACTCAAGAGTCGCCTTATTCCCTACGCTGTGTGGCTAGTGTACTTTCTCACTGCTGGGTCTCTTGCTCATTCCTTTGTGGGTTTTGAGAGCTCCTGGCTTGCTTTTGGTGTCCCTGATAGATGGTCATGCTTCTGCTCTGTTCCTCCCCACCTCTGGAGCAGATATGAACTCAGCTGTTGTTATTTTCAGTCTTGTTACTTAAAAACACTCTGCTTTAAACACACACACACACACACACACACACACACACACACACACACACACCTACTCTGCTTTTCATCCAAAAGCTTTCATCCAAAATCTTCATTTTAGTTCAGTTTTCTTCCCATCCTTTGTCTCTTGTTTGATAGTATCGTATTTCCTTATATTTTGAACACAGGTAGAGGCTGTCTAAAATATGTTTATTTTTTTTCTGCAAATAAGTGGGGGTGCCTGAGTGGCTCAGTCAGTTAAGCATCTGCCTTTGAATCAGGTCATGATCTCGAGGCCCTGGGATGGAGCCCCGCACTGGGATCCCTGCTCAGTGGGAAGTCTGCATCTCCCTCTCCCTCTGCCCCTCCCTCCATCCCCCTTCACTCTACTCATATTTTCTCTCTCAAATAATTAAATAAAATCTGAAAAGAAGGAAGAAGAAATCAATCAATCAATCAATCAATCAATCACTGGTCATCTAGCCCTGCTGATGGGTAATCCCTGGGAGGCAGACCCAAGTGGGCCTCCCTGGAGGCATCCCACAATGCTGTGGGAGCTGGCTGTCCATGTGGGCTCTCTTTCTCCTACTGGAGGAACATAGGTCTGGGGGACTCCCAGCATGGAGCTGGCGGTGATGGCTTGAGGACAGGCAATGTGGTTAGGATGGAGCTGCTCCTTGGGTCCTCTTCATGCTGTTTTCTCAGTTTCTGTGGTCCATGGGTATGTTTTAGCCTCATCTGTGGTTCTAGGATTTTCACAAAGGCAAAGTCTGTAGTTAGTCTTTCTGTTAGGGGGCTGGTGTTGGGCACTTGCTATTCCATCATCTTGCTGACATATGACTGAATCTTTTCCAAATTATATTCTAGTTGAGGCATTAAGTTCAGTTTACCTCTTAATTTCTAGTGTTTGCTAACATAATCTTAGATTTTACAACAGTCAACAAACACCTAACATTTGTTATCTCTGGTTTAAATGACATAACTAATAGCAGCTGGTCTTTCCTGACTCATCTTTCCTATTCTTCTGCTCTTACTTTTACCTGATCTCTTGGGTGGTTGAAGCACACCTTCAATTACTTGTACTCTAAGAAGAGAACATGTATGTCATGTTTTCTGAATGCTTGTATGTTTGAGAACATCTGTCTTCTACATTTATTCATGAACAACCCTTTGTCAGCCCATGAAATCCTTGGGTCACAGAGTTTTACCTAAAAACTCCATGTGTGTTGCTTTGCTGAGTTCCGACATTTGGTGTCATGAGTGAAGAACTTCATCACCAGGCATGTTTTTGTATCTTCATTAAAAATTTAAAAAATAAAAAAAAATTTAAAAAAGATCTTTCTGTATTCTGTACTTTTTACCCTAGTTCTAAGTCTTTACCCAGAAGTCTATAGGTGGGCATAAAGTGTACTTATGTCTTTATTAATTTTTGTGAGCAAGGTAGGTCTTTGCAGGCAATATACTCAGGTCTTCAGAAAAATTTTTACTTGCTCTCTTTTTGATGAATGCTTTTGTTCTAGTTTCTCCATAAGATATGGTAATTTTATATATGCTTCTGCTGAGTATTTTTCCTATTTTTTGGTTTTCTAGCAATTTTAGTTTCTGTCCAGATATAGCATGTGGTAAGGTAAGGATGGGGAGAACAATCTCCTTTTCACCTCAAAATGGTAGTCAATAATCCAGGTTTCATGTTTCCACGGGGTTCTGGAACTCTGAGTCACTGACAAGTGTGGCACACTGACAGGGCATCTTCCCGTCTTTTCTGCAGGAAATTCTGGTTCATGATCTGGGCAAATTTCCCCCATTCTATGTCCTGTTCACTTAGCCATTGTGTTCATAGCCTGAATTGGGAGAGAGCCCTTATTTTAATTCTTTCTCAACTCTTAGATAAATATTTACATTTTTAAAGGAATAATTTATATACAGTAAATTTAACCTTTTAATAGTACAATTCTAGGAGTTTGGTAATTATGGAGAATTGTGTTATCACCACCACAATCAAGATATAGGATAATTCCAACGTCCGAAAAATTTCCTCTTGTCCCCATTTAACCCAATCCCCTGGCCCTAGATCTTGGTAACTATTGATGTGATTTTTGATCACTGCAGCTTTGCCCCTTGAAGATCATGTAAATGGAATCATACAACACATAGCTTTTCTCGGTCTGGCCTCTTTCACTTAGCACGATGCATTTAAGATTTGTTCACATTATTACTTGTATTAGAGTTTGTTCCTCTTTAATGCTAATTCCATTTCATATTGTAGATGGATCATAATTTTTTTATCCATTTGTCTGTTGATGGACACTTGGATCATTTCCCATTTGGGGGCTATTATAAGCAAACCTGCTATAACTTTTCATACACAGGTCTTTATGTGGACATATGTTTCATTTATCTTAGGTAAATATTTAGAATGGGATTTCTAGGTTAGATGATTAATTTTATAAGAAGAAGCTGCCAGAATGTTTTCTGAAGTGGCTGCACCATTTTGCATTCTGGCCAGAGGTATAAAAAAAGTTCTAGTTTCTCTACATTCTCATCAGCACTCGATATTATCAGGTTTTGAAATTTTAGCTATTCTATTAAATACATAATTGTATTTCATTGTGGTTGATACTTGCATTTCCCTAACAAATCAATGCTGTTGAGCATCTTATTTGCCATCTTATTTGTATCTTCTTCAGTGAAATGTCTATTTAAAACTTTTGCCTATTTTTATTGGGTTGATGGCTTTATTCTTCCATCTTAAGAGTTCCTTGTAATAGTATTCTGAACAGCCTTTTTAAAAAATATTTTTATTTATTTGAGAGAGAGAAAGAGCACACACATAGGAGCAGGGGGTGGGGAGGAGCACAGGGAAAAGCAGAATCCACACTGAGCAGGAAGCCTGATGTGGAGCTCAATCCCAGGACTCTGGGATCAGGACCTGAGCCAAAGGCAGTCACTTAACCAACTGAGCCACCCAGGCACCCCTGAACACAAGCTTTTTATTAGATATTTTTCGCAAAGATTTTCTTCCAGTGTGTGTCTTACATTTTTTACTTTTATAACAGTGTATTTCAAAGAGAAAAAGCTTTTTATTTGATGAAGACCAATTTGTCTCTTGCTCTTTTTATGGCTTTTTCTTTTTGTGTCCTAAGATATCTTTGCCAAGATCACAAAGATTTGTTCCCATGTTTTCTTCTAGAAGTTTTATTGTTTTAGGTTTTACATTTAAGTGATCCATTTCAAGTTCAGTTTTTTATATGGTGTAAGGTACAATTTGGTTTCATTTCTTGTTGCATGTGGATGAACAATTGTTCCAATGTCATTTATTGAAAGGTCTATCCTTTCGCCATTGAATGCTACCATTGTCAGAAATCAATTAGCCATGTATGTGTGTAGGTCTACTTCTGGAACCTCTATTCAAATTCATTAATTTATGTCTCTTCCTTCACAAATACCACATTGCCTGGATTTCTGCAGCTCTTTTGTAAATCTTGAAATTAGATGGCCCAAGTCTTCCAATTTTGTCCTATTTTCAAAATTGTTTTGGTTATTATCAGTCTTTTGCTTTTCTCTATACATTTTAGAATCAGCTCATCAATTACTACCCCAAAAAAGGTAGCTTCTAAGAATATGATTGGGATTTTTTTTGTATGAATCTATAGATCTGTTTGGGGAATATTGACATATAAGCAATATTCAGGCCTTCCACCCATGAACACGATAGATCTTGCTATATTTATTTAGGTCTTCTTTGATTTTTCTCATTAATGTTTCATATTTTTCAACACACAAACCTTACATCTATTTTGTTAGGCTTATGTTTTTTATGCTGTTTCAAATAGTAATGTCGTTAAACTTTCACGTAGTAGCCGTTCTTTGCTAGGATACGGAAATACAGTTGACTTCTGTACATGAAGTACTATTTTTAATCTGACAGTTTACCCCCAAAATGCTAGCATCTCTATAGCAAGCTGCTCCCTCTCTAAATGTTCTGCCTAGGTAACTCAAAGTGTTAAAATAAGAATAATTCAGTCAGTCAACCAATTAGGTTATTTCAATGTTCTTGGATTCCCTTAACATTTCTCTGAATTGGCTGGTAGTTTTGTTATTACCAGTTCATAATCCATGATATTTTGTGTGTGCCTCAGAGATATGCTCAGGCAGGTGGTTTTTTTTGTTTGTTTTGTTTTTTTTGTTTTTGTTTTTTTGTTTTTAAGATTTTAGTTATTTATTAACGAGAGACACCGAGAGAGAGACAGAGACAGACACAGGCAGAGGGAGAAGCAGGCTCCATGCAAGGAGCCTGAGGCAGAACTTGATCCTGGGACTCCAGGATCATGCCCTGGGCTGGAGGTGGCACTACACCACTGAGCCACTGGAGCTGCCCTGCTCAGGCAGTTTTAACAATTTTTTAGAAACCCAGTTACATCTTGATTAACAAAGACATTTCACCTAACTCTGAAGAAGTTGTTAGTGACAACAGGCCCAATGAGGTTAATTTATCTTACAGGGCTTGTGCTTAAGTCTTTTCTTCTGCACTGTCAGCAAAGGGCCTAATGAAGTATTTACTTCATGTAAAATAAAGGAAATTATCACTAACTGCACTTAGGGACTAAGAGTTAACATTATGCCATCAATCGTGTCTTGGCCTTCATTCTTCTCCCTTGAGTAGTGTAACAAATGGATGTTTATGGGGGGAGATTTTTAATTCATAAAGCTATTGAAATAAAATGTTAATGTTCTAAATTTCAGGAATTAGTTTGTCATAAAAAGAAACACATAACAATACAGAAATATACCAGAATATAAAAATATAAGAATGCAGTGAATTTTTGGACTACTAATCTTACTGGTGAAAATGACTTTGAAAGAGCTCTAAGAACCCCCCATCCTTCCAAGCCAAATCAATTTTAAAATCCTCATTTTAGGACTTTTTCCTGCAGCTAGCCAGTAAACCGTTCTTGATACTTTAGAGAAAGGAATGTTCAATTTCAGGTAAGGTAGGCTATCCCATTTCCAAACAACTAAAATTATTAGTTATTTATGCTATTTTAGAAAACTGCTTCTCTTATTACCAGTTCATGTTCATGTAGAGTTGGCTCAGTGCCAATGGGAATAGGTCCCTAAATATCTGAAGACAAATCTGAAGACAGCTACTATGCCTCACACCTAAGTCTTCAGTATCTTAGAGCATCCAGATATTATTAATCATCTACCTAACTCATTCCTTTAACAAATAGCCTACTGCCTGCTAGGATTAGACCCCAAGAATAAGAGAGCAAACAAAATTGACAAAGTCCCTTTCCTATGACTTAGGATTCTACTTGAAGGACATAATCTTTAAACAGAAAAACAAATCAAAATATGAGAGGATTGAGCACTATGGAGAAAAATAAAGCAAGTGAAGGGCAATAGCTTATGGAAATTGTAGGCTGGGGTGGCTCAGAGGTTATCAAATATTTTGGTCTCAAGACTCCTTTATACCCATAAAAATTATGGAGATCCCCAAAGAACTTCTGTTTATGTGAGCTATTATTGACATTTATCATAAAAGGTTTTAAATATTTATTAATTCACTTCTTAAAAATAATAATAAACCTGTACAGTTTTATCTACCCTATTTTAAAAACTACAGTTAAGAGAACTGATGTGCTACAGTTTAATATGCAGTGGAATTCTTTACTTCCCATTTGTCATGCAAATACTAAAAAGATATGTACTTAAAGATCAAGATTTAATAAAGTAAATCTTACTGCTTCATCAGGTCTTTTTTTGTTTGTTTTTGAGAGAGAGAGAGAGGAAGAAGGAGAGGGAGAGGGAGTACAGGGATGGGGAAGGCCAGAAGGAGAGGGAGAGAGAGAATCTTAACCAAACTCCATCCCTCGGTAAGGAGCCCAATGTGGGGCTTGATCTCACTACCCTGAGATCATGACCTGAGGGGAAATCAAGAGTCAAACACTCAACTGACTGAGCCACCCACACGCCCTCATCAGGACATTCTTGAGTGGTATTATAGACTTCTGTTTCTTTATTTATGTACTTACTAACTTCAGTATACAGTAGTAAAGTATAAAAAGACTACCAGATAGTTTGGTGCCACTATTTGATTTTTGTGAGGGCTAACAGTTATACTCACCATTACTTTTGCACCATCAGTGCAAATATCAAAGCAGTGAAAATGCCAAATAATATCTCAGTCTTAATAAGAAAATAGTTCAGGGCAGCCCAGGTGGCTCAGCAGTTTAGCGCCGCCTGCAGCCCAGGGCATGATCCTGGGGACCCGGGATCGAGTCCCACATTGGGCTCCCTGCATGGAGCCTGCTTCTCCCTCTGCCTGTGTCTCTGCCTCTCTCTCTCTCTCTCTCTGTGTGTGTGTGTGTCTGTGTGTGTGTGTGTGTGTCTCATGAATAAATAAGTAAAATCTTAAAAAAAAAAAGAAAGAAAATAGTTCAGACCTTGTGAACTCCCAGTGGCCCTTGGAACATACTTTAAGAAACACTATCATAAAATAAAGTTTGATAATTTCTGTCATAGTTCAAGACTTGAATTTATCTCATTGCTACCTCAATTTTCAGAGAAATTAAATTGTCAATAAGACAAGCCATATATTTATTAGATGCTCTGCTTCCAGCAGAAGGATATGTCTAGCAAACCCAGAGAGTTGAAATTCCTTCCTATTACTGGCTCTTATTTCTCTGGTGGGTTTGTGATGCAGGGTTTGTGTATTAGGAAAACATTACCCAAAACCTCAATGTTGAAACTACATGTGCTATTTCTCTCTGTGTTTAGCCTCAACCAAATGCTTCCTACACTGTTGATGGCTTCAGACTGGTGTATTTTTCCCAAGTTGTACATTTCCTTGACTTATAGTTCTTATCCTCTGCATCTTACATTAATTTTTTTGAGAGAGTTGTGTTTTGCATTGCTCTTTCTTACTCATATATTGGTGTTACCAACTTTCTTGCTTAAACAAATATGGCTGTATCTATCCACTTGGGTTAAATTCCAAAATTCTCTTGTTTTTTTTTTTTTTTGTTACCTATATTTGATATATCTGCAAATTTAAGAGTCAGTTTCAATCCTTTTCCCTTTTTATTTTCTATAGAATTACTAAAAACTTCCACTGGTGTTCTTCTTTCTGTGATGTCTTCCCTAGAATCTCATGTTTCCTTAGTCAGGTAATAAAGAACTTGACAGGGAGTCAAAGACTTTCCAGTAATCAAGTCCTGCCATCACTAGAATTAATGACACAAATGTCTTCTCTGTATCTTATTTCCACATTTGTAAAGCACACAGATTGAGCTAGATGATCTCTGAAGTCCTTTCTAACTCTGTGACTTCTTGTTTTCTAGAAGTAGATTTTCTGTTCCATTTCTCTACTAAACAGAAGCTGAGTTGGGTGGGGGCGGGATTCAGATGGTTTCCAATGTATCCTTTAGTAAACCCTTTTTACTAGGTAGTGTGTGCTCCCCTGGAAATGCTAATGGAGAGTTTCCCTTTAACTGGAATAAGTCATTTCCCTTATAAGAATAGAATATAGAATATAGAATATAGAATATAGAATATAGAATATAGAATATAATAGGGCTGAATGAGTTGCCACCCCCATACTCCTGGATAATAACTCAGATGGAAGATTATAGCTACTTTCTTGCTAGGGCCTTTACACTAATTCCTTCTGTGATTGCAAAATAGACATTAAAGTGGATGTACAGAGGGATCCCTGGGTGGCGCAGCGGTTTGGCGCCTGCCTTTGGCCCAGGGCGCGATCCTGGAGACCCGGGATCGAATCCCACGTCGGGCTCCCGGTGCATGGAGCCTGCTTCTCCCTCTGCCTGTGTCTCTGCCTCTCTCTCTCTCTCTGTATGACTATCATAAATAAACAAAAATAAATTTAAAAAAATAAATAAATAAAGTGGATGTACAGAGATTACCAACTTAAAAAGTTTCCCATCTATGTAATGATAGATGTACAATATGTAACACCAACTGCATTCAGACCAGTCTCTCTTTGGGGGATGCCAACCTGTGTGGAATTTCATATCACTTTGATTCTCACATGAGCTGACTTGGTCCAAGTTTCCAACCTTATTTTGGGTGAATACTGAAGCCAAATATCAACTTCCCATGCCTGGATTCTCTCAGCATTTTTACCAACCCACTGCTTAGAAACTGCCCCCACTGGATCAGGAAATGCTACTCTGAATAACAATCCTGTGGACTCTGATACCTTCAACTGGCAAAGCTGGTCTTGGCTTTATCATTCTAGTTCAAAGTGTTCCCTAGATCCTGGAATGGGTCTTGGGTAACCAACGGAGTTGGTCCTTGCCTCAGAGATACAGAATATTTGACTTTCAACTGCTGTTGCCTTGAGCAACAGATTGGATTGATGGTGGCCGTGGCTTAACTCAAGAGAAGTGGAAACTAGAAGTATATTATCTTACTAAAAACCTGTGTAAACCAAATAATCTGGAATCAAACTGGCCTGGGTCAGTTATCAGTTTATCACTGATCGGCTGGATGACTTAGAGCAGTCGATTTAATCTTACTGACTTTCAATTTCCTTTATCTATAAAACATAGATAATAAAAGCTTGTAATTTTAGAGGATAAGACATAGATGTAATGTTTTATGCACAGGAAGTTTCAGTTAATGATAATTATTATTACCTTTGTTGTTGATAAGGGTTTTCATTTGCAAAGTTTAGGTAATTTATATGCATTACATCAATACACTAATGACCAAGTGACATGACTTGTATATCTATGTGTTTGTTCATATGCATGCTCTTTATTCTCTGGAAAACATGAAATGCTAAATGTTTAATACATTTTCTTTAAGATGAGCAGAAACAAAAGAGAAATAGGATATCATATCAGAATATTTTCATTCCCCTGGGCTTCTCTACTCATACGATGAAGGAAGGAGGGGCTTTTAGGCTGGTGAATTGCTCCTAAGTTGTATAGCTTCTCGATTTGTATTTATACAGAGAGCACCAGCAGGTGCAGAGTGGGCTGGCTGACATGGCACCGCCCACCATCACTGGGAGAAGCAAATACTGCTGTTGAGCCTGATTCTTAGAACCTGGTCGATGACTGGGATAGAATTGATGTGTGGGGCCTCAAGTCAAATACTGCCAGTCTCATTTATTTTCCTGCCACTGAGTCTTCTCTAGAATTACACCAGTTATTGCCAATTAAAGCTAGGCTCTTGGTCCCAGGCAATGGATCTCAGCAAGAAAGTGGAGGATGTTATCAGATATTGCAATCACTAGAGAGGATGGGGGGTTTGCATTCAATTCTAACTTAACCTCCCCCTTCACCTGTGAACATTAGAAGGCCTCAAATAAAATGGTCAAATTTGTGATCTCATTTGTTATAACCAGCACTGTCTTCCCAGATGTGAGGCCTGATTTCCAGCAGCTGAAGAGAAGACTATTGGATTAACTCCAGGCCTGTGATTGATTTGCTCTGGTTTCATCAGGCTGCAAGGCAAAAGTAATGGTGAGAAATACAGATTATGTATCTTGGCTGGCGACAAACCAGTTTTGTTCGAGAGAGCACGATACTGTCAAGACTTGGGGCAACATCTCATCATTCCAGAAACTTAAAGGTCCTTCCACAATGTGAATATACTTCTGCTCTCATTTTAATTTTTGAGGAATTCATTATCATTCTATCGCACCTCTAATCAATTACCTGCCTGTGTACATTTCTCATTTAAGGCTTATCATCTTCTGGGGTTGAGCATAACTTCTGGCTTTCCAGCTGTGTCATCAGTGAGTGTCTATTAAAAAAATGTTAGCTAGGTTTATAAGAACTCAAAGAGACCATAATTAGGAGGTAAGTTAGGTTCTGGGGGAAAAAGTAATACAGTAAATTCAATGGAATATTACTCAGCCATTAGAAACGACAAATACCCACCATTTGCTTTGACGTGGATGGAGCTGGAGGGTATTATGCTTAGTAACACATTACCAAATAAAACTATTGGCTTTTTGATTATGTTCCTTTTTTTTTTTTTCCTGACATAGCAAGGTTTTAAGGAAAGTGGATTGAAGCTACTTGGTTCTAAAGAACTCAGCAAATGTAGGTTCAATGACCTACATTAGGTCATTGCTTTAAACATTATTGTGTAGATCCAGGTAAACTTTGCTCTCATGGATTGATGCATGAGGTGAGGTGACTTATTGAAACAACCCCAGTTAGGGTCAGGGAAGAACAAGGCCCTCTGACCTCCTCAAAGTCTCTCGCAATACTCTCTTTAGTTAGCAACATAGAGTCATAATTTGGGAGAGGATTTATGTATTTAGATTTACTTAAAATCATCAGTTCAGCGTTAATCTTATGAACTTGTTTAAATCATTGTATAGTTCATTATTTAACTCCTAATTGGAATTGATCCAGTGTTACAAATGAGAAAAAATACGAACAAAGTGATTTACAAGTAGGCAGTTAGCCAGATGTCTGCAGTGTGCCAGGCAACTTGACTACAAGTCATCACTGTGCATCTCCAGCAAGTTTTCAAGTCATCATGAAGGTGATATCAGGTCTAAAACAACAACAACAACAACAAACCCTAACTATATTAGACACAGATTTAAGATGAACTTATGAACATTCTCAAGGTAGGACAAGCATGGAGCACCCTGGAAAGATGTGACAATATGGCTCTGGCTGCCAGGATTTCAGCAAAAAGGGTGATGTAGTGAGATTTGGAAGATTAGAGGGGGCTTTTGAGATGAAAAGCTAAGAAACAGAAAGTTACTGAGGAAAGCTTGACAAAAGATAAGAATTCATGGAGAATCAGTGTGGATAGGGAGGCAGTACAGATGTGGAAAAACTCAAGGGTCTATGGGAGAGGCTGGCAAATGAAAGACAGGATAGACAGTGCAGCAGATTCTAGGAGGTTCCAGTCTCTGGCAAGGAAGACTGGGAGGAGGAAGTACTCTCGTAAGGGGAGAGACCAGTGAAGAGGGGGGAGCAGAAGTAGGACGTGTCTAGTCTGACTTGTATGTGCATGGTACTAAGACTCCTTTTGGATTCCTACATGCAAATGTCCTGCAAGTTGCCCTTTCTGTGTGTCTGGGAATCAAAACAGAGATTTAGCCTAGGAAAAGAGATTTTGGAATCATTGGGGTCTAAATGGAAATCAAAGTGGTAAGTCTAGATAAAATGCTTCAGGTGAGAAACAGAAAAGTTAAGAGAATGAGGTTTGCTCAGGAAGCAGTCCTTTAGGCGTGTCTAGAAGAACAGCCTGGGTGGGTAGAGAGGATGCTGAAGGGAGTCAGGGGCTGTACCAGGGGATGACACAGGGGCAGACATGGGCTATGGGCACCAAATAAAGGTGGGAGTGGGGACAAGCAAACAGGTTGCTAACAGGTCCTCTTGATTTACTGAACATCATCAAGAAATGGGGGGCAGAGGACATGGCCAGTGGGATAAGAACCAAATAACAAATAAAGAATTTAAAGAAATGGAATTTTTCAAACTGAGGATATCCAAGCCTTGGGAAATCCAGTTATTTCTTCAATCATTAAGCTATATTTACTGAGCACCTATTACTTTCCATATCTGTTCCAGGCCTGGGAATCTCTACGTTTGTTGTAGATGGAGATGAAAACCAATTAATAATACAATATTGTGGAATAATAACAAGCACTATGAAGGAAATAAAAAGAATCCTCTGACTAATGGTGAGGTAGCTATTTAAAAATATCTAAATCATTCATGGAAGGGAAAACTCAATATTGTGAATGTGTCATACCTGCCCCATGTCAACCTAAAAATTCGGTGCAATTCTAGTCAAAATCCCAACATAACTTTAAAGGGCAACTTGACTAATGGAAATAAGTGTACAACACAAAGAGAGGAAAAGATCCCCACCAGATATCAGAACATCCTATAAAGTCTTAAAGCTTTGTTATAACCATAGAACGTTGAATCAGTGGAACAAAACTGGAAGTTCGGAAACAGACTCATGTATAGAGGAGATGTTAGACAATGAAAATGTGACATTTGGAGAAAAAAATGGCTTATTCTATAAATAATTCTGAGATAATTGGCCATCTGCTTAAAAGAACCAAAGCTAAAGGCCAATCTATCATGCTGGCACCTCTCATTCATAAAAATAAATTCCAGTTGGAATAAAGGCAACGTTGAAAAGAAATGAAAATACAAGGATACGGGATCCCTGGGTGGCGCAGCGGTTTGGCGCCTGCCTTTGGCCCAGGGCGCGATCCTGGAGACCCGGGATCGAATCCCACGTCGGGCTCCCGGTGCATGGAGCCTGCTTCTCCCTCTGCCTGTGTCTCTGCGCCTCTCTCTCTCTGTGACTATCATAAATAATTAAAAATTAAAAAAAAAAAAAAGAAAATACAAGGATACGTTTACAACATAGAGTAGAGAGGGAGTTCTTAAATGGGCCACAAAAGAAGAAACAAAACAGTAGGTCATAAAAATATGGAAAGGAAAAAAATATGAAGACAAATATTAACGAATTTGACTCAATCAATGTGATGGTGGGTAAAAGACACTACAGACAAAGTTCAAATTGGGAAAATAAAAGATACCTCACAATCACAAATACCTAAAGATGTTCACATTGCTGGTTCTTCAAGAGAAGCTGCCAGAAGCAGCAAGGAAATGGGAAACAGGAAAATTGGATGAATGCGTTACACAGAAGTCCCCAGGGGGCAGCTCTGGCCAGGACCGGGGTGCCAGGTATGACCATGTGAACACCACACTCAGGCCAGTCTGGTGTGAGGAAGTCACACAGCAAGAGTTTGGAGAGAGGTGAAGGCAGTGAAACAGAATAAAATTAGATCCCAAGTACACCAGCATTTCTGAGCCATTGCTTCTCCCACAAGGTTGTGCAGAGATCTTTTTTTATGGAGGAGCAGGCATGTGATGTGTGGGTGGATCTGGGAGGCCTTCAGGGGGTGGGGCTGGGACATGTATTTGTCTAGGAGACATTGTGTGCTTGCCAGGCGACTTCTGCCACATGACCCTTAGCTCCCATGGTCATCACTATGAAGAAGGCTCAATGCAAAGCCAGCTGGCAGTTACAAATTGGGCTGTGTGGTTTACTAATTAATTTTAAGGATTTTAAAAACTTATTTAACAGAGAGAGAGAATGGGTGGGCACAAGCAGGGGAGTGGCAGGCAAAGGGAAAGGGAGAGGCAGGCTCCCTGCCAACCAAGGAGCCCAATGCGGGACTCAATTCCAGGACCCTGGGATCATGACCAGAGCAGAAGGCAGATGTTTAACTGACTGAGCCACCCAGGTGCCCTGGGTTGTATAGTTTTAGATACAAGTCTAGGTCCTCTTGCTGGCCTATAGCAACAGGGAAGCAGGGGCAATAGCTTACATATTTGCTTCTCCAAGATCTTGCAGAATTTCTGACACATTCAGCATCTAGTAAATACTAGTTAAATAAACGGACAAAGAAGCAAATGAACCTCGGTTTATTTAATCTTCAGTGTAAGCAGGTATTCTATACTTAAGTCAGAACATCATATGCAAATCAGATCTAGTCAAAATTATCCTTGAAAAGTTCCTTAAGATGCTCATAAACTACAGAATTCATGCTTTGCTGTATATATAACCCCATATGCTAATTCTTGTACAGACCAGCCAGTCGAGATATCCTACACTAGATGAAGGGAAGGATCAAAAGGAAAATCTTTATATAGATATTGGCATATTCACCCCATTCCATCTTTAAGATAAATATACAAGTCCTTGTGTTAGATGGGATATGGGCAGAGAGAGTCACCTCCACTTTGATCAGAAGATGAGGCTATAAATTAAATAAATTAAATGCGTGTATGACGGACTCCATTGAACATGTATAGATGCTTTTTTCACAAATGGACAGATATAGACAAACTGAGATGAAGTGTGTTTAACAAGATCCGATTAAAAGTTTCAGGTCTAAAACACATACAGAAGAATGAAACTGGACCATTCCCTTACATCAGACACAAAGATAAACTCAAAATGGTTGAAAGATCTAAATGTGAGACAGGAATTCATTAAATTTCTAGAATTCATCAATTCATTCCTAGAGTAAAACACAGTCAACAACCTTTTTGAACTCAGCCGCAGCAACTTCTTGCAAGACACATCTATGAAGGCAAGGGAAACAAAAGCAATAATGAACTATTGGGACTTCAAGATAAAAAGCTTCTGTACAGAGAAGGAAACAGTCAACAAAAGTAAAAGACAACCTACAGAATGGGAGAAGATATTTGCAAATGACATATCAGATAAAGGGCTAGTATCCAAGATCTATAAAGAACTTGTCAAACTCAACACCTAAAAAACAAACAACCCAGTCAAGAAATGAGCAGAAGACATGAACAGATATTTTTCCAAAGAAGACCTACACACGGCCAACAAGCCACATGAAAAATGCCCCATATTGCTTGCCATCAAGAAAATACAAACCAAAACTACAATGAGATATCACTTTACACTGGTGAGAATAGCTAAAATTAATAAGACCAGAAACAAATAAATGTTGGCAAGGATGTGGAGAAAGGGGAACTCTCATGCACTGCTGGTGGGAATGCAAGCTGGTGCAGCCAGTCTGGAAAATAGTGTGGAGGTTTCTCAAGAAGTTAAAAATAGAGCTACCCTATGATCCAGCAATTGCACTACTGGGTATTTACCCCAAAGATACAGATGCAGTGAAAAACTGAGACACCTGCACCCCAATGTTTATAGCAGGAATGTCCACAACAGCCAAACTGTGGAAGGAGCTACAATGTCCTTTGACAGATAAATGGATAAAGATGTGGTCGATATATACAATGGAATATTACTCAGCCCTCAGAAAGGATGAATACCTACCATTTACATCAATGTGGATGGAACTGGAGGGTATGATGCTAAGTAAGTCAATCAGAGAATCATTATATGGTTTCACTCATATGTGGAATATAAGAACTTGTAAACGGTATCCTAAGGGAACTGGAGAAACTGGCAAAAAATTAGAGAGGAAGACAAACCAGGAGAGACTCCAAACTGGAAAACAGAGAGTTGAAGAAGGGGAGATGAGTGGGAGAATAGGGTAATTGGGTCACAGGCATTAAGGAGGGCATATGATGAAATGAGCACTGGGTGTTATACTATATGTTGGCAAATTGAATTTAAATTAAAAATGATTATATGGAAAAAATATAAAAAGTTTCAGGTCTAAAGTGACATTTTAAATTATTTTTTCCAGTAATTATCAGTAATTGGAGTGACAATTACATATATGTGCACTCTAACAGCTGAAAATTTGGCATTTCTTTAAAATCATATTCGTAAAGTATTTTATCAATATTTACTTGGGAGTATGATGGAGCACTCTCCAGAGAAAGGATGGAGAGGAAGCCTGCCAGTGGTCTTGTCAACAGATTTCTCCATTGTTGAAACAATTTGGCTTGTACCCCAAACTTGCATCCCCAATCTGTAGAACACACAGCCCTACTGTTAGCTGGATGCTTGCCCAAGAGATCATACCAGCCCCTCCCCACCATCACGCAAGGGATACATTCATTTCAAACAATATATTGATGTCTAGTAAAGAAAACCTCCACTTGTTGTGTTTCCAGTGATAGCAGGATCTTGGACATTTGCTCTAGGACTCTCTTCTTGGTATGGCCCTATCTGAGGGAATAATCCAAAGTGCATGTTGCCCTGGGGTTGCTGCTGCCAGTCCTAATGCTGCTCAGGCTGTCAATCATTTATACGACCTCAACACAGCATAGACTTGGAAAGACACCAGGGTGGGACAGCCATGGCCACAAGATAGCTGAGGACAGACAAGACCCCACAGCTCTGGCGAAGACTGAGGAAGCTTTTTTTTTTTTTCTTAATGAAATGGAATGGGCTATCTTCTTTGGCATGTTGGACTTGAAGGACCAACACAGCATTCAGCAGGTGACATCTTGAAGAAGGTCACATGAGTGATGTGAGGCTGACCCAGAGGCATGATTTCATAATTATGAAATTAGACGAATTTCAGAGGGATCTGAAGAAGCTAACAGGAAATAGGAGACAAGGTGCTTGACCCAAATGCGCAGGTGCAGACTGTGGAAATCACTGATTTTGGTGTTGATATGTGTAGGGTATATGATAATTCAATTAGAATTATCAGTCTGATGGGAAATAAGCTGACAGCAATCCAGTCAAAAGTAGTTACTCTGAAAACAAATTGGGTAGGACAAGAACTTGTTGAAGTAGTAGACTGATCAAAAACACCCCATGCATTTTTCAGTATTTTCAAAGGAGATAATCTAAGGAGAAATTCTTTTAAAATTGTGACATGTTAGCAAATGTAAACCAAAGATATTTTAGCTGGATGATGTTCAAAGATGGAGGATGATGAGAGAGCTATAGACTTAGTCAAAAAACAAATTAAGGGGTAGAACAAGAGAGAAGTTTAGGATGAAAGCATCTTGTCCAGGGGAAAGAATGGAAGAAAACAATTATGTTACATATATATTACATATTATATAAGCATTAAATATATATATATATATATACACATACATAGTAGATTTGTAGATCTTTTACTTCATAAATTTTTTTTGCAATTTTTTTCATCCATACTATATAATTCTCCCAATCATTCAACAAGGAAATGGATAGATGTTATTAACCCTATTTTAGAGGAGAGAAGGATGAAGCCTCTAGAGTAAGAAATTTGCACAAATCTACACCGCTTTTAAGTGCCAGGTTTGAGCCTATGTCTTTCACCTTCCAATTGGATCATGCCAGGTCTTCAGAATAGAAAAAGAACTAAACAGGAAGATTAGACACGAATAAATTTTTATTCTTGATCTCTCTAAATAGATGACTTAACACATGATTTTCCTGGGCTTCACTGTTTTCCTTTGTCAGAGAGAGAAAGGGAACTATCAGTGTTTTGTGAAAATCTTTGACAGTCAGAGACACATTTCCCACAGTGACACGCACACGTATCTGAAACAAAACAATGAGTAGCCCTACTGTGTGGAATGAGCTCTGACAGTTTCTGAACCAGTCTATGGTTTCTAAACATTGGTCCATGAAATAGATTTCATGATCCACCAATTCACTGCAATTTGGACCAGAAAGATAAGCTCTTTTCCAATTCTCTTGTCATGTGGTGCTACGTGTCTAGAGTGAATTCATCAGACCAGAATAATCCAGTAGGTAGGAAGAATGAGCTTCCTAATTGGAGAATTGTCAACCCATCTGAGTCACTGTCATTCCTCTGAAAAATCAGAAACACTCCTAAGAGGAAACAAGATCACAGCAGGAGCAAAGCAGCCGTGTTGGCATCAGAATGTTCCACCCAACTCCCACCCAAGCAATTGGTTTATTCAGTCGTGTGCAGAGCTGTCAGTTTGCAATAAGACAATTTAATAATAATGCTAGTACTCTACATACAGATACTAGTGATTTCATTTTCAAGATGCTTCAGTTATCATTTCTAGATGTTCTTGTGGACCGAGATGGGCAGGTGCTGCTATGCCCTTTGCAAGGACCAAAAACTAAGAAGCTGAAAGACTAAATGGCCCGCCGCGCTCAGGGCTTTGGAAGGTATTTGGACAATTTGCTTTTCATAAATGTCTATAAAGTGTTATTGAATTATGCTGCAATAATAGAAGGTCACAGAATAAGTTAATAATCGTGAGAAATGACTTCTTGACTGTAATTCAGGTTTTTAAAATCTGTACTATGCTACCTGAGTGGCATTAGCAAGTAAACTCTCCTAAACACCTTTCAGCCAGTGCTCTTTCTAGATCTGATTAAAAACAACCTCCAAGAAACGTTATTTTAATTTTTGACTGATATGAAAATGACTTCTTTGTGTCCGTGCATGCCCTCACATATATACCTCAGCTATTACAAATTTGACTTATATTATGTTTATGTTTGACAGCATTTAACCATTTAAAATGAGAGAGCCAAATGTTGCTTCTGTTTCTTACAAATGTGATTTTGCTTAAGGAGGGGGGACTTGATATGATCCCACCAATCCTGAAGGTTCCATGATTTAAATAAAGCATTTAAATTTTTTCTCTGGTGATTATCTTGCAATCACAAAAATATGATATAGACTTTTAAAAAATATTTTATCTATTTATTCATGAGAGACAGAGAGAGGCAGAGACATAGGCAGAGGGAGAAGCAGGCTCCAAGCAAGGAGCCTGATGTGGACTCCATCCCGGGACTCTGGGATCACGACCTGAGCCAAAGGCAGACACTCAACCATTGAGCCACTCAGGGGACCCTGTGGTATAGTTTTAAACACAGTTCTTTGGAGTGCTTAGCTTTTTGTTAACTTATTCAACCAATATTTGAGTGATCTTATGGGCAGGGACTGTGCAGGTGTCTAAGGACACAGAAATGAATAAAGCATCATCCTCACTGCCCATAAGGAACCTACTGTCTAGCAGGACAGAGACAGACATGAACAAACAATTTAGTGAGCTAATAGTAGGGGAAAGGACCAATGCTAAGGACACAGGAGTATTACTTCCCTGTGGCTATTTTTCCCTGGGGGGAAAAAATCTACATCTTGTGCCTCTGAAGACTTTGGATACAATAAACACCAAAGCCTGTATGTATAAAAAGGACAATACTTTCACTCAGGAACCTATTCTGTCCTGAAAACCTCTTCATACACTATTAAAATCAAAATACATTAGTAAAATAAAATGTAAGTACCCTGAGTACTTGCTGACGAAGTCTCTCAGACTGTCTGTTCCTTCCTGGTGAATCTCAAGGACGACGCTAAATTAATGACCACCGTCATTCTCCTCATTTGCCAGGCCAATTCTGTCTACTCATTTTTTAGTACCAAGTGAGCACTTGCTGTCATTTTTCCAAGAACCCATTCGCTTTGCATTTACATTTTTGTCTTTTGTCCGTTTGCTTTCCAGGCAGATGGGTCAAACCGACCCAGCTGCACTGTTACACATATATATGGAGCTCAATGATGACAAATTCATTTCCCCATCTCTTGAGTCATTTAAAATTGAACTAGTTAGAAGCCTGGGAGAAACGTGGTAGCAAATAATTCTGCACTATCCACCAGGAGCTGACCTAGTTAGCCTGGAATTTCTATACTTCATAAATCTTGTTTCAAAGAATCGTTCCTTCCTCGGAAGAAAGTCAAGCCAGAAATGAACACTGGAGATCTCTGCAAGAAGTCCCATAGGGCACTCCAGCAGGCAGCTTATGGCTTCGATTGGACAATTTTCCAAGTTCAACTAACCTGTTTTTTAGTTCCAGCTAAACAGCAAAGGACCACATACCTCTGGGAGTTAGTGCAAGTGGGGTTTCCCTCATCCATGTTGGTGAGCTAAGCAAACAGCTGCCCTAATGGGCAGATAAACTGGGTGGTAGTCTGACCTGGGGCTTCTCAGCTGGTGATGTGGATGGAGGGGGGTGTCTGTATGGAGCAGCTAGGTGGCACCTGGGCAGTCTGAGCCCCAGACAGGTCTCCACACAATGAAAAGTCTCTTTTGTTTAAGCCATTGTGCTTGACAAACACAATAGCCTGCCAACACTCTTTTTTGATGGGCATCATGACAAGATAAAGGCCAAAATGCAATGGCTACGTGAGGTGGTCTTGAGGAACTGGCAAGGTATCCCCAGCTTTCCACCAATTGCCACCGAATACCTTCCCATCTAGCCTGCCAATGATGTCACTAGAGCTTCATTTTTAAAGATGAGAAATAGCCCAATTTTAAATTATTAATATGCTGTGATGATTTAGTTGTTTGGATTATTTTCAACATGACATATTACTAGGTGCATGTTTTATAAAGCAGGACAAAGTCAGTAGAAGAACTTTGGGCACCGGGAGCGACTACAGACAAGGTTTTAATTTCTCTCATCCATTAAATGAAGGCGGTAACCAGCCCCTTTATAAAGCCCTTTTCAGGTTTTTATTCAAGCCTATTATAGCAAAATTAACTTTTGTCTATAGCTTAAGTAGACCAGTTTTCTCTTGGCCTTGACCTGGAAGTGGAAAATCGTGAAGGCTTTAGGCTGGCTTGCTAAGGGATTTGGTCCTGCATGTAACTCAGCCTGATTTGAGACCTCAAGGTTCACCTCTCCAAATATCACTTCACTGGCATCCTTTACCTCCTCAAATTGCAAAGCCACTCAGCTGCCCTTAGCCTGGGTTCTTGCACATGTGACAGGCCCAGATGATCCCTCCTGTCCTGAGTGGCCTGGGTCAGCCCCCTTGCAGTTGCAAGAAGAAGAGAGATAAACTGCCCTGTGTTGAGCTATCACACATTGGGATCCACCTATTACCTCAGTGTAACCTACCCAGACAATATGCTCCAGGATCACCTGCAATGTCATAGTATCGGCTCCTCTGATTGAGATTTGCCCTTCTTCAAACCCTTACCATCTCCGCCCCACATGTCTGTGACCCCTCTTCCTCAATAGCCTGCCAGTATTCCCTGTAAATTATGGGATCAAGTATCTAGCTCATCATCCTAGAACACAAGACCCTCTATTAAAGGGCTTATGGCCCATTTTTACCTCTTTAGCACTGGTCCTCCAAAGCAGTCCAGTAGAATGGGTGGAGAACATCCCACCCATGGCCTGGAGACCAAAATAGCTGAAACTCAAGAATAAGGAAGAAGCACAGACAGGGCAGCTTGATGGGCAGGTGGTGTGTGCAGTGGGCTCAGAAGGGCTTTGTGTGCGGTTGGATGCTCTGTGGTCACCATCTCAAAATTCTTCTGTTGCTGCTTTGAGTGTAGTTGACACACGATGTTACATTAGTTTTGGGTGTACAACTTAGTGATTTAACGAGGTTATAGTTTGCTGTGTTCACCACGAGTATAGCTGCCATCTGTCCCATTACATCGCTATTATCATATCATTGACTACATTCCTGATGCCCTGCTTTTTATTCCCATGACTTACTTGTTCTGTAACTGGAGACCCATACCTCTCTGCCCTTCACTCATATTGCCCAATCTCACACCCCAAATCTGCAACCATTGGTTTGCTGTCTGTGTTTATAGTTCTGATTCTGCTTTTAGTTTATTCTCTCTCTCTCTCTCTCTCTCTCTCTCTCTTTAGATTCCAGGTATGAATAGAATACCTGGTATTTATTTTTTTCAATCTGATTTAGCATAATTCGCCTCTAGGTCCATCTGTGTGGTCTCAAATGGCAAGATTTCATCCATTTTTTACAACTGCATAATATTCCAGTGTGTGCATTGTAAATAATGCTGCAATAAACATAAGGGTGCATATATCTTTTCTAGTTAGTCTTTTTATTTTCCTTCGGTGAATACCCAATAATGGAATTATTGGATCATATGGTATTCCTGTTTTTAGTTTTTTGAGGAACCTCCATACTGTTTTCCACAGAGGCCATATCAGTTTGCATTCCCACCAGCAGTGCACAAAGGTTCCATTTTCTCCACATCTTCATCAACATGTGTTGTTTCTTGTCCTCTTGATTTAGCCATTCTGACAGGAGTGAGATAATGCCTCATTGTGGTTTTGATTTGCATTTCCCTGATAATTAGTGATGATGAGCATCTTTTCATGTACCTGTTGACTATCTGTATGTCTTCTTTGGAAAAACGTCTATTCAGGTCCTCTGCCACTGTTTTAATCAAACTATTTGTTTGTTTGGTGTTGAGTTGTATAAGTTCTTGATGCATTTTCAAAATTAACTCCTGGGATCCCTGGGTGGTGCAGCGGTTTGGCGCCTGCCTTTGGCCCAGGGCGCGATCCTGGAGACCCGGGATCGAATCCCACGTCGGGCTCCCTGCAGGGAGCCTGCTTCTCCCTCTGCCTGTGTCTCTGCCTCTCTCTCTCTCTCTCTCTCTCTCTCTGTGACTATCATAAATAAATAAAAATTAAAAAAAATTCTAAAAAAAAAAATTAACTCCTTATTGGATATATCACCTGCAAATATCTTCCCCCATTCAGTAGATTGTCTTTTTGTTTGTTTGTTTGTTAATGGCTCCTTTTGCTGGGCAAAAGGTTTTTTTCCTATATATAACCTCAATAGTTTATATATATATATATATTTTTTGTTTCTTTTCCCCCTGCCTCAGGAGATGTATCTAGAAAAATGTTGCTATGACTGTTGTCAGAGAAATTACTGCTTATGGTCTTTTCTAGGATTTTTATGGTTTCAGTTTCATATTGAAGTCATTAATCCATTTGACTTTATTTTGTATATGGTGTTAGAAAGTTATCCAGTTTCATTCTTTTACATGTAGCTGTCCAATTTTCCCAGCACCATTTATTGAAAAGACTATATTTTCCTCATTGTATATTCATACCTCCTTTGTCATAGATTAATTGACCACATAAATGTGGGTTTATTCCTAGGGTCTCTATACTGTTCTATTGTGTAATTTTTTTTTTGCCAGTACCATACTGTTTTGATTGCTATAGCTTTGTAGTATATCTTGAAATCTAGAATTTGATACCCACAGCTTTGTTCTTTTTTTATTCAGGATTGCTTTGGCTATTTGGGTTCTTCTGTGATTCCATACAAATTTTAGTATTAATTTTTCTAGTTTTGCAAAAAAAATTCTATTGGTATTTTGATAGAGATTGCATTAAATATATAGATGTTTGGACATAATTTGGACATTTTGACAATCTTAATTTTTCCAATCATGAGCATGAACATCTTTCCATTTGTTTGTGTCATCTTCAATTTCTTTCATTTGTGTTTTATGGTTTTCAGAGTACAGGTCTTTCACCTCTTTGGTTAAGTTTTTATTTCTAGGTATTTTGTTCTTTTTTGTGTAATTGTATAAATAATTGTTTATTTAAATTTCTTTTTCTGTGACTTTATTGTTAGTGCATAGAAATGCTTCTGATTTCTGGCTATTATTTTTTATTCTGCTGTTTTATTGAATTTGTTGGTTACTTCTAATAGTTTTTGGTGGAATCATTAGGAGTTTCTATTTATAATATCATGACATTTCAAAGAGTGATGGTTTAATTTCTTTTTTACCATTATGGATGCCTTTTAGTTCTTTTTCCTGTGTGATTGATGCAGCTAGGACTTCTAGTACTATGTTGAATAAATGGGGCAAGACTGGACATCCTTGTATTATTCCTGACCTTAGAGGAAAACCTCTCAGTTTTTCACCATTGAGGATGAGGTTACCTGTGGGTTTTTCATATATGGCCTTTATCATGTTGAGGTATGTTCCCTCTAATCCCATTTTGTTGAGAGGTTTTTTTTTTAAAAAAAAGATTTTATTTATTTATTCATGAGAGACACAGAGAGAAAGGCAGAGACATAGGCAGAGGGAGAAGCAGGCTCCCTACAAGGACTCGATCCCAAGACCCCAGGATCACCACCTGAGCCAAAGACAGACTCTCAACCGTTGAGCCACCCAGGTGCCCTGAGAGTTTTTATCATGAATTGATGCTGAATCTTGTCAAAAGGTATTTTTACACCTATGGAAATGATCATATGATTTTTGTCCTTCATTTTATTGATGTGGTGTATGATGTGGACTTATTTGTGAATATTGAACCATCCTTGCATCCCAGGAATAAATCCCGCCTGATCATGGTGAATGATCTTTTTAATGTATTGTTGTATGTAGTTTGCTAATATTTTGTTGAAGAATTTTGTATCTATGATCATCAGGGATATTGGCCTGTAGTTCTCTTTTTTTGTGGTGTCTATAACTGGTTTTGGTATCATCATAATGCTAGCCTCCATAGAATGTATTTGGAAGCTTTTTTTCCTCTCCTGCTTTTGGGAATAATTTGGGAAAAAATAGGCATTAACTCTTCTTTAAATGTCTGGTTGAATTCATTTAAGAATCCAGCTGTAATTTTATTTTTTAAAATTTTTTTGGTAGTTTTTTGAAGACTGATTGAATTTTGTTACTTGTAATTGTCTTTTTAGGTTTCTATTTCTTTCTGGTTCAGTTTTGCAAGATTTCTTTTTCTAGGAACTTATCCATTTCTTCTAGGTTGTCCATTTTGTTAGCACATAATTTTTCATAGTATCCTCTTATACTCCTTTGTACTTCTGTGGTAGCAATTGATACTTCTCCTCTCTTTTTTTCTGATTTTACTTATTTGATTTTTTTTTCTCTTTTTTTCTTGATGAGTCCAAGCTAAGGGTTTGTCAATTTTTGTTCATCTTCTCAAAGAACCAGCTGTTGGTTCAATTGATTCTTTCTTTGGGGGGTGTGTCTCTAACATAATTATTTCTTCTCTGAACTTTATTTTTTTCTTTTCTTCTACTCACTTTGGATTTTGTTTGTCTTTTTCTACTTCCTTTAGGCATGAGTCAGGGTGTTTGATTTTTTTCTTATTCGTTGAGCTATATACTTGCTTCTTAGAACTGCTTTTGTGGTGTCCCACAGATTTTGGACTGGTGTGTTTTCATTTTCATTTGTCTCCATGTATTTTTTAAATTTTCTTCTTTAGTTGCTTCATTGACACATTGGTTGCTGGGTACCATGTTGTTTAGTCTGCATGTTTTTCCCCCACCTTTTCTTGTGATTTATTTCTATTTTCATACTGTTGTGGTTGAAAAAGATACATGATATTATTCTTAAATTTATTGAAACTTGTTTCATGGCCTAATATGTGATCTATTCTGGAGAAGAGTGTTCCATGTGCACTTGAAAAGACTGCATTCTGTTGTTTTTGGATAGAACATTCTTTATATAACTATTATGTCCATCTACTGTAATGTGTTATTCAAAGACATGATTTCTTTATTGGTTTTCTGTCTAAACGTTCCATTCATTGATGTAAGTGAAATGTTCAAGTGCTCTATTATTGCACTGCCATCAATTTCTCTTATTATATCCAATAATATTTGCTTTATGTATTTAGGTGCTCCAATGTTGAGTGCTGGAGACATTTACAAGTGTTATATCTTTTTGTTGGGTTGATCCATTTATTATTACACAATGCCCTTCTTTGTCTCTTGTTGCAGTGTATTTTGTCTGATATAAGTATTGCTACCCAGACTTGTTTTTGCTTCTATTTGCATGGTGAACATTTTTTCCAACCTTTCTTTTTCAGTGTGTATGTTATTTTAGGTCTGAGGTGAATTTCTTGTAGGCAGCATATAGATAGGTCTTTTTTTTTTTTTTAAGTAGTCATTCTGCTACTCTATGTCTTTTGATTGGAATATTTAAGCCATTTACATTTACTGTAATTATTGATAGGTATGTATTTATTTACATTTTAAATGTTTGTTTTCTGGTTATTTTTGTAGTTCTTTGATCCTTTCTTCTCTTGTTCTCTTTCTTTGTGAGTATAGTGTTTTCTTCTTATTTTTTGTGTATCTATCATAGGTGTTGGGTTTGTGGTTACTGTGGGGTTCATATATAACATCATAGGCAAATATTCCATATTAATTTGGTGGTTATTTAAGTTCAAACATATTTTGAAAAAAAAAAAAGAGCCCCTTTGTCTTTCCTTTTCACCCCCTCCCTCACATTTTATGTGTGTATTGGCACAAGATATGTCCTTTTATTCACATTTTTCTTATGTCTAATTATGGAATTTATGGAATGGAATTTATTTATTATGCCTTTTCCACTTAAAGAAATCCCTTTAACATTTCTTGTGAGGGTGGTTTAGTGGTGATAAACTCCTTTATCTTATGTGTGTCTGAGAAAACCTATCTCTCCTTCAGATCTGAATGATAATCCTACCAGTAAAGTATTCTTGGTTATAGATTTTTTCCTTTCAGCCCTTTGAATATGTCATGCCACTGTCTTCTGGTGTGCAAAGTTTCTGCAGAAAGATCTCTGGTAATCTTATAGGTTTTCCCTTATAGGTAACTTTTTGTTTCTGTCTTGCTGCTTTTAAGATTCTCTCTTTATCTTTATCCTTCAATATTTTAATTATCATGTGCCATGTTGTGAACCTCCTTGAGTTCATCTTGTTTGGAATTCCCTGTGCTTCTTGGACTTGGAAGTCTATTTCCCTAGGTTAGGGAAGTTTTCAATTATTATTTCTTCAAATACATTTTCTATACTTTTCTCTCTTCTTCTTCTTCTGGGACCCCTATCATGTGAATCTTTGCTTGACATTGTCAAAGAGATTTCTTAATCTGTCCTCATTTTAAAAAAGTTCTTTTGTTTGGGACACCTGGGTGACTCAGCGGTTGAGCATCTGCCTTCAGCTCAGGGTGTGATCCCGGAGTTACAGGATTGAGTCCCACATCAGACTCCCTACAGGGAGCCTGCTTCTTCCTCTGCCTATGTCTCTCTGTGTCTTTATCTGTGTCTCTCATGAATAAATAAATTAAATATTTTAAAAAATAAATGAAATAATTATTCTTTTCTCTTTTTGCTTTTCAGCTTGTGTGCTTTCCTCTACTCTTTCTTCCAGATCATTGATCCTTTCTTCTGCCTCCTCTAATCTACTATTGATTCCCTTGTGTGTTTTTTATTTCACTTATTGTATTCCTCAGCTCCAATTGGTTCTTTTTAATATTTTATTTCTCTTTATTGAAGGTCTCACTGAGTTTTTCCATTCTTTTCTCCAGCCAGTGAGTATCTGTACCATTATTTTTAATTCTTTATCAGGCATACTGTTTTTCTCTTTTTAATTTAACTCTTTTACTGAGGTTTCTTCTTGTTCTTTCTTTTGTGGCATATTTCTCTGTCTCCCCATTTTGCTTGACCTTCTGTGTTTGTTTTTTACATTAGGGAAAATAGCTATTTCTAAACTAGAAGGAGTGGTCTTGTGTATGGATGCCACGATATAGATTGTGTGTACTTGGTGACTTTTGCTGACTGGCTGAAGTTAGTTTTTTCTTTTAAACTGTGAGAATTTTTTAAAACAGAATAAAGAAAATAATGATAATAAAGGAGAAAAGTAATATAATAAAAAAGGAGAAGAAAAAAGAATGTGAACAAGAAAAAATTTAAAAACCAGAAAGAAAGAAAAAATAAATCAAAACAAGACACATTTTAAAAAGTAGAAGAAAATAAAATAGTAAAAAATTTTTAAAAATTAAGAAACAACACAAAACCAGAGCTTGTTTACTGTGCCCCAGCACCACAGGGCAGCTGGTGTGGGCTTGTGGACCCTGGAGTCACAGAGGTCACCAGCTCACTGTGAGCCAGACCCTGTTCCTGTCTGGACTTTTAGGGTGGAAGAGGAGAGAGTGTTCCCATAGCTGTTTGGCCCTTTTAAACTGTGACACTTTTTTTTTGTGCCCCAGTGCAACTGAGGCTGGTATCTGCTCGTGGACCTTGGGCTCACTGAAGTTGCAAGCTCACTGAGATGACCAGACCTGCCTATTAGGGTGTTTGGATCCTACTCTAGTCCCAGTTTCTAAGGTGGGGTGAGAATATAAACTGTGTTACTCTCCAGTCCCTCTGACCTGGAGAGCTTTCCTGAAGCTCCTCCTCCACTTCACAGAATTCTAGTGTTATCTCTCTTATATGCTAGTTTCTCTTTTAAATCTTGGCTTTTTTCCTGTCCCCAAGGACAGTGAGATCTGTTCCCTGTCCCCTCAGTGCTATCCCTCCTCACTGCTGTTGGCAACTTTGGAGGTGGGGGTTCCTTTTGTTACTGTGTCTCTGTCTCTTGCTGTTCTCACTGTCTTTGGTTATCTAGTAGCTGTTTAGTTCACCTCCAGTTCTTCTTTAGGAGGAAGTGTCCTACTAATAAGTATAATTTGGTGTTTTCCAGTGGAGGAGGTAAGTTCAGGGTCTTCCTACTGCCATCTTGAACTGGAACCTCGTGCACCATCTTGAAATTCTTAATAGTTTGGGGTTATTCTTTTTAGCAAGAAGCCCACATTTTGATTTTGCACTCGGCCCTGCACATTATGTACATGTAAAACCAAATGGCCCACATGAGAGCTCTAGGGCATGTTAGCAGCAAGATGGTGACTTAAAGGACCACCCCTGGGAGTGGCACAGTGGAGACACACACACAGCCAGGAGACCAGGAATCCATGTTTGTGCCCACACATAGACATGTGCCAAATCCTGAGTGGTCAAAGAAACAGAACGGAGACTAGGCTGCCTGCAATCCTGCAGGTGGGTGATGAATAAAGAAAAATCTTTTCTGTTATTATTACGGGGAACTTCCTGTAATCCATTGGCAGTGATCACCTGAAGCAAAACAGGCCTCAGCTAAAAAGGAAAAAAAAGCTGGCTTAGGAAAGAAAAACCATACATTCAAAAACAAGAAAGTTTGAAAGCACTTACTTTCTCCCATATCCAGGGAGGCAGCTTGAGAGAGGGCTTATGCCAGATTTAGAATCTTCCATATATATTTTAAAAATTTATTTATATTCTTTTGAAAAGGAAAAGGAAAGAAAAAATTCAAGTGTTCACCCAGGAAACATAACTTGACTCTTGTGTTTGGTCTTGGATAAACACACAGAAACACAGAGGAATCATTACATACTCCTTCAGCAAATCAATAAAGGTCTGTGGCTACTCAAAAGGACCAGCATATTCAGGATCATAACACATAATGGACTCTTGGTGAATACCTGCTACAAGAATGCATGAACTCTGGTCAACAGATTAGCAGGATTCCAGAGCCTGGGAGGTAGGCAGAGGTAAGAAGAGACATAACAGAGGGAGAAACAAAACAAACAAAAATTAACAAGCAGGCCCCAAACTTCTATTTATTCATTGAAACTAGAGAGAGTGATGGGATCACAGAAGAAAAACATGCGCTGGTTAATCTCACACCATTAAGAGGACCATGCTGGAGGCCACACTTTGTCTGATGCTCTATATGCACACCTGTGCAAGAGCTTTACATGGATTAAACTTACTTAATGTTTGTGACGACTTATGAAGCAATGGAGATTATTCACAATTTACAGAATGAGGGAACTGACATACAGTGAAATGAACTGACTCGCCCTTTTAAAACACACAGATGCTAAATGAGGTTGAGGGGTCCAGTGCCTGGCCAGATCCTCTAGGTGATTTCTCAAGTCCAGCTTTGGATCCTAACCCTAGCAGGCCTCATTGGAGAAAACTACCTTCTCTGCCATATCAAAGGGGGTGCACAGCCAGAGCATCCTGGTCTCAGGAGGAGTTGCAGGCAGGGACCAAGGTCCCTCTGCTGGCCATGCTCTCAGTGGTATTCCTGGCTCAGCTGTCCCCATTTCTTAGTCTCCAATTGGGGCCTTTGTCAAGGTCTTCCTTAGCCCCTCTGTGATCCTGCTGCTTCCCCCAGCCTCAGTGTCCATAAAACTGTCAGGACTCTGTCTGGGGTGTCTCCACAGTGATATATCCCCATGTCTGCACTTCACTGGGAACCATTCTATGCAGAGTGAGGGTAGAGTTGGAAAATGAAGGAACTGGTGCCTCTTCCCGGTTTTACCTCTCACTTATACTCACAGTGAGTGACTAAAGGCTTACTTACCTCTTTCATTTTGGCCTGTTTTTCATAGACAGCTCTGATGCCTGGCAGCTCATATCATTCTCCTGACAGAGGTCTGTTTCCTTTTGGTTTCATGCTCTCCATCTCCAGTGAATGTCACACTAAATGAAATAAATGTGGTTTAAATGCCAGAGGATGGATTCCCGTGGGCTGGCCTAGTCTTTCCTAAAGAAGCCTCCTACCTAGACAAGGATGCTGTGGTTTGTCTTGAGGTATTACAGAAAGCATGGGGAGATTAGATGCAGGTGTTCCCAGAAAGAAAGTGTTGTGAGAGCACAGGTGTTGTGATCCTCAAAATTGATTTGTTAGAGAGAAACCTATGGTTGGCAGGTGACACTGTTTCCTTTGGTTTCTGTGCATATGTGAGATTTAATTTAATAAGAATGTCACCTTTTTCATGTACCTCTCCGAATCACTGGGGGAGACTGCTGCTGTCCCAACATTTGAATTGGGAGCTTGGCATGGATGAATAGGACAGGAAGATTTTGGAGGAGCTGAAATTTCTTTTCTGTTGATTCAGTAGTTGGCCCATTAGCTAGAGATCAGAAATCAGTGGACTCATTCATGAACTGATAGAGCTTCTCTTTACACTTCTATTATTATAAAGGATTTTTTAAAATTTAAGTTAAATCCCTTGTTTTGTGTTTTAGTCAGGGTTCTCCAATAAGTTAGATAGAGATATGTAAGAGGAGATTTACTCCAGGAATTGGCTCATGTGATTATGGAGGCTGGCCTACAAGCTGGAGAGCTAGTGTAGATGAGCCTGAGTCCAAGGACTCAAGTCAGAAGTCCTGATCTGAGTTTGAAAGCGGGAGAACTGGGAGTTTTGTTGTTCAACGGCAGAACACAGATGTCTGGGGTCAAGCAGAGAGAGAAAAGGAATGTGCCCTTCCTCTGTCCTTTTGTTCTTTCTGGGCTCTTAATGGACAGGATAATACCCCCCCCACCCCCCCACACACACTGGGGAGAGTTGTCTGCTTGACTCAGTTGGCCAGTTCCAATGTTAATCTGACCAGGAAAGACCCTCATTGACATGCTCAAAAACAATGTTTTACTGGCTACATGGGCATCCTTTAGCCCAGGAAAGTTGACACATAAAAGTAACCATTATATTCTCTTTATAATGTTTTCATTATACCAGTAATACATATTTGTCTTAGAAAAATAGAGGCCACCTGGGTGGCTCAGTGGTTGCGCATCTGCTTTTGGCTCAGGTTGTGACCCCAGGGTCCCGGGATTGAGTCTCATATCAGGCTCCCTACAGGGAGCCTGCTTCTCCCTCCATCTGTCTCTGCCTCTCTCTCTGTTTCTCATGAAAAATAATAAATAAAATCTTTAAAAATGGAAAATACAGATTTTATAATAATTATAAATTACCCACCTTCCAATGACCCAGCTAAATTCATTATGGATTTCATGTGGATTTATGTCCATAATGTTTTGTTTAATACATGTTATGAATCTCTATTATTTGCAAGTATTTGTATCTGAAAATAACTTGGACTTCAATTCTTGGCTGTTTTAAAACACACAGGCCTAACCCTAGCAGGCCTCATTGGAGAAAACTACCTTCTCTGCCATATCAAAGGGCAAAGTTACTTTTGAAAATTTAAGCATGCAGTAAGTCTGGAACACACAGCTATGAGATGTTAGAGAAAACTTAATTCAACAGGAGGTAAGCAAGAACTCCAAGCCTGAGAATGCCAATTGCTCCCACTTGCTAAGACCACTGTCCATGTAAGATGGTCCCTATTCCTTCTGCTTGCGCCACCTTGATATTCTAGTCTGGCTGAGAGAAGCTTATTCCATCAACTGAAAGGCACCATTTGAGACTGAGGTACCTGCATTCTTGCTGATGGAAGCATGTTGTGTTCATTGAACAAAATGAAACCAAGCTGAATTTCTCTAAGTTCAACACTTTTTTAAAGGCAGAGTTTTCACCTGTAGCAGATGATTCGGCTTCCTGTAAAAATTGATCTGCCATTTTTTCTAGCATACAAATGTCTGATACGGGCTCCACTACTAGTAAGTAAAAAAGAAATAACATCTACCACTCATTGGACCGATTTCTATGGCACACCCTCTGTGCTAAGGGTTTTAATATATTTTTTATGATGTAATAATTAACTCAGTGAAGGAGGCATTATTAACACAGTTTTATAAATGAAGTGATTATTGTCCAAATTATTTTACTTATGCCCAAGCATAAGTAAAAACTTATGTGATGTCATGCAGCCTTCATACAGAAGCAGAACTTAGAGCATCATTCTAAGGTTGATTGTCCTTCCCCACACAGCACTTAGCGCTCATCCTGGAAAGAATTGAATTGAGTGATTATTTACAAAATGAACTCAATGATAAGTCTTTACTCAACCGTGGTGATTTAGAACATAGGTATCCTCTCTTCTGCGACCCTGAAAGTGCTCGAAAATATCATGGTTTAAACCACTGATCATCTTGGTGAAAAGAACTGTGTCAGGATCTCCAATAATTAAATTATCAGTAGCATCCTCTTCTCCCACAGCCCCCCAAAACAAACCTTCAAGAAATTAAGATTTCAAATATTTATTTTAAAATGTACTTTATTTTAAAGACTCTCATGATTAGGAGAGATGATTACCAAGAAGGACCTTAAGTATATTCATATCTTAGGAATTCTTACTTATGACTTATGAAATAATAAAAAAAACTTAAATACAAATACTCTCATTAAAAATTACTTGTAATTGCAATAACAAAAAGGGACCATAAATTTAAGACTTAGAATATAGAAAATATTTGTAACATTAAATTAAAAATTGTAAAACTATATATATAGTCTGAGCATCAACATGTAAAAAGAAAAAATATGCATATCAACAGCCTGGAAGAGAAATCAGCAAAATTTTTAACAGGTGTTCTTTCAGAGTGGTGAGATTGCAGGTACATTTTTCTTCCTTATATTATTTTGCACATGCTCTTTTTTTTCTTTGCTGAGCATATGTTGCATTTAAAGAGAAGAAAAATAAAATTTCCATTTGCAACCACAAGCTGGTCATTGATACAGGTCCTTCTCACTTTTAATGGGCATATGTTCACCTGGAGAACTTGTTCAAAATGCAGATTCCAAGTAAGTGTGAGATTCTGAATCTCAAACAAGTTCTCAGGTGATGCCAGTGCTGCAGGTCTAAGGACCACACTTTGAGTTAGGTTTCATGTAGAATAAGCAAGAAAGAAAATCATTGTGGAGCCACTTAAATCTGAGAGTTAGAGCCTAAGAAGCTTCCCTTGCAAATTCTTTTCTTGAAAACCTGAGTCAGTAAATTTTGCTTAATGGCTACCTAAATCTCCCCTGTTGGCACGTGAGCCCCCATTCCTTTCCCAATTGCGCTGTGCTCTGCACGAGTTCTAAATGCACAGTGCAGCTCTCAGGGTTCTCTTCTCCAGGGTAACCTTCCTTTGCCCCTGTTTTGAAATTAAATTCCATTTGTTCTGCTCATGTTGGCACAAAAATTGTCTCAAGTTAGTTTAATAAAACCATCACTAAAACAATTTTCTTGAGTAGTGTAATTATAGAGCTAGTAATTAGATCCTCGCTAAATGAATAGCGTAGTTAGATTACATTTAGGCAAGTGCCACACACCCCATTCCGTTTTAATCACCCCTTAAATGCAATCCTGTTTGTTTGCATGAAAGGGCTTTTAAACTGGTAATAGTAAGACCATCATATACACTCTAGTAAGATAATACCACCTATAAAGTTAGGGAAATTTGGCATAGACCGCATTGCCTATTATGTCTACCTGTGGTGGCAGGAATGGGATAGATGAGGGGAGGCTTTCCCAACATTCTGTCAACATGGTGGGGACATCCTATCTTTCAACTCTGGATACGATAGGAGAGTTTACTGAAATCTGAGCTGGACATCTATGGCCTCTGCTGGAAACATGGTCACACCACAGAAGTATGCATGTGAAACTCTGCACTCTGCTTCAGCCTGTGGAGTTGCCACCTTCATGGGTCTTTAATTCAGGTACTTCTGCATGGGCCCTTGACTCTCTCTGTTGTTGTTGTTGTTGTTGTTGTTGTTGTTGTTTTTTCAGTGCTTGGATTTGTATATCACAGAGCTGCTCTTGGAACTTCCCACTCTAATGAAACTCTGGTGGGAATCTACACATGCCGTTAGCCCACAGTGCTCTGTATGCAGACAGATTTACATTATAGAAAGTTCCACTTGATATGCAAGAACCACCCAGTTTCCCACTGGAGATAATCTGACTTTCACTTGTCTCATGATTTCAAAAGGACGGAGCACTCCTAATAGTTACTGGTTGTTAGGTGTCTAACACTGTACTGCATGCTTTAGACGCGCCATTCCACTTGATTTGTCTGATAATCTACTTTCCCAGATGAAAAAGTGAAGCTCCAAGACAGGTTGTATAATTTGCCCAAGTTCAACCTGCTAAGAAATGGCAGCAGAAAGTAGATGCAATGCTTTCCTAACTCCAGGGCCCAAATTCTTAAACGCTATACTCAATTGATACCAAGGATGTGAAGCAACTATGTTCTACACTGGAGTGTCATGTGTTCTAGTCTCCTGCAGGGTAGTGAGAAAAGTGTGGTACCATGAGCAGCCCTGGCTTCTCCCGATGCTTCTAGTTTCTTCAACTTGGGACCTTCAATTTCCTTATTTATAAAACAAGAGTAATTGTATCCATACCACTTACATCTTTGGTGCGTATATGCATGCAGGCACGTAAAAAAACAGATAAGTATGCAAAAGCATCCTGTAAAATGGAAAATGTTATCGCATATAAATTATTATTATTATGACTTCATCAGATCCAGAATATGCATCTCTTAATAAACTGAGCTCATCTCTAGAGTAGCTTACATGTGGAATGACACATCAAGAAAAAATGGTATTACATTATGTATAAACATTATTTATATTCATATATTTAACTTACTAAACTATCATAGTCATACAAGTAAAATGCCTCCATAGATGTTGTAAGCCTTCTTTTACATTTTATTTTTTATCCTGGTTTCAATTTGCATGCTTTCGGTTCCCTCTTCAGTAATAGAATTACTCTGTTCTCGGCTGATTGATTCTAGGAATTTGCTGAATGCAGCCAAACTATGACATATTTGCATTTTTAAGGCTTGAAATGTTCTTTCAGCTTTTAAAATGAATTTATTTTGAGGAAATGTATGACTTCTTGAACTAATGGCAAATTAAGTTAATAAAATTCATACCTGCTGTGGGCAATGATGATTATTTATCAAAAGGAAAATAAAGCAAAGGCTAAATTCCACACTCCCTAATTGGTCACATTTCAGATTGATTTCACTGGCAATATTTTCTATTTGGGATTCTCATATTGAGGCATTGAACCGATGATTCTCCCTTTCAAGTTGCTTATATCTTTAGCCTTCTCTCTCGGAAGCCACTACTGTTGACATTGGCTCCCTCTTCCCTCCTCCCACCTAACCACACAGCCATCAAAGTTTTCTCCCCACACCTGTTTGCTGTAGAGCATACACTCACAATATTACAATTTTCATTTTCCCTAAGATATATGTTTAATTTGTTTGAAATTGTGTTGGCTAATGACTTATTAACGCCATCATTTTTTTAAAATGAACTTGAAGAAATCTGAGGAAGATGAGACACAAGTCTGGAATTTAGGCATATTTTCCTCAAGACCCTTCTATCCACAGGCTTTGGCACTATCTAGCGCAGTGTCCTCACTCACACTATCAGTTAATGCCCTTGAAGTAAGACCAACTCAAGAGGATTTAAAAATTATGTGATTTCTGACAATACAGATGACTCTAGATAGATTTGACTTAATATACTTTTAAAGGAGACCATGAATCTAGTTCATCTGAGCCTGGATCAATTATGAATCATGGGATAAATGAGCAAATATTTATATTAATAGATGCGTATCTCAAATACACACTCCTCTTGAGGCCAAACTAGAGTCTTTTGTGTAGTTTCTTTTATAAATTTGCTCCAAAGGACATTGATCTGTGATTTTACAAACAATTTATCTCTAATCTAGAGCCCTAGAACTTTCTCAGACTCTGAAATTGGGGATAGTGGTTTTTTGCTGTTATTTACACCATAGATCATACCAGAATTCACTTAGTTCCATTTTTTTCATAAGGATGCAGTATTGAGGATGGAAAAGGGTGCAAAGTAATGAGCACAAAAAGCAGACTATTTAGAGAAAAAAAATCTCAAAGAGTAAATGTAGTTAGAGATGCCAAGTAAACTGTCAGATAAAGAGTCATTTAGCGAAGCCACACCAGGGGTTACGAAAATTTAGTAGAGATATTTCTGGCAAGTATACAAAGAACAGATCAGAAGAGATCATGACTAGCTTAGAAAATTTATCACCAAAAGCGGGTAGTCTCCAGAGTTCAAATCAAATCAATACAATTTGATTCAATGCAACAAGTGTTCATTTAGTAAATACTATATACACAAATACACTGTGGTAGGGGCTCTAATATTTAATACATTGCCCCTGATATTAAAAAATTGATATCTAGAAGGGATAACTGTGAGCAAGGCAGTGACATCATTAAGTTGTGTTTGGAGAAAGAAAGACCATCTGGAAGGAATGTATATGTGGGTTGCCCGGGTGGTGATGGAGAAGGCAGAAAGAGTATTGGGAAGCTCTAGTCTATAGGGGAGCAACACCTTCTTAAGTTACTGAGATGGAAGCAGTAATGGGAAGTACAGGGAAAGAAAAATATGGAAAACAGGGCTGATTTGGCCTGGACTTCACGAGCAGAGGGGAAGGAAGACTCTGATGATGGTAGTAGCAAATGGGACCCACACTTCATACAGATTTTTGCAACCTACCAGAGTAGAGAGGGGTCATCTTCAGAAGAGCCTGGATGGCTGGGGTGGGTCTCTACATCTAAGTAGATGTTTGAAGCACCAAACTTCCTCATTAAAGAAGAGCAATCTGAGAGCCGTGCATAAGTGCATTGCAAAGAAACTGAACTCGGAGAGAAGACCTCAGAGATGATGAAATAGTTGGGGTGGTAGCCACAATTCAGTAGAACTTAACTGCAATGCGTATGCAGTGGGAAAAAATAAAACAAAGAGGACATAGTTTAGGTGCATTTGTCTATGCAATTTTAACTTGTATACTGAGACAGAACAAATATAACTGCCTCTGTCCATGTAACTCGCCTCTCTTCCACCCTACTGCACTTCTGGTCCGGTAAGAGGTTACCACCCAAACTGATGTGTTGACAGTGATCACTGAACAGAGAAGATGAATGTGACTCCTGTTTACAGAACATAGTAATTCAGTGAAGGCAGGAATGGGGATGGTGAGTGATCAAAGATGACACCAGGTTCTTTAGTTCAGGAGACTAGAAGAACGTCAGTCCCATAAAGAGAAATCAAGACATTGAGAGTAGTGTTAGGTTTCAGACACTAAGAGTTTGAGGTGGTGATAGGTGGACATCTACATAGAGAAATGCAATAGAAATTTCAGAGCTGGAGTGAAGAAGGAGCAGACCTGAGTGTGAAGGCTTCGAATATAAAGCATTAAAATTGTAGTGGAAACCAGAGGGGTGATTAACTTCCTTAATCATTAATAAATCAATTGATTAATTAATAAATCAATCTCCATGATGGTTGATGAAGAAGCCACATTCATCAGCCCATCTTTGTTCCAGTGGTCCAGTTGGGAGCAGATAGATTTCCCAAAGTGGAAATAACCTAGATTTCTTTCTTTATATTCCCATGTAAAGAGACAATAGACCATGATTTTGTTGATTTAATCAGCCTAGCCTGCTAAACCAGATAATTAAGGCTCCCCTAGCATACTTCTCTTCTCATCTACTTTGTACCTAAATTACTCAATTTATATGGCTCTATTGATTAAATATCCAACTCCTCCACTTTTTGTGGGGCACAACCATTTATAAATCTTAAAGGAATTTTCCAAAGAACTTACCCAGATTTAAGATTCTCATGCCATGAAAGCAAACCTACACCAGAGCTTTATACTGATAAGACTACTTTGCATGTCTCTAATTCTGTTCTGGGCATTCCTGGTCAGTCATTGAGAAGTTGAATATATTTTAAAAATTAGAGAGATTGAAATAATCAAGACCTTTTCTCAATCGTTTGCTTCCATCAGATTAAACAAGAAAGAATAATCTTGACACGAAAGAAAAATTCTTTATTTGTGTAAATGACCAAAAATTAACAAAGATGAAAATCATAAAGGTCTACTGCAGTGCAAATTTTCAGGACTTTTGAAACTGAGTGTGTGAGTTATTTGTGAGGAAGATTGTTGGTTCTACCTCTAAGATTTATATATATTTTAATGTGTAGAGCAGAAGTGTAGAGAAGTCTGATTTATGATCTTTGTGACCTTGGAAAAGGCATCTGACCTTTTTGGGTATCAATTTCTTCATAGACAGACATGTTTATACTACATCCATGCCTTTCAAATGTGCTCTGAGGAGGCCTTCAGAATTTGCCTTGGGGAGGGGGGGGAGCTGTGCTGAGACTCTGAGCTTTGCCCATGGTGGCCCCATTTACTTTATTTGTTTAGTATTTCCTTGAGTTTTTTTTTTTTCCTTACATTAGTGATTCTGCAAGCTTAAAAAGTAGGTTTTCAAACCCTCAGACAAGACACCCTCTACACATTTCTAAAGTTTGCAGCAGCTAAATTATTGTATCCTGGGAGCCCTATAGAATAATATTGTCATGACTGGTCAAATGCTCAATAATGACTAAACATGCCAAAGGGGTTGGGAAGCAGAGAGAAGGTTCCACTCCTGGGGGTGCCTGGCTGGTTCAGCCAGTAGAGCATGCAACTCTTGATCTCAGGGTTGTGAGTTCAAGCCACACATTGGGTATAGAGAAGGTACCACATCTGGTTTGGCAACCGGGAGATTGTGCATTACGAATTCCCTGCTCTAGGTTTGCTCTTCACTCTCCTTCAATTAAGATCTCAACTTCTCAGAGGGGCTGCCCTGACTGTCTTTGTAGATGCTGCAGTCTCCTGTCTCCCCTCCCCAACCCCTACCCCCCTCACAGCACACCTCACACACTCCCAGACCCCTTACTCTGCTCTTCTTGACCTTTCAAGGAAGGGGCCCTATCTATCTTGCTCATTGTTGTTCCTATTTCCAGTTGGAAGATCTGATTGGCCCATGATTCTCAGTGCTGATGGGGCTCATTAACTGGTTCTGAATGACTGGGCAAACCAGGTAAGCCGATGAAGCATGGTCTTGGCAAAGTTCAAGCTACTTTCTGGATGTCATTTCTTATTTGTTGCTCTTTATTTAGCACAAAGGCTCTTTCTTCTCTATTAGCCCCTTTTTCTGAAATATGTTCTTCATCAGTTTGGGCTGCTATAACAGAATACCATGGGCTGTGTGGCTTACACAACTATTTCTCATAGTTCTGGAGGCTGGGAGTCCAAGGCCAATGTGTAAGCATGGTTGGGGTCCTGGTGAGCATCTCCTTCTGGTTCATAGATGCTGCCTTCTTACTGTGTTCTACTCTTATTTTCAGGACTCCATGTTAATGACCTCATCTAAACCTAATCCTCTCCCAAAGGTCTTATCTTATAATACAATCCCATTGGGCATTAGGGTTTCACCATATGAGTTTGAGGGGGATACAAATGTTTAGTCCATAGTTGATTTAATTAAATGTCAAACAAATCTTATTATGTCTTAATTTACTGGGATAATTTACTCAGAGCTATATGGCCAGTCCCAGGGTTTAAAACTCTCCAAGGAGACTTTGTAGTATGACAATGGCTTTTGGCACATCATCAGATGGCAGAGTGAGTATTTTGAGAAGTATGCTATGTCCTTCCTACTTTCTATGGTGACCATGGTCACATGGGTCACAGAGCTTTTAAGAGGTGGGATTTGAGGGGAGAAGGGAAACATCACCAATACTCCTACACATACCCTAGGAGTAAAGATATAATGTAGGCCAACAGGTCAGGAGATAATTGCCATTGAAAAGATAATTTGTTGTGTATAGTTCTCAAGAAGAGAGGCCTGCCAGCCAATGCAGGACTACTTGGGGCAGCACCAGAGTCAGCCAGGAGGCAGATAGAGTGAGGAGAAAATGTGGGTAAGGGCCCTCATTGTGGTTTCTATAGAAAGAAATGAGTGAAGCAGGGTAAACAGGCTGAGATTGGCTAGTTTGAATAATATCAGCAGGCTGTCGGCATAGGGACTCTGGCCTGTTGTCTGGCACCTGGTTCTGGGGTTATTAGAGCAGGTGGATTAGTGGCCCTGAGTGTGAGAGTCTGATGGAGGGGGTGGTTGGCTCATGGCCTCTGGAACAGTGGGTTTGCACCTGAAAGATGTACTCCCAGCTGAGCGGTTTGCTATTTCTAGGAATTAGCAATCCTCCCCCAGGGTCAACAAGGCTCCAGATGTCAAAGTCTTGGAAATAGCAAAAAAAAAAACAGAAAGGAATGATTTAATTCAGTTATTTCATTTAAGAAACATAAGACTTGCACAAAATAATTGTCCTGTTGTTTGTGGCAAGGAATTATTTTCATCCATGAAGAGAAGAGAAATTTAATCCTTGCAGTGGAATGGCCACAGACAACGTGAGAAAAGAAAATAAAGATCCAGCTCCCAACTATCAGGCACATCGTGGAAGTACTAAATGATAGGAACAAATAGAAATGAACACAAGGCAGAAAAATGAGAGATCAGACACCCCTTTCTCTTCACACCACACAGCGTATTTAATAAAACCACACAACCCACTCAAGGAAGGCTTTGAAAGCATTGTCTTTAATATGCTCAGAACATCTCCTCTGCCTGTGTCTCAGCAAAAGGCAGAAACTTTGTCCTGAATGTTTCCTAAAAGTTTGGAAACCTAGATGTGAGAATTTTTTTTTTTTAATTTAGATTCAATTTGCCAACATATAGTGCATCATTAGTTTCAGATGTAGAATTCAGTAACATCAGTTGTATATGCACCCAGTGCTCATCACATCACATGCCCTCCTTAATACCCATCACCCAGTGACCCCATCTCCCCACCCACCTCCCCTCTAGTGACGCTGTTTGTTTCCTAGAGTTAAGAGTCTCTCATGGTTTGTTTCCCCTCTCGGATTTCTTCCCATTCTGTTTTTCCCCTCCCTCCCCCTATGATCCTCTACACTGTTTCTTATATTCCTTATATGAATGAGGTCTTTCTCTGACTTATTTAACTCAGCATAATACCCTCCAGTTCCATCCATGTCAATGTAAATGATAAGATTTCATCGTTTTTGGTGGCTGAGTAATATCCCATTGTGTATAGACCACATCTTCTTTATCCATTCATCTGTTGATGAACATCTGGGCTCTTTCCATAGTTTGGCTATTTGGACATCACTGCTATAAACATTGGGGTACAGGTGCCCTTTTTAGTCACCACATTTGTACCTTTGGGGTAAAAACCTAGTAGTGCAATTGCTGGGTTGTAAGGTAGCTCTATTTTTAGCTTTTTGAGGAAGTTCCATACTGTTTTCCAGAGTGGCTGTTTTTAACAAACCTCTTGGACAAAAGCTGGGTGAACATGGGTGGTGGGAATGGCAGTTTTAACTGTAAACACTATTCATTTTTCTTTGAGGTGACACTGGCTTCTTGAGATGAAATGTACCCACTCAAACTTCAAAGAACTTTTTAAAAATCAAAAATGGTCTTTTTGTTCAAATAGAAGAGAAGCTGTTGGCACCCCAGCCTGCTTCTCCAAATTCGGTTACGGAGAACGTTTTGTCACTGAACATTAAATCACTGATTCCTAAGCAAATGTCTTAGATTCCAACTAGGAATCCTACTACTCCTACATTCCTATGCCAGGATCCAGGCTGACTGGGATGAACACAAACAGATCCTATATTGGAAATGGCCTCTGATAAGTTTGACTCTCAAATGAATTTTCCAAGTTATTGTTATGAAACGGTGGTATAATAATGTGCGGTGTATATACATTTTTAGTGGAAACAAAGAGCAAAATATGGTTTCTGTGGTTTGCAATACTCAGAAGTAATGCTTGTTGGGGAGCCTTCCATGTGCTGGCCAGATGCATCATTCGGAGCCACCTGACACGTGACAGCAAAGTTTGACTCAGAGGGTAAGCAAATTAGGGGTGGAAATTTTGCTGTCTTTCTTTTCTTAATATAGTAATCTGTGGCAACTTTCATTGTTTCTTTTCCATTATCATAGCTGCCTGCTATACTCTACCTTCGGGAACGTTTAAAGGTTAAAATAACTCAATTTTCCAACAAATTTTCTTTATTTAAAAATATTTTTTTCAAGTGGGAGAGTAACATAATAATCAGAAAAATAAGGCCATTAAAATGATATTTTCATATAACCCTTACTAGTATTTGAAAGTGCTCTTAATATGTTAGGGCAAACCATAGCAAGATACAAAAATATACTAAGAGTGTAATGTCAAATGGCTTGGTTTATTACTCTTTGTAAAAATAAAAAACACATTCTCATCTCAAGAAAGGGAAGCTTGCAACTATTTATGGTAACAAATGGTAACTTGATTTAGTGCAGTGATCATTTCACAGTATATACAAATATGAAATCATGTCCTACACCTGAAACTAATAAAATATTATTGTCAGTTAGACCTCAATAAAAAAGTAAATAATAAATAAAAACCTCAAAACTGTATGTAGAAAAAGACTGAAATAAATACTTTGCAATGCTAAAAAAATAAAAATAGATTTATTTTGTAGAAAAAACCCACTAACTTGGAAGATTCAGAAAAGTGTAAGGAAGGAAGATTTATATTTCCATCATTCAGAGAAACTCCCTGTAAACATTTGGTGCAATATTTTTTAGCATTGTTCCTATTTGATTTCTCTCTGTGTGTCCCTGTCCAGATCATATTACACCTACAATCTCATACTCTATTCTCCTCCATTTAATTTTATAATATCAATATTTACTATGCAATAAAAAAAATCATGACATCCTTTACATAGATTTAAAGAAGAGTCTATCACAAGTGGACTCTCATTTTTTAAAACCATTCCCTGTCTTACTGTGTTTTTTCTAATCTTTTATTAATTTAAAATAATGATGTAATGAACATTCTGGTAAATGAGTTTCCTGCTCACAGCTATTTTCCTACAGAAGGGGTGAAATAGTAATAACGATGTTTTGTCCTCCAAGGTGCCCAAGATTCCTTTCTTTCTTGTGAACAGCATGCATTTCCACAGAAGAAGACCAAAGCCATAAAAAGAAAACAGTCAGTCTTTTTAAGTTTTCAAACACATGGCAGAGAACTTTGTTTTGAACATCTGGTAGTTTTGGTTTTCAAGAGCAGCCTTCTTGAGACAGGAAAGTTTTTGTTGTTGGCTTACACTCATAGAGTCAAACCTTAAAAGAATCAAGGCATAGACTTCATATTATAAATAAAATATTGGAATAGCAGTTCTTAGCCTAGCATTTGTGAATAAAATAATATTTCAATATAATTTGTTGCCCATTGTAACCCTACGCATTTTATTTTGTGCATTTGAAACACTTTTCTGAAAAAAGGGGACACAGGATTCATCAGGCCACTAAATGGGTCCATGGTGCAAAGATGGGTAAGAGCTCCTGGTGAGGGAGAGCAGATGGCTTTCCCTTCAGAGCTAGGTAGATTGCTTGCACTGAGTGAGGCATGTGACCTGGAAACCATATAGGCACATATTGGTGATGTGTCTTTGGGAAAGGGGCTTTCTCCATGGGGTGTGTGTATGTGTGTGCTTGCGGGTTTAAAAGTCTCTATGCTACACTTCAATTGAGAATGCTAAAATGGGTTGCACCCCCATGAAGCAAGACTTAGAGAAGAGCCAAGTCCATCATGGTACCTGAGCTTCCTACTCAGATTGGCCTGGGCACAGCCTCATAGAGTGCTCGCATTCTAGAAGGACAAGAGTCCATCCGCACCTCCCCTTGCCTCAGAGAAACACAGAGTAGCTGAGAGGGTCTGGGCCACAGGTGTAGGACTACCTCACATGGGATAGCAGGATGCCAGAGCTGAAGGTGCAGACTGTCTGTGGACCGGGAGATGGTGCTGTACCAGCCCAGCTGATGCCACCGTGGAGAGAGAAGAAGACTCGAAGACCCAACTGGTCAGAACGTTTCAGCTGCAGTCAAGGCACAAGAAGTTGAGTGAGACGAATGGGAAGGTAGCAGGGGATGGCCTTGAGGAACCAGGACCATGCCCTAGCCACCAGTCCCCTCTCCCAAAGTCAGGTGCATCTTACCTCCCCTTTCCCCTCCTAGATCTGCAATGTGCTGTCAAGGGGCCTGGAGCAGGGGAGACTCTAGGGTCGATGAGTTTAAGTCTGAAATGCCTGAAAAAGCAGAAATGACAGGTTTTAATGGAAATTGACTGGATTGTATTTTCTGATTTCAGGAGATATAGGAACTTGAGATAGATACTTAGTCACACAAAAATCAAAGGGGTGTTTGGATTTTGTGGTTATTACATTCCTGCATCCTTCAATTTCATGATCTGTGAAAATATCATATACTTAGGAGAGGGTCTTTAAATGTCATATTTCTAAGTCAAATGGTAAAAATGGTATGAAGACTCTTTACATGGGCTTTTAATTTCTTTCCGGAAAAGCTCTGCTAATTATTCTTCCAAGCCACAAGTTCAATAGTGCTGAGTATTACAGTTGTTTAAATATTTTCTGATTTGATTTTTAAAAGCAGAGTTAATTGGGATGCTATTTTATTATAATTTTGAGTCATTTGTATTTTTTTGTGAACTGCATATACATGTACTTTGTTCATTTTATTTTGAGGAATATTATTTCTTTTCCCACTGAACAGAAAAGAATTTTAACATTTTAAAGACGCTAGAAAAAAAAAATAAAGACGCTAGCTTCCCCTATCATATTTGTTATGAGTATTTTCCCCAATTTACTATTAGCACTTGAATTTTCTTTATGAAGTCATTTTATATGCCCAGGCTATGTATTTTGGAGAATTATATATATTCATTTGCTTTTGGCATTGTGTCTACTGGCTTTGTGTTTTCCATAGTCTTGCCCATATATTTTTATTTACAATGGTTTCATTTAAAACTATTCATTCCGTCATTTCTAATGCATATTTAATGCATCTAAAATTTATCTTGGTGTGTCTTTGTGAGGGAAGCTGAGAAATCTAAGTTTTTTCAAACCTCTCATTTTATTGCACATCCTTGTTAAATAATTTCTTAACTCGGTTATTTTACAAAAGGTTATTGAATGCGTACTATGTGCAAAGCACTATGCTAAGCTCATATCACCTAGTAACAAAATTAAAAACTGTAAAAGAAGATCTTTCCTTTAGGAGCTTATAGCTTAATGGGGAGATAAATATTCAGTAAATAAATACATATTTATGAATCGTAATTTGGGCTGTAAAACAAAGAATAAGGAGAATAGAGAATAATAGGAGAGCCCAACTTTTGGGGCAACAGGGGCCTCTTTAAGAGAGTGATGTTTGAGTTTCATGTCTCATAAGTTCATTTCACACATACATTAAATTCTGTTTCTCTACTGTCTATTCTGTACCATTGAGCTGTTGGCTGAAACCAGTATCACCCTCCTCTAAATAACCGAGCTTCAATATGTGTTCTAATATTCGAGTAGATTCTTCCTTGATACAATTTTTGATTGTTTGGTTTTGGTGGTGGTGGTAGTCCTGGAAACCCTTACACTCACTGTCCCGAGAAAAAGTCTATGTTTTCACCAAGTGTCAATCATGACCATGAAGCAAAACCAAAAAGAAACCGGCTGCACAGATAGCGTGAAAGCTGGTTCAAGACTTAATGAGGGTTTGATGTCGGGGTAGAGAGGTGTTTAATCCCTCGGTTCAGATTGCATTTGAGATTTCTCTCCTCTGAGCTGCGGGTAGCTCACCTCTCCCTCTCCTGCATTCCTGTCACACGGCCCCCTTTGTCCAGCCACAGGATGGCTGGTCCTGCCTGCATTCCTCCCCACCTGCACCTGGCTGTTTTTTCTCCTTGTTCTTCTCCAGAATAATTGCTTTGTTCTTTCCAGATGATGCTAGCATGTTTTCCACCAGCTCAAGAAACAAGAACCTCCAGTTCCCTTGGACAGACAGCCCTCCTTCGGAGAATTATAAAGCTAATAGCATCAAAAATTCTCAGAAAAGAAATTCTCATAGTTCCTACTTTTTATAAGATAGTTCTTTCTTAGAATGGAAGAATGGGTCATGCAGCAGGGACTGCTGGCTGTCTATGCAATATCCACCAGTATTATTCCTTAGTACAAAAGCCCCATTTTTATTTATGGCATCAATGTACTTTATTTCTCAGCTTCCACGGCAACCAGGCATCATGGAACCTCGTTCTGGCCAGGACATGTGAGTAGAACTTCTTCATAGGAGACCTACTTAATAGGAGTCAGGTTGCTTAACAGATGATAGCACAAAACCACCGCAGTCATCATGGACCACTTTTTTGATGTGTAAATAAACTTTTGCATATTTAAAACACTATTACTTTGAGTTTCTGTACGTACAGCTGAACCCCATCTCACATGGGTAGACTGGCAGTGCATTGACCTCTGTTCCTAAACAAGAAAAATCACTAGGGCAGAACATGAGGATCTCCAGAGGAGAAGTAGTGGTTGTTTTTGTAATGGTTTTTGAAAAGGCAATGCGGAAAGGAAATGCCATTACATTCTTAATAGCACCATTCTTTGCTTTTGGCATATTCAAGGCTCTGGTTGAGAGCACTTAGATTTTTTAATTGAGTGCCTATCAGTTTAAGCATTCAGGGATGCTTCTATATTAAATATATGAATAGCAGCCTTAGCAGAGAATTCTAATTTTATTACCAGAGCTCAACATAGAGAGTAAAGAGGATGTACTTCATTGGAGTGACAGGCTTCACATGCTCCCCATCACTGGTCAAAATCATCTTCCAAACTTTCAACTATTATACATTCTTCTAAACTATTAGATGCCTAACGATGAAGGTCCAAACCCTATAAGTTTAGTATTCAGACACCATGTGGCCTTATCTTTAGCTTCCAATCCTGATAGCCTATGCACAAGATTAAGACCAATTTGACTACTCACTGTAGTGTATGTTCATGTTCACCTGGATTCTACTGTTCTTTTAACCTACAATGCTCTTGTCTCAAACACTCATCCATTCACTCATCCATCCACCCGCTCATACATACGTATGCACATTAAACAAATATTTATTGAGCATTTGCTATGCATCAGACAAATATTGTTAATAGACATCAAGATTATCCCAACACAGTAGATATGGTTTCAATCCTTAACAAAATTCTACTTATCATCCTCCTCGACTTCCCTACAAGCTTCTCAAATATCTATAAAGCATCCCTGGCCTCCTTATCTTCTCCTCAAGATTTTTCTGGCTTCTGTTGGCCCTTTGCATTTTCCCAAAAATTTTAGAATCAGCTAACCAATTTACAAATGTACACGTATGCAATCTCCCGGCCTTGCATGGAATATGGATGGATTTAGGGAGAGCTACCCTTTTTACACCATGTGTCTTCCAATTTATGAATGTCTATGTCCCTCCACTTCCTGAAGTCTTTAATTGCTCTCAAAAAAGAATGCTTTTAGTTTCAGCATATGGATCTCACATCTATATACACACATACACACAAATACACATAAATAGATAGATAGATAGATAGATAGATAGATAGATAGATAGATATTATATGAGAGAAAGCAAGAACAAGAGAGATCACAGAGGGAGAGGAAGGGGGAGAAGTAGACTCCCTGCCAAGCAGGGATCCCAATGTGAGATGGTTCCTGGGGCCCTGGAATCATGACCCGAGCCTAAGGCAGACACTTAACCAACTGAGTCCCCCAGGTGACCCTGAATCTTATATACTTTTAGGGCACCTGGTGGCTCAGTTGGTTGGGTGGCTACCTTCGCTCAGGTCAAGATCTCAGGTCCTGGAATCGAGCCCTGTGTCGGGCTCCCTGCTCAACAGGCAGCCTGCTTCTCCTTTTCCACCGCTTGTGCTCTCTTGTGCACTCTCTCTCTCTCAAATAAATAAATAAAATATTTTTTAAAAGATTTATCCTTAAGTATTTGGTGTTTCTTGATGCTTTTGCACATAAGTATAAGATTTCATTTTCTTTTTGTTGCAGGTCCATACAAATAGACTTGATTTTCTACACTGACCTGAAACCCAGAGCCCGTATTAAATAGATCTATTAAATTTGTTTGTAAATCCTTTGGATTTTCTCCATATAGAATCAATTCATCTATGTCTAATGATAATTTTATTCCCTTCTCTCCAATGGTTCTGCCTCCCCTGTGTTTTCTTGCATTATTGCACTGATGTGGGTTTCCAGGACAAGTGATGGAGAAAAGTGCTCAGAGCAGGCATTCTTATTTTTCTCCACCTCTCCAAGGGGAAAGTTTTCAATTTTATCTTTAACTTTCACTTGGGTAAGGCTCCTCTGGTCTGCCTCTCTTCCTTCAGGCAGAGAGCCCAGTGTGCCTGAGGACCCGCTCTGGCAAGTGCTGGGCACTAACCTTTGTCCCCCCTGTATCTCCAGACCTTACTCAAAAGCAGAAGTCCCATAATAGGCTTTGGTACTTTCAAATATCTCTTTGATTTCAGGCTTTACAGAGACAATATCAGAAATGAAGCAAGTACTAGAAGTTTTTCTGTGGTCTTTGCCTGAAAAGCAACCAGAAGGTTATTCCCAGAACTGAATGCAAAATAAATGAGAAAAACCATTTGCTAGGGTAGATTTGAAAGGAGAGGGCAGACCAAGACATTCGAGTTTACCTGAGCCCTGCACTTGATAAATCTTTTGACCATGTCCTTGGTGTGTACAAGTCACACATAGGGACAACTGGCAAGGAGAAGCCAGCCCATCACCCTGGACCCTGGAAATTACTTAGCGAGCTGCTTCATGGAAATGCTCCTTGCCTGTTCTGCACTATGGGCAAGCCATCTGAGCTTGGGAAGAGGCATCCAGAGATTGCTCCAGAGTGAATCTGAGGGTAATCTGTCCCTACATTATTGCTAGAAGTAATTTTCCTGATCTGATAGGCAGGCAAGATTTCTCTCTCAAAATTCCTTGCACATCATTTCTAGTTTTGAATACACTTGCCAAGTAGGGGGAAGATGGCTCCTTGATGAAGCATATACAAGTGGCTGGAACATTTCTATTCAAAGCAGATATGTTATCTGGCTTTAAAGAGCTGTGTTCCAGCAGCCATATATCATTCCACGAGTTTCAGGACTCTCTGCTTTTATTTGTCAAGTCTTTTTAATCATATGTTGAGTCCCTGCATGAGGGTAAAATGCTTATTTTTTCTTAGGATGTAGTAACGCTGCAATGACATGTGCAGTGTTTCTGCAAGGATGGGAACCACCTCAAGTGTGGTTTCTGGACAGTGCACAGTGATTGCTCCTTCACCTACTAGGCTCTTGGATGTCTCAACTTTGACAAGCATCTTCTCATCGCGGCAAATGCAGCTGTGGAATGCAACTGATTGGAGACTCAAGAATGATCACTCATCTGGGACTTAATTTGGAGGGACTTTCAAAGGACAACAGATTGTGGACTGAGCATGTGTTTTTTGTTTTGTTTTACGTTTCTTCTTCTTCTTCTTCTTCTTCTTCTTCTTCTTCTTCTTCTTCTTCTTCTTCTTCTTCTTCTTCTTCTTCTTCTTCTTCTTCTTCTTCTTCTTCTTCTTCTTTCTTCTTCTTTCTTCTTCTTATTCTTCTTATTCTTCCTCTTATTCTTCTTCTTCATGAGGATGGGAAGGAAGAAAGGAAGCCATGAAATGTTTATTGAAGTTTTTGGGGACAAGGTGGAAATTTTCCAGGGCCCTTTTATATTTCCCTAAATTCTGCTGCTTGTTCCCATGTTAAATCTTGTGTAAGACTTCCTTCTCAGTAAAAAAGGCTGGCATGAAAAATAATTCATATTCATAGAGTCGGCTCTGATGAAAATAATCCCTAGGGCTTCATTGCACTGCATCCTGAATTAAAATGCTTTAGACGTTCAGGGTTTGGGCTCGTCTATCTCCTGGGATGCCATTAATGGCTTATGCATATCAGGCTATTTTCCAAATTCTGCTCTTTTGCTCTGGTAAATAAATGAAGAAATCCAGTTGAGATACATCTGGAAAGCTTTAAAAACTGGGAAAGATTCTCATCAGGAAGAGATGGTTTAAGTGTGATGCTGCTTAAATTTGGAGCCAAGGGCCATAGGACCTCTCCGGGCCATTTCTAATACTTGAATTTTATAATACTATGAATATCTAACCAACAATCCTCTTGGGGGTAGATTTCAAAATTGGACATGATGTGAAAAAAATTCAATTAAATTTTTTTTTTTGATGTAGTAGAAAAGCCCTGAGCTGGGATTTTAAAAATGTGGCTTCTTGTCCCAGCTCTGCCCCTAATTAGATGAGTGACTTGGGGTAATCATATTGCCTTTCTGGGCCTCAGTTTTATTACCTGTAAATGAGGGCCACTTGATAGTACCCAAGGTCCCTTTGAATTAGCTCCCTGCCCCCACAAAGTCTTTACTCTTTTCTTCCCATTCCTTGCATATTCCCTATGCAATTCTGAGTCCTCATTCCAATGAATGCCTTGATCCAGCTTCTCTGGTCAGCTGTGTGACTTTAGGTAAGTTATTTAACCTTTCTGTGAACAAAAGAGAGTAGTGACATTGTCTGCCTCATAGAGTTGCCAGGATTAAATGATTAATACCTGGCAAACACTTGGCTCAGATTTACAAGGAAATAAATGTTAGCCAATAGTCATTATGTCCCAGAGACTGATTTTGTTTGCTTGTGAGTATACTTGATGCATTTTATTCCCAGATAAAAGAGGATAGAGTTGGAGTCATTCTTATCAGGAGTGGTCACTACTTGAAAAAAATAAATAAACCTATTGGATTATTGACCCATTTATCTTGCCTTGTCTCACACTGTTTATTCAAGGGCTCTGTACAGTCACACACATGTGACTGTTTCTTTCCATCTATTACTCTTCCACCATCCTTATGTAAAAACACGAGTGAGTCATAAGGGGCTCGTCTCAATTCAGAGACCTTGACAAGTATGTACCTGTCTCTGGCTCCCTAAGGCCCACCCCACAGGATGGAATTATCAACATTCAAGTACAGTCAGGGAAAAAAAAAAAAAAAATATATATATATATATATATATATATATATTTGTAGTGAAACACTAGAAAGACTAGGTAACAGGATTTTAAAGGAGTAGATTAAAGAAATTTTTTTTACAGCATAATTACATACTATAAAAAGTCCAGCCCTTCAGTGTACGGTTGTATGAGTTTTGACAAATGTTACACTTATGTGCCCAGTGCCCCAGTCAAGATATAGAGAAAATCAGTTGTAGAAAGCTCCTTTATGACCCTTTCTCGTCAATGGCTATGCTCGGGCAGCAGCAACTATTACTTTGATTCCTCGTCAATGAGTTTGCCTGTTCTTAAACTTCACATAAATGCACTCCTAAGTGTCTGGTTTCTTTCACATGGTGTTTCTGAGATTCATCCCTGATGTTGCCTGTATCGAGAGCTCATTCCTTTTTAGTGCTAAAGAGTTAGCATACTCTTGTGTGCGTATACTCTCAGTTCTTTTATTCTTTTTTCTGTGGATGGCCATGTGGGCAATTTTCCTGTTTCTATTGTGAATAAAAGTGCACTGAATATAGGCGCTGACTGTTGGAGTAAAGGGACTTCTTCTCCTGGACTTTTATATGTAACTATATTTTCCAACAAATGAAAGATTTAAAAGTGTATCTCATGGCCCACTCAAGGCTGGCCTCCTTCTGAGGAAGCTAACCCCTGTCCCCCCATTTCCAATCTCGGTCTTTTTTGGACTGCTTTTGCATATGCCCATGTACAAACACAAGTGTTCCACCCAGTGCATTCTTTTGCAGACTTCTAGGGGGTCCTGAAGTCTGCGTCTGGAAAGACTTCATCTGTTAGGAGAATAATGCATTAGCTTTAATACCCATCTTTGTTTTGAGGGTAAGAAGGATTAGAAAGTTTGACTTACCCGAGACGGGCCACATCCTTCCTCTTCAGAAACAGGCAACTACAATACCATATATTTTGATCTTAGCCATCATTCCTAACTTTCTCCTCTTTGGGATGTCTTCCTAGGGATTCCTTTGCAGAAACTCAGCAATCCTAAGGCACATGTGGTGCCACTTCCTTCCCCTGTACCCAACACAGATGTTCTTTCAATGATCAACAAATACTGAGCGCAAACTATGTGCCTCAGAATTTTTCACATAGTGTCCTAAGGAGCCACTACCAACCAATTATGAGATTTAAATAAACAACACCAAAGACACTATTGGCCATTCCTGGCCTCTGGAGGATTGGTACAGGGCACTTCTATGAGCTTTCTCTTTTATTTCTTCTCCTTCCATAAAAAGACCTGAGCGGTAATTGTGTGGGCCAGAGCTTGTACAACTCCCCTACATTTGAGTCACCCCACTGTTACATTTGACTCTTCCCTTTCCCCAAAGAGAGAAACTATGGGTTTTTCACCTATTTGCCCTAACAGTATGGTAGCAAGTGTCCTACATTAGAGAAAGTGACAAGGTACATCAAAAGAGCAAAAAACACTCTCCTTCAGAAGTATTCTTGGAATGTCTGAAATGCCAATTATAATCACTTCCTTTTTTAGACGGCTGCTTGTTGGAAATTTCTCTTCCAGTAAGAAAACCCAACACTCAGACACAAAAAACATCCATCATTCTACATGATCCTGAAATAATGTTCAAGAATTATCAGATCCCCATCAGATCACTCAAGAATCAGCCTGTATTCACCCCACCCTCATGCCTTCATTCTCTGGCTCACTGCACAGCTGACCAGGTCTTTAGAGACTTTTAGAACCTCAGAACTTCCAGGATCCTTGAGAGGGATATCCATTTCCCAGATGTGCCAGCCACAAGAGTAAGCCCTCAGTGAGATGTGTCCAGTCCCAACAGACAGAAATAAAACTTGAAGAATTCACTTGCACTCCTATAGTACCTCCTTTGAAGTGATATTGGCTTAACTCAAAATTACAGGAAATAAAAAGAAATGTTATTATTACTTCTTTGTAGCAACAAATATAATAAGAAATTCATTCTTGGTAGAGAGTTCTTAAAAACCCTTGGGGTTTCCTAGCTGATAACAGCAATAAAGATGATAGAAGCATCTCTTGTTATTTATAACAAGCCCCTCTGAACACACTAGAGTTTTCTTCTGCAAAGGTGACTTCTGGAAAGCCCCAAGGATGAGGAAGCTGGTTGCCAGAGGATCCAACCATATGATTAGAGGGTTGGAAATTTCAGCTCCACTGCACAACCTCCAGGAAGGAGAGAGGGGCTGGAGATTGACTTTATTACCAATGGTCAATGTTCTAATCAATTGTGCTTATGTAAGGAAGCCTCCATAAAAATCCTAACTGAAAGGATGCAGAGCTTCTGGGTTGGTGAATACATGGTGGTGGTGGGGAAGGTGGCATGCTGGAGAGGGCATGGAAGTGCCACACCTCTTCCCCCATGTCTTACTCTGTGCATTTCTTCTACCTGCCTCTTCCTAAGTTTTACCCTTTGCTGATAAACCTGTAACCTAGCATGCAAACTTTTTTCCTGAGTTCTGTGAGCCATTTCAGCAAATTATCAAATCGAGGAAGGGGCCATGGAAATCTATTTATAGCCAGTGGAGTAAAAGCCACAGGAGGCAATCTGGACTTGCATTGGTATCTGAAGGGAGAGGCATGCAGTCTGGAGGACCTGAGCCCCTAACCTGTGTGGTCTGTGCTAACCCCACATGGAGAGTGTAAGGATTCAAATGAATTGTAGGACACTCCATGAGTGTCCACCAAGACCTAGAGAATCACTTGGTGTGGAAAACTCACATATTTGGAGCACAGAAGTATTCTGAATGTAGAAGGGAAAAGAACCAGCAAGTTTTATTTATATACTATTTGGGTTTTTTTGCGTCCTGGAGGCAATAGACAATGCAGTTTTGTTCTCTGTCCTCACTCAGCTCACTCAGGGTCCTTTAAGACCCCATGGGCTGGGTCTTCTGCCGCCCAAGTGCTCACAAGTAAAGACTGTCCAGGTATGGGGCTCCCCTCTTTCCAGGACCAGCTTCCGGATTTGCTGGAACATTTGGACATCAACAGGGCCTCTGTCTGTTGCTTACCAGAGGGTCCAAACCTGCCGGGGCACTGCCTATTTCCAATAAAACTTCGTTTAATTTAACCAAACTTACCGATTCATCAATAGCTCTTCACTGTTCACTGCAAGCCCAGTCAATTTATTACCCACCACAAGTAAGCTAAGCCTGAACAAACTGTCAACTCCAACTCATGCTCCCTGTTTATTCCCTGCACCAGTTTATAAACTGAAAAGGCAGAGACATCCTGACTTGCCTGGGATGATCCAGGTTTCCTATGACGATCAAGGGTCCTCTAAAAAGAATTTACTATCATGGAATTAAGGGCAGAAATGGCTGAAAACAATGAATATTTTTAAATTTCCTATGCTAGGAAGTGACTTCCATTGTCAAGGGATGAATACAAATTAAAACTCTGGCATCGAGATTAACTTGTCTCTCCTCTCATTTTCCTATTATCATCTCTGCATGTAGATGATAAGTCTGGGAAAGGTACCAGCACTTGTGTTAACTTAACTTCTGCCTCTGCCTCAACTTTCTCAACTAGCAGTGGATGCATTACAAAGGCAGGCAAAATATGAGGTGGTGATCTCTGGTGCGGCTCTTCAGCAAACCGTGGTCATGCCTTCCCCAATGCTTCCCCTGGGATCAGTGAAGGACCCAAACACGAAGCACATCTGGCCCCTCAGGCTTCTCTAAGGAGGAACCATGGCATCTGTGGCTTGGAAACATGCTCCAGAGCTCTGAGACACACCTGCTCTATGAGTGCATTTCAGAAGAAATTTGATTCCCGATAGATTCTAGAAGAGTCAGTGAAGAAAAATTCAGTACTATATAAGCACAGCAATACTGATTTTTCTTAGTTGCTTTGTTTTTGTTGGGTGGTTATGGCCAATAATTAGTATAGCCTTCCCTTAGGCATTTAAGCCTGATTTAACTACTTGTGAGTTTTTTTTTTAATTTTTTTATTTATTTATGATAGTCACAGAGAGAGAGAGAGGCAGAGACACAGGCAGAGGGAGAAGCAGGCTCCATGCACCGGGAGCCCGACGTGGGACTCGATCCCGGGTCTCCAGGATCATGCCCTGGGCCAAAGGCAGGCGCTAAACCGCTGCGCCACCCAGGGATCCCCTACTTGTGAGTTTTACTGTAGGATATGAAATTAAAAATAGTGAACACAAATGATTGCTTTGTCCATCATCATTTCAAAACCATAGAAGCTTCTATTTATAGCATTTCTAATTTCTCAGCAGTCAGGTTCATAGCTTACGAACATCAGTAAACTAAAAACGGCAACAGGATGCTGTCTCCCTTTCCTGTCTCCTCCCATTCAGGGGCTACCATATATCTTAGAAAGTTTTTCAAAATAGGAGACTTCAAAATAGGACAACTTTGAGATTCAAATATGAACTGGTCTTGTTGAATGTATAAGGCTGTACTCTATCAAAGAAGAGATTGAACAGGATATCCTGAAAACCAATAGCTTCATGCACCAACAATCCACTTAAAAGTAATGTAAGACTTTGTATTTATCCAACACCCTCAGTTCTCACTGTTGTGACCTGACATGAAGAACAATGACCCACTCCAAGCCCAGTAACTCGGGAGATGCCCTCCCTGGTGGCGCCAACCTGCCAGGTTTATTTGGCATTTGACTGCTCTTCATTTATTCATTCAACAAACATTTTTTTTGGATGTACGTAATGCTGAGTGTTGAGAGTGCAGAGGTGAATAAGGTACTGCTCTATCCTGAATGGCTTTCTTGGCTAAGATATAAGGAGATATGTTTTATTTATTCATCTGTTTAATAAACCACTGTTTCCTAAGGGCTAGCTCGGTGCTGGATTCTAGCAGCCATGTTGCTTTTACTTTGTCAAGAGGGGTGTTAGGCCGGAGGTGGATTGTTTAGGGGAACCAAGGACATTTGAGAGAGATTAGTGCTTAATGGTCATCCCTGAGAGGAGATGGGCAACAGAAATGAAATCCAAGGAAAGAATAGAAATGTTTAAAGGTGATTTTAGCTAGTGATGCCTATGGGGTATGATTTAGCTTTCTGCTCTGTTTTCCTAAGAAAATGTCAATCAAATCTTATTGTTCACCCATGTTTTAGAACCGTATTTGTTTTTTGCAGTGCTCAACCTGGCCTTAACGTAAGTGCAGAGTGCAACGATAAGCCTTCCTGAATGGGTACGAGAACCACCTATTACAGAGATAAAAGGCAAAATCAGAAATCCAGTGGACTTCCTTCTAAAACCATGCAGCGTTGGGGCTACTAGCCTGATAGATTCTATATGTCCTCTATATATCTTCTATATCTCTATATATTCATCCTTTCTCACCCCTGGCTTGTTGACTACATTCCTCTCTTAGCAAAGTAAAAGCATGATGGTTGCAAGAATCCAGCACAGAACCAGCCCTTAAGAAACAGAGGTTAGATTATATAGGCACGTAAATAAATGAATGAATGAGACATATCTCCTTAAATCATAGCCATATCAACCTGATATTAGTTATATATAATATATATTAATATATGTAAAATATATATAACCAATAAGATGTAATCTATTTTATATATGTATAATATATATAAAAATACATTTTATTTCTCTGGAGGACCCTGACTAATACAAGGGGTGGGAGGTGGGGAAGGGAGTCATAAACTACCGATCTTTGTAAAAATTATCTGCAAAACATAAATCAATAACCAACAGGGTGACTTTAACAAGGATTAATAAACTTATTGTAATCATATTGCAATATATACATATATCATCCAGTCATTATGTTATACACCTTAAACTGATACATTATTGTATGTCAATTGTATTTCAATAAAATCAGAAAAAAATAAAAATCAATAAAAAGAGTTGAGTTACAGCATAAATGTTTAAAGGTGAAGAAACAAAACAAAACAAAACAACCTTCAGTCAAATGAGTACAATCTAAGAGTTTTGTGGTTTAAATTGGTAGGAATCCATAATCAAGAAAATTCCAGAATAAGTAATGCTTTATTCATTGACAATCCCAGACAAAGGAGGCACTTATTTGGATTTTGAATTGTATGTCCAGGAAATGATGGAAATACCTAGGTTAGAGTGTGCCCAGTGGAGCAGCGAGTGTGGTCATGAGTGCTGGCAGGCGTCCCGACAGGCAGGTAGGGGATCCCCCACAGCTCACGTGGAGCAGGGCTGTGGTTCTCCCTCACACTCTGCACACCTCTCATCCTTCCCTTGATGATCAAGAGAAGCAGACCCCTGGAAGTGACAGCCTGTAGGAGGGAAATGCAAAAATGGTTGTTATTAAAGAATAGTAAATACAATCGACATTGAACTTGCATTTATTGAGCAACCACTGTATTCAGCATCTGCGAGGAGGATCTTGGGCTTATCTCCTTGTTTATGACTTTGGCATACTGATTAAAATTGCTAGATGCTTTTAATGATGTGAACACAGGCAGAAAGGGTATCAATAAGCTGCCACGCTGCTAGTAGGTGGACTTCGGGTATAAATGAGTGCCGTTCTTAGATGTGGCCCTCTAACTGTTAAAGGAACCACAGCCTATCAGGTGTTGCCTATTTTCTCTTAAGCTTCTCGCATGAGCCTATTTTCCAGAATCTAGGTGTTTTCCTGCACTCTCCTGACACTGTATTTCAAAAGGTGCTCGCAGAAAGTGACAGCAGCTCTACAGGAGAGTTTCCTTTTGAGGACACCGCATCAGGGCTCAGAGGAACACCCTCTGACTTGGAGATGAGGCGATTCATCTGTGCCATCTCTCACCAAAGAAGGGAAGAGCGGAAAAAAATGGGTGGAAGCATGACATGTTGTGTTAATACACAGACTTGCTTCTCCTAATCCAATTCAAGGGGACTTGGAACAATTTTACATCATGTCCTGAAATTCCATGGAGCGTGATAAGCTCTCAAGTCATGGCAACAGGTTGGAGAAGTATTTGCTTTTCTCACATGCCCTCTCAAGAGAGGGCTCGGCTCCTGTATCTTCTCAATAACCAAAGGGTGGAGGGAGGAGAGTTTGTACCAGGACATCTGGTGTGAGGCAGACAATCTCTGTGTGATGTTCATGTTACTTCTAGAGACCCTGCCCTCAACCACCTGGCCAGGTCAATGAGGCTCCATGGAAAGAGGGCTACACACTCAAACCACTAACCACATGAGTGGGTTCTGCAAGTAAATGGTGCCATGGGCTAGATATTTTTTATATACAAAGGATAAAAAGAAGGGTGAGGCAGAAACTTCCTTGAGAATCCTGTCCAGAACACCTTTTACCCCACAGGAATGTCTATTGTCACTGAAGGTAACCAGGCAAAAACTGATGGTAAAACCATGCAAAGGAGACAATCATCTCTGGAATTTGATGCAGAGATTGTATATCCCACACTCTGAGTTCTGCACCCATTTCTTTCCTGATTTTCTCCTCTGGTGGCTTGTTCAAACTGATTAGGAGTACTCGAAGGTTCTCCCCTCTTACAACCTGAGCTTCTTAAGGGCAGAAACACATCGGTTCCGTTCATGGCTGCACCTCCTGGTCAGAACCGGGGACTCTGTGGGCACTGGAGAGACACGTACGTGAATTAATGAGTGAGTGAACAATGGTCCTGGTTGGTGGTGCTCATGCTGTCTTTCTACCATCCTCAGAGCTGCCAGCATGAGGGCTGACTGCCGTGGCTGGCGCTACACTAAGCACCTTACAGATACCCTCTCTTTAAATGAAGCTTTGAAAATAGGTATTGTCTCCTAAGACCTAATGGCCAACCAGCAGAGGTGTTCAGCCATTGCGCTGGTGGCCAGGAGCCCAATGCCCAGAACAGAACATCTCAGGTTCATCGTCCAGGCTGCAAGTCCCACTGCTCACCAGAACCACCTGCAGGTCCATAGACTGCTTCTCAGTATCTACTGTGCCTCAGAGCACTTGACACAGATGAACATCACTTAACAGACCTTTCTTGAAAGAATGGCATAGAATGAATACGGAGATGAGTTAAGAACCTTCCTGGGCTGGGCATAATGGCACAATCTGATAGCTGGTCAAATGAGCCAGAAGAATGTGGGAGAAAAAACTCGCAGATAGTTAGGTCAGTGCACGACTTATCTGGCTTTGTCTCTTTGTCCCCTATCTACAATGCACCTTTCTGATAATCTTTCTTTTCCATTGATCTATCTTGTTGTCTTTCTTTATACCTGCCCAGCTAGTGCTCTAGTCGCTTATCTGTCTGTCACAGTGCTTCTGAGCAATATAATTAAGAGCACCAGGTTTGTAAATGTGCTGCTTCCTCTGTCAAGCTCTGGATGGAAAACCTACTTTTCCATCATTTGTTTTATGACACATCAGCTCATCCATTCAGTATCCAAGTGAGAGGTTAACAATGGTCCAGAAATAAAGGGTAAATAAAAATCCTTATCTGCTCTCTGCTCTTAGACAACGGCGTAGCTGGGGGAGATCTCCCTCACTCTTTCTCTCTGTGGTAGATTGTTGGAGTTGAAGAAACTCTACTTGCCTGCCACTTGGAGCCCAGGTCTCCCGGGTATCACATTTTAATATGAATTCTTGAATCAGATAATTCCTCAGCTTTCCTACCACCCCTGGACTGAGGCAACTCTGAATGGAGGTGGTGTTCGAGTTGTCGTGTAACACTGGGAAGGCTCTGTGTGTCCCAATGTCTCCCAAGGCCCTTTCATGGATGCTTTTCCATGGGAGCCCATCCAAAAGCTGCCCAAGATTCTCTTTCAGTGTTTTCAAGTCTGGCCAGGCTTATGTGCTCCCTGTTGGTTCACATGAAAAATGATGGTGCGTGGAAACAGTACCACACTGACATGGCAACCAAAACTCTGAAATGTGCTCAAACATGTAGCCCAGATGAACAATATGGGGAAGAGACAAGGAAGGGCCCATGGAATTTGTCTTTAGCAAGGGATTTCGATGGCAGCATCCCAGTGGCACCACTGTGATTGGGTTGGACTTTTGATGGACTTTTGAAATCGTCCCGTAGAGTCTTCAGGACATATGCACATGAACTGCGGCAAGATAGCTGGATGAATTCAGAGTTGGTCTAAACAAGCTGTAAAGCCACCGTGTGACCATCTATGCTCCTGTCAACTATCAAGTTAAAAGATTAAAGAGTGGTTAAAAACTGTCAACGTTGAATCAAAATGCAGCCGATTTTGGGTGTATTAATTTTCTACAGATGCCGTGACAAAGGGTCACACAGTGATGGGCTTAAACAACACACCCTTATAAGCACTATAGTGCTACGGTTACAGAGGCTAAAAGTGCAAAATGAGGGTGTCCATAGGATTTGTCCCTGAGGCTGTGAGGAAGACTCTGTCTCCCACCAGCCAGCTTCTGGTGGCTTGTTGGAAGTTATTGGGGTACCTTGGCCTGTAGATGCATCACCCCCATCTCTGTCTTCATCTTCACATGGCGTGTCCCTGTGTGTATGTCTGTGTCCAAATTTCCTCTTCTTACAACAAAGCCATTGTGTTGGATTAGGAGCACCCACCCCCTGCTCCATTACAACTTTATCATAACTAATTCCATCTGCAATGACCGTTTTCAAATAAGGTCACATTCTGAATACTAGGGGCGAGGACTTCACCATGTGAATCCAAGGAGGGGGGTATATAATTTAACCTACGACAGTGAGCAAACAAATGTTTCAGAAATCGCTGCTTTGTGATGAATTCTGAACCCCCCCCACCTTTGAACTTATGCTGGAAGAACTACCCTGCCTCCCAGACTTACCATTTCCATGTTTACCGGACAGGCCAGGTACCAAAATTTGCCACTTACAGAGTCTTATACATATATATGGAAAATTTCATAATTTATAATTGACATCATCATCACAAGTTAGTCAAAGTGCAGAACTAATACACATTTTCTAAAGATTGTGGAAAACTATAAACATTTTATAGACTTAAAATTAAATTTCTATTTATAAATGTTAGATAATGACAATTCAAAGAACTTTCCTCAAGAGCAGGTAACTTGATGATCTGGGTTCTATGTTTACAAAGACAACTAGAAATCTTTTTGAATTTTTAGATCTCAAAGGAATACAAGAGCCAAACAAGGGGCTTCGAGTGTCCTTATAAACAGAGTGACATTTTCTTTTAAGAGATAATGAGGTAAAAAATAGATAGGTCATCCTATTTCTTTGAACTGTTCTTGCAGTGAAAGAGAATTAGATGAAAGCTGCTGAAGCCTAAACTGGGTTTGTTTTTTCCACATTTGTTTTCTATTTTGCAGTGTTAAAAATTAGACGTATTTCTATCGAAATTGGTAACAAAAACTTGCTATGAAACAAAACCCACAAGCTGAGTAACAAGCCTGTCTGTCTGTAGCCCTGACAAGACCCTGGCCAAGCCCAATAGCACCTGACACTGCCCGGGTGATGAGATCAGCATATGTCACCACGTCAGGCCAGAGCATGCAGAGGAGCATTTATCGGTGAACTGAAACCAGAAATGTCCAAAAGTGCGGCTAAAGTCCAAGGAAAAACAGCCTGCCATTCCCTTACAGGAGTGTCCATGGAAGCAATTACGTTGTCCAATTTGAAGCATTCCCAGTAAAGACTTGGAATAAAGATCCCACGTGATTCCATTATACTAAAAGCTAAAGATACTTACTAACTTTACAGTTTATTAAAACAGAGAATATAAGATCTCAGTGCCTCTACCTCAGAAATAAAATGGAGTTTCAGAGTAACATATTTAACATGCCATCTCCCCAAATATTGATTCGATTTCCTCCTAAATCCAAATTACATGATGTGCCAGTCATCTATTGCTGCATAAAAATAAAATAAAAAGATAAATAAATAAATAAATAAATAAATAGCACGTTTACCCATGGAAAAATCAATTTTATTGTGCTCACGGAATCTGTTGGATGGGAATTTAAAAATGGTGCAACAGGAATGGATCTTTTCTGCTTCTTGCTGTCTGGGGTCCCAGCTGGGAAGTCTCCAGCACTGGGGCTAGAATCTCTGAGGCCATGGGAGGGGAGGCGTGGTCACCCCCACATCTGTCCACCTGAGCTGAGTTGACGTCACGACTGGGCTCAGATGGGACTGTTGGCAGGACTGGGTCCATGTGGCTTGGATTTCTTCACAGCCTTGCGGCCTTAGGGTCAGTTGAGCTTCTGACATGGTGGCTCAGGGTTCTAAGAACAAATGTTCCAGCCAACGAGGTAGGAAACACGACCTTTTCTAATCTAGCCTTGGAAGCCGCAGAGTGTAATTTCTGCCACATTCTGTGGTTTACAAATGGATCACTGTGGCTAGCCTGGATTCTCGATGAGAAGAATGTCAAAGAATTTGCAGCCATCCTTAAAACACAGGATTAGTGGTTTTTGTAGTTGTTGAGGTTTTGTTTTTCTTTTCTTTTCTTTCTTTCTTTCTTTTTTTTTTTTTTTGAAGAACGACCTTTGCTCACTCATGTACTGCTTCCTTATCAGTGGATAAAACAGGCAAATACTGAGGCCATTGTCCTCTGCGATGATGCCATCACAGTAAATGTTTACTCTGCCCAACCGTTCATATAGCACTTTGGAAAGAGTTTTTGGGAAAATGGCAACGAGGAGCCACAGGGGTTGCAGGGTGTACATAGAAGAAATTCATTAAATCCTGTTTGCCTCCAAGGATGCTTTTCCCTTCTCCAAATTAATAAACTAAATACTTTCCGGAAGGTTCTCTTTCAATCTCTAAACATAATAAACATGAACATATTATGAGTAAGCTGATTTTTGCACAAGAGTTGCAGGCTTCAAACAATGCAAAATGAATTTCTCTTGGAAGCAATTGCATAGTTAACTACTGGATATGCTTAAACTCTCCCTAAAATTTCCCTTTCCATACCTTTCTTTGTCACCATGTTCCAAACTTTCCTACACATTTGTACTCCTCTTTTCTTTGAAATATTACTTCCTTAAAGCAAATCGATACAAAACCACATTTACACAATACACAAATTCTGTTCTTTTGGGGGCTGACTAGCGCAGTCAGTTTCGACCTACAATTAAATAATTTTTGAAATGCTGATGTTTCATAGCCTACTTGTAAGGAGCCAGTGATTTCTGGATTAGCTTCTGGAATAAAAACGTTGACTGTCTTAAAACTTTGAGTTTATTTTGAAATATAGGTTCGTTTTCCAAGGGGATTTGATAATTTCAAGTCTAAAAGTTAAGTACATTTCATAAACGGAGTTTGGATTCTTATTAATGTCAGCTAAATTAACTCTTATTTCGCAAGGCAGACAGAGAATGTGGGTGAAAAAAGGACAACTGGTGGTGCCGGGGTGGCTCAGTCCATGAAGCATCTGCCTTCAGCTCAGGTCATGATCTCAAGGTCCTGTTCAGCGGGGAGTCTGCTTCTCCCTCTCCTTGTGACCCCCATCCCACCCCCAGTTTGTGCTCTCTCTCAAAAAAATAAAATCTTAAAGAAAGAACAAAATGGAAGATCAGACTCTCTTGATGAGATAACTCGATATTTTTTCAACAATTTTTACTTTTTGCTTTCTCAAAATGCCTAAATGTTATGTTTAGAACCAACATATATGTAATTATGGTTTCTTTTTTCCTCCAACTAAAAAACAAAGCAACTTAAAAAAAAAAAAAAAAACTTCGAGGGGCACCTGGGTGGCTCAGTGGTTGAGCATCTGCCTTTGGCTCAGATCATCATCCCGGGGTCCTGGGATCGAGTCCCGGATCAGGCTTCCTGCATGGAGCCTGCTTCTCCCTCTGCCTGTGCCTCTGCCTCTCATTCTGTGTCTCTCATGAATGAATGAATTTAAATTTTTTTTTAAAAAGACAAACTTCTATTTATATTAGGGAGATAATAGTATAAAGTTAAGACACAGAAGGATGAAAAAAATACCTAAAGGAAGTCAGTTGAGAGAGAATCTTCATTTCTTTTCAATGGTTTTGAGACATCTGTACAAGCTTAATTCTGAAGAGTTATACAGGGGAAGTGACCACAGATCATCAGAATTTCTGTTCTGAAAGAGCATATTCCCTCATCAGTGTCTGTGAATGCCAAAGAATGGTGGCCCCATGCAACCCCACAAAGTAAACAAACAAAGTCTGCTTTCCAGGTCCTCAGAGTCCGCTGTCCACCTCTCTGCACCTTCCTGCCCACACCTCCAAGAGCAGGAAATCTCCATTTTCACCCACTGATGCTCAGACATCTTCTACCATGCACACACACCAACAAACCTGATCTCAAAAATGTAAATGAAATATTTAACACTAATTTTTATCTTATAAAAATCAGTGTAGTAAAATCTAATTTATTCATGAATGACTTATGTAATTTATTGTTGTAATACTACTTATAAGGGTTAGCATTTGTTGGATGCTCAGCATGGGCAGATACGTGTTGTGATTTATACTCATTTCATCTGGAGAAAATTTGGGAAATATATGTAAAAAGATCACTAAAATTATTTATAGCTCCATCACCTAGAGATAACCACCATTAACCAGTCAGTATGGATCTTTTTTGCCTGTTTGCGATGGTAAATAAAATAATGAAATTGTACTTTACAATGTTTTATAGCTTGCCTTTTTCACTCTGCGTATTGTGAATATTTCCTTGTTGTATAAAAATCCCTCCTTAACAGTGTTTTCAGTGGCTACATAGTGTGCCATTAATGGAAGTAACCTGATTTATTTAACGGATGCCCTATTGCCAGACATTTCAGTGGTTCTTAGGTTTTTGCTATGACCTCCAAGCTGCAATAAACATTCCTCGAACTATGGTCACACAGCCATGATTTAATCACTAAGCTTTCTGAGTTATACTAAGTTTGAAAAGTCGGAGAAGACATTAAAGGATCGCTTTTTGAGGAATTGTTTTTATGTAACAAAACCCAAAGCCCTTTAAAAAAATGTATGGGAGGATTTTAATCATTAGCCTTAGAGTTAGGAGAGCTTGCTGGCTTGTTTTATTGGCACTAAGGGTTTCCCAGCATCTCAGAAAAATGTGCTGGGTCCTGAAACCAACCTGTTCCAACTACTCATAAGGTCAGCCTTGGCAGGAAAAATACGTCTTCGGAGGAAAATGCATTTGAGAAATGCAGCAATCTGGGAGAGGCAATGCAGAAGTTAAGTTCTCTTTTTTCTTCTTTGGCAATAAAGTCCAATTCTAGCTGCTACCATCACTTAAATCACACCTGATAGTTCTCTATATCCAATCCACTGTGAACATCTGTCAGGATGTTCCTTTTTACACGCTTGAGGATGTTATGTCATAGCTGAATATAGACCCATATGTTTCATATTTAAAATGAAAATTCTATAATTAGGTCAAAAATTCTTAAATCTTTCTGAACTGAACAGAACACATTTATCTGATTATCATAGTGGCAAAATTATGGTCCATTTGCAGAAATGTTCATGAGTACAGTCAAAGGAGTTTGGATTTTTTTTTCTCCATCGATGACATCTTTCTTTTTTTTTTTTTTCCATGACATCTTTCTAACAAAGAATATTCAGGAAAGCAGAAGGCAGAGTTGGCAAATACACATTAATTTTTCCATCAGAAACTGAATACATTCTAGGGATGCTCCAAGATTTATGGGTTTTCAGAAACTGGCACACTCAGTACATCATTCTCTGGATCACTGTCTGATTCTCGTTTCTGTTGATACAATAGTGGTGGTTTCATATTACGGTTGGCCATATTTCACAATTGGCAAAACCCTGCAGACTGTAAGTGCCTCCAAAAGGTCATTAGCTGGAAAACCTATAAACCCAAACTTTACTAACATCTGAGTTCCCTCAGGAGTTTTACTGTTAGTAAACTTCAGAGACACTTGGATGATAGACCAATGTTTAGTTCAAAATTCTGTAAAACAGCAGTGTCTCCCTGTTTCTGGATGCTCTTTTCTTTTTAAGGTCAAGAAAAAATACTGAATAATATGACACTTAAAAAAAAATAATACCCATAGCATTCTTAGAGAAGTTGTAATAGTACCCTTCTTGAAAATTCTTTAAAAATGCAAAGACGGTGTTCTAAGAAACCATTCTTCATTGAGAAACAGGCAGTATATACTGTTTGAGTACTTTGAAAATGTATTTTTTGCATCTACGCAAAAGGAAAAATGTTTTTTTTTGTTTCTTTTTTAAAGATTTTATTTATTTATTCATGAGAAACACAGAGAGGGGAGAGAGAGAGGCAGAGACACAGGCAGAGGGAGAAGCAGGCTCTATGCAGGGAGCCCAACATGGGACTTGATCCTGGGTCTCCAGGATCACCCCCTGGGCTGAAGGTGGCGCTAAACTGCTGAGCCACCCAGCTGCCCAGAAAAAAATGTTTTTATAAATAAAGTATTCACTTGTATCTAAAATATATAAATATAGGTATCTCTATCGATATCAAAATTAATAGTAGTATAACTGCATTTAGGTATACAATTGGTATTAAAAAGTAATATTTTTTAATTTGAAGATTTCTTCCTTCTCTCTAACTTACCACCTACTGCCTTCCACTGCCTTCGTTACCCAAAAACAAAGATACATACACACACACACACACACACACACACACACTGTTTGAAAGAAAACATGGAAACTGCTGGATTTATATTTTATTTTATTTTTAAGATTGTATTTATTTATTCATGAGAGATACAGAAAGATTGACAGAGACACAGGCAGAGGGAAAAGCAGGCTCCATGCAGGGAGCGCTTGATGTGGGACTCAATCCCAGGACCCCGGGATCACAACCTACGCCAAAAGCAGATGCTCAACCACTACCACTCAGATGCCCCTGGATATTTATTTTAATTACTGACATTGAAGCTCCAGAACTAGAGTACTCTATGTTATTCCTTTTCCCTAAACCAGATAAACTTCATTGGAAAGAGAGTCTGTATTGTCAAGCATTCATCCCAGGGTAACAACATTTTTTTTTTTTTTTTTGTCTTCTTTCCTTGGAAGCAAAAGTCTACAACCAAATCACATCTCTCATCTTGGATTTCTGTTTGATTTCATATATATTTTTAAGATGTAAAATATGCCCTAATGCATTCATAAGGTAGGAGTTGTTTAAGACACTAAAATCTTAACTCTTAATTCATCCAATAAATATTTTGGACCTCTTATATCAGTTGGCTTTTGACATGTATAAAACAATAAATTTTAGTGATATGTTCCCTTCTTGCTCATGTGTCCTAGGGACAGCTGGGACTCAGCTGATTTAGGGTGGGCTTGGTTGAGCTTGACTTTAGGCTATAAGCTGGGTCCAGGTGATGTCCTGTCTTCTCAGTGTCAGCAGCTATTTGAGACATGTTCTTCTCAAGGAAGGAGGGCAAGGATGGTTGGAGCCTCTTCTTCATGTCCAATACTCCACCAGCCAAAGCAAGTCCTATGGTCAAAACCAAAGTCAATGGGCAGGGAAGTGTACTCCCACACCATGAGGTGAAACCAAGTTACATAGCTAAGTGAACATTAATATGGCAGAGTAGTATAGCAGGAAATGAATAGTTTCGGAACAACAAATAATCTGTCTTCACTCTACTCATGCACTTTACTTTGTACAGGAATACGATGGTGAACAAAACTGTGCCATTATGAAATTTAAATTTTAGAGGATAAAGCATGCCGTAAATAAATAAATGCAAAGTCAAGTGGTACTCACTTTCAAGGAAATGGGAAGTTCTCATTTAACAGGTGGTCAGGAACATTTTCTTAGAGTGAGACCTAAATGAATTGAGAAGACTGGCCATCTGTTGAAAGAGTTTTCCAGCCAGAAGGAATAGTCAGGAAAGAGGGCCCGAAGTGGGAACCAGCTTGGCATCTGTAAGAAACAGCAAAGCAGCCAAGTATGTCTAAAGTACAGTGAGCTTATATAGAGTCCCAGATGACACAATCTTATTCTGGGTGAGCTGGGGAGCCAACAGAGGCTTGAGAGCAGGTGAATTATGAGTGGAGAGAACTTGGGGATCTATTCAAGCATTTCCAACTCCATTTAGAAGGCCCTTTGGGAATGTGGAGGCATTTATGCTAATACGAGTTGTTTGATAAATTCACTCATTATTCTCCAAGACTCAAGCATAACGTTGGTTTGCTGCAAAACAGTTTCCTGTTGATTTCTATTTTCACAACACAATCTGATTCATTCTGTTTACAGATATTTTTTTTTAATTTCAAAATCTGAGTAATGGATGCAAATACTAAACTGGTTTCACTTTCAGGAGTCTCAGGGAATGTTCAGCAACCAACTGACCTTGCAAGATGCCCTATGCAAATGACTTCACCTCAGAACCTGCTTCCTGTTGTCTGATCTTTCTGAACAGCTGTATAATCTGCTCGGTGCCTCTGCTAGGTGAAGGAGCGCAGTGGTAGAGAAGGCTTGGTACAAAACTGAGAAGGCTTTGGTACAAAACTGAGCTTCGAAAGGCACTGCATTTAAGGAAAACTTCATAACTATGCCCACAATGTTGATTCCAAGCCTACTGTACCATGTCCCTTCTTTCCTTCCTTGCCACTTAAAAGGAAGCTTAATCATCTTTTACCAAATTTGTTTTCCATAGCCAGAGGATTTCATAGATAGGAAACAATAAATCCCTAGCAACACAGACTCCTAACAGATGGTAGTAAACGGGCTTGAAAATATTTCAAAACCTGCCCTAATTTCCATTCCCCAAATGTCTCTCTCTCAGCTTTCTTTTTTTTTTTTTTCTTTTTATAATAGCAGTTCCCTTCATTGTCTCCAATGGTCCCATTTTGGTTATAATTTATGCTCCCTTATGCTCTGAGACTGTATCCAAATTACGCACTAAACACAGGCAACTCCAAAAAACAAAACTTGAAGCGGTTCAAAATGTTTCCATTTGTCCTATTGGTTGAACTTCCCCATGGAAGTCAAAGAGCTGCAACATTATTTTTTAAATGCACTTTTCCTAGTAAGAGAGGAAATGCTTAGTCAGATTCATGTTTAAAGAAGTAAAAGCCCACCTCACTCGAAGAAAGAGAGTTTTGTTTCTGTCTAGGTCACCAAGACAAATTTATAGTGCATCATTGAGAAGGGACATTCAAGAGTGATATAATACTCTGTACCATTACCAAGATCTCCTTAGGATAATGCCTTAGTTTAGTGGACAGAGTTTTGATTCATTAATCTTAATTCTGCCACTGTGCTACCTCAGTGGTCTTCTATCTCATAAAAAAGACACGGTTTTAAAAATGTATACGTGTGTATATGTGTAGAAGCATTATATATGTATACATATGTGTATTTATTTTATATGCACATATTTATGAGGAGGAATCAGGAGGCTTGTCCAAGATCACAGATTTGGAACTGACAGGAGAGAAGTCCCAAGTCTACCAAGTTTTCTTCTCCTTTACAACACTGCTTACTTCTTTTTGGATTGCAGATTAATGTATACTTGTAATGAACTGTTTCAGAAACATGGCAACACACATGAAAGAAATTAAAAGCTTTACTTGGTTCTACTACCCAGGGGAAAACATCAACATTTTGCCCGTGGAAGCACATGCCTCCTATTTCTTTTTAGAAGCCTGGGATCATTCTTTACACCCTTGCTTAGTGACCTGTCTTTTTCACTTAATGGCTACCTGGTAATCTATCAAAATGGTTGAATCATAATTAATTTACCCAATCCTTTTTAGTGGGCTGTGGTCTTTTTTTTTCTTTTTTTTTCTTTCCAGTGAGAAACATTCTTGCCACAAATTAGAGAAGGGATGGGTAGGGATGCTCTGATATTTTCCCTCAGGCAAATTCCCAGAAGTGAATTTGTTAGGTTGAAAGCTATTAACCATTCTAAGACGTGAAGTCCATATTGGCAATAGGATCTATTGCAAAAGATGTTGTTGGAGACTCTTCCATAGTCAGGGGCTGAGACATGTTTCCTGGAACCTACACCAACTCAAATGCTCTTTCTCCTGGACGTGACATTCCTCTAAATAACCTTCTCCATGTTTAAGTGGAAGACATAATGAAATGATAGATGGGGGGCTCTCTAGAGACAACACTACTCACAGTAATGGCCAAGGCTAAAATAAATCAGTTGCTCTAGTCACTGGGATGGCTCAGGCTGGGGATGACTGATGAAGTGTGCTGAGATTCATAATGCAAACCCATTATCCTGTTGGCATCACAGAGGCCATGTTGCTTATGGGGTAGGTTGCTCATCGTGAGCAGACATTGACAAATTGAATTCCAAGATTTCTGCCACGTTCATTGTCTAAGAAAACTAGAAAAAAGGTCACTTTGCTGATTCTCATTGGCAGAGAGAGGGGCTGACATTTATGGACCATGCCAGGAGGGAAGGGACAGTCCACACCGCCCTTCATCACCTGACCTGGGGCACTGACAGATTTCATGCCCACTAGAATGGAAGCCCGACAGAGAAAGCCTAGCCTTGCCCCATGAGATGCCAACCAAACATGGAGCCCTATAGACCATCAATCCAGCGGGCCAAATGCTCTATTGCAAGGCTGATTTTCACTCCCGAAAGTGAGTTGACAAAATCGTGTCTCTCAGTGGTTCCATTATCAAACATTCAAAATTGCCCAGATTGAGAGATTGTGTAATAATAACAAACGTCACTTAACCAGTGATTGCTCCTGTCAGGCCCTCTGCAAAGTAGTGAGGAGCTCCACCTTGTCTAACCCTCAGAACACTGTGAGTTGGGTTTTATCTCCATCCTACAGAGAAGGGAACTGAGCCTTGGAAACTGTCCACCCGGTGAACGACTGGGCTGGCACTGCCACTCAGACACTCAATCCGGAGCCCCACCTCTCCACTGCTGGAGAGTTGTCCTGGACACTTGTGTGAATAACGACATCCTACTTCATTCACAGACGCAACCACCTTTGCTTCCTCCATGGATGCCCGGTTCCCCTTAACTCAGAAGGTGACGACATGGAATTCCTGCTCTGACACAAACGTTGAGCAGCATTCTGTATCCGAATTAGGGAGTTAAGAATTGAGATACTTGGCACTGAAAAAGAAAGAAGAGAGGAGAAGAAGAGAAGAGAAGAGAAGAGAAGAGAAGAGAAGAGGAGAGGAGAGGAGAGGAGAGGAGAGGAGAGAAGAGAAGAGAAGAGAAGAGAAGAGAAGAGAAGAGAAGAGAAGAGAAGAGAAGAGAAGAGAAGAGAAAGAAGAGAAGAAGAGAAGAGAAAGAAGAGAGGAGAGGAGAGGAGAGGAGAGGAGAGGAGAGGAGAGGAGAGGAGAGGAGAGGAGAGGAAGGGAGAGGAGGGGAGAGGAGGGGAGAGGAGAAAGAAGAGAAAGAAGAGAAAGAAGAGAAAGAAAAGAAGAAGAAAAGACCAAAAAGCTGTCCAATACAGATGCCATAACACACTCAGCTTTGACCAAAACATTTACAGGGAAGGTAAAATAATTTTCTTTGAAGAGATGCCTGGAATTCTGCTTGTTGGAAGTTGTTTTCTTATACATTCCCCAGCCCACTGGGCTGCCATCAGGGAAAAGTTGTGTTTCTAAGCTCACGTTTTTCACGTAAGCTTTAGATTAAAAAGTATTGATTATTTGACATCTCTCAGGAGGTTTTAAATGACACTGCCCACAACTTGCACTAAACAAGTGTGGCATCTTTCAGGACTTTTAAGTCTTGCCTTCAGCCTGGTCGATGCTTCTCCCCCACCACAAAGGAAGGAAGTTGTGTTACCCAGATAGCCTAAAAGCACAGTAGGCTGGGGTCAAATTCAACAGATTGATTGAGAAGGAGGATGTAGATGTGGAATATTCTAGTCGGGGTACTCTCACTCACCTTCTCCACCTGTGTCATCTTCTCCTGCCCACCAAATAAATCAAAACAAAAAACCCAAAACCCCATAAGCAGGGATGGAAATAATCTTGAAGAAAGGTCAAGGTTTCAGTTACAGAAACAACCAGCATTTGTTAAAAACACACACCATGCTTTCCCTGGATTTTCATAAATTACAGTTTTGATGGAAGTAGGGAGATAAATAGGCAAACTCTCAAAGGAAATACAGTCCGTTTTGCCAAAACACGGAAGCAACCAAGTGTCCTTCAGCAGGTGAATGGGTAAATAAATGGTAGGCCATCCAGACAGTGAAATATCATTTACTGCTGAAAAGAAATGAGCCATGAAAAGGCATGGATTTTACTAAGTGGAAGAGGCTAGTCTGAAAAGGCTATTTACTGTATGATTCCAAAGACATGACACTCTGGGAAAGGCAAAACTGTGGAGACAGTCAACAGATCAGTGATTGCCAGGGTTTAGTGGGAAGGAGAGCACAGAGGATTTTTTGGGCAGTGGAACTACTACTCTGTGTGATTGTATAACAGTGCCTGCCTGTCATTATACATTTGTCCAAACCCACAGAATATACAACAACCAGGGATGGCACCTAATGAGAACAATAGACTTTAAGTGATAATAATGCATTGGTGTTACTTCATCCTTGATTAAAAAAAAAAAAAGTACCATTGCGGTGGGGATGCTAAGGAGGAGGAGGCTCTATACACAGGGCAGGGGATCTAGGGGAAATCTCTGTGCTTTCCTCTAAATTTTGCTGTGAACCTAAAACAGCTCTAAAAAAATGAAGTCTTAGAAAAATATATAGATATAGTCACTCTTACCCTGTTCTTATTTTGGTTGTAAAGTGGGGGGGAGGGGGAGGCAGGGGAGAGAGGCCTGTCTTTCTCTTCACCCTGCTTGCTGCCTTACTAATTTACTTAAAAACTCCTGATGCCTGTTTCTACAGCGACGCGAGGCCCTAGCTAATTGTCTTAATTTCCATGCTCTAGGGAATGTGTGCTTCTTCGGCTGTCCAAATGAGCTGGAGAGACTTTGTGTAAACAGATTTAGAAATTCTTCCCCCATCCTCATCATCCATCTCCGAGCAGGCTTAAATGCTAGCTGAAAGCCAATACCTGTGGATATGCAACTTGTGCTCCTCACGCTTGCACGCAGACGTGGGAAGGGAGCGTGCCAGCCCAGAACACCTGACCTGGAAGAGACAACGGGGATCGCCTGGTGCAGCTCCCCGACGCCAGCAATGAGGGGACCAGGGACCTGACGCTAGGCCCAGAGCCTTGGCTGGCCTGAGAGCACCAACATCCTCATCTTCTTTTCCTGATGCCTCCACAGTTTTCGTGCCAGGCCATCTGTCCCCTCTACCTCCTGCCTGTCTTTCATGCACTTTCTCCATTCCGATTGGGTCTGGAACTTCTGAATCTTTTCGTGGCTTCAGTATCTCCTCCAGTGGTCTGATTAATGGGTACTGACCCTGCCCTCATAACCGTTCATAACACACCTAGGAAACCTCCCACCAAAACTCTCCGGCCACCGTGTTCTGAACGCCCTTCAAGAGTGCATTAACTCCTATGAATTAATGATGTCCCCCCTTTTAAGTGACTAGTTCTGGAAAACAGAGCCCACTTAGCTGTGGTAAGCCATTAGCAATCTAGTATGAGTTATTTTACCCTGTTGTTTTCCTAATGATTAAGTCAGTTGAGACCCTGGCACTTACAGAGTGAGAGTTTCAAAGGAAGAGGGGAAAGAAACAATTTTGTAATTTCAGAACACTCAGATGTAACAGTTCAGTGTCCAAAGCCCAATGCCATGGTGTGGACAGTATTTGGTCCACACTGTAGTATGTAAGGGGTCAGAATTTGGGCCCAGTGGCTGAAGGGTTGGGATTTGAAAGGAAGGGTGCCAGTATCACTTTGTACCTGGACCGTCAGACAAAGTTCATCGTTGTTTTGATTTATTTCGGTTTTGTTTATTAGTTTTAATGTTGGTTTGGGTTTTTTTCTGCAAAGTGATTGGCACAGTTCCTGGTCCATTCAATGTACCCGGTAAGTGTTTTGTTACCTTCATTTCGTTTCCTGCCACACTCAGTGAGCATTTTCTTCTGGAAATAAGAAAATAGGGATTGAGAAAAACTGAGAGCTGGAATGAAAGCGGGGTTGTTGACACAGTTATGTGTTCTTGGGGAGGAAGCAGCAGAGGTGCAGGGGAGCACTCGCTCCCTAGCCGATGGCTCTGATGAGTTACAGGAACAAGAGATCACGTCTCAGCCCTGTCTCTGGGGAAGCTGGGTACACCTTCTCCGTTTACAACCCAGCAGGGAGATCTCAAGAGGTGAGCAGCTTCCTAAAGTCTCCCCAAAGAGGTCAGGGTGCGGGACAAAAGACAGTGCATGGGGGGGGTCGGGGTCAGTAACTGGAATGCAAGCTTGCACTTCCACGCACAGCACCTGATGGGGGACATGTGTAAGTCTGCCCTTGTGCGTACCGCACGCCCCCAGGGTCCCTTTGATACACCAGATGATGAGGGAGACAGAGTAACACGGCATGATCTGTGAACTTTGGAGCTGAAGAGCCTGGAATATAAATTCCAGCTCAGCTCCTGACCCACTGTGTGACTTTGGGTGAGTCATTTCCCTGCTCTGAGCCCCTGCTCCTCTAGCACACGGAGATCACAACGTCTACTCCGGGGGTTGTTAGGAGGATGAAATTAATGTGAAGTTATACAAAGTGCCCCCATGAATGTGAGCTTTTATTATAATTTAAAGAGGCAATGGGACAGAGAATGCTCCTGTGACATTTTCAAGGTCACATAACCAGGGAATGGGGGGAGCCTGGCTTAAAAAGAGCTCCCCTGGTCCTGAAACCATGCCTGTGCGTGTAGACAGAGGTATTCATCCTTTTCCAGTACAGCCTCTAGGCACGTCAAGACATCCTTATTAAACATAATTTATTCTTCCTTGTAAGAACTTGACAATTCTTCTGAACCTAGATCAAATCGTTGCTCTGAAGCCACATTCTCTCCAATATATGTTAACTGTGCTTTTTTAGTTTTTAATAGACGGGTTTGAGGCTTTCCCTAAATCCATGTGTGTCGCCTTAGGAAGAAGGCTCGTTGGGTCCCAGCTGCCCTGACCTGCACCCGGTCCTTTGGCCGGTCTAATGGCTCATGGTTTTTACCTAAGAAATAAAAAGCAATGCGCCCTCTGCCAGCCTTTCTCGATGTCGGAAAAGCAGGTTGCTTTTCTTGCCTGGATCCCAGAGCTGCATACAGAAGAGTGAGACGGGACAAGGCTGTGCTTGTTTGTCACATTGCCTCATCCGCCGTCGCCACAGGCCTCTGCGAAGACTGGGCACCTCTTGTCTGCGTGGCTCACTTGTCCCAGCTTCAACACAATGCAATCTGTGCCAGAGTCTGCATCTGATAATCCTGAGTTGTCTACAAAGAGTCTTGAATTCACTCGATGCTGTCAAAAAAGATGAGGGCTGTGCAGGCAGGTGACCTCAGGGGTCAGAACTCTCTGGACCCAGGGATCAGTCACCTGGATCTGGGTCGCTTGAGGCAGACTCTTACCTGTAGTGCTGAGATCAGAGACTCCATACCTATCGTTTATTTGTTTTTTAAAGATTTTATTTATTTATTCATGAGAGACCCAGAGAGAGAGAGAAGCAGAGACACAGGCAGAGGGAGAAACAGGCTACATGCAAGGAGCCTGATGCGGGACTCAATCCCAGGACCCCAGGATCATGCCCTGAGCCTAAGGCAGATGCTCAACCACTAAGACCTCCAGGTGCCCCAATATCAGTTTACTGTTGACAGGACAAAAGTCCGAAGGGGAGGTAAAGTGACTTGTCCCAGTTGGTGTAAGTTAGTGACAAAATGGAACAAAAATGTGTGTCTCCTCTCTGCATCAGAATTTTTTTTTAAAGATTTTATTTATTTATTCATGAGAAACACAGAGAGGGGAGAGAGACAGGCAGAGACATAGGCAGAGGGAGAAGCAGGCTCCCTGCAGGGAGCCCGACATGGAACTCGATCACCGGTCTCCAGGATCACGCCCTGGGCTGAAGGCCGCGCTAAACCGCTGAGGCCCCTGGGCTGCCCAGAATTTTTTTTTTTTTTTTTTTAATGCAGGCAGAGGTGCTTAGACCATCCCAATGCTTTGAACAATTTCCCTCCCTTGCACCCTTTTCCATCCATTTAAAATGAGAGTCTGTGAAGTTAGACTGGCCGAAGGTGGCTTACAGCTGGTCTTACCTATTTGGGAAAATGTCCAAGATTCACAAAGCAAAATGTATTTCAGGGGCTTCCATGGCAGGCAGTTGCCCACCTGCTTCCTTCTACTTGAGGATGCCACCCCCCACCCTACCCCCAGGATCGCGCTGCCGTTGGGGTCGTCACATACTTACAGATTACTCTCTTTCAGGGGAAGGATTTTCATTTGACATCGGACTCTGGAAGGAACAGGAACCCCGAGGCTTTGCAAACTAGTGGCAAACCAGACACTTCCTTCTGGATCCTTTTTTTTTTTTTTTAATTTTTTTTTTAATTTTTATTTATTTATGATAGTCACAGAGAGAGAGAGAGAGGCAGAGACACAGGCAGAGGGAGAAGCATGCTCCATGCACCGGGAGCCCGATGTGGGATTCGATCCCGGGTCTCCAGGATCGCGCCCTGGGCCAAAGGCAGGCGCCAAACCACTGCGCCACCCAGGGATCCCCCTTCTGGATCCTTTTGCATTTTATTAGTTCTATAGCTCATGCTCTTCCCTCGTCCCTCCCCTTGCACCCCCCTCTCCACCAACTCTTCTTTCTCCCTGAATTTCTTGTTCCACATGTGAACTTCAAGGAGAATGCACTCCATGTGTTTCTCATTGTTTTGCACTGAACTCCCCAGAAGATGACTCTGTTAAGTTCCATCGGCCCCACCTAGGCCCCCCGACCCCATCGTTTCAACCAAGAGGTTCAAACATCACCAAGTCCGCACTAGAGGACAGGGGTGTCTGCTTCCATGCGGGCTTCAAGGCTGAGAGACCCTGCTGCCACCGGCGTGGAGGGGGGCCTCGGCTCTGCTCCTCCAAGCGGCCCCCCAGTGGGGCTCCAAGCACCCACGAGCCTCCCGGGAGGAATGTGTGTCTTCTTTGTCTGCTTCTGTCCCCCTCCAAACCTCTCCGTCAGTGCTGTACAGCTGTGTTTCTGTGAAAACAAGGGCGCCAGCGAAGAGAAAAACACTGTTTATGAGGCTGCCTAGATTGGGGAGTCATATAATTTCAATAGCCCTGAGATATACACAGCTGACTACTTATGCAAATTTCAGACATCGTGTTTGAACAAAAGGTTGCACAGTAACATAACCTGGAGCTTTTATTACTAATGAGGCACTTATTTCCATTTGAATACAGAAGGGTGTATTTTTCCCCCCTTTTTACGGCTTCTCATAATTGTGTCTAATAATATAAAAATAACATTGGGTCGTCGTCTCCACAAGGCTTAGACATCAGATGCACACTCGTGTCGCTCCAGTCGTCAGGAGAATGTGACGCCGTGCTGATTGCAGACGCTCGGCCCAGGTGCCTCTTTGGAATGAGAAATCCCATTAACTTTGCTCTCCTCCGAGTGTTCCTTAGGCGTGCTTTAAAAATTCAGGGTAATAATAAGAAGGAAAGATGGTAAAAAAGAAAAAAAGAAAAAAAAAGGCCACGTTTGGTCTTTATTATCAATTAGGTAAGGTGTTCTTGGCACAGATTAATGGCAGTGTTCTCCCCTCCAGAGTGATTTGTGGCTTGGTTTTGGCTACAGAGAGTGAGAACTGATAAACGGGAGAGTTTCTTAACATGATAGATATTCCACAGGTGCACCCATCGTGCTGCAGTGAACTTTATTCAGTGAATAAAATAAATAAGAGAGGCGACTGAATATATAAATGAAAAGATAAACGACTTGAATAAACCGTAAGAATCCATTAAGACTTCGGAGCTTGCAGCAAGGTATATATTCACACACACACAGTACTAACTAGGTGAGCTGATGGACACATTAATTCATTTGGTCACGATAATCATTTCATGTTCTGTACACATATGGAATCATCACACGGTACGCCTTAACCATATATAACTTTTATTTGTCAATTATACCTTAATAAAGCTGCACAACAAAAAAAAAAAAAGAAAAAAAATCAACCTTTCAGAGGCAATGCTTCTGGGAGGGAGTCGGGTTTTATTTTATTTTATTTTATTTTATTTTATTTTATTTTATTTATCTTTTGGAGGGGGAGTTGGATTTTATTTATTATTTTTTAAAGATTCTATTTATTTATTCACAAGAGACACACACACACACAGAGAGAGGGAGAGAGAGAGGCAGAGACACAAGCAGAGGGAGAAGCAGGCTTCATGCAGGGAGTCCAACACGGGACTCGATTCTGGGACTCCAGGATCACGCCCTGGACCAAAGGCAGGTGCTAAACTGCTGAGCCACCCAGGGATCCCCAGAGTCAGATTTTAAAGAGGATTTGTTACTCAGCGAGTAGACAGTTGGTTGACCCCTGGGGGATGAGCTGACCCCCGTTGAGAGCAACAGCAAGAGGTCCTAGTTGTTGGGCTGAAGCAGAGATGCTGGTTGGGGAGCAGGGGGCAGAGAGAGAGAGTGAGCAGAAGGGCTGGGATCCAGGCATGGGTTTGCACACAGTGAAAAAAATGTTCAGGACTCCTCCTCCCCAAAAGAAGAGCAGAAGAGCTAAAGTTCTTTAGAGTGCTTTGCCCGGGGCTGCTCCCACACCACCTGCCCCTGTCATCCCAGCGGTCTGGTTGTCTCTCTTGTGAGTTGGCAACCTCCCTGCCAGACTGAGGAAGGCTCTGGTTTAGAGTTTACGAACATTTTGCTACCCTTCACCCTGACCCAGGACCCAACACTCCCAAGATCATTTGAGGGAAAGTAGATGCATTCTCAGCCTCCTGTTTCTTGGCTTAAACACAGGACTGTGCTGGTGGAATTGTATGTGCCAACCCAACTGGCACACAGAGACCCAGATATTTGATCAAGCATTATTTTGGGTATGTCTGTGAGGGTGTTTCTGCATGAGATTAACATTTAAGTCGGTGGACTTTGAGTAAAGCAGATTGCCATCCCTCACAAGGGTGGGCCACATCTCATCAGTTGAGGGTCTGAATAGAACAGAAAGGTGGAGTGAGAAATAATTCTCTCTTTCTCCTCGCATGATTATTTTCAAGCTGGGACATCAGTTTTTTCCTGTCTTTGGACTCAAACTAAAATACCGGCTCTTTTTGGGTCTCAAGCCTCCCAGCCCCTGGATTGGAACTTGCACCATCAGCCCCCCAGCTCACTGATTACATAGCTATGTGGGTCAATTCCTTGTAACAAATCTCTTCTCCATATGCAAACAGCCCATTGGTTCCGTGTCTCTTCAGGGAGAACCCTGGCCCATTCAGGTGCCCACAATACAGAAAGGAAAAGCAAGTGATAATTTCCACTCAACATTGGGAACCCATCTGTGTTACTTACAGAAAACTAGCCTGTTCTCCCCTCCTCAGCCACAGGATTATGTGATCAGCTCCTGTGTGGATAGCAAGGAACAGAACTACAGAAACCAGATACAGTAGGGAAAGATTTACATCATTATCTATTCCATCCACTGAGAAGTCTCTTCTTACTCCTCACATGGTGTCATTTCGATGGTCCTGAGTATGCAGAATAATGAGAATCAAAACAGGCAGCCAGCCTCCCCCAAATGGAGACGCCTGGAAGCAACCCTGACCACCAGGGCCTGGGACGTGACCCCCAACATGGGCAGGAGCTAGGTGTGCGGGGCGGGGGACAGGTGGTCAGCAGGGGGACTTGCCCCGTCCACTGCTGTGGTGGAAAAGACACACATCTGGGCAGGAGACTTCCAAGTAGCTGCTGACAGAGACAGTAGTTAGCTACTGTGGAATGATTTGACTTTCAGTAAAGAGAAAGAGAAGGAAGGAAGGAAAGAAGGAAGGAAGGAGGGAAGGAAGGAAGGAAGGAAGGAAGGAAGGAAGGAAGGAAGGAAGGAAGGAAGGAAGGAGGAAGGAAGGAAGGAGACTATAAATCCACACACACACACACACACACAAAATATATATATATATATATATATATATATATATATATATATATACTGAAAATGTCCTTCTCACAGATTCATTAAACTGAAGGGCTGACCTGTCCCCTTTAGGCTAACATCACATACACTTGTCTCAGGTGCAGGATCATAAGTTACTGGGGGTCACTTACTAATTAATTCCTTAATTACCCTCTCACTCTGATTTTTTTGGTAAAGATTTTGTTTATATACTTGAGAGAGAGGAGAGGGAGAGAGAATCTGAAGCAGACTCCACACTGAGCACAGCCCCATGCAGGGCTCGATCCCACAACCCGCGATCATGACCTGAGTGGAAATCAAAAGTCGGAGGCTTAACCGACTAAGCCACCCCAGCATCCCCCCTCACTCAGATCTTTAAAATCGAACATAGTGACACCTGTTGGGAGCCAGGGCACGTGAAGCTGCGTCTGGGAGAGGCTGACAGTGACATGTCCTAACTGTCCCTTCCTAGCCTGTCGCCTTGTCCGCAGGCAGAGTTGGGATCACACCAGCTCTTTGCTCTCCCATCCCTCGGGCCGCCCCCTCCTGGGCCCAAAGCCCCAGGGAGAGACACCCTGCTTTGCAACCTGCACCCCCCAGTGTAGGGGCTGTGTTCTGCTGTCGCCGTAGGGCACTTGGAGACCCCAGCCGTGGCCAAGTACGTGTCTCCACGGTTCTCACGCTGTTCGCGGTTCCCACGACTTCCCTCACACCTGGCTGAGCTCCGGAACGACAGAAAAACAGTGCTGGGCTGAAAACAGCCTCCTCACACCTCTGTGGTGTATAGCTTTAGAGACGCACCTCTAAAGCCTGCACCTTAGAGACGCTGAGACTCACAGAGGTCACGGCATTTTCTCAGGTGTCCCCAGCTGGCGAGTGGCAAGGTGAGGGCCAGAACCCGGGTCCGCAGGCTCTCCCCCACGGTGTGTTTTTTTATGATAGCATTGCACATGCACCAGTGTGCCTGGGGTTCACCTTGGAAATGCGTCTGGCCCAGGGGCTAAATGCACCCGGGATTCGTGCCCACACTGGGCCTCTGAAGACTGGATAGGAGATTAGGAGGGTCTGTAAGAGCTCTCTTTACAGGCCAAAGCACTTGGGCTCAATTTTCGGGGCGAGGATGGTTAGGGGGAATGCAGGACTTAAGCGTCACAAGGGACCCCGCTGTACCTCCTTGCAGGGCTCCGGGCACGTGGAGTTCAGGCCGGAGAGACCAGAGCAGCGCGCTTACTCCCCGCCTGAGCCTCTGTCCCAGGCCTGCCCTTCAGCTCACCGCCGCGTTTCCAAGAAGTGCAATGAGCTTACAAGGAATGAGTCGGTGAGCTTAAGGGAAATTTAATAACCACCTCTCCTCTCTGCTCTTTCGTGTGCTGGCCAGGAATTGAGGCTCTTCCCTCCCCATAGGAGGGGCAGGCGACAAAAGTAATGGCAAATCAGGGCTAATGGTGCCAGTTGGTGAAATGCTGCGGTGGCCAGAGATGGTTCGTGATGTTTGCTTGGCTCCTTTGAGCTCCGGGTGTTTCGGCAAACACTTCTCTCTTTGTGAATATTCCTTTACATTGGTTGAGACAATTCCATGAAGCAGGCACTGTGCACTTTCAAAGAATCCATTCTCCCCCTTCTCCGGCAGCACCAATGAGAACACGTTTGCACACACGCACGCACACACACGCGTCTTGCATTTGGAGTTTGGAGGGAAGTGAGAGGCAAAGTGCCTCCATCTGCCCAGCAGGCAGGTGACCTGCCAGAGGCATCATCTTTCACCTCCTTTTCCTGAACAAATCTGCACATATTGAGGGTGCCTCTGACCGTTGGTTTGGCTTTTAGGGCTGCCATGCCCTGAGCTTTTCTTCTTGTTTGCGTTGTTCTGTTTCTTTGGTTGTCTCTTTGTTCTGTCTTGAAACCAGAGAAACTATAAAGTTAGTCCGGTTTTGGGATGAAGTCCACCCCCCGACCCCACCCCCCCAATGGATGGTGTGTAGCTCGAGTCAGGAGCCAGCACTGGCCTGGATCCTCCACCTCCCAGACATCTCTGAGCTTGGAAGCCTGAAGCAAGCTCCACTCTTATAGAAGGGAGATAAGAGGCCAAGAACTCAGTGTCTGTGTGTCCGTAGCTGTCTGCTTCTCTTTCTCTCCTATTACAGTGGGACATGCTACTCCTGCCTTGTCTCCCAGACCATGGAAGTCCAGGGATCCACAGACTCCTCCTCTAAGTCTGAGATGTAGATGTAGTCATCTGTAGATGAGTCTACATCTCAAAAACCATCAGCCAGACTGTGAATTGAGGGGTGAGCTTGATACCATTGCTGCCAGCAGCATCACTGACTCACCTGACCCTGCAGGGTCCTGCGGGAAGCCCAGGGATGGGAGCCAGGTGGGTGGCCTGTGAGGAGGACAAAGCCGGCCTTTCCCACATTCAGTAGAAGAATGAGTGTGTGAAGCCAGACCCTCCCCTTGCAGGCTCGCGGCACATAGTCCTTAGCAAGACGTTTCATTCCTGTAACAGTTGTGGCTCAACTGGTAACGATCGACCATCCAAAACATACTTCACCTATTTGGGACCGGAGAGCTAGGACTCGCCTGAGGGTGAGAAAAAACATTAAGCAAGAAGAAAAGTCTTTCTTAAAGTCATTTAACTTCCATGAAATTAAAATCATTTACTTAATAGAACCTCTGGATTGAAATCCAGAAATACAACCTCTGGATTGGAAGGGTATTTACAGCAACATCGTTGTAACTGGCCCAGAATGGAAGGAAAGTAAGCGCCTGTCTACAGGGAACTTTTCTGTAGTCCAGAAAGGTCTCTTTTATTTCCGTTAATGCACAGAAAGAAGCAAGCTCCTGGCAAGTCCTGAAGATCCCCTGCCCAGGAACCAGCAAGCATGTGCCTTTGTCCTTGCTGATGCTGTAGAGGTTTGCTCTACTTCCCATCCAAGATATTTTCTTATCGGTGGACTAGGTGATACCTTCTTTCTTTTCCTTCTTTCACATCTGATCTATCCTCACCAGCAGAAGGAGCGCATCCAAGTCTGTGCTTCTAAACCAGAATGGCTTGGTTGTCATCTCCATCTCCCTCTGGACCGTACGTGACATGAAGGCCCACACCGGTCATGTCCCTACTGTCCCACAGCGAGGGATGCACACGAGGGGAGGGCTTAAAGCTGAGTGCCTGTGGGGAAGACAGCTGTGGGGACCGATGCCCATTCCGGAGAACGAGCTCAGTTCTGTCCCCAGCATTTGCAGGCGGCAGGGAGACTCCTCCAAGCAGCATCACCGTGGGCTGTCATAGCTCTGAGTCTAGGGCCAGGGTGAGGCGCTAGGAGCAGGAGTGAAGATCTGCAGCAGAGGTGACAGCTGAGGACCCGAGAGAGGGACCGCTCTCAGAGGAGTGAGGGGAAGGAAGAAACCAGGGTTCGCTCTTGGAGGACCACCCCAGGTCTTTCTGCCACGAAGGACGGGGAGGGGGGGACCCACAGGCACCAACTGTCCGTGCAGACGGGGCCTGAATTAGACCCCAAAATGATGGTCCTAATAGTGAACACTAAAAAAAAAAAAAAAAAAAAAAATAGTGAACACTTATTGAAAACTGATTATGGGCTACATCTTGCTTCAAGTATTTGATGTCTATCATTTCAGCAAATCCCAGTGACTACCGTCTGTGGTATGGCCCCACTCTCCAGGTAAAGAAATGAAGCACAGAGAGTTTAAATTATATGCCCGAGATCATAAAGCTGCTAAGTGTTCAGCCTCAAGAGCACTCCACACCCTCTTCCTTGACATCTTCCCACTAATTTTAGTTACTGATTTCTTTTCTATAATCTGCTGATCACCCCATTTCACTGGATCCACACAGAAAAAAAATCACAGTATATCCCATTTGACATTCCAGCCATGACTTTCTTCAGGCCAGTCCAAAAGCCGTTAATGCAATTACCGCTTGAATCTAGAGGAGAAAGAAATACTCCCATCTATTCACGTTGCAGTTGTTACTATCTGGTCACCAGAGAGTGACCTTTCAGGTGACACAAGAGCTACACCCAATTAAGAGAGATGATTCCTCGAAAGCCCAAGGCCACGAATAATTGAAACCCTCCAGCCAGAGCAGAGGCAGGTCAGAGCAGGGTTTCCTTAGTAGACAAATTAGGCCATGGTAACTTCACGAAAAACCTATTCCCTGTGGTTTCTGTTGCCACTGCTTCCTTTAGGATCACGATTGCAAGAAGAACACGGGATTTTTCTCAGTCAGGGGCTGTAGGACAATAACGTATATATCATAATATGTAACATAATAAAAATACATCATGTATTTATACACAATATGTAGCAAAATCATAAATTATAATAATTATAATTTTAAGTAAATATAATTTTAATAATTATAATACTACTTAATATATAATATAAAATAAATATATACATTATATATTAAATATTACCAATATGTAATATATTATAGTATCATAAAAATGTTAAATGTGTAGATATAAATTTTAATTTTATTTTAACGAAATTGTGATTTTAGTTAATTAATTCATGCAATATATATTGCATAAATTTGTCCCTGCAAATTTATCTCTTTCTCCCTGTCTCAGGGTTCAAACAGGCTCATGATTTCCTGACAGGAGTTTCTTTTGTTATTCATAATGAACCTCTTCTGACTAGACTGTGTCTGAGTTTCTGCCAACAAGATGACTCATGGTGGGTTCCTAGATAGTTTCAAGGGAGGGTCTAGCTACGCCGGAAAGATCAAGCATGTGATTGGAGGACTGGAACTCAGCCCCACTCCCAGATTTCCAGAAAGGGCAGGAGGGCTGAGGTTGGGTTCAATCACTAATGGACAATGAGTTAATCAACCAAATCTGGGTAACCAAAAGTCGATGAAAACTGGACGATAAAGTTTGGAGAGCTGTCTGGTTGGTAACCATATCCATGTACCAGGAAGGTCGTCTTGTACCCCGACTTCTTGGGGACAGGCACTCCTGTGTCTCCCCAACACAGAAACACAGCCCTCGCCCTTGGTTTCTTCCCCTTGGTTGTTTGTGAGTTGCATCCTTTGTAATCAAACTGTATTGTAAATCTAGCATTTTCAGTGAGTTCTGTGTAATATTTTAGCAAATTATCAAATCAGAGAAGGGTATTGTGGGAACCCCCAACTTTATAGTTGTCCTGGCAAAACTGTGAGTAGCTTGGGGATGCCCAACACTTGCCACTGGCATCTGAAGTGGGGACAATTTTGTGGGACTGAGCCTTTAGGGGGTCTGCACTCCTGTGCATGCAGTTAGTGTCACGATGGAATTGCATTGTAGGATGCCCAGCTGGTATCAGAGGATTTGTTCTGGATCATAGTAGCTAAAGTGAAATGGAAGGTGAATGTGTATTGAAACTCACCTTGGCATAAGGTGAAAGCACAAACATACGTGACAGGTTATTACGTTTATTCTACAGCATGTTTCCCATTTGCTGATAGGACCCAACTACTTGAAATAGTGACTTTTCAGAAGCTCCTTCCAGAAGCCTTTGCTAACTTGAAAGCTAACTTAGACACAGCTTCTCTGGATCTGGGGCATATATGTCTCCTTGCACATATCACATGGAGCAGCATGGTTGACTTATCTATTGGCTTCGTCCACTCATTGGTTCTCAACTGGACAAAATTTTGCCTCCCAAGATACATCTGGCGATGTCTGGGGCCATTTTTGATTCTCAGGACCAGATGGAGATGTGGGTTGAGGCCTGAGATATTGCCAAACATTCTACAAGTCACAGAGCAGCCCCCACCGCAAAGAATTATCAGCCCAAAATGCCACTGGCACCGTCATCAAGAAACTCTGGGTTTCCGCTGGATGGGGAGCTTCTTAAGGGTGGAGAACATATCTTACTCATTCCTGCATCCTTCGTACAGAAGCAACTCTTGCTGAATGGCTGAAGAAATGAGAGAGGAAGCTAGGACCCTTCGGTCTGGCAGCTATAAAGAACAGGTTGGTCTATCTCGAAATATTCGCTAGCAAAATTTAGCACGAAAAAATTCACAACCTAAAACATTTACATGAAGTGGGCTGGGTTTAGTGCCTCACAGTACCCATCCAGGGTCTCAGAGATGGGCACAGTGGAGGGTCTGGAGTGGTGCTGAGTCCGGGAGGGTAGAGCTTCAGTGAGAAACTGGGCTTTGGCACCAAATGTGGACTAATTTAATTTCTGACATTTACAATATAATCTTGAGTAAGCGGTTCTTTTCTTCTGAGTCTCTATTTTGTCTTCTAAAAATGGGAATATGCACTTTACTTTACCACATGGACATCATGCTAAGTGAAATAAACCAGTCTCAGAAAGACAAACACTGGGTGATCCCACTTACATGAGGTCCCTCAGGCAGCTAAATTCATAAGCACAGAAGGTCGTGTGGTGGACGCCAGGGGATGGGGGTGGAGGGGATAGGGAGCTGCTGTTGAGTAGGGACAGATAAGTTTGGGAAGAAGCAAAGTTCTGGAGATGATGGTGGTGATGGTCATACAACAGTGCGATGATGCTTCATGTTACCGAACTTTACATTTAAAAAATGGTCAAAATGTTCAATTTTATGTTATGTATATTTTACCACACACACACACACACACAAAAAAAAAAAAGAAAGAAAAAGAAAGAAAAGAAAAGAAAAGAAAAGAAAAGAAAAGAAAAGAAAAGAAAAGAAAAATGAGATCTGCTCATTTGCAACAATGGGGATGGACCCAGAGGGCATTATGGCGAGTGAAATAAATCAGAGAAAGACAAATAGCATATGATTTCATGCGTATGTGGAATCTTAAAAAACAAAACAAAGAAACAAAGAAGTCTCTTAAATATAGAGAACAAACTGATGGTTGCCAGAGGGGAGGTGGGGGTGGGGTGAGCAAAATAGATAAAGAGGATTAAGAGGTAGAAACTTTCAGTTATAAAATAAGTAAGTCACGGAGATGGAAGTACAGCATAGGAAATATAGTCGACAGAGTTAACAAAGCATAGAGGGCAAATGAGAAATGGGTCCATATGTATGTAGATTTGATAATGGGAAACATTTCAGATTCCTTCTTCTTCTTAAACTCTGCACCCAGTGTCCAACTCCCCCCAAAAGTTTTCTAGTCCTACCTGGAGCCCCTGGCATTTTGTTCCAAGATGAGCCCTAATACAGGCTAAAGCAGCCACATAACTAGAAGTAAAAGCATTGCTAGTCTGAAAATCACCCTCCCTGACCTGCTCTCCCAAAGGTTTATCCAGGGAAAAGCTCAATCAACCTCTTCTCCTCTTGGGCACTGGTGATAAATTACATTGGGCAAAAGGCAAGAGCAAATATTTATTGATTAATAAATCATTAAAATTGACAGACAACCCTGTATGATAGGAGTGAGTATTTGTTAAGGTTTATGGGGTGCCAGACTCTGTGTAGGATTTCTTTTAATAACGATGATAACGCCACCTGGAGGGGGACTATTGTTACGTGGATTTTAAAGATAAGGTGACAGAAGAAGGAACCTGCCTCAGGACACACCAGGGAGCGGGCAAGAATCTTGACTCAGGCCCCCCCTGTGCTGTCCTGCCTTCCACCATTTCCAGAGATATTCATTTTCTGTCTGGAATGACGTCAGTCTACTCTACAGACTATCAGCCCCGTGTGGGTACTTAGTGAATTCTCCAGAAGTACTTGTTGCACCAGCAAACATTGGTACTGCAACTGTGTCTAGTGTTTAGGGTTAGCTGAACTAAGTCTCCTGGAATGGAGGTTCCAACCACTGAATTTATCAGCTCCTTGAAGCTTAACCAGGTCTCTGGGCTTCCTCCCTTCTCCACACCTTGTTCTTGCCGCTCCCTCTAGCTCATCCCCACCTTAGGTTTATATGAAGGAGCAGCAACCTCCTGACTCAGTGGCAAGGAAGTTTCTAAGGGCATCACCCATCTCCCGAGTCCACCCCAAACTTGGAACTGTGCTGGGTCCCACCATCCTCTTGCCTGGCTCCCCACAGGTGTGGGGATAAAAACCCAAGGCTCCTTCTCTCCGAGCCTTGGGAGGCACTAATTCAGTTTGGATAATGAGAAGGCCTGCCTTCTGGTTTTATCTGCCAACGCTGATGATTTATACAAACTCAGGGAAGATTTTCATCCCATTGGTGTCCCATCTGCCTCTCTGAAAATCAGAATTTTAGCCTAAGCTGCCATTAATCCAGAATCTAACCAACCAGAAAATTCATTACCAAAATGCTTCTTAAAATCAGCAGTTGGGAAGAGCAATCAGCTGTAGGAAGACGGAAGCTCATGCCAAGTGTTCGGGTGCTAAGAAATATTACCATTTCCTGTTTGTCTGTTTTGTTTTATTAAACAAAGCAAATTCCCCTCCTTCGAAGTTGGGGGGTGGTGGAGGCAGAGGCAGGAGGTCTATGTGAAAAGAACGTGGAACGTGAAACAAGGCTGTGATGAAGGGAAGTGTACAGGGCCAAGAAGAGATAAAGTAAAGAAGGGAGGTGGGCATGCAGAAGCACAGTAAAGACAGTGGAGGAGGGGATCCCTGGGTGGCTCAGCGGTTTTGCGTCTGCCTTAGGCCCAGGGCGCGATCCTGGAGTCCCGGGATCGAATCCCATGCCGGGCTCCCGGCATGGAGCCAGCTTCTCCCTCCTCCTGTGTCTCTGCCTCTCTCTCTCTCTTTCTCTCTCTCATAAATAAAATAAAATAAAATAAAATAAAATAAAATAAAATAAAATAATAAAATAAAAAAAGACAGTGGAGAGGAACGAAGGAAGTGGACATAGAAGAGAATGGTCAGTGATCTCACTGTGCAACAGGCGTGTCAAATGCAAAGCATGGATTTCGAGGGGTGTGTCATGGAAAGTCCAGAAGAGGAGCTTACAGAGGAAGCCCGGGCTCTCTATATTCAGTGTATGTTCCAGGACGGCTTTGAATTGGAGATGCTGCTGGAAGACTCTGCTGATGGGCCGGGGAATGTTCCCTGACACGAGAGTCACCCAGGAATGCTCCGTAGGCTGAGCTCCCATCTCGAGGCACTCCTTGGAAGGCACCTGGGGTGGAAGCCCTGGGCCTCTATCTCCTCCTGGCTTCAGATTTAGTTTGTCTTTAAAATGCATACAACGATACCTACTTTTTGTTGGGAAAGTCAAATTAAGCAAAAGATATGAGAATATGTAATATCATAGGGGCCCCATAGGGAGCTCAGAAAATGTCAGCTGCATCAAGCTAACGGTTTGCATTGTTTAAATGAACTGTGTTCAATACACACGGCTTTCAGCTAATAATCAGAGCATCTCCGGTCTCCGACACGAGCAAAAGATTTATGTTAGGGAGTGCAGCTGACTGGCTGCCCTGGTGTACTTTCTGAAGGCTGATTCTCAAAAACTGGACACGAGATGCCTGTGATGAAAGAAAGATCTAGACACCAGAAGTGCAGAAGAAGTTTGAGATTTTTTTTTGAAATGTAATTGCAAAATGTGGTCTTGCTCCCAAACAATTTCCAATGCAGATAGCAACAGTATGCTTTGGCGCTGCCTCCTGAAACCCAGTCGTCAAATTTCATGTCATCGCAATGCCTGTTCTTACTTCCCAGGCTCAGTAAAATCAAACTGTTGGGGGGAAGGGGGGTAAAAGCATCACTGCCCAGGAACTGGTGTGACACACGTTAGCTTGTGGCTTAGGAAAGTCAAGTAAACTATACATAGGCCAAGGCTTTATTATTTTTTTTCTGACTTGTCTCATAATGTGTTTGTAGTTCCAGTGACTTCCAGGGGGATTTCAATTTTAAAGCGTAGGTGTAGCTGAAGTAGAATGCTATGGAGAGAGCTCATTGGAAAGGAGGATTACAATCTAAAAAATTGTTTCCATCTCTCTACTTGCCATTAATATACATCATTGATTCAATCTCTGTGCCCAGATGTTACCCAAAATGTAAGGCTTATGATTATAGAAAAATGGCACAGGGAAGGTGATCAATCGTCAGATCTGCAATCTTGGTTTGGCAATCTTGGTTTGACACAGAATAGGTGATTTAGAAATGTTTTTGAATTCTGCTAGAAGGGAAACAAAACTATTCACTATTCCTTTGCAGAAATGAATTCTAAGAAAGAATTTGAAGGCTTTCACTATTCATCAGGTCTCTGGAAAATGAATCCAATTAATGCAGTAATCAATTGAAAGGGATGGACTTTGTAAATATAGCAAGTTTTGGAGAATTTTTGTTTGTTTGTTTTAAACAAGCAGCACAACCACAATCACAAGCCAATTTCCTATGTTAATGTTTTTGATTTTTTTTTTTTTTTTTTTTTGCATGACATGAAGCAAAGCAAGGGCAGGTGGGACGATGTGTTTTGTCTAGTTCTATTAAATAATTGGAAACCAGCTCACCAGTTGCTCCCAGCTGAGAGCAAACATTAATATAATTTCCAACCTGCTCTTCCAAAGTTCAAAGCTGAATATGAACTTAAATACTTGAATATTTCCCACATGTAAAATATATTTCTCTGAAACCGTGGTAGCGCATGGACTTCACTAAATCGTGCCATGTAATTTCAGAGGGGATTAAGAATTAAGTTCTTTTTAAATGTTGTTGAGTTGTGTGTATTCAAGATAGTTCCTTATTCTCCTGACTCAAAAATGTACTATCATTAGAAGTGGAAATTCATAATAAAAAAGTTTTCAAAAATCCCTTTGATTATTTGTATTACTCTTTGCTAAACAATGGGGAAATGGGTCCTGAACTTCTAAAAGCTCTAGAATTATTACATTTTCCAACTGTAAGAGGCTTAATTTTTTGAGTCTATAGCATTAGAATATTTAAGAATTGACTTTCCTGTTTAGAATCTGAGTTATTGTACTCTTTTATATCAGATTATTTTGTATTTGAAGAATTTCTAAGTAATGTTTGTGCACAAATCAAATATTTTTTTCTTGTCATTGCTTCCTGGTGTCTATCTTACCCCCAAGTCCTGACCCCTAGTTCCCCTTGTCTGGACACGAGTTCTAAGGGGCACAGGATCCTGGCTTTATAGCCACATTATCCTTGAAAGAATAGGTAGGAAGTGGTAAAAGTCATGTCCTCCATGCAGTAAGGCTGCCATTAACACAGTACAGAATGCTAAGTAAACAATGGAAACTGTCTTTCGTTCAGGCTACTGTTACAAAACACGAGAGCCAAGTGCCTTAAACTACAGACATTTACTTCTTGAAGTTTCTGGAGGCTGGAAGTCCAGGACTGAGGTGCGGGCAGATTCTGTCTCTGGTGAGAGCCCACTTCCTGACTCACAGATGTCCACCTTCTCTCTGCAGCTTCACGTGGTGGAGAGAGCGCTCTCTCTGTTTCTTATAAAGCCACTGATGCCCTCACGAGGGCCTCACCCCTGTGACCTAATCTAACCTTAGTTACCTCCCAGAGTCCCATCTCCAAATAGCATCACATGGGGTAAGAGCTTCAGCATATAGAGTCCGGGGGAGGGGGGAGGGGATATGATTCATTCTAAAGCTCAAACCAAAGCAAGAGGAGCCCAAGGGAACCATGGCAAGACCCAAACTGAAAAAAATTCACTGCAGAACGTTGATTTGAATTAATTCCAGAGACAGAAATGTCAGTGTACCTGCAGGAGCTTCTTGCACATTCCACGTTGCATTTGTAAAGGGATGTGCCATCGAAGGGGACCAGGTCAGCATGCAGCCCCCGTAGCTGATTTAGGACCCTCCACACAAGCTTGTCTGCAAGCAGACACTCGGGGCCTTTGAGCACTGACCTCCTGCTCTACCTAGACCTACCTGGGGTCTTCGTTTTGTGAGTTTTGGATTGCTAGACATAGCCTCACTGTGATTGAATGCGTACAACTTGCTGCAGCAGAGCAGCAAGAGGGAGCCAGGATGGCATCTGGCGGAGCGTGTCTGATGCTGTTGCTGTCCCAGCTCATCCTCCCCACTGCCCTCATGTATGAGGAAACCTCCCCGTACTTAGTCTGGATGGGGTTGAGAGCAGGAGCCAGGGACGCTGGTTAGCCCCTGGGTTGCTCTCACTATCGCCAAAATAAGAGGAGATGAAGTGCTCTTGAGGCCGACATAGCCCTAGTTCAGGCACCTATTTTGCAAGCAGCTGAGGTTGAAGAAGAGGAAGAAGAAGAAGAAGAAGAAGAAGAAGGAGAAGGAGAAGGAGAAGGAGAAGGAGAAGGAGAAGGAGAAGGAGAAGGAGAAGGAGAAGAAGAAGAAGAAGAAAGAGATGGATTTTTTTTTTAAGATTGACCAAAGATACAAAGGGATTATTGGATTTGAAAGTCAAATGTCTGATCTGGTGAGAGGAAATGAAAAACGGAAAAGTATAATTAGAAATAATATTAACAGTGAGGAAAGGAAGGAGGGAGGCAAGGGGAGAGAGAGAGAGAGAGAGATTGTGCCTAAAAGTCAGATTTCTAAATACTTTGGTCATTTCCCAAACAATCACTAAGGACTGATTACGCATATGACATAATCAATATGGGATTCAGAAGTCTTCTGGAAAAATTTATTTATTTATTTATTTATTTATTTATTTAAATTTATTTTTTATTGGTGTTCAATTTGCCAACATATAGAATAACACTCAGTGCTCATCCCACCCAGTGCCCCCCTCAGTGCCCATCACCCAGTCACCCCCACCCCCCGCCCACCTCCCTTTCTACCACCCCTAGTTCATTTCCCAGAGTTAGGAATTTAAAAGAAAATAAAACAAAATAAAAGTCCTGTTGCTTGAAGCCCTGTCCGTCAGTCCCTTTCCCCAGGGCTCCATATCCTGGCCCAGACAGATCTCCCTTACCACTCCCCAACCAGGCCTCCGCAGGACCCCTGGATGCTGACCTCAGCATTGTAAAGCACAGCAGTCCAGAGTCCAAGTACAAGGGCCTGATTTGCTGACAGTTTTATAAGCCTCCGTAAATGCCAACGGCTCCCTCCTCCTGCCTTTGTGGGGCTTACAGGTTTGCATTCTGGGGGCTCGCAGGCTGCAAAGCTCCAGCTCTGCAGTTCCCGTCTGAGGCTCGGGAAGGAGCTGCCCAAAGAATCACAAAATGTGGCCCTGCCCTGGAAGGCAGCTGCCACATGAGGCAGCTGTGGCATGAGGCTGCATGGATAGCAGCAGGTCGGGGTCCCTGTGTCGGGGGGAATCTCTCTCTCCTGCTTGGGTAACCACCCTTCTACAAGTGTGCAGAAGCTTAGGACAGGCATGCTGACCAACTCAAAGGCTGGGGAGACACATGCCACCGTCCTGTGACAACTTCTTCTCTTTTAAAACATCATTAATTCCAAGAAATGGAATGCAATAATGCAATAATGGGAACCCAGATGAAGTGAGGACACCCTGCAATAATGGGAACCCAGATGAAGTGAGGACACCCTGCAGAATCTTGGAGAAGCAGAAATACTCCCCACCTCTGCTCCCACTGCAGTCAGAATAAACACACACACTGGCACAAGAGGGTACACACACACACACAACACACACAAACACACAGGTTCACACACACACACTCACACACACACACACACACACACACACCACTCTCTCAGGCTGAGAATGTTCAGCACTTAAGAAGTTGAATCTGCTAAACGGGTACATCCATGTCGCTTCTCCCCACTTAACTTGCAAAACCTGAACACCACAGAACTCATCAGTAGACACAGATCTGCCGTGCAGAGTATTGGCACCCAATACGCAGAGCCTCCTGCCTGGGGGGCCCTCGCCAGGGCCCTCCTGTCCTTAGGGCCACCACGATGACAGGTAACACAGTGTAACTCGTGCCAGGGGCCACACTAAGCATTTTACCCCCATTGTCTCATTCATTCATCACAGAGAAATACAAAACCTTTCATGGGTTGGAGTTCCTATTTTCCTATCCTTTATGATAAACACTATGGCTTAGAAAGCTTAAAAAGGGCCAAAGTTAATGACAGACGTTGCTTTGAAGCCCATATCATATAATTCAAACATATTTTGTATTTGCCACAAAGATACAGAATAGCAAAACCCCCCAAAATATAATGGTTTAAAACAATAATTTATTCTCAGGAATGTGCAGGGCAGCAGGGCAGCTGATCTAGGTGAGTGCAGGCAGAGGTGGCCCTGCTCCACGTGACCCTCACCCTTTCAGTGAACTGGCCAAAGCACCTTCGTATGACTATGACAGCAGAGGTGCAAACGTGCACATGGAAGTGCACGAGCCCTTGGTGTAGTTTTGGAACTGGCACACCAATGCTGTCTTCCCATTCTACTGGGCAAAGAAGGACATGTGCCCAGACCCAGACCCAGACCCAAGGCTGGAGAAATACATGTCACTTCTTTTATGGGAGGACATCTGAAGTCATTTAGGCAGAGGACAGATACACAACCTGCTGCCCCCAACACACCCCCCTGCCCCCATCTCTTGGCCTCACACTGTCTCCCCAGGACTATCCTGGTGAGGTCGACCATTCTGGAAACCCCCAGGCCTATCCTGGTGAGGTGGACAATTCTGGGAACCCCCAGAACTATCCTGGTGAGGTAGACAGTCTGGGAACCTCCAGAACTATCCTGGTGAGGTGGACAGTCTGGGAACCTCCAGAACTACCCTGGTGAGGTGGACCGTTCTAGGAACCCCCAGGCCTATCCTGGTGAGGTGGACCATTCTGGGAACCCCCAGGACTATCCTGGTGAGGTAGACAGTCTGGGAACCTCCAGAACTACCCTGGTGAGGTGGACCGTTCTAGGAACCCCCAGGACTATCCTGGTGAGGTGGACCATTCTGGGAACCCCCAGGACTACCCTGGTGAGGTGGACCATTCTGGGAACCCCCAGGACTATCCTGGTGAAGTAGATGGTCTGGGAACCCCCAGGCCTATCCTGGTGAGGTGGACCGTCTGGGAACCCCCAGGCCTATCCTGGTGAGGTGGACGGTCTGGGAACCCCCAGGACTATCCTGGTGAGGTGGATGGTCTGGGAACCCCCAGGACTATCCTGGTGAAGTGGATGGTCTGGAAACCCCCAGGACTATCCTGGTGACAAGGACCATTCTGGGAACTCCATAAATTCAGTCTAATGTATATTGTTTCATGCTGGGAGATAACATAGATTCTGGTTAAGAACACTGCTTCGGCATTAACATCAAAAGATGCTCTTCCTGGGGATCCCTGGGTGGCTCAGCAGTTTAGTGCCTGCCTTCGGCCCAGGGCGTGATCCTGGAGTCCTGGGATCAAGTCCCACGTCGGGATCCCTGCATGGAGCCTGCTTCTCCCTCTGTCTATGTCTCTGCCTCTCTCTGTGTGTGTCTCTAATGAATAAATAAATAAAATCTTAAAAAAAAAAAAAAAGAAGATGCTCTTCCTAAATTCCAGCTGTTGCCCACTAACTGGGGGACCTTGACCAATTAATTTAAATTCTCAAAGCCTCATTTTCCCAGTAGACAATAAATGCCATGTGCTCAAATCTGGTGAAGTGAATGTTCTCTGCCATTTAAGACTTTACAGCTCAGCAGGAGATCAACGTCTTCGTTGTCGAGACTCTTTGGCAAGCATCCGTGATGTGGTGGTGGGATGGGATAACTTTCATCTGGAAGGACAAGCTAACACTGAGCTCCTTCAACCCCAGAGGACTCCCTCTTCCCCTCCAAGGGACGGATATGAATGCAGAGGGGGCCGCTCCTCTGACTCCAGAGCTGGTGCAGATGTGCTCACCTTCCCCTAGTGGGCTCCCACTTAAAGTCCTCAAAACTCTTCGGCCCAATATATTCCCAACCAACATTACTTTCAGTGTCCCTTGACTTTGGAGTTCAAATGTGTGTGCCAGGTGAACTGCCGTATGACCTTACTTGGCATCTAATATTTGAGGAGCTGTGCATGTAGCTCTGTTGGAAATAGGTTTTTTGTCTCCTTGAACTGTTCTCAATGGGACCTTCAACAAACATGCATCCCCTTGCCCAAGTCTTTAAATCCTTCTATTTTCTAGTTCAGGTAAACCCATTTTGAATCCATTTTGATGTTTCTGTGTGTTACCAAAGGGCCGTTCGAAGTAGATGGGCTTTCAGCGTGCAGAGGGACCTGCTCTAGCACTGTCCTGGCATGAGGATCACCCAACAACCCCGCAGAACCGTGGGTGTGTGGCGGGGTGCTAACAAGAGTCTAAGTTTGGGGCAGTCTGCATTAACCAGACAGAAATAAAGCAAGGGTGAAACAGTGAGTTGGGGACCCGGGAGGTGTCTATGTCCTTGCTTGACTTCTTCAGTGAAATCTGAGAAAGAAAAGAAGCTTCCCTGATGTGTGTATGGATGTGACCTTATGTGGAATCTTCAGTGTTATCACAATCTGGCCTGATGCTCCCACTGAGCCTTGCATTCTCTCAAGGGACATAAATAATCTCAGAGCATCCACTCAGACCCAGGTCACACGAGATACCCAAATCCTCCAATCTTACTAAATAAGTGGCTATCACATCTTTACCAATTCTTGCTTTATCTTGGCTCTAGTGTGCCCTGCCTCTGGATGAGATTTATTAAGATACTCACTTACAGACTTGTTCCTGCTTTTTGACAATTCCCAGTTATTTAGTGCAAACCTCTGTTTCCTTACACCCTCCCCCAAATTACCCAACCAGAGCCCAAATCCTGTAACAGTTTCTTTCCAACAACGTCTTACACTGAGATGCCCTCTGTCCCCAAGCTGTACGTTCTCTCTCACTGCAACTAGTCATAAATCCCCCTTGTTTAACCACAGACATGCTCCTGGTGGCCTTCGGCTGCAGGACTTTGACGTATCTTCAGTACGGAGTTGAGTTCTAACATCTTGGTTTTGGTTACTTATTTTTTTGCTTCTGACTACTGAACACTTTGTTCATCCAGAACCACTGGGCATCTCAGGCCACCCACACAGTCAGAATCCCCGAGAAATCCTCTCTGTGTTCTGCTTGCTGTGGCATCTCGCTCACCTGGGTCAAGCGTGGTCTCCCACACCACAGGTCAGGAATCCCAGCCAGTGGACAAATCCCTACGGAGCGTCCGCAGGCTAAGCTCTGGGCTAAAGCTTGAGAGGGAATCACTTTGCCCCAAACATCATTTTAACTCTCCACCAACTACTTTACACGGTGTGGAGACAGCTGGCAGGGTTCAACTTGGTTTTCAGGGGATCCCAGCGACCTGGGTTACCATCCGTCTGGCACCCCCCACACACACATCCCCATTCCAGAGTCTTGAGCCCACTTTGAACCAGGATGCTGCTTCTCCAAGTCTAACTCTGAGCTCAGAAAAGCTCACAAGAGGTGAGCCCAGAGAAACAAAGCAGGAGGAAATACTTAAGGGAGGACCCTATCTGCGCTGATGGGCTGAGGGTTACTTGGAAATTTCGCTTATTCCATGGACAGGCTTGGGTTGAAATCATCCTTGGATTGTTCGTCACCTTCAAATCTGCAAAATTGCCTTTGACATCACAGCCGAACAGACTCCCCTCATGGGCTGTGGTTGCATTTTGTTTCCATCTGAAGTGGAAACACCCCAAGAAGTGCTTTGCTTTGCAACATCCTGTATAATTTTATTCTGTTTGGATTTCCCATCATCTGTAAAGAAAATAAATAGCTTTCTTGCGAGCAGTGTTTGGGGCAGTATAACTATAATCAGTTTCCATTTCAAGTTTCTTCTGCTCATCTTTTCATTGCAGCCAGAGGTACTAGATTCTGATGGTCCTTCTTCTCTTTGTGTATTGATCTTGGTCTGTAGCAACTGGCTGATAAACGTAAAAATCTTGTGTTTATCATGTGCCAGATTTTTTTTGTGAGGTTTAATTTTTTTCCTTTACAAGCTGTTCAAGTGTGCTCGCTGTAGAGACCAGATGGTTTTTCTATCGCCTTGATGTTTCCTTCATGTGAATGATTGTCCAGAGATTTCTGAGGCTGGGCTGGGGTAGTATAGTTTCTATAGTTACTCTGGTTAGCATCTCTGCATTTATGCCTTTGCCAGCACAAAAGAATATTCAATCTATCAAAGTCTGGAAACCGCTTAAAAGTAAATGGCCCTGTGTGTTTTGAAATTATGCGAGGAAACCCCAGGTTTCAAGTGACCATTAATAAATAATTACCCTTTTCTTAACGTGTCCTGCCGATTCCTGATAAGAAAGAGTTGCTGGATGGCATAGCTGGTCTACAGCTTCGGGTGGTTCGAATGTGCCTGTCTTCTATTCCCCACAGATGTAAGCTTCCAGAGGGCAGAGGAAAGCCTCAGCCAGGTGGTTTCTCCTGTGATTTCCAGGTCTCCAGTCAGCAGCAATCTGAAGAGTGGGCAACATAACAATAATAATACTTTTAACTGAGTAGGGCATTTCGATTTTTTCTAAGTCTTTCTAGGGCCATTTAATGTATATTCACACACATGGGTGTGTTGATGTAGCTGTCTCACCAAAACGACAATATCCTTTAAAAGCGTCCCTTTGCCTCCTAATCCCATCACCCTGAAGTATCCACCGTTACTAGTTTCATATGAGTTTTTCTATACTCATCAGACACTCACTTTAAAAAAATTTTTTTGCATCATACTTTACATCACTTTCTACAACTTTCTATTTTACCTTGTGACCATTATGGACAACATGACATTCTAACTCGTCCCTTGCAGACGTGCCTTCTGCATATTAAGGGCTGCAGGGCTCCGCTGTGCAAAGTTGGCCTCCTTTGTCCACGCTGCCCTAATTCCTTCTAATGACAGACAGAGTCGCAATAAACATCTTTGAGCGTGAAAAAAAAATTACAATGGCCTACCAAGGTTTTGTTTTTGTTTTTGTTTTTTTTTACCTGTTTAGCCAAATGGGGATCTAAGGCTCTTGTCTTCTCACGTACATCACCCGATGAGCGCCCCTGCGTCAGTGAGCTGAGGTTGGCAACAAGCTTCTAAGAGATGGCACCCAGTTTCAAATGCAAGAATTATAGATATTTTAGGGAAACTCCATCCTGTTGCTTACCCCTACATTTAGTTTGAACACCGAATCCCAACATTTCTTGCTTTTAAGTGTTTCCCAAGTGAATCCACTCTTTTTCCCTCTCCCCTGGATCCCCATCAGCCCCCATCTCTCCTCCGGGTCCCTGGGATGGCCAGGCAGACCTCTCTATGCCTCTCTTACCCCCCCTTCCATCCGGCAGCCTGGCCATCTCTGTAACACTCCACTCACATGACAGCACTGCCCCTCCGAGCCCCCTCCCTGTGGTCCCTCTGCCCTCGGGATCAAGTAAACACTTCTCCACACAGCTTTCACGGTCCCCTGCTTTCTGCCATCACCTGGGATTTTGCCTTTTCCCACCTCATAGCCCATAGTCCAGGCAGGCATTGGAATAACGTTCAGTTCCTCAAAAGCACCCCCTTCCCTCCTCCACCGGGTCTCTACACCTGCCATGCCCTGAGCCCCGGCCAGTCTTGCTCTCTCGTCGCCCTCCCCCCCACACCCCAGTGACTCCAGCTGTATACACGGAGCAGGCAGCATCCCTGTGACCCACAGGGAGCTTCAGCTTTTGGGCCTCGTGGACTCCAGTCACTTTCAATGTCCTGTCCTATTTTTTTTCAAGATGTTATTTATTTGAGAGAGAGATCGAGAACCCGAGAGAGAGCACAAGTGGGGGTGTAAGGAGGGGCAGAGGGAGAATCAGGGTCCCTGCTGAGCAAGAAGCCCAAGTGGGACTCAACCTCAGGACCCAGGGATCATGATCTGAGCCGAATGCAGATGCTTAACCGACTGAGCCACCCAGGTGCCCCTGTGTCCCTAATTTTAAATTAATACTTGTTTTTTCTTGAATTTTTTCTTAAAAAGGACTCACCACACTTTATAAACTCCAGACCCCACAAACCAGGGTCCTCCTTTATCGGCCACCAAACAGCTTTGCCGCGTTATACCTCATGTACAGTGCCATTGCCCTCCTGGGCCTTTCTCTACTATGGTACCCCTGTGGGCTCCTTCATGTAATTCCAGAACCTACTCTTCTACCGATCAACATGTTGAGATTTCCCAGGCGGATCTCCCTGTGCTCCTTCCATCCTCCTCCTCGTACACGCTCATAACGTCTCTGTTTATCCCTCTGCACAGGACCCGATCTTCCGTGCTTTTTCTAACATTTGCTAATTTAGTATTCTTGGCAGAACTCGGGCACATCCTGTTGACTGGCTCTTCCAACTCATTGATAAAGATTTTTAATAAACTCAGAAACCCCTGGGATAGTCTTCTAAACACCTTCCAGCAGCTAAAGCTGCTGCCATTTATACATCACTTCCACTACCTTTGGTGTGTGGTGTGGGAGCCAGTTTTTCAATCTGCATTGGAATTCTCCTATCCCAGCCAATTTGAACTTGTTTTGCAAGTAAAATTTCATGAGACATTTTTATCAAGTGCTTTAGTAAAGTCAAAATAAGTAACATCTGCTGTGTTGCTCTTAACCATCCGTTTGGGTGATGTGTGTGCATGTGTGTACGCGTGCGTGTGCGCATGCAGACGTTTCTTTTCGAGAAGCAGGCAAGGGTGTTTGCTTGGTGGTGTTTGTCCCTAAGAAACCCATGCTGCTGTTGGTCCTGGATTTTGCTGTTCTCTGGTTTGGTGCTAGTTTCCGTCAGTTTTAGGATTTTCCCTTCTCCTTATATGTGCCTGATACTACAAACAATGTTTAGCTGGTCAATGCCGCTGAGCATATAGGACTGAGTTTCACGAGCTCACCTCTTCCTTCATTGGAGGACCTCGGGGGTTCACTCTCTGCTCCCAGCTGATTCCAATCAAAGTGAACTCCCTCCCACAGGCCTCACCCGGCTCCAGGTGCTGGCACCCACTACCCTCCGGCGCAAGATGACTTGGTGCATGGAGAGCAGACTCTCATTTCCTCCACTTTCTGGTAGCTTGCTGCCGGCCTCCCTCTGGTAAATCTTCCCAGTTGACATGTGACTCAGGACCTCCTCAGCCCATGTCTCTTCAATTCTGTGTGCCTGCATTTTCTGGAACGGGACTGGTCCCTCCCTGACAAAGACTCTCTCCCTAAGCAAACTTGAGTCAGACTCCCTGAAGCTCTTCCCCCCAATATGCCTCCCCCTTGCCATACCTGCAGAGGCCAATTTATCATGAACCCTGCTAAGTCAGTCTAGAGAGAATCCTTACCTTCCATACCTGATCCATGGTATCTGACCGAATTCTTGATCGCATAGATGTCTGATGACCCTGAGCTGCTATTAGCAAGAAACCTGTCAACTGTTCAGCCGGCATCACACCTTTCCCTGACATCTCTTGGTGAGTTCCCATCCACAGATGCCACCCCGCTCCTTGGCTACCTGTCCGTGCTATTTAGAACTGAACCCGGTTCTGTACTGAGGTCTCTTCCTCCCGACCCCTTGTTACTGCTATACTTCCTGGGAAAAAATCTGGTTTTTACTGCTTTAACTACTGTCCAGCTCCAGTTTCCCTGATCATACCCACTCCCCTGCCCCTTGGAAAGAGACATGGAGGCAGAGTTAATTTCTGTAATAGTCCTTAGGCTCTTGAGGTGATGCCACTGAGGATTCAGAGCTTTCGTGGCAGGAGGGTGACAATCAGGGAGGAGCAGGGAAACAGATCGGAGGCTGAAAGGAGGATGTGAAACTTAAGATATTATATACCAGTAGTGATCTGCAGAAGATACAGAAAAAAAGGAAAAACAGAGATTGCATAAAGGTGAGCGTGTAAAGAAAGCTTGAGAGCTTCAGAGAAATGCAGATTTTGCTACGAACCATCTGTGATGGTGGCACGAAGCCTCTGACCTGAGAGGTGGAGACTCTGTGAATATTGAACGTTTTGGGAAGCTTCTTTCTCCCCACTGACCCTACCCTGTGAGCTGGCAGGTGACAGTGAGCACCCAGGTTGATACTTAGGCTGGGCGCTTGGGGAGAGTGCTGCTGTGTTTCTCTGGGTTCCCCGGGGTGAAGCAGAGGAAGTAAGAGGGTCACAGACACAGCATGTTTGAGTTCTGCTGTTTCCATGCCTAGAGCCTGTGACAGGGCTCATTTCCTGAACCATTTCTGATGCAGTATTTCAGACTTCCTGTCCCTTACGAACATGTCAGAAAATAAGCCTTGCCCCTCCAGGAACTGGGTCATTCTTAGCTTCTAATCTCTTCTCTAAAACCACAGGAGATGCCATCCTACCCATAAAGGGTGGTTTCTGGCCGACGGTTGTCCCTACGAAGACTAACCCTGACTTTATCCTAGGAGTGTCTAAGAAAGAAAATCCATAATACATTTGATGCTTGGCCAATGGCACTCCCATTGCATTTTTCTGGCTAAATGTTAAAAGGAGCATCATGAAATTCTGGGTGAGAGTGTAACTAATAATATAAGGGTTGTTAAACTAGAACTCCTCCTTTATGCTCGTGACCCCTCGCAGCCACCCCACCACCATCCGTTTGCGTACTCAGCACCCATGACTCAAGTTGGCTAGTATTTCCTCTGGCGTTGCACTAGGCCTTGGGGAAGCTCCCTTCGGTCTGTTATCTGCCTCGAATTTACCTCCTTCCTCATTGTCTTTGTTCCAGCCCACAATCTGGCTCTCCTTTCTCCTTCTCTGCAACTTCCACGCCTGCCATCATCACCTTCCTGATGAAAAAGCAAAAATTATTCCCTACCGAGAAAGTAAAAACCTGCCCGGCCATCCGTCAGGCTAGAATAACAGAGCCAGCTGCAAAGTTAACAGGAAACAATATTTCTCCCAAGGACATACTGCAACTCTCACGAGTCATAACAACTCCTTCTTTGAGTGACTACTGCTTTTTTTTTCTTTTTTTTTTTTTCTTTTTTTTTTACTCGCTGAGAAACTCTGTTCTCTTAAAATCCTAGACTGGGAGAGCCTTTGCTGTTCAAAATTGTACCAATAAGGGTGAAACCTCCCTGCTTTGGTCTGGAGGACCCAGTCGTTTTTTTGACACAGAGAGGCAGTCACAATTTACAAACCAGGTGCAGAACTTCAGATAAGAGCACAACATGCCATAGCTATCTTAACGTTATTGTTTCCACGGAAACACTTTGCAGGCCAGACCTGACACTGATCCGAACACTACGCTACTTTGCCTTGTGCCTATCAAAACATTGCTTCATTCAAATTTTATCTGAACTCCCATCGTTGCCCCCCCCTTTTTTTTCTTATTTTTTTCTTGGTGAGATAGTCTCCAGAGTGCCTCATTCTCATTGCATTAGATCAATAAACCCAAATGCATCAGTTTGTTCCTAGTGGTCTTACGATCGAGCTAGGACACTGAGTGCCTGTTTATTTACCACAACAGAATGCATTTCCCCAAAGGTTGCCAGAATAGCGACTAGGTGCATCCCTTACACTTACATGTGGTTCTAGATTTCTTTTCAAAGTAGTTAGAAACTGGAACTTCTTCCTTTGTTAGGGATATTCATACAGGAAATAAGCTGTTTAAATTATACAAATCTTGTACTCAAGGAGTCAGTCAGTCAATACTTTCAGGCAAAATTGGAAACAATTACCCTAGACCAGGGATCACTTTTTTTTTTTTCTATAAAAGAGCAATAGTAAATATCTGAGGCTTGATCACATATAGTTAACCCTGTTGTGTAGCACAAAAGCAGCTGTAGACAATGTGTAAATGAGTGAGTGTGACTGTGTTCAGATAAAACTTTATTTACCAAAACAAGCAGTGAGCCGGATTGGGCTCAAGGACCATATAGCTTGCTTGCTTTCTTTCTTATTTTCTTTCTTTCTTTCTTTCTTTTTCTTTCTTTCTTTCTTTCTTTCTTTCTTTCTTTCTTTCTTTCTTTCTTTCTAAGATTCAGAGAGAGAGGCAGAGACATAGACAGAAGGAGAAACAGGTTTCCTGCAGGGAGCCTGATGCGGGACCCAATCCCAGGACCTGGATCATGGCCTAAGCCAAAGGCAGATGCTCAACCACTGAGCCACCAAGATGCCCAGGGCTTATAGCTCTCTGCCCCTGGTCTTGACCATGTTGATAAAGTGGAATCACAGTTCATGAGTTTGCTAATTATCTTCTCCATTGAGTATATATGTCAAATATTACATGAGTGCCTAAGGAAGGTTGATTGAAATTTGAAGTTCTTTAAGAGCCCACAGAAAAAGAGATAATCCTATAGTTGTGATGAAGGACCATGAGAATTAACCAATGTTTGGTGCCTACTCTGTGCTTGATACGTAATGTAAAATGACAAATCTTCATAGTGCTACCAGGTCGGTATTTAAATCCCCATTTTATATGTAAGAGAATCTGATCCAGAATAATTACGAAGCCTTCCTAAAATCATTAGACTGTTCAATAGTGGCACCAAAATGCAGAACCGAGTCCATCTTACTCCAAAGCGGATCGTTCTCCAATACACCCTGTATGAATTTAAGCAAGTCAGCTCTCCTCTGCCCAGCTATGTCTTCTTTCTCATCATTGTTAACAGAGCCAGGACATTCTATTCTCCTGTGTGTGTTTAATCAGAGACTTCTGTGAAGACTTAGTAAAAGAAACATTTTATAATAGTGAGCCACCAGCTTCTTCCTACAAGAGCCTCCTGACAACATCTTTCTGAGAACAAATGAGAAAGAACTAGAACTACTGAAGATGAAACTCAACTAAGCCAGCCAATGGGAAATAAGCAACAATGGTCCCAGCTGATCAACAGGACACAAAGGTAGACAAGATCAGGGACGCCTGGGTGGTTCAGTGGCTGAGCGTCTGCCTTCTGCTCAGGGCATGATCCTGGGGTCCTGGGATCAAGTCTCACATCGGGCTACTTTCAGGGAGCCTGCTTCTCCCTCTGCCCATGTCTCTGCCTCTCTTTCTGTGTCTCATGAATAAATAAATAAAATTAAAAAAAAAAAAGGGCAGATGAGATCTCTGGAGCTGGTACACGATTGAGGGATTCTGATCCTAAAAGTATTGGGCTTAATCCCTCCAAAGCCCCTGAGGTGTGTCCCGCCCCCAAATTCAAATGCTGAAACTAACCCCTAGTGTGATGGTGCTTGAATGTGGAACCTTTGGGAGATAAATGGGTTTAGATGAGGCCATGACAGTAGGGCTCCCACGATGGGACAAGTGTCCTTATAGGAGGAGACACAGGATAGCTTGTTTTCTCCCTCCATCTGTACACACACACTAGGGAAAGACCATGTGAGGACATAGTGAGAAGGTGACTGTCTGCAACCCAAGGACAGAATTCGAACCAGACACATACCCTGCTGGCACCTCCATATTGTACTTCCCATTTCCAGAACCATGAGAAATAAATTTCTTTGCTTAATCTACCCAGTCTATGGTATTTTGTTATGGCAGCCCATGCTGACCAAGTCACACCTCGAGGAAAAGACATGTATCCACAAAAATCTTTGAAATAACTAGATCTCTTCAGTAAGTTTCACTTGAAAAAAAAAAAAAAAACTATCTAAAGAAACCACACTCTATTCACCTTTGAGACCTGAATAAAAATAGGCTGTATTGGCAGAGCATTGAAAGCTCTGCCCTTCATGTTCTCAGACAAGAAAATTTGAATTGATTTCTAGACTAGAATCAGAGTATCGTTGCCTCACCCTCAGCAGCAAACAATCAGTGGCCGGCCCTCACAAACTGCATAGATAACATATTCACCCTCTTTAGGAAACACTAAAAAGCTAGCTTCCTTAAAGTATACACTAGGAGTAATCACCACCTTGTCATGATGCATCTTAATGCCATTTTATATTCTTTGGGGAAGAGGAAGAGAGAGGATAGCTGACAGGGAGGGTAATTGAGTTACAGACTATGGTTCATGAAACCCAGAAAGACCCACCGTGCGGTACAAGTCACAATATGCAGCTAATATAGGCTAGGCAGGCTTTGTATGTAGGCTACATGGTGGACCAAACAATCCTCACCATGGCCAATTTTAGAAGTTATTTTCTGGTCCATCTGTATCACCCTCACCCACTCAGTCTATACAGAGGAGCTGGAACTGCAGGGAGTCCAAGCAAGTCCAGTTAACACAAGAGTCCCAGGAGTTGACCACAATTAAACACTCATATCTGCCTTATGCATCTGCTTTTGGTTCCCAGATAAGTCAATGAATCTTTTGGGGAAGTTTGAACAGAAGAGCGTCTTGGCAAATGACCACTCTGCTTAAAAAACAGACTAGAGCTAATTTCTCACCTCTGATGTGCTAGGAACGGCTTTCCTGCTTACTGAGGGGAGGTAGGGGTCTTTGCTCTGATATGACAGTTCAGGTGTCAGATAAACCATGAGAGAGCCAGGGATCTAGGACACTCATTTTGTAGGAAAAGGAACTCCAGACCAAGGTGTAGGCCTTAGCTGTCTCACTCACTAACTCTTTAAGTGTGAGTGGATCGCTAAAGCCTGACATGAACCTGAGTTTTCACACAGGGAATTGAGGATTGTAGTATTTACCACCAGGGTTGAGCTAAGAGCAATTGTGTGATGGAAACACAACTAAGGAATTATAACATTTTTTTCTTTTTCTGATCAAAATAATAGTGAAGGGGGCCGTGGGACTAGGTTCCAGGTATTTGTCATGAAAACATCTCAATTCACAATCTTCATTTCATTGGCAAGCCCTTTGAAAGCACACAGTAGGGGCGCCCGGGTGGCTCAGTTGGTTGAGCGTCTGGCACTTGGTTTCGGATCAGGTCATGATCTCATGGGTCATGTGATGGAGCCCTGCATGGGGTTCTGTGCTCAGTTGGCAGTCTGCTTGGGGATTCTTTCCCTCTGACTCTCCCCCTCTCTCTCAAATAAATAACTAAATCTTAAAAAAATAAAATAAAAAAAAGAAAAGCACCCAGGAATTCAGAGAAGGTAATGTCCAGAAAAGGTGGTTATAGAGAAGGCCCTTGGCCAACACATCTTCCTGCCTGTAGAAGCCTGGAGCGCTGGTGGGGCTCCATGATCTATGTCAGGATCATTAGCAGCTGTCACTCTGACATTTAATGATGTGTGCAGAGACATATGAAGCCAAAGTCTTGGGTTTGAGCCCCTGTTATACTGGCCTCTACTCAGGTAATTTGGGCAAGTTATTTAACTTCTTTGCTCTCTCTTTAACCAAACTGGTAAGATAGGGGTGGTATGATAGTAATTTTGATGTGCCAGCTTGTCTGGGCCAAGATGCTCACTTGTATGATCAAAGATTCCGGATGTTTGGTGAGGGTGGTTTTGAGTAAGACTTAACTTATGATGGATTTTGAGTAAAGCATATGGCCCTCCATAGTGGGTGCGTCTCATCCAATAGGTTGAAGGCTTGAATAGAACAAAACACGGACCTCCCCTAAGCAAGAGGAAATTCTCCAGCACACAGCCTTCAGACTTCATCTACAAAATCAGCTCTTCCTGATTGTCTTGAAGTTGAGCTTTGAACTCAAACTGCAGCTTTTTTCCTGAGTCTCTAGCTTGCCAGCTTCTCTCTTCAGATTTTGCAGTCAAATGCTCTACCCCTGAGCTATACCCCCTGTCTTCAGATTTTGGACTGAAATACACACACACACACACACACACACACACTCTATTGGTTCTGTTCCTCTGGAGAACCCTGACCAATACTGATGGCAATACCTATCTTGCAACGTTGTTTTGAGGGATAAATGAAAGTACTTGGTAATACCAAGTTAAATATCCTATTTTCATTATCATAAGGAAAATGAAAAAGAGAGAAAAAATCTCCTGCCATGGCTTCTACTTTAGCAAAAAATGATGCCACATCTTATTGTTTTTGTGTGTCAAGGGGATGGCATTACAGAGACAATGATCCTCTTATAGACCCAATGGGGCTAAATGTCCAACCCTGTTGGAACAAAATTGCTGTTTGTATTTGCTTGAATTATCCAATTCACCTGAACTCAAGGGAGAGGGACAACTATAAGAGCTTGCTTCTTTTAGCGCACACCAAATTTTAGGGCAGAGGCATAGAGATTGCCTCTTCCCTTTTTCCACAAAGGTAGCCTCATAAATGTGTGATCATGTGGAATCTGGTAAAGGCCCTCCTAGAGGCTACCTGTTAGGATAAAAGGAGGAAGAGGATGTGCGCCCTTGAGAATGACAGTACAGGTGGGACCCTTGACACTAAGTTTGGCACTAGATGCAGAACAAATCCCAGGGGAAACCCCATTTATGTGTCCTCTAAGCACACCTTGGACACCTAGTCTTCTCTCTACTAACCTGCTCAGAAGGGGTAGCAAAGAACCCCTGAAGATGAATTAAAAAGTTGAGATCCATGGTTAATGAACATATTCAGGAACCTCTGAAGCTCCTGTAATTAAAAAGCCAGCCTTTGGGGGAGGGTGGGGGGAACCACATCTGAGCCATTAGGAGGAGCAGCGAGAAACATGCAGGTGAATGAGCTCCCAGCCCTTCATTCTGACCATGGAATTGAATTTCCCCTTCAACCACAGAATAAAACATAATTGGATTTCTCTAAGTCTTATGGAGGTATAACTCGTAATTCGGAAGAATTTGTGTATTTAACTTTCTTCCTCATCTGACCCAGGGGGATGAATTTGAACGAAATGATGCTGGAACAAGGCTGGAGGGGGCTCTGATGCTCGCCGGGCCCCTCCTTGCTGTACTGCGCTGCTGCTGCCTGCAGAGCCCAGCTGAATACAAAACCCAAGCCTCCTCTCCACCTTCCCTCCAGTGATTAATCTTTCTGTGCTTTCCGCAGGAACCTCCCTCTGCAGTGTGCATCATCTGGCCGGGATTTCCCCTCTCCTTATCACCATCACTGTCTTTGTTTTGGGAAAAAGAAGGAAAAAAATCCATGGCTCGTAGAGCCTGCATGGGAGGGCAGCTATGTGTGGAACCCACCCCATCACATGTAAAATTCATGTGGCTCCCTCCCTCTGCCAACCCGAGCATCCTTCCTCTCCCTAAGAACTCAGGACATGCAGTGCCAACCTGCGTTCTCTCTAAGACTAGAATCCCCAAATTTTTACTTATTAATAACTAAAATCATTCTCTAACGAGTGCACTACTGCTTTGAAGACACCAAAACCCCCTTCCTGAGCATGGAGATACTCCATTTCTGTGCCGAAAGAAACCAATATTTCTGAACTCCTTTACCCTTCACTGAGGTAGTTGCCATGGAAACCATAACATTAAGCCAGGCAGTTACTTACTTCCATATTACATAATATTATCTAATGCTTAGTTACTCCTGAACAAACGTGTTTATTCAGTAGCTTTTTGGTCCATGTAATCAACCATATCTGCCTTGATTTGATTAAACAAGGAGCAGCAGCATAAAATCGTCCATCGCTGCGCACCTTGCGCCTGTTACTCATCCAGAAAATGACATGCTCTGCATTTGCCAAAAGGTCTATATATGTGAAGTTGTGGAAGAGGCTCTGTCACTGCTTATGCTATGTGTGGTTATGGATTAAAGTAATTGAGATTAAAAGGACATGAAGTTAGAAACTGGAGAAGTGTTTAAGATGAAATTACGATAGTTTTGAGCACTTTTTAAAATGTGTTATTTTTTTAATCAAAAGGGGAGGAGACAGCACAGATTCTCTGGAAGTCTGTATGTAAAGTCCTTCAAGGGAAGAAAATGTTCCCACTTAGGAACATCGTCCCCCGTATTCGTAGTGGGTTTCAAGAGTACTCACTCTCCATTTCCGTGTTATTTCTGGGACCATAATGGATGACCATTCTCCATGACCTTGGGCTCCTTCCTTGTTTAGGTATGGCATTAGACAATCCCTTATACCTCTTCTGGCTCATTTTAATGCACAATTTTTGGTTATTTCTGATTCATTTTTATGCACAATTTTTGGTTATTTCTCAATGAGGGCAATAATGGATAGAATACTAAGACATAAGTAATGCTTATTGAGACAAGGTTCTTGAAGGAGTAGTGAAACTTGCTCTTGCCCATGGGTCAGTCTACTGTCCATACATAGCAAGATCTGGAGAAATTTATTACTGCCCCCATTTTTTCCTCCCTCCCTCCCTTTTTCCCTCCTTTCTTCCTTTTGGTTCGTCTTTTTTTTCTTCCTTCCTTCCTTCCTTTCTTTCTTTCTTTCTTTCTTTCTTTCTTTCTTTCTTTCTTTCTTTCTCTTTCTTTCTCTCTTTCTTTCTCTCTTTCTTTTCTTTTTTTCTTTCTTTCTTCTTTCTTCTTTCTTTCTTTCTCTCATCTTTTAAAAATACTGCTTTAGGGATCCCTGGGTGGCGCAGCGGTTTGGCGCCTGCCTTTGGCCCAGGGCGTGATCCTGGAGACCTGGGATCGAATCCCACGTCGGGCTCCCGGTGCATGGAGCTTGCTTCTCCCTCTGCCTGTGTCTCTGCCTCTCTCTCTCTCTCTCTCTGACTATCATAAATAAATTTAAAAAATTAAAAAAAAATTAAAATAAAAATACTGCTTTAGACAGTCGTTGATAGTGTTTATTAAGAAATGAATTGAATTCCTAGGCTGACATTTTTAAAACATTTTACTAAGTATTCGTATAGTTCTATAACCCATTGATGAGTCTCTGATACGTCCTTTTTAAGTATGTTCTTATTAAAGACATAATGATAATGCACATTATTATTTCAGGGGAAAAAAGATAAGGCAAAAGTCCATTAAAACCACTCAAGACTCCCACCACCCAAAAAAGAAAGATTTGTGCCATTTTAATGCAAATGGAAATAGCATGTAATTAGAGACTCTGCAGGAATACTTTTTCTTTTGATTTGGTCCATAACTCCTTTCTTCGTGTATTTTCTTGTGTGTATTGATTCTGTCATGTTCTGCTCCGTCGTGACATTTTATTTCAGGGTCTTAATTTGTTTTGCATGGAATCCTTGGTCTTTTCATCTGCAGAAAGTCAATGTTGACTTTTCCTGCTGTTCTAGAAGGTTCATTTCCCTGCAAAGTTCTCTCTCTCTCTCTCTCTCTCTCTCTCCTCCTTTTGCTATTTCTAACAACTCTGAACTGGCCAGCACATTGCTCTTTTTATGCAGCTTCCTTTGTCTATGAGAGCCTTCCTCCCTCTTTCTTCCTCACCGTTTGGGCATCACACCTGCCTACCCTACTCACTTCTTTCTGTAAGACTCAGTTCAGGCATCAAATCCTGGATGGAGTCTCCAGTTCACAACACTCGACTCGACCCACCCACCAGTGAATTTTCCCTTCCTGGCTTCTAGTTCTAATTCCTAACCTATATAGAATATATAGAAATAATTAAAATATTAATGTCTCAGTTGTTGATCAGTCTCTCTCCATTTATTTATTAAACAAATATCTATGGGGCCCTACTCTGTGTCAATCCAGGACAGTAGGTCATCAGAGGTAAATAAGACCAATGGGGTCTGGTCCCTAAACAAGCTTATCCCTGCATCTTGAATTTCCTAGCAAAATATCTGGCCCATACTAGACACTTAATATTTGCTTGTTCAATTGGTTTTTAAAACTGCCACCTTTTGTACATGTGTTACCTAAATTTTAGAATAGAAAAATATAAACTAACAGAAAAAAAAGATTTGTCTGTACTCTCACTTAGCTACAAATTAAGTTACACTTTAATGTACATATTTTCCAAACAAAATTTTCTTAGATATAACACAAATCTTATTTTAAAATGGGGTCCAACAGCACGGGTTTCTTGTACTTGAATGCCCCACAGGCATGACCATCAGCATGCGGATGGCTTCTTGTCATGCAGGCATAAATGTTTCTGAATGAGGGGACACTCCAACGGATAGGGTGATTTTTTTAGCCATTCTTGCCTCGGGTCTGGCTCTATATTTTTTTATAACTTCACTACAGGGCAGACTGCTGACTTATCCACTCATCTGGAAACAAGAGCAAGAAAGGATAGGAACTCGGTTCCCTGAAGACAAAGAGTTCAATTTCAAGAAAGCAGACCAGGATTCATCTTTGTCTATGGTTTAATAATCTAAAAGTTCTGGTGGGTCACACAAACCTTTATCTGGGTCTCTGACTTTGTACTCCAAATATTTGCCTACAAATACACCTCAAAATGTAATGTTTGGAGTCAAACTACCTTGACTTTCAAATGTTGGTCCTACAGTTGGGAAACTGGACAATGAAATCTCTCTTTTGAGTCTCAGTCTCCTTTTCTATAAATTAGTACAATAATGAAGGATTGATCAAAGTGCATGCATATATAAAACCCTCCGGCTAATGCAGGACACACAGAAAGCATTTAACAGACATGAATGTTACAAGTCTCTCTCTCTCTCCATACATACACACATACGCGTACACACTCGTAACTCAAACACACAAAGATCACAGACTTCTCTCTTTTGGAAAATTTCTAAGTCCTTTCTCCTTAAAGTAATACAATATTAATTACATTTGTAGTTTATACACCCCCACCTTTTAATAAAATGTTTTCCTTTGGCTTGAAATCTCATCAGCATATTCTTTTTGAGTCTGTAAGTTACTTATCTCATAGTATAAGAGATTTCCTCCGCTTGAAGACTCAATGTTAGCTGCACTTAAGAGTTTTCATGGTATCCACTTCACCATTGTTCAGCCATACAATCACAGAAAAGAAAACTTTGGCCCCTAGTAGTCCTAAATGATTCCGCTTTGACACATCTATGATAAATTTTGTTTGGGGAGTTGAATTGAAACCATTTCATAAAATGGAAATTTCAGGTGGAGAATTGCAAAGGAAGATTGTTAAAGTAGAGGGCATTGTTACCACCACCCTGGTTCCCTTTGATTGTTCAGGATTTTGCACTTCAGTTGGGAAATATGTTATGCTCACGAAGACCATCTTATTTTATATCCCAAGTCACAGGCTGGAAGGCTCTACCCCTCATGTACTTCAATAGGAAACCCCCAAATTAGAAAAGAAACAAAGCTCACCCTTCAAAATGTGGGGAGTTCTGAGTTAAAAGAGCCTCAAGCAACCAATCCAGGTGGATCAAAAGAAAAAAGATGATGAGGAATATGAAAGCCAGAGTGAGGGGAACTGCCATTTAAATTCTCTTTATTTCCCCTGGCTCTACTTGCTACAATTCCAGTAGCCTCTTTATGTGCTCTGTTAAAGGAAGGCCATGTGTTTATTCTGCTATTAACAAATCAGGAAGCCTTGCTGAAATGTTTGCTTTAGCTTAACACTATGCTTGGTGGATAAGTTTAATTCAGGTCAGCACAGTTTCTTTTGCGGTGATAATAGTGGGACCTTGCTGGGGGGTTGGGGTGGGGAGAGAATATGTAGGCACGTATACATTTGATGACAGAAACCTACTTTTATGCAATTGGCTGCCTCAATTTATCCAAATATTTGTTGGATGTTCTCATAAGCCTGCTTTTAAGGTAAACGGTTCATAAGATTTTATCACCCACCGTATTTATTTATTCTCAAAACAACTCCTTCAGTACGTATACACTTACGTTTGACTTTTTTTTTTGTTTTGTTTTTTTACGTTTGACTTTTTTTTTAATAATAAATTTATTTTTTATTGGTGTTCAATTTGCCAACATACGGGATAACACTCAGTGCTCAGCCCGTCAAGTGCCTCCCTCAGTGCCCGTCACCCATTCACCCCCAGCCCCCGCCCTCCTCCCCTTCCACCACCCCTAGTTCATTTCCCAGAGTTAGGAGTCTCTCATGTTCTGTCTCCCTTTCTGATATTTCCCACTCATTTCTTCTCCCTTCCCTTCTATTCCCATTCACTATTATTTATATTCCCCAAATGAATGAGACCATATAATGTTTGTCCTTCTCCGATTGACTTATTTCACTCAGCATAGTACCCTCCAGTTCCATCCACGTTGAAGCAAATGGTGGGTATTTGTCATTTCTAATGGCTGAGTAATATTCCATTGTATACATAAACCACATCTTTATCCATTCATCTTTCAATGGACACCGAGACTCCTTCCACAGTTTGGCTATTGTGGACATTGCTGCTAGAAACATCGGGGTGTAAACAATTCCCACTGAGCCTCACAGTGGCCTCGCCGGATCAACAGGGTAAACATTACTCACTGAGCCCTGCACCAGGCAGGGGGCAGAGCAGCTCCCCCAAGTGCTAACACCTGAAAATCAGCACTATAGGTCTCTCCCCCAGAAGACCAGCTAGACGGACAGGGGAAAAACAAATTATTGACCAAGCAGCACTGGAAAGTTCCAGGGGACGTTTGACTTTTGATAATTTGAGTCCACATCTAGTCTTTGAAATCTTTAGCACTTACCATCCCCACTTTATAGAGAAGGCAGCCAGACGCTCAAAGAACTAAGGTCATACACCCAAGTCCAAACATGAGTAAATCAGTGATACTTGGCTTTTTAATGAAAGCTATAGAATCTGACCCCAGGAAAATGTGAGATACATAAACTTTACATATGACTTCTGGAATGGTAGTCTCCCCCAGAGCCCACTCGTGGAAGTCCAGTTTAAGGAATTCCCTATAGTAAGTGAAAGGCCTGGATCTAATCTCATTCTTCTAAATGCAAGTCCAGCATACCTGCCCCCACCCCACCGCATTCTAATATCTAGACTTAAGTTCATGTGGTCCATGTCTGTCTACAGCCTTTTTTAAAATGATACTCTGACTCATTTCTTTTTTAATTTCCAGGCTGAAACAACTTTTTGTCTGCCTGATTCCTTCACTCCTGAATTGTTCTGGATCTTCTCTGAAGCTGACATGCAGCAACACATTCAGAAAGTACCATGAAGATTTATTCAAAGGATGCCCAGAGTTCCCCCTGGTGATTCCAGACAGCAGTACATCGAATCCACATCTTGTGAGCATGAGAAATTCATTTAACCTTTGGATATTTCATCTTGGGATTGGTAATCTTTTGTATGGCCATCACCAATTGTTGCCACTGATGTGCTGCTAGCTGACCTGTCTTTGGTACACTTAATGGACCTCTTATTTGAACGCAGAAGCTAAAAACCTAAATAATCTATTAACTGATTGAATTAAAGAGAATGTTAAAATAACCAAGTCATCCTTCTTTGTGACCAAGTTGGGTTTATTCTAGGATTCAAGCACCATGCAATAGTAACATCATAGTTGACTCAAAATAATGAATTAAGAGAGAAAATTCCTTTCAAGCTGTGCTGAAAAGCATTTGATAAAATTCAGTGCCTGTTCGTGATGAAAATGCTCAGCAAGCTAGGAATGAGAGGAAAATATTAGAAATGCATTACATATTCTTATTGAAATTTGGAAAGGTGAAATATCTGCTTGCTAGAATGGTCGCTATCAGCATTATGCCACAAATCTTAGCCAATGCAATGAGATATGATTAAATAGAAACCCTAAATACTGTAAAAGAAGAGACTGGCCAGATTTTGTTTTTGCATACAATCAAATTCTCTACACTGAAAAATGCATCATTGACCTTTCTACCTTTGCATTTGCTGCCAGTCTTGTGGGATGAGTGCTAATATCAGCCTCTCAGACCAAGGTCGCAGAGCTAAGAGGATCTGAGCCATGCTGTTACCTTTGTCTGTCTGACTCCCAAGCCACAGGCTGCATCACCATCCCATTTCATCTCTGCACTGTTGTAAAATGGAAAGGGTTATGAAAAGCAGGCACCAAAGTTTCCTAACCATTTCTCCTGTGTGTCCCTCCTAAAAAAAAAGAAAAAAGAAAAAAAAGAAAGAAAAGAGAAGAGAAAGAAGAGAGAGAAGAGAAGAGAAGAGAAGAGAAGAGAAGAGAAGAGAGAGAAGAGAAGAGAAGAGAAGAGAAGAGAAGAGAAGAGAAGAGAAGAGAGAGAAGAGAAGAGAAAGAAGAGAAGAGAAGAGAAGAGAAGAGAAGAGAAGAGAAGAGAAGAGAAGAGAAGAGAAGAGAAGAGAAGAGAAGAGAAGAGAAGAGAAGAGAAGAGAAGAAGAGGCTGGGAAGTTTCTGTAAAAGTCAGAACTCTTGTCCTAGTTAAAACACACACATACATACACACACACACACAAAAACAACCTTCATTCTTCATTAAAATAAAAAGACTAAACCAACAGAAAAATGCCAATGAGCAGCACATGCCCACTGGAATTATTACTCATGGAACTCAAGCCAAGGATGTGCTTTTATTTTTCATCCTAAGATCTCATGGGTCAGCAGAAGCCTCATTTTTCTAAAATAAAATAAACAAGGGATATCTGTGCCATCTCTCAGAGGCTAATGGCAAGCCCAACAAGGGCGCTATCCCAGAGCATTTCACATAATCAAATGCCAAGGAGAGTCTCTGCAGGAATGGGGGTGGGGAGGGTTAGGGAACAACTTCTCCCAGCCACCTTTGCTCTGTCCCTCTAGCCAGCACTTGTTCTCAAGCTTTTGGTTGAAATTACATCAGAGGAAGAGAAGAAAAAACATAAACATTTGCTCTGCTACCTCTTAATTTTTCAAAATATAGTTGGCTTCACTGTCCTGAATTAATTAAGCTGCACTCCATTTAAAGCACCATTGAATATTTCTCTTTGCATGTGATTCATTTATGCTTCCTTTTCTTCTACTGATAGAAATCAGTGTGTAGGTGAGCACGTCTTGTTAGGTCCTTAGAAAAGAAACTGCATCACCAAGATCTGGTATTTATAAACTAGGCTTCGAAGCAGTCAGAGAACTCCAGAGCTATATTTTAGGGAAAAAAAAATGTGTTCTCTGCAATATATTGAAATACTGAGTGAATACTATGGGAACATCATTATTATTATGTGGCATAGATCTCTGACTTCAGCATGGTTCTTTGTGGTGTAGTCTATTAATATAAACCACCGTAGATATCCATTATAATGTACTACCGACATATGGATTTTTCTGTTCACTTTAAAATAGGTGGTTTTAATTTTATACTAGACTATCATGTAGAAGAGAATCACGTCTAACTATCTTCTGAGGTTAAATAAGAAATTTCGAGTTGTTTCCAAACACCTTGTTTCTGCAAACCTGCTGGCCATGTTGGGAACAGCTGGATTCAGAACTTACCACCTGTGCCTCCCTGGATTTGAGCAAGTCCCTCGAGTTCTGCTGTCAAAGGAAGGCTGCCTTGTCTGGTTGCTGCTGTTACTGCTCTAGTTTCTGGTGCTGACGACCTCTGAACTTACTCTCCCTTCAATAAAATGAGTGCAGATCATGGAAGGAGCTCACACCAGGATGGGATGAGTTCAGAATTATAAACTAGCTCCTCCAGCTTCATAGTTTTATCACACAACGTGGATGCAGATTTTCTCCGTCAGCATTGATTTCCTGAAACTCAAGAGTCAGGTGGATTCGAAAGAGAGTTTAAAAAATGTAGGTGTCTTTTCAGGTTGGGTTGCTCATTCTGAGTTGAGCTCAGCCAGAGAAAGACATCGTTGTCTCTGAGTGTGTTCACAAACACGATGGTGGGGGGGAAAGATGTGTGCTCTCAGCCCTACCGAGAATACACAGTCTTCTGTGAGCTCACTGTTGCCCAGCCTAACGGCTGGATGTTGCCCTCTGACCTGAGTATGAAGCAGAGCTTCTGAGGCCCTCATGTTACGCATCAACTTTGATATTTATAAGTTCACAGATGTCTCATTGTCATCTCGCTGAGCTGGGCTGTGGCACTCCCGAGCGACGAGAGCCACGCAGTGTCTTCATCCATGTAGTCCTGGCATGCACCTCGGATGACAGTCTCATCTCTCACAGGGCAATGTGGAAATGATGCATCATGGTCAAGGCTACTGGCGGTATCATCGTCATCATCATTTCTATGAATATCAATCAGACACTCAAATGAGTCAAAAGCCTTGGAACAAACAAATTAAGGTGCTTGGGTAGGCATCATGCCCAACGCAACACTCTCCCCCCTGGCAAAAAGAGAGCAAAGAGGGAAAGGATGAGGATTTATTTGGGGTTCTTTCTGGTGCCAGGCACTGTACTGGGTGGCGGGTGGCAACCACATCATCAGCTGTAGGAAGAGTTTAACCAGCAGAAGTCTTGAGAGTCCCCCAGGAAGATCCCAGCAACCGTGTTCAGATCCAAATGGAGGATCTGTGTGCAATTTAAACTTTCTAAAGGAAATCAGTGGTCTGCCATAAAGATCTAGTGTGCAGTACAAAGATTAAGAGAATGTAATGAAGAGGAAGGCAGGAGCTGCCCTCAGTCCCTTGGGCCCAAGCCTCAGCTCTGACTTGTGCCTGTCAGTTTCCTCCCTGTATCTCACAGAGCCTCTGTGACATGGGTAATAGCGGGCCTGTGCCATTCTGTTGTGGTGACACGTAAATAAGAATCCAAGCAAGCTCTCAGCACACCAATTCACACGCAAGGGCAGTGCCTGTTCTCCTCACACAGCAGATTCAGGACACCAACCATACTGAGCGGCACATGAGATTGTAGAGTCACAGCACCTGGAGACACCGAGCAAGGCTTTCCCTGGAAGGAGGACTTAGCAGCAGGTGCCGTTTTGCAGAATATATTGGAAGAGACAAACCTCCTTAAAAATACAATTGATCAGACCATATCTGATGTTCACTTTGAGCATAGGCTGAGAGTAGAAGCTCTGATATTAGCACACGGTACCCAAGCCCAGACAGGAAAGGCCAAGAATAGCATTGGCAGCCACCGAGGATCAGTAGACCTTGCTCAACACAAAAGTACCAGAGAACCAGACCAGAACAGAAATCGTTCTTCACCACATCCTGCAAAGGATTTCCCTTTTTCTTTTCTTTCCTTTTCTCTTCTTTTGAAAAATCTTTTCATCCAGTTTCTGAATGAAGGGGAAATGGAAAAAGGTAATAACACCCCACGGTGTGGTATGCATTTATGTTTGAGTCAATTACAAAGAAAACATGGATACTGTTTTCATGCCTTGCTTCCATATCCACTCATTGGTAGCAGTTCTCTCTGGGTAACTTTACTCCCTGGGGGCACCTTATCCCCAGATGCTGCTCGAGACCCCCAGAGTAGTGTAGAAGCACACATCACCCAAGGATGTCCTCCTGCCTGGAAGTCCCATGTACTGATGTCACATACTTTCCCTCATTTCAGCCCATCTACTGAGGCAGGGGTCTTGGCTGTACTGGGAGAAAATGGGATCACAGACCCTGAGCTGCAGCCCAATGCCACCTTCACCATCCCAACGGTCTTGGCACTTGGCTGCTAGGATTTCTATATTCTCCGAAACTAGATGGTCCTTTACTTGAGTGAAGTCTGTTTACCTTTATGCTTCAACCCCCAAACCTATGCAGATTGAGGAGGAAACCACTGCTAAAATCATCACATTTTCTGCCTCGACGTGAAATTGTCAGAGCTACCCTCTGCAAGGTGTGAGCCAGATGCATATCTACTTTTGAATCCTGATACTTCAATCTGCTCACCTCGGGCCCCTGTGTCACATCAACATTTTGCCGCTAAATTACCACTTGTCCCTGTGTGTTTCATCCTCTTGTATTTGGGTTTGGATTACCAGTTTAGTATGGGCAAGAAAGAATCATAAAAGCAGATGGTTTCACTGTGGACTCTAAGATGCTTTCTGGGCGTATGAATGATAGGGATGTGATTTTAGTTTACTAAACAAAGAAAATTTCAAAAGAAGCTCCAAGATTACACGAGAGAGGTGACCTTGGGACCAATTCGTGTCTGGTGCTGGGAACATGACATGCATCCTGCTAACCAGGGAGCAGGAGATAGCACTTCTCGAGGAAATTTGAAGAGATCTTTCCTCCTTGTTATGGACAAAGAGGCTAGTGAGTCCCCCTCCCCACCAACTTGTGCTTAGGAAAAGGTAGGAGAAGTTGGGTTCAGCAATCGCAGAAGGAATTTTCTGACATGGTAATCTCTTTAAGGGAAGCCAAGTGGAAATGGCATTTGACCCCTGGCATCTCCATGAGACAAACATAGTAAGTGGGGAAGTAGGCGATTGACACTAAAAAGTCACCCCGGCAAAGGCGGTGCCCCCCTTTCTTCCAAGAATTTAACTGGATGAATGAAGACAGAATTATCGAAGTTGTGGGTTCTCTCAGAATACATACAATGGTGTCATTTTGTAGTTAGAATTTCCTCCCAGTTGTTTACGTTAATTTTCAAAAGGAAATCACAGAAGAAAAGCATCAGTGGGTATTGCTAAGTCATAGTTCAAATTATTTGAGGCCATTGTCCTTGAAGAATCCCAGTCTGTGAAAGGTAGGTATACCCCATCTAAGAACAGTGTAGAGCCTCTGGGGGAGACTGTCTTCTCCCGGGGTGCCCAAGAATGGCTGTACAGGTTATGTACTGCACAACTCTGGAGGATACCATTCACACCGTGGTTACATAGTCTAGGTGACTGGCATTTCTTAGAATTATGCAGTGCCCAACATGAAAAGATGAGCAGATTAAAATGCTCTTTGGTCATCATATTGACATGTCCTAAAAATTTCAGAACAGTGACTGGAGAAATGGAGTTGGTATGAAAGAGACAAATTTGGTGTAATGGAGAAGGGTGACAAAGAACAAGAATGAAGGGGCTTTCACCAAAGCATGATGAGTCTGAAACCCTGTTCCAAACTCCTTAGGAGACAAAGCAAGAGGGGAAATACCTCCAGATTCCAGAGTTGTGGTATATGTGAAATTAGAACAAGCTAGTTGCTACTCAGAGATACAGATTTCCCTGGTCCTATGGTCTGAGAGAAATTTCTCCCTACGTGTTCAGAAAGAAATAGTTGAATGCTAACAAACTCTGAAGATGATGCATTTGAATGTGAAGCAAAACATTTCCCAAGTTGAAGAACTAGGACAAGTCAATGTTCCTGAGAATTTCTTTCTTACCCTAATCCAGAATTGGGCTACTTCAGAGCACTTGACGTTTGTCTCTCATCCTTAGCAAGGGAATTTGGAAAGTGAGTTTAGAAGGAGCAGTAGCTGTGGTCTATTTCTATTCCGATCCGACCTTCTTTCTCATAACAAGATATAATTCACCCAACACATGACTTGCTAGAGGCTCAAACCCTAGGAGCCTCTACTCTTAGAGATTGAACAGGCTCTTAAGTGGAATCCTACTGATCCTACCCAGAGCAAGGACGTTGGCATTTTGAGGCTTCTCATACATGACCCATCCCTCTTCTGCCATCCACCAACCTTACAGGTACCCGGACTGCTTAGGTTCTGTGTTTTGTGAATTTAGAAGCTGTTGACTAGTGTCATATCTCAAGTGGCTTGTGCCATGAGCCTGTTCAAGAAAAAGGCACACTTCTGAAAAGTCCAGGAGTGATCAATAAATATAGACTCAGGAGTTTGTTGAAATAGGCTCATTTTAATCCATTCACTCTCACAGAGCCACTGTGCTTGTGGAAAAAGGCTGGGGTCAGCAGAAAGAGCCATTCCCAGGAGATCCTATCATTTGTCTACACAGGATGAAAAAAGTAATGAGTTGAAACAACTCTATCTCCAAAATAAAGATATCCAGAGAAGAACTTAATGCAGTGTTGGTTGTTTAAATGTATTTTGCAAATTAAAAAGGCAAGTGCACAACTCGAAGTTTTGCTTTCCCCATGACAACACTATCAGTTGCTCTCTGCTTTTCCTCATCAGAGTTTTGCTCTAAGTCTGGGCCTGCACTATATGTGTAACCCAGGTGGGAAGCCTTCATATCTTTTATGTACATCTACAGTGTGACCTCATTAAATAGGATTTCCCAGTTTGAAGTCAATGACAATTAAGACAGGGGATCACTAAAATTTTCCTTGGCACTACTCAGGATAAAATGGTTTGCTAAGCAAATTAATAGTGTCAATGAGATTCCAAGGGAAATGTTTGCCTACTTCAGAAAACAAACTGTTGTCAAGTACATTAGAACCTCAAGCTATCAATTAGGTGCGTGCCAGACATGCTTAGATGAATGATATAGCCCAGACACAGACAGACATCGAAGCTTCCGAAGTTACGCTGCGTATTAGCTGGGTGACCTTGGACAGGTTAGCTCATGTCTTCAGGCCCTGCTTCCCTCCTTGAAAATCAAGATGAAAACATCCCAAATGAGCTAATGTATCCAAAGCACAAGACAGTTATGAAGCATTGATATGTGATGGCTGTCTTCTCTCTCTCTTACCCTTATTCCAAAATGCTACCTCTACCCAGGAGACAGAGCACATCCTATCATCCCAAGGTAAGGGACTCCACTTGAGAGTCATGAAAACTGTTTCTTTTCAAATTTTCTACTTCACAGAGTGGCCTTTAAGTTGGGTTTCCGAGATATCATTGTGCTTTAAAAAAGAAATGAGAATATCTAAAAATATAACAAGATTGCATTTTGTCCTCCTAATGTGCTTCTATAATAGGTCTCAATAGCTTTTAAAAAATAACTAAGCTGATTGCCACTGGTGGAATTACATTTGGAAATATGTATCTCTTAGCAGATGTACCAGAAAAATTATCCTCATACGCAAAGGGTAATGTGTGCATATAGCATCTATGCATGTCTCTAACCCCGAATAGAATGCATCAGCTCCATAGCAGGGGTGTGGCATATAAGGCAAAGAGACATGTGTACAGCTCTAGATACTATTTACTGAGCTGTGAAGAACTGAGTTAACCATGCCCTAGAGGCCCTGCCTCAGACGCCACATTAATGATTCCTGCATACACAAATTCATTAGTTGTTTAATTAAGTTAAATCATGAATTGAATTTGTTTAATCATTAATTAAGGAACAAGGAGCGCTGTGCTAAAATTTAGCACCTCAGGAAAAAAGGCAGAAGAAAATAGCAATCCCAAATTCCTGCTTCCTACACCACCCTGTGGTTAACCAATCTGTCCTCTCCTTCCCTACACACACAAACACACACGTGCACACTCTCAGAAATCATTCCCAGAAAATTTTTTACCTTTCCTTTTCAAACTTGGTATTGTTTTCAAAATACAAGTGAAAGTCATTTCTTTGCAGATTGTATATTTGACTTTTTTTGGCCTTCTGCAGATGGGATTTTTCTTATTTAAGGGGGAGGGAGGAGATTTGCTTAGATTCATAAAATAAAAATGGTGGCTTTTTTTTTTAACCCATGAAGGACCAATGGGCAGCAGAGGGACTAAATTTTAACCCCAAATGGATTCTTAAGAGAACCCTACCAGTAATCTCAAATGCTTCCAAAATCATTTTAAGAATTCAGATAACAGTACAATTAGAATCCCAAACAGAGGTATTCTTAGGCCTCCAGCCTATCAGAGTATTGAGAGTAAAATGGAGAATTGCATTTACTCAATACCTGAAATGAAACTCCCTTTCAGCAACCACAGTGGAATGTTGGAAGCCACCTCAAGCACTTGCATTGTGAAAACGTAAGACAGTGGTCATTTTCTTTGTGAATATCAGCAGCTCGCCTCTCGTGATCTCAGGCATGACTTGTGAATCCTATGGCCCCTCCAGATGGTTGGTGCCATAATATTGCACCAAGGCAATCTATTCTGGTTTCTAGCATTAATCAAGTGAGGCATTTCTTACAGGTGTTCCCCCAGAACAGGATGTGAATTCTGGTACACTTGATTTTGTTTCTCATGTTGCCAAGGGTTGGGGGGGTGGTAGATTTGGAAGGTTTACTTGGCAGCATGGTGAGGGGACTCCAGGCTGAGAATCCCTGCTTTGGCATAATTGTCCATATCCTCGCAGAAGTGGCTGGGTTAGTTGTCATAGCAACAGACATAAAAATTATTCACCTGATTTTTTCCTTCTGGCTTTTCAGGGTACAGCACCATGAAGTGTGGGAAACCTCTCTCCAATTTGCTCACAACAAAGGCAGGTGAGTTTTCTCATCTATTATTCCTGAAAGCCGATTTTCAAAAAAAAAAAAAAAAAAACATCTTTCAAAATTTAGCCTGGTGGACCAGTCAGCACGCAGACATATTTGAATGATATGTAACCAGACAGAGCAGTATACACTATATCAGATAAATTGGACCACCCGAATTTACTGACGGAGGTTCAGATCTTTGTGGACTGGAGTGAGATGAAGGATTTCACAGAAGAGGAAGTTACGGGTAGAGGAAGAAGAGAATTATTTGTTCTCCTAACTTATTGAAACAGAGAAAGGGAGATTACTGGATCCCTGTAAATTGTCTCTCTGCAGAATTATGTTGCTGCTTTGGATGATGCAGGAAAAAAATGGACATTTTTTAGTGCTTTGGAATTCATAGGCAGAAGATATATGTAAATATAAGTATTTACAAAGCTATAAATATACATATACACATATCAGTTGAGTTCATAGCTAATACTTCATATTCAACATAATCCTACAAATATGCATTTAGTACCTGGAAGTTGTAGAACAAGGTGCCACATAAGTATGAAGTTGAATGAAATAATCAAGAGACCATCTTTACAACAGAGAGTAATAGACAAGCCCGCTAGTGACCGAAATACAAAGCCTACAAGCAAATACTTTCAAGAGAAGTACAGATGCAGGCAAATGCCACAGAAGAGCTCAGCTTCCTAACTGAAGACATCAGGAAGAGATCCATGAGATGAGTGGCATTTGGGATGAACGAAGTATTGGCAGAGAGAATGGGGACAGCCAAGGCAGAGAAGCGGGATGAGCAAGGGCTCTGAGGTGGGCCTTCCAATTTCAGGGCAGGAGTACGAAAAACTAGAATAAAGATACAATACCAGGAAGGACTCAAATGCCAATGTCAAGGTCTGTATTTAATTTGGTGAGTCACTGAGAATTTTTTGAGCAAGTAATGACATGACTGGAACTTCACAAGACAGGTTCACAGGACAGATACTCATGTGTAAAATGAGCTGCGGTGGGGAGGAGGGTGGGCCAGGGATGGCGACATGCAAAGGTGTAGCTGCCAGACTGAGCACTAGGTATTTGACAAGGAAGAATGCAGACTCAAAATGTCTCCAAGGTTCCTGTGGCTAAAGATGAGGCAGCCTGAAGATCAATAAAATAATAACTTCAATGGAGTGAAACACCCACCCACACACGCAGGCCACTGGTTACCTCCAGAGGAAATTTTCCAACCTGCTTTGGAAACTGGTAAACAAAGGGAAAGAATCAAACATTTATAGCACCTTCCTTACACAGACTCAACAATTTGGATCATTTCCTTGCATACATGTATTCCAATTAATGAATTAAGAAGAAACGATAGACTAGAACATCACTACCTTTCAACCACTAACAAAATAATAGTTCTAGGTCTGTGGTTCTCAGAGTATGGTCACTGGACCACCAGCATCAGTATCACCTGGGAGGTTATTGGGCCAAACCCAGATCTACTGAATCAGAAACAAAGGTGGAGTCTCAAAAATCTGTAGTTTAATTAGCCTGCCAGGTGATTCTGGTGCATACTCAAGATTGAAAACCACTGGCCTGGACAATTACCATCAACGGCTGCTAATATTATCATGAGCCTCCTATTAGAAATATAATACGTCACCTATGCAGCAGCTTTGCCAAATAATGCATATCATGCCTCTTTATCAAACTATCTATTTATAGGAAATGTGGGGGACTATAGAATACACTAAACAAACTTTTCTGATAATCTAATCAACAAAATTCTAACTGTGGGAAAACCTACCAGACAAATACAGTGGGTTCTTCAACAAATGAATTGTAAGGAAAAAGGAAGACAGAGGAGGAATCAGAGATCGAGCATTTTTGACAAGAAATAGATCAACTGATTGTGGTGTGTGGATTTTATTTCTATTTGATTCAGGTAGATGTCAACCACAAAAACAAAATTACAAGATAATTGACAACCAGAAGTGGAACACTGACTCAAAACATGATATTATGTTAATTATTTTTCAGTGATAAAGTGTTGTGGCTGTTTTTTTTTTAGAATCCCTATCTTTTAGAAATACATACTGAAGCATTTATAACTTCAAAATAATCTGAGTGGGGTAGATATAAAAACAAAAAATAAGATTGGCTGTGAACTGATTATTAGTTGCTGGATGATGGGTACGTGGAGGTTCATTGTGCAATTCTGTCGACTTCTGTAAATGTTTGAAATTTTCCAAAAACGATTTTTGTAAAAATAGAAAGATTTCAAAGATATATTTCCTCTACCTCTGATGCACACACAAAATATCTCTGAGGTTAGCAGCTGGGGTGATCATAAAAGTGGTGAGCAGGAGAAAGTACTGGAGTTCAGGGCAGGACAAGCTTGGTTTTGAGCATGTGGAATTGAAGGCACTGGCAGTGTGTTAATGGGGAGGATTCCAGGTCATTTGGGAAGGTTGGCTTGTAGGTTGGAAGAAAAGCTGGTCTAAGAATTACCAGGTTAGATAACATATAATATAGATATTAGCTCCATATATGCTCAGAAAAGAACAAAAAAATAAAAATAAGTTGCCAGAGTAAGTACCATTGTACACTGTTTTATGACCTAGCCTAGGAAGAGAAGATGTAAAGATGCATGTTGGGTGTTATAAGTCTCAAATGTCACAGCAAACGAATACTTGACCTTTGCATAAGTCAGGATGGGCTAGGTCATGTACAAACAATAGGTAACCCCCAAATCTCAATGATAAAACAAACTTAAATATATATATATATATTTTTTTTAATTTCTTTCTTGCGTATATGGACAGCACTGATTAGCATGGGTGCTCCGCTCATTGGGCTTCCCTGGAAGCAGGAGCATCTCCAGAACAGATGTTTCAAGGGGAAGGCAAAGTGGTAGTTCATGCCTTAGATTAAAATCTAAGCCTCTTCCCTGTTTGCATGTCACCTCATCGCACATCTCATTCAACAAAGCGAGTGACAAAGCAGGTGCCATACTCTCTCACCCCTGAGACACATCTGAATTCCAAGAAAGCAGGATGTGCAGTCTTCCCAAATGGCCCAGTATAAGGAAAGGAACATTTATGCACAGCTCTGTCACAAACTGAATCGGGTCCCCCCTCAAATTCATATGCTGAAGCCCTAAGCCCGCATGTGACTGTTTTTGGAGGCAGGACTTTTCAAGGATGTAATAAAGATTAAATGAGGTTGTAAGAGTGGAGTCCTGATTGAATAGGATGGTGGTGCTCTTGTAAGAGGAAGAGACACAGGGAATGTGAGCTCACGCAGAAAAGGCAGGCCATGTGGGCGGACGGCGAGAAGGTAGCCTTCTGCAAGCCAAGAGGAGAAATCTCACCAGATATCAACCCTGCCAGCACCTTGATCTTAGACTTCCAGCCTCCAGACCTGTTGGAGAATCAGTGTCTGTTGTTCAAGCGCTGGTAAGCCCTGTCTTGTTATGGAAGCCCTAGCTGACACCGACAAGCCCCTGTGGCTACCACAACACAGAGGCTGTGTCTCAGGGTAAGAACCATCCTCAGCATTACACAGTTTTTTTTTTTTTTTTAAGGTTTTATTTATTTATTTATTTGAGAGAGAAAGAGAGCACAAGCAGGGGGAGCAGCTGAGGCAGAGGGAGAAGCAGGCTCCCCTTGTGGGGCTCGATCCCAGGACTCTGAGATCCTGACCTGAGCCAAAGGCAGACGCTTCGCCTACGGAGCCACCCAGGTGCCCCAGCATTACTCATCTTTGTGAGATTCCAGCGGCGTTACTTGGCGGTTTACACCATCTATCAGATTAAATGAACCTGGTAAAAACAAATAAAAATCAGACACAAGTAAATGCTTCATTAAGGACTCCTCCCTGTCTACGCCAAAATGTATGTTTTAAGAGTTATTTTCATACATTTCAGATGAGGATAAATAATCTAGGCTCCAGCTTTCATCCCAACTTGTTTAACAAACAAAGATGCTGCCAAGTAAACTGTATTACTTCTCTCCACTTAGAGTAGAAATGATCTGATACAGAGACTGAAGCCTACCTGCTGGCTGATGGTTACTGTGTGTCCCACTGGCTGGGATTTCTATAGACTTCTGCTGGCTTGTCTTTGCATCTGCTTCTGGTCTCCTGCCCCTGGGGGGCTGTCCTCTCTCCAGCAAAGGTAGGCTGACCATCTTTTTTTATGCCCTTCCATAGTGTCCTTTATGGTTATCCCTGCTTTTCTTTTGCGTATCAAAATTACCTTTTCCCTAGGGCACGTTCCTCAGGGGGCTGCACCCCCAGGTCTGCTCTGAAAAGGGCTGCCATGGCCCTAGGAGAGGCAGAAAGCTTGCCACTAGCTGGGGAATGCTTCGTCATCACCCATTCTGGGGCTAGGGCAGGGCTTTCCCCTGCCGGCGCCTGACCAGGACCCTGACAAACTGAAGCGGAGGGAACTTAGGCAACTTGTCCAAAGTTACAGCAGCAGATCTCGGGAAATAATAGAAGCAAAGACTAACTGATCAATTATGATGCGCCAGACGCAGAAGAAAAGTACTCAGAGTACAGGATGGATCAAATGGAAGAGACGTTTCACCTCAGTCATGGCTTGGGCCTCCAGGGCCGCAGGAAAAAAGGTGTCAAGTATCCTCTGTTCCAAAGTGAAGTTGAATCCAGTCTGCATACGCAGGACTTGCAAGGTGGTTTTGGGATGGTTGGCTCATCCTCCATCTCCCAAAGTGTGTGGGGACCTGGCAGTCCAATAGAAGAGTGGAGGTAAGCCTTGGAGAAAATTGTTGGCATTTCTTCAGGGGGTTGCCTCTTCCCTCTTATAACTTGCGAGAGGCTTGAAAGGGACACCTGCTGTTTGTCCCCTGGAGTTGAGAGGTACAGAGAATATGGGTGTCTGATGCCCGCCTATGGAATATAAAGCTGATGACAGTGTTCAAGGCTGTGAAGGACAGGAAAAGGCAGAGCTACAGTAGGAGGTCCCTGCACTTGCCCAGGCAGGGAGGTGGCATCAGGAAGCCTGGGAGTCCCATGAGCCAGTAGGCTCTGTCCAAGAGAAGTGCCCAGGGAAAGTAGCACAAAGGTGCCTTGCAGAGGCCCAAGAAGAGGGAAGAGTGGAACCCAATACCAGCTGAACCGTATTCTGCACAACTCACAAAAGACCCCCATGGTACAGTCTGCTGAGGAGAGAGAGCTGTAGGCCAGAGTGTGGATGCTGGGTCAAGACAGGATCAACCACTTCACCTCCTAATCCTCTCCTGCTTGTTGATTAGGCCAGGGATGAATGTGAGGACAGGGAAGGAGGGGCTAACCAAGTAAAGGGATGCTGCAGCCTGCTCCCCCATCCGGTTTCCCTCTGAGTAGCACAGAGGGAAGGAGATGTTCCCAGTGGAGTAAGAGTTCTGAATATGTGTTGGTCATCTGAGCTGGATATTTTAATTGCTGAAACTGGAAAGTTCTCATGACTGAAATGGACCAGATGGGAATGTAAATTGGTATAGCCCCTGCAGAAAACAGTATAGGGGTTCCTCAAAAAATTAAAATTTCCATATGACCCAGCAATCCCAGTTTTGGGTATAGACTCAAAGAAAATGAAAATGGTATCCCAAGGAGATATTTGTCCTCTCATGTTCAGGGCAGCATTATTCACAATAACCAAGACATGGAAACAATCTAAGTGTCTGTCAGTGGATGAAGAGATAAGGGCAATGTGATACATAGAAATAGAGATACAGATTTATATATCTCTCTATCTAGATCTTTATCATTATAATAGAATATTATTTAGCCATGAGAAAAAAGGAAATCTGGCCACTTGCAACAATACAGATGGATCTTGAGGGCATGATGTAAACCGAAATAAGCCAGACAGAGACAGACAAATACTACATGGTATCATTGATAGGTGAAACCTGAAAAAAAAAAAATCCAACTCATAAAAGTATAGAGTTGAAAAGTGGGATAGAGGGGAACATTGGTAAAACTTCTTACACTGTCTTACACTTTCATCTATGAGATGAGTAGGGTGTGAGGATCCCATGCATGACATAATGACTATAGTTGATAACACAGTATCATAGAGTTGAAATTTGCTAGAAGAATAAAACTTAAATGTTCTCATTGGAAAAACTGAACAGGTGAAGTACATGTTCACTAAATGGGAGGAAAGTTTTCACAGTGTATGTCATTATGATATACACTTTAACTATTTTACCATTTTTTTGTCAATTATGCTGCAAGAAAGCTTAAAGAAGGAGAAGAAGAAAGAAGAAGAAGAAGAAGAAGAAGAAGAAGAAGAAGAAGAAGAAGAAGAAGAAGAAGAAGAAGAAGGAGGAGGACGAGGAGGACGAGGAGGAGGAGGAGGAGGAGGAGGAGGGGGAGGAGGAGGATCAGAAAGCTATAGAAGCCACCTGTTGGGACAGAATAAGAATTGGCCCAAACTTAGATTTGAAGGTGGCTTTATGATTATGCCCCACCGAGTCTATCTCAATTAACAAATTCATTATGCTTTCCAAAGAATGGAAAATAAAGCAAAACTTTGACAGCCTCATTTAGGGAAAAAAAGAAGTATAGGTTTTGGAGTTTAACTTTGTTTCAAACCTGGCTCTCCCACTGCTGAGCTCTGTGGCCTGGGCCAGTTACTTGACATCTCTGGGCTTCAATTTCTGCATCTGTGAAATAGGTGTTAGGTTATTCATTTCCCATGATTTTTTCAGGAGAAAAGTATAATAGTTATCGGTATTTTATGGATAAGGAGGTTGAGGTGCAGAGAGGTTCTGTACGTTCACCTCTCAGTGTAGCAAGTAAGTGGGTGATTGGGATCCAGACCCTATGGCCTTATGCTTAACCACGACAATATGGCAGCCCACCAACTGTGCAGAAGGAAAGGAGAAACAGAAAGTCTGGGCATTGAGGCTGACACTCTGATCCACCTTTCCCTTTAGTAATTTAGAGAAGTGGATCAAAGCTCAAGTGACATTGTCCATAAAATAGAGCCCATCATATCTGTTCCTGAATACTTTTTAGGACTTTCATACAATTCAAATACGATAGTCTTAATGAAAATACAGATTACAAATCGCTTTTAAAAAGCAGAGTTATTATGGACTGAAATTTGAGTCCCTAAAAAATTCATTTGTTGGAACCCAATCCCCAGTGTGATGGTACTTGGAGCTGGGAGCTTCTGGGAGGTGATGAGGTCATAAGGATGGGGCCGTCATAATGGGATCAGCAGCCTTGTCACAGAGGCCAGGGAGCTGTGCATTTTGTCTACACGGCGTGAGGACACAAAGTCAACAGTTTTGCAGCCCAGAAGAGGGGTCTCACTACGACCTAACCACCCTGGCACCCAGAGCTTGGACTTCTGGCTTCCAAAACGGTGAGAAATAAATGTCTGTTGTTCATGAACCACTCAGTCTATGGTTCTTTGCTTTAGCAGCCCAAACGGGCTAAGACTACACTAGATAATATTATTGCCTATTGAATGTATTTGATTTCTCACAGGGAGTTTTAGTCAAAGGAAAAAAACACAATGAAAGAAAGATAAAGAAGGAATTTCTAATGACACTTTGAGTTGCTTTCTTATTCAGACTCTGACTCATCACTGGAGTTAGTAACAACTTCTTAATGGTTAATGTCAATGGTACCAGTTTTATTTTAATGAACATATGATATTTCAGGCATCATTCCTTAGGACAGTAAATCTGTGGCATGAAAGGAAGGCCACATCCCAAGCCCAAAAGACCCCGTTGATAAGAATTGTTTTTGAAGAACTAGCGTTGTTTACATAAATATCTTCATACAATATTGTTTTAAGGAATCCAACCTTGAGGCTCGAAGAAACAGGAGGAGCATATATATGTCTCAAGACCAGATTTTACTATTTTATCTCTGGCTTTGCAGGTCACACATTCCCAAACGCTGATGGAATCTCCCACAGCCTCTCGGTTCTAGCCCTGAGCATTTTGCAGACCATGACCTAGAGCCTGTACGTGCCACAGGCCTTTCTTGTAAAGGAAGATCTGTCCCCTATACCAGAGTTGTCCAATGGAAATAGAATGTGAGCACAAATGCCAGTCACAGATGTAATTTTCAATTCAAATAGTCACAGTAAATTAAGCCACACACATGAAAGCCACATTTCTGTAAAAAGAAACAGGTGAGCCTAATTTTAATAATATATTTTAGGTAATCAAATATATTCCAAGTTTGTCATTGCAACATGCAATCAGTATAAAAAAATATTGAGATAGTTTACATTCTTTTTTCAGCCTAAGCCCTCAAAATCTGGCTTGTATTTTACACGGACAGCACATTTCAGTTCGGGCTAGCCACATCTCAAGTGCTCAATAGCCGTATGTGGCTAGTGGCTTCATAGTCAATAGTTCAGGTTGATGCCTTCAGCTGGCTTGTCCTGGGCCCAGGGGAACTCTCTCTGAACACAGAATGTCAAACCTGTAGGGTTATGGAACCCACCAGAGATACCATCTTATACATGACAGCAACAAAGAATATTAATATACAGTCCATTGAAGAAGGTGGGGGTTAGGGGTGCCAATGCCCCACACAGTCAGAAATCGTGTATACTTTTGACTCTCCAAAATCTTTACTACTAATAATAGCTTACTGTTGACCAGAAGCCCAATAACAAAGTTGATTAACACATCTCTTGTATGTTATATCTAATACAGAAGCTGTGTTCTTACAATAAAGCAAGCTACAGAAAGGAAAATGTTGTTAAGAAAATCCTAACACGGGCACCTGGTGGCTCAGTTGATTAAGTGTCTGCCTTCGGCTCAGGTCATGATCTCAGGGTCCTGGGATCCAACCCTGCTCAGCAGACAGCCTGCTTCTTCTTCTGTCTCTGCTATTCCTCTCTATTTCTCTGTCAAATAAATAAATAAAATCTTTAAAAAAAAGAAAATCATAACAGAAAACACATTGATACTACTGTACTATGTTTATTGAAAAACTTCTGCCTGTGTGGACCTGGTATAGTTCAAGGGTCAGCTCTATAGTCATCAGAAGCCTATGCAACGTAGAATTTGCAACTCACATCATTTTTCACAGATGAGAGGAGTGTGTTGTGTTCACCCATTGGTCCTACAACAGAAAGGATGTTGGATTGAAGAACATAGCCTCCTTAATTTCTCAATTCTCCAACATGTGGACAGGTTTAAGTTTGCAGATTTCTGCAAATTCAACTTCTCAGAACCAGAATCTTTATTACAAGAAACAGCTTCCTAATCTGTAGGGAACTGGTAAAGGTCAATATTTGGGTTACTTTCTTTGACTGACAGAAGCAATGAAGCTTCGCTCCCTGTACAAAGTGAATTGTCATTTTATTGAAAAACAGAATAGACATCTTTTTATGGAATTTGTTACATGCTCTGTACATTTTTTTCTTGTTATTGTGCTTAGCGCTTTTTATTATGTTTATTAGATTTCCCTTTAGATCTCTACGATGGTTTCTTTATTACTTAAAAATGGGTTTGTCGATCATTCCCCCTTTTTTCCCCCAATTTTTCACTGAAAACAAGTTACACCACCTGAGTGAATTATTTCTCTTGGCAACTATGAGGTAGTGAGGAAATTTACTCTTTCCATTCAAATTTATATGAGGTCTTTATTTCCCTGTGTGTCAGAAATGCTCCCTGCAACTCTTTTTTTGGATATTTGAAAAGTTCATTTGTAAAGATGCCCAGACATCTATCTCCAGTTCCCTTTAGAAAGATGCCATTTGGGTCGTTCCTGACCATATTGTTGATGTCGTTAAGTCAGAACCATTTTGTCCACTGAATGCAAGCAGTCCTTCGAAGAAAACAGTTTTATCTCTTAAGTTCCAAGAAGACTGTTTCCCTGCCCCAACTTGTTCGTATACTACAGTCAACTTCTATGCCTCCCTGCCTATAGCAAGATCAAATCAATAAGTAATGCAAAAACAGAGAGCAATCCCAAAGCTATTTCTATTTCACATTGCACCAAATTATGTGTTTGGCTTTGTTGTTCATGATGTCACCTAAGATTTATGGCATTTTTTTTTCATTTTTTGGCTCAGATTGTTATTAATATTAAATCCTGTTTCTCAAGCATCTACCAATTGAAAATAAGTGAGCACAAGGTTTCCCAAACATAATCAACAAAGCAGCTAATCAAATCAAGACTAATCAAGACCTCACTGTATTATCTCCCCTTTTTCATTTATTTGTGAAATATTTACTGAGCACTGATCTGATCAAGGCACTGTGCTAGTCTCTGACTCTGTTTTCAGGAGCTCACACTTTTGTAGAAGATATAAGGCACACAACTAAGTGACAAGCATGATAGACAGTGATAGTTTTGTGAGAGAGACAGAAAAAATTGCCATCGCAGTTCGAAATGGGGGGAGAGGCATCAAAAGAAGTTAAGCGTGAGACGGCATTTGAAATAGATATGAAGCAGTGGACTGGATTTGGACATCGGAAGATATGAAGTAAATAAATACCAGGCAGAGGAAGCGGGGTTCATCTGAAAGCAAGTTATCTGCTCTTGAAGAAACTACATAACTGTTTACTAATTTAGAGCACTCCTGGTATGTGCCTAAGACTCTGGGAACGTGGGGCGTCTGGGTGGCTCAATCGGTGAAGCATCTGCCTGTGGCTCAGGTCATGATCCCAGGGTCCTGGGATCGAGTCCTGCACCAGGCTCCCCATTAAGCAAGGAGTCTGCTTCTCCTTCTCCCTTTGTCCCTTCCCCCTCCTAGCACATGCATTCTCTCTCTCTCTCTCAAATAAATAAATAACAACATTTAAAAAAAAAAAAGACTCTGGGAACATGAAAAAAATGCACTGCTAAGAGAAGTGCGAATTGTTGCTTATTTAATAATGAATTATTGAGGCCATCCCCAACATAAATGTCTTCTGTTTTTGTAACTCATAGGACACTAAAACTGGTGAAGTAATGGCCCTCCCCTCCCACAGACTTGTTGAGGCTTTCTTGTTACTTGATTATGCGTTTGAGGAATAAAATACATAATACTACCCTTTAGAAGGGAAGCATAATTTCCATTCCAAACATTTGTCTTGTGTTCATACAGTTGGTAGCAGACAGAGGCACACACGCACACTCATTATGATCATTATCTCTAGCACAATCAACATTTCTACTGAATGTATTTCTGAAGGGAAAGAAAAAAGTCCCAGTCAATACATATGCTTGAGCTGGTGAAATGTCAAAAATTAGTACCTTTCTTTGATGCTTTCAATGCAAAAGAGTCTGCTTTTATAATTCATGTCTTCATTTAATCAGTAATGAATCAACAAGTTAGTCTATGCATAGGAGGGCAAAAAAAACAAAACAAAAACAAAAACAGCAGTACGTCAATGCAATGATAATGAAGGGGATTAGGGCATGCCACCCCAAAAGATGCCATTTTGGCATGAGGATTATTTTGAGCTGAAGGCAATGAGAAACAGCAGATGCAGGAGGAACACGCTGCCCTCCTCTTTTCCACCTAAAAGCAGGGCACACGCTTCTAGTGTGAAAGTGTCTCCTCTCCTGTAGCAAGAAGAAGATGACACACTGATTTGAGTCTGCACAACAAACATTACTAAATGCTGTTTATCTTCCATTCGTCTCCCCCGTATATTTACTGCCCCTTGAAGCCCAAATCCCTTTTCCTTCAACTAGTCTCTTCTCCACAATTCATCCCCTTTGTTAAAATGGCCTATAAACTCTCAAGCCAAACAACTTCTGTTTTTCACCTGTTTTCTGTGAAGCTTCCTGTACAAACAAAATAAACCTTTTCTCTTATGTCTCTGTCTTTTGTCAGTTTAATTCACAGGCCTCGTCATTGAACATAAGAGGATAAAGGAACTTTTTTTTCCCACCCAGACACTGGCGACATCAGAACTCAATAAATATTGAAAGACACTGACCAGCAGGCCTAAGATACAGTCTCAGAGGCCCAGATAATCATTCGCTCTAGCAGCTGAGCCTGGCAGACACACAGACTGAGTGCGCAAGCTAAGTTACCGGTTCGAGGCATGTTCCAGGAATGAGTCTTCTAACAGCATTGCTGCAACCTCTCTGCTGCTCCCTGACGCCTCTCAACTCAGGCCACCAGAAAAGAACGGTTTAATCTTTTTTGTTTCTGTTTAACCTTTTTTGTTTCTGTTTTTCACATATGCATGTTCTAGTTGATTAGCAGGATGATAGAAAGTATCTGTGATATGCTCAGCTGGGCTGGGAAGATAATAAACCTCATCTTCTTGGGCCTTCAGAACTGAAGAGCTTCATTGCTCTCAACCCAGAAGCACATCCTGCCATTGGAAGATTTGAAGATGCATGTGAAAAAAAAAAAAAATTTTTTAGGCTTTGTTTCCCAGGCAACTGCTCTCAATTCAAGATTGAATGCAAGCAAGAGGATCCCCCAGAGGCACTTCTGTCCCCCACTTCCTCTCATCCCCTTTATCGCAATAAAGCTGTAAACTCTGAGGACCCAGGATGCCACCTTCCTTTGGAGAACAAAAGGAGGAGATGCAAGGGATGGTTCAGCAGTGATGCTGAATTCACTAGGATGAAATGCCTGCTGGAGGGCAATAGATTGTAGAAACACCGTGTCAGATCGACAGGGAAGAGGCACAAGTTGACCCACATGTTGGCAGGCCAGAGACGATGGAACAGCAGCCATTCTGTCATTTGTCATTTGTCTTGACCTTGAAGCAGCAGTTCATCTCAGTTGATAACAGGCCAGGAAAGCTGGCCTTTTCAGACCCACAAAGTAAAGCCTTGGTGTCGGAATGACACCTAAGTTGCCACCAGGGTTGCTTTAGCACGGCACGAGCCGTAGGTGTCTACTGTTGAAATCTCCTGCCATTTGCATTGTAAGGAGCCTGAAATCACCAGGGATTTTGAAATCACCTTGGCAGTCAGTACCGACTTGGAGATTTTCCAATAGTCTCAGGACCTGTTAAATGTATGTGATACCCACATACCAACTATGAAAACACGCTTTGTCCTTGCAGTTAGAAGGTAGGGGCCACTCCTCCCTGGAAGGCATGCCTCTTACCAGAATCCTCCCCTCAGCTTTCTGAAGTGAGGCTGAGTCTGGGGAGGGGACGTGGGGAGGAACACACTTTAAATGTGTTATGTCAAGATTTTTCTTTCTCAGTGTGCTCGTGGCACTGGCCTTCCGATACATAGCACAAGGATCGTGTGCACAATTTGACGTTCGAAAATAAAAGTAGCTGTTGAATCGCTAGGTGTTGGACATTTTCTAGGTAGGTAAAAGGTACAAACTTGTTCTTTGGAAGAAAGATCCAGTTGAAAATGATTTTTTTAAAGCAAATATTCACTATTGCCCCCCATCCATCTATCACTACTTCTACCGAGAGTATTTCTGAAAAAATATTGCTAAAAATGTCTAGTTTAGAAATTCCTATCAATGATGAAGTTTGTGTAAGAAGAGAGGTTTGAAGACATAAGTTCTAGATTATTCTAGAGGAGTATTTATGACTTGTTTTCTGATTAAGATTTCTTGCTTTCGTAGCCTGACAACATCGATCCATGTATTGCTACTCTATAATTGCTACTGAGCCACAAAATTACAAATGTCCTCAAATTAGTCATTTTCCAGCCGTGTTTTTGTTTTTGTTGTCTTATGACAGCCTGTTCCATTAGACCGACAGCATTAGCTATTGAACTTTTCTCTCAACACAATTTTCCTTTTAGCAAACCTGTTCCCCCAAAGTCGCCTAAAAGACTTTTGGGATTATCCCCCTCCCTCAGCCACATCCACATGTCTAAGACTCTGTGCAAACCCCTTCGAATGGCCCAGTCATCCTCTAGACATGTGGGGGTAGGGAGACAGGTGGCAGTGTCTTCCATTTTCCAAATGTAGGACTGTGCTTGGTCCTTTCCTTTGTGTTATTTTGGTTTGACTACACAAATAATAACATAACTTAAGAATCCAGGAAGCTTTTCTCCAAGCATCATTTTGGTAGTATAAATATCAGGCCTTAAGTAGAATGGAATGCTTATAGAACATCAGGTCTGTGTGTGAAAGGAGGTTTTGGGGGATGGTGACAGTACAAGGGACACCCCAAGGAGTAGGAGCAAAGACAGCACAGCGACCCAGCACAGTCAGGGTGGCGCTTTCATTATACGAACAGGAAACGATATAGATTTGCCAACTAGGATGTTCGAATTTAGTGTTGTGAAAATTAATGTTTTGTTTTTTTTTTAAACCCAAGAATGCCAGTACTCTCTTGGTGTTTATTCTATCCAAGGGACAACTAATTTCACAGAATCTCCAGTAGAAAAACATCACAGCAAGCAAAGAGAGAAAACAAGAGGACAAAGAATGAACAGGACAGAAATGGGATAAAAAATACAAACCACGAACAAATCAAAGAGGAAGAGATGGAAGGGTGAAAAAGAGAGCGAATATAAAGCTGCCTCCGAAATCTGCAAGAGCATGATCCCCTATTTGTATAAGACAGAGTTAAAAGAAACAGAACAGTTATCCGGATGATGATATATACTACAAATGCCAAAGATTAAAAACTGCCTGATTTCACATACTCTTGACTTTCCGTTCCAGCATGTTGCTGGAAGTTCCCAGGCACATGTGTCTGTGAGCAATCCCAGCATTCGACGATGCAATATAAGAAGCTCAGGATTTTATATCTGGTAGGGGTCTTGGAAAGGATTTAGTTCAAACCCCTCAGGATGTAGATAAAGAAAGTAAGAAATGCTTCCCAGACTCGGAAATCTGTTCCCTTCGTTCCAACTCAAGTAGAACAGATGAGGAGTAATGGTAATGGGATGAGGCACACGGTAGGGGCGTTGGTGACTATGAGTGAGGCCAGTGTGGGCTCAGCAAGCTATTATCTTTGCAGAGCCGGCAGTTGGAGCGGTGCTGCTCTCTGGACCATCAGCCTCAAATTGAAAACCATGCGTCTTTCACAGGAGCCATCCTACTTTTGGAAATTCAGTGTCAGATGGGACAATCGCACCAGATTCCGGAGCAAGCTTTCTTCTAAGAACTTAAGTCATCCCTTTATGAAACAACCTAATCTAAAATGCGTTGGAAATTATTTGAGTCTGGATTCAAAAACGTCAGGCTTTTTATTTATAAAGAGACTATTTTAAGATAGGACCCAAATATTTTTTTCCTATAAATCTGTTTGAACTGTTTTTGAGACCATTAGCCAGTTTTCAAAGAATTTCCCCGTTTAGCAAAGGGAAGGTTTGAAATATTTTCAAAACTGCAGAGTTAGGGGCAGCCTGGGTGGCTCAGCGGTTTAGTGCCGCCTTCAACCCGAGGCCTGATCCTGGGGACCCCGGATGGAGTCCCACGTCAGGCTCCCTGCATGGAGCCTGCTTCTCCCTCTGCCTGTGTCTCTGCCTCTCTCTCTCTCTCTCTCTCTCTCTCTCTCTCCCTGTCTCTCTCATGAATAAATAAATAAATATCTTTAAAAAAAACTGTAGAGTTAAAAATTTTTCAAAACCATGTTTCCTCTGAAAGCTTTTTTGTTGTTAGTACCCATGGGTTTCCCATACACTTGTGTATATTATATAAGACTTTATCCCATATACGAGGCTGAAGAGAAGTCCATAAAAAGGCCACTACACTCTCCAAAGTAAATATTTTTCCCATTACAAAAATAACAAATATTCAAAAAAGAAAGTCCAAAAAAACACAAATATAATTAGAAAAACATGACTCATCACTTCATCATTGTCAACATTTAGTTATGTTTTCTTTCAGGGTAATTCTCCAACACATATTTTTTGTCATATTTTAAATCATAAAATTGATGTAAAGAAGAAACTGTAGGACAGGATGTTTGCTGGTGGCAAGGTACTTGGATTATCGAGAAAACATCTCAATTTTTCCTGCTTCAGAGTGCCTTGGAGTGCTACTACTGGTGTACCTAATACTTGTGGTGTTTTACTACTGTTTGTCTCAAGCACCTTATGGCTGACTTTTAAAGTGTGTTTCCGTCCATAAAATCTCCGCCTTTTATCGTGTCTCTTCTTTAATATTAGGTCTTAAATCACTGGAGTGTTGAACTACCAGAGTACCACTTGGGAAACTTGTCCCTCCCTCAAAGGAAACCAAAGAGTGATCTAGCAAGAAAGGAGTAGGTTGGAAGGGAAATGAGAATCAGAAAGTAGAAAGGCCCACAGCAAATGAAGAAGCATGAATTCATGAGTAAAAGCATTTCTTCCCTGGAAATTTTCTTAGACAGAGTGGCAACTCTCTGTAAGAAGGATGTTGTCAATTTAATGTAGCAATTTAGTACACATTTTTATCCCATAGAAAGGATAAAGTTTACAAATCCGTTCGCACCCAGTGAACTGGGTGTCCAGACCAGCACACCTTCCTTCAGAAGAGCCCCACGGGTCTGTGGCTTACCACGAAGACAGCATGGTGGCCAGGATGTTAGAGCAATGGTGGATAGATCAATGAAAGTGTGATCTGGAAGTAGAGGGTGCTCTGAGGACCTGTACCTGTAGACTTCAGCCATCTGAGAGACTGGCGTGCTAATGGGAGTGTTAGATTTTCCTCTGTGAAGCTCCAGGACCCGGCGTGTGGATGCATCCAAGGCTAGAAGTCAGCTGTCTAAAATTAATTTGCCTCTAAATATTGAGATTTACCCAAACATAATGGTATGCCTTGTCCATGCTTCCTTCCATCCTGGAAAGTTTAATAAGCAGTTGCTAAGCAACCTCTAACTAGAAGGTTCTAAAGAGAATTTCTACACTAGGTTGTACATTTTAGGGACTTATACTGTTATCTCTCTAACATGCCTTCAACTCCCAAACTCATGGATACATGATACTGCCAGAAGGATCTCAACCTCAGGAAAAAAAAAAGAAAAAAAGCTGGACTAAGCACCAGATGACTCTGAATCCTACTACCCATTAAATTCTTAGTTTTTTGGCGGTCCACTCAAGAATCATATCCCCAGAGTCTTTTGTTTCCAAGTAAAAAAAAAAAAAAAAAAAAAAAAAAAAACATATTTCTTAATTAATTAAACAAATCTACACAGCACAATCTATGTATCTATGTCTTGGTACAAAGAAGTCCACAAGACAATGAGTAGAATGCCCAAAACAGACCCTCTCCTAAAAAAAAATACAAAGCATATTGCTGCAGTTTTGTGCTAATAAGCCTTGCAAAGCAGTTAGATTTTCTAATTTCCTAGTTCTTATTTTTCATGACAACATCTGTTGACCTACAACTGGCATCCAGCATAGCACATATGTGCCAGAAATTGTAAAGGTAGACGGGAGCAGAAAAGGAGGGGGCTGCTGTTCAGGAGCAAGGAGGAGGAAGAAGGAAAGCAGGATTTTTGTTTTTGCCTTTGTTTTCTTGCTTTTGTTTTTTAATTTGCTTCTTAAAGCCAGAAACAAAATGCAAAATACCCACAAGAAGAGAAAATCTGACCCTGAGCTGGTATGGGGCAGATGGAGGCTCTTTGTACACATTCACCAAGTGACGGCTGGGTTGATGGAGCTATGTTCTGAAGGTCATGACTGTCCCCAAGCAAATGACCATTTAATGACTTTATTGCATTTCCCTTCCAAAAAGTGGTAACATTTCGTGCTAAATGTTTACAGGTTTTGTTTGGCTTGTTTTATGTCAAACCTGCTTCGAAGGTCAGCAGCACCCAGTCCCCCATCCTTCTAATTCTATGCTGTGTTTCCTTCTGCAAAACGAAACTATTCCTGACTTTCAGCCGTCTAAGCTAAGACAGCCGTGGGTTTCAAGGGTATTCACGGAAAAAGATGAAGTTTAATGAGCATCTATTCTCTCAAAAGATCTCATATTTTTGCAACAAACCTCTAAATGATGCATAGTTCAGGCATGAGGCCATTTGAGATTTGACCCCATTGTCACTCTGGACCTCAGTTCCACTTTGCCTTCATAGGGCTTATGTTAATAAAGCAAGGTGAGAGTGAAGACAACAATCCACCTTTTTTTTTTCCTTCCAGAAATGACACGATATTTAGAGAAAGAACAAGGACTGAATAAAAAATAATTGCGCTCACTAAAAGCGATAGCTTCCCGGCGCATAGTTACAGATACTTTTTACTGAACCACTAGTTGCTAAAACTAATGATTACCTCTGGCCTCAGTTGGAAATAACCTACTATCCAATTATAGTTTCCAGAATAGTTCCCATCTCCTCTTTAGAGCAGGAGGCAGGAGCAGTAAAAGGTAATTAGCAAGAACTGCAGGGACAGCATATTTTCTACACTGGGTGACAATGTTGAGTTCAACTGAGTGAGGGAAAAGTGGCTTTATTTTCTCCCCTTGATGGAAATTTTGACTGCTAATGTTTCTGTGTATTTGACGTGTCCTGAGACTGTATAAAACCACTCCCATGAGCGCGAGGGAAACTGAATAAAGACAGTAGAGAGAACCAAGATAATTGATGGTGGTAACCCAAGCCAGTGAGGGCTTGATTGTTTCTCAGACTCTGACAATCAATTGTCTTTGCTCTGCCCATGAACTGGGGAGGACTAGATGGGAACACAGGCTGGAAATAGATATGCATAGAGTGGTCCCGTGGAAAGCAAATTATTTTATTTTTTTAAGGTTTTATTTATTTACTTTTGAGAGAGAGAGAACACAGAGGCAGTGGGAAAAGAGAACCGTCTATGAGCAGGAGCCTGTTGTGGGGCTCAACCCCAGGACCCTGGGATCATGACCTGAGCCAAAGGCAGACGCTTCACTGACTGAGCTCCCCCAGACACCCCAAGGAAAGCAAATTATTTTAAAAAGGATGAAAAGTTTTAATAGAAAGCTGATAATAAGGCAAATAGGCTCCCAGTGTAACGATGTAATGACAACCATCACTGGCTCCGTGTGGCTACTTCTGGCAAAACACTCCGTTCTCAGTTCTCATTCACTGGAAAGATGTGTTCTGTATCTTCAGTGGGAGGGGGGATGTGGATTCAAGGGGCTCAAAGTCCAGTGAATGGTGGGGGGCAAGGAGGGGGCATATTGTTTAGAAAAGAATTAAAAAGGAAGGATTTCTAGGATCAGTAAAACCAGTCAATAAAAAAAAAAAATCAGTTAATAGACACGACTGAAAATTCGGGTGGGGGTGGGGGGAGCAAAAGAAAAAACTCCAAACCAAACAAACAAAAAAGGAAAAGTGTTGGGACTTTCTAGAAGCTGAGGCCCAAGACCTTCGAATTGGGCCTAAGATGCTCTGAAGTCCAGGGATCTGCAGTGGAAGGGATTTGAGATTCCCACCTGACGTGGCATCTCTGTTGTCTCCTTTTTGGGTGTCCCAGGAACCGTGTTTTGCACGTATTGGCGCAAAGCTGACCTGAATGTATGGGAATTCTACTCTGACACCCTGCTGTGGATTTCCCGTCTCGTCCCACTGCGTCTGCATTAGCTGTGCCTTCCACCAGACGAGAGAGGTAAGAGCTCCCATATTTTATGAATAGAAGAAATGGGCACCCAAATCTGGGTTTCTCCGTCTGAGAGTGGCCAACGGCTCTGAAGATCTGGTTTCTGAAAACAGTCTTCCTGCCAGCATCTTGGGTACCTCCGGGGAAATGATTAATTCCTCCCGAATCTCATTTCCAGAGAAAAGATCAAAACTGGCAGAAAAATAACCCAACTCCATAGATATGACTGTGAAGGAGCAAAGTGTGGCTTATAATTCACACGACTGCAGTCAGAATTTTCCCTAACAAAGAGGCCTCTAGTTGTACAGAGAAATAGCAGGCAAGCTCATCAGCAGCCCACGGGGTGTGTCTGTGACACTCAGACTATGGTCCCCACCCAGGGCCCTTTTTAGATGAGCAGATCCACCAGTGCCAGCGCGACCTGCTAAGTACACCGTCTTTCACTTCTGTCTCAGACACCACAGCAGTGACATTGGGAGACCAGCTTCTGAACCCATACCTCCCGGAACCTGCAGCTTGAGTCAATTGTTGAATAAAAAGCATGAGTCAAGCAAAATTAAATTGCCTTCCCTTCTGGCAGATTCGAAGCCCGGGAACCCCTTTCTCTTTACCTAGATGATTGGGACTGCGAAGACCGACTTTCTATTCATTTTCCCTCCTGACCTCTAATGAAAGGAATGGAATTCTTTGTGCTTTCACAAGTAGAACCTAAGAGCCTCTTGGATAATCTCCGCAAGGAAACAAATTGAGGAGTGCCTGGGTGGCCCAGTGGGTGAAGCATCTGCCTTCAGCTCAGATCATGATCCCAGGGTCCTGGGATTGAGCCCCAAAGTCAAGGTCTGGTTCCCAGCTCAGTGGGGAGTCTGCTTCTCCCTCTGCCTCTCCCCTTGCTCAAGTTTGTGCTCACTTTCTCTGAAATAAATACATAAAATACATAAAATAAATAGATAAAAAATACATAAGAGTTTTTTATAAAAATCTCTTTTAAAAAAAGAAAGAAAGAAAACAATTGGGCAAGCCAACCTTTGTGGCAGTGGTAACCCCCTGCAGCCTAGGTCAACCTCTTTCATATTTTCCTGGTTTTGTTCCTCCAGCTCCTTCCTGATGGACTTGCCTGCAGTTCCCTGGGTGCACCCCAACAGCAGCAAGAAGGGGAGGCGAATCCACAGCTTGCTGTTCACAGGTTTAAGAACTATTTGGCCTAAGAGGGCTTCAAAGTGCCCACAGGGCATACTTTCCTCTTTGTAGTTTTCACCCATAGCAGAGGGCTCCTGCCTCAGTTTCCCTAGCTAGCGATCGTATGCACACTCAGGAGCCAGCTCATTGGGCTAGTTTCTGAACTCTTGTCTATGTAGGGGTTATAATCCTACCACCAGGACAAGTCTTTGCACAGATATTGTGTCACACCCCCACTCCCTGGGCATCTTTCACAGTTTAGGCTGGGCCTTTCCATACATGGTAGGCCTGAGCAGAGTCTTCTCAGTCCACGACTAGGCCAGTCTCCCAGTACCCGTCCTGTCTTCCTGTCTGACCCATTTCCCTCCCTCCTCATCTGTTCACCCAGAAAGCAATGTGACTCCCAGTCAAGGCACCCCAAAGAACAGCTAGTCTTTGTCGCTGGAGCATCCCAAGGGGCTCCAGTGTCTACTGTCGCTGGGATGAAGCGCCAGAGTAGGGCTTGGGACACTGTCCCCAGATCAGGGAAGACAACCCCCAAAGTTTCATTCCACCCCTCTGCTCTCTGGATCCAGACTGACTTCCTGCCTGTTTGAAGTGTAGGTTCCCACTGTCCGTGACTTTGACACTTTGGCAGATGACACAACTCTGCTTTCTAAGGAAGAGAGTAACTGAGAACAGTCTCCATCCCTTCTCCCCATGACCTTTTTTAAATTATAGGAGCACAAAGGCAGGTTTGAACTTCTGAGAGGTAAGCCTAGTTCTACACTAGATAGAGAGAGACCTGGGCAAAGGATGAGGCTTAGTGGAACACTGCATCAAATGGGTCTCAGCATCCTCGACATTCCACCTGGAGACTGGGGTGGAGTAATAAGATCCTGGTGGATGGCACCATTGCTTGAGGCCTCCCTCCCCATCCTTCTAAATAAAAGATTTTTGGGGGGCCCCTGGGTGGCTCAGTGGTTGAGTGTCTGCCTTAGGCTCAGGTCATGATCCCAGGGTCTTGGGATCAAGTCCTGCATTGCACTCCTCACAGGGAGCCTGCTTCTCCCTCTGCCTGTGTCTCTGCCTCTCTGAGTCTCCCATGAATAAAAAAGTAAAATCTTTTAAAAAGAGGTGTTTGTATCATTTTTTAAGTAAAATCTTTTAAAAAGAGGTGTTTGTATCATTTTTTTTTAAATCTTTTTATTTTTGAAATAACTGCAGATTCCTAGGAAGTTGCAGAGATAGGACAAGAAGGTCCTCTGTCATCTTTATCCAGTTTTCCTCAGTGGTGCCATTTCACATAGCTATAGTACAACACCAAAAAGGAAGAAACTGACATTGGAGCAAATGTAGGGGTACAGCTCTAAGCTATTTTATCACTTGTATAGATTTATGTAACCACCACAGTCGAGATACTGAACTATTATTCCATGATCACAATGCCCCCCCCTTTTTAAAAAGATTTATTCATTTGTTTGAGAAAGAGAGAGCCCACATTCATGAGCATGGGGGAGTAGGGGCAGAGGCAGAGAATTTCAAGCAGACGCTGCCCTGAGTAAGGAATCCAACTTGGGGCTCAGTCTCACGACACCCAGATCATAACCTGGGCCAAAACCAAGGGCTAGACACCCACTGACTCTGCCACCCAGGTGCCCTCTTCATAGTAGAACGCACTTCCCTTATCCTCACCACCCCTAATCCCTAGAAACCACAAATGTTGGTCTCCATCCCTTCAATTTTATCATTTTGAAAATGTTGTATAAATGGAATCATGCAGGGTGTAACCTTTAAGATCTTTTTTTAATTTCCATTCAGCACAATGCCTCTGAGATCCAGCCAAGTCATTGTGTGCACCAATAGTTAATTTCTTTTTATTGTTGAGTAGCATCCATGGTATGGGTGTACCACAATTTATTTAGCTATTCATCTAGCAAAGGACATTGAGGTTGTTTCTACTTTTTGGCTATTAAAAATAAAGCTTTTATGAATAATAGTGTACAGGTTTTTGTATAGATGTACATGTTCTCTCTGGGATCAATGTTCAGGCGTATAATTGTGGGATTTATGGTAAGTACATGCTTATTTTAAAAAGAGTCTGCCAAACTATTTCCCAGGTGGCTGTACCAATGAATGTATGACGGATCTCATTTCTCTGCTTCTTCCCAGCTCTTACTCTTGTCGCTAATTTTTTCTTTTCTTTTAGCTTTTCTAATAGGTGTGTAGTGATGTCCCATCCTGGCTTGAATTTACATTTCCTCCATTGCCAATATTGAAATTCCTTTTATATTCATGTTTGCCACCTATATGTCTTCTTCAATGAAATGTCACTTCAGTCTTTCACCCAATTTCTAGTTGGATTGTTTGGGTTGTTTTTTAGTGTTGACTCTTGAGAGTTCTAGATATGAAACCTCTGCTGGATATGATGTGTGCAAAAGTTTTCCCCCAGTCTGTGGCTTGTCTTTTCCACTGCTTGCCAGGGGAATTTGCAGAGCTAATCTTTTTAATTCTGATAAAGCCCAATTTGCCAGTTTTATTCTTTTATGGATCGTGCTTTTGGTGTGTTGTGTCTAAGACCTTTTCGCTTGGCCATAGGTCTGAGAGATTTTTCCTCTAGAAGTCTCTAGTTTTACATTTGACATTTAAATTTATAATCCATTTTTTCTTAATTCTTGCATAAGGTGTGATATTTAGGTCAAGGCTCCCCCTGCCATGAATATTCAATGGTTCCAGCACCATTCTGAAAACACTATCCTTCCTCCATTGAATTACTTTTACCTCTTTTATACGTGTATGGATTTATTTCTGGGTTCTGTTCTCTATCACACAGTCTTGTTTATTGTAGCTACATAATGAATCTTAACATTAAGTGGAGTGATTCCTCCTGCTTCATTTTTCTTTTTCAAGACTGTTTTAGTTATTCTAGTCCCTTTACCTTTCAATGTATGTTTCAGAATCATCTTGACAACATCTATGAAAGATTTTGCTGGAATTTTTATAGGAATTGCATTAAACCTACATGGATTGCATTGCATTAAACAGACACTGACCTGACATCTATCCTACCTTGAGCCTTCCAATCCACGAACTTCATGTGTCTCTCCGCTTGTTTAGATCTCTGATTGTCCTCAGGGTTTTGTAATATTCAGTATACAAATTTGGTACATGTTCTGTTAGATTATACCAAAGCATTTCATTTTGGATTAATTGTAAATTGTGTTTGGGGGCATGTTCATTGCTAATGTATAAGAATACACTTGATTTTTGTATGTTGATCTTTTGTCCTGCAACATTGCTAAATTCACTTATTAGTAATACACTCTTCCTTCTGGCCTCCAGGGTTTCAGTGAGAAATTTGCTGTTGTTTTAATTATTTTCTCCTACAAGTAGGTGTTGTTTCTCTCTCACTGCTTTTAAGGTTTTCACTTTGTTTTCAGTTTTCAGAAGTTCAATTATAATATCTTGATATGGATTTCCTTGGGTTTATCCAGTTTGGGGTCACATTGCTTCTTTAATCTGGGGGCTTATGTCTTTTGCCAAAGTTGGAAATTTTTCAGCCATTCCTTCTTTAAAAAAAAAAATAGATTTTATTTATTTATTCATGAGAGACATGCAGAGAGAGGCAGAGACAGAGGCAGAGGGAGAAGCAGGTTCCCTGTAGGGAGCCCGATGCAGGACTGAATTCCAGGAGCCCAGGATCACAACCTTAGCTGAAGGCAGATGCTCAACCACTGAGACATCTAGGTGCCCCCATTATTTCTTTAAATACTTTTTCTGCCCACTGTCTTTTCTCCTTTCCTTCTGGGACTTTGACTACATGAGTGTTAGATCTTTTTTATGGCCACACAATTCCCTCTGCTCTTTTTTTTTGTCAGTTTTCGCTCTAATTTTCAGATTAATTATGAATGCTCTGTCTTCCAGTTCACTGGTTATTTCTCTGTCTTCTCTACTCTACTGTTGACCCCATCTAGTATATTTTTTTTCATTTCAGTTATTCTTTTTTTCAGGTCAAAATTTCCAGTTGGTTTTCACTTTCTGTTTTGTTGCTGAGACTTTTTATTTTTTTAATTCATTTCAAATGTATTCATAGTTCCTTTCTGAAGCATTTTTATGATAATGGCCATAAAATCCTTGTCAGATAACTCCAGTATCTCTGTCATCTGGGGTTGGCATCTGATGATTATCTTTTCTCATTTGAGTTTAGATTTTCCTGGCTCTTGGTATGGCAAGTGATTTTCCAATCATATCCTGGACATATGCAGTATTATATTATGAAAATCTGGATCTTATTTAAATCTCCTGTTTTTAGCAGACCTCCTCTGACTTTGTACCAGCAGGTAAAGGAAGGAATCACCTCATTAATGCCTCATATAGGAGTGGAAATTCAGGTTTATCGAAGCCTTTGTTGATGCAGTAAGGGAGGGGCCGTCTTGTAACTTCTGGACAAGGGTGGTAGTTCAGGCTTCCCATTAAGTCTCTGATGACTCCATTCTGGCAGGAGAAGTAAGGGCCTCTCTTGATACATGGTCTCTACTGACACTATTGTGTGTATGTGTGTATGTTCATGTGTCTGAGTGTGTGTGTTGAGGAAGGAGGTTCATCACTCTGAATCAATCCTGATCCTCTAGTGGGTCCCATACAGGACCACCAGTGAAGAAGCAGTGGGTCCCTCATTCCCACTGTGGATGGAAGTTCAACTCTCTGGGTGGCCTCTGCAATGAAGTCTCCATTCCCCACTTCTCTCTTACTATTGGCCTTCTCTCTTACTGTTCCAGCAGAAACTAGCAGGAACTAAAGGGTGCCTACTTAACAGTGTGTCCAAGGCAGAAGACTGAGCTCCCTACTCAGCTTTTTCTGGCAGGTGTGGAGAGGGATCACAGTTTTCCCTGTGGTGTTAGGTCTTGTGATGGTGGTGGTTGCCTTAAACTTTTCTGTCTTGGTAGGCTGCCCATTTCCCAGTCCTTCAACTAGAGAACAACATTTTCTTGGGGCTTGTTTTGTCTGTGTGCATTAGTGCTTCCAAATTGCTGGCTTCTCCAGGGCCCAGTCTGGGACATACAATGTAAAAGGAAGACAGAGAGACTTATAACCATGTTGGTGTCCTGAGGGCTCCAGAACTGATCTGCCTTCTCTCCACCTTAAAGAGTGTTCTTATGTTTATTTTACACATAATATTTGGGATTTTTAGGGAGAAGTATGTCTACACGATCTTATTTGGAATGTTTACACCATTTTAAACTTGAAATGTAAAACAGCTAGCTTGTGAAAATTATGAAGATAATCTACCATAATAAACATGGGCAAGCAAGGAAGCATTCCCTAGGAAAACCAAATGGTCATTTATTGTGAGCTGACCCATCTGAGCAGGGAATAAGCATGATTCATTTATAGACCAATATACAATGATCTGAAAGGACAGAGAAAGATCCTTAAAGAAGAAAGAATAGAAATGGTAGCAAGCACTGAACTAGTCTTCAGAATGTCTTGAAGGGCAGGCATATGTATGACCTCCATATGAGCTACCATGAGATGTAGCACACCCAGAAATAAAGTGGGCTCTGGAGTAAGCCTTAGTATTTATATATCACTCACCTGTTGTTACTTAACCTCCCTGAGCATTTTTTCATGTCTAAAATAGGGGTAAGCCTTTAAAGGAGTGTTGTAAGATTAGAGACAAAAGTCATAAATGTTGTAGCGAGGCACTCTACCTTGCTGAAGAAACGATAAAATACGATAGGTTATGAAGATATTAAATATGGAATGATACAATGAAAATGAGCTCAAGAATGTGTGGGAAACAAAGGCAAAAGAAAAGATTTACTTCACTTCCTTACTACTTAACAGTCCACTGGTAAGTCCTTGAAACAGGCAAAGTGGCCTTCCTCTAGGGACTCAGCTGCTTCGAGGTTTAGTACTTCGCTTAGGGCCAAAGGCAATCTTAGCCCGACCCCCAGGATCCTGTGAATCTACTTTAACATATAAAAATTCCTTTAGAAACTTCCTTTATCTCTACCCGCCAATATATATGTTACCAATCACCCTCCAAGCATATGGCTCACCAATATACATCCTGCAGGGTCTGAGTTTTTACTAGACAGTAATAGATAACATTTGCCTAACAATAGCTAGCCCCCTCAAAGTCCTGGAAACCTCGTTTCCAAGACACTTTGGAGGCTTGCACTGTCCCTAACCCTTTCCCAGCCTGAAAGTATCTAATGGGCTACACCTCATGACCCCAGGGCTGCTCTGTCTGCCCCTGGGTCCTGTCCCTATGCTTAAATAAAACCAGCTTTTTGCACCAAAGATATCTCAAGAATTCTTTCTTGGCCATCAACTCTGAACCCCACCACTTCCAACCATATCAGAACTTAATTTGACAAAACCATGGAGGATATTCGAGAGATAAAAGAGAGTGTAACTTGGTGTATGAGTTAGGAGGCTGTTGTACGTTTTCTGAAAGAGGAGATAAAAATTGGAAGCCAGGGGCATATTTGGTCTGATAGAAGGAAAAAAACTGAAGAATACCAACAAATTTTTTGAAAAGGAAAAAATAACATTATTTATGACTGAATACGACAAATACAGATGAGTAAGAGCTCACTAATTCTCCGTGAATGTAAGGAGATGGTGGAATTTATTTAAAAAATTAGTGTGGGCAGCCTGGGTGGCTCAGCAGTTTAGTGCCGCCTTCGGTGCAGAGTGTGAATCTGGAGCCCCACCTCAGGCTCCCTGCATGGAGCCTGCTTCTCCCTCTGCCTGTGTCTCTGCTTCTGTATGTGTGTGTCTCTCATGAATAAATAAATAAATAAATCTTTTAAAAAAAATTTAGTCTAAGTTCTTTGCAGTTATGTGAAGTAATCAGTGCTTCTTTGCCCGCATATATAATCAACTCTTGCCAAGTACAGGCTTTCTCTAGAATCTCTTCTTGATGATTAAGAAAACAATGATTCACAGTGTAGAGGCAGAGAAGTTTTCTTCTCTTCTAGGTTCTTTGGCTGGTCTTATAATTAAATTGATATATGGTAAATTAACAAGAGAAAAACACAGAGAAGTTTAATAATGTGTGTACCTCGTGTAGACATTGAAGAGACACAAGGAAACTGAGTAACTCCATTGAAATGGTTGAAACCATCACCTTAAACATCATCTCCAGCCATGAGACGTTGGGGGTGGGGAGTTAGTTATGGGTGGGGTCCAGGAAAAGCCCATGAATCAAGGGTGAGATTGTTATGTAGATTTAAGTCACCATCTTCTCCACTGATAAGAGTTTCTAGAGATTTGGGGTCATCCCCTCTAGCAAGTACAGCTAGGGAGACACCCTTACAAGTGGAGATTTCCTTTATAAATGTAAATGTCTCTTGCAAAAGGGTAACTTCTGCTCAGTGTTCAGAGCTGGGTCTGGGTCAGCCTTGTCTGCGGTTTCTTAACAATAACCAGTTTAAAATAATCCCCTCACCAAAGAGACGCGGTAGGGGGCAAATTCTGCTCCCCTTCAATGATTATCTTTTTTTATTTTTATTTTTAATTTTTTAGTAATTCTGTAATATACATTTAAACAATTCTCGTTCTTGGGATCCCTGGGTGGCGCAGCGGTTTAGCGCCTTCCTTTGGCCCAGGGCACGATCCTAGAGACCTGAAATCAAATCCCACGTCGGGCTCCCGGTGCATGGAGCCTGCTTCTCCCTCTGCCTATGTCTCTGCCTCTCTCTGTGTGACTATCATAAATAAATAAAAATTTTAAAAAAATAAAATAAAATAAACAATTCTCGTTCTTAATATTTGAAGCTTCCCCTCTGGAGATTTCTCTGCACTTTTGATTTTTTATATTATATTGTATTATATTAAGATGTTATTATATTAATATATGTTACATGTTTTAACATATACTTATGTATCAGAGAATTTTCTAAAAAGGAAGAATTATCATAAATAATCTTATTTATGAGTAAATTTTATTTTAGCATGAAGTTTTTCATATTTAAAATTCACAGTAAAGACTTTATGGATTGGTTACTTTGTTTAATTGTGAAACGTATTTGCAAGTGGGCTAAGCTATCCATACTTCAATTGTCTTCCTTTTATTTTATTTTTGTTTTAAAGATTTTATTTATTTGAGAGAGGGAGCAGGGAGAGAGTGTGCGCGCATGCGAGGGGGAGACAAGGGGAGAGGGAAAAGCAGACTCCCCACTGAGCAGGGAGCCCAATGCAGGGACTGGATGCAGGGACTATATCCCAGAACCCTGATACCATGACCCAAGCCAAAGGAAGACGCTTAACTGATTGGGCCACCCAGGCACCCCAATCGTCTTCCTTTTATACCAAGTAACTCTAAGTCACCAATTCCACATTTTCCCAAATCCCTCCTTAGGATGCAAATCTCAGTTTAAATTTTTAACAGGTATACACTTCCAAACTCCCCTACTCAAATAACATATAAATACCCATAGCTGAAAATGAAAGATTTCTTTTGGTTTACCAGGAGTCAAGGAGAAAAGGCAAGAGGAAAGATGACAGTGGCATCATGAAGTATGAGTTGAAAGTTAATTTCTTCAGAGACAGGAAATGCCCATCCAAACACACCACACACACACACACACACACACACACACACACACACACACCTTGACATAAAGTAGCAAGTAAGTCCTGCACACAATACAGAAAATACTTTCCAGAGAAATGCTTGTGCATAATTCTCATAAGAATGGCAAACTACAAAGGCTTGTGTCAATAATTTTCAAAGAGAAATCATGGCTCCTGCCATTTCTTGGGGACTCTGCTTGGAATTCTGTGCCCCCCACCCCCCCGCCCACATTATCTCATGGAATTCTTGCAGCAATTCTGGGAAATGAGCAGACATGATTATCTCAGTTGTACAGATGAAGAAACTGGGTTTCAGAGAGGCTAAGGGATTTGTCCGAGGTCACCTTGCTGGTATGAACTTGAGCCCTGACTCAGCTCTGAATTTGCTTGACTTCCAGTCCTGTTGTCTCTGTACTGAGTGCACTGCTTTGTATAACATCCCCCCACAGCACAAATAGATAACGTGGGTTCTCTTTCCGATAGGAAAACAATAACAAACTCTTTCACGTTGGGAGTACTAAATTATTTCATTTGAATATTTGTCCATTTTACTATAGGAATATTATCCGTGGATAACTCGGCGACAACTAGGGAGGAGTCTTGAGTTAATTCCTGCTTCCCTCTTGTGTCAGAGACTAGTAATGACAATTGCAAGAGCTGCATGCTGCCTTCTACCTTCTTTATCTCCCCTTTGATTCATCCTACAAATGGTTCCATTTCTTCTCCTTCCTAGTGAAGGAAAAGTCTGAGTTTGAACATTTCATCTGCTCACAAAGCATACCTCAGGTCCCTTGAAAGTCTTAGTAAAATCTATTTCCTTAAAAGCAACAATCTCAGTGTGTGATAGAATAAGATTAAATCAATACAACACAATCCAATAAACCTTCTTTGTCTCCTGTCTTCCACGCAAACTGTCTCAAAACAATTTTCAGTATTAAATAATGCTATTACCAAGTGATGAGCACTTCTCTGGAGGAAGCAGAAGGAATATGGCCGCCATGGTGGGCTTTGGGTCTATTTTAGGAAATTAGTCACTGCTTTATAAAATACAGATGTATCCTTTCTGTTCACATTGTTATGTCTCTGACAAGTCGTGCTGTTTACTGCATCTTTACATGCTTTGCAAGTGCTTTCCATTTAAAGAAAGCCTCAAATAATGACTCTGCAACATTAGCTGATTTAAAAATCTGCTTTTTATGCAGATCAGATTTACTCAAGAACGCTCTAGAATTTTCATATAAAGGGATCGTATACTAACAACAGTCTAGTTGGGAGCAGAGTCTGAAGACTTGGCAACAGTTTCTTCATAGACCATATGTTTCTCCGGAGTGGTTTTAGGGAGGGTTACGGAGGTTGTTGGCAGGGGTGCTCCAGGATCACCCCAGTTCCAGTCACCTTTTGGCACTAGTGCTGAAATTATCATTAAATACCTCTCACGCCCGCCACAAAGCTTGGTGAGACTGTCGTGAAGTCAAGATGCCCATCTTTCATGTTCTACTCTTCCTTTTCTCTCCAGCTTACTGTCACTAATCTTGTCTCCCAAACCAGTGCCAGGAGCTCTCTGCCCATGACTGCATCTGAAAAAAAAATCATACCTGGCCTTGTTATTTGAATTGTGCCAGGACAAAGCTATGCCATGAGGCAGAACTGACTCTAAAGTGTCTGTGCCACCCCACCAAGGCTTCATCTCTAAAGAAGCAGGTGCTGGGAAGTAATACAGAGGAAAGAAGAAAGGGTGCTTTTGCTTGGGGGGTCCACTGTTTCTTCCCCTCGTAACAACACTCTAGCAGATCAGAGGCATTTACAGAGAGAAATTACTAGTGACTGTACTAGCTCACATGGTAGTTACTAATCACAAATGGCTACTTACATTTAAATCAATTAAAATCAAATAAAACTAAAAATTCACTTCCTTAGTTGCCTTAGCCACATGTTAAGTGCTCACCAACTACGTAGGGCTCCTGGTTAGCATATTGGACAGCACAGGTGTAGAACACATCTGTCATCACAGAAAGTACTAAAAGACAACGCTTCTGGAAGATTGCATCTCATGTGAAATTTCTTGACTCCGATGAGTTCATAATCAATGGCCCAAAGAATGGAGATTGAGAATCCCTGAAGTGTTTTCTCTTATAACTATAAGTGACTGAGTCCAAAGCAGGAAAGAAAATAATAGGGAGTGGGGGGAAGCAGGATTTAAAAGTCCACATAGGGGAATCCCTGGGTGGCGCAGCGGTTTAGCGCCTGCCTTTGGCCCAGGGAGCGATCCTGGGGACCCGGGATCGAGTCCCACGTCGGGCTCCTGGTGCATGGAGCCTGCTTCTCCCTCTGCCTATGTCTCTGCCTCTGTGTGTGTGTGTGTGTGTGTGTGTGTGACTATCATAAATAAATAAAAATTTTTAAAAAATAAAAAAATAAAAATAAAAAATAAAAGTCCACATAAGGCCAGGAGGGGAATGGCAATCCTCTGACACTGGGGTTGATTTTTCTTCTACCAGAAACTGGATCCTACACAGCTGTGGCCGGATTAAAGGACCAAAAGAGAAATTTAGTTTTGCTATAAGTACAGAATACTTATACTCTTGTATATTCTTGCAATACCCTTAACCTTAAGAACTCTTAGAAGAAACAAAAAACCCAGTGGAATATTTGCAGCAAAATAGACACAAAATCATACCGTATCATTTTCAAGGTTATGCACATATCCCAATACATTTCTAGTCTGGAAGGTCATACATTCAATACACAGAAGTGACTTAGGACTATAATTATGGAAGGGAACTCCAGAAGATGATTTCTCCATCTCTGACTCCGAAAGTGCAATGGTAGAGGGGATATCCAATTTCATGTTGATGAATACAAATATCAAGTAGAAAATAGAAGTACATTTTTCCATTCATGCACATCACCACCCTGATTCCACTCAGTGGATTTCATGGTAGTTCTTTTATGGGGATGAACAATGTCCCTCTCCAAGGCACCCCACATCTTACCAGGTGTATCCAACCCGCGAGAGTTAGACCCCATACGTGGGAAGTGGCCCACTTAAAGAGAAGCACTACACAGCATGAAAGGTGTCAGTGGCCCATGCCTAGAAACATCTGGAGCCTCTCTGAATTCTAAAACCACAGTACAAATTTTACATCATAGAGGGACCACTCAGGTTTCAGCTACTTATAAGCCATCCATGGAGGAAATTTTATTTTATTTTAAAGATATTATTTATTGATTTATTTATTCATGAGACACAGAGAGAGAGGCAGAGACACAGGCAGAGGGAGAAGCAGGCTCCGTGCAGGGAGCCTGATACAGGACTCGATCCCAGGACCCTGGGGTCACGCCCTGAGCCAAAGGCAGATGTTCAACCACTGAGCCACCCAGGAATCCATGAAGGAAATTTTAATTGTCCTTTTGCAGAGTCTTGCTCTGAGGGCAGGTAACTCTAGGGTCTGCTGTGGTCTCACCACCTTGGCACCCTCTGGGTCCTCTTCACTACACAATCTCATTTGGCTCATACAGCAAATTCAAATAGATATTATCAACCCTGTTACACTGGTAAAGAAACTGAGAAGAGCATTTTAGAATTTCAGAAATGGAGTATCTGAGGGATTTCTAGATACATCTCTTGCAAATTTTCCTTCTTAAATGTCAGCGTCTACTTTATTGGCTCTTGTTTGGAAATGTCACACAGCAGAAAATTCCTAAACCATATGAGAGCCATTTTAACTGCCTTTGTGTGTCTTCCGTCCATGGTTCTTTTCCAAAACCAGGTTCTGGCAAGTGCCTCTAGTGTGCTGTACTGTTTATTATGCTGATCAAAGATACTTCCTACGAGCAATCCAAATTCATTGTCTACTAAATGAGGTGACATTTCTTTTCTTTTCAGATGGGTCTCCTTCCAATTGGTGCGCACACTTTGGATATATTAAAATATATCCAAATATACACTAACGTTTTTCCCCCCCAAAAATTTATCTTACCCAAGTGAACCCTCAAATTTGCTTAAGGAAAAAACAAATTACTACAAGAATATTTTCAGGTCTTTAGAAACCTGAGAATGGGGATGTGATCAGACCTCAGGAAACACAAGAATCAGGAGCCCGAATGAGCACAGACCTCTTTCTCTGTCTATCTTCTCTGCTCGTATCTATACATCTGATTTGTTGTTCTTTCTCATTCTGCAGAACCACAAGACAGGAAACATCATTAACAACATCTCTTGAGCTTTTTATTTTATAGCTTTGGCCACAAGACAGACACCAAGCTGACTCAGTTTCCAACAGAATACCTCAAGGAAGAGAGGTAGCAACCCAGCCTGGAAGAGATTCCATCTTTGCACAGGTCAGCTCTGGATGTAAACCAGGGCATGTTATTTAAAACAGTAAATGGCTAACCATGGGGAGTGTGTGTGTGTGTGTGTGCACGTGTGGATGTGTAAGCTTGTTGGCAAGAAATTACCACTGCTAATTTTCTCAGTCTCTTTTTTCTTTAAAGTCAAGATCTCAAAATATCACTAATGAATTTTCTTTATTACCTGGCAGATTAAGAATAAAATAACTTCAGATTTAAACATACTCTTGCATTATACAAACACTTTCCTCCCCCTTTTGACAAAATATTTACAAGTACCAAGATAATAATGTTTTTCACAAGTTGTCATTAGGTTGATTGGGCATCTTGTCATCTGGATACAATACATTTTGAATTGTCTGAAATATTTGAATTAAATTGACGTTGATCTCCCTCTTCAAAGAATTTTTTATTATAAAAGCATAGCTTGGAATACTAAGTAACACATTATGGATTCACAATATTTATATCACCTAAAAAAGTAATGATGAGGGCACACGCCTTGAGCATTACAAAAAAGAAAATATTAGCTGTGTCATTACTTCTCACTTAACCAAAATTTTTGCTGTCTACTCACAGATACTGTGTCCTTATTTATATTTTTCTTCTGATTTATGATCACTTGTTATCTTGAAGACAGCTTATCAACTTGATAATAAGAGCAAAATAATAAATATTTTGAATAGATCCCTTAAAGCAGTAGGCAAGATTGAAAGGTAAACATGAAAATGTAGGCATATTACCATTGAAATAAGCAAAAATAATGAATGTAAGAGATTATCTCTAAACAAATATTTTAAGAACAGGCATTTCTCAAAAGAAGATATATACACATCCAAAGGATACATGAAAATATGTTCTCATCATTAGTCATTAGGAAAATGCAAAACAGAAGTGCATTGATATGTCACTTCACACTCACTGGAAAATGATAATCAAAAAGAAAATCACAAGTGTTGACAAAGATGCAGAGAAATGTAAACTCTCGAATGTTACTGGTAGAAATGTAAAGTGTGAATGTGCTCCAGAAAACACTTTTGCAGTTTCTGAAACATTAAACATAGAGTAGAATCCACCCCTAAGTTTCACCCCCAGGTGTATATCCAAGAGAACGGAAAACGTACATCCACATAAATCTCTTACACAATGTTCATAGAAGTATTAATAATAGCCAAATAGTAGAAACAACTCAAATGTTCATGTGTAAAAAAAATGTGATACGGCTACACAGTGGAATATGATTCAGCCATAAAAAAAGAGATACTGATAGGGCCACCTGGGTGGTTCAGTGGTTGAGCGTCTGCCTTCAGCTCAAGGCATGATCCCAGGGTCCTGGGATCGAGTCCTGCATCGGGCTCCTCACATGGAGCTCGCTTCTCCCTCTGCCTGTGTCTCTGCCTCTCTCTGTGTGTCTCTCATGAATAAATAAATAAAATCTTTAAAAAAGAAAAAGAAATTCTGATAGATGTTACTGCATGGATGAACCATGAAACCATTAGGCCAGACACAAAACATCACATTGCATGATTCCATTTATATAAAATGCCCAAAATAGGCAAGTCCATATAGAGAGAAAGTACAGTGATTGCCAGGAGCTGGAGTTGAGGGGGGGATGTATGACTACTAACAGGTATGGGGTTTCTTTAGGGGATGATGAGCCTGTTCTGGAATTACATAATGGTGATATCTCAGAGCTGTGTGACTATACTAAAGCTAGTGAATTATACACTCTACAGGGAAGGAGGAAATAAATGAAGTAAGTCCTGTTATCACCTGTATTTTACAGACGATAAAAAAGAGTCATTAAAGATAAGCCATTTATCCTAAGTCACACCACGACAGTCCAAACTTTAACCACCGTGTCATGTGGAACTCTTGCAAAGTTTTCCTTGCTAGCAAAAGCTCAACGGACAAACCCAACAGATGGCATCAATTCTTTTCCAGCTGGAGACAATGATACAAAATAGAGATATTTGTGCCATTTTTAGCAAATCAGGTAGTGTACCCAGATATGCTGTAGGAGTCCAATGGCATGTAATGAAATCTGAAGGTACCTTTACTGAAATAGCCTCTCATTGGATCATTTGTAAACCTGTTCCGTCTTTGCCACATTTGGAAGCTTTTCCTGAAATGGAACAGGAGTTAGGCATTCGCCTGAAGAATGAGCATCAGTGTGGGCTTGTCATTTCCCATTTTACAAAATGGCTTAACCTCTCAGCACTTACTTTTTTTGTCTGTAATACCGGGATCATAGTAGCACCCCCTTAGAAGATGAATGTGAGGATTAAACACTTAAATTAATACACTTAATCTGCTTAGGTCGGTGCCATGGACACAGTGATTATTCATAAATGTTAGTTATTATAGTACTAATTAATATGCTCACACAGACACCATGAACAAATGATTCACTTTTCCCCATAATTCTTGTTAATATAGTTCATAACAGAAAAAACAATCACTTTTAATTTGAAGGAGAAGCTGGTCATCGTTCAGAGGCCACTATAATTGCTGCAAGAACAAGTGATTGCTCATGGGCGTAGGATGGTGAGCAGCGAAGTAGCTCAGTGATGCAGGGAAAGCCAAGGAGGAATGTGTTCTGCTGAAATTGTGCACATTTTCATAAAGTAAAATCTTTTCAAATGGGTGAAAACTAAAGCCAGTTGAATTTTCAAAGGAGAATTGCTAAGATGGGGAATGGTTTCCTGCAGGATCCCTTAGGCCCAGCACATACAGCCATTCAAAAACCCTTGGTGTCTACCTTTGTATGTAGATCCACCCTCTCACCCCTCCCTCTTCACCCCGCAATCCATCTGGAGGTCTCTGAGCTCCTTCTCTTGGCTCCCCTCTGAAAGCTAATTACCAGAGTCTCTATGGCTAACCAGAACCGAGTACAAGACAATAGTGCCTGTAAGAGCCTGGAGATCTGTAGGGCCCACCACCACTGACTCCACTTTTGCTACCACTGCACCATAGTTTTAACCCAGTTGAACAAATACACCTCCTTTCATGTAACAGACAGGTGGTTAGGGTTGCAACTCTCCCTCCTCTTTCTTTCTTTCTTTCATTCTTTCTTTCTTTCTTTCTTTCTTTCTTTCTTTCTTTCTTTCTTTCTTTCTTTCTTTCTCTTTCTTTCTTTCTTTCTTTCTTTCTTTCTTTCTTTCTTTCTTTCTTTTTTTCTTTCTCTTTCTCTTTCTTTCTTTCTTTCTTTCTTTCTTTCTTTCTTTCTTTCTTCTTTCTTTCTTTGTAAATGCATTAAAAAGGGAGGAAAGAAGTAGGCCAAAACCTAAAGTCCAGACCTACTTGCTTTTCAAAAAGCTGATCATTAGTTTAGAGCAAACGTCTTACACTTTTTGGAGATTATAGAGACACAGAGAACCACAAATCCATACACAATTACTCTGCATTTCATTTGAACTATATTTAAACTGCTGCAGGAATGCAAGCTACTGTTGCTTAAAAATACTTGAGAAAAACCAACAAAATTCCTAACATTAAAAGTTCAATGTTAAAAAAAAATAATAATAAAAAAAAAATAAAAGTTCAATGTTATAATTCTTACAGCCTAAGCTAATTCCTCTTCTAGAGATCTAGAATTTTACAAAAATCATAAAGAAAGAAATTGTTAAAATCACTTAGTTTGGAGCACCTTGGTGGCTTAGTAGGTTAAGTGTCCAGCTTTTTTTTTTTTTTTTTTTTTTTTATTTATGATAGTCACACATAGAGAGAGAGAGAGAGAGAGAGAGAGGCAGAGACACAGGCAGAAGGAGAAGCAGGCTCCATGCACCGGGAGCCCGATGTGGGATTCGATCCCGGGTCTCCAGGATCGCGCCCTGGGCCAAAGGCAGGCGCTAAACCGCTGCGCCACCCAGGGATCCCAAGTGTCCAGCTTTTGATTTAGGCTCAGGTCATGATCTCGGGGTCTGGGATTGAGCCTGGAGTGGGGCTCTGTGCTAAGCAAGGAGTCTGCTTGGGATTCTCTCTCTCCCTCTGCTCCTCCCCTCACAATATAAATAAATAAAATCTTTTTAAAAAATCATTTGGTTCAAGTTCTAAGTTTAATAGAAACAAAAACCAAGGCACAAAAAAAGTTATATGTTATAAAAAATAAGTCACAAAGGTAAGTAAGTGGCTCGTCTATGATCAGAGCCAGTCAATACACTATTTTGTTCAGCCTTCTGCCTAAAACAAATTCTCATAATAAAGTCATCATATATATGGGACTTCCTTATTTATTTAAATAAATTGTTTAAAATAGTACTTATTTATTTAGCTTCTATTTATAAAAATAAGCAATGCTCTTTAGGAAAGAACTTTAAAAATATAGTAAGAATAAAATGCAGGAAATATTCATATCCCATCCACTTTCTCCAGTTAAATAAATTATCCTTGTCACTAAAAATATAGAATTATCTTAATTCTCCATTTATGCAACTACAGTTGATTGAGGATTCATGTGGCTCTGCGCTGACATCTGGATATGTATCACCAGAAGACACTGCCAGGATGATTCTGTACAAATGCTCATATTTCCAAATCGGTTTCTTGCAGCCTGTCCGGGAGTTGATAACTAGGGTTTGACATATTAGTTATGGATCCTCAAAGATCTTTTTATTCAACACATTGTTGAGGAGATAATTTCCCATGAGTCTCTTGTGTTTCTGCATTTTGGAAGCAGGGCACTGATCACCTCTTGTGGCAGGCTATATTTTCAAGTATTTTCTAATAATGAACAGTCTTGGAAGACAGAAATAGCGCCTCCCTCCAGAGCAAAGGGCAGACATGCCTACTGCCCATTACAAAAGATTTGGCTTCCTAAACTCAGGACTCCTATACTGTAATACAACCTACTTCATTTCCAAGCACCACTGGCCCTCTTTGAGTTGACCAGTGGGAAGAGGACTTGGGGAATTAACACATAGGATGCTCACATTTGGTTACCTACCCAGTGCACAGCTATTGCTGACTTGAGGTCTCATGCCTTCTACTAGTGGACTAATTTGTGATCTTCCCTTCTCCCAGACCCATGCCCTCAAACTATATAAAAGTAGGTAGAACATGAAATATCCTTAAATTGCACTTATGGAAAAGAATAAAAATCTTTGGTCTCAGGAAAAGTGGGAAGAGGGTCAAACAATCATCCATCCATTTTTGTGACAAAATTAGATGTTGGGATCAGCCCCTCTCATTATAAGTAAGGTAGAAAGAAAAACCATGTCACATATGCTAATATACTAATATAATTAAAGTACACACAGGTACACACACAATATATCAAGGGCAAATAAAGAAATTAACCTAGAAGAAAATAAAACTTAATTCTTCTCAGTTGATTTCTGCTACAAATAACTTAAAAATAACACTGATTCAATAAAATTTTAAAAATCTTATCCTAAAGTTAAGTTATAAAACAACAGAAGAAGGAGATTGGAAATACAAGAAATTAATAGTCAACCAAAACCACAGATTTTTGGAAGCAATTAATTAGAAAAAGCAAGGAGCGGAATAGGCATCACTGAAAATCAAATTAATGACATAAAAGAAATAGTCTCATGCAGATTAAAAAGAAAAAAAATGATTAGAGACTCATAAAGAACATTAGAATAATCCGACCTAAGAATATCTTTTACCTACAGTATAAAAACCATTAAATTGAACAGCTCTCTATTATTTCTTCACGGCCAAGAGTGGAAGTATATGGGAAGTGTTTAGCTATCCTGTTTGCGGATACTCTCTCTCTTTTATTGTTAGTATTATTGTTATTATATTCTCATTTGAGTAAATGAAGGTATGATGTCTGTCCTGAGATTTTTTAAGATTTTCTTGAGAGTTAATTTGGGATCAGTTTGAAGGGGATAGCTCATATGTCCTTGAGAAAAAATATAGGTTCTGAATTGGCAGGATGTATTTTTGAAGTATCCAATTGTGCTTTTCCATTTTTAGAGATATCTCCTCATTATTTCTCTTATTGTCTGGTGCTGAGATTCTCAAGATCTCCTAATTTCTATGGACTTGCTTTCCTCAGAAAACTCATTGTCTTTTCTTTCCAATTCATGAGATATGCCTTACTGTACTTTTTTGTTTTGCTTCATTTTCATTTTATATACTTAGTACTCTGTGGGCCATTTCAGTCTGGAGTTCCATCTCCCAGGATTCTAGAAAGCCTTTCTACACTATTTGTTTGAAAATCTCTTCTTCAATTTTTTTCTCTTTTTATGGAATCACCATTATTTGGATATTGGATCCAGTAGGCCATTTCTCAAATTATTTTCTTTCATTTCCATTCTATTTTCTGAACCTTTATCTTTATTACTCTAAGATTTTTCTGCAACTTTATCTTTCAACTGTTCCGAAACCTAATTGCAAACATGAGGAGATAGAAAATAGAAGATATAAGTGAAAAACCTAGGTATTGGTCCAGAAGTCCCAGTTCTTACAAATATTCCATATGTTTTTAGAGTATGCATATAACATATAAGGCTAATATTTTTAAAACGTAAAGATCCTTCAACCTTTTGCATTTCTTTCCACATGACCTGCTCTCCTATTCTGCTACAGGTGTAGATTTACCTAAGGAACGATTATGAACACTATAACAGGAAAGCAAAGAAGATATGTTGAGCTTTTTGAGTGTGCACCCTGACAATTACCTAGAAAGCCAAACTTTTTCAAAAGTGAAATGGTTGCAGATACCTGGGTAGCTCAGTGATTGAGCCTCTGCTTTTGGCTCAGGTCATGATCCCTGGGTCCTGGGATTGAGTCCAGCATCGGGCTTTCCAGGGGCAGCCTGCTTCTCCCTCTGCCTCTCTCAATGTGTCTCTCATAAATGAATAAATAAAATCTTTTTTTTTTTAAAGTGAAACAGTTGTCTACATTTCTGAGGTTCAATGTTATATTAAGAACAGGATCTGGTGTGTTTGAACAGCCAGTTAATTATAAGTCAAAAATAGGGAGACTTCAGGATATGATATACACAGAGGTATAGGGGGAAAAAATATCTCATTTTTATTTCCTGGAGAGGGAGAGGAAGATACAGGAAAAAGAGGTCAGACCCCAGTGTCTGATTCCAATTCTCCTTTAACCCCCTGATGTCAAAATTCAATGGAAGAGGAGTGAGGCAGTTGGGTGCTGGCTGTGAAAACAGTGGAAGAAAAGGAATGTGACCCACTTCCCTGTGCGCAGCCTCAGGAAACTGCCAGCCTTTAGAGAAGTCCACATTTGGTTCTCAACCACGTCCCACTTGACATGAAAACAATAGCTCTGAACAGCAAAGGAGGTGGTTAAATAGATGTTACAAAGGTCTCTGTCCTGGTTCCTCAGAGTCTGGGTATGACATCCAGGGAGGGTTGACAGATTTAGCAAATACAGGTCAACCTGTTGTAAATTTGAATTTCAGATAATGATAAGTACTTTTAAGAAAATAAAAGAGGGTAAAACATAAAAGATAGGGATTTGGGAAATCAAACCTACCCTGAAGTACTGAGATAGACTTGACAGCAGCTGTGTGGTTCAGGGGAAGAGTATTCCAGGCAGAGGACACAGCAGGTGCAAAGGCCCCAAGGAGGCCAGTGTGGCTTTGTGGCGGGAGATGAGATCAGAGTGGAAGCCAGGGTCAGATCACATGGAGCCCTCTATAATAAGGGAAGTCATCCATGGGTTTTAATATAGAAGTAACATGACTAGACTCCGACTTGTAATGCCATTTCTGGCTATTGTGTAAGGAAGGGTCTGTTCAGACACGTGAGTAGATGCAAAGAAAGCAGATAAGTAAGCATTTTGTTGGCCACACAAAAGATGATAATGGCTGAGGCCAAGAGAAATGATTGACTAGGGATATGCCTCAGAGGTGAGGCTGACAGGACCAGCTGGTGGACATGAAGTGGTAAATAAAGTAAGAACAGCGTAAGTCAAAACCCCTGAATAATAGAGTCACCTTTCCCCTCACCCTTTGGCCAGGAGTTAATCATTGTCCAGAATGCCATACATTTTATGTAAATGTCTCCCTCCAAGGTTGTTCTGGTTGGATTAACAATAGGGAAAGGAAAAGCCAACACTAAACAAAAACAACAGGTAAAGGAAAAGCCAACACTAAACAAAATCAGGCAAAATCTGGAAATAAGTGCTAAGAAGAAAAATAAAAGGATAATGTAAAATAAACTGAAATTCCTCATGGGCTACCTTATTTTACACTGGAAGTGAGCCCCACAAGATGAAGGAATGATAGATAGCAATGTATACACACACTTAGGAAAGATGAAATTCTCACCAGCCGGAGCCCTGACCACAGATCTGAGACAATGAGCTTGCACTGTCCCTCTCTCTGAGCCAGAGCTAACTTTCCCAGCTTGGTAAAACATCAGTTACTTTTCAGAGAAGGAAGGAAGGAAAATAGGAGAGAGGGAGGGAAGGAAGAAAAGGAGGAAGGAAAGAGAGGGAAAGGAACGGAGGTAAAGAATGAAAGGAAAAAGAAAGAAAACCAGTAACACTAGGTGGCAGTGATTTCATGACTTATAAAATTTCAAATTGGGCAGACTCTGGGCTTCATTGCTAGGGGAGATGCTTGGCTACAAGGAGAAATCCATGAGTCCATGAGTCCCAGGGAAACTTTTCTCCACTCCCATATCCAACATTGCTGTGCAGATGAGTGCTGGATTCATGCCCCTCTGACTTCAGAACAGGTCAGTCCATTTCAGGGTTCCTCCACATATCACATCTTTAGCAACTGCTATCTCCTTCCAGGACTCTTGTTAAGGTTGCAAAAATAATTGACATAATTAAAAGCGTGTTTACGGACACATTGGTATTTTTATCAGCCATTAAAGTTCCAAGCCTCAGAAGACCCTAGAGCATGGTTCTCAACCTTGGAGTCACCTGGAGAGTTTGCAAAGGATAATGATGTTTGAGGCCCATTAAAATGGATTAAACCAGGATCCCTCGGTGGAGGCCATACAATGGGATTTTTTTTAAAGCTCCCCAAGTGACTCTAATATGCAGCTGGATTTGAGACACACTGAAGAACCAGAAAAAGGAGCAGCCACAATTTGTCCCCAAGCTGGTGGAGTCGTAGCTATCCTTCAGTGTGACCTGTAGTAAAATCAGCCAACACAGACTTGTTTCTCCAGTGGGGTCCTTGGGAGGCTGGAGCTCCTTTCAAACTCAGCCTACCAGTAACTTGACAGGTGAGCCCCCACCCAGAACCGGTGGGGGGGGGGGGGCGGGCACCAGCAGTACAGCATGGAGGCCAAGAACAGGGGCTCAGACTCGGGACAGATGCCAGTGTGACTTACTAGCTGGGAGATTGGGCAACGACTGACTCCTTCTCAGCCTCGGCTCTCTTTCCTGTAAAATAGGAATAATTATCAGCATCTCACAGACTGTTTGAGATATTAATCTAATATATGTAAAATATCTACAGCCATCCCTGGCACAATAAATTACAGCTATTGGTCATCAAAGTTCCTGCTGAGAGCTCATCAGATGTGCTGTCAGAGGGGCTTCTGGGTTCCAGAGACAATGATGAATTATAATTCCATTGCAAATACAAAGCAGACAAGCTAATAAAACTTGAGATGGAAAGTGCTAGTGTTTACTTCCCACCGCAGCCATTGCAGCTACTCTCAGCCCTGTGACATTCTTTGCTACCCTCCCCACTACCATTGCATTTCAAACCTGCATGAGTGAGCCAGGTGACGGTAATGTTCTCCAGACTCTGTCGCTTGCAGCGTTATATGGAATAATGCAGACTGAAATATTAAATACTAATGATAAGGGAGGAGTTCAACAAATGCTGTCTTGTCTTTCAATGGAATAGAGTACAACCATTAAAAGGAGAAGTTTTGGAGAATTTCAAAAGGCTTCCGCAAGGTTGACAATACACAGTTGATCCTTGAACAACATGGGGCTTACGGGCGCCGACCTCTCATGCAGCCCAAAAGCCAAGTATAACTTTTGACTCCCCCGAAATTTAACTACTCATAGCCTATTGTTGACTAAAACCTTACTAATAACATAAACAATCAAGTTACACATATTTTTTTTTTTGCTAAGTTGTTTTTTGAGTATAGTTGACGCACAATATGTCATTAGTTTCAAGTGTACGACATAGTGATTCAGCAAAGCCATATGTTATGCTACACTCACCGTAAGGGGAGCTTCCGTCCATCACCACACAGTATGATGGCGATTCTTATAATATCATTGTATTCCTTATGCTGTGCTCTTTATTCCCATGACATATTCATTCCATAACTGGAAATATGTATCTTCCACTCCCCTTCACCCATTTTGCCCATTCTCCCCATGCTCCCTTCTGGCAACCACCAGTTTGTTCTCTGTATTTTCAGGTCTGAGTCTGCTTTTGAGGAACACATATTTTTTATGTTATGTATTATACACTCTATACTGAGAATAATGGCTAACTTTTTCTTTCTTTTTTTTGGATTTCTAGGCTACATGGTTTGTTTTTCAAATTGTCACAGATGTCAAGAAAAATTTGTAATATATCTATTGAAAAAAGTATACATATAAATGGACTTGCACGGTTCAAATCTATATTATTCATATATTGTTAAGTGACCAAAAAAGGACTAAATGGTTTATGTAGGTCAATTCTAACTGTGCGTGTGGGTGTGTATCTATGGAAAAATAATCACCTCTGATTAGAAGCCTCTCTTGAACTATACCCCACGTGCTGGTATGAGACAAGTCAAACATTCCTGGAGGTAATTTTCTTTTAAAGAAACAATTATCCTGTCAGTATATTTAATAAATGGTAGTGTCTATCCGGTCATCCTGAGTTCTTTAAGAATTAGACGGGGATTAATTGAATGAGATCGATTACATGGACAAACAGATGAATTTTTTTCTGGAAGTACTTGCATTCAGATATTTTCTGGGCTCCTAAGATGCCTTAAAGGTTTAGTTTCATCTACATTCTGTCCCTATCAATCAAATAAATAAAATCTTTAAAAAATAAAATCAAATAAAATCCTAGAAATTCAGATGATTTATTAATACACTACCGCAATTTGTTGTTCATGCATTAAACATTTAGAATTCTCTCTAAGTTGTGGAGAGGTGCTCTCATTTGGGTTTCTTTTCAGTAAAGAGGACTGTTTTTTCATCCTGTGATACAAGAGACACCACAGCTCTGATGCAGTAGGAGAAGTGAACACCAGCTGCAAGGGGGTCAAACCTTAAAACGATTGAGTGCCTTTCTCCTCTACTTCCCAGATAGCCAATGAAAAGAGCTCCTCTCCCCTATATCTCTTCTTTCCCTGATTGTCCTCAACAAAATTCGAGGGCAACTTTTTCTCTGGCCATCAGGACTAACCCAAAGCATGGTGTAATTTGTTTCAAAGATGTGTAAGTAAGGAAAGAAAAGGTCCAATAACACATGCTCATATGTGATAGAGGTTTATCTCTTTTTCTTTCGAAAGTCAAGCTGACACAGTGACTATGCTCTGTGAGGACCCCAAACCCCTGATCCTTCCTTCTCAGTTTCTCTTTTACCGCAGTCCCCACTAACCCCACCACTATACCCGCATTGCAGCCCCTGAAAAGAGGAAAGGAGAAAGAAGATTGGAAGCATGGACCTTCCTCTTATGGACCCAGACATCATGACATCACTTGTACGCAGAGCCCCTGGCCAGAGCTAAAATCACAAAGCTGCACCCAGCTGAAAGCAAGACTGGGAAATGTAGACATGTTTTATGCATCTGATACCAAGGCACAGGAGGAAGGTGGCCAATGAAGGGCAGTTTACAATCTCTCCCACAGTAAGCATATATGAAGAACCCCAAGGAAGACCTTACGGAAACTTTGAAAACGGATTCATATTCAGAACCTATTGTGTTGTGACCCTTGTTTCCCACCCAGACTGAAGTTAAGTTGCATGTAGTACAAAACAAGTACAAAGAGGACTAGTGGTGTTACTAGATTGACTTACTTTCTGGAAATATAAGGTCTTTCCAGAACTTCTTTATTAATGTGAGTAAAATTTTCCCCCTTTCCTGCCCATCAGACAGAAATAGTCACACCTCAGAATGACTAAGTGTTTTTGTCATCAACCTCAGAAGATAATAGCCTCAAAAAAAAAAAAATAACTGGAGGCCCCCCTCTTTTTATACCATCAAGGTCTTAAATGGATTTTGGATACTTTAAATACCAGATCCAGTGTTTTTTTCAGTCCCTGTAAGTTTTTCAGAGGTAAAGAACAACAATCAAAAAGCCAATCAACTGGGACATTTAAAAATAAGATTTGTGCTTAGTCTCCTACTTATCATTCTGTCTTCCCAAACATATATAATGAAAATGGCAAGGAGTCACCTGGGAAGGTTATTAAAAACACAGATTCCTGGTCCCCCTTCTCCAACGAGACTCCAATGAGTCTGGATCAGGTTCTAGGAACCTGTATTTTTCAAAAGTTTAAAATTTTTTAAATTTAGTTTTTTAATTACAACTTAATACATGGTCAAACTTGAAGTTCATGAGCTAATTATAGGATTCTCATCTCATATCATAAATAGTTATATTGACAAATGGAACATATATAAGCAAACTACTATGAGTTAATATCTACAATACTTAGAAATATTTTTGGCAATGCTATTAAAAGTATTTTGCTACATATATATTAAATGTTCATGACCCTTAATAATCCACTTACTAAATTAATAGAAAGTAGCTTTTATTATACATAAAAAATGTGTTTATAGAGTTCCACTTTATGTTCTGTAAGAACTGAAAGAAAATCTTGAATTCTTGTATCACTGGTCCATTGACCATTAAGAACCATGATTGTGATAATAGATACTGTTACAGGCAATTGGTAAGTGATTGTACCCATTAATTTTTGACCAGAAGAACAAAAAGTTCCTCAAGTCTTCACAACAAAGGGAATTTCCTGCAGGGAAGTGGTTACTTCGGCGGTAAGAGAGCAGAAAAGCCAAACAGAGGCAGCAGATGACCCAGAGATTAGCAACAGCAGAAAGCCAGTACTGCCCTTGGGCCACAGACAAAAGGAAGAAACAGTGCCACCTGAGACCTGGGACCACCAACCATCACATCATGGAAACTAGAATCACTTCAGGTCTTTCTGGTAGGAGCTGGAGTCTCAAGGAGGTGCAGCTGTTACTAGAAGCACCATGTAACACTTGTGGGGGTAGGAAAGCAATGATGTGTCTTGTCCCCTCTCATCAGTTAGCTGTACCCAATGGAAAGCCAATTGACAGGGGCAGCCTTAGCAACACATCTTGCAGAGATCAGATGCTGAGTGGAACAGGGCAGGCTGAGGACCAGCAAGACCGAGAGAGATGCTGTGAGGATTAGTACACTGGTGCTGAGGGATGCAAAGTGAAAGAAGACGTGATCCAAAACAAAGAACGCTTCCAAAGATTAATTATAAGCCAAGAAAAAAATGCTTGATAATGAAGTTCAAAATGGGACAACCGGTACAGATCAGGTTTCCTGCTTCTTCTATAAATTAGATGCACATGTCTAAAGAAGTGCTGGGAAGATGCAATGCATTATGTAAGGATATAGCATATATCAAAAGTCAAACTCATGTCATCTTTATTAAAAACTGTTCTTTATTCATTAAAACATTTTATGACTCAGATTTCAAAAATATGAATTAATCTGAGATAAGTTATACAGGCTAAAGGAAGATAAAAAGATGTCTTTAGTTTTTAGAATTTAAACTAAGAGACAACCATGAACAATTACATGTGAACAAATTGGATAACCTAGAAGAAATGGATAAATTCCTAGAAACATACAACCTTCCAAGACTGAATCATGTAGAAATAGATAATCTGAATAGAACAATTACTAGTAAGGAGATTGAATCAGTAATCAAAAATCCCCCAACAAAGAAAAACCCAGCCCAGGACTAGACGGTTTCACAGGTAAAACCTACCAAATATTTAAAGAATAATTAATGCCAATCTTTCTCAAACTTGTCAAAAAAATTAAGAGACGGGAACACTCCTGAAATCATTTTACAAATCTAGTATTCCCCTGTTATGAAGCCAGATGTGAATATTACAAGGAAAGAAAACTACTGTCCAATAATATCCTTAATGAATATGGATGTGAAAATTCTCAGCTAAATAACAGCAAACCAATTCCACAGTACATCAAAATGATCATTCACCATAATCAAGTGGGATTAATTCATAGGATACAAGATTGGTTCAAAATATGCAAAGCAATAAATGTGATACATCACAGTTGTAGAATGAAAGATAAAAACCATATCATCTCAAGAGATGCAGAAAAAGCATTTGACAAAATTCAACATCCATTCATGATAAAAACTCAACAAATTGAATATAGAAAGAATGTACCTCAACATATTAAAGATTAAAATATGGCAAACCTACAGCTGACAACATACTCAATGGTGAAGGCTTTTCCTCTAAGATTAGGAACAAAACAAGGATGTCCGCTATCACCACTACTATTTGACATAGTACTGAAAGTCCTACTCAGAGTGATAAGGCAAGAGAAAGAAATAAAATTCATCCAAATCAGAACAAAAGAAGTAAAAATATCTCTACTTGCAGATGATACAATCTTATATATAGAAAACCCTAAAGACTCCACCAAAAACATGTTAGAACTAATAAGCAAATACAGTAAGGTTGCAAGATATAAAATCGACAAACAAAAATCAGTTGCATTTCTGTGCTTCAGTAATGAACTATCTGAAAGAATAATAAAGAGAAACCATCCCATTTACAATAGCATCAAAAACAATAAAATACTTAGGAATAAATTTAACCAAGGAGGTAAAAGATCTGTGCACTGAAAACTATAAGACATTGATGAAAGAAATTGAAGACGATACAAATAAATAGAAAGGCATCATGTGTTCATGGATTGGAAGAATATTGTTAAAATGTCCATAATATTGAAAGTGATTTTCATATCAAGGGCAATTCCTATCAATATTCCAATTGCATTTTTCACATAAATAGAAAAAAATCAATCCTAAATTCGTGTGGAACCATAAAAGGCCTTGAATATCTAAGACAATCTTGAAAAGCTGGAGGCATTGTATTTCCTGATTTCAAACTATATTACAAAGCTGGAGTAATCAAAACAGTATGGCACTGCCATAAAAACAGACATGGACCAATAGGACACAATAGAGAATACAGATAAACACATGAATATACAGTCAACTAATGTCAAGAATACTCAATGCGAAAAAGATAGCCTCTTTAATAAATGGTGTTTGTAAAACCAAATATCCACAGGCAAAATAATGAAACTGTACCCCTATCTTATACCCAAAAATTAACTCAATGTGGAATAAATAATTTAACATAAGACATGAAACTATAATTCTTCTAGAAAAAAATAGAGGGATAAACTCCTTGACATTTGTTTTAGCAACAATTTCTTGTGTATGATGCCAAAAGCACAAGCAACAGAAGCAGAATTAAACAAGTGGAACTACATCAAATTAAGAAGCTGTGCAGCAAAAGGAAAAACCAACAAAATATATTCTATGAAATGGGAGAAAATATATGCAAATGACATATTTGATAAGCAAAAAATATTAAAATGCATAAGGAACTCATATAAGTCCATAGCAAAATACTACTACTACTACTAACCAAAAAATGGGCAGAGGAACTAAGTAGACATTTTTCCAAGGCAGACATACAAATGGCACATGAAAAGATGCTTAGTACTACTAATCATTAGGAAAATACAAATCAAAATCTCAAGGATATGTAAGTTCTCATGTGTTAGAATGGTTATTATTGAAAAGACAAGAAATAACAAGGGCTGGTGAGAATGTAGAGAAAAGAGAATATTAATGCAGGTTCATCATTGCAATGAATGTACCACCTGGTGGGGGATGTTGATGACGGAGGAGCCTGTGCATGTGTAGTGGCAGGAAGTATATGGGAAATCTCTGTACCTTCAGCTCAATTTTGCAGTGAACTTCTCAAAAAAATAAAATCCATTTTTAAAAAAATGTAAGGAATATGTTAAGCAGTGGCTATAACTATTAAGTGAGTTTGTCAAGGTTATAAAACACATGGTCAATAAATGAAAGGCAGTTGTGTTTCTTTATACCATCAGAAGTCAAATTTCCAAAACTTTTTGTTCACATTAATATAAAAAATGTAATTTGGGGATGAATTTAAGAAAAGGCATGTAACAACTGCATATTGAAAACTACAAAGCACTTCTGAGAAAAATTAAAGAAAGTGTAAATAAAGGGAGAAATATACTGTGTTCATGAATCAAAAGACACTGTCAAGATGTTAATTTACTTCAAATTGATTTATAGATCCCATGAATCCTTTCAAAATTGCAAATTTTCTTGGTAGACATTGATAAGCAGATTTTAAGATGTACATGGACATTTAAAGGACCTATTGTAGTCAAAACAATCTTGAAAAAAATAAAGTTGGAGAACTTCCCTTCCTTACTCTGACACTTTTATACAGCTACTACAACAGACAAGATAGTGTGACATTGGCATAAATATAGACTGAAAGGAACAGAATAAATAAATATAGGATCAAAGGAACAGAACAGAGAGTCCAAGTAGAGACCCAAACTTACGTGGTCTATTAATTGGTTTTCAACTGAGACACCAAAGCAATTATATAGGAAAATGTGTGATTATAAAGACCTGACATTAAGCTTTTGATTGCCAAGGCATCCGTTTCAAAAGACATCCATCTTGAATAAACATATTGCCAGCTGTAAGGCACAGCTACCGGCAAGACAACCAGATAAGGAAATAAAGGAACCAGATTGCTCCTCCATGACTCTCCTTCTTTCAAGAAAGCCCTGGGTGACCTAGATAATTGACTGCATGAGTTATCCCATTTCTCCCCTCCTGCTCCCTAATTCCACTCTTATGCCTTAAATTAACCAATAAAGAGTGAACCACAAAACCCTAGATACTCTACCTTTGGACCTTAATAAAGGCAGAACTCCAGGCTTACACTCTTGTCCTTTCTCTACCTCAAGCCTCGTCCAGGACCCATGGAACAATAAGTCATTTAACAAATGGTGAGGGAACAATTGGGTGTCCATGTGGAGTAAAATGTACCTTGATGCACACTTCATACTGCATGCAAAAATTAATCTCAGGTGGATTAGAGACCTAACTATAAAAAATTTTTGATTGATTATATTTCATCAAAATGAAAAATTTCTCATCAAATACACGTAAGAAAGTGAAGGCGGGTGTGCCTGGTTGGCACAGTCAATGAAGTGTCCAACTCTTGGTTTTGGCTTGGTCATGATCTTAGGGTGGTGAGATTGAGCTCAGCATTGGGCTTAAGCTCAGTGGGGAGTCTGTAAGAGATTCTCCCTTTGCTCTTCCCCCTTGTACTTTCTTTCTAAAATAAATAAATCTTAAAAAACAGAAGAAGAAGAAAGAAAAAAGAAAAATGAAAGGGACAAGCTATAGACTGGGAGAAACTATTTGTCACACCTATAATCTGCAAACAGAGCCTGTTCCAGAATATATATTTTTAAAATCCCTCCAATTCAATAGTGAAAAGATAGTCTATTAAAAACATGGGAAAATTATCTTTAATATAATTTCACAAGGGAATTTGTATTAATAGCCAATACACATATGAAAAAAGCGTAATATATTGTTACTGGGGAAATGTAGATTAAAATCACAGAGAGATATTATTGCACTCCCACTAAAGTGGCTAAAATTTAAAATACTGAGCAATCAGAAATTACATGGATTGCTGGTAGAAGTTTAAATGGTGCAATCACTTTGGAAAACGTTCAGCAGCTTCTTGTAATCTTTCTTCCCTATTTCCCTGCTATTTAACTTCTAAGTATTTACTTGCAATAAATGAAAACATGTGTCCACACCAAGACCTGTAGACAAGTATTTGTAGAAGCATTATTCATAATGGCCCCAAACTAAAAACAACCTGAAGTCCATCAGCTGATGAACGAATACACCTCGGGAAGATTAAAGGGGAGGGTATTCAGTTACACCAAGGTCCCTTAAGAGAGTAAAAGTGGGCTCTAGTAAAGTGAAAGGGCTTCTGGGAGCTTTAGGTTTTGTCCTTCAGCCAGCTTACCCAATGCCTAAGACAGTGAAATGATTCTCTTGAAAACATTTGTAGGTATGGTTTCTATCAAGTGGAGTGAAATTAGTAAAATTTGCTAAAGACCCACAAATGTAAGAAAATTATTTCAGCAGAAACACTGCCAGCTTGGGCTAAAAGGGACAAAAAGAATAGGGGAAGGAGGGACAGACTGTTGGACTTTAAAATTCTCTGCAGGAAACTGGCTACTAATACTGCACAACTGCAGTTTATGCAAAAGGAAGGAGGATGCAGAGCTCAGAGGGCACGTCTAGGAGCTGGGAGGAATTATTCCCAGGCCTCAAAAGCTGATCAGGAAATTCCCACTTGCTCAGTTGGAGTTCAGAACTGCATTTAGCAGGTAGGTTTTATCTTACATTTTCCCATTTTTTGAACCACAATATCTGCACGTATTATTCTATGGCTGTCCCACCATGGCATGTTAGGAGCAAATAATTTCTACAGTTTCACATGTCCACAGATGGAGAAAAATTGTGCCCTGCTGTGCTCAATGGATTACACCTAGCAGCTTTACTTCCACCTGGCACTGGTTTAGATTTTGTATGTGCGCTAATAATATTTAGATGAGATTTTGGACTTTGAGTGGATGCTGTTGTGGGATGAGACTCTTGGGAACCTCTGGGAGGGTTGGAAATATTTTGTATTTGGGAAGAACCTAAATGATCGAGAGCTAAGGAATGGAGTATACGGTAGGCAAAATTCTGACATGGTCGCCAAGTTCCCCACTCCGAGGCATACACATCTCGTATAATCCCTTTCCTTGATTGTAGGCTTGATCTGGAGAATGAGCAGGTGTGCCCTTACAATCCAGTTGAAAATCAGTTGACTTGGAGCTCAGAGAAAGAGAGATTGTTATGGGTGGGTCTCATCTAATCAGGTAGGCCCTCATAGAGAAAGGAAGCAACAGTAGCCATGCTCCTGCTGGCCCGGAAGGAAGAAAACAAGAGGGCATCTTGTGATCTACCTATGGGACCACACACAACAGGGAACTGAGGTTAGCCTCCAGGAGCTGAGAGCAGTCCCTGGTAACAACTAACGGGATAATGGGATCTCAGTCACATACGGTAAGGAAGGGATTTTTTCCAACAGCCAGTGAGCTGAGAAGAGGACTTTGAACCTCAGCTGAATGTACCAGCACCTGCCAATACCTTCATTTGAGCCTTGAAGACCCTGAGCAGAACACCTAGTTATGCTACACCCAGTCTCCCAACCCACAGTATGAGATAATACATATGTGTTGCTTTAAGCTATTGATTTCTGAGTAATTTGTTATGCAGCATGGAAAATTAATATATTTTCTTTAAAAGAGTGATCTTTAAAAAAATATGAAGCCATTTCCTGCCTCTTCCTTGAAATCCTGCAGAATATGCACTGAGTCTCAAACAGAGACAAGAATGATGGAAGTGATTTATCAGCATCTACTCATGACTGAGCATGAGGAGTGTGCAGAGGGGTGTTCATAGCAAACTTTTTTTTTTTTTAAGATTTTATTTATTTATTCATGAGAGACAGAGAGAGAGAGAGAGAGAGAGGCAGAGACACAGGCAGAGGGAGAAGCAGGCTCCATGCAGGGAGCCCGACATGGGACTTGATCCTGGGTCTCCAGGATCACACCCGGGGCTGAAGGCAGCACTAAACCACTGAGCTACCTGGGCTGTCCCATAGTAAACTTTTAATAATTTTTGAAATTCTAATATTTTAAGATAGACAGATGGGTGAATGGAAAGATAAGGGAGGCATAGAGCTCTGCCAAGAGTTTCCCCCCCAAATCAACTAAAGTGCTGTTACCTATAGTATCTTTATGACTGTTCTCTATTCCGGACTTAGCAGATTCTCTGCCTCATTCTTTTAGAAATTTCCCTCAGGAGTGATGCGTTCCTTGACAATGCGCAGGGAATGGAAAGGGTAAGATAATAATTTTAAAAAGTGTCAAATGGTCAATCACTGTGGCAAACCCACTTGTTGTGATATAACTAAGTTCAGAATATTTTTCAGGTCAAAATACCTTCACTCCAATGCTTTGTTTCATCCACATGGACCATCCCATGGGTTTCTTGGGCCTTTATGGAGGGATGGCTCCAGGCACCAATATTTGTAATTGATCATTTGATTAAAGGCACAGAAGTTTTCAAACCCCAAAATAACATCATATTAAGATCTCAGACAGGTGAGACGTCTGCCTTTCTTTGATATTGTAAGGGGAGAAAGATTGTGAAGGGGAAGGAGGCCAAGGAGAACATCATGAAGAGTCACCCCCAACTGCATTTTAGATCATTTTTAGGAAAAATGACACAGATAATTCAAGAATCTGGAAATGGAGTCTTCAAAAAATGACCTGGTTCATGTATCACCTGGAAAGTCTTCATGTAGCCCACATTCCTCAGTTTGGAAATTATAAATTGAAATATTCCTGAATAAAAAGTCTAGAAATGTAACTTCTAAAAGCATTCTAAAAGCAAGACAGGTCTTCCCTGGTTGTCTTGACCTGAAAGAGACATTTAAAAAAACAATTACTGGAAATTACTTTGAAAGAACTTGATTCAAAACAACCAAGATCTTTTAGTTTCATTTTAGCTACACACCAGAAAGAAACCATAAGGGGTGTATGTGTATGTGTGTGTTTTCTTCAGTGTGTCTTTGTACAAATATTCCAGATAAGAAAGAAAACTAGCAACTTCAAACTGAGCTGATAATACTACTTTGAGTCTTCTTGTATTAGTCAAATCTTGTCTAATATGGTGCCTCCTCTGGTGCATCTGAGCAGAAAGATCCAGCTCAGGGAGGGTGTTCAGTCAACATATCCCATTGCTCCACAGTAAAAACCTGAGCATAAGTTTTGATGTTATTTTGTGACTCAAAATATCATAATTTAAAAAGACAAATGCATCCAAGGAGATGACCTCTATTTTGATAAGATCTCTTAAACTAACAACATTTTTGTCTATTTCACTGAGTTCTTTGACTTTCAGAGTAATTAAAGTCAAGTTTTGGTGAATGGTAGTAGGAAGTAATATATTTTCAGGATCCAATGTGAAGCTATAAATCTTCTCTTTGCTGTGGCATAGATTCAAGGAAGTGTTCATAGACTTTCACTACACCAAAACTCTGTGAGCAGTTCATTAACCTTCACATTGCTGCCATTTATTACATCCAAAGACAAAGAATATCAAAACTTAATCCATCTTGGGGCAGCCAAGGTAATGAAGGTAGGTCAATAATATTTTCTTGATTCTGAACATAACATTTTAGCTCTTTGATAGAAGCAGTGTGCCTGAGTGAAATGCAGCAAGGAATATCCTTTATCTGTTATTATGACTCTCCCCTGGCTTTACTTGCGTGAGATAACCTGCTTTCTAGCATGCAACTGCTAGTCCATTTAATATAGAAAGAGTCATGACTAGGAATTTTCAGAGCAAATTTCAAAAGCCATACTGAGGATTAGAAACTAGCCCTAAATTTGGCAGTTATTTATCAGCCAGGTCTTATTGTATTTCATTCAAATCTGTAAGTGGCTAATACACACCAGTTAATACTTAGCACCAGCAAAAAAAAAAATTATAGTAATAATGAGAGCTGCCATTTTAACTTTATATTCCACATGAAGAACTGTTCTTAATATACACGATTTCATGAAATTCTCACAGTAACACATTGAGACAGATTTATTTTTTGCTTTCCTCATTTTATATACAGAAAAAGTGGTAGAATTGGGTTATCACAAGGCTTCAAGGTAGATATGCATGATGAACTCAAAGGTACCTACATCATAGAAATATCTTCACATTAAAAACAATTTGGTTTCAAAAAACTGTAGATTTAATTTGTCACATTATATAATGTTACTGATTTTATCAATTTTATACTTTTTGCTTGTTTTTTGTTTCAAGTTTTTATTTAAATTCTAGTTAGTTAATATTTGGTGTAATATTTGTTTCAAAAGTAGAATTTAGTGAACACTGAATATTATATGTAAATGATGAATCACTTGTGTAGGCTTTTAAATTCTAAGTTTCATGTTTAAGAACCATAAATATAAACTTATACCCTATTTATATTTATATAGGTTTAAGAAAAATTAATTAAAGTCAACAACATATAATGTATTGTGTTTTCTCCAACGGGATTTTGTGGAGCAGTGGAGCACATCTGATGCTGTAAGAAGACATAAGAGCTGATGATACTTACCCTGGAGGAGGGAACACTGATGGTGGAGAAATAAACACACCAGAAGAGTCTTCAATTATTTAAAAGGGGGCAGTCCCGGTGGCGCAGCGGTTTAGTGCTGCCTGCAGCCTGGGGTGTGATCCTGGAGACCTGGGATGGAGTCCCACGTTGGGCTTCCTGCATGGAGCCTGCTTCTCTCTCTGCCTGTGTCTCTGCCTCTAGCTCTCTCTGTGTCTCTCATGAATAAATAAATAAAATCTTTAAAAAAATTATTTAAAAGTTTTCCCCCAAAGAGTCAATTATTCTTCATGGACTCAAGTTCTAGAGCTATAATAAATGGGTAGATAATAAATGGCTATACACACCATACACACACACACACACACACACACACAGAGTCAAAGTTTTAGCAAGATTGGAAAGATAGAATGGGGTACCCCTTGTATGGAAATTAATTTCCTTTCATTGGGGCATTTCAACATGGAATTTTATGACCAGTTGGGGTCTTGGGTGTAAACAGAAGGGTTTTAAGTCCTTTCCTGTGCTGAGGTTCTCTGTCTCTTAAGGAAAGAGTGTTAAAGCTAGGAATACAGAAGATAGACTTCATCCAATACTATTTCTTCAGGACTACATCTGTTTATGATGAAATCTGAAAAACAGGCAGTATCTTAAAGACATGAGAGGCACTAACATTTAAAAAGCAAGTAGTTGTTATTCCTAAAAAAACTCCGTGTAACAACTGAGATGAGAAGCAGGGAAGAAAAGGATTAAGCTGATTAACATGTCAATGAATGGGTAGGACAGCTTCTCTACTTGACATGAGAAAGATGGTCCCCCGTTACCTCTTTTTTTTTTTTGCTACACATTTAGTTGGAGAAATTAGCTCCCCAGACTTCCTTTCCATGACCCACTATATTTCCTCAGAAAAATATAAAATTGATTCATTCTCCAGGCCAGAGAAGTCTTGATAGGAGAAAAATCTTTACTGACAGACAGACAAACTTGAAAGGAAACACAACACTCTACTATTTTAAAAGAACTGGCAGAAATGAGAATCTTGGGAGAAGTGAATAAGCCCAGGGCATTAAAGCTGACAGAGAAAAAAATGAGTTTGGTGACAATGGAACCGTCCACATTCACTTCATAGTCCAACATCCATAACTGAAGAATTCGTCAGTAAATAAACAAATATGGACCAGTTGAATATCTTCTCCCTTTTCTGCAATACAAAATTTAAAATTTTACTTTGCAATTTCAAAGTCTTGTAAAGTGTAGATAAATGAGAGAACATACCAAAATTATTTTCCGTTTCCACTAAAAAATATATGTAATATTTCTATAAAACCATGCTGATTCAATATATTCAACTTGACTTCTAGAATAAAATAAATAAAACAGCCCAGATATTATTTTCCCTTGGTTCATATATTGTCAAGGAAAAATGGGTAAAATATCCCCAAATTTTGCCTGAATAATCATCTATTTCCCTCCGACAGTTGTCCTAACATGAGTCCTCCTCATCACCCAGTATGACACACAGTCTACCTCTCCCCCTCATATTTCTCATTATCTAACTATTTTTCCCTATTTTCCATAATTACCTTTGGAAAAATTAATAATATACTTCTTTAGTTTGTTTATTATTCATTGTCCCCTCTGGGTAGAATAAGAGCTGTATGAGGGCAGCAATGTCTGCTGTTTTTCTCACTACTTTATCCCATGTCCAAAACAGCCTGACATGTAGCAGGCACACAATCCATATTTGCTGATGAATAAACTCCACTCGTCTTTCTTACCTGTTTTTTTCCACGAAGTTGTGAATTCCTTAGAAACAGGAACCATTTCTAAGTTGTGATGATGTCACACAATAAGCACTTAACAATGCTGAATGAATTGAGAAAGGAAAAAACAGCAGCCCTGGACATTCAGAAGCTGGGCTGGCACTCACAGGAAAGCCATGTTATTCTCTTATTAGACATAAACAACCTCACAGAATACAAACCCCGAACAAAATTACTCTGAGACCATGATAAAACGAAATGAAGCAACTTCATAATTTTGTTTAAGCACAGACAAAACAAGGTTCATGTATCAGCCACAAAGAGCAGACACTTCTCCATCTTGCCTAAAATAAGTGACTTTACAACGCTTCATTCTAGTGTTCCTTTCCTATATGTAAGATCTACTGAGATATGCAGCCTTAGACATTATCCAGTCTAGAGAAAACCTCTCTTTCCTTAGATCCTCCTCCAATTCACTCTTATGCTGTAAGTGGTTCTTTTCAAAACTCTCTTACAGGAATACCCCATTTTTCCTCATATGGGTGTTCTCATTCATTGCAATAAGTAAGAAGTTCAACTTGTTTCACTACTGGTGTTTTTGGTGGCCCTTGGCTAAAGAGCATTGACAGAACAAATGAATTAATTCATGCAAGCATTTCATAAATTACCTGCCTAGGGATTCCTTAATCTCTTGAACTTTACACTTCCCAAAGCCTTTAGAAGGAAAAGCATTTCACCTCCCTTTTCCAGAAAAGATGTTTCTCCGGACAAACTTCAAGAGACTTATTTCAATGGGGTTTTGTCATCTGAAAGTAACTCCATAAAACAAGGATGAGGGATGTGAAAGCCTTATAGAGCATTTTTAAATGATAAATCAGCTACATTATGCATATGTTGTATATTTATTCACAATCACAGTGCCATCACTTATAAAAACAACTGATTCAAAGTACATCTCTAATGTGTAGACAGTTGTCTTTCCAAGGTATTGATACATCAAGGGCTTTAGTAGTTCTCTGAAGTTCAAAGTAATGAGTATTACTATAAAATCTGTGTTGTATAAACCTAAAGAAATGGCATCAAGGGGAGGACAGAGAAGGAATAGGGATTTGGAAGTCATTCTTGAAAGACATGATAAGCAATGCCTTGGACACTGGATAAAGAAGCAGTAGGGAAGAGAGTCGAGCACAAACCAACTTCATCTTCCATCTGTGCACAGGTGACTGGCTTTTTAGAGGAAGAATATGGGATCTGAGGGGAGCGGGGATGGAAGGGCGCTGGAGAAGACTCTGGCAGGCGGCAATTTACAAAAAGAGGGAGGAGGGTTGATTGATGAGTTTGTTTACTGGTGCATATTCAAGGTAAACTCCTGCTGTCCCACAGAGATTGGGAGACAAGGGTGCTACCTTCAGGTGCTGATTGGAGCAAACAGTGGATCTTGGGTTTTCACAGTAGGAACTTGAGGACTAGAGTCATTCTGAGGACCTTGAATTGTTAGAAATTATGCTCCTTCATGTGTTCGAGTCTCCTAGTGTGGGTGTTTGGACAAAATCTTTTATGCTGAGGGTCTACAGTCCTTATTGGCCTCATCAAAGAGAGGGTTCAAAGGAGCCTGAGTTTGTTCAAAAAGACAGTCTTTGTCAATAATAGGATCAACCAAGTGGCCCTGGAGCTCAGTGTCCCCACATGACTGACTAACATAAATGGCTTTTGCCAACCCCAGGCAACTAAACTAGGTTACTGGTGCAGATGGTAGCAGACATTGAAATAGTCCTCACAACATCCACACTACCTACCTCTATGTGTAGCATCCATACTACAATGTGGATGACCCCATTCTCAGCTTACAGGGGCAGGAGGTGACGGGGAGATTGATGGATCTGAACTGGTCAGGATAGTTCCTTCAGGTGTCCCAGGCTTACCCAGTTGGCCTACACCATTCCCCTAGCCACATGGATTCACAGGTGTGGGCCGGTCATGAGATACTCTCTACGTATGCTGGATGGCAGTGGGAAGTCACTCACCCTGTTGCCAGGAGTGCTGTGGTCCACCTATGATTGTTAGCCATCTCCCTGCAGTGAGAGAAATCAGCCTGAGGAGGAACTGGGATACGGAGGAGGGCAGAGCATAACCAGCTCTGATCGATCAGTCAGCCTACTCTGCCTCTAGCCAACAAATATCCCTTTTTCTTTAGGACAGTCTGAGTTTGCTTTTCTATTATTTGAAGTTAAAAGCACCCAACAGAAATGTCAATTTTAATATAACCTTTTAAAAAAAACAGTATACACATAATCAGAGGATGGAGTCTTCATTTGTTTTCAGCAGAACTGTAACAAGAAGTGGGAAACACAGAATCATTTTACACTTTAATGGTTTGGTGTTTCCTATATAAGAGGGAAATTTCCCGAACTATTATTCCATGTGGAAAGATGGTAGGTCAGTGGAGACCCAGGAGTGACCACGGATATCTTCCTTTGTACTGAGTACATTTGTTCACCGGGCACCTTTTATTTTCCCCAGTAGTAATTGGTTGCTCCTAAGTATATGTTAAAATAAAATTAGTTGGTGAATAATAACCCCTTTTAAATTCATGTGCCATAATGATGTCAATTTATTTGAATAGTTGGCTTAAGAAGCTATTGTATTGAACTGGCATAAGCACATTGACACGCAAGAGCCTTTTATACCCCTGTGCTCTCTACCCTCTCATCCATTATCTCCTAATTAAACAACAAAGGTTCTCTGGAAATGCCCCAGTTAGGCATCATTACTAAGCATTTTGCCATCATTTGCTGGATTAATGTGACTAATTATACAACCTGCAGCAATGAGTCAAGACCTTGGTGAAACAGTTGAAATGAGGTGTACGAATCCCTTTGTAAATTGCTTTAAATCAAAGCAAGTTCATGTGTTATTGATAGGCTAGATTACTTTAAATGTCAGCATCTCTCTTTCCTTCACAGGCATTGCATGCTCTAAAAGGTGATTGGATGATTTATAGCTCTTGGGGATTAACTCTCTGGAACAGCCTTGAATCCACATTCAGCTTCAGAGCAGCAAGCATTTAGGCTGAGTCAGGAGATGAGATACCGTATTAAGTCTTCTTCTGATATACATTAGGAGAGAGATAAGAAGCAAAGCCCACAAAATGTATTTCACATGCTTATAACCATTTATGTCTAAAGGATTGAAGGAGGGGCACCTAGCTGGCTTAATCAGTAGAGCATGCAACTCTTTTTTTTTTTTTGAGCATGCAACTCTTGATTTTGCGGTTGTAAGTTCAAGCCCCATATTAGGTGTAGTGAGTACTTAAAATCTTTAAAAAATAAATAAAATAAAATAAAAGGATTGAAAGGGAGACTTAGTGGTTTAAGAGGTGGTCTCTAAGGAGAAATCACCAGGGCTTGGATCCTGGCCCTTCTCCTTCCCAGTTAAATAATCTTAGGGAAAGTATGTGATCCTTTGAAGTCTCATTTTCCCACTCTGTAAAATGGGTATAATAAATGCACCTATCACATCATCTTGTTTTTGATAACTCAGTACTTACAGTGCTCGACCGCAATGCTTACTAATGGTCCATAAAAGTTAGTTTACAGTTTTATGAAGAGAAATATGATAATCTGATGTAAAAAAATTGAACATTAATATAAATGTACTTATAATTATATTTTTTCTTATTACAGACCAGTAGCATCTCAGAAGAAGGATTTAGGGTATTTCTAAGATTTGAAATCTGATTTAAGGTGAGTCTTTCCAATGTGGGGCTGAATTAGAAGAGGGTAAAGAGTAAGATATAATAGTTCAGGATGGTGACAATAATAATTCAAGGATTTCTAGGCAAGAGATTCAAATAGACTCAGGGCATAAGCTATTCTTTGCTGTTCTCTAAAGAGAGTTGATGGAACTTTCAGGATATTCTTGAAATGAGCAATAAAGTTACTTGCAACTTTTATTTTCCCGAGCAAGAGCTTCCTAGAAGAGCAAAATTGTGTTGATGAACAGATTAAATAATAAAATCACATTAATGTGGACAAATAGCTGTGCAAGTTTCTGATTTTAATGTAAAATAAAATAATGGTTAAATGAAAATTTGTTTCTGTGGAAATGTTTCTAGGATTAATTTTTACAACAAATTTCTATTTCAAATTTTATTTTGTAAAAGTGCTGCTAAGTATCTGTGTGTTCCCTTAGTACTTTCTATGTACACATATAAGAAAAGGAACCAGAAAGGAATGAAGTCAGCCTTAGATTATAATTTCTCTTTAGAGAATCTACATTTGCAGAAATAAGAAGCTACTTAGCATGCTGAACAACAAAGCATTATATCAAAGGCCTGGTCTCTGTTTGGGATATTTTCCAGGTTTGATTTAGGGTCACACTACTGAAATCTTTTTTATTATTATTATTTGTTTCTTTTTTGGACATGAAGAAGAAAGGCATTCAGGAGAACATGGCAACGACTCTTTCTACTATCAGTCATTGGATCTCACTGTATTTTCTTAGCATATAAGCACCCTCTTGACTCCACATCCCCCTTGTTCAATTCATATTCTATGAATCAATAGCACAGGCATTTCCATTGCTAAGTCTTCAAATCTCTTGCCCTTTTCTTCCTGAAATTCCACTCACTGATGAAACTAATTATTGCAAATGGAGAGCCCTGCCCACTTTTACTTAACCATGTAAAATTCTTGATTATTTTTTGGTAACAGTAGTATGGACAGTTCGAAGTGAGTGAGGGTTGGTTATTTCCCCACAAATCCACCACTTGGTTATGATAAAATCAAGGCACAGATTAAATACTGCCACAAACATAGACTACTTGTGTGCAATTATTTATTAGCAAGCAGGTGGCAGAGGGTCTGGAGGTTCAGCTCTCTGACCTCTTAGAGGTCTGTGCCATATGTAGCATGAAACTAACTTGACATAGACACAACACGGCACAACTCTTACATTTGTCATTAGACAATCAGAAAATCTTTAACCAATGTCTAGACACAGGTCTGTGTAGGGATATAGTTGATTCCTGTAAAGAGTTAGAAATGTCTCTTGGGGCACCTGGGTGGTTCAGGGGCTGAGCATCTGCCTTCTGCTCAGGTCATGATTCTGGGGTCCTGGGATAGAGTCCCGCGTCAGGCTCCCTGCATGGAGCCTGCTTCTCCTCTGCCTGTGTCTCTGCCTCTCTCCTGTGTCTCTCATGAATAAATAAATATAATCTTAAAAAAAAAGAGTAAGAAATGTTTCCAAAATATTTTAGGCAGCCCATCTATATTGAATACCACTGATTTCACCACTGAGAGCCCATTTCCGACAATTATGTTAATTCATGAGTCTCTAATTTCACAAATAAAATACATTTTTAACATTCATTATGCTAATAAGATAAAAGGTCCTAGTGTTGATCAGGAATAAAAAGAGTTACATTTCTTGCAGTAAATGCCTATTAAGTGTGGCCTTTCTGGAATCCTAGAAAAGTAAACCTCTAAGATGACAACTGACTGCTTCACCAAGTCTCAATTTTTTTAATCTGGAGGAAATTTTAAATGATTTTCAGATACAAAATGCTAAAGAGGCATGATATATGTTGGCATATAGTATATGCACATGGAAAACTTTTCCTTTGTTCAAAATTAAAACCAATATTTTTGGGGTTTTGTTTGTTTGTTTAAAATTAAAACCAGTCTTTGTTGGTTAATCTTTAAAATTAACCAGTCTTTGTTGGATAAGAGGAAAAGCAGATAGTTAAGCTTAGTTTACCTTTTTAAAAATTATATTTATATAATTTATATTTGCTTTCCGAGTGTTTAAGATTTCTAGAAGCAAAGGAAGAGCTTAATTTTTAAAAAGGTGAACAAAGCTTAACTGTTTTCCTTTTATCCAACAAAGATTGGTTAAACACTCAGAAAGCAAATATAATAAATTTCTGTTAAATAACTGGATTAGATCAAAATGGAACTAAACTTTTCTAAATCTGGCTCAAAAGAGATAATTTTTTAAAAGATTGTAAATTTAATTAATGTTATTTGTAGCATGAAAATGTATTGACAAGTAATAAATAGCAAAGCTTCTAAAATCATAAGCCAAAGCAAAATGAATAAAAATATAGCTTAAGAAAGGATTTTTATATAATACTTTGAAAATGTTTCTTTCCAAGTGATATTATCAAGTTCAAATATGAGCCTAGCAATTACAAAATTATACGTGTTGATTTTTTTCTTTTTGAGAAACCTACATATGCATTAAAAAGTGTTATTTTTGAAACTGAAAATAAAGGATGAAATTTACCTCTTTAATTTGAAACTGCTTGCGTGGTGCTGCATCAAAACTCAATTCTGAGTAGAACCTAGATAAGCACACATATTTCATTTTCAACTGAAATGTGATGATTTTTTTTGCCTTTGTTCCTTATGCTCATGAAATAACGCAGCTTGCTCACTTGTGTGAGCTGTTGAAATCAGCAGCAAAATGTTAGTTGCTTCCCTGTGACAGGGGAGACACTCTTTTTTACCCAGAAATCTAGCAGTGGTCAAGGGAGGGGTTAGTAAATCTCATCAAGAGTGTACAATTGTATATATCTACGTCTCATAGACTCTTTCCTCTTCTCCCAAAACTGTGTTCTCAGGCTGAGCAAAAGATTGAGAGAAAGGCTCCCTCACCTGGTCATGAGCTTGTGTTTAAATAGACGGAAACTATGGCTCAAGTTTATTTTGCAGCTCTTTGGGGTCTTTTTTCAATAAGAATTGACGTCTGCTGGTAGCCTTAGACCCAACTAATGATGCAAACATCTCAAGATTTCCTTTGCAACATGATTTTTTCCAAAAATTCTGTTTCTAAGTCCAAAAATCTTGATATTTGGGATGAAATGTTTTTCCAGGGTTTTGCAAAGACGTGTTCAACTGATTCTTGTGATAAAGATCATCTGCTAATGTGGCAAGCGTCAGTGGCCACCCTCCATCTCGGAAGCACTCTGCAAAATGTGGTCTTCTGTGTTCTTGAAATTTCCCCTCAAGCACACTAGTGAAATTTCTGTTTGTGGGAGATTATGTCTATTTATTGAGGCTTTCGTATATATTTTTTTTTAAATTCTCACTGAACTAATCTTTACCTAATAAAGCCAACTATATTTGTGGCATCCAAAAGTTTTTCCATTTCCTTTCCAAGAGTTTTTGATCCAAGCATCTCTATATGAACCAATCACTGTGTTGTGACAATGTCAGGATTTTCTCTCTCTTTTTACAAAAGAGGGAAGCTCTTACAGAGCCAACCACAGAAAAGGCATTATCTGTGCAGATGCCAACACGATTCCTCCAAAACTGATGCTTTGCTTCAAGACACGAAGACGAAATAGAAAATACATCTTGGCCTTGGCTTGTTTGAGCAGCTTTTTGTGCTGACAATATTTCTTGAATTTTGCCATTATTCACAAACCTTACAAAGGATACAACTGGTCTCAAACTAGATGAAGAAGCTGTTTTTATCAGTTTATTATACAAAACCTATTCACCATCAGGTGGCTTGTCACCAATATGACAATTCATCATATAGTTTGAAGGTAGAAACTTTCCCATTTTTCACACTGTAAATTGCCTAGCATTTAAGTCAGTATAATTTTATGTGCTGGGGATTATTAGGTTCTCATCAAAGGTGTGATTCTTTTTCCTTTTTGGGACAAGAAGTTCTGCTACTAAAAAAAAGTTGCTTCCTGAGTCATCTCTCTGAAAGAGTCTTTAAAAAACATTCTACACTGTTTTGAGATTCCAATGACTATTTAAAATTGTCAACATCTTTCCTTGTTGAATTTCATATAAGGTGTCTTTTCCATTTTGCCAGAGCCGTCGCAGCTTTCGTTAAGTTGTTTGCCACGGAGAATGTGAAGCGGAGTAGACAATTTGGATGACCCATAACCTCCACTGACAACCAGTTTCCATCGTATGTATGAATGTGCAGGCTTCTCACATGTGTGTGCTTTGATGCAACGAAATGACTCAAAAGACTGCAATTCTTCACTCTTTATCAGAACTGTCTATAGGTCTAGAGCTAGAAATCTCTTGCATCTCACATGGCATTTTAAAAAATCATCACATGGCCTCTCAGACATGTTTGAAAACATAAATTCCAAAGAATTATTAGGCATGATACATAACGAATAACTGAGCAGAAATTGCAAAAAAAAAAAAAAAAAGTAAGAAAGAAAATGTTGCAATAAAATTCCCTTCTAACCTAGGAAGTGTTTGCCTCGAAATGTTTATAGCAGCAAAATGGCAGAGAGGGGAGTGGAGGGCAGCCAAGTTGCAACACATGAGAATTCCTTCTTTAGAGTGAAAATTCCTTCCAATTTTCTATTATCGTGCTGGGTACAACTTGTCTGCTCCATGGATCAGTCAGGAGTGCAAGAGGGTTGGGTGTGAGTACAATTCTGAAAGGGAGAGATTGGTACCTTCAGTCTAGGGCTCTCCCTACAAGCAAGATGACATTCACCCTTATTAACCGTCTTCCCGAAATGAATACAGCCTCACTGTTCACAACCATCCAGGAGGGCAAAGGAACCTCTATCAAAATTATTTTTTTTAAGATTGATTGATTGATTGATTGATTGATTGATTTGAGAAAGAGAGTGAGAGAGAGGGAGAACAAAAAGGAAGAAGGTTAGAGGGAGAAGCAGGCTCCCCTCTGAGTGGGAAGCCCAACTCAGGGCTCAGTCCTGGGATTCCAGGATCATGACCTGAGCTGAAGGCAGACGCTTAACCAACTGAGCCACCCAGGTGCCCCCTCTTATCAGAATTGTTAACAAGGCTTCTGGGTCACTAGTCACACTAGCATCATGGGGTTTGTGAAGTTCAAGAAATGGTGTTTACCGTTTCATTCATGATCTCTGACAGAATCACTAGCGACATGTCACAGGACCCCTAGCCCTTGCGTAGGGTAACGAATACACACATTTATATCTTACTGTGTATGCTAAAGTGTTTTAGAAGGAAACAGCAGATGCGTGCTGAGCATCCACTTTCCCATGGCTGTCCTCAGGCATCTGAGTTGTTTCTGAAGCAGTTCATGTGACCAGGCTGACCAGGGACGTGTCTGATGCCTGGTAACTCCTCTCAGCCTGGTAACCCTAGGAGGCGTCTCTGGTAAGCTTGCCCTACCAGCCTCCCAAAGGACAACTGCATACTTTTCCTTCTGTCTTTTAACCACACAAAGACCACCCCTCTTATGCCTTCTCCCTAACACTCTTACTTTCAGATGACTTCCCTCAGACCTCAGGGACTGTCTCATCTCCCCGCCAGCAAACCTTAATATAAACCTATTTGCAGTTAGACCCAGCCTTCCTGTCCTCTCTTCTGCCATCAGGAAGAAAATGTCCTTCCTTTTATCCATGACAATCTCTTCGCTTGGCCTGCATCCCATCTAGTCTTCTCCCCTCAGAGACTTTGGTCTCTGTGTTTGTCCCCTTTCTCTTACACCAATCTGTCTTTCAACTGGGTCATTTCCATCAACATGAAAACATACTATTGTATCTGTCATCTTAAAAACAAAGTGAAAAGGTAAACTCTTGACCTTATAACACCTCCAGATGTTATCCATCCCTATGACCTCTTTCACAGCGAAACCACTTGAAACAGTGCTCCCCACAAACTCTTTCCACTTCCTCACCTGTCAGCTCACCCCAAACTGATTCACATCCCTGTCACTTTGCTTTACCTGCTCTTGTCCAACTGACCACTGCCTTTCAGGTTACCAGATACGTTGAATATTTTGTATCATGATTCTGTCTCCACTCTTAAGCAGCATTTTGCATAATTCACCATCCCATCTTCTTTTTATTTTTTGCTACCAGAATAGTTATTTATTTTTGTAACACCTTTATTGAGATACAATTTATATACTATACAAAGAGTTTATTTAAAGCATACAATTCGACGGTTTTTAGGATATTCTCAGAGCTGTGCAACCATCACCGCAATAATTTTTACAACACTTTTATCATCCCAGAAAGAAACTCTGTACTCTACTATGGCCATTACTCCCTAGTCTCCCCAGCCCCCTGCCCAATCCAAGGCAGCCGATAATCTACTTTCTATCTCTAAAGATTTTTCTATTTTAGACATATCCATTAAATAGAATTAGGCAATTTGTGATCTTTTCATATAGTATGTTTTCAAAGTTCATCCGTGTTGTGACTGTATCAGTATTTCATCCCTTTCAATCACCGAATAATTTTCCATTGTGGGGATATATCATATTTCATTTCCTTTTCACTTCTCTTGAGTGCATACCTAGGAGTGGAATTACCAGGCCAAATGGTAGCTCTATGTTTGACCTTTTGAGGAACCACCAGACTGTTTTTCAAAGTGGCTGTGCCATTTTACATTCCCAGCAGTAATGAATAAAGGCTCTAATTTTCCTCCTTTTTACCAATACTTGTTCTTGTTCATTTTTTTGATCATTGCCATCCTAGTGGATGTGAAGTGGTATGTTATTGCGGTGTTGATTGGTATTTCCGTGGTGACTAATAAGTACTTTTCACGTGCTTATAAGTCATTTTTACTTCTACTTCAAGAAATGTCTATTTGAATTCTTTGCCCAGTTTGAAAATGGGTTACTTATCTTTTTATTATTGAATTATGTGTTATTTATATATTCTGAATACAAGTCCATTATTTGATACGTGATTTGCAAATATTTTCTCCTATTTGTGAGTTGTTTTTGTACTTCCTTCACAGTGCTCTTGGAAACACAAAAAGTTTTAAATATTGATGAAATTCAATTTTTTTTCCTTCTGTTGCCTGTGCTTTTGGTGTCATATTTGAAAAATCATTACCTAATTCAAAGTCACAAAGAATTATCCCTTTGTTTTCTTTTAAGAGTTTTATAGTTTTATTTTATTTTATTTTATTTTTTTTTTAAATTTTTATTTATTTATGATAGTCACACAGAGAGAGAGAGAGGCAGAGACACAGGCAGAGGGAGATGCAGGCTCCATGCACCGGGAGCCCGACGTGGGATTCGATCCCGGGTCTCCAGGATCGCGCCCTGGGCCAAAGGCAGGCGCTAAACCGCTGCGCCACCCAGGGATCCCAAGAGTTTTATAGTTTTAACTCATGCATTTTGAGTTAATTGTTGTGTATGGTGTGAGGTGAGGGGTCCAATTACATTCTTTTGCAGGTAGATACCCAGTTGTCCCACCACCATTTATTGAAAAGACTATTCCTTTTTTATTGAATTGTTTTTGGAAACTTTGTTAAAAATCAATTGACCATAAGTGTGAAGGTTTGCTTCTGCATTCCTAATTCTATTCTTTTGATCTATATATCTATTCTTATGGCAATACCATACTTCTTGTAACACCTTATCCTTATGGCTTCCAGATCATAAAACTTTCCTTGTTTCTCTCCAAACTTTCTATCTCCTATGTAGGTTCATCTGTTTCTGCCAATCATTCTCTAATATCTAAATTTGTCTATCCAACAAACATGTTTAATTCTGCTTAGAGATTTCTTAGGTAATTTCATACTTTACACGTCCAAAACTAAACTTTTGCTCCTGCCACATGTCAAAAATTTCTTATCCACCTCATCCCATCCTGGTAAGTGGCATTTTCCACCCAACATAAGCTAGAAACCTGAAAATAATTCTTCTCTCCCTTTCTTAGCTTCATCTGCATCAATCCTAATTGATGATCTAATCAAAAGACAGAAACCCCATTAGTTCTTTTAAAAGAAAGAATTTAATATAAAGAATTCTAGCCAGATATCAGAGAATATGAGAAGGCAAAAAAGAAATGTCGAGATATCACAACAATAGTAAATGCAGGACACAGCTACAGCCCTATGGCTGGGGAGACACGGGGACAAGGTTGGAATTATTAGAAGTTTGGGATAATGAGAAGCTTGGAGGAGATATTCCATGAAATAGGAATTTAGACCTCTGAGGAGGGGTCAGTAGCTAGCTGCTCCTGGTACTGGGGGTGAGGGTGGGGATGGTAATGAAGCTGAGTCTGGAAGTGTTAGGAAAACTGCACACTGAAATTCACTGTTAAAGCCAAAGTGTAGAATCCTGACTAGAGCAATGCTGACAGGAACAGGGAGGAGCAGGTCCCTTCTTACCCTCCAGCCTACCAGTATCCCTTTAATGTCTCTTTCTGGCATAGCCCAAGTCGGGAGCTGACAAGGCAGTAATGTGGTTTTGAAGAGTCTCCACCTCAGCATCAAAAAAACAAATGAGGAAGGGTAGCTTTGAAGCTAAGAAATAATAGTTTGACAACCAAGGCACGCTACTCTTTTGATGACTTCAGATTCATACCTCCTGTTGCTTCTACCTATGTAATCTGGACCTTCCTTGACTCTCTAAACTCAATCCCTAACTCAAAAGGCTTTGGTCATCTCAACTTTCTTTCAGATCCTCAAATTCACATCATAAATCCTTGCCTTAAGATTATCACACTTTGCCTGGACCATCCCCTATCTCCATGTCACTTAGGCTTTTTGTTTGCTTGTTGTTTGTTTTCATTCCTTTTCATTTTTTCATCTTTAACGTCTCAGCTAAATTATCTCCTGCACAGAGTGGGCTTCCTTAACTACACAAAGTGACTGACTCTTGTTCATAGCACCTCGTCCTTTTCCTTCATTGTGCTTATTATATATTTTCATTATATGTTTGTTTGTGTGACTATTTGCTTTATGACTGTCCCCACCAATAGAATGCAAGCTTCATCCTTACTTTGTTCATCACTTCATATATACCACCTCAAGCAGCTCCTGCCATTTAAATGCTGAATGATATGGATGGAAAGGATGCTGTACTGAACCACCTCACTCTCTTGGCAGGGGGATCGAATTCATCCACAGAAGATTCAATTTCAGATTGAGTAAGTGTTGAATCAGTAATTGCGTGTCTGTGTGTGTGCGTGCATGGAGGCGGGGAAGAGTGGTTGAGAAGTCTAGTGCGAAAGAAAATTTTCTTGACAAAACCAGAGTTGCATTAAGAACATATATAAGAAACAGAGTCATAATTATCGGGGTGGGGGGAAGAGTCCAGAAAGTGGCTTTCTGGAAGAAGTGGAAATAGGCAAGATATATTCCAATGATGGACACTCTGAAAACCAAGCACAGCGTCAAGAGCAACCTGATTTCCTCTGAGAACCAGGAAAGGGTTAGTTTCTGGTGCACTAGCACTGGTCTAGTTTAGCAAATAGAAAATGTTCCAATAAAAGCTATGTGTCACAAGACTACCTTAGCAGCGAGGCTGGCAACACAGCCACTCAGAGGGGAAGTTTGGGAGCTAAAAGTAAAAAGAGAGGAATAAGGAAATGAGTTTTTTCAAATTGACCTATAGTTTGCCCCTTTTCTTTTTTGTTTTTTTACCTGCCTTTCCCCAGGTTCCCCCAAACAAAGTATTTTCACTACAAGGATTAGTCTCCACCAACACCCTTCAGCAGATAATGTGGGGAATTCATAGCTTGTAGTTGGGGCCAGCTTCATGGGTGTACGGTTTGCACAGCTGCACAGGCTCGCAAGGGCAAAACACTTGCTCTGATGTTCTCCTGTTGCCATCTTGAAATTCAAATAACTTTTGAGCAAAGGATACTACATTTTTATTTTGTACCAGACCCTACATTTTTTTAAAGATTTTATTTATTTATTCATGAGAGACACAGAAGGAGAGAGGCAGAGACTTAGGCAGAGGGAGAAGCAGGCTCCATACAAAGAACCCCTTGTGGGACTCGATCCTGGAACTCCAGGATCATGCCCTGAGCTAAAGGCAGGCACTTAACCACTGAGCCACCCAGGCATCCCAAGACCCTGCAAATTATTAATGCCAGTCGTGCTTATAGTGTAATTTTGGGCCATATTATGTTAAATACAAAGCCATATATGTCTTCCCTAACCCTGGGTTTTACTGGAAAACCTTCTTTTATTAGTATGAATCCAGAAGGTGCACCCAGCACCCAAGATAAAGGTCACAAACCAATAGATCCTCTAAAGATGATCATGCACATCATAAATGAGTGCAGGGGCAGCCTGTGCTTTGGGGATATTAAAGTCTATGCAATTTAACATAAACTACCTCCCTCCTTTCTCTACACCCTCAGATCCCTAGACAGCTTTCTTGTCTGTAAAATGGGTTTTCAGAGAGATTAAATGTGAATGAAGGTGTATAAAACTCCAAGTGCAATACCCAGTGTGGAAGAGGGACTCCACATATGGGAGCTTTGGTTGTGTGTGTGCTTTCTTAGGAAATTGGGGACCAGCACCATCCTGATTAGAATTCATCTGGTCTCCTCACTGTTGCCCAGCCAGACCTGGCTCTGCAGTTCCCAGACTGCATCACACTCTCCTGCGGCCCATTGGCTTGCTCCTTGCGACCCTCTCAGAAATTACTGTTGCCCCTTTTCCATCTGGCTCCCCCACTTATCCCTAAAGACTAGCTCCTGGGTCCCCTTTTCTGAACCTTTCCCCAAATGCCCATCCTCCATCTGTGTGAGGTGATCCTTCTTTGGGCTCCTGTCTCCCTCTCTTCTCATCACTACAGCTGCACAGTGTTGCACCGATGCGTCAGCTCCTGGGTTTGTCTCCTCTGGTGTCTATATTTCCCAGTAAGGCAGGACCTGTGTCTTTAATCTCTGGCTCTGTAGTCTCTGAGTAGATGCTCAGTAAATATTTATCCTTAAACGAATGAATACATAAGTGAATAAAAGAAGGCAGGAAGAAATGAATTAATTTGTGCTCTGTGTGTGTGTGTGTGTGTGTGTGTGCGCGTATGCCCCCTAGTAACAGAACCGAGGTGCAAACCAGCCTTTCTAATAACCTGGAGATAAGCCAGCTCTCCCTTTTGAAGCTGAAAGCAGCAGGACATCATTTCCCTAAGTAAAAGGAGTGCTCGAGTTTTCAGGAATCTGGCCTGTGGCCACAGGTATAGAAATGGCAGACTTCTGGATCTGGGTTGGGGGAAGGAGCGCCATTTGAATGCAGAGATCATTTTTCTTGGCACTTGTCAAAGAAGAAGACAGAGACATCTGCATGCCCCAATGACATCACTTGGCCCTGCCTTGCACAATAGAGGAAAAAAAAATGTCAGGGCAAGTTTCCAGTTTATCTAGACATAGCTGAGCCAAGGCCAGGATTTTCCACCCCTCTTCCCACCCCTACTGATCCCAGCACTGAAAATGGCTCTTGGAGCACTGAATAAAACTGCCCTCGAAGAGCCAAACTCTTAATCGGATTTGCAGCCATGAATTCAAGGCACTGTGCCCATGTCCCTCTTTCCCTTTGTGCTTCCATCCCCCCAACCCAACTTCCATCCAAGGAAACCACTGTCTTCAGTGTGAGGGCTGTCATCGCTAGGCATTTCTTTGTACTTAAATGATATATGCATATATTCTTAAAACTATATAACACTGCTTTATATTTTTTTGAATGTTATGTGTTCCACTATGTTGTATGTATTCATCTTTAATTTACTTAAACTTATGATGTCTTCCCAATGTGATATTATAAAATTAATCCACAAGGATAGTTGTAGCCCTACTTCATTCATGATATGTAGTGGCACGCCCTTTGGTAGTATCAACTCCCTTGGGTGAACATCAAATGTGACAGAGATGCCCATTCAAGATGACCTGCATGCGTATGTGAGACAAGGCTGGAAAAGCAAAGGACATGCTACACACACGACCCCGTGTCTTCTCATCTTGGTGTATCTGGGTGTGTCATGGGGCTGGGGGTATTTGTGGTATGTTGTACCACATGTAGGTGAGGCTGATCTTATTCCATGAGCTTTGTTCACACCTTGACTAATTCTGTAATTGGATATCTCGTTGCCAGAAGAACACTAGGCTGGAAGTCAGGAACCCAGATTCTTGTCCCAGTTTTTGACAAGCACTCACATGACCTGGGGCAAGAGGTTTTACCTCCTGAATCTCTGAGTTTCCACATGGAGTATAAATGATTTCTATAAACCACACAGGTCTGAGAGAAACATGAGATGTGTTGATTGGCTGAAATGTGGAGAAATTGTTGGACTTTGTGAAGAAGGACTCAGTGATCCACTCTGCAAAGGGATTTTGCAATGGGATTAAGTTAAGAATGTTGACATAGGGAGATTACCCTGGATTAGTGGGTGGACCCATTGTGATCACGAGGGTCCTCATAAGAGGGAAACAGGAGGCTCAGAGTTGGAGAAGGAGACACGGTGCTGAAAGCACAGATGAATGTGTGTTTTGGGGGAGAGAGGAGGAGAGATTTGAAGATGCTCCATGGCTGGCTTTGATGATGAAGGAGGAGACACAGGCCAGGATATGCAATGGCATCTAAAAGCTAGAAAAGCGAGGGACAGACTTCCTCCAGAGCATCCAGAAAGAACACAGCCCTGCCAATGTCTTGATTTTAGGACTTTTGGCTTCTAGAACTGTAACCTAATACATTTGTGCTATTCCAACCACTAACTCTGTGGCACTTTGTCATAGCACCAATAGGAAATTAATACGAGGAGTGAATGAGCCCAACATGATAAAACCACTCCAGCATTTTTATCTCCTTAAGTATTTTGATTCCTTTGTGTGCCTTAAGCCAAGGCATTTCTAGCATCGCTACGTCCTTGAGTGTGGGCTACAGTTTCCCCGAGTCAATGTTGCAGTCAATACTCCAAGCAAACGTTGAGAACCATTCTCGATTATTCTATCTTAACACACTGAATCCAGGTTCTCCGTAAGTGGCCCCCTTTGATAAATTCAGCATAATCCATATTGTGTTCGTTTCTTTTATGACCTTTAGAATCCCACTCCTATTCTTCCCCGGTTTCTGTTAATATTAATTCGCAAAATCTTGCAATGTGTTAAGTGTGTGAGCCTGTTCCTTTCAGGTGAGAGTCTGCGTTTACCCACTGAATCTTTGCAGGGATCCCTGACTCCATTCTTGTCAGGAATGGAGAAATCAGGGATCTGAAGGCAGTGAGGGAACAGGCACCCCTTTGTGGGGTCATCACCTTAGGTGAGATCTTTACATGAAGTGACAGGAGACGAGGCTCTGCTTCTGCTGTTAAAGAAGCTTCATAAAGACTTAAATCTGACATCCTCCTTCTTATCTTCTCTTTCCTGACATGGTTCCCTTCTCACAAAAAAAAAGACGGTGTGAAGCTGGAAATGCACAGCCTCTGCTATAATTCAGCAGCCCGTAAAGGTAGCAGGTGCCCCTGATGTTTAGATGCATCAGCCTGTGGCTACAAAACATGAGAAACGTTTTTTAAAGGCATTCGCGGAAGTTTCCTGCCTCCCTATTGATTAAAAATAGGATTTAAACCTTGCATTAGCATATATTGTTTTCATTAAGTTTTCTGGCAAGTTGAAAACAAGTAGCCCTTATTCCGAGGGTAAGGTATCTTTACTGCTTTCAAATCCAACCAGATAAGATTAGCATCCCCAGATTCCCCGCATTTTCTTGGGACTACTGATAGTAATTACCATTAGGGTAAAAGTTCAGTTGCAGAGAATAGCTGATTTTAGTAAGAAAAGACTCTTATCACAGACTATTAAACACATTCCAGAATCATTAGGGAAAGTGCAGAAACAAATTCTGGTTTGTGCTTCTAAGAACAACTTTTAAATTACACTGCGGCACCTGGCAGTCAGGAGAGCCGCTGCTTCTACTGCAGTCAGGAGAGCCGCTGCTTCTACTGCAGTCAGACATCAAGAAGCTGCTGACCAAGGGATCAAAAGCTGCCTCTGCACTTGACGGGTTCCAGAACCACACTGGCTCTGCGAAGGTCCATGCAAACAGAAAGGAGGTTCATTGCCCACCTCAGATTTCAATCCCAAGCAAATGATACTGCTCAGCAGATCGAGATCACAACCAAAACACAAAACAAACTAAACAAAACACAAAAACCTTAGGAGCAAGGGAGTTCTAGGAGATGTAATTTTTAGCATCCTGACATTTTGTCTAGGAAGGCTGTGGGAAGAAACCAATCCATGGTGTTGGCTCACTTCCCATGAGGATTTCTGAATGAAGTACCATCAAGAACCTGTCTGGAAAACTGCAGTTGCATAACATGAGCCAAATGATTGTACTGGTGAGTGAGGGCCACACCAGGAAAATCCTCCTGGCAGTGAGCTGGGAAACAGAAGGAGCACGGAGAAGGAGGCAGGACCAGTTGCCTTTAAGGGAGGAAGGCAAGTGAGGAAAGAAATTCAGCCGCAGTGCATATGTTCCTTGGCTCAGAAATTTGAACTCTGAATTCTGTTCCATTGTTATCTTTCTGTGTTTTAGATTTTCCTTCATAGTTACTTTTATCTTTTTTTTTTTTTTAAGTCTTCCGATTCTATTCCAGAAAGGCAGGCAAACCAGTCTCTCTCCTACATTCAAGATACACAGTGAGAGCAACAGTGAGCAAGAGTGGGTTCCTGCCAGAGGGGAATTCCCTCCAGCTAGCTTCTCAATTTAAGAATTCTCAGTTTACATCGAATTTGGCAAGTGGGAGCCAAACATGCACTGTTTTTATGTTGAAGTTTGTATCTATACAATTAACTAAGTAAAAGCTAGCATGCTACATGAATGCTGATTAATCACGCCTCATTTAAATAACAACAATTAAGACATTGTTCAAGCTGTCCTGGTTTGCATATGCAAATTGTGTTTTTCTCTGCTACTGGAAACTCACTCATCACAGCTGCATGAAAAAATGTCTGGCTTATGAAGTTTTCCATCAATCTTCACATGATAATGCTTAGTTATGCTGAATTAATTAGCATTTGCAAATTAACAAATTTGACTTTCATTTACATCTACCTTTAACTCCTAGGATTGTACGATGAATCCTTAAAAGGGCTTGTGAAGAATAATCATTTAATATTAAATCAAATAATAAAACATTTAAGTTGGGAAGCACGCATGTGAAGAAGTTGGACTACAGGCGTGCTTCTGACAAATCGAACATATGGAGCCTTTCGATTTATGTAAGAGCAATGATCCCTGAGAGCCCCCAACAGTCCATGTTGGCACAGATTCTCCAGTGACTGAGATTGCTCTTTTTTCTCTATATCTCTTCTGTTTTCCATAAGCATTTTTAAACTGTTTCCTTACACGGAAATCACCAAATCCCCTCAGAATTTTACAATAAAGCAAGAGGAGGGTTATTACTTAGTCATTGCTGTTAACAGTGGTGCATTAGATTTCTAACATCTTTTATGCTCTGTGTAACCAGAACCACTTATCCCTCAGTACAATCACACCAAGAAAGACTAGTTTGTGTCATTTATTTGGATGTATTTCAGAGATTTATATACCTTAATAGAGAAGCTACCTCTAAGCCTCTAAACCCAAATCTTGGAAAATACCTGCTCCCTCTCCCACAATTATTCGGTTTAGAAGCCAATGTGCTCTAGAAGTCAACTTGGGTCCTTCTAAAAATCCAATATGAATGATTCAATAAAGAAATAGTATCCAACTTTCTCTTAATTACGTAGGTCCAGGCGCAAACCACATGGTTCTTCTGGGTCTTAAAGACTGGGTGATTGACATAAGACTTGTTCCTAGGCTGAATATGTAGCCCTGTCTTCAATTAAAGGCTTCCTTCCTCAGTGCTGTTCTATTGATTAATTTGTAATCTGCTAGAACATCTTCTTGTGTTTATTACCTAAGACACAGTTCCAGACAGGAATTCTTTGTGAAACACCTTGTCAGTGATGATTCAAACTCCAATTGTGCATCTTAATGATTTCTTGGTGAACAGATGTTATTCTGAATAATCAATTTCGTTATTCATCTGCTTCTGTCTTCTCTCATATCTTTCACAGATAATATTTATCAACTGGATAATTTATCTTAATAATCAAGAAATTAGTCACATATGCTTGTGGTGTATGGTAATTGGGGGAAAAAATTTCCTGAGACAAAGAGGGGTTGAAATAAATTGTAACTGACTAGGCAAACTGATTTCAATATTTTATTGATTCTCATAAACTATTCAAAAGCATTCAGATGTTACCATTTCTTGCCTCTCTGAAAACATAACAGAGGGCTCCTGAGCAGTAGCATCTATCTCCATAGCAAGAACAATGTCTTTGGCCTGGCTTCCTTGCCTGGTCCTATAAGGAGGGCAAAATATCCTCTATCTCCCCAGAATAAGTGGTGACTCCCAGGAAACCCACAAGTTTTTAAGTACCAGATTAATCAACCATGTTTAGTAACTTTCACATAGGCAAACACAAGAACTTGCTTCCACACTATTTTTGATAATCTATTCTGGAGAGAGCAAATTGGTCAATTCATGTGCCAACTCCAGTGAACTAATAAAAGCTTTCTGGAACTCTGCATTAAGAAGATTCTGGGGTCATATATGAATTTAATAGGAAAGAACACAGGTCAGACATCATTTCTGCTTCGAGTCACATCTTTTGCTCTGGCCTTTGCTCCAGCAATCACCTGTGCACAGGTGAGGTCTGTTACCACCTCACTTCACCTGCATTGTGTATCTTTTGTCATCTGTCCAGGGTCATCTTTGCTCCTGTTGTGGGGGTGTCTGCAGAAACTGGACCAGCCCTTCTACCAGAGGGCAACCTGTTGAGGCAACCCTTGACCTTGGGCTGGGAGCCAGTGGCCAAGTACTCCATTTCTGTCTTGCACAAACAGGCAAATCTGAAGAATATTCCAAGCTGTTTCTCAGATGATTCTCGAGATTGGGCCTCAGTTGCTGAGCAGAAATCAGCTCAACAATGCATTCGTGGATTCCCTCTTTCACCCCCTCAACTCCCCATTCCTATCCTCTGAAACCTCTTCTCAAAGTAAATTATTGCCATAAAAATTCTGATTTCTACTTCTCCTTTTTCAGGAAATCCAAGCTAGGAAAAAAATGCCACACTAATTTATTGGGGTTAGCCATGAGTGAAAAGTCCATGAGGAGTTACAACTCTAAGCTACAGAGCTGCCACATGGAGTCTCTTCCATCCTTTATAACTTAAATTCTAATAACAGAGCAGCTGACTCTACCCAGATGGTTGGTCAGCTAGAAGTTGTTTTCAATAGGTAAGGTCTAGAACCAACAAATGTTTTAACTTCGAGCTCGATCTTTGGTTCATTATCTTTAAAAAACTGGGACAAATCGTTCATTCCTATCATCACCAACAATACCAATAACATTATCTGGGTGGTTTTTTCTGGGTGTGTACTTTTTCAAAATATGGACTAAGTGTTGGGGAAGATCAAGTAGAGAAAAGCAACAACAAGACTTGCTTTGAAGCCTAAAATGTAAACGATAAAGAGAAAACCCAAGGGGAAAAGTTAAAATAATACCATGAAATAGCATATTTTAAAAGCTACATTAAAAAATAAAATAAAATACAAGCTAAATAAATGACATGAAGAAAGGCTCATTATTTTCAGAGAGACTCTCCAGGGAAGAGGTGGAAGTTGACTGAGGGGACAAAACAGGGTTTCATAGGCAAAGGCGTAGACAGGAATTTCCAGGCTGAGGACTGGCTTGGGCAGAGTGGTGTGGGAGTAATTAGCTAGTTTAGGAGAAGACATTTAGGGAAATAGAGGAGACAAATTTGGGGAGATAGGGTGGGATTAGATGATAGAGGAAGATAAAGATCAGAATTAGAAATGCGTTAAGTAGGGTCTTACTTGACTCAAATTTACTTGACTCAAACTTTTATCAACAGTGCTTCATCTTTTGGATCAGAAACAGTAAGAAAGTATCTCAGGTCACATAGAACACAAATAAGACCACAGTCTGCTCTTAAACATTACAACTGCTCCCCTACTCCCCCCCCCCCCCATATCTTGGGAAGACTAAAGAGTAAATGTGGGAAATTTAAATAATGCTTGAACACAGGAGAAGCAAAAGGCAAGAATTTACAGTTTAAGCCTTCAGTTTCAAACCTGGATACCAGTGTTTTACTTTAAATATTTTATTTTAAGTAATCTCTACACTCAACATGGGGCTTGAACTTATACCCCTGAGATCGAGAGTTGGGTGCTTTTACTGATCAGGTCAGCCAGGTGCCCCACCAGTGTCTTTTTCTGAACTAAGTCACTATTCTTTATAGAAATCATCTCTAGATTCCAAGACTTAGAAGATGGTCTGAGATGCTTAGGAAGCATTACAGGCTTGACCACCAGGGGACCTGGGTGGCTCAGTAGTTGACCGTCTGCTCAGGCCATGATCCTGGGATCCCGGGATCCAATCCTGCATCGGGATCCCCGCAGGGAGCCTGCTACTCCCTCTCCCTATGTCTCTGCCTCTCTTTCTGTGTGTCTCCTGAATAAATAAGTAAAATCTTAAAAAAAAACAAAAACAAACAAACAAAAAAAAAACGAAAAAGGGCTTATATATTAAAGAGTTAAAATGATTCAGCAAGTGAGGATGGAGCAGGAAAAAACTTGAAAATCTGCAGTGGGAAGAGGGACTGAGCTGCCACTTTTTAATTGTATTTCTTCCTTTTTATTTTGTATTCTTAATATTATAAAAAATGCATTCACTTCACAAATATTTTTTGAATGCTTACTGTGTATGATGGAAAGGTTATCAGAACACATATTTGGAGTCAAAGCTGCATCCAAATCCACATTCTGCCATTTTTAGCAAACTGAATATAGTTTCAAGTCCTCAATTTCCTTTTATGTAAAATGGGAGAAATGGTACCCACCTTATAGTCTACAGTAGGAATTGTGCCTGAAAAATCCCTATAGAAAGTGACTGATTAAGTGAAGCTTTAAAATTTTTAAGTTTTATTTTCTATTTCATCAAAAAAATATTAAAAGATCTATGCTGTGCACTAGGGTATCAGTGAATTTCCTAGTTATAATTTCAGCAGTTGGTTAGAACTTAAATGTCTCCATTAAATTTTTACATTTGGTCAGAGCTTAACTTTGGTTAAGACCTAAATATTTCCATTAGATTTTTAATTTTCTGTAAGAAATCCTAACCTGCTTGTCATTTAGGGATGGTCAAGTCAATTTCCATGGATTTGATTTCACTGCTTCCTCTCTGATTGAAAAACAAGTAAACCGAAAGAGCTTTTTATTTGTTTCACAAGATTCTACTCAAATCACTTGGAAAATCTGTTTTCTATATTCTCATTCAAAAATTCTCTCCAGCAATCTTAAAAATGTGCAGTAATTTTTTTATTGCTTCTACCATTCTGCTTTGAGTTTAATTCTGTAAGATTCCATTATTAAAGCTTTTGGTAAGTGATCACTATGATTATATTACATCAGAAACTCAGCCTGTAAATTTTCTACAATTAATGATTTAAACAAGCTTCTTAATACTTAGATTTCCTTAGGCAAAGATAATAGAATGGATAAAAATTTCAGAAATTAGCAAAATGCCTAATATTCATAATACACCTGTTGTCTTTGGTAGTACTGTGGTAGTGTTTCTATGGAATGAAAAGCTTTGTGCAAGTTGGAAAAATACTTAAGAGTGACCTGACAATGTCACTCTTTTTTTCGTTAACCTGTAGGAAAATAACAACAGAAAAGCACATCAGAAACATCATAGTCTTAGTTTCAAGAGCTACTTTTGTCTGAAAATGGAAAAAAAAAATCTACCATATTTACCCATAGTTGACATGTCTCCATCATTTAGAAAGGAGGGCAAAAGTTTGTAGCAAAATGTGATTTCAATCAGTAGCTTGAGGCATCCAACAAAGATATATTGACCCTACAGTGTCTCTTTCCAAGTACGCTGTGCAAGCAAGTATTTTCCTCACAAAAGACAAAACCAGTCACTGTTCAAAACCAACATGGCTAGGTTGAAAATATCGGCAACATCTGTGAATTTCTCTGCAAACCCATCAGCAGGAACAGGCGGTAATTTAACAGCCAAATAAGCAAAGTAAATGACTCTACAGAGAACTCCTTTATACAGGATGGGCTGTGGGGGCTGATGCAATCAAATTACTCAGGCTGTCCCACTGAGTTTGCAATTTTCTTCTCCAAATATAATGCCAACTATGGTGGCTGCTGCTATAACCACCTAGGTCTGAATATCCTCTACTTCCTACCACCCATCTGCTACTCCACTCAAAGAGGACAGCTCCATGTTTTCCAAACCTGTTATAAACTTGTAGCTTATCTTTGCTCATGCTATTCCCTCTTCCTAGAATGACTTGTGCTTATTTCTTTCCTTGAAGAAAGACTACTCATTCTTCTAAATCTTGGTCACACCACTATCTTCCCTCAGAAGGCTTTCTAGGCACCCTGCCTCCCAAAGGTGTGTCATAGAACACTTAGTCATCATTTATCTTTTGTTATGGACTTAATCATGTCCCCCGCCCCTCCAAAATTCATATGTTGAAGTCCTAACTCCCAAGACCTCAGAATGTGATTGTATATGGAGATCGGGTCTTTATGGAGGTGATTAAAGCTAAATGAGCTCATATGGGTGGGCTCCAATTCAATATGGCTGATGTCCTTATAAAATGAGAATAGGACACAGGCATACACAGAGGGAAAACCATAAAAAAAAAAAAAAAAAAAAAAAACCCGGGGGAAAGCAGCTAGTCAACAAACCAAAGAAAGAAATCAACCCTGCCAACAATTGCTCTCATGCTTCCAGCCTCCAGAACCATGAAAAAAATAACTTCCTGTTATTTAAGTCCCCTGTGGTACTTTGTTATGCAGCCCTAGCAAGCTAATCCACTTCTCCAGCTCCTCCTGCCAGAATGAGTCCCCAAGACCAGAATGATGCCTGAGTCCCCCAGTATGGGCTCAGTAAGTGGTTATTGAATGAAATAAATTGAAGATGGAGCAGAACAGGGGCATGGATAAGAAACTGGTAAAGGAATTACTTGTCACATTGACAGAGATGTTCACCCCTCTTCTAGTAGAAAAGCTTTTTTGTTAACTACAAATCTGATTTTCCAAAGCAAGGGTTTCAAGTACCTGGGTGGCTCAGTTGATTAAGCATCTGCCATCAGCTCAGGTCATGATACCAGGATCCTGAGGACTCCCTGCTCAGCGAGGTGTCTGCTTCTCCCTCTGCCCCTCCCCCTGCTTGTGCTCTCTCTCTCTCATGATCTCTCTCTCACAATTTTTTTTTTTTAAAGCAAAGATTTCAAGATGAAAAAAGAAACAGCTTCTGAACATGGTTTCCCTTGCTCTGCTAGCCAATGTCCAGGCAAAGGCCAAAAGACGCCTGTTAATACAGAATAGCTGACGTCAGCAAGAAGTCCCGTCCACCTCAGTGGTGAGTTGTAGGTAGCACTGCTTGTATTGATAAACATTTCCATCTCACACTCTGAAAATTCTAGTCCTATAGTTGGATATCTAGTCCTCAGAAGTAAATCTCTTTAAGATGGCATTATTCTCAAAAGCCAAGATAAGGAAACAACCCATGTGTTTGTCAATGGTGAAGGGATAAAGAAAACGTGATATATATACAAAATGGAATATTATTCAGCTTTAGCAAAGAAGGAAACCCTGTCATTTGCAACAACATGGATAAACCTGGAGGGCATTTATGATGAATGAAATAAACCAATCACAGAGAAAGACGAAGACTGTATGATCTCATTTACATGGGAATCTAAAACAAAACAAAACAAAACAAAACACCGAAAACCTCAAACTCATAGAGACAGAGGGTGGAAAATTGGTTGCCAGGGGTCAGGGGCTGGGAATAGGGGAAAAGGTTGGTCAAAGGGCACAAGCTTCCAGCTGAACAATGGATGCATAAGTTCTGGGGTCTAATGCACAGCATAGTGACTATAGTTAATCATATCGTATTGTACATTCTAAATTTGCTCACAGACTAGATTTTAAGCCTTCTCCGCCGTGAAAAGCAAAACAAAACAGAACAAGAATGCAATTATGCAAGGTGATGGGTATGTTAATTAACTTGATTGTGGGAGTTCTTTCACAACGCATAAGGATAACAAGCCATCACATTGTACACTCTAAATAAATTATAATTTTATTTGTCAGTTATACCTCAAGAAAACTAGAAAAAAATAGCTGTCAGTCTCTGCCCCATCTCTTGTTATTTTAATAACTTTTAAGCTATAATTTATTTATTGATATGTTAAAATCCATTAATTTTATACATTAACTTTGTACATATAACTTTCAAAACACTCAGCCTTATAATTTATTTATAGATCCTTTTTAGTTCTATGAGTACACAAATAATGCACATCATCTCATCTACAAATAATGATACTTCCCACCCCCCTGCAATCCTCATATGTTTACCTCTTATCTTATCTCGCTCTGCTGTCTAGAACTTCCAGTGTAATGTTGAAATGTGGTGAAAGCAAACACTTTTGCCTTGGTCTTATTATCACGTGGTGAAGTCTTCAATGTTTGAGCAAAAAACTCGAGGGGGTTTTTTTGGTGCTCTTTATCAAAGAAGTGCTCTTCCATGACTAAGTTAAGAGAGAGTTTCATCATGGATGGATGCTACATTATATAAGTTGTTTTTCTGCGTTTCTTAGGGGTGATTTTTTTCTCTTTTAATCAGTTATTGTGGTGACTTATACTGATTTTCTAATATTAAACTAATCTTGCAACTAGGCATGATGGATTATGATTTTCAAATATTACTGGAATTGTTTGGCTCATGATTCGCATCTGTATTTACCAGTAAGACTGGGCTGTGATTCTCTGGAGGTCCTCCTCAGATGTGACAGATGAATTCATAAAGAAAATGTGGTGTATACAGACAATGGAATATGAGTCAGCCTTGACAAAAAGGAAACCGTGCCAGATGTGACAACGTGCATGAACCTGGGGGACATCGTGCTAAGTGAAATAAACCAGTCACAGAAGGACGAAGACGACGTGATGATTCCACTTACACAAGGAATCTAAAATAGGAATCCAACTCATAAAACAGAGAGGAGAACGGTGGTTGCCAGGGACTGGGGGGCTAGGAGCAGGGCCACAGGGAGCTGTTGTTCAACAGGTTAAAGCTTCAGTTATGCGAGATGAACAAGTTCGAGAAATCTGCCGTACAACATTGTGCCTACAGTCAACAACACACTATTAGGTACCCCGAAATTTATTATGAGGATAGCTATCGCGTTAGGATTTCTTACTGCAATAAAAATTCAAAAAAATTTAAAAAGTAGCACTGGTCTCGTGCACTTGGTTGGCACTTTTTTCTGTTCAATAATAGGGATATGATGTAAGTGCTTTTAATAATTTTATTATTTTTGACCAATGTATTAAGGAACCATTTGCCTGCAGCAAAATTTCATACATTTTATTCATACAAGTCAACGGCTTTTGCCAAACGTCTATGAGGTACACCCACGGGAGGCACAGAGCATTTCCAGCCCTCTCTTCCATCGCTTGCGTCCCCGCGCTGCCCGTTTCCATCACCAGCACCTGCCCCAGGAAGCCACTCATCGACCTTCTAGTGCACAGATAGGTTTTGCTTGCTCCAGCAGTTCACATAAATAGAACCATGCAGGTGTGACCGGCTTCTTCCACTCAGCAAACGGTGGAAGATGTTGACCGGGACTAGTTCGATGGTGGTGGCAGCACCAAAGCTGTGCTCCCAGCCGGTGGGAGTCACCCTTACCATCACGTCCTGGGCGTGATCCCCTATGATCCTTCAAACGTGGCTTCTCCCAGCTGAAGGCCACACGGACCGGCCTCCTGTCTCAAGCCTCTGACAGTGCTTCTCCGTAGGCTACAGTTTGATGTAGTTGAGATTTCACGCTGTTGGTTGCTGTGGCCTTGTGGCTTTTAGGCAATTTCTGATAGAAGACAGAAACTCTGTTTTAACTCTGCTGTTTCAATCCTGGAAATTGGGGGCTTTGTACATTAGGCTAGAGTTTGCTGCTCTGGCCACCTTGGAAAGCTCTGCTGCTCCCCACCTCCTCCCAAACCTCTGACGTGGATGCCTCAGTCAGGTCTTACTGAACTGCCACACTTCCCCCCACACAGCTCTGGCCCCTTGTCTCCTTCACATCACCCTAGAGTATGGCCTTTGAAGCATTTCTGATTCTCTGAAGGGATCCGGCTGCCTTGGTTGCTTACTTGACTTCAGTTCCTTTCCGTCCTAGAATGGAAGCAATATTTGAAATAATCCCTGATACCAAAAAGGCTCTAATAGATATTTGTGAATGAGGACACTAAAAAAGTTATCCATGGGACCTTCTGGTTTATAGATCAGTCTCCTATATGTTACTTTAACATAAACTGTTATCTGTAGGGCTGATCTTTCTTGATCGGTTTTGAGTCTATCAAAACCACGAACGCAAAAAGTCAAGGGGACTCTGGGACAAAGCAGTAGCTAGTCTAAGAAGCCACTTGTTTGTCCTTCAGTCTCACTCTTTCAACCCAGACCTGTAGCTTGACAAAAACTGAGAAGAAGCATTCTATTCTCAACAGCTACCTGGATTTAGGATCCTTCATTGGCGGTTACTTTTCTTTTCTTTCTCTGAAGATGTTATTTTTTTATTTATTCAAGAGACAGAGAGAGTGAGGGAGCCGTGGGGGTGGGAGGTGGGGGGGAGGAACAGAGGGAGAGGGACAAGCAGACTCCATGCTGAGTGCGAGCCCATTGTGGGGCCGATCTCAGGACCCTGAGATCACAACCTGAGCTGAAATCAAGAGTCAGTTGCTTAACTGACTGAGCCACCCACAAACCCTGGGCAGTTATTATTCTGGGAGTGAAGCCTTTAATTCAAGGAGGTAATATTTTTCTGAAACACTCTTTAAGCATGTGCACCTGTAGGAGGCAGAACAGCACCTCCCAAGGATGTCCATTCCCCGATTCCCAGATAGAACTAAAATTGAAGGTCTTAAAATAGAGATATTATCCTGGATTATCTGGGTGAACCCAATCTGACCTAATGAGCCCCTAAAGGCAGAGAATGTTCTCTGGCTGGAGACCAGGGTTGCGGCAGACGTAGAGTCAGGGAGATTCCAAGAAAGGGAAAGCAAGGACATTGCTGATCCTTGATATGGGCCCTCCTGTGAGGACTCAAGAGGAAATTTAGGGTGGCTCCTATCTGACCACCAGTAAGAAAATGAGGCTTCAGTCCTACAGCTTCAAGGGACCTGCCTCTGACACCAGCCCAAATGAGCCTGGGGAATAGATTCTTCCCTTCCACGGTTTCCCAAGACCCCGATTTCAATGAAGCCAGCTGAGATCACCCCAGCTTCTGGTCTCCAAACTGTGAGATCATGAATCTGTTTTGTTTTAAACTGCTAAGTATGGTAATTTGTTACAGCAGCCATAGCAAACAAACAGCACTCTATTTGAAAATCGTAATTCCTTGACTCAGCACTATTGATGAATTATCAATGAATAAGTATATTCATTGATTTGTTACTGATTTTTATGGAAGTGATTTGATTCCAATTTTCTTTCTTTAAAAAAGATGTATTTATTTATTTGAGAGAGAGGGAGTGAGAAAGAGGGTAGGAGCACGGGCAGGGGAAAGGCAGAGGGAGAGGATCTTAAGCAGACTCCCTGCGGAGCACAGAACCTGAGTCAGGACTTGATCTCAGGACATGAGATCATGACCTGAGCCACAATCAAGAGTCAGGTTTTCAACCGACTGAGCCACCCAGGCACCCCGATGCCTATTTTCTGAAGGAGGAAATTCCATGTAAAGAATTTGCTCTCTGTTCTTACATATAAAGACATCAAACACTTCTTATGATATGTAAGGACTAATTCCTTAGTTATTCAAGAACTAATGCACAATAATGTGGCCATAGTTAGTAGCATCATCTTGCCTGCACATCAAATCATCACATTGCACACCTTAAATATATACGATTTTTTAATTGTCAAGTATACCTCAATAAAACTGAGGGGGAAAAAGAAAATAAATAAGTAAAAATAAATAATTTGCTCTTTGTTTTTACTCACAAATGTCTTACTTTGTGATATGAAAGAACTAATTACACCTACAGCTCTTTAACTCTTTCACATAAATATATAAGTGAATGCATTTCATTATTTATGTAAATGAATTGTGATTAGCTGCCTTCGATTAATTCTATGATTAATATAACTAATATTGTTTGAGTGACTATTATGTGCCAGGTGGTTGGGGACATGACAGAAAATGAAACAAGAAATAGTCTCACTCACATGGAGCTTATGTTCTAGAAAGGTAGAAGAGACTGGAGAGGGGATTTACAGGGAATGGTGTGTATGGTTGGATTGGAGGTCTTAGGGGCTGCAGTGTGATGAGGGAAATACTGAGAAACTGATGCTCAGACCAAGACGCACAGGAGCTGAAGCTTGCCTGGCATGTGGAGGAGCATGAGGAGAACGGAATGCAGCAGGTGCGTCAGGGAGGTGGCTGAGGCGTGAGGCCAGGCCACCGCGTCAGCAAGAAGTGAGTCCCTGGAGGGTTGGGGCAGGGCAGGGGGGTGGCATGCCTGCCTGGGATGTGGACAGGGCCTCTCTGGCTGCTGGGGGGAAGACAGGCTACTGCGGAGCAGGAGGGAAGCGGGAGCACCTCCCTGGAGGACCTCCCCAGCGCAGTCCTGTGTTGACACGAAGACCTATTTACCGCACACATCTGTGCTTGTGTGTAAACACCTACACGCTGATAACATCTCCCTCTGTGGCAGATAAGAGCCCGTCAGACTTAGAACAGTCACCCCGGCTTTCTTGTTATACCTACACCGCTGTTCTCTCTAAAACTGAACCCACATGTGAAAATCACCTGTGTTTGTTCCTCTTGACATGCTAAAGAGCTTCACTTACCCAGTAAGGCAACTCACAATTGTGATAGCAAGAAAAAAAATTAAATTGCCGTGTATTTAGTCCTCTACTTACGCATTTTTCTCTGGCAGCTTTAGCAGATGGCTTCTCAAACCAATGCCTGCAATTCAGCCAAGTGGGCTCTCCCTCAGTAGGAGGTAACCCAACCACCTGAAGAGAGAGGACCTTCTAACTTAAAATAATAGTGTCTTGGGAAATCAAAATTTACATAGAAATTTTTTTCTTTTCTTTTTTTTTAGAAATTTACATAAAACTTACTCCACAAATCTAGAAATCAGAATTTACATAGAAATTTACATAAAACTTACTCTGCATCTCTAATCATTCTCGATGCTTACATTTCACAAAATGCAAAGGATTTTTGTTTGGTTTGTTTTTTTGCATTTACTGCTGATTCACTGTGAAATCCATCATACACTTAGTTGGTGCTCGTTAAAAACGTGTTGAAAAATTACTTAATTTTGCTATGAAGTCAACCGATCACAGCGGAAGGCCGAGCCAGTCCTGGGAATAACTGCGAAGGTCAAATGCAGGCGGGAAAGGTACTTCCAAGGGGCCAATTTGCTTCAAGATATAGTCTGCTACTTGATGTGATGAGCACTGGGTGTTATGCTATATGTTATGCTATATGTTGGCAAATTGAACTCCAATAAAAAAAAATCAATTAAAAAAAAGGATACAGTCTGCTAAGGACACCGGGGCTGTTTGGGAAATGCGAAGAGTCACCTGGAAAGATACTTTCTCCAAACTTCCCAGAATTTTGAATCGAAAGAAGAAACAAGTGGCTACTTAAAAACACTGAAAAAAAAGTAAAAATAAATAAATAAATAAAAACACTGAAGGATTGCAAACGTCCAAGGTCCTGAGGCGCTCATGGCCCTGCGCCCACAGGTCTATCAGAACTGTGACATGTAGGCAGTTGGGCCCTATTTTCAACAACTTTTGAAACTTGCAACAATTAACAGCGTTCTTCTCAAGAAGAAGAAGAAGAAAAAGGCTTCAAGCCTGGGCTTTCATGTTTAAAGGAACTCCCCACAAACACTGTTTCTGAGCTACACTTTTTTCTATCTTCTAGTGGAAATTATAACCACAGGTTACCATGTTTTCTTTCCTGTGTTTGAAAACCACATGTGTTTTAGTGAAAACATTAGGGTGAACAATGAAATGCAAGACTTTAAAATACCAGGTAGCTGTCAATGGAAATGGAAATGTCTTACTTATGGCTTCCTCTGCTGCAATAAATTCTAATAAGTTGAAAATGTTAACTTTTAGCCAATCTCAATGCATACAAATCAATTATCTGAGATCAAAGTAGTTATCTGGAGTAAAAAAAAAAAAAGGACAAATATTTGTCAGAGCCATGTTATTGTATACCTTATGGATTTTTGACATTGTGATAAACATATTGTCCATCCCAACGGAGGAAGCAGAGGCTTAGAGAGATGGATCTCCCTCATATCCATGTGGCTGGTCAATAGTGAAGCTCGGTCACAAATCTGGGCTTCTACGCTTCTAAAGTCCATACACTCTCCACCAGACCTCCCTAACTGTATTCGTAATATAGCAGATCATGTTAGAAGGGGAGAGGGGTACATGGAGTGCGGGCTTACTTACCAACTTCCACATGTCATATTTAATCTAATTCTTACCTGTGAGGTAGCTAAATGGGAGCAAAGAAGTATTATAAAATGTGTTGAGCAACTACTATGCAAGCAAGAACTTTAAATGTCATGGGGAGCCTTTTATAATCAAGATTTGGGTGCTGTAGGAGCCCCTGGGTGGCTCAGCAGTGGAGCATCTACCTTCAGCTCAGGTTGTGACCCCGGGGTCCTGGGATCGAGTCCTGCATCTGGCTCCTGGCAGGGGGCCTGGGTCTCTGCCTCTCTCAGTGTGTCTCTCATGAATAAATACAATAAAATCTTAAAAAAAAAAGATTTAGTTGCTGCTGAAGGTACAGAAATAGGTGATCGTGCTTCTATAAGGCTGTCAGAAACCAAGTAAGTTGACACCTAGACTTTTCTGAAAGCAGCGCTTGAAAATTCCCTCTATTTCTCAGAGATCCTCAGCAGGAGCAGAGGCCCCTCAGGACCAAGGGGTGAAGAGACTTGCACCCTGTGCCAGGCAGCGTCCTGCTTCAGGTTCTGTGATGGGAAGGGGAGGGGAGGGGGCCCCCCCGGGGCCCTCAGCCTGGATGGCCAGCACCTGCCACAGTGGCTCCCTTGCTCCTGCGATGCTCCTCCCTTCTCTGGGCCCCGCTGGCCGCTCAGGGCGGCTGCTCCCTGGGAGAGTCTATCCCAGCACCTGACCCTGGAGCTCTGGCTGTTGTAGAAAATCAATTTTGTCTACTATGATCCGTGCTCGGTTCCAGCCCCTCAGGAGGCTATCCGCAGATCACATCGCTCCTTTGTGAGCAAAGAAATATTTGAAAAACAGTAATAAAGGAACGTGAGTGTTCTCCAAAGGTCTTTATACCGAGCTAACATATAGATTTGTCTTTCTGCAGTGTAGCAACTTTTCTTTTGTAGAATTTCTTTTTTTTAATATTTTATTTATTTATTCATGAGAGATGCAGAGAGAGAGAGAGGCAGAGACATTGGCAGAGGGAGAAGCAGTCAGGGAGCCCCATGCAGGACTCGATCCCGGGCCGAAGGCAGACACTCCACTCCTGAGCCACCCAGGCCTCCCAGCTACTTTTCTTTTGAAATAAATATTTTCAGCTCCTTAACTAAAGAAGTACAATGAAGCATAATTGAACAATTAGGAAGACAAGCAGACAAGTTCTTAGCAGTCAATCTTACTGTTTAATATGCTTTTTCAATCCTCGGTTTTCCATTGTATAAACCTTATGTCTCATTAATGCAAGTAAAACTTGTCTGGATGATTCTCTGTTGCCTTTGTTTCCCTGTTAGGACAGTTACTTCACAATGCTTTAGTCTCACGGACATGCCATCTCCACGTTGGGTGGTCATGATTAACTCCCACTTGTACTTCGTGTTCTTGATTGGATCACATTTAGAAATTGGGTTGAACTGCCTTTTGCCCAAGTTGAAAAAACATTTTGTGTTTTTTTTTTTTTTTAATTTTGGGGGCATTTGCCAACTGATTATAATGAGGAACTTTCATTTTTCTTTACTGGGTATCTGATCTTTAATAGAACAAATATTTTGCATCGTCTGCTCTGTACAAGGTGTGGTGGTAGGGATACAGGGACGCCACATAAATCCATACCGAGGAGATGTCGATGGGCTGCCACTCAGCAGGAGTGGCAGGGTGTGTCACAGGATTTCAGAGAGAGAGAGAGAGAGATCACTGTGAAAACAAGAGGTGAGGAGGAGGAGCCTAGAATTATAGCAAGGAGATTCACAAGGACTGGAAACACCATCTTGCCTAATTCCTTTACTCATAAAGCAAGAAAATTAAAAAAAAAAAAAGGGACTCAAAAGTATTAATGATTTGGGGTGACACTGTCATCATACTTAATTTGTTGGCTTCCTAAAAAGCACAAAGAGAGAGGAAGATAGAGACAGAAACAGAAAGAGCAAGAAATAGACAGAAGCAGGGAGACAGAGATAGAGACAGAGAATCACAAAGAGATAGAGAGACAGGAAGAGAGAATACATCTGCTCTCACTGTCCACATTCACTGAATTCATCAATTCTCCATTACCTGGGACACCAAACCTGTTTCTGCCTATACAGAAAGGCCTTTATGAATATGATAATATTGCAATCCATCTTCAAATAGTTTTTTTTAAATTAAATCTATTTAAACTAAAACAAACGAATAAACAAAAAACAGGTCACCCATTTCTCCTGCCACCATCTCCCACCTCTGGTAACCACAGATATGTTCTCTGTATCTGAGTTTACTTGATTTTTGTTTGTTTTAGATTCCACGTACAAGAGAGATCACATATAATGGCAATTTGTCTTTCCGTCTGTTATTTCACGAAGCGTAATGCCCTTGAGGTCCATCCATGTTGTTGCAAATGACAAGATTCCATCCTTTTTTTTTTTTTTTTAAATGGCTAGGCTAGGTAATATTCCATTATATATATGACATTTTCTTTGTCCATTCATCCACCAATGGACACTAAGGTTGCATCCATATCTCGGCTATTATAAATCATGCTGCAGTGAACATGAGGTGCAGATATCTTTTTGGAATAGCATTTTTGTTTTCTTTGGATAAATACCCAGAAATTAAATTGCTGAATCATATGGTGGTTCTTTATATAATTGTTAGAGGACCCTCCATTCTGTTTTCCATAGTGGCTGCACCAATTTACATTTCCACCAACTGTGCATGAGGGTTCTTCCCCTTTCTCCACATCCTTGCCAACACTTGTTATTTCTAGTCTCTTTCAAATAACCTTTTTATTGGGGTTGATACAGACAGGAAAGTACAGAAGCCACAGATGTACATCTAGATGAATTTTTGCAAAGTGAACATATCTAAGTAACCTACTTCTTATATCAAGTGATCAAAATATCACCAACGCAGCATAGCCATCCTAACCCCTCTTCCCAGACACTACACCCCCACCTCCCCAAATGTAGCAACTGCAATCCTGACTTCTCATAACATAAATGTATTTTACCCATATTTGAATTTTATGTAAATGGAATCACACAGTATGTATCTTTTAGACCAGGCTTCTTTCACTCAATGTTACAATTCCAAGATTTGTTTGTACCCTAGCACTAGTGCGTTAATTTTCACTGCTGCATCGTGCCCATTGATTGACATACCACAGCTTAATTATTGCATTTTACATTGATGGATGCTTGAGCCATTTCCAGGGTGAGATGATTATGAATAGTACTGGTGTGAATATGTTGTACCTATCTTTTAGTGCATATCCATTTCTGTGGATTGTGTGTTCCTGTGTGCCTGGATCATGGAATATGCACCTACTCAGCTTCAATAGATACTGCCAAGAAGTTTCCCAAAGTGGTGTTAATTTGCATGAGAATTCTGCTTTCTTCATAACCTCCCCATAATGTACATAATGGACTCACTATTCCCAGGGAGTCACAAAATAGATGGTGGAATTTTTGGAATTTTCTTCTTTAGCTAAGAAATAAAAGGGAGAATTTAAGTTTAGAACCATGGAAGAGGTCTCCATTCTGTCCAAATGAAATTGAAAAGGAAAGAGTGTGAATCCGCAAAAAAGTAAGTAAATAGAGAGAGGTTTGGAAAAACAAATACACGTACAATAGTTTTTTTAATTCTTTTAAGTTCTTTGACACTTTGTGGAACATGCAGAAGGCCACAATAACCTCAAGAACCTATGTCTAAACGCTTCAGTTGATTGCTTGTTTGGTTTCTTTCTTGAGGTTCTTACTAGGTTCCTAGGAAAAGTAGAAGCTGGGTAATAACATGTAGCAGCTAGACTTTTCTGCACCTTGCTGTGTTTCACCCAGAAGCCTTTTTAAATTCTTAAGTTTTTAAGTCTTTTTAAGTTCCCTTGGCAGGTCAAGTCACAAGACATGACGTTCTCAAGCAACAGCTTTCTTGTCTTTTTGCCTGGAGACAAACTTTCTTAGTGTGATTAAAATTAATCCACATTTCTGCAGCCCTCCCAGATTTATGTAACACCCAAACTTATTTACTTAATCTGGCAGTCAGGATCAGTAGCTTTCACCTGACCAAAATCTTTTTCCTCTAGCTTAATGTGCATGATCCAGCTAGTAAACAGGGAGTTCGTGGGTTGGTTTTTTTTTTTTTTTTTTTTTTCACAGTGAAGGGACACTGCTAAAACAAGTTATATTTGAAGGGGGGAAAAAACCCATTCTGTAGAGTTATAAAGGCAGATTTAAACAGTGGCATTGTTCATTCTTGAAGGTATTTTGTGTAGGGGGGGAATAATTTTTGTCATTTAGTAAAAAGCAAAGCAGCTAGTCCTACTTAGAGCAACCACAGAATTACAATCATTTAATTCCTTGGTAATAATTCCTTGACAAAATATCAACAAATCAAGTAAAAATCAGACATTAAAAAATATCTCATTGATTGTAAACTACACGTGTGATGTACATGGTTTTAGCTTGTATCTCAAGACTTGTACCCTCAGCCATGAGGAGAATAAGAGAACAAAGAAATAGTCATTTTTCTATTTTGAGCTTGAGGGAATTAAAGTTTCTTTTATATACATGCTTATATTTTTCAAGTTTTCTGTGATGAGTATCCATTACTTTACAATCAGGCAACAAGTAAAATTTATTTTTAAAATACAATAATTCCCCAAATTACACATAGTTAAAAGTTGGTAAGGAAATATACCAAAATTTTCATTGCCTTGGGTTGGGGAATTGTGAGTAATCTTTTTCCTGTTTTTACTTGTCTCTAATTTCTAGATATGTGTGTGTATGTGTACATGCAAATAAATTTGTAACTTTTATCATAGGAAAATAATGTTATTTTTCAAAATCTACTTGCAGAATGTGGCCTGGATTTTTAGCCTTCGTAGATGGTGGCCGGAATTCTCCAAACCCAATTAGTGAGGTCCAAATGAGCCCCACCTGGGTTCCAATTCTGGCTCTGCCACTAATTTGCTATGTGATACTGGATAAGTCACTTATCTTCTCTGAACCTGAATCTCATCTGTAAAGTGTGAATAATAACACCCATATTATGAGATTGTTACAACGGCTTAACAGATGATTTATGTAAAATACCATGGCACAAATGCTCTACAAATGGTAGTTGATCAAAGTACAGCATTCTCAAGGTTTTCTAGGGATCAAAGTACTTTATACTTTGATACAAAGTACTTTATACTTTGTATACAAAGTACTTTATACCCATTCATAAATTTGACAGGTTTCATCAAAGTACTTTATAGGCCTCGTCTACTTTATTCTCCCTATGAAATTTGCAGGAAGCAATATGACTATCTCCCCCTTTTATTGATTTTAAAACAGAGGACAGAATTTTTAAAATAATGTATGTTTGTGGTCTATTTAGAAAAGTAAGTGTATCTTCTAATCTGAAATGCCATGTCCTTGATTTTTTTTTAAATTATTTTTGAAATATAGCCAAAATAGAATGAATGGCACATCAGTTTGGAATCCACAACATAGTGATTCTATACATTTAACTGTGGTTCTTGAGCATATCTCCATCAAGTTCAAATAGGTGAGAAAACATTAGTTTTTCATTATTTTAAATGTTGCATAAATGTACAAATAAAAGCTATTGCTATGACTACTTAAATATCCCAGTTTTTTCTTTAATCATCAGAGTACATTTATTCAAGTACTGGGCAATTTGAGTGTGTATGTGAGTGTGTGTAATTAATGTGTAAAACTGAGACAAAACATCTACTCCCCAAAAGATATATTGAATCCCAAGTGTAGTGCTTTACTTCTTTTGTTTGCTGACTCTGTCAAATAATGAGCAGAAAAAAAGAAAAAGAAGAAAATGTCAGCTTGGATCTACTTACAACTTATGAGCCAATATGAGTTTAAAAAAATAACCAGTCTCTAGGGTTGCCATTTCAGGTCAAAACCAAACATTTCAGGGATGAGATGGTTGGGTTGGGGGATGAAGTGTGACCATGCAACAGCACACCTAACTGACTCACATAACAGCAAAATATGGTCAATTTAGCCTCATTAGACCAGTGTTCTGACTAGAGGGGAAAAAATTACTCATATTTTTTCCACAAAATTTGTAAAGTGAATGGCTGAGACTCTGGTGTAGGCCAGAAAGCTGTATACAAAGAAGAAAGTAAGGATTTGCCATGCTTCCTATGCTGTGTATGACTTCCTTAAAAGTATTTGAATATTTTATCCAGTGAATATATTTAAATAGCAATCAGTACTAGAAGCAAATTATATTACATTCCCCATCACTGACAATCAGAACTTTCTTTTAATTGGCATTTATTTGCAGAATTTTAAAGTTAGAAGAAACCTGATAGACTCTCCCACATAGTCCAACATGAATTCTCTGTGTGTGTATTAATCAAAATAAAATCATAAATGATGTGTGTTTGAGGGTAGGATGAAAAAGGGAGTATTGAGGGGCAGGTGTGGTTTTTGCTTTTTTTTACAAAAGGGATTGAGGGAATAAAGTGGTTTCTTCTAAAGTAATATGCCTTCACTGATAGATATTCAAATCCTAGGCAATTGCATTATGTCAAATGGTAGAATTATAATAATCCCATTCATAAATTTGACAGGTTTCATCTTGATTTCTTCCTCTGGGATTCACAGATTAGTTCTCAGATTTATTAGTCTTCCCGGGGGAGAATTTCTCATCAGATGTACAGTCTTTTTGACTTTCAGGCTGCTTTTACTTTCCAGTGGAGGAGAAGCACTAAAAAGGGGTGTCTAATCAATATTTCTTTAGTTTCAGACCAATTTTTATATACATTTGGACCATACTCATTATGCTGATATTCTTGGACTTACCAAATCCAAAGCTGTACCTATGGGTCCTTAGAAATACTAGACCTTTCCTTTTTCCCTGATTCTACTATTAGACCTCACAGAGGCACCAAAAGTTTTTTGTGTTAACTTGTTTCTATGCAACAGTATTGAAAATGTTACCATTTGCTATCTGCTTCAGGTACTTATGTTATAATTAGTCTCTTTGTTGTCAGTGGTGACTTTAAAAAAAAATCAGTGCTATAGGATGTCAGAAGCCACAATTAACACAAGACAGCAATATTGTGTTCTTATAACTCCACTACTTTAAAAAAAATGGGGTGGGGTGGGTGATGGAGAGGAGACACTATCACGCTCAACTTCATTCTTCTGTAATGTAATAATAGTTGGTGTTCAAGGAAAAAAGTAACCCCTAAATGTTCTACTTCATTAAAAAGTGAATTCTGCTTTATTTTCTATGGCTGTCTTGTTAAGTGGGCATTTTGACACATTATAATTTATAAATTGACCGTGTATACATCCGTTAACTCTTCTCCGAAAACCTTGTTAATTAGGACATCTGTAACCCTACACAATTCCTTTACCGTTTCAAGAGTCAGGCTAAAATTTCAGCTCTTGTCTTGTTTCTGTGTATATTATGGCAAAAATCTTGAATTTGGGGCTCAACAGACTAGGAGTCCAGCCATACCCCATCACTTACTGGCTCCGTGAGCCTGGCAAGTCATTCGTCTGATCTCTAAGGCTCAGCTGTCACCTCTGTAAAATGAAGAAGATGTTCCCCATCTCAGGGGGATTCATTGTAACAATCAAATGAAATAATTAAAAACAAAAAACAAAAAACAAAACAAACAAAACAAAACACCAAAATGAAATAATTAAAGTGTTCCACACCAGGCCTTGGCACACGTCATAAATGCACAGTAAACATTATCTACTATGAGGTCACTCATCATCTTTGTCTTAACTGAAGACATAAAACCTACCTCCCATACCTCATCTAAGATTTTAAAACTAGCTTAATCTTACTAAGCATACGTAACAACAACGGAACTTTCAAAAACATCACACGGTGAACATTGTTACCTTTCTACCTCAGAATAAAATCCGTATTCACCATTCCCCCCTCATGGTTTGGAAGAGTTGGCATCAATCTTATTATCAATAGAAATTAAGGTTTATTTACTCTCTTAAGGGAGGGCCAGGTTTGGCTTCACCATTTAGAGCTCTCTTCTTGCAATAACAATTTCTAACTTCTAATTTTCCTTTTTCCCATTTGAATGCATAACATTCGACTGCATAGGAAAAGAAACAAACAAAAAAACCCTCCCTTTCCCTTGTCCAAGCTGTGAATTTAAAATACCTGTTTTTCATCTGTGCCTCTGTCACTTTCACCTCTAGCTCCTAGAATAATTTTGACATTTTCTGAATAAATTTACACTAAATTCCACATGTTTCTCAGGTCTTTGGTTAGGGTAGATCATTGCCTTCTAATTCCATGCCAATTCTTCTGGGGATTCAGGCGGACTACTTTAAACACAATCTCTGCCAGCCCTCTGGGAAAGTGACAGCTGAGTAGCCAACTCCTCATGATGTTGTCCAAACTGGTTTCCCTCTGAGTGGTGACTTTCCGCAGAGACAAAAGTGTCCTTGTTAAACAATCCTTTGCTCAAATTGTCTGTGTTGGTCATGTCCTACTTCTCCCCAAATACTATCTTCCTCCAATTTGAGGCTCATAATAAGAACATCGTCTTTAATTTCTATCCTAAATCCTTCACAGCTGCAAGATGTGGTCTCTTCAGGAGACAGAGGATCACCGCCAGCCAGGTCCAAAATACCAAGCAAGGTGAGGTCTTCGGTCATCAAATTCCCAGTTGAGGAAGATGGACTGTGGTCTCTCCAGGGATAAGATTCTTGACGTTGTTTATTTCTTAGCTCTGGATCCAAAGCAGAAACCATCCCTGTTTCAGCTAAGGTGGACTGAAGCCTCTGTACCACAGTGTGTATTCAGCATCATTCCAGGAAACTTTAGGGCAGAAACCAAAGGGGGAAAAGAGGTACACAACTGAAAGTTTGAGTGTGTTTCATGCAATGAGTGGAACCTCCCCACCCACATGTAGTCCCCTCCAGGAAATGCCATTTCCTCTTCCAGGAAACAAAGGTGTGGAGAACTTCTGAGCAGCAGCCGTGTTGATAAAACAATGAGACAATATCTGATATAAAACACAAATACCTTATAGCCTGGTGAAGGAGGAGGCTGGCCCCACAGGATGCTAGGATCAAAAAGATCTACAGGTATCCCTAGCATTTAGCATGTAACAAGAGCAGATCTGGATTTTTTTTTCCAGGTGAGATTCAAGACAAATATACAAACACCCACCAAAAAAGCCAAAAACCTCTTCCTAGACGTATGATGAATATGGTTTTAAAAGATTCAGCCTTTGGATTAATGTGTTTTCAGTTGTAAGACTATGTGGTCATAGAATAGCAGAGGGGCATAGGGCCCCGGAGACCAGTTGTCCAAAGGCGAGACAAGCAGAGAACACAGGGAATGGGCTGTAGAATGGAGACAATATTCAACGGTGCTTGATGGGCCTGCTTCACACAGCCCTGAGTTTGAATCCTGGCTCTGGTACTTTATTAACTGTAGGGTTTGGGGCAAGCTGCATTATCCTTGTAAGCTCCATTATTCTCATCTCTAATACAGAGATGACTGGTGATGATAGAACATCTACCCCATATCTGTTATGAGGATTAAATGAACAGTGCATCGAAAGTACTCATCACATTGTCTGGTATCCGGGTTCTCAGGACATGGATACCAGGCAATCCATAATGACAATAATGATGACATTATTTGGAACTTTTTTAAAGCCACCAACTTTAGACTATATTAAAAAGACATACGCATTTCTCTTGAGCTTCTTCTACATATACGTAACTCCTTTCTCGAATGGTCAATGAAAATCCCATCAAAGGGGAGTGAGTGTGTTCACGATCTTGCAGGCACTGCAGCATTGACAGTGTCATCTCTTCTTGATGTCGTAGGCTCTGCTTAAGGACGGATGGAGAAGAGCCAGGAGGAAGGCGATTTGAACAGGGAGGTTTCTCTTTTGCAGTCTGTGAAGCTAGACTTCTCAGTGGGGCTAATTCTTCTGCCATCTTCCCAGCCATACATACTTTCTGCCACCAAATTTTACTAGCAAGTATACAATAGGTGCCTACCATGTGCCAGGCTCTCATGATGCCATGATTGAGCGGCACATCTGAGTGTCTATCTACCATCACACCTCTTGGCTAGAATCTTCCAAGAGGTGGCAAAAGGTGATTCTGCTGGGTGATTCTGGCCTAAGTGTCGGTTCAACGCTATTAGGTATTAACAAGTATAGGAGAGGGGCTGGTTTTCAGGGATTATATTTTTATCCATAAAAGGTATGTTTGTTTTGCTGAGTTCATGTAGATTAAAGTTACCAATATGTGGCTTCCCAGCACAGGCCTGCCACAAAGCTGCAAGGTGAATCGCTCAAGTCACCAAAACAGTCTGGGCCTACATTCTCATTTTTATTTTATTTTTTATTTTTAAGATTTATTTATTTATTCATTCAGAGAGAGCGAGAGAGAGGCAGAGACACAGGCAGAGGGAGAAGCAGGCTCCCTCTGGGGAACCTGATGAGGGACTCAATTCCTGGGACACCGGGATCACACCCCTGGGCTGAAGGCAGACGCTCAACCACTGAGCCACCCAGGTGCTCCCATTTTCATCTTTATTTTTTTTTTAAGATTTTATTTGTTTATTCATGAGAGACAGAGAGGCAGAGACACAGGCAGAGGGCAAAGCAAGCTCTATGCAGGGAGCCTGACATGGGACTCGATCCTGGATCTCCAGGATCAGGCCCTGGGCAGAAGGCAGTGCTAAACCGCTGAGCCACCTGGGCTGGCCCCATTTGCATCTTTAGATTAAGAGTTTGGTCGGGATCCCTGGGTGGAGCCTGCTTCTCCCTCTGCCTGTGTCTCTGCCTCTCTCTCTCACATGAATAAATAAATAAAATTAAAAAAAAAAAAAAGAGTTTAGAGCTGTAACCAGAGGACCTTTTTAGCTGACACTCAATGCACCTGTGATCAGAAGCCTACTAATCCAAGGTTTTGCTCTTTTATACCTTTTAGATCACTCTCTCTCTCTCAAAAAAGAAAATATTTCTCAGACTAATTTGGTCTTAGCACATTACAGTAGCAAAAGCCCAAACCAAGTACACTTTAATCATGTCGTGTCATAACTGAGAGAGAAGAGCCCTGTAATAGTTTCGGTAACCAGACATAACAGTTCCCCGACCGGAATGAAAGATGAACTCTCCGGGCTATAGGAAAAAAACCAGCCCAATTATCCTCACCATGATTACCATCAGTACCACCACCACGGTGGGCAAGTCTTCAAATGACAAACGCAGTGTCTGGACATTACGTCGCCGTTCCAAGCGCTGTCCAACTTAAAGCGATGCAACTTTGAAAAGTAGACACAAGACCACAGTGTGCAAAAAAAAAAAAAAAAAAAAAAAAAAAGAAAAGAAAAAGAAAAAGAAAAAAGAAAAAAAAGAAAGAAAGAAAAGAAAAAATAGAAAAGAATTAAAATCGCAGGTTAGGGCACAGTCTAGAAAGGATGATCCACGCAAACCTCCTGGAGTAGGTCACTTGAAAATTTGAGAGCGAATGTGGATGGAGCCCTTTGCAGAGTAAAAATAGACAAAAGCGGTGAAGCCCGTTTTCGCCCAAGGACCCTGCTCCTTCCCTGCGGAAGGATCCTTTTCCATCTCGGGCTGGGGGAGGCGCGGAGTCCCCCGCGCTCGGCGGCCCGGCCCGCGACCTTGCCCCGTCCCGGGGGCGGGGGGCGGGGGGCGTGCGGTTGGGGGTCCCCGTGGGGGGCGCGGCCGCGGGGGGCGGGGATGCGGCTGCGGGGCGGCGTCTGCGGAGCCCGCTGGGGCGCTCGGGCGGCGGGGTGACGAGCGCCCCCTGGCCGGACCCGGCCCGCCAGAGCCCGCGCGGCCGCCGAGCAACAACACGTCGGGACGGCCGCCCCGCCTGCAGGTAGGAGCCCGGGCGCCGCGGGGTGCGCGCGGGGCCGGCCCCACGGTCCGGGGAGGGGGTCGCGGGCCACCCCCAAGCCGCAGAGGGACCCGAGCGCAGCGAACTTTGGGGCGCTCGCGGTTTGGGGATGCTGCGCCCCTGGCCGTGTGAATGCCACCGGGGCCGGGGCTGGGGGCGCCTTCTCTTCCTTCTTGTCCCCACCCCACCCCACCCCAGTCTTACCTGCACGGATTGGGGCGAGCGGGAGGGAAGAAGGTGGCAAGTCTCAGACCCTTGGCAAACCCTTGATGGAGAGCCGCTTGATGCGGGTGGCGACCTGTCCACGGGGGCAAACAACTGGTTTTCATGGGGTCTGTCTCTTCTAGGCAACCCTAAGTTTCTTTTCAAGGGCCTGGGGTAGGGCGAGGCGGCTCGGAGGCAGACACAGGAAAGAGGCAAGTGTGGGCTCCGTCCTGTAACCTCAAGCGAGGCTGCACCGGCTCTCAGGGCCCCGTGTTAGGCAAGTGGAGTTAAAGAGCTTTATTTCATTCGGTTCCTTAGAGCCCCAGGTATCCGTGTGAAACGGCCTGTCCACGCCCCAGGGCTTGGGGGCTCGCTCTGGGCCGCCTTGCGAATCCCAAAGGCCGCCCCCACCCCTCGGAAGACGCGGATTCTTTCCGCCAGGAGTGTGCCATGCAGCTGCCTTGTCCTCTGGGGTTGCCCTGCTCAAAGGGGTGCTAAGAAAAGGTTATGCAGTCATGGCACAAGCTGACCGGACGGGGTGGTGACGTGCAGGTGCAGGGAGAATGGAGAACTCACTGCTCTGCCCCGCAGGGGGTGAGAGTGCAGCAGCCCACCGGGGGGCGGGGGTAGGACGTAGGCCCCCCTGCCCCAGGTGCCCGCCCCAGGTGCCCACCCCAGCACAAGTCTGGCGGCTGCTGCACTAGTTCTCTCCATGCCCCCCTCGCACCTCTCTGTAGCAGTGCCCACCACCTGACGTTTGGCACAGGAGCCCTGCTAAGGCCCCTGGGTCGCCCCCCCTCTCCCACCCTACACCCCAGCCTTGCGAATCACCATCCTCATGCGTTTGTTAGGTTATCTTGGGTATCTCTTGTAAAATGGCAGGCTTACTGCGGATGCTTGATCTCTTTAAAAAATGCTGTGTCTAGTGGGAAAGAGGGTGACGCTTACTAATTTGGTTGCAAATTACTTTTGAAGTTTATGCACAGCTGTTTAAAATCCCTCTGAGATCGGTGCCATTGTTCGAGGCAGGTGTCTGCCACAGATTGGTCCTGTTAGTCCCTTTCTTCTGCTGATTGAATGTATGTATATTTAAAGCCTGGGCACAGGAAGACCTTCTAAAACCTTCCAAGCCCCAGCTGTGAAACTCCTCCCAGTTAGTGATTAAGACTAAATTAAGTTGTTCGGTTTGGTTCGGGTCTTTTTTTTTTTTTTCTCACTCTCTCTCTGTCTCATAAACTTTTATCTCCGATTTCAAAAGTAACCGGCTCAGCATCACCAGCCTTTGTTTTCAGCCTCCTGTGATTTTCTTGTAAACGTTTAAAATGTGAAGTTCCAGGGAGGACTCTTGTCACCACCCTCCACTTTGTCATGTTCACTTCCGCTGCTGTCTTGTGCGATGGTGGCTCAGAGTGGCAAGTAGTGCTTGGGCAAGCTTCTTTGTAGGTTCTCCTACGGGTCTACCTTCTGAAGACAGAAATTCCTTTATCGAGTTGGCTCTGAATGTACATGGGTCAGCGGCTGGAACTTTCTTTTGCCATGGCCATTTCCCTTTCAGCTATGCAGGGATATTGTCCAATCATTGACACCTTGGTCCTTCTTACCATCTCAAAGATCCCTTTCAACACTAATCCTCCGTTTCACTTGTTCAGAGCAGGTACTGGAGTTTCCCTTGAATAGCCCATTTGTCTTTGGTCATTTCTATAAAGGTCACTCATTCTGTTATATTCGCTCTCTTCTGTGGGAAAGATACAGTTCTTCTGTATAATGAACTTAATGTTTTATCTAAAATTCTCTGTGGACTGGGTTCAGGATTTTTTGAGAGTGTGGGCTTACAGTGCAAATCTGTAACTGGCATCCAGGAGTAAAGTCCCACAAATCCCCTCATAATGCAAGATTTAATGATGCTAGGACATTTGCTTTCCTTTAAAATAGGAATTAGAATTAGCACTTCCTGTTTTTAATGCAGTTCATGTTTCAGACTGATTATTATGTTGTTTGCCCCTGAGAATATTGCTGATAGAGTAATCACACGTGACTGTTAATAAGGGTATATTTTATCTCAAGTGATTCTCTTTTTATAGGGTTCAGCCTTTTCTTTTTTTGAAGTGATTTTCCGAAATTGTTTAAAACAAATTGTTGTAGGATGAAAAATCCCAGAGAACACAGATGTAGCATGTGACACTATGTTTATATAATTTTGTTGCCCCAAATCAAATCTGTAATTGAAAGTAGAGAAAGTAGTCTTACGGTAACATACCTAGCATTTAACTTCTTCTTTCTGTTTCTGTACATTATATTAAAAATTTAAATGTCTCATTTTCAAGCAGCAGTGCATCTCATTTTGCCTTGTCACATCTATTCTGCTTGTTAAGGAAGAAATCATGGGAAATGCAGAAAAACATTGAGGCAGGAAGAAATCATGAGAAAGTCAGAAAAACATTGAAAGGTGAATTGAAAGTGTTTTCTAGGGAAATAGCTTCATTACCCTAACACATCAGGTATTTATACACAAATTCACATTGCTCTCTCATCTAAAAATATCCTTGGGGACAGTGAGAATCAGAGACTTCGGAAATTAGGAATAGTTTACCCCAGCCTAGAATCATAGATTTCTGCTCTGGGATTAAATTAGAAGATTTGTAAGGTACTCACTCTGGCGGGACATGCTTCCACAGGTGGATGTTAATTTTTGAGTTAAGCTAGTAATATTGATGATTAGTGATAGTAGTCAGAGCCAGAAAAATCACTAAAGCATGATTTTTAACTTAACTTCCCTTTGCTCATGATGCCCTTGATGCATTCGTACTTATATTTATGTGCCAGATACGAACCTCAGAATTTTGTATTTGACAAACATTACTGTCTCATTTAATCTTCACCAAGCTTTTATAAGTTAGATATTGTCATCACCATTTTCATTTTATAGGTGAAGAAACTGACGCTCAGGGACCAGGGAACCCATAAGCAGGAGGGCTCTTGAAAAATAAAAGGTTGCTCTAAGTAGGGTTGTCCCTACCTAATGTGAAGGACCTCGTGATTTAGAAATAAATCATTGTCAAGAATAAAGTAGGCTTGGTATTAGTGCCACTAGCTCTAAATGTGTGGAACAGGCCTTTTGCAGATTAAAAGTTAAATTATCTCCTGTATGCAATCAAAACAAGACAAATTCCTGGGGCCTGGAGAGAGCCAAAAGGTTGACAGCTCTACTTTAATTCATCAGGCTTTTGTTATAGGCCTCAGAACCACACACTGGAGTGTACAATCCATACGGGAGATGCACACAACTCAAAAGGAAATTAAAATGACCTGTGATAATTTCATCATGTATTTACATTGTTATATGTCAGCTTATAGGATTATGGTGATCACCTATATTGCGTATTTATTTCCCGTTTTCCCCTCTAGAATGTAAACCATGTGAAGGCTAGTGTTTCATCCGTAGCCATATCCCTAGTTTCCATCACAGGGCCTGGCACATAGGAGGGCCCCCAGTAAATCAGTGCAGAGTGAATGTGGAAGTGCTGTCCTGGGGATGTACATGGGAATACCTAAATTTGGGGTGTCTGAGAAGATATCTCAGGAGCAGTGATGGCTCAGCTAGGTGGCAGTGAGCCAGGCGAGGATGTTCTAGAAGTTGGAGATGGCATTTGTAGGATGGCCTGACCGCATGTGAGCATGACATCTTTGCAAGGAGAGGAGTGCAGTCTGGGTTGAGCACAGTGCGGGGGGGTGGGGAGATGCAAGAGAGCAGGGTAAGCCCAGAGGCTTCCCCTCAAAGTGTGTTTGTGGCATCCACTGCCACTCTAGTTAAAAGTACAAAGAGCAGACCCTTAACTGTCCTTTGCTCATCTGCAGCCCCCTGAACCATTCTCCCTGACTGACCAAGTCCCTAGTTACTAGAGTGCCATCAGACCAAACCAGGTGCTATGAGTATATAGTCAGATAAGGTGACTCAAAAAAAAAAAAAAAAAGATAAGGTGACTCCCCACAGCTCAGGTGAACAAGTGAGGCCTTCTATGAGTGTAAGCTGGAACGCCTTTCTTGTCGTTTTGGGAGAAGTTCATTTAGTTGTGTGTTTTGCATTTTTACAACAATAGCCTTCAACCTTTTCCATTCTGTGGTCCATCTGTGTACTGATTTCAGTGATACAAAAAATAGGCCTCTTACACCATTGTTGTTGTTTTTAACTTCAAGACATGATCCGTTATTAGGTTATGGAATTATTGATTTGTGATGAATTTCTCTTTAAAAATGAAATGGAACAGAAAATGCTAGAACCCATTTTGTGCAGCGAGAGTAATTATTTCATGAAGCTATATGTCATGGAATTTAGGGCATGCTCAATCTGCTTCTTACATGAACATTTAAAATTATAGGCTTATGGCATTTAGTTTTCTGTACCATTCCTGGTAAGTCACAGAATCACATAAACTCTGGGCTGGAGGGAAGAAGGAAAAACAGAAAGTGCCATTTGTTGAGCATGCGCTGTGCCGGCTGCCTGGTTGCATGGGATCATTTACTGCTAAAGCTCTGTGCACTAGGTGGGTCATTCATGGTTTGCAGAGGAAACCCTGACTCTTGTTGAGGTTAAGAAGGTTGATCAGGGGTCACACAACAAATTACCGGCGGTGAACCCTGATCTCTTGGCTCCAATTTAATATTCTTTTTATGCCTCCGCGGCATATATATGTGGGTTGGATTCCCCACGTTTATCGGTTGGCTGTTTAGGGAAGATATTTTCTTGGGGCAAGTGTTATAACCATATTCCACATTGTTAGGAAGAATATAAACTTTGAGCTATATCCCATCAGCTTCTTTTTTAAAAAAAGATTTTATTTATTCATGAGAGACAGAGAGAGAGAGAGAGAGGCAGAGACACAGGCAGAGGGAGAAACAGGCTCCCTACCGGGAGCCTGATGTGAGACTCGATTCCAGGACCCCGGGGTCATGCCCTGAGCAGAAGGCAGGTGCTCAACCTCTGAGCCACCCAGGTGCTGCTATCCCATCAGCTTCCTAAAGGACTAGATCAGTTAGGTAGAAATAATATTGATTATATAGACCAGGGATCATTCCACCTGAAGTTGACAAAGATGAAAGCAGCTATTCTTTCTGCCCCTAAAGCTCTCCTTCCCCAGGTGCTTCTCTGGGGAGGGGCCATGTGAGATGAGCCACTTTCCTTTCTAAAGCCAGGACCCCTGGGGCTATGGCTGAGACCAACTGTCTACTTTCCCCAGTGTGTATACAGAGATTGATGGGTGTTTTTACTGGACAAAATTATGCAACTATGTAAATTCATGATGCTATATAATTCCATGATTTCCACCTTCAGCCAGGCTCTCGAACTTTCCCTGGTCACCTCTGCTTGCTTTCTACAGCAGCCACTTCTGACCTTCTCCTGCCACCCCATTCCCGTACTCTCAACACGTTGCCTTGTTTCCTGGTTCACTGAGAAAAATGGAAGTCTTCTTGATGAAAAACAGCCTGACTTTGTGATCACAGGGCTGTAACATATTTCAACTGAGTCTATTCTCCCACCCTCCCCTCCTCTTTACAATGAAAAAAATGATGCCTCATCCCCTGGCAAATGTTCTTCCTCCATTGATCCTTTGGGATCCATTTCTTCCTCATTCTCTCATCTGTGCTACCCTTCCCTCCCTCATCACTGGCCCCATTCTCACTGCATCAAACATGCTTAAACCCCTTCCCTCTCTGAAGAAAAAGACTGTCCTTCCTCTAGCTACTTTCTTTTCTCTTCCCTCCTCCTCACAACCAGACCCCTTAAATTGTCCCCTCTGCCAGCTCCTCTGTCCTCGCTCCACAAAGTCATGGCCACAGACCTCTGGTTTTGCCTCTACTAACTTTTAGGAAGCTGTCACTCATGCTCCCTATTGCTAATCCTTGCTGAATTCCACTCCTTTCTTGCTTGACTTCTCTGCAGCAGACTGTGCATTGAGCACTCCTGCGTTCTTAGAGCAAAGTTTCCTTCTGTCCTCTTTCTCGTTGTTCTTCCTTCTTTTCTTCTCCTTTGCAATCTCCTCCTTTCTTTTCTGTCTCCTGGAAGGCTGATGATCCTCATTTCTCTCTCCTCATGGTAGCCTCACTCCTCATTCATCTTAAGAGCCATCTCCTCACTGACCACTACCCAAAAGTTACCTCTCCAAAGTTCTACTGATCTTCTTCTGCCACTAGTTGATGGACACATTCAATACCGGATGCCCCAAACCGAACACATCAGCTTCCCCTTTCTCTTGCTGCAAATATTTCCCTACCACTCTTTTCTGTATCTGGCATTGGCATCACCTCTTCTCACATAAGCAGAAATCTAGATGTTTTTCCTTGCCCTTCACCTCTATAGCTCACCCCAAACCACATTCTATTAGTTTCACCTCCTGCATCTCTTTATTCCATCCACCCTTTCCCACCTCCTCTTCCCCACTCCGTTTACAGGCCACCACCACTTCTCCTCTCTGTATGGCTTCTGGAACCTCCTACCTGGCCTCTGTTACTATAGATAGTTGTCCCTGTTACAGGCAGAAGAACCCTTCTAGGACCCAGATCTGAGTGTGTCACTCCTGGCTTTAAATTCTCCAGTGGCTACCCACTATACTTGAAACGAAACCCAGACCTTGTAACATGAATTAGAGGGTTTTAGTTGGTCTATACCCCCCTGTCCTCAAGCCTCATCTCTCCAGCAACACACACATCACATTCCTCCCAGTCTGAGCCCCTTTTGGTTCCTTAGTGGTCCCATGCATCCCATGGCTCATGGAACTTCTTGCCCAAATTCTAAAACTCTCCATCTTTTGGCAAATTCCTATACATGTTCAGTCCCTTAGACATCTTTTCCACAGAAATCTTCTCCTCATCCTGTAAATTTGGATTTTGTTTCCTTCCACATGTTCTTAAAAGATATATGAGATCATCCATATAAAGTCCTTACCACAACGTGTAGCATTAGTAGCCAAACACCAAATGTTATGACCACAGCACTTAGAATGTATTGTCATTGTTTGTTGGCTTTTAGATTTCTCCAATAGATTATAAACTCTATAAGGGCAGATGCCACATTCCCACTTATTCTCTGTTGAATCCCTAGTCTCTGTCAACAAATCTGACATATAGTAGGTACTCAATAAATATTAGTGGAATAAATAAATGAGCCTAAATTTTAGAACCTGTTTTGTCTAAGAGACTATGTGCTAAGTGATAGGAGGAAGGAATCCCAGTCTAAGGGTTTAAATATCTGCCCAAGTAGAATCATTATCATCTTGGACAGTCCTGTGGGTCTGTGGATTTATCTGGATAAATTCTAAAAAATAAGAGTTGGAAGTGTTGGGAAACATTCAAAGATGCAAAAAGCAATTTGCTGCAAGATAAAAACTCCATCTCCCCTCTTTATGGTGTGATTTATTTTTTCTCCATCCTCCTCACAGTTTCTCACTTTAATGACCACTATAACACCAACAATAAAAGGAAAAAAGACTGAGTTAAGAATGATCAGGGAATAAAAGGCAATATTGAAATATCCTGAAATATCCTGCAAGCAGAGGATGAAGTAATAGGTGAACTTTAAATATAGATATACCAAGACTCAAAAATTATTTTAGTAAAAAGAAAATATTAAAGGATAAAAGAGGTAAAATATTTTTAATGAAACAATAAAAGATTTTAAAGACTCCTCAGAAAAAAAAATCATAATCATCTTAAAAATTCATTGAAGCAGGTAATAGAAAGAAAGGTAAAAAGTAAAAAAAAAAAAAAAAAAAAAAACTAAATTCAAGAACTAGGACGACAAACGCGTGCCAAAGATAAAATCGTTGAAAGCATTTAAAGAAAGACGTTTTAAAATTAAAGAATAATAAATTACTTAGGGGGACTCACAGGTAGAATAACCAAAAGATATTGAAACCAAAGGAAAAAAATGCCATAATCCTTTAAAGGAGATAAAAAAATAAATCCCAACAATAATAAAACTAAACGGGCCTATGCAGAGGTTCCTAACAGTAAGTAAGCCACAGCTAAAACTGGAGTTTAGGATTCTTGTTTGTAACAACAACAACAAAAAGCCCCTGTGGGATTTCAGAGGCAGATTTCAAAGTTCCACAGTGACATTTCCCTCCTGGAGAGGGGCCGCAGGAGGTCAGCTGAGGATAACCAAATAGTTATGCTCACCTTTGCCGGCAGACTAAGGGAGACACTTCTCACCTCCAAGACTCAGCTACTCTGCATTCCAGCCCCATCATGGCTTCACCATCCAAAGTATCCTGCTTTCCTTTGGGAAATAAGAAAATAAGGTAGCCCTGTAAATTCTAAGTGCATTCTTCCATCTGTTCATGAAGAGCTCTTCACAATCAGAGTCCCTTTGGGGAACTACAAAAACAGTGTCCTTTTGGTTATGCCTTTGCTGTGTGGCTTGTAATGTCTCTCTCTCTCTCTCTCTAATATTTTCTTATGTCTCTGAGGACTTGCAGTTTCTCTCCAGCTCCTCACCAGAGCTCAGTAATGATATTTTAATTATGTTATTATCTCCTCTAGTAAGCTCACCTTAAGGGCATGTGCCAGGTCTTAGGTTTCTTTCTTTTACTTTAGCTCATGGCACAGAGCTCAGGCTGCCTCTGGACCCAAGTGAGGAAGGTCAGGAAGCCCCTCAGAGTCAGGGAATATATTTTGTTTTCCTCCAACTGTCAGCATGAAGGTTTCAGTGAATATCACATTTCCTAGGGCCCGATCATTAGCGTCTAAGAGCCCTAAGCTCTGCAATTTTTGCCCATATTTGCAATGTGAGGCTGAGGGATCTAACTGAAAAGTGGTTCATAGAGCCAAGTACATTGTTGCAGTTGCAGTGCTGACTTCTGGTAGCCAGTCCCTAGTTTGGCATCTGCTGCCCCCCCCGAACCTGCTTCCTCTCACTAGTTATCTGGTGTCTTCTCTGCCCATCATTCTCCAGGCTCCTTGCTAAGTGGGGACATAGATAGTTGGCACACAGGGTTTTAAGAATCTGAATTAGAGCATCATCACCTTCACCTCCCTGCCTTTGTCCTGCTTTTCCATGGACACTCCAGTCTTTCATGGCCATCCAACTGTGAAGGCAGAGAGGAAGGTTGTAGACATGGCTATGAGAACACAATTTTCTCAATCCAGTTTTACCATATGGACCAAAAGATGCAGGAGTTGAATGAGGGGTCTCTAGGATCCCTCCTGATCCTAATATTTTATAGCTGTTTTCTGGGTGTTCCTTTGGTATATCTGCATGTTCCAATCACATGTCACCAGGTACCTGGAGTGGTATAGTGCCGGATAGAGGGGTACAGTGCTGGATAAGTGGCAAGGTGCCCAGGCTCAGGTTAGCCCATTTGTAAGTGTTGATGAATAGCTTGGATGATGAACAAATGTCACCAAGAGCGGTATGTGTAATCCTTCACCCACATATAGGACCATAGTCACCCGAACTCCAAAGCCTTCCATCTGGAGTTCTGATGTTGTAACACCAGAACATCTTTCCTTTGGTCTTAGTAATGATAATATGCCAAATTTTCTCAGATACTGTAAAACCAAGTTTTCTGACAGTACTGGTTCTCCAAAAGGAACAACCTCAGTGGATTTTGTTTCTGGAAGATAAGATAATGAGGAATAGCAGCCAGATAGAATCTTCTCTAAGAATGGGAGTTTTTAAAAATTTCTTCTGCATTATTCAAGTAGAATAATAAATTAACATGGCTTTTTTTTTACACATATTCAGGCTATTTAGATGGGGTGATATTCATAGTAACCATAAATAAACTCTTTCATAAGAGGAACTTGAATCACTCTACCCCTCGCATATAACTAGACCAATCTTAGAAAGTTTTGTAAAAATCCTTTTAATTTTGATGAAATAATTCAGCGAGAAAGAACTTGCATAATCCCAAATTCTGAAGCAAAGGCAGCATAAGTATTTGCCGAAGGCACAGCCCAGGATTCTTGAAACTTCCTTCCTGTCTTCCAATAAAAAAAAAAGGGAGGGGGGGATTTTACTACTGAGATTCTTTCCTGGTTCGTGGGCATTGAGATTTGTTAATGTTTATAGTACACTTGAGATCTGAGAGTAAACGTACTTCAGGAGCGTAAGCCACATGAGCAGTAAAAAAAAAAAAAAAGGCTTTTTGTTACCTATTGAAATAAATGCAATATATTTGACAAAAAAAAAAACCCTGCCTATATTGCTAAGTATAAATTAGCACATAATTTTAGAAATTGATGAAATAAAACTCATCCATTAACAGTTTCTCATGGGTAGAGCTGATAGAGAGAAATGTGTATACATGACATCGTATTCGAATTTTATTATTTCAATAGAAATGAAAGGGAGAACAAGCCCCTTCTCTTCAGAGAAAAGACTGCAAGTATTCAGAACAGAGAGAACATATGTTTATTTAAGTATAAATATTGTAGATATTTTCTCATGGAAAAATAACCAAGTCCTTTGGGTCTAACTATCTAGACCTAGACAGGGATCCCACTATTTATCACACTATGTATTCAAGTACTGCACTATCTCAAGACACTTCATAATACAGCTACAAAAGCAAACTGTAAAGAATCATCAAACACCCTACAGATCCAACGAATGAAACATATATTTCTTCAGATATTTGTCTAAAAAGTACCAATAGAAAAATTTAGACTGAACTCCAGGGAATTTTAATCCACACACCACATTTTCATAGGCTTTTGCAAGGTAGAGTCAGAGGATTACATTTTCTGAGAACCACTGTTTGAAAAGCTTGACCACTAATCAGTTAAGTGTGACATAGGCTTGAAATGAGATGTGGTAATAAATAATCAAGGGTAAAGGACAACTTAACACATGTTGATTGTGGGCCAGTGCTGTTGCCCTGAGGTTGTCAGAGTTGCAGTTTATTATTTATTTGACATTCGGCTCAGAGTGTTGCTTTGGATGTCAATCGCCGTGTAATGAACGTCCACTAAAACTTAGTGGCTTAAAACAGCATCATTTTATTTGTTCATGATTCTGTGGATCAGGAACTTTTTGGGCTGACTCCACTCCTTAGGGGAATCGCCTGGGATCTCTCATGAGATTGTGGACAGATAGGAGATGGGTCTATGGCTCCTAGAAGGTATGGCTAGAAGCCTGGGACCACCCCAACTCCCTTTCTTTCTCTGTGCAGCTCCCTTGAGCTTCTCTTCATGGTGGTTAGAGCCTAAGAGTGAGTGTTCTGAGTGTACAAAGGCCAAAGCTGAGAACTCTTAGGGGCTAAACTGAGAATTCCCAGAGCATCACTTCTGCTTCATTTCCTTGGTCAGCAAGTCAAGGCCAACCAAGGTCACGGTTGCATCTCTCTGGAGTGAGGCCATGCAGCATTGCAGAAGAGGAGGCATGGTATAGCACGAGTCATTAGGCTATCTGCTAAACCATTTCATGAAGGTGATCTCATGTTTGTCTTCTCAGCTGGAGCCCCTATGTCTCTCTTCCCAAGCACACCATACTCTGCGTGACAGCAGAGCTAACACACTATCTTAAGGCGACTCTCCACTTGACAAGTCCATGGTTACTCCACACCACCTGTAGGATGCAATTCAGACTGTTGGCTTGGTTTGCCATGCCCTTCCCACCCCGTCCCCCACCTACTCCTCCAGCCTCTCTGCTCAAAGGCTTATGCACCCCAGTTCTTCAGCTGCTTCTCAGGTAGCAGCACTCCATGTGGGACCGTGTGCTGGGAGGCCCTGCTTACCCCCAGAATCCTGCCCCCCAACACTGGCACATCCCCCATGTGCCTGGGGTCCTGCACTGATGGCCCTGCCCTCTCCCCAGGCCCACTGCTGGTGCACGCGAGCAGACATCTGTCTCTTGCTCTGCCATCCAGCCCTTGACCTTAGCAGGTAGGCCCCTCTGCAAGTGCTTGGTACCATTTACTGATGTCGGCATCCCAGCGCAATGCCAGAGCTGCAGAGTGCCTGCGGGAGAGTCCAGAGAACCCCAAAGAGAAAGAAGGTAGGTGTGATGAGGAGAATGGTGAGCTGTGTGACCCAGCCCAAGCTGCAGGTGCAGTATTACCAAAGTGCAGGTGAAGAATGCGTTGGATAAACCAAAGACAAGAAACAAGCATAGTCAGTAGAACAGAAAATTCGATTAGATATGGGGAAGAGCAAGGCGTGTCCTATTTAAGAAAGCACGAAACTGTGAGCAGAGGGCCTTACCTCAGACCAGCCCCGTGGCCTCTACAGAGATGTGCAAGAGGCACCCCTCCAGGGCACCCTGGACCTGAAATGTTTTGAGAAGCCAGGACACCCTGATCCAAGTGGTGTGTGGCTCTCAGCAAGTGACCACCACCCTGAGAGGGCAGAGGAGAAGCTGAGCAGAGAGAAGGGAAGAGCCTGCTTCTGGGAAAATGTGTGGGGCCATCACACCTAAAAGGGAGATGTCACTTGTGTCGCTTGCGGGAGTACCTCCAGCCCCAAGCTCAACTGACTGAATCACATGAATGTGACCCTGATGGTGATGTGCTTGGCTCTGGTGACAAAGTACAGGGGACGTGGTGTGACTGGGGAGAGGTGGGGTGACCACTAAGCCTGATCAAAGGAGATCCACCTTGAAATAACTCATAGTCCTCTTCTGGCTGAACAACTATAAAGGACGTAACCATCATGTGAAAATATTTTTTCTGTATAACAGATGCTGCTCTGGTCAACTTATACCCATTAACTCACCTGAGGTAGGTCCTCTGTTGTCCTCATTTCACAGATGAGGACACAGGTAAAAGGCTTGTTCAAGGTCACAGAGCTCCTAAATGGCAGAGCTGGCATGTGATCACAGGCAGTTTGGTGTCGTAGTCTCTATTCTTAACCATTCTACTCGGCCAAGCCTGAATTTGCCAATATACTGTAGCTACTGTCTCGTTTTTTAAAAAAATGTTACTTGACATTGTTATTAATTCTGAGAAGTGAGTTTTGAGAATTCCTTCCCTCTTTATATCTCAGTTATTGTTTTCGGCACATTTAAAATTGGCAAATTCTATCATATGTAGATGCACACGTGTACGTACATGTATACTGACAGCTGTAGCTTTCAAAAAGCTGTGAGAGGAACGTTAGTTTAATTAAAAATGAGTGAGAAATGCAGCCAGATTAACATTCTTTAGTAATCACTTTGAAGTCTCAACTTCAGCTTTATGGGATTGTTCTGGAAATGAGAAGAATGATATATTGTTATACTAGGAGATAGATTTAATTTTTTTTTTTAGTATATCCCTGATGTGACTTTATAATCTGCTTTTTAGTAAGTTCTCATATCTATGAATCACTAATAAGGTTCACATTAAGTTTTTGATCTTTTTAGGTCTATGATTTATTATTATTATTTGACAAGTTCCAGAAGCACAGATTCTGAAAAGTTCAGAGAGATATTTATTTAAGAAAACATTACTTTTGTCAATATTTTCCAAAGATTAATTTTTTAAATCCCAAGGAATCTGTACTTTGTCATTTTTTGTTGGTTTGCAAAATAAAATCAGAAACACAATAGCTGCTTCCTATTTGAGCAAATGGCCAATTTTCAGAGGTTGAGCAATTCATTGAATATAAATAATAGCCTTGAAATATATATAAATAGGAAACTCATAATAACTACCTAGGGCATACAACATTATCTCAGAGGCAGATACAAAGTGCCTACGTTTCTGTACGCTTCTGTTTTAACCTGATCCCTCCTTCATGGACCCCTGGCTTCCAGCCAGTACTTTTAGAGGACTTATGGATTCGGCAACAGAGGAAGGGAAGAAGCTGTGAATAGAACAGAGGATTTTTTTTTTTTCTTGGAGTGGACTTCCCAGCAAATCCAAGGGTGACCAGCTTTGGAGCACTACTACCTCCCTGATCTCAAAATACCTTCCATTATGCTGCCAGAATGTTCTCACTTCACTTTAGTATCTAAAATTCTGCCAACTAGAAGTATAAGGAACACACATCCTCTTAGAAATTCCAGTCCTGATGAGATTTCGTTCCCATGTTACTCAGTAACTTAGAGAAGATGGGAGTCTTCATGAGACGGAAGGCTGGAGTTTATTCAGTCCACAAATATGAATCAATCAAGCACATAATTGGTTATTGATCAGTGACTCATCTAGATATTAGGGGTATAGGGGAGAAGAGGGGGCCAAGATCCTGGCCTGCATGAAGCCTACTTTCTTTTGGAGGAGAAAGGCTATGAAAAAAGGTAAACAGTCCATAAATGAGATAATTTAGATGATGACAGTGCAATTAAGTTACAGTGAGGAAAGTAAAGATACTTTCAACTTTCTGGAATGTGGCCTGCTCTTAGATTGCTAAATGCTTTGTTTTTATGGACAATGAGAGAGAGGAAAAATATCTGATATTTTTCTGATATTCACTGTCACAAAACCATGGTTTTATAAAAATGAGATGATGTAGAAAATGCATATTCTGCTTTTTCCTGGTCCCAAATAATGTCTAATTCTCATCCTGCATTCTTCTTGGGACCATGGCTCCTTTTCCATCACTGTGTTCCTTTGTTGATACATGCCTGGGATGCAGTAGGTGGTCAATAAATATTTTTCTCTCGATAGATAGATAGATAGATAGATAGATATAGAAATAGAAATAGATATAGATCTATATAGATATTCCATATATGTGGAATTTGACTCAGGATTCCTGTTAGTAATGAGGAGCTACACCTTTTCTTAAAAGAAAAAACAAAATCTTAACTTTGTACTGCCTATTGCTACAATTTCAGCAGGTAAGCACACGAGAAGAAGGAAACTAAAAGTCGGCTTGCCTAATTAATTCCCACTCATGCAGCTCTAGCCCCAGAGCTTTCACTTCCTGTCTTCTTAGTAACTTCCACATAGGCAACATCTGAAGGGACGTGCTTTTTTATGCCTGAGAATGCACCTGGTACCCTACATATTTCCCTGGGAAGAGAATGGCTCTCCTTAGTTCTTAAATAGGGCCATTTCTTGCCCCTTTTTCTTAAATCTTTTTTTTAATTTATTTTTTATTGGTGTTCAATTTACTAACATACAGAATAACCCCCAGTGCCCGTCACCCATTCACTCCCACCCCCCGCCCTCCTCCCCTTCTACCACCCCTAGTTCGTTTCCCAGAGTTAGCAGTCTTTACGTTCTGTCTCCCTTTCTGATATTTCCCACACATTTCTTCTCCCTTCCCTTATATTCCCTTTCACTATTATTTATATTCCCCAAATGAATGAGAACATATAATGTTTGTCCTTCTCCGACTGACTTACTTCACTCAGCATAATACCCTCCAGTTCCATCCACGTTGAAGCAAATGGTGGGTATTTGTCTAATGCAATCCCTATCAAAATACCATGGACTTTCTTCAGAGAGTTAGAACAAATTATTTTAAGATTTGTGTGGAATCAGAAAAGACCCCGAATAGCCAGGGGAATTTTAAAAAAGAAAACCATATCTGGGGGCATCACAATGCCAGATTTCAGGTTGTACTACAAAGCTGTGGTCATCAAGACAGTGTGGTACTGGCACAAAAACAGACACATAGATCAATGGAACAGAATAGAGAATCCAGAAGTGGACCCTGAACTTTATGGGCAACTAATATTCGATAAAGGAGGAAAGACTATCCATTGGAAGAAAGACAGTCCCTTTTTCTTAAATCTTAAGGATAAAAACCATCTCTTAGAATCTTCCCCAAGTCTGATAACACTGAAGGCCTCTTGACTCCCACTATTTAACTCTGACTCTAAAGCAACCTTCACAAATACCAGTAATCTCCCATGCCAACTGGGAAAAAATAGCCTTAACCTAAAAATCTTAACTTCTCTTTCTGTATCAAGGTGACCGACCATATCTTCACAAATGAAAGGGAGTGATTCTGTAGATGACACCATTCTAGCCAGGAGGACTGTTATGCTCCCAGGGGCTCCATGGAGTCAGTCCACCAGCTTCCAAAGCAATTTCCCAGACCTTCATACTACACTCTTGGTGCTTATTTGCTGAAGCATCAGCCTAACTTCTTTACCCCGTATCTTTTATCTCAGTTTTCTGGTTGTATTTTATCTAAGTCATCTTTACCTTAGTTGAGCTAAAGCTGTGGTTTTGCAAATTAAATCAGTTGTGGGTTTCTGCATATATCTACTCCATGTGTTTACTAAGCCTTTTCTAAAAAAAAAAATTAGCATTCTATGTCTGTTTTCATCTTTTTAGTTGTGTGAAGGAAGATTTGTTTTGCTTAAGGTTTTTTAAAAACAAATTCAAAACTATTTAGAAGAACACATTTTAAGAAACCAAAAATGCTTTTTAGACCTATAATTTTAGCCATAGTTGAATTCCCTTAAAGTTTTGATGTTTGATTGTAATGAAGAGATCATGGGACTTTTGAGGCTGGACTCCATGCTTTAAGCAGAGAAGCTGTTCCATGTGTTTCAACATGGAAGAGATTTTGAAAGGCATCTCTTATAGCTGCCATGGAATATGCAAAGGTGGGGAGGTGGTATTAAGTAGGAATCTATTATAATAATTTAGTGAAAATAATGTTTTCAAGCTAAAATACTGAAGAGTAGGGATCAAGTAGAAAATAAATAACCAGATAAAATTCACAGGACGTATTGCATAGCTGTGTGGAAAGGTTGAAAGTGAAGGAATACTCACCGTTGAGTCCAATATGTGTAGCTTGGGGACTCAAGATATGGTAATTGCCTTGATCAAGACAGAGGAGAGATGAGAGGCAGAGGCATTGGGGGCAGAGGCATTGGGGGAAAGGTAGCGTTCCTATTTATTCTGACTGTGTGTGACACCACTTGGAGAAGGCCAATATGTAGCCGAGAACAATAGGACTGAGGGACGTGCAGATGGACTTCAAGAAAAATGTAGCTCTTGAAGTTACCACTAAGTAGAAGATCATTGAAGCCATCGGAAGACAAAAAAAGTCAAGTCCAAACCTGGATGTTTTTTCCATAGTATTTAGGCAAAGCAAACCAAACCAACACAGTAGACCAGGAGTGACCAAAGGGATGGAGGGGACGATGGGAGGGAAGGGAGGGAGCTGCCAGTGCCACGTGTGATATGGAGGAGGAAGACCAAGAGCGAGTCGGTGGGTCTGGAGGCTGGCATCGCCACCACCTTTGAGACAGCAGGATTGGCAGTGTGATGGGTGGCAGAAGCCAAATGGCACAGGGTGGGGAAGCCAAGGGAAGTTGAGGAAATGAAAATGGTCTGCAAAACTTGTTGGCAGAGGAAAGAGGCAGAGCCACATCTGCAGAAGAAGCAATGTCAGAAGTTGTCAGGCGATGGGAAGTGTGAGAGTGTTTGCAGATGGGAGGGGGACAGAGGCTGAAATCACAAGAAGGACAAGGGGTGCAGGGAGGGAGTAATTGCAGAGATGTGGCTGGTGGTGGGCGGGGGGGGGCAGGATCATACATGGGACACTATGGGGAGAAGAGGTGGAGGTAGAGATAGCTTGAACCAGAGGGAAGGAAGCTCGAGCAAATTTGCGCCTTGTGGCTCCCATTTTCTCACCAAAATGGACTGTCCCATATGCCCAGGGCAGAGAAGACACAACCTGTCAGCTACAGGTTGTGTGAACAGATCCTCAGTGTCCAAGAGGAGATTCAAACGTAAGGAGAACAAGCGTAGGATAGCCTATTTAGGAAACAGGAAGGGAAGCAGCCCAGGGATGAGATAAAAAATAAAGTTAAGATTGTTATCAAATTCGATAATAAATCAAATGCTTTATAATCCTAAATAAGATCTTATTTGTTGCTCTGTGTGTGTGTGTGTGTGTGTGTGTGTGTGTGTTTGCTAATGATTTCTGGTTTATTATAAGGAATACAAGCCAAGAAAAGCCAAATGGGAGAGATGCACAGGGCAGGGTATCAGTGGGGGGGAGATGCAGGGCTTCCATGTATTTGTTGCTGTTTTATAGTAAAAATACACAGCACAAATTTACCTTTTTTTTTTTTTTTTTTTTAAAGCTTACGGCGCAGTGGCGTTAGTTAGATTCATCACTGCTGTGATCAATTTCCAGAGCTTTCTCATCATCCCAAATAGAAACTCAGGACCCACTAGGCAATAACTCCCTATGACCAGCTCCCCAAAACTTCTAGAAACCGCCCTTCCACCTTCTGTCTCTGCGGATTTGCCTGTTCTAGGTCTCTCCTATTTGTTGCTTTTAAAGCATGTTGCACAAAGTAAGAAAAAAAGGGAATAACAAGAAGGTAATCATTCTTACTAGAATGTTCTGTAGATGAAGAGATCGTTCTTAAACCCTCCCCTATTTTCTTAATCCACACTGCGGTATCCACTTCTAAAACATAACAACCCTGTTATAAACTCGGTATGACGCATTACCCTTGAAGTAATTCAAATTCACTTTGAGCACCCTTAAATTCACCTTCAGTGTCTGTTCACGGTATCCATATACACCACAACGGGTGTCTTTTCCCCTCACCCAAATGATAGCACAGAATTGCAGTTTGGTAAATATTTTTCCGTGTGGCAGTCTGTTTCCGAGGATTGCTTTCTTCAGCTGAATCTGTGTTGTCTGAAATAGAAGCTCCTAAAAATAGCCTGTATGTGCATCACTTAGAAAGATGAGAGATTCTACTACTAAGATATGCAAACAGATAACCCCTCGGCTTTAATGTCAGCTACAGGTTGTGTGAACAGATCCTCAGTGTCCAAGAGGAGATTCAAATGAGTAGTTCTGGCATGAGACTCCTTTATTTTTCATGGAAATCCTGTTTGATTCCCAATGAAAGTTAATTTGGATGGGAAGACCTATTGGAAGAAATGTCTGATACTATAATCATCTTCCAAACACAACTTCTATTTTCATTTTCTGTGACCAACCCCAGAAAGAGAGGACAAAATTCCCGCAGTGGAGGTGAGTGACATGTACCTCTTCTTACGGCTGTACCCAGTAGGTGGGGCCTTGCCAGATGCCTTCTAAATTGGGGATTCAGAATATGAGAGACTCCTAACTCTGGGAAACAAACTAGGGGTGGTGGAAGGGGAGGTGGGGGTGACTGGGTGACGGGCACTGAGGGGGGCACTTGATGGAATGAGCACTGGGTGTAATTCTATATATTGGCAAATTGAACACCAATAAAAAATTCATAAATAAAAAAAATTTAAAAAATAAATTGGGGATTCACATGGAAAGGTCAACAGCCGGGAGGGGGGCACGCCTGGGTGGCTCAGTCAGTCAAGGGTGTGACTCTGGGTCTCAGTTCAGGTCTTAACCTCGAGATCGTGAGTTCAAAACCTTTCCCACTTAAAAAAATAAATAAAAAATAAACTTGCATTGGGCTTTACGCTGGGCATGGAGACCACTAAAAAAAAAAAAGAAGAAGAAGAGATATCAACAGCCATTGCACTTCCCAAGCCCCAAAGCTAGCTACTCCCCTCTAAACATTGCTGACCCTGCTATCAAAAAGGGGAACTGTGTTCATATTGTTTCCCTTCCCCCGACCTTACCTCCCCTCATCCCATTCCCATGCATCTTTGCTTCTCAGCTTTGAGCCCCGTCTGTCTCCTAAAGCCACTAATCTGGAGTTTCCTCTCATCAGAAACACTTGCCTCAGAAATCTGTGTGGACGTGAGCACAGACTGTTCTTTGTTGCTTTATGTGGGTCAGTCATGTATCCCAGGGAATCTATAATCATCTTGCAGGTGTGTGTTTTCATCTGTAAAATCATAAAATGTTACTATTTTACAGATGAGGACATTAAGCCCAGAAAGGTGAAGTAACTAGGCTAAGGTCACACAGCCGAATTCAACAGATAGATGGTAGATTAGCACATTTAAGAGGATGGAGGGAGAAATGTGTGTTTCTTCCCCAAAATTACTTGAATGGGCTCTGCCAGAGTTTCTCTCTGTAGCTTTTTTTTTTCTGTTTCTATTGCTAATTGGCACCTTCGTGTTCCAGAGATCTTTCTCCGCACAAGGTACAATTCCATACTATTAGTTATAGTTTGGTTTTTAAAATTATAATCCCATTTCCTGCCTTCCAGAGGTCATCTTGATTGAAGTTTTAGGTGTTTGGAAGCTAGTGATGCATTTACAGATTTTACATTTTAGAGAGCAATTTGCAAACAGCTACTATAATTGAAGATGTGTCTATACCCAGTAGTTCTCCTACTTTGCACACATTCTATAGAAATTCTCAGACATGTGCCAAAGGGAACACCTACAAGAATGGTTGTAACACTACTTGTTTATTACAGCAAACAAACAAACCAGCAAAAACAAAATGAAACAAAACCCATCAAACATCAACCGAAGAACAGATATAAGATTGTCATATCTGTATTTCACGGTATACTAGAGAGCAGTACTTCTCAAAGTGTGATCCTGGGGACCCGGGAGATCCTCAAGACTTTTTCAGGGAATTCTCATCTCAAAACTGACTTTACAGAACTACTAAGGCATTTTCACCTTTTCATTCTGTCCAGTGGGAATTTTCCAGAGGCTGCATGTTAGAATAGAAACAGACTGGGTGCAGAAGTAGATATGAAAAGCCTGCTGTCTTCCATGAACTGAGATATTAAAAAGATTTGCAAAAACATAAAAGAGTACCACATTTCTCATTTGCTTGCCTTAAAAATACTATTTATCATAAATCATGCTTACGCTAGGATATCATGTATAATGGATTTTTATTGTTACTTTTAGTTAGAAAATAGCAGTTTTTGCATTTTCTCAGTGTTATTTTCTGATACAGCAAAGAGATTTAATCCATGTAAACCAAAGGTCTTCATCATCCTCAATAATTTTCAAGAAAGTGAAGGAATCCTAAGATCCAGAAGTTTGAGAACCACTGCTATAAAGTCAGGAAAGTGAATAAATTGAGACTGTATGTATCAACAAGAATGAGTCTGGCAAACACAATAAATGGAGTTGCAGAAGCATATAAATAGAATTTTAAAGCCAGAAAAACATGCTACATATAGAGTAGATATATACTACATGTATCAAAATATGGTGGAAATAATAAACTCTACAGTCTGTACAGTAATTCTTTTGATAAAAAGAATGAAAATGAAAGAGAATGCAGTCAGTGGGAAGACATTGGAAACTTGAAACACATTGGTTAGGTTTTCCTTTTTGGTTGGATTATAGGTGTAAGGTGTTCCTTAAGTTATTTTTTTTTATGTTTTTGTATGCCTGGAATGTTTTTTAATAAGATTTAAAAACTAATAACCAAGGATGCCTGGATGGCTCAGCGGTTTAGTGCCTGCCTTTGGCCTAGGGCATGATCCTGGAGTCCTGGGATCAAGTCCCACATCGGGGTCCCTGCATGGAGCCTGCTTCTCCCTCTGCCTATGTCTCTGCCTCTCTCTCTCATGAATAAATAAATAAATAAAGTCTTTAAAAAAAAGAGAGAAGAAAAAAACCCTAATAACTGGGGTCACCTGGGTAGCTCAGTCAGTTAAGCATCTGCCTTCTGCTCAAGTCATGATACCAGGGTCCTGGGATCAAGCCCCATGTCGAGCTCCCTGCTCCGCAAGGAGTCTGCTTCTCTCTCTCCCTCTGCCTCTCCCCACCCCCACTCCCTGCTCAGGCTCTGTCTCAAATAAATAAATACAATCTTAAAAAAAAAAAAAACTAACTAAAAGTCATATACAAGTCAGTAATAAAAAGCAAAAGCCCAACTAAAAAATAGGCAATGGACTTGAACAGACATTTCTCCAAAGATATTATACTAATGGCTGAGAAGCATGTAAGAAGATGTTCAACATCACTAACCATTAGAAAAATGCAAATATCACAGCGAGATATTACCTCACACCTACTGGATGGCTACTCTCAGAAACCCCAGATAGCAAGTTTTAGTGAGGATGCAGAAAAATGTGTGCACTGTTATTGAGAATGTAAAATGGTACACCTGTGTTGGAAAACAATATGGCAGTTACTCAAAAAATTAAAAATAGAATCGTAGTATGATTCAACAGTCCCATTTGTGGGCATACAGTCAAAGGGACATTGCGCACCTCTTCATAGCAGCATTATTCACAATAGCCAATGTGTGGAAACAATCCAAGAAAACATTGCTGGATGAATGGATAGACAAAATGTGGTATATACATACAGTGGAGTATTATTCAGTCTTAAAAAGGAAGAAAATTCTGACACATTCTATAACATGGATAAACCTTGAGGATATGATCTAAATAAGCAAGTTACAAGACAGACAAACGCTGAGTGATTCCACTTACATGAGGTATCAAATGTAAGTCAGAACTGTAGAAACAGAAAATAGAATGGTAGTTCCATGGGCTGGGGCTGGGGGCAACGTTGCCAAAATGGGCAGTTGTTGATTAATGGGTACAGAGTTTCAGTTCTGCATGGTGAAAAGTTCTGGAGACCTATTGTACAACAATGTGAATATACTTAACACCCCTGAACTGTATACACTTAAAAGTGGTTAAGATGGTACCTTTTATGTTATATTTTTTGGCCACAATAAATAAATTAATGGTTATAACAAGATTTTGTCTGACCTAGGGATTTTTGGGTTACTTGCTGTCACTCCAGTTATTGTTAAAAAATAGTAAATTAACTAAATCTGAATTATCTAATTGTATTTCTTTCTCAGACTCCCTGCTTCTAGTCTTTTACGTTGGTTCATAGTGAGCATTTTGCCTTTCTGGAATACTGTCTATTTCCTCTTAACTATCTAAATCCTACCTGAAGGTAATTCTGATGGATCCCACTGGAGGATGCCCAACTAAACTCTGCGTTCTCCTTGATAGAATCAGGAACCATCCTAAATCATTTGGATCCCTACTACCTGGAAGACTCAGTACACTTATTTTGCATACAACCTATTGTCCATTACTCGTCTCATCTATGTATTTTTTCTTAATTTTTCAGAGGTATTTGATCACCTTAACTAGAATTTTGTTGCATAGGTTTGTCACTGAGCTTTGCCTATAGCTAGCACACAATAAGATTGGTGAATAAATGATCAGATGAATGGATGGATCTATCAGTGGGATTTTAAAGATGTAGCTGAACTGAATGTGGTAAAAATTAAGTATAATATTTTCTCAGAATTACTAAGGTTCTGGTTTCCCTATGCTTTACTGATATTCCTTGCACCAAACACCACATTTCCTCTCAACAGCCCCATCTTGCTTTATCCAAAGAGCCACTTCCACCCCAAGCCTGGATGGAGAGTCCATAAGGTTGGCTTTACTCTGCTCTCCTGCTCCCTGTGCCACCACATTTTTATGGCTCTCTTTGTTTTAAGTGGCTTACTATTAATTGGCACATGAAAACAAACACCAGGTAGCAAAAATGATAAATACCAGGGCTTATACAACATCGAAAGAATCATGCCTTGTTTTGATATCTAACGTCTCTGATCTCAATTCCTTACTATTCTACATACAAGCTGTGACAGTTTAAGTCTTTTTAAAATTGGGGTAAATATACATAGCACAAAATTTACCATCTTAACCCCTTTAAAGTGTGCGATTCAGTGGTATTAAGTACGTTTACATTGTTGTACGGTCCACAGCCACCTTCCATCTACAGAATTTTTCAATTTCCCAACCAGAAACTCTGTCCCCGCTAAACACTAGCTCCCATTCCCTGCCCCTCCCCAGCCTTGAGTAACCTCTACTTTACTTTCTGTCTCTATGAATTTGACTATTCTATATACCTCACATAAGTGGAATCATAATATTTGTCCTTTTGTGTCTGGCTTATTTCACTTACGATAATATCCTCAAGGTTCAACCATGTTGTAGCATGTATTAGAATTTTGTTCCTTTTGGGGACTGAATAATATTCTACTTTAAGCCTTTTGGACTTCAGTTGCCTCCTCTGTAGGATGGGATCAGTGGCCTGTTCCTCAAAGTTTGCTGTGATGATTTAACAAGACCATGAACAATGGTGGACTGTGCCCAGCACAGGGCTTTGACTTAACATACTGATTTAGTTTCCTTCTTTCCCTTTCTACTTTATAAATTTCATAAGGACCAGATGCAAAAAAATATGTGTTTCTCATTTCCCTAATTCCTTACGTCACACGGTAGTGAGTGCACAGAAATGATTAGGTGTAACTGAGTCGAGGAATCCCCAGATTTGGTAAATTAGAGATCCTCTGCCAGGGTCCCAGCATTATAAAAGTGATTGTCTGTTTCACACTTTTTCTGCTCCTGCTCCTCACCCCTACCTATAAATCAATATCATAGAGATAATAATAGCAGACCTCCATCACTCAGGAAGACAAAGTTGTAATACACCATAGGATTCAGATCTTTAATAGCTTAGGTAATAACGAATGTTTCAATGGTTATCTCATAAATTCAGACAGTTAGGACAGGCTGAGAAAATCAAGCCAAAGACCCAGTTTTCAGTTATCTTAATTTGTGATCATCTTTTGGCCTAAGTCAATTAGAGTTAATCACTATGGACTTAATTATAGTCTCACTTCTTGCTGTTAACAGTATGTTCTGTGGTCTTTCCATTAGAATGGCAAATGGATACTTATGTTGCCAGGGTAGCTGGGTCACTAAAAAGGCAAATCTGATGAAGAACCTTGAGTGATGTTGATTATGGTAGAAATAGAAAGACTTCCAGGAACTTTCCAGAATGGATGCTGAGTGGCAGGAATTAAACTAAAAACCAACTCTGTGACAATCAGATTGATTTTCCTCATTGGTAAAATTACTGTGAAAGAATTTAGTTTACATTCTCTCTTGATTTTTAAAACTCTATTTTCCCCAAACCTCTCTTTTTAGAGCTCCCCCAAAATATTAATTTAACACATAAACTTTTTGCTTTAAGAATTTCTTTTTGCTTCAGTATGAATGATTTACTCCACCCTGAGTATGCTCAGAGAGAAAAGTCAAGTTTTTTGAAATTATTTTTCAATTAAATGAATCTTGCCTATCTAGGTTGAGACAGCAGTGAGCATGTAAATGTATGTAGAAAACAATGTCACATCTCTTTTATTTTTTCTTAGGAAAAATTAGATTGGTAAAGTATGTGAATATTTTATTAGGCACCTAAAGTAATATAGCTTTCCAGTTTGTTGAAAGTAAATGTGTCTTCTTTGTTAAAAAACTAGGCTTCCGAATCTTTTAGAAATAATATATTACATATCTCAGGAAGTCCAACCCTTTAACTGAGTGGAAAATAAAGGAATGCTTTATTTGTGCTATAGGCATATCTCAGAGCCATTATGGGTTTGGTTCCAGACCACCTGTAAATGTCACAATAAAGCAAACATCACAATAAGGGAAGTCAAATGAAGTTTTTGGTTTCCAAATGCATATAAAAGTTATGTTTACACTATAGATGGTCTATTAAGTGTGCAATGGTATTATGTCTAAAAAACAATATACATACTTAATATTAATTTTAAAATATTATTTTAAAATGCTAACCATCATTTGAGCCGTCACTGAGTTGTAACCTTTGCTTGTAGAGGGTCTTGCATTACTGCTAATGGCTGCTGACTGATCAGGGTGGTGGTTGCTGAAGCTGGAGATGGCTGTGGCAATTCCATAAAATAAGACACTGATGAAGTTTGCCACACTGATTGGCCCTTCTCTTCATGAACGATTTCTCCGTAGCATGTGGTGCTGTCTGAAAGCATTTTATCCCCAGTAGAACTTCTTTCAAAATTGGAGTCAGTCTTCTCAAACTTTGCTGCTGCTTTGTCAAGTTCATAGAATATTCAAAATCCTTTGTCATCATTTCGATAAGCTTCACAGCATCTTTAGGAATGGATTCCATCTCAAGAAACCACTTGCTTTGCTCATCCATGAGAAGCAATTACTCATACATTCAAGTTTTATCACGAGATTGTAGTAGATCAATTCCATCTTCAGGTTTCACTTCTAATTTTGGTTCTCTGGTTATTTCCACCTCATCTGTAGTGACTTCCTCCACTAAAGTCTTGAGCCCCTTAAAGATCTATGAGGGCTGGAATCAACTTCTCCCAAACTCCTGTGAATGTTGGTATTTTGACCTCTTCCCATGTACCATGAATGTTCTTAATGGCATCTAGAATGGTGAATCCTTTTCAGAAGTGTTTCAATTTACTTTGCCCAGATCCATCATTATAGATGGATTTTCCCAGAAGAATCACTATCTATGGCAGCCATTGCCTTATGAAATGTATTCCTTAAACCATAAACTTGAAAGTCAAAATGACTCCTTGATCCCTGGGCTGCAGAATGGGTGTTGTCTTAGCAGACATAAAAACATTATTCTTGTCCATTTCCATCAGAGCTCTTGGGTGACCAGGTGCATTGTCAATGAGCTGTCATATTTTGCAAAGCATCTTTTTTTTTCTGACCATTAGGTCTCAGCAGTGACCTTAAAATGTTCAGTAGACCATGCTGTGAGCAGATGTGCTGTAATCCTGGCTTTGTTGTTCCATTTATAGAGCACAGAGAGAGTAAATCTAGCATGATTCGTAAGAGTCATAGACTTTTTAAAATGGTAAATGGGCTTCCCCTTAAAGTCACCAGCTGCATTAGCCCCTAACAAGAGAGTCAGCCTGTCTTTTGAAGCTTTGAAGCCAGACATTGACTTCTCCTCTCTAGCTATGTAAGTCCTAGAAGGGATCTTCTTCCAACACAAGGCTGGTTCATTGACATTGACAGTCTTGTTGTGTAGTGTAGCCACCTTCATTAATTATCTTAGCTCGAGCTGGATAACTTGCTGCTTCACCTTGCACTTTGATGTTGTGGAGATGGTGTCTTCCTTAAATGTCATGAACCAACCTCTGCTAGCTTCACACTTTTCTTCTACAGCTTTGTCCCCTCTCTCAGCCTTCACAGAATTTAATAGAGTTGGGACCTTGCTCTGAATGAGACTTTGGCTTAAGGGAATGTTGTTTCTGGTTTCATCTTCTGTCCAACCACTAGACCTTTCTCCATATCAGCAGTAAGGCTGTTTTGCTTTCTTATCATTCGTGTAGCATGTTTAATTTACATGTAGCATGTTTAATTTCCTTCAAGAATTTTTCCTGGAGGTACCTGGGTGGCTCAGTGGTTGAGCACCTGCCTTTGGCTCAGGTCGTGATCCCGGGGTTCTGGAATCGAGTCCCACATCAGGCTCCCTGTGCGGAGCCTGCTTATCCCTCTGCCTATGTCTCTGCCTCTCTCTCTCTCTGTGTCTCTCATGAATAAATAAATAAACCTTAAGAAAAAAGAATTTTTCCTTTGCATTCATAACTTAGATAGCTGCTACAAGAGGTCTTGCTCACTGAGAATAAACATATCTAGCTTCTGGTTTAAAGAAAGAGATGTGTGACTCTTTCACTTGAACACTTAATGCCACTGTAGGGTTATTAACTGGCCTAATTTCAGTATTGTTGACTCAGGGAATAGGGAGAGGGAGAGATATAGGGGAGTGACCAGTTGGAGGGACAGTCAGAACACATTTATTAATTAAGTTCACCATCTTATGTGGGTTTGGTTCATGGCGCCCCAAAACAATTACAATAGTCACGCCAAAGATCACTGCTCACACATCACCATAACAAATATAAGAATAATGAATAAGCCTGAAATATTGCAAAGATTACCGGGATGTGACATACAGACATGAAGTGAGTGCCTGCTTTTGGAAAGTGGTGCTGATAGCCTTGCTCAAAGCCATATTGCCACAAACCTTCAATTTATACCCTCCCCCTCCCCAAAAAAAAGCAGCATCCACAAAGTGTAATAAAACGAAGTTAGTAAAATGAGGTTACCTCTGTACTAAAACTAGAGACCAAAATCAAGTGTGGGTCTTACAGAGTTGGAGATCGTATAAAAATAAAAGGCAAAACATAATACCATACAAACAACCCATCCTGCTCTTCCTTCCCAGGGTCCCATCTTTAAGGGTTACACAGGGTCTCCCAAAGGAGAGAGTATCTTAGCAATTAAGCAGCGGTTGCTTTGGAGACAAACACGGCAGTGCTAGATCCCTGGTTGTGGGCAGGGCAGGTGGGGATGCAGAAGGGGCTCAGATCTCTGGATCCATCCTGCACATAATGATAAAAACGAACACGGCACTCATATTTTTGCCGTCTTGCCTTTCTCTCCACGTGTACAGAAGTTGTGAGCCCTTTGTGTTACCAGACACGTTGTGAGAAAACTAAGTGTGAATTAATGAAATTTCAGAATAAATAGTTCAATTGTTTTAATTCTAGTTTATCAACTTGAGGGCAGGCAAAGTAATTTAAATAGCTAAAAATGGGTTGTCAGCAGCAGCCACCTTTAAAACTAGAAACTGGGGGGTCCTGGTATAGGGGAATGGGCCTCACATGCTAACTCATAGCTCTTTTCTTGCTTACCTGTAAATCCTTGTGTGAAATGTTTAACCCCTATGCCCAGTTTCTTCATCTGCAAAGTAGATGTTTTCTACTTTGCAGAGCAGCTTTGAACCTTTTTTTTATGTGAGTATAGGGCACATAGTAGGTGCTCAATCAATGGTAGCCAATCATATTATTTTAACTCGCATTTCCATCATAAATATCTGTAACTCATGTACTTCAGCATATCCACTTAAGACTCAAAATAGTCTTAGCACTTCGCAAAGTCACCAAAACATGTTCTCCAGAGTCAACGTCCAGTCTATCTCTTCCTTGGGAAATTTGACACACATTCCAAATCAATCAGGGATGAGGGGTCAACTGAATTAACGAGGTTTTCTGTTTATTATAGTAAGTGATACTGTGAGTTTTACTTACCTGAGGGAAGAATGGTAACCTACCTTGAAGCTGTATGCAAACCATCTGAAAAATGTGTGACCCTCTTAGCAATAGGGGTCTAGAAATGACTTCTCCTTTTCCCATAATGAGGAGGGTTGACCTGCTGGTTCCCAGTCCTGACAACTGCCTACACACAGCATAAGCTAAATAAGATGACTTTTCCTCTCAGCCAGGAAGGATGCACTTGAAGAGTGAATGCCAGGAGGGGCACAGGTGGAAACCGTGTGCCCAGTGCCCAGATTTCCCCACTTGGGTAGTCATCCCAGCACTGGTGTGGCCCTCCCTGAATAACACCCCCGCCGGGCACAGGACAGCCTTGTCAGAAAATGTGCTCTCCTAGGGTGAGTCTGTGTCATCCTCAATGACAGTGTCTTAAGCGTCTGGAGGTGTATGTTTGCTTTTCTTATGTAACCACAAAATAGCGGTTGGTTTCTCTCTAATAGATAAGGGTGAGAGAAGTTGCTGCTGGCTTAAAAATGATGTATGAAGTCTAATTCTGAGAATGAACTTAGTTTAGTCAAACAGACCTAGCTCTTACTTCTTCCTCTCTCCTTTTTCCCCAACTCAACCCATCCCCACGTGGGTTTCCCCTTCCTTTGGAGATACAAAGAAACCCAAGCAGGCTCAGCAGAAAATGTCAGGAAGCATGTGCTGTGCTGACAGCATTTTCAGACACCCGGGCTCCACCTGTGTGACTTTTTCTTCTTTTCTTTTTAAAAGTAAACACAGCAGGGTGTGCATGCACCAATTACTGAGCACACAGAACTACAGGACTGGCTTCAAAGGATGGCGGAGGGAGCTGCTGCCTCCCTGCCAGGCAGATAAAGAGCTGTGCTCTCCCTGAAGAAGAGTCCACTTCCTACCCCTGGACTTTTCTCAGAGCCCTGCATAAGGAACTCTCACATAGGGAAAGGACAGCTTGGCAGTGGGGATTCCCTCTGGCTCTGGGACCTTCTGAACCCAAGTAAAGAAAGAAATCTTTTTATAAGTTTGTTTGGCAGAAACAATGAAAAGCATGTGAACTTGACCTTGAAATACTTTGCACCTTATGGATGGTGTATTTTCCCACCGTGTTTCTAGGAATACCTAAGGAAACTATGATGTAGTGACTGTGCTTTTTAGATAAGGAATTTGAAGTGCAGAGCAAACAGGTCACCTGGGACAGCAAATTCAACATTGAGCTGATCCTGTGACTTCCTAGTATGTGCCCTGTGTGCCACAATCTAACATTGCAAAATGGGAGGCAAATCCCACCTGACAGTCCTGCTGCTGAATTATGCTCAGATGCTGCTCCTGTCTTAGAATTCTTAGGTCTAGAATCATACATGCTCGTTATTCACATATCCCTGGTTTGTTGCTTCCACTAAAACTAAGTGTTGCAAAGAGGAAATGCCTATGATCCATGCTCAATGAGTATTTATTGTGTGCATGTTATTGAACAGATCATTTATATGTTATTCCTATAACATCTGAGCACAAGGATCTTTCTCCAGGATAACAGCTTTGTGTCTGTAAATACTTTAGAAGAGCAGAGTTGTGAGCACCTAGCAGGCCCAGAAGCCATCCCATACCATAGGGCGTTGGGGCGTAGAGGGGAGAGATTAATCTCTATTCCCATGTCTTACAGGCCAAGAAGCTGAGACCCACAGAGATAAAGTGATTTTTCCCAGATTTGCCACTTCCTCTCTGCGCTTTGTATTGGCCTCATATTCTCGGTGCAAACACAAGAACCGGCCACAGTTACAATCTCGGTCCCTTTGCGTAGCCCAGGCACCTGCCTATAGCAGAGAATCAAGGAGCATGGTGATTGTCACAAAACGTGTTTGCTTTCCTAGATCTTGAACTTAATATTGCAGAACTGCCCTTGGGCTGATCATTTTAATAAGTTCATATGGAAATCAGATACTATCCAGTGAGTAGGGGGAAAATCATTTGAAATTTGAATATGAACACTTTTTGGAGAAAAGAATAAAGAATAGATATTACTTTGTATGGCAAAGAGGAGGCTTGGGGGTGACTTTAATATGTAGCATCAATATAAGCAAGATAATTGAAAAGAGAGTACTAACTAGCAATTTTCTGGTCTTCACTTAAAAGGGAGAAATAGGCTTTTAATATAGCAGAAAGTTTTCTGTTTAGTTATTTGAAAAAAAGGATAAAAATGATAATCAGCAGAAGTCAGCACAGATTTACTAGATTTCATGCCAAACTCCCCTAATTTCCATTTTTGTAGGGTTACCAGACTAGTGAAATACTAGGCCAGCGAGGGAGCATTTTGATTTTCCCCGAGGGAGCATTTTGATTTCAGTGAGACACTTACCCGGAATGTCTTATGTCTTATAATCCTCTTGCTGAGTATATGGAAATGGCCCCGCTGGTGCCAAGGAGCGACAATCTCAGGATTAGTGGAGGAAGTGGTATCTGGGGGGGTAGATTTCAATACAGAAAGGCATCTCCAACCAAATTAAAACTATATATATATATATTTTTTTTTTTTTTTTTTTTTAAGGAAAGACCTTTCATAGCTAAATGCACATCTGAGGATTCACAGTATTCTCTGGAAAGAACTTTTTTTTTTTTGGTTTGGGTTTGGGTTTTTTTTGTTTGTTTGTTGTTGTTTTTTTTTTTGGAAAGAACTTTTATGCAATCTGTGATTCCAAGTGCTGAACTCAGAGACTGTCCACAAGGTATCTGGGCAAAATCCTCCAAGTTCTAACATGTCACTGTCATTTACTGACGAGTCGTGGAATTATGGTAAAACAAAGTATTAGGATCCACAGAGAGGAAACCAGAGGCTCTAACTATCAAATCCTCTAATATTTCTTCTCTTGATGTGAAGAACCATAACTCGATGCTTAGCCGTGTCACTTTCGATTATTTAAATTAAAAGCACTTCCTTTGCAGGTCGTTTGGAAACAGTTCAGTTAAAAGCTGACAGGCAGCCTAGACTCGGAAGTAGGATGCTTGGTCTTACTCCAATTCAGACTTTCCTCCAAGCAGCGGTGAGAGGCCTGCTCCGTCACACCTGTGTCACCCTGGTGACAGCAACATGGCATCAGCGCTAAGCCAGGAAATTCTCAGTTTTAGTGCTGCTGGGATCTCTGAAAGCAGAAGGAACCAGTGGGGAGAGTCTTGGTTTTAAAGAGCCAATCCTCATGCCCTTCAAAGCTAGTCATGCCAGCTGTTAGATCTGAAACCAAGAATTTAACATTTCCCAATGAAACGGACTTTGTAAGATGCTTCTCGTCTCCCTCTGCTACGAGGCCATTCCTGTTGGAATGCCATCTTCCTCCAGTCAGAATCCAGCCCGGCTTTCCTAGCTAACTACAGGCCCAGCAAGGACATAGCTGCAATTGGTGAAGGTCAGTTGGGCCAGACTTGCATACCGATGTCCTGCTGCCCCAAAGTCAGCCATCCCTGGACCCCAGGTCCAATGGTCCCAAACGTTGGATGCCAGAGCAGAGCACAGCAGACATTCTCCCTGGACAAGCCACAGAGTCTAATCAGCTCAGCAAGATGAGGGGCATTTCAGCCAGGAGCTGAAGGCAGATTGTGGGGGACACTGGCAGAAGCCATGGTCCCATTCTTACTGCTCCTTCTGGGGAGAGAGGGTGCCGGGAGCAAATCTCCCTCCTTCCTCTCTGCCTTCCTATTTGCATGAAGGCCAGATGTTCTGTTTCTGTCACTTTTTATGCCATTCCATCACCAGGGAGGAAGCACAGAACTGCAGAGGCCCCAGAGGAGGAAGCGTGGGTTGGGTGGCACCATAGTTGTGGAACCAGAAAAAAAACCAGTATTGCTCCTGCTTCCCTGACCAGCTTTGCAAAGACAGGAAGTGTGGTTTCATTCCTGGGATCAATTCAGGTGAAGGTGTCCCTTGAGGACCTTAGAGAAGCATTAGATGAATAATACCTTTTAATCACCGTGCGTCCGCAGTGAAGACCAGCTGTAGAGAACTCGGTGGGAACCCCAAGGTTTTCTTGGCAAAGATGTCAACATAACTCACTCGGTCAGATGTAATTAAAAATAATTACTTACAGAACAGAACTGAGCTTACAGGAGATCAAAGAACTGTGTGTCTTTTAGAATAGACCCCATAAAGGGGAGAGAACGTTTACAGCAGAGGGCCCTCGGGTTAACACCTGTGGTTCTTGAGTTCCAGTCACCACCCCACCATGATTAGCTGTATGACCTTGGACAAATGTCCTCACCTCTTTGAGCCTCTTTCCCTATCTATAAAATGTGGATAAGAAGAGCAACTTGAATATGTCATAAGACCCCAGCATTCAAATGGAGGAAACGTATATGAAATCATTTTGAGTAAATGTCCATTTCTGCTATCCTTCATTCTTATTCATTTCCTTGAGAGGTAAACTGAGGCAAAGATTCATGAAATCCTTAATGCTTTCAATTCTTTCTAGAACAAGATGAAATGGTAGTTTTAAAAATAAATAAAAGTAAGAGAGAAAGAGAATCCCCCACTTCCCTAGAACCATTCACAAATGCCCCTAGTGAAGAGCCAAGAGTACTCAGCCTCTCTTCCATGTCTGCCAATCCATGCTCCTGCCTCCAGGACCTGTCTCTGTCCCCAAAGCCTGACCAGCCTATTGTAGAGGCAGCCTGACCAGTGCTCACTCCACTCTCAACCGTTGGGATGGGAGATGTTGAGAATTAGAGGCAAGAGTATTTTCAAGATATTGTAGGTTTGGTTTTCTTTCAAGGAACAAAAGGTTGTGCCCCCGAGCTCAGCCTTTTGCTACTTGCAGCCCAAGAGCATGACAGAGGTACTTAGTACACAATGTGTTTCCTTCTGCTTTCTCACTCAGAGATCTTCCCCAGGCAAATTTGAATTTCAAATTTTTAAACCTCAGATAAATATCTGTGCCCAGAAGATGGTTTGGGTTTGTTTTGCACTGTCGGTTGTAGGGACGGGAATATGACATCGATGCCAGATGCCCCATTGTCACATCCTCTTTTCTTGTTGAGCAGGACAGAGAGACTTGGCTGCTCACTCTGAAGGCAGAGAAGAGGAAGGAGCAGAGAGGGGGAGGAGGAGTTTGTAGAGTATAAGAATAAAATTCTGTTTTGTCATCAGGATAATTCTCTATTGTTCAGAAAATGCTTTCAGTATATTCTTGTTTCCTACTTAAGTCTTGTGAAGTGTGGTATTTGTTAGTCTATCTGTTTGGGTGCTGTGACAGAGCTCCGAAGTAACAGTGGCCTAAGCTTGATAGCTGACTTCTCTCCCACCTGAGAATCTGGGCTCAGGTGGCCAAGCGCATTGCCAACACAATTGCCAAGGTGATTCAATGCCACCACCTCCATATTCTTGCCAGTGGCAGGAGGCAGGTGGGCCCAAACTTGGAAGTTGTGCACCTGTTTTGGCCACATCCAGCTCCAGGGGAATTGAAGGGAATGGATCTAAGGGCAGCTCTTGGTCTCTGTGCTGACTCTAAGGTTTGTGCCATAGGCTGCCCCGACCTTCAAATGCCCTCTTTTGGAGACTACCATTGGCCATGTTCTTTCTCTTGCCCTCATCCTCCTTTTCCCCTAGTTCACCTTCCCTGTCATCCCCCTTCCCCTGCCCTGTTTCCATGCCCACCTCCAGCCAGTCTCTGTTGCCATCCATCCTCTTTTCCTGCTGCACCTCTACTCTCCATGCTCAGCATCACCTGCCCGGCTGTCTCCCCCACATCTGCCTTCCTCCCCAGAGTCCTTCCCTGGGCCCTGACTCTCACTGCCCTTGGCTGTGGAACCCCTCAGATGTCCCCTCAGGTGTTCTGGAGCTAGGGAGGGATCTGATATCACTGCTCAGTAAAAATAAAGAACATCTGACCTGACTGCCCAGCGGCCTTACAGTGTGTTCCTAAAACTCCCAATGGGAGCTTGGAATACATTTCCTGGTAAATCTATTGTAAATCCACTGTAGGTGGTTTCACAGTATCATTGAGTGCTTTAGAAAATGTGTACATTTGGATTCAGTATCATGGATAACACTTCTCTGGGAAAATTATATTCTCTGATCTAAACAAGCTAGTTATTAAAGGACTTGTGGACCACTGTTCTTTCCTAAATTAGGAAGCCCTATTTATAAGAATTGGGATAGTCTGGAAATCAAGGGCTGTGGCTTCATTGTCTTAGTGCTGCCCCATGACACCTCCTGCCTACGATACTCCCAAACAAGTGATATCAGGTGAAAGAATGACTTGTTAAATCGCTAAATCTTATCAGGACTTGGGATCTGAATGCACACCACATGAGACCCCGGGCCAGGCCCACAGATGCCTTGCCATGGAAAGGGACTAAGTGTGGAATCAGAGAATGAAGGCCTCATCACCTACAAGTTCTGCAGCCTTGAAGAAAGCCCTAACTTTTGTGGGGACCCATTTCTCCCTTCTCTGTAATGGGAACCATCCATCCTACTTTACATAATTGTTAGGAGTGAAAGATGAGTCAATAGATGAAAAGCATTTTCCCCTTTTTGTTATCTAAGATCATTCTTAAAAATCAAAATTATAAAAAAAAAATTGGAATTGCAATCTCCTCAGAAGTAACTATTTAAAATCACCTAAAATCTGGTCTACCCAGTGATGGCATTTTGTTCAGGTTTTTTTCCCCACCAAGATTTATGCATGTAAATTTATAGCTTTTTAAGTGAGTTCCTACTATATATATGTATATTATATATTATATACATATATTATGTATATATTGTGTATATGCATATTATATACATGCATATTATATATGCATATTATATATATAACTATGTATTAATGTAGTTATGTAGTATGTGCTAACCATAGTATGTGTATATATATAATGTATTTATATTATATATGTACTATATATAATGTATATTACATATATAATGTATATTACATATATATATGGTCAGTACATCCCTTTTTTTAGCTTAACTATATCCTGTAAATATCTTTATTTTACTGAATAACAATCTACTGGTTGTAAAATATTCCATTGTAGTTATTTGCCTTAATATATTCCAACAATGTCATATTTTTGGTCATTAAGGCTGTTTCCAGTTATGCCGTAATTAAGCAATGCCACAATGGGCATTCTTATAGGTATACTTTCATATGCTTGCCTTATTTTAAAGTCATTTAATACTTGTTTTCTTTCATAAAAATTGTACATGTCCCTTCTACAAACCATTATGGCCACATCTGTTTCTGAATTTAGACTTTATAAAGGTAATAAAGTTATGCACTGTATATTACAAAATATTCCCAATAAACTTGCATGTTGGGGGGAGGACATTAACAGTTATGTTCAGTATAAAAATTGGTCATAAATAGCCCATATCAGGTTTTGCTATGAAATCAGCTTGCACTACAGAATTTTTTTTTTCTATTTTCTGAGCATCTTGGATTTTGGAATTGCAGAGAGGGGATTATGAAGCTGGCTAATTTACATTTCTTCTTTTCTAGTGAAATTGACCTTTTTCATATTTTATTGACCCTTCATAATATTTATTTTGTAAAATTCTGCTCTCAAACTTTGCCAATTTTTTGATTAGGCAAATAATATTTCATTATTAGGCTTGTCCTTTTATTATTAGCTTTTCACATTATTAGCTTTTCACACATTTGTCAGATATTTGCCATATACTTCACAGTCCTGTCTCCCAATTTGCTGTTTTTCTTATACTTTGTTAATGTTTGCCACACATACATTCTTTAGGTAACATAGTATAGACATGTATTCCTTTATGGAGCTGGTTTGTGGTATCATATTTGAGAAGTCCTCCCTAATTCCAAAGGATATAATTATTAATCTACATATCTAGTACTTCTAGTAGTGTAGAGGTTTTAATCTCTGCATTAATACCATCAACCTGTCTGAATTTTATTTTGATGTTAGCTTTAACATCAAGCAAATGGCCACAACCCCATTTATGAAACAATCCTTCTTTCCCCCTGGACTTCAAATGCAATCTTTATTATAACCAAAACTTTCGTAAATATTTGGATCTGTTTTGGGACATTCTATTTTCTTCTGACAATCTGCCCAACTCTTCTGCTGCCAGCATGTCACAATTTATATTATTACACCTTTATTTTGATATCTATTAGGGTTAGGGAGGAAGGAAGGATGAATAGGCTGATCACAGGGTTTTTAGGAGAGTGAAACTATTCTGTGTGATTCTATAATGATGGATAACTTGCCATTATTTGTTTGTCCAAACGCAATGAATGCACAACACCAAGAATTAACCCTAAGGTAAACTCTGGAGTTGGGGTGATGATGGTGTGTCAGTGTAGGTTCATGGATCATAACTAGTGTTTCATCTGGTGGGGGATGTTGATAGTGGGGGAGGCTGTCAGGAGTGTGTGGGAAATCTCTGTACCTTATGCTGAATTTTGCTGTAAATCTAAAACTGCTCTGAGAAATGAATTCTATTAAAAAACAACAACAATCCAAAACTAGACATTGCTTCTGAAATCAAAGAACTTACATCCAAGTGGGGGGGGTATAAAAAGATAAATAGAAAATTAGAGTAGATTGCAATTTAGCAAGTATTGTGATACAAATGGGTACTACAGAACAATGCTTCTCAAACTGTGATGAAGAACCAATTTTTTAAAAAAACAAAAGCAATTTCCAATACCTATTAACACTAGCAGTCTCTTTTATTACCTTCATTTTTGAAGAGCTATTTGTAAACTGTCAAGTACTCTATGCATATTGCTTGTTATTTGCCACTAATCTGTAATGCATTCCTTGTTAAAATGAAGATACTTATTCACTCCACCTACCTTCTACTCTGGAGAACAATGAAATTGCAGTTATGAAATGCTGCGGTGTCCTTTTAAGAGACTGTTGTCTTATAAGAATAGGCTGAAGTACATTTCAAACAATGGCTCTGATCACCAAATAATCTTAAGAGCTCACTAAAAATTCACCACATAAAGTCAAAGCTTGGCATTTGCAAGAGATATATCCCATAATCAAATGCTTCTTTTTCTTTTTACCATTTTTTTTCCTTCAAAGAAGCAAAGTTTCTAATCTCTTCACATTTTGTATGTGTATGATGAATACAGAAACCCCCCTTTGGGATGTGCATAATGAGCAGTGAGCTAGGTTCATTAAGTGAGTGAGTGCCTGGCTACTGTATCTGAAGCTGCTGCTGCTGGCCAAAATTCGCAAAGTCATCCATGTCACAAATAAATCTGAGTGGGCCAAGGGTCTCACATCTGGTGGGTTGCACAGTCTTTCTGTGTGAGCAGAACTAATAATACTCTAGGCATATAGTACTTTAGTATATAAATCCAACCATTTGTCCAGATCATATTCCTCACTGAATGATACCCACAACAGTGGAATACAGGCACAGTGGAGAGAGAAATGAAGAAGAAACTAGGGGGGCCTGGGTCCTAGTTACACTTCTTCCCCTCATTAGACAGGTAACTTTGATCTCTTGCCTTAATTTCTCTGAGCCTTAATCCATCAAGAGGACAGACCACTTGATGACTCAGAGCTCTTTCAGCTTTCAAAAAGAAAGAAAATAGATCAACTAATTTATTCACTGATTTATTCATTCGTAGTTCATTTATCCATTCACTTTTTCAAATGATACTTATTGTGAGTGTTATATGCCAGTTACTGTGCTACTCATGGTCCCCAAATGGGAAGGCAGTATGAAAAAGACACCCTGCCCCATGCCTGTGCACTCCCTTCTTCCTGTGGGGCTAGAATTCACTAACCATGGGGAAGTGATGAGAGATAGTAAGGGATGGATAAGGGAAATCCTCTGGGCTTCACCACATTTAATGCATTTAGTTAGAACAAGGGCTCCTCAACCTCAACGCTGTTGATGTGTTTGTGTGGGGGCCGTCCTGTGTGTTGTAGGTTGTTTAGAAGTATCTCTGGCCCCAATGCACCTGGTGAGAGTCACACCCTCACCCTGACATTTGTGACAACCAAAGAAGTCTCCAGACATTGTGAAATGTCCCCTGGAGTCAGACCACCCTGGTTGAGAACCAGTTATATAGAACCACCTAAGTGCCCAGTACTGTGCTAGATGCTGCAAGTCAGAATGAAAAGGACATGGGCCTGGCCTTTTGGTGTTTATGCTAATGTGCTCTTTCTAGAACTTCAGAGTGTTCCTAGTAAGTGGAAGCCTCAGAGTACTGAGCCCTACCTACAAAGCTTCTATTACAAGTGGGGCTGGGTGGGGCTAGAGCATTTGCATTTCTAGAGTTCCCACATTGATAGTGATGCTCAATGAGAACCCCTGAGCTAGTGAGTTCCCATCTTGCTGGCTAGGTGGGTGTCCACTGCAGTTATGGGTGACAATACGGAAGTTCTCTTTTCATGCATTAAAACTGTTCCCTGAGAATCAGAGTGATATGTGGTTTTTAAAATGAAGCAATGGACCCCAGATGGGCTACTAAACCTATAATGAATTTGACATGTCCCAGGGAGAAAAACAAGTAGAGGATCTCATAACCTAGAACAATGACAAATGTTGCTCAATTTTATAAATTAATTTTGACTTCATTCTGAGTGACCAGATTAATAAGTCAGTTAAGGAGCTAGTGTAGGAACCTAAATAGTATCTAATTTCACAGTTTCCATGGATTCTCACCTCTAATTCCAAATAAACTTTTAAAACCTACTCATTTCTAAGTTAGGGACATTTCTCTCTGCAGCAAGGTTGGGGTGATTCCCCTAGACTCACATGCACAGATCCATTCAAGATCATATGACCCTACTCTGCCTCTTTTGTTTCCTTCTGGTCTCTATCCTTGGTCCATCCCATCCCCTTCTCTGCAGCACTCTTCATGCGATGAGTAGTAACCCAGAGCAGCATTGCTTGTCACAGCTTACACAGGGAGGATTCCCTGTACCTTATTCTGTACAAAGCTCTTAGCTCATCTGTGGACTGAACATTGCTATTTCCGTTTGCTGTGGTGATACTACTAAATACTGTATTTTCTTTGAAAAGTGTCACACACACACACACACCCTCAGGAGGAAGTGGGGTGTGGTATCAGAGCAGCACTGGGAAGGCAGAGGTGTTTTGCTACTGATGTACTCAAGAGTGAAAGCCTCTGTTGCCATTTCTTGTTTTTTTCTGTCTCTAATGCAAAATCCACGTTGACTGGCCATTTCACTTTACTAACATGATAAAAGGGCAAGGGAGTAGAGTTCAGGCTCTCAAAACCTCCTTCTTGTGTCCAGCGTGGTGCTTTGTATATAGCAGGTAGGTTAAGCAGATGCTTACTGGGCAATGGCAAAAGGTTGATGTGCATGTTGCTTCTTTCCTTAACCAGTAGTTTAGGTATATAACATAGTTCATTGAGCAAGTTATCATCATTGGTAACTCATTTTCATCGAGGAGATTTCTTTTTTTTTAGATTTTATTTATTAATTCATCAGAGACAGAGACAGAGAGAGGCAGAGACACAGGCAGAGGGAGAAGAGGCTCCATGCAGGAAGCCTGATGTGAGACTTGATTCTGGGACTCCAGGATCACGGCCTGGGCCAAAGGCAGGCACTAAACTCCTAGCCACCCAGGGAACCCCCCCGCCTTTTTAAGATTTTATTCATTGGGGAGATTTCTAAGGATACTCTAGGAAAGTCTGAAGTGATTCCACCAAACACTATTGTAAGCATTTCCCATAAATTAATTAATTTAATCCCCATGACAACTCTATGAAATAGATCAATTATTTTCCTTATGTTACGGATATGGAAACATAGACACAAAGAAATGGGGTCATTTGTCTCATACTATGCAATTGTAAAAGCTGGCTTTTATTCCATGCCAGTGTCATTTGCACATCTGTGAGTTCATCCATGTGTCTCCCTCTTCTTTGTCTACTGCCCTGCAAAGGCTGGAGGAAAGTGGACTGTGTGTCCAGGGACTTCAGCTTCACCTTCTCAGTCAAGGTGCTCATTGACCAGAGTGCCCTGGGCCCTGGCTCTGATTGAGGCAGTTGCTTTTCTTCACTGAATATCTAACTGCCAGAAAGAACTCTTACTCTTGTGCAGTAGGAAGATTTCAAAGCATCCTGTGTCTCATGAGAGTCCTGGGTTGACAAGAAGGTGGAATCACAGAGAAAATTGTCTCTTTCCCCCTCAATCTGATTGAGATATAAATGACAACTTAAAATTAGACATACTTAAGGTATATAACTTGGTGATTTGACGTACCTATATATTGTGAAATATGAGCACTATCAAGCTAATTAACATATCCACTTCATAGTTACTTTGTGAGTGTGTGTGTGTGTGTGTGTGTGTGTGTGTGGTGAAGATCATCTTTTGACACAGGGACAGAGCCTTAAATTAAATTTGCTTCCTACCTGAGGCAGCATCTTTGGACTCAGTAAGAGATTACCCTAACCGAGGTTAGAAAATGGTGCCAAGGAGACCAAGTCCCTCCCAACTTTATGTAAAGCAGCTTTGTTCTAGACCCTGGCCACGTAAATCCCCACTCATCCCAACCTGCCATCTCTAATATCATGAATGACAGAAGCAGGGAGGTGAGATAGCATACACTGGTGACGTCCTGGAGATGTTACCCAGTTCAGCAGCATTGACTTCACTTCCACACAAGAGCTTTTGTTATTCCAGGAAACTTAAACTCCAATTATATTAGCCACTTTTTCATAGCGATGGGGTAGAAAGATCATTAAACCACAGGTACTGACAAAGAGGAACATTATTTTAGTACCTAAGGTAATTAAGCAAGTACGCAGCATGGAGGCTGCTGAGAAAGCCCATGCGGATGCTCGTAATAGTCCTTTCTAATTAGGGGCTGGTAAAGCAGATGGAAACCACTCTGTGGGGAAATCTCCATGCTTTCACTTCCTTCCTGACCTAACCTTAAAAGGCATTTTCTAACAAGAAATAATGAACTAGTTTGGGTGGAGATGTTTAGCAACATCCAAGGCTGGAATCCAGGCTCCGCTCTGTGCTAGCTTTCTGAGTAGCTCTCAGCAAGCTACTTACCCACTCAAGCCTCAGGCTTCTTATCTGTAGACTGGAGCTAATTACACCCACCTCGTGGACTTAGAAGACTGAATAATATAAACTATGTAGAGCTCTTTACATACATGTGAATTGTAGAGGACCCAATAAATAACCTCTCGAGGCTACGCTTATAACAAATGGAGAGATATTGGAAGTCAGAGATGGAAAAAAGTCAGCTTGAGGCTGGATTGATGGATATGGCTAAAGTGTTCAAGCAAATAGGCTGGTTTTGTTCACAGTGTCTTAGGCAATGCTGGACAATGGCCGGCCTCCCAGGACTGAGGTGAGTGGGCCCCACCCTGCTTATGGCAGAGAAGAGTGGAGAAACATGCTCCCTGAAAGTCAGCAAATTCTACCCAAAAGAAAGGAGAGGCTAGGCTGGGCAGGTACAATTTATTCTCCTAAAACTTACCCATCAGATAAATCACTCCTCTTTCTGTGGGGAGCAGGGAAGGATTTCTAAATGAGGCAGTACATGAAGGAGGTCCCCAAAAAAATGAGAAGGATTGAGAGACAGCAGTTGTGCTGGAGAGGGTGGAGAGGACAGAGCATTCCAAACAGAGGGACTGGTGTACACAGCCACCAAGATGGATGGTCAAGAGGTCCCCAGCAAATAGAGAAGTCAAGATACGCTAAGAGGCATGCTATGTGGGGAGGACAAGTTGGAGCCAACATAGGAGGCTCTGAAATAACAGATTAAGAAGTCATGATTTAATTCAGCAAGTACCAGGATAGTGTTCTTGAATACTGGTGTAACTTGATCAGAGCTATGCTTTAGTGGACTGTCTGTTCATATCACACATTAAAATTAGTGTCAGAATAGGAACAATGTCATTCCAGGTGTTTTGTTTTCTATATTTCAATATTTATTTTGCTTCTATATTATTTTTGGTTATATTAGTTATATCTGCTGGGATGGCATAACAAAATGCCACAGAGTGGGAGGCTCTCCTAGTTCTGGAGGCCGAATATCTAAGATTAAGGTTGGTTTCTGGTAAGATCTGTCTTCCTGCATGTTGTGGCACCTTCCCACTGTGTCCTCACATCATGAACAGAGAGAAATCACTGGTGTCTCTTCCTCTTCTTATAAGGAGACTATCCTATTGGATTAAGGTCCCACCCTAAGGACCTCATTGAACCTTAGTTACCTCCTAAAGATCCTATCTCCAAATATAGTCACACAGGGGCTTAGAGTCTTAGTGTGTGAATTTGTGGGGGACACAGTTCTGACCCTAACAGTTGGTAGAGGGATGTCTTGTTAATGTTTTCAGGTAGGAGGACAGTACTAGCTCTGTCAACAAATCCCCTTTCTCATTCTTTCTAACAGCTGGTTCAATGTTAGGCTTAGATTCTTCGGTCATTGTAGCACATACTGTAGGAGGGATTTTTTTTTTAATTTTTTTAAACATTTTTATTCATTTATGACAGTCACAGAGAGAGAGAGAGGCAGGGACATAGGCAGAGGGAGAAGCAGGCTCCATGCACCGAGAGCCCGACGTGGGATTCGATCCTGGGTCTCCAGGATCGCGCCCTGGGCCAAAGGCAGGCGCCAAACCGCTGCGCCACCCAGGGATCCCTGTAGGAGGGATTTTTTAAAAAATATTATCTTCAGGTCATGCTTATTATGTTAATTCATCTTTAAGACCATATTTTTGGACAAAAGGCTAATATTTAATCTGATGCTTTTTATTATACTACTTTGTAGAACAGTAAAACACTTTTCATTCTATCGTTCACTATTTGCCATCTTTCTTCTCTGCCCACTGCAAGGCAAGTTATGCTTAATTTATAGGTTATTTTCTACAACAGTCACTTTTACCCAAGAAACATTTCTATCTGTAAAGAAATGCAAATGCTACAGATGTCACTTAATTTGCCTGCATTTGCCTGATGTTTGACTTCTCAAACTTTAGCAGAGCTGACCCAGTTGGATACCACTGAATGCTTTTTGTCTCATTCCCAGGTTGACTGCTGATTCATTCGTGTTCTCTCTTCTACACGTTCGAGGTGTTGATATTTCTGTAAGACCCTCCCTCTGTCACTGAGAAACCTCCTGCTAAATTATCACAATACAAATGCTGTCCACACTTTTGTTTTTAAATAAAGAAGTATGCTCATTCTTACTTCACTTGCTGCGGAGAAAGAGAAGTCTTGGTATTTTTTTTTTAGCCGATGAGAGTTTATAGAACTTGTGTTGCTTTCTATTTCTATGGAACTTCTCTTCTTCAGCTTTTGTTATGTGGTGGCAATCCTGAACATTACTGTGAAAGCATTTGGCAGATTTGAATTGTGGTAGGTGAGTCAGTCTGGGTAAGTGGGTGAGTCAGCACCAAGGGAGTCAAGATCAGAATTCTCAGTACAGCACTTAATGGTGTATGACCTTAAACATGCTGCTGAGCAATTAAACTTGGCCATCTACCCGCATCATAGCTACTTGCTAAAGACAAATGAGATCACACTTAAAGGTGAAAACATTGAGTCATAAGAGTAAAGATTCTCTGCAAATTTAAAGTATGTATTATGATGATATTTTGCAGCTGAGGTAGCAAAAGCAAAGATTGGATGGGCATACTGACAGTTCATCATGATAAGTGCCAGCATCGAGATGACTCTATCAGAGAGTAATAAGTGCTCTAGGAGAGATACATGTGGGGTTTTATGGGAGCTCAGTGGCAGAGCACAGAGGGAGGCCACATAATTCACTCCAGATATGCTCCTAAAAGACTATTTCTACTCTCTTCCTGCCCTTTTTTGGTACAAACTAATAAAGTCAGTAAAGTCCATTGGAAAATAAATCAGGGTTGCAGTAATAATAATAACCAACATTTTTGAGTTTACTGTGTGCCAACCCCGTTCTAAGCACCTCCATGTATTTGCCCATTCCATCCGCATAGCCCTTCAAGACAAGTAATGGCATTATTACCACTTTCCAAATGAAAAAATAAGTTTGGGAGGCTAAATAATTCCTGCATTTGAGTTCATAATGGCCTCCATTCTTTGTCTATAACAACGCCTGGAGCATTTCCCCTGTAGTGACTTCCTTTACTACTGCCTGCTGCCTAATTGGACCACAGTATACCGTTGCAGGTAAAAGAAATGCATGAAGTTTTATTAAGAGATCATTTCAGAAGCATTGCTTTTGAAAATTAAGTTCCTTAGCTAAAATGCATTGAGCATCTACTACGTATCAGAGGGATTAGCCCTGGAGATGCATGGATGATGAAGGTTTGGTCCCTGCTCTCAGAGCTCACAGCCTTATTTAGAAAGACCAATATGAAGAACTACATCTAATAAAGTATTAAGGGGAAGTCTGGCTGTGTAAGTGCCAGCACCAGATCTCCTCCACATGCCCATGAAGCTGAGTAAAGTGTCCCAAGGGATGTGTTAATAAAAAAAAAAAAAAAAAAAAACTCGCTATCACAACTCGGGTCTAGTAAGTAAGGCACCCACATGTACTCACTCTGGAGGGATTTTGCTAGATACATTGCAGAAGAAATCAGAGGAAGTTCTATAGTCCCTCTGAGTCACATCCCTCTTCTGAGTATCTGTGGTACCTCAAGAATTAATCAGGAGAAATCCTGGTGGGGCTCTGCTGTGCCCTCAGGTTTGGATGCCAAGAGCAAAAGACAAAGAGAATGTGAGTGGCAGGATCTCCCCCAATCAGAAATGGGAAATGACAAGCCATGGCAAATAAATATGGCAGGTGCTGTCTCAAAGCCATGCCCAGAAAGCTGTGGGGGACCTGGAGGGCTGAGGGAGGATGCTGAAGGAAGGATGTTGGAGGTGGAGGGAAGAAAGACTTTATAGAGGAGGTAGGGACTGAGCAGGAACTTGAAAGATGAGGAAGTGGGAGTGGGGTGCAGATAGAGGATGGAGTGAGATAGGAGGGCGTTCCAGAGAGAGGGAACAGTATTACTAAAAGCCCAGAGCTGTGAAACAGCTTGTCACTTTGGAGAAACTGCAGTAGTTCTGCACGGTCCTACATCAGATCCTTTGGGCTGCAGCATGGAGATCTGACTGGGAGTGAGAGGTGCCAGGACTGGGTAGAGTGACAGGTAAGCTGCGGCGATGCGGAGTCAAGTTAGGCGAGTGGAGCAGAGAGGGAAGTGGGGAGGAAGGAAGCAAATTGTCTCTGGCACAGGAGGGGAAAGGTGACATCTGCGTGCTGAGCTGAGAGCCATGGTACCAGCTTCTGAGCTGGTGACCTAGAAGGGGCAGATTCGAAAGGCAGGACAGTGAGTTCTGCTTGGACCCGACAGGGTGAGGCTCCTCGGGAGCTGATCAGGAGAGAATTGAATGTGTAATTGTGTTGCTCAGAGGGGAGGTCTATAGAGGGACCTGACCACTGCACTATCCAGAACGGCCTGGCCAGTCAGTCCTATACACACCTTATTTGTTGTAAAGGGTGAGGCCACCATGAATGGCAAGCAAAGAGGAGATTTATGAAATTTGCATTCCACAGACAGAGAGGGGGAGGTATCCCTGATAGATGCTATTACAGTGCATGTATTATTGTAGACAGCAATTCCCCTTTCTATTTTAGTACCCAGGGAAATCCCCCTTCTCCCTTACCATCAAGCTCTGAGCACTGAAGGCCAGCCCACCCAAATATTGCATGTTAATACCACCCTTATAGGCCCTCAACATATGTATACATGTATACGTCCACATAGCTGTGTGTGTTCAACAGGATTGTGGACGTTTACGCTCACAACAACATCGTATCACAGTGTATGATTCGTGTTGTCCTTGCCGGTGTTAGGTGAGAGCATTTCAAAAATATTTGCTAACTGCGCCAGTAAAAAATATTATTGTGTTTTATATTTTAAATAATTTACCTCTTTTTTTATTATTATAGTTTAAATCAAGAGCTGGGTATTAATGGATCCCCAAGGAAAATGCATTATCAAATTCTAATGTTATTTTTCTCTCAGCTATTTTGCTCCAAAATGCAGAAATTTTCACAAGAGCTTAAATAGCAGAGTAAAAGCTATTTATATTTTTGAGGCTCTGACATTTTCCCTTCAGTAAATTGAAGCTTCTCTTGATAACTTTAGATTTTAATTTCATATTTTATTATATGAATTCCCAGTTTCCTACTTTGTATTCTTTCATCTTTACCTTATATGCATTTTATCTATATAACCTCTGAATTTATAGTCCATGTCTTGAAATGCCAATAGCATATCTTAAAATTTTGGTCTTTAAATGATCATATGGTAAAAATGATGGTTTTACTGATGGTTACTGATAATTCTATGAATTTACATCTAGATTTCTGGGATCACTACCACAATCAGGCTATAGTGCAGTTTCATCTTCCCCCCTAAACTTATTTATGCTGTATCCTTATTACACCCTGTCCACTGCCCAAACTACTGCTAACCACGTTTTTGTCATACAGTTTTGTCTTTTCAAGGATGTCATATAAATGCAACTAGGTATCTTGTTTTATTAATTTTTTAAAGATATATTTACTTATGAGAGAGAGAGAAAGCACAAGGTGGGGAGAGGTAGAGAGAGCGGGAGAGAGTCTCAAGCAGACTCCGCACTGAATGCAGAGCCTGATATGGGGCTCAGCCCCATGACCCTGAGATCACAACCTGAGCTAAAAGCAAGAGTTAAGTGCTTAAGCAACTGAACCACCCAGGTGCTCCATATCCTATTTTAATTTGCATTTCCTAAATTGCTCCACAAGGTTGAACATTTTCCCACATACCTAGTTATTTTTAAAAAATATTTAGTATAACTTGTGTCATTGCCACTTAATTACTTGGGTCATAGGCAGCTTTTGTTTTTGATTGCTTTTACAACTTTGTGTATGCTTATTATGTAAGAATGATACTTAGCTATTGTCCATTGTACTTACCATAGATTTTTTCCCTGTTAAGGCTTTGCCTTTATGTTTTATTACTTTCTTTAAATGTATAAGACTTACAAATAGTAATACCACTTGATCTAGTAATACTGAATACTCTAGTGATCCATTCTGATGCAATATTCCTAAATTTAAAAAAATTTGAAAAAAGGTGCTAATCATAGCACCTTTTCCATATTTGTATTATGGAAAATCTGGAAACAGTCCAAATATGTAACTATAAGACTTTAATAAAGCAGATCATGGAGCTGCCCCTCATTAGAATATCATGTAAGAATTAAAAAGATGCTTACAAAGATGACATACTAATGGACAATTTTTATGATAAAATGTTAAATTAAAAAGCCAATTATAATCTCATAAACACTGTATGAGCATAGCATCTAGGACAAACCCACAAAACCTGTAAATTTTAAAATACTAGAAAAAAAATACTAGAGAAAATGCCTTGAAACAGTAATAGAGATTTGCTTCTGCTGGTGGAAGGAACTATGAAGAGATTTTTTTAACCAATGTTCTGTATTTTCTTTATTTTTCATAGTGATCACATTGCAGTCTATACAGGAGGGGGAAAATGTTCTGAGTAACTCAGGAATCAAATGCTTCCTTTTGACCTAAAAATGCACCCCTGAGCAAACAACATGTTAGGTTCAGCTCACAGATGACAATTCTGTCTTCTAGATGTCAAAATGTCAGATCACGTCACCGTGACTAGACCTTTAAAAAGAGAGGCAGTGGCTTGGCTATCCAACAGATGCATGCATTGGGTAATCTGCCAAAATGTTGATGTGTGAGGGGCTGGGGCAAGCGAATCTGGACGGCTAGTGGGGTAGGAAGTCAGCTAATATCTAAGCAAGGCATGCAGGAGGAGGGGGGCTTCCACTATGACTCTCTCCCATACCGTACCAGAACCCTGGTCACTCTAGAGGTTTCCGTCTACTCCCCAGACAGACTTTCCCAGGTGCACGTTGAGCTGCTGCTGCTAATTCTGAACCCTGCCTGGAAATAGCAGAATGACACATCCGTCACAAAAGGTCACAGTGCTTGTAACTCACGCTTTATGAGTCAATGATCCTTCCAGGCTCAAATCTGAATTAATTACTTACCTTTCCTTGCATTGAGGAAATCTTCAGAGCATCCACACATGGTAAACACTCTCATAAATGAGGATAGTTCTTGGTGATCTTTCCAGATTAGTGCAGAAATATAGGCTTGTCCAGGAGACCTACGTGACCCTGGAAAGGCGGTTCTCTAGGAAATTTTCTCCAGAGAGCTCTCAGTCATTAGCCTGAGAATCCTAAAACTAGGAGGATAATGGGGGCCCCTACAGACACATCTAGAAGTCATGTAACAACTGTTTCAACTGTGTGACTTATACAGAATGTGTTTCAGAGACTAAGAACACCCGGAAAATATGATTGTATAACCATCTCCTTTAATTAAACCTGCTAAACTGTGGGAAATTGAGACTTCCTTAGAATCTGTGAAGTTAATAGCAGTTGTTAAGAGCCCCTAATCTGTCTCGATGGGTTCAAAAAATACCCAAAGACCATGAGCATTTCAGAGAATTAGCGGTCTTTAATGGCTCTGCTGGATTTGAGATTACCGGCCCCAGATTTCTAGTTATGCATTGGTGCTCACGTATGGGCTCTTATTATTCTGAGGAGTTGTCTTTCTTTAACAAATGTAGAAAGGACAGCTCATACTTTGTTCTTCTTGTCTTTGGCTTACTTAAGAGAGTGAGGAAAATTAGGGAGGAGAAAACAGTTCAAAACGAATCAGAAGAAGCAAAGAAGTAACTTTTTTCACTGGATACCAGATGATAGTTTCAGATTAATGGAACTTCATGGTAAAGTAGGTTTAAAAAAAAAATAAGTGGGGATGGGGGGGTGGTTAGTTGAGGTAAGTGGCCAAACAGCGACAAGGAAGGAATTGTAGATGAAGAATCAGACTGGAATCCTGGAATTTGTTAGCCAATCTGATGATGGTTTTCACCTATATATCTAAGTATGTATAATGACTGGTAATTTGGCTTCTGTGAAGTACTTTACTTATTCTTAGATGATGGAGCATTATTTTATGGTGAGCAATGATTTTTTATGTAGTTTATAATGTTCAAAGGCTTATTATAGGTATAGGTATACATATGTGCCTATGTATATATATATACACACACACACACATATGTGACTGTGAAGAAAGTAGACCTTTCTGAAATGTCTGAAGTAAACAGTTCAGCTGCTAAATGCTCAGAGCCAACTGCGTCACTCACATAAATAGCCCATGTAAGAATCTTGTGGTGTCATATTTAACTGTTGTGACTAAAATAGACTTACCCTTTCTAAACTCATTTTCTTGTTATTGTGTATTATTTCTTGGGTACCTACTCGAATAATAGATGTTGGAAATTTTTTGCCCCTCTCTCTCTAACTATTAAATGTAATTCCATTAAATTAAGAGTAGAATTATAGTTCTAACTGATGAGGTTGAATAATAGAGACGTCCAGAAAGGCTCTTTCCTTGGCAAGTTAGTCTGTGGTTTGGGGTGAGCCCAGTAATGTCCTTTGCAGAAGGGGAAATAAAAGCATTTGTTCAAATGGATAGTTGAACCATTTGAGCCTCTGGGCTGCTGGTGATAAAGCTCTGGTTAAGTGAGAATGGGATACCAAAAATAATTTATTTTATAGCATTTGTCTTTGGTCACTTTGCAGGGAGCAACCACCATGTCACCATTTCTTCGAATTGGTTTGTCCAACTTTGACTGTGGATCCTGCCAGTCATGTCAAGGAGAGGCTGTTAACCCTTACTGCGCTGTGCTTGTCAAAGAATACGTTGAATCGGGTAAGCTTGAGTGGGTATTCGAGGTGGTGGGGGAAGAGGAAGGTCCTGCTGTGAACTATGAGGCAAGTCCTTCCAGGAACTTCAGAGTCGTCTGGTTCAACCTAATTTTACAAATAGGACTGATGCCCAGCCAAGCCAAGTACTTCCTCAAGGGCATATGAGACAGTGACAGACTCGGAAGGAAACCCAAGTCTCCTACCTCACGTTCCATTTTCCTGAGCTATTTTTCAATATAAGCAAAAGGAACAAAGGGAAGGAGAAATGGGTTGAGGACATGATGTGAGGAGTTAATGGGACTGATAAAATCTACTGGTAAGCTCAAGTAGAACATGGGCTCCATATTGTTAACCTGAGGTGTTTCCAGTGCTTATCGATAAAGTCTTCATAATCTTACAATTAACCCTAAAGACAGCTTATTTCTTCTTTAGGCTAAAATTAGATGAATGTTAAAACAATATGTAATTAGCCATTAGAATCCAAATTTCAGAAAACTTACTTATGTATTTATCAAGACCCTGGATGAGTGAAAGAATAGTCATGTTTTGTCAACTGTAGCTATTTAAAGGCAGTTCATGGTGACAGGGAAAGTGTGACAGATCCCCAAATTCCTTTTCTGGGTTTAGATCATTCAGTTAAAATAATCCTATTCTGCTTGGAGTCTCTCTATGAAGTTTACATCTCAACTTTTTCCCAGTTTCACTACTTTTCTATATTTCCCTACATACCTCTCTTGTTTTAGTAGACATGTTGGAGAGACATGTGATTAACACTGATACAGGTTTGTAGTAACTATAGGAGCCGTTCCAGTTGATTTACACAGAAAGTATTTATGGAGTGCCTAGTGTACAATGGGAGAGGAAAAGTGCACTTTCTTTAGAGTTTCTATTCTAGCAGAGGAAGAGAGGCATGAAACAAACTGGAATATACGGAAATAATGGTAAGTGCTGGGCCGAAAACCAAAGCAGGGCAAAGAGGAGAGAAGGCTTGAGGACAGAGAGGTGTGTGTTATTTCATATAGGGTCATCCTCCAAAGGCCTCTTACGGAGTGGCATTTACAGATGCAGGAAGAACCTGAGTTAGCAGTTGAGAACCTCCAAAGAGGCATTTCCAGCTCCGAATCTGGGGTTTACAAATCCTACCACACTGGCTTTTACTTCCCTTAGAAGACCTGTGCTTTGTGATTGACTCCATTCTTCCAGCCACTGTGAGTGCATCAAAGCTGAGGAGAATGTCTGAATCATCCTGATTTCCTTTCTGCCTGGATTTCTCTCCTGTTCAGTTAAAAGTGAGAATGGCACTTGCTCCCAATCTAAAACGTTTCAAATGTCACAGAAACCTTTGAAGTGTAAAATGTCTGAGTTTTTCAAAGCTGCTTTCGACTTAATGGATCTCCTGGATCCCATTCTCTGTAAACACAGGCCTCACTGACATTTGCCTCCTGAGAGCCTCTTTTTTTAAAAAAAGATTTTATTTATTTATTCATGAGAGAACAGAGAGAGAGAGGCAGAGACACAGGCAAAGAGAGAAGCAGGCTCCATGCAGGGAGCCTGACATGGGACTCGATCCTGGGTCTCCAGGATCACACCCTGGGCTGAAGGCAGGCACTTTAACTGCTGAGTCACTCAGGCGTCCCAGCCTTTTATTATTTTTTTTTTTTTTAATTTCTTCTTCTTTTGGTCTTGCCTTTGAACTTGGTCTGATCAGCTATGTGGATCAAGAGACCTTGTCAGAAAGAAGACTTTGTTTTTCCAAAAGGTTAGCCTGCAGAGTTTGGAGATTTGGGTTTTTGATTTTGTTTTGGTTTTGTTCTGAAAAGAAATCACTCTGCACATTACAATTCAAGTACTACTTCTACAGAATTTATGGTTTTTTCGATTTTTTTAAATTGAGTTATAGTTGACATACAATGTTATATTCATTTCATATGTGACATGACAAATCTATACATTATGCTTTGCTCACCACAAGTATACCTATCATCTGTTACATTGCATCACTATTACAGTACCATCGACTACTTATTCATTCCAGAAGTGGAAGCCTGGACCTCCCACTGCCCTTCACCCATTTTGCCCATCCCCCCACCCCACCCTTCTAGAAACCATCAGTTTGTTCTCTATATAGGTCTAATTCTGTTTTTTGTGTATTTATTCATTTGGTTTTCTTAGATTCCACATATGAGTAAAAACTCATGGAGTATTTGTCTTTCTTAAACTGACATTTCACTTAGCATAAAACCTTCTAGACCATCTATGTTGTTACAAATGACATGATCTCATCCCTTTTATGGCTGTGTAATATTTTGGGGTGTGTGTGTGTATAGATAGATACAGATGTATATATATATATATATATATATATATATATATATATATATATATATATATATATATATATATATAACAAAGGTTGTTTCCACATCTTGGCTATTGTAAATAATGCTGCAATAAATGTAGAAGCGCATGTATCTTTTCAAATTAGTGTTCTTGTTCTCATTGGCTAAATACCCAGCAGTGGAAGAACTAGATCATATGATACTTCTATTTTTAAATTTTGGGAAGCCTCCATACTATTTTCCACAGTGGCCGTACCAACTTTTAAAAATGTATGAGTCTTGGAAGTCTTAGACTGCATTTTCCATAATAAATCAACAGAACACGGACAAACAGGGCAGAGTGCTGTCAGTCTGGCAGCTTTGGGAAATGATAAAACTCACTGCAAGTAGAGAGGATCATGAGTTCCAGTCTTCTTTTAAGGTGGTTACAAACCTAGTGAATGAGAGGGTGAGAAGAGGCTTACTGCAGGCATGTCAGTCTCTTGCAGAGTAGTGGAGAAAGGTTACAGTTATAAGAAACTCCTGTTTACTTCCTGTCTGTGGAAGTAAAATGTTACTACGGTTGTTAGAATTGCTGTTGGCATTTTTTAAAAGTCCAGTTTCCAGCTAAAAATTTTTTTAAGCAAGCCATAAAAACTTTCTCCTCCCTCTTCCACCCTTAACATTGTTAGAGTTTATCCCTTTAATAACCAGGTTTATCTAAAATTCGAAGTTTCTGTTTATCCAAGTGCTTATATACCTCCCAAATGACAATTTAGCAAATCGTAGGTGCGTGTTCTGCTTTGGCATTGTGCATCAGGGAGAAGGGGCCATCAGGAGTTGGAACTGCTTTGTTTCCATGCTTAAATGGATTTTTCCCTTTTGCTTTACCAACATCCCTGAATTGCTAAATCTGCCACTTAGTGTGCTTATTATCACAAGAAACCAACACTCAAATACAGCTGCAGTTTGCTGCTCCTGAAATGATTAAAGAATAAATATTACAGAAAATCCAGTGGGGATGAAAGCTCTGCCAACACCACTTAATTCCATTAGCAAATTCTTTTCCAATCACTTGGTGGTTCGGAAGAGGTTTTCCTTACACTTTATCACCCTGACCAGACTTCTGGATCCCCTGCCTGCCTGCCTTTCCTCACTTGTAGGTCTTTAGCCTGCTTCTCTGATCCCATGGATTAAGATCACTCTTTTTAGTTGTTACTTGTTAGTTTTTGTGTAGGGTGCATGGTGCATGTAAAAATATATCCTCACTTGAGATTTAGAGAAAGAAATAATGGCTTATTATGTTTTAAAGGATTTTACCTCACAGTGCATTTATTTATGTCAAATGGAAAATAAATTTAATGTCTTTTTAAAGGAGCATTCACTATAAGCCTTAAATTATGCTACAGAGTCTTTCCGATGAACACACAGTAGTAGTCTATCAAGTTTTTTTTAACCAGATGACAGTGAAATTAGTTATGTGTCCACCCTTTGTAGATCATCAAAGGAAGATCCCCAAAGGCAAAAAAGTGTATGATATGTAAAGAATGGGACTTAGTCACTCTGCCCTCCCAAATATAGCAGCTAGGCCCTGATGTCTTTCTATTTGCTCCAAGTGAAGCAACTAACTGTTGAATAGGAAAAGAACATTGCCCGTCCAAGACATTATCATATTTTTGTTACTTAAACTAAGAGATTGACTTCTAAGTTTCAATATATCACCTTGCATGTAGACCTCAGGACTATCTCATCCCCTCCTATATTGTCTCTAATTGTTTTACATGTTTGTTTTGTTTTTGTTTTTTTTTTTTTGACTTTCCAATGGAATTATATATCCTAGAGAACAGAGGGAGCAGGTGCCGCTGTCAAGTCTAATTATTTTCCTGATTTGGCTAAAGGAATAATGAGAACATATCTTTCTGTTCCTAGAGAATGGGCAGATGTATATCCAGAAGAAACCAACTATGTACCCACCCTGGGACAGCACTTTTGATGCTCACATCAACAAGGGAAGAGTAATGCAGATCATTGTGAAGGGCAAGAACGTGGACCTGATATCTGAAACTACTGTGGAGCTCTCCTCTCTGGCAGAGCGATGTCGGAAGAACAATGGGAAGGCAGAGATATGGGTAAATATCCAGCCTGTGAGCTTCTTTTAAAGTGTTCACACTATTAAGTGGTAAGCACCAGGCTCACTGAAGACTAATGCACAGTTTCAGTGTCATCCTGAAATTATGACACACCAGTCATGGGTAAACAGATTCCCTACCACTTACTCACTGATGACTTGATAATGACAATGACCATCCATTGTAGACTATAGACATATTCAAATATCTTGATTCCTGTGAAAGGTGAAGGAGGTCTCTTAGGCTCTGAAGAACTATTATTGATTTATAAGTATAAAAGTAAGCTCAGAAATATCACAAATTCCCCTTAACTTGGGAACCTAATTGTTGTCTATTTGTTGAGATACAGTATCTATGTGATCTCTTGATAAGATAGATTAGATAAGGTGATAGATATGAGAGAGGACCAGCTACATCCACGTGAGGCTTGGTCTTCTCCCTCCATACTTTGCCAAGCCCTATTAATTTTTTTAGCCATAATGTATTCACTTAGCTCCCTTTGTACTAAGCAGTACACCATACACAATCTGTGTTGCCACAGTTTTTGAAAACTTAGGTTATAACTGTTTGGGTAGTGAATGTTTAGAAATGTTAAAGAGTGAGATAAAAGCATAAAAAATTCTCATGAAAACTTCTGGGATCCACAAAATGAAAAACAAAACAGTAACAAACACCAGTAAAAACTGTTTTTTAAATGATCTAACACCCAGAAAATGTTTTCAAATGCTTTATCATCTATGCAAAAGGGAAGAATTTTACCTTTTTCCATCTTATTTCCTGTAACTCAGATTTTTAAGAAGTCCACCCTGAAGATTTTGTAATTGCTTGTTTCAAAATGTGAATAATAAAAAGCTAACAATTAGATTTTGGGGTCATTTTTCTATTTTTGACCTCAGGGAAAAAAATCAGTACTTTTTAGGGGAATATGTATTTTTATACATCTTTGTTGGTGACACTAAAGTAATCTTTGAAGGTAAACATATACTAAGATTTTTTTTTTTAAGTTCTCATGCTTAGATATGTTGGAAAATGTAGTCCAGCAATATCTGGGGAGCACTTCTGTGTCCACTTGGAGAAACAATCATGGAAACAGATCTTATCTTGGGGGCACTGCTTAGGTAGGTAAAAAAGGCTAAAGAACTAGATAATGTCACAGGTGTGCCACTTAGTGTGAAAAGGTTTACACAAGACAGGGAGTGTGAGACTTCAGTCTGTTTGGGGCCTGAGTTGCTACAGCACTTAGCTCAGCTAGGAGTAGAGATTAATTAGATGAAATGTTCCCTGGTTTTCCATTCATCCTCATTTATTTTCTGTTTTCTGCCTCATTTTTTTAAAAAGGGTCATCAAATCCCTAATTTTTAAAAGCAGCATCCTATTTGGGGTGGCTGGCTGGCTCAGTCTGTAGAGCATGTGACTGTGGATCTTGGGATTGTGAGTTCGAGCCCCACATGTGTGTAGAGATACTTAAAAATAAGACCTTTTTTTTAAAAAAAAAAGTTTTTTGTATTCATTAGAGACATAGAGAGAGAGGTAGAGGCATAGGCAGAGGGAGGAGCAGGCTCCATGCAGGGAGCCTGATGCGAAATTCAATCCTGGAACCTGGGAATCTCACCCTGAGCTGAAGGCAGCTGCTCAACCACTGAGCCACCCAGGTGTCCCAAAAATAAGACCTTTAAAAACAACAACAACAACAACAACCAAAAGCAGCATGCTATTTAATTTCCTTCTCAGTTAACAAAAGGATAACTAATTTTTAAGTGATTTGTTTAGGCTTTGCTGTTGAATAGGTTGCTTTTCTATTTATCTCTCTAAAAGTTGTATCTGATTTTTTGTTAGGCTTCTTCTGATTTTATTCCTGTCAGAGTTTTCACTTTTTTTTTTTTTTTGCATTCTAGGATTATTTAGACATAAGCACTTGGTGGTCTACAGATCCTCATTTAACTTAAGCAAACTTTTTACGTTTTACAGCTTTTTTTCCCAGGGATATTTCTTAGTTTACTTTCATTTATAGTGTTTAAAGACCAACCGGGTACTTTTGACTTAGATTTCCCCTTGCTCTATTGAAGTCCATTTTCTTAAAAATAAATTTTCTATTTAAAAAATACTTATTTTTTGAAATTTGCTCTTTAGCTCCACAGACTCCATCTAGTTTCTACATACTGCGCTGAGACTTGCCTTCTGCTTTCCCAGGGTTATGACTGTTTGTGTGGTTACCTCTTGTTTGCTCTTAAAATCATGATGCAACGTGATTTGCTGTGTATACATGATTGTTTTTCCAGTAGCTGATTCAATTTCCTTGATCACCACTAAGTCCCAAATAGTGATAACTTTGTGGTTACTTGGTATCAATTTTCCCCCACTTCGCTTGGGAACAAGCCCCTTATTTCTTGCTCTTCTAGTTCTCTTTTTATCCCCATCTTTATTACTTATCCCCTAAATCATAGAACAAGGTGTATAATTGGTGTTAAAAGCACTTCCCTTCTCATTGATATGTTTAAGCTAGCATGAGGGTTTATATAGTTGACCAAGCAGTAAATGCTTATATTATTGTAAAATTCTAATAGTTGTGATGCTATGACATAAGTCTCACTATCATGTCAGCTTTTCAGAGATCCTGAAAGGCTTCGGGACATGCACAAGGTCACACAGCCAGTAAATTATTGAACCACAATTCAAATTCGGTCCCGGGTTCAACCAGACATTTCTTGTTAATTCTCAGCTATTCTCGTTAACCCATAGATGTAATTACCCAGAAATTTTTATCTCCAAGCAAAATTAATGAGTTGCTGAGGTGTTTTAATAAAAGAAAGGCTGGGGGCACCTGGGTAGCTCAGTCAGTGAAGCGTCTGCCGTTAGCTCAGGTTATGATCTCAGGGTCCTGGGATTGAGTCCTGCATGGAGCTCCCTGCTCAGTAGGGAGTCTGCTTCTCTCTCTCTCTCTCTGCTCCTCTCTCCTGCTCATGCTCTCTCTGTCTCAAATAAGTAAATAAAAATATTTAAATTAAAAAATAATAATAATTTAAAAGAAATTTTAAAATAAAAGAAAGGCTGTATTCATGGATGCTGTGCTATTCTGATGGTAATTGGTACGAATGAAATGAAAAGAGGCACCTTTACATCGGAAATCTCCTGCCATTCCCACATTTGTCAGTTACTATGTCATTAAACTCTGGCAGTACTTGTTTCACATTCTGATATTTTTTTTCCTCTCAATCAGTTAGAGCTGAAACCTCAAGGCCGAATGCTAATGAATGCCAGATACTTTCTGGAAATGAGTGGTAAGTGACATTTTATCTTCTTGTCTGGGGGTGAATAGGGCATATTCCTTCTAATGTGCAATTTATTTGACTTTTACAATAGCAAAGAAAAGAATTAGGAGAAAAAGGAAAGACAGGAAGTTTTCTTAAAACTTTTCAGTGGTGCGCAAATATTAGTTGAAAATGTAATATCTGCGCCAGATACACATAGAAATATAAAACATTTATAGCATTATTTTCTTTTTTTCTATTTAAATTCAATTTGCCAACAGATAGTACACATAATTAGTTTCAGATGTAGTTTTCAATAATTCATCAGTTATAGCATTAATTTCTAAATAGTGTGAACTCATGTGCCCAGTGCATTTATATTGTCTTTATTTTAGTTTGGGAATTTAACATAAATACAAGAGGCTCTGTTTACATGTCACTATATATATACACACACTGTGTATAAATGAGTAATAAAACAAATGATCACACTATCAGTGAAATATAAAATAAATAAGAAACCAGTATTTTTCATAATGCTAATAGCAAAATAATAGTGCTTCAAGTTAGTCATCTCAAATCCTTTTAGGAACAGGAAGGAAAACATGCTTCGCTAAGGAGTGTCATTTCAATGCCATACACAGACATGCATCACAGAGGTTACATATATGAGCAGTGTGGTTGGTGCCTGTGACAGTCGCCCGTCAGTTCCTTCCGTTGCATTTGTACTCTGTCATCAAAGTGCTGTGCAAACAAATCAAATGCTACTACTCATGAAATCCTAAACCTCAGGGTGAATATGTGTACTTCCTATCACAAACTAATTTTAGTTTTTCCTAAATCAGTTTTACTACAAAGAAACAAGTTTTAGTTTAGAGATTTATGGTGCTTTCTGGGTTTTGGCTTAACATATACAATGTCCCTCAATCTAGATTCAAACAAATACATTGAAAAAAAAAAAAAAACACGTCATGAGATTATTAGGGAAACTTGAACCCTTACCATATATTTGGTGATATTGAGGCAGTATTATTTTTTTAGATGTGATGATGGTATTATGGCTCTACTTCTTAAAATGGGTCCTCATCTTTAAGACACATACTAAAATGTTTATAGATAACATAATACCAGAGATATGATTTAAAATAACCCATTGGTATGAAGGTGTGGGTAGCAGATTGTGTATATTGGAAAATAGTAACCATGGATAGGTCGTTATTGAAGCTGGATGATCAGCAATGGGAAATTGAATCCAGTATTTGCTCAACTTTTGTATGGATTTAAAAATTCCCATAATAAAGCTTTTAAAAAAAATTTTTTTTAGAAGAAAAGATCCTTAAAGAGGTAGCAATACAATCTGAACTTTCTTCTTTTACCTCGTGGTGGAGGCTCTAGATACATAGAACATAGCATTATAGTATTTCTGAGTTGGCCAAAGAACATAGCATTATAGTATTTCTGAGTTGGCCAAATGATAGAGTGGTTGTAGGAGCTGAATAACCAGGCTTGCATAACAAGTGCAAGTGCCGGGCTAAATGATAATGCCAATAGTGTTTGATTCCCACAAGAAAAGGAAGTATGTTCTTTCCATTAGTTCAAAACATGATCTAATGTAAATTGAAGTAAATCTTCCATGAGAATGCCAGGTATTTTGGGTAAATGGTTTAAAGACTGCCACTTTGATAAATAATTCCATGAATATTTATCCTATTACTATGAAACTTAAATTTTCTCTTAGAATGAGAGAGAGAACATTCAAGTGGGGTGAAAACAATGATCTTTCATAGACAATAATTATGGAAGTCCAGGAAGGTTTTTTTTTTTTTAAGGATAAAATGTTGTCATGTTTAAAATCTTTTCTATCTAGACCCAAATTGAGACTCCATTTCTAAATTTTTATATATCTCAAAGCTCTGGTTTATAACAAACAATATTGTGGAATTACCCAACTAGAAAATTCTTTATTGATGACAAGAAGTATAGGATATCATTCCATTTTAAGGATACTATTATATATAAGAAATTGTTTTCAGAAGGATTCAGAAAACCAAGACACAAGTTCTCATACCCAAGGAACTTAAGTCTAGTTTGGAGAGGTGATACAAACTAAACAACTGGAGAAGAATTTAGTCCTAAACCACATAAATATTGATTAACCAAGAGATCAGTTTGGGTTACCTTCATTCCATAAAAATCCAGAGTGGACATTGAAGGATAGGCAGAGTTGAATTTGCAGACAAGACGGATAGCTTTCTAGGAGGAAAACATGAAGATTTGAGCAAAAATAAATGGATGCAGAACCATGAGAAGACCAGTCTAGGCAGAACAGAGGGCCCCTGCTAAAACCAGAATGAAGAATCTAAGACAGATGTTGGAAGACTTGGAAACCAAGCAAGAGTGTGAAGACCCCGGAAAGTCACCAACAAGGAGTCACAGCCCCATTCTTGAGCAGGCCAGAATATTCTGGAAGCAATGTTTGGGAGAAATTGCTTTTAATAAAATGTGGGACAGATATGGGAAAGGAAATAGACTGGATATAAAGAGAGACTATAAAATTTCATTTTTTCAGTGGAGAGGTGATGAAAAACTGGTCCAATCTTATGGTTATAAGATTGAAGTATGAAATAAAAGAAAGAGAATAAGAGCTCATGGCAGTGTAGATGAAAGGGTATGTCCATTATAAGTACATAGTTGGGGGATCCCTGGGTGGCTCCGCTGAGCGCCTGCCTTTGGCTCAGGGCCTGATCCTGGAGTCCCGGGATCGAGTCCCACATCAGGCTCCCTGCATAGAGCCTATTTCCCTCTGCCTGTGTCTCTGCCTCTCTCTCTCCCTCTCTGTGTCTCTCATGAGTAAATAAGTAAAATCTTTTTTTAAAAAGTATGTAGTTGAACTGCTTTGTAATTCTTTAAAAATAAAAGTTGAATGAAGGGAAAGATGTTGATGGTATTTCTTAGAATAGTTGGACTAGGAAAATGATAATAGGAGTGGTAGAGATTAGAGATATGGAAAGAGAAAGCAATTGGGAGAGGATATGGGATTTCATCGTAGATAACATTTAAGATTATATCATGTCCTCCACACTCTTCTTTTATGGAAGCATCAATATTTTTCTACTCTATAGGGAAGCAAATGGCTCATTGCTCTCCACACACACATCAGTCCATTCTCTCTCCTTCAAAATCTTTGTTCCATGATTTCTGTGATAGAATTACTTTGTCTTCTCCTCCTGCTTTCCTACTATCACTCTTGGTAGCTTTAGTGTTCACCATCACCATCTAACACTCCCTCCTCATATGTTGACACCTTCCTACATCTTTCTTTATCCTCTCAAGAACCAGCAGTGACACCAGAGTTTGTCACCTGGAATTCTCCACTGTCAAGGACTCAGGGTCAAACCTTTCTCTCAGAGCTCAGCCTCCTCCCCTATCAATTCTGTCCTCTCTTTCACTCACTCAATACAAGAATCTGCTGTAATCTGGTTTCTCTCTTCACACCTTTCGTTAGCCCACATTGGCCTTGACTCCCTATGTTGGCCTAAGTCCATAACCCTTTCCAGCTCTCATGAACACCCTCTTCTGCCAAAGATGTCCTGATCTCCAAACCTTGCATGTCTTCCTCTTATTCAAGGTTTTGCTAGAAAATGCCATCCAGCTGAGTCCATTACAGACTGTTGCCGGTAGATAATATTCTCATGTTCCAGACTCATATACTTAATGGCTTAGTGGATCTAAGTTGATTTCCCACAGTTACTTTAAATTCAATATGTTCAAAGTTGTGCTCACCATTTTCATCAGTCTCCTATTCCTTTTGTAGTTATTATCTCAGTTAATTATTACTCTATCCACCCAGAAGCCTGGAATTAACTTTTATAGTCTCCCTTTTCTTGACCTTCCACATTAATCCAACAGTTTCTACCCATGTTGTTTCCTTAGTATTTTTTTTTTTAATTTTTCCCCTGCTTTGCATCATCATTACCTCTTGCCAAATCCCAGTCATTCCCCTCCATGGCTGCCAGAATAAACTAAACTATATAAACTCTGTTCTGAATATGCCATGCCTCTGTTCCTCCTTTTGGCTCTGCCCCTGCCTACAGCTTTTCAGTGTTTACAAATTATCTACAGGAAAATATTCAAACTGACCTGATACTTACACATCTTTTGTGTGTGATCACTGATGCTTTTTGCTTCATATTCCACACTCTGACAGTACACACATCCTCAGGTACCTTATCTGAATGTGCCCTTTTACATTCTCTTCCATCTCAAGAGAACATCTTTTGCTTTTCCCCACCATTCCTTCTCCCACACATTAGTAGAAATTATTTATTCTTCAGAACCCAGCCCAGAAATCATCTTTTAGTAGCTTTCCTGCTCAACTTTCCTCTTTTTCTCTCCTCCACCTATATATACTTGCTTTATCTGGTGTAGTTTCCTTACCTCTGGTCACATAGCATCCTATGAATATTTCTGTTCTGACATTTACTACATTAATTGTCCTTCTTTGTGGACTCTAAATTTCTTGCATGGCTGAATCACATCTTATTTGTCTCTTTAACGCCAGCACCAGGTTGTGTGCTAGGTACATAGGAGGTATTTAATAAGTGTTTGTTTGAACTATTCAGTCAGACTCACCCTGGCATTTAGAAATTCCTTTTGTTTTCTTTTGATTCCCATACAATGGCTATTCCAAAAATTCCCATATTAGTTTATCTCCTTCTTTCACTTTTGGAGATTGGCCTTGCCCCCAGTTTAACTGGGAAAGACTCTGTCTTCTGTCTGTCTCTGCACTTTAGAGATAGCTGCTGCTCCCTACACTTGCTTCCTGCTCTTTTGCCTCCCTCCTTTTCTTGGTCTCCTGCCTTAAATTCCTAGCAGCTATATACCATAAGCCCTGTAGTGTCTTCAATGTTTCCTTTTCTTTTCAGTTTCCAACTCATTGCCAAGACATACTGAATTAAACCATCTTGTCCAATCTGGAATTTTTTTTTTTTTTTTTTTTTTTTTTTACCCTAAGAGGCTGGCTTATATTTTGACCAATCCCACTACATTGCTTTCTTCAAGACTGATTCCTCAAAACAAATTTCTATTTCTTAGGCTCCATCCAGTTCCCTGATATCCCTATATCAATGCTGAAAAACTCATTCCTTCCTGGCTTACTCAATTTGATACTATTTAAGATTTCCTCTTAATTTTTTAGCTTGCTTCTTCATGGTTTCTTTTGTAATTCCTTTTACTACCCTAAAAGATATGGGTGTACATGTCTATACGTCTATTCCAAACCATCATTTACTGTTCTTTGTGTGAGTGACATGTCTCCCTGACTTGACTGTTAGCCACTCAAAAATTAGGGATAACATCTCATATTTCTTTAGAACATTCAGCATAACAGTTGCTCATAGCTGTCCAGGAAACATCTGTGGTTGACTGATTACAAATAAGTGATAGGTTAGGCTAAATAGATAGATTATGAACCATTACTATAAAAGAAATAACCAAACATACAGAAACCAAAAACTTACTCAAGCGAATAAACACAAAAACAAATTAACTTCAGAAAAAAAGCATAAAGCATAGTAAATACCAGAAGAATTCAAGAAATTCTGAGCTTTTATATAGTTCCTCTCTTGTAATGATCGAAATGGTTAGAGGATAAAAAAAATCAGAGGAAGACCCAAGAGAATAAATTTATTTCTAGCACTTTTTGACATTTAAAAAAATTTACAGTATTAAAGTTTAGTGCTCAGACTCTCTCTCTCTCTCTCTCTCTATATATATATATATATATACATATATATATATATATACATATATATATATATAATTTTTTTTTACAGTAATACAGTTAGGGTTCCCAGAATAATTCACTTCCATTGCCTGAATTTAAAAGTAATTTTATACTTTATTTCACTTCATCTGAACTAAAATAGAAATGAGTCAAATCTTACTGACAAACCACCTACTACCACCAGTCACAAGTTGGAAATAGATCTGCTATACCAGAACTTGCAGAAAGCAGCAGTTGCCTCAGCGACCCTGAATTTAACCCCTCATTCACCAAAGCTAATTTATCTCTAACCCAGTTCTAAATAAAAAGACCTACATTACCTAACCTTAGAGTATTAAGTACAGAACTTTTTAGAGAGTTATTCAGAGTGTTCTTTTTTTTTTTTTTTTTTTTTTTTGTGACAGAGTGTTCTTTATCTGGGAGTTTGGATTGCCATAAAACAGACCTGTGGACCATTGTAGAAAAGATGTTAGCCATAAAATGTGACTAGGATGATGGGTTCCTGGGGGGAGGTCTCCATCCACATGCCCCCCACCTTTTATTTACCCAATGAGCTTCTAGCCTGGCCATTATTAGGAGTATGGAAAATAACATGCCTTGGCAGAGACATTTGTTTCAAGTGTGTTAGCAGACCTTAGCCACTGTTTATTCAGAGTGGTAGTATTTAGTTTAAATATTGTTAACTCTTTATATTTGTGAAAGATGAGCCTCTTATTCTCACTAGAGCTCTATTTTTTATACTTGTAAAAGTATAATAGAATAAATAATCTGAGAATCTTTCAAGCTACTAAAAATTATAACACTAGAAGTTAAAAGCACTAAATGCATTATCCTTATTTTAGTAATGATCATTATTTTTCATATTGCTTTCTTGTTTACCATTTTATTCTGTCCTGCATGCTGGAGTTGTTATTATGCTGTTGAACCATGACTGCCTTGCTTTTGTGTGTTTTTTCTGAGTATGGCCTACAGCCAGGGAATCACTAGTATTTCCAGAATTCTATCAGCCTTATGGGAAGATGTTATGTGGCATGGGGCACTACAGTCACTGTCATAAATACCTTCACCAGTATCCTGAATCCAGGGTGAACTGAAAAAATGTGAATGTGATGATTTTATGTAGATGACTAAATAATATCCAAGATACCTAGACATTAAAAAAACAATTGCAGTGATCTATTGATTTCTGGATTTTTCCACACTGACCAGTGTAGTCTATAAGCCTATATCTGGTGCACCTGACTACTGTGGACATCGGGAACCAGAGCATAAACAACTTTCCAAAGTTCTTTGGCCCTCACACACAAGTCCAGCTAGCTCCCCTCAGTCTACTGGACCCTGCCCATAAACAACCAGATATAAAGTATCTTGGGAAATTTTTTAAAAATGCTGTTTCTAAGTTGTTGTCAGTAACCACATTGTTCTCTAGAATTACAGGCAGAAAAGTATTTACCACTTCCTGCTTTTTCTGGCTGATTCATCACTGACAGTGAATAGGAGAGGTTGATAAATACTTTGAAAGTTCTGACCTCTGGTTTTAAAAACTGAAAGAGAATAGCTCAGCATAGTCAAAGAGGAATGAGGGATTGAGCCAGTACTCCAACCCCATTGTTTCAACCATATAGTAATACACCCTGTGATAATTCTGTATTAGAGAACTAAAGAAGCTTAGAGCTATACCGACCTTAATAAGTACTTGGGATTTTACTGGTTTCAATGCTTGCCTAATTCCTTGTCCATCTCCATCTTTTCTCCATCTCCCCAACCCTCTCCACCTACTTTGTACCTTGTCCTGTTCCTGCAGACACAAAGGACATGAGTGAATTTGAGACTGAAGGCTTCTTTGCTTTGCATCACCGCCGAGGAGCCATCAAACAGGCCAAAGTCCATCATGTCAAGTGCCATGAGTTCACCGCCACCTTTTTCCCACAACCCACATTTTGCTCTGTCTGCCATGAGTTTGTCTGGTACGGTAACTTGGCATTTCACTCCAAGCTTCAGCTTATGCATTTTGTCAGATCCTCTCAACCTGTCAGGCCTGGCATGCTCCGCCTCAGGGGAGTGTGCTGGCATAAGCACTACATGGAAGGATAAGGCTGAAAGAGTATGATTCTAAACAATATTTTCATACTATGACTCCTATAGAGCAAGGAAGCCAACTCTAGTAGAAAAAGTTTTTAAGAACTTTAGCTTCTGATTAAATGGGAGCCACTGGGGGTAAGAGGGAAGGACAGAAGAGGGAAACATCTTTACTGTTGGCACAGTTTTATAGTTGAAATGTCTATCACCTTGATAGCCCAACTGTGCTAATGTGTGCAAAAGACAACACTTTTGCATTGGAGCTAATGGGTTTAGATGTTTACAGGGCTCTTGGGCATCTTAGCAGCCCTCAGACGGAGATCGGTTCAAGCCTCAGTAAGCACATAGCAAAGGCGATAGGACTACAGAGACTTGAAATGACTCCTGTCTCTGGTTTCAGCCTTCTCGCTTCTTGGTAGGGTGTTCTTTTTCTTGGGCTACTTCAGAATCCATCAACTCACAACTGCAGCCTAACTAGGGTACTCAAAGGTCAAATAGACTTTTGGTGGATTTCCACCAACTGTTTTCACTGAATGATTAGAATTGCCTTCCTTTCTAATAGTAAGTGCTACTCAGGAATGGATCTTAAGCTTAAGAATTAGTAGTTGCAAGTGTTCTCAGATACTTGGAAAAAGGAAACACATTGTACAGATGTCTTTGCTCATCTATACTGAGCTTAGACAATGAAATTTGCTACTAGGAGCCTGTGATGCGTTTTCAGTCAGGCATTTTCATCTCTACATGTTTGTTTGGAAAGACACAAAAGAGAAGAAAAGCAGTTCCTCGTTTCTTTAATTATCAGACTTTTAACAAAGCACTTAAAAAAAAAAACAAACAAACATGTGTTAACACTCTTGGCCAGTGACCGACTACTGATCCGAGAATACTGTGGTAGGAAACTCTGAGATCTTGTTTTCATGTTGATGGTGCTGCTGTTGACTCAGACATCCAAGTAAATCAAACATATGCTTTATTGCAGGGGTCTGAACAAACAAGGCTACCAGTGTCGACGTAAGTAAGAAGGATTTCTGTCGTATTATTGTCATTGTTTTTATTTCATTTTTCCTTAACTTTGGAAAATCTTAAGCTGCAATAATTTCTTTTCAGAGTGTAATGCGGCAATTCACAAGAAGTGTATCGATAAAGTTATAGCTAAGTGCACAGGATCAGCTATCAATAGCCGAGAAACCATGGTATGTGTTCATGTTCTTCTTTTTGTCTGGCATATGTTAATTTTATCCTAACATTAAATTTGGCAGCCCACTAATTCTTTTTAGTATTGCCTGAGAGTGAATCCTTAAACGTGTCAATGAACATCAATCTCCTTAAAACCCTTTCCTCTTCAATATGATTGTTACTGAGATCCAAAACTAGGGAATAAATATAAAAAGCATAATAAAATTGTTGACAACTACCTTCCAGAAAAGCATGATAGAAAGTGGCCAGAAAACACAGTTTTGGTCAATTATATGAGAACAACTCTCGTGGTATCTATAGCTATAAGTGACAGTTAAGGAATAGAGGCAAATGATGACAAAATATAGATGTAAGCATTTACAAGGTTGGTATGAGCTATAACAAGTCTAATTCTTATGTTGAGAAACAAATGTCTCTTTCATAATGAATTTTAAGATATATAGCATGGGGACAGATTAGACGTTACCCCACAGGATAAGCAAGCAGAGCTGGAAAGTCAAGCACACTTCCTTTTCCTACACTTTCTTCATTCAACAGATATTTAGTGTGTATCTATACACGGAAGGTACTATACTATGTACAATGCACAGCAGAGCACAAAACAGACCTGGTCCTGGCTTTAGGGACCTTACTGTAAAATTAGGGAAACACATAACTAACAAAAGACAATGTATTGCTTCCATTTATATTAAATAACCAATAAGGTGTGATGATGGAGAAAAAAAATGAGTGACCTACTTAAACTGGGGCCAGGGAATCTCCCAGGGAAGCATGTAAGCTGAGAGCTAAGGGTGAAAGGCACCAGCTATATGAACAGCAGGAGGAAGCAGCCTTCGGACAGAAAAGGCCCAAAGGGGGAAAAAGTCAGCATGTTCTAGGAACTGAAATGAGACCATGCAGCTGGAACAGCAAGAGCAAGAGAGTGAATAGAATAGGAAGTTGGGGAACTTGGCAGGACCTAGATTTTTTAAGACCCTGGAGAAGTGGTTGGATTTTATTTGACCTATAGTGGGAAGCCCTCTTGGTGACTGCTGTTGGGGAAACTGTGGGTTGAGGTATGAACATAAAAACCAGAGGCGACTACAGAAGTCCCCCCAAGGGGGAAGGTTGATGGCTTGTACCAGTATGGTAACAATGGAGGTGGAGTAAAGTGAGCAGATTTTCAGGTTATTTCCTTGTTAGAAATGACTAGATTTGTCAATAAATTGGGTGTGAAAAATAAAAGTTTCTGTCTTGAGCAGTGGGGTAGTGGCAGAACCATAACAATGTAAGAATGGGGGAGAAATTAATATTTCAGTTTTTAATAAGTCCATCCTAAGCCTGAGATGCCTGTGGATATCCAAGTGGAGGTTTCAAGTGAACAATTTTACATGCACTTGGAATTCACGGGAGCCAACAGACCAAATATATAAATTCCACCACCACCCCCCCACACTCCAAAATCTAAAATTACATGGTAGGGAGAAGAGAAGGAGCTGGTAATAAAGACTGAGAATAAGAGTTCAGAGAGGGCTCTTCATATATTAAAATTACATAAAGTTATAGAAACCAAAAAGCAAAAGGGTCAGTTGCATTCAGTGCAGCTAAGATGCTGAGGAAAATGGGATCCACATGGAGATCTCCAGAGCCCTCCAGATCCAAAAAATTTCATAGAATTGTAAAGGTGTTTGCTTCATTGACCGACACAGAGGATTACTGAAAGTTGGTGACATGGCAACAATTTATATGCTAATATTATCAAGAACATTAACCTGAAGTTCATTGAGGTAGAACAGTAGCTGAAAGGACATGAAACCCAAGGGATGGAAGTACTCACATAGCTAGAGAAGAGAGGAGAGGTGGATGAAGCTGGAGAGGAAGGGACAACAAAGCAGTAAGGGGGAAGAAGTCTAATGCACAGGTGGAGATGGGTCTCTGATGGACAGGTGGGCGGTTCATCAATTGTAACAAAAAAGGAAGAGAAGATGGTTGCAGAGGGCAGTGGGTTGTAGATTTGGGGGCAGGCAGATGAGAGAGCTTCCCTTAGACAGCTTATATCTTCAGTGTAGTCTGAAGGCTGAGAGAAAGAAGAGAAGGCAGCAAGTGGCTTTGGGGAGAAAGGATCTGTGAGATAATTATCTCAGGATGGGAAGCAAGTGGCTGGAGAAGAGCAATAGGATTGCTGAGGACAGTGAAAAGTCCACTTGAATTTGAGAGGCCAGCCTGCCCAGGTGTGTGATTTTCTCTAGCCAAAGGACAGGCTCAGAAAAGACAAATTGGTGGAGTTTTTGCAGAGTAGACTTTCTTCTAAAATTTAGAGCCAGAAGGGGACAATTTCCTATAACAAGTGACTTTGCTGAGGCTCAAAGAGGCTAAAGTAGTTTGTTTGCAGTCAATCACCTATGGTATATGTAACTTGGCGGGGTCGAAATTTCAGATCTCAATCTCCCAGAGCAGTATGATTGACTTTTCTCTCCCAGTTTTATTAAGCAATACTTGGCATACATCACTGTGTGAGTTTAATGCACACGGCGTGATGGTTTGAGTTACATATACTATGAAATGATCACGATAGGTTCAGCTGCCTTACGTAGATCTTAGATACAATAAGAGAAAACAAGATTTCTCCGTGTGAGGAGAACTCTTAAGATCCACCCTCTTAACACCTTCCCTGTATATCACACAGCAGTGTTAGCTGTGGTCACCATGCTGGACAGTCTTCCCTAGGAATTATTAATCTTATAACCAGAAATTTGTACCTTTAGACCACCTTCCTCTACTTCCTCCTTTCTTGCAACCCCCCACCTCTGCAACCACAGTCTGATCCCTTTCTTGGAGTTTGGTGTGGTCTTTTGGTGTTCTTTTTTGGGGGCAGAGGGTTGGGTTTATTTTGATTTTGGGTTCCACGTATAAGTGAGATCATACAACATGTGTCTTTCTCTGGCAAGCGTTTTGTTTGTTTAAGTCAAATTGCCACCTCCCAACCTGTCTTCCTGCTCTCTCTACATGATGCCTTCAGCTTTCCTGGGAAAATCACAAATTATAAGAATGACTGTTAACCTCAATAGCTAATGTCCCCTGGAAATAGAATGAAAGCCACAAGTTTAATTTAAAATTTTTGGGTATCCTTACATAAAAAATAAGGAGATAGTTTATATTCTTTTCCTCATAAAAAAAATCTTCATACATAAAAAATAAGGAGATAGTTTATATTCTTTTCCTCATAAAAAAAATCTTCAGAATCCAGTGTGTATTTTACACTGATAGCATATTGTTTTACCACCTCACAAGTGCTCACTTGGTCCATGTGGCTAAGTGGATATTATATCGGAAAGCACAAATCTACAGTCTTTTCCAGACATATCTTGAACTATTTTGAGCTAGGAGTCAAGATCTGAGTTGCAAGTCTTCCAGCCAGAATATTGACATTAATTGTTAATATTTGCATGGAAACGTTTATATAAATGGGACCTGAAAATTATTTTTTCTTGGTTGAAAATGGCTAAAATAAGTTCTGGGCAACTTTTAAACAATTCTAAACAGCTGTTCTAATGACCCAATGCTAGCCCACATCCTCAGCGGGAACATTAGATATATCACTATTAGTGAAAAAGGCTTCTTTGCTGTGCACAAAGAATTGTTTAATTAAAAACTTCTTGGAAAGATCATAAATCTTAAGTAAAACTTTCTATATTACACATGAATATTGGTATTCTTACCAGGAATCAAACCTCATGATTTTGTTATTGTTGTTGTTTATGTGATATGTTTGGCTAAAGGAGAAAATTTCAACTCTGGAAAACTAAAAAAAAAAAAAAAAAATCCTGTAATATATCAACTGCCAGCATCCTTCTCTTGTCACCCCACTCCCCATCCCCTAACTCATCACATTGACTTTGAGAGAAGAAAGGGGTAACGGTGGAAAGAGAATAGGCTGATTCTGACTTTAGGCTTATAGATGTCCTAGCTTAGTTTCTAGCTGCGTGATCCGGACAAGTGTCTTGCCCTCTCCAAGCTTAACCTCCTCATCTATCAAATGAAGATTCTAATACAGGCTACTTCAAAGGGGGTATTCCAGTATCAGAGGTGTAAAAAAATACATGTGACACACTTGTCCGCAGCACCTGGCAGGACCTGTTACCTGCCCTTCACCCCCTCTGGTCCATGTGTAATAGCTGTGAAATGGTTCATACTCAGGCTTTTATACTAATAGAGCCATAGCAGTGTTTCCTCTAGAGGAGGTATTATATAACCTCTTCCAAAGCTTAGAGTCCTAGTTCTGGGTTGAAAAAGAAAATAAAATATTTATAGTAAAATAGGAAGGACAGTCCAATGTTTGCTCAGATCCCATTTAGATAAATAACCCTACTCCCGTCCTCCTGAAGATGTTAGCCTATCTGTGGGAATGCCTCAGACTTCAGCCTATCCCGGGTTACTTGATATGTGTATATCGTACACATGCCCCTTGCCTGGAAGAGCTAATGGCTGCATGCCTTCTTTGGCCATGGCTCTAAGGCTTGATGAGTAAGGCTTATGGCTTAAAGCACACATTGTCCCAGTGTTTTTAGTGCTCTGTTATGCTAGAGTCTCTGCTAAGACACCAGAGGTTGCAAATCAGGGACATGCATATGGTTACACATTCTCCCTTCTTTCAGTTCCACAAGGAGAGGTTCAAAATTGACATGCCGCATAGATTTAAAGTCTACAATTACAAAAGCCCGACCTTCTGTGAGCACTGTGGGACCCTGCTGTGGGGCCTGGCCAGGCAAGGACTCAAGTGTGATGGTGAGTCCAGCGGGAAATGGACATGGGCCCTGGTACGGAACCCCTACAGGATGGCTTTGCAGCTCTAATGGAGACCATGAGGGGAGGAGGAAGCATAGAGGGTTGACTTCTCTAACTAGCCCAGATGACCCCGAGATCATGAAAATGAACTAATTGCTGCCTGTTTCCTTCCATCCCCAACACCATCATCCTTGGATCCCAGAGAAGTGCAAACCCGTTCAGACTCAATGTCAAGTCTCCTGGCCTGTCACTCTTCCGTTGTACCTGGCCCCCTTCACTGAGACCTGCCCTTTTGCCCCTTCTGACCCTGGCAGCTCAAGCTGTGCCCCCACCACTCTCCCTCACACCTTAAGATGCCTTCTGTAGCCCATGAAGGACCAAGCCTGGAACAGATTCTGTTTGGCCAATGGGTGATCTTGCACATAGGCATTCTGTGACTTAGATTGGAGAGTCTGTGCCCAAAGCATGCCCAGTAAGGGCCCAGTCCCCCACACTGACCATCATGTTCTCTCCTCTGGTCTCTCCTTAAAGGCTGGCATTACATCAGGGCCTGAGCCTGTAGCTCTGTTAGTTATGCTAGAGTCTCTGCTAAGACACCAGAGGTTGCAAACCAGGGACATGCATATGGTCACACATTCTCCCTTCTTTCAGTTCCACAAGGAGAGGTTCAAAACTGATGAGTTTTGAGCTTTGAGTTTTGACTTTTGAAGTTCTTCAGACCGGTCCTGAGAAAGAGCAAAAAAGAACTTTCTTGCCCTAAAAGTTCAAATTGCTAAGACGATAACCTTTAGAAACTGAGATGCTGTTACACCAGGATTAGGCAGTAGGGAGGGAAAATTTCAGCAAGGCACTTCTGCTTTGTAAGTGGGGGTGAGATAGACATTCAAAAGGCCAGATAGACATTCAAAAAGGAGGGCATCCTGCTGCGTCAGAGGCCTTTCTATTTCAAATTATTAAATATGGAAGCCACTTTATTTCTTCTTGGCTGCCCCATTTTGTTTTAATGCCACTCACTAAATCTTTTGCAATTTTTATCCTTTAAGTGCTAAAGGTGAGGATCACCCCCCCATGGCTTTCTCTTCCTCATCCCCGTTGTACTCCCATGTCTGACAGAGTCTGGAGGGACATCTTAGTGGAGATAGGGAAGGTTGGGTTTTCAAGCCATACTGAAAGCAGAACCCACATGCAGTGAAAGTTCACCTTAATAATCCCTCCAGGAGTATCACTGGGTGCCCTGCTCTCTACACCTGTCCAAGAGCTCACGGGGAGCTGGTACTGACTGTATGGAGTATTTTTAGGAGTTCATAGGCGAGATGTAATTTCAGAACTGAACAAGGGGACATGAATAATCAGATCCCCTCTGATGGCCCTCCGGGTCTTCTAATGGTCTCCCTCACCTGGGGGGAGGTTTCTTTTCCCTGTAGCTGGAACATCCCACCTGCCCGGTGCTGCCAACAGCCTGATGATGCCTCTGAGCTTAGAACCTCCACAAGGGTTCCTTGCCATTGTTTCATGGCCCACATGCCTGTTCTGTTCCATCTCCCCTAACATTCTTTCCCCCTGGTCCCTTCTCTTTCCTTCTCTCTCTTCCTGCCTCCACGCCAGGCAGACCCTCTCCTCTCACCTCTCCTCTCCTTTCCCCTCTCCTCCCCTCCCTCTCCTCCCCAGCACCCTCTCCTCTTGTGGCTGACACCTGCAGACATCTCTGTGTCCTTACCCACCCTCCATGCCCTTGACTTTACCTCCCATTCCAATCTACTTTTCAGGCCCTGCCTTCTCTGCCTTGGCCCCGCTCTTTCTGTCTTGTTCTCTTCTAAACCACCTTCCTAAGTACGGCCTCCCTTCATCTTGACTCTGTTCCTTTCTGTCTTCACTTTAATTCCCATGAAAATCATCGTCCAAAGGGACTGTTCGCACTCACAGAGATCAAGTTGTCACCTAATAGGTTAGTAACAGTGATATATGACATTATCATAGTGGGAATGAATGGGGCCTATCTTCCTGTGAAAGCATCCGAGACAAGCTTAGGTCCAGCTACCATGTTGGGAAAGCAAAGTGAAACTCTCCAATCCCTCATGCTCAGTCCTTGCTCACTGCCTCCCTTTGCCTTGCGCTAATGAGTAAAGAAATTCAGTGAGGGCTGTCCAATCTGTATCAACAAGTCCAGTATGAGTCATGCTAAATTCAGAAAGAAGAAAGCCCTCATCAATAGCATCTTTACTATAGTAAAGGCTTTAGATATACATAGAAGATTTCACTTAGAATGGATTTTGGTTGTATCAGTGCATATATGCTGGCACAAGTACTGGTCTATACTTAGAAAATGCTGTTTTATTTTGTTTTATTATGAACTATCTGAGGAAGAGTAAGCTAGTTAAAACTAAAGCCTGAAGCCTGCTAAGATTTCACTTAAATATTAAACACATATCTTACTGGAATAAATAATGAAGATGAAATAGTTGATTTGTTGATTATTTGATGCAAATCACTGTGCTAAGTTCTTTGCATAAGCATGTGGGGGTAAAAGTGCTTATTTTGTAGCTTTATAATAATCCCTTTTAATAGACCTTGATAGAATGAAATAGAACTTGAGAATTTAACTCTATCAGCCAGGTTTGGAAATCTTAAGTTAGATTTTTTTTTTTTTTAGTAACAGTGATGTTTCATAATCAGAATTTCAATATTCCAAGCTAAGGACATGAAGTAGTAGTTGTCTTTATACAGACACACAATCTGTATTGTGTGTATTGATACATCCCAATCCAAGAAGCCTCCTGGGATCATAGTGAGTGAAAGGTGGACCTTTACTGTGCTATTTTCAGGACTAATGAATCATAATATTCCCCCCAGAATTATAGATCTATATAAATCATTTGATTCAACTAGCACAACTCAGCCATAGGGTGAGAATGAGGTCTCTAGCCCACTTTCTGTACTCCCACTCCTGCTCCTATGCACAGACCACCCCAACCATTTATTTCTATTTCAGTTCTACAGGCTGAGGCTGCACCCTAGACTTCAATCTAGAGGGGAGAGAAGCTCCTTGCAGCCCATGTAGGAAAAGGGATGCATGGGCTCCAATCTAGAGTGGGAATTGAACACCTTCCATCCCAGCATTGCACATCTCCACCAGAGAGACCCAGTGTCAGGTTTTTTTCCTCAGCAATGGCACAGTGTAAATGCATTACACAGACAGCAGCCTTCAGTGCTGCTGGTTCTGCCTCTAGTGGGAGTCATTCTGCAGCCTCACATGGAAGAGCATCTGGTGTGGTCTTCGGAAGGGGGGGGGGATGTGTAGTGGCATCGTAAAAGCAATGCCTTAATTTATTTGTATGCAGTCTCTCCTTCTGCTGGGAAGAGGGCTCTAGGGATTTGCCAATCGCTCCTCAACATCTGTGTACCTTAAACAGTCCTGTGCAAAGTCCACTCGGTGAGTTCTATTCATCTTGTTCAGTGTCTCTTTCTCCTTTTCAGCATGTGGCATGAACGTACATCACAGATGCCAGACAAAGGTGGCCAACCTTTGTGGCATAAATCAGAAGCTAATGGCTGAAGCACTGGCAATGATCGAGAGCACTCAACAGGTAAGAAAGCATTTTAGGTTAAGTTCCTGCAATTTCAACTCAGCAAAGACTACTCTAGTCCGTTTGCCCTTGGAGCTGTGGGACAACATGGAGTCTGTTCCTGAGCACTTGTCTTGCCTTTGACTTTCATCCTCATGCACATATCCCCACTTTGAGATATTTACTTACTTAATGATTTTGTCCTGCATAGATCTTTATAAGATCTTAAATTCTTTGTGGAATGACAGGACTCCTGGGTGGCTCAGTGGTTGAGCATCTGCCTTCAGCTCAGGGTGTGATCTCAGAGTTCTGGGATCGAGTCCCACATCAGGCTCCCTGTGAGGAGCCTGCTTATCCCTCTCCCTGTGTCTCTGCCTTCTCTCTCTGTCTCTCATGAATAAGCAAATAAAATCTTTTAAAAAAATTCTTTGTGGAATGAGCAGGGGCAGAAACAAATTCATTAAAATGAGGATTCATTACAAGCTTTATACCTATATACTTGCTAGATTCATCCCTAAGATGTGCACAGAACATGGAGTCCAGGATGACTTTTGCCTTGTCATTTACTCACATGCATTAGCACTAGTGTGTGGAATTTACGTATCCAAGAACAAACCCTCTTTCAGACTTGATGTTGTTTATGTAAGTTCTTTTTCCATACATTGACCTTCCATTCTTATTTGTGACCAAATTATGTAGATAGCATGGAAGAAACCAGTTGGCCCCCCCAGAAAAGTATGAAGGAAGCAAACGTGTTCAGCTGTGCACAAAATATAATAGACTCTTACAGGGTATGGGACCCTAAAGAGTGCTGAAGGAAAGAAGAATGTTAGTTATCTAATGCATTTAGGAATCTTCAATGGATTTCATCTCCAAGGGCAGCAGGCCAAGCTGTCCTGACAGTAGTGGGTGGGTTGGTGGGTGGTCTGACTCTTTGTTTGTTATCTAGGCTCGCTGCTTAAGAGATACTGAACACATCTTCAGAGAAGGTCCGGTTGAAATTGGTCTCCCATGCTCCATAAAAGGTGAAGCAAGGCTGCCATGTGTACCAGCACCTGGGAAAAAAGGTAGCTATCCCGATCCTCAATAGAAACATTGTCAGTAATTAATCTTGGTCAACCTTAACCTGAGTCTTCTGCATTTAAATTCTCCATTTACCTGGTCTGATAGGTAAGAGGCTCCTATGTCTTGGAAGTGAAACCCAAATGTGCCCCATTAGGAAACCTTTATAAGAGGGTGGGAAGTGGGGGCAGGGAGAAAATGGAATAGGTCTGTAGTAAAGAACTGCAGAAGTTTCCTTAGAATTTTAGAATGTTACTTCCTGTCACTGTTAAAAGGTTTTGCAAAATAAATCTACCAGAAATCTTAATGGTGGAAATGCCACAGGTGACCATCATATTACATACCTTGGAGACTCTTTTGGGAAATTGAAGAGTAGAAAGGTGGGACCTCAACGTTTGTGACATTATGGAAGTTTACCCCTACTTTCTGAAAGCAGTTCACTAGAGGATATGCCTACGTGAATCCGGGAACAGAATAGTTTCACGATACAGCATGAAATACAGATTTTTCCCCACTATCCTAAAGTATAGTATTTCTGCGAAACCTTTTTTTTTAATTGAAATTTAATTAATATACAGCATTGCTTAGTTTCAGGTGTACAATATACCAATTCAACAATTCTGCATATTACCCAATGGTCATCTGTCACCATACAATGTCACTACGATATTATTGACTGTAGTCTCTATGCCGTACTCTTCATCTCTGTGACTTACTTATTTTGTAACTGGAAGTTTATACTTCTTAATCCCCTTTACATCACCTGCTTCCCCACCCACCTCCCCTTTGGCAACCACCAGTTTGTTTTCTATATTTAAAAATGTTTGGTTTGGTTTGGTTTTTTAGATTCCACATGTAAATGAAATCATATGGTGTTTGTCTTTCTCTGTCTGATTTATTTCATTTACCATAATATCTATTCCTTTTTATGGCTGAGTAATATTCCATTTTACATATACCACATCTACTTCATGCATTCATCTATCAATGGGCACTTGGATTCCTTCTCTACTTTGGCTATTGTAAATAATGCTGCAAGAAACATAGTAATGCATGTATCTTTTTTAATTCGTGTTTTCATTTTCTTTAGGTAAATACCTAGTAGTGGAATTACTGGATCATAGGGTATTTCTATTTTTAATTTTTTGAGAAACCTCCGTACTGTTTTCCACAGTGGCTACATCTGTTTGCATTCCCACTACCAAGGCATGAGACTTCCTTTTTTTCCATATCATTGCTAGTACTTGTTATTTCTTGTCTTTTTGATACCAGCCATACTGACTGGTGTAAGATGATATCCCATTGTAGTTTTGATTTGCATTTCCCTAGTGATTGATGATGTTCAGCAACTTTTCACATGTTTGTTGGACATCAGTATGTCTTCTTTGGAAAAATATCTGTTCAGGTCTTCTGCCCATTTCTTAATCAGTTTGGTTTTTTTTGTTTTTGTTTTTGTTTTTTTGTTTTATTGTTTTTTTTTTTTTTTTTTGGTGCTGAGTTCTATAAGTTCTTTGTATATTTTGGATATTAACCCCTAATCAGATATATCATTTGCAAATATCTTTTCCCATTCTCTAGGTTGCCTTTTTGTTTTGTTTATGGTTTCCTTTGCTGTGCAGAAGCTTTTTATTTCGGTGTATTCCCAATAATTTATTTTTACTTTTGTTTCCCTTGCCTCAGGAGACCTATCCATGTTGCTAAGACTGATGTCAAAGCGATTACTGTCTGTGTCTTCTTTTAGGAGTTTTATGGTGTCAGGTCTCACAGTTAAATCTTAATCCATTGTGAGTTTGTTTTTGTATTTAGTATAAGAAAGAGGTGCAGTTTTGGTTTTTTGCATATATCTGTTCAGTTTTCCCAAGACCATTGTAGAAAGGACTATTTAAAAAAAGAAAGACTTTTCCCCCCATTGTATAGTCTCACCTCCTTTATCATAAATTAATTGACCATATAGGTATGGGTTTATTTCTGGACCCTCTATTCTGTTTAATTGATCTATGTGTCTGTTTTTGTGGGAGTACCTAACTGTTTTGATAATTATAGCTTTGGTACTATATCTTGACATCTGGGATTGTCATATCTCCAGCTTTGTTCTTCCACAAGATTATGTTGGCTATTTAAGGCCTTTTGTGATTCCATGCTAATTTTAATATTATTTGTCCTAGTTTTGTGAAAAATCCTGTTGGTATATTGATAGGGATAGGGATTGATTGATAGGGATTGATAGGGACACTGAAAACTATAGATTGCTTTGGGTGGTATGGACATTTTAACAATGTTAAGTCTTCCAATTCACGAGCACAGACATCTTTCCATTTGATCCTGTCATCTTCAATTTCTTCAATGTTTTATAGTTTTCACAGTACAGGTTTCACCTCCTTGGTTAAGTTTATTCCTAAGTATTTTTTTTTTTGATGCAGTTGTAAATGGGATTGTTTTCTTAATGACTTTTTCCCTTTAATAAGTGTATAGAAATGCAACAGATTTCTGTATATTAATTTTGTATTTTTGACTTTTATTTGTTTTTTAGTCTTTTTTTTCTTGATGATTGTGACTAAAGGTTTATTAATTTTGTTTGCCTTTTCAAAGAACCATCTCTTAGATTCATCTTTTTTCATTGCTTTTAATCCCTATTTCACTTATTTCTCTTCTGATCTTTATTATTCCTTCCTCTATTATTTTTGGGCTTTGTTTTCCTTTTTCTAACTCCTTTAGGCGTAAGGTTAGGTTGTTTATTTGATTTTTCTTATTTCTTGAGGTACCCCTGTATTGCTATAAAGTTCCCTCTTAGAATTGCTTTTGCTGGGGCCCAAAGATTTTAGAACATTTTTTTGTTATTTGTCTCCATGTATTTTCTGATTTCCTCTTTGAGTTGTTTACCCATTTGTGTTGCTTAGGAGCATGTATCTTCAGCTCTATGTGTTAGGTTTTTTCCAGATCTTTTTCTTGTAATTGACTCCCAGTTTCATACCATTGTGGTTCGAATGGAGGCATGATACGACTTCAGCATCCTTAAATTTACTGACACTTTTTCTGTGGCCTAACATGTGATGTATTCAGGAGAATGTTCCATGTGTCCTTGAAAAGAATGTGTATTCTGCTGTTTTGGGGTGGAATGTTTTATATATGTTAGGTCCATCTGCTCTAATATGTTGTTCAAAGCGACCATTTCCTTACTGATAATCTGCATGGATATTTATCCATTGATATAAGTGAGATATTAAAGTCCCCTACTGTTACTGTATTACTGTCCATTTCTCCCTTTATATCTGTTAATATTTGCTTTATATAATCTGGTACTCCAATGCTGGATGCATAAATATTTATAATTTTATGTCCTCTTGTTGGGTTGACTCCTTTATCATTATTTAGTGCCCTTCTTTGTCTCTTGATACAGTTTTTGTCTTAAAGCCTATTTTGTCTGATGTAAGTATTGCTACCCCAGCCTTTCTTTTTTTTTCACTTCTATTTGCATGGCATATGTTTTCCCATCTTTTTTATTTTCAGTCTGTATGTATCTTTAGGTTTGAAGTGAGTCTCTTGTATGCAGCATATAGATGGGTCTTGGTTTTTTATCCATTTAGGCACCCTGAGACTTTTGATTGGAGTGTTTAGTATATTTACCTTTAAAGTAATTATTGACAGGTATATACTTCTAGCCATTTTGTTGATTGTTTTCTGGCTGTTTTTTAGTTTTTCTCTATTTTTTCTTTCCTTCATTACTCTCTTTCATTGTGATTTGATACCTTTCTATAATGTTAGGCTTGGATTCCTTTCTCTTTATTTTTTGTATATCATAGGCTTTTGATTTGTGTTTACCATTGAGTTCATATATAGCATCGTATGTGTAGAGCAGTCTAGATTAGGTTGATGGTCACTTAAGTTCTAACACATTCTAAAAGCACTGAATTTTTACTCCTCCCCCACCCTTTATGTATATGATGTCATATTTTACATGCTTTCATTTTGTGACTACATTGACTAATTTTTGTAGATATAATTGATTTTACTACTTTTGTGTTCTAACCACTATACTGCCTTTAATAAATGTTTATGCTTACCAGTAAAAGTTTTTCCTTTCATAGCTTTCTTCTAATTATGGCCTTTTCTTTTCACTTGAAGAATTCCCTTTAACATTTCTTATAAAGCTGGTTTAGTGGCAATGAACTCTTTTAACTTTTGTTTGTCTGGGAAACTCTTTACCTCTCCTCCTATTCTGAATGATAGCCTTGCTAGATAGAGTATTCTTGGTTGCAGATTTTCTTCTTTCAGCATTTTGAATATATCATGTCACTCTCTCTGGCCTGCAAAATATCTGCTGAAAAATTAACTGATAGCCCTATGGGGTCTCTCTTGTTTGTAACTCTTTTCTTTTTCCTTGCTGCTTTTAAGATCTCTCTTTATCATTACTTTTTGCCATTTTAATCATTATGTGTCTTGTTGTGGACCCCCGTAGGTTCATCTTGTTTGGGGCTCTCTGTGCCTCCTGGACTTAAATGCCTATTTTTCTCCCACAGATTAGGGGAGTTTTCAGCTATTATTTCTTCAAATAAATTTTCTGTTCCCCTTTCTTTCTCTTCTCTTTCTTGAATCCCTATAATGCAGATGTTATTATACTTGATGGTGTTGCTAACTTCCCTAACTAAACTCTTACTTTTTTTTTTTCTTTTTGCTATTCAGCTTGGTTGCTTTCCATTACTCTCCTTTTTAGATTGCTGATCTGTTTTTCTGCATTCTCTAACCTGCTGTGGATTCCCTCTAGTGTAATTTTATTTCAATTGTTATTGTATTATTCAGCTCTGGTTCTTTTTTTATATATATATTTTCTATCTCTTTGATGAAGTTCTCACTGAGATCATCCAATGTTTTCTCAATCCAGGATGTATTTTTATGACTACTAATTTGAAGTCTTTATCAAGAAAATTGCTCATCTCCATTTCATTTAGGTCTTTCACTGTGATTTCGTCTTATTCTTTTGAGACATACCCCTCTGTCTCCTCATTTTGTTTATCTGTGTTTCTGTGTATTAGGTAATTCAGCTACATCTTCTGGTCTTGAAAGTAATGGCCTTGATGAGAAGTCCTGTGGTGTCATGTAGTGCAGTCCCCCTGGTCATCAGAATTGGGAGCTCTAGAGGTATCCCTGGTTGTGCTGCATTTACCCTACTATGGAGGCTGAGCCATAATTGCCTTCAGCCCAGCTGGCTGTACTGACCCACTTTGCCTGCTGTGGGTGCACAGGGCAGGGTTTCTTCCCCACGCTGTTGAGAGGCCTATCAGAAGCCACTATGGGGTTGTTGGTGGGTGGGGTCATCAGTCAGCCTATCTGGAGTTAGCCTTTCTGCCATAGCTGCAGGTACCCTGAGTGGCAGGGATTGCTCCCTGCACAGCCAGCTAGGAGACTCAGCTGTTGGAACTGGGGGTGCACTGGTGTGTGAAGTTATCTCTCCTACTCCCCAGGGGAGGAGTCACTTTGGAGTGGTACTGGTCTCTACTGGGACTTCCTGGGGGTGGAGGGTGAGGCAAGACCTGCTTTAGAGGGATGCCTGCTAAAGTGGGCAGGTTGAATGGGCAGGTCCACAGGTGATCACTGGGGCAGGTGTTAGCAAGGTTGATGGTGCTCACAACCATCTGGTTATCTAGGATTGGGAAGAGGAAGAAAATGGTGCCTGCTAGCAGTTTGGTTCCCAGAGAAATCTCCTGAGGATCCCTGACCCTCCAGCTCACATTCAAAGATTAATTAATAGACCTCCTCATGTATAACCCCAGGCATTTTTTAAACTGCTGCTTCTGTGCTGTCTTGGACCAAGTTATTATGGTGGCTCTTTAAGTTCTATATAGTAGGGACCCAGTTTCCTATCGCCCTCCTGCTCTGCCCAAAGTTAAGGCCTCTCATTATTTAAAAGTTCACAAAGTTAAGACTGGTTGATTTTTAAAGCTCCTAGTTTTAAGCCCCGCTGGTTTTCAGAGCCAAATGTTATTGATATTTGTCTTCCCACTGCAGGTCCCCCACCCAGGCCTGTGGCACCTGTGGCACCTGTGGCTTCTCTATGCTTGTGGTGTCCCTCCCATTTGTGACTAGTCTCACAGGGGTTTGGCTCCTAACTGCATCTCCACTCCTTCTGTCTCTCTCACTGTGGCCTTTTGTCTGTAATCAACTGTGGAAGGTCTGTTCAGCCAGCCTTTAGACCATTTTCAGTGTTAGTTGCATAGATGTAGCTATTACCTTGTGCTCATGGGATGAGGTAAGCTTCGGATCCTCCCCCACCATCTTCCCCTTGACTCCCTGAAAAATCTTTTGTAAGCCAGAATGGCATAAAGCAAAGAAGCAATTACTGTTAATTTACATAGAACAATTTTTTAGTATTCCTAGGCCCCAAAAATCACCTTAGGCTTTTCTGATAGCCTAGAACACATGTTGCTAACAGAGGCACAGAATACTCAACATCAAGCACAGATGTTCACACAGTTCAAAGCTTTTTCAGCTGGTTGCTCAGGTGCTGAGTGTTGTTTCCACAGAAGGGGCTGGGTGGCACTGCTCTCACTCAGGTGCACTGCCTCTTCCGGCCCACTGCAAAACCAGTGCTGAATATTATTTGCACTTCTCTTTTTTTCTGTAAAAGACAAAGTTCTCTCCAGGTTTTTTACGGTCAGCGAGAACAGGTAACAATGTAGATTTTTAATGAAAGCAAAGTGGCAAAGGCGAACTTTCAAAACTAGGGGGATGCCTCTACTGACTTTCCTTGGACTCAGGGAGAAGAAAGGTATATCCAGAGATTTAAAATAAAAAAAATGTCATTATTCCAACCACGAGAAAGAAGTGAAATTATGTGATGTGATAGAGGTGCTATTGTAAAATGGCAAATTATGTCACAATATATAAATGTATCAAGTCAACATGTTGTACCCTTTAAATTAACATAATATGTTGTGTCAAATATTTTTCAATAAAAAAGAAAAGAAAGGGCACCTGGGTAGGTCAGTGGTTGAGCATCTGCCTTCGGCTCAGGGTGTGATCCCGGGATCCTGGAATTGAGTTCCGCATTGGGCTCCCCACGGAGGGTCTGCTTCTTCCTCTGCCTATGTCTCTGCCTCTCTCTCTACGTCTTTCATGAATAAATAAATAAAATCTTAGGGAAAGAAATGTTGTAAGTGGAAAGGAGGATATTTTCAAAAAAGTTTTCTGCACTTCCTCTGGCATTGGGTGTGGAATAAATTGGCTGACTTGAATAGAGTAAGGGGTGATGCAATTCTGATCTCCAGCAGTCTGGTTTCCATTTCCTCTTCCCTCACATGCAACATCACATGATGCTACAATGCCTGTGAGCCATGCAAGTAGCTGAGAACCATTTTTCCTCAAATTTGCTTAAAATCTTTATTTGTCCATGATTTGACATTGAAGTTCTCCTTTGTTTTGCATAGTGGTATTTTACTAATTATAATATGTTTCTTAACATAAAATTTCTCCCAATTTGTTGAGTAGATAAGAGATACAGTCCATGTTCCAAGTACCAGGCTCACAGGCGGAAGGTACTGCCTTTCCACCAAAGGGGACCCTTCTCTTCATTTTTGTGCATGGAGCCTCAGAGTGGGAAGTGGAAGAAAAAGTGTTCTCAAAATAATAGAATGATCCTCCATTGTTCCTTGTTTATTTTTAACCACTGGCTTACTATTTTCAGAGCCTCAGGGAATCTCTTGGGAGTCTCCTTTGGATGGGATGGAGAAAATATGCCATCGTCCGGAACCTGAACCGAATGTAGAAAGACCATCTGTACATATGAAATTAAAAATTGAGGATTTTATCTTGCACAAAATGTTGGGGAAAGGAAGTTTTGGCAAGGTATGACATACACTATGGAATTCTGTAGACCAACTTATAGAAATTGAAAAGCAAAGCTCTTAAACTCATGGGATAAGGACTGGTTGTGTGTACGTGGAGAACATTTCTCCTGTGCATTTTTTAACAGGATAGAGAGGAGTCCTAATAAAAAGGAAACCCAAGAACTCTAGGAAATAGTGGCCTCTGCTTCCTGGGAATCATTGTTCCCAAGCCATTTTGTTTCAAAGATGCATACCCACACACTTATAAGTTTGGTATAGTTGGACATCAAAAAAATGAAAAGCTACCTCAGCCAGTTTCTGTTTCACACAGGATTTTTTGTTGTTGATGATTCTCTTTTGTTTCCTTCTCAAACTTGGAGTGTTGTTTTACTTTGAATGCAATTTCTTTCTTTATCAAATGTCCTCAGTCTTATATTAGTTTGCTAAGATGAAGGTAAAGTATCACAACTGAGTGAGTGAAAGAACAGAAACTTATTTTCTTTTCATTCTGGAGGCCAAATGTCTAAGACCTAAGTGTTGGTAGGGCTGTTTCTTCTGAGGTCTGTCTTTGGCTTATAAAATAAATAGCCAAAATAAATAAATAAATAAATAAATAAATAAATAAATAAATGAATGAATGAATGAATGAATGAATAAATAAATAAATAAAAATAAAATAAAATAAAATAAAATAAAAATAGCCATCTTCTCCCTGTATCTTCACATGATCGCCCTCTGTGTGTATCTGTGTCCTAGTATTTTCTTCTTATAAGGACACTAGTCATGTTGGATTAAGGCCCACCCTACTGAACTTATTTTAACCTGATTACCTCTGTGAAGACCCTACCTCCAAACATAGTCACATTCTGAGGTACCAGGGTTAGGACTTCAGCATGTAAATTTTTGGAGGGGACATAATTCAGTTCATCACAAAGCTGTAGTTTAAGAGTCATGAGAAGAGTTTCATGGGGGAAAGTCCCTCCTCTAAACTCTTCCTGCCACACACTCAAGTTATGGGCCGTCTCTGTCAGTCACAAAGGACAAGAGGAAAAGAAGGAAGATGACATAATTTAACGATCAACTATCAGTGATGGAAAAAAATTTCAAGCTAGTGAATGTAAAAAGAGATGCCATGGAACTTTAACTGTGAGATTATTCTAGATATTAAGGATATCTACTATATTAATGGCACCCTCTGTTGTCCTAGTCTTGGATGAAACTCTTCGGAAAATTTTAGCCAGAGACTACTGTTCTATGAATTTGTGCATCCAAAGCCAGCGTTATGCTCCACATCTGCTCCCTGGTCTTTGGCCAGGAAACTCACCCAGTTTATTTAATAATAAACTAGAATGCAACTGAGCATCACCACAGCTGAATGACACTGTGCTACAATTGGGTTTGGATTGAAACACCGCGCATTGCTTTTGGCAAAATCTGTTCTGCCCTGCAAACTAGCTGATATCCATTAATTCTTTTAGTTCATTTCCACAATAATATGAAACACAGCAGGCTCATTTGGTGTTAATCTGTGTGATAGGCAATTTTACAGCCAGTCTTCATTATAATTTAGCATCAATTAATGTGCAATTATAACCTGTTACCAAAAATTGAAAGCCCATTATAGAGATGGAAATTGCCTTTTCAGCTTCTTAGTTTATGGCTGGCTTGGGAATGTTTTATTGAAAGAAACAATTACCAAAAGAGCACTTTTAATTGTTAATGAAATGTTTATATTTCTTTGTTCCCATGTGGGTTTCTATATATGAACAAGGTTAATAAGAAAGACATTAAGTTAAACCTACAAGCCTTAGTAAAATATCCCAACAGACAATTGAGAGCCTCAGGTATCCTCTGCTCTCTGTCCAAAGCAGTATGCCCCTCGCCATCAGGACCCTGAGTCCCTACATAGTGAGAAGATAGAACCATAGGGCTCAGAGAGGAGGACGAAGCACCAAAGCAAAATGGAACAGCCATATTTCCCTTTCTTACAACACTGAGAATACTCCAAAACTTGTTTTTCTCCCTTTTTTAGCTGTAGATAGAAAGTATGGTTTCTCATCAAAATGGTAGCCTCTATATTCCTTTTTTTTTTTTTTTTTTTTTTTTTTAGCCTCTATATTCTTATTCTCAATTTACCTTGAGGTCCAGGAAAAAAAAAATAGCATTGTTTTCTGGAGGTATGCACATCATCCATTTGCCTGCATTCTCATCTAAGTTCTATGCCCTCTATCAAGCCAGCTACCCTCAAAGCTATATATCTGCGCCATATTATTTTAAATATAGACACATGCATTTTCAGTACTGGTTTGGTGTCATTGATTTTGACATTCCCTAAAAGTCAAGAAACAAATGACAAGTATTCTTAATAACTGTCATTTAGAGAGCATTTTATAGCTTCCAAATCACTTTCCCATGTGGTAGTCATTTGATTTTCACAATGGTCTTGCAAGTTGGAGAATGTCATGACAATTATCTCTTTTACACATTAGGAAACTAAAGCCCAGAGAGGTTAATTGGTTTGCCCACATTCCCACAGCTAGTAAATGTCTGTGAAAAGAGACCCAAGCTGGAGTTTTCTTCTTCCAAATGCCATGTCCTCACAATTGTCAGTCATCTGTTGCATCATTTGCAAAAGCAAAAGTTGTAGAAACTCCCCATTATACGCCATCTGGTGTCCTTTCATATAAGATCCATGAAATCAAGTAGAAAAAGTAAATTTGGAATTAGATTTTTTTTCTTACTGAGTAGCTCCATGAATTTGAGTAAGTTGAGTAAGTTTACTCTTTAAACCCAGTTGTTGTTGTTTTTTTTAAATTACTATCTGTCTTGCAGAGAGTTCTGAGCTAAGAATTAGGTAGCACATATAAAGCATAGCAGAGTGTGTAGCACATAGTAGGTGATAAAAATGGCATTAGCATCTATGCCATCAGATGAAATGGTGTACATTCTTTAAGTATATAAGTTTTATGCTCATTTGCACTGATGTTTCAAGTGTAATCAAATCTTCCTCTCTCTCTCCTGCTTATTCTTGCTTCCTTCAGTATGCCCTTAGTCCCTGGGGATTTATATTATAAATTTACTCAGTTCCCTAGGCAGACAGGTCATATTTTTTTAAACAGAATTTTTCAGGGACTGAGAGTAACCCATCCAATTGTACAGTACTTTTGTGGAATCCTTTGAAAGGTACAAAGCATGTCTGAAACTACTAGGTAATATCCTAAAATCAGTAAAGTACTTTATTTTGTCTCTATAAAGGGATATTGGAGAAGAAATCCTCTTTTCTCACCCAACACAGATCTCTCTCAGAATTTTGTCTCTTCTTTAATGAGTGTGAGATCAACTTCTAAAATAAAATTACTTCTCACCCTTCCTTCTAGGTCTTCCTAGCAGAGTTCAAGAAAACCAATCAATTTTTCGCAATAAAAGCCTTAAAGAAAGATGTGGTTTTGATGGATGACGATGTTGAGTGTACAATGGTAGAAAAGAGAGTTCTCTCCTTGGCCTGGGAGCATCCGTTCTTAACGCACATGTTCTGTACATTCCAGACCAAGGTAAGGCTTCTATTTGGACAACTCTTCATCCAATTCTTACTTAGCAAATGTGCCTGTCTATGCAGGGTGCCCCTAAGGTGCCCTTATTGGGAAATGTGGGGAATTGTCTCCATATTTTTTTCTTTACTTTTCAGCTCACCTTCCATTTGTCCAAACATCATTGAGATATTATTTTAAATTTTTTAGCATAGTCGGTTGGGAAAGGGCTTTACTTGTGGGTTTGTCTGTTTGCTTGTTTTTAGAATTTGGTTTAATTTATATAACAACCAGGATTCTAAGCAGCTCTGACTTGCTTGACAAAGCAGTGTTTTATGAGGAAGAAAGACATAACACTTGTTTCTTTATCTACCATATATGTATTTGAAAAGACAAAAGTTGGACAGTAGATAAAAATACATGTGCATTATTATTTTCCTAAATATGGTCAGTGAAGAAGCAGCCTTTACAGTGAGCTTTATCAGTGAGTGAGGCCTGAGCAATGAGGTAAAAGAGTGAATTCTTTCAGAAGGTTCTCTTATTCTGGGAAGATTCTCTTCTTGATCTCCTTATTCCTTAAATAAATTTTTTAATTGCCTATTTTTTGTGACTAAAGAGTTATTCAAGATCATTTTAGAGAATTTGGAAAAATGCTTCATACTCAAAAAAAAATCATTTAAAATATCTCATCACTTGGGTATACTCAGAATTAGTATTTTGAAATTTAAACTTTCAGATTTTTTCCCCCAGTGGATTTTGTCAAATAAAAATAAACACCCATTGTAAAGACCTCCTATTCTATAACTGGCATTTTCAATGCTCTCTTATTATATATTTCCTCACATCAGTGAATATTCTACAACGGGATTGATCCAATTAGAACATTTCTAACTTTCTGTTCAGATTTAAATAACACTGAAATGAACATCCTTGCAGATCAGTCTTCATACACAAGCATTATGATTTTCTCTTTTCATTTTTCTACTCTCCTTCACTCTCTCCACATTGTACACGGGCTAGAATAGTAAGCAGACCCACGTGGGACTGTGTGGTTAAGATCCAAAGGGCATGAAGACTTTATTCTGCTGTTCTGTTTCAAGCCTGCATGATAATGTTCTACCTTAATGTAAATACGAGTAACAGAAGGCCTCTAAGCTGCCCCAGTCACAGAGGGTAGAGTGTTCGGGAAGCTGTGGAATCAGTCAGAAAATGTGGATGGCAAGTAGGCCTTTCATCCCTACTTCCCCAGCCCCCAGTAGATTCTCAACAAATGTTTAATAAAGTAATAAATGCATAAATACACTTAGATAAAAAAGAAAGAAACCAGATGACTTTTTAAAGCACTTAATAATCATGTATAGTATCTAAAGCACCACCAAGGATACAGGAGTGTAAAATAAAGTTCCTGACCTCAGGAATTTCATAGTAATACTGAGGGGGCAAGACTAAAAGAGGTGAGTGATACTAAATTGCAGAACAGAGACTCCATACAAGAGTCCCCAGAGCTGAGAGAAGCTAGAAATTAGAGTACGAGTAGGCGGAAAGGGTCTTGGGCAGAAGAGGTGCGGGTGGCTAGTGGAGAAACCAGAAAAGAATGAAGGGATTATAAGCTATTTGAGAAAAAGTAGACTCATTTTCTTCAGCAAGAAAGAGCTTGAGATTTCTGATAATGAGTTAGAGATTTCCTCCCAGAAATTTCCTCCTGGGGATCATAAATATCTGTCACTATGTTACCAAAAGGCGAAGTGAAGTGCTCTGCAATGTGCTCACAGTCTGCATTCGGGATTATCTGTGCATCCTGGGCTGTGTGATCTCACTTCTTCTCTTGAAATATTGTGAGGCTTGTATCCAACTGCTAAATACACTTAAGACGAGGTCCCTGTAGGAGTATGATGTAATCAGGCTTCATCTGGTACTTTCTCCCTGTTTATGCATACATACAGATTTATATATATAATTGTTATATATATAATTGTTTTTATATCCTATGGGGAAAGCTCTTATAATCCTCTTTGTAGAAACTATATTCCCTTCTCATGCTTGTCTATCAGAGCTTCAGGCAGTGTTTGCTACTTTTCTTCTCTCAGAAGATGCTTTTAAGGTTCCATGCAGCTGTAACGTATTAGCAAAACTAGAGAAGGAAGTGCATGGGGGAAAGTGGCAGAGAACATGTACATCAAATGTAAAAACTGACTGGCTCACTACTTAGAGTTCAAGGAAGTGAGTTCGTTTTGAAATAAGGGATGGAGGAATTCATCTTGCATTATACTTTCCCGAGGACACTGAGTTGCTTTTTTTGAGATGTCCCGACTTATTATTCAGATCTTGCATGTCAAACAGAATAACCAATTAAACACCAAAGATGAGTGTGAAAAGCAACAGTTGAAATGGATGACAATTTGCTATGGGAACATTTTGGAAATTGCCTTTCTTGAGGGAATAATAGTTACCTTTATACACGAGGGAAGGTACTAGATAACATAAATGTACTATGTACTTTTCTGTGGAATTGTTATTTTTAGGAAAAGTTATTCATTGCCTTCTACCTTCAAAGAGCCCAGCTGTTGAATGCCAGATGATTCAAGAGATTCTGATGATAGTTATTCATTTACTATTTATTATTATTTTTATTGAAGTATAATTTACATGTAATATTAGTTTTAGGTGTACATCATAGTGATTCAGTACTTGTATACATTACAAAATGATCCTCATAAGTGTAGTTACCGTCCATCACCATAAAGAGTTATTACAATATTATTAACTACATTTTCTATGCTAACATTATATCCTGTGACTTATTTACCTTATAACTGAAAGTTTGTATCTCTTAAAACCTGTCACCTATTTCACTGACCTCCCCCAACCCCTCCCCATTCAGATGACTCACAGTTTCCTGTATCTATAAATCAGTTTCTGTTTTGTTTTGTTTTATTAGATTCTCTATATAAGTGAGATCATATAGTATTTGTCTTTCTCCATCTGACCTGTTTCACTTAACATAAAACCCTCTAGGTTGATCCATGTTGTCACAGATGGCAACACTTTATATATTTTTACAGCTGAGCAATGTTCTATTGTATGTATGTGTGTTATTATGTATTATGTATATATATTCATATACACATTTCTCATATTCTTTATCCATTCATCTATTGATAGACATTTAGGTGGCTTCCATATCTTGGATATGATAAATAATGCTGTAATGAACATAAGGGTGCATATGTTTCTTCAAATTGGTGTTTTTGTTTTCTTTGGACAAATATCCAGAAGTGGAAGAGCTGGATCATACAGTAATTGTATTTTTAACTTTTTGAGGAACCTCCACACTGTTTTCCACAGTGGCTGCCCCAGTTTATATTCCCACTAACAGTGCACGAGGGCTTCGATTTCTCCATATCCTCTCCAACACTTGTGATTCTTTTTATCTTTTTGATAATAGCCAATCTGACAGGTGTGAGGTAATTTTGACTTGCATTTCCCCATTAGTGATGTTGAGACTCATTTACATACCTATTAGCTATCTGTATGTCTTCTTTGGGAAAATGTTTATTCAGGTCCTATGCCCATTTATAATCCAGTTGTTTGGGTTTTTTAAATAATAAATCATTAAAGTTCTTTATATATTTTGGATTTGACACCTTATTAGATGTATAATTTGCAAATATTTTATCCCATTCAAGAGATTGCTATTTCATTTTGTTGATGGTGTCCCTCACTATGCAAAATCTTTGTAGTTTTATGCAAACCTATTTGTTTACTTTAGCTTTTGTTGCCCTTGCCTGATGATACTGGTCCAAAAAATATTGCTAAGATAAAAAATATATATATATTTCTAAAATAGATGTCAAAGAGCTTACTGCCTATGTTCTCTTACAAGAGTTTATGGTTTCAGGTCTTATATTCAAGTCTTTGATCCATTCTGAATTTATTTTTCTGTATAGTATAAAATCATAGTCCAGTTTTCCCAACACCATTTATTGAAAGCACTGTATTTTTACTTGTACATTTTTGCTTCATTTATCATAGATTAATTGACCATAGTGTGTGGGTTTATACTTGGGATCTCTGTTCTATTCTATTGATCTATATCCGTTTTTTGGCCAGTACCATACTATTTTAATTACTGGAGCTTTGTAATATAGCTTGAAATCTGGGCTTCTGGGATCCCTGGGTGGCGCAGTGGTTTGGCGCCTGCCTTTGGCCCAGGGCGCGGTCCTGGAGACCCAGGATCGAAACCCACATCGGGCTCCCGGTGCATGGAGCCTGCTTCTCCCTCTGCCTATGTCTCTGCCTCTCTCTCTCTCTCTCTCTGTGACTATCATAAATAAATTTAAAAAATTAAAAATTAAAAATAAAAAAAGAAAGAAATCTGGGCTTCTGATACCTCCAGCTTTGGGTATTCAGAGTCTTTGTGGTTCCCAAATAAATAGTAATAATTAGTGATTAATTAATAAATTAAGATTGCTTTGATATTCAGGGTCTTTTGTGGTTCCATACAATTTTAGAATTCTTTGTTCTAGTTCTGTGAAAAAATTCCACTGGTATTTTGAATGGGATTGTATTGCATCTGTAGATACCTTTAGGTAGTATCTAATGTTAATTCTTCCAGTCCATGAGCATTATATATCTTCAATTTGTGTTGTCTTCAGTTTCTTTCACCAGTGTCGTACAGTCTTCAGAGTACAGATTTTTCACCTCCTTGATAAAATTTATTCTAAGGTACTTTATTCTTTTTGATGCATTATAAATGGGGTTGCTCTCTTATTTTCTCTGATAGTTCATTATTAGTATATAGTAACCAATTTCTGAATGTTAATTCTGTATCTTGTGACTACTGAATTTGTTTATTAAATCTAATAGTCTTTTGCTGGAGTCTTTAGAGTTGTATATAATATCTCAGCCGCAAATAATGAGTTTTACTCTTTTCCAATTTGGAAGTCTTCTATGTATACATTTTGTTGTTTTGGGTGAAATTCTCTGTACTCTCAATTAAGTCCATCTGGTCTAACGTGTCATTTAATGTCAATGTTTTCTTACTTTTCTGTCTAGATGATGTCTCCATTGATATAGGTGGTGTATTCAAGTTCTCTACTATTATTGTACTGTTATCAATTGTATTGCTATCAATTTCTCCCTTATATTTGTTAATATTTGCTTATTACATATAGGTGCTCCTATGTTGGGTACATAAATATTAATGAATGTTTTATCTTCTTGGACTTCCCTTATTATTTAATGTCTTTTGTGCGTGCGTGTGTGTGTGTGTGTGCTTTCTAAGAGTCTTTGTTTAAAGTCTGTTTTGTCTGATAGAAGCATTGCTCCATCCTTTCACTTTCAATCTGTATGTCTTTACATCTGAAGTGAGTTTCTTACAGACAGCATATAGGTGGGTCTTATTTTTGTATCCATTCGGCTATCCTGTGTCTATTGATTGGAGCATTTAGTCCATTTTCATTTACATTAATTATTGATAGGTATGTACTTCTGTTTTATTGATTGTTTTCTGGTTGCTTTTGTAGTTCTTTTTTTTTTCTCTCTCTCTTCTTTTGCTATCTTCCCTTGTGGTTTGATGGTTTTCTTTAGTGTTATATATGGATTCCTTTTCTTTACTTAGTGCATATCTATTGTAGGTTTTTGGTTTCTCAGTACTATGATTTGTGTGTGGTGTGTTTGTATATACTGTCAGCCTATATATATGTGTGAATGTATGTGTGTATATTTGAAGCTGATAGTTGCTTAAGTTGATACACATTCTGAAAATACAACATACCCTCATTTTATGTTCTCTTTTTAAGATTTTATTTATTTATTCATGAGAGACACAGAGAGAGAGAGAGGCAGAGACACAGGCAGAGCGAGAAGCAGGTTCCGTGAAGGAAGCCTGATGTGGGACTTGATCCCGGGTCTCCAGGATCACACCCTGAGCTGAAGGCGGATGTTCAACTGCTGAGCCACCCAGGCATCTCCCATTTTAAGTTTTTGATGTCATATTTTATACCTTTCTTTTGTGTATCCTTTAACTACTTATTGTAGTTATAACTGATTTTACTATTTTTGCCTGTTCAACTTACATACTAGCTTTTTTTAAGTGGCTGATCCACTGCCTTTACTATATAATTGCCCTGGACAATAAGATTTATTCCTTTTATATTTTCATTTTTTTAATTTAAAAAAAAATTTAACTGCAGTATAGTTGATACAATATTATATTAGATTCAAGTATACAACATAGTGATTTGGCAATTATAAACATTATGAAATGTTTACAGTGATAAGTGTAGTTAGCATTTATCACCCTACAAAGGTATTATAATACTTTCACTGTATTCCCTATACTGAACTTTTTATCCCTGTGACTTATTTTATAACTGGAAATTTGTATTTAATCTCCTTCACCTATTTTACCCATCCATACAGCTCCTCACCTGAGGCAACTACCAGTTTGTTCTCTGTATTTATGAGTCTTTTTCGGTTTTTGTTAGTTTATGTATCTGTTTTCTTTTAGTATTCTACATATAAGTGAAATAATGTAGTATTTGTCTTTCTCTTTCTGACTCCTTTCCCTTAGGACCCTCTGGGTCCATGAATGTTGTTGCAAATGGAAAGATATAATTCTTTATTTGGCTAATATTCAATTTTATACACACACATACACACACACACACATCCTGCTTCTTTAGCATTTATCTATTGATAGATACTTAAGTGGCTTCCACATCTTTGCTATTATAAATAATACTGCATCGAATTATTATTTATGGGGGTGCATATAACTTTTTGAATTACTGTTTTCATTTTCTTTAGATAAATATCCAGAAGTAGAATTCCTAGATCATATTGTATTTTAATTTTTGAGGAAACCCCTCCATACTTTTCCATAATGGCTACACCGATTTACATTCCCACCAACAGTGCACTAGGGTTCCCTTTTCTCTACATCTTCACCAACACTTGCTCTTTCTTTTTTTAAATCTGAGCATAGCTGACACACAAGATTACATTAGTTTCAGTTGTTATTTCTTGTCTTTTTAATACTAGCAATTCTAATAGGTGGGAGGTGATATTCATTGTGGTTTTGATTTGCATTTCCCTGAGAGTTATCAATGTTGAGCATATTTTTATGTGTCTGTTGGCCATTTGAATGTCTTCTTTGGAAAAATGTTTGTTCAAGTGTTCTGTTCATTTTTTAACCAGGTTGTGTTGTTGCTGTTGTTGTTTTGATGTTGAGTGCTTTCTGTATTTTGGACAATAACCTCCTACAGAATAATCATTTGCAAGTAACTTCTACCATTCAGTAGATTGCCTTTATGTCTTGTTGATGGTTTCTTTCACTGTGCAAAAAAATTTGTAATTTAATGTGTTCCAAATATTTACTTTTGCTTATGTTTCCTTTTGCCTAAGGAGACAGATCCAGAAAAACACTGCTAAGGCTGCTCTCCAAGATTTTACTGCCTATTTTTTTTTTCCTGTAGGACTTGTTTGGCTTTGAGCATTACAGCTAGATTTTAATCTATTTAGGTTATGTGGGTGCGTATATATGGTATAAAAAAAAGGTCAGTTTCCTCCCTCCTTTCTTTTTCTTCCTTCTTTTTTCTTTCCCTTTCTTTCTTTCTTTCTCTTTCTTTTCTTTTCTTTTTTTCTTTCTTTTTTCACATAATCATCCAGTTTTCCAAACACCATTTGTTGAAGACCTGTATTTTCCCCTTTCATATGCATGCTACCTTTGTCACAGATAATTGACAATATAAGCATGAGTTTCTTTCTGGTCTCTTTATTCTGTTCCACTGATATGGGTGTCCAGTTTTGTGCTGGTACCATACTATTTTTATTACTTTAGCTTTGTAGTGTAGTTGAAACCTAGTATTGTACTTTATTCCTCTTTCTCAAGGTTATAATGGCTATTTGAGGTCTGTCATGGCGCCACACAAATTAGAACTATTTATTGTAGCTCTGTGAAAACTACTATTAATATTTTGATAGGGATTATATTGGATTGTAGATTGATTTGGTAGTACAGATATTTGTCAATATTAATTCGTCCAATTAATGGGATTGGAATATCTGTCCCTTCATTTATGTCATCTTTATTTCCTTTCATCAGTGTCTTACAAGTTTTCAGAATACAAGGTTTTCTCCTCTTTGGTTAAATTTATTCCTAAATATTTTAAACTTTTGATGCATTTATAAATGGGATTGTTTTCTTAACTCCTTTTTCTCTTAACTTATTATTAATATATAAAATGCAACCAATTTCTGTATATTAATTTTGTATTTGGTAACTTCACTGAATTCATTTATATTAGAGTTTTTTAGTGGAGTCATCATTTTTTATATCATATAATCTTCAAATACTGACAGTTTTGCTTCTTCCTTGCAAATTTGGATGTCTTTTTTTTTCTTATCTGTTTGCTATGGCTAGGATTTCCAGTACTATGTTGAATAAAAATGGCAAAAATGGATATCCTTGTCTTGTTCCTGATCTTGCTTGAATCCTGATCATCAAAGAATATGTTAGCTGTGTGTCCATCACATATGGTCTTTATTATGTTGAGGTATACTCCCTCTAAATCCATTTTGTTGCATTTTTATCATAAACAGATCTTAAATTTTGTCAAATGCTTCTTCTGTATCTATTGAGATGATCGTATGATTTTTATCCTTGATTTTATTATTGTGATGTACCGCATTGATTGATTTGCTGGTGTCAAACTGTCTTGCACCTCTGGGATAGATCCTGCTTGATCTTGTTAAATAACCCTTTTATGTATTGTTGAATTTGGTTTGCTAGTATTTTGTTGAAAATTTTTGTATCTATGTTCATCAGAGATAGTGGTCTATAATTTCTTTTTTGTGGTTTCTTTGTTTTTTGTGTGAGAGTAATGCTAGCCTTAAAGAATAAATTTGGAAGCATTCCTCCCTCTTCTATTTTTTGGAATATTTTTAGGAGGAGAGATATTAACTCTAAATATTTGACAGAACTCACCAGTGAAGCCATCTGGTTCTGGACTTTTGTTTTTTGCAAGTTTTTGTTTTGTTTTGTTTTGTTTTTTACTGATTCAATTTTATTACTAGTAACTGGTCTGTTCAGATTTTTTATATCTTAATGATTCAGTCTTATAAAATTGAATGTTTCTAAGAATTTTATCATTTCTTTTATCCAACTTATTGGTGTATGATTTTGTAGTACTAGTAGTAGTCTCATAATACTATCAATTTCTGTGGTATTGGTTATACTTCTCTTTCATTTCTGGTTTTATTTATTTGAGTCCTTTCTCTCACTTTTTTTTTTCTTTCTCTCTTTTTTGATGTGATTTACTAGCAGCTTATCAATTTTATTTTTTCAAAGAAACTTTACTAACTTCATTAATCTTTTCTATTGGGTTTTTAGTTTCTATTTCATTATTTCATTTATTGCCAATCTGATCTTTATTATTTCCACCCTCCTACTAACTTTTGACTTTGTTGGTTTACTTTTTTCTCATTTCTTTAGGTTTAAAATTATATTGTTTACTTGATTGTTTTTGTTGTTTTTTGTATCACATAAACTTCCCTCCTAGAACAGCTTTTGCTGTCTTCCAAAGATTTTGAACCATTGTGTTTCCATTTTCAATCTCCATGTATTTTTTAATTTCATCTTTGATTTATTCACTTACCCATTGGTTTCTTAGTAGCATTATCTATTTCCATGTGTTTGTCATTTTTTACAGTTTTTTCTTTTTTTGCTTTTACTTGATTTTTAGTTTCATACTGTTATTATGGTCAGAAGAGATGTTTGATATAATTTCAGTATTTAATATTTATTGAGATTTGTTTAATGGCCTTGCATGCCATTTATCCTGGACAGTGTTCCGTGAACACTTGAAAAGACTGTGCATTCTCCTCTTTTGAATGGACTGTTCTGTTTATATCTATGAAGTCAATCTCATTAATGTGTTTTTCAAAGTCATTGTTTCCTTATTGATATTGTCTGGATGATTTACCCATTTATGTAAGTAGGTATTAAAGTCCCCTATTATCAATGCATTACTTTCAATTTGTCCTTTTATGTCTGTTAATATTTACTTTATGTGTTTAGGTACTCCTACGTGGGGCATATAAATAGTTACATCATTATTTAATCCCCTTCTTTGTCTCTGGGTAGTATTTGATTTAAAGTTTATTTTATCTGATATAAATATTGCTACTCCAGCTTTCTCTTCATTTACATTTGAATGGGATATATTTTTCCATCCCTTCACTTGCAGTCTGTATGTGTCTTTAGGTGGAAGTAATGCTCTTGTAGGCAGCTAATAAGACATGAGTCTTACTGTGTTTTTTTTTTTTTTTAATTCATTCTGTCACCATGCCCTTTGATTGCTGTATTTAGTCCATTTAAAGTGTTTACTGAGGGGATCCCGGGTGGTTCAGTGGTTTACCGCTGCCTTCGGCCCAGGGCCTGATCCTGGAGACCCAGGATCAAGTCCCACATCGGCTTTCCTGCATGGAGCCTGCTTCTCCCTCTGCCTGTCTCTCTCACTCTCTCTCTCTCTCTCTCTCTCTGTCTCTGTGTCCCTCATGAATAAATAAAAAAATAAAATAAAATAAAGTGTTTATTGATATGTATACTTATTGCCATTTTCCTCATTGTTTTCTTGACTTTTTTTGTAGTTCTCAGTCTTTTCTTGCTCTCAGTTTTTTTTTAATTTATTAATTTTCTTTAGTATTATACTTGGATTTTTCTGTTTGTTTTTTGTGTATAAATTATAGGTTTATAATTTGGGTATATCATAAGGTTTCTATACAACATGCTGCTTTATAACATAATATAGCAGTCTGTATTAAGTTAATAATCACTTAACTTCAAATATATTTAAAAGCACTACCTTTTTGCTTCCCCCACCATGTCTTATGTATATGATGCCATGTTTTACATCTTTTCATTTTGTGAATTTCTTATCTGATTTCTGCAATTATAATTAATTTTACCTTTTAACATTCATACTACATTTATAATTGATCTACTACCTTTACTATATATTTGGGTTAACCATTGAAATTCTCCTTTCATAAATTTCTTATATTTCTTACTTCTGCTGGTGGCCTTTGACTTTCTGCTTCATGAACACCCTTTAACATTTCCTGTAAGGCTGGTTTAGTGGTGAACTCCTTTAATTTTGTTTGTCTGGGAAACTATCTCTTCTTCAATTCTGAATTTGCAAAGTAGAGTATTCTTGATCATAAGCTTTTTACCTTTATAACTTTCAATGCATCATGCCATTTTATTCTGGTCTGCAAAGTTTCTGTTGAAAAATCATCTGACAGCCTTATAGGTTTCTATGTGACTTTTTTTCTCTAGCTGCTTTTAAGACCCTTTCTTTATCTGTAATCTTTGAAATTTTAATTATTAGGTGTCTTGATGTGATCCTTCTTAGGTTCATCTTTTTCAGGCTTACTTTTTAAAAATTCTTTTTCTTTTTGCTCTTCAGCTGGGTACTTTCCACTACCCTGTATTACAGATCCTTGATTTGTTCTTCTATATTATCTAGTTTAGTGTTGATCCCCTCTAATGGGGATTTTCATTCCAGTTTTCATTCCAGTCATTCTTATGCTCTGATTGGTTCTTTTTTGATATTTTCTAATTATGTTCTGGTGGATGAATTCTGAGTTCATCCACTCTTCTCTAGTCCAGTGAGCATCTTTGTGATATTACCTTGAACTCTTTATGAGAAAGATTTCTTACCTCTCTTTCATTTAGTACTTTTTCTGAGCTTTTGCTTTGTTCTTTCACTTGCAACATATTCCTCTGTCTTCCCATTTTGTCTGATTCTGTGGGTTTATTTCTATGTATTAGGTAAGTTAGTTATGTCTCCTAATCTTAAAAGTGGTGGTCTTATGTAGGTGTCCTATGAAACCCTGTTGCACAATCCTTCATTGTTTTCTAGAACCAGGGATTCTAGGGTATCCTCTCTGTGAGCTGCATGAACCCTCTTTTTATGACTGGCCTAAAACTGCTGCTGGCACCCTGGTTGATGGGCTTGGCCCTCCACCCAGGTATTAACAATGTCAGGCCATGACTAATGCAGGAGCACTAGTAGATAGAGCTGACTCTATCATGGCAGGCTGAGAAACCCAGCTGGAGCTACTGCAGGTGTACTTATGGGTGTGTTTACCACACCTACTTGAGAGGTCTACTGCAACTGCTAAGGATCTACTCATGGGCATGGCTACCCCCTGTGCTGAGGGAGAGGCCTTGCAGAGTCATCAGTCTCTGCCAGGGCTGTCTGCTAGGTGTGGTAGATGTAGTCACTTTCCGGGGGCAGTGCGGGGGGGAGCTTGCCAGTGCTGATCAAGGCTGCCCACCAAATGTGGTCAGATGGGAGCTGCTTTGGAGGGGTGTCTGCTAACGCAGTTGTATTGGATGGGGTAGGTCCACAGGGTGAACAGTACTAGCAAAGTAAATGAAAAGTGTCAGAACTTGCTCCTGTAAGTGTCTGGCGAGCTAGGATGAAGAAGGGCAAGAAAAATGGTGCCTGCCAGGACTTTTCCTTCTGGAGAAAGCTCCCACAGATCCCTCACCTTCGAGCACATGTTCTAAAATTAGTCACTGAATCTCCTTCACATATAAGGAGGTTTTTAAATGCTGCCTCTGTGCTATCTCAAACCAAGTGCTATAGAACACTGGCCCTTTAAGAATGGGGTCTCTGTTTCCTGTAGCCCTCCAGCTCTCCCAGAGGTAAGCCCCACTGATTTTCAAAGCTCCTGGAGTTAAGTCTTACAGATTTTCAAAACTGGATATTATGTTGACTTGTCTTCCAGGTACAGGTACCCAGGGCTGGTGTGTGCTTGATGTGGGGTTCAATCCCCTCATTCCTCAGAGGGAACCCACTGGGGTCTGCCATGCTAAGAGTTTAGTCCTGACTCCATCTCTGCCTCTTCCACCATCCACACCATAAAGTGTGACTTCCTCTTTATGTCTTTAGCTGTGGAAGATCTGTACAGTTAGACTTCAAGTCTTTCCAAGTGAGTTGTATCACTTAAGTTGTTGGCTTGTGTGTCCATGTTGCAGGGATAGAGGTGAACTCAGGATTTCTTGTTATGACCTTTTGTCTTCCACTAAAGACAACCCTTTAACATTTCTTTTAAGACCAGTATAGGGGTGATGATAGTTTTTCTTCCTTTTTTTAAGATTTTATTTATTCATAGAGACACAGAGAGAGAGAGGCAGAGACACAGGCAGACGGAGAAGCAGGCTCCATGCAGGGAGCCCTATGTGGGACTCGATCCCAGGTCTCCAGGATCATGCCCTGGCAGTGCTAAACCTCTGATCCATCGGGCTGCCCAGTTTTTCTTGTCTGGGAACTTCTTTATCTCTCCTACTAAATGATAATCTTTCTGGGTAGAGTATTCTTAGTTGAAAGTTTTTCCTTTTTAGCCCTTTAAATATATCCTGACACTCCCTTCTAGCCTGCAAAGTTTCTGCTGAAAAAAAATCAGCATCATTTTTATACTGAATGTGTCTGGCAGCTTTCGCAGGCCAGCTAAAGCTGGCAGGTGCAGTCTTAGGGGTCCCAGGGCATGCTGCATTGGGGTCACCTTGAGGGATGGCTGGTTCTGGAGCTGGCATGGGCAAGAAGGTCCTGAAGCATGCTTCCCTTGGGCTGACTTGGCAGGACAGCTAGAGCTGAAGTAGTTGTGGGCTAGGTGTACTGGAGTGAGCTTTACTGTAGCCGTCTTGTTAAACAGCTGGATTGGGCACAGGCTGGGAAGTAGACTTGAGATATACCACACACAGGCCATCTTGTCACAACAGCAGTATTGTACCAGGTGCAGCCCGGAGGATCCCAGTGTGCACTGCAGTCAACCTCCCTGAAGGGATAGCTAGAGCTAGAGTAGCCATAGGCTGAGGGCCTTGGAGCACACTTTGCTGAGGCTACTTTGGTGATATGGCTTGATCTGGGCCAGGGGTGGGCAAGGGTACCTGGGGTACACTGTGGTAGGGCCACCTTGTGGGGACTGCTGGGGCTGGTGTGGACAAGGGGTCTGAGACTCACTGGGGTAGCCCTAGCAGGTTGGCCAGAGCAACTGGATCCTGCCCCCATCTGTCCTATTGAAGTAGAGTGTGAACATAAAAATGGTACTTCCTGGCATCTCCAGCCCTGGATAGAATTCCAGCAGTTCCCCACCCATTGGTAGACACCCTAGGGTTTGTAATTGGATTTCACTTACAATCTAGTTGCCTTTCAACCAGATTTTTTTTTTATTTTTTTTGCTGTGCCCTAGAGCAAGTGAGTACACACCAGCCTCCTAGTGATATCCCTACATACTGTAGGTCACTATGTTAGAGTAGAGTTCCCATCATTACCACTTGTCTCCATCTTTCCTGCTCTCCTCTATCTGGCCCCTCTTTTGTTTGTTGAGCAAAAGCTGTTCAATTAGCCCTCAATTCTTTTTCTAGAGAATTGCATGGAGCCTGCTTCTCCCTCTGCCTGTGTCTCTGCCTCTCTCTCTCTCTGTGTGTCTCTATGAATAAATAAAATCTTTAAAAAAAAAAAAAAGGAAGAAGAACTATCATCACCCCTATACTGGTCTTAAAAGAAATGTTAAAGGGTTGTCTTTAGTGGAAAAGAAAAGGTCATAACTAGAAATCCTGAGTTCAACTCTATCCCCCCAACATGGACACACAAGCCAACAACTTAAGTGATGCAACTCACTTGGATTGCTTTATATGTAGGTATATATTCATTATGTCTAGGGAAGGTGAGTGCAGCATCTTCCTGTGGCACCATCTTGGACTGATCTTATTCATTTATTATGAGGGAAACTGGTTTAAATCATTAAAGGCTTTTAAAGTTCAGTATGAGGAACCTATGACATGTGAAGTGTGTGCAAATATGGCAAAACCATTTAGGGAGCTATAGAGAATGAAAATAGCTGTGGACTTGGATTCTCAAGCAGTTTAGTCCCAGCTCAACCATTTATCAACAGGGCTCTGAGGCTCCCTTCCTCACCTGCATGGAATAGAGAGAATTACCACACAGAAGGGTTGTAGAGTATAAACCCAGTACCATATGTGAAATCAGAGTGCTTAGGATCTAGATATGTAAAACAATATCAGTTGAATCTAAACCTGAATCTGAGTGAGGCTCAAAAAATTTTTTTTGAAATTTTTTCTGTGATACATCAAGATTACTTTGTACATCGTTCAGGCTACAGCATCAATTATTGGTATCAGAGTCTAGTATAAATTAATATTATGAAAAGTTGTCTTAGGAGGGAATGACTTTTTATTCTTTATTTTTACTAACATTCCTCCATTTTAAAAATATTTATATTTTCCATATCTTGTATGAAAGTCCAGAAGGGCTTAAAATTGCATGGTTCCTCTTGGTATCAATTTCAGTATGTATGCCAGCCAACTTCAGACTACTGTGTTTTAAGCCCATATACTCTGTACATATTTCCCATTACTTACATTCCAAAAAAATGTAAAAATAAGAAAATCCACAGTAAAGTTTTGTCTACAAGAATAATTGTCATAAATCTTTTCACTGTACTAACAAGTAAATTAAAAATTATTAGAATTAAATTAATCATAAAACCTTAAAAAAACATCCATTTCAAAACCTACTTTCAAACATTACTCTGTAATTCAAATTTTTATTGTGGGCCTACTGTTTGTAAGTTCTCTACGTTTCCCCAAAATAGGCAAGATTCTAAAACTGTATGGGGATTAAATCACAAGGCTATTTCCCTTTCCTACCTAAATCTAGTAAACAGAAGACAAAGTCCTACCAAACTTGGAAAATATTCCAATTTCTTTATCTTAAGATATCTTTAACAATGAGATGCAGTATTAATTTTCTTGATAAAACAATTATTTTAAAATTTTATATATTAGAAGCTATTTCCAAATTTTAAGATTGTCTAAATGTGAAAATGTGTCAATTAGAAATTACCATTGGGGTGGCGCCTGGGGGGTGCAGTTGGTTAAGCATCTGACTCTCAGTTTCAGCTCAGTTCCTGATCTCAGGGTTGTGAGTTCAAGCCCCATGTTGGGCTCCAGGCTCATCAGAGAGTCTACTTGAGACTCTCTCTCCCTCTCCCTCTGTCCTCCCTACTCCTAAAATAAACCTTAAAAGAAAAATTGCCACTGGCTGCTGGTAACAATGACATGGTTCAATGAGCTAGAGGTGTTTCTTCATCTAAAGGGAGTGAGACACATGCAGTTCAGAGCAGCTTTGACAGTTCTATGGTGTCATCAGAGATCCAGGCACCATCTGCTCCCTGTTCCATCATCCACAGCACTTTGCTTCCATCCTCAAGGGTACTCCTCAGTCAAACGTGGTTGCTGGAACCCAACCCTCACAGCCATGGTCTAGATAGGGTTCTGGAGGTAGAGGGAAAGGATAGAACAACCCCATGCTAACTCTCTTCTTTAATAAATCACTTTTCCATAGGACCACAAAAAACTTACTTACATTTTTCTGAGTCATCTATAGCTGCAAGGAAAGCTAGACATTTAATCTTTCAGTTGTGCACACTGGCACCCAGAATAAATTTTTTTGCTAAAGTAGGCAAGCCATCCCTGTACCGACAAATATTTTAAAATAGAAAAATATGATTAAAAATACCTTTATTGAGGGTCTATTTGTTCCAGGTAGCTTCCTAAGAACTTTAAAAATATTATCTCACTGAATTCTGTTAACTCTGATGAAGCAGGTATTATTATAAACCTCGTTTTACTTATGAGAAAACTGAGGCTAAAGGGGATGAGCTTTGCCTGAGACCATTCAGCTGGGAACTGGGAACAATGTTCAATCTTACTTTTGTCTCTGTGTCCAGATATTGGCCTCCTGTATATTCATACATTGCAAATGTCTTGGCAACATGTCATCTCTCTAATCACTAAATGTATACTTTTAGGGATGCAAAAACACCATGAAAAGTAATATTCCTAATTATATTAGGGCAAAAAAAAAAGGGACAATAATCCAAAATTTCTCTATCTCTGATAACACTATGGAAAAATAAGGGGGGCTTAGTTGCTAAATTAGTTTGGTAAGGAAAGATGCATCTAACAATGTGAGAATGGTTTTGTTTTTGCTTTTTTTTTTTTTCTAATTGGAGTACAGTTGACAATGTTACATTAGTTTCCAATGTGCAATATACTGATTCAACAAGTCTGTACATTATGCTATGCTCACCACAGGTGTAGATTTTTATCTGCCACCATATAACATTAACAAAACCACAGACTACATTTCCCTATGCTGACCTTTCATCCCTGTGACTTATTCTTTCCATAACGGGAACCCTGTACCTCGTACTCCTCTTCACCAACTTTGCCCATCCTTCCTCTCTCTTCTGGTAACCATCAGTTTATTCTCTGTATTTATGAGTCCGTTTCTATTTTTGTTTGTTTTGTTTTTTAGATTCCAGATAAAGAGAAATCATATGATATTTGTCTCTCTGACTTATTTCACTTAGCATTATGTTTTTTGGATCCATCCATGTTGTCATAAATGGCAAGATCTCATTCTTTTATACACCTGAGTAATACTCCATTGTGTGTGTGTTTTACTAATTTTTTAATTATTTTATTTTAATCCTAGTTAACATTACAATTTTATATTAGTTACAGATGTACAATATAGTGATTCAACAGTTCCATACATCACCCAGTGCTCATCATGACAAGTGCGTTCCTTAATCCCCGTCTCCTATTTAACTAACTGTGCCCCCATCTCTTCTCTGGCAACCATGTTTGTTCTCTATGGTTAAGAGTCTGTTTCTCTGGTTTGTCTCTCTCTTTCCCCCTTTACTCATTTGTTTTGTTTCTTAAATTCCGTATGAGTGAAACCATATTTTATCTTTCTCTGGTTGACTTATTTCACTTAGCATAATACTCTCTAGCTCCATCCAGGTTGTTGCAAATGGCAAGATTTCATTCTTCATCCATTCAGCAGTCAATGGACACTTGGGTTGCTTCCGTATCTTAACTTCTTCCATACGTTGTAGATAATGCAGCTATAAACATAGGGGTGCATGTTATCCCTTTGGATTAATGTTCTTATATTCTTTGGGTAAATACACAGTAGTGTGATTGCTGGATCATAAGGCTGTTCTATTTTTAACTTTTTTGAGGAACCTCCATACTGTTTTCCACAGTGACTGCTCCAATTTACATTTCTACCAACAGTGCATGAGGGTTTCTTTTACTCCACATCTTTGCCAAAACTTGATATTGCCCATCTTTTTGACAGTGGCCATTCTGATAAGCATAAGGTGATATCTCACTGTGGTTTTGATTTTCATTTCCCTGATGATTGGTGATGTTGAGCATTTTTTCACATGTATGTGGGTCACCTTTATGTCTTTTTGGAAAAAAAAAGACTATTCAGGTTCTCTGCTTATTTTTAAATCAGATTTGGGTTTTTGGTGTTGAGTTATATAAGTTCTTTATAGATCTTGAATGTTAACCCCTTATATGAAATGTCATTTGCAAATTTCTTCTCCCATTCAAGGTTGCCTTTTCATTTTGTTGATAGTCCTTCACTATGCAAAAGCTTTTTTATTTTGGAGTAGGCTCAATTGTTTAATTTTGTTTTTGTTTCCCTTTCCTGTAGAGGAATCCTACATGCTATTAAGGCCAGTACCAAAGAGAATATTGCCTATATTTTCATATAGAAGATTTTCATTACAGGTCTCACACTGAAGTCTGTAGTCCACTATGATTTTACTTTTATATATGGTCTAAGAAAGTGGTCTAATTTCATTCTTTTGCATGTAGCTTTTCCCCATAATATATTCTTGCTTCCTTTGTTATGGGTTAATTGACCATATAAATGTTATTTCTGGGGTCTCTATTCTGTTCCATTACTGTATGTGTCTATTTTTATGCTAGTACTATACTATTTTGATTACTACAACTTTGTAGTATATCTTGAAATTGGGAATTGTAGTACCTCCAGCTTTATCCTTTCTCAAGATTGCTTTGGCTATTCAGGATCATTTAGGTTCCATACACATTTTAATATTATTTTTCCAATTCTATGGAAAATGCTATTGGTACTTTGATAGGGATTGCGTTGAATCTGTAGTGTGCTTTGGGTAATGTGGACATTTAAGCGATATTATTCTTCTAATCCATGAGTATGGAATGTCTTTCCTTTGTTTGTATCATCTTCCTTTTTTTCATCAAAGTTTTATAATTTCTAGAGTACAAGTTTTACCTCTTTGGTTAAGTTCAGTCCCAGATATTTCATTCTCTTGGTGCAATTGTAAATGGAATTGTTTTCTTAATTTCTCTTTCTGCTACTTCATTAGTATTTAGAAACACAAATGATTTCTGTATATGAATTTTATATTCCATAACTGATTTATTCCATTTAATTCATTTATTCTTTTAATTCTTTAGGGTTTTCTATGTATAGTATCATGTCATCTGCAAATTGTGAGTTTTACTTCTTCCCAACCAATTTGTGCTAGTATATTTTTGAGAATTTTTACATCTATGTTCATCAGAAATACTGGCCTGTGGTTCTTTTTTTTTTTTTTTTTTTTTTTTTTAATTTATTTATGGTAGTCACACAGAGAGAGAGAGAGGCAGAGACACAGGCAGAGGGAGAAGCAGGCTCCATGCACCGGGAGCCCGACGTGGGATTCGATTCTGGGTCTCCAGGATCGTGCCCTGGGCCAAAGGCAGGCGCCAAACCGCTGCGCCACCCAGGGATCCCGGTTCTTTTTTTTTTTTTAAATGTATCTTTATCTGGTTTCAGTATCAGGGTAATGCTGGCTTCATAGGATGAATTGGGAAGTTTTCCTTCCTCTTCTATTTTTTGGAATAGTTTATGAAGAATAGGTATTAACTCTTCCTTAAATGTTTAGTAGAATTCACCTGTGAAGCCATCTGGCTCTGGACTTTTGTTTGCTGGGAGTTTTTTGATTACTGAGAAAATTTCCTTGCTGGCAATTGGTCTATTCAAATTTCCTATTCCTTCCTGATTCAGTTTTTGAAGGTTATATGTTTCTAGGAATTTATCTATTTATTCTAGGCTTGTCCAATTTGTTGGCATATAATTTTCCATAATAGCTCTTACAATCTTTTGTATTTCTGTAATGTCGGTTGTCATTTCTTCCCTTTCATTTCTTATTTTATCTGAATACTTGCTCTTTTTTTTTTTTTTTTAATGTGTCTGGCTAAAGACTGATCAATTCTTTTGAAATTCTTAAAGAACCAGCTCCTGATATCACTGATCTTTAGCTGTTCTATTGTCTTTTTAGTTTCTGTTTTGTTTCTGCTCTAACTTTATTATTTCCTTTCTTCTATTACTTTTGGGTTTCGTTCTTCTTATAGTTTCTTTAGATGTAAATTTAAGTTGTTTATTTGGGATTTTTCTTGCTTTGTTAGGCCTGTATTTCTATAAACTTCCCTCTTAGAACAGCTTTTACTATATCTCAAAAAATTTGGACAACTATGTTTTCATTTGCATTTGTCTCCATGTAGTTTTTTATTTTGTCTTTGATTTCTTGGTTGACCCATTCATTGTTTAGTAACATGCATTTGTTTGCCTTTCAGGTTTTCTCTTGTGGTTGATTTCTAGTTTCATAGTGTTGTGGTCAGAAAAGATGCATGGTGAGACTTCTATCTTTTTTAATTTGTTGATACTTGTTCTGTGGCCTAATATGTGATCTTTTCTGGAGGACGTTCCATGTGCCACTGAAAAGAATGTGTATTCTGATTTGGGATGGAATGTTCTGAATATATGTTAGATCCATCTGGTCCAATGTGCCATTCAAAGTGATTGTTTCCTTGTTGATTTTCTGTTTGGATGATCTATCCATTGATGTAAGTGGAGCTAAAGTCCCCTACTATTACTGTATTACTGTCAATTATTTTCTTTGTTTTTGTTATAACTGCTATATATATTTGGGTGCTCCCATTTTGGATGCATAAATATTTCCAATTACTTTATCTTCTTGTTGGATTGCACTGTTTATCATTATGTAGTGTCCTTCTTTGTCCCTTGCTATAGCCATTATTTTTTTTTAAAGATTTTATTTATTCATGAGAGACACAGGCAAAGGGAGAGGCAGGCTCCATGCAAGGAGCCCGATGTGGGACTTGATCTCTGGACTGCAGGATCACGCCCTGGACCAAAGGCAGATGCTCAACTGCTGAGCCACCCAGGGATCCCCTAGCCATTATTTTAAAGCCTATTTTATCCAATATAATTATTGCTACTTTTTCACCTCCATTTGCATGATAAATGTTTCTCCATCCCTTCATTTTCAGTCTTCATGTCTTTAGGTCTGAAGTGACTCTCTTGCAGGCAGCATACAGATGGGTTTTATTTTTTTTAACCATGCCTTTTCCCTATGTCTTTTGATTGGAGCATATAATCCATTTACATTCAGGTAATTATTGATATGTGTGTATTTGTTGCCATTTTGTGACTTGTTTTATGATTTCTTTTGTAGTTCTTCTCTGTTTCTTCTCTTGATAGCTTCTCTCATGATTAGTTGGCTTTCTTTGGCAGAATACTTGAATTCCTCTTTATTTTGTGTATCTCTTACAATTTTTTGCATTGTGGTTACCATTTGTTTACTTTATATATAACATCTACATATAGCAGTCTATGTTAAGCTGATGATCGATTCCTTAACATTGAACTCATCCTTAGCCCTCTCCCCTCCACATTTCAGATCTTTTGTATCATATTTTATATTCTTTTGTATTTCTCTTAACTGATTTTTACAGATCACTCTCTGGTTTATTGGATGTGAGTGATATCTAGTTGTAAACATAAGATGGAGTAAACTTAGGGTCCTCTGACTCTGCCATTTTCCAAGTTCCTCCCTGGTCATGTACTTTGTTTGTTGGGAGATTTTTGATTGCTGATTCAATCTCATACTAGTAATTGGTCTGTTCAGATTTCCTTTTTTTTTTTTTTTAAGATTTTTTAATTTATTTGACAGAGCGAGTAAGAGAACACAAACAGGGGGAGGGTCAGAAGGAGAGGGAGAAGGAGACTCCACAATGAGCAGGGAGCCTGACTCAGGGCTTAATCCCAGGACCCTGGGATCATTACCTGAGCTGAAGGTAGATGCTAACTGACTGAGACACCCAAGGACCCCAAGATTTTCTGTTTCTTTTTTATTCAGTTTTGGAAGATTGCATGTTTCTAAATTTATCCATTTCTTCAGGTAGTCTAATTTTCTGGCATATAATTTTTCATAGCAGTCTTATAATCTTTTATTTCTGTGCTATCAGGTGTTATTTCTCTTTCATTTCTGATTTATTTGGATTCCCTTTTTTCTTGTAGAGTCTAGCTAAAGGTATATTAATTTTATATTTTCAAAGAACTAGCTCTTGGTTTCATTTTTTTCCGTTTTTTCAGTCTATTTCTCATCTGATCTTTATTATTTTCTTCTTCTTACTTTGGGCTTTGTTCTTCTTTCTCTAGTTCCTGGTAAAGGTTAGATTGAGATTTTTATTTCTTGAGGTAGGCCTGAATTGCTATAAATTTCCCTCTAAGAACCACTTTTGTTGCATCCCAAAGATTTTGGACTATTGTATTTTCATTTGTCTCTATATTATTTTGCTTTCTTCTTTGATTTCTTCATTGATTCACTGCTGTTTAGTAGCACATTGTTTAGCCTTTGTCTGTTTTTGTTTTTTCCAATTTTTTGCTTTTGATTGATTTCTAATTTCATGCAGCTTTTGTTGTCAGAGAATATGTTTGATATGATTTCACTATTCATTTATTGAAACTTGTTTTGTGTCCTAACATGTAATATATCTTGGAGAATGTTCATGTGCATTTGAAAAGAATGTATATTCTTGTATTATTGTCAGTTTGTCCCTTTAGGTCTGTTAATATTTGCTTTATGTATTTAGACACTCTAATGTGTTGAATTGATCCCTTTATCATTGTCTAATACTCTTCTTCATCTCTTGTTCCAGTCTTTGCTTTAAAGTCAGTTTTGTTTGATATAAGTATTGTTTCCCTGCCTTTTGGTTTGCTTCATTTGCATGGAATATCTTTAATCTTTTCACTTTCAGTCTGTATCTGTCTTTATGTATAAAGTGAGTACATTGGTGGGAGCATATATGTGGGTTTGGGTTTTTTATCCGATTTGCCATCCTACATCTTTTGGTTAGAGCATTTAAACCATTTAAAATAATTATTTATAGGTATGTATTCCCCATTTTGCTAATTGTTTTCTGTTTTTCTCTCTCAAATTTTGAATGTTATTACTTGCTTGATAGAGTGTTCTTGGTAGTAGGTTTTTATCTTTTAGCACTCTGAATGTATTATGCTACTCATTCCTGGCCTGCAACATTTCTGCTAAAAAATAAGTTGGTAGCTTTATGAGGTTTCCCTCATATGCAACTATTTGCTTTTCTCTTGCTCCTTTTAAAATGGTCTCTTTATGTTTAACATTTGGCATTTTAATTATTATGTGTCATGGGGTGGATCTCCTTGGGTTCGTCTTGATTGGAATTCTCTGTGCTTCCTGAGCCTAGGTGTCTGTTTCCTGCCCCTTTCTCTCTCTCTCTTTCTCTCTCTCTCTCTCTCTCTCTCTCTCCTTCTTCTAGGACCCTTAGAATGTAAATTTTTGTTCATTTGAAGTTGTTCAAAAGACCCTTAATTTAGCCTCTTTAAAATTTTTTTCTTTTTGTTGTTCAACCTAAGTATTTTCCATTTTCCTGTCTTTTGGATTGCTGACCCATGCTTTGGCATCTGCTAATCTGTTCTCCATCCCCTCCAGTGTATTTTTTCATTTCAGCTATTGTATTCTTTAGTCTGATTGGTTTTTATATTTTCTAACTGTTAAAGATCTGAGTTTATCCATTCTTCTCTCTAGTCCAGTAAGGATCTTTGTGATTATTACTTTAAACCTTTTACCATGCATATTATTTCCATTCCAATATCTTGTTTTGTTTGTAGCTATTCTTGGTCTTGTCATTTTTGACTTTCTGTGTTTCTGTGAATGATTCAGAAAAGCTACTTCTGGGCAGCCCAGGTGGCTCAGCGGTTTAGCGCTGCCGTCAGCCCAGGGCCTGATACGGGAGTCCCAGGATCAAGTCCCACATTGGGCTCCCTGCATGGAGCCTGCTTCTCCCTCTGCCTGTGTCTCTGCCTCTCTCATGAATAAAATAAAATTTTTAAAAAATACAAAGAAAAACTACTTCTAAACTTGAAGAAATGGCCATGTGTATGATCCTCCCCTGTGTACCTGGTGACAATGGCTGGCTGAAGGTGTAACTGGATCCTGGGGTATTCAGTACCTGGATGGCCCAGGTGGGGTGGCCCCTGCAGTCTCTGTGCAGAGAGCACCTTAGCAGGACAGCTGACGTTGAAATGGGTGCAATCCAGGGAATCGTAAGAGTGCCCAGGACTGGGGTGGTAGGCTAGTGAGGATACCCAGACACTACTTGCTCCTATCTGTGCTGTCAAGGTAGATGGGGAATATATCCAACTGGAGAGAGTTTTAGCAGGTCCCCCACCTTTTGGTGGAATTCTAGGGCTAGATCTTTTATATTCTAGTTGCTCTTCTAAGCCATAGCTTCTTTTCTCTGCACTAGAGCATCCAGACCTGGTGTGGGCTAGGGACCTGGGGCTCCCTGAGACAGTAGGCTGGATAGGACAACCAAACACTGCTCTCATCTGTGCTGGAGGGCAGGGGGGTATAATTCACAGTGTTTGCCTGCCCCTCTGACCCAGAGAGAGTTCTAGTACCTCTCTCACTCTTTGTCAAAGTTCTAAGGCGTATTCCTTTATATTCTAGTTGCCCTTTAGATCTCTGCTTATTTCTGTGCCCCATGGCCCTCAGTACTCTCTCTCCCTACTGTAGTTCCCAGCCTCAAGAGTCGGGGTTCCTTTTATTACCATGTTTCCATCTCTTTTGCTGTTTTTCTATATGGTCTATATGTTTTATCATGCAGAAGCTCTTTAGCCATCTGTCAGTTCTTCAGGAAGAATTGCTGTATAAATAGGTATATGGTCTGTCCCTGGAGAAGGATGAGTTCAGGGTCTTCCTGTGTCACCATCTTGAACTGGATCCTTAGTCTTAAGGAAATAATTTTTCCTTATAAATTAAAACTATAGGCTACCTTCATTTGTATCTCCTTTGAATTGATTTGAGAAATGTTAGAATTTCACACTCTAAGAGAAGTTTTAGATTGTCTGAGAACAACTCTGGGCCCCTCAGGTTGAATGTGAGTGAAAGCACTGTGGTTTTACAGGTCTCTGTATACAACCTCTCCAGCACAATGTCAGGAGTGAGGATGCTAGTGTTACTTTACATATTTATACCACTGCCCTTGACTTCCACACTCCCATGCTGAATCGGTTGAGCCTTTTATGTCAGTATCACTTTGCACATTAGTTTTTATGAAAAATAAAATGGAGTTTCACTTTCCATATATATAGAATACACAAAGCTTAACTTCCGGACCAACCTTACCATGGTCATCCCTCTGCTTATGATCTCAAGGTATGAGTTTATGCCTGATGCTTCATGTGACTTTCAAGTCACCACTTGTTTATATCCTTTGCTCTCCTCTTTTTGCTTCCAAAAGGATCATATTTTTAAAAAGAACACTTACAAAGAGGTTTGAATCCTTTGTGGATAAAGTACCATACTGACTTCAAGATATTATTACTATTTGAAATAGAAGAAAAACCCCTTCAACATGGTAGGTTTTTAAAGTATGTCATTCTGGTATTTCCATGGCTTGAAGGCAAAATCCATCCAAGATTGCCAGAAGGTTTTTAATTTCAAGCATTTTATTCAGGAACTGCTTCATCTAAAGCTCTAACACTTCAGTCCATAAGCCCTGCAGTTAAGAGTGCTGCTAATTATCACAATTTTAGCAAGAAAAAAAAAAGCCACATAAACCACATCCTCAAAAACACTTATCCATGAAGTAAGAATTAACTTTGTGTTGTCCCATTTATAGTGACTGGTAAGTCTCTTTTCTTTAAAGTACTTTAGCAGTTTTCTGATACTAAGAATACTTGAAAATTGTTATTTCAGAAACTGCACATCACTTTGATGTGCTTTGGATGCCCTTTGTGTGCAACCAGACTGTGATTTGGCAGATGATAGAGTTATGGTAAATTGTGTTGCAAAGTTTGCTCTAGATTCTTCCTTCCACAAGACACTGGAGATAATCAGCAATTAGTGAATAAATATTCAGGAAGTCTTTGACTATGAGCATTGCCTGGTGAGTCTGAAATGTCATGTCCTTTCTGCACATCTGCTTTTTAAGCTCACAGATATTTTCTCACCTTTGTGTATGACTTTTTAATGTTTCTTCAGGGATTATGTGCACACAATGTCAATCTATTCCTCTGTCAGCTGTTCTCTCAAAGCCCCAAACGTATTGTCACCAGCTTCTGCTCAAGACATGACCATTTTGCATCTCCCTCAAGAGTAGGAAAAGACCCCTTCTCTGTGAATCTACATACCTTCCTTTCAAAGCTTGCTCCAAGACCATCTCCTCCATAATGGCTTTCAGATTCACTCAATTCTGCTTAATTACCACTGTCTTTCACTCCCTAAGGTTGCTCAGCTTACAAGACCGGAAAGGTGGTTTTGTTCCTGTATTATTCAGCTTTTTCTGTGACTGCTTTCATATGTACTTACTCTATCTTGCCACTTAATACATTCCTTCGTATGGAGAAAAATGTTTTGCACTTTTCCTGTTTTATATTTTCCCACAGACTGCTAATGTTCTGAGGGTAGAAAAAAAAAAAAGAAATGTCCTATAGCAAATTCTATTGCTTGTATTATATTGACTATACTATGTCTGCCAGAGTCCTCAGGTGGTCCTGGACAAAACTATAGAGGAGAGTAGGCCTCTTTAGCATAATTTCTACCACTTCTCTGTTCCTGTGATCTTGTGCTTGCTACCGGTCTCTGGACCCTCTGCCTTCATCTCCAAATCATTCATTCCTAGTCTCTCTACGTTAAAACTCGTTTTGCTTCAGTGTCCTTTTCTCAGCTAACAATCTTAAAGGAAATACATGATAAAAAGCATATGACAGATTAAAATGTATTGTTCTCAGCAATATTTTCTGAAAGCAGAGTACCTGAAGATGCATTCCCTTATTCATCTGTTTTTTTTTTTTAATTCCACTGAGTACATATAAAGATCAAATGGGCTTTCTTAAAAGATTCATGAATTGGGCACCAGCCATCTAGCAAATAGAAAGGTGCTCCAAAGAGCTGTATAAAACTTTGGAAGGCTTTTTATAGGCAGAAAGTGAGCAAGACGTGGAGTGTATTGCTTTAGGCATGGTCACTTTGGAGGAAGGTCAGGAGCCTGTCATGCAGCTTACCACACTTAGTGCTGACCAGGTAATTCCAGGTTTACTGCTAAAGGTCACATTCCTGGGAGAGGCCGAAACTGCAGTTAGATTAGACATTAATCTAGGTTTGCTGATGGAAGCTTCACACAAGTGACTCTTACTTGGTGTCTTTTGTCTCTTTTTAAACAACATCCCCCTTTTTGATCAGACTCCTAGTCCATCTGAGACATGTGATCAAAATTTAAGGGATTGGATCACTGCCAGCTACCCCGCTGAAGTTTTCATTGTTTTATTGGTGCTTTGTGTGGTGTTCAAATTTTCAAGTTGGTCATTTGTTTTGTGGTTGTGGCTACAAACATGCATTTAAAGCTTTTGAGAGAACACAATATGCCAGGAAAACTACTATGATTATTATTAGCAGGATAATTCCCATTGTTTGGAGGGTTCTTGTAGCCATGGTCCCTAAGACTGACTTTGATTTTTGGGGTCTTGATTTTGATCTGTTTCAAAGAAAGACCTTATGTTTTAAACTGAGTGGCTTGCATAACCAAGTTTCAACTCCCCTAGAAGTGCTAATCCAGGTACATTAAGTGGCTGGGAAAGTAGGGCCCTGCCAAAGGAAGCTAATCCTGAATCCTGAACACATCCTGGGAATTCCTATTTGAATATGTGGTTTGAAACTGGAAAGGCGACAGTCACAGGGGCCAGTGAAATTTTAACGGTCTGTAGACTACAAAGGCAGTTTTATTCTGGCCATCTTTGCCTTATTGTCCCTTACTTTGCAGAGAGCCTGAATATGAAGTTTCCCAAGTTTGGGGTTGTTAATCAGAGATAAGAAAATGGTGCCGGGGGCGGGGGGAGTGGGAGGGAAGGGGGTCTCTGACATACAGATCAGGTTGTTGTTTTTTTTAAGACTTTATTTATTCATGAGAGACATGGAGAGAGAGAGAGGCAGAGACACAGGCAGAGAGAAAAGCAGGCTCCATGAAGGAAGCCTGATGTGGGACTCGATCCCAGTATTCCGGGATCATGCCCTGAGCCAAAGGCAGATGCTCAGTCGCTGAGCCACCCAGGTATCCCCATACAGATCAGGTTTTGATGCCAAATCCTGTGGTCTGAAGGGTTACTCCCCTTAGTAAGGGCTGGGGGGATATGGACAATGGGCTTTTCTTTCCAGGCCAGTTCTAACATGAAGGAAAGAAAAAGAAGAAAGGATTTTACTTAATGTATGAAGTCTTGGCAGGCATCTTGGGAAGAAGTAGTCTACATCAATGTAAGCTACTCCTCCTCATCATCATCACTTTGATTTACATAGCAGCAGATGCCAGGCAAAGCCTTCTTTAGCTGTGAAATATGTGCCTCAGGTTTATATATATGCCCTAAAGTTGGGAGGCAATATGGGGAGGGAGGAGGACATGGTACAGTCCCTCCCATGGAGATTCAAGACCAGTCTTTGTTTTTAGTGATTCCAAATTCTTAAGAACGGTGGGAGAAAACTGAAAATGTTAGTTTGGAGAGTTGTAGCCAGATATTTAAGGGAGCTAGGATAATTCAGGGCCAGTCCAGTTTACAGGTATATAACAAAACTTCAAATACAATTAACAAGACTGGAATCTAATATCTGCAAAGGTGCAGACATAATTTCTCTAATTACCCCCATTTTTAAGTCAAAGATAATTATAGTAAAACAAACTTGTTTGCATTCAGTGTGGCCTGATTAGTTACATAAGAGTAGCAAGAATGGTGATTGACCCTATAAGCTTTTTTTTTTTTTTTTTTTTTTAAGACTGTGCTGGAGCTTTTCACATGGAATGTCAGATTGAACCCTCAGAAGCCTCTGAGGCCAGGAAGCTAAACCAAGGTTCACCATCAGACTTCACCTGCAGGGCCATTCCAGTCAAAGCCATCACGACATAGCCAATGTTTTCAGTTGTGTCCTATTATATAAATAACTATACTGCCATGAAATAGAGTTCAAGAGTTTCCCAACACTGGAAGAATCAGGCAGAAAGAAAAAAATGTTTCGTCTTTGTTTACAAAGCTATACTTTACCAAATTATAAACCATAGATAGCTTAACAGAAAAAGTTTCCTCAAATTTGTAAAAAAAAAAAAAAAAATTAGTGAACCAGCAATTGTTCAAATAAGAAGTCATAAAAACTATAATCCTCCTCCTTACTTCATTCAGTCCCGTTATTAATTCTTGTTCTGCTTGAATCTAGCTTTTTTTTTTTTTTTTTTTTTACTAATTCTGGAAATACTTACCCAAGTCAGTTTTATGATCTTAAAGTCCTTTCCAGAATCTCCTCAAAGATGAATTTTTGCAGGAACACTTTTGCAAAAGCATCAGAGTAAAAGACTGAATGACAAAAGACTGAATGTCCATGGTTAAACGTCTGATGAGAGTTCATTATTGTAGAATTGACAAGGATATGTAGTTGATTTGTGCTATAGGAAAGTATTACTAATCACATACCAAAACAGCTCTGATTTTTAGGAATTTCATATTATTTTTAGAACACTTAAAACACATACAAATATAACAAAGCTGATTACTATTTGACAATTCTTCCTATGTAATTTAACATATCAAATAAGCCTAATCCTTTTTCTATCTCACTTTTTATAAAAAGAGAGAGAACAAATCTTTTGTGACCTATGGACCTCCTTCAAAAGTTAGTTTGGGATCAAAACTTATATAGTTTTAAAATTTAAATTCCAGTAAATGTATTCATAAGTTTGTTAATTGAAAGAATACTGAGGTGGCTCAGTCAGTTAAGTGTCTGCCTTTGGTTCAGGTCATGGTCCCAGGGTCCCTAGGGTTCAGCCCCATGTTGGGCTCCCTGCTCTTAGGGAGTCTTTTCTCCCTCTCCCTCTGCCCCACCTTCCTGCTCCTGCTCTCTTTTTCAAATAAAATCTTAAAACAAACAAACAAACAAACAAAAGAATACTGATACAACAAAATTTCACAATTACTTACTGATGTAGGAAAGGACATTATGGTTCAAAGCCAACGGCCAAGAAAGAATTCTTGAGATGTCTTTAGTGGGAAAAGGTGATTTTATTAAAGACTGGGGCCAGGACCTGTGGGCAGGAAGAGCAGCACTGGGGGCATGAGGAGTGGCTCATTATATACTTTCAAGTTGGGAGGGGGTCAGGAGAGCCTAAGCCTTTTAAGGAATTTTGGAAGGAAGGTTCCCAGGACCTTGAGGGGGTCGCTATTGTTGGGAAAAGGTCATTTGTTACCATCTAATAAAACCTGAGTCATGAGACCCTTCAGATGTACATCTGTGGGTCATGTGCTTGGAGGATGATCACCAACACGTATCTTGGGGGGTTTAGACATAAAGGAAGTTTCTAAAGGAATTTTTATATGTTAAAAGTAGACTCACAGGATTCTGGGGGTTGGGCTAAAATTGCCTTTTGCCCTGAGCAGAGTATAACACCAAAGTAGCTGAGTCCCTGAGGAAGGTCACTCTGTCTGTCTCAAGGACTTATCAATGGGCTGTAAGTAGTAAGGAAATCTAAAAATTTCTCTTCTGCCTTTGTTTCCCACATCACTTTAGTTTCTAGTGAAAACTAAGAGTTAAGAATTCTAAATGTAATTAAGACTATTGGAAATAAGGGAAACAACTATATACAAGAAAACAAAGATTTGTGTTTTTGAAAAACAATATGAGGAATGAGAATACATTTTTTATTGAGGGAAAAGAAAACAATTTTGTCCTAAAGTGAGACTGGTTATTTAAAAGAAGGAACACTTAAGACAAAATCTGAATGTAGAGAGTAAAGTTGTAGAAGGTTTGCAATGACGGAAATCTCAGAAGGGAATTGTGTGTGGTCAGTGCTAAGACTGGAACAAATTAAAGTAAGTTAATGAGTTTTAATATCAAAAATACACTGATACAAAGTTAAGTTTTGTTTTCTTAAGTTTTCTTAAACTTTTGATCTCTTAATAGGTGTTAAGAAGTTGTCAAAAATATCAAAAGTTTTAAAAATATTTGGTCATAAAGGATCATAGATAACAAAAGAAATGGAGTCTTCCCCATTTAAAAAAAGCTAAGGTTAATGTTTTACTGCTATTTAACTTTCTTTAAAGCCTTCGAAATTCTCTGTCACTCTGGTTAGATACTTAAGTATTGTTTTAAAGTAATCAGAGAACTGATAAAACAACAGAAGACAAAATCTTTGTTTTTCTAGGCATATTACTTAAAAAGGTAAACAAAAAAATGTTTTACAATCTCTTATCCAGAAAACTTTGTCCTTTAATAACAAAGAGAAAATCAAATTCTAATTTTGTACCAGTTTACTTTTGTTATTAAAATTCATTTAATTAGGGATCCCTGGGTGGCGCAGCGGTTTGGCGCCTGCCTTTGGCCCAGGGCACGACCGGGAGATTGAATCCCACGTCGGGCTCCCGGTGCATGGGGCCTGCTTCTCCCTCTGCCTGTGTCTCTGCCTCTCTCTCTCTCTCTCTCTCTCTCTCTGTGACTATCATAAATAAATAAAAATTAAAAAAAAAATTCATTTAATTAAATTCATTCCAATCTTAGCCAGTCCTGACCACACCTACAATTCCTCTCCACAAGCCTTAGAGGCTTTAATTACATATATTAGAATTTTTAACCCTAAACACCTTAATTATGAATTATCTCTTACATTAGCATTTAGTGGATTGGCAGATTTATGCTTTTTATAATTTCCAGAAATGCGTGCTTTCTCAAGCAAATTTCTCAGCACGGCACAAAACGTATTTACTAATAAATCCAAGTATCTTTAGTTCCTCTGTAAAAGGAAGCAAAAAATGGATAAACCAAAAATGGATAAACCAAAAATTTAATAGTTAATTTTTCAGTATTCTATCTCATTTGGAAATGATCTAGATATTTAACGACTATTCATCAGTTAATTTCACTTACTTAACTTTAAGGTTTCAGGTTACCAAAAAGATTAGGAAAATTACCAAAAAGATTAGGAAAATTATTTTAAAAATTCCTCTAAAAACTTTGATTTTAATTACATCTATTTAATTCACTTGTTTTCAGCAATTAGTTCAGAAGTGTCCTAAAGTAAGACTGGTTATTTTTTTTTTCTTTCTGACAAGTTTTTTAATAGTAAGAACTTACTTGACTAGTAAACCCAGGCAGAATAAATGTTGTAGGTCTGCATTATATTCAGTGTTAAGAGGGCCAAAGACGTGTCTATTTTAATTAAACCCACAAACTTAAATTAGTTTTAATGCTGAGTATGTTCCCAGTCATGTGAACCTGAAAAGCATTTGAGTTCATTTCTATTATATTTCTGGAGAATTTTAGGAATACTTTATATAAGTGCTTACTTTTCTTGAAGCCAATTACATCTCTTTTACAAATTAATTTTAGCATTAAAAATACCACACATCTACAACACATATTAACAGATGTAAACAGAGAGACTTTATAAGTTCCATTTAAAAATTACTGCCGTGAAAAAATGAGTGGGAAATATCAGAAAGGGAGACAGAACATTAGAGACTCCTAATTCTGGGAAACGAACTAGGGGTGGGGAAAGGGGAGTTGGGCGAGGGGTGACTGGGTGATGGGCACTGAGGGGGGCACTTGATGGGATGAGCACTGGGTGTTATTCTATATGTTGGCAAATTGAACACCAATGAAAAATAAATTTACAAAAAAAAAATTACTGCCGTGAATCAGGTACAATGCAAAGCTTACTACTTATAAAGAAGTTGGTTCTTTTTTTTTTTTTTTTTTTTTTTTTTGCTCTTTCAGCCATTTCTTTTTATTTACAGTTTGTGTTCAATGCAAATCAATTCCATAACATGAGAAGTTACTATGAATCAAAGCATAAATACACAAACACAATATACAATCCAAAACTGATGTACAGCATTCAGGGATGAAACAAAACGTAATGTTCATTCACACACACAGTAGCTTGAGATCTGTTGGATATTGTTCTGGTGTAGGCTCCTAAAGATGGGAAAAATGACTTTGGTTATCAAGACTACTGTGGCCATATTAGATACTGGAACATCTAAGCATCAGTGTGTGACCATGCGAACAAAAGACCTTAGAGTGTCTATTTTTAAAAAGCTTTCTGTGCATCGAGGCAGTTGTGAAAAGATTTACTTTCCAGAATCAAGCCCACTTTAGGCTTAGGACCAGGTTCTAACTATCTAAAAATATTGACTAACAGAAAGTGTTCCAAATGTGGCTATTCTGATTCAGAGTTTTTTTTTTTTTTTAAAAAAAAGTATTTACAGAAAAAGTATAAAAGTTTTTCCGAATTTAATGTAAGCAAGCTTCCAGTCTTCACTTCCCAAATACTTGATTTATGATTTTTGGCTCCCGCACATATTTTGCCTTTTTTAATTTCAAGATTTGTCGATTTTACCTTCAAAACAGATCATTTTTAAATTTTAAGAAGTACTCCACCTATGCAGAAATAAGCATTTTGAAATTAGTTGAAGTCAACGTACTTCTACTCTTTGGAATCAGTTTAGCTAAATGAATCTGGCACCCTTGTTCAATAGGAATAAGTGATAAGTATTTAAGCAAAATTTATCCGTTATGCTTCACAATCAGGGGTAGATTCCAATCCATCATTGCCCTGGCACATGTCAATTACTATATAAAAAATCAAATGCAATGTCAAACCCAAAGCCTCAGAGGAAAGAGTTCAGTTCCCAAGAAACAGTGATAGCTTAACAATGTAAAACTTTTATCTAGAGTACATAGGCATTAAATTAGTACTGCTGAAACAATGCATTGAGGATTTACAGTAACACCTGGAAGTTCCTTCTAATGTACATATAAATAGAATCATGGAAGCTTCTTGTATTAACCGTTTTATGGCCTTCAAGATTTAATGAACCGAATGAAAACTGAATCTGTTCATATCCCATCTTTTACATCTCGGTAAGAGAAAATCTATTCTCATTTTCAAGGTAGAATTTTACATGTCCATACTTTTTAAGCCACATTTAAAGAAATTATCTCTTATCTAATCTTGGATGTTGTCTCTTCATCTTGTACATGAAACTCCAGTAGATTTAATAGACATTCATCATCTAGTCAAACCCTTCACATGTTCTTCAAACCAATCAAATTTGGGATCCTCAACATTTTGTGTCAATAAAATAAGGTGTGGAATTAGCAGATTCAATGAAGACCTGTATTTTTCCTTGTCACACTGGATGTCTAGACGCCATTTGGATTGGGTTTAGAAGATGGGGAAGTATAGACGCTTCTTGGCCTGAGTCTTTTAACAGTAGAGATGTAGAAGGGAGAACGAGATCACGAAGAGACTGGCTGTTGACAGCAGAGCACCGCCAGTTGGTGTGGTGGTGGTATTTGCTGGATTTGGGGCAGTCGAGGTACTCTGGGAGGAGTTACTTGAAAGTGTTACAATAGTTGTTTGATTTGAATAAATCTGCGTGGGTAGGAGCAGCGCCAGGAGCAGCAGCCCCAGTCCGAGCCTGGCCACCATCGCTCTGCCCATGTCCGCTCCGTCGGGGTCGGTGCGCGGCGCGTGTCCCTGGCTGCGGGGCGAGTGGAGGACACGGGCTCGGGGCGGGCGCAGGCCAAGAAGTTGGTTCTAAGTAGGTATAATAAGATTATCTGCTCAGATGGCCAAAGCTTTTTACTAATATTTGTGTAGGATACATCTATTTCATTTGAGCTGACACTGAAGAATTTGCATAGGAATTCTGAGAACACTTTTTTTTTCTGGTGTAGATGATTGACTGCAGGTCACTGTTTGGATGGTGGATTTGTAGGGGAGTGTCATGTGGGGAGGGTCCAGGTGTTATGTTAGGTCCCTGCCCTTAGAGCTGTCCTAGCTGAAAGGGCTGTATCTTGGTAGACTTTCGCTTACAGCTGTCTTCCAAACTCCTTTCGCAGTGCTCAGTTCTGTTCACAAGTTCAGTCAAACTGGTGGCCTCCCATCCCATTTTCTACCTTTTATTTAATCTAATCTCAGGAGATATTCCATTTACAAACAGGGCAGCTAGAACAGTTTGGGTGACCTCATTTAATGTATGGAATCTAGAATGCCATAGGAAGAGAGTTTCCAGACTGGCTTTAAAGTCTGCCACGAATTTATCTTTCATTGTTTGCATCTTTGAATGATAGGCCAATCAATGTGGGCTTGGAGGACTCCAAGAATGGCAGAGTAGCAACTGATCTTTTAAAAGCCAGCTTTTTCTGGTCTTTGTGGGAGCCATGTTGAAAGGCAATGATTTTGGATATCATCCTCAGGGTTACACAATCCCGCTTCTTGCATTTTTCTACCAACAGATACATAAGCTGGAAAAGATCTGGAAGCCTGGGGTAATGACCCTAAATTGTTCAGATGCTTTTGTGTACCTTCCCCTGGGTTGAGGAGGTTCTTAATCTATGGTCCTTACTTAGTTCAGTCTTTGACCAAAGAATGAAAGATACCTGAGGAAGGTCTCCTGTAACCTTGAGTAGCTTTATTTTTAAACGTAACTGTTTAAAAAGTAACTGGAGTGGAAAGGCATTCAGAGGATCAGTAGACCATGAATGCTCAGGCAAAGGAGGATAGAGTGAAACAAAGAGTCACATCAGTTTTATCATCTTTATTTTGGGTGCCTCTTGCATCTTTAATTTTTCATTAGCCTTTGCAATAATTTTTTAAAAAGCCATTCATTTTGGAATCTTGAAGCCTATTAAAATGCATTAAAAATGCATATAAATTAAAATAGGTATTTCTGTTTATGTATTCCACTCTTGTTTCAAGTACATTTCTTAAATGAATGATCTTGTCTAATTGTTCCCCATAATAGCCATTATCATCCTAGGTTATCTTTAGTAAGATTTTGTCATTTTGTAGTATTTATAGCTTCCAGGACCAAAGTTCTTAGACATAAATAAGCAGGTGTGCTTGCAGGTAGCATGCTTAACTTTTTAGAATTTAAGGATTCTTTTTCTTTTTTTAAAGTAAGTCTCTTGGTGTCAAGCTAACCCCTAAGGTGTATGTGCTGCTGCTGGGCTGGGGACGTTGTGGTGTTTTTCAGTGTACCTTGCTGCATAGAAATTTTATCCTAATGTAGGTATCTTTGAGTTAGGTGGCGAGCATTCTAACAGTGGACACCTACCCATTAGCAACAGCCTTTATCTACACAAAACAAGACAAAAAGTATGTGCAGCTTAACATTGTAGAGTAGTAATCAAGATATTTTATTACATCCTGACCCAAAGAAGGCCCCATGCCAAACAAACAAACATGTGCACCCTAGTCTGTCAGTAGTAACCAAGAGATGTTATCGCATCCTTGCCAAGAGAAGGCTTACATACTGTGGCACCAATTCCCACCCTGGAACCTTGCACTGGGGAAACAGCTGAACCAGCAGACCTCAACAAATGCAGACTGTGGACTTAGCAGCTCTACTTAAGCAGGGAACTGCAAACTGCCATTAACAGTTCCCCTGTGGATTCTGGGACAGAATTAAGGGCTGGATGTTTCCACCAATTAAATGAGAATTGTGGCTTGAATTACCAGCAGCTGCCCATGTACAACTGATTAAAAGCCAATTAGATCAGGAGCTTCACACAGAGAGAACTGAGAGGAACTTACCCATGGCCCTCAGAAATGGGGGGTGGGGGTGCTCAGAAGAACTCAGGGGTACCACACCTGTGTTTCTTGTTGTGTCTGAATACTGTCAGAAGTTTGCCTTGGATCCCATCCCTGCCACCAAATCTTTTAAAAATTCAATTGAATGAATTTAAAGATCAAATTGGTTTTATTCAATGATTTAAAATTAGCATCCCATCTAGTTAATAGAAAGGAGCTCCACAGAGCTGCATAAAATGGAAGGTTTTTATAGGCAGGAAGGAGGCAAGACAAAGAATGCGTATTGTTTCAGGCAAGCCACTTTCTTTTGGAGGAAGGGTGGTGGGGGCTGGTTTATCACGCAGTTTACCTCACTAGGACTGGCCAGGTAACTCCAGGTTGACTGGTTAAGTCACATTGCTGAGAAAGGCTGAAACTACAGTGAGGTTAGATATTACATCTTGGTTTGATGATGTGGGTTTAGCTCAAGTGATTGTGTTTTGCATCTTTTGTCTCGTTTTTTAACAAAAGCAAAGACTACATTGCATTTACGGGGATTATGCATACACACTGAGGAGGCTTTACATGTGGTACTCTTTGCAAACAGGCAGTAGTTGAAACTATGGGAATATATGTGAGTTGTAATAAACCCACTAAAGAGGTTCAAGTACCAAACCAAATCACCCCCCAATCTTAGGAAGTAGAAGGAAGAAGAGGAAAGATAAGTGACAAAGGCCCCTGGGGAGGGAAGTGTGGGGAGGTGGGGGAGGGCAGGGGTAGAGGGTGATCAGAGCAGAAAGATTAATGGAGAGGGAAGAATTTCAAAAAAGAAGGGACTGTGTATTCAGAGTGGTGAGGGGTCTGACTGGGTGGTTTAGGAGGAACAGAAAGAAGCATCTAGTGAGAGGATGAGGGCCTCGGTTGGGTTACAGAGTTTTGAGTGGCAGTTTGGGTAGACTCAGTGGTTACATAGAAGTCTTTCAGAAAGCATGTGATCATAGGGCTCAAAGGTCAATGGAGGGAGAACTCTTGGGAAGAAGGAAGCCAGACAAAAGGCAAGAATTCATGGAGGAAGATTTTGGAAAAATGAAGAGGTTAGGATAAATCACAGAACAAACTGGTAAAGAGAGGGGCACTTGTAGGACATGAAGTGAAAGCTGGAGCCAGGAGATGTTTGAGTGCATGTGCATGTCACCACAGGAAGGAAGGGAGCTTTCTCAGGCTGGAAATGACAGGGACAGGAGTGGGAATGAGCACCAGCAGACTCAGAAAAGGCTTGAAAGGCACCTGGGTGCCTTGGCGGTGGAGCATCTACCTTCAGCTCAGGGCATGACCCCGGGGTCCTGGGATCGAGTCTCACATTGCAGGGAGCCTGCTTCTCCCTCTGCCTGTGTCTCTGCCTCTTTCTCTGTGTCTCTCTCATGAATAAAGAAATAAAATCTTAAAAAAAAAAAAAGGCTTGAAATGTCAGCAGTGAGGGCACCAATAACAATTTAGTACAAGACAGAGCACAAACTGTGAGGAGCCATCTAAGGGCCAGAGTGTGAAGAGGAAGGTGGGATGAGAATTTGCCAGGGATAGAAACTGGCAAGGTGAAAACAGCCTTTAGACAAATAAATCGAAATAAAATGACAGTATACCTTCTGCATCCACTTTATAAGGATTAGGATTTAGCTAGAATATGAATAAGCTCTTAAATCCTAAGTGTGGAATAGGTTAAAAGACATAAGCAATGATTCTCCAGGAAACTCTATTATAAAAATTTTTTTTCTAGAAGAGCAGTTACAAATATTTTGATTAAGTAGATGCTGTCAACCAAAGTAAATAAAAATGTTTCTGGAAGTCATATTTTCAAGGAAGATTTTACATAGGACCTGCAATGCTACCTTCTTGGTATAAATTCCTACCTTTCTAGGACATATAGAGTCCTAGAAAGGGGAGTTTTATTAGTCTTCATATTCTTCAGTCATTATTCTATTGATATTTGTGTGAATTCCACAGGAGGAAGAATTTTAAGCATGTTTTTCTTCTAGGCTTCTTGTATATTAGCATCACTTTGAATGTACTGGCTAGCCTAGAGCTACTAGCTTTTTTAAATTAATAGACTATATTTTTAGGGCAGATTTAGGTTTATAGAAAAACTGGGGAGTAAACATTCATTCCTCCCTGCTAGCCAGAGAGTTTTTATGTTTAAATCTTGCTTCAGTGTGGTATGTCTGTTACAACTGAAGAGTCAATATCGATATATTATTATTAACTAAAGTCCATCGTTTCTATCAGCGTTACTTTTTGTATGAACATTATATAGGTTTTGATAAATGTAGGACATGTATCCATGATTACAGTATCATACAGAATTATTTCTCTGCTCTAAAATCCTCCCTCCCTCTCCTCCACCCCCGGCTACCACTGATCTCTTTACTGTCTCCATAATTTTGCTTTTTCCAAAATGTCATATACTCGGAATCATTCAGTATGTAGCCTTTTCAGATTGGCTTCTGTCACTTAGTTATATGCATTAAAGTTACCCCATGTCTTTTCATAGCTTGCCAGCTCATTTCATTGCTGAATTATATTCCATTATCTGGATAGACCACAGCTTGTTTAAACATTCACCTGTTGGGGAACATCTTGGTTGCTTGGAACTACTAATTATATCTGCTGTACTCATTTGTTCTTCTTCTAATGATAAGGCATTATTAAAGAGGCTTTCAATTAACAAGGCGTTGGGGAAGGGGTCTAAGATGGTATCATATGAAGACCTTGAATTTGTGTCCTCCCGCAGACAGACCAAATCCACGGTTGCATGGGGATCATTTCCCCCTGAAGAATATATGAAACTAGATGAAGTGCTCATCACAACAAAGGATAAAAGGACCATGTTGAGATCAATGAGAGGCAATAGAGGAGGTGCTCTCTAGTTCTCTCTCTCTAGCACTCTGTATATTTGAATATATAGGAATATAGAATATATTTAATACAAACTGGTAAACTTGATTTAGAACACTTAAATTTTTATATGCATGGTATTGGCATCCATTTGTACTCTTGCTCCAGACCTTACAGATATGAGGGCCATCCTTGCTCTGACTATAATACAGATTAATGCTTTCATTCCCTGTGTGATAAAATAATGGTAATATGCACTATCCCAGGCATAGAGCTAAATAGTTTAGGTGTATTATTTCATTTTAATTTGGACCAGCTCTTCTGTGTTCTCCAGGGAGCACTTCCCACTCCTTCCACTGGCTCTGTTAGAGTATATCCCAAAGACTTTAATTCTCTCCAATTTCCATATTGTTACACTATAATCTTGAATATTACAGCATTTATTAAAGATACTTGACAGAGGATACTCTGAAAGAGGTACTGGTATACTTTGTAATAAATAGTTGTATTTCTTCAGACACTGTATGTCTTCTCTTGTATACAATTTATGACATTCTTACTAGCCTTTGAAGAAAGCTAGGGAAAAGGACTATAGTTCTCTTCCTTTTTTCTGGAGATAGTCTATATTCCTGACCTCATGTGCATATTTGCCAAGTTCTCCATTATTTTTCAAAATCATTACAGCTTTGATAAGATTATTAATGTCTCTAATGCCATAAAGTCTGCATTCATCCAATAACATGAGCACATTTGGCAACTGTTCTCTTATTTATTCAGCACTTGGCCATATTGAATAGTGGTCCTCACTAAATAATTTCCCATGCTCTTTATTTTCATTCTCTTATTAAAAAGAACTATGGTGATTCTTAAGGAGAAGACAGCATTGAGGGCACATTATATTAACATAATTTTTTTAGTCTACCTTGGCAATTCCCCCCTTCACTAATTCTAGAATATTCATTCACAAAATATCACATAATATTTTAAGAGGACATGTTTTGACAGCCCTAGGACTTTAAACTTCACTAAATGACATCTGTCTGCAAACAGCCCTGTGGGAATTATACAACGGGTTTTATGAAATCTGTCGCTTTCATCTTCTATTTAACCATCTTTCTTTCATATCATGAATATAGATTTTTATTCTAAGGATGCTTGCCTTTTTACATCTTTTCAGTTTTGAGTCTTTTTTGAAATAATTATTCTATTTATATACTATTTCGATTACATACTTTCAAAAGCACTTCTAATCAGAAGACACTACTACTCTGTGCCTGGGCCATACTTTCATCAGAAGGTTTACACCTGCCAATTTCAATTTAGGTGAGCTACAAAAAAGATAGCATCTTGCTTTATATCAAACACTTAATCTAAATTTCTGTGCCAGCACTACAAATAGCAATACTCATTTTGATCTATCAATGGATCAGACTTCTTCAGACCTCTTTGAAATGGATGCATTGCCTAGAGTGCAGTGAAATGGATGCACTGCCTAGAGCGCAAGGCCCTAGCTATTCCTTATACTTTGGGGATTTGTTCCTCAGTAGCATAAATCTGAACAAGATTAACAAGTTCCCTGGGAAAATATTGAGAATCTATACCATATAAATATAAGGTGATAGAAAAACCCCTCCCTTACAACTTTTAAGTCACATTAATATTTTCCCTAATTATAAAATTATACCTAAACATACATTAAAAAGTGGAAAATACATAAAGTACTAGAAAAAGGAAGAGAGTCATTCCAAGTTATATCATTCAAAGGTGCTCAGAGGTGGGATTTTTGAGTATTTTATCTTCTTTTTGCATCTTTCTTAGTAACTAATAATGTAGTAACTAGTTAACTAAATCTAGTATTAACTAAATAGTAATAAATAGTAAATTAAATTTAGTAGTAACTAAAAATCTTTAGCAAAGTAAGTCATTTTCACATGAAAACCATAGATTCCAGGGACACCTGGGTGGCTCAGACCGTTAAGCATCTGCCTTCAGGTCAGATGATGAACCTGGAGTCCTAGGATCGAGCCCCATATTAGGCTCCCTGCTCAATGGGAAGCCTGCTTCTCCCTTTCCCTCTGCTGCTCCCCCTGCTTGTGCTCTCTCTCTCTCTCTCAAATAAATAAAGTCTAAAAAAAAAAAAAAAAGAAAACCATATACTCCTTAAACTTGCCTTTTATGTTAAAACTCAGTCTGTTCCTGAGATCACTTTGTGCCTGAGAATATATATCTCAACATGCATATTCACATATATCATACATAGACAATAAATGTACTAAGTTATAAATGTACTAAGAGCTGTCATTTATAGAGCATTCACTCCCTACACTCCAGTCCATGTTGCAGGCAGATTACATATTTTAGCTCAATTACTCTTCATAGCAACCCTATGAAGTAGATCCTATTATTATAGCCATTTTATACATAAAGAAATTGAGGTGACCCTAAGGGGATAAGCAACACATCAAAGGTGAAACACCTGGTAAGCAGGGGAGCCAGGATTCAAACTCAGGCGTTTCAAGTGATGAGGTCCATAGGCCTAACTGCTATATTGCTTCTCAGTAGAGACCTGTTTTAAAACAATTTTAAAATTCATGAAATGGAGTCCTGTTTGTACTTTGTTATGGAAGGAAATAATTTGTTAGTTAATGCAAAAAGACCCCGTGGGACAATTAAGCCAGTAAATACCAACTGAGTCTGAGTTCCTGTTGCAAGGTACAAACCTCTAGCAATTCAGGCACATTATTTCTGAAATGTACTAATAGGTCTATTAAAGGCAGTGAATTTTACTAATTAGAGTTTACAGTAGAAATATAAACAAGCTGTAATGAATGAGTTTGCTGGTGTACAGAGAGCAATTTCTTTTCCCTTTCCTACCCCCACTCCATAGACTCCATATTTAGATATAAAATGTACACATGTGATTATCTGTTGGGTTTGAGACTGTGTCCTTAATGAAAAGGGAAATAAACCTGTTGTTTGTTGTAGGATGTTTAAATATATAGCTCACATGAGAAGAAAGCAATAGATATAATCCCCCAGATTCATAATTGCTCCAGCCTCCTAAACTGCAGACGTAACTAAGAAATTGAGTGTTGGTGTGACCAAAACTGACAGAGGGTGTGTAAGTAAGTACCCAGGTGAGCCCACCATCCTGTGCCCACCGGAAGCAAGCTCTGCCCCCACCTGGGGTGCTCCGTCCAGGCACACAGCTTGGGCAGCTCTGCCCCCACCCAGCTCTGTGTTCTTCCAGACAGGAAACCCCTCCATTTCTACATGACCACAGACCTGGGGATGTCAAAAAGGCAACTCTCACAGGTTGTAATTCTCAACTAAAACCTTACTTTTGGGGGGACAAGAAGCAGAAGTAAAAACTTCTAAGGGAGTTCACACTCTGAAGAGGACCCACAGTCGCTTCTAATACTAGTTAAGACTCAGCATGTCAAGGGTATAAGTAAAAATGATGGGAGGCACAAAGGTAGAGATTCAAAGGCAACATCTTGGTTAAATTTAGAACAGAATGATTTAGAGGTTTCAGCCTTGAATACCACTGAAATTAGTACATAATAGCTGAAAAAATGATTTTTTTTCTAGTTCTTGGATTGGCAAAGTACTTAAATATTTATATTCTTATATACGATATTTACTTCCTTTCCTCTTTACCAGTATAAATCATTTTTACAGCTAAATTTGATATAGCTATTTCATAAAGTATATGAATACAAAGATATTTAGATATTAGTGTCTCCCTACAGCAATTTCATATTTTTGTAAAAATATAGGAGAACCAACTATACTGTCCCACCAGCCAAGTAATGAAAGAGATTTGTGGGAACTGGAAAATCCAGTACTTTGTACACAAACATACAGAATTCTTTGCTAAAATGCTAGACTATTTTGAATTTTTGAAAGTACTTGAAAAAAGATAGTACTTGATATGTATTAAGTGATCTTATAAGAATATCATAAATACCATTTTTAAAGCACCAAAGAAAACAGCTAGCTATAGAACTTTGCCCATCTATCTACGAGTATCAGCATTGATTATTGTGTTCAGTTGTCAGAAAATCACAGCAAAGCAATACATAACTGTCACTCTCTTGTTTTTATGGTCTGGCGTATAGAACAGCATGCCACAGGTATATTTATGAACTGGAGTGTTGATAGATAAAAGTTATTGAATGGTATACCAAATACTTTCTTGTTAGGTAGAGGTTCTGCAGGACTATTCAATGAAGTGCTTCTTCCAGTGGCTCTAATGTCATTGTACTCTCAAACCCCAACTAAACTTAGTTTACTGACAGGATGGAAATATGCTCAGTGTTTTTACTGCTTTATTAACAAAATCAGTGGATGATAGAAGGTCACTCATAGAACTCACTCAAAAGACCACGAAGCCTTACTAAACACTCATTTTATGAATCAGTCCATTTGAGCTGACACCAACAGAGTTTGCAAGAACCTTAGCATGTTTCCTACTGCAGGAAACTGGCTAAGCAAGGCAATCTTCTATAAATTTCACTTTTCCAAGGAGTACTTGACAAAATGCTAGGTTTTTGCCACCTGCATACACAAAATGAGAAAGCTCAGTGATTGAACTGGGGACAATAACCCTACAGGTGGTCAGGCTCTACTCCTTTGTTTCTATTCTTTTCTAAAGTCGGAGATGTTCTTAAAGCAGGTCTGCTTGAGTTCAAAAAGAATAAGATGCGGGATCCCTGGGTGGCGCAGCGGTTTGGCGCCTGCCTTTGGCCCAGAGCGCGATCCTGGAGACCCGGGATCGAATCCCACATCAGGCCTCCCGGTGCATGGAGCCTGCTTCTCCCTCTGCCTATGTCTCTGCCTCTCTCTCTGTGACTATCATAAATAAATAAAAAATAAAAAAAAAAGAATAAGATGCATGATTCAGAAATAATATAGACCAATCAAAAAGTTATTCTTTTGCCACTCAGAGTCTGCTCAGAACAATGCTAAGGCACATTCTGTGGCCCCTAATCCATTGTGACATTCAGTCCTTTGCAGGATTAATTTAGCTGTTAAAGCAGTCACATTCTAGACCCTTGGGAAACAGAGGTATCTGCACTCAACCAATAGCCATGTTCTAGGAGCACAACCAGGAGGCCACTTAAATGAAAGGAAGCCATCTGACCACTATTGTAGAACCTTCTTTGGGGTGTCATGGTGGGCCTTAACACTGACATCCTTTGAGGAGGGTTCCAAGAGGAGGCTCATCTCTATTCTTCAATTTTACTTCAAATATGCACTGTTACTAGACAAAGACTCTTTGTAACATTTTTGCAAGCATCACATCCTCTTATATGTATTTTATCATCTGGGAAGCACTGCATGGATCTTCCATGCTCTAGTTGTTAATGTCATCTTTATTCCCAAAGGAAAACAATAAAATGTATGGTGAAAGTCAGGGGGTGTTGAGGCCACTAAAGGGGAGTTTAGTCAGTACTCCTCATTTCTCAGAGGTTGAGACTATGGTCCAGGGATGGTGTGATTTATTGATTGCATAACCAGTCAGTGACAGCACAGAGACAAGAATTTCTACCTCATGGATGCTGTACCAGGAGCTGCTGATAAAGTCTAAATCCAGGGCAGATTGGAGCTATTGGAGCTATTGGAGCTATTGGAGCACCCCATCCCCCAACACCCTTACCACCTTTAGTTCTCACTCCTCAAAAGAATTATGTGCATCAGTTAATGTCTTACTCAGCATTAAGGGAAGTCCACACTGTTGTATGTTGTTCACAAGCCCACGTCCCTCCTCACTAGCCTGCTTTGTGTTTTCTCTCAGCTCATGACCAGAACAGATAGGACAGCACTGGAGGAGACCTAGCTCTCTGCTTTCCTTTTTGTTTCAAGAGCCACCAGGACTGTGAGGGCCCCTTTCCTGAGAAGTATCTGCTATTGTTTCATTTTTGACATCATGTGAATTCTTCCTTTAAGACATAATGAAAATTAAGAAAGGTGGAATTCCTTCTATACATGTCCAGCACCATTTCTTGAAGAGTATCTTTAATATATTTTGCTCCTTTGTATTGCTTTTGCTGCTTTTTCAAAGATCAGTTGACTGTTTGTATAAGTCTCTTCTGTTCCATTGATCTGTTTGTTCTTTTGCCAATACCACACTGTGTTGATTATTGTAGCTTTATGGTAAGTCTTAAAGATGGGTGGTGTCAGTCCTTCAACTTTATTCCTCTCCTTCAATTTTTACTTATTTTTTTTATTTTTTTGCAATTCAAGGTCTTTTGCCTCTCTTTGTAGACTTTAAAATCAGTTTGTAGATATCCACTGGATAACTCACTGGGATTTTGTTTGGGATCTCACTAAATCTGTAGGTCAAGTTGGTAAGAACAGACATCTTGATAATATTTAATTCCTATTTATAAACATGGAATCTCTCTCCATTTATTTAGTTCTTCTGATCTGCTGAGGTTTTTTGAGTGGATTTTAAATTGTTTCATGTGACAACAGCTACCAATTAGCAAGCACATGCTGAGTGCTAACCCTGAGCCAGCTTTCTACATATATCATTTCATGTCTTACTCATGAAAACCCTATGAAGCAGGAACATTATTCCTCCATTTTGCAGATAAGAAGACGAAGCTTAGAAGATGTTAACCTCTTCAAGGTCACAAATAGAGGAAGCATGAACTCGGTTCTCAGTAAGGGCAAAGCCCCTGGTCTTGACCATTACCCTGAGTCTTGTCCTTCTGGGTTTATTTCTACCAGACCCAAAGTGGAGTCTTCAGTGGCAGAGTTTTCTTTTTGAGAGTGGTCCTGCAGGGTTCCAGGTCAAAGGCTGGTCACCTTCATTCAGCTCTGAGCACCCCTCTTACAGCCATTTATGAAAGTCTGAGTCTATTATATTTGTATTTTCTTTTTATGACTGGGACTTGGGATTCAACTTTTAAAAGGTTTATCCATCCTTCAAAATGGGATTCTTGAAACACAAACCCTAGGACTGCATGGTTTGTATGTGTATATATTTATTATGATTTCATCACAGAGCCATCTCATTGGGCTCAGAGTGGACCCAAAAGTTCCCTGGATGAGTAGATTCCTGAGACTTCCAAACCCTCTAGAAAAGGGCAGCACCATCTAGCAGTATAACAGGTTTCCTCCATCCTGCCCATCCTAACTGGACCTCTAGACATGGGCTGCCCTTTTCCCTGTAAGCAGCACATTTTAGCTGGTAGTCACCCAAATCAAGCACTCCAACTGAAGCAAAATGCCATCGTAAATAACCAAAGATGATCGATTGGCTTTTTTCAGTGCCCCTGGCTTAATATAAAGATGAGAATTAGAAGAGATTGTTATAAAGGATTTATTGTAGAGACATAAAATATTTTAGTAGGATTAAGTGTGGATCCAGGATGCTATAAATCTCCATTACTATTTAATTAATAATCACTGTGATACTGTGGTCATCTTGGAATGCTCAAGGGAGTAAACAGTGATTGTGCCTATGATATCTTAGACTTTTGCACTGCACAGATTCAGCACCCAATCCTTCACACCTAGGTGCAGAACTGATTTAAGCCTAAGAACAGGTGGGACTACTATGCCCAGGGTTGTGTAGAAGTTAGGGTTGGCCTTTTGCCTCTAGTCCTAACTGAAAATATATAAATTTTCAACTTTTATTTTTTTAAAGATTTTTTTATTTATTTATGATAGAAAGAGAGAGAGAGAGAGAGAGGCAGAGTCACAGGCAGAGGGAGAGGCAGGCTCCATGCCGAGAGCCCGACACAGAACTCAATCCCAGGACTCCAGGATCACACCCTGGGCCAAAGGCAGGTGCTAAATTGCTGAGCCACCCAGGGATCCCCAATTTTCAACTTTTATAGGAACTTGTAAGCTTCCTAACTCTTAAGAGGATCCCTTCATCTGAGCACTATTATAAATGGTCTTACTTTAAGCTTTTATATCTTTCATTCTTTCCTGAGTACCTAGGCGATTCCACTACTGTGTGCATATAGGCCATCATAGTTTTATGTTGAAAGGTAGTTAGAAGCTGTCCAATGAGAGCTAAAGGAAAGATGTGCTATTGATAAAAACAGATATGTACAGATTAGACAAATGATTAATCTCAAGTTATGTGTGAAACAGCAATGTTAAGTTAGGACTTCTGTCAGCAGAGTATTTTGGCCTATCCATAAGAAAAAGGGACCCAACTAAAGATATACAGAACTAGTAAATTAGATCAGAGGTCAACCTTAGAAAAAGCAGGACAACACTTAGCCTTCACTTGAACCACTGAGGTAATAGCCACAATATTTGGTTTCCCAGTAGAAGTGGCAGGCAGTGTATGTCACTGTCAGACCAGAACACCATCACTTCGTATGCCCCAGGGCCTTGGTTAGTCTCACATCAAAACTCAAAGGTTAATTCTGTTAAAAAATCACCCAAGTGAGGCTTTTGGGTGCAAATTCATGCACTGACATGTTAAATGTCTTCACACTTTAAGGATGACTAATTCTGTGGTTCATGAGGGCTCTCAAAATCAAGATGCTCAAAATGTCATAAATGTACTTACTGAAGAAGTATTGTCTCACATAGTATGAGTACCTCAGGCTCATTGCAATTGTAGTCACTTCTGATGCTCTAAACACAACCTGAAGACCACTCAGCCTTGCTTTTGGTGGCTGTCATTCAAGGGGGCCAGCTCTAATAACAAGCATGGCGTCTTCTGTTAGGAGCAATGTGCTAGCTCATCAGCTGTGGATTGAAACAAGAAAAATCAGTACTGGAAAGAAATAAGACTATACTTAATTGTAAGGTTTCTGAAGGCAGGACTGTGTTTCATCATCTCTGGTGGATGAGGCAGGAATGCACGTCCCCACTCACTCCTCCCATAGTGCCACGCTCATAGAACATGTTCAGAACTAAGTTTTGAATACATGTTTCCAAGTCCTGCCCCCAATCGGAGCCCTGATTTATATTCTCTACCATCCTACACACTATCAATTTCAATAGGTATACAGTCAGCACCTATTAAGTGCCCAACATCATCCTATTGTTGGGTGGGCAAGTCCAATTGGACCCTTCCTCAGACTGCCCCATTTGCTGAATCATAGCATGAAAGTATCCCAAGAAATGTTACACATATGCCTCCCAGATGCCTCAAGCTTCTTGGTGTTCAGAAATGCTATAGATCAGCTAAATTATTTTTTTTAATTTTATCTAAATTCAATTTGCCAACATATAACACCCAGTGCTCATCCCCTCAAGTGCCCACCTCAGTGCCCTTGACCCAGTCATCCCATCCCCCCACTCTCCTCCCCTCTGTAACCCTTTGTTTGTTTCCCAGAGTTAGGAGTCTCTCATGGTTTGTCTTCCTCTCTAATTTTTCCCCAGTTTCCCTCCTCCCTTGTAGTCCCTTTCACTATTCCTTATATTCCACATATAAGTGAAACCATATATGATTGACTGACTTCACTTAGCATAATACCCTCCAGTTCCATCCACATCGAAGCACATGGTGGGTGTTCGTCCTTTCTGATGGCTGAGGAATATTCCATTGTATACATATACTACCTCTGCTATATCCATTCATCTGTCAAAGGACATCGTGGCTCCTTCCACAGCTTGGCTGTTGTAGACATTGCTGCTATAAACTTTGGGGTGCAGGTATCTCAGTCTTTCACCACATCAGTATCTTTGGGGTAAATTCCCAGTAGTGCAGTTGCTGGGTCATAGGGTAGCTCTATTTTTAAATTCTTGAGGAACTTCAACAGTTTTTCAGAGTGACTGCACCAGTTCACATTCCCACCAACAGTGCACATCCACATCCTCCCCTGTTTGTTACTTGTAGCCATTCTCATTGGTGTGAGGTGGTATTTCATTGGGGTTTTGGTTTGTATTTCCCTGATAGCAAGGGATGCGGAGCATTTTTTTCATGTGCTTGTTGGCCATGTGTAGGTCTTCTTTGGTGAATCTTCTGCCCATTTCATGACTAGGTTGTTTGTTTCTTGGGTGTTGAATTTGATAAGTTCTTTATAGATCTTGGATCCTAGCCCTTTATCTGATAGGTCATTTGTGAGTCTCTTCCCCCATTCTGTAGGTTGTCTTTTAGTTTTGTTGATTGTTTCCTTCACTGTGCAGAAGCTTTTTATCTTGATGAAGTCCCCATAGTTCATTTTGCTTTTGTTTCCCTTGACTTCATAGATGTGTCCTGCAAGAAGTTGCTGCAGCCAGATTCAAAAAGGGTGTTGCCTGTGTTGTCCTCTAGGATTTTGATGGATTCTTGTCTCACATTTAGATCTTTCAACCATTTTGAGTTTATTTTTGTGTACGGTGTAAGAGAATGGTCTGGTTTCATTCTTCTGCACGTGGCTGTCCAATTTTCCCAATACTATTTATTGAAGAGACTGTCCTTTTTTCAGTGGATAGTCTTTCCTGCTTTGTCAAAGATGAGTTGACTGTAGAATTGAGGGCCCATTTCGGGGTTCTCTATTCTGTTCCATTGATCTATGTGTCTGTTTTTGTGCCAGTACCACACTGTCTTGATGATCACAGCTTTGTAATACAGCTTGAAATCAGGCATTGTGATGCCCCCAGCTTTGGTTTTCTTTTTCAACATTCCCCCAGCTACTCAGGGTCTTTTCTGATTCCATACAAATCTTAAGATTATTTGTTCCAACTCTGAAGAAAGTCCATGGTATTTTGATAGGGATTGCATTAAATGTGTAAATTGCCCTGGGTAACATTGACATTTTCACAATATTAATTCTGCCAATCCATGAGCATGGAATGTTTTTCCATCTCTTTATGTCTTCCTCAATTTCTTTCATAAGTGTTCTGTAGTTTTTGGGGTACAGATACTTTCCCTCTTTGATTAGGTTTACTCCTAGATATCTTATGGTTTTGGGTACAACTGTAAATGGGATTGACTCCTTACTTTCTCTTTCTTCAGTCTCATTGTTGGTGTATAGAAATGCCACTGATTTCTGTGCATTGATTCTGTATCCTGCCACACTGCCGAATTGCTGAATGAGTTCTAGCAATCTTGGGGTGGAGTCTTTGGGGTTTTCTATATACAGTATCATGTCATCTGAGAAGAGGGAGAGTTTGACTTCTTTGCCAATTTGAATGCATTTTATTTTTTGTTGTTGTTACCCGATTGCTGAGGCTAGAACTTCTAGTGCTATGTTGAATGGCAGTGGTGAGAGTGGACATCCCTGTCATGTTCCTGACCTTCGGGGAAAGGCTCTCAGGTTTTCCCCACTGAGAATGATATTCACTGTGGGCTTTTCATAAATGGCTTTTATGATACTGAGGAATGTTCCCTCTATCCCTAAACTTTGAAGAGTTTTAATCAGGAATAGATGCTGTATTTTGTCAAATGCTTTCTCTGCATCTATTGAGAGGATCATATGGTTTTGCCTTTTCTTTATTGATGTGATCTATTACGTTGATTGTTTTACAAATGTTGAATCACCCTTGCATCTTGGGGATAAATCCCACTTGGTTGTGGTGAATAACCTCTTAATGTACTGTTGGATCCTATTGGCTAGTATCTTGGTGAGAATTTTTGTACCCATGTTCATCAGGGATATTGATCTGTAGCTAAATTATTTTGACAGATTTTTTATAAGTGATCTCAAGACAAAATTGGTTCCCCTGAAATAACCTAAATCCATTTAAAAAGTAGTCCTTGTTTTCTTTTTTAAAAAGCTGATTTGGAATTGTTTTGTTTTTTCCTAGGAAAACCTCTTTTTTGTGATGGAGTATCTCAATGGAGGAGACTTAATGTACCACATCCAAAGCTGCCACAAGTTTGATCTTTCCAGAGCAACGTAAGAGCCTTTTAAAGGGTTTGGGGTTTTTCCACTGTTCTTATCAAGTACTGAGTACCCATGATACCCACAGAATATTTCTCCCATGTGGCACTTTCCCAGGTCAGGGTAACCCTCTGGGGACATATCAAACAAGGTAACTATGTTCCCAATTTGTGAAGCTTAAACTAGAATGCATTTTGTTTCATTTCTTTGTGTTTTGAAATCAATGACTTAATTTCTTAAGAAACTGCCCCAATTCACCACACTTCTAAATAAACACAGAGGCAAATATTTGCCCTTTGAAAAGAAGTAGTCAAATGAAACACAGATCTTAAAAGGTGGTCATGGGGATGAAGCTTCAACTAAAGCTTTTAACTAAGGCTTTAACTAATGGGAAGCTCAATGTGAAGGCGTAAAGCATCTGGTTCCAGAGGCATGAGTATTAGGAAACCAGAAGAGGCTTTTACTCCTTGCGAATTACTCCTTCACCTTCTTTGGTGTCAAGTGAAATCGGGCAGGCTGCATTTAGCAGGTGTGAATTCAGCTGAGTCCCACAGAATCCCCTGCCACTCTTCCTCCTGTGGGCCTTGTTTCCTCAGTGATAAAACCACTGTGACATTCAGAAAAAAGAAAACTGTGCCACTAGGCCCACTTAAAAATATAGGTACATGCTAGCTTTCTTTGCCTGATGCTCAGTAATCTTCACTAGCCCCTAATGAGCACTTTGAGTTGTTTATGCTGAGCTGGGTTGAAAGATGGACTGGTCCTACCAGCTCCTACAGAAACTCTAACTGAAACGGCTTTTTGTCAAAGCCAGGGGCTAGCATACCACTAAGCTCATCACCTCCAGGAACCATAAGCAAAGTGCCCGGAGATATTTTAATGGGATTTCTGCAGCAGAGAAATCATCAGGCAGTTTTTGTGCTAAAGGATTCTCAGTCCGCCTTCCTCACTACCTCTGGAATGCCATCACAGACTCACTGTCTGCTGTGCCTTCAATGCCTCCCAGGTGTCTGTCATCACTGGATATGGAGAGCAGCATCTCACTCCTATCTTCCAATATCCTAGCCTCTGCCTTTGGGCTGCATTTCTTGCCCATAAACAACTCGGGTCTATGTGGAATGACTCTGAATGCAGGTCTAAGAGCTCTAAGCAGAATTTAAAATAAAAGGGAAAATTATTTTCCCTTAATACTTACACTATTACGTTTGATGTCCATGTGTGTTTTATTAGCAAAAAAATTAGTTTGAACATTAACTTTAATGTATAAAAATAAGCACTAGTACAGGTAAGACTAATTTAAGGTAACTTCTTTGTTTCAACCTCTCAGCGCTGGGACTGCACCAGTAGAATGGATGACGTCTCCCTTTTGTTAGGACTGAATAAAGTGACGTACAAAGTTGTGTGTACACACGTGGGACAGTACTTGACAGAAAACTCACTATACAAAATGGGGATTTTATTTTGTTCCATTAATGCATCCATACTCAACTTTGATTTTCCTTCCTTCAGGTTCTATGCTGCTGAAATCATTCTCGGTCTACAATTCCTTCATTCCAAAGGAATTGTGTACAGGTAAATTTTACTCTTTGGAAACACATACTGAGATATCTGGATTTCCCTATCCAGTTAATTTAGCCACTGTAGTGATGTGAAATGGTGAGTGTACTTTGGGGCAGGAAGTTCCATACCCATGGTGATGACAATCAAGTCAGAAACTCCAGTCTCAAAAGCAGTAAGGTTCTGATCTCATTTTGTTCTTTATTCTAATCCTGACAATTCTTCTCCCTCTCACTTCCACTTTTCTCCTCTCCTTCCATTGCCATGCTTTCTCTTTGGCATCTTATGGCTTTCTCTCTCTGCCTTTTTCATATTTCCTATTTTTGCTTGGGCCAACTAGAAATGCTTACTGAATGTTCTCCTCTTGGGTAAGGGAGGAGAACTCTCCCTTAAATACCCAAACACACCTCTGGAAACCTTCTTGCCTGTAGAAGTATATAGGAAGTCACATGTACCCTCTGTCATGAGTGTATACTCATCCAAACTGTCTCTATCCTATACCATCTTTTCACATCCTTCTTAGAGGAAAGCTATTTAATCTCCTTACCTCCTTTCTCAAAATAGAGTTGACATTTATTTAACATAGAAATCATCAAAAGCTTAGTTGTCTCATTTCTGACTCACTGAGGATAGAGAAAAAAGTAAAACTTTAAAATAAAATAAAATAAAATAAAATAAAATAAAATAAAATAAAATAATAAAATAAAATAAAATAAAATAAAATAAAATAAAATAAAAAGAGCTAGACAGGAGGCTGACCAAACAAGCACAGTGAGAAGGGCATGTTGAATCTGACCTAAATGGAAGATGCAAGAAAAAGGGGGGGGGGGCTCTAGGAGAGTGGGATTATGTGCTCTTCTGTGGCAAATGTTCATAACACTGACCCGGAGTCATCAATAAAGCTCAGTGGTAAGAGGGGATAAAAGATGGCATCAGAGGAAAACCCTAAACTCAACTCCTCCCATGGACACACAAATCTACTCCAGTACATAAAGGAGCAATTCCTCCTGAAGAACTGAGCACCAGCTGGACAGCTTCTCCTCAATAAAGGATAGAGGCACAGTAATGACGGAGCCCCATCCCCAACACTACCAACTGCAGGGGAGGGGAGATGGCACTGAGGAGGGCCATGTAGATTTGCCCAGCTGGAGGCACAGTGGTTTAAAGGGCAACTAGACTCTAAGTGAAGGAAACCCATTTACTAATCCTAAAATGTCCACCAAACAGTGGAAGAACTGCTGGAACTCTCTCTCCAAGGTCAACGGTCAAGGTCCCTCCACCTTGATAGTGCAGATAGGAACAGGGTCCAGGCACTCTAGCCAGGCTGCTGTTTCCATAAGATCCAGGGTGCCAGTACCCAGCCTCATCCATCCCCCTAAGGCAGCCCTCCACCTGTGCCTGCCTCACCTCCAGCCATCGAGCTAAGGCAGCATAAATGCAAAGCACTCTAGGACACCCATAGTCATGCCCACTCCAGCTCCAGCCATCCCAGCAGGGCAAATTAATGCAAGTTGCCCTAGGACATACCAGCCTCTGTTCACTTTAGCTCCAGCCATCCTGCCAGGGCACCCCCTATATGCAGCATGCTGACCCATGCCCACACAACTCTAGCTACCCTATCAGGACCCTACCTATCAGTGTGGAGTGTCCCAGGAAACCCCAGGCTGCACCAACTTTAGCTCCAGCCATCCTGCCCTGATGGAATGCCCTAGTGCAGAATGCCCCAAGAACTCTTGGCCTGTACTTGCTTCAGCTCCAGCCATCCCTCCAAGAAGCTTTCTAGCCAGACCAACCCAGGCATACACAGTCCATACAGAGGACATTCCTACACAAAGTCACTCCTTCAAGACTAGGGGAGGTACCTTTTTCACCTAATTCATAGAAATAAACAAAAAGTCAAAATGAAGAGACAAAGGAATATGCTCCAAGCTAACAAAACAAAACTTCAGAAAAAGAACCAAACAAAGTAGAGATAGCAATCAGACAAAGAGTTCAAAATAATGGTCATAAAGATGCCACCAGACTTGAGAGAAAAGTGGATGGACTCAGTGAGACTTCAACAGACAGAAAATACAAAAAAGGAATCAAATAAGGAATGCAATAACAGAAATGACATATATACTAGGGGGAATCAATACCAGATTAGAAGATAAAGAAGAATAGATTAGCATCCAGAAAACAAAGTATAGAAAGCACTCAAAGCTGAACTACAAAAAGAAAATAGAGTCTTAAAAAATTAGCATAGGGGCACCTAGGTGGCACAGTCAGCTCAGGTCATGATCTTATGGGTTGTGAGAATTGAGCCCCATATTGGGCTCAGTGCTCAGGATGGAGTCTGCTTGAAGATTCTCTCCCTCTGCCCTTTCTCTCCTCCCCGCCCCCGCCATAAATAGATAAATGAATTTATTTCATTTATTAAAATTTCATGCCAAATAAATTTATTTATTTATGTGTTTATTTATTTATTTTAAAAGATTAGCGTAGATTAAGGGACATCTGTGAAACCATCAAGTATACTAACATTTGTATTAGAAGAGAGGGAAGAAGAGAAAAGGGGGTGGAAAACTTAATTGAAGAAATAATATCTGAAAATTTCCCTAACCTAGGGAAGGAAACAGACATCAAGGTTCAGGAAGCATAGAGGGTCCAAAACAAGATGAACTCAAGAGGTCCACACCAAGAAATAAAATAATTAAAAATAATTGAAATGTAAGAAATTAAAGAGAATCTTTAAAAAGGTAAGAGAAAAGCAACTAGTTATGTATAAGTGAAACCCCATAAGGCTGTCAGCAGATACTTTGAAGGCAAGAAGGCATGATATATTCAAAGTGCTGCATGGAAGAAACCTGTGATTAACAAGGTTATCATTCAGAATTGAAGAAGACAAAGAATTTCACAGACAAAAGTTAAAAGAGTTCTTCCCCAGCAAACCAGCCTTATAAGAAATGGTAAAGAGACTTCTCTAAACAGAAAAGGCCTTGAAGAAAATTATGAAAGGAAAAAAAATCACTGGTAAAAGTAAACATATAGATCACTTTTAAACCTAGTATGAGGGTTAAAATGTAAAATCAATTATATCTACAAAAATTAATAGGTCACAGTATAAAAATGTACATAAAATAGAACATAATATAAAACATGGAGGGGAAGGACTAAGAATGTAGTGTGTTTGCTTTTAAGTGACTATCAACTTAATATAGACTGCTATATATCCAGGATGGTATTATATAAATGGAGTTACCATGAGACATATATATCTATAATAGATATACAAAAATTAAAGAGAAAGAAATCCAAGCATAACACTAAAGGAAGTCATCACAAGGGAGGAGAACAAGAGAAGAAGAAAGAAATAGAGAATTACAAAAAACAACCAGAAAGCAATTAACAAAATAGAAATAAGTACATACCTATCAAATTACTTTAAATGTAATCAGACTAAATGCTCTGGTCAAAAGACAGAGATGCCTGAATAAAGAACAAGACCCAGTTATATGCTGCCTACTTTTTGTCATACTAATCACAAAAAGAGAGAGGACCCAAATAAGTAATATCAGAAATGAAAGAGAAGTTACAACTGACACCACAGAAGTATATAGCATTATAAGAGACTACTACAAAAAAATTTCATGCCAACAAATTGGGACAACCTAGAAGAAATGGATAAATTTCTACAAATATACAGTCTTCCAAGACTGAGTCAAGAAGAAATAGAAAATCTGAACCGATTATGAATAACGAAATTGATTCAGTAATCAAAAAATCAAATTCAGCAATACTTTAAAAAGATCATTCACCATGATCAAATAGGATTTATTCTAGGGATGCAAGGATACATACCTGCTAATCAATATGATATGCCACATTAACAAAATGAAAAATAAAAATCATATGATCTTTTCAGTAGATGTAGTAAAAGCATTTGACTAAGATCAGGAAATCAGGAACAAGACAAGGATGTCCACTCATGCCACTGTTATTCAACATAGTACTAGAATCAGACAGGAAAAAGAAACATTTATATTGGCAAGAAAGAAGTAAAACTCATTATTTGCAGACGACATGATACTATATGTAAAAAAAAACCCTGAAGATCCCAGGAAAAAAACTATTAAAACTAACAAATGAATTCAATAAAGTTGCAGGATACAAAATTAATAATTAGTATATTAATATAGAATCTGTTGCATTTCTATATACTAATAATGAAGTATCAGAGAAATCAAGAAAATAATCCCATTTACAATTACATAAAAAAATACGTAGGAATAAATTTAACCAAGAACGTTAGAGATATGTACACTGAAAACTGTAATACACTGATGAAAGAAATTGAAGATGACAAATAAAAGGAAAGATATTTGGCGCCCATGGTTTGGAGCACACTGTTAAGATGTCCATACTACCCAAAGCAATCTGCAGAGTCAGTCAGTGTAATTCCTGCCAAAATTCCAATGTCATGTTTCACCAAACTAGAACAAAAAATTCTAAAATTTCTATGGAACCACAAAAGACCCCAAATGGCCAAAACATTCTTGAGACAGAAAAATAAAGCTGTATCAAACTGATTTCAAACTCTACTACAAAGCTATAGTAATCAAAACAATATGGTATTAAGACAAAAGCAGATACAAAGATCAGTGGACTAGGATAGAAGGTTCAGAAATAAATCCATGCATATATGGCCAACTAATTTATGACAAAGGAAGTAAAAACTTCAATAACTGGTGTTGGGAAAACTGGGCAGCTACATGCAAAAGAAGGAAAGTGGACCACTTTCTCACACCATACACAAAAAAATCAAAATGGATAAATCCTTGAATTTTAGACCAGAAGCCATAAGACTCTTAGAAGAAAACATAGAAAATAAGGCTCTTTGACATCAGACTTAATGGCGTTTTTTAAATCTGACTCCAAAGACAAGGGAAACAAAAGCAAAAAGAAACTGTTGGGACTATATCAAACTAAGAAGCTTTTTCACAGCAAGGAAACCATCAACAAAACAGAAAGGCAACCTACTGAATGGAAGAAGATATTTACAAATAATATATGCAATAAGAGATAATTGCAATGTGTGCAATAATATCAGAAATATATAAAAAACTCATACAATACCAAAAAATAATCTGATTAAAATGGGCAAAGTACATGAATATTCATTTTTATGAAGAACACATGGCCAAGAAACACAAAAGGTGCTCAACACCCCTAATCATCAAGGAAATACAAATCAAAACCACAATAAGGTATTACCTGACACCCATCAGAAGGTCTAAAATCAAAAAGACTATGGAAAAGAGGATGAAGGTTCCTAAAAGAATTAAAAATATAAATACCATATCACCCAGTATCACCACTTCTAGTATGTATCCAAAGAAAACAAAAACACGAATTTGAAAAGTCACATGCACCCATATGTTTACTGCAGCATTACTTACAGTAGCCAAGCTATCAAAGCAACAGGACTATCTATCAATAGATGAATTAATAAAAAAAGATATTCAATAAATATACAATGGAATATTACTCAAACATATAAAAGAATGAAATCTTGCCATTTACAAAATGTGAATCCAGAGGATATTATGCTAAGTATAAAAAGACAAATGCCATATGAATTCATTTATACGTGGAATCTAAAAAAACAACCAAACAAACCAGAAACAGACTCATAATCGAAACAGATTCTTTTTTTTTTTTTTAATTCATTTGAGAGAGAGCACAAAAAGAGGGAGAGGAAGAAGCAGCCTCCTTGCTGAGCTGGGAGCCCAATATGGGGCTCAATCCCAGGACCTGGACCTCATGACCTGAGCAGAAGGCAGACGCTTAACTGCCCGAGCCACCCAGATGCCCCGGAAACAGATTCTTAAAACTGCTAGAAAACTGCTAGTTGCCAGAGGGGAGACTGGCAGGGAGGATCGGTGAAATAAATGGAGATTAAGAGGTACAAACTTCCAGTTATAAAGCAAATAAATCACAGAGATGAAAATTACAGCATGGGGAATATAGTCAACAGTCTTGCTAAAGTGTCGTATGGGGACAAGTGGTGACTACACTCATGGTGAACATAGCATAGGGTATGGAATTGTTGAATGACTATGTTGTACACCTGAAAAATATAATATTCTCTGTCAACTATACTTCCACAAAAGAAAGGTTAAATGATGCTCCACACTGAGTGTTGAAGGTTGCAAACTGTGTAATATAACCCAGAAACATTCCATCAGAGATGGTCAATATTGAGATACTTACAGGGTAGGCTGCAAACACTTTGAAAAACCTCTCCATGGGACACCTGGGTGGCTCAGTGGTTGAGCATCTGCCTTTGGCTAAGGGCGTGATCCCAGATTCCCAGATTTGAGTTGTGCATCAGGTTCCTTGCACAGAGCCTGCTTCTCCTTCTGCCTGTGTGTCTGCCTCTCTCTGTCTCTCTCATGAATAAACAAATAAAATCTTTAAAAAAAAAAAAAACTCTCCATTCCTGGAGGGCATAGTCACAGGAGAGTTGCCCTATTTCAAGTCACAGAATAGTCTTAGGGGAGGTGTGCAAGTCATTCTTCTTAAGCAGTCTCTTTGGTAATCTTTGGATATAATGGGGCTGGTTTTGGGGGGTTTTTTGGGTTGTTTCTGGTCTCTGTACAAAAATAACATGAAAAAGTTGTTTTGTACAATTCCTTAATCTCCAGGAAAATTGAAAAATACCCATCAGAACATTGAAAACCCTGATCTGAATCTATGGGTTTTTTTCTCTTTACATCTGTAATGCCTGTAATATATACAAAATATACCAGCACTGAGGTCTCAGTAGCTTGTGTAGGTTGCATGGATTGGAGGGAGAGAGGAAAGAAGATTAGAAAGAGCAAGACATCTTAGAGCTGAAAGAAACCTCTTGAGAGAAAAGCCCACATGCCCCCGTACAGTCCACTTCTCCATAGCACAGTGCTTTTCTCTAACATTTCACCTTATAAATTGACATTCAGAACAAAAAGACCAATAGCATCCTTAACTGTCTTTACTGACACAAACTGTACCCACCTGAGGGCCCTTCCTATGTCCATGTATGAGAAATCATGAACCAATAAGACAGAATTTTATGCACCAAGACAGAATATTGGGTTTATTTAGTAGTGTATTCACTGAAGTTGTAGAGAGACCTTGAAAGATACCATCAAATAATTAAAGCTAAGAAGAGGTCATCATCTAGCAAGTACATGAGACTGAGACTGGCTTGCATTAAAAACCATTCAGCTCCCTATGTGTAACTTTACTGACCCAAACTGTCCATTTGGCAACTAAGTTAACAAGGGGATTCTATTAATTTCCTTCTTCTGACCACTTGGATTTATGAAGTCTGGGTTTGTTCATCAAAGAGGTATGTTAGTTTTAGAGCATTCCTATAGAATTACCACACAGTTGACAGCTTAAGCCAACAGAAGTTTATTCCCTCACAGTTCTAGAGCCCAGAGCTCTAAAACCAAGCTGATAGCAGGACCATCCTACTTCCCAAGGCTCTCAAGGAGAATGCTTCCTTGCCTGTTCTAGCATCTGGTGGCTCAGGCGCTCCTTGGCTTTGGGTGGCATCCTTCCTGTCTGCCTCTGTCTTCCCACAGCCTTCTCATTTCCCTGCACCTCTTCTGTCTTCATTGTATATCTCTTTGGAAGATACTTGGCCATCAAGATAATCCAAGATGATCTCATTCCAAGATCCTTAATTAAGGATATGAGCTTATCTTTTCAGGAGCCACCATTCAACCCCATATGGCTGGTGATGTAGATGGAATAGCCCTGGAATGTGTGGCCCTTTGTTAAGCATTGTGGCATGCACAAAAGCTACTGAAGTTCCAAGCCCTGGATGCCTAATGCAGGCACTTCCTGGGTTTTTATTTTATAATTTTTGGAGGTAAAGTATAAGTACATGAAACTACACTCAAAAAAAAAAAAAAAAGTCCAAGTGAGTAAGATTCTAATTAAAAGTGTCAACAGGAAGAAAAATGGTGTCCTCAGAATTAGGGGAGGGTTTGCCAAAAAAAAAAAAAACTTATCAGAAAGGGGATTTTTTTTTTAGAGGAGCAGAGCCTTTGCAGATAGAAGACGTGATTCCAGAAAAGGCACAGAAACAGAAGTAAGGAGGTCAAGGAAGGAACACTAAACAAATGGGTCCAGTTTTATTGGAAAGGTTATGGCTAAAGAGTCCCAAGAACTGAGGCTGAGAGAAGTAGAGAAGCAGGTGCTAACATCATCATTTACCATCTGCCAGTGTTATAAAAATTGTGACATCTTAAAAGATGTCTCAGCCCTGGTTTGGGTTAAATGTAAAAATGAGGAGCTGGGAAATATGCAGACAAAGAAAGATAAGAGAATCTCCAATCTTAGAACTGAAATCCCTCTTAAGATGATATCTTATTAGTGATAGCACTGGCCCAACCCTTATATTTGAAGCCACTTACAAATGCTTTCACATGAATTACCTCATTTGAAGCTCACAAACGTACTGCGGGATAAGCAAGACAGGCATCATTATACCCATTTTCCAGATAAGTCATGGAGGCTCAGTGAGGAGGTAGCTTGGCTGAGCTGGTGTTCTGTAAGGTATATATGTGGAGTGAATAGCTGATGTACCTGTGAATGCTCTGGCCTTTGGGTTCTGTGGCATTTCCAGTTAGTCTTCCTCTGCCCTCATTCCTTTTCCTCATGGAGGTCTGGCTCTGCAGGGCAGACCTCTGGACCTTTCACATTCTAACTTAATCTCTCAAAACATCATTGACCTTTTCTCTCCCAATCCTTAACACTTGGTTCACCTTAGAGGGTGGAATGAAAATCAAACATGATGCTCATTTTCCTAGCCTGAGGCCCAGAGAACATTTATTTTTAGGATTGATTAAAATTCACCCGTGTAGTCACAGAAGACCCTGGATGTTAGCAAATTCAGTTCAATGAGAAAGACTAGGCAAGCTTGGTTTAAGAGGATGTAGAAGAGAAGGCCTGGGTTTGCATCCTGGCTCCCTAATTGTGTGAGCTGGAATAAATTATACAACCCTTAAGAGCCTTGCTTTCAGTCAAAAAAAAAATGTGAATACAAATAATAATTCCAGGTCAGAGGGCTGTTGTGAGAATAAAATGATGAAATGGATGTGAGAGCAAGAAAATCCAATACGAATATTAGACACAATATTCACTATCCTCAGGATTTACATATAGCACTGTAGCTGGATATCTGGCTCCCTATTTATGACCCCCAAATCATCCTTTAGCCAAATTTCTAGGAACATGTGTACATGGCTATAAATGATGCAATATGTTCCATGTAGCAGAAACCCAAAATGATGCCAACATTGCATAGAGTGTAGATTAGAAAATGAATCTGTAGTTTTGGCATAAGGAGTAACATAACCTATACTTGGATTTATTGGAATTCATAAATCACAATGAAAGTGTACTTAATTAAAATTAAGGAACAGAAAAAAATTAAGGAACAGGAAGGTAGAAGACCTAAGGAAAGACAGACATATTGGACAGATATATTTGTCCTGATAATAAAAGTGTGACAACATTTGAGTTAGGATGAGAGAGAAACAGAACCAGTATGGATATGAATGTGAGATACATATTCACGTGTCCCTCTGGAGATACTCTGGCTACCCAACCAGACAGGAACAGTCAGTGATGCCCTGGTTTATGGGGATTATGGACCAAGCTAGCCCAGATGGAAGATGTCAACTCTAGGGACATCTGGTAATAGTGTCACTCCACCAGAACACAGCTGCATTCCATGCTCATTCTCTGTAGCTAATTTACTCTAGCAGAAGGTGGAGAGAGCAATGGAAGGGAACAGTGACTCTGAACTTCATTGCAACTCCTAATTGCTGGTGTTGAGCCAGTCCCTGGTAGGTGACGATTCATTCAGCGAACATGTATTGAATGCTCCATATGTGCTACCCTCCTGCCCAAGGTGTCACATACAGTGGACAGCAAACAATACACATTTCCACCCTCATGAAGGGTTTAATGAGAAGCAAAGCAAACAGTGATGGGAACCTCAGGCTAATATGAATACTGAAGACCACTCAAACTTTTGCTTAAGCAAAATCTCAGCCTCCTTGAGAAACTATAACCGAGAGCACAGACCCATCAGAAACCAAGTAACTTCTCTCTCATCACTATCTCTCTTTGGGTTTACATAGGCTCTGTCTCTGCTCTTGGCCTAGCCACTTCACTTTTCTAACTGGTCATCCGTTCCTCAAGGGCATGCTGGAGGACATCCATCAGCAGCCCTTATCAGAAACCTAACGGAGACAGAGAGACCAATTAGTGCTGCCTTCTCACAGCCCCAACATCCCCCAAAAGAAAACCTGAATGATCCAGCTGAATCTAGTCACCTGAGGCGGAGGAGACAGGGCTACTTGCGAGGCCCTTTGGGAGCAGGATCTTTGAGAAGAAAATGCTAAGCAAATTCTCCAAGAGGAGGTACAGAAAAGAGTAAACCGACAGCTGTTCCTATTTTCTCCGAAGTCACCTTCACTAATAAGGAAGACCATGGTAGCCATCACTGCCACATGTCCTAAGCTTGGGTTTCAGAAAATTCAGAAATCCAAGGGCAGAGGACATAAAGGAAAAGAAACCTGGATGTTATATAACAAACTAGGATTCATAAGCTACCATCAACTAAAAAAAAGTTTAAAGCAATTGATGTCAAGTGTAGTACTTGGATGATCTTTAAAACATGAATTTCACTGGTAAGAGTGAGAAGAAATTGGCATAATGGCAATTTGTGTAGGAAAAGAAAAAGACACCTGGACTTTTTAGTTCATAGTAAGCTCACTACTAACCGCTACAGTAACCGAGTGTTAGGACCTAGCAGGGAAACCCCTAGGTTGCAGCAGGAAGGAGCAAGGGAGTCAGGACAGAAGCTATCAGTGCCACCCACGGTCATTGGCACAATTCGATTATATCTCTGGAGGATACTGGTTCCAGTCTCAGCACCAAATTTTAAGGAGAAAACTGATGAATTCAAGCTATTTGGAGGGCAGGGGCCAGAATGCTAAAGCATTGAACACCAGGCCATATGAGGAACAAAATTCTTGACCTCGGTGAAGGAAAGACAAGACAAAACTTGAAGTCACTTTCCAAATATTCAGAATATCATGTGTAATAATAGTGATCTAGTACAATCATAGGGAGGCATAATTTGTTTTTGTTTTTAATCTTATCAGTCACATTTACCTAAAAATGGAATGGGTAATCTACAAGGGTACTAGTTCTCTAAGTAAAGAGGAATTTATTGATATGGTTTCCAGCATCAGATGGATTCTGGTTCTAGAATTATTCTTAGTTAGGAGCAGTCTTCCTCCATCAGTCTTGGAATTAGGTGCAGTATAATTTATCCACAAAGAAACAGAAATACATGAAAAATCACATAAAATGAGTATATTTTTCAGGCCTTTCTTCCCTCTCCATAAAAGAAAGAAACTGAGGGGATCCCTGGGTGGTTCAGCAATTTAGCACCTACCTTCGACCCAGGGCATGATCCTGGAGTCCCAGGATGAAATCCCACATCGAGCTCCTTGCACGGAGCCTGCTTCTCCCTCTCTCTTTCTCTCTCGCTCACTCTCAAATGAATGAATGAATGAATGAATGAATGAATGAATGAATAAATAAATAAATAAGATGATAGATAGATAAAATCTTTAAAAAAGAAAAAGAAAGAAAGAAACTGGGATAAAGAGTCCCAAGCCCATGTCTTGCCTATTGTTAGTATATTGAGCTGCACTTGGTCAGTCAGAAAGAGGAATCAGAAAACTTGAACCATTCCCCTGAAAAGTCAGTGCTACCCACACCGCTATCTTGTACACAAGTAGACAGGTGTACATGTTGTGTAGTATTAAATACGACCCTATGTCAGACCATCCCCAACTACAAACCCAGATGGCATTTCATCACTAGCTATTTCTTTACATCCCAATATAGTTTCTTGAAGCCACCTTAAAACTGAAAGATGCTACACTGGAGAGAAAACACATTTCCTGTCCCACCACCCATGCAGCCATCCATCCATAGCTCCAGAGATGCACCAAGCATTTCACTGGGCATGGGGGATGCAAAAGTCTGTCAGAGTCCAGCCTGAGAAAGCTGACCTGAGCCAAGTAGAGCCAGGTCAAGTCCCAATCACGAGACACTAGTCAAGGAAGAACCACCAAGGAGAAGGCAGTGAGCCCATGGACAGAGCCATAGATTGAAGAACAGGGTTGAAAGGGAAGAAGAGGAGCAGCAAATTATGTGCCCATGATCATCTTAGGCTGTGATGGGACAAGTGAATGCCCCTCATGTGGCAATTCTATTTTAACAAAATATATATTTATTAAAGTGAGATTTTGCTTTGCTTTTGTTTTTCAGAGACCTGAAGCTAGATAACATCCTGTTAGACAAAGATGGACATATCAAAATAGCAGACTTTGGAATGTGCAAGGAGAACATGTTAGGAGATGCCAAGACAAACACTTTCTGCGGAACCCCTGACTACATTGCCCCAGAGGTAGGGATGTGTTGCCCGAATGGTGTGCACGGGCCCTTGCCCAGCCCCACATGTCCCAAGCCAAGCATCACTGCTCTTTCCTCTCCTGAAAAAAAAAAATCCAAAGAATTTAAGTAGTTTGTTTCAGGATTTATATTTGTTTTTCTGAGTATTTCATAAATATGGCTGCACACAGGGCTATATTATTATTTGATGAGTGCTCAGCTGACTAGTTAGTCTAAGTCTTGAATGGCTCAGCATATCCTCCATAGCCCTGGCTCCTCCTTACCACAGCCTTAAGCTGTATTCACTCCACTCAGACCAGCCGGAGGAAACAACAGTGAAGATCCAGGTGGTCACTGAACAGGCTCATAAGTATCCACCTGAATAAGTCCAGTGATTTCACCTTGGGACCAGAAAAACCTAAACTCTGGTTTCTAAGCTCTCTCGTGTCATGTGACCAGATTGCTGAAGTCTGCTGACCCTCATCCCCTCTTCTGTAAAATGAGGAGGATATTTATGGTCAGTGACATTTTAAGAGTAAAATGGAAAAGCCAAAAAAAAAAAAAATGGAAAAGCCTATAAAAGTTGTTTTGTTTTTTAAAAGATTTACTTATTCATTCATTTATTCATTCATGAGAGACACACAGAGAGAGGCAGAGACACAGGCAGAGGGAGAAGTAGGCTCACAAGGAGCCCAATGTGGGACTTGATCCCTGGACCTGGGATCAGGTCCTGAGCTGAAGGCAGACGCTGAACCACTGAGCCACCCAGGCATCCCGAAAGTGTTTTTTTTTTTTTAAAAAAAAAGGGTGAGGAGCTCATATTCTAAGCCCTTAGAAGAATGGAAGTTGCTCAGAAGGCATCCAGCAGTAGTACTCTATCCATGTGCCCCCTGGTAATGGAGTCCTCCCCAGCTGTCAACCCCAGGGAGGTTGGACATCCCCTACCACTTGAGCCTTCTCATAGCAAAACACTCATCTTCATTGCCTTTTTTATCTCAATCTCCCTGTGCTCCTGGTTGATTGCTCTAAAGTCAAGCTATTTACTTTTTAAGTTTTTATTTTGAAATTATAGATTAACAAGAAGTTGCACAAATAGTACAGAAATGTCATATGTGTGTGTGTGTATATATGTGTGTATGTGTATATATATGTATGTGTGTATATGTATATGTATACACACACACACACACACACACACACACACACCCCTTTTCTCTAGTTTCCCCCAATGGCTACATCTTCTCTAACTATGGTACAATACCAAAACCAGGGAATGGATATTGGTACAACGTATATATAGTTCTGTATCATTTTATCATATGTATAGATTAGTGTGATCTTATGCAATTTTATATTCAAGGAACAAGCATGGCGCTTGACACATTGCACTGCTAATAAAATATCTTTCAGAAGGATGAATGAATATCAATCAATGTGGAAAAAGGGGATGGTTGTTCGATAGTGATGGAATTCTGATTTCTTTGGTCAAAACTTAGCAAGTCTGTCATTGCTCGCATAATTGTGGCACCCTGAGTCTAAGAAATATGTTGGCTTTGTCCTGTGCTTATTTGGTATTTAATTTTGATTGAACTTCAACTTTCTTGTCTGCAAATTCCTTACACCAGAGCCTTTCCCTGGTTCTGATTCCTTCTGCATCTTCCAGAATATAGCGTCAGCAACCAACTTCTCTCTTTGCAACTTCAGTCTCTCTCATCTTCCAGCATGCTTGTCTTCACACTCTTCCGTTCTGGGCCCCCTTGTCTTCCTACTATAGATTTTCCATGAGAGATAGTACTTAGGACTATAGTTCTAACTCCAAACTCAATATGGCCAGCCCAAACTTCTTGCTGCAGCTATCACAGGCCATTCAAATATAACAGGTCTCAAACTCACTTTCTCTGTTGAACCTGCTCCGCCCCACCCCACCCTTCTCCTTTATGGTAAATTACACACCTATTCATCTACTCACCTGGCTAGAAAGCTAGGAATAATCTGAGTTTTATCTTTCTTACCTTTCCCAAATCCAAACGCCAAAATGTAGCCCTCAGGGACGTCTATTCTTTCCCCTCCCCAGTCTTGTGACTGAATTAAGAATCTCCCTTGATTCCTTCTCAATCCTCAAAATGAATCCCTTTGATTTGACCTCCATTGATTCTCCAATTCCCTCACCAACTTCCCTGCTGCTACCCTACTCCAGGCCCTGAGCATCTCTTGCCTGGACGCCCTCTGCTCTCCAACACCATCCAACTTCAGGGCATTCTCTTTACATAGTTTTAAAGTTTTGTAAAAGATGCTCCCTCATCACTTAAAAGCATCCCCAGTCTACTTTTTATATGAATCACACATATTATTGCCAACCAGTATAGCCTATATGTTATAAAACATGCATAGAGAAGAATATAATCAGGTTGAACTAAAAATGAAATATACATTTTTTTTTAAGATTTTACTTTTTAAATAATCTCTACACCCAACATGGAGCTCAAGTTCAGAATCCTGAGATCAAGAGCCAGCCAGGCACTCCAAAATAAAATTATCTTAAGTAACTAAATTTTATTGTTTATGAATAGTACATTTGTGATTCATTAAAATACTGAGATCAAAAAACTTCTTAAATTTTTAATTTAATGTTTTAGCACCCTGAGATTCAAAAGTCTGATTAGTTTTTTAATTCTTAGTTTCATTGGCCATCATACCTGGAAAAGATAGCTCATGAAGGCATAGTTTCACTTAGACTTCACAGTATATATTTTGGGCAAGTTTCATCATTGACAGTAGTGGTTGCAATTCAAATAATTCCATAATTCAAAACAATGTCTTTGATACATCTGACTTTTTTATTGTTTTAGCTTTCTTGTCTCAATGAATGGCACTGTTGGTGACAAAGAGCTGTACTGAGAGTCAGAGAGACCACTCTGCTACCATTTTCTTACATTCTATATCCTTGTATTCTTCAGCATGATCTTCAAGCCTCCCTCCAGACAAAGTTTTAAGGATTTGCCATTTTGCCAAAATGAATTTTGTTTAAAGAGAGCCCAGCAATCCACATAATTGGGCACACAACATAAACGACATGCCTCAGGATAATAAGTAATAGCAATGATGGTAACACACCTTACAATATGCTGAAAGCAAACATACAAATGCAACCACCCCCACACTCCCTCTGAGAGGGGCTTCCCATTTTCCTCTTTGGAGACCTCAGTTACTGTTTAAAATTCTAAATGAGGGCACCAGTGTCACTCATTTGGGGAAGGAAACAGGACAAAAGATGATGAGGCCATAAGAAGGCAGCAGAGGCTGTGAAGCAGAAAAAGGAGCCACTCCAGCCATTGTTTCTCTACCAGTTTCTTTAAAAAATATGGACAATGTGAGTATAGCCATGTTAGGTTGCGGTTTAATCTAGGAGACATTAAATATGAAAGGATCAGGTTTCAGAATATCACTTCAGCTCACTAAGAGATCTTAAATAAGACAGGTAACCACCCGAAGTCCAATCACTCCCTTTGTTATATAGGTATCACAGGACCTGCGCCTCAGGAGTTCTTATAAATAAAACACATAATTATGGCAAACACCTAATGCACGTCAGCATATATCTGCAGACTTTCTGTTGTGGCTGTGTGAGTCTGCTTTGTGCTTCATCCTCCCTACTTAAAACAAATTCTTTATTAACATCACCTAGCTTTATGGACACCTGGGTGGCTCAGTTGGTTAAGTATCTGCCTTCTGCTCAGATCATGATCTCAGGGTCCTAGGATGGAGTCTTGCATCAGGCTCCCTGCTTAGTGGGGAATCAGCTTCTCCCTCTACCCCTCCTCCCTGCTTGTGCCCTGGCACAATGCGCGCTCTCTCTCTCTCTCTCTCTCTCTCTCACTAGCTCTCTCTGAAATAAAATCTTTAAAAACAAAATCAAAAACAAAAAGAACATCACCTAGCTTTAGAAAACTTAATTTCCACCACAGCTGTGTCCTGTCTTCCAAATTTCATCTGTCCTTCCAGATCAAGTGGTTTATGAAGACCTGAAGCTCAGAGCAATTTCTGGTTGCTTTAGCTCCCCCTTCTGACATGTCCTGAGAATTGCATGTGAAGCAGCCCACCCCTACCCCCTCCCCCACCCTCACCCCCACTCCCAACCCTTTTAAGGCAAATGCATCTGAATGAAAATTGTGTGCATGCAAATGCACACAAACGTTTTCTTTATCTTTCTCCCTGCAGCTACTTTTAAACTTTCCCTTAAGGAATACTACATCTTCTCTAAACTTCAACTTTTGTATTTAAAAACTGAGTTACAGATGGTGGCTAGCATTTTTATGCTGGAAGTCAGCCGCAGATTGCAAACATCTGTCTGCAACTTAGTCTTTATTTTCACAAATGGGTACCAGTTGACCAAGATAGGTCTTTATCCTAGGACATATAGTCATTTCCGTAGGATGCAGCACGCGGTCTTGCCTACTTTTCACTGGGTTCTCACAGCAACCCAGTAATAAGCCAAATGTTATCACCACTTTTCACAAATGAGATGCAGGGGCGGGGCCGTGAAAGAATCTGCCCCAAACTACACCATGAGGGACTGAGCCAGAGAGAGAACCCACAACATTTTGCATGGTTGACACAGTTGCATTGTGGCTTATCAACTCTTGTGTTAGAGACACTCCTGCCATATCCCTGAGACTCATACCAGATGTATCTGATTCCCCAGGACAGGCCTGGAGTCAGGTAGCAGTCAGAGATGGAAGCTATGCACATCATTCTGCTGCATCGCAAGCCTCACCAGCACCAGGACATGGAATGTCTAGAATGTAGCATCATTTTCCTTTCCAAAAGCAACCAGTGCTTTTTGAATAGTACTTCTACTATTCATTCCATAGGTCCGTGTAAGAAAAAATTCCATTTCAAACAAGGAATTCTAACAGTAAAATGACCTTTGTGTATTTATGAGTATATGTTCACACAGGGAGGCCCACTGAGGTAGGCCTCAAATTGTGGGGCGGGAAGGATGGCCATCCCAAGAGTCTCACTTTTTAATCCTGTGCTTCAATACTATTATCACTTCTCCCTATTGGGTAATAAAGCAGCTCGTCCCCAACCCATCCTGGAAGTGGCAATTGTGAAAGACAATGATTTTCTCTTTTTTAAAAAAAATATTTTTTTAAAGATTTATTTATTCATGAGAGACACAGAGAGAGAGGCAGAGACACAGGCAGAGGGAGAAGCAGGCTCCTTGCAGGGAGCCCAATATGGGACTTCATCCCAGGACCCCAGGTTCACGACCTGAGCCAAAGGCAGATGCTCAACCACTGAACCACCTGAGTGTCCCATAAAAAAAAAAAAAATTTATTTAAGTTCAATTTGCCAACATATAACACTCGGTGCTCATCCCACCTCCTTAGTGACCTCCTTAGTGCCCTTCACCCAGTCACCCCATCCCCCTACCCTCCTCCCCTTCTGTAACCCTTTGTTCCCCAGAGTCAGGAGTCTCATGGTTTGTCTCCCTCTCTAATTTTTCCCCAGTTTCCCTCCTTCTCTTATAGTCTCTTTCACTATTTCTTATATTCCACATATAAGTGAAACCATATGATGATTGTCCTCCAATTGACTTATTTCACTCAGCACAATAGCCTCCAGTTCCATCCACATCAAATCAAATGGTGGGTGTTCATCCTTTCTGCTGGCTGAGTAGTTGTTCTTTGGAGAAATGTGTGTTCATGTCTTCTAACCATTTCATGACTGGATTGTTTGTTTCTTGAGTGTTGAGTTCAATAAGTTCTTTATGGATCTTGGATGCTAGCCCTTTATCTGATATGTCATTTGTGAATATCTTCTCCCATTCTGTAGGTCGTCTTTTAGTTTTGTTGATTGTTTCCTTTGCTGTGCAGAAGCTTTCTATCTTAAGTCCCAATAGTTCATCTTTATTTTGTTTCCCTTGCCTTCATAGATGTGTCTTGCAAGAAGTTGTTGCAGCCGGGTTCAAAAAGGATGTTGCTTGTGTTGTCCTCTAGGATTTATGGATTCTTGTCTCACATTTAGATCTTTCAACCATTTTGAGTTTATCTTTGTGTCTGGTGTAAGAGAACAATCCAGTTTCATTCTTCTGTATGTGGATGTCCAATTTTTCCAACACCATTTATTGAAGAGACTGTCCTTTTTCCAATGGATAGTCTTTCCTGCTTTGTCAAAGATGAGTTGACTGTAGAGTTGAGGATCCACTTCTGGGTTCTCTACTCCATTCCATTGATCTATGTGTCTGTTGTTGTGCCATTATCACACTATCTTGATGATCACAGCTTTGTAATACAGTTTGAAATCAGGCATTGTGATACCCCTGGCATTGGTTTTCTTTTTCAATATTCCTCTGGCTGTTCGGGGTCTTTTCTGATTCCCTACAAATCTTAATCTCCTCTTCTTCATTTAACAAATTGTTATTGTATTCCTACGGTGTACTGGTTTTAATTGAGGCAAAATATACATACTATAAAATATACCATTTTACCATTCTTAAGAATATTATTCAGTTAGTATTAAATACATTCACATTATTGTACAGCCAGTCTCTAGAATTTTTTATCTGGCACAATTCAAACTCTATATCCATTAAACAACTCCCCATTTCCCCAAACCCCAGCAACCATCACTCTCCTTCCTGTCCCTATAAATAAGACTCTTCTAGGGACCTCATATAAGTGGAATCATTACAGTATTTGTTTTTTTAAGTCTGCCTTATTTCACTTAGCACAATGTCCTCAAGGTTTATCTAGGTTGTATCATGTGTCAGGATTTCATTCTGTTTTAAGGCTGAATAATATTTCACTGTATGTATAGACCACACTGTTTATCCATTCATCTGCTGATGGACACTTGCACAGTTTTAGAGAAGGTCACAGCTCGGTTTGTTAGGATGACAAGCATCAAGCACAGTCACGTGTATGCTCTCTACCTTCTAACATTAAACAAGGAAGCAGCTGAAAGGCCAGAATACAGTCTTTCCTACCAGGAGAGTGGATTGGTGAAAGGGTAGAAATCTTTTTGTTAGGTGGGATCCCAGACTTTAAACCCATGTCCCTAAAGGACAGATCAGATCAGTTCTACTCAAAGCACTGCTGTCAAGCTGGACACTACTCTCAGAGGATTTCTGAATCTGAAGTCTGTTATCCTAGTCTGTTATACAGGGGGGCCACTGAGCTAGGCATACTCCCTAAATTTTTTTTCTAAGAGAGAGAACTTAAGCTGCGAAGGAGGGGGTAGGTGCAGGGCAGAGGGAGAGAAAGAATCCCAAACAGGTTCAGTGTGGAGCCTAACACGGGGCTCAATCTGCCAACCCTGAGATCATGACCCGAGCCAAAACCATGAGTCAGACATTTAACCGTCTGAGCCACCCAGGTGCCCTACTATATCTTGACTTTTTAACAGAAACCATAGATGGAACTCCTTAGTCATACAACTGTGTCTGGACAGGTTTTAAGGAATGGATTTGATCAGATGACTTATCTGGATGTGTGATTACCTACTGAAAGTTTATGCAAAGTCTCAGGTCAGCAGAAGTCAGTAAAACATGTGGGTTTGGTTTAGCTACTCACAGGAGAGCAGATACCAGTTTGCTTAGGTCTAAGTCTACCACCCAAGTCCTCACATCCCAGGTGGGAAAATGAAGGCCAATTGTACAAGTCACTTGTTGCACATAAGGCCAGAGGAAAAGTATAAATTAAAATCAAAAAATGTTTGCTCAGTTTGGCACTGCCCACTCATTTCTATCCAATCATTAGCTTCTCAAAAGATGCAGTTTTCACTGTGATGGGTGTTAAAACCACATAGTGTCATTGCCATCAACTATTTACTGAGTGGTGTTGAAAAGTTCAAGCAGGGGATCCCTGGGTGGCGCAGTGGTTTGGCGCCTGCCTTTGGCCCAGGGCGCGATCCTGGAGACCCGGGATCGAATCCCACATCGGGCTTCCGATGCATGGAGCCTGCTTCTCTCTCTGTCTGTGTCTCTGCCCCTCTCTCTCTCTCTCTGTGACTATCATGAATAAATAAATAAAATCTTAAAAAAAAAAAAAAGAAAAGTTCAAGCAGGGTTTTCACTCATCCACCTCATGTTTATTAATTACACCTCTACCTCTTGGTCACAGATCTTGCTGGGTCAGAAATATAACCATTCTGTTGACTGGTGGTCATTTGGAGTTCTCCTCTATGAGATGCTAATTGGTCAGTCACCCTTCCATGGGCAAGATGAAGAAGAGCTTTTCCACTCCATCCGCATGGACAATCCCTTTTACCCTCGATGGCTTGAGAAGGAGGCGAAGGACCTTTTAGTGAAGGTAAGAAATGAAGTCAAGGAGACTCCATAGGATTAGTATTACGTATTCTGATTGGTACTCCCAGACAGATCTAAGCTCTGATTTATATATGGTAAACAATAGTCCTTTCAAACTGGGTTTAAATGGGATGTTAACCATCTGCGTCGAGTTACCAACAGGATGGACGTTAGATACCAAAATGAGAAGATGAACATTCATGGGCATAATTTACACAAGAAAGGCCCAAAAACTAGTTCCATGACTCTTTTAAGATTTTATTTGTTTATTAATTCATGAAAGACACAGAGAGGCAGAGACCCAGGCAGAGGGAGAAGCAGGCTTCCTGCAGGGAGCCTGATGGGGGACTTGATCCCAGGTCCCCGGGGTCACCACCTGAACCAAAGGCAGACGCTCAACCACTGAACCACCCAGGCATTCCGAGTTCCATGACTCTCGAATGCCCTCACTCTCAGATATAACTGGCCCATTTGCAAGCACAATTTGTGGCTTCACACTCAACCTTTGGTTTCCCATTGTCCCCATTAAACCCACTTGGTCCAGTTAATCTTCCCCTTCCCACCTGGACAGAACGTGCAACATTCCTGTTCACTCTTCGGTGAAAGACAAATCTTTCATCATTCCTAAGCCATAAAAATCTCAGTTTAGAAATTAAAACTGTTCAACCCCAGACAGAAGTCATCACATCAACCTAATCCCTAACGCAAAGACTTCTAATGCCTCTCCTCCATCATGTTCAGGGCTGGCAGCCAATCACCTTTGGAGAAGGGAATGTGGTCATATTGTGGTCAGCTGTGTCCTCCAACTGTTCTCTTCCTAATTCTTGAGTTTCTATTTCAGGTCATACCCAGTTAAAAGTAGGGAGAGAACGGAGGGATAAGGAGAAACAATTGTTCTTTTGTCTGGGTGGCTTCATACTCTGAACCTGGTGGGTTGTTAAGGCCACCACTATTGTGGAGCATTCTAGTGGGTCTTTTCAAAGTACTATTTGGTGGGGACATTTTTGGTGGCAGCCCTTGATACACAGGCTGTTCAGTCTATTCCCTGGCCCAGCTACTGTACCAAACTCCACTTTCATGATGCTCCATCTCACTACTCGCTGCCTGCTGAGTGAACCTCTTAGGCAGTATTTAAAATGATGCAGACCAGCTCCCCTGCCACATCACTTTCCTCTGTTCACTGGGAAAAAAAATGGATGCATTTTTCACCCTATAACTCAGAATTCAGACTGTCATCACCTCTGCAGCAGTCCCCAGAAATCACCACCATAGGAGTCAGATCCCTATCCATGATAGCCCAGAATCAATGCAGAACTGGTAATGCCACAGATGGGCACTGGGAGCTCCTCGGATAAACTAATGTAGGGACATAAGAAGCACCTGAGAGCCGTCATTAAAGATTTAGATTTTAGGGGCACCTGGGTGGCTCAGTCAGTGAAGTGTCTCTTGATTTCAGCTCATGTCATGATCTCAGAGTTGTGAGATTGAGCCCCGCATTAGGCTCCGTGCTCAGCAGAGTCGGCTACGGATTCTCTCTCGCTCTCCCTCTGCTACTCCCCCCCATTTTCTCTCCCTAAATAATAATCTTTAAAAAATTTTTGATTTTAGGCAGTCTTAGTTTACCTTTTTGTAGGATGCAAAACAGTGTATCAGTACAAAAAAAAAAAACCATAAATCACAGTACTACAAATCCTATTACATATAACAACCACCTGCTCCCAATGAGCTGTCCTGACATCTACTTAGATCAAGGAAAGATGTACCAGTGTGATCAAGAAGCTAACAACTCTAAAAGAAGTGGGCCAAGAATACAGGTGTTTTGAATTTTGACATCTCCTATCTCAGCTTGCTTTAAAAAATCATTTAGGTAAATAATTTTCAGCCTTGGTGTCTTTATATTGAGAAATGGGAATAAGACTTTTCAACATCAGAACATACCAGTGGATTTTAAATCTAAACTTAAAAAGATTACCAGGTCCATTTTTTTTTTCCACTAGTCTACTTGTTTCTTATGAACTATTTGGACTTAAATGTAAAGGGCATCCGCTTCTCCCGCTCTCATACAACTGACAACTTGTCCAGAGTCTTTGAAATGTTGAGGCAACTCTAAAGTTCCCCCTCAGGAATCAAGATGTTGAATCTAAAGTGCTGACAAAGCCCTCCCAGGACACCTAGCCCAAGGCTGATGGCATTTAAAATCTGACTCAGTTCAATTCAACTTTCCATTTCTATTATCCAAACAAGCCATAAACCTAGAAAACTCTCAGAATGACCAATTAAATACGCTTTTAATGACTGAACAACACACATATTAAATGAAAGCTGATTTCAAAATTAGCCAGTTAAAAATATGACTACAGTAAAAACAAAGCAGGAACGGGAACAATTTTGCTTTACATAAAGGCAAGTTCAAACATTATTAGAGTTGCTGCTGTTATTTTACACATTGCCCTCCGAAGGACTTAAGGTGGTTAGTTGGCTCCAGCTGCTGTAATGAAATATCACAAACTGAGGTACTCAGACTCTAACAAATTTATTCATTAACAGTTCTGGAGGCTAGAAGTCCAAAAGCAAGGTCCAGCAGGGTCAGTTTCTGGTGAAGGCTTTCTTCCCAGCTTGCAGGCAGGCACCTTCTTGCCACGTCCTCACATGGAAGAGCTCTCTGCTGTTTCTGTTTAGAAGAATGCTAATTCTATTGGACCAGCTTCCCACCCATATGACTTCATTTAACCTTAATTACTCCCTCATTCCAGGCACACTCACTTTGGGGGTTAGGGCTTCAATATATGAATTTTGAGGGGACACACTTCAATCTGTGGTGTGAGGGTACACTGGGAAGGCCTGAGCCCACAAAACCCACTGGAAGAAGGAAATAAGGAAAGAGTGTAGGGGCTGCCTGTAGGCGATCCACCTTCATCTCTTGGTGTTCCATAAAGCTCAACAGCTGTGCTTCCCAAACCCAGTTCCTCCTTGGGTTCTGGAAGAGCTCCCAGTGAGGAAGGAGGGTGAAGGAGTAATGGGGCCAGGTGGAGTTAATCAAAAGTAAATGCTGGGAGTGATGGTTTTAAAGGACAGAAGGACTGGTGGGGGTGGGGGGAAGAAAGAAGGCATCCAGTTGGAGGAGGAAAGATGACAAGTCACATGTATGGAATATTACTCAGCAGTAAAAAGGAATGAACTATTATTGATGCACAAAACCACTTGTATGGCATTATGCTGAGTGAAAAAAACCCAGTCTCAAAAGGCCGCATACTGTGTGAGTCCACTTGTGTAACATTCTTGAAAGGACATTGTGGGGACAGAAATCGGATTAGTGGCAGTGGGGGTTAGGGAGTATGACTGTAAAGGGGTATCCCTAGGGACAGCTTTGTGCTGACAGGACAGTTCTGTATCGTGTGTGTCATGGTAGTTACCCCAATCTGCACAGGACATAAAATGACAGAGAACCAGACACAGATATTGTATCAATGCCAATCTCCTGGTTTTGGTGTCACACTGTCATCACAAATGACGTAAGCATTAGTGGAAACTCAGTGAAGGGTACTCAGGACACCTGTACTAGCTCTTAACATCCTGTGAATCTATCTGTACAGACTGAGTGTGCCCATCTCAAATTTCTATATTGAAACCCTGACCCCCAAAAGTGATGATTATGGGAGGTGAGGCCTTTGGGACCTAATTAGGCATAGATGAAATAATGAGGGTGGGACCATATGGACTGTACAGTTATACAAAGAGGAAGAGAAAGATTTTGCTCCCTCCAAGTGCACTTACCAAGGAAAGGCTATGTGAGGACATAGCAAAAAGGTGGCCACCTGCAAGATAAGAAGAGAGTCCTCACCAGAAACTGCCTAGGCTGGCACCTCAATCTTGGACTTCTAGTGTCTAGAACTATAATAAATGTTTACTATTTAAGCCACCACTCAGTCGATGGCATTTTGTTTTAGCAGCCCAAGCAGACCGACACTATAATTACTTCAACATAAAAAAGTGTAAAAACAAAATAAAATCTAAGGCTAAAGCTAACAAATACCAAAACCAAAATCAGGTGCAGCTTCAATAGCAGGAAAAAGATTTGCTGTCACAATGGAAAATAAATCTTGTTGAACAGAGCAGAAACCAAGACAACTGGAGATAAAGAATGCTGGAGGGAAGGGCTGGTTGGTGAACATGGTTTTAAATCCCTGTTGAGGAGATGGGGCTTATTAGTTCCCATGTGAGTTAGTAAAAATTCCCTGTCCTTTGCTGCATGAGAAAGAAAGTCCTCTCCTGTGTTCCAGCAGTTGGGCTGATAAAAATTAGTTTCCATCATGCCATTTGCTGACAATAAGACTGGCTTCTAGTTTCATCTCTGCTCCCCATTTGCTCTATAACTTTGATCCAACAGTTCCCCACATCCTTCAGATCCGTTTTCTGCAAAGATCAAAGGTAGTAACATTTCTGAGAAACTTCCTCTAGAGGATTATATATAATGTTATAAAACCCAGAAGAAATGGGTCCTCTGAAAAAGTGGCATCTGTTACAGCAGCAGCAGCAATGTCAGCCTCTATCCCTTTTAGCCCTTATAGGGCATAGATGCATGTGGTGTCCTGAACAGCTACACAGTGGAGGAGGCTGTGCTCTGTCAAGAATTACAAAAGGGACACTGCTGTTCAGTTGACTCTTGCCAATGAAACACCCCTCATTCATTCATCCAGTATGTTCTGCTTGTTTATTTGGAAACTGCTGGAAAATGAATGATCTCAAACAGAACCACCTTTCCTTTCTGTAGAAAGATGTATCTGAGAAGGGAATGAAGAGGGGAGAGCACTCCTGGGATGGGCACTACATGCTGGTGGCCATCCTCAGCAGCCCAGCACTGACGTTCTAGCCCAGACAGTCGGATAAGTTTAAACAAACTCCAGCTGCATCCTGGCCATTCATGTACAAGGTGTGCTGTTTCCTATAAATGTAAACCATTCTCTGACAGTGTTAGTGAACAAAAGCAAGTCTCTATTCATGAACATTGAGTCCCCCCCGTGCAGCATCCAAGGCACAGAGCCAATGGCCTCCTGTGAGTTCACCAGTCATCTTCAGGACCTGGGAGGAGGAGGAGTGATTTGCCATAGGCCAGAGAAGACAGTGATTTACTCTTGTGCAAAACTAGAAAGAAATTTGAGTTCTGAAGCTGGAGATCATGTTATAGTCTCATTACATGTCTTATCTTTTTAAATATATATTTAACTTCACAGGTACATAGACCAGGCTCAGAAAGCTTTGTCATGATGCTCTAGGTACAAATGCCACACATGGTACTGGGAAAATCTAATGGGAGACAGCATGGTGTACATGTGGCCTGGGGCAGTTACTTCTAATTTAATTCACTGAAGCCTTTAATTATAACAACACAAGCTACGTTTTGGTCTGTGCTCAAGGCACATCTTCCCTCTCATCTTATTTCATCAAAATATCCTTAAGAAGTAGAGGTCAATAGGATATTATGGTTGTTTCAAGGGAAGAGATACAGGGCAAATCACTTATTCCCTCTGCTTCTAAGAAATCAATCTGCTGGTTTAAAAAAAAAGATTTTATTCATTTGAGATAGAGATACAGAGAGAGAGAGAATGAGCAGAGGGGAGAAGCAGACTCCCCACTGAGCAGGGGAGCCCAATGCAGGGCTTGATCCCAGGACCCTAGGATCATGACCTGAGATGAAGGAGGCAGACGCTTAATCATCTGGGGCCACCCAAGTGCCCCTCAATCTGCTTTCCATCTGTTGACTTACACTGGTGTTTGAGTCTGCAGGAAAAATATTTACTGTGTGACCTTGGTGCCTTTTCTATATGCTGTTCTATTGCTAAAAACAAGAGGCTAACAGAAGCTGAGACTGAAGACATGGTCTGCAAGTAATAAAGTAGAAGGATAGCTTGCTCACTTACTCAACAAACATTTATTGAGCATCTACTTTTTGCATGGCTGTGCAAGGTTCTGTAAGAAAGAGAAACATAAATGGTGTCTGCCCTCAGAGCTTATACTCTGGTAAAACAAAAATACTCTTTAAAAAAATATATATAGTGATATTTTCTCTAATGAAGGAAATATGTTCAGATGTTCTGTGGAGCTTAGAGGAGAGACTAATTCAACACCAGAGCAAGAAGGGGCTGCTTATAATTTATTTTTTTTTTAAGTCTGAAACTTAAATTAAATGTTTTAATTACATATTTCAAGCTGCCAAATCCTCATGTGTAAAACTACCTTCCATATCAAGGAACATTTTTCAATGATGTGTCACAAAGCCCCTGGGGAGATGAAAATTTCCTCCAGCCTAGAGAACTGAGACAGACGTGGTCACAACCAAGGATCCGGCAGTGATAAATCTTGTAAGATTTATTTTTTTTTAATTTATTTTTTTTTAGACTCTACCCCTGACTAGGGCTGGATCTGTGGTCTTGTGCAAGTTACATAGCTACTCTGAGCCTCAGTTTCCTCAGCTGACAATGGGACACTGATATCTGCTTTTAGAATCTGTTTTTAAAATCAGGATGATATAGCTGAGACATCTAGCAGCATCCCTGACTCTCAAAGAACATTGCTTGGAATGAGTCAGAGAATCAACCATATGACCGTGAGCTTGACTTGAAGGGTAGGGAGAGCTCACCAGAGTTAATGTAATCAAAGAAAGCTTCACAAAGAAGAGGGAGTATAATGTCACCATGACTGGTGGGCTGGGATTTAAAGATGAAGAGGAGAGAAAAAATAAAAAAAATAAAGATGAGGAGAAGGAAATAGGAGCAGAATATGGGGAGAAGTACCTCCTTGCAAGATGGAAATGTCACTAGTGAAGGACAATGGTAGGAAAGACAGGTGGCACATCCAGTGAGTAGACATGTCTGCACAAAATAGAGGGGTACAGTGGGAATGGAAGGATGTGTGTCAACAGAGAGCCTGGGATGCCCTAGGCGTTCCTAGGTCACTAGGCGGTCAGAGGACTAGGGCTCACCAGGGCATAGAGATGACCTTGCTTCACCCTGCATTTTACAGGTGAGGAACTCGAGACTCAGAAAACTTGCCCACAGCCTCGTGGGTAGTAAGTCTCTTGGGTGACAGCCTCATGTTAGTGGTTTTCTAACAGAGCTGAACCTTAAGTTCCATTGAGAGACCTCAGCAGCCAGCATAGGGTAAGGGGGGAAGGAAGTTAGGGTGACTAGCCATGTGGCTCTACTAGGTGGTTGCATGAGTGTTACACTTGGACTTTTAAAAAGATTATCATAATTACAAAAAAGGAAAAAAACACTTCACTTTGCACGAAGTGAACATGCAACATCCAAGCATGTTGGTTTTTGTTATTTTAGTTTTGGGATTGCGGGATAAGGGTGGTTTTGGTAGAGCCTCTGAAGATTTTCAGGTAGGAAGGCAAGACAAGTAAAGCAGTGTTTGAAAACATATAGACTGGCTGTTCTTAAAAGAAGTAAAAGCAAGAGATCCCTATAAATTAGTTGTTCATGGAGGTGAGTTCCTGCCAGAAGCTCATGGAAAATCACTTCATTTCACTCTGGTTTCTGTTTCAGGGACCCATGGTGTCCTTAAGACACCCTGTAGCCAGCGGTTACATTCTAAACAAACATCTAGCAGGGGTATGAAAAAAGGGGTAACCACTGCAGGCACTCAGGACCTGTGGCTTGCCTCTTGGCTCAAGAGGCTTGGTCTCTCCCATTCAGTACTGCCCTTGACCTGCTGTGTTTCAGTTCGAAGAGTTTCCAGATTTCTTTCCTATCCTGGCCAATGTTCAGTTTCACCTCATGAGGAAAGTAACAGGAGAGGGGACAGTGTGGGGAAAAAAACAAGTCAAAAAATATTAAAGATGATTTGAATTAAACATTACTTTACCAGCAGGTTTGCAGATGTCTTGTTCCAAGGGGGCTATTGGCAACTAGTTTATATTATCCCTGAAGTGAGCTTCTCCTCATAGCAAGACGGTTATCCTTAGAAGGCAGCTTTGTAAGAAATCAGACTTGATCAATGGGAAGTCAACCAATTGATCACTTATTCTATGTTGTTGCACTTTACACCCCAGGAATCAGTGTGTGTGTGTGTGTGTGTGTGTGTGTGTGTGTGTGTGTGTGTGTTTATTTATCATCCCACCCACAGAACAGCCCCACAGGAAGGACACTTGACTCACTTTACACATGAGGACACTGAGTCGAAAAGTTTGGTATCCTACCAGAGGTCCTATAAATTGGTCTAGATCCCCTTGAAAGACAGCATTTCTAGGGCAAAGAGCAAGGAAGCAAAAGCCCAGATTCCAGAATATTTAGAAGGCTCAATTGAGGGAGAATGTTGTCACCGGTGTGACTTGAAGCAACAGGTGACACTGGTAAGTAGGAAAATAAAGTTAGAAAAGCATGTGTCAAATCGCTGAGCCTTTACCTTCATGGAGTCAAATTCCTGGGGATCCAAGCTCAGGTACTAAGAGATGCAACCTTGTCTGAGGCTTCCCTTTAGAAATAACTGCTCCTTTCTGCTGTTGCTCAGCTGTTCGTGAGGGAACCTGAAAAGAGGCTGGGAGTGAGGGGAGACATCCGCCAGCATCCTTTGTTTCGGGAGATCAACTGGGAAGAGCTTGAAAGAAAGGAGATTGACCCACCATTCCGGCCTAAAGTGGTAAGGACCCACCCAGGACCTTTGGCTCCCCACCATTCCCGCCTTGCTCCACTCACCCCCAAGGCTGCCTGCCTGCTTCCCCTCACCCCTGTGTGGGCCCCAGCTTCCCTCCTGGATTCAGTTCTTGGAGGAAGGTGCTTCCTTAACCATAATTCAGGTTGTTTGGCTGGTGGGGGGTTGGGGAGCAAGGGGATGTTACTCTTGTTTGCAGTATCTAACCTCTGCAACGAAAATGTACCTGCATGAAAAGGAGCTGTTGGGCGTACGTGCCTCAGACTTAACACGCACGTGCCAGGTGACTCTCAGATGAGATAAGGAGTTTGTCTGATGTTTGTAATTCATTCACATACCTGTATCTCCTAATGGTGATTGTTACATGTTCTTTGGTTTAAGAAGTAAATTGGAGCTTAAGAAAAGACAGGTCTCTAAACTCCCATGTGTACGCTCACTAGCAAAAGTCACTAACCTCACTGAGAAAAAGTGACTTGACCACTTGCAGAACAAGCCGCCATAAAGTGAAGACAAAAATAAAACACAGTTAAGATGAGAAAGTTCTGCAGATGGATGTTGATAACAATGCATGCGCTTAATGCCACCGAACTGTACTCCTAAAAATGGTTCAAATGGTCACTTTTATGTTAGGTATATTTTAGTACAATTTTTACATGAAGTTATTTTTTAAAAGAGTAAACCAAAGGGGTGTGTTTGCCATCTTTACCCATTCCTGGTGATTCCTGGGAAAAAAAGAAGTAATGACCCAGATAGATATAAACCATCTCGACTATCTCTTTGCATAGAGATGACATCTCTATGTCTGTTCCATGGGTGAGATGTTCCATGGGTGGGATGACATGCTCCACTCTAGAAAAGAGCTACTCCCATTCATCAGGATAGCGGTTGACCAGAGGAGGCAACTGTGTTCTCAGGGTTAGCAAAGTTAGTCTCAACATTTGACCCAAGCTCTGGGGATGCTCTAAGGGTTCTACAGGCTGGCCTATAGCACTCTTGTTATTTTTAATAGCGTCATACCTAAACTATGAGTTAATAATTTGTGATAAAATGAATTTTTACCTTGTTTTAGCTCATCAGAACAATATAATTCATGTCTCAACTTCCATGGTACATTACAATCAACTTGATATTATCCACCTAAAAATCAGACTTTTGATCTACACTTTCCCTAGAGGACAATTCTCGATTCTACCAGTAGGAAGGAATTTCCCTCATGTGTTGTCTAAACAGCTATTTGTAGGCAGAGGCCACAGGCTATTGGTCTCACCAGCCAGGAGCCCTCTTGAGGATAGGAAGAGCCTGACTCTTAGTTACTCATATATACACAAAGGTGACTTTTGATAATCTAAAAAAATTGAACCATACACCATACAAAGCAGTATTTATAAATAGGTGTTCGTTTTTACATTCTTTCTTTTTCTTTTCTCATGAGCACCAATGGACCAGGTGGCTTAAGGGGAGCTAGTCCCAATCTGTCTATAGAAGAAGTCCAAAATGGTTAATAATGAAATTAATATGGGTAGAGGACTAAAAATAGTGAAGGATATTGATATAAGAACAGGAGTATATAATCTGCAAAAGTCCTGACTTCTGCTCCGACCCTCTTCCCCTTCCCCAAACTGTCCCCTGAACACCAAAAGGCTACAGGTCAAATCTGGGCTCACCACTGTTTCAAAGGTTGTCAATCCTGTCTCATGTAAACTATTGACCAGAAGCATGAGATACTATTTGATGTATATAATGAAATTCCTTGACATGAATTTAATTGTACCATTGCTAAGGGCACAGCTCAGGATCTTAGAAATGTTCCATAAATCCTATGACCATCTATAAATATTATTTCAGTTTACCTGGAATGCCCACATGGTCATACACAGATTGAACCCAGATAACAAAAATGAAGAAAAATAATTCAGTGCCTGATTTTCTTCCCTTTTTCCCTCCACCCTTCCCTTAAACTCGGATGAAGAAATCACCGTATGACTGCAGCAATTTCGACAAAGAATTCTTAAATGAGAAACCCCGGCTGTCATTTGCTGACAGAGCCCTGATCAACAGCATGGACCAGAACATGTTCAGAAACTTTTCCTTCATTAACCCAGGGATGGAGAAGTTGATATCCTGAAGCACATCCCCTGACACACAAGGGAATTTGTCTTGTGTCTGTGAACTGGTTCCAGTGACGCTCCTTGGATTCCTTTTCACCTTGGGAAAGAAAAGAAACACTCAATAATACAGGCTGAGACCTTTTAGCTCCTCACTGACTTTGCATCTACAGCAGAAGCCAACTCCTCCACTAATAACTACACCCTTCGGTGCTTCTCTGTCCTCTCCTGTGGCCACTCTTGAAGCGAGGTCATTACTAACCATAGTTACTTACTGGCACAATGGTTCTCTGCAATGTGAAAAGACCTGAAAAGTTAATACTGCCCGAAATCATGGCTCTTCACATGGGCATCAACAGCTGATGAGTGGCCGAAGGCAGAGTGAGCACAGACGTCTCAAGACTGAAACAGCACCTCACCCTCTGCAGGAGTGGACTTCATTCAGCCACAGACAAGTAACCACTAACCTGTTTTGTTCTGTTTGCATCTGTGGAAGCGTAAATGGTGGTGGGGGAAGCCCTGAATAGGTTTTTATGGGAATTCTTCACAATAAACATAGCTTGTAACTCGAGATTTACAGATCCATTCATTCTGATTAGGCATGAGATTCTCGGGAAAGAGGAAAATGGAAAGTAAAGAAGAGCTCATGTCACTGAGATGGAGGGTTTAATAAAACACCTACTCTGGCTATCTTGTCAACATAGACAGTAGAGTCCAACAAAGATAGAATCACTTACTCCTGCCAATAGAACCACCCCATCCACCCATTCTCAGTTGATTTCAGTATCAGTGGAAGTCACTCATTACCATACTCTTCACACTGTAACAAAAAAAAGGAAGTGCATAATCCTTACAACAGAAAAGCAAAGCAATCTCTTATACCCTTAAAGTTGATTTGATGACTCATTTGTCTCCCTTTAGGCATTATTCAAGATAAAAGACCTATGCATGCTACTTGTAGCAGTTGATCTTGTTTAACTAGAATTTTAGCTATACATTTTTAAGTATCTGTGCTATTTGTATATTTTGATAAAATATTGTGACTTAATGACAGAGGTGGAGATATGTAAAAATGGAATAAAAGAAAGAAAGAAAGATGCCTCCTAATAGTTTTATTCCCTACTTGCCCCTAAGAACTTGGGTTTTTTTTTGTGGTTATCATCAAAATGTAGCTAGCATGGAGTTTATGTTGTAAATTTTGGGAATCCCTAAAAATCCCCAAATAGGTGAGAAACTCAGGTAACTTCTAAATTACTGTTACTATGTTCCTCTTTCCCTTCACCATGAGATATCTCTGGAGTGGTCTACACATTGTCTCTACTCCTCCAACATCTGAATCCAGCTCTGTCCTCCTACATGTCCCCAGGCACTGCTTCCTCCCAGGACTACCTTCCTGGAATGCACTAGGTCCTCACCTACCTTTCTGCAGTTTTTTTTTTTTTTTTTTTAATACGAGGAAAGATCCTCCCTTCAATCTCAGCCCCATTAGACACTGTGACACAGCACTTTCCCTTGTTCTCCCTCCACCTTTGACTGCCCCCTTGACCAGCCCCTTTCCTCCTACCTCAAGTCACTTCCAAGGCCCCATTCCTCATCTTGGTTTCACCTTCCTTTGGTTCTTTCCTGCCACATCATACCTCATACCTTCATCACCCAGTGCATATCATCTCAAGTCCACATCTCCAGTTCTAACTTTGCTTCCAGCTTTCAAACAGTCTCTGCTGACTTGCTCTATTTTCTTATAATCTCTATGTCTCTTGTGTTTCCTAACTCTGTTAATGGTACCACTCTAGGTCCAGTCATCTAGGCTCAGAACCTCAGAGTCATTGTTCACTGTCCCCTCTCCTTAATTTTTAACCAAATCCTTATGATTCTGCTTTTGTAGTGTGTCCAAAAAAACATACTCATCTCTACATTCTCTTCTGCTAGTCATGCCTGGATCAATATCCCCCATCTTAAGCCTTTCTCCCCATTTTAATTCATGCATACAACATACGTTATAGGGTAGGAATAACTTTTTATCTACCCTCCTCCATTAATAACCTGGGCCTGCTGATTAAACTGACAAAAGACATCAGCAAGAGAAGCCTACTTTTACTTACACATGCTACATGCATATATATAGGATTGCCCAGTGATGAGTATTTCAAAGGAGTGGTTTGGGGAATTTGGGACTTAAGTTCCTAGCTTAGCAGGAGAAAGGAGGGTGGGGGCAGAGAAAAGCCTCCTATGGGAAGGACAAATAAGTTTCTTTAAGTAGTATAAATGGGGTTTCAGGAGAACAAATAGGAAATAAGAAAGTTTGTGATAATGTTTGTCTATACAGGTATGAGTGCTCTTTCCATCTTCCTTAGGGCCATAACATTCCCCCAGAAAGGGGATTTATGATAAGTAGGTTTACTCTTGGTCTCACGCCTACCAATAGACCCACTCTGAAGAAGGAATTTTTAGGAGTCCTCATTTCTCTGAAATTTCTGTTCTTAGATAAGGAAAGCTCCCAGAAGGCCTCTTTCTGCATCTGTTGAATCCCAAGTGTCTTAGCTTAAGATAATCTTTATTATTTATGAAAATATCTTCACAAATCAAAGTTTTTAATCCCATCACACTCATTTTCAAAACTCTGTGTCATCTTCACTGCCTAAAACCCATGTAAGACCACCCATTCTGTCCCCAACCTCTCTACCCGACTTCCCATTTCCACCTTTCACTCACCTGTGCTCTAGTCAATCTGAATTTCTTAGCGCCACCTAAACTCCCACCACTTCCCACCTCTGGGACTCCCTGATATTAGTTTTTCTGTCTAGAATGTCCCATTTCTACACATTCAACATCTGTCTCTCAAGATCCAGTTCAGTTGACACATCTGCCATAAAGTATCTCTGCCCTGGGGTATCCCATGAGCTTATGTATCTCTGACCTTTCTAAGCTCCCATCAGATTCAGAAAGGGAGACAGAACATAAAGACTCCTAACTCTGGGAAATGAACTAGCGGTGGTGGAAGGGGAGGTGGGCGGGTGGTGGGGGTGAATGAGTGACGGGCACTGAGGGGGGCACTTGACGGGATGAGCACTGGGTGTTATTCTGTATGTTGGCAAATTGAACACCAATAAAAAATAAATTTATTATTAAAAAAAAAGATTGTATTTCTCTGTCCTCTCATGGCACTCTATCAAGCTATGAGAGTGTGTGGTTTGCCTCCCTTTCTAGGCTGTAAACCCCTAAGGGTAGGAACTCAGTCCGGTTTGTTTTTATGCTTCCACAGCTCCTTTGTACAGTTGGCCCTTGAACAATATGGGATTTAGGGACAGTGATCCCCCTGCATAGTCGAAAATCCACATATAACTTTTGATTCCCTCAAAAATCAACTACTAATAGCTATTGACCAGAAGCCTTACCCATAACATGCACAATTAACACATATTTTGTATGTTGTAGATATTCTATACTGTATTCTTACAAAGAGTAAGCTAGAGTACAGAATATGTTATTAAGAAAATTATAAGGAAGAAAAAATACATTTAGAGTACTGTACTGTGAAAATCCACATATAAGTGGATATGCACAGTTCAAACCTGATTTCTTCAGGAATCAGTGGTGTATTAGTGCTTAAAAAGAATCATTGGACAAATGAGTAATAAACAGATGCACAGAAAAGTATCTGAATGGTAGCCCCTCAAAACATATGTCCACCTGGGACCCTGGAGTGTACAGATGGGCACTAAATCCAGTGTCAAGTGTCCTTAAGAGAGACATACAGAGAAAAGAAGGCTGTGTGAAGAGGGAGACAGAGACTGGAGTGAGGTGGCTGCAAGCCAAGGAACACCAGAAGCCACCAGAAGCTGGAAGGGACCAAGAAGGACTGTACCATAGAGCTTTCAGAGGGAACATGCTCCCATCAACACCTTGAGTTTGAACTCTTGGCCTCTAAAACTGTGAAGGAATAGATTTCTGTTGGTTCATCCAGTTTGTGGTAACTTATTCTAGCAACCGCAAGAAATACACACTATTAAATGACACCAGGGGTGCACTAGGGAATTACAGGGAGCTCTGTGTGCCCTGCCTACCCCCGCCACTACACAAACAGGGGTGTCTGCTTCCTGCCAGACCCTCACACCACTTCTCCTATGATGTAATGTCCCGTATCACTCAACTTTCTGTCCATATGAATTCTCTGAAGTAGCTCCCACTCTTCCTTGCATTTTTCTCCTATTACCTCATTTCTCTTGCCTGCTTTTTCCCTCACCTGCCTCCCTTAGCAAGGAAGACTTTATTCAAGGAGAGCCATCACAATGGTTGTAGGGACCCCTGTGAAGAGGTCTTGCAAGGGAGAGAGAGATTGGACGACTAAATACAGCATGGCAAAGTGGGAATTTATAGACAGTAGGTCAGTGAATGAAGGGGAAGTAAGAAGGAGTAAGAGGGATTCTGACCAAACCAGGTGATCAGAGATTACCTGCCGATGGTGGAAAATTAGGAACTCAATCAGATATCTAGAATAGGAGGTTCTAGTTAAACCAACTTGCCAAGATTTGTGCTAAAATTGGACAATGCAAAGACAAACACAGAAGCCCAAAAGTTATACCTCATTAAAAAAGAATTCAGGAGAACCTGAGTAGAGTTTGGTCAAGGAGTGACCAGCAAAGATCACAGTCTTAGCATTGTGAGGGCTTTGGGATTTCAATTAGTTTAGCTTTCCTTGTGGTCCCAGAACTGTTCCCATACAGCACTGAAAGGCTGTTGTTCTCCCTGCTGTGAACACATTTGTTGAAAAGAAATGCCTTCCTTTCATCTCATTAGTACGCTGAGATGTGCTGGGTCTGTGAGGCCATGGGGTGCTATAGAAAAATGGCAAGTGTGGGAGCCAGAGAGACCTCAGTCCAAGTCCAAGCTCAGCCATGATAAGCTTTGCAGCATTGTGGAAGTTACTTTCCTGGATGGGATTTTTTCCATATAAAATGGAGCTCATTTTCCACAGTGTGTTGTGTGGTTATGAGAATACGAGATGCTCTGGCACAGTGGGGGAACTTTAATGGATGTTTCCGAAATGAGAGTTATTGTGACAATTTCAAGTTAATCATAAGCCTGCCAGAAGATATTTATATCTGCCTGTATGTACCTGCTTACCTACCTACCTATCTCTTAATATAGATAGATATCTACAGGAATACCTCAGAGACATTATGGGTTCACTTCCAGACCACCACAATAAAGCAAGGGGAGTCAAATGAAGCTTATGGTTTCCCCGTGTATATAAGAGCTATGTTTACACTATACTATAGTCCATTAAGTGTGCAATAGTGTTATATCTTTAAAAAATCAATGTGTATACCTTAATTTTAAAATATTAACTGCTAAAAAATGCTAACCATCATTTGAGCTTTCAGTAAGTTGTAACCTTTGCTGGTGGAGGGTCTTGCCTGGATGTTGATGGCTGCTGACTGATCAGGGATGCGGTTGCTGAAGGTGGGGGTGGTTGTGGCAATTTCTTAAGTAAGACAACAATGGAATTTGCCACAGCAACTGACTCTTCCTCTCACAAATGGTTTCCCCATAGTATGTGGTGCTGTTTGATAGCATTCTACCCATAATGGAACTTATTTCAAAATTGGAGACAATGTTCTAAAACCTTGCTGCTGCTTTATTAACTGAGTTTATACAATATTATAAATCTGTTGTCATCATTTCAACCATCTTCATAGCATTTTCACCAGGAGGAGTTTCCACCTCAAGAAATCACTTTCTTTGCTTTTCCATAAAAAGCAACTCTTTATTGTTCAAGTTTGACCATGAAATTATAGGAATTCAGTCCCATGTTCAGAATCCATTTCTAATTCTACTTCTCTGGTTATTTCTACCTCATCTCCAGTGACTTCCTCTACTGGCCTTGAACCCTTTGAAGACATCCATGAGAGTTAGAATCAACTTCTTCCAAATTCCTGTGAGTGTTGACATTTAGACCTCTTCCTGTGAATCATGAATGTTCTTAATGGCATCTAGAATATAACTCCTTTCCAGCAGGTTTTCAATGTACTTCGCTCAGATCCATCAGAGGAGTCACTATCTATGGCAGCCGTAGCCTTATGAGATGTATTGCTTAAACAATAAGACTTGAAAGTCAAAATTGCTCCTTGATCCATGGGCTGCAGAATGGATATTATGATAGCAGGCATGAAGGCAACATTAATTTCATTGTCCATCTCCATCAGTGCTCTCAGTGACCAGGTGCATTATCAATAGGCAGTCATATGTTGAAAGGCATCTTTTTTTATGACCATTAGATCTCAACAGTGGACTTAAAATATGCAGTAAACCATGCTGTAAACAGATGTGCTGTCACCCAGGCTTTGTTATTACATTTATAGAGCACTGTCAGAGTAGATTTAGCATAATTCTTCAGGTTCTTGGGATTTTCACAGTGGTCATTATGGTTGGTCAGTGTGCACGGCTTCAACTTAAAGTCACCAGCTTCATTAGCCCCTAATAAGAGAGTCCTTTGAAGATTTGAAGCCAGGCATTGACTTCTCCTCTTTAGCTATGAAAGTCCTAGATGGCATCTTCTTCCAATAGAAGGCTGTTTCATCTACATTGATAATCTGCTGTTTAGGGTAGCTACTTTTATTACCTTAGCTAGATCTTCTGGATAACTTGCGGCTTCACATAGAACTACTATGTTATAGGGATGGCTTCTTTTCTTGAAGCTCAGGAACCAACCTCTGCTCTCTTCAAACATTTCTAATGCAGCTTCTTCACCTCTCTAAGTCTTTATAGAACTGAAAAGAGTCAGAGCCTTGCTCTGGATGAGGCTTTAGCTTATGAGAATGTTGTGGCTGGTTTGATCTTCTATCTAGACCCCTAAAACTTTCTCCATATCCATAGTAAGGCTGTTTTGCTTTCTCATAACTCATGTATTCACTGAAGTAACACTTGTAGTTTCCTTCAAGAATTTCCTTTGCATTCACAATTTGGCTGTTTGGTGCAACAGGCCTACCTTTCATCCTCTCTTGGTCTTCAACATGCCTTCCATACTAAGTTTACTCATGTCTAGCTTTTGATTTAAATGAGAGATATATGATTTCAATTCACTTGAAACTTAGAGGCTATGGTAGGGTTATTAACTGGACTAATTTCAATATTACTGTATCTCATGGAATAAAAAGGCCAGAGGGAAGGGAGAAAGAATGGGGGAATGGCCAGTCAGTGGAACAAGCAAAGCCTATACAACACTTATCAGTTAAGTTCTCATCTTATACAGGTGCAGTTCATGGCTATAGTTACATCATAGCTCATCATAATAAATAAAATGATAACGAAAACTTTGCAATATTGCAAGAATTACCAGAATGTGACACAGAAGCACAAAGTGAACAAAGACTGTTAGAAATGGCACTGATAGACTTGCTGGATGCAAGGCTGCCACAAATTTTCAATCTATAAAAAAAATGTATGATACACAATAAAGCAAAGCTCAATGAAACATGATATGCTTGTATGAAGATGGATAGACAGGCGGAAAGATAAACAGATATATCTGTATCTTTAGACAGATGTTTAGGTAGATTTGAGATATATCTAGTGTGTCTTATAAATGAAATTGGCAGCAAGAGAAATAATTATTTATTGTCTCCACCAAGTAGTACAAAAACAGCCTTTGTGACATTAACTGAGTGGCTGTTACTAGCCTCCTTTGCCTTGATAGTGTGAAGTGACTGGAAAAAAGAGAATCTAGCAACTTTAGTTAAAATGAGGGAATTCTTTTTTAATTGCCTATCTCCTGGTTATTGGGTGGTCTTCAGTTCAGATTGGCTTGCAAGTGGAGCCCCCTCCATCTCCCATCCCACCACCTACAGAGATTACAGAAAGATTTTTGATAACTTGGATCACATCTGGCCCACAATAATTCCAGGGTAAAGACAAATACAAATTAACAAAAGAGGTTTAATTCTCTCTGTTAAAACTAAGGAAAGAAACATCTTCCCCACCTCTCCCTTTTCTTTCAGAACCTTTCTCTGTCCTTTTCAAGTGTATGTAAGACTTTATAATGACTAAGTAACCTTTTTCAGGTCTCACAATTCAAGAATGTTTACTCACCGACCTGAGAGCCATCCTTTTTGAAATGCAAACATCAGGTGAGGTAGCTCCCCCTGTATCCCTGTTCCCTTGAGAGGAGAAGAGCCTAACTTTATTGGGTACCTTGTTTCCATTTGCAAAACAACCTCCTGTCCTAATTCTATGAGGAATCCGTTTCTTCTCTGGATAAAATCAGGACAGGTGGTCTCCCAGTTACTATGAACTATGTACAGCAAAAGATGCTGTAACACCTCTTATTTATCTTGAGAACATGTATTTATGAGAGGTTGTATCTGCTTCACTGCATAAGGGGCCTCCTATCTCTGCAATCTCTTAGCAGATTTACCTGTGATACATGTTACAGTCTGGTTTAATGCCTACTCAGGAAAAAAAATTAAAAAAAAGAAAAAACTGTGTTCTTTCTCTACCAATTTTGTGGAAAGATTTTCTGGATTGAGAGAAGATTTGAGATTTCTAAATTATACTTCCCCAACCCCATCTTTTCCTAGCTCTCAGTATAAGGAGGGGATTTGGGAAGATACACGGAACATTTTTTTCACTTGCCTTGGTCAGTCTAATTTACCCTAAAGATAGGCTGGCATGAAAACAATTCTAATATTCTATTTAAAGGCACACTCTTGTGCTTCCTCTTAAAACACTAATAAGAGACTAGAAAACCACTTGGTCAGTCCACTATTTCTCAGACATTGTTTTGGTCCCCAATCACAAAATCATTCAACAAATCTTTATTGTGCACCTACTATGTATCTAGAAGTACCTGGTTTGTCTTCAAGACCCTCCCAAAGAACTCTAATTTTCCTCTCTATTTCCTGTTTTTTTTTTTTTTTTTTTTTTTTTATGATAGTCACAGAGAGAGAGAGAGAGAGAGAGGCAGAGACACAGGCAGAGGGAGAAGCAGGCTCCATGCACCGGGAGCCCGATGTGGGATTCGATCCCGGGTCTCCAGGATTGCGCCCTGGGCCAAAGGCCGGCGCCAAACTGCTGCGCCACCCAGGGATCCCTACTTCCTGTTCTATGTAAGATATGTGCAACTCAAAAATTTTTTAGCCAAAATTTGGTAAGTGCAGTTGTCATAGACATGATTTTTTTAAATCTATATATTTTTCTCCCACAGACTAAAGACTTTTTTCTTAAATGGTGATACTATTCCTTAATCAATTCCCTGAAGCTGTCTTCAGGGCTAGTCTTGCTTCTTTGCAAAGAGCACCCTTTACTCTGAATTGTGAGGAAGGCAGATGAACTTCTGCTATCTTCAAGGCAAGGTGGTGGATTAGTTTGTAGTCAGACTCTGCTGTTCTTTTTCTGGTGACAACCTCCACGCTATTGCAAAGACTGCACACATGGGGCTTGGCCTTCAGGGGCAGTAGGCAAACCAACAGCCTAGCAGATGCATGTGGAGTAACAGAAGATTAAAGACAGAAAAGTACATGACAGCCAGATTTCCAGTGCTGCAAATATTTGGACAAAGAGTTTAAATGTCATTCTGTGAGCAAGATAGAGCCACTGAAATTATGCCAACAAACCCCAATGAAATCCCCAAGGCATAAGCACCAGAAACACAAGTGAAAACATTTTTAATTAAAAAAAAGAGAAAGTTTTCTGCCAACCTGGAAGCAAATTTTCTAAAGCAAAGACCCACTCAGAGTTTCCTACACATAAGATCATATCATCTGAGGAGGAGGAGGAGTTCAGCAAGATGGAAGAGTAAGAGGTCTTGGCCCTCATACCCCTGCAGAAACAATGAGTGAACAACTATTCATGGATGTAAATAGTTCTGGGAGAGCTCCCAAGTAAACTGAGAAGCAGCAACAATCCAGTGGAGGACAAAAAACCAAGGATGGACATGTAGAAAAGTAGAGTTGACCCACTTCAACAAATCGGAGGATTAGGGGCATCAACTTCTGTGCTGTCAAAAATCCACAAGTAACTACTAACTCTCCCAAAACATAACTATTAATAGCCTACTGTTGACCAGAAGCCATACTAATAACAAACCACCTATTAACACTTATTTTGTATATTATATGTATTATATGCTGTATTCTTACAAGAAAGCTAAAAAAGGAAAGTGTTAAGAAAATCATAAAGGAAATGCATTTATAGTACTATATAGATATAGATATATAGATATAAACTATATATCTGTGGGCCTGTGCAGCTTAAACCTGGGTTGTTGAAGCATCCACTGTACTGGCGTGTTTTACCTGCATCACTATTTCTCATACTGGCACCACTCAGCTGCAAGAAGTCCTCCAGGCACAGCTTCTCCCTGAGAAGGAAAAGGAGGGCAGGAGACTCCAAAGGCCTGCACACCTAGGACCCCAGCAGCTTTTCCACTGCTGCAGACATTTCTGCTAAGAGGCTAATACCCAAACTACATAAGGAACTCATACTAGTAAATAGAAAAAAAATTTTTAAATGGCCAAAGGACATATATAGATATTTCTCAAAAGAAGACCTACAGATGGCTACAAAAGGTAGATGAAAATTAGAGAGGGGGACAAACCATGAGAGACTACTAACTCTGGGAAAGAAACAAAGGGTTGCAAAAGGGGAGGTGACTGGGGGGATGGTGTAACTGGGTGATGGGCACTGAGGAGGGCACGTGATGGGATGAGCACTGGGGGTTATACTATATGTTGGCAAATTGAATTTAAATTAAAAATGTAAAAAAAAAGTTATATGAAAAGGTACTCAACATCACTCATCACCAGGGAAATGCATATCAGAACTACAACAAGATACTAGCTCACTCACATCTGTCTCAGAATGTTAGTATCAAAAAGTCAAGAAATAAGTGTGAGCAAGGACCTGGAGAAAAGGGAACCATCATGCACTGTTGGTGGGAATGTAAACTGGTACAGCCACTATGGAAAACAGTACAGAGTTTCCTCAAAACACTACAAATAGGACTATCCTATGGTCCAGTAATTCCACTTCTGCACGTATACGTCCAAAGAAAAATGAAATTAGTACTTCAGAAGATTTGCACTTCTATATTCACTGTAGCATTATTCATATTGACCTAGATATAAAAAACAACCTACATGTCCATAAATGGATGAATGGATGAAGAAAGTACGGTGCATATATGCAACAAATGCTATTCAGCCTTAACAAAGAAAGTTCTGACATTTTGCAACAACATGGATGAATCTGGAGGACATCACAGTAAGTGATGAGCCAGAGAAGGCTCCATGACCTCACTTACATATGGAATTTAAAATAATCACACTCAGAGAAGCAGAGAGGAGAATGATGGTTGCCAGGGGCTGAGACGAGGAAATGGGAAGATTCTGGTCAAGGGATACAAAGCTGCAGTTACGCAAAAATGAGTAAATTCTGGAGTTCTAAACTAGAGCACTGTGACTATAAAACAGTACTGTCTTGTGTACTTGAAATTTGCTAAGAGAGTAGATTTTTTTTGTTTTGTTTTGTTTTGTTTTGTTTTAATATGAGAGAGAGACAGACAGAGGGGGAAGCAGGCTCCATGCAGGGAGCCCGATGTGGGACTCGATCCCAGGACTCCATGATCACGCCCTGAGCTAAAGGCAGATGCCCAACTGCTGAGCCACCCAGGCATCCCTAAGAGAGTAGATCTTAAGTGTTCTCTACACACACACACACACACACACACACACACACACAGATAAGTATGCGAAGAAAATGGATATGTTAATTAATTTGTGGTGAAAAATCTCACAGTGCCTACCTATATCCAAACATCAAGTTGTACACCTTACACAAGTTTTGTCAATTATACCTCAGTATAGCTGGGGAAATTTTCTTTTAATTTTAAAGAAAGAAACTCAAACATAAATACAATGAAGAAAATAATCTCTCTACATTAAATTGGCCTATACATATTTTGTACACTGCTTATTTTGTATGAATGAAGAAGCATGTGCATCTCCCAAGCCTCTGGCAGCAGTAGGTCCCTGAGGCACCAACGCCAGAAAAGTTGATTTGGTTTCTACAGAAGGAAGATGCTCAGAGGAGAAAAGTATTGACCAGGAAGATGGAGTGACAGAGTAGCTGAGTCAGAATTAGAGTTCACGCACTTGGCCTCCCCATCCCTTGGCCTCCCCACCCCTGTGTCTAGACAGAGGCCTGTGGGTCTGGCCGATTGTTCACAAAGAGCTGTCTACTGTCCCTTAGTGAGAAGGCCACAGGGGCTGGATACCTGCATGCAGAGAACACAAAAACCTCTCTCTGTCCCAGAAGAGGCCCCTACTACACTCCCAGGGGAAGCAGAAGAGCAAGTACCCATTCCTCCCATCAGAACAAAAATTTTTTGTGACTACACCCAGGTAATTTCTGCCTGGGATGAATCAGCCCAGTGGGGCCCTCCAAATAGTTCTTGGTGTTTTAATGTATTTGTTACATTGATTTTTAGAATGAATTTGAGACCAGTTTTATTTTTGGTCAATGCAGTATTCTTAGCCTTTTCATAAGAAGTAAGGTTCCTTCTGATGCAGGAAAGTGATTAGTGCCTCTAATCTATGCTCACAAACTCATGGTTTCTGTGTCACGAGCCCACCATTTCTTTTAAAGCAAACTCTATTTTTTTCTAGACATCCTTGCCTTATATTACTGTAAATCTTACACACATTCCCTCCAGATGTGTGTGGGAACTCTGAGAATAAATCTATGTCCATTTTGGTTTCTTTGTTCATGTCACAGCTTCTGTGACAAAAGCATATTTAAAACATTCATCTATACTTACGTAGTCTATTTATAGCAGTGTGTGATGGTCTGACTTATAAAAATGGGATGAAAGTGTTTAATTAATTTAATACAGATTCTGATTTCCAGAGAACAAACTTTTGCCCTTGATCACTGAGCTTAACCCTCTTCTCTAGATCTTCTATCATCTTCATAGAAAGGGAGCACGAAGGCAGATGGCCATGGCCTCCTAAAATTATAAAGGCATCTCATTGCATTTCAGAACTGGAGGATACTTAGCTATCCTGACCCCTTAGTTTGTGTTTAAGGAAACAAAAGCTTCTGAAAGACAAGTGGTCTCCCCTGAAGTCACAGCTAGACAATGATGGAGAGAGATTGCCATTTCTGAGCTCCTCTTCTGGGTCATTATGACCCAATCCATTGCTTCCTCAACCATGCAGAGCAAGATAAATTCCAAATTTTCCATACCAGAGCTTTGGCTTAGAAAAGGGAAGTTGGGTGAAGAATCAATACGTAAGCAGCTTATATATCAGGGAGAGAGAAGATACACACACAACCCCTTGAGTCAGGTATTATAATTTATATCCATTTCACTGCCTCGTTTTACAGCCAATTAGCCAAAGCAGAATTTGAACCTCGGTCGCTCTAATTTCAAAGCTCCTCCAGCTTTTAACCTGACAGCACGCTTTTTCTAATTCTCTCCCTTTTCAAACTAAACTGTCCATACTCTTTCCATGTGAGGCCATTCCCTCCATGTTACACCACCAACCATTTCCTCATTGAACCTACATTCCGCCTTATCAGCATGAAATAGTCCCTGTCCCTGTCCTCAGGACAGTCTAGCAAGTTCTCTTTCTTCAGCACCTTCTTTAATTTTTCATCATGCCCAGTAACAAAAGCAGGGGTGGGCAGGCGAGTGTGTATAGCTTCCATGTTACTCTCACTCCTCCCTCAGAACTGCTTTACCCATCATCTTAACAAGGGAGTCCATTTACAGAAGACGTAGCAATGAGAAAATATCCAGACCACTATGCCTTTTTTACTCCCTTCCAGGCCAGCAGAGAGGAGCACAAGCAATTCCTTCAAAGGCAGAACAAGTTATAAAATGGTGGTGTAGCTTCACCTTAAAGACATAGCTTCCCCACACTGTGTCATAGACAGGATGACAGCACCTATGCCCCTGATGCTGGTGATTAGCCTTACTGACCCAAGATTCTCAAGGAGATCCCTTGAAATAAAATTATACTGATCGTAAAAATTCTCTTCCCAGTAGTTGTTTTCTGGAGCCATTTTGCCAGATTTCATAAAAGGGGTGTTCAAATTCTGTTCACCCCTCTGTTATAGACTGTGTCCCCCCCAAATTCACATGTTGAAACCTAACCCACAGGTATTTAGACTGTGAGGGTGAACCCCTCATGAATGGCATTAGTGTCCTTATAAAAGAGACTCCAAAGAGACCCCAAAGAGTTGCTCTTTGCAAGTACACAGCAAGAAGATAGCTACCTACAACCCAAAAGAGAGCCTTCACCAGAACTCAGCCCTGTTAATATCTTAATCTCCTACTTCCAGGATCAGGAACTGTGAAAAACACAGTTCTGTTGTGTATGAGCTACCCAGTCTGTGGTATTTTGCAATAGCAGTCCAAATAAACTAAGAAATTCTCCAAAGCTGAATGTCTCTGGCACTTTATATAGCCTAGCAAATTATTTGCTCCTCAGTCTTTAGGGAGAGACATCAAGTGACCAAAGGATGAGATGAGAGCCCTCTGATTACACAAGCAACTGGTATTTGGGGGTAGAAATGGCACCTAGGCAAGGCTGCCCCAAGTATATGTCATTACCCATAGAGTGTGACCCTAGGGCTGCTTGAAAACCTTCCTTTACAGTTCAAAACACTCCTACAAAAACAAGATCCCACAGACTGATGCTTGGTCAGAGTTGCTAAGAACTTGGAATGAGCCAGCCAGTAAACAGAAATATCTGATAACCCAAGATCACTGAAAGGAAGGAAAAGGCACAAGAGGAGGCCGGAAGAAAAAGACCTTTTTAGACATTGCAATTTTTCTGACCTTCAGAACTACTAGAGCTGTGAGTTTTTGTGAAGTATTTTCACCCATAGCAGTGTGAGGAAGGGAGACACAGCTACTCTTTATAGAAACTGGAGGCACAATAGAATAAAAAGGACTAGCTGTCCTTTTTCTTCATATACTTTGAGCTTGGTATGTGTGGAGAAAACCTTTACTGATGCTAGGTAACAACAGAGCCCTAGGACTACAGTGGGTAGTGGCAGGAAATGGAAATGTAGTCTTAGCAAATTGGTATTCCAAATACCTGACCTCAAGATTGGATCTCCATGGGAAGGTCATCATGAGCCTCCAGGCACCATAATGATATCCACATGTCATGACAATTCCTCCCGTAGTACCCATAGGCTACCCTAAATGAGTATTGGCACCATTTCACTTACTCATCCACCCATTCATTCATTGATTCATTCTTCAGAAAACCTGGAACACATTCTCCATCTTGAAGTTTAATTTCACAGCATTCGAGTGCTGAACATAGGTCAAATATGGTGCTAGATATGAGGGAATGAATCACTGAGGAAGATGCACAATTTCTACCTTTGTGACATGTACAGTAGTCAAACATACAATTTGCATCATGATAAATATAAAGTATGAAACACAGGGTGTGCTGGGAATGCAGGGGATGGGGGTTGTAAATTAAATAGTGGGTCAAGGAAGGCCTCCTTGGTAAAGAGGCATTTAAAGTGACGTGAATGGAAGGACAAACATATGGTCTCATTCATTTGGGGAATATAAAAATAGTGAAAGGGAATAAAGGGGAAAGGAGAAAAATGAGTGGGAAATATCAGAAAGGGAGACAGAACATGAGAGACTCCTAACTCTGGGAAACAAACTAGGGGTGGTGGAAGGGGAGGTGGGCGGGGGGTGTGGGGGTGACTGGGTGACGGGCACTGAGAGGGGCACTTGATGGGATGAGCACTGGGTGTTATGTTGGCCAATTGAACACCAATAAAAAATAAATTTATAATTTATAAATAAAATAAATAAATAAATAAATAAATAATAAATAATAAATAAATAGTAAATAAATAATAAAGTGACATGAATGATGCAAAGAGGGAGGGAAGTTCCAAAGACCAGAAGGTGAAGGAGAATGCAGTGGGTTTGGGGGACTAAGGAACATCTGGAAAATCTGAGGTGAAGAGGAAGGGGGCAATAAGCAAGCCTGCCAGCATGTCGGAGCCCAGGAGGCTAGACTTGATCCTACAGAAAACCGGAGGTGAGCAGTAGGAAAGCAACATGATCAGATTTCAAGTTGGGGAAAGTGAAGCTAAAAAAAGGTACTGAGAAGGCAAGGGGCACCTTCTGGGTGCCTGTTATTGCACCATACCCAATTCTCAAGTAGATTATTTTGTTTGCTATTACCTGTGGCTTAAAATTATGTAAATTATTTTTATATAAATGATCCAAAGTCAAGCTACTACTAAAAACTTACTCAAAAAAGCATTTGCCTACTCTAATAAAGAAAGACCTCTAAGAACTGATAGGGAGTGCTTTCTACGAGACAGTGGTAGGTGAAAAAAAGAAAAATGCAAGAATATACAGTTGACCCTTGAATAGCACCATTGTTGGGGCACCAACCACCCTTCCCTGCAGTTGAAAATCTGCATATAACTTTTGACTCCCCAAAAACATTACAATGCCTACTGTTGCCTGGAAGCCTTACCAAGGACATTAACCAGTTGATTAACACATATTTTGCAGATTATATGTATTATATACTGTATTCTTACAATAAAGTAAGCTAGAGAAAAGGTCATTAAGAGAGTGATAAGGAAGAGAAAGTACATTTATAGCACATACTGTGATCTGCATCTAAGTGAACTTGTGCAGTTCAAAGCAATATTGTTCAAGGGTCAGCTGTATATAGTATGCAATACTTTTCTTAAAAGGGAAAATCCATACACATTTGTTTATCATTGCAGGAAGAAGCACAGAAAGGAGAAGCCAAAAAATACCAAAGGTAGTTACCCACAAGGGTAAAAGTGACAAAAGAGATTTGGGAAAGAATGGTATTCTCTAAGAACACCTCTTATATAATTTTGACTTTGGAAAATATGCTTTGACTTGGAAATTCTACATATTCAAAAAGAAAAATCAGAGTAGAATAGGAAGAGAGATAAAGATCTATAACTGAAAGCAAACTAAGACAAATTAGTCCAATTGTATTTCAAATGAACAAGATAACCTCATCAAAGGAGAAGGAAAGAAAAGTAATAAGGAAAAGAAAAAGGGAAGAGAAAGAAAGAGAACTAATCCAAGTAACTCATGAACACAGTATTTATTTTTTTTAAAGATTTTATTTATTTATTCATGAGAATACACAGAGAGGAGAGAGAGAAGCAGAGACACAGGCAGAGGGAGAAGCAGGCTCCATGCAGGGAGCCTGATGTGGGACTCAATCCCGGGTCTCCAGGATCACACCCTGGGCTGCAGACAGTGCTAAACCACTGAGCCACCAGGGCTGCCCTGAACACAGTATTTAAATAAATATCCTGAGTCCAGGAAGAATGGATTGAAGAATTGCAAACAAGTCCGGAACTCCTTTTCGGTATTTTGTTTTAACTACAGTAGTATCAGCAAAGCAATTCTGACAGTGCTTTAGATGTAATACAGGGTTGAACAAATGATTGAATATGTTGACACTGGAGGCAAGGTTCTCACTGTGGAAGAAGGGACATACAGAGATTGAAGGGAAAGAGATGAGAAAGAACTTGGCCGATAAGCTGGAATTGAATCAGTATGGGCTCATAATTTCTAACATGTACATGCTTAGAAGTACTCTCATTTCTATGCTGATATACATATGTGCATATATATGTGCATATACATGAGTATGTATGTTTCTCATGTGCCTATAGTCTCAATTCTTTCTGCTGAAAAAGCCAAGGATTAAAGACACCCAGTGGCAAGGAGCACTCCGGTCTTAGTCTCCAATACTATTCTTCATTAAAGGAACCAGAGTTCCTTAGAGAAATGGCTGATTATATGGCTGGTGTGGTGTGAGCCAGGACTTCTTGTCATATCACAAAGTAATGAAGTACTCAAAAGAAATGATAGGAGTGTGTCACAAGGCACCAGATGGAAGGAGCTCCCACTGATCACACCAGGGACAGTCTGGGCATCAAAATAATGTAGCATAGTGACTGGGTGATGGTCACTGAGGGGGGCACTTGATGGGATGAGTACTGTGTGTTCTACTATATGTTGGCAAATCGAACTCCAATAAAAAAATATACAAAAAAAAACACAAAATAGTGCAGCATAGTAATGAATTATAAATCACTGAAAATGAGGAATGTGTTAGTCCATAAACCCATTAATAAATAGATAAACAAGTGAAGAAGTAGAATGCTGAGGACTGACTGGTAAATATGGAGACAGTATTAGAATTGGAAAGCATCATTTGGAGCAGGCAATAACCATCTGTGGATGCTAAATCTAGGGGGAAATTGTGATGAGGAACAGAATATTTGCACTGTCATAAAGTGTCTTTTCATAAATGGCTTCTTAGTTGCAAGGAAAGGGGAAAAAACCCAGTGATTAGTGGTATACAAACTGGGCAGTACTTTGACATCATCAATAAGGGATAAGAGAATCATAGGACCTCCAGACCATCTATACTAAGAAGGACATATCACCTATGTGGTACTCCAGCCATGAATCCCTAACCTCAATATAATCCTGATGAGAAAGCATCAGATGAGCACAAGTGTAAATTTTTTTTTAAGTTGAGAAAGAGAGGAGAATATTGTTCAAAATTATCAATGTCATAAAAGACAATGACTGGAAATGTTCAGATAAAAGGAGGCTGAAGAATCACAACTAAATCCAAAGCCTGCCCCTAGATTGGGTTCTATGTTGCAAGAAAATATACCATTATTGTGTCAATTGGCAAGATTTAAATATGGAAGGTTTATTAGCTAAAATATTGTATCACTGCAAGTTTATGAAGCTTATCACTGAACTATAATTTTGTAAGAGATTATCTTCATTCTTAGGAAATATACACTGAGGTGTTTAGGGATAAAGAGCCATAATGTATGTCATTTACTTTCAAATAGTTTGTAAAAAATACAAACAAGAGAGAACAAATGATAAAGCAAACGGGGCAAAACATTCAGAAAGGGTGAATCCAGTAATGAGTGTTTGGGTATTCTCTGTACTATTTTTGTTTTTGCAGTTTTTGCAAATTTGAAATTATTTCCATAAAAAAAATAATAGAATCATAGATTGTTAGTAATAGTTGCAGTGAGTCCTTTTTATTTTGCCCCAAATGTTGCCTTGGCATGCTGTGGTCATGGTGCAGTGGAAAGAACATCAGACTTAATGTCAGAAAACATGGTTTTGAGTGACTTTGGAAAGGCCACTTAAGGTCTTCTTAACATGGTTTGTACATTTGCAATATGGAAACAATAAGACACACTTCAGAAGCAAGGATTCTAAAATCAAAGATATTACATAAGGATACTGCATAAACTCTACTGTGTCATAACAAATCTCAGAAGGTCACCACAACCCATCCACCCTGAATTTCAAGGTAGAAAACTTGGGGTCCTCCTGCATGCTTCCCCTTCTCCCTCCTATATCTCCGACTTCTTGTCAAGAAGTCTTGTCTTTGCTTCTCCCATCTGTCCTCTGCCCTCCACCTCTACTGCCTAATCTTAGTTCTAGTTCTCATTTCCTCCTGCTTGGACCAGGCAAGAGTGCATTAAGGGTCTCCCAGTTATAGTGCCAACCTCTCTGATGCATCCGTAGTGTGCCCAAAATCATTCTAACAGGCTAATATGATAGTATCATTCCTACCTCTCCTTCTTAGGTACCTTTATTTTTTTAAGATTTTATTTATTTTTCATGAGACACACAAAGAGAAAGAGAGGCAGAGACCAGACAGAGGAAGAAGCAGGCTCCACACAGGGAGCCCAATGTGGGACTCGATCCCGGGTCCCCAGGGTCACACCCTGGGCGGAAGGTGGTGCTAAACCACTGAGCCACCTGGGCTGCCCTCTTAGGTACCTTTAAAGCAATGGTTCTGACCTTTTGTGAATGCAATTTGTCATACAATGTCAAAGGGGGCATGGACTCCCCGAAGTCTCCCTGTTGAGCCTAAATTAATAACCCTGGGTATTACAGTTCTTCATTTTCTTTCACATCTGGGTCCTGACTCTCTCTCCATCTGCATTTTCCACTCTTCCTCCACCTACTTCCTAATTTCAACCACTTGCAGTCCATTAACTCTACTCTTGCTCACTTCCTGGCTTTATTTTTTTTTTTTTACTTTTTTTTTTTTTTTTTTACTTTTTTTTTTACTTTTTTTTTTACTTCCTGGCTTTAAGCCTGCAGTCGAACATGCCTAGAATAGGGTTGCCACTTCTTGCCTTGGCCAATTCCTAACCATCCTGCAATTCTCGATCCAAAATTGCCTTGTCTGGGAAACATTTCCTGACTCCTTCTAGCCAAATTAGAGGCCTTCCATTATGCTTCCATAGCACACTTTGCACACCTCTCCTCTGGCCTTTCTTTCTTTCTTTTTTTTTAAATTTATTTATTCATGACAGAAAGAGAGACAGAGACACAGGCAGAGGGAGAAGCGGGATCCATGCAGGGAGCCCGACGTGGGACTTGATTCCGGGTCTCCAGGATCACGCCCTGGGCTGAAAGTGGCACTAAATCACTGAGCTATTAGAAATGACAAATACCCACCATTTGCATCAACGTGGATGGAACTGGAGGGTATTATGCTGAGTGAAGTAAGTCAGTCGGAGAAGGACAAACATTATATGTTCTCATTCATTTGGGGAATATAAATAATAGTGAAAGGGAAAATAAGGGAAGGGAGAAGAAATGTGTGGGAAATATCAGAAAGGGAGACAGAACGTAAAGACTGCTAACTCTGGGAAACGAACTAGGGGTGGTAGAAGGGGAGGAGGGCGGGGGGTGGGAGTGAATGGGTGACGGGCACTGGGTGTTATTCTGTATGTTAGTAAATTGAACACCAATAAAAAAAATAAATAAAAAATAAATAAAAAAATAAAATAAAATAAATAAATCACTGAGCCACCCGGGCTGCCCTACCCTGGCCCTTCTTATACTGGTCTGTCTCTGCCACCAGACTGAACTCCCTGAGGATAGGGACAATGAGTGTACCGTTAGCCCCTAGAATCATGCCTAGCACATCACAGGTGCTCAATAAATACATAGTGAATGCATACATGAAATACTAAGTAGAAGTGCTATTATAAGGCATCATTCCTCTTCCTTTTCTCCAAAAAGGCCAATCCTCAATAGTCAATGATGATGTAAAGACAGGAAAAACAATATAACTAGAATGCTGATATGATCCAAAAATTCCCTCTTAAACATTTGGTTCAAGCCATCAAGCATTTTTCCAGAACACGGGGCAAATATCATCAATACTGAGAGACCACTGATCCTCTTCATACACTCTAACAAGATGATCCCTTAAAAAAATACAAGTTGTAAACTCAGAAGGATAATAATTTGCTGCCTTAAGATCCCCTGACTACATTAAAAACGTCGATATAGGTCTACAATCACAAGTCACAATCTTCACTCTCAAATTTCAAATAAGATACTTAAAATGTCAATAGACTGTAAATCCAAAGACTTGTTCACTCATGGGAGCAATTACCTTTTGTAAAGGAAATGCAGCAGTCTGCTCATTATTCATCTCTAGTAGAGATGATTTTAATTGCAATAGTAAAATGGTCAAAGAGAAGGAAACAATAAGGAAACCTGAAAGAAGAAGAGGCAAAATTATTTACCTAAATTTATTAAAAATTAGAGGTAGAAAGTATACTAGGTTTAAATGTTTTCTTTTAATGTAAGGAAAAGCCCTAGAAGATTAGAAATAGGCTATTTTACTTACAAACAATTAGAAGGGAAAAACAGAACAAAGTTTTAAAAAAAAGAACAATTCAAAGAAGAATAGTAAAAGGGAAAAATAAATCCAGGCATGACACAAATCATAATATATGCCAATGAGTTCAATCTTTCTGATAAAGGATAGAGTCTCAGGTTGATAAAGAAAAAAGAGGGATCCCTGGGTGGCGCAGCGGTTTGGCGCCTGCCTTTGGCCCAGGGCGTGATCCTGGAGACCTGGGATCGAATCCCACATCGGGCTCCCGGTGCATGGAGCCTGCTTCTCCCTCTGCCTGTGTCTCTGCCTCTCTCTCTTTCTCTCTGTGTGACTATCATAAATAAATAAAAAAAAAAAATTAAAAAAAAAAAAAAGAAAAAAGAAAAAAAGTCTGTCGAATGCTTTTGAAGAGGGGTAGATCTATAACAGATAACAAGACATTTTGAAGAAAAGAAGATAAGACATACTAGTCAAATGGAAAAGAAAAGAAAGGTAAAGTAAGGAACAGTGGAAACGAAGAGAGGGAGGAACAGACAAACTCAGGTTAGTAATACTGATGCCACACAAAACAGAATTGAAACAAATACATTCCACATTGAAGAAAAACATGAAAATACATGCAAAAACAAGGATTTAAAAAGAATATAAAAAGCAAAACTGATAAAAATGAAAGACAAATTCATTGTCACAATGGAAAGCATTAAAATACCCATGTCTTAAACAAGAATAAGTAAGGACAGAGAATATTTCAACAACAGAATTAAGAATTTTGACCTAATATATAAAAAGAGAACTTTATAGCCAATAAACATTGAATATACACTCTTTCCAGGGAAAAATGTACCTTACCTCACAGAGTTACTATGAGAATTAAATGAGTTAACATATGGAAAATACTTAGTGTGGGGCACCTAGTAAATACTCAATAGGTTCATGCTATTGTTATTCTCAAAATTTGCCAATGAAAATGTCAACAAAGTCTACAAAGCAAAAGTCATAAAGCTGTAGCCCTGACCACAATCAGAAAGTAGCAGTAGGAAGATAGCAATGATATTCTAGCTACATGGGGAGTTTAAAACAGACTTGCAATCAAAATGAAATTTATAAATTATCTAGACATGAATGACAATAAGAATATATAGGTTAATATCTGTGGGATATCCCATAAAAGTTCTCAAAGAAAAAATGTAACTTAAGTTTATATGTTAGGGGATCCCTGGGTGGCGCAGCGGTTTGGCGCCTGCATTTGGCCCAGGGCGCGATCCTGGAGACCCCGGATCGAATCCCACGTCGGGCTCCCGGTGCATGGAGCCTGCTTCTCCCTCTGCCTGCATCTCTGCCTTCTCTCTCTCTCTCTCTCTGTGACTATCATAAATAAATTTAAAAAAAAATTTTTTTTTAAAGTTTATATGTTATAAAACAGGGAAGATAAATAAATGAAACGTGGTTTTATTAAACAAACCACCAAAAATAAAGTCCTTATCTGCTAGAAATACAACCTAAAGTACTCAAGTGAAAAATATGACATCTGGAATTTGCTTTAAAATATTCCAGAAAGAAAAAGTTTAAAAGGAGATGAAACACAACCTGCAGAATTTTGATGTCTGTTGAAACTAGGTGACTGATGTCTAGGGATTGTTTTTTTTTTTTTTTTGTAGCATCTTCTCCACTTCCATGTATGTGAAAATTTCCACATTAAAAGTGTTTTAGTTTCAGGTGTTAAAAAAAAATACTTAAAAATGAACTAAGAAGAAGTCTAGATTTTTTTTAAATATTTTATTTATTCATGACAGACACAGAGAGAGAGAAAGAGAGAGAGAGAAAGGCAAAAGCACAGGCAGAGGGAGAAGCAGGCTCCATGCAGGGAGCCCAACGTGGGACTTGATCCTGGGTCTCCAGGATCACACCCCGGGCTGAAGGTGGCACTAAACCACTGGGCCACCAGGGCTGCCCAAGAAGAAGTCAAAATAGCAAAGAAACATTAAAAATTAAAAGAAAATTATACTGATAAAAAACAGAAATTAAGAAAAATTATATAGTATACTTCATGAATAAATCCAAATTTTGGTTTCTTAAGTAAAAAAATTGGCTACTTGTTAACAACTGAGCTTCTATGGATTATAATTACAAAAACAAAAGGAAATGATAGATATTAAAGTTATAAAAATATATCATGTATAATTACATCTCAATAAATTTGGAAATCTAAATGAAATGGATCATATCCTAGAAAAAACATAAATCATTAAAATAGACTTTAAGAAATAGGTTTTAAAAAAATCTATTAATCCTGACCAAGTGGGATTTATTTATGCAAGGATAGTTCAACATATAAAACTCAGTTAATGTAATATATCACATTAACAGAATTAAAGGGGGAAAACACATGATCATCTCAATAATATCGGACAATCATTTGACAAAATTTAACATCCTTTCATGATAAAAAAATGGAAGTAGAAGAAAACTGTCTCAAGATATAAAAGCCATATATGAAAACCCCAAAGTTAATATCATATTCAATTGGAAAAGACTGAAAATTTGTCCTCTAAGACCAGGAATAAGACAAGGATATCTGCTTTCACCACTTCTATTCAACACAATACTAGAAATCTTAGCTAGAGCAATCAGGCAAGAAAAGAAATAAAAGGCATCAAAATTACAAATGAAGAAGTAAAATTATCTCTGCAGTAATATGATCTTATATGTAGAATCCCCACCCCCCCACACACACACATACAAACTATTATAACTAATAAATTAATTAAGCAGAATTTCAGGATAAAAAAAAGAATTTCAGGATAAAAAAATCAACACATAAAAAAGCCATTGTATTTCTCTATGCTAACTATAAACAATCTAAAAAAGAAATTAGGAAAACAATTCTACTTACTACAGCAGCACTAAAGAGAATATAATACTTAAGTATAAACTTACTAATTAGATAAAATATATGTACAGTGAAAACTACAAAATATTGCTGAAAGCAAATAAAGACATAAATAAAGTAAACATCTCATGTTTGTGAATTGGAAGGCTTAATATTGTTAAGATGTCAACATTCCCAACACTACCTACAGATTTACTGCAACCTCTATTAGAACCCAATAACGGTTTCTGCAGAAAAAGAAAAAAAAATCTAAAACTTATATGGAATATCAAGGGACCCTGAATAGCCAAAACAAAATCATGAATAAAAACGAAATTAGGGACACGGTTTTCTCAGTGGTTGAGCCACTGCCTTCAGCCCAGGGCATGATCCCAGAGTTCCAGGATCAAGTCCCACATCAGGCTTCCTGCAAGGAGTCTGCTTCTCCCTCTGCCGTGTCTCTGCCTTCTCTCTGTGTCTCACATGAATAAATAAATAAAATCTTTGGGAAAAAAAGAAATAAAATTAAACATCTTACACACTTCATGATTGCAAAACTTATTTAAAAGCTACAGTAATCAAAGCAGTGTGGTATTAGCCTAAACAGACATATAAACCAATGTAATAGAATAGAGAGGCCTGAAACAAACCCTCACATCTATGGTTAAATGGTTTTTTCAACAAAGGTGATAACACTATTCAATGGAGAAAGGACAGTTAATTCAACAAATGACATTGGAAAACCTGGATATCCACATACAAAAGTATAAAGTTAGATCCTTATCTTAAACCACATACAAAAATTGAAATGGATCAAAGACCTAGACATAAGACCTAAGGCAATAACATTCTTATAAGAAAACATAGGGAGATATCTTCATCACATTAAATTTGACAATGATACCTTGGATATGACACCAAAGGAAAAGGTAACAAAAGTAAAAATAGATAAATTAGATTAAATCAAGATTAATAATTTTTGTGCATCAAGGGACACAATCAACAGAGTAAAAAGGCAACCTATATAATGGGAGAAAGCATCTATAAATCACATATTCCATAAGGGATTAATATCCAGAATAATGAAGAACTCCTAACTCAATAGCAACAACAAAAAACAAGTAATCTGGCTTAAAATGGGCAAAGGACTTGAAAACATATTTCTCCAAAGTATAAATACAAATGGCTGGCAAGTACATGAAAAGATGGTCAGCATAAGTGATCATTAGGGAAATGCAAATCCAAACTGCAATGAAGAGGAAGGTTCAAAAAAAAAAAAAAGAGGAAGGCTCAAGGTAGCAGAAAGAATTAAAAGAAATGAAGGTGGCTTAAGGGACCTCTGAGACATGAAGTATCTTAATATCCATATTATAAGTAACCCAGAAAGAAAAAAAAAGATGCAGAAAAGTTATTTTAAGACAAATAGCTGAAATTTTTCCTCATCTGGAGAAGGAAACAAACATTCAGGTTCAGAAAGTAGGTGTCTCAAACAAGATGAACCTGAAGACATACACACTAAAATACATCAGAATTAAAATGTCAAAAATTAAAGATAAAGAGAGAATCATAAAAACAGTAAAGAAAAGCAATTAATTATGCAGAGAGAACCCCCCCACCCCTCCATGAGACTATCAGCTAAGTTTTCAGCAAAAATGTAGCAAGACCAGAAGGGAGTGGTAAGATATATTCAAAGTACTGGAAGGAAAAAAACCTACAACCAGAAACACTACACAGCAAGGTCACTGTTCAGAATTGAAGGAGCAATAAAGGTATTCCAAATAAGCAGAAGCTAAAGGAGTTTATTATCAATAAATAGGCTTTACAGAAATAATAAGGGACTTCTTTAAGCAGAAAAGACCATTACTAGCACTAAAAAAATATATGAAAGAAAAAAATCTTACTGGTAATGCAGACATATAAAAAGGGCCATAAATCAACCACTTATAAAGCTAGTATGAGAAGTAAAAGACAAAAGTAGTAAAAATCAATTAAATCTATAATAATTACTTAAGGAATAAACTAAGTAAAAAGATATAAACTATGACATCAAAAATGCAAAACATGGTCAGGGAGTAAAAATGCAGTCCTCTCAGAATGCATTGGAACTTAAATGATCACCAACTTAAAACATATATATACATATATCGGTTGTTATATCTGAACCTCATGGAAACCAAAAACCAAAAACCTATGATAGATGCACAAAAATAAAGAGAAAAGAATGCCAAACATAACATTGAAGAAAGTCATCAATTACAAAGGAAGAGCAAGAGAACAAAGAAGAACTATGAAAGGAAGCAAAAAACAATTACCAAAGCGATGGTAAATATAAACTTATCAGTAATTACTTAAAATGTAAATGGAATAAAGCTCCAACCAAAATGAATAACTAAATGAATAAAAAAACAAACCTATCTGTATGCTGCCTACAAGAGGCTCACTTCATATCTGAAGATACCCACAGCCTGAAAGTAAAGGGATGGAACAAGATATTCCATTTAGGTGGAAATGAAAAGAAAGTGGGGGTAGCAATACTTACATCAGAAAAAACATATTTCTAAAAAAAAAAAAAAGAGCTTTAACAAGAGACAAAGAAGAGCATTGCATAATGATAAAGGGATCAATCCAACTAGAAGATATAATACTTGTAAATACCTAAACACCCATTACAAAAGCACCTAAATATATAGGGCAAATATTAACAAATGCAAAGAAAGAAATTTACAGTAATGTAACAATAGTAGAAGAATTTGACATTTTATCTACATCAACGGATAGCTTATCCAGACAAAAAATTAATAAGGAAACAGGGGCTTTGAATCACATATTAGACCAGATGAACTTAATATATATATATGGGAACATTTCATACAAAAACAGTGGAAAACACATCTTTCTCAACTTCACCTGGGACATTCTGCAGGACAGATCACATGTTAGGCCACAAAAGAAGTCTCAATAAGTTTGAGAACAGTGCAACCATATCAAGCTTCTTCTCAGACCACAGTTGTATGAAACCAAAAATCAACTAGAAGAAGATAACGGGGGGGGGGGGGAGAAATAAAAATATGGAGACTAAAAAACATGCTACTAAACAACCAATGAGTCAATGAAGAAATCAAGAGAAAATGAAAAAAGAAATACCTGGAGACAACTGAAAATCAAAATACAATCCTCCAAAATCATTGAGATGGTGACAGAGCAGTCTAAGGGGGAAGTTTACAGAGATACAGGTCCTACATCAAGACATAGAAAAAGTCTCAACCTAATCTTACATCTAAAGTTCCTAGAAAAAGGAAAACAAACAAATCCCAATGTTATAGAAGAAAGGAATAAAAACCAGAGTGGAAATAAATGAGAGACACTGCCCCCCCCCAAAAAAAGACAAACAAAAGCACAATAGAAAAGATTACTGAAACTAACAGCTAGTCCTTTGGAAAGATAAGCAAAATTGAATTGTCAAGAGAAAAAAGAATGCATCCTAAGTTTTATAGTAGCATTATCTACAATAGCAAAACTATGGAAGCAGCCCAAATATATACGGATTGATGAATGATTAAAGAAGATATGGCATATATATATACAATGAAATATTACTCAGCCACCAAAAAGAATGCAATCTTGCCATTTGTAATGATGTGGATAGAGCTAGAGTATTATGCTAAGCAAAATAAGTTAGTCAAAGAAAGACAATTGCAACATGATTTCACTCATAGGTGGAATCTAAGAAACAAATGAGGAAAGGAGGGAGAAAAAGAGAGGGAGAAACAAACCAAGAAACAGACTCTTAACTATAGAGAACAAACTGCTGGTTACCAAAGGGGAGTTGGGTGATGGATGGATTAAATAAATGATGGGGATTAAGGAATGCATTTGTTGTGATGAGCAACAGGTATTGTATATAATGTTGAATCACCATTTTATACACCTGAAACAAACAATGCACTGTATGTTAACTAACTGGAATTTAAATTGAAACCTGAAAAAAAAAGAGGGCCCAAATAAATCGAATTGGAAATGAAAAAGAAGTTATAATCAATACAACAGAAATATAAAGGATCACTACAAACAACTATACACCAACAAAAAATGGAACCTAAAAAATTGGATAAATTATTAGAAACATACAATTTCCCAAGACTGAATTAAAAATATAAAATTGAAACAGGGGGCAGCCCGGGTGGCTCAGCGGTTAAGCACTGCCTTCAGCCCAGGACGTGATCCTGGGAACCTGGGATGGAGTCCCATGTCGGGCTCCCTGCATGGAGCCTGCTTCTCCCTCTGCCTGTGTCTCTGCCTCTCTCTCTGTGTCTCTCTCTCTGTGTTTCTCATGAATAAATAAAATCTTTTAAAAAAAAAATAAAATAAAATAGAAACAGATTGATTACTAGGAATTACATTGAATCATTACTCAAAAATCTCCCAACAAACAAAAGACAAGGACCAGATGGCTTCACTGGTGAATTCTACCAAACATATAAACAAATATATGTATTACCCTATCCTTTCCAAACTATTTCTTCTTTCTTAAGATTTTATTTATTCATTCATGAGAGACAGAGATAGAGAGAGAGGCAAAGACACAGGCAGAGGAAGAAGCAGGCTCCTGCAGGGAGCCCGACATGGGACTCGATCCCAGGTCCCCAGGATCAGGACTGCAGAGCCACCCGGGCGGCCCCTTTTCAAACTATTTCAAAAACTCAGAGAGTAAACTATACTTCCAAACTCATTAAATGAAGTATTACCCTGGTACTTAAATCAGACACTATTTTAAAAAGAAAAAAGAAAAGAAAATTATAGGCCAATGTCCCTGATGAACATTGATGCAAAAATCCTCCACAAAATATTAGCAAACTGAATTCAACAACACTAAAAGAATCATACACTGTGATTCAGTGAGATTTGTTTCAGGATACAAGATTTGTTCAACATTCAGAAATTGATCAATGTAATATAAACCATATTAACAAACAGAAAGATAAAAATCATATAATCATCTCAATAGATAAAGAAAATGCAGGGTCTTGGGTAGTTATGTGATTCTGGCTCAAGTCATGATCTCAGCATTGTGGAATTGAGCCCCAAATTGGGCTCTGTGCTGAACATGGAGTCTGCTTACTCCCACTTGCATGCTGTTTTTCTCTCTAAATAAATAGATGATAGATAGATAGATGATAGATAGATAGATAGATAGATGATAGATAGATAGATAGATAGATAGATAGATAGATAGACAAACGCATTTGACAAAATTCAATATCCATTCATGATAAAAATTCTTAACAAAGTTAGAGAGCACACACCTCTCAATATGATGAAGGTAATACGTAACAAGCTCACAGATAATATCATATTCAATGGTGAAAAGTTGAGAGATTTTCCTCTAAGATAAGGAATAAGACAAGGACAGGGGATAAGACACTATCCCCACTTTTACTCAGAATAGAATGGGAATGTCTAGCCAAAGCAATTAGACAAGAAAAATAAAATGTATCAAACTTGGAAAAATTAAAAAAAAAAAAAAACTTGGAAAAGAAGAAGTAAAGCTGTCCCTTGTTGTGGAAAACATGATATTCTCTAAAGAAGACCCTAAAACATCCATCCAAAAATTATTAGAACTGATAAATAAATTAAGTGAAGTTTAAGGACACAAAATCAATAAACAAAAATCTGCATTTCTATACACTAAACTATGAGAAAGAGAAATTTTTAAAATAATTTTATTTATAATTTCATCAAAAAGAATAAAATGCTTAGGAAAAAGTTTAACCAAAGATGAAAGACCTGTACTCAGAAAACTACAAGACACTATAAAAGAAATTGAGAGAACACAAGTAAATGGCAAAATACATTGGGATCATGGATTGGAAGAATTAATACTGTGAAAATGACCACACTATTCAAAGCAATCTGCAATTCAATGCAATCCCTATCAAAATGCCAATGGTATTTTTCATAGAATTAGAATAAAAGTCATAAAATTTGTATGAAACCATAAAATACCCCAAAGAGCCAAAGCAATCTTTAGAGAAAAAAGCTGGAATTATCATGCTCCATTATTTCTAACTATACTACAAAGCTATAGTAATGGAAAGAGAATGATACTGGCACAAAAACAGACTCCGATTAAAGTAACAGAATTGAAAGCCCAGAAATAAACCCATACTTACATGGTCAATTAAACTATGACAAAGTTGGCAAGAATATACAATGGGGGACAGGCAGTTTTCCAATAAATAGTTTTGGGAAAATTGGACAGCTACATGAAAAAGAATGAAACCAGACCACCATTTTATAACATATACAAATATAAACTCAAAATGGATTAAAGACTTAAATATAAGACCTGAAACCATAAAACTCCTAGGGAAAAAAATAGCATGTAAGCTCTTAGATATTGCTCTTAGTGATATATTATTATATACTCAGGCAAGGACAACAAAGCAAAAACAAATAAGACTACAGCAAGCTAAAAAAACTTCTTCCCAGAAAAGGAAACATCAACAAAATGAAAAGACAACCTACTGAATGTGAGAAGATATTTACAAATGATATATCTGGTAAGGAGTTAACATACAAATTAATAAATAACTCATAAAACTCAATATAGAAAAAAACCAATCTGGTATAAAAATCAGCAAACGATCTGAATAGCCATTTTTCCAAAAAGACACACAATGGCCAACAAATATATGAAAAGAGGTCTATATCACTAATCATCAGGTAGATACAAATCAAAACCTGTCAATAAGAGATCATCTTACACCTCAGAGTAGCTCTTATCAAAGGCAAAAAGTAACAAGTGTTGGCAAGGATGTGGAGAATATGCACACGTATGTACTGTCAGTGGGACTATAAGTTGGTGCAGCCATTATGAAAACAGCATGGAGTTCCTCAAAAAATAAAAACTAGAATTACCATATATTCTAGTAGTTCCACTTCTAGGTATTTATCCAAAGAGAAAACCACAAATTTGAAAGGACATATGCGCCCCTATGTTTACTGCAGCATTATTTATAATAGCCAAGACATGGAAGTAACATGAATGTCCACTGATAGATGAATGGATAAAGATGTGGTATATTATATACAAGTATTCATTACTCAGCCATAACAAAGAATGAAATCTTGTCACTTCAACCACATAGAAGGACCTAGCAGGTATTGTGCTAGTGAAATAAGTCAGAGAAAAAAAAAAAAAAACTAACCACATGAATTCACTTACATGTGGAATCTAAAACACAAACCAACAAGCAAACCAAAAACAGACTTATAGATACAGAGAACAAACTGATGGTTACCACAGGTAGGGGGTGGAGCATGAATGAAATAGGTAAAGGGAATTAAGAAGTACAATCTTCCACTTATAAATAAGACATGGGGGTGTAATATAGCACAGGGAATACAGTCAATAATATTGTAATAATTTTGTATGGTAACAGGATAACTAGATTTATTAGGGTGGCCATTTCATAATGTATATAAACATCAAATAAGTTTGTTGTACACCTGAAACTAGTACCATACCATATGTCAATTATTCTTCAATTAAAGAAAAGAAAATGTGAAAATAATAATATTAAAATAAAAACTACAATAAGGTATAGTCTGGACATCCATTGAAATAGTTACAATAAAACAGACTATGACAAGTGTTGAAAAGGCTGTAGGGAAATTAAAACCCTTGTGTGCACCACTGGTGAGAACATTAAATGGTGCAATGCTATGGAAAACACTATGGTGGTTCCTCAAAACATTCAAATAAGAGAAGGAGCAGGAAAATGGTGATGGAACAGGAAGATGCTAGGCTTGCCTCATCCCACAAACACAACTAGATAACTATAGAATCATCCTAAATACCCCAGAAATCTATCTGAGGACTGGCAGAAAAACTCTACAACTAAAGGGACAGAAGAGGCCACGTGGAAGAAGGTAAGAAGTGCAGAGACATGTTTTAGGGGAGAAACAGATCATAGCTACTGCTGCAACAAGGGAGTTGTGGTCATGGAGAGGGGTGCAAAAGAGAGAGGAGCACAGAGGGAATGCACAAGGAGAATGTTTCCACAAAGTCACACTGGCTTGGAAAATGAGAAGGACTGAATTTCATGAGTTCTTGCAACTAGTGCAGCTTACAGCCTGGAGTTATAAATGTCAGCAGGCTTGTCTAGGATACAGACTAAAGGTATCCTGCCCTGTTCCTGGAGAGAAGACAGACAAACAATCCAGGGGCAGATGACATGAAAACAGAAATCTGAAGAACCTCTGGAGCACACAGTGGGGAAACTATTCACTATCCTTGTAGTGTGTCCCTGAGAGGCAGAGTTCATGGGACACCTTTCCAGGAAGAAAGAAGTTGGCTTAAACAGAGAGCCACCTGTAGAAAGCAGCACAGCACTGACACTAGCTACCTAACTTGCCTACACCGAGCCCTAATCCCCTGTGCTCCCCTCCCTTTCAGTCAAGCTTGCCTCACTGGGATTGACAAAAGAATAGAATATATCATGGAGACCCTTACCACAAAGATAAAACCATAGGCTAGGAGATTTTTCAACAGAAATGTGGCAAGCCAGAAGAAAGTGGCATGATATGTTTAAAGTGCTGGATGAGAAAAATCTGCAGCCAGTCAAGAATATTCAACAAGGCTATCTCATTCAGAATGGAAAGAGAGAGTTTCTTAGACAAACAAACACGTACAGAATTCATGACCACTAGAAACATTAAAGGGAATGCTTGGAGTGCAAAGGAGGGAACAAAAGTGACAAAAACAAGAAGGGATCAGAGAAAATCTCCAGAAACAATAAGTAATAAAATGGCACTAAATACATATGTATCAATAATTACTTTCCATTTAAATGGACTAAACACTCCAACCAAAACACATAGGGTGTCAAAATGGATTTTTAAAAAAAATTCTATTTATATGCTGTTTACAAGAGACTCTTTTTAGACCTAAAGATCCCTGAAAATAAGAGGATGGAGAAACATTTATCACACAAATGAATGTCAAAAGAAATTCAGAGTTGCAATACTTATACCAGACAAAACAGACTTTAAAACAAAGACTGTAGGGATCCCTGGGTGGCGCAGCGGTTTGGCGCCTGCCTTCCGCCCAGGGCACGATCCTGGAGACCCGGGATCGAATCCCACGTCGGGCTCCAGGTGCATGGAGCCTGCTTCTCCCTCTGCCTGTGTCTCTGCCTCTCTCTCTCTCTCTCTCTGTGACTATCATAAATAAATAAAAATTAAAAAAAAAAAAAAAAAAAAAAAAAAAACAAAGACTGTAACAAGAGACAAAGGATACCATATCATAATAAAGGGGACAATCCAACAAGAATATACAGCAATTGTAAATATTTATGCACTCATCATGGGAGCACCCAATATATAAAACATTTAATAACAAACATAAAGAACTAATTGATAATAATACAATAATAGTAGGGGACTTTAACACCTCACTTACGCCAATGGATAGATAATCTAAACAGAAAATAAACAAGGAAACAATGGCTTTGAATAACACATTGAACCAGATGGACTAAACAGATATATCTAGAACATTTACCCTAAAACAGCATAACACACATTCATTTAAAGTGTGCATGGAGGGGATCCCTGGGTGGCTCAGCGGTTTGGTGCCTGCCTTTGGCCCAGGGCGCGATCCTGGAGTCCCGGGATGGAGTCCCACGTCGGGCTCCTGGCATGGAGCCTGCTTCTCCCTCCTCCTCTGCCTCTCTCTCTCTCTCTCTCTCTCATAAATAAATAAATAAATAAATAAATAAATAAATAAATAAATATTTTTTTAAAAAGTATGCATGGAACATGCTTGAGAAGAGATCACATATTAGGTCACAAATCAGACCTCAATGAATACAAAAAGATTAAAGTCATACCATGCACCATTTTTTACCACAACACTATGAAACTAGAAGTCAACCACAAGAAAAAAACCCTCCAAATACGTGGAGGTTAAACAACATGCTACTAAACAATGAATGGGTCAAGAAGGAAATCAAAGAAGAAATTTTTTTATAATAAATTTATTTTTTATTGGTGTTCAATTTCCCAATATACAGAATAACATCCAGTGCTCATCCCGTCAAGTGCCCCCCTCAGTGCCCGTCACCCATTCACCCCCACCCCCCGCCCTCCTCCCCTTCCACCACCTCTAGTTCATTTCCCAGAGTTAGGAGTCTTTGTGTTCTGTCTCCCTTTCTGATATTTCCCACACACTTCTCCCTTCTCTTATATTCCCTTTCACTAGAAGAAATTTTTCAAAACATAGAAAAACAAATAAGAATGAAAACAAGACTGCCCAAAACTTCTGCAATGCAGCAAAAGCAGTCCTAAGAGGGAAGTATACAGCAAAATCTCAAATAAAAACCTAACCTTACTAAAGGATCTACAAAAAGAACAAATGAAGCCTAAAGCTAGAAGAACAAAGGAAATAACAAGAATTAAAGCAGAAATAAATTATATAGAAACTAAAAATCAAAACAAACAATAGAACAGATCGATGAGTCCAGGAGCTGTTTCTTTGAAAAAAAAATTAATAAATCTGATACCTATAGCCAGACTTATCAAAAAAGAAAAGAGAGAGGTGCCTGAGTGGCTCATTTGGTTAAGCATCTGACTTCAGCTCGGGTCATGATCTCAGGGTCCTGGGATCAAACCTCACATCAGACTCCTCTGCTTTTCCCTCTCCCTCTGCTCCTCCCTCCTGCCTTTGCTGTCTCTCTCTCTCTCTCTTTTTCAAATAAATAAATAATCTTAAAAAAAAAGAAAAGAGAAAGGACTCAAGTAAATAAAATAACAAATGAGAGATGAGATATCATAACCAACAACACAGAAATAAAAACAATTATAAGAGAATAACATGAAAAACTAAATGCCAACAACACAGACAACCTGGAAGAAATGGATGAATTCCTGGAAACATATAAACTACCAAAACTGAAACAAGAAAGAAACAGAGAACTTGAATATACTAATAACCACGAAAGAAATTGAATCAGTAATCAGAAAACTCCCAATAAACAAAAATCCTAGGTCAGATGGCTTCACAAGGAAATTCTAGCAAATATTTAAAGAACAATTATTACTTGGTCTTTTTAAACTATTCCAAAAAATAGAAAAGAAAATTTCCAAATTCATTGTATGAAACCAGAATCATCCTGATACCAAAATCAAAGATGTCACTCAAAAAGAGAACTACAGACAATATCCCTGATGAACCTAGATGTAAAAATTCTCAATAAAATACTAGCCAACCGAATCTAACAATATATTAAAAGAATCAATCACCACAAGCAAGTGGGATTTATTTCTGGGTTGCAGGGTGATGCAACCAATATTCACAAATCAATCAACATGATACATAATAAAAAAAATTAAAAATATGATTATTTTAATAGATGCAGAAAAAGCATTTGACAAAGCACAACGTCCACTCCTGATAAAAATCACCCACAAAGTAGGTTTAGAAGAAACATACCTCAACATAATAAAGGTTTTATATGAAAAACTGACAGCTAATATCATCCTCAATGGGGAATAACTGAGAGCTTTCCCTCTATAGTCAGGAACAAGACAGAGGCATCCACTCTTACCACTATTATTTTGCACAGTACTGGCAGTACTAGCCACAGCAATCAGACAATCAAAGGAAATAAAAGGCATCCAAATTGGTAAGGAAGAAATAAAACTTTTCACTATCTGCAGATATATGATAGTATATCTAGGAAATATGAAAGACTCCACCAAAAAACTGCTAGAACTAACACATGAATTCAGTAAAGCAATAGAATATAAAATCAAATAATCTGTTGTATTTCTACTAATCAATAATGAAGCAGAAGAAAGAGAAATTAAGGAATCAATCACATTTATATTTGCAGCAAAAACAGTAAGATACCTAGAGATAACTCTAACCAAAGTGAAAGACCTATACTCTGAAACTATAAAACACTGATGAAAGAAATTGAAGAGGACACCAAAAACTTGAAAGGCTTTCCATTCTCATGGATTGGAAGAAAAACTATTGTTAAAGTGTCTATGTTACTCAAAGCAATCTACACATTTAATGCAATCCCTATCAAAATACCAAAAGCATTTTTCACAGAGCTAGAACAACCCTAAACTTTTTACAGAACCACAAAGGACCCCAAATAGGCAAAGTGCTCTTGAAAAAGAAAAACAAGCCAAAGTCATCACAATTCTGGACTTCAAATTATATTATAAAGCTGTAGTGATCAAACCAAGTATGATACTTGCACACAAATGGAGATCAACAGAATGGAATACAAAAACCAAAAATAAGCCCGCATCTATTTTGTCAATGAATCTTGACTAAGCAGGAAAGAATATCCAATAGAAAAAAGAGTCTCTTCAACAAATTCTGTTGGGAAAACTGGACAGCAACCGCCGAAAGAATGAAAGTGGACCATATTCTTACACCATACACAAAAATAAACTCAAAATGTATTAATGATCTAAATGTGAGGCCTAAAACCATAAAAATCCTAGATGACAACACAGGCAGTAATCTGTTTGACATCAGCCAGAATAACTTCTTTCTAGATATGTCTCCTGAGGCAAGGGAAACAAAAGCAAAAATAAACTACTAGGACTACATAAAAATAAAAAGTTTCTGCAGTGAAGGAAACAATCATCAAAACTAAAAGGCAGCCTGCCAATGGAATGGGAAAAAAATATTTGCAAATGACATATCTGATAAAAGTTAGTATCCAAAATATGTAAAGAACTTATAAACAAATGCCCCAATTTAAAAATAGGCAGAAGACATGAGTAGGTATTTTTCCAAAGAAGACATACAGATGGTTAACAGACACATGAAAAGAATCTACTCAACATCACTCAGCACCAGGGAAATACAAATCAAAACTACAATGAGATATCACCTCACACTTGTCAGAATGGCTAAAATCAACAAGAAACAACAGACGTTGGCAAAGATGTGTAAAAAGGGGAACCCTCTTGCACTGTTGGTGGGAATGCAAACTGGTGCAGCCACTCTGAAATATAGTATGGATGTTCCTCAAAAAAATAAAAATAGAACTACCCTGTGATCCAGCAATTACACTATTAAGTATTTATCCAAAGAATACAAAAATATTAATTCAAAGTGATACCTGCCCCCTAATGAAGACTGGTTTTAGCAAAAACCAAAGCCCAGCTTTAAATAATCCAAGTCACTGAAACTGAATGAAAATAATTCCAGATTACGAGCAGTGCTACCTGAATGCAAGAAGCAAACTTAGATCCTCTCTGGAGAAAGTCACCATCATGGTAAGACTTAAATTATTTCTGTACTTCTCTTGTACAATGTACAATGCTCAGTAAAAAAATAATAGGCATGTGGGAATATAAGCAAAAATAGAAATCACAATAATAAAAGAAAATCAAAACAGGCCAACAAGACATCCAGATAACAGGTGTTATCAGATACACCTTACAATAATTATGCAAAATATTTTCAAAGATATAAAAGATACAAATAAGAATTTCAGGAGAGAACTGTTAGCTATAAAAGTATGAAAATTGTATGAAAAATTAATACAAATAAGACCACAATGGGTGATTTTAACAGTATATTAGAGTTAAATAAGTAGAGAATTAGTGAAGTAGAAGATAAGTCAGAAGAAACTATCTATTGAAGTATGAAAAGACAAAAGTATAGAAATACACAGAAGTATAGAAAGACACAAGGTCTAGAAAAGAAGGTATCTAATTAGAGTCAAAAGAAGAAAAAAGAAAAGACTAGGCAGAAGCAATATTTTCAAAGATAATGGATGATAAATTTGGTAAATAATTAGAGACTTCAAGCTCTAAAATCCTGACCTTTGAAATTCAAAGACTAGAAAGAAAACATCTAGGCATATTTTATAAAGATGACCCAAAAAACTTTAATCAAAGAAAAAAAAATAATCTACAAAGAAGGAACAATTAGATAGATAGCTGATTTTTCAGAAGTAAAGCAAGAAGACAGTCAGATTATATCCTCTAGATGCTAAAAGAAACTCTTCCAATTTAGAATTCTATATCTGGCAAAAATGTCTTTCAAGAATAAAAGCAAAATACAGATATTTCAAACAAACATGAAGATAGCTTATCACCAATAGACCAACACTAAAGGAAATATTAAATATAATTTATAAATATGATTAATACTAAATATTAAAGGAAATTTTAAAGGAAATATTATTAGGAAAATGGAAAATGATCCAGCATGGAAGCTTACAGGTGCAAGAGGAAAAGAACAATGAAAAAGGTAAAATATGATTCCACCTATACATGGATTTCTTTTTCAATAATATATTGGAAAACTTCATGGAGATATGCAAGTTTTTTTTTAAAAATTATTGCTTATGAACTGCATAGCCTAGAAATACCAAAAAAGTGTCTAAAGTTTAATTGTAAGAATACAGTATATAGTACATATAGCATACAAAATGTGTGTTAGTCAACTATATTATCAGTAAGTCTCCTAGTCAATAGTAGGCTATAAGTAGTTAAATTATGGGGCAATCAAAACTTATGCAAGGATTTTCAAATGTATAGGGGCAGTGCTCCTAACTTCCATTTTTCGAGTCAATAATATGCTAACTTCCATTTTTTGAGTCAAGTATATGTATGAATGTGTATATATGACCATAAAACATATATATGTATATATTTTTTCAATACAAAAAGAGTATATTGGGAAGTGGGAAATGCACAAAGGTCTCTGAATTGCATAGGAAGCTGCAGAAAGTAAAAAATAACATTGGACTTTGATAAGGCAAAAATATATGGAATAATTGCTAAGGAGATCACTTACAAATAGTATAAAATACATAACTACTATGTAGCAGAAAGTAATAATGGAATATTCTAGAGATATTTTTAAAGACTCCAGTTAACTCAAAAGAAGGCATGAAGCGAGAAAAAAGGAAAGTAGAAATTAAGAAAGACAAATAAAAAGTAAATAGTACAATATATATTGAAACCCAAATGTATCAGATATCAGATTAAATTTAAATGTCCAAAATGCTTTAACTAAAAGGTAAAAACTTTAAGATATAATTAAAAATAATTAGATGTTAATTGTATATGAAACATCTAAAATACATGTATGCAGAAATGTTGCAATTTAAGGGCTACAAAATAATTTTACCATGGACACATTGAAAACAATTTTTTAAAAGCTGGCATTGCTGTAGTCATATCAGAAAGAGTACATTTTAAGCATTATTTAAAAAGAACAATAATTCACAATGACTGAAGTTTTAATTCAACAATAAAAATCTCTAGATCTGTATGCCCCTAATAACATTGCTTCAAGATATACAAGGCAAAAAATTAACAAATTAACCCTGAGTGGAGCACCTTGAGAACCCCCAACCTGCACCAACTTCAGCTCCAGCTGTCGCATATGGGCAGCCCTTGCATGGAAAACCCTCCAATGTACTAGCCCATGCCAACTTCAGCTCCAGCCATCCTGCTATTGTGTACCCTTTACAGAGCATGCCAACAATGCCCAACCTGTGCCTGATTCAACTCCAGCCATTCCAGCAGGGCAACCCTGGTACAGAGTGCCCCAGGACCACTAGCCCATACCTGCTGCAGATCCAGCCACCCTGCCAACGCCACCAGCAACATGCAGTCTGCATAGATCACCTTCTCATACAAACCCATACCTTCAAGACTCGGAAAAGTGGATGTTCCACCTAATTAATAAAAACATCACAGAAAGTCAAATAAAATAAAGACACAAAGGACAATGTTCATAGTGAAAGAATAAATCTCCAGGAAATAAAGAACTAAATGAAACAGAGAGATAAGCAATATATATATATATATATGATAAGCAATATATGTAATAAAGAATTCATAGTAATGGTCATAAAGATGCTCACCACACTTGAAAATAAGAGTGATAAACCCAGAACTGCAAACAAAAAGATTAAAAATGTTAAAAAGTCCCAATCAGAGTTGGAAAATTCAACAACTGAAATGAAAAATACACTACAAGAAATCAATAATGGATCAGGGTGCAGAACAATAGATGAGCAATCTTGAAGGCAGGGTAATAAAATGCACCCAGGAGGAACAGCAAAAAGAAAAAAGAATTTTAAAAATGAATACAGGTTTAGTGATCTCTGGGACAATATCAAGTTAACTAACATTCACATCATAGGGGTCCCAGAAGGAGAAGAGAAAGGGGGGAAAAACTTATTTGAAAAAATAATAGCTGAAAACTTTCCTAACCTGGGGAAGAAAAAGACATTTGGGTTGAATAAGTAAGAAGAGCCCCAAACAAGATTAACCTAAGAACTTCCACATCAAGACACATAAAAATTAAAATGTCAAATACTAAGATAAAGAGAGAATCTTGCCGCATGCCTGAGTGGCTCAATGGTTTGAGCATCTGCCTTTGCTCAAGGCATGATCCCGGGGTCCAGGATCAAGCCTCGCATTGGGCTCCCTGCAGGGAGTCTGCTTCTCCCTCTGCCTATGTCTCTGCCTCTATCTCTGTGTCTCTCACAAATAAATAAATAAACCTTTAAAAAAAGAGAGAAAGAGGGAGATCTTGCAAGAGAAAACCAACCAGGCACATAAAAGGAAAACCCCATAAAGCTATCAGATGAGTTTTCAGTAGAAACTCTACAAACCAGAAGAAAGTGGCAGTATATATTCAAAGGTTGGAAGAAAATTCAACAATAGATTAGAAGCATCATTAGCACAATCAAGTGAGATCTGTTCCAGTGATGCAAAGATGATTCAGTACTCACAAATCAATCAATATGATTCACCATATTAACAAGAGTAAGGATAAAAAACACATGATCCCCAGCAGTGCAATTGCTGGGTGTAGGGCAGATCTATTTTTAACTCTTTAAGAAACCTGGGTGTTATATGTTGGCAAATTGAACTCTAATAAAAAATAAATTAAAAAAAAACACATGATCATCTTAACAGATGCAGACAAAGCATTTGATAAACTTCAACATTTACTCATGATAAAAACTCTCAACAAAGTAGGCCGACAGGAAATATACTTTAACATAATAAAGATCATATATACAAAACCCACAGCTAACATCACACTCAATGGTGAAAAATTGAGAAGTTTTCCTCAAATATCAAGAACAAGACAAGGATTTCCACCTTTGCCACTTTTATTCAACATTGTACTGGAAGTCTTAGCCATAGCAATCAGAGAAAAAAGAAAGAGAGAAAGAAAGAGGGAAGGAAGGAAGGTAGGAAGGGAGTGAGTGAGTGGAGAAAAGAAAATAGAAAAGAAAAGAAGAAATAGAAGGCATTCACAGTTAAGGAAGAAGTATAACTGTCATTATTCACAGATGACATGATATTATATAGAGAAAACCCTAAGACTCCATCAAAAAACTATTAGAATAAATGAATTTGATAAAGTAGTAGCATATGAATTTAACACTCAGAAATCTAACAAAGGGACAGAAAGAGAAAATGATTTTTAAAAATCCCACTTACAATTGCACCAAAAATAATAAAATACTTAGGAATAAATTTAGCTAAGGAAGTGAAAGACCTGTACTCTGAAAACTCTAAGACACTGATGAAAGCAATTGATTACAACACACAAAAAAATGGAAAGATATATTATCCTCATGGACTGGAAGAACTAATAGTGTTAAAATGTCCATACTACATAAAGCAATCTACAGATCAGATTCAAGCAATCCCTATTAAAATAGTAATAGTATAGTTGACAGAACAAGGGCAAAAATCCTAAAACTTGCATGAAACCACAAAAATGTAGCCAAAGCAATCTTGAGAAAGAAGAACAAAGCTGAAGGTATCACAATCCCGGACTCTAAGATATACTACGAAGCTCTAGTAACCAAAACAGAATGGAACTGACCTAAAAATAGAAACATAGATTAATACAACAGGATAAAGATCCCAGAAACTTAAACCCATGCCTACATGATTAATCTATGATAAAGGAGGGAAAAATATACAATAGTGAAGAGTAGTCTCTTCAGTAAATAGTATTGGGAAAGCTGGGACAGGTACATGCAAAAGAATGAAACTGGAGCACTTTCTTACACCATACAAAACAATAAACTCAAAACTGGATTAAAAACCTCAATGCGGGGTGATCCCTGGGTGGCGCAGCGGTTTGGCGCCTGCCTTTGGCCCAGGGCGCGATCCTGGAGAACCGGGATCGAGTCCCGCGTCGGGCTCCCGGTGCATGGAGCCTGCTTCTCTCTCTGCCTGTGTCTCTGCCTCTGTGTGTGTGTGTGTGTGTGACTATCATAAATAAAAAGAAAAGAAAAGAAACCTCAATGTGCGGCTGGAAAGCATGAAACTCCTAAAAGAAACCATTGGTAATAATCTCTTGGATGTTGGATAACAGAAACAAAAATATAAATAAATAATTGAGACTACATCAAATTAAAAGGCTTTAGCACAGCAAAGGTAACCATCAACAAAATGAAAACACAGCCTAGTGAGTGGGAGAAGATACTTGGAAATAAGACATCTGATAAAGGTTAAAATCCAAAATATATAAAGAACTAATATAACAACACCAAAAAAATTATCATAATTTGATTTTAAAATGGGCAGATATCTGAAAAAGACATTTTTCCACAGAAGGTATACATAAAGCCAACAGATACGAGAAAACATGCTTGATGTCATTAATCAGGGAAATGCAAATCAAAACTTCAATGAGGTATCACCTCACACCACTCAGAATGGCTAATATAAAAAAATAAAAAAAGAAATAACAAGTATTAGTGAGTATGTGGATAAAACATAACCCTCATGCATTGTTGGTTAGAATGTAAATTAATGCTGTCAACTATGGAAAGTAGTATGGAGGTTTGTCAAATAACTAAAACTGCCATACAACCCAGCAATTCCACTTCTGGATATTTATTTGAAGAAAATAGAAATACCAATTCAAAGAGATGTATGCATGACTAGGTTTATCACAGCATTATTTACAATATCCAAGATATGGGAACAGCCCAACTGTCTACTGATATACGAATGGATCTAGATGATGGGGGCAGTACACACAAATACAATGGAATATTAGCCATAAAAAGGAATAAAACCTTGCCATTTTCAACAACATGGATGGACCTAGAAGGCATTATGCTAAGTGAAATAAGTCAGAGAAAGACAAATACTATTTGATTTCACTGATATGTGCAATCTAAAAAAAAAAGAAAATGAACAAACAAACAAACTTGGAAACAGACTCATAAATATGGAGAACATACTGATAGTTATCAGAAGAGAGAGGAGTTCAGAGGATGGGCAAAATAGGTGAGGAAGATTAAAGAAGTAGAAATGTCCAGTTATAAAATAAATAAGTCATGGGGATGAAAAGTAGCATAAGAAATATAGTCAATAATATTGTAATAATATTGTATGGTGATGGATGGTAACTATACTATCTTAATTAGCACTGTGTAATGTTGAATCACTATGTTGTACACCTGAAACTATTATAACATTATATGTCAACTAAATTTCAATCTTAAAAGTTGACAAATTGAGAAAAAGGCAAATCCATTATCATGGTAGGGGTTTTTGACATACCTCACTGAGTAATCAATTCACAGAGCAAACATGAAAATATCAATAAGAACATAGAAGATTTGAACAACATGACTAACCAGAAGTAAAAAGTTGAAAAACTGGAAAATCAACTTTTTAATATTCAAAAGAAAAGTGGTCACATTTTAAAGATTTACTTACTTATTTTAAAGAGAGAGACAGAGAATACATGAATAGGAGGGGCAGTGGGAGGGGGGGAAAAGCTCTCAAGCAGACTCTACACTAAGCACGGAGCCCAATGCAGGGCTAAATCTCAGGACACTGAGATCACGACCTGAGCCAAAACCAAGAGTCAGATGCCCCTAAAAAACACACTTCTAAATAACATATGGATCAAAGAAGAAATCTCAAGACAAATTTTAAATACTTTTTTAAAGATTTTATTTATTTATTCATGAGTGACCCAGAGAGAGAGGCAGAGACATAGGCAAAGGGAGAAGCAGGCTCCCTGCAGGGGAACCCCAGGATCACACCTTGAGCCAAAGACAGATGCTCCACCACAGAGTGACCCAGGTGTTCCAATTTTAAATATTTTGAAGTAAAGGAAAATAAAAACATGACCTATGAAAATTTGTGGAATGCAGCAAAAGCAGTGTTTACAGAATATCCATAGCAATGAACGCATATATGGGAAAAGAAGATCCAAAATCAATCAGGTAAGCTTACACCTTAGACAACTGCAAAAAGAGAAGAGTAAATTAAATCCAAAGTAAATAGAAGAAATAACAAAAATTAAAGCAGTAATCAATGAAATTAAAAGTGACACTAATAAAGAAAATCAAGGAAGCCAAAAGCTAGTTCTATGAAATGGTCAATAAAATTGATTATCCTCTAAACAGGCCAAATGAGAAAAAAAAAAAAAAAGAGGCACAAATTACAAATAAAAGAAATAAAAGAAGGAATGTCACTATAGATCCCACAGGCAATAAAAAGGACAATAAAGGAAAACTATGAACAACAACTATGCCCATAAATTTCAGAGATTAAATGAACTAATTACTTGAAAGACACAATTTCCCAAGACTCACAAAAGAAGTTGAAAATCTGAATAGGCCTATATCTACTATAGAAGTTGAATCTATAATTAATCTATAATTAATCTATCATAATTCCAGGGGTGCCTGGGTTGCTCAGTTGGTTAAGCATCTGATTCTTGTGGCTTGCATCATGATCTCAGGGCTGTGAGATTGATCCTGCATAGGGCTCTGCACTCAGCGGGAAGTCTGCCTGAAATTCTCTCATTTCTTCTCCTTCTGTTCCTCCCCCTACTCATGTTCATTCTTCCTCTCTCTCTCTCAAAAAAAAAACCTTTTAATAAATAATTTTTAATAATAATAACCTTCCAAAATGGGAAGCACTAGGCCCAGATGAGTTCGCAGAATTCTAGAAAATATCTAAAGAATAAATTCTAACAATTATCTACTATCTCATACAGAAAATGGAAGCAGAGGAAATACTTCCTGATTCAATTTATGATCCCAGGATTACCCTAATACCAAAACCAGACAAAAACATTTCAGGAAAAGAAAACTCCAGATCAAGATCTCTCATGGACATAGATGCGAAAACCCTCAACAGTAACAAATCAAATCCAATAATGTGTAAAAAAAACAAAATTATATACCATGACCAAGTGGGATTTATTCCAGGTATGCAAAGCAAATACCACTTTCAATTAAATATAATCCATCATATCAACACGCTATAAAAGAAGCATCACATGATCATATCCATACATGTAAAGAAAGCAGTTGAGAAAATTCAACACCCATTCATGGTAAAAATTCTCAGTAAACTAGGAATAGAGGGGGAACTTCCTCAACTTAATAGAGGATGTCTACCAAAAATCTACAGCTAACATACTTATTAGTGAGAAACTTGAAGCTTCCCAGGGCACCTGGGTGGCTCAGTCAGTTAAGCATCTGCCTTCAGCTCAGGCCATAACCCCAGGGACCTGGGATGGCTCTGTGTTGGGCTCTCTGCTCAGCAGGGAGCCTGATTCTCCCACTCCCTGCCACTCCCCCCCCCCCCCCCCGCTGCTTGTGTACTCGGCCTTTCTCTCTCTTTCTGTCAAATAAATAAATAAAAAGAAACTAGAAGCCTTCCTTCTAATATCAGGAAAAAAGCAAGGATATCCCCTCTCACCACTTTCAACATCAAATTGGAAATCCTAGCTAATGCAATAAAACAAGGGGAAGAAGATGGAGAAGGAAGAAATACCATTGTCTTTGTGTGCAGATGGCATGGTTATCTATGGAGGAAATGCAAAAGATTCAAAAACAACATAAAAACTCCTGGAAGTAATAAGCAACTATAGCAAGGTTGCAGGATACAAGGTTAATATACAGACATCAATTGTTTTCCTAAAAACCAACAATGAACAAATGGGATTTGAAATTAAAAACACAATACCACTTACATTAGCACCCTCTAAAATGACATACTTAGGTATGTCATACTAAGACATTTTGAGTATGTCTTTGAGTATGACATTTCAGTACATACTGAGAAAATGTGTACAAGATCTGTATGAGGAAAACTGCTGAACTCTAATGAAAGAAATCAAAGAACTAAATAAGTGGAGAGATAATCCATGTTCATGAACAGAAAGACTCAATATTGTCAAAATGTCAGTTCTTACAAAGTTGTTCTAGAGATACCAATCAAAATCCCAGCAAATTATCCTGTGATTACCAACAAACTGATTCTAGAGTTTATATGGAGAACAAAACACACCAGACCAGCCAAATAATACTGAAAGAAGAAAACAAAGTGGTAGGACTGATACTACCAAACTTCAAGATTTACTATAAAGCTACAGTAATCAAGACAGTTTGGTATTATGGAAGAGAACAGAGAGAGCCTAGAAATAAACCCATATAAATGTTATCTGATCCTTGATATCAGAGTAAATACAATGCAATGAAGAAGGCTTTTCAACAAATACTGTTGGAAAAACTGAACATCCATGTGCAAAAAAGTCAGTCTAGACTCAGACCTTACACCCTTCAAAATAATTAATTCAAAAAGGATCACACATCCTTACATTCTATTACATTGCTCTAAATGTAAAATGCAAAAGTATAAAACTCATAGCAGATAATGTAGGAGAAAATCTAGGTGATGTTGTGTATGGTGATGACTTTTTAGACATAACACCAAAGGCATAAAGCATGAAAAAATGAATTGATAAGCTAGACTTCATTAAATTAAAACTTCAGCTTTGTAAAATACAATTTCAAGGTAAGGAAGAGATAAGCCACACACTGTGAGAAATATTTGCAAAAGACATATCTGATAAGGGACTGTTATCTAAAATATACAAAGAACTCTTAAAATTTAACAGCAAAAAACAAAAACAAAAACAAAAACCTGGTTAAAACTGGCCCAAAGACCTTAACAGAGACCTCAACCAAAAATATATGTGGATGGCAAAGAAACATATGAAAAGACTCTCCTTATCATATGTCATCAGGGAAGTGCAAATTAAAACAACAATGAAATGTCACTACATGCCTATCAGATTGGCCAAAATTCGGAACACTGACAACACCAAATACTGACAAGGATGTGGAACAACAGAAACTCTCACTTGGGGATGTCTGGGTGGCTCAGCCTTCTGCCTGTGTCTCTGCCTCTTTTTGTGTCTCTCATGAATAAATAAATAAGAGAAAAGAAAGAAAAGAAAGAAAGAAAGAAAGAAAGAAAGAAAGAAAGAAAGAAAGAAAGAAAGAAAGAAAGGGAGAGAGAGAAAGAAAAGAAAGAAGAAAGAAAGAAAGAAAGAAAGAAAGAAAGAAAGAAAGAAAGAAAGAAAGAAAGAAAGAAAGAAAGAAAGAAAGAAAGAAAGAAAGAAAGAAAGAAAGAAAGAAAGAAAGAAAGAAAGAAAGAAACTGTCACCTGCTGCTGGTGTGAATACAAAATGGTACAGCCACTTTGGAAGACAGTTTGGCATTTCCTTATGAAATTAAATATACTCTTGCCATATAACCCAGCAGTTGTACTCTCTGATACTTACCCAAAGGAGTACAGAATTCATGTCCACCCAAAAACCTGCACAGGGATGTTTATTTATAGTAGTTCTATTCAAAATGTCCCAAACCTGGAAGCAACCAAGACGTCCTTCAGTAGGCAAATGGATAAATAAACTGTGGGGCATCCAGAAAAAGAATATTATCCATCTGAAGAATATTGCTCATCTAAAAAGGATACATGACTCTAACTCTATGACACTCTGGAAAAGGCAAAACTATGGAGACAATATAAAGATCGGTGCTTGCCAGATGTTTCGGGGGGGCAGCAGATAAGTCACCTGAAAAAGTGATTACAATGAAATAATAATCAGGTAAAGTTAGCATCTCAAAGCTTCAAATTAAACACAAGTATAAAGCTAAACCCATTTTGGAGCTGCTCTGTTTGCCTCCCCTTCCACCGCCCCCCTCCCCCGGCCCATTTTTGGCACCACGATGACCCTTATGAGGAATAATCTACAAGTGCATGTGAAACTGAATTGTTCCAGACATAAAAAGCCTGTTAAGGAAAATAAATCATCGAAGCAGGCCAAAGGGCTAGGGAATTCATGTTACCTTAAGGCAATAATAAAAGTGAGTAGACAGTCTGACAGGTGTGCTGTGAAATTATCATGACTATCTTGAGGCTATTATGGCATTTTAGAGAATTTTAAGACATTCTGCTGACATGAACCCTGAGAACCTCATCTAATGAGATGAAAATAGGTGGCTATCTTCACAAGTACTGATTCAGTGCTTGGGTCCTCTGCTCCAAAAATACTATTAATACCACAGCTCTCTAGTTATATAGAAAATCAATACTTCTCTTTCCTTTGCTCTAGATGAAAATGGTCACAGATGTTTACCAAATGCTCATACTTGAAGGAGCAGGAGAATGGACAAAGGAAGCAAGGAATGAAAGGAAAGGCCATGGGCGGAGGTTCGGAAATGTCTGGGTCATTTGTTCTGAAACAGCTGTGCTTCTCACTCACTGTGAAACTCTGAACAAGTCATTTAATCTCCTGGGGCCTCAAAATAAGGGGTCAGTGAAGATGATATCTACGATCCCTTCTAACTTGAACATTTTCTGGTTCTAATCTGAATCAAAATCCTGAGGTCTGCAAAGGTTGATGAGCAATACTTTCCACACATACAGAAATTCACTGATTCTGAGCTTTGTAGACCTGAGGGAAGCCTCAGGCCCCTCTTTCTCTCAGCATGCCTCTCCCTTAGTCTAGGTCTCTACACACCCCTTGCCCAGGCATCCAGGCCCAGGCCCCCTGCAGGAGACATTCAGGGGTACCTGGGTGGCTCAGTGGCTGGGCAGCTGCCTTTGGCTCAGGGCGTGATCCCGGGGTCCTGGGATCGAGTCCTGCATCGGGTTCCCCGCAGGGAGCCTGCTTCTCCCTCTATGTCTCTGCCTCTCTCTGTGTGTCTCTCATGAAGAAATAAAATCTCTGGAAAAAAAAGAAAGGAAAAGAAAGAAAGAATCACATTCAGATTTTTATCCATTCCACAACACCCAAAACAATGTTTAATCCATAATTGGCTTTTAATAGATGTTGCTGATATGAATTTGTTAGATGACTGACAATATTTGCTTCATATTTTAGATTATACAGAATGTCGACACATCTCATTCCATTCTTATGGTAGCCCTCTGAAATTACTTATTAACATAGCTGCTTAACAGGTAAAGAAGCTGAGGCTCCAGGATATAGAAAGTTCCCACTTGACAGTGGGAACTTGAACCCAGATTTCTTAAGATCAGATCCTGCTTTATTCCTGTATCCATCTTCAATATTATAATAGCCCTGTAATTTCCTGAACAGAGTTTTAAGTTGACTTGCCTTATTCAGGGACACCTGGCCTTACCTGTTCCATTTCTAGGGAATTCAGCACAAGGAGACCACTCCATGGAAGCCTGGCCCTTACCACCTCTCCCAATGCTCTCCCATATCATACTTCTGCCTAGACTCAATCTTGCCAATAAAAATGGGAACTCTTCCCTGGATCCCAGTCAAAGGTATTGAAAAGGGGGAGATCAGTGTTTCTTTTGGAAAGATATAGAATGAAAGTTTGGCTGTTCTCATGGAACCTTTAGTGCACATGCAAACAAATAAAGAGACATGAGTACTTCCTGTGTACAAGATGCAGGCCATAGAGAGTGACTCCCCCCACCCACCCTGTTTTTCTCAGAGCCCATTAGCTGAACTACCTAGAGCAGCCACTTTTCTGGGGCTTTTCCCATCCATGCCAAAGTGTGCAGGAAGAAGTCATACACCACCAGCCAGAGGAAAGATAGCTCTGCACACATCTAAAACATGCAGGTGGACATCTCAGTATTCAGAGCATCTGTCTTGGATAGACTCACCAAGGACCCCCATGAAAGGAACCATCAGCTTTAATCACCTACCAGGCTGAGGAAAGGTATGAATCCACTCACAACTGTCCAAATCAAGGAAGACTTCTTCTGCCCCTCCTTTTTCACGTCCCCTCTCCCTACTTAGAAGAGGGCAGGAGGGCAGAAATCATAGTTGTCAAGTCAGAAAAGGAGAAGACTGATGCACAGGGAGATGAGAAGCCATAATTAAGCTGTGAGCCTCTTTCTTCCCACTCTGAGTGGCCACCATGCAGCCCATTTGAACTAGAGGGGAGAAGACCTACATTGAACAAATTGCGGATTTTGCCATGGCACTGCATATTTAAATCACAGAGGTGAAACTTGAGCTCAGGAGGAGCAGAAGAGAGTGAGCAACATTTTCAATCACCTAAAAAACAACCAGAAATGTCATGGGACCTTTAAGATTTCAAAAGTTGAAGAATTAGTCTCACAAAGCAAGTCTGGGTGCAGTAGACAAAAAATAGCAAAGATGGCTCTGTTTTGTTTTACCCTAAGAGTTCTGTTTACACACAAACATGTATTAGAGCCAAGACGATGTTGCTCTTGGCACCACAGCACTCATGAGAGATTTTGGATGCAGAGATCATCTGCCCTTTTGTCACTAATCTTATGCCCTAGCAGTTGCTCAAGACAATGTATGAATGAATGAGTGAGTGAGTGAGTGAGTGAGTGAGTGAGTGAGTGAGATTGTGGGTGAGCACATAATTATGATCATCTATCAATGTATGGGCTTGGTTGATGAGGAGGCCTGGTGGTAAGTGCTCTGTCAGAATTTTGGTACCAGATTCTCTTGGGGAATTTTAGGAAGGGCAGAAACCAGTTGACCAAGAGAAAAGGCATCAAAAAAACAAAAGGGGTAAACAGCAGAAGCCAGGAGGAAGAGAGCAATCACTGAAGATGATAGGGAGTGTAGCCTGTCACTTAATGGGGAACTACTCTAGTGGTCTAGAACTCACCAATTCTGGGGGCACCTAGAGTTGCTCTAACGCCCTAGAGTTACTGAGGTCTCCACAAGGTGTCTGGGGAGTTTTTGTAGGTAACCCTTTAGTCAATCCTGCTTTGGTTCTCTGACTCACTGAGCTGACTCTAACTCACTCAGGGAACTGTCCTGAAAAATGTGCGAGCATCCACCAATTGAAGGCAAGCTAGAAAACCAAAGGATGCATGTATTCCCTCAACTCCATGAAGATTAGCAGCACAATGGAGTCCCGACTGCCTTGTTTTCTACGTACCCTCATAAGCCATGACCCCAGAGAGTCCTGAGTGTATCTCTGCTTAACTATTACAAAATACACCATACGGTTATTAGTATCAGACTGGTTGACTCATTGTTCCCTACATACCTGATGTCCCAGAACTGACTCATTTTCTCCTCCCAGCCTAAAAGTTCCTTCCATATCTTGTAAACAACCCCAAAGCCAATTTGCTCCCCAAGGCCCAGCTGAGACTCAAACCCCCAGCAGGAGGCTTCTGCTGACCATGTCAGTAGACACTGGTCAAGGATGCTTCTCCCCTCACTTTGTCTTCTAAAATGACAGAATGTGAAAGCCGGCCCAAATAACCAGAGCCCAAGGATACAGGGGGATGGAGTAGGCAGTTTTCGTACAGCTTGAAATTCACAGTCAGGGAAGCACCTTGGAGGCCAGAAGCAACTCATACCCAGGGGGCCTCCCTCTGGGAGACGGAGTGATATCCTACCAGGGAGACAGGAAAGGAACCTATTTTTTCTCTCTCGGTCCTCTACCATCTGTATCACTTTGATTGCTGATTAATAGAATGCATTCGCTTCATTAATAAAGTGGCTATTGGGCCAGCCCCTAGATGGCAGGTGGGGAGCAAGAGATTTCCTCATGGAAAACTCTTACCACATACCAGGGACTGTGCTGGAGGGTTTATGTATCTTATTTCACTTCTTCCTCAAAACAACCCTATGAAGACAACATAATTGCCCCCGTTTTATAAATAAGGACACTGAGATTTGGAAAGGTTAGGTATTTTGCCTAGAGTCTTCAAAAAAAAAAAAAGTTTGATTACAATGCCTGTGCCTTCCATCACTACAAGGGGATGCACACTGGCATCATGGCTGAGCGAGTGGTTCTGGATTCAGGCTGCCTGAGGAATATCCCAGTTTTACTACTATATGACACATAACGTTGGACAAGTCACTTAAACACTACATGCCTCAGTCTCTTCCTTTCCAGAAGGAGGACAAGAACAATGCCAACGTCATAGAGGCATTGTGAGCCGTGAAGGAGTTAATACATACAAAACACTTAAGAGACCCTCTACTGTACAATAAGCATCCACTAATACATCAGCATTGTTATTATACTAACATAGCTCAACAAATAATTTAGAGATCTCTTTTATAGGAGAAATAATTGTCTTATCACCAAGGAGGGAATCAAACTTTAATATGAACAAGTGAAAAATAAATATACGCACACACACTCTCTACCTTATTGCTCTCATGCAGCAATAGAACCAAAGCAAAGTTATGGTTTGTAAAAGTTGAGACAAAACTATGAAAGTGACAACACTGAAATTAACAATATTAATTGTACGTGCTGATGACATTGGAAGCTGAAACGAAACCACCACTCCCAGTGTCAATGTGTCCTGACTACACAGAATAAATTCTTTCAACTTTGGCACAATTTAGATGACCGTGTACAGTGTGATGACTCAGTCCATCCACTGCTTTTCTTTACTGAAATATCATAGAATCAGCTACATGTCTGGATTCATTTGACCTTTGTTTGTCGCAAATGCTGAAGTGTACCTCAGCTCTTTTCTTACAGCGCATGACAAAGTAATTCCGTTGTTGCTAACACAGTTGTGAACAAAATGTACCACAAGCTCTGGATTTCAACACTGATAGGACTTTCTGCAATGTTAGAAATGTACTGTATCTGTGCTGTACAAAATGGTAGCCAATAGCAACACATGGCTACTGCTTGAAACGTGGCTTTGACTAAGAAACTGAATTTATGTTTTTATTTTAATAATTTAATTTTAAATAGTCGCATGTGTCTAGTAGCTACCATGTTGACAGCACAGCTCTGAAATCTCAAGATGGAACTTGGTACTAAGGCACTTAGCATGATCCATAACTTACATAAATAAAAAATCTATGCATGTGTGTGTATAAATATATATATAACCAAAATAACATACATATGTGTAAGTACACACAAATTTCAAATGTGTAGTGAGACCCTTCAGACAATCGAAAATGTCCCAATTTGAGGAATACTCCTCTATAGTATACTGTGTTCTTTCTTTTTGGGAAGATTTATTCAATTCCAGTCTTGATCACCAAGGTTTCTACTCCCCCAGAACAGACCTGGTAGTGGGTTCAAAGTAGAGAATCTAGGAACAACAGTAGCAAATTCTAAAATTATAAGGCCATGTCAAGAATTTGGGTGTTACATTCTAAAAGGGACCTCAAAGACCTGAAGCTGGCGGGGGGGGGGGGGGGGGGGGGGGGAAGCAGTATCAGAAAGACAAAAGGAAACCAAATTATGTTACACCAGAATAGTCAAAAGAATTGGAGGTGGTTGGCTTGAAGAAAAGGTAGAAGGAAAAGAGAAGCTATGGTTCTAGGACAAATACTTGAAGGGTTACATAAAAAAGAGTTATTTGTCTCAGCTACAAGTTAGAGAAAACAGAACACGGACACAAGTGAAAATGGGATCAATTATAACAGCGTGAGTTCCCAGGCCAGTGATGAAACATTACAACACAGCAGCCTTGCTGTAGTGTAGCCCAACAGGGCAACCAGTTCAGACGACAGCAGGCAAAAGAGGCTACCAGAAGGTTCACCCTGAGGGGAAGTGAACCAAACACAGAGAAGAGAATATGGTGGGTTTAAGTGCACACACACACACACACACACACAAAAGCCTTCATTTCTATCAGAGATTTGAGGGTAAATTACTGATAGATATACAGAAAACCAAACTCACGAATAAATGAGGTAGCTATTAGTTCTAGATAAAATAAAAATGTATAATCACAATACATTAGATGGATCCACCGTGAATAAGTCACATGCCAATCGTTAGGTAAATTCAGAATTAATCAAACTGAGAGCTAATGGAATCGGGAGACCAGTGGAAGAGTGGAGGGCAAGTGTAGGAGGGAATGGGTGAAATAAATGCTCGTCTTTAGTATCAGGACAACAAAAGATATCTCAACATTTACAAATCATGGAAGAGCAATACCCAAATGTACTTGAGATATATTAAGCTAAGCTAGACAGGTTAAGATAGATAAGATAAGGTACGATTGACAGCTCCTAAATTGAATGCCTAGGGTGGGGAGAGGGCTGGAAAGAGTCCTGAAAGGATGAGCAGACAGGTTTCGGCTCACCCCTCCCACCCTCACCTGCCCCTTACTGTGGCAGCTCACCAGAGCTGGGGACAGAGGGAAAGGACCACAACCAGAAGGAACCAGGCTTAGCTTTGTTTCCTGTCTCTTGGGGGAAGTCAGAGGAGGCCCAGACTGGCCTCTCACAGGAAGGAGTACGTGGGGATTTACGCCGGAACAAATTCTAGCATTCCTATGGGTTCTCAGCTCATCAGTGTCCTCTGACAAGAGACAGATGCCAAGAAATGTTATCAGTCTAAAAACTGTTCATACTCAAAGACTGATTCTGCCTCACGTATTTCAGAGGTCATCTTCTTCTTTTCTTTCTAACAAATGCAAAAGTTCTCCTCTGCATTCACACGTGGCACTTTAAAATGCAAACAGCAGCATGTGATTAATTTTAAAAGAGATGTTGCTATTTAGAAATAGCTTAAACCTAAAGGGAAAGGGGATATCTCCGCAAGCGCTTGTAGTAATGACCACACGGTATTTGTTTTTTTCCAGTGCTTCGGGCTTTAAGAGTTCTGGGTGTCCAATCAAAGATATAAATCTGAAAAACAAGTGGAAAATCTAAGTCCAACAAAGCCTACTCAAATTTCAGTCAGTATGTCAAAACACCAACAGATGACATCCACCAGAGAGAAACTAGAAACCACCCATTTTGAACTGTCCTCATGGTCACACAGATTTCTCTCTCTTCAACCTCCCCCCCTCCTACCATCCTCCACCACCTACTCATTGTTGCCATGGAAATTGTGCTTTTAAGGTTTTCCTCTGAGAAGTTATTTGTTGTATGGTGAGGTAGAGACCTCTAGTGTCCTAAAATTGTATTTCCTCCAAGTATAAATGATGGTATTGGTATTTATGAGGAAGAATTTATCAAAAGGAAAGTTGATCCTACTAGCCAAGTTTGATCCTAAAATAGCTGAACCCCCGAGCGAAATGAAAATAAGAATCTTTTGTACTTTGCGCTTGTTATATGTCTCTTCAACCATAACAAATATTTAAATTGTTTTATCACGGTGAATATTTGACTCCCCCAAGGAGATGTATTTGCCAAGTAGCCTATAAACTGGCCCAATCCTTTTTCAAAAGGAAAAAAAAAACATTAGGAGCAACTGCCCTGCTCTGGAAAACAGTGTGGAGGTTTCTCAAAAAATTAAAAATAGAGCTATCCTACAATCCAGCAATTGCACTACTAGGTATTTACCCAAAGGATACAAAATACTGATTTAAAGGGACACATGCACCTTGAGGTGTATAGCAGCATTATCGACAATAGCCAAATATGGAAAGAGCCCAAATCTCTATAAAGAAGAGGTGTGTATACACAATGGAATATTACTCAGCCATCAAAAAGAATGAAATGTTGCCATTTGCAATGACGTGGGTGGAGCTAGAGAGTATTATGCCAAGTGAAATAATTCAAAGAAAGACAAATACCATGTGATTTCACTCATGATGTGGAATTTAAGAAGCAAAACAGATGAACATAAGGGAAGGAAGAAAATAAAAGGAGAGGAAGGGCAGCCATAAGGGACCATTAACTACAGAGAACAAACTGAAGGTTCCTGGAGGGGAAGTTGGTGGGGGACAGGCCTGATGGACAAGGGGTTTTAAGGAGGGTGCTGTCGTGATGAGCACTGGTTGTTGTATGTAAGTGATGAATCACTAAGTTCTACTCCTGAAACTAATATTACACTATAATGTTAACTAACTGGAATTTAAATAAAAACTTGAAATGAAAAAGAAACAATCTCCAACAGAGGAGTTCCATAGACCCCACCAATCCCAGAATAGTGCACAAAAACATACACTCTCTAGATTCTTTTTTTTTATATTTATTTATTTATTTATTTATTTATTTATTTATTTATTTATTTATTTATGATAGTCACACAGAGAGAGAGAGAGGCAGAGACACAGGCAGAGGGAGAAGCAGGCTCCATGCACCGGGAGCCCAACGTGGGATTCGATCCCGGGTCTCCAGGATCGCGCCCTGGGCCAAAGGCAGGCGCCAAACCGCTGCGCCACCCAGGGATCCCCACTCTCTAGATTCTTAACATAAATGGAATTTTATGGATGGTGGTAACAAAACCTTAACCACTGGTTTTCAGTATGATTTGTTACCTCTCCCTGACCATGAGCTTATCTTCACTTCACTCTCTTGATCTAAACTAGGGAGTCCTTAACCTGGGTTTTATGAATGAGCCACATTTTCCCAATTTTACTGTGTAGATAGATAGATGTATTTTCTTTGGTTAAACTAATTTTCTTCTTATTGCTAGTTTTAAGAAATTTGATTATGATATGCCTGATGTAATTTCCTTCATGTTTTTTGTTTCATTGGATCTGCTGGTTTAACATTTTCATCGTATTTGGAAAAAGGGGTCATTATTTCTCTAAATATTTTTCCTGTCTCTTCCTCTCTTTGGGAACTGCAATTATATATATATTTGATCATCTGAGGTTTATCCCACAGCTCACCAACATTATTGTTTTGGGGGGAGGAGGGTCACTTTTCTTTCTGGGTTTTATCTTGGATGTTTCCTACTTCTACATCTTCAGGTTTACAAATCTTTTCTTCTACAGTATCTAATCAGTGCATATTCACCTCAGACACTGTAGTCTTCACCTCCAGAAGGTTACTTTTTAAAATACCTTTCATGTCTATACTAACATGCTTAATATTTCTTCTTTTTTGAATTTACAAATTCAGTTATAACATATTTAATGCACTTGACTATTAACTTTATGATCTGTGTCATATCTGGGTCAGCTTTGACTAGTTGACTTTTTTTCCTCCTAATTATAGGATTTATTTTCTAGTTTCTTTGTATGCCTGGCAGCTTTTTTTTTTAAGTTTTTATTTACATTCCAATTTGTTAACATACAGTGTTACATTAGCTTCAGGTGTACAGTATAGTGATTCAACAGCTCTATACATCACCTGGTATGCATCACATAAGTGCACTCTTTAATCCTCATCACCTATTTAATCCATCCCACACCCACCTCCCCTCTGGTAACCATCAGTTTGTTCTCTTAATTAAAAGTCTGTTTCTTGGCTTCTCTCCCTTTTTCCTTTTGCTCATTTATTTTGTTTCTTAAATTCTACATATGAGTGAAATCGTATTGTATTTGTCTTTCTCTGACTTATTTCATTTAACATGTAGCTCCATCTACATCCATTCATCAGTCAATGAACCCTTGGGCTGTCTCCATAGTTCGGATATTGTAGATAATGTTGCTATAAACATTACGGTGAATGTATCCCTTTGAATTAGTATTTGGTATTCTTAGGACAAATACCCAGTACTATAATTGCTGGATAACAGTTTAGTTCTATTTTTAATTTTTCGGGAACCTCTATACTGGTCTCCACAGTGGTTGCACCAGTTTGCATTCCCACCCTTCTCCACATTCTTGCCAACACCTGATGTTTCTTCTGTTGTTGATTTTGGAAAAATACCTATTCATGTCTTCTACCCATTTTTAAGTTGTTTTGGGGTGTTAAGTTTTATTTATAAGTTCTTTACATATTTTGGATACTAACCCTTTATCAGATATGTCATTTGCAAATATCTTCTCCCATTCCATTGGTAGATTGCTTTTAGGATTGATGACTGTTTCATTCACTGCAGAAGCTTTCTTTTGTTTTGTTTTGTTTTATGTAGTCCTAGTAGGGTTTTGTTTTGTTTTGTTTTGTTTGTTTGTTTGGGTTTTTTTTGCTTTTGTTCCCCTTGCCTCAAGAGACATATCTAGAAAGAAGTTGCTCTGGCTTATGTCAAAGAGGTTACTGCCTGTGTCGTCTTCTAGTAGAATTTTTATGGTTTCAGGTCTTACAATTAAGACCATTAATCAATTTTGAGCTTATTTTTGTGTATGGTGTAAGAAGGGGTACAGTTTCATTCTTTTGGATGTTGCTGTCCAGTTTCTTAACACCATTTGTTGAAGAGATGGTCTTTTTCTCATTGGATATTCTTTCCTGCTTAGTCAAAGATTTATTGACCATACAAGTGTAGACTTATTTCTGGGTTTTCTATTCCATTCTATTGATCTAGGTGTCTTTTTTTTTTTTTTTTTTTTTTTTTTTTTGTGCCAGTACCACATCGTTTTGACCACTACAACTTTGTAATATAACTTGAAGTCCAGAATTGTGAAGACTCTAGCTTTGCTTTGCTTTTTTAAAGTTGCTTTGGCTATTTGGGGTCTTTTGTGGTTCCATACAAATTTCAGGATTCTTTGTTCTAGCTCTGTGAAAAATACTGTTGGTATTTTAAAAGGGATTGCACTAAATGTGTAGATTGCTTTGGGTAGTATAGACATTTTAACAATATTTTTTCTTCCAATCCATGATCATGGAATGTCTTTCCATCTCTTTGTGTCCCCTTCACCTGGTAGTCTTTTGAATAGATGTCAAACACGGAAAATTTTCTTTTTGGTTACTGGATACATTTGTTCCCCCCAAAAAGTATTTTTGAGCTTTGTCTGTGATGTGATAATGTTACTTGGAAACTGCTTGCTCTTTCAGATCTTGCTTTGAGCTCTCATAGAAAAGACCAGAAAAACGTTTAGTTTTTCTGCACTATTGAGGCAAGATCCTTCTTATATTTTAGCCACTGCCCTGTAGAGTGAGAGGATTTGCAATCTGGCTGTTGGAAACAGGCACTATTTTGGGTTCTTGGTGAGCTCTGGGCACTTTTTTCTCTAGTCTTTTCTGGTAGTTTCTCTAAGCCATGGGCAGTTTCCTCATGTATGTGCTAAACACTGGAGTGGCACCCTCTACAGATATTTGGATTCCCATTGCCCCCAGCTCTCTGATGCACTGTCATGTGAACTCCAGCTGCCTTAGAACCTCTGGACTCCTGCTTCCATCAGCTCAACTCAAGGAAATTGCCAGAATCTCCCTGGATTCCCCCTCCATGCTCCATGACCTTGAATCAGCTGGTACAAGGCTAAGGCTAACCTCATTTTTTTCCCATCTCTTGGCAATCACTGTCACAGAAGTTTTAATATTCATTTGTTTTTGCTTTTTAAATTAAGCCTAACCTTTTGAGAGTTGTGGAAACACACAGAAAATTATTTATGTGCAAAAAACTGGGGCACCTGAGCAATCGTATTCATAAATGACTGTGGAAGACAACAAACCTAGGAATTCTGACAATATCAGTTGTGTCTACTGGCCCTAACTGTTGCAGGAATCAGTAATTCAAGCCACGTGTTATCCACTTACACTCTACCAGTGTACAGAGGCACAGTGGTCAGAATGTTCTTATCCGATCAATCAGGAATTTATTTAATATATGGTGTGAGGCAGGGATGTAACCTTATTGATTTTTCCAATGGATAACCAACTGACTCAATACTACTTACTAATTGGATAATGTATTCTTTCCCCATTGATTCAAAATTCTATCTCCGTCATGTATTATCTACCACACACATTGTTGAGTATTTCCTATTATGATCTGTTAAGCTATTTATTCTTCCACCAACAGCCGTTTTGATTAATTATTTTCTCTTTATGATACAGTTTGACATCCCGGATGGCAATTGTTCTTTTTCAAAAACTTTTTGTCTATTCTTACATATTTACCATTACAAATTAGCTTTAAAATCAGCTTACATTTTACTTTTAAAACTCCCACTTGAAATTTTTTTTTTAAGATTTTATTTATTCATGAGAAACACACAGAGAGAGGCAGAGACACAGACAGAGGAAGAAGGCTCCCTGCGGGGAGCCTGATGCCGGACTCGATCCCAGGACCCCGGGATCATGATCTTAGCCAACGGCAGATGTTCAACCACTGAGCCACCCAGGTGTCCCCCAACTTGAAATTTTTATTGGGATTGCACTGAATCTATAAACTAATTTTAGGATAATGTATTTCTTTTACATCTTTAAGCAAATTCTAAGATAACTAAATTCTCCATTGCCTAAATATGGCTTCTTAGATTTTTCTTACCATAACTTTATCACATTTAAAAGCCTCTCTCTAGAAAAAAGGGCGGGGGGAATGCCTGGGTGGCTCAGTGGTTGAGAGTCTGCCTTCAGCTCATGTCATGATGCTGGGGTCATGGGATCTAATCCCACACTGGGTTCCTTGCAGCAACCCTGCCTCTCTCCCTCTGCCTCTGTCTCTATCTCTCTCTGTGTGTCTCTCATGAATAAATAAAATATTTAAAATAAATAAATAAATAGCATAAATAATATAAATAAATAAAAGCCTCTCCTCAACATCCAGTTATTGCCTGGGTTCATAAGCTGATTTTGCCAGTTACTAAGTAAGCTTGAAGAACATACTAAGATGCCAGACATTATCATAAGTACTCATTTAAAAGGGTTAATACCTCTCATATACTTAAAAGCATGTCTGGCCGTAGTGGGCAAACACATTCTAGCTATTATCACCAGTATTATTATCAATATAGAAACCCTTTGTTTTTCTCTTTCTGAGCTATGTTAATAAATGGTCACTGGGAAACAGTGATAAATAGCCATATTATAAGGTAAATTATGTGCTAAGCCAGAGGTCAGCAAACTTTTTCTGTAAAGGACTAGACATTAAACATTTCAGCCTTTGCAGGCCATAGAGTCTCTGTTACAGCTACTCAACCCTCTGTACAAAAGCAGTCACCGCCAATATGGAAACAAATGGGTGTACTAATACAATTTTATTTACAAAATAAATACAAAATGGAATTACATATATTACTTATATTTACAAAATGGAATTTTGGCTAATCCCTAGAATTGGGAATTGGCTAATCCCTAGAATTGGGAATTGGCTAATCCCTAGAAAAAAGTCAAGAAGTCATTTATAGTGGGGGTGAATGGGTGACGGGCACTGAGGGGGGCACTTGACGGGATGAGCACTGGGTGTTATTCTGTATGTTGGTAAATTGAACACCAATAAAAAATAAATTTATTATTTTAAAAAAAGAAGTCATTTATATCTGATCATGATGCCCCACATCTTCTGTCTTTCTGAAGTGATTTGGCATCATAGGAATTTGTCTCACAGTAGAGAAAATAATGTTAGACTTTTGGAAATTTCCCAAATCAGAGTCACGTTTCTGCTATAACTACTAAACAATGACAAGTTTTCCCAAGAGGAATAAGGAGAATAATCATGGCTAACTTTTTTTTTTTTTTTTTTTTGAGTACTTACTACATGGTAGGGAACTTTTTTTTTTTTTTTTTTTTCATGGTAGGGAAATTTAAATGCACTAGTTAATTTAATCTTCATGACTACATAAAGTAGGTACTAAGATTATGCTCACCTAACTGATGGAGAATTTGAAATACAGAAAGGCTAAGTAACTAGGCCAGGATTACACCACTATTAGAGAATTAGTTGAGATTTTAACACTAGACTCTTCTCCCATTATAAGCTAGAGGCTAAAATAAAAATTACTTATTGCCTAAAAAACCTTTAGATTTTCTATAAAACTTGAAGGTCAAAGTGGTTACTTCCTCTAAGAAGTCTGCAGTGTTTCTCAAAAGTAATAACTAGAATTAGGAGAAGGACCATTATTTGCTGTTTTGAGATGCTCAACTCATTGTAAGATGCTTTGCCCACTTGGTCCCCAATACCTAAATGCCAATAATGCCCACCACTGCTACCTTGGGGGCCATTTCAAAAAACCAAAAATGTGGAGTAGCCAGGGTGGCTCAGCGGTTTAGCGCTGCCTTCGACCCAGGTCGTGGTCCTGGAGACCTGGGATCAAGTCCCATGTCAGGTACCCTGCATGGAGCCTGCTTCTCCCTCTGCCTGTGTCTCTACCTCTGTGTGTGTGTGTGTCTCTCATGAATAAATAAATGAATTTTTTTTTAAAAATGCACCCATGTGTTTCCAAACACCACTGCTACCTAAAGCCCTGGATTGTAATGCTATTGGGGGTCAACCTTCGCAGCTGTTGACCTAGAAATAAAGCTCCACTTTCTGCCCTAGATTTCCTCCCAAGAAGGCAGTAGCATGGAAGGAAAAGGTATTTTCTCATCAGCCTCATTCAGCCAGGATGATGAAGAGTCCCATACAGAAAACCAGCTGCAATCTCTGGCACTTTAGATTCCAATTTAGGAGCTTTGTTCATTTACTTAAGGATTTATTTCACTTTAAAAGTGCATATCCTGGCCGCCGGGTCCCGCTTCCCGCGGTCCGCCGCCCCCGCCGCCCCCGCCGCCGCCGCCCCCGCCGCCCCGCAGAGCCCGGCGCCCGCCGCCATGAAGCCAGCGAGGACTAAGACGCCCAGGAAACTTCTAGTGAAGAAAGGATCCCAAACAAGTCTTAAAGACCCAGTGGGGGTGTACTGTAGGGTGCGCCCACTGAGCCTTCCTGATCAAGAGTGCTGCATAGAAGTGATCAATAATACAACCGTTCAGCTTCATACTCCTGAGGGTTACAGGCTCAACCGAAATGGAGATTATAAGGAGACTCAGTATTCATTTAAACAAGTATTTGGGATTCATACCACCCAGAAGGAGCTTTTTGATGTTGTGGCTAATCCCTTGGTAGATGACCTCATTCATGGCAAAAATGGTCTCCTTTTTACCTATGGTGTGACAGGAAGTGGAAAAACTCATACCATGACTGGTTCTCCAGGGGAAGGAGGTCTGCTTCCTCGCTGTTTGGACATGATCTTTAACAGTATAGGGTCATTTCAAGCTAAACGATATGTTTTTAAGTCTAATGACAGGAATAGCATGGATATACAGTGTGAAGTTGATGCCTTGTTAGAACGGCAGAAAAGAGAAGCCATGCCCAATCCAAAGACCCCCTCTAGCAAACGACAAATAGACCCAGAGTTTGCAGATATGATAAATGTACAAGAATTTTGCAAAGCAGAAGAGGTTGATGAAGACAGTGTCTATGGTGTATTTGTCTCTTATATTGAAATATATAATAATTACATATATGATCTATTGGAAGAGGTGCCATTTGATCCCATAAAGCCTAAACCACCACAATCTAAATTGCTTCGTGAAGACAAGAACCATAACATGTACGTTGCAGGATGTACAGAAGTAGAAGTGAAATCCACTGAGGAGGCTTTTGAAGTTTTCTGGAGAGGCCAGAAAAAGAGACGTATTGCTAACACACATTTGAATCGTGAGTCCAGCCGTTCCCATAGCGTGTTCAACATTAAATTAGTTCAGGCTCCCCTGGATGCAGATGGAGACAATGTCTTACAGGAAAAGGAACAAATCACTATAAGCCAGTTGTCCCTGGTAGATCTTGCTGGAAGTGAAAGAACTAACCGAACAAAAGCAGAAGGGAACAGATTACGTGAAGCTGGAAACATCAATCAGTCATTAATGACGCTAAGAACATGTATGGAAGTCCTGAGAGAGAACCAAATGTACGGAACTAACAAAATGGTTCCGTACCGAGATTCAAAGTTAACCCATCTGTTCAAGAACTACTTCGATGGGGAAGGTAAAGTACGTATGATCGTGTGTGTGAACCCAAAGGCTGAAGATTATGAAGAAAGCTTGCAAGTCATGAGATTCGCAGAAGTGACCCAAGAAGTTGAAGTAGCGAGACCAGTAGACAAGGCAATATGTGGTTTAACACCTGGAAGAAGATACAGAAACCAGGCTCGAGGAGGTCCAGTTGGAGATGAACCACTGGTTACAGAGGTGGTTTTACAGAGTTTTCCACCTCTGCCTTCCTGTGAACTTCTGGACATCAACGACGAGCAGACTCTTCCCAGGCTGATCGAAGCATTAGAGAAACGACACTATTTACGGCAGATGATGATTGAGGAGTTTCACAAACAATCTATTACGTTTAAAGCGTTGTTACAAGAATTCGACAGTACTGTTTTAAATAAAGAAAACTACATTCAAGGAAAACTAAATGAAAAAGAAAAGGTGATCACAGGACAGAAATTGGAAATAGAACGACTGGAGAAGAAAAACAAAACTTTAGAGTATAAGATTGAGATTTTAGAAAAGACAACTACGATCTATGAAGAAGATAAGCGCACTCTGCAACAGGAACTCGAGACTCAGAACCAGAAACTTCAGCGGCAGTTTTCTGACAAACGCAGACTGGAAGCCAGGCTGCAGGGCATGGTGACGGAAACGACCATGAAGTGGGAGAAAGAATGTGAGCGCCGGGTGGCAGCCAAGCAGCTGGAGATGCAAAATAAACTCTGGGTCAAAGATGAGAAACTGAAACAACTGAAGGCCATTGTTACTGAACCCAAAGCCGAAAAGCCGGAGAGACCCTCTCGGGAGCGGGACCGGGAAAAAGTCACTCAAAGAGCTGTCTCTCCGTCACCAGTACCTAACGCACCACCAATTCGTCTCCGCCACAGACGATCTCGCTCTGCAGGAGACAGATGGGTAGATCATAAGCCTGCCTCTAACGTGCAAACTGAAACAGTCATGCAGCCACATGTCCCTCATGCCATCACAGTATCTGTTGCAAATGAAAAGGCACTAGCTAAGTGTGAGAAGTACATGCTGACCCACCAAGAACTAGCCTCCGATGGGGAGATTGAAACTAAACTAATCAAGGGTGATGTTTTCAAGACAAGAGGTGGTGGACAATCTGTTCAGTTTACGGATATTGAGACTTTAAAACAAGAATCGCCAACTGGCCGAAAACGAAGATCTCCCACAGCAGCACCTGCCCCACCAGATGGTACAGAATCTGAATGGACTGATGTAGAAACAAGGTGTTCGGTGGCTGTGGAAATGAGAGCAGGATCTCAGCTGGGACCTGGCTACCAGCATCATGCACAACCCAAGCGCAAGAAACCATGACCCGACCATCTTTTCATTTGTGTTGGTGATTTCTCCAAAGCCATCCCAGGAGTCTTCTGAATCATCTTGCAGAACTGCAGCTTTGTTGAATATCACAGACCTCAGATATATTATACACTGGTGCAGATCAATGGTTCCAAAGATACCTAGGATTCAGCACACTTTTTATATTCTATGCCTTGCTATATGAACTTTTATAATGCTATTGTTTTGTATATTTCTTGTGTACTTAATAACTAATTCGCACAAGTGTTTTGTTTTGTCTTGGGTGATTAAAGAAATATATATATAGACCACACTTTTTTATTGTGACTTTTCCAGCTCTTGTCTGAATACTTAGGGTTTTATAAACAAAACAAATGCTGCTATAGATTAGCTTGCAAGAATGCACTTTAGACATATTTGACAATTCGAACTTTCAAAATAAGAATGTCACAGTGACTCGCCAATACTAAAACCATTTTAGGAAGTTGTTTTGAATTCTGTATGTATATATACACTTTCTGACCTTTTAGATATACCAAAAGAATTAAAATAAACACTAAGAAATAAAAAAAAAAAAAAAAAAAAAAAAAAGTGCATATCCTGCCAAAGTGGCAACACTTTAAACAATCCTGTAAGCGTCCCTTAATAAGAACAAATTGCAAATCATCTCAAAATCAACCAATCAGTAAATGAAGACATTTATTGACGAGTACTCAAAGTGTTAAAGGGCTAGGCCTCTGCTCTGTCCCCACAACATTTGCCTACAAAGTTAATGAGCATGCTACCAGACCTCAGATGGAAGGCAGTTCTAGAGTTAAAAACGCTTCTTAAATTTTGTGCTTATCATGGCATTAACCAACCTTTTAACACATTTCCCCAAAAGCCTAATGAACTCACCTTGCCACATTACAAGCCTTGTAATTTTGCCATTGGGAGTAAATGGATGAACAAAGAAACTTCCTCTTGGTCTGCTACCTTAATCCTAGCTGTTTTTCCCTCTCCATGAAAAATAGCTTTCCATTATTATGTTGACATTCCTGCTACAATATCTCCTCCAGGCTATAAAGTGAAAGATATTCTGTAGGTTGACTCACTTTAACCCAAGTGGAGGATATTATCTTACTATTATCAAACTGTAGTGTTTGGAAATCCTTTTAGGAATAGCTGCAATGGAATTCCAATGAGAAATTCTAGAAAGTATATGTGAAATGAAACAGAAAGGAATACTCCAACTGGGGGGTGGGAGAGGAACTCCGGTATTAAGTCTTGTATAATGAGGTTACAAGGAATAGCAAACATCTGGATTTAGTTCTTTTTTCCATAAATCCTGAGGCAGCTCAGATTGAATGGTGAAAAATGTCCTTGGTCACGTAAAGTCTTTATACTAAACTTCCTTTTAGCCCTCTCTATTACTGCGAAAATGAAAATTACAATGAAATACCATCACACATCTGCCAGATGAACAAAACTTAAGTTAGACAAGGAAGTAAAGCGGCAAGAATGCTCACCCACTGCTGGTAGAGACATAAATTAGGACAATTGCTTTGGAAAACAGTTTGGCACTGACTAGTGAAGCTAAATATACCCTAAACTCAGCCATTTCTTTTATGGAGAAATTACTGTTAAAATTATTAACCAGAAGATAGCAGGAGAATATGTATAACAACATTGTTTTTAATAGCAAAAATCTGGAGGCATTCCAAATGCCCATTAACATTTGAATGGATAAATAGTAACACCTAAAGAATTAATAGATGTAGGTGTTAAGCATCAGCTTCTAACATCTCCAAAAGAAAGATAACCCCAATTTTGTCTCATAAAAGAACAGAACACTGTTATCCTTGCCAAAAAATAAAAAATAAATCAAACCTAAGTCTAGCCAAACTTCTATATCCAAGTATTAATTTATAGGAAATACAGAAAGAACACAGAGTAATATGTCAAAGTACACCTAGGGAATGGAATCAGCAAGATCCAAGCTAAGCAATTCCATAAGACAAAAGTTTTCCAACAAATAAAGTTCAAGGAAAAGGGGGGAAGAGGTAAAACTATAGATTTAAGAAGACTCAAAAGACATCAACTCATCACAGTGCATGTGCCTTATCTGAATCCTGATTCAAAAAAACTGCAAAACAAATAAACAAACATGACATGAAGTCTTTGGAAATTTGAAACACTGAAGCATTGGTAATATTAAAACTATTGCTGATCTTCTTAGTATAATAAATGGTATCGTAGTTATGTCTTTTAAAAACTTCTTTAGAGAAGTTTAGAAATACATGTACATTATTTTATGTATTTAGAGATGCAGTGAAATGATTTGCTTTCAAGAACAGCAAGAATGAATTCAATGTGAACATGGGTGAAACAAGAATTGGTAATTACCAAACCTAGGTAATGGGTACAGGAAGATTTATTATACTGTTCTGTGTTTGTATATGGTTGGAATTCTCCATGTAATAAAAAGTTCTTCAAATGAGACAATTGTTTCTAGTATATTCTGTCAACAACATATAACAGTTAATAATGTACAGTTTATCCATTAGCAAGTTTGAATCACGAAGACACAAAGTTGAGTAAAAGAACTAGGTCAAAGGTCAATACATACACTTTGATTCCATATATGTAAAGTTCCTAAATAAAAGTAAAAAGAAGCAAAATATTGACTTAAAAAATAAAAAATAAATTTAAAAAAATAATTGACTTATAAAACATAAAGTGGGGCACCTGGATGGCTCGGTCAGTTAAGCATCTGCCTTTGGCTCAGGTCATGATTCCAGATTTAGCTCAGCATCAGACTCCTTGCTCAGTGGGGAGCCTGCTTCCCCCTCTGCTTCTGCCACTCCCCCTGCTTGTGCTCCCGCATGCGCAGGCCGTCTCTGTCAAATAAATATTTTTAAATAAATCAAAATAAAAAATTTAAAAAACATAAAGCAAAGAAATTAAAGCAAAATTCAAGTAGTCACCTCTGAGAGATTAGAGAGAGACACAAGAAACTCCTAAGATATGGTTACATTCTATTTATTGGCCTTTTTGGTAAATACATGGATATTTGTTATTATTTTCTAAATTGTACCTTTGCCTTTTCCTATACTCTTGTCTTTTGTCTATTGTCTTTTTTCCTATACTCTATTAATACTCTATTTAAAAAAATTTATAAACCAAAATCTGTCGCTACCAACACAATACTGACCTTAGAAAACTTATAACACGTTGTGTCAGCTGGAAATTAGATGTATAGCTTACTAAATTTAAGGAAAGCCTCCCAAAGATTAGCATGCCTCCATATTTTTTTTAAGTTTTACAATTCATATCTTATTTAGAACCTTCAGGGAATGATTCACTTCAGAAAACAGCCCTACTGATAATTGAGAGTTAATTATTCAAGAACTGGAAGGTTTTATAATTATTTTTAACAGAAATATCTATAAACTGTGCTGTGCAGTTCACTGAACTACACAGTTTAGTTTATCCTACTGATTTAGGGCAAGCATTAAAGACATTTCCAAGGGAATCATAAGTTAACTCTACACTGAAGATTACTGACTACTACTTCCAACAGTAGGTTCTTAGATTCATTTAAAACCCAAAAGAAGGGCAGCCCCGGTGGTGTAGCAGTTTAAAGCTTCCTGCAGCTCAGGGCATGATCCTGAAGACACGGGGTCGAGTCCCATGTCGGGCTTCCTGCATGGAGCCTGCTTCTCTCTCTGCCTCTGTGTGTGTGTGTGTGTGTGTGTGTGTGTGTGTCTCAATAAATAAGTAAAATCTTTTAAAAAAACAAAAAAAAAACCCAAAAGAAGTAAGGAAAAGAAATCGCTTGCTTATGTGTTTTGATTACTAATATATTCAAGAAAAGTATAGTGAGTACCCCGGCAGAGACTTCCCTCTGTTTTCCAATATCCTGCTTTCCTTCTAATTCCTGAACACACAGCTCAGGTAGATTTTATTTTATTTTATTTTATTTTATTTTATTTTATTTTATTTTATTTTACTTTATTTTATTTTATTTTATTTTATTTTATTATTTTATTTTATTATTTTATTTTATTTTATTTATCTTATCTTATCTTATCTTATCTTATTTATTTAGCTCAGCTAGATCTCACAGCCAACCCTGCACTTAGTTGAAGCCATGTGCCTAAGTTCTAGCCAATAAAATGTGGGAATAAATAATGTCAACTACTTCCAGGCTTGGCCCACAAAAACCTTCCATAATGCTCTGTATTCTCTTTTTACTGTCTGCCAACAGCACATTTACACCTAGAGACCCTGTAGAAGCCCCACATTGAATACAGCAGTGCCTTCATCAGCCTGGTTCCTTGGAGACTGTGTGGAACAGAATTCTCCATCCACCCACCTCTTCATCAACCTTGAACTTAATATGAGTGAAAAAGGAAGCTCTACTGTGTTGGCTCTATTAGCCCAGAGTTCTTCTATGACAGCCAGCACTAACCTACCAAGACACAGTCCTAGACGCTATGCTCAGGACAGACCTTAACGCAGGCACTGCTCTCTGTCCTTGTGGTGCTTATAGTCCAATAAAGTAAGCAATTGAAGGTATAGTTAGTGTGACATGAAGTGCTTTACCCAGAAGGGAGGAAGAGAAGAAGAAAAAGGGATTTGTGAGAAAGAATGGCCAGAGATTTTTAGATCGGAGATCAAGGAAAGTCACCCCAAGGAATTGACATTTACATTAGGGGTTGATGAGTAAGCAGGCATTTATCAGATTAAAAAAAAAGAAGAAGAAGAAGAAGAAAAGAAAAGAAAAGAAAAAGGAAAACAGCTTTTCCAGTTAAAGAAATCATGATTTTGAAGGTACCAGAGTAGAAAGAGATTGGTACATCCAAGACTCTAGAAGAAGGGTGGTGTGGCTGGAGCCTGAGTTAGAGACAAGGATAAGGCACATCAGGTAGATGTTTCTAGTCAGCATTCAGCTAATGATACTGTTTCTCACTGTAAGAGCAAACTACTAAAATTTTTAAACATGGGAGTACCATGTTCAGATTTAACATACAGAAGATCACACCATGAGTTTATATGAATAGTTTGGAGTGGAGAAGGCTAAAACTCAGGGTATTGGGCAGGAACCAGCTACAAGTATCCCCACAAGAGGGTATACAATTACACGGATAGAGGGGAAAAAAAATTTGGGTTATATTTTATTTAAAGATTTCTTTTTTTTTTCTAAGAGTGAGTGAGAGAGAGCATGAGTGGGGAGGAGAGGTAGAAGCAGACTCCCCACTGAGCAGGCACCCCAAGGCGAAATTCAATCACAGGACCCCAGGATCATGACCTGAGCCAAAGGCAGATGCTTAACTGACTGAGCCACCCAGGCACCTGGATCATATTTTAGATCTAGAATCTATGGAGTTTGACTACAGATTACATTTGAAGGCAGTGCAGGGAGGTCTTAAGAACATTCCCAAGTTTCTGGCATGAGCCACAGTTTGGGTGGTCTTTCCTTAAATATGGAGAAAAGCAAGATGACCAAGTGGTGATGTTAAGAGATAGATAGCATATGATCCTAGAGATTAAAGGTTCGGGGGAAATCTAAAAATTGGGAATCTTAGCATATGGAAACTGTTTAAAGTCATCAGGAAGGATTATATTACCCATAGAGAAAGTGTTGGAGAGAAGAGAACTCAAGACTAAGGGCAAGGACCTAAAAACTAAAACATGACAATTAGATGTGGTGCCTTTCAGATCACTGGAGACTGGCCAAGAGCAGCTGGAGCCTCATACCAGAGTGGACAAGGTAGAAGATAAACAGGGACACTGGAGACTAAAACTTATTCAGACAGAAGCTTCAAGGTACTTGGGGTTTTTTTCTTTGTTTTGTAAAACTGAAATGACTTATGTTTTTTTTTTTCATTTTATTTATTTTTTAAATAATAAATTTATTTTTTATTGGTGTTCAATTTGCCAACATACAGAATAACACCCAGTGCTCATCCTGTCGAGTGCCCCCCTCAGTGCCCGTCACCCATTCACCCCCAGCCCCCGCCCTCCTCCCCTTCCACCACCCCTAGTTCGTTTCCCAGAGTTAGGAGTCTTCATGTTCTGTCTCCCTTTCTGATATTTCCTACCCATTTCTTCTCCCTTCCCTTCTATTCCCGTTCACTATTATTTATATTCCCCAAATGAATGAGACCATATAATGTTTGTCCTTCTCCAATTGACTTATTTCACTCAGCATAATACCCTCCAGCTCCATCCACGTTGAAGCAAATGGTGGGTATTTGTCATTTCTAATGGCTGAGTAATATTCCATAATAACTATATGTTTTAATGCATGTATTTCTCACTCAACAGTTCCTCATGGAAACCCTACATGTCATCTGGTAAGCTTCTAATTCATTCATTTTATTTTTTTTTATTTTTAAAAGATTTTATTTATTTATTCATGAGAGACACAGAGAGAGAGAGAGAGAGAGAGGAAGAGACATAGGCAGAGAGAGAAGCAGGCTCTACGCTGGGAGCCCAAAGTGGGACTCGATCCCGGGTCTCCAGGATCAGCCCTGGGCCAAAGGCAGCGCTAAACCACTGAGCCACCCGGGCTGCCCTAATTCATTCATTTTAATGGCTGCATCCTATTCTGTAGTATGTATTCATGATTTTGTCAACCATTTCCCCATGAATAGACATTCAGCTTGCTTCCAGTTAGTGAATGCTACTAAGGATATAGTAATAAATACCCATGTATATTTACTTTTATTTCCATGAGACTGATATTCAAGGGAGTAAGTGCCAGGTTGAATGCCTATTGCCACTTTGTTTTCCAAAAAAGGCACTTTGCAATTCCAACAATGATGATGGAGAATGTGTTTCCTCACATTCCCACAAGCAATGTAGTTCTTTTTAACTTTGCCAGTCTGATAGGTATAAAGTGATATCTCACTATTGCTGGTATAGTTTGCATTTCCCTAATTACATGTAAATTGCAATATCTTCCTTTATTTCCTGCCCATTTAGGTTTGTTCTTCTGTAACATTTCCTATTCATATCATTGATCCATTTTTCTATTTATTTTTTTAATAAGCTCTAGTTTCCCAGTTTGGGTTAGAAAAAATATAATATACTAATATTCACTTATAGGTCTGTTTAGAATGATAGGAGTATGGGGAAAATGAGAGGATGCATATTAAATTGATAACACAGGGAATGAGGGGTCCTGCTACAAGGAGGAAAAGAATAGCTAAGAAAATAAAGTTCTACATTAAGAAAAAATGTATATGACCACTTTGATGTATCCATATATATTTTAGTGTTGGTGTGTGTGTGTGGGGGGTGTATATAGAAAAAGTAATCATGAGAGGGAAGATGGCAGAACAGGAAGATCCTGAGCTTGCCACCTCCCACCGACATACCAAGGCAAAAACTGTATGTATTTCAACTCCCTCTGAAAACAACCTGAAGACTACAGAACACATCTGCCACAGCAAAAAGTCATAAAGAGAGATGGCCACATCAAAAATAGTAGGAGGGGCAGAGTTGTGGTCAGGAACCCAATCACCTGTGTGGCTCCCCACAAACAGGAGAGACATCACAAGCATGGGGGAACTAGGGGATTAAGAACCACACCAGACACCCCAGCCTGGGGTACCTGTACTCAGCGAGTGAGACCACATAATGTCTGGCTTTGATAGTCAGTGGGATTTAACTCCAAGAAAGATTGAGAGCTGTAGGAAACCGGTCTCCACTCTTAAAGTATTAACATCCACATTATAGGGTAGGGGCCCAGGGACGATAAGAAAGAGGGAAAGACCCAAAAAAAAAAAAAAAAAAGACAACAACAACAACAACAACAACAACAAAAAAAAAAAAAACTTATTTTAAGATATAATAGCTGAAAACTTTCCTAATCTGGGAAAGGAAATGGACATCTAGCCCAAGGAACACATAGAGCCTCCAAAAAGATGAACCCAAGAAAGTCCATACCAAGATACATACTAATTAAAAGATTAAAGATAGGAAGAGAGGGCAGCCCAGGTGGCTCAGCAGTTTAGCGCCACCTTCAGGCCAGGGTGTGATCCTGGAGAACCGGGATGGAGTCCTACGTCAGGCTCCCTGCATGGAGCCTGCTTCTCCCTCTGCCTGTGTCTCTGCCTCTCTCTCTTTAAAAAAATAATAAAATAAGGGAACCCTGGGTGGCGCAGCGGTTTGGCGCCTGCCTTTGGCCCAGGGCGCGATCCTGGAGACCCGGGATCAAATCCCACGTCGGGCTCCCAGTGCATGGAGCCTGCTTCTCCCTCTGCCTATGTCTCTGCCTCTCTCTCTGTGTGTGTGTGACTATCATAAATAAATAAATATTAAAATAATAATAATAATAATAATAAAATAAAAATAAGGAGAGAATCTTAAAAGCAGCAGAAGAAAACAAATAGTTTCATTCAAGGGAAACCTCAAAAGGCTATCAGCTGATTTTTCAGCAGAAACTGTGCAGGCTAAAGGAGAGTGGCAGGATTTATTCAAAGTGCTAAAAGGAAGAAACCTACAACCAAGAATACTCTATTAAAAAAAAAAAGAATACTCTATTCAACAAGATTATCATTCAGAAATGAAGGAGATTTAGTTTCCTACACAGCAAAAGTTAAAGGAGTTCATCACCACTAACCAGTCTTACAAGAAATGCTAAAAGAAATTCTTTAAACGTAAAGAAAAGACCATGATCAGAAGTAAGGAAATTATGAAGGGAAAAATTAGCAGAAAAGGCAAACACAGAGAAAAGTAGTTATAAATTATTTATAAAGTCAGGATGAAGGTTAAAAACACAAAAATAGTATAGTCAATTATCTCTGTAAAAACTTGCCAAGGGGTACACAAAATAAAAAAGTGTAAAATATGATACCATATACATAAATGTGGAGAGGGGGGTTAAAATTCACTGCTTTTAGAATGTGCTCAGATTTAAGTGACCGTCAACTTGATATAGATTGCTATGTACATAGGATGTGAACCTCATGGTAACCAAAAACCAAAAACCTATAGTGGTGACACAAAAACAAAGAAAAAGCATTCTAAGCATAACACAAGAGAAAGTCATCAAGCCATTAGGAAAGAGAAGAAAAGAAGAAAGAAACAGAAGAATTACAGAAACAACCAGAAAATATTAACAAAGCTGGTAACAAATACATACCTATCAATAATTACTTTAAATGTAAATAGATGAGTTGTTCTAATCAAAAGACATTAGATGGTAGACTTAAAAAAAAATAAGACCCATCTACATATTACCTACACCAGACTCACTTCAGATCTAAAGACACATACAGACTGAAAATGAAGGGATGGAAAAAGATATTCCATGCAAATAGAAGTGAAAAATAATAAAGAGCTGGAGTAGCAATAATTATACCAGGCAAAGTAGACTTTAAACAAAGACTGTAACAAGAGAGGACAGAAGGGCATTACAAAATGATAAAAAGATCAAGAGGATATGACAACTGGAAATATCTATGCACTCAACTATATAAAGCAAGCATTAAGAGATGCAAAGGGAGATACTGACAGCAATGTAATAACTAATGGTAGAGGACTTTAATACCTTCAATTACATCAATGATTAGATCACCCAGACAGAAAATTAATAAGGAAAGAGTGGCTTTGAATGACACATTAGACCAGATAGGCTTAACAGATATACACAGACATTACATCCAAAAACATCAGAATTTACATTCTTTCCAAGTACACATGGAACATTCTCCAGGATAGATCATGTTAGATCACACACACAAAAAAAGACTCAATAAATTTAAGATTAAAATCCAATCAAGTATCTTTTCTGACCACAATGGTAAGACTCTGAAATCAGTTACAAGGAAAGAACTGGAAGAAACACAAACATGTGGGGAGGCAAAACAATATGCTACTAAGCAATAATGAAGAAATCTAATAGGAAGTAAAAAAATACCTAGACAAATTAAAATGGAAACACTACAATTCAAACTCTTTGGAATGCAGCAAAAGTAGTACTTACCAGAGGGAAAAGAGAAGTTTATAGTAATCTTCTATCACAAGAAACAAGAAAAAATCTCAAATAAACAGTCTAACCTCACACTTAAAGAACTAGAAAAGGAACCCAGAAAATCCCAAAGTAAGTAGAGAGAAATAATAAACATCAGAGTGGAAATAAATGAAATAGGCACTAAAAAAAAAAAGAAAGAAAAACTCAATAAAGCTAAAAGCTAGTTTCTTGAAAAGATAAATTTATATAGCCAGATGCATCAAGTTAAACAAATAAAATTAGAAATGAAAGAGAAATTGCAATTGAAAACACAGAAATACAAAGGACATAGAAATACTATAAAAAATATATGGCAACAAATTGGACTGCCCAGAGGAAATAAATAAATTCCTAGAATCATACAATCTTCGAAAATTGAATCAGGGAGAAATAGAAAATCTGAACAGACCAATTACTAAGTAATAAAATTGAATCAGTAACCAAAACACCTTAACAAACAAAAATCCAGGACCAGATGGCTTCAGAGTGAATTCTACCAAACATTTTTAAGAGTTAATACCTATCCTTCCAAACTATTCCCAAAAAATAGAAGGAAAAAGAATGTTTCCAAATTCATTCTGTGAGGCCAAAATTACCCTTTCCAAAATCAGAAAAAGACACTGTAAAAAAAAGAAAATTATAGGCAATTTAGATGCAAAAATCTTCAACAAAATATATTGAAATATACAATATTTCAACAAAATATGTTCAACAACACATTAACACTATCATTTACCACAATCAAGTGGGATTTATTCCAGGGATGCAAAAATGATCCAATATATGCAAATCATTCCTTGTGATGTACTGCATTAACAAATGAAGGGAAAAAAATCATATGATCATCTCAATAGATAAAAAAAGTATTTGACAAAATTCCACATCCATTTATGATAAAATCTCTCAACAAAGTGGGTATAGAAGGAACATATTCATATAATAAGGCCATAAATCACAAAACAAAAGCTAATATTATACTCAGTGCTGAAAAACTGAAAGTATTTCCTCTAAGATCAAAGCTATAAGACACTGATTAAAGAAACTAAAGATGATACAAATGGAAAGATATACCATACTCATGGATTGGAAGTTATAATAGTGTTAAAATGTCCATACTACAGAAATCAATCTATACCATCAACACAATCTCTATCAAAATACCAATATCATTGCAAAATGGTAGGAGAACCAGGAGAACAAAAAATTCTAAAATTTGTACAAAATCGCCAAAGACCCTGAATAACTAAATACTAGAAAACTTAGGCAGTAAACCCATAGACATTGGCCCCAGCAATATTTTTATGGATCTATCTCCTAAGGTGGGAGAAACAAAAGCAAAATTAAAGTATTAGGACTACACAAAATAAAAAGCTTTTTCACAGTGAAGAAAACCATCAATAAAACAAAAAGACAATACTGAATGAGAAAAGATATTTACAAATGATATATTTGATAAGGGTGAATGTTCAAAACACAAAAAGAATTTATACAACCCACAAAAAAAATCCAATTAAAAATGGGCAGAGTACACAAATAAACATTTTTCCAAATAAGACATACTGATGGCCAAGAGACACATGGAAAGATGCTCAACATAACTCCTCATCAAGGAAATGCAAATCGAAACCATAATGAGATATTACCTCACATCAGTTAAAATGGTTAAATCAAAAACACAAAAAAGAACAACTGTTGTCAAAGATGTGGAAAAAAGGGAACCCTCGTGCATTCTTGGTGGTAATGCAAGTTGGTGCAGCCACTGTGGAAAATAGCATTAAAGTTCCTCAAAAAATTAAAAATAAAATCACCATATGATCCAGTAATTCCACTGGAATTCCACTGGATATTTACCCAAAGAAAATGAAAACACTGCTTCAAAAAGATATATGCACCCCTATGTTTATTGCAGCATTATTGACAACAGCCATAACATAGGAGCAACGTGAGCACTGATAGATGAATGGATAAAGATGTGTTATATATACACGATGGAATATTACTAAGCCATAAAACGTAACGAACTCTTGCCTAATACAAGAGGATCTAGAGGTATTATGCTAAGTGAAGTAAGTCATACAGGAAAGACAAATATATGATTTCACTTATATATGGAGTCTAAAAAACAAAACAAATGAACAAGCAACAAAAATAAATAAATAAAAAGACTCCTAAAGATCAAACTGGGGGTTTCTAGACGAAGAAGGTGTGGGGGATGGGCTAAAATAGGTGAAGGGGATTAGGAAATACAAACTTCCAGTTATAAAATAAAAAGTCATGGGAATGAAAAGCACAGAATAAGCAATATAGTCAATAATATAGTAGTAAGCTTGTAATAGTAACTATACTAATTGTCAAGCCACTATGTTGTCACTATGAAGCTAGTTGTATGTCAACTCTACTCAATTTTAAAAATTTTTAGGGATCCTTGGGTGGCTTAGTGGTTTAGCACCTGCCTTTGGCCCAGAGTGTGATCTTGAAGTCCCAGGATCAAGTCCCACATCCGGCTCCTGTGCAGAGCCTGCTTCTCCTTCTGCCTGTGTCTCTGCCTCTCTCTCTCTCTCTCTCTCTCTCTCTCTGTGTCTCATGAATAAAATCTTTTATAAATAAATAAATAAATAAATAAATAAATAAATAAATAAATAAATTTTAATTATCAAAGTAAACCAAACACACACACAGAAAAACTCAAAAGTGAAAGTTTAGGCAATGGTTTGTCAAGCAGTTTCTATCAAACTGGAGGAGGACTTTTTAGTGCATGATGTATTTTTTCCCATTACTGGTGAAGTTAACTTTCATCATTTGGTTAAGCTGACAATCTACCAGTTTTCTCCATTATAAACTTACTCTACTTTCTCCTTTATTTATGTTTTTAAAGATTTTACTTATGTATTGAGAGGGAGAGAGCAAGCAAGTCAAGCACGAGCGAGGGGAGGGGCGGAGGAAGGAGAGAGAGAATCTCAAGCAGACTCCATGCTGAGCATGGAGCCCAGTATGGGCTTGATCTCATGACCCTGAGATCATGAACGACCTGAGCTGAAATCAAGAGTTGGATGCTTAACCAACTCAGCCACCCAGGCTCTCTTCTCCTTCGTTTATTCTATTTGTCGATGCATTTATTTTTATCATCATGTACTTCCTAGATTCTTATTTCATTTTATGGATCATAAACCTTTACTGTAACTATTTATGCTGATGTTCAAATTTCCCCAGACTTGTTCAGTGGGGGCTTCTTTAGGCTGGCTTCTGTGTTCTTTTGACATGTCTACATCATCCTCTGAGCACTTCTCTACTTTCTGGTGAACAACATGCTTCAGGTTCATCATATATCCTCCCTATTCTAGACCAAGTATCAACCATTTCTCCAAAGAGCCCTGATTTTTTGGTGAAAAAATGGCACCCAGAAACCAAGATCTGGGAACTACATACATTGTCACTGTGGTGTCATTGCTTAGAATTTCTCAGAGGACAGACCCAGGAAATAGGTACTATAAATACATGTGTGTGCAAATATGCATTTCAATATCCACCTATTTCTATGCTTATGTCTACATCTATATATTTAAAAACCATGAATTTATAACAATACTTCCAATTTCACCCCAACACCATAGCATTCATTCTGTCCCTCTGCCTTTTCATATTTGTAACTACTTTATCCAACAGTGAAAAATATTATTCCTGCTATTTACAATATATTTATCTAGACGTACAATCCCAGAATATATAGACAGTGGTTTCAGCTTGTTGCTGTGTGAAAAAAAACTACTAACTGTAATCCATTATTTAGAGTTCTCTGTGTCATTTGCTGAAGAGCATACAGTTCATGCAACTGATATTTAACTTTATTTTCCATCTGGCACAAGTATATTTAAAATATAATAGATTTTTTGTATGTTTTTTATAATATAATTGATTTTTTATGTTGACTTCCTATCCTGCTACTTCATTTACATCTAGTTTCAAGAGCATTTTGTAGATTTCTTAGAGTTTTCTGTTGAAACATGTTATGTGCTAATGAAAACAATTTTACTTCTTTCTCTACAAGCTGTACATTCTTGTTTCCTCTTGCTCAACTGGCTGTGGCCTCTAGTCTGATGTCAAATCGAAGTGGTGAGCACAAGCATTCCTTTCTTGTTCCCAGTTTTAGGGGGACAAAGATTAATATTCCGCCAATAAGTACGATGTCAGTAATAGAATTTTTATAGATGCTTTTTTATCAGGATGATGCATTTTCCTTCTATTCTCAGGATGATGCATTTTCCTTCTATTCTTGATTTTTGAGACTGTGTTTTCATAAACTGGATTTTAACTTCACCTAATGCTTTTACTGCATCTGATGAAATGACTGTGTACTTTCCCTCTCCTTTATTCTTAATGTGGTGAATAACTCTGACCGATTTTCAAAGATTAAATCAACTTTGTACTCTCTGAATACCCCTACTTGGTCATGACAGATTGCCTATATACTGCTGAAGATATTTGTATACATTTCTGCACAAGAGGTTCCAGGCTTTTCATGTACTTCTCCACTCTATCTCTGCATATCAGCTTCTTGTGACTATAGTAACAAATTACCACAAACTGGATGGCTTAAAACAGCAGGTGGTTCTTCTCTAGCAGTTCTGGAGAAAGTCTGAAGTCAGTATCACTGAGTCAAAGTCAAGGTGTCAGCAGGGCCATGTTCCCTCTGGAGACTCAAGGGAAGGACCTGCTCCTTACCTCTGCCAGCTTCTGTGGCTACATAACCACAATCTCTGCCTCCATGCCTCCATGCGTTCTCCTCTTCTGGGTGTGCATGATATCCTCCTGCCTCCCTCTTACAAGGATACATGGGATTATTGTGGGATCACCTGGATAACCCAGGATAAATCCTCCATCCCAAGATCCTTAAATTCATCCCATCTGCAAAGGCTCTTTTTATGCCATATCAGGTCACATTCACTGTTCCAGGGATGAGGTTATGACAGTTCTTGGGGTCCATTATTAGCCTACCACATCTACTTTAATTTTTTTCCCTTAGCATTTTAAATATGTCATTCTGTTGTCTTCTAGCTTAAATTATTTATGATGAGAAGTCAGATCCTATTATCATTGTTCTTCTCATACATAGTGTGTTTGGGATTGGGTTTTTTGTGTGTGTTTGGTTGTTTTGTTTTGTTTGGCTACATTTATCTCTTTATCTTTGGCTTTCAGCAATATTACCTGCATCTTCATGTGATTTCCTTTGTATTTATCCTGCTTGGGGTTTGTTGAGTTTCTTCAATCTACAATTTGATATTTTTTATCATTTGGAGAAAGTCATTCAGTATTTCCTTAATTACTGTGCCTCATTTGCATATGGTTTCCTCATTATACTACTATTGTCATGAAAATCTCATTACATGGGCAGTGAGCAAAGACAACTTTGGAAGATATTTTTGATCAGATTCATTGTGTTCCTGTTTAGTCTCATTCTTGTGCTTGGAAGTAGATAAGCTATTCCAAGTTTCTGCCTATTTTCCATCATTGCTTTACATCTCTCCTCAATTTCTGATGTTAGCATTTTGGTACCTTCCTTATTCCCGCAATTCCCCATCTGAATTCATCCTCAGATCCATACTTCTTTTTTAAAGATTTTATTTATTTATTCATCACACACACACACACACACACACACACACACACAGAGGCGCAGAGGGAGAAGCAGACTCCATGATGCAGGACTTGATCCTGGGACTCCAGGATCACGCCCTGGGCAGAAAGCAGGCTCCAAACTACTGAGCCACCCAGGGATCCCTTAGATCCATACTTCTGATGTAATATCTATGTCAATTATGCATGGCACAAACATTATCTAGTACCTTATAGCTTACCTTTTACAATTAGTCCCTTTTCTTCAGAAAAAAATCTTTAATTTTAGTGTAGTCAAATTTACCAGTCTTTTCCTTGTTCTTATGGCTGATGATAAGGATTTGCTACTATATTTTCTTTTAAGGACTCAAAATGCTTATCTAACTGGAATTTACTTTGTGTTTGATATAAGTAGTCACATAATTTTATTTCTTTTTTCTAATTTGGATAACCAATTGAACCAGAATGTATTGAATATATGATCCTTTCCCTAGTGTTTTATAATACCATCCTATAACTTACCAAGTTTCCATACATACATGGGTCTGTCTTAACTCTCTACTTTGTTCCCTTCTCTCTGATCTGAACAAACACCACACTCTTATAAATGTGTCTCAATGTCTAGTTTCACAAATATCATCCGTTTCCCTATCCTGATCCTACTTAAAGAAAATCTATATTCATAGCCTATGTAAACATTTAGGGATAAATTTGTCAAGTGTCATTTTTAAAAATATCCTATAGTTTTTACTGTAATGGAATTTATGGATTATATGAAAAGAAGCACCATCTTTATAAGTCTCCCATCCACCATTATCATTATCTGTTGTTTCATTTGTCGAGGTCTTTTTTTTGGTTCACCAATAATATTTTTTTTCCATAAAGATATCCTATATCTTTTGTTAAATGTATTACTAGGCATATTTCAATTATTATAAATGGTATATTTTCTTTCTTATACATTATATAAATGATTATTGTTAATCTATAGAAAAGCTACTAATATTTTAATATTTAGCTTGGGTCCAGAAATATTACTAAAGTTTCTTATTAGTTGTTTTCTTGAATTCCCTATATAGTAATCTTAGTATCTCAAAATAATGACTTCTTGACTCTCTTTTTCATCTAACTCTTACACATTTTTCTTTCTTATTTTTCAGCCTAGGTTAGTACTTCTGGAACAATATTTAATAATGGTATAATAAAGGCTTTTTGTTTCTAAATTTAATACAAAGTATTTTAGAATTTCATCATCAAATACGATGTTCTTTAATTTTTATTAAAGAAATTCCTTTCTATTCTTATTTGCTGATAATTTTGTTTTGTTTTGTTTTACCATGAATGTTGAATTTCATTGAAAACTTTCTTTGCATGCATTACATTAATCATAGGTTTTTTTCACCTTTAATCTGTAAGGAAGTAAGATAATACTAATTTTTCCAAAGTGGAAACATCCTCACATTTCCCCACATTTCTGGGAAAGATGTATATTGGTCATAATGCATAATTGAATACAATACAAACTTCATTTGCTAAATTTTTTGTCTCTAAATTCATCAATAAGATTATTGTGTAATTATCTTTTCTCATATTTTGTATGTCCGGCTTTAAATGTTACACTAGTCTCATAAAAGAGAATCATTTATTTATTTATTTATTTTAGTCCTTTAAAATAAACAAGAGAGATTTTCTCCTTGAAGGTTTGGAAACCATTTAGACATTTGTGTAATAGATCAAATTCCCTAAGGGCATTGACTAATACATAATTCCTATTTCTAGGGAAGTTTATTTCATTTATACTTTTTAGAAAATGTTTTACTTAAGTTGTGTTTTTAAAATCATAGTTACAAAATTTTCAAAGTACTTTTAACTCTGTTCCTTCAGGATATTTGGGACTAAAGCCAATCCATGTGAGACAGAGGACTATACACACACAAAAAAATGTCATATATAAAAACAGTAGTAACCACAAATCTAAAGCCTTTAATAGATACACATAAAATAAAGAGAAAGAAATCCAAACATAATACTAAAGAAAGCCATCAAACCACAAGGTAAGAGAGCAAGAGAAGAAGAAAGGAACAGGAAATATGTACTAAATACCAGAAAACAATTAACAAAAAGGCAATAAGTACATGCCTATCAATAATTACTTTAAATAAATGGACTAAATGCTCCAATCAAAGGACATAGAGTAACTGAATAGATTAAAAACTAAGATTCATCTCTATGCTACCTATAATAGACTAACCTCACACCTGAGACAAACACAAACTTGTGTCACCTGAGTGGTTCAGTCAGTTAAGTCAGCTCAGGTCATGATCCTGGAAGAGTCCTAGGATTGTACCAAAAAGAACAAAATACCTAGGAATAAATTTAACCAAAGAGATGAAAGACCCATACTCTAAAAATGACAAGATATTCATAAAAGAAATTGAAGATGACACAAACAAATGAAAAGATACATTATGCTCATGGATTGGAAAAATTAATATCATTAACATGTCCATACTACAGAACAAGAACAAATTATCTAAAATTTATATGGAACCACAAAAGACCTCAAATAATTAAAGCAATCTTGAGAAAGAATAAAGTTGGATGTATCACAATCCTAGAGTTTAAGATATACCACAAAGCTATAGAAATCAGAACAGTATGGTACTGGCAACAGACACATAGATCAATGGGGCAGGATAGAGAGCCCAGAAATAAACCCACATATTGCCAATTAACCTACAACAAAGGAGATGAAAACACACAATGGGGATAAAAGACACTCTTTTCAAAAAATGGTGCTGGGAAAACCTGACAGCTACATGCAGAAGAATGAAATTGGACCACTTTCTTAAACCATACACATAAATAAACTCAAAATGGATTAAAGACCTGAAATGTGAAACCTGAACAAAGTAATACAGTAATACACTCCTAAAAGAAAACAAAAGCAGTAATCTCTTGGACATTGGTCCTAGCAACATTTTTGTGTATATTTCTCCTCGGGCAAGGAAAATAAAAGCAAAAGTCAACTATTTGTTTTGCACAGCAAAGGAAACCATCAAAACAAAAAGGCAGTTTCCTGAATGGAAGAAGACATTTCAGATGATATATCTGATAAGAGGTTAATATTCAAAAATATATAAAGAACAATAACAAAAAATCCAATTAAAAATGAGCAGGGGAGCTTTTCTGCCCCTGGACATCTCCAAGTAAGCATCATAAAGTCTCCCTTCCCACTACCATCATGTCTAAGTCAGAGTCTCCCAAAGACCCTCAACAGCTGCAGGAGCTCTTCATCAGGGTTTGAGCTTTGAAACAACTGTTGAGAGTCTAAGGAGCTATTTTTGAGCAACGGGGAATGCTTACGGACTGTGTGGTAATGAGAGATCCAAACACCTAGTGCTCCAGGGGCCTTGGGTTTGTCACATATGCCACTCTGAAGGAGGAGGTGAATTCAACCATCAATGCAGGGCCAAACAAGGTAGGTGGAAGAGATGTGGAACCAAAGAGGGCTGTCTCAAGAGAAGATTCTCAAAGACCTGGTGCCCACTTAGTTGTGAAAAAGATTTTTGTTGGTAACATTAGAGAAGACACAGAAGAACATCATCTAAGAGATTATTTTTGAACAGTACTGGAAAATTAAAGTGTTTGAGATCATAACTGAGCAAGGCAGTAGCAAAATGAGAGGTTTTGCTTTTGTGACATTTGATGACCAGGACTCCGGAGACAAGATTATCATTAAAAAATCCCATACTGTGAATGGCCACAACTGTGAATTAAGGAAAGACTTATCTAAGCAAGAGATGGCTAGTGCTTCATCCAGACAAAGAGTTTGAAGTGGTTCTGGAAACTTTGGTGGTGATCATGAAGGTGGTTTTGATGGGAATGACAACTTTGGTTGTGGAGGGAACTTCAGTGGATGAGGTGCCTTTGGTGGCAGTCGAGGTGGTGGCATATATGGTGGCAGTGGGGGTGGTTATCATGGATTTGGTAATAATGGAGGCAACTCTGTAGATAATGGAAGCTATAATTATTTTGGCAATTGTAACAATCAATCTTCAAATTTTGGACCCATGAAAGGAGGAAATTTTGGAGGCAAAAGCTCTGACCCTTATGCTGGTGGAGGCCAATACTTTGCCACCTCATGAAACCAAGGTGGCTATAGCGGTTCCAGCAGCAGCAATAGCTATGGCAGGGGCAGAAGGTTTTAATTACCCCCAGGAAACAAAGCTTAGCAGGAAAGGAGAGCCAGAGAAGTGACAGGGAGGCTACAGGTTACAACAGATTTGTGAACTCAGCAGGGCCAAGCTGCTACAAAGAAGACATGCTCTAGACAACACTCATGTGTACAGGCAAAAAACTCAAGGGCTGTATTTGTGACTAATTGTGTAACAGGTTATTTTAGTTTCTGTCCTATAGGAAGTATAAAGCATTCCAACAGAGGGTTTTAATGTAGATTTTTTTTTGTTTGCACCCATGCTATTGATTGCTAAATGTAATAGTTTGATTATGATGCTGAATAAATGTGTCTTTTTTAAAAAAAATGAGCAGGGGACTTGAAGAAACATTTTTCCAAAGAAGATGTACAGAAGACCAACAGACACATGAAAAGATGTTCAATGTTACTGGTCATCAGGGAAATATAAATCAAAACTATGATGAGATACCACCTGACACTTATCAGAATGACTAAAATCAAAAAGGCAATAAATAATAAGTGTTGGCAAGGATGTGGAAAAAAGGAAACCCTTGTGCATTATTGGGAAGAATGTAAATTGGTAGATCCACTATGGAAAACAGTGGAGGCTCCTCAAAAAATTAGAAATACCATCTGCTCCAGTAATTCCACTACTTTGAGTATTTACCCAAAGAAAACAAAAACACTAATTCAAGAAGTTACACACACCTCTGCATTTATTGCAGTATTATTTATAATAGCAAGACATGGAAGCAACCCAAGTGTCCACTGACAAATGAATAGGCATAGAAAATGTAATGTATATATGTATATACACAATAGAATATTACTCTTCCATAAAAAAATAATGAAACCTTGTCACTTGCAACATGCATGGATCATGAGAGTATTATGCTAAGTGAATAAGTCAGACAAAGACAAATGCCATATGATTTTACTTACATGTGGAATCTAAAAAAAAAAAACAAAAGTAAACTAAGAAAAGAATAGAAACAGATTCATAAATACAAAAAACAATCTGGGATCTGTCAGAAGGGACGTAAGTGGGGGTGTGGGTGAATTAGATAAAGGAAATTAACAGTTGCCAACTTTATAAAATAAATCAGACATGGAGATGAAAATACAGCAGAGGAATATAGTCAATAATCCTGTAATAGCATGTGGTAACAGATGGTCACTGCACTTATTGTGGTGAGCACTGAGTAATGTATGGAACTGCTGAATCCACTACAGTGTACACCTGAAACTAATATAACATTGCATGTCAACTATACCTCAATGGTAATAAAAAAGTTACAACATACTCTACATGTTCAACATGTATTCATTCATTTCCACTTGATTACTCACTTCATCCAACAATTACTCCAGTGTCTTTATTCCACTTTTTAATTGCATCAGAGTTTTACATGTTAATAAGGTAACTAGCTATTATTAAGTCATGAAGTATCAGAGAGTTTCAGTGGTCCCCTCTCAGCAACAGCTTGAGGGCTGAGAAGGGTGGAAGGAAGTAGGAAAGGTTGAGAGAGGAAATGGTCTTCCTGTGGAGTAGCTTATGGGAGAGCATAGGTGAGCTGCAGGTGCTCACCCTCCTGGGAATTTCTCCAGCACCCCAGTGAGCAGATTCCTTCAGATCATCAGTAGCATGTCACCACTGCAGCAAATATCTCTGTCAAAGACAGATCTGGCCTGAATACTATACAAGCTTCTTCACCAGCAGCCAGGACATGCACCCAGGGGCAACTGTACACTCTGCCTCTCGCTCTCAGCCTCAGCTTTGGAAGGTGCCTTCCGAGATCATGGCTCCTTCCTTGTTCACATACTTCCTCTTGCTGCTGAGGTTGTAGCTGCTTCCTGTGCCCATATTGCTATATAGCTATATATAGTTTTACCCCTTCCTAACATTCTTTTACTAATTAATGGCTTTTTTTTTGTATTAAATTTTTCTGTTCCAGTACAGGGGAAAAATCAATATCATAAAGATGGCAAATCTCCATGAATCAATCAGCAAATTAAATGCATATCTCAAACTCCCAGCAGAATTGGTGTGTGTGTGTGTGTGTGTGTGTGTGTTGGGGAAGAGCAGAGAGAGATTTTTGCTTGGGGAACTGGAATGATTGACCTTAAAGTTTACATAGAAAGAGTAAAGGACAAAAACCAGCCAAGATAATTTTGAAGAAGAATATGGCAGAGAGACTTGGCCTATTAGATAAGGTACTCATTATGCAGCTCTAATAATTTATATCATGTGGCATTGGAGCAAAGACAGAAAACTAGACAAATAGAAACAGCATAGAGAATCCAGACCTAGACCTAGACACAAGTGAAAATTTGATATAGGACAGAGACAGCCATTAGAAATTTGCGATAAAAATAATGGCTAATATGTATGAGTCTTTTTTGTTTCCAATCTTTATTTAAATTCCAGTTAGTCAGCAGATAGTGTAGTATGGATTTTAGCAGTAGAATTCAGCGATTCATCACTTACATACAACACCCAGTGCTCCACCCCAAATGTCCTCAACTTTGTGACAGGCACTAAGTGTTTCAGATTTAACTCATTTAACCTGCCCCCCAACTGTCCGGTAACTAGTGTTATTATTATTATTATATAGGTGGTGAAATTGAAAGCCAGATAAATTGAGTAGCATTTTCAATTAGATCACAGCCCTAATTGAAAGTGAAGCTGGAGTTTGGACCCAGGCCATTTGATCCCACAGCTCCCTCCCTTAGGAGAGAGAAAAAAAAAAGTTCAATAAATGGTGATAGGACTATTAGTTATATAAAATTTTAATTAGTTCCCAACATCACACCAAACACAAAATCAAATACAGGAGAATTAAAGACTTGGATGAAAAAAAAAAACTTTTTTAACATTCAAAAGACCATCTATTGGAGTATTTGTATGACTTAAGAGTGGCAAAGAACTGCATAAACATAACACACACAAAATAAAACAAGCCATGAAGACAAATAATAAATTTGACTTCCTTAAAGTGTAAAACTTATCTGACAAAAAAGCATCATTGTGAAAGTGAAAAAAATAATCCATATACTGGAAGAAAGTGTACTCTGAAAAGTTGTCATCTATGTGTAAAGAGCTCTTACAAATAAATAAGAAGACTTTCAGATCAGTAGAAAAATGAAACAAGGATTGGAAAAGGTAGTCACAGAGAGAAAATCAAATGGCAAATAAAAATATGAAAACACGCCTAACCTCTCTAGTCATAAAAAAACAGAATTTCCTATCAGATTGGCAGAAAGAAATTAAATCAGACAACTGCGAGTGTTGGTGAATATCTGAGGAAGTGGGAACTGTCTGTTAGGAGCATAGATGGGTAGAACTATCTGGGGGAGTAATTTGCATTAAAGGAGCATTTTTGTGGAGACCTCACAATTCTACTCCTAAACTGATACATGTCGTTCTAGATAATTCTTACTCTTGTATAGTATTCATTGGGCAAACATGCTACTATTCCACCAATAGACATTTGGGCTATTTCTAATTGTCATTTTAATACATAAAATCATAATACACAGCCATCAAGATTTCTTTTCACATTTATGTAAAAGTTCCTCTGGAGTACAGTGAGAACAAGCTGTACATGGAAAGAACTCCCACCACTTACTGATGGCTTGTGTGCCAGTTGTGGTAAGTGCATTATTTGAGTTAAAAAGGTAATCACTGTGGTGTTATAGAAGTTAAGTTTCTTACTAAAATCAGAAATTCTGCACTGGTATAATCTGCAATTTAAATTTTAGTCACTGGAGGACAACTCAAATTAACATCATTATAGCCAATTTCTGGAGCCACAGGTTAGAGTGTAAAAGAACATAGGGCTTCACCGTCAAACCTACCCTTTCAGAGATGCCAAAAAAAGTGACCTGGTTCGTGGGTGGCAGAGACTAATCTAGAACACAGTTTTGAGTTTTAAAAGAATAATCTTAGGGTGATATTTGGTAAGGCATGCTCTAAGGTACCCAGTTCTAAAATAAATCAAGAATTTTCTAAAATGTGGTATATTTTAAATCCATACCATTGTTTACAAACCAACCTCAACTTCAAAGGACATAACTATTATGCTTTTTTGCCACTTTAATAAAATATGAAAAATGCTAGTTGCTACAGAGGTTCAAAACAACCAGCCAAACTGCCCTCAAAGATGGGACACCTTGGGTGTGCAAGCTCTTAGTAGCCAACATGTCTAACTTGAAATCCTGCCCAAGCTGGAATCATGATTCCACCCAGAGGATTTCACTGGCAACAGATGCCTTAGATTTTGGAGCTATCACTGTTCCCATGAGCACAATAGGGAACATGGACAGTAGGGTAAAGCAGCCGGTACTCTCACATCCTCCATTCAAAGCCTGGTGCCTCTAAAATAATGTGAATGTCTTTTTGGAAAGAACAGAACATAAAACTGAGTCACCTCCAGGGAGTAGTTTGGAAGATGCCAGGCAAATTTACTCTTCCAAAACATCTGTCTTCCCACCTACCCAGCTTAACATTTTACTGTTAAAAATCTTATTATTTTTTTAAAATTAATATTGAGGACACAAAGAAATGGAAAAACATTACATGTTCATGGATTAGAAGAACAACATCATTAAAATGTACATGCCAGGATACCTGGGTGGCTCAGTGGTTGAGCAGCTGCATTCGGCTCAGAGTGTGATCTCAGGGTCCTGGGATTAAGTCCCACATGGGGCTCCCCTCAGGGAGCCTGCTTCTCCCTCTGCCTTTCTCTGCCTCTGTGTCTCTCATGTATAAATAAAAACCTTTTTTAAAAAATGTACATACTACCCAAAGCAATCCATAAAAATACCAACAGCATTTTCTACAGAGCTAGAACAAACAATCCTAAAATTTGTATGGAACCATGAAAGATCCCAAACAGCCAAAGTAATATGGAAAAAGAAAAACAAAGCTGGAAGCATCATGATTCTGGGCTTCAGCTATATTATAAAGCTGTAGTCATCAAGATAGTATGGTACCAGCACAAAAACAGACACATGGATCAATGGAACAGAATAGAAAACCCAGAAATGGACCCTCAACTCTGTGGTCAACTCATCTTTGACGAAGCAGGAAAGAATATCTACTGGAAAAAAGTCTCTTCAACAATGGTGTTGGGAAAACTGGACAGCCAGATGCAGAAGAATGAAACTGAACCACTTTCTTACACCATACACAAAGATAAACTTAAAATGGATGAAAGACCTAAAAGTGAGACAGTAAACCATCGAAATCCTAGAAGAGAACACAGGGAGCAACCTTTTTGACCTTGGTCAGAGCAACTTCTTACTAGACCTGATGCCAGAGGCAAGGGAAACAAAAGCAAAGATGACTATTGGGACTTCATCAAGATAAAAAGCTTCTGCACCATGAAGAAAACAACCAATAAAACTAACCTCCAGCAATCTACAGAATAGGAGAAGATATTTACAAATAACATATCTGATAAAGGGTTAGTATTTAAAATCTATAAAGAACTTATCAAATTCAATACCCGAAAAACAAATAATCCAGTTAAAAAATGAGAAGATATGAATAGACAGTTTTCCAAAGAAGCCATTCAGGTGGCTAACAACAAACATGAAAAGATGCTCAACATCACTCATCCTAAGGGAAATGAAGGTCGAAACCATAATGAGATACACCTCACACCTGTTAGAATGGCTAAAATTAGAAACACAAAAAAACATCCGATGTTGATGAGTATATGGAGAAAGGGGAACCCTCTTGCACTGTTGGTGGGAATGCACACTGTGCAGCGTCTCTCCAAAACAGTGTGGAGGGTCCTCAAAAAGTTAAAAATACAACTGCCCTATGATCCAGCAATTGCACTACTAGGTATTTATCCAAAGGATACAAAAATACAGATTCAAAGGGGTGCATGTACAATGATGTTTGTAACACCATCATCAACAACAGCCAAACTACAGAAAGAGCCCAAATGTCCATTGACTAATGAATAGATAAGAAAGATGTGGGGGAGATTATATGAATATTATTCAGCCATCAAAAAGAATGAAATCTTGCCATTTGCAATGATGTGGATAGGGCTAGAGTGTATTATACTCTGCAAAATAAGTCAGAGAAAAATATATACCATTTAATTTCACTCATATGTGGAATTTAAGAAAACAGAACAGATGAACATATGCGAGGGGAGAAAAAAAAAGAAAATGAAGAAAGAGAGGGAAACAAACCATAACAGACTCAAAGATAAAGAACAAACTGAGGGTTGAGGAAGGGAAATGGGTGGAGGGATGGGCTAGATGGGTGATGAGTACTAAGGAGGGCACTTGTTATGATGAACACTGTTGTTGTATGTAAGTGATATAAGTGAGGAATCACTGAATGCAACCCCTAAAACCAATATTGCATTGTATGTTAACTAACTAGAACTTAAATAAAAATTTGAAAAGAAAAAAAAAGATATTTGACATAAAATACCATATTAGTTTTAAGGTGGACGTCATAATGATGTGATAAATGTATATATTGTGATATATTGTGTGCATGTGATATATATATCTCCATAAGTTTTTTCAAAGATTTTATTCATTGATTTAAGAGAAAGCTAGAGAGAGAGCATGAATGGGGGGCAGGGCAGAGGAAGAGGAAGAGAGACAAAATCTCCAGCAAACTCCCCACTGAGTGGGGAGCCTGATGTGGGACTTGATCCCAGGACCCTGCGATCATGACCTGAGCTGAAGGCAGACACTTAACTGACTGAGCCACCCAGGGGCCCCGCACTGTAATAAATTTGTTACTATTCTAGATCAGAAAGATTTTCAGGGTGTGGGAGTTTCCTGATTAAAATGTCAATTGCACAGGGAAATTAAGGGTTCGCAATTTGAAGACCTGTGAGAAATAAGACCGGAAGAGCCCTGGGGGTGTCGGCAAGGGCACGAAGCAGGAGGACAGCTCATGAACATGGAGGTGAGTAAAGGCCAACTTAGAGTTGCCTAATGCACAGATTTGCTAGAAGGCAAATGACTGCCCAGAACAAGCAAATCTGGTTAATATGGAAAACACAACCCATTGTCAAAAGAGATTGGTGGTGAAGAGACTCTCTAAACCTTATGTGAGATTTGAGTATGTCCAAATCTCACAGTTTCCATATAATACCTCTCTCTCCTCTCTCTCTCTCTCTCTCTCTCTCTCTCTCTCTTGATTTTGCCTTTTATTAACCTTGGGAAGGAAAGTGTTGAATTGTGTCTTTTATCCTGATTGCTGGAACTGTGGCCATAATGGCTAGAAAGTGTCTCTGAGTTACAAAATTGGTAGGTACCTTTTATTACAGTTTGTCTTTTTTGCTTGTTTTTGGTTCGTTTGCCTTTGTACCCTGGTATCTTAAGTTCATATGTACCTTTATGCCTTATCTCTCACCATGAAGATTATGAAATCACAAAGACCCTTCTCAAAAGCCTTCATATCGCACTTACCTGTTGCCCCAGAAAGTGTGCTTAGGAGTATAATTTGTGTGTCTCAAAATCAGAACAAAGTATTGCTGAACCTAATCATTACTTGTTTATTCATTCATTCGCTCATTCTTGAAACAAGTAACTATTGAACACCAACCATGTCCCAGATGCTGGGAAACCCAAAAATAGATTCACGTAATTTAAGCCATACAGCTATTTCCATCCTGGTGGGCAAGATAAACCCTGGATGAGATTACATTGTGCTTCGGTACAGTGAGAAACACGCAGATAAAAACTGCCTGGAATTCTAGATGAAATATTCATGTAATATCTTTCCCAAGTCCCCTTAAGTCACTAGCATGGGGTGAAGCACAGTTTCTGTGCCTATCAAAGGTCCCCTAGGAGTGATCCAGGAACGCCTGGTCCAGAGACACTGGGCAGCAGGACAGTGATGGGGATGCTACACTAGACTCCTCAGGTATTGGATGGGGCGATCAAGCCACTTGAACCTGTAGGGGCCAAGGGCAGACTGCCACGAAATGTGCCACTTTGGCATATTGATGATTTTAAATAAAAGTTACCTAAGAGACAGCCTGTGCAAGAACACTACTCAGACCCTCTTCTGTCACCCTGAAAGCAGGAAATAAATCTCCCCTGTGAAAAGAGACGTCCTTCTCGCCAGGGACAGAACATTTGGGCCCAGAAGGCTATATGAAGAAACCTTATTACTTTGTATTGATTTACTATCACAGTCCAAAGTCTGTTTATAATTCCTCACTAATGGAAGCTCTCAAAGTTACATTTTCTTAGTCTTATCAATTCCTCACAGACTTCTTATCTCTTTGTCTAAAAAAGTATATATAAAGACAACATGCCTTGGTCATTCTTTAGTTCTCAATTTCATTACTGGGTGTTTATGTGCATGTGATAAAGCTTTGGATTTTTTTTTCTCCTGTTCATCTATGTCATGTAAATTTTATTCTTAGTCCAGCTGGAAGACCTTTCAGGGTAGAGGAAGAATTTTTCCTTCCCTTCAGATCCTTCTGTACCGAGAACATGCTAGAAACCCTTCCTTGCCTTCCTGATTTCCAATCTAGAAGGGACTACCTGGACTAGACTGCAGTCTTGCCTTGTTTTGACTAAATGGCTAGTGGCAAATTCTGTGTTTGTGTGATTACAGTGTCATTGAGAAGCCTGGTTCCTGCCCCACCCTGCCTGAGTTTTTACTGCCTACAAGTTTCTGGAAACTAAATGTTCTAGCATGGAGGTGAGGGATCTCTTTAGCCGTGAGAGCCAGCAGCAGGGCTGAGCGGTGCCTGAGGCTGTCTCTGGCTTCTGTGTCTAGAATATAGATTGGCAGAGGAGATAAAACATAAAATAAAAGCGCATTGGAAGAACAGGGAGAGGAAAACAGGAAGGCATGAAGGACAAAGGTGGTCAGAATATAGTTTCTGAATGGATGGATGTCTCAAGTGCCACACCATGCTTAACTTGGTATAAGAAAGACTGGAACCAGGAGTAGTTATTTCCACTCTTCTTTGAAATTTTAAGTCTTCTGTATCTTTAGGTACAAAGAGGGTATGCTGAAGAATTGTAAAGTGGGGAAACGCTGAGTCAGGCTTTTATCTTGGTGTCCTTGGTATTGAGTTCAATGTTTCACGCATATAAGATGTAAAGGAGGTAAGGGGGGAATAAATGAGGCTTGGCTTTTATTTATTTATTTTTGTAGCTTCTGTGTCCTTGCAGTAACCCCTAACTCCCTACTACAAAATGTGTGTGTAAAATATATATATGTAAAATGCATATACACAAAATGCATACATACATATATATGGTAGAGTCACTAGAGGGAGACAGAGGAACGTGAGAAAAGCTGCAGTTGCCACCAGGAGCCGGGACCATCCTAGACTTGATCTGAGAACATGTGCACTGCATTGACCAGGCAAGATCAGAAATCAGAATTTGATTGTCCTTAATTCAAAATGTGCATCTACATTTAATCAGTGTAATCAACACATTTCCTAAGAATGAGAAAAAGAGCTGCTCATTATAGAGCAATGCAGAATGAGTGAGTCCAAGTCATAACGGGCTATCAGGTCATCTGGCCCGTGCTCTTACTCAGCAGGAAAACATGTGGGAGCCAGAGCCTTGAGCCATGTGCTCTCTAGCTATGCAACTTTTACCAAGTTATCGGTCCACTCTGAACCCATTTTGATCAGGAAAAGAGTAACCATAATTGTTTCCACCTTATTGGGTTGCTGTATAAACTCATAAATGGAAAACTTCTTCATAAAATAGCAAAGAACTACATGGATATGAATCCAACTATTATTAACCAGCAGTTCAAGATCCAAAGTTGTCTATTTAATCATGTTCTGAAAGTTCTCCAGTGAGAGAGCCCACAAACCGTAAGTTGTGGAAAAGAAGGAGCTATGGCCCTTACTCTTAGCATCTAAAATGGTACCTGGTAAAAAGTAGGTATATTTTTTAAGTTTCTTAAATGAATGAATAAAAACACTTACATGTAAGAAAATCATATAATTTAGTATCCAAAACAAATCTTTTTTTTTTTTAACTGAAAGGAAGCACTATTAGTAACTACTCCAGGAAATGGGTCATAAGCAGGACTGTCCCAGGCCAGCCAGGACATAAGACACACTAATCATATAGCACTTAGTAAGCCATAGACACTACCACAAACATATTATAGTACTAAATCGCTTAATCTTCATAACAATACATCTAGGTTGGTACTATTATTAACTATCTCTGGCAAATATTTATTGACCATCTATGACATGTCTCAAGTCTTCTAGATTCTCAGGACACATCAAAAACAACCACCACAAAAACAAAGATTTCTGTTATTTAAGGGGAGGGGACAAGAAAGTCAGACAGTAAGCTATAAACATGATAAATAAACTGCAGAGCATATGAAAAGGTCACAGAGCTGCAGATAAAAGCAAGAGACATTGGAGTGTTGAGTGAGAAAACATGGGTGCAGAAATATCATGTGGGTTGCCCACCATCTCCAACAGAGATGCTGGAGTGATTGAACCCCCGTTCCAACTGAGGTGGTCTGTCTCCAGTCCCTGATTTCAACCTTAACACTGTTTTTATTTCAGCTCTGACATCCAGCTAATCTTGCTCCACATGCAAATTCATTTCCTCATAAGTACAGAGAGAACCACACAAAATCTGGTGATCCTCTCTTAAACTCAACTCAGTACCCTCTTTTTATGCCAGACATTTGCCCCAGTGGATGATGTGATTAGGGTTATAGCTGGGCTCACTCTGGAGGTTGGACACCTGGAACCGCTTGCCTACCCAGCAGGAATGAAGGCTCCGCCTGAAGAACTCTGTTCATGAGTTTGGGGAAATGGCCAGGCAAACTCACCAGATAAGAGTAAACAAATGACTCGAAGGGGAAAGGGACAGCATCTCAGTAAGTCTCCATTGCTTGAACTAACACTGACACTTATGTATGCTCGAGCCAGTGAAACCACATGATGTTGAACTTTCTCTGCGTCCCCCCACCAGCATCCTCCCCAGCTCCTGTGTGTGCTTCTTGCCCTTCCTCATCTTGTGACTCTGGAGGAACTCCAGGGTGCTTATTCAACCTGTCTCCAGACACCCTGGGCCAAAAAAGGAAGAAAGGGCAAGTGCAGGCTCCAGGGCAAAGCTGACTGCCAAAAGCACTGTCGATGGCCTGAGGCCGGCCAGCAAGTACAAAGCGATCTTTAAATGGGAAAGTCAGCCTGCAGAAAGAGATTGAGCATACCCCCCATGCAAAGGATATCCACATGCAAAAGGGTGAATACACACACATACAATACACAAAAATTAACTTGCAAATAAGTCGCAGACCCAAAAGAAAAAAAAAAAAGAAACTACAAAATTCAGGAAAAAAAATAGGGGAGTAAACCTTCATGACCTTGGATTAGGCAAAGATTTCTCAGACTTAACAAAAACACAGAAGAGAAAAAATTAATAAATTGGACTTTGTCAAAATTAAAAATGTTTACACTCCAAGTAACATTAAGAAAGTATAAAGACAATCAACAGACTTGAAAAATCTACTTGCAAATCATATATCCAATAAGGGTCTAGCATAAACAATATATAATTCTTACAACTTAACAAGAAAAAGATAATCTAATTTTAAAACGGGCCAAGGAAAAATAAATAATTAATTAATTAAAAATTTTAGGGATCCCTGGGTGGCGCAGCGGTTTGGCGCCTGCCTTTGGCCCAGGGCGCGATCCTGGAGACCCGGGATCGAATCCCACGTCAGGCTCCCGGTGCATGGAGCCTGCTTCTCCCTCTGCCTATGTCTCTGCCTCTCTCTCTCTGTGTGTGACTATCATAAATAAATAAAAATTTTAAAAAAAATTTTAAAATAAAATTTTAAAAAATGGGCCAAGGATGTAAATGGATAGTTTTCTAAAGTAGATATATACAAAGAGTCCACAAGCACATGAAAAGATGCTCAATCATTCAGGAAATGTAAATAAAACCACAATGAGCTGCTACTTCACACCCCCTGGGATGGCTGAAATTAAAAAGGTGGACAATCACAAGTGTTGTCAAGGATGTAGAGAAATTAGAACCACCATAGACTGCCAATAGGGATGTAAGATGTGCAATGACTTTGAAAAACAGTTTGGCAGTTAAATGTTAAACATATAGTTCCCAGATAAATTAGCAGCTCCTCTCTAGGTATCTACCCAAGAGAAATGAAAACATATGGCCACATAAAGATTTGTACGTAAAGCTTCACTGCAACATTTGCCTAAAAGTATAAGCAATCCAATTGCTCATCAAATGATGAATGAATATATAAATGTGGTATATCCATACAACAGAATACTATTCAGCAATAAAAAGGAGTGAAGTGCTGATATATGCTACAATATGGTTAAAACTCAAAAAAACTATCCTAAGGGCTGTGTCCCTCACCCCCAGCTCCAGGGGTTGTGAGCTATGACCATTAAGCATAGGCCCGCTGGGGAAGTGCCTGGAGTCGTGGTAGGAGCAGTGGTGACTAGCGGCAGGCATCCTCACTGCGTCTTCCTGGGGAAGAAATAAAGGTCAAATGGAGCCAGCAGGTTCCAACTTCTCTAGGGCCATTTGTGTTCAGTAAGTAGGAAAGAATGAGCTCAGTGCTCAAAGGAGAACCAGAAAAGAAGCAGCTCTTGACCTGAAAAATGTTTGCTTTGCCTCAGTTGTGAATTCTTTTATTGAGAAAGAATTACCAGCATGTCCCTATATTCATGAAAGGAGAGGTGGGTGTGACTCCAGAACCACAGAAGGCAGAGCCTGAAAAAAATGAAAGCTGAAACCAGGAAGAGTCTCCTCCACTGGACCAGCCTTTCCAGGCACCATGTTGCTTAAGGGAACAAGGTTCTGACCCATTTAAAGAAGATGTGGACCATCTGGCAGGATACAAGGGGAACAAGAAGATAACCTGATTTATTTAAAGAAGACAAAATAAGGTCCAACTAGAGAATGAAAAGAACCTACATTTCAGAGCAACTCCATTGTATGTAATAAGTTCCATGGGATTGCCAGCTGTTTGCCACCTCTTTATATACCCACCACCCTTTCAGCCTGTACTTGAGGGACATTTTCTGGCATTAGGTCATGAGTTGCATTTCAGACTCAGAAAATGTGATAAACGGTGACATCGTGGTAATTCCATACTTCTCTATTATACTTACTATGCAGCTGGTCGCAGCGGCTTGCATGGACTGGAATGCAATAGGACTTGCCTTAGTGCTTCAGTTCAAATAGAGATCCTAATTCAGGATGCCAGTTGCAGAATTTTACCATGGTTGCTGATTTTTTTCCTTTTATTTAAAACAAAACAGTTTTGAGATAGTCTTTGCAATGACAGTGAACAGGACAAGGACAGGTCATTAGGGTCTACTTCCCAGGTTTCTGATTGGGAACCTAAGAGAAGTGAAACAATCCATCTGGGATTTTTGTCCTATAGTTAGCTTAATCTCTGTGAGATCCAGCTTTCTAGTATGTAAAATGAGATTAGACTAGGGCAGTGGTTCCCAAAGTAGTCTGGGAAGGTCCTTGAGACCTTTTCAAGGGCACTCAAGGTCAAAGCTGCTTTTGTAATGCTAAGACATCAGAAGAATTTTCAGATGCTACAGGATGTCTGTTATTTTAACAAACTAAACGCAAGAAGAAACCAGGCAAGTCCATGGATAAAAGTCTCTTGCATAGGTTTATCCCAAATATACTTGATGGGGAATTCATTGAGATATCTCTTTAGGCCAGTACCTATCCCAAGCAGATGTTTTAGAGCTTCAAAAACACCGCAAACCTGTAGAGTTTTTCCATCCCTGCTAAATTTTTAGTAGATGGACTTCTTAGGAGCTTGTGAGGTTTTTCTATTTGTTTTAAATTCACCCAAATAGATATGAAGGCTTATTTCAAAAGAAAGTAAAAATTACCTGGCCTCTTATTTATAGGAAAAGGTAAAACAAGAAGTTTCACATCAGAAGAGGAATGCATTTACCTACCCCAACACCTAATATGCTCGGTTGGCATCCAGTAATCACTCAGTAAATATTTCTCCCAATGAACAGGATTTGCTCTTAAGTAAGCAGTTAATTCTTAAATGGTTTGAGAATTACCTTTAATAGAAAAAAAAAAAACTAATGCTGACTACTAGCAATATTCTCATAAAATTAAATGTCAGCTTAAGTTCCTGAAATATGCCTCCCTCTGCCAGGATGCTGGGGAGTCTGAAATATCTCTTCATCTATTTGCTACACCAAGCCTTGCAGTGTCCTTTATCCTAAGATAAGCAAGTGCAACATCCTACCAAAGGTCTTTCCGGTGGAGTTGGATGTGAACTTGGCCTCCCTTAGCTCCACTTAGAAGAGAGGGTTCCTTGATATCTTCACTGCCAGCTTTCCAAGCAAGACAAATGCTTTCAGATGAAAAATTATCTTCTTTGGGGCACCAAAGATGATGTTAACTGGACAGTGTGGAGAAGGAAAGTTCAGGGAGTCATCTGTACGGGAGAAAACAGTCTTCTTCCAGCATAAAACCAATCACATACTGATGCTGCCTTTAGGTGTTGTTTTTTGTTTTTGTTTTTTAATGAGATTATTTGTGTTGTACTTAGAAGTCAGTACTGCACTTGAGTGCAAATTTGGAAAAGATGCAAATTAAAGATAACAATATGAGCTGAGAGGTGTGTGCCAAGCCTTCCATTTTATGGGCTTCAAGAAATTGAACGTATGAGTCCATATATAAAATCCTCCACAAACATTTAATTTGTATCTACTGTGTGCCAAGTACTATGATAGGTACTTAATAACATTTATACTGTAAATTAAATCTATCACACATTTACTTAATTCCAAATTCCCATTCTAGATACTGTTCTATTTCTATGTTTAAATATTTAAGTACCCTTTTTTTTTTTGCAAAATGATGTTGCTCAATAGCTTTATAGACAAGGTATCATTCCTCATTTTATTTATGAGAATAATTCATGGGCAAAAGGAACAAAGCAGCAAGCAAGGTTCACCTTGCTGTGAACAGCAAGTTGTTCACCAACTTCAGGTTGACTTAACCCTGTTCTTTTTTTATCCTGTTCAGATTCACTTTCCACCTATTGTATGGTGATTCCCCAACAGCATTATCTACAGCTCAAATCTTTGCTCTAAGCTCTATTCCCAATCACACACTAGTCATTGCTACCTGAGATGTTCCACATCCCTCTGCTTTGACATGTTCCCAACTGCGTTTCCTCTTGCATTCCTCTCCGGGAATGACTCCGCCATCTGCTGACCTGCCCAAATTAGATTCCCTTTCCCCACATAAAGCAGCCACTTGTGTTTGTCCATTCTGTTTCTCTCATGCCTTTGTTTATTTGTGTAATGGTTAAAATGGCAAATGTTATGCTATATGTATTTTACAACTTTAAGAGATTAATAATGTTCTATACTAAAAACATTAAATTGTGCACCTTTTTTCTAGTGTAATTAACATACAGTGTTACATCAGCTTCAGGTGTACAATATGGTGATTCAATAATTCTATACATTTCTCAGTTCTCATCACAAGTTCCCTCTTAATTTTTTTTTTTTTTACTTATGATAGTCACAGAGAGAGAGAGAGGCAGAGACACAGGCAGAGAGAGAAACAGGCTCCATGCACTGGGAGCCCGACGTGGGATTCGATCCCGGGTCTCCAGGATCGCGCCCTGGGCCAAAGGCAGGCACCAAACCGCTGCGCCACCCAGGGATCCCCCACAAGTGCCCTCTTAATCCACTTCACCTACTTCTCCGATCCTCTCCACCGCCCCTCTGGTAACCATCTGTTTGTTCTCTGTATTGAGTCTGTTCCTTGGTTTGTCTCTTTGTTTTTTTAATTTCCACATATGGGTGAAGTCATATGGTATTTGTCTTTCCCTTACTAACTTATTTCACTTAGCATAATAATCTCTAGATCCATCCATGTTGTTGCAAATGGCAAGATTTCATTTTTTATGGCTGAGTAATATTCCATTGTATATATATATGCCACATCTTTATCCATTCATCAGTTGATGGACACTTGAGCTGTTTCCATAATTTGGCTATTGTAAATGACGCTTCAATAAACACAGGGGTGAATATATCTTTTTGAACTAGTGTTTTCATTTTCTTTGGGTAAATACCCAGTAGGGGAATTAGTGGATCATATGTATTTCTATTTTTAATTTTTTGAGGAACCTCCATACTGTTTTCCACAGTGGCTGCTCCAGTTTGCATTCCTACCAACAGTGCATGAGGGTTCCTTTTCTCCATACCCTCCCCAACATGTTGTTTATTGCATTTTTTTAATTTTAGCCATTCTGACAGGTGTGAGATGATATCTCACTGTAGTTTTGATCTGCATGTCCCTGATGATGAGTGATGATAGATAAATTCCCAGAAATATGTCACCTCCCAAAACTAAATCAGGAAGAAATAGAAAATTTCAGCAGACTGAGTACCAGCAACCAAATTGAAGTAGAAATCAAACAACTCCCAACAAACAAAAGTCCAAGACCAGATGGCTTCAGAGGTGAATACTACAAAGCATTTAAAGAAGAGTTAATACCTAATCTTCTCAGGCTATTCCAAAAAAATAAGAGAGGAGAGAAAGCTTCCAAATTTGTTCTGAGACCAGCATTACCCTAATACCAAAACCAAATAGAGATACTGCGGAAAAAGAGAACTAGCCAATATCTCTGATGAACCTACAGGCACAAATCATCAACAGAAAATTAGCAAATCAAATCCAACAATACATTGTAAGAAATTATTCACCATGATCAAATGGTGAGTTGCAAGCGTAGTTCAATATTCATAAATTACTCAGTGTGATACACCACATTAATAAAAGAAAGGATAAGAACAGGATGATATTTTCAATAGATGCAAAAAAAGTATATGACAAAGTACAACATCCATTCATGATTTAAAAAAAAAAAAAGACTTCAACAAAATAGGTTTAGAGGAAATATACCTCAACCTCATAATAAAGGCCATGTATGAAAACGCCACAGCTAATATCATGTTCAATGGGGGAAAACCTGAGAGATTTTCCCCTAAAGTCAGGAACAAGACAGGGATGCCCACTGTCTCCACTGTTTTTCACCATAACCCTTGAAGTCTTAGTCTCAGCAATAAGACAAAAAAGAAATAAAAAGCATCCAAATCGGCAAGGAAGAAGTCAAACTATTTTACAGATGACATGGTACTCTATAGAAAACCCTAAAGATGCCACCAAAAAACTCCTCAAGCCTTTGAATTCTTCATCACATTGTCCCAGCTACCTCTCCCCTGGTCCAGATCTTCAACACATTTTCCCAAGCCTGTGCCTACAAGCTTTACTCTTCTTACTGATTAAAGTAAAATATACGTGACATAAGATTTACCACCCTAACTCTCCAACTTTTGACAGTACTCCTAGGGTGACTTTCCAAAAGCATAAATTTCATGGTCACTTGGCTTTTTCCTAGTTTGGGGCCATGACAAATAAAGCTGCTATGAACAAAAGTACATGCTAGTTTGGGGGTTCACATGTGTACTTATTTCTGTTGGAGGAAAGAATCCTAAATGTGCAAAGGTTGGGTGATAAAGCATATATAACTTCACCAGAGAAATTTTAGTGTGTTCAATTTATAAGATGCTTCTTCAAACCTTGTTGGTGGTTATATAAATCCTATTAACATGCTAGAATATTTTTAAAACTCCAAATTTTGAAATGTATTTAGACCCAAGAGTTTTAGATGAGGGGTTGCAGAGTTGTGCATAAAATGCAAAGTGAGCATATACACAGCAATTTGGTTTCTTTGAAGTATACATCAAATTCCCATTTGTTTTCCAATCCACTACCCCATCAATGCTCCTAAGGAATCAATATTTCTTATTCCTATTTTTCTGTTTGCGTTTATTTGTTACCATGTTAATTGCTGTGTTGGTTTGTTAAGTGCCCAAACCATAGAAGGTAGAGGTGCTAAGATTCTTGGATGGCAGTGACCGAGAAGGGTCCTCAAAGGCTTTAGACTTGGTGCTCACACTTGGATGGAAAGGCCTCACACAGATTCCCATTCCATGGGTAAGGAGCAAGTTCTTGAATCTGTCCATTAGCAGCCGTCCGGTAATTCTGTTATGCTTGGTTATGGCCACACTTTGAGAAATACCACTTTTAACACAGTTTGCAATATAACCAATATGGCCATTGTGCCTGCCAAGTCTAATATCCTTGATACAGGATGTGCTTTTCCTAAAGGCAGTTGTAGGACACTAAAGCAAGTTGTCTTAAATGTTTTGGATACTTTGAATGGAATCCTATTGTAATAAATTTGACCAAATATCAACATTATTATTTATAGTTCATTAAAATGAAACTGTCATTACACAACAGGGAAGAACACAGTACTTTCTTTGTGTACACAAAGTATACCTAGGTTAGAAAAAAAAAAACTGAGCAGATGGAATTTTGAAAAAGCCCATTCTTACAGCACTAAATAGTGATGCCTTAAGATGTATTCATACCAAACATGCAGCAACTGTGTTTTCAATGACAGAGAAATGAGTGATGTTGGGTGAAGGGAAACACAATATGCCACCCCAAAATAAGCCATTTTGGTATATTGATTATTTTATTTTTTTTAAGATTTTATTTATTTATTCATGAAAGACAATGAGAGAGAGACAGAGACACAGGCAGAGGGAGAAGCAGGCTCCATGCAAGGAGCCCGATGTGGGACTCAATCCTGGATCCCGGGATCACACCCTGAGCCAAAGGCAGACGCTCAACCGCTGAGCCACTCAGGTGTCCCTATTGATTATTTTAAATTAAAGTTACTTAAACAGTCAAGTGCAAAAAGGATACTCTGACCTTCTTCTGTCCCCTAAAATCAGGAAATAAATCTCCCATGTGAAAGGCACCCTTCCTGTACCAGGAGGAAGAGAGACAACCTTATCACCAGAGACAGGGAATTTAGGGCCATGAGGCTACATACAAAAATTACTTCTTCATTAGTTTACTACCAAGTCCAAACCCCTTATACTGTCAATTCTTCACTAATTTATTGTTTCTCTTTCTAAAAGATATAAAAACTAAGACCATCTGCTTTAATAATTTCTTTGAGTCTCATGTTTTTTTAAATATTTTATTTATTCATGAGAGAGAGAGAGAGGCAGAGACATAGGCAGAGGGAGAAGCAGGCTTCATGCAGGGTGCCTGACGTTGGACTCGATTCCGATTCCAGGTCTCCAGGATCAGGCCCTGGGCTGAAGGCGGCGCTAAACCACTGGGCCACCTGGGCTGCCCAAGTCTCCTATTTTTCTGGGCTCCTATATGTATGAAATTTAATTTGCTTTTATCCTGTTAATCCTTTTTATCCTGTTAACTAATCATTAATTAGCCAAAGAACCTAATGGGCCATTGACTTTATGGATTATTTTGTTGTGAAAAACAAAGGTACTTTGCCTGTGAATCATTAAAAACATAGGCACAAACAAACAAAAAACCCCACTATGCTAAGAGGAAGAAGCCAGTCATAAAAGACCATTTATTATGTGATTCCATTCTTATGAAATATCCAGTCTAAGCAACTCTAGAGACAGATAATAGATTAACAGTTACCTAGGGTCAGAGATTGGGGAAATGGAGAAATCTCTTTGGAGGTGATGAAAATGTTCTAAAATTAGATTATAGTGGTAGTTGCACAACTCTGTAAATTTACAAAAAGCACTGAGTTGTATATTTTAAAAGGATAAATTTTGTGGTATGTGAATTATATCTCAATAAAGCTTGTTTTAAAAAATCAACTTTTTAGGGGGAAAAAGACTTGTTTTTAGCTAAAGAATTAAAATCTAGCAAGTGATAATGGGAATTAATTGTTGGGCTCTAGCACTTATAGATGATTTTTTTTGAGTTATGATACATTTTAGTGTGATAATATTAGCCTTTACCTTCCCAGAGCAGAAATGATATCACTATTAATTAGCTATTTGATATTGGGCAATTTTAATATCTATTAATTTTTTTGTCCCTTGAGTTGGAAGGTCTTACTACTTGCAGATTCTGTTAAGTCTGCATACCTCTCACTGAGAAAGAAAATTAGGAAAATATTACAGTGGTTCATTCAGACTGTCATGACAGCTAAGAAAAGTGGAAAAGCAAAAGGGCAGCTTCTGTGAGATGTACTCAGTATAGTGTCCTGACAGACAGGACCCCAGCAGTGTTGAAAATAATGAATGCAGCACTCCTCTGGCACATGGAGGTTCTTCAGGAAATAATCATTAAAAGAAGGGATGAAAGACATGTTTCTGGAGAAAAACATTCTCAGGTATTCAATCATTCTTATTCAGGCATACTCATCATTTATTTTTTAGAAAATAGACTGTAAACTTGTTCCATGTTCTTGGAAGCAACATGGGTTTTCTTTTTCCTCCTGGATTTTCAACTGTCACTTCCTATTTTCTCAATCAGTTGTTGAGCCAAATAAGTTGACTTCAACAGACTATCCAGTATGTATTCCAGTTGCAATAATTTGGCACACACAATTGACAATGAGTGCCTGAGAAAGCAGGTTCCCCTGGTCCCTAACACAACCAGGCTCCAAGCTGTGCCCATAGTCAGGATGAGGGATGGTGTTGCTCATTGAACTTGAAACCAATAACCTGATTACTCCCACATTTTCAGACACTTTTAGATAGATATTTTAATTCTTCCCCCTCAACTTTAGGAAATAAGTGGCAAATTCGAAAAATGTTCAAGGCTCCAGGCCATCAAAAGTTTGTCATTTGCCCTATGAATCAGCAAGCAGACTGGAGACACAACACTTCTCCAGAAACCAGGCCTCCAAATGAAAGACAATGAGGCAGAGACAGATGGCCTAGAGTGTGTCAAAGTCAAAATCCCTCAGGTCTCTGCTAAATACCCATCTACCACCAAAGATAAGGAACACACTGAAGCCCACCTGTGCGAATAAACTAAGCAGACTTTAACAGTCCTACATAAATGGTAGTAGCAGCTTCCTTTTCACATGTATTCTATGAAATCATTTCTCCCTGCACATTAGTATCTGGGGGATACTAGAGGCTTCACAAAAGGGATTAAGTGAACATATACATATGCTGAGACCTCCTCCATCCCCACCCCAGCCCTCTTTCCCTCTTTGATTCTCAGAATTCAGAGTCAGGACTTTATCCCAGACAAGAGATCCATGTATTTTCTGTAGAATCTGCTCCATTCAAGAGGACAGGAGAGCAGGACAACCAAGGAAGCTCTCAAATTCAACAACTCAGTTGGATGGTCCTTCCCTAAAGCTCTGTTAGCATGCTCCATCCACACGCACATATCTCTATTAATGTCACAGTTGATCTATGGTTGTCAGGAAACAATCACAGATTACCAGACAGCTGAAGAACACCTCTAATAAGAAAGACAGAGGCCAAATTTTTTAAAAAAGAAAAAAATTAATTTAGAGAAAACAGAGCCTAGGTTTAAAGGGAAAATTAACTTCCAAAAGAGAAGTTATACTAATAGCTTTAGAGAGCTATACAAGAAACAAGAAAATACACTATGTAAGGGACACCTGGCTGCTCAGCGGTTGAGCATCCGCCTTTGACTCAGGTCATGATCCCAGAATCCTGGAATCGAGTCCCACATCGGGCTTCCTGCAGGGAGCCTCGTTCTCCCTCTGCCTATGTCTCTGCCTCTCTCTCTGGGTCTCTCATGAATAAATAAATAAAATCTTTTTTAAAAAGAATAAATAAAATCTTAAAACAAAAGAAATAAAACACACTGTGTAAAAGTAACACTCCAAGGACAACAACAACAAAAAAAGAATTCTTGAAAATTCAAAATACAAGTGCAGAAATGAAAAACAATAGGAGACCTGAAATATAAAATTGGGAAAATATCCTATAAGGGAGAGAAAATAAAGAGATGGATAATAGGAAATAAAAATAAGAAAATTAGAGTCAGGCCAGTGGATCCAATCCCTGAAACTAGGAATACAGAAAGCAATAGAGAAAACAGAGGAGAGGGTATCATCAGGGAGGTGGTTCTGGGAAATTTATCAGAATTGAAGGGCATGCATGTGAAGATTAAAGGTATTACAAAATATCCAGGAGGACGAAAGAACATTGCTCCAAGGAATATTATCACATAATTTCAGAACACCAGGAACAAGAGATGAGCCTACAGCCTTCCAAGAGGGATGGAGAATAGTTTTTTTTTCAAAGTCTCAGGAATTAGAATAACATCACATCTCTCAGTAGTACACTGGGAGATAGAAGGCCATAGAGCAATGTCTTCAAAGTCCTGATAGAAAAAGGATTCCTAGGGCAGCCCGGGTGGCTCAGCGGTTTAGCGCCACCTTCAGCCCAGGGTGTGATCCTGGAGACCTGGAATCTAGTCCCATGTTGGGCTCCCTGCATGGAGCCTGCTTCTCCCTCTGCCTGTGTCTCTGCCTCTGTGTGTGTGTGTGTGTGTGTGTCTCGTGAATAAATAAATAAAATCTTTAAAAAAAAATAGAGAGAAAGCAAGGATTCCCAACCCACACTAGTATATCCAGATAAAACATTATTCAGGTGTCAGGAGGAAATATACACATTTTTGGACATGCAAAGTAAAAGGAAAAAAAAATCACCTACCATGCACCATTTTCAAGAAGGTATCAGAGGATGCTTCACCAAATTGAAAAAATAAACTAAGAAAGATGAAATCAGGAAATATGAGAAACATGATTTTTACCTCCGAGTGAATAAGGGAATCCCTGAGACACTGATGAAGAGAAATCCCAAGGTGACAGCTGTCCTCCCTAGCACAGAGTTCAGGTAGTCAAGAAGTGGAGCAGGTTGGAAGGCTCCAGTCTTTAAGAAGATGACATAGAACACCTGAATGACATAGAACACCTGAAGCCTCTAAATGTCTTAAGGAGATATTTGATAGAAAAATCTGGGGTTTTATTAGTGAAGTGATAGGTGCATTAAAAAAATCAAGAAAATGAAATACAAGCTTGGTTTAACTTTATAGAAAACAGAAGGCTGTGTCAAGTAAAATAAGATTTACCACTAGAGGAAGAGTATGTGTGAACTCTATACTATTTTTACAACTTTTCTATATCCCTAAAATCATTTCAAAAGAAAAAGTAATGATAGTATATGTAGCAGACTGTCTCTAAAATGATCCCTGGGTTAGCTGCTCAGGCTACCAGAACAAAACATCACAGACTGCATGGCTTAAACAACAGACACTTCTCTCTCACAGTTTTGGAGGCCAGAAGTCCAAGATCAAGGAAATAGGAGGGCTGGTCTCTGTGGAGGGCTCACTTCCTGTCTTGTGGATGGCGCCTTCTTGCTGAGTCCTCACAGGGTGGAGAAAGGGAAATTTCTGGTGTCTGTTCCTCTTCTTATAAAAGTCCTATCACATTATAGCCCCACCCTCATGACTTCATTTAACCTTAGTTACCTTCCAAAATCCCCCCCCCCAATACAGTCACATAGGTGATTAGGACCTCAACATGTGAATGGGTGCAACTGAAAGGACAGAATTCAGTCCCTACCAGCCTACAATTATCCTGGCCTCTAGACATTCCCACCTTTGCAAGGTCCCATGGCAGACAGAGTCAACTGGTAACCCCGTGACCCCATGTCCACACCCTCTGTAATCCCTTCCCCTTGAGTATGGGTGCAACCTGTGATTTGCTTCTAGCCAATTGGATACAACAAAAATGATGGAATGAGTATGGTTACATCATGTTAAGACTGTAGCACTTATCCTGCTGAAGTCTCTGTCATTGCTGACTTTAAGGGAATGAGCAGCCATGTTGGGGAGCCCCACATGACAAGGCTGGGTGGGTGTCCGGGTCAAACTAAGGGCAGCCTCCAGCAGGGAGCCAGCAAGAAACCACAGCCTTCAGCCCTGCAACTACAAGACCAGCAACCTGGATAAGCTTGGAGATGGTTCCCTTCCCAGTCAAGTGTCAGAGGAGATGGCAGCTCTGGCTGATTCCTTCCGTGCAGCTTTGAGACCCTCACCAGAAGGCACAGCTCAGCCATGGCCAGGCTCCTGACCCACAGATACCCCGAAATAATAAATAAGCTACTAAAAGTGTGGTAATACTGCTATCAGCAGTAGATAACTACACAAACCCCTCCTCTTAACTGTGTGGATGGACCCACTGACTCACCTCTAATGACAAAAATGATGGAGTGTCACTCCTGAGATCAGGTGACAAAGAGAATGACCTCCATCCTGCTCTCTCCTTCTCTCTCTGAGGGGAGTCACCTGCCATGTCGTGAGCTGCCATCTGGGAAGGCCTAGGCAGCAGGAGTTGATACATCCTGCCCACAGCCACGTGAGTGAGCTTGTAAACAAATGTCCCTAGGTTGGTCCCCACGGTGACCACAGCCCCAGCCAGCAACCTTCATGGCCATGTGTAAGAGACCAGAGGCCTTGGAGAGCCATACATGAGCTCTAACCACAGAAACGGTGAGATGATAAACACGTATGGTTTTAAGCCACAGAGGTAATTGGTTATACAGAAATCGACAACCAGTATAGTATCCTAGGTGGCTCAGCAGGTAGACAGTCCTGGGAAGGCAAACACTAAAAATGAATCTGCTGGGATTATAAACCCAGCTGGATAACTACATGACTCTTGAAACTTGGTGAACATATAACTTTGATAAAAACTGAAGTTTAAAGACATTTCCTCACTGCAGAACTCATATGTGATTTTTTTTTCTTTTCATGTCATCTAAATTTCTTCTTCTGTCTTCCACAGAGTGGAAAGATGTGGGTGGCTTTCCTCTAAAAAATGTTCCTTTACATTATGTTCTGACCCTTGAGTCCTCATTCAATATTTTCTAGTTTTTACAACCTCAAATTTTTTCACTCTGTATTGAAGCTTCTGTTTCCTTAAATCCCATATTCTTTCATCCTTGTTTCCTTTCCTTTGGCTTTGTGTGCATGTGTGTGTGTACTTGGTCCTTTCCACTTTTCCCTCAATGAAACAGGAAGTCCGACCATTATATTTGTTGAGTCTCAACTTCTAGCCAGTGCCTGACACATAGAAGGTATTCCATACCTTTTCTGTAAAGGAATGAGCCTCCAAACTGAACATGTAGTCCACCAAAGAAGCCTGGAAAGTTCGAGAACTGGTGACACTGAAAGTCAAGGAGTGACGGGAGGCTGTTGGCTAAGAAACCTGCTTAATCCCTCATGAGTGCCTGTAGCTGTTTGGCTCAGAGGCAAGCCCTGAGACGCAAACCAGGTAGCAACAAGCTAATGGCTAAAAGAGCAGAAAAGAAGCCAGGACTGCAGCCAAAGAGATGTCATGCTCAACACCAGGCAGTAATCGGCTCTGCAGTGTCAGTGCTCATCACCAAAGATGGAATCCACTCCCCCAAAGCAAACAAATAACATGCCAGGGCAAGCGAGTCAAGGACTGAGCCTTCAGAATGACGGGACTTGACTTCTGCTTAGGGTGGTACTGTTGTTGACCAAGGCCAAGTCAAGGAAACTCTCCCTGGCCAACTCAGGAGAGTTCCTGTTAATTTGGGGCCTTGGACTGCCAGGAATTGGTGACTCTCTCTCTCTCTCTCTCTTTTTTTTTTTTTTTTTTTTTATGAGTTATGAGGTCCAGAGCCTGAAGAGAGGTATTTAACTTCAGAAGAGCTACAAGGGACCTCAGAAATCCTCTAATCCAGAGCCTTTCAGATTATTGGATTAGTGTCTGCCTACCCCTCTAAGCACCAGCTCCAGGGGTGCAGGGGCCTTACCGGTTCTTGTTCCTCATTGATTCCCCAGTATCATACTCAGTGCCAGGGACAAAACAGGTGCCCAGTAAATACTGAACAAATGAATGGGTGAATGAATGAATGGGTGAATGAATGAATGAGATCCCTGGGAGCTGGGGATGGTTAATTTTATATATCATCTTAACTGGCCACAGGGAACCCAGATTAGACATTATTTCAGGGTTTCTAGATGAAATTAGCATTTGAATCCATGGACTCAGTAAACAGCCCTGCCCCATGTGCGTAGGCGTCAACCACTCTGCTGAGAGCCTGAATAGAGAAAAAAGGAGAGAAAAGAGAAATTGACCCCTTTTTTCCTGCCTTATTATTTGAGCTGGAACATCTCATCTCATCTTCTCCGGCACTCGGACTGGGGCTTATACCATCAGTTTCCCTGGTTGTCAGACCTTCAGGCTCAGACTGAATCACACCACCAGCCTTCCTGGGTTTCCAGCTTGTAAAGGGCAGAGTGTGGGACTTCCCAGCCTCTAGACTTGCATGAGCCAGTCCTTGTAATAAGCCTCTCTCCAGCATAGATATGGACGGCAGATATAGGTGTGTGTCATGTTTGTGTGTATACCTACTGGTTCTGTTTCTCTGGAGAACCTAGAGAAATTATTCTAATACAAAACCAACCCATCTGTGTTCCTTGTCAGGAATCCTGGCTGGATATTTTGAGTTTTGGAGAAAACTGTCTTCTTGACAATTTTTGACGGGAAGAGAGTAACTCAAGCCTTCCACTGCTCTATCTCCATGGAATCAGATGTTGATGTTGGGGGATGGCACAGGCTGGAAGGTGATACCCCCCAACCAGGGATTACCTCCAACTGAAGCCTCAGGGTCTCCTGGGGGATGGCAGGCCTGGTCATGCCTCCACGCACATGGAAGCATCTGTGTTTGCTCTCTGCTGGCTGAAATTGTACTCCACTTGTTAGGATCCGTGATGTTTGTCACCAGCTTGAGATGACCTCCTCAAAGAAAAATCACTCAACTCCTGTGATGCCAGACCTCAGCAGAGAGTTTTCAGGAAAGAAAAAAGATGGCAAAGAAATATCTGATCACCCTCTGAGACAGTTTCATAGGTTCACACTCAGCACACTTTGAGGACTGAACAGATAGTAGATGTGTCCTCACTTTTCCACATTGTGCCAGGAGCCTGTGCATCATGTATTTAGGTGACAAATACACACTGGGCACAGCTACCCAACTCACTAGTCTGGGTTTATAAAAATAGGAGATTTTAATGCAATAATTCACTCTCATGGGAGGCTCTAAATAGGACAAAAATAGCTAGTTTACTGGGCTCATATGAAGTGCTGGGCACCATGCTGGGTATGTTTCTCATGTAGGCTTATCTCCAAATCTCACTGCAAGAAAGGTATCCCCTGGGCTAATGAAGGATGGAACTAAGGTTTCAGTGGTGGTGAGCATTTTACCCAGACCTCAGTGCCCATATCGGACAGAACCAGAATTCAAACCTGGGGGATAGATGTGACCCTAGAGACAAATTACCTGGGTATGGGTCCTGGATCAGCCACAGCTACCGGGGCCCATGAGGGTAGGCAGGGACCCCATCGGTCCTGCTCACTGTTCTGAGCAGAGAACCCAATACAACGTCATTATGGAGCGCAGTATACAGACGGAGCTCAATAGTTATGTGCTGGCGATGTGCCCAAAGCCAGTTCCTGGACTCTCCCACTCCCACCCCACATTCATAAGCAGGAGATAGCAATACCCTCTCAGAGGGTTGTCCGGGGATGAGGGGGATAATACAAAAATAGCACTTAGAAGACTATCTCAGGTACAAAGCAAATCCTCCATAAAAGGTAACTCATAATTAAAACATGGCACTGCCCTTTCACACACACACACACACACACACACACACACACACACACACTTAGCACCATTCACAGCTTATCTGCAAAATGCAGTCAGGCCTTCATTAGCACAAGGGCAGAGCTAATCTAATCATTATCCGTGACCAAGTCTAGCAGTGAAACAAATGGATCCTTTATACCTTAAAATAGCTGCACAGTTAAGATTGCTGCTCTTCGAAATAACACAAAGAATAACAAATTCCACCATTTACTGGAGGCACAAGCTTCTTCTCACACCACCTTCCGTGGCTTCCTAGAGGAGACGACATTATGTGCCAATGGCTTCTGCCTCAGGAGTACGTTTTGTGCTCTAATTATTTGCCCAGGATCTAGTGTTCTGTATAGACTGGTGTTGTTCCACAGAAATATAATATGAGCCACATGTGTAATCTTAAGTTGTCTAGTAGCTGCATTTAAAAAAACTAAAAACAAGTGATATCAATTTCAATAAAGCCTCCTATTTAGTCCATTAAGTCCAATATATTACAGGTACAACATGCAATCAATAGAAAAAGTCATTAACAGTATATCTTACCCTTCGTTATACTAAGTCTTTGAAATCGGCATACATCTTACACCTGCAGTACACCTCAGCAAGGCCCCACCACGTATCAAGTGCTCAATAGTCAGGAGTGGCCGGTGGCTACTGGGGCCCTTGAGGGCAGGCAGGGACCTCATCGGTACTGCTCGCTGTTCTGAACACAGCTCAATACAACGTCATTATGGAGCGCAGTATACAGAAGGAGCTCAATAGTTATGTGCGGGGTGATTGCGTGGATGAACGAATGGATGGGATTCTAAATGCATGGTTGACATGGAATCTTAAAGGATTGGTCACACTTGTGAAACAAACCCTCACAGGTCAGCCGTCTTGCCGTGATCTGGGGAGTGTGCAACACCATTCTGCTGTTGTCACAGAAACACTGGGACTTGTGTTTCTAAACAGAAAGGTAACTTCAGCCTATACAACAAACTGTTTACCGAAAGCATGTTCTATAGTGACCTGGGAGGTCTTTCTAACGTCTGTCATGTCTTCGCGTGGGTCTCTGGTGGGGGTCTGGGAGGGGCAGAGGAGGCCTGGCAGGGGAAGGACCGGCTCCTGACCCTGCCTCCCTCCAGCTGCAGGGGCCTTAGGCAAATTACTGCTCCTTTTTGCATCTCAGCTTCCCCATCTGTAAAACCTCATTAGATTGCTCCGATGGTTTAGTAAAAGAATCCAAATAAAGCCCTCGGAGCAAGGTCTGATGTAGAGTGATGCTCCGTAACTAACTAACCACGGCGTCTCAGCAAACAAGTTTCCTCTGCGATCACCCCACTCTTCTCTTCGGCCTCCCTCCCTGTCCAACCTGCCAATTCTCAAAGTTTTCCACTGTGTCCTTTCTATGTTGCTTCCTAGCTCTGGGGCAAAATATTTGCCCAGGAACTAGGACAGTCATCGGTTAAACCAGTCTGTTTGAATCTTTGTGAAATTTGGCGTAAATAACAGGGAAATAAGTGGCTCGTCAGGAAGAGGAGGCCACAGCACACACATATAGAGAAGCAGCTGCACCAGACAAAGAGAACACTGGGGTGTCCGTTCCCTATGGGCCACTTCTGGGGTTCACAGGTAGACTGAGTTAGAAGGAGCACTTGCGTGTGGCATGTTCCTAGCTTCTTGGTTATGTCCACAAGCAAATCTCACCTGCTGGTGCTTTACAGAGAGGCGAGTGCAGTCCCCAGGGCGGCCAGAGTGAGGGGAGAAGGGAAGGGAAGTGAGAACATGGGAAAAGCAAATACAAGGTGTGTGCTACCCAGCTGTCATCACCTCGAAAGAAAACACAGCTGTCTGGTCAGTCATGTGGAACATTTCGGGGAAGGTCAAATGGCATCGCTGCACTAAAAGAGTTCATGTGTGGGGGCAGGAGGAAGGTGGGAAGGGGCGGGTGAAGGAATTTACGTGCCAACTCCTTCCCCTCTACTGTCTCGTTGGTCAGAGCTGACTGCACGGGGCATTGAGCATCCCTGCTTCCCACCCCCCACCCCCCACCCCATGCTGTGTGAACACACCTGCATCTCCAGGTTGAGCTTCTCCAATTAGCACCTGGGAATCCAGATCCTACACCACCTTGCAGCACCCCACCTGAGGCTGGATGTGGTGGGAGCAGCCAGGGCCACCAGGAGACCTTGAGGTGGGGAGGAGGAATCATTGCCAGAGCTGCTGTAGTTCCCACCACTGGACAAGCACCTGAGGGCCCTGGTGAGGTCAGGTAGGAATGGAAAGATGCATGTATACATTCAGCCCAACGTGCCCTTTTTCAGTAAGGTGAGGTTTTACTTTTTACAGTTAAAAAAGCCTAACTCAAAATCCTCACTGTGTCGTGATCACCCTCGTCATGCCTCCTCACTCCAGTGCCAGGTATAATCTCTTCCAAAATCAGCTCAGGTGAAAACCCTTCTTAGCTTCATGCATTCCAGATCCCCTTTATTATACCCTCCCCTCCCTAATAAAACAAACAAACAAACAAACAAAACATCAGAACTTTCCTTAATCTAACATTTCCATATCCAAAGACTCAAGTGTTCCAGCCAGAGGTAAGGACTATGTGCCCCAATAATTTAATTCAGAAAACATGATGGCTATCACCACAGCTCTACGGTATGCCGAGGGCAGAGAATTCCTCATTCCCAAAGTCTTTACATTCTTGTTGGGGGATGTTTACAAAAACTTCATAGTGTGTTTTGTTTTGTTTTGTTTTTTACTACTTCAAAGTACCAGGCCTGAGCAATGATATATAGGATTCAATATGCTTCGTTACATCACGTTGCATGAGGACGTGGATATAAGGCTGTGTGATGTCATGGGGAGAGTTGATAGGAGTCAGGAAAACTGGCTTGCACTCCCCACTCAGGCACTAACAGCCTGTGTGTGGGGGATGAACCAGTCCGCCTCCAGAAGTTCTCAGTGTCCTCCTCCAGAACAGGAGGGAGTTAGATCCCCGCAGTGCTAGCATCCTGTGATTCTATTTTATATGACTAAGCAAAAGAAAGCTACTTTCAAAGGTTTTTACCTCGACTTTCAAAAATCTAGAATTCCCCAGGTTCAAAATGGAGAGGCATAGTGCTCACCAGCACTTCTCTTCTCTCCAGTGGAGTATAAAACATTCCAACCAGGCCACAGAGGGGTTGGCATTCATATTAGTTTACTGAGTTTCCTTTGATTCTTATGACTTGTATGACCATGTGATTAGAATCTCAAAGTCTGCTTAGCTGGACGGGCTCCTCCCATAGTAACACGGGAAGCCTCCCTTCTGGATGTCACATTATCTATAAAACAGCCAAGCGGTGCCTACAGAAACCCTACAGGAGGACTCCCTGGTGCTTTGAGAGACTACCACTCAGAAGTGTATCCCTGAACAGTTCATCTTAAAATACCTTGATTCTGCTACTTCTGCACAACAGCTCACCGTAAGAAAAACATGACAATCAAAAAGGGGGGGGGGCGGGGAATCAAAGATCAAATAAGAAAGAGAAGACTGGGCTACATGGACCAGAGGCACACAAGTAGGTCTGTGAGCCATGCAAGAGGGACAGGACAGGACTTGAGACACACTATACAAATTCCTGAAATGAAGCTCAGGAATTGTCAGTGAGGGTCACAATGCTGAATCCGAGGGATGCAAGCCCATCAACATCTTCCTGAAATCCCAACTGGGGAATGCAGACTTGGAGGGTTGGTCACTAAAATGTCACTCACTTCCGTGTAAGGTTATGTCAGCTTTAGCAAGTATTAAATATGGAGCCAGCCATGGACGGCTTACCAAACTTGAAGAGACACTAAATCTGGAAGGAACTTAAATTTTCCTACAGGTAAGCGAAGAAAGCTTGCTCACTGTTCTCTAGAGCTCTTTAAATCGAAAGAACACTCATCAGGCTCTAGAGATGAACTATAACCTGCGTTATAATTTGAGACAGGGAAAGACTTTGGATCTCATCAAATAATGTAAGGTTCTCAATGATGCATAGATATACCAAGTATGTATGTGTGATTCTATAGAAAGTAACTTGCATGTGGTTCTGCTTTTCTTAACTACACCACATGTGTTCTATTAAGAGCCTCTTAAGTATGATGGATAATTGCTTAACTATGTCCATATTGTAGGCACTTCCTTACTTTTTACATATAATGGGTACGATTCTGGGGCAAGAAATATTTCCTAAATAACTAGTAGTTTTTAGTGCAGAGAGCAACAGGAGTGCAGGCCAGAGATGATGAGTGCCTTTGGGGCCAGGAATCATGTGTGGATTAGCCAAGTATCAAAATGATGGCTGACAATGAAAAAACAGTAGGAGACTAGTAGAAATACCATTGGACCGGAAGTCAGATGACGTGAACTGGAACCTCGTCTCTACCACTTCTCTGTGTATGATCTTAGTCACTGACTCACTTCTACAGACTTCAGTTTCTTTACATATAAAATAAGAGCATAAGGGGCTCCTGGGTGGCTCAATCGGCTGAGCGTCTGCCTTTGGCTTAGGCCATGATCTCAAGGTCCCGGGATTGAGCCTCACACAGGCTCCCCGCTCAGCAGGGAGTCTGCTTCTCCCTCTCTCTCTACCCCTCACACTGTTCGTGCTCTCTCTCATGCTCACTCTGTCTGCCTCTCAAATAAATAAAATCTTAAAAAAAAAAAAAAGAGCATTAGACCCTATGATCTCTATACTCCCTTCCAGCTCTGAATTTCTATTCTGTAGAATGACTTGGGCCTTCCCTGGACATAAACAGACATATCTTTAGATCTCTAAAGGAAATATTTAGCAAAAATGATTCATAGGACCCAACGTAATCCTAGAAGTGAGACAATATGACTTCTAGAATCAATATGTACTGACTCAGGTAACCCATTCATCAATAGGCTCTGTAAATATCTAAGCTTTTTTGAAATAGATTAATGAGGTCATAAGAAAACACTGTGTGTGACTCAGTGGAATATAAGTTGTTGTGAAAATATCAGGGGTAAAGGCCACAACTCAGGTGACAAAACCTTCACGTTAGGCTCTACGATGGGCAGCTCTATCTCCTCTTTCCCACAACTTGAGAGGGGTATGGAGAGTCTGGAGTTCAGAGGACTAGGGCATTCAGATGTCAACCACGGCAAAGGGGACCCGAAACAAATAGTACCATTTGGGGAGGAAGAAGCTGCCTTAGAAACAGTCTCTAAGGGTATAAAGGGTTAACACGCCCAGGGCTGCTGCCCTGCTACTCTACTGTCTGTAAAACAGAAGGATTTGCTGTAGCTCCCATCAGAGCTGACCTTTGTCACAGTCACATGCTGGCCACACACTGAAATCTCCAGAAGTTTCAAATCCACATGACTGGACCCCTGAAACTCTGACTCGGTCAGTCTGACAAGGTGACAGCCTCGTGGACAAGGAAGTAGCTGTGGATGGTGGGTCTGGGTGGTCCAGATTTCCCATCCATCGTGCACACTTAGCCCCATCTGAAACATGGCATGTTCTCCGAGACTCCATCAGGGGTTCTGGAAGGCAAGAGCTTCTCAAGGATCCGGAGATCTCAGAGGCTTCTGGGGCAGCTTCCAAGGCACAGAAGAAGCCTCATGCCATTGCTGGGAGGCTGGACAACCAATATTCTCTAGGAAAACTGTGGGCAACAGGTCTACCTCGCTTCTCCTTTCGGTTTTCTTCACTCTCTTCCTCACTTTTCCCATCTCAGGCGAGCGTGTATTTCTGAGTTTTTACTGACTCCTTCTAGATCAAGAGGTTCCCTGAAAGGAAGGGCAGTGTTCCCATCATTCCTTCTACTGTATGCTTCCAGCACATGCTGGGCCGCTGCAGGGCCCTGCTCGCTTCCTGGTGGCAAAGCGCAGTGCCCAGCGAGGCAGCAGGCAGGGACCGAGGAGAGCAAAGCGGTGGCAATCTCCACCCCCGCAGCCGTAGGACCAGCACTGGGAATGAAACAGAGGCAGTTTCCACTCCTTTTGGTGGAAAGTTTCCACCATAGGAAAACACATGTCCCCTCCTGCATTCTTGACATGCCAGGCCCCCACCGCCCCCACCCATAAACCCGGGTGCTAGGGTAACCACTTCACACTTGGTTCCCGACAGCCTCCAGCAGAGCCCCCCAGGCTCTTTACATTCCAACCAGTCCTCAGCTTGTCTTGCAATGAAGCAGCAACAAGATAAACCAGTTTCTACAAAGGCACTAGTTTAGAGACAGCCAATTGCTTCCTCTCAAATCCTGGAGCAGTTAGGGGCTTTGGGAAAAGAAGATCTTGCCCGCAGCCTCCATCCCATAATTCTGCTGGTAGAGAAGGCAGCTGGCCAGCCACTAGGGTGACTGGAGAGAGCTCCGAAGGCTCTATTTGGCCAAAGACATCTCCTTCCCATCAGGCTCCTCATTCCTAATATGAAGGCCAATTCTGTCTCTATAAGGAGCTTTGCACTGGTTTGAGTGAAATCGTGATCATTTCTAAAGGTGTCCTCCATGGCAAGGACCCATGAATGACACATTGCAAGTACAACCTGGAGGCCACAGGACGGAGAAGAGGCGAGTGTTGCAAGGGAAGCTAGTTAGGGCTGTCGGAGGCAGTCCGCCTGGTAGGGGTGTGGCTCCATAGACACAGCCGGAGGGCGCTGGACAAGTGAAAGGGACCAGAAGGCCCTGGAAGCAGGCCTCGAGGGTCACAAGAAAAATCCTTGTAAATGCTCACAACAGTGCCCAGGAAGACTCTGTCCCGTGGTGACATTCCAGCTCCCCCCAGCGAACGCGAAGCCCTGGAGAATGAATGGGTTTTGTTTGGCTTTTCTGAGATGCATCTTAATTCAAGGGCCTTTGCCTGAATGAGTCAGAGACAGAAAAGTCTCCAGCCTCACACCAGCTGGTACTTTTCCATCCCTTCCCCTGGGTTACATAACATGGCACATTTTTAGAAACTTGGTTCTAGCTGTAGAGACTCCTGTGCTAAAATATTAGTTTTCCCATCCTCATACTCTCAAACTTTCAAGAAAGGAGACGCTAATGTTTTTAAGCTAATGAAGAGAATAATGTGTCTTCCTATATGTAAAAGGAATAAGGAGTTTTGTGCAGTCTTCTCCAAATAGCCCCTTCCTATCCCTGTGTGTACACAGGAACAGGGCAAGAGAACCCGCAAAAGGCTGCATTTTATCTTGTTGCTCCTAGGGAAGCAGCTGGAAAAGTGCCCAGCTTGGAGATTTTTAAATGTAGTGTCACATATGGAGGTAGAACGTTAGCTTAAATTTATACTAACATGTAGATGACTGATAGAGTAGTTTTCCATAGCAAGGAGGTTTCATGGGGACATCTTGAGAGAACTAGGCTCCTGAAATAAGGAGAGGTTAAAGCCAGAGGACAGAGATGCGTTGACAGAGATGGAAAGAAAGGGGCTCAGGGTAGAAAGGAAATCCAAGGCAGACCGCTTCGGTGACTGTCAAGTTCGTACTACAGGGTGACAAGTCCCAAGGTTCCCTCATTTCTCAGCTTACTTAATAGAAGGTCCAGCCTCATCTTCTCTGAGTCCAAAGCAGACTCTCCAAGTCCCCTGAGAGCAAGTCGCCTGCGGTCTAAGTTCCCAGGAAAGAGAAAAGCAACAGTCTAGTGCCAATGTGACCTCCTCAGTGGGGCTTCGGGCAGAGCCATTGCACTGGGAGAAGTGTCCTCTTGCTGGATGTCTTCTTAGCCACCAAAGATCACGAAACCTTAGTCATAGCCCAAAACCCTGAGCCAAGCCCCAGCAGGAATGGAAAGGAGCAAAGGAAGGGGAGAGCAAAGTGAGCCAGACGTCCTCGCTGGCGTGTGTCTGCTCTATTCCTCTGCGTGCCCACAAGCGCTGACATCTGCACACATGCCACCCCCGCAGGCCTTTGAACCTAAAATCCATCTTTTTCAGCTGCCTTGCATGGTAATAATGTCACATCAACCATGTGGAGAGCTGAAGCTTAGTTCAGGCCTGATATTTTTGGGGCGACTTTTTTTTTTTTTTTTTTTTTGCAGCGAGTGGCTCCTGGCCCATCTCTGGGACAACCTTTCACGGTGCCCATGGGACATCCCTGCACCCACCACTTCAGCTGTAGCTACATTTTAGATTAACATTAATCCTAGAGTTTGTGAGGCAAACTAGTGGAGAAGCGGAAAGATCTTGATAGAGGAGTCCCCAGATCTCTGTCCCTGTTTCCAGAATAAAGACGGCCGCATGTATGCTGCTTGTCCTGCATCCCACTGGGTGATGTGGCTTTCTTTAGGGTGCCCCGTGTACGCGCAGTCACAGTGACCCCATCCACAGATTCATCCAGCCTGTGGGTTCATGGGGAGCTTTGGTGACCAGCTAGACTTTCATGTGATAAATAGCTGCTGCTGGCTATTTATCACATGAAAGTCTTGCTATATGCCAAATACAGGATTAGACCCCAGACCCCAAAGATGAGCAAGACGTGCCCCCACTCTCCATATCATCAAAACATCAGCAGTCTATGTGAAAACTGTAGGCATCTCTCCCCAACCCCACATCAGAAATGTCACAGGAGCTTGGGACCAACCACGGTGGGAGTATTTACACTGTAGAAACTGGTCACCACTCCAGACCAGGCTCTTACTATTGTTCTTTTGGTTTCTGTTGTGTGGTTTTTGTTTTTTGGTGGGGCTTTTGGTTTTGTTTGGTTTTGTTTTTGAGGTGGTTTACCAGCACACCATCGTCTGTAATGATGGGTCACTGAAATACAATAGCAGAGAGCCTATTTTTCTGCTTTTAAGGGATGGGGTGAGGCTTTACATAAGAGATGATATACTGGTTGTACATTTAAAGCTGAGTAAGATCTCACTAAGGAGCAAAAGAGGAACAGAGAATTTCAGGGAAAAAAAATAGCATAAGTAGAGACACAGACATTTCTAATTTTAAAAGCACTAGGGATTCAGAAAAGGAAACAAATACAACCTGTTGTCCTGCCCAGGGAAGGTTACTGGCCCTTAAAGGATTAACCGGTCTCCACCAGATGGGGCTGGGGGCAGGCAGGAAGGACTTGAGAAGACAGAGCAGATGGGACCACCAGCAGGAGGGGCACCCAGCTAAGCTATAAAAGATTGACGAGACAAAAGCAGCATCCTCTCTCCTCCCATCCTAGGAGAGCTCGGCCCCATGAAAATTGGAACCCCCATGGTAGAACTGACATGTGAAAAAGAACACTGAATGAAATTGCAGAGAAATATCAAGGTTTCTACATATCTGCAAGTTGCAAGGATGGAGGAGGAGTCTGTCTTTACTTCAGGTGCTAAGCAAAATTCCAATTTCCCTGGATTTGGCGAAAGGTACCGGTATCTCCTCCAGGTGAGAAATTCCTTCCTTTGAAAGCACTGCTTATTCCCTTCCTTCTCCCCAGTAACATAAACAGCGAGTGAAGAACTTCTGAATTAGAAGTTAGAATGGCCAAAATCCAGAGTCATGACAACACCAAACGCTGCTGAGGACGTAGAGCCAAAGGAACTGCCCCTCACTGCTGGTGGGAATGCAACATGGTGCAGCCACTTTGGAAGCCAGTTTCGCCGTTTCTTGCAAAACTAAACATACTCCTACCATACGATCCAGCAATCACACTCCTTGATATTTACCCGAAAGAGCTGAAATCTTACATCCACACAGAAAAACTGCACATGGATATTTCCAGAAGCTCTATTCATAACTGTCAAACTTGGAAGCAACCACGATATCCTTCAGGAGATGGATCAACAAACTGCGCCATATCCAGAAAATGAAATAGTAATCACTACTAAAAAGAAGTGAGCCATCAAGCCATGGAGAGACACCGAGGACTTAGGGAGCCAGTGTGGAGAGGCTCCATACTGCAGTGTTCCAACTATGTGACATTCCAGGAAGGGCAGCACCATGGAGACAGTAAAGGGATCAGTGGTCATTGAGGGTGGGGAACAAACAGGCAAAGCAGAGGGGAGTTTTAGGGCAGCGAACCTACTCTGTTGGTTCTATACATTCTATACTATAATGGTGGATACCTGTCCTGATACCTTTATCCAAACCCATAGAACGTACAACACCAAGAGTAACCCCTAATGTAAACCATGGACTTGCGGTGATGATGGGGGATGGAATGTAGAAATGGGGAATCTCTGTACTTTCCCCTCAAGCTTGCTATGAACCTAAACTGCTCTAAAAAAAATAAAGTGTAATTAAAAAAAGAAAAAGTTGGGGCATCTGGGTGACACAGTCGGTTAAGTGTCTAACTCTTGGTTTTGGCTCAGGTCATTATCTCGGGGTCTTGAGATTGAGCCTCCTGGTCAGGTTCTGAGCTGAGCACAGTCTGCTTCAGACTCTCTCCCACTCCCTCTGCCCCTCCCGCTCATGCTCTCTCACTCCCTCTCTCCAAAATCAATCAATCAATCTTTAAAATAAAATGAAAGACCAAACAATTAGCACAAGGAAAGAAGCCTGAGTTCTTAAGGGGTCTCTGCTCCTCCCACTGCATGAACTTCCTTCCCCTAGGAACGTTCACCCCTCGCTGCAGTGCCCGGAAGCCACCAGGTGGCACTGTTGTAGCCATAAGGGGCTCCCTTGGGTTGGAGATACAGGTGATGATGCTGTTGAGTCAACCAGTTTTGGAGCTCCAGGTATATGCAAAGCTCTGCCCAGATAATTAAATGTATATCAAGTTAAGGAAACTAGTGTTGCCATCAGGAGGTTTAAATGCTAGCAAGAGGGGCGCCTGGGTGGCTCGGTGGTGGAGTGTCTGCCTTCGGCTCAGGGCATGATCCCGGGGTCCTGGGATCGAGTCCCGCATCGGACTCCCCATAGGGAGCCTGCTCCTCCCTCTGCCTGTGTCTCTGCCTCACTCTGTGTGTCTCTCATGAATAAATAAAATCTTTTAAAAATAAAATAAATAAACACTAGCAAGCATGTGGGACCCACAAGAATGGAAAAACCTAGGTTGAGAGTCAGGAGACCCAGCAGCTAATCCTGACTTTGCCACTGTTCCAACCAGCCTCTGCTAGTTGCCAGGAAGAGATGCCAAGATTATCTTTAATGTAATAAAACAGAGGGGGAAGTGGTCATCACTGGATACAAATGCATCATGGACTACCAGTCTGTCTGTTGTCTAAGCCCTCCCCAAACTCAGGCTTGCGACAGCAGCCCAAGCAGCCAGTATAGCATCTTAACCACATTTAAGCGTACAGTTCAATGGCATTAAGTACATTTGCACTCTCATGCAAAATTGGGTTTGTTATCAGGGAAATACAAATCAAAATCACAATGAGATCCCACACCAGTGAGAATGGGGACAATTAACAAGGCAGGAAACAAATGTTGGAGAGGATGTGGAGAAAGGGGAACCCTCTTGCACTGTGGGTGGGAATGTGAACTGGTGCAGCCACTTGGGAAAACTGTGTGGAGGGTCCTCAAAGAGTGAAAAATAGAGCTGCCCTAGGACCCAGCAATTGCACTGCTGGGGATTTACCCCAAAGATACAGATGCAGTGAAATGCCAGGATGCCTGCACCCCGAAGTTCACAGCAGCAATGTCCACAATAGCCAGACTGTGGAAGGAGTCTCGGGGTCCATGGACAAATGAAGGCATCAAGAAGATGTGGTCTATGTATACAATGGAATATTCCTCAGCCATTAGAAAGGACGGATACCCACCATTTGCTACAACATGGGTGGAACTGGAGCGTATTACACTGAGTGAAGTAAGCCAGTCGGAGAAGGACAATCATCATATGGTCTCACTCATACGGGGAATATAAGAAACAGTGAAAGGGATTATAGGGGAAAGGAGGGAAAATGAGTGGGAAAAAACATGAGAGACTCCTAATTCTGGGTAATGAACAAGGGGTAGTGGAAGGGGAGGCGGGCAGGGGGATGGGGTGACTGGGTGACAGGCACTGAGGGGGGCACTTGATGGGATGAGCACTGGATGTTATGCTATATGTTGACAAATCAAACTTCAATTAAAAATATATATATAATTTTTTAAATTGGGGTTTGTTAACGCTATTTATTTTTTTGTTAATGCTATTTAATTAGCAGTGAGACAATTGTAAAAAAATTAGGGATGAAATAATGAAAGTATAGATATGCATTCAGATCACTTTTCGAGCATCTTAAATTCTCACTTTTTAAAAGTGGAAAACAAAACTTTCTGACTATTGTTTACGAAGAAAGCCAATAAAGGATTTTAATTGGTGAAAGCACACTCAAAAAGCCTTACACCAAAGAGTCAATAAATGAATGTTCTCAATATAAGTGACAATGTTTAAGTAGTTTTTTTTTTTTTAATTTTCTTCCTTAACTGACTCTTGCTTGATCAGCTATTGGTGGTGTCAACCATGTCAGATAAGGCAATGTGTACAGATTCCATTTCATTTGGCCATGCCTTAATGGATGAATGGGTGTACACCAGGCAAAAGAGGAAAAGATTAATAATCCAGGCAGAGGAAACAGGTGGAACCAAGGTCACAGAAGCGTGAGCACGCATGACCTGTTATGGAACTGGTGAGATGTGGAGCTCGACTGGGGCTCTGGATCACAAGGGCAGCCCAGGAGGAAAAGTCAGAAAGGCTTGCTGGTCCCAGACCGCTCATGGGTTGGAAAATCAGCCTGAGACAAGTGGACTTGTTCCTAATGACAGCCATGGAAAGTTCTCCTTGGGGCTATGTTCAGGTGCAAGCTATGGTTAAACACAGTGCCTACACGGAAGGAGGGACAGCTGGCTTCGGGCACTTTCTGCAAGAGTCCACATAAGAGATAAAGATCTGAAACAAACAGTAGTGGCAAAAATAGAAATGTGGAAACCAACATGGCAGGACTTTTCTCAAATAAAGTTGACCTTTCGTAAAGAAAAAGATGGAAGGCATTTTCAAGGCTGGTGCAGAGGTGTCTAGTTGTGTCAACAGTGATCACAAATGGAGCTGGCAGGAAATTGGCCTCTGTCTCCCAAGCAAATATCTTTTTTTTTTAACAAGGTAAATTAATTTTAATGGACGGCTGCATATTTCTGAGATATTGTCACATTGAACACAGAGAACAAGGCTTGAAGTGTGAGAGAGAACCCAACACTCCTCTGGTCACAGTGACCTGAAACACCAGGCAGGGTAACAGCAAAGACTGTGAATTCTCCTGGAATTGGCTGCACAGCCAGACAAGGGTGGAGGTTCTGCCTCTGTTGGAAGACAGAAATGTGCCAAAACAACACGCATTCAGTGATCCCATAGAGCTGGACAAAAATACCATCTTCCCTTGTGCCTAATGGGATCAGTAAATTGAAACTTAGTGAATTATCTTGGTCATGTACTTCCAGACAAGCCTCATCCACTTCAATTCCTTTCCCATACAGGAGTCCTTTGAGACATTTCCAACAGAGTTTGAACCTTAAGCCTTTTTTATGACTCAGAGTATTCAGTGGTAGTTACTCGACCATGAATATTCACAGATATACCTTTTGGCTACATCTTTTGTGTATGTTTAATAATCGACAGCATAAATGGCCACATAAACTTGAGTCAATACTCTGATTATGATAATCTTGCCTGGGAGATGTTTATAATCTAGAAAGACAGGATGATATATAAACAACTCTAATACAAATAAAAGTACAAAAAAAATTGTATCAAGAGGGAAGAGGTAAAGTGCCCCTGTAGTTAAGAGAAGCAGAAGTTTCATCCTCTTAACCTGGAGAAAATGTTAGCCAGGCTCCCACTATATCACTGCCCCCTCTTTGATTTCAACCTTCTGATCAAGCCTTATCCAAGTCATGGTCCAGACTGGCTTTTATTGAAATGGGTCTATATTCTCTTGAGTGCAAACTTTCTCAAGGGGGATAGAAAGAATACACACATGCTATGGGAAAATCCAAGAATGTCTAGATGTGGTAAAAATACTAATGTTCCTCTGGTATGCACATCCAGATGCTGGTCCTGGAATAGGAGGCTGATCTGTTTACCCTGAAGGCAATTAAGACTGAGTTCCTCTGGAACTTCAACTTCACATTCCTTATGTCTGTCCTTCCTGAAAGCCTCCATTAGAAATATCTTTGTTAACTTTTTATGATAGCTTCTCAGTCTGCCAGCAGTAAACTCAACTGAAGTAAGGGAAATTAATTTAAATTCTAGATCAAGATGCTAAGTCTTCTAAAATTGTGCCTCCAACAGCATGCTCCAAGTTAGTTTAGATGCAATTTCTGTCTGAGACCAGGCACTTGTGATTTCTTCTAATCCTAGAATTCTGTAATCCTAAACTTACTGGGGAAAAATTGAAGCTCAATGAAAAGACTACCATCTATTAAATCTTAACATCTGCCAATATGTCTCTATAGATGTCTTTTATTTAATCTCCACAATACCCCTATGAGGAGGTATGAATCACCCCATTTTAGAAATAGAGAATCTGAGACTCAGAGAGGTAAACTGGCTCTAAAACTCACACAGCTTGAAAGTATCAGATCAGAAATCAGAACCCAGATCTGTGTGATGCCAAAATCTTTCTGCTTCTGTTAGAGACAAGTCCAGTTCTTAGTGTGATGCCAGCAAACTGAACTGTATGGAATAGCAACTGATAAAAATCTAAGACTGCAATGAAACTGATACTACAGAAGGCACTTTGTATAATAAAATAAAAAAAGGATCTCCATTGTCTGGGAATTTATAGCCCATGAAGCAACATAGGGCATGCCACACAATGAGAAACAGCTGAAAATGAATGATCTTTTTCATCTCCTTCCTCTTCCCCATCCTGAGGTATGGAAGTTAGGAGGTCATGGGATGCCGGGATCCTCTCAACTTTTTTCCCCACTACAGTTGTCCTAAAGCAACTACTGTAAAGAGGTAATATGCTTCCAATTTTCAGCTGCATGACATGCTGGATGTCCTCATCAATTCTCCCACTGCAGATAAGTAAAAGTGTTGGCAAGACATGTCTTTAAAAGGAGCAACAAGATGGCCAAAAAGGAAAGAGTACATGAATGCCAAATTATAAGACACTCAGAGAGGTAAATCTGCTCTCATCTTGATGGTATTTTCTATACCAAGTGGATTTAAGCTTGGGCATTCAGAGGTTCCTGTGGTACAGTAAATAGAAATAAAGCCCAGAGCCAGCTCAAGGTGACAAGAAGTCTACTAGAAAACAGCTCCAAACACATTCACAATAAGATGAAAAAGAAATAAGTTTGCTCTTAGGAGGAAAGTTGCCTATTTCAGGCCAAGGTACAAACTGGAAAACAATACTTCTCAGAGGTTATGGCCATAGGCCAGTACCCAAGTCTGCAATCCAAACTCATACCATGGGTCTTGACAGTCTCAAGATGAAAATTTTGTATAAAGACGTTGAAGGTTGGAGATGGCCCCAGGCTGTGGCAGAAGCAAATGCAAGTCATCCCCTCCCATATGGACATGATAGCATTTCCCATAAAGTCCAGGAACCACTAATGCTGCTGGTCCGCAGACCACATTTTCAGCAGCAAGGTGGTCTCCGGGGTCAGAAAAAAGTCCACTTTTTCTCTTACTTCCCCTTCCTTTATCACGAGGGCTTCCCCTCTATCATACCCCCTTCTTCCAAACGTCAGCCCATGCCTTAGCCTTAACAAGAAGATTCAGGTTGAGAAATTGGCTTACGCTTACGGAATTGGAAGGATTGTCAAGATATCAGATTCCATCATACCCAGTCAATGCCTGGGAAATGTCTGCTGTTCCTCTCACATCCCCCTAGCCCTTGGGTGCATAGCCCTAAACAGCTTGGATTTGTTAGATGCTGTTGTTCATGGCATTTTCCAGGTTTAATTAGCACATTTCTCCCAAAATAGCATCAGCCTTCAAAGGCAAGGACAGCAACACTGCCACCACCAATAATAAAAATAAAAACAAATTTTTAAACCATACTGCAGAATGGTTTTGTAACCTGTTAAGTGTACCCACTTTCACACCCCACCTGACACCCATCCTTAAAGAATCGGTGCAGGCTTCACTGGCTCTGAATATTCTTCTCTAGGCTGATGAGGACACACTATCACATTTTGAGGTTTTGTTTATTTATAGATCTTATTCCCCACTATAAACTCCTTGACGATAGAATCTGTGTCTCTGGCACATATAGGTTTGTGCTGCTCAGAACATCATCTAGAATGATGAGCGATTTGATTTACACTTATAATGTTCACCACCACCGTGTCTTATCTCCATTTTGCTGGTGAGAAACCGAAGGCTGAGAAGATAAGCAACCTGCCCAAGGTCACACTGGCTGCTGCCAAAACTCCAACTCTTCCCCTCTGCCATATAATCACCCCCCAACTGCCATCACCAATTGCCTGTGCCTTTAAGTCTCCCAAGAGAGGTTTTGGGGAATTTTCTCCTCAAATGATGTCATTTGACATGTTCCACTCTGGGGGTGGTGACTTGGTCACACACAGAAGTGTCATTGTTCACCTAAGTTCCCAGAGTAGCCGCTGGCAGACAAGGAATCAAGTTCCAGTCTGACTTCCCATATGCCTCCAGCATTCACTTCACTTCTCCACCCACATTGGGGACCAGTTTATATACGGGGTCCAGTCCTAGGTACAGTTATAGTGCTTAGCCCCCATGGTGACTATCCAGGGCCAACCGTCAATTTTAGAATTGAATTTTCCATAAGTGACTCTTCCTAGCTTTCAAGTGATTTGACTTTAGCAGAAAAACACTTTAAAACATGCTATGTAGTATTTTTGCCTTCTTTGGCATTTAGAATGTCAATATGGGATAAATACAAATTAACTCATCAAAATAAAAGCAGTAAGAGAAGCCAGTTATCTCCAATATTTCCTGCCAACGCATCCCTTTACTCTCTCCAAAGAGGCAGAACCAGGCTGTCTGTTGATATTTAGCACTCAGGTGACACTTTACAAACCCAGCATCCATTTTAAATGAATTATCGTACATACAAGCCCAAAAAGAGAACTTACAGGAGATAGCTCTTTCCAACAAATAAAAGACACATCATAAATATACATAATATGTCTAATTAATAGAAATAGGAATGGGCTGGTGAGAGACTTTATATTCTTTAGTGTTTAATGGTTGCCTAAAATGTGTGTTGATTTCTATTTTTTTAGAAATTCAAATGGATGAAGGAGTTGTAAACACAGAGTTTACAATTAGCATGTCAAGTGACCTGATTCAACTCAATCATTCAAAATTATCAGACTCTGCACATCTAATAACTAAACATAAGAACTATAGCTCTCATCATCCATTACTGAGCTTCTAGAAGATGTCTGATTGAGACAAGTCCCAGGCCAAATTCTACCACACGTAGAAATATTCATTAGCAAGGAGGCACAAAAACAGTCATTTCTGTAAACTCAATGAAGTACCAAAGCTCTGACCTTTCCATGAAATATTAAATCAAAACAGATGTAACAATATACTAGCACTAGTATTCAGCTGCCATGTTTCGTGGGGTCAAGTTGCTAGAACCCTTGATTCTACACAAATTGGTGTATCTGGCCTAGACATCACTGCAAAGTTTATAATTTGCTAGAATTACTGGATTCCTAAACCCTATTCATGCAAGAAAATCTTTAAATAGTTCTAGCCAACTCATGTATCAAGAACATCACTCAAGGGATCCCTGGGTGGCGCAGCGGTTTGGCGCCTGCCTTTGGCCCAGGGCGCGATCCTGGAGACTCAGGATCGAATCCCACGTCGGGCTCCTGGTGCATGGAGCCTGCTTCTCCCTCTGCCTGTGTCTCTGCCTCTCTCTCTCTCTCTCTCTGTGACTATCATAAATGATTAATAAAAAAAAAAAAAATTTAAAAAAAAAAAAAAAAAAAAAAAAAAAAAAAAGAACATCACTCAGGTCTCCAATGAATAAAACTTCCCATATTTATTAGGCTTATTAAGGAACCCTCTAGAACTGACCAGAGATAAAGATCACTAAAGCCTTATAGTAACTCCTCAATACTCCTAAAGAATATGTCCAGTTAGGGACACCACCTGGTTGGCTCAGTTGATTAAGCATCCGATTCTTGGTTTCTTTTTTTTTTTTTTATTGGTGTTCAATTTACTAACATACAGAATAACACCCAGTGCCCGTCACCCATTCACTCCCAACCCCGCCCTCCTCCCCTTCTACCACCCCTAGTTCGTTTCCCAGAGTTAGCAGTCTTTACGTTCTGTCTCCCTTTCTGATATTTCCCACACATTTCTTCTCCCTTCCCTTATATTCCCTTTCACTATTATTTATATTCCCCAAATGAATGAGAACATATAATGTTTGTCCTTCTCCGACTGACTTACTTCACTCAGCATAATACCCTCCAGTTCCATCCACGTTGAAGCAAATGGTGGGTATTTGTCATTTCTAATAGCTGAGTAATTTCCATTGTATACATAAACCACATCTTCTTTATCCATTCATCTTTCGATGGACACCGAGGCTCCTTCCACAGTTTGGCTATCGTGGCCATTGCTGCTATAAACATCGGGGTGCAGGTGTCCCGGCGTTTCATTGCATTTGTATCTTTGGGGTAAATCCCCAACAGTGCAATTGCTGGGTCGTAGGGCAGGTATATTTTTAACTGTTTGAGGAACCTCCACACAGTTTCCCAGAGTGGCTGCACCAGTTCACATTCCCACCAACAATGTAAGAGGGTTCCCTTTTCTCCACATCCTCTCCAACATTTGTTGTTTCCTGCCTTGTTAATTTTCCCCATTCTCACTGGTGTGAGGTGGTATCTCATTGTAGTTTTGATTTGTATTTCCCTGATGGCAAGTGATGCAGAGCATTTTCTCATATGCATGTTGGCCATGTCTATGTCTTCCTCTGTGAGATTTCTGTTCTTGGTTTCATATCAGGTCATGATCTCAGGGTCTGGAGATCAAGCCCTATGTTTGGCTCCATGCTTAGTGTAGAACCTGATTAAGATTTTCTCTCTCTGTCCCTCTCCCTCTGCTCCTCCCTGCTACTTGTACACTGTATCTCTCTTTTAAAAAAAAAGTCAAGGTATTGTATTTTATTGTATTTTATTTTATTTTATTTTACTTTATTTTATTTTATTTTTAAGTCATGGTATTTTAAATGTTAACTAACAACCCCATATAGGATTACGAACAAAATATACATACATACATATGTATGTATGTACATACACACACACACACGCACCACTATCTATGCTAAAATATTTAAAAGTAAATCAGAAGGGACACATAGGTGGCTCAGTTGTTGAGCATCTGCCTTCAGCTCAGGGCATGATCCTGGGGTTCTGGGACTGAGATGAGTCCCACAACAGGCTCCCTGAGGAGCCTCTGCCTGTGTCTCTGTCTCTGTCTCTCTCTCTCTCTCTCATGAATAAATAAAATATTTTTTAAAAAAGATACACAGGAGTATAATGATGGACCCTCTGAGCTCCTTCCACAAAAGTAAGCACATTTTTTTAAACCTTAGCTTGAGTCTTAATTACACATAAAAATCACAGCTTAGTCTCTTCATTTTAAATCCAACAAACTGAAGCCCAGACAAGGGACATGACTTGCTCAAGGTTGTCCTGAGAATTAATGACAGAGCCAAAACCAGCACCAAACTTGAGTCTTTCCATGGCTACTGTGGAGCTTCTGAAAAAAAACTTTTCCAAACATAAAAATAATACACAACTTTTTTTTTAAAGACTTAGCTTAGCCCCCATGGTGACTATCCAGGGCCAACTGTCAATTTTAGAATTGAATTTTCCATAAGTGACTCTTATCCATTTGAGAGAGAAAGAGAGAGAAATAGTGTGAGGGGAAGGGGAGGAAGAAGAATCCTCTAGCAGGCTCCCCTTTGAGCAGGGACCCCCACCCCACCAGACTGATCCCACAACCCCAAGAACATGACCTGGGCCGAAATCAAGAGTTGGCCGCCCAGCCAACCAAGCCATCCAGGTGCCCCTACAAGTTTTTGTAGAAAATGTATAGGAAAAAAATTAAAATACGTAGATTTAATAAAATGCTATCCATAATTCCTATGCTCAGATATACCCACTATTGGTGTACCTCCTTACATCCATACCTAGTAATTTTAATTTATATTATACCTTACGGTTTTGTGGACTGCTTTTATTTAATTTGCTTTTACATTGGAAACATGTAATCCCCATGACATATAATAATCTTCAAAAACATTATTTTTGTAATGATTGTATGCAGGACAGTTCATCATTTATTTATCCATTCCTCTATTGTTGGACATAAATATTATCTCTAAGGGTTTGCTATAATCACTCTAAGATGAACATTTTGTTCCTAGAATGTAAGTATTATGAAGGTAGAGAATTTGTCTTATTGCTCACAGTACCCTCAGCCCCCAAAGGGTGTCTAGCACATAGTAAAAGCTCAGGATGGATGGATGGATGGATGGATGGACGGACATAGATGGATAGGAATGGATAGATAGATATCAATGGATGATTGATATGGATTTGTATGCATCTCTGATAACTTCTCAAAACTCTTTTTAGTTTGAGGGATAACATAGATTTTCTGGTTAAGGTACCGTGTAAAAATAGGGCATCGATTTATTTGAAATGATTTATTATCCCATATACTAAAAACCTATTCGTTCTTTATTTGTCATTTAAATGGAAGTATTTATTTACCTGAAATTCAAATTTAACTTGGCATGCCACAGTTAGATTTGCTAAATCTGACAGACATAATTCTTAATATACCACCTTCATAGTATAAGCTGCCCAGAATACCCACACTGGTCCCTGAGCAAGACTCCAATCCTCTTAAGGAGTTTAAACCCATTGGCCTGTGGCAACCAAACGGGGAATGCTATAAACAGCCACTATCTTTTGAGCCCCTGATCTTCCTTCATGAGTCAAGACAAATGAGAAAAACAACAGCAGAGAGAACACCCAGCAATGGTGACGCACCCAGCCAGAACAGGATTTTTTCACACAAATCACGGTACAAGAGTGTCTTCTCAGCACTGCTCTCTCCTCTACCCCCACCTCTCCTCTTCTACTCATGACGTGAGTCATTCCTTTGCCCCCTCGCTGCTCCTGTCATGACCTATAAGAAACTGCATGATCTGTCCCCTGCCTAGATAGGCATGTTTATCCATCTGCCTCTCTCTTCCTCTCATTCTCTGCACTACAGCCACCCTGGACTTTTTCAGTTCCTCTCATGTACTGGGCTCCTTCCTACCACAAGATCTTCACACACACACACACACACACACACACACACACACACACACTTGCTTCTGCCCAGAAAGTCCTCGCTTTCTCCTCCTCCTCCCGTTATTCAGGTCACTCTCCATCTCATCTCCAAAGGCACTCTCTCAAGAAGCTGTCCCAAACTTATTTTGCAGGCTAGGTCACATTCATTTTTTTCTAAGTCGTTAAAAGCACTGTATGTTCGTCCTTCCCTGCACTTACCATAGTTGACATTTTAATTTCGTTTTCGTGGTTGTTTGCTTAATATGTATCTCTACTAGAATCTAAACTCTAGGAGGCCTAGAAAACCATGTCTCTTTTTTTGTAATCAGTCTGTTCCCAGCACCTAACAGAGTTTCCGCCAAAAGAAAACAACTGGGACACTCAAATATTTATTGAGCAGGAAACGGAAGCCTGCAAGCTTGCTAACATCTTATCCTTCCCAAAGTGGACAAATAGCCACTCCTGACTTGGGAGACTGACTCACTCCAGGTGGGCAAAAGGAGGAAGATCAAAAATCCAACTTCTTCTTTGACTAAATGTCTACAGAACTATATATAATCCCCATATTACACATACAACAGGACATATGACCACAAACAATTATAATGTTTGTGTGGTGCAATGTGATATTTTCAGAGGCATACAGGGGTATAATTTAGAAAATGTAGGCAAATATGGAGTGAAAATTAAGAACTTTGTCCTGTCATTCAAACTAACTTTTCTTCTAGCTGAAAGTTTCCAAACTTACAGGTCCATGGGGATTTTCAGTCATCCAGAGGATGGTCTTCTGTTAGCTTACCCCCTACACTGGATCCTCTTCCTCTTTCAGACCTAGGCCTCTTTTCGCCTTACTCTAAATTATTAGAAACATGTTCAAACATATGTAAAGGTAAAAAGACCAACAGTACTCATCATCCAGTTCAACAAATATCAACACATGGCCAATTTTGTTTTATATCCCACTCACTTTCCTTCCCAACACCACTGGATTATTTTTGAAGCAAGTCTCAAATATCATATTATTCCATCTATCAATACTTCAATATGTACTGCTGAAAGATAAAGACTTCCACAAATGTCATAATTTATCAACAATTGGCTTGTTCAAATTAAGATCCAAATAAGGGCAATGCATCAGTCTGACTGTATCTCTTAAATCTCTATAGGTTCATTCTCCCTAATTCTTGCATTTTATTTATTGAAGAAACAGAGCTATTTGCCCTATAGAGTCTCCCACACCCCAGGTCTTTTTTTTTTTTTTTAGTCACACCCTAGATCTTATTAATTACAACCCCTAAAGTGTCTTTCATCATGTTCCCCTGCCCTCTGTAGTTTCTTTCTCTAAACTGGCAGAACTAAAAGCAGAATAAATGTATGATCTTTCCTCCTTTACTTGGCTAGTTTTCAGAATAATCACAGGTGACAGACTTCTCCAAACAAAACAAATGAACTGTTGTTTTGAAGATCATTGTGAATTCATGGATTTATACATATTTATGTGTTTAAATCCCTTGTAGTCATTATACTTTGTGATATTCAAATTGTCCTGTCTTTGGCCAATGGGAACTTCTGTGCCCTTGTGATCTGACCCCAGTTGTCATTAATGGTTTCCATGCTGGTTTGAGAAAAGGTTCTTGGCTCCTCTTATATAGTTCCTGACCCAAATCTGGATCAGCTATTTATCCAAGGACATTTGGTCACTTGTACGTTGTAATTCACCTACGGTTTCAATTTCCCCATTCAGTGACCCTAAATACTCCTGTTAAGGGGTTCAGAATAAAAATGGCATAAAAATTATTTTGAGCTGAAGGCATTTGAATTCCTGAAATGGCTTATCTGTCTAAACACTGAGCCTCCTATAATAACTCAACTGGCATAAGTCCCTCCTTGAGAGCAACGGTAACCCTTTTGGAGATAACTCAGCACCACACTCAGACATTGTCAAAAATTGTCGTATCTCCCATCCATTTCCTTTGGGACCATTTATCTTTCCAAAAAGAAAGATAACCATTTTACGTTTAAATTGTTTTCTCATAAAAAAATAATAAAAATAATAGTTTTCCCATAAGTGCCCTTCTCCCCGTCCCCTTCACCTCATAAGATGGTATATAAGCCCCAAATTCTAACTGTCCTTTGAGCCACAGGACTTTGTAAACTCCCATGTGTACATATATGATGAAAGTTTGTCCTTTCTCCTGCTAATCGGTCAGTCTGAGTTTAATTTGCAGACACCTCCAAACAATGAACCTAAGAGAGAAAAGTCTTTCCTCTCCAACACCGTTCAGATTTTCCTACTGTTCTATAGATGCATATGCTCAACAGCTAACTGGACATTGACATCTCTGCATCCACTGGACACATTTCAAATTCAACTGTTCAGATATGAACTCATCCTCTTTCCCTCACACCTGTTCTCTAATTATTATGGCCTTTGTCGGTACTCCGGTATCTGTGTTTGGAGTCAAGTCAGAGCAAGACTGTTAGAAACATGTGGATTCCACCCACACCCTCATGAAGCAGCCCTCTGTGGCTGTCCTGGTTAAAGCAAACTTCTAACGGTACAGCATGATCCTGGGCTTTGCAACACTCATGAGGCTCAAACATGCTGAAGACTCTCAGCCAGCCACATCCCTTAATTTGCATGAGGCTGTGAAAAAAAAAAAAAGTCTTTGAAGAAGTCTGGCCCTGAGCAGGCTAGTGTAGAAGATGATGAGAACAGTTCTTACAGCATGAAGCTGTTGTCCGATCTTATTTTGACACCATGCTGGCAAAAAGAGGTGGAGGTATAAAAGCTGGGTCAGCTCTCCGAAGCCCCTCTGAATAAGCTGTAGTTGAAGGGAGAAAACACTAGAAGGTGTAGGGCTTTCCAGGTGGGCCTCACACAGACAGCAGCACAGATGTTAACCTAGGGGCAGGAGAGGCACCACAGGAAGAGGGCCGAGGCTTTGGGTAGGACAGCAGAAGGATGGCAACAGCTCTGATTGGACAAAGCAAAGGGGTGACTGAGGGTGGGGTGGAGTAGACTGGACATGCTGCCGACAATCAGACAGGGCCTCAGGGCACTAAGACTGTGGCCAATGTAAACTTGTCCCAGCCACGGCTGAGTCCTGGGACACAGTGGGCACACGAGAGGCACATTCCCTCACGGGCCGAACCCAACCCCTCTACTCCCAGACCCGTGGCCCCTTCAGGAACCAGCTCCTCCAGTTCTGGCTCCCTCTGCTCTGGAACAGGGGGCTTCCTCAGCTAACAGTGTCCTCCTGGATCACTGACTGCTTCCAATGGCTCCTCCCCCTCGGGCTGCCTCCCCTGCAGGCCCTCCTCTACTGCCTAGCATGGCTTCATCTTACCCCACACCCCAAACATAAAGTTCAACACTTTGAACCCACCCCCAAATATATTTATATTTATGCACAAACCAACAATGCCTCCACTGAGCTGAAGTGTAGGCATAAACACGCACAAAAGAGAAATTAAAAGGGAATGGGAAAAATAAATGGGTACATGTGCTGGTACTGTCTTCCTTTAGCCCCCAGTGGACTGTCTCCCCAGCCTCACCTGAAACCTCCCTGCAACATTACTGAAGGAGTTTTGGATTGGATGTGTGGCTGATGTCTTATTTGGCCTGGACAGGATTTGTGAACCCTGAAAGTGAGTTTTCATGATCTCAAAAAAGAGACTATGCTTCAGGCTGAAGGTGACAGGGAAGGGGTAAATTAAGGAATCTGTCCAAGACCGCTTCTTTGACAGCAGAGACAGAAAATAAATAAATCCATTTCCTGGTCCCACCTCCACTGAATTCAGTCTATTTAATGTACTCTTTGTCCAGAGCCTACACTACATCGTTCTGGCTAAGACTTAAATTTCTTACCTGGTCCTGGAATAGAACACACAAGTGGCAGCTACATGATCATCAGGTGTTGCTTAGGGGCTGAGTCTTCAAATCAAACACGGGTATTAGAAGTACAAAAGCAAAGGACAGGGACCCTGCAGCCTGGCAGTGGTCCCACAAGACCACAGCTGTTAAAAGACAAAGATGATTCTTGCAAGATCAAAAACCAACTTAGGTGACCTCAAGTCCGACCCTAAAATAGATCTGTAGGCATCGTTTAAGACTCAGGTTTGCTTTTCCTGTTTTTCCATCAAAGCAAATTAGTCCTTAAAAGAAAAAAAAAAATAACATTCCAAGTGACCTAAGGTTAGAAAAATGGTCCTGCCAGTGTTTTGAATTCTTTGTCGCCCCTGATTTCTTTCACGACTGAGTACGGTCCATCAGCGAGGTTACTGGCTTGGGGAGTGACAGCTTCAATGTCAAAACAGGATGTGTCCCCACCAAGGCCCCTGCTTTGCCGCAATCTACTGGAATTAATTGGTCTTGGGGTTTTTTTTTGTTGGTGGTGACGGCGGTTTTCTTCTTTTCTTTCTTTTTTGCTTAAGAGCCTCAGATGGGCAGACATGGAAACAGCTTCTCATTTGCATAGAGCCTGGCCCGACAAGGGTGAGCTGAGGACACGCTGAGTTGCCTTCTTGGCAAAGGCAGGAAGTCAGCTGCAAGAAGCTACCACTTTTCAACCCTGGGTGGCTTTTCCTTCTCTCTCTCTCTCTCTGTCATTCATTTTGGAAGAAAACATACATTTAATTTCAAACAGAGCACAAGAGCTTCAAAAGGGAAGGGAAAGAAGGCAGCCAAATGCTCCAGGCTGGCCCAATAATTCCTGCCCCCACATTCCTCCTTACTCAATTAGAGATGCCAAGCCATCAAACTGAAAGGGGCTCGGGGTCCCCGGCCATGCCAGAGGATGGTTGGTGATGACTAACATGACCGTGCCCTGCACGTGCCCCTTTCCACGTGGTGGGGAGTTGACACCCAGGGGTGCAGCACCTTCTCAGCCACATGGGCAAATCCAAACCTGAGTTTGTCATTCCACCTGAGAGAAGTCCCTCCCCTGTCCAAGGAACATTTCTGCATGAATAGGTGAGAGATCAGAGCAGAAAGATCTAACACTGACAGCAATGGCTGCATTGCTTCAAAGCAAATTGCTTCCTTCTTACTGACGTCCAGATGCAGGTTAATGCTCCCTAATTTTTTTTCTCTTGATTTGAATCTCTTTCTCAGATAACTGCTGTCTGATACCTGAGCTCCATATAAGATATGCCCAGGGACACAACTGAGCAGCCTTGCTTTGATATGGGTGGCGAAAAGGCAGGCAGGCACAGACCAAAGGAAACTTTTTTTTCCTACCATGCATATAGATATTTATTAGGCAGGTAGTAGAAACCAGTTCATACCATCCTGTCCTGTGGGCCCAATAAAGTCCTTTAGGAGCTTCTACTACTGCTTTGCATCTCTTCTGGCGATATGACATTGTGCAGAGGGGGATTCTGAACTAGTTGGCATCAGGCGACCAGAAATTCTCCAGCCCTGTGGCTGAATGCAGGGCCTTTGGGTCCAGCCGCAGGCCCAGCACCAAGGATATGTGTTCTTCCCATTTCTGGACTCTCAATCCCTGATCCTACAGGGAAGTGTCTCTAGATTAAAAGGAAACTGTAGGGGTAGCCCGGTGGTGCAGTGGTTTAGCGCCGCCTGCAGCCCAGGGTGTGATCCTGGAGACCAGGGATCGAGTCCCACATCGGGTTCCTTGCATGGAGCCTGCTTCTCCCTCTGCCTGTGTCTCTGCCTCTCTCTCTCTCTCTCTGTTTCTCATGAATAAATAAATCTTTAAAAAAATAAAAAATAAAAAAAATAAAAGGAAACTGTATTTTGTGGGTGGTATCTGGTCAGGATTCATGTCATGTCTCAGATAAAACAATGAGTTCTTCCCCCAACAGAAGCGACATAATAAAGTGTATTTATATGTTCATTTGTTATAAGGAACAAAAAAGAGTGGGAAATTAAACGCAGTAATAAGGCACATGGTAATATTCAGAAATGCATATTCCCTTTCATGAGTGTTTCACCAATTTTATAAAAATCCTGAATTACCTCGGTCCCCCAACAGACCTTACACACTCGTAAAGAACGTATTCCCAGACTTCTAGAGAGTTCCAGACTATTGAATCAAATGTATTCATGGGTTCCTGACTTTCCGGAGTCATATGCCACTGAGTCACAGTTCTAGAAATATCCTCATCCCACAAGTTGTCTTTTCAACTTAATATTTTGTCTCATATCAAATTACTAGAAATCTATATTTCTAACAAGAAAGGAATATTTCATCACTCAAAATGCTCTACAGGGTTCGCTAGTCCCCTCACCCCTCACAAACCGTGGAATTCCAGATACTGGTTGGATGGAGCATGGACAGTATCGCAAGCGTATAAAACTAACTACACCTCCACAAAATTAAAATAACTACATATTAGGGACTTTTGAGGTTGGTTGGGAGATCGACACTGGAATGCTATGTCCTTTGAAGGACTAAGAGTACATGCTAAGCTGTGAAACAGAACACATTTATAATTCAGATATTCAGGTATCCAGCAAAGAACTTGCATTTAAGACATGGTTTGGCTGACCTTCTTCTACCCAGTTATATCTAAGGAAGGCATGATAGGAAAGGTGGATATATCTGAATTGAGGGGATAAGTCATAATCTAGGAGGGTTCCTTTTCTATTGACCATTGGAGACTTGCATTTCATTAGCCTTTGCCACTAAAATGATTTCCTCTTACTCAACTCATCTGATGACTTTTTTGAAGACTTATTTATTTATTTTTAGAGAGAGAGTGTGGGATGTGGGTAGGGGGGAAGGGTAGAGGGAAAGGGGGAGAGAGAGAATCTCAAACGGACCCCATGTGGAGCACAGAGCCCAGGACAGGGCTCAATCTCATGACCCCGAGATCGTGACCTGAGCTGAAATCAAGAGTCCTATGCTTAACTGACTGAGCCACCCAAGCGCTCCATCCAATGACTTTTAACATCACACCTTTTTTACTGGGCATTTTAAGCAAGTTTCTAGAGCACAGGGCAAACAGCGATAGGTTGTACACAGAGTCTTCTACCAAAGGCCATCAAACAAATGTTTTTAATACTATCTGCCCAGGGTCTGCACAATCAGTATGGATTGGCTGAGATGAATCCTCTGTCTGCTTGTCATGTAGACATGTAAACCACTGCAAGTCAACCTAGAAAAGCAATTCGGTATCTCATTGTGCAGCAATGTCCACAATAGCCAAACTGTGGAAGGAGCCTCGGTGTCCATCGAAAGATGAGTGGATCAAGAAGCTGTGGTCTATGTATACAATGGAATATTCCTCAGCCATTAGAAATGACAAATACCCACCATTTGCTTCGACGTGGATGGAACTGGAGGGTATTATGCTGAGTGAAGTTAGTCAATCGGAGAAGGACAAACATTATATGGTCTCATTCATTTGGGGAATATAAAAAATAGTGAAAGGGAATAAAGGGGAAAGGAGGAAAAAATGAGTGGGAAATATCAGAAAGGGAGACAGAACATGAGAGACTTGTAACTCTGGGAAATGAACTAGGGGTGGTGGAAGTGGAGGAGGGCGGGGGTGGGGGTGACTGGGTGACGGGCACTGAGGGGGGCACTTGATGGGATGAGCACTGGGTGTTCTATATGTTGGCAAATTGAACACCAATAAAAAATAAATTTATATTAAAAAATAAAATAAAATAAAATAAGCAGCAATAAAACAACAACAACAACAAAAAAAAAAGAAAAGCAATTCGGTGTGTAGGGTTTAGAACCAGATCGACACATACAAAATATTGGGCATGAAAAAAAAATATTGGGCATGTTAGCTCTTCGATCTCAGGCAAATTACTTAACTATTTTTAATATCTTTAATCTCATTTCCTAATTTACATACCTCATGGGTTTCTTCCTTTTTTAAATTTAAATTCAATTAACATATAGTGTATTATTAGTCTCAGAGGTAGAGTTCAGTGATTCATGGGTTTCATAGAACACCCACTGCTCATTCCATCAAGTGCCCTCCTGAATGCCCATCACTCAATTACCCCATCTCCCTCACCTGTCGCCACCCTCCAGCGACCCTCAGTTTGTTTCCTATAGTTGAGCCGCTTAACTTCACCGGTTTCTTAGGAGTACTGTGTATATAAAACGTTTAGCAGAGTTTTCCTGAAACACTTGATAAGTAGGTAGACAGATACTCAAATATTTTGGAGGAAAAGGTGAGTTTATTTCTCAAAAACTCTTCCTGGGGCAAACCATCCAACTACCCAAATAATAAAAGAACTGGTCCTCAGTGTTTCGCACTGTGAAGTATTAGTACCTCCAGCTCCAACCTGCAATCTCCATTTCTTTTCAGGAATTCCACTCGTAATTTTAATTCACTATTCTTGATCCTATCCTTCCCCACCTACAATTCAGCTCTGTTTGGGGAAATAACACTTGAAGGAGACAGCAGGAGGGCCTAAATTGCATTCTTCCTTGCAGCCAATTTCACAGCGGCGTCAGATACATTCAGCCAACCTGGGGTAGTCGCCGTCTGTGAAAAAGGCATTATTTTTCTAAATCGTTGGGGGCAGTGATAGAGATAAATCAGATCATTTTTTGCACAGCGCTATTGATTCCTTAAAATAAAAGAATATATACTGACTTTCTGGCCTAGTTGCCATGACCCCTCACAGCGCTATGCTGCTTGCACGGGTCCCTCCTCTCCCAGGCCCCTCCAGGCCCCAGCCCCCCTTCCATGTGTCCTTAAACCAAACTCACCTGTGTTTGCTTTCATTGGCATCAGCGATCCCACCGCTGGGGTCTGATGTGAAATGATTTGGGACAAACCTCCCAATATCCTTCTAATTTCAAAGGGTCATATGGTGATGAAGGGGAGTGGGGGCAAAAGAAAGTGGGTGACGCTTAAGGTCATTTTCAATGCCCTGATTCCGAGATAAAAATAGGATACTGAGCAAGCAGGTAACAGTCTCAGACAGGGTTCCTTCCCCCAAAGCTCTTAGGGGGTCCTAGTCCCAGGCACCTTCCCTGCACTGTTCCTCCTTCCTCTCCAACCTTACAGGAGCATCCTAGCCCCCCCTCAGGCAGCTCCCTAGCAAGGCTCCCTTTCCCATCCTGACTTTGGATTCCTACTCGGGGAGAAGCATCCTCTGGAGCCTCTCCAACCTCGACTTCCCGCTCCCAGGGGCACAAATGTGTGGAAGGGGAGCCGGGACCGCGCAAGGAGCAGAAGGGCAGTCCTGGAGCTGGCTCCCAGGCTGGCATCTCTACCCCTGACCTTTAACCAAAAGAGACCTCGGGGAGCAGTTTCCTTTCCTTAGCCCGACCTCAGAGCATGGCTGCCCCTCCTGCCTGTTTTATGATTAGCAAGAAAAAAACAATATGCGTCCAAAGGAGGAAGAAAGGAGCCCCCCCTGCCCCCCCAGTACCCCTCCCAGGCGCAGCCAGGGGGGGTCCCCGGGGAGATGGGGGAGGCCGCGGCCCCACGCACACCTGTTGAGCCTGCAGCACCCACCTGATGGACCCCGCAGAGCAGGCTGGGGATCCCCCCCACACCCGGGGCTGCCCCTGCCCGCGTAGACTCCACAGGCCCGCGCTCCCACAGACGCAGAGCCCGGGTTGGGGAAGGGCAGGTCGGCACCCACCCGCCCCCTGGCACCCACCCAGGACCGCCCGGCTCCCCCCGCCTCCCGCTCAATCTGCGCAGCCCCGCAGCCCACGAGCGCACGCTCACAGGAGCGCAGGTGCACAAGCAGGTGCACACGCAGGTACACAAGCTTCGCTCCCGCCGAAGGTCGCCATGCAGGTGCGTCCCTGCTCTGTTTGGGTCTGCGGCTCAGGACCCCTGCGCCCTGGCTTCGGACCCACTGCCCAGCCAGGAGCGACGGGGCTGGGGCCAGCAGCCTGCCTCCGCACCCAGGAGGCCCTCCGGGTGCAGCACCCCAGCGTCCCGCACTGACCCCCAGGGCCCCCGCCTACCAATGGAGACCTCCGGGTTGCAGAGCCGGTTCCACCATCTTTCACCTGGGGGTATCCGGGTGCGTGGCAGGCCCTACCAGGCCTCAAAGTCTGCCCTATGCACTTGGTTTCTAGCACATATTTTCAATATCTAGACAATTTCAATATCTAGAAGGTAATTCTCCGTCAAGTGCCCATGTCTCTGGTTTAAAGAGAAAAACAATCACACTCAAGTAATGTCAACCTTCCAGCCCTGGGCTCACTGGAGCTGTCCCTCTCTCCCCCACACCGCCAGTCCTCTCCTTCCCACTCCCTTCATTTAGACTCAGGTTCTAGAACCTTCTCCGCCCTCCAGCCTCCACTGGAACCAAATACCAAAGCCTGATCCGAATCCCTGAGCTCTGTGGCCTGTCCGCCGGGAACAACTTGGCAAACCTCGCCTCCCCACCTGCAGCTGAGTTCTTTCTTAAAACCATGTCCCCTGCTCCCACCCGCAGACACCCACTCCTCAGTGTAGACACTGACATGGACTATTCCTGGCCCCTAGCCTAGTCCAGGTTTGTGAGTGGTAAATTCTGCCCCGGAGAAGTACCAATTTTTAGTAGCACTTGCTCTTAGGAAGTTCTTACATATTCAGAAAAATCATAATCATTTCCAAACGAGATCCTCACTGATACTCACTCCCGGGCCAACTGGAGTAGGTGCAGGAAATACAAACTAGTCGTAAGCTCCAAAGTAAGTCTCCTCTAAGAGGCGGAGAGGAAGAGGAATTCCCATTAAATATTTGTGCATGGTAACGTAGCTGATGTTTTGGTGACCATTAGAATATGACACTGGTATTAATCTCACTTCCAGATGAGAATGTTTGCTATCTAGGTTAGTTGATTCTTGCCTGCTGATTCCAAAGCTTCGGTCAGACTAGTCAAAGGAAAAGTGAGGGGGGAACCATTCAAACACAAGTAGGTTGAAACAGCAAAAAGCTTGATATTTTGAGGTAGACTGTGAATCTAGTTGGTCTACACCCCCTCCTGGCCATCACAGTTGGTCTTAATTCTCTTTCTCATGTCCAACCTCCTCAAGCAGAGAGCGATTGGAAAGGTTGGCTTAGTGAGACAGGATACTCAGCACCTGGGCTCATGCTCTGACCCCTTCTCCAGCTACATGGGCCGCCAATAGTCTCCATCTTGCACCTGGGGGTATCCGGGTACGTGGCAGGCACTACCGGACCTCAAAGTCTGCCCTACGCACTTGGTTTCTAGCACATATTTTCAATATCTAGACAATTTCAATATCTAGAAAGTAATTCTCCGTCAAGTGCCCATGTCTCTGGTTTAAAGAGAAAAACAAGCACACTCATGTAATGTCAACCTTCCAGCCCTGGGCTCACTGCATTTCTTGGACTGCCTTTTGTACTCACTGGTCTACACTCTGTTGACACAATCTCATGTGATCCTCTGACTTGTCACCTCCCCGTTCCTATCCTTCTGAGCTCCTGGCCTGTATATCTGATCCCTATTTGATGGCTGCACTTGGATCCTTCACAGACATATTGATCGCAGTGTAACCAAACCTGAGCATTAGAACCCAACTCCCAACCTCCCTCCACCTCCAATATGTTCCTCCTCCGGTGTTTGCCATCTCAGTAAGTGGTGTTTTTAGTGTCTCATTGCTCATGTCAGTAACCACGGTGGCGTCCGACACCTCCCTCCCTGGCAGCTCTGTCCCCATCTCCCTCATCACTACCCCCGGGTCCACACCTAGCCCAGTGCAGTCAACCTTGAAAATGATTTGAGGATCCATCCGATTCTGCTCATCTCTACCTGTTCTGTCCTGCCCTCTTATCAGGGCTACGCAAGAGCCTGCGGGCTGGCTTCCATTTTGCTTCCCACCCCCACATCCCTGTGTAGCAACTGTAGAAAACCTTTTTTTTAAAATTGTGGTAAAATATACATAACATTTACCACTTTAGCCTATTTACATAGGCTTCGAGTGGCATACACATGGCCAATGGGTACATGAAGAGGTGTCCAGCATCACTAGTCATATCCCATGATAATTTTGTGGCACATAAGTACATTGTATGCAACCGTCACCACCATCCACCCCCAGAACTTTTTCATCTTTCCCAGTTGAAACTCAGTTCCTATTAGATAATTACACCCATTCTCCCCACCCATCCACCAGCTGGCCCCTGGTAACCACCATTCTAAATTTCTGTGAATCTATTCTAGATACCTCAACAGTATCTAGAATACTGTATCTAGAATCATATAGTATTTGTCCCTCTGTATATGGCTTATTTTTTTCTTAGCATAATGCTTTCAAGGTTCATCCGTGTGGTAGCAGGTGTCCTAACTTCCTTATTAAGTCTGAATATCCCATTGTGTGTGTATATATATATGTGTGTGTATATATATATATATATATATACACACACACATTTTGTTTATTCTTTCATTTTGTTTTCCACCTTTTGGCTATTGAGAATAATGCTGCTAAGAACATGAGTGTACAAACATCTGTTTGAGTCCCTGCTTTCGATTCTTTGGGGTATCCTCCCAGGATACCCCAGGAGTAGGATCCATGATAATTCTGTTTAATTTCTCGAGGAACCATAATAAACTTTTATAAACATTAGCCAGATTATGTCTTTCCTTAAAGTCCTTTGACGACCCCCTGTCACACCTGCTCAGCAAGAAAACAGTGTCCCAGTTTTGCTTGATCTGCCCTGACCTTTCCCACCTCACCCACTAGCTCAGCCCCTCCCGGGCCTCTCCAGCCTCACTGGTCTTCTTCTCATCACTAGGGGGCACAAAGCACTTCCCTGTTGCACCCCCTCACGCAGACCATCCCTGTGCCTGGAATTTCCTTTCTTCTGTTCTTCTGCTCTCCTGCAGTTTAAACGTCATGTACTCAGGAAACCCCTCCCTGAGCTGGTCCTAGACCTCCCCACCATCTGAGCTTGATGCTCCCCTATAATCTCTGACAGAGCCGCCAGCTGGCTGGTGGAGGGACCATGAGGTCAGGTGTCCTGACTCTCCCATTCCCACTCTTATCCACAGCATCCGATCCCGTGGTTGAATGAAGACCCCTTGTTTCACTAAGGGTTTTGTCGTTGTTGTCATTGTCGCTGCTGCTGTCTCCAAGCAGAGCTAAAGTTTACCAGAGTGGCAGCAAGGCAGTGCTTGTCCTCATAAAGTCATGGCTGAGCTTCTATTGGTATTGAGAACTTCTGTATGCCATTGTCATCTGTCACAGACTGAATGTCGCAGCCCTACTGCTCCACGTGATGGTATTTGGAGGTGGGCCTTTGGGAGGTGATTTGATCATGAGCGCCAGGCCCTGGTCTGATGGGATTTGTGCCCTCATAAGAAGAGACAGCAGAGCACTTGATCTCTCTGCCTCCCTCCCTGCACTAAGGAAAGGCCATGTGAGGACATAGCCCGAAGGCAGCCATCTGCAAGCCAAGAAGAGGGCTCTCACCAGAACCCAACCATGCTGGCCCCTGACCTCAGACTTCCAGTCTCCAGAGCTGTGAGAAAATAAATGTCTGTTGTTGAAGCCTCCGGGCTACGGTATTTTTTATGGCAACCAGAGGGAACTGAAATACCATCATCTCAAACCCATCATGTTACACACAACTGTTACAACTTGAGCTTGTTACTACTCCAGCTTTCCTTCAGCACAGCTGTCATCCCGTCTCATTATAGCCTTAGCCATTCATGTGCCCCTTTCTGCCTCCAAACTTGAACTAGTTGGGGTATGAACCACACGTGATGTACTTTTTTTGATCTCGCCTGCTGTTAACCGGATCCCGAGCCATCCCCTCAGCAAGCATGTTTGTTAAAGTTGGCTGAAATGACTCGGTGGCTTCTATATGCCTCCAGAACTTTGACAGTTTATGAACGTTTCCTCTTTCCAAAAACCGTTTCAAATCAACTTGGTTTCTCAAATGTTAGATAATCGTTAAACAGTTATATTGCTATCTAGCCATATTGCAATTAGAGCAAACATATGATACATCCTTTATGCTAAGGAGTGATTTATCACATTTCTCTCTGTATTTGTGAATGTTTTATCAGTACACAGCACTTACTGTGTACGTAAGTTATTTAAATGCCTCTGTATGTATATACATGAATGTTAATAATGACTACCCTTGTTGAGCTCTTACATCTGGTAAACCCATTGTGTTGGGCTCTTACACTTTTCTAAGTGTTATGTGTGATATCATTTAATCTTCATAGAATTCTGGAATATGGGTATTTTAATGCCAGGTTTATGGAAAGGAGAGTGATCTCTGACAAAGACTGGGTAAGTCCCTAAGCCTATGCAGCAGATGAGTAGTAGTACCGGGATTTGAACTCAGGACTGCCTGATTCCAAACCCTATGCCCTCACCTATTCTCTGTATGTCAGCTTTATCTTCGCTGAAGTTCCAGCAAAGCCCATTTCTTTCTGTGATGCACCCTCAGTGCAATGGAAAGTGCATACCCTTTGAATCTACCTTATTTCTCAAGTCGGGGAGGCCTTCCCATGAACAGAAGTTACAGTTTAGGAAAAATATCAAGTCACATAATAGTCAAGACAGGCTAGGTCATGCTGCAAGGAGAAACAGCCTTAAAATCCCAAAAGTCTAGGATAACAAACAATTTATTTGCAGCTGACAGTGTGTCCATGGCAGGTCAGTAAAGGCTTAGCTCCACGTCTGGAACCAAAGCTGGGGGCAGCCTCTATCTGAAACGTTGCCTATCTTCAGACAGAAGGAAAAGGGGGAACTGTGAAAACCCACAATGACTTTGTTGGCCAAAGACACATGAGCCAGCCTGATCTCTTGGGGTGAGAATTATAATCCTCAGTAACTGCCCAGAAAGGAGCAGTTACTACTTTTAACAATACTGTAGTCTATCATAAAATTCTTTTCACTGTGGAAGAAAGAGATTATTTCAATCTGGCAAAAACATTTCTGTTCTTTATTCTACAAATCCACAGCACTGTGCTCTTTTTGCCAGAACGCTATGATAATTACTTTTTTTCTTTTTAATTTAAAAAGGCAACATTTGGGGGCGCCTGAGTGGCTCAGTTGGTTAAGCATCTGCCTTCAGCTTAGGTCATGATCCTGGGATCCTCGAATCCAGCCGCAGGATCATGACCTGCTGGGGTTCCCTGCTCAGCAGGGAGTCTGCCTCTCTCTCTCCCTCTGCCTCTCCCTTTGCTCCTGCTCTCTCTCCCTCTCTCAAATAAATAAATAAAACCTTTTAAAAAATAAAAAATAAAGTAAAAGGCAACATTTCATTTAAGAATTTAGAATCCAGAGTATACACCTTTTAAGTAAACACAACCACATGAATATAATAAGATTAATTTTCCAAAAGTCAAATACAGACCCTTCTATATATGTGTACGTTATCTTTTCTGAATAACAGTCATTGATTCAAAACTTAGAAATACTTTCACCACTTAATTTTGGTCTTGTATCGTCACTATAACTCTCTAGTTGAGTTTTTTGGTTTTGTTTTTGTTTTCTCACAGTTCTGGAGGGTAGAAGCCCAAGATGAAGGTGCCAGTAGGCTATGTCTGATGAAGGCCACCTCCTGGCTCAGCGACAGCTGTCTTTTCAATGTAACCTCACTTGGCAGAATGGGAAAGGGAACTCTCTGGGGTCTCTTTATAAGGGCGCTAATCCCATTGGTGAGGGCTCTGCTTTCATGACCTCATCACCTCCCAAAGGCCCCACCTCCTAATACCATGACAGGGGACATTAGCTTTCAACATAAGAGTCTGGTAGGGGACTCAAATATTCAGCTATAGTACTGTATGAGATTAATATTTGAGTCAACAGACTGAGTAAAGCAGATTGTTCATTCTCCCCACGGTGGGTGGGCCTCATCCAGTCCACGGCAAGACTTATTGCCTTCAAGCTGAGATGCAGATCATGTCCTGCCTTAGGACTCAGACTCAGACTATAACATCAGCTCCACTGGGTCTCCAGCTTGGCAGCTACATAGATCGTGAGACTTGTCAGCCTCCATAATTGACATGAGCCAATTCTTTATCATTTATACATATAATATTCCTCGTATATTTATTATTCTTTATAATTAACAGATGTATTTCTCATGATTTATATTTATGTGTGTGTGTGTGTATCTCATTGGTTCTGCTTCTCTAGAGAACCATGACGGATATAAATAGATTGGAAAATCTTCCTTCTATACAGATGGGAAAACTGGCTTAAGAAGATGAGACTTCTCTTGGGTCATACCACAAGCAAGTTTTCTGGACTCTAGACTCTAAATTCCCAGCTTGGACCAAGCCAGAAGGATTAAAATTGGCCAGCACCCCCCCTCCAACTCCAAGGCCAAGGTGGCACAGACGAGTGTGGGCTCTGTTGCTTGTGGTTGCTTCCACGAACCTGGCGCCAGGAGATCTCTCAGAGGCCTGCCTTGCCCACACTAAGCACAGGGGAGAGGTTCTGCCTTTTTCCAGTTAGGTTGTGGCGAGCCAGAGGCATTGAACTTTCAGATGGTTTGGCTCCTGGTTGGGAATTTTCAAGGACAAGGTCAGAGATTAGTCTGGTTGGCTCTTCCCGTGCCAGCCAAAATATTCTTAACTATAATCAAAACCAAAATGAAAAGTGCCAAATAAAATGTGCAAGGGCCAAACTTTTCATTCCTTTAACCTGATAACCAGTTTTAAGACCAAGGAATCAGACAAGGTTAGGAAAGTTATTTTGTTCAGCTGAAGTGACCCCACCCAACTTTCTGTTCCATGGAGGGTGTCTAATCTAAGCAGAAGCTCATAGTAAATCTCCTGGTTGCCCTTACCACAGTGGTTGTACATGAAGTTAGCCTGCAGTTACATAGGCTTCGCATGGCATACACTTGGCCAATGGGTACATGAAGAGGTGCCCAGCATCACTAGTCATCAGGAAAATGCAAATCAAAACCATTATGGTTCTTTATACTTTTCCAATGTGAGGAAATGCGCACACATCCACATACATATTTTAGTCCATTTCAATTTGTTTCTGAAAGCATTATATATTCACATATCAACAAACGTATATGGATTTATTTATGTAATTTCATCATTAAAAATATGTAAGATACCACCTCACTTGTTAGGATGGCTTTTGTCAAAAAAGACAAGAGATAACAAGCATTGGCGAGGATGTGGAGAATAGGGAACCCTCGTGTACTGTTGAAGGGAATGTTAAATTGGTGCAGCCACTGTGGAAAACAGTAGAGGTTCCCCAAAAAAATTTTAAGTGGAGCTATCTTATGATCCAGCAACCCCATGTCTGGGTATTTATGGAAAGGAAAGGAAATCAGTATCTTGATGAGATATCTGCACTCCCATCTCCTCTGAGCATCTTTCACAATGGTCAAAACATGGAAGCAACCAAAGTGTCCATTGACAGATGAATGGGTGAAGAAAATGTGATACATCCGTGCACACACGTGTGCACACACACACACACTGTAATATCATTCAGCCATAGAAAAGAAGGAAATCCTACCATTTGCAACAATATAGATGAATCTGGAGGACATTTGCTAATGGAAATAAGCCAGACACATACTGCATGATCTCACTTACACATGAAATCTAAAAAAGTCAAACTCATAGAAGTAGAAAGCAAGCATGATGGTGGTTGTCAGAGGTTCAAGAAAGGAGCAAACGGGAAGGTGTTGGTCAGGGAACACAAAGTTTCAGTTATGCAGAACGAAAAGTTATGCACGTAGAGCATAGTGGTGATAGTCAACAATACCGTATTGGATACTTGAAATTTGTTAAGAGAATGGATCCTAACTGTTCTCACCACAAATAAATAAATATAGATAGATGATAGATGATAGATAGATAGATAGATGATAGATAGATAGATAGATAGATAGATAGATAGATAGATAGATACCTATGTGAAGTGATGGACATGTTAATGAGCTTGATTTGGTAGCAATATATGCATATATCAAAACATCACATGGTGCACATTAAATATATACAATGTTTGTCAATTGTACCTCAATATAGCTGGGTGAGCCAAACAAACAAACAAAACAAGCTTAGCCTGAGGTCCCTGGCTTCTGACTTACAATCTTGAATGAATAACTCATCAGCCCTTGCTGTGGGGGGTCCTAATTGTAATGATATCCAGCTCATGCAGTCATTGCAAAGACTAAATGAGATCCTATGTGTCAGAGTTTCTCAACCCAGGAAAAATATATGTTCTTTATTCTCACCAATTTAAATGTACTATTAAGCCTATCCTCACATCTTTACTCCCCTTTAATGGTTTAAAGTAAATTATAGACATTTAGGCCAGATAACCTTTTGTTGTGGGGCTGTCCTGTGCAGTATAGGATATTTAGCAACAAGTCTGGCCTCTACCTATTAGAGTAACACTCTCACCAGCTGGAACAACCAAGAATGTCTCTGGACAACACCAAATGTTCACGTGGGGAGAGGAGGGACGTCCTGGAGTTTCTCCTGGTTGAGGAACACTGCTTAACCTGAAGGTATTTTATAGAAACATAAAGCATTGCCCAATTGTTTATTATTATTATTAACATGCAGTGATTTTAAACTAACCACTTTCAAATCTGGACTGGCTGTATGTGTACAGAAAAGCAGTGGCACCAAAAATGTAAAAGCCACCGAGATTCTCTATTGAAATGTCCAAAGGTTGTTGTGTGGCAAGCCGAAGTCCTGGTTGTTTTATGTTTCTAACAATGTTTGAGCACAGGGCAGCTGTTGGAAGAGGAAGCAGTCCCATGGTCTTCGAGCATGTGAGCAGCAGGAGAGAGCCCATGACCAAACGCATGGGGCTCCCTTCCATCTTTGGCTGTGTAGCCCCAGATGTGTCCCCTGCAAGTACTGGCACCATATCTTCACCTTTGCAAAGTCAGCATCTGTCTTAGTCCATTTGGGCTGCTATAACAAAAACACCACCAACTGGGTGGTTTAAATAAGAGACACTTAGTTCTCTCAGCTCCAGAGGCTGGATGTGTAAGACAAAGCTGTTGGCAGATCTAGGGTCTTGCGAGAGCCCTTATCCTGGTCTGCAGATGACTGTCATCTCACTCTCCCTCCCACGTGGTGGAGAACAGAGAGACAAAGCAAGCTCTCTAGTGTCTCCTTATGAGGGTTCTAATCTCATTTTAATCTGTGGTCAAGGTGAGAACCACTGGCAGAGAAGGAACATGATGGAGCTATTGCCTTTGGCTGCACAGGTGAGCAGAATCCACAGAGGGTTCCCATCCGGGCAGCTGCTTTCCACTTGTCCAGTGTCCAAGCTGTCCGTGGGACGTTCCAACCAGTCCTGTCTCACCATCTCCCGGGAGACAGTCTCCGGGGCACACTTTTCTCCTCTTCTGCTTTAAAGTCTCCTGAATGCATTTCTGTGTCTTTGGCCTCCTCTCAAGAGTCAGAGGCCACTCAGCCTCACATCAAATGTACTTCCTGGAGAAGTTCCAGAAGCCTCGCATAAAGATTACATAACCAAGAGGGAAAGGGGAAGGCCAACGTGCTGGCAAGGAGGGTGAGAGGGAAGGAGGCCCGGCTCAGAGGCTCGGTAAAACGTAAATTATCAATTCACCCACAAGTGTTTCCATCACTGTTAACACCTGCATGTGTGACTCTTCTGGAGAACAGAGCTTTGGAAATTTCAGTCCATTCAGCAGAGGGGAATGTGGGCCTTGGAGCATTTTCTCACATCCTCCAAAGCACAAGAGTGATCAGCTTTCTCCTCTACCTGTGCCTACAGCTCTCTCTGGGTTGAAAGTGAAACTGAGATCTTCCCAGTTTCTCATACTTTGGAGACAAGGGGTAAATTCCTAGTTATGCTCTTAATTCTTTTGAAAGCGCTCAGCACATAGAAGTTCAAGGGCTTTTATAAGATTAACCGAGTTTTTAAAACATCAGATGATTTAATCACTGTACAACGTTGAGTGATAACCTGAACGGATGCATTCACTTGCGCGTTTCACAGAAGTAGGTGTAGGAGCTGCTCTGTGTGCATCTATCTGACTTAGTGCATTCCAGAAAAAAAGCTAGAAGCAAAATAGATGCAATTTAATAACACGATGTCCGAGTCATTTCTCAATTTACTTTGGGGGAGGATTTCTTTTCATCCCTTGGTTTCAGCCAAGTACGAGAAAAGCAGGCGTATGTGAATGGGTCTGTCAAAGTCTTACCCAGCATGGAGATCTTTGTTTAACCCATTGGCAAGATACTGATCAGACACCACATTCTTGGTGAAAAGCCTCTTTCACAGAGAGAGTGCATTCAAGAAGAAAATAAAACTTGAATTGCTATTTATAAAGCAGAGTTTGAAAGACAGATGGAAGGAGCAGGTTCCATGGGAAAGGAAAGAGAGAAAGAAAGGGAAAGCAGTGACTTGCCAAAGTAAAGCTGGCTGCGGCTTCGAGTTCTTTCCAAAATGCCAGGAACCTTGGGAGGCGAACAGTCCTCTCCTGGGAGGAGACCCAGGGTAAAATGGCACTTCAGTAACTGCAAATGCACTTCTCGGAGGCAGAGCCCCACTTGGAGAGCATTAAAGGAGTTCACAGAAGGCCTTCTCTCCTTTAGTGACTCAACTGTGGAATGGGTAAGAAGCACATAAAACTCCCCAAGTAGCAGGATTCTTCACGTGGACTCTGAACCTCTGGAAGGTTCGTGAATGAGCACTAGGAGTTCTGTGAAAACCCCAGAATGTAGACGACAGCTAAGTTCAGGAAGAGGTCAGTAGAAGAATTCTAGGCCAGATGGGTCATGTCGAGAAGACGTTTTCCTAGTATAACCATTGTTCTGTGTGCGCGTTTTAGTCTTCACTTACGTGGGTATAGTTGACCACAAGTACCTTTATGAGACCTTTAACCTTTCCCGATGTTCTAAAGTTCCCAATCAGAACTAGTTCATCGCAGGGTAGTGGAGGGAGAGAAGGAAGTTTGGGGAGGGAACTACGCAGGTGTGTTTTTATTTCCATCTTGATGAACCACTGCTGAGTGTGAAATAAGTGTGCATTTCTGGGCTGTGCTGTCCGCAGACACCATTCAAGAAATCAATGAAAATATGCCTTCTTCTTTTAATTTTTTTTATTGGAGTTCAATTTGCCAACATATAGCATAACACCCACTGCTCATCCCGCCAAGTGACCCCCTCATTGCCCATAACCCAGTCACCCCAACCCCTCGCCCACTTCCCCTTCCACTACCCCTTGTTCATTTCCCAGAGTTGAGTTTCTCATGTTTTGTCACCCTCACTGATATTCACTCATTTTCTCTCCTTTCCTTTTTTTCCCTTTCACTAATTTTTATATTCCCCAAATGAATGAGACCATATAATGTTTGTTCTTTTCCAATTGACTTATTTCACTCAGCGTAATACCCTCCAGTTCCCTCCACGTTGAAGCAAATAGTGGGTATTTGCCGGAAAACATGCCTTATTGCTACTGTTTCCATCGGACAATCTGATCATTTCCTTAGAAATTATACTCACCGTGTTCTATTACTTTATATGTCACTTTAAATTGATCCTTAAGGGGATGCTCCATTTTAATTTAATTCTGAAAACATCTTTATTCAGAGTGCTGCTGCCATTTTTCTCTTTTAAGAAATTTCTGTCTCCATGAAAGGCAAGATTATATTTATTTTCCTGATTGAGTTGGGGTAGTGTATTTTTGGTTACTAAAATACTCATGGCTTTTCCTGGGCTCCTCTTTCTGAGAGGCCTACATGCAAGGTACCCCTTTTATTCACCATGCTAGCCTTACACAGGCCTTTCTTCCCTTCCCTGACAAATGTCAGAACTCTCCCTGGAGTTTCTGGAAGGATTTATGATCCTACAGGTCACAGGGTAACTGGAAACACTTATTTAATGATCCCAAGAAGAGTGAGCTTCTTGGGTGAGTCACACTGAGGTCCCTGGTGTCACACCCTGAAGCGCTAGAAATCTTCCAGGTCTGTCTCTCTCTCTCTCTCTCTCACACACACACACACACACACACACACAGTCACAGTCACTTTCATGACTTTGGAATTTTGGTAAATATTCATGATGCATGAAATAGCATGATAGATACTATTTGACCTTATCTCCAGAACAATACGAAGGGCAACTTAGAAGGTCAAGGTCAAATATAAAGTGCTTGTGATTATGAATGATTTCTGCATTCTTCACTCTTAGTGTTTCATATTTTCAATAATGCATACATTATTTTCAATAATGCATGATAAATTATATTTTAAAAATATATGCTGAAGCTTTTATGTATATGCATATACGCATATCTGTAGGAAGAGGATTTATTTTTATAGACTCAGAGAAGCTGTAAACTCCCAAAATCAAGGTCAACTGTGCTTTCTCAATGTTTTTTCCCCATTTTCTTTTTTTTGTGGTAAAATATATATAACATAAAATCTGCCATTTTGATCATTTTTAAGTGTACAGTTCAGAGGCATTAAACATACTCTGTTGTACAGCCATCACCACCATCTGTCTCCAGAACTTTTTCATTTTCCTCAACTGAAACTCTGTACCAATTAAACACTAACTCCCCCATTCCACCCTCACTCCAGCCCGTGTTCTACTTCCTGTCTCCATAATTTGACTTGGTATCTAATATAAGTAGAATCCTGCATCTGTCTTTTTGCCAGCTTATTGCACTCAGCATGATGTCCTCCAGATTCATCCATGTTGTAGCAGGTGTCACAATTTCATTCCTTTTTTAAGGCTGAACAATACTCCATTGTATGAATGGACCACAAGAAGACTACACGAGAATGTTTATCCATTCTTCTGTGGATGGACATTTCAGTTGTTTTGACCTTTTAGCTATTGGAATAATGCTGCTATGAACACGGGTATGCAAGTAATCCATTTGTGTTTCTGCTTTCGATTCTTTAGCACTCAAAAGTGGGATTTTTGACTAATTTTATGTTTAATTTTTTGAGGAAACACCATACTCTTTTCCAAAGCAGCTTTATAATTTTACATTCCCTCCAGCAAATGCACAAGTGTTCCAATTTCTCCACATCCTCACCCTCACTTCTTGTTTTATATGTATATGTGTATGTATGTATATATGTATATAGTACATAGGATATATATGTGTGTGTGTATAAACATATATAAATGGCTTTCTAAATGGGTGTGAAGTAGCACCAGTGCTCTTTTAATTACCTTACAGAGTCAGAGTTAGGAATCCTGGCCTCAGATCCTCACCTGTCCTAATGTGCAACTTGAAGAAAGCCTCTTTTTTTTCTTTTTTTTCTTTTCTTTTTTTTTTTTTGAAGCAAGCTTCTTTAAGTGAAGTTGTTTCCTCATTTCTGAAATAGGAAGATTAAATTATTTATATAGCAAACACATATAGTGTGTAAAACGTAAGGCTAGGTCTCAGAGGGTGAGAAGTGGGGAGAAAAGGGTGTTAGGATGAATAAGATGGAAGAACTCTGCTTTCAAAAGAGTTCACAGTCTGCTGAGGAAATGAGCCTGGAGTTGAGGGGAAGAGGAGGAGATGAGGGATCAAGCACTGAGGTGGGCTTGCTATCAAAATTCCCAACTGGTGTTGGTGTCACGGTGGCATTCTGAACACCGGCACAGTGGGTGTTAATAAGCTTTGTCCAGATCAGGCTAGAGAACAAACACCCTGCCGGTCACCATGTAATGACATCTACACTGCCTTGATTCCCCCTCTCCCACTAAGTAATCTGCATTATCCCTTCCTTTGACCTCATGTGCTAGATACCCAGCATCACAATTTGATCTTAGTCTAGAAGGGAACAAATATAAAGAAATTGCACTGCTGATGTTACAAGGCATCAGAAAAGCTTTAGATGATTCCCAAATGATGAATTTTTGAAGTTACTACAACACTTACTATCAACAGAAGGGTTGAAGAAGTTCTTTTAACCCTTCAGAAGAGTGAAGATTGATAGGTTTAGTTTATAGTAACTGTCCCACAGGAATATGAAAGTAGTCTTAAAGAAGTCATAATACCAAGTGATTTTTTAAATTTATCTTTCTCTATTATTTCAGAAGATGTCATTATGAGAAATCTCTGACTGATTCCAGAACAGTTCATTTCAGTCATAGTGCCATCTGCACCTTCTGTCACTCATAGAATTAATGCCTCTTCCTTCCTTCCTTTTCCCCTCCTTTCTATTTTTCCTTCCCTCTCATTAATGACTAGACTTAGATGTGTTCATAAACATTACCTTAGACAGTACTCATAACAATAAAATAGAAAGATTATTGTAATTCTTTTTACAATGTGGGAAACTGAGTCTCAGAAACATTAAACAACTTGCCCAGAGTCACACTTCACAGCCTACATTAAAACCTAAGACTGAAAGACTCCAAGATCTATGATCAGTCAATTTTATCAGTTTGTTTCTGATTTTTAAAAAATGTAGTGTTGAATAATCCCAAAACTTGTATGAAACCACAAAAGACCTCAAATAGCCAAACAATCTTGAGAAAGAGGAACAACGCTGGAGGTACAAAACTCCAGATTTCAAGATACACTACAAAGCTATAAAAATCCAAACAAAATGATAGGGCAGCCCGGGTGGCTCAGCGGTTTAGCACCACCTTCAGCCCAGGGCCTGATTCTGGAGTCCCGGGATCGACTCCCACATTGGGCTCCCTGCATGGAGCCTGCTTCTCCCTCTGCCTGTGTCTCTGCCTCTCTCTCTCTCTCAATCTCTCTCTCTCTCTCTCTGTGTCTCTCATGAATAAATATATAAATTTTTAAAATAAACAAACAAAATGATAGTGGCACAAAAATAGATCAATGGAATAGAGTCCAAATAAACCCATGCTTATATGATTATTTCATGTTTTTGAAGTTTTCATTGATTTCTTTAAGAAAGAGAGAGCATATGCAGGAGGAGGGGCAAAGAAAGAGGGAGAAGCAGACTCCCCACTGAGCAGGGAGCCCAACGCAGGGCTGGATCCCCAGACCCCAAGATCATGATCTGAGCCAAAGACAGACATTTAACCAACTGAGCCACCCAGGCATCCCATGGGTAATTCATTTACAACAAAGGAGGCAAGAATATACAATGGGGAAAAGACAGTCTCTTCGATAAATGATGTTGGGAAAACTGGACAGCTATGTGCAAAAGAATAAAATTGGACCACCTTCTTATACCACACACAAAAATAAGCTTAAAGACCTAAATGCGAGACTTGAAACTATAAAACTCCCAAAAGAAAACATTGGTAGTAATCACTCAGACATCAGCATTAGCATTGCCTTGTCTCCTCGGGCAAGAGAAACAAAAGCAAAAATAACCTATTGGGACTACATCAAACTAAAAAGCTTTTATAATTTTTTAAAAATATTGTATTTATGTATGGATGTCTGTATTTGAGAAGGGGGGGAGAGAGGGACATAGAATCTGAAGCAGACTCTGCAGTGAGCAAAGAGCCCAAGTCAGGACTTAATCCCATGACCTTGAGATCATGACCCAAGCCAAAACCAAGAGTTGAACACTCAACCAACTGAGCCACCCAAGTGCTTCAAACTATAAAGCTTTGCAAGCAAAGAAAACCATAAACACAATAAAAAGGCAACCTATGAAATGGAAGAACATATTTGCAAATAATATGCCTATAAGCAGTTAATATCCAAAATACGCAGAGAACTCAACACCCAAAAAATATTCAATTAAAAATGGGCAGAAGACCTGAATAGACATATTTTACAAAGAAGACATACAGATGGCCAACAGACACATGAGAAGATGCTCATCGTCAGGGAAATGCAAATCAAAACTACCATGGGATATTACCTCACAACTGTCAGAATGGATTAAATCACAAATACAAGGAACAGCAGTGTTGGCAAGGATGTGGAGAAAGGGGAACCCTCTTGCACTGTTAGTGGGAATGGAAACTGGTGCAGCCTCTGTGGGAAAAAGTATGGAAGTTTTTCCAGAAGTCAAAAACAGAAATACCTGATCCCAATAATTCCACTAGTAGGTATTTATCCAAATACAGAAACATTAATCCAAAAAAAAAAATACATGTACCTGTATGTTCATTGCAGCATTGCTTACAATAGCCAAGACATGAGAGCAACCTTCATGTGCACTGATAGATGAATGGATAAAGATGTGGTGTATATATACAATGAATATTACTCATGAAAAAGAATGAGCTCTTACCACTTGCAATGACATGGATTCTCCTTGAGGGTATTATACTAAGTGCAATAAGTTGGACAGGAAAGATAAGTATGATTCCACTTATATGTGGAATCTAAAAACCAAAACAAATGAACAAACAAAAAAAAACAGAAACAGACTCATAGATACGGAGAACAAACTGAGGGTTGTCAGAGGAATGAGGGGTTGAGGGTTGGGCAAGATAAGTGGAGGTGATTAAGAAGTACACATTTCCAGTTACAAAATACGTAAGTCACAAACATGAAAGGCACAGCATAGGGGATACAGTCAGTAATATTTTAATAATGTTGTATGGTGACAGCTGGAAACCATACTTATGGTGATGAGTAGTACATAATGTATGCAATTGTTGAGTCACTGTGTTGAACATCTGAAATTAATATAACATTGTATGTCAACTAAGATAACAGAAAGTTCTTTAAATGTAATTGTTTAAAAAAAACAGTGAGGTCTTTTAGAGGTTATTAAAAGTTAATTTTAAAGCTAATGTTAAGGGGTGCCTGGGTGGCTCAGTCAGTCAAGCATCTGCCTTCAGCTCAGCTCATGATCTCAGAGCCCTGGGATGGAGCCCCACATCAAGCTCCTCTCCCTCTGCTCTTCTCCCCTGCTCACGCTTGCTCTTGCTCTCTCTCAATAAATAAAATCTTTTTTAAAAAGCTAATATTAAGGTAGAAAAAACTGGCAAAACATAAGATAATTTGAGAAGACAACATGCTTTTTATAGCCTTAAGCAAAAGATAGACTAGAGGAAACGTAATGCATTATTAGAATTGATCATATGAAAAAAAAAAGGAATTGATCATACATCCTTTAAAAACATAATATAATTATCTGGGGGGTTGGGGGGAAGTCAGGAAAAGAAGGAATAGTCAGCAAAAGAAAATGAGAAGAAGAAAGGTATAGACGTGTCAGATGATGGAAAACCTGGTAAAGGAAACAAAATAGAATTTCCATGTGGAGTTGAGCTTTCACTTAAGGCTTTCATAATTGTGAAGCCACTCAATGCAAGGTAAGAGTTTCTCCAACAATATTCATTAGTTCAGTTCAAGTACAAAGGAAGGAGATCATTGGATTCAATTCAACCAGGGTTGGAATTTTGCCAGGTGAGTGCAAAAGAGAGTAGATGGACTCTTAATATATGCTTATTGACCTGCATAAGAGTCATACTCTACAGGGTGAATTTTTTTTCTTTCAGGGGAAAGAAAGCCAAATAAAATTATGTAAACACAGTAAGATTATAGAATATACCAAAGTGGAAGAAGATATGCCAAGGGAGGTCATTTATCAGGAATCATCAGAATGAGTAATTCTTGTCCAATTTGTTGACCACTGAATCTCCAGCATCTAGAACATATAAGGGACTCAGTAAATATTAGTTGAAAGGCTTCCTCTTATGAATATCAAGCACCTACTCTCAGGCCCTGTGCCAGACACGATGCTAGGATGTGGGGAAATGCAGGTCTCAAATAGCAAAAAGCCACACTTTGAACCAGGACCACAGCAGGATGATGGTGAAGCATATGGATGGAGGCAGCCTTGGAAAATCTCCCTTGGCCTCCAAACCTTTGCCAGGCCTGTTCACATTTGTGCATGACACATTCCCAATTTCACCGCAAAGCTGGAGCTCCATGCAATGGCCTGAGTCCACAGCCCCGTGGAGGGATTGCCTGCTGGGAATAATATTTTTCCCCTTTACACAAATTGTCCGTGGCCTCCCACATGCTTTCCTCCAGGCGCTTGATCTGTGAGGCTCCTGGGATTTTTCCACAGGGGAGTAAATGACATCAATCACTACAAAGCCACAGCAGACAAATCATAGTGGTCGGGTGTAAACATGGAATGAGCATCTGTTTCAAGTCAAAACATCGGAGTGATTGTTGGCAGGAATGTGGCCAGCCACAGTCTGCTGGCAGAAACTGAAGCACAGCTCTGGAGATGGGCAGGAGACTTCATATCCTTCTGACTTTCTGTCCACGTCTGAGCTTCCAAGAGATAAAGTTGCCAGCCAGTCAGGTTGTCCTGGAACCTCAAGGCCATCATTGTACACCTGCCCAAAAAAAGAAAGCAAGTGACATGCCTTTCAAAAATCCTCTGCTCTTCCAGTATGGTCCTCATCAAAGAGGAGCCATTTGGGGCACTGTAGGACACACCTGCTCCCAGGACCAGTCTCGGGAAAGGCAGGTGGCCCAATGCAACATCGGGTGGGGTCCTCCAAACACCTTCAGTGAGTCTTCCCCACTGAAGGAGCCTTGCACCCATCCCTTCCCCTAAAATGAGGAGCACATAGAAATTCTGGAATGTTCCTGGTAATAGTAAGTACCTCCTAGGAAGTGGATGTAGGATGGGGGGACCATAGTGCAGTGAAAGGCAATTTTCACACTTTCACTTTACATATGTCTATTATCTGAATTGCTATCATGAGCACACATTGCTTCTATCATAAGGATTTTTTAAAAATCCCTGGTCATGCTGGGAATCACTGAGATGCTTCCAAAGATTCTGTACCTATCACACCAAATGTAAAGCCACTGTCCCCTGAGAACATGCAGTCTTTGCTCAGTTTCCCCTCTCTCCAATACCCTTCCCCTGATCTATCCCTCCTACACAGCCCACCCTCAAACTTCTTCATGATTTTTCACCCATTCCTACCCTCAGCCTCCAACCTCCAAATTATACATATTTTACATAATCACTCAAAAATGCATTTCATCTTGGATCTGCTATCATTGCTCTTTATGGAAGAAGGCAAGATAGAAACCAATGTAAATGAGGTATTGATGTAACTAATTTGCTGAATCCTAGACCTCAGGGTTTTGAAGTGCTCATTTTCCTGCTACAATATCCCCATCCAGCTCCTTTCACTCCACAGCCCTGAGAACACAGCACCAACCCTCAATAAATGCATACTCTTTTTTTAATAAACATGACAATTTTCTAGACTCCCTACCATCTTCCTTGCCCTGGTTGAGTTGGACAATCTAGGAAGAACCTGAAAATGGATTTTTTCCTTCTCATCGTTGACTCTAAGATGCCAGCTTTCCTAGATTCCAGTGTCTGCCACCCTGCTTCTCTGGAGTGAAATACAGAAATCCCCCCTGGATACCAAAAGGTCTCAGAACAATTTGTTACCTCCTCTTCACAAAGGCTCACTACCAGAAGAAAGGTTGCCTATACCTAGGAGGTAAAAGGCGGGGAAATATGTTGCTACTACCCTAGAATAAGACAAAGCTTGAATTAATTTTAAAATCATAACACTTCCTGGACCCACTATGTCTCATAATGGGCAGGCTCTTATGCCACTTCCTTTCTAAGTCTCTGGCCAGTGCAGCCACCTTAGGAAACCTGCCCTGGGTGACCACCCAGTCATTGAATGAGGATTGCCCAGTCATTGACTGAGGATTTGCTGGGAGGAGTGTGGCATTGTGAACCACTGAGTTGGATCCTGAAGGAGCTAATAGAGACAGCTGGCCAACCACAGTTCTCAGAGCTGGGGGCCTAAAGAGGGAAAGAAAGATGGATCTACCACAGTCTGCCTCTTGCTCCTCACAGAACCACTTCATACACACATGTCAGGATCAGCCCCCAAGGTTCCAGTGGGCTGCTCTTCCTAAGGGCAAATTTACCTCCTAAGAGGGAGGTAAGTGGGAAGAAATACAGTTCCTATCACTGCAGTTTGTCATTGCCTCCTTCCTATACCACCTACTCAAAATTCATCTTGCTCTAAGCTGCTACCTCTGCAAGCCCTGGGAACTTACCTGGTAATATGATACAAATCTTTATTCCTGAGGATTTAAGCCCTTGGTACCCATACCTTTCTCTAGCAGTGTTGCTGCCCTTGTCCATTCAGTCACAAGGGGTACCCAAGTAGGTGACCTATGTTGCACTCCTCTCCTCCCCCACAGCATGACAACAACCCCACCTCCTCCTGCTGATTAGAGTCATTTACCCCTGCCATGATGGTGACTCTTCTCCTTGCCTGCAGGTCTCTGGACACCAGGAGCTCACACTACCCAATCAGCTGCCATGGACTATAATTTAGTGGGAACCTTACTTTTCTGCTGGTGAGAGAACACTCCTTTTGCAGAGCTCAGAGTTGCGGAGACAAAAAACACAAAGCTTCTTAGTGGGTCACTGGGACTAATGATAGCTTCTACTCTTAGTTCCCAGATCCATGTGTTTCTCCCAGTGGGCATGCAGAACCATATACAGGTCTCCAATTCAGATATTTTATCTTGGAAATTGGGTACCATCTACACAGGGCACTGCATCTGAGCTTCAGTGGCATCTTAGCAGTCCATCCCAACAATCTGTCAAGCTGACAGCTTCTGGATAGGATGGAATGTATACAGCCAGTGAACCCATGTCATGGAGCCACATCCACACCTCCTCTGATGAAAGTGGGGCCATGGTCTGACACAGTGTTACATGGGATCCCATGACAGTGACTCAAACACTCCATGAGGAGTTTCTACTCCCACCTACAATACAGAAAAGCTAGAAAAAAATATTGCTGTCATCCCTACAAGAGAAAGATGAATAAAATTTAAAAGCATAACTTTTCCTGAACTCATAGAGAGATTAAATTGTAGAGAAAAGAAATAGCCTAAAATCCAAGGGAAGACAGTTGTCTCCAAGGAGAGATGGATCCAAGCATGGCTCACCTGTGGCAGAGCACAAGAGGAAGAGACCTCGGTCATCACACCAGCAAGTAGGAAGAATTTCAGATTTTTAACAAAATGCTAAAATATCAGAGAGGGTAACAAAACATGAGAGACTTCTAACTCTGGGAAACAAACAAGGGGTAGTAGAAGGGGAGGTGGGTGGGGGGATGGGGTGATTGGGTAAAGGGCACTGAAGGAGGCACTTGACAGAATGAGCACTGGGTGTTATACTATATGTTGGCAAATCAAACTCCAATAAAAAATATATAAAAAATTAAAAAATAAAATAAAAATGAACACCACCATTATATTATTTAAAAATGCTAAAATAAAATGAATATGGGCTACCATGGGGATATAGAATACCAGATGTTGCAGACCCAAAGAGTTTGCACCTACCCAGAGCGTTCTCCATGGATCTCTATGGTATATTCATAAGAAAGATTAGAGGCTGGAAAGAAAACCAGAGAAACTGTTCCTTCAGTGTTTTAGGCTTAGGGGAGAAAAGTAGCTATCTCCGTGAGAAAGTCACAGAGTCTCCTTGAAACTTCCCTTCCTACATAACAACAATCTTAAGCCACTTGGAAAGGGACAGAAGACCCTAGTACAGGAATATAGGGAAAGCTAAAATCTGGGGGTAGAATGAAGATACTGAGGACAAATCCTCCAGCACCTCAGATAAAAGCACAAGAAAATTCTAGAGAAATTTGAAACTAGTGATGCTCTGAAGGTAATCATATCCATAACAAAATCCAACTTCCTCTTAACTTCTAACTGTATTCTGACTCAGATACCAATTTTTTTTTCTGATACCAATTCTAATGTATGTGGTGCAGGGGGAAGTTGCACACCAAATAAGCCTCTAACGCCAGCTGGGTGTGCTACAATTCAACTCAATCCTGACACTATCTACATGGAGATAGTCAGATCCCACAGGTTAAGGGATAAGTTCTACAAGATTGTCCTCCCACTGCTTCAGGCACTGATTACAAGTCCAGGTTGTTACCTGTGCTTCTGACTGACCAGCTAAAGATTGGAGATTCAAAAACCCCACCACCACACACCCACCTTGAGTTCAATTAATTTGCTTGAGTGGCTCATGGAACTCAGAGAAATATTTTACTTACTAGATTACTAGTTTATTATACAATTAAATTTATCTATTAATGTAAACTCAGTTGTGGTTGTAAGGGGCTTATTTCCCAGAAATAATGAAATACACCAAACCATAAATGTAAGAATCCTCAAAACCCCCAAGCAAGATAAAAAAAATAAAATAAATGAAACAGGTAAACATAATGCAAGCCATAAACAATGGGATATTTTTAAGTGCTGAAAGAAAAACAGTCAATCAAGAATTCTATAGCCAGCAAAAAATACATTTCACTGACCATACAACCTGGAAATTGCATTTCTCATCATTTATTCCAGAGAAATAAGTTTATGTCTACACATTCCCCTGAAGTATCATGCATAAACCAACAACACCCTGACTTCTGTCTCTCTTCCTTGATTCTTTGAATAGCTTTGAGATCACCTCTTAGAACTGCTTTTAACCTTTAGCTGCAGTGGCCATGCTGCCACACGTGTGTATATATATGATGTTGTACAATGTACATATCCTTGGATCTCCATAGCTTGATCCGCCTCCCAGGACCCCTCTACAGTATGATGAGTTAACAGGCTGGTGACATTTACAAAGTAAGACACAGCTATTTAATTTCTTGCCATACATCACCCCTCTTAGCATAATGGGGAAAAAATGTTATGTTCACACAAAAAAGTTTACACGAATGTTCATAGGAATAGCCATATACCTTAGGGCCCTCAAATAGTGGTACTACTTGAAGCTCTGTAGGAACAAAGGGCAAACCCATTCCTGGAATATGTGTCTATTTCTATTATAACAAACCTCTGGCTCTTCCATAATGGAAGGGGCCCAATGTAGTAAACTGGTCACCTAGTTATACTTCAAAGTATAACCCTAATCAAGAGCTCAGCATTGGTTTCTGTTGCTGGCCGGTTGAATATTAGAGAGTTGCAATAGCTACATCTGCTTTGGTAAAAGGAGTCCATAATGATGAGCCCATGCATAGCTTTTATGCTCTCCTACCATGGACTCCTTGTTCATGTGTCACCAGCACTGACATTTGACCAATGTCAACTGGCCAAAACATTAATGCCTCTTCTATGATGGTTGTTCCCTGGCGGGTTTAACATGTGATAAAACTATCTCCATATTTTATTCCATCCCTCCTCCAAACTTCCTTGTCCCTAGTCTTCCAAAATCTCTCCCTTCAGACTTTCATGGCTGGCTAAGCTATCCATGCCATTTTCCATTCTGAGTCAACAAATATTTTAAACTCAGAATACTTCTCCTTCAGCACAAAGTAGTCAATCAGCTTCAACACCCAAAGTTCTACCCACTGGGAGATTCTTTCCTCACTACTGTCTTTCATGGCCACTTCTAACTAGCCACAGGCCATTTTTGGTTTGCATCACCTACTTAGATGATATGTCCATAAACCAAGCTCAGAGATTATCCTCCTCTATTTTGCTAATAATTTCATGGATTTCTGTCAAATCCTGTTAATCAACACATAAGGCTTTCAACTTTTCTATTCCAGAAGGCCATGTCTCTGTCAGCATCCCACCTTCATCATCAAAACTGTCAAAATCTGTGATGGATCTGAGATTTTTACCCTTGAAAGCTATCAAGTTCACCTGGCATAGCATAGATGCTGGCACAAAACTTGGGTCAGAGACAAATGACAGTTTGTTATTCACAGCAATAGCAGCTTTCAGAGTAGCAGCATTTCCACTCATTCCCCAAACCCTAGTTCCCATGAAGCTACAAATGACTGCCAGGTAAGGCATGTGTCTCTATGGGGTTGCATTACAGTAGACAAATCCCAAGCTAATGGAACCTTTTAGAATAGGCAAAGACTACCTAACCATTGCACCAAAGAGAAACACTAAATTTGCCACACTGAAGAGTAAACAACCTCACCTTTGCTCTAGAAGGAGACACCATCTCTGATTCTCAAGGTTGCTTACTACACAAATATCTTTGAAAAGATCATATGAAACAAAAGCCATGAGTGACATGTAGAAACATGAGAGACCCACAGAGAATTGTCTTCCAAAATAATTCTGACAATTTCATTTTTAGAATTCATCCTACAGATAGAATTGTGCCAGTGTGAAAATATATATATATCTTTGAATATGATGATGAATATATGATGAATATATATAATGAATATATATATTCATTAAAGCACTGCTTGTAACAGCAAAAGATCACAAACAACATAAATGGCAATCAATAGAGACTGTATTAGATAAATTTTGGTACATCCAAACAATGGAATGAAATATTACAGAGTCACTAAAAAGAAAACTTGTTCTACTTATGCATATATGGAGCAATCCATGATATATTAAGTAAAAATGAAATAAAACAAGATATAGAGAATGATATAGTAAACTGTGTTTATATAAAAATTAAGAACATATTTTATAGATATTTGCCTGTTTATAAATATCTCTGAAAAGATATATAAAAATCTAACAACTGTAGTTGCATCTAGGGCAAGAAGTTGAGAGACGGGGGTTAGAGAAAGTCTTATTTTATACTGTAAGCTCTTTCGTACTTACAATTTTTAAACCTACACCTATGTTAATTATGCAAAATGATGAAATTTTTTTAAGAAAACCGGAATTTTAAACTTTTGATGGCTCTTAGTGTATCTATGGATAGAGCATTGGAATTAATGGCTTTTTGCTTAAGGGGATACCCTGATGGTCTATTTTGATTAAAAAAATAATGGCCCTAGGAAGAAAATATGGCATTGCATAATAAAGCAACATGAATTTGTTATTTTCCTAGTGAGAATTTTAAAGGTTTGGGGAAGAGAAGTGGGGAGAGCTTGTAGAACTGAGAAAAAAATAGAGTTCATGGTTGTGCAATACAGCAATAATGATATCTAAGTAGAAAGATTGCTGTTGAGGATATCCCTGTGACATACAGAAACTATCTAGTACTGAGTCTTAAGCTATTTCTTTTTTCTAATATTTTTATTTATTTATTCATGAGAGACACAGAGAGAGAGAGAGGCAAAGACATAGGCAGAGGGAGGAGAAGCAGGCTCCATGCAGACAGCGGATGTGGGACTCCATCCCCGGATTCCGGGATCATGCCCTGAGCCAAAGGCAGACACTCAACCATTGAGCCACCCAGGTGTCCCAAGCTATTTCTTTTTCTATGTTCTGCTAAAAATCCATTCTACTATTCTCAAATACTAGCATTAGTCTATTATATATAATTGTATATATATTATAATAAGAAGGAAACTGCTCTGGACACCATTCTTGGAGTATCAAATTTGACAAATCTATCATTGCTAATAGTAGGACAATCTGAAATTGCGAGCTATTTGGTATGACACTATATGAACACAGAATCTATTGATATGACAACTATAAGAACCTATTGCCAAAAAATGTTTTACCTGAATTCAATCAGTATACAAAAAACACTGGGGATAGAGAAACAATTTAAATGACATCTCAAAGAATAATCAGACAGATCTAGAATTTAGGACATACTATAAGACAACTGGTCTGGTATCTTTAAAAGATTACGGTCATAGGGCAAAAAATAGTGGGGAGATTATTCTGGCACAAAAGAGATTAAAGAGACACAAAAACCACAATGCAATGCATGACCCTTGATTGATCTCAGTTCGAAAAATATGTAGAACATATATATAAATGTATTTGGTGCATGAGTGGAGATTTATTCAAATATTCATGGGCTGAATCTTACAAGATATTGAAGTTTTTTTTTTTTCAGTGAGAGAAAAAGAGTACCAGCAAGAGTAAGGGCAGAGAGCTAGGGAATCTTAAGTAGCTTTCACGCTCAGTACAGAGCCTGATGTGGGGCTCTATCTCACAACCCTGAAATTATGACCTGAGCTGATATCAAGAGTTGGACACTTAACCAACTGAGACACCCAGGCACCCCAAGATAATGAAGACTTCTTAATTGTTTTGAGTGACATCATGTTTTCGTAATTATGTAGGACAATGTCAATAAGAGATGTAAACAAAAGAGGAGGGAAGTGTCATGTATGTAAATATTCTATATATTTGTAGACAAAGCAGGTATGAAATCTGAAAAATTTCACAATACATAATTGAGGATAGAGATTAGGTTTGCGCAGAAATCCAGTGCAAGGGTAGCCCGGGTGGCTCAGCAGTTTAGCGTCGCCTTCAGCCCAGGGCCTGATCCTGGAGACCTGGGATCGAATCCCACATTGGGCTTCCTGCATGGAGCCTGCTTCTCCTTCTGCCTGTGTCTCTCATGAATAAATAAATAAAATCGAAAAGAAAAGAAAAGAAAAGAAAAGAAAAGAAAAGAAAAGAAAAGAAAAGAAAAGAAAAGAAAAGAAAAGAAAAGAAGAAAGAAAAATCCAGTGCAAGAGGCCATAGAAGCTAGGCACCACCTCAGGAATCTTTGAAATTTTCACCAAAACTCCAGGTGAACTCTTAGCCTTTCTTTTGAATATTTTTTAAAGGATGACCCAAGAAGGACTTCATTCAGTCAATCCTTTATTAAGCCCCCACTACATGTCAAATACTCTGTTTGCAGTGGTGATAAGAAAGCAGACCTTGGGCCCAATGAAGTCTCCAGTTGGGAAACATCTGTAGTGGCATTCACCCTTGGAGGCTAGCAGCCCATCCCCCTGCCTCCTTTGTTGGGGAACTTGATTTAGTTGGGGCAGTTTGTGCCAAGCCCCAGAGATTTGTCATGTTTGAAGTCAGTCAGTCAGGGTGATTTCACTCCCCTTTACAATTGGCTGCCTAGAGACAGGCAGGCGAGCCAGGTTTAGCTAATGTGATGCAAGAGAAAGACTGTTGGGAGCTTCTAGGTCAGGTTTTCCTCCTTAATCACAGAGGGGACAGTGTCAGGGAAAGTCCCTCGCCCTGGACCTTTCCCTTCCTGCTTGAACTCCACCATGTGAGTACACAATGCTTTGAGCCGTGGCATCTATCATCACCTGTGACAGGAGACATTTTCAACCACACAAAAAAATGACAGCATAGGAAGAAGGGAGAGCCTGATCCTTCATGGCTTCATGGGTGCAGAACTGACCCTGGAATCCCCTACCTCTAGGCCAGGCTTCTTCTTATAGGACAGTAACAAACCCATACGAACCTTTTTATCTATTACCTGCAGCTTATCAACTCTTAACCTTTAATCTAGCAGCTCCACTTCCAGGAATTTATCTGAAGGGTCATTAAGCATTAATTCATTTCCTTTTTTTTTTTATTTTTTTTATTTTTTTTATAAATTTTTATTTATTTATGATAGTCTCACAGAGAGAGAGAGAGAGAGAGGCAGAGACACAGGCAGAGGGAGAAGCAGGCTCCCTGCGGGGAGCCCAATGCGGGGACTCAATTCCAGGACCTCGGGATCATGACCTGAGCCCAAGGCAGACGCTCAACCACTGAGCCACCCAGGTGTCCCTTACCAATTTAAATCTTAAACACTAATGAATAATTCCAGGTGGTCACAGACAACCGTGAAATAACTCAAGTTCTGTTTCTCAGTCCTTCCAACCAACTGGCTTCCTTGTTTCCAACCAACTGGTCCTTCTGACTGGCTGTCCTTGTTTATTTGAACCTGTTTAAATATAGGTATATGTAGTAAGGCAGCCACCGGGGACAGTAACTGTGTCCAAAATGCATCAGAATGGTGCTGGGCTATTCCAAACTTCCTCTTGAAACAAAGGTGGGTACCCAAGTCCATGTGTATTGGAGGCTGACTCCATAACTAGGAGTTTTCAAGATTAACTGTCACGTGGGAAACAATATTTATGAACAAACAAGTAATAAAAATCTACTCACTTTAAATTTATATGATTAAAACCCAGCCATAAGCACAGCGACTATTTAGAAGTTATACCAACGAAAGACTTTTCTTGTGGGAGGTATATCTGTCACTGACATTGCTTAAAAGTGTTAGGGAGATGTGTGTCAAGAATGCTGAGAAGGCTATATGTGAACCCAGTGGCATCCAAAACAAATAACAATGCTACCTCCTGAGGAGCTTTTCCACTGAAAATCTATTGTAAGGATTTTCATCACCTGTTGGGCTATAGCACCAGACTGTGGATGCTCAGATTCTGGATTATCAAATTTCTGCCATGACCAAGGTGGTGCAAGATATAATTATGGCAGAAGAAAGGAAGGGGAAAAAAAGTCAGGGAAGGAGGGAGTGAGGTAGGAAAGAAGGAAGGAAAGAAGGCAGGCATTTTAAGCCGATCCGTTCTCAGAGCATTGAAATTATCCTTCCCTTAGGGCCACTCTTGGTACCCATCTACATCCCGGATGTATTAGCCAGGGTTCTCCAGACAACAGAACCAATAGGATGCATTATATACCTGGGAGTTATATAATACAAATATAAAAAGATTTATTATAAGGAATTGGCTCATATAATTATGGAGGCTGGCAAGTCCAAAATTTGCAGGGTGGGCAAGCAGGCTGGAGGATCCAGGAGAGGCAATATTCCAGTTTAAGTCTGAAGGTTGTCTGCTGTGGAAACAAGAAGAGTTGATGGTACAGAGATAGTCTGCTGGAGAATTCCCTCTGGCTTGGGAGAGATCAGGCCTTTTGCTCTATTCAAGATTTCAGCTGATTAGATAAGGCTGCCCACATTATGGACAGCAACCTGATTTCCAACCATTTAAATGTTAACCTCATCCATGAACACCTCACAGAGACACCCAGCATAATATGAGACCAAATATCTGGGCACCTGGGCACCTGGTCGAATTGACACATAAGTTTAGCCATCACTCTGAAGAGCTGGGAAAGTTGCCCTGATTACTGCTTTTATTGCCCTACAGCTTAGTTATCCCACCTCCTATTGGAAAAGCCTCATGGAAGAAACGTGAGTGTGTCCTCATCTTTAGCCAGTCCTGAGACTGCACTGCTCTGTGGGCCAAGGACAGGGCTTTCCCCATACAATGTCTTGAAAAAATAATGATTCCACTGAACAGAGCCTCTGTGGTAGGACTGAAGGCGCTACCTCCTCCCTCTACTCACTCAATCTCTGAGCTCACCTTTCTGGAGAGTCTATATGGTTATTTCATTGTTTGGGGGAGTATAATATGTAGGCAAATATGTTACATTTAAGAAAAGCAAACCTGACTTCAGCTACCTGTTGATCTGAGCCAACCCCCACCTCCCTCCCACCACATCACTGTCACTGGGCTGACCCACAAACCCATGGGGAAGCTGCATAAACAGTCCATTTGCAGCAGTCTAGAGGACTGAATACCCTCAAAGAGTCTTGCAATGAAAATAGCCAAAAAGCTAGATTCAGCATTGAACAGATGTTTTCAAATGCATGTCTGAGAGGTAAGGCAACATGGAAGCCCATTCATATGCTAAGTTTCTGCCTTGGCAGATGCACAGGCCTGAAAACAAGAGATAAAGCTCAGGGCATGATCAAGGTATGCTCTTGACATGGCCTCTCCCCACAACTCCACCCCAAACCCCGACACACACATACTCCCCTCAACCACCCACCAAGGACAGATTACCAGAATAAGAGGAAGGAGAAACTAACCTAATACATACAAAGAAAGGCAACAAAACTTGCTTATCTTGACCTTGGCACAGTGTGGAAAGGGGGAAAAAATCTGCTTTTAGAAGTTGTTACCAGAAACCTTAATTAACTGAATTTAAATAAAACTAAATTAAATTTTTTTAAGTTGTTACCAGAAACCAGATTTCAGTCATGTTTTGAGTCTGAACGCAAGTTTGCTGTGTGATCTGAAAAGGTTCATTTTGATATTTTTATTTAAAGTGGTCAAGGTTGATAGCACTCCCAGACAACCAGCAGAAGCAGAAATTCTCTAGAGAGATGCATTTCAACCAAGGCTTCAAAGAAATCCCACAGATAAAGCAACTGAGGAAGATTAGCAACTCTCAATAAGAGGATCTCTAAACACAAAAGAAAGCAAAGCACCATGTGTGAAAGTAAGCAACAACAAAAAGCGGCTGAATCAGGCTTGCCAATATTTCCTACATATTGGGATTATCTGATACAGAATATTTTTTCGACTATATTTGCTAACCTTAAAGAAATGGATGGAAACTTGAAAGCAAAAGCAAGGAATGTGAGACAATAAGGAAGGGCTGAGCATATTTGAAAAGATATAAATTTCATAAATGGAAGAATGCATAATTTCCACTAAAATTTCTGGGGGATTAGGGAGCAGAGTAGATACAAACAGAAACTAGTTGTGGTAGCGTATGAAGAGAATTCGTATCCTGGAACAGAGGCCTGAAGCAATGACGGGGGATACAGCACAGACGCAGGCTGACTACGGTAATCCATTGACCCAAATGCATCACTACTCGAACTCAACACAGGTTGACTTTTATTTAGAACACTGATCAGAGCAAATGAGCTTTGTTCACAACTGCTCCACGAGGTAATTCAGAGACCCAGGATCCTTCCACCTTGTGTCTCTACCATCCTCTGGACACTCTTTCTCATTTGAATGCAGCCAGCAGGTGAACCCTGAAGCATGGAGATGCACCTGTGTCTTCAAAGTCTTGCCTAAAAACGAACAGCTTCTGTCACTGTTCCACTGGCTATAACTCACTATCATCATTTATTTCTCATTTTCCCGATTTTTGTCTTTTAATCAAGAGTAAATCAATGCTATTTTAGCATTTATTGAAGTCATGAGCTTTCTGTATTAGACCCAACTTTGTGATATTTACATTTATAAAACTTTTTATATTAAGACACCAGTGCTTTCTTTGACATCAAACCATCATTGTATGGTGTGATATTGCTATATTGTACCACTTACTCATTTTTTTTCTTTTTATATAATTTTATTTTTTATTGGTGTTCAATTTGACAACATACAGAATAACACCCAGTGCTCATCCCATCAAGTGCCCCCCTCAGTGACCGCCACCCAGTCACTCCCACCCCCAGCCATGTCCCCTTCCACCCCCCCACCCAGTTCATTTCCCAGAGTTAGGAGTCTCTCAAGTTCTGTCTCCCTTTTTGATATTTCCCACTCATTTTTTTTCTCCTTTCCCCTTTATTCCCTGTCACTATTTTTTATATTCCCCAAATGAATGAGACCATAAAATGTTTGTCCTTCTCCGATTGACTTATTTCACTCAGCATAATTTTTATTAGAATTTCTACTTCTCTATAAAGGAAATCAGTCTCTTCTTATTTCCTTTCTTCTCCTCTTTCTAGTTCTTTGTATGAGATTTCTTCTACCTTTGTAAATGAATCAATGTGCTGCCTACACAGTATATAACAAATTTATTACTCTTGTAAGATTGTAGTGGTCCATAAATCCTAACGACATCAAGCAGGATTAAGAGTTAATGCATAGTTGTCGAAAAACAAAATATTTATGCTTTATAAGACTTTCCAGATGATTGATTTTATCAGCATGTTGGCACATGCCAGCCATTAGAGGACGGATACTAGTCCCTGCTCTGTTCCACTTTTACCTGGGGCATGTCACAATGCTACATCACCTAGAGTTTCATTTTTATCCGTAAAAAAGGTACTGAATAGATGTGATATCCAAAACTTCTTCCAACAACCCAAGTTTTTTTCTGAATTCCACAGATGACTTCTTCAGCTCAGAAGTTAAGGAAGATCACTTTAAAACCAAGACTGTTTTTCTCTTTCTTTGTTTTGTCTTCCTACCTAAAAGGGAGGCAGGTGTGGAAAAAATCACAAATATGTTAGCTTTGTATAAGTAATAAAATCAGCACACTTCTCTGTCCCTGTCCCATGAGGAAGTGGAGAAAGCGAAGTGACACTCTGGTCACTGAACAGTCTCATGAGGAATCTGTCAGGTTGATCAGTTATTAATCATTTACCAGAACAAATAGCACAGCAGGTGGACCTCCACCCAGCTTTCTGCAGGGGGATATTGTGAGCTCTCATTTCCTGGAAATTAGTCATAACAGGGGTGATCTGCAGTGAGCCTCCCTTATCAGGATGGAGTAATGATGATTAATTAGAATCCCATCTCTGCTGTGGTTTGCCCCTATTAGGACAATGCCCACACAAGATCTTTGAGCTAAGCTGCTACTTAAGGCAGACTTGTTGCCCTACTAAGTCAAGCTGTTATTCGCAATTATATCAACCGGTGCTTTTCAAAGGGGGGGGGGAGATTTCTTTAATCTATTTGTTATCACATTAAGTATCTGAAAATCCAAATTAGCACAATTCTGTTTAAAAAAGAACTCTTCACTTTAAGAATGGCATGCTTCCCTAGTATATTTAGAACAAGTCAATTTCCAAAAAGAAAACCCTTTTGATCAACACTCAATATTTTTAAAGGATATATCTCAAACAATCCAAGACTATACATTGACCATTACCTACAGGAATAGTGAAGGGAAATAATCTTTATCAAGTTCCTTAAACATCCAGGAACTACAAGATGACTTATATAGATTCTAGGAATAAATCTTAGTCCTGCATTCCAGATATGCATGAATCATCACATTTCTTTATTTCCTTAAATCAAAATCATCTCCAACTCACTGAGATAGTGCAAAGTCCAATTGTGGATGCTTCTTCCCATTCAACACCTTATCCAAGGTTATAAAGAGGTACAAAGAGCAAAACATTCATCTTCTGTTCATACTCACATAGCCCTTTGGAATCTGATAGCCTGTGGCTCCCATGCCAAACTTGGGCAGAGGAATCTGCAGCAAGATGGTAGCTTCAGTTGCTAGGGTTCGAATCCATGGTGCACCACATGGCCATTCCCTTCACTATTCTTCCCACCTTTTCAGGTGTTGCCAGAGAGAGAAGAGCAGGATCTCCCTATTCATGGGACCCACAGGTTCCTGACCCCTTCCTAATCTTGAATTTACCCTTCTCTTAAAGGCAATAGCTTGTCTTTACTACCTATGGCATAATGACCTCAAGAAGCCAAGGCTTCCAGAACTCAAATCTGGAAAGAAATCAATCCCACTGTATACAACTCCTGACTTCCATTCTGCATCACAAGACTGGCTTTGCTGAAACCTGAGCTTCTGGGTGCAGTTAATAAGAAAATAGCATGGGGCGCCTGGGGCACTCACTTGGTTAAGCATCCAACTCTTGATTTCGGCTCAGGTCATGATCTCAGGGTCACGAGATCGAGCCTGCACTGGGCATAGAGCCTGCTTAAGATTCTCTGTCAGGCCAAGAGAAAACCTAATCCTTTCAGAAGTGAAGACTGACTTGACTCAGACTCTTGAGTTAACTTTACAGGATCTAAACCAACTTTGAGCATTCAGATACTGGACCAAATGGAGCCAGAGAATTGATGATGCTTATTTTGAGCTGGACTCAGTCACCTTAAGATGACTTGCCTCCGTTCCATGCTGTATTCCCCATTGTGCAAGCCCCTTCATGAATACATAAACACCCTTAACTTAAAATGTCTCAATTTTGTTGTTCAGGGAGATCTGCTTTGAGAAATATCCCCAGTGTTCCCCAGTGTTGCATGTAAAACTCTTCCTTTTCCTATTCTTTGGCTTGGTGTTGCCTTTTGGCTCAACACCCACCAACAAGGAAACCCAGTTTCAGTTTTAAAAAGTGCTGTAATCAAAACATTTTCATGGTTAATGGGAAAGTAAAATGGTACAACCACTGTGGAAAATAGTATAGACGGCCCCCAGATAATTAAAAATGGAACTATATTTTGATCCAGTGGTCCCACTTCTGGGTATATATCCAAAGGAATTGGAAGCAGGATCTCGAAGAAATATTTGCACACCCATGTTCATTACAGCATTATTTCTAATATCCAAGATATAGGAGCCCCCTAAGTGTCTATCAAAGAATGAATGGATAAAGGAAACGTGGCATATGGTCTATCCACACAATGGAATATTATTCAGCCTTAAAAAAGAAGGAAATCCGGTCACATGCAACAATATGGACAAACCTTGAGGGCATTATGCTGAGTGAGATAAGCCAGTAACAAGAAGACAAATACTGCATGATCTCACTTATTGAGGTAGGTAGAATAGTCAAATTCACAGAGACAGAGAGGAGAATGGTGGTTTTCAGGGGCCATGAGAAATGGGAAGACTGAGTTGTTGCTGTTTAGTGCATATAGAGTTTCCATGTCAGAAGATGAAGAAGCCCTGGGGGTCTGTTGTACTATAACATGCATATAGTTACTATTACTCTACACTGAAAATTGTTAGGAGGGTAAATTTGTGTTACATGTTTTTTTAAAAAAACACACACACACACACACACATTTTCAGGCTTTAGCCTTGCTCAGGAATCACAGTTTTCAAGAAAAGGGGTGCTGTCTCCACAAAGCCTCATAGGAAGGGTAGAGATTAGGAGGAGAAGCAAAGTTGGGGGAAGAGGTTCTAAGCCAAGGAAATATACAGAGCCCATACGACTGGGCAATTTCTTGGGAAGACAAGTTTGAGCGATTCCTGCTTGAGGAGCACAAGTAGTAAAATCAGAGAAAAGAGGAAAAGTACTATCCTTTATCCGCCCTAACAGAGGGAACAACAGCCTGTGAATGATCAATGCCAGGGAGAGACTGAAGTTCATGTCCAACAGCCCTTGACCTGCTGCACATGATTTAGCTACTTTATCTCCACAAAACTACATAAGCACCATGAGGTGGCTCCATGCCTTCCAGGGACTCTCTCTCTCTCTGTCCAGGCTTTGGAAACACCACCCCCTGGGGTCAGCCAATTCACGCCTGCCCATAAATCCTAGTCCAGGAGAAAGGAACAATGTAGACATACGAGTATAAATCCTGCCTCTGAATAAAGACAAAAACCAAGTATGGCTCATTATAGCGACAACACAGTCATCACTGCAAGCACGTATCATTCCTGAAAAATACAGGCAGAATGTATCCCTGTAGGTTAGCAACTGATATCTCCCCTTGTGGTGTTAGCTGACCTATCTCCCCTAGTGTGGAAGCTAGGCCATCATTTTCAGTCCTACAAAGAAAGCACTGGGAAAAACAGAATTTAAAAGTCATGTAGGTTAAGCAAGGAGTCAACAGCTATAGTTTGGGTTCTTTTGCTTTATCAGGGAAGGAAATGAAATCAGCAGAGGTCAGCACGGGTTTGGGGCTTTATGGGAAATACAGAGATGAAAGAGACACATCCTCAAGAAGCTCAGAGTCAGGCAGAGAAAATAAGACATTTTACACATCAGAGCAGTGATTGGTACCACACAATAAGCTCTTTAAATGATCGACATTACTCACAGCCACCAAATGCTGGGCTCTTTTTTAAGACCAACAGATTTGGGAAGGCTGTAGGGAGTATCCACTTGGGGGTATATCACAGAGATCCATCTGGAAGACCCTAAATCTTTTAAGACCGTTCACAACTCGAATACACCTGAGCAGCTGCCTGGGATTGAGAATGCCTCTGAGGATGAAGGATGCACTGAAAAATGGACTATGGCTTCGCTGTTTTCCCACCTCCTTTCTCAATCCAGCTTCTATGGGCATCACCCAAGGACATTCTGTAATGGTTACCCTGGAAGAAGCAGCACCAATCTCATGGAGCTGAAATATAGCTGTGGGCTAGGCTTGATTTGCACCTACATGTCCCTGGGTTGGGTCACAGCATGTGCACCTTTTCTTTTGGCTTTTACTCAGACTGATTTGCAAGGTAGGTAGACTGCTAGCCAAGAAGTCTCTTTTCCTCTTCTTATTGCTTTGATAAGTTCTTCAACTAAACAGAACATAGTGACTTATGGGACCAGCCCAATTATTAAGAGCCACTTTAGTTTGAAAATGCAATTTATTTTTGTTCATCCACATGCTTTTTTTTTAAATAAATTTATTTTTTATTGGTGTTCAATTTACCAACATACAGAATAACACCCAGTGCTCATCCCGTCAAGTGCCCCCCTCAGTGCCCGTCACCCATTCACCCCCACCCCCTGCCCTCCTCCCCTTCCACCACCCCTAGTTCGTTTCCCAGAGTTAGGAGTCTTTATGTTCTGTCTCCCTTTCTGATATTTCCCACACATTTCTTCTCCCTTCCCTTATATTCCCTTTCACTATTATTTATATTCCCCAAATGAATGAGAACATACACTGTTTGTCCTTCTCCAATTGACTTACTTCACTCAGCATAATACCCTCCAGTTCCATCCACGTTGAAGCAAATGGTGGGTATTTGTCATTTCTAATGGCTGAGTAATATTCCATTGTATACATAAACCACATTCTTAACAGATGAATAGAGTGATGCCCCTAGGAAGTTGTCAACAGAGGGAAGAAAGCCTGGTCTTTAGGGACACCTTTGACTCAGCTGTTAAACAAAAATACAAGGACAGGGACAGGTATTAGAGCCAGAATATCTAGACAGGAAGAAGACCCACCTGTGATATAGTGAGAAGGAAAGGTTTGCCCACTCAAAGGTATTCTCCACTTTGCACAGCCTCTAATACCTCATCATCAAGAGAGCACTGATCCACATAACAAGCCTCTTGCTCAAATGCAAATGACCTCAGACAGGTCCCCACACTCAGAAACAGGTCTGCTTGTACTCCATCCTCCATGCATCCCTCATGGTGGCATCTTGCCAGAGCTCCTGCAACAGAAAACATTCTTCTTCCTCCCAACGATATCCCTACACCCCACCCAACTGTGCTGCATCCATAAAATCTCTGCAAAGAATAGGATGGACACCTCACTGACAACTCTATTCCAGATTCTGACATTTCATCTTGTCACCTAGGCCCTACAACAGCCCTCCTCCTGTCCTTGACTCACACAAAAGCAGTATTTTTATCTTTTACCTACTCTCTCCCTGGAGTTCAGACATCATCCCTGTGTCCTTCCTACCTTGAGAATAAGTGGTATATTCCATTTTCTCTCTGAAATCTGCACAAAATAATTTCTCCCATGAAAAACTCTTCTTTCATGCATGTCAACCATTATAAATGCATACTTGGCAGTGGGACACTAGGCCATTATTCTAGCACTCAGACTAACTTTTACTGTCAGATTATGCTCTAGTGGAACACATAAAGATGTCCTCAGATACCCCCTCCCTCCAATAAAAAAAATCCCAATTTGCCCAGGGAAGTCTGATCAGTGATAGATCAGTAATTCATCTCAAGATTGTGTTGCCATTTTCCTTACACCTTTATCATGCACAGGTGAGGTCCAGTCCAATCATTCCTCTGCCTTAGCGTTCTATAAACTAGGTATGGGAGCCCCTTTTATGAATTGAGTAGCTTCCAGGGAGTCTCTGACATTAGTTGCAGACATCTATCTATAGTAGGTAATCTCAGTCCTCAAACTGAGATGTACTTTCTGAAAAGCGCTAACTTCTTGTTTCCAGTCCAACAGGTATAGAAGTTAGAAGTCATCACTACCATCCTCACAAACGAGAAAAAAAAGTTGAGCAAACTAAATATCAACAAATCTTGTTAGAGCCATCAGAAAATTGAGGTCACAAGGCAAATGGCTGTCCCCAAAACTGGAGAGATAGACAGGCAAATACAAAAAAAAAAAAAATCACAGCTCACCCAAAGTAGAAGCCTGCAGCTGGAGCTGGAGTTCCTACTGTGTAGAACACAGTAAGCTGTAATTGACTAATTGCTAGAGGCTCAGTGTAGACAAGCTTGAGAATGAGAAATTCTAGTGGGACTCAGTCCTAGGACTTTCCTCACACTTGTATAAGTTTTACCTCCAGGGACCCTGCCAAGTTCTTACTGTGAAGATCTGAGAAAAATCTCCTCTTGCTTCCAACAGGAAGAATGGAAAGCTCTATTCTCATTAACAAGGCCTGCCCTCAAGAGGAATTATTTACCAGAGTCTCACCAACTGGGGCTTTACCAAAGCTAGGGTGGGAAGATGGGGGAGGAATATTCAACTGAGGCTCATGGAAAAAACGAGACCTCATAATCTTTACTACCCCTCACATCTCACCACCACATCAGTAGGGCTCCTGTATATAACAGCTGATTACAGCAGAAAAAAAAAACAAACAAAACAAAACAATTTTTTTTAAGAAAAGAAAACCACCAACTGTATTTAAGAAGCCTTTAGGAAAATCTAAGACAGCAAAGAACAAGAACATTATGAAAACAAGAACATTAAAGGAAATTTTAGCATCTGAGACCACAGCTACAGTAAAGAGTAAACACAGACTAACTTCTAGCCAATTAGACCTAAAATTCATATCAAAGGCCTACCTACCTTATTTCCTTTCACCTGATATATCATATCTGACTTCTAACTTCCAAAAATTACAAGGCAGCTAAAAGGCAAAAGGCATAATCTGAAGAGGCAAAGCAAACATCTGAACCAGACTCAGATATGGCAGAAATTGTGGGATTATGAGACTGAGATTTTAAAAGAACTATGATTCATATTCTAAGGGCTCTAATGGAAAAAGACAGACAACATGAAAGAACCCATGAGTAATGTAAGCAGAGAGATGGAAACATCTAAAAAAGACTCAAAAGGAAATGCTTGAAATTGAAACCACTGTAACAGAAATGAAGAATGCCTTTGATGAGTTCATCAATAGACTGGATATAGCCAAAGAATCAGTGAGTTTGAAGAGGTGTCAATAGTAACTTCAAAATGGAAAAGCAAAGAAAAAATAATGAAAAAGGTGGAGCAGAATATCCCAGAACTGTGAACAACTATAAGCAATGTAACATACACATAATGAGACTATCAGAAATTAAAAAAAGAGTAAGGAACAAAAAAATATTTGAGATAATAACAGGTGAGCATTTCCTGAAGAGAAACTCAGAGAACACCAACCAGAATAAATATTTTTAAAAATCTATATCTAGGTATATCATATTGAAACTGCAGAAAGTCAAAGAAAAAGAAAAAAATCTTAAAAGAAGCCATGGGGGTAAAAAACACTTTACCTACAGATAAACTAGAATAAGAATTACATCAGACTTCTCTTCAGAAACCATGCCAGCAAGAAGAAAGTGAAATGAAATGTTTAAAGTGTTAGAAGAAAAATAATCAAACTAGAACTCTGTATCTAATAAAACTATTATTCAAAAGTGAAGAAGAAATGAAGATGTTTATAGAAAAACAAATAATGAGGAAATTTGTTACCAGTAGAACTGTCTTATAAGAAGTCATTTTTAAAATTCTTCAGAGAGAAGAAAAATGATATAGGTAAAAAAAATCAAATGTACAAAAGAAAGGAAGAGCATTAGAGAAGTAATAAGTGAAGGTAAAATTCAATCTTCTTAGATGATCAAATAGATAACCGTTTGTTCAAAATAATAACAATAATTTGGTTATTATAGCTTACAATGAAATGAATGACGACAACATTATAAAAGACAGGAGAGAAGAATTGGGAGTACTCTGTTATAAGGTTATTTGCACTAACAGTGAAGCAGCACTGTTGTTTGAAATTGGACTTGAATTAGTTATAAATGTAGATTGCACTCTCTAGGACAACCACTGAGAGAAGTAAAAAAAAAAAAGTATAATTGACATGCTAAGAGAAGAGAAAAAATAAAATCATACAAAGTGTTCAATTAAAACCAGAGAAGGCATTCAAAAAGATGCATGCACACCTATGTTTATTGCAGCATTATTTACAATAACTAAGATATAAAAGCAATCCAAATGTCCATTGATAGATGAATGGATTAAAAAGATGTGAGGTACAATAGCCAGACTGCGGAAGGAACCTTGATGTCCACTGACAGATGAATGGATAAAGAAGATGCGGTCTATGTATACAATGGAATATTCCTCAGCCATTAGAAACAACAAATACCCACCATTTGTTTCAACGTGGATGGAACTGGAGGGTATTATGCTGAGTGAAGTTAGTCAATCAGAGAAGGACAAACATTATATGGTCTCATTCATTTGGGGAATATAAAAAATAGTGAAAGGGAATAAAAGGGAAAGGAGAGGAAATGAGTGGGAAATATCAGTGAGGGAGACAGAACATGAGAGACACCTAACTCTGGGAAACGAACAAGGGGTGGTGGAAAGGAAGGTGGGTGGGGGGATGGGGTGACTGGGTGATGGGCACTGAGAGGGGCACTTGATGGGATGAGCACTGGGTAATACGCTATATGTTGGCAAATTGAACTCCAATAAAAAAAAGATGTGAGATATATATAATGGAATATTACTCAGCCATAAAAAAGAATGAAATCTTGCCATCTGTGAGAACATAGATGGACCTAGAAGGTATTATGCTAAGTTAAATAAATGAGACAGAGAAAGACAAATATCAATATGATTTTACTCATACATATAATCTAAAAAACAAAATAAATGACCAAACAAAACAAAACAGAAACTGACCATTAATACAGAGAACAAATTGGCAGTTGCCAAAGTAGACAGGGGAGGATGGTGAAAAAAAGGTGAAAAGGATTAAGAAGTACAAACTTCCAGTTATAAAATATATTAACTGGGGAATATAAAGTACAATATAGGAAATACAATCAATAATCTTGTAATAACATTGTATGGTGACATGGTAACTACACTTGTGGTGATAATTTCATACTGTATATAAATGTTGAATCACTATCTTGTACACCTTAACTAACATAATATTGTATCTTAACTATACTTCAAAAAATAAAATAAGACAGAAAAAGGGTAGACATGGGGAAAAAAAGAAAGAACCAAGGGCAGGGACAGCCTGGTGGCTCAGCAGGTTGGTGCCTGCCTTCAGCCCAGGGCATGATCCTGGAGACCTGGGATCATGTCCCACATCTGGCTCCCTGCATGGAGCCTGCTTCTCCCTCTGCCTGTGTCTCTGCCTCTCTCTCTGTGTGTCTCTCATTAATAAATAAATAAAATCTTAAAAAAAAAAAGAACCAAGGGCAATGAGGCAATGAATAGAAAACAGTTACAAACATAGTAAATACTAAACCAATTATAATAATAATCACAACAATCACTTTAAATATGAATGGTCTAAATATACCAATTCAAAGACAGAGATTGTCAGAGTAAATTAAAAACACAAAACCCATTCAATTGCATGTTGTCTATAAGAAACCCATTTGAAATATAACAATACAGATAGATTAAAAGTAAATAGGTAGAGAAGAAATTAAAATTCTTGTATACTTCTGGTAGAAATGCAAACTAGGGGCACCTGGGTGGCTCAGTTGGTTGAATGTCCAACTGTTGATATCAGCTCAGGTTATGATCTCAGGGTCATGGGATTGAGCCCCATGTCAGGTTCCACACTCAGTAGGGAGTCTACTGGGTATTTTTCTCTCTCCTACTCCTTTTGCCTTCTCCTTTTGCCCCTCCCACATTCTCACATTCTCTCTCTCTCTCTCTCACACACACGCACAAACACACATAAATTAATATTAAAAGAAAAATAAATGCTAACTAATGCAGCTGTTGTAGGAAACAGTTTGATAGTTCCTAAAAACTTAAGCATAAAATTATCATATGATCCAGCAAGTCCACTTCAAGGTTTCTACCCCAAAGAATTGAAAGTAGAGACCCAAACAAATACATGTTCATAGCAGCATTATTCATAAAAGCCAAAAAGTAGAAACAACCCAGATGTTTACTAATGGATAAATGAATGAACAGAATGTGGTATATACATATAATGAGATATTATTCAGCCTTAAAAATGGAATGAAGCTCTGATATGTTACAACATGGATAAAATTTGAAAACATTATAAATTTTAAAAGTCAGAAACAAAAGAACAAACTTTGTACAATTCCACTTACATGAGGTACTCACAATAGACAAATTCATATAGGCAGAAAGTAGAATAGAGGCTACCAGCTGTGTGTGTAGGCAGGGGTAGTTATCCTTAAATGTTAGAGTTTCTGTTTCCAAGTTCTGGAAATGAGTAGCCATGATAGTTGCACAATACCGTGAACATACTTAATGCCACTGATTTGTACACATAAAAATGGTTAAAATGGTAAATTTTACATTATGTGTTTTACCACAGTAAAAAAAAAAATTAAGAGAAGGAATAGAGAAAGATATATCATGCTATCATGATCAAAAGAAAACTGGGGAAAAAAAAAGAAAACTGGAGTAGCTATATTAATTTCAGACTTGAGAGCAAGAAAAATAACCAGGGATAAAGAGGAGAATTACATAATAATAAAAGGGTCAATTCTCCAAGGAGACATAACAGTTCTTAACATGTATGTGCCTAAAACAAAGTATCAAAATTCATGAAGTAAAAACTAATGGAACTGCAAAGTGAAACAGAAAAATTCAATAAATACCCCTCTATCAGAAATGGTCAGATCCAACAGGCAGAAAATCAGTAAAGACACAGCTGAGCTGAACAGCACCATCATTCAACTGGATGTGACTGACATTTATAGACCACTTCATCCAAAAACAGAGTATACATTCTTCTCAAGCTCACATGGAGCAATCACCAGGAGACCATATTCTGGGGCAAGAAAATGTATCATACAAAATATATTCTCAAACACAGCGGCATGAAACTGGAGATTAATGGTAGAAAGATGGCAGGACCAAAACAACAACAACAACAACACAAAATAATTGGAGATTAAACAGCACACTCCTAAATAACACAAGTCAAAGAAGATCAAAGAAAAAAATTTTAATGTTTTGAAGAAAATTAAAATACAACCCACCAAAATTGGTAGAAGCAATGCTTGAAGGGAAATTTTTAGCATGGAATGCATATATTAAATATATGTATATTCATAAATATATATAAATATATGTATAATCAATTATCTAAGCTTCTATGTTAGGCAACTAGAAATGGTAGAGCAAATTAAATCCAAAGTAAGCAGAAGAAAAGAAATAAAAATTAGCGCAGAAATCGGTGAAATTGGAAACAGGAAAACAATAGATAACATCAATCAACCCAAGAGGTACTTCTTTGAAAAGATCAATAAAATTAGTAAACCCCTAGCCATGCTAACCAAGGGAAAAATAAAGACACAAATTACTAATACATGAAATGAAAGGACCTCATCACCAAAGATCCCACAGACATTAAAAAGGTAACAAGGGAATATTATGGATTACTATATAGCCACAAATTTGATAACTTATATTAAATGAACTAATTCTAAATTAATTAATTAATTAATTAATAAACAAACAAATTAATTCCTTAAAAGACACAGTCTATTAAAACTCACACAAGAAGAAATAGACAATCTGAATGGGCCTATATCTATTAAATAAATTGACTCAATAATTAATAATCTTCCAAAATGGAAAGCACCAGGCTCAGGTAGTTTCACTGGTAAATTTTGCTAAACGTTTAAGGAGCAAGCCTCACTCATTATTTACCATCCGTTCTCGAAAATAGGAGAGGGAACACCTCCTAACTATTCTATGAGCATTCCCCTAACACCAAAACCAGACAAAGACACCCCAAGGAAACTACAAACCATTATCTCTCATCAACATAGATGCAAAAAATCCTCAACAAAATATTAGCAAATTGGATCCAACCATGTACAAAAAGAATAATACTTCACAGACCAGTGGAATTGGTTCCAGTATGCAAAGCTGGCTCAACATTTCAAAATCAATGAACATATTCCATCTCATCAATAGGCTAAAGATATATTTTATTATATATTTATAGTTTTTTATGACTAATCATATAAATATAATAAAGGGCTGTCACCACAAAGGAAAAAAATAAAAAACCTGACTTCTATCTGGTAGAAGTAAGGAAGGCATCATAGAGGAAGTGACGCTAGAACTAGGTCTTGAGAGATGAGTAGAATTTCTCCAGGGAAGGGTGGTTTAGGGAGAAGAGGCACCTGAGTGAAGATACCATGGCAGGAAGGTAACTAGTCAGGTGTGGCTAGTGTGTGATGTTGACAGTATAGAAAGCTCCGGAATCCTTTGTCTGTCATATCTGGCTATTTCACCCACCTGCAAATCCCAGATTCCTCCAAGAGGCATTTCTTAACAACCTTTCTTACACACACTGCATCCTGCCAGGGTCAAGCACAATGACAAAGTAATCTTTATAAACCCAACGTTGCCTCGCACACCTCCCTCACAGAAGGGCCTTGACATGTCAAAGCCAGTTGACTCTAGCTCCATTTATGTAATGGTAAATATCACTGGTCTTTATTTGTCAAATAGCTGGAAATTTTACTCACCTCCTCCTGCCCCTGCAGCTAGTTAATGGTTAGTTTCTAATTGCTGCCTCATGTTGTCTGGCGGGAGGTTCTGTATGACTCAGGGTTTTATTGAGTATGACATTCCAGGAGGTCACTGGAGACACTCCTCCTGAACGTGACCCCAGGCACACAGGCTGCGAGCACAAGTGGACAAGAGGAGATACTCTCTCTTCTCTAAGTGTTCAGATAGCATTGAAATTTCTGAAAAAGAAAAGACAAAAAAGAACCAAGACACTTGCTGCAGATAGTAGGAAGGAAAGGGAAAAATAAAATCTGTTCACCCACTTTTATGAGACTAGATGCCATTTTCCAAGGTTGATAGAAACCACTGAGCATCTGCACAGAAAAGAACATTTCCATCCTTCCAAATGCCTAAAGATATGGCCATATGCATGTTAGATGTTTGACTATGAATGTTCATGGCACCATAATTTACAATGTTAAGCAAGAGCTGTCATTTCAAAAAAGGAGACACAAGGCATTTTAAACGTTCGTGTGCACATAAATGCAATTTAAATTTGCATAAATGTCATGAATATAATGGTGCATCTTCAATCAAATGATTAAGCATTTCTGAAGAAAAGCAATTAAGAGTTACAGTGACTGCATCATGATGATCTTAGGTAGAACCATGATCTGCTTCGGGATAGTTAGTACCAACAACGAAAATTGATTATGCACTTACAAAAAAACCAGACTATGCTCAGAGCTTCATGGGTCTTCACAATAATGCCCCTATGACAGCTGGCCTGGAATCATCCCATTTTACAGATGAGGAACAGAGGTCTGCATTAGATCGGCCAGGCCCCAAATTCTAGCCTGGATCTAAATCTTTTATTTTAACCAGCCCCCTACTGTCTCCTTGAAATGGCTGGTTGGCATCTATCCTGTCACTAACTAAGCATTTATTGAGCATGTAAACAGTAACCTAAGAACAGGGAATAATGTGTATAAAATGCAATCTGCCCTCAGCAAACTGTTGGTCTAGTAGGCACTTTTTTTTTTTTTTACCTTTAATATTACTATGCAGAAAGCAGCTTTATTCATAAGAGAGAAAAAAAAAAACAGGAAAAACATTTCCTTCCTTGGAGAAATGGTCAAATAAAACCATGGTACACCCATATCACAGACTATTATTTCAGCGATAAAAAGGAACAAATTACTCATACATGCAACATCTTGGATGGGTCTCAAAGGAATTATGCCAAGTGAAAAAAAAGTCAACCAAAAGGTTAAGCGCCGTATGATTCCATTGATGTAACATTCTTGAAATAACACAATTATAGAGATGGAAAACAGGTTACTAGTTGCCTGGGATTAGGGATGGGAGATGGGTGTAGCTTGAGGAAGACTTATGTTGATGGAACCGGTTGACTTTGGCGAGTTAAAGGAATCTACACATGAGCTAATACTGCATAGTAGTCACACACACACACGAATGCATATAAAACACGGGGAATCTGGATAAACTCTGTGGACCGATGTCAACACCCTGGTGGTAATATTGTCCTATAGTCACGTGGCGTGTTACCATTGAGGGAAGCTAGGTGAAGAGCACGAGGACCTCCCAGTGCTTTTTGTTTTGCAACTCCCTTAAATCTACAAGGATTTCAAAATTTTTTTCAAAAAATTTAACTGCTATGCAAGTAATTCTCCTTTTTTAGACACTGTTGAACTCCACTGGGAGCTGTAACTCCTCTGCCATTGCCCTGAGGCCATTGCCCTGAGAAAGCAAAGATTTTGCTGGTCCTTGGCAGAAATTGAGGTTATTATAGTCAATAGTTTAGTAAATCAGCCGTTAACACGCAACTAACCAGCATGTTAAAATGACAGTCTCGTATAGAGATTTTTGTTTTTTGCTGAAGCATAATCCTTTTGTTAAATAGATCCACAAACACACATTTTGTACTTTTATACGTTTTAAATTTTTTTTTTATTTATTCATGAGAGACACACAGAGAGGCAGAGACACAGGCAGAGGGAGAAGCAGGCTCCCTGCGGGGAGGCCGATGTGGGACTCGATCTCAGGACCCCTGGATCATGCCCTGAGCCAAGGGCAGATGCTCCACCTCTGAGCCATGCAGGTGCCACTATACATTTTTTAAAGTATGATCTAAAACACATTATGACCCATACATAAAAAAATATAAGTCTTTCTATTCCTATGCCATGCTTTTTAAAGAATTATCCTGCTTGTAATCTGTACATAAAATATACTGCCCATGAACTTGATTCATGGCCAAAAATCCCACAAAATTAAGGAAGCATTTGCCTATCTACTCTAAGTGACCAAAGTTTCCTCATGGGTGGGCAGATGTGTTGGTCTTCTTTTCCATCAAAATCTTCTACTTCTCTAATGGGCTTTCTTCTTATGCCCCCTTTTGACCCCATTTTGTCAAATACAAGATGCCTGGAATTATAAGAAACATCCTGACTTCAGAGATATTCAAGCATGAAAGAAGCGTGTCTTAGAATCAGTAGAACACTGTGGCTCAGCTCAGTTGGTTAAGTGTCTGACTCTTGATTTCGGCTCAGGTCATGACCTCAGGGTCATGAGATTGAGCCCCATGTTGGGCTCCATGTGGGGCATGGAGACTGCTGAAGGTTCTCTCTTTCCCTCTGTTCATGCTCATGCACGCTCCCTCTCTCACTCTCAAATCAAGTCAATCAATCAATCATAGAATCAGTGGAACACTATAATATTCCATCCAAATACCTCCAAAATTCCATCCAGATACATCCAAAGATAACCCTTGTGTTTATTTGAACCAGGATCCTCCCTGATGCCATAAAGAAAATGTTTCTACTTATGGTGATGCAATCCCTCCATTCAAACTACAAGGTCCAAACAGAGGTTTCCTTTTTGTGGGTTAAGAACCTATATGAGGAAGGGGAGAGTGTGTGGTTATTTGCAATAATGAGATGAGTTCATGTGAAACTTCCCAGAGAGACCAGAGCCTGGGATACGCCACGTGTGAGTGGAGACCAGCTGACTGGAGGCCCATGATTCATCGACCACTAGCTCCATTACAAGAGCAAGGATGCAGTTTCTGGGATAGATAATCAGCTACTTCCTGCCTGTGTGGGACCCCAGGAAGGCTTAGCTGAGTCACACAGCAATGATTGGGGTGGCTCTGCTGAGTCACAGGCCAGCTATGCAGAGAAGTCTTCCCGAATAAGCACTGTGCTGCTTATGCTTGAGAAGGGGGTCACTTCCAGAAACCAAACAGGCCCTGCCACCATGACAACAGAAAGGAGGGTACGGCATGACCACAGCTCCTGGCACCAAGTCACCAAGGCCCAGCTGGAGGGTTAGCGGGACCAGGCAAGAAAGCCACAGACTTTAGCCTCCAAGAGGAATTAATCCAGAGTCTCCTAATCACAGATTAGGCCATAGACCTCATCCAGTCCAGGAATAGGTACACTTGGATGAAAAAAATAGAAAAATCTTTGTTCTGCTAACCAACAATGGAGATTTAGCATTTAAAAAAAAAAAAAGATTTTATTTATTTATTTGAGAGAGAGAGCACAAGCTGGGGGAGGAGCAGAGGGAGAAGCAGGCTCCTTGCTGAGCAGGGACCCCAATGTGGGGCTCCATCCCAGGATCCTGAGATCATGAACTGAGCTGAAGGCGATGCCCAACTGACTGAGCCACCCGGGCTCCCAGATATTTAGTATTTTAAGTATGAATGTAGTTCATCAGCCTCATCTGTGCCTGCAACCAATAAAAATCATAATATGTTCACGTCACATTATGGTTGTTGCAAATATCTTGAAATATCGTTCGCCCTTCATCCCTCCTTAGAACTAATGGTTGTTTTAGACTCGCCACAATATCTTGCCATTTTAATCCGTTATTAAAGTAGCACCTACGTTCCTCTTCACAAATGTTTGGGTTTTTCGAGAACTGTATTTCAACAGACATTCTTAGTCATTCGATGTAATGTTTTTCACATGGAGGCATATTCTGAGAAAGGGATCCAGGGTCAATCTTAGATCACCAAAGGGAAAGAGCATAAAAGCATCATACTAGTTGGCTAGGGTTGCCATAGTAAAGTACCACAGACAAGTGGCTTAAGCAACAGAAATTTGCCTCACATTTCTGGAGGCTGGAAGCCCAAGATCGAGGGGTCGGCAGGGTTGACTGCTTCTGAGGCCTCTCTCCTTGGCTTGTAGAAAATGGGCCTTCCTTGTGTCTGTTCACATTGTCCCTGTGTCCAAACTGTTTCTCAGGACCCCAGTCATGTTGAGTGAGAGCCCACCCTAATGACCTCATTTTAACCTCGTTAACTCTGCAAAGACCCTATCTCCAAGTAAGGTCACATTCTGGGGTACTGGAGGGGAGGACTCCAACATATGGTATTTTTGGAGGGGGAGGGGGGACAATTCAACTCACAACAGGCACATACTGTCGTCCAATCTCCCTGCTTTCTTGGTGAGGAGCCTCAGCCCCAGAGCAGAGGAGTAACTGACAAAATTACTAGTAGAACTCAGGCTTCCCAACACCTCGTTCAGGACTTAAAGGGCTTTGTGGACTGTAAAGGGCTGCACAGTCATAGGTAAATGGCAATCTCCCCGCTGCAGACTCTCTCAGTTGCCCGAGAGGCCCAATCTGAATGCTAAACCTTTCACCTACCGGGCAGCCAGTTCTTTGGTCCCAGAAGAGGAGGAATGGGAATCACCTGTGATACAATTTATTTTCTGTTGGAAGCTGCTTGCTATCCCATCTTTACATTTTGCAGCAGTTATGATCACCTGCATACAAGGTGGCGAGTGATGGGGCATGGGGAGTCCACTTGCGGTCCCCAAGAAAATGCCTGCAACCCTGACTGCACTTACTGCACCAAAGACATTTGAACACTTCAGGAAAATGAGAATATTTTCTCACCCTTTATTTTCTCTCTGAGACTCTCCCTCTCTGATAAATCTTGACCTCAGGCCTATTAACCCACTGAAATCCTGTCTCCCCCGTCTGACCCTGTTCTCTGAAGAACTGAAATGGACTCTTTCCGCAGAGCTGTTGGCATGCACAAACCCAAGATGCAGAACAAGTCTGATGGAAAGCAGTCCAAGCAGAGAGCTGCTGGGATCCAGATAGACCGACTTCAATACACTGGCCAGGATCCATATATCTGATTGTCATTCAGGGTTTAGTTAAGAAACCAGCACCCCCATGTCTTCCTGGGGCAATCATAATGGTCACCTCCTCTAGCTGGAAGGTGGAAGTCAAGGCAGGGAACAGGAGAGACTATTGCCTGCAAGTCCTAAAGCGACATCTGGGACACTTGTCATCTCTGAGCTGTGCCCTCCTCGGCCCTTCACCAAAGCGTACAGACTGCTTACAGCCTGCACGTGGCGTGAACCCAGGGCGCTTTGCACTTCTCCCCACATACTAACTACACACACGACGGTGATTAAACACCTAACTGCTGCATCCCTGTCTTCCCCACTAGATCCTAGGGTAGGGGCCACCGTGTCTCCTTCCCACCACCGTGCTCTCAGTGCTAAGCACAGATTCCCACACATGGCCCACACCCATCAATATTTGCTCAGCAAATAAACGAATGCCTCTCCCACTCCAATACCCACCTCCCTGAGAGCCTATGCCCTGTTGCAGTCCTCTCTGCCCTTCAAAGTGACCCAAGTTCATTTAAATTTAGCTTTAAAAATATGCTCAAAAAAGGTGGAGCAAAAACCCCTGCTGCAACCTGCCTTATGGACCCGCCTCTCAATGAGGCCCTGCGGCTGTCGGGTAATAGTACCCCAGCTGCCTTTATACTTGCTATCAAGTATAAAGACTTGATACTTGATACTTGGACACTGCCTCATTTATTCTCCACAATGGCTTCATTTTAGAGACTCTCAGGCTCAGGGTTGGACCTCTTATGTAAGGTCACACAGCTAAGAGGGCATACTGGGAAATATGTTTGGTCTGTGTACCCTATTCCTGGGGCAGCGCTCCTAAAACCCTTGGAATTTCCTGAGTAATAGGAGTATCTTTTGCTCTTCACTTTTTGATCACACCTGAGTTTATGCTAACGAGGTGACACAGGTGGAGCCCCCAGATAGCCTCAGGATGGGGCTTTCAGGGCGGGGAAACTTCAGCCCTACTCACGGACCCCTCAATAGGGCAGTGGGGACCGCAGATGGAGCCCCATAAAACCTTTGAACCAAGAGATGTGCTTCCTGGTTGGTGATGGTGGAGAGGTGCTGGGAGGGTGCTATGGCAGAGAGAGCACGCGAGCCCCCCCCTCCCCCCCGCAAAAGACCTAGGCATGTCTTCCCCCTGGAGGGGGGTCTGAGGGGGTGGTGCATCCCCCCCACCCCTAGGGGGGTTGCATTCTTGGGATAAACCAGTAACAGCTAGTCAAGTGTTTTCTCTGAGTTCTGTGAACGGTTTAAGCAGATCATCAGGGGCGCCTGCTTGGCTTGGTGGCTGAGCACCTGCGTTGAGCCCAGGGCATGACTCCGGGACCTGGGATCGAGTTCCCGGGGGCCTGCTTCTCCCTCTGCCTGGGTCTCTGCCTGTCTTTGTGTGTCTCTTGTAAAGAAATTAAAGGCTTAGCAGATCCTCAAACCCGCATTGGAGGCAGTCCGCCGGGAGTGTAGGTGACCGCTGGTGCCCACGACTGGTTCCACTGAGGCTGAGCCCTCCCCCCATGGGCCAGGATGTGCCTGCCCCCAGACAGCCCATCAAGGAGGGGGCGCGGGTCCTCGGGGAGAAGCCCCCGTGGGGAGTCAGGGCTGCTCTGCTCCACCGGGAGGAACCAGGCCCAGGGCCCGGACACTAGGCCTGTAAACGTCTGGCTGTGGCTTTGCCACCTGCAAAGTCCTCCTGGCTTAGGTCTCTAAGCGCCGCGCCCATGCTTCTTGGCCTGGGACTAGAGGCCTTCCCAGGCTGTCAGCCGGGAGACCACACTTCTTTGCCAGCTCTCAGCCCTGTCCTACCTGAGGAACCTCAGCACCAGGGCAGCAGCAATCACCACCAGTCCCTGCTGCCCCGGCTGATGAGCAAAGGGAAGAGGTCTCCCCACTTCCTGGAAACACCAATGCCCCTCCCCTGACCCTGTAGGTCCTCACTACTACAAAGCCCGCAGCTAAAAAAAAAAAAAAAGAAGAAGCGAGAACCTATAAGGGACAGAGATTTTTCACCCACACAGCCTCCTTGGATGTATCTTCGCAATTGCGTTGCACGAATGTTTCCAGGAGAATCTGTTTAAATTCTAAACACATTTTCCCTTGGCACTTGAAGCCAGGTTCCAGACGAGGGAAGCAGCTGAATACTAATTACTTGTAGCCAAGGACATTTAAAGACCAATCTTTCACTTCTTTTCACAACTTGAATCATCTGTTCCTAATGCGATTTGCCCAACCCCCTTTACAGAAAACAAGTTAATAAACCAGCAAAATCCACAGAGAGGATGAATTAAATGAAATTAACAAGCTTGCTTTCCTTCCTTCATTTATTTGACAAATATTTACTGGATGCTTCCCATCCCCAGGCAGTGGGCTAAATGCTGGGGAGAGAGCGATGAGCAAACACTGGCAGGGTGCCTCCCCCCAGGTGCTGAAGTCTAGTAAGAGAGGAGGCATGAAGGAAATAATCACACCAACGAACATAAAACTGCAATTCTGGGGGCCCAACAGGAGAGAGGTTAGGCCTGCGGTCTAATGAGTGCATTTCACGGGGATCTGAGCTAGTCACCAGGCTGGGAAGACTGCCCTGAGGACAAGACCCTAGATGCATCAGGAGCTAAGTGGGCCAGGGGGCCAGGGGGACACTTGCTAGCCAGATGCACTTTCCAAGGAAGGGAACATGGCCAGGTCAAGGGAGCTTCAGAAAGTCAGTAGGACTGGAGGAGTAAATGGTCTAAGATGAGGCCAGGGACCTGGGCAGGGGCCAGGCCACCAGGTACGGGGTGAGCTGTGCTGGGCGAGTTTGTCACTAAGCCCAAGAGCATGGGGAGACACTGAAGGGCTTTGATCACCCGCGTGCCACAATGAAACTGTTGCCTCCAAAACAGTACTCTCATGGTAGCAGAATGAGTAATATGGGTCATGCTGTACTTTTCATCTGAAATAGGAAAGATTAAAAAAATGAAATAGGAAAGAGTATGAATTATTATCTCTTCTAGAGATGACAGTAATGACATGTTGAGAAGGAAAGTGACTTGTCCACTCGTAGCACACTAGAAGCTAAAACATGGAACTCTTGTCCCATGTTCCCAAGTCTCTAAACACCCAGTTTTTAAAAAGTAGATTGAAAAATCTGTCAATTGGGACGCCTGGGTGGCTCAGTGGTTGAGCATCGGCATTCGGCTCAGGGTATGATCCTGGAACTCCAGGATTGAATCCCACATCGGGCTCCCCACAGGGAGCCTACCTCTCCCTTGGCCTCTGTCTCTGCCTCTCTGTGTCTCATGAATAAATAAAATCTTTTAAAAAAAGAAAAAAATCTGTCAATTATCATATTAGATATGACCTCTCAACTTATGCATTTGACATGCTAAGTTGTGACATCCCGTGGCTATAAAGGACTCAGCCAGGGGCCAGAAATATAAGCCACCTGTCGTCCACTCCTAGGAGTGGTTATGTCTTACTCCCTCTTCTCTCCACACACTGGACCTATTTCTCCTCCCTTTCTCTGCTCTAAGTCACCCGAACTTCTTCACTGCTGTGTTACTCCTTAATACAAGTCTAAATCGTCCTAGACCACTGAGTGATAAACAGTGGGGAAAAAAAGACCCAGGGCCCCCAATGAACTAGCACAGACTGGCAAATGTTTCATATGCCAAGGAGATAACATACAAAACTAAAACTTTTAGCAGAAGAATGGAAATTATTTCTTTGAAGAAGAGCCAATGGGAGCTCTAGAACTGAAAATACAATGCCCAAAATTAAGAAGATTCTATGGATAGGCTTAAGAGAAAGTTAGGAAATCAAAAAATACAGAGAGGGGGGAAGCAAAGCATAATAAGAAGGCACAGAGCAACAAGAACATGGAAAGCACAACAGAGTAGGTGACTCAGAGGATACACTGAGAATGTCTGGTGTATGTACATACAAAATTCGAGGAGAGACGAGAATGAGGGAAATGTGATATTTAAGAAATAATGGCTAAGAAGTTTCCAAAAATGGTGAAGATCAAACTTCAAAGTCGGAAAACCCCGAGAATTCCAGCAGGATAAACAAACAACAAAAAAAAGAAACCCTTCCCTAGGCACACCATAATGAAACAGATGAAAGTCAAAGACAAAAGGAGTCTCTTGAATACAGCAAGAGGAAAAAAAAGGCATATTATCTTAAAAAGACCTAAAATAAAATGTCAACTGACTTCTCACTGGGGAACAATAGAGTGGTATCTTTAAAGTGTTTAGAAACAGGGATGCCTGGGTGGCTCAACAGTTGAGCATCTGCCTTTGGCTCGGGGCATCATCCCAGGGTCCCAGGATCAAGTCCCACATCAGGCTCCCTGCATGGAGCCTGCTCTCCCTCTATGTCTCTGCCTCTCTCTCTCTCTGTCTCTCATGAATAAATAAATAAATAAAATCTCTTTTTAAAAAGTGCTTAGAAGCAGCACACATATACTAAGTCAGGAATAAAAAAGCAGCAGCAAAGTCCCACACATATTAAAAATATACTATGAAGGTATTAGAAACAACCCTGTGAAAGGTTGGATGGATGGTCAACTTATCAGAGGAATAAAGCTTACCCAAACTGGCACAATAAAGTAGAAAATACAGCCATGTTACTATTAAAGTAATTGAATACATAATTTAAACTCCCTCAAAAAGAAAATCCTGGTCCAGATATATTCACTGATATTTCCAAACACTTGGAAAAGAAATAACAACGTTTACACAAACTCCGGGGGGGGGGGGGGGGGGAGGCAATCACAAACTTGTTTTTTTGACCATAATCTAAAACTTCTTAAGAATATTACAAGAATGGAAAATTTCAGAACATTCTTACTCATGAACACACAGAACCTTAAAGCCAATTGAACAGTATATATAAAGAAATTAACACATTATAGCCAAGGTAGGCTCCTTCCAGGAACACTGGGTTTGTGTAACCTTCAAAAACCAGCGAGTCATAATCACATGACATCTCAATAGATGCAGGAAAGACATAAAATTCAACATACATTCATCATTATAAAAACAAGCCCATAGAAGACTAGGAATAGAAGCTAACTCTGTTTTTATATTTAAAAAGCATCTACTAAAAACATTGTTGGTAACAAAATTACACACTTTCCTTCTGAGATCAGGAATGAGTGCCCACCATCACCACACTCCTATTCAATGCCCTACCAGAGGGCCTAACAGCAGTAAATCAAGAAAAATGGAGAAAGGATAGCATTGGAAAGAAAGAAAGAAAACTGTCATCATTCTCCCTGACTACATGATCGATTTATGTCCCCAAAAAATTACAGCTGAACTATTAAGAGCTAGTTTGTGAATTTAACAAGGTCTGGAACTACAAGGATACTTTTTTTTTTAAGTTATTTCTACGTAACTGTAGTAAATAATTAGAAAATGAAAATTTTAATATACCTTTAACTTCTTTATGCTTGATCTTTGTGAATGTATTATCCAGTCCACACCCCCACCCCGAAAAAAGTTTTTGATTAAACAGTCTTTTGTTGTGGAAAAAGAAGATAAATTTTAACAATAGCATCAAACACACTTATACACACACACACACACACACACACACACATCCTAATCTATAGGATAACAGCAGCCACTTGAGCTTAAAACTCTGCACACAACCTCCCCCAAACTGCCTAAGATCAAGGAGTAAAAATAAACCACACATGCCTTCAGCATTACCAGAATTGAGAGGAACTTCAAGTTATGCAGAGAAATATGCACCAAATGGCAACAGACTGGGTGACGGGCACTGAGGGGGGCACTTGATGGGATGAGCACTGGGTGTTATGCTATATGTTGGTAAATTGAACTCCAATAAAAAATAAATAAAATAAAAAATAAAATAAAATAAAATAAATAAAATAAAAAAATAAAATTAAAATAAAATAAAATAAAATAAAATGGCAACAGAGCAAGTTGTGGCTGGAGCTCTGCTCGGGCTTTAAGACTTTGGGAGTAAAGAGTGGGGAGGGAAGCTTAAGAAGATGCTTGAAAAATAGGAATCCTGCGCACCGTGCAGTCACACAGGGCTCTGTACTCAGAAGGATGCACTTGGCCTAAAGTTCTGTGGTCACCATCCTGAAATTCTTCACAGGTTTATCTTTGAAGGGACACCATCAGTGTAGAATTCAGGGAGGCTCGAAGTGAGTGCAAAGAAAGTGTGTAATGCCCACAACTGGGTAGGTGAGACGAGAGCCCCAGGAGACCACGCTTCGTTGAGTCAGAACTTGCTGTGACTGCGCACAGAAGGCGGCGTGTCCGTCGTAGGGCAGGCTCACGGCCAAGGAGTCCAGGGCCACCTTCCTCCCCCTCATCCACCAACCACATAGGCCGAAAACGATGACATACAGAGAAGGGGAGAGACAGATGACCAGGGTGCCTTTTCTTGCCTTTTCTTCCCAGTCCTTCCTCACTTATCAGTAACCCCAAGAAGGGTTACTAGAACTGTTGGTCGAATGTGAGCACATTCAGAAGTGAAGCAGAAAAAGTTAGTTTTGTACAACCATCCCGCTTTCTTCCTAAGAACAAAATACACACACACGTACAGCCTAGGAAATAGTCACATCATGTGATTTGGGGGATTTCATTCAAGAGTTGCTTGATTTTTTTTTTTTAAGATTTTATTTATTTGACAGAGAGAGAGAGAGCACAAGCAGGAGAGGCAGAGGGAGAGGGAGAAGCGGGCTCCCCATTGAGCAGAGAGCCCCATGCGGGACTTGATCCCAGGACCCCAGGATGATGGCCTGAGCCAGAGGCAGATGCTGACCCTCCCAGGCGCCCCTTCACTTAGGATTTAAATGCTCTTATATTTGCATTTAAAATGGCCATTGTAAAAAAATAAAAATTAAAAAATTTTTAAAAATTAAAAAAATAAAAAGGCCATTGTGCAATATAAAGATGAACAGTAGAATTCATGCAAATAATTCAAATTTAATTTTTTTTTATTTGGGACGAGGTTAAATAGCAAATAAAAAACGCCATGGAAAAATGAGGAGATGGCAAAATCAATTCCAGGAGGATGGAAAGTAAATACAAAAGGCGAAACAAAAAAAAAAAACAAAAAAAAAAAAGGCGAAACAATAAAACTTCAAGAAGATTTCTGTGCCAGGTATGAGGCTCTTGTCTCTCAGCTCTGGATCTACTCTGCTTTGTGATTCGGGGGCTGGGACCCTACATTTCTCCTGTTAGTTGGTTTCCTGCTAGATTCCGCGTCAGGTGCTGCACGGGGGAGACTGGGAGACGGGAGAAGCCTAGAAGAGCCTTGTGCTGTTGTGCACGCGTCTCCCCAGCTGCAGCCTCCCAGGCCCCTAGCACCTGCTTCCAGGTCCGGCTCAGGGTATCCCCCCAGGCCCCTCCAGTCCCACCCCCCCCACCCCCAGGACCCAGCAGCAGCTGGAGCGCACCTGCACCTGCCTCCCCGGCTGGGCTGCCAGAATCCCTTCTCTCAAGTTCAGGTTCTGGTAACACCACCTCTTCTCTTTGCTCCCCTCCTCTTAGGGGCACCCCTGTTTTCTGAAGCCGTTATCTCCATGCTGCTGTGAGCTTCCTTGTTTGTCTTCGGGCTCTGATATCCGTGCAACCATTTCTCCTTGTGAGATCCTCTCTGTTGTACGTGGTGTCCGTTTCCTGGCTCCGCCACCACCGATACAATAACATGCAAGAAGATTTCTTTTATGACCTCAGGGGAAGGAAAGGTTTCTTAAGCAGGACACAAAGAGTGCTAAACACAAAGGAAAAAGCTATCGAAAAATAGCATTTAAAGGATTAAAAGGCAATTATACCTCAATAAAGCTGATCAAAGGGGTGAAGACTTCAAAATGTACTTCACAAAAGGTGATAGACAAATGTCCCAAAAATATACAAAAAGGCTTTCAACCTAATTTGTCATGAATGGGATGCAGATTAAACCCAAGAGGAGAGACCACTACAAACCATCCAAAAAAGCCAGAATTAAAAAGACTGGACACAGCGCCACAAACATACTGGTACACTTCGGGTGGAAGGGTAAATTAGTACCACCAGTTTGGAAAACCGTTTTGCATTACCTACCAAAATTCAATGCATGCCTATCACCAAGCAAGTTCACTCCTATTTGAAAACCCAAGTAAAATTCAGGCTCTTTTCACTGAAAGTCATGCACAGAAATGTTCATAGCAGCATTTTCGGTAATTGCCAAAAATTGGAAAACCACAAATGCCCAAAAAAATAGTAGACTGGAAAATAAATGGTGCTATATTCATATAAGAAAATACTATACAGGAAAGAGAACTAGATACAACTAATGCAACAACATGAACCTTAAAAATTTAATGTTGTGGGGGGAGAAAACAAAATCACTAAAGAAAACATACAATATGATTTATGTTTAACAAAACAAGCAGGACCAAACTATAGTGTTTAGCGACACATGCTTACACGTTAAAACTATTTTTTTGAAAAAGTAGAGGTCCTTATTATACACATATATATCTATATATAAAATCTCAGGATGGTGGTGATGTCTAGAAGGTAAGGAGTGGGTGGCACTGAAGGAGGGGCACACAGAGGGCTTCTGGGTATATATATATATATATATATATATATACACACACAACTTTGCTTTTCAATAAATTATAGAGTCATACTTTATTGTGGGGGTGCATTTCTTGATATGTGTTGTATCTCACAATTAAGAGGATGAAAATGTAGATAATACACACGTCTTAGGATCCCTGTAAGGATTTTTTTCTTTTTTTTGGATCCCTGTAAGGATTAAATGAGATAAGGTGTACAGGGAATTTTGCAAAGTACCTGACAGGTAATGAGCATTCAGTACCTGGTAGTTGTTATCCGGTGTGGTAGTACTGAGAGACAGAAGGAGCTACGAACCCAAAGCAAGGAGAAAACAAACCCTAATGAGAAGTAGTCAGAGGACCTGACATGGTTTCTAATATATGCTAAAGGCTGTAGGTAAAAGCTGAAGTGAGTTTTAAGAGTGTTTGCAGATAAATGCAAAAGACTAGGAATGCCTACCGCATTGCCTGGCTCATGAGAGTCTCTCAAAAATTATTAGAAAGATGGATGGATGGATGGATGGATGGATGGATGGATGGATGGATGGATGGATGGATGGGGAAATGAGCAGGTGGGTGAATGGGTGCATAGATCAATGGAAAGACAGGTGGGTGGCTGGATGAAGAGTAAGTGAGTGGATTGGTGGGTGAGCAGATGGTTGGGTGGATGAGTGAATGGACTGGAGGATGGGTCGATAAATTGAAACAAGAGTTGGTCTGATGCAAATCTTGCAGCTCCAAAGTGAGGAGACGTTCTTCAAGCCCTTCTCTTTGACCACAGCTTAACACCATACACAAAGCTTTTATTTCAGGCTTTGTGATTACAGGGATGTTGGTACCACTCTTGCAGACCTTTTCATGGTTCTTTTTGGTTGTTTACTGGCCAGAGGAAGGGATTATATCAACCTGGATCTAGAATACCTACCATCAAGGAGGAGGAGAGCTGATTTCACCTACAAATTAAGCGTCTGGCAGGGCTACCAATTCAGGCTGAAGGCAGAGTATTAGAATAGTTTTTATACCCAGACAGACCCCCCAGGGGGAGGGGAGGCTAAACCAATGAACATCCAAGGGATAGGGACTCAAGCATGAAGAGGAGGCACCAGGCTAAAAACATGTTTTCTTAAGACAGTCGAAAATGACAAACAGGCATCTGGAATGGAGACCACTGAAGCCACAATTTCCAGTCTAGTCTTGTACGTAATTGTAGACTTCAAAGTTTTGTCCATCGCGGGGAAACAGCACCATATGCACCAAGCGATCACTATGGCACTCGGTCCGTAAGCCTGTCTGGTTCTCAGAACTGCACACAGAGATGCCCATGGGCCACAGAGGCACACGCTCTTGTCACATGACAGAGGTCTTGTACACTGCTTTATTTTTTTTTCCTATTATAAAGCATAACGACACGCTTGCTCAGAAATCTGAACATCTCTGCCTACCCCCCCACCCCAGCCTTCCCCAGTCCCTCATGTGGTAACACAATCAACAGTTCGATCTGTTTCTTTCCAGACTTTTTTCTTTACGTGCACACAGATGCACATTTCTTTTTATTAAAAAAAAAAAAGTTATCAAAATATCTCTGTATGGTATAAGAAGCAATCTCTTTGGTCTTTGTCCCCAGTCCCTGGAACAGAGCTCCTAAAATCCTTGGAATTTCCTGAGTGATTGGAGTGCCTTTTTATGCATAAGGGACCCATTTGGATCACACCTGAGTTTATGCCAAGGAGGTGACACAAGTAGGGCCCCTAAATAGCTTCAGGATGGGGCTGCTCCCAGGCGATTACAGAATCAGAACTTCCAGCTCCTTCCACCAACCTCAGGGAAGAGGGGAGATGGGGCTGGAAATTAAGCTCTATAAAAACTCTTGCATGAGGTTTGATGAGCTTCCAGGTCAGTGAACACGTGGTGGTGCTGGGAGGGGAGCTGCACCCAGAGAGGGAACTGGAGACTCTGTGCCCCTTCCTACATCCCTCGTCCTAGGCATCTCCTCTACTGGCCTTTTCCTGAGCTGTACGCTTTATAATAAAATGGTAACGTTGGGTAAAAGTGTTTTCCTGAGCCCTGTCAGCCATCGTAACAAATTGTCAAACTTGAGTGGGTGGTCCTGAGAGCCCCAACAAGTAGCCAGTCGGCCAGAAGGACAGCTGACCCCCTGGGACTGCAGTGGGGGCTCCTGTGGGACTTAAGGAAACTGAAACTCACTCCAGAATGGAACTGAATCCCTGGAGACCCAGCTGGTTGGTGCCAGGAAACACCCTAGGATATGTTGCTTCTGAACCTGCTTTTTCGCTCAGAATTTACCATAAAATATTTTTTTTTCAATGGAAGGACTTGGCACTTCCTTCTCTTCAATAGTTGGATAGTAAAGCCAACACTAACCAAACCCTCCCTCCAATCCCTTCACCATTTCAGTGTGTGTCCCTCTAGCCACAGGCACCTGCAACTCCTTTCTTGGAAAACTTTCTGCCCTTGAGGTTCTGGAGCCATTCTACCTGTTAACACAGAGAGCTAGGAGGGGCTGTGGGACTGTGGGACCCTAGCTCCTTGCATCCAGTTGGTTCAATCTGTGCTCCAGAGCTACCCTCTCACCCACCCCCACCCCAGGGATCAATCAGTAAGTGCTGGGATTTGTCTGAAGTCATTCCCTGACTTGATTTCTTTCCCTTTCCCACTCCTGCCTCCCTCCTCCTAGGGGCCTAGGAAGGCTTCTGTAATAAATCATTAACAAATCATATGCAGACGAGTCCTCACTGCAGGCTGTTTCTGGAAAGATGATGCACCATATTCCATGGTATACAATGTGCCCTCATCGGCCCAAGTGATCTGTTAATGGACTTTCAGGTTATTTCTGAATTTGCCTATCCCAGACCGTGCCACACACATTCGTGCACACTACTTCTACAGCAGAGGTCCCTCGCGGTACCCACCCCCCACCCGGCTACGCTTACCAGTTGCTCTGGTGGTCAAGTCAGTTGTCTGGCCTCCCAACGTCAGACTTTAAAAATAAGAAGGTAAACGCCCCTGCAAGCAGCCCACTACCTTTATTAGCAACCCTGACGATAAATGACTCAGTGTGCCTGTTTATTTTTCCTGGAGTTAAGTTAGGATCAAAGAGCTCAGCCCACACTGCTTCCCGAAACACCCTACTCTCAGATTCCTAAGTAATCAATGGTTATTATCACACACCCTCCCTGGAGGCTGGTGTAGACGTTTATTCAGATCAATGACTCAGAAAGAGTCCTTTGTCTGAGAAATTACGGGGTCTTACGTCTCTCATCTCTCTCGTGTGTAACCTTCAACTAACTCCTTGGATGGTCCCAAATAAAAAAAGATGAGCTCCTGGTGCCTGAGAACTTCATTTACTGACACTACTGTGAAATTTTCTGGGAATTCCTGAAAGGAAAGGGCTCCAAGCGGGCTGGATATTTCTTTTTGAAACCATCAGCGAGGACGTATGAAAATCTGCTTGCAACTCTTCTTTAGGAAACCTTGAAAAATGAGCTCAACTGTCTTACTCTCCAGGGAATCCCCAGAATAGAGATTTCCTCCATATCCTTCTCTTTTGGCACAGAACCTCAGGCAGCAGTAATCTGGTTCCTTCCTTTTTCTCTCCTCATGGGTGAAATTATCTACCAACGTCTGAAAGGCCCCCCCTTCACCTCCGACTATGTATTTCCACTCACTGAATAAGTTCCGCATGAAGTTTCAGGATGACAAATCCCCATCACCTCCAACATGCCTGGTAGTGAGCCCCACTTCGTTCTTGCGGTTTCCCAGGGCGATCAAAGAAGTTGGTCCACTTACAACACAGCCATCGTGTGAAAAAAGAAGTGTGGTGGCTGCATCTCCCCAGTTCCATGGCAGCTTGGCCTCAGTGGGGAGTAGGAGAGAGCACTGCACACATCTTCCCAACACCCAGCCCTGGGACCAGCTGGGTACAGACACAGCCATCTCCCCTGGGTGCTAGCACTCACATCCTAGCAAGGACACTATCTTTCTTGTTTTTTTGTTTTTGTTTTTGTTTTTTTCCATCAGGGATGACAAACTTAAAACAGGTTGACTCACCTGTACTTCTCAGTCTCCTACTGACCCACCCCTTCCTGTCCTGAAAAAAAAAAAAAAATTCTTCAATTAGTCTCAGGCAGTTCACTTCCTCTGGTTGGCTGGATGCTGGGCCAAACCATCCAAGAAGGGGAGAATGAAATGTTCAGAAAGTCATCTCATTCTGATGCTGAGCCAAAGACAAAGTAAATGCTGAGGGCACAGCCCTAGAATCTCGGTGTAGAAGGGAACCCGGCGATCAGACTGCGAGGGTGTGGGGTGTGGAATACAAGTTTTCAGAGCCTCAGTGGTTTACCCCAAAGCAGGCCATTAGCAGCAAGTCAGAGATTGCAGCCTGCTTTCTCAGTTCCTGGCCTGGGGCTCTTTCCACTAGAATACATTGCTAATGTCATTAGAAGCCCAAGGAACACAAGAGAGAGAATAGTCAAGGCCCCTCTGATCACCTGCCAACATTCTCTTTTTATTATTATTACTATTATTGGTAGTATTATTATTATTATAGAATGCTGTTGTCACTTTTATTTTCACACTTAGCTAAACTAATGGCCCTGAGGGGGAAGCAGCAGTGCTTCCTTTCCCTGACTGTAGGGTCAGGCCCGCCCAAGCCACCCCCTGGACCAAGAACCCAGAGCATTGCCGGTGGGCTGATGTTCAAAACGCAGGGCCTTCACCCCATGAAATCCACGCATCCAGACTGGGCAAAGCCTGCCCATCGAACAAACCCCACTGTTTGCCTGACCTGGCGGAGTTCTGCATGCTAACCGAACAACACAAAAAAATTACTCTTTATTGCTCTCAAGTTTTCATCATTGCAAGGGGAAGACACCTGTTGAAAGCATCTTACCCGGACAAAACATATTTTGCATTTGTGTATTAAAATTGATTGATTTTTTTAAAAAAGAAGTTGATTCAATTTTATTTTATTCACATCGGGGTTAGACATATAAAGAGATGTAAATACTCCTCATGATGCTCTAAATGGGGCCCAAGAGAACTAATGGCACAAAAAAAAAAAAAAAAGGCCAGGCGAAGGGATGTCTAGGTGGCTCAGCTGTTGAGCATCTGCCTTGGGCCCAGGGCGTGATCCCGGAGTCCCAGGATCGAGTCCCAGGTTGGGCTCCCCGCATGAAGCCTGTTTCTCCCTTGGCCTGTGTTTCTACAACTTCTATTTTACACAACTTACTCTGACCTGAGAAAGTGCCAAATGGCCACAGAATCCTTGTCTCTGAGGCTCATCTTGGTCTCAGGTTAATGTGGTTACTGTCAGCCAGGTATCAGCTGCTTTCAGGAGAACCAGAGAAGTGCAGGAGCAGTAAAAGACCAGTCTGGGCCCCAGGCTGCTGGGTGGAGAGCCAGCTCCGCACCTGGATCCCCTGGATGCCCTGTCTACCTACGCCCACCAGCTTCGACTCCTAAATAGGAAGGAGCACACCGTGGGTTGACTGGCTCGAGTGGATCATCAGAAGTGGATAAAGAGGGAAGTACATGAGTTAAAAGACTATTTCTGGTCCCAAGTGAAACATGCTGCTTTTTTCTAAAGGCTGCCTAGCGACAGTGCTCTTTCCCTTGTCTTGATGGAGCACCAGCTGCCCTCCCTGCAGCTACCCCACCACCAGGCTACAGCCACGCACTTTAGCTTTCTCTTCTCTATGCCAGCAACCCAGGGAGCAGATTGTGGGAACGAAGGACGGGGGTGCTCACCCCGAGGTAACAACACGTGTCACAGAACACACCCTGCCACTGGCTGTGGGGTGACGACACCCTGTCACCCTCACGTGGAGCAAATCTGTCTGCATTAGACCACATCCTGCCACCCACAGACATCCACTTCAACACACCTGTTTGCAACTTTGCCAAGTAGCCCATTCACCTCAAACCATTTTCCCAATTTGTTTAATTTTATGAAACCACTTTAGATCTCTAGAAGGTATTTTTTTTTTGTCTTGCAATAAGCAGCCAAGCTTCAAAAGAAGGTACATAGGAAGAAACTAAAGGTCAAGGCTTTTTAAGATTTTACTATTTTTAATTATATATGTAGTGGATATAATTGTTCTCTTTGGAAGCGATCCAAATATAGATGTTTATAGAATAAAACATAAAGGTCCTGCTTTATCATCTCCACCCATTTCACCTCCAAAACTAACTTATCTCCATTAACAGTTTGATATGCATCTTTCTATATGCATAAGATTTTTTTCTCTGAAATAGCACATAACATATATAAATAGCATATACAGGACATAAATGACTCCATACTGTCAATAATATGTATTAGAGATCTTTTCAAATCTGCACATGTATATTGATCTCATTATTTTTAATTATTGCTTTCCATTGTATGACTATATCATAGTTTTTTTAGCCACTTCCATATTGATAGCCATTTAGTTGTTGCTAACCCTGTTATAACCATATTTAAATGACTTTACACATATGTGTGTGTGTGTATATATATATGTCATTCCTTAATGTAAGACTTTTCAATAATTTCCAAATTTATCCTTATTATATATGACTTTCTGTATAAATCTTTGTCTGCCTTTATATCTTGGGACAGATTTCTAGAAGCTGAATCACTGAATTGGAAGAGACAAACTTTTTAAAACAAAAGTCTTACATCCTTACTTACCTGATTACCAATCAGAAAGCATACACCACTGTTAATCACAAACAACACCAAAAAAGTCACAAGGGACACTTTTATAGACAACGATCTGGGTATCTGTTACCAATTATACCATGAGTTTTGGCATAAGTTTTCCGAACTATGTCATTCATTCTCAGATCAAAGTTCTGTGTAGGAGTCCCAAGAGCCAAAAGTATATTCTACAAATACACCAGAATAACAGCTTAAGCCAAACAGTATTATTTCTATATTAGCCATTCGGCAGGGGCAGTAGCTTCCTGTGGCCAATTACACAAAGGATACAGATTAAAAAGTTCAGGCATTGGAGTCAGACACCAATTTAAATCTTTCCCTACCTACAACTGAAGCTTTTTCTCTCATAATACCTCTCTCATTCATCAACTTCCGTTCCATTCTTACAACATCCTCCCTCCTGCCCATATCCTGGCTCTCCTAAATTTAACTCATCCTGCCTTTGCCCCCAGATGAATCTTCCCATACAGCAATTTGCATGCTTCCCTTTCCAGGGCTTCCCAGTACCTAAAAGAATTCCACTTCCTACAGGAATGTAGAAGAGACCATCACACCCACCTACCACAACACCTGGAAACAGGGAAGCAGAAAAAGAAAACTAGATAAACCAACAAACATGTATTTGTTAAAAAGCTATTAGGAAGTATGGATTCAAGGCAGTCTACAAATTAAATTGTAGAAGGAGCAAGGGTCTCCTCCCTGTAAATGTAGAAGGCACTTCATTCCGAAGGCAATGGTGGTTGGTGGATGGGTGGATGGGTCTGCCGTAGACTGAGGGAAGACGATGAATAATCCCTACAACGATTCACTGAGATAAAATATTTAGTTTGGTGGTTTCATCCAAAGTTTCCTCACATCAATTTAGACTTACATAATCTGAGAGTTGGAAAAGATACCTTGGGTTATTGTAGTTCAGTGGTTCTCAACCTTGGCTGCACATTAGAATCACCTAGGAAACTTGAAAGAACAGCCATGGAGGGGGAGGAGGTGCAGGGGCAAGGGTGCATCCAGACCAATTAAAACAAAACCTCTGTGGTTAAGGACCAGACCTCAGCACTCAGTAAAGTTCACAAGGTGATTCTGGTGTGCGGCCAAAATTAAGAGGCACTGTCTTAGTTCAACATGCTCATATGATCCCTTATGGCTTAGGTTAGATTTTTATGTGTTACACTATTTTATCTCCTTCCCAATTTTGAGGGCTCAGGCAATATATAAGCCATCTTTATATCTTTCATAGCATTCAACATAGACTTTACCAAAGCCAGTAGAAGAAGGAAATAATAAAAATAAGAGCAGAAATAAATGAAATAGAGACTTAAAAAATAATAGAACAGATCAATAAAACCAGGCACTGGTTCTTTGATAAACCTTCAACCAGACTCATTATAAAAAGAAGAGAGAAGACTCAAATAAATAAAACCAGAAATGAAGGAGAAATAAGTACCAACAGCACAGGAATACAAAGGATTATAAGAGAATATTATAGAAAATTATATGCCAACAAATTGGACAATCTAGAAGAAATGGATAAATTCCTAGAAACATATAACCTTCTAAAAGTAAATCAGAAAGAAATTGAAAAATTTGAACAGACCTATTACTAGCAATGAATTTGGATCAGTAATCAAAAAAACTCTCAACAAACAAAAGTCTGGGACCAGACAGCTTCAGAAGTGAGTTCTATCAAACATTTAAAGAAGAATTAACATGTATTTTTTTCAAACTATTCCAATATTAGAAGAGGAAGGAAAGCTTCCAAATTCATTCCAGAGGTGAGCATTATCCTGATATGAAAACTAGATAAAGACACTACAAAAAAAAAAAACTACAGACCAATATCTCTGATGAACATAGATGCAAAAATCCTCAACAATATACTGGCAAAATGATTCTAGCAACACATTTTTAAAAAAATCATTCACCACATCAAGTGAGATTTATTCCAGGAATGAAAGGGTGGTTCACTACTCACAAATCAATCAACATGATGCATCACAAGAAAAAGGGTTAAAAATATATGATTATCTCAATATATGCAGAAAAAGCATTTGAGAAAGCACAACATTCGTTTATAATAAAAACTCTCAACACAACAGGTTTAGAGGGATGTACCTCAACATAATAAAGGCCATATATATATAAAAGCACAGCTAACATGATACCTAATCATGAAAAATTGAGAGATTTTCCTCTAAAGTCAATAGCAAGAAAAAGATGTCTACTCTCACCACTTTTACTCAACATAGTACCAAAAGTCCTAGCCACAGCAATCAGACAAGAAAGATAAATAAATAGCATCCAAATTGGTAAGAAAGAAGCAAAACTGTCACTATTTGCAGATGACATGACATCATGTATAGAAAACCCTAAAGACTCCACCAAAAAACCACTAGAACTGATAAATTCAAGAAAGTCACAGGATACAAAATTTATATAGAGAGATATGTTGCATTTCTATACACTAATAATGAAGCAGCAGAAAGAGAAATTTAGAAAACAATCCCATTGATGATAGCACTAAAAAGAATACCTAGGAATAAACTTAAGCAAGGAGGTAAAAGATCTGTACTTTGAAAACTATAAAAGAAAGAAATTGAAGATGACATAAACAAATGGAAAGATAGTTCATGCGCATGGATTGGAAGAACAAATATTGTTAAGATGTCCATACTTACCCAGAGTAATCTACAGATTCAATGCCATCCCTATCAAAATACCAACAGCATTTTTCACAGAACTAGAACAAATAATCCTAAAATTTATATGGAACCACAAAAAACCTTGAATAGCCAAAGCCATATTGAAAAAGAAGAGCAAAACTAGAAGTATCATAATCCCAGACTTTAAGATATACTAGAAGACTGCAGCGATTGAAAGTGTATGGTACTAGCACAAAAATAGATACATAGATCAATGGAACAGAATAAAGAGTCCAAAAATAAACCTATGATTATATGGCAAATTAATCTATGACAAAAGAGGCAAGAATATTTCATGGGAAAATGACAGTCTCTTCAACAAATGGTGGTGGGAAACTGGGACAGCTATATGCAAAAGATTGAACCTGGACCACTTTCTTACACCATATACAAAAGCAAACTCAAGATGAATTAAAGACTTAAATGTGAGACCTGAAACCACAAAATTCCTAGAAGAAAACATAGACAGTAATTTCTTTAACATTGGCCATAGAAACATTTTTCTAGATGTATCTTCTCCGGCAAGGGAAACAAAGGCAAAATTAAACTATTGGGACTACACCAAGATAAAAAGCTTCTGCACAGTGAAGGAAACCATTAAAAAAAGACAAGCTACTGAATGGAAGATTATATTTGCAAATGATATATGGGATAAGGGGGTTAATATTCATTTTATAAAGAACTCATGCAACTTAACACCAAAAAAGCAAATAACCCAATAAAAAAATACACAGACCTGAATAGACATTTTTCCAAAGAAGACATACACATGGCCAACAAACACATGAAAAGGTGCTCAACACCACTATCGGGAAAATGCAAATTAAAACCACAATAAGGTATCACTTTACACCTGTCAGAATGGCTAAAATCAAAAACACAAGAAATAACAAGTGTTGGCAAGGATGTGGAGAAAAAGAAACCCTCATGCACTGTTGGTGGGAATGCAAATTGGTGCAGCCACTGTGGTTCCTCAAAAAATTAAAAATAATCATATGATCCAGTAATTCCACTATTGGCTATTTACCCAAAGAAAATGAAAACACTAGTCAAAAAGATATATGCACCCCTATGTTTACTGCAGCATTATTTACAATAGCCAAGGTCTGGGAGCAGCCCAAGTGCCCATCAATAGATGAATGGATAAAGAAGACATGGTATATATACTCAATGGAGTAGTACTCAACCATAAGAAAGAATGACACTTGCCATTTGCAATGACATGGATGGAGCCAGAGAGTATAATGCTAAGTGAAGCAAGTAACTCAGAGAAAGACAAATACCATAGGATTTCACTTGTATGTGGAATTTGAGCAAGAAAAGAAATAAAGAAAAAGAGACAAACAAAAAAGACCATTAAATACAGAGAACGAAGTAGTAGTTGCTGATGGGAGGTAGGTGGGAGGATGGGGTGAAATAGATAAAGGGGCTTGATGATGAACACTTGATGAGCACTGAGGAATGTATGGAATTGTTGAATCATTATATTGTATACCTGAAACTAATATAACATTGTGTGTTAAATACACTCAAAATTTTAAAAAATAAAAAAAATTTTAAATTATTAAAGTGATAAATAAAGACAGTGCTTTACATATAATAGGGATTCAATAAATGTTTTCAAGGTGACTGATTAAACACACTCCCATGAGAGTTAGTCTTTAGGAACTCAACATCAGGAACCAAATGCATGTTTTTAAACTTAAAAAACATTAAAATTATAATTTATTAAAATTATAAATGTAACACTTTAAGTAAGTAAAGAGAGAGAATGGTATTACCATGCCAGAAAAATTCAGACCTTACACTACCGGCTCAGGAAAGTGAAAGTGACTAGTGACTACATTTCCATGGAAATCACATGAACAGAAATGAAAGGAAAGGTCCATTTTCCCATCTCACAATCTTGTTCCCACAGGGTTTCTCCTCTTTCTGGAAACTCACTGACTTTTCTCTAATCAAGTCGGATCCAGCAAAAGAACAAAGGCGTTGGCTTTAAGGCCACCTGGTAACTGTGGTTCCCTGCTTTCATTCCCCTTCTACCCATGACCATCTGTGTGATCTGGGGCAAATTATTCAAGTTCTCAAAATTATTTAACCTTTGAGCCAGACTTCTCTCATACATGTTGTTAAAAGATAAGCTGAGGCCTATTACAATTTTTGAGAGTTTGAGCAAAAATCCATTCATATAGGACAGCATCCAATCTAGAAGATAAAGAGGAATTCTGAGTTGCTGCGCAAAATGAAAGACTTTTATAGGCAGAGGGGAGTGGGAACAAGGCTGTACTAAGCCAAAAAAAAAAAAAATGCATGTTGTTTATTGCAAGGTCACTTTCCTCAGGAGGTGGCAGGGGTCTATCACGCGCATGACCTAGCCAGTGCTGATCGGAAGATTCTTGACCCGCAAATTTAGGATTCCATTTCTGGGAGAGCCCGAGCTGTAATTAAGTTAAGTCTTGCTTTGGTGACATGGAGCTTAGCACAACTGACTCCCCTTGGAAGCTGTTATCTTGTTTTTAACAATATAAAATAGAAAAGGAACAGAGAAGTAGCTCATTAAGCTATGGAGAAGATTGGGTGCAATGTCCTAAAATTAAACATCTAGCCCAGAGTAGGCATCAGACAGTACTTCTGATTGTTCTTTGGGACCATTTTTCATATGTTCTCTGGTAAGAAAATCAAGTTCGCGCTTCTAGTGATTCCCAGAACTGTCTGAGCACCCAACCTGACCGCTGAAGAGATAGGAGATATGCCTGCCCAAAGCAGAAAGGTTCAATTAGGAAAGGCCTGGAAGATAAAACATCACAGCAGTGGAATGAGAACAGAGCTCCAGACGGGCCAGGAAAAGAGAGATGGTTTTTTCTCCTAATGAAGGGAGAGAGCTGAACTCTTGAACCAACTAGATGTGTTTTCCTTTGTTTTGCCTTCCCCTGGACTAACCCAGAGCAGTGGGCGGATGGAGGTCATTGCCTATTTCCTCCCGGTTGTTTTCATAGACCTACATTTTGAGAGGGCTAATTGTTGGAGTCCTCTTCCTTCTTCCCCACAAAGAAAAGAGCTTTGTGCAGCAATTAAATCAGGCTGTCTGAGATGCGAAGCCCCTCACATCAGAGGCTCGAGGTTTGGCCCCCAAAGTAAAAGAAATGCTGCCTCTTTTTTATTGAGCTGACGATGTTTTCTCCCCCAGAGACCAAACTAGACTTTTCCACCCGAAAAAAAAAAAAAAAAAACCACCGGTCCCACTGTGACACATAGCAGGAGGTGAGGCCCTGCTGGCAGAGCAGGGCAGGAAGGCCACCATTTAGACATCTTGTTTCTACTTCCAGTGAACCAATGCAAGCAGATTGCCTCCGGTTTATCCATATAACCGCCTCGGGTCTCTCCCTTCCCTTGTTCTCTCAAATATCAGACTCCTAAGGAAGGGTAACCCCACCATCCACTGGTTACCCATGCTGGCTAGCTGTTGCCACCTCAACAAAAGTTCTGGGCACCCGACTTTGCAAAACTGATGTATTCTTCTTCAGCATGCTGGAGCCCCTAAGAACTTCTTGTCATTCTTTTAAGTGATTGTCTGCTCTGAGATGAAATGGTTGTGTTCTGTGGTTTTAATCTTTTTTTTTTTTTTAAGATTTTATTTATTTATTCATGAGAAGCACAGAGAGAGGCAGAGACACAGGCAGAGGGAGAAGCAGGCTCCATGCAGGGACTCGATCCCAGAACCCCGGGGTCACACCCTGAGCTGGAGACAAGATGCTCAGCCACTGAACCCCCCAGGCTCCCTACACTTCTCTTTGATAAGAACTAATGCTTTTCTCCTGCAACTCCTATAAAAGTTCCTCCTGGCATGTAGCACGGTGTTGGGCCATAATGGGAACTCCATGAATTTGGAGTGAGTGAGTAAATGAACCTGATTTGAGGCCACTCTTGGCACTTGGGCACAGTGCCATCCTCAGGACATGGGGCCCCAGACGGCAGGGCGATACACCTTTGTCCTTACCTGCTCCACCCTAATCCTTTGTGAGCTGTGGATTTAAAAGACCCAGAGTGACTTGTCCACGTACAATCTGCTGGCCCACCATGTGCTACAGAGCCCAGATTCTTGACTGGGCTAGGGTGTACTTTCGGGTCCAACTGACCCAGAACACCTGCCGAGTGCAGCTTTTCCCAGGTGCTGGGCCCACACTGTCAGGCGTGGTCTGAATTGGAATACAGTTCATGTCCTTCTGAGACAGAGTGAGCAAGCAGATTGCTCCAGGGACACCGTAGTGTCCCCAGGAATTCCCTTCCACTCGGACCAACTCCGCCTTCCTGTGGCCCGTGGTGGTCCAGCTCCCTCGGAGAGCTGGGTCAGGGGGTCCCTAAACCTGCTTCACTGAGTCGCCTGTGTCTAGTGCTTTGTTAGTCCGGGTAAGGGATCGGAGGCCCAGAAAGGCCTGCGCAGCTGAGCTGAGGTCGCCCTGTCCCCTGATGCGCAGAAGAAACAGAGCCAACCCTTCAACTCCCCAGCCCTGAGGTTATAAAATGAAGACTAATGGTTTATGTCGCACCTTCTTCCCCATTCCGCGTAGTCGAGGTGCAAAGTGAATTAGAAAAAGAGAATAGGCCCCGGTAGGAAAACGTACCTGCTTCTAGGGCTCCGGTGTGCAAAGGACATCGAATGACAGGGCCCAAAGGCCAGCCTGCTCAGAGGGGCCACGTCCTCGCTGCCTGGCAGAAGGGAAGGAGGCTTTTCCCGAATCCGTCACGGGGGGTTACTTCTCCCTCCTTGTGTGTGACTCTCTCTCTACTTGTCGTTCCTCAGACACTGCATCCACTGATGCCTTCTGGAATTTAAGAACAACAGAAAGAAGTCTGGGACCAAGCTTCCCTCAAGTCTTGGACAAAAGATGCTAAGTGTGTTGTGCTGAGACCAGCAGGTGCTCCATTTCCAAACATGTGTGAAGGAATCTCTCTCTCCCTTCTCTTTCCCGTTCTCTGAAGCTCTTGCCTCCCTCTCCACACAGCTACCTTGGCTGTTCTGGAACTTCACGGACCTGAGCATCCCTAGAGAATCCATTAGATTGCTGCTAGCTCTGATACCTACCACACTTAGCCTTGCACGTCACAGGCGGTCCACAGGGGCTTGCCCCGGGGCTAACCCCCCCACCCCCCGTCACATGGGAAGGCCTCACGGAATAGCTAAAACCGAACCCCTCCAGGCTGCACAGTCACCAAACATGCTTTTTTTTTTTTTTCAAGATTTTATTTACTTATTCATGAGAGACATAGAGAGGCAGAGACACAGGCAGAGGGAGAAGCAGGCTCCATGCAGGGAGCCCGACGTGGGACTCGATCCCAGGACTCCAGGGTCATGCCCTGGGCTGAAGGCAGTGCTAAACCGCTGAGCCACCCAGGGATTCCCCCGAACGTACTATTTATAAAAACATTTTCTGGAGCACCTGGGTGGCTCAGTGGTTGAGCATCTGCCTTCAGTTCAGGTCGTGACCCTGGGGTCCTGGGATCGAGTCCCACATCAGGCTCCCCACATGGAGCCTGCTTCTCCCTTTGCCTGTGTCTCTGCCTCTCTCTCTGTATGTCTCTGATGAATAAATATAATCTTTAAAAATAATTAAAAAGATAAAAAACCGTTTTCAGTGCATTACCATGAGAATATTTTCAACCTACAGGCTTCATCTGAACAGCCAAGTGAAATCTTGCCATACTAGTTAAGCCATTTGAGGAAAATATGAGCCAGGATGGTGCTGACTTGTAGGTCAGAGTGGAAACCCAGGGATCCACCTCTTGCCCAGTCAGGTATATTAGGTGCTTAATATTCTGGGTGGTGGAGGCCTGTCGTTCATGGAAATTGAAGAACTACAAAGCTGGTAAGAAACATACAAACTCATCTACGGGGACACCTGGGTGGCTCCGCAGTTGAGAGTCTGCCTTCGGCCCAGGACATGATCCTGGGATCCTGGGGTCGAGTCCCACATTGGGCTCCCTGCATGGAGCCTGCTTCTCCCTCTGCCTGTGTCTCTGCCTCTCTGTGTCTCTCATGAATAAATAAATAAAATCTTAAAAAAAAAAAAACCTCATCTATGAAGGAAGATCTGTGATTCCATAGTGATATAAACACACAGTTGAATTAAAAACAAAAATAGGGAAAAGGCAAAATTTTCCTTAGGAAAGAATTACTCATAATAAGTGTAAAAGGAATAAGGAAAATTTAAAAATTGCCATTAGACCATCATAGTATTTGCTGCAAGGAAAATAGGCTCATGGGCACTAAAATCAGAGGCTGAAACTTTAAGAACCAAAATCTTTGTATGTCCTCAAAGTATCTCTCCCAATATACATATTAATTACTGCGGTGGTTTTAACATATGTCCACAAATTCTTTGATACTCCTCCCTGCTGGAAGTGGAGCTAATGGTCTTCCTCGCATGGGAACTGTGACTCATTGCCAAATAACTAAACATTGAGAGGGAAAAATACTAATTCGACAGTGGCAAAAACCGGCAGATGCCACCTTCCAAGTCATGGGTTAACATTACCAGTAGTAAGTCCTATTGTTGTCACATCTTCCCCCACACAGGGTGTGATGAGAGAGTCACCTCACCTCTGCACGCCTCTTCCCCAAAATGCATAACCTTAATCCAATCACCAGAAAACACCAGATAAGCCCCAAATAAGGAACATTCTACAGGACACCTGACAAGCACTCTTCAAAGGCATCAAGGCCATGAGAGAAGAGGAGAGACAGATTATCACAGATGGGTTGAGGTTTAGGAGACAGCAGAGCAAAATGCAATGCGCCATCCTGACCCGGCATGCTGGAACCAAAAATAAAAAAAGGACACTATTGGAAAAACTGGGGAAAATTCAAACAAAGTCTGTAGTTTTAATAGTATTGTATTAATGTTAATTCTTAGTTTTGATGACTGTGCCGTATGTTTGTAAGATGTTAACATTCGGGAAGACGGATGAAGGGCATATGGGGACTCTCTGTACTATCTTTGCAACTCTTCTGTAAATCTAAAACTATTTAAAATTTAAAAGTCTTTTAGGGGCGCTTGGGTGGTTCAGCCAGTGAAGCATCGGACTCGATTTCGGCTCAGGTCATGATCTCAGGGTCATGAGCTCCAGCCCTGCATTGGGCTCCATGGTCAGTGGGGAGTCTGCTTGACATTCTCTCTCTCCCCTTCCCTCTGCCCCTCTCCCTCCACTCTTTCTCTCTCTCTCTCTGATAAATAAATCGTTTGACAAAGTTTTAAAGAGATTGGTGTCTAAGCTCTTCATTTTATATATAAATCTAGGTAGGGGTCCTAAGCTTAAAAATGTCCAGCATCCTAGAAGCAGGCACATGGTAAGTGTTTGATGAATTTTTAATTATGTGGATTTTATTCTAATAGCTAGTGAGTAAACAGCCTTCAGAACCCAGGTGTCCTGGGCAGGTCCAAACAAATGATGACTCTGTAAAGTAAGGATAGTCATGTTTTTTAAGTTTTGTTTTTAAAAGATAAAACAAAGTAAAAATCAGAAGTAGCTTCATTGCTTCTACTAGCCATCAAGTTCCGATTTTCTCTACATACACTTCATGATAAAGAAAGGCAGGCATATCTAAAATCTAGTCTGTCGGGCCATGGGCACAGAATTTTAATTTTTGTTAATAGGAGGTAGACATTACTGCACAGAATATAAAATATAGGGAGGATTGGCAGTAATCAGAATAAATATTTTATCATGATTTGATATCACAGGTTTTAGTCTCACCTTAAATGGCAGAGACTCTTCAAGAATTCATGAAATCCTTTAAGAAGAAACTATTTTACACATTTTCTATATCTACGTGTTCATGTTATCACCCTTTCCGTTTTGTGAGAAACACTGGACAGAGCTTTGTCTTTTCTAGTCCTTGTTGGTCTATCAATTTAAAAGCCAACTCTGTAGACATCTTCGGAGTTTAGTTTTGTAACAAAAACCGTTTGAATAATTAGACCTTTATATTCCTGAAGATGAAATGAACCTGTAATCTTTTATCCTATTTGGCTCAATAAAACTGTTCAGAAGATCAAAAGTGGTAAAGACAATGTGAAAAGTTAACTTTTGCGGGGATCTGTGGGTGGCTCAGCGGTTTAGGGCCTGCCTTCAGCTCAGGACATGATCCTGGAGTTGAGTCCCACGTCGGGCTCCCTGCATGGAGCCTGCTTCTCCCTCTGCCTGTGTCTCTGCCTGTCTCTGTCTCTCATGAATAAATAAAATCTTTTTTTAAAAAGTTAACTTTTAAAAATATTGATGTTGGACATTATTTTACTGAACATTTCAGGGAGTAACTGCTTCCGACTTCGACTTGAGAAAACACTTTTTTGTTTGCAAGACTATTATAAGAATATCGCAAAATTGCAGGAATAAGAAGAGAACCACAGCAAACTATATGCTTTTACCAGATGTACTTATTGTCAACACTGTACTCCATTTGCTTTACTATTCATTCTGTGCATGTGTGTGTGTGTGAATTTAGCTCAATCATTTTAGAGTAAGTTGTAGGTATGGAGACATCACGGTCCTGGAGCTTCTGTAGCATAACAGATGACAAGAGAAGTTTTTATCTGTGGGGATTTTTCCAATGTTTTCTGAAAATACTTTTAGTTCTAGAAAACATTTCCATCACATTTTAAAGAATATGTATGGCTAACCTATATTGTTGTTCCAACTATTTAAAGGTACTTTTCTTTCCAGCTCGAGAATATTGAGAATGTTGTTCGTGTTTTTACGTTTTTAATTTTTAGCATTCGATATTTCTTTCTGATATTCTCTGCTTTGCTTTCAAGGGGAACTCTCTCACAAGAAGGCTATATCCTCCGATACTAGCAGAGAAATAGAAGAGGGCAAGACACTGAGACAAAATTATCATCTCTACCACTTCATTCTACCATATATTATTTGGAATAATATATCAAAATGACTCTCCCTGTAAAAAAAAAATGCATATGGCACAAAAATCCTTAAACTCTGTGTGTATTCTTTTGCAGATCCGATCTGAGAATGCACCTCTTGTCTATCTCAAATCTCACTTAGCTGCATGGCCCCCAGGACATAAGAAAATTCTAGGGCACAAAACAAAGAATAAGACTCCCTTAATTATTCAATGAAGGTAGCATAAACCGGGGATTTCAAGATCTGAGCTGGCTAGAAAGTATTGCTATTTCCCCTACTTCTTAGAAGGCCTTCCCTAAATCCCCAGGGGCAACCCTGTACCAGTTTAAAGGCCACTTTGCTAAACAAATCATGGTTGTCTGAGAAAAGAAGGGATTCAACTGGGGGAAGACCAACTGGTCCCAGATTCTGCAAAAGCAGTCAGGGACACAGGCCATCCCCACCTGACTCCTGGGATCAGAGGGAAGTGCAGAGTTGCATGGGTTCCATTTTGCCCATTGGTTAGTGGCTATAGTTAGAGCATCTAACAAATACTGTATGATCAGAATGGTGGCTGAGAATATGATGTGTGATCAATCAAGTGAAAAACAATTTGGTTGACAAAGACAAAAAGGTAGGAAGTAACCTGAAACAGAAGGATGAGAGACCCCACAAGATGGTCCTTTCCTCACTCATTCACCATCATCTTATTCATTCTGTGGTTGGTTACTGAGTACTTAACACACACACACACACACACACACACACAGAGTCCACTCATTCTGCTCCTCTGGAGAATAACCCTGACACCTCCACATTCCATACTCTGAGAGCACCCCACACTCAGCTTCATGTTGTCATATGGCTACATAATAGTCTGTTTATAATCTGTACACTTTATGTATATGTATTTATATATATATATTTGAAGGGGGGGGGGGGAGCTAACAAATCCCAAGATATGCAGGACCAGTCAGCAAGCTAGAGACCCAAAAGAGCTGATGGAGGTCAGCCTTTCGTTTTATTCAGGCCTTCAGCAGATTTGGTGAGGCCCATCCATATGAGGCAGGGCAATCTGCTTTATGCCATTTACCCATTTAGATGTTAATCTCATCCAAAAACACTCTTGCAAAACAACAACAACAAACAACGCCCTTGCAGATATTTAATATCTGGGCATCCTATGGCCCAGTCGATACATAAAATTAACCATCACAAAGGTGAAGGGAAGACAGACCCAAAGACTGACATCTCAGATTGAATCTTAAAGGATTAATGGGACTTGGTGGAATTGGAGGGAAATATTTGTGATCCCGCCAGAGAGGAGAAAGTGGAGAGGTTCAAGAATGGAGGGCATGGCTCAGGATGGTGACAGTTGGGATGGCAATGTCTGGAGGTCATGAGGGCGGGATTAAGAGGTAAGCAGAGGGTCCTTGGCTTGGGGAATTTGTCACCATGCTAACATCCTATCCTTTTCTTGTGGGAAATAAATGGGTGGCCAGTGAAAGGATTTATGCATAGGAATTGTCAGATTTCCACTCTACAATAAGGGGGGGGGCATTTAAATTGTAAAAACAATACCTAGAGTCTCTAAAAAATGCAGTGAGCTACCACTATGGAAAACAACTGACAGTATTTGTTGGAAATTTCAAGTTTTGAAATAAAAATTAGAAATGTAGAAAACATATCTGTCATTACAAGACTGATAGTTTTTCAATGCTTCGAGAATTTTCTAACGAGATTAAAAGGATATTAATCTTAGTATATATGATGCTGAAGCGAGCATTAGAAGGATATCCATCAATGTGATTTTTTAATATTACGTTTTGAAATGTGTCAGCATTTAGAAGATCTCTGTAACTCGGTGAACCAATGTTTTCCAAATGACCTATGTTGGATATTATATAATTATGCATGGATGAAAAAAATCAATTCAAAGAGCAAGATCAACCAAATGAATTTTAATGTAACAAAGTATGAAAAATTCACTGATACCGTTGCAGATCCAACACCCCAACAAAATTTTAAAACACTATAATGTGTCCACTTTGGGTGTAGGATCAAAGAATACTCATGATTATCTGAAAAGGATATTAATATACTCTGCTCATGTTCATCTACATAACTGTATGAAGCCAGATTTTCATTATATACTTACTTCAACCCAAGCAATAAATATATCACAACAGATGGAATACCAAAATCAGATATGAGAATTAGCCCTGAAAGAGATTTATAAAAAAATACAAATGCCATTCTTCTCACTGCATATTTTCTATTTTGAAAATCAGTTGCTTTGCATATGTCATTTATCACCTGTAAGGAGTTTGTTATTTTAAAATAAATTATTAAGTACACGTCTTTTTAAAAAAATGTCACGGTTTTCATTTCAAATACACTACATATGGGTAGAAGTAATCCATATCAACAAGGGCTCTTTGGAATCTTTAGAAATTTTAAGAGTCTAAAAAAATCTTGAGACCAGAAAGTCGGGGAACTGCTGTACTAATTTATAGTGCTTCACTTGTTCTCAATTTAGAACATTCCAGTAGTAGCGGAATCCCAGCTTTAATAGAGAGCCAGGTTAGGAAAGAAATCCATGGGCGTTCACAGTGTCTGGAGTTAATCATTAAAGGAGGCTTCCCTCTGCTGGGTGCCCAGGAGCTGTTTCCACCCTTGGGCAATGCACTCTAGTAACTGCTTTTGGGGTGGGTGAGGGATTGCCTTTTGTTTGCAAAGCAGAGAAACATGAACTGTGAAGGTGGGTAAACTTCTCAGGCTGTTTTAGAAAGAGTGATGGAATATAAAAAATAGTGAAAGGGAATAAAGGGGAAAGGAGAGAAAATGAGTGGGAAATATCAGAGAGGGAGACAGAACATGAGAGACTCCTAACTCTGGGAAATGAACAAGGGGTGGTGGAAAGGAAGGTGGGCGGGGGATGGGGTGACTGGGTGACGGGCACTGAGGGGGGCACTTGATGGGATGAGCACTGGGTGTTATGCTATGTGTTGGCAAATTGAACTCCAATAAAAAATAAAAATAAATTAAAAATATATTAAAAAATAATATAAAAGAGTGACTATGGAAGTTGAGGATCTGTAAATCTATTCCCCTAAAACTATCTACGTGTGTGTGATACGGAAAGTCTTTTCGTGTACGAAAGTCTTCATGTACACCCAGGAATAGGATAGCCCCAAAGACGCTGGTCTATAGGCCCTATTTGGAAGAGGTGAGTGGAGGAAAACACAGAACCTTAGACACTGGATATCTGGTCTTCAAGGCTCTGCAAGCCTCCTGAATCACAGGCCTTTAAAGAAAATCTGCTCTTCATTTGGATGCAGACAGACCTCTCCATAGCCCCAGGACACAAAAGCAAGCTCGCTAATTAACATGCAACTCGGCCCCAGTCTTGTGGTTGGTGACTCATCCAGCAGGGCCTTGCTCAGCCGTGTGGTTCTTAGGCTGCGTGATTTGGCAGTCTAACCAGCCTGGGGCTTACCCCTAGTAGTGGCTAGGCAAAAATCAAGCAGGATCCTTCATCTCTCCTGGCCTCAGCCACACCTCTATAAGGTGGGAGTAACAATATCTGCTTTGCATTTGAAGCATCTGATGCGCATCATTAGATTAATAGCTATCACTTGGGTGCTTACTCTGTCAAGGTCTCATTTATAAAAGTCCCTCACAAAGTCTGAAAAGTAATTATGGTATTTCTCCACTTCTAAGGACAAATTTCGTCTACATTTAACACACCCAAAAGTTCAACTTTTTTCTTGCATTGGATGTGCAGATGGTTCATTCTGCTTTGTGTGAAAATCAAATCGACAGTGAATCTTATTTAAAAATAAAAAAATAAAAAATTGATAGTGAATCTTATTTAAAAATTAAAAAAAAAGATAGTAAATCTTATTTAAAAAAATGTGGTATGAACTTCTCCACTTTATGACTGAGAAACAAGTTAAAAAACATGAACTTGTCCAAGGCCACACATCTAGAACGTGGTGGGAAAAGAGATGGACCTGAGACTATCCATCTCCAAAGCCTGGGGTTGCCTGGTCAATTCATCGCCCCAGTCCCCGAATTCTATCACACAGCCAGAACTTGGAGATGAACTGAGTCCCACCCAGACCTTGAGTGTCCCCTCTGTCCTTTACTCGCCAAATGCAGTTGCCAAAATATCCAGGTGAGGCATCTTTTGTTGAGTGATCCAACATGTCGAAGTAGAGTTACTCTGATGCCTGCAGCCTGGAAAGAGCTTACCTGTACCCCCACCTGACCCCAGCATTGAGGATTCATTGACAACGCAATGTCATGAAGCCTGTTGCACAAGGGGACACTTCTCCACTGAGCCCACCCACCTCCCCACCACCATTAGGTTTCTTTCCTACAGTCTTTTACTTACAACGGTGGCTAATGACTTTGAAATTAGAAGTATTTACATTGTCGAATCTCAGTGTTTCCTCTGTGGCTTCTTTTATAGCTTTTAAGCTTGATTTTTGTCCACCCAGTATTTTCTTCTCCTTTTTAATAGTTTGATACTTTTTAACACCTCGCTCAAATGGATGGTGCAACACTATGGTCTAATTAGCTGCTGCTTGTCAAATACTGGACTATTTTTCTCAGTTAGGTTTATTAAATAATCCCAAATTAAAATATTCCCAACAATGCTGGTGAGAAAAATGTTAAAGGAGCTGAGGGCAAAGTGTGACGAGAGTCAGACTAGCTGGTTGCTCCCACCAGCAGGTCTGGACTACAGGGGGGGAGCATCTAGCATCAGGAATGCAGGTCCTGCCCAGGTCCCCAGAAGAGTGATGCCACCAGCTCTGTTTACTCAGAGGTAAACCTCCCTGAGCACCCACTTGCCCACTCCCCACCCCTCCCGGGCCTCCCACCCTTTATGGCACAGTGCTATCTGCTACTTCTTGGAAGTGCCAATAAAATTCTTGGGAGGAACTCCTGCCAAGATAGATTTTGGATATTACCTGGGGATTTCTGAAATCTGAGCCATGGCTCCCATCTTCTGCTGATGACTTCTCTAAAGATCCTGACCATCTGACCACCAGCTGAGCACCACAGGGAGCATGATGGGAGGGAACGCCCATGCCTCCCAGCCCGACAGGCAAGCAGCTTAAAGCCGCCCTGCTTCCACTGCTAACTCACTTTACTGTGGAAAGACCAAGGAGACATGAAGGGAACATTTTTTAATGGTTAAAGCCACCAACTCTAGAGTCCCAGATACCTGGATTTGAATCACTAAAAGTTACCTGCCAACGCAAGGGCTAAGTCACCTTCATTAAGTCTCAGATTCTTCATCCATAAAATAGATGTGACAGTAACAGTCCCTGAAGATGGTTAACTAAGTCCTCCGCAATGTAGTGGTTAGTCCTTGGCATAGCTTTATCTGCTCCAGGGGAATTCCTACTCTGGTTTTCAAGGTATAAAGAGGCACAGCGTGGCTTGTAGGACCTCAGTAATGAATCAATTTCCTTCTAGCATTCGCCTTCCCGCAGCTTTCTGCCTCTCTTCCCCCACTCACCCACCTGGTCACCCTTTCCTCAATATTTATTCAGTCATTATAGCTCTGGCCCAAGGTGACACACAGATGTATTCAGGAGATTGCCCAAAAGGTCAGGAAACTTGCAGATTCCCATCACCTGGTAGGCCCAGGACTTTAAAGTATGCAAACAGGGGCACCTGGGTGGTTCAGCATCTGCCTTTGGCTCAGATTGTGATCCCGGGGTCCTGGGATTGAATCCCACATCGGGCTCCCCACGGAGCCTGATTAATTCTCCTTCTGCCTGTGTCTCTCATGAATAAATGGGGTCTTAAAAAAAAAAAGTATGCATACAACCTCTTTTAGGACCACCTTCTAATTTCTTTGGTAGATAACCTAAGACATCAGCCCCAATCTAGGGGCAAAGACCCACATCTGTGAAGGCCACATAGCGAAGCCCTGCACCCAACGCATAACGAGCACTCAAACATGGGCTCAGAACTTGAGAGGCTGGCCTGAAGCGTGGGTCAGGCCCGGCCTGCAGCGGCTGCCTGCACTCCCTGTTGCCAGCCAAGGCCCTTTATCAAAGCGCTTGGCCCCGCCACGCTGGTTACAGATAACCTTGGAATAGAGGTGCCCAACTGCTGACTCCTGTTCTCTTCACAGCTAGGGTTGAGAAAGCGAAAGGGAGGCGGAAAGAATATTTGGGAGCAAGGTCTATTTCTGGAGCAGAACAGGGGGCGCCCATGGGAGAAAAGTCAGACCCAATGAGAGCACTGTCGGTCATCAATACCCTGTGTGAAGGAGATACTCAGGGCTGCCTTCCGGCCACTCACGTGTTCTCATCCAGCCCTCGACCCTGCCTGTATGAGAGAGTCCTCATCCGTAGAGACAAAAGTGCTAAAGCAAAATAACTTGCTCAGGAATAGTAGCAGAGTGACCCTAGAAGTTCGACTGAGTTTTTTCCCCAGTAGAAACTGAAAGGGCCACAAGGGGGTAGGGGGAAGGCAGGGAAAGTGAAAGGAACCCAGAACCTAAAACCAAATGCCTTCCTCTAATTCTGCCCAGGGCCATCATGAGCTGCAATGCTTGCATGAGCATGCTTCTGTTGAACGGGCTGAAGAGCAAGGGTATGGGATGAAGGGAACACAAAACGTGGGGCCTCTGTATGTGGTGATGGGACACCCCATCGGTATGCATCTGTCAAAACCCATAGAACCCAAAGGGCACCCTACTGTAAACTGGGGGTTCTAGTCCACCAGGACCTATCAGGACCTGCATGTCCTGGTTAAAGGACGATGATGGATGGTAGGTCAGTCAAGAGCCCAGTGGTAGAAACTTGGTGCACTGACCACAAGTGTCACCACCACCACACCCCCCACACCCCCAGAGAAGGATCAGAGGTATACTTCATCCGCTTATTTCAACCAGGTATTTTATTGTTTCGGCAATTGCAAAATATACAAATTTCTGAAAAGCATCCCCTGTTTGAAAGCTGGCACAGCCTCATCCCAGGTCATTAATTCAGACAACATACAGAACACAGAGAAGTCTTAAGTCACACGTAAAAGGCCCCCAAACCAACCAACGAACAACTAAACCCAATCTATACAGCTTTCTATTTTCAGGCTCCCTTATACATATTAAATAAATAAATAGCACATCTGCTATCAAAATAATAAAAAAATAAATTTCAAGTATTACAAACGAAAACATCATTGGTGTGGTTGTGTCTCTTCTCCCCACAAGTGATGAGCTTCGCCCATGGTCTCAGGACAGAATTACGGGCAGGGGTAAACCCACCCAAAAACAAACTTATGCCAAGTTAACAAAATTGGTCCCGAATATTTTTCAGGGGGTGGAGTGGGGAGGGGGGGGTGAGAGGCAAGAGTCCAGAGCAGCAGGCGCCCCGTGACTGCAGCTCAAACACTCCCTCTGTCCGGCGCCTCAAGTCAGATCATGGCTTTCATCCGGACAGCATTCTGTTCTCTCAGAGGTCTCTCTCCTCGTCCGTGTTTGTTCTCTCGCCCCACCTGGGCCTTTACAGCCGGCTGTTCAGGATGTTAGCTTCCGTAGGGACCGACCTCAGCAGTCAGGCAGGGGGGGTGCACCTGATGGCTGGGAAGGGTCAAGACTCCGAATCGGCTCTGGCAGCCAGCGTGAAAAGGAGAAGGCCATTCTCAAGAGCAGAGCCGCAGGCCCTTCTGTCAAAAACTACGACCAACCTACAAGCACGTGCTGGTGCGCACACACACTTGCCATCTGACGGGACTCGGGATGGCAGGAAAGGGAAATCAACCCATCTTCGGTTGCACAGGAACTGGGATACACGGACATCCTCTCGGGCAAAGTGCCCCACTGGGGAAGAATGGGGGGAGGATCTGAATGGCTCGGTGTGAACCCCATGGACGGGACTCTATGGTACCTGAAGCACGCCCCAGGTTCCCACCGAACCCCAAGCAGGGAAACGCGCATCGTCCGGTTCCCGCTCTGGATGCCCAAGCCCCGGTGACCCCGCTCCCAGCACCTGCCTCGAGACCTAGGAGGGGCAAGGCTGTCAGGCTCGAAAGCAGAGGGCGAGCGAGGGAAGTGACCTTTGGCACCAGCTTTTAGAGATCCTTCAAAGGGTCGTTTGGACAAATTCTACCAGAGTCTCCAAATCCTTTCTTCTGGGCCTCAAGACACCTCCTGGTCCCCAGTCCACGGAGGCAGCAAGGAGAAACCAGTAGGCAGACACTACAGGTCTTCAGAACCGTATGTCCCACAAGCCCTGCTTTGAACCACCCCCCAAAGATGCCACAGGAGCCACGAAGGCGAGGACATTCTCTTCTTCGGAATTCCGAGCAACCCGGCAGCGTGCCAGGTGTACAGCAGATGCTCCACAAAAATACGCAGGATTGAGCTCAGTCCTGCCAGGAGACCACAGCCAGCCTCCTGGAAGTGGCCACAGCTGAGGCCTGGGCTGGGCCACTGTCCCCTCCCCGGAAACACAGGGAGGCGACAAACATCCCGGAAGGAAGGAGGCCGGACCCCTGATCACCTCTACTCCATGTGCCGGGTCAGCCTTGCAATGATCCGAACAGCGTGCTCCCGGCCTGGTGGACTGGGGTCCCCCAGAGCTCCCCATTGCGCGGGCGGCATGCCCCACTCCCCATGGAGCTCTGGCCTCCAAGGGCACGAAACCCAGACATCACCCAAGGTCCTCCAGAGAAGGTGCATCCCTCCGGCCTCGCGCTCCGCCACTTAGAAAGTGCAAAAGCAAGCGGCCCCCGGGGAGCCACCTCACGGGTGCCTCGGTTCGGGTGCCTCGGTTCTCGCAGGACGGCAGCCCCAGGGCTATGCCGGCAAGATTATTTCCTCTTGTCTACAAGGCCAGACTGTCCGTCAGCATCTCCAGGGGCAGAACAGAGGTGGGGCGTGGGGACCCGCGGCGGGGGGCTGCTGATGGCACAGGCGCATCTGGCTCACCGCCCCCCTCTCCACCTGCGGCCCCCGCCCCGCACCCGTTCGCACCCTTCCTTCGCAGGGCGGCGTCCCAGGCCCCGAGGCACAGAAGAGCCCTGTGAAAGTGTTCACCATCCCTTCATCTTCAGCAACTGGGATCTAGGCTGCCTTGAAATTTAGGATTGTGGGGCCAGCGTCACCTCCCCAAGCTGGGGACATACCAGGTCAGGATCATAGAAACTACAACAAAATGAAACAGCATGGAGGCCAACATCCGCTCCTGGGGAGGGGCTCGTCCCACGTCTTCCACGGCTCATTGTCCTTCCCAAGCCCCGTGGAGGGTCCGCAAGTCCAAGGAGAGCGCGGGGCGGGGGTGGCCGCAGCACGGATTCCACACGTGTGCGCACACAAGGAGAGGCCTCCTGGGGTCTGGGCCGCCCCGCTGCTGGCGGGTGGGGGGCACGGTTCTCTGCGGCCGGCGGGCCCCGCTTCCACACCACCCACCCGGGGCTGGAAGCAGTCCTTGGGATCGCTGGCCTCAGGTAGATGGAAAAGCACTAACTAAGCGGTAGGAATGGAACTGGCATGGAACCGACGGGGCTGCCTCAGTGGGTCCTGGCGTCGATGCCGCTCTGGGTGCCTTTCAGGTTCTGTTTCCAGGAGAAGAGAGGGGCGAGGAAGGGGAATTATTACTTACCATCCACTAGGCTCCTAAACCCAAAGACTAAATGAAGCCATGCAGTCGAGACCACCCCCCCTCCCTCAGACAAAGGACATGGCCCCAGAAGAGCGCCAGGGCCTAACAGGTGGAAAGAAGGGCAGGTGGGCTGCAGGAGCGTGGTGGAAGCTAGGCCCGGGTCACCGGGAGAGGGCCCTCGGGGCAGAGGCCTGGCATCTGCCTCTAGGAGGCAGGGGGCAGCAGGCAGCTCTCGTGGGTCGGGGCTCTGGGGACTGTTGGGAGCCCTGGGACTGCCCCCGCCTGTACCTGGAGGGCTCCTGCCGCCTGCGGAGATATGGGGAGGGGTGGGGGATGGCGCCTTCCTCCATAGAAGTGTAAGGACTCTCCTCCCAACGTGGCTCAAGTAGACCACACACTCCGGCCCCTGGAATCTCAGTTCCAGAACATGGGCTGGGCAGCTTGGACACGGGTGCCACTGGCTGGCGGGTGGGGACGGGGACAACCCCGGCGAGGAAGCCAGGCAGGGACAGGCAAGTATTACTAAAGCTCTTCCTGTTCTAACAAAAGCAACCGTAGCTGGAAGTCCCACCCCCTGTGAAGCTGACCAGTCTCAAAACCCCCTTAAAAAAAAAAAAAGTGTTCCCATCAGCTGGGGACAGATGGCAGCTGCCACTGCCCAGCGGCGGGCTCTCTGTCCAACCTCAATCCACCCCACAAAGAAAGGAAACCCAATCTGGGAAGGTGCTCTTTCCCATCCCGAGTGTCTCCAGCAAGTCGGTGCAAAGGGGGCAGGGTTAAGGGGAGGGCGGAAGCCGGGGACACAGACACGCAGGGGTCCAGGGATGGCGCCAGCCGGCTCCCCTGCCGTGCGGGACCGGGGACATCTGCAGAGAAGAGCCTCGTGGGAAGCACCGGGCTACGCAAGCCCGTACTCAGCCCCACCCAGCCCGGGCCGCCCCCCGCCACAAGGACACCACGCGGCGTCTGTGGCCGGGGGGCCTCCCCGGGGGGCACCTGGCAGCCTGCACCCCGCCACTCGTGGGGGCTCCCGCCGCACCTGCCGGCCCGAGCCCGCCCGCACACCTCTCACGCCCAGGGCTTGGAGCGCCCGCAGATGATGACAGATGCAACAATGACACTGGGGACTGCAGGCACAGGCCACGTCACATCACTCACTCATGGTGCCCTGGCTCAGGCCATGTGGAGGGAAACGGGGAAACGAGGAAACGAGAGAGAGGACCTCCAGACAATGGTGCGGCTCTTGGAAGACACGTGTTCTCCGGCACGGGGTGTATGAGTCACAGACTTGACAATGGCCAGTCTTCACACAGACCGAGATGCCCTGGCAGGCTGAGATGCCATGACTCGGGGAGATGTGGGGGGGACGGGGAGGGGCATGCACCGAGCCATTTACCTTTCCAAGGTTAGTAGGGAGAAAACTTTGAGAAAATGTGACAAACAGTTCGTCTTTCAAGCATAGTGGGGGGGAAGGGAAGAGCATGTCAGAAAAGAACAGAAAACAGCTTTAGTAGGAGCTTCTTTCTCGTGTGCGTTTGAAACTTCAAAATCGAGGCCGCCCGATGGCCAGCCGGCCCCAGAGCACGGGCGCCACCCCGGGGGAGGACTGCAGGGCGCTGCGCCCAGCCCGGGTGTGCTCAGGCCACACCCCGGAGAGCCCCAGGGGTCCCCCCGGTCCCCAGTCCTGGCGCTCTTGCTGCTCCTGAGAAGACACCCCACCGGCCCGTGCAGAGGAATGGGGAGGAGGGATCAAAGTGCAGCGGGAGCCAAACCCCAGCACCCCAGGCACCGCAGCAAAGCAGGGGGCGCGGACTCTCCTACACTAACGGCTCCTGCCCGCCCCGCGCTCTCTGTGCCGGGTATCCTAAGCGCTGCACCTGCAGCGTCACCACCAAAACGCCTCGTAACGTTACCGTCTCCGTCTTGCAGATGAGAAAACAGAAGAGCCTGGAATGGCAGGACCTCGCCCAGAATTCCAAAGACAGAGGGTCAGATAGGAAAACCAAGATCCAAACCCGGCTCGGTTTGAATGGAGGCGTAAAACCGGGGGCCTGCGGTCTCAGACACGGGCTCACCCTTCCAGGCTGGGCTGGATGCTGGGACCCCGGAGTGGAATGCAGGGTGTGATGGGTCCAGAGGGTACATTTTTTGCTGACCTGGAGGGATTCTAGCCAAAGGCATTAGGAGCCATGGAGAAGGGGCAAGTTCAACCTTAGAAGGTCGGGGGTGGGACACCTGGATGGCTCAGCGGTTGGGCATCTACCTTCAGCTCAGGGCCTGATCCTGGCAGGATTGAGTCCCACATCAGGACCCCTGCAGGGAGCCTGCTTCTCCCTCCACCTGTGTCTCTGCCTCTTTCTGTGTGTCTCTCATGAATCAATAAATAAAATCTTTTTTTTTTTTTTAAGATTTTATTTATTCATAGAGACAGAGGGAGAGAGGGGCAGAGACACAGGCAGAGGGAGAAGCAGGCTCCATACAGGAAGCCTGATGTGGGACTCGATCCCAGGTCTTCAGGATCACACCTGGCTGCAGGCGGCACTAAACCGCTGCGCCACCAGGGCTGCCCAATAAATAAAATCTTAAAAAAAAAAGAAGGTGGGCGAGATGCCCAAGGGGGACCCTCCTCCCAGCAGGAAGCTCTCTTTCCTGGCAACACCAGGCCATGAGACTCAAAAAGAAGAGGATATGCACAGATGCAAAAGTAGAAGGCTCCAAATCCAAAGGCTGATTTTCACGGCAGGGGATCTCCTGCTCTAGAAGCACTCGGTGTGCAACGCCTGGGTTCCAGGAGGAACCAGACATAGGACAGTCTGTCTTTAAAGACTGAATTTAACGGACAGGCCCCCGGTAAGTAAACACAGCCTAGGCGCAGAGGACAGCTGCAAGGGAGAAGCTGCAAGAGCTGAAAGGAGCACCCAACAGCTCTGGCCAGTGCCCCACGGGCCGCAGACGTCAGGTGCCCGGGGCCAGGGGTAGGTGAGAGCACCCGGACTGTGCCCAGACTATGCCAGCAGAGGGAAAGTGGTCGGCCTTCAGGAGAAGGAGACCCGGGTGTGCTACTGACTAGCTGGACGGCCACAGGCAAGTGCCTGACTCTGGGTCATCTGGTAAAAAGGGCCAGAACTGCCCCCCACGGACCTCCTAGGGTATTTTAAGGCCCAAAGACACGGGCTATATGCAAACAAGCCGCATCGCAAAATAGATTCCGCTGCAGGTGGGGGCCCCTGATCCAAGCACGATGAAACAACCGTTTTCCAAGAACAAGCCACACTTTTAAGCCCCCAGGCTGAGCTCACCGAGTCACCCGACTGGCAAAAGGGAGGATGGGCAGATAATGCCCTGAGGGGCCGGGGCAGGTGGGTATCATGGTGGCTGTTAATGGAACTCCAGGATGGAAGGCCTCAGGGCTCCTTCCTTGGTGGGGGCCACAGGAGCCCTGGAGACACCGAATTATCTAGCAGCTGCTCCAGCTGACGGTTAGCCAGAGACGCCTTGCAGAACGCCAGCAAAGGACATAGGAAACCAACGGGTCTGATTCAAATGCTGCACCCAATCCTGAACGTGACCATCACGGCTAAGCAGGTGCTGGTACAGGACAACCAGATCCACAGCCACGGTCCCCAAAGAGACCTCCCCAGAGTGCCGGGGTCCCGGAGCCCCGAGGGAAGCGGGTCTCTGCTGGGACAGAAGGGAGAGGCTGCAGGGCTGCAGCCCCCACCCCCACCCCCCAGAGTCTGTCTTCCTGTCTTGCAAACTAGGCCCTGAGTTACTTTTCCTTTCAACATGAAAGGCCTCTCCCCGCGGAGGCACAGACCCTCAAAGACGATGCATCCGATGCATCGGGCATAAGGCATCGTCGACTGGCACCAAATTCTGACTCCGAGGGAAAAAGTAGACTCAGGTCTAGCCATGCCCTACAGCAAGCCAAACAGTCACCAGGACCCCAAGGTGCGGGCAAGGAAGGAGCCAGCCGTGGCCAGTGGCGGCAGCAGGACGCATTGAGGGCAGCTGGGCCACATAGCTTCTTGGCTCCTTTTCTAAATATTCGTGAGTCCCCTTCCCCCTCCCGCATGGCCATCTCCCTCTGTCAGATTTGACAGGAACTGTCCTCATCCTCCACATTTTATCAGGCAGGAGGCCACACTGGCAAGCAAGGAGAAACAGGTGCGAGTAGCAAAATTATTCAGAGAAAAATACTTACAAACAGGCTTTCCCTAGCAAAGGCTGCAGAGAGAAAAAGTGGAGAGAGAGAAGTGAGTAGAGGGACAGGGTACAGGCCCCGCATCACTTGAAACCAGGACATCCTCTGCTGGGATGAGGCCCCGTGGACCCTCCCCGCCCAGCACCACCCAATGGCTTCCAGACTTCCTGAGGATTCGGGTGGACCACCCCCAAGGGCTGTCCTGTCAGAGTCGGGGGAGCCCCAGCCGCGCGTCCTCCGTGACCTTGCAGACGCAGCCCCAGCCCAGGCCAGTCCGGCCTCGGAGTGTCTGTGACAGCAGCCTCTCAACTTCCAACTGTGCCCGCACAGCAAACGCCAAATGTCACCCACAAACCACTTCAGTCCTCGGTTTTCACGCAAAGACACGATAAGATCCCACAGCTGGCGCCAGTGGCGGACACCGATGTGTCAGAGGCTCAGCACAAACCGCCCCGCATGACCCGCCTTTTGCAGGAGGTACCATCTCTCCCTGCCCCCAACCCACAGATGGGAAAACTGAGGCCTGAAGAGGTTCGGTGGCCTGTCTGAGGCTGCCCGGCACTGTCCCCCACGACCCAAGTCCAGACACCACCAGATTTAAACATGCCTCCAAACGCGGGTTTGTGGGCCCCGGCACTGAGCTCCTACATCCAATTTGAGATTCAGCCTCTGGCTTATTATCTGCGAAGGGCCCGGACACGGTGGGTGGAGGTGAGGGGAGATCTGGAGGTGGCCCCCAAATTTGTGCCCGGGAAACTCCTAGGTCTCACGTAGTGGCAAAGATTCCTAGTGGCCACTGAGAAAGACAATTGCTGCTCTTCTGAAAATAAATCCTAGCGCCCAACAGCCAATATCTTGCAGCTTTTCATCTTCACAGCAAACGGCACAAGGGAAAGCTAGCTGGGTTTTTTGCCTTTTGAGGTCTTTACTACGTGGCGTGAGGTGGCACCCGTGTCACGTGAGAAGGCGGCTCTACCCCGGCTCTGGAGGAAGACACGCTTTTCCCTACGACAGGGAATGTGCACGGGGGCACGTGAGGCAGATACTCGGCCATCGGCCTGGGACAGAAGAGGCGTCCTCAGGCCACGCGTGGCCGGTGACCCAGAGCTGAATGAAGGGAGGCTTGTCGACTAGGGCTTGGTCTTCGATCTCGTGTGACAACAGAGCATTCGGGAATGAGAGTGGGGTGCAGATGCTCGGGAATTTCTTCTGCTCTGCCCAGTTCTGCCCCATGGAGACCAGCTCCTCAGAAAGCGGCCGGCGAGGAAGGACCCCAGGGTGCACGACCTCGGGGGGACACCCCCACGCTCCCCCGATCTGCCCCCCGCCACCGCCCACACACGCAGGCCTGGGTTTGCGGCCCCCGTGGCCCCCCGGGCGCTCTCCTCCGGACCCACAGTGACTGTGAGAGAGGAAAGGGGTCAACGCACTTGTCCGGGCAGCTGCGTGGGCACCTCCGGGGGCAGGCAGTTGGGCAGGGCAGCGGAGGTGGAAGCCACATGCTCCTCAAAGCTGTTGATGCGAGGCTTTTTGGTGGGCTCGGGGCTGGCTAGTGGGGTGACACTATTGCGTCTCATGAGCGGGTTAGGTGCCTTCTTTGCATCCTAAGCGAGACAAAGACAAAAGAGAGAAGGCGACAGTTACGAGGAGTGGGGCGGTAAATAAGCCAAAAACAAAAACACCAAAAAAAAAAAAAAAAAAAAAACCAACACCAAACAAAACATGTTTCTCTGCTTCTGGATTTTACAGACTCAAGACTGAGCGCGGTGACTGGCCCCGGGACCTCGGGGCTGCCATTTGGTGCTGATTCCCTGGTCGGCACAAACGAGGGACGACGTGCTGAACCCCTTTTCGGGAACATTCCAAGACTCCCACTTGGACAAACGCGACGCTCGCAAAGCAGGGGAGGGCAGAGCAGCAGGACCAGCTGTGCAGACAGCCGTCCCATGACGGCAGCTAACGAGGTCGAGGTCAGAGGAGGGGACCCGGCTGCCAGCCTCCAAGAGCGCCGAGAACGGGGAAAGGGGACCTGAGCGGAGGGGACAGCGGGAGGGGGAGGGGGCGGTGCTGGGCTCTCCTCGCCCGTCGCGAGCCAGCAGGTGTACAGTGGCTCCTGCTCCCCATCACGACACCTGACACCCCGGCTTAGGGCCAGAAACGTGAGCTTCAACCCCCTGCCAAGGAGACCAAAGAGGCAGAAAACCTGAGGTTTGCAGAACGGCAAGCCAGGGCCGAACGAGAGCCTTCCCAGCAAGTAACAATGCAACTGGAACCTGGGGAACCCGGGCCCATCCCCAGGCCTGTGCCCCTACAGCCTGCAGCCCCGCGGCCTGCGTGGAGGTCTGACTGTCTCCCTCGAGGCGCTGCCCCAGCTCCGCACAGTGTCCACGGGCCATCGGAGCCCAGCGGAGGCCCCGGCCCACGGCAGGAGTCAGGCAGAGTGTCTGGCCCTCACCCCCACCCACGGCCGGGAGCGGGGCCGACACAGGGCCGAGGCTGGCCGTCCTCCTTTCCCTATGGCCAACCAGCCAGCCAACCGCTGGTGGAAGCTGGGATCTTCAAGCCAGAATCTTGTGGCCACGCTTGGGAATGGGGAGGCAGGTGTCCTGCTCAGACGGGACGGTCGCCATGGTGTGAGAGCAAGGGTCAGCGGGCGACGGATGCACTGCGGTCTGACGGCTGGTATACAGCAAGCCCGCCGTTCCCTCCCAACCACTCCTGGGCAGCGCGCTGCTCGGCCCCTGGGGGCTCCGGCCAGGCTGCCCCCCAAGTGCAAGGCCTCCCCAGGGGAAATCGGATATGACCAGGCCTAGGGTCTCCTGATGGAGCCTTCCACATCCAGCCTCCCTCGAGTCCCTACTTCCCGAACCACAGCATCTGGCCAGCCCCGGCTCCTTTCCATGGTTTTCGTCTTCCTGCTAATTCTGCGCCTCCACCCATCCTGTTTGCACCAGTAACTCTGGAACCCGAAGAAAGGAGACTTAGCTGCCCCAGAGGAACAGACAGCAGCTGTGCTACGGTCAAGCTTGCAGGAGCGGAATGCATCTTCTGCTCTGATACCCACTTGAGTCGAAATGGGGGAGGAAAATAGGGAAAATAAGAAAAAGAAGATGCAAGGAAGCCACATAGAAAGACACGGCAGGAATGCATGGATGGAAAGGCAGGCGGGCAGGGGAGGGTCGAGACCGGCCAACTCCACACACGCTTCTCCAGCGAGAACCCGCTGGAAGACACAGGCGCACGGTTACAGGCAACACAATGTGGGGACCTCCCGAGGGCTCGCAGCCACCGGCCCTGTCACTCCACAGAGTCCCTCTGGGAACGGAGGACAGGATGGATGGAGGACAAGGTGGGGATGCTGGAGGGCCGGGGGCACCGGGCTCGCACTCACCTCTGACCTCTCCCGGTGCGTGCTCACGGACTCCACATTCAGGTAGATGGACTCTACGCGGCAGCCTGGGGGAGGGTGGGGACAGAGGTTGGCTTCGGCTCCAGGGGACAGGCCACTTCTAGCCCCAGAGACGCCAGGAGCCACCGTCCCGGGGGGTGGGAAGGGTGCAGGGTGTGACAGGAGCTGAGCCGAGGTACTCACCGTAAGCGACAGGGGTCAGCTTGAGGACCGTGTGAAGGGGGCATTTCAGATAAGGCATCTCCTCTGAAAAGAAAAGAAAGGGCCTCACGGTGAGACAGGAGCCTCGAGGATGGACACCTGCAGGTCCCCAGGGACAGCTCCTTCCGTGGTGGTGGTGGTGGTGGCGGCACCCTTGGGGTCCGGGCCGAGCAGGAGCATCTCTGCCTCCCCCCACCCCACACACAGGCCTCTCCTGCTCAAGGCAGGTGGCCCTAGAAGCAACATCCAGCCAAACGAACAGAATTAAAACCAACCCCAAAAACACCCTCACACATTATAATTTACAAAAAAAGAAAAAAAAAAGGTGGGGGGGTCATTTCTCAATTCCCCAAACAGTTTAGGTATGAGCCCTGGGTAGACACAGGTTTAAATTTCAAGTCTCGTGAGAGTTTTCTGGGTGCTTTGTTCTTTACAGGTGGGCTGAAGGGAAGAGCGGCCCCCCCCAGGCCCCCCGACCCAGGGCCCCTGAGCCCCTGAGATGTGAACAGCTGAGGACTCTTGGGGCCGTTTCACAAAGCCAGCAGGTCCACTGTGCATCAGACTGAGCATCACAGGGTGCTCTGCAGACCATCCCGAGGGTGGCCAGGAAGCCCTGGGCCGGGAAGGCCTCTCTGCAAGCCGCCAGCCTGCGTGCTCTGGTGGGCAAGGCCTGGTTTGCAGCAACCCCAAACTCAAAGACCAGTTCCCTCCTCCGTTTTGGGGAGCCCAACTGGCTCCTAATCCCCTACCCAACCACCAAGAGGAAGCTTCAGTAGCCAGCAGCACCTGCACTCTTGTCCAGGAAGTAGGCCAAGAGGCAACGCAGGACAGCCTGATGGCAGATGACCAGCACATTCTCCTGGCGCTCCAGCTCCATGATCACCGGCTCCAGGCGCTGGACCAGGTCCTGGTAGGACTGCAAGACAGGGACGGGGACGCTGGGTTTGGGCAGAGGCACAGGCAGGCAGGGTGGGGGCTCTGCTAGCCCAGCACGCCCCTCCTATCGTTAGAAACCAGGGCACAGGGGCGCCCGGGTGGCTCAGTGGTCGAGCACCTGCCTTGGGCTCAGGTCATGACCCCAGGGTCCTGGGATCGAGTCTCACATCGGGCTCCCCACAGGGGCCTCCTTCTCCCTCTGCCTGTGTCTCTGCCTATTTCTCTGTCTCACTCATGAATAAAATCTTTAAAAAAAAGAAAAACAAGAGGATGTGGGATCATTCATCAACAGCCGGTGGCAGTTTCAGGGGTGCAGCCCTCATAGGCACTGGGGGACCCCCCTCAACCAGCTTCCTAGGCAAGAGGCACTGTCCCCATGCTGGTGAGGATGTGGAGAAGCAATCCTCCAAGAGTTGCACAGAGCATCCTCTCTCCCACTACCGCATCCTGATCCTCTGCACGGGGGAGAGAGGGGACGACGACCCGACACAGGTTTACAACGTGGACCTTGAACGTGTTAACTCGGTGAAAGAGGCCAGACACAGAAGACCACGTGCTGTACGACCCCATGCCCATGAAACGTCCAGAATCGGCCACTCCACAGAGACACAAACAGTCCGTGGTCACCAGGGCCGGGGCTAGGCAGTCACAGGCTGGGGTTTCTTTTGGAGTGATAGAATGTTCTAGAATTAGCGGCGATGGTTACACGGTATCCCGAGTATACTAAACACTGCCAAACCATATACTTCAAGATGGCAAGTTTTATATTATGTGCATTTCCTCTTAATAAAATAAAGAAATTGAGGAAGAAAGGGGCAGGCCCGTGGCTCTTAAGACCACCGAGGCTCCCACGCACGCCACTCCCTCTGGGGTCCCCCCTCTTTCTCTTACTAATCAGGCTCCAGGAACGAGGGCCAGAGCCTCAGAGGAGGTCAGCGCCCTGAGCGCGAGCAAGACGGAGACGGAGACGGAGACAGCCTGCAGACGGTGGCGAGGAGCCAGCAGATGTCACCTGGTGGCCTGCACAGACCCCCCAGAGTGCCACCCACACTCCAGCGCTCACTTGGCCAGATGGGGCTACGCGTGCCCTCAGTTCGATTCGTGCCCACGGCCTGCGGACCAATGTCACGTCTGCCGTCTGGTCTGCAGCCGAGGGAATGACCGCCCGTGACTTCAGTACGAACTCCTCAGAGGAGCACGCCTCCCGCTGTTGCTCACGGGGAAAATACAACTGTGCTTCTCTGGGGCCCTTTACAAGGTTCAGTCCAGGAAGCCTCGAGTCGGGGGTGAGTGTGCCCGGAACAAGCGTCCGAAGGCGCTGGGGGAGGCGGGATACAAGAGCCCGTCCTGCCCACTCCGCCTCCCCAGGTCCATGCCCGGCCTAGACACACGCGGCCACACCTGTGCACGTACCTCCCCAGTGGGGTAGCGGTAGTAGTACTTGTCCTGCTCCCGCAGCGCGTACTCCTCGGGGTAGGTGGCCCTGATCTCCTCGTAGGTCATCTCCTCGCAGACGCCCTGGCAGGAACACGGGCGTCACCGCCAGCCGGCCCACATGGCAGGGGCTCTCACTTTGAGCAGATGGGGAGGGGAGAAGACTCCGAGCCCTCTGGCTCCAGTCTCCCGCCTCCCACAGCCAAGGCCGGGGGTGGGGCCCACCCCCGACCACCCCCGACCACCCCGCGCTGCACTCACAGCATCAATCTCGTTGAGCGCCTTCCACTGCTCGTAGGGGAGACGAAGGGCCTCTGCCGTCTGGATGGTGCTTTTCAGCTGGCTGGTCCACACCTTGAGGTCCTTCAGGTTCTGCTCCTCCACGAATTTGCTCAGGGCGTTCGCGAACTGGGAGGGCACGGGACAAGAGGGACACGCAGACTGGGCTCAGGCTCCTGCACCCACCCTGCGCCCCCCGGAGAAGCGGCGCAGGCCTGTCCCACGCCACGTCAGGGACGTTACTCTGCCATCCTCAGAAGAGTGAGGAGCAGCCCCTGCAGGGACATGCTCCCTCAAAGCCCTGGAGACCCCCCCCAACCCCACACACATGCAGGGACTCCCTGCACTCCCCCCTACCTTCCTGCCTCTGCTGGACAGACCCGAGTCCCCTCCGATCTTCCCCTGGAGGTTGTGCTCGCTCTCCCCGTGCCGACACAGGTAGATGGTGCGGGGCTGCACGTGGATGTTCATCAGGTAGTACACGATGCGGCTCTGAATGTGGTCCTGAACTCTGTTCACCAGGAACCGCCGGCCCACATCAATCACCTTGATCAAGGAGAGGTCCCTGCACGGGAGGGCGGCCAGTTGAGCGGCAGCCCCTGGGCCCACACCCCCCGGGGGCTCCCAGGCTGAGCGCACACACTCAGCCCCACCAGAACCACCACGTCGGACGTCTGGCCGAGAGCCCCGTGAGGGCACAGACTGTGTGTGTTTGCTCAGAGACTGAGAAGAAGGGTGCAGGGCATGCTGGAAAGGCCGCTGCCTCCCAGACGGGGAGAAGAGCAAAGCATGGGGACAGAACAGGACAGAAAGGACACAGGGACACCTGGGTGGCATCTGCCTTTGGCCCAGGCCGTGATCCCAGGGTCTCGGGATCGAGTCCCACACATCAGGCTCCCCGCAGGGAGCCTGCTTCTCCCTCTGCCTGTGTCTCTGCCTCTGGCTCTCTCATGAATAAATAAAATCTTTTTTTTTTTTTTTTTAAGATTTTACTTATTTATTCATGAGAGACAGAGAGAGAGAGACAAGAGGCAGAGACAGGTAGAGGGAGAAGCAGGCTCCCTGCGGGGAGCCCAATGTGGGACTCGATCCCGGGACCCCGGGATCACGGCCTGGGCCGAAGGCAGGCGCTAAACCACTGAGTCATCCGGGGATCCCCAATAAATAAAATCTTTAAAAAATCAAAAAAAAAAACAAAACAGAAAGGAAGCAACAGGAGCAAGACGGCGCTCAGCACGCACTTTCCACACCTCGACTCAGCACCTGAGACATTTACACTGAACACATGCGATCAAGGACTTCTTTAAAAGACATTTTAAAAGGTAGTTTTTGAGAGTATTCAGGAGCAAGTGCTTTCACGTGGACAGCAAGAAAACACTAACGCAGGGGATTGGGCAATGGTCCCCTCTTAGGAATGAATTACCTGTCACATTTGTCGGGGTCGAGGGGCTGGTAGCTGGCTTCATAGCAACTGATTCTCTTCATGAAGTCGTCCATAGCTTCTGCTGAATTGCAATCTTTGTAATCCGGGCTGGAGATTTTGACTTCCTGCAACACCACAAAAAGGCAGCTGATGAATCACGCTGTGCAAGGCTTTCTGCTTAGACGAAGCGGGATTTGGGGCTTGCAAACAGGGAAAGCACAGACCAGCTCAGAATAATGATGATCCTACCCGGCATTTAAGAGGAAAAAAAAGGGGGAAAAAAAAAAAAACCACCGGGGATTGAGTCATAGTCTGATGATTACATGGGGAAAGCACCCAAGGGACACAGAGGATCCCTGCCTGGAGGGATGGAAACAGAAAACCCACAGGATTCTAACGAACACATCTGAATGGGCCACGTTTGGGGATCAACCCAGTGGCCAGGACGCCACTGGACCGCCACCCTCAATCCCAGCTCTGGATAGGCACCCATGACGTTCCGCGCGTGGACAGTAGGTGGCCCGCTCGCAAAGGTGCACTCGGGGGTGCCAGCGGTGCTCTGCCCTGCGCGCCAGGCGGGACTCTTCCTCCCACCTGCCCTAGACGGGCAGCGCATGCTTGCAACCCGGCCCCGGTCAGAGCTTCTCCCCCTGGACCACACGCCTCAGGCCTTCCTCAGGTTTGCTCCCACACAAAAGAGGTCAAGGAGGAAGGACCCCCAGATCCGCCGTCTCCTGTAAGTGAGTGACACGTCTGAGAAACAGGGCAGGTTTTAGGGACACTCAGGATTTGTTCCTGCGTGTGCTCTCTCCAACAAGCCATGAGACAGGCGGACACTCTCCAAAACCCCGAGTCCGCGGGGAGTTAGGGGTCCACGACACAGGGCCTCCGCCTGGGAAGACGCGGACCTTCTGCCGTCCGGGGAGGTGACCACTGCGCGGAGACGGGAGCGCGCTGAACGCCGCGGCGCGGAACGCTCGCACGGGTCAGACGGCAAATCTGGTCTCGTGTGTATTTATCGGGCCGCGATGAAAAGCGATCTAAGTGGCCAAATCCCTCGCTCCCTGGCACGGCCACCACAAAGAGCGCAGCGGGAAGGCCTAAGCTCCAAAGCTGCTCCAGGGCTTAAGCAGAGCCCCGGATTTCTGAACACAGAGGGGTCAGGGCAAACGACCAGATGTGTTAACAGAGCACGAGATAAGCGGGGAGCTCCCAGCCAAGCACGTGGGGCCCACTCGCTGCGGAACACCAACTGTGCAGCTGCACCCTGCTTCGCCACCAAGGGGAATGAGGACCAAACCCAAGAGACACAAGCAAAACCCTCTGTTCCGATGACCGCCACGTCTGTGCTACGTCCCCGTACTTTGAGCCTCTTCCTTTGGACGTGCTGAAAACTAACCGGGCCTGATTTTCCACTAGTTGAATAGCCCTTCCTGACATACAAACTCATTTCTTAGAAACGCTCGTGAATATTCCCGCTGCCTTCCAAGCCAATGGATCTTCAGCAACCCCCTAAGGATGCACGCGTGGGGGATCCCTGGGTGGCTCAGCAGTTTAGCCCCTGCCTTCGGCCCAGGGTGTGATCCTGGAGACCCGGGACTGAGTCCCATGTCGGGCTCCCTGCATGGAGCTTGCTTCTCCCTCTGCCTGTGTCTCTGCCCCTCTCTCTGCGTCTCTCGTCAATAAATAAAATCTTTAAAAAAAAAATAAAGATGCACGTGTGTATACAGCAAACCGGAGCACTCCCTGTACAAGCCTCAGACCCGCTTGTCATTAGAGACATGTCTTACTCTCATGTAATTTACACAGAAAATTATCTACTTGGGAAGGTGACCTGTGGTAAGGTCTTCATGGTAATGGTTTCCACTTACAATATATCGCTCTCAAGTGGCAAAATTTAAGAATCAATCAAATTAAGCTGCCAGTTACCTTCAATTTATCTGGGCAAACTCCCCCTTGGCACCGGGAGAGGAGAAGGTTACATTACAGATGCAAAAGCAGGAAGATCGTTTTCCTACCTCCAGTCTTCCCACACATGGGGGTTCTGGTTGAGTTGGCTGCGTCCTATGGCGTTTTATTGATACACGATCATTCTTACTAAGACCTTAACAGCCTAAGAGTCCACCCCACTGCCTCCTTTCCCATCTGGAGCAGGTGAGCTGCCCTTTGTCCCAAGCAGCCCCGTCCCCAGCTGGCTGCCAAGCTACCCACAGAAACTGTTTCCAGTCTCCTCCTTTATCTCTCACGTCCTACAAAGATTGGTTTCTGCCAACGGTCTGCAAGGACCCCAGATAAAAGCCAGCCCAGGTCACAGAACATGCTTCTAAATTAAATACTGCTCTGCACCTCCCTCCTCCCTGGATTCCCATTTCTCCGACAAAACCAACAAGTGGGTCAGCCAGCTCGCTCTCAGCACCCAGTTATTGCTCTGGGCCTGACCTGGTTCCCCACTTTTCTCTCACTGCCACCCTAGAGTGGGGTTCTGCGTGGTCTTACCATGATGTTCGAGGCCACAACCATAGGGTCATCGCACACAGACTCAATGAAAAACACCTGGAAGTAAAAGTAAGGCAAAAACGTTAGGACACAACAAATGTGGTTAACACAAAGGGCTGACTTGGGTGTCACTGTGATGTCATCACCACACTGGAGGAGACAGGACCTCTTTAAAAATACCCAAACACATAAAACCAACCACTTGCTCAATCCTACCTCCTAGTCATGGTAACCCCTGAGAGTCCCCACCAGGGAGACTCAATCTGTAAGGCAGCAAAGCAGGGGCAGCAGGAGGTAAAGATGCAGGCAAGGAGCAGCGGTGCCCCAGACATGGCAATCAGCCAGTTCCCGAGGGGTATGTTTTCCTCACTCCTCCATGCTCCAGAGCAAGACAAGAAGTTTGGCTCACCTTGAAATCATTTTCTTTGGCAAAATGAAGGATCATGTGTCTCCTCTCTCTGGTAGTATTGGTGGCATCGAAAACCTGATAGCAAGAAAGACGGGCAGTGAGGAGAGCCCAAGTTTAAGATCTATAGTATTTACCAAACCACAAGTAGGTCAGGCCTGTCACCTCCAGGTGTAAGCCAAACGAGGTTCCAGGAGAGATGGTGCCCTGCCCCCTGGGCCTCCTGCTGCCTCCAGCACTCTGGGACAGATAGGGAGCTGGGGGATGGTACTTAAACCAAATGAACAGTAGCAACGCACAGGAGAGGGTGCAAGGGAAGGGACCCTGGCTACCATGGCACAGCTACCCCAGGCCCAGCCTGCCTTGGAGGGTGGTGTCCAACGGCATACAGATGAGGGGTGATCAGAGCATACCAACCAGCTGTGCCCCGGGTCTGCACCCAGTTAACCCCCTTCCTGGGTCCCTGTGCTGCACTAGCCACTTGCTTCCCTCAACTCTCAGGCCAGAGGCACTTGTCCCAGTAGAGGTGTCCCTGCAATGTCCCTTGGCACTGCTCTGGCCACTGTTCTACATTTTGCTCCCTCCAGGGCACTACCCCACTATGGCACTGGAGATAGGGCTGGCAATTCCCAGACTTACTGCAATTTGGCCCCCTTCCTTCATCAGGTAACTTTTGACATCTCTCAAGGCAGCTAGAGCACACTGCCTGGAACACACAGAAAGAGAATGCAGGCATCAGAGCAGCACAGCCCAAGGGGGAAGCCCACGCAACCCCCCATTCATCCTAACAAACAGACTGACCGGCAATTCCACCCCTAAACCGCCAGGCTGGCCAGGGCGGCCAGGCCCAGCCCCCACACACCCAGAGGCTCTAGGGGAGGCTTGCACGGGTGGCCACAGTCACCCTCGGGAGATGGTGCTCATGCCTGGCTGCACACAGAAATCTCTCCGGGAGCTTTTACACATCGGCCGCCCAGGTCCTGCCCCTGGATTCTCACTGCACTATCTAGGGGAGGGCTGGCATCAGGAGCTTCCCAAGCTCCCGGGTGCATCTAGAATGCTGTCAGGGGTTGAGCGCCACGGGACCTGGGTTTCACGACCACCCCGGGCTTAAAAGAAAAATGCTCAGCAAATGTAAACAGATGATTTTACACACACATACACACACACACATTTTGTTTGTCCTCGACGAGGCATCACTGCTGATCTGTATCAACCCTCAGATGAACTGGGCCACGGGTTGCAGATGAAGCAGCGAGCCCCAGCGAGGCCGACACACACCCTAGCACACTCGGAGGCCCATCTGGGGAGCCACACCGCAGGCAGCTTCCTCTTTCTCCCAGAGAACCCGGCTTCAGGAAGCAGAGCAAACCCACGTCCAGGCTCCCGCAGCAGCTTGGGCCTTACTTGCGGACTTTCATGGCTTCCTCATTGTCGGGGCGGAAGAAGCTGTAGGAGCTGTACTGCTTCACGGCCTCCCGGCGGTACTCCCCGACGTTGAACACTGCGGGGGCAAAGGCAAGGACCCTTACTGACCCCCTCTCTACCAAAGGAAGCCACGCCAACGCACCGACGCCAACCCGAGTAAGGTTCCGCTAAGACGCAGAGACCAGGGAGTGGACCTACCCACGCGGGGCTGGGAGGCCAGAGGCAGCCCCGCTTCCCCAGCCCCAGTGCCGCTCACGGTGGCCTGCTCTTCCAGAGCCCGTCTTCCACCGCCCCGCCTGCAGTCCAGCTGCATGAGACCGTGCAAAGAGGCCGCAGCACACAACTACGTGCTGGTGGGACTTAAGGGACACGGATCCCCCCAGACCATGTGGCCAGAGAAGGCATCTTGAAGGAGGTGCAGGGCAGTAGGAAATGAGCAGCAGGTGGGAAAGCATCCAGCACAAACGAAGGGTATGTCCATAGGGTGGTGAGTGACACGGCCAGAGGGACCCCCCCCACAACCACAGGGGGCAGGCCAGCCCCAGCGGGGCCCCACAAGGCAGGTCCCAGCAGCCATTTAATAGTTGCAGGGGTCAGTGAGCAAGACCACAGCGCTCCAGGTGACCAGACTGGCCGTGGCACTGGCCTCACCTTTCGTGGGGACGCCAATCCAGTTGAGGTAGCGAGTCAGCTTCTTCGAGATGTACGTCTTACCCCGGGCTGGGAGGCCCACCATGACGATCACGGTGGGGGAGTTGGTCAGCTTCGGCCCACAGGCTAGGGGGAGAACAAAGAAGGGAGTGAGCGAGGAAGCAGGTGCCGTGATGAACTAAATCCACGATGAACTCTCAGGAATTCTGCAGCAATTCCTATTTCATTCCCACCTCAAAGCCCAGGGTCCAGCGGGGCTGAGACACCCCCACACATACCCCACCCCAGTTACGCATCCCCATCTTGTTTTCAGGTCATGAGTGGCAGGGGCTGTCCCAACCCCAAATACCGACCCGATACCTGAGGGCCCTAAACCCAGCCAGGAACCCCATTACTAATCCCAGAGCAGAAAGCACTCTTGGGGAGAATGAGGAAGGGACTCCCCAATACCAGTGGGGGTGCGTTAGTGGTAGGAAAGGTGTTTCAATAAGACAAAACATCAGGGAGAGAGGTTTTCACTGGTTTTAAGAAAGGAGCCCAAAGAACCCTGTTCTGGACACTCAATGGGCAACGTTTTCTTGGCTGGTGTCTTGCCCTTGAGATGCTAAGGTGACTCCAGCATCCTGGGGACAAGCATGTCAGGGGCCCATTGGGGACAGGAAACCAGCCGCCTGCCCACTCCCAGCCCAGCCACACTGCCTGGTGCTCGCTGGCCGCCTGGTCGGTTACGTGGCATTGCTTCCTGGCACCGGCCACGTGGTTGCAGACAGAGCCACTGTCACCACGCCACAGGTCTAGGCAGACGTCAGATTTAAACGTCAGATTCTGTCTGCTTCTAGGCGAGTGAGTGCCAGATGGGGAAGGAAGGAGAGCCAGCAGGCCACTGACAGGCACCGGCTTGAAGGAGGACACCACCTCCAAGGGGGACGCCCCAACACGGTCCCATGCTGAGCCTGTGACCATGCAACCACGTGTCCAAACACCCACCGTATTATTCTAGGATCTGCCCCCTGGACCTGTGGGCTGGGGGCAAGGAGGAAGCAAACTACACAGAGGGGGCTGTTTCTTCTTTCACATTTGAGACCATCAGTGACCTTCTCCACGCAGAGTCAGGAGGAGGACAGGCCATCAGAAGGCCAGGAGACATTTGGGAACCACAAAACCCCTTGGCTGGGAACAAACGAGTTCGTAGCAAAGAGGCATTTCCCTGCCCGGCCTAGGTACCCAAGTTGAGCAAAGAAGCGCCAGTGGGCTTTCTTGAATCCCAAGGGGCGAGAAGAGAAAAGTGCTGGCCTTCTGGAAAACCAGTGGGGCCCTAAGACACACTCTCTGCATTGTGGCAGCTGCAGGTGACTCATGAGAAGACTCTTCTCACTTATGCCTGGAACCATTTACTCTGCAAGCCCTTCCCTCAAGCCACTGGCTTTCCTCTGCTCTTGCGTGATGTCCCCACCATGCCACTGCTCCACGAGCATCCTAATATGCAGGCACCAATCGACTGACTCCCCCCACAGCTGTCCCCATGTATGCGATGCTTATGATGGACTCATGCCAAGTAAGTGGAGACAGAGGCTGACCGATTTATCAAATAGGGAATCAAGGAATCCTATGCACAAATCTCTGGCAGGAGATGCTTTGGAAGGAAAAAAAAAAAGCCATGTGGACACAGCAGAGTAAATATCTTAAGCCAAAAATTCAAGCTGAATCTCAAACCCCAATAAATCATTTCTCTCTGATTTGGCAAAGCAGAAGCGATTTTCCCTATTCCTTTGGCTTCTTGCACAAGATTCAGTGGAACCCTCAGCAGAGGTCGCAGCCGTCCCTCCACCCTGGCACTCCTGGGACTCCAAGCAGGGAAACCTTCTGACTAAGCTCAGAGTCTGACTCTCCCTCATCGCTCCCGGCTCCTTTTGTAAACTCCCAGGTGATCTGAAGAGCCTTCATGCTATAATCATCTGCCCAGGCTGCAGCCCCCCACTACCCCCCCTCGATTTCTTCTTCTCTGCAGATCCTTCTTAGCCCATGGAAGAGGAGCACCTCTGTCCCCCTGTCACACCAGGCTCACTGGGCCTCTGCTTTCTCCTCCTCTCCCCCAAGAGCAAGGGACTGGGGGAGAGCAGGTAGGAATTTAACACAAAAGTCTCCAAAAAGTTCGTGTATGTTTCCTTCATCTGATACAAACATTTAATATTTTAACTTCTTTTTGACCCTCCCCCCCCCAAGTTTTTATACTCAGATATATTTAGATGTCAGTGTAAAGCATGTTTCGGGGGATGCGTATATGTTCACGATGTTAAAGCCAGAGAAGCAATTGTTGAAAGAAGCTGGGTTAACAGACTATTAACACCTTGACTGTGGTTTGCAGCAGGGAGGGGGACGGAGCTCGGGCTAAAAGCCACATCCAGGGTTAAGGCTGTCACTAGAGCAAGAGCCGAGTTCTGGGCGCCCCCCCTCAACTCCCGTCATTCCATTCATTCATTCATTGGCCCACGGAACACACGTGCTGGGTGCCCTGGGAGCACAGCCCCTGTGCTCACAGCATCTGGTCTGGGGTGGGGAAGTGACAAAGTATGAGCAAACAAACGCACAAAGTCATTTCGGAGCGTGGTGAACGCTGTGAGGGCGCAGAACAGGTGTGTGCGTGGAGTGCTGGGGCGGGGCGGGTGTGGGCATGGGGGGGGGTGAATTGGGGCGCCAGGGCCAGTGTCCCTGAAGAGCACCTGAGCCCAGCCCTCGCCGTCCACGGCCAGCCACACCAGTCCATCAGCCCGCGATGCCCCCTGCCCACTGGGTGTCAGCCCCTGGGTGTCAGTGGACATAGGAAAGTCTGCAAACGGTAACCAGGAAGCCAGCTGCCCAGGCCAGTGAGCAGCAGCCCCTGGGGTGACCTGAGTGGCCGGTCCTAAAAACAGTCAGTGAGACGGGCCAGGGTAATGCCCCTCGCCCTGCACACAGGTTCATTCTAGGGTTCCAGCTCCAGCCCTACTCCCCAGATTAAATGACTCACTTCTCTGATAACGTGTAACCACGGACACCAGCAGGCACCCAGCAGCTGTCCTCACCCACCACACCGACACCCACAACCCACGCTCAGAAAAGAAACGAAACCATCGGAAGACACTTTATTGTCGCTCCCCTATTTCCTGCGAGAAGCTTCCTTCTACCCAAAGGCACTCGGAAACGCCAGCTTCCAGAGATGCCAAGTCACTGGCATGCCTTTCTGCAAGCAGGTAATCATGCTTCCCGTGCTGAGTTCCGGGGAAACAAATGGAAGGGGTGTTTCAGACAGACGGACAAGCTGCACACGCGGATGGGGTCAAAGCCCAGAACGTCCCGATGGGGGACTCCCCTGCCGGGGGTCTACAGGACAGTTTGCAAGAGCAAACCAAATGCTGCAGACAGAGACCCTCTGGGACGCGGCCACCTCTGCAGGGCTCCTTGGGAAGGGCTCACATACCTGACCCTGGGGTGACAGAAGGCAGGCCCAGAACGCTCTCCAGTCCCACTGCTGGATACCAAATCGCTCAATGCTTTGCATGCAACACTTCAACCCACGCATGTCCAACAAATGGCCCCCCTCCCCTGACATGGTCTCTGCAGGCCATAGTGAGGAACCGGGCATTTTAGTGACTCATCTGACAACCCCGGGAGGCGAGCCGAAGTGCGGTGGCTGAGAGAACAGAGCGTGCAGTCGAATAAACAGCGTTGGACGCACAGCCCCACCACTTCCTCGGACCTGGGCCAAGTTACTTGAGCTCTCAGCATCTTGGTTTCCTTGCCCGGGAAATGGAGGGACGCTTCATAAAGGCTCTTGGGAGGATCAACTGCAATGCAATAGGCATAAAACATGCTCCCTGCAGCATCCTCATCAGTATGAGCCGTTATGGTTTCCATCATTCTAGACGTGACGAAGAGCCGCAGGTGAAGATGGGTCCCCCTACACCCGTGGTGAGGGACAGAACTGGGGCTCGCCTAGATTTTTCTCACCTGGAAGTCTTCAGGTGCGCTCTCCTAAACTAAACTGGCTGTTCTCAACCGGTGGCTGAACCGAAAACAGCCCCACTGTAACACTTCCCACTTGGCTTGGGCTACCCCTAACGATTTTTTTTTCCCCAAAATCTCCCCCCAAAGAACTCTAAAGTGCAGCCAGGGCAGAGAATCACTGCTAGATAAGGTTGGGAATTCTCCGGAACACCCTCCTTTCCCTTCTGTCTTCAACTTGGAATGCCACCCACGGGCTGAAGCCCCTACCGAGATGAAAGTCCATCAACAGTACGTACCCTATTAGATAGACTAGAAACTCAGGTTTTGCGTGGATAACTACCTCGCCCAAAAAAGTAGAGGCTCACATACAGAGGTTCTTAACTATCAGCGCTGGTAAACTAAGCGCACAGCTGGCCTTTCCCACTAATTTACTTCCTTGTCGACGGCTTCCTTGTCAGTAAGTCCTGCCACAGTTTGCAATCGAAGGAAACTGCAGGTTTTGTAAGAAACGTTTACTACAGCGTGGGTGCGGCAACAGGGCAACCCAACTGATGTGCTTTAGACACAGACATCATCGTCAGACTAACCCACCTGGAGCGCTCGGTCGTTGTTTTACTGTTCCTTGTATACAAACACTAATGGTCACCATGTCATCTTTTAATTAATAAAGCTCAGAGGAATCTGCTGCAGACCTTCAATTAGGACACCAATTAGAAAGGCGGTTAACAGGTTTTAGAAGGAAGAAAATCCACCCAAGTTTCCAAGTACCATTAAAGAAGGGGAAGAAGGTGATGGGGTTGGGAAGGGAACCAGGAAAGACCCTTCAAGGAAAAATACCCTCTTCTCCCCATTCTGTCGAGAGACAAATGTGACTATGTGACCCGAGAAAGACCCCACTACTTGAAATAAGGTCATGTAATAAATACCCAGGCTGCAGATATTTTTATAAGGAAGAATGTGTCTGAGACTACACCCCAGAACAGGGATTCCAGGAGTGGGCGGGGACAGGAGACTTAATCTATCAGCTTTAGCACACACACCCCCCTCCCCCATGCACACACCAAGCTCTAATGGTTCTCACAGGGATTTTAGGCAAATCTCTCATCTGCGTGTGAGACGTGCAGACTGATAACGTCTAATGGATGGGTCTCTGAAGCCCGGAGGAAGGAAGCATAGCTGCACGCTTGTGTCTCTCCGATTCACACGACTGAGCGAATGCCAGCCAATCTCAGTGTGCTCCACACCAAACCTCACGTCTCCACCATGAACCTTGGGGCCCTTCTAAATGGGTGCACATGTGTACACACACACCCCTACAAAAACACGTGTTTTACCTATAGAGCGAGAACCAACCTACATTTGTATGGCCAATTATAGCTTACAAAGTGCTCCATAAATACTGGTTTTATTCAAAAGCCAAGAGGGTGGGGCTGTTTCTGTGTCTTGCTGTGGCCACATCTCCCACACGACTCAGGGTACTGCCCACTCCCCCACCCCAACAGGGGAATATTGTGGTCAGCCCCAGTGCAGAAAGCTACTTAAGAGTGTGTCTGAAAGGGCTGGGAGCAAGAAACAGACCTGCAGAGAGCCCCTGCCCGTGGCTGCCTTGCAAGGAAACCAGTTCTTAAGGCTTCTGTGGCCCCAAGAACCTGAGGTCCAGCAGAGGAGACAAAATCGTGGAGGAGAGGCCCCCACTGTCAGGAGCACCTTGCCAGGTCCCCATCAACAGGATGGCCTAGAAGCACCCCAGAGCCAGCTCTCCCCGCCTCCTGTCTGGGACAGGGAGAGAGGGGGGAGGGTTGGTGATTCAGACCTGGGCAAAGCCTGAGGTGGCAAGATGTCACCATAGCCTCAGCGGCCATCTCCTGAGAAACGTGGCAACAGAGGAGGCCAGCAGGCAGCCTGGCGCTCAGGAGCCACCCCTGACTGGAAGCCACCCTGAGGATCGCTACCCAGGATTCCCTGTGTAGTCTCAGGTAACCTGACCCCACCTGAAGCCCAACACCCAGCATTCCACTGGCCCCATTCGGCCCCTTAGGCTCCTGGGTGGGTTACCTGGACAGCAGGTGTTGCCTTCAAACCACTGGGACCACTCTTACTAGGGGCCTCTCTCCGCGGCTAGGGAAGAGCCCAAGTTAAAGGTAAACTTTTCCAAAGCATTTATGGCTGATGACAGGGCAGGAAGGTGAACTGCCAGCAAAATCCAAGCACAGTGGAGTGTGTGTGTGTGTGGGGGGGGGGGGGGTGCGTGTGTGGGTGTGCTCATGCACGCAAGTGAGAAATGCTGCCAACTGTGTGGTCACTGATGTGCGGACCCTCTCCAAACCCAGGAGCAGAGGCCTGGTTCCCGGCCGCTCTCTTGTCACCCCCAACATAGAAACTGATGGTGGAGGCCCAGAGAAGGGGGCACGGGAAGGAGAAAGAAAATGCACCAAGGGAGAAGGAGGGAGCGAGGCGACAGGGAGGCAAAGGAGGGAGCCGACAGCAATATAAAGAGGGCTGGGCAGCCCGGGGCTCAGCGGTGCAGTGCCTGCCTTGGGCCCAGAGCGTGACCCAGGAGACCCGGGATAGAGTCCCACACTGTGCTCCCTGCAGGGAGCCTGCTCTCCCTCTGCTTGTGTCTCTGCCTTTCTCTGTGTCTCATGATAAATAAATAAAATCTTTAAAAAATAATAATAAAGACGAGTGGAGATTTCAAACCCCCAGAAAGAAGAGAGAAACTGGAGATGGAAATCCAGAGAAGGGACAGATGCATGGGCAGCGGGAGGGAGAGGCGGCGGAAACCGAGGTAGGGGGCCGGGAGGGAGAGGCTGGGTGGGGGGCACCCGCCGCGGCTCCCGGGGGACTGGGCGCCCCGGGGCCCCGCGTCCCCGCAGCAGAGGCTCCCGCACGCGGGGCCCCCGCGTTCCGACTGTCCCGGCGCCTGTGCGCTCCCCACGCCGGCCGAGCCGAGCCGAGCCGAGCCGCGCCGAGCCCAGCCGAGCCGAGCCCAGCCGAGTCGAGCCGAGCCCCGCCAGCCGAGCCGAGTCGAGCCGAGCCGAGCCCAGCCGAGCCAAGCGGAGCGGAGCAAAGCCGAGCCCAGCCCAGCTCAGCCAGCCGAGCCGAGTCGAGCCCCGCCAGCCGAGCGCAGCCGAGCCGAGCCGAGCCGAGCCGAGCCGAGCCCCGCCGAGCCGAGCCGAGCCGAGCCGAGCCGAGCCGAGCCGAGCCGAGCCGAGCCCCGCCAGCCGAGCGCAGCCGAGCCGAGCCGAGCCCCGCCGCGCCCCGCGGGCCGGGCCACAGCGCCCCCGACGCCGGCCGCAGGAGGCGCAGCGCCCGCCCCAGCCCGGCCGGCCGCCCGCGGGGAGGAGCGGGGAGGAGCGGCGAGCGCCCGGCCCAGCCCGCGGGGACCGCCGAGGAGGGCGGCGCCCGAGCCCGGAGCCCGCAGCCCCGCGCCCCGCCGGCGCCGGCGCCCGCCACACAATGGCCCGGCCGTGCACGCGGCGCGCCGCCCCCGGCAGCCCGGCCCCGCGCGGACCCGCACTCACATCTGGGCAGCGAGGGGCGGTGGTCGACGGGGATCCAGATCTTCTGCACTCGGCTCTGCGTCAGCTCCAAGGGCATCTTCACAGCCTGCACTCGGCGGCCCTGCGCCCCCCCGCGAAGAAGTCCGGCGTGGGGAGGAGCGCGGCCTGCCGACCCCCGAAACAAAGGGGAAGGGGGTGGGGGTGCGCGGGAGCTCTCCCGTGCGCCGCTTTTTGGAAACGTGCTTTGTGCTAAATGACGAACGCTCGCCCGGGGCGTGAGGCTCCACGCGCGCCGCGCCGGGGCCGGGGCGGGGGCCGGGGCCGGGGCTGGGGCTGGGGCTGCACCCGCGGCCGCCGCGGGGCCGGGCGCGTCTACGCGGGAGCCCGGGATGCTCGGAGCGCGCTGACAGCCGCGGTCGCCGGGTGCCCGCTCCGCTCCGGCGCCCGCGCACCCGCTCGCCGCCTCTCCAGCTCTGCTAGGACTCCGCGCGCTGAGCCCGGGCTTTTTAAGAGTCGGGGCCGGCAGCTCCGCACGTCAGCCTCGGGGCGGGGCCGCATTCTTCGGGTTCCAGCCCTCTTTCACGTGGGGGGTGGGCAGGCCCGCCGGCGGCCTGCGGGCGCCCCCTGCAGGTGGGCTCCTGCGGTCCCGGGGCGGACGCACGACACTCGGCTCGGGCGAGGAGCCCCACTCTGAGCCTGCCCCTCCTACGTCCCCTAAAGATGCCTGGCGCGGCTGCCCAGGAGCATCCCCGCAGCAGCGCTGGCAGGGACGCAGCGGCGCCGTCCATGTGGTGCGCGGAAGGGCCCTGGCGGCCCCGTCGCCTGGGATGCTGGTTAAAATGCATCCTGCTGACCCGGCCTCTCTGGGACGGGGACCCCAACACTCGACATTCTTAACGCGCGATCCAGGTCAGGCGCGGTGAAGTTGAAGACTCGGGCCCAGGGCTACAGATGGAAGAGGGGTTGGGGGGTTCGGGGGTGGGGGGGTCTCTGCTACCTTAGGGAGAGCCCGAGGAGGATGTCCAGAGCGCCTGTGTGGCACAGGTCTCCGGGTCACCCCGCTTGCCAAAGCTGCTCCTTGATAATCATGCGTGTTGAGTCTCACCCGCCACGACCCCTGCACCCCCCCCCACCCGGGGAGGGGGCTTCCCTGGTCCTTCATCCTCACCCCGCCCGCCTTCCTAAATCCCTTAGAAACCTTGACTTGTGCTGAGCACCGTTCCCCCCACAAGCAGCCCCGAGACCTGGAACCAGCCCCCCTCCCCCGCCCCGGGGGTCTGGGCACCAGACCCAGACTGGAAAGCTGGAGCGGGGTGGGGGTGGGGGGGAGGGGGTGCAGAATGCAACGGGCCAGGCACCTTGGTCTTCGCTGTCACCTTTTACAATATTCACGGTACTGTCAACTCCGAGCAGAAGAGTGAGTCAAACTAGAGCCTGCAATGCGTCCCCTTGACTACAAAACCCTGGAATAACTATTGGGAGGTGGCCCCTGGATTATGCAAACCCCTAAAATTCAGGACGTTCACCCTGCACAGCTCGCACCTCCTCCTCGCCGTGTTTTGGGTTTGTGTGTCTCCGGCCTCCACGGCCCTTGGGGTTTTGCATCGGCTCGTGCGTGACACGGGACAGCCGCGTGGTCATGCCAGTGACCGCCCCCCCCGCCCCCGGGAAGATCCGGGTGTTTAGAGCGGGGACTGCCGCCCGCACACTGGCCCTTAGGCAAGGGGACGGCACCGAGGGGCTGCGCTGCCCTGCAGAGGTGCACGGGGCTCCCTCCGCGACTCCAGTGCGCCTGGAAGGAAGAAGGCGGCGCTCCTGGAATCCACTCTGCAGCAGAACAGCGCGCAGAGCCTGCCACACGTCGCTCACGTCCCGCATGGCTCGGCTGGACCGCGCCCGCTCCCTGGCGGCGGGAGCAGCTGCTCCGCCCCGCCCCTCCCGGGCCTCCCTCCCGGGCCTCCCTCCCTTCCCTGCACCCCAGCCCGACCCTCACTCCGGGCGCCCCCGCCCCCCCCCCAGGGCCTTCCCCCTTCCCCCTTCCCCCTTCCCCGCACCCCAGCCGGCCCAGGGGCCGCGGGCGCCCCCCCCCCCCCCCCCGCCCCGGGCATCCCGACTGCAACCCCCCCCCGCCCCCCCGCGGCCCTCCCCGGAGTCCCTGCTCTCTCTCTGACAGCTTTGCTGACTGTCTGGTTTCGGCGCTCGGGCAGCTGTTCAGAAACCCGAGTGCATTGCAATGGACTTGTTTTTCTGCAGTGGGAGCAAATGCCAGAGATGACACCCTATAACGCCCCAGGGAGAGTCCCACTCCACTCCTGAAACAAGAGTGGGCTGATCCAAAGAGAAAAACAGCAGCAAGCGGGCGCTGGAGCCCCCCGGGAGAGCTGCTGGCTGGGCGTTGACTGGGGTCAGGGAAGGGGGGGGCCGTCGTGCACGTGAGGCCGGCTGCACCCCTACACGCTTGCACGCTTGCCTCTCCGAGAAGAATCAGTGTGCCTGCTCGCGTGCCTGCTACCTTGCCATCGGCGTTTTTGGACAGACAGGCAGGGCGCAGGGACGAGGTGGCATTCTTCCAACCTCTAAGCTTGCAAACAGCTGTGGGGGCCAGCTCAGGGGCAGTGGGGTCCTCGCTAGCGGCGGCCAATCTTTAGTGTCCTGACCTAGATAATGTGTCTGGCAGGGGCCGCTTCTGAGGGCAGGAGGCACCTGAAGTTCCCCAGCAAGCACGGGCACTCGCCACCAGACCCCTCGCCCTACCTGTGTGTCCATAAATGCCTCAGGCTCGTGTGTGTCCTGGGCCATGGATCAAAGACCAAATTCTTCCCCCATCATCTCCTGCACCTGACAGGGGGACAGGCAAACGGAAGTTCACATAATCCCCCTAGCTTCTGATATGGGAGTACAAACAATGTGGGAACTGGTGGGGTTCAGGGAGGAATCCACACGTGACCACAAGACAAGGGGACAGCTAAAACCCATGTGGCAATTGCAACCCTCAAGTACATTAGGGTAGCGTCCTTAGGAGGGTAAGATTGCCTCACTGCAAAACAGTTTAAAAACAACCCCACTGTAACCGAATTCCAAGAATGTGCGAGTTCAGACTTTATGGATTTAGACATCGTCCTACCCCCCGCCCCCCCAACCCCGCTCTGTTAATAGCTCCATCTCCGGCCAACTCCCCTGTCCCCAAGCTGGCAAGAAGGCACGCAGTCCTTTGGAAAAGGCTGCAGGGGATACACAAATCTGTCCAACGGTGATGTTTTACAGACAGGACGGCTCCGCGCACCAGGGGAGATTCCATGATCCTCGGTGCACCTAAGGCTACCAGACTCCTCCAGACTAGTCAGCCCTTTGTTTTAATTGAGTAAGAGGAAGTTTAGAGAGAGAGGTTAAGGAACTAGGGCAAAGGTCAGGACCGCCAGTTATTAACTTCTTTTCCCCGACTTGACACAGGCATCCGATAGTTCCCAAGGGGCCATGTGATGGGCACGGCAACCTCAGGGTGCTGAGTAGAGTCTGTGGTTTGGGCCTTCTCGCCCAGAACAGCTGAGCTGTTGGACAGAAAAGGGCACAGAAAGACCTTGCACAGTCATGCCTGGTGGAGGTGCTTATAGAGAATTCTTGAATAAGGTAGAGACTCAGAGAAAGGTGGTGGAAGAGTGGCACCCTCTTCTACCCCCTGTTGGCCAGTGTCATCGAACCCTTACCCCTGCTCCCCGGCGGGGCTACACAGCAGCAAAAAAGCAAACCCCACTTCCAAGATCTCGTGCCAGCGAGCCAGACTGAAACCCTGAAACCATGCGATACCCACCTCCTCTCCGGCGGGAGAATGACAGAACAAGCTGTGGCAGGCTGGGAGCCATCAGAAGTTGTTAATTAGACACAAAGTGTCATCATTTGCTCCCTTAACAATCCCGAGTCTGAGAGAGCGAGGCAAGACACCAAATAAAAGACTGAAATAAACCCTTACCTCACCATCCATCCAAAAACAAGAGAGAGGGTGAGTTGTTTTTTTTTTTTTTTTTTTTTTGTATGTTCCTCACTCATGCACGAATGGTTTCGCAGACACAGGTGCCCACCCAAGTCCACATCGGTGGGTTGAAAACCCAACTCAAAACCTGCACATGGAGCTTGGTGGCAGCTCCATTCATCATCGCCAAAGAATGCAAGCAGCCAAGATGTGCTTCGGGAGGTGAGCGGATAAATAAAGTGGGGTCTGTCCAGACAGTGGGATAGCATTCAGCACTGAAAGGAAATGAGCCATCAAGCCAAGAAAAGACATGGAGACGATAATGTGCATATTATTACTGTCTGACTGCAAGTCTACGACACGCTGGAAAAGGCACAACCACAGAGACAGTAAAATGATCAGGGACGCCTGGGTGGCTCAGAGGTTGGGTATCTGCCTTTGGCTCAGGGCGTGATCCTGGAGACCCGGGATTGAGTCCCGCATCGGGCTCCCTGCATGGAGCCCGCTTCTCCCTCTATGTCTCTGCCTCCCTCTCTCTGTGTCTCTCATGAATAAATAAAAATCTTTAAAAAAAAGTGATCGATGGTTTGCCGAGGGTTGTGGGAGGGGATGGTTAATGGGAGAAACACGGGGTTATGTAGGGCAGTGCAACCGCCGTGTCAGAGGCTGTAATGGAGGGTGCACGTCATTACACGTGTGTCCAAACTCCTAGCATGCACGACACCAAGAGTGAGCCCCGAGGTCAACTATGGACTCTGGGTGATGATGCTGTGTCAGCGGGAGTTCATCCTCAGCCACAACGCCCCACTCTGGTGGGAGATGCTGCTAATGCGGGGTGCCAGACCTGTGCGGGGCGGGGATATACGGCAGCTCCACGTTCCTCTCACTTTTGCTGCGGACCTAAAACTGCTCCAAAAATAAAGTCTATTTGAAAAATTGCTATGTTTCTGCCGGTGGCATAAGCTTGTCTCCGATCAAGTGGACTCACACGTCTCATTATGAGGCTGTGACAACAGCCCAACATGGCAAAAAGCACACCATGCAGTCCCACCAAACCCAACAGCAAGTTTCCATCTCCCTCCACCCGGGCTCTGTTTCTCCACTTTCTCCAGGCCTTTCCTTTCTTTAGGGTGCCCCTGAGCTTGGGACCAGGCTCTTAAAACTGCCTGACCTTGTTTCTTATCCAGCATCAAGCCTGGCTACTGCTTTCAGAGTATCTTTCGCTCCTGTCAACCTCCTCACCCAATACCAAGACATAAATCATTTGCGTTTTAAAAACACTATTAAAAAAAAATAAAAATAAAATAAAAACACTATTTTACAACTTCAGAATATTGGTGCTTTTTAAAAACCAAATATCCCACAGTCTGGGTAACAATATCGTAGCAATGTAACATTCATTTCCCGGTTTTGATATTTTGCTGTCATGTAAGATGTTGCCAACAGAGGAAGCTGGGTGAAGGGTTCACGGGACTCTATGAACTATTTTGTAACTTCTGGTATTTCAAAATAAAAAGCTTTAAGAAACAAAAAAATCTAAAATAGGTGAGAGTACAGGGCCTCTGAGCCAATGTCTATTTGGACTACTAGCGCCAACATGAACTGGTGCAGATTGTGCAGATCCAGGCATTGAGGGAGAAGGGAATTGCCAGAAAGGTAGTCAACAACTCTGCAGTGATTTGCATATGCACCTAACATCTCTGCTTCTTGCAAATGACACACATATACAAACAGAATTTGCATGAATCCTGTACCTGTGGAAAAGCAGAATCAAGCTCAAGCTGTGTTTTAATTTAGGGGGAAATGATTCTATTTCTGGGCATTGCATAGACTTTTGGGAGAATACCAATGGGTCTGTAGTTTGTCCCCAGTGTGCATGCTGAAAATTTGAAAAAGACAGTCATGCAGAGTTCAGCTGACTCCAGAGTTCAGTGGCTCCAAGAGGTTCACGCTGATCCCCTGTCTTTCCTGGAGTGGAAAGGCGTGCAAGGATGGGAAACTACTTGAGAAGCTCACTGCCCAATCTTCTGGTGTCTATTCATTAAATGCTCACATTTATTAGACACTCACAGCAGCGACTGTGTGTCAGACGCTGCAAAGAACAAGCCACACCAGGATCTCAATGATCTGGGGTCCAGCCAGGGAAGACAAGTGGGCGGGCAACTAGCTATCATCATGGTGTTCTGTGCCCAGCCTCATGCTGAGTATCACAAAGAAAAAGCTCCTACGCCCAAGGCCTTGTAACTGAAGACTGGAGTGGGGAATGTACATGTATGGGAATCAAAGCAGGAAACAGAGAGGCGGTAGGTAAAGGGAGGCTATGGGTAGATCCGTTTGGGACAGTAAGAAACGTTTGCACCTCAAGGGGGGAAGCCAGCTGGCAATTTCATGTCCTAGTCATCTCATGCTTCTTCGGTGTTTGTCTAAGAAGACACATCGAACAAAGTCAACATCTCTCATTTCTTGCCATATGCAACAAGTACCCGCTGAGAGCCACTGTACCAGGGAGGATGAGCACAAGCAGGATGTGGTCCTTGCCAGAACTGCAAATTCACTTTTGAATTTTATAGTGTCCCCCTAGCACGCATGTGCGCGCACACACACACTCACTCACTCCTCCCTTTGTTCCTTACAGTTAACAAAACTGAGGTTCAAAACTATTAAATTACTTTTCTGTGGTCACATAGCTAATGAGCCAAGGAATAAAAAAGACCATGATCTTCAACGAGCCTGGTAGTCTTTCAAGTCTCTCCCATTTCAATCCCCTTCCAAGTGGGACATGCAATTTCCTTCCCGATAACAATGCCAACGACAAAATCTTGAATCCAAGTGGCTTTGACGACGGACTCAAAATTACTTAGAATTTGGCTATGATTTTGAAATAAGATGAAGAATCATCTTCAGAAACTACTGGGAAGATTAAGACCTAAAAACTCTCACATGATCCTACAGTGGAAGGTGCTACTTAACCTATGAAAACAAAGCCAGCCCCGCGGAGATGCCCACATCTCTGTAACCCAGCAGGCACGCCTGGAGAGCCTTCCACCTAACGGTGTAGGAAAGCCTCATGGTCGCCAGTATGGTAAATTTAGAAAGAAACAATGGTTTTGTGGAATGAAAATGCATCAGCATTCAAAAAGAAAAAAAAAAGGTGGAGGAGGCCTTGGCATTTTGTGTACTTCCCAAAACAAAAGTTTTAGGATGTCCTGATTTATTAGCAAAGGGAAAGAAGAAAAGAAGAAATATTTCCCCATCTCCAACCTCATTCAAATGATTAGATAAACCTCAAATTTCTATTGTTAATAATTCATTTTTACAGAATGGTCACCTCACCCCGGTTGTCAAGAGCCTGACATCTTCATGAGCTCTAAGGCAGCGCCATCCCATAGAAGCTACAATCTTAAGATTTTCTAGTCGTAAAAAGAAACAGGAGAAACTAGCATCACTCATATATTTTAGTTAACGTCATAAATCCAAAATATCATTTCCACATGTTACGGTATGACACACTGAGGTACTTTACACCTCCGATCTCCCTTCCAGACATCTGGAGGGAGAGCCATCCAAGGAGAGGGAACAGGAACAAAGGCTCTGGCCTGGGATCTTGATTTGGGGATGGAGCCAGGGTGGGTGGGACAGGCAGGGCTTCGGAGGAAGGGGGAAAGAGGTGCTACATGGAGTAGCACCTTGTAGATCCATCAGGAAGGCTGGGTCCTTTTCTGACAAAGGTAGGAAGCCACCAGAGGGTGATAAGAAGGCTGAGCAATACACAGATGACCCGCTAGGGCAGGGAGGCCGTGTTCAGGAACACATTCACGTTCACTGGTGTAGCCGTCCCAGGTGCCTAGAACACAGGCACAGCCACGGTAGACACCCATGGGTTGACCGAATGAGAACATGTTTAAAGAGTGGCCTCTGGTTGCTGAGTTAAGAACAGGTTCTAACAGGCAGGCAATGATCCCAGGATCCTGAAGTAATCATAAGGTCCAGAATCTCTGGTCTGGATTTATAAGGAAGAGGGGGTGAATGACCAGGCCCCTGCATGGAGACATCCAGGCCCCTGCATGGAGACAAGTCTCAAACAACTTGGCTCTCGAGTTCTCTTGCACGCCTCCCCCTGACCCCATAGTGTTAACCTTGCAAAACTGAAAGAGGAGGGCGAACCAGAAAGCTTTATTCTGGAAAATTCCTCTCGAAGGCTTGAAAACAAGAGGAAGGGATGGGGCAGCAAAAGAGCTGGATGTGGGAACCCGTAACTGAGCTCTATGAAGCAGCAAGGGGCCCTCCTATGATGAAAAAGGTCATCATCTGCAGTGAGAAAAAAATTCATGGATAATTCACTGCGAACCCGATGTCTTGGGCGGCCTTGGCTCTTCGACAATAGCCAATAACCCACTTTCTCCTTTCTCTGTTCTACCCTGCACAGCAGCCTTCTAATTATCACTCACCTCCCCTCGCAGAGAGAACTACCACTTACCTCCCCTCGCAGAGAGAACTACCACTTACCTCCTCTCGCAGAACTATCATTTATCTTCTCTCACACAGAACCCACGGGTGAGCTGCTGTGAATGTTCTGTTCCAACCAGCAGCTGGAAATGTGTCAAGTGGGCAATCTATACTTACATGCCATTCTCTTAGCAGTTTGGTTTGTGACTCAGTCTCCCGAAGCTCGACTATCTCCGGATGCACTGCTAAAACCCAGTTCTAAACAGAAACACCTGAGGACCAGACACTGGACCAGACACTCGGCCAGTGGACCACAGCCACCCGAGCCACATTGGTCCCTCCACTGGCCCGGTGATTTCTGACACCTCCATCTTGCTTCTTTTCATTGTAAGCCTGGAGATATGCCCTAGAACACTCGTGGCTATGCTTCTTGCCAGAGTAGCTTCCCAATGACAATATTTTATTGACACAGATACAAAACACAGATTGAAGAAAACATCCAGGAGTGTAGTTAAGACCCAGAAAAGCTGGTGTAACAATCTCTGGGTAGACTCATTATGGGGTAGAGAGAAACCACGACTACCCCAACCCCAGATGTCTCCTATCTAAGGGTCTCCAATGATCCTTATGACACTTTCTCCCAAATCACAGGTGAAAAGGTAATGGGAGAAAACTCACCTTTCTAAGAAAAAGACCATGGGACTTTCAGAAGGTGCAAGATTTTCAGAGTGCGTGATTGGATAAACTGTATACAGGTCTGTTCAAGGAGGGTAAGTCAGACAACTCCTGGCGTTATCATTATTATTGTTCTTGAGAGTTCAGGCTGTTTCTTCATCAGTAAGAAAACGATTACTCAGCCATCAGTCACCCATCAATTTGGATCAGGGATGCCAAGAGCAGTGCGCAACCAGCTGGACAGCAATTAAGCCCGTGAAAGAGGCCAACCCCTTCGCCCGTCCCGTGGCAAGCTCACAACAACACAGCTTGTCGCCAGACACCTGTGTGCCAGCCTCAGGGGGACAGCGATGTCAGAACTAACCCTGATAGCGAAGGCTGGACGTTGCATGCGCACCCGGCCACTTAACCACCAGTGTCTGGGACAGTGTACACTTGCTACCTGGCCCTCTCTCCCATCCGCCCCCCAGGGCCAGTAACCTCTTTGTGTAAAGAGACAGTGGGTGTAGCAACATTATTCACAATAGCCCAAGGCCCCCATGTCCATCAACATATGAATGGATAAACAAAATGTGGTCTAGCCACACAATGGAATATTCTTCAGCCACGAAAAGGAAGAAAGTACTGAAGCATGCTGCAACACGGATGAACCCTGAACTGTCACTTTGATGGACCAGAATTGTCCTCTCCCAAAACCCTTATGTGGAACCCTAACCCCTAGCACCTCAGCATGTCACTGCGTTTGGACACAGTGTCCTGAAACACATAATTACGCTAAATGAGGTTAGGACGGGCCCCAATCCAACCTGATGAATTTCTCTGCGAGAACATTTGACCCACAAAGAGACTCCGGGCACACGTGCACACAGAGGAAAGACCCTACGAGGACATGGCAAGGCAGCAGTCGTCTGCAAGCCAAGGAGAGAGGCCTGAGGGAAAACCAGAGCTCATCTTGGACTTCCGGCTTCGAGAACTATGAGAAAATAAATTTCAGCAGGCTAGAGTATTTTGTTATGGCAGCCAGAGCAAACTAATACAATCATGCTCAGTGAAAGAAACCAGACACAGAAAGCCATATCATATGATACCACTGATGTAAAATCTCCAGAATTGGTAAATCTAGAGGAACAGAAGGCAGATTTGTGACGACCAGGGACTGGGGGAAAAGGAGAAGGCCTACTTCGTGGGGACGGGGTTTCCTTTTGGAGTGATGACAACATTCTGGAGCCTGACCAAGGTGATGGTCGTACAACACCGTGAACGTGCTAAGTGCTATTCAACTGTGCACTTTAAAATGGTTGGTTTTAAAAAATAAAAATAAAAACAAAAAAAATAAAAATAAAAAAATAAAATGGTTGGTTTTACAAGACAAAATCAGAGAGGGAGACACACCGTAAGAGACTCTTAATCATAGGAAACACACTGAGGGTCGGTGGAGGGGAGGGGGTTAGGGGGATGGGGTAACCGGGGGATGGGCACAAAGGAGCGCATATGATGTGCTGGGCACCGGGTGTTCTACACAACTGATGAATCACCGAACTCAACCTCTGAAACCAAGAATACATTATATGTCAATTAACTGAATTGAATAAAATGAAATTAAAAATGAAACGGTTTTATATTATGTGATCTCAATTCAATTAAAAAAGGCAAAAAATAAAATTAAAAAAACCAATGACCGTAGATCAGAAAGCTATCTGAAACATGAAGATGTGAAGCCTGTTGGAGTTACAACAGGGCAGTTAACTAGACCCAGGAGAGGGGGGTGGTAGGAAGAGCAGGGAAAAGCAAATTCAAGAGACTTGAGATGGTGGGAAAAGCCACGGTGGGCCCAGAGCTCCCCACGGGAGGCCCAGGGCACCAGCAGCATGGGTGGTGGCAGGCAGAGGAGCGGAGTCTGAGGACTTGGAATGAATCACCCCCTGTCAAGCGGGTCTCCCGTGCATGGCTACAGTGGCTTGGTGCGCTGTAGAGCAGGGACAATGGCCACCGCTGACAGATGGTTATGCCCAGTGCAGAGCACAGGACCTGGCATGTGGTACACTCAATACCCGGGGCCACAAGCTCTATGCGAACGGAGCCCTCAGCTTTCCACAGAATCTGCCTCTCTCCCAACCCTACACCAGGTTGCGGCACCTACGTTAGAGGATGGAGGGTTTCCTGGTTCCTCCTCCTTTCTCATTCCTGCCAAGGATCACGTATTGGGGAGGTTTCGTTACTTCCTGTTACTCAGGGCTCTGGAAGGAAGGGAGGAAAGAAGGAGAGAGAGAGAGGAGGGAGGGGCGGAGGGTGGGTGAAAATTAGTGAAGGGAAACCTTTGACATGGAGTCAGGAAGGCCAGAAGGGGGAGCTTTTGGGCACGTGCCCCCTGGGGCAGCTGACTCCACATTCCCTGGCAGGAGGAGGCTGACTTGACTACCCCAAGGGGACCAAGGAAGATTTTCTCCTGGTCCAGCAACAGCCCAGCCAATGAGAAGCCCCTGCACCTCAAACTCCCAGGCTCCTCCCATGGATTGGACTTTTGTCAACACTACTCCTTCCTTCTAAGTCCCCTCTCTTCTCCATAAAAGAATGTTCCTCTCCTTTGTTCTCTGGCCTGTGATTTACCAGAGTGGGCATGTCCCAAATTGCAATTCCTCTGCTATTCCCAAATAAACTCATTTTGCTGGTCGACTAACTGGTTTGTTTTTTTTAAGACTTCATGTCTTTATTTATTTGAGAGAATGTGCAAGCGTGTAAGCAAGGGGAGGGGCAGAGAGAGAGAGGGAGTCTCAAGCAGACTCCACACTGAGCACAGAGCATGGAGCCCCACACGGGGCTCAATCTCACCACCCTGAGATCATGGCCCGAGCTGAAAATAAGAGTCCATTTGTTTCACCAACTGAGCCATCCAGGCGCCCCTGGTTATTTTTATTTTTTAAGGTTGGAAGTACATATGCATGAGAAGAGACAGTCTAGTATTTGGCCCATATGGTCATGGAGGCTGAGAAGTCCAACGATACGCCATCTGCAAGTTGGAGAACCAGGAAAGCCAATGTCCTTCAGTCCAGAGTCTGAAGGCCTAAGAACTAGGAGCGCCTCTGTCCAAAGACAGGAGAAGGTGGATGTCCTCACATGGAATGTCACCCTTCCTCCACCTTTCCGTCCCATTCAGGACCTCAGCAGATAGGATGATGCCCACCGCAGTGGAGAGAGCCATCTGCTTTACTCCATCCCTCAAATCAAACGTGATCTCTTCCAGAAACATCCTCATGGCCACGCCCAAAAATTGTGTCTCACCAGCGACCTGGGCATCCCTTGGTCCACATGTAGAAGATGTGTTACATCGCAGTCCCATCTTCCTTCACAGCAGAGCCCTGGTTTGTAGCTGCCGGCTAAGCACTATTTTTGAGACTTTTAGACACGGCTGAAAGGCTACGGCGGGCTCCCCTCACCCTCCCCTGGGCGTCTTCTGTGGCTGCAACAGCATCTACATGAGGAACAGCAAGTGCGAGGTGTTCCCAGCAGTGAACCGGCTCATCCTGCTCCAGCCAAACCTCGGGTGTCCCTCAGGCCACTTCCTCCCTGAATTTCTAGAAACCCCCCTCAGACAGCCCTCCTGCGCAGCCTCAGCTCAAGCTCGTGGCTTCAGGCTGCTTGTTCCATTTTTAGACAGTGCTACTGGCCAGACAGCCTTTCTCACACTGAGCCAAACACCTCTTCCCATAACTTTCCCCCGTCGGGTTGGTTGTCACTCTGCTGCTGGGGACACAAGCTTGTGCTCCATCCTGGCAAGAGAGGCTTGCCCTCTAACATTTGTGAGCAGCTATCATGTTCCCACGAAAACACACAACCTTCAGGCCAAGAAGCTCACCCCTGGGCCTGAAAACAGCGTCAATATGGTCTTCAGCACACGGTAAAGCCAACTAAAAGCATGAATTTGTCTCGTGATGTTAAAAGCACCAGGTTCGAGGGAGAAGTTGTGGAGTGATGCCATTCGATCTATGGTAAAGACTGGAATGAGCCAGGCACTCAAACCTACTGTGACGAAAAGCAATTCTAGGGAACCTATGGAGGATCTCAGTAGGTTTTGATTCTCACCTACTGAGAACCAGAGGTCTGCTCTCCTGCCAGAGGGAGCGGGGAAGGGGCCTCGGGCTGGAGCCAGGAGCCTGGGCCCTGCTGCTGGCCCCCGCTACGCCAGGCCGCAGGGCTTCTGGACCTCGGTTCCCTCATCCGCTGATCTGGGTGGATGGTAGGTGGTCTCTCGGCATCCCTTCCACCTCCCCAACGATCCTAATCATTCTCGGTGAAATATAAATAGAAACTTGATCAATAATCATGGGGCTATAAGCTCTGTGTCACCAGAGCCTACCAAAGTGTTGGGCACGTGGGAGGTGTTCATATACATCTGTTTGATGCAAAGAGCGGCTCTAGCACAATGACCCAGGGTGGCTCCCATCGTGGACTGGAAACAGCCTCCACAGCTGCTCCAGGGACCACAGGGCCTACAGGTGGCCACGCGCTGTGGCTACCAGACGTTCATCTGCAGAGTGAGGGCAACACCGGCCCTGTCCACCCTGAGAGGGCCTCGGGAGGATCAAATCAGACCTGCACGAAAGCGCTCCTGGCAAGACCACGAGGTACTCCGCAAATATGCGAAGATTAGAATTTCTGAATTGCCCTGGCCCACCCGTGGTGGGTGATGAAGACGTCTGGGTGCCCTACTCTGTGATCTGGCCTCCATCCCCCCCGGTTTCCTTAGCACCCAACGCCGGCCCCCCAGCACACACACAATGAGGGGAAGAGCCCAGGTTACAAGGGCTGAGGTCCCTGCCCCCCCACCTCTGGTGAGAACAGAAACTGGCCAGCAGACCACCTGCTGCTGAGTATGAAAAGCGCACCATGGGGACACGCCGAGGGGGGCCCAATGTGAAGAAAGTTGGGAATGGGTGCTATGTTGCAAGGCCTGCTTGCGTGGTGCGGTGCACGCAACTCTGGGATTGCCACATCAGAACTGGCATCCTGGCCCTTCTCTGTTCTCCTTACACTTCTTCCTTCTCCCAGGGGAAAGCATTCTAAAAATAGAGCTAAATCAAGACCAAAAAAAAAAAAAAATTTTTTTTTTTTTTAAGTAGGTTCCACACCCAGCATGGAGCCCAACTCAAGGCTTTATCCAACTGTAATTTACTTTCTATGTGAGATAAGTAGTCATGTAATTTTCTTTTTTTTTTTAATTTAGAGAACCAATTGAACCAGAATGTATTTTCAAAAAATTTTTAAATTAAAATCAATTTAATTAACATATACTGTATTGTTAGTTTCAGAGGTAGAATTCAGTTAATTCGTCAGTTGCAAAGAACACCCAGCGCTCACCCCATCCCATGCCCTCCTCCATGCCTGTCACCCAGTGACCCCACCTTCCCTCCAGCAACTGTTTCCTAGAGTTAAGAGTCTCTTATGGTTTGTCTCCTTCTCTGATTTTGTCTTATTTTTTCTCTCCCTTCCCCTATGTTCATCTGTTTTGTTTCTTAAATTCCACATGAGTGAAATCACGCGGTATTTGTCTTTATTTCACCGAGCATAACACCCTCTAGTTCCATCCACATCATTGCAAATGGCAAGATCTCATTCTTTTCAATGGCTGAGTACTATCCGGTTGTGTACATCACATCTCTAACCATTCATCTCTCGATGGACATCTGGGCTCTTTCCATAGTTTGGCTATGGCGGGCACTGCTGCTATAAACATTGGGGTGCAGGTCCCCTTTGGATCACTATGTTTGTGTCCTGTGGATAAATCCCTAGTAGTACAAATGCTGGGTCATAGGGTAGCTCCACATTTAACTTTTTGAGGAACCTCCAGACTGTTTTCCAGAGTGGCCGCACCAGCTTGCATTCCAACAGTGCAAGAGGGTTCCCCTTTCTCTGCTTCCTCGCCAACATCTGTTGTTTCCTCACTTGTTAATTTTAGGCATCCTGGCTGGTGTGAGGTGGCATCTCATTGCGGTTTTGATTTGTATTTCCCTGATGCCGAGTGAGCATTTTTTCCATGTGTCTGTTGGCCATTTGTATGTTTTCTTTGGAGAAATGTCTATTCATGTCTTCTGCCCATTTCTTGACTGGATTTTTTTTTGGGGGGGGGTGTTGACTTTGATAGGTTTTGGATACTAGCCCTTTATCTGAGAATATCCTCTCCCATTCTGTAGGTTGTCTTTTAGTTTTGTTGACTGTTTCCTTAGCTGTGCAAAAGCTTTTCATCTGGATGAAGTCCCAGTAGTTCATTTTTGCCTTTGTTTCCCTTGACTTTGGAGACCTGTCTAGTAAGACGTTGCTGCGGCTGAGGTCACAGGGGTTACTGCCTGTGTTCTCCTCTAGGATTTTGATGGATTCCTGTCTTACATTTACGTCTGTCATCCATTTTGAGTTTATTTCTGTGTATGGTGTAAGAAAGTATGACCATTCTTTTTGGTAAAAAATAAGTGACATTCCTCTGGTTTAAGCTACTGTTGGTCAGGTATTCTGTTAGTTGCAGCCAAAAGCGTTCCTAACTGGTTAACAAATCATGACTCTCATCAAAATTTCACTAGTACGAACTTTATAATTAAAATGTTAATAATTGAGAATAGTTTTACTTAAAATCATTTCTCTCTCATAAACCACCAAAAACACCACCAAAAACTTTTGATTTCGGCCACTCTGCAACCCTGAAAGCAAGGTAAGCTACCAACAGCCTCACTGGAGCCACCCCAGAAAATTCAGCCAAGGCTCCTGCTCTTGCAGGAGAGTCAGAGACTACATCGCTGTGAAAGGGGTTCCAGAGGCTTTTCTAATGGGGGGGGGGGGACTTTTGATGTAGTACAACCAGGTGAGGTCTGAACCGGAGTGGCTCGGCTGGGCCTTCAGATGGAGTACTGGTCCAGCCACCCCAGATGGAAGACAAACGAGACCAGAAGGGACAACTTGGAGGCCCTGGTCTTCTTCCAATGCCCTCCTCCCCCCATCAATGGACAGTTTTTATGGTCTGTGATCTCCATCCTTATTAAACTTGCTTTGGGAAAAGAATCTGCACGCCATTGCAGTTAGAGTGTCTATGACTGCTAAATGGCTTCCAGCAAACCCTGTCCCATGGTGTTTGACTTCTAACTTTTCTCCAGGACTTAAGCAGAGGGAGAAAGCTGAAGGAACAGCATGTCAGGCACCAACCAAAGCCCTGCATTAGACAATGGGCACCTGCCCCTGGCTGGGCTTGGGAATGGCATCTTATGGCTTATGTCTACTTCAAGGGACTGGTCTCTTCTGGAAGGATCCGTGAGCCCCTTCACAGGCTGCCTTCTGAAGGGGTTCCCCCTTCACTTTGGTCTTTAGGAAACTGGGTGGAGCCACTCAGCGTACTGGCCCAGGAATGCTCCAGATTGCCACCCTAAGAGTTGGAAAGACACCCCAAAGAAGGCAGAGGCATGAGGCTGGACTAGCAGAGATGTGTCGGGAAAGCAGCACTTGCTCCAAACGAGAGGGAACCCCTAAGGGGATAGAGGGGCACAGCTCTGTCTACAAGGGCGTCTCTTGGTGTGGGTAAATCAAGTAGAAAGCACCATCGTAGACGAAGAGGAGCCCATCCAATGACACGCTGCTGCTGTGAGTCGTCAGAAACTCATCACCAGGAAACAAGAAACAAAAAGATAAAAGGCAGAGCACACAGATGGCACAGGACACGATGGGGTCACTGTCAACATGACCAAATCCTTTGAAAACTGTGATGAGCCATGTATAAGGTGTACTAACAGCAGATACGGTGGCAAGGAAATTCTACATGAAAGTAATGCTAGTGGAATCTCAATTTTCTAAAATGCATTGGGTGTCACCACACGTTCAAAAATAATACATCTAGGTGGTTGAATTACAGGCGATTGTCATTCTTGTTTTGTGTGTCTTCCGTGTATTTTATAGTAACTACATAATATGCTACTATCACGGCAACCACTTTATAACCCTAATAGCAATCATTATTAAAACAGCTACCATTTACTGAGCACCGATCCTGGGCCAGACTCTGTGCTCAAATTTTGCAAATATTTTCCCAACCATTCATTGGTAAGTAAGTGTCAGTATTTTTCAGATAAAGAAATGCAGACTGAGAGAGACAGAAGCCTTACAGTGGGCCACGTAACAGGGATTCCAATACAGATGAGCTCTATGCCCTACTGATTTCCAGAAATGAAACCTATTTTTTATTTATTTTTTTAGTAATGCATATAGAAATCTGGTGAAAGGGAGCAAGGAAAGAGGAAGCGCAGCAGGTCTGGGCTGGAGAAGGTCTGCCAGGAGGCCTCAGGCAGGAGGGGCCACCGAGAGCCCCCATGTCATTCCAGAGGACGCGGCTGCCTGGAAGGACACCCCCTCAATGAACCAAATAGCAGTTAACAAGCGGAAATGAAGGTGTCTTCTTCTGATCCTCTTTTTTTTTTTTTTTTTTTTTTTTTTGGCGAAGGGACAGTTGTGTAAGAGAACTCAGGAGCCCTACATTGGAAGGTGGGGTAAAGGCACTGAGAGGAGGAACTTCTGAGTCAGCCAAGGACAGCCAGGGTCAGCAGGGGTCAGCCGGGGTCAGCCAGGAACAGAGCAAGGCTGTGCCTAGCCACAGGTAATTTTGACACAGCTGCAAAGTGTTTTAAATGGGTTGACATGTAATACTAAAAGGAGCTTTCTGGGCACCCAGGGGGCTCAGCAGTTGAGCCTTCAGCTCAGGTCGTGATCCCGGGGTCCCAGAATCGAGTCCTGCATTGGGCTCCCTGCATGGAGCCTGCTTCTCCCTCTGCCTGTGTCTCTCTCTGTGTGTCTCATGAATAAATAAATAAAATCTTAAAACAAAATAAAACAAAATAAAATAAAATAAAATAAAATAAAATAAAATAAAATAAAATAAAATAAAATAATAAAAATAAAATAAAATAAAATAAAATAAAAAATAAATAAAATAAAATAAAATAAAATAAAATAAAATAAAATACATAAAATAAAATGGGCTTTCTTCCACAAAGTCCCATCACTGAGAGGCCCCTGTGTGTGGTCTCTGAGATGCTCAGGGCCTCATCAGAAGAACACAGAGACCAGCTCAGCCCTTTCCATATGAAACAGAAAACTGAACTGCTCAGTCCCACCTCACCTCGTGACCTCTGGGACCCTGGAGACACCCCACAATTTAGATGGCTCTGCCTAAAATGACGAGCCTCACAAGCAGGAGACAGTAACCAGTTATTCATGGTTCAAAATCAGATATCACAGGTTTACTAGGCAGGAAAGGGGGACCAGAGGATCCCTACAGCATGCACCCTCGGAAAGGGAGCCAAGGTCAGGACACGTTGTTCCCAAAAGCTCTGGCCCCCTTGGAAAGTGGATGAGCTTAGCTACCTGCACAAACTGCCCATCCTGGGATGCCTTCTAAATGGATTACGCACTAAACCAGCCGCAGTTTCCATAATCCTCCCAAAGCAACGAGGGGGTCACATGAGAATGTACAGAAGCAGCTGGAAGGTCCTGTGGGCAGAGAGGAGATGTGACCCAACTTCACCAGGAAGCCCTCCGGGGCCCAGTTTGCTGGCCTAAGCATTGCTTCCCCTGGAGTCTGCATGGAAAGTCAGAACTCGGCCTCCCGGCTACTTAAATCAGGTTTCCAATGTCTGAATTGCCAGGCTGATACGCTGGATAATCGAGGGGACAGGAGAGAGTGAACCCGAAAACTGATGGGCCTGCACCACCCAGGTCCCTTGGTTTTCAACACCTGTGATGTGTAAGCATCACCCGGAGAACCTTTTAACAATACCCAGTGTGTAAAGCCCAGGCTAGACCAGTTGGATCACAACTGCTGGGTGGGGGGCCCCTGGGTGGCTCAGGGGTTAAGCCTCTGCCTTCGGCTCAGGGTGTGACCCCGGGGGCCTGGGATCAAGTCCCACATGGAGCTACCTGCAGGGATGGAGCCTGCTTCTCCCTCCACCTGTCTCTGCCTCTCTGTCTCTCATGAATAAATAAATAAAATGTTTTAAAAAATTAAAAAAAAAAAAAAAAAAGGAAGGCTGGGTGGGGTTCAGGCTGTGCAATTTCTTAAAAGCTCTCCAGCGAGTCCAGTGGCGAGCCCATGAAGACTCTGGGTTTCGCCTGCATCAGGCCAGTGCTGCGGGACCAGGGAGGAGTACATGGCACCTGAATGCAACTATTTTTTACCCTGTTGAGGAAACGGGCAGTAGATGCATGGGAAGCAAGGAGCAAACAAAATCACAGTGGAGCGTGGAGGTATTTTAGGGAGATTTCTGAGCAAAAAATCAAGAGTCTAGAACAAGTGAGCCCTTTGGAATCGACATTCCTGCTGCGTCTGCAACTTTTTTTTTTTCCTAAGTGGCTTATGACCAGCCAGCCATTCAGCAGCCTTGAAAACCCTTTTGTTTGTTTCGCTTATGAGGATGAGGAACTGGGCTGGCCTTGTCCAAGAAGCTGAATAAGCGACCTTAGGATCCCGAACTCCTAGGTAGTTTCCAGAGACAAAGCCCTCCTGCCTGCTATCTCAGGATTAAAACAAGTCCCCCCTAGAGGCCGCCCATCCCACGCAGGCCCTGGCCCAGCAGACAGGCACCGAAGTCCCCGTGGAGGGCGGCAGGTGTGGCCCATGGGGACGTGTCCGAGGTGCCCCGGGCTCTGCGTGGCCGCCTCCGCAGCCTGAGGTCAACGAGTGGGTTCACGGGGACAGGCGGCCGCAGCGCAGGGGGCTCCCCTCCCTCCTCCGCTGGCCCCCGCCTCGGCTCCCACTCCCTCCCGGCCTGTTGTGGCGGGAGCCCCGCCAAGGGCCAAGGCCTGGGGGACCGACAGGGTGCTTGTGCACCACCAGTGCTAGCCCCCACGGAGCTCGCCACCCCGCTAGGCCCGCTGCGCTTTAGAGCCAAGTACAGACTGCTGCGGACAGAGGCCATGCAGACCCTGGGGAAGGGCCGGGCCTGCGTCTCCCAGGAAGTGGCATTAGGAGTCCCCCCCCACCCCACGGGCGCGCTGCACTCCCATCCAGCTGCTTTTCCTTCCCGCTCTCATCTCATCCAGTCGCCCTCTCACCATCCCCACCCCGTCCCTGCATCAAAAACTTCCATTAGTTCCATTATTGGATTCTATTATGTGTAGGGGGGGAATCTGGTAAGAGCAATTCATACTAAGATGTGAACGGCTGCCGCTCAGTCACCAGGTAGCCTCTGAACTTCTCCACCCACCAGGAGGAAAATCAAATGAGTCAGCCAACCCCATCAGAGTTTACAGTCCAGCCAGGCAATCTGTCACGCAGGAAGCCATCACGAAGTGCTGTAGTAGCCCCACGTGGGCCGAGGGCTTTAGAAGCCTGGAGCCGCCTCCCAGTGTGGGAAATGCAGCCCTGCAGTTCTCCCCGCCCCCCAGGGCTGAGTCAAGGTGCTCCTGCCTGCCTCCTGGACCCTCAGCCAGACAGTGGCCACGGCTCCTCGGCTGCTGTCACGCCCAATCGCACCCCAACCCACGGGATCTGCTTCATATTTAGATTTCGGGCAACGCTTTATACAGAGATGGTTCTGGGCTGTGACGGATTTGCAAACCGTGGTCCGGTCCAAACCATCAATTTTGCAGAAAGCGGATCCAGGCAGGAGTGATTTGCTTGAGGTCCCCACAAGTCAGGCGGACGGGGCGGGGGTCCTCAGGGACCCAGGCTCCCTGTCCCCCCAGTCATGTCTCAAATATGAAACATGCATGGATCCATAAACGCTCCGAACAAACACACCTGAGTAACCATCGCTCAGCTCAAGAGCTAGGTCATGTGCCAGCACCTCAGAAGCCCCCCCGGTGCCCCCTGCCAGTCCACCCCCCCACCCCCACCCCCCGTAACCAGTATCCTGACTCAGGGAATCGTTGGTACGGTCTGGACTTTGTATCAGTGGATTCGCACAGTATGTATCCTACGGGTCTGGCTTCAGTCACTCAACATTTGTCCATAAGCCTCTCTCGAGTGGCCTCCACAGCGGACCTTCCTTCACTGTCACGGTTCTACAGATCCCGCTGCACAAATATACCGCGATTTATTTACCCACGTTGACGGTACATCGAATGGCATCACTTTGAGGCTGTCACAGGTAATGCTGCCGCGGACACTCTCGCACACGTCAAGGCAGGTCTGTAGGGTCTATGCCCCTCCGTGGACTTGCTAGATCACGTGTGTGTGTCCGCTCGGCCAAATGGTTTTCCGAAGTGATTACACCAATTTTCACTCCACGTGACAGTTCCCATCACTCCGTTCTGGTACAGAGTAGTACAAAATATGTATACAGGGGTACCTCACAGTAGCTTCCCTTTCTATTTCCTAGATGATTTTTTTTTAAGATTTTATTTACTTATTCATGAGAGATGCAGAGAGAGAGGCAGAGGGAGAAGCAGGCTCCCTGTGGGGGGCCTGATGCAGGACTCGATCTCGGGACCCTGTGATCACGCCCTGAGCCGAAGGCAGGCGCTTAACCGCTGAGCCCCCCAGGCGCCCCCTATTTCTTAGATGATTAAGGCGCTGGAGTGGCTTTTCATTACTTACCGGCCTCCTGGAGATCTCCTTGTGTGAATACTATTAAACGCACACCTGTTTCCGTGCCAGTTTGCTTGGTTTGTGTTTTTCCTTTCTCCATGGTTGACCTCGGTGGATCCACAGGTGCATGAACAAAACCCCTTCCCGAGCAAGGGCTCGGGAGCCAGACCACCCGGGGGATGTTCCAGCCCTAGCAGGGCCTGCCTGTGCCTCTGGGTGGCTCAGGTCCCGTCCAGCCCCCGCTGTAAGATCAGACGGGGGTACCGGGACCTCCTCCGGGCTGCGTGAGTGAGCACATGCGTGCAAACACCTAGAACGATCTAGGCACATCCCACGTGCTCCATACGCTGGGCTTCGTGCAGTTAGCCCTAGCACGCCATCCCTGGGAGGGCTCAAGACTGAGGCGGGCACGGAGCAAGACCAAGATGAGGTTGCACAGTCCGCTGGTAGCGGGCACCACCTGCACCGCAGCAAACAACCCCCCCTGCTACCGAGAGCTTTCCCTTGTGCGTGGAATCCAAACTGGGGGTGAATCTGGCATGTGGGGGAGACGCTGGGGCGCACAGATCTCAGCTGAACAGAAATGAAACAGAAGGAGACACATAAGGGCCCCACGTCCTGGCATCACCAGCATGGGCTGCATTACAGGGACGCCAAGTCCGTGCAGCGAGGAGCTCCCCAGCCCCCCAAGTGAGCACCAAGTGCAGCTGGGCCCCCCACTTCCACTCCCCCCAGGAGATGCTCACGGCCCACGGGGCCAGGAAATGAAGGGGAAGGGCCTCCCCACCCCCGGCTTAGTCTGGCCCCCAGCTGGAGCCCCCGCCCAGGGCCAGCAGGCTGGCTCCAGAGACAGAGCTCCACCCGCCGACCCAGCCTGAGGCCTCGGCTTCGGCCCCGGTGCTGCGGGGCTGCAGGGCCCGGCAGCGCTGTGAGGTCAGACAGGAGGAGGCCGGGGAAGGGTCTGCCGCCGCCGTGTGCGTGAACACATCGAGCGTGGCCTCCCCAACCAGGTCTGGCACAAAACCCGACTGGGTCACAGGGGCCCATTCCCTTATCCGACGCACTAGGAAACGGAGGCTCCCAGAGGCCCGCGGAGCGCCCGGCCTCTGGAGGGGGCCCCCGGAAAGCCCTGGCCGCTCCTCACACCCCGGCCGCTCCGAGTCCTACCTTCCGTGTGGCTCACGCCGGTGATCGGCCTTCTTCCCCCCAGACCTGGACGCCTCACCCAGAGCACAGGGCGCCAGCTGCCATCGCGCCCCCAGCCGCCCCCAGCGCAGGCCAGGTGCGCACCTCCGGGGCCTCCCCCAGCTCTGCTCTTCCCCTGTTCACAGCCTGCGTGTCCCGATTCCTCCGGGGCCCCGCCGGGGGCTCCCGACCCAGGTTCTCCGTCACCCCTCTGCTCATCCGAACCGTCTGCCCCCCACATCCTCTCTTCCCATGCACGTCTGCCTCTCCACCGCTCCCCCAGGTCCTTCTCCTGGCTCATCGCCATGCATCCCACGTGTCCACTAGCGTCCCCCACTTGCTGTGACCACACGCTTCTGGGCCCCGGCTACCTGAGACTGGCGACCGGCCCGCACCTGTGCGTACAGGTGGGTATGTGCCGTGCAGCCCGAAGTGCACGAGCCGGGGGGCGGGGGCAGCCCATCCCCGGTGGCAGACGGGCAGAGATGGGGTGCCAGGGGCTGCCACAGAGACCTGAATGACTGCCGCGGGCGAGGCCTGAGGATTATAATCGAAGCCTCCACGAGGCTTAACGGGGTGAAGACACCGGGTTAGAGTGACTCCCCACAGGGAGGGATGGGCCAGCCATGCCCCAGCGCTGCAGGCCACGGTGGAAGAGCTGGTTCTGTTCCTTCCTCTGCGGCAACTGTCTGGCCTTGGGCAAGCCTGCACACTGCTCCAGGCCCCAGGGCCTCGGGGGGCATTTGCCTCCTGCCTTCCTGTCCAGCGGGGTGACCCCGAAGAATCCACCTGTGCCTTAGGAAAACCACACCCACACACGCAGCGCATTACCCGCCAGGTGGCTCGCCCCGCAGACCCTAGGTCTTCTGCTCCAGTCTAAGGCACAGGCGTCCCGCCTCTGGTGGCTCCTCCCAACCAGGAAGGAGCCCGCGCCCGCTGACCTGGTCTCATTAGGGATCTGAGAGCTCAGGGGTGGCACTGCAAGAGCCCGGGGCCCGGCCAGAGCGCACCAACAGGGCTCGTGGCTATTTACCCAGAGACCGTGGCTATTTACCCGGAGACCGTGGCTATTTGTCCATCTGGACGGGACAGACACAGAGGTGGATATCCTTTCCCAAGCCCAGGGCCAATCCCCTTTGCCACAGGTCGTGTCACGTCGTCCTGGCCATTGCACTGCAGACTTGAGGAAAGGAGGTAGAAATGCTGCCTTTGAAGGGATTTTTCTTCTGCTGCCTTGGCGCTGCTCACCGCAGCCCAGGAAGCTGTGAGATCCACACTGGTTCTGTGTACGCTACGGAAGGAAACCCCTTTTGCAAATCAAGCAGCTCTGGAGGATTATAAGGCATCCTCATGAGGCCAGTGAGCTTTTCTCAGGCCAGAAAGGGATTCGAGGGGAAATGCTGGAGGCCTTCCACGGCAGGATGTGGGTGCGAGGGCGGAGAGAGTGGTTTCTACACTGGCTGCACCGGCTGGCCATTTCCTTCTCAAACTAGCACTCCAAACCTGAGCTCCACGAGCCCCACGTCCAGGAGGCCACTGATCCTGGGGCCGCTGCTGAGGAAATCTTCTCTAGAGCAAGCCAGCCCAACCCACATCCGGACTCTGGCTCAGAACAGGCTGGACAAACAATCCTTCCTGCCCCACATCTCTGCTCCCCTGAGAGGAATGAGGGACGAGGAGCTTCTGGTTCTTGCACCTGATGACGGTTTATAATTACACTAAGTGTAAACGGTCTAAACCCTAATCAAAAGACACAATAACACTGGATAAAATGAGAAAGCAAGCCCGATGCTAAGAGATCCCACTGGAAATAGAAAGACGTGGACACTTCAAAGTAAAATACACCAGGCAAACAGTGATGGGCAGAAAAAGGAGTAGCTATATCAAGAGCAAAGTAAATTTCAAAACCAAGACTACCTGTGGGGTTCAAGAGGGATATTTCATAACGATTAAACCAGTCGATCTGGCAAGAAGACTCAGCAATTAACAAGCATGTCATTAGGATTATCTTTATTAAGTTTCAAACGTATTAATTACCATCGTGTCTATTTGGGTCGTATTGAGGAACCCTTCCTGATGTCAGCATCCTGATTTCCCTGCCGGGAGCATCCTTCCCCTCTGTCCTCTTGTGGGATTATTCACCCTTCAGAGACGCTCGTGCCAGGTAACTGTGCCGTGCCCTCTGTGGGCAATGGGACCCTGACCCCTTCAGGACACTCAACAGCCAGGTAAATGCATCTTTGCTTCTCTGCCCCCCTCCTGAAGGCCACGGACTATTTCTGTCCATCTCTGAATCCTGAAGACCTAGTACCAGACACATCATCTTGCTTGATGGATGGATGAATGAAGGAGAAGGTCTCAGAAACTCAAGCCTCTGAACTCTCATGGCTCCCAGAACAGCGGCAGGTTTTGCTCAAGCAGAAAGCACACTGAGCCCATGGCCAGAGGAACGTGCCCTGCTCCACGGCGTACGTACGAGCCCTATGATCTTAGATCTGTGACTTAACTATTCAGGGCCTCAGCTTCCGTATCTGTAGGTGATGAAAGAGAGGAGTGGCCTCATGGAACTGTCGGTTGAAATGTGCTCAGCAAATGTTAGCTAACAATAGAAAGGCCAAGGAAGGCCCCCAAGCCGGCCGGGTACAGAACAGCAGGCGGGGACGGCCGCCGCCGCGTAATGGGTGCACCTGTCTACCCCCCAGCCATCGGCTTTTCCCCACCTGCACCCAGCGCCTTCCAACTCTGAGACGTGGGCCACAGACACCATCTGGACCGAGAAGCAAATTAGCGTCACGTGACATAGGACAGTGATGCATCCCTAATGGGATGGGAACGGATGCCGGCAAGTTGATCCACACGCGGGACTTCCTGGCGGTGTCAAGAGCGAGGGCGAGCGGGGCATTCCAGGAAAGGAAAAGCCGGAGCATCTGTTCCTGACCGCCCGGCAGCTTCGGGTTTCCCTCTCGTCCGAGACCCCGAGTGCCACCAGCAGCACGCAGAGGAGAACACCATCTCCCTCCACCTGAGTCAGTTCCACCTGCAGAACCTGGGGCTTTGGCCCAGGCCTGCCGACCACTAATCTGCGCTGCGACAACGCCGCCGAGGACTCTTCTGTATTCAAGTCTGAGAAGCAGGGCCTGTTTCCCTGCTCTGTCATCACTTCTGGGAGGAGGAGCAGCCTCCCAACGTTGGCCACAAACTATCACCTCCCAAAAAGGCATTTTTTTTAAATTGTAAATTATACACATGTGCTCTTATACCGTATCAAACTTCAGCAAAAACTAGAAATTCAAAAGGATGCGCTGAAATAAACAGAAGGGAAGCTGTAATATTTTCTTCCTGCACCCAAAGTAATCTTTTTTTTGGGGGGGTGGGGAGGCCACAGAAGGACGTGAGGTGTGCCCTGCCTGTCCTGACGCCTGGATTAATGGAAACCCTACTGGTCCTCTCCTCTTCTCGGAAACCCACCCAGCTCCCAGACCACCACCTCCTTACACTCCGTCCACCCCACGCACATGTCCACCCCACCTCAATTTTACTCCTCATCTTCCCTTTCCCAGCATCAACAGCCCTGGGAATTGCAGTGGCTGAAAGTTTCTAGTCCCATTTAAATGTACATCTGCCTTTCTTTCATTAGAGGAGTAAGAAAGAAAATATAAACAAGGGGTGGAGGCGAGTGGGAGGGCAAGAGTCTGGCAGGTGGATTTCTTTTTTTTTTTTTTTTTTTTTACGGTAAGGCACTCAGTATTCTTCCTCATTCCTAGGTCAACAAACAATGTGACAAGTCACTCAAGATAAGGTGATAGTCAAGAGCGACAGGGGTTTTTTAATTGCTTCTCAGCCTGCCACCGCCTCCTGTCTTGGGATAAGCATCTATTTTTGGAGCTCTGGTAGCCGGTAAACATGATTCTCCTGCTTGAAAGCAAAACCATGGTATCCTCCTTGGAGAACCAGAGGGTGGGTCTCCCAGGGCACATTCCCCCAACCCCACCACTTCAAAACAACCACAAACAGAAGTCCAGGAAAGTCATCACATTAAAAAAAAAAAAAAAAATTCCCAAAACGTTGCTAATTGAAGGTTCCTTCAAGTAGAGAATAGGGCAAGTCTTTCCGGAGAACACGCCACACACATACATACCACCAATCAATATTGCCACCTTCTCAGGATCTAGACCCAGAATCTCCAAGAAGCTGGGAAAGGTTTGAGAAAATGCACATCCATGAAAGAACTACAAAAACACTAATCTGGGAGTCAAGCAGGGGCCAGTCCTCCCTTGAATCCCTTTGAGCCTTGTGGCCAATTCCATACGCAAGAGCTCAGGGACTGGGATATTACCCCACAGCGTAACATTTAGATACTGAATTTTTCACAAGTATTTTTAAAGACTCTGCACACGTGTGAGCTTTGGTCTAGACCCCAGCAAACAATCCCCTTCCTCCGGTCCCTGAGCCACACCTCCCAGCCCACCATCAGCAAGGGCAAGGTCAGCCCCAGAGCAGCTTAGGGAGCAGAAACAAAGGCCCAAGAGCAACATCAAAGCCTCCGGTCTTTTCGGCACCTGTTGATGCCCCCTGCCTCCAGCCCCTTATCATCAGCCCACCTTGGAGCTACTTCATTCCTCCTTTCACTAAAATTAAGTTCCAGGCCTACTGGTCCCCGCCAGAGACCCCATCTCAATTCCGCAGGTAGGAGAAGGAGAAAGAATGGGAAGCCTTGTTTCCCAGCCGCATGAGCCACCCAATCTGTTACTTCATAGCAAGAGTACAGGACAGGCGACCCTGTTAGAGAACTCAGGGGACAGGAAGGAGAGGCGTTTGGCTAAGGACCCATCTGGGAGAGGTTGTCTCGGGCGGATCGACCATCAGCAAGTTTGCTGGATGCGAGTCAGGGCCCTGCAGACCGCCTGGCCTTCCACGGGGTAGGCCTGGAGGATAGGTTAGTGCTTGGGGCGGGAGCAGCTGTGCTGACCACCCATCCTTGAGGCTCCCAGCCCATTTCAGCTCACACGGAAGCCGTGGTGACAGCTCTGTGGGTGCTGTCACTGCCGGGCTGAGGGCTCCTTCAAGTCAGGAGTCAAAGCCACCGCCTATGAGGCCCAAGCAGGTGCCAGGCGTGTTTGGAGAGCTTGGGGCCTACTCCTCACGACCACCCAATGCCACTGAAGGTGAGGAAGCTGACGCACAGAGACGTAAAGACACTTCTCCAAGGTCACACAGCTTCTGCGAGGTGGACCTGGTGTGGGAGCCCAGGAGGTCTGACCTCGGAGCCCAGGCGCAGCTTCCCACCCCCTCACTCTGGCTCCCTGCTGCAGCAAGAGCCAGAGGGGTTCCATCTCTGCCTCATCCATGAATACAAAGACGGCCAGGTGGGTGACCAGGGAGCTCGAGACTAGTCTTCCCACACACCACCTCCACTTCTCCAGCTGCCTGACCTGAGCTGCCCTGTCAGACGAGGACGCTGGGGTGGAGACAGCATAGGGCCAGGGACTGAATAACGTGTCCAAACTTTTGCTCCAACCCTCTTCCTAAACTGTTTATGCTGTAAAGCCCATCATGAGGATACCCTCCCTTGAGTTCAAGATCTTTGACATCAGTTAAAATGCAAACTGAGCATTATCGCTTTAAGAATCCTCCTGAATGGGCAGCCCAGGTGGCTCAGCGGTTTAGCGCCACCTTTGGCCTGGGGCCTGACCCGGGGCCCAGAATAGAGTCCCATGTTGGGCTCCCTGCATGGAGCCTGCTTCTTCCTCTGCCTGTGTCTCTGCTCCCTGCCCCAATCTCTCATAAATTAAAAAAAAAAAAAAAGAATCCTCCTGAATGGAAGGATCTAGGGGAGGAGAACGCAGGAGAGTACTTGCAGGTGGACACATTTCACCTCCTCTACAAGCACTGCTTAGATCTTAATCCGAGATCTAAGCACTGCTTAGCTGGGCTGGACGGGCTACCTGGAAGATCTCCAAAGCCTTGATACCCCGGAGGAGACACGTAACACCCAGGAGGTTAAGAAGGAAGAACCACAGACTCACTGAAAGGAAGGTAAGCAGGTCCTCAGCGACAGCTCCTAGATCTCTGAAAATACGTCCAGGGTAGAGAGGGGCCCAACTCTGGATGCTGCCTCTGGGGGAGGAGGACTAGGTTTGGCATTTCCTGGCTGGATTTTGATTAAGAAATCGTAACCAGGTCTGCTGGAGAGCCGAGAAAAACCAGGTATTGCTTCTTTACACCGTCCCATATGCCCACCTTCCTCCCAGGGATGCCATCGTGGGTTTGTTTTTCGACAATTTAATACATGAAGTGGAGGCAAAAGTAGATTCGTAAAGGAGCTCCTATCTTTTCATAGTGTGTGAAACAATTAATTCATAAAATGAATCCAAACCTTCAGGGAGCTGTGCCCCTCCCCTACAGGCTTGAGGTACGCTGTGCACCTCCCCTACAGGCTTGAGGTACGCTGTATCAGACACCGAGGGCCGCGGAGCGAGTGGGAGCAGCCCAGGTGCTTCCCACCTGACCTTTCCTGACACCGGGATCTGGTGCTGCCTGACACCCAAGTTCCCAGGCCTCCACTCCTCAGCTCTTACTGCGTGGCTCCCAGGCAGAGAGCTGGGCAACAGGAAGGAGGGTCAGATTTGGAAAAAAGGAAGGGCCAAGAGGCAGTAAGTTATGCTGGATGACAGTTGCATACGGGGACTGCATTTGTTAAACTCAACGTCAAGATTACTGCTTTAACAGGGTGAAGAGCACTCACAGGCACGGGGGTCAGAGCTGTGCCCTGCTGGAAAAACGTGACTTGCTGGTGAGACAGGTGGCCTCCTCCCTCTCAGGTAGCCCTGGCCTCCTCCTCTGGCCCAGGATGACCTCCCTCTTCATCCCAGGTAGAGAAGCAGTGACACGGCTGAACACGGCTGAATGACCTCTAGCCCAGCAGGTTCCATCCATGCAGAAGCCCTTTGGCACGGCTCCCAAAGCCACCTGGTCCATGAAACAAATGCATCATGAAAGCCAAAGGCTTTGGAGTCTGGCAGATCAAAAGTCGAAACCGAGCTCCCCCCATTTTCCTGATACAGATGCAGAGGTTTCCTGGAGGGAACTCCACAAAGTGCATTCCTCCCCCTTCTCTAACTGACCTGGAATTCACCTTCCCCCAACAGCTCGGTCCCGTCCTCTGGGGCAGCACGGGGACCAGTCAGAACTGATCACATGAGTCTTTAAATACTTGCAGACAGGCTCACAGGGCCCCGGGGCCTGTCTGGTCCGGGCTCCACACCCCCAGTTCTTCGAGCTCTCCCAGGACCGCGTTTCCTGCCCTCCACCAGCTGAGTCACTCTCTGCAAGCCGAAAGGGTCAGATGCAACCAAGGTCCCAATTCCTTCCAGGCCAGGGGATGGGGGATGGGAGGGGAGCAGTGTCCTCAGCTCATGGGGAGTCGGGGCCCCAAAGCAGGGGCTGGGACGACCTGTGCCCAGGGGGACCGCGGGGCCCGCAGCACCTGTGCCTGCTGTTTACGGCGGGACAGAACATCGCGTCCACGCCCGGCAGAGACAAGCAGCGCCGGGCACTTCCAGTTACTCCGCAAAGGGACAAAGGCACCTGTTGATGCCCCCGCACGCTCCGGCGCGTGCATGCTCTTTTGCAACCTCGCGCGTCCTCTCTCCGGACGCTGCCCCGCGTGTCCTTCCCGCGCCCCCGCCCCGCCCGGGCCCGCCAGCCACCTGCCGACCTACTTCCTCTGGCGCCCTGACAGCGCGCGTCCGCTCCCAGGCCTAATCGGGGAGAAAGCGCGGCCCTGAACGCGAAAGCAGGCCACGGGGCGGGGGCGCTCCAGCCGCCTCCAGCCCCGCAGCTGCGCCGGTGCACGCCGCGCCCACGTGCCGGGCCCGGGAGGCGGGCGGGCCGCGGCGGCGCCACGTGAACGCGGCGTGCCGCGCGGGGGGGGGGGGGGGGGGGGGGGGGGGGGGCGGGGCGTGCGCGCGGGGGGGCGGGGCGGGGCGTGCGCGCGGGGGGGGGGGGGGCGGGGCGGGGCGGGCGCGCGGGATGGGGGGCGGGCGCGCGCTGGACGGTGGGAATGTGACCTGGTGCAGCCACTCTGGAAAACTGTGTGGAGGTTCCTCAAAGAGTGAAAAACAGACCTGCCCTACGACCCAGCAATTGCACTGCTGGGGATTTACCCCAAAGATTCAGATGCAGTGAAACGCCAGGACACCTGCACCCCGATGTTTATAGCAGCAACGTCCACAGTAGCCACACTGTGGAAGGAGCCTCGGTGTCTGTGGACAGATGAATGTATAAAGATGTGGTCTATGTATACGATGGAATATTCCTCAGCCATTAGAAACGACAAATACCCACCATTTGCTTCAGTGTGCTTGGACCTGGATGGTATGATGCTGAGTGAAGTAAGTCAATCGGAGAAGGACAAACATTATATGGTCTCATTCACTTGGGGAATATAAAAAATAGTGAAAGGGAATAAAGGGGAAAGGAGAAAAAATGAGTGGGGAATATCAGAAAGGGAGACAGAACATGAGAGACTCCTAACTCTGGGAAATGAACTAGGGGTGGTGGAAAGGGAGGTGGGTGGGGGCTGGGGGTGACTGGGTGGCGGGCACTGAGCGGGGCACTTGACGGGATGAGCACTGGGTGTTATTCTCTATGTTGGCAAATTGAACACCAATAAAAAATAAATTTATTATTAAAAAAAATATCGGCGCGCCCGCCCCGCCCTCCGCCCCGCCCACCCAGCAGGCCCCGCCCCCGCCCCGCGGCCCCGCCCACCCGGCCGGCCTAGGCTCCAGGCCCCGCCCCCATGTCCCGCCGGCCCCGCCCACCCCGCCCCTCCTGCGCCCCACGTCCCCAGACGACCTCTCCCCTACCCGCCGAGCCCCGCTGACCTCGTCGTCCCCGAGCATCAGCGGGAGCGAGGGAGCGGCGCCCTGGGCCTGACAGGTGGCACCGGCCCCACCCGCACGGCCGGGGGGCTGGGGTGGGCACCGTCCGGGAAGCCGGGGTGCAGGGGGAGGGGGAGCGGGCGCTCCTCCTCGACCGCCCCCAGCCCTGCCCTTCACCTGCCACCCGCCTTGTCGGTCTGTCCTTGGTCACCTCTGCCCCCGCGGTGCCTGGCTCCTAGGAGACATGTGGACAGGCAGCAAATGCAACACCCCCCAAACATGCCTCTTGGGCATAAGGATTATCTGGTGCAGACGCAGGAGCTCTGCAGGAGCTCTGCACACAGGGTCCAGGATACCCCTTTGCAGGGGGACTTTACACGGAAGGGGGGAGAACTGAGCCCACCCGTCACTGCACCTGACACCTGCGGGGCGGGGCTGACTTTGTTTGCCACAGCCTCCTCTTCTGACCCTCCTGGGCATAGTCTTTTTTTTTTTTTTTAATGTTTTATTTATTTAATTTTTACTTATTTGTGATAGTCACACAGAGAGAGAGAGGGGGGCAGAGACACAGGCAGAGGGAGAAGCAGGCTCCATGCACCGGGAGCCCAATGTGGGATTCGATCCCAGGTCCCCAGGATCGCGCCCTGGGCCAAAGGCAGGAGCCAAACCGCTGCACCACCCAGGGATCCCGGGCATAGTCTTCCTTGCCTGGGACACCACAGCTCAGAATGATCCGTGAGCCTCTACCACCTGGCAATTTGAGTCTTTGTGGGGCTGCTGAACGTATGCACATACATCATTATAAAATTGGCTTTTTCTCTCCTGTTTATCTATTTTTTATGGAGGCAGGGAGAGTCTCAGCCAAGAATCTAAAAGGGCAAAGGGAAAATTGTTTCTCCTTCCCTACAATAGTAGGACCAAGGTGTTGACATCCAACCTACAGATAGGTTCCTTTTGCCTTAAAATACTCCTATGTATTACTTTAAAAGGAATATCCTTTTCATGGTGAAATGACAGGAAAATATGGAAGAAACATTCCCAGTTGTGTTTCCTTCCAGGCTCTCCTATCTGTGCAGACTGGTTTTTTTGGAGCCTCAGGAGATCTGGCATCAGCCTTCACCTTTGCATTAAATTGATGATCTACTCAATGTCATCACTTATGAGGAAAATAGACATCAATCATGAAGATTTTTTCATAATTAGTAAGGCCAGGAGTAAAGGAGGGTCAAGATTTTTTTTTAATTCCTGGGAAAAAATATAAAAAGCAAATGAAAAATATAATCTATGGAAGGGGAAAAGGAGAGGGAGAACTTTCTGGAACTGGACTGGATGAAGAGCAATATGAACTTACAATCTTAAAAAACTTGTTTCCCAGCTCTGTCCATTGGAAAGGCCCTAGAAACAATGCTACCCCAGGAACAAGGAGCACACGGGAGTGCAGACCCTGGTTTCTAACTATCATCGTTCAGATGAGTGTCACCAGGGCTCCCTGGGGAAGTTTCTGAGCCTGGAACAGCTGGTTGTGCCAGAATATAAGATAGAGCTCACAAACTAAGGGGGATGTGTCAAAAGGATATGGCTTGAAAAGGCTTTTATCCAAATTTGGAACAATTTGAACATCAAGATGAATAATGTCAGGAATGGATTATAATACATACAATAATTTTTAAAATCCCTGAATCTATATTGATACTATTACTACTGTTAAAAATAATTAAATGGAATCTATTTCAAAGGGGAGAGTGGGTAGGAAAGCCCTTCTTTACAAAAGACGGCCACTAATAAATGTTGAAAGGATGACTGAAATGGGGGCGCCTGGGGGGCCTCAGTCAGTGAAGCATCTACCTTCAGGTCAGGTCATGACCCCAGGGTCCTGGGTTGGGCTCGCTACTCAGCAGGGAATCTGCTTCTCCCTCTGCCTCTGCCCCTGCTCATGTTCTCGTTCTCTCTCAAATAAATACAATCTTAAAAAAAGAAAAAAAAAAAAAAACAAGGAGACCATCAGCCAATTCCAAAGTGAGGGGCTCCCTGCAAAAGCAGCAGCCAGGATCTTCACAAATACCAGTATCACTGAAATAACACTAAATAAGGCTGCAGAACTCTTCTAGAGAAAAAGAAACTTCTAGATAAATGTGTGACACTTGATTGGACCCTAGATGCAAAAAGAAAAATAAATCTATAAAAGACACGACTGAGACGATTCAAATACGGACTGGCAACTAGGTAGCGGACTTGTGTCCTTGCTAAGTTTCCAGCTAGGATGATAACTGTACCGTGGTAATTGAAGAGAATGCTCTTGTTCTTGGGAAGAACATGCTGGTGCACGTTAGGGATGAAGTGTCATGATGTCTGCAACCGGTTCCCAGATGGTTCAACATCAACAACATCAACTGAGAAACGAAGACGGTAAAATGCAGCAGCAGGTGAATCTGAATGATGGAGGTTGTGCACTATCCCATTCCTGCAACTTTTCTGAAGGCCTGACATTCGTTAAGGTAGAAAGAAACAGAAATGGAAACTTCCCCAGGCAAGAGTCCCTCCTTGCCCTCGCACACTTTTACTAACACACAGAAACTTCACTTCTGAGTCATCGAGCAAACACAAGTCAAAGCTGGTATGTCCGTGTAGATATGAAATCACATAGGAAATTAAAGGGACAAGTCGGTGACAAGTGAGAACTACGCCCAGGTAGTTCAGTGCCCCAAAGTATTTCCCACCTGTTTACGAGCCATGTCTCGAGCCTCCCTCCCTCCGGGGCCAGCATACAAACACACAGCAAATCCGAGAGAGTCACGAGAGTCACGGCTCTCTCTCGGCTATCGGAAAGGCAGGGAGGGGCCACTTTCTGTTTCAAGTCAAAGAACTAGATGGACATTGGTCATTAGGAGGCTCTGTAAGGGGGTGGGTGGCGATGGACGCCTGGGTGTCTCAGTTGGTGAAGCATCTGCTTTCAGCTCAGGTCATGATCCCAGGGTCCTGGGATCGAGCCCCATATCAGGCCCCTGCTCAGTGGGGAGTCTGCTTCTCTCTTTCCCTCTCCCTCTATGCTCTCTCTCACTCTCACTCTCTCAAATACATAAAGCTCTTGAGAAAAAAAAAAAAGGCTCAATGAGTCAGAGAGATCTGAAATCGAGGGCTCCCTTTGGCCACTTTTGCTGTGATGCGTGTCTGGCTGTTGCTTAAGTATCCCTGGGTCTCCTTTTGTTAGGGAGGCCACCAAGCCTGTCTTGTCCACTCATTCGACAGATGTGTGCAGTGGGTCCCACACCTTCTAGAGGAGAGCTGCTTACCGCTGAACTTTGGTACCTTGCACACCCTCTCAGAGCTTCTGTTTCAATTCCTAATGTCCACCCGACACTCTAGGTGATCGTGATGGAGGATAATTCCAAGTAGAATAACTTTGGACACAACCCAAGCAACGCAGAGAAAGCAACATGGAAGCAAAAGTGGTCTCCCTCTAAAAAATAAGTGTGTGACTTGTCAGAGGGGGGAGGGACCAGGAAGGGTGCACGGGAGAATAAAACAAAATGCAACACCCCAACATAAGTCACCCGAATGATTTCACAGGTTCAGCTACACCTAGAGACCCAAAGGCCAGGAGTTCCATGAGCCCGACGGGGAAAGCTGCACACCTTCTATTCCTCCCTTAGCAGATCCCTAACCACACCTTTCCTACGACCATTGTAAGGAAGTACTAGAAGATTCCGATGCACTCTGAAATTTTAATCAAGAATGGAGAATGAGGGCAGCCTGGGTGGCTCAGCCGTTTAGCGCCTGCCCTCAGCCCAGGGCATGATCCTGGAGTCCCAGGATAGAGTCCCACGTCGGGCTCCCTGCATGGAGCCTGCTTCTCCCTCTGCCTGTGCCTCTTTCTCTCTCTCTCTGTCTATCATGAATAAATAAATAAAATCTTAAACAAACAAACAAAAAAGAATGGAGAATGAAGGGTGCCTGGGTGGCTCAGTTGGTGAAGCATCTGCCTTTGGCTCAGGTCAGGACCCCGGGATCCTGGGATCCAGCCCCCCCCCATCAAGCTCCCTGCTCAGAGGGGAGTCTGCTTCTCCCTCCGCCTACGGGGAGAACTTCCCCATAAATGAATCACCTGAACGTAAGCTGTCAGTCGTCCAGCAGGCATGAGGCTGGACAGCAGGAGCACTGCCCAGAGTGGTTACGGTCAGGCTGGGGGGACCAAGTGATCACAGATCAGAGCGCAAGAACCATGATCACGTCCAGCTTTAAGACGTCGAGGCCAACTGTGGTTTGAGTGGAGCCTTGAAGGTAGAGGCACAGACACAGGAAAGCAGGTCGCTGATGAGAAAGTGCACAGCTGAGAGGGCAAGGGGCGTGCACAGCGAAGAGCATGAGCCAGCCTGTTACCATGCAGAACTGGGCAGTGTCTGCAGGGGCGAAGACACCGGCAGGAAGGGGTGACGGGGAAAAATCATGAGAAGGTAAACTTTTCCCGAGGAAGATAGAACCTTTCTCCAGATCAGATAGATGATGCTGTCTCTAGGTCCCAGAGGGGAAAACCATCCGAGCAAGGCTGATGTCAGAGCTAAGCCAGCACTGCACTCGGACCCAGCAGGTCCATAGAAGCATGTACTCTTGCCAACCAGAAGACAGGTACCAATAGAATGTTCACGGTGGCTCTGAACGTCATAACCCAACCCAGAAACAACCCAAAGGCCCATCGACCCCAGAAGGGCCGGGATGAGTACTGAAAGATAGGAAAGTGTTGAATCACCTATCATGCACCTGAAAATAATATAACACTGCTTGTTAGTCGTATTGGAATTAAAATTCTTAGAATAAAAAAAATTTTTTTTGAAAATCAAAGGGACAGGGATCCCTGGATGGCGCAGCGGTTTAGCACCTGTCTTTGGCCCAGGGCGCGATCCTGGAGACCCGGGATCGAATCCCACGTCGGGCTCCTGGTGCATGGAGCCTGCTTCTCCCTCTGCCTGTGTCTCTGTCTCTCTCTCTCTCTCTCTCTCTCTCTCTCTCTGTGACTATCGTAAAAAAAAAAAATTAAAAAAAAAAAAAGAAAATCAAAGGGACAAACTGTCATCTATTTACACAACAGAATACTATACAGCAATGAAGATGAACTAAGGATTTCCATACACAACAACATGGAAAAATCCAGGTGGGATGTTGATGGAAAGAAGCCACATTCAAAAGCTATAATGTACGAGGCGCCTGGGTGGCTCAGTCGGTTGAGCATCTGCCTTCGGCTCAGGTCACTATCTCAGGGTCCTGATATCGAGCCTAGCATCAGGCTCTGCGCTTGCTGGGCAGTCTCCCTCTGCCCCTCCCCTACTCTCACCCAAGTTCCATCTAAAATAAATGAAACATTTTTAAAAAGATACACGACGTATAATTCCATCTGTGTGAATTTCAAGAACAAGCAAAATTTATTTATAATGAGAGAAGCCAGCCTAGTGGTTTCTGCTGAGAAGCAAGGGCATGAAGGAGCTGTCGGGGGGTACTGCACATGTCCTATCACTTGATCAGGTGTTGGGTTAACAGATATACACATATGTGTGAAACCCAATTGGAATGTGTTTTTTGTGTTTTTGAATTTTATTTATTTATTCATGAGAGACACACACAGAGAGAGGCAGAGACACAGGCAGAGGGAGAAGCAGGCCCCATGCAGGGAGCCTGAGGTGGGACTCGACCCTGGGGTCACACCCTGAGCCAAAGGCCGATGCTCCACCACAGAGCCACCCAGGCGTCCCGCATCTCTCATTTCTGTTTTAACTTCTCGTTTTGACATCATTTCAACTTTACAGAAAAATTCCAAGTAGGTCAAGGAATTTCCATGTATCCCTCACCCTGACTCACCAATTAACGTTAACAGGTGGCCACATCTGCTTTATCGTTCTCTCTGTACATTATCACAGTTTTAAATACGTATTTTTATATACAAAATAGTACACAAGTTTTAAAAAATGTATACATATCATTTTTTGCTGAACCACGAAGATAAAATCTGCTCCCCTCCCTCTTAATACTTAAGTGTCTATTACGTAAAAGCCAAGATGCTTTCCTCTATCCATAATTATGATACGGCCATCAAAAGCAGGAAATTAACTTGAATGCAGTACAGACTCCAAATGCATTTGGCCAATTGCCACACTAATGCCCAGGCTCCAGTCCAGCATTTACACTCAATGTCTGTCTGTCTCTCTCTCTCCAATCTGGGTCCTTACCTCTAAGGATCTAATACTGAAAAGTACCTACCACTTGACATGGGCTCTCTAAATAATTTCATTTCCTTGTTAAAACTCAAATATAGGGGCGCCTGGGTGGCTCATCTGGGGAAGCGTCTGCCTGGGGCTCAGGTCCTGATCCCCGGGGTCCTGGGATCAAGTCCTGCATCCAGATCCCTGCTCAGCGGGGACTCTGCTTCTCCCTCTACCTCTGCCTGCCCCTCCCCGCCCCAGATAAATAAATAAAATCTTTTTAAAAAAATGTAAATTGGTAATAACGGGAACGAGCAATTAAAATTCGAAACCACAAAGTCATGCTCTATTTTGAGGAGGTACCACATTCAGTCCCGGGTGGACCATACCCTTCCTGCTGCGGCTCCGCTGCGTTCAGAAGACCATCACCACCGCAGGCAGAAAGGGCACTGGAATTGCCTTGCAACCGTTTGACGGACCCTGAAAACACGGTTTTGGGAATGGCTGATCTCGCTAACAAGTAGGAGGAACCATTCCTCTTCACTCCTTCTTGGTCACTGGGCCCCCAGCGCAGACACGTGGCTTCCTCATAACCCTTGGTTCATCTCGAACACTCATCACTGATCCCCGAATGGTCCTCTTTCATGGTTCGTTGAAGTGCTGCAATGGACGAGCAGAGATCCCCCAGCCACCGACATCCACAGCTCAGCTCCCCCTCCCTGCTCCTGCCTCCCTCCAAACAGAAGTCACCATGACCCTGAATTTTACAAAAGACGTACTGTTTGGTTGTATAGGTCGTGCTCAAAAGCATATTGTTTTAGGTGTTTTAATTTTACTTAAAAAGAAGTATTTGGGGACATGTGGGTGGCTCGGTGGTTGAGCATCTGCCTTTGGCTCAGGGCATGATCCTGGAGTCCCAGGATAGAGTCCCACGTCGGGCTCCCTGCAGGAAACCTGTTTCTCCCTCTGCCTGTGTCTCTGCCTCTCTCTCTCAATGTTTCTCATGAATAAATAAATAAAATCTTTTTTTAAAAAAAGTATTTTACTGCACCTAATGCTTTGTGATTTGTTTTAAGCAGTCGTGACATCGAATACAGCTGTCCCTCAGAGTGGGGCCATCCGACAGCCACACGACTAACATCCCGCGCGGGTCAGGGGCAAGGGCACATCTACGCTTCCCCCGGAGCATGTGCAGCTGCTCGTTTGGAGCCCAGACTGAATGTCATCTGCGCAGAAGCTTCCCTCGGTGACCAGCCCGGGAAGGGCATGGGGAGCCCAGCTTCACAAGACAACTCCAGACTGCTTGCTGGGCACGTCTACACCGTGCCCACCCCCGCGGCGCATCACAGCGCTTCGGACCCACATTCTCCCCGACGCCCAACATGGGCAGGCTTCTCCCTTATGCCACCCGCGTCGGGGCAAAACTGCATCGCCCATTGGGGTCTCTATTTGCACTTCCCTGCTCCCTGAGGAGGTCCAACGTTTTTATCTCCTTCTCTTACATTACATACTACCTGATTTTTTTTTTTTTTTAAAGGTGTTACCAGTCATTCAGCTCTTTTTAACAGAAGCCGGAGAAAGGAACAGACCCACAAAGAAAAAAAAGGACTGTCTCACTGCTCAGGACGGGTGGCTCTTCTGCAGCGTGGATTATGACTGTATGGTCACGCCATCTATCACTAATTGGTATGCATTCCATAATGAATTTTTTAAAGATTTTATTTATTTATTCATGGGAGACACACAGAAAGAGGCAGAGACGCAGGCAGAGGGAGAAGCAGGCTCCCTGCAAGGAGCCCGAGGCGGACCTCGATCTCGGGACCCTGGGGTCACGCTCTAAGCTGAAGGCAGCCGCTCAACTGCTGAGCCCCCCAGCCGCCCCCCATAATGAATTTTTTTGACGTTTTATAAGGTAAAGAAATTTCCTACAGAGCAGCAGTGACGACACAACCTTTTGCTTCATTCGAATGACTTCAAAGGAAAAGCTTTTATATACTCCAGGATTTGCACAAAACATAATTTTGGCTCAGAGTCGATTCCACGTTTTTTGTCCTCCATTCACGTTTAGCCAACACGACTCATGGCAAAGCGGATGGATGCCAACTGCCTCGCTTTTTCTATTATAAAAGTGTGACGTTCGAGCTTTAGATTTTTCACACAGAGACCAGCCAGTGCGCCGACTCAGATCCCTGTGCCGTTGCACTGAGGCAGCAAGTTGATGATAAAATCCCCGTTTTGCTTTTCTTACACGTCTGGGGGCAGAGCGGCTGGGAAACAGATCTTCCACAGTTTCAAGTCCAGAGCCCAGGGCCACCAAATTTGCTTGGATTCTTTCCTTTTGTTATTCAAACATTAATGAGCTTTTAAAACCTATTTCTCTAAATGAGGCCAGCAGGCCTGTGGCACAGGGTTGGCTGGAGGTAAGTGGGGTGATCTGCAGTCCTGGGACTGGGGAGGGGGGGCTGCTGGGTCTCATGATTCTCCACACTCTACAGGGGAAATCCAGGCCAAGCCAGGCCGAGTCGGTGACCCTGCCCGGAGGCTAACTTGGCCAGCCGGTAGCCGGGCTGGGTTTGTGCAGGGACTCTTTCTGGAGTAGAGTTTTCCCTTCTCCTACAATTGAGCCCTTCACAGCGTAAGGAGACCGAAGAATGGACAGAAAATCACTGGCAGGGGCCCCTGAGGGCTCAGTGGTTGAGCGTCTGCCTTCAGCTCAGGGCGTGACCCCGGGGTCCTGGGATCGAGTCCTGCACCCGGCTCCCCACCGGGAGCCTGCTTCTCCCTCTGCCTGTGTCTCTGCCCCTCTCTATGTCTCTCATAAATAAATAAATAAAATCTTAAAAAAAAGAAAGAAAGAAAGAAAGAAAGAAAGAAAAGAAAGAAAAGAAAAGAAAAGAAAAGAAAAGAAAAGAAAAGAAAAGAAAAGAAAAGAAAGAAAAGAAAAGAAAAGTCAGTCACTGGTAGTTGGGGAACCACTGACACGGAAGCACCGGCAACAGGAAAAGCCCACCACGTGCTTGTCCACTGGCTCGGACGACATCCACGCACAGCGACCGTCCCTGAGACCCAGCCAAGCGTTATGGAATCCCTTACGTGGGGCAAGAATAATCAGCCCTGACTCTCAAAGCCAGTTTTCTCTTAAAAGAAGCGTCTGTCCGGCAATTGGCCCGGAGCATAATAGATCTTTCTGGAAGGCTCCGTGCTGAGCCCCAAGCCTCTGGAACCATGAATACCAAGTCTGTAGGCTACTGGACACAGCCCACTGAGCTCCAGCCGTCAGGATAACCACCGGGGCTCTGGGCCTCCCCGGGCGCCTCCAGAGAAGGCAGCTCCAGGAGCCCCCCGCGGCAACCCTCCCTCTTCCCTGGCATCCAATCCTCACACCGCGTGCGGCCCGTGTCTCCTACACACACTCAGCATCCAGCCCCGTATGACCCCCGCCCTCCCTGACCTCAGCCGACCTCGCCGCTCACGGACAGACTCCCACCTGGTCTCCTCGATCCACCCTCACCACCCTACAGTCTGTTCCCAGGAAGGCAGCTACATACTGCATAGACAGCCTGTAATGCAGAGCTCATTCACACAACGGTTCCCCCTACACCCTCCAAGGGCTTCCCTATCCCACCCCACATAAGAGGCTGAGGCCTCAGGGAAGCCTTGGTCTTCAGGAGCCGCCTGCTACCTTTCTGAATGGGGTCCTACACTGACGCAGCTCCAGCCTCACCGGCCTCCATGTGTTCCCCCCAACATTCAGCCCACTATGGCCACAGGACCTTTGCACCTACACGTCCCCTTGCTAGAGCACTCTCCTAACAAACTGCACGGTCCACTCCTCACTCCCTGCAGTCTCTACCCAAATGTCACCCTCCAGTGACCATCCTATTTAAAACAGCCGCTCACCCTCATCCCCAACTTCCTTCCTCCTCCTCCTCCTCTTTCTTGCTTCATTTTTCCCCACAGCACTTCATCCCACTGGGCACACTCACGTCTCTGTTTACTGTCTGCCTACCCCAGTTAGAATGTAAGTCCCACGGAGGCAGGCAGTTCTGCCCATAGTGGTCACTGCTGTACCCTCGGCTCTTCACCCATGCCTGGCCCACTAGGCGCTGAACAGATGTTTGCCCAATGACTGAAGGGTGTGTGCCAGCGAATGAAGTAACACAACCAGCTAGGAGAGGCAGCCAGCTGCAATCCAGTTGTTTCTTGCCTTTTATACTAAGTGTCCTCAGCTACCAGTCTATAACCTCCACTCCCCTTTTCTTCCCAAATGGTTATTTCGTGAATGTCCCCAGAGAAATGTGGCCTCTGCACATGGCTGATGGGGGGGGGGCTCCCCTTTTATCCAGATTCACTGCTTCCCCCCAAGGCTGCCTGGTTGGGGAAGCCCCCACCAAGTGGTTGGATGCCTCCGCAGCAGTACCTGCCAGAGGCCTTGAGCAGGAGCACGCTGATCTTGCTGCAGACCCTACATCACGCTCAGAGCCCTAGCTGCAAGGGAGTCTGGGAAATGCAGTTTCCAGCTTCCCAGCAGCTTCCCAGCCTCCCCGGCGCGAGCTGTCACGCTAGAGCAGTATTTTCAAGACCGTGGATTTATTCACCACTAGCGGCCTTGAAATCAATTTATTGGAAGCCGACCAGAGTCCTTTTTAATGAAGTGGAACAGACGACAAAGTACCACGGTGTACCCTACATTCTGGGATGAGTGCTGTTTCATGAAAATTTCTGTCCAAGCATCAACCCAAACTATTACATCAGAAATTCTGGCGCATCAGGCTTTTTTTCAAAAAGCTCCCTGGTTCATCCAAATGTGTGGCCAGGAATAAGAGCCACGGGGGTCTGGTTTCTCCCTTAGAGAAACGATGCTTCTGTACCCATAACTGTCCCCCAGGATCCCACTCAGCCAGCCCGACCTGCGGCCACGCTTCCTCGGGGTATGTCCCTGAGCCTCTGCTCACCCCCCTGACTGATGAAACTTTGCTCTTCCTGCAGCTGGGCCCGGTCCCCAAGCCTCAGGGTGGGGGGAAGAGGGGGTGCTTCCTGAATCCAATCCATTGCTAGGGTTCAGTATGTCAGGCATACAGTAAAAACACCAAAGCGATTCAGCCCTAAGGAGGACACAGTTGTTCCCTCAAAAAGCATCTGCACAGCTCAGCACCGTGCACACCCAGGGAGCACACTTCTGGAAGGCTGCTTCGTTTCATCTGGCCCAGGACGTGGGGGACGAGCTGACCGTCAACCCAGCGTCGGGCACGGCCACTCCACCTGACGCCCCATGTGGGAAGGCCGGCTAGTAGTGACTGCTTTAGACTCGGGGAAGATTAGCAAAAAATTCTTCACCCCAGAGCTTCCTGAAGGGACTGCAGACTTCAGACTCTGAAGGCCTGACGTCACGGACAGAGACCCCCCGACTGACTTCACCAGACCACAGGGCTACGTCCACTCAAGAACTGGACACCGACACCAACTTCCTTCTGGCACAGATGTCAGACCTGACTCGGAAACCACAGGTCGCAGGGCCGTGACCCCATCATTCACCACCTGCCTGAAACTTAGCCTCCCTCGTGGAGACACTGGGAGAGGCCAGGCCAGGGTGCCCTGTGCGTTCTTTGAAGACAAAGGCACAGAGGGGATCCCTCCCGCCCCCTGCAGCCAGCACAGGCAAGAAGCTGGGGCCACTCCGTGTACATGTGACAAATGGCCAGAGGGCACTGAGTTGGACTGGGAGGGAAACTCAGCTCGCATCCTCCTTTTCCAGATGGGTAAACTGAGGCCGAGTGCTCCTCAGCCACTATGTGACACAGGTGGGCCTGTCACTACCTGGTCCCTGAGCTCTTAGGCCAAGGTTTTTCCCCGACCCCATGGTGCTGTCATACACATCATCCCTGGGTCTCCGTCCTCGGGGAGCACACCGCGGGCGCATCAGGGACAGAGCTGTGACACGGCCAGGCCAGGGAGCCTTCCTTCATCCGTAAGCCACCGGGCCCCAGGGGACGCGGACAGAGCATAGGGTGGCCCCCGCACAGTGAGGACCCGGGCAGGGAAGGCCGCCAGCCGCCCGGCCCCATGAGGGCGTCTGTGCACGGCTGCCACCAGCCACCACCGGCCACCACCTGCCACCGGGGAAGCAGAGACGAAGGAAGGAGAGTTCCTGGGTGTGAGGTCAAAACGCTGACCTCAGTTTGCAAAATCGCAAGAATTGCGACTGTTTTCCTGCTGCCAGGGCCGCGCTGCCCCAATTCCCAAGGGGCTGCCCCGCGTGCTTCCCTCGGTGCCACCACGAGCGTCCCCGGACACTGCCCAGCAGCTGCGGCCTGTGGCCTGGTGGCGCGGCAACCCCCGCGGGGTACTGGGGTGAGCGCCAAGGTCTCCGCTCATGGCTCAGCTCGTGGGAAGGCCACAGCGGCTGCCACGGGCCTCCCGGTGGTGACCAGCTCCCACCTCGTCCCCACCAGTCCTGCAAGGCCGCGGAGGCGCAGCACACAGTGTGCAGCCCTGGTGCGCACATGGCTCCACGCGGGAACCCAGCCCAGCTGCATGATCCCCACGGCCGCGGGTCTTCATTGTCATGATGGAAACGATGCCACGTGCGTCACACAGTAGCTGTGAGGACAAGTGAACCCATGGAAGGCTCTCCGGGTGTGGGCGTGTACAGAACGCTAGCTCGGTTTCCCTACGGGCCTCCAAGCCTCCCCCCCATTCCCCATCCCCTCCCAGGGATGCTACACCCCCAATTCCCCACCCCCTCTGAAGGGGGGACTGCACCCACAATTCCCCATCTCCTCAGAGGGGGGCTGCACCTCCGATTCCCCACCCCCTCCGAGGGGGGCTGCACTCCAATTCCCCACCCCCTCCGAGGGGGTGCTGTGTAGAATCCTTGGGACCCTGCTCCCTGAAGACCATTTTGCAGGCTTGTCAATCAGAAAGGGCCCTAGGAACTCAGCGGAGACCCTGGCCTTGGAGCAGAGCACCCATAGTCGCAGGGGAAGCGGCCACCTCCACCTGTGGAGCCCCCCAGAGGAAGAGTCCCTATCCCACGCCCCGCCTGGCTCCCCAGCTCCCCCAGACAGGTGTGGCCCCCCTCCTGGCGTCTGGCCCCAGCTTTCCTGACCACCCCCACCCCTCCTGTGCTCAGGGCAGCCCGGGCCTCCTCCTGCCCCATCCCAATCTCAAGGCCCACTTCTCCAGACCCAGCCCTGGTCCCCATCCGTGGCCACCATCACCCTGGAACCAAGAGAAGACCGAGCATCTGCCTTTCACCCCGACCCACCCCGTGGGGAAGGTCACCATCACCCGTGGGGAAGGTCATCCGGCTGGGATTCTGCGGGAGCTGGGGTCGGGGTGGGGGGCGCCTGGACCAGGCTGCAGATGCAGGCCGTGGAGCCTAAGCCCAGGGAGGGAACTGCCACGCGTGTTCAGCTAGCACCTTGCCTGTGCCTGGCGCAGAGCAAGCCCTCAATCTAGAGGATGAAGGACTGAATGAACAAATGAGTGAACGAATGAATGATGTAGCGTGCAATCCCTGAACTCTGCATTCGGGAGACATCAGCCGTGTTGCTCAGTCCCAATACCTGAGATCCCGGGCTGGACCAGCTTTCTCACCAGATCCACCCTCCAGCAAAGGGGAGTCCGCCCAGCGCTGCGTCCTAGGAGGCGGACCTGCAAGGACACCCGTGGGCCCCCTGGCCCTCTGGCTGCGGTGCCCTGAGGTCAGAGGGCAGGAGGGGCAGAGGTCGGAGGATCCTTCCAGTGTGCTCGCTCTCTGGGGGCTCTTCAATCCTCGGGGTGGGGGGCTCCAATCAGGCCACCGGCTCCTCGGCCCTGAGGCCTGAGGTGGTAACGCCAGGGGGCCCTGCGCTCTCTTCTGTGGCCTTCCTACGCTTTACCCACGGGGTCTGGTGAGAAACAGGTCAGCAGCCCAGGATCCCAGGTGCTGATCCTGTGCCCTGAGTGTGGGAGGAACGGCTGATGTGCCCCGAATGCAGAGTCCAGGCTCTGCACGCTAGCTGTCAGGACGCAGAGACAGGGCCAGGGAAGGTGCCGTTCTAGAGGTTGGCCGGAAGGAAGTCCTTCCCCATCTGGCTTGGGGTCATCTTGGGAGGGGGGCCAGGAAAGTCCTTCCTTCTTTCTTAAATTGCTTTTTTGGATAGTTAATACATCCAGGCGGCTCAAAAATCCCAAAAGACATAAAAGAGTACTTGCCCTGAAGTCTCCACCATCTGGGCAGTTCCAGGATTGGGGTGCTGAGCGCCCTCCCAGGCCGACCTCCAGCCCTGCAGCAGCTGCACCCCATGTCCCACCACGACCCTGAACAAACCCGGTCTCCGGGACATTTCCACCAAGTAGGAGATCACACCTGGACAAGGCGGGGAAGCCCTGCCTGGGACGCGAGGCCTCCAGAGTCCCTGCCCCCGGCTGGCCACCAAGGCTCCCGGAAAACCCAGCTGAGGGCTATTCCTCACATCCTGGACCTTCAGGAACTGCATCCACAGAACGGGGGAAGCGCATCTTCCCTCCGGCAGCAGTGTTCTCTTCAGATCGAAAAACCCAACACAGCTTAGCACTGAGCAGCGGCCAGTGTGCGGTCCTGCGCCATCGGCATCGTTCGGTGCCACCGCCAAGTGCAACCTCACAGAGAAACTCCCTTAGCAGCCCCGGTGCTTTATCTGGGCGCCCAAGCCCCTCTGCCCTCCCCCACCCCCCCTCCCCGCGCCCCTGCAGCAAGTGCGGTGCCCAGCCCACAGGCATCTCTGCCTTCTGGAAGCCTGCCAGCAGAGCCGGGGACCAGCGGGCAGAGAGGGGGTGAAGGCGGCCATCCACGGGTACTCCCGCTGCGGCTCCGAGGGAACCTCCAGACAAGGGCGGCAGGCTGTCATAGCATCGCAGAGACGAGGACAGTCAGCACGGGAAGCAGGTGTCATCAGCACCGCAGAACCTCAGTCACCTCACTTCTCACCATCCCCCCAGGAACAAGGAGTGCCAAGCACCCCCCTTCGGCCCCCGCGGCATCTCAGGCTCTGGGCCAGGCGCACAGGCCACAGGGGCCTCGCCGCCACCACAGCAGGAACCTGTTTCACCGCTGAGGGAAGAGAGGGTGCGCAGGGGACCCAGGGAACAGGGTGCCGGCCACACGGCTGGGTCCAGGCACCGGCAGGGAGCACATGCTTCCTCCCACTCACTTCTCACGGGGCCTGGCGCCCAGGCGGGTGCAGAGGCCTGGGGTTCCCAGTGACAGGGGCTCACCCCAGCCGAGCCCCTCCCAACAGGGCAGAAAAGGGAAGGAGTCCCATGGCTCTGATGGCAAAGTAAAAGTCTCCCAGCCGGCTCGGCGGGGACTTGGGGGCATCAGGGCCTCCCTCATCCTGCCCGGAAGAGGAGGCCAAATGCAACGGGGACCCCCTTCCGGGACAGGGGGCCGTGGAGCATCTTGGGGCCACCGCCCCTGCAGAGGGGGCGCGGGTCGGGCCTGCAGGTGGGCCAGGTGGGGCGCCCCAGGCAGGGCCCCGGGTGGGCAGGTGCTGCCGGCCAGGCCTACCTCGCGTCCCTCGGCCTGGGTGCTTTCTGAGCACTGCCCCCCCCCGCCCCCCACGCAGTCATCCCCACTCAGGTCCATTTCACCAGGGATCGGAGGACTTCCGAGAGTCCGAGGGCAGAGGCGGGCGGCGGCAGGACTCGCACACAGAGCCGCCTTCCGCACGGCGCGCCCTGGCCCGACCCTCCCCGGGACCCAGGGCCGCCACCGCGGGCCCCCCCGGCGGTGCCAACCTGCCCCACCGGCGCCCCCGGACTTGGACGCAGTTGGTCCAAGGCGGGGCTGGTTCCGAGTCGGGGTGCGCGGGGCACGTGCGGCGGGCGGGGCCCGGGAGGAGGGTGCGGGGGTGCGCGGGGAGGGTGCGGGGGCGCGGGGGGGTCCGGGGAGGGCGGAGGAGGAGGGCGCGGGGGTCCGGGGAGGCCGGGTGGGGTGCGCGGGGGGGTTCGGGGAGGGCGGAGGAGGAGGGCGCGGGGGTCCGGGGAGGGCCAGGCAGGAGGCGCGGGGGGTCCAGGGAGGCCGGGCGGGGTGCGCAGGGGTCCGGGGAGGCCGGGTGGGGGTGCGCGGGGGGTCCGGGGAGGGCGGAGGAGGAGGCGCGGGGGTCCGGGGAGGCCGGGCGGGGTGCGCGGGGGGTCCGGGGAGGCTGGGCGGGGTGCGCGGGGGGCGGCGCGCACGGAGGCGGGGACCTGCGGGCGGCGGGCTGCGGGGCGGGGGCTCCGCGCGGGGGGCGCGCCTACCTTTCCTGAAGGGCATCGCGGAGGGGGCGCCCCGCGGGGCCGGCCCGGGACACCGAGGCCGGGCGACGTCCGAATGGCAGCCCCGCGGCTCGGGGGCGCCTGCGGGCCCCGGGCGAGGGCGGGCGAGGGCGGGGGGCGGGCGGAGGAGGGACGTATTTGGGCCGAGCGGGCGCGTCACGGCCGCAGGGAGGCTCCGCGGCGGGCTCGGGGCGGGCTCCGGGGCGGGCCCCGCGGAAGCCGCTTAACCCCCGCGCTGCCGGCGCCGGGGGCCGCGCGTCCGCTGGCCTGGGAAGGGCTTGGGCAACTTCAGCCCGTGTCCGCGGGCACACAGGGCGGGTACAGGGACGCCTCCAGCTTGAACTGCAATTAAAGGACGGATGGAGGGACCCCCCGCCCCCCCCCCCCCCCCCCGCAAAAGCGCAAAGTGCATCCCCGCAGGCAGCCTCCCGAGCACCCTCCTGCAAAAGCCTTCCCATCCGGGGCTCCTGCGCCCCAGCAGCCCCCACCTCTGACATTCAATCCCGCCCTCTGTGGTCCCCGGGTCCTGGGGAACCCAGACCAGCACTTTGCACGCAGGGCAGTAAGTATGTCAAAAAGAACTTAAAAATCACCGCGACGCGCAGAGGCAGGAGGGAGACCTCCCCGCACTTGGCTCGCCCCTGTGAAGGCCAGCACCTGGAAGTGCTGTTTGATGGGATCAAATATCTCATCAGGCCGGTCACCCTTCCTTCAGGTGAGAGCTATTTCTTGTGAAAAGTGCTACTTTAGGCTGCAGTTTGAAGAAAGGATATTAGGAACGATCTCCTGACCTAATTAATATTTGAGACACGCATGCTGATAGCAATTTCTCCCACTTTCTTTTTTTTTTCTCTCTTTAAGATTTTATTTATTTATTCATGAAAGACACAGAGCGAAAGAGAGGCAGAGACTCGGGCAGAGGGAGAAGCAGGCTCCATGCAGGGAGGCAGGACTCCATCCCAGGACTCCAGGATCACATCTTGGGCGGAAGGCAGGCACCACAAGCTGAGCCACCCAGGGATCCCCTCCCACTTTCTATGAAATGAAAAAAAAAAAAAAAAAAAAAAAAAAACCCATACGGGTGAACCGAAAAGTCAGTTGTTTGTTTTTGATCATTTCTTGGTCACAGTTTCTTAGCCTATTCTCCCTTGTGGGTAGAGCAGCCCAAACTCCTGCCCTGCATTCAAAGGCTCAGAGCCCATGTCTCAGGGAAGAAAGTCACTGCTTGTTCAGACAGGGTGTTGCCAGTGGGCCTGGGACATGGCCGTGGTGGAACCTTCTGGAAAGCCACTGTCGCATGGGCCTGGCTGGAGATTGGGACCATGAGCTCTCAGGCTTCGGCTCCTGTGCCACAGGCCTCCTGAGAGTGGGTGTGAGTCTGTGTAAGAGGAACAGGAAGTGAGGGATGGGGCGGTGTTTTGAGAGATTATCACCTCCCTCTACCCTTTCCCCTGCCACATCTGTACCCTCTGGTGGACTTGCACTTTACTCCATGGACTCACACGCCAAGGAAAGCAAATTTTATCTAAGGCCCGATAAAGTGTGCAAGACCGCACATCTCAGAACTGTCCAGCCACACGTCACAGTGAAGCCAGAGGACGTGCACTTTGGAGTGGGTGGGCCCACCTTCCTTGTACCTGGCACCTTTACTGCCTCATGAGACCTCATGTGGCTGTGATGCAATAAGAAATCTGCATTTGGTCCCTGTCCACAGTTCCTGGCACATGGGAACCTTGGAATCTCCACAGGGAGGAGGGAGTGTTTGCGTGATCGTGGAAGGACTGATGGTGGCCGGGGCACCCAGGCAGCTTTGGGATAGGGGCTGGTGGCCAGAAAGACCACCTCATGCTTAGGGGGTTGGGACTTTTTAGCACCACCCCTCCACCTCCAGGGAGGAGAGAGGGCCTGGGAAATGAGTGGGGTCTGGGCCACCCAGGTGGCTCAGTGGTTGAGCATCTGCTTTCGGCTCAGGGCGTGACCCCAGGGTCCCGGGATTGGGTCCCTCATCGGGGTCCCCGCAGGGAACCTTCTTTTCCCTCTGCTTATGTCTCTTCCTCTCTGTTTCTCATGAATAAATAAATAAAATCTTTAAAAAAAAGAAAAAATGAGGAGGATCATGAGTGGTCAGTCACACCAACATAATGAAACCTCATTAACCCCCCTAAAAGATGGGGTTCAGAGAGCTTCCAGGTTGGTGAGCACGGGGAGGCACTGGGAGGGTGGCGAGCTCAGGGCACGGGCAGTCGGTGCACCTGTACCCTCTCGCCTCGTCCTAGCCATCTCTTCCACTTGGCAGATCCTGAGTCGTATCCTTTATAATAAACTGATAATAACAAATAAAGCACTTTTCTGAGTTCTGTGAGCAGCTCTAGCAGATTATCAACCCTGAAAGAGGGAAAGTTCTGGATCCCCCTGACTTTGTAGCCCAATTGGACAGAAGAGTTGGTGCCCAGCAGCTGCACTGGCATCTGAAGTGGGGGGTGGTCTTGGGGGGCTGAGCCCCCTACCTCCCCTGTGGGGTCTGTGCTAACTCCAGGGAGTTATGTCAGAACTGAACAGGATTGCGGGACCCCTGGAGAACGGGCTTGCCGGCGGCGGGGACACCCCACACACTGCGTCTCAGGAGCCTCCAGAGGAAAACCGGTCCGGGCTCACGGAGCCCGATGGCCCCGCGTTGGCCGCAGTCCTCTAGAGGAACAAGAGCACGGGTGGGACTCTGGGCTGCCTTGCACCTGTCACTGTGGAGCAGCAGCCCTCCAGGACGTCAGCTGTTGTTAATAACCCCGGGGACATTCTTTCGCTCCCAATCAGAATCAGCCATGATGGTGGCATTTCAGAACTCAAAGAGTGTGTCCTCCGCACAAGGGAGTCCGCACAAGAGATAAGCGAGTGGCGGGAAAAACTGGATCTGCTCATGGCAGCCAGGACCAGGTGCGGGGTGGGCAGCTGGGCCGGGTGGGGGGCCTGGCGTCCCGGGCTCACGTGGAGGCAAGACGTGAAGCAATTTTAGATTGAGAATATATTCCCAGGCGCCGTGAACAATATAGTGGGAATCATAGAGTGAAGTCATCGTGTCGTTACTCGCTGAACCCCCAACCCGTGTCCGCTCACATTTCTGCTCTCAGGCTAATGGACTTAACCCTGCTCTTCTGAGGAGCATTTAACAGCAAAGGGGCGCCTGGAAATCTAGTGGCTGGAACCCTGGGGGAACCGAGGAGTGTTGCCGGGCCAGCTTCAACTCTTCCTGTGGGTCCCAGTGCCGGTCACTTTAGAACGGTGGCCGTCAGGGGCATGGTGGGGTCACTGAGGTCCGGAGAACAGAGGCGCTGCGGGCAGGGGAGCGGGCTGGAGGCTGGGTGGGTAACGGGGTGGCTGGGCCTCCGCAGCAGTTTCTGATTTAGTAGGGCCAGGGGTGAGGGTGCAGGAGTCTGCGCCGCTAGCAAGCTTCTCAGGTGATCGGGATGTTGCTAGTTCTCCTCGACAGAGACCCAGGGAGGAGCGTGGAACCGGGCTGTGAAGGGGAAGGGCCCTGGCGGGACTGGATCAAAATTGGGGGCTCCTTTCACCCAGGGCACCAGCCAGCCTCCCCCTCGGGCATCCGTGCATGCTGCTGGGTGCCACCCTGCGCAGGCTCTTGGGGCAGGAAGCGCCAGGCCCCTAGCCTCGGGTTTTCTTACTGCAGGAGGAGAAGGGCCCCCTTCCCAGACCTCTTTCATGCTGTCCCCACAGGGAGGGTAACATGCAAGTAGAAGAGATCTATGGCTTTCTACCCTGGCAGTTCCTCCCTGGCGGGGGGCCTTTCCCTAGCAAGAATTTGCATCTCCAAGCCTTCCCTCTTTAGCAGAAGGTAAGGTTTTGTCTCCAACGAAGGAATTAGGGCCCTAGGAGGGAACCTTTTGATGGGGTCAGGGAGCAGCGGTAATGAGCCTTTGAAGGAGGAAGGAAGGAAAGGGAGTGCCTGGGGACTGGGAGCAGCAGGGCCCTGCCCCACCTCCACCGGAATCCCCCTGTGGAGAGTCCAGCGGGGGGCGTCCCCACTGCAGGGCACCCCCTTGCCCCATGCCCCTCAGCCTGGTTCCCTTAGTGGGGAGCTCCTGCTTCCTTCAGCTTTCCAGGACCTGGGGTCCTGCTGAGAGCCAGCCCTAGGATGGGTCCGACAGAGCAGGGATGGAGGGAAGAGACTGGTGGGAACCCTGCCGCGGCTTCCTATGCTCTGTGACATACCCTCCTCCAGCCTCAGTGTTTTGTCTGTAAAATGGGCATAATGTGTTCTTCATAGATTGCTGTAAGGATTCGATGAAATCATATTTTCCTGGAGCACAAGTGCTCAATGAAAGGTAGCTGGCTTTATTGTTGTTGTTGTTGTTAGAGCTGGAACAGGGTCCCTGGGGTCCCAGAAGAGCAGAGAAGCCATTCGGAGCATCTGGGAGGTGCAGGCTGGGAGCATGTGGGCCGGCCCAGGAATGTCGGAGCTGAGCATCTGTGGGGTCGAGTGAGACAAGGGAAATGCAGCTGCCTGGGGATGAGCTCCCTAACTGTCCATTACCAAATTGTGAGTGTGTGTGTGCATGTGTGCGTGCACACGCATGTCTACGTAGGTAACTATGAAAGAATCGATGATCCACATAGATTTTCTCATCAGGAGAAAACTGTAAACAGTAATACCAGTCTCCCACCAAAGGAACCAAGAGACCTGGGAGGATCGGAACAGCGAGACACAAGAGGAGCCGGGAAGGTTTTGTGGTGCCCCCCAAAATAAGTAATCATTCTGCCGAGGTGCCAACAAATGACGAGGACGTGTCCAGAAGACACAGAGGCCAACCTGAGCCAGAAGATAACGCATGGTAGTAATGGACTGTGACCCAGAGAATAAAGTGAGAACCCAGGAGTCCATACTGACATAAATTTTTTTTAAAAATTGAATAAATATATAAGGGAGGAGGAAAAGCTCTTCCTCACAAATTCTAGAATTTATGGACATGGTCAGAATCCTAGCTAATAGACGCAGAAGGAATCACGGAGCCAGAAAAGTCGCTGTTTGGTGAGAAGCACAGGCATAATTGTTTCATAGCAGGCCTGTCGGTGGGTGAGGGGATCAGCCAGCAAAAGCGCAGCGAGAAAGATCAACGGTCCCCAAGTATCTCCCCCAAGGTACTTGCGAATTACGAAGGGGAAGGGTGGGGGGACTTTGCGGTAGAGACGCCTGGAAGCCTCCTCGACCACATCCTCGAAGCTAACGTCACCTGTAAGGGCCCAAACCGGCATCAGGTGCCGCTTGACATGACGTGCTGAGGACCCGGCACAGTACTGTGACATACTCTCACCCCAAACGCAATAACCCGAACTTGCCCGTGAGGAGACGTGACACCCTTTAGACGACGCGACAAAAATAACTTGCAGATGGTTCTTCAAAAATGTCAAAACCGTGAAAGACAAAGGCACACAGAGGAAGCGTTCTTGCTGAAAGGCAGCTGCAGACACGTGAGGCCCAAATGGGGATGCGGGCCCCGGGGTGGCCTCCTGTGCCACACGAGGGACATGAGTAGGGCAGCTGGTAACCCGGGAAGCCTACTGGGGCCACCCCCAGATGCGGTAACCGTGCCCTGCTTACTTAACACTGGGGAACGTGGGTGAGGTCCGGGGTGGGGGTGGTGAGAATTCTGTCCTCTTTGCAGTATCTTTTGTAACCTTGAAATTTCAAAATAAAAAGTTTTAAAAAAAAAAAAAGCAAAAGCAAAAGCAAAACCAATATCTCTAGCAATCGCGGAGGCCGCAGATAGAACTCACCAAAGGAGGGCAGCCCGGGTCGCTCAGTGGTTTAGCGCCGCCTTCAGCCCCAGGTGTGATCCTGGAGACCGGGGATCGAATCCCACATCGGGCTCCCTGCGTGGAGTCTGCTTCTCCCTCTGCCTGTGTTTCTGTGTCTCTCATGAATAAATAAATACAATCTAAAAAAAAAAAAAAAAAACTCACCAAAGGAGAGACCTGAAAAATTAACCGGCTGTGCCCTGGGCCCCTCGGGGCCCTTAGTGATGGGAACCCCCAGATTTCCAGGCAGTATAGCCAGCCTGTCACCACACATTTGGTGACTTCAAACACCACCTGTCCTGTAGGTGGGGAGACACGCAGGCGTCTGGGGGCTCTGCCCAGAGTCCCCGGAGGCTGCCATCGAGGTGAGCATGACCTGCAGACCATCTGCAGGAAACCCAGCTTCCGAGCTCACGCCCAGCAGCAGAGTTCAGCTCCGGGGTCTGTGGGAATGAACGTCCCTGCGTCCTGCTGGCTATCAGCCGGGGCCACCCTTATTCCCAGGGCGGCGTGCTTGCCACAAGCCCCCCCCCCCCCCCCGCCATTCTTCAGGTCAGCTGGGCAGGCTGATGGCTTCTCCCACTTTGAGCCCTGACCTCTTCTTCGGGGACCCCAGAGCTCCCTGCCCTAAAGGACTCAGGCCTGGTGCACGTAACCTCCCTACCCTCAGCCCAGCCGATTTGGGATCTGAATTTTACCCACCAGTTCTCTTCCTGGCAGTGCTTAGATTAGCTCTGGAGTAACCGGAAGCTTTGTGGATGCCAGGGCCGGGAATCCTGGGGTCCACATGGGATTCCTGCCGGCCAGAGAGTAAGTCCTCAAATGGGATAAACGAGTACAAACTGGCACCAGGTTTATGGATGATGGGGGGGGGGGGGCGCGGTGCCCAGCAAATCAGTCCGACCTGGCTCCCAGAGGGTGTCCTCCTTCCCCATGACCCTCCCGTTTGAACCGGTCCCCAGGCCGGCCCTGACTGCATTGGGATGTAATTTATTCTCTTCCTCTTTCCAGTTGGAGTTTCAGAAATCAGGGCCTGGTCTCTAGGGGACAGATCCTGTTCCGATTCTGGAGGCCGGGGATGGGAGGACGTGCCACTGTATTCATACCCTGCTGTTGGCTCCAGGCTGCATGCTGGTGGCGCCCTCAGGCTGCCCAGCTCCTGCCGGGTTGGGTTGGGGACAGCTGCCCTGTGCTCGGGAAGGAAAGAGCCACAGAAACAAGGCTCCACACTAGGGGGTGGACCCGGTCCTCGACGCACCCTGAGCCCAGGGCTGGAGTTGAATTGAGGATGAAGCCCCGGAAAAGACCAGAGCCCTAAAGGACTCCAGGATGGAGCCAAGCTGCTCCACCCAGTGTGTGACCAGGCTATGGTTGCTTCTTCATAGCATGTGGACCAATACTGGGTCCCAGCAGAGGCGAGGGGCCACCCGTTTCTCTGTGGACAAAGCTGGCCTCCACTGGGGAGGCGGCTGCCTAGTGCCCAGCTAGAAAGGATGGAGCACAGGCCTCCCGATCACCTTGTCCTCTGGGGTCCCCGTCCTGCAGCCAGGATGTCGCAGTCCTCAGGGGGCTAGGGAACCATCCATCCTCGGCCGACCTTGTCTTAATGATCTATTTAGGGCTGAGGAGCCAGGCTGCCTCCTTCCCAGAAATCAGGCTCCAGGGCTCTGGCCAAGGGCTTCCCGCCCCCACTGTGGTCCTTCTGCAGGGGGACGAGCAGTCGCCGTGATTAAAATTAGTCACATAATCACTTCCAGAGAAGCAGGGCAAGTCTTTGCAATGGGCTCTCACTGACCCCGAGATAGGGACGACTGAGAGGAGCGGTGGGGTGGACGGTGGGCCAGCCAGGCTGCGGGAGTGTGGAAGATTCAGGGGCAGCGTCACGGCTGGCTCTCCTTCTGCCCGCGGGGGGCATTTCTTCCCTCCTTTGCCCTCTGTCTCCCCGTCTGTAAGATGCAGGGAATATTAGTTGTTGCCCAAAGGTGAGGACCGCATGACTGCTGGGAAGAGAGCACAGACTTTCCAATGTGAGAGGAGCGTCTATTTTTACTGTACACGAGGGTGGCTTTTATACACACGAAAGACTGCTCGGAGTTATTCCTAAAACTAGAGGATGGTTTTTCTATTTTTATTTTTAATATTCAGTTTATCCAAATCTGAAAGTTGGGGTTTTCCTTCAGCTTTTAGGCTTAACTTAAACCTATGCTATTCTACTTAAAACCTTAGCACATAAACTGTAGTAAAATATAACAGTCACTGTTAAGGGGAACCTTTGTGACTGGCCCCGTGTAGAAATACGGTTATTTAAACTGCCTTCTTGAGGACCCTGGGTGGTTCAGTGGGTTAAGCGTCCGCCTTCAGGTCAGGTCAGGTCATGATCCTGGCGTCCTGGGATCGAGCCCCACACTGGGCTCGATTCTCTCTCTCCCTCTCTCTCAAATAAATAAATAAAATCTTAAAAAAAAAAGACCTTCTCAACTTAAAACTGCATTTATGAAATGCTTTATGCAAGCCTTCCCAAATAACCAACTAAATATGGTGAATCTTAAGTCCTGTTAGATGTCCCCATATTGCTTATAATCTTAACAAAATGACACTGTACCTTTTAGCTCAAATCACAAGTCTACATCAATTACTCAAATATATATATTAACGTGGGACCGAGGTCGGTCCACTGGATACTCACATTCGCCACATTCTCTTAAAACTACAAGTTCTTAAAATGCCGAGTAGATACTAGTCACCTGAACTTAACCCCAAATATCGAAAGTATGAATTTACTGTGCTTCATGTTCCTCTGCTTAAATAGAAGCTTTTCCACAGTTAAAAGAAAGGGACTCTATAAAGGAACAATCATGTCATTATCAGCAAGTCCAGGTCCTGTCCCAAGACACTGAGGTTATTTATCGACCAAAAATATCCCAATGAAGACAGTAAAAGATATAAAACAGGGTAAGGGTTTTCCAGACGTTCTGAATTGAGGGTTATTTTTGCAAGAAAATGTTTAAACCTCAAAAGAAAGCAAGATTCTAAATCTGCTGCTGAGGAGTTTCTAGAGGGGGCTGGAGAAGAGCTTTCGAGACCCTCGCTGCTGCAAGCCGGCTTCAAGAGTTAGCCGGGGACCGAATTTCTAAATGGTGCCGTGTCCCCGGGGGCGCCCGGTGGCCGTGTCCCTGTGGAGTGTCCCAAGGCCCAGGGCCCGCACGGAAGGACAGCTGTTGACTAGAGGGAGGGCCGGCTCTGGGCGGTTAGAGAAAGGGCAAGAGTTGAAACCACAGTCCCACGGGGCAAGGGCGCTTCGCTAGTAGCCATGGAGGTCACCCAGGCTCTTGGTGCCAAGGGACAGTGACCAAACCTGAGGGAGCTTAGGCCAAAGGACAGTTATGTGGAAGGAAGCTGACGTGACCCAGCTCGAGAGCCAGAGCCCTCAAGCCGCGGGGAGGGGTGACGGCCTGCGGGGCCTCTGGGACCAGCCTCACGGCCTCCTGGCATCCGTCATCTGGCTCGCTGCTGGCTGGGGGGGCCCCCTCACCACCAACCACGGAGCCGTCTTGGGGAGGCGGGAGGAAGGGGTCAGGAGAGTGGCTCGCCCCGCGCTGTCCAAGATGCAGCAATGGTTTCAGCAGAAGGGCGGGGAACCGGGGGATGGGGGCAGGTGCCAGCGCCCACTGGGCCGCCGCACTCATCTCCCGTCTCCACTGCCAAGTGACCCAGAGAGGCTCTGGGCCCTGACGGGACAGCTACAGCGGCTCTATCGGGAGCAAGGAAGGGGTGACAAGGGCGGGCATTGGGGGCACAGGAACTCCCCACGGCAAGCAGAGCTGGAGAGAGGATGCTGGCCTTCTGACCAGGGGAATGTCCTCACTCACGGGAAGCAAGGGGGAAAGGCTGGTGCACGAGTCACTCGGGGACCTCACCCCCCCACGGAGAGAGCTAGCAGACCCACGGGGGCGCCTCAGGCCGGCCCCCAGCCCCCCAAGTCCAGCCTTTGGTACTTAAGACCCTCCCCCAAAAGCAGAGCAAGGCTGTAACCCTGTTGACCCATATTTTCCTTCAGGACCTGAGCCCCTGAGCCTGCCCCGTCGTGGTTCCTCCACATTTAGGGAACAAAGGCTGCATGTTTGCAAGATTGTGCTCCTAGAAGCACTGACCGAGAACATTCACCTGTGTCTCTTCAGCTCCAAGAGCCTGAGCCACTACAGATGAGCAACGAGTATTTGTTAAATGAGTGAGTCAGCCGATCACAAGGCGACCTTTGCTGAATTCGTGCTGGTATTTCCGTGTGGCCTGGAATGCAGATACATCTTGGTCCTCCTGGTCTCGCACAGGGCCTGGCACATAAAAAGTGCTCAGTAAACATTTGTTACAATGACAGTTAAATAAGCAATACCAAAAAGATATAAATAAATAAATAAATAAATAAATAAATAAATAAATAAATAAATAAATAAAAAATAAGCAAGCAAGCAATACCTCCTAAGCTTTGTGTTCAATTTAAAAAAAAAAAAAAATAGTCCTGAGAGGGGACGCCTGGGTGGCTCAGCGGTCGAGCATCTGCCTTCAGCTCAAGGAGTGATCCCGGGGTCCCGGGATCAAGTCCAGCATCAGGCTCCCCACAGAGGGAGCCTGCTTCTCCCTCTGCCTGTGTCTCTGCCTCTCTCTCTCTCTCTCTCTCTCTCTCTCTGTGACTATCATAAATAAATAAAAATTAAAAAAATAAATAAAAATTAAAAAAAAAAAAGAAATAACATCATTTCCCTGAATATGTTTTTCACCCTGCTCCAGTCAGCGAATGAATTATAGTTTAGCTTAAATAATTACTCTATGCAGATAAGCAGGGAGATGGCATCTCGTAATATTGAAAAAAAAACAAGTTAGAGCCCTATTCCCTCCTCATCTAATATTTCCAATCTGACTTGCAACATAAAGCAGTTGGACATCTTGCTCCAGCACCCCCTTCCCCTTTGCGCCCTGGGAAGAGGAAACGTCTCAGCACAAATGAGCTCGCCCGGACCATCAGAGAGCACGGTGGATCTCATGCACCGCCCAGGTGGCAGTGTCTTCAGTCTCTGGAAGCAACGGCTGGTCCTGCCGCAAGGACGTGTCGGAGAAAGGTTTATTTGTGGCAGAAAGCACGCATCTGTCTAATGGTCTGGAGGACAAGCATGGCCTTCATTCCTGCAGAATTACTGTTAGAAAAATAATACAGTCCCGAGATGTCACAAAGTGTGGAAATTGCACCCTCACCGTCGAGCTTGCATCAGCCACCGTCCAGTAGGGAGCCTACTGAGAGTCTCGGGAGAGGGCTCGTTTTCATTTCCTCAAGAAACAGGAAGCATTCTGCAGCTAGTGGTGTCGGGCAACGGCCTGCTCCGCGCGGCCCTCAGGGTGCCCTCGCTCCGAGATAAGGAGCACAGAAGTCAGGGAGGTGGGCAGGGAGGGCCCTCCCCGCACACCTGCCACCCCAGCTCTCCACGGGAGCCCGGACGACCGTGCCCTCCCCACCGGCACGTCTCCTCCACGAGGCTCACTGAAATCCTTTATGTGTGGGACACCGACAACTGCCGGGGCTGCTGAGGCCCAGGGGAGACACAAACATGAGGACAAACTGGAGGAGGACACGATCTTCGCCAATGAGGGGCTCACCTCGGCCGAACACTCGGAACAGGCGGACACAGAAGCCAAGTGACTCAGACTCCACGAGTCGACTCCAAGAGGCTGAGTCAGCCGACCAGGGGAGGTGTGCGGTGGCAGGAGGTGAGAAAACCGGCTTCCTCCATCCTTGTCCCAGCCTCCTGGAGACTGCCTACGGGGCCAAAGGTCTTTATTTTTAGCAGATATGGCATCTCTGTCCCTCACTCCCCAAAAAGGTCTTCCCCCTTGGTTCTGAGAACGTCCAGACTGGTTGGGTTGAGGCCGAACCCCAATGCTGTACCTTTGGGAGCTCGGTGGACCTGCACGGACGGGCATGACAGAGACCGTGTTTAGAGGAAGAGCAGCGCGGAGCAGACTCGGTGGCCTGGATGCAGGAGGGTGAGGGGGACTCATCTCCCCAGACCGGAGGACTCTTGGGCACGATATGGGAGGCTGGCACTGTTTTATGGTCATGCTTGCACAACGGTACACCTTGAGCATCGCGACATCCCCGGAGTTTCTAGAGTAATGCAGTGGCTCTGGATTTCAAGGAAAAAAAAGTCAGTTGAGGAGTTCCTTAGCCAGCTCTGAGTCCTACAGACATAGATCAGGGTTTTGTTTTGTTTGCTTTTTTTAAAGATTGTATTTATTTATTCATGAGAGAGACAGAGAGAGAGAGAGAGAGAGAGTGAGAGAGAGAGTCAGAGACACAGGCAGAAGGAGAAGCAGGCTCCATGCAGGGAGCCCGACGTGGGATTCGAACCCGGAACCCCAGGATCACACCCTGGGCTGAAGGCAGATGCTAAACCGCTGAGCCCCCCAGGGATCCCGTGTTTGTTTGTTTTTAAGATGTTATTTATTTATTCATGAGAGACACAGAGACATAGGCAGAGGGAGAAGCAGGCTCCGTGCAGGGGGCCCAATGCAGGACTCGATCCCGGGACCCCGGGGTCACGCCCTGAGTTGAAGGCAGACACTCGACCACTGAGCCACCCAGGCATCCAAAAAGCATTCTCTTATTGAAGCTACTGGACTGGGTTGAATAGTGTCCTCCTCCCCCCACCCCCAATTTATGTCCTTTCCGACCTCTCAGAATATGAGCTGGAAACAGTGTCTTTGCAGATGTAATCAGTCACGATGAGATCATACTGGAGTAGGGTGAGCCCTAAAGCCAACGGGACTGGTGGCCTTGGAAGAGAAGAGAATGGAGACAGAGCGCCACGTGATGACAACCGGAATCAAGTCCCTAAGTCAGAGAATGCCAAGGGTGGCCAGCAGTTGCCAGAAGCCAGGGAGAGGCGAGGAAGGACCCTCCCGAGAGCACGCCACCCTACTGGCACCTTGATTTCAGAAATGTAACTTCCAGAACTGTGGAAGCAAAAAAATTCAGTCTGAATCCACAGGGTTGTGGTGATTTGCTCTGGGCTGCCCAGGAAACCGATAGAGCTACGGTTACATTTTGTCGTCTCTGTTATAATAGGAGGCCTAACCACGCAGAATGCAGCTTTTCCATGTGGCTCCAGGGTCACTGTCCACTGAGGAACTGATGATTCTCACTGATTTATGGGAGATTACGGCAGTTCTATGGCCAGCTCCATTCTGATCCTGCCCGGAACCTCTCTACAATGCCTAGAGACTCAGCCCTGTTCTGTGTGAACACTTTTCCTTACAATTTCATTAAAAAAAAAAAAAAAAAAAAAGCCAGATGAGGTAGGAAAACTGATTAACGAGATGGCTCAGAGCTCACTTCCTAACACAGGGGTGCCCTCCATTCCTGCCCCACCCTCCCCCTGCTGACCCATCCGTGCTATGCTAGGAAGCTGGAGGCCACCGCAGAAACAAGCTCAGAGAGCTCCCTGGGGGGCGTACTTTAGACCCAAGGAGGCCTTCTTCACTCTCAAATGCCAGATGTGTAACCGCACGGACTTGGAGCAGAAGGCAGCAGCAGCCAGAGCTGCAGGCGGACAGCCGCCACGGCAAGCTAAGCAGACAACAGGTGCTTTCAAACGTGCGAGGGCCTCGCCCTTTGCTTCTCCTCGTGACACGAAGGTCAGGCATCAAGCTAAAGGGCAGATGCAGCAGCCCCTGCGGATGGCCTTGTCCATCAGCGCCCCCCCGTCACGGCAACGATGCTCTGACAAGAAGGTACATGCCAAGTCGCTCCTTCTCCAACGCTGTATGCGACTCCGCTCAGCCGTGAATTTTCAATCACATTAATGCCTGGAGGATGTGAGACCATACAAGGTAGGAGACTCCAAAAATTAGGGCCCAACATGAAACACGGCCAAGGGAAGTGCATCGAACATGCAGCAGGTCTTGGAAGTGAGTGGTCCAGACTGGGGAGGAGGACGCCAGGAAAAATTCAAAAGCGAGAGATTAACTGATATGCCTGGCCTGGGGGAAAATATTAGATGGCAGATAAACTCCAATGGAGAAATTAGAAAAATCCTAAAATAGATATATACATTAAACAATTGTTTAAAAAAAACTGGGCAATTATTAATTCTAGAAGACCCAAGGGTTGTATAAAAAAATGAACTGTAATATACTACTCAGATCGTGCATGAATCATATTTATGTCCTAGTGAGTTTGCAGTGACTACTGCTTTAATACAGAATTTTGATGTAAGCAGTTTACAAGAGTTGGAGGGAGAAACCCTCCTCTCCTGTAACAGAAAAGCACTAGAAACATATCTACAAATAATAAGTCAAGACATAGCTTACTTATGAGCAAATGAGTTCAAAATAGAAATAAATGCTATAAAAAGTCAGTTACGAGACTTGAATGTGTTTTCCTGAGGGCAGCAAGACGGGTGAGGCAGAGGGCTGTTCTAATTGGCTTCGAGCCTCTGAGCACTTAGTGGATTTTATAATTATGTGCATATATTATTTTGAAAAATTAAAATGAAAACTGAAAGTAGAAATAACAGCCCTGAACTTACTTTTCAACCAGAACTGTGATAAGAATTATGCAAAATCCAGGTCAGAATGACTCAATACACCTGGCCCCTCATAAAGTACCCTTATCCACACTCGCCTGCAAGGGTTCATTGACTTGCCATCTGTTTACTTCCAAATGATACAGCACCAGCATGACTTCAGGTTTCTTAGTTCTTGAGTAAGAGCTCAGCATTGCAAGCAACTGCGAAGTGTGTCTTTGCTGGTTTAAGATTGTTTGCTAGGTTATCAGACTTTGATTCTGTTTCTTCCTTCTGTTTTTTGAAGATAAGTCAGTAGTGATAAAATGGCCTCAGCTACTCCACTCTTGTGGACCTACTTCCTCCCCTCATGTCAGCTCCGGTTTCAACAAGCCAGGGACCCGCCCACAGGCTACAAGGCGTTGGCTTATCAGAAACGAAAAAATCAGGTGTCCCCTGCTTATCCGGACACTGACGAGGTGGGAGAAAAGTGCAGCAGGAAGAGGAGAATACAAGGGGTTTAATAAGAGGTATTTTTAATCATTCGATAGTGCAGAGGAGGGGAAGAAGGCGGTTGCTAAAGAGAAGGACCCAGCTGTTTCCAAATTTGGAAGTCACTGGTCTCCTGAAACATTTAAAAATAATCTGCAAGCTATACACCTTTGAGAGGGACGATAATGTCATTAACAGGGTTGTTCTCTGATCATAGCTGTACGAACCCAAGACATTCCCCATGTAAGATATTTCTCTAATCTTGCCCTTTCTCACACTTAAAAAAAAAGTTTTAGGTTATCTTTAAAAAATAAAATCTAGGGACACCTGGGTAGCTCAGTGGTTGAGTGCCTTTGGCTCAGGGCATGATCTCGGGGTCCTGGGATTGGGTCCCACCGGGGTTGCTGCAGGGAGGCTGCTTCTCCCTCTGCCTGTGTCTCTGCCTCTCTCTCTGTGTCTCTCATGAATAAATAAATAAAATATTTTTAAAAATAAAAAATAAGATCTATTTTGCGAATGTCTAGCTGGTAACTGAAAAAGGAAACTTACTAAATTGCATTTCACCGAATAAGGTCTATGTCTTACTCTTTATTTAGCAAATAACATCTACCTCTTAATAACTAAATGCTAAAAGGAATATACTTCTAGAAGGAAATTGCTAACTTTCCCACATTGTCGGTGTATGTGCATTTATATGTCATTATTAAATTAATTGTTCTTCAAAAGGTGTGGAAAATCTCCATAATGCACTGCTTCTAAAAAAATAAAACAACACATGCATCTCCACAATTCAGATACATCTAAACCCTTAAGGTTCTGGTCCAGGACTCAGCCACTTCTGTATTGTATTGCCTTAGATGAGAGGTCAGCGAATAAGAAAAGATAGACCAATTCAACAGCAAACTAATAAAATCTCCAAAAGAGATACAATGAAGGAAGATGTAATGATAGAAGGGGAAGAAGTTATCAAATATCACATATTATGTGAAAAATTTCCAGGATTGGAATTCAAAGGACATGAACTTCCAGGTTGAATGAGTCCGTCCCAAACGCCTAGCATAACAAATGAAGATATATAAACCAAGACGCATAATCATAAACCTTCCAGAGAGAAGAGAAACAGATCAGCAAGGATAATATTTTCTCAACAGCACCAAGGAAAGAGGACAAGGTAGCAATGCCTTTATATATTGAGGGAGGGGGCAGTGAGTTTTAACCAAGAATCTATATTTAATCAAATTATCAAGGGAGATGACAAAATCAAGATATTTTCAGATCAAGGCCTCCAAAAATATATCTCCCAAGTGTCTTTTCTCAGGAAACTACTAGAGGGTAAGCCCCACCAAAAATTGGGAAGAAATCCAGAAAATGAAGACAGAGAATCCAGCATAGATATCCAACGTGGGGGAGCCCAAGATAATTTTAACAATCTGGTAACCTTCTGGGAAATGGCAGCATTAGCCTTTCTACCCGCCGCCCCCCCCCATTTGTCCTTTCAGTTTAGTCAGAGAGCAGGATTAAAAATAGACCAGAAATGAGTATTTATGTGTATTGTTGCAACATTCTGTATATTATTCTCAGCTGAGCCACTTGCCTACCATAGTTAATTTTCATTATTGTACAACTTTTCCTGGAATTACTTGAGTCAAATTTTTCCTGGCAGTGAGTCAGAGTATCCCGTTTCTCCCTGGAGGTGTCCATTCTGAGAGCCCTCACCTTCCTGCTCCCACGGGGACCGAGTTCTCCAGGACCTTCTCCACAGCTACGGGGCCAAGGCTTCTTTCACCATCATCATGGGGTTTACTTTTCCCTCTCTTCTGTGCTGGGCCCCCTATTGCCGGGAGTTGGTGTCTTCCTTTTCCTGGATTTTCTCCTTACATTGTAGTGGGTTGGAAAGTGAATGGAAGTTAGGAAGGCAGAAACCGAGTTCAGACTATCCTTAGAAACGTGTTTAGGACGAGAAAGACGAAGAATGGGAGCCGTGAAGGAGGGGGCAGTTGGTGGAAAGTAACCTCACGAGGATATATTTAGGAATAAGGAGGCAGAATCAGAAGCGACCCCGCTAAAACAGTTAGAAGTAGTTACCACAGGTGGGGTATAGAGCAGAGGACTTTTGTTTTCCGTCATAAGGCTTGTGGTGCCAACAAGCCCTGCATGAGTAGGGTGGGTGTGGGATATTTGTTGGGAGAACACAAGCAACGGTCAATTCTCCAGGCGGAGGGAAGAACATGAACAAAACAACCTGCCAATGTTTCTACCTGCTGGAATATAAGGTGAAGGTGCGGAGGGGTGAGAGTGAGCACGAGGGTGAGGGAGGCTCCCCAGCTTACTAGCGTATGGAGCCGAGGCTTGGCTAGACCAAAGACTCTCTTATTTGGGAGTAAAGTATGACTTAGGCAGATTAGAAGTGTGCGAGGTCAGAATCGGGAGACTAACTGGGAGACCACCATCCATTCCAGGCAAGAGGGAAGGAGGCTCTGAAATCAAGGCAGTACCCTGGGCTAATGTGACAGAAAAGAAAGAAGACCAACAGGTCTCCATCACAGACAGAGCTGGGATAGAAAGGCTTCTGACTTAGGTGACGTTTTTCCCAAATTAGAGAGCTTACCAGGAGGTTTGGAAGGGAAAAGTGAGTGAAGTTCGAACACGTCTCAGATGGGAGGGAGACATCTAATTGGCACTTGGATACAGATGAGAAGTTTTGTGATGAGTGGCTGGGATAAAGACGTGTGTTAGTCACGGCAGAAACTAAAGGCCAGGAGAGCAGATAAAATCACCCAGGGAGAGGGTGAGTGATAAGCCAACACTAACAGGAAGAGTGGTCACAGGCCTCAAGGAGTGGTTAAGAGCGTCAAACGCCATAAAAGGTCAAGAAAGGGAACTGAGTAGACCCCCTTTGAAGTGGCTCACGGTGATCTTTGCAGGAGCAACTGAGAAGGTCTGGTGGCAGCAGAGGTCTGACTCCATGTCAGTTACAGTCCCCATCCTGTAAGTGTGCGCTGACCTGAGGGGGGGCGGGGAGCAAAGTCAGCAGGTGGCCACAGACAGCATGTGATTCTTTGAGAGTCAGGGTACTGGGGAGTAGGAGAGTGAGCTAAAAATTCAAGGGTTTAACTTTTCTCCCTTACAGAAGGGAGAGATTTGAGAATATTCACATGCTCCAGAAATGTAGCCAGTCTGGGGAGGGCTTGAAAAGACGGGAGAGGCTTAGCACATGGTCCAGCAATCACCCTCCTAGAGATTTATCCAACTAATGTCCACACTTGTGTCCACACAGAACCCGCACACAAACAGTGACAGCACTTGGTTTGTAATTGCCAACACCTAGAAGTGACCAGGATGTCCTGCAACAGGGACAATGAGACATTGCTCACTGATGGAAACTGAGCTACCAAGCCACAGAAACACACAAACGAATGGATGAATCTCAAATGAGGAATGTAAAGGGATGGAAGCCAGTTCTGAAAAGGCCACATACACAGTGTATGATTCCAATTACGAGGCATTCTGGAAAAAGCAAAACTACAGAGTCAGTAGTCACCAGGCATGAGAGAGGAGAGATTTGTTTTTTTTTGTTTTTTTTTTTTTAAGATTTTATTTATTTATTCATAGACACAGAGAGAGAGAGGCAGAGACACAGGCAGAGGGAGAAGCAGGCTCCATGCAGGGAGCCTGATGTGGGACTCGATCCCAGGTCTCCAGGATCGCACCCCAGGCTGCAGGCGGCGCCAAACTGCGGTGCCAAACCGCTGCGCCACCGGGGCTGCCTGAGAGGAGAGATTTGAACAGGGGCCACACAGGGATGTTTATCAGGACAGTGCGACCATTCTATGGGATATGGTAATGGTGAGCCCGAGGCACAAGGTGGTTGTCAAAACCTCTAAGACTTCCGAGCCCAAGGAGTAAACCTTCATGTGTATATAAAAACTTAAAAACTCATCTAGGAGACTGGGGGATCCCAGGGTGAAGTGCACAATGTGACAGATAAATCTAAATGTATTACAAACATAAAAAACCACCTCCCTGAAGCTTGGGGCAGGAGAATAGGAGTTGACCTAAAAAAAAAAACTGGAAATGAGCAAAGTCTGTAAGACTAAAAGTGTGACAAACTGTACAGAAGCACTGTACTCTAGTTGATAAAGCTGTGTCCCATGAGAGTATGGATTAAGAATTCTGGAAGTGCTATAAATGTGTATCGGAATTGAAACAAGTAAACGGATGTTAGAAGCTGGGAGTCGCACTTCTCAATGTTGGGAGGAGGAGGTTACAGATAAGCCAGGAGAGGGGGCTAGAATGATCCAGGGGGCCAAGGGTCAGAGTTGGGGACATCAGTATGGGTTCATATTTACTCTATGCACATACAGATGGTCACACATATAAGGTTATTCCACACACATGTATTTCCTGGCACTAGGAGCTGAGAGGGCCTGGAAGCGATGGCACCCCAATCCCTAATGGCAATGAGCACACCTAATGCCCAGATCCCCAGTAAAAAGGACCGGACTGTGGCTCCTTGGGGAAAGTGCTGATGCTATGACTCAGGCAGGAAACTGGCAAGCTGAACAGGGAGCACCATGCAGTGCCAGAAAGTAAGGAAGTGCTGTAAACAGACCCTCCACAATGAGGGGGATGTCGAAGGCCAAAGGGATACAGGTGCCAACTGAAAAAGCTTCCAATGGCCAAAGGTGGAACAATTTGGGCCGAAAAAATAAATACTGGTTTATAACCTGAAGTATAAGCTACATATCAGTAAGTTCATGCTGACCTTAGGTGGCTGAAAAAGTAGGCCGATGATGGAAGAGAAGACACATCTTGCAGGCATAACTCCAAGTATTCATGTAGCTAGTCCTCCTTAAGGAGGTGAGCACACCTCCCATTCTAAGTGTGGGCTGTGCACCGTGACTTCCTTCCAGAGTAGAGCACAGAATGGAGGAGAAAAGAGAACCTTCGGGGCGGGGAAACCTGACTAAGACTGATTCAGTCCGGTGATCAAGGTAAACCTCGATAGTGACAAGTCATGTTCATAGTATGTGCCCTTGATACGTGATGAAATGGACATCCCGCCCCTGTGGTCTTCTCCTCCTTCTCCTCCTGCCCCCCCACTACATTACCCCAGTCGAACCAGGAGAGAAACAGACAAATCCCAACCAATGACTGTTTTACAAAATACCTGACCAGTAGTCAATTGTCACAATTATCAAAAAAAATGAAGGAAGTCTGAGAAATTGTCATAACCAAGAGGAGCCTAAGAAGACAGGGCTAACTAAATGCAAACTAGTGTCCTGAATGGGGTCCCAAAATAGAGAAAGGATTTTAGGTAAAAACTAAAGAAATCTGATTTAGCTATATATTAATAATTTATAATATATATTCTATAAGGAATATAATAGTCTGTCAATATTGTTCATGAATTGTGACAAACAGACCACATGAATGTAAGATTAGTGTACAAGGGAACTCGGTACTATTGTAATAATTCTGTAAATCTATAGTAAAAACTTTTTTTAAAAACTGGGAAAGGGGATCCCTGGGTAGCTCAGTGGTTGAGCACCTGCCTTTGGCCCAGGTTGTGATCCTGGAGACCCGGGATCGAGTCCCATATCGTGCTCCCTGCATGGAGCCTGCAGACACTGCCTGTGTCTCTGCCTCTCTCTGTGTGTGTTGCTCATGAATAAATACATCTTTAAAAAAAAAAAAAAAAAAAAAAAACCTGGGAAAAGAGTAACTAATAGAGCGGAGGACGAAACCATCACTACTGCAAGGTCAGAATGCTGCAAGGCAGCAATGGCAGGCGGGCAGGGGCAGTGCCATCGCTCCCTTGCTCTTTCCCGGCAGTTGGGAAGCTGTCTTCCCGCCTCTTTCCAGCGGGCCATCCCTGGCCATCCCATCTCCCTTCAAGACCCACAGCACAAGTCACCTCCTCCTCAACTGCAGTCTCAGACTTTGCCACTAACAGATCTGCTCAGTCATCTGTCATCTGTGACCTCACAGTCAGCAAATTTACTGCCGATTTATTGTTTACCGGATGTGTGATAGATGCTGGGAAGAGAACGCTGTCATTAACCTCAAAGAATTCAGTCCAGTGACATATCTTATCTCAGCACGGTTCACCTTGTACGGTTTCTGCTTGTGTGTGTCTCTGAAATCAACCATGAACTCTCTGAAAACGCAGGTTATTACCTCATTCATGTCTTCATTCCCAATGCTAAAAACAATACCTGTGCACAGCAGCCGACAGAGACACTTGTTGAAACAAACAAAATTCTCTTTCAGTTTAAGTAGGGACTGCTTCTAGGAAAAGCAAACTGAGCAAGTTTTCATACTAATAGGTGATTTTTAATTACCTGCCAAAAAAAAAAAAAAATCTCCGTTTTCAAAAATATCACACACATTTTGGAAACAGACTGTATCCGCAAGAGGCAAATTCACCTTCAAGCGAAAGAGAAACAACTGTATGGAAAAGCTGAAAGATGAGACCCGCTGACGCTGGCACGCTGGCTAATCACCTGGACTACATGGTGGCTGTGGCTTCACCGGGAGAATAAAAGGAGTTCTAATACTACATCCCCACTCACAGCCCACGGGCCAGAAGTGTCACTTGGCCGGCCCGACTCCAGGTAAGACTTTTAATAACTTCTCCAGCCTTTAAAAAAGAGGCCCAAGATAGAATTTTGGGAATAGGTACCAGGCTATGCAGCGTCTGCCAGTCGACCTGTTAGGCTCCCCCAAATTTTCATCGTTCTTCCCACACATACACTTTGAAAGCATTCACCCCTGACTAGAGCCGACTCCAAGTCTCTTCCAGTTATTGACTGCAGCCACAGTCTTGGGAGTGAACGGTGTGGCTTTCCCCATCAGATCCAAATGGGGCCCCACCTGGTACACACTTACAGCCACCAGGCGAGGCAGCCTGCCCTGAACACAGGCCCTGACGCACAGAGGCAGGCCCGGCCCGGCCAACTGCCCGCTCCACGCCCCAGCAAGCCTGATGGACGAGCTCACCGAGGGGGCCCTGCACCCGAGCACTTACAGCACCTGCTCTCTGGGGGTCTGTCCAACCCCCTCACCTTACTTCACAGTTAAGGCTGTTGTCTTGGGCAGTTCAAAACCAACCTTTCAAGTAAAAAAGCAGTACCTTCAGATTCGTTTTTGCAAGACTAGGATCTCCAATCTGGACTCCTGCTAAGGCTGCCGCTGGGGCCCTTGGCTGAGCTTCCATGATGGGAGGTTTCCCCACAGCGGTGGGGCTCTAACTCGGAGATCTGAGTCACCTGAGGATGCAGGCCGGAACACTGGAGGCTTTTCCCGCGGCAAGGCTGGCTTCTCTTCTTCACACTTGCTTTTGAGCCAGACTCCCTTAGTCTGGCTTTATGTTCTTTTGCAGGACCTTGCAGCTCTCATTTAACTCAATACTTCTGGGATACACATGATTGACTTCATCTTCCTAACAATCCTAGGTAAGGGCGGTTTTCATTTCCATTTCCAGCCGAGGCACCTGGTCACAGAGCAAGGAAGCAGCAGCAGGGTTGGACCCCAAACGCTCCAGTGGCCCCACCACCACCACGGCTGCCTAAGAAGTGACCAACACTTGCGAATGCGCTGTAGTTTCCCTCTGACTTCCCTTCACACCGGTCTGGCCCTTAGGCTAAAGCACAGTAATGGTTTGGCAAAACGGTCTGCCATCAAATAACTAGGCTCACCAATTTTTTTTACCAACTAACCTAGGTAGGGAGTCCTCCCTAATCCTGTCCTAGCTCTTTCATCTTTTGCGATTTGTCATTTGCAATTCCAGATACCAACATGTTTATCAACCAGTTGTTCTTAGCTACAATTGAAAGAACGCACGCACGAGGGCTTAAGAAGAAAATGGAATTTACAAAACAAAAAGCAAACAAAAAACCCCCAAAAAACTAGATTGGAAACAAGAATCTCCAGACTGGCCTCAGTCATGGAGGTTTAACTAGAGCAAGAACACTGCCAAACTACACCTCGAAACTTCTCCAAAGCCTGTCCTGCTCCCACAACACATGCCATGACAACATGACAAGGTCTCTGCCACGGTTGCCCCAAAGACCACCTGCCCCTGCCAGTGGGAGGACGGCTTCTTTAGAAGCTGGCACAAGTGATGGGAAGACTCAGGGCCAGGCTGCAAGACAGGCGGGGAAAGCTACTTTCTGATCTTGACCTTAGGGAGGGAGGTGGATGCAGGCAACTGACAAGAAGGGCTCATTGATCACAGGTGGGCCAGGGGTGACGGATGTTTATTATGCTGACCCTTTCTAATTATATTGTAGCTTCAATGATTTTTTACATTGAAGTTGATACTGGAAATTAAGTTCAAAGTTCTCAGGCAGTATCGTGCAGGACACTTTGTTATATTAGAAATTCACTGCCAATAACACCCTAAATCACTAATGTAGTCACGGATAATTTAAAAAATAATCATCAGAGAGATATGGAGAGAGACACTAAGTTGTGCCCATGCTAATAAAAAAGTAGTGTAAGGCACCTGCATTTCCCTCAGTTGATCATGAGAACACTGGAAAAAGCCACCTAAAATGCAAATGAACAATGATGTTATTATAAACCAGGATGAGTATGCAGTCATTAGAGACGTTTTGGAACTTACACTTTAAGAACATTAAGCTGTCGTAATAAATACAGATGGCCTCAACAGTTTTTCAACTTTGCTGTGAAAATGATACCCGTTCAGTAGAAACCATACTAGCAGGCTCTCTAGAGATCGGATCCTCTCCGTGATGCTGGGCAGTGGCAGCTGCGACCACGAGGGCAGATGACCCATCCTGCCGTTCTGTTCACTTCCAGGCAGTCCTCAGTACAGGAGACACTTAACACCTGACTATCAGATAGGTTTTGTGCGAGAGGACTTCGCCCCCCTGAAGGCTGGTGAGAGTGCTGCGGGCACAGTTAAGATAGTGGAGGCTAGGCTAGGCCTTTCAGCAGGGTAGGTGTACTAAATGGATTTTCAGCTTATAGTGGGTTTACCGGCATGTAACCCCATCATAAGTCGAGGAAGGTCTGTACTCAGTACACGCACGTTTAGGTACCTGTAAGCCCAAAGGTAATACACCCATATTTACTGTTTGGTCCAGGTAGTCAGGTCCACCGGAGGACCTGTTCAAGTCTCAGGGCTGTTGATTTTTATTCCTGCAAAATATTCAATTATGTCATTCTTTTATACCTTATATTCTTTAACCCAAACTTATTTTATAGAATATGTGCACTTTTATCACAAAAACCGAGTCTCAATTCAGTTTTACTCAGTAAAATAATACCACAAAAGAGAAAATGTTATTCTTTTATTTATGTTAAATAAAAACATGAGAAAATCCTTTTTTAAAAAGGGTCAGAATATTCCTTATGTCTCCAAACCACGGATGCAAAGAACTGCTGAGTGCTTTCTTCACCCATGGGGTCACAACACACTTCCATGTGGTGATCACCTAGAGACAACATAGATGCGTGCTCTCCAGTTGCCACTCCAGGAAAGTCACATGCAGTATTTGGGCAAGCAATGAACAGAACACAGGCACAGTATATTCTGGAAACACTTCCTGTGCTGGCAATGAACCTCAGTACCAAGTATCATTACCTGGTTTTGTTTTTGTGGTACTGCGACATTTGTAAGCCATACATACCACCACACTTCAATGGTACAATTTTTCACAATTCCAGAATTCTATCAACTGGCAGTACAGTTTAAGTAGCTTCTGTGGCAGCACTTTAGAAATTTAAAAATTACATATGAGAACTAACACTATTGCAAATTTTGCCAGTAGAAACGTGACCCCCTATGAGCCACCGTTTCCAAAATATAACTGGACGCACGTTTACAATGTACCTGTGGATTCTAGGATCAACATGTAATTTCCGACCTGCACTGAGACTATAGGTGAGTCTCTGAAAACAAGTGCTAGATCCATGGTCTCTACACCCGTCTACCCCTACCCCCAACCACACACCCCACAGTCTAATTTCACCGAAGATGATCTATCCAAACAATCATGGTAGGTTCGCAATTCAACCTTAGCTCAGTCACAGAGAGTTTTCTAAGATTGGAGTCAATAAGAACTTCTCTGTTAGAGAAAGCAAACATGTTCACCTTTGGCAAACTGCCAAGATGATGCTTTATTATAGAACTTATGAAGCTACAGTTTAGTAACTTGCAGGTTTTATTAAAATAATTCAAAAAAGAAAGAAAAGCAAAGGGTAACAATACAACCCCATATCCCAAAACTTTCTAGATTTTTTAGTGCAAGAAATGCTGTATCACTGAAGCACTTGAGAATTATCATGAAATCCTAGCAAAAAATGTAATCATCTCAGAAGTGGTAATAAAAAAAAGAGAAACAACCAGAGGCACACAGATTGTTGGTTTTTTTTTAAAGGATTTTTATACTATATTTAAAAAACCACAAAATAAAAAAGGGATCAATCAACATATATCTTAGAAGTCCTTCCAAGAGTCTCTGTACGCAGCAGCCACACAGGCTGGCTGAGGCCTTTTCCTTCTCTGCTCAGCCTGCAGCTCATTTAAGGATCATCGGAGATGACTCGTGCTCTAGTTCTTAAAATCAGACTTGTTCGGCCAAATCCAAGACCCTGAACTTATCCAAATTGTAGAAACATGCTTTTACCACCCGTCCACCAAAATACCTCCCATTCAGATCAACAACAGCTAAAAGACAAACAGAAAGAATGTCAGTTAATACAGGGATCTGTAAGGCATTACAAGAATATTGTTTTAATTATAAGGATCTAGATCACAAATTCAACTTCTTTATTCTTTCCATTTAGCTGTACAACTTACCTTTAATTGCTGACTCAACTCTCTCAAACTCTAAAAATATTCGTACTGCTTCATCATCAGGGGCACCAGGAATCTGGGAAAGAAATGAAAGTGTAACAGGTGAAGTTATCAACGGAGATAATAGTTGAATACAAGCTTTCTTCCTTAACTGATCTTTGTCGAGTAAGTATTGCAATTATCATATACAGAACAAGTCATATACCAAGGAAATAAATGATTTTTTCATCATCAAAATTTGTTAACATCTGGTTTTTTTTTTTTGAATGTCTATTTATGAGAAGCACTGTGTTTGGGGCAGAGAACACAGAGCTAACTGAGCACAGCCACATTTAACCCTGAAGAGATCCTATGCCAGTCGACACCTAAACAAATCACTATGCAGTCAACAAACAGAACGTGATATAGAAGAGAAGCAGCAGTGGGAGCAGAAATTTAAGATGAAAAGATCTGTGCTCTAATTGCTTCTCACATTTGCTTAAGTTCCTCTGTCACGCTCTCCAAGTCTGGTATAACATGGCCCCATGGTGAGCATGTCCCCCATTCATTCCCAGGTGAGCACCCCCACTCCGTTCATTCGCAGCACTCCCAAACATTCCACTCTGCAGCCCCCTTAGTCTCCCAGAAGCTGTGACCCTGTCAGGATACCTATTCCTCCTATCCAAATCCTACCCATACATTCTAAGCTCACCCAAATCTGATACTGTTCACAAAGCTTGCTCTATTTTTTGTGATCAAATCCTTTTCTTGACTCCTGTATTTATAGTGAATACTACAGAGTCTAGCAACTGAACATTCCCTATTTTTACATGTGCTTTTTTGTTGTTTCTTCAATTGAACATACCACTGAGAGCACAGACATGTTTCCTGTCTTCCAAAAGCATGTGGGAGGCACTAAATTTACGGTTGCCAAATGAAAGAAACCAAAGGTACGTCCAACTAACTCAACTATTGAGCACATGACAGTAGTCTTTAGTCATCAAACTAAACCTCAATCATAAAAGGAAATAATTAATTTCTTCACCAAATAAAATGTGAAGTCCTTCCTGTCTTTATGTTTAAAATTGTTATAACTATGTAAACGAAGTGTATCTAAGCATCATCTGTGACCTTCGACGATGTTACTCACGGTACAACTTGTCTCTATTTGCAGAAAATGTCTGGTAACCTGTCAGTTACAACTTGGGTTACAAAAATCAAAAGAAAGCCCTCTTACTTCAAATATCACACATTTTCCAACTTTGCCGTATTTTTCACACTCTTCCTTGGTTTCTGCTTCCAAGTCTTCATCTACCTCTCCTGCACCAACCATGTTCTATGAACAAAAATGAATAAGTTCAAGTGTAATTTACAAATAAAGATGAATAAATAACTTTGTTTCACGATGGCAAATGTTCTCAATCCCAAATGACACAATGAGAATTTTCATCCTTGTAGTATCCAAAAGTTGGTATTTCTTAACAAAAAAAATATTTATGGTTTTTAACACGTTGAATTAAAGCAAATTATGAGCTCACAGTACGTAACGCCGTACAGAGGTACACTCTTATTCCCTTTACTCATTTAACTGAAAAATAATTTTTTGAGTTGATGTTCCACTTTGAGTTGAAAGAGTATCCTACATGGACAGGCGCCCAAGTTAAACATGGCTTACTTACCGCTCAAGGCAAAAGTGAACACATTTTGTTGTAAAATTAATAGGTGAAATAAGCAAATCTTTTGAGAAACACTAAACACACACACATACACTAAATTTCATAGAGTCACAAGAGCATCTATGCTAGATAAACTAAAATAGATAAACTAAACTGAACTAACGACTTCAAATATTTTAAAGCAATTACTCATTGCAGTCTTGAATACTGCATTTAGCAAAGAAACATTAGTGAAAAGGGAACCTAAGATATCAACCTCAGATGGCATCTATCCAGAACAATCATTTGCAGAAAAATTATTTTCAGTTTTAACTGTTATTGTATCAATAGGGTTGAAAGCATGCAAAGATGGATCAAGGTGGAGTGACAAGCAAAAATCAAGGTAGGAAAACGGGTTTCTTCAATTCTGCTTCTTACCCTTAGGAGGACCACTTTGGTAGGACACTTAAGTATTTCAGTTAATGGATTTGAATCTGACTTCTTGGATGCATCTGTAGCAAAACATTTAAGACGTAGGCGTGTTAGAACACGGAGTCCAAGTTACAATGACTAATTTAATTTCAAGAGTACTTGTACCCACTATTTATGTCCTTAGATTCATCTATAAGCATTTATGCAATCAGTCTCTGAGCAAAAATGTCGCCTTATCCATGATGAAAATATCTGCTCTGCTTCAGTATAGGTTTTTACCATAATTTCTACAAGTTTTCAGCTTCTCTAATTACCTGGGATTTTTGCTTAGGGTCACTTCCTTAGTTCACACAGTTGACAGAGCACAGACCACAAACCTTACAGGTCAGAGTATTGGCACATGCAGTGTGGCCAAAGGTCACCAGTCCAATATAATAAGCAGTGAATTAGCCAGCCACTGGCAGACTAACTTCATATACCCTACAAATCAGGGCGATGGCTGATTTTGGCTTCTAGCCTGTCAGGCCAACCAGCTGCTTCATCAGGCCATGTGTTGACAGGGCTGCCAGCAAAGTTTTCTTCTTTCCTTAAGAAAGGGAGCTAAACTAAGATACTCAAAATAAACTCAATTCTTTTTAAAATGTGAAGCTACACGTTTGACTCATTTCAATATGCCCTGGGCACAGAACAGAACATAATAATAAGATGAAAATAAAACACCAAGTAGGCATCATCTACCACCAGACTGTGAAATAACACCAGACTTCACAGAGCAATCAATCTGTAAGAAAATGAGAAATCACACTTGAAAGGGTAGGAAAAAGCAAAAAGTAAAAAACTCATAGAGGATGGAAATACACCAGTACCATCACGGACACACTGCACAGGGCTCTTCCATGCTCTAAAACCGTAACTCTGATTTTACCAGTTTAACAAGGTCTTTGCATAGTACAAATAGGCATGAAAACACTTCTCTGAGTGTTATTTCTGCGAGTCTATCGTCTTTTCCCCCATGAACCTTCCTATCTCTAGATCTGTTCCAATGAGCCTCCCGAGCCTCTGTTTCCACAACACAGAACTGGAATACATCATAATCGCATATTCTTGGTCTACTCCAGAGAGGGGTGGTCCTCTCATGCTGGACCACGTTCCCCGTGCTCCCACCCCAGAAGCCCTGCTCGTGGAGCAGACCCACCTTTCTCTGTGGCATCACCCACAATGATCTTGCCTCCTCGCTTGCTTGTCTTCTCCACTGACAGTGCTGTGCTCAGCCCTTGTTCGTGCTTCCCAAGACCCTGGCCTTCCCGGAAGCCGTACTTCTGCATGATTTTATGTGCTACTGTGCCACTGGGAGGAAGGAAAAGAGAAGGATTTCCTGGCCTTGAAATCACCAGCTATGGCATAAACCAATTTTATATCATAGCAATCACCCTCGAAAAAGTCTAAATCCCACATGGGTTTCGATGTGGTCACACATAATTACCAACGGGCCAATCGTTGGAGGTTGTGGGGATACTCAGGATGAAAAAAAAAAAATGGAAAAAGCTAATGCTGAAATCCTGGACATCCTGAGATTATCTCTGAGGTAAGGAAAATGCCCATATTCTCCCCAAATTCTCCCAGTATCACTGTTAGAAAACACCAGACGTCTTGTGTGCTCCAGAGACTGCACTGCTATACAATTTATGACCACGGTTTACTTCCAAGTGTGCCCGTCAAAAAACAAGCATGATTTTCACACAATGAAGACAACTACATTTTTCTAAATAGTAGAGTTCTTGATGACAGTCCTTATAAACAAAAGAACTCTTAGAGCGCATCCATTTACCAGATGAGAAAATGGAAGATACTGAGGCCCAGATTAGTTGACCAGCTTAAGGCTGACTCTGAGCAAAGCAAGACCCCCAATTTAGAGATTCCTTCAGAGGTGCTTATGGTAAAGTGAAGCTGGAACCTGCCCACAGCTCTTAGTACTGAGCGTTCAAACTGCCCCTGGAGGCGCCTCAAGGGTCTCCAGGGAGTCCAGCAGCAACTACTGCTATTTCAAGCTTGAATCACAAAACCCTGTTTTAAGTAACAGCGCACCTACACGGTTTCCTACATGTCATTAATTTCCTTACAAATTCCACTTGAACAAGCTGATCCAGAGCAGAGAAGCCTGAAGGTGGCTGAGCTACGCCACCCTGTACTTTCCTTGGGTGTGTGGTGAACACTTAATCTCTGTTCAAAGGGGAATTCAGCAGAACAAAACCTAGCTTCACATCTGTCCACCCTCTAGCACATGTTCTAGGGCGGCCCAATAATCCTTTCTGCAAGAGCGGAAATGCTCTCTACACTGCCTTGCATGGTTTCTGAGCACCCAAGAGGACACTACTGTGACCGAGGAAATGCATTTTAAATTGTATTCATCTTCAAGTAATTTAATAGCCACCAATTATACCACAGAAAGCAGCGCAGGTCAAGGAGATGGATACCAAGATGACCAGACACTGAAAACCCTCTTGCGGGGTATAAACCCCCGCCATCTACTCCCACTGACTGGACCCCTCTCCAACGGCTCTCGGAATCCAAGCACATGCACATAGGGGAGGAGCATCACACTACAGTTCCAGCAGCAATGTCATAGGCAGAGTGCAGGCCTTAGTGTAATGTTGCCACATCTGATAGCTCCTCATCGCATGAGACACAGAGGAAACACAATAAAACATTCTTAAACCAAAAAGCATGCCAAATCCACAGGGGGGTCACAAAAACAAATCCACAAGCCCTATATGAAAGTCACCTTAAAACTGAATTACATATGCCAGCAAACAAATTTCTAATTATAGTTAGAACGACTAAGTATTTTAAACTCAAAGTGCAGAACCATGACCATAAAGCAAATGGCTCATTTTACCAAGAAAAAAGTTACTCACCCTTTGGATAGCAGCATAACTCAGCTCTAATTCATATGAGCTATTTTGTTTGCAAATGTTATGAAAACCAATGTAAGTAATTATCAGAAACTGTTCCTACCTAGAGAACATAATGTTCAGTGTCTAAATCATTCAAATCTTACATGAAAAGGCTTGATGCATGGTACAAAACCTTATAGTGCCATGCTGGAACATCCTCCCCATGACTCAAGCACTGATTCTTTTGAAGAACGCGGTATGACTGCACACTCCAAGCATCCCCCCATAAACCTGACAGTGCCTCATTTTCCACCAAAAGCCTCATCTACTGACAAGGCTGGCAACACTTCTCACTGAGTCCTGTCCTCACACTTGCTGAGGTGAGAGCAAGTGGAACCATTACCCCATGTTGGCAAGGAAGGAGTTGCCAGGTCCAGTTGGAGATCTGGGTCTGTCTTGTTCCTCGTATACTGGAGGAGGGATAGCAGCTTTGGAAGACTGAGAGCGAGGTCTGGAATCCTCTTCGTAAGGGAAATCTCGGGGTACTGTTGGATAAAAATAAACAGGCTTACCAAAATACTACAAAAGAATTCTGAATTATACTTAACACAGATCAGTTACCTACAAGGAATAAGATAAAAAACAAATTAATCTTATAGCCACTACATTTCTTTTTTTAAAAATCAGAGGTGGAACACTCTCTTCCTGATTTCCGCTTTGCTCCTCGGGCTTATGGTTTGTTAGGTGCTCCACATAAAACGTATTTAACAGTATCTTTTGACTTATCTTCTTTTATTTTTTTTAATTGACTTATCTTTAAAAAGATGACATAAATTGTGCAACAGGTACTAAAAAGCACTAGATAATTTTATTTTCTTGGGACAGTTTAGGTATGGTCCAACCCAGAGGATATGAAAATGATCTGGATGCTCTATCAAAGTCCAATTCCAATCCAAATATTCTAAATTAGACTACTGGGAGAAGAAACGCTGCATGAGTATGTTTTGGCAATTTAAGTAAATATGCACAACACATATAAGGAAATAGAAACTCACTGCAAAAAAACCTAATTAAGGAAGGCACTGCCACCTTGTGGAAGGTCATGAATTTAACAACCTCTAAACCAGAGTATGAAAGCTGTAAACTGAGCTGCATTTGTTTTAACCTAACTCCAACTATGAAATGTTAGAGAAAATAAATTACTTAAATGAAAAGAAAAGCATCTCACCCTATAAAATCCAAGCCTCGGCCTGGCATGAAAACTTCTAGAGCACAGAGTGGAAGGGTGGTCTCCCCCTGGGCCTTAGTGGTAGAGCCAGAGGGTGGGTTTTCAGGCCACTACCCTTTACACTTAAAACACCTGGCTGATTCAAGCTAAGACTTCCCCTGACTCAGTCCAAGAGGTGGGTCAGAATAAAAAATGACAAGAAACAGATACGTACACTCTTTGTCTTTCTCTACAAGAGAAGTGGGTGGTGCGATGGCAGCTCCGCCCATGCCTGCAAGACAATAATCCACTGTTAGAGGAGCAGACACGCTGACCCTTCCCCCGCGATGTACTGCACCCTTTCCCTGGGGGACAAGGAGGGAGAGATACCAGCCACCTCATCCCTCCTGCTAACATTTTTGAATTCATCTCTGAGTCTAGGATTAAAAACACAGAAAATGGGCAAAACACAGGCAGACAAAATCATCTTGTTCATGGCAGGCATTCAAAAGCCCCAGAATGAAGCTAATAGGTGAATTGCAAGGTGAGAGAACACAGCTCAAAGAACTAGCAGCTACTTGAGAGACTATAACATAACTCTCCTCGAAGTCTGTTGCCGTGAGGTGTTTTCTTTCTTGTGATATCATTTAGGTCTAAGAAACCTCAGAAGGAGGTCTTACTGCTTCCAGTTTTCAGATGAGAAGAGGATCAGAGGAGTTAATAGCAGACAGAATAAAACCCAGCTCCCTGAGGCGCCAACACAGTCCACCACAACCCAGCACCCTCTTGTCTAGGGCGTCAACCACTGCAGCTAAACACCTATTTGGAAATGTGGGTACTTTGGTGCTTGTGTTGTCGCCATTCCTGCTCCTGTCTCCTGGACAATGATGACACAACGAACCCAAACAGACTCCACCTGCTATCCAGCAACCGGGAGGAGAACAGGCATGGAGGATAGAAGGGATTTTCATTAGATTCATTAGGCCCTAACGTAGGTATTACAACTTAAACCACCAATGAAACAATAATAATAAAATGTAAAGTAAAAAAACCCAAACATTACAAACCATGCTGTACCAGCATATGTAAGGTTTCACAAAAGAAACTCTAAAGCTAGTGTTTGTGCATCACAATGAATGAACACGGCTGGACTAGACTTATGGAGAAATAAGAACCTAAAAGAAACTTGTGTTTCTTCTGACGTACCTATTATCATTTTTTTACCTTGTCACTGAGACCTAGGTGATTACTGACTGATTCTGAAAAAAAATCAGTTCTGAATTTAATATAAAAAATGCAGGTGATTACTGGAAATGTGCTACTAATCTGGTTAAAATGTGAACATTAATCAGTTAACAGCAGCATGAAAATAATGCCATTATTTTCTCCTAATACTAGTCTGTATAGATTGTGTTAAAAACAATGTCCTTAATATAGAAAGCACAGCTCCTTATCCAAAGGGCAGCCAATCTGTAAGCTGGAAAAGTAAGATGAACAAATACACTGGATTCTAAAACAAGTTAATTAACATTTGTTAGTCAGCAAGAGAATGGATATGGAATGTTTACCAAAATGCCTGACATACACAGTGCACCCAAATGTTAACTCTCCTCCCTGTTAGAAACACAACATAGTACCTGACACTGCTCAGCATGTGGTACTTTTTTTTTAATGAGGTATAATTGACATGACATATTCATTTCAAGTGTATAACATACTGTGACGTGATCCCACAAGAAGTCTAGTTGTCATCCATCATGCACAGCTACAAGTGTTTTTTCTTATAATGAGGACCTTTAAGATCTACTCTTAGCAACTCTGAAATACGCAATATACTTGTACTAACTACACCTAATGCTATATGTTACATCCCCATGACTTATTTGATCACTGGAAGTTTGTTCCTTTTGCCCACCCCCAACCCCATCATCTCTATCAACTACAAATCCGTTCTCTGTGTATCTATGAACTTGGTTCTTTGCTGTTGCATCTAGTAAGCATCCAATAAATACATTTAATTTATATCTGCACTGGAAGATTAAGAGTTCTCAATTATTACAGACGTGTTCCTTTCCAACTCAATTAGTATTTTAAATAAAACCCTCAATTAGCCTCATTGTACACTGGGGAAGAACAGGCTCGCCACACTGCTAGTCATACAACTGAGCTCATGCATGTGGAAATATACTGCAGCTTTATGACACTGTGTTGAAGATGACCACAAGATAAGGGAGGTTTTCGGGCAAACAAACATCTTGGATCCTCTAAACGGTGGACTTGCGTTATATAAAGCACTTTACTCCCTCTGTGCCTAAGATTTCTCACCTTTAAAATGGGGATAATCACAGCTCCTACTTGGAGCTGTGTGATGTAAAGTGCTTCTTAGAACTGTACAACCTGGTATCTAGCAGACAAGTAGAAGGTTTAAATTTCTCAAATAAATCTCAACCTGTCAACCAAACTGGTCAACTAAACCAAGGAAATCTCAGCAATTAAAACACAACGAAAAGAAGCATTCCGTTCTCTCCCCGATGAACACTCCTTAGCTATCCAGTAAGCAGGAAGAATTCAGCTCTGACACAAGTACAATTCTGCGTGTAAAATCTTAGAAATGGAAGGGGCTTAGTGAAGTACCTGGCTCAAATTCCTGTCTCCCTACTCTCCACAGACCCCAGAAGAAACCAATGTTCAGGGAAGCTAACTGATTTCCTCAAATTCATGCAGGTCAGTGGCAAACACTGGAAACGAGTGCCTGGACTCTGTTCGGTGCTGACCGCATACACAGCTGGCAACGAGAAGAGATCAATGTGGCTGTGCGCACATACGTAAGGTATGCTCCAACTCTCCAAGCAACATAGGTGAGAGAGGGATTGAGAAGCCCAGAGGAATGTACATGAAAAGAGGATGTAGGTTAGAACTGTTCTGCGAACATGGACTGCTGGAATTCCAGACAAAATTACCCTAATCAATATCAACTCAATTACTTGTCTATGACTATGAAAAGCAGTAGAATGTCACAAGTTTGAGATGCGACACATATGTCCCACGCCTTACTTCTTTTCCGCCTCTCCCGCTCATAATCCTCATCTTCATCAGAATCTGGATCTGGTCGCCTTGAAAACCCACTAGCTTCATGTCTGTCTTTACGCCTCCTGTGACAACAAAGGAACCAAATATTCGTTACAGACGAACCAATTTTGAGATGTGAACATATGGATGTCACCTTGACTTGCTCTTGGCTAGAAAATTCTCAAATCCTCTCTTTCTCACTATGCTATTTGGGGTGGGGGGGCACATGACCACATACTGGTTGAAGGAAGAAGTAGCAAAAATTAAGTGATAAAAATTCAAAAGATAAGTTGAACAATTGAACAGCCATATGAATATAAGTAGCAAGAAAAAAGTTTACTCAATGTTTACCTTTTAATTTTAAAGCATATCAACATAGGTAACACTTTAATAATTTTGATTCTGTAGAACATGCTTTCACCTCATGAAATGATTCAATAAATGAGAAAAAGTATTAACTTTATATAACTACTGAATAATTAACATTCAATATTTTCAAAATAAGCAATATAAGTAAGTCCTTTTTACTCATACTTTCAAAAATTATAAACAAAAGATGCATATAAGCTTTTCAAAATTCCATCTGGCTCAAAATTAAAGAAACATTTAAATATTTTATTTTTTAAAGTAAGCTCTACTGCTCAACATGGGGTTTGAACTCATGACCCTGAGACCAAAAATCGCATGCTCTGCCAACTAAGCCAGCCAGGTGCCCATAATATTTTAAGTATTTTAAATGGTTATGATTCAAGTGGCATAGGAAAAAACCCATTATTCAACATCAGATTTTTAAGTCACTTTTCTAACAACTCACACAAAATATACTTCAAGTTTCCTACATCTAGATGTGAGATCTGTTCTAGTGTTTGCTTTCATGCTGGAACATAACCACAAGCACACCTCAGAGATACTGCAGGTTTGGTTCAGACCACTGCAGTAAAGCAAATATTGCAATAAAGAGAATAAAACTAAATTTTATGAAATCAGAAATGAAATTTCTGATTTCCTGGTGCATAGAAAAGTTATGTTTACACTACACTGTAGTCTATTAAGTCTGCAATAGCATTATGTCTAAAAAAAATAACGTATATACCTTAATTAAAAATACTTTATTGCTAAAAAATGCTAACCATTTTGAGCTTTCAGGAAGTCATAATCACTGATCATAGACCACCATAACAAATATAATAATGAAAAAAGTCTAAATATTGAGAATTACCAAGTAACAGACACATGAGGAGAGCAAATGGTATTAGAAACAATGGCACTGAGGGGTGCCTGGGTAGCTCAGTCCAAAGAGTATCTGACTCTTGCTTTCAGCTTAGGTCGTGATCTCAGGGTGGTGAGACGGAGAGCCTTGTGCTGGGCTCCACACTCAGCACAGAGTCCACTGGAGGATTCTCTTCCTCTCCCTTTGCCTCTGCCCCCTCCACCCCTGCCCACGCTCTCTCAAATAAATAATCTTAAAAAAGAAAAAGAAGAAATGGCACTGATAGACTTGCTCCATACAGAGCTGCCACAAATTTTATTTTTAAAGATTTATTTGTTTGAGGGAGAGAGAAGAAGAGTGAGAGACTGTGTACACAGGTGGAGGGGAGGAGGTAGGGAGAGAGAGAATCCTCTAGCTGACCACACTGAGCGTGGAGCCCAGGGCAGGGCTCAATCTCACAACCCTGAGGATCATGACTTGAGCCGAAAGCAAGAGTCGGGTGCTCAACTCACTGAGCCACCCAGGCGCCCCACCACAAATTTTAATTTGTAAAAAAGACTGCATCTGCAAAGCACAATAAAATGAGGCATGCCTGTGTTAAGTTCTTGAAAATAAACTGATTCCTTCTGATGACTGCTCAGATCTACCATAACTTCAGCCTTTACAGATAGCACTAAAGTTCATTCATTAATAACCCAAAGAATATTTCAAATGTTAAATATATCCTCAAATCCAGACAAAGCCTTACTTTTCTCTCTCTTCTATTTCTTTCTGTCTTTCCAGCTCCCGCTGTCTCTGTCGTTCCTCTCTTTGGCGTTTCACTACTTTCTCATAATCGTTAGGAAACATGGGATCATATTCATCAGCTAAAGGAATCAAAACTTCTCCTGCAGAAAATCCACTGGGAACAGGATCCTGAGGAAGGCAAAAATACCAAACTGTATCATCCTCATGTTTTACAATTTTATTCATAGAATTAAAGTAAAAAAATATGAGCGTTAGAAGGGGCTTTGCAGACCATCTATCTGCCTCCTTTGCTTTACAGACGAGGAAACGGAAGCCTACAGAGGGTTAGTGACCTGATGTGGCCACACTCCTAGCTATCTGCAGCAGCTGAACCAAGAGTTTCACCTTTCAGTTGAGTATGAATTCCATAAATACCCTATGGCATCTTCCTGGAATTCGTAAACAAGCTGCCACCATCTAAAATTTCAAGCAATAAATTAGACTATTCATAAGAAACAATGAATACTTCTGCTTTTGTATGTCCCTATGAAAACTTAAACAATCCATGACTAATAATCATTCTTATTATTCCACTTAATAGAGTAATTTTAGATTCTGCTTAAGTGGAAACAGGATATTTTAAGACTTTACAATAAAAGGCAGAAAGCATCCTCCTGGACTTTTTGAAGCCTCTGGAACACAATCCTTTCCAGGTAGGATGCATTTCAGGCACTGAGTCTCATACAGGTGTACAGGTGGATACAATTCCCTTCACATCATTAATTCTTTTAACATCCACTAAGATCAGGTTTGGATGTTAACATTTTGCATTTCTTTTCTGTACATTTAGAAACTGGGGCTACCCTTTGAGAGAAAACAGGTAGTCTTAAAGAAATCAGAAAAACAAAAGGCAGGCCGAGCACGGCTGACCTGAAAATACGTGACCAGAAATGGGGCTCTAAACCTCCATGCTTTGTTAGTTTTCTGTAAAAATGAATGCCCTAACTGGTCTCCACAGATACTGTGAGCAAAGCGCAGGTTGGGACTAGAGTCTCTGAGGGCCCATTCTGCACCTCCTTCAGGAAGTACACTGCCCCAGACCAGCAAAGGCAGCACAGCTGTTTGTAAAATGTGTTTTATATGTGAACACAAGACTGATGTGATACAGAGAGCTTACGTTCTTTATCAAGGGATCTAAAACGGACAATTCCTGTATTACACTGTTGCATGTGATGTTTTGCATTGTAAACAAACATTTCAAAGCTTTCTTATAACTAAAAATCAGAAATATGATGTCCAATGAATATAAGAAATTAGAAAAACAACTATAATCAGCTCCTGGCCAGAACACTGAAAAGTTGATACAAATCAAATAAAGCAAGGTTCCCAAAGGGTAGTTACGAATTTGTATTCATATAAAAGCTATTTTAAAAACACAAAGGCATATACACAAGATTTCCTTTCAGTTATTATTAAGACAGGAGAAAAACTAACAATCAGCTACTCAATTTATACAATACTATTACCACAGAGTTTCTGACTGAACCAACTGTCAATATCAAGGTTAATTCTTTGTCATTTCAAAATCTGAAAGTAAACAACTTTTACTGTATAAACCCTGCTGAGCTGAACAAAGAGCCATCATCTCTAAATGCCATTAAGAATAAAGTCATCTGTTCAATTTTTAGAAATGAAAATGTCAATGCCCCAATGCTGGGGAGGCGGGGGGGTAAAAGTAAACTACATATTGTGGTGCTGCTGTAGAGTCAAGACCCAGTAACAGGAAACAACAACCCTAGTTTTTGGTTAAATGCGGTGGGGAAAAATTAGATAATCTGTGGGGGGAAAGTGTTAAATGACAAAGAATCCCCAGAAACCTCTCCACTAGGGGATGTCTTTCCTTCTTGACAGTCTATCAGCCTGCACAACCAACACCAGTTCTTCCGGCCAAAAAATCTCAGAATAAAAGCAAATTTGGGAAGCAGATTCCAACCCAGAACAGTTCTGACTGAAACTAAATACAGAAGGGAGCGGGCATACAGTGGGACTGTGTCTCAGCTTTTTCTGGGTCCCTTCTAATCGGGGTGGGGGTAGGGAGAGGACCTTGCTAAGAAACAGCAATAAGAGCATATTCTATTTATTAACCATTTGGTCATTTTTCATCAAGCAATTTGTGTGCGTGCTGCTTACTAAACTCTTGCAGTCCTATTACTTGCCCGCCATCTGTAGAGGGACACGGTTAGGTTACCTGAGGAGTGGTTGTGATTTCAACCACTCTACACTGAATTCATTTATCCCTCATTTTGTATCATTTCTCAGTTACCCTGGTCCAAATCCTCCTCATCCTCACTAGGCCATTTATAGAGTTGACCACATCTGTTTGTTTTAAAGACTGTGTAAAATCACTGAAGTGTAAAGGTCAGGCTGGTAGAATTTGAACCTCTTCTCTACTGTAGTCTATAATCAAGACAATAAGCACTAACTGTAACTGTCCTTATGACACCAGAAATTAAACACAACCCATATATTCAGCATGAAGCGAACCAAATAAACTGGTATACGCATGTGAGGAAGTCGAGTGAAGCCGGTAAAATGATCAGACAATCTATACTCTTTGACACACACACACGGTCACAGCACATAAAGTGAGAAAACCAAGGTAGGGAACAGAAGGTAGAGGAGGCAGAGAACGGAAAGATATTCCAAAATATAAAGTTTTTAACTTCTAGCGGGTAGCATTGTCAGAAAGGAAACAGTAGGTCTGTTTTTCCCTTTCTGCCTATTACCAGTTTCTGATTTTTCCATAATGTACTATTTTATTTTAAATAATAATTGTTACAGTTGAGCCGAAAAGAGCACTGGCTAGCCTGCAAAGACCCACTGAGGAGACCGTGCTCTGGGGACACGCGCGTAACACAGGAGAGCCGCTCAGGCCCGGGGCGGCTCACCTTCAGGCCTGCCGCCACATGCGGGGGGGTGTCCACGATCTGCCGGTCGTCTGAAGAGCCACCTCGCTTTAGGTCGATTACTGGGGCAAGTACCGTACTCTGTTTCGTTCTCTGGCTCTAAAATCATGGAAAAACAAAAGGAGCGCACTGAAGCTTCAAATTAAAACTCATACTGTTTATAACAAAGCTTTTTGGCCTCTGTAACGAACCTTTCAATTATCAGAAAAACATTCTTGAAACAACAGCCTTTTAATTCTATTATTATACCACCATATACTGGTTTCCATAGCCGTTTTTTTAACATAAATTTCCTCTATTTTTATAAAAGGTTTACAGTAAGCTTGGTCTCTTTTCTTTAAATCTGCATGAAAAATAATAAATGAGAAAAGCTCTAACACTGATTTTCCCTTTGGCCCCAGGAGGGCACATCACACTCAAGACTAGTGAGACTCTTTCACAAGGAATAGATATGCTTTCATATCCTGAGCAAAAGATATTCGTGAATTAGAAGTTGTTCCCTCCCACTAGAATCTAAACTCCTACCTCTTTTATTATGAGCCCATAGAAAACAATGTTTTAAACAGAACAATACTCATTCACGTACCACTGTTACCACGTTTTCTTTACTGAACACCTGTATTTTGTATTGAACCATCTGAAAAGAAGTTGGAAATTCATGACACTTTCCCTTAATCTCTTAAAATTACGACATTCTCTTACATAAGCACAGTACTATTACCACATCTCATAAAAGCAATAATCTCCTGTATCATTTCCTATCCAATTCATACTCAGATTTTCTAGTCTGTCCCCTAAAATGACTGATTTTATTTTGAACTAGAATCATACCAAAGTTCTCCAAAGCATCTGATTTTTAAATCTCTCAATTTAGAACAGATTCCTTCCCCTGCTGTTGTCATCATCACCACCAGAGCCGCGTCTTTGTCTCCTCCTCTTTTCCCCGACACTTGTAAAATGCTGCACATTCTAGACCTGTCTGTTAACTTCCTGGTGGTCTAGTTTCACTTATTCCTCTATGTCCTTATAATTCCTGAAAACTGAATACTTCACAGGTGCGGTGGTGTGCCCCATTTGGCATCACCCCTGCAGGCATGCAGGGTCAGGCTGTCTGGCAGTAGTGCTAACATCAGATGGGCACAACAGTGACCATCTGGTCTCGTGGTTACAAAGGTTTAATTCCCCCTTTGCAATTTAAAGTGTTATATGCTTTCATTGTTATTACTACAAAAGGGTCAAAATAAACCACTAGCCGTCTTGAATTTAACAGTACTTATAATGTTAAGGAAACCAATTTAATCCAATCATTAGATATACAATCCACGAAATGAATACCAAAATTTAGAAGACAATGGGGAGATTCTCCAAATCACGTATTTTCTATTATATCCCACATGAGACCACAGCTCCATCTTTCAGTTGTAGGTAGTTTTCTTTACCAAACACCTTTACAGATTTGGTTAGGCCAACCTAGTACTAAGTAATTAATTAGTCAATTAAACCTAAGAGAATCAGTGCAACATATCTTCACTTCCCTTCAAGAAAAACAAAATGCTAACTTCACAGAGCAATCTCAGAAAGATTTAGAAAGTTAGCAGAAATGATTTCACAGGCCGCTTTTTATTCTGACCTATCTTTTAAAAACCTATTTGAAATCTCAGGAGATATCCTAGTAGCTGAAATTACTATACTGGAGAAGGGAAAACCTGATAAGCATAAATTAAACAGACTGAAGCAGATACTAAAGAGGATATCCAAATCAGTACATAATGAATAAATTTCATTTAACTTTTTAATATATGTTTGAAAGGATCTATTTTTCTCAATTGTATTTTATATAAGCTAGTTTTTAACTGATAGGTTATAAATATGCACTGATTGGATAGAGTAAGTGATCCTGAAGTTACTCTGGGCAGGAAGAAACAAATTAGTTAGAATTTTTAAAATTTGGCTGCAAATAATCCACAAAGCTGACAATACTTATGTTGGTAATTTTGAAGAATCAGCTCAGTTTTTAATCTGTATATATCTAGTATATTTTGACTTCTGTTCTTCTATTTTGTTACCTCCCACTGACCTAAGATTGTCCACTAATTGTGTCCACATAACTAAATTTATGTTATTAGTTATGAGATTGCTCCTTAAGCCAGACCAATTCCCATTACAAAAGGGAATATTAGGCCTTCAAGGAGAATACATTAAACGTCACTGGCATTGGAATATTAAAACCTTATTCCTAAATCTCATGTGCAAAGTAAGTTACATGAAATTCAGAACATTTAAAAAATTAACCAATTTAAAAAAATTAAGAGGGAAAAAAAAACAAGACTTGTTTTGCTAATCTTCCCTTCAGGTGGGGTGAGATCCTGTTTTAAGACAAAATTATCAGGCAGCCCAGGTGGCTCAGCGGTTTAGCGCCGCCTTCAGCCCCGGGCGTGATCCTGGAGTTCCGGGATTGAGTCCTGCGTCAGGCTCCCTGCCTGGAGCCTGCTTCTCCCTCTGCCTGTGTCTCTCTCTTTGTCATGAATAAATAAATAAAATCTTTTCACAACAAAACAACAAAAAAAGACAAAATTATCTGTTTAAAAAATACTGGCAAAAAAATTTAAATCTGGTCATGATGAATTTCAAAAAGACAAAAACCATGATCAGGAGAATCAGCAAAACAAGCTAAAGTATCATAAGTATCTCAATATAGCTCTAAGGCAGATTTTCTTAACTTGTTTTTTCACTATTATGAAATTATTGCTTCCCTCTCAAGAAATCATTTATTTATTTATTTATTTATTTATTTATTTATTTATTTATTTATTTTTAAAGATTTTATTTATTTATTCATGATAGTCACAGAGAGAGAGAGAGAGGCAGAGACACAGGCAGAGGGAGAAGCAGGCTCCATGCACCGGGAGCCCGATGCGGGATTCGATCCCGGGTCTCCAGGATCGCGCCCTGGGCCAAAGGCAGGCGCCAAATCTTTTAATACATATTTCCCGGCCCATAAAACTTACCATCACTGATATACTATGTATCTGTTTATGTCTCTTACACGTATGTGTGCTCCACACATAAGAGGAGCAAAGTTTTCATTTCCCGATGGGACAATGTTCCCAGGAGAACATTTAGGGTGATACAGCCTCCACTGGGCCATATGATCTAACATATAAAGGCCCTTAAAACAACACACAAACCAGAATAACATTTTCATTTCATTTCCTAAAAGTATCTGACAGTAACAGTTTAGATCATATATTCGGTGGGCAACTATGTTCCTAATGTTATATGCTATTCAATTCCAAAGACACTGCCAGTGCCAAACATGTATACAACAGGAACAAAACCAATTACTCGAATCCCACGTCAGGCTCCCGGTGCATGGAGCCTGCTTCTCCCTCCTCCTGTGTCTCTGCCTCTTTCTCTCTCTCTATGTCTATCATGAATAAATAAATAAATCTTTAAAAAAAAAAAAAAAAAAAAAAAAAAAAAAAAAAAAAAAACCAATTACTCCCAGACTACATATGCCCAACGTTCAAAACTAACTGGAGCCCTCACTAATGCATACACATTCTTAATTCCTGCAGAGCCTCGCTCCTCAAAGTGCTGCTTCCAAACCACCCACAACAAACAGCAGGAATGCTACTTAAAAAGGCAGATTCCCAGGCCCCAACCCAGGAATATGGCAACATTTCAGTCAAATCCTTAGATAAGCTTAGACTCACAGAAGCCCAAAAACCAGTGTCACCGCTGGAAATGGAGAGCCCTGCTTTTCTTCATTCCGATTTCCTGAAACAGTTCTATCCATCAACTCAGGAGAAGCACAATGATCTCAAACTCCTTATTTCTCTCCACCCAGAGCCTCTCCCCCTATAGATGTTTAACCCTACATATCTGATAAACAGGCAGAAGAACAAGCTAAAACCAAATTACTCTTAATCCTCAGGAGGAACCTGCTGTGTAGACTTCCACTTTCACACCATGGGCTTATCTTACCTTTGCTTGTGTGAGAGCTGCCTTCTTGACCTGAAGCTGAGACTGCAGAAGTTTAAAGTTTTTGGACCAGCCTTCTGTTTTTGAATCACTGGTCTCCACTCCCAGGTCATCGTATAGGGACATCTTTTGAGTTTAATGCTGAAAGGCAAGGAGAATGGGGTTTAAAGAATGCAAAATACAGGAAGGATTTCCTATCTTTTCATGTTAAAATAGCTCAGTATCATGGAATTTTAGAGGTAAAAGGTAGTGGAAGAGGTCACCTGGTCCAGAAAGCTTCAGCAACAGACGTCAAAACGCCCAATACCACCCATCAATGCCCTTCCTAACACACGACGCCATATCGACATGTTACTTTACAAATACACTTGAAGAATTAATTTTTCCACCTATAAGATCATGTGGTCAAGTAATTCATGAGTGAAATCATTCTGCTCGATTGCATATAATGGTTATTATTAATAATTACATATTGTCAATTACACATATCCAATTTTTAAAAATTCTTTTTTGACTCAACAACAAAAAGTAGAAACTTTACAACAACCCATTACCAGGTTGATTTAGCACTATTAGCTACCTTTTATGAAGAAGAAATGTAAACACATGCCTAGAAACAAAAAATAAAAAAGAAATGCTATCACTGATGCCGTATTTTCATAAATGACTGATTACTGAAGAAAGTAGAGAGGTGGATCATAAACGCCTCAACTAACTCATAGCCCACCAAGTTGAAATGTGTAATCTTTAATAACATTGATTACAAAGAGATCATCAATAATCAACATGTGAACGGTCAATACATAATATCCTTGCAGAAGAGAAGGATGTAAGACAACAACAAATACAGCAAGAGTTCACGCTTCATAAAGCCTTATCGAGCCAGGGTGGTAGGAAATGTAGGATCTGCTGGAGAAACCTCTGGAGAAGCCTCGTGCAAGGCTACACTAAAGCCTGGGCTGGTGCAGCACTAGGACTCTGGGAGGTCATCTGCCCAAGGTCATGGTGAGAAGACCCGTTTTAAATTTAGTCCACCACAATCCTTGCCACTAAACCCCTATACTCTCACCTTTTTAAAAAACTCAACATTCTGGGTAAAACCGCGACATAGCCCACTTCGCAAAAGAAGAAATCAATCTCATTCTCACAGACGCAAAGAGAAAAAAAGTATGACTGAAATTCCGAAATTGCAAATACATACTTTGCATGGGTAGTTTTCGATTTATGGACACATTTCAAAAATCTGTCCGTCCCCAGGTCCAGACAGCATTTTGCCATAGAAAGTGTGTTAAACAAATCCTGCTCCGCCTGTCTCTCAGGAAGAGATGGTGAGACGGAGAAGGGAAATATTGAATGCCCGCCCCCCGGCCTCCCGCCCGCATCTCTCCGGTATGTGCTTACTTCTCCACCCTTCTCTGACCCCGCCACTGCAACACCCTGGCTGACCCTGGATCCACCTGCGTGGGGCGAGGGGGATGAGCATGACCCCCCCTGGGTGGGGGGAGAGCCACTCTGGTTCTGAGCGGGCAGCTCTGCCCGGACGTCAGGGCCCCACGCCGCTGTCAGTTCCTTCCGACCCGTAACATCCGGGCCCTCGGGCTGCCTGCAGCTCCTAGGTCCGCTCGCGGTGGAGGGCCCCCAAGGGAGTACAGAGGCCGGGAGAATAAAGAGGAGGCCCGGGCACCGTGGCGCTCAGCGGCTCCGTGGAGGGCGCCAACACGCATTCCTAGACAGCAGCACGTCCCGTGGGAAAATGCCCGCTGCCCGCGGCGCCAGAGTGAGCGCCTGACTCAGGACTTGGCAACCCATGGTCGCGTGAAGCTTGAGTCACTGAGACAACAAAGGAAGAGTGAGGGAGCCCGGCGCCCCCCGAGAACCTGCTTCCGCCGGCGCCGGGCCCAACAGCAGGCAGGCCGGCTGCGCGGTCTGGGCGCTGCTCACAAACCCTCTCGAGCCGTTTTTTCTGAGCTTTCTGCCCACGGCTACCGCGCAGAAGGAAGAGCCCGGGGCTGCCCGGTACCTTCTCAGAGCCTATGCGGTACTGGGAACTCCTGGTTCTCACAAACACGTAGCCTTACACTCTCCACTTCATCGGAAGAACTCGGGAGCAACAGCAGAGAAAAACGAAGCCGACTGCAGCCCAGGCCTGTGGCTCTCAGGGCACCGCGCGAGCGACCCGCACCCTTCACCCGAGCCGGCTTCACGGGCCGGGCTCTATCCAGCCAGTCGCCAAGCGGCGCCCAGTCCAGCGACGGGTCCATTTGTTTTCTCCTTTATTCTCAGAAAGGCGAGGGAACGCCGACACGTTCTGGGAAACGAGTGTCAACAGAGAAGCTTCCCTAGGAAATTATAAAGAGATAAATCATCAAAATTTGTTTGCAACCCAAACTCTCCTTCTCCCGGTACCTCTTCCTAAGAAACGCAACCACCTCCTCGAAAACATAATTTACGGTTATGTTCGTGCCAGCGGAAATGGGTTAACCAGACGTCCACCGATCTACGAAGGGAAGAGACCAGCCTGTCCATTTGTGCACCGCCAGTTTCTGGCACAGGGCAGGGGTTCGGTATGTGAACTTTTGCTGAGGTATTAATAGTAATTAAGTGAAGTCCGCTCAGCCACGTGAATCCGCAGGGAGACCACCCAAGGCCCCAGGCTCCACAGGCAAAAGGCACTGGAGAGAGATGGTGCCAACAGCTGTACAACGTGTGTGTGCTTACTGCCACGGTCCCAGGCCCTTAAAAACGGTTAAAATCCCAAGGTTTGTGTTACTTACACTGACCCCCCAGCCACAAAGAAGAATGGGTAAGAGGGAGGGGGGTGAGGTAACAGCCTGCAAATTAACACCAGTGCATCTCCCTACCAGGAAGAGTAACTCTAACGGAAATAGTTCCCCAAATCTGGGGGGTTAAAAAAAAGTCAAACAGTATAGTATAGAGGCTCTCCTGCTGGACCAGAGCTTTTCCATCTGGGATCTAGCATTTAGCGAGGACGTCGTAGCTGAATTCATGAGGTCCCATGGGACCCTATTTCTGGTGATCCTGTTTCCAAATTGAAGACGGTCTGTTAACAATTCCATTTGACTTGCATCCCTCTCCGACTTTCAAAAATCACTATGCAGCAAAATCATTCATTTAAACCTCCCCGTTTCTGCTCTCAAGAGCTTCGGAAACACACTCTAAATATTAGCAACTGATGTCATCCTAGCAGCATCTGCCGGTTTTCTGTGACAGAGCTTATAGATCAGATCCGTCACCAGAGTAAACGAGGAAGAGCTTTCTCCGCTTTTCCCACTCGGACGGAACTTCAAATTCACAGAACTGGATCCATCACAGCAATGACACACTCGTTACCCAGCCGCACACGTATGGCCTGTTCTAATGGCTACAGGCACCGGGGAATGTCCCAGGCAGAACAGGAGCCAGAACCTGGACAAACCACATTCACCACCGATGCCCCTCTAGCCCATTCGAGTGGTTTCCCCAGCCCAGGGGTGGGCGGCACCCGGAACCCCATTCCCATTAATTCCTTACTAGCCTCCTTTTATGTAATGCGATCTCCCTAAAAGGTGTACACATTTTGCGGGTTTAGCCACCTGAGGCACTTGTAACGGGTCAGGGCCGCGTCCTGCGTTCTCCACACTGCAATCGCTGAAGTGTAGCGAGCATGGAGGGGGCGGCCAGGACCCGAACCTCACCTGCTTGCTGCTGAGATGCTACTTAGACGCCAGAGCGCATCTATTTCATGGAGTCTGGTGCCGGGTGATAAAACTAGCGCTGACATTTGGATGTCCTTTAAGCCAGGGTCAGGCACAAACACACACGTGACTTTCAGAACTTCCAAACAGCCGCTATTTCTTTTTTATGGTAACAGCACACTTTGACACATCTTTCATATATGCTGGTTTGTTTTTTTTAAAGAAACAGTAAATGTGGTTCTGCCAGAAGAATGACTTGTTAAAATTCTAACTCAACCAGCAGAGATTTTTGTTAAAATGTACAACTAGTAGAAAAAGGTCACAGAAGGCGCGTCCTCAGGGCAGCCCACGTACCACCCCCCCCACGCCCCCCCCCACCCCCCGTGCATCTCCGAAGCCCTCAGCAGCTACCACCCCCACATAAAACCAGCCAGCCAGCCCCAGCTGGTTTCCCCTGAACGTTCTCGGAGCAACTTCTGCACGTTACGCTGCTTCCTGGTTGACAGGCTTGCTTCTCCTCCATTATAAGCCCCTTCAAGGTAAGGGCTGGTTTTGCCTTCATCTTTGTAGTATTTTCTTTAATTTTTAAAAAGTATTTATTTACTCATGAGAGATGGGGAGGGCAGAGACAGAGGGAGAAGCAGACCCCGCCCTGAGCAGGGAGCCCGACGTGGGGCTGGATCCCAGGGCCCTGAGATCATGACCTGAGCCCAAGACAGACGCTTAGCCGACTGGGCCCCCCAGGCGCCCTCATAGATATTTTCTAAGTGAAGCGAGCGGATGGAAAATGGTAGTGCACCTACTTAAATCACATTATGAAACGAGATTGTCAGATGTGCTTTTTAAGGAGACAACTTATTTTTACTAGCATTTGACATTCATGTGCTAAGTTTTAAATTTCACACCATCATAACAGGAGAAAAACCACCAGGACCACACAACTGACAACGAGTCAAGGTCTGAGTTCTGAGCACCTGAAGAAACAGCGTGATGAGGCCTTTTTCTTTTCAGTCACTAAATACGCATCCTGAAGCAAAAGGGAAGCGCGGGGACTGTGGGAAGTCCCACGGATAGAAAGGAAGAGGATGGGAACACGAGGGGCGGTGCATGTTGAGGTTTACAAGCAAACCCAGGTAATAAGCAATAAAAGGCATCTACCTGCCCTACCTAAAACCCACGACATTTTTTCCCCTACATCCACCTGGGGCACCGTGGTTGCGTCTGCTCGCAGGCTGGGGGGGGCCCTGGCGGAGCCCAGGAGCGTCACCTGTTAACTCAGTCCTCCAACAAAGCCCACTCCTCACTGCAGGACAGGCCTGTGAAACTGCCAGGCCTGGGCCACCTGTTTCCTGGGGTGACTTAAGACAAACCCGGTAAAAGAAGGCTGCTCTCTGCGCGTGCAGCTGGGAGCACACACCAGCACCCCTCCCGCAGTCTTGCTTTCCACCTTTTCCCGGCGCTGCACCTTCAGCTTCTCCTGGTCACACAACCGGCACGCCTTGTTCTAGTCCCGCCTCACTACCCACTCGTCCTAAGCTGTACAGTGAGGGGAGGAACCCCGGGGTGGGGGGGGGCTCAATGGTTTGGCGTCTGCCTTCAGCCCAGGGCATGATCCTGGAGACCCGGGATCGAGTCCCACGTGGGGCTCCCTGCATGGAGCCTGCTTCTTCCCCTGCCTGTGTCTCTGCCTCTCTGTCTGTCTCGAATGAATGAATGAATGAATGAATGAATGAATGAATGAAATCTTTAAGCTGTGAATGAATGAATAATGAATGAATGAATAATAAGTAAAATCCTTAAGCTGTTCCGCGGGCAGCACATTTCCTAATGAAATTCCAAAGCCCACCCTCTGCTTAAGTCATCAGCTCATTACTACCCACCCCCCCCCCCCCCCCGCCCATTCCTCAGGTATCTCCAGGGCTGCGGGCCTTTCTCCTTTGCAGAGCCCACCTGTGGCAGGGGTCGTGGCAGGGGTCAAGGTAGGCATCACGGCAGGGGTCACGGTAGGGGTCGCGGCAGGGGTCACGGCAGGGTCAGGACAGGGGTCACGGCCCCCGCAAGGTCGACGCGGAACGCTGCCCTTGTCCAGGGCCCGCCCGCTGCTCCCCCCGCAGGCCTGGCTCCGGCATGGGCTCTCCCCGCCCCCGTGAGTCCCCTTCGCAGCCCCTCGAGGGGCCCTTGATGGCGCGCGGCCTCGGGGCGCCTCTCCGTGGCGGTGCGCACGGCCCGGGGGGGGCAGCGCCCCGGGAGCCCCCCGGATACCCCCGCCCGCCCCGCGGGGCCCAAGCGCCTCCGTCTGGCGTCGGCGGCTCGGCGCGCGGGGTCCCGGCGGGAGGAGAGGTCGCGCGGAGCCGCCGGGGAGCGGCCGTCGGGGCCCCGGGGTCCGCAGGTGCGCGCGGGGCAGCGGGAGGACAGAGCGCGACAGAGCGCGACACAGCGTGCCCGGGCCGCACGGGACGCGCGCGGAGGCGGCGGAGGGGGGCCGGGGGCGGCGGGGGCGGCGGGGGCGGCGGGGCGCACCGCGGGGCGCGGACGGCAGGAGCCCGGCCGGGACCTCTCGTCACCCCCGCCCCCCCCGCGGCGCGGCCTAGAGCGGCGGCCTCGCGCCCAGCGCCGCCCGGGACGCGCCCCCGCCGCCGCCGCCGCCGCCGCCGCCGCCCCCTCCCCGCCCGGACGGACGGGCGCACGGACGCCGCCTCGGGCGCCACTTACCCGGCCCGCCCGGCCGACTCTCCCCATGGGCCGCGGCGCCGCGGAGACGGAAGCCCGCGACCGCAGCACCCGGGCCGGCGCCAACCCTTACGCCGAGGCCGCAGCGCGCGCGGCGGCGCGGGGTCAGGGGGCGTGCGGCCGCGAGAGGGGCGCGCCTGCGCCTGCGCCGCGAGCCGCCTGGGCGCCGCGCCCCCTGCCGGCGGGAGGACCGCGCCGCGCCGCCGCCGCCCCCCCCCCCCTCCGCCGCCGGCGTCCTCCCCTCCCGCCGACAGGGGTCGCCGTGGCGCGGCTCCTGAGCTCTCAGACTCGTGGGCGAGGCTGGCAGCGCCCCCACGCGGCGAGGAGGACAAACGGCCTGGGAGCCCGCGGAGTCCCCTTGGTGCGGAGCCCAGGTAGGCAGGTGCACGGACAGGCTGCTGCAAAGCCACTGCACCGACGTCGGTGGCTGAACGAGGGGTCACACAACACAACGCAAGTGGCATTAAAGCCTCACGATTTATTTATGTATGTATTTATTTATTTATTTAATATTTTTTTGCCAGGCCTGCTATTTATTGAAGGAAAGATAAATAAAGCACACAGATCATTATGTGACATTAAAAGATGAAAACATTCCTTTCTGAATTTTTGCCCCAGTTGTAAACTACCAATCGAGTCAACTCTTTGAGGGCGAGGACGATGTCTTTATAGATAGGACCCAATAAATGTTTAAACTTGGTGTATTGTGAACGAGTTTGAAATCATGATGCCAAAAATGAAAAAATAAATGAATAAATAAATAAATAAATAAATAAATAAAATCATGATGCCAAAAATAAAAAATAATAAAATAAAATAAAATAAAATCATGATGCCGTTTAAAATGCCAAACATTAATATTTTTAAAAAGTGCAGGGCAGTATATAGGACAATAGCAACTTGAATAAGTGGACTTAGAATTCTGTAATTGCCTCAAACCATCTGTGGCAACAAGGAAATAATATGAAATGCTGAATTAGAGTCATTGGCCATCACAGAAAAGTAACCATTACTGAAAAATAATCCTTTAGTATCTTCATTGCCATTTTTACTTATATAAAGAAATATATTTTGGAGCCTCATTATTTAAAAACGAATGAACACTCGTGGTTGGGCATAGTCTAGACCATAGATAGAATCTTAATGTATCCTAATAAGTAGAACCGTATGGATAATATTATATGGTCAATAAACTAGAAATTCAATAAAACTAGAAATTAATGACAAAACAGAAAATGAAACATCCCTACTCCTTGGAAATTTTAAAAGGCTTACATGACCTTTGGATCAAAAAGGAAAACAAAGACAAAGTAGAAAATACCTGCAAGACTACAGAAGTGAAAATGACAAACCAGAACCCATGGGATTTAGGTACATTCCTAAGAGGAAAACTCATGATTTTAAATGATCATATTAATTAAAGAATTAGAATAAACAGAATGAATTAAGCACCCATGCAAGACGTTAGAAATAGAACAAAACAGAATAACATAGAATAAAACAGAAAAACAGAATTAAAAAAATAAATCCAGGAGCTGATTATTTGAAAGTAAATTGGTAAGATATTAGCTAAACAAGGAAACAAGAAGAAAGTACAGATATACAAAGTATGGAATAAAAGCAACTAGCTCCAGACACAGAGGAAAGTAAAGTGTTTTTTTTTTTAAGATTTTATTTATTTATTCATGAGAGATACTCAGAGAGAGACAGAGACAGAGATAGGCAGAGGGAGAAGCAGGCTCCATGCAGGACTCGATCCCAGGACTCCGGGATCACACCCTGGGCTGAAAGCAGGAGCCAAACCGCTGAGCCACCCAGGCATCCCTTAAGTTTCTATTAAGAGAAAACTTTGGGGATCCCTGGGTGGTGCAGCGGTTTGGCTCCTGCCTTTGGCCCAGGGTGTGATCCTGGAGTCCCGGGATCGAGTCCCACGTCGGGCTCCCGGCATGGAGCCTGCTTCTCCCTCTGCCTAAGTCTCTGCCTCTCTCTCTCTCTGTGTGACTATCATAAATAAAAAAAAAAAAAGAGAGAAAACTTTGTTGAGTTTTATCAAATAAGTTGGGAAATCTGGATCAAGGAGTTATTGAAGGATAGTATAATTTGTTTAAAATGGGCTTTAGACAAGTTATAACATTTAAGGAGACCAACTATCACAGGAGAAATAGGGAAAAAGAGCAGAAACCTCCTGTCCAAAATAGCAGCAAGTCCACATGGGGAATTTTTACCAAATCCTTAGGGCCAGTGAATCCAGGGCATAGAAAATGAAGGAAGGTTTCGAATTTCTTGAATGAGCCAGCACAGTCATGATACCTAATAAATATGCCCCAAAGAAAAGTACACGCCATTCTCATGATGGTCAAGGCAAAAACCCTAACTGAAGTATGGCATGACATTAGGACAGAGATCGTCAGTCCTAGGGTGAGGCCATTCCCAGAGCCGTGGCCATCAGCCCTCGGTGAGAAGGGGGACATTCTGGCCATAAGACAAACGTGCTCAGGGCTGGAGCACTCACTCAATTGCAGTTTGGAAGGAACCAGTCCTGTCTTGGGAGGGTTCGTTTCCAGGGCTGGCTTGGAGAAGACCTAGGTTTGTGGGGGGTCAGCTCCACTTTAGAGGTGAGGATTTCCAAAGCTGGGGAGTCGTTCCTACTCCAGATGGCTGGTCCAAACGTACTGAGGCTTAGGTTTAAGGTCACACAAAGACCCAATTCGCAGGTTCACACCGAGCTGCGGAATCCGAAGGCTTCTCAAAAGGCATTGCTGCTTCTAGAGCCTGTGGGCAACCAGGAAGCATTTCAGCCTAGCAGAAGGAGAAAGGGGGGTGGTAGGAAAAGTGCACTAGACATATTGGAGACTTTGCTAGAGGCAGGTAACAACTAGGAAGAGATGGTCAGGGCACGAACCAAGGATGTGTACAACCCTAGGGAGCAGGCCCTTCCCAGAGGCAGGAAGATGCGCAGTGACTGGGAAGCGGTGAGACTGGATTCTCAGTGGAAGGAACTTTGGTTCAGACACACAGGCAATGGCTCGCCCCAGCAGGAGCGTGAGGTCTCATTGGTCACAATTCTAGAGGCTGGAGGTCTACAATCAAAGTGCACGTTTGGTTCTTGGGGAAAGGGCCCACTTCCTGGGGTGTAGACGGCTGCGATCTTGCTCCCTGATGGAGAGAGAGAGCTCTGGTCTCTTTCTCTTCACGTAAGCATCCAGATCCCATCTTGGAGGCCCCGTCCTCGTGATGTAACCTCAACCTCACTGCCTCTGAAAGACGCCACCTCCTCCTACCGTCACACTGGGAGTTAGGGCTTCAACACAGGAATTTGGGGACACACAAACATGTAGCCTATGAGTGAGAAAAGAATCACACTTGTCAGGGGCTCTGAAAACCTTTGGATGCCGCCTTTTCAGGAGCCTGAGGGAGAAGTAGGAAGCAGGGGCTGGCTCGGCTGCTGCCTGGGGGCCAGGTGTGGGGGCCGAAGCCCCAGGGAGTTTTCCAGCAGGGACACAGGGCCAAGGGTAGCAGGGTAGTGAGAGAGGACAAGATTTTAACCTCTTCTCTCTTAGGAACCACGGGGTGGGTGGGGAGGGGCATCCATACTAGAGTCTGAGAAAGTTTCCACCTGAATCACTGTGCGAAATGCTGCATTTTGCCCTTAAAAGGAAAATATGCTAATGATCTACTTTTTTTTTTTTGTCAAAGTTTCTAGAGTAGTGTCCACTGGTCTTTTGTTACCGCACATATAAACCGGGCAGGGGAGGGGAGGGACTGGCTTTTATTTGGGTAACGCTTTTTTTTCTTTTAAGATTTTATTTATTTATTCACTAGAGACACAGAGGGAGAGGCAGGCTCCCCGTGGGGAACCCAACGTGGGACTCGATCCTGGGACTCCAGGATCATGCCCTGAGCTGAAGGCAGATGCTCAACCACTGAGCCCCCCCAGGAGTCCTGAGAAAACCAAATGTTATTAAGAAAATCATAAAGGGGGCGCCTGGCTGGCTCAGTCAGTAGGCATGTGACTCTTAATCTCAGGGTTATGAGTCTGAGCCCCACGTTGGGTGTAGAGATTACTTTTAATGACTAAATAAGTAAATAAGGAATAGAAAATAAATTTACAGCACTGTATTTATCAAAAAAAAAAGAACCCACGTGTATGTGGACCCCCGCAGTTCAAATCCGTGTTGTTTGAGATCAGGTGTATTAGCTCTTTTCCAGGGGACCCCTCATGAGGTGAAATGACTTTGTCATGAGCACAGTTAGCAGGTGGCACAGCCAGGAGGGGAGCATACACACCTGACTGCAAAGTGGGTGCTCCGTCTCAGTGGCACCAAGGGGAGAGGGAGGCTTGGCCAAGCTTTCAGGCCCACTCACGATGTGGTTCCTGGAAAACAGGAGGGGAAGTCGTTGATGAGACAGGATATGTTCATTGAACACTGAAGAAAGAACATGGCCTTATACCGAGTGCCTCTGATAGCGTCCGGCTCTCCCGCAAGCTGAGTGGGGAAGGGTCCTGAGAACAAAGACAGAGCCTGGGCTGGGTCTCTCCACCCCCAATCAAAGCAGGAGTGGGTGTGCAAAAGCCCGGGGCCTGTGGTGTAGACCCTCAGGACCCTCGGAGGGGAATCTGCTGTCTTCCAAGCCTCTATGTGCCACTCTGGTTTGTGGGCTGCGCGCTACACCCCCCCTTCTGCTTGGATCCTGCACATTGCCCAATCACTGCAACACGCATTGACAAGACAGCGTTCTGGTTTAAAGGCCACAGACATAATCCCCTCCCCTGGTTGAGAGTTTTCTAGTTTAATTCCAGGAGGAAATCTTTTTTTCCCTCATTGTCGAGTGTATTAGAAACTTCATTCTTCCTCCCGCTTCCTGTCAAAGGAAGCCAGTGTTACCTTTATTTCACAAACTGAGAATCAGAGGCTTCATGGGATGGAGGAGTACAGCTGGGGCCATGCAGCCAGCAGGCAGGATAAACGAATCATGGAGATTGGGAAGAGGGAAGACACAAGAGGCTTGTGTTAGGGTGGAAGGTAGGGGCAGGGTTGGGAGGGCAGTCCATGCTGGGGAGCAAACGTACCCAGTGACACCTGGTTTTTCTCCAGCAGTGCTCAGCAGGCAGGAGGGCAGAAAGTGGATGGTAGAGGAAACCTGCAGGGCAGGTGTTCTAGAAAGACAGGAGACAAGGGAGATGCTGGGCTGGCAGGGAACGCAGTAGCACACGGGACAAGAGAGATGGGGGAGGCCAAGACATGAGGAAATGGGGTGCTGGGTACACCAGAGGGAAACCAGCTGGTAAAATGGAAGTTTGATTGGAATTTTAATTTGATCAAAAATAATAATTCCTGGGGGGTGCCTGGGTAGTGCAGCTGGTTAAGCACCCCACTCTTGGTTTCTGCTCAGGTCATGATCTCGGGGTTGTGAGATGGAGCCCTGCATGGAGGGGGCTCCACGATGGGCAGGGAGTCTGCTTGAGGATTCTCTCCCTCTCCGCTCCCTCAACTTGAGCGCATGTGCATGTGGGCTTGCGCTCTCCTGCTCTCTCTTTCTCTCTAAAAAACATTAAAATAATAATAATTCCCAGGGACTGGGTGTGTAGTGATCCTTTTGATCTACCACGGAGGGTGGTTTCTGTTGAAGCTTATATACCTCTAAGCAGTTTTGCCCATTTTGTAGAATTTTTTTTCCCCCATACATTTTTTCCCCTCAAATCTCCACAGCGATTTCTGCTCTGCAAAATTTGTAACAGCAAAAATATAGAAACAAACTACATAGTCAATAATGAAGACTCAATAAATTCAATTATGTGGGGTGAAAATTTATATGGAAGGATCCCATTTTTGTCTTAAAAATAAGTATATTTGGAGAAAGCGTCTAAGGGTTATTTGCCAATTTGAGTTTCTCCAGATATGCAGGGTCACAGCAGTTTGTTCTTTCTTTCTTTCTTTCTTTCTTTCTTTCTTTCTTTCTTTCTTTCTTCTTTCTTTCTTTTTTTCTTTCTTTCTCTTTCTCCCTTTCTTTTCATCTTCCTTTGCCATTTAAAATCTTTAATCAAATTTCATCAAAGATTACCAGCCATATTACATGCCACGATTAGCTTTCTATAAACAACTTTGCTTTCTGTGTACAAATCAATGTGCCAATGAAATAAAAGATAAAACCATGAGAGACTCCTAACTCTGGGAAAAGAACAAGGGGTAGTGGAAGGGGAGGTGGGTGGGGGGACGGGGTGACTGGGCGACGGGCACTGAGGGGGCACTTGACAGGATGAGCACTGGGGGTTATATTATATGTTGGTAAATCAAACTCCAATAAAAATATATTTTAAAAAGAAAAAGAAAAAATAAAAAGAATGATAGACGCGCGCGCGCACACACACACACACACACACACACAAGAACCTACCACTTCAGTTACACTCTCTGCCTTTAATCTACTTCTGCTTTTTCTCTCTGTTTTGTTGGTGGTGGTGGTTTATTTTGTTTCATCCTTACAACTACCTTTAATCTAAACATCTTTTGTGGGAGGATGTTTTTCCAGAGCAAGTGAAGAGAAAATATTCAAACTAGAACATTCAACGCCCCATGGAAAGTCATGCCCATGAATCTGGTTGGCTTGGTGAAGAACAAAGCTGAGGATGAGGGAAATCATTGCAGCTGGATAGAAAAGGCTTAGCCCTTAATTCCTGAAATGTTTGTTCTGAATATTTGGCTCTCAATAAGTGTATGTTGCATTGGATTTCCCTTCAATCAATCAATCAATCAATCAATCAATCTGTATTCTAGGCAAAGAACTATACTAACCTTGTTCCAAACTTTATTCCCAGGTTTCTTTAGCATAGTTAGCTGCAAAGAATGTATTGTGAAGAAGCAAAAATTGAAAAGAGCTGCAGTGTCTCAGGGGCTTGGGCTTAAAAATATCAGAGATCTAGATTTCATCAGATCCATGAACAAAATTTTAAAAAGCAGTCATAACATAAAACAGCAGCTCCCAGTAACTTCTTCACGTTTTATCTTCTTCAGAAGTTGCGTCAATTCAGTTTGCTCCATTCTTGGAAGCTTCATCAAAATTCTCCACAAGATCTGGAACTCCATCCTCCTCCTCCTCGTCTCCAGTAGCAAGTGGTGCTTTTCCATCCATGGATTGTTTGGGCAGAGCTTCAGTGAAACTTCTGAGACCAGTCAGACCATCTGTACCAAGATGGTTTGAGATACTGGGTAGCATTTCTCAGGGTGGCCTGAGATGGTGAAAGTGTTCTCAGCCAGCGATGCCTCAACGTTAGCGTTGTTACCTTGGGTCACTGTCCCTTGGTTTGTGAACATATTCACCTCTTCAATACCAGAGATACTGTGTAACCCTACCTTCTTTAAGGGGAACTGAAGTTTTTCATCACCCACTGTAGCCAGTTCTGTGAACCACCTTCTTTTGGGGAGCAGTTCCTTTCCCAACACTGAGCACTTGTGCTTGCAGTTTGGCAAGTTTCTCCTGGTTCAGGGTAGTTTCTTTCATCTTGGTGGAGAGGAAATGGGATAGGTTGGCGGGGCGGGGGAGGAGGGTTGGAGCTCCGGGTTCTCAGGGTGGACCCCGCTGAGATTAGGTGCACAGACGTGGGGATGTAAAATCAGTTCTTTATATTTTTTGCTAGTTTGTATGTTTTCCCAGTAAAAGATTTTACAGGTTTGTAGGACTTTCTGAGTTTAAAAACCATTTAAAAATATTTTTTATATATTTATTTATTTGAGAGAGATAGAAAGAGATCGCGCAGGGGGAGGAGCAGAGGAAGAGGGATAAGCAGACTCCTCACTGAGCAGGGAGCCCGAGGTGGGGCTGAGATCATGACCTGAGCCGAAACCAAGAATCAGGCGTTTAACAGCCTGGACCACCCAGGCAACCCTAAAAAAGCAATTTTAAATTCATTTTCTACCCACAGTTGTCCATTCTGCTTGTTTGACCAGATTTTCCAAAAACTTTTAATTGGGTTTATTAGTTGAAAACTAACCTTTTCAATAAGAAATTTACTATTTATTTATTTATTTGTAAATATTTTATATATTTATTCAAGAGAGACACACAGAGAGAGGCAAAGACACAGGCAGAGGGAGAAGCAGGTTCCCCACAGCGAGCCTGATGGGGGACTCGATCCCGGGACCCTGGAATCATGACCTGAGCTGAGGGCAGATGCTCAACCACTGAGCCACCCAGATGCCCCAAGAAATTTATTTTTTAAAAAAACATAGTTTTTGTGCATGTTTTATAACTTTCATGTGGATTTTTTTTTTGATACATATGCATTCATCTAAAACAGTCAATAAAACTATGACCTGTCAGGGTGCCTGGGTGGTTAAATCAGTTTATCTTTCGATTCTTGATTTTGGCTCAGGTCATGATCTCAGGGTTGTGGGATCAAGCTCCCCTCGTGTTCTATGCTCAGCATAGAGTCTGTTTGTCCTTCTCTTCCTCTCCTCCTCTCCTTCTCTCTCCCTCTCTCTAGCTCTAAAATAAATATAAATAAATACATTAAATAAATAAATAAATAAATAAATAAATAAATAAAATCTTTAAAACAACAACAACAACCCAACTGTGAACTGTCGTTATCAGTTTCCAGCACTGAGTTTCCCACTCTTCAAGCAGCCAGAGCAAGAGCTTGATCTGTGAGCAAATGACTCCGTGGGGGTCTGTTATCTTTTCCATCATGTCGCTTGGTGCCATCCCCACAGTGCGTGGGCGGGAGCAAGGCTTGCTCCAGAACTTTGATCATGAGTACAGCTTTGACTGACAACCTTAATGTGGTCCTCAATGTGTGATCAGGTCATCAAAACCAGATCAGTGGCTTACGTGGCAGGATCGGGAAATGAATTTATCTGTGATCAGAGGGTTTCGAGGGATTAGTAACCCTTTCAAGTTATGCTCTTCCTCCGTGGAGAAAAGCAGTGCACAGAGGAGTGATGACAGCCCAGCACAGAGGTCAGACATCCACAGAACCATAGAGAGCCAGTCCTGACCTATGCTGGGAATTTTAACATAAATCATCTTTCTTTGATCTTGAAATACCGCTTGAGATGGGTGTTATGATGAACCTCCCAAAGAGGTCAAGTAATGTGCTCAAGTTATACAGTTAGTAGCTGGCTGCACTGTGGTGAGAGACCAGGTCTGTAGGACTCTGTTAGCATGCTTTTTATTAGAGCAAGCTGCCTCCTGACCAGGAGGCAATTTAACGAAGAACTGGACAGTGATGCTACACCAGATATGCCTCCGGTACTCTACAGTTTGTTACTCTACAGTTTAATCTCCACATTCCATTGGAACTTTCCCATTCTTCCCACTCTGACAGATGATGCCATTTATCAAGCGCTTTGTATGTAGGAGGCTCTGGGCTGAGTGATTTGCATATATCATCTAAATTTATTCTTCATAAGAGCCCTAGAAGGTCGCTATCATCAACCCCATTTACAGATGAAGAAATGGGAGCTGAGAGAAATTATTTGCCCGAGGTTCTAAATATAGGAACCCAGAGCTCCCTGATTCCAGAATCTGTTCTCTGAACCTCTATGCCTTACTCCACTAATCAAACATGCACAGAGCTCAAACTCACTCCAACATACCATGTCCATATAGAGAAAAATATTTTTAAGTCTGAGGTAACATTTTATTTCTAACTCTGCAGTAGGACTTAAAATTCTTGGATGCCTCCTTAGATTTTATTAAATCCCATCTTGGAATTTCTGAGCCCAGTTTCTTAGAAACTCATCCGAGATCAGTATTATGGTTCAGAAACTAGGAACTTTACCTAACTTTGAACATCAAAGCCAAGGCTGAATGAGCCCTCCAGTTTTAAAGGGAAAGGTGGAGTTGGCACTGCTTTTTGTCTTCTCAGATGTCTACCTAAAGCCGCAGATAGGATCAGAAGTAGAAGCAGAAGCTCCATCTTTAAGAAGAATGTATCTCTCTGACTCTGGACTCTGGGCAAGGGTTGCCAGATGGCAGGGAAAGAAAAACTGCACAGGATAAAGCTCCCTGCTGCCCAGTACGTCAAAAGAACACAGCTCTCGAGAGTAAGTGGCTTACACCAGTGAGTAACCCCAATATTTCTTTGTTTGAACCAGTAGAAATGAAATGCAGGAGCAGCAGAGGAAGTGGGGTGGCTGAGGAAAAGCCCTCTTGGAGGAAGCTTTCTGTAACTGAGGCAGGGTGGAGGGAAGAAACCACAACTGTGACTATCCTTGCAGCCGCCGACTGAGAGAAATAAAGTCAAAGAAAAGAACAGGCTCCAACGCGTACTCTCCATGCCTCAGAAGTTCTGCTACTCTGGACCATGACCCCAGGATCTTCCCTACCTGGGCCCCCTGCAAATGCCTTGTTTAAAAAGGACTCGACTCATCGAAATTTCGATAAAAATGGAAAATGTTCCCAGCACAGATCAATATAAAGTTAAACCAAGAAAAAAGGGAAAAAAAAATTACCCACAATAAATATTGTGACATCACAGGCGAGTCCTGGGACCAAATATATTACCATGAATTTTTAAAGCGTAACAAAGCACTGACCTCTGTAAATAAGAACCCAGAGCAGAGATTTCAGGGAAGATAGGATGGGGAAACGAGATATGAAACCTAGGCTGCTTGTGCTCAGGAAATTACTGCAAAGGTTTCAGTGGAAATGGGACATCTGATAATAGGCCCAGCTGAAAAGACAGCAAGCTGAGAAAAGGTAGCCAACCTGAGTGGATGCTAATGGAGTTGCAATTCTAATGTGCTCTCTGGGCGGATGGGAGTGGGACACCAGTGGAAGGGAATGTACTAGTTGCCATGAGGGAGCAGGTGCTTGAGAAGTTCCAGGAAATAGGAGCTGTAACCACAGAGAGATGGGTGTGTCTAAGCCCATTTGAGCTACCAGCACAAAATACCCTACACTACTGCCTTACAGAGAACAGGAATTTATTTCCTATAGCTCTGGAGATTTCTAAGTCCAGGGTCAAGGTGCTGGCAGATTCGGAGTCTGACGGGGCCACTTCCTGGTTCATAGATGGCCATCTTCTCACTGGGTTCTCTCATGCAGAAGGGGTGAGTTTAGCTTTCTGGGGTCTTCTTTATGAGGACACTAATCTCATTCATGAGGGCTCCACCCTTGTGACTCAGTCACCTCCTGAAGGCCCCACCTCCTAATATCATCACCTTTGGGGTTAGGATTCTAACATACGAATTTGGGGGTATGGAGGATACAAATCTCCAGACCATAGCAAATGGCTATTCCTGGGTTCCATTGATATTTTACAAAAAACAAATAAAAGTCCGGGGCATTTAATAAAGCCAAGCTTGAAAGCCAGGGAAATTCCCCACTAGCTTACAAAGGGGCTCTCCTTGTCTTCTGGTGACTAAGAGCGGGCACCTGGCTCTATTACAGGGCCCCCCATTGCTGTGAGGAAGCCTAGCTGGGCAGCCAGCAAGGGTACTACTCAGTTTGTACAATCAGAAAAAATGAAGGATGATTGACCAGGTGGCTGAGTGAAGTTTGTCCTCATAACAATTCATCATCCCTTGCCCAACTGCCAGACCTGAGCCACTTAGCCGACCCAGAACCCATCAACAGACGAGGAGGCTCATTCCTCAGGAAGAAGAGGACGCCTCTGCAAGTACACATAATAATAACTCTCCTGGGGATCCCTGGGTGGCGCAGCGGTTTGGCGCCTGCCTTTGGCCCAGGGCGCAATCCTGGAGACCCGGGATCGAATCCCACGTCGGGCTCCCGGTGCATGGAGCCTGCTTCTCCCTCTGCCTGTGTCTCTGCCTCTCTCTCTCTCTCTCTCTCTCTCCTGTGACTATCATAAATAAATAAAAATTAAAAAAAATAATTCTCCTGTCCTTCACCCAAGCGACCTGTGGCCCTTTTTAAAGCAACTGTACTAAGGAAAGAGAAATAACAAAAAACAAAACAAAACAATGTGACAATTGCTGTTGACGTGGATACCTGGATACCTGAAGGGTTACTACGGCTCCCTTGTGCAAGCTGGGGTATAAGAGAACAGACAATAAATGGAGTCCTGGCCAAAGTCCTCCTACATGGACCCACCTAGTGACACATTTTCCCAGTTTCTGAATGTGCAATTGACATTGACGTACTTCAGAACTGGCACAGTCTCCACCTTGGTTCCTTGGCCTATGCATAAGGGCAAGTATAGTGGGAAAGGTGGAAAGAATTTTCTGAAGCTCCCTCCTCTGGGGTCAAGATAGAATATAATACCATGCCCCAGAGAATGGGAAGGACAGCAAAGATGAGTGCCACGTTTAAGGATCTAAAGCAGGAGTTGATGAATATTTTAGGCTTTGCAGGCCATACGGTCTCTATCTAGCACAACCATTTGTCTTTGCTATAGTAGCACAAAGCAGCTTGGAAAATATGTCAACGAAATAATGTTTCTGAGTTTGAATAATGATTTACTTATAGACACTGAAACTTGTGTATCATATAATTTCCATGTGTCATAAAATATTATTCTTTTGATTTTTTCCCCCAGCCATTTAAAAATGTAAAAACCATTCTTCTTCCTCTCTCTCTGCTATTTGCACTCTCTCTCTCTAAAAATAAATAAATAAAATCTTTTAAAAAAATAAATAAAAACCATTCTTAGCTTGCAGGCTGTACAAAACAGGCGGTAGGTCAGATTCTGCCCATAGGCCAAAATTTGGGGACCGCTGATCTAAATGATGCAGAGCAGTGGTCCTCATCATATTTCTATTAAATTCACCAGTCCGACTTCTGAAAACATCATACAGAGCCTGAAGAATAATAGTAAACTACCGTAAAGTCAACCGCATATAAGTTCCAGTTGCTGCTACCACAGTAAATATGGGATTTTTGCCAGAGCAGATTAAGGTGGCCTCAGGTACATAGCATGTGGCATTATGATTCGGCCAATGGGTTCTTTTCCATTCCAATCAGAACTAGTTATAGGAGACAACAATCTACATTCACAGTTTTACCCTAGGGCCATGTTAACTCTCCCGCTTTCTGTTATAATTCATGGAGAGATCTGGATGGTTGAGACATCCTGCAGAACATCACATGGATATTTTGCTCATCAGGCCAGATGAGCAAGAAATGGCTAGCTTGCTGGAAGCCTTTGTAAGACACGTGAGCCACAGAGAGTGGGAGATAAACCCTAAAAATATTCTGGGGCATTCTATAGGTTTGGATGAATGTATAAGAACATCTATCTACCATTATGGTATCATACAGAGTGGGTTCACTGCCCTAAGGATCCTCTGTACCCTGCCGGTTTCATCCTGTTCCCCACCCCAACACCTGGCAACCACTGATGGTCCATTCGTTGCGCCTTTTCCAGAATGTTGTATTCCCAGAATCATACAGGATGGAGCCTTTTCATATTGGCCTTTTTCATTTAGTAATATGCATGTATAGGTTCTTCTATGTCTCTTCATGACTTATTAGCTCATTTCTTTTTAGTGCTGAATAATATATTCCATCGTCTGGATGCACTGCAGTTTGTCCATCTACCTATTGGAGAACATTTTTTTGGTGGCTTCTAAGTTTTGGTGATTATGAATGAAGCTGCTATAAATATATTTTGTGTGCAGGTATTTGTGTGCACTTAGCTTTTCAACTCTTGTGGGTAATACCAAGGAATGCAATTGCTGCTTTGTATGACAAAAGTATACCTACATTTGTAAGTGTGGGTTTTGGCAGGCTGTGTCTTCCAAGGACGCGGTCCATTTTATCTAGGCTATAAAATTTGTGGGCATAGATTTTTTAATAGTACTCCTTTATCATCTGTTTAATGTTCATGTTGGTAGTCGTGTCTCCTTTCATTTCTGATATTAATATTTTTTATCTTCTCTCTTTCTTTCTTAGTCTGGTTAGAGGCTTATTGATTTTATTGATCTTTTCAAAGAACCGTCTTTTGGTTTCACTGATTTCCTGTTTTCAACTTCATTGATTTCTGCTCTAATTCTTATCATTTTTTTTCCTTTCTGCTTATGTTAGTCTTAAGTCGCTCTTCTTTCTCGAGCGAAACTCTTACGTTTCGAAGGACTGCTTTCTTTGCATTTGCATTCCACAAATTTTGATGGGTTGTGTTTTCATTTTTATTTGGTTCAAAATATTTTGAAATTCCTCCTTTCAGCTATGTGCCATTTAGAAGTGTGTGGTTTAATCTCCACATATTTCGGGGAATTTCCAGTTATCTTTCTGTTATTGGTTTCTAGCTTAATTCCATTGTGGTGTAAGAGCAGCATTGTATGATTTCTTCTTTTTTTTTTTTAATTTGCTAAGATGTATTTTATGCCTATCACATGATCTAACTTGAATGTTTTGTGTTAAGCTTGAGAAAATGGGTATTCTGCTCATGTTGAATGGTCTACATTACACCCAATTAATTGAAAGTGTTGCTAAGTTCAGCTGGGTGCCTGCTGAATTGGTCGATTTCTGAGAAAGGGGTGTGGAAGTCTATAACTGTCATAGTGGTTTCATCTATAAACCTTGTAGTTCTATTAATTTTTGGCTCACAGAGTTATGATGCTATGCTGTTGTTAGGGGCATACACGATAAGAATTGTTACATCTTCTTGAAGAATGACCCCTTTCTCACCGTGTAATGCCTTTCTTTATGCTGATAACTTTCCTTACTTTGGAGTCTGCTCTGTCTGAATTAATACAGCTACTCCTGCTTTCTTTCGAATAGTGTTAGTGCATTTTTCTCCATCCATTGACTTCCAATCTGTATGTGTCCTTATATTTAAAGTGGGTTTCTGGGTGTTACGCTTTATGTTGACAAATTGAACTCCAATAAAAAAATAAAATAATGAAAAAATGAAAAAAAATAAATTCCATTAAAGTGACTAATTTGACAGCATATTTCACTGCTGTATAACTGATAAATAATTTGATGTAGTAATAGATGCTCCACCAATAATTGTTGAATAATAAAGAAATTAGTGATCAAGGTGAAAAAAATAAAGTGGGTTTCTTATAGGCAATATGAAGTTGGAAGACTTGATCTAATTTTTAAAACTTCAAAGACAGAGGTATCAGAAATATCTAGGAAGTAATAGAAGAGAGCTGAGTACTCTCACTTTTGAGTGCTCCTGGTGGGCAGGCAGTGAGTCCTTAAATTGCTTCTGGCGCTATTCAAATGGCCTGTACTGTTATTGCCATTTGAAGACAACGTGCACACATTACAACTATCCAGGATTTCATCATCATCAGTAGTACCTTATTCGCACTGTGTACATGACTCAGCTCTGGGCTGAATACAGAGAGGGAACTTGCAAGTGGATATAATGTATACAAAGGGGACAAAGGGATAGAGGAAGCCCAGGTGCATCACAAGGGTCACTGAGGTGGATATGCCATGACACACACAATACACCAAAATATACTCCAGACAGACTTCAGAGTTGCAGGAATGGGAACTAGCTGTGCTTTCATTTACTTTTCTGTCAAAAGAAAAGCCATATTTAGGTCAGTCAAAGTGAAGTTCTAAGGAGAACTGTGTCTAATTTAGGAAATACCACCATTTCAGATCATAACCTTGATGACTGTAAGACCTCTTCTACTTATAAGGATCTGCTTCTCTTTCCTTTTAAGGGACACGAAATGAGAGAAGGATCTATAAGAGAGACATTTGGAATGTAGGAGGATAAAGGCAAGGCCAACTAGTGGCCAGGCTACCTCCAGATGATTCCTCCAGTACCATCTGTAACCATCCTCATGCACAAAGGAGGCATGTGTTTTGGGCGGATAAAGCACTCTCCTCGGATAACAAAGTCTTGTTCTGTGGGGTCCCTTTAGGAAACTCTGAAGAGGGTCTTCCTTCTGGTACCACACTCTTTCAACAAGCAACCAAAAATTTATCAGACTGAATTTTTAAAAAATTCCATTCAAGTGAATTCCACTCAATTCTTACCCACACATTATCTTCATTGGGCACATGTTCCCAGGTTTCCCAGAGATTCATGGCAATTATGATGGTTTTACTTCTATGGGGGCTTGCATTCCCTTGTTAATATTCATTTCAAAAAGTAATTTATTTCCCTGCTCTAGGGATTTGTGTACTGGCCACATGCATACTATTTAGTATCTTACATAAAAATGTCTTTTGCAATAAAGATTTCAAGAAATTATCGCCTATTATATCTTGTATGTTTAATTACAAACTTGATGATAGATTATTGATTCTTTTCAGTGGTGTATTAATGATTTAAATTCTTTTTCTAGTCTAATAACTCCAAATAATGATTCCCCCTGTTACACTCTCATATTCTAAAGTGCATATTCTTAAGTCAGAGGATTGTTTCCAACAGCGAGCATGAAAATCAAGATGCAAAGTACAGAGGACACATTCAGGTGTGGTTAGAAAAATTATGAAAAAAAAAAAGGAAAAAAATGATGAAGATGGTCTTGGGGAAAATGAAAAACCTTTTCTTCTGTTTCCCCAACCTCCTACCTTCTGCTACATTTCAAGGTAAGGTGACAGCTCTGAATAAACAGCGCAAACTGTATTTTCCCCATCATGTGAAAAGACCACAAGCATTAAAGAGGATGTCTTTATCAAAATATCTGTAATTGTGACCTTCAGAGAAACAGAACAAGAAGTACTGGTGAATTTCTTGTTTTTTTCATGGGTATCCCTCCTCCCTTCCTTTCATTTCCTTCATATCTAAGACTTCTTCCTGAAGCAAAAACATAGTTTCTATTACCAAAAAAAGTTGAAAAACAGAATTTAATCCATGTCCATCCACTGACTTCTCTCTTCTGTGATGGTTGGTCTTCCCTGCTCTAAGAAGAGACATTTTGTTTGCTGGACCTGAATATTATCCTAGAGAGAGAGAGAAAAAAAAAAAAGCAAATCTGAACCATATTTTTCAAACCTGATTGGGGTCATTCTCCTGTCAAAGGCCACAAATGACTCCTACACAACTCTGCTTTCTCATGTGAGAGAAGGGAATGAAATTGAACAGTCGTTACAGAGTCATACAGTCAGAGGGCTGAAAGAAACTATAGGCCCCATCGCCATATTCAATGCTTGGATCTTTTCTATGGTACCCACAACATCGAGATTTCACGGTGCTAATCAATTTACTCTCTTTCCCCTCCGGGTTCTGAACCTGTTGAGAAATAAAAGAAGTGTGATTTTGTGACTTAGGGTAAGAAATATATATCTGGTCTTCATCCCTATTTCTGGTATAGAGTTTCTAAAGCCTTTGGAATCTCCTAAGTGATGAGAGTGATCCGTCAATGCTGTTACATTAATGAGGTGTCTTTCTGAAAGCACCTGTTGATGGAGACTGGTAACCAGGGGAACCAACCATGTGATCTGAGGGTGGAAATTTTCAGTTCCCACTCCTCCCCTTGACCTCTAGAGAGAAGAGAGGGCCTGCAGGTTGAATTCAATCACCGATGGCTAATGATTTAACAACCACACCTCTGTAATGGAACTTTCATAAAAACCCAAAAGGACAGGGTTAAGAGAGCTCCCAGTTTGTGAACAGGTGGAGATTCAGGGAGAGGGGCACGCTCAGAGAGCATGTTAGCTCCACGCCCTTTCCCCATACCTTGCTCCGTGCATCTCTTCAATCTGCCTGTTTCTAAGTGTACATCCTTTAATAATAAATTGGTGATCTAGTAAGTAAAATATTTCCCTGGGTCCTGTGAGCCAATCTAGCAAATTAAACAAACTCAAGAAAGGCATCTTTGGAACCTGTGATCTATAGCCAGTCAGTCAGAAGTATAGGTAACAGCCTCGACTTGTAATGGGTATCCTGAGGTGGAGGGGGTTGTCAGAACCTCCAGTTTGTAGCCAGTTGGTCTGAAGTATAGGTAGCAGCCTGGGTTTGTGGTTGGTGTCTACAAGGCAGGGGCGGGGGGTGGGGTCAGTCTCGCAGGACTGAACATTTAACCTGCCGGAGCTGACACTATCTCTGGGTTGGCAGGATCAGAATTGAGTTGAATTTGTAGGACACCCACCAGGTATCAGAGAATTGCTTATTGATGGAGAGAACCACCTAGCCCCATGCCCTCTGCATCGAAATTGATGACCAGAACACCTATAAGAAGGAACACAGGGACCAAAATATTAGCTTTACTAAGGTAAAACTAGGTTGTAGTGGGTGGTAGGTCTAGGCCTAGGCCTTGTGATACACATGGGGAGGATTGGGTGTGTAAAACAGACTCCTGCCCAACCCTGTGAGGGAGAGGCCTGCCATGTACTGTTGAAGACAACATGCTACCTATTTTACACAGAAATATAGAACATAAACAGCCTCTACTAGACTCTTGACATTTGGCCAATCAGGAAATCATACCGCTCTCTTGAGGAAAAGGCAGTGACGTGGGGAGGAAAGAGAGTAATTTCCACCCAGTACTTCCAGGAGCCAGAAACAGTATCCAGAAACTGTCTATACCTGGACAGTAGTGACTTCTAGAAAAATTCTTATGTGCAACAAAAATCCATATTGTTTTTTGCTTCTGCTTTATAGCACTTGTTCTATCTGAGAGTCTTTTTAGAATAAGACTAATTCCTCTTCCATGTAATAGCTCTTAGAAAGCTTTGAGACGTACCTTTAGACAGCATCATAGCTCATCTTCTCAGTTGAGCATTTCATTCAAATGAAAAACCGTTGGTTCACTCAGGCACCGTCTAGGTCTGCATATTAGATGTTTAAAGGTCACAATCATTTACAATGGACAAAAAGTAGACCAAATGGTAAAAAATAACTGAATATGCAAAGAAAACTTACTAAAAATAATAAACTATTATATTGAATGATGAAATACTAAAAATCTCTCATCAAAATCTAGGAATTGGACAGGTATGCCCACTCTTATCACTGTTGTTGATATCACTGTTGTTGATTGTCTTGGGAAATACTGACTACGCAGTCAGATGAGAAAATGAAATAAATGGTATGAATCTAGGAAATAAGACACAATAATTTTAATCTGCCCATGACATCATATCTTGCTAGTGAAATAACCATGACTTGTTAAAGATTTGTGAAACTGCTTTGCAATTTTCTTTATTAGCTCTTGCTGGATTCCAGAAAATGTTACTGTGTTAAGAGATGTTAGGTGTTATCCAACAATCTCTTCCTCTTAAAAATACAAAAAGCTATGTTCATGAACAACAACAACAACAACGACAACAACAACAACAACAAAACGAAAGCAAGGAGAATTAGGCTCTCTGTAGTCTCTGTACTATTAACTGTTCATGGCAAAGCTGTTGTGGCTGTACTTTGTCTTTTCTTTCAAATTTCAGCTCCATTTGGATTTTAGCTTTACTGTGCTATTAAAAGGACCCGTGGCTCATCTTGCATTCACCGTTGCTTTTACCTCTCTATCATGCACTTTTGAAATCCTAGTTTTTCAGAATCTCATTTAAGTTATTTAATTTCCTCTCTCACTGGCATCATTACTTGCAATTATACTAGCAGAAATGAAATGTCTTGGCTTTCCAACTTTCTCAGGCCATCTTTCTACTCCAAGTCTTATGTCGCCTGATGCTGCCCGCCTTTTTGTGAACTCCTGCAACATTCTTTTCTAAAGGTAAATGTATGTGTCTGATTGCTTCCAGGCTTTCTCTTTATGGTTATCACAAATTCCAGGAAAATAAATAGGAATATGGTTATGCCCCCCCCACTCCAAATTCCTTCTATGTCTACTATTACTCATTTCTTTCTTCTTCTCCATTAGAATAATGTAGAGCCAAGATTCTCTAAGTGTAGTTCCCAGGATAATGCAAATTCTCCAGTCCTTGGACTGGAGATGAGGCCCATCGATCTGTGTTGTAACAAGCCCTCCAGGTGATTCTGATGCATTCTAAAGTTTGCAAATTGCTGACATAAAGGACCTAATTACATCATTTATCTCATTGAGTTTTTCTTTTTTTTGAATTGTGGAAACTCTAAAAGATATTCCTTTATCAGAATTATCTAACTTGGGACGCCTGGGTGGCTCAGTGGTTGAGCGCTTTCTTTCAGCCCAGGGTGTGATCCTGGAGTCCCAGGATCAAGTCCCACATCAGGCTCCCTGCATGGAGCCTGCCTCTCTCTCTCTGTGTCTCTCATGAATACATAAATAGAATCTTTATTTTTTATTTTTTTTAGAATCTTTAAAAAAAAAGAATTATCTAAACTCCACATTCTGCAATTTATGTTAGGAATGTGGTTTTCTTAAATCTTCTCTCAAATTACTTCTTGGTTGCTTCTGTTTTCAAGGTGATAAATGTTCATGCAGATCTCTAACCTCTTGACATGTTATACTAGTCCTTCTCATCTCTCCAGAAGCCTGCTTCTTTGAATCAAGCATTTGATTCAATATTATTTTGAATGTTATATTCTAATCCTAAGTACCTATCAGTTGATCTTCAACAGTTGCTTCTGCATTCTTTACCAAGCCAACCAACTGTGTTAGATTTTCAAAAGGTCCTACTGTACACAGGGTTCCATGATGACATCTCGAGGCCCTGGGCCTACTGGGGAGTGGGGAGCTAGGGAAAGGCCTAGTGGGAGCCCTTGGGGTCCCCCACCTCCACTTCAACCAGAGTGACTCTGATTTTGTCAGTTTTATCATTGGCTTTACTCATTTAATACATTTGTTTCAAAAAGAGAGGAAAGTTTTCATGCTTTACAAAATATTTGACAGCGACTGGGTTAAATAAGTAGAATACTACATGCCTATCTAGAAATGCATAGATAGGGTACAGAGATGGGACAGATATCAAATGTCTGAAGTGACACCTGTCCTGTCATCACCATCATTATCAATCAGAAGGCACTCTCATTGCCATTCTTGATCTATAGCCACACGTAAAGAACTGCAGAGCAATATGGCTGTCATTAGTCTCATTCTTGGCCCTCTACTTTTCACTCCATCAGCCCAAGGAGTTAAATATTCCGATAAACATTTATTCCAATAATTTACTTATTTCAATAAGCATTTATTGAACAGTGACCACCCCCTTAAGTTAATCGCAGTCCCTGCAACTTGAGAAAGGGGCTCCAGACTTTGCTTTGCTTTCCACTAACATGATGCAACCAGTGTCCATTCTCTTCTTTCAAACTTCCCTCTGCAACAGTGTCAGAGCCTTGAAACAGGTTATGTGTATGAATGCCTCTTTTATTCAACAAAAATGTAGATCTTACATTTCATACTGATGGGCTAGAGTGAGGAAGAAGTGTGCATAAACGAACAGGGGAACAAGTAATACAAAACAGGAAACAAATCATCACAGTGGGTTTTTGATGTATGTATAAATATATTATTTTGCAGCAGTTTGAATTCTCATCTATGTTTTTATCACAGTTATTCGGTTAGTTTAGGTTTTCTCTGCTCAAAATAATTGAAAGAAATATAGGCTTAGAGAAGTATGCTTTAAGACAGAAAGAAGCTAAGTTGAGATTGTAAAATTTCAGTAAAAATTCATCAAACAGACTCAAGAGTTGCTGATAACAACACATATTCTAATTATTTCATTCTTTCCATCCATATTCTTCCTTTTATATTTCTGGGTTGTCCTTATTCTTTTTTGCATGCCTACTCAGCCCAGACTCACTATCTTTGGGAACTATGCCCCCAACACACACACACACACACACACACACACACACACACACACACAAATGAATTCCTGTAGCCATAACCATATTATATGGCCATGGCGCTTTGGCACAGTTGGTTGGACCAGGAATGGACCTTTGCCCTTAAGGAAATTCAATTCATTGGCTGTGTATGGCCAGTCAGATGATCTCTGGTGGATGTGAATCAATGGATGAGAAGACTGAGTACTGATGGGCAGTCCTCTAATTCTGGACCATTAGACCGACAGTCCATACTTTCCTACAAAGTCACCAGTTCTTGAGGCTTAGTTCAGCTTTCCTTGGATTCTGTGATGTACCCAATATCTTTCCATAAATACTCTCCTTCTCTCTCTCTGTCTGTCTCTCTCTCTCTCCTCTTTCTGCTTACTTGACTGGATTTCTGTTATATGAAACTAAATATTCCATAAGACACTCTATCTTTGAGAAGGCCCCTACTGTTACTCTCAAACATCAAACCATATGCCCCCGCTACTTCCAAAACTGTTTTTAAAAAAAGATTTACTTATTTTAGGGGAGAGAGAGAGCATATGTGAGTAGGAGGAGGGACAGAGGGACAGGAAGAGGGAAAGAGAATCCACAGGCAGACTCCCCACAGAGTGTGAGGCCCCACACAGGGCTTGATCCAAGAGTCATCTGCTTTAAGTGAATGAATCACCCAGGCGCCTCCTCTACTACCAAACTCTTAATCTCAAATCTTAGTAACCATTTAAACCATGCTTCTCAATGCAGGCTACAATTGAAAATTACTTGGAAATTTTATAAAACCTATCAGTGCCCCAGCCACATCCTACACTGGTTGAGTCTGAAACTCCAAGTGCAGGGCCTTGATATTAAAAATGACTTTAAGATTCCCCAGATAATTCTAAGAACCACCCAAGACGGCAAAACACTGGAATATGACAATAACCACCCATTCTGCCGATGTATCCAGTGAAGGTCATACTCACTGTAAACTTTATCTGGCTGTGATGTCTGTGCTAAGAAAATCAGATATAGAAACATCATTAAAAAAAACAACAGACAGGGAGCCTGGGTGGCTCAGTCAGTTGGGCATCTGCCTTCAGCTTGGGTCATGATCCCAGGGTCCCAGGATCAAGCCTCTCTTCAGGCTCCCTGCTCGGTGGGGAGTCTGCTTCTCCTTCTCTCTCTGCCTCCTCCCCCCGCTCATGCTTTGTCTCTCTCTCTCTCTCTCTCTCTCTCTCAAGTAAATAAATAAAATCTTCTTTAAAAATTATCAAGGTAATTCTTCCCTTTAAAGGAGATTTATTTCTCTTTCCAATATGGTATTTTTTACTGTTTTCTTAAATAACTGTTCTCTCTCAATTAAAAACATGTTTCAATTTATTCAGCAACCATTTAGAAAGTGAAAGCCACAGACTGGGAAAAATATTTGCCACCAGTATCTATATACCTGACATATATACATCTAACATAGATATATATCTGAGATATATATATATGTCAAATGATTCATTATTATGCAGAATATATAAAGAATTCATAATAATTATTTTTTTAAAAAATACAAAACACCCAACTTTAAAAAATGGGCTAAAGATTTTAGACACCTGACAAAAGATATCCAAATAGCCAATAAATATATGAAAATATCCTCAATATTATTATTGCATTAGGAAAATGTAAATCAAAGCCACAATGAAATGTGAAATTAATAAAGTGATATGTGAAAGAATGAAGTAATTAGAATAGATGTTATTATTAACAATCATTAAATGCAAATTAAGCCCAGCAGAATATCTAAAATTAAAAAAGGCAGGGGTGCCTGGATGACTCAATCAGTTGAATGGCCTACTCTTGGTTTCATCTCAAGTCATGATCTCAATGTAGTGAGACTGAAGTGCATTTTGGGGCTCTGTTTGAAGCTTCTCTCCCTCTGTCCCTTCCTCCACTCATGTCCCTCTCTCTCTCTCTCTCTCAAATGAATAAATGAATCTTTAAAAATTAATAAAGTTGAAAAAGACAGACAGTACTGGGTGTTGGTGAGTATATGAGTATACAACCATTGCTAGCAGGAGTATAAAACAGTCAATTTGGAAAAGTGTTTGGCAGTTTCAAATAAAGGTAACATACACCTACCACATGACTTAATTATTCCACTTGCATGTACATACCCAAGATAATTGTATGTGTATCCACAAAAAGCTGTATACAAAGATGTTCCTAGGGGCTTTACTCATACTTCCTGGCAGTATTCAATTGTTTGGCAGTTTCATACAGTCAACATACACCAACCAACGACCCAGGAATTCACTCCTGCATATACCAGAGAGAACTGAGTGTAGGTGTTTACAAAAAAAAAAAAAGTACAACAATTTTCACAGGAGATTTATTCATATAATCAAAACCTGAAAATAACCCCAAATGCTCATCAATACAAGAGTGAATAAACATTTTGGTATATTTATATGATGGAATACTACACAGTAATACAAAAAGAAAAACCTACTGATATATGGGATGACATAAATGAATCTCAAAAACATCATGCTGAGTGAAAGAAGCCAATTCCCCTTCCTGCCAAAAAAATACACACTATATGGTTCCAGTTACATGAAGTGAAAAAACAAACAAAATTAGGGTATGGTTAATGAAATCAGAAAAGTGTTTTTTTTTCTAGCAGAAAGGAGACATTGATTGGCAATAAGCAGAAGGACATTTCCTAGAGGGATGGAAATTCTATAACAATTGGGGTAGTGGTTACCAGAGTGTGTATGTGGCTTGAAATTCATCAGGCTACACATTTAAGACTTAACGAATTTTAATGTTACATGCACTGAAATTATACTCCAGTAAATACGTATTTAACAAATATTTACCAAGGTTCTGTTATGTGCCTGGACATGTACAAGGCATTTAGAATTCAAAGAGGAATGAGATAGGAAGGGTACTTCTCCCTAGAAGGGATGTTGGCATTTTAGGCAATGTATTGATAATAACCTTCTCTTTCTCTCCTGGGCTCACAATTAAAGAAAGTAAGGAAGGTAGGAAGGAAGAGAGAGAGAGACAGAAAGAGGGAGAGAGAAAGAAAGGAGAAAGAAAAAAGGAAGGAAGAAAGGAAAAAAAAGAGAAGGAAGAAGGAAGAAAGGAAAAAAGGAAAACAAAAAAGAAGGACAGGGACTTACCGGTATCAGAATGTCAACATTGTTACTGACATAAGGACTGGAGAAAATGCCTCTAGACTTATCATCCAAATTTACACATGAGTTGGCAGTCCTTGGACTCCCAAGAGTCCATCCAAGGAGAAGTTTGTGTCCAGAGATCAGACTTCCCAAGATTGCTAGCTTCACATCCTGACATTGTGACATGGATGGACTTTGAGGACATTGTGCCAAGGGAAGTAAGTCAGCCAGAGAAAGAAAAATATACTGAGTGATCTCACTTATATGTGAAATCTCAGAAACCTGAACTAGAAACAGCAGAGCGGTGGTAACCAGAGGCTTGGGGGAAGGGGAAGTGGGGAGTTTTTTGGCCAAAGGGCACACACTTCTAGTCATAAGATGAATAAGTTTTGCGGATCCAATGAACAGCATGGTGATTATAGTTAATAATACTGTATTACATACTCAAAAGTTGCTACGTGAGAGATCTTAAGTGTTCTCACCACAGGGGAAAAAAAAAGGTAATTATGTGACACGATGAAGGTATTAGCTAACCGCACAGTGGTAATCATTTTTACAATATTTAAGTGCACCAAATTAACACGTTGTATGCCTTAAACTTACACAATGTGTATGTCAATTATATCTCAATAAAGCTGGGGGTAAAAAAAAAAAAAAGATTCCTGGCTTCTCAAGATGGCTGCAGAGTAGACCCACTTCCCAAGACTGTTGGCTCAGGGAATGGTAATAGAACAAGAGTGAATCTCTAGTGCTTTTGAACTTGCAGTAGATTAGCTCCACTCAATTGAGAAACAGAGGCCAGTGGATGTCACCCACCAATCAGGTAGGTCAGTCCTCCTCCATGGAGAGGAGTAAGTCAGGAGTGGGAAGAGAGGCTGACTGTACAGTCCAGCAGAAGATCATCCAAGTGAAAACATGAGGCCAGAGAAGGGCAGGATCACCCAACAACCCCCCAAAACAAGGAGATAGACATATAAACAAGCAAGCACAAAATGTTTTATAGATGATAACAACAAGTTCACAACACGTACGGAAGAGAATGGTGTACTCTATTGGGAGTGAAAGTCATAAAAACTTCAAAGAAGGAGAAAGACAAGCTGACTTTGAAAGACAAGAGGTGGAGGGCCTTCTCAGGCAGAGTTCTTCCAGAACATGAGAAGAGTCATGAAGATATGGCGTGGTGTGACACACCCAAAGAACTTTGGGGACTAGGTAGTTGGTGTAGCTGCTTGCTGAGAAGAGTGTGGCAAGAAATGAGGCTACATGACAAATGTCTTTGGAGGCTGGGCTAAGGATTTGGGGATTTATTTCCAAGTAATAGAGATGATCCTATAATGAGATTCCTATTTTTAGATGGTTGCATACAAGATGGAAGGTAAGTCTGAAGCTCAGGATTATAGTCAAGGAGAGAGACGCTGAGGATCTGACATCTCTGAAGGAGATGGAGAATCCAGGGAAATGACTGAAGGGAAAGATAGAGTTCAGCTTGCGAAGTGTTGAGTTTGAGAGATTTATAGGACCTGGGCAAGTCTCTCAAAGGCAGCCTGATGTATCGCTCTGTAGCTAAGGGGGAACACTGAGGCTGAATGTATAGATTTACAAGTGGTCCAAATGGCTACCGCTATGCCTAGACAGAGTGAAAATAGAAAAGCACTCCCCATCCAGGTGGAGGGTTCTCTATTTCTACCTGCCCTCTGTCTCATGAGTTGTGTTGTCTCTTGTGGGAAGACTTTACCTTCCCATCCCACTGGTGTCATGCTGGGCCATGTGACTTGCTTTGGCTGATGGAATGGAATGCATGCTGCACTCAGAAAGCTCTAGAAACTACTCTATGTTTCTGTAAACTCTCTTGCTTGATTCCTTGTGTCACAAGGTTGACACCTGCCAAACAGGGGCTGATTTTCTAATTGACATCTGCAAATGAAGAGGAACAAGACTGAGAAGAGTTCTAGTCTCCTCGCTGTCTGGAGTAGAGCAGACAGTGAGGCAGAGGTGTGCATGACCCTCAGCTGACATTTGGCATGGGTGAGATTTAAACTGTTTTTGTTGTAAGCCGTTGAAGATTTGGGTCATTTATTATTGCAGCAAAACTGGCTAATACCCATTCTCACCTCTCACATCTTCTTGAATCTACTACAATGTAAGTTCTAAGAAGGCACAGACATGATTTTGTTCACTATTGCTTTCCCTGAGCCCCCAAATGGTGACTGGCACATAGTAGTTGCTCAATAAAACCTGTTGACTGAGCTGTCTCCTCTAACATTCCTTGACTTCCCCTTTTTCTCAAGTGACAACCTTGTTTCTTTCATTTCACTGAGAAAATTAAGAAATCAGAAGACTCATCTTACCTCTCACCACTATATTTATCAGCAGACCTACCTCTGCCCCATTATTCACTATTTCCTACTTGTAATGGAAGCACTATCTATGCTGATATCTCAGGCTGGTTTTTTTGGTCAAAACATCGAATCCTCTGGTCTTTCTCTTACTCGAAAACGTTGTGCCTACAATTCTCTCTCTCTTTCTCTCTCTCTCTCCCACATTTTCATCAGCATACTACTATACTATAATGACTTTCTTCTTAGAAAACAAAATCATTTTTAAAAAGTCAATAATTGCCAGGGTCTAGGGGGAAGGAAGGCATGAATAGGCAGAGCATATCATTATACATTTGTCCAAATCCCCAGAATTTACAACCCTGACAGTGAACCCTAATATTAACTATGGACTCTGAGTGAGGATGACATGTCATTGTAAATTCATCAGTTGTAACAAATGTACCACTCTAGTGGAGGATGTTGATAGTGGAGGAGGTTGTGTGGGGGGGAAGTGGGCAAGGGGTAAATAGGACATCTCTGTACCTACTACTCAAGTTTTCTGTGAACCTAAAACCACTTCAAGAAATAAAATCCACAAAAAATCAACTCACTAGCCCCCACAATGCCTTCCAGCTACTGGTTTATTCTTTGTTTTCCTTTAGAGCATGATTTTTCAAATGAGTTATCTATCAATAGATCTATGACAAAGGAAGCTAAAGCATACAATGAGGACAAGAAGTCTCTTCAAAAAATATTGTTGGGAAAACTGGTCAGGTACATACAAAAGAATGAAACTGGACCACTTTCTTACACCATACACAAAAATAAACTCAAATGGATTAAAGACCTAAACATAATACCTGAAATCATAAAACTCCTAAAAGAAAACACTTGGTTATCAGCCTTTGCAATATTTTTTTCTGGACCTGTCTCCTCAGGCAAAGAAACAAATCCAAAACTAAACATTTGGGACTATATCAACTAAAAACCTTTTGCACAGCAAAGGAGACCATCAATAAAATGAAAAGGCAACTTACTGAGAAAATATTTGGAAATGGTATATCCAATAAGAGGTTGATATCCAAAATATAAAAAGAACTCATACATTTCAACACCACAACAAAACAAAAACTAAATAATCTGATTAAAAATTAAAAGACCCAAATAGAAATTTTTCAAGGAAGACATACAAATGGCTAACAGACACATGAAAAGATGCTCAACATCACCAATCATCATGGAAATGCAAATTAAACCACAATGAAATATCACCTCACACTAGTCACTAGTATCAAAAGAAAGAGAACGAAAGAAAGAAAGAAAAGAAAAGAAAAGAAAAGAAAAGAAAAGAAAAGAAAAGAAAAGAAGGAAGGGAGGAAGGAAGGAAGGAAGGAAGGAAGGAAGGAAGGAAGGAAGGAAAGAAAGAAAGAAAGAAAGAAAGAAAGAAAGAAAGAAAGAAAGAAAGAAAGAAAGAAAGAAAGAAAGAAAGAAAGAACAAGCGTTGGTGAGGATATAGAGAAAAGAGAATCCTAAAAAAAAAAAAGAGAGAATCCTTGTGCATTGTTAATGGGAATGTAACCTGGTGCAGTCACTGTGGAAAACAGTATTGAAGTCCCTCAAAAACTTAAAGATAGAAATATCATATAATCCAGTAATTCTACTTCTGGATAGTTACTCAAAGAAAACAAAAACACTAATTTGAAGGGATATATACACCCTCATGTGTATTGTAGTATTATTTACAATAGAAAGATACGGAAGCAACCTAAATATCCATCTATAGATGAATGGATAAAGAAGATACAGGGTGTGTGTGAGTGTGTGTGTGTGTTACATTTAATGGAACATTGCTCAGCCATTAAAAAGAATGACATCTTGCTGTTCACAAATGGATGGGCCTAGAGGATATTAAGTGAAATAAGTCACACAGAGAAAGAAAAACACCATATGATCCCACTCATAGGTGGAATCTAAAAAAAAATACAAAAACAAAAACAAAAGAAATGAACAAACAAACCAATGGGGGTGGGGAACAGAAACAGACTCACAAATATAGAGACCAAACTGGTGGTTGCCAGAGGGGAGGAGGTGGGGATAGGTGAAATAGGTGAAGGGGACTAAGAGGTACAAACTTCAAGTTACAAAAATAGTTATGGGGATGGAAAGCATGGCATAGGGAATACAGTCAATAATACTGCACTAACCTTGTATGATGGCAGATGGTGACCACGGTTATAGTAGTGAGCATTTTGTAATGTATAGAATTGTTGAATCACTATATTGTATGCCTCAAACTAATACAATATTGTATGCCAACTACAGTTCAAATTTTTTATCAAAAGTTGTTTATCTCTCACCTACACAACATTCACTTCAACACCAATTACCATGGCCAGAATAGAATTCTTGGCTTCACCCGTCCCTCATAACCCAGAGCCATCTTCCACTCATCTTGCCTCTCTTAGTAAATGGCGACATCTTTCACTGAGTATTCAAGCCAAAGATCTGAGTCATACTTGATTCTTCTATTTTCCTTATGTCCCTGACCCAATCTATCAAGCAAGTTCTGTGAGTGCTCCTTTGAAAATAGATACCCCAAATGGACACTTCTCACCAGTTCCACCGCTATCATGTCAGGCCAAGCCACCACAGTCTGTCCACTTGGACAACTGCAATAATCTGATCACTTTGCTCCTTCACTCTCGGCTTTCTCATAGCTTCCATCAATTCAAAATAATATCCCCAACTCTGACCTGGTCTATAAATCATTAAATGGTTCAGCCCCTCCCTACTTTTTTAATCTGCATCTCTTTCCTCTGTCCTCTGGCTTGTTCACTCACACTAGCCAGATTGTTGATCCTAGAACACCAAGCTCATGCTGCCACTGGGATCCTGTTCTTCCGAATATCTACATGGCTGTCCCCTTCACTTACCCAGGACTCTGGACAAGTGTCGCCTCTTCAGATGGGCTTTTCTTGACCTCCCCACCTCAAGTAGCATCCTGTCCAGTGCCATTCTGGCGTACTTTACTTACCTGTATTAGTTTTCTTTGTAACACCTACCCCATGAAACACTACACTATCTATTCGTTTGCTTGCTTATTGTCTATCTGCTTCACCAGAACTTAAGCACCACAATAACAGCAAAGATTTTCTGCTTTGTTTCTGCTATAATGCCAGTGCCATGTGGCTGGCACATAAATTGTAGTGGAAACAGAGTACCAAAAATGAGCTCATCAGAAGATGAAGAATTTCTTTCTTTGTATAAAACAGATAAGTTACCAACATGAGGAAATATTGGTAATAACAGGAGATGTGAGTTTTATCAGAAAAAGACAGAGAAGTGAGAAAAGTAGGATTTAGTCCTTGTTTACAGCATGGATGAAATCAACCTAATCTCAACAGATCTCAATATCTTCATTTATCAACAAGAAACAGAATATTCCACAACAGATTGGGGAGAAAAAAAAAGGAAATAACTCAAACAAAAAGTTTTGAGCTTTTTCCAGAAGAAATGTATTTCACCAATTCGAGGTATTGTTAATACCCCATCTGGTCATGACTGATGGAATAGATTTTTGGATTTCACGAATTTAACAACTTGCTAATGTCACTTCTATGTTTTTTCTTTGTTCTGTTTTAATCCTCCAGGTTCATATTGAATACAAAATTTGCCTATCATAAAATAATCCTCTTGCCCCATGACCCAGAATGTCTTTGGTTTTGATTTTGCTTACCATTTTTCTTTATTTTTTGTTTTGTTTCATTTCCTTTTCTCAAGCTCTGAAACTAGAAGTTGCTAGAAATAATTGTAGGGAAAGTTGTGAGTTTTCATGAAAGGGTAAAGTTGCTCAGAACATTAAGTAAGCAAAATATTATTTCTCCATTCTTACCCGCTCAGTTTCTGGAGATCCATTGGCTCTTAAGGAGAGCAGGTCTAGAGCCAAAGAGAACACACTCTGTTCCTAAAACAAAGGAGCTTACATCAGAGAGCTAATTGCAACCAATTCTCTGGATTCATGCCTAAGGGATACTGACCATCTTTCTTACTAAAACTGAAGGTGTGAGTACCATCAAACCCTTTGTAGCCTATTGCATAATTGTGGACTCAGATACACACAATCAAATGATTTCTCCTCAAATCTAGTTCCTTAAAGTAAAACCTCTAATGAAAACCAGTTAAGGCTAATACCATATTGATCTTGTCTCCCAAACCAGAGCTCTAAAAGGACTCTCCACGTAATCATTCATTCAGCAGATACTTACTGAATACCTGTTATGCACAAAGTAGTACATGAGGCACTAGGAATAAAAAGGTGACTTAGAGGCATTTCCTGTCTTTAGAAACACGTAGAGGGGTGCCTGGGTGGCTCAATCGGTTAAGCATCTGGCTCTTGGTTTTAGCTCAGGTCATCATTTGGCAGTTGTAGGATCAAGCCCTGCATTGAGCTCTGTGCTCAGTGCGGAGTCTGCTTCAGATTCTCTCTCACTCTCCCTCTCTCTCTCTCTCAAAAAAAATGAAATCTTTTTTTTAAAAAAGATAAAAAAAGGAACACATAGAGTCTGGTTGGAATGATCAGATGTTTCCAGAGACATGTAACACATTATAAATTTGGAAATGCCCTGAGAGTGATGGAATAGTGACACTATTTAAGGTATCTAGACATGACACCATCCCTAATTAATCGTGTGACTGTGGGTGTTTCATAGCTGCAATGATACTCAATGTCTTCATCTGTAAACTGGAAATTATGATAATGCACTGGCCTTATCCAGGTGCTGTGAAAAGGCAACGAATGAGATAATACATATGAAATTCTTAACACAGTGCTTGCCATGTAGTGTGTGTTTAATCAATGGCAGTGATTATCATGGCCACTGAGATGCAAAGGAGAGATGAGGATACATCTAGGATACAGGGAAAAGGTGAGATTTCCATTAGGAGGTAACATTTGAGCTGTATCTTAAAGAATCAGTTAGATTTGGACTTGGGCATTTAGCAGAGAGAACTAAGGAAAGAGGAAGTCGTGTTGCAGTAAGGTTAGTGAGCAGTTGATGATTTTTGTTTATTGCTCATTTGTCTGTAGCAAAGCCAGCAGGAAGGAGAATAGTGGAGAATTCCTGTTGAAGAGCTAGGTTAGGGCAGATTAGGAAGGATCTTGAAAGCCAGGCTGATGAATCTGGGCTTAATCCAAAGACATTATGGATTCCGAAGACTCTAGGTTTGGGGTAAAGGAAGGGAAAAATGACTACACTTCAAGAAAACTAAACTGGAAGCAATGGAGAAGAATGATGGAGGAGACAGCATGCCCACTTCACATAAATCCCGACAGTCCCCTAGTTCTAATACAGCCCCAGGATCTGCTCCAGGCAGCCGTTAGTAATTGAGCAATGCTGGCGTGAAGGATGAGATGGAGGATTATCCATCCCTGAACTAGAGCCACGATGGAAGAGATGAGGGAGCTTTTGCTGGTATCCAGCTAGCAAATACACGTCTCAAATGGAAAGAGGGAAAAGGCACCTAACTTTCTGGCCATCTCTGTGAGATCCAACAGGACTAGTCATCTGAAGCTGCAAAATGATGGCAGGGTCAACTTTCACCTGTTACAGATGGAGGGCTCAGTTTTTGATTCATTCAAACCAACTGTTCCCTCCCAGTATCTTAGAGGCAGGGCAATTCACAATAGTCAAATGGCTCCTTGGAAACCAGACATATGAGGAGGGTAGTTATTCGATTCACAGTGGATTTAGTTTTTCCATGGTGCCCCTGCGCCCCATCTAGTAAAATCTGGTGGAAATTACAAACTGTAAAAATTCAGCCCTCTATCACAATAACAGGATGCACCTGTAGATTTCATAGAATTAGCAGCAGCATTCTCTCAACACCAGTTTGAGAGAAATAAGACTTTGCATAGCACCAACTGGGGCAAAATCTGAAGTAGTATGACATACCTCTCAACGATGAAAGGTGTCACAGCAGAGCAGACTCCACATCTACCACCCACTCAACAAACGTGTGCTGAAGACCTCCACCCCCGGCTTCCCTTGTGTTGGTTGATTTGCTATTTGGGGGATTATCAATTTAACAAATGTGTTTGCAATTGGTTGGGGGCCTTTCTGCTCCCAACCCTATAATTACATTGTGGGCTCTTGGTGAGCAGGAACCCTAGTTTTCTTGGTCTTTGCATCTTTCCCTGGACTGAGTGCTTTGTTCCTGGGTTCTCAATCTGATTCCTTGAATTAAACCTTATTGAAGGATGCCCCCAAGAGCACGTATGCTGTATGGAAAAAACTAAATGGCGGGACCTTGAATGGAGATTTCAGGCCCGTATCTAGAAGATGAAGGTCAGAAAGGCCTGGGGCACCACAGACTTAGGAAAACAGCCTCTTCCTGAACCTAACAAAAACATGAGCTATGTAAACAATCGGCTCTCTGCAGCACCCCTGGTCATTTGACTGCCTAGAGTCCTCCTCTCTCTGGATTCTGACTCTGAGGCCACAGCTCTGCAAGCGTGCTCTGCTAGGAGTGTGAGATGAGAGAGTGGGGCCGCTTTCATGTGGTGCAGCTGGCAAAGGCAGGGCAGGCCTGCATGCTCAAAGGATCCCTGCAGAACCCCAGTCATTTCTCTTGTCAAGAGCTCATTTCTTTCTTTCTCTGAGTAGATTGTGAGCATCCTCAGAGCGAGTCTGAATTTCTTAGATTGTCCCCAGATCCTAGCACCATACTTTAATCGCAGGTTTGCAGGCAACATTTGCTGAGGGGTGACTTGACAGAAATGAAATTCCTTTATCTGAGTTTTGCCCTCTCCCTTCCTGAGACTCACCTGTTGACGTTAGTCCACTACGAAATGGTGAAGAGGAGAGCAGCAGGGGAGAAGAGGGAGAAATCCTGGGATTCCTGAGCTCATGGGCCTTCTCTCTTGCCCCTGGTTCACAGAGGAAGCTGTGTTCAGCATTTTAACACACCCTCAAAGTGAAGTCAACTCCAAAAGGCAGGAGCAAGAAATGGGAATTTTATTTATTTATTTATTTATTTATTTATTTATTTATTTATTATTATTTTTTTTTACTCAAGACTTTTGTGGAAGTGTTGGGGGAAGGGGTTAACATTGCAGAGCAAATTGCAAACTATTATTTGCCAATGATCTTAAAAATCCCTTTAAGCTCTCTATTATTTCCCCCAAAGTTCCCCTTAGTTTTTCCCTCTCTCCTCACCCCTTCTCTGTGCTGTCATCTCTACTTCTCCATTGCCAATTCACCATCTCTTTTTCCACTATAAAGCAATTTTTCTCACCCTTGACATGTCTAATGTGCATGCTCATGCCCACCCTATTGACTCTGCCTATTCTCTGTGGAGAACTGGTGACACCATCCTCCACAAATAGGAGTCAGCAAGCTGTGGTACCTCGTCCACCTATGAAGTTTACCATCCCTCACTGTTGTCACTTCTTTCTTATCTCTTTCTTCCTTATCTCATCCTTTCCCCTTACTTTTTATTTCTGCTCTCAAGCATTCAAGATGCAGCTCTTTTATCTCCTTTCAAAGGAGAATCTGTGCCACTTGGGACAAGGGTCTTTGTTGAAAGGACCAGCAAAATGACAAGCCATAATGGTAAATGAGGGGAAAATGAAAGAAGGTGACAGATTTCTCACCACATCTTTTCCCTTCACCTGCTCTTCCTTTACCCCCTTTCTCTGCATCGAGACTCTTAGAAATAGTTTCTGCTATAAGCTAACTATTCATTAGTAGGGTGATGGAAGAGATGCGGGAACCAAGGGTTTAGGATAGTCTGGATGATAAATGCCAAAAACAGAGTTCCTGTCTTCAAGGACCACCCAATATACTGGGAATGAGAGAACAACCAAAACTGAAGGACTAGCTCTTGTCCATTAATGGCACCACCTTTCTGCCCCTCACCTCATCTTAGCCTCAGGCACCTGGATTTAACCACCTGTTGTCTCCTCCCATCTGCCCTTGCTGGCCTCTTCATTCTGTGTCCACTAGCGTCTTCACCAGGGAACGTTCAAGGAAGGGAAAAGATGAGATCTAAATCAGTGAGTTTTTACTCTACCAAAGTTTACAACCGCCATTCTTTACTTCTTGCCCCTGTATACCAGGTAATAAAACTGCATTTTTCCTTTGCAAGATATCCTGACATCGTTCCTCCTTGCCATTCCTGTTTGTATCAGTTCATTCAGGTCCTTATTATTTCATGCCTGGGGAATATCATAGCATCTCGGTACACCCAGTCTCCCCTGCACCTTTAATCTCTCCTGTTTGCTGCCCCAGCTCAGGCATCGCTTGGATTGTGCCTGCCCTTGCTTTGATATCTTTAGGGATTAAAATTCAGATATCTTATATTGTCCATCATGGTCCACCTCAGTTTGAATCCAACTGATATTTCTACCCACAGCTTCCACTATCTGTCTACCTGGCTCTGCTTCTGGCCAACTGCAGACCATCCCTTGTTACCTAGGCATGTCCACCTACCAAGGCTGCACTTATTCCTCAAGGACCATTTTTAGACCTTTCTCCATCATAACAACCCACTAAATTTTCCCTTCCTGGCTTTCTGTTTTTCTTCTTATCATGACCATTTGTATTTATCATTTTTTACCATTAGAAAACCATCTCTCAAGCCTAAGATAAGGCAGACTGGATCAGAAATTTGCTGTCTGATGTAAGGAACAGTTTCTTCTGGGAAGTACCAAGCTTTTCTGGTAACAGGGTTGAGCAATTTCCTGATAAACTGAGACTCAACTTGCACAGTTGACCGTCTGTCCTGTGAGGAACTTAGCTGCCTTTAACCAAATGTTCCTTTCTTGGGCTGAATCTATCAATGTTATCTACACTTTCTTAAAAAGAAAACAAAACAAAACAAAACCCTCTAGTAGAACAAAAATCTTTGAACTGGACTCACTGGAAATTACCTCCTTGCAGCAGGCTTGAGACAAAATTTTGACATGTACTCACAAAAAATTTATCTGTAATTGCTTTACCATATGCTAGTTATATTTTATGCATAATTGTCTTCACAAATAGCAGTATAACAGCATTTAAACAGTGCATTACAATACAGCATGGCAGGTACTATGACAGTGGTAGATAGGATTAGAAACGGCCTCCTGGAGGAAGTGATACTCAAGTGTCTTTCCGTCTCAATTATAAATTCATCAAGCACAACAGCTTTGGTATATAGAGCGTCAGTGTGAGATTATGTATAATTCATGACAAAATGGTTCTGTGACCTTCCCCTATCCCTAGATCTTCAGTCTCTGCATACTGCAGTGTGACATCAACTAGAAAGCTCAAGGTCAGGAAACAAGGGCTGAAAGTTCACTCAGTGCAAATTGTAAAAGTCAACTAAGTTCTTTGTTTTATATTAGTCCATCTGAATACTGAGAGTTGGTTGTCTTACTTTGTCAGAAAAATTGTGGGGGCTTTGTGATATAGTATTATCTTGAAACTTTCCGTTAACATGAATTTAAATATTTTATAAATACAATCAATTACTTAAAGGTATCTTTTTTTGTACTGCTTTTCTAGTGGACCTACTTGTTCCTTTGCTACTTGACCTTCACCATCTTGTTTCAAATGTCAAGATATGTTTATATGAAACTTTAATATTAGGAAGAAACTTCAAATTATGTCAGACAATGGAATCATTTAGCTAGACTTATGGTTTAAAGCAAAATGGCAGAACCTCCATATTTGGAAAAGATAAGGTAAAAGCATTTTTGCTTAGAAGCTCATAAAATGCTGTTTTTTTCCCATTGGTGAGTTATGGTTGTTCTTACATGATTCGAAAATTGTTGAGCCATTCCTAAGCAAGCCTGCTGTCCAATGGGAAATCACTAATGCAGGAATGTGTGACGTTTGCTCTGTCCATTGAGCACAATTATATTAGTCAGGGTAAGTCAAGCTGCTGTAACAAAAGACCCCACAATGATGTGGCTTAATGTGAAAAAATGTTTACTTATATATAGCAGTTTGAGGTACATACACCTGGTCATATGTAGCTGTGTCCAGGCATTCAGTAGCCTGGTTGGAGCACAGTACTGGCATTTTCAATACCCAGCTTCCAAGATTACTCTGGTCACATCATTCCAGTCAGCAGGAAAGAAGAAATGCCAGGGTTTCCAGTAAAACTAATGAGGTGGAAGTCCGAAACATCATTTCCACTAACGTTTCTTGGCAAGAACTTCATCATAGAATCATAGCTATATGGGATGCTACGGAGTGTACTCTATTCATTTGCCCAAGAAGAAAGGAATAATGATTCTGGTGAACTGCTAGAGGTTTCCATCACACTGTCATGTTGTGGTTGTCAATTTAGTGGTCTCTGGACTGTCATGTAACTTGAATTTTAATTTTATCATGTGTTTCTGATATTACTCAGTTTGGTGAATACCCAATATTTATACTGCAGAGTCAGTTCTGTGACTAAAATAATTTTACATGGTTTTCCAACTGGGACTGACATGAGCAAGTAACGAGTCCTAACATTCCCAAGAGAAAGTGAAAAAATGCAACCTGAAATTTCCTGAAAATGGAGAAGTGAGCTTCTAAAGGCAAATCAGCTGATAATTTTTTTCTGAGCAGTGTGCAATTTCGATGCTTCTCTCTCTCTGCCAACATACCAATGTAAGATAGGGTATAAGGATTGTCAAATGTGGCCTCTGATAGAGGATCTACCTAAGATCATGATTCCAACACTCCTCATAAAAATTACTATTATATGGTTTAAAAGACCCCCTGAATCGCTATTTTCATTTTAATAATTTGTATACCAGGCGCCTGGATGGCTCAGTCGGTTGAGCAGCCGAGTTTTGGTTTCAGCTCGGGTCATGATCTTCATGATGAAGTTCTTGCCAAGAAACATTAGTGGAAATGATGTTTCGGACTTCCACCTCATTAGTTTTACTGGAAACCCTGGCATTTCTTCAGCTCCTGAGATCAAGCCCCACATCTGGCTCCAGGCTGAGTGTGTAGTCTGCTTGAGATTCTTTCTCTCTCTCTCTCCCTTTGCCCCTCTCCTCACTGGCACACACATGTGCTCACTCTCTCTCTCTTGAAATAAGTGAATCATTAAAAAAATATTTGTATACTTTTTTATAATAAAAGTGAAAAAAGATATTTAATATACTTTATTAATATTTTATTACTTTATTACTAATAAAATAAAATAGATTTAGCTCTCCTAATCATTATGAGGAGGAGCTGAGGGAGGTTCTGTTGTAAAGCAAAAAAAAAAATCATGCTTCAAATTTGGTTATTTTATAAAGAAATTAATTGATTTGTGAGATTAACTTTTGCTGTCTTCTTTAACCCAAATGTACCTTATGAGTCCTGGTTAGTATTTCTTTGATCCTCAAACAATTGGTAAACAAATATCATTAAGTTTAATTTTACTTTAATTCATAAAAGAAAAAGAAACTGACATAAAATTGAAGGTATTAGTAAACTAGGTATTTTTCACTTTCCATCAAGAAATGTTAATTCCTAAGACCTTTCTAGAGGTTAAGAAAAACATGAAGGTCACTAAAAATCTTGGAGGTAATTGTGGTTTTATTTGCTTCTTTATTACATAGATGCTTACTCTTTGAGCTTGTCTGGATTTCACATCCCGTGGCCCTATTTTCCTTTTACTACTTAATCTTGCTGCTAGCCACTAGCTTTCCTCTTTTCCTTCCTTTTTTTGAAAAATTCAGCCCTAAAATTTTCAGGCAGAGCAAAGCAAGGGAGACAAAAGCAGTTTCTGGTGGAAGGTGATACAGTAGCCCAGAATCGTGGTGGGGTCACAGCCCAAAGGTAGTGAAGAAGGTGTCTCCAAGGGGATGCTGTCTGGAATGAGGAGTCAGGGTCTAAGCAGAGTGGAACAGGGGTCCCTACAGGGAACAGCCCAGTGGGGGGAAGTCAGAACCTGATCACTAAAGTGATCACTAAAGTATCGACGGGCAATGGAACATCCCCCAGCAACTACTGTTACATAGTTTATTGGGAGGAGATTTTTTTATGGTACTTACAATTTTTCTCGAAGTTTGTTTCAAAATTATACAATAATAACTACAGCTAGCAAAAAGCTCCAGTTTAATCAGTGGGACAGGCTCTTGGGATAACAGGAATTGTCACACTCATGCATACAGTTGAAAATGTTTCCAGCAGTGAGATTAAGCCTGCTCTGGAATCAAAAAATAATCTTGTCACACTTTGATAAGTGTCTCCCTCCCAGAAAGAGATTGGTTGACTATTTTTCTCTGCAAACTCTGGTACTCAGCTTGGAAACTGCTCTTAGTTCATTTGCAGAATTCCAAGGCTCTCTTCAGAGGCAGTTGCTTTTCCAAGAGAATGTCAGGGGTAGAGATAATACATAGTAGAATCATGAACCGCCTTGGTTTGGCCAGATGGTTTCCTTTTGCTTGTTCCCGAATATTTTAAAAATTGTGTTTTACTATACCTAGATGATGGCTAATAGACATGAATTTCCAGATAGCAAAACACAGTCAACCATTTCATGAAAAGCAGACATAACTGATAATTAAACAGGGAAGAAAGATTTGATTTTGAAAAAAAAAAAAAAGAAAAGCCCAAGTTTAAAACTAAAGCCCACTTTTAGTACAACGCACAACCCTTTAAGAGAGGCAAAATATCTTGTAAAATGACAAATCACATTCAGGCACCTGGACATCGTGGTGAAATAATTATGGCTACTACTGAATATAGATCTCGGGAGACAATTCATGAATTCTGAGTATGAGTCAGTCTTCTGCATCCTTTTCAATTACCTGAATATTGAGGACCCCACCATGGTCCCCCATCTCATCATGTGGCACCTGCTGACTCCTCCAGGAGCTGCAGGTCTGGGGAGAACCTCAATTTCACAGTGATGTCATTTATGAAACACTAAAATGAGACCACTGCCAAGAAGTGCTTGCTCACCCTCTTTCAGCAGCAGGGGAATCTCCCTTTCCTTTTCTGGGTGAAGCTGAAAAAGGATTCATAAATGAAGTCCATCCTTCTCACTAACCCCAGCCCACACCTCCCAGCAATTGAACTTGAAAAAAAACCTGGTTAAAACCACTTCCTATATTTGAGAGTAAAGGGGGTTAGGCACAATTTCCTGGCTGAACAAAGCAGCCTAATACTTATAGAGAACAACTCCAGACTGTCATAGAGACTGGAGGGACCACAGCAAAGATGACACCCCGAACGGACTGATATCCTTTCATCTCCCATCCTCCCAGCATAATGAAATCAAGAGGCTGGTAGCAAACTCAGCCTTCTGCAAAGAAACACTTTCTCTTCACTGCCCTCAAGAAGGCAGCTTATCCCACGTGCCAGGAAGATGGAGCCATGTTTGCTGATGTGGGGAATCCTTACATTCATCACAGTATCTGGCTACACGACAGGTAAGAGCTCACGGGTGCCCTCAGAATCTTGGAATTCTAATGGATATTACCTCCTCCCATCCACAGAATTGTCTGCGGGCAGGCGGGCCGGCGAGGGGGGCACCTAAGTAGAAAGTGCAGACAAAGGGGTTGAATCTTGAAGTCTACCCCTTGTCCGTGACCCACCAGGGCCCCATGTTATGCTTCAATCATCCCTGACCTACAAACAGAGCTTGAAATGGTGGGATCTCCTGCCACTCAAAGTCTTTTGACTAACTCTGGGGTGAATAGAGTGCCATGATATTTGAATGTTAACAGGATACTAATGAGCAGATTCCTCAAGAAGTTTTCTCTTATTTTTCAATGTATTCAGTTTTTCATGGCTTCTAATCAGCTGTAAGATAACAATAAAAATCTACTAGGTATCTCTCTAAGACCAGGATAACGTCCTGAGATGTCAGTAACTAATATAGGAAACACTGGGATAATTTAAGATCCCAAAGGAACTGTATGCTGTTTTTTCACTGCCTCAGGAAATAATACCCAGGATTCTCCTTCATGTACAATGTCATAGAAATTTTAGAAAGCATAAGCATACTCACTTTCAGAACCCTATTTTTTCTTATATTCTCATGTGTATATATGCATGTTATGTACACACATATGCAAATTTTGGATTTCATTCATACTTTCAAATGGGTTTTATCAAAGATGTTTTTTTTAACAAATAAGAAACCACTAACTTCTACCTCAAACCACCTTTCCTAATTGAGTGTGAATTTTCTAATAACGTCTTCCCTTGCTTACCCAGGAAGACAGATATCAAAGTCTATAATTTTATAGCCTTAATTTCTAGATGTATGATAATGCTAACTGGCCATAGGAAGATGTGTTAAGAAGTGAAACGTATTGATGCATATAAGGAGGATTACGTTGGGTTACGTTGGGCTGTGAACTGACCCAGGGGTAGGAATTTCTTCACTTTGGAGTTGAAGAGGGCATGACGGAAGGCTTATGAGATGATTTCTCTTTTAGCATGGTCTTTGCAAAGTGGGAGGATAGTCCAAGTTAGGACAGAAAAACCTTTACAATAAATCACGACCTATCTCTGGGAAACACATTTCAAGAAAACTTGTGTTATTGCTAGCCACTGGTGACTTATCTGAAGATATGAAACGTCTTGGTGGCAGTGTGACACGTGGAATATTACAAAGACTTTTCCATTCACTTGGGTCTCCAAAAATCTATTCAATACCTCTTAGTCCCTGTCTCAATACTGTAGGAAATATGAGAGTGAACAAGACAGTCTCAACCCTTAAGAGACATAACCTAGTAAGGGAGGGAAAGGCATGGGTATCATAACAGTACTACAGATTAGAATTTGATCAGATCTGTGTAAGCAGGACTAACAGAGAAGCTTCATGACAGGAGCATGCAAAAAGAGCCCTGAGAGACTAGTAAATTCCCCTAAGTAGACATTCCAGAAAGAAAGGTCTCTGTGAGCAAAGACACAGCAGAGCAGCAAGTGGTCTGCTGTGGCCCCAACACTGGATGGGCATGTGGGGACATCGAGGATCAAGTCTGGAAAGATAGGATGGGGCCAAATGAATGCTCCAAGGCCTTGGATAGAAGTTATAAATTTTGCTTTCATTTGGTAGTCAATGACTGACTACCAGAAGATAAAAATGACTGTTTATAGAGTACCTCCTATGTGTCAGACATGTAAGTGTTATTTTAATCTTCATAACTACTTCGCAGGGTGGATATCACAAACTCACTGGATGAAGAACCCAAAACTCAGAAGTCACACAGACAGGCACAGAGTTGGGATTCAAACCCAGGGCTCCCTGACTTACTCTCTTTCCATTCATTGCATACACTTCTATGGAGGTGACTCTGGCATAGAGTGAAGAAGGATCAGGTGCAAGGCCCCTAAATAGTCCAGTCAAAAGGCAAATGAGGACCCAGGTGGTGAAAGAGAGTGAAGTGGTTGAGTTTCTGGGATTAACATATGGTTTAGGAAACACCTCAGGGTAAGAAAGAATCTCATCTCAGACTTTTTCCTCCAAGAGGAGGAACCCAGTCTTAAAATAAACAAGACTTTTTATTCCTCAGGGGGGAGGTCTCTAACGAAATCAAACAGACTGTCAACAGATACAATTTCTAGCTGATTCATAAGGCAGATTTTCATTCTGAAAATTTCCAAAGCCACCAATTAAAATTGTGATGGGTTGCAGAGGATGTATTAGTCAACTTAGGTGTTTTTATTCTCTATATTACTGGGTCCTGGGATGTGGTTAAAAAGAGAATTCTCCTGATGTTACCAACATGGCACGTTAGCAAAGGCACCTTTCTCAGAATTATGGAAATTCTGAAAGCTTATCTATACTTTGATCATCTTTCTTTCATTCTAGGAATTCTGTGATCAAATCTTCACCCCCTAGACTGAAAAAAAAACAAAACCAAAAACCCAAAGTATGGAAACCCATTAAGATGATATTTTTGTCAAATTATCCCTTCTTGTAAAGATTACTGCCCACAGTGGAATTTCCCATCTTCTCATTTGTCATTAAAACCCAAAATGTTTGGGTTTTAATGTTTAAACTCTCCACACTTAATCATTCCACTTCTCTAGATCCCAAAGCATTATTATCATGGTTAATCTTGTTCATCTTTAAGATATGCCTTGGAGAGACAGGGCTTTGCTAATCTTAGAGAATATTTCATAGATCAGTTGCTACTTCCTTTAAAACAGCATGTCTTAAATAGGCAGTGCTGTATGTCACCTGCCCCTATGCTCCATTTTAGGTTTGAGAAAACCAAGGCACACAAAAAAAGTGACTTCACTCATGGTCAGAGGTACTAGTAAAGAATTGTTATTGATCTCTACAACTTGATTACTTGACCCCACTCATCTTAGATTTCTTATTTTATTATGAGATTTCCTTGGCTAAGTCTTGAGCATTCTGGATACTTCTTATAATGTCTTGTTAAAGCCATTCCTGTAACAGCTAGAGTCACCCTTGAGTCAGGCTATCCCTCAACACAGTGGCCATTCAAGTGAATTTCCCTGCTCCCCTCCTTGCCCAGGAGTCAGTAGAAACCTCAAAACTTAAGAATTCCCTTAGAAAGTAGGGTCTGTCACCTGAGGTCAGTGGAGAGAAGAATCAGGAGAAAACTGAACTTTGCAGGGAGATGAAAGTGGGTGAAGGCAGCTCCTCACAAATATTGTTGGAGGACTGAAGACAAGACATGAAGAGCACGACTTTTGACAAGTTGCTCTACCTCCCTGGGCCTCAGTTCCTCTCTGTAAAATGAGCAGGTTGATAGAAATGATTTTGAGACTCCTGTTGTTTTGTCAAAAATTCTTAAAAGGAAATAAAATAAGCTCTGCTTAAAAGGCATTTTCAAGCTGGGGTATTTTCAGATGAGAAAGTTTCCAGACTAAAGACATACACACAGGGTCTGGGTTAAAGAGACATTTAAGTGGCAGAGTACCAAAGCCTGACATCTCATTGCAGGTTATTTCCAACTCTTGAAAGGTACACCACTGCACTCAGGCACGACCCACTGCTTCCGTACATGCTGCAGTTGTGAGCATGAAGGCAAACACACCACCGAGTGCTGGTGAGGCACTCTACTGCTTGCCTGCTTCCTCAGGGAATCTTCATCCTCAAACAATTTCCTTGTTCCTCACAGGAGAGGTCTTACATGAGTGGGAAACTATTTCTCTTCTCTTTATTGCTGGCCATTCTCTGTGAGGAAAGGAAAGGTCTTCACTCAATTGATTGATTCAAAAGTTATAAGCCCTCCATCCCTGAAAATGTCCAAATTGAGGCCTTCTAGCTACTTCTAGAGGATGCCATTGAGAGGTGCACATGCTGGCCAGGAAGAGGGACAGGGTGGCATTCTGGCCTCTTTCCAATCTTCCCCCATGGTTGTCCTCTATCTCCTTCCAATCTCTATGTTTTACTTCCCCTTCTAGAAGATGAAATTAAAGATACGTGATTTTCTTTTTTTTCAAGTACAAGAGCACACATGGGTGCATATTTTTGGCTTTAGGAGAAATAGCACAATCCAGTCCACTGTCTGCCCCCTGCCCCAAACTCTGGGCAGTGGTGAGAAACAGAAAAGAAAAGGGGATTGGAACAGGAAGGCAACTGAGACTGGGTGAGGGGAAGCCTCTGAAAAGGTAGAACTTGAACCATAGGTTTATTTGTGTTCAGCGAGCTTCTAGTGGCCAAACATTTGGAGTAAAAAGTTCCTCTGCCTCTTTCCTCTCCACAAAGTCATGGGCTCCCTTTCTCTGGAAGTGGTTAAGTGGAGCCTCAATGAGCAGTTGTCAGATATGGTGCAGAGATTTCCCAAACCAGGCAGGAAGCTGAAGTGAGAGCCTCTGATCCCTTTGGACTTAGAATCTGTGACTGCTTCTCTCCAGGCTAACAATAAGTGCCCACCCCGGCATCAGTGTGTGGTCCACCTGGGGGCCCTCAAAAGCTTCTTGGGAGATGGTCTCTAAACTTCTTAAGATCCTTGTCTTTTGTTCAGCTCTTCATCTAGGCGAGGTGAGGAAAATTCAGAAACCCTTAAAGATCTTCCTCCTCACCTGTCTTCCTAATAATTAATTTCTTCAGGAAGTTATTCTTTGGTGGAGTCAGCCAGTGCCCCCCAGGTAGCATCAAGGGGGCCAAAAATAAATAAATAAACAAACAAACAAACAAATAAATAAATAAAAGGCCTGGAGAACCTCACTGCATAAAGATCAACTCACTTGTCACTTCTATACATAGAGCCTGAACATTTCAACAGGGAGAACAATGTGACAGCAAGAATCCATCTAGCTTTTCCATTCTTAATCTTTTTTGAATGGTGAGTCCTTGAGAAAATTTGATGAGATCTGTCTCCTTAGAAAAATGTACCTATACACACAAAATTTTGGAGTATAGTTATCTGGGTCGTAACCTTCCTGTAAACCAGGGTCACCCAGTAAGACCTCTGAATTGTTCTTTACCATAATAACACTCATAGTCATGAACAGAAAGAATGACACACAGAAAGTTACTCTCCCTGGTAGGAGAGCCGTAGCCGGCTTGGCAAAGTCAACTTAAGAGGTATGGTTGTACCTAGCGAGGACAGCAAGACAAGGGTGCTAAGGACAAACCAAAAACACTAGGCAAGCAAGAAGAATGAAGAGCCAGAACTAGAATCCAGGCCTCTTAGATTCCAGTCCACTATTCCTGCATGTGTTTATATGGGACACTCAGTGATATGCATCCATCCATCCATTCACTGGTTACGATCATCAAGATGAAAGGGGGTGTGGTCCTTGCCCTCAAGCTGCTCATGGCTTAACATTGGAGATGAAACATCTGTTGGGCAGTTCCTTCTAGAAGACGGTCAAAGGAGAGCAAACAGTGTCTGCCGATGAGTCAATACCCATCGCTGAACCCCCGCCAGGCTTTCAAATAAGACACCCACTTAGGGGCAAACAGTAATGTAATTGTCTCTAGGTATTTTCGGTATCTTCCACCCTAAGATTACTCAGATAGTTTTTGGCTATTTGACTTATCTTATGGTTACTCTTGGATTTGCATCCATCAATAAGAGAACACAAATCTCACTGAAAATTGTATTTACAGCAGCATTTCCCAGGGTATATTTGGGATGCTTCAACAAATGATATCCAAGCCTCACCCAGGACCAATTAAGACCAGTTAGGGTAGACTCTCTGAGGATGAGAACTGGACATAACAGTAACATTTTTTTCTAAGTTCCTCAAGTGATTTAAGACACAGGATTAAAATCCACAGAATGACGATGTCCATGGTTGGTCTGATTCCATGATTTCAATTCTATTCACTAAGAATAGGTTCCTTAACATAGTACTTCCCAAAGTTTAATGTATTTACAATCACCCCAGGGAATATTGTTATGTAGCAGATTCTGATTCCGGATGTCTAGGGCGGGGACTGAGATTGTGGTTCAAACAGGCTCCCATGTGAAGCCCATGTTGTTGGTGCAGGGACCTCATTTTGAGTAGCACGGACCAAGGCAGAGCTTGCAACTAAAATGGGAAAACCAATTTGGGAAAGACACAAGATCAAATATTTCAAAGTAGTACACAGCAAAGTCAATGCATGCCATAGCGATCAAAATAGGGAGGGTAATATGCTTTCTGGAGAGTCTGGAAAGGCTCTAGGACATAACGACTCTGAATTTGTGCTTATGACTATCAGGACTTGGGGGAGAGGATAGTAATCTCTAACGATTTTGCTAAAGTTGTAGACGTGGGTCATGCCTTGTGAGTAATAGACTGAAAACTGAGGTCTTTATGAGGGCAATGAAATCAATGGCCCATATTTCATGTATAAACAGAAGCATTTGCGTGTGTGCTGAGTAAAATGAGGCTCAAATGGCTAGTGGTTCTCTGATGAAAACTAATACTTTTGCTCAGACAAAAAGCACCTGAGTCCTCCCCTTACTTTCATCCTCTAGGTGTCTACACATGTCAGTGGTGTCTGGTGGATTTCCTTCACACAATGAATCATTGGATCAGCATCACCAATACCATATGACAGCCCTGGTAATAGTCAGGAAGTCTGGGATCTAATTTCCCCACTAATTTTGCCCCTGACCTGGCTGCAGCTAACCACATACCATGAGGCTAGATTCTAGGGGTTTCCATCCTGACAACCCATCCCTATGCCCCCACGCCCCCAATTCATGGGGCTTTTGATCAGCAGCTCAACTGGATATCCACATATGGGACAATTTCAGACAGAAAACTCTAAGGCACCAGAATGTGGGCAGTATGGGTGGGGGGTGACCAGAAGTTCACCTCACTGGGAAGATGAAGGGAAGGAGTCAGGGGCCGATCTGAATGCCATCTGAATGCCTCTAAGCAAGCCTGCTCCACGGTGGAAGGCAGGTGGCAGGTTAATCAGATGTGCTTTCTGGAACCCCCATGGGCCTCCTGCCATACATGGTGAGAAAGTAGGCTGGTGCCAGGAGGCTAGGAGCAGTTGAGTGCTTTTCCCCAAAAGTAGAAGAAAAAGCAGCATCTTTATTTCTTTTTTTTAAGATTGTATCTATTTATTCATGAGAGACACACACACAGAGGCAGAGACACAGGCAGAGGAAGAAGCAGGCTCCATGCAAGGAGCCCGATGTGGGACTCGATCCCGGGACACTGGAATCACACCGTGAGCCAAAGGCAGGTGCTCAACCACTGAGCTACCCAGGTGCCCCGAGCAGCATTTTCTAAAGAACAAATAGAGGCAATTGGTTCCTTTCCCCAGAAAAGCATGAAGAATGGCCCGGTCTCCAGGACCTACTGCGGGAGAGAAGTGGGAGCAGGTGAGCGAAGCTGTAGGCTGGGGACAGCGGACCGCGGGGAGCAATGCGGCCCGCAGACCTCATACCAGTGCCTACTGCCTGCTTTCAGGCTCACCTGCCTTAAGCCTTGTTCCAAGAAACTTTTTCGACAGAGATCATATTACCAGGAGCTAACACTCACGGCCTGCACGCTCCCTTTCAGGTGTTCCCTGAAGGCAGAGCGTCACTTCAGTTAATCTCAGAATAAGTGGGCCCTATTATCATCCCCGGGTTATAGCCGGACACCGGAGCTCGTGCACGTTAAGTTGCCCAGTCATACAACTAGGGAAACTTGCGTTCCTTACTATTCTCCTAAACTGCTGCCAAGGTCAAAAATTCAAGCACCGTATTAATAAAGAAGTTTATTCTCGCTTTGTAAAAAGCTTAACTAAGGGCACCTGGGGGCGCTCAGTGGTTGAGCATCTGCCTTCGGCTCAGGTCATGATCCCAGGGTCCTGGGATCGAGTCCTACATCGGGCTTCCTGCAGGGAGCCTCTGCTCCCTCTGCCTATGTCTCTGCCTCTCTCTGTGTGTCTCTCATGAATAAATAAATAAAATCTTTAAATAAATAAATTTTTAAAAGCTGAACTAAGTATCTCTAAGGTATGGCCCACTGCTCCTGCCATTGTGTAGATTTCTGCATCTGTGCTCACAAAATCCAAACCCTGCCGCCGTGTCACTGCCCTGGCATCCACCCAAGGGACCCAAGTGACCTCTTAAGTCCCATCACTTCCTTGGAGTCTTAAATTCTCTGAATCCTGCTGTTCCCCTCCACGGCTCTTTCCACCACCACCACCACCCCGCCCCTCTGAGCAGCTTGGAGTGTCTTTCTTGCTTTTGACTGCTTCAAAGAAAGCACTTAAGTGGAGCCAAGTCTGCCCCGGCCGCCCACAAAATAGAGGAAATTCTGAGCACCTTCAGGCATGAGTCAACCCCACCATGTTCAGGAATCTCTGCCCACGGAATCACCCACTCTTTTCTGTTTGGGACCGAAATAGATACCTTCTTTAGAAGCCTCGCTGCTTTTGGTATTCTCGGCAAGAAAAAAAAAGAGAAAGAAAAAAAGGCAGGGATAAGGTGTATGCCCCTGAGGCGTGATGGTGGGAGTCTGCTCTGCTGTGGAGCGTTTCAGAGCTTAGAAAACATTGCCACCGAGGTGCAGTGGATAGACGGGCACGGGAGGGAAGCGGAAGGGTGGCAGGGGACAGTCTCTTCTGCGGCAGGACTTTCAGTGACCTGTTCATTCCTTTGCTTATTAATCATTCAGCAGGTAGTGCTTGAGCAACGACTATGTGTCAGATGAGGGGTTAGAGATGAATGTAGTAGCCCAGTCCGTGGCCTCCGGGAAGTCCTCGCCCAGCGGGAGAGAGAGGCAGTGCAGAGAGCAGGGGCGCCTGGGGGGCTCAGGGGTTGAGTGTCTGCCTTCAGCCCAGGGCATGACCCCAGGGTCCCGGGGTTGAGTCCCACATCGGGCTCCCTGCCTGAAGCCTGCTTCTCCCTCTGCCTGTGTCTCTGCCTCTCTCTCTGTGTCTCTCGTAATAAATATTATAAAGAAGAAGAAGAAGAACAAACCGATTGCCCCCAGGGCCCCCAGGCATTTCAGAAGCACCGTGTAGACAGTGCTGGCCAACCACCACATCCCCAGCTGTGTGTGAACAGGCCCCGAACCCTGGACATGCAGCAAGCACGGTCCTCTCCGAGAAAGAGATGAAGGGAACCGAATCCCTGCTTATTACTCAGCTATTAGAAATGACGAATACCCACCATTTGCTTCAACGTGGATGGAACTGGAGGGTATTATGCTGAGTGAAGTAAGTCAGTCGGAGAAGGACAAACATTATATGTTCTCATTCATTTGGGGAATATAAATAATAGTGAAAGGGAAAATAAGGGAAGGGAGAAGAAATGTGTGGGAAATATCAGAAAGGGAGACAGAACGTAAAGACTGCTAACTCTGGGAAACGAACTAGGGGTGGTAGAAGGGGAGGAGGGCGGGGGGTGGGAGTGAATGGGTGACGGGCACTGGGTGTTATTCTGTATGTTAGTAAATTGAACACCAATAAAAAATAAATAAATAAAAAATAAAAAATAAAAAATAAAAAAATAAAAAAAAAAAAAGAAGCAAAGCCGAGGGGTTTCTCCATTGCAAAATGAAACGAGCCCCTGGGAGCAGACAGGCCCATCCCCTCGGGGAAAGATGGGTTTCTTACGATGCCAAGTAGAGGGCGGGGGGATCATTTCTGAGAGTTTTGCTTGACGCCCTGAAACTTAGCTTGACGTCAGCTTCTTCCTGTCTGGGAGCCGTGTGAGTTTCCCGGGAGTTTTGGGGGCGCTGACTTTGCAGGAGGCGCCGCAGCTGACAGCTGTCCTGGCCGCGGTGGCTTCCCCGCCTTGAACCCAGCTGAGCAGCCGTGTGGTGTCTGCTTCCGGCCCCTGTGGTAGTGACACCTCTGTTCAGAGCCTGATTTAGAATAAAAGGACCTTTGTAAAGAGAAAACTCCTTATTTTAAGTGGAAAGCAAAACAAACAACTACCAAAAAAAAAAAAAAAAAAAAGCCTTTATATAATGAAAGGCAGTTTCCTCCGACACCCAGCTGGCCCCCGGGGGAGCAGAGACCGCAAAGGGTAAGCGTGTCAGCCCGAAGCGAGCAGCTCGTGTCGTTCACGCTGGGGCTTTCACTGGCTGTCACCGCCTTTCACCCGGCGGCCCTGCAGTTTCACTTTCCGACTCCCAGGGTCTCGGCCGGCTCACAGCAGGTGCGTGCGATGAGCCGCGCTGGGCTGCACACCCCGCACCCGGCACCCCAGGCCAGCCCTGTGCGCGGGTGGGGGGCACGATCGCTCCCATTTCCCAGGCCGGGGGTCTGAGGTGTTGAGGCCAGGGGCCGGGCGGGCTGTGTGCAGCAGAGGAGCATCGGCACCAGGTCCCGGGCTTCCTGGCCAAGCCTCCAGGGCCCTCACTTTAGGTAGCCTTTCGTGCATCCCCAGATAGAGTCCCCTGAATGCCACTTTCGGGGCTGCCTCTTCCCTAGCCAAAGAGTTCCAATCCTTCCCTGCTGCCTCTGGGACACGGTCTGTTAGGATCCTCTATACCCGGGACCAGCTGCAGGCCCTCTGCTCACAGGACACCTCGCTGCATGCACCCCAGCCAGCAGTCCTGTTCTGCAAACGCAACTTCCCCACCAGGGTTTCAGAGCTCGGCTCCTGGGGCACCTTCCCTCTCACCAGAACAATCTTCCCCGTCTCATCTGCTGGCTTGGCCTTCTTCCCAACTGAAAGCATCTTGGGAGGGGAGGGGGTCATGACTTAGGGGGTCTTGAATGCAAAGCCTAGCTCGGACTTGGGTGACCCCGCTGGTCTTCAGAACTGTTGGTGAGTGCCATGGTCTGCAGGCCTAGCCACGGGTGTGCACCCGCTGACACAGGGCAGTAGGCGTGGGTGAGGAACCCGTGGGTGGTCTAGGAGGGCAGAGGATCGCCGAGCAGGCGGCAGGGGCCAGGGGGCATCCTCAAGGGAAAGGCTAGGGAGGCCCGCGTGACTAGCACGAGTCGAGAAGACGGGAACCGAGTTGGAAGCGCAGCAGCATGAGCGAGGCCGAGACAAGCGGGTTCTGAGAGCGGCTCATAGTTGCACCAGACTCAGGGAGTTGAGGCGGGTGGTGGATGGGGAGCCTTCAGGGCGGCTGTGAGCTCGGACACAGAGCCCTGCCGAGCTCAGGCCGTTGGACGCATCCTGCAAGGAGCAGGCTACGACAGGGTGGTCGTCGCAGGCCAGGGAAAGACACGATCTGTGCGTTCCACAGTCTAGGTAAGACTCGCTGGCAGGTGGGTCCTTTAAACCTCCGTGGGCCTCGGCTGCTGTGGGTGTAAAATGGGAATAACTGGGGCACCTGCCCCGCTCAACCGGTGGAGCGTTCGACTCTTGATCTCAGGGTTGTAAGTTCAAGCCCCACGTTGGGTAAAGAGAATACTTTATTTTTTTTAAGATTGATTGATTGATTGATTGATTGATTGATTTATTATAGACATAGAGAGAGAGAGGCAGAGACACAGGAGGAGGGAGAAGCAGGCCTCATGCCGGGAGCCCAACGTGGGACTCAATCCCGGGACTCCAGGATCGCGCCCTGGGCCGAAGGCAGGTGCTAAACTGCTGAGCCACCCAGGGATCCCAAGAGAATACTTTAAAAAATAAAATCTTGGGGCGCCTGGGTGGCTCAGTTGGTGACGTGTCTGCCTTTGGCTCAAGTCATGATCCTGGGGCCCTAGGAAAAAGGTCCCACATCAGGCTCCCTGCTCAACAGGGAGTCTGCTTCTCCCTCTGCCCCTCCTCCCGTTCGCGCTCTCTCTCTTGCACACATGCATGCTCACTCTCTCCCTCTCTCTCTCTCAAATAAAAAAATAAAGTCTTTTAAAAAATAAAATCTTAAAATGAAATAAAATGGCATGGGAATATCACACCCCCATACCAGGTGCCCAAAAGGCTTGCAAGAGAGCCTGCCTAAGGTAACCGGGACATAGCAGGTGCTCAACAGACATGACTTGCTGGACTTCTCACCTGCAGAGTCCAAGGCCCAGCAGCTATGTCTGGATATCTCACAGGCTTCTCAAACTCAACAAATATACAACTTCCCCCACACACACCCTGCTCTCTCTCCTCTATTTCCCATTTCAATGAAAAGCATCCCCAATGCACCCCCGCTTGACTCCAGCCCTCACCGCCTCTGAATGTGAGCAGCCTCTCCGGGCTCGCTCTCATCACCCCCGCCGGGATGCCTGCCACAGCCTTCCCCAGACTTGGATCAGATGTGGGACGAGGGCACTGGGGGACCGGGGGCTCCAGCGGCCGCAGGAACAGGGTGCAGCCAACACACGAAGGGAGGTCAGGCTGCCAGGCCCAAAAGCTGCCTTTGCCATCAGCGGGCCCTGCAAGTTCGGGAAGGTCACGGGGTCTTGTGTCTCACTCCCATCGTCTATAAAACTGAGACAGTAACTGCTTATCTAATAATTAATTAATGACTACGTGGCTTTGTTTGTAATCATGCTAATTATACTATAGTATTTTATATACCTTGATTCTTCGTTATATACTTACATTTGATTCTATTTTAATTCTAGTAATAGAAAAGAATAGTTGCGTTAATTATCACTAGTATTCGTAATAGCAGACGTCATAGGTGGCTGTGGAGATGAGGGAAGTCCACATGGATTGAGCGCCTAGAACAGTGCCGGGCGTGCAATAACTCTGAGACCAGGTATGCACCGTCTACGCACGCAAGCAGGTCGACAGAGAGCCCCCTTTGCGTCCTGACATTCTACAGCTTACCAAACAGCTGCCCCGTAGCAGAGTGACGAGTAACAGCTCTTCGACACTGTGCCGACTAAGCCATTTAACCCCAGGGGACAGCAAGCTCCCGACCTGCATCCAGTGCGTCCCTGAGTAGGGCCCAAGCATTGGCTCGAGCCAAGGAAGAGAGTCTATGGAGTTCATGCTTTAATTACCGCATCTTTGATGAGTCGCATTTGTCACTCTTTAGCATGAGGCATTCCCAGTGAATCATGGAGACAGACGTCAAGTTCCCGTGTCCCTGAAAAATGCAGCTGCCTCGGGTTTAAATTCCGTAAGAAGCCCAATATTAAAGCCCGCTGCGGGAGCATCACCTGTGGTCACACCTGGGAACTTTGGGGTATCTGCTGAAAAGAATAGCATCTGCTCACCCAAATGATCAGAGATTGTGGTTTTGTGTGTGAACTGAGAATTTAGGTAGGGCACAGGTGGTGCAGAGGCGACACTTGTCAGGGGGCCCCGGGGAACGGGGAAGACTGTGTGTCCCTCAGCACTCGCCAAGGGAGAGCGGCCCACTCTGAGTCCACAGATGAGGCCCCCAAAAGCCTTTCGGGGGAGTTTGCTATTCTGAGGCCAGTTCCTGCAGTACAGGCGAGGGCTTTTGGTATAATTAAGTGAACAATCTTTACCCCCAGCCTACACTGTGTGGTCCATCCCGTCATCCCACCCACACTGAAACGTCCTCTCCTTCTTCTGTCTGTGGGGTAGCACCCATCAACATGTGGATTTGGGGAATGCTTTCATGCCGCTGTTTGTGGATACTAAGCCAGATGTAAGCAAGTCATGGTGGACAAGCAGGTGGGCTGCTGCCAAAGCACCTAGAACCCCAGGACTTAACGCAGCGCTTCCCCTTCAGTCACTTGGTGACAGGTGACCCACATTTCCATGAATGGATTGTCACTCTCTCGGAAGGGCTTTGGGCCCTGTCACCAACACATAGTGCATATGTCTTAGTCCATTCCAGCCGCTGTAACAAACACCATAGACTGGGGGGCTTATTAACAACAGAGCTTTGCTTCTTACAGTTCTGGAGGCTGGAAGTCTGAGATCAGGGGCCAGCGTGGTGGGATTCGGGTGAGCACCCGCCCCAGGGCTGCAGATAATGATCTCATCGTGTCCTTGGTGGTGGAGAGCAGAGAGAAGAAGCCAGCTCTTCCGCGGCCCTTATAAGGGCGCTAACCCCATCCATGAGGGCCCCACTCTCATGACCCCTCTCCTCCTAAAGGCCCCAGCTCCTGACACCATCACCCTGGGCAGTAGGGTTTCATCATGTGAATTTGGGGTGGGGTGCAAACATCTAGTCCAAACAGTATACACTATGTCTTGTTTCAAATTGGAGTGATTCTTGAGAGCAGGAAGGCAGAGTGTCCTCCGAGTGAGGACAAGAGGGACAGCTGGGACACAGGGTGGCTGCTGGCAACTTTGGATCCAGAGCCACGCGGGCTTCTGAGCATATGGATTCAGTGTGCCTGACACAATTAGGGCCTGTGTCAACACAGCTGGCCCTCACCTGACACCCGGGATGGGCCGTGGTCCCGCAGAGAAGCACCTCACTTCTGAAGGCTCCCTCATGTCCCGAGACCTTTTCCTTATTCCTTCTTTTTCTAGGTTTCCTTTCTGATCTTCAGTTTCCGCCAGCATCGTCCTTACCTGTCTGGTACTCTTTGAAATCTCAGTGGAAACTCTGCTGCTCTGTAGTTGAGAATCTCAATTCTATTTCGTGGAAGAGTCTCGGCAGCAGACTCTGGGTGGGATTCACCAATGTACCATGCTTCTACTAAAAATACTATCCGGTCCCAAGAAATAGGTTTCAAAGGTTTGAAGAAAAACTGCTTTTAGATTTCAAAGAACAAGAGTCTATTTTCTAACCCCTTTTTGTTTTTCTTATCTGATAAGGCTTTAATTTTCATCAGGCTGACATTCTGTGGTGAGCGTGTGGTTAACCCTTTCATGTGCAGGAGCTTGTTGCCAACCCAGAAGGCTCCCGGGGCAGACGATAACCGCTCCCTGCCCATTTCACCTGCAGAGGCATTTGGGACTCCCAAACATGTCCCTGTTGATTCAGGGACAGCTGCTGGGAAGACTATTTTTGGTTCCCTGCCTCCTTCCTCCCTTCCAAGGTAAACAGAAAGTTTACCACTTTCCCACCCCACTCCTGCTTCTTTTGTTTTCCCTTGGTAACAAATGTTCTGGAAGGCACAAGCTGTCCTCCAAAGGGTCTTACCCTTGGAGTCACTCCTTCGTGGGGTGTGGGAACAGACTATTTGGCCCGCAGGGTCCAGCCAGACCTCAGAAACAGTGGGTCTGACAACACACAGGAGCCATAGATGATCAGCGCTCATGCTCACAACCGCAGGGTGTGCCCTTCTGCACTGAGATTTTTCTCCCTCAGAGCTCACAGCATCCCCTCTTGTACCCTCAGGGACCATGCACGTTTTCTTTGATGGCACTAACTTCTTTTAACCCTCTGCCCCCTGAGTTCCCAGCCCCATGACACCGAGCTTTGCTCCTGCCACGTTCCCTTCAGCATTTATGCCTGCCGAGCGAAGATGGATGTTTGTTTGCATGACTGACTGACTGACTGAATGAATGAATGAATGAATGGACAATATTGCCAATGCCAATAAGCCCACGCACTTATTCATTGCCTCCTGCTGCCCACGTTGATGAAATACTTTAAATAAATAATAGGTGATGTGGGCAGCCAACAACCACCAGAAATGACTGGAAGTATTCAAACTAAACTGGGGTGATCGGTTGGTGGTGAACAGGAAATTGACCGTGTTTTAAAATATTTGAAATCCATCATAACCTATTCATGTGAACATAGGTGAGAAGAAGGAAAGTCACGGTGAATTATCATAAACAGTTCTTAGAAGATGAATTCAAAGAAACTCCATTTCCTTGTTCTGACATAATCAAGGTTTAAGTAATTAACATTTTAAATATTTTTTTTCCCAGTTCACATAGTAACCTTATATATTTTACCATTTGGCCCTGAAAACAACACTGCTCGAGGGGTGATAATAGCAGCAATGAGGATTTATGGGGCATTTTATAGATTTAAGGTTCCTTCACTCGCATTATTTCCGCTGACACATTTCTGTTATTCATGCCCTTGCAACTCACACGCCAGCAAAACGTTCTACTCGTAGTTCCCTGAACACAACATTCCGTCCGCTGGGGTGACCTAGTCTGCTGAACCTGCGGGGTGAACCCTATTCACGCTTCACCAGTCAAGAGTAGCCTTCCTCCCTACCCGGCCCATGGACAGAGAACAATTCCCCATCAGGGGCACCATGTTGGGAGGCCCAGAAGACCAATGGGCACCAATGGTGAAAGCCAATGTTTCAGAGAAACTCCTTCAGCCACCTGCTGGTTGATCGGACTCCATCTCCAAACTAGATCCATGAAATTCTGTAGGTACTTCCCAACAAAAACTTGGTCCATATTCAACAAACTCACTTTCTGGATCAAAAACAAAACCCCCTTTCTGGATTGCCTTGAGGGGAACTATTGTTGCAACCAGACATTAATCACAGAGGCGGAGAAGATACTAGTGCTCACCTCCAGGCTATTTATTACCCTCCTAGTGCAACGGGTTCTGTGATTTAGGTTGCTTTATTTGGCAACATTTTAAAGACATGTTGGAGGGGTGGAGAGATGGGAGGTAGAGATGCTACTGCTCTGACAGGTGAGTAGCTGGGGGTTTAGCAGAGTGTGAAGGTCATGGACGTGAGAGGAGATCGTGTGCAGAAGGGATTACAGAGGCAGAAATAGTGACTCTTGGGAAGTGATTTGATATGGGGGCCAAGAAGGGGTGCAATTTATTTATTTCTTATAAAATTTTTAAAAAGATTTTATTTATTTATTCATGAGGGACACACAGAGAGAGGCAGAAACACAGGCAGAGAGAGAAGCAGGTTCCCTGCGGGGAGTCCAATACAGGACTGGATCCCAGGACCCCAGGGTCACGACCTGAGCCAAAGGCAGATGCTCAATCGCTGAGCCACCCAGGCATCCCAGGGGTGGAATTTAAGGAGGATGCGGAAGTGTCAAGCTTTAGGTGACACAGATGATGGGAATGTAAGGATCACGAAGACAAATAAGGACAGGAAGAGAAACCGAAGACAGTTAATTTCAGTATTGAGGCATCCCAATAAAATACCCAACCAGTATTCCTCAGAGATGTCATGGTCATCAAAAACAAGTAGGACACTGTCCTGTAATCTTCATAGCCAAGAGGAGCTGGAGGAGATATGACAACTCAGTGAAATTAGGAATCCTGGATAAGACCCTGGAATAGGGCAGCCTGGGTGGCTCAGTGGTTGAGCACCGCCCTCAGCCCAGGGCCTGATCCTGGAGACCCGGGATCGAGTCCCACGTCGGGCTCCCTGCATGGAGCCTGCTTCTCCTTCTGCCTGTGTCTCTGCCTCTCTCTCTCTCTCTCTCTCTCTCTGTGTCTCTCATGAGTAAATAAATAAAATCTTAAAAAAAAAAAAAGACCCTGGACTAGGAAAAGAATAGTAGGGGAAAACTAAGGGAATCTGAGTAAAATGTAAATGTTAGTTAATAATAAAGTATCCATATTGGTTATTAGCGTGACAAATGTACCACACTAGGATGTTCAGAACAGGAAAAACTCAGGTCAGAGGACGTATAAAACCTGAGTAAAGTGAACATAGAGAAAGAAAGCCAAGGAGATGAGGAACCAGGGGGTCGTGATGTCTTATGATACCCTGAGTGAAGTATCAAGAAAGAAGAGCTAAAGGAACCATATGCTGAACAAACTTTGAGGAGGACAAGTGCCCCTGGGCTTGTCAGACTCCTAGCTTTTTTGGTGTGCTCTGAAAAAAACAAAAAATCATTCCAGTGCAAGCAGAGGGCACACTAAACAGTTATGGAGTGAGCAGGCGGGGAGGCTGGAGGAACCACAAGGTGCGCAACTCCCGTGAGATACTGAATTCCGAGGGGAGGAAATAAAGATAGATGGCTGGGGAGGCCTTAGTACCTGGGATGCTTCCAGCTGAGGAGGTGACGATGAGACAGGGGAGGCCTGAGAGGGGGTCACTGGTGGGGCACAGCTCCAGGGGCAGCAGAGAGGAGGGGACCCGAAGCACACCATGTCAGCCTTAGGGACAAGAAGAATGTGTTTGATGCAGAAGGAAGAAGCTATGATGAGTACAAGGGGATGTGACGGGGAAATGGCGAGACAGGGCAAGAAAGTTGAGGAAGTTCAGAAATGAGGGGGCAAAGGAGAGAGTGAGTGAGAAAGGGCGATCAAGCAAGCACTTGATGTGGACAAACTGCCAGGGTCACTAAGGCTGGGCGGCCGTAGGAATCCAGAGGAGCATCGGATCTTCTGATTTCTGTGTCACTCTGCACACGCTGTTCACAAGAGAAACCTGCGCTTCCTTATCTATGAGTGAGATGCAATTCCTTCCCAAGGGATGTTATGAAAAATCCTGGGTAAGCTTGGAAAAAAAAAAAAATCTGTGTGCTGAAAGATAACATCACAATTGTCAAGCTAGTAAATCTCGACCCCAGGATCCCCAAATTCTCATACACTTCACCCAACTATCATGGACAGCCTCTGGCTCCAACGTCCCCCTTCTGGCCTCCCACAGGAGGTAGATAAGCTTAAGGTACTGTGAGATTTGACCAGGGATCTGGGAGGAAGTCTTCCCACTCCCTCTTCCAGACAGAGGGCACCTGAGGCGATGAGGGGACAGAGTGAGCCATCAGTGGAACAGGAAAAGACTCAGGTCTCTGACACCCAGAGCTGACATTTAGAGGGTAGACCCAATGAGGACGGCAAGCTCTCAACTCGGGGTCATCATACTCAATACCTTACATTTTAAAGTGAGGGCAAAATATTCTCTTCTTTAAGATGGTCCATTTCTTGCCTTACTGACGCTCATTTCTGTTGACTGCACCAGCACTCTCCTTGCCCCGGCCGGATTTCTCTGTCATCGATTTCCTGTCTTCCTTTCTCCACCTCTCCAAGTTGTCCAGTGCTACCGATCTTCCCATCTCTCCAGTCTGCCTATCTCCTCCGCTCCTTCCCATTCCCAAATTCCTCCTGGCTCTGACCCAGCCTATTAAAGTGATCTCCTAATTCCTTACTCCTCCAAAGTGTGAATGGGACAGCGTCAGAAAGCTCTGGGGGAAATGCAGATTCTCAGGCCCTGCCCCAGACCTGCTGGATCATTATCTGCATTTTAATAAACTCCCCCTGGTGACTTGGGTGCAAAACTTTGAGAAGTGCTAGCCTAATTGTCTCCCACCTCTGTCTGCCCCACTGCTGCACCCAGCTAACCTCATGTTGTTATAGACCCAAGAGGTCTAAAAAAAGCTACACTTTTTTTTTTTTGAGAAGAGTGGGAATAGGGGGAGAGAGAGAGAGAGAGAGAGAGAGAATCTTAAGCAGGCTCCATGCCCAGTGAAGAGCCTGATGCGGGGATCAATCTCAAGACCCTGAGATTATGACTCAAGCTGAAATCAAGAGTCAGACACATAACCAACTGAGCCGTGCAGGCGCCCCACCCTTGGTACCCTTGTTCTTCCTAAAGAAGGGGTCCAAGCACAGTTATCACTCTGTGCTTTGCATTAAAATCATATACCTGTCCTATCCTCTTTACTAAATTATAAAGACCATGGAGGCAGGGACCACAACTTTAATTTTTTCTAGTTATCCTCCGGGGTCACAAATACTTAGAAAATATTCATTGGAAAAAAAATATTCATTGGATGAATAGTTCATAAGGGACCAAAGTTAATTCACATTATTAATTGTAAACAGAATGTCATTATCAAATAAAACAAAAGGGAAATATAATATGAGTCAAATATAAATATGCTCTAATAGTAGGTTATACTATATCTTTGTGATATTTTAGATCTTTGTAACTACTTATTTGTACTAATTATTTAATATCTGTAATTAATTACTTAATAATTAATATAAATATTAATATTTTAATATAATATCTATCTAGAATATAACTTCCATGAGGGAAGGGGCCTATCTTCAGCATTCACTCTAATCCCTGGGCCTCAGCAAGGGCCCAACACATGGTGGGCATTTTGTATGGTCTCCTACACCACATTATCAGTTGTAGAGCAGATGAGTCCTACCAATAATGCCCTTTGAAGTTAAAAATAGAGCTACCCTATGATCTAGCAATTGCACTACTTGGTATTTACCCAAAGAATACAAAAATACTAATTCAAAGGGATACATGCATCTTGATATTTATAGCATCATTATTTACAATAGCCAATCTATGGAAGCAGCCCAAGTGTCCATTGTTTGATGAACGTATAAAGAAGAGGTGGTGTATATACACAATGGAATATTACTCAGCCATAAAAAAGATTACAATCTTGCAGTTTATAATGATTTGGATAGAGTTAGAATGTATAATGCTAAGTCAGTCACAGAAAGACAAATATATGATTTCGCTCATGTGGAATTTAAGAAACAAAATTATGAAAGGGGAAAAGAGAGAGGCAAACCATGAAACAGACTCAACTATAGAGAAAAAACTGATGGTTATTAGAACAGAGGTGGGGGGGATGGGTTAAGTAGGGGATGGGGATTGAGGAGTGCACTTGTGATTAGCACAGAGCGTTGTATGGAAGTGATGAATCACTATATTGTACACCTGAAACCAATATTACACTGTATGCTAACTAACTGGAATTTAATAAAAACTTAAAAAATAATAATGTCCTTCAGAGAGTGATACTGTCCCAAATCTATAAAAAAACTGAATGCTATTAGTCACCTCTTTCCTGGGTTTCAAAGAAACGAGTTTCTTTTTTAAACAACCAGAAGTAATTCATTACCAGGCGGAAAAACTTTTCCTTCTTTTCCCATTTTTTCTATCACAATGTCTGGGTGTGGCTTCTTCCAGGAAAAGATCCCTTAAACAAGTTTTTCTTCTGCAGAGCTGGAGCAAATCATAGAGACAACCATCCTTTGATGCTAGGATAGAAAAATCTCTCCTTGTTTCTTGAGCTACTCTTAGTATGCTCTGGACACCTGTTGATCTTATGTAAACCTTTGTTTTGGTTTTGGTTTTATTTATTTACTTATTCATTCATCGTACATTAAAATCCAAAACTGAGTTAGTCATTAAAATCTAGGGTGCGCTGTCCTCATGGGTCTATACAACCTATACATGCCTCTCTACTGTTATTTTCCTTCTCCTTATTCTTACACTTCCATTTTCCCCATAAACATTATGTCCCTACATTCAACTCCTCTACTATCATGTAAATGTACAATGTGTGCTTAAAAAAAAAAGGTAGGTTCTGTTATTGTTAGAATATCTTTCTATAGTTTTCCATTATATTAACTTTGTTAGTCATGCTTATCAGTTTCTGTATATTCTTATTATTATTTTTTTTGTCTGCTTGATCTGCATATAAGAAGGCTTTGAGGGCAGCCCCGGTGGCTTAGTGGTTTAGCGCTGCCTTCAGCCCAGGGCCTGATCCTAGAGACCCAAGATCGAGTCCCACGTTGGGCTCCCAGCATGGAGCCTGCTTCTCCCTCTGCCTGTGTCTCTGCCTCTCTCTCTCTCTCTCTCTCTCTAATACATAAATAAAATCTTTTTTTAAAAAAAGAAGGCTTTGATAAATCTCTCACAATGTTGGATTTGTAAATTCATCCTGTTCTGTCAATATTTTCCTTATGAATTTTAAAGCTAAGCTATTAGGTACATATAAGTAAAAAAAATTGTTTCTAGATGTTTGCTTTGTATATTTTGAAGCTGTGTTATTGGGCACATACAAGTAAAGAATTATATTTTCTGGTCAATTGGACCTTTACCAAAGTTCTGGATTTCTACGAATAGCATTGCCTCAAAGTATGATACTAATTGATAAAACAATCTTTTGGATTGTGATTGTCCATTCTTTTAGTTTCAAACTTTCAGAGCTCTTATGCTTGAAGCATGTCTCTTAAAAACAAATGCATGTCAGTTCAATTTTTAAAAATTCTTTTTTTTTTTTGTTTAATTGCAGAGTTAGTCTATTTACATTGGTTCTCATTGCTGATATATTTGGGTTGATTCCCACTATTTTATTTCCTTTATTTTGCTCTTCTATTTCTATGCATTTTTCCTCCCTTCCTTGGACTTAAAGTAGTTTTTATTCAATTCCACTCTTTTTCTTTACTAGTTTGTAAAGTATTCACTTGACTGCACATTTTCAAAATTTTGACATGAATCAAGATATTACAAAGTCCAAATTTAATCAATATCATAACCTTCCTCCCAAATAATAAATAACCTTTGAATGTTTTAACTCCAGTCAGCTTCCTGATTTTCAATATTTTAATTCTATCTTGATATCTTTTAGCCCAAAATAGACATTTTGTTTATTTTATGCAGCCAATATTGGTTTAAACTCACAAGTTTACCTTTACCTTTACTCACCATCCCTTCTTGCAACTTATACTTTCCTTCTGGACTCAATCCCTTTCTTTATGAAGTATAACATTAGAATAAAATAAGCTGGTAGCAACCAATCCAAATGCATTCGTAGTTATAATCAATGTAAATGGGCCAAACTCTGCAGTTAAAAAAATTAATAGAAATCCAAAGGTTGGTTAGTAGTGATAAAAGTTCAACACACCATATACACTTGTATGCACCCAATACTATGGCTTCAAAATACACAATACAAAAATTGACAAAGTTGTCAGCTTTTTAAGTTTCTCAATCTGGGCCTCCCAAATACCTAATTCATATTTCTGCTATATTCATATTCAATCCATCTGTTGGGTCCTTTCTATTCAGTCATTTTAGTCAATCTCTAGATGTTCTTATTCCTGCCTCATGTTTTCCATAGTCTCCCTCATCCCTTTTAGGCCATTAAAAGCTTATTAGAATTATTTTTTTCTGGTCTGTTGATTCTGCTTTGGCAAGTATAGGCTTCTCAGTTAGTTGCTCTTTCTTTTTAATGATGGCATTCCTCACCTATTCTCCCCTTTGAGATCCTTCTTCCTGGGGATATCAACCCAAATGTCCTAGGAGAAGGGGCAAGGGATGGGCCCCAGACATGGTCAGCTGGTGAGTTTGGGACTGGAAGGGAGCAAACCTTCTTCAGGCCAGAGAGGTCCACTGCCTCCCCCACCCCTGTTGGTCACACCACTATCCTCACCTTCAGGCAACCTCTCTGAAGACAAGGGCATTGATCTTCTCGAAGAGCTGTCGTTCTCCATAGTAATCACCTAGCCTCAGAGGTAAAGAGGAGAAGAGCAGGAAGAGAGAATGTCCAGGGACCAGTCAGTCCCCTGTGGCTGTCGCTGTCCCTTTGTCCACTTAACCATGCTTAAAGCTACCCTGGAGTAAGCCCACTCCCCACCGCTACTGGTAGCTGGCTGCTGATTCTCTGCCTTATAGAAGTGATAGAGAAGGAAGTATAAGGGAGAGAAGGACAATTAAAATCTTTGCCCCCCAAAGGTAGCTTCCTATCCTCCCCAATTTTGGCTGCCTCATACCTCATAACACACAAATAAACAGAAAGAAAGACCCAGCCACCTTCCATCATGTTTGTGCTAGTTCCTCAGATCTCTAAACAGCCCTCTGCTTCTATGACACTCCAGGTTGGAATTGCAAGAGGGAGCTGGACTTCCATGCTACTTTGCTACCATGTCTGGGAGCACAGATCTCTTTAAAAGGGCCAGAGATGTATTTATAACCTACATATATTATAGACAAGTCAGCTAAACCAAACACATAATAAAACAACAGATTTTTAAAAACAAATAACCTGACATAACTGAATCTTGGAACAAGTTCTGACCCTATGCCATTTCCAGCAAATGCAGAAGGATGTGATGTTCTAGAAGCTGCAAATATAACTAATATTCAGTACATCATAACCTATACATTTCTCAAAGTCTACAGGCATTTCTTGACATTGAACAGTAAGCCTGTCACTTCAAGGAAAACAACTCATAGTATTTATTATGATAAATTTTCAGGTTTGATAATGATGCATGATACATTTTGATAAAATGATCAAATTTGAGCAAAATTAGAATTTTGGGAAACTTGTATCACCCTGATCTTGACCACTTTGTAATACTTAAAGATTTTTCTAATGAGATAAGAGGTGATATTAATAAATCTAACTTTTGGTTGTTGAATTATGAATGTGTCAATATTTAGAAGATCTGTGTAACTCAGCAAACCATTTTGTCCTAAATTACTAATGCATGGTATTATAAAATCAGGTATGAGCACAAAGTTCTAAGTTTAAGATAGACACGTGGATTTGGGCCTAATAGATCACTGATCTGCAACTAACAATGAAGAAACTATCCCCTGTTGAGTTAGCAACAAAGAATGTCCACCATTATCTGAAAAGGCTATTAAAATACTTTTCTGTTTTGTAACAGTAAGAGGCTAGGATTTTCTGTATATACTTCAATCAAAACAACAAGCAGTAGCTTAAATGTGAGAATCCACATTTAATCCAGACATTTTTAAAGTTTGCAAAAATGTAAAACAATACCACTATTCTGACCGCTTTTTATTGCTGTTGTTTTGGAAAATGTAGACTTTTTTAAATAAAAATTATTTGCTAGTGTGATGGCTTGTTATTGTTATTTTAAAATGAATTAATAAACATGCACTTTTAAACTTTCTGTTTTAATTTCTAATATGGTAAATAATGATTGATGCAACCCATCAAACACAAAAGCTTCTAGGCATCCTCAACAATTTCTGAGAGTGAATTTGTATCAGGGGTCCCAATACAAAAAGGCTTGAGAATCACTGCCCCAATCATCTTGTTTTTTTTTTTAAATTCTTTATTTAAAATCAATTTAGTTAACATATACTGTGTTATTAGTTTCAGGGTAGAATTTAGTGATTTGTCAGTTGCATACAACACCCAGTGCTCATCACATTCCTCCTTAATGCCCATCCCCCAGTTACCCCATCCCTCTACCCTCCTCCCCTCCAGTGACCCTCAGTTTATTTCATAGAGTTAAAAGTCTCTAATGGTTTGCATCCTTCTCTGTTTTCATCTCATTTTACTTTTCCTTCCCTTCTCCTATGTTCTTCTGCTTCATTTCTTAAATTCCCCATATGAGTGAAATCATATGGTATTTGTCTTTCTCTGCCTTATTTCACTTAGCATGATAGCCTTTAATTCCATTCATATCATTGCAAATGGCAAGATTTCATTCTTATGGCTGAGTAATATTCCATCGTGCGTATCTGTGTGTGTGTGTCTCTGTGTGTGTATTCATCTCCTCTTCTCTAACTATTCATCAACTCATGGACACTTGGGCTGCTTCCATATCATGGCTATTGTAGATAATGCTGCTATAAACATAGGGGTTGTATATTGTTTTTTAAAGACATAATGGCCATTGCACACTTCACAGACTATAGTGGAGTGTAAACAATATTTTTGGAAACCAAAAAATTTCACTGGACTTGATTTATTGCAATACTTGCTTTATTGCACTGGTCTGAATTGGACTGAACCTGTAATATCTTCGAGTTATGCCTGTAAAGGGTTAATACCTGTCATGCTGGGACTTCAGGACCCTCCAGAATCTTATAGTATCTCTTCCCATTGGTTCCTGACACCGCTATCCTGCTTCTTCAATATTTTGAGTCCTTCTCCTACAGAGAAACCGACTGCATTGTCCTCTGAGCATCCGTGGTGACCTAATGTCAATGAAAACCTTTTCTCTACACTTCTGTCCTCTTCATTGTTGTTTCTTCCTGACACATTTAAGTTTGATGTTTGATAGCCTTTTCTGAAAATAAAAGTGAGATTTTTTTTTTTAAGGCAGAAATGAGGGCCGCAATACTAGCCTTTCTTGTGATTCCTCTCCTACCACCTTGAGCTATGTGGTTTGGACAATCTACCGAACCCCCCCCGGAACTCAATCTCCTGCCATGTAAAGTGGAGATGACAATATCTATCTAACAGGTTGTTGTGAGCTTTAAAGGTAATCTATACAAAGAAGCAACACACAGCAGCGCTCAGATATCATAGTTATTAATATATATTATGTATATAATGTATTTAAATATATATATATATATATAATATATATATATATTATATATATATAGCCAAAATGGAGGATCTGAGTTCTCTGACTTCTTCAAAGATAATGATCTGAATTAAACCACAACATTTCGCAAGCACTTCCCAGTGACCCAGATAGTTTAGACATAGCTCTACTCTCAGCAAGAGAGAACCTTCCACCATTGGGTGTAAAGCATGCATATTCCTGAAGATTATAATTCTACATGATGCGAAAGCACTGACCTAAGAATCAGGGCTCTGTTGCCGGCTCTGTTGTCAGACTTGCAAAAACCTGAGGAATGATACATAGCTTCAGTTTCCTTATCTACAAAATGTGTGGGAGGACCTAAACAATCTTTAGGGTCTCTTTCAGCTCTCAGATTGTAGGATCCTATTAAGAGGAATAGTCAACATGTGCCTTGATATTTTATTTTGTACCAAAACACTTGCTTTCTGTAAGGCCCAAAATGCTGGATGGGTTTGCCAAGGAAGTTGGAGACTATCTTTGACATTAGGTACAATTTTTGGGATTTTTCTTAGATCTGACTTGGAGGTGAATGGCTTTGGGTCAAGAACCAGTATTTCTTTATCAGGCGCACGAGCTCTTTGTGTACTCTTATGTCCTTTATGTAAGCTTAGTAAATCATCATCCAGAAGTTTCTGTGCTTTGTCAATTTTTCTGGTGTTCATCCCCAATTTCTACTGTATAGATGGAGGAAAGAAAAACACAACCATGAAGCCATCTACTTCTCAGTTCTGGCGGAGCTGCGGGTAAACATCTCTTGACCTTGATTCGCCCACCAAGCAAAGAATCTTATCTCAGATTCTGTCCACATCCTTTTGAATCCTCTTTATTTTCCTTGCCTTTCATGTTGCTCACATGGGCCACAAGGGCCAGAAGCGTTCTCTTTCATTTTGAACAACATCAGAAAAGAAAAACAAATCACCTAGCCCACAACCGTTTTTCACCCACCCACCTTCCCTCCAGCCAAGTGAGTTTTCACTGCATCCTCTTAGATACTGAGTAAGGCTCATGGAAACAGAGTGCTTTGTAAACAGGTTCACTGGCACCCAAGACCAGCTCCCTGCCCACCATGGGACAGGTGGGTCCTTTGGAAAGGGGCAGATGGAGAGGGGAGATGTGGCAGTTGCTGCTACTGTGTGGTTGAGGTACCCGCAGCATCTGGGAGCTTGTCCGAAATCATCTTAGCCTCCACGCTTGCCCTATTAAATCCAAATGTATATTTTAATAAGACCCCCAGGTGACTTGTATGCACTTTAGCATTTGAGAACCACGCCCATAGACAACAAGGACAGTCCCAGTGTTTGTGGAGAATCCACTTTCAACATCACTCTCTCAGATCGAATGATGACTGCCGTGCAAACTTTAGTATTTCTGGCTCACTTGAGGGACACAAAAACATCAGCAGGAAACTCACTTTAGTTCTATTCCCCTTTAAAAAACAAAAGGTTAAAAGATAAAGGAGTAGATTAATACTGGTGGGGCAGAGCTGAGGGCATGTGGAGAAACAAAATAAAGGGAGTGTCACAATTCCAAACCCAAGTAGAAACCTCTGATCTGTATCTCTTGCTCCTATTCTTCTCACTGTGGGATGGGAGCCCCTTATGGGAAGAAAGTATCTCATTTCACCAAGTTTTTCATCTTTTATTTAAAACCCAAGCAGCAGAAGCTGCACAGGTGTCCTTCTGGGAATAGTGGTGGGTAGTTGACGGTATGATCTAATACTTGAGAGAACAGATGCCTGAGAGACCAAAAAGCCAGTTTGAACTCCTAAATCTGTTGCTGTGTGTCATTGGTTGTCATTCCTGTCCTCTATGACACGAGAACTACAAATGCCTAATCTTTCCCAGCCTACAGGGCACGGTAAGATGAAGTTGAGCCTCCAGCAATCTATTGGAGGGAAAACAAAAACAGAACAAAACAACAGCGAAAAGAGAAGAGTGTCCTAGGGCTCTTCACCCCGCCCCCTTCTCCCCAGACCTGTTTGGTGACACTGTCCAGAGGAAGTGGCTCTAGTTACTGTCCCTAATGTCAGCTGAAGAAGCCAAAAGCACACAAGGGGAGTTGCACTTCAGTTAAGTAGGAAAATCCTGGAGGCAGCAAATCTGCAAATATCCCATGGGAAGATGCCCCACGACACTGTTTCAGGGACAGTGATGAAGGTGAAGTATGAGAAGGAAGTGGAACATGTGAGATCCTGCCTGTGTCTTTCAAATTATCATTCATACCAAAACTCCAAAACAAGATGTGAAACACTTTCAATGTCAGAAGAGCTTGATGTAACTCCCTGTTAGTACATGGCAAAGGCCTTGGGATTTTCAGGGTTAATAATAGGTGTTATCTGCCTCTTTTCCCCTCTACCCACATAAAAGGTACAAGAGCTAAAAGGCAAGGCCATATGAATAATACACCTCTGAGCCTATATAGTAGGAGTCCCATCCTGGAAGCCCCATTTTCAAGCTCGGTGCATTAGTCCCCACTCCCCAACACCAAGTTAGTAATCCGAAATTCTTCCTCTACTCCACAGAAAGTAGACATCTGACTCCCAGAAGAGAAAATGACATCTAAATCCAGAATTATACCAATACTTAAAAATTACAGAGAGGAAACTATTTCCCTACCCACTTTCTAAAGAAAATTCTGAAAAGAAAGAAAGAAAAAAAAGAAAGAAAGAAAGAAAGAAAGAAAGAAAGAAGAAAGAAAGAAAGAAAGAAAGAAAGAAGAAAGAAAGAAAGAAAGAAAGAAAGAAAGAAAGAAAGAAAGAAAGAAAGAAAAAGAAAATTCTGTGTCTGCCTCCTGAGCTTCCAGGCCCACTGTGGTGTGAGCCAGGGGAACGGGTAGAACTGGGAACATAGAACAATTTCTGTTAAAAAGTCAGAGCCGATGGAGAAGCAAGAAATGGATCTGGAAAGAGATACAAGGGTTAAAACAGAGAAAATCCCCCGTTAACTGAATTTCAAGAAAGAATATTCAGAATTTTTAGTGAGTAAAACCAGGGAATGAATGTGGTTGCCATGCTGTGTGGGAAGAGATTTTGTAAGTGATAATACAAGGAAAAAGTATTTAAAGACATTTTGCTGAGTCACATATGTAGAAATCTTCTTCTTTACTCCTGTGCAAGGCTTCAGAATAGACAGTGTTTTTGATTCTTCTTTTTTTTTTTTTTCTAGATGTTGTACTGCTGTTTTTTTGTTTTCTGTTGTTGTTGTTGTTTAATGCTACCTAGGAGGGCTAAAAGTATCCCAGATTTACTCCAGTTAGATTAAAAAGAAGGAACGTTTCAGGGTTACATTTCCCACACTCTCATACCTCCCACTTCCTTCAGATAATATCTGGAACACCCTTGGCAAGGCACTCCAGAGGAGAAGATTATAGTCAAGCTCTTTACCTGTTCTTAGCTCTGGATCAGAGAAGGTTCAGTGCTTCTAAATTCCAGGAAAGATGCTTTTATGGAAATGAAGTCTGTGGGAGAAAGAAGTTCTGGAACTCCCCTCGTCCCCATATGATGGATGTCCTTAGATATTCAGGCAAATTTGGGATGACTCTGGGAACTTCCATGGTCTTATTTAGAAAAGCATATCGTCATGTAATTCAACAGTTTTTAAGGACACAAAGTTGCCTCAAAAGCAATTTGCCTTAAAAAAGATGTAGGTGTTTAGAAACATTCTCGGTTCATGATTAAGTTGTCAGATTCCGAATGCTTCTGAGGTCAATCCTTGATTAGTTGTGCTAATGAATAATTACGAGAGTTGCTAAGTATACTTCTTACTGATTTCCCTGAGGGCAGAGTGAGAGTGAAGTGCAGTTCTTAAGTGTACAATTTGATGAGTTTTCAAATATGTACACCCCTGTGATCAACATTTCCATCATTTCCTGCCTTCTTACAACCAGTCCCACTCACCACAAGCAACCACTACTCTGATTTCTTCGTGTGTACTGTTTCCCGTCTTTTCGCAAGCTTCATACAAAGGGAATCAAACTGGATGTAAGATCTTGTGTATATCTTCTTTTGTTCAACACAATATTTTTGAGATTATTTAAAGCCACTACAAAGATTTTGTACAAGTCTTCTTCTAAACATATGCTTTCACTCTTCTTCAATAAATACCTTGGAGCGGAATAGCTGGATCATAGGGTAGGGAGGTAGCTAGTTACCTTCACTGAAAACAAAACAACTACCAGCTTTCCGAGGAAGGGTATCATTTTACACTCCCACCTCCTCTCCCACTTCTGTTGTTGTCAGTCTTACCTCTAATAACCTTTCTGGGTGGAATATTCCATGGAGCTTTCCAGTTTGCTTTTTTTTGATGTCTGATGATGTGGAGCATTCTTTCAAGTGCTTGTGGATAATCACCTGTCTTCTTTGGAGGAGTGACTTGTTCAAGTCTTTGTCCATCTATTTAGTGGGTTGTTTGCCTTTTGGTATTGATTCATAGTTCTTTAGGTAATGTGGACACAAGGCTTTTTGTCAGAGGTATGTGCTGCAAACACCTGCTCCCAATCTATCACTTTTTAAAAATTTTTCTTAATATCTTAGGATGAGCGGAAGTTTTTAATTTGCTTTTCTTTTACAGTTGGTGTGTCTTGGCTCCTCTCTAGGAAATTGTGGCCTATTCCTAGTTTGCAGAGCTATTTGCCTTAGTTTGCTCTTAGAAGCTTTATAGTTTTAACTTTTATGTGTGTAACTATCATGGTTAAATCTAAGGTATGGATTTTTTTATGTTTATATATAAAATAAAATTAATTTTTGTATGTGGATTAAGGTTTTTTCCCCCATAAATTTATCCATTTTTTCCAGAGCATTTGTTGAGATCTTCCTGTCTTCATTGAACTGCCGTGCATATTTATAAAACAATTAACTGAATGCACATGTGTGAGTCTATTTCTGGCTTTTCTATTCTGTTCCATTACTCTATTTGTCTATCCTTCTACCAGTATATACTGCCTTGGGTACTGCAGCTGTATAGAAAGTCTTGGTATCAGAAGATGTGAATTCTCCAAATTTGTACATTCTTTTTAAGATGGCCTTAGAAATGCTAGGTCTGTTGTGTTTTCAAAGAGGTTTTAGAATCAACTTGCCAAATTTCTATTAAAAAATGCATTGGATTTTTTAAAATTATGATTGTATTAAATTTGTTGATCAGTTTAAGGTAAACTGATGTCTTTTTTTTTTGAGCTGATGTATTTTTTTAATGAATCTTTCAATCCATAAACATTGCACATTTCTCCATTTATACAGTTTTTAAATTTATGTTGGCAATGTTTCAGTGTTTTCAGTTCAGAAGTCTTACAAGTTTTTGGAAAATATATTCATGAGTATTTCATTATTTTTGATACTATCATAAATGAAATTGTTTTAAAATTTTTTAATTTTCTAATTGCTTACAGTACATAGAAGTAACCACAAGTGATTTTTGTATCTTGAGACTCTAGGTTTACCAAGTTGTAGTAGTTATTTTTCAGATTTTTTGATAATTTTCTATAAGCAATCAAGTCATCTGTGAATACTATTTATTTTGAAATCTACTTTCTGATATTAATGTAGCCACCCCAGCTTTCTTATGCATACTTCTGCTAATATATCTTTATATACATCTTATTTTCAATCTATCATTGTCTTTGTATTTAAAGTATGTTCTCTTATAGACAGCACAGAGTTGGGGGCCTGTTGTTTTTCCAGTCTGAAAGTTTCTTTTTTTTAAAGATTTTATTTATTTACTTATTTGAGAGAGAGACAGAGAGACAGAGAGAGAGAGAGAGCACAGAAGCAAGGGGAGGGACAGAGAGAGAAGCAGACTCCCTGCTGAGCAGGGAGCCCAATGTGGGGCTTGATCCCAGGACTCTGAGATCATGACCTGAGCTGAAAGCAGATGTTTAACTGACTAAGCCTCCTGGGCACCCCTGAAAGTTTCTTTTAATTTATGTGTTTACTTTATGTTTCAGAAAATTACTGATATGGTTGGCTTTAAGTCTGCCCTCTTGCTACCCTGTTTCCCAGGTGTTCCATTTGGTTTTGTATTCCTCAGTTCCTCCTTTTCTCTCTTAATTTTGGCTAACCAAAAAAAGTATTTTAATACTCTATTTTATGTCTTCTATTGCCATTTTAGCTACATACTTTGTATTATTATTTGGCAGTTTCTCTAAGCTTTTCAGTATGCATCCTTAACTTATCATGATCTCTTTAGACATAATATTGTATTATTCCATATATGATACAAAAGATTTATGATAGAAACATTCCACCCACCCCAATTTTTATACTGTAGTTATTTTATATTTTACATTTACATGTGCAATAAAACTCACCGTGCACAATTATTTTTATTTTAAATAGTTCTCTTTCAAAGAATTAAAAGATGATCTTTCCATTTATCTAAAAATTTACCAGCACTCCATTCCTTCCTGTAGATCTGTATTTCTAACTTGTAATATCCACATAGCCAGGAGAATTTCCTTCAGCATTATCTTCTACAACACAGGTGTGCTGATAATAAGTTCTCTAAGCTTTCGTTTATCTGAAAATATATTAGTTTCATCCTCATTTTTTGAAAGATATTTTTTCTAGGTAGAATTCCAGACTTATGTTTTTTTTTTTTTCTTTTTACAACTTTGAATATGTTCTGCCATTGTTTTCTGACTTCCATTATTGATGCTGAAGAGTTAGCCATTATTCACTGTTGGTCCATGTAGTAGTGTGTCCTTTTTCTCTGGCTACTTTTAAGATTTTCCAATTATCTTTAGTTTTCAGCAGTGTGGCTATGATGTATATAGGTATGGTTTTCTTTATATTTACCCTGGTTGGAGTCCACTGTTTGGAGCACCTTGGAACTGTAAGTCAATTTTTGTCATCAAATTTCAGACATTTTTGGCCATTATTTCTTCAAATATTTTTTCTTCTCCATTTTTACTCTCCTACTGCTTTGGGACTTCAATTAAATATGATAGACCATCTTATATTATCCCACAGGTCACTGAAGGTCTATTCAAATTTTTGCTTAAAATTTTTTTCTTGGGCAGTCCAGGTGGCTCAGCGGTTTAGTGCTGCCTTCAGCCCAGGGTGTGATCCTGAAGACCTGGGATTGAGTCCCACGTCAGGCTCCCTGCATGGATCCTGATTCTCCCTCTGCCTGTGACTCTGCCTATCTCTCTCTCTCTCTCTCTCTCTGTGTGTGTGTTTGTGTGTGTGTGTGTGTGTGTCTCATGAATAAATAAATAAAATTTAAAAAATAAAAATAAATTTTTTTCTCTGTCCTCGTCAGTTTGGATAATTTCTATTGATCTGTCTTCAAGGTGTGATGAAGCTCATTTCGGATATTGTAATTTTTAGTTCTAGAATTTTTATCTGGTTCTTTTTTATAGTTTTCATTTATCTTCTGAGATATCTTATCGGTTCACTCATTATGGCCGAATTAGTAGTTGACAATTTTTTTACTCAAAGAGCCAGAAAGCAAATATTTTCAGCTAACAGACCAAATAGTCTCTGTTGCAACCACTCAACTCTGCCTTTATAGCACAAAAGCAGCCACAAACAAAACGTAAATGAATGAGTATGGGTTTGTTCCCATAAAACTTTCTTTATAAAAATAAATGGCAGCCAGTTGTCTGCTAATTCCAAAATCTTGGTCATTTTAGGGTCTGTTCCAATTGATTCCTTTTTACAAATGGGTCACACTTTCCTATTTCTTAACATGTCCAGAATTTTAAAAAACTTGCCAGATATTATGAATTACACATTTTGGAGAGTCTGGAATATGTTGTTTTCCTTTAAGAGTTATCGAACTCTGTTCTTAACAGGAGTTAAGTTGCTGGTTCCTCCTCCTATCTGTCAAGTTTGGTTTTAGTCTTTATAAAGGTGGGTCTGTTTGGGGGAGTATCCAAATTCCAGCCATGCCAGCATCCTAAAACTCTGCTTTTTTCCCTCCTCAGGTCAGTGAGACCATGGCTCTGCTTGGGTTCCACTTTGGTTCTACCTGGCAGGAAAGTGGCCATGAAGGAATCCATGGCAATGGTGGGGTTCACTTCATGTTTCCCTCTTCTCGAATCATAACAGACATTGCTACCAAATGCCTGAAAACACTTTTTGCACATTTTGTCTTGTTTTAAAGTTGTTTTCAGCAGGGGGGGAGGGTAGGTTTTGGTACCAAAATTTTGTCATGGCTGGAAGCAGAAGTCCTCATTGCTTTTTTTTTCTTCCCTTCAATTATTTTATATAGCTCAGGGAATGTCCATTCCTCATAAGTTGCTCCTTTTTAAAAATTTGACTTTATGGATTAAGGTAATTTTAGGTTAACAACAAAACCAAACAAAAGCTACAGAGATTCTTCATATACTCCTGATTTCATTCATGCATAGCTTCCCACATTATCATATTATCAACATCCCCCACCAGATGGTACATTTGTTTCAGTTGATGAACCAACATTAACACATCATTATCACCCAGAGTCCACATTTTACATTAGGCTTCACTCTTGGTGTTGCACATTCTAAGGGTTTGGGCAAATGTATAGTGACATATATCCACCATTATAGTAACCTACAGAGTATTTTCACTGTCTCAAAAATCCTTTTACTCTGCCTATTATTCATCTTTCCCTCCTCCCTAACACTTGGCAACCAGGATCTTTTTACTGTCTCTATATTTTTGTCTTTTCCAGAGTGTCATATATCTGGGATAACACAGTATGTAGCATTTGAAATTGGCTTCTTTGACTCAGGAATATGCATTTAAGTTTCCTCCATGTCTTTTCATGGCTTGATAGCTCACTTCTTTTTAGCACTGAATATTTTATTGTCTGGATGAACCACAGTTTACTTATCCATTCACCTACTGAAAGACAGCTAAACATAGCTTCCAAGTTTTGGCAATTATGAATAAAGCTACTAAAAACATCTGTGTGCAGATTTTTGTGTAGACATAACTTTTCGACTTCTTTGGGTAAATACCAAAAAGTGTGATTGCTGGATTGTACAGCAAGAGTGTGTTTAGTCTTGTAAGAAATTGTAAAACCCTCTTCCAAATAGGCTGTGCTATTTTACATTCCCACCAGCAATGTATGAATGTCCCTGTTGCCCCACGTCCTTGCCAGCATTTGGTGTTCTGGTTCTTGGCCATTTTTAAAAGGTATGTAGTGGTATCTTGTTGTTGTTTAGTTTGCACTTCCCTGATAACATATGACGTGGAGTACCTTTTCATGTGCTCATTTGCCATCTATATACCTTAGTGAGGTAGCTGTTCGAGTCTTTGGTCTGTTTTAAAAACCAGGTTGTTGGGGGCCTGGGTGGCTCAGTCAGTTAAAGCATCTGTCTTCAGCTTGTGTCCTTATCTGGGGGTCCTGGGATCAAGCTCCACATTCTCTGTCTCCCTCTGCCCCTCCCCTCTGTATTCTCATTCTGTGCTCTCTCTCAAATAAATATATAAAATCTTTTAAAACATTAATTTAAAAAATCAGATTGTTCACTTTCTAATTGAGATTCAATACTTCTTTGTATACTTTAGATAATAGCCCGTTAGCATATATACCTTTTGCAAATATTTTCTCCCAGTCTGTGGCTTGTTTTCACTGCCTTGGCAATGTCTTTTGAGAGCAGACATTTTTTTTCTTTTAATGAGGTTCACCTTCTCAGGTCTTTCTTTCACGGATTGTGCCTTTGGTGGGGGTGCATATAAAAAGTAATAATTAAATCCAAGGTCATCTAGACTTCTCTGATCTTCTAAAAGTTTTATAGTTTCATGTTTTACATTTAGGTCTGTGATCCATTTTGAGTTAATTTTTGTGAAGGATGTAAAGTCTGTGTCTGGATCCATTCCTTTCCATGTACATATCCAGTTGTTCCAGAACGATTTAATGAAAGGACTCCACTTGCTCCATGGTATTGCCTTTGGTTCCTTGCCAAAGATCTGTGACTATACTCATCTGGGTCTATTTCAGGACTCTCTCTTCTGTTACATTGGTCTATTTGTTTATTCTTTCACCAATACCACATTGTTTTGATTACAATCAAATCAATGATAGTAAATCTTGAAGTCAGGTAGTAGTGTAAGTCCTTCAACTTTGTTCTTCAATATTGTGTTGGCTATTCTGGATTTTTCCCCTTCATATAAACTTTAGAATCATTTTAGAATCAGAATTGACATCCACACAATAAGTTACTGGGAGTTTTATTGGAAATGCATTAAATCTATAGATCAGGGATGCCTGGGTGACTCAGAGGTTGAGTGTCTGCTTTTGGCTCAAGACCTGATCCCAGGGGGATCCCTGGGTGGTGCAGCGGTTTAGCCTTTGGCCCAGGGCACGATCCTGGAGACCCGGGATCGAATCCCACGTCGGGCTCCCGGTGCATGGAGCCTGCTTCTGTCTCTGCCTCTCTCTCTCTCTCTCTCTCTCTGTGACTATCATAAATGAAAAAAGAGAATCTTTAAAAAAAAAAAAAAAAAAAGACCTGATCCCAGGGTCTGGGGATCAAGTCCTGCATCAGGCTTCCCTCCATCAGGGAGCCTGCTTCTCTCTCTGCCCATGTCTCTGCCTCTCTTTCTGTGTCTCTCATTAATATATTAAAAAAAATCTTTTTTTAAATCTGTAGATCATGTTGAGAGGAAGTAATATAGTGGCAATATTGAATCTTCCTATCCATGAATGTGAAATATCTGTCCATTTATTGAGTTATTTGATTACTTTTGTCAGAGTTTTGTAGTCTTCCTCATATTGTCCTTATAGATATGTTGTTATAGTTATACCAAAGCACTTTATTGTGGTGCTGCTAATAGAAATGGTATTGTGTTATTAAGGTCAATTTCCATTTGTTCCGTGCTGGTATGTAGCAAAGCAATTGACTTTTGTATATTAGCTTTGTATCCTGTAACCATGCTAAAATTGCTTATTAGTGCCACAAGGGTTTTTGTCTTTTCATTCAGCCTGTCTATGTAGACAATCATGTCATCTGCAGAAAACCAAAAGGTTTTATTTCTTCCTCATCTGTACATCTTTTATTTCCTTTTCTTTTCTAATTGCATTAGCTAGGACTTCTAGCACCATGTTGAAAAGTGGTGATGAGAGGGAAGGAATATCCTTGCCTTGTTCTTTAATTTTTTTATTATTATGCATATCTTGTCTTAGCAATAGGTTTACCTTCTGATACTTAAAACATAGGTGGGTACTGATATACAAGTACCAGTGAGTGGTACTGAGGATATGGACTGTAGAGAGAGATGACCTTTTGCAGAAGGATAAGGTTGAAGGTAAAATTCAGCCCAGCCTCCATCTGAGGTACCATTCTCCTTTCCTGAACAGAGGAAAAAAGGAAGGAAGAAGAACAGGCATCTATTCTGTGTCTATTAAGTATGGGGTGCTCTGCAAGTTACCTTTGAATGTTATTTCATACAATCTTTAAAACAAACAATAAAATGATGATGATGATGATTATGCCCAGTTTACAGAAAAAGTGGGCAAAACTCAGGTAAGTAAAAGGAATGACACTATATACCTAGTAAGCTGGTAGAGCTAGGATCTAGAAGCCCATTTTTCTCCCCTTTCCACCATGCTACCTTTATTGCCTTATTATGATGATTATATGATTACCAGTATTTATTGAGTATATATGTTACATATTCCTTTACAGTCACTGGCCCTTTGAGCCATTCAAATTATTTCTATTTAGTTCCTTCCTGGTCAGAGGTGGAGTGAGCTGTCCACACTCTCCTCATCTTCTGTTATTCAGGAGATCAGGAGTATCCTGAGTCTTGGATGAGGGTAGCCTTCAGTATGGCAAGATGCTGGGCACAGTGTAAGGACAGAGAGAGTGATGACTAATAAGCAATCGGTAGACTATCATCTGTGAGCAATGAGTGAAGCAACCAGCCTGGATTTAGTGCCTATACTGGTGAATGGAGAGGCTGTCAGTGCTTTCTCAGATTTTCCTGCTTCTGTGATTCTTCCTATCCACTTTCTTTATCTAAACTGTGGCTTTGGGATCCCTGGGTGGCGCAGCGGTTTAGCGCCTGCCTTTGGCCCAGGGCGTGATCCTGGAGACCCGGGATCGAATCCCACGTCGGGCTCCCAGTGCATGGAGCCTGCTTCTCCCTCTGCCTGTGTCTCTGCCTCTCTCTCTCTCTCTCTGTGACTATCATAAATAAAAATTAAAAAAAAAAATAAATAAACTGTGGCTTTTCCCTAAAAATCTAATCTCTTGAAGCAGGACTTATTGCAAGATACACAATGGATTCATTTTTCTCATTTGAGCAGTGCCTTTCCACCCACCTTAATAACTTGGGCATTTGGCCACTATTTCAGGTGTCCTTGGTGGGAAACCAGAGTCCATTTTGGAAGGGCTGAGAAAAGGTCAAGTCTTTGTGGTATGAGAAGGAACTTGGTAAAGTCAGAGATGGGTAGGTGGGTGAAAAATACACATTTCTTACTCACATCCAGACTTTGGGTGAAGCACTTTATATATATTTCTCAAAAAGCAAAGCAAAGAATTTATTATAGAAATTCTGACAATCCTTATTTCCTGAAAAGTATTTCTCACAGATGCATGTTGTCCCTCAATTAAACTTACATGGCTTTCCTCTCTTCCTTTTCTCATATCATTTGGTCCTCTTCTCTCTTTCCATACTTGCTCAGCATAAGGCATATTCAGAATAAAACCTCATTCATTTCTATTCATTTAGTTTGAATTATATTGTAAGTTGGACAGGAACTTGATTGAAGTCAAATTTTGAACCATTTCTGATACAAAAGTTTCTAAAGGACAATGGCAACAGCCTAGGGTTCTCTCTGGGAAAATGTGGGGTACCCATAAACCTTTTAAATAAAGTGAAGAAATGTGTGATGAAATCATTACATGGTTAAGTATGTGAGTGTGTGACTGGAACCTCCTGAATTCCTAACATGCCTCTTTTTCTTTGCAGACCTCTGTGATGATGACCCACCAAACCTCAAACACGCCACATTCAAAGCTCTCACATACAAGACAGGCACGGTGTTAAATTGTGATTGTGAGAGGGGCTTCCGCAGAATAAGCAGCTACATGCATTGTACAGGAAACTCTAGCCATGCTTCCTGGGAAAACAAATGTCAATGCAAAAGTATATGTAAGTGTTTCCTTTTGTTTACCGAGGGAAATAGAAGAACTCTAACAAGAGGGAAAGAGCTTCAGCTTTTGTTCACTCAGCCCTATAGATGAAAACTGGGCAGCCCAAACTCTACAATAACTCATCTTAGTGGTTTCTGGAAAATAATTCACTAAACAAATGTTTAAGAAATACTTCCCAGTTCCAAGGAGTGATCTAGGCACTCGGGATACCCAGCACTCAAAGAACTTATATTCTGCAGGGAAAGAGGGTACGGATGTTATACTAATAATTACTGAACAATTAGAAAATAAGTCTAATTCATGGCAATGTGAATGCACTTATTGACACTAAAGTATACATTAAAATGATTAATATTGTTTTACACTACATATATCTTATCACAATTTTTAGAACTAAAAATTAAAAAGAATAGTCAGAATGCACCTATATAAAGAATAATAAAAATAATAGCAACCCCAGTGAGTATCTACCTGTAGGGCTGTATTAACTCTTTTGCATTTTGCTTTCCAAAGCTCACATCTCCTATCACCCGTATGCTGACTGGTGACATAGACCTATCCTAACTCTACCTCCAGCAACATGGCAGTGTGAAATCCCAACAACTCCCCATGGCTCCTCTGTCCCCTCTCCTCTTTAGTGTCCATCTCCACAACCCTAAGGAAGAAGGTCTGGGCAGAAAAGTGGAGGCAGTGGGTGAGGCATTTCCTTCCCTGATGAGAGTAAAAAGGGAAAGGAAGCTCATGCCACTGAATTCCAGAGTCCTACCTATTACCGAAATTTTCACTCTGGCTGCCATGGGCTCTTTCAGGCATTTCTTTGGAGGTAAATATATGGTCAAGCAGGAAGTATTGTCAGTTCAGTGTCTTCCCAGCCCAGTGTCAGGAACTGACATTCCAGAGCATGAGGAATATTCCCCCAAACACCCCTGTCCCCCAAATATTGCTGTCTCTTGTTCCAGTCCTGCAAGACCCTGGCTGGGCTTGGGAAAATCAAGAAGAATAACAATCCCGTAGGCAGGTCAGTCTGGTATGTGGCAAGACCCCAAATCTTCATTAGGGAAGCAGAAAGGAAGAGAAGGCTATTCCTTTCAAATTTCTTCATTTCTGGATTTCAAAACCTGGCTTGAGAGCCCTGTGGCCCTCAATGTTGAATGTGATTGTAATCGGTGATGGACTAAGGGTCCTGAACCTCATCGTTGCTGGTGAGGCTGAGCAGAGAAGGCCACTTGCTCAGAGACTGTGGGTGGGTCACCTCACTGGAGTGGAATGTTGAGGGAATGACCCCCGACGGGCTTTCGAAACCTAAGTTGATCTACTTTTGCTGGTGTATGCTCTTCTTTGAGTCCTGAAAGCCCAATTTCTCTACCAGGTGTTTTGTCTACTCTGTGATAATGGAACACAGTGAAACGTGGTGGGTCCATTTGTCCTTTTGTTTCTTACCTCTGGAGATGGTGTCTGGGAGCCACCGTGAGTTTTGTTTCAGCCATGCCATGCATGGACTCCAAGGTCTGGAGATGGCTGCTCTGCTGAAGCATCCTGCTGCCTCTTTCCCCAGCAGAGCCTCCCCAGACTCTCAGCTAGAATCCCAAGCCCCTCGTGGCAGTGCCCATACTCAACTCCTTTGCCAAAGTCTTCACGGTAGAGAGGAGTATGGTAGGAGGTTTCTCTTGTCCTTGCTTTAAGATTGAGTCCCTTCAACTTACAGATTAACTGCTTTAGGGAGGTAAGGGGAGAGAGTGGGTTCTGTGTCACCTCATTCCTCACTGCTATCATGCAAACGCCCACGCACCAGGGTGGCAGGTGGATAGCCAGAATGGAGTCCCTTTTGGGGAGACACACAAACACCAGAAAAATCTTTCAGTTCTTTTAGAAACATGTAGTAGGCCACACACATCATGCACAGGAATACTCTCAGGCCAGTGCTGAGTCAGGCGTGAACAGTTGCTGCTGAGAGCACCCTAAGGACAGGGTGTGGTGAGGTTCCTCTTCGTAATTCCTGCACCCCGCTACTGCCTGGCATGTCACAGGCAGTGGAAAGGCACTCTTTTTGAATAAAAATGAGTACACAGAGAGGTTTTCTATTTTAAGCATATGTGAAGTTACTTGCTTCATTCTATCCATATTCTCTAGCCCCAGAGAACAGAAAAGGAAAAGTTACCACTAAACCTGAGGAACAGAAGGGAGAAAACCCCACAGAAATGCAGAGCCAAACGCCGCCCATGGACGAAGTTGACCTTGTAGGTAAGAGGTGAAGCTGAATGGCTGTCTGGCTGACTCCTAAGGGCCAACCCTTCTCTTGTAGGGATATTGTGTGTTCCGCAAAGTAGGAAGGTCTGTCCCACTATCCTCCTCTTTAAGGATATCAGGTAAACAGGAACTATTGTGTCATGGTCGTAAGCTGTAGTACAGCTCAGCATTTCAAGCCAACCTGGGCTCTGGACTTCCTTGGGTTTGGGAGCTGGCGGGATAGAATTGAGCTCAATTCAATTCAATTCACGTGAACTGAATTCCAAGGCATATGTTGGGACTAACTATGCCCAGCACCATAGCCAACTGTCTCTGCCCTCGAGGAAATGCTTGGTTTCACCCTTAAATACAAGACAATCAATGCCAGCAAAGCAATTTACTTAAAAATGTTTCTGATAAACAGGGCCCTAAACTACACTGTGCCATGTCGGTGAGTATGAAAGCTGCAGACAAGCACCTCCTAGCTAGTGGGCTGTGGGTGAGTGAGCACCGTGGCCACCCAGCTGCTGCCGTGGCTCTAAAATGAATCACGTTGAAGTCAGGTCCTCACATCAGGAAGAACTAGAGCCCGTTAGGAAAACCTGAGCTTTGGGGCGACCCACTCACCTTTATAGGACCCTATTGTCCTATGTTGATTTTACTACCTTACCAAAAAACTTTACCATCTTGTATATAATTTCTTTTGAATCCCACAACCCAGTGAGTCAGGGAGCAGGATCATGACTTCGATTTACTGAAGAAAATGAGACACAGAGAAGTTTAAAAGACTTGGCTAAATTTACATTTAGGAGTAAGACCTCAGGTCTCCTGAAATATACGAAGGATCTTTCTACTGATTACTTGTTTCAGATTAATTTTATTTGCAGCTTCCATTATTAAAAAAAAAAAAAAAGACGAATCCAGGGGCACTGTTTGCAATATGATGTTTTTATGTTGTTCCTCCAACCGTGGGCTGAATGGCATTTCAAAAACACATTCAATTGTTTGTTTTTCTCTCTTTTTCCCATATTCCTCTGAACAGTTATTTCAAAGTTTCTCAGAAGGTCAATGTTTGTTGTCCTTATTCAAGAGACAACCACTGGTTCTGGCCACAGATCTTCTTAACGGGATGTTTTCATTTGAAAGAAGCAAGCGTAATTTAAACAGGTTCAGACCACTATGGATTTTATTGGCTGTAAAAAGAAATTTTATTCTGAGACGAAAACACCAGTTCAGTCACGATTTGCAAGGTGTTACACTAGAGCAAAACACTTGGGGCAGGACCACTCTCAGCTTCCCGCTGGAGCTTCCGTCTGGAGCAGGGGGGTTATATGTAAGATACTTTGAAGGTCATATTGGGTATTCGGATCGTGGAAGGTCTGGAGGGTCAGAGCATAAGTGTAGCCTCATGTTTCTGGGGAGACAGGAACCATGGAGACATGTGGTTCCATATATCCAGATTTGGGGTGGGGTAGGGAATCCTGAAAATATATCAGAGCAGGACATGATCACTGGGGTGAAAGGCCAGTCAGGCTTGGGTTTTCGTTGGGCGAGTGAGGGCACAGGGAATTTTCAGAGGTTGTGGCAGGGCTCACATTGAGCAGACCTTAGGTGTGGCTTGATGAGAGATCAGGTTCCATTTGCCCGAGATTCTCTCAGCCCTTCCTTCTTTCTGGCTTTGGCTTTATCTCCAGGCCTTCAGCCATGGCCCCAAGATGACCAGCAGCCACCACCCGAGGATGTGCCTCCTCACTTAGCAGTGGAGACCCAGGGTGGGCTTTGTATTTCACGGGCCCCAATGGGCTTGAGCCCACCCTTATCCCTCCACTTGAGAGCCCTTCCCACAGCTGTCCACTTATGAGAACCCTCGCCGTCACCACAAGCAACTGCTGGTTCCTCTGTGTCCCCACAGCAACTGTCTGTTCCTCAGAGATAACACTCAGCGCATTCTGTATCCAGATGTCTTCCTCATTCGATGGATTATCCACTCCCGCAGGAGTGACGGGGTCTGTGTGCCTTCCCACAAAGTGCTTGGCGAAGTTCCTGACACACGGACGCTCTCAGTACATATTGGTTGAATAAAAGAAAGAATGAATGAGGGGACAAAACAATAAGAACCCAGGCCCAGCCTCTAGGAAGAGACAACTCAATTCACTCAGAGCTTCCTTCCCCTCTTCCAGGTCACTGCAGGGAGCCTCCTCCCTGGGAACATGAAAACTCCAAGAGAATTTACCACTTTGTAGTGGGGCAGACACTTCACTACCAGTGCATGCAGGGATTCACAGCCCTCCACAGAGGTCCTGCCAAGAGCATCTGCAAAACCATCTTTGGGAAGACCAGATGGACGCAGCCCCCGCTCAAGTGCATAAGTGAAAGTCAGTTTCCAGGTATGGGGGCACCTTCTGAATCCACCACACTGCTTTTTCCATCGGGCTGACCGGAGTAGAATTCCTGACCCATAAGCAATGTGACTGCGGGCAAACCACTTCATCTCTGTGGGCCTCTGTCTTCTCTCATTCTAGAAAGTAGACTGGACAAACTAGGGTCTCTACCACCTAAGGTCCCCTGCACCCTGAGTGAGAACAAATAGCAGAAGGTGGAGGAGGAAGGAAGATCTCTCGAGTGTTCTAAAGCCCCCCAGATACTCAGATGCTGCCTCACTAGTGATAACGCTGCCCCTTCCCAGCAGATCCTAAAATTCGGCTTCTTCTAAACGACCAAGACTTCCTCTCATTCATTCTGGCCACCCGCACACTTCTAATTTGCTGCTATGCGACGTAAACTCATTATTTGTACAGTGCTCCACTGTTAGCATGCTCCCTCTCCTTGTGTAATTCCCACCTGAGCTTTGATAAAAGTGCAGGGAAGGGGCTTATTCAAGCACGCATGTGCACACATGCACACACACACACACTCATTCGCATGTATAGACAACGCACCTATGTTGAGGGTTTCATTCTGAAAGTGTATTACCATTTTTATAATAAAAAACCGCTCACATTTAAAAATAAGTGTTACAGGTTTCTTAGCTCACCACCTATTGGTTCTTAACCCTTCTGGGAGTTTCCCTGGGTGGAATCTGAAACCACCCCTACAGGTGGAGGAGTGCAGGGAGAGACCAAAGGGAGAGGCAGGCCACCGCTGGTAGGTGGCGGTTTTAATAAGCAAAGGGAACTTACTTATGAGGCTCGTGTTGGGGTGGCAGCAAGACGAAAGGAGCCCCGTGCTCGCCTGCCGGATCCTAACTGGACTGGGTCACATACACCCTGCAGGTGCTCTCCCCACCACATCACTAACTCAAGGCTGTGTCCTTGGAGCAGCCCCTGGGAGCAGGAAAGGCAAGCGGGACCCACATTCCAAGGACAGGGGACGAGGGGAGGAGCCTCTGAGTGCCTGGGTCCAGCCCGAGGGTCAGCTGGCATATGTGTCTTTTTTTATTTTTTAAGATTTTATCTATTTATTCATGAGAGACACAGACAGAGAGAGAGAGGCAGAGACACAGGCAGAGGGAGAAGCAGGCTCCAGGCAGGGAGCCCGATGTGGGACTCGATCCCGGGTCCCAGGATCAGGCCCTGGGCTGAAGGCGGCGTAAACCGCTGGGCCACCCAGGCTGCCCTGAGTGTGTGTCTTTTTGATGACATTCCCCGACACCGCCGCTTCCCGCACCCCATGTCCTCCTCTGGGGCTCTTTGGGGGCCACTGAGCTTCCTTCCCACAGTGCGCCAGGGTGTGTGTGCTTCCCTGTGAAAGCGTGACAAGGCAGGGCAGTGTCCTGGGTAACTGGACGCCCCCACAGGGACAGGGAACCTGTCCTTCTGTGCCTTCCTACTTCCTCCCAGGTCTCCCTGGCATTTGTGTGACTATGACCTGTCTCTGAGCCACAGGTGGAAACCAGGGCGGAATAGGAGGCTTGGGGAGACGTGGCTCAGGACTCCAGAGCTGGGATCAGGGTCACAGTTCCCTCTCACCCAGCTTTGCGGGCGAGGTGACCCCTGATGGGGAGCCGCACGGTGCGGGGGCCCCCGACAATGTGACTCGCTGAGTGTGTGTGGGGTCAGCCGAGGCGGGCAGGCCGGGGTGCACTGAGACCCACGTCCCCCTCCATCATCACTCCCTGTCTCCCCCAGATGACGAAGAGCTTCAAGCAAGCACTGATGCTCCTGCTGGGAGGGACACTTCGTCTCCCTTCATAACGACAAGTACTCCAGGTAAGGCTACAATCTCTGGCCCTGAAACCATCATGCAGGGGACCAAGCGGTTTGCCTCGCGGAGCCCGGCCCGCAGCTGCGTCAGGGATGGGCAGGCCCAGACGACCTCCCGGCCCTCACACGTGTCAAACGCGGGGCGCCTGGGTGGCTCTGTCAGTTGGGCGACTGACTCTTGGTTTCGGCTCAGGTCTTGATCTCAGGGTCGTGAGATCGAGCCCGTGTGGCCTCCACATTCAGTGCAAAGGCTGCTTATGTTTCTCTCTCTCCCTCTGCCCTCCCTTCCCCCCCTGCTCACTCTCTTTCTCAAACAAGTAAGTTTTTTTATTTAAAAAAAAAAAAAAGAACACAAAACATGTCAAAAGCAAGCGTCCGAAAGAGGAGAAGCCAGGCTGAGTGGTCATCAGCACACACCGAGCATATTCTCTCTCGTCTCTTCTGCACAGATTTCCACAAACACACAGAAGTGGCTACAACCATGGAGTCATTCATATTCACAACCGAGTATCAGATAGCAGGTGGGTCGGGGGCGCTTCCCCTGCTGACGACACCCAGACAGACTGGGGGTATGTTGCTGGCTGGGCCAGCGGGCCGGTGGGGTGGTTGATGAGTTAAAAATGCCCCCTCCTTACATTGCGTAGTAGTTACACAGTAGGAGACGAATCCGGGTGTTAGCCACATGGGCTCACAGTGGCCCCTAGAGTCAGCAGGGCGGGCCGCCTCAAACGAGCCCCAGGAAGCTCCTCCTGAGCCGATCCTAAATGACAAGGTATCCCATAAATGCTACAGGTGTTCTCTGGGAGGAGAGGAAAACAGGCTTAGAGCGTTAGAGAAAACTCCCGAGCCCCTCGAAACCGGGAGCTGAGGGTGGGGGCCCGGGAGGTGCCAGTGGAGGCCGCACACTTCCAGGCAGAGGGTAGGTCCCGGGGAGCTGGGGGACAGAACGGCGACCGCGGTCGCCACTGCCGTCTAGTGGACTGGCAGTTTGCCACGGGAGTGTTCCCACTGCGAAGAGAAATGGCGAGTAGGAGGCGTGCTGGTAGTCCTGCTTGGATATGTGCTCACATCAGCTCAGGGCCCCGTGTGCCCTAAACCTCCGCGGTTTGCGCGTCGGGCCAGGGTGCCAACTCCGTGTCACTGGAGCGGGTGCGGGGAGGCCCACGGTGAGCTGGGTGGCCGGCGGCGGCTCGGGGACCAGAGGCCCGCAGCTCTGGGGATGTGGAGACGCTTCCAGGGGACACTGTGTGGCATCTATCCTTGTACTTCGATGCTCCTCTGACCCATCGCAGGCCACTGCAGCCTCCTTGCCTGAGGCCCCTGAACCTTTCTGAAGAGCGTGCAGGTCAGGTCACTTCCCTGGGAAAGAGCCAAGCCCCCTGAGGAAAGGCGCCCTTGTCCTTTCCCATCTCCCCAGGGCTCCAGGGGACCCCGGCTCGGGGGGCCTCCTAGGAAATCACATCCGGGCAGGAGCAGCGTTCTGTAAGGGAGGGGAGAAACCCCAGCGTTCCCCTCTTGGGGAGACCCTTGCTCCCGGGGGCATCGGCCACCCAGCCCAGCGGGCGCCCTTGCTGAACTGCTTCTCTGTTGACAGTGGCGAGCTGCGTCCTCCTGCTGATCAGCATCGTCCTGCTGAGTGGGCTCACCTGGCAGCGGAGAAGGTGAGTCCCCTGCTGTCACCAAACTGAGCCCAGGCCCAGGCCCACAGGTGGAGCCGTGCAGGAGGGGCTCCTGGGCAGAGATCGCGCCCCCAGCCCACCCCACTCTCCTGGTAGCCCGCAGCGCCTCGGGGCCTCTCAGGGGCCCACTGGCCAACGCACACATCCCCAAAGTGTCCCACGAGGACTAAAGCGCAAGGGAAACGGGGAAAGCAAAGGAAACTAGCATTGCGTGAGCGCCTACTGTATGCCAGGCCTGATGCTTAGCTAATGAGCATTCTCACAACCTGATGTCTCAGAACATTTGAAATAGCTACAGGCTCCCCGAACTGGCAATGCAAACAGGATTGCATGGCCAAGGCCAAAACTACAACCCGAATCTAGAGCCCAAGACCCTCCTCCTCCCACCACTTGGCTAGAACAAAACCAACGGCACCATCCACCTGAGTTTATCTGCCTTGCGCTCCTCACCTACACCTACTGCAGACATTCAGACCAGAACCCCCTTGACAGGGTCGTGACCCGCCTGTGGCCTTAATTGCATTAATTCAGATTTTCAACCGTAGTTGCAGATTAGAACAACCAGGAGAGGTGGTATTTTTTTGTTTTTGTTTTTTTTTAAACCAATGCTTACTCTCTAACCAGAATCCCCGACATCTAGGCCTCTTTTTTTTTTTTTTCAGCTAAGATAAAATTCATCATTCTAACCATTTTAAAGTGCATGATTCAGTGATTTTGGGCAATGCTGTGTATATGCCAACCACCACCTCATTACACATTAGAACATTTCCATCTCCCCAAAAAGAGACCCTGTGCTCCGAATTCCCCATTTCCCCCATTCCCTGGAAACCACAAATCCAGTTCCCATCTCTATGGATTTGCCTGTTCTGGACATTTCATGTAAATGGAATCACACAGTATGTGAGCTTGCGTGGCTGAGACACTGGTATTTCACTGAAGCTCCCCAGATGCACTGAATACATACGCATTCAGTTTTGACAACTCTGCACTAGGGCCAGGGATTCTCAAACTTGAGGGGGCTTGTTAACCAGAATCTCCTGGATGGCTTGTTAAAACATGGACTTCCAGGTCTTACCTCCAGGGTTTCTGATTCAGCAGGTCTGGGGTGGAGCCTGAAAAATCCACATTTCTAACACATCCCCAGGTCATATTGATGCTACTGTTCCAGGCACCAAACTTTGAGAACCATTGCCCTACACAGACAGTATTAAGGACCAAGAGAGAGTGAATTCATTTCACACACAGGCCAGTTTCTCCCTCCCTTTAGAGAGTGGAGTGTAGACCTACTGTGTCCCTCTCCTGACTGTTGAGGACATCCCTAAAGCCTTCCACCACCCCCCGCAAGTGTGCAGTCTAACCAGCCTTGATACAAACTTCCCAGGAAGATCCCAAGAAGACACAGATTCACCCCCCCTCCAAACCCAGAGTTCTTAGATCCTATTGTTAGCCCAGACAGAGGAAAACCAGCAGATTTCCTTTATCATTATATTGATCGTCAGGCCCACAATGTTCTCCTCATCTGCCTCATGTGAATTAAAAAGTGCAAATTATTGTGGTGCAGAGGATCAGCCCCTGAACGTTGTTATATTAGGAACTGCTCATATACACACCTGACAGTCTCCCAACTTCTCTGCAGGATTAGCTGATTCCTGAGATGTTATTTTAAGGTAATGAGAGATGAGCTATGTCAAGTACTCAGTGCATTGTGGGAACTTGACACATGGCCAATCCCTGACAAGACTTAATACCTATCAAGGAAATTTTCATTTGGTGGCTTAAAGATTAGAAGCCGTCATACCCAAAGGGAGGAGGCTGTTTGGAAGTGGTTAACGTTTGGAACTTATGTTCTGACATAACGAACAGCCTGAAACTATGAGTTCCTACAAGTGCTCCCAGAATTAGTCTTCCTTCCAGGAGCCTCACTCTTACTTGGTCCTCAAACTAAGTCCTTCTGCCACCAGCTCTAGCTTGTGCAGAAAGCCTTCCTAGAATCTAATTTCATCTAATGGTGCCCTCTTGTGACCACACAAAAATCCTACATTTGACCTGTTTTTTGTTTTTTGTTTTTGGACGAATTACTAGGAGCCAGTGATAAACAACAGCTGTTGGCTTACCCCGGCTCCTGACAGCCAAAATTTTCCTAAATTTTTAGGAATTTTGTGAACTGCTTTTAGGCATCGTCGTTATCAAAAATTCAGTATATAAACATAACTAAATAGATTATATTAGAAATGGAGGTAACAGATGCTCAAAATTAACCACTTTCTAATTATTTTACTATTTTATTTGTTCCCAGGGTTAGTTTATATCTAGTTGTATCTGTATCGAGGAATTGCAATATGATGGTGTGCTACTGCATATTCCTTCCCAACTCTATAATAAGTTATGTCACATTGATAGCTCGAAACTGGGCATGTTGGGCGCTTTTACACCTGGAAATAAGCCAACTTTCTCAAAGGCTTTTAGAGTTGACAATGCCTAAGACCAGATAAAGGCAGGCAGGAGATGGCTGTTAAGGCGTGGGAGCATGGGGTGTGAAGGGGCATGACAATGTCTGGGGGAAGTCAAGAAGTTCTGAACACTAGGAGTTGAGGTGCATGGGCAGCAGTGACAGTGGTGCTATAGGGATGGACAATGACCACGTTATGGAAGACCAAGTCATATGGAGGGACTTAGACCCTATCCTAAGGGCAACAGAAGCTTTCCCTTGGGACATAGAGTAGCACTGGCCCTTCGGACAGTCTGTCTACAACAGAGGCTAGTTTTAAGGGACAAAGTAACCATGGTGGCAGTTATGATGTAATAAATCCACAAGAGAGACAACATGAGCATGAGCTAGGTCAGTGGGTACACATTAAAAAGAGGAAAAGAATCAAGAAATACATAAATGGGGTTCAAATGAGCGGGATTTGCCAGCTGATTGGCAGTGAGGGTTAAGGAAGATAGATGGCCCAGAGATGACCCCAAATTTTTGACTATGACAATCTATGGAACCCCTTAGCCACTCTACACTAGGATGAAATGCAAACAGTAGAACACCTTTTGGAGGATCAACCCCTAAGCAGAACCCATGCTGCATTCACTGAGACCCACTCAGCCTCCACACCTGTGACCACCCAGCCCTGGAACTGACAAGGAAATGGAGGAGCTTCCTTGGGCTCTTTCTCAGATCTATTCAATGCACATTGATTGAATCATTATGCTGTAGGAACCCTGGGGCAGCCAGTCTGGGCCTCTGGAGACATGGGGAGGCCTTGGGTTCAAATTTCAGCATGTGAGAAGGTAACAGGATCCAGGGATGGAATTTTAAGTTAGCCAGTGAATAGAGGTTTATGATGAATGCTCTACCCACAATGGTTTAGGGTGGGGATCACATTTTTTTCTTGGTGAAGTATTACACCTATGACTGTGACTGAGCTATATCACTACAGGAGGAAGAGTAGAACAATCTAGAAAACCAAGAGTGGTAAGAAGCCAAGAAGAGCTCACAGAAGTCATGGAGCACAAGAAAAATCAAGGAAGTCAAATGCTCACCCAAGAGGCCTCTCCTAAGATCTTTTGGGTTTTGGAAAAGTCTGATGTCACATGCTGAAACACCAGGCAACTGCAACCTCATTACAAAATCAGCTCTATAGTATCAATGAGTGAACCCTACCTGCTTCTAAGCAGCAGTTCCAAGGTCATTGGAGGAACAGGAAGGAGCGGCCAGAAGTGTAGGTCTTATTTTCATGTCTACATGGTCACTCAAGCTTGAACAGCATGGCACTCTCTGCACACCATAGATGGTCTAAAGAGAAGTAGCTTCATGTTAATTTCATCCTAACTTCCCCGTTTAGAAATCCCAAGGAAAACTCTAGGACGAATGTAAATAGACACACACACACACACACACACACTCCCTACCTATGTAATTGGACCCTGTCCCATGATCAACCCAGATCCTTTCCCAGCTTCTGGTTGATTAGCCCCTTCTCCCAACCACATTCCTTAATGAATGCCTTTTAAGTAGAACTCTGAACTGGCAACTCCGAACCTTTTCATCCTCAGTGCAGTCCTCTAAACTAGCCCCTTCCCACTTAACCTTCGATTTGAATCTCTAAACAGAAGCCATTGCAGAGTAATCTTTGGGTAACACTGGCAGAGGACAACCAAGCTTCTGTGGATCACAGAGCTTCTGTATTTAAAAGGATTTTACTGGAGGTATGCTGGGAAAAGAAGGGTTAACTAAGTCCCAGGTGATGAACTGTACCTAGTAAAATCCTCTACCTTGTACATTACTAATACATCCGTTTACGAGTTAGTCTCCGTGGGATTGCTATAAATGATGCTCTGGATTTGGTCTGCATGAATCTGAGGTTCACAGGCACATCATGTGCGAACACCTACGTTTCCTAATCAATGTCATAAAAGAACTGATAAGAGATCAAAACATTCAATGTTTATGGATGGAAGGAAAGAAGGACGTGGGGAGCAGGGAGAGAGATCACACTGGCAGGATGTAACATGGCAAAGGTCATCCATTAGCAGGCCTCAAACTGTTAGCAAAACAGTTAGCAGGTCAAATCACCTGGAGGCCCTGTTAGACCACAGCATGCTGGGCCCATCTCCAGGGTCTCCGAGTCAGCAGGTCTGGGGCCAGGCGGGGGGTATATACACTTGGAAGGAGTTCCAGGTGATGCTGCTGAGGCTGCTCTGGAGACCACACTTGGAGAACCACTGGATTCTACTTCTCTATGCCCACCCATTCTCAAAAATCACCTGAGTAAGGAGATTAAAGAAAGGTTTAAACCAGCCAGTTTTCATTTCTGAAAGGCCAGAAAAGTGTTATTTAAAAAGTGGGCGGGTGTCAGCAGGTCCATATCCAGATTAAAGTACGATTTTCTGCCCTTTCTATGAGTAGTAACCAAGTATAATCCAGATTCCAGTGTCCACATTCCATCCCTCCCCCAAGTATATGTTTTCTGAGTTGAGGGGCAACTCAGATAAGGAAAAAAAATTTTCTTAATGTTACTTATCTTGAGTAAAATTGAATTGAATTATCATTGCTCATTTTTTTGTTGGGGGAGACCTATTTTTTAGGGAGGAAATCAGATTTTTTAAATAATAATTAAGATGTTATTTACCTTTTTCACATTCATTCTAAGTGTATGAGTTTTCCAGAAACTACATGATATGTGATGATGTCATCACTCTGATGTTAGTTTATTACTGTTGTTTGTAAGAGAACTAATAAATAATATTTTTAAAATTTCTTGTTTTTAGTCTCTAAGTGTGATAGCACTAGCTATAACTACACAAATAAAAGCAGATAAAAGCTCTTTGGGATTCTCAATGCTCTTTTTTTTTCTTTCCCTTAGATACAGCAGTGGGGTGAGGGGTAGCCAGAAAAGGGAGTGGGAGACAGCAAGAATCCTAAGCAGATTCCATGCTGCATGCTGGGACCCCAATGTCAGGGCTCAATCCCACGACCCTGAGATCATGACCTGAGTGAAAATCAAAAGTTAGACACTCAACCGACCGAGCCACCCAGAAGCCCCTCCTCAATACTTTTTAAGAAAGTACAGAGGTCCTGGCTAATAGTTAACAAACACATCATCTTTGGTCATTCCAGAAATGTAAAACAAAACCACAATGAGATACCACTTCATATCCATTAAGGTGACTTTCAGCAAAAGGAAAATAACAAATATGGACAAGGATGTGGAGAAATAGGAATTCTTGTACATTGCTGGCGGAAATGTAACATGGTATGGACACCATGGAAAACAGATTGGTGGTTCCTCAAAACATTAAACATACAATTACCACATGATCCAGCAATTCCAAGAGAAACCCAAGGGACATGAAAACCTAGAAACTTGAACATGACTATTTATAACAGCATGACAGCCAAACATCCAAGAGGTGGCAACAACCCAAGTGCCCATCAGTGAATAAATCATGAGCAAATTGTGGTCTATCCATTCACTGCAATATTACTCAACCATAAAAATGAATAAAGTATTGATAAAAAAAAGTATTGATAAAGTATTGATAGATGGTACAATGTGGATGAGCTTCAGAAACATTATTCTAAGTGAAAGAACCAGAATCCAGACATAAAAAGTCACATGCTGTGTGATTCCTTTTATATGATATGTCCTATGCAGATCCATAGTCAGAAAGTATATTAGCGGTTAACAAGGGCTGGGAGAGTGATTATTTAACATTTTACACCTCAACCTTGTGAAAACACTAAATGCCACTGAGGTGTACACTTTTTATGGTTATGTGAATTTCACCTCAATTAAAAGAAACAAAAAGAGAGGTTCTGAGACCCAAATATTTGAGCATAGCTGGTTCCATTCATGATTCTCAAAGAACAGTCCTCAGCTCACAACAAAGGGCCAAGGTCTGCCTGCAGTTTTCATGGTGACTTACTTTCTAGTATTCTATTAAGTAAGCTATTATGAGACCCTGAATTTTTTTAAACTAAAATTACCATATTACTAAAGTTTCCTGAAGACTGATTCAGGATTCTATCGAGAATGTGAAATTTGCATAGCTTCCGGGAAGAATGCTATTATTGATAAACTGCTAGAATGATCTTGGGTTGGTTTTAGTTTTCAATTGCTGATACTCTTTCAACTAAATCATAAATTACCATCAGTACTTTTCACATAGGGGTAGTGTCTGATGGCCCTCAACACACACTCATCATAATCAATTTAATTTGTTTTGGGTTTTCTGACTTACTCATCATATGCAGTGATATATCTTTGCCTCAACTGTGTGGCTGGCTTATGATTTTCAAGTAACTAGGCTTTAAAGCACAAGTGTGTTCTTGTTTAAAAGTAATTGTTATGACTTTCAGTTTCCAGTCTGACATAGAAAGAACTTGGAAGCCACTTTCTCCCCTCCTACCAACAAGAAAAGTCCCAAACAACTGAAAATCAATGACTCTTCAGAGAATTGAAATCTGGGCAGACCTTTACCCCCAAATTGAAGAGACAGGTGGGTATGATGAATCAGAGTACTGGAGCAGAAGCCCAGAAACAGACGCGGGACGAGTGCTAAAATGACGAATTGCTGGAGGATCAGTGTGGACAAGTCTAAGACCAAAAACTCAAGTCACAGGAGCCCTACCCTTTCATGAGTTTTACCTCTAGAAAGTGTCTGAGGTTCTCACGGTAAAGATCAGAGAAAAATCCCCTCATGGTTTCATAGCGGGGAGGGGAAAAGGAACCATTTTGAAATGATTTACCAAAGGCCTGTCCTCAGGAGAAACTATTTTCCTAACTATCTTGGGTTTTACTAGAACCTAACCAATCAGAGAGAACAGAAATACCCAATCTTGACCTTCCTCCCACAGACGAAAGGGAATTCTGTGACTCCAACTCCTCTAGCCATCTATCCTACCTGAGGGGTGCAAGGAAAGAAGTACTGCCACAGGCTTCTCCCAGTCTTATGGGTTCAGATGAGGCCTCATGTCTGTACTGTGGACAGAGGATGTAAGGCAATGCTTATTTCCTTAAGCCTGAGCCATATTCCCCACGTCTAGAACCAAGAGTAGAACCAACTTCCCTCATTGGCTGCTTGGAGTGGACAGAAAAGTAAGACCCAAACAAAAAGTAGGTCATTACCAAGAGAAGGGAGAATAGAGGTAGGGAAGCAACCACGATTTTCTTTGTGCTTTTGCGTCCAGCCAGTATTATTCTACTAAGGAATAGCCTAAATGTTCACATCAGTCATACCACTATAAAGCTTAGGAAGGGCTAGGTCGGGGATCCCTGGGTGGCACAGTGGTTTAGCGCCTGCCTTTGGCCCAGGGTGGGATCCTGGAGACCCGGGATCGAATCCCATGTTGGGCTCCCGGTGCATGGAGCCTGCTTCTCCCTCTGCCTATGTCTCTGCCTCTGTGTGTTACTATTGTATAAATAAATAAATAAATAAATAAATAAATAAATAAATAAATAAATAAATAAATATAAATAAATAAATTTTTAAAAAAAGGAAGGGCTAGGTCAAAGCTCGGTCATGGGAGCAAGAGAGAAAATGTGGACAACAGATTTGTAGCACATGGGAGTTTTTAAGGATGTAGAAAGGCTCTTTTGATGTTCTCCCACTGATGATGTGCTAGGCTGTGCAAGTGAAATGGAGACTCAGGATCTGAGCCGCAGTACTAGAGGGCTGGAATGAATGGAGCAGAATGTTGAGTACAGGTTGGTCAAGGTCATCAAGAAGATGTGATTGCCAGTTGACAAGTGATTGGAGGCTTCGCCCCTCCTCCTGTGTTCTTGGAATGTGGGTTCTGCTCCACATTCCCTCTCCCAGAGGCTGCTCCAAGGACACAGCCTTGGAGATATTGATGTAGTGTTGACAACATCTGCAAGAGGTACAGGACTGACCCAGTGAGGGCTTCTTTATAAACTTTTAGGATGCAGTAGGTAGGTGTGGGGGTCCACTCGTCTTGCTGCCACCCAAGCTACATCTTGTATGCAAATTCCCTTGCTTATTAAAACTGCCACCCATCAAACTGTAGTGACCTGTCTTTTCCTTCAATCTCCCCCTTTCCTCTTCCAACAGACGCTGGTTTCAGATTTCACTGGAGAAGCTGAAAGTGAAAGGTTGCAAACCAGCTGCTGGGGACTGGAGAATAGGGCCTTGGGAATGAGGCATCTCAGGGAAATCCTGGGTTATCAGGTGACCTCTGTGTGGAGATGGGTGGCCTGTAAGTCAGATGCTTGTGTCCTGCCACATGAGTGTGGGATGGCCTGAAGACCCCAGCTGCTCTGAGGGGCTTGTTTGAGGAAGTACATGCTGCTCCTGGGCAGAGAAGAGAAGTGCAAGGCCTTGCAGTGGGCGGGCCTCTGCTGTGGGCAGTTCTGCTGGCCACTGATGCCCACCTGGAGGCTGAAGCTTGAGTCAGAAAGTTAGAACTATCCAGAAAGGACATGCTGGTATCCACTAGTCCACAGGCTTCAGCGGCTGGCAGATATGGTGGGAGAGCAGGATAATAAGTTAGAGGTCTTAGGGGCACCTGGGTGGCTCAGTCAGTTAAGCATCTGATGCTTGATCTTAGCTCAGGTCTTGATCTTGGGGTTGTCAGTTCAAGCCCGTTGTTGGGCTACTCACTGGATGTGAAGCCCACTCAAAAAAAAAAAAAAAAGTTAGAGGTCTCATCATGCTGTTTTTACAAAGCTGGGAGGGCTCCCAATGCTTTGGATTAAGATCTGGGCACTTGTGACAAAGCCTGAGTAGGACGTTAAGAGATGGAGTCGTGATAAGAATGAAGAGGAGGCTATTATGGTAATTGATGAGAAAATGGATAAAATGTACCATGCCTTCTGACCCATCATATGTGAAATAACATTTTAAATTCCAAGGACCCCAAAACTCCTAGGGGGAAAACTTGCATTCTTTCTCTTTCGCTTGATACTGTAAATCTCATCAAGTCCTTGAAATGTAAACACCCCTAGAGATAAACAAAACATTGCTCACAGAGACTGAAGACACAAAAGGGACGGGGGAGGCATGCTTTTTAAAATAGAGAATGCTGTAGGAGTTCCCTTGCCCAGAATCCAGTCCACAGCCTTCAAAAGATCACAAATATCAGTAAAACGCTTTAGCTGTGGGAGTGGGTACATGATTCACAGCTCGAGATTGGGAATGAACGCTGAGTGGATATAGAAAGTTGGAGGTCTATGGGAAAGAAATTTTGAAAAAGGCATGTTATATGTCGTCGAGCTATGATTAAAATAGACTTACGTAAGGTAAAAAAACAACAACAGAGTTTTACTATCGAAAGTACTGGTACAAAATTAGAATTTACTTTCCTCTGTGTTAAAGGAAGAAAGTTTTCTTAGATTATTGGTTTGCTCTTAATAAGAAATTGCAAACAAAGGTTTTTCTCTACCTCTGATGGAACCTGCCTGGAAAATACAGATTCTGTGTTTTGTACTTATCAGGTCTTTGATTACTCAAGAAACTAAGTTTTCTCTGTTTAAAAAAAAAAAAAAAAACACGTTGTTTACAGCTCTGTAACTTTTGTTACCTGTTAAATTTCATGGGAAGTATTGTCAAATAAGAAATGATGCTAGGGACGCCTGGGTGGCTCAGCAGTTGAGCGTCTGCCTTTGGCTCAGGGTGTGATCCTGGAGTCCCAGGATCCAGTTCCATATCAGGCTCTCTGCTAGAGGCTTGCTTCTGTCTCTGCCTATGTCTCTGCCTTTCTCTTTCTCTCTCTCATGAATAAATAAATAAATCTTTAAAAAAGAAAAATAAAAAGAAAGAAATGATGCTAAACTTTCTTATAGGGTGTATTAGTATTAATTCCCCAAATTCTAATATGTCCTAGTATAATAGTATCAGTCATATTTTTTAAATGTATGTCAGAGAAATAACCAAATCCCCTTGTCACTTGCATTATAATGACCTCTCTTCAGATCCATAACCATGGCCATTTGTAAGTCTTTTGTCATTTGCAGCTATTGTTTTATCTGATGCTTTAGCCAAAAACATTCCTGCAAAAGGGCTTCATCTTCAAGGATATTCATGGGAAAGACTCTGACAGATTTCTAGTAGATAAGATCAATTTGCCTTCATGTGGGAGAGATAATAATAAACTTTTCCAGCATTCCCCCAAGGCCATCTGTACAGCTCAACAATATGCCATGGGATGGTACCAGGGACCTGTTCCCACATCAGTGAAATGGGTCCATTATATGGATGATATATGCCCCTGCTGCCCACCCTGTAGGCTTTGTGCAGCATCTATAGAGGATGGGCAGTGAACCCACAGAAAATTCAAGACCCAGATACTACATTAAGGTTTTGGGTGTCGTCTGGCCAGGTAAAACACCTGTTGTTCCAAAAGCTATGATTAATAAGGTGTAAGCTTCTCCAACTCCTAAGAACATGAAAGAAGTGCAAAGCTGTGTAGAGATTTGGGGGGTTTAGAGGACTTTAATTCCCCATTTGGCACAGTGTTCCTGTCCCTTATGCTGCCTGGCAAAGACAGGGTACATGTGAGACTGGGGGGTCAGAATAGCAGCAACCTCCAGAAGGCGAAAACACTAGTAAAACAGATAACAGCTCTGGGCATCTCCTAAGCAGGGCTGCCATTTGTGTTAGAGGTGTTCATGACTCTAGAAGACATGGGTCAGGCATTGCAGCAGGGCCCACAGAAGGAGAGAGTACTTTTGGGACTTTGGTCCCAGCCCTGGAAGAGGATAGAAAGCTGATGTACCCCTATAGAACACTAGCTCCTACTGGTGTCCACAGCACCCCTCCAGGTGGGGCCTCTCACACAGCAGCCAGTACAGCAGCCAGAGGGCTGAGCTCAGAGTGGACTGGCTGGTGACCACCCATGAGCCCTGGCTATTGGCCCTTTGCACTGACAGCAGGGCTGCTCTAAAGCAATTAACTCTGTGTCTAGGACAATGGGAAGCAGAAGGGTGGGTGATCATGAATATGTCTTATGGGACCAGAATGTATGTGGAAAGACATTTGGGTCCATCTGCAAGAGCTTAAGGCATCCTGACTACTTTTCATGCCCCAGTTAATAAGCCCCCACCCCTAGACCCAGCAATCAGGAAACTTGATGCATTAGCTTGGGTATGAGCACTAGCTACTGACCATTCTGTAGATACATCAGATTGGGTGCATAGAAAGAGTGGTCACTGCAGTGTCCAAGTAATACAACTTATTGCAAAAAATTTCAGAATGCTCTTAATGTGTCTTGGTTCATGCAGTAGCAGCATGTCCTATTTGTTCTAAACAATGCCAAAAGCAACAACAAAAGAATCTAGATCAAACTCCTGGGGAAGATGGCAAAGGAGGAGGATCCTAGGCTCACCTCATCCCATGGATGCACCTAAATAACACTCATATAATTGTAAATAATCTGGAAAATGATTCAAAGGCCAGCAGAACAAACTCTTCTACAGCTACATGTAGAGAAGAGGCCACATCAAAGAGTGTAGGAAGCATAGACATGTGGTCGGAGCCAAACAGACCCAAAGGACCATCTACAAGAGTCAAGGATGCTGTGGGTGCAGAGAGGGGAGAGAAGCAGACTCCACAACAGGCACCCAAGGCACATGGGGACCAGCACTGTGGAGACAAATCCCCATAACATTAGGCTTTGAAAACCAGACAGGCCTAACTTTGTGAATTCTTTTTTTTTTTTTTTTTTAATTCATGAAGGACAGAGAGAGAGAGAGAGAGAGAGAGAGAAGCAGAGACACAGACAGAGGGAGAAGCAGGCTCCATGCAGGGAGCCTGACGTGGAACTCAATCCTGGATCTCCAGGGTCAGGCCCTGGACCAACGGCAGCACCAAACCGCTGAGCCACCCAGGCTGCCCCTAACTTCGTGAATTCTTACAATCAGTGGGACTTAACACCTAGAACTTTAAAAATCAGCAGGCTCAACTCTGAGAGAGCCAGAGGGTGATAGAAAACTGAGTCCCCACCCCTACCCTTAAAGAGGTAGCACACACAAAAAAAATAGCCCTGTTAAGATACAGCATAGAAACAGCAGTTCTAAAAATGCCTGGGCTATATGGAAAGGAGATTTATTTACTAATTTCAGAGCATGTGCTAGAAAGGCAGGGATCTTTGGGAGACTTTTCCAAGAGGAAAAGAGCTAGAGGGTACCATTTCCATCCCCCACCCCCACCCCAACCTAGATACCAGGGACACCTGGGGTAACAGCACAGTACAAACACTGTCCACTTGGCTTGCCAACAGCATGCCCCACCTCCACATTCTTCTGCAGACCCACCCCCTTCATCCCAGCCTGGGCAGGATTTTCCTGTGCAGCTGCAGGGCTCTCCCACAGCAGACTAGACCTGTGAGGACCTTGCTAGCACCACATGCCCCACCCCCATGTTTCTCAGAGGACCTGCCTCCACCAGCATGCCCTTGGAAGGAGTCCATCCAAGTTGGACTACAAGCCTGGCAGTGTGCAAGCAGCCCCAACAGGGGCGAGCACCACTCCAAAGTGATCCTAGCCCCAGGGAGAAGGGAAGACAATCACACCCACTAATCCAACTGTAGCCCTAACAGTGGGCTGGAGGAAGACATCTGGTCTGACTATAATCCCCACCCACCAGTGAAAGCTTCTTAGGTAACAACGCAGGGAGAATGGCCTGCAGCTTTGTGCTACCACAGCTCTGGTAAATGATTGGTTTGACTAAACTTAAGCCCAAGATGGCCTCAGACTGGCCCACTAACAACAGGGACCAAACCCTGCTCACAAAAGGCAAAGGAAACCATTGTAGAAACCTGGACTGAAGGCAAATGTGGCTCAGCCACAATAGTAGGGTGCAAACAACACACATAGGAGACACTCTTAAAAGTCCCAGGTCCAGGTGAACAGGGGATATTGCACTGCAGGACATTAAAGGACCTCTTTTTCATAAGGCCACTACTTTCAAGAGCAGAAGACATAGCTGACTTTCTAACAGAAACAGAGACAGAGGGTTATGGGGAGACAGGAAAATATGTCCCAAATGAAAGAAGAGGAGAAAATCACAGCAAAAGAGCTAAATGAAACACAGATAAGTAATATATTTTAATATGTATGATAGAGAATTTAAAGTAATGGTCACAAAGATACTCACTAAACTTGAGAAAAGAGTGGAGGACCTCAGTGAGACCCTTAACAAAGAGATAAAAAAGAACCAACCAGAGATGAAACACACAATAACTGAAATTAAAAATACACTAGAGGGAATAAATAGTAGGCTACAGGAAGCAGAAGAAAGGAACAACAATGAAGGAAAAAATAATGGAAAGCCATAAAACTGAACAGGAGAGAGAGAAAAAGTAATAAGAATGAATGAAAATAGATTAAAGGAACCTGGCAATACCATCAAGCATAAAGACATTCACATTACAGGGCCCCAGAAAGAGAAGAGAGAGAAAAGGAGTCGGATAATTTATTTGAAGAAATAATAGCTGAAAATTTCCTGAATCTGGGGAAGGAAGCAGAAATCCAGATCCAAGGGGCAAAGAGAGCCCCCAATAAAATCCACCCAGTGAGGTCCACACCAAGACACATAGTATTTAAAATGGCACAAAGTAGTTAACAAAGAGAGAATTTGTAAAGCAGCAAAAGAAAACAGTTACATACAAAGGAAACACCATAAGGCTATCAGCAGATTTTTCAGCAGAAACTTTGCAGGTCAGAAGAGAGTGGCATGATAGATTCAAAGTGCTGAAAGAAAAAAACCCTGAAACCAAGCATATTCTATCCAGAGAAGCTACAATTCAGAAAAGAAGGAGAGATAAGAGTTTCCCAGACAAACAAAAGTTAAAGGAATTCATCACCACTAATCCAGCCTCACAAGAAATGTTAAAGGGGATTCTTTGAATGGTAAGGAAAGACCATAAGCAGGAGTAAGAAAAGTAGGTGGCACAAAAGCAGAAAAATTAAGTGTATCTATAAAAAAAAATCAAAGTATTCATAAATAAAAGCATGTAAAGTATGACATCATACATCTAAAATGTAGGGGGTGGGGGAGTAAAAATGTAGTGCTTCTAGAATGGGTTTGAACTTAAGCAACCAATTGGTATATGCATAAGATGTTGTATATGAACCTAATGGGAATCACAAATCGAAAACCAATAATAAGTATTAAAAAAATGAGAGAAAAGAGTCCAAGTAGATTAGAAAGCCAGAAACTATCAAAGAAGAGAACAAGAGAAGAAAGGAATATTAAAGAACTACAAACAAACTTAAAACAAGTATAACAAAATGGTAATAAATACATATCTATCGATAGTACTTTGAATATACACAGACTACATGCCCTAATCAAAAGACACAGGGTGATGGAAAGGATAAAAAAAAAATAAGACCCAGCTGTATGCTGTCTACAAAAGACTGTTTTTCAGACCTAAAGACACATGAAGATTGAAAGTGAAGGGATAGAAAAGCATTTATTATGCAAACATAAGGGAAAAGAACCCTGGGGTACCCATACTTATACAGGACAAAATAGACTTCAGAACAAAGGCTATATAACAAGAGACAAAGAGGGACACAAAAGCAATCTGCTAATTTAATGAAATCTACATCAGAATACCAATAGCATTTTACTTTTTTTTCTTTTTTTGACAGAGAGAGGCCACCAGGGGAAGGGCAGAGGGAGAGGGAGAGAGAGAATCCCTAAGCAGACTCCACACATTCAGCGTGGAGCCTGACATGGACTCAATTTCATGACCCTGAAATCATGACCTAAGCTGAAATCAAGAGTCACCTGCTTAACCAACTGAGCCACTTAGGTACCCTCAAGAGCATTCTTCACAGAACTAGAACAAACAATCCTAAAATTTGTATCAAACTACAAAAGACCCTGAATAGCCAAAGCAATCTTGGAAAAGAAAAACAAAATTGGAGGTACCACAATATATTTCAAGATATACTACAAAGCTATAGCAATCAAAACAGTATAGTGTTGGCACAAAAACAGACACATAGGTCAATGGCACAGGATAGAGAGCTCAGAAATAAACCCATAATTATATGGTCAGTTAATCTTCAAAAAAGGAGGCAAGACTATGCAATAGGAAAAGGACAGTCTCTTCAACAAATGATGTTGAGAAAACTGGACAGATAGATGAAAAGAATGAAACTGGACCACTTTCTTACACCGTGCACAAAAATAAACTCAAAATGGATTAAGAACCTAAATGTGATACCTGAAACCCATAAAAATCCTAGAAGACTGCACAGGCAGTAATTTCTCTGAGGTTGGCCATAGCAAACTTTTCTATATATGTTTCTTGAGGCAAGGGAAATAAAAGCAAAAATATACTATTAAGACTACATCAAAATAAAAAGCTTCTTCACAGCAGAGCAAACAATCAACAAAACTAAAAGATAAACTACTGAATGGGAGAAGATATTTGCAAATGACATATCCAATAAAGGGTTAGTATCCAAAATATATAAAACTTATACAACTCAACACCAAAAAACCAAATAACCCAATTTAAAAATGGGCAGAAGACCATTTCTCCAAAGAAGACATAGAGATGGCCAACAGACACATGAAAAGATGCTCAACATCACTCACCATCAGGGAAATGCAAATCAAACCACAATGAGATATCACTTCACACCTGTCAGAATGGCTAAAATCAAAATCACAAGAAGCAAGTATTGATGAGGATGTAGAGAAAAAGGAACACTTGTGCACTGTTGGTGGGAATGCAAACAAATGTAGCCACTATGGAAAACGGTATGCAGGTTCCTCAAAAAAATCAAAAATACCAAAAATACCTTATGAGGGCAGCCCAGGTGGCTCAGCAGTTTAGCGCCTGCCTTCAGCCCAGGGCGTGATCCTGGAGTCCCGGGATCGAGTCCCACATCGGGCTTCCTGGATGGAGCCTGCTTCTCCCTCTGCCTGTGTCTCTGCCTCTTTCTCTGTGTCTCTCCTGAGTAAATAAATAAAATATGAAAAAAAAGAGAACATAACTTAAAAAAAAAAAAGAATTACCCTATGGTCCAGTAATTCCACTACTGGGAATTTACCCACAAAATATGAAAACACTAATTAGAAAATATATATGCACCCTCATGTTTATTGCAGTATTATTTACAACAACCAAATTATGAAAGCAGCCTAGTGTCCATTGATAGATAAATCGATAAAGAAAGTGTGGTGGTATTAATAGAGGAGTCAAATAAGTGACAGGGATTAAGAATAAACTTATGGTTAGCACTAATGATTTACAGAATTGTTGAATTACTATAGTGTACACCTGAAACTAATATAATGCTGTATGTTAAGTATGCTGGAATTTTTTTAAATGTGGGGTACCTGGGTGGCTCTATTAACCACCCAACTCTTGATCTTAGCTCAGGTCTTGATATCAGTGTTGTGAGTTCAAGCCCTATAATGGGCTCCACACTGGGCATGGAGTCTACTTAAAAAAAAAAAAGAAGAAGAAGTGACGTGTATTGTGTGCCACCTCTCCAGAATGGACGTTTAAGAGATAGCACATGCCTTGCCACAGAAAGTTTCCAAATAGAAGTTTCTCTGTCAGCCTGGATTGCAGTGTGAAATCCCAGAGCAGAGTTTTAAGCAAACTGTCATCAAGGTAGCTTGAATAAGAAACGAACTTGTGTTGTTACAAGCCACTAATATGTAAGGGCTGTTTGTCGCTGGAGCCTAACCTGCCTGATTCTGACGGATTCAGTACAGAAAATGTAGCTTCTGTATTTAATCCACAACAAATCAGGCCCCACCCACTAGTTGGCAGGAATAGTAAAATGAAGTAAACAAAACAACCTCTCCAATTTAAACAGTCTCTGTAGGCAATGTTGTCTCTATTTAATAAAAATGCTCAGTGTCTCAAATATCCTTGTTCTCTCTCTGCTTCTTGCCCAAGATGGTAGTGTGGAGAAGGGTGGGGAGAAGTAAGGCTCATTCAACTTCATGGCCATGGGAAAGAGTCCGGGTCCTCAAAATCCATCCTCTGCTTTCTCCAGACCCCAATACTGATCGCTCAGCTAGAATTTTCAGCTGCAGCTGCAATGGTCATAAATTGCACCCCCAACTTTTTTCAGATCTGACCACCACACCTGATAGCTCTTCCCTGCTGATCCAGATTTATCTCAGGCTTCAGAGGCCATTCTGGGGGGTCTGAGACCCACCTAATCCATCTAGGCTTCCCTCCCTACACTTAGACCGCTGGAAAGCTTCCCAGCCAGACTTGCAATGATTATCTGGGTCCCAACTACAGAGTCTTTTCCCTCCTGAACACACTGCAGCCCAGGAGGCTGCATGGCTGTGCTTCACGATGCTGTGGGGACAGATCAAGAGGTACATTTTACACAAGTCACCACTGCACAAAGCAGCTGTCCTTCTTTCCACAGACTCCCATACATCTGACCCCATCACGCACCTCCCTCCCTCTCTCTTTCTGTCTCACCATCTCCTGGAGAAAGAGAGGGGTAGATACTCCCCCACCCTCACCACCAGTTCATGGTGTCCGGACTTCATATATAAGACTCTATAAAGCTAGCAACCAAACCTAGCAATATGCTAGACAGGGCATTGAAGATAATTCTTTCTCAAGGATATAACTTGGCCAAAAGCCTATGTAATCTTTTGTTCCAAAATCCTATTTTGGGTTAGTTTGTGAAGCACATGAGAAACAGTATTTAATGCAATCCTGGGAAGCTCAAACCTACTCTGTCACTAACTAGTGACCTTGGAAAATTTACATAACCTCCCTGATATTCCACATCTTTGTTGGTAAAATGTGGCTATTAATTTCTTTAATGACTGAATGAAATGCTTATATGCAAAAAAATGTAATATTTTTGACATCTAGAAAGTAATAAATGGTGGCTATAAAAATTATCATCATCATTAGTGACGGCAATAATGAATCAAGATCGGCTGTTTAAAGGCTTGAATCTACTTCTACCATATAACTCAGCAATTTTACTCCTAGAACAATTTTAAGAAAAATATACATATATATACTATATATATAAATTTATATAGGCATAAACATACATACACATATATAATATATAGGTATGCACACATAATTTATATAGATACATATACAATATATAAATTTATATGTATATACACATACACAATACATACACACACAAAGTGTCCATACAAAAATGTTTATAGCAACTATATTCATAATCGCCCAAAATTGGAAACAACTCCATGTCCATCAACAAACAAGAGAAAGATGAACAGATTGTATATTTCAACAATGGAATCCTCCCCCACAATAAAAAAGAAACAAACTACTTATATACACAAGATAAACCTCAAAAAACATTATGCTGAGCAAAAGAAGCCAGACTTAGAAGACCACACATGGTTCTATTTATATGATTTCAGAACAAGCGAAATTATGATTTAAAAAAATCAGAATAGTGGTTGCAGGGAAGGGGGTACTGGGGGAATTGACTGGGAAGAGACACCAGGGATCTTTCTGGGGTGATGGAAATGTCCTATGACTTGATAGGGGTTTAGGTGTGTGCATTTGTCAAAATTCATTATATAAAGTCAATGTCAACTAAAAATGTTAATCCTATGCTGGATATCAGAAACTATCAGTAGTTTTTCACTCAATCCAAGATGATATCAATTGTAAGACTCATCATTATTTTATGTACAAGAAGAGAAAGAGTAAAAACACTAAAACCATGACACATTGTAGGCTGTAAAATGCATGTTTAGAAATGGTAAAAATGGCAAAATGTACATTTTAGAATCAATGACCTTTGGTCGCTTAGTCTTTTCTTTGCATTTCTCCTATAACAAACCTAAACTCTCATCTTCCCACTCCCCACAAAACATGTGGATACCCCAGGCCAACAACAATAAAGATCGTGGTCTCAGAAGACAAACCAGGAAAGCACATTAATTATTTTCTAGATACTATTCTTGTCAAACAGGCATATTGACCCATAATTCTTAAGTTGTCTAAGTTCAAAGTCCTTAATGAATGGTTAAATGATACAAGATTTTTCTTTTTTTCTTTTTCTTTTGGTTAAAGAGGCAGGAACACACCTGTCTTGACTTTAGGTCAAAATTGTCATCCTCACTGCAACTCCATGACATTTAGATTCTACTTGCAGTGATCTCTTGAGTGGGTTTCCTTTCTGCAATGGAAGTCTCCTGGTTACAATAGCTTATAAAGAGCTTATCTGGAAGGAGTTTGGAACTCAAAATTCATTTTTCCCCCATATTTAGCAGTGTGCCTGGGGAAGCGGAATTTAAATTTATTTAAGCTCTGGACCCAATCTCTTCTCTGTCTGGATGGATATTGCTGTTTGCCTTAGAAGAGAAGGTCTCCTCCCCATTTTGAGTCGTTGTACCTTTGTTATGCAAATATGAAGCAAAGTGATAACTCTGGCCCTGGTAAAGTTTGTGACAAGACCTGTAATCAATTGGGAAAGGCTACCCTCCCAACCCATTCAGCTTGTAGAATTGCAAATAAAAAGTACATTTCCTTAAAAAAAAAAAAAAAAGATCTTTATGTTTGTGAGAGAGAGAGAGAGAGAGCAGGGGGAGGGGCAGAGGGAGAAGCAGATTCTTGGCTGAGCAGGAGGCCAGATGCGGGCTTGATCCCAGGACCCCAGGATCATGACCTGAGCAGAAGACAGACAGATGCTTAACCAACTGGGCCACCCAGGCTCCTGGAAAGTTTCTAAGGGAGCTTCCCAGAGAGAGGAAGCTGACACTCAGATGCTTTCTCCTTTGAAGTCCAGTGTGTGTAGAACTTCTCTAATATGTTAAGATAATCCCATAAGAAGTAGCCCGTGGAAATAGACGCCACAAGCTCCAAGACACCACGAGGGAACAGGCATCTGTACCAGTGACCCATGTCCCGAACTAATCCTCAGATATTTGTGGGGTTGGCTGGACCTAGCTCAGCAAACGAGGCAGTCACTTTGGTAAACATGCATTACGAGTTGTGTCAATGTCCAGCCTGGAGAATAGAAACCTTTCTCTGTATTTCAGACACAGGAGATTTGATACAAGGTGTTGGTTGCAAAAGTTTTGGAATGGTTAGCAGGACAAAAGGTGGGGTGACCTATGGTTCAGCTACTGTCCCTAGAGTTGGAGTTACAAAAGGTACTCTCCAGAGCCCAGGCACACACACAGGCCACCACTGCTACTCCATTGCTGTTAGGGCCACCCCTGCTGATCGGGGGGGGGGGGGGGGGTGGGGGGGGGGTGGGTGCCTGGAATTCTATGTTCTTTCTGAATCGGTTGCCAGGAGCAAAACAGCTTACGCATTCTTTCTATTTACGATCTTGTGCCACTGGGCGAAACCTAATTGTACTCAGTTGGCAAGGGAGGTTATGAAATGAAGTTTTCAGGCTTCAAGCTCAAGCAGTATAAGAGAGAGTATGGATGGACGACGATGGAGCTTAGTGCCAAATGTCAACGTCATGACAGTAATGGACAGAGATGACCTTGGACAGATCAGATCACGTTGCAATTATTTTTGACAGTGACATTATATAAGATCAGAAGCAACAGAAGTAGGGGACTAATTAAATGCCTCTCAAATTCTCTGCCTCTGCAGCATAAGAAATACAGCCAATGGTCTTGTAATAACATTGTGTGGTGACAGAGGGCAGCTACATGTGTGAGAAGAGCATAAACTATAAACTTGTCAAATCACTATGTTGTACACCTGTGCAAACTATACTAAAAAAAATTGTTTTAATTCTCTACCTCTGGGTTTTGTATGCAAAACCCACTGCCTTGGAACTAAATCCCTGGTGGTCTTGGAAAATTTCCTGGAATCAGGAAGTGGGGAGGTCTCAAGAAATAGTTACCTGATTTCCTTCAGGGATGGGCAGTGGAAGTTGGATGATGACATTAGAAAAATAAGCTTAAGCACACTGCACACTCAGATTATTTTTTAAAAAGATTTATTTATTTATTTATGATAGACATAGAGAGAGAGAGAGGCAGAGACACAGGCAGAGGGAGAAGCAAGCTCCATGCCGGGAGCCCGATGTGGGACTCGATCCCAGGACTCCAGGACCGCGCCCCAGGCAAAAGGCAGATGCTAAACCGCTGAGCCACCCAGGGATCCCTGCACACTCAGATTAAAACCCTACTTAGATTTCTAGTCCACTGCTTTTAACCTACCCAGTAGCAAAAATGTTGTATACCTCATTTTCAAAAGGATTTAAATAAAAATAAACCAATACTGGTATACTATTAATCATTTAATTATCCCTATCCCCAAACCGTCTTTACTTATCTACGGCCTTGGTGCAATTAGGAAAAGCAGACTTTATGAGAGAAAGATGAGGTGGTAATACATATTTTTCTGGAGACTCTAAAGGGGAATTCTGGAAACCTCTGAGGATATTGGAGATTGTGAAAAAATCTTTTATTATGTCAATCATAATTACAAATTATTTTGCTATCATTTCAATATGTGTGCCTAAACTCTGGCTGTTGTAGGCAGAATAATGGCCCCCCAAATACGTCGGCATCCTAATTCCTGGAACCTGTAAGTAAATATGGTATCTTACAAGGCAAATGAGAATTGAGTTTGTAGATGCAAATAGAGTCGCTTAATCAGCTGACCTCAAAACGGCAAGTTTGCCCATGCGGACCCAATGTAATCATGAGGGTCTTAAAAATTGAGAGAGGAAGGAAAGAGGAGTCATGGGGAAATGTGATGATGGAAGAATGACAAGACAGACGCAGTGTTGCTGGCTTTGAAGGTGAGGCCGTTGGACCACCAGCCGAGGAACACGGGCAGCCTCTGTAAGCTGGAAAAGATAAGCCAATGGATTCTCCCCCTGGAGCTCTGGCAATACCTTGATCTGGGCCAGTGAGACTGGTGTTTGACTTCTAACCTCCAAAACAATGAGATAATAAATTTGTGTTTGTTTAAAGCCACACAGCTTGTAGTCATGTGTCACGGCAGCAAGAGAAAATGAATATACACCAGTTCTCCTGGCTGTTCTTCAATTCCTCTCTCCTCTACTAAAGGTAATATGTTGTGGCTGCTAAGCAGGCACAGGATAAATACTCTGTGTCAAAACTTGGGACGCCTGGGTGGCTCAGCGGTTGAGCCTCTGCCTTCTTTCTAAAATAATAATAATCATCATCAATAATAATAAATGTACTAGGACAAGAGGAAGCAGCTGGTCTGTAAAGTGGAGGTTTAGATGGCCTCTGAAGAGTTGATCAACGTGTGTACTGCCCTACAACCTGAAATAGCTTTCTTTAAAAGATTAAGTTCTTTTTTTTTTTTGTATATTTTTTATTGGAGTTCGACTGCCAACATATAGCATAACACCCAGTGCTCAATCCCATCAAGTGCCCCCCTCAGTGCCTGTCACCCAGTCACGCCATTCCCCCACCCACCTCCCTTTCTACCACCCCTTTTTCGTTTCCCAGAGTTGGGAGTCTCTCATGTTGTCACCCTCATTGATATTTCCCACTCATTTTCTCTCCTTTCCCTTTTATTCCCTTTCACTATTTTTTATATTTCCCAAATGAATGAGACCATATGTTTGTCCTTCTCTGACTGACTTATTTCACTCAGCATCATACCCTCCAGGTCCATCCACATTGAAGCAAATGGTGGGTATTTGTTGTTTCTAATGGCTGAGGAATATTCCACTATATACATAGACCGCATCTTCTTGATCCATTCATCTTTCAGTGGACACCGAGGCTCCTTCCACAGTTTGGCTACTGTGGACATTGCTGCTATAAACATCGGGGTGCAGGTGTCCCGGCGTTTCACTGTATTTGTATCTTTGGGGTAAATCCCCAGCAGGGCAATTGCTGGGTCATAGGGCAGGTCTATTTTTAATTCTTTGAGGAACCTCCACACAGTTTTCCAGAGTGGCTGCACCAGTTCACATTCCCACCCACAGTGTAAGAGGGTACCCCTTTCTCCACATCCTCTCCAACATTTGTTGTTTCCTGTCTTGTTAATATTCCCCATTCTCACTGGTGTGAGGTGGGATCTCATTGTGGTTTTGATTTGTATTTCCCTGACGGCCAGTGATGCGGAGCATTTTCTCATGTGCTTGGTGGTCACATGTAGGTCTTTTTTGGTGAAATTTCTGTTCATGTCTTTTGCCCATTTCATGATTAGGTTGTTTATTTCTTTGCTGTTGAGTTTAATAAGTTCTTTATAGATCTTGGATACTAGCCCTTTATCTGATACGTCATTTGCAAATATCTTCTCCCATTCTGTAGGTTGCCTTTTAGTTTTGTTGACTGTTTCTTTTGCTGTGCAGAAGCTTTTTATCCTGATGAAGTCCCAATAATTCATTTTTGCTTTTGTTTCCCTTGCCTTCATAGATGTATCCTGCAAGAAGTTGCTGTGGCCAAGTTCAAAAAGGGTGTTGCCTGTGTTCTCCTCTAGGATTTTGATGGATTCTTGTCTCACATTTAGATCTTTCATCCATTTTGAGTTTATCTTTATATATGGTGTAAGAGAATGGTCTAGTTTCATTCTTCTGCACGTGGCTGTCCAATTTTCCAAGCACCATTTATTGGAGAGACTGTCCTTTTTCCAGTGGATAGTCTTTTCCTGCTTTGTCAAATATTAGTTGACCACAGAGTTGAGGGCCCATTTTTGACACAAAATCAATGCCCAGAAATCAGTGGCATTTCTATACACTAACAATGAGACTGAAGAAAGAGAAATTAAGGAGTCAATCCCATTTACAATTGTACCCAAAAAGTATAAGATACCTAGGAATAAACCTAACCAAAGAGGTAAAGGACCTATACCCTAAAAACTATAGAACACTTCTGAAAGAAATTGAGGAAGACACAAAGATATGGAAAAATATTCCATGCTCATGGATTGGAAGAATTAATATTGTGAAAATGTCAATACTACCCAGGGCAATTTACACGTTTAATGCAATCCCTATCAAAATACCATGGACTTTCTTCAGAGAGTTGGAACAAATAATCTTAAGATTTGTGTGGAATCAGAAAAGACCCCGAATAGCCAGGGGATTATTGAAAAAGAAAACCAGAGCCGGGGGCATCACAATGCCGGATTTCAGTTTGTACTACAAAGCTGTGGTCATCAAAACAGTGTGGTACTGGCACAAAAGATTAAGTTCTAATGAACAATTAGAAGTAAAATAAAAATTAGGGGTCTCTGGGTGGCTGAGTCAATTGAATGTCTGACTCTTGGTTTCAGCTCAGGTTGTGATCTTGGGGTCATGGGATTGAGCCCCATGTCAGGGCTTCACACTCATCAGGGGGTGTGCTTGAGATTCTTCCTCTCCCTCATCCCCATCCACCTGCTCATGTGCTTTCTCTCTGTGTGTCTCTCAAATAAATCTTAAAAAAAAAAAAAAAGTAAAGAAAAATTGGGTACTATCAACAATAGCATCAAAAAGCATCAAATATTCTGGGACAAATTTCCCCAAGCAATGAACCTAGTTTCAGGTAACAGGATTACATTAAACAGGATTAAATTACATTAGAACAATTTGAGGAAATTTGATATCTCAGGAGTATTGAGTCTTCCATTCCATGAATGTGGTATATCTCTCCATTTATTTAGATTCTTCGTGTATCTCAGTAAAATTTAGTAGTTTTCAGTTTACAGGTTGTATTAGTTTTCTATTTGCTGCTGTAAGATATTATGACAACCTTGGTGGCTTAAAACAACACAAATTAATTACCTGGAGTTCTGCAAGTCAGAAGCCGGAAGGGAATCTTATAGAGCCAAAATCAAGGCTCAAAAGAGTTGCATTCCTTCTGGAGGCCCCTGAGGGAAATCTATTCCCTGTCTTCCAGCCTCTGGAGGCTGCTGGTATTCCTGAGCTCATGTCCACGTCATTCTGACCTCTGGAAGCATCAATACACCTGACTTCTCAAATTCTGGTCCTCTTGCCTCCCTCTTATTATGACCCAGCGGGCCCACCTGTATCATTCAGAATAATTTCTCCACCTCAACATCTTTAACTTAATCACATCTACAAAGTCCCAAATTGTTGCTCTTAATATTTCTAATGAAATATGACCTGAGCAAAAGGCAGATGCTCAACCACTGAGCCACCCAGGCACCCCTCTATTGATTTTGTTTCAATCTCAATGATCCGTTGATATATTTATTATTTCCTTCATTCTGCTTATTTTTATTCTTATTTGCTCTATTTTTTTATACTTCCTTTAGGTGGAACTTGAGAAATCAATTGGAGATCCTTCTTTCTCTTTAATACAGGCACTTTACGTGATAAGCTTTCCTGTGAGCTCCGCATCAGCTGTATCCCATACATTTTGAAATGTTGTATGAATATGTTCATGTTCAATATGTTCATGTATAACATATGTTCATATGTTACATGAATATCATGTAGTTACATATTTCTATTTCATCTTGTAACTTCTTCCTTGACTCATAGAGTATTTAGAAATATTTTGCTGAATTTCCAAATATTTCAGACAGTTCCAGGTATTTTTCTGTTAATAATTTCCACCTTAATTATGTTGTGGTCAGAGAATACAGTTTATATGGTATGAATCCTCTTACATTTATTAAAGTTAAGAATAGAATCTTATTTTTTCTGACCCAGAAGATGACATCTGTTGGTGGAATGTCCCATTGCATTTGTAAAGAATGTGTTTCTTTACACATTGCTCTTGTTTCTTTACAATGCTCTTGTTGAATGGAGCATTCTATCAGTATCAATTAGGTCTAGTTGGTTGGTAGTGTTTTCAATCTTCTATTACCTTAATATTCATTTTTTGGTTTAGTTGTTCTATCAATTAGTGAGAGAGGAGAGATGGACTGCATTCCAATTATTATAGATTGGTTTATTCCTCCTGTCAATTCTTTCAGTTGCTAATGTGTTTTGAAACTCTGGTATTACTTTCACTTTTAAGACTGCAGTGTCTTCTTGAATAATTTACCCTGTTAGTACATAATGTCCTTCTTTATCCCTCATACTATTCTTTATTCTTTGTTCAAAATCTACTCCATCTGATATTAATATAGCTCCAGTTTTCTTTGATTAGTATCAGGGTGGTGTGCTTTTTTCCATTGTTTTAACTTTGTATCTTTGTATTGTATCTTTCTATTTAAACTGGGTTTCTACTGGTATAATATAGTTGGGTTTTGCTTTTTAAATAGAATCTGACAACCTCTTCTAATTTATTGGGTTGCTTAACCCTTTTATATTTAATTATCAACATGGTTGAGTTTACACCTATCCTCTTGCGTGTTTTCTATTTGTCCCATGTCCTCCTGGTTACTTTTTCTCACTTCCTGCCTTTTTCTTATAATACATCATTACTATTTTTGCTTTAGAGAGTCAATTATCCTTTAAAGAGAATAAAAAATCAGAAATAAGCATTTTCTTTTTTTTTCTTTTTTTTTTTTAGAAATAAGCAATTTCCATGTTTGCCCACATTTTTACTATTTCCAGCACTCTTCATTCCTATGTGTAGATCAAAATTTCTTTCTAATCTCATATTCTATCTGCCTGAAAATATACAAGCACATCTTGTTTTATTGTACTTTGCTTTATTGCACTTTGCAGATACTGCCTTTTCTTTTTTTTTTTTTTTAAGATTGATAGTGTGCAGCAACCATGGGTTGAGCAAGCCCATCACTGCCATCTTTCCAAAAGCATTTGCTCATTCCACATCTCTGTGTTGCCTTTCTGTAATTCTTGCAATATTTCAAACTTCTCATTATTATTATATTTGTCATGGTGCTCTGTGATCACTGATCTTTGATGTTACCACTGCAATTATTTTGGGGGTGCACAAACTACACCCATATATGACAGCAAATGTAATTGGTAAATGTGTGTTCTGATTACTCCACTGACCAGCCATTCTTCCATCGCTCTCTCTCCCTCTTCTTGGGCCTCCTTATTCCCCGAGACACAACAATATGGAAATTAGGACAATTAATAATCCTACAATGGGGGCACCAGCGTGACTCAGTGGTTGAGCATCTGCCATTGGCTCAGGGCATGATCCCAGGGTCTTGGAATCAAGTTTCGCATCAGGCTCTCCCTGAGAGGAGCCGGCTTCTCCCTCTGCCTAAGTCTCTGCCTCTCTCTGTCTCTCATGAGTAAATAAATAAAATATTTTTAAAAAACACACCCTACAATGGCCTCTAAATGTTTAAGGGAAAGGAAGAATCACATAAATCAAAAGCTAGGGGGGCACCTGGGTGTGCAGTTAGGTGTCCAACTCTTCTGCTCAGGTCTTGATCTCACAGGTTGTGAGACTGAGCTCAGTACTCAGTGCAGAGTCTGCTTGGGATTTTCTCTCCTCCCTCTGCCCCTCTTGCTCGTGCTTGCTTTCTCTTTCTCTCTCACTTTCATTCTCTTTCAAAAATAAGTAACTAAATCTCAAAAAAAAAAAAAAAGAGTTAGAAACTGTTGTAAGAGTGTATCTGAGTTAGGAGTACAGACAATTGCGTGAGCAAGTATATCCAGCTAACCAGATAGTGGCCTTCAAAAGCTACTAAGATCTGATCTAGAAATAGAATGTTTTAGGCCACTGATAGAATCAGATGTTTCCTCAGAGCCCTAAATCATAAAATATTATAAATTGGGCTAGGCAGGTAACATGACTAGTCAGAATTTGTCCCTAAACTTGAACTCACCAGGTTAAATGAATGACCAATGTTAATATGCCTTTATAGAGAGACTAATTAGAATAATCTTCTATACATTTATAAGATTTAAATGCTCTTGCAATTGTATCATAAATTTAATCATTTATTAAATTTCTGTATAATAATAACAGGCTTCCTATCCTTTAAAAATACAGCATAATTGTATGTGTTTCATAAATGAAATACAATATTTATTTTAAACCAATAAAAGATAGTAAAGATGTGAGGATAGGCTTAACAGTACATTAAAATGGATAAGAACAAAGAATATATTATATATTTTTCCTTCCATTGAAGAAACAAAAATAATAAGGAAGATTTATAAGGGAAAAAAGGCAAGACTATCTGAAATGTAGTTTCTCTTTTTAGGTGTGTTGTTAAGATGACATTTAGTTGTTAGTAAGACAAAACCCAAAAACAACAATGACAAATAAGATAGATATTTAATATCTCTTTCAAATTCAAGAAGTTCAAAGGAAGATGGTTCAGGCTGGTTTGGTCTCACTAGTGTCAGGGACCTGGATTTTCTATCTTGTTTCTACTATTTGGGTGGCCTGTGGCTTGCATTATCAGGAATAGTCATGGTCCAATATGACTGCTGGAGCTGCAGTCATTATGTCTACATTCAGCTAGCAAGGAGGAGGAACAGTAAAAAATGGCACATCCTCTCCTCTTAAGGTTGTTCAAAATGAGTCACAAGATATAAAAAGCATGTCTCTGTTGTTTTCAAATTTCTTTTGCAACTGAAACAGCAAACAAAAATTGTCTATTGGTTTTGGAAGAGTGTCTTAAGAGGGTGCCTGGAACATATGAACTGTCTTTTAGTTATGCAACAGTCTTGCCTAACTAGCTTCCCACTCTACTAGAATGCTAGACTTTAAATCTCATTGGTTAACTCTTCTGGAAACAGTTTCATTTTATTTTTCTTCTTTCTTTCTTTCTTTCTTTCTTTCTTTCTTTCTTTCTTTCTTTCTTCTTCTTTTTCTTTCTTTCTTTCTTTCTTTCTTCTTTCTCTTTCTTTCTTTCTTTCTTTCTTCTTTCTTTCTCTTTCTTTCTTTCTTTCTTTCTTTCTTTCTTTCTTTCATTCTTTTTCTTTCTTTCCTCTTTCTTTTTTGTGACATTTTCAATTGAGAAGCCTGTTCACTTTAGGTATATTATTTATTTAAATAGCTACGTTACACTAGAAATCTCCCTAATAAAATGGTCAAAGTAAACTCACTGGCAAGCATATCTGCAAAACTATATTACTGCCATGTTTCAATTTTTAAAAAATTGTCCATGAATTAAAAGCTTTGTTTTTAAAACAAGATATTTAACCTTTTCTTGAGAATTTTTAAATTTAATTTTTAAAGTTGATAACTTAATGTTTTAAAATTTTTAAAAGGAGATTAATATTCTAAAGATATAAAAAACATACACAACTTAATATAAAAAAAACAACTTGATTAAAAAATGGGCAGAAGACACGAATAGACACTTTTCCAAAGAAATCCAGACAGCCAACAGGGACATGAAAAGATGCTCAACATGACTTACTACCAGGGAAATACAAATCAAAACCACAATAACACCTAACATCTGTTTGGCTAAAATCAACAGTACAAGAACAACAGATGTTGGCAAGGATGTGGAGAAAGGGGAACTCTCTTACATCGTTGGTGGGAATGCAAGATGGTACAGCCTCTGCGGAAAACAGTACAGAGGTCCTTCAAAAATTAAAACCAGAACTACCAGAATTCCAGCAATTCCATTTCCAGGTGTTTATGGGAAGAAAATGAAAACACCAATTCACAGAGATTTATGGACTCCTATGCTCATAGCAGCATCATTTACAATAGTGAAGATATATAAACAACCTAAGTGTCCAATAAACTGTGGTATACGTATACAATGGAATATTACTCAGCCATAAAAAAAGATTGTGCCATTTGTGACAACATGAATGGGACTCAAGGGTATTATGCTAAGTCAGACAAAGTCAGACAAAGACAAAGACCATATAATTTAACTTATATGAGGAACCTAAAAAAAAAACAAAACAAGCAAATAACCAAAACAAAATAGAAACAGACTCACAGATATAGGAAATAAACTGTTGGTTACCAGAGGGGAGAGGAGTGGAGAGATGGGAAAAATAGGTGAAGGGGGTTGATTAAAAGGTACAGACTTCTGGTTATAAAATAAAATATGGGCATGTAATGTATGCAAAGGGAATATGCTCAATATTAAGATAACTTTGTATGGTGACGGGTGGTAACTAGACTTATCATGGGGATCATTTCATAATCTATGAAAATATCAAATTGCTTTGATGTACCCCTGAAACAAATAGGATCTTTGTATGTCAATTATGCTTTAAGGAAAAAAAGGACAGGAACCTTGTGGCTCAGTCAGTTAAGCGTCCAACTTGATTTTGGCTCAGGTCATGATCTCAGGGTCGTGAGATCCAGCACTACGTCTTGTTCCCTGCTGGGCTCGGAGCCCGCTTGGGATTCTCTCTTCCTTTCTCTCTGCCCCTCTCCCCCCTAAAAATAGTAATAATTTAAAAAACCTTAAGAAAAAGGAAAAAGAAAGGTAAAAATAAAGGTATACATTGAGGCATCCACCACTTATCCCCATCTCCCATCTATTCAGTTAACACCTCTGTAGGGAAGAATGTGTGTTGCTCTCTTGTGTGCTTTTCCATTGTGTTACTGAATATGTGTGTGATCACAGGTAAATATATTCTTATTTTCTCCATCCTAACATAAGAGGTAGCGTACTGTACAAACCTTTGCATGTTGTTTGTTCATGAGTTTTGTTAAAATGTTTCTTAGAGATCTTTCACACGAGTATACAAGAAAGCAAAATTTTAAGGGCACCTGGGTGGCTCAGTTAAGCATCTGCCTTCAGCTCAGGTCATGATCTCGGAGTCCTGGGATCAAGTCCTAAGTAAGGCTCTCTGCTCAGCGGGGAGTCCGCTTCTCCCTCTCTCTCTGTGCTCCTCCCCTCAGCTCTTGCTCTCTCTCACATGCACGTCCTCCCATTCTCTCTCTCTCAGATAAATGAATAAAATCTTTAAAAAAAAGAGAGGGGGGGAGCTAATTTTTTAAAATAACTGCATGGTATTCTCTTTATGCATGCTACATTATTCATCCAATCATTTCTCTGTTGATGGACATTTGGGTTATTTCCATTCTTCACAATTAAGATGCTTTTTAACACATTGTTTATGACATAGCTGGAGACATCACTTGAGGGAAAAGAGAGAAGGAAATGACTCTAACTACAACTCTAACCCCAGAGAAATAAATACAATAATTTCAAGTTCATAAATAGCTTATATTTCAACTCAAAATCTCTAAGTTCTCACATTTAAAAAATTACGATATCTATAAAATATTACTCCTTACAGACATTTTATTCTTAGCAGGTTAGGTCAAGGATTCTTTTGAAAAAGCTGATGAAAATCATGGATCCTTTCTGCAAAAAGTACACACGCAAAAAAAAGAAACAAAAACAAAAACCCATAACTTTGCAAAATGTTCCAAAAGATTGGGTTACCTATTGTGATTGGTCATAGATCTAAGATTTAAAAATTCATGACTCAAACTCATTCCAGTAAACTACCATTTCTGATTCTTAGCATAGTGAAGGAAGAGAAATGTTTTCATTTTTTTTTTTTCAGAGAGAGAGGCAGGAAGAAGCAGAAGGGAGTGAGAGAATCTTAAGCAGACTCCACACCCAGCATGAAGCCTGATGCAGGGCTGGATCTCACAACCCTGAGATCAAGACCTGAGCCGAAATCAAGAGTTGGTTGCTTAACTGAGCCACCCAGGTGCCCCGAGAAACTTTTAATAGTTGTCTGAATAAAAATATCACTACATATTAGATGTTGCAAAGCCTGTGGGTGGGCTTTGTTTGGCCTGCATGGTGTTTTGATTTTCTTTTTTTCTAAAACAACAATCACTATTTGTAAACTGGAAGATTTACAAAAGGATCGATATTTTTAAAGTTTCTTCAAAAATTGAAAATCTGAGCCCAGGTGGCTTGGCAGTTTAGCACCACTTTCAGCCCAGGGTGTGATTCTGGAGACCTGGGATCAAGTCCCACGTCGGGCTCCCTGCAAGGAGCCTGCTTCTACCTCTGCCTGTGTCTCTGCCTCTCTCTCTGTGTGTCTGTTATGAATAAATAAATATCTTTTTAAAAAATTGAAAATCTGGTGGTACTGGCCACACATTGCTCCCTTACAGTCTACAAGCGCTTTCTTCCCACCCTCTCTTGTCTCCTACCACCAGCCCTGCTGTCTGGTCCATCTAGGCATCTGGGTTTGAGGTTCCCAGATAAATCTCAGGTTTGCTATCTTAAAAGCCTCAAGTTCTCTCCTTTTCTTCCCTGGTTTTATCCTAGTTATTTAAGGGCTAAACCAAAAAAACAAAGTTGAAAGCAAGAAAGTCTTTAAAGGTTTTTCTCTCTTTTTCCAAGTTCTCTTCAGCAGGAGATGAGATAAGGAAGGTAGGCAAGGGCTTGGGAGCAAAAGAGAAAGGGCAGACCATTTTTTTTTTTTGTAAAGAGGAAGGAAGAATCCATGGGTGAAGGACAAGTTGGGCTCCCAGGAAGATGAGGGTCAGTGAGGCATGCTTGTGGTGTCATTGGGAGTGGAACGTGAAGCCACTTCATCTTGGGGTGGTTCGCTTTACGAGTTTATCATCTCAGTCGGGTGCAGTCTCGCTGTAGGAAGTGATAGCAGAAGTGGGAATGTTGGTTCCAGTGGTTGGAACTTATGCAGGGTGGAGTTAATAAATTACCATCTGCTCATGGGCGTCCCCATCTATCTTCTTGGTCCTCTGGCATCCTGCCCTGACAGATGGCTCTGGCTTAGTATCATGGAGAGTTCCAGTATTTCTCTCAATGCTCTCAACTCCTAACTTGCACTTAACAGTTTTAGCTGACAACTTTCTCTATAATCATCTTAGGTAGTTGACAAAGAATAATAAGAATAATCTTAAGTAGTTGACAAATATATATATATATATATATATATATATATATATATATATATATATATATATATATATAGGTCTGGGGACGCCTGGGAGACTCAGTGGTTGAACATCTGCCTTTGGCTCACGGCATGATCTCAGGGTCCTGGGATCAAGTCCCTCATCGGGCTCCCCTGCAGGGAGCCTGCTTCTCCCTCTGCCTGTGTCTCTGCCTCTCTGTGTGTGTCTCTCATGAATAAATAAATAAAATCTTTAAAAAAGAAAAGAAAAGAAAAATAGGTCTGGGTCAATAACATTAGAAAGCCCCAGTAAAAAACACAATATGCCAAGAGATCATTACAACGCAGTGTGATAAATGGCATGCACAGAGAGGGGCCGGCCCCAGACATGGAAAGGGGATCAAGGATTGTTTTCTGAGGGAAATTCTTGAGCAGTTTTTTAAAGGACAGGCAAATTGAAGTAGATGTGGAGTCAAGTATTCCCAGCACAAAGGCTCAATCAACATCCTTGCTACTAGAGAATCAAGTAGTAATAAGATATATGATATGAGGAAGAGGAAGAGGGGACCAGATCAGGAATCTTCCGCTCATCACCACAACCTCGAGTTTGGATTTCATACTGAGGTCAGTGGGGAGCCACTGAAGGATGGGGAAGTGATGAAATTTAATCTCTGTGTTTGAATTTTTAAATGTTTCTTCCCTTCTTTCCTTATTTTGTAGATTACTGCAGGAGCCCTCTCACTGGGCTTCTGCCCAGGGATCCTTGCTTCCACCAGCCCCCAGTCTATTCTCAACACAGGAGCCAGAATGATCCTTTAAGAAAGGAAGACCAAATGCTTTGCTCCCCTTCTTAAAACCATACAATGGCTCCCCACATCATGGAGGGTAAAAGCCAAGACAGAAAGGGAGCTCCTTGCAGACTTGTTCCATGCAACCTCCGATCTCTTCTAATACGCAGCCCTTGCTCACTGTCCTCCAGCCAGTCCCTGGAATTCACCAAGCTTACTGCTTCTGCCTTAGGACCTCTGCATGGGCTGTCTACCTCATCTGGAATATTCTCTCTCCACCTCACTAAATGCCCTCGTCTCCTTCATGTCTTGGCTCAAATGTCATCTTCTCAATGAGAATATATTTAGAGCTGCACCTTCCGCATAAAACATTCTTGGTCCACCTTATCCTATTCTTTTTCTATGTAGTATTTTAACAATGTTCCATATCATTTCCTTATTTCCTATTCAAAATAATATGTCTTTACTGATGTGCATAGTAATAAGCAATCAATTACTTTGTCTTAAAAGACTATTGTTACTTTATATCCATCAAGACAGGCCACAGGGTTTCCAATAGTGTTTTTGTATTGAATTTCTTTCTTTTCTTTCTGACTTTTTTCTTTTATACTTTTTAGATTCCATATATAAGAGATCATACGTTATTTGTATCTATATTATTTCACTAAGCAATTTGTAGCTGCATGATTTCAGTAAGCATATGCCCTGGCGATGCCACAAATGGCAAGATTTTTATGGCTCTTTTTATGGCTAAGTAACATTCCTCTGTGTATGTGTGTGTGTGTAATTTCCTTATCCATTCATCCATCGATGGACACTTAGGTTGTTTACATATCTTGGCTATTATAAATAATGCTTCAGTGAACATGGGAGGACAAATATCTTTTCCAGTTAGTGTTTTTGTTTTCTTTGGATAAATACCCAGAAGTGGGACTGCTGGATCTTATGGTACTTCCCAGATGCTCCTGGTACTTCTATTTTTAATTTTTAAAAGAAACTTCACACTGTTCTCCACTACTAATTGCACCAATTTACATTCCCAGAAACTGTGCACAAGGGTTCCTACTCTTCCACATCCTCACCATCACTTGTTATTTCTTGTCTTTTGATAATAGCTATTCTGAAAACAAAAATAGCTATTCCGACGGGTGTGAGGTAATATCTCGTTACAGTTTTGAGATTTCAGCATCATAATTCTCACCCATATGCTTAAAGGCAGATATCCATAGGACTTGCGCAGGAGAAGTGCAGACAGACAAGGTATGACCAAAATAACAGGTGGCAAACAGTGTCTTTTAACAAGAGGAAGTGGGGGGTATAATTCAGTTTTTCTTGAAGACTCAAAATATGTTTGAGAATTATTCAATACTGCTGTTTTATCTGCATGACATCCATTCACTGTTGTCTTTTCTGTGTGTACAAGTGCTAAGAAAAGAGATACCTGGCCAATAAAATGCAGAATCATAGAGAATATGGCTTCAAACTCAGCTAAAAAGTAATACCAAGACAACTGTGAGTTCAAAAACAGAACAGCTTTAAATAGTTGTTTAACTCACTCTACTCTGACATGTTTAAATATTTAAAAATCAAAATCCATTTTGTAGCATAATTTTTTCAACTACAAAAGTGATCACATTATGGTTATGAGACTCTAAATTAATATAACTGGGTGAGCTATCAAGAAAAGAACTAACTTCTTGTGGATTTTTGCTCCCAAGAATCATCACAAAAAAGAAAGTAAGGGGTGATTTTTCCCCAAGAACAGTCAAGTTTTTAGTATTCTAGAATTTGTGGCTCTCCCTCCTGGGGATGCAATTGACAGATTGCTTATTTGCTTGGTGTTTGTTTATTTGATTGGGAGGCTAACCCAAATAAGTCTTTTCTGGAGGAGGACCTTGACTAATTGAGATAATTATCTGGCACTGACATCAGGAGTGGCCAAGAACATACAGGTCACAGTCCCCCTCCCTATTCTTCCTGAGTCCTGGTGAGACCCAAGGGAAAGGAAGAGAACCATTTGCCATTGGCGGGGAGGTGTTGTTGGGAGACTGACATCAAATTTTTGTTGATCTTGGCAGGTAGACGCTCCGAGCCAGATATAACCATGACTTACAAAAATAAGGACACGTGGTTGTTTTATATTTTGAATACTGAGAAGCAATTCTCTCTTACATCTGTAGTTTTTTGTTCTTGTTTTCTGCTCTTGAGCAAAACTCCTACAGGGAGAATAGTTTCTTTCATCTCCTCCACCTCATTTCCACCAACCTTGGTTTCCCCAGGGTAGCTGCAGCAGCTGGATGCCCTTACGCTGGTCCTGTGGTTCCTAAGTCAACATCTCCCAAAGCCAAGCACGCTATCACTTGGTGAGCACTCAAAATGCATCCCCCCCCCCCCCCCCCCCCGGGTCTGAGGACTGATTGTGCTGACTTCCTAAGCGGTTCCATGAGTCTTCTCGTTGTCCTTTGGGAATCTCTAAATTACCACATGACCCAACAATTCCACTATTAGGTACACAACCCGCCCCCCCAAATGAAAACATGTTGACCCAAAAGCGTGTATATGAATGTCCACATATATGACAAAACTCCATAAAACTAAACACACACACACACAAATGCATGGGAAAAACTGACAAAACCTAAATAAGGTCCCTGCATTGCATTAATGTCCTTCTCCAGGTTGTGCTACGGTACTTAATTATGCATTACAGCCCCCAAATGAAACTAACTCAAATATCCACAAACCGATGAATAAACAAAGTATGTAATATTTATCTAATGGAGTATGTTCAGTCATAAAAAGGAGAGAGGTACTGATATGTGCTACAACATGGACAAAACTTGAAAACGTTATGCTGAGGGAAATCAGACACAGAAGGACATATTTTGTGATTACCTTTTCTTTTAATATTTTATTTGTTTACTTAGAGAGAGAGAGAGAGCATGAGGAAGGGGGTAGAGGCAGAGGGAGAAACAGACTCTCTGCTGAGCAGGGAGCCTGACCTGGAGCTCTATCCCAGGACCCTGAGATCACGATCTGAGCCAAAGGCAGACTAGACTCTTCACCGACTGAGCCACCCAGGTGCCCCTATGATTACCTTTATAGGAATTATTCAAAACAGGCAAATCCACAGAGATAGAAGTAGATTAGATGTTAACAAGGGCTGGGAGAACAGAAACTGGAAGTGACTACTAAGAGGCACTGGGTTTCTTTTGGAAGTGATGGAAATATTCTGGAATTAGATAGTGCTGATGGTTGGGCAATATGGTGATTATACTAATGACCACTGAATTAACACTAAAAAATGGTGAATTTTGTGTTATATGAATTTAAAAGTTTAAGATTCTAATACAGCAAGAAAGAAAAAGAGAGAGAGAAGAATCCATCAGCCTTGAGCCATAGCTCTCTCCTTCTTGGTGACACAATCTGACATATTACCCTCCAGCTCCAAGGATCTGCTGTCTACCACCCCCCCCCCCCACAGAGGACAGCCCACAGCACTGTTCTTTCTGACCACACAGCATTGTTCTCAACTCCAGCTCTGCTCAGAGTGACAGCTGCTGGCCAAGTTCCCCAACCCTCTATGGACACGCTGTTCTGGAGCTCGCCAAGGCACTGCCACCTGTATTACCCCTGAAGTGTAGACACTGCACCCCAGGCCTCCAGCCATTCTAGAGTCAATTCAATTTCCTTTAGCCTGAGAATACAGGTCCTGAACTTCGTTTTACAGAAATAAAGATACCATATTGCCACAGGTGGAAGTGTGTCAATCCCCAAAGTCTAACCCCCCAGTACTTTATTGGATATAATGTTTTTACAGAGGTCATCAAGTGAAAATGAGGTTATCTGGATTAGGGTAGGTGGGTCCTAATCCAATAATCATTATAAAAAGGAGAAATTTTGGAGACGGACACACACAGAAGAAAGATGGCGTGAAGATGCACAGGGAGAAGACAGCCATGTGCCTGGAGTGATGCATCTACTAGCCTAGGAACATCAGGAATTGCCATCAAACACCAGAATCTCGAAGATGCAAGGAAGGATCTGCCCCTAGAGCCTTCCAAGAGAGCGAGGCCCTGCCAACACTCCTGGCCTCCAGAACTGTGAGAGAATCAATTCCTGTTGTCTTAAGCCAACTAGTTGTGGTACTTTGTTACAGCAACTCTAGGAAACTAATACACATAGAAAAGCACAGGGTTGTCGCAGCATGGATGGCACAGATGCCTACGTTTAAAAACAGAACCCGCCAGTGCTACTCATAAATGGAACAAACCACCCATAGGACAACCCGAAGGGATCCCCAGGGGATTAATTACACTGTGAGAAAAAAGTCCACCTCTAAGGGTTACAGACTCTACGGTTCCATTTATAAGCGCTCTTCACGTGACAAAATCCTAGAGATGGAGCAAAGATCCCTGGTTGCCAGGGCGTGGAGAGAAGGTGAGAGAGGAAGGCGGCTGTGGCTGCAACAGAGGAGGAGGAGTCCCGCCTTGTGACCGGGACTGCTCTGTGCCTTGAGGCGCTGTGACAAACCCGTCCAGGACTAAAGGCACACGCGCACGGATGCGTGGAAAGTCAGCAAAAGATGAATAAGTCCTGTGGATGGTGTTAAGGTCAATTTCCTGTTTGTGATACTGTATTACAGTCATACCAGATGCTCCCACACGGGGGGTGGGGGGGGGGGAGACAGACTGCCGCCCAGGGACCACTCACTCGTCTCTTGCCTCATTTCGCTCCTGCTCCTATAACCGGGATCTCTGTGCCATCCGGAGCTTTTTTTAATAACGTCAGGCTTCAGGTTAGGAAGGAGGGAAGGAGGGAAGGAGGGAGGGAAGGAAGAAGGAAGGAAGGAAGGAAGGAAGGAAGGAAGGAAGGAAGGAAGGAAGGAAGAAGGAGGGAGGGAAGGAAGGAAGGAAGGAAGGAGGGAAGGAGGGAGGGAGTGAGGGAGGGAGGAGAGAAGGAGGGAAGGAAGGAGGGAGGGAGGAAAGAAGGAGGGAGAGAGGGAAGGAAGGAGGGAAGGAGGGAGGGAGTGAGGGAGGGAGGGAGGGAGGAAAGAAGGAGGGAGAGAGGGAGGGAGAGAGGAAGGAGGGAGGGAGGGAAGGAGGGAAGGAGGGAGGGAGGGAGGGAGGGAGGAGAGAAGGAGGGAAGGAAGGAGGGAGGGAGGAAAGAAGGAGGGAGGGAGGGAGAGAGGAAGGAGGGAGGGAAGGAAGGAAGGAGGGAGGGAGGGGAGGAGGAAGGAGGGAGGGAGGAAGGAAGGTAGGAAGGAGGGCGGGAGGAGAGAAAGGGAGAGAGGGAGGAAGGGAGGGGAGGAGCAGCCCACCTGCAGAGAGGCAGCCTGCCGGCAGGGTGGGAGCACGGGCTGCGCCGGGGCGGGGGTGACGCGGTGCGGCCCCTCATCCTTCTCCCTCCCGCGCCCCCTTCACACCCTGCACCTTCCTCGGGGAGGAGCGACGCACCGGCCGGGACGAGCCGAGCGCGGGTGACGCGGCGGGGCCCGGGGCAGGTGGCTCTGGCGGCAGGTGCCCCGAGCGGCCACACCGCGGCGACAGCTCCGCGGCCACCCAGGCCCGGGGGACCCGCGCCGCCCAGGTCACTCGGCCTTCGTCCCGGCGGCGCGGGGACACCTGCACAGCGAGGTCGGAGCGACCGCGGCCTGGAGGAGCGGCGGGGAGGAGCGCGCGGGCGCGGCTCGACTCAGGTGCGGGCGCCCCCCCCCCCCCCGGGGCCGCGGAGTCGGGTCTCTGCGCGGGGGCGCGGGGGCGCGGCGGCCGCTTCCAGGGGTGGGGGTGGGGGGTGGGGATGCTGAGTCACGGATCTGTCACCGCCGCTCACCTCTCCCCGGCCCTCCGGGGGCTAAAGCAAAAGCGAAAGCGAATGCGCCTCGCGGGGCGGCCGGTCCCGGGAGCGGCGCCCGCCACCGCGTTCCGCGGCGCTCGGGCATCTGCGCGGGGCCGACGGGGCCGACGGGGCGGATGGCGCGGACGGGGCGGACGGGGCCGCCGCTCCGGGGCCGCCGGCTCCCCGCGCTCCCCGCGCTCCCCGCGCTGCTGCTGCTGCTGCTGCCGCCGCTCCGGCCCGCGACGCCGGGTAGGGAGAGGCGGCGCCCCCCGGCGGGAGGGGAGGGCGGGAGGGCGCGGGCGCGGGGACACGTGCAGGCGGGCGCGGGAGGGCAGCGCCCCGAGCCGACCCGCCCCGCTCGCGGCCGCCCGGGGCCGGGCTCTGAACGCGCAGGCTTCCCACATCCCCGAGGCGGAGGTTAGCAGCGGGGTCTGCAGGGGGAGGGGGCGCAGGACGGGGTGGCCGCGTGTTGGGCAGCTGGCCCCCCGGAGCGACCTGCAAACAGCCCCGAGGTCTTCAGCGGCAGGAAACCCGGGAAGGGCGCGGGCGCGGGCGCGGTGGGGCGGCCTGCAGCGCGGGCACTCGGGCGAGGGGAAGAAATAGTCGGTGATGGCTTGGAGTACCCCACACGGACGTAGGGCGCGGAGGTGTAATCTCGGCAGGAAGAACCCAGTGAGTGACGCATAGGTTTTCATCCCGGGGAGCTGGAGAGGAGGGAGGAGAAAGAATAGATCCGGCTTTAACAGGGAGCCAGCCCTCTGAGGCGCTGCAGAAAGCTAGGAACCCTCTCCCCAGAAAAATGCATGAATGCACATGCATATAAGCCAGGGCCCCATGAAAGGCCATCCATAGAGTCTCCAAGAGTTAGTTTACTCAGTGATCTCTGTGTGTCTGTGTCTGTGTGTGTTAAGGCAAGACTCCCAATAATTTGCATTCAGTCCCGTGGATCTATCCACCTAATACCTAGCACTTGATCAGACCCATCCATCCACATCTGCCACCAGCTGGCTTGGTGTGAATCCTGCAGCCCTGCAGGGTTTCATGAAGTTTTATTTTCTCGAGACTATGGATTTTCTCCCACAACTGAGAAAACTCAGCAGAGGGTGAGTTCTAGTTCCTCCACATCTTTGTCAGCACTTGGGTAGAATCAGTCTTTTTTTTTTTTCCCTGACTGCTGTTGGTGACCTGGTCACCATCTCATCTCCCTACAGTTCCTTTTTTTTTTTTTTCCCCTACGGTTCCTAGGGAGATCTCTCATCCTTTCATCTCCCTAGCCAGTGTGCAGAATAGCCAGGAGACTGGGGCAGTGCTCCCAGCACAGTGAGAAAGTGAGATGCAGCGTTAGTCAGGGCCCCACAAGTGCAGAGGGCACTGCAGGTAAGAGCTCCAAAGTTCATTGACATACCCTCATGTTTGACCTCACAATGGTACTGCTGCCTTTCTGCAGCTCCCGCTGTTTCTCGGTGTTTCTGGGGCAGGTTTGGTGACATAGAATAGATAATAAACTTCATACATTTAATTACATGATAAGTTTAGAGATAAATGTATACACTCAGGAACCATCGTGATCAAGAAGGTAAATATAAACATCACCACCAAATGTCTCCTCTTGTCTTCCATAACCTTTGCCTCCCACCCAACGCCCAACGCTTTCCCCCCCAGGCCACCACCACGGGCTTTTAGTCACTTTGACTTGTTGCCATTTCTAGAATGTTATATAAATGAAGCCATACAATATGTACTCTTTTATTGTCTGGCTACTTTTATGCACAGTTACTGTTCTGAGAATTCCCCCTTCATCTTCTAATTTGTGTCAATAGCTTGTTCTTTATTATTGCTGAGAAGTATTTCATTCCATGGGTACCATACTGTTGGTTTATCCACTCGGTTGTTACTAGACATCTGGGTTGTTTCTGGTTTGGGCTGTTACATCGAAAGCTGTTATGAACATTCACTAATCGGTTTTGTGTGGACACAGGCTTTCATGTCTTTTGGGTAGAGAAAATGGGAGCAGGATGGCTGAATCATATGACATGTATGTGTTTAATTTTTACATTCCCACCAGCAGGGGGTGAGTTCTAGTTTCTCCACATCTTTATCAGCACTTGGTAGGATCAGTCTTTTTTTTATCCTTGAAAAAAGTTTTCCACCTTTTTGAGATATAATTGACATATAAGCTTAAGATGTACAATATGTACAACATGAGGATTTGATATATGTACATCTTGTGACATGATTACCACATTCATCGCCTCACACATTTACCAAAGTGTGTGTGTGTGTGTGTGTGTGTGTGTGTGGTTGGTCAGTCTCTTCAGTTGTACCCATTCTAATAGGTGTGTAGTGGACTGTCATATTTTTTTCTCATAGTTTTTAACTTGCATTTCTCTAATAACCAATGATGTTGAGCATCTTTTCATGTGCTTATTTGCCATCAGTATTCTTTGGTAAAGTGCGTGGTTAAAACTTTTGCCCTTTAAAAATTGAGTTGTTGAATTATTATTGAGTTTGGAGAGTTCTTTATGTATTTTATATACAAGACCTTTATCAGATATAATTTGGAAACATTTTCTCAGAGTCTGTGGCTTGTCTTTTCATTCTCTTAACAGTGTCTGATGAACAGAAAGTTTTAATTTTGATGAAGTTCAGTTTATTTCTCTTAGGTATTATGTTTTCAGTGTCATCTTTAAGAAATCTTTGCCTAACTTAAGGTCGCAAAGGTTTTCTTGTAGAGTTTTCATAGCGCTAAGGCTTTACGTTTATGTCTGATTCATTTTGAGTTAATTTTTTATATAATGTAAAGTATGGATTGAAAGTTCCATATTTGCTTGGTTTCAGGTTTTTTTTGCGTAGGGATATCCAATTGTTCCATCACTATTTGTTGAAAAGATGATCTTAACCAAATTGCTCTTACACCTACTTTGAACATCAAATGTTCATAGAAGTGTTGGTTGCTGTAGCCAAAATATCATCAGTCTGATTATATTTCTCTACATTAGCAATAAGCAATTGGAAATTGAAATTTAAAAATATATACATCACTTGCAATAGCATCAAAAAGTATGAACCGCTTATGGATAAACTGACAAAAGATGAGAAAGACCGATGCACTCAAAACCACAAACCACTGCTGAGAGAAATTAAAGCAGACCTAAACAAATGGAGACACATACCTCACGGACTGGACAAATCAATTAGGTAACGATTCCAACCCCCAAGTCAAAATTTCAGTAGGCTTTCATGCAAAAATTTAAAAAATGATTCCAAAATTTGCTTGGAAATGCATTAAGACCTGGTATAGCCCAAACAACTTTGAAAAACAACGTTCTCTAAGTTGGAGAAATAACACTTCTGATTTTGAGACTTATCATAAGGTTACAGTACTCAAGACAATGTAGTATTAGGGTAAAGAGGAACAGAGGGCTAACAGAATAGTCTGTGCCTAATGTTTTTAAATGAGCTTGGAAGGGAAGTGGATACAAATTATCCAATTTGCTACCTGGTACTATGATCCTGATCAGAAATTATAGAGAGAAGCCCCTTCCTTATCACCAGTGGAACAAAGAATATATAGTCTCAGATATGTTCCTGCTAGTTTACAGTGCTAACAGACACAGAAAATTGCTGTTATTTGTTCTTAGTAAAAAGGCATTATTTGGAGGGGAAACCAATCATTTTAGGCAAGAAGTAATTTACTGCTTAAAGATCCTCACACCCTGAAAGGCTGCAGATGATTTTCCAAAAGCAGCTGGAGTGGATGAGGATTTGTTTGAAGATAAGTATACCTTACCAACTTGGATTTCGTTATACAGGGTGTTTAGTACAGTTGGGGTGGCTTTACAATTTTTGGGTCTTTAAACATTTTAAAAGCTATTTTTCAGAATTCTGGGGAGTTTTGCTCAAACTCTTCATTTTTTATTTCAGATCAGTTTTATCTAGTTATTATTGTTTTATGCTGCTACTTATAGCAACAAAAATAAAAACTTAAATGCACAAAATATGGCATTTATGGAAATCAACCTAAATGTTCAATAGTGGAGGACTGCATAAATAAATGCAGTTGCTTTCAAATAATATGCATCATATTACTCAGTTTTTACTAGAAGATCTAGAAGTAGCTATCATTCAGTAGGGAGATACTATGGTGTGTGTGTGTGTGTGTGTGTGTGTGTCTGTGTGTGTGTGTGTGTGTAGTTGTCAACCTTTTCTTATTTTTCTGTCATAATTGAAATTGCCTGTGTAAAAAGCAAATAAAACTATAAAAGAAGTAGCTCAAAAAAGATATAGAATTTGGGTTTTTTTTTCAGATTCATTTTTAACTAATTAGAGCTGATCTTGTTTGGCAATGTTTACATGATTTTATAAATTTTGCAAATTGGAATTTTTAGGACTATAGAGTCACCATATATAATATTTGTGCATACCATTTTACATTTTATAATATTTTATAAATACATTTTACAATATTTACAACTTGTTTAAAAGTTCCTTATTGCTAGAACTGTGTCATCTGGATAGTTAGGTTGTTTCAAAATGTCTGATGTTCTAAAAAGTAGGAACAACTGGATAAAAATAAACTAAATAGAGCAAAAAGGGCAAGGGAAAACTTCTCAGAGTCTAAAAAAATTGGTATAAATGCTTCTGGGGATATTCTTTATCAATCAAATCATTACTTTGACTAACTTCTTAATTTCTTTTGGGCTAAGTCACTTTTGCCAAATTGATTTTACCAAATAGTGTGTAACTGTGTAAATAAATGTATAAAATTCCCTAGTATATACGCTTGAATTAATATCCCTGTTACTTATTACACATGGTTGATGTTATTTGAATGTTTTTTACTAAGAAAGACTTGATTTTCTTCGGAGCAGTAGGGAGCCACTGAGGGTCTCTGGGCCAGAGGGACACTACTGGACCTGCATGGTGGAAAGATTACTCTTCTAAATAATGTGAAGAATAAACCGTAGTCAAGACGGTCTAGAGGCAGGAAGCTAAGTTAGAGACTTCTGCAACAGTTCCAGTAAATGGTGATGAAATCCTGAACCGAGACACTCTCATTAAGGAAGAGAGGAGGGGGCAGATTTCCTTTTGAGTCTTACAAGCATAGAGTGTATTTCATTCTTTCCCTTTTATTTGCTCTTCAGCCTATAGCTGAACTCAACTGTTCAAAGCCCTGATAAATCAATATTTAAGGACCCCACTATGATGAATTCATCTACCACATGAAAGGTGGATTAGGAATCTCAGTTAAGGAGCCTGAGACAGAAAGAACAGAATTTTGAGTTAAAGAAAATGATCTGGGTAGAGTGTGTACTTATAGTGAGTGGCAAAAGGAAGTGAACATGTTGACTTGGTTGGCATTTCAGCTAGAAAAATAATGAAAGAAAATGGATTAATGTGACTACAGAGGCTTTATACTTTTGATGCATCAGTGTCACAGTGAGCCGCTTGACAGGAGCAATGACATCTCATACTTCTTTGTGTCCTACTACTCTTTGCATGCTGTAGACATACATATAAATGGTAGAACAATAGGAAAAAAAAATTGGAATGGATTCTGACTCTCCTGAAACAATGAGAGGGGCATGCTAACACAATACCTTTTCAACTCTGGATATGAGACTAGGCCAAGAATACTTACCATATTAGACTGTAAGCCAACTTGTTAAAGAAGTATGATTTACAAGTTCTGCAACATAGAGAAAGGCGTGGCCCTAAACACAATTTGGGTGACTTCATTTATGATCACTGGGACTTGTATATGGGGTTTTGTTGGGGGTTTTTTTTGGGTACTTAAGAGTTTTTAAAATCCCAGAACCTTAAATTTATGACTATTTACATTATTTCATCCATTCCTCTCTGTATATTCATAAGCCACTAACCCCAGAAGGCACCTATCACATACCAGGCTTAGCATTGTGAGAGTACCAGAGAACTTTGAAATACATTTACCACCTCTGAGGAGCTTACAGTATTGTAGGCAAGACTTGCTTATGTGGAATGTCTAAGGAATAATATTATAAAAAAACATATAGGGAAATTATAACTGAAGTATCAAAAGATATAATTGGGGTCTCTAGAAAGAAAGGTTATTGATACAGTCAAATGTATTATCCCCAGTGTACTTATGAAAGAGTCTAGCTTTGTAGGGTAAATAACTGGCCATTGTGCGGCTAACAGGGCTGGTTTCAGCATATTGATATCCTTGTGCCTTCATATATCAATTAGTATCTTTCTTCGAGGCCTGTTCACAATCTACTAGTGGTCTAGTAGAATGGCAGAGTAGATAGTCTGAAAAATCTCCTGCTACAAAACACCCAGAAATGATGAATAATACAGAGCAAATACCTATTAAAATCCAGAGCTAATAAAATATGTATTCAACTATATAAAGCAAAAAAAATCTATGGTGGTGTTTATAATATATGTAGAAGCAAAATGTATGACAACAATAACACAAAGCCTGGGAGAAGAGAAATGGAAGGATATTGCTGACAGTTTTTACACTGTATCTGTGAAGCAGTAGAATGTCACTTGAAGGTGAACTGTGAAGTGTTAAAGACATACCATAAACCCTAAGGCAACCACCAAAATCATACGACAAATAATTACAGTTAGTAAGCCAACAAAGTGGATAAAATGAAATCATGAAATATACTCAGATTATCTCATGACATGATCATCTCCATAGAAAATCTATGGAATCCACAAAAATACTCTTAGAATAAGTGAGTATAGAAATGTTGCAGACTGGGATCCCTGGGTGGCGCAGCAGTTTAGCGCCTGCCTTTGGCCCAGGGCACGATCCTGGAGACCCGGGATCGAATCCCACGTCGGGCTCCCGGTGCATGGAGCCTGCTTCTCCCTCTGCCTGTGTCTCTGCCTGTGTCTCTGCCTGTGTCTCTGCCTCTCTCTCTCTCTCTCTCTGTGACTATCATAAATAAATAAAAATTAAAAAAAAAGAAATGTTGCAGACTACACAATTAACTTATCAATATATAAAATACTAGCGACAAGCAATTAGAAATTGAAAAAAATGAAAAAAAGACCATTTGTGTTGACGTAAAAAATAAGAAATATTTAAGAACACAGTTGACAAAAAATGTACAAAATCAGTACCCAAAAACCTATAAAGCATTTCTGAGATAAAATACTTAAGATTTAAATAAACTGAGAGAGCTGCTATATTTATAGATATTGAGAAGATTCAATATTATTAAGAGGTCATTTCTTCGCCAACTTGATCTATAAATGTAATGCAATTCCAATCAAACTTTCAACAGGATTTCTTTTTTTTAAGATTTTATTTATTCATGAGAGACACAGAGAGAGAAAGGCAGAGACATAGGCAGAGGGAGAAGTAAGCTCCCTGTGGGGAGCCCAATGCGGGACTGGATGCCGGGACTCTGGGATCACAACCTGAGTGGAAGGCAGATGCTTCAACCACTGAGACCTCTTTTTTTCTTTTTCTTTTTTTTGGTTAGTAGAAAATGATATACTGGTTGGAAAACTCAGTAAGGGACCAAACTCAACTTAAAAATGATTAACAAAGTTGCAGAATTTACACTATCTGACTTCAAGATTTATTATAATGCTATAATAATCAAGACAGTGTGGTATTGGTGTCAAGATTAACAAATAGACAGATATATCGATGGAACAGGATAGCAAGTCCAGAAATAAACCCACTCATACTTGGTCCTGGCTCAGGATCCTAAACCAATACCACCAGAGGTCCACTACTGTGAGAAAAGGGCAAGGAAGCTTTTTTCTACACAAACCCTGTAAGGATCCAAGGGAGAAGTGACTACAAGATGTTAAGAAGCAATATAACTGAAAGCTCCAACCCCAAGAGCCAGACACACAGCCTGCCTAAGATTGAGGCAAGACTAGGACAACAGAAAACTTCTCTTGACCCCACCACCACCAGGCAAGTAAGCACCAAGTAACGTTCATAGCAGTTAACCACCAAAGGTGTGGTGGGCAAGAGTGTGGAGGTATCCTCTTGGGGTTTAGATACATAGAGAAGGATGAAAAATACGGGTGGATTAGGAACACAGAGAAACACTCTGGCCCTCCACCCTAAGCACACAAGAACAATAGAGGAATTTGAAGCCAGTGGTGTTCTGAAGGCAACAAAATCGAAACCCAATTCAACAACTGACTAGATGGACTCCATCCCCCTACATTGTCAGTTTAGCCAAAGAAGTTTTCCCATTTTCAGACATAAATACTATTTTACCTCAGTCCTACACAAATCGTCCAGCATTCAATCAAAAATTATATGACACACTAAAAAGCAACAACAATACAATCCCACTATCAAGGGACAAAGCATAAAAAACAAGATTCAGAGATGACCCAAAAATTGGAACTATGAGACTGGAAGTTAAAATAAATATCACTAACCTGTTAAAGGCTCTAGTGGAAAGGATGGATAGTATTTCTGAACAAATGAGTAATTTCAGCTGAGAGGTGGAAACCGTAACATAGTGTCAAATGGAAATGTTAGAAATTAAAACAAAACAAAACAGTAATCAAGATGAAGAAAGTTTTCAACAGACTTATCAGAACATTTGATGCAGCCAAGGAAAGAATCATAAACTTGAATAGGTCGGTAGAAATTACTCTAACAGAAACACAGAAAAAAAAAAAAAGTGAGACAAAGTATGCAAGAGCTATAGGACAACAGAAAATAGTTTAATACATGTGTAACCAGAATTCCAGAAACAAAGGAGAATGGGGCAGAAGAAATATTTGAAGAGGTAACAGTTTAGAATGTGCCCAAATTCATAAAAGATATTAAGTCATAGATCCAGGAAGCTCAGAGAACACCAAGCAGGATAAATGCCTCCCCCTCCCATCCAAAACACCCTCACATCTAAACACAGCATACTTAAACCACTGAAAAGCAATGATGAAGCAAAACTGTGATAAAGCAGATAAAGATACATTACTCAGAAGAATGAAGATAAGAATTAGGGCAGACTTATCAGAGATTATTCAAGCCATTAAAAATGGTTTTTAAAATGCTAAAATAAAATAAATAAAACCTGTCAAGCCAGAATTCTATAACCAGGATAACTAGTTATTAAAAAACTGAAAGCAAAATACTCTTCTCTGACAAACAAAAAGTGAAAGGATTCATCACCAGCAGACTCATACTTTAAGAAACACTTAAAAAAAAGTTCTTTAGGCAAAAGGAATATAATCCTAAACAGAAACTTGGATCTATAAAAAGAAAAGCTCCGGAAATGGTTAAAATGGAAGTAAATAAAATATATTTGTCCTTTTAAATCACTCTAAAAAATATCTGACTATCCAAAGCAAAAATGGCAAAGTATTGCATTTATAGAATATATAAAAGTAAAATGTACAACAGCAAAAAAAGGGGGAGGAGGGAGAAATTTTAGGTATGCATTGGTAGAGTTCTTTTTTTTTTAAGATTTTGTTTATTTATCATGAGAGACACAGAGAGAGGGGCAGAGACACAGGCAGAGGGAGAAGCAGGCTCTTCACAGGGAGCCCGATGCAGGACTTGATCCCAGGACCCTGGAATCACGCCCTGAGCCAAAGGCAGACTCTCAACTGCTGAGCCACCCAGGCATCCCTAGAGTTCTTAACTATATGTGAGGTGCTGTAGCTGTAATACTGTTTGAAGGTAGCCTTTGATAAAGTAAAGATATATATTGTTTACCTTAGTGAAACCACTAAAAATAATTTAGAGTGGTACATATAATAAGCCAATAGTGAAGATAAAGTGGGATAATAAATAAGTCAATCCAAAAGCAGGCAGAATAGTGGAAAAATGAACAATGATCAGATGGAACAAATAACTAGCAAAATGGTAGTCTTAAATCCAGCCACATTAATAATTACATTAAATACAAGTGATCTAACCATATCAATCAAAAAACAGAGAATCTTCAATTAAATTAAAAAAACAACACTCCACTATATGCTGCATATAAAATAGCCACTTTGAATATACAAGCAAAGACAGATTAGAAGAAAAAGAATGGAAAAAGATATACCATGCAAACAATAATCAGAAGAAATCCGGAATATTTTATTATAGCAAACAAAGTAAATATCAGAAGAAGGGATATTACCAGGACATTAATTCACCAAGGAATATTACCAGGAATATTAATTCACCAAGAAGACATAGAAATCCTAGTTGTGTTTGCACTTACACAATGGAGCTTCAAAATTCATAAAGCAAATCTAATAAAACTGAAAGAAGTAAAATACAAACCAAGATTATAGTTAGAGACTTTAACACTATTCTTTCAGTAATAAAAAACAAAACAAAACAAAAAACTGGGATGCCTGGGTGGCTCAGTAGTTGAGCATCTGCCTTTTCAGGGTGTGATCCCAGAGTCCCACATCAGGCTCCCCACAGGGAGCCTGCTTCTCCTTCTGCCTGTGTCTCTGCCTCTCTCTCTATGTGTCTCTCGTGAATAAATAAAAATCTAAAAAAAAAAACCTAATAGAAAAAAACAATAAGTATATAGAAGATCAAAACTTTAATCTAACTGGCATTTACAGAAGACTCCAGTCCAACAACCAGATAACACATTCCTTTCAAATATATCTGGAACACTCACCAAGAGAGACCATACTGTGGGCCATAAAGCAAACCTCAAAAAATTCCAAATCATTGAATTTACACAAAATATGTCCTGTAACCACAAAGGAATTAAATTAGAATGCCTTAACAGAAAAATATCTGGAAAATCCTCAAATGTGTCAAAATTCAACAAAACCTTTATAAATAATCTATGGGCCAAAGAAGAAATTATAAGGGAAAATAGAAAATATTTTAGTTGAATGATAATGAAAATACATTTAAATAAGCTATAATTTGTGGAACTCAGTTAAAAGAGATCTGAGAAAGAAATTAATCATACTAAGTGTTTATATTAGAAAAGAAGAAAAGTCTCAAATCAGTGATCTAAGCTTTCACCTGAAGAAACCAGACAACAATGAGCAAATAAACCTTAAGCAAAAGGAAGAAAATGGTAATTATAAAGAGCAGAATCAATGACATTGAAGCAGAAAACAATAAAGAATATATCAATTAAACTAAAGGCTGGTCATTTCAATAGATCAATAAAAGTGTAAGTCTCTAGCCACACTGATCAAGAAGAAAAGTCAATAAACATGAACTACCAACCCTGGGAATGAAAAGGAGCATCACTGCAGATCCTACAGATATCTGATGGCTCAGAAAGTCTTATTATAAATAACTTTATGGCTGGAAATATGACAACTTAGGTAAAATGGACAAATTCATTGAAACACAAATACAAAAGCCCATTTGGGAATAACCTGAGTTGTCTTATAGCTTAGAGAGTTAAAGTTGTAGTTTAAAACAACTCCAACAAAAACTTACAGACCCAGATGGCTTCACTGGCTAATTCAAAAAAAATAAAATAAAATAAAAATAAACATAAAAATAAATCAAAGGCATGCAAATTTGAGAGATGGCTAAATCCTCAACAGCAGTGGAATATGGAAGGTAGGTGATGATAACTACCTGACAATGCAGAATTCTATGCTGCATAAAATTGTCACTTAAGAAAGATAGTGAAATAAAGACTCAAACAAAAAGAAAATAATAATAGGTAATGGCATTAAAGCATCTCTAAGGTTCTTATATTGCTGGGGAGGAGGCTGTGGATATCAATTAATTTCTTCACATTATTAAGGATGCATGTTAAAGAGGTTAGTATAATCACTACATGGAGACAGGTCACTTAACATGGAACAGTAACAATTCTAAACTTGTATACCTATAAAGCATAGGCTCAAAATACACGAGGCAAAAATGGTCAGAACTATTTTAAAAATTAACAAATAGGGACTCTTCGGTTGCTCAGCAGTTGAGCCACCTGTGTGTGGCTCAGGGATCCTGAGGACCTGGGATCAAGTCTCACATTGGGACCCATGGGGAGCTTGCTTCTCTCTCTGCCTATGTCTCTGCCTCTCTCTGTGTGTGTCTCATGAATAAATAAATACAATCTTTAAAAAAATAAAAATAAAAATAAAAAATTAACAAATACACAATAATAATGGAGACTTTTAACATACCCCTCTAAATATTTGATGGATCAAATGTGACAATAAATCAGTGAGAATACAAAGGTTGTGAAAACAATTAACAAGCTTGATCAAATATGGAACAATTTGTCTAAGAACTGAATAATACAAATTCTTTTCAAATACTCAGAGAACATTTCTAAAAACTGGGGCCCCTGGGTGGCTCAGTGGTTGAACATCTGCCTTTGGTTCAGGTCATGATCCTGGGATCCTGGGATCAAGTCCCATATCAGGTTCCCCACAGGGAGCCTGCTTCTCCCCCTGCCTGTGTCTCTGCCTCTCTCTCTGTGTCTCTCATGAATGAATAAATTAAAATCTTAATTAAAAAAAACTGACTCTCTGTTACCAGGCTATAAAATCAGCCTTAATACATTTCAAATGATAGGTATTATATAGACTAACTTCTCTGACCACAAGGAATATAAGTCAGGAAAAAAATAACCAAAAAATTACCTAGGATAAAACAAAACAAAAGCACCAAACACCACTTTCTGGAAACTTAGAGCCCTAAGTACTTATGTTAGAAAATAAGGAAAGCCTCACATTATGAGCTAAGCATCCAACTACAGACCTTATAGAAAAGCAGAATAGGTCCAATAGGAGTAGAAGAACAAAACAATAAGGATAAAAACAGATATCAATAATATTGAAAACAGATGTACATTAGAGAGATGAACAAATCCAATAGTTGGTTCCTTGAAAAATCTACTAAAATGAACAAACCTCTAGCAGAATTAATCAAGAATAAAAGAGAACACATAAATAATCTTAGACATGTAAAAGAGTGCATAAATGAAACATTTAAAATACCTTCATGCTAGTAAATTTGAAAGTGTAGGTGACAAGTCCTTGTTTAAAAAACAACAACAACAATTTACTGAGATGTCTGAGTGGTGAAGCATCCAACTCTTGATTCTGGCTGGCTCAGGCCATGATCGAGCCCACACTGGGCACCACGCTGGGTGTGGAACCTGCTTAAGATTCTTTCTCTCCCTCTCCTTTTGCCCCTCCCCCTTCTAAAAAAAAGCAAACATAAAAACACAAGCCAAAAGAAAAAAAATGATTACCAAAACTAAGTCAAGAAGAAATAGAATAAACCTGAAAATTCCCTTTCAAAACAGGAACAAGACAAAGTTTCACACTATAATCCCTCCTTTTCAACTTTATACAAGAAATCCTAACTAATATAGTTAGACAAGAAAACAGACATACAGATTGGAAAAGAACTTTTCAAGCTCTTATTTTCAGATATATGATTGTTATGCTCTCACAATAATTTGCAGATAATTATTAAGGATTGAGCTAGATTGTTGAATTAAAATTCAATATTCAAGAATCAATATTCTTTCTGTGTACCTGCAAAAAGCATTTTGAAAATACACTTTTTAAAAAGATGACATTTACAAAGCACACCTCCCCACCCAAAATTAAGTACCTACTAATAAATCAACAAAAGATACATCACTCCTGGGGACCTAGGTGGCTTAGTAGGTTAAGTGGCTCAGGTCATGATCTCAGGGTCCTGGGATCAAGCTACATCAGGCTCCCTGCTCAGCCGGAAGTCTGCTTCTCCCTCTCCCTCTCTGTCTCTACTCTCTTTCTCAAACAAAAATCTTTTCAAAAAAATCTATATCACTCCCTTATATAGAAAATCATAAAACTTTCTGAAAGAAAACTAAATAAGTAGAGATAGACATTGTTTTTGGATAAAAAAGACTGAATATCTTAAAAGATGTCAATTCTCCCCAAATCTATTCTTCAATTTAATTTCAATAAAAATGCTAACAAGATTATTTGTGGAAATTGATAAAGTGATTCTAAAATTCATATCAAAAAGCCAAGAATAGCCAAGAAAATATATTAGAAGAACACAAGGAAGGAAGGTATTCTTGCTCTATAAAATATCAGGACTGGGATCCCTGGGTGGCACAGCAGTTTGGCGCCTGCCTTTGGCCCAGGGCGCGGTCCTGGATATCCGGGATCGAGTCCCACGTTGGGCTCCCGGTGCATGGAGCCTGCTTCTCCCTCTGCCTGTGTCTCTGCCTCTCTCTCTCTACACTGTGTGCCTATCCTAAATAAATAAAAGTTAAAAAAAATTTTTTTTTTAAAATATCAGGACTTACTATCTAAATTATGGTATGGAGATAGAAAAAAAAAATCAATGAAATAGAATAGCCTAACTAGAGACAAAATATAGATCGTTAATTTACGATAGAGCTGAAAAGATGAATATTTATAATAAATCAGTGAAATAAGTGGCTATCTTTGTTTTAGAAAATGAAATTGAGGGGCGCCTAGATGCACCAGTCAATTGAGCATCCAACTCTTGCTCTCAGCTCAGGTCTCGATCTCAGAGTTGTGAGTTCAAGTCCCGCACTGGGCTCCATGCTTGGCATGGAGCCTTCCAAAAAAGAGAGAGAGAGAGAGAGAGAGAGAAATTGAATTCTTATCTCACATCGTACACAAAAATCAATTGCATAATGACTTAAATTTGAAAGGCAAAAATATAAAACTCCTAGAGGAAAAACTAGGAGAATCTCTTTATAACTTAGAGTTAGGGAAAACCTCTTGAGAAAGACACCAAAATTCCAATCTTAAATGTAAAACACTGATAAATTTCACTACATTCAAATTAAAAAATTCTATTTATCCAAATGCACCAAAAAGAAAATAATGATAAGCCATTATCTGGGAGAAAGTATTTGTAACATCCAAATAACAAAAAGTTAGTATCAAAAATACACAAAAAATACAATAAAAAGCAAAAGACACCTAATAGAAAAACTGGCAAAAACATACAGGCATGCTATTGATTTAAAAACACACGGTTTAGGGGATCCCTGGGTGGCGCAGCGGTTTGGCGCCTGCCTTTGGCCCAGGGCGCGATCCTGGAGACCCGGGATCGAGTCCCACGTCGGACTCCTGGTGCGTGGAGCCTGCTTCTCCCTCTCCCTGTGTCTGTGCCTCTCTCTCTCTCTCTCTCTCTCTCTCTCTCTCCCCCTCTGTCTGCCTCTCATGCATAAATAAGTGAAATCTTAAAAAAAAATACACAGTTTATAAACACATGAAAAGCTGATCAACCTCACTGATAACAGGGAAACGCAAATTAAGTCCCATGAGCTACCAAATCATATATACCAGTTTGACAAAAATTAAGATGGACAAATGTTAGTGAGGTTGTGGAAAAATAACTCACCTATAGCTGGTTGAAGTGTAAATGGGTACAGTCACTTTGGAAAACAATTTGGTATTATCCAGCAAAATTGATATTGTGCATGTGCTATATCCCAGCAATGCCATTGCTAAGAAAATACCATACAGAAACTCTTTCTCATGTGCACCAAGAGACAGATATAAGAATAGTCTTAGTATTATTATTTGTAATAGCAAAGACACTGGAAACAATCCAAATGTTAAAACAGAAAAAAATGGATAAACTGTGGCATATTAATACAATACTTTACTACCAAAAGTGAACTCCAGCTATATGCATCAACATAAATAAAAACATAACACTGTGTCAAAGGCATAGTAGAGAAGAATATATGTCGTATGATTCAACTTATAAAAATTCAAAAACATAAAAAGTAGATACTATATTATTGGGAATGCACATTTATATAGTAAAACCATAAATGAAAGCAAAGAAATGATTATTACAAACATCAGCATAGTGTTCATTTCTTGGGGAGATAAAGGGGGAGGCATGCAGTTGGGTAAGGCACTCAAGTGGCCTTTAAGCTACTAGTAATATTCTTTCTTAAACTGATTGGACTATGAATGAGTCTTCATTTTATGATTAATCCTTAAGCTATATATAAGCATTTTATATACTTTTGTATGTGTGATTTTCACAGTAAGAGTATTTTAGGCACGTACAGAAGAGGAAGAGGATGCTGAGCAGAGGGTACTCTGAGACAGCCATCCCTCTCAAATACAAATTATGTAGCTGATTTTTGACTCACTGTGGTAAAACACTTGTCAACAATAAATGGATTTAATCAACTGCAAATTATCAACATTCAAACATCTATTCAAAAAAATAAATGGAGAAACTAAAGGTCAAATTATAGCCTGCTAAAGAGAAATGAGTGAACTAAAAGATAAGTCTGAAAATATTATTCAGAGTATAACAAGAGAAACAGATGGTAAATCAGAATTTAAAGATAGGAAGGACAGAGCTATCAAATGAATATTTGTATCCCTCCAAATTCATATGCTGAAGCCCTAATCCTGAATATGATGGTATTAGGAGGTAGGGCCTTTGGAAGGTAATTCAATTTAGATGAGGTCATCAAGGTGAAGCCATGATAGGATTAGTATCCTTATAAGAATAAGAAAAGCCCAGAGCTCTCTCTTTCTTCACCATGTGACAATGGACAAGAAGGCAGTGGTCCGTAAACCATGAAGTGGGCTCCCGCTAGAACCCAACCATGCTAACACCTTATCTTGGACTTCCAATCTCTGGAACTATGAGAAATAAATGTTATCATCCAATCTATTTGTTATAGCGGCGTGAACTAAGAAAACTAGAATAAGGATCATGATTAGAGTTCCATAAGACGGTAATATGAATGATGATGAAGAGGACATAGGAGGTAACGGTTGAGTATTTTCCAGAAATGTCAAAGATATCAAAGACACCAAAGGTCAAATTTGGGAAACACCACCAAGCAAGCTAAACAAAAAGACACCCATACCAAGAACAATTGTGATGAATCTGCAGAGCACGCAAACAAAGAGAAGATCTTAAGTATCTGGAAAGGACAGACTGCTGACAAAGAAACAATAATTAGACACATGGTGGGCTTTTTAGTAGAACAAAACATTAAAAGCTAGAAGGATTCAAAGTGCTGGGGAGAAAAACCATCTGCATAGAATTGTATACCTGGGGAAACGTTTATTCATAACAGTAGGGTGAAACAGGATTCTGGGAAGATGGTAGAGGAGGAAATATCAGGAATCTATTTACTCTCCTGGACAATAGTTACACTGGCAGAATGTCTGATAGAACTATTTTGGAACTCTGGAATCTGTTGAAAGCTTGAAACTTGCAGGAAAAACCTGGAAGATAAAGTGTGGTCAGTTTCAGCACTTTCCAAAGGAACAGCTACCCAGCCCCCAGCCCCAGCCACAAGGCAGGCAGATGTGGATGCCTGGAGCAGCCTGCACACAGCTTGCAGGATCCAGGGTAGGGCAAAAAGGACCCTGTTCTATAAATATCAGGGATCCTTGCTGTGATTGCTGATTGGTGCTTCTGATCACAGATGTGCTGCCAAGGATGTGGGAAGCCATTGCTGCTGTACCTCTCTCTCTATTGTTGCAAGCCCCTCTCAAAGCAGTTGAAGTGACTCCAGGGGGTTTAGACAGCCAGCACCCTTCTCTTCCCCTGTTCTTTTTTCCCATTTCCTCCTTTTGTAAGCCAGATATTAAAGACTAGGACATTCATAAACAACTGCATATATAGGGAAAAACAGAAGGTGACCAGGTAAACTCAGAGAAAAGTTTAGAAAAGACCTGAGAAGACCGTAAGGTTATACCTCAGGCTGACCTCTGGCACAGTGATGGCCTGCAACAATCAAAAGAATGAATGAATGAATGAATAGATAGATAGATAGATAGATAGATAGATAGATAGATAGATAGATAGATAAATGCAAGCAAATCCCGAGATATGGGCAAAACTGGCTTCCAGAGTTACCACATTATTAGATTCACATGTTCAGTTTTCAATTAAAAAAAATCAAAGATCATATAAAGAAACAGGAAGTTATGACCCAGTCAAAAGAAAAAAATAAATCAAGAGAAATTGTCTCTGAAAAAGACTATATGGTAGATATATTAGACAAAGACTTAAAATACCTGTCTTAAAGATGCCCAAAGAACTGAAGGACGATGTAGCAAAAGTCAAAGAAAACAATGTATGAACAAAATGGGAATACCAATAAAGAGAGAGAAAACCTAAAAAGAAACCAAAAACAAATTTGGAGCTTAAAAGTACAATAACTCAAAGGACAACTTCACTAGAGAGATTCAAAGGCAGATTTGAACAGGTACAAGGAAGAATTAACAAATTTGAAGACAGGAATAACAGAAATGATCAAGTCTGAGAAACAGAAAGAAAAAAGACTGAAGAAAGGTAAACAGAGCCTAAGGGGCATATGAGACATCATCAAGAGACCAACGTTGTGTGAGTCTTAAGAAGTAAGAGAGAAAGGAGCCAAGAGAATATTTGATGAAATAATAGCTGAAAATTTCCCATACTTGATGAAAGACATGAATACAAACCTCCAAGAAACTCAATTAACTTCAAGTAAGATAAACTCAGTGACCTTCACAATAGAATCAAAGTTTCAAAAGCCGGAGTTAAAGAGAGAATCTTGAAAGCAGTGAGAGAGAACCAAATCATCATATACAAGGGATTCTCCAATAAGATTATCAGTATATTTCTCATCAAAAACTCTGGAGGCCAGAAGGCAGTGGGCCAATATATTCAGAATGCTAAAAGAATATAACTGCCTACCGAGAATCCCATATCCAGAAAAACTGTCCTTCAAAAGTCAGAGAGGAATGAAGACATTCTCAGATAAGCAAAAGCTGAGGGAGTTCACTACTACTGGACCTGACCTACCATATATGCTCAAAGAGTCCTACAGGGCAAAACAGAAGGACACTTGACCATAGTTTGAAGCATGGAGAAATAAAGATCTCAATACAGGTAAGTTACCTCAAAAAAGGTACTAAACAATGGTTTCTAACTGTACTTTTTGTTTTTTACATGACTTAAGAGACTAATATATTTCAAGAAAAAAATTAGTGTAAAAGGTAATATTAGTGTAACTTTGGTTTGTAACTCCAAATCTTGTTCTCTACATAATTTAAGAGACTAATGCATTTTGAGAATTATTAGCTTATGTTTTGGGGCACACAAGGTATAAAGAGGTAATTTTGTAAAAAAAAAAAAAAAAAAAAAAAAAGAAAAGATGTAATTTTGTGACATCAGCAACAGTGCCAGAGCAGTTTTTATATGTCATTGAAGCTAAGTTGGTGTGAATTCAAATTAGAGTGTTGTAACTTTAGGATATTAAATGTAATCCCCATGGTAACCACAAATAAAATAGCTATAGAATATACACAAAATAAATTAAGAAATTTAAACATTTCATGACATCAAATTGACTAAACATAAAAAAATACAGAAATGCAGAAAGTGAGGGGCAAAAAAGCTATAAGGCATGTAGAAAGCAAAGAGCAAAATGACAGAACTAAGTCCCTCCTTATCAGTAATTCAAATGTAAATGGATTTAAACACTTTAATGGAGAAACATAGTGGTAAAACAACAACAAAAACATTTGATCTGATTATATGCTATCTACAAGAGACAAACTTAAGATCCTGAGACACAAATAGATTAAAAGTGAAAAGTTGGGGGCACCTGGGTGGCTCAGTTGGTTAAGCATCTGCCTTTGGCTTGGGTCATGATCCTAGGGTCCCCCATACGGGGCTCCCTACTCAGTGGAGAGCCTGCTTCTCCTTCTTCCTCTGCTGCTCCCCCTGCTTGTTCTCTCTGTGTCTCACTTGCTGATTAATAAATAAAATATTTTTTAAAAAGTGAAAAGATGTAAAAAGATATTCCATGCAAATAGTAAATAGTAACCGAAAGAGAACAGGGATGGCTACGCTCACTAGTATCAGACAAAATACACTTTAAATCAAAAAAGGTTAGAGACCAAAAAAGGATATTATATATTAATAAAAAGTTCAATATAGCAAGATAAAACAGTTATAGACATTTATTGTACCTAATAACCAAAATATACATTGGTTACATTTTGACCACCAAAATATACATTGTTCTCAATCCACATGGGACATTTTCCACGATGGACTATGGATAGGCCACAAAATAAGTCTCAATAGATTTAAAAAGACAGCTATCATACAAAGTATCTAATCTGATCACAGCAAGATCAAGTTAGAAATCAATAACAGAAAGAAAACTAGAGAATTCACGAAATTGTGGAAATTAGGCAACACATTTTTAAACAACCAAAAGATCAAAGAAGAGATCATAAGGGAAGTTAAAAAATATTTCAAGATGAATGAAAATGAAAAGACACATACCAAAACTTACAGAACACAGTAAAAGTGGAGCTAAGAAGGAACTTTATAGCTATCCATGCTTACATGAAAAAAGAAAGATCTAAAGTCAACAACCTAACTTTATACCTCAGGGAACTAGAAAAAGAACAAACTAAACCCAAAGTTAGCAAAAGGAAGGAAATAATAAAGATTAGAGCAGAGATAAATGAAGTAGAGAATAGAAAAACAGGAAAATCAATGAAACCAAAAGTCAATTCTTCAAAAAAGATCAACCAAATGACCAACTTTTAGCTAGATGAACTGAGAAAAAAAGAGAGATGACTTAAATGACTAAAATCAGAAATGAACATGGGGACATTACTACCAATTCTATAGAAATGAAAAGGATTATGAGAGACTACTATGGTAATTGTATACAAATAATTCAGACAACCTAGGTGATATGGACAAATCCCTAGCAACACAAAACCTACCTAGAAGGTAGAAAAACTTAAAGAGGAGGGAACATTTCCTAATCCAGTCTGTGAGGCCAGCATTACCCTGATCCCAAGGCCAGATACGGAAACAGTAAGAACAAAAAATTATAGACCAATATCCTTTATGAATATTGATGCAAAAATCCTTAACAAAATACTAGCAACCTGAATTCAGCAGCATATTAAAAGGATTCATATACCATCACCAAGTGGGATTTACTCCTGGAATGCAAAGATGATTCAACCTATGAAAATTGATCAGTATAACATACCCATTAACAGAATGAAAAAGGAAAAACACATGTGCATCTCAACTGACGTAGAAAAAGCATTTGACAAAATTCAACACTTTTTCATGATTAAAAAAAGAAAGCACTCAAAATACTAGGAATAGAAGGAAACTTCATCAACATAATAAAAACCATACAAAAAACCTCACAGTCAACATTATATTCAATGGTGAGAGACTGAAAACTTCTCCTCTAAGATCAGGAACAAGAAGGATGCCTACTTTCACCATGTCCACTCAACATAGTTCTGAAAGTTCTACCATAGCAGTTAGGCAAGAAAAAGAGATAAAAGGCACACAGATCAGAAAGGAAGAAATAAAATTACCTTTGTTTGCAGATGGTATTATCTTATATGTGAGAGACTTTAAAATTCCACACACAAAAAAAGTGAGAATACATGAATTCAGCAAAATAGCAAGATACAAAGTCAACATACAGAAATCACTTGCAATTCTATTCACTAACAGTGAACAATAAAATGCTTAGGAATACATTTAAGCAAGGAGCTGAAAGACCTGTACAATGAAAACTACCATGCATTGCTGAAAGAAGTGAAAGAAGACACAAATAAATGGGAAAAAAATCCCATGGTCATGGATTGAAAGATTTAATATTGTTAATGTGTCAATACTACCCAAAGTTATTTACAGAATGAATGCAATTCCTATCAAAATCCCAATGACATCTTTTGTAGAAATAGAAAAACCCATCCTAAAATTTATATGGAATTTCAAGGTACCCAAATTGCCAAAACAATCTTGAAAAAACAAAACTGGAGGACTCCTATACCCTGATTTCAAAACTTACTACAAAGCTGTAGTAATCACAACAGTATAGTATGTGCATTAAGACAGACACACAAATGAATGAAATAGTCTAGAAATAAACCACCACCTATAGGGCAAAATGATTTTTGACAAGGGGGCCAAGACCATTCAAAGAGGAAAGGACAGTCTTTTAACAAATGGTGCTGGGGAAACTGGACATGCAAAATAATGACATTGGAACTTTACTATAATACCATATATCAAAATTAACACAAAATGGACAAAAGACCTAAGTATAAGACCTAAAACAATAAAACTTTTAGAACAAAACATAGGACTAAAGCTTCATGACATTTGATTTGCAATGATGTCCTGGAAATGACACCAAAGGCACAGGAAACAAAAGAAAAAATAGACAAATTGGACTTCGTGAAAATTTTTAAATTTTGTGCATCACAAGACCCTGTCCAGAGAGTAAAGATCAAGCCACAGAATGGGAGAAAATATCTGCAAATCGTATATCTGATAAAGGATTAACATCCAGAATATATAGAGAACTCCTAAAACTCAACAGCAAAAATACAAACAAACAAAACAAAACAAAACAAAAAACAGCCCAATTCAAAAATGGGCAAGAAACTTGAATAGGTATTTCCCCAAGGAAGATATAAAAATGGCAGTTAAATCCATGAAAATATTCTAATCACTAGGGCGATGCAAATAAAAACTTCAATGAGGTACATCTCATACCCATTTTTTTTTAAAGATTTTATTTATTTATTCATGAGAGACACAGAGAGAGAGAGAGAGAGAGGCAGAGACACAGGCAGAGGGAGAAGCAGGCTCCATGCAGGAAGTCTGACATGGGACTCGATCCTGGGTCTCCAGGATCATGCCCTGGGCTGAAGGCGGCACTAAACCGCTGAGCCACCTGGGCTGCCCATCTCATACCCATTTAGATGAATACTGTCAGGAACAACAAAAACAAGAGGATGTAGTGAAAAGGAGGACTCGTGCACTGTTGGTGGGGATGCAAAATGGTGCAGCCACTGTGGAAGACAGTATGGCAGTTCTTCAAAAAGTTAAAAACAGAATTACTATATGATCTAGCAAGTCCACCTCCAGGAATACACCAGAAAGATTTGAAAGTAGGGTTTCAGGGAGGTATTTGTACATCCATGTTCATAGCAGATTTATTCATAAGAGCTAGAACATGTTATCAATCCAAGTGTCCATCAACAAATGAATGATGGATAATCAAAATGTGGCATATACATAACAGTGGAATATTATTCAGCCTTTAAAAGAAACTGTGTAATATTGTAGCATATGTGGATTGCACTAAGGACAATATGCTAAGGGAAAACAGGTATAAAAAGACAAATACAGTTTTGTGCAAGCTGTCTTTGCAATCCCCCCCAAAATGGACTGGTCTTGGAAGTAACTATGTATGGTGTTTGGGGGTGAGGTATGGGTTCTTAGAGTCTCCTTCCCTTCCAAAGTTTCAGAATAATGCATGGTAGGGGCCATCAGTCCTACAGAGGCTGATAGCGTGGCTCTGTGATCTCACAAGTTCCTCCAAGCCTAAGACAATTGTGCTGTCAGCATTAAAGAGCAAACCTGGCATAAGGAAGGAAAGGGGTAGGTAAGGAAAAAACCAGTTAAATACACTCCTACCAGTGACATCCAGTCTTTGCCTAGCCTTTCCCTCTGGGGACTTCTTGTCTTTCGTGTCCTCTGGCGTCACGGTTTTGTGTGTGAAAGGAGACTGTCCAGTTACCAATGATGTAATATTACTCGAGAGGTCCAAAGGTGATCATCCATCAGGGCTTCCTCGGAAGGAAGGAACATTTTATCATAGAGCAGAGTCTAGTATTTTTATGGGACTATGCATTCTGGTCTACTGTTAAATATTTCTAGAGTAGAGTGTTTTATGATCATTCCTCCCTGTTCCACCCCACCCTCCATTTCTAAGTATTTTCCCATCTATGTTAACATACAGCAGAGCACCGCAGATGCAGAGTTAAGATTTTGGTAGCGTGGAGCTAAACCCACAGAACTACCAAGCTAAACACACATACACATTCACATGCAGACACGTATATGCATGGTGGATGGGTACATTTTTTATATAGAGATTGGGGAATTGGGTTGGGTTAGAAACTATTAGAATAGAAATTCAGAAGAGCACATCATGAGGAACCCTGTAAAAGAAATCTTCACTGACGATATCAATAGCAGGGAAAGGTATGAACAAGCAGTTATTAACATCTTCAAGAGAAACTGAAAATCCACACAAGAAAGCAACTTGATGTGATGCTGAGAGATTCTGCATCTGTAAATGCCATATAGCATGGTTCCATATGGCATGGTGCAAGCTTCCAGTGGCATTACCGTCACCTGGAACTTGTTAGAAATGCAGATTCTCAGGCTCTGCCCCGGACCTATTGACTCAGGAGCTCTGGGAGGAGAGCCCATCACTCTGTTTTGTTGTTGTTTTTAAGATTTTAATCATCTATTTGAGAAAGAGAGAGAGAGTGAGTTAGAGTGAGCACACAAGTGGGGGCGGAGAACCAGAGGGAAAGAGAAGTAAACTCCCCGCTAAGCAGAGAGCCTGATGTGGGGCTCCATCCCAGGACCCTCGGATCATGACCTGGGCCAAAGGCAGAAACCCAACCATCTGAGCCACCCAGGCACCCCCCCACCCAACACACACTCTGTGTTTTAACAAGCCCTCCAGGTGGTTCTACTGCACACTCACATTTAGGAATCACTGACGGGCCCCATGATGAAGATGAAGGTAGTAAGGAGCAGAGCTGATGTAGCAGAATGAGGACTCAAATATGACAATGATGAACCTGCACACCAAAACAAAGCTGCAGTCAAAATACCGAATGTAGAAAGAGTGCAAACACTACTTTTAGACCCTGGAAATGGAAGAAGGAACTCTAAAAGGTGTGAATAGAGGGCAAGAAAAGAGGGAAAGACCGCAATCTGAAAGCCACGAGCAGGGAAATAATTAAAGAACATTTCCTAACTAATTATAATCTTGGCCTGAGTTGTCAAAGGCTCTTAGAGTTTCCTTCAAGAGCAGTCCTCAAAGAAAGGGACCCAAGCACCATTCAACGAGTGGTTTTTGTTTGGTTACTTACTTTGCTTATTTTTTAACTTATTTATTCTGATGCAACCTCAAATTTACAGTAAAACTGCAAAAACAGAAAAGAGACCTCTGAATACCCTTTACCCAGATTCACCAACTGTTTACATTTTGCCCCATTGCTTTTCACCCCCCATCTCTAACTACATAAATTTATTACACATGTGCATTTTCCTCTAAAGCATTTGAAACTAAGCTGGAGACATTATGCCCCTTTATGACTAAATACTCAGGATTATTTCCCAAGAATACGTTTTCTTACGTGCCTTCCTAAAACACAACACTCTCACATGATTATAGAACAATTATCAAAAATTTACACTTGACACAATACTATTATCTAATATGCAGGCCATACTCAAATTTTGTCAGTTGTCCCAATAATGCCCTTGTTCACCATTTTCTCCCTAATTCTGGATCTAATCCAGGAACACATGGTGCCTTTTGTGTTGCCATGTCTCTTTTAGCCTCTTTCAGTCTGGAATATTTCCTCTCTGCCTGTCTTTCTTCCTTCCTTCCTTCCTTCCTTCCTTCCTTCCTTCCTTCCTTCCTTCCTTCCTTCCTTTCTTTCTTTCTTTCTCTCTCTCTCTCTCTTCCTTCTTTCCTTCTTTCCCTTTTTTCTTTCTTCTTTCTTTCTTTGAGAGAGACAGAGAGAGAGAGGGGGCACACATGAGCTGGCATGCCCACAGTGGGGGAGGGGAAGGGCAGAAAGTGAGAGAGATTCCAAGCAGATTCCACACCCAGCGTGGAGCCCCATTTGGGGCTCAATCCCACAACCCTGAGATTATGACTCAAGACAAAACCAAGAATCAGACACTTGGGGCACCTAGGTGTCTCACCTTGGTGAGAGGTGAGCACCTCAGGTCATGACCTCAGCGTCCTGAGATCAAGCCCCGCGTCAGGCTCTGTGTTCAGGAGGAGGCTGCTTGTCCCTCCCCCTCTGCTCCTCTCCCCACTTGCTCAATCTCTCTCTATCCCCCCCCGCATAAATAAATAAAATCTTTAAAAAAAAAAAAGAGTTGAACACAACCAACTGAGCCACTCAGGTGCTCCCCTTATCTTTCTTGACCTCAAATACAGGCTATTTTTCAGAATGTCCCTCATTTTATGTTCATCTAGTGTTTCCTCATGATCAGATTCAGATTATGGATCCGGGAGAGAAATACCACAGGTGTGATGTTATCTCCTTCTCAGTGAATTGTGTCAGGCAGCACAAGATTGGTGACTGTGTCACAGGTTAACTGGGCACCATCAGGAAAGGGGATTCAGGGAATGTGTGTCCAGCTTAGCTGAACTGACCCAGTGCAATCCACCACCTATATGAATATCCTGTCCCTGATCAAACTGCAATCTGCTCATCCTAGCATCCATTGTTTCTTCTCTTACTCCATTCTTCTTTTTTTTAATAATAAATTTATTTTTTATTGGTGTTCAATTTGCCAACATACAGAATAACACCCAGTGCTCACCCCGTCAGGTGCCCCCCTCAGTGCCCACCACCCAGTAACCCCCACCCCTGCCCTCCTCCCTTTCCACCACCCCTAGTTCGTTTATTACTCCATTATTCTTTCTAAATTAGTTCGTTTTATACTGTAAGGAGGGCTCTCTCTCTCTTTTCCCCTGTTATTTATTTATTTATTTATTTATTTATTTATTTATATTAGCACAGACTTAGGGAGTTTTGTTTTATTTTGTTCCTTTAATACTCAAAAGGTCCTGGATGTGGCTAGTGAGAGCCAGTTCAGCATTTGAACAATATATTTTTGACATTGTTGCCATCTTTCCTTGAGTATTTCTTTACTTTCTGGTACAACAATATTCCAGGCTTATCTTTTGATCTTTTAAAAGATCAAAATGTGGGGTGCCTGGGTGGCTTAGTTGGTTAATCTTCTGACTTTTGATTTCAGATCAGGTCATGACCTCAGGGCCATGAGATTGAGCCCCATGTTGGGCTCCATACTCGGCATGAGGCCTGCTTAAATTCTCTCTCTCCATCTCTTTGTGCCCCTCCCCATGTGCTCTCTCTCTCTCTCTCTCTCTCTCTCAATAAATAAAATATTTTTAAGATAAGTAAAACAGCATGTTGATCTTTTATTGAGATCAAGTATCAGCCTTTTCTCCAAGTAGCCATTGTTTCTTCTAGTGGAGACCAAGATCTGGGCACCAAGTATGCTCACTGTTAATATGTCAGTGCTTCTAGGCATCATAAAAGGACAGTGCTAAATCATGCACACACAAACACACCTGCACATACACACTGCCATGTACAGACATATGTACACATGCAGGTGAACACACACAATGATTACATACAACATCTCCGACCCCAATTCTCTTCTAACATCATGGGTACATTCCAGTCATCCTTTCCCTTGTTCCATAGTTACAACTTCTTCCTCCAATGGTGAGAAACCTGGACTGCATCTGTCTTTCTCATTGATGACAACTGGTTCCTATAGACTATCAAGGAGAAAAGAAGCGTTGACAGTGATTCTAGATCTTGGCCCTCAGATTTAACAGCAGAGATGGGCTTCAGAAGAGAATCTATAGGGACCATAAGACCGTCACTGTTTACTCAGTGTCTGTCCCAGCTTGCTTTTCCTTCTAAAACAGTGGTTCTCAACAGTGCATATAACTTGCTTCCTGTGACCTCTTCCCTTCTTGATGTGTCACATTCACTGCTGCTAAAGTGAATATGACAAGGACAACAATGTTTGGCAATAGGGGTGTTGAGCTGAGAGGGGCACTATCTGCTATGAATCTAAGGTAAGGGGAATAAGTCAAGCTACCACAAAGAAGATTACATATTTATTGAACTCTGTAAGAACTCTGAGTTCTCATATACTCAATAAACTGTCCCACACACACAGCCACCAGCTCCAAAGGACAACTGGATGAGTCACATGTTAGCACTGATGCCCTCCTACTGTAGCTGTGAGTCTTTATAACTCTTGCTGATATGGTCACCACTGCCTTGGCTTTTTAAAGTCATCTTGAGGGACAGGTCACAAATGTTTTATTTCAAAGTGTGTCAGAAATGCTGAAAGTTGAAAACCACCATTCTAAGTGGAGGAGAATATATCAACACTTAGAAGATGCAGAATGGTTTTTGCGGACAAAAATCCCGAATCTGGGAAAAATGCAGAAAACAACACAGACTGAAAAAAGTTGAGAGAGGGAAGATCAGTAGATCCAGAACATTATTTGAAATTAAAATGGAACTTGAGGGCTACCTGGTGAATAAAAATATCTTGGCAGGGATACGGGCAAACAGGATATATCCCAAAGACAAGATGGGGGGGGGGGGGGAGAGAGAGAGAGGAGATGGTAAAGGAAGTCAATCTAAGCAGATAGATTTCTTCTCTCTTCTATTAACTTTATTTATAGAAATAGTAAGGAAATAATAGAGGACTAGTAAGTTAAAGTGAAGACTATCTTATGACCTTACTCAAAAGGAAAGGGGAATGTTTGCATCCGTTCTAGCAGCCATGTGAAGGAAGAGAGAACATTGAGATCATCATGCTGATAGTCTGATATTGGTGATAAACAGCACAGATGTATATTATACAAAAATCTAAGATTAGATGTTGATGGGATTTTAAAAGAAAGTCAGTGGTTAGATTAAGAACGAAAGTCAAATAATCCATTTCCTTTCTTGAGACTAGGAAGACCAAAGTAAGGCCTGGGCTTTCCTGACCCATGGGGCTGTCATAGCCCAGGTGGACTCAGGCATGAGACATGCTGGAACCCCAGCCAGGAGAGCCCACATGGGAGGCCTTTGTGAAGTAGTGGAGGAGAATCTGACAGCTGACCCACCAACGGGCTGGTCTATCTGCAGGCTGCCAGGCACTTAGAGAAGGTTGTTCTGACCACATTCTGAATTTGGAGGTGGAATCCTCCTATTCTAATACCTACAGAGGCCCACCTGGCCAGTGGGAAGTGGCATAAGGGATCCAGGCGATAAGTGTCCTGGTGATTCTGGCAGTTGTTCTTGGACATCCAAACCTAAGCCAGCAACTAGGTAGTGTAGCAATCCAGGGATTGCTCTCTGGAGGAAAAGATGAGCAAGACCTGGGCAGAGGGGTCAGGGCCCTAGTCCCAAAAGCTAGGGTTTCTAGGCAGAAACAAGCCAACCTACAGGAAGTAGGTAGGAAGGAAGGAGAAAGTGCCATTTGGGGGCCCATGGCTAGTCAAAGCTGACTCCAGATCCTGCCCAACCAAAAGAAGGCTCAGATTGCTGGAAAGCAGACACAGATACTATTTGGGTAAATCAAACAAGAGGGGCTTATTTGAAGGATGCAGAAGGAAACCAAGCCTTCTTAGAACATCCAGGTTAAGATCAGAGACATTACATTTTTCCAGGATGGATGGGGATTCTTGTTCCAGAAGCCAGAATCCTCACTATAATATGCAGAGCTGCAGAAGACAGTTGCATCTTCCAGAATCTGTCCCCCTCGGACCTAGCACCAAAGTCTAATCTGGGTAGGTGACTGAGCTCACCTCATCCACTTGGGAATTGGGCTGTTTACCGTCCTTTCAGACTCAGCTAGCTAACTTGTCAGACTTTCAGACTAGAGCTGTCTGTTCCTGGTACATTCCAAAACCCAGACATGAGGACAGAGAACTTCCCTAGGTGTCATGCCCACAAGCCATCAGACTGGTTGTAGGGCTTATCCTGAGGATCTACTGAGCACCTATCTGTAGAAATGCCACAAAAATGAAACACCCACACTTGGCATCATTTATCCCTCTCTTGCCCTAGGCTCAACCAAGATTTCTGAGTTCCTGCAGCGGGGTACTTTAAAATCTCCCCTCCCCTACCTACCTTTCTATTATGATATATTTCATATACTTAAAACAGTGAATGAGTATAGGGCACAACTAATATTCTGCTAGGCCTGTCATCAGTGTGGCCAGTGGTAACCACCCCCACTCCTACCCCACCCCTGTCCCAATTACTGCCAGCAGCTGTCCTGATTGGTCAGAATATCTGAGTGGCACTGCTTGTTAATTTTAATTTTCACCCTGGCATATATTAACAGATGAAAAGGAAAAGGGAATAATAAACATCCATGTACAGAGCAGCTAAAGACACAGGGCATTGCAAAAACTTTCAAAAGCATTTTTAGCAGGTAAAACATTTGCAGGACTAAAAATTCAAAAAGTATGAAAAGGCAAAAAACAAAACAAAACAAACAAACAAACAAAGTATAAAAAGGCATTCAGGAAAAAATCTCTGTCTCTCCCTGTGCGTTTCTCAGCTGCTTCGTCTCCAGGGTTAATAGTCCCTCAAATACTTTCAGAGGTTTTATGTCCAGACAAAAAGTTGTGTATAGGTACCATTTCTTCCTTTTGCACTGATGGTGGCACGTAACGCACAGAGTTCTGTTCCTCTCCTTCCTAACCAACAGTGTGTCTTGGAGACCTTTCCACTTCAGTCCATCTGTTGTAAACAGCTGAGTAGTACTTCTTTGTGGGGTAGCTGTATTGTAATTTACTAAAATTAGTCTCCTGCTGACCACATACAAGGTCATTTGTAGATACTGGCTATTACGATCAATAGCTTTGTACCTGCTCACTTCATAAGTATACTAGTATATCTGTAAGATAAATTCTTAGAAGTGACATTGCTGGGGTAAAGGGCAGGTGCATAATAAGCATCATTCTCTGAACAACTGTTTCTTGAACACTGTCTCTTGCCAGATGTTGTACTAGGCTCAGAGAATATGGTGCTGGGCAAGACAGATGTGGCTCCCACTCTCTGCTGCTCAAAGTGCAAATGATGAGATATACAGCTATTACACCATCTTGTTGTCTTCACTACAACCATGAATGTGGCTGGCTGTATAAGGAGAGAACACAGAACTATGGGACCTGGCTGATTGGATGGGGAGGAGAAATGGGGGCAGCTTTCCTGAGAAAGTCATGTTCAAGTTAGGAAGGATGGCAGGAGATGAGCTGGGGGAGAACAGTGCCATGGGGGGACAGAAGGTCAGTGCAGCCAAGGGGAAGAGTAGCTAGGGAGGTGGTGTGGGAGGCAGGTCCAGCAGACCCTTGAAGACCTCCTGAGGATTTTAGCTTTTATTCTAAGAGCAGCAGGCAACCAGGAAAGAGTGAAGTCATCCAACGTGCATTTCTGAAGATGACTGGCTATATTACAGAAATGGATTTAAGGCTTTCAGGGAGAACAGGCAGGGAGACCAATCCAAAGGCTATTGCTGCTTTCAGGCAATAGAGTGCAGAGGCCCAGCTGGATGGGGCCAAAGAGATACAGTGAGACACTGATAGGAAGTGAAGGGGAGGGAATGGGGCTTCCATGGGTGACTCCCCAAGCCCTAGCCATGCTGGAAGGCAAGCACTAAAGACAAGGCTCCCTGGAAGACTTCTAAATGATAAGAGCCCTTACTGAATGTTTCACATGTTTAGAATGTGGGGTGTATCCTAAAGGGCCCCTAGGAAAGCCAGACGCTGGCTACAGAGGTGCTGAGTGCTGCCCAAGTTGCCCTGGAGAACACCTCTGAACAACCTGAAATGTGTTCACTTCTCCTCTCTTATCTACACCCTTGCAGGCATCACATGCCCTCCTCCCACATCTGTCAAACACGCAGATATCCAGGTCAAGAGTTACAGCGTGAGCTCCAAGGAACGGTACACTTGTAACTCTGGCTTCAAGCGGAAAGCCGGGACATCCAGCCTGACTGAGTGTGTGCTCAACAAGACCACCAACACTGCCCACTGGACAATCCCCAGTCTCAAGTGCATCAGTAAGTAGTCATCCTTGCAAGTCTCTCCATCCCCCATACCAAAGCTGTTCAGAGAGTGGAACTATAGTGTGGGAAGCTGAGTGAGCCCATCTCTGGGGGACAAGGCATCTGTGTTGACGTCTGAGGCTAAATAAACCAATGGGCCTCTAAACAACACCCCTGAGAGTTGGAAATACATAGGCTTTAGGGTCACATAATACGGGGTTCTTTGAGTGAGGGCTCAGGACTACCATCTTGGAAGTCTTTGTTCCTCATCTAGAAAATGAACCCAACATCAACATTGTGGGTCAAAAATGTTAAGTGAAACCTAGTCAATATTGACTCCAGCCATACCTCATCTTGTTGCGTTTTGCTTTAGTGCACTTTACAGATAACTGTGTTTTTTACAAATTAAAGGTTTGTGAAAATCCTGCCTCAAAAAGGTCTATTGACACCATTTTTCCAGCAGTATTTGCTCACTTTGTATCTCTGTGTCACAATTTGCTCACTTTGTATCTCTGTGTCACATTTTAGTAATTGTCTTTTTTTTTTTTTTTTTTTTTTTTGATAGTCACACAGAGAGAGAGAGAGGCAGAGACACAGGTAGAGGGAGAAGCAGGCTCCATGCACCAGGAGCCCAACGTGGGATTCGATCCCGGGTCTCCAGGATCGTGCCCTGGGCCAAAGGCAGGCGCCAAACCGCTGCGCCACCCAGGGATCCCACATTTTAGTAATTCTCATAGCATTTCAAACTTTCTCATATCTGTTATGGTAACCTGGGATCAGTGATCTTTGATGTTACTATTGTCATTCTTTTGGAGCACCGCAAACCACACCCACATAAGATGGTTAACTTAATTGATGTTGTATATGTATCCTGACTCCTCCATGGACTGGCCATTCCCACCTCTCTCTCTCTCCTCAGACCTCCCTATCATTTGAGACAGAACAATACTGGAATTAGGCTAATTAATTGCCCTATGATGGCTTCTAAATGTTCATGTGAAAGAAAGAAACATGTCTTTCTCTTTAAATCAAAACTAGGAATGATTAGGTTAGTGAAAAAAAGCACATCAAGTCAAGATAGACCAAAAAAAATAGGCCCTCGTGTGCCAAGTTGTGAATGTAAAAGAAACATCCTTGAAGAAAACTAAAGGAGCTACTCCAGAGAACACACAAGTGGTAAGTAAGCAAAAGAGACTTATTGCTGATAAGGAGAAAGTTTTAAGGGTCTGAATAGAAGAGCAAACCAGCCATAACATTCCCGTAAGCCAAAGACTCACCCCTGAGCCAAAGCCCCACCCTGATTCTCTTCAATTCCCTGAAGGCTGAGAGAGGTGAGGATGCTGCAGAAGAAATGCTTGAAGCCAGCAGAGGTTGCTTTCTGAGCTTCAAGGAAAGACGCCGTCTCCATAATAGGAGAGTGCAAAGGGAAGCAGCCAGGCGTCCAGAAGATCTAGCTAAGGTGGTTAATGAACGTGGCCACACTAAACAACAGGTTCTCAACATAGACAAACAGCCTTAGAGGGGAAGAGGAGGCCATCTAGGACTTTCATAGCCAGAGAGGGGAAGTCAGTGCATAGCTTCAAAGCTTTGAAGCTTCGAAGACAGGCTGACTTTTAGGAGCTAAGGCAGCTGGAACTTTAGGTTGAAGCCAATGCTCACTGACCATTCCAAAACTCCCAGGAACCTTAAGATTTATGCTAAATCTACTGTGCCTGTGCTCTATAAATGGAACAACAAAGCCTGGATGACAGCATATCTGCTTACAGCATGGTTGGCTGAATATTTTAAGCCCACTGTTGAGACCTACTGCTCAGGAAATGTCCTTTCAAAATATGATTGCTCATTGACAAAGCACCTGGTTAGCCAAGAACTCTGGTCAAGATGAACAGTGAAATTAATATTGTTTTCATGCCTGCTAAAAAATATATCCATTCTGCGGTCCCCGGATCAAGGAGTCATTTCAACTTTCAAGCCTTATTATTTAAGAAATACATTCCATTTGGCTATAGCTGCCATAAATAGTGATTCCTCTGATGGATCTGAGCAAAGTAAATTAAAACCCTTCTGGAGAGGATTCATCATCCTAGATGCCATTAAGAACATTCATGATTGGGGAACCCGGGTAGTTCAGTCGGTTAAGGGGCTGCCTTCGGATCAGGTCAGGATCCTAGGGTCCTGGGATGGAGCCCTGAGTTGGGCTCCCCACTCAGCAGGAACCCTGCTTCTCCCTCTCTTCCCAGCTCATGCTCTCTCTGTCGGTATCTCTGTCTCTCTCTCAAATAAATAAATAAAATCTTAAAAAAAAGAAAAAAGAGCATTCATAATATGGGAAGAGGCCCAAATATACACATTCACAGAGTTTTGGAGAAGTTGATTCCATCACTCATGGATGACTTTGAGGGGCTCAAGACTTCAGTGGAGGAAGTCACTGCAGATGAGGTGGAAAGAGATAGGGCGGAAAGAGATGAGGTGGAAACCAGATTAAAAGTGGTGCCTAAAGATAGTACGGAATTGATACAATGTCATGATCAAACTCGAACAGATGAGGAGTTGCTTCTTATGGATGAGCAAAGAAAATGGTTTCTTGAGATGGAATCTACTTCTGGTGAAGATGACAAGGAAGGATATAGGATATTACATAAACTCAGTCGATAAAGCGGTGGCAGGGTTTGAGAGGACTGACCCCAATTCTGTAAGAAGTTGTTCCGTGGGTAGAATGCTGCTATCAAACAGCACCACCTGCTACAGAGAAGTTGTTCATGAAAGGAAGAGTCCGTCGCCATGGCAAACTTCACCAGTGTCTTATTTTTTGGGACTGCTATAGCCACCCCACCTTCAACAACCACCACCCTGATCAGTCAGCAGCCATCACCATGGAAGCAAGACCCCCACCCCCACCACCAGCAAAGATTATGACCTACCGATTAGCAATTTTTAGCAGTATTTTTAATTAAGGTATGCATACTGATTTTTTTAAGACATAATGCCATTGCCCATTTCATGGACTACAGTATAGTGCAAACAGAACTTTTCTATGCACCGAGAAACAAACAAACAAAAATATTCACTTGACTTGCTTTATTGCCACATTTACTTTATTGTGGTGGTCTGCAACTGAACTCCTAGTATCTCTGAGGTATGCCTGTACTATTAATATCAATGATTTACGCTTACGGTAGCAAGATTTCAACTACAAAGGGTGTGTGCTCACAGCAGCCTTGCTGCCCAGAAAGCTTCCCCAATCTCTCCCTGGAAGACAGCCTGTAGGGAAATTATTACTGTTCTCTGTTGCTACCCACCCAGGAGAATGGGGGCTACCCAAGGAGCAGAGACTACCTTAGCCTGGTCCCTCATGTCCTGTGTCCAGCCAGCACTCCTGAGCCCACATGAGGGATGGTTGTCAGAATCTATTTTTTTCTCTTTAACCGTCCACAACTGGATAACTATGTCAGAAGCCAACAATCTTGGAGTGGAAGTCCAAAGTGCTATTTCCAGGAATACTAAGCCACTTACTCTAGAAAAATAACCGTTAACTCATGGTTTACTGCATATTTGGTACATGTCCAACTGTAAGCTAGATACTTTCTTGTATACGTGGAAATTCTCAATTCCTCTCCAGGGGAGTGGACAAAAGGGGTGGTTCTAGAGCAAACCCACTCTGCTGTAAGATTCCTTGAAGAGCCAGACTTACTCATTGGATTTGTGCACCTGTCCCCTCCCCGCTGCATGACGTCATGCAGACGTCAGAGGTAGGGCAAAGAGGAAGCCTTCTATTTGTTGCAAAGGAATCGCTCAGCTGGGGAACATAGTGGCACATGGCATCAAATGCCATTGAAGTGATGAACTACCTGGGTGAAGACAGGTATGAGCAATAACACTGTGGCAAAGACACAGAGGGTTCATCCAGGGGCAAACATAAGGGCTTTCCAGCACAGACAAAGTGACTATTTCTTCAAAGTGCCAATTCCTTTGGGTGAATGGATCCAAGATGGAGATGAGTTGCAGGCTCTGAACTGGTTAGTGGGGAGGTGGGGGGGGGGTAGAGGAAAAACGGGGGATAGACCTGGAATCGTAGACTTTTAGAACCTAAAGACTGGAGGATTTTTAGGTTTCATGTAGCCCAAGGATTCCTCACCTTCTACACCTAACAACTCCCTCCATTACTTTTCCTAACCTCCTGTGCTTGGGAATGTGCTTTATTTTTCTTTCTTATAAAACAACTGAATCTACTGAGTAGTATTTACTTTCCCATGCAAAAGACGGTATTATAAAACTGAGTTGATCTCAGTGGTATCATTCTAACCAAAAATAAAAAGACATTTGATACATGTCCAGTCTTTCTGAAAGGCAAGAAAAATAGTTTGCAGTCTGTTTGTATTTGCATGGGAATTGAAGATTGGGAAACATTGTTGGTTGTTTCTTTCTGGTGCTTCTGACTTAGCCCAGGAAGCCAGATATCTCCATTTTAAATTTATATATTTATTTTTTATTTATGTGCAGTCATGAAGCACTCCAGCTTCCACCCTCAGGCTCATAAATGCCATGTGGTTATCCTCTCTCCAGGAGACCCCTCCCTGACTCACCTAAGGCCATCCTCCTCAGACGTGCCGGCAGGGGTGACCCCAGAGCCAGAGAGCACCTCCCTTTCTGGAAAAGGTAGGGATGCTGAAAACTTTTTAAGGACTTCCATTCCCTGCTATGACTCTGGTCTCTATGAATCCCTCAGAATTCAGAAATTCTCGGACCACAGCTGGAGTTCCACTGCCAATTTAAACGACCAAACACACTTCTTATTAAAGTTAAAATTAAATTTTAGATTAGCTTAATTTTCTCTTTTAAGTCAAAGTTGCTTGATATCTAGGTTTCATTGGCACATAACTAATAATGATTCAAAATCTACTTTTTAAAAAGATTTATTTAAAAAAAGATTTTATTTATTTCTTTATTGCTTTATTTGAGAAAGAGACAGCAAGCATGAATGGTGGGGAGGCAGAGGGAGAGAGGGAGAAGCAGACTCTGTGCTAAGCAGGGGGCCCAATACGGGGCTCGATCCCAGGACTCTGGGATCATGACCTGAGCCGAAGGCAGATGCGTAACTGGGTGAGCCACTCAGGTGCCCCCCAAATCTAATCTTAATATGCCAGATCAGACTTAGCTGTAGACGCACTTCCAAATCAAAATTGGGGAGGATCCACCGTTTTGCATGCCTTGCACATTAGCCCGCCAAAACCTCATGGGTGCCAGTAGAAAACATTACATTCCTACTTCAGAGGCCAAGGATTTTCTTATGTACATGGCCCAGCAGGCAGCAGGAGCATTGGCATATTTGTGTCAATTCCTTCATCTCCATGTCACATAGGGGCAATGAATGGGGGTTGGCCTCCAAGATGCCTGTACGTGCAGAAGGCTGCTTCCTAACAGAAGAAGCCTGAGTTCAAGAAACTGGAGTCTTTTTCTTTTTAAGATTAATTGATTTTAGAGAGACAGAGAGAGAGAGTATGAGTTTGAATTTGGGTGGGGTAGAGAGAGAGAGAGAGTCTCAAGCAGACTCCATGCTGAGTGCAGAGCCTGATGATGGGCTCAATCCCAGAACCCTGAGCTCATGATCTGAGCTGAAATCAAGAGTCACTGAGGCACACCAAGAAACTGGAGTCTCTTACAACCAGCTGACCATGTCTGCCTTTTTGCTCCAGAGGGAGGCACTGTCTCCACCTTCCAAAGCTACATGAACATCTTTGAAAAGACATTCCCAAGAGAGGGACTTGTCAGTGCCTCTGCTGACATGGGGTGCAGACACACGAGGGACCTGTGCAGAATTGTTCCCCAACGATCCCAACGATGATCGCTCTGGTACGGAAGCATTGCACAATTCCAAGGTCTTAGCTGATCTTCTATCCCAATTTCCTTAGCACTGTCCTGATGTTAAGTAAATTGAAAGTAAATTGAAATTGTGAAGGAAATTTGAAATCTTAGATGCTAATATCTTGGCACAATGTGCCCTACATCCTAGGAGAGCCTTACTTTACACTTAAAGCCTGATTTTTTTGTGTCCCTTTATCCAATGTGGCTTTCCCCTGCCCCTGACTGCTCCTTCCTGCCCAGGCACAGTCATCCTGCCGTTGTTGGCCGCACTGCTGAGGCACACCTTCCCTGGAGCACAGCTTCCTAACTGTGGCTGTGTACTGGGATTGCCCCGGAACTCTAGCCATTGGGGGAGCAGTCTGGGAATTAGGGCTGGGAATTAGGATGGTGATTCTTAGGAAGCCAAAGCTGAGAACAAATGCTGAAGGGGGGATGCAGAGGCCAGAATGAGGTTTCATCCTAGTTAGTGAGGTAGTTAGTTGACTACAAACAGGAAGATATGGCTGAGTGCTGGCTGCATTTCAGTTTGGGAAATTCCCAAACCCCTTTAACCAACCCAAGGTGCATCTGGTTCACCAACGGATGAGAATAATCAAACGGTCCCTCCCAGCCTTGCGTTTGTGCATCAAACACCTGGTGAGATGAAACTGTGCGGCCAAAATCTCAGACGTGGGAGTGTAATCTCTGACGCGGGGTGACATGGCCATGTGCACTTGGGTGGGGATGTTCTGGGGGAGCTCTATCTGTGCAGTCCCCGGAGTGCTGGCAGCCCAGGGGGCGTGAGGAACGTGTGACCTAGGGGATTAAGGGGCAGGAGGACGTCTCCCAGCCTAGCCGGCTGGGAGAGCACAGGCGAGCAGCCCCACACAGCACAGCCAGACAGCCAAAGGTGCTGGGGTCACAGAGGCACTTTGCTTACTCCTTTGTTCCAGGCTTCCTAGGTACGGTACCAATCACAATGGAAGACCCATCCTTCATGGAAAGAGAATAGTGAAGTTGTTTCACCATGCTTCCCAGTTTGGGGGCAGCCATCTGCCAGGGAGGGTGAGGACCTGGACACAAGGCAGGCTACCCTCCTCTAGATCAGAGCAAAACCAGGACCCTCTCTTCGATCCAGTCAGCCTGAATCTCAGGCTTCCCCTTATTTCCAAAGTGGCATGCATACATGGAAAAAATAAACTAAAATCACAACCCAGATGTCTTGGGCAAATATAGTTATGCTCAGTTTTTGAGAGCACACTCTCACAGCATCTTGTGTGCCTTCTCTAGTAAACCAGCCCAGGTCTGCTCAAATCCATGGGATCTTCAACTTACAGGCACCATAATAGCTGTAGATCCCCTAGCATTCTCAAAAGTCCCATGGCCATTCCAGATGGATGAATAGTTAAGGGATTTTCCCAAAGAGCCATAGAGGAATGTGCTGAGGGGGAGGGCTGGCCCAGCGTGGACTCACCAGAGCAAGTGTTAAGTCCACTCTCTTCTGGAGCTTAGCAGAGACACTATTCTAAATATTTGCTTTCCATATCTTGCACTTTCCTGCAGAGCCAACTTTCACTTCCAAGTCAGACACCAAAGTGGCCACAAAGCCAACTATTGTGCCAGGCTCCAGGCCGATGCCGTCAAAGCCTCCTGCTACAGGAACCACAGGGCTGATCAGTAATGAACCCTCCTCCCAAGCCCCATCTCAGACAACAGCAAAGGCCTTGGAACACACTCCCTCTGCCTCCCAGGAGACGCCAGGTTAGCACTGGCTTCGCATACTTTAGGAGAGGTCAGCCGCCCTTGTGCTGCTTCTGAGGTGCAGGTGGAGACCTCAAGGGAGCTGACTGCATAGCATCATACCATCCGATCCAAAGTCCAGACAACTCAGTAACCCTCAGTCTCCTGCTCTGCTCTCTAACCTCTGTGCTCTGCCCTGGTTCAGTCCAGATGGAAAAGAAAGTCCATCTCCTGGATGTGACAAGGCTCACCGTATTGACCTGCATGGCAGAGGCTTTGCCAGTCTGAATAATATCTGCCTCCTCCTGATATGGGAGGACAGTGGAAGCCTTCTGCAGTCTGGATTCACACTCTGTGGGATGGAAAAGCTCTGGGTAAATCTATATCTTCCGTCAAGGCATATCTGATTCTCTGTGGGGTGTTTTTCTCGACCACAACACCACTGACTGTATTTCCCACGCTGTGTCTTTGATCCCCATAACTTATTTACTCCATCACCGGAAACCTGGACCTCCCACTCCCCTTCCCCTATTTTGCCCATCCCTCACACTCATCCCCTCTGGCAGCCATCAGTTTGTTCTCTGGATTCATGGGTCTGTTTCTGCTTTTGTCTGTTTGTTCATTTGTTCTGTTTCTTAAATACTACATCTAAGTGAAATCATATGGTGTTTGTCTTTCTCTGTTTGACTTATTTCACTCATTTTCTATATCCATCCATTGTTATCTCAAATGGAAAGGTTTCATTCTTTTTTATGGCTAATATTGTGTATATGTATATATACACACTATATATATATGCAATATATGTACAATATACATTGTGTATATATAATATATAAATATATATAATATATAAACATATATTATATATAAATATATATAAATATTAAATGTATTACATACAATTATATATAATATATACACAATATTATAGTGTGTGTATATATATAGTGTGTGTATATATAGTGTGTATATATATACACACTATATATATATATACACACACACTATAATATTGTGTATATATATTATATATAATAGTATATAATACATATTTAATATATATTAAATATATAATAAATATATTATTATATATAAATATATAATAAATATATAAATATATATGTGTGTGTATATATATAGTGTGTGTGTGTATACACACACACACACACACACACACACACACACCACATCTTCTTTATCCATTCGTTTATTGATGGACACTTGGGCTGCTTCCATATCTTGCCTACTGCAAATAATGCTGCAATAAACACAGATGTGCATATATTCTTTTCCAATTAGTGTTTTTGTTTTCTTTGGGTAAATGCCCAGCAGTAGAATTACTGGATCATAGAGATATTTCCATTTTTAACTTTTTGAGGAACCTCCATACTGTTTTCCAGAGTGGCTGCACCAGTTTGCTTCCCACCAGCAGTGCATGAGGGTTCCCTTTACTACACATCCCCCCTAACACTTGTTATTTCTTGTTTTTTTTTGATTCTAGCCATTCTCACAGGTGTAAGGTAATATCTCATTGTGGTTTTACATTTGCACTTCCCTGATGATAAGGGATGTTGAGAATCCTTTTATGTGTCTGTTGGCCATCAGTATGTCTTCTTTGGAGAAATGTCTATTCAGGTCCTCTGCCCATTTTTAATTGGATTATTCGCATGTGTGTGCTTGTGTTTGTATGTGTGTGTTTGTGCGGAGTTGTAAAGGTTCTTTATACATTTTGGATATTAACCCCTTATCAGAGATGTCACTTGCAAATCTCTCCTCCCCTTTAGTAGGTTGCCTTTTTGTTTTGTTGATGGTTTCCTTAGCTATGCAAACAGGGCATATTTGATTCTTAAGCATGGCCTAGCATCTAAATAAACTATCCTTATTCTTTGCTAAAGGGAGGTTGGTTTTGCCAGCCATGAATCTCTCAAAGCTTTAAGATGGGACCCAAACTGTCCAAAACTCCTCCTGCTTAATGAGAAATAAGTGCCCTTAGGACTCCAGGAATAACTGAGCTGCAATCTCTTCTCTGCAGGTACATATTCATACAATTCCGGAGCTGTGACTGGTAAGTCTTTTCTTTTTGTCTTGTCCTAACAGTGTTTATGCCCGTAAGACTTCTGTCTCAGGGCATGGGATAGTTCTGGCTTATGCTGTGCTGCCCCAGTACGGCCCCTAGCAGCATCCCCCTTTCACTCTCAAAAGTGATTCAGCTTAGATAATAAGTTATAGGATCACCCTACTTATGGATTCTAACAGAACTATTTATCTCAATATTGGTAGCTCCTTACTGTTAGGCTACTGATGTGGGAACCAGAGAGCTGACGCATCACAAAAGAGCCTCCTTCCCCTAAGTAGGGCTAGCCTTGCATCCAGGACTTACCAGAAACCCACACGTGCGTACTGCTGTTATTATTACAATGATGTTGTTATTCTGCCATAAACCGCATTCATCTTTCACAGGGTGTTAGCATGATGCATCTTACATGAGGACTGCTCAAATTTCTCAGTATAAAAGGTTTCTGTTTTATGGAAGACACACATAACTTTAAGGCTAGGAGAGAAAGTGAATGACCCAGTGAGTGTGAAGAGGAGAGTGGAAAAGCGATTGCACGATTTACAGAAAAAGAGGAAGGATGGGGAGGAAAGTGGAAGAAAAGAGACAGAAGGCAGAGAAATGCAATCCTAAGAAAGAATCAGACTTTTGTCTGACAAGTTTTCATTAAGCCAAAAAAAAAAAAAAAACCACTATAATTTTGTACAGACAAAAGTTATTTCAATTTTCTATGTATTAGTTTTCCTACTGGAGAATAACTCATATTTTTGTGGCTATATTTTATCTGCACCAAGTATCATCTAGGAGCACCTGGATTGCTGTCGGTTAGGCATCCAACTGTTGATGTCAGCTCAGGTTGTGATCTCAGGGTCATGAAATTGAGCCCCGCATCATCCCGCATCACCCTGCATCACCTCGCATCACCCACGTTCGGCCTGCACTCAGTGGGGAATCTGCTTCTCTCCCTCGCCCTCTGCTCCTCCCTCTGCTCCCACTCACTCTTCCTCTGTCTCTTTAAAATAAATAAATCAATTAATTAATTAATTCAAAAAATCTTTTTTAAAAACAGTGTCATCTAGAGAAAAAAAAAATAGCAAAACAAGTGAGGGGTACCTGGGTGGCTCAATCAGTTAAGCATCTGACTCTTTCAGCTCAGGTCATGATCTCAGGGTAATGGGATCCAGCCCCAAGTTAGGCTCTGTACTGAACCTGGAGCCTGCTGGAGAGTCTCTCCCTCTCCCTCCGCATGGCATGGCACCCCCTTCCCTGCTCACGCTCTCTCTTTAAAAAAAAAAAAAAGGCCATTCAAGTGGCTTCGGTCATTTCAGCAGTCAGTTGATCAGAGTAGTTTTTAAAATGATTAAAATGTATATGCAAAGGCAAGACATTTTAAAAAGCCCCCCTGGAGAATATTTTCATGGAAAAACGATGGGATTTCATGACAAGGATGCTGAAACAAAAATATGTTTATCACTTTAGAGGCAACCAGTAAGTAAAGTAGCCAAACTAACTTTTCTCTTTATGTCACATGCTACATTAACCTTTCTAAAAAGCTTTTTTATTCATTTTTTTTGAATTGGTAATATTTGTACAGGGTTTAAAAATGACAAATTACAAAAAGATATAGAGCAAAAAGCCCCATCTCACATTGAAAATCCCCTTGCAGGAAGAATGCAACTCCTGCTACCAGATTTATGTATATCTACAGCCTTTCAGAGTCAACCTATAAATAGCTTCACGGAGGAAACCTGATGCTAGATCAGTATTTTATTCTATTTTACACCTTGCTGATTTTCACCTAGTGGTAGATCTCAGGAATCCTCCATATCAATATATAAAAAACCACTTCCTTCTTTAAAACAGCTATGAAATATCCTAGCAAATGGATTTGTCACAATTTATGTAGCCAACCCCCTATTTGGACATGTGACTGTTTACATTCCTTGGCTATGTTACAAACAGTAATTAATTGGAAAACCTTCTAACCTTTGCTATATGCAAGTATATCTGTAGGATAAATCCTACACATAAAATTTGGGGGGGGGGCATCTTTTCGGGTTTTTTAAAGACTTTATTTACCTATTCATGAGAGACACAGAGAGCGAGAGGCAGAGACACAGACAGGGGGAGAAGCAGGGTCCCCTCAGGGAGCCCAATGCAGGATTCGATCCTAGGACTCTGGGATCATGGCCTGAGCCAAAGGCAGACGCCCACCACTGAGCCACCCAGGTGCCCTTGGGGGGTATGTTTCCCATGTAGATTTTCAAACAACTACTTTATTATGGGATATCATCTTATATTTTTTCCAGTTCATGACTTTCATTAGATTGAAATATCAGAAACTTTCTCCCACATTCTGAAGTATAATGTAATAAGCACTAACACCTGCAATAGGCAAAGATAGCTCTGTGCAAGAAATTGTGGAAATACAGAGATTAAAAAAACAAAAGCAAAAGCTTTAAATATTTCCGGCTTCAAAATAAACATGTTAGCACTAACAAGACAGATCAAGTAATTGTCAGCATAGAAATAAAAATAAGTTCTATTTCATTCAATGTTATTTAAGTTCTATCAGCTAAGAAGGTGTAAACTGACATTAAAATCATGCTAATTTTCTAAAAACACTTATTGATGATGCCTGCCAGGTATGTAGTACATAATCCAAGCCACCTGAGACCCAAGAGGATGCCCCTGTCAGGTACAAATGGCAGAGACACCTGCTGGCTCCTTGGGCATTGGTAGATGTTGTCATTTCTGTGTGAATAAGCAACCAGTTGACTATGTTTGTAAGCAAATATAAATGCTTCACCATAGTAGTCGTTCAGGAAATGCTGATTAACTTAATATTTTCATCAGCCCATTGATAATTACCAATATCATAATTTTTAAAATAAGTAACATAAATGACTATCACAGCTTTTTAAAGTGTTTTTTTTCTTTTTAGTTCAACAGAAAATGGTAAATGGTAGATGCTCAATAAATAGTAAATGGGTGAGCAAATGATATATGAACTTGAGGACTTTAGGAAGTATGGTTCATCATTTCATTGTCTTAAATATCTACAGGCTCATTTGGCAGCCTTTTTTAAAAGATATTATTTATTTATTTGAGAGAGAGAGAGAGCACAAGCTGGGGGGAGGTGAAGAGAGAGAGGGAGAGAATCTCAAGCAGACTCCCCTCTGAGCACAGAGCCCCATACAGGGCTCAGTCTCACAAGCCTGAGATCACGACCTGAGCTGAAACCAAGAGTCAGATGCTTAACCGACTGAGCCATGAGGTGCCCCTGGGAAGCCCTTTTAATCAATAATTTCAATTATTCCAATATCCAATATCTGATCTTTGATTAGGCTATTCTCAAGAACTTCCTGATTATAACTGAAAAGGCCAGAATGTCATCTATGACAGTGTTTGCACTCCCATGTTTATTTAATACACTAGGAGGGAAGAGTTAATTTTTCAAACTGTGTTATGCATCTCATCTTTCATATCTGAAATAAATATGCTGCTGCTGCTATACTCAGCCTTTAATAGGAGCTAGCTCTATATTATATCATTCATCCATTTATTCAATATAAATTGAGTTCTAACTCTACACCAGATTGGTCCTAAGTTGCAACAAAATGCAGATTTCTTGTTGAGAAGTAAATGGCACATCACAAGTACCTCAATTTATGGACTGTAACTGGTTTAATTCAACCAATTAAGTATTTATTGAGTGCCTACTCTAAACCCAACACCTACTACGTGCTTAGTACAGTAAGAGACAGAAAAGAAACACTGCCCAGGAACAATGGATGGATATTCTTACTTTAAAACTTCCTTCATCAGTTGCAGGGACATCGGCACTCAGAAACAGCACTCCCTGGATGACCTAGTTTGCAAGTACTGCTAAGGAATGGTGACCTCCCATGTTCTCAGAGGACCTTTTCATCATCCACACTGAAAAGTGGCCACTGGCTGCCTTGGCCACCTTCTTCACTTTAGCCCCAACATGTTTTGTGGGGTTTAAGTCAAGGTGTGGAGCTACTGGCCTTTCTCAGCCTCCTGAGCAATAATCCACTTTTTCTCCCTCCTCCCCCAGACTCTAGTCCTCCTCTGTTCTCCTCCGGCTCGCCAAACCTCACTCTCTTGCTTTTTCTCCAACCCATGCATCTTGTAGGAAACACAAAAGGCAACTGATATGTTTACCTATCATATTAGTGATTTTGGTTTCTATTTCTTTACTCAATTTGCCTGGAGATAACTGAGGAAGAGGTCAAGGGCATGAGTTTGACACTGGATTCTAAGTGCTCGGTCACATCACTGGATCAAAAGCCCTCCTCTCCCTGGAGTTGGGAGTCAACAGGCTTATCATACGGAAGAAGCAGGAAGAGGCATTGTGAAAGTAGAACTACAGTTGACATCAACTGGCCTTTTCCAATAAATCCCTCCATGGACAGTAAATGCATGCCTAGCTGATTAGTCAATGTGAAGAAATAGTTTACCCCAGCGTACACCATCTCTGCTTAGAAAGTATTTCTGGTATTCAATCATAATGATGATTAATGTTAAGTCTGAAAACTCAAAACATTTTCCACTAATTTGCTATGCTTCCTGTTATTTCCTGTGGGACTTTTCTATTCTTATTTATATTTACTGAAGCACAAGTAGATTTGCTTTCACAACTTCATTGTTTCTTCTGATGACAGCACCATTTCAGAAATATCAGGGGAAAAGTGAAGTTTTTATAAAAGAAAATAAAGATTATCCACAATCCCCGCCCCCCCCCCCATTACTTAAGACTTTGGTATCTATTCTTCAAGGCTGTCCTATGGATATAGGCACACACATGGCTTATGAGACACTATTTTTTGGTTCATTTTTACCCCAGACAGTTTTTTTCCACTTAAGATATTGGGGACAGGGACATCCTTCCATGTTAATAGATTCATTTCATAATTTTCACAAGTTGAATGATATTCCCACGCATGGGTGGACTACAGTTTATTTAGTTAATTTTCTATTAATAAGAGATTGAGGTTAACACTCAAAAAATTGCTTTAAATAATACTTTAGTGAATACTCCTGAATCTATTTGCCCACTTTCTTAAATCAATTCCTAGAAGTGGGACTAGAGAGTCAATGGGTATGGTCTTCTCTAAAGCTTTTGTTATATGTTGCCACTTGTCCTTGAGAAAACCTGAACCATTTTACTCCTACCTGGTGGAGAATCTGAGTGTTTCCCCACATCCTTGTCTTTCTGTTTTCCAACAGAGTTGTATTTTGAAAGGCCAAGGTGGGAGATTTATCCTGTACACAAGGCCGTATGCTGGTTGTACAGACATAGGTCCAGAAAGCTTAACATCTAGATGTGACTCACAGTCCCCAGTCAGACCCCTGGCTTCACACCCCAGATGTTCAGGGCTGAGATCTTTCATGTAGGGCAGGTGGGTGTTTTTTGCAGGGCAATTTCACAATATTAAGGCAAATTGGCCAACTCTGCCTGGGGCTTATTACTGATGCAAGTGTTTTTATTTTTTTTAAGATTTCATTTATTTGAGAAAAAGAGAAAGCAAGAGACAGAACATGAGTGGAGGGGGAGGGGCCAATGGAGAAGGAGGAGCAGGCTCCTTGATGAGCAGGGAACCCCACACGGGACTCAATCCGACCCCAAAACCCTGAGATCATGACCTGAGCTGAAGGCAGATGCTTCACCGACTGAACCACCCTGGCACCCTAATGCAAGTGTTCTTAAAATAGGTTTACCGGGCCCTCGGGCTAAGCCCTCTTGCTTCCACATGGAGATCCCTCTCTTTCTATCCTGTCTAATAAATCTCAAATGCCCTAGGACTGCTGACCTCCTACCTGCAAGTGCTGCCATCACTCCAGGCTGTTCCTTTCAATTCAGCCCAAACAGGATGGTTCCCTTCTCCTAAGCCATCACCTGACTCTCCTCCTATCTGTAACACCTCTCTTACAGCGCCTCCTCTTTCTCCTCACCACTCTTTCTCCACCATAAAAAGTTGTCAATAAAAAAACAACGATCGGGTCACATGGGTGGCTCAGTTGGTTAAGCATCCGACTCTTTTTTTAAGATTTTATTTATTTGAGAGAAAGACAGAGAGAGCACGCACACAGGAGGTGGGGGTAGAGGGAGAGGAAGGGGATCTCCAGCTGACTCCCCACTGAGCCAGAAGCCCAACACGGAGTCCATCCCACCACCCTGAGATCATGACATGAGTCAAATGAACTGGTGGTATTGGTGGGGAAACACTGTACTTTTTGCCCCAAAGGAGAGTAGATCGGACTGCATGGACCTCAAGAAATGTTAATAACAGTAAGCTCACTGGGAAGGCATCTGGATCTCTCTGCAGGAATGTAAATTGGGAAGAACTCTCAGGTTCTTAGAAATGCTACCACGACTTTCCTCATGACAGCTTAGTTCTGTTCTCTTGCAGCGGCGATCTTCACACCTGTCACTGTGCTCTGTGTAGTGTGTGTGGTATTTCTTCTGGTATGTTACAAAAAAATGAGGTGAGTAGCGCCAAGAGACTCCGAGATTCTTACTGGCTGAGATTCTTGCTTCCCTCTGAGAAAAGAGCTGCATCACAATGATTGTGGGCCTTCCCACCTTCCTGGCTATTGAGGCAGGCTCTCATGCTCACCCACAGGCCCATCTTGGCCAAAAGGAGAGCCAGCCTTGGGCGGCCCTTCGCAGGACACCAGTCAGTTGCACAGCAGCCAGGACCTAACTGGTAACAAAGGTTTACCAGAAGGAAAGAAAAGAATGAACAGTTTTCTTTCCTTTTCAGAAGCAAAGAATGTATCCGGTAACCAATCTGATAGATATGCAATTGCTACAATATGAGCATGAATATATTTTCTTGAATGCACTCATGAAATATAGGCACACTTTATTTATGTGCTTATTCATGTCAGCCTGACTTTTGTATTTCTAATAACTGAAATTCTGTATTTCAGCATTTGTGACAAAAGCTTGCTGAAATTTCAGTTTTTATTATTATTCTAATCTTGAGGCATTTTTATCATTAAAACCTCAAATGGCAAATCCACCTTCATTTCACACATCTATCAGTTAGAAACCAGTAACCAGCATTCCATATTGATATGGCTGTTCTGGATCCTTCCTCAACATTATACAATGAACAGTGGAAATCAGATTTGTTGAAACTAAACTTTTAGTTGCTAGTAATAAAGAATTCTTTTCTAAATATATCAGTATCCGAGTTATACCACCCTTTAAGCCTCACTTTGGCAAAATGAATGTTCCGTGAAATGCTACTGTGAGGCCAAAATGAAAAAGTCATCTAAAAATTCACATTAGGGATGACTGAGTGGCTCAGCAATTGAGCGTCTGCCTTTGGCTCAGGGTGTGATCCTGGAGTCCCGGGATCAAGTCCCACATCAGGCTCCCTGTTGAGGAGCCTGCTTCTCCCTCTGCCTGTATCTCTGCCTCTCTCTCTCTCTCCGTGTCTCTCAGAATAAATAAATAAAATCTTTTAAAAATAAAAATTAAAAATTAAATAAAAATTAAAAATTAAATAAAAATTTACATCAATCTTTGAAAGCTATTAATGCCATCCCAACCAAAAGAAATGCCATAAACCTGAGAGATCATTTAGAAATGAAGGTTAATGTATTATTACTCAAAAAACTGTCAAAACAGTTGAATGCTGTTTTGAATGCTGAAATGTTGGCAAAATCAAAAATGACTTTTAAAAGGATTTTCAAAGTGTTTACAACTAAGTTTCTACACGAAATGTTGTATTTGGAGTTACATTCTTAAGAGATTATAATGATTGTACTCATTGGCTTAAAAAATGTACACACTCTTTTTTAAGAATAACACATTAAAAATAGGATCTAATAAGAATTTGTAAATTTGGTATATATAGCCAATAAACTTGCTGGTAAGATGAAAATATCAATATTCACTGACTATAGTAAAGAAATATTGATAAATTGGGGCGCCTGGGTGGCTCTGTGGTCGAGCATCTGCTTTTGGCTCAGGTTATGATCCCGGGGCCCTGGGATCAAGTCCCACATTGGGCTCCCTGCAGGGATCCTGCTTCTCCCTCTGCCTATGTCTCTGCCTCTCCCTCTGTGTCTCTCATAAATAAATAAATAAAATCTTTAAAAAAGAAACATTGATAAATTATATCTTTAAGAATTGGTAAGCCTGAAAAGCATTACTACTTGGTACATTCTGTGAAGCAATTCTTTGCTGTATACTTATTTTTTTTACAAATGGGTTATTAGGTAGATTTGTCATTCAACAAATTGGCTTTCAGCAGATTATCTTCAGTACATTGGCCTAGAGCCCTGATTTACAGTTTAGCACTCACTCCAAGGAGCTCAAAGTGCTTATGTACAGGATAATTGAAGTGGGGATGATATACAATATCCTATTAGTTTCAGGTGTGCATTATATGAATTCAGCATTTTTATGCATTATGAGATGATCCCCATAAGTCTAATTACTATCTGACAATCAAATGAAGTTACTACAATATGATTGACTGTATTCCCTGTGCCGTACATCACATCCCTGTGACTTATTTATCTTGCAACTAGAAGACTGTACCTCTTAATCCCCTTCCCCTATCTCACCTGCCCCTCAGCCCCTACCCTCTAGCAACCATGTTTGTTCTCTGTATATACAAGTCTGTTTTATTTTTGTTTTTTATATTCCGCAAATGAGTGAAATTGTATAGTATTTGTCTTTCTCTGTCTTATTTCACTTAGCATAATACCCTCTGAGTCCATTCACGCTGTCACAAAAGACAAGATCTCCATTATTTTGGTGGAGAAATACTCCATTGTGTATAGACACACCACATCCTTTTTATCCATTCATCTGTAGATGGACACTTAGTTGCTTCCATATCTTGGTGGGTGTAGATAACACCACAGTGGACATGGGGTGCAGATATCACTTTGAATTGGTGGTTTGTTTTCTTTGGATTCAAAGTGTTACTTTGAAATGTCCTAAAGACTTGCCTCTCCTCAAGAGGTAGATGCTATAATCCGTGGAGGAAACTGCTGACCCAGACACTGCTGACCCAGGCCCTAAAAACATAAGTCCTTCAATGACGGGGAAACATGTGGAATTAACATGTTCTGCTTCTCCCCACTCTTCATTACTCAGGAATCGATTCATATATGTTTCTTGAAACACGTACCAAGTACCAAGAACTGTCTGAAAAGGTTGATGAAGGTGACATCATTTTTGCCAAGATGATCACATGTGGCTTAGCTGGGCTCCTGGGTACTCTCTCCCTTTTGTTCCTGCCCTTGGAACTACTGCTTCTTAGCAGAGGATTAGAGAAGATGGGGTAAGCTGCTCCAGCAGTAGCACTGGGGAATCTTAGGAGGCTGAGGGGGTTAAAACACCAAAGTCAGATTGAAATGCCAGGTTGAATGGATGTAAGCTAGGTTTACTCCATCTGAGTGTTCATTGGGAATGACCTGTTCACTCAGGGAGACCCTCTCCTCCTTTCAAAACCTGTGAATGATCTGCTTTACAGGCAAACTTCGCAGACACCCCAGGTTGAAATGGAAAGCATGGAAGAGGTGCCAATGACGAGGGGAGCCAATGGCAAAGAAGACACTGCAGAAAACTACCCGCACAACCTAGAAGACTCCAGGGGGGACCTGAGGGCAGCAGAGGCTGAAGCGAAGGCGCCAACCCTGCCATAGCCAGAGAGGACCTGAAAACAACTCAAGGTGGTGGGTGCCAGGAAAGAGCCAGTCAGGAAGACAAATGCCTTGGCTTCATTTTATCGACGGCGCCCACTCAAGACACCTCCTGTATTTATAGGCTCTTCAGTCTCATGTTGGATGGTTGGGACCTGTCCTGCTCGGCCCTGCCTGGCCTCCGGTATAGGGCTGGCGTCCCCCGAATCCCAGCAGTTGAAGCCTTCCTGAGAGTGGTCGAAGGCCTCGGCCTTCCTTTCATGTCACTGTGACATTTATTCAGGATAGCTTAGCAGCTTGACTATTCCACCCCTCATCCTGACCTGCAGTTTACAGAGGAGGCTATAAGACAATCATGAGGCTCTAAGATAATTATGAGTCTCCTCCTGGCTTAGGAGATGTCTACAAGGATGACAACAGCGTTGCAGTTCCAAAACACTCGCTGTCCCTCTAGTTAGGTGTTCTGCATGCACTGAAAGGGAGCAAAGAGGTATTATGCTCCATTAATCCACTTGATTTAAGTATTCAGAAAGAAGGAAACTGAACTCAGTGATATTTTCCATATATATGCACTTCTATTTATACTCCTTGTCTATTATAGCTACATATTTTATATAACGTTATTTTGAAATTGTGTCTTATATAAACAAAATGTCTATTTTCAATACAAAAAAAAAATGCACTGAAAGAATCGCTGAGGAGATGTAATGGGCCTCAAATAAAGAAGAGGAGAAAGAACGGGAATGCAGAATCCCAAATGGTTGAGCTTGGCTTTTCTTTCTAAAAGGAGGAGGGGGGTGGGGAAACTTGCCTAAAGCTGGATCAGATCACAGTTTTAGAGAATCTCTAATAAGATTTCCATGTGAGAAGCAAAAAGTGGCAGGTTATGACCCAAGTGGGCCTGGCCCATACACTGTCTTGTTCCCTACATTGTTCTCTTTTTCTATTTTTTTTGTTCTCTTTTTTTAATAACACTTATTTATAAATTCAGGGGCCTAATCCGACTCTCTCATTTTATAGATGAGAAATATGAGGTCTATAGAAGTTGACTTGCCCAAGGTCACATGGCTTGATTAATGCCAGGTTGGGCAACATTTAGGAAGGGTCATGGGGCAGGAGAGGACCAGTCCCAACCAGAAACCAGCCATTGACTGCCTCACACATGGCCAGGTGCAGTCAGGCAGCCATCACAAGCATCTGGAAAGTGGGGCACGGGCTCAGCAACCATCCACATGCCACCAGCAGCTGCCAAAGGGCCTTTCCTTACTAACTTCTTCATGTCATCGATTTAGATGGTTTCATCAAGAGCGAAGGAACGGTGGGAATTTCCAATGGCTGGTGTTGCGATTTTAGAGCTGTGCCATTTTCATTCCCTATAATTCTCTTTCCCAACAAGAGGAAACTCATTGCTCACACATGAGCGGAGACATTGTATTCTCTGGCCTTAAGTACTTGATTTTCCTGAACCTATCTGAGTATTTAAATGTTTTGCTTCTCTCCTCAGCTGTTTACCCTACATTTCTAGAGCTTACCATTAACTGGATCCATTTTGTTCTTTTAAGCAGTTTGAAAGAGTCTGATCCTTGTTATTTCAAAAACCAATTTGACAGAAGACACAACTTGGCACCAAAAAAACTGGTAGCTGTTCAGTAGAACCAGAATTCTGAAAGGTTTCTAATGAGTGTAAAAAGGCCATTAGGCTACTTTATAGATTTGCAGTTCCATTTTACTGTCACCTTTGGAAAACTAACATGATGAACTCTGGGGCCCCATTTCGGAGCTGTAGAATCACCTGGCTCAGGTCCACCACAGAGTAAGTATGTGATGCATTGGGCAGGCACCAACCACATTCAAGCTGAGGAAATTACATGATCAAAGTTAGGTCTAGTTAAAGTAGATCTAGACAGGGAAGCCAGCAGGGTGGACTGATGTCTGGAAGGACCAAGACCGGCGGGTTCGGGGTGGATAAATGAATCAAGTACTTTTTTAATAGAAGTAAAGAGGTAAAAGTAATTCTCTTACTAGGTATACAGTCCTTAGCGACGCGTCTAAGTAACCTGTATGATGCCAAGTCACGCCACAGCCCCAGGATTCACCCACTGAGCAGTGATGAACATCTTGAAATTAAGAACTATTTTCACCTTTGAATTTTCAGGGACTGATGCAGTGCCCTGAAGGTGATTAAGGGACTCTAAATAAATAAAAGATTCTTAACCAAAGTACAGCACATTTTTCTGACGTAGGATAGCCTGTTCTCAGGCCTGGCCATAAAGAAGGTGATGTTTGGGGGCCACTCAGCCACTTGTCTTTCTGCATCTGGTTTCCCCATCCTGCCTTGACAGTTCCAAGCATTGCCTCGAGTTCTATCCTCATTTTACACAAAAATAGTACCTGACTGATTCCCAGACGGCTTGGCTTGAGAGGACACATGGGACCTGGAAGTGAAGGAGGAGTATGAGGAGAGCAAAGGCAACCTACAGTGGAAGGGCAGATGTGAGCTCTACGGGAAACTAAGTATTACATAGGGGTGTGAGGCACACTTCTTCCACTGCATCAGGGCTCCTTCCGAGTCCCTCCTGCCTCCCCCCTACCAGCAGGTTGCATGCCACTGTTCTCAGGACTCACCACTTTCCCCTAGCCTACCCAAAAGTCCTGATTCCTTCAACCTGCTACTTGCTCTAGTTATCCGTTGACGGAAAACCAACCATGGAAAACAGCAGCTTTAAACTACCACTGTTTATTATCTTTGGGGGCCAACAGGCTCAGCCAGGTGGCTGTGCTTTATGTGGCATCAACTAGATGCACTCACTCAGTGGCACTGAGTGTGGCTGGGCTGAGCCAGAAGGTCTAAGAAGGCTTCGTGGGCTCATCGGGTGCTTTAGCACTCCTCTGAGCTAGCTTGGGCTTCCTGGCAGCATGGCGGCCTTGGGGCAGACAGAAGAAACTGCCAGGCCCCTTAAAGGCCGGAGTAGGGTCCGCCACACATCACTTCTGTTGCATTTTATTGGTCAAAGCAAGTCAGCAGGCAGCCAGATTCAAGGGGAGGGGAACAACAAAAGGAATCCATGGGAACTACCTTTGGAGACCACCTACCACAGTACCTCCCAGGGCCATCAGAGAAATGCAATTTGTCTTTCAATATTTGGCACTCAGTAAATGCCAAAAAATCTCTGATGCATTAATGAATAAAATGATCCAGGGGTACCTGCAGGGTACTGAGAAGAGTCCATCTTTTAATTTTTTTTTTTAGTGGAAAAGGATTTGAAAGTTCTTCAACGGGCAAGCCGTTAGCTCACATCTGTCAGCTGGCTGCAAATCTACATAATTCACATTGTTTTTCCCTCTTTCATTTCCTGTCATCCACATTTGCCATGAAGAAAATTGATTGCTTTTCATCTTTCCATGATCATTAATTAATACTTTTATTTTCTTCTTTTTAAACCTTCTAGACATTAGGAAGAGAACGGGGACCAAAAAGACACATTTAAGGGTCTCTCCATGTTTCTAACTGTCCAATCAATTGTCTTCATCAAGGAAGGACCTTTGACTATCAGACTCAGAACATCAAGAATGTAACAGAGAATCTTGAGTTTGTTTGTTTTCCCACAAGCCTAGGCTCCTTGAAGGCCAGACCAGCTAGATTCAAATAGTATTATCCCCAATACATCACGCTGCCAAGGTGTATCTGGAATTCAGTGTGTGGCTATGTTCCCAGAATTTATAAATCTACAACACTACATTTATGTGGAATTCTGGCTCACTCTTTTCTCCCCCAAGAGCCTATTTGTAAATCTACCCATTCTACTTTTCTTTTTTTTAGCTCTCCAGAATGCAGCATATCCATTCTTCTCCCATTTTGGGGACCCAATATTGTGTTGGAGTGCCTTATTGCCCAGTAACTTAGAGAAGCAGGTGTCCCTTCTGCTCCCACCAAGGTGTGGGGCCCTGATGCTAGCCCATCAGATACGCTCACCTAGGTAGCACGCACAAGCTGTGCTAAGAATATGGGATGAACACGATGGAACTTACACAGCAGCACCCAGCAATGCTTCAAAATGATCAAACGGTTATCATACTGCTTATCGGCTCTGCAGATTTTGGCGTTTGTTCATATCCATTTTCCAAATCGAATCCTCCAACTTCCCATGATCCTATGAGTCCCCAACATGCTTTCAAAACATTTTCTTTCTCTTTAGAACAGACCCAGTTTTCATTACTTCTCACTGAAAAATTCCTAACTGATATGGAATTTGGTGCTAAGAGAGCATACTGCCAACTAGAAAAGTAGGGAACTGGGGACTATCTGTGATTGGTTATCTGTCTTAGAGAGAGAGGGTAGGAAGTAGTGAAAGTCCTGCTAATATTATGAGATGGGAACCCAGCAGCCCGTGGCATGCAGTGAATTAGCTCCCTGAAAGACACGTGGACTGGCACACCCACTGAAGGCCCAGTTCTGGAAGACTGCATCCCTGCCATCCTAAAGTGTGATCGGTAAAGAAAGTCAAGGCCATAGATAGGTGGCTACTATTAATGGCAGTGAATAATTTAGAAGAGAGAGTAACAAGCTCAAATCCTTAAAGTCTCAATTCAAGCCAAAGATAGAAACCTAGAGGGGCACCTGGGTGGCTCAGTGGTTGAGCATCTGCCCTTGGTTCAGGTCATGATCTTGGAGTCCTGGGATTGAGTCCTGCATCAGGCTCCTCGCAGAGAGCCTGCTTCTCCAACTCTGCCTGTCTCTGTTTCTCTCTGTGTCTCTCATGAATAGGTGAATAAAACCTTACAAAAAAAAAAAAAAAGATGGAAACCTAGAGACGTCTATAACCAGGCTGACTCTCATCCTTCAGAGAGCAAAGCCAAGAGAGCTGGAAACCCAAATGAAGAGTCTGAGTCCTCATGCTGTTGAAAAACATTAGCCAAGTTTACAGCCCCACCAGGTTTCTTAACTGCAAGGCAGGGCATGGTTGGACAATACTGGAAGAAAGATACAGGGGAAATCTGCAGGGCTCACAAGTAACGCCACTCCCCCACTTACCCCACCTTGTCCTCAGAGGCAGCCCCCAGTTTTGCCTGTTAATGCTGCTCCTCACTTCAAGGTAACGGCACTTCCTTGGCCAAGGAATAATCTTGCAAGAGGAAGCCTGCCCTACTAGTGAACCACCTCCCAACTCCTGTTCTGTAAGGGAAGAGATTCCAATGGCTCCCACAAAGGCCATCCAGAACCTTGCTCCATGCTGCCTCCCTCACGGCATTTCCCACTGCTTCCCAGGACCTGCCTTGCTCCGTGCTCATGGGTCAGGCACATTGCTCACAATCACCTCATCTGTCAGTGCTAGCCACCCTCTGCACATCCACTCTACCCTTCGAGAGGCAGCTTGATTTCTACCTTCGCCGGGGAGCCTTCATTAACTACTCACACACACACATACACACACACACACACACACACACACACACGCAGAATCATCTGCCTCTGAGCTCCTGTAACATTCATTACGGGCCCTACAAATGTGGCGTTTGCTTACTACTACCTTGGTATAGTGGAGGGAGCACAGGACTTAGAAAATCTGAGGGCCAAGCTTTCTTTGGACTTTGCTGGCCTCGTCAGCTTGGAAGAACCCCTGGGGTTACACAGACTGACATTCTGTCTTGAACAAGGAGATAAGGTGCGTATCGTCCTCAGCAAGGGGCGGAGCAAAAGGGATGTTTGAAAGTGCTTTGTAACTGGCATGTTTCTGCACTTGTGCTCTTGCTCTCTCTCTCTGTCTCACACTTGCGGTCTCTCTCTCTCTCCACACTAGAGATGCTGAAATTGAAGCTCTGGGACTTATCCTTGAGGTGCTTTCAGCCAAAAGAAAGACCTATCAAAACAAAGACCTCACACCACAAGCTTAGTCCATACGAATGCCACAGGAGATGCCACAGGAGTCGTGAACACAATAATGTTGCAGAAGCTTGGGAAAGGAAGAAATCACTAGAAGGCCTGGATGTTTGAGGACACTTTTTCAATGTAATGAGACTTGTGATGAAGGATGGGTGGGATCTAAGTAAATAGATACAGGCAGGGAGGGTTCTAAAAGCAAGAATGACACGCTTGGAAAAGGAAGAGTGAGGGAGCTGGCTGGTGGGAGAGAGTAAGGCTGTGAGCTGGGGCTCTGGCAGGATGGCTTGGTAGCTCCATGTTAAACCAGCTGAAGCAGAGGAGCCTTTAAGAGCAAGGGTCTTGCAGGGACTGGATACAGTCAGAACCCTGGGGTCCTCCCCCCTCGTCCCTGGTTCTACCCAACAGCCCCTGTCTGGTAGATACCATCACCATGAACTCAGATGGTGACCTTCCCAGGGCTGTGTCTTCAGTTCTCCAGGTAGAGAGATGAAAGCACAAAGTACAGAGTAAGTGTATTGGCTTCAAAATCCCCTTTGAGAGCAAGGTGATTGAGAGCAGCATGCAAGCTGCTCTAAGCCACAGGGCCACAGGGCTGCCTGGCTGCCTGTGGTTGCTGAGGTCTTCAGCATGTTCAGATTAGCCTTTGTTTCCAGAAGCACCCTGGGTGCTATCCATCGGGGGCAGCTTAGAAAAAATTCTAGTTGCCGCCCTGCCTGAGTCCTGTGTAATTATAGCTGCTATGCTCTTGAATTAGGCGTCAACTTTGAAGAACGCCATGGCTAGGAACATCTGAAAGCCTTCTATGCACTCAGTTTTTAAGAAATGTAGTTTTGTTGTTGTTTTTTATTTTTGTTTTTTAGAGCTGTAGTTCCAACTGTTTCCATGGCAGCAGGACAAATACCATGGGTTTGGAGACATGAATTGGAGCCCAGGCTCTGCTCTACGTGCCACCCAGTACGGGTGGTCTGGGTCCAACCCTACAGACTGTTTTATCACCTGCTCTTCCAGCTTTGTTGTGGGATATCACATGGAATAAGGTACATGAAGTCCTAAGTGTGTCTACCATGTGGGAGGCATTTCCTAAACGAGATCTGTTTATATACTGGATAATCCCCTATTGGTGGCTGCCCACCCCTCCCCTTCCTTTTCGAACAAGTCCCAACATTGAGGTATTTCTTCTCTTCCACATAGCCACAAGCAGACATCCCAAGCTCTAGGAAAGGAAATCCTGATTATTTTAAGCCATGCCTTTTCCAGAGATCGGTTCAGGAATGTGCAGGTGACCTAGTTCTCACCACTGAGGCATGAGGTTGACCAGGGAAGCCGCTGGGAAAGGTTTCCTGGCTCCTATGAGACACAGAAGACCAGCTTCTCACTGTCACTGCTCCATCTGGACACTCTGCCCAAAACTTCTGCCAACAGCCTGTTGCAGGGAAGTCAGGTGGGGGAGAGGGCTTCTCCACCACAGTGCCAAGCAGCTTATGTTGCCACCCCACAGTGCGTCCTTATCTGCTATCCTAGGCGGAATCGTAACATGCTTTTGTTCAATGCCCTTCAGAGTTTTTGTTTTGGGTTACAGCCCAAAGGGTGATACAAAATCCGATACTGAATTTGGTGAGAGGAAATGGGGCTATCAAAACAGATCCTAATGTGGGAACTGGCTGAGCAGAGGCAGAACGAAGGGTAGGTGGTAATGTCCCTATGACTCTAGGCTAGAAAGCCAGGGCCCCTCTGTTTTGTAGCTGGAAAGCAACAGATTAAAATGTTGCCTGTTTTACTCTGGGTCCAGATTAGGAAAACATACTGTTAGGAAAATGATGGCTTAAGATGTCCATTGAATCGGACATTTAAAAAAGGAAAACCAAACCAAGGCACTGATAATCGTGTCGGCTACTTCTTCAGTTGAAGAGTAGACCAGAAACGATGGCCCAGCCAAGAGGTCTTTTCTGCCCAAAGCACAAGCTGGACATTCTGACGGCAGCAAGAAGCCCCCGGAGGGCTTTAAGCAGGACGATGACATAATTTCCCCTTCATTTTAAGACGCCGGGTCCTTCCCCGTGGAGAGTAGGAGAGCTAAAATGAGCAAAAGTACAAGGCAACTGCAGGATGTGGCCTCGGGCCAGGTGAGGCGAGAGTGCTGGTTCCAGAGGGAGGATAATGGAGAGAAATGGATGGAGCCAAGATCCTTAGAGGCCAGGTCAGAAGGATTTGCGCTGGTGCCTTTACAGATGTGGGGAAGGATGAGGGGAGGGAGCATTTGGGGCAGGGGAGAAATCAAGAGTGAGTTTTGGGTATGTTTGAGGCCAATGGAGTCAGCAAGCAAAGGCACTGAGTTTGAAACTCCTCTCTCCAGCTGTTCTTCCTCTTCATTCAAACCCCCAGGAAATTACTGGTGGGGAGGGACAGGAGGGACAGGAGGGACAGGGCCACGGGGCTCACGAGGAGAATCGAGCAGTAAGACCCCAGGGAGGAAGGGAGTCCCTGGCACGTGCTCTGAAACCCACCCCCCAGCGCCGCAGCTGAGGGCCTTCCTTGAAGCACCTAGAGAGGGGTGTGTGAGGTCTGAATCGTCTGGGCGCGGTGTCTGGAGGAAGTCTCGGTGCCTCCTTCGGGACCAGGCCGACTGCACCCATCCACCGGCGATCCAGAGCTGTCAGCTTTCAACCCCTCTGTGTGCAAACCCAACGGTGCAGGGGCGTTTAGGAAGGGGTGCTGCTGAAGACCAGGCCGGAGGAGAAGTGCTGAACCTCAGGTGGTCTGATCGTTGAGGGGCATCCAAGTCCCTTTTCCATCCAGGTGGTTGGCCCACAGGCAGCCCCGGCCCCCTGGTAGGAGCGGGTACAACACGCGCCCGGGGCCTAGGCTCTCCTGGCAGGGTGACTTCCCATCCCGGGGTGCTGGTTCTGCTGTGTTCAGTGCTTAGGCACCTGGGTGTGAATCTTAACTGTTGGCCTTCTTGGTTCCCACGCCCAGGCAGCCAGATGGAGAAGCACGCATCCACTACAAGCATGGTGTTGGGATCCAGCCTGCGCTGGCTGCTTCCACTCATGCCCTCCACATGGGCCTCAAACCTTCCACACTCTCTGGGTGACCCGAAAGGTGATGTCACTAAAGACATGCTAAAATGATTGAGGGCGAGCTTCCTAAACTTCCTCCTTCGCCATTTAGAGGTGTTTTCCTTTCTATCTCTGATCCCACCCCTCCTCCCCACCCGCTGCCCCTCACCCCTCCTCCCCACCCGCTGCTCCTCACCCCTCCTCCATGGGCCCCTCTGCTAGATCCCACTCAACACAGAGGCATGCTCACATTTCTTGCACTTCAAAGACAAACTCCCCTCCCCGATGCCAGGTCACCTCTCTTCCACTGTCTTCCCCATTCCCAACCTCACTGGAGACTCGTCTACGTGGACCGTGTTGGTTTTTCACTTCCTACGCCTATACAGGCAGAATTCATACCAATCGTGATAGGAGAGACCTTACTGGAAAGGCACCCCACCCCCGTCTGCCCCTCCGGAAGGAAACTGTTTAAAGAATCTGTTGGCCACTTGTTGGGGTGTGCATCTCTGTATCTCTAAGTAAGCTCTCATCAACTTCTACTTTCATTTTTCAGTCTCAGGCATAGTGGCCAACTTCCTACTGTGGAAGCAGAAGGTGGAACACTCGCACCCCCTTCCAATCACACGCTTCCCTGCCTCCAACACACCCGCTAGCATTAGGAAGCCTACGAAACACAACTGTGTTCAGCTGAGCAACATTCTTCTCTTCTATACAACCTACTGCTTTAATTATTAAAGAATAATGCCCTCGTTTTCCTGTCCCATTTGCTTAGTTTTCTGGTGTTTATCACTCTCTAGACTCAACACTCTGCCTGTTAATGCAAACAACCGACCAAGGTGTTCTGGAACACTTGGTACGCCCTCCGCTCCCCTTCTGCTTCGGACAGCTTGTTTCTTAGAGGAAAGTCCTCCTCCTTGGTTTGCTCTTGACTTTATGTAATTAGATCCTCCAGCAGCTTCTGGTTGGTAGATAAAAATTTTTGTGTGAAAGTGCCTCTATTCTGTTGCTCCTTTGGTTTGGTTTAGAATTCTAAGTTGGAAATCATTTCTCCCTCAACCTCAAAGGTACAGGTCTATGGTGCTATTGCTGTGGAATCTGAAGATATTTTGATTTGCAGATGACTTTCTTTCCTTCTGGAGAGCTTGGAGGATCTTTGTCTCTAGTGTTTCTAAAATTTCACCATAACACACTCACTGTGGGTCTATTTTCATCTGTTTTGCTGAGCATTTGCTGACCATGTGAATCTGGAAACCCATATATTTGGCTGTGGGTAACTTTCATGATTTTTTAAAAAATTTCCCAGCCTCCGTCTTTCTCTTCCTGAAACTGTTATTATTCAGATGCTCAGTTGCTTGGTTCTAACTACTTATTTCCTTTTTTTCAATATTTGTGTTTGCTCTACTTTTGGATATTTTCTCAAACTATCTTTCCAACAATTCTGTTGGTTTTGTTTTTTCTTTCGTACGTTTAATTATGTCCAAATATTCATGTGTGTGTGTGTGAATATATATAGATAGATAGATCCTGTTATTTTGTGGATACACTGTCTTCTTTTCTCTGAATGTGCTGAAGAAATTTAGATGTTTTCTTTTCCCTGCATGGACTATTTCTTCCAAGTTGAATGTTTGTTTTCACATCCAACCTTCATCTTAGAGTTTCTTTTCAGATGTTTGGCATTCCTTGGCTTATTACCACTATTTAGGAGTGGGGCACTAAAACTGTGTTTGAAAATCTGAAGACTTGGGTAGAGTCTGAAGACTGTAAGCCCTTGGCGCTGGGTAATCTGCTTGGCCGATTGCCTCAGGAAGCCCCAATGTCACCATGAGTGTTTCTGCTAAAGCTGGTCATATTCCCCAGTGAAGGAACTGGCAATCTCCCATGCAGAGTATGTGTGCCAGCATGTGCATGTTCTTGTGTATATAAAAGTCGTATGTTGAAATTCTAACCCCCAAGGGGATGGTATTAGGAAGTAGGGCCGTTGGAAGGTCATTAGGTCATGATGGTGGCACCCTGGTGAATGTGTTTAGTGTCATAAAAGAGATCCCAGGGAGCTCCCTTACGCCTCCCACCGTGTGAGGGCACAGCACAAAGATGGCCATCAATGAACCCAGAAGCAGGATCTCACCAGACACCGAATCTGCTGATACCACGATCTTGTACCTCCAGCCTCCAGAGCTGTGAGGAATACACGTCTGTCGTTCATAAGCCACCTAGGTCCTAACACAGCAAGACATGGCCTTGTTTTTACTATGGCCCTACCCCCAGCTATGCCTCATCTCTTATGTGACATGATCTGCTCCAGAGATTAAACCTCTGGTCTTCTGCTACAGTTGAGCATGAAAAGCTGCCCAGAAAGTTGAGGATTTAAATGATTTTTTTTCTTTTCTATTTTTTTTAAAGTAGGCTCCATGCCTAGTGTGGAGCCCAACACAGGACCAAACTCACAACCCTGAGATTAAGATCTGAGCTGAGCTCAAGAGTCAGATGCTGAACCAACTAAGCCACCCGGGTGCCCCTTAAGTGGTGTTTTTAAATAAACTTTTCTACCAATCTTCCTGGTTGTTGCTCCACCTTTACACCCTTCTTCCTGAAGAACCTTGTGCCATTATTCTCCACATCTTATGAGAGTTCTTGGGCTTAGGACTCAGTTTACTCGATGAGCTAAGTCACTTACCACTCGCTTATCTGCATCCAACTTCCAAAATTTTGTGACTATTGCCACCTTTTTGCTTCCTTTGCCCTTATAGGTTTCTGCCTTTTAAAAAAAATCATTTTATTGCCATTTTAGTATGGCTTCTGAAGACATGTTTAGTGTAGCAAATCACCTAGAGTCCCCCAGCCACATCCCACCGCCCACTGGCTTCTGACCTCACTGAAACTGGACACACTAATACCGCCACTGACCTCAGAGTGTCAGTTAGACAAACACCTTCCACCTGACAGGTGCTGACCACTTTTGTTCAAGCTCCTTCTTGCTTAAATTCAGTAGCAATTCTATCTCCTGGAATCAGTTATCACTCCCTTCACAAAATCCTCTCCTTTTCTTTACCCCAAGCCTGGTGTTCCTGGGGCTTCTTACACCTCCACTCTTTTCATTCTTGTTATTCTGCAGAAATAAGCACAAGCCTTTAAACTGAACCACCCTATCATGTACACACTCACAACCCTAAAATCTCTATTTCTAGCCCAAAGCAATCTGCTGAAGTATAAATCTGTTTCCCCAACAGCCCCTGGACAAATCTACTTGGAATTTTCACAAGTGCCCCCAAATTCAACATGCCAAAAACCAAAGTCATCATTATGCTCACAAACCTACTAAATCTCCCATGTTCTGCCTCAATGAAGGGTGCTCTCATCTACCCTGCAAAAAGCCAGGCACTCAGAAGTCCCCTGAAAGCCTGTGGCCGACCGGCCAGATGACCAAAAGTCCCACTAAGAGCTGGTGGCCAACAGGCCAAGCGACCAGAAATCCCACTGAGAATCTGTGGCCGACAGGTCAAGTGACCAGAAGTCCCAGTGAGAGCCTATGGCCGACAGGCCAAGTGACCAGAAGTCTGACTGAGAGCCTGTGGCCAACAGGCCAGACAACCAAAAGTCCCACTAAGAGCCTATGGCCAATAGGCCAAGTGACCAAAATCCCACTGAGAGCCTGTGGCCGACAGGCCAGACGACCAAAAGCCCCACTAAGAGCCTGTGGCCAACAGGCCAAGTGACCAGAAGTCCCACTGAGAGCCTGTGGCCGACAGGCCAGGCGACCAGAAGTCCCACTGAGGTCCTGTCACAGCCCATCCTCATCTCAGCACTCTCAAGGTCCTATTGGCTCTACATTCTTATTATCGAGAACAGGTATTCTGAAAATTTAGTGTGCAACAGCATCACACATGGAGCAGCTGGGCCTCAGCATCACAGTGTCCGAGCCAGACGGAGACTGTATTTCTCACAGGTTTCCAGGTGATGCTGACGCTGCTCCTCTGGGGACCACACTCACAACTGCTCATCTGGTAGCAGCCCTCCTCACCGGCCCCTTTTAATTTGCTTCATCCAGAAACACATGCCCTGTGCTGAGATCATATAACATCGTAACCTACCTGACTTTTGTAAAACGTCTTCCTGTCTACAGCTAGCAAGCTCTTCCTGAACAGGCAAGCTGAGGCCTTAAAGTGTGCAGTGACTCCTCAGCACTCTTCCACATCTCAGCCTCCCTGGCCTGGATGGTAGCCTGGCCCCTGCTAGCCTGCTACTGTGAGACTCACCGCAGCCACGCACACCTCTCTGGGCTCGAGCAGACCCCGGGCCTCACGCCTTCAGGGGCTGCACCTCCAGCTGCTGGTATGCTCTGGGTATTTTAAATATGTATGAACAGATATTCTAGGTTGTCCCAATACTATCACCTCACTGTCTTCTTAAAGATCTAAAATCTGACATACGTCCTGCAAATAATTACGTGAAAGAACCAACTAATGCATGGTCTAGGATATGCTGCAGTATTGTAACACTTATATTGCAAGAATAATTTTTATTTTATTTCAAATACCTTCTACACATAACAGCATTCGTGTGTATATGGGCAACTGCATCAGAATCCCTACATACACAATAAAAATCAAAGAAGGTCAAGACAAATCAGAAACGCTTTCTTTGAAATGAAAAACTAGAGCCGCATATCAATAGACTAAAGATTCTTTTTTTTTTTAATATTTTTTTAAATTAATTTATTTATTTATGATAGTCACAGAGAGAGAGAGAGAGAGGCAGAGACATAGGCAGAGGGAGAAGCAGGCTCCATGCACCGGGAGCCTGATGTGGGATTCGATCCTGGGTCTCCAGGATCGCGCCCTGGGCCAAAGGCAGGCGCCAAACTGCTGCGCCACCCAGGGATCCCCTAGACTAAAGATTCTTAAAAGAACTTGAAAAGATCTTCTTTGGGCATCAAATAAGAGAAATTAATAAAAAAAAATCAATAGGTCAAAGAAAAATATTTGGAACTAGCTTATAACTATTTTCCTTATTTCTTCCCTAGTTAATGATGCCAAAAAAAAAAAGACTACAGAAGATCTTGCATAAAACACCAGTCACAACTAAATAAAATCATGAAAGTCTCTTATATTGAAGACTCTACTTTTTAAAAGATTTAATAGATTTTCATTTTCATGTAGTGTTTGTTTTTGAGTAATGCATTTATTTTCCTCATCTAATCGCTCCTATTAAAACTTTTGATTTATATTTTTGCTGATAGTAAAAATTGTTTTTCTATTTGAAACACACCAAATATTTAGTTTCACTAATTTTTTAAAAAATTCTTAATGTTTGAGGGGCACCTGGCTGGCTCAGTTGCTTGAGCATCTAACTCTTGATTTCAGCACAGGTCATGATCTCAAGGTTGTGAGATCCAATTCCTTAACGGGGCTCCGTGCTCAGCAGAAGTCTGCTTAAGATTCCCTCTCCATGGGGGCGCCTGGGTGGCCCAGCAGTTGAGCATCTGCCTTCAGCTCAGGTTGTGATCCTGGGGTCCTGGGATCGAGTCCCACATTAGGCTCCTGTTGAAGCTCCTGCTTCTCCCTCTGTCTGTGTCTCTGCCTCTCTCTGTGTCTCTGATGAATAAACAAATAAAATCTTTAAAAAAAAAAAAAAAGGTTCTCTCTCCCTCTCTCTCTGCCCCCTCCCTACCATGCTCACGCACCCTCTCTTAAAAAAAAAAAAAAAAAAAAAATTAACACTTGACAATGAAACTCCAGTGTAAAAGTTTTTCAAAACTAGTACCAAAATGCTAGTACTGACATTTTGTTCTGGCAATGCCATTACCACACACATCCTTTTGTCCTTCCTGCTGTCCTTCCTCCTAGATAATTTTTCCTTTTTTTTTTTAAAGATTTATTTATTTGAGAGAGAAAGAAAATGAGAAATAGAACACGAGTGTAGGGGCAGAGGCAGAGGGAGAAGCACCTCCCCGCTGAGCAGGGAGCCTGATGTGGGGCTTAATCCCCAGGACTCCAAGCTGAAGGCAGACGCTTAACTAACTAAGCCACCCAGGTGGCCCGAAAACTTTTGCATTCTTGAACAGCTAGCTAACTACCTGTCCTGTTGGTAAACACAACTCCAGCATCACTCACGTCAGGCAGCCCTCCAACCTCACCTGTGGGTAAGGATGCCCGTCTGGCCCCGAGCACCAGTGCAGCCCTCCCTCCACACCCCTCAATCATAATTCTGGCCGAAATCTCTGGGAGCCGGGACCACACTGTGATTCTGCACACCCACTTACATACAACCTGCCACACAACAGTGCTCGATGACAGTTCAGTGAGTTAATGACTTCTCCAACAAATACATGGCTTCCTCTCTGGTTGGCACAACTTGATTTCCAGAAAACACGTTAATGAACCCTTGCTCACTATCCCTCCCCCAAATCCCTCTTTTGAAGGCCAGGGAAAATTGTGACCAACCCAAATTCAAATTCCTTTCACTTGCTCTTTTATTCTGAGTCACCCATTAAGCATTAATTAAGGCTAGACCAGGAATACTGGCCGAGTGGATGAAATAGCCCCATCCCTCTGCCTTCGACGTCTCCCACCTCTGCCTTCAGGTCCCATTCTGTGAACGCTCCTCAATATGCAAACATTCACTTGGCATTCGCCCTTTTAGAGCACCCCTAGCCCAATCCGACAGCACGCTTGCTTTACTCACCGGCCCGCACTCTAAGCTCCACCAGGCTGATGGAGGAGGCTAAGGGGAGGCTGTGACAACGGGAGCTACGAGGCCTGCTCCTGGACGCCGCTTGGTGGCCTCAGAGACTAGATGTGGTGAGCTCTTTGGGCAATGCCGTGCCAACTCCCCCACCTGCCATCTGCATCCCTGAAGTGCTGCATGGCAAAAACGTAAAAATACCAGATCCATGTACATCTAGACGATGGGAGTTTTGTCATTGGTTTCTGTAAGAACAGCTTTATTACAACATCCACCCAGCATCCCCAGGCAGCGAACCAGGTAGCAATTTCCCATCTCTCCCGAGGCCCCTCGCCCCACCCCCTCGGTGGCCGGACAACTCCACTTTTCTCTCAAGGGTTTCTGATCCTCAGTTCTACCTTTGGGAAACACAAGAAGTCTGGCTCTTGTCACTTTGTACTTGTCTTTTCCTGTGTTATGAAGCTTCCCTGTTTAAACCGTGCACCCCGTGTAATGACGAAGGCACACACTAGGTCTCATCGCGTGTGATTCCCCACGGCACAAAACTCTCTGTGTTTGATCTGTCAGCTACCACCCAGACATGAAGTCTCATACTCTGCTTGGTGTTTCGTGTGAGCGGGGGCACAGGTGTTGAAAAGAGTAAGCAGGAAAAAGAGAAAGTTCAAAAACAGCAGGGCTGAGGCCAGGTGTCACACAGTGGTATGCCAGTGCTACAATGCCTGTTTAATTGAAACCTTGTAATAAAAGTTTAAATACATAAAATGTTTTGTTTTGTTTTTTATCAAAAGAACATCCCCCGCGTCCCCAGCCTGATGCGCATAGAGGAGGGGCAGTGCAAACTGGCTACCTACAGGGAATAGAGAAATGGCAGGTCCAACGCTCGTTGGCTTCGTATTCCTCAAAAAAAATGCTCTGTGAGTGAATTCAGAGTCTCAGGTGAGTGAGGACCCCACCCCACACTGGCTTTCTTCAAGTAACTGGAGTCCACACAAGGCATTCTGTACCGTGGAGAAAGCTCCTCTTGGCTTTCAGAAGACAAGGAAGAGCAGGGCTTCATGTCTGGGCAGCACTACGTTCTCGACAGTGCGTTCCATGGAGTGCACTTGCTCAGGGGAAGCTGTCAAGAAGGCCAAGGGCCCGATGCGCTGCTCCGCGCAGGAGTGGCACAGGTAACCACCCTTGTTCTCCTTCCTGTTGCTCTGCAGTGAGGGGGAAGGAAGAGGAGTTAGGGGGGTGATCGGGCAACAGGGATTTTCCACAAAGGGACCAGGTGCCATTATCCTGATGTCTTCAGAGCCGGGACAACCTGAGGTAACCCATCCCACAGCACGGCCATCTAGGGTAGACGCACCTCTATCAAACTCCCTTGGGGCAGAAACCAGCTTTTGTCATGGCACGGGGTGAAGAGGCCAGGAAAGCTAAACAGGGCGCCCCAGGGGAACAGTGGTCCTGTAAGTGTGGGACCACATCCCCCTCTCCCAGCCTGACTCCTGACTATACCGCCTGTGACGCAGAGGCTGACCTGACGTCTCCTGTGCCTTGCCTGTGAAAGGCTCCTAACGAGGATTATATACACGTTTCTCTGTTATCTCAGCCCCGGTAAGCACACGGCTCACATGTAAGAAGAAGCAAACGACTGAATCAAATTCTACGGAAAGCAAAACCTGCCGAGCCCACATACATAAGTGATGGGGAGCTTCTTCATGGTGAGCACAGTGTCCACGGGGATGGCGTTGTTGCACTGCCCCACGCAGCAGCGAACCACTCCGGTTTTCAAGACATTACTTGTCAGCTCTGCTTGCAAGAAGTACTCCTGATGACAAAAGAGAGAGAGGATAAAAGCAGTGTCTCTGCCACACTCCGCTTGGAAACTCCGATAGCACTGGCGCGGGAAACGCTCTTCGGACTCAGCAGAGTCCACCCAGGAGAAAAGCACTGACTGCCCTCAGTTTTTCTGCTTTTTCCCTGCCTGTAAGGTGGTCTCCAAGACTGAACACTTAAAGCACTTCAGCTGGATTCTTGATAAAATGGCCAGTTTAAAAATAAAAGGTTTAATGGGCAAACATGTAAAAAAAATAAAAAATAAAAAATAAACAACTATCGGCTGTAATCTTATTTCAGAACTGTCTCTGGATTTTTATCTCATGCTGACCTATCTGGAATCATTAAAAATTATTTGTACAATGACCTTCCAAGCCAGGTGGGCTGAAACGGGGAACCTTAAAAGATCTGCCCGTATTGACCTAGTGTGTTGCCTCTTCCCAGGCTGTGGCTGTAGGAGTGAGCAAATACTTGGCCTCCTCAAGCTTCAGCCTCCTCATCTGTAAAATGCAGATAACGCAGTGCCTGCCTCATTTGACTGATGTGAAGGAGATATACTCCCCCATGCTAAGTGCTCAGGGCCTGGCACCCAGAGCAAATGTGAATGACCTCCCAGACTGGAAAAGCCACAGGGACAGGGACAGGGACAGGGACAGGAACAGGGACCAGTGTCTCATCTGCTGCACCCTGGCAGAGTTTTGTGGCTGACAGCAGAACCACAAAATCTGCTAACCAAGTAACTATGATTTTCAATTTTCTGGACTACAACGGGCTATTGATCTACTTTTGGCAAAACCTATATCCAGTATTTTGATTGATTTGGCTTTCTCTCGTGCAGGATCTGTCTGCCTGCTACAGAAAAGAACAGGAAATATATAAACACTCCTGTTCCCACCAGTAACTGAGGGACAACTAAACCAGGAAATCCTTTCAAAGCAGAATGACAGGTTTTGCTGAAATTCCCTTTGCCTGTCATCTCTATTCCACTCTCAGGGGTAGCCAGTGTCATGAATTTGGCATGCACCCTTTTTGATCAATCCTTAAAGGCTTTAGGCTTACATACATGTCCTAGAATGTTAGCTTATCATCTTGCAGGTATCTATTTACATAAATGATCTACTTTGAGTTTGCTTCCCATCTAGCTCATCTAAGTGCTACACGGGGCTCAATCATCCCACTCTTTCCACATTTGATTCAGCCATTCAGCTTCCAAATTACTGCCCACAACGCAGCAACGGACATGCTTCTATATGCCTTCCCACCCACCCATGCAAGAGTTTCTCTTTTTACAAACTTTCTGAGCAGGATCCACACCAAGAAATCTACTTAGCATCACAATTCTAAACACACATATGTACATATTTAAAAGAGCCAACAGTTTCATGAAAGAGTATTTAACCTGGAGTATAGTCTTTGTCTTTCGGATTTTTATTTCAATCTCGCCTTTTTAAAAAGCTTATCATAACTCACTAAATTAACTTCATAAATCATGAACAGATTGCAACCGACACTTTAAAAAGCACGGCTCCAAAGTAGCGGTTCTCAAACACTTTGGACTTGGGACCCCTTGACACTACTAAACAGTATGGTTTCCAAAGAAGGTTCATGTAGGAGAGTTTCATCTATTAATATTTACCACCTAACAAAATTTAGGCTAAGAAATTTTAAAATGCTTATTCTTCTTAAGAATCACAATTACAGGGGATCCCTGGGTGGCGCAGCGGTTTAGCGCCTGCCTTTGACCCAGGGCGCGATCCTGGAGACCCGGGATCGAATCCCACATCGGGCTCCCGGTGCATGGAGCCTGCTTCTCCCTCTGCCTATGTCTCTGCCTCTCTCTCTCTTTCTCTCTGTGTGACTATCATAAATAAATAAAAAAAATAAAAAAAAAATCACAATTACAAAAAAAAAGAATCACAATTATACCTATCATGTTAACATATTTTTATGAAAAACAACTGCATTTTCAGGGGAAAAAAAAAACTTCGAAGAGTAGCATAGTTTTTACATTTTTGCAAATCTCCTTTTGTGTATGGCCTAAAGGAAGACAACTGTCCTGTCATCTCTGCTTCTGTGTTCAGCCTGTAGTGACAACATATGCCATGTGGCCTCTGAAAAACACTGCACCTGAGTGAGAGGGCGGAGGGCTTCCTAGTATCCTACAAACAGCACAACATATGTATGAAACTGGCAGCTGAAAGGTCGAAAGGACTCATAATCATGGCTGCCAATTTTTTATCCAAGCCTTTTCCATTTGCCCTTAAATTTCTCTGACTCTCCTCCTTTTGAGGCTTGCCCCCAACAACGCCTTTCCTTGCTGCATACTTGATGTCTCTGTCTTTGCTGTGCATTGGGCAGACGAGCTTGGGTTCGGCTTCAGATCTGGGGAGCCGGCCAGGAGCTCTTCGCTGATGGCTCGTTGCTGGCCAGTGGCACAGTCTGGTGACTAATCCAAGCAGCTGCCTGGGCTCTCTGTTCTAAGGTCTGTCCCTGGGGCTTCATCCTGACAGAGTGCGGCCAATATTTGGTGTTTAACTCTTGTGGCAAGGAAATAGTTTTTGGGTTCCATTTGGGTAGACATCTCTTGGGGAGTTCTTCCTACCTGATGGCACACCAACTTGTTTCTTCCTCCCATTTGGTTTGCTCTTAGGTTTCCTCCTCCTGTTCCAGTGCCTCTTAGCCTCCTTTTCTTAAGCAAAGGCTGGAGAAGCTGTCTGGTTCAGCCTGTGAAGCCCTGACTTTGGGGAAGAACCAGTGCGTACGGAGTCACTCAGGACTTTGGTGTGCTTGTTGCCTTAGCTTTTGGTATCTTTGAATAAAACCAGCCATGTTCTACTTGAAAAATGGGAAATGATACTTTGCCCCACATGCAAAGTCTACCCTCTGGTCTGCATTCTCGAAAACTGGGCATCCATTTTTTGTGACACTGGTTGGCTACAAGAGTCATTAGACTCTGGAGAAAAATGACCAACAAATCCATAAATCATATAATACCATCTTACAATTGTTTTGTAAAAGGGAGGGATTTGGAGATTGGGCCTCTAAGATTTTGACGACATCTTGTTCGTGTATTTCTGTGTTCGTGCATGTTGTAAATGTGAGCTATTTTCTCTACCTCCGGATGGTATTTTTTTATGAAGATTTTATTTATTTATTTATTTGAGAGAGAGAGAGAGAGAGAGAGAGAGAGAGAGAGAGAACGTGCATGTGAGAGAGCAGGATCCCAGGGGGAAGGGCAGAGGCAGAGGGAGCTGGACACACAGACTCCCCTGCTGAGTGTAGAGCCCAACACAGTGCTCGATCCTGAAACCCTGAGATCATGACCTGAGCCAAAGTCAGAGGCTTCACCAAATGAGCCACCCAGGCACCCCTCTACCTCTAGATGGTTTGCTAAAATTAATTTGTAAAACATATCTAGTTTGTTTAAAGGCAAACGCTTGGAAAAAATTGGGCATTCAACTTAGAAAGACTAACTTAGACTTAGTTAGAAAGACTTAGTTAGAAAGACTAAGTTAGACTAAGTTAGTTTCTTAGGAGAAACTAACCCAAATGTTGTTTGGAAAATACTTGGAATTAAAGTTAATTTAAGGTTGTTGGTTTACTGGAAATAAAGGAAACAATTCTGTTAAGCTTTAGAAAGTCTGTAAGAAGGGAAATCTTTGGAAAAGAATTTTGTGTATTGTCAGGACTAAGACCATGGAGACTCACTATGTAAAGTCTATTAGAGCGTGATCGACACCTGGGGGGGATAATAGGTTGGGGAGAGGGGGCAGAGGAGAGGAGAGGGAGCACAAGATCAGATAGCAGTGGAGCAGTGATTCGGCATCAACAGAAACCTTAGTGATTCTCTGAGGTACAATCCAAAAGTTGGATTACCTTTCAGGACATCCTACTCTGGGGCAGATAGTCATGGGATGTGACCACCTGGGTAGAGGGCATCCCTGGTGGCAGCTGAGGGCTGTGGGCCGAATTCCCCACAGCTGAGAGTCCTCACTCCTGCTAAAGATTTGGAACTAATGGGAAAACTTCATTCCAACAGATTTTTGCTTGAAATGTCACTGGTCCCGTTTGATCTTCCAGATTTAAGGCTGTGACTTCCAGCAATTCAGTAAAATATTTCTTTGGAAACAAATATGACATTTATCTTTTTCTCCCAGCCAGATGCCTCCAGGATTCAGAAACTCCCAGTGACTATTCTTATTTTCATAGCAATGTAATTATTTCTGTAAGTTCAGTAAGAATCTGGTCTCTATGACAGAACACAACTGGAAACACTGGTTATGTTACCAAGGCTTTGACAGGCATGTCACAGTTAAGGGACGCAGGCAAAGGCTCAGACGTGACCAGACAGCTCTGAGGAACTAAGGATGACTTCATGGAGCCAATGAAACCCCCTGGAAAAATTGGCGTGGACCTTGTCACAGGGTGCCCAGCAGCCTTGCTATGGGAATAAAGGGTACCTCCTGGCAGGTGCAGGAACCTCAAGGTATTTGGGGACTTCAAAGACAGGAATTCACCCAAATCTGTAGATATTGCAGACAAAGTGTGGTGGCAAGTATTTGGCTTGTCTTCTTCACCTTGAGACGCTGTTAAAAGCTCAATCTGATACTCCTATGGAAAGTTCCAGCACAGCATATTTTTAAAAACAGTAACAACAAGCCAATCACTATTCTGGCCATGCTTAGGTGAACAATTAGGCCAACTGTGTTAAAACTGGACTTAATTTTACAAACAGAATCATCTTCATTTGGCTATCTTTGAAAATGAGGGTGATTTTACAGAAACTGTTACAATTACACACCTCCATGGGTGTTAGATTCTAGTTGAGAATTAAGGGTCGTTGAAGGTTTGCCTGCCTGTTAAACTGGACTAAGCCTTGCTGGCTGCACTGTGTCAACTAAGAGCAGCCCTTAGAGGTGAGGTGGCTTTGGTTAAGCCCCTATGATGTGTTACCTGGAAGGTTCTTTCTACACTTTCCATGACTTAGGAATTCCTGACAAGGCTCACATTAGGGGGTTGGACACAGGTACATTCACTATGTCTGCATCAGGCAGGTTGACATGCCCCACAGATGTGCCCTTGTGTGGCCTGAATCCCAGACAGGTGGTGGAGGCATCGAGAAGACCAGCTCCAACCTCATCAGCACCATATGAGGTACTGCCGACCACGGTTCTTCAGGGAATGAAGCTGGGAAGGCTCACAAGCAGATTACTGAATCCACAGGTTCCCTATACCCCGTCAAGCAAGGACAATCTCCCAAAGAACCCTGCTCGCAACCGAGAGCCTCCAGTGGACCTGAAACTACTACTTAGGAGAGCTTGTCTGAAGAAAGCAGTTGATCAATACAACAAGCTACCCGGTTACAACGACTCCCCTGAGGCCCTAGACAAAACAAGATCAAATGCCCTATGAAAACTAGTAACCAAGGTATAAAAATCTCACTAATGCAGGATGTTGGGTTTCAACCTGGAACTAAAGCGTTTTTCTAAAAGAGAGCAGGCTTCCATTCCTCAAACCCTGATCTCTGCCTCCTTTGAGCAGAAAGTAGGTGCTGGGGTCATCCTTCCAAGTCCCTCAGGAACGAGGAAAGACCAAAGACAGTGGGGACTGAACCTCAGAACAAAGGGTTAGCAGGGCGGTGCCCAGGCCTTTGTTGTGTGCCTTCGGATTTTCTGAGTCCTTGCCTTCTCTCCGGCTTCCAGGAGGCAGCTGGAGGCTTACTCGGCCCTCCTCCCCCCTCCCCTCCTGTGGCTGCCTCTTGAAGAAACCCATTCCTTGCTGCATACTCATGTCTCAATGACGGCGTCTGGAGACATCAACGAACGTGGGTTCAGGGACATGCATAGTATCTGCGTGAGGAGCTAGGCTCTGTCAAGTGCCCGGAAGGCCCTCGACCACACTTTAGAACCAGGGTTGGCTCCAGCGAAAACTCCTGAGCAGTGGCGGTGCACATTTTCCCACCAGTACCAGGATGGTGCCCGCCTTCCATATGATTTTTGCCAATAGCTGAAAAGGTCAAATGTTTTCATTTTTACCAACGTGATTATTTTAGTTTGTGTTTCCTGGGCTATGACAGAGGGGTTTTTTTGTTTTGGTTTGGTTTTTTATTCTATGCACTGGCCACAAGGGCTCCTTTTTTCTGTGAACTTCTCATTTGTATCTTTTACCTACACAACTACTAAGTGGCCTATGTGTTACAAATCTATAGTTCTTTATGACCTTTGCCAGTCCTACTCTCTGCAGTTACATAAGCTCCAGGAGGGCAGAGATGGGTTTTGCTTGCTGCCAAACTCTGAGAAAACTTGGCAAAACACACATCTCAAAGGATGTTTCCTAAAGATTAATTAAATGTTGCCTATTACTTTTTCGCCCTGAAGTTTTACATTTTGATATAACTGTTATAGAACTTACAGGACTTCCCATTCTTATGTCAAGGTTATGAAGAAAACCTTCCTTATCCTAAGGTATTTTTCTGACTTTTTTTTTTTTTAGATTTTATTTATTCATTCATGAGAGACACAAAGAGAAACAGAGAAGCAGAGACACAGGCAGAGGGAGAAGCAGGCTCCATGCAGGAAGCCCAACATGGGACTTGATCACGGGCCTCCAGGATCACGCCCTGGGCTGAAGGGGGCGCTAAACCGCTGAGCCACGGGGGCTGCCCCTTTTTCTGACATTTCTAAAACTGTTTTCTTACATTAGGTCTTTAATCCAGTTGGAATCTATGATGAGGGTATAAAGAATTTAACTTGACTTTTTTCCATATGGAAAGCCAACTACTCCAGCACATTCTTTCCCTACCATGTGTAACTCCTAGCTATGACAAGTGAAGTTCCCACATATCCTTGTAACTTTCTGGGAACTCCCATTGACCCGTCTCTTCTGCTTTCATTAGCATGTCTTTACACTCAGACTATCCACCCACAAGTTCCCACACTACATTCTTCCCCTGACTGGCTATTCCTGGGCTATCCGTCCATGTGAATTTTACAATCAGTTTATCAAATTCCACCAGGCTACAAATCCTGTTGGGCACGGACCATGCTCTTTAGGGAGAACTTCCACTTCCCATACATAAATAAGATCTTTACGACACAGAGGAATCCCACTAGGCAAATGAATCGTCTCACGGTCTATTTCTAAAAGCTAAAAAAAGAAAATGAACCTTTAAAACCCCAAACATAATGGGAAAAATCAGTCTTCCTATACGGACAATTAGTTTGAAGACAATCTGTCATTGCTGCGCTGACAGACATGGTGCTACGGTGGGACAGAGATAACTTCCCATCTGGCCCAAGGCGTGATTATAGCACGTGTAAAAGCGGTAGACTCTCCAACTCCCCAAATCTTGCTGGTGGATCTAAAGCTGACTAATGGCATCCCTCCCACACAGTAAAGTCCATGAGATCGTGAAGCATACCAGTTTTGTTACCTATACTCCCCAGCATGAACTTCAGTGCTTGGCACATAACTGGGTCTCTATAAATCTACTTTGTCAACTGAGTGAATGGGTGAATCGATCAAGCCCCTCTCCACTCTTTAGTGACATCCTGGTATCGACTACTTCCATAGGTACAAAGACCGTAGCTGCTGGGAAACGCCATCATCCAGGGAACTGCCAAGGGGCTTATGGCACTTGGTAAGGTCCAGGCAGAAGGAGCAGTGCCAGTTGCTGCAAACACTATCCCAAGGAAGAAAAGCAATGCTTACCCCAAAGCTTCATTAGAAGCCGTAGCCTTCAGGAACCCAAAGCCACATGATAACACTACTTCCTTAAATGCTTCCAGGCTGCTTTGGTTTGAAACACACTGGTTCTTTATATGCAGTTAGGTCCTTGGCTTATGAAGTGCCATATGTATAATCCTCACCAACGCTCTGTCATCGTCCCCATGGCAGAGAGGAGGGCACGATAGCTGAGAAATTAGTCACTTATGTAAAAGATCACAGAGGTAGATCACAGCAGATGTGGGACTCAAACCCAAGTCTAAGTCCAGGATCTGTGCCCTCCCAGCACCAAGCAACATGAGTCGCTCTGTCCTACAATCTGTAAATACAAAGCTACATGGCAAGGAGGCACACAACAACAGAACTTCTGTCAGGTAAAAACCACACCTCAAACACTGCTGAATGAATGGGTGCCTGCCATGACTCCATGCTCCTCCTCAGATGGCAGTTCTCCCCTCGATACCTCCCCCTCCTGGAGCTGAACGTCTCAAAGACAAGTAACTGCCTCAGAGGACCCCTGCATCCTCCCAAACCACCACAGCAGGTACCCCATCAGGCCACCAAGAGCCATCTCTAACCCCTCCTCTGGGGTGTAAGTCCTGCCATTGTGCCAGTTTTACAGATTAGGACACAGAAGCACAGAGTGCCAGGTGACTTGCCCAGAGTGTCAGGCCGAGAGAGCAGAGCTGTGAGCCGAGGCAGTCTGACCCAGGGCCTGTGGAATCAGGACCCCCAGCCTGAGGCCAGGAGGGATGCTGCTTTCATCCAGAGCACAGACATTTCCTGAGCACCACCTATGTGCCAAGCACTGTTTTGAGGACGTGCCTGTGCAACGTGCATTACGAATCTCAGATTCTGTGAGTCAGAACTCTGTCAGTTGAGTGTCTGCCACTGGCTCAGGTCACAATCCTGGGGTGCAGGGATAGAGCCCTGAGTCAGGCTCCCAGCTCAGCGGGAGTCTGCTTCTCCCTCTTCTCCTCCCCCTGCTTGTGCGTACTCTCTCAAATAAATAAATAAAATCTTTAAAAGGGAAAAAAAAAAGAATCTCAGATTCTGGAAGGCTGAGAAGCTGTCTCTGAGCAACCAGCAGGACTTCATGACACTTAATACAAAACTGTAATGATTCCCTTCACTTCCTCAAAACTTAAAGAAACAAAGGAACAAAAAGGCTGGGAATGAGCTACATTTTCTACGGGGGTCAGAGGAAAAAGAGGCTGCCTGGCCAAATCTTGGTTACGAGACCAAAATGGTTTCTCACTCTAGGTAGCAGGAACCAATGGCTCCTTCTGCTCCAAAGCCTCAGCATGCAGGACTCCACCGTTCATGTGCTTTCACATTCTCTAAATTATTACCCTACTCCCATCCACAGAGCCTTCAAAATCCCCACAGCCTCCCCGCTGAGCAGAGGGTGGACTTAGCCACTTCCAAAGAGGATGTCTCCAAACAGAGTCGCAAGCTGTGATAAAAAGCAGAAGTATTCCCTCTCACGCAAGGACTTTCAGACCCAAACATCTGGGCACATGGATGGGCCACGTTTCTGGGGCTTCCTCAGAGCACTTCTGTGAACAGCAGATGTTTTCCAACTCAGACTCAGTAAAGGGGGAAGTATTTCTTTAGATTCCATGTCCTTTTCTTTATGAGGAAAAATTCACGTTCCCCATAAAATATACATAATAACCAACTGATGAGTATTTAACTAGCTTTATTTTTTTTTAAGATTTTATTTATTCATGAGAGACACAGAGAGAGAGGCAGAGACACAGGCAGAGACAGAAGCAGGCTCCATGCAGGGAGCCCAATGTGGGACTCCATCCCGGATCCCCAGGATCACGCCCCGAGCCAAAGGCAGACGCTTAATGGCTGAGCCACCCAGGCGTCCCTCAACTAGCTTTAAAAAGCCTTTCCGACTCCTCTATGTACCTGGTGGGAGGCTGAGGTGTCAAAATCTCTGTCAACAATTTGGCAGTATCTAGAAAAATCACATATCCATTTATCCTTTACCTAGAAATTGAGATTCTAGAATGTGTTCCCCAGGACACACCTGCAAACCAGAAAATGACTTGTGCCTTGTGACGCCTTGTGGCGTTATCAATGAAGGCAAAGGACTTGCAAAGAACCCAGCAGCCATCGTGTGGGGCCGCGCCAACCACGACATGCTGACCCAGTGAGTACTCCTCAGCAGTCTCAAGGGATGAGAAGAGCTGTGTGAACAGCAACGAGTGATCTCCACACACATCTCTCAATGACAATAAAAAGTGATTCCTGCCCTGAGGTTCTGGTGGCACTGCTTGGACTCCACAGCTCCCAGGGTTCTCATCCCCTTGAGAGAGCGTGAGATTCGGCGCTTCTGCTATACGAAACCTTCTCTGTTCTCGAGATGGCAGAGAAAGGAGTATTCACGGTAACTTTTACACTTAAGTTCTAGGTTTTGGCTTAACTGGTTCACGGAAAGATGGACTAGACAACCCCCGTGAGCTCAAGTGTCTGCTGAAGTTTCCAACTGGGTTGAAATGACTAACTGGCTTCTCCTCCCACCTCTGAAAGGCAGGAAGGAGCTGGAAATAGTGGTGGGGCAGGCTGGTTTGTAGGGGATAAAGAGCAAGTGCCCACACTTTCCCCACATCTCAGCCTGCATATTCATTCTCCCCTCCCCCAGGGACATTCCCAGGAAGAAGTCTGGTGGTGGCAGCAGCAGCAGTTGTGGGTTCAAAGCAGCAGTTGTGGGTTCAAAGTTGTGGGGACTAGGGAAGGGGCGAGGAGGAGGGCAGACCCAGAAAACATTCCTGCTGCTGTTGCCCCAAGAGTGGTGAGCACAAACTGAGCAAGGGAGAAATTAAGAAACCCGTGAACAGGGGCGCCTGGGTGGCTCAGTGGCTGAGCATCTGCCTTCAGCTCAGGGTGTGATCCCAGGATCAAGTCCCACATTGGGCTCCCCACAAGGAGGCTGCTTCTCCCTCTGCCTGGGTTTCTCCCTCTCTCTCTCTCTCTCTCTCTCTCTCTGTGTCCCTCATGAATGAATAAATAAAATCTTAAATAAACAAAATCTTAAAAAAAAAAAGAAAAGAAACACATGAACACAGTTGATATTCTAAAAAGAACACTTCAAGCTGAATCAGGAAAGAATTGAGAAAAGAACCTACATGTTTGATTTCAACTCTTCCTGCACTGAGAGCCCCTGTCCTCTTGAGCAAAAGAAGCCCCTTCTCTTTCAACCCCAGAGCCTGAACCAAAGGCCTCTGCAGGCCTTTGGTTGACCCCTTTCAACAAGTTTGATCCCTTACTGAAACCCAGTAAAATCTGGATGTTGCTAAATTAACTTGTGTAACTGGTTCCTCTTACCCCAGCTAAAGTCAAAATGTTCTCCAAAGATTTGGTCATGATGAGACGCTTCTTGGCACGGGTTACTGCAACATACAGTAAATTCCATTCATCCTCAGAAAACGACTCTAAAGAAAGTGAAGGGAAGAAAGGTATCAGCTCAAAAGCCTCCAAAAATAAACAAAAACCTCACAGACTGGTGGCACAAAATGCTGAGTTTTAATATGTGCAGCTACTGGGAAATCCCGGGAGCCTGATCACTGGTCATGCAATATCCATCATGCCTGGTGCATGTTTTCATTCATCCTCCCAGGTCTCTTCATGACAGTTGTGTGGGACTGATGGGGAAACTGAGGCTCACAGGGCCCAAATCACTTGGACACATGGGCCAAGGCTGAGCAAGAGCCCAGGGGCTGAACTCAAGGTTGCTAATCTCCAAGGTCCACATTCTTCCCTATTCCTGACACTGTCTTTCTCTCCAACCCAGTCCAACCTGGAAATGTCGGGCTATCATACAACAAGCAGAGAAGAAACACACATCACAAGGCTCTGCTGCCCCTGAAGCCTCTCCCCTGACAGTCACCACACCCAGTACAACAGTGAGAACGCAGCATCGAGCGGCTATCTGTGAATACACTGAAAGCCATTCAACTGTGTGCTTTATTTTTTTTTAGGATTTTATTTATTTGAGAGAGAGGCAGAGACTGGGACAGAGAGAGCATAAGGGAGGTGAAGGGCAGAGAGAGAAGCAGACTCCTCGCTGAGCAGGAAGCCTGATGTGGGACTCAATCCCAGGACCCCGGGATCACGACCGGAGCCAAAGACACTCAACCGACTGAGCCACCCAGGTGCCCGACTGTGCGCTTTAAATGGGCAGACTGTACGGTATGGGAATTAGACCTCAATAAAGCTGTTATAAACAAAAAATTATATAAACAGGCACTGGCCAGTAAGAAAAAAAAAAGGTAGCAGCATATTAGATAAACTTTTCTTCACCCAATATGGAGCCACCGTTGCCTAGGGCCCCTCCCTCCCCCAACTCTGCTCTAAGTTATCTTCAGCACCACGTCCTTCTGTAATGTTAGGAATGTATTCCACCAGAGACCAGGAGTTTTTAGCATTTCTATTTTCAGGCTGCCAATGTATGCTATGCCCCAAATTCTGAGTGCACGGTTAATAGAATGTTTGTTTATAGAAAAACTTCACATGTTTTAATCCTAAGATTTAAAACCAAAATAATCGCACACTCAGAGCATAACAACTCGCCTTGAGTATAAATTTATATAAAAGCAGACAAATGATACAAAGTGCTTATTTTTTTTTTATGATTTCCTGGCCCCTTTAGTAAAAATGAGATTTAATTTTAAAAAACAACACTTGGGGGGGTGCCTAGGGGGCGCAGTTGCTTAAATATCTTGATTTCAGCTCAGGTCATGATCTTGGGGTCCTGGGATCGAGTCCTGTATTGGGCTCCCTGCTCAGCGGGGAGCCTGCTTCTCCCTCACCCTCTCCCCCTCCAGCCCCTGCTCTCTCTTGCTATGTCATTCTCTCTCTAAAATAAAATCTTTAAAAAACAAAACCAACAACACTTTGGTGAGCAGGTAAATTGTATGTTTTTAAAGCTTCTATGAGGCTGGGTACCCAATAACTGATGGTGAAAAGCCCAAATCTGAGAGTTAATGCCAGGGGGAACAGGACCACCATAAGCACAACCCTGCCCTACTGGCAGCCCTCGATTTTCAAAAACACACAGTAGGACAATAAAAAACTTAGAACCAGGAGGTGGGTGTTTTTCCTTTGAAGAGGATCCTGCCAAGAGGCCACACCACCCAACAAAAAGCAAGGCAACCCAAGGAAGCACCCCCAGCAGGCGGCTCACACAGAGGCTCCTTACCAACTCGGAAGTGGGGCAGCTGTGCGAGGTTGTGCCTGGCACAAGGCACCTTCACAAAATCATCCAGAACATGCACAGTGTCAAATTCCAAGCCTTTGGCTTTATGCACGGTGCCCAAAATGTACTCTGGAATAAAAAGAGAGCACAGTTAGATGGGGGCTTGGCAGGGGAAGGGACCAGAGAGGAAAAGAAAAGCGGGCTCTTCCCGCTAGGCTCCTAAAACTAAGGATGCGGCCACAACATTTCCTCACCTGCATGTTGCTCTGGGGGAAGGGGGGCAAGGGGAAAACAGGAAAGAACAATCAGGAAAGAAAGAAAAAGAGAGAGAGGGAGAGAGAAATAAAAAGATGGCAAAAGTGGGAAGTTCACGGTGGGCGCGTTAGTACCCGAATCCCACCTTGGAGCTCGCAGGAACATGCCCACCCCCTGCATCTGCGGGCAAAGGGACAGAAGAGCCCCGGGGGGCCTCTAGCAGAGTCAGAGTCATACATGGGGGCAGAGCTGAGACTGGAAGGCCCCCTTCTGCGGCCTTGGAGCCAGGACGGAAAGGAAGGGCCCCTGGGGAGGAACAGCAGCTCTGCTCCCCTTCCTCCCAGGCTCCCCGGGATGCAGCAAAGCCCCACCGGGCCACCTCAAGTACTCCCGCAGGAAGAAGACCATCTGACCCTCCTCCCGCTGGGAAGTGAAGAACCCACTGTTGTCCACACCTGCAAAGTCCAGGTCTTCTATGTGGCACTTCTCTATCCTCTCCACCAGCTCTGGAATCCTGATGTTATACTTTTCAACGACTGCAATCTTGGCTTCCAGCTCCTTATCCTCGGCTGCCGTCACGTATCTCTTGAAGCCACTAAAGCCTTCCCTGTGTACCCATCTTCTAATAAACCTGTCTTTGATAACGAGGTTCTCTGAGGAGGACACACGTTCGGGTTAACACGACAGGGCTCGGTGAGCTACCACAGCCACAGCTCCCCATTCCTAGCCAACAGCACCCTTGAAAACCATCCTGAAGCTTGGAGATCCGGGTTCTAGTACCGACTCCTTCACTAACCTACTGTGTGACCCTGGGCAAGTCCAAAAGGACCTATGCCTTAGCCTCTCTGTCTCCACACTGAGGCTTGAGGGCCCAACCCTTGACATCTTCACCCACTTCACAGGGATGTGAACCAGCGCAGCGTGGAAAGGAAATGCACTGCAAGATGTTAGCAACAGCCACATGGGGCCCATGCAGAGGTGTCAGTGGGGCAGCTACAGGGGCAGACAGCCTCCGGGACCAACAATAGGAGGAAGTTCAGACTCCTGAGACAAGGGTCTAGAAGGAGCTCTCGGTACCTCTGCAGACAGGAGACCTCAGCCTCCCACTCCAGGTGGCAAGAGAGCCACACTAGCTCCACCTCTTCTCCAGGAGGCGACTCCGAACCAGCCCACCCGCTCCTGGCCCTCATCACTGGCATGCTGCCGACTGCCACCGCGGCCACGAGGGTACTCACGTTTCTTCCGTTCTTCCTCTGGCTGAAGAAGGATCCAAATATCAATGATTCTGTCCAATCCAAATGATTTAATCCCCTGAAAAAGTGTTTTGGTGGCATTTTTGTTTTTTTGTTATTTTCCGTTTTGTTTCGTTATTGTTGTTTTAACAAAACAGGTGAAAGCAAATGTAGAGATGGGATTTTGAAATGAGATGTTTTCTTGCAAATGGATCTCAGATCACACCCAGAGCAATCAGAAAGGAAGGAGGAAATGTCATCAAGCACAAGGGCACTGAGGTTACCACGCAGCCTGAGCACTTGGGATTATCAAGTGCGAAGTGACCTCAAACTCTTCCTCTGTTTAAAAAAAAAAATAGGGTGACAGGGAAGACCCAGCTGTAGGTTGCTCTCTTGTCAAAAAGGGGCACCTGAAACCATCTACCTTTCAGGAACAGAAACACGGCTGCAGTGGAGACTCCAAGGATACCTGAACACTGCGTGCGGAACATCAGGACTTACCACTGTGTCTTTGGAGGAAGACCTAAGCTAGAGATGCCCACAGGTCCAGACTGTCGTGTGGTTTAAAAGCTTAGCTCCTGGGGGGGTGGGGGAGCCCTGCCTGTATCACAGCATAGCCCCTTCTACCTAAAAGCACATGCCAAGCACTGTCCAGGACCCCCGCGCAGAAGAAACCCGTGACTGAGGCACCACCCTCCAAGGACCTGTCATCATTTGGGGAAGAGACATAAAAACCGCTGACATCAAACAGAGACTGAAATAAGCCAGCACATATCGTAGTTGGAGAGCAGATGTGATCGAGAGTGCTGCCACATGCTTCAGGCGACACGTGGGTGTGACAGAGGGACCACAACCACTTACTGTCTACCATGCCCCACGTGGGCCACACTCCAAGAGTGCTATTTTCTAACAATAACAAAAAATGCTTAAACTACGCTATAACCACTAGATGAAATACTGTAGTCGTTCACGTAGAAACATGAAAGAAAAGATGCTTACATGTGGAGTAAAAAAAAGAACACATTTTTAGGTACATTATAATTCCAATTATGTAGAAATGTGTGTCTATAAAGACACAGACATGAACAGCAAAAGGGAAAATTGTTATCTGAAATACTGAGATTGAGCGTGAGGTTTTTTTTTTCCTTTTAATTTCCAAAGCTTCCATAATTTGGCTGGATAATCTTTATCAATTAAAAAAAAGAGAAAATTCAGAACATCTTTTGATTATGACTCACTGACTGTATATACCGAGTGCCCACACACAGGAAGCCCTCAAAAACACTGTTTTTCATAAACAGAGTGAACATCTCTTAGTCATGTAACTTTGCTTTGAAGAGTCAGAAATGTCACACATGTGTCACTTAATCCTAACTTCCCCGGGAACCAGGTAAAGGCATTAATCTTGTCTCAGAGATGGAGAGAATGAGGCACACCGAAGTGGTGACTTGCCACAAGCCACACAAAGTTAGTGACAGAATCAGATCTAGAACCCAGGTGTCCACACCCTCTACGCTGGAGCCCACTAGCGCCTCCCAGCTGTGTTGGCAGCTCCCTTGTCCTTATACTAATGAACACCACACACCACAACACTCGCAGGTAGCCGGCCGGCAGCCTCATTTGCAGAGCCAAAAATGAGAAGGGTGTCAGTGTTTTAAAGAACAGAGAAAAGGATCCTCAGTCCTTGCTGGTTCCTCATAAGAATGCTAACATATCGGAACAGCTAGGGGGAAAGACCTCAGTCATGGTGCAGATGGTGCCCCAAACCCTAAATGCTTGCTTGTGTAATAATCCTAATGAAGCTGAATGCTTTCATTGGCTGCTGGGTTTGTGTCTGTGCAGGGAGGAGTCGGGAGAGATTTACTCTTACCCCAATCAGATGTATCCTCGCGGGGACTTCTCCTTCCGTCACCCGCACAGCCTCATCAAACACATTGGCATTGGTCCGGGACAACAGGGCCACCTGCCCCTTGGCGTCACCTCTAATGCCACCTGTTGGGAGAGAGCACAAACTCTGTGGCAAATCCAAGTAAAGAGGAAAACTAACTTTTGTAACAAATAAATGAAGAGTAACTGAAGGCCTTACTCTGGTGGTTTCCTCCAACCAAAGTCTTTTTCCTCACTCTCTTGCAGACATCCAAGATGGTAGCTCCCACGTACGCTATTTCCACGCCAAATCTGAAACTCTGTGAGAAAATGACGGAACAAAAGGAGTCAACAAGCCCTCCCTGAAGTAGGTTCGCCTGTTTCTGTCCCCACAAAGACCCTGCTTGTTGATTCCTGACTCACCCTATCTGGAAAGTGGATTTGCAAATTCCCCACTGTAAACCCGCTCACAAGGAATCGAAGAATCTTGCCAATCAGACCATCGCTGACTTGAGTTCTAAGCTTTCAGAAATTGCAGCTTTCACCCTGAAACCCTCCAGTTACCTCTCTTCTTTTACCCTTTACCCCCACATCCAGATCTGGGCGATCCTCCCACCAGAGGGTCTATGCTCTTTTTCTCACCACTGCTACCATCTCAGCTCAGCAGCCCAAACTCCATGCCTCACCCACTCGGTCTCTCCCGCCCTCTTGCCAGATGACTCTTGCCCACATACTTTCATCAGGCCACACCCTTGCTACAAAAAAGGAAGAGCAGCACGTGAGGAAAACGGCAGTACATGCACTCTGAACATCCCTCACGGCCCGAACAGCCTCTTCTCCTCTCATTCCCCAAGACCAGTGGAAAACTTAGCTTTTAAGCAAATCTACCCTTCCTTCCAAATCAAATCAAATGAGAGTGTCAATTATTCAAAAGATGGAGGGAGGGCAGGAGGGTTTCTCATCTCGCCTCTGAGCCTCCCTCACCGTTAATTTAAAACCACTGCCCCACACGCCAGCCCCAAGTATCGTCACTCTCTGAGCCTTCCCTGGATGCCCCCTGCCTTGGCACATGGCCAGTTGTTCTCTACCCTTCAAAACGTGGCCCCACACCCACGTCCTTGATCACTGCAGCTGGAAAGACACCCTCGTCTCCAATCTCATGGTACTTACAGCCCTTTGCCATGTACTAAGGACTTAAAGTAATAAACTGCTACGCGCTCTGGTGAACATTGACAATACTAAAGAAAACATGAGCCTTTCAACAAATAGCACTTTGTTGCTACAGAACCATTCTGAGGGAGCCATGACCCAAAAAATAAAATGAAATATCCACGAGTCCACACTGATATAAATAAATGATCGAATAAAGAAGTAAGTGGGAGAGAAGACAAAAATCTTCTTTGTAGAAGAATTCTAAATAGTTTACGGGGCTACCCCAGCAGCCTCATGCGGAAAGGTATGGGCAAGGGGAGGGTCGTTACGGCTTTCTCAGACAACCAGGGATGCCACGAGGTGTCACGCATACACGAGTTTTCCAAATTTCTATTTCACTTGAAAGCAAGAATTTTATCTTTGGCAACAAACATTTGTCAGTTGTTTTCCTGGAAGTCACAGCTCACTTCCTTCATTTTTGAGAAAATGCCAAGTACCCAAGTCTGTCAGCTGTTCTCTCGAGTACCAACATTAAATACACACAAAAGCAGCCAGTTGAGCTCACAACTCAATCACAAAAGTGCTCTTCGTCAGACAGCCAACACACTTCCGTCGGCCCCTTATCCCACAGAATACTAGAGACACACCCAAGGGCTAGCAGTTCATCATGTCTGCTGGAACATCGGAATGTTCTGGAGTTGAACCTCTTTTGTTCGTTGTACCCTGAGTGCGCTACAAGAAGAACACTGTGACAGCCGGCACCGTTTGGTGCCACCACCTTGATTCACGGGAAGGCATCAGCGGTGCAAATGTGAACACAGTGACAATGGCACATGCCGTTGTAAAAACAGTTCTGACTTTGCAGACCCCCTGACAACCACAGGGCACCACTGCTTAGAAGCGAGGATCCACTACATGCTGTGTGCCGACTAGACAGCCTTGCACGGCGCCTGGCCCCCACTAACCACAGAAAAACGAGGGTGCGGGGGAGACCACAAAGCTTGCTTCTACAGTTCTGGGGACTCGGAAGCAGAGAGAGCTCTTACCTGTGTGAGATAGAAGACGTGCGTGTGAGGGACTGTAAACAGAGCATTGACTGCACCACGGAAGGTATAGATCTGCTGATGTGGGTCCCCTACAAAGATTTTCCCACATGGCTGAGACAGAACTATGTTCATGATAGCTGCAACCAATAAGAGGGACAGTGAGAGAGCTGAAGGAATGCCAACTCACAGAGCAAAAGAAACCATATTTATGACAGAAAAAGATGAAAATTCTTTGTGGAACTAAGCCAGGGCGCGCTGGACAACAAAGTTGTCTTTCCCTGCAGGATACGCAGGCAATGCAAAGAAACAACTGTATAATGGACAAGAGAAACCGTTTCTAAGCCTAGGAATACAGATTGTGTTTAGTCCTGGATAAATGAGGGAGTCTAAAAAAACCACATAAGCAAATGAAAAATGAGGCAAATTGTCTTCTCTAACATTATAACTCGGAGCTCAAAAATGACCCCACAAAGTCACACAATTTTCTATCGGCCACTTGAGAAACACACAACACAAACTGTCCACTCGAAGTTGACTAGCTTCTCCCCCTCAGCATGAGTCTACATTCCAATCGCCTGATGACCTACGCTTAGTCGACGTTTTAAGAATAACCGAAGCAAAGCATTTACAGAAAAATAAATTTGCTTTGAGTGGGGAGGAAGGACAACTGCCGAAATCCAAAGTCAAGTAATCAAGGATTTCTGCATAACTAAATTATCATTTGCACCTCTTCTTCATGAAAAATAAGAATAATTGACTCATTTCACATGTGTGTCCTTTTACATAATCAGGATGTTGTTTCTATGTGTGTGAGACCACTAATGTCCTGAATAGTTTATCACCTGGGGTACAGTCCTGGGCCTCGTCCACAAAGATGGCGTCAAAAGAGGCAAGCAAAGGCTTGCTCAGCTGCCAGAGTTTCAAATAGCCTACAAGAAGGGAGCAGTAAGAGTGAGAACTCGCACATAGAGCAGTCACGCATACAGGTAGCAAGATGTGGGAACTGGCATACCATCGTGAGTCATTTGGTAAGCCTCTTCCTTGCATTCCCCCAACTTCCGCATGTTGTCCCAGAGTCGGCTTGCTTCAAGGACACCATTCTAGAAGGCAAGTGACAATGGCAAGTCATAGTTTAAGACCCTGGAAAAGACACCTCCTGAAATCACGTTCATTCTCATACACAGAACACTAGCACCACCAGGGCACAGTGAGGGGCAGTCACCTCCCTAACCTCCCTCTGGCTCCGCAATAGCCTTTGAACAATGTGAAGTGCAGAGATGAGTAAGAAGCTGGGGCCATACCAAGCCCAGCAACAGAACATCACTCTAAGACTACAAGATCTGGGGCAGGTAGGGAAGGGGAAGAGCACAAGATCTGACGAGCTAGAGAAGGCTGGATTCATTTTCTGGATTTATGACTGACCACTAAGTCATATAAAGAATGGGCAATGATTGAAAAGATTATAAAAGTCAGAGAAGAGATTTCTTATCTTTAGATCCTGTATCCAGCAGACCCAATGACAAGCTCCAATAAACCTTGGGTCAGAGGAGCCTCATCTGCTGAATTAAGAGGACCAGTGTGAAGATTAAATAAAATGTCTCTGAGTCCTCTTCAGAGAAAACACTATCTACCTCACAGGTACCATGACAGGCCTATGGTCTGGTAGTCAGACATTCTGCTAGCAGTTCTGAAGAAATGAAAGACAACTAGGACACTGTATCGTGTCAGCTCTTCTCATTTATCCTAGATCCCTGAAACTAAAGATATTTAGATACTCACCAGCTTTTCACTCTGCTCAACCATGACTCTCTGTCCTTGGCTGTTCTTACACCAGATAGGCACGTGATCAATCGTCAGTTCTTCGTCGGCCGAAGCAAAGAAGTTTTCTAAAGTCTTACATACTAGCTTGGCCCTTATGAATCCACCTTTTCCTTCAGCGAGGACAGAATTGACCATGAAGGGTGTCAACTTGAAGAGATTTAATTTCTTCTTTAATTGGTACCTGTAATACACATACCAAATAAACAGTATTTCACTGTTACCACTGCAATGGGGTATTTCCTGTCTCCCCCCATCCCAACCCCCTTTCTCAGCAATGACACCACCTGGCCACTTTAAGTGTCACATATAGGTTAGGGGTTAAAAAAAAAAAAAAAAAAAAGCCAGAGAGGTTGAGCAAGGTCCATGCAGGATTTGAAATGGCTTCATCAGGCTTTCAGGGATTCTCAGATAATAACCCAGAAGATGAAGTGGCTCACAGCAGATGCTATTACTCCATGGTGTGGACCAGACTCCAAAAGGTCCCTGGGGGGACATTCAAGTTCCCTGAAGCCCTCCCATCCAAGGGAATGCTAGTTCAGGGGCCCCAGGAGGCCTGGGCCAAGTGCACTTCAGCTGAGTCTTCTCCCGCCCAACAACCTCAACGGTGGGAAGACTGCTGAGAGCCTGCACTCCAAGCCAGTCACTCAGACTTTCTGTGCCTCAGTTCCAGAGAAATAAGAATGCTCACCTCAGTAACACACTACTATTTGCAAACAACGTATTTTTACAGGGTAAAAGTGCAAATCACTAAATATCTTTATATTTCCTGCCTATCAGTGGAGATGAAAGCATTATATTTTCGTAGTGCTGCTGTGCATAAGTCCATGTGTAACCATGATGCTCACAACAGGAAAACCAAGAATTAGACAGAACAAGGACGGTGGCAGTGCAATGCTCACTTCCGCCCGACGTGTCCGTAGGCCATGGAATGAAAGGTTTTGCAGGTGACGTTGCTGGGGAAGACCAGCTCAGCCTGCTTTGCGATGCTTTTGTTGAAGGTCACGTACAGAAACCTGCTCGTAGACCACTTCTCAGCATACTTGACCAGGGTAGAGGTCTTACCAGTGCCTGGGGAAGCCAAGAAGAAAGGAGTGACCCTTTGAGGATGCCCTTATTAGGTGTTATCCATGCTTATCTTGCCTCTGACAAGTTCTTCAATACTGGTAAGGAGCAGTGGATTCTAAGCCAGATTAACATGGGATCATGGTTCTGGCAGGTTCTAGCCAAGCAGTGAAGGACGAGCCACTCAACCTCACTGGCCTTCGGTGTGCTCCTCAGCCATGCGTGCATAACATTGACCTTGCAGTGTCTGGCAGGATAATTGCAATCATCAAGGTACCCGAGCAGAGGAACTTGGTAAGAGTAGCTATTGCTGGCCTAGGCAACAGTAACATTTCAATGGCAAGAGCATACAAGTGAGATTCAAGGATGCTTCTGGCCCATTCTGAGCTCTTGAGTGTGCCCTGCCTCTCCAGCATTCATTTATTCAGTTATCATTCACTTAACAAGTACTTATGAGCACCTACTCCATGCTCAGCTGTATGCTAAGCACTGTAAGTATGGGTATTTTTTTTCTTAATTTTATTTATTTATCTGACAAAGAAAAAGAGCATGAGCAAGGAGAGTGGGAGAGGGAGAAGCAGGCTCCCCGTTGAGCAGGGAGCCCGACACAGGGCTCAATCCCAGGACCCCGAGATCATGACTGAGCCGAAGGCAGACGCTTAATCAAATGAGCCACCCAGGCGCCCCCACTGGGACTATGTTAAAACAAAAAACATAAAGCAAAGTTCTTGTAGTACAATCTCGGGGATACAATACCACACAGTTGAAACAATTAGAACAAAATGAGAGTATAATGACAACATCACAGCAGACCAAAAAAAAAAAAAAAGTATAAATTTGGAAATAAAAAAAATCTCACCTATAAAAGAAGAAAAATAGTAGCTCTTTCCCTACCTAACAGGGCTATTATGAAGATTAATGACACAGTGTGGAAGTATTTATAAAATGTGTGCATCAGCTATACTTATTAAATAATCAAGTACCAAGTAGTTAATACAGATGATTAGTTACAGTAAGAGTTCAGAGATCATATACGACTCAAATGGCTAAAGAAGCCTCCACCAAGAAGAAATAGAAATGATGGAAGTCAAAATAGCACAGCAAAGAAGGTAGGCCGGGGTGGGGAGACGCATGCTCTTAGAAACAGACCCAGCTTTGAATTGTACTTCCTCCACTATTTGTTTATTTAACCTGGGCAAGTCATTTTAATTTCTCTGAGTTTCAAATCCTTATCTACAAAACAGAGATAACTAACAAACCTTACAGAACGGTGTCATGATTTGGCACAGTGCCAGGCATTGAATGAATTGTCGCTGTTGTTCGTGGCAGGATATTTACACAGAAAAGAAGCAGGAAGGGATTCCAGGTAGAAAACAGTTTGAGCAAAGGCTCAGACTGAAGAATAATCAAGCACTGTAGGAGACTGTAAGCACCATTAGTTGACTGAGGCAGGAAAATTACAGACAGCATATTCAGGATTATAAGTTAGAATCAAACTCAGGGAGAGCCTCCCAGACTTTAACCCTACAGAAATCGGGAAGCTACTGAAACATGGCCTGCCGCTCCATGAGCAATTAGTACCAGAGCATATAATATACAACGATAAATGCCGGCTGGATCAATCCTGGTGGCATCTATCCCACAGACTAATTCCTATGAACTATCTGTCCAACCAGGAAGTCCAGTGTGGATGCTCCCTGGACTGGTAAAACACAAAACAAAAAACCACCACCGCAACACAAACCAAAAACCAAGCATTCCTTAGCTGCTTTTGAAATTATTTAATTGCAGTAATTGGATAACAGACCAAGGTAAAAAAATTCTGACAGGTAGCAGGGAAGGGGGATAAAAGGCATGAACTGGACTCTTCAGTCCCTTACCTGCAAATGCCATAATCTTTACCACCTGGAGAGGTTCCATCTTGTGGCTCAGAATCAGCTGTTGTTCATGTGTAAGTTGGATGGTTGTTTTCTTGCTAAAATCATTATAAGAGAGAAATTAGAAAAATAGAAAGGAGTTCAAAAGACCAGGTGATGGACTATCACAAAGCAAATGGCAAATCGGAAGAAAATGAACCAAACAAAAGGCCTCCCCGTGGAGTGATAAACCTGTTCCAAAGCTAGTTTATGATATTGGTTGCACATTCAATAAATGTACTGAAAATCACTGAATCGTACAATTAAAATGGGCAGATTTTACATTATGTAAATTATATCTCAATGAAATTGTTAGGACAGAACACCTCTCCTCGTTAAGTAGAAGGAATGGAGAAGAGAAGACAAAACACACACACACGCAAATCCCTATATACATACCCCGGCCAAACCGATGGTTCCTCCTTAACTTCTGTGGCCTGCGTACAGGAATTCTCCTGAAGATACAGGCAATAGAAAATGTTGTAGTGAATCCTAATAGGGAAAAAGCAGATTTAGAGATTCTCAAATTAAGTCACAACCTCTATCTTGTTTTCCCTCAGATGTGTTTGGACTCCTTACCATTTCTAAAAAAGAAAATACCCTACCACCAATTTGTAGGAGAAAAAAATGAAAAGAAACTAACAAATAAAAGACTTCAAATACACCTAGAGCTGACCAAAGCCCTGCCATAAAACACAGCTCTGGAAAGGTGCCCGGCTCCAATGTGTAATGGCAAAGGAGAAAGGCCAGGACTAGCTGTGACCTAAAGAGACAAATAATCACAAAAGTAGTAAGAACCAGCTGGAAACAAATGTAAATTCTACTCTGAGCAGTGAGATTCCTGTTCAGCATCAACTTAATGTCATCTTATCCTTCTCAGACTCCTTTACTTCTTGTAAGGTGATAATTGGTGTAGAAGCACAAAGAACATTCTATCCCTAAAGGTCCCAAAGGAAGGGTGCTACACAGAGAACAAGATATGATCACCAAGGTCTGGAAACAAAGCAGTCTCCAAGCCACCTAAAGGGGCCCAAGATGACACAGAGCAGGAGTGCTGCGTGCCAGGAACAGGCCAACAGCCTGCTACACTCTGCTCCAAAGCTGTGTTCACAATGCCCCCAAACTCTATTCTCTCCATCACCAACTGCCACATTTAGCACAGTGCTCCCCATCCCCAGAGCGAGACATATCTCCGAGCACCAATCTCTTTGATGCAACAAATACCTATAATAACACAACACTTCAGTCTCTGGTCACATTATCTCCCAGGTTAAGCAGGACGAAATACATACACACAAGGAAACTCAACATATCATACCTCCACTCCTCATCTCTGTCCTTGTGGACATGGAGATAACCTGCAGGTTCATATTCACACTTAAGAACGTCATTCACGATTTGTGCATTTGTGTTGTCCCAATTAATCCTAAAGTTCCCTGTCCTGTGTGTCAATGCCATGGCACGGGACACACATAAATGACATTTAACAGACCGAAACTAACTCAGAAACGCAGCAAATACTCTGATATTTGCTGGGGATGACCATGGATCACGTTCAGGATGGAACGTGACATCTGCATGTTCCATCCTGAACTTCCCCAAGGATGACTGGGCCACAGCGCCCGTGGTGCCACCAGCCACGTTCCTCCTCGGGCTCACGGATCCCAGGGAAAGGCAATCCTCTCTGGGCCTTCTGCTTCCCCAGGACAGGCTGCGGCGTCACACTGCCCTCTCCCCATGGCCACCCTCAACTTCCCTCGTCGGGCTGCTGTCTCCCTCCCCTCCACGGTCCACCCACACTAGACCGCTTCTCTGCCTTGGATATACTAAATTCATTCCTGTCTTTGAGCCCTGAAATAATCTACTCCTGCTAAAATGCTCTCGCTCCAATCTTAAAATGACATTGTAAAATTGACATTCAGGTTTTAATTCAAATGCTACTTCCTCAGAGCAGCTTTTCGCACCCAATCTAACGTAGTGTTCTCCCCCACTCATCTGTCACCCAGTTTTCTTTGTACCACTCTTCACTCATTACGATGTTCCTGTTTAACCCATTCACCGATGCAGTACCTGTCACCCCTCCCCTGGACACCTAGTCCACGAGGCTACAATAGCGGCTGACTCAGTCACCAGGCCCTCCCAACAGGCAGCCAATGCTTCAGATTTGCTAAATCTGTGACACCAGCTGACCTGTGACACCCGCTGGCATGTGAAGCGGGGATGGTCACTCTGAAGGAAGCACCCACGTACTAGAGACGGCAGGGCCAGTGAGACTCAGCCACATGGCTCACACACCACCCCAAAAAAGAAATGGAGGAACCAAATCCTCATGCTTCCCTAGCAAAATGTAGCCATGTAGGAAGAAAGAAGGCTCCTTCTAAGGAAGGGGAACATCACGTCGGGCTTGAATGTCCACCTGCCTCAGTGCTACTTCCCAGCCCAGTGGCACTTCACATTCGCAGAGTAGGTCTGATTGTCACAGCACCTTCCTTTCCCCACAAGGGAGACAGGGTAGGGGTGGTGTGAGCTCTGCGGCCTGCCCAGCGCCAGAACTGGGCCTCTCCCCGACTGGGGCCTCAGCTCCTCCTCCCACCGCTTTACCGGTTGCTGATGTTGATCCCCTTCTCCCTCATGGCATAGAGAAGCACAGCGATGCAATACAAGGTCTCGGTGATGTCTGGCATGGTCACAGTGGAGCTGGGCCTCCTGAGACAGAAGAGCAGCTGCTGGACGTCGTTCACACTGCTGGACAGCAAGACAATGGCTGCCACGAGAGCCCACACGTTGACACCCTGTGGAGGGAGGCAGACGGGGGCAGAGACAAGACCCAGAACACGATGAATAAAGAGCAGCAAAGAAAGCCAAGTCTGACATTCGCGCGCTATCTCAGATTGCCCTAGCCAAGTGCAAACTTCCCCAGGATATTTGGAAACATGGCAACCTTTCCTTTCATTCTGAATCCCTTTCTTCTCATCACTCTTATATTTGAGTTCTTAGTTTTCTTTAGTTAAAAAACATGAATAAAGGATTTAACAAAGGAACTTGCAAAAAAGAGCATACTCCCACCTCCCCACCATTCCTGTCCAGGTCAGCGTGAGCTCCCAGGTCCACAGAGACTCGACAGAGTCAGAGGAGGCTCACCACACGACCAGTGCCCACCTGGGATACAGAAGAAGATGGCAGTCTTTAGGGGACAAAACCAAGACTGACAATTCCCTGGCATAAAGACGTTAATCTACTCTTTACTTCATGTTATTATTTAATAATGATTAAACACTATGCTAATTAATGTTCTAATTAATATTACTTAAATGTTTTCATTATCTTTAAAAATATAATGTTTTAATTAATGTTAATTAATATTAAATAAATGGTTGAAAATTTATTACAACGGGCACAGTACACTCTGGTTAGTGGTATCTAAGAAAATGTTCACAGACTCAGAGAGTCAAATACTGGAAAAGTATCTTTTGCATTCTTAACTTTATTACACATATCCCTGTTAAAAAAAATCATTCCAAGAAAGGTTAGTTCATGCAACTCTCAGTCCAACCATCCTGTGGAAGAAATCTTACTCCATCATCACCATCAATCACTTCACTAAAGACAGTAGAGGAAAAAAAAAAAGAGGAATGCACACGGCTGGATTTCTAACACTCTGCAGGTTGCAGAATACAGGCTTGAGGGTCTATGTAGCTTCCAAGATAAAATTTAAGAAGCCCTGATCCAGGGATGCCTGGGTGGCTCAGTGGTTGAGCATCTGCTTTTGGCTCCGGTCATAATCCCGGGGTCCTGGGATCGAGTCCCATATCGGGTCCCTGCAGAGAGCCTGCTTCTCCCTCTGCCTGTGTCTCTGCCTCTCTCTCTCCATCCTCATGAATAAATAAATAAAATCTTTAAAAAAATAAGAAGAAGAAGAAGCTCTGATCTAGATAAGGAGCCACAACACTGAGTCAGGTATAACTGAGGAATCACCGAACTCTACCTCTGAAACTAATAATACATTATATGTTAATTAACTGAATTTAAATACAACAAAATTAAATGTAAAAATAAATAAAAGGTCATCTGTCATATCACCAAAGATACGGAGCATGGTGAGCATTTTAGTGTCTTTTCATGTTATTATATGTAATCAGTAAATAAATTTTATTTTATTAAAAAAAAAAAAAAAGCCTGAGGAAACTGAAGACTATTTCTAGCTTCCCACCGACTCACAGTGTCTATAGTAAGAACCTTCATTTCTCTGGTCCTCTCAAATAACCCGGTTGTTGACAATGAAATGTGCTATCCTGTAAAGAAATCCTTATTAATCAAAGTTTTCAGAGGCCAGATAACCATCCTCTGTTGAAGCTTCCCCCACAGAATGGGAAATTGGATTCAGTGCTTTTTAAAGTACCTTCCAAATTGAAAGATCTCTAACAATGTGGCCTGTTATTTCCAGAATGGGGTGAATGACAAGATTAAGGCTTGATTAAAGGGAGATCATGAGAACACCTGAGTGGCTCAGTTGGGGAAGCATCTGACTCCTGATTGGGGCTCAGGTCATGACCGTAGGGCTGTGAGATCAAGCCCTGTGTTGGACTCCGCACTGGGCGTGGAACCTGCTGGAGAGTCTCTCTCCCACTGCCCCACAACTCCTTCTATTAAAAAAAAAGGAAAGATTTTGAAAATAGATCTAAAATGACCTTCAGCCGAACTTAATCACCAATACACTCTGTTGCAATGGGAAAGGGTGTCACCTGTGCCTACACTTTCCCACAGCTTCCCCACTTACCGCAGCAGCCACGTAGAGATCAGGAAGGTGCTGCCGCACGCAAGCCTCTGCCTCGGGAAGAAGGGGGTGGTCCCTGAGACTCCACAACGCCCGTCCCGGATCCACACTTGGGGAGCATTTCGTGGTGGCTGTATAGCTGTACAATAGTCACAGCAGAGTCCATGAGAAAGGTGATCCTAAGTGCTAGTATCTGGGAAGGGGCTTCAGAATCGGTCTTCCTCCCAGGAGAGAAGCAACTCACCGGATGAGGTTCAGCACACACAAGTCCGACTCCTTCTCTATGCCGTAGTTCAGGAGGATGCCATCCACTTTGCTCACGGCTTGCTCTTCATTCATCAGGTATCGATGATACAGCTTTTTCCAAGGAATGAACTGGATCGTTTTAAAAAAAAAGAATCCACAATAACATTCAGGCAATGGCCATGAGACAACAGATTAAGCCACATACAACCTTCAAACACTTAAAAAGCACTTACAGCTCACAATTCAAAAGCTGGGCAAGCAGGGTAGAAACACTACACACATTTCGGCTGGAAAAGAGGAGAACTGGGTCTTGGTTTTGGTTCTAACCAAAGATACAGAATCTGGGAAAAGCCAGTAGTTCAATTTCCCTTGTCAGGACACCAATACTGCAGAGTTTCAGTGAAGACCAAACAATATGAGAACTGTGGCTGGGGGTTCCTGGGTGGTTCAGTCAGTTAAGCATCTGCCTGCAGCTCAGGTCACAATCCCAGGGTCCTGGGATCGAGTCCTGCATTGGGATCCCTGCTCAGTGAGGAGTCTGCTTCTCCCTCTCCTTCTGTGCCTTCCCCCGGAGCTGGTGTTCTCTTCTCTCATTCTCTCTCAAATAAATAAAAATAAAATCTTTAAAAAGAGCTGTGGCTAGGGACACCTGGGTAGCTCAGTGGTTGGGCGCCTGCCTTTGGCTCAGGTCATGATCCCGGGATCCGGGACTGAGTCCCACATTAGGCTCCCTGTGAGGAGCCTGCTTCTCCCTCTGCCTGTGTCTCTGCCATTCTCTCTGTCTCTCATGAATAAATAAATAATTATTAAAAAAAAAAGAACCGTGGCTATACTAATATCAGACAAAAATAGGCTCTATATCAAAAACTATTCCAAGAAAAAGAAGATTATATAATGATAAAAGGGCCAACTCACCCAGAAGATATAACAATCATAAATATAAATGTGCCAAATCTCAGAGTTCCTCACTGGAGGAAGCACAGAATTAAAGGGAGGAAAAGACAGCAACATGATAGTTACAGGAGATTTTAATACTTCACTTTCAAGAATGAACTAAAGAATCAAACAGAAGATCAATAAGGAAGCAGAAGATGTGAACAATAGTAGATCAAGTGGACCGAACAGGCAGATACAGAACATCCCACCCAACAACAGAAGAATGTAGTCTTTTCAAGCACATGTGGAACATTCTCCAGGACAGACCACATGCTAGGTCAGAAGACCAGCCTTAACCAATTTAAAAAGACTGAAATTATAGAAAGTATGCTTTTCTATCACTACAGAATGAAACTAGAAATTAGTAGCAGAAAAAAATCTGGAAAACCTCCAAGTATGCAGAAATTAAACAACACATTTTTATAAACAACCAGTGGGTCAAAAAAAAAAGAAGATATTAGAAAATACCTAGGGACAAATGAAAACAAAAACATAGCATACCAAAACTGATGGGATGAAGTGAAAGCCATGCTCAGAAGTTTTTAGCTGTAAACATCTATATTACATAAGAGAGACCACAAATCAACAACCTAGCTTTACATCTACAGGGACTAGGAAAAAACAAGCAGAAGGAAGGAAGTAATAGTCCAGAGCAGAGATAAATGAAATAGAAAAGAGAAAAACTGAAAGAAAAAAAAAAATCAGTGAAACTAAGAGTTGGTGTTATTCAAAGATCAACAAAATTAGAATGCTTGGATGGCTCAGTGGGATAAGTGCCCAACTCTTGGTTTCATCTCAGGGTCCTGAGATCAAGCCCCACACAGAGCTTCACGGAGCTCTTCCTCTCCCTCCACCCCTCTCTCTGTTCTCTCTCTCTCTCTCTCTCTCTCTCTCTCAAATAAATAAATAAATATTTTTTTTAAAAAAGATCAACAAGGGCAGCCAGGGTGGCTCAGCGGTTTAGCGCCACCTTCAGCCCAGGGCCTGATCCTGGAGACCCAGGATAGAGTCCCACGTCAGGCTCCCTGCATGGAGCCTGCTTCTCCCTCTGCCTTTGTCTCTGCCTCTCTCTCTCTCTCTGTGTGTGTGTCTCTCATGAATAAATAAATAAAACCTTTAAAAAATAATAAAAATTAAAAAAATAAAAAGATCAACAAAATTGACAACCTCTTCAGTACAGTAAGGAAAAAAAAAGGAGATTCAAATCACTGAAATGAGAAAGAGAGGACATTACAAATAGTATCACAGAAATAAAAGGCCATGAACAAATTGGACAACCTAGAAGAAAGGACAACCCAGCACGGCTGACTCATGAAGAAACAGAAAATGTGAACAGACCAAAAAGTGACTGAGTCAATAACCAAAAACCTCCCAACCAAGGAAAACCCAGGACCAGAGGATTTTGCTGGAGAATCTCACCAAGTATTAATTCCTTCATAAGAACTAATATCATTCCTTCTCAAATGCTCCAAAAAAACTAAAGGGGAGGGACGACCTCCAAACTTATTCTGTGAGGCCACCATAACCCTATACAAAAACCAGAGAAAGATACTATGAGTAATGAAAGGAAGACGAGGGCTACAACAGATCATTGGAAATAAATATGTAGCATCCTGGTTAGTGATGATGAAAAACAACGTCAGTCTAACATTTTTAGAGAAAAGTGTAAGTCAGGATATTCTTCTCCAGATCTTCTCAAGCAGAATGAAGACAACTCACTCATCCCCATCTGTGACTACTTAGTTCACACTGGAGACATCTCAGTTCAGTGGGTAGAAATACTATGACATACAACAGAATTCACATCCAAATGCATAAAGATAGTTCTCCAAAAGTAGGAGACGAGACTTCAAGCAAAGAATAAAGCAAGTACATTACAATATGAAATTTCCTCCACTATCTTTCATGCTTAGAAGAAAAATGTACTAACTCTTGCTATATCCATCTTGCATTCCATCCCTAAATTTTTTTTTAAGATTTTATTTTAGAAAGAGAAGGAAAGAGAGACAAGCGTAAGTGGGGACAGGAGCAGAGGGGGAGGGAGAGAATCCCAAGAACAGCGTGCGCTGAGCCCAATGTGGGAATCAATTCCAAGACCCTGAGATCATGACCTGAGCCAAAGTCAAGAATCCTAGACGCCCAACCGACTGAGCCAATCAGGCAGCCCTCCATTCCTAAATTTCTAAACTTCACTATATTTGAAGGGAAAATTCATCTTCATTTCTATGGTTTATCCCCACAGTCTAGGGGATATCGTAGAGCAAGCAAAACATGCTCCCAGCCATTGGGTTTACCCTTGAACCTGCACCTGGGAAGGAAAAAGTATAATTGAAGCACAAACAGAAGGGCAGGGCACCAGAGCAGTGACAGGACAAAGTCAGCACCAGGAAGTCTCTTCTGAGAGCACAGGCTGCCCACTGTATCAACTGCAAGAGGGACACAAGGGCAATTTCACACGAGACTCGTTTATGAATCACCTATGTATATATCATGAGGCATAATGGAGATTGCAAAAAACAGACCAGCACCCTTCTATCCATGAATCAATACTGTAAGAGGAGAAGGAAGGAGGGCGCCTGGTGGCTCAGTCAGTGAAGTGTCCAACTCTTGGTTTCAGCTCAAGTCATGATCAGGGTTGTGAGCTCCAGCCCTGCATCAGGCCCCACACTCAGTACAGAGTCTACCTGAGATTCTTTCCCCCTCCCTAACCCTCCCACTCTGCTCCTCCCCCTGGCATTCTCTCTCTCTCTCAAATAAATAAATAAAATCTTTAAAAGGAAGAGGATGGTTCTCTCCACAATAATACAGAATGTGGTAAGCTTCAGGTGTAAATTTCTACAGAAGCACAAGAAAGAGAAAGTGAAAAATTTCTATCTCACTTTCCAAGGAACAGGGTGAAGCCTTGAAGACATAAGAGGTCAACAGAGGTATAAGGGGCCCTTTACTGGGGCAGGGGTGCAGAGGGAGCTGGACCAACCTACAGAGGGGGAGGAACATGTGGCCTACAGTCAGGATGCAGGAAATCACTTGTGGTGGATAAAATACAGGGATATGTTGAGAAGTGGGCAATGAGGCTGTAAACAGACGCGAGGGCACACATGGAGAGCCTTAAATGCCTCCTGGGAATTTGGTAAATGGACGCTACCATTTCTGAAGACACGTTAAAATCAGAGGCATGCTTTAAGAGAAGCTAACCTATGTGCTTTTACAGAAAGCAGCAGAGAGCCACAAGTGTCCAACATACCAGTGGGTCAAGGATGATCTCTCTCCAGAGATGGCACACTAAGCTCACGTTCCAGTAGAGGTCTTCCACGGGGAGGAAGGCAAAGATGTGCCTTAGGACTTCACTGGGCAGGCTACAGATGTGGCTCTGGGGCTCTTGGCAAGGCAAGGTCCCAAGAAGCCCATAGTAAGAGTCAGGAATGGGATCTAGACCAATGTCCTCCATTTGTTGGCTGGGTTCTCCAGACTCTGCAGAACACCGTGACAGAGAGTCCCCCGCTTCTTGCCTGGCTTCCCTGGGTCTTGTGCATGACAGGGACAAACGATGCCGTGGAGTTTTTTTAGAAACACCATCCCACTGACTGGTCCCTGTAGCTTGATTCCTATCATCCTCAAAGGACCGAGACCGCTTCCTTGCAGACAGGGCAGACCCTGACGAGCCCAGTCTTACTTCTCCATCGCCTTCCTGAGGCAGGGCACAATTGCTCTCTGCAGCAAAGATCATTTCCCCCTCCGAGTCCTTAGAGGTATCCTGGCCCACAGAATTGCTTTTGGCCATGTCATTGGTGCACCGCTGCTGGCCAGCTAGGAAGAATTCAGTGTTGTATCTTTGACATCCTTGACCTGTACAGAGAACCCAAACAGAATGAACAAGATATAAATGACTGCTGACCCACTGTTGATCCAAATGAGGACAGCTAATTTTTAAGTACATACATTAATAGTGAAGAAATACAAGGATATAACAATTGGTCGATTGATTATATACATACATATATATGACTTAATTCAGAAAATATTTCTATTTGGCACTATCATGTAGTCAGACACATACATGGGAAGAGACAGACACCAGTCTCCCATGGTCTGAGGACCACATTCCACCTTGCAGTATATACAAACTGAACACCCAAATGGACAGACAAAAAGTCAACAACTGCTCACGTGGACACACCCACTTACAAAAACTCACTTTTCCTGGCTTACTCTTACAACACAAAATCTAAGTTTGCTTAAGTAGGAAAGAAAATGCTTCAGGTTATCAGGATTCAGAAAAACTTACTCTTTGACTCAGTTAAAGCCCTTTTATTTTTATTTCCTCCTGTGAAGCTGACACATTAATTGATTTTAAAATAAAAAAAGAGTCAGAATTCTCTTCATATTAGGAGAATGGTACCTAACCTAGTGCACACATTTATTCAGTTGGCATCTATTCAGCATCCATGATTCTGAGACAAATAGAAAGTAAAACATGGCATACATGTTCCCTAATCTCAAGACTTTCAGGCACTTAAGGGTGTCCAAATGGTGATTTCACACATCACTACTGTATTTTTAAACCCTATTGTAAAATGCCAATGATGTATTTAAACACCTTATCACGGCAACCCAGGTGGCTCAGCAGTTTAGCACCGCCTTCAGCCCAGGGCATGATCCTGGAGTCCCGGGATCAAGTCCCACGTCAGGCTCCCTGCATGAAGCCTGCTTCTCCCTCTGCCTGTATCCCTCATGAATAAATAAATAAAATCTTTTAAAAATAAATAAATAAACACCTTATCAATATATATCAAAAAAACATGGTTCCTTCCTGAAATGGCTGTAGCCAGAATTCTTACTGTGGAAAATAAGAGAGTGGTACTAGAAAGGATTAGGCTTTAGAATTCACAGATTTAATGTTTTCTACATTAGAGGGAAAAAATGGTAACTGTTTCTGAGGCAATCAGATAGAAATCCAGAGCTTGGGGCGCCTGGGTGGCTCAGTCGGTTAAACGTCTACCTTAAGCCCAGGTTGTGATCTCAGGGTCTTGGTATCGAGCCCTGAGTGGGCTCCCTGCTCTGTGGGGAGTCCGCTTCTCCCTCTCCCTCTGCTACACCCCTGCTTGTGCTCACTCTATCTGTCAAATAAATAAATAAAATCGTTAAAAACACACACACACACACACAAAACCCAGAGTTTGAAGGCAATAGGTCTGGGTGAAATCCTGATATTTTCTAATTGTGACATTTGATCACACCCATATCCACCAAGAGCCTGCTATATGCTTAGTGCTAGGACTCCACACAGAAACGTACACATGCTGACAAAAATCTTGGTCAGTGAAGAACTCACGACACAGAGAAATTGACTTCTACACACAAACAGAATATCACCACTGAGTTTTAAACTGCCTCATAAATTGGTCACGGTAGTTCCAAAAAGTGATAAACATATATTACGATATTTAAAGATGACTAGATAAGATTTGAGTTGGGTTCTGAAAATTAAATATATCAAAGGGATATAAGGCAATTAGGATGATCCTGACGGATATTATTAACAAAAGTAGTAATTTGTTTGGCACCTAGATGGGCAATAAAAAAACCCAAACTGCCAGAAGTAGGATTTGCATGTAATTAATAATAAATACCAGCCGGTGGCAAGTCCGAGCTTGTGTCCATATAGTAACAGGGAAACATCTCATAGCAGGTGTTTGAGTGGCAGCGGCAGGGCAGAAAATGGAAATCAAGAATACAAACTTGATGATGTACGTTCCAGCTGAACTGGAAGAAATAAAACCTGAAGGCAAGGAGAAGGGTGACTTGAGCAGCTGGGTACCGGGTGACAGGGCACAGTCCACCATGAAAGCACTGCATGAGGGGCATTTTGGAGAAAACTAATGGCACAGTGGACGTAGTGATGGACTGCTGGAATCAGGACATCGCAGCAGTTCTAGAGGGGAAGAGCGGGATGCTGGTACATGTCTTCCACCACACTGGGATAAAGCACACTAACGCAACTCACTCCACCATGTCTTCCTGGGTCTTTGGCCAACCGCTATCATAGGATTGTAATTTTCACAGAAACTCACAAATAATGAAAAACGTGTCAAACTGTCACCAACAGAACTACAAAATCACAGCATCAATATTTACAAATATCAAGAAATATTCAAAGGTCACACACACTACAGATTCTGAAATGCAAGGTATTTTTGGAAGACCTACCCCTAGTCCCTCTTTTTGTTCTGGGTCTAGGATAGAGACCATGGTTGGGGTCTCTGTTGGTCCATCTCTGACCGAAGGGCTGGGTCACAGCCAAGTGACTCCGAGCCAAATGCTGGCAGTCGATGGCTGTAAGATGCTTCCGCTTAAACCGTCTCACTGTTTTGTACCAATGGGCAGAAGAAATGGGACACTGGTTAGTTATCACCAACTCTACAAGTGAGCCAGCAACTTATCCTTAATTGTCAGGAATCTAGTGACTGTGGGCCACCCCAGCCAACCCTTTCCTTCTTCTCTGTATTCCTATCCACTTCTAGCCATTTCCCAGTCTCTTAGCATGTCTTCCTTAGAATTTAAGAATCCTAAAATAAGATCCTACAATGATTATTTTTATTTATTAGACTTCCTGGGAGCCCTGATTATGACCTGTTTGTTCAAAAAGAAGTTGCCACTAATGAATAAGTTGAGATCTGACATCTTTTCCTTGACTTTAGCCAGGCCGTGTATGTTCCCAAAATAATCATAAATATTTAAGAATTTGCTATAGCTTTGCAAAAATAAACTCATTCATCATCCTCTGTATATACTAGCTTCTCCACATCTCTGAAGCAGAACACAGTGACCAATGAAACAGTCCCTGTAAAGTCCCAAAGGGGACCACAATATACGCCCCTCAGCCCCTGGATCTCCGTTCCGGCTGTGATGGAAGAGGACGGGAGTGAGGCCCCCAAGTGGAAGACAATCCACTCCTGAGGATCTTCAGAGGAGGGAATTTCATACCCTCCCTTAGCAACGCATTATAGCAGCAACTGTATCTAGAATTCTCTCTCAAGAGTATTGACATATGTAGTTTTATATTAGTCCCTGTCAGGTAATGCTTTTTCGTATTTAACCAAGATTTCATTTTTCTGTATCTGTTAACACATGCACGATATAGCTACCTCTCTACAGCATTAAATGGAACGATTATACTAAATGTTAAACATTCTGAAGAGTCACACTTAAAAAAGAAAGAAAAAGGAGCTAGAGGACAAGAACAGATGTAACAGAATTAAAGTTATCCTTTACAGAAGATGGTCAAGAAGGAATAAAATCCATTCCTATCACTACCACATTTTCACAGGTCCTAAAAATATTCAAGTAAATTCCCATGTCAGATGCGAGAATCTCACTCAACATTTCAGCATGAAAATGTCTGAAACCAAGTCACTGATGAGTAAAACCAGCACAATTTACTTTTTTTTTTTATCATTAATCTCCCTTGACCCTTGGCATCTTCAGAAATGATCCTTCCAAATTTCAGTTCATTCTTTCAAGGTTTAAACAGAAGTTTTAAGGAAGAAAAATCTTCATGAATATTTTAAGACTTTAAAAAAATTATTTATACATGCAAAAATAGTTGTGCAATCCCCTCCAAAAGGATGCTAGGGACCTTCTAACTATGTGAATTTAGAGGCAAGAGGCAGTGATAACACAGCCAGAGGGATAAAAGCCACATGTGTAGCGAGAGGCCAGCAGATGGGAAGGGGCAATGTGTGAGCCCTTAGCCGGCCACAGAATAGCTGCTGGACCTCAGGTCACCAGTTCTCTGAGACTTAGAGATATTACAATGCTTCAATGAGAAAATACAGCCACAAACCGTCATTGAACTCTAAGACCCCACCCAAATATACCCATCTGCTTACTCTACTTAACAAAGCTTTAGATATGACTGATTTGCATAAAACACTGAAATAACTTTCCAATTATAAAGATGCCACCTAATGGTAAGACATGCATTAGCAGTCCAATTACAGCTAGGTCTGTATTACTGGGAATACTGTGGGAAATACTGTGGGGAAATAAAAGTAATATATCTTAATTACTTACTATGAACAGAAAATATCCCCTCCGGTGTAAAGGTTTTACAACTGATTTTTTTGCTGTTGAATATATTCCTTGATGCAAAACAACCAAGGGTCCTATTCACACTTACAGCGGCAAAAAAAAAAAATGAACATGCACTTTGTCTACATTAAAAAAATAAAATATATTTGAAATTTTCTACATTGAAAAAAACAGGCTTACGATATTCTCTTTTTTAATTATAGGACACAACTTTACCACTTCACCACCTTCTGCTTCAAACAAAGTCAACAACCTAATTATTTTGCCTTGAATGAGGACCTCTGATCAGACTAGCAAGAGACATAAGCTAGAGAGAGCTACAGTGGCCCTTATAGAATACTAACAAATCCTGGTGCCCAATTCGGGTGCTCCAAGCATAGTTGGTTCAACTTACAGTAGCAGCTGCAGAATTCCAACCAACAAACCCACTAACACTGTAGATCCCATGTACGTGACTGGTCTTTGCTTTTCTGGCTCTTCAAATATCCCCAACTGTTTCAGAGCTGGCAAACAGAACATCTAGAATTAGAACAGGAGATAGTAGCAAAAAGCTACTAATAGCCGGTATCTTATTTAAAGAAAGTGATGGTCTATTGCCAAACTGGCCTGGCCAGGAAAACCTGTCGTGGATAAAATCACAAAGGAATATGATTAACAACACCAAAACCACTCAAATTCATACAATCCAGGGCCTTGGGACCAGCACAGACCTGCTTAGCTTACTGGGAGGAGTTGGATAAGAGAAGACTTCTGAAAAGGGGCACCTGGGTGGCTCAGTCAGTTAAGCACCTGCCTCTGCCTTAGGTCATGATTCCTGGGGTCGAGCCTCACATTGGGCTCCAGCCTCACATTGGGCTCTCTGCTGAGCAGGGAGCCTGCTTCTCCTTCTCCCTCTCCCTCTGCCCCTGGCTCATGCTCTCTCTCCATCTCAAATAAATAAATAAAAATCTTTAAAATTTAAAAAAAAGACGACTTCTAAAAGGCAATAGACATAGAACCAATTAGAATGCTGGAGTCAATTAAGGGTTTAGATGCCCACGAAAATCTACAATATACCTTAAATTCGGCTTTGGGAAACTGTTAAACAAGACAGTAGCTGACAGCAGGTGTATATAGATGAGGTACTAATAGAGATGCCAAGCACCTTGGAACTTTTTCCGTAAAAAGTACCAAAGAATGGCTTTACCCCAGCCTTCCCCAGCCAACTAACTCTAACGACGATGCCATAATGAAAACATGGAGGCGCTGACGATGACCATCAACGGGGTGGTAATGTCTTAACCACAAGCCCAGGAGTCAGTCAGTAAGTTTGTTTCAAGTAGGTTAAGGAATTATTCTGTCTTTTCTGTACCTATGGCACATATGAAAAGAAAGAGCAGGGATAGTGGTAATGCTGGGTGGCACGCAGGACCCTAAGCTCCAGGTCACTAGGAATTTGCTGCACAACTGCTTTCGTGTGGAACCTGCCACAGGCAGACCAGACGAGAGAATGTCAAAGATACCCAAAAGGAATAGTTTGTGAGATGAGAAATAAATGGACAGGGTAGGCTCTTATTTACATATTTATTTTGTTAAAATACATCAGAATCTAAAATGTTTGTTGAGAAGATGAAATGTTTGCAGAAATCTTCCAAAGGCACAAGAAGAGCAAAAGGAAGACCTACCAGGAGTGAGTGGAACACAGTATTCTGCTTCCAGAGAGTTCTGGTAAATTCCCACTTATCCTGGCATGGAGCCATCAAGGAAGGAGTCAAGGCTGAGAGCGGCAGGAATTAGGGGCACCCAGGCTGAGCGCTCTGGCTTCTGGGTATTGTCCATCAGGAGGGACGTCACCTGAGCCATCCGTGACAGCTTACCCGGGAGACAGAGCCACCACTTTTATTGGATTCACAAATCGAAAATGACTTTTCTGATTTCAGCTAGAGGGTATGAAAAACTAGATTGTGTTTTATCTGAGTCTTAGACCTGTGAGAGATGAAGCGCTGTGACTCTGTGACCTGGGAGCCAGGAGCCCCGGGTCTGTCTACCTCTGGAGTCACACACATCACTGACCTGTGATTCAAGGTGTGGCACACGCCGACTCAGAGTCACAAGACCTCCTCTACTTGGCAGGTGTACTCATCACCAGAAGCCTTGATTCCCTCATCATTTAAAGTGGAGAAGTACAATAACCTGCCACCTGGAATTCACAGGACGGTCGTGGTTCACATGAGACAATATATATGAATATACCTAGTGACATCCGTACGGAGGCTGACAAACCCAGTGGCTGAAACGGAAGAACAACATGTCCTCAGCACCACGCTCCGTGTCTCCTTAGAGGCGCAGGGGTTTTATTTTAATGGCAAGAATGTTCTTGTGAAATCATTAAAAAAAAAAAAAAAGGTACAGCAAAATTCTAACCACCTTTCTATTCTTCTTAACATACTTTCAAGCCAACAGTTCAAGTATAATTTTATCAAAGGGAAGATGTTCAAATGCTACCTCCTCCTCCCCTGAGTCACCCAAACCTCATGGTATCCCCACCCCACCCCACCCCACCCCCGTGGCAAGCGCACTGTGCACCCAGTTTCTCCCAGGGCTTCCCTTACTGTTAGAAGCTGCTCGTGGCTCCTTAAGGAGCAAAGGTAAAGAGTGCTCTGCGACGAACGTGTGCAGCTGAAGGGGATGCGAGAGGGCAGGGGCACTCATGGGCCGCCCACGCTACATGAGGTCTCTGCGGTATGGACCTCCTCTGCACCCAAGTGGGGGTGTGCACCCCTCTCGGAGACTTCCACAGTGACTAACAGAGATGTTAGTCATCTCCCTCATGTGTCAGGACAGGAAAGCACTGAGGACATATGAAAGCCATCTTGTCAAGCAGAACTCTGCCCGTGACCACACCACTTTCACCACATCTCTCTGCCTGCCACTCTTGTGATCCCCTTTTCAAGATCCCACAGCTCGGCAGACCACAGGCATCTCAGGTTCCCACTCTGTGCTGACCTCAAAGTGGCAAGTCCCTGGAGTGATTCTTACCTTTACCCAGCCCAGAACCTCTTCAACTAGACAACATTTGTCCCCCGCTAGCCTAGCCTCAGGGCCACCCTTTCCTAGGCACACCCGCTGACAGAGGTCTCCCCCGACCTCCAGCTCTTCCCGACTTCCCCTGGACTAGAAGCCCCCAGAAGGCGGGGAACACGTCTCACCACCTTATTCCTCAAAGAGCTTAAGATAATACATCGCAAGTTAACAGACCCTCAGGTACTTGTTCGGCTAGGATTCCTCAACTCTGTTTTCATCAGTCTGCTTCATTCCAGAATCTTTACTGCAAGACAATTCACAAGTCACAAAAAGTGAAACACAGGGCTCTGGGGGTTGCTTTGGGGCAACGACAGTTGTTTCTCTTCTTCCTTAGCACAGAGTCTACATTCCTCTGGTTGACCAGAGTTAGAATGCTGCCTTGAGTGAGCTCCACCCATGGAAATGCAAATAAAAGGGAAGGGTGCCTCTTGCAGGCCTGGCACACGAAACCTCTCAGGCTTGTTCCTCCATCCTCTGCTCTCCTTCCAGTCAATGAGGAACTGGATTCTCCAGGGCATCCTTAGAAGCCCTGTGTTCAAGATGGAAAGAATTCCAGCAGCCTGGGTCCTCGGATTACTGCTTCAAAGGGTGTCACTCCCCCCACTCACCAACACTTACACACACACATGCACACCCATGAACCTGGAACCACCTTGGACTGTCATGAGATTGAGAAACGAACTGTGATTGTCATTCACGTTTGGATCTGGTTGTTACTGCAGCCAAACCTACTCGAACCATTCCCAGGATTATTGGAAATTCATACCAAATAATTTTCTCTCTTCCCTTATCATTGCTAATCAGAATTTCTAACAAAAAGTCCTCTAAAACTGACAGGCTACAGACCTAAGTGGACAAGATGAAGATACTAAGCGCCTACAATTCCTGAAGGGAAAGACTGTTAAATAATTGCTTTAAAAAAAAAAAAAAACCTGAAATCAAGGTAATTGTCTAGTACCAGGTACCTGAGCAGCCAGACGGCTCCTAACAAGAAGCACAGAGGGCAGTTCTGAGTCACCTAACCTCATCTGTGAGTTCCCCACAGCCTCCCGCTTCTCTGGGAGGGGCTCTGTGAAGACTCACAAGTGGACGCTTCCCCTCCTCGGTGTCCTATGGGGATGGCAGGTGCGCTGCAGTGTGGCTCCTTATTGCAAGGATCCAGGTACTCCACAGGTCAAATTGCAACCTGTGAGACCAAAGGGCCCAATTTCACCAGTTAATGTATCACTTCCCAACTTCAGCACTGCAGACAGAACACACTCAAACCAGGAAGCGCTTTGCAATAATAAAACCAACCTGTCGGTTCCTGAGATACTTCTAACAATTTTCTGTAAAACTATGTATTTAATATGCCTCATATGCAAATTATATTGCTACAGTGTATTTTACTGTTCGTATACTACCTTCAACTGTGTGTGTGTGTGTGTGTGTGTGTGTGTGAACTCGACTTCCACTGTTGAACTGGAAGCTCAGTTGTCTGACGGGAGACAGAAGCCAGGGACTCACTCAGCCCAGCACTGGACTCATGCCGCTTCATGCATAACTGGCGATCAAACAAACAAACAAATGCACAACCACAGCGCTCCCCTGCTTCCCTCCATAGAAGTTGGGTTCCTCCTTGGCTTTGAAACCCTTTCTACACTACTGGGGTGCCTGGGGGGCTCAGTCAGTTAAGCGTCTGCCTTCAACTCAGGTCATGATCCCAGGGTCCTGGGATGGAGCCCTGCATCCGGCTCCGCACTCAGTGGGGACCCTGCTTCTCTCCCTCCCTCTGCCTGCCGCTCACCTTGCTTGTACTCTCTCTGTCAAATAAATATACAAAATTTTTTTAAAAAAATAAGAAACAAAGAAACAAAGAAAAAAACCCTGCACTACCTTACAGCTCCCAAGGGCTTCATAGCTCCGGAAGTATTCTCACTGGAACCTCACACCATCCTACAAGTGTGCCAGGCTTTTAGCGGGGCTCAGAGAAGGCTTGCTTCAAGTCACGACACAGCTTGTGGGCAACGGCACTGAGCTCTTCTGACTCCCCAAGGGAAGTGTTCTTTCTCCTGTTAACAGTCTGCTTTCCATATCCAGGAAGCTTTAAAGCAGCCTCTGGAAACCTCCAGTTTCATTTCTAGGTCACTTTTTTTTTCCATCATTGTGAAATGTCCTAACTGAAGATGTAATAAAATAACATGAAATTATTTAGGAAACGCAACTTCAAGGAAAATAATCACTAACTACAGTAAGCTCAAAACAGAAAAACTTCAAACTGTCACGTTCCCCATTACCACTGCAAGAAATAAACATGGAAAGAAAACACTGTGGTCCTAGCTCTCATGAGAGAGAGCTCCCATCCCACATCCTGCTTCTCTATAAACCCCAAAGGCCTAGGCTGGCAGGCCTGATCTTCCCCGGATCCTCTCACACCCTATGAACCCCTGCCCCCACCGAAGAGATAGCATCACTTATCACACACAGCACACAGGGACGACTGCAGGTTTCTCACAAGGATAAGGAGGAATGGTGAAAAGGAAGGAAAAACAAGAAAATGATGGTTACTTATGGACCAGAGTATATTTTCATATATTTGAAAGGCTTTTCCTACTGTCAATCCATTACACAGCCACTTGTAAGTTGTGCTATATCCCAGACTCATTACAAACACCACGAGGGCTTGCTCTCTCTCGGTTTCTCGTGAACATACGAAACAGAAACAATTTTTGTCTGCTCATAAGGCAGTAAGCAAACAAACACAAGCCACCATACATCAGGCAAAGTGAGTGCTGCACAAATGCACACATGAAATGCTATGAGAGTAAAGGGACCAGAGTAGGGACGTTGAAAAAGGCTTTATGTGGGGCTAGATCTGGTGGCTCAGTGGGTTAAGCGTCTGCCTTTGGCTCAGGTCATGATCTCAGGGTCCTGGGATAGAGCCCAATGTCAGGCTCCCTGCTCAGCAGGGGAGTCTGCTTCTCCCTCTCCTTTTGTTCATGCTCTCTCTCTCTCTCTCTTTTTTTTTTTTTTTTTAAAGGCTTTATGAAGAGTTCAGCTTCGGAAGACAAGTAGGATGCAGTAAGGCAAAAGAAACACTATGTGCGAAACAGAGAAATAGCACAGCATCGGTGTAGTGGGAAGTCGAATTTTATGAGAACAAGAGGTTCACAGATGGGGGACGAGGCTGGAAAAGGAATTTGGAGGCACAGATTGTAACGGTCCTTAAATATAGCGCTGAAGAAATTGTGGGCTTTCTCGTGTAGGCGATTCGGGGGATCATGTAGCCTGCCAGCAGGGCCACCATACAGTCAAATTCACACTCTACAACAGTAACCCTGGGAGCTCGGTAGAAGATGGGTGGACACAGAGACTGCCAGGAAAATACGACAGGAAGTCACTTCCCTAACCGACACAAGGGTTGGGAAAGGCCTGAGAGCAGCAGCAGAAACAGGGAGAGGGAATGGGAAGTTCAACATATCTTTTTCGACAAGACTGAAAAGATGAGGGAGAAGGAGGGACAAAGGTAACTAACATTTTTATCTGGAGCCCAGAGGTCGCGTCATTAACCACGTTAAGGAGTAACGAGAGCCAGTGTTTTTGTTTTACTTGCTTTTTCCTGGAAGGGGAAGGGGAAAGTTTCCCCGTTTTGAACACAGCTGTTTGTCTTGCTTTGTTTTAAAGTTATCTGCGAGATGCCGGGCTAAGCTCCAGGAAGAACTTTGAAATAGGAGATGGGTCCTCAAAAGGCATGTGAGTGACACTGAAGCGTGAAGATGGAGAGATGCTGTAATGAGAGACAAATTCCTAGTAGGAATAAGTGGTTTGCAAGCCAGAAGGGCAAAACAGAATCCAACCCAGTTTTCAAATAAATCCACCTACGAAGGATAGTGGGATGTGATAGGCAAGAGAAAAGAGGATGGCAACAACAGTGAACCTACAGTCCTAGGACCGATACCATTAGTGTTCACACACTCACGGATCACAGGACACGCCAAGGCTCATGACACGGATGACCGCAGGCGAGTGCTGTACACAACCACGAAACACAGCGTAAGAGAAAGGAGAGAAGATGGCCACGGAGCAAGTCACGCTGCCAAAACCGACTGCATGAGAAATGAGACGCTAACCAGCAGACCACAAATTCCAAACGCCGGCACAAAAGAAATGGGCGGCCCAACTGGGGAACCTACTAACGGTAAGGATTCCTTCCCTCTACACCAAGCTTTTGCTCGAGAAAAAAACCACAAGAAGGGCCACAGTCACGTTCGTACACGTTAGCGTCCAGTTATCTAAAGGGGGACACGGAAGAGGCAGCACTGCATCGGGGGTAAGTAATAAAATAGTCTCATCATGCATCCATGTGTCCCCATTTCGTTTTTTAAAACAGGGACACTGGAGACACAAGGCAAGACACAGTGGGGATGGTCTGTAATGAGGATGGGGCTGTGGGGGGCGCTTAGCAGCAAAAAATATGAAGTTACTGGATGCCTGCATTTCCATTTGCACCAAACCAACAGCTGCGGGAAGAGCAATGCTGGGCCTGTTTGAAAACTCTGTGCATTTCAAAAGACTTTCATGCCTACCTTTTGCTGAAGTGGAAAAGACAGATTGGAACGAGAACTGTGGCAAAGCTAACCCCTGGACCCCGTCCTGTCCCCAGTGACAACCCGTATTACTCAGTAAATGCACCAAATTCAATCTGCCCGTTAGTAAAACGGACTTGTTTTTCTGGGTCCATACCTGGCGTCTTCTTTCATTTGACCTCCCTTAGTTTATGTGAGCACAGAGGCAGCCCTCACCTCACCCCCAGAGCCCGCAGACACCAACTGGGGCCACCATTCTTTGCGCCAGAAGATTTTAGGACCCTACAGCTGCACGGGAAAATCTAACTTCTTGATGCACCAACATCCCCCCACCTGTAAGGATGCCTCGCAGGCTTGCTTTTTGCAGGGTTGGATCATTAAAACGCAGAGCTGCGAGCGACACCGAATGCAAAGCCTAACTGTCTGCAGGCCTGGCAAGCATAGCAACTTTGGGACGGAAGGCACCGGGAAGTCTGCAGGACCAGCACCCAGAAGGATCAGGCTAGGGATTCAGCACCTGCTCTAATCTCTCCCATCACCCCTGCACGGTCCACACGACAAGCCGGAGGCCTTCCCGCACCGCCCTAATTTAGTTGATATTCAGAGAAAAAGGGGGATTCGGGTAAGGGAGCCTGCAAATAAAAAAGAGTGGCGAGAGGACAGCATCAAATGACTCGCCCAAGGTCAAAGCAGGAGGGTTGCAAAGGGGCCGCCGGTGGGCCGGCTCCCGAGGCCGCGTCTCCCGTGCCTCGTTCTGCAACGACCAGGGGTGGGGGGCGAGCAGCTTCGCGGCCCCGGGGCGCAGGGCGCGGGCTGGGGCGCCCCTCGCCGTCCTGCGCGCAAGCCCCGCCGAGCCCTGCAGCCCTGCAGCCCGCCGCCCCCGGGCTCCCGCACGGCCGCGCTCCGCCCGGACCCCCTCCCCCTCCCCCGCCCCGCTCGGGACCCCGGCGCCTAAGTGTGCACACGGCAGGGCCCCGCCCGCGCTCCCGCCCCGCCCCGCCCGCGGCCTCACGCACTAGGGCGCTCCGGACCGGGGCTCCCGCCGCCGCCGCCGCCGCCGCCGCCGCCGCAGGGCCCGGGCCGCCCGGCCTCCCAGCCCCAGCGCCCCCAGGGCAGCGCCAGCCCGAGCAGGCCGCCGACTTCCTCCGCCAGCCCCGCCCCGGCCGCAGCCCCGGGAAGAGCCCGCCGCCGGGGCCTGACGGACCGCCCGCGCGTCCAATCGGAGCGGCAGGCGGAGGGGGCGTGCTGACGGACGGCCGCGGCGGCCAATAGGAACGCGCCTCCCCAGGGGGCGCGGCGGCCGCCGAAGGCCCCGCCCCGTCCGCGCTTCCGCCGGGGCCGAGGCGGCGAGGGAAACTTTCCCAGAGTTCCTCCGAGCTCCCGAGCCCCGGGGGCGGGGGCGGGGCGCACCTGCTGCACCCCCGGTCCGCGCGGCGGGGCTCAGGGGCGCGCCCCCGGGGCGGCGGCCGTGGCGGCGCCCGGAGACCCGCGGCGGCTGCACCGGCTGGTGCAGGCAGGCCGGCTGAGCGCCCTGCGGGAGGAGCTGCGCGCGGGCGGCCCGGGGCGCGCCGGGGACCCCCTGCTGCACTGCGCCGCCCGCCACGGGCACCGGGACGTGCTGGCCTACCTGGTGGAGACCTGGGACCTGGACGTGGAGGCCGCCGACCGCGACTACAAGCGGCCTCTGCACGAGGCTGCGGCGCAGGGCCACCGGGACTGCGTGCGGTACCTGCTGGGCCGGGGCGCGGCGGTGGACTGCCTGAAGAGGGCCGACTGGTAGGTGGCCGGGGTTGCCCCACAGACCACCCCGCTGCGCGCCCCGCTCCTCCGCAGAGCCCCGGATTCCGTGCACCTTGCCCGCCTCGGCACCGCAGCTCGGAGCCTCCCCTGCAGGAGCCTCCCCTGCAGGACGGAGTACGTCCTGCAAACCCTCTTGCGGGGCGGGGGGGGGGGGGGGTGTCTCCATTTCCCATTAAGGAACCGGTAGGGAATGCGATCAGACGATGGATTTTCTGTATTAAGTACAGCTTGAGCCCCGCTGGGCTAAAGGGCGTTGTTTGAACAGGTTGTTTCGGGATCGAGGTTCACAGAAGGTTGCAAAGCAGCGTCCAGGGATCCCCCCCCCCCCGCGCCCAGGCTCCCCCTAAATTACCACCTTACAGAGCTACCGCACAACACCAAGGCTGAGGAGCTGACATTGCTGCAGTGCGTGTGCTTGTTCAGGATTTCACCGCCTATGTGGACACTTGAGCTCAGTGAGTGATGATGCCCCATGTGGTTTTATCACATGGGCAGACGTGCAGAAGCACCTCCACAGACAAGATGCTCGCCCGTAGGATCACACAAACCAACTGCGTTTTGTGAGATCGACCTGGTTTCCAGTACTCACTTCCGGGGGGGCCTCCTAAGGGTCACGAGCATCCTAAGATTCATGACATAATGAAGTTCCTGCCTGCAACGGACACCTGATCTGATAGAAATGAATCACAGCAGGTAGACTTACATTTTAAATAAAGCGCATCTTGCCCACCAGGTTGGGGGAGTCGGCGTGGGCATGTTTTGAGGGCTGCACGTTGGCTATGACTTAGCACAAGACTGATTTTCTTCTGCTGCTGGACCATTCCAAGAGACACATTACCCCATTCATGTATCACAGTAATTCTATGGATAGGGAACTGACCTCTTCCCCCCGCCCCCCCCCCCAAAAACATGAAGCAGACAAAGTTCATCTGAATATGTATTTGGGAGGTATAATTGCAATGAGACTTTTTTGCCCATCCTCACCTTTCTGGCTTTCTTCAATACCTTCCTTGCTTTTCCAATCATCCTGCCTTGTTCAAGATTTATTCCCGCCATGAAGTCCTTCTGGAAGTTTCCAGCCTTCATTTATCTGGGTTTCTCCCTTTTAATTTCTCATTCACTTTCATTATTATATCCCACCCCACCCCCCCAGAAGTGTTGGTTAATTAATTATTATCATGGCAATCTTAGAAGATAGATCCTAGATGCGGCCTTCCAGGTCACCTAGGTATAGTGAGTTCCAGCCGTGTGCCAGACTTGGGTCTGAAACCCAGGAATCAGGAGGTAGATTAGACCTGACCTTGCTTTCCCGGGAGTTATGTCTCCCTCATTTTGCAGATGAGAAACCAGAAGCTCATGAAATTGAAATGACTCATCAAGGATCATATATGAGAAGGATAGAGCCACCTCCCTTGATATTAGCGTAGTTTATTCCCATAATTGTGGACACAAGCCAACTAAGAAACTTACTGTAATCACACTGTTTCATTCGTGTTGCCAACGTGTGCTCCTCATGGCTAGGCAGTGTGTCAGATGTTCTGTTTAGCCCTTTTTCAGCACAATTAATAAACGATTACTGTTTGAAATGAATGGGATAAGTCTTACACAAATATTCAAGACAAACTATGGTTTTAACTGTGTCTCACTTCAGTCCCATACTCTCAACTATTCTCCAGAAGCAAGTTTTGCCTCCTCGGCATTCCCCTCCACACATGCCTACATCCTAGTCACTCTCCTTTTCTTATTCCTCCCAGTGCCTCACTGGAGAGGGTGGGGGACAGAGAAGTTGTTAAAGCAGTTTTCCTGCTTCCCAGACCCCTGAGTCCTCTAGGTGTTCCGTCTCTGCCAAAGACATGGGGTTTTCTGAAGACCTGACCACACGCTTGTAATGTCTCAGCTGCCCTTCCGTCTGACAGTTGTTCTGATTGGCTTTAGGACTCCTTTGATGATGGCTTGCACAAGGAAGAATCTGGAGGTGATCCAGGACCTCGTGGAACATGGCGCCAACCCACTTCTGAAGAACAAAGACGGCTGGAACAGTCTCCACATTGCCAGTCGAGAGGGTGACCCTCTGATCCTCCAGTACTTGCTCACAGTTTGCCCTGCTGCCTGGAAGACAGAGAGCAAAATCGGGAGAACCCCTCTGCACACGGCAGGTATGGCCAGGAGCTCTGCAGGGACGTGTAGCCCGCCCATCTGACCCCGCAGAATGCCTTCTAGTTAGAGTCTAGTAAGAACAGCTTTAGGGTATTTCAGCATATAGTTTGTTTCTAAAACTAATGGAAGTTGGTACGTGTTCTTCTTTCTCGTATTCACTCATTTTCACGGGTATCTGTCCTGTCCTCCCCAGTTTGTTAGAAAGCTGGTTCTGTTCCTCACTGTCTTTGACCTTAGGCAAGGGACACAAACTGTTAAGCAAATCCTCATCAGCAAAATAATGACGGTAATGATGCCCATATCATTATGGTTGTTGTAGAGGTTGTAGAGATTGAGGAACACGATGTATTTAAATCGCTTGGCACAGTGTTTGACATACAGTGAGCACAGAACAACTGGGTGCAGCTATTTTCAGGATCACTTTTATGTTACTGTTATACACAGGAAAAAAAGATGATATGTCCACGTAGCCTCAACAATACCACAGTGCTAAGCCATTTAAATAAATATAGGTACTTATAATTAAGTACCTGTGCCTGAGTGCCTTTGACTTATCTAGTGATAATGCAGTGGACTACAACTGAGTAATTATCCTTAAATCTGAATCGTCTATTTGTAGATTATTTTAAATGAGTGAAAAGCAAAAAGTGCTGTGATGTAAGACAACACAGATATTAAAGACCTCAAGAGTCCAGATCAAGAAATTTTTTTAAAATGACCTTTAGCCTTCTGGATGATTCATTGAATTAGGATACAGGGCCTTAGTTTCTCAAAACGTCAATACCTGTGACATGATTCAGTTTAGGAAATATGCATACAATTATTACAGGTACTGAGAGCAGCTAGGAACCAAGGACTTCTTTTTAAAACTTGACGAGTGGTAGAAAAACTTTCCTCTGCTTTGAATTGTTTGCCTAGCTCCCCTAGAAACCATCAGCACCTAGCCATTCCCAGAAAATAGTGGAGAACAGAGAGCTGAAATCTTTATTGAGTGTCATTCTCTTTAGTAGGAGAATTACATTCCTGCCCACTTTGTCATGGATCATTATTAATATGTTTTGCATTTCCTGGGCAAAACCTGGCCAGCCCTAAGGATTTGCAGCACAAGAATGAAGAGAAAGTTTAGGACTGAGAATTTGCCATGGAAGTGCTCACAAAGACCAGATAATCGAGTGTTGGCTAAGTGCCTATTAAGTGAAAAGTGAAAACATCATCGTTACCACTTATCCAGCTAAATTTTTATTTTTCTAGGATGGTAACAGTGTCCCTAATTTAATTGCCACCTCCCGTAAGCTCTAGCTAAAGGATGGGGAAGAGAGAAGAGGAAAGAAGAGTTTTATACCTGCACTAAAAAGCTCTCTCAATTGTCTTCTCCCAGCAATGCATGGCTGTTTAGAGGCAGTAAAGGTGCTTCTACAGAGGTAAGAACAAAAGAGCAAATGGAGGAAAAGATTCACTAATTGTGACAGTATCGATGCTATAGAAAAAGCTCAGAAAAAACTGCTTAGAAAGAAACCAAAGTACCAAAAGAGAAATGAAGAAAGGACATAGCTCAAAGAGTATAAAACAAAAATCACTAAGTAACATGAGAGAGAAAAAAAACCACCCGTGTTATCTGTTCATTCAGCAAGCATTCATATATTCAGTGTGTCAGCACTCACTAAGCGTTGTAGCAGATGCACGGGCTACAACAGAAGCCCGCCAGCTTGGGTCCCCTCCTGGAACTCACAGCCTGGCAGACAGGACTCACTGTTCACATCCTGCGAGTCTGAGGAGTCCAAGGAATTGCAGGATCCCCCCAGGAACACATGCCAGGAAGACCCAACTTGATGGGGAGTGAGGCATCTTGGCCCCTAAGATACTCGAGCTAGGACATGAATGAGGCTGAAAGCAGGAGGCGGGGCAGCATTCCAGACAGAGGTAACAGCCCCCAGGAATGCTCAGAGCCAGGAGAAAGCAGGGTGCTTGGTAAAGTGAAAAGTTGAGTGCGTGCTGGAGCCTTAGAAGTGATGGGGAGAACAGTGTGCAATGAGGAAGGCCAGACTTAGGGAGGACACTGAACTATGTGAGGACTTCAAGTTTTCTTCTTAGGTTATCAGATGCCATTGAAGGGTTTTAGGCAGAGCGGAGGGTGGACAGTACTAAGAAACTTGCATTTTTCAGAGATCCTCTGGTTGGAAAATAGCGGATGGATTGGGGTAGGGGGGCAGCAGGGGTGAGTGCCGTGAACACTAGGAGGCCGTTGCAGTTAAACAAGAAAGAAAGAACGATAGTTGGACTAAAACGCTGCTGGTAGGGGTGAAGAGGAGCACTTGGAGATACTTAAGTGGAATCAATAGACCTAGGTGAATAATTTGAACAAGAGAATGAGGGAGTAGAATCAAGGATGACAGGTTTCTTGCTGAAACAACTGGTGATGGTGACGGTGCCATTTACTGAGACAGAGAACACTGGTGGAGGAGCAGCTTTGCCAGGAAGACGATAATTTCACTTTGGGACGTGCTGAGTTGCTTGTACCTGGGAGGCATCCGAGCAGAGCTGTCGAGTGGCCAACTACAGACAGATCTGAAGCCTACAGGAAGGGGTGTGAGCTGAGAAACAAACATGGGCATCATCGACATAGTAATGATGCCTGAATTCATGAGCGTGGGAGAGATTACCTGAGCAGATACTGAATAGTAAGGGGAGAATAGGGCTCTAGGCAGCGCTGCGAGGGAGCAAAGGCCCATCTGTAGATGAGGAGAGAAGAGAGGGCTCTGTGAGGTCGTGTCAAAGCTGTAATTTGAAGTGAAGAAGGGAGAACCAGTGTTCCAAGCAGAGGGGATCAGCAAAGAGCTGGACAGCTGCAGGAGAAGATCATGAGCCAGAGGAGGGTAGGACACGCAGGACCATAATGGAGTAGAGGGAGGGCCAAGGAGGTAGGACGGATGGGACCCCGAAGGGAAGGACAGGAGACAAGACAAACGTTGGCCGGGAAGGAACAGAAGAAGGCAGATGAGGTAGGAGGCAGACAGGAAGACGGGAGGGACAGAAGCAGACAGGATAATGGGAAGAGGAGGAGTGATAGAAGGAGGGAGATCCAACCTTAGGAGGAGAGGAGAACCAGGAAGACGCCAGGAACGGAAGGAGGTCACACCGGAGGCTGAATTAGGAAAAAGAACAGGAACAGAAGGATAGGACAGCAAAGCTAGTGGGAAAAGAAAAAGGCAGGATGGAGATGGAAGTGGGCAGGTGGATGGGAGGCCTGAGAAGCAGGTGGGAGGGGCAGGCCCGGGAAGGCGGCGGGTGGCCCCGGGGGAGGCAGGGAAGTGAGGAGATAGCACGTTCTCCTGACGCCCGGGTCCTGAGGGTTTCCCCTCTGGGTGGGAGATAGAGGCTTGGAGCAGGAGTGGTCCTACCTACCCAGGGTGCCTGAGGGAGAGTAGTCTCGTGGAATTGAGATTTTTGGTAACGGGCTGGTGACGGGGGAGAGACGGGAGTGAGGAAGGGTTTAGGGGACAAGGACCCCATCAGACCTGCTGCTCTGGGTTGGTGCCGCAGGTGCCAGTACGAAGCCGACTGCAGAGACAGGTGCGGCTGCACACCCTTCATGGACGCCGTTCAGTGCGGCCACGTCGACGTAGCCAGGCTGCTGCTCAAGCAACACAAGGTATAGGGTCTCAGGCCAGGGAGCACATCCAATCCTAGGTTTGAATCCCAGCCCCACCTCAATGCCGAATGCGGTCAGTGTCGCAGTGGGCGAGGGGGAGGCAGACGTCCTTGTTCAGGTGTGGGGGACCCTGCGAGGAGCAGTTGGAGGAGGAGAATCCAGACGGCTGACTGCCACTGAGGGTGCCGTGCTTGACCAGAGAGCCCTGGAAGTCTGAGGCACGTAGCACAGCTCCGTGCTCCTCACTTGGGGCCTCCTGTCCCCCCCCACCCACCCGCAGGCTTGCTGGGCCGCGCGGGACGCCCTGGGCGCTCAGGCCATCCACAAGGCGGCCGTCACCGGGCAGGACCAGGCTCTCTGCTTCCTGGTCTCGGAGCTGGGTGCTGACGTGGACGCAAGGACAGAGCCCACCCGCCTGGCACCGCTGCATTTCGCTGCTAAGGTTGGTCTCTCTATCACCACAGGGACAAGCCTGGGATGTGGTCATGGTCCTGGAACCTGGGTCCCCTCAATGGAGACCTGCCTTGATCCTTATGATGCCTGCGCATTAGTTCCTGCCAGCCTTTATTCCATGTTCAGGAATAATGTTGTTTGCAATCATAAGAACCCCCCATGTGGAGTCCTGCTGCCTTGTCCTTACACTGGATTCCAGAAGTTACCGTGTGAGTGGCAGAGGCTTTCCACGTACAAGCCACTGCAGGCCTGCAGAAGGTGCTCACCAGAAAGTCGCTGCTTACTCCCCTGTTTGAGGCGTTAGGAGTATTTTGCAGGTTATCTTCAGCCTCACTGGCTACCTGCCTCCACTGGCTTTTCCAGCAGCAGCAGGAATAATTGTTTCCTTGTGAAGGGGCTCTGCTGCCTGCCTCCCCCAGGAAGGCAGTGGAGAGAGGAGGGTGGCCGAGGCCATGGCGCTGATGGATGGGACTTGGAGCCGCGATCCTGCCTGGCTCAATACTTGAGGAGCAGCCAGCTGGCCAGGGAGCCTGTCAGGTGCTTGGTGAACAGTGACACACACTGTGATGAGCGTCCAGGACAGGTCGCCATCTCCCACTGTGTATCTTTGCTCTGAAGTTCCAGCAAAGACATATTTGCTGGGAGAGATTCTGGAACTGTGTGTTCCGTGTGAATCAGGACACATGCCCCAGACTGCTGTAGTAGGTAATTTGGCCTCCAGAGTAGATTCTCTGTTTTGATGACCAAATGTCACCAAAAGCCACATTTAGCATCATACGGGCCCTCGAACCTTAGAGCCATGCGAGTTTTCCTCCAGGTGTGAAAATTCAGTGTTAGCATGAATATCTTAGAAAAAGTACCTGATGTGCACTAGTTTGCATTTAAAGGCTTGTCCTTGTCGTCACCCGGTAACATGTATTTCAACCCTCAGGAAGGACACGTGAGCACAATCCAGGTGCTCCTATCCTTGGGTGCCGACATCAACTCCAAAGACGAAAGGGACCGATCAGGTACGGCTTCGTGTCTCACACGCCTGGGCAGTTACTGGGCACGGATGCGCACAGTACACAATCCTTGATGTTAGAACCACTGGTTTTCATGCTATTGCTCTAGTAGCTCGACACCTTTCTTTGAAACAACATGTTTGCAGAGCTCTGGAAATGTGTCTGTGACCATGGCAATGGCGGGCCTGCCACTTGTCACCGCTGTTCTGACTACTTTGTACCACGATCAATCAGTCATGCTCACTCTTAGAAGCACTTTCTAAATCCACCTCACTGCCAGCTGCTCCACGTTCAGATTCTTCATAGGTCGTCTCTCTTTGGAGTGTATTTGAAAACTATAATCACTGGGACGCCCGCGGGGCTCAGTGGTTGAGCATCTGCCTTCAGCTCGGGTCGTGATCCCAGGGTCCCGGGATCGAGTCCCACATCATGCTCCCTGCATGGAGCCTGCTTCTCCCTCTGCCTGTGTCTCTCATGCATAAATAATCTTTAAAAAAAAAAAAAAGAAAAGAAAAGAAAACTGTAATTACTGTAAGTTTTTTTTAAAGATTTATTTCCAAGAGGTGGGTGGGGCAGAGGGAGAAGCAGACTCCCCACTGAGCAGGTAGCCCCATACAGGGCTCGAACCCAGGACGCCGGGATCATGACCTGAGCTGAAACTAACATTTAGATGCTTAACTGACAGAGCCACCCAGGCAGCCCTCTATAATTTTTTTAAACTTGAGGCCCAGGAAGATATCTTCAGAGCTAATTCTTCAGACTTGAGTTGAATAAGCCCTCCTATGAACCTTCTGTGCACCCACGGCCGCCTTGCAAGCTTCCCCGTGATGCTTAGAAACTCCTGCTGTGGCCGCAAAGGATGGTCACCAAGTCCAGGACACAGGACTTTGTCCCCAGAACGCAAGATCCTAGGGCTAGCGGCACCAGGAACCTTGAGTGCTAGTTTTCAAAGTGCTAGTTTTCTTCTTTTCATCTGGTCAAACTTTGAAGAAATTGGTTTCTGTGTACTTGCTTCATTGCTTTTGATAGAAATCTCTTAAATTCTCTAATTGGTTGCTATTTTTAAAACCATCTCGAACCCAGTCAGGTTAAAAGGGGAAATGCTCTGATCCCGTAGAGGCAAGAGCACAGGGCCAAATCAGGGAAGTATAAAATCCGCGTAATGGAAGGAGTCTTGTTATTGGGAGCAGCCACTGGCCAGGCAGGCATCACTGCAGGGTCCTGCTCCAAGTCCATGTGGCTTCTGTCCCCACACAGCCCTGCACCTGGCCTGTGCGGGCCAGCACGCTGCCTGCGTGGAGCTCCTCCTGCGGTCCGGGCTGCGCGACTCTCCCGACGACTCGGGCGCCCTGGCCAGGCAGCTCACCCACAGCGCGGACATCCTTCGGTGCTTCGACCACCATGCCACATCCTGAGGACGCACAACCACATGCACGGTGACCCGCTCCTGCTCCTTCCGTCGCTGGGGTCCCCAGCCTGCGGCCCCTCTCTGCCAAGACCCCAGGCCCTGAGGGCTCCAGGCTCTGTGACCCGCATGCGGGCAGATGGGAAGCACTTGGGGTCTTTCCATGATCCAGAGTCTGCCTCTCCTGCCCTTTACCTGAAATTGAGGGATGTTCATGAAGTCAGTGTCAGAGCCCTGAGAGAAGCATGTGATGCGCATAAACATAACAGAGAACGTGTTTTATGAGGAACGTTATGGGGAAAGGCAGTGGCAATACTGAACCATACAAGAGATTGCTGTTAGTTTGAGCTGCAAACACAACTGACCTGCTGCTTCCTTCCTTCTTGGGCTGCTTCTTGGCCGTTGCAGTGGTTTCACCTTGGGTTTTGTAGCCAGGAAGGAGAGGCCTGCACAAGCGTTTGCACGGAAATAATGGAAATATTTGTGCATTCTAAGCGCTACTAGTTAAGCCAGAACATTTTAATCTCAAGGTTATTTTTACTTAATGGTTCTGTGTTGGCTTCCTTCAGATAATAAACACATCTAAAAAATGCAGCTGAGATCTTTTCTAGACTTTTCTATCACCTCGGTCAAAAAAGGGACTTTATTCTTAAAACCCACACATCCTGTTTCCTGTCCCAAGCCACCTGCCCACCAGAGCCCGTGGGCGTTGAGGATACTTGACGTCGTAACTCCAAAAATTCTGTAGCACTTTAGACAGATTGAAGGGAGGCTGCGTCCTCAGGCATTCAGCTTCTTTTCCTTTTTCCTTTTGGGGGGAAGGGATGAAGATCATTTTCTCTGAGTTGCAAAGAGTAATTAGTCCAGGTCAGTCCTAGGAAATCACACGCGTCCGGCACAGCCAGACTGGATCCTCCTGCTGGTCGTGAACCAGTCAGGACTTACTGCAGCCCTGCTGGGTCTGAGCGTCCTGCTGGGCCAGGGAAGGAGTAGGACTTCCCGGTTCTTTGTCATCCCAGGTGGCATGGGCTGCTTCCTAGTCCAAACCACCAGCACCCGCTGGTGCTGTCATCCTGGGATCTCGAAGTGGTACCTCTTGTAATGGGTACCTGTTGGAGCTTTGGTTCCTGCTGCTTTTGAAGAGATGCCCCTGTGTCACTGCCCCTTGGGTCTGAGGATGGTCCTGTTACCTGCGGGGGGACGGAAGGGCAGGTGTGGCACTGGCCGCCTCCCCTCTGTACACCCATGACGTGGCTCCTGATTTACAGGAGCTCCACAGGGGGTCCCTGTGCATCTGCACCCTCACATTTGCTGCATAAGCCAGCAGCAGACTGTGGGGTATGAGGCTGCACTTTTACTTCCCACGTGGTCCTGCCTTTGTGCCAGTGGTGTAGACCGTGGCTGCTGAAGCTTCCCGAGGACCAGGGATGACGGTGTGGATGCCACTGGTGTTAACTATGGCACAGGTGGGGGGACGGTCCAGGAAGTCTGCCCATGGGGTCACTGCTAGCAGTGACTCATGCCCTCACTTCCTAATTGTGGGTGCTTGACTTGCCTTCCAGGAAGTCCTCGCCAGGCCACCTGATCTAAAACTTCATCCCCTCCTCTAAGATTTTGGGCCTCCTGTCCTTGCTCTCCCCTTGTTAGTACATAAACCTCCACCGATGCACCACACGTGTTGTCATGTGCTTCTTTTACGGCGTGTCCCCTCCACTGGAGCGGGAGCTCAGGGCCGGGACTTTGTCTCCCTAGTTCACTCGCTGTCTCCGCAGCCCAGACGGTGCCTGGCACGAAGCGGGGTTTAAATTATTACGTGACAGATGAGCATGGTGGCTCGTGCTTCTTGAACAGGTACCGTGTCCCAGCTGTGGTGCTGGGTGCCTTGCCCACGTGGTCTCTCTTTGTCCCCCCTGTTCTGACTCCACTCTGGGCACCGTTTCTGTTCCAGACGTCTGTAGCCAGTACCCCCAGCTCACACATGCAGGCCCCTCGCTGCTGCTCTGCAGGGTAACAAGGGCCTTGCTGACCAAGCAAGCAGCTTGTGTGCAGCCTTCACGTTACTGATCCTTTCACCTTGGTATGACTTGGTCTGAATCCCTTCTGCCTCCCGGAATCCTCCTCCACCCGGCGGATAGCGCCCACCCGGGTTTCCCGGACATTTCTGTCTCTGTGTCCACCGTGAGCACCTGCTTGAAGGCCTGTCCTCAAAAGCTGGTGTGCCCCTGCTTGTGTCTCCTCGCTCCACGTGTGCTCCCCAGCCATCTCGCCCCTGTAAGCCTGGTCCCCTGCTGCCTGGGCCTTCCAGCCCGTCCCACACTCACTGTGTCCTAAACCTGGCTTTCTCCGTGAGCTGCTTACACTTGAACCCAGTTGGCCACCACGGTGAGGTCTGCAGTTCACCATGACTCCCGGGTTCAAGCCCTCTGGACATCATCCAGACCACGGTGGTGTGGGCCTCCTAACTGTGCCCTCCGCCACCCCGTCCCCCCACAGCTGTCCCAGAGCTCTCTCCCCAGTGACCAGGACGCTGACGACTCACGTGTTTCCCCTCCCACCTCCACGAGGGCTGCTAGCTGGTCCTGCAGACATCCCTGACCCACAGTGAAGGTCTGCTCCTAAGACTAATCAGGGCAGAAGCCTCTGGAAGGAGATAGAAATAGGGAAGAATTCATCGTTTGAAAATAGCTATGGCCTAATGTATATTACTAGAAAAAATATGCAAGAAAATATTCAGGAGATGGGGGTATGGGGTCACTGGGTAACGGGGCATTAAGAAGGGCACGCGATGTGATGAGCACTGGGTGTGATGTCAGACTGATGAGTCACTGATCTCTACCTCTGAAATCAATAATACATTTTATGTTAATTAATTGAATTTTTTAAAAAGTTATTTTTTAAGATTTTATTTATTTACTCATGAGAGACACACACAGAGAGAGAGAGAGGCAGAGACACAGGCAGAGGGAGAAGCAGGCTCCATGCAGGGAGCCCAACGCAGGACTCGATCCCGGGTCTCCAGGATCATGCCCTGGGTTGAAGGCAGGCACTAAACTGCTGAGCCACCCAGGGATCCAAAAAAAAAAAAAAAGGTTTTATTTAGTTGAGAAAAAGACCGTGAGCTGGTGGGGAGAGGCAGAGAGAAAACCAGAAGCAGACTCCCCGCTGAGCAGGGAGCCCGATTCTGGGCTCCATCCCAGGACCCCGGGATCATGACCTAAGCCAAAGTCAGACTCTTAACCAACTGAGCCACCCCAGGTGCCCCTAAAAAAAATTTTTTTTAAAGCCAAAAATATTCACAAGACAAAAAGGAGATCTTTCTTTTTTAATTTATTTTTTATTGGTGTTCAATTTACTAACATACAGAATAACCCCCAGTGCCCGTCACCCATTCACTCCCACCCCCCGCCCTCCTCCCCTTCCACCACCCCTAGTTCGTTTCCCAGAGTTAGCAGTCTTTACGTTCTGTCTCCCTTTCTGATATTTCCCACACATTTCTTCTCCCTTCCCTTATATTCCCTTTCACTATTATTTATATTCCCCAAATGAATGAGACCATATAATGTTTGTCCTTCTCCGACTGACTTACTTCACTCAGCATAATACACTCCAGTTCCATCCACGTTGAAGCAAATGGTGGGTATTTGTCATTTCTAATGGCTGAGGAATATTCCACTGTATACATAAACCACATCTTCTTTATCCATCATCTTTCGTTGGACACCGAGGCTCCTTCCACAGTTTGGCTACTGTGGACATTGCTGCTAGAAACATCGGGGTGCAGGTGTCCCGGCGTTTCACTGCATCTGTATCTTTGGGGTAAATCCCCAGCAGTGCAATTGCTGGGTCGTAGGGCAGGTCTATTTTTAACTCTTTGAGGAACCTCCACACAGTTTTCCAGAGTGGCTGCACCAGTTCACATTCCCACCAACAGTGTAAGAGGGTTCACACTTCTATCAAGGTAGGAAGACGGGGAAAAAGGAAATAAAGAAACAAAGGCATCCAAGGGGGAAGGGCCCCGCGAGGATACAAAAAGGAGATCTTAAAACAGAAAGGAAATTACACAAGTCGGGTCAAAGAGAACTCCCGGAAGGGAGCTCAGGTGAGGAGGAGGGGCAGGTGCGGGTTGTGACCCACACACACTACAGGACACCGCCAGCAGGGGGCAGACCCGAAGGCTGGCGGCGGGGCCACACCAGCTTTCAAGGCTCTAAAATGTACAAAATGCTGAAGGCAGAAGAGAAATCACCTATTTCCCACAACCCAGAAATAACCACTCTTGTTTCCTCCTGGCCTTTAAGTGTACGTGTTGGAGGTGACCCCGGGCACGCTGTCCCCGGACGTTATGTCGAAAGCATATCCTAACGCTCTGCAAACCTTTGTGCACTTTTAGTTTAATCACTGTCTAATGCCTCTCGATGTTGCTGCCCATCTTTATTCCCTGATGGTGTTATTTTTGTTTTGTTTTGTTTTGTTAAGAGAAGACCTAGGAGGACGTCATTGGACTGGACTGTAGGCAGAGGCAGGGGTGTAGGAACTGAAAGAGACTCGGGTCTGATCCCAGGTCAGGGCTGCATGGGGCTGGGAGACAGTGTGGACAGGGGATGGAGGGGCCGAGGGACTGCAGGGACGGGGCATGGAGGGGCCGCGGGGTCATAGGGCCCAAGGGACAGCGGGAACAGGGGATGGAGGAGCTGTGGGGTCATCGGGGCCGAGGGACGGCGGGGACGAGAGATGGAGGGGCCGCGGGGTCATACGGGCCTGGGGATCATAGGGCCTGAGGGAGGGCAGGAACGGGGGATGGAGGGGCTGTGGGGTCATAGGGGCCGGGGGACAGTGGGGACGGAGATCTAGGGGCCATGGGGTCATAGGGGCCGAAGGACAGCAGGGACAGGGCATGGAGGGGCCGAGGGGTCATAGGGGCCGAGGGACAGTGGGGACGGGCATGGAGGGGCCATGGGGTCATAGGGCCTGAGGGACGGCGGGAACGGGCATGGAGGAGCCATGGGGTCATAGGACCCGAGGGACAGTGGGGACGGGCATACAGGGGCCGTGGGGTCTTAGGACAGCAGGGCTGGGAGACAGTGGGGACGAGGGCCACAGGATGGCAGGGATGGGGACTGCTGGGCCTGAGTGGGCCTGCATACTTGGAGGTGCTGAGTGCTGAAAAGAAAGGAAAGGTAGGAAGACCGGTGGACAGGATAGATTTTCTCAGAGAGGGTGAGACCCTCGAGTTTCAGCCTCAGATAGGGCCGAGTTGGGGGAGAAAGTTGAAGCCCAGAGAGATGAAGGCTCATTGGTAGAGCCGGCCTCTGCGGCAGGTCAGGAGGGAGGGGAAGTAGGGCCCAAAGCCCCCCGGGAGGGCGGCCAGGGAGACTCCAGGATGCAGAGATGCACACGAGAAGGAAGACAGGTTTCCGGCACAACCCGCATGCATCTCATTTAATGTCAGGCAGGCATGGGGTTGGTGGAACACATATGTTAACGTTAACCTACATTTGGGGTCTTTACTGACTTTTTAAAACTGCTTTCCTGAGTCAGCAGGGGTGTGGAGGACGCCAGGCCCCACGTAGGGGGTGATGTGATGTAGGGGGAGATGCGGCCCAAGTGAGGGCCCAGCTGTCGCGGGAAGGACTGTGCGTGATGGAGGCCCATCACAGAGCCCTTCCAGATTCTTCGTTCCTCTGACATCCCTGAGAAGAGCCGTGGGGGAGGCTCACGGTCTGAGCCTCTGGTGCGCGCTCATCTCCTCATCCTGCCCCGTCTCTGAAGGGCTGATGTGACCCTCAGGTCGGACCTGCGGTGTGAGAGCTCTCACCACGGAGCAATGCAGCAGGGCATTGGCTGAGGCTCATCGTCCTGCCTTTCCAGCCCACGGTCAGCTGCTCGGGCTCAGGTGTGGAGCAAGCGCAAAGGTAGGTTTCCTCAAGGTGGGGTGAGTGGAGCTAAGGATTATTCAGTACAACATCTAGTGTATGTGTACACCCCAAACCTAAGTCAATACCCCACACCTGCCTGGCCTCAGAGAGAAGGCCCCCCCACGCCCGGCTCTGCACACAGTGGTTAAGGGCCTGGCGCACACCTCCAAGCTCATTCCTTCATCTGCACAATGAGGCAATAACCTGCCTACAATGGAGTTTCCACATGTAACCCACTTAGCACTCGCCAGGCACACGAAGAACAGGAAATGTCAGTAGTCCTCAAAGGCCGGAGAGTCCGTGTGAGCTCCTGGAGTGACCCGTCCTTCAGGGCCTCAGAGCCTTCACACCTCTTTCAGATTTCCTGCATCTCTTCCCTGTCTTCGCTTTGCACTTTCCAGCACCGACCACGTAGCCTGCCGTGTGTAGGAGCTGTGTGTGCCCTGGTTGAGCTGCCAACATGCAGCCCTGGGGTATTTCTTGCTCAAAAACCCCAGAAGCACTGCGCCCAGTGCCTGGCCCGTGTCACATCTTCAAGGAACTGTTTGTGGATTTGAAAGAAGCTTATATGACGTAACACTCGTGCATCTTATTTGATTTTCAACGGGTTTTTATGATAATTAGTAATCATCTTCCTTTGGTGAAAAAGAATTCAAACGATGCAAATAAAAATCCTGTCCCCAGCCTGTTCACTGACCTGAAGTAACTGCTGTTGGGGGCTTTCCAACCAGAGGCAGACACAGAGGGCTTCTGGTTACCTAATAGGATCCTGTCATACTTACTCTTGTGCAAGCTTCATAACATACCAGCGCACTCCAGACGGCGATTCTCATTAGTCCTTGCAGCCCGGCGTCTCGAGAACGTCTTCCCACTGCCTCATTCACATGGTCCATAATCTGTCGACAGACATTCGGGAGGTTCCTAAGGTCTTGAGAATCCTTGTCGTAAACAGCAGCACGGTCAACACGTATCTCTCTGTCCTTCTGAATGCAACTGGAGGACAAATTCCTAGACGTGGATCAAAGGCGACGTTGTAAATGTGTGTCACTGGCCATAGCCCGCGTGCAGAGCATAGCGCGCGTTCCAGCATAAGTAAGTAGAGATTTATTGCAGGGTGTGGGCTGGCGCGCAGCACTGTTGCAATAGCTCAGAGACAAGTTCTGGTAGATTCTTGAGGAACCACGTCCAGAGCCGTGCTGCAGACCTGGGCCTGGAAAGGAAGTGCTGCCTTTCTCGACAGGCGAGTCTCTGCTCGCTGGCTTGCTGCCCCTCACCTTCCAGCTCCAGAGGTGTGCCGTGTTGGCTGCGGTCGGGACGGGGAAACTGTCAGAGGCCTTCTTGGAAAACAGTCAATGACAAAGCTTACAACAACTATGAATTATTTCTCAGAATCCACAGGTGGGGACCCTGAGTGGCTCAGTCACATAAGCATCTGACCCTTGGTTTGTGCTCAGGTTGTGATCCCAGGGTCATGAGATGCAGCCCCTGCCCGGCTCCAAGCTCAGTGGGGAGTCTGCTTAGAATTCTCTCTCTGCCTCTCCCTCTGCCCCTCCCCACCTCACCCCCTGCTCGCATGCACACTCTCTTTCTCTCTCTCAAGTGTAGAAAAAAAAAATTCTGCAGTTCACCCGAGTGGTTTTGCTGATGCTGGCTGAACTCAGCTGCTAGCTGGGTTCACTCGTGTGTCTGGGGTCAGCGTCCGGGTCACTCCAGCTGGCTGGTGTGGGGTGGAGTTGGCTCTGCTCTACTGTGTGGCTCTTCCTCAGGCAAGCCTGGGCTCATTTTCATGACCGTGGCAGAGATCCAAGAGAGGAAAGAGGACTCAGTGCTTTTGTCATGTCTGCTCTGTTGGTGCAGACACCCCCGTCGCACTCGCCGAGGCAGGTCCCATGGCCAGGCGGCCGAGCGCAGCATCGTCATAAGAGCCCACCACCCCGCCCGTGATACAGGCAGTTGATAGGGACCATCTATAAAGTCAACCTCTTGCTTTGTCTTTTGTCTGTTGTTCTGTTCCTCTTGTTGATTTGTAAGAGTCCTTTTTATATTAAGTAGCATCACAAAATTCAGATAGTAAGAACAAGATGTGGGGAATATGTTTATAAGTGAAAGAAAAAACAAAACAAGCGGCAACATTGCTGAAGTGATGTCTGAAAAACAACATTTCTCAAGATGCAGACACAGGGAGGCTCGGCTCGCTGGGTGATTGGCCGGGGCGGGGGTGGGGGGGTGGGGGGCGGGGTGGCACAGCTGGGATGAGAGGCAGCACCAGGAGCCTGGAAGCAACCCCCAGAGTTCTAGAGCTTTCGTCTCTGCGGCCCATATTTTCCCTGTTTTCTGAAAATCCACAATCACCAAAGATTCAGATGGACATGGAAGGCTGTGGTGCAAATTCCAGCTGGAGGTTTGCGCTCCCCCCTGGGTTCGGAGCCCCGGGTCTCACAGTCTTCCCTCCCCAGCTGATAGGAACTGCTCTATAAGTAGAGAAAAATGCTCCAAATGCAAAGAAAGAGGGACATCAGCACTGTTGGTGTGGATACTACATTCTCACAACCCCCACATCCCTGACCTGTCATGCACGCACACGCTCTGGAAAAGGTCAGCCAAAACATTTTCACGTGTCATGGCTCCTTCTCAGACCTTCCATTGTCCTCTATTCACACCCCATGGGTTGCCTACCCCAGTTAGGATAGAAACTCTCCAAGCAGAGCGAACCTAAGCCCCAAGTTACGGCAACATAAACACAAGCTAATTTCTCTCCTTAGGTAGAGCCTGGGCAAAACCAACGTCGGCTGAGTCAGGTCAGTCCAGACCCACAGCGTCGGTGACCCAGGTCCACCCTTCTTGTAGTTGTGCCATCCTGAGCAGGTGGCCCTTGTGTGGGGTCCAGGCCAGCCCACCAACCTGTGAAGGAGACAAGGACGAAGGGAGGTCATGTGCCCTTTCTTAAGGTGGCTTGTGTGACATTTCCATCCATGCCCCACGGGCCGCAGCTCAACCACATGAGCGCTAGAGGAAAACTGACGTTGGGGGACCGTTAGGGTCTCTGCACTTGGCAATATTCCTTCTCCTAACTGGGACTGAGTAATGCCTGTCTTTCCTGCAAGACGGTGGAAGCCACGACGCCAACGCCCCCACCTATCTCGTGTGTGCTGTGGCACGGGCCCTCCGCAAATACGTGTTCAGTGAGCAAATGGTATGGGCGAGTGCTAGACAAAGAATCTGTCTCCATGCTCAAGACTCTAAAATCCGGGGGCACCTGGGTGGCTCAGCGGTTGAGCATCTATCTGCCTTTGGCTCCGGGCGTGCTCCCAGGGTCCTGGGATCAAGTCCCACCCACATCGGGCTCCCCATAGGGAGCCTGCTTCTCTCTCTGCCTGTGTCTCTGCCTCTCTCTGGATCTCTTATGAATAAATAATAAAATCTAAAAAAAAAAAAAAAAAAAAAAAAAAAAAAAAAAAAAAAAAAACCTCAAAAATCCAAAAAGAGAGCAAGCCTGGGGGCGTCTGGGAGGTGCATTCGGCTAAGCGACCAAGTGGCCAACTCTTGATTTTGGCTCCGGTCATGACCTCAGGTTCGTGGGATGGAGCCCCGCACTGGAGTCAACTGGAGACCCTCTCTTTCTCTCCCTCTGCCCCTTCTGCCCCATTCACATGGGTGCACTCTCTCTCAAAATAAATAAAATCTTTAAAAAAAAAAGGCTTTATTTATTTATTCATGAAAGACACAGAGAGAGAGAGAGAGAGAGAGGCAGAGACAAAGGCAGAGGGAGAAGCAGGCTTCTCGCAGGAAGACTCGATCCCAGGACTGGAAGGTGGGGGAGTAAGGTTTGTGGAGATGATGGGGAAAGCTGTCTGAGCAGGATCCACAGCAAGGATGTGATAGAATGAGATCCGGGTTGCCAGATGAGATGCAGGTAAATTTGAATTTCAGATAAATGAGTTATCATTCAGTATATGTATGTCCCAAGGATGGCACAGACCACACTCATCCTAAAAATGGTATTTGTTGTTTGTGTGAAATTCAAATTTAACTGGGCATCTGTGTTTTCACGCGCAGGGTCTGGCAACCCTCAATGAAATGCTAATTCATGTGTCAACTTGGCCTCTTTCTCTAAAGGGGGAAAACAATGTGCCCTTTAATTTGTTCTGTTGAACTCGATTTGTTAGCTGAACTCGGAAAAAAAAACATGAAGTGAGCTGAATTTGGAGCCCAGCCTCTCGACCATTGCCGAAATAATCAACCTCAAAATCTCAGAAGCTTAACAGAAGAAAGGTGTGTTTCTTGGTTATGGAAGGTTCTGACTCGGATGTTCTTGGCACCTGTCCCCACCCCCACCCCCCACCCCTCCCCTAAGCAGTGGAGCCACCTCCTGGAGTCCTTGGCTTGTGGTCTCAAAGCCGGGAAGGGGCAACCCCACAGGTCACACGGCTCTCCCACGGGCAGGCTTGCGAATGACCTCTTGGCAGCAGCAAAACCAGACAGGTGGCTCCACCCAGATGCACAGAGGCCCAGGAGAAGTCCCCTTCCTGTGTGCCCTGAGCTCACCACCGCCCGGCCAGGAGCCAGTGGAAGGGACGAAGGCTTGGGCACCCCAGGACGCCGCTTACATCCCAGCCCTGCCTTCCTCCGTCCGCGAGACTGGGCGCCACAGTCCTCGGTGGGCTCACTTGGAGAGAGCCTACAGGACCGACCCAGCACGCCGCCTGGCATGCAGAGCGAGCGACGGGCCGGTGCTATAGCATCGTTGCTTCATTTGTAGCCTGTTCAAAGTGCCTCCGTGGCCTGGTGGGTGGTGGTGGTTTCCCAGTAATAACCCAGTAGTATCAAAGATTTTCATATCTTAAATTCTTATTTTTTTTTAAAGATTTCATTTATTTATTGGACAGAGACAGAGAGAGCGCGCACACAAGCAGGGAGAGAGGGAGAGGGAGAAGCAGACTCCCCGCTGAGCAGGAAGCCCGACTCAGGACCCTGAGATCACGCCCTGAGCCGAAGGCAGGTGCTTCACCAACTGAGCCACCCAGATGCCCCCATATCTTAAATCTTTAAATCTAAGAAACCATCCAATCGAGTTGAGGTTCAATCAAGTTTAGTGACTCGGCTGAGCTCACACAACCACGTGTCTCTAAATACAGCCAGCTCCGTGCCCTCCAAGTAACGAGTGTCCACAGTGTCCCCCCGGGGCGTTTCCACGTGAAGGGGTGAAGGGGACAGGCTGCATTTGCTGCTCTTTCCAGATAGTCGGGAGGGTCTGCTGCCTTCCCTCTCAGGTATCAGATCTGGGGGCGGCCTGGAATCCAGGCTCCTGCCCCAGGACATTCATGTTGCCTGCAGATAAGCTGGTGGAAGAGCCTGGGAAACGTTCTTTTTCTCCCTGGCTTCAGCGTCCCCCTGACCGCCTGGCATGCCGGAGTCCCCCTCCACGCCCCCCCGCCACCCCCAGCATCTACGGCACCCCAGGGATAACGGCTAAACACACTGTTCCCATGTTAGTCTCCTGCAAAAGTGGGCTGCTGGTGACCACATTCTCCCCCTGCTTTGCCTTTTGGTTCTTGCAGGGACCCAGCACAGAGACCGAGATGGTGAAATGCAATCACCTGTACTGCTTGGGTTAATTTATCTAGACGAGAGCTTTCCTGAACACAAGGCAACACAAGCCCAGGAAGAGAGAAGCACCTGCTCGACAGGACTTCCCAGGACATCCCAGCCCTGTTGCCACAGCTTTGGCTGGTTTGTGGCTGGGACCTCGCGCAGCTGCCAGTGTCCCAGGATGGGACAGGGGCTGAAAGAAAACATTTTCCCATACCTTAGGGACAAACAGTAACTTCCCCTGTCCTCTCAACCCCAAGACGAGGTGGTGTGCTTCACAGGCAGGTCATGTCCTTCAACATGGTTGACCCACAAAACATCTCAAACCTGTCCTTCTTCACGAGTTATGTTCAGTGAGTAACAGGATTCCCTTCTCTAGTCTGGACACTTCCACGGGGCTAATGACAGTACAGATTACAGATTGTCCCCCCGGCCGACAGGCAAGGAGTATGTTCAGCGCTGTGTTATAAATGAAATGCCTACTTCTCTATAAAGGCTCAAAAAGTACCTTTGACCAAAGTAAGATGAGGTTTATGATTTAGAGCAAATATTTGTCAGGGTGTTGCCTGAGACAGACATCACCATCGCATCCTGTTTGTTCCGCCTTGTGGGAGGGAGGGGCGGGCACCCCAAAGTACGTGGTGCCCATCTCTGTGGTCTCATCTCCCAGGCCTCAAAACTGAGGGGTTCCTAGAACCAAAGACTAGACCAAAGACTCACTATAGCTGACTTTTTCTTTTTTTAATTTTTTTAAAAGATTTTATTTATTTATTCATGTGAGACACACAGAGAGAGAGAGAGAGGCAGAGACACAGGCAGAGGGAGAAGCAGGCTCCCTGTGGGGAATCCAATGTAGAACTTGATCCCAGGACCCCAGGATCACAACCTGAGCTGAAGGCAGATGCTCAACCACTGAGCCACCCAGGTAGCCCATAGCTGACTGTAAAAAAAAAAAAAAAAAAAAAAAAAAAAAGTTGAGAGCTGCTCACATGATAGCTCTTTTTTTTTTTTTTTTTCCACATGATAGCTCTTAACAGAGGTCAGCAACTAAGTCCAGCTTCTCTCTGAAGCTGCTCACCGTTCTTCCTGATGGCCAGGTCCAGCTAGCCAACATACATCACCTCCCCTCCAATAAACAGGAAAAACAGAAGATGGAGAAGGCAGCTTTCAGGAAGGAAATCATTACTGCAGTCGAAAATAGCCGGGTGAGTTCACCCTTGTCACTGAGGGAGGAAGGAGGAGCCGCTCGAGAGAAGAGCTGCTCTCTGCATCATGAGCAAGAGCGTTTGAGAAGCTAAATACGGTGCTGGTTTGAAATCGGGTGTGTGCAAGCCTCAGCTTGAACCCAAGTTCAAAAATTAGACTTTTAAAAAAAATGAAATTACAAAAGAAAAAACAATAACAGGGTAGCAAAAAGAATGATTTACATTTTTTTAAAACTGCTAACCCCAAACAGTATATGATTAAGTGCAGGAAAACACAAAAAGGAAGAAATGTCTAAAAATATGCTTCAGATGTTTATTAAAATAGAAATACGTACGTTTAAATAATACAAATAATATAAAAACATGACCACAGAAGGTGAAAGTTCCCTATTAGCCTTCTTCCCAGAAACAACCAGAGTTAATGGCTTAGCTTTCTAGATTTTTATATGTGTGCAACCAAATACATACCAGGGGAGGGTACTACAAAATACACCCTCGTCCTTTAATATTTTGTCTTATTTATTACTACTTTATTTTTGGAATTCACTTTCTTTTTTTTTTTCCATGACGATTGGACATCCTTCCTTCCTTCCTAGTGCTTTTTAGACATGCTTATACTTTTTTGCTGCTACATAGGATTCCCCTGAGTGGGTATAATAGCAAGTGAATATTTTAACCCACATTTTATTTAAAACATCATAATCATACTGAAAGGCCATTTTAGGGGATCCGATGTAATCATCCTCTCATTATACAAATACACTGCTTTTACCTTTTCGTGTGGTTTTCCCTGCCTATGCCCATCTGCACACACTTTTTTTTTGTTTTAATTGATGAAACTGATTTTTTTTTAAGTTGGCTCCACGCCCTTTGCAGGATTTGAACTCAACCTTGAGATCAAGGATCTCAAGGATCAAGGATCAAGGATGCTCTACCGACTGAGCCAGCCGAGCACCTCTGTACCCTGGTTTTAATCACTGAATCCCTCCTACCCAGGGCGAGGTCCTCCTGGGTCCTCAGGATGGTCTCCAAAGGGAACGACAAGACCAGCAAGCGCCAGGCCAAGATGTCATTCCTAAGACTCTCCGGTCGCTCGGTCAATCTAGGGCGGAGTGTAAATAGACCTCTTTGAACAAACTGTAAATATCTTCCTAAAAACCCAAAGGCTGGGATCCCTGGGTGGCGCAGCGGTTTAGCGCCTGCCTTTGGCCCAGGGCGCGATCCTGGAGACCCGTCTCGTCGGGCTCCCGGTGCATGGAGCCTGCTTCTCCCTCTGCCTGTATCTCTGCCTCTCTCTCTGTGTGTGTCTCTCATGAATAAATAAATAAAATTCAAAAAAATTAATGCTTTACATATTTAGAAACCTTGAAAACAGATATTAAATGCTATTTTAGTTAAAAAAATAAAATAAATGCTATATTAGTATTTGCTAAAGTGCTTATGAGGGGTTTAAAAATCTATATGCTATTTAAAAACTGAAACTCAAGTAATTAAGCTTCATACAAACCAAGATGAATTGCAGGAAGGGGCACAGTGCCCTCTGGAAACTCCGGGGGGAAAAAGCAGCTTGTGAGTAATTCATATGCCATATAGTGGTTTCTAGACTATTCACGGAGTCGGGCTGCCAGCACCACAGTCACCCTGGGGCATCACAGGGAAATGCCAACCCCCCCGCCCATCACCCCGCAAGGGCTCCTGAGGATCTACAAATACCTGGGAACCCCAGAACGTGTGGTCTGTGGGGGTCTCTCATCTGGCCCAGTGCACTCGGCTCCCCCGTGTTGTAGCATGTGGCTAATCCCATCCCTTCCTGTGGCCCAGTAACACCAGCAGAGACCACAGTCGGCTCGGGCATCCGTTGATGGACGTCAGGCTGCTTTCACCCTTTGACTCTCACGGTTAAGGCTGCTGTGAATGTTCCTTTACAAGGTTTTGTGTGGACACGCAGCTCCCATTTCTCTCGGGTGCAGAACAGGAGTGGAGTTTCTGGGGCCTGGAGAACCCCAGGTATGAGTACGTCCAATGTCTGAGTTTAATGGTTTGAGGCGCTCAGAGTGTTTCCCAAAGTGGCTGCTCCACTTCACACTCTCTTCACATCATGGCCAGCACGTCATATTGTCTGTCCTTTCTGTTCCGGCCGTCCTCGTGGGTGTGAGGTGGTATCTCCCGCTTTGGATTTGCATTTCCCTGATGCTGAGCATCTTCTCACCTGCTTGTTGGCCATTTGTGGGTCTTGCTTCAAGAATTAGTCAAGTCTCTGGCCCATCTTTTCATTGGCTTGTCTTTTTTTTTTTTTAATTTAAATTCCATTTGCCAACAGATAGTATAAACCCCAGTGCTCATCCCATCACATGCCCTCCTCAGTGCCCGTCACCCAGTTACTGGGTGATACCCAAACCACTCTCATGATTTGTCTCCCTCTCTAACTTTTCCCACTCAGTTTCCCCTCCTTCCCTTATAATCCCTTTCACTATTTCTTATATCCCAAGTATGAGTGAAACCATATGATTGTCCTTCTCCGACTGACATTTCACTCAGCATCATGCCCTCCAGTTCCATCCACATCGATGTAAATGGTGGGTGTTCATCCTTTCTGAGGGCTGAGGACTATTCCGTTGTATACACAGACCACCTCTTCTTTTTTTTTTTTTTTTTTTTAAATTTTTTTTAAAGATTTTATTTATTTATTCATGATAGTCACAGAGAGAGAGAGAGAGAGAGAGAGAGGCAGAGACACAGGCAGAGGGAGAAGCAGGCTCCATGCACCGGGAGCCTGATGTGGGATTCGATCCCGGGTCTCCAGGATCGCGCCCTGGGCCAAAGGCAGGCGCCAAACCGCTGCGCCACCCAGGGATCCCGACCACCTCTTCTTTATCCATAATCAGCTTGTCTTTTTATATGGAGTCGTACACCTGGAAACTTCTATTGTTCCCCTCCGTGTCTTCCTTTTTACCCCTCCCCCACTAAGAGCACTAGACAAGGTGATTACCCACATGGAGCCCCTGGGCTCAGCACGTCAGAGCCTAGTGGAGGGAATAGCACGAGAGGGGCAGCTCGTGTGTTGGGGGGGCCTGGGGGCTTCCCGAAGCAAGGTGTGAAGAGCATTCCAGCTCACTTGTGATCTCAGGTGAGTCTTGCTCTTGATTCCCTTCTCCAACGTAGAAGTTAAGGGACCACTTGTAGTCTGTAGAGGCATGATGTCCCTTGCGAGGTGTAATGTCCCCAGGGACTGGTTGACGAGGAGGGATCCAATTCGAGTCTGAATCCTGTCCCGCCGCTAACCCCCTGGTGACCTGGCCGAGTCCCGGTTGTCCTGGCATCTGCTCCTCAGGTGCACAGAGGACTCAATAATGCCCACTTCACATGCTGGTGACAGGGGCCCGGTGAACCCGAGTGTCCCCAACACCCACCGGTGCCCGGCTGGAACGCAACCTCCAGACAGTAGTTTGCACTCGTGTCAGAAGGACTTTGAAAGGATGGGAAGCGAAACAGGTGGGATGGCGTTAGAGAAGACAAGCCAGGGGCAGCCTGGGGGTGGGGGCGTCCCCGTGGGGGCCCCACGCTGAGGGAGGAAACGCCACAAACGAAGGCGGGGACTCTGGGAACAGTGGGGGACCCGGCGTTGCCCCACGGCCACCGAGCCAGCTGCTGCAGAACGACACCCCTTCCAGGGACCGCGCGCCAGGAATTCCAGGATCTGCACATTCCACCGGCTTCTGTCTGGTTCTCTGTCACTCACCAGGGATTTCCCGGGAAGCTGGGGACAAGGCCTCGGGGCCCGAGCACTTGGTCGCCCTAACGGGAGGCCCCTTGCTGCCACCCCCTTCCCCGAGCGTGCGGGGCGCGGCGCGAGGTGCTCTGAGATGGCAGGAGACTTCCTGCCTGTGGGCCCGCAGTCACCCCCGAAGGACAAGGTACTTTGTCAGTGCTCCGTCTGCAGCCAAGGGCAGCCGTGTGGCCGGCCTCCGGGATGCTGGCCTCTGGTCCTCGCCCTTCGTCCCGGCCTCCACGGACGACATGGGACGGTTGGCCCCTGACACCTGCGTGCAGGCCGGCCTAGGGCCAGCAGCACCGGCCTCCTAGCCAGACCACCGTCACCTGGAGGAAACCAGGGAACCAGCCCCCAAGAAAGTCCCCGACCCCCAGAGGCGTCCTGACGCCCCGCACTGGCCCCCCCACCTCCGAGCGCCCGGTCACACACCCTCCAACGCCCGCACACACCATGGGCCTCTTTATTTTATATTGACCTTGCAACATCAACCATTTAACGTGAACGATGCAGTGGCATTTCACGCATTCCCATCATTGTGCAGCCACCACCCCTCTCTAGCTCCAACCCCTGCTCGTCACCCCGGATAAAACCTGATGGAGCCCGAGCCGTGGCTTCCCCTTGCCCCTCGCAGCCCCTGCAAACTCCCACCTGCTCTCCGTCCCTGGATGTGCCCACTCCGGCCGTTCCACGGGGGAGGCGGCGCGCACCCGCCTGGTGTGTAGGGTGGCCTTCGCTCGGCACCGGGCTTCAGAGCCCGTGTCTGTACTTGTTCCTTTTATGGCTGAACGTTTCACTATGTGTGGAGACCACGCTTTGTGTGTCCATTCATCCGCTGGCGGACATTGGGTCCTTTCCCTTCTGGCGACTATGAATGACGCCGCCAGCAACAGTGGCAGACGAATGTCTGTCTGCAACCTGCTTGCAGTTGTGGGTCACCTGCCCAGGAGTGGGGTTGCTGGTTCACAGGGTCATCCCATGTCACTTTTTGAGGACCCCTTGAGCTGTTTTCCATAGACCCTACCATTTTGCATTCCTACCGGTGATCTACAAGGCTTCCAATCTCCCCAGTCCTTACTGACACTTGTCTTTTCTGTTTTTTTTTTTTTAATAGGTTAGCCATCCAGTGGGGGTGACATAGTAGCCCATGGTTTTGCCTTGCGTTCCCTCATGACTAATGATGTTGAACGTCTTTTCCCTCGCTTGTTGGCCATCCGTATGTCTTTGGAGGAGCGTCTATTCAAGTTCTTCGCCCATTTTTTAACTGTTTATCTTTTTGTTGTTGAGTTGTAGGCATTCTTCACATATCCCGGATGAGTTCATCTGCCTTTTTGTTTTTTAAAGGTTTTATTTATTCATTCATGAAAGAGACAGAGGGAGAGGCAGAGACCTAGGCAGAGAGAGAAGCAGGCTCCATGCAGGGAGCCTGACGTGGGACTCGATCCCAGGACCCCAGGATCACGCCCCAAGCCAGAGGCAGATGATTAACTGCTAAGCCATGCAGGCATCCCCCCGCACTTTCTTTTTTACCCCCTAAAGATGTATTTTTCAGTGATCTCTACACCCAACGTGGGGCTTGTACTGGCTCCAAGTCACACACTCCACTGACTGAGCCAGCCCGGCACCCTGAGTTCAAATGCTCTTATTATTGCTCTTAACCCACTCCTTTCTTACGTGCCTGCCTCCAGTCCTAGGTGGAGGGCTCCTTAAGGGCAGGGCCTGTGCCTTCAAAAACAAAACAAAACACCTCTAGTCCTTGAGCTTCGAATGGTGCCTGGCCCGGCGTCGCATAACTGGTGTGTGCTAAATGACCTGTGACAAAGCATGACTCACCCGTTGCATTCATGTTCTTGTCTTCTGTGTGCACCGGAGCCTTGGCGCTCTGGGCTTTCCGCTGTGGCGGGAAGCAGCCTGATGTAGAGCCTACTGGTTAAAAGCCTTGGCAGGCAGAGGTCTGTGCCCGATCAGCACCCCTTCCCTTTCTTCAGGCAACAGAAGCCCTCGTTCCTGGGAACTGACTCCATGGGGTTCAGGTGGGGCCACTGCCCACCCAGGGGCAGTCACAGGCCAGGCCTGGGGAACCGGAGGACCTCACCCCTGGCCACCTGATGGGTTTAATATGGGCGTGGGACCAAAGCTAGGAAACCAAAGCCCTCTCCAGGTCACCACAGAAGCAGCTCTATCCCCTGGGAGAGGGGAGTGGCCTGGTCATGAACTGTGGTGGCTGTGAAGCCTGTCCAGTGTCTGGAGAGAAGGACTGATTCTCCCCAACACACACACACACACACACACACACACACCAGTGACACTATTTTAGCCTCTGGATCAGCCATGCTGAAAGCCGACATTTAGACTTTTAAATTACCTGACCCAAAATATTCTCTTCCTTAAGATAGTTTGACTTGGGTTTCTATAATTTGCCACAGAAAGCCAAAGAGCACAGAGTTGAGTGTCAAACAGAGCTTTGCATGAATCCCAGCTTCGCTGTTTACTGGTAAGGTAATTTTGGGCAAGGCTTCATCCTCTCCGGTTCCTCATCTATACAGTATAAAATCTAGCTATTTTGAGTTAAAACACAGAACAACTAAACTATATTGTAAATACTTTGCCATTGGACCTGAGTAGCTTAGGATCGTAACAGATAATTAAAGCCATCAATGAAAAGGCTTCTTTAATGAGTTGAGAAACTCTTAGCCAGGGGACGGTTGTGAAGCCCCCAGCTCATGAGACCGTGGCACCGCGGCACAGCTCCTGCAGAGGACCTGGGCCTCGGGGAGGGCAGCCCGGGAGCTGCTGGCCTGCACCCGCCCAGCGTCCCCGCCACACGCCCCGGGCCCCCGGTCCTGTGCTTTGTAACGTGCATCTCCTCTTCCGTTGCTTGTTCAACGTCCACCTTTCCTGCGAGGCTGGACTCCGGGGGGCAGGGGCTGCAACCACCGTGTCCACCGCCCTGCCGTCTGCCTGTGTCTCTGTGTATCTCTCATAAATAAATAAAATCTTTAATAAAGAAATGCAGAGGAAGGGCGGATCTCTCTGCGTGAGCTGGGAAGTCCATCTTCTCCTGCCCCGACCCAAACTGAGTGACCCGTCGGCTCTGCTGGGCCTGCAGCCTGCACACAGCCCATCACGGGGCTTCTCAGCCGCCGTCACCGGGTGAGCCCCTTCCTACAATACATCTTCTCTTCTCTCTGTATAACTTGTTGGTTCTGTTCTTTGGAGAATCCTGGACAAATAGAATCTGCCTCCTTCTCACATCTTGTTCTCTGGCGACTCAACAGTTGTCTGTCCTGCCGTAGGCCTGGTCCTCACGACCCTCCTGAGAGGAAGGGTCAGTCTCCTCTGGGGTGTGCTGCACAATCCCTAAGTTGACTTCCCCTTCCTGGGACTCTCCTGCAGTCGCCCTCATGCACCACCCGGAGGAGGGCCTGCCCTCAGGGGGACCCCTTCATCCTTCGAGGGTTGTTCATCCACTCGTCTGCCTCCCGGATACGGACACGGTGGCTTTAGTGCCCAGTGTGGGCCAGGCCCGGGGCCCAGGTGTGAGGGAGGCTTAGGAGCACATGTCCTCAGGCGTGAGGCACCTCCCAGCCGAGCCCAGCCCTCCCCACTCGCAGATCACAAACCTGGTGATTCTTACACCATTTCGGTGTTCACCGAGGGCTGTCCCTCAGATGAAGGCGGGTCCGCCCTGCCTTCCAGACAACGTGGGGAGTCCGCGCCCAGCTGAAGCCTGTTGAGTCTGTTTGCTAGAAGGGCTGATGGCTATCAGGACGTGATAAGAGAGCTGTCACCTGGCCTGGTTGCCACCCATCACGTCCACACTCAGTAAAAGAAGGAATTGTGGAACAGCAAGGGGTAGTGGATGGGGCAGGGTCCATTTGGACCCTTTTCCTTAAAAAGGAAAAAAAAGATTTTATTTATGGGGCACCCTGGGTAGCTCAGTGGTTGAACATCTGCCTTCGGCTCAGGGCGAGACCCCAGGGTCCCGGGATCGAGTCCCACATCGGGCTCCCCGCAGGGAGCCTGCTTCTCCTTCTGCTTGTCTCTCTGTGTCTCTCATGAGAAGATTCATAAAATCTTTTAAGTTATTTATTTATTTGAGAGAGAGAGAGAGAGAGAAAGAGCGCACAAGCAGGGGCAGAGGCAGAGGGAGAAGCAGGCTCCTTGCTGAGCAGGGAGCCTGACATGGGGCTCGATCCCAAGACCCTGGGATCATGACTCGATCCAAAGGCAGACACGTAACCAACTGAGCCAACTGAGGCACCCAGGTGCCCGTGGACCCCTTTCCTTTGATCCGATGGCTTTGGCACAGAAACCCAGGAAGTGATTTAATGGTCCCTGCATCCTCTGCAGCACCCCTGCCCCTGCCCCGTCCTGGCCGCGGCAGGGCAGCAGTCGTGGTTAAGGGTGACTCTTGGTCATCTGGCTTCACATGGCTTCCCTGCAGAGCACCTGCCCAATGGACTCGCGGCACCTTTGGGTGAAGACTTCACATTGGCTGGAGGGGGTGTCTGACTGACCCCCTGAGCCAGGTCCGGGTCATCCAGGGGCACTCAGTCCTCGCAGGGAAGAGAGGCAGGGGAAGGGGAGAGGGGCAGGGGGCACGCAGAGTCCTGGAGGGAGGTGCTCCCTCACAGAGCTGGTGGACTTCTCGCCTGGCCTTTGTGGGGTGTGTGGGTGGCATGAGACCCAGCCCGGCATGTCTATCTATTAAGTTAGGGCTCAGGGCTTTTGCTTTTGCTTTGTTCTCTTACTGTTACACTTTCCTTATTAACCTCAAGGCCTGCTGTCCTTGCAAAGTGATCCAAGTGGGGACTACCGAGTTCAGCTAGCTCACCAGCTGCCACTCCGGACCCACATCGAACCCAGTCTAGGCCGCGTGAGGAATACAATTTATACCTCAAAGGTATATACCTTAAAGGTTTATACCTTTAAACCACATGAAGAAATAAAAGGTCAGCAGCAGCAGGGAGCAAGGGGGTCCATCAGCCCACCAGAGTCACAGCCTGCCCTAGCCACCTCGGACCGCTCTGCCAGGCCCCTGGACGCGCTGGGGAGGGGTCAGCTGGCGGAAAGTGAGGGTACCCCATGGACAGTACTCATTGGTCCACCTGTTCAGCAACACTCTCCTGCCTCTTTTTTTTTTTTTTTTAAGATTTTATTTATTTATTCGTGAGAGACAGAGAGAGAGAGAGAGAGAGAGAAGCAGAGACACAAGCAGAGGGAGAAGCAGGCTCCCTGCGGGGAGCCCAATGCAGGACTCGATCCCGGGACTCTGGGGTCACACCCTGAGCCAAAGGCAGACACTCAATCCCTGAGCCACCTGGGTGTCCCTCTCGCTATACTTTTCACCCGCTCTACACAAACGGTCTAAGTGGGCACTGATAGTGTTTTCCAAATGCTGGTTCCTCCTTGGTCTGCAGCCAGGGGCCTGACCCACATGGGGCCAGTCAGAGCCTTTTCCTACATCTGCCCTGGGTGGGCAGAGACATGATGAGGTCTGGTTCCTCCTCAGCACGAGGCCACAATGAGGCCAGCGTGGAGCAAGTCTCTGCTGGAACCCCCGATCCAGTAGGTTCCTGGGCCTCTGTACTGCAGCTTCATTAACAGTTCGGTTACACGAGCCAGTAAGTTCCCTGCCCCAGGCTGGGTGGCGATGGGGTTCGGCGGGCAGGTGGCTCATCAGGGAATCTCTTGGTGTCAGCAGCTGTGGAAGGGCAGCAGGGAAGAGTATGGGGTGAAGGAGAAGCCACACTGCCGTGCAGCCACCAGAACTGCCTTGGGAAGCCCCCTGGAAACCTAGAGTGGGCCTCCTGAGTCCTGGGGGCAGGGGGCAGGTCTTTCCTCCCCTGGAGGACCAGTCCGTGGATGTGGGCCTGGGAGGGGTATGGCCTCGGGCACATGGCCCTCCCTCCAGCTGACACAGTCCCTCAAGGGGCTGCCGGGGGCGCTCCCAGCATTTGGGGTGGCGATTTATTCATTCGTGAACTGGAACAGGGTGATACCTCATAGCATCCACATATTTCTCCTTTTCCCTAAACTGCTCTGAATCACATTTTGGTTCCTAAAGAGTCCTGATCTTTTCGGAGGGAAGATTGTCCCTTCTGGTTAGAAGGGTCACGTTGTTCATGCCAGCACGCATGGAGGGGCAGCAGGTGACCGCAGGGACCAGAAGGCACTTCGATAAGAATGGAGAGAGGAGCCGAGCTGTGGGAAAGCACAGAGACAGCCTGAGCTGCCTTCGTCCCAGCCTGGCCTCCATCGAGGGGGCTCTTACGCAGACAACCTAATGCGGTCAGAAACTGTCTACACTACAAAGAAACTTTAGGTTCTGTGGCCCAACCTTCTCCTTTTTTAGACGTGAAGCAAACCCAGCCCCAGAATGAGTGGGATTCCTGACATCTAGGCTAGCGCCCTGAGTCAGTTTCCTAGGGCTGCCTCAACAAATGACCATATTCTCTCATGGTTCCGGAGGCCAGAGTTTGAAATCCAGGTGTCGGCGGCACCACGCTCCCTGCAAAGGCTCGAGGAGAGGGTCCTCCCCGGCCCCTTCCAGCTTCCGGGGGCTCTAGCTTTCATGGCCTTGGGGCTGAGTCCCTCCCGTCGCTGACTCCATGCTCACGTGGCTTCTCCCTCAGCTGTTCTCCTGGGAGGACACTGGTCATTTAGGGTCCCCCCTAAATCCGGGATGATTATCTCAAAATCCATAATCATACCTACAAAGACCTTTTTGCAAATGAGGTCACATTCACAGGTCCCAGGGGTTAGGACATGGGGTTTTTGTGGGGCACCGTTCAACCCCCTACCTGTTCCTTGGGGGAAATCCCATGTCCTGCCACGAAGGGGGTGCTTTACCAAAAAAGGTGTGGGTTACTCTTTTATTTGGGTGTTTACACGAGTGTGCCCAAACTGGTTTCCAACTTCTGTCCTCATAAAGTTTTCTAATATTCTAAAAGAATCTAAAAAAAATAATAATAATGAGGCCAAATTACAGGATGGAGCTGTTGGAAAGTTTCAAATGGATCTCTTTAAAAAAAAAATTTATTCATTTATTCATGAGATAGATAGAGAGAGAGAGAGGTAGAGACACAGGCAGAGGGAGAAGCAGGCTCCCCGCAGGGAGCCCGACATGGGACTCGATCCCAGGTCTCCAGGGTCACACCCTGGGCCAAAGTCGGCGCTAAACTTCTGGGCCACTGGGGCTGACCCAAGTGGATCTCTTTATACAGAAATGAAACAATCTGTAAAATCTATTGTTAAGTGAGAAAAGGTAGGAGCCGAATAAGTGCATTGACATTTGTGTTACTGTGGGTGTGTGTGTGCATGTGCATGGAATATTCTGGAAAGACACCTAAGAAACTTAACAGCAAGGCTGGAAGTCTGTGCGGAAGGAACACATCTATTTTCTGCAGGATACTCTTAAGTCTCACTTGACTCTTCTTTTTTATTCGCTAGGTGAATCATTTTAAAATTAGATGTTAAGTAATACGGATATGTGATACTGGCACTTTTTTTTTTTTTTTTTTTTATATTGGCTTTCTAAGGGTGACATCTGTGGTGCCTGTCTTCTGACATTGTAGAAATGTTAGGCTCTAAGGTCACAAGTCTACATCACAGGCTTCCTGTCCTGCCAACCAGGCTGAGCCACCGAGTCAATATCAAGGTTAGCTTCCTGGGTCCACAGGGGAGGGAAGGCTCCCCCACATGCACTCAGGTACGGCCCACAGAAGAGCCAGGCCAGGTGACCCCAATATGCAAATAAAGCTGGTGGACCAAGATGATAGGCTTCAGGGCTGTTTCCGGGAAGGGCTACCTCGGAGCCAGGGGTGCCCCCTCAACTCCGTGCCCCCGGGCACTGCCACCACACACCTTGAGGATGCTCTTGGCGATGGACTGACCCAACAGCGCTGAGAGCTAACGGAGCCCCCAGAAGCCACTGTGTGCTAGTGCTCGGAGGATGGAGCACAGGTGGGGGACACGGGAAGCCCATCTGCCTCGGGGGCAGAAACCATTCCGTGTGTCGTGCCACTGAACACTACTCGATCAGGTTCTACCTTCTCCTGTCCGGGGGGTGGGCTAAGTGTCAAAGGTGCCGTGGGAAGAAAAGCCGGAAAGAAAGGAAGAAAGAAAGCCAGAAAAAAATGACAAGAGGAAGAAGAGAGAGAGTAGGAAAGAGATGACAGGTCGGACAGGAAGGAGCCAGCCAGGCACCCGCTTTGGGCTGTTTTTCTTTAAGTATACTCTATTATTTTGTTTAAAGATTTTATTTCTTTATTTTTAGAGTGCGAGCTGGAGGAGGGGCAGAGGAAGAGGGAGAGAGAGTCTTTAAGCAGGCTCCCTGCCGCGAAGGAGCCCCCTACAGGGCTCAATCCCAGGACCCTGAGATCCTCACCAGAGCACAACCAACTAAGCCACCCAGGTGCCCCTAAAATATGCTTTATTTTTAAGAACAATCTTAGGCTCAACAGCAAAATTGAGCTGAGGATATAGATTTCCCACACACACATCCTGCTTGCCCCACTGTCAGCACCCCGCACCACAATCCCGTTGGCTTGGAGGTGGCACGCTTTTTCTTTCTGGCACGCCAGAACCAGGGCTTTTCTGATCCAACCCGTCCTGGCCAACCACCTGCCTTTTGCTGGGGGAGGGAGTGGCAGCAGAAGAGGATCCAGGACCCCCCCCCCCCTTGTATGCACCTTCAATGGGTTCTTTTCTCACCCCACGTCCCGGCCTGGCCTTCGAGGCACCTGTTCCCTGAACTCCTGGTCTTTTTTGGAGTCTCGGAGCTTGAATGGGTTCGCTTCTGAATGCCCTGCCTCTGTGCCGGCCCTGACTTTTCCGCTTCCTCTGGTCTGTTAGGTCATTTGACCGTCAGCCTTCTATTTTCCAGTGGCTGACTCCCTTTCTGCTCTCTTTAAACCCAAAACTCTATGCCCTTTTTATTCTGCTAATGCCATTTCTGGAGACCTTGGGGAGGGAGCCAGTGTACAGGCATGCACTCAATCTGGATGATGCTGTCTCCAGTTCCACCTTGTATTATCGTCCCCCTCACCCACCTCTCTAATGAATGCCCTGGCAATGTGACTTGCACTTTGGTGTTCAAACCTGAGTGTACTTGAATGGCGTGTGACTCCGTGGCAGTTTATGATAGTGGGGTATGTGTTAGAAATCTCCTCTTGTCTCAACTCTTTTCAGCCTCTTCCACTTTGTTACATCGAAGTTTAGTCCTTCTGGTTGCTGCCGGACGTCACCTCCAACTCTTTGCTCCCGTATATTAGAATTTGACCAGCATTTTAGCGCTGCTTTTTATACCCCAGAAAATGTCTTTTCGGTGCCTACCCAGGAATAGAGAGCTGGGACATAGGATTTGCACATGTCCGAGACAGTGAGTACCGCCAGATTTCTCTGCAAAGTGACTGTGGCCGTGAAAACTTCTCAGAGGCCTTACCATCTCCATTGGGACCCTCCCCAAGGAGGACAGAAGGGCAGTGTTTCTCAAAATCACGTGACCATGGGGCCCTTTCCTTGAAGAACATCTTGAGCCTTCAGGGTCTCACAGAATCTGACAGAGAGCACACGGCACAGGAAGACCAATGCGCTGCTTTGGGAGATAGATGGCCAGAGACTAAAAGCTGGAAACCTGGCTTGTCTGTACCTAACAGAGCCATTCCATGTAAACTTCAGTGCACAGTGAATTCTTATTTGCCAGCTACTGTAAGAACTTATCTTTCTGTTATCTGGGAAAAGACAAGATGTTCTTCATAACACTTTGTTATTTACTTCTGGTAGGAGTCAAGACTAACCTTGGAATTCTTTAATATTTTTATGTTTTAGGGCCTTGGGCAACTGAGTTTCACTGGTCAAAACTGACTATTCTAGTAAAATATGAGCCTGTGGTCATGAATTGCTGATAAAAATACCAAGACTAATGCTCAGTTCTGACAGGCAGATACACTGGTATGCACTTTATACAGTGGTATAAAGAAGAGAATTGACTTAAAAACTTTAAAATTAAAAATAGTAATTCGATAGGGGTGCCTGCATGGTTCAGTCAGTTAATTATCCGACTCTTGATTTCAGCTTAGGTCATGATCTCAGGGTCCTGGGATTGAGCCCCGAGTGGGGCTCCCATTCAGCAGGGAGTTGGCTTGAAGATTCTCTCCCTCTGCCCTTCCCCCACTCGCTTTCTCTCTCTCAAAATAAATAAATAAAATCTTTAAAAAATAGTAATTGGATGTCAACGGTAACATGGATTTGAAATGAAGAAAGGCTAACCCAACATAGGATTATGCTATCACCACCATTAAAACAATCTGGAGTTAAAATGTGTAAACTGGCTAAGGCTTAGCCCAGTGCCTGGCACAGAAGAGATACAGTAAATAATTGTTGAAGAGATAAATGAAAAAAATCGATAGCAAAAGCCCTACAGTGGAAGATTTGGGGTTAAAATTTTAAAAGTATACAGATATCACAGCTATCGCTCTGAGAAAATTTTCTCCTAAACCGTGTGTGAGTAGAATCCAGAGAGTCAGGCTAGAGCACCTCACTTCTAGGGTAAAGGATATGTAATGGATACATACTAAGATATCTGTTCATCCGTCTTTTCTGGGAACTTGGCCACCAGACCAATGGATGTGGACTTCTGGGAGCCATATTTCTGCCATACGACTCTATGCCCTGGCTTTAGTTGATTGGATCAAGTTGGACACAAGACCCCAAGCTGGGCCAATCAGATTCTCTCTCTGGAAATTTGATTTTGAATTATGCAAACTTGGATAGTCTAGTCCAGGGGTTCTCACTTTAGGTGTTTTTTTTTTTCTTTTTTAAGATTTATTTATTTATTTGAGATAGAGCATGAGCACGAGTAGGGGGAGGGGTAAAGGGGGAGGAAGAAGTAGGGGAGTAGGACTCCGGGGCTCAATTCCAGGACCCTGAGATCATGATCTGAGCCAAAGGCACAGATGCTTAACCAACTGAGCCACCCAGGCGCCCCTCACCCTAGGTGATTTTTCACTTCCTCCCCTGCCCCTGGAACATGTGTGGCCTGTGCTTATGAATGTTTTGAAAATTGGGACACCCGACTTACCTGCTTGGCCGCAGCACCTGAAACTCCACCTCATTCTACCAACTGCTCATCATTATATATAAAGTACTCCATAGGTGCACCTGGGGGCTCAGTCCAGCATCTGCCTTCAGCTCAGGTCATGATCCTGGGGTCCTGGGATCGAGCCCCACATCGGGTTCCTGCTCGATGGAGAGTCTGCTTCTCCTTCTCCCTCTGCCTCTCCCCCTGCTTGTTCTCTCTCTCTCCCTCTCTGTCAAATAAATGAAATCTTAAAAAAAAAAAAAAGTAAAGCACTCTGTAGAGCTGCTAATTGCACTTGCTAATGATTTCTATTTTGCATGTTATTTTGTATTTATAGATACATCATCAGTCTTGGTCCTGGTTTCATTTCTATATATACAGAAGTTCAATAACAGTTGTGAAGTAGGGTTAAGCCACCAAAATGGTCTTTGATACTCAGTTTCCTCCTGGAAGATATATTTTTCTTTATCCAACCTTTAGGAATATTGTCAATTCATTCCTCATCCATACATAGACCTTTTTTTTTTTTTTTAAGATTTTATTTATTTATGAGAGACACAGAGAGAGAGAGTGAGAGGCAGAGACACAGGCAGAGGGAGAAGCAGGCTCCATGCAGGGACCCTGACATGGGACTCGATCCTGGGTCTCCAGGATCACACCCTGGGCTGAAGGCAGGTGCTAAACTGCTGAGCCACCCGGGCTGCCCCCATATGTAGACTTTCTTAATTATTTAGGAGTTACGGACCCCCCTGAAAATCGGATGGTGGATCTTCTCTCTAGAAAAACACACATGTGCACTCTATTTTGCATACGAATCTGAGGGTTCATAGGCCATTGTAATTATCCCCCAGGTTATGAACCCCTGCATTATTTATTTGGTGCCTAGTATGATCTGGGTGGTAAGGGAAAGAGGATGAAAATGTCTAGTTCTACCTTTGAGAGGAACACAACTCCACAGGACTAGCGAACAGTAAACACCCAGGTACAACCCAGGTGCTACGTGCTAAGAGAAGGGTCGTAGACAGTACACGGTAACCCAGAATAGAGGAATTTAATCCAGAGTGGGAAGTAAGGAAAGATTTGTGGAAGAAGGCACATCTGCACTGAGAATTCTTACAAGCAGAAGAAAGCACGGCCTGTAGAAGAATAGGGGAAGAATGTTCCAGACCGAAGGAAAAGCATGTCTACAAGCAAAGGAGCACGGCCAGCTCCTGGATCAGAAAAATGTGTGGAGCAGCTCTACTAATCATCTGTCGTTGGCCCTCAGCCCCATCCCTGCTTTTCTCCCGATTGCAGGGGCTGAGTCAGCGAACCAGCCTTCCCAGAGCCCTCTGCCAACTGGCTTCTGGCGAGTGCTGCCAATGGAAAGAGGTGGTAGAAGACAGGAGACAGGAGAAGGCACGTCCCCCGGCTGTTGGTAGTATCTGCAGTCACGGCATCGGGAGAGCCAGGGAGGGGACGCCCAGGCTCCAGCAGCGGTGGGGCCCAGGCAGTGGCAGTATGGCACTGGGCCGGCCTGGGCACGAACACTGGGGAGCAGCATTTCCCCTCTGGCTCCAGAGTTTCAGGCCGCTCCTAACCTCTGGGTAACCTTCTCTGTTTTGCCTCGCCAGCCCTTTCAAGTTCTGGAACGAATTCCCTACATTATACTGCCTCCATTTAAGATACCTAGAGTGGCTTGTGCTCTGGCTGGACACTGACCAATGCAGCGATGACTCGGAGACTCTAGTGAGGGCTGGAGGAGGGCTGTGGTGAGGGCTGTGGTGGACTAGGTCACCGAGGGCCAGATCCTTGAAGCTCATCTTAGGACATGGCCAGTGTTTGGACTTGATCCTAAGAGCAGTGGAGGCCCAGAAAAGGTTTTCAAGATGTGCTCAGCTCAGTCATTTTCGATTTTGATGAAGATCACTTGGACTGTAATGTAGAGAACAAGTTTGGGACACCTAAACTGAAGACCAATTAAGAAAGCTTTCACGCTCACCTAGGAGAGAACTAGACGGTGGTCTGTACTAGTGCAGAGGCAGTGAGGTTGGAGATTCTGAAGGAAGGATTTTTATGAGGTGGCATGGCCAGAACGTAATGGGGTATTGTGGCAAACTGGAGATAGCTACACATCCATTGGCAAGTCTTCTCAGTGATAGGTGGGCTTCTCCTTTCGAAATTTGGGTGTGTTCTGTAACTTCTCAGACAAGTAGAATGTGGCAGGAGGCACGCTGTGCCCATCTGTGGGCTCAGACCTTAAGAGACCAGCAGCTTCCATTTCTTGTTTTTTGGAACTTATGTGTTCTTGGACCACAACTACCATACTTTGAGAAGCACACGCCAAGCGGAGAGGACACACCTACATAGCTGCTCTTGCTGACAGCCAGCAGCAGCTGTCAGCCACGGGAGAGCACCATGTTGGAAGTCTTCAGTCTTCCCACCCAGCCATTGACTTCAGCAGCATCCTAGACCCAAGCAATTCCCACACATCTGACCCCATTCAACCCACAGAACCATAAGGGATAATAATACATTGCTAGGCCACTAAGTTTTGGGGTGGTTGGTTACACAGCAAAGGGAAATAGGAATAGATGTGGAAGGAGAGAAAGAAGACAGAATCAAGGATGATATCCCCAGTTCTGGTTCAGACCCAGAATGGAGCCAGACTCTACTCAGATGGAGACTGGGAGCAGATGAGCACTTTGTGGGACTGGGTGGAGGTGGGTAAATGAATCTATCCTAAACTAGGAAATATTTATTTTGGGGATTTAATTAATATTTTTCCTAGAAAAAAATATTTTTCCTAGATATCCTAATATGTTTTATCTTCAGCATTATATTTTCAGATGCTAATCAGATTTATATTTTATAGATCTCTATCTTTAAGACCCTCAAAAATATTAATTTTAGTATCTTCTGCAATAAGAAAGCCGCCCTTCTCAAAAGTATCAGCAGGAACTGGTACCTATTTCATCACATGTGGTCTTTGTTGATCTAGGGATCAACTTCCATGTCTCTTATGCATTCATCTAATATTTATTCATCATCTGCCAGGTATTCAGCATTATTCTAGGGCCATAATTCTACACAAGATAGAGAATATACCTGCTCTCATGGACTTTATACATTCTGATTAGCAGGCAGACAAAAAAAGAAAAAAACAAGTAAAGAATGTAATTACCAATTTGATAAAAATCAATGAAAGAAATAAGTAGGGGGGAGGTGAGAGAATAAGAGTTGAGGGGAACCTACTTTAGATAAGGTGGTCAGGGAAGGTTTTCTTTTTTCCCTTATCTTTTAAAAAATTATTTATTTACTTACTTATTTGAAAGAGAGAGACAGAGACAGAGAATAAGCACAGGAGCAGGGGCAAGGGAGAGGGAGAAGCAGGCTCCCCGCTGAGCAGGGAGCTGGATGCAGGGTTCAATCCCAGGACATTGAGATCATGACCAGAGCCGAAGGCAGACACTAGCCTGACTGAGCCACCCAGGAGTCCCAAGGGAAGGTTTTCATGTCGAAACTCGAGGAAGTGGAAAGAGCCAGCTGTGAGAAGAGGTGTAGGAGGGGAAGTGAGGGTTAGTAGCTATGGGACCCACAGGGTGTAGAGGCCCCTGGGTGGTTAAAAGCTTGACTGGATTCCAGGAACTGAAAGTCTAGTGTGTTTGGAGTGTAGTGAGCAAGAAGTGTACAAGATGAAGCTGGAGAAAGATGCAAAGGTTGGGATAAGCAATACCTTTTAGGCCATACTAAGGGGTTTGCGTTTTATTCTACTGCAAAACATAAGCAGAAGCATGAACATGATCCAATTGACATTTTAGGAAGATAATGGTCAACCCAGGCAGAAGGGCAAAGGATAGAAAGAAGGCCGGGACCAAGGTTTCATTCTGATTTTCTTTTCCTTGGACTCAAGTCTCTCCCTCTGAAAGGCGGGTGTGGGGCCTCAGTGCCAACAGATCAGCAGTGATTCCCAAGCAGCTGGGTATGAATAACACTCACATTGGACTCCTGTTTTGTACAAAGACTTGAAAGATCTTTCACGGGGATGGTATTTCCCACTTCTTTCCATCAATCACCCACTTCCCCCCAAACTTGAGGTTTCGTTCTGCTGGGAACTGAGGCCTCTAAAATACACCCAACCGCTTAGTGGCTTTCAGGCTTCTTCACCATAGACAGGATTTGTTGTTTATCAAGTTCCTTGGCAACTAGAATAGGTGATGAAGATCCCAGAGCAGGCATAGAATTTTGGATTAAACCGGTTGGTTTTGTTTTTATGTTTTTTTTTGTCCCTACACAGGGGTCACAAGACTTGTACTACCAACAAAACTAAACTTCTGTGAAAAGGATCATTAGCCTTAAGTTCAGATCCCTCATATCCAGTGCTTAAAGTTTCTCACTCCATCTGAATATTGGTAAAACACCCCTCACTTGAAACGTTTTAACATCGGGCAGCCCCGGTGGCCCAGTGGTTTGGTGGCTCCTTCAGCCTGGGGTATGATCCTGGAGACCCGGAATCGAGTCCCACATCGGGCTCCCTGCATGGAGCCTGCTGCTCCCTCTGTGTCTGCCTCTCTCTCTCTCTGTCATGAATAAACAAAAATAAAATCTTAAAAAAAAAAAAAAGAAACCCACGGTAACATAATTCAGCAAATATCCTTAAAAGCCTCAACATTCAGAGGTTGATGGCAATACAGGAAAAAGGCTCTTTATTGTTTTTGCTAGTTTTTATATTTTACAATTTTTTTTTTTTTTTTACAATTTTTTTAAGAAAGTAGGCTCCACATCCAATGTGGGGCTTAAACTCACCACCTTGAGCTCAAGAGTGAATGCTCCACCAATTGAGCCAGTCACGTGCCCAAAAGTTTTTTTTTTTCCTCTTCAGTAATCTTCAAGAACAAGGTGGGGCTTGAACTCCTGACCCCTAGACCAAGACTCACATGGTCTACTAAGACAGCCAGGCTCATTATTGCTAGTTTTGTTTTGTTATTTAAGATATTTTATTTATTTACTTATTTGACAGGGAGAGAGAGAAAGAGCAAGTGCAAAAACAGGCAGAGCAGCAGAGGGAGAAGCAGACTCCTTGCTGAGCAGAGAGCAGGATGTGGGGTTCCATCTCAGAACCCCCAGATCATGACCCCAGCTGAAGGCCCATGCTTCACCCACTGAACCACCACACAGTGCCCCATCATTAATGCTAGCTTTTTTTTTTTTTTTTTTTAATGGGTCAATAGTTCAAGTCAGTTCAAAAACATGGGTAACATTGTAAAAGTAACCCTGGAGACCCCTTTCTCCTCCTACCACTGAGGACAAAGTGAAAAGACAGCTCCAACCGGGAAGCAGGCCTCCCCACACTTTGGTTTTGTACTTTGTAGCCTACAGAACTGTGAGAAGTTTCTGTTGTAAGTTTGTGTGTATATATCCATTCATCCATCTATCCACACATATACCATATACTTGGAGAGTAAGGAAGTAAGCACCTTCCTAAAACATCATGGTTAGTCAGCAGAAAAGTCAGCCGCGCCCACTGGTCCATAGTGGGTTCAGACGTCAACTTTGCACTTAATTTTTGTGTACTCCTAGAAACGCATTTGGTCCGACGTATACAGATGCAATTAAGGTGTGTAAATGTGGGATCCCTGGATGGCGCAGCGGTTTGGCGCCTGCCTTTGGCCCAGGGCGCGATCCTGGGGACCCGGGATCGAGTCCCACATCGGGCTCCCGGTGCATGGAGCCTGCTTCTCCCTCTGCCCGTGTCTCTGCCTCTCTCTCTCTCTCTGTGACTATCATAAATAAATAAATAAATACCTTAAAAAAAAAAAAAAAAGGTGTGTAAATGTAACACACACACACACACACACACACACACACACACGGCCTCCAAGGTCCACCGTCTGATAGGTTTCCTAAGCTCTTCCTGGGGTGAAGAAACATTGTACGAAGCTGTTACAGTATTTCCGGAATCTGAATGATTTAAGCAGGAAGGCAGTTCTGGCTACCAAGATTCACTCCGAGTTCTTCTCGGGCCGTGTCTGGAGAGGAACCCTAGGCCTGGGCGCGCACACCTGCCACGGACCTGGGCGCCGACGCCTGCCTCAGCCTGAGCGCTCACACCTGCCACGGCCTGGCCGCTCACACCTGCCTCGGGCCGGCGCGCACGCCTGCCACGGGCCGGGCGCTCACACCTGCCATGGGCCTGGGCGCGGACGCCTGCCTCAGCCAGAGCGTGCACACCTGCCTCAGCCAGAGCGCTCACACCTGCCTCGGGCCGGGCGCGCAGGCTGCCCGGGCCTTCGGGGAATCCCTGTCCGGACTGCCTGGCGGGGGTCCGCGCTCTCGGGCTGAGAGCAGCAGCCTCTCCTTCCACCTCCCCCCAGAGCCGGGGATTCCGGGGGGGCCCGACAAAGGTTGGGGCGGGGGTGCGCGGGGTGACGGGAGGCCTGCTCCGCGCGGCGCTCGGGGGCGCAGCAGCCCCGCTTCCCAAACAGGCCTGGCTCCCCCCATCTGCCCTGAGGGTAGCTTTATAGAAAAGTTGTGTGTTTCTTTCCTTCTCCCTGGACCTCCTCGGGGCCGGCACGGGGACGGAGGGGGGCGCACGCAGCAAGCGGGGGAACCAGGGCGGGAACGGAGAGGAAGCCCGGGAGGTCTCTGCGGCTTTAAGGGCGGCGGGTGCTGCTTCATTCAGAAAAAGGAGGCGGGCGGGGCGGACGCAGCGCCGCGGCCGAGGCCGGGCAGGCGCGGGCGGGGTTGCCGCAGCCCCCGTGACCCCCGCTCCCGCGCACGTGGCCGGCGCCCGCTCAAAGTCCAAGGGCGGCGGGCGTGCCGGGCTCCCACGCCGCGGCGGGCGTCAGGAAGCGGGCCGCCGCTCCCGGGCCCTGCGCCCCCCCGGCCCCCGCCCAGCACGCCCCCCGGGGCCCGCGCCGCCGCCGCCGCGCCTCCTCAGCCCCGGACCACGGTGGCAGCGGGCCGCGCGGGGAGCCGGAAGCGCCGGGCGCACGGCCCGCCCTCCTCTCGCGAGAGGCGGGAGAGGACGCGGGTTGGCCGGCGGGCGGGGCCGCAGCCAATGGGAGGGCGGGAAGGGCGTGATCGACGGCCTCCCGCGCGCCGTCCCCAAGCCCCGCCCCGGCTGCGGAGGCCCGGTCGCCGCCCGCCGCCCGCCCTCCCCGGCCCTCCCCGGCCCTCCCCTCCCTGCCCCGCTCTCCTCTTCCCGTCTCGGGTGGCGGCCGGCCTCCGTCCTCGCCCGCGCCGTGTCGGTTCCAGCCCTGGCTCCTCGCTCCCGTCGGGCCCCGACGCCGGCCTGAGCGCTTCCGCTGCGGCTCCGGGTGGCCGAGCCGCCGCCGGCCCCTCCGGCCTCACCGGCCCCTGCGGCCCCTGCGCCTCGTGCTGCCTCTGGGCCGCGGCCCCGTGCGCCCCCCGCCATGAACGAGGAGTACGACGTGATCGTGCTGGGCACCGGCCTGACGGTGAGCCCCGTGCGGCCGGCGCCGGCGGGGGGACGAGGGGGGGTTCCCGGGGGGGGGGAGGGGATGCCCGGGGTGGGGCGGGCGGGGGTCCCCAGGGCCCGGGGGGTTCCCCGGGGCGGGGGGTGCCCGGGGCGGGGGTGTCGGAGCCGGGGGCGGGAGTGTGGGCGCGCGCCCGCCGGCTCCGGGAGGACGGCCTCTCCCGCCTGGAAGCGGAAAAGCGGCGGGCGGTGGGGGAGGGGCGCGGGGAGGGGGAGGGGTGCGCCCGCAGCTGCGTTTCCTGCTTGGACTCGGGCCGCCCTGCCCGTTGGGCTCCGGGGCCAGGTGTGTGACGGGCCTTCGGATGATCGCTGTCTGCAGCGGATGCAGCTCGGCTAACTTGGAGAAAACTAGTCCCCCCCCCCGCCGATGAGAAGCGTTATACAGACCTTTTAACCACGCTCATCCCACTTGCGGAGCAATCGCAGGATTGGGAGTGAGTGTTCTCAAAACTTGTGTACCCGACGCTTTGTCTCCCGAGCCCTGCCGTCTTCTCCTTTAGGTTTGGTCGGTGCCCTGCGTCCATTGCCAGCCCTGGGGGCTCCCCCCGCCTTCCCCGATAGATGGGTGATGGGAGGCTGGAGGTTGGAGGCCGGCCTTGGCCTCTCTCCCTCCGAGCGGCCCCACGCAGACACGTGCCTGGCTGGGAAGTAGGAGCAGATCCACGAGGTCCCTCACCCAGGAGACCTCTGTCTAATGGTTTCGAATGTGAGGGGCTTGGTGGAGTCTCTTCCTCGGTGGGTGAGTTGGCAGAGGGTTGCATGTGTTGAACGAACAGGCGTGCCAGCTGCACGGCTGTTTGTTTCAGTTAATATTTTTGAAGCGTCCACTTGGGATTCCCAGCTGAGCTTAAGGAGTCTGTGCGGGATTTTGCCCATCGGAAGGGACCCGTTGCTGCCAGCATGTTGGAAAAGCCAGTTCTGCTCCCCGCCCCCCCCTCCGCCCCCCTACGGTTATTGCTGGTCTTTCAGATTTGCCCTAGATTAGGTCATTTGGATGTGGACAAATGAGCACAAATCCATCCTGCAGGTTTCTACATGCCTGGTTTAGAAGCATCACTTTGTGTCAGAGATGGCATGGTCTTCCCGGAGAGCAGCCAAGTTAAGATAATGCACTTTACCTAAATATTCGTTTGGGTTAATTGTGACCTTTTTTTTTTTTTTTTTTTTAATGAGTGGTAGTAGATACATAACTAGAGATCCGACCAGTTTCAGCCCTCGCTTTATGGCTGTGATGACTTTGATTCCTAAGAGCCTCCTTAGATTGCTTTCTGAGATGGTCTTTGAGAATTCTATCCACGCAGAGCGTTCTCGTTATTACCGTCACGGATAGGAGTAGTGATGGTGGGATGATTTGATGATCACTTGTTTCTAGTGACATGAGACACCAAAGTTAAAAACGCTCAAATCAGAATTGACTGTTGGGGTGAGCATACCACTTAATTTTCTTGATTTTTGGCTTATGAATATTTAGTGCCAGAGAGTTAAGAACCTAAAAACAGACATACTCTATCAATTATGGGTACAAAGTATTAGGGGATGGCAGAGGGGATGGCTGTGTATCAAGTACTTTTAGTGCCCTTAACTTGTTACTTTGAAGAAAGTGTAAGTGTGAGAGTTACTCTGTTGCCTGGTACTGGCACTGTTTAGTATCAGTTCCTTCTAAAAATAAAGGTCATGGTAATCCACAGATGTAGATAGTAAATTTAATAGAAAATGTGTAACTTGGAACAAAATCATTCTGTCCAGGAGAAATGGAATATTCTGTGTAATTGAATTTCTTAAGGAATTGAAGATTAACTGTTTAAAGAACCACCACTTTCTGAAAAAAAAAAAAAAAAAAGCCTTTCCACATGACATCACAAGTTCTTTAACAAACTCTAAGGAGCATGATTTGCTCAATAACTAAGATTTCGCATCATGATGTTTACTGGTTGTGTTACTGTTGTGCCGCAACGAAGCCCTGGAAACACTTGGATCCTTATTAGCTACTCAGACTGCTGGCCTTTCTGAGTTAGCCCTTGGTCTGCTCTTCACTCTTTCCCTCCTCCCTTACTTTCCTGTTAGTCTGGTGACTTTCACTTTGATTTCAGGGTGAATAGACAACATCTGACCACCAAATATGCTACTTCTGATTGATTTTGGGGTTGGCAATAAATTCATGAATCTTAGCACTAGTATATGGAAGGGTAACTAGTTCCATAGCTCTTTGTGGCTCCCAGAGGTTTTTGTGTTTTGTTCTACATAGTAATTCTGGCAGGGAATTACGAATAGAGACGTGTATTTTAGTGATGTTTCACCAGTGTTCTCTGTAGCATATGTTTAGAAATTGTTTTACATCCCAGACATAATTTTACCCTTTTACTTTGTGAAAATTTTGATTTAAAAGAGTTTTTAAATATCTGATTTAAAAATCTCGAACTGCCTCTAAGAATTGCTCTTTGAAGATCCTTGCCATTGCTGTTAAAGTTTTGTAGACGATGGACTTTCCAGTGCAGTAGTGATCATTGGGCCAATATGTACAAAGGTCTTACTTTGGGACGGTGTAAATATCTTGTAGGCAGTCTGTGTCTTATTTTCATTTTTAATTATTTTTGAGATTTTATTAATTTATTCATGAGAGACAGAGCCAGAGACTTGCAGGGAGCCTGATGTGGGACTTGATCCCAGGACCCCAGGATCACACCCCAAGTTGAAGGCAGACGCTCAACTGCTGAACCACCCAGGTGTCCCTGCAGTCTATTTTAAATGAGTTGCAGGCATACTGGTCCCATAGATTAGAAGTAAAATCAGAAACATTTTAGCATACAGAAGTAGCAGTGAGCTATTTGGTTTGAAAAACTGCTAGGTAAATGTTTTGGCTCCCGTACATAATAATGGGCAATCCCTTCTATCTTCCCCTTGTACCTGATTAAAGACTCTTACTGGAGTAATGGCTTTCTGGGTTTCATTAATTAAAATTGTGACAGTTGTGATCAGTTATGGGCAGTACAAAGGTAAATACGCCTGCGTATAAACAAATAGTTTCTCATGTAGGAGAGACTATAATAAAAGTTAATATGAGGAAGTGTACTGGGTGTTATGCTAGAGAACGTGTGGGGATTCAGACGGGAAGCAGGAAAACCTTCAAAAGAAGGACGTTTGTAAGCCAGCTTTTAAAAGTATTGGTGAGCTTTGAGCAGGAGGCATGATTTTCTTTATATATATATATATATATATATATATATATATATATATATATATATTTTTTTTTTTTTTTTTTTTTTTTTAAAGATTTATTTATGATAGAGGCAGAGACACAGGAGGAGGGAGAGGCAGGCTCCATGCCGGGAGCCCGACGTGGGACTCCATCCCGGGACTCCAGGATCGCGCCCTGGGCCAAAGGCAGGCGCTAAACCACTGAGCCACCCAGGGATCCCCAGGAGGCATGATTTTCTAGGCAGAGTGAGCAGGATGGGTTGATATTAAGAACAGGAAGTATATAAGGAATAGGGAGTTTATTTTTAGTTTTGCCTGAAACAGAAGGTATGAAGAGGTGGATTGGGAAACGGAGTTGGAGAGAAGGCCTTTCACTAGGAATGTTGAATGTACTAGGCTAAGAAATTTGAACTTTATCTTTTAGGCAATGGGAGAGGATTTTGAGCAAGAAAGATATAATTAGAACCAGTTTCAAGAAAAATATCTTTTGACAGCATTTAATGAGATGCATTCAAGGGACAGATAGTTAAAGGAACATTCTGCTGAAAACAATGGTTTTTTACTGTGTTGTTGCTGACATATATCATGGAGATGAACGGATTTAAAAATGTTCTATTTAATGCATTTTCCCCATAGTTTTAGGTAAATAGGTTTCAAAATTCACTTTTCTTTAGTGTGTTTTTTCCTGATCACATTTTTTGTGTACATTTATTTTCTGCTCAGGGTTTTTTGTTGTCGTTTTGTTTTTCCCTGTAACTTTAAAATTCAGTAGGATTTAGAGTTTCGGTGGGTGCCTAGTTTGGTCACTTGGAAGGTCTGTCAGAATATTAACGTATTCTGGCTTGATTCTCTTCAAAGCTTGCTCTCTCAGCAGGAAGGGGTTGGGCATTAATTTTTCCAAGATCCCAGGATACTCTTAAGTACCACTGACCTAGGAAATGCAGTTTTAAGTTGATCACAGTTCATATGTAGGAGCACCATGCAGCCCCCTTCAGGCCAGTAGAGGTGTTTTGTCTTAATGTATTTAGGTGCTGTCCAAATAAGTTACCCTGATTATTGCAACTCTAGCGATACATGCTGGATGCTGAAGGGAGGTGAACTTCATACCACTAATAGGGCCTGTCCCACACCCCCACATATCTCCACATAGTAGGACTAGGCTGTAGCTGTGACCTTTAAGCATTCGATCTGCTTACCTCTTTATGTAGGAGAACATGAAATGTCAGATGAGGGGCAGATGCCATTATCCTAAAGAACTTGGATTCTGAAGATGGTTTTATGGTTTTGGTTATTCTGGATGCAAGTTTGTATTCTTTGTTACCCAGCTTAGGTCGTTTGTGGGTGAGTTTCAGTTAAATGTGGAGTACTCTCATCTCTTAGATTTAAAACTATGTTGGTTAATATTCACTGCTACATAGGATTTCTGGTAAAAGTTACCCATATTGTTGATAGATATGATGGGTAGACCAGGTTTCCTGGTGCAAAAAAAAGGAAATTCATTTAGAGTATTTTCTCTAAAAAGCTTGAATGTGCTTTTGCTTGTTCTTCTGTATTCATCAGATAACTAGTAGTACTGGATTTTAATTCTGAGTTGTTTATTTGTAAGATATTAAAATTTTAGGGTCATTAATGTATGTCCTATGCCCAGATATGATTGACTTTATATATACTTTATCAGCAAATTCATCCCATGCTTTAAAGTAAAATTTAAAGTATTACACTTAATGCTACTATGTATATTCTTTTGGTGGTATAAGCAATCTTTTATAGATGGGGCTTAGGAGAATCTGTGAACCTGTAGATGTGTAATTAGCTTTTGTCATATTTGTTCAAAGTGACGCCTCTAAAGGTAGTTGTTAACACTTTGGACTTTAGTGAATCTTTAAACTATAGAGCCCTTTATCTTAGGCCTGCACCTTTAGTGCTTGCCCTAGAGCCATGGTCCAGTGAGTGGATCATGCTTATTTGCAGGGGAGTGTGCAAAGTTACATATAGAAGTTATGCAATACTCAGAGTTGCTTGCTAAGATTTTGCTTTCAAAAGTTGAACTCTGAAGTCTGCTGGAAATAAGACTGTTTCGTCGTTTTCTGTTTATGTCATAATCTGTGTGAAAGTAAATTTTATTGTATTTTCATGAAATATGTTGGACCACATATGTTAGTGCTCCTTTGCATTTTATTTTGAACAAGTGAATTGCTTTTGATTAGGGTTGATTTTTGTAGTTGTAAATTGCCTTCAGTTCTCTTTATCAGGACATCGTTAAGAAAGTGAAAAGGCAAGACACAGGATGGAAAAAGTTTGCAGTATGTATAACCAATAAGGCACTTTTATATATCCAGAAAAGAAAAAGAACTATTTTTTAAAAAAGATTTTATTTATTTATTTGAGAGAAAGAGAGCACAAGATGGGAAAGTCAAAGGGAGAAGCAGACTCCCCTGGTGAGTGGGGAGCCTGATGTGGGACTCCATCCTAGGATCCCTGGATCATGACCTAAGCTGAAGGTAGATGCTCAACCATCTGATCCACCCAGGCACCCTTAAAAAGAACTTTTATGTAGCAGTAAGATAAAGACAGAAACACATTTTTTAAAAAGTAAGTAATTTGAATAGGCACTGATCAAAAGAAGATAGTCATTATCAGTAAAGTATAAAAAAAAACTAAAAAAGTGTTCAACCTCACTATTTGTCAGGAAATGCAAATTAAACCACATCCTAAGTATAGAATGACTAAAATTAAAAAGACACAAGTGTGGGGCAAGGATTTGAAACAACAAGAACTTTCATGCACTGCTATGACAAAAGTATGAATTAGTATAACCACTTTGGAAAGCTGTTTGGGAGTATCTGATGAAGTTGGACATAGTTGTGTTCTCCTTGATACATATCCAGTAAATGCATAATAAAAACATGTTAGAATATAGAGCATTATTTATGAGAGTCAAAAACTGTAAACTATCCAGATTTCCATTAATAGTAGAATGGATTTTAAAAAATGTATATTCATGTGATACATTCATTCAACTAAAGCCTCTACAGCTTTGTCACCTAAACTGTGGTCTGATCAACTGCAGAAGGTTAGACCTCATGCTGAGTGTACTGAATCAAAAACTTCAGCTTAGCATGATCTCCAGGTTTTTGTTTTAAGTAGGCTTTAAGCCCAATGTGGGGCTTAAACTCCTGTGATCTGGTGATCGAGTCCCATGCTCTACTGACTGAGCCAGCCAGGCACCCCTAACATGATCCCCCTGATCATGATTGATCATTGATTGATCAGTGATTGATTCTTATGCTTGTTAAAGTGGAGCAGCATTGCTTTTAGTAATGGTTCTCAAAATTGGTCCTGAACCAGCCTCCTTAACATCACCCCTGAGAAAGGCAGATTCTTAGCCCGAACCCAGTTCTGTGAGTGGGAATCCCACAATCTGTTTTAATGAGCCCTCCAGGTGATGTGGATACAAAATGAAGTTTGAGAACCTGCTTAGAATTAACATTTTAGACACATTCAGGGGTGATATTAAATTGGGAAGCTTCGCGATCTGTCCACTGCTTGCAGGGTTAGGAAGACCTTCTGTAAAGGTGCAGATAGTAAATATTTTAGGTTTTGCAGGTTATACAGCCTCTGTCACAACTACACTTCTACTGTGGTACAGTGGAAACAGATGTAGACAATATATAAATGGATGGTAATGGGTGTTTACCAGTAAATCCTTATTTATGAAAATCGTATGCAGGCTGCACTTGGCTCTTGTACTTTGGGGACCTGTACTCTGTGGCAATGAGAAGAAGTACACTTCAGGAACACATAAAACGTAATTTGGATAAATCTTGGAGACATAATGTTGAATAAAAGGTGTATACAAAAAGGATATGCTGCATGATTCCATTTATTCAGAGTTTAAAAAATGAGCAAATCTTCACTCTTAGAAATCACGAGAGGAGGGGGTGGGTTTGAAGTTGTGGTTAGGACTGAAATAGGGCCTAACTGGCCTTCTAGATAGAGCACTCAGTGTTTTGTTTTTTGATCTAAATAAAGAAATGGTACATCTTCCTAGAGTAAAATTTGAACCTAATAATAATTAAAACTTTAAAAATCTAAAATGGATAGATATATTATGGAGTAAAATATGAAATACTTATGAATTTTTAAAATAAAGATATCAAAGTCCGACTTCCAGGGAATGACATTGTTCTCTGCTGTCTAGGGTCTTTGGAGTAAATTTGAAAAGCCCTAACGATTTATGAGGATAGAAGGGATTTCCTTTTCTTTTTAAAAAATAAAGCCCTGATCACCAAAACCCTGGTGTTAAGAGTTTTGAGTGAATGTGTATCCCTTTTGTTTTCTTTCTTGAATGAATTCTTATTTTTCCCCCTCCATCTTGATATATTATATCTTAGAATACTCATGCTTTATTTACCTTTTTCCTGAGAGTGGACATTTATAGTCTTCTATTTATTGCCAGTTTATTTATGGTTATCTTGGATGCTTCCTTTAGAGCTCTAGTTCTCAAACTCTTTGGCTTTGGGATCTGTTTACACTCTTAAAAATTAAGAACTCTGAGAGTTTTGGTTATAAGGGTTATGTCTATTAATATTTATCTTTAGAAATTAACACTGAGAAATTTTAAAATTTTTTATTAATTCACTTAATGACAAGCCCGTTACATATTAACATGAGTAAGTTTTATGAAGTGTAACTATATCTTCCAAAACAAAAAAAATTGAGAGAAGAGTATCATTATTTTACATTTAAAAAAATATTTATTTTTAAAGATTTTATTTATTTTAGAGAGAGCATGGGCAAGAGCTAGTTGGGGGGAGGGGTCAGAGAGAGGAGAGAGTCTTTTGTTTTTTAAAGATTTTGTTGGTTTATTTGACAGCTTGAGCAGGGGGAGCAGCAGAGGGAGGACCTGGATGTGGGGCTCCATCTCAGGACCCTGATCTTGACCTGGGCCAATGTTTAACCCACTGAGCCACCAGGGGCCTCTGATTTACATTTCCTGCAGGTCTCCTTAATGTCTGTCTTGAAAGATAGCTGGATTTTCATCTGCTTTGGTGTTCAGACTTTTGTGAGCTATTTTTCTAGCCAAAGTATAAGAAGAAAATCAGGCCTCCTACAGATGTGTAGTTGGAATAGGGAGTATTTTTTTTTTAAAGATGTATTTATTTATTTATGATAGAGAAAGAGAGAGAGGCAGAGAGACACAGGAGGAGGGAGAAGCAGTCTCCATGCCGGGAGCCCGACGTGGGACTCGATCCTGGGACTCCAGGATCGCGCCCTGGGCTAAAGGCAGACACTAAACTGCTGAGCCACCCAGGGATCCCCGGAATAGGGAGTATTTTAATAGCCTTTCACATGGTAGTGGATAGTTTTGGATTTATATCAAAACATTAGTGGCAGATTTTAAATTTTTTTTTTATTTTTAAGATTTTATTTATTTATTCATGAGAAACAGAGAGAGGCAGAGACAGGCAGAGGGAGAAGCAGGCTCCCTGTGGGGAGCCCGATGCTGGACTCCATCCCAGGACCCTGTGATTATGCCCTGAGCCAAAGGCAGATGCTCAACCTCTGAGCCACCAGGTGCTCCTGCAGGTTTTTTTTTTTTAAAGAGTAATTCTATGAAATCTGAAACCACATCTGCCAAATACCTAAGTCTGAATAAATTGGTTCTTTCAAATAAAAATGATCCATGAAAAAAAGTAGCTAGTTCAGCTTACAAATCAGTTGCACAAAAGTGTTTCCGTGAGCCAGATTTACTTTATATGAACTTCCGTTTGGTTACACAGAATATTAAAAAGGTAGGCATTCAAGGGTGTACGTTTAACAAAGGTAACTTTTAATGCTTCATCAAGGACATTCTTAAGTGAAACTAGCCTTGGTTTGTTTTTTTTTTTTTTTTTTTTTTAAACTGTGAGCGCTTGGTGGTGGAGAGTATGGTGACTAATACGATGTGGAGCTACTGCCCTGATTCATTTTCTCTACCGTTGGCCTTGCAGCATCAGTGCTAATGTCAGCACAGTGGAAAAAATAGTGAATAGTGTCCTAGTGTTATGAAAATAGTCTTCATCTTGAGGCCCATGGGGTTCCACAGACCATACTTTGAACCCTAGTCGCTTTAGGGCTTTGTCCTTAAGTTACATGATATATTGTACATAGGTAAGTATTAGTTACTATGAGAGTATTTAATGAGGGGCTTTTATTTTGTCAAAGAATGATTTATTTTAGAGGGAGATAGTGTGCGCATGACGGGGGGGCCGGGGTGAGGGCAGAGGGAGAGAGAAAAACAGACTCCCAGCTGAGCACCGAGCGTGACAGGCTCAACCCCTGGACCCTGAGATCATGACCCGAGCCCAGATCAAGGGTTAGATGCCCAAATGACTGAACTGCCCAGGTGCACCCCTAATGAGGGGCTTTAAAAAGATATATCTGGGGGAAAAGAAATCTGTTTGAAACATGTAGTAATTTTGCTTTCCTTGTTAGGAATGTATCCTGTCAGGTATAATGTCGGTGAATGGGAAGAAAGTTCTTCACATGGATAGAAACCCATATTATGGAGGAGAAAGTGCATCTATAACACCTCTGGAAGATGTAAGTATTAGAATGAATTAATGTGGTTTTCATTCTTTGAAACTTTTACTTGTGAATCTCAACTTCACTCTGTATAGAGAGGTTAATTTTGTTTTATTAGATTATCTATAGCATCCTGTTTTTCAGGGACAGCTAGTTTAGAGCTTATAGACATTTAAGTTGTGACCTTTACTGCCATCTGGAGCAGTTATCTGTTATCTCTTGAAGTTAAAAGCGTAGACTTGATGGAGATCTACTAATTGGCAAGCACAGCACCAGTGCTTTCCACCTGGTTTTAGGTAGTCTCCCAGTTACTCAAAGAGGTATTTCTATCCCCTGTTTTTCAAATGACAAAATAACCTATGTTGTTAAAATCCCAGAGCAGCATTGTGAGCCTTGGTTGTTAGACTCCACAGCTTTAGTTCATTTTGCTCTGCTCTCTCCCCTGCTTCCTACTTTTTTAGAATGTAGGCACATGAAGCATTTCCAGAGTGTGTTTTGCTAAATGTTTCTCTGTGAAGTCTGTTCAGCATCCATATGCATGGATACCAGCTGTACTGTGTTTTATAGGGGATACATAGATATCATCAATTACTGTCCATAATGACTGATAACATAGATATCATATTTTTATCAAAAAATTTTTCTGTATGCAGGCCTACAGAAAAGTTGAAAGAATACCAATGATCAACCTTCCATCTGGACTTAGCAGTTAACATTTTGCAGTATTTGCTTTATGTCTTTTGTTACTGGTTTGAATCCTTGAAAGTAATAGACATCATGATACTTGACCTAAATATTTTAGCGTTCACTGGTTAAGAATAACATTCTCCTATGTGGTCATAATATCATTTGTTATCACATTTAAGAAAATTAACAGTAATATCCAGACCATAGTCAAATTTCCCACTGATGCCAAGAATGTCTTCTCTTGTGTGTGTGGTGGCAGTGTTTCTTTTTTTTCTTTTTAAACCGCTTTACACATTGCCTTTGGTGTTCTCTTTATTCTCTTAATCTATAGAAATCTCCTCACTTCTATCTTTTGAAAAGTCCAAGCTAGTTTTTTGTTTGTTTTTAAGATTTTATTTATTTATTCATAAGAGACACAAAGAGAGAGGCAGAGACACAGACAGAGGGAGACCAGGCTTCCTGCAGGAGCCTGTTGCGGGATTTGATCCTGGACTCTGGGATCATGCCTGAGTAAGAGGCAGACGCTCAATCACTGAGCCACCCAGGCGTCCCTCCAAACTACTTTTTAATAAGAAAACGTTGTGTACTTAATATTGCATCATATCAGGAGGGATATAATGTCTAGACTCCTCCACTGGTCATGATGCCAACTTTGACCCTAGTAAAGGTGATGACCACCAGATCTCTTCATTGTTAATAATCTTATAGAGAGTGGTATGTTGGCACCATTCCTTCTACATAGTACATTTACTAATCTTCTGTGAGGTGAGTAAGCTGACTTTTTTGTTCGTTTGTTTCCACAGTGAATATACTCAAGGGGTTGGGTTTTTTAGGAGTAAATATGCCAGCTTTGCTTACTCACTTCCACATTAGCAATAAAATTTAGGAGTTCAAATGAGTATTTCCAAATTTTAGACAACAAGCTTCTTTTTATCTAGAGCTCTTACTCAACTGACAGAAGTTAAAAATTAGCTGGAACTAACTTTGTCTTTTTTGATTTGAAGAATCCAGAATTTATTTTTAACTCCTTACATAACTATGGAAGCAAAACTAAGCCTTTTGTTAACTTTTTATTCAGAAGAGAATGAGTTTAAATGATTTCTACATATGTAGGGTGTATCTGCAGAGCTAGCGTGTCATTGAAAATTGTTTTGTATTCTTTTCTGTTAGTAAAGAAAATACTACCTCTGTAATATTTATTTTAGCATTCATTAGTTTAGTAATGTATTATTTAACTTAGATATGTATTGGAATTTCTCTAAAAATTTTATCTGATAAAATCTACTGGTGGTCAGTTACTATACCAAAACCACATCATGGAATGGTTGCTGCGTAGCGTAATAAAAAGTAAATTTTGTTACATTGTGGGTAATTTTTGTTTTGGTTTTAGTTATACAAAAGATTTAAGATACCAGGAGCACCACCAGCCTCGATGGGAAGAGGGAGAGACTGGAACGTGGACCTGATCCCTAAGTTCCTCATGGCCAATGGTAAAGCGTTCTGGCATTTATGGGGGTGCATTGAATCTGGCTTAAAGGTAGAACCTAGCTCTTGACAGAGTGTTATGCTAGGTATGTGAAAGTAGCTTTTGTTGATGGCAGTGGTTTGTGGTGAGTAGCGTGTGGGCCCGTGGAGGCATCTGGAGTCCGTATGAATGGAGGATGGGGTGACTCCTATCTGGTCGATTCTGGAGACCCCTTTAGGACACAGCACAGTATGTAGGAAAGCCCTAAGCGTCTGCAGCACTCCTCGGGGCTTTCCCAACAGTCTCAGATAACTGGGCCTTTAGAAGAAGGTTTTCTCCTACTTTGGAGGCTTTCAAGATTATTTTTTCACATTTTTCTCATGTTTTTAATTAGGGGAGCTAATTGCTGTGGTATTAGTACCTTTTTCTGAAATGATATTAAAAAAATCAGGTTGTTGGTATGAAGTCTATTTATGTACCATGAATTAAAGTTCATGGTACATAAACAGGGAAGAGCTGCCCTTCCCTGTTTTTGGGTTTTGTTTTGTGTGTGTATTTTGTTTTATGAGTTGATATTTTATAGTTTTTTTAGTGGAAAGATACATATATATTTTATATATATTTTAAAGATTTTATTTATTAATGAGAGAAAGAGAGAGAGGTAGAGACACAGGCAGAGAGAAGCAGGCTCTCTGCAAGGAGGCCAATGCGGGACTCGATCCCAGGACCCCGGGATCATGCCCTGAGTCAAAGGCAGACAGACGCTCAACCGCTGAGCCACCCAAGCATCCCTAGTGGAAAGATCTTATTTGAATTGTCTCTGAAATAAAAAGGTACCTACCTAAAATTCTTTTGAAATAAATTGTAAGCACCTTTTATATAAATAATAAAATTATTTCATTAAAATTAGGAAGACACAGATAAGCAAGAGAGGAAATAAAATGTGCATAATCAGAGTCTTACCATCTAGAATCATGGTTAATATTTTGGTGTATAACCTGCCAGGCTCTGTGTGTTGAACCTCACCATACACTCCTAGATGTAAAGTGTGGGGATAGATGCAATGATTTTTTAAAGCTTTTTTTTTAAAATTTTTATTTATTTATGATAGAGACGGAGAGAGGCAGAGACATAGGCAGAGGGAGAAGCAGGCTCCATGCACCGGGAACCCGACGTGGGATTCGATCCCGGGTCTCCAGGATCGTGCCCTGGGCCAAAGGCAGGCGCTAAACCACTGCGCCACCCAGGGATCCCTGATTTTTTAAAGCTTTTATTTTATATTGCCACATCTGTCTCTAACCCCCGGCCTGTGAGAGTACCTCATTCCCAGTTCCTTCACCAAGCCTGAATATTCTTCATTTTAACCTTTTTTTTGTTTTTGTTTTTTTGTTTTATTTATTTGAGAGAGAAACACAGAGTGCTCACAAGCAAGCTGGGAGAGAGGGGCAGAGGGAGAGGAACAGGGAGAGAGAATCTGAAGCAGACCCTCCCCCTGACCCTGCTGAGCATGAAACCAGTTTTGAGCTCTATCCCAGGACTCTGAGATCATGACCTGAACCGAAACCAAGAGTCAGATACTTAAACTACTGAGCCACCCAGGCACCCCGTCATTTTAATTTTTGTCACTTTGTTATAGCTAAAGGCAAAATAAAATAGTGGGTTATTTATTTATTTATTTTAAGTTGGCTCCAAGCCCAGCATGAGGCTTGAACCATGATGCCAAGATCAAGAGTTACATGCTCTATCCAGAGTCAGTCAGGCTCCCCATGAATTTTTTAAAAGTACCTATTTGTTAGAGTGTGAAATAATTTCTAGATGTATATTGCCTTTCATATTTTTTTAGTGAATTGGCCAGCCTTAGGCTTTGTATATTTTTCTTTTGACGTTTTAAAATTTTTCCTTATCCATGTGTCAGAGAGCTCTTTAGAAAGGCTATGGAATAAATAGTGTATTTAAAGGTATGTTCCTGTCTGTGATTGGCTTTATATGTAGCTGTGCTGTATTTTTCTTCTGTACATAAGCTTTTACTTTTCATGAAGTTAATATAGAGTTATTTTTTTGTTTTTTATTGTGAAGGGTATGCTTATAATTTTATCTTCAAGGTTATAAAAATACTAATATTTGCTATTAATGGTTTTATAGTCATGGGGGGGGTTGTGTGTGTGTGTGTGTGTGTGTGTGGTTTTTTGTTTTTTGTTTTTTTTTTTAAATAATCTCTACCTCAACATGGGGCTCGACTTCTGACCCAAGATTGAGAGTCACAAGCTCTTTCGGTGGAGCCAGCCAGGTGTCCTCTCTGTTAACCCATTTGAGAAGCAGAGATTGAGATTTGTTTTTTCAGAATGGTTCATCTGTTGTCCCTCAACACCATGTATCTTTTCCACTTTGATATGAACTTTTATAATATATTCTTAGAAATGGGTCTCTTTTTTCCCCACTAATTAGTGGACTAATCAATATAACTGCAATTTATTCTAATGCCTGGCTGCATAAAACTCTCATCATTTAAAAAAAATTTTTTTTTAGAGACTCCTGGGTGGCTCAGTCAGTTAAGTGATTTCAGGCCAGGTCATGATCTCAGGGTCCTGAAATCAAATCCTGAATTGGGCTCCCTGTTTTACAGGGAGTCTACTTCTCCCTCTTTCTCTGCTCCCTCCACCCACTTGTGTGTACACTCTCGTTCAGTAAATAAATAAATCTTAAAAAAAAAATATATAGAATTTTTATCCTTTCAAATGAGCTTTAAAATAATTTCTCAAAAAGTTTGCTATTTTTGGTATCCCACATTTCTTTGGTTTATGGACAGGTGATATTTTTAATTATATGCCTGGTTATATTCTTTATCTGAAATTAATATTCATGTTTTTATTATTTTTTAAAGATTTATTTATTTATTTTAGGGGGGTAGGAGGGCAGAGGGAGAGAGAATCCCAAGCAGGCTCCGCATGCACCCTGGAGCCCAGAGCAGGGCTTGATCTCATGACACTGAGATCATGACCTGAGCTGAAATCAAGAGTCGGATGGAGGGACGCCAGGGTGGCTCAGCGGTTGAGCATCTGTCTTTAGCTCAGGGCGTGATCCTGGAGACCTGGGATTGAGTCCCACATCGGGCTCCCTGCACGGAGCCTGCTTCTCCCTCTGCCTGTCTCTGTGTCTCTCATGAATAAATAAATAAAATCTTTAAAAAAGAAAAAAAAGAGTTGGATACTCAACTGAGTGATCCAGGTGCCCACTAAATTAATATCTATTTTAATTAATACAGATTGAACAATATAAACTGAATAGCACAAATTCTTGAAAATTTTTGCCTATCATTTGAGTCTCTTTATAATAGGAACTTTATTAAAGGAAACTCAGACCCATTTGCAATAGTCCTCTAACTCTAAACCTCATACCTCTCATTATTAGTATAGCTTTTACAAAAGCAAGTTGATACAAGTTGATAAAGTTATTAATCTTGAAGTTTTATAATAGGAAAAAAACTTCTAAATCTGCTTAGTAAGAGGTGTGCATTCTGATGGTCCCATTTAGAACACGGCATTGGAGACTTTTTGGTAGAGGTTATCGGACAATGCTAGAAAAAACTGGGAAGCCATTAGTATTAGCCAACAATAAATGTATTCTTTTTTCTGCTGGCTTTTGAAGGTGGTAAGATTTAAATTGTAGTTTGAATTGTGGGACTTTTTTAGGTCAGCTTGTGAAGATGCTGCTTTATACAGAGGTCACTCGTTATCTGGATTTCAAAGTGACTGAAGGGAGCTTTGTCTACAAGGGAGGAAAAATCTACAAGGTTCCTTCCACTGAAGCAGAAGCCCTGGCATCTAGTAAGTGATTTTATTTTATTTTCTCAGAACATTGAGATTTTATAATGGAAAGGAATCCTAGGGGTCACAGTGAATGTCCCCTGTCTGACAGCCGTCTGTCCACTCATCCAGGCAACAGTATTTATTGAATGTCTGTTACTTGCCGGACACTGTCCTGGGCAGTTGAGAGACCCATCAGTGAGGAGAATGTTCAGCACCTCTCTTCTGAAGCTCGGAGAGAGTTTAAGTGTCTCTGTCTTGTGGAACTTGGTGCTGCTGTTAGGTCAGCCAGTGCTCTTTCATAATAATTCATAAGAGCTGTTGTTTTGGGTGTTTCCTGTGTGCTAGGCTCTGTGCTAAATACTTCACATTCATTTTCTTCTTTGACTTTTGAAACACCTTTATGGGGTAGGGTTTCCATTTCATAGAGAGGGATTCAGGCCTAAAATCAGACAGGGAAGATTAGGGTTTAAACTGTGGTATTGCTCCAGCGCGTGTACTTTACTACCTGGGCTGACCTCCTGCGCCTTATTATCCAACCTGCTACAAAAGGCAAGAACTTTGTTCTGGCAAAACTAATCTTCTAATTGATGCTGTCATTCTCTGGAAGCCCAGGTTTTAGGAATTCCCAGTGAGTATGGAGTGACTTTATTCTTTGCCCAAAATTATTTCCCCTCTTGGCTCAACCTAAGGTTAATCTGGTTAACCTTTCCTCTTACTGCCTCTTTTCATTAGACGTCCTTGAAGGTGTTTGAGAAAGGATGAATTTATATAGCGGTGGGTGGATTAGTTTTCTCCATGAGTACTGGAGGAGCTCAGGGGAGGGAGCCACTTGGATTGGGAGAAGATGGGAAGTGCCAGTAAATTCTCAGTGATTATTTTGGTGTGAGTGTGGGAAAATTTTCTCACCTAAAAACCCAATTTGAATGACTTTGGCCACTTCTCCAATTCCATTTACTTCCTTCTTGCTCTCAGAGGAGAAAGTGCTGGCATAAAATATTGAAAGGCACAATAGCCAGAAAGTCAAACATGAGTACGGAGGTTTGTGGCAAAGTTAGGATTGACAACTGTGGGTGAAGAAATGGCCCCTACTTAAAGTGAGGGACTTAGTGGTGTCATCATGGATTAGAAAGTATTTTAAATGACAATGTAAAATTTATCCAAATAAAGTATTTTCATAGAAGTAAAAGTTAAACAGTTTGAGGAGAATCTCTTACAACAAAGTTTGTTTCCAAAGTTTTATTCTCCATTTGAGTCTTACCTTTGTTAATAACTTCAGTCTCCTTCATTAACAGACAGTGAAGGACTTACCTTCTAGCAGTTTTATTTTTCTGATTTAAATTTTTCAAATATGTAAAGCCTTTAGATGACTTGAAAGCCAACATTATAGCAGAAGATGTATTTAGAGTCTGTCTTTATTCTGTTGTCTTCCATCCTTCCCCTTCATCGTTTTTGTTTCTGGTTTATCCTCTTATGTTTCTTTTTCCAAAAATAAGCAAGTGTGTTTATTTGCCTATTTTTATGGTTAGTTTTATAAAGGTATAATTTTTACATAGAGTATAATTTACCTGTTTTAGTATATAGTTTTATGAATTTTTACCAGATGACTGTTTTCCTGTTAATGAATAGGATCTGGAAGTCAGAATGGGAGGCTAGAAGATCCTAGGCAGAATGAATGGGATATGGAAAGGTGGAGAAGTTTAGAAGGATGAATAAGAATAGGTTACTTTGTTTAATTTTTAAAGATTTTGGGATCCCTGGGTGGTGCAGCGGTTTAGCGCCTGCCTTTGGCCCAGGGCGCGATCCTGGAGACCCGGGATCGAATCCCACGTCGGGCTCCCGGTGTATGGAGCCTGCTTCTCCCTCTGCCTATGTCTCTACCTCTCTCTCTATCTCTGTGTGACTATCATAAATAAATAAAAATTAAAAAATTTTTTTAAAGATTTTATTTATTCATGAGAGAGAGGAAGAGACACAGGCTAAGGGAGAAGCAGGCTCCCTGTGGGGAGCCGGATGTAGAATTTGATCCCAGGACCCCAGGATCATGCCCTGGGCTAAAGGCAGACACTCAACTGCTGAGCCACCCAGGCGTCCCTCTTTTGTAGTTCTGTACAAATTCTAGTATTCTAATTTTGTGAAAAATGTTGAAATTTTGATAGAGATTGCATCGAATCTGTAGATTGCTGTGGGTAAGTATGGACATTGTAACAATATCCTTCCAGTTCTCTGTGGTCCAATCTTACACCCACTTAAAGCTTTTATTTTTTCTCTTGATGAAACTGCTCTGGATTTTGTTAACTTTTTATGTTTTAAAGGCCTTGACTTAAGTTTTTTTTTTTTGGTAAATAAACCCTATTGTGCAAGTGAATGAAAAGAAGTAAAACAATATTTGAAATGATGTTAAGATACTACTTAACTTAGAAAACTGAGTAATTTGGAAAAGGGTTTTTTTCTAACCCTTTTTTTATATAGTTGAATATTTTCCTTCTATATTGTATATCCTATCTATGAATAATTAGACTTTTGTATTTCCTTGCATCAGACATTAATTATGTGAATGGAGTATGGAGCACGTGTTATGTGCCGTGTACCCTTCTAGGTTTGGAGGAGGGAGGGTTCAACAGAAGGGGAAAAGTAAAAAATGCTTTCTGTTATGAAGCTTGTATTAGAGGATTCAGGTTATAAATAAATAAGGGAGAGGATATCAGATGGTGATAAGTCTGTGCAGACAGATGAAGGGATGTGGGGACACAGTTTTAAATAAGGTGATCCGGGAAGGCACCGTCACAGAGAAGTAGTTGGAGTTGTACTGTATTATTTTGGCTGTCTTTTTTTATCCCTGACAACTCAACATAAGTTGGTGCTTGTGTGGTCATTGAACTATTTTTTTTTTTTTTTTTTTTTTTTTACCCTTATTACCCTTACTGTGTATGCACTCGGTCCCGCTTTATTTTTTTTAATTCCTAAAAAATTATTTAAAATCCATTTTGATTTTCATTCAGTCTTTTAAAGTCGGCTCCATACCCAGTGTGGGTCTTGAACTCATGACCCTGAGATCGAGTCCCATGCTCTACCGACTGAACCAGGCGGGTGCCCCCGTCTCATTTTTTTAAAGCTAGGTTGTAAATAGAATTTAAAAATGTTAATAAGTGGCTGTCGTTAATGGCCTGATGAGCATTTTAATTTCAGTTTTGTTGGTTTCATCTATAGTCTTGGGGGAAATAGCGTTCAGAATATCGAAACATTTCACTGTTCCTTGAGAGTTTGTTGTCTTTACAGTAGTCATATAGTTTAGGAAAGGGGAAGGAGATAAATCCAGAGCAGTTTTTTTCCTTTGGCCTTGTCTTCCTGGCGGCTGTGAACTCAGGACTACTGACAAGAGAGCTGCAGGTTTGTAAAGTAGTTTATACCTGTCTCTTCCTTTTTCTCGTATAAAAAGCAGTTACCTGATTACCTAGGACCTCCCTGAAGTAAGTGCCCGGCAGCATAACCAACATCTTTTCTGTGAGGTGCCGGAGTGAATGTCCGAATACAGAAAAAGGAGGAGCTTTCAGAATTTTAGGCAGTTGACTGAGTACAGATCAGAGTTGTCGAGAACATTCAGGTGGATGCCCTTGTAATAGTCTTTCAAAGTCATGTTCACCTTGCACCTTAATAAGAGATAAAATTAAGTGTGTTACATTTAATTAAGTGCTGATTATAATTGTAACTGTAAATTTAAAGACTTAATAGCTGATCTGTTGTAATTCTGTTGGTTTCTTTTGAAGCGTAGTAAAAGTAGAAGCCATACTGTCTAGAAGAGCCTCGGGTAATCCCATGGCACATTTTTTTTTTTTTAATTTTTTTAAATTTATTTATGATAGTCACACAGAGAGAGAGAGAGGCAGAGACACAGGCAGAGGGAGAAGCAGGCTCCATGCACCGGGAGCCCGACGTGGGATTCGATCCCGGGTCTCCAGGATCGCGCCCTGGGCCAAAGGCAGGCGCCAAACCGCTGCGCCACCCAGGGGTCCCTCCCATGGCACATTTAAACTTGCCTCTCACACTCTCTTTTCCTCGTGTTCTAGCGTGAATGTTTGCTTTTTGACAAATTCTTTAGGCTTAATGGGACTGTTTGAAAAACGTCGCTTCAGAAAATTCCTAGTGTATGTTGCCAACTTTGATGAAAAAGATCCCAGAACTTTTGAGGGCATCGATCCTAAGAAGACTGCCATGCGAGAGGTGTACAAGAAATTTGACTTGGGACAAGATGTCATAGACTTTACTGGCCATGCCCTGGCACTTTACAGGACCGATGAGTAAGTGTTTTGGCTTTTAGATTTGTGTTTTTCTTGGAATTGTCACTGAATTTCTCCATTCTCCAAAACGGAAATTCTAACAAAACAAGTAAATAACCAGGTTATATTATGAAAAGTTCCAGCTGTAAATTAGTGTTAGAACCTTTGAAGTAAAATATGAAAGTAGTGAAATGAAATCATTGAGAAAAACGTTTTTAATATTTATTTTCTAATATTTATTTCCTTTATCCTAGCTATTTAGATCAGCCATGTTGTGAAACCATTAATAGGATTAAACTTTACAGCGAGTCTCTGGCAAGATATGGCAAAAGCCCGTACCTCTACCCACTGTATGGCCTTGGGGAGCTGCCGCAGGGATTTGCAAGGTCAGTGCCAGTCGCTAACCCCGTCTCCTCCTCAGCGGAAGTATGTGCTGTGTGCTTGGGGTGAGGAGCTCCGTCTGCGAGTCACGAGATGCTGCTTATTTTTATTGAAATAAAACTTTTTATATATAACGAAACCACGGATCTACAGGAAAGAAATGCAGTTTGATCCATGTCTAGACCTGTGTACCACCACCACCGCCGGGAGAGGACGTTTGTCCAGGAAGTTCCCTCGGGTCACCTCCTCATCAGCCACCCCCACTCGTAGCAGCTCCACCTGTAACTTCTTTCCACTACAGATCACTCGTGCCTGTGCGGGAGGGTCACGGAGAGGGAGTACTCCGCCGGCCCGCTTGCCCCGCTGCGGTTTCAGTGCGTAGTGTTGTCAGGCTTCTCGATTTTAATCACCCAAGTCGGTGTGAAGTGCGCTCATTACGGCTTTAACTTGGGTTTCCTGAGAACTAATGTTGGTCACCTTCATGAGCTTTTTGGCCATTTGTATAATTTTGTGGTATGATTGTTAATGTCTTTTGCATGTTTTTCAAGATTGGGTTGTCTTTTCTGTTTTTGATTTTAGGAGGCCTTGTATTCTGGCGGCAGTGCACGTACTGTACGTCTTCTCTCCCGGAGTGCCTTGTCTTTTGCTTACGTTCAGTGCTTACTGGGTCCTTCCTGAGAGAGCTCTGCGTACCTTGAGAGCACAAAGATGGTCACCAGTGTCTTTTCCTGGAAACTTCATAGTTTTCATTGTGAAATAATGTTGGTGTGTGAGGTGAAGTAGGCCTTGAAGTTCCTTTCTGTCCATACCAGTACTTAATTCTTGTAGCACCATTGTCGAAAAGACTTTGTTTTCCAGTCACGTTAGTGCCTTTGTGGCACATCCACGGGCCACAGATGTGTATCTCTTTTGTTCCATTAGTTTATTTTTCTTATGCCATTACCATAGATAGCATCCTGAGTATTCTAATTTTTCTTTTTTAAGATCTTATTTAGGGATCCCTGGGTGGCACAGCGGTTTGGCGCCTGCCTTTGGCCCATGGCGCGATCCTGGAGACCCGGGATCGAATCCCATGTTGGGCTCCCGGTGCATGGAGCCTGCTTCTCCCTCTGCCTATGTCTCTGCCTCTCTCTCTCTCTCTCTCTGTGTGTGACTATCATAAAAAAAAAAAAAAAAAAAATCTTATTTATTTGCGAGTAAGAGCACAAGTGGGGGGGAGCCTGCCAGGGAGCTTGATTTGGGGCTCAGTCCCAGGGCCCCAGGATCATGACTGGAGCAAAAGGCGGACACTTAACTGTGAGCCACCCAGGTGCCCCCACATTTCAAATAATTTCTTGAATTTTCTGATAATCAAATCCATATTTTTTTATTATCCTTTCAGTGTCTAGAATCCGCAGTGTGTTCCCACTGTCGTTGTGATTTGTCATATTTTCTCCTTTGTCTTGTTAGGATTTTATCAATTTTATTAATCTTGTCAAGGTACGAAGCCTTAGTTTTATTTATTTTCTTTGTAGCTTATTTTCTATTTTATTGGTTTCTTTATTTCTTCTTCCAACATGGGTTTAATTTTCTTCTAGTTTTAGCTTTTTAAAATTGAAACAGATCATGGGTTTTACTTTGTGTAACATAAGGATTAAAAGGTTTAAAATTGGGATCCCTGGGTGGCGCAGCGGTTTGGCGCCTGCCTTTGGCCTGGGGCATGATCCTGGAGACCCGGGATCGAATCCCACGTCGGGCTCCCGTTGCATGGAGCCTGCTTCTCCCTCTGCCTGTGTCTCTGCCTCTCTCTCTCTATGACTATCGTAGATTAAAAAAAAAAAAAAAAAAGGTTTAAAATTTCTAAGTATGTATCATTCTCTATGGTACCCTCTCTTTTTTTCTTCTTTGATCCTTGGGTTTTTGAAGGTATAGTGTTTAATTGCTAAACATTTGAAGATCTTAAATATTGTAACTGCTATCTACTTTAATTCCATGACAAAGAACAAACTTGTAAAATTTTAATCTTTGAAATTAAGGCATACTTTATGGTCAAATTTTTTTTTAATTTTTTTTTTTTAATTTTAGAGAATGCATGTAGAGGTGACAGGGAGGGCAAGAGAGGGGTAGAGGGATAGATTCTCAAGCAGTCCCCACTGAGCGTGGAGCCCACCGCAGAGCTCGATCTCAGGACCCTGAGGTCACAACCTGAGCCCAAACCAAGAGTCGGATGGTTTATTGATGGAGCCACCCCGGTGCCCCTCCATGTCTGCTTTAATTATCTCCACCACGCAGCATTATAATTTTTGCACTGAGCAATCAGTTTGAAGAGAGGAGGAGAAAGAGTAGCCATAACCCCCCCACCCCACCATGTTAGTTGCTCTTCTTTCTTATACATCCATTTCTCTGGAGACGCTTCTCTTTATCTCTTCTTCAGTGTTCTTGTAGTTCTAGGTCTGCTCTTACGAGGTCTGTACCTTGATTTTTGAAGGACTTTTGTTGGCTTGAGGTGTTTTCATTCAGCACTTTGCAGCTGCTGTTTCTGATGACAGTGAGCCGTCACTGGGGTCAGTACCCGGTCCTCTGTATGGAACCAGCATTTTTTACCCCCCTCTGGCTGCTTTCAGGATTCTTTTTGGTGTTTTACAGTCTTAACTTGGATTTGCCTCAGATGGTTTTGCCTGGATGGTTTTGTTGAACTGCTTGGATGTAGAAGTTAATTGTTTATATGAAACTGGGAATTTAAAAATCCTCATTTTCTTCAGATATTTCCTCCCATTTCATCCTCTCCCTCTGGACACCAGGTCTGTGTGTGTTGGATGCTGGGTATTATTCCATAGTCACTGAGGTGCTTTTCATTATTTTGGTCTCTCTGTGCTTCGTATTGGATAATGCCTGTTGATTTGTCTTCAAGTTCACGAACTCCTTTTTGTTATTTTTAAAAGGTTATTAATCCCATTCAGTGAGTTTTAACTTTTTTCTGGTTCAGTACTTTCTACATGTGGAATTTCCAGTTTTTTAAATACAGTTTTTTGTGAGATTCTGTTACTCATTTTGACCCTCCTGAATATATTTGCAGTAACATGTTCTTGAACCTTTGTGTGAGTGAAGTAATAGCTGCCTCCACCCCCCTGCACACGGTGACACTGGTGATCTGGGCACCTGTTTGTACTGATTTGCTTTTCCCGAGGCTTTACTTTGGATCATGTTTTTTTGTTTCTTCCCGTGCCTGGTAAATACTGGTGTGCTGTCGAGATGCTGGGTCCTTCCTTCCTCTGAGGAGTGACTTGTGTGAGTTGGCGGTTCAGTCCTTGGCCACAGGACTGACTCTGCCTTTTATTGGATGGGACGGCAGGGTTTGTTTTGGCTCAATCCTTCGTCGGGTTTTGGTGGAGCACTTACGGCGGGTCCCAGGCCATCTGCTGCGGTAGCGTCAGACTTCGACCCCCTCGTCTTCGAGGCCCCGGCCGTCCTCGAGGCCCCAGCCATACCCTTTGCTCAGCTCCTTGTACCTTTTGGGCGTTGCTTTCGCTGGACCCCTTGGAATGTCACAGGTACGAGCACTTCTGGAGTGAAGGATTTGAAGAGCTTTTACAGATTTGGTGGCTCCCCTTTTTGTATCCTTTCCTCCCACAAGTTCATCTCCTTTGAGCTCTGGATTCCATCCTTTGACCCCGAATTGACAAGACCACAGGCTTTCTGCTTGTTCAGCAGCTCCTGTGACAAGGAGCAGGGAGAGGGTCCTTCAGCTGAGCCACCACAGGAGCTCCACACGCAACTCCAAGTCTTCTCCAGTGTCTGTCTGCTTTTAGTTTATTATTTGTCTATTTTTATAGTTCGGCTTTATTTATATGCAGGAGGATTAGACCAACATAAGTTCCTCACTCACTACTGGTTGCTGCTCTTTTTGGACTTGGTATTCAGAACTGCGAATGGGACACTTCATGTCATGGTTTTGTACTTGCTGCTCAATGACTTTGAAACTACTGCCTTCTAGAAGGAAATTGAGGAAATACACATTGCCTGTGACTCATTAAGATCTAAGACTTTTTTAGTAGTTGGGACAATTATAAGTTACTGTCCTCTCACCTTTTTTTAGGCTAAGTGCTATTTATGGTGGCACCTACATGCTCAATAAACCCATTGAAGAAATCATTGTGCAAAATGGCAAAGTGATTGGTGTGAAATCTGAAGGAGAGGTAAGTAGCTTTCACAATGTAAATAATACTGTGTTCTAGTGAAGAAAATGTTGCCTGGTGGAACGGGATTTGGGCATCGATGCTGGATTTCAGACTGCTTTATGCCACTTTGGTGTTCATAATGAGTACGGACTGGCTTGAGATGCTGTGGTTTTTTTTTTTTAGAGATTTATTTATTCATGAGAGACACAGAGAGAGAGAGAGAGGCAGAGACACAGGCAGAGGGAGAAGCAGGCTCCATGCACCGGGAGCCTGACGTGGGACTCGATCCCGGGTCTCCAGGACCACGCCCTGGGCCGAAGGTGGTACTAAACCGCTGAGCCACCAGGGCTGCCCACTGTGCTTTATTTTACAAAAATCTTACTGTTGGTTATTGCTGAAGACTGGGTTATACGTTATGGACGAAACCTTAGTGGTAGGTGCTCTATTTATGGAGTGTAGGTTGGTGCCGGTCTCCTGAATTTTCATTTAAATGTAGCTTTATAATTTATAACTTATATAATTTATAATTTATCAGTGGAATTGGGCCTGGTGAATACTGGGCATTTTATTATTTAATTTGGGTTTTAGCTTCAGTGCTGGCTGGGTGGAGTTTCAAGTAGTTTCTCTGATTCGGATTGAGTACATATGTGTTAACCTTGTTCACGTGCTCATTCGGATTCCGTGGGTCTGTGTCCTCGCGAGCTCTCAGGTGAGGCTGATGCTGAGGTTCCGCCGACCAGCTCATTCGTATTTCATGAGCTGCCAACTCGTACTGATAGCTGGCACTGCTCAGAAGCTAAGACCGGAGAGCTAGTTGGCGTTCCTGCGGTACTGCATGGGTTGGCCCATGTAATCCTCACTCAGCGGTGGACCGTTGGAATGAGTCATTACCGTGGAGCCTTTTGTAACTGCCTTGTGCGTCCATCAGAATGGGTTTAGGGAACAGGGACAAACGGGGAGCAATTCATCTGGGATCTCAGAGCGCTGCTTAGTGTGGGATCATCTCCTGTTGTTTTCCCCACGGCGGTTCCCTCGCGGGAGATAAACATTCACGTCTCCCCAGGCACATCCCATATAGCGACAGCCCTTAAATACGGTACTTCATTTAATCCAGCAACAGCTGTTGGAGGTTAAGCTCAGCCAGGTCGGAAACCTGTCTGCCCGACTCTGAATCCTGTGCTTCTAAACACTGTGCACCTGGTTTCCTAGTAGTTGAACAGGACTTCGAATGCACGGGTCTGTTCCAGGAGAATGGGGGGGGGGTGGAATTGTTGGCAAAACTAGTTTTAGGTGATCTGTAGTCGAGCAGTAATTGACAGGTACCCTTATGAAGGGAACGTGTTGACGGCCCAGTGGCGTCAGTAGTCTAGCTGGAAGCCTTGGGGACCCGGACTGCTATAAATGGGAGCTCAACCGTTTGCTACAGGTTGCTCGCTGCAAGCAGCTCATCTGTGACCCCAGCTACGTCAAAGACCGGGTAGAGAAGGTGGGCCAGGTCATCAGGGTTATCTGCATTCTCAGCCACCCCATCAAGAACACCAATGACGCCAACTCCTGCCAGATCATCATCCCCCAGAACCAGGTCAATCGGAAGTCAGGTGAGGTGTGAAGACCAGCAGATGTTTGGGCCACGTTGTTAGAATCCTTATTTGCTCTTTTATAAGAAACTTTAGGTCGCGTACGGGAAGAGAGCTGATGGCTTTAGCTCACAGGGATGCGAGGTCCTTGCATTGAAAGGCACAACTCCGCCCTGGAGCCCTGCCTCGCCCTCCTGCTGGCCCCTCCTTTGGGCCTCCTTTCCCTCATTCTAGAATGAGGAATTGAGCTGGCTGGACTGGGTGGTCATGGTGCCTCCTGGCCCCTCCGGACGTGGGGGTGGGGAGGCAGGTCATGGCTTATTAGGCATTAGGCGGCCCAGCTCTACTGTGGTCTTGAGCCAGCTTAGGCTGGATTTCAGTAGTGTGCTAGAAGACGACTTCTAAAGTAGGAATTCCTAATCTCCTTGTGGTGAGCAGTTGCTTTCATCCCCTACCTTTTCCCACCATCCTTAGAGGTGGAAGCCATAAATCTATTTATCGAAAATTCAACTTTAGGAAGGGTTATCAGCATTTAAACAACTACTGGTATGTTTTTTCCATGTAAGAAACCGGAATCATGGATTATTAGGACTGCACCCAAGGGACGTGCAGGGGGCCCACACAGACCCCAGGGTTGGTGAACTCGAGAGGAAAGCAGCTCAGTAGTGACTTTCGTATTGGAAACGACGCACTTACTAAGCAGCACGCAGAGGGGGCAGTCGACAGGATGCGAAACGAAGAGTAGCTTGTGCTGATTGGTCATTTTGTTACTTCAATTAAGTAAACGAGAAGCTAGTCCTTAATAAACCGTCCCTTAGCTGTTCAGCCCCTTTCTAAATGCAGGGCTTGGAGAGGGAGACAGTAGCGCAGTCAGTGGGATTGTCAGGTGTCCGGTTAGCGGCCACAGAGGTGGAGAAAGCAAGCTGTGCAAGCCCGGCAGTTCTGGCCACGGAAACCCACAGCCCCAGGAGGCTGCGAGTGGCTCGGTACTTGCATACGCGGTCCTATCTGGAACGGAGAGGGCACCGTCGGCCTACGCTTGCCACCTCAGCCTAGAAGGTTTTGTCTGGTCCAAGCAATTTTAATTCCACTGATGAAATACGGGGAGAGTGGAGTGCGCGCACACGGCTGAGGCCCGTGAACCCTGGCAGTGAGATGGCGTTACTCGTTTGCAGACATCTACGTGTGCATGATTTCCTCTGCACACAATGTGGCCGCGCAAGGGAAGTACATCGCCATAGTGAGCACGACGGTGGAGACCAAGGAACCTGAGAAGGAAATCAGACCAGCTTTGGAGCTTCTGGAACCAATTGAACAGAAGTGAGTGATGGGTCCCTTTCGATGAGCTCAGATCCAAGACTGAGTTCTGACCTCGCAGCGAGGGGAGCGCGGTGAGGACGAGGGGTGGCCGGGGGCAGCTCACCTGCTGACTTCATTCTTTCCCCCTCCAGATTCGTTAGCATCAGCGACCTCCTTGTACCCAAAGACCTGGGGACGGAAAGCCAGGTGAGTGGCGGTCTGAGAAGGGCATCGGCACGGGCGGCGCAGGGAGATGCCTGCCTCACGTCTCGGTGATTTTGTTTGCAGATCTTTATTTCCCGCACGTACGATGCTACAACTCACTTTGAGACCACCTGTGACGATATTAAAAACATCTACAAGAGGATGACCGGCTCCGAGTTTGACTTTGAGGAAATGAAGCGCAAGAAGAACGACATCTACGGGGAAGACTAGGAGCAGTGCACGTACTCATCTCGCTAGGACAGACCTAACTCTGGCAAATGACGCATACTGTTCGCCCCCGATAGCGTAGGCCTGCTGCTGTAATCCGCACCGCGATTGCAGGGCACTGTACCAGTAAATACTCCTTCCCTTTCTAATATCATGTAGGAACGTGTCTCACGGCGGGGCTGCTCCGCACCGGCAGGTCACCGCGTCTGCTCACCTTAGCCAGCCCTGGCTCTCCCTAGTGGAGATGCAGTCTGAGGACATCCGTGATCCTGGTACGGAGCACTCGATACAGACTTTGTATCTTTTAATCAGTGTAGCCGCCGCGGCCGTGTGCTTCTGCTGCTCTGGAGCCGGAGCAGTACCACTTGCGTGCCATCTGTCCCCCTGGCGTCGAGATTCAAGACTGAATCTCCCCTACGGGACAGCAGCCCTACATCCGCCCCCCACCTTCCCGTGCTGTGTCCTGTCCACTACTCTGACAGTGCCCGTGGCACACGGCCACGAGTGGGGAGACATGAGCCTAAAATTTAACCCAACTGCAGACCCTGAGAGTCCTTTCGGAGGAAGCCTGTGTGCGGTGTTTTAACCTTATAAAATGGATGAGCGCGAAGGGGAAAAAAACCCCTTGTAAGCAGGTAAACGTAGAAGCTTCTTTTGTATCCCAGGTGTGGCTTCTTCAACGGACCAAGCTGCGATGCAGTATTGATTTGACAGGGCCTGCACTTCAGTGTCTGTCTCGAACGGCTCCACATGATTTCTGTACTGCAAAATAAAGCCAAACTCTGGAAACCAGTTCCTGCTCCATTGGTCTCTTTGTCCTGGCGTTAAGAGTTGGCGTGCATCGTGCTGGCTGTTGTGCGGCGCCCCCGCCCCCCCCCCCACACACACACACACGCCGACTCCACCCCGATGGCCCCGGGGGATTCACATTCGATGCTTAGCAGCATGCCGGTGGCCTGGCTTCGAAGTGAGTAGACCCCAAATTAGGTTCCTGACACGTCTCCTGGGGCACAGACTGACCCCAGTTGAGAAACTCCTGCTTTTCCATGTTGGTAGGAGGATCTAAAACCCCAGCTAGCCCTTCCTTCCCTTAATTCAAGTTGTCTACCAGGCCTGCGGGCGAAGGCAAGGGCGCATGCTGGGTTGGAAATCCCTCGGGTCTTCCCAGTCTTTGGGTAGCATGCGAGTGGCACGACTGCAACCCTCAGCCAGGCCCACAGGGAATGAGGATGGCGGAGCGTGCAGAGAAGGCTACTCCGTGGTCAGGTGTAAAAACAGTTCTAGAAAAGGTGGGATGGATGCGGGGGTGGGGGGGGGCTTGACCTCTGAGAGCGGAGTGACGGCAGGTGCTGTCGCGCCGGTCGTGCCACCTACGGCTACTGGTCAGATGGGGCGGCCAGGCCTCAGAGCGGACTGTCCAGAGCGCAGGTGAAAGACCGGGGAAGCCCATCCCTCCCGGGGCTCGGCACCCTGCTCTGGGGGGAGCAGAGCCACTTCTGTCAAGTGGTCTGAAAACTGCCACCACTTTCCCCACAAATTCAAGTTTTGCTCTAAAGGAATCCCAGAAAGTTGGTCTTCAGGGGTCTTTATTTAAAAAATGAAACAAATTAGTTACAAAAACCTCTGTTCCAAATAGATACTATGTATCTACAAACATCTTTTGCTTGGTTTTGAGTTTAAAGATTACTGTAGAAATTATTTCTAATACCATAAATAAGTGATTTTCTTCCTCAGAATTGATTTTGTAGTGCAGTATTTACAAAAACTGAGCTCTTGAAAACAGTTTATAAATCGGCAACGTGACTGTAGTGTTGCTAGAATAACAGCAGATTCCCCAGTTAAGAGCCTAGCTTTCACAAGGGCGGTCAAGCCTTTAAGACGGACTACCATGCACTACGTACGCCTTCTGGACGTGGACATGCAAAAACCGAGCCATCGGTCAAAATACTTATTTTTGCTACGACTAAACGTTTGTAAAATTGTTTTTAGCATGGAGCTTATAATTAATAGTTTTGAAGGCTCTCCTGTATAAAATGAAATTAATTTAAAACAATAATATCGAACACTGCAACAAAGCTAGTGGACAGCTCATGTTCCACTTGAATAATGGCCAAGATTTTTATAGCAAAGTGTAAGAAAATGAAAACTTCCAAGTTGTAGAACATTGATTTTTCAAATATGAGAAAACGACTCTGTTTATCTAAAAAATTTTCAGAGTAAAACCAGGAATTGGTTGGCGGTGGCGTCGTGGTCTAGGCCAGCTGCCGCTCATCCCTGATTAACAGGACACTGGTATTTCAGCAGCAGGACGCGGTCCAGCAGGGACAACTTCCAGGCACCTCATGGTCACCGTCTCCTGTGTCCTGGGAACAAGGTGAACTGCCAGTGACGACGTGTGCCGTTCAGATGAAGTGGGTTCCCTCAAGTAGGCTGAGCCAACAGCAATTCCACCCCTAATACAGATTTAAAATTTATAGCATGATGTAGAAGGTAAAGAACAGAGTTTGCCAACAACCGGTTTCCTCACAGACGCAAATGTCAGTATGTGTCACGTCCCGTTCACACAGAAGAGTTCTGGAAAGTGTTCTTACCAATAGCTACTCTTAAACGGAGCTGCTATATTTTGTATATTTTCAAGGAAATTATTTACATCTGTAATAAGGATGCCACTATTTTCAAAGACTTCTCTGGAGACAGTGGGCTTTTCTGTAAAAAGAAAAAAATACCTTTTGGTGAAAAATTCATTGATGTATATACTTTATAAGCATCAGACTCCTTTTATTAAAACAAAACACCCACTAACTTGTAGGGAACTGCTTCATCTCTGGGGGGGGGCACTGTTGTAGGGAGGAAAGGTGTGGGGTCAGGAGCGGCCGCCGGGGTGCAGAACACCACTGCTGAAGGGCAGCTCGTCCTCCCCGTCCTCCGGGGGTGACAGGGTCCCCGGGTCTCGCCTGGAGCACTAGGGTGTGGTGCGTAGGCACACGTGGGTTGGGGGCCGCGCACCAGACCGAACCCAGTGGCCCGTGTCCTGGGCCTTCAGTGCACTTCTCCCAACACAGCAAAAGGCTGGTTCTTGGCTGCCGGGTGGACACGCGCACGGATCTTGGACGTTTCTAGAGGAGCCCGGACGAAGGCTGTGAGTTTACCTGTTAGGAAGACCGCAAACCTGGCCTGGATGTGCTGGATCTGCAGGCTCAGCAGACATTTTAAATGTTCTGCTTTTGTTGCTGCTCGAGAGTCACACTGGTGGTAATGAAGCAGCTCGATGAGCTCTGCGCTCTGGTAGGACTTCAATATTAGGTTCTTCTTATGTGCGACCGAATCCACTCTGTAACAGACGCAGCAATGTTAGCCAAGCTCAGGTTCAGTATAAATTTGCGAGTTTACTTTTTACTGTGTCTTCATTTTTAGCTTTTATTCTTCGACTTCTTGCCTTCACAATACGTGAAAACACTCAAAACTCCCAAGACGCACCTGGCTTCCCGGACCTCACTGTGGCCCCGCAGGTTCCCCCTCAAGCGGCACAGGCCTACTTCCTCCCTTTTGTCAACACACATTTTTGAGACATGCAGGCCTCGTTCCAAGCCAGGGGGGCATCTCTGTGTGCAGGTCCAGCGGCCCCCAGCTGCGGGAGGGGTCGTGCCGCGATGCTTTCTGTCCCTGTTCTAGGGCCACCACTGATCTGCTTAGTCAGATTAGCAACTTCATTAGGAAGTTGCTGCTTCGTAACGGTCATTTCTCACTCCCTTAAATTTTTTATTAAGAGTGTGCGGAGGTGGGAGGGGCAGAGAGCGGGGGACACCGCAGCTTTAGCAGACCCCACGCTCTGTGCGGAGCCTCACCCGGGGCTTCCTCTCACGCCCTGAGCGGAGATCCAGTCAGACATTTAACCCAACGAGCCCCCAGTGCCCTGTGACCTCCCTTAAAATCTCCTCTAACTTCTACATGTCTGTCCATCTGCTTTCTGGAGGAAAGCCAACAAGTCCCCCAGGTCCCCACGTCTCCAGCGGCACTGACACTGGCCATGTCACAGGCTGCGTTTCCTTCAGGCTCTACCCTTCGTGTACACACAATTAAGTGGCATCACACCACATGTTTTATGAGCCCCGCTTTTTATAAGATATTTGCAAAATCTTTATTTTGCAAATGTGTTAAAAATTATGAATGTATGGAATCCATATATTGGTCATGTTTGCTTAGAGCTGGGTCGGAGGCTGGTTTTGAGGTTACTGGTAACCACCTGTTACTATAAACATCTTTGCTGAAACAAGTTTTTAAAAGCTAAGGTTGTTTTGGTTTTAGTTTGAGATGAAGGCCTCCAGAGGCCACAGAACAGGACGTTTTCTGGCAAGTGCCCACGATGGCCACTGTGGCGGGAGTGCAAATCCGAGGGCCGGCAGTGGCGGACCGATTTACCTAATGTCCAAACATGGGAAATCCACCCGTGCTTGCCAGGTGGACCGGTGCGCCGTGCGTTCCTGCGCTTGAGCCTCTACTCTGAAGGGCTGGTTAACCACCTCCACCGCCCCCACCCCCACCCCCTAGAGGTGCAGCATCTGCTCTGGGGTCCGCTCAGACCTCTTGGCTCGCTTTTTCCTCCTGCACTAGTGCTTTCCGGGTACAGCCTCTCCCAGACCTGTTCCCGACTCTGTCTGTCCTTGGGAGGGAGCAGCGCGGTGGGGCACAGAGGACAGCGGTCCGGTTAAGGCGAACATTCTGGGCCTGCAGCCCAGCACCACAGCTCCTCGTTTGACCTGGGTCAGGTCTGCTATCGCGCCCGTGTGGCCACTCCCAATCCCTGGAGTGTGGGGGCAGCCGCTGTACGACACTGGCCGCCCGCCAGTTGGTCCCCGAGGAGCCTGCGACAGCTCCTGGCAGCTCCACACGCATCCACCCCAGGCCCAGCGGCAGCAGCCCCATCGCAGCCCCCACCGCAGCACAGGCCCCATGGCCCGGGGCTCCTCCTGGAAAGCAGCGCTGCCCAGAAGCCCCGCCCCGCTGCCTCCTTCAGTCTGCTGGTTCCCGAACGACTAAACCAAGGGAACGTTCCTGTCCTGTTTCCATCCTGTGACTGGCGACTTGATTCCACCCCACCCCCAACACAGGCCCAGGAGCGCAGCAGCCCATGGCCACGCTTCTAGTCCCTCCAGGTTCACGGCTCACGGCGGCAGAGCCCAAACTTCAGGACTCCTGAGTCTGACCTCCGTTGGCCTCCAGTGCTGTCAAAGTCTGGGCCTCAAACTCTTGGTGGCGGTTCCAGCCTCCCCGCCTCCCTGACAGGCTCCGCGCCCCGCGGCCTCACCTGACGTCCTCTCTCAGCTTTTTGTTCTCTCTGTAGTGGAGCAGCCACTTCCACCTTCCGTTTCTGTTCAGTTTTTCCAGGGTTCTGACCACGTCCTTCAACTGAGCTACAGACGGAAGAGAAGCAGTCTCGTGGGGCCCAGAAACTGTGATGGTGGGGGGCACCTAGGCCTGCTACCCGGCACCCAGACACCAATCCTAGGGACCCCACAAGTGGGAAGTCCACATCCTGCACCTGCAAATACTCCCCACTCCAGTCTCCGTGCAGAATTCAGGCTGTGGGGGTCCACCCCCTCCAATGGGCCAGGAGTGGCGTCTACAGGGAGCTCTAGTATGACATCAGCCGGGGCAGGGTTTGATTATACCAAAAGGCCCCCACGCCAGGCTGCTGTCACCACCTCCTCCGTCTAATCATTGCCCAGGGAGAAGAGTATTAGGAGTGCCTGGCGCATAATTAACAAGACTTAAGAGGCATGTTTCCAGAACATCACCCAGACGGCGGACTGCTAACAAGAGAAATGCAGAAGAGAGGGCTTGTGGGCAGGCGTAAGAGGCAAGCGTGAACGGTCAGGCAGTGCTCCCAGCGGGGTTGGTGCTGAAGAGAACAGGTGGCCCCTGAGAGGCCAGGAGCACACGTGCCAGGGGCGGGGGTGACAGCAAGCCACAAGGGAGGCTCAGCAGAGCACGGGGCACAAATGAAGGCCTCACAAGGTGGTGACTAACAGCGACTTCTGAGTTAATCTCTTTGAGAAAGTAGTGTTTGGGTTGCTGGGGGAAGAGAAATGGACCCAATTAGATTTTAAAGACAGAAACAAGGAAGGAAAACACAAGACCGACCTAATGTTAAGGATTCCAGGATCTTGTCATCTGAGACCATAAAGCCTCCAGTCTGGAACAGCTCCTGGTAGGTGGACTGGAGCACATCCTCAGGGCAGTCCACTCCAGCGAAGAGGACACTGGGGAAGTGCTTCAGCTTCAGAAGAAAGGGGATCTAGCGAACACAAAGGACCCAGAGGGAGAGGTTGGTGGGGTCACTGTTATGCAAGGGCTGCAAGATTCAGGAGCAGCTGAAAATAAACCTAAGCTAAATGACTAGAATTCTGCACCCCCCTCACACCCCAGCAGCACCTCCCATAACCCCCAGCACACTCCAGCAGCACCTCCCATAACCCCCGTCACACCCCAGCATCACCTCCCATAACCCCCAGCACACCCAGCAGCACCTCCCATAACCCCCAGCACACCCCAGCAGCACCTCCCTTAAGGAATATGGATTCGGTTCATCTCACCTGCTGTGAGGACCCTAACATCTTGTCTATTTCCTGAGAAGTCTCTGAAACCCCCTGGGCCTGACACTGGGGGTGGGAGGAACCTTAGAGCCGGGAAGCAGGCACTGGGCTCCTCTCCCACACCGACAGCTGCCCTGAGCCCAGGCTGCGCAGTGGGGGCTCCCCCGGACAGGCAACCCCTTTTACTCAACTGACACACTAATATCAGTACAGAGTTAAGAAAACTTCTGCCAGTCCCTGTAAAGGAAGGTTCACTCCTGCTGTGTGGGTTTAAATCTGGGCTGAGACCATGTCCCCACACCGCCCCCCTCGCCGGGGCTCTTCCCTAGTTAGGAGGCAAGTCTTCACTCGGAGCCATAACACACCCCACAAATGCCTCGGTCAGTTAGCTACCCCGCGGGACACCCCATAAAATGCCTGAACAGCGCTGTAAGAGAGGGGCAGACACACTTGATGCAGGCGTGATGCTATGTCTTCATTCCTGATGATGACCAGGAGGGTGTCATTCTCTCTGTGGAAAGCCTGACAGAAATGCTGAGGTTCAACTTCCGTATGGCCTCCTTTCCTCAGGATGTTCTGAAAGATTTACAAGTAACTATTACCACAGAAGGACCACCTGCACAGGATTACTTTCATAGTCCACTAAGCACATCAAAAAGCACATCCTAGTCCCTAAACTATCCTAACCAGGCAACATGGGTGGCAATTAAGTCCTACTTCTTTTTTTTTTAATTAATTTATTTTTTAATTCTAATTAAAAAAAATTTTTTTTTTAAGATTTCATCTCTAAACGAGCTTTCACATCTGAAACAGATGGCTCCTGGGCATCACTAACAACTGGGTTTAGAGGTTCATTTAAAAGGAAAGCACTTTCTAATCAATCCTTATGTCCACGAAGTGGCCAAGAGCAGACTAATGCACAGACACGGGGCTCTTGTGCGATCTGAGGCTGTTACCTTGGGGATGCAGATATTCACCCTCAAAATGCCACCTCCAGTCGAAACACTCCTACAACTTTTGGGAAGGCCAAGCTGCAAACCCCGGAGCGTCATGAATGGCCGGGGAGCCCCTGGATGCTCCCGCACCGGCAGGACCACCTGCCCCAGGCCTGACTGGCAGTTACTCGAGTAATTATGAGCAATTCCTTCACTCCATACCCCTCTGTGATGCAGACACTGTTTCTGTCTGAAGGATTCTGGACGTTTCCACCGCACACCCTGAGGCTTCTCCTGGCACCAGGAGCACGGTCTGACCAGCACTTGTTATTTCCTTTGTAAAAGCACAGTGTCCCTGGATCTCAAAACAACTCAAATTTGATCATTTCGATACTTCAACTCAAAATGCACAGCAACGTAACTTCAAAGAAACTCCTCCAGGTAAGATCTAACGAAGAGCCCACCGAAACGTCTCAGTACAGATCCTTGGCTCTGACTTCATTTACTAATAAATGACCTGAAGGAACACATTTTCTGAGACATTCAACACCTTTACCACACCCCGTGAAACCTGGGCTTTTCGGTCACACACTTTGAATTTCTATAATAATAAAGGAGCTTCTGCATCTTATAGATAAGTGGGGCCGGACGCCCCATCTCTCCCAAGTGCCTCAGGACTCCCCAGGCCAGAAAACTTCCCAGGGGAGCTGAGTTTTTGAAAACATTTTGCTCTAGATTATCTTGATAGTACTTTATTCTGACGCTTAATTTATACTGTGTCCACCTTCTCGCTTGAAGGATAGTTTTACCTTTGCACAAAATTTGTTACTTTATTTTTTTTATGATTTATTTATTCATGAGAGATGCACAGAGAGGCAGAGAGACAGGCAGAACGAGAAGCAGGCTCCATGCGGGAAGCCCGATGCAGGACTCAATCCCAGGACCCCAGGATCACGACATGAGCTGAAAGCAGATGCTCAACTGCTGAGCCACCCAGGGGCCCCCAATCTTTTACTTTCTGTTGTAAACAGTGGCCACGAGATAAATATGATCCATGAAACACAACACACACTCCCAAACCATGTGTGGTGTCTCGAAGCAGTCCAGCTGTAGGTGTGAACTGAACGTGGCTACTACGCTCTCTCTCTTGCACAAAACCCAGCATCCTAATCAAACGCCGGGACACCTGCACCCTGATGTTTCTAGTAGCAATGTCCACAATAGCCAAACTGTGGAAGGAGCCTCGGTGTCCATCGAAAGATGATTGGATAAAGAAGATGTGGTTTATGTATACAATGGAATATTCCTCAGCTATTAGAAATGACAAATACCCACCATTTGCTTCAACGTGGATGGAACTGGAGGGTATTATGCTGAGTGATATAAGTCAATCGGAGAAGGACAAACATTATATGGTCTCATTCATTTGGGGAATATAAATAATAGTGAAAGGGAATAGAAGGGAAGGGAGAAGAAATGGGTAGGAAATAGCAGAAAGGGAGACAGAACATAAAGACTCCTAACTCTGGGAAACGAACTAGGGGTGGTAGAAGGGGAGGAGGGCGGGGGGTGGGGGTGAATGGGTGACGGGCACTGAGGGGGGCACTTGACGGGATGAGCACTGGGTGTTATTCTGTATGCTGGCAAATTGAACACCAATAAAAAATAAATTTATTATTATAAAAAAAAAACAGCATCCTCTGCGCTCTGTCAAGGACAAGAATGGTGCTGTTGCTTTTGAGATGATGGAAGCAAAAAGAAACTGGGTCTTTTGCTCACTGTGGCATGATGCCACTGAGTTGCCCCCTTATTTCAGCACTGGTCAAGGTACAGTATATGTAATCAGCCAAACAAAATTAACTTCAATTCAAGGTAAAAAAAAATAATTTTTAGATTATTATCTAAATCTATTATTATCTAAATAATAATATTTAGATTAGTTTTGGAGGCCAAGCAGCTTAAAAAAAAAAAAAAAAAAAGCTTCATTTTTCAACCACACTGCTTACCAAAGCAACATGGAAACTGGAACAATGATGATGGAGGGGCTGCAGAAACAGACCTGGCAACCATTTATGAAAAACTTTGGAAAACAAATGGATCGTTGATGGGGAATAAAAATCTTTTAATATAAATTATTTAAAATCATATTTAAAAAATCATATTTAAATGGTATAAAATAGGAGCCATCAGCCACTACAGAGAAGAATACATATTTGAGTCTAGGCTCACATGAAGGCCTGTTTATCCATCATGCTTCCAGTCCATTCCCCACACTGCAGCCGAAGAGATGGCTCTCAAACACACACACGACGTTCTTTATCTTTTAGAAGTATTTCCAGGGCCTCCCCCACTGAATTCAGGCTCATCCAAGTGCCTTAGTGGGACCTGTACCTTGTCCACACCTCCAGACCCAGCTCTTCGGGGTGGGGGGGGGGGTGCTAGCCCTCTGGCCCGAGGGCCCCCACGCCCTCCACACTGCTGACCCCGAGGGCAGCAGGGCAACCAGGGAGCCGCCACCAACGCTGTTTCTGTGGAGGCCACTCGCAACTCTCAGAACTGGCCTCCCCCAGGAATCCCTGGGTGGCTCAGTGATTTAGTGTCTGCCTTTGGCTCAGGGCCTGATCCTGGGGTCCTGGGATCGAGTCCCACGTTGAGCTCCCTGCATGGAGCCTGCTTCTCCCTCTGCCGTGTCTCTGCCTCTCTCTCTCATGAATAAATAAATTTTAAAAATCTTAAAAAAAAAAAAAAAAAAAGACCTGGCCTCCCCTAACACACTCTGCCACGATGACAGACACAAGTATCTTCAGCTGTTTAATGTTACATAGTGATTCAACACCTGTGGGTCTGCCAAGTGACACTTACCATGTGACAGATACTCTAGAATTCTTGAGGCGCTGATATAAGTGCACTCTGAAACAAATCTAGGTGAACATTCAGAACCTACACACTTACTAGTCTAGCTGTCCATGCCTTGTACAACAGGCCAGCATCACTTCCTTCAGAAAAAGGTCCCGACCTTCCTGACTAGGCCTATCCTTTCAAAGCAATGTCCAAACACCTGCGCCATTACCTCGACTGTTGATCTTACGTTACTCTGTGTGCTTTACCAGTGTTTTCCTTGTCCCACTAGCTTTAAGGATCATGACAGAAAGGCAACATTTCCCCTCCCCTTACATGCTGGACTCTAGAATGTACACTAAAGACTGCTGTCCTTTGAACTAGTTCCTGCTGCAAGCATAGAGGGTTGAGGGAGGCGGTGTGTCTGGGGAGCAGCTTTGGGTTGGTGGTCCAGGCACTGAAGAAGGGGGTTGGATGTCCAGTGGGAATGTAAGCGGGGTGGCAGATGCATCTGGGATGATGGGAGCTGGCTTTCTGGGGGGAGACCTGCTACTCTGGCAAAGATGGCCAGAATAAGCCTCCTGATCCTGGACTGGAACTGGGTATGAGTGTGCACCCATTTTAGTTTTTTAAATATCCATATATTTTTTGGCTCTGCTGAGAGGGCCTGGAGTCATTGTTACCCAATGACACTGAGTTCACCCAGTGCCCAGTTACTGATTCCAAATGCTCTTCTTCACTTAAACAAATCACAACTCCTTAGAGAAATTCTACTCCAAAGAATATATGAGATAAATTTGTAAATGGAGTTATACCGTAAAGGAAGAAAGGATCCAAACAATTATGGGGACTTGTCAGAAGGACAAGCCAGGTTTTAAGACCTGCTGACTGTGTCTGGGACAATCTGAGCATTACCATAAGCAATGAAGGACCAAAAGAAATATGTTAAAATGTCCATACTACTACCCAAAGCAATCTACACATCTAATTCAACCCCTATCAAAACACCAACAGCATTTTTCACAGAACTACAACAGAGAATCTATGGAACCACAAAAGACCCTGAATAGCCAAAGCAATTTTGAAAAAGAAAAAAATGGGAGGCATCACCATTCCAGACTTTTAGTTATATTACAAAACAGTGGTGATTAAAACAGTGTGGTACTGGCACAAAAACACACACACAGATCAGTAGAACAGAACAGAAAACCCAAAAATAAACCCACAACTATATGACCAATTGATCTTTGGCAAAGTGTGAAAGACTAATGGGAAAAAGACAATCTCTTCAACAAATGGTGCTGGGAAAACTGGACCACTTTCTTATACCGTACACAAAAATAAATTCAAAATGGATTAAAAACCTAAATGTGAGGCCTTCTGAAACCATAAAAATCCTAGAACACAGCACAGGAAGTAACCTCTTTGACACTGGTCATAACAACTTATTAGGTATGTCTCCTGAGGCAAGGGAAACAGAAGCAAAAATAAACTATTGGGACTACATCGAAATAAAAAGCTGCTGCACAATGAAGTAAACAGTCAACAAAACTAAAAGGCAACCTAGGGAATAGGAGAAGACATTTGCAAACGACATATCTGATAGAGATTAGCATCCAAAATCTATAGAGAACTTACCAAACTCAACAGCCAAAAACAAATAATGCAACTACAAATGGGTAGAAGGTATGAACAGCCATTTCTCCAAAGACATCCAGATGGCCAACAGACATGGAAAGATGCTCACCATCACTCAACATCAGGGAAATGCAAATCAAAACTACGGGGAGATAACACCTCACACCTGCCAGAATGGCTAAAATCAACACAAGAAGGGTGCCTGGGTCAGTCGGAGGATCCTGTGACTCTTGATCTTTGGGTCGTGAGTTTGAACCCCACATTGGGTGCTGAGATTACTTAAATAAGTAATAATTTTTAAAACCCCACAAAAAACAACAGGTGTTGGTGTGGTTGCGGAGAAAGGGAAACCCTCTTACACTGTTGGTGGGAATGTGAACTGGTACAGCCACTCTGGAGAATAGTGTGGAGGTTCCTTAGACAGTTAAAAATAGAGCTGCCCTACGATCCAGCAATGGCACTACTTACTAGGTATTTACCCAAAGAATACAAGAATACTAATTCCAAGGGACGCATGCATCTCTATGCTTTCTGCAGCATTATGTATAACACCAAAATGATGGAAGCAGCCCAAATGTCCATCAATAGGTAAATAGGTAAAGATGATGTCCATACACGTGCACAGGTGCGCACCCCCCCGGGACTATTACTCAGCCATCAAAAAGAACAAGTCTTGCCATTTTCAACGATGTGGACGGAGCCAGAGGCTATGATGCTGTGAGAAATAAGTCAGTCAGAGACAAAGACCACGGGATCTCACTCACAAGTGGAGTTTAAGAAACAAAACAAACAAGCAAAGGGAAAAAGAGAGTGAGGGAAACAAACCAGGAAACAGAGTGTGAACTACAAAGAACACACTGCTGGTCATGGGAAGGGGGAGGAAAGGGGGAGGGGGGTGAAGGAGGCACTCATGATGAGGGACTGGACGGTAACCCTGAGTACGATGGGATAGAGTGCGGCTTCATGGGACATAAAGCAGCAAATGAGGTAGAAGGGAAAGCCCTCCCTGCAGCGGAGCGCCCACTACTATACTTACAAGGAACATGGGACTGGAACACCATGTGGCACCCATCATATCAGGAACTGCGTCGGGCAAGAATCGTCAATGGGCAGAAGTGTGATAAGGAAGAAGGTATTTTCAGATGTCCCATCCTAGCTCCCCGCGTGTTAATAACCACAGCACATTTACTAACTTCACACTGGGCGAACCCGGCAGAAGCATCCTCACGTGACAGCAACTAATACCCAGGCGCAGGACAAGGGAGCTGGTGGGCCTCCTCACAGGACACAGAGGGGAGGAAGTCATATGCAGGGATTTTCTCCTAACATGCATAAATCGTGAGGAAGCAAGAGATGAATGTCAAGTGAAGGAAACTACCATGTAACTGGCCTTCACTCTTCAATACCATCAAGGTCACAAGAGATAACCAATGACAGAGGAACTACTGTGCGCTGACGGGCGCTGAGACACGACAAGCAACTCATGACGCTGGCCGCATGGCCAGGTCTGTGGGCCTGGTGAGCACATGGCATGATGGGTCACTGGCTGTGATCACTCAGAGGGGTGTCCCTGCCCTTGGGCACCTCAGCCTCCAAAGCTAAAGGTCACACACACTTAGGCTTAGCAGGAAGGGGCAGTGGGGCATCCTGTGTGCAACCTGTTTCCAAAAGGTTCAGAGGGATTAAGAGCAGGGGGCCCAGGGGAAGGCACCATTTGTGTAGCCTGTCTGTGCATTTGACGGTGTATTTTATTTTATTTTTAAAGATTTTATTTATTCATGAGTGATGAGAGAGAGAGAGAGAGAGAGAGAGAGGCAGAGACACAGGCAGAGGGAGAAGCAGGCTCCATGCAGGGAGCCAGATATGGGACTCGATCCCAGGTCTCCAGGATCACGCCCCGGGCTGAAGGCGGTGCTAAACTGCTGAGCCACCCAGGCTGCCTGTTGACAGTGTATTTTAAAAGCAGAAGGAAAAGTCTTCTCCCCAAGGAGAAAAGAAATGCATTTGGAGAGGATAAAAGGAGAGAGCTCACAGTGATCAAGACAGACTGCGGCCCTAGCATTCAAAGGTCAGGAGCATGTGCTCACCAGAATGTCAGCTATCCTGATATTCGAAAACACCCCAAACCCAAACGGTCTCTCTCAACTATCCACACTAATGGAGGACATGCGTACTCGTTTTTTGTTGAATTCTACCTTTGTAGAATCTGTGCTTATATTTAAATAGGAGTCATATTTCTGGTATGAGACTTTGGAGTGGTAACTTTCTGGTGTAAAAATCAGTCACGGCACTAATTCTAGAACATTGTACACGTGTTCAGACAGAGCACAAACGGAGAGCTTGTAGCAGAACGTTCCGAATGCAGATACAGAAGGCCCTGTCAGACTCCAAGGCCACTTCGTGTCATGATTTCTCTCTGAAGCCAAGGGTTCTACATGTTATTACCTCTAAAACAAAGTTGGGTGGCAATCAGAATAATGCAAAGTCTAGGACGAATCTGGCACTTTACCTTTGTCCTCACAAAGAACGACTGGTCTTCGGTCTCCACAAGGTAGAACAGGAAGGGGCTCTTACAGGCCTCTTTCACCACACTTTTCAGTTTGACATGCAAACTGGTACACAGGTCTGTGATCACATCTTCATAGGAGGCTGCCCGTGGGATAGGTGAACACACCTCTCGAGAGGTGGCCTCTCCAGAAGCCACAGCTGACTCCTTCTCTGGGAAACCCACGAGGTGGCTATTCAACATCATGTTGCTGAATTCAGCATATTCATTGAGAATAAGTGAAACGTCATTCCGGGATTCTTTTGAAGTAGTGTTATATTTCAGTTTGTTGAGGTGGAACGACCCAGTCTGATTTCTTTCGGAATTTGCAAGATGATTTCTACTGCGACCACAGCTCTCCTTCCAAAAGGAAGAACCATCCAAAGTGCCCAGTGCATGGTCTCTCCCACGCAGACTCCGCTGCCTGGCGCCCGAGGGCACCACTGTTACCACAAGGGGACTTCTGCTCCGGGAGGCGGGGTGCAAAGCCAGGGACTCGGATACTTTTGTCAGAGGGAAAGCTTCAGCACCAATTTGGAGAGGGGGCTCCTTTGGAAAGACACCAGTGGAGGAAGCAGAGGGCCGAGAATCTCCATTCTTTACAATTTGTTTTAGCTTATGTGCAAAACGCAGATACTCCAGATCTAAAATGTTCTGTGTGAGGTCATCTGCCACCTGCCAGCTATTTGTCCAGGAGCTGAGCAAGCCACATTTTGCAGTGAAACTGGGGTGCCTCTTCAAGCTGTGCAGAGTTCTCGTGGTATCTGTGAGCTCTCTAGTGACGGTGAAATTAGCATAAATCCTGGGAATGCCACGGAGGTCTCGGATCTGGACATAAGATGGCACACATCTGTCTTCTTTTTTGAATCCAACAAGCCAGTGTCTGGGAGCCATGCCCACCTCCAGCCCTGGGGCTTGGGTAGAGTAGACCCACTCTTCATTATCACTGTTACTTAGGCTCTGGAAAGAGTCAGAATCATCTTTTGAAGCATCTTCTTTCTTGGTTTGACTATACCTCAAAGTGCAGGAACCCTCCGCCTCCATTTTGGGATTTCTACCGTCCCCACAGGAGTCATGATCAGACTCTCCGGAAAGTGGCTCATAATGGATGTCAGAATTCACACTGACATCCACGTCTCCACCCAGGGTATCCAAGTCCTCCTCGGCTCGGAGCCCCTCACCAGAGCCCATATTTGCCATCTGCTCTTCAGAGACTTCACAAACAAGAGGGGCACAAGCCTGGGGAGTGATGGAAGCACAAGGCTCTCTACTCGTGTTTTCACTAGCAACAGCCATTTGAAGGCAAAAATCCATGGGTACATACGTGAGCAAAGGCCTGGCATTCAACAGATCTCTGGTTTCACACACTGCCCCATCTTGCTGTGCATGGATTGCTTTTTGCTTGTCTTTTGGAGATGTGGTGTTTGGCTGGGAGTCAACACCTCCTAGATCTGTGGCTTCTTCATGGAGCTTGGCCTCAGCATCATTATTCCTAAGTAAACTGGCCATTTTGACTACGGAGATTTCTTGTGTCTGGAACCCAGTCTCTGTGTTCACGGGTCTGGAACCATCTGAGGAAAAAGCAAGTTTGGGGATCTCTGAGTGCTCGTGTGTCTGTGTATCAGCTCCGCCAACTGAGCCAGAGCTCAAGGACTGTGCTTGAGTGTAAACGGCTTCATTTGTCTTCACACCACTGCTAAAGAGATTTTTCTTAATACCTTTAGGGCTGGGCTGCTGTTTTAGTGACAGATCCACTCTACCAGTTGGGGTAGTTGCAGAAACAATTGTGTCAGCCAAAGACTTATTTTCAATAATCTTTCTAGGGCTAAATGGAGGCTCACCAGGCTCCAAGACAAGATGACTTAAGTCCGAATTCCTGTTCTGTACATTAACTGGCTGCAGTGGATCTCCTGATGTCACTAATTTTTCCAGAGAAAGCTTGAAGTCCTCTCTGTACTTGGCATCTGAGGCAGGCTGGCTCAGCTCCATATCACCACATGGCACTTCTTCTGAGAGACCCTCGCCATGTTCTCCAGGGACAATTTCCTTGGTTACTTTACCAGGACAGCTCAAACAGCCATCTTTTCTGCCTGGATGCTTACTTCCTACTAGAGGCATTTTGGCAGAAGACTGCATTTGTTGTACACCAATTAAGTTATCTTGTGCCACTGGATGGGTAAGACCAACAGAAGAATTTTCTTTCTCCGTTACGGCCAAATCTACAGACTCAATCTGGGAGAATCTGTCGCTTCTCTCACCTTGTGTACCAGCAAGTTGTAAACTACACAGAGACACAGCCATCTCAGGCTGTGTCTGAGATGGCTGTGCTGCTTCAACTAGATCTTCGGGGTCAGGACTAGAAGCTGGTGACACTTCTTCAATTAAAGAAGCAAAGGGAAAGTCTGAGGTAACATTCACCTCCTCTGCAATCTCAAGGGCACAGGTTTCTTTAGAAAGTATTAAGGTAACTGTCTGTAAATTATCACCTTTCCTCTCCTTACTTTCCAATGATTTCTCTGGCACTGCAGGGTAAGTGGATATATAATTAGCAGAAGTCGCTTCTCGGTTTTCTAGGAGAGTCACCTCTTCTGGCCTGATTATTTCTTCAGTCATGTCCTGAAGTTCCAAATTTGACAGTGGGGCCTCCCGCTGTGGCTCTAGCTCCTCCGCTGGCATCTCTTCTCTGGTGCTGGTGGGTGGCGATATTCTGAGAATGAGATCAATGTCAGAATCTTCTTCTGAGGACTCCAGGCTGGCATCCTCTTTACTCACTGAGAGGCTGGTTTGTTTGGTGAATGCTGAATTAAAGGATTCCAAATTCCTATTTTCACTCTTTAGACCACTCCCATCATTCACTGGTTCTGAGGAGCTCTCTGCTTTGTTACCCACTGATGGAATACAGTTATGGGAGTAATTTCCTCCCGAAGTGGCAGAGGCAGATGCCGAGACCACTTCTTCAACCTGGGACGGCTCTATGATCTCTTCCGAAGATATGCCAAAGAGATTCTGAGTCTGCAGGAAAAATTCTTGAGAGAGTTTCATTTCTTCTCTGGGTAATGAACAATTAGAGCTTTTAACTAATGACAACGCCTCTGCTATCACTGAATTAGCAGGTGGTGATGATGAGCATGGAACGTTTGGAATCTCTTTCTGTAGCAAACACATTTCATTTCCAAGAGTCTCTCCACTTACTGGAGAGGCACAAAGGTAGTTAGTATCTTTTTCTCCGGAGATTGCTAGAGAGGGAACATCCCTAAGGCCCCGTGTTTGTGCCTTCTCAAATGCAGACACAGGATGCCTAAGACTTGAGGCAGGTGACACCTGTTTAATCAACTCTGTATTAAAGGTTGCAGGCTTATCGGTTTTATTTACAACTTCTGACTGTATTGGTACATAGGTATTTTCTTCAAAAGTGAAAGTAACTGGTTCCAGATTAATTATCACATACTCTGTATCATCCGTCCTCTCCGATGAAGGCTGACATTCTTTGCTCATGGGGCTGCTATGCTGGATAAGGCCCTGTAAAGCACTGGTTTCTGTCTGTACTGTTGCATGAAAAACATCAACTTCCTTTTCAAGGGTGCTGTACACAGACTTATGACAAATCACCGACTGATCGCTGAGCCCATCGTAAGTCTTGCTGAACGTGGTTTGTGTGACAGTATCACTGTAAGTCACTCTTGAGCTATCAAGTGGTTCAAAGGTTTTATCTTCACTAGGAACAGAAAGTCCATTAGTTTGGGTACTTCCAATACTAGAAAACACAAGATTAGAAGTCTCTACTTTATCTGAGGAGTCTGGTTTGGCTTTTTCCCCAATTACCTGAAATGACAGAAAGAAAAATCAAGAGTCAAACAGACTATCACATTTACATATAAGGAAAAACAGAATGGACAAGAATTACTTTCAGTTTGTTCTGAATCTTCTGATTTTTAATATCACAGGGTAGAAATCAAGCACATCCCTCTCTTTTTTAGATACCTACAAAAGCCCCAAATAGGAATTTTTCTTTAAATACACACACAGATGAGAGCTTCAAAACTTTAACTGCACAGCCAATTTTTTTTTTTTTAATTGTCTTTTGAGAAGAGAAGTGGCTGGACCAATGACAATGTAAACACTGAAAATGCAGCTTGTTTGTTAAATAGCATCACCTAATGCAGACACGTAGTACTAGAGAAAAAAAACTTGGTTTTAAATGTTTTCAGCAAGATTAAAAGAGAGTTTTTAAAGCAAAGAATAATGTCTTTTAAACACCAGCCAGCATCAGGACACTGGGTGGCTCAGCGGTTAAGCATCTGCCTTCCACTCAGGATGTGATCCCGAGATCCTAGGATAGAGTCCCACATTGGGTTCCCCACAGGGAGCCTGCTTCTCCCTCTGCCTATGTCTCTGCCTCTCTCTCTGTGTCTCATGAATAAATAAAAACTTAAAACAACAACAACAAAACACCAGCATCAATCAGACATAAAGACACTGTCATCTGGGACTTTCCTATGAGGAAAAAGTAAATAAACACATACACACATGTACACAGAATCTGAGAAATATCTAGATGTTTAGCTTTGAATCTAGGCTTAACAACTTACTATGTGAGTTCAGGCAAATGGCATGCTTCCCTGTGCCTTAGTCTCCTCATCTGTAGGATGGCACTGGGCTGTGTAAGACTGAGCTAATGTGAGCACAGGGCATAGACCACTGTCTGGCCCACAGCAAGCCATCAGTGCGTTGTGATGATAACGACGAGCATCTGGAGACATAAGCTCTCTGAGGCCCGCCCCTGGACCCACAACCCCCAAGTGTAACCCCAGATAAAAAAACACTGTCTACTCAATGTTAAGACAGGTACTGTAGGTGCCCAAACCCATGCAAAAGAATTCTGGAAGAGAGGGAGGCTGAATCCTTAAAGGGGCACATATTTTGTCAATCCAGTTACTTAGAGACTTTTGATATGATTTTTTTTATTTGCTCCAGTTAAAATGTGATTATCTGGTTTTGTTGAACATTAGCTGAGAACAACAGAAAGAAACAAAGTGTATTTTCCATATTTACAAATAGCTACTGACTGACTTGGGGGAGTCTGGCACCGTACTTACTGTTCCTGCTTTTGTTTTCACAAATAATTTTGAATATATTCAATTTCAGTTTAAGGTTTATTAAAGATTTCTAATATTTATTACTGCATATGAGCCTTAAAAACTATTCTAGGCCACCGGGGTGGCACAGTTGGTGAAGCATCTGCCTTCAGCTCAGGTCATGATCCCGGGGTCCTGGGATCGAGCCGAGCCTCGTGTCAGGCCCCGTGTCGGGCTCCCTGCTCACTGGGGAGTCTGCTCCTCCCTCTCTTTCTGTTGCTTCCCCAGGCCTGCTCGTGCTCTCTAATAAATTAAAAAAACAACAACAACAAAAAAAAACAACACCTATTCTAAATAAGAACAGGTATTACATACCTCTTTTAGAAGAGAGTATGCTCAGAGAGAACAAGTAATTTGCCCCAAATTATACAGTAAGTGACACCATTATGGTTGGCTCTCAGACCCATCTGACACCCACCTTCTCTTTCTACTACTACTACTTCAATCAGGGATGGAGAAAAGCTCCACCTGCAGACAATCCACAGTGACACTTACGGAAACAGTTTTTGGTATTATTAGTCCTTTACATAGACAGGGAATCCACCTTCCTAAAACAAACCAATGATATGTTTTGAATGTGATTTTACATATCTAGAAAAAAAAAATCTTCACAAATGTCAGCATATACTCAGCTTTACTTACCTCATTTTTACAAGAATAAATGAAATTCTGGCTTTCTGGGGTATCTGGATGACCCTCTCTTGGAAAAATGTCTTTCCGTTCCTTCTGTACCCAGAGTTCCAAGCCTCTTGTGGGTGGAGGTTTAAGGAAGGGAAGCAAGGAGTTGGTGTCAGGGAAGGACACCTCGGCAGCGTGACCTCTGGGAGTTTCGTTGGTCTCCAACAGAGGGTCCACAGGACATCTTTCCACATTGGAGGACTCCTCGATTTCACTGAATTCTAATGATTCTAATGTGCTATTTATAGACACATATTTTGCTGGGTTGCTGTGTTCTACCACTTTTCGGGATGACCGTATGACTTTGTTCTGATTGCTGTAAAACAGAGCTACCCACATATGAAGCAAAAGCTTCACTTCTTCCACGTTATCAGGTAAGTCAGTGTTCCAGGGCCTGAGATTTTAAAGAAAAAACATGCAAAAAAAATCCTGAAAATGGTGATTTTAGTTGATTAAGTGCCTGCATTTTAATCTTAGTTTTAAATGTGTTCATTTTTTTTTAAATGTGTTCATTTTTATAGTAAAAATACATGAACATGAAATGATGAATAAGATAAAAATGAAGTTCATTTAACAAGGAATTACAAAAAAAAAAAAAAACCAAAAAAACAACAAAAAAAGTAATTACAATGAATCTAATCCACTCATTTTATAGAGGCAAGAAAGGGAACTGAAACTCAAGAGCTTTGAAAAGTGACTTCCTTCAGATCGTAGACCCCTGACGCAGCAGAACCAAGACTGCAACAGAGGTCTCTGGCCTCCTGGGCTAGGATTTTTCTATTACTCTAACTCTCTCTGGACACAATATGCCTATTATGTGAATAATGGCTCCAGCAAACACCCAAATCCTCATATTTGCCAGGTTTGGCCAACTCATTTCTTTTCCATTTTTGTGTTTCTTTTTTTTGTGTGTGTGTTTCTCTTCTAATAGTTGGGAAAGTCTTAAGGTTAAAATACCTTAATTCAGATTACAGTCCTGAAAAATCTCCTGAAACCATACAGCCAGGCAGGATTAAGGCTCAGGACATGACCCTCTTGAGTAGATGGGAACACTTAGTGTACACTCCTATGGGCCTGAGCTTGTGACCAGAGCATGGGAAGAAGTCTAATACAGTTTAGTTGCTCCTAGGTAAGACACTCCGTGAAGAGGCAGCTGAGTGCCTTTTCACATAGCTAGTGCTCCTTGCAAATAATAACGGCTACTGCTTACCAGTTTGTGCCAGTCACTGTGCAAAACCCTCACATACACAACACCCTGACTTGTAGCTATTACTAAACTCATACTTAAAAGCACTGGCCAGGGGACCTGGATGGTTCAGTGGCTGAGCGTCGGCCTTCAGCTCAAGTTGTGATCCTGGGGTCCTGAGATCGAGTCCTGTATCGGACTCCCTGTGGGTAACCTGCTTCTCCCTCTGTATCTCTGCCTCTGAATCTCATGAGTAAATCAAATCTAAAAAGCATTGCCTACAGACTGTCATCCTCCATTGGCATCACTTGGAAACTTGTTAGAAATGTACACTCTCAGGGCCTGTCTCAAAGAGACCTGAGTTAAAATCTGCACTATTAAGATCTCATTTAAATATTATAATTCAAAGACCATAAAGGCTTTCATAGGAGTATCTCAAAATAGAAAGCTGTTCACTAGGCTAAAGTCAGCCTGCAAAAGGTCTCTGTGGGACCACCAACAGTGGCAAAACCAGCCTCATTTTCTTAGTTGTCAGTAAACATGACTGCTTGATAATATCACTAAGTTACTGGATTCACACACAGTACTTCTCTTTCCCCAAAGTCTAGTGCAAATACTCCTTCCCACCACATTTATCAGCACAAAAGTCACATCCATCTACCTTGAGCATCACTCTTACTTACCCATGTAGTGCTCTTATTATGGTTTTCTCCAGGGGGTTGTTGGTGTATTTGCTGTCTAAGCTGAATGCATATTCTGAGTCACATTTGAAAGTGACCTTAAAGGAGCCATCACAGCTATAAACAGTATGAGAGCAGTAAGAATCTTTCAGGCTGGAGGACAGCAAACTACCCTTGCGCCTGCACCCCGGGTCCTCAGACAGCTTCTGCAGAGGGGAGGTGCTGTGCTGGTGCCGGAATGGCATTACCTTTCCCACCGGGGTCCCTGCTTCAGGGCCTTTTGTGCCATTCTTGGCGAAGGCAGGGCCTGTGATTCCCCTCTGCTGTAGATGCTTCTTTGAATGTTCTGCAAGGAGCAGGGCGTAGGAATGTTCCACAGCAACAAAAGAGCTTTGGCTTGCATCACTAGTCTCTAGGGTTTCCTCAGGAAGTGCTGATGGGGCTTCCATAGGGGGCGGATCACCAGGAACCCAAGTCTCTTCCATTTGGCTGATGGTGGAATCCAATGTTGGATTACTCTTTTTCTCAGAGGAAGGCTTAGTTAACAGTCCACCTTTTTGATTCTTAACACCTCTGTGATATTCATGGTCAGACGTACCACGCACAGAATGTTCTTTAGAAAGCAGAACATCATTCTGTGGTGATTCAGAGGAGCAGGGAAAGTTCCTGGGCTCCGATGACGGCGTGGTAGAAGTAGCAGCACTTAAGGCTAGGTCAGCTAGCATATTTAGGGCTTGGGAGTCACAGTTAACAATAGAGTTTTCAGGGAGGTCTTTTTGAGCCACTGAGATTCCTTCCGTCTGAGTGGCATTTATGCTAGTAACATCTTCTTGTCCAACTGATGAGATTTCTGATGGCAGTTGTGAACCAGTTTCTCCTTTTGCTTCAGTATAAAAGAAAAGGAGGACATGTAACATTTGATTTCCGTATATTTTAATTCTCTGCTATAGTACACTATGGCTTATTGAAAATTAATGGTTAAGTCACTATATTCAAGAAGAACCTCTGGACAGGTTACACAGATTATATGTTGAAATATTCCTATCAGATAGGTTTCTTCCAACTGCCAGTTCTAATATAATGTATTTATACCACAGGAACAAATCTTAAAGAGCATGCATATTGATTTAAAAAGAAATCATCTTTCAAAAATGCATGTATGTAACTATACACAAAGTATACTGCTCAGCTAAAGAAACAAAGAGGAAAAAAAAAAAAAAAAAGACCCGGACTCCTGCCCTCATAGAGCTTACAATCTAGTGCGAATAGAAGGATTTCTAAGTTTGAAGTGTATATTATATTATGTTAACACACTTTTACAAAGCACATCCCTTAAGTGCTCTGTTAGAGAAATCACCTAAGTTCAAGCTACAGACAACTCTTAACCATATTGGTATTTCATTAGAATATGTAACGATACAAATAAAAAATCAGAAGTCATAGGATTATTCATTTAGAATCACCAATTTCATCACCTTCTAAAACTTTAAATTCTGTACTGAAAACATTTCCTCTCTACTCTGTCTGCAAACAGCAGAAAGCTGACCCTCGACAGCAGCCTACTTGCATTCCCAGGATGTTAGTTCAGTCTCCTGAGAGGGGGCTATTATGAAGGACAGAGTTCGCAAGAATACTAGGCAACGATTCCCCACAGCAGGTGCATGGACAGAAAAGCCAACTGTGTTTTTCTTTGTAACAGCAGCAGCAGGTCTGAAATGAATTATTAACCTGCCTGCAAAGGCCAATGATTAATCCATTTAAAGAGAAAACCCTGGTCTGCGAGAGTCATCAGAGTGTGTGTGTCTGTGTGTGTGTGTGGTGGGAATGATAAAAGTAATCAACCACTGTTTACTTTTTATTTAAAAGAGCAACCCCAAGAGGAGTAGATGGAAGGAAGGGACCCAAAGCAGAGAATCACCTCATCAGCCCCATGGATCTGCTGGAAGCACAAAATCCATTTTGTGATCTGATGATGTGTTTATTCACTGTAATTTCATTCCATTGTGGTTAACACTATGGCTCTTAAATAAGATACCACTTATGAGTAAAGCCTAATATAAAGAACTCTGCACTAAAGTTAGAAATAGGCTTCATTTTAACAAATATGTGTCTCAGGTAAATCATTTAATTACCGACTTGTTAGAGGTTCTCAATCAATTAAAAATAGAATACTGATCATCTCTTTTAAGAAATACAAATAAGACAACACCAAATGAAGTATATAAAAAATAGAGCTCAAAAATGAAAAGCTGTATTGAAAATTTAAAAGAAGGCAGAAAAGCATTAGTTTCAGTAACAAAAATGAGCCTTCTTAAATTCTGATACCTCAATTATAAGAAATGAAACAGATTATTACAGGTGATTAAGAAATAACAAAAATTAAGAGTTATTTCAAACGTAGGCAATCCTAAAATTTTAACCTGGCACGTGGCTGCACAATATACACAGAAAATTACAATACAAATCAGCCTATTTCTGAATACATATTTTAAAACCTTTTCATTTTCTGGGTGCCATTTATGCCAATACCCAACTGTATCCCTCTTATTAACCAATTAGTCTACAAACATCTATAAATATTTGTACCAATTCGGTACCAATAATTCCAACGACACAGCTAAGCAAACAAAGCTTATATGTGTATCTGTGCTCACAACGTTTATAAATTCATTAGAAAGAGAGGACCAAGAAATGTCAAATGATTAGAAAAGAGTATAAATTTGATTCCATAGTGTTCTCAAAACTCCAGAAGGAAATGAAAGAAACAGAGAGCTCAGTGAGGATCAGAGCAGCAGGGACAGGGTGACTTAGTTGATTACGTTTCTGACTTCAGCTCAGGCCATGATCTCAGGGTCCTGGGACTGAGCCCCACACATCAGGCTCCCTGCTGAGCATAGAGCCTGCTTCTCCCTCTCCCTCCCTCCCGCTCCCCCTGCTTGTGCTGTCTCTGTAAAAAAAAAATAAACATTTTAATTTTTTTTTAATTTATTTATTCATGAGAAAGAGAGAGAGGCAGAGAGAGGAGGCTCCCTGCAAGGAGCCTGTTGTGAGACTCGATCCTGGAGGCTCGAGGACCCTGGGATCCCGATCTGAGCCAAAGGCAAACACTCAACCACTAAGCCATCCAGGTGCCCCAAAATAAAAATCTTTGGAAAAAAACAAAAAACAAAAACAAACAAAAAACAGAGCATCAGGAAATGCCTCACAGTGGAGGCAGGACCTAGCTGTGCAGAATGTGATATAAGGGAAATGCTCAAGAGCAAAAATCAGTGTAATGCGTGTGCAGAAGCGTGGAGTACGTGGTAGGGCAGGGACAGGCCAAGAAACAGCAGGAGGGAAATATTGATGTGTGGGGTAAGGCCCCATTATGAACTGCCCAAGAAACCAGCAGACTTTACATTTGGTATGTATGTGTCAAAACTGCAACACTGGGTTTTAGAATCACAGGACAAGCTTTTCAAAATTAGTCACTCATTAGGAAAAAAAAACAAAACCAATAAACTTAAAAAAGCCCACATTTACCATAACACCATCACCCCAACAAAACAGAATTTTTTGAATTCCCACTGTGAGGTTTTTTAAAAGCCTAAAAATAGATGAGGGAAAGAGTAGAACCAGGGAGATTAGACAGAAAACTGATAGGAATACAAAGGTGTGAGACATGAAGTCTTTGTTAAAACAAGAAAAACAACACACATACAACCCAGCAGGCCTCAATACCAAAGATGAAGTAGAAGTTAGACCCTGCCAGATTGGAAGAAGTGCACTACACATGCAGAGGTGAGGTGAGAGGGGACATGGATGTGATGTGAGCTCAGCCTGGGAGGAGAAGTCTGCGGTGAGAGTGGTACTTTCTGTCCAGAAGTTGAAAACACAGAACTAGAGCAGTTGGTCATTTGTTCATATAACTAAACTTTATTATTCATTAAGCAAGCAAAACTGTTTTTTTTTTTTTTTACTTTTTCTTTTTGCAAAACTGCTTTTAAAATTAATCTACTGCCTTTTAAAACCAAACACAGGGCTCAGGATTACTGAGCATCTTGAACAAGCTCTTTAGAACTCCCACTGGACAAATTAAACTTACAACTTTCTACTTTTTAAACTGATTGTGGCCCAGAAAAATATTCCAAATACCACTGTGTGCATTTAGTTCTAAAAAAGCCTCTGTACACTTACACTCTTGTGGACTGTTCACATCCAGGCTGTATATAAACTAAAAAGGAGGGTCTATTTTGGGAAGGTCCAAACCTGTACTTTACGGATTTATTTACAATAGGAAACCCACCTACTTAGTCCGGTTAGCTCTGAACTCAAGGATATAGCAGGAATTCTTGGTAAATTTCAGCTATTCTTAGATTAATTCAACACATTATCTTGCAATTGCAATTCGTCTGCACTGCAGTGTGTAAGTTGACAGGAAGAGTGTTTCTTACCAGGCTGTGGCTGCTTTCTGATTCTGAGATTCTGTTTGCCTTTTACTAGATTTACCCTCTGCTTTTGTGGAGATTTCTTCATGGGTGGCTTAGCCCTTGGAACAGTTTTGACTGGAGATTTCTCTTGTTTCCTTGCCCTTTTAGCATTCGTTGCCACTGGAGCATCTTTAGAAATGGGAGCTTCTCGGTTTTTCCTATCCAATTTGGTTGTCTGTACAAACTGTGCAGCCAGCACGTCAGCACCTTATGTAGAAAACACACTGTTTTTTAAGGGGAAGGGGGCTCAAATACTTATCAGCAATAGTTTTTCCTTTGACTTCTTTTCAGAGGGGTAACTTTAGTAATAGGGAAGAAAATATCAAATTTGGGGTATTTCATTAAAATATTTTTTAAACAAAGCATAAGTTAAAAGTTCTCATATAAATATAAAAATATGATCTAAGCGTCAGACTAGTCCTGTCAGGTGAAGAAGAAAATGTCAGGGTAATAATTTTATAAAGCAAGGCATGACTTAACTAAAGAAAAAAAAAAAAAAAAAAAAAAACATTCTCCATAATCTTTCCTGACTGATGAGGCAGGTAAGGGCTGAGGATGGTAGTTTGCAGCACTGGGGGATGGAGAATTCGATTTATGGAAAAGTAACAGCCCCCACAAGGCGATGTAGATGAAACTGTAATTGCACTGCAGAGAAGAGACTGTATATTCATAAAGAGCGATCTTCTAGATTTCGCTTAACTAGTCCTAAATATCCAAGTCTTAACACGACTGGAAAAATTGTCTTTATGGAGCAGACAGAGGAAGGTCCACAGAAGAAGCCTTCACCTGATTTAACTTCCTACAAGCCTTTTACAATGCTTCATCTCTCTTACAGAGTACATGGCTTTGCTTCTCACATGGAAGGAAACAGCTAGGAGGCAAGTACGTAGGAAAAAAACTCATGACTACCTGCTAATTTAACACAACAGAAAGTGTTTCACCTCTTTCAAGAGTTAAAAAAAAAGTTAATGTTCCCTTTGAAAACTTTTTTTAGCTGTTCTCACCAAAAAATTAAGTCCCAAATTTAGTCAATAAAAATATCACACGAGTATTCACAAATGTTTTAAAATTACAACATAGAGAAAACATACAGTTGACCCCTGAACAACAAGGTTTGAATGGATTCCTTTTTAATAAACCTAAGTACAATGTATTATTAACTTATGATTTTCTTTTTAAAGATTTATTTGAGAGAGAGTGCATGGTTGTGCACACTCGAGTGGAGAGGGACCAGAGGGAGAGGGAGAGTCTTAAGCAGACTCCAAAATGGGGCTCAATCCCATGACACTGAGATCATGACCTAAGCCAAAATCAAGAGTCAGATGCTTAACTGATGGCACCATCCAGGGGCCCCCATGATTTTTTTTTTAAAGATTTTATTTATTTATCTGAGAGCACATAAGCAAGAGAGTGGGGGGAGGGGCAGAGGGAAAGGAGAGAGAAAATCTTAAGCAGACTCCCCACAGAGCAGGGCTCATCTCATGATCCTGAGATCATGAACAGAGCAGAAATCAGGAATTGGATGCTTAATCAACTGTGTCACACCCAGGGGCCAACCCCCTTATGATTAGCACTTTTTTAGTAGCACTTTCTTTTATCTACCTTACATAATTTTAAGAACAGAGTGTATATTATGGAAAACATACGGAGTATGTGTCAATCAGCGATCTGTACTATCAGTAAGCTCCTGGTCAACAGGAGGTTATGAGTAGGTCTGGGAGATAAAAGCTATAGACATTTTCTCACTGCATGGGGGCTTGGCACTCCTGATACCCACGTTGTTCAAGGATCAACTGTTTCTAATTGAGAACAGGAAACACAATACTAGTTTAAGAAATTGTGATGACTGTTAGTGAAATGTAGAAAAGAGAGCAATTTCATTTTATTTTTAGGGAGTTTCAGAAAGGAGTGGTTTAAAAAGAAAAAAGCTCTGGCATCTCTTAATGTGTACATTTCCCTGGGTCTAATTATTTTCCTCTGTACTAAACAATTAAAGTTATAAAGCAACACACTGTTTTGTTTTTAATAATAAGACTTCTTACTCTATTACTCCAGCTATTTACTAAAATTTTTCGCACAAAAAGGGCAAAATATAAATCAAGTGGGGAAACAGCTGACTAAATTGAGAAGAGAAAGAACCTAAGATGAGAGGAACAAGACCTAGGTGAAGCTCCTGGCAGCGGCACAGGGAGGCAGGAAGGCTGCACACAACCCAGGTCTTGGTAGGGTAATGGAAACATGGAACAAGATGATCCCCCAGGGACCATCTGCAGCACTCCATGCCAAGTTTCTCAAGTTCGTAGGCACAATCCACTAGTGGACTGTAAAATAAGTTTAATAGGTTGCAACCAAAATCCTTTCTTAAGTGAAACAGGATAGAAAATACCAGATTATAGTATGCACAGTTAGGGTAAATATTTTTTGAAATTTTTGTTTCAGTCACATGAATTTGCATGCAGTGGACTATACAACATGAAACAATTCTTATAGTGGATGACATTAAAAACATTTGAGAAACAGGGACAACATATATGTTGAATTATAATTTATTTTATACCTTATAGTAAACTGGTTTATATATAGAAGAAACTCAACATGGTTGGCCTGGAACATATCTGTAAGTACTTGTATGGTCTGATTCACTGCTGTCTACTGCCATACTTCGCATCGTCCTCATACACACTCCATTTCTCAAACATAAGCCAGAAATAACTATCTGCTAAGTCACAAGGTAAAGCCTTAATTATCTAGAATCCTGAAGACCTGCATATCCCTTATGTTTTCCTCTTTAAGCACCAACATTAGGGTTAGCACACCTCTTCTGTGAAGGGCTGCTGGTCCATATGGTCTCAGTCACAGCTGCTCACCTGTGACAGCAAAGTGTGGAGTAGCCAGAGACAACAGGTAAATGCTTGAGGAGGCCTCTGGCCACAGTTCACTAACCCCTTCTCTAAGGTGTCACGGAGCACATGGTTCCCCACTTTAAAGCAAAGCACACTGCACATAGGTAAGATGACTCTAAGCCAAAATTGTTCTACTATGCTGTATTCACCACAGTGCATCTGACTATATACTGAACAGCTCCAGAGTCTGATTCTCATTAAATTTTCAGGGGCGACAGAGCCATTTGTGAAGCTGTTTCAATATATAGGTCTCTAGGCCACTGGTCACTGTCTCAATAGGTCTATGGTGGGATCTAGGTGACTATTTTTAAAACTGATACACGCGACAGATGGGAAATTTTGCCCCAGACTGCTTGAGGTTTGGGGAGTCCAGGCATTTAAGTCCCTCTTCATACATGTTCAGACTATTTATCACTTCCTGCTGCCATTGGTGACCCTGGTTTTAGAAGACCCTCTTCTTCCACCCTTACTCGTCCAAGGAAACTGAATCCCCAATGCTTAGAATGGAGTATAAACAAGTGAGTGATGGTTGGAACCACTTTATAGATGAAATATGAGCCCTTGATGAGGGCTTTGGAGGTATCTTACAGTTTTTCCTATTTCTGGATTTTCATCTGTCCTCTAGATTGGTGCTTCTCAAACTTTAGCATGCAGATAAATTACCTGGAGAGAAATGTTGGTGTTTCTAGCAACTACCCGAGACTGCCCAGCTTGGGGTACAACAATCAAACAGGAACCGTGTCAGAAACCACAGCTACTTCTAACTGCTCATTTAACAATCCACAGAAATTCTACTTACCTCTTTTTCTTTTCTGAGGGAATGGTCCTTTAACTAATTTGGGAGTTGTTGGAGAGTCTGAACCCTTGCTTGCTCCGCCAGGAGTTCTTTTGGGGAAGGGGCAGCATAAGTTCACCCTTTTACTCTGCACGGCAGGTGGCACACTCGACTTTCTCTTGGGCTGAACTCTCAAATTTGATGCCGGGCTTAATAGAACCACTGCTCCTTGACTTACTTTAACCATTTCTTCAGGATTCTTTTTGGTTTCAGTTTCCTTTCTTACTTCTACCTCAGAGTCAAGAAATTCAGGATCTGGAGTCATAACTAAGGAAAATCCTGCATCACAGATTCCATCTGAGACACAAGGAGACTGAGGACACTCTGCCAAGAAATCTAATGCAGCAGACACTTCCAAAACGTACCCACTAGGATCTGAAAAATAAGACTTCAACTGAGTTAAAGACTGTGAAGGGCACTTTTCCGCTGGAGGAACCAAGTCAAAGCCATTGGATAGTTGGCCCAAGAAGGCAGTCTCCTGAATTCCATTTTGGGAAGCAGCAGTCAACGAAGGGCCTTTGTCCACCTTGAACAGTTCCTGCAAATTGTGCTTGACTAACATGTTTGGACAGACTCCTTCCTCAGTAAATGACTTCTTTGCTTCTAGTAGGGCACAATTAAGGGCAGGTAAAATAGGTGTCACCTTCGATGAGATGTTGTCAACTTTCGATTCTTTCAGCCCTAAAACATATATACATACATTCAAACCTCATGTTTTGTCTCTCTCTTTTTTAATTTTACAAAAACATTCAGGAAGAAAATGTTTCAGATTACAAAGTTATGGGATGGTTAAATATGGTAGTGTTTTGAATCGGAATCTAAATAGCCATTAATAGAAGACTTGTGGGTACATATAATGAATATATGTATCTCTCTGTATTCACGTAACATTCCCCCCCTAGCCCCCGCAACACCCTCCCCCCTCCAAAAAAGGGTAATTCAAATGCAATCACTAGGTTAGAAGGAGGAAGGCAGACCTGCCTCCAGCTCCACCTCATCTGACCAGGAGCCTAGCATGAGCTCAGGTGTCATTGCAGATTTGCTTTCAAGCATACTTTTCAAAGCTCATTTCCTGCTTTAGAAATAGGTCTTATTTAACTTCAAATTCTTTTAAAGAAGTTACAATGCAAACTAGCTGACCTACAGAAAGTAGAACCTTTAAGTAACCTTCAAATCTCATTGTAACTAACTATTGGTATTAAAAGGAAATAAACATTTTTTTAAAAGTAACTAAACTGACTAATCTTGTGTTCTGCTCTCTCTCCTTGGCTCTCTCTGACTGAAATGCAAATTTTTCAGCAAAACAATAATCTAAAGGAAAATAGTAAGAGGTAAAAAAAGAGAAAAGGTCAGGTTACTGAGAAGTGGGTAATAAAGTTCTAGAAAATATAAGACATCAGTAACTCTTAGAGGAAAAAAAACCCACGAATGACAAAGGCCTCTGGTGTCTACTGAACTGAACTGAGTCACAGCACTTTTTAAAGAAAAAGTAACTGCAAAATTAAGAAACGCCAAGTCAGGGAAGCCTGGGTGGCCCAGCAGTTGAGCATCTGCCTTTGGCCCAGGGCATGATCCTGGAGTCCGGGAGTGGGCTCCCCGCAGGGAGCCTGCTTCTCTCTCTGCCTGTGTCTCTGCCTCTCTCTGTCTCTCATGAATACATAAATCTAAAAGAACGACAACAACAAAAAAACAAAAAACAAAAAACGCCAAGTCAGTCCTAGCTGAATATTCTTGCCCTTGAGCAGGTATCAGGAAAAGGAAAGGAATAGCAAATATGGATAAACAGGAAAATGTGGCTAGACATTAAAATAAAAATTCCCTTCTTTGAGCAGGTCATCATTTAAAAAGTAACAAGTGAAGGAAAAATATTAAAAAGTTCTTATATAGCACCAACAGTTCACAATCAAGAAGTATTTTTCTAGACAACTTCATAATTTCAAGAATGTGGAAAGGTGGAAACAGAATGATTTGTAATAAACTGTTATATAATCTATGAAAAGGAACTTTCAAAGTCTGCTTAAGCAAAGCGTGCATTTAAGGTACCCATAGTTCTGAGCCTCTGATTGTGCCCAAGTAGACAATGTCTCAAGGCCCCAGAGGAGGATGTGAACACAGTAGTGTAACGCTGCACTACTAGCCTGTGCTGTGCCATGGTGTGTGGTGTGGGCACCGGTGTTGCTCAGCTGGCTGGAAGTACATTTAAAAATAAGGATGCAGTCCAAGGTCTCACAGATGAGGAGAGGCGATATGGGATCAGGGCTGGAAGGCAGCTAAGGAGTCAGCTTAACTGACGGTGGACAAATTCAGGTTTCAGCCCATCACCTCTGAGGTGGTCCTCACATGCAGACCTGCCTTGGGGGCCGCTAAATCGACCACACATGGCTTGAGAAATACAACAAATGCTTGAGAAGTACACATAGCTACTGCCATCATGTTCTTATAACTTCAAATGTCTTGCTTCATTCAAAGTGATGCCCAAGACAGCACAGTTCTCTGCTTTGAGTAACTGAATACAATGTTTAAAAATCAACTTTAAAAACATTTTTGTATTGGTTGTAGCTTAATAAATGCTATATGCCGTTTTATGGGGTTTAATTTTTATTTTTTAAAGATTTTATCTATCTATCTATCTATCTATCTATTTATTTATTTATTTATTTACTTACTTACTTATTTGAGACAGAGAGAGAGAGCGCGCGCACGCGCGAGCATGTGTGGGGGTGGGGAGAGGGGAGATGCAGACTCCCCGATAAGCAGGGAGCCTGATATGGAACTTGATCCCAGGACACTAGGATCATGACCTGAGCTGAAGGCAGATGCTTCACCGACTGAGCCATCCAGCTGTCCTACAATTTTAAGTTTAAAGACAGTGTGATTATAAAATCTGAGGGAAACATCCTCATAGGACAAAAAACAGTGACTCCTATACTTTCATTTATTTGTTCCACAAACATGTTCTTCTTCTTCTTCTTCTTTTTTTTTCCCAGTACTTTCTACTAAACCCAACACAGGGCTTGAACTCACGACCCTGAGATCAAGAGTTGCATGGTCCTCTGACTGAATCAGCCGGGCCTTCGACATTTGTTATTCAGTTGTCTGGTACCAGTAGGGGATAGGAATACAGTAGGATACAAGAAAGGCAGGTATTAAATAATTATACAAAGAAATACTGAAATGATACTGCTGATAAGCCTGGAGGTCCCACCGAGAGGAGAGTGGAGGGAGCAACAGCTGATATTAAGCTGACACTGGATAGACAGGAATAACAGACTCAAGGGATGCTTCCCTGATTTTAATTCTTATCTTCCCCCCACCTCAGAGCCTTTTTAGACTCTGTCTCCTGATCTCCCTCTGAAATTTTAATACCGCAGATACACTGTGTATCTATTTATATCCTGTAAGAGTAATATCTTTTTTGCCCCCATAAGCCAATCATTGGTCTCACAGGGGTCAACTTTAGCTGACGAAGGGGAAAGAGACGAGCTGTTGAGACAGAGGGAGCCGAGTCTGGGAAGGCCCCAAGTCCTGACTGCCGGGCACATGGAGATGACCATGTCCCAGCCACAGCTGTTCCCTAGCACAGGAGTTCTGTTTGGGGTGTGAATTTGAGGAACACCTGAGATATCTAAGGGAAAATGTCAAAATTATCTGAATAGCTGTATGTGAAGCTCAGAGGAAAGGCTAGGCCTGCAAAAGAGATAAAGGGATCACCCAGGGAGGCTAAAGAAAGAGTGATTTCAGAGCAAAAAATGTTACCAGCGCCAAGATGAAGGCTGAAAAACATCCCCAGACTCCATGAACCAGCCATCACTGTGTCCTTACCTGCTAGAAGGGACGGATGGAATAAATGTAACCCATGTAGACCTGTCTGCTCAGCTTCAAAATCTACACAGAATAAAAATTGTAAGAAAAGTGATCATATAAAACAAAAGTAAACATACTTAAAAATGGTTTTTCAAAAAAGTTCTCCTTACTTGTTCCTGATATTAAGGCTGATGATGTAAATAAGATGAAAAACCCCCGATCTTCTAAGCATTTGATGATTGCCTTAAACATTAAAAAGAAAAAAAAAAAAAAGTGAATGAAAGATCCAGTCCCTCTCTCCTCCCTCTACCACACTCTGCAGTGGACTGTGAGCTCATGAAAAGTATAAACATAAAACAATTCTTGAAATGTTTGTGAGAATCAGGAGAATTTTGTTCCCAGTACCAGAAACTGCAAGTTCCTTAGTGTTCAAATGATCTTGGCCCCATGTGGCCCACGTATAAGAACCAGAACATCAAGATTAGTTTCAGGATAGTGTTCAACTATATAACAAATCAGTTAGAAAAGACATTTTAGTTTTTCACTGAGATGCTGGACAATTCATACTGCTGCCTACGCAGCCAATCTGTCACCATTCAGCCACTACAAATTCAAGGTGACTTAGACCTGGGATTAGCATCATGAGCTAATGTTTATACAAAAAATGTAAGATGCCATCCAATAAAATAATCCTTCAGCAACCTAAGAGAAGAAACTAATAGAAAATAACATAATTAGGTCCAGTGGCAGCACAAGATACAAACGAAAATAAATTCTTCCTCTCATTTCTCTCTACCATAGGCTTCAGTGGAATCTTGAGCACAAGGAAAAAAAAAATCCTGAAATTTTCATCTTTCCAGTAATTCTGGGAATTTTTCTCCAGATAGCTGGGGACGTTCTCTAAAAGCTGTTACTGTAAATCATAAAGATAACAGCTTTTCCACTGGTCACCATTTCAAAAGCTTATGAATTCATTACAGAAAATATCCAATGTTCAGACAGTAATTTTTCAGTTAAAATAGAAACCTAAACAAAATACACCATTTTATAAAGCGAGAAAACATTCTATTTCAAAGATTGAGAGGTCATAAGCCTACAAATATAGAGAATCAATAAATTATTCAGTAACAATTCAAGTATGAAGAAAAGACTTTGGATGATTACACCCCCAGGATCCATCACTCTACACTGCTCTGACAGCCCTTGGGCACCTGACAGTTTCTGCTTTTGTTTCGTCCAATCTTACAACAGTCTTTTTTTTTTCCTTACAACAGTCTTATCTGTGCTCTGGCACACAGTAAGGACTGACGAAAGAATTACTGAATAAATATACCAGTGTTAAATATATCCATAGCTTTGGTATCTAGTTAGCTGCATGTATAGTTCTGTCTTAATTTTTTACTGCTGTAAAAAGCTTAAGTGACAACAATTAGCCTCCATATTGTTCTGTGTTTTCGTTTTGTAATATAGATGAAAAGTAAAACCTACCTACCTACTGAAAACCAAACATTTTGATCTTATAAGAAACATGCAAATAAAACAAATATGTATCTTATTGGTCTCTCAGATTATGAAATGAAAGGGCTGAAGTTCCTATTTTAACCTTTGTGGGGAGAAATCTTACAATCCTTTACATATCTACTAGACTCTTTGATTTACACACAGAAAAATACAGCCATCTATGTCCTTAACAACCTGTTAAAAAAGAGAACTCTACTGTTCTCAAAGGTCAGTGTTGTAGGTACAAGTCCACATACACTTTATTCAAGGAACATTTATTGCTTTTCCTCTGTACATCAGATGCTTAAGATACAGTAACTGCCCTCAAGGAATTGAATGTCTCGGTGGCGAGATGTCTATGTAAAGTACTGTGACGAGGCAAGAAAAAAAGCATGGGAACCACAGAGTATTATGCTAAGTGAAGTCAGTCAGAGAACAACAAATACCTATGATTTCACTCACATGTGGAATTTAAAAAACAAAACACACAAAGGGGAAAAAGAGACAAAATGAAAAAACAGATTCTTCACTCTAGAGAATGCACTGCTGGTCACGGGGAAGGGGGGGTGAGAAACAGGTGATGGGGATGAAGGGAAGCACTTGCTGTAAGGACCCTCGCGGGGGGTGGGGTTGGGGGGTGTATATGGAAATGCTGACTCACTGTATCGTACACCTGAGACTAATATTATACTGTCTGTTAACCAACTTAAATTAACATAAAAACTTCAAAATAAAAGAAGAAAAAACACAAACATGAAGGAGGAAGGACCTGACGTAATCTGTGATCTGTGCTCCAGGTCTCTGCTACTTTTGAGATCATTTGCACTTACAGTCACTTCATGAATGCATTTTCCGAAAACACCTTTGGATTCTTTTCCTTTTAATTTCCAAATATAAAATGGACTATGTTATGCAAAACGACACGGCCCACACCCCCTAGCAGATACTCAATGGACATTCACTCAGCATCCACTGCAGCCCTGCCACCTCTCTCCGTGCTGTTGAGCACTACCATGGACTCAACAGGACAGACCCTGCACCCAGTCTGGGAAGGTGGGCTTGGGGTGGCCTATGCGGATCAGAGCACCTCATTCCCTGTCAGTTACTAGATGAGAGACATGCAGATGACATACACTGGTCTAATGAGAGTGAAGTAAAGGTGAGGAGGGGCTCTCTCTCTGGACACACACAGGACAAAACTAGTGTATGAGAGAGGGCAAGGTGAAACAGAGTCCTAAGCAGACAGTACCTGAACTGGCTTTATCATCTAGAACTGAAATGTAAGCCTGTTCAATCCTTTTATTGTTTAAGCCAGCTTGGGTTTCCATCACACGTAACTCCAAGTATCTTAACTGACTGCCCCAAGACTGTCACAGCTTCACCATCCCTATTTTCCTTTCCTGATTTCTTGCTATCTACTATGGGGACAGTGCAGCATGCCACCAATGGGCTCACAGGTGTTAGATTGCCATCCTACACTCAAAACATCTCCTTCAGGATGTTTAGGACTCACTCACAGAAAGTCAACATCTACTTCTGCACAGTGAGTTAACAAAATGGTTAACAAAATGTACAGAAGTCTCTGGATTGTTACACGTCTCATCAGTGTCTACCTTTCTACAATACTGAAAGAGTGGGAGTACTAGCATTTGGTTTTTCCTTCATGTGTCCACGGATCAATAAAGGTCTTATTTATTTATTTATTTATTTATTTATTTATTTATTTATTATTTCCAAAGGTGACTTTTAAAGAAATATCTCACAAGTGGTCCTTGGATTAATATAGAAACACTAGGAATCTAACTCAATTCTTCAGTCATAAAACAACAACAAAGGATTTGGGGAAAATTGTCTTCTTATTCTTTAAATCAGGAGTATCAACTGACCAGCAACATGAAAGTAAACTGAGACACTAAGGGGGATGAAAATATTAGACAATAAACATTAAGTCAAGAATATGTCAATAAACACTAGGTTATGAAAATCGTTTCAGCAAACTAAAATAATTCACTCTAGATACAGCCAACTAATAATCAGATCTCAATTTCTTAATTCAAGGAAAAAATAATATTTTAAATGGATGATTCTTACCAATTGCTCATTTTTAATGTATTCTGTTAGTTTATTTATTTTTTCCCCTTGTTTGTTTGATAGTTCCACCTCATACAACCTGAAGCATATATCTTGGCAACAGACTGTGGAGAAAAATCAGAAAAACAGAACCTTTTTTATTTTAAAATGTGGTAACACTTTTTTATAACTAAATTATTCATTTTATATGTTAAAAAGATGAAAGAAGAACTAGAAATACTCTTAAACATTTAACATTCAATGGTCTTTGTTATAAAACTCAATAAAAAGTTACTGTATCAAGTATTTGAAAACAATGCTTTCATAAATATGGACTCTACTGCAGGATTTATCAAGATAAATACATACTATATAAATAATATAAACATCAGTGTTCCATGAATTAATCTAAATGACCAGGAAATTTCCTTCTCGTGTTTTCTGCTGCTTTTCTTCAGCTAGAAGTACATAAGTAAATAAAAACTACCACCACAAAACCTCTGTTCTCCTTGAAAGGTACAGGTATGAGTTGCCAACTCTTTGTAAGCATCTCTCTGCTTGACTCCCTCAGCGTCCTATAGTAAAGCTGGTCTCTGCCACCTTAGATGAAACCACTTTTCAGTTTCTAGTTAGCCTCCAAGGAACTACATCACACAGCAACCCTACAACTTTTACCAAAGGCCATTCTGCGAATCACTTAGGACAAAACCACAATGGAGTGTGTACGTGTGTGCGTGTGACAGAAATAAATGGGAAATAACTGGAAGAACCCAGGGCGTGCAGTGTATCATTACATCTAAACAGACCTTTTTGCTCCAGGTAATTCTGTTTTCTAAACGCAGCTTCTGGTAGTCTTTTTTTCAAAGATGACACTTTCATTACATACTTAAAATCTAGTTCATGTGGTCTAAAAGACAAAACACCACCATGCAATTTAAGAAACATGTAAACTACAACTTCATAATTTCCTAATGTAAATGCAAACAAAAATACCGTAACAAAAAGCCCTTAAATTGACAGAATCCAAATCAAATAATGTGTCTATTCAGAAATACAGATTTTCAAATATATGACCCACACACCATGGTCTACAAATATCTCCACATTTTCTGAATGCACATGTATTTTTGAGATAAGCAAAATATACATAGGTGAATGAAAGAACTATGCATATTGGAATGAGAATTTTCTAAAAATTATGCTAAGAGTTGACAACTTTTGACAATACTGGATTGCTTACCATGCCATCCTTATGCAACCACAGAACAATTAACAAAATCAAGAAAACAATAATGATATAATACCATTATTTAATCTAAGACCTTATTCAAATTTAAACTGTCTCACTAAGGGGCTTTATAACAAAAGAAAACAAATTTTGTTCTGTTTTAGCATCCAATCCAGGATGACACACTGCATTTAGTTCATGTCTTTTTAGTCACCTTCAATCTGGACAGTCCTCTGGTCTTTATCTTGAATGACCTTGGTATTTTTGAAGACTACAGACCATGTATTTTGCAGAATGCCCCTCAATCTGGGTATGTATGATGTTTCCTGCTGATTAGATTGGCAGGAATAGCACACGAGTGCCACTGTGTCGTTCTCCATGCATGCTTTCAGGAAGTACATGATATTTATCTCACTGCTGGTGATGCTAACCAACTTAACCATTTAATGGATCTAACGACTTCTCTCAACGCTCATTAGTTAAACTCCACAGTGACAATGAACTTTCCCGTCTCTCCCATTCATTTATAGAATTCTTTTTCTGAGAGAGAGGGAAAACGCCCTCACACACGTATTTACAGGGAGTAGGGAGTGGGGGGAGGGGCAAAGAGGGAGAGAGAGAATCTTAAGCAGGCTCCATGCCCAGTGCAGAGCCTGATGCAGGGATTGATCTCACCACCCTGAGATCATGACCTGAGCCAAAACCAAGAGTTGGATGCTTAACAGACTGAGCTACCCAGGTGCCTCTACTTACAGAATTCTTACTTTATTCTCGGGGTTCCAATACCACTCACTCCTCCCTCTTAAAACAGATCAATCAATAGAAAGAAAATGAATTCTAATAGCACACCTGTTTTCAGCTTATATTTCAATAAAATAGGTCTATCTTTGAACAGTGTAGGGTGCAAACTAAGAATAGACCAAATAAAAGATTTCATAAGATGCACCAAAAGCAAATAATTCTTTGTAATGCAAATATATGTAAAAGCTACTCTAGTTAATAGTGGTCTAGGAAAATCATGAGAAAATTACAAAATCAGCTCCTTCAACTCTATTTAATAAAGACTCAACAACAGTACTAAGTGTCTATGACCTGCTACATCTGCCATCTAGGCAAATCCAATTTGTTTCTTGGGGGAGTCAAACATCTAGTATCAATTCAATCTGCAAGGTCATATTCTCATGAATGGATTAAGACACTAAAATTTCAAAAGTGACTTGTCAAAGATTATAAAACTATTTCAAAGCCAATTCAGAATTTAGACCTGAATTTAAGTTTCCTGTGCTCTATACATCTGCCCCAAAGTACTATAATCAAAAACCAAGTCCAACTGCTTTGCTTCACACCAGAACCAACAAACAAGACCTCAAATGACAGGGGAAAAAAGCCCAGACTAATACTAAAGGACACAAACTCAATACTTACAGTTGTGTTGGAACAGTACCATGAGAGGACCACAGAGTTATATCACACAGCAGACAGCCTTGAATAATTAATTTGCCTTGCCACAAAGAGGTGATAGCTTTAAGAAATGAGTAAGAAAAAAACTAATTACTTATGAGCCAAACATTTATTTAAAAAAACGTAAAAGAACTAATTAAATAATTTCTTACCATTTTCACGGAGTTCAAATCTAGGGAAAAAGAAAAGGTATATTTATAAGAGCAAACAAAACAGATCCACTAAAATATAGCATGTGTGTAATTACTTACACGCTTCTAGGAGCAGATGCGGCCATCCTTTTCGGTTCCCTGTACTGAAAAGCTACAATAACATAAGGACAGATCTGCCTGGGCCGCTCAGTAACAGTGCTGCCTGCAAGTTCATAGAGGTAATACTGAAAGAAGAGAAATGAAGATTATCAGGGTAGCACTACAGAATTCCATCAGCACCAAGTTTATCTCAACTCCACCCAGTCCTGACATTTAACACATTAGATTCAGAAATGTATCTTTGGAATGATTTATTCCCAGGTGACTATACCTGACTCAGTTCAAATGCACGAAAATGACTCGTCTTGTGAGAAACCTTGTTAGTATTTGCAGCCACGTGGCAATCATAGCCAGAAGATGGGCTAGTATAGTTAGTGGTATAATTCTCAGACACAAACTTGACTTTTCCCTAGAATGAAAATATTAAGACTAATCAGAGGTCTTCAAATGGCAATAATTCTACTCTAGGATTCATTTAAAAGTAGCCTAATAAGTAAGGATGTGGATGTGTTACAAACAAATTGTGTTAACAACTATGGTTCTTCGAGAATTACCTTAAGGGCAACAATAGTTTTAATTATCCATGAGACTCTTAACGTTGTATTTAAAAATCTGGTACGTCTGGGCATCTTTCTGGGGTAAATGATCACAGCTTTTATCATAACATAAAAAGAGTACATGAATCACCCCAAATTTAAGAGAACGATTTCTTTAAAAGAAAAACTAACTAATTGAAAAGATTAGCTTAGTCAATGATTGTAACATAAAAGGTGACAAATGAAAATTTAAAATTTCACAAGACAAATTTTCAAACTGAAGTAATAAGTTACCAATTATAATTTTTAGATCAAGTTACTTTTATTATGGCAGGACCCAGTAAATCAGCAAGGAACAAATACACAGTAAAGTTACACATCTCGATAACTGGGCCCGATTACTGAACAGGCCACAGTATTTCTGATTATGGTTTTCTCTTCATCACGGATTACCAATCAAGGTTACATTCCAATGAAATATCATACTGATTTTAAAAGCTGTTGTGATTAATATAAGGACATATGTGGAAAAATACACAAAATATATACCAAAATGAGGTAAAGTTGTAGGAAACTTTTATTTTTATCTTTGCAGGAAGAATCTAATTTTTTTTTTTTTTATATATTAAGGTCCTGTCTCTTCATTCATAGCACCACCAGGGACAGTAATAATATGAACAGTGCTTCTGAGTGAGCAATCACAACCTGCATCTTCTCCCTCTCAATACTTTATGTTGTCAGGCATGGCTGGCTTTTGAACAGTAAAGTCAGGAGAACTGACAGCATAGAGGGGAAAACTGAATAGCAATGTTCACCAGACAGGGCGGGTACAGGGCCAAGAACCCCAGGGCCAAACACTGAATGAGGGTTATCTGAGCCGAGACAGTACATCCACGGCAGTAGCTCTCTCAGAGCAGGACGACAGAGGGTGGGTGTGGGCTGCACGCCAGGGTGATGCTATGTTCCCTCCAGGTCTTGGAGACAAACTTTAGAATGTGAAGAGTTCATACTCTTAAAAAAAACACCTCAGTAGTGTTGGTTCATAATTAGAGAACTCAAGATAGTAAGAAAGCTAAAAGCAAAGCAAAAACAACAAAACGAGAGCACAGAATACATCCTCACAGAGCCCACCAATCTCCAGAGTCACAGTTTTTCTAGGAACTACCTGAGTAAAAATTCTAATTGTTCAATTCACTTATATTGATCTATTTGAGAGTGCTTAAGCATTTCTGAGATCAGCCATTACAGATGCCACATAAAGCTGTGAACAGGCCTGGATGTTTAAGGGATAAAGGAATTAAGGCTCTCTTATTTCAATAATTTGAACCAGAAAATGAAACTTGCTTTCTAAATTCCTCTCTTGTGACTGTAATCACATTGTTTTCATAGGCTGCTTCTTGTATTCTGTTAATTAATGTTTAAAAAGTGGCACTGTGGGCCAGGGTGAGAGGAAGACTTTACTGATTACCTTAGGTATTGTTTTGAGAGCTGTTTTTAAAAAACATATGCATAGATCATGTAACAAATGAACAAAAAAGCTTCGTCTTTAGAGGAAAGCAAGAATAATGCAATTATCTTTTCTGAATTTGGATAGCTGTCTTCGGTGACTATGATGTTTAGCAAATGATCTGCCAAGAACATCACAGCCTAATAACCTCTAGTTTTTAAAAGAAAAATTACACAGAAGCACGTACGGGCTTTACCTTAATTAGGTTAAAAATTACAACATAACCAGACTTCCCGTGATACCATGGTCTTGCATGAAGATAGTCTGAGTACTTGGAAATATACACACCTATAAAAGTGTAAGATACAGATTAATTCACACTATAAAAGGATTGTTTACTCATATGCATTTCACATGTAGGGCTATCCTTAACTGAACAAGACAACACAAAAGACCTAAAAGTCAACATTAAGCTGTTTTGAAACTGCTTATGTTTTAAAAACTAATTCGAGATATTCTAAAAGTATGGAAACATTAGAGCTAAGACAAGATGTATCTGATGGACAACCAATGTTCTAGTTGGGTACAATAACTACAAAGAGACAAAAGTATCACATTCTTGGTAAATTCTAACTTTATTTTTTCCCCAATCATTCACTGAAAAGGCCTATCTATAATAATCTGATTCTCAAGTTATTTTTTGCAAAAAAAAAAAAAAATCAGTCAGTACTCTTATTCAATAAGCGCTAAGGTCTGCTACATGGCAGGTGTGTGCTGGGCAGCAGCCACACCAGAGAAGATAAAAGAAGGTCCTGCCTTGAAGCAGCTTATTTTGCTGGTCTGTCAAATTTCACATTTGATCTCTCACCACTGTAGCCACACTGCAGCCCAGTATGGAGTAGGTACTCACCTATTTGTCAGACATATGTATCTGAAGACACAATGAAATGGAAATAAGCAATTATATTTGCTTAGAAAAGGAGTTCTTTAAACAGAGAGGGGGATGAAATTCTCAGAGAACAAAGTGAACAAAAGTAGAAAGCACAGAAGATTCTAAACTGTGTAGGAGAATGGGCCTCTAAACTGTGGAGAGCAGGGGAGAAAGCATGGGAAGCTGAGGCTGAAAGGGAGGCTTGAACTGAGTGCTAAGGATATTGGTAGGACCTGCTCTTCAGGTGAGACCCACACCCTGCAGCAGAGGTCCACCAAGGGTTTTCAGCAGCAGACTGCCACTTAAGACAGTCTCAAGAGGGGAGAGTCTAGAAGCAAGACCAACCGGAAAGCTACTGTCGGAGCTGAGACAGGAGAGGAGGGTCCCCAGGTGGCGGCAGGGGAATCCCACAGAGATTCCTGAACTGAGACATTGCTCGAAATACGAGACAACAGTGAAAGCACTGTGATATCCTGGAAAGAACATAAACTCGTTCCAGTCAAGTCTTTCACTTCCTACTAATAACCAGGTGACTGAAGAGCAGGTCACTTGAGTGGGGGCAGAGGTGGGCTGGAGGGACTTGGGTCCTGGATATCTAGTCACAGGGTCCTCAGGAAGACTTAAAAAGATCCATAAACTTTTAAAACTCCAAGACACTACATTCATATAAAATATTACTATTACTCACAGAACTATCGATTTCTATTTGAGCCAGAAACTCTAGTACACACATGGCCAGTAGTGCTATTTGATTACCCACCCCTGTATGTGTTTAAGAACAAAGTGTTATTTGATAGGAATAATACAGTTTCTACTCCAGCACCCTGCTAAAGCCAGCCTCTTAACATTGACCATATAATCAGAGATTAGAGTAATGTAGAATGAGGCTTAATATTCTGGAAATGTAACCTAAAGTATTTAGTTATAATTTCCTTTCAAATTCTTTAACCAAGTGAAGGAAATAATGCAAAACATGATCTGTTAAACAAGGGGATGGGTACATCATACCATCCTCTCTTCCCATGTTAGCATGTTTTACAATGAAAAGAAAGGGGGATGAAAAGCAATAAGAAGGAAAAAAAGTTTTATATAAAATGTTACCGGGGTTATGAATTTATTGTCCCTTATGGCCGTTAGAAGAGCAAAATGTAAGTTTTAAAGCATTTTGTGTTACACAGAGTGACCACATAACCCAGCAAATCCACCGCTGCGTCTATACCTAAGAGAAAGGAAAACACACGTCTACACAAAACCTGTACGTGAACACACACAGAGCAGCATTTCCAATGCAAACAACCAAATGCCCCTCCAGCACTGAACAAATAAAGAACACAGGGTAAAACCATACAATGGGATATTATTCAGCCTAAAGGGTGAGGAAATACTGGCATAAGCTACATCGTGGATGAGCCTTGAAGACACTGAACTGAGAAAAGAACTCACAAAGCATCACATATAGTATTCAATTTATCTGGAATGTCTGGACGAGGTGAACCTGTAGAGGTGGAGAGGAGGTTCATGGCCACCTTGGCCGATGGTGGTGGGGATGGGGCATCACTGCCAACAAGCACAGGACTTCTTTTCAGGGAGATGAAGAAAATAGTCTAGAGTGGACTGCGCTGACAGTAGCACTACTATGAATACGTTAAAAATGCTGAACTGCACACTTGAAATGAGTGAATTGCAGGGGATATAAATTTTATCTTGATAGAGCCGTGAAAAAGAAAAGGTCAGCAGGGAGCTGGCTACCCCCAATCTCCACACTGCTAGCACCTGATAGTGCAAAATACCCAAATACATCCCCTAGGTCTTCTGCTCTGTCAAACTCTACTCCCCAGTTCTTCCTCCACTGGGCTGCTCCCTCCTCCCCTCCCCTGCCCTTCTTCCCTCCCTCTACTCCCCTTCTCTCCTGCTCTCCCTCCTCCCTCTCCTCTCTCCACCCACTGGTCCCACAGGGACCAGTTCTCTTTTATCTTTTCCTTCAATACTGCCCCACGAAACAGTGAAACAGTATCTTTGGCTTCAACTAACACCAGCCCCGCCACCTTGAGCCTCCACTTCCAGTTCTAAACATTTTCCCAGCTATTTTTACCATCAGAAGGGTCTCCTCCAGAAATACCTAGGAAAATCTCACTCTTTCTCAAAAAACAAATTTTTTTTTTTATTTCTCAAATTTAACTCGTGAAAGTAGTAGCGTCCATTAACTGAGAGCTTACTAGGTGCTCGCCCCAGGTTAAGTACTTCACATAGCCTCACATTATCCTCACAGCAGATCTACAAGATAGTTTTATTAACTGTTTTCAGATGAGGAAGTTGAAGCTAAAAGAAATTTAGTGCTAATCCACATTATTAACTTTAAGATTACCTTTCTCTTAATTCCTCAGCTCCCCTACCAGTCTCCTCTCCTCCTGTGCTTCTCTATTAACATCACTGTAGTGTAAACTGACAAGCTTTAATCTGAGTATGTCCTTTCTCTTACTCCTCACATTCCACAGTTGCCAAGTCTGGCCAGTTCCGTCTATTCTCCATTCCCACTGCCATTATGATAGTTTAGAAGACATCCTAATGAGCCCTGAATGACCACACTAATCTCGGTACTGAAAGCTACCTACCTTCAGCATCTCCTGTAGTCCAACCAACCTTTCAGAAAAAGTTCTGATCATGTAACCCCTATTGGAAAATCTTAAGTCTTAGATTCAAAGCTCATTTATGTTTAAAGCTCTGATTCTAAAGATTATTACTTATCATTAATAAAACTGGCTTTTAATATAAGTATCTTATGGAATTAACTAAACTTCACTTCATCTTGTAAAAGAAGAGATTCTTTTTTTCTTACAGACTTACCTTTTGCTGGATCACCGAGAGTGGTAATAGCACTGCTGCCCACACAGAGTCCACGCTGACATACTAACTTTGCCTTTAAATAAAAGATAGTACTTTGCTTATCATAACAGTTTTAGGAGAGACAGTGAAATAACACTATATAAGCTTTCAAATAAATACAGAACCTGTATGTGATATATATTTATGGCACAAAGCAAGCATATATAAGGCAATTGTGTTTGGTTAATAGTTCACAAAATTTTATCATTTCTGTTAATAAAAATGTCACCAGCAAAACCAAATTAAACAAGCTCACAGATTAAGTCCTCTCTTGAAGACTTCTATTGTAGCTCTGGAATCACTAAATTTGAAAATGTCTTTTCCCTTAATGCTTTTTTTCTTTTTTTTTAAGATTTTATTTATTTATTCATGATAGTCACACAGAAAGAGACAGAGAGGCAGAGACACAGGCAGAGGGAGAAGCAGGCTCCATGCAGGGAGCCCGACGTGGGATTTGATCCCGAGTCTCCAGGATCGCGCCCCGGGCCAAAGGCAGGCGCCAAATCGCTGCGCCACCCAGGGATCCCCCCTGAATGCTTTTTTTTAGCACTAATCTACAGAGTATCTTATTTCTAAGTAGATGATTAAGTAAATGAACTCTTCTCCCATTACTAAATAATCACTGTTATATGCTAATATTAAGTATTCTTTAAGCAAATCTACCCTTGTTCTTTAAAAAAAAAATCACAAACCCAATCAAAATATTAAATTATTTTAAGTTGAATTACAAATCTCTGGTATTGTTAAAACTGTATCTAGGAAGCCACATACATCTGTGGGGAGATACTCCACACAGTAATTTCCTTCTCCCACAATTTGGGTACGAGCAACAATACAGAATCTCCATCTTCAAACACACGCATGAAATAATTTCAAGGAACTCGACTGTTAAAAGTGTTCACCTTATTCTCAAAACTAAGTAACTGAAACTTGAAAAACCTCCACAAGAAATAAAGTATCTATGTGAACAATGATCCAGAATGGAGAAATAGCCATTCACTCCATTAAAAGGCATTAGTGATACTTAGGAAGCTGTATTAATCCAAATCTCACCATGAGCTGACAAATGTATTTACCATGAAACTAAAGAGGGCTTGTGAAAAGGTGTAGGAATCCAATCTCTTTTAGGCCTAGCTGTCACCATCACTCCCACTACCACTAGACTCAGCAACAAAAAAGCAACAAAGTAATTTTAAAAGTTCTAGAGAAGTGAGGGGATCCCTGGGTGGCACAGTGGTTTAGAGCCTGCCTTTGGCCCAGGGCGCAATCCTGGAGACCTGAAATCGAGTCCCACATCAGGCTCCCGGTGCATGGAGCCTGCTTCTCCCTCTGCCTGTGTCTCTGCCCCTCTCTCTCTCTCTGTGACTATCATAAATTAATTAATTAATTAATTTAAAAAATTCTAGAAGTGAAATACCAATATTTAAGTTAGAATATTAATATCACAAAAACATTAATATCACAAAATTAATGCTCTATGACCTAATTCCCTTACCTGATTTTCAGTTTCAAACAGAAGAAACCCGAAAGTCTCTTGAAGTTCTTCCTGAGTGTAATTACTTGCTTTTTTTTCTTGGTAAAAAGTTTTGTACTATATAAAAGAAAGAATAATTGGATGCTATAAGCATATTATTTTGCCTTGCAAATTAATTTTTAAAAATGCATCATCTGAAGTCCTCCTGTTTTTTTTTTTTTTGTTGTTTTTTTTTGTTTTTTTTTTGAAGTCCTCCTGTTAAAGGACTAATGAAATGTATTAATTTTCTATTCCCTAGAATATATTCTTATTACCTTCCAAGGATTTATCTCATCTGAAAGTCATAGCTGAAAAGAACTAGGTAGGCTTTTATACCAAAAATGATGGGTCTATTTCTTTAAAACTAAAATAAAACTAACACACAGACACAGTGTGTACCAAGCACCTCACCTCATTTAAGAAAATGTCATTTTTCACCAAAGTCACTTGACTGTACTGAAAACCATGCTCAGATGCAGAGTCCAAGTAAGAAGTATGAAGAATTGAAACTGCCCTCTGGAACAGAGAGTCTGAACTCAAGGACACTGTCTCAAAAACTGTAAAACAGAAACAAAAATAATGCAACTGTTTAAGATAACCAAAGGATGGGGTTAAAAGCGGCATACTAAATATCACTGAATATTTCATCTAGTTTCCTCCTGTAAAACTCAGGCACTTACAATGTGTTTTGACTGCCACATCTGTAACGATCTTAAAAGAATTCTCACGTGAAGAACATAATCTACACGGAGGGGAGTTATTGTGGGTAAAATACTTTCAACACAAGAGTTGAATAAACCCTGCCAAATCCTTTAGGCCTTCTAGTTTAAAGCTGTGTGTTGCAACCACAGTGGGACGAATAGATCAAATGTGGTCACGTCAAGGTGGTGGTCAGTAATCACTTAGACCGATGTTTCTCATTCTGAGGTTTTTTTAGACTTTTGCCACATTTTGATAAACTTACCCTGCCTTTCCTGTCTTCTCATCAAATCTTCCATGTTAGCCTGTTAGGTTCTTTTAATGGGCCTACTATTGCCCACTCAACAAACACAGTAAGAAATTGTTGTACCTCTGGGTTTCCTCATGATCTAGAGACATCTGTGAACTTGACTTTTTATGGATTATATTATGAAATCATTACTTATTTTCATTCCACAAAAATAACACTTTATTACTTTTAGAAAGTGCTTTTTTCAAACCTTACTCATGTGCTACCCCAGAAATTCTGATATGCTCCTCCCACGAGACATGCTAATCCAGATTTACTGATAACCCAATAATTCTCTTGACTGAGGTTTTTTGCCTTTTGCATTGCAAATTTTTACTTTACCAAGAATTGAGCCTAATGAATTCTCATAACATTTAATGATTTGATTTGGTTACTCCCTTACATTTGTATCTTCTCTATTTTCTTTAACAAGGTCAAGGCAGGGAGGAAACATTATAAATAATAAAGAGAATGGAATAATATACAGAGCACTGGAAGTTTTGGTAATAGAGTATACATAAATACATTAATATGGCTTCCTGCTTTTACCAGAACTCTGTCAATTACAATAAAGTTCAAAAGCTAAAGGAAAGACAAGCATCTTAATTAAAGTGAACTTATGAACAACAGTAAAAAACTAAACTATCATAGAAATAAAAATATTTCAATAAAGTTAATTTTGGACTAAGTTGTTCCTAATACTTTAATTATCCAAGTAACTTAAAAATGCTTTAATAAACAAAACTTCCTACTATCAAAAGTCAAAGACTAAAGTATCAAGAAAGAGGATGAAATATTTAAGAATATCCTGAAGTTCATACATCTGATCCATAGCAATTGTTTTACTTTTTCTCAGTTTTACTTTTTCCTTCAGTATCAGTATATGAATACTTTAAAAATATGGATATTCTAAAGAGTTTCAAATAGCAAAACAACAGGGAAAACAATTAAAATGATGGCTCTCTTTAGTTACGTTACTCAAAACAAACTGGGAAGCCAAAGCATTTGTGACTCCGTCTTACAAATAAGCTGCACTGCTAGCCCAAATGCAAATCCAGATTCCTCTAAAAATCCTAATTAGGGAAACCTTGTATTTAATATTTGTAAAAAGGCAAAATAATATTTAAAAAATCTAAGTAAACTCTGAGGCTCAATATTTGAGAAACAGGTTGCTCACAATGAAAGAAATAAAAGTTGTCAGAGCTTTGGAAATGAATGTTCTATGATTATCAACTCTTAAATATCACAAGATGTTAAAGTGAAGACACAGGTTTTAACTTTCAGAAGTACCAAATACTACATATATCCACATTTTTGAGGGTCAACATATACAATAAAAAAACTGTGAAAAACAGTGCAATTTGAAAAGCAAACAAAAACAACCCATCCAACACAGTGTTCCCAAATTCATGTGGTCAGAGAACACTTTATTAATCAATGGTCTCAGTAATAGGAGGAATATTGGTCTCAGTAAAACTATGAATAGAGATAATCGTTTAAAATAAACAGTAGGAAGTGATTTGTGCTAAGATATTTTTATTCCTAAAACTACATATGGTTAAAAATGCTTCCCCTTTAGGTCAGCATTATCCAAATAGCAATATTTGATTATTTGCAACATTTATGCAAATAATCACTTCAGTTAGCAGAAGGAAAAGCACGTCCAAACAAAACTGTTAGAAATCCACAGTAAATCTTGAATCTTTCATGATTTCATAAAAAAATGATCCTGGTTATACCCTCAAGAAAGCACAAGTTTCCTGCTCTATAACTAAGGAGATAGAGGAACATTTTATCAAGATATTATTTGACATTATCTCTTCTTACACAATGTACTATCATTTAAGAGCAAACTAGTGTACAAAACAGTACGAGCACTAAATAAATGGCCGCATTTTTGCTGAACAAATGCATGCTTCATTTAAACATTCCAGGTTATCAGAACATTAAGAGAATGAAGAAATGGAATTATTCTACAGAGAAACCCTTAAACAAGCTCAAAAAGTACCTGTCTGTAAAGTGAAAGAATGTTCATAAGGGCTTAAGTGACCAGTAGAGAGCACACGGGAAAATTCAAGTTCAATCACAATGATACTAGAAACGGAATTCATATTCTTTCCAATAGTACCTCGCTTTGGGCACATTTTTTGTTATTCGTGGATTCAGTCTTTTATTTTATTTTATTTTATTTTATTTTATTTTATTTTATTTTATTTATTTTATTTTATTTATTTATTCATAGAGACAGAGAGAGGCAGAGACACAGGTAGAGGGAGAAGAAGCAGGCCCATGCAGGAGTCTGATGTGGGACTCAATCCCTGGTCTCCAGGATCACGCACTGGACTAAAGGTGGCGCTAAACCGCTGAGCCACCTGGGCTGCCCTAGTGGATTCAGTCTTAAAAGTTAAGTAAAGCTTGACATAAACTGGATTATGTTCAAAGTACCCTGTGTTAATCTCCTCCTTTCTCAAAATCCATCAGAGATACGGAATGTCTGCTTTGGACACCTGTTTCTCTTTTTAACTTCTAATAAGAGGGATCAGAAAATTATAAACCAATCTCTGATGCTATGACACATGTATCTGTTTTCCAATCTGTAAGCATCTGGTCTGAAAGCAAATTATGAGATCAACTAATGCCAACAACTTAGGTGTCATAATATTTCTAACAAAAATTAGCCACTTCTACATCTCCCCACGACTTTCATGACCACATCTCCTGTTTGTGCATTATGCAACAGCACTCATCGATGACAGAAACACTCAGAACCCAACAGTATCTGTCACTAAGGGCCCTTATTAGTATGTCCTAAAAATGGACTACAACCTACCTCCATTATTGCCGTTGATGCCTCCATATTTGATCTTAATAGGCATCTGATAGTTGTTGAAGAGCCCATTCCTTAATTATCTAATCCTAAAATGTATTACCTTTATTTTTAAGACCTTAAGGGATTGCCAGTTTAAGATAAATACAACTTTTTTTACAGCACAATTTGGCAGGACCTAATAAAAACTTAAATATGCATACCTAATAACCATGCCATTTCTGGGAATCTAGCACGAGAGTACAGGAGATATGCATGCACAAGGCTACCCCATGCACCAACATCTTTAACAGCAAAATCACTGGGGATAACCTAAAGTGCCATCAATAAGGAAACACCTTACAACTACTACATTAAAAAACCAAGTAAATCAAAACAAACAAACAAAAAAGTCTGTATATACTGAGATATAAAGATGTCTACTATACTAATAAGTAAATAACAAATAATGTCATTTTGGTTAAAAAAAATTATGTGTTTCAAAGTTTATAGAAAAAGATCTAGAAAAATGGGAAACCAAATTGGTAAGTGTCTAAACCAGTGGTTATTGAAATGGAAGTGGATAAAGGTGAACTTATACTTTTTACCTTATACATATTATTACAAGTTAGGTTTCTCTTACATAAGTATGTACTACTTCTAGTATTTAAAATATCTAAATTCAAAATCAAGTAAAATGAATCATAATTTCAAAGAAATTCAAATAGAGAAATGTGACAATTTCCCTTGAATCTTTTCTGATGCAATTCAAAAATTTAATCCCCTATTAATTTTATTTTATTTTTATTTTTTTACCTATTAATTTTAGATTAATGATTTTTGATTAATAAAATTTGTAATCACTAGAAATTAAAAAAATTTTTAAAAGTCCTTTCATTTTACATGATCTAAATTAGAAATTTTCAAATTGTACTGTTCTATTCTACTTTGGATTCATTAATAATAACTCATAGCATTTGGTTTAATACCCACTCTTTTCTGATATGAACCCTGGCTCGGTCTTCTCTAAGAGACAATGTAGCTGGGAGGGTGGTCTTAATTCATTTTCACCAAGTATACCCCCAGAATTCGTGACATAGTCCTGTTCTCTGTTAATATCATAAATGCTAAAATGAGAAAAGAAAAATTAAATCATAAAGTGAATAGTTCTATTTTTAGCATATCTACCACACAAATAAATGTCTACTGAACATCTAATTTATATTAGGTACAATTTTGTAATGTTTACCTCCTTTGACAACTCTCCAGGGCTAACGCTAAATTCATTCTATAAGCAGTAACACACAAAATTAAATGCTTTTCCTTCAAGTTCCAAAGAAAATTTGTTACAGATAAGTTATGCTTATAGGAATCACTTTTGCCTCAAAATAAAAAGTAGAGATTACAGAACCACATCCATGTTCCACTGGTTGAAAATAACAAAATCAAATAGAACACAAAATCCCTCCCCACTTCCAAATTAGTATATGACCCATCCATTTTTTTTAAGATTTATTTATTTTAGAGAAAGAGATGAGGGGAGGGGCAGAAGGAGAGGAAGTGAATCCTCAGAGACTCTCCACCAACCGAGTACAGAGCCCGACTAGAGACTCAATCCCACAATCCCGAAATCAAGAGTGAGAGGTTCAACTGACTGAGCCAGAGGCACCCTCGACCCAGCCATTCTTTAAACAAAATTATTACACATACAGTAGCATGCTGTACCCTGGATTCATCAAGACAAATGAGAAACCATTGCTACAATGAAAGCTTAGAGTAGAAAAGGAAGACAAACCTACACAGAAACCAGTACTATAATGTGTGGTAGAATCTAGAACACCATGCAGTGGATTTATAATAGGGATTTCATTAAGACGAGGAAATGTCAAGAAGTTTCAGAGGCATGGACACTTGAAATCTCAGGAGGTACTCAAATAAAGGAACCAAAAATGGGGGCTAGCCTGTATGTTTTCTAGGCACATTAGGAGCAGAGGTAGAAATATTATACATATAATGAACCAGTAGTTTATTTGAAGAATCCAATACACTTTACACAAAAAATTAGCGTGTCTAGTTTTAGAATAGTAAGCCTTTTTTCAAAACGGATTTGAGGCAGGATGGTGTGGATATATTCAAGATTCTGTAGAAAAAGTAGCAATATTGATGATATTCATTTGTTAAGCAAATAGGTTACTTATGTCAAGAGGGAAAAATTAAATTGGAATCAGAAGACCAGGAGTCTCATATAGGCCGACCACTAACTTATGAGACATTAGTGTGAGAACACTGTTGACTGCTTTCCCAGCAATCATGCTCCTTTTTCTTTCTATCCCCCTAAACCATAATTTTGTTTAGGTATTGGGTGATCCCATGCATTAGGAGAGGCTTGGGAGGTATGCTCTGTGTATATGTGTGTGTGTGTGTGTGTGTGTGTGTGTGTGTGAAAGACAGAGAGAGAGAGAGAGACAGAGACAGAGAATTTAAGCTCATTATGGTCTCTGGCCAATGTGATGTAAATGGTCATCAGCAGAGAGAACTCTGGGAAAGCTTTCTTACAAAAAGTACTAGAAGAAAAGATGCACTCTCCCTGTCTCCATCTCCTCGCCTCATGGCCTTGTCTTTTTTTTTTTTAATTTAAAGATTTTATTTGAGAAAGAGAGGGCGCATACACCTAAGCAAGGGGAGGGGCAGAAGGAGAGGGAGAAGCCGTCTCCCTTGTCTCCCTGCTGAGCAAGGAGCTGGGCCCTGGGGCTCTATCCCAGGACCCTGGGATCATGACCTGAGCTGAAGGCAGACACTTAACTGACTGAGCCACCCAGGGGCCCCTGGCCTTCTCTTAAGATGTGTTTGTTGCCTAGAATTCCTTACAACCAAGTTGAGACTGATCAGCCAAAACATGGGGGGTAGAACAAAAGATACAGAATCTCCATCACTGAAAGTCCTTGAACTATTCAACAAATTCACCTGGAGCTGCCCTGCCTGAGTCTTTTGAGATGTGAAATAATAAATGTTCTTTATTATTTAAACCACTTTTGTTGGCAACTGAAAAAACACTATGAACTTTCTTTCTTTTTTTTTTTTTTCTATGAACTTTCTAAGGTCTCATTTAGTTGGAATTATCTAAGGCTCCTTTCAGTTTTTTTTTTTTTTTAAAGATTTTATTTATTTATTCATGAAAGACAGAGAGAGAAGAGGCAGAGACACAGGCAGAGGGAGAAGCACTCAATACCAGGACCCTGGGATCACACCCTGAGCCAATGGCAGATGCTCAACCAAGTGAACCACCCAGCTGCCTCCTCCTTTCAGTTCTAACACTGTGACTTTGCAAACTGCCTTCCTCAAGGTCTGTTGTGTATGAGATATTGTGTACTGCGCTAGATAATTTATTGAATTTCTCTTTTATTTACTATGCGTAGACATTTATCCTACTAAGTATTTATTAGTAAGAAATCACAAAAGCTAATATAACTTCTGTGAAAACTCGAAACCTAAAATATAAGGATATTTAAAGCCTTTGATTCCCACCTACTGGCTAAGTCTCTCTCCCACACACGAAGGAAAATTGCCCGATGTAGAGCACTCTTGATGTAATTTTCCTCACTAGTGCCAGAGTCTGATATTCACATTCCTCCCCCTTCACGTCTAAGTTGTCCTCATGTTTAAAGCCACCCCCCAAATCTAACTTCTCTGATGACTTAAGATTTTCCACCCTGCATTAATCATTCTTCACTAGTGACTCACAGATATTTACTGTAGTCCTGGGATATGTATGGTTTTGGGCTGGAGCTATGGAATACAGGGAAAAAACCAGAACTGTGTGTCCACCTGAAAAGAGTAGTCTTTCACATTTAGGTCATTATTTCAGGATTGTGTTTCGTTCAGGACAAGGTCCTCTTCAGACTCAAGGGAGGGAGAACGAGTGATTATGGGCACAGACTTGGTCATTAGAAGAACTTGGCAAGACAGGAGTTTGAACGGAGGTCTTTCTAGCTTTGTGACTTTGAGAAAGCCACTTAACCTTTCTTCCTCTTATTTTTTAAAACAAATTCCAACAAAGCACATACACTAAATAGAAAGCTACATACCACTAGGCTATCAATTACTGTCCCCACCCTCACAGGGAGCCTCTATTTCCATTCCTCTTGGGCGACCACTATCAACTTTAGCTGTATCTTCTGGTATAACTCCATGTTTCTAAATAAAATACCCATATCAACTCACAGCACTAGTTTTGCTCTGTCAGTATTCAATGTTTCACTAAACTGTATGTACTAACTACACTGGGTAGTTAATATCCTTTCTTCCAAAAAAAAAAAAATATATATATATATATCCTTTCTTCTAGGATGTTTCATTTTACTCATTTTCAAATTGTCGCTGCCTAATTTTCAGTTACCAATCATTATTCAAGCTAAAATTATCCTAGAGACCCAAAATCTCCTTTGAACAGAGACATCAAGTGTTTCTGGCAACATCCTTTGTCGAACACTATGCCATCCAGCTTCAGTCTGGACTTGTGCTCTCCAATAACTAGAGAGCTCCATGACGTGGCTGGGAAATGACGATATAGGACAGTACACTGATGTGTAAATGTTCCCCACACTCCTAGTTTGTAGAAGCTGATGACCTGACTCTAAAACTTGCATCCAAAGATAGAGAACAGCAGTTTTTAAGAAAAGAACAAACTTAAAGGACTCACCACCCAAGAATTACCACAAGGTGGGCACCTGGGTGGCTCAGTGGTTGAGCATCTGCCTTTGACTCAGGGTGTGTGATCCAGGGTCCTAGGATGGAGTCCCGCATTAGGCTCCCCACAGGGAGCCTGCTTCTGTCTCTGCCTCTCTCTGTCTCTTATGAATAAATCAATCAAAACTTTAAAAAAAAATTACTACAAAGCAATCGTAGTTGAGACTGTGGTGTTGATGTAAAGATGAGTAGAAGAGCATGAAAGTTCATTTTCAGCAACACTGCCAATATAAAAAAGAGGAAAAGAACAGCTTTACAACAAATGGTGCTATAACAATCAAAACAGAAAGAAATCATGAACCTCAACTCCTACCTCAAACCATAACTAGAAATGAGTTACAGACATAAACATTAAGAGGCCAAACCATAGTTTCTAGAAAAAGATCACAGGAAAAAAACCCTGACCATGGGGCAGGTGAAGATTTCTTATGGAACAAAAATCAGTTACCACAAAATAAAAACTGATATACTAGAGTTCATGAAAATTCAAACCTTCTGAGCTCCAAAAGACATCATTAAGAAAAATATCTATGAAGGACTTGCATCCAGAATATACAAAGAACTCTTAAACATAATACAAAGGACATACTAATGGCAAGTAAGTACATGGTGAAATAGTCAATGTTATTAGTTATCAGGGAGGTAATACTTGCCCACTAGAACAGCTAAAATTAAAAAGACAGAAAATATTAAGTGTTGGCAAGGATGAGAAAACTCTGGAACTCTCATACATTCCTGGTAGGAATATAAAGCTATATAGCTAACTGGGAAAATAGTTTTGTTAGTTTCTTTTAAAGTGAAACATACACTTATTTTATAGTTCAAGTGACTATGAACCTTCAGGGCAGCACTATTATCAGTAAGCTAAAATTGGAAACTACGTGTTCATGACAGGTGAATGTATAAACTATGATCTATTCATACAATATACTACTACTCAGCAATAAAAAAAACTACTGATGCTTGCATGTATCTCAAAACATTAACTGGACGAGAGAAATCAGACATAAAAAAGTACACACTGTAAGATTACACACACACACACACACACACACACACACACAGAGTTTTAGGATTGGCAAAACCAATCTATACTGATAAAAATCCTACCAGCAGTTGCCAGGGTAGGAATAAGCAAACTGCCTGCAAGTGAGGTAGGTACAAAGGAACTTTCTGGGGTGACAGACATAACCTCTATTTTTATCGGTGTGTTCATTACAGGGTGCACACATTTACCTAAATTCACTTACCCAAATGTACTTAAAATGTGTTTGGCACTAAATATTGATAGAGTATAGAATACAATGTACCAAGATCTAGTAAAATTACAATGTGATCATAAAAAAGTACTCTCAAGAGCCCTGTGTTTAAAAAAAAAAAAAAAAATCCAAACCCCTACTTATAAATCACTCAAAAGTTAAATTATAATGAAATTTAAAGTGGTTGAACTGAATGACAGTGAATGTGTCTACACAGACACATATAAAATGTTTATAAGAAAAAAAATACCTATAAGAAAACCATTAAATTTATTTTTTGGTAGTTTTATGGTTTTATTAATACAAATATGACGTGCAAATAAGCCGTCTCTTCATTTTCTTCCCTGCACAGCCCGGCTTTGGGATTGGTGACTCTGATGGCCAGCTGGGCTGCTCTTTCCACAGTGGCTTTGTGGTTCCTGGAGGAGACACCATGAACAATCTCTGCAGAATAAGATTTGTTGCGCATCAGCAGCACTTCAAGCTCCTTAACGCTGTGGACTAGGAACTTCCGGAAGCCACTGGGTAATACGTGTTGTTTTCTTGTTGCTCCTCTAACCAATGTTGGGCATCAAGATCTGCCCCTGAATCTTCTGTGCACTCTACTGTCAATGCCTCTGGGTTTCCACCAGTTGTGCTTAATTTTGACATATTGGCCTGACTGGTGCTAGATAAACTTCTTGGTACTCTTTTTAATGATCTTGGGCTTCACCAGAGGCCTGAGGGTGGTGGCCATGATGCCCACTCATAGGCAGAGCTAAGAAGAGCAAAAACCATTAAATTCAAATGTAAATATTAAAGAAAAACACTGGAAAATCAATCATAAATTAGCGTCAAATTGAGAATTTAGAAAACAGAGAAACAGTAAATTCAAAGGAAATAAGGAAGGAATACTAAAGGAATACAGAGCAAGAAAAATCAAGATTACTTCTCTGATAAAAAAATCGGGGTGTCTGGGTGGCTCAGCTGGTTAAATGTCCGACTACTGATCTCAGCTCTTCTTGATCTCAGGATTGTGAGTTCAAACCCTGAGCCTACTGTCTGGCACACTGTTTCTGTTCTGCCATCAAGCTGATTTTCTTTTCCTTAAGATCTTTTGTCAGTCCAATATGTCTCAGTACTGGGCCAGTTTTCCTTAGAACATGGTGCATCTTTACAACAGATAGACTTAAAAAGAAATTTTTTTTTAAAGGAAACATCTTGAGTTATACCTTAAGATATCTGGTTTTGATTTTCTTCTTTGAGGGCTCCAAGTTTGCATTTGTATTTTGGATCTCTTTTGACGGTCTTCTATATTACTGTTTTCGTATTTACTTTTTAGAGACATCCATGCTTGCTTTTATTCACTTTTCTCATGTTTGGCTTTGTTTTACACTATAAGAATCATAGTAAAATAAACATCACAACATTTCGCATCTAATCTTTTTATCTTTTGCCATGGCGCCTGCTGTCCCACACGCCTAATTAACTGTTTCTGAATGGTTTAATCTTTTTCTTCCTTTTCTTTTCTGTTCTCCTGGTGCCCATTTCACATTCTCCTGTGGTCTGGTTGTCTCTTCCTCAAATTCTTATAATTCTGCTTTGTGGTCTTCATAACTTCTGTGCTTCATTTATTTTTATTTTTTAATCCTTTATTGAGATATAGTTTACATTACATAGTTACAATTCACCAATTTAAAAGTGTACAATCAATGGCTTTAGTTTCTTCAGGCCTGTGCAACCATCACTATTATCAATTGTAGACCATTTCATCACCCCAAAAAGAAACCCTGTATCCCTTAGCCACCATCCTCACCCTTCACTATGCCCTATCCCCGTGCCTAGGCAACCACTAATTTACTTTCCATCTCTACAGATTTGCCTATACTGGGCCATCTTATAGAAATGGAATCATAAAAAAAAAAAAAAAAAGAAAGAAAGAAATGGAATCATAACAATAAGTCGTCCTTTTCTGTCTGGCTTCTTTCATGCATTATGTTTTCAAGGTTCATCCATATGATAGCAGGTACTTCGCTCACATTTTGTCTCACTGGCTCATTTAGGGCCAAATGATATTTTACAGATATATCACATTTTCTTTTAACCAATCATCAACTGATGAACATTTGGGCTATTTTCACTCTGGCTATTACGTATATAACGCTGCTATAAACGTTCACGTATAAGTTTTTGTGTGGACATTTTTTTCAATTCTCCTGAATATATTCCTACAAGAATGGCTGGATGATATAGTCAATCTATGTTTAACCATTTGGAGAACTGCCAGACTGTTTTCCAAAGTGACTGCACCATTTTACATTCTCACCAACAGTGCGTGTTTTCTTCTTCAAGGCACCAGACAGAAGACCTGTTCAACCCAGAAGCTCACCTCTTCCAATTCTGGGACTTAAATGATGGTTTCCCCCCACTGCATAAGACAAAAGACTTCTTTGACTGATCCTCTACTTTTCTTATTTACTCTTATTTTCTAATTCTCATGGCTATTTTATTTTAGGGGAGAGTTCTTCAGCTTTATTATTCAATCCTTATGTATTTTTTCCTGCTCTCCCAGAGATCTTTTCTATTTTCTGAATAATTTCTCTTTTTTAAAAAACAGAACCTCTTCTTTCAGGGACATCATTTCTTTTCTTTCTAAAGGTACCATAGTATTATTTGGCTTAAGTTTCTTCTATTACCTGCAGTAAATCTATTTACACCAAGCTTCTTTGATTTCATACTTGTTTACTCCTATTTGGTTTCTTTTATGTTAGAGACTTCTACCAAATGACTGGTTATCCTTGGCTGTCCATTTGTGCTGACACGCGAGGCATTTAAAGCCAATGCAAAGTCTGATGCATGAATGATGCCTCTCAACCAGCAGCCCTCTCTCCCATGATCTGATGGCGATGCAGCGGTTTGACCAGACAAACTCCCAAAGTCTGTATCTGTTGAATATTTTGCCATGGGTTGATGTGTCCCCAGAAAAGAATCCTTTAACATCTTGTTTAGGGGAGTATAAGCTTGACTATGAGTTCTGAGAGTCCTACAGAAAGACAGCTCTGAGCTTTGTAAAGTGGCAGTATCGTAGCCAATGAGGTTAAGGCATGATTATTGCTAATAGAAAGATAGCTCTGGCTTCACTGTTCGGTATGTTGACTTCGACTTCATCCTCATTTTTGTTTAGGTGCTTTGCCACACTTCAGCAGTCAGCTTGCCCCCTGAGTACAATCGTCTCCTGCAGGTAAACTTTCAGTCCTCCATCTGGTAGAAGACGGTTAGGCAGTTGTCTGGATGCAAGCAGTAGAGAAGGGAATTTGGAGCATCAAAACTACAAAAAATTATCACTTAATCATTCCATTTCCACTCCATCCTATAATCTTGCCTTGAGAAGTACTTTGTACTTCCAAATCCCCAACTGCTGCCAGACTGCCTGGTGGAAGCAGCTTGCTTCTTGTCGGCTTACCGCTCTTCAGCCTTTAGCGTCCTCTAATCTGTAGTCACTTATCACTGAACCATCTTCTTTCTAGTTTCCTCAAAGATGACTTCACCTGGCAACTAATTTCCCATTCTCTTTTTGTTGATTTAGATCTTTATTCTTTTACTACAACTTCAGTGGGATTTCCAGAGAGTGTGTACTATTGGATACTAAACTAGAAGTGTCTATCTATAAACTAAGCCTTAATTTCTTCATTTAAAAAAATGTGGAATATAGCCTCTAACTCTGGTAGCTACTATTACCTGTATTTTTCAACCTTTATAATTATGAAGACTTCATTTTACTTATTTATCACAGACCTAAGTACATATTAAATCTTCAGTAAGTATTTCATTTAAAAAGAATTATCTTTTAGTGCATATATACTCAATAGGCATGTCCTCAAACACCTAAAAAGTATAATCTCAAGATCTTCAATGATATTTCTCTCAAAGCACCGTTCCTTTCTTTTAGAGTACTTGTCATGATTCATAACTATGTATTTATAATTACTCCATTAATTTTAATTCCCTAATAAACCAAGCCCTATGAGGGCAGCCAAATGCAATATAAAATCTGACAAAGAAAACATAAGAAAGGAAATTAAAGGCTTATCTCTCATATGAATATTGATACTAAAATCCTAAAATATATCCACTGGCAAAGAGAATTTCTCAAGATATTCAAATAAACCAGATCAATTCAGATTCATTATAGGACTGTTAAGAATTGGTTCAATAAATAGGATACCCATGAATTTAACTACCTACATTAACAGGTGAAAGTAAAACAGTCACAGAGGGGCTGCTGGAGAGTGGGATGAGGTAGGAGAGCCAAATGTCAGACTGTCAAAATAAAGTTACTATATACCTGTCTATATTATGAAGCCTTATAGTGTGTAAATATTTGTTGCTGCAGAGTATTTTTTAAAATTTATGCATAACTTTTGCCATACTTAATGTAAAACACAAAGATGCTCCCAAATAAAAACTGTTCATTTAAAAACATAGGAAAATATCCTACCACATCAAAAGAAAGCAGAGTAGCCATACTTATATCAGACAAACTAGATTACAAACATAACAAGATGAAAAAGAATATCATAATAATTAAGGAGTCTATCCATCAAGAAGATTTAACTATTATAAATATTTATGTCCCCAACTTGGGAGCACCCAAATGTATCAATATCATTAACAAATATAAAGAAATTCACTGATAATAATACAGTAATAGTGCGGGATTTTAACACCCCACTTACAGTAATGGACAGATCACCTAAGTTGAAAATTGAAAAGCAAACAACAGCTTTGAAACACACTGGGACAGATACATTCAGAACATTTCATGGTAAAGCAACAGAATACACATTCTTCTTGAGTGCACAGGGAACATTCTCCAGAACAGACCACATACTGGGTCATAAATCAGCCCTCAACAAGCACAAAAAGACTGAGATCATACCATTCATATTTTCAGACCACAATGCTATGAAACTTGGAAGTCAATCACGAGAAAATTTGGTAAAGACCATAGATACATGGAGATTAAAGAACATCCTAATAAAGAATGAATGGATTAACCAGCAAATTAAAGAAAAATAATAAAATACATGGAAGAAGATGAAAATATGACAGTCCAAACCTTTGGGATGCAGCAAAGGCAGTTCCCAAGAGGGAAGTCTATTGCAATACAAGCCTACCTCAAGAACCAAGAAAAGTCTCAAATACACAACCTAACGTTACACCTTGAGAAGCTAGAAAAGGAACAGCAAATAAAGCTTAAAGTTGGTAGGCAAAGGGAAATGATAAAGATTTGAGCAGAAATAAATGATATAGAAACAACAACAAAAATAGTAGAACAGATCAACAAAACTTAATAACTGGTTCTTTGAAAGAATTAATAAATTGATAACCCCCTAGCCAGGCTTATCAAAAAGAGAAGAGAAAGGACCCAAATAAAATCATGAATGAAAGGAGAGAGCTCAACCAACACCATAGAAATACAATTTTAAGAAAATATTACGAAAAATTATATGCCAACAAACTGGGCAATCTGGAAGAAATGGACAAATTCCTTGAAACATAAAAACTAATACAGAAAAAAATAGAAAATTTGAACAAACCCATAGCCAGCAAAGAAATTGAATCAATAATAAAAAATTTCCCAACAAACAAAAGTCCCAGGGTGGCTTCCCCAGGGAATTTCATTTTTTTTTTTTTAAAGATTTATTTGTTCATGAGAGACACAGAGAAAGAGGCAGAGAAACAGGCAGAGGGAGAAGCAGGCTCCTCAAGTGGAGCCCGTTGTGGGACTCGATCCCGGTACTCCCGGACCATGCCACACCCTGAGCTGAAGGCAGATGCTCAACCGCTGAGCCACACAGGAGGCCCTCTACCAGACATTTAAAGACAATTTAATACCTTTCTTCTCAAACTGTTCCAAAAAATAGAAATAGAAGGAAAACTTCTAAACTCATTCTACAAAGCCAGCATTACCTTGAGTCCAAAACCAAAGACCCCACTAAAAAGGAAAATTACAGGTCAATATCCCTCATGAACATGGATTCTCAAGATACTAGAAAAATCAAACCTAACAGTACATTTAACAAATTATTCACCACAATCAAGTAAGATTTATTCCTGGGCTGCAGGAGTGGTTCATTATTTGCAAATCATAAAAGAGAGAACAAGAACCTTATGATTCTCTCAAAAGATGCAGAAAAAGCATGACAAAAATACAGCATCCATTCTTGATAAAAACCCTCAACAAAGTAGGTATAGATGGAATATACCTCAACCACATAAAAACCATATAAGAAAGATCCACAGCTAATATTACTCTCAGTAGGAATAAACTGATAGCTTTTCTTCCACAGTCAGAAAGAAGACAGGGATGTCCACATTCACCTTTACTATTTAACACAATACTGGAAATCTTAGGCTTAGCAATCAGACAACAAAAAGGAATAAAAGGCTTCCAAATCGCCAAGGAAGAAGTCAAACTTTCACTATTTGCAGACAACATGATACTCTGTAGAAAAACTGAAAGACTCCATCAAAAAATTGTTAGAACTAATACATGAATTCAGCAAAGTCGCAGGATATAAAATCAATGTACATAAATCTGTTGCATTTCTATACACAAATAATGAAACAGCATAAAGAGAAATAAAGGAATCAATCCCATTTACAATAGTATCAAAAAAAGTCCTAAGTATAAACCTAACCAAAGAGGTAAAAGACATACTCCGAAAACTATAGAACACTTGCAAAAGAAACTGAAGAAGACACAAAGAAACAGGAAAAAATTCCATGCTCATGAATTGGAAAAACAAACTGTTAAAATGTCTATACTACCCAAAGCAACCCACACATCTAACACAATCCCCATCAAAATACCAACAGCATTTTTCAGAACTAGAACAAATAATCCTAAAATCTGTATAGAAACACAAAAGCCTGAATAGCTAAAGTAATCCTGAAAAAGAAAAAGTTAGAGGCATCACAATTCCAGGCATCAAGCTATATTACAAAGCTGTAGTCAGCAAGACAATATAGTACTGGCACAAAAACAGACACACAGATTAATGGAACAGAGCAGAAATGGGCCCAACACTATATGGTCAACAAATCTTTGACAAAGCAGGAAAGAATATCCTATGGAAATAAGACCATCTCTTCAACAACTGGTGTTGGGAAAACTGGACAGCCACATGAAGAATGAAACTGGAACACTTTCTTACACCATACACAAAAATAAATTCAAAATGATTAAAGGCCTAAATATGAGACAGGAAATCATCAAAATCCTAGAGGAGAACACAGACAGCAACCTCTTTGATTTCAGCCGAGGAACTTCTTACTAGACACATCCCTGGAGGCAATAGAAACAAAAGCAAAAATAGACTACTGGGACTTCATCAAGATAAAAAAACTTCTCCACAGCAAAGGAAACAATCATCAAAACTAAAAGGTGGCCTATGGAATGGGAGAAGATATCTGCAAATGATTATTTGATAAAGGGTTAGTATCCAAAATCTCTAAAGAACTTATCAAACTCAATGCCCAGAAACCAAATAATCCAGTTAAGAAATAGGCAGAAGATACGATTAAACACTTTTTGAAAGATGCCATCCAAATGGCCACTAACAGACATGAAAAGATGCTCAATATTACTCATTATCAGGGAAATGCAAATCAAAATCATGATGAGATATGACCTCACACCTGTCAGAACGGCTGAAGTTAACAACACAGGAATCAACAAGTGTTGGTGAGAATGTGGAGAAAGGGGAACCTTCTTACATTGTTGGTGGGAATGCAAACTGGTGCAGCCACTCTGGAAAACAGTATGAAGATTCCTCAAAAAGTTAAAAATAGAACTCCCCTATAATCCATCAACTGCACTACTAGGTATTTACCCAAAGGATACAAAAATACAGGTTCAAAGGGGGCACCCGGACCCCCAATGTTTATAGCAGCATTATCAACAATAGCCAAATTATGGAAAGAGCCCAAGTGTCCATAGACTGATAAACAGATAAAGAAGTTATGGTATATGTATAAAACGGATTTTTACTCAGCCATCAAAAAGAATGAAATCTTGCCATTTGCAATGATGTGGATGAAGCTAGTTTGTACTACGCTAAGCAAAATAAGTCAGAGAAAGAAATACCACATGATTTCACTCATACATGGAATTTAGGAAATAAAACAGATGAACATATAGGAAGAGGGAGACGGGGGAGAGAGAGAGAAGCAAACCATAAGAGGCTCTAAGGATAAAGAACAGAGAGTTGATGGAGGGAGGTAGGTTGGAGTTGGGTGATGGGTATTAAGGACGACACTTGTTACGAAAAGCACCAGGTGTTATATGTAAGTGATGAATCATTAAATTTCTACTCCTGAGACCACTATTATACTATATGTTAAATAGAATTTAAATACAAATTTGGAAAGAAAGAAAGAAGATTTCTATAATAACATTTTTAAAAAGTAACTTACAATAACCTTTTTATGTGAGTTGTGCCTCCAACTCAAGACACAATTCAAATGATTCATTTAACTCTTGATAAAGACTGAGTTAAAATTACTATACAAAAATATAACAAATTTACAATATATGGTATATGCAGAAACATAAAGATAAAAAAAGAAAAATGTCTTAATATAAATTGTTTAGGGGAAAGAAATGCAGATTATAAAAGAGAAATCCACGTATCTATATAAAGTCATTAAGAACAAAAAAGTCATTAAGAACACACACCACAGTTTAAACAATGGTCTTCTTTTGCCTAACACCCATATCACTATCTTTCTTATTTGGTTATCCCCCCACTAACCAGTTTATTAGCTTCAAGAATACAGGGAATTTGTCCTTATCCATGCTGTATCCCCAATGCCTAGAACAGTGCCTAGTACATATTAAGGTTTCAGTAAACATTTATGTAATGAATAAATCACTTTGTTTTCCAGATCATTTCTCTACTCACCTTGATCCACCTTCCCCTGACTTACCTCTAAGTCTTTCTGATTCAGGCTCTTTCCCTTTTTCAGACCTCTGCACATGCTGTTATTTCTGACTGGAATGTTTTCTCCTATTCCGTCCATGACTTAGCTCTCGCTCTTCCTTCAGTAAAATCTAGACATTATTCCCCCCAATAGGCCTCTGATCACCCCACCTAAAGTGTAGGTATGCTCTCTTTAGAACATTCCTTATGATGACATGCAATTATTTACCAATTTACTTTTTTAGGGGTGCATCTTTCCCATCTAAATGTCAGAGCCATAGAGGCACATACTCTGTCTTGTGCACCAAAGTCCCTCAGTGTCCAGCAGAGCTCCTAGTGCCACAGGAAATATTCAATACGAAGTTATCTTTAGGTGGGTCAAGTATAGGCAATTCTTGTTATTATCTTTTCTAACTTTTTATCTTATTTAAAATTTTACATAAGCATAAATAACATCTGGGGGAAAGTAAAGCAACGTTTATTTTTTTGGGGGGGGGGGGTCTCCCATAGCCCTAAGTAGCAGAAAGCTAGGTTTAAGTATAAAGACAAGGCAGAGAAGACAAATAGAAATAACATTTCCCATAAGGCAAAAACAATGGAGATCCATGAAACAAAGCACCTCTGTTAAAAGAAAATACTATAGAATAAGAAAGGCATGATTTTTATGAAATTTTTTAAAAATATGAAAAGGTTTGCCATGTACAGAAGTTTAATGCCCAGATAATCATACACAGGAGGAATAGAAATCAAAGGGCCTTTGCTCTAAGGGCAAAACATGTGTAATCACTGCTCTAGATTTCAAAAGCTGACCTAAAATACTGTAAATCTACACACACACAGGAGAGTTCTAGGAAGTGACGCTGTATCTGCAGCAGTTCGGCGAGCCTTTCCTCACTATCATACTTACAGGATCTGGTGAGGAGTTAGGAGCAAAGGAGCTCGGTAAACCTGTAAGTACCCTCCAACCGTCTCGCGGCCCCACCGAAGCTCCACTCTCTCAAGTCCCCCGAAGGTTAGCACTAGCCTGACCCTTCTCCCGGTCTCCTCTGCACCGGCGCTAAGGCAGGCAGCTCGCTGGCCAGGTGGGGCACCTGACGGCCGCGGGGAGCGGAGCAGAGCTTCGGTGGCGGCCAGCCCCTCCTCCTCCTCACCTCATGGTGCGTGGGGGAGGGGGCTTCACCCCTGCCCAGCCGGCCCGTCGGGCCCCCTCCCGCCCGCAAACGCCAGTGCTGTGGCCGCGGGCAGCACGGGGCGGCACCTTTCAAAAGTCAACGAGGAAGGCAGCCCTCGAGCCGCGCACGCACGGCGGGTGCAGACCCCACACCCCCACCACAGAGCCGGGTAGGGAGGGGGTCACGGGAGCTGCAATCTGGTTCAAAGGCAGGTGGAACAGCCAGACTGCCCTTGGTCTTCCTCTTTCTAGAATATCTGTTATTTTACAGTGAGCCCTCCAAGCTTCAATTTCAAGGATCTTGCCCACGGGATGCTGTATTGATGATGGATGCCAAATCTCAGAGCTTATCCGAAAGCCACATCTATTCACTAGTGATCCCCAATTATTCTTGATCAGTGCCCCTATAAAGCTTTTCCATAACTGTCTATATAAATTCACCAGCTACAGTTTCATGGGCCTTTGTTGCATAATTTACAAAACAAGGTCTACTGAATACGATTTTGAATACTCCATATATCCCCAGGAGATGCTGGTATCAGCAGTTGTGGTCAGGATGGGGGTGCTTGTCCACTAAACCAAGCAGCCCTAACCAAACCTGCCAAAAAGAAAACTGAGGGAGGGGGCATGAAGTATTTGGCCTGACTTAGGGATATCTTTACTTTTGACTCCTGCTTTAATAAAGTTACTGAAGACATCCAACTGCATTTCCTGAACACATCTGCATTTGCTAGAGGAAAATCTGATCAAGAGATCCTAGAGAATCATTACCACCGTTGTTTTGTACGTATATAAAACATACAGGAAAATCTGAACTCACAAAATTCACTTAAATTCATAAAGAGTCATGTAGGTTGATTTTATACTATTTAAAACAGCAAACTCACTTTGGGTATTTAGCATATCTGATAGGGGAGAAACTGCTTTTTTAAAAAACATTTTTTGGAGGATTATATCCATTTTGTAAAATGAGATATACCCATGTACTATGACTCTTTCATTTAACTGTGGCATACTGACTTTTGGATTTAGTATTCGATTTTTGAAGATTGTTTTAGCATCCTCAGAATCCAACTACTTCTTAAAAGAAAATCCTAAGAATAAATTTTTCTCAGGAACAATCGTATTTTTAAAACTGCTTTGGATTCTTTTGATTACGTATGATGAATGAGAAAGTGATCTAATCCACGCCATAACAAAGGTGATTTTTTTTTTTCTTTATTGCTCACACCCCTAGAAATATCCTATCCTGAAAGTCCAGGGCAAAGAACAGGCCTGTTCACTAACAGTGGCTCACAGAGAAGTAGAGGAAAATCGCAGGGGAAAGCAGGTACTTCAACTGGTCAAACTGAATCTCAGAAGCTGGGAGTCTTAAATATTCTAACCACGGAGGGAGCAAGTGTACTGAAAGGTTCTAAGCAGTCTATTTCACCATGCAAAAGAAGGCAGTGAGTCCTTACAAAGAATATAAGCAAGGGATTTAATTCTCCAATTCTCTTGAGTCCTGCACTGGGGTCTCCAAAGGGAGCCTGCTTCTCACCTCTGCCTCTGCTTCTGTCCCTGCCTCTCTCTGGGTCTCTCATGAATAAATATATAAATCTTAAAAAAAAAAAAAAAAAGATATTTTCAGGTAAACAAAAGTGGAAAGAGTTCATTAACAGTCAATCTTTCAACAACAACAACAAAAAAAAGCCATACCAAAGGACATGCTTTGAGCTGAAGGAAAATGGCCCTAGATTGACATTTGACAAGATAAAAGAAGCAATAGAGAAAAGTAGTAAAAATTGTGGGAAATGTAAATAAGCACTGACTGTAAAACACAACAATAATTCTAAACAGACCCCCTTCAGTCCAGTAAGGATATTATTTAAAAACTTAAAACATATGATAACATGTAAGTCATGCAAGGACTGAATGAAGTTAAACTAAGGTTCTTGCACCATCTAAGATGGAATGATAAAGATATTAAATTGGTATTTAAAAAATAACAGGAGAGAAAAGAAATACAGAACATCCAGGACAATCAGAAAGCACAAAATAAGAGTAATTATAGTGAGTATAAATAGGCTATATATCCCAGCTGAAAGCATTAAAACTGCATTAAAAAATGCCAACAGATGCTCTTTAAAAGAGACATCTAAAACATACAAGTGCTTGAGTCTACAGCTATTTCAAAACAGTTTAACAAAAAAAAAAAAAAACAGTTTAACAAATGAACAAAAAAAAAAAATTGTATTAAAGAGAAAATCACAAAGCATAGCTGACAACCTAGAAGATGAATTAACATTACAGAGAGAAGGGAGAAATATTCAATATCAAAACTGAAAAAAGGAGACATATTTACTCATGCTTCACACACTAAAGATAGCAAGAGGGCACTGTTAACTATAAATATTAAAAAATTCAGACAAAAGAGACCTAGAAAAATCTAAGCAATAGGGACGATTTTTTTTTTCAAATTTTAAGTAAATCGTGTAACCACTAAAAAAAAAAATTAATTAAATCACTGGTCAAAAATTTGCCACCAACAAAACTTCAGACTGAATGGTAAATTCTACCACAACTTGTTACTACATGAGAATAAAGTTAAGTTGTATCTATACTTCAAACTATCTACAATTAACAATTCCAAATATACAGACATGAAATGAAAATCTTTAAAATTAACAACTTCTATTCATCAAAAAAATCACGGAGAGAGAGAAAAGGTATTTGTTACCCATTTAACTACCAAAAGATTAGTACTCAGAGTGTGTAAAAAAAAAAACTCCCAGAGTTCAACAATCCAAGAAAAAACAGCAATGGACAAGGTATATGAACAGTTCAAAGAAAAAAAAAAAAAAAGGCCTCGAAATATATGAAAAGATGCCCAAACTCAGAAATAATTATCTGTAAACTGATTTATCAAACTACCAAAACACACAAGTTTAGCAATACATCCCGTTGGGGGAGAGGGGAACTTCAGGAAAAGTCACTGCAGGTGAGCCTGCAAAATCCCAAGGAAAAGGAGTTTGGCAATATTTCTCAAAGTATCAAAGGCACTTAAATTTAAACCAGTAATCACAGCTCTGGAAATTACTAGTACAGAAATACCTGTTCACACTGACAGTTCTACAAAATTACTCTATGGTGCATAGAGTAATTGGTGCTGTTTTCAACAGCAAAAGACCAGAAGCTATCTACTACAGACTAGTTAAACTGGTACAGCCACACAATGTGAAATTGTTTTCTCATGCTGTAGAATGAGCATGCTACCTATAAACTGATTTGTGAAGATTTCCAGGATATACTGATAAATGGAGAAAAAAATATAGCATAGAACAAATCAGATTATAAAAACAAACACTGGGGATAGGAATAGGAAAGAATGATTTTTCTTCATATGGTCTTTACATTTTTTTTAATTGTTTAAATTATTCTAGTAACTTTTTTAGGCAACAGAGTTCATCAACTTGCATGTATAACACATTTAAAAAAATTCATACATATTAATAAAACAAGCACCCGACAGAAAAAGTGGCAAAAACATGACTAAACACTACACAGAAGAAAATGTTTACCTTCTTTTATGTAATTGCAGAAATGGAGTTTAGAGCCACAGTAACATTTCATTTCCACCAGACCAGCAAAAATTAAAAACCTGGACAATGCCATACATAGAAAGAATGGGATGCAACGGGAGGTTTCATTCAAAATTAGTGGAGTATAAATCAGAACTACCATTTGGGAAGAGCTGGCCATTATCTAATGAAATCCTAATGGATCCAGCAATTTCATTACTAGTATGCGCAAGCAAAATATTGTATATATGCACTTGAGGATGAACAAGAACATTTATGGCAGCACTAATTATAATAGCCCCAAGTTGGAAATAACCAGTATGTTAATAAAGAATAAAACGGATAAGAATATAACCCATTTATAACATATTCTTATAGCAGACCATTATACTTCCATGAAAACAAAGGACTTAGAGCAGTAATTCCCAAAGTGGTGATGGTGCTTGGGTGGGTTTTTCTATCCTATACTGAAATGTGTCATCATTTGGGAGATCTACAGAACTCAGAGCACTAGTGTCTACCGCATGACCAATGTGTGGATGAAAGACCCCTTCAAAATGCAAGACAGACCAATGTGTTTTCATGTCACAGAGTTTGAGAAGTTCACTGACATAGCTTCAAGTTTTACACTGCAGCTAACCTTTAAAGAAATTGTTAATTATATTTTTCTTTGATGTCCATCAAATTCTATCTTAAAAGGTTATTAAAACATTCCTCCCTTTTCTAAACACACAGTGGAGTCTGGATTTTCTTCATATACTTTCAACCATAACAATATATTGCAACAGACTGAATGCAGAAGCAACCATGAAACTAAGTTGTTAAAGATATTTGAGAAAATGTAATGCCACTAGTCATTAATTTTTTTTGGAAAATAGTTTTTCAGGAAAATGTTATTTATATTAGGATGTGACAAGTTTATTATTATTTTTTAGAGGCACCAAGAGATGCCATATCTACTACATTTAAGACCAATTAGTAGTAATACCTAATGATACAATCCACATAAACAAAAAATCTTTAGGGTCCCACTAATTTTTAAAATCACAAAAGGGAAAAAAAAAAATTTTTTTTAAATCACAAAAGGAATCCTGAGACCAAAAAGTTTCTGAACTGCTGAACTAAAGGCACATGCTTCAACAATAATGAATCTCAAAAACATAATGTTTAAGTAACTAAAAAAAGTAAACAAAGAGATCAATTAAAAAAATATATATGTAAGTGATACAACTCCAGAGAAAGGCAAGGGAATAATTAACACAAAATTCAGGATGACAATGGTGATGGAGGTGGCAATACATTGCTTCTGGGGAGAGGTACACACTAAAGCTTCTAAGGCACTTAAATGTACTTTTAAACCAGGTACCCAGGGATCCCTGGGTGGCGCAGCAGTTTGGCGCCTGCCTTTGGCCCAGGGCGCGATCCTGGAGACCCGGGATCAAATCCCACGTCGGGCTCCCGGTGCACAGAGCCTGTTCTCCCTCTGCCTGTGTCTCTGCCTCTCTCTCTCTCTGTGTGACTATCATAAATAAATAAAAATAAAAAAAAAATCTTAAACCAGGTACCCAGATATACTTTAAACACAACAACACAATACATATAAGTGGTATACTTCACAAAAAAAAATTTAATATAAGAAACAAAGAAAACATACCTACTCTCCTAGAAGGAAAAACTCAAAAGAATGTCTCTTCTCAAATTAATCTATAAATTCAATGCAATCACAAACAATATCCCAACATGATTTTCTATAAGAACTTGGAAAGATGGTTCTAAACGTCTGGAAGAAAAATGCAAAAAATGCCCAAAGCTTTTTTCAAAAGAAAGTACCAGGATATATCACAAAGCTACAATAATTAAAACGGTGTGGTAATAGGCAAATGGGTGAAAATTCAGAACCCAATTAAAAAAAGGGGGGGGGGGATATGACCCAGCCAAAATGTTTTACTTTTTTTATCACCCAAGGAAGATAAAAATTAAAATGAGAAGCTATTTTCAATTATTAGAAAATTAGTAAGATGTTAGGGAAATACTGTCACCATCCAGTGCTGGCTAGCAGGGAGATAAAGCTTGCTTTCTCAGAGTGGATATTAAAAGAGTATGATATTGGAGGGCAATTTAACAGCGTTATTACCCAGCATCCTCATAGAGAATCAAGTCTACAGAAATACTGAAGGGAAAACCTGAAAATAAATATCCAGCAAAAGGAAAGGCTGATTTGATAAAGACCCCATACCGACTTAATCATACTAAGCAGGTATCATACTGCATTCATTAGACACTGTCTCCTCAGCCAAGCTTTTAGGCACTCTGGGGGTTCATTTAAGCAACTATGGAGTTACAGGAGAGGCTTTTTATTTTTATTTTTATTTTTTTTTTTTTATTTATGATAGTCACAGAGAGAGAGAGAGAGAGACAGAGGCAGAGACACAGGCGGAGGGAGAAGCAGGCTCCATGCACCGGGAGCCTGATGTGGGATTCGATCCCGGGTCTCCAGGATCGCGCCCTGGGCCAAAGGCAGGCGCCAAACCGCTGCGCCACCCAGGGATCCCCAGGAGAGGCTTTTTAAAGAGAACAGTTGCATCAGGGCCAATATCCTGAAAACCCAAAATTTCAAACACTCCTTTGTCTTAATTATGCACACTCGGTCACTCCTCACTTCTATTCAGCGTGGGTTAGTTATCTACTGGGTGAACATGCGGCCAAGCCATCTCCAGTTCTGGAAGGCCGTCTTTCAACAGACCGTCCAAGAATATCTGCTTCCTTATAAAACTCCCGGGCAGGCTTGCTACCAACCTCGGATCCTATCAATTCCCACTAGGACACGCCCCCCCTCCCTTCTTTGCTTCTTCAGGAACACAGTGCATGCGCCACACTTAAGTGGACAGTGGCCTCACCACTCTAACCTCACCTCACAAGGGAAACAGAGGGTAAGACAGGTGTATTACGTTTCGGGATTTCCAACGGACAAGCGAAACTAGAGGATTTTCAAGGTGTCCTCCACAAGCGCTGGGGTTGGCCCGCCACGTCCGCCCCACCTGCTGCTCGGGGCCGCCCGGGCCGACGTCACCGCCACACCCCGTGTGCACGACCCTCCCGGCGGCAGACCCCTTCCCCCGAGAGAGACGGAAGCCTGGAAAGGGGGCGCAACAGCTCGCCCGAAGCGCAGGAGCGCGGCGCGAACCGAGGAGCCACCGCGGCGTGCGCGGGGAGGAGGCCGCGCTCCCGACTCCGCGGCTCGGCCCCCGCGAGTCACACACGGACTCGCACAATCAAGTCGGGGGCCGAGCGTCAGCGACTCTGCGAACGGCCGACCCAGGTCAGCAGCAGGATGGCGACGGCGAAAGCGAGTCAGAACCCCCCGCCCCGCAGCCCCGGGGCCGAGCGGGAGCCACACGCATCATCCTAGAGGAGCCCACAGCATCCCCGGGAACCGAAGCAAGGCGCGGCCCTCCGGCAGGGAGCCCCCCGCAGGGAGCCCCGGCAGGGAAGGGCCCCCCCCAGCAGACAAGCCCCCGGGAGGGAGGGCCCCCCGGCAGGGAACCCCGGAGGGCAGGCTCCCGGCAGACAGGCCCCAGGAGGGAGGGCCCCCCGGCAAGGAAGCCCCAGCAGGGAACTCCCAGCAAGCAAGGCCCCCGGCACAAGGCCCCCGGCACGGAGCCCCCCGGGTCAGCAAGGCCCTTCCCAGCAGACAAGCCCCCGGCAGGGAGCCCCGCCCCCAGCACACAGCGCCCGGCAGGGAGCCCCCGCCCGCACCCCGCACAGCTCGGCCGCGCCGCGCCGCAGTCTCAGAGGCGGGGGCTCCTCCTTACCCCTCCCCGGGCCCAGCGCACGCGCACACACGCGCACACACGCGCACACACGCGCACACACGCGCACACACGCGCTCACACACACACGCGCTTACCGGTGTCGCGTGCGGCCGCCGCCCCCGAGGCTCTGAGGCTCGCCCTCAGCTTCTTCCCCATGCCGGTGGGTGTGGGCTTCGGCACAAGGCGCCTCCTCCTCTACCGCGGCCGGTCTCCGCCCCGGTCGCCCGCCGCCGCCCGGCACGGACCCCACGACGGGAGCCCTCCGCGCGCCCTCACGACCCCCGCCCCCGGGGCCGCCGCGGGCACGCCCGGCGCGCTCGGCACGGGCGTCTCAGGGGCGCGCGGGACCCTGTCGGCCCCGGAGCCCGCAGCGCCGGCAGCGCCGCCCGGGGGGCGCCCAGGCTCCCAGGCCGCAGGCTCCGCCGCGCTCGTCAGCCACGCGTCGCGCTTTCTCCTCAGGCTCATAGGAAGGAAGGCTTCCCCAGACGCGCCGCGGCCGGAGCGGACATGTCGAGGAGCTCAGCGACGGCGACGGGAAACCGGAAGTGAAACCCCGGTCTCAGGGAAGGACCGGGGGGCGGGGGGCTGGGGAGGAAAAAAAAAAGAGAAAGTGAAAACTGAACCGTGGCGCACGGCGGGAGCCAATCACGGAGGAGAGGCCGATGCGCACGCGCGGACTGTGGGCCGCGTCCACGCGGCGCTAGCCTCCCCCGTAGGCGCAGGCGCGAGTCTACAGCGCGCCCTGGGATTGGAGGACGGACTCTGCGTGCGCAGCTGGGGGCGGGGCGAAGCGGAGCCTGGTGTCTCCAGGGTTGGTGCGTGGCCGGATGCGGAAGTCGTGCAGGAGCAGACGTCCGGCCGCCATGATGGTTCTGCGTGGGTTCCAGCAGCCGGCTCACAGGGGGCAGTGGTTTGTCCCCTGACGGTGCGGTGCTGACGCTTGTCTCGCCCCAAAGTGACATGCATGAAATCTTGTAATTTAGTAAACGTCAAAGCCTTAAAAAAAACTTTAGCAGAGTGTTAACCTTAAGAACAGAACTGCCAGTAGCTTTACCAGAGTTGTTTATCATAAAGAGGGACTGTAGTTCAAGACCTGCAAGCTAATCAGAACCTCCGGCAAGCCCCAATTTAAAAAGGGGCGAAGGAGTAAGTTTTATAGAGCAAAGGAGTAAGTTGGAAAAGGTGGTTGTGACAACTCCCTGGAGGAGAGCCTCAGGGTTGTGGTGGCTTCTCATTGGCCGGCTTGTTGTAGCACCTTCTCATTGGCTGGCTTTTGGCACCTTCTCATTGGCTGGCTTTTGGCACCTTCTCATTGGCTGGCTTGTTGTAGCACCTTCTCATTGGTTGGCTTGTTGTAGCACCTTCTCATTGGCTGGCTTTTGGCACCTTCTCATTGGCTGGCTTGTTGTAGCACCTTCTCATTGGCTGGCTTCTGGCACCTTCTCATTGGCTGACTTGTTGTAGCACCTTCTCATTGGCCGGCTTGTTGTGGCACCTTCTCATTGGCTGGTTTGTGGCACTTTATTGGCTGGTTTGTTGTAGCACCTTCTCATTGGCCGGCTTGTTGCGGCACCTTCTCATTGGCCGGCTTGTTGCGGCACCTGCTCATTGGCTGGGTTGTTGTAGCACCTTCTCATTGGCCGGCTTGTGGCGCCTTATTGGCTGGCTTGTTGTAGCACCTTCTCATTGGCTGGCTTTTGACACCTTCTCATTGGCTGGCTTGTTGTAGCACCTTCTCATTGGCTGGCTTTTGACACCTTCTCATTGGCTGGCTTGTTGTAGCACCTTCTCATTGGCTGGCTTGTGGCAACTTCTCATTGGCTGACTTGTTGTAGCACCCTCTCATTGGCTGGCTTGTGGCACCTACTCATTGGCCGGCTTGTTGTGGCACCTTCTCTTTGGCCGGCTTGTAGCACCTTCTCATTGGCCGGCTTGTGGCACCTTCTCATTGGCCGGCTTGTTGTGGCACCTTCTATTGGCTGGCTTGTAGCACCTTCTCATTGGTTGCCTTGTGGCACTTTATTAGCTGGTTTGTTGCGGCGCCTTCTCATTGGCTGGCTTGTGGCACCTTCTCATTGGCTGACTTGTTGTAGCACCCTCTCATTGGCTGGCTTGTGGTACCTACTCATTGGCTGCCTTGTGGCACTTTATTGGCTGGTTTGTTGCGGCACCTTCTCATTGGCTGGCTTGTGGCACCTTCTCATTGGCTGGCTTGTTGTAGCACCTTCTCATTGGCCGGCTTGTGGTACCTTATTGGCTGGCTTGTTGTAGCACCTTCTCTTTGGCCGGCTTGTGGCATCTTCTCATTGGCCGGGTTGTTGTGGCACCTTCGCATTGGCGGGCTTGTGGCACCTTCTAATTGGCTGGCTTGTTTTAGCACCTTCTCATTGGCCGGCTTGTGGCACCTTCACATTGGCCGACTTGTTGTAGCACCTTCTCATTGGCCGGCCTGTTGTGGCACCTTCTCATTGGCCGGCTTGTGGCACCTTCTCATTGGTTGCCTTGTGGCACTTTATTAGCTGGTTTGTTGCGGCACCTTCTCATTGGCCGGCTTGTGGCACCTTCTCAATGGCCGACTTGTTGTGGCACCTTCTATTGGCTGGCTTGTAGCACCTTCTCATTGGCTGCCTTGTGGCACTTTATTAGCTGGTTTGTTGCGGCACCTTCTCATTGGCTGGCTTGTGGCACCTTCTCATTGGCTGACTTGTTGTAGCACCTTCTCATTGGCTGGCTTGTTGTGGCACCTTCATTGGCCGGCTTGTGATACCTTCTCATTGGCCGGCTTGTTGTGGCACCTTCTATTGGCTGGCTTGTAGCACGTTCTCATTGGTTGCCTTGTGGCACTTTATTAGCTGGTTTGTTGCGGCACCTTCTCATTGGCTGGCTTGTGGCACCTTCTCATTGGCTGGCTTGTAGCACCTTCTCATTGGCCGGCTTGTGGCACCTTCTCATTGGTTGCCTTGTGGCACTTTATTAGCTGGTTTGTTGCGGCACCTTCTCATTGGCTGGCTTGTGGCACCTTCTCATTGGCTGGCTTGTTGTAGCACCTTCTCATTGGCTGGCTTATGGCACCTTCTCATTGGCCGACTTGTTGTATCACCTTCTCATTGGCCGGGTTGTTGTAGCACCTTCTCTTTGGCCGGCTTGTGGCACCTTCTCATTGGCCGGGTTGTTGTGGCACCTTCGCATTGGCGGGCTTGTGGCACCTTCTCATTGGCTAGCTTGTTTTAGCACCTTCTCATTGGCCGGCTTGTGGCACCTTCTCATTGGCCGGCTTGTTGTGGCACCTTCTATTGGCTGGCTTGTAGCACCTTCTCATTGGTTGCCCTGTGGCACTTTATTAGCTGGTTTGTTGCGGCACCTTCTCATTGGCTGGCTTGTGGTACCTTATTGACTGGCTTGTTGTAGAACCTTCTCATTGGCTGGCTTGTTGTAGCACCTTCTCATTGGCTGGCTTGTGGCACCTTCTCATTGGCTGGCTTGTTGTAGCACCTTCTCATTGGCTGGCTTGTGGCACCTTCTCATTGGCTGGCTTGTTGTAGCACCTTCTCATTGGCTGGCTTGTGGCACCTTCTCATTGGCTGACTTGTTGTAGCACCTTCTCATTGGCCGGCTTGTTGTGGCACCTTCTCATTGGCTGGTTTGTGGCACTTTATTGGCTGGTTTGTTGTAGCACCTTCTCATTGGCTGGCTTGTTGTAGCACCTTCTCATTGGCTGGCTTGTGGCACCTTCTCATTGGCTGACTTGTTGTAGCACCTTCTCATTGGCCGGCTTGTTGTAGCACCTTCTCATTGGCTGGCTTTTGGCACCTTCTCATTGGCTGGCTTGTTGTAGCACCTTCTCATTGGCCGGCTTGTGGTACCTTATTGGCTGGCTTGTTGTAGCACCTTCTCTTTGGCCGGCTTGTGGCATCTTCTCATTGGCCGGGTTGTTGTGGCACCTTCGCATTGGCGGGCTTGTGGCACCTTCTAATTGGCTGGCTTGTTTTAGCACCTTCTCATTGGCCGGCTTGTGGCACCTTCACATTGGCCGACTTGTTGTAGCACCTTCTCATTGGCCGGCCTGTTGTGGCACCTTCTCATTGGCCGGCTTGTGGCACCTTCTCATTGGTTGCCTTGTGGCACTTTATTAGCTGGTTTGTTGCGGCACCTTCTCATTGGCCGGCTTGTGGCACCTTCTCAATGGCCGACTTGTTGTGGCACCTTCTATTGGCTGGCTTGTAGCACCTTCTCATTGGCTGCCTTGTGGCACTTTATTAGCTGGTTTGTTGCGGCACCTTCTCATTGGCTGGCTTGTGGCACCTTCTCATTGGCTGACTTGTTGTAGCACCTTCTCATTGGCTGGCTTGTTGTGGCACCTTCATTGGCCGGCTTGTGATACCTTCTCATTGGCCGGCTTGTTGTGGCACCTTCTATTGGCTGGCTTGTAGCACGTTCTCATTGGTTGCCTTGTGGCACTTTATTAGCTGGTTTGTTGCGGCACCTTCTCATTGGCTGGCTTGTGGCACCTTCTCATTGGCTGGCTTGTAGCACCTTCTCATTGGCCGGCTTGTGGCACCTTCTCATTGGTTGCCTTGTGGCACTTTATTAGCTGGTTTGTTGCGGCACCTTCTCATTGGCTGGCTTGTGGCACCTTCTCATTGGCTGGCTTGTTGTAGCACCTTCTCATTGGCTGGCTTATGGCACCTTCTCATTGGCCGACTTGTTGTATCACCTTCTCATTGGCCGGGTTGTTGTAGCACCTTCTCTTTGGCCGGCTTGTGGCACCTTCTCATTGGCCGGGTTGTTGTGGCACCTTCGCATTGGCGGGCTTGTGGCACCTTCTCATTGGCTAGCTTGTTTTAGCACCTTCTCATTGGCCGGCTTGTGGCACCTTCTCATTGGCCGGCTTGTTGTGGCACCTTCTATTGGCTGGCTTGTAGCACCTTCTCATTGGTTGCCCTGTGGCACTTTATTAGCTGGTTTGTTGCGGCACCTTCTCATTGGCTGGCTTGTGGTACCTTATTGACTGGCTTGTTGTAGAACCTTCTCATTGGCTGGCTTGTTGTAGCACCTTCTCATTGGCTGGCTTGTGGCACCTTCTCATTGGCTGGCTTGTTGTAGCACCTTCTCATTGGCTGGCTTGTGGCACCTTCTCATTGGCTGGCTTGTTGTAGCACCTTCTCATTGGCTGGCTTGTGGCACCTTCTCATTGGCTGACTTGTTGTAGCACCTTCTCATTGGCCGGCTTGTTGTGGCACCTTCTCATTGGCTGGTTTGTGGCACTTTATTGGCTGGTTTGTTGTAGCACCTTCTCATTGGCTGGCTTGTTGTAGCACCTTCTCATTGGCTGGCTTGTGGCACCTTCTCATTGGCTGACTTGTTGTAGCACCTTCTCATTGGCCGGCTTGTTGTAGCACCTTCTCATTGGCTGGCTTTTGGCACCTTCTCATTGGCTGGCTTGTTGTAGCACCTTCTCATTGGCTGGCTTGTGGCACCTTCTCATTGGCTGACTTGTTGTAGCACCTTCTCATTGGCCGGCTTGTTGTGGCACCTTCTCATTGGCTGGTTTGTGGCACTTTATTGGCTGGTTTGTTGTAGCACCTTCTCATTGGCCGGCTTGTTGCAGCACCTTCTCATTGGCTGGGTTGTTGTAGCACCTTCTCATTGGCCAGCTTGTGGCGCCTTATTGGCTGGCTTGTTGTAGCACCTTCTCATTGGCTGGCTTTTGGCACATTCTCATTGGCTGGCTTGTTGTAGCACCTTCTCATTGGCTGGCTTGTGGCACCTTCTCATTGGCTGACTTGTTGTAGCACCTTCTCATTGGCCGGCTTGTTGTGGCACCTTCTCATTGGCTGGCTTGTGGCACTTTATTGGCTGGTTTGTTGCGGCACCTTCTCATTGGCTGGCTTGTGGCACCTTCTCATTGGCTGGCTTGTTGTAGCACCTTCTCATTGGCCGGCTTGTGGTACCTTATTGGCTGGCTTGTTGTAGCACCTTCTCATTGGCTGGCTTATGGCACCTTCTCATTGGCCGGCCTGTTGTAGCACCTTCTCTTTGGCCGGCTTGGGGCACCTTCTCATTGGCCGGGTTGTTGTGGCACCTTCGCATTGGCGGGCTTGTGGCACCTTCTAATTGGGCAGCTTGTTGTAGCACCTTCTCATTGGCCGGCTTGTGGCACCTTCTCATTGGCCGACTTGTTGTGGCACCTTCTATTGGCTGGCTTGTAGCACCTTCTCATTGGCTGCCTTGTGGCACTTTATTAGCTGGTTTGTTGCGGCACCTTCTCATTGGCTGGCTTGTGGCACCTTCTCATTGGCTGGCTTGTTGTACCACCCTCTCATTGGCCGGCTTGTGGTACCTTATTGGCTGGCTTGTTGTAGAACCTTCTCATTGGCTGGCTTATGGCACATTCTCATTGGCCGACTTGTTGTAGCACCTTCTCATTGGACGGCTTGTTGTGGCACCTTCTCATTGACTGGCTTGTTGTAGCACCTTTTCATTGGCCGGCTTGTGGTACCTTATTGGCTGGCTTGTTGTAGCACCTTCTCATTTGCTGGCTTGTTGTAGCACCTTCTCTTGGTTGGCTTGTGGCACCTTCTCATTGGCTGACTTGTTGTAGCACCTTCTCATTGGTCGGCTTGTTGTGGCACCTTTTCATTGGCTGGCTTGTGGCACTTTATTGGCTGGTTTGTTGTAGCACCTTCTCATTGGCCGGCTTGTTGCGGCACCTTCTCATTGGCTGACTTGTTGTAGCACCCTCTCATTGGCCGGCTTGTGGTACCTTATTGGCTGGCTTGTTGTAGCACCTTCTCATTGGCTGGCTTTTGGCACCTTCTCATTGGCTGGCTTGTTGTAGCACCTTCTCACTGGCTGGCTTGTGGCACCTTCTCATTGGCTGACTTGTTGTAGCACCTTCTCATTGGCCGGCTTGTTGTAGCACCTTCTCATTGGTTGGCTGTTGTAGCACCTTCTCATTGGCTGGCTTGTGGCACCTTCTCATTGGCCGACTTGTTGTAGCACCTTCTCATTGGCCGGCTTGTTGTAGCACCTTCTCATTGGCTGGCTTGTAGCTAGGGCGGGAGAAATCTTCCCCCTGGGGCACGTGGGGTCCCTCTCCAGGAGTGGTGCTTACTGACGACCCTGCACTGCTTCTTGACTCCAGGTTGAATTAGGTTTTTCATTTTTGCACATGGACTATTAAAGAGCTCACTCCCTAGGGAAACACCTCTAGAGGTTTATGATCTATGCAGACAGAGCTAGGCGACCACACGTGGCATTAACTCTACAGATGAGAGAGATTAAGTACCGCAGGGCGTAGCCGTGAGCCGGGCAGGGTACCACATGTTGGGGATAGAGATGTGTCCGTTCGGTAGCAGCTTTTGCTGATTCCCCTGGCCAGCTACTAAGGTCAGCACAAGCATCAGGGTTGTGAACAAGCAACCGGTACCTAGTGGAACTTACTCTAGGAAGGGGGTGACAGACATTACCAAGTAGCCCACCACGGCAACAAAAATAGAATTTCATGTAACACAGCTGTGGGCGCAAGCTGCAGAGGCTGGAGGATGTGGTTGGAGGCTGGAGGCTGGAGGCCAGGGGCGGAAGAGACCAAGCTGCCGGATCTCACTGAAGGAGGGACCTTTGGGGTCAGACCTCAGTAGTAAAAACAGACCAAACCATTCCTTGGAGGATGTGGAGGAAGAGCTTTCCAAGCAGAAGGCAAAGCAAGTGCAAAGTCCCCAGAAGTGAAACTAAGTGTGTTCGGAAACTGAAGAGGATTGGCTGTAGAAACAACAAAATACAACTTTATGTTTATTTTTTTTTTCAACTTTATGTTTAAAGTACACAAAACCAAAATGTACACCTCCTCGATCTGTCACAAAGCAAATGCTCACAAAACGGCCACCTCGGTTGAGAGATAGGATATTTCTCTTTGGGTTTACTGCCTAAACATACATCCCTAAACTTCACCATTTAATTTTGCTTGTAGTTTGAACTTTATATAAAATGAATAATTTTGTGTCTAGTTTCTTTGGAGTAACAGTGTCAGCAAACCATGTTTTCATGGGTACTTATTCTTTCGTTTTCATCGCTATATATGTAGATGTGGCTATAGCAAATTTTCTCTATCCATTCTACTGTGGGGTTGGTTTTGTTTTTTGTTTTGTTTTGTTTTGTTTTGTTTTTTTATGTAAGTGCCATGGCCAATGTGGGCCTTGAACTCACCACTCTGAGATTAAGAGTTGCATGTCCTAGACATCTGGGTGACTCAGTCAGTTAAGCATCTGCCTTGGGCTCAAGTCATAATCCCAGGGGCCTGAGATCAAGCCCTGTGTTGGGCTCTCTGCTCCACGAATAGTCCACTTATGCTTCTCTGTTTCATTCTGCCCCTCCCCTGCTCAAATAAATGAATAAAATCTTAAGGAAAAAAGGAGTTGCATGCTCTACCAATTCAGCCAACCAGGCACCTCACCGTTGTACTGTTGATAGACATTTGGATTGTTGCCAGTTCTGGGCTGTTATGAATAATTCTGCTTGAACATTCTTATACATGTCTCTTGGTGCACATGTGCATCACTTCTGTTGGGTGTATACCATACTGGACATGATCATTTGGAATTGTTTCAGCAAGTATTTATTCTCTCCCTCTTCTGCTTTTGGCAAATTTACTTCTCCATTGATACTGCCATTGGTCATGTGAATATTTTTGGTTTATAGAATATTAGCAGACATGATAGGGGCAGGAATCTTAAGTATCCATATGCAGTTCATTTGTGCCTTGAGCTCAGATGATGCACACAAGGAGACCATGTCTCAGATAGCTATGCCTCTTCAACCTGGGCCTTCAGAACAAACATATGGAGCATATGTGAATCCAACCTGCGGCATAAACCCACCTTATATTTGCAGAATGTGAGACTTTCTGAAGATCGATGAGCATGAGAATGAATGCTATTAGCCTAAGCCATTGAATTTGAGGTGGTTTATTATGCATTATTGTGACAATAAAGAAACAAACGTAAGTTCAACTTCAATAGATATTGTCAAATTTTTGGCAAATCAGTTTTACCAAGTTACATTTCCACAAGCAACATGAGAATTCTAGTTGCCTTCCATTTTTGGCAACACTTTTTGAGTTATTCTGGAGGGTGTGTTATGGTTTAAATTTGCATGATCTCCAACTTTGTTCTTTTTCGTATACATTTTGGATAGTCTAAATCTTTTGAATTTTCACATAAATTTTAGAATTAACTTATGTTCTATCTAAAAAAAACTGCTAGGATTTTGTTTGGCCTTGGCTTATGTTGAATACATGGACCAATTTGGGATGAATACTCCCATCTTCAAATTCATGAACATGATATTTCTAGTTAAGTATTTTAAAATTTCCCTGGGCAATATTTAAACCTGTAAGTGTACAGGTATTATGCACATCGTTATGTTTATCTCTTAATGCTTTTGATGGTATTTAAGAATTCAATTTACAATGGCTTGTTGCTGGTACATAGAAATACAATTGATTTTTCCATATTCACATTTTTACTTAAAACTTGCTGAACTCGCTTATTAGATCTGATAGTTCTTAGCGTGTGTATGTATATTCTTTAAGATTTTCTAGGACCAACATACTGACTGCAAATAAAAATACTGTTCTTTGTTCCCAATATGTATTTTCTTTATTAAGGCCTCTAATGCAATGATGAATAGAAGAAGTGAGAACAAACATCTTTACATGTCACTGATCTTAGAGGAAAAGCATTCAGTTTTTGGCCATTAAGTATAATGTTGGCTTTGTTGTGTTTTTTTTAAAAAAGATTTTATTTATTTATTCATGAGAGACAGAGAGAGAGGCACAGAGACACAGACAGAGGGAGATGCAGGCTCTCCACAGGGAGCCCAATGTGGGACTCAATCCCCAGACTGGGATCATGCCCTGAGCTGAAGGCAGATGCTCAACTGCTGAGCTACCCAGGCGTCCCAGCTTTGGTGTTTTATGTCCTTCAGGTTGAGGATTTTCCCTTCTATTCCTACTTTTTCAGAGCTTTTATCATAAATAAGTCCTGAATTTTGTCTGCATCTACTGGAGATTATACAGTTTTCTTTTTTAGCTTATTAATTTTCCCTGAAAAAAAATAACAGAAGCTTAACACTGTATATGGGGAAATAGATCTCCCTAGAGTCATATCACTTATGAGGTGTGAAAAGAAACAGGGAAGTATGACCTAGACACTGAGAAAAAAACATGCAGCAGAAACTCCTATGAGAGTGACTAATGTTGGCTTTAACAGAGATTTCAAGTAGCTATCATAAATATGTTCAACAGACTGAAGGTAAGTGTGATAAACATGATGACAATGTCACATCAGATAGAGAAAATCAATAAGATAAATTATTTTTAAAAGAGCCAAATTGGAAATGTGGAGTTGACAAGTACAGTAACTGAAATAAGAAACACTAGAGGGACTCAACAACAGATTTAAACTTGAAGAAGAATTAGCAAATTTGAAGATAGATCAATAGAGATTATGTAAACTGATAGAAGAATGTTAAACTTTACAGAAATGTGGGACAACATAAAATACACCAATATATGTATAATGGGAAGGGCTGGAGAGAAAGAAAGAAGAAAAAATATTTGAAGAAACACTGGCTGAGGGGCACCTGGATGGCTAAGTCAGTTAAGCATCTGCCTTCGGCTCAGGTCATGGTTCCAAAGTCCTGGGATAGAGCCCCACCTTGGGCTCCCTGCTCAGCGGGGAGCCTGTTGCTCCCTCTCCCTCTGCCACCCCCCGCTTGTACTCTCCCACACACACTCTCTCTTTCAAATAAATAAAATATTTTTTAAAAAAGAAACAATGGCTGAAAATTCCCCAAATTCATAAAAAAAAAAAACAATAATATATACATCCAGGAAACTCAATGGATTCCAAGTGGAATGAATTCAAAGAGATTCGTGAATGTAACATAGTAACAATGCTGAAAGTCAAAGACAAGGACAAAATTCTGAAAGCAGCAATAGAAAAACAACTTACACTTGCAAGTGACACCCAATAAGACTCAAAGCTGACTTAGCAGAAATAATGGCCTCTAGAAGGCAGTAGGATGACATATTCAAAGTGCTCAAAGAGAAAAAACTGTCAAACAAGAATCTTATATACAACACATCTACCAAAATGAAAGTGAATAAAAGACTGTCTTAGATAAACAAAAACTAAAATATGTTGTCAGCATATCTGCCTTACAAAAAATATAAGGAAGTTCTTCAGGTTGAAACCAAGTGACCCCAGATGGTAATATGAATCCCATGTGAAAAAAGAGAACACTGGTAAAGTTATTATGTAGTGATACAAAAAAGCACAAATGCATGCTTTCTCCTTTAAAAGCCATGAAATAATATGTATATAATATTGGACTTACTGGGTTTATGTAACACATAGAAATGTAATATGTATATGATGTCTGCTAATAAAAGCACAAAGGAGGTAGGTGAGAACAAAGCTGTATTTGATTAAGGAAATGTCAACAGATGGTAAAGCAATAATTATAACAATGTACTGTTGGGCTTTAACATTAATAACAATAATACCATAAGAGAGAAAAGAAAGGATTAGAGCTATTTAGGTGCAGCATTTCTATACATCATTGGAATTAAGCTAGTATAAATCTGATCTGATTTTGATAAGATGTATATGGCAAACTCTAGAGCAATCATTAAAAAACAAGTAAAATTAAGGAAAAATGATACAATAGAAAATATTCACTTAATGCAAATGAAAGCAGTAAAGGAGAAACAGAGGAACTTATAAGACATGAGATATAGAAAACAAAAAAAAAGTCACTTGTAAGTCCAGCTATGTCAATAACAACATATGAATGGGTGAAACAATCCAATCAATATGCAGAGATCAATAAAATGGATTAAAAAGTGATCCAATTAGGGCAGCCCAGGTGACTCAGCGGTTTAGCGCTGCCTTCAGCCCAAGGTGTGATCCTGGAGATCAGGGATGGAGTCCCACGTCAGGCTCCCTGCATGGAGCCTGCGTCTCCCTCTGCCTGAGTCTCTGCCTCTGTGTGTGTGTGTGTGTGTGTCTCATGAATAAATAAATAAAATCTTTTAAAAAATGATCCAACTAGAAGCTGTCTGTAGAAGACACACTTTGGGTTTAAAGATATAAATATATTGAAAGTAAAAATATTGAAACAAACATATCATGAAGATAACATCCATAAGAAAGCTGAAATGGCTGTATTAAGGTAATACACTGTAAAGCAGAAAATATTAATAAAGGGGAAAATTTCATAAAGATAAAAAGGTCAACCTTCAAGGAAAATAAAACATAAATAGATATGCACCTAATAATAGACCTATAAAATATATGAAGCCAAAATTGCAGAAATGAGGGGAAAAATAGACAATAATTGGAGACCTCAATACTCCACTTTTGATAATGGCTACAATAAATGACAATAGTAGAAGACCTGAACAGCATTACAAGCCAACTAAGCCTACCAGGCTTTTGTAGAACACTCAACAATAGCATATAAATTCTTCTCAAATGCATGCGGAACATTTTACAAAATAGACAATTAGGTCATAGGTTTGTATTAGGTCATAAAACAAACCTTATTAAATTTAATGTATTTCTCTGAGCACAGTGGAATGAAATTAACAATCATTAACCAGAAAAAAAATTAGGAAACTTATGTGGAAATTAATACACTCTTGAGTAGCCAATGGATTTAAGAATAAATCAAAAGGGAATTAAAACAGATTTTGAGTTGAGTGAAAATTAAGACACTAAATGCCAAAACCTATGGAATTCAGTTAGAGAAATACTTAGAGGGAAATTTATAGCCCCAAATGCCTATATTAAGAAATAAACTCTCAAATCAATAATTTAACCTGCACCTTAAGAAACTCATAAAAGAAAAGCAAACTAAACCTAAAAATAAGCGAGAAATAATAAAGATTTGTACAGAAATTAAGGAAATAGAGAATAGCAATAAAGAAAAAAGAGCTAATTCTTTGAAAATATTTTTTGGGGGTGGTGCTTGGGTGGCTCAGTCAGTTAAGCATCTAACCCTTGATCTCAGCTCACATCTCGATCTTAGGATCATAAGTTCAATCCCATGTTGTGCTCAATGCCCAGCATAGGACTTACTTAAAAGAAAAAGAAAAACAGTTCTGAAAGTATTTTTTTGGTTCTTTGAAAATATTGACAAATTTGACAAATCTTTAGCGTGACCAACCAAGAAAGAGAAAACTTAAGTTACTAGAGTTGGAAGTGAGAGAACACTAATAAACCTTACAGAAATAAACCTTACAGAAGTAAAAAAGGATTATAAGGGAATACTATAAACAACAGTGGGACAACAGTAAGATAAATCAGGTGAAATAGATGAATACATAGAAATATTGAAATATTACTGAAAAAAAATATTACTGAAAATTGACTCAAGAAAAAATAAACAATCTATTTTTTTTGAAATAAACAATCTAAATGGAGCTCTAATAAGTGAAAAGATTGAATTGGTAATTAGGAAAAAATATATATATATATATCCACAAAGAAAAACCCAGACACAGAGGATTTCACTATTAAATTCTGCCAAATATATAAAAAATAATTATTACAAAATTTTCACAAACTTTTCAAAAAATAGAATGAGGGAGCATTTCCCAACTCATCTTATGGGGCCAGTATTATTCTGATACCAAAAAACTTACAATATGGTCACAAAAAAGGGAAAACTATAGATTAATATCTCTGATGAATATGAATGCAGAAATTCTCAATGAAATACTAGCAAACTGAATCCAGCAACATATAAAAAAGAATGATACACCATAGACAAGTGCGACTATCCCAGAAATACAAGGCTGGTTTAATATAAAAAATCAATTAATGTAATAAGGCATAATAATAGAACAAAAAACAAAAGTCACTCAATTCTCTCAATAGATGTAATAAAAGCATTTAACAAAATCCAACACCCTTTGTGATTTAAACAACAACAACAACACTCAATGAATTAGGAATAGAAGGTATCTTCCTGAACTTGATGAAGAGTATGGATGAAAGACCCATTCTATTACACTCAAAGGTGAAACTTAAAAAAAAAACTGGACAGAAGTTATTCAGTTTGGTAAGCAATTTGAAGAGTGTCAGTTTGATATTTTTTTCCAGTGTAATGTACTTTTATTTCATAAACTATCTCAATGCAAATTTTGTATCAAAGGCAAAGTCAAAACTCCAGCTTTTGATTAGAATGTACATGGTAATATTTCTTTTCCATCCTTTTACTTTTAGTCTGTCTATATCATTAAATTGAATGATTTCTGGGGCGCCTGGGTTAAGTGCCCTGCTCTTGATTTTGGTTCAGGTCATGATTTCATGGTCATGAGACTGAGCCCTGTGCCAGGCTTCACACTCAGCGCCAAGTTGGCTTGTCCTTCTCTCTCCTCCTGCTTGTGCTTTCTCTCTCTCAGAAAGAAAGAAAGAAAGAAAGAAAGAAAGAAAGAAAGAAAGAAAGAAAGAAAGAAAGAAAGAAAGAAAGAAAGGAAGGAAGGAAGGAAGGAAGGAAGAAAGAAAGAAAGAAAGATTTCTTTTAGGGAGCATAGTTAGGTCTTTTTTTAAAAAACCTAATCTGTTGATTTCAAATTTTAATTAGAGCATTTAGAACATTTATATTTAATGTAAATTACCAGTATGGTTGGGTTTAAAGTTGCCATAATACTACCTGTTTTTCTCTCTATCCTATCTATTCATTTTCTTTTTTTCCTGCCTTGTGATTGAGTTGAATGTTTTAAAGATACTAGTTTATCTCCACCATTGGTTTACCAGCTATGCTTCTTTACTTATTTAGGGGATGCTCCATTGTTTAGAATATATATCTCTAACTTGTCACAGTCAAATTTTATTATACCACTTCACACATAATATAAGAACCTTACAATAGTATGCTTTCTGCCATTTCCTGTTTCCCGGTTTTGTGCTGTTATTGTTTTACATTTTTCTTCCCATCTATTCTGATTCACAATACTATCTTTGACTTTTACTAAAAAAATTATCTTTTAAAGATATTAAGGAGAAAAAAAATATTTTTACCTGCATATTTACCATTTTCTATTCTCCTCCTTTCTTTGCATTGATTCAAATTTCAATTTGAAATGTCTTTCCTGCTTTGAGAACTTCTTTTAGCATTTGCTGGGGTTAGATCTATTGCAGTGGGTTATCTTGGATTTTGTTGCTGGTAGGAATATACACTGGTGCAGCCACTGTGGAAAACAGCACAGAGATCTCCCAAAAAATAAAAGTAGAACTGCCATATGACCCAGTTTTTACACCACTGGGTATGTACCCAAAAAATACAGAAACACTCATTCAAAAGGATATGTACACTCCTATGGTTATTGCAGCATTATTTACAATAACCAAATTGTGAAATCAGATCAAATGTCCATTTATAGATGAATGGATAAAGAAGAGGTGGTACATGACACACACACACACACACACACACACACACACACACACACACACACTGGAATATTATTCAGCCATCAAAGAGAATGAAATCTTGCCATTTGCAACAATATGGTTGGATCTAGATATAATGCTAAGTGAAATAAGCCATAGAAAGACAGATACCATATGATTTGATTCATATATAGAATTTAAGAAACAGAACAAGGGTTAAAAAAGAGACCAAAAAACAGACTCTTAACTGGAGATCAAATGGATGGTTACCAGAGGGGAGGTTGGGGGGTGAAGTAAAATAGCTGAAAGGGATTAAGAGTACACTTTATGGGCACTGGATAATATATGGAATTGTTGAATCACTATTTTGTACACCTGAAACTAATTTTCAGTCTTTTTGATCTCTGTGCTTCATCTTGAATAGTTTATCTTATTATGTCATCAAGTTTACTAATCTTTTTTGCTGCAGTATCTGATCCATTAATCTATGGAGTGTATTTTTCATTGCTAGTTATAGAAGTGCTTTTGACTTCTGTATATTGATCTCATATCCTGTAATCTTGCTGAACACTTTTTAGGTTTTTAAAGTGAATTCCACAGAATTTCTATATACTAGATCATGCCATCTGCAAACAAAGTTTTACTTCTTTCCTAATCTGGATGCCTTTTATTTTTTCTTGTCGCCTTGCCCTCACTAGAACCTCCTGTATGATGTTGAGGAGAATTGGTGAGAGCCAACGTCTGTTGTGTTCATGATCTTAGGGGGAAAGCTTTCAGTCTTTCACCAAAAGTAGAATGTTAGACTTTTCATAAATACTCTTTATTAAGTTGAGAAAATTCCCTTGTATTCCTAATTTGTTGATTGCTTTTTGTTTTATTATTTTTTAAAGATCTATTTATTTGTTTGAGAGAGAGCTAGCATGAGCGGGGGGAGAGGCAGAGAGAAATAATCTCAAGCAGACTCCCTGCTGAGCATGAAGCCTGATGTGGAGCTTGATATTATGACCTTGAGATCATGACCTGAGCCAAAATCAAGAGTGGGATGTTTAACCAATTGAGCTATCCAGGCATCCCTGATTTTTTTTTTTATCAGGAAAGAATATTGTATTTTATCATGTACTTTTTCTGCATCTATTAAGATGATTTTCTGTTATTCTATTAGTATAGTACATTAGGTCAATTGATTTTTGGATTCCATTATAATCATACTTGGTCATGGAACATAATCTCTTTTTAACTGTTGCTGGATTTGGTTTGCTATTATTTTGTCATATCTATATTCATAAGGGATATTGGTTTGCAGTTTACTGGTGATGTCCTCTTCTGGTATTGTTAATGGACTAGAGGCTGTGTCTCAGAAAACAAAAATGACAACCATAAGTAATTTGATGGTAGAAGAGTAAAGGATTCTCTTTGTTCTCTCTGATCCTTCAGCTAGAAAGGGGTTATCCCTAGAATTTGTCTTCATTTTATTTGCGGTGGTATCTGAACTTTCAGATGACAAGAGATGTGCTTGGTTTATATCCTCTGTGGTGTCTAACGGATCAAAGGCACTCAGTAGATTACAACTTGAGCAATGTCATAAAAGAAAGCCAAAGTGTGTCCAAGGAGTTTTTGGTCATACAAATTGAAATTCAAAAACTTCCCAGACTCACACAGTATTGCAGCTCAAGAAACGTTAAGTGACAAAAACATGGCAGAACAAGTATAGCTCAAGAAGGAAAGGAGAGTGGTTAGTTCTTTAAGCATTAATAGAGCTCTGGTTGTTGTTTTCTTTTTTTTCCATTAAATGCCTTGATTTTTACTACCTCCTTATCTACTATCCCCTAAAGCAACATTTCTCTTCTCTCTCTCCCTCTCCCCCTCTTTGATTCTGGTAGAGTGGGGAAACTCGCTGCAGAAAAGGATGGTAATACTTTGGAAAAGAAAACAGGATAAAATAAATGACAGCATACAAAAAGTAAAAAGAAACAAGGTAGAGGGGATCCCTGGGTGGCTCAGCGGTTTATGGCCTGCCTATGGCCCAGGGCGGATCCTGGAGTCCTGGGATAGAGTCCCACGTCGGGCTCCCGGCATGGAGCATGCTTCTCCCTCCTCCTGTGTCTCTGCCTCTCTCTCTCTCTGTCTATAATAAATAAATAAATAAATAAATAAATAAATAAATAAATCTTTTAAAAAAGAGAAACAAGGTAGAAATGGAAGGAAGTGGGAAGAGCAGGAATGTCTTGACAAGTGATATTTCTGTACATTTTTAATAGAATCACAGCAACAGACTAGAGTATAAAAGACCTTCAGAATCATGGAAGCTAGATTGTTTTAAAGATGGTATCTCCTTTAAAAAGCAAATCTGTAATAATGCTTTTATTTTTTTATTTTTATTTTTTAAAGGTTTTATATATTTATTCATGAGAGACACAGAGAGAGAAAGAAGGCAGAGACATAGGCAGAGGGAGAAGCAGGATCCCTGCAGGGAGTCCCAATTTAGCACTCAATCCCGGAACCCCAGATTCATGTCCTGAGCCAAAGGCAGATGCTCATCTGCTGAGCCACACAGGCATTCCTAAATAATGCTTTTAAATGCCATGAAAAACATAGGTTTTTATAAACAGAAAAAGAGTGAAATTTGTAAAAAAAAAAAAAAAAAAGGAATTTGTTGAAAGATAAAATAGTTTATACAAGGTGAATATAAAATATTTGATATGTATTAAAATAGCATTTTATCAAATATGTTCTTTTATTTTTTTAATTTTAAAAAATATTTTATTTGTCAGAGAGAGAGAGAGAGAGAGAGGGAGATAGCACAAGCAGAGGGAGCAACAGGGAGAAGGAGAAGCAGGCTCCCGTTGAGCGAGGAGCCTCATGTGGGACTCAATCCCAGGATCCTGGGATCATGACCTGAGCCAAAGGCAGATGCTTAACCAACTGAGCTACCCAGGCATCCCTAAATATGTTCTTTTAAAAAGCATCTGGTATATTTTAATTTTACTCAATTTTAACATAGATCTATGTGCATATATTACGTTCAAACAATGTGTTGTTGGCTCAGTGATACAAAGTGGAATAAGACCCTAATGTTAAAGTCTTTATATTTGAAGATTAAGGTATTTGAGGAATGAACAGGATGTGGCTAGAAAATATAGGTGTCATAAAAGAGGAACAGATACAACTTTATGGGAGGTCAGAGGAAAAAGTGATATGGCTAGGGAATTTTGGAGAAGGTTTTCTTGAGTGGGTTGTGTTTAAGCCAGGCCTGAATGATAGCTGGGATCTAGGTAAACAGAGATAAGCACAGAACATTATTTCAGAAAGCCTACCAAGGAAGGGAAAACTCTGCAGTTGGCCCAACGATATACATAGAGATCAATAGTGGAGAATAAATTCATAGATTGGGATTTGACCTAGGAAGGCCTTGAAAACCACTGAAATGATTAGTTTATTTGGTAGGCAATGGGAGATTAACAAGATCTGTGTTAGGTAAGTAACCATAAACATTAAATCTTTACTAAGGAAAAATAGGAACATTTAACACTAATCACAGGTTTCCTTTGAATAGCTAGTATGATCACACTAAGTGAGTCAGGGACTCACTGTTTCCTATGTATAAATGCCTACTGATTTGATTGCTAGATATGTAAGAGGGAAGGAAGGAAGGAAGGAAGGAAGGAAGGAAGGAAGGAAGAGAGAGAAGGATTATTTTGTGGATTACATTATGTCATTAATCAACCTATACAATCCTGCAAAAAAATGTAAAAAGGGAATTGACTTAAAAATATGTATCAAGGGATACCTGGTTGGCTCAGTCAGTTAAGTACCTGCCTTCAGCTCAGATCATGATCTCAGGGCCCTGGGATTGGGTCCCACATTGGGTTCCTTGCTCATGGAGGAGTCTGTTTCTCCTCCCTCTACCTGTCCTTCCACTGTGCTTTCCCTTTTTTTCTCACTCACTGTCTCTATCAAATAAATAAAATTCTTTAAAAAAAAAAGAGAGATGCACATAATCCATTTGGCAACAGTTTCATTATGAAACTACTGAACTTTCATCCTAAGAAATTAAAAACAACTTATTAAGTATGCTTGCATTCCTTTTTGTGCTAAGAATGATTTTCTTCCTCATAACTATAGAAACTTAAAGAAAAAAATATTCTTTTTCCTGCCCCCACCATTTTTATAAAGTTGGATATAGAGGAGATCAATTTTCAAATTGTTTACAAGGATGAAATTTTTGTTCTTGAACTCTCATTTTCTATAATACCTGTGGTGAAATGCATCCTCTAATTGGATATGACTTTACATTAGATAAGTGATGATGTAACCAGATTTTCCATTTCCTTTTGATAGTCTGGGACTTGAGAGCAGTGTAAAAAAAAAGTTATATATACACACAAATATATATAAATATAAATATATACATAATATATGATATGCATAATGTTATCAAATATAGTTATGTATAAATATAAATGTATATATGTGTGTGTAAACTAACACTTATATTATCAGAGCTTTTATATATCAGAGCTCAAAACCATTAAGAACAGTAGTGCTAAAACAATCATAAGTCAAAAAGTGAAAATTAGCATTTATTTGCAGAAAGAATATTACTCTTTTTTTTTTTTAAAGATCTGTTTTAGAGAGAGAAAGTATGCACAAACAGGGGAAGGGCAGAAAGAGAGGGAGAAAGAGAATCTCAAGCAGACTCCCCACTGAGCACGGAGTCGGCCCAAGGCTTGATCTCATGACGTGAGCTGAAATCGAGAGTCAGATGTCCGACTGACTGAACCACCCAGGTTCCCCTAGATATTCTTTATTTGATTACTTTCATTTGGAAATAACTTTGAAAGAAGTTGCTTAATATTACATATGACTGTTTTCCTAACAAGAATCAAAATTATTTTGTGTGCTTTATTTTTTAAAAGATTTTATTTATTTGAGAGAGAGACAGAGTGTGTGCATGTATGAGCAGGGGGAAGGGCAGAGGGAGAAGCAGCTTCCTTGCTGAACAGGGAGCCCAATGCACGGTTTGATCCTAGAACCCTGGGATCATGACCTGAGCTGAAGGCAGACATTTTACATGCTTTAGAAGGTTTTTGAGAGCTGACTCTGCTTACCTTTCCATACTCACGATCATACATACTTATATCTGTTTTACTTAGATGTCTGGCCATGGCCTTATTTTGTTTTTTCATCTGGGATAAATTCCTCTATCTTCTCATTTTGTCTGTTGTTGCCTTCTTCTCTGTGTTAGAAAAGCCATTTATGTCTCCTGCTCCTAAAAGTAATGATATTATGGAGAAGACATCATGTAGTGCCCAGTGTCTGGTGCTTCAGGAAATGGAGACATTCAGGGAATGTACACGCCAGTGTGTATAGCGTGCACTCTGCTATTGTGTTCTGGCTGCTCTAACCTTCAGACCAGTCATCTGCAGAGGCGCTCCTTGCCTACTGTGGGCAGTGTTTTGGTCCCTGGCCTGAATGTGGTGAGTTTTAACTAGGCATGCTTTGGGCTGCCTGTGAAATGAGAAGTGTCACTACCTCCACCAGAACTGAGGGCCTACAAAAATCTCTGGTCAGGACCAGTGGTGTGGGCAGGGGTTTGTCCTGATCTTCTAGGAGAGAGGCCTGCTGTACTGGTACTGAGGCAAGCTTGACTGGGAGGGAGGGTCCCACCAGAGCGCCAGAGATTGGGGTATGGCGTAAGCCAGTAGGGTAGGCAGTGTCAGTGCTGTGCTGCTTCCCTCCATTAGATGGCTCTGTATTTATGTTGAGGGGGTAGGGGAGGGAAATTGTGCCATCCAGCATATTTGTTCCCAGAGGGGTCTGTCTGTGAGTGCTGCTTCTCAGGTACGTGCTCAAAGAAGAAGAAATACTGTCCCCACTGTGTGCCCTGGGCGCTCTTCAGATCACTGTTTCCACACTGTCTGCCCCTGGGTTGTTTGCCTCCCTTCTCTCTAGGAGCATCACAGAACCCTCTGGGATTGATCTCAGCCAAGCCTTCTGACATTTATAACTCCAAGCTTTAAGCCCCACTGGTTGTAAGAACTCACAAAATTTGGCCTCTCTCATTTTCCAAGCCAATGGCTATGGGGAAATGTTCTCCTTGTGCATTCCCCTGTGTGTTCCTCTCCGCCCACCCCCCCCCTGCAATCATGGCTCCCTCCTCTTTGCAGCAGCCAGGATCCGTTTCTTTCCCAAGCCTCATTTCCACACTTCTTACCTTCTTTGATGTGGCCTCTTCTCTCTTTTTAGTTGTGGGGCTTGTTCTGCCAGTCTTCATGTTGATTTCTGGAGTATTTGGGATTATTTGATAGTTATCTAGTTGTATTCATCAGGTGAGGTGGGCCTAGAGTCTTCCTACTTCACCATCTTCCTGTCTCTCCCTAAAGAGGCACATTCTCATTAGGAGATTCAACATGTGCCCTTCATACTGCAGCTGCAGGACATTTTAGCTTCTTAGAACCAGACATCAGCAGGTGAGAAGAAGTCACTATCTTGACAGTGGCAATTGACAATAATCAGTAGGAGAAAGTAGGGCTGTTTTTACACACAGGAACACTTTGTACCCAGAGAAGCCACTAGGGTGTGTTTTGATCCTCCCATGCCCCATTATAACTGTGAATGAACAAACACAGCAATTCCAATGTATGAATGTGTGAAATGATTACTATGGGTGCAGAGCACTCAAGAATCAAGGTTTGAGTCACATCACCAACTGAGCCATGAAGACCTCTTGAGACGATAGTGGACAGCGAGGGGAATTTAAAATGGATAGTGGAGAAGGAAAAAGATGGGTACCAATTGAGCCCAGAGACTAACTGCACAGGCAGAGGCTCTAATGTATCCTATAAATTTTCTTCTTCTTTTCTTTTTTTTTTTTGGTATCCTATAAATTTTCTAAGTTCCCCTTGAGAGGCCCCTGGTCACAATGGAGGAACTGCTCTCAAAATATATGTTGATAATGGATCTGTGTGGTACAAGGGTTAGACTGTGGTAGCAATAGAAGTGATCTTCTTCAGGAGAACCTGCTGTGGAAGCATAGTCTACTCATGGACTCCAACTGCCAATCCATTGGACCCCATCATGGTGTTCAAGCTTCTTCCAGGATGCTCCCAGACAGAACACATCAGTGTCACTAGTGCTGTCTCATTCCTACCTGACTCCTACCTTGGATAACTTTTGCTCAGGCACTCTCCATCAGCCTGGCCAAGAGTTTTTCAGGGCTGAGCTGCCATCTGAGATTCCTTACATTCAAATCTCACTTATCTTTTTTCATAGTTGTTAGACTTATAGATCCATCTGTAGGTTATCTCTGCCTATCCCTGTGCTATCCCCATTTATCCTTTGTGGAAGTTTCCCTAATAAATCATTGGAACATCTAGCCCCTCTTGGTACCTGCTTCATAAAGGATCCAAACCAGAACACTCTTCAATAAACATTTAGATTTCTAAGTCTAACTAATTTTAGCATCTGCTTCCCAGAGAACCCAAACAGCACACTTGTGGAGCTTATTAGAAATGATATGCTGGACCCCAACTCTAGGGTACTTATTTTTAACTAGGTAAGAGTCAGGGCTCAGGAACTGGTCTTTCTTACTGGCATTTCAAGTGCTTCCTAGACCAACTGATTAAATCAATGATCCTACAAAGAGTAAAATGCAGACATCACAAACCTCCTGATTTAATGCAATAGGAATTTTACAATCTATGAAATATTCTTACCAAAAGACCTGAATTTAATGAAACATCTGAACTGCCTTGTTGAACACCAGGAGCATCTAGTAGAAAATTATAAAAGCCATGCTTTAGTAGGGATACACCAGCCCTAAAGGAAAGGTACAGACATGCCCTAACTAATTTAATAGAAGACTTGAACAAATCAAACTGATCTGAAAGTAAACTAACTGCATGCTTGAACAAAATTCAATATTCTTTGAAGTCTCACACAACTCAAGCTTGAGGAGGCCCCAGTCTGGCCTACTAACAGCACAGGGATAAATTTTGCCAACAAAAAGCAAAGATAATTGCAGATGACTGAGCTGAAGGCAACATGACTCAGCCATAACAGTAGAAGGCACATAATACACATAGGAGACACCCCTGAAAGCATCAGTTTCTGGTGAGCAGGGGACTACACTGCAGGGCACTCCAAGGCCTCTTCTTCATAAAGCCAATACTTTCAAGAGCAGAAGATGCACCTCACTTTCCTAATACATAGGAACAGAGAGTTAGTCAAAAGGAGGAGACAGAGGAATATGTCCCAAATGAAAGAAGAGGATGAAATTACAACTAAATAGCTAAACAAAACAGAAGTAAGTAATATGCCTGATAGAAAATTTAAAGTAATGGTCATAAAAATACTCACTGGCCTTGAGAAAAGACTGGCAAACCTCATTAAGACTCATAACAAAGTCTTAATACAATAAGAGTAAGGAACTTTTAACACTCCCCCCCCCTTACATCAATGTACAGATCATTAAAACAGAAAATCAGTAAGCAAACAGTGGCTTTGATGACACACTGTACCAGATGGGCCTAACATATATATTTAGAACATTCCATCCTAAAACAGCAGAATATAATTCTTTTCTAGTTCACATGGAACATTCTCCAGAATATTTGTCCAACAGGGAGAGAAATTAAAATGAAAACACATGGTCCAAGATCTTTGGGATGCAGCAAAAGCCATCGTAAGAGGGAAGTTGATAGTGGATGGAACTGGAGGGTATTATGCTGAGTTAAATAAGTCAATCGGAGAAGGACAAATATTATATGGTCTCATTCATTTGGGGAATATAAATAATAGTGAAAGGGAATAGAAGGGAAGGGAGAAGAAATGGGTGGGAAATGTCAGAAAGGGAGACAGAACATGAAGACTCCTAACTCTGGGAAACGTACTAGGGGTGGTGGAAGGGGAGGGGAGCAGGGGGTGGGGGTGAATAGGTGACAGGCACTGAGGGGGGCACTTGTCGGGATGAGCACTGGGTGTTGTTCTGTATGTTGGCAAATTGAACACCAATAAGAAATAAATTTATTATTTTTTTAAAAAGAGGGAAGTTGATAGAAATACAGGCCTATCTCAAAAAGTAAGAAAAATTTGAAATAAACAATTTAACTTTATACCTAATGGAGCTAGTAAAATAAGAATAAACAAAACCCCAAACTAGGAGAAGGAAGGGAATAATATACATCAGAGCAGAAACAAAATAGAAAGTAAAGAAAAGAGAGAGTAAAAGAAAAAGAACAGATCATTGAAACTAGGAGATGGTGCTTTGAAAAGATCAACAAAATTAGTAAACCTTTAGCCAGATTCATCAAAAAGAAAGAAAAAGAGAAAAGACTCACATAAACAAAATCAGAAATGAAAGAGGAAAAGTTATAACTGATACCACAGATACAAAGAATTGTAAGAGAATATTATGAAAAATTATATGCCAAAAAACAACCTAGAAGAAATGTGGGTAGAGAGGTATGGGTGAAATAGGTAATGGGTATTAAAGAGTACACTTACCATGATGAGCACTGAGTAATAGATAGAATTGTTGAATCACTGTACTGTATATCTGAAACTAATATAACATTGTATGTTCATTATCCTGGAATTAAAAAACGTAATAAGAAAATAAAGAGCAAAAGAACTCCTAGAAAAAGTGGATAAATTCCTAGAATATATAACCTCTCCAAACTGAATCAAGAAGAAATAGAATATTTGAATAGACCTATTGCCAACAATGAAATTGAATCAGTAATCCAAAATCTCCCAACAAACCAAAGTCCAGGATCAGATGGCTTCACAGGTAAATTCTACCAAACATTTAAAGAAGAGTTAATTCCTATTGTTCTCAAACTATTCCAAAAAATTGAAGAGGGAGAAAAGCTTCCAAATTCTTCCTACAAGGCCAGCATTACCCTGATACCAGAACCTGATAAAGACATTACAAGACAAAAAAAAAAAAAAAAAGAGGGAAAGAGGGATGAGAGAGAGGGTAAGGAGGGAGAGTAAGAGTGAGTGAGAGTGAGAGAGAGAGAGAGAGAGAGAGAGTGCAAGCTATAGTCCAGTATTTCTGATGAAGATGGATGTTAAAATTCTCAAAAAATATTAGCAAACTGAATCCAACAATACATTAAAAAAATCATGAGCCATGATCAAGTGGGATTTACTCCTGGGATGCAAGAGTGGCTTGGTATGATTAAATCTCAATATGATCTCAATAGATGCAGAAAAAGCATTTGACAAGGTACAACATCCAGACAGAGCAAACCCCCCCCCCGCAACAAAATAGGTTTAGAGGGAATATACACCAACATTAAAAAAATCATATATGGAAAACCCACAGGTAACATCATACTCAAGATGGTGAAAACCAGAGCTTTTTCCTAAGTTCAGGAATAAGACAAGGACATTCACTCTCATCACTAGTATTCAACAAAATATTAGAAGTCCTAGCCACACCAATCAGACAACAAAAAGGAATAAAGGCATCCAAATTGGTCAGGAAGAGATAAAACTTTCACTACTTGCAGATAACATGATACTATATATAGAAAACCCTAAAGATGCTACCAAAAAACTACTAGAACTGATCAATGAATTCAGTAAGGTCACAGGATACAAAATCAATGTACAGAAATCCATTACATATCTATATGCTAATAATGAAGCTGCAGAAAGAGAAATTAAGAACACATTCCAACTTATGATGCAACAAAAATAATAAAAATAACCAGCAATAAACTTAACCAAAGAGGTGAAAGACCTATATTTTGAGAGGTATAAAACACTTATGAAAGAAATTGAAGATGATACAAATGGAAAGACATTACATGCTCATGGATGGGGAGAACAAATATTGTTAAAATGTCCATACTACCCCAAGAAACCTACTGATTTACTGTAATCTCTATCAAAATACCGGTAGCATTTTTCATATAACTAGAACAAATAATCCTAAAATGTATATGGAACCACAATTTACCTGGAATAGTCAAAGCAATCCTAAAAAAGAAAAGCAAGGGATGCCTGGGTGGTTCAGCAGTTAAGCACATCTGCCTTCAGCTCAGGGCGTGGTCTTGGAGTACTGGGATCGAGTCCCACATTAGGTTCCCTGCATGGAGCCTGCTTCTCCCTCTGCCTATGTCTCTGTCTCTCTCTTTCTGTGTCTCTCATGAATAAATAAATAAAATCTTTTTTTAAAAAAAGGAAAAAGAAAAGAAAAACTGGAGGCATCACAAATCCCAGATTTCAAGATTACTGTAGTAATCAAAACAGAATGGTCCTGGCAGAAAGATAGACACAAAGATCAATGGAACAGAATAGAGAGCCAAGAAATAAGCTTATGATTATAGAGTCAATTATTCTTTGATAAAGGAGGCAAGAATAAGCAATGGGAAAAAGTCTCCTCAACAAATGGTACTGGGAACACTGGACAGCCACATGCAAAAGAATGAAACTGGATCACTTTCTTGCACCATATACAAAAATGAAATGGATTAAAGACCTAAATGTGAGAACTGAAACCATATAAGTCCTAGAAGACTGCACAGGCAGTAATGTCTCAGATATTGTGAATAGCAACATGTTTCTAGAAATGTCTCCTGAGGCAAGGTAAATAAAAGCAGAAATAAACTATTAGGACTATATCAAAATAAAAAGCTTCTGGACAACAAAGGAAAACAACAAAGCTAAAAGACAACCTGCTCAATGGGAGAAGATATTTGCAAATGGCATATCTGATAAAGGGTTAGTATCCAAAAATCTATAAAGACCTTATACAACTCAAAACCCAAAAAACTCCAAATAATCCAATTAGAAAATGAGCAGAAGACATATGACCAGACATTTCTCCAAAGAAGACCTCCAGATGGCCAATAGACATACGGAAAAATGCTCAGCATCACTTCTCATTGGGGAAATGCAAATCAAAACCACAGTGAGGTATCACCTCATACCCGTCAGAATGGTTAAAATCAGTAACACAAGAAACAAGAAGTGTCATCAGGGCTCTGGAGAAAGGGAAATGCTCATGCATTGCTGGTGGGGATGCAAGCTGGTGCAGCCACTCTGGAAAACAGTATGGAGGTTCTTCAAAAAGTTAAAAACAGAACTACCCTATGATCCAGCAATTGTACTACTAGGTATTTACCCAAAGAATACAAAAATACTCATTCAAAGGGATACGTGCACCCCTATGTTTATAGCAGCATTATCTATAAGAGCCAAATTATGGAAACAGCCCAAGTATCCACTGACTGATGTATGGATAAAGAAGTGGTGTGTGTGTGTGTGTGTGTGTGTGTGTGTGTGTGTGTGTGTGTGTGTATAGCAATACAGACCTATATCAAGAAGAAAAATAATATATATATAAAACAGAATATTACTCAGCCATAAAAAGAATTAAATCTTGTGATTTGTAACATGGATGGACCTAAAGAATATAATGCTAAGTGAATTAAGTCTGAGAAAGTCAAATACCATATGATTTCATTCATATGCGGAAATAAAGAAACAAAACAAATGAGCAAATGGGAAAAAGAGAGACAAATCAAGAAACAGACTCTTAACTATAGAGAACAAAATGATGGTCACCAGAGGGGAGGTAGGGCAGGGTTGGGGGAAATAGCTGATGGGGATGAAGGAGACCACCTGTCACGATGAGCTAGAGGTGATGTATGGAAGTACTGAATCACTATATTGTATACTTGAAACTAATGTAATCCTGCATGTTAACTGGAATTAAAATAAAAACTCAAAACATAATTCCAAGTGAAAGATGCCAGTTACAGAAGGCCACATATACAATTCCACCACTTATGTGTAGTTTCGAGAGTAGGCAAATCTCTGTTTCTATAGAAAGTACATTAGTAGATTTTCAGGGCTGGGTCAAGGTGGGTATGGGGAATGACTGCTAATGGGTAACAAGTTTTTTCTTGAGGTGATGACAATGTTCTTAGAGGATGGTAACGGTTTCACAAATCTGCATATGCTAAGAAAACTGTGTACTTGAGACACGTGGGTGGCTCAGCAGTTGAGCATCTGCCTTTGACTCAGGGCTGTTCCCGGGATCCTGGGATCAAGTCCTACATCAGGCTCTCCGCAGAGAGCCTGCTTCTCCCTCTGCCTATGTCTCTGCCTCTCTCTCTATGCTCTCATGGTTACATAAATAAAATATTTTTTAAAAAGCATTTAAGAAACAATAATGTAAAAAAAGAAAAAAATAATGTATTATGGTTTAAAGCACATGTAGAAGGAAAATATTTGAATGTGGTACAAAGGCGTGGAGAAAATGTGGCATATTACTGTGGGTTTCTTAAAATACATACGAAGTGCTATATTTTTCAAGGAGATTGTTTTAAGTTTAATGTATATTGTGTAAACCCTAGAGCAACTTCCAAAAAATAAAACAAGGAGGTATGGAAAATAAGTCAACAAGGAAGACAAAATGGAATTTTTTTTTTTGAAAGGCCTTGCTCCAGGAGAAGGCAGGGAAAGAGGAAAAAGGAGCTAGTGGGGAAAATAGAAAATAAATAGCAAACCCAACCCTATCATGAATTACAATGATTATAAATGCAGTAACACATTAATTAAAGGATAGAAATAATAAAACCCAAGTGAATGTTAAATATAAGGGACATACTTTAAATATGAACAGATAAGTCAAGAGTAAGAGGACAGAAAAATATAAGCTTGTAAATCCTAATCGTAAGAAAGCTATAATTTCTAATTACAACAGTGGCTATATTTATATCACATGACATAGACTGTCTAGCAAAAAAAAAAATCAGACATAGAGGAACATCCAAAATGTACAAAGGGTTAAATTCATTAAGAAGATTCATCCTGGGTGCCTGGGTGGCGGAGTCAGTGAAGCCTCTGCCTTGGGCTCAGGTCATGATCTCAGGGTCCTGGGATGGAGCCCCACATTGGACTCCATGCTCAGGGTGGAGCCTGCTTCTCCCCCGCCCCTGCCCCTGCTCATGCTCTCTCTCTCTCTCTCTCTAATAAATAACAAAATTATTAAAAAAAAATACATCGTCACTGAGTATGCCTCTCATGAGAGCATCTGTAAACATAAGACAAAGTCGGACAGAATTGAAAAAAAAAAATGCTCCCAAGCGCTTACAAGCAACCACCCATTCCATTTTAAGCTTTATTTTTACTAATGTGTTTTGTGGCTGCAACTATATGGTCACCCAAAGCCCCCACCTTCTTTCAGGTAGCTACTGGTGGTAGGTTTAGCAACTGGTTTGCCCCTGCGTGCGATAGTGTTCCCATTACTGCCAGCAACAGCATCATCCATGCCTTAAACCTCAACAGAGCAGGACTTCCCATGCCAGCCAGTGCAGCCAGCCATTATAGTCTGTCTCCCACTGGTTACAACTAATGACTTGACAGGTATCAAAAGCAAAATTATCTCTGAAAAGTTAACAGCCACGGAAGATTGGATTGGAAGGGGAGGAACAGACACTTGGAGAAGCCTTGTGCACACCTTTGGGCGCTCTTTAATACCCAAAGAGTCAGGAAAATCGTCTCTTAATAGGTATCTTTTGCTGAGTGTGCTTCATCACACCCTTTGGAGGACAGAGTGCACCAATGTTTGCCAAGGTTGTCTATGGAAAGAAGCTCCCTTAGCAATAATTAAAAGTTACCGAGCAGCCTCCCAGGTCTCTTTCTTGCAGTCCAGAATCTCCAGGAGGGACTTGAGAATATAAATATTTAACAAAGATTTCAGATTATTCTCTTGATTAAGCAAGTTTAGAAAAAATGGCTTAACCAAACAAATAGCATTGGACTCCCTGTAAGTTCAGTCCTCATCCAAGCTGTCCCTGTTCTGGAGGTAAAAGGAGAATATGTAAGGACCTAGAAAACTCTGAAAAATGTGGTATGAAGGCCATCCTATATTATAAAAGTGGGGGGTACTCTTGTAATTGTTTGCTTTAGGAGGTGGGACCTAGGAGTCTGCATCTTTCCACTACCAACACAGAAAAAATTAAACCTGACTGATGGGTGGGAGAGAAAGATGACCATAGATGTGATTCCCCATTAGTCCAAAAAGAGGTTTTGGGTTAAAAAAAACTTCTCAGAGCATTGGTTTCTTTGTCTATAAAAAGGAGACACTGGTCTAAGTGGAGCAATTTTGAACATTTTCCAGATTGCAAAGACTATACAGTCTTGCATTCGATGCCTGTGTGGCAGATACGTTGTATTTCCATTTACAGAGGAAAAAATACTCCTTGGTCTTTAAAAGACTCTTTTGCTCACTACCCCCCAGTGCCTTCCCATTGCACTTAGAATGAAATCTGCCCTTTTGTCCTGTTTCTTGCCCCTTGCTTCTGAGAGAAGTTCCTGTTTTTTGAACACTGGAGACTTGTCTGTTTTGTACTTTAGCCTTGAGACTAGCATCTGGCTCTGAGCAGACTCTCAGAAGGAATTTGTTGAGTCAATGAATAATTAGAGGCTGTCTTTCATAAGCATGTTCTCCCTTTTTGATGGTAGAGAGTTATCAGATGTTTATCTGCCACCCCACAAAAGATGAAATAAGGCTTCAAGCTAAGGTGAGGAACAGCCTGACAAAAGGAACTGGTTTCTGGAAACTCTCCTGGAGCAGAGCCGCTTGTCAGCCAACCTGCGAACCTTCCTCTGACTGCCAGGGGGACCATAAATAAACTGTCTTATTTGGGCCATCATGTTTTGGGGCTCTAAACATGGCCTTTGCACCCTAAAATATTTGCTTATTATCTTCCAAGCCCAGAATGCCAGTGTTGGGCTACTCTGCATTTCTATGTTATAGACTCCAAGAACAGGGACCAGGATAGAATAGGGACTCATAAAGTATTTGTTAAATAGAGGGGTCATAAGAAAATATAAATCTGTTCTTAGGAATTTAACTATGATTCAGAGGAAATTTATTCAAATGAAACAAGACTACTCTACCTGGAGAAAAAAAGACTGAAAAAAAAAAAAAAAGAAAGAAAGAAAAGATAACCAGATTCCTGAATATCAAGTTGAATTTAGAAGGATGAAGAGTGCCTGGGTGCCTCAGTTGGTTAAGCATCTGCCTTTGGCTCAGGCCATGATCTCAGGGTCGAAAGATTGAGCCCCTCATCAGGCTCCACGTTTAGCAGGGAGTCTGCTTGTCCCCCTCCCTCAGACCCCCTCCCACCCTCTCATGTGTGCTCATGAGCTCTCTCAAATAAATAAATAAAATATTTTTTTAAATAAATAAAATCTTAAAAAAAATCCAGAAGGATGAAGTCATTCCCATACTTGGCATCCTAAAGCAAGAGTCTTTTAAAGCATTATGTGACTGCCATGTTGACACCCATTTTATTCTGCTTTTGTTGCTATTGCTTATGCAGAAAGGGAGGCAAAATCACTCCCTCAATCTTTGTCAGGGGCTCTCTGATGCCTCAAGCTAACATGGTGTAAACTTTGCTCATATGGGTGCTCCTTTTTCTAGGTGGCACCATAATTTTAATATTTACCCTAAACCCCTTACTCTTATTTGGAAGAATAAATGAACAGAAGAACTAACATCTTAAAAAGAAAATGGTAGATTTACTCTACCACAGATAGAACTTAAAATCTGTGGTATGGTTTAAAAAATCATGAAGATAGCATGTTTTATAGTTAACATGAAAAGCAGAGACAAGTAAAAAGAACACTTAACAATCCCTCAAAAAACTTATCACACCCCTTACCGTTAGTAGGCTGGTTTATTTACTTTTGAGATTCCCCCCCTCTTTAATCTGGTACTATTCCAAAATATGGATGTAATCATATTATCTTCATATTTTAAAAAATATTTTATTTATTTATTCATCAGAGACACAGGCAGAGGGAGCCTGATGCGGGCTGGACCCCAGGACCCCAGAATCATGACCTGAACTGAAGCAGTTGCTCAACCACTGAGCCACCCAAGTGCCCCCATCTTCATATTTTTAGTTTTAATTTTTGATTTAACCTTATAGTTTTTCAAGTTATTTTATATTGGCTCCAAACATTTTTAAAGACCCCTTAGTGTTCTTACGGGTCTATAATTCCCTTAGCCATTTAACCAGCACTTTATGTCTACATGTAACAACTTCTCACTATTATTAATAATCCTATAGGGAAGAGCTTCTTTTATTTATTCTATATTTGCTATTTTTTAATAGATTCCCAGACATATATCAGACAATGGGTGTGAGGTTTCTAAAGACTGTCTTGATAGTAATGCCAAGTTGATTTTTAAAGTTTCCTAATTTATGGCGTCTGGCTGACTCAGTTGGTGGAGCACGCAACTCTTGATCTCTGGGTCGTGAGTCCAGCCCCACATTGGGCATGGAGCCTACTTAAAAAAAAAAAAAAAAAAAAAAAATTCCCAATTTACACATTTGCTCCCAGAACTGTAAAGAGATGGCTTCATAATAGATTTCCCTGGCTTTTTGCTTAATACTAAATATTCTCACTTAATATTTAAAAAACTAATTGGGATTAAATTATCCCCCATTGGGATAAAAAAATATGTTAATTCTTGTTTTATTTTGCATGTCTGTGATTCTAAGGTGGGAAAAGTCTGGTGCACATTATGGTTGACTGATTTTGTTACCTCTTCAGTGAAGCTTCATAGGAAAAACTCCAGCAAGGGTTTTGGACCCAGACCAACCATGGCTATAATCACAGGTCTGACACCTACTATGTGTGACCTTGGGAAAGTCAACCTCAAGAATCCTGACATGTAGGGTTTTATGAGCATTAACAGCAGCATGTGTAAAGCATCTAGCACATAGTAAATATTCAATCCATGTTTGATCCAGTAACAAACACAACACCAGTCTGTTTTGGCTTTACCGTTTGTGAGGGATTGTTTATTCATTTGTGTTGTTTAAAATTATTTATTTCCTACAGCTATAAGGTATGAAAACAATTAATCATTTATTTAGCATATGTTCTAGAATTATTCTCTCAGGTTTTTCTTTTACTTTTTATTTTGTTTTGGAATCTGGGCAATTTAGCCTGTAACTATTAATAGGACAGATATGTTTGGCCTGGACTTATGTCAATACTTTATTTTATATTTTCTATTTTTATAGCATTTAAAAACATTTCATTCAGTGTTCTTTGCATGGTTCTTCTGAGAATTGGGGAACAAGGATGTTTATTTTTAATTGTGAAGTATTTTAAACATACAAAAATACAAATAATAGATATTTATGAAAATTAAACAAATGTGAATATTTTGTTATATTTGTTTAAGGTACCCCTCCTTTCTTAGAATTAAAATTTTACAAAGTACTCTGTACTCCCCTCCCCAGGGAAACATCATCTTGATTGAAATAGAGGGGTTATCATTTCTCTGCATATTCTTGTTCTTTTGGGGCACACATGAAAGTATGGTTTTATACAATGACATCATATTACAAATATTCTCTTGCCTCTTCTTTTCTTACTCAAAATTTAAAAACAGCTTTGGGGTGTGTACCTGGCTCAGTAAGTAGAGCCCACAACTCTTGCTCTCAGGGTTGTGAGGTTGAGCCCCATGTTGGGTGTAGAGATTAAAAATAAAATCTTAAAAAAATTAAAAACATTTTTATATACATTCAGGTTGATATGGTAAATGTAGTTTGCTTCACTAATAAAATAACATGATTGGGGGAGCGTCTGAGTGGCTCAGTTGGTTAAGCATCTGCCTTCTGCTCAGGTCATGGTCTGGGGGTCCTGGGATGGAGCTCAACAACAAGATCCCTGCTCAGTGGGGAGTCTGCTTCTCCCTCTCCTTCTGCTGCTCCCTTTGAGGTTCCCCCTGCTTGTGCTCTTTCAGTCTTGCTCTCTCTTAAATAAATAAATAAATAAATAAATAAATAAATAAATAAATAAATAAAATCTTAAAAAATATAACACGATTGATTCACTCCCTTCCAATCAGATGGCTTCTGTATTTTCTATTGAAAACAGTACATGTGAAGATTTCTGCACATCTCTTAAATATGCTTGGGAAAGAAGCAGAAGTACATAATCATGGGGTATATATAGAATGACCATATAATTTATCTGTGACCCAAAACACTTGGGAGATGAAAGGAAGTGTTACTAATAATTATTCTGGGACAAGTGGCTGAAACCAGGAGTTTCCCAATAAGCCCTTGGTATGTGCATCTTCAAATTTACTAAGCTTGTTTAAAGTGATGCAATCATTTTGCCCTTCTACTAATTATGTGTAAGAGTTTGCATTTCCTTATGCGATCACCAACCTTCACCAACCACCAACCCATCACCAACCACCAACCTTGTCAGACTTTAAACTTTTTGCCAATCTAATGGGCATAAAATGACATCTCACTGGCATATCAAAAGTTTTATTTTCTTTCTCTGTGAATTGCCTATCCATATACTGTGCTTACTATTTTTTCTATTGGTTTATCAACTATGTAGAAGTTCATCATATTATCAATCTTCTGTTGACTCCATGGATTGCAACTATCTTCTTTCTATCTGTGTTTTATCTTCTCAGTTTGTTTATGGGGTCTTCTGTCCTACAAAAGCTTTTTACTTTAGTGTAATTGACCAATATTTTACTTTATGTTTGTCCTTTTTGTGTCTTAAGAAATTCTTTCTTACCCTGGTGTTATGACAGTTTTCTTCTATGTTATAGTCACATTTTTTGTTTTTTTACACTTGGACCTTTAATCCACCTGGAATTAATTTTTGTGTGTGATGTGAGATAGGAAGCAAATTTTATCTTTCTTCACAAAGACATTTGACTCAATACAATTTATTAAATGAGTTCCTCTTTCCCATGGATACTTCTATCTATTGAACATCAGTTTCCCTCATGTAAGTGAATCTGTTTCTGGAGAGTTCTCTTACATTCCATATTATCATGCTGTTTTATTTAGTGATTTATTTGCGCATTCATACAAAGTTATCCAGCAGGCAATCTAGCTCCCTAAGACCTCTCAATTCATGATGTTTGGGAGTCCCTAATACACTGTTTTCCAAATAGCTATCTTATCAGACTTTTTTTAAAGTTATGATCTTATAAAATGACATTTATTTAAAAACTGTAATGGTTAGTTAAAAAATTGCCAACCTTAAATTAGGTAATCAGTAAGTACTTGCTAAATGGAATTTTTAATTAATATCAGATATTTTTACAATAGATTTGAAAGATAATTGTAAACTCATAATTAAGTGAGTATAGAGGGAACATACTTCAACATAGTGAAGGCCATATGTGACAAGCCCACAGCTAATGTCATACTCAACAGTGAGAAGCTGAAAGCTTTTTCTCTAAGATCAGAAACAAGGATGACCACTCTTGCCACTTTTATTCAACATAGTATTGAAAGTTCTAGCCAGAACAATCAGACAAGAAAAATAAAAGTCACCCAAATTGGAAATAAAGAAAACTGTCACTATTTGCAGATGACATATTATATCCTAAAGATTCCACCCCCAAAAATACCTATTAGAATTCAGTAGAGTTACAAGATACAAAATCAATATACAAAGATCTATTGCATTTCTATATACTAATAAGAAACTATCAGAAAAAGAACTTAAGAAAACAATCTCATTTACAATTCCATCAAAAACAATACAATACCAAGGCATAAATTGAACTAAGGAGGTGAAAAACCTGTGCACTGAAAATTAGGACATTTATAAGATAAACTGAGGACACAAATAAATGGAAAGACATTTCATACTCAGGGGTTGAAGAATTAATATCATTAAAATGTCCATACTACCCAAAACAAAATATAGGTTCAATGCAATTCCTGTCAAAATTCCAATGGCATTGTTTCACAGAAATAGAGCAAGTCTACAATTTGTATGAAACCAAAGAAGAGGGGTGGCTTAGTGGTTGAGCATCTGCCTTTGGCTCATGTTGTGATCCCGGGGTCCTGGGATTGAGTCCTGCTTCAGCCTCTGCCTATGTCTCAGCCTTTCTCTCTGTGTTTCTCATAAATAAATAAATAAAATCTTAAAAAAGAAAAGAAAAGAAACCAAGGAAGACCCTGACTAGCCAAAGCAATCTCGAGAAACAACAACAAACTTGGAGATTGATGGTTTCAAACCACATTACAAAGCCATAATTTTTAAAACACTATCGCATTAGCATGAAAACATACATGTGGAGGGAAAATGGCAGAGTGGGAAGACTCTAAGTTCCTGTTGTTGCAGGATGCAACTAGATAACACTCACATTAGTGCTTATAACCCAGAAAACGAGCTGAAGACTAACAAAACAAACTCTACCACTAAATGTAGAGAAGAGGCCACATCAAAGAGGGTAGGAAGGGCAGAGATGTGATGGGGAGCTAAACGGATGGAGAGGAGAGAGAAATACACTATCACACCTGAGAGAGCACAGGGGATGAATCCCCCATAAGGTTTGGCTTTGGAGACGCCAGGGTGGCTCAGCGGTTGAGCGCCTCCTTTCGGCCCAGGGTGTGATGCTGGAGTCCCAGGATCCAGCCCCACATCAGGCTCCCTGTAAGGAGCCTGCTTCTCTCTCTGCCTGTGTCTCTGCCTCTCTGTGTCTCTAATGAATAAATAAATAAAAATCTTAAAAAAAAATTTTTTTTTGGCTTTGAAAAACAAAGAGGCTCTATTAAAACCAGCAGGACTTAAAACCTGGAATTTTAAGAATAAGCAGGCTCAACCATGGAGAGCCCTAAGGGCAAGAGGCAACTGAGTCCCTGCCCTTAAAGAGACAGCACAACAAACACCTGTAGAGATACAACCTGCAAGCAGCAATTTGAAAAATGCCTGGGGCATTCAGGAGAGAGTTACTAACCTCAGAGCAAATCCCAGAGATGCACAAATCCTTGGAGGCTTCTTCAGGAACAAAGGAGCTGTCAGGAACAATTTCCCTCCCCCACCTCCCACCATAAATACACAGCCACCCGTGGGAACCAGTGCCACCTGATGCTCACCACCTCACTTGCTCACTTAGTCCCCAATGCATGCTTTGGCAGATCCAATCTTCCCTCCCCCCCCCACCCCCCCCCCCAACCAGGTCTGCCTCAGTCAGGTGCTGCAGGGCCCCTCCCACAGAGGACCAGCAGCACACAAAACACCACACAGTTGCCCTGCCAGCCTGTGCATGTTGATGACCTGCCCCTCCAAAATACTTTTGGCTGGAGACCATACAGGGCGGTGCCACAGGCAGGCAGTGTGCAAGCAGCCCCAACAAGGGCCAATGCCACTACACAATGATTCCTGCCCCAGGGAGAGGGAAAGATCACCAAACATATAGATAACCCAGTCAGACTGGGCCACAGCAGTGGGCTAATGGTAGAGAACTAGTCTGACTGCAGGCTGTGCACAACAGAAGCCTCTCAGGGGAAAGCACCCTGCAGTTCAATGCCGCTGCATCTTTTACAAATGCTTGGTCTGACTCAACTCAAGCCCAAGGCAGCCCCAGACTGTCTCACTACCACCACAAGGACCTAACACTGCTTATGACAGGCAAAGAGAGCCACTGCAGATAATGGGGCTGAAGGCAAATGCGGCTCGACCATGACATCAGGGTGGACACAGCACACATTTTAAGGGGAGTACCCTTGAAGCGCCAGGTTCTGGTGATCAGGGGACACTGCACTGCAAGGCACTATAGACCTTTTTTTCATAAGGCCATTACTTTAAAAAACAGGGAGATGTAACTGATTTTTCTAATACACAGACACAGACAGAGATAGAGGAGACACAGGAATATGTCCCAAACAAATTAATAAGACAAAACTCACAGCAAGAGACCTAAGTGAAATGGAGACAAGTAATACACCTGATAGAGATTTTGAAGTAATCATCATAAAGATACTCAATGGACTTGAGAAAAGAGTGGAGGACATCAATAAGACCTTTGACAAAGAGATTAATAAAAATTGGAGGGACACCTGGGTGGTTCAGTAGTTGAGCATCTGCCTTTGGCTCAGGTTGTAATCCCAGGGTCCTGGGATTGAGTCTTTTCTGCATTAGGCTCCCTGCAGGGAGCTTCTCCCTCTGCCTCTGGCTCTGGCTCTCTCTCTGTGTTTCTCATGAATAAATAAATAAAATCTTAAAAAAAAAACAATTGGAGATTAATTCAATAAGTGAAATTAAAATGCACTAGAAGGAATAAATAGTAGCCTAGCCTAGAGCAAGCATAAGAATGAATCAGTGACCTGGTGTACAGAGTAATGGAAAGTAATCAAGCTGAACAGGTAAGAGAAAAAAATATGCAAAATGACAACAGACTTAGGGAACTCAGTGACATCATCAAACATAATAATTCACATTATAGGTAGCCAGAAAGAGAAGAGAGGGAAAAGGGGACAGAAAATTTATTTGAAGAAATAATAGCTTAAAAATTCCATAATCTAGGGGGGGAATCAGAAATCCAGATCTAGGACACTCAGGGAGCCCCACCGCCAATCAATCATAAAAGCAGCAAGAGAAAAGATGCCAGTTACACACAAGGGAAACCCCATAAGTCTCTCAGCAGATTTTTTTCGGCAGAAACTTTACAGATGAGGAGAGAATGGCATGATACATTCAAAGTGCTGAAAGGGGAAAATCTGCAGCCAAGAATACTGTATCCAAACTCTATCATTCAGAATAGAAGAAGCAATAAAGATTTTCCCAAACAGGGCACCTGGGTGGCTCAGTGGTTGAGGGTCTGCCTTTGGCTCAGGTCATGATCCCAGGGGCCTGGAATTGAGTCCTGCATCGGGCTCCCCACAGGGAGCTTACTTCTTCCTCTGCCTATGTCTCTGCCTCTCTCTCTTTGTGTCTCTCATGAAATCTTTTTTTAAAAAAGATTTTATTTATTTATTCATGAGAGATGAGAGAGAGAGAGAGAGAGAGAGAGGAAGAGACAGAGACAGAGACACAGGCAGAGGGAGAAGCAGGCTCCATGCAGAGAGCCTGATGTGGGACACAATCCTGGATCTCCAGGATCATGCCCTAGGCTGGAGGCAGCACTAAACCTCTGAGCCACCTGGGCTGCCCTAAATAAATAAAATCTTAAATTTTTTTTTTCTGCAAAGTTAAAGGAATTGATCACCACTAAACCAGCTCTACAAGAAACGTTAAAGGGTACTCTGAGTGGAAAGGAAAGATCATAAACAGGAATAAGAAAAGTAGGAAAGGTAAAGACAGTAAAAATAAGTGTATCTATAAAAGTCAGTCAAGAGAGTTACAAAATAAAAGGTTGTTAAGTTTGACACTATATACCTAAAACATGGTGGGGGGAGCGGGGAAGGGTAGGAAGAGGAGTAAAGAATGGATTCTCTTTTCTATAAGTTGTACCAAAACATCTACTTAACTTGCTTCATTTGTACAATTCCTTGAAATAAAGTAATTTGGTTCCCCTCCTCAACAAACAATGGGTTCAAACTTAAGTGACTATCAACTTAATATAGACTGCTATGCAGAAGATATTATATACATACCTAAGGGTATTCACAAATCAAAAACCAGAAATAAATATGTAAGAAATAAAAAGAAAAGAATCCATTGATATCACTAAAGAAAGCCAATCTATCATGAGAGAAGAGAGCAAGGGAAGAAAGGACCAGAGAAGAACTACAGAAAAAAACATAAAACAAGTGGCAAACATACCCATCAGTATTTACTCTGACTGTAAATGGACAAAATGCTCCAATCAACAGACACAGGGTGATGAAATAGATAAAAAAGCAAGACCCATCTGTGTGCTGCCTACAATAGACTCATTTCAGACCTAAAGACACACACAGATCAAAAGGGAAGGGATGGAGAAATGTTTATCATGCAAATGGATGTGAAAAGAAATATGGGGTAGCACTACTTATATCAGACAAAATAGACTTTAAAACAAATATTTTAACAGACAAAGAGGGACACTATATAATCGTAAAGGGAACAATCTAACAAGAAGATAGAACAGTTGTAAATATTTATGCACCCAACACGAGAGCACCCAAATACATAAAGCAGCTAATTACAATCATAAAGGAACCAATCTAGTAATGCAATAATAGTAGGAGAGTGTTAACACCCTCTTTCGTCAATGGACAGATCCCTCAAATAGAAAATCAACAAGGAAACAGTGGCTTTGGATGACACATTGCATCAGATGGATTTAGCAGATATGTTCAGAACATGCCATCCTAAAACAGCAGAATACACATTCTTTTCAAGTGCACATAAATAGTCTCCAGAGGTCACATATCAGGCTACAAAACAAGTCTCAACAAATTCAAAAAGACCAAAGTCATACCATGCATCTTTTCAGACCACAAAGCTATGAAACTAGAAAACAAGCCCAAGAAAGAAACCTGGAAAGAGCACAAAGACATGGAGATTAAACACCATGCTACTAAACAACAAATGAGTCAACCAAGAATCAAAGAGGAAATAAAAAAATACATGGAAAAAAATGAAAATGAAAACACAATAGTCCAAAACCTTTAGGATTCATCAAAAGTGTTTCTAAGAGGGAAGTTTATAGCCAACGAGGCCTATCTCAAGAAAAATCTCAAACAACTCAACCTTACACCTAAAGGAGCTAGAAAAGCAACAAAATGCAAAACTAGCAGGATGAAGGAAATAATAAGGATTGGAGCTGAAATAAATGAAATGGAAACTAAAAAGACAATAGAACAGATTAATGAAACCATGAGCTGGTTCTTTGAAAAGATCAACAAAATTGATCAAACTTTCACTAGATTCATTAAAAAAAATGGGGGGGGGGGAAGGGAGAGAGAGAGAAAGAAAAACAAATTATTTGTTTGTATAGAACCACAAAAGACCTAGAATAGCCAAAACAATCTTGAAAAAGAAAAACAAAGGTGGAGGTATCACAATTCCAGATTCAAGACATACTACAAAGCTGTAATAATCAAAACAGTACGGGACTGGCACAAAAATAGACACACAGATCAATGGAATAGAATAGGAAACCCAGAAATGAGGTAAGAATATGCAATGGGAAAAAATACAGTCTTTTCAAGAAATGGTACTGAGAAAACTGGACAACTACATGCAGAAGAATGAATCTGGACCACTTTCTTAACAGCATGCACAAAAATAAACTCAAAGTGGATTAAGAACCTATATGTGAGACATAAAACCATAAAAATCCTAGAAGAACACACAGGCAGTAATTTCTCTGATATTGGCTGTACCATTTTTCTAGATATGTCTCCTATGGCAAGGGAAACAAAAGCAAAAACAAACAAACAAACAAAACAAAACAAAAACAATTGGGACTACATCAAATTACATCAAATAAAAAGCATCTGCATAGAGAGCTTGCTAGGAAGGTGGTAGAGTAGGAGTTCCCTAGCTCATCTCGTCCCATGGACACAACTAGATAACACTCATATCAACTTGAATAACATAGAAAGGATCCAAAGACTGGCAGAATGAACTCCACACCCAAAGGTAGAGAAGAGGCCACATGGAAGAAGGTAGGAAATATGGGGAAGGATTTAGGACCTAAAGGAGCTGTGGCTGTCTGCATATGGGAGGGAGCAGGGAGAGAGGTGAAGGGCAAGAAACAGATGATCCTACCAGGGACTCTGAACAGGGAAGACAAACTCCTATAACATTTGGCTTTGAAAACAAGAGGGGCCAAGTTTCATGAGTTCTTACAACCAACAAGACTTAAAGCCTAGAATTCTTAAAATCAGTGTGCTCAGCCCTGGGAGAGCTCTGAGGGTGTTAGGAAGCATAGTCCTCACCTTAAGAGAGGGGCAGGACAAGCAGCCTGAGCAGATACAGTACAGCACTAGAAGTTGGAAAAACGCCAGGGGCAGATGAGAGAGAGTGATTTATTCATCACAGAGGGGTCCCAGAGTGATAGGGATCTCAGAAAGACCTCTCCATAAAGAAAGGAGCTGTCAGATGCCATTTTCCTTCCCTGCCCCCTAGCATAAACACAAGGCCGCCTGTGGGAACTAGTGCAAGCCCACACTTGCTTGCATGATGCTTTCCCCCACTTTGGTGGAGCCACCCTTTCCAGTCACATATGCCTCAGTTCCAGAACTGTGGGCCCCTCCCCCAGAAGATTAAAGCAAACCTCACCAGCACTGTGTCTCCCCCCAGCACTTTTTGCAGGCTCTCACAGAAAGGTGCTTCAGAAGCCTCAAGCACATCTTGTTAAAAGTGAGGGATCCACCCACATGCCCTTTGCAGATGTGCTTAGGCTGGCTGGCATAGCAGCTGTGGCTTCAGGTCTCAATTAGCAAGCAGATCAGATCCTACCTTGCCAAAACACCCCACATTCCCCAGGGACCAAACACTGCCCACAATAGGCAGAGAGGGCCACTTCAGACAACTGAACTGAAAAGAGGCAAGAACACAACAGGGCACACATAGGAGTCACTTCATGAAGGTCCAGGTCCTGGGGAACAGGGGACACAGCACTACAGAGCACTTCAGGACCTCTTCTTCATAAGGGCATTACCTTCAAGAGCAGGAGACATACTGACTTTCCTAACAGAAAGAGACACAAAGAGTTAGACAAAATGAGGAGACAGAAAAATGTATCCCAAACCACAGCAAGAAACCTAAGTGAAATGACCATAAGATACCTGATAGAGAATTTAAAATGATGATCATAAGGACTTGAGTAAAGAGTGGAGGACATCAACGAGACCCTAAATAAAGAGATAAAAAAGAACCAGAGATGAAGACCTCAATAAATGAAATTAAATATATACTTGATGGAATAAGTAGTGGGCTAGATAAAACAGAATGAATTAATGACTTAGAAGGCAGAGTAATAGAAAGTAACCAAGCTGAATAAATGAAAGGGAAAAATTATGCAAATTGAGAATAGTCTTAGGGAACTCAGTGACTCCATCAAAAGTATAATAACATTTATGTTATAAGATCCCAGAAGAAGAGAGAGAAAAAAGGGGGCAGAAAGTTTATTTGAAGAAATAATAGCTGAAAACTTCTCTAATCTGGGGAAAGGAACTGAAATCTAGATCTAGGAGGCAGAGATGCCCTGACCCCCAACACTGCCATCAACCAAGGAGGTCCACACCAGGACACATAGTAATTAAAATGGCAAAGAGTAGTTATAAAGAAAAAAATAATCTTAAAAACTGCAAGAGAGAGAAGATGACAGTTACATACGAGGGAAACACCAAAGGCTATGAGTGGATTTTTCAGCAGAAACTTTGCAGGCCAGAGGTGGCATGTTATACTCAAAGTACTGAATAGAAAAACCTGCAGCCAAGAATACTCTACCCATCAAAGCTACCATTCAGAATAGAAGGAGGGATTTTTTTTTTCAGACAAACAAAAATTAAAGGAGTTGATGACCACTAAACCAGCCCTCCAAGAAATACAAAAGTGGACTCTGGGTAGAAAGGAAAGACCATAAATGAGAGTATGAAAAATAAGTGTATCTGTAAAAATCAGTCAAAGGATTAACAAAATAAAAAGATGCAAAAATATGACACAATACACCTAAAACATAGGGGAGGGGGAGAGGAGTAAAGAACGGGTTCAAACTTGAGTGATCATCAACGTAATGCAGACTGGTATACAGAGAATATGTTACACAAACCTAATGGTAACTACAAATAAAACACCAGTAATATATAAGAATAAAAAGAATTTAAGTATATCATTAAAAAAAAAAAACAGCAAACCATGAAAGACAGTAAGAGAAGGATCAGAGAAAAGCTATAGAAATGACCACAAAACAGGTAACAAAATAGCAATTAGTATGTACCTATCAATAATTACTTTGAATGTAAATGAACTAAATGCTCCAAAAGACATAGGGTGACAGAGCAGATTAAAAGGAAAAAAAGAAAAAACAAGATCCAGGGTGCCTGTATGACACAGTCAGTTGAGTGTCTGACTCTTGGTTTCAACTCAGGTTGTAATCTTGGGGTTGTGGGGCCAAGCCTTTATTGGGCTCTGCACTCAGTGCAGAGTCTGCTGGAAATTGTTTCTCTCTCCCTCTCCCTCTGCTCCTTCCCTGCTCATGTATGCTATCTCTCTCTCTCTCTCTTCACAATAAATAAATAAAATCTTTTAAAAAAAACAAAAAACCCCACAAGATCCATTTATATGCTGCCTATAAGGGATTCATTTCAGACCTAAACGCAACTGCAGATTGAAAGTGAGGGGATGGGGAAATATTTATCATGCAAATGGGTGTCAAAAGAAAGCCAAAATAGCCACACTTACATTGGACAAACTAGACTTTATTTTATTTTTTTAAATAATAACTTTATTTTTTATTGGTGTTCAATTTGCCAACATACAGAATCACACCCAGTGCAAACTAGACTTTAAAACAAAGACTGTGGGCAGCCTGGGTGGCTCAGCGGTTTGGCGCCTGCCTTTGACCCAGGGTGTGATCCTGGAGACCTGGGATCAAGTCCCACATCGGGCTCCCTGCATGGAGCCTGCTTCTCCCTATGCCTGTGTTTCTGCTTCTCTCTCTCTCTCTGTGTCTCTCATGAATGAATAAATAAAAATCTTTTTTTTTGTATTTGTTTTTAACATATTGAGATCAGGCCCACTTTTTTTTTATAAATTTATTTTTTATTGGTGTTCAATTTGCCAACATATAGAATAACACCCGTTATTCTCATCCCGTCAAGTGCCCACCTCAGTGCCCGTGAATAAATAAAAATCTTTAAAAAAATAAAAAATAAAACAAAGACTGTAATGAGAGACAAAAAAGGATACTATGTAATAACAAAGGGGACAATCCAACAAGAAGATATAACAATTATAAATATTTATGCATCCAACATAACAGCACTCAAATACATAAAAACAGTTCATAAGAAACATAAAGGAACTAATTGGTAGTAATATACTAATAGTAGGGGGCTTTAACACCCTTTTTACATCAATGTACAGATCATTCAAACAGAAAGTCAACAGGGATTGAATGACACATTGCATCAGATGGATTTAACAGATATATTCAGAACATTTCATTCTAAAACAGAATATACATACTTTTCAAGTGCACATAAAACATTCCTTAGAATAGAACACATATTAGGCCACAAGTTCACCAAATGAAAAAGATTGAGTCATACCATGCATCTTTTCTGACCATAATGCTATAAAACTAGAAATCAACCACAAGAAAAAAATTGGAAAGACCACAAATACACGGAGGTTAAACAATATGCTATTAAATAATGAATGGGTCAACCAAGAAATCAAAGAATACAATTAAACCACAAAAACAATTAAAATGAAAACACAGTGATCCAAAATCTTTGGGATGAAGCTCAAGTCTTTCTAAGAGGAAAATTTATATTGTTACAGGCCTCCCTCAAGAAGCAAGAAAAATCTCAAACAACCTAACCCTATACCTAAAGGAGCTAGAAAAAGAATAACAAAACCCCAAATCAGCAGAAGGAAAAATATATTAAAGATTAGCACAGAAATAAATGAAATAGAAACTAAAAAATTAACAGATCAATGAAACCAGGAGATGATTCTTCAAAAAAAAAAAAATCAACAAGATTGATAAACCTATAGCAAGATTCATCAAGAAAAAAAAGAGGGCTCAAATAAACAAACTCACAAACGAGAGAGTAGAAGTAATAACCAATCCTGCAGAATTACAAAGAATTATAAGAGAATATTATGAAAAATTATATGCCAACAAATTGTACAACCTAGAAGAAATCGATAAATCCCTAAAAACATATATCCCACAAAAACTGAAACAGGAAAAAATAGAAAACTGGAACAGACTAACTACTAGCAAGGAAATTGAATTAGTAATTTAAAAAACTCCCAACAATTTCCAGAAACTGATGGCTTTACAGGTGAATTCTAGAAGGATGCTGCCCTCTTGACACTTATTTACCATAGTACTGGAAGTCCTACCCATGGCAATTAGACAAGAAAAATGAATAAAAGGCATCCAAAATGATATGGGAAAAGGAAAATTTGCACTATTTGCAGAGAGAAAACCTGAAATACTCCACCAAAATAATTACTAGAATTATCAGAACTAATCGATGAATTCAGTAAAGTCTTAGGAGACAAAAATCAATGTACAGAAATCTGTTGCATTTCTGTATACTAAATAATGAAGCTACAGAAAGAAAAATTAAGAAAAAGATCCATTTACAATTGCATCAAAAATAATAAAACATCCAGAAATAAACTTAATCAATGAGGTGAAAGATCTACAAAAATTGATGAGATGAAAACTACAAAAATTGATGAAGATGGCACAAAGAAATGGAATGGCATTCAATGCTCATGAATTGGACAAACAATATTTTAGCAAACATTGTCAAAATGTCCCTACTACTCAAAGCAATCTATAGATTTAATGCAATCCCTTCAGTAAAATAGCAGAATTTTTCACAGAACTAGAACAAACAATCCTAAAATTTGTATGGAGCCAAAGAAGACCCTGAATAGCCAAAGTAATCCTGAAAAAGAAAAAGCAAATCTGGGTGTATCACAATTCCAGACTTCAAGTTCAATTACAAAGCTATAGTAAAAATAGATACATAGATCAGAACAGAACAGAAAACTCAGAAATAAACCCACAACTATATGATCAATTAATCTTTGACAAAGCAGAAAAGAATATGCAATGGGCTGGGATAACTGGTCAGCTACATACAGAAGGATGAATCTGGACCATTTTTTTACACTACACGCAAAAACAAATTCAAAATGGATGAAAGACCTAAATGTGAGACTTGAAACCATAAAAATCCTAGAAGAAAACAGAGGCAGTCATTTCTCTGACATCAGCCATAGCAGCATCTTTCTAGATATGTCTTCTGAGGCAAGGGAAATAAAAGCAAAAATAAACTATTGGGACTATATGAAAACAGAAAACTTCTGTACAGCCAAGGAAACAATAAAACTAAAAGGCAACCTATGGAATGGGAGAAGATATTTGCAAATGACATATCTGATAAAGAGTTAGTACCCCAAATCTATAAAGAACCAATACAGCAAAAAGCCCAGAAAACAATTACAAGATGGGCAGAAGACATGAACATACATTTTTCCAAAGAAGACATACAGATGGCCAACAGGTACATGAAAAGATGCTCAACATCACTCATCATCGGGGAAATGCAAAAAGCCACAATGAGACAGCACCTCACACCTGTCAGAATGGCTAAAAGAAAAAATAGAAAACACAAAAAGTGTTGGTGAGGATGTGGAGGAAGGGGAACCCTCACACACCGTTGGCAGGAGTGCAAGCTGGAACAGCCACTGTGAAAGACAGTATGGAGGGAGATTCCTCCAAAAGTTAAAAATAGAGCTAACCTACAGTCCAGCAATCACACTACTGGGTATTTACCCAGAAAATACAAACACACTAATTCAAAGGGATATATGCACCCTGTGTTTATTGCAGCATTATTTACAATAGCCAAGTTATGGAAGCAGCCCAAGTGTCCATAGATAGGTGAATTGATAAAGATGTGGTATATATATGTATATCATACAATGGAATATTATTCAGCCATAAAATGAATGAAATCTTGCCATTTGCAACAACCCGGATGGAACTAGATAGTATAATGGTAAGTGAAATAAGCCAGAGAAAGGCAAATATATTATTTCACTCATGTGGTATTTAAGAAACAAATGAACACAGGAAAAAAAAAAAAAAAACAAGACAAATCAAGAAACAAGATTTGTCTTAACTATAGAGAGCAGATGGTTACCTGAGAGGAGGTGGGTGGGGGAATGGGGGAAATAAGTAAAGGGGATTAAGGGTACACCTATCTTGATGAGCGCTGAGTAATATGTAGAACTGCTGAATCCCTATGTTCTATACCTGAACTGCTGAATCCCTATGTTCTATACCTGTCTGTCAACTATACTGGAGTTGAATAAAAAGCAAACCCAAACCAGATGAATAAATCGATGGAACAAAATAGCATTCCCAGAAATAAGCCCGTGCATGTACAATCAATTAATTTACAAATGAGCCAGGAATATACCATGGGGAATGGACAGTCTCTCCAACAAATGGTGCTGGGGAAACTGGACCACTCTTATAAAATACACAAAAATCAACTCATAAGTGGATTAAAGACTTGAGCATAAGACCTGAAGTCATAAAATTGCAAGAGGAAAACGAAGACAGTAAGTTCCTTGGGCAGGGGAGGAGGGGATGTGTTGACACCAAAAGCAAAAGTAACAAAAGCAAATATAAACAATTGGAACTACTCCAAAATAAAAAGCTTCTGCACAGCAAAGGAAACAGCCAAGTAAAAAGGCAACGTATTGGATGGAAGAAAAATATCTGCAAATCATAGATCTGACAAGGGGTTAATATCCAAAATGCATAAAGAGCTCCTATAATTCAATTACAAACAAACAAGCTGATTAAAAACTGGGCAGAGGCTCTGAATAGTCCTTTTTCCAGTGACGACATACAGGTACATGAAAAGGTTCTTGACGTCATTAGCCATCAGGGAAACACAAATCAAAACCCCTATGTGATACCACTTCAAGCCTGTTAAAATAAGTGTTATTAAAGACAGGAAAACACAAGCATTGGTGCAGATGTGGAGAAAGGGAACCCTGTGCGCTGTTGGATCAGTCACTCTGGAAAACAGTACGGAGGTTCCTCAAAACATAAAAAATAGATTTACCGTATGATCCAGCAATTCCATTTCTGGGCATTTATACAAAGGACGTGAAAACCCTAACTCATGATGGGGTATTTTCTTCCAATATAAGGCGGTTCCATCTACATGGGTAACCTGGGTTAGCACTTGCTACATCAGCACTTGTCGCTTCACCTGGCACACCTACATTTGGGAGGTGGGTTCTTTCCTGAAACCGTATCAACCAACCTCTGCTGGGTTTTCTTCTGCAGCGTCCTCACGTCCAGCCTTCGTGGAGTTGAAGAGAGTTCAGGCCTTGCTCTGGATGAGGCTTTGGCTTACGGGAATATTGTGGCTGGTTTGCTTTTCCATCTAGACCTCTGCAACCTTATTATCAACAATAAAGGCTGTTTGCTTTCTTATCATGTGTGTGTTTGCTGGGGTAGCACTTTCAGTTTCCTTCAAGAACTTTTCCTCTGCATTCACAACTTGGCTAATTGTTTTGTACAAGAGGCCTAGGTGTTTTGGTTTTTTAAAATTCATTTTATTTGAGAGCTTGAGCACAAGTGGGGGCGTGTGTGCAGAGGGAGAGACAGACTTCCTGCTGAGCTAGGAGCCCCCAGGACCCTAAGATCATGGCCTGAGCTGAAAGCAGACCCTAAACCTACTCAGCCACCGGGGCACCCCTAGCTTTTGATTTAAAGTGAGATGTGGGGGACTCTTCCTTTCACTTGTACACATAGAGGCCATTATAGGGTTATTGATTGGCCTGATTTCAATATTATTGTATCTCAGGGAATAGAGAGGCCTGAGGAGAGGGAGAGTGATGAACACACACATTTATCAAGTAAGTTTGAGGTCTTAGGTGGCTGTGGTTTATGGCGCACCCAAACAATTAGAACGGTAACATCAAAGATTATTGATCACAGGTCACACCATTACTAACACTGGAAATGATGTGAAATGCTGCAAAAATTACCAAGGAGGACGCCAAGACACAAAGTGAGCAAATGCTCTTGGAAAAATGGCACCGATAGGCTTGATTAAGGCACAAATCTTCAATTTGTTAAGAAAAAAAAAATCTGCAAAGTGCAATAAAGTGAAATGCAATAAAAGAGAATTAATGCAGAAACATTTTTACTATTTAGACATTTTCAGAACTTTATTGCAACTTGGTGGAAAATGAACTTAGATCCTATAGATTACAAGTTCCAGACTTAAAGTCTCAACAGCAGAACAGAACAAAAAAAAGAGTATGTTCTGGCTTTTGGTGGAGAAATACATCCTGACTATCTGAGAGTGAGGAAACACTCTCGGAGTATGTATTTCTGAATATATAAGAACTTAAAACTCTTCTGAATATTGAGATCAAACAACGGAATGGAGAAAACCTTACCAAATAAGCTAATTAGGAAATATCTGCTCTCTCATGTTTGAGAAATACACACATGTCTATATATAGACATAAATACATTTATAAATATGTGGTTTATAAAAATATAGGGTGTATACAAACGTACATTCTATACTGAGATCCAGATGAAACTTTGTCAAGGAAGAAAAATCAAAGAAAATACGAAGGTAGGACACCAGCATTGTCATAGGAAAAAATAACACCCCACAGCAACCAGATTTTTAAAATGTGCATTTAATACAGAATGCAAGAAACTTGCAAGAAAAATGCAAGAGCCTCATTTTGGTCAACAAGTGGCAATGAGGGTGCGAACCCACACTGCTAAGCGGCTTGAAGTGTCATTTCAGGCCTGGGGTTGGGACTCCCCAGGCACTTTGGTCAGAGGGAGTTCAAACTCCCGCTGGATGCAGTGCCCGCGGTCTAGACCGGAGGAAAAGATCCGAGTCGTCCAGGGGAGGGAGGTCAATCCTTCTGCGCCCTACTGGTCCTCAGGTATATCCGCCCCAGGTAAATCCCGCTGATGCCCCTTAGGGCAGCGCAAACTAACTTCTGCGTGGAGTCTCCGGGTCAGGGCGGCCCGAGAAACCCGGTGACCAGGCCACCAGCAACTTCGACAGACTTCAGCCTTCCAAGCCGGGCGACCGGCTTTTCAAAAGCAAAACAGGCTACACCTCACTTACTCGGTGGCTCCCCCGCCCCGCCCAGCCCCGGACTTAATCGGAAGGCGGTGCTTCAGTCCCGGGGCGGGCCTCGGGGGGGGAGGGAGCGCCGGCTCCGCCCGACACAGGGGACCCGGGGGAAGGGGGCGGGGAGCTCGAGCACCACGGGACCCCGCCTGTCCGTGCACCGCGCCCAGCAGCTCCGCGGCGACCCCCCCCCCCCACCCCCGGCCCAGCCCGGGGCTGCAGCGGGACCCCGCCTGTCCGTGCACCGCGCCCAGCAGCTCCGCGGCGACCGCCCCCCCCACCCCCGGCCCGGCCCGGAGCTGCAGCGGGACCCCGCCTGGCCGTGCTCCGCGGCGCCCCCCCACCCCCAGCCCGGGGCTGCAGCGGGACCCCGCCTGGCCGTGCACCGCGCCCAGCAGCTCCGCGGCGACCCCCCCACCCCCACCCCCGGCCCGGCCCGGAGCTGCAGCGGGACCCCGCCTGGCCGTGCTCCGCGGCGCCCCCCCACCCCCAGCCCGGGGCTGCAGCGGGACCCCGCCTGTCCGTGCACCGCGCCGGCGCCCTCCCGCCCCCACCCTCCAGCCCACAGCGCCCGGCCGGGTCGGGAGCTCCAACGTGGCTCGCAGTGCGCACGGCTCCGGGCCCCGGCGCGGCGGAACTACAACTCCCGGGTGCCCTCGGGCGCCCGCCCCGCCCCCCGCCCGCGGAGCCCCGCCCAGGTCGCGGGCGCCCGAGTCTCGGGGTGTGCGGGCGCGCGGCAGCAGCGGGAGGGCGGCATGGAGCCCCGCACCGCGGACGGCTGTTTCCTGGGCGACGTGGGTAGGTGCGGGCGCGGGGGGCGCGGGGGCGCCGGGAGCGGGGGGGGGTGGTGGCGGGAGCGGGGGCCGCGCTGCCCCCGGGCGGGCAGGTGCGTCTGAGGACACGCGCGCGGCCGCGGGGACGCGCTGCCCCAGGGCGCGGGCGGGGGCGTCGGGGCGGGCGGAGGTCGGGGACCCGCCGGGTGCCCGCGAGCATCTCGGGCTCCCAGCCCCCGGCCGGCGCGTTGCAGGGCTCGTCGCGGTGGTGGCGCGCCAGGCGCGGGACATCCCAGCCGCAGACGCACCTGCGCACCAAGCACCTTGGGGAGGGCCGGGCAGGTCGCGGCCAGGCTCAGCGCCCAGAGGTGCTCGGTGAGGGAGCCGCAACGTCTTCCAGCGGCCTGCGGGGTCGGAGCGCACCGTCACTAGCATCCTACAGGTACACCCGGCCAGGACCCAAGGCATGCGCTCCGGGAGGAGGGGGTGCCCTTGTGACAGGTCACCCTGTGTGTTTAAGAAAAAAAAAAAAAAAAAGTCCATCTAGGTTCTTCCCTGCATCTTGCTTCTAATATTCTGGCTACGGAAGAATAAAATAAATTCGAGGGCAAAGGGACATTCTCTGGGGGAAGCAAACATCCCTGCCCATGAACTAATACTACAGACGACACGTGCCCAGAACGCACTTTGAAAACCTGGAAGAAAAAAAAAAAATCTAAAGTACTTTTACACTGGTTAAAAACAGCAGTGCCAATAACGCTGAGGAGTCTTAGGAGTACGTTTGGTCTGAGAGGGATTACTGTCTTAGCAAGGCAGGTATTTGAGTTGATCTTGCAAAACAGCCACCGTCAACAAGATCAAAGGCGTTGAATAAGTGTCTGGTGTTAGCTGGCCTTCCACCCTGGGCACGCACAAGACTTGGACCTCAGCACGATCTGCGTTTGGTTCAGTTAAATAAGTGATGAACAGCTAACCAGGGTGGCCTAGGCACAGTTTCCTTATTTTTGTTCACACACAATGCTTAATAACACAGCATTTACTTCTGAGCGTTTTTGTTTTCGCCTGGTTTAGGGAATCTTGAAGAGAAAAGCACGCTCCATCAATGGATTTACAGCTTCTGAGGCTCGTGGATGTTTTTGACACTCATTCTTTTATTTCCTCTAAAAAAATATGTCCCGATGCTTTTCAACACTAATGAATCCGCTGAATGTATTGAACCTGGAAGCCTGCTATCCCAGCAGAAGCAGAGGCCCACTGTAGGAACTGGTAACCCATTTTAACATTCAGATCTGAAAGTCTAGATGCATGGTATATTTCAAAGCATTAGATTTTCCATTTTTTCAATAGAACACCTCACAGAGGTAAAGAGTGTGCTTATTAAGGCCATATTGTAAGGCTCTGCAGACAATTTAGGGCAAGTCACCTCCTAAGTGAATCCAGAATTCGTAACTCAGCAAATGTAATACAGGTTGTAGCGGACCCAAGGTAAGTGCCCATTTGCACAGTTGAAAACGTGATCCCACATTTAGGATCTGGACCCAAGAGTTGTACCTGAGAGGCTAGCAGAAGACGACAAAGGGTACCTTGAGGACTAGGGTGCTCTAAGCCAGGTGAGCCAGTTTTCTTCAGTCATCCTTGGCCAGGAACTCCAAACACAGCCCACTACTGTCTGGGGTATTCAGAGGGTGAGATGGAAAGAGAAAGGAGAGTGTTTCTGGGACCACCGTAAGAGCCTGGAGCTGCTAGGTTATATGCCAGCACTAGCCGCGAACCCTGGGGCAGCTATGGACAGTCCTTATTGAGTTCATGCAACTAGAAAGAAGCAAGGCTGAGGTTTAAACCCAGGTGGATTTTTTTCTGGGTTGCTTGTTTGACGCTAAAAGGCTCACGCCCTTCCCATAAAATACATTAATCTCTAATCAGTTGGTAAGGTTGAGTGTTTTCTCTGAGCAGTTAAGTCTCAAGAGTGGGCTTAAAATATTCAGTAAACTGTGTTGGAAACATTCGCGTGCTCACCTAGGCTTTGTTGTTCACTTATGAACACAGGAAGAGTAGATTTAGCATAATTCTTAAGGGCCTTAGGATTTTTGAAATGTTCAGTGACCATTGGCTTCAACTTAAAGTCTCCAGCTTAACAGCTCACGAGAGAGCCTGTCTGTCCCCTGAAGCCAGGCTTTGACTTCTCTCTAGCTGTGAAAGTCCTAGATGGCATCTTCTTCCCATAGAAGGCTGTTTCATCCACACTGATAATGTTTGGTGTAGCCACCATTAATTTTCTTAGCTAGATCTTCTGGACCGCCTGCTGCTTCCCCTTGCACCTTTGTTTTGGAGGTGGCTCCTTTCCTTAAACCTCACAATCCAACCTCTGCTGGCTTCCAGTTTTTCTTCTACAGCTTCCTCACCTTTCATGGAATGGAAGAGAGTTAGGGCCTTACCCTAGATCGGGCTTTGGCTTAAGGCAGTGTTGTGGCTGGTTTGATCTTCTCTCCAGACCACCTAAACTTTCTCCATATCAGCAGTAAGGCTGTTTCATCTTATGAATGTGTTCACTGGAGTAGCACTTTTAATTTCCTTCAGGAACTTTCTTTGCATTCACAACTTGGCTGTTTGGTGCAAGAGGCCTAGCTTTCAGCTGGTGTTAGCTTTCCACATGCCTTCCTTTCCGAGCTTAATCATTTCTAGTTTTTTTTTTTTTTTTTTTTTTAAAGATTTTAGAGTGAATCTATGTGAGTGGAGGAGGCTGCAGAAGGGTAGGTGAGAAGGAGAGAGAATCTCAAGCAGACTTGGTGCTGAGCAGGGAGCCTGCAGTGGGGCTGATCTCACAACTCTGAGGTCGTGACCTTCACTGGTATCAAGAGTCGGATGCTGAACTGACTGAGCCACCCAGGCGCCCCTCATTTCTAGTTTTTTTTTTTTTTTTAATTTTTATTTATTTATGATAGTCACACAGAGAGAGAGAGGCAGAGACACAGGCAGAGGGAGAAGCAGGCTCCATGCACCGGGAGCCTGACATGGGATTCGATCCCGGGTCTCCAGGATCGCACCCTGGGCCAAAGGCAGGCGCCAAACCGCTGCGCCACCCAGGGATCCCTTTTTGGTATTTTTTTATTGGAGTTCGATTTGCCAACATATGGTGTAACACCCAGTGCTCATCCCATCAGGTGCCCCCCCTCAGTGCCCGTCACCCAGTTACCCCGACCCCTCGCCCACCTCCCCTTCCACTGCCCCTTGTTCGTTTCCCAGAGTTTCATTTCTAGCTTTTGATTTGAAGTGAGAGATTGGGGGGGGGGGGGACTCTTCCTTTCGCTTGAACACATAGAGGCCATCATGGGGCTATTAACTGGTCTTAATTTCAATGTTGTGGGCTTAGGGAATGGGGAGGCCCGAAGAGAGGGAGACTGGGTAACAGCGGGTTGGTGAAATCAGAACACACACATTTGCCGATTCAGTTCACCATCTTATGTGGGTGTAGTTTGTGGCACCTGCAGACGGAGACCATCTGAGGTGATTGATCGATCACTGGAACAGATGTAATAGTTGGGAATATTGCAAGAATTACCAAAGCATGACAGACACAAAGTGAAGCAAACACTGTTGGAAAAATTGCAACACAGAATTGCCACAGGCCTTCAACTCGTAAAAAAAAAAAAAAAAAAAAAAAAAAAAAAAAAAAAAAAAAAAAAGGCAAAAAACCCCAAAAAACAAATTATCTGCAAAGTGTAAGACATCGAAGGCTCCCTGGCCTTCCTGAGCTGCCTCTCCCTTTTTGCTGCAAGATTCAGGGCCTCACACCCTGTTTTCCTCTTTGTAGGGTTGCAACCCTTCACACTACTCCATTGGGTTTTCCTTCTTTCGGACCAAATTTACAGTGAAGGCCACTGTTCACTAACCCCCAAGACAGGCATGCCAGGGACAGGTGATTACTACTGGGGAAGCAAGTCCCCTTCCTTTTTTTTTTTTTTTTTTTTTTTGCAAGTCCCCTTCCCAAGGCAGTATATAGAAAGCCCCACAAGCTCGGCTCTTATATTTTGTGAGAATTGAATCTTCCTGAGTTTCAGCTCTCCTTTTGCCTCTACCCCTCCCTCCCACCCCACATATGATCAGGTCCCTGTTTACTAAGAGCCACCATTTGGCGAGCACTTTGTGCCAGGCCTCACACTAAGTGCTTTTGCTTACTTTAGCTCACTTTACAGTTTATTCAGTGGTGGATTATGAAAATTATCAACAACCCGATTTGTAGGTGAAGAAACACTCGGGGCGGGGGGGGCAAAGTCCTGCAGAAGCTAATGAGTGGCCAAGTTTCAGATGCAGCAGCAGAGAGCTCTCGGCCCCCGTACTTTCCTGCCCCACGGTGGAGGCACTGGGCCAGCTTCGTAGACGGCCATCAGCACGTAAATGAGGAAGTTCTCCCTTGGCGGAGGAGAGCAAGTCACCCCACTTGGGGTCTGTAGGAGTGCTCCGGCAAGATTTGTGGATGGACTGGTGGGTTAGGTGGTTTTCTAGGGGAATGTAATAAGACGTGTAATGTGATAAAAGACAAGTGCTATTATGAAGAGGAATGGGATCTTGCCTTTGAAGTAGGGGGCGTGATAATAAGGGTGGGTCAGTATTAACCCAGCATTGCCATTTAGGACTTTTTTTTTTTAAGCCTAGTGCCTGGAAGATGCCACTGTATCTTAGGTAATGGACACTGAGAAAACATAGCTGTAGTGTGTGCATTCAGGTAGGTCAGTCTCGGGCTAGTTTGTGTGCTTTTGTCTCCATTTGACCCAGACAAGAACCCTCCTCACATAGTAGGGGGCCCAACCGGAAGCTGGGCACCAGGCCCCACGTGACCTTGGGCTCACTACATTCAAGGCTTTGGTGCTCAGCCCCGCCGTTCTTGTAGGCTCCAAGCTCAGGCAGGTGGCTGGAGGGCTAAGCAATTCTGTGATCATGTCTAGGCAGTATCCAGGCGAAGCAGGGAGATGGTCTTCTCCTGGAAGTCCTTGGGACAGAGGGGAGTTTTGAAGCTGTGAAACCACTCACACGCTCGCCTTCCTTTCTTGGGAACTACAGTTGGGTCAGGTGTCCTGACAGGAGTGAGGATTACTGTGATTAACTTAGAGCACTCCTCTGGGCGTGGAACAGATGCTTCTGGGAACCGACCTATGTGGCCATTAGTCTGTTCTCCAGTGTGGCAGGTAGCAGGCAAACAGGTGATGACCACGGTCTGGTGGGAACACACAAGCAGGCGGGTGGGCCATGGGAGCACAGACAAGATGCTGACCCAGATAGGGGCAGAGGTGGGGCAAGTCCTCCTGGAGAGAGCCATCTTTGGATTGCAGTGTGGAAAGATACAACTAGAATTTATGTAGGGTGAGTGAGAAGAGGTAGGAATGGGGTGAGGAGTTTGAGGGGGAGAGGGGGCTTTATTCACAGGGAGAAGTACTGTCTCGGCCAGTGGCTCTCAAAGTGTGGTCCCCAGACCATCAGCATCACATGGGAACCTATTAGGGAATTCACATTCTCAGGACCAAGACCTGTTGACTCTGGATGCTGGGGTAGGGCTCAGCCATCTGTTCTCAGGCCCTCCCCCCGCTGTTGCTGCCCCGGCGTGAGTGCCACTGGTTAAAGGTATGGGGAGGCCAGAGCGCCACTTTTATGTACCTCATTTCTAGAGCTGAAGAGTGATGGGAAGCGGTGAGCTAGTGTGTGAGAGAGAATTTTACTTCCTATTGGGATCAGAGTAGTGCCTTTACTAATCACAAATTTGTTGAATGGGTCCTTTGAGGTTGATTGCAAAAAGTTATAGTCAATTTGAGATGAAGGAAAAGAAAGCCATTTACCAAACTCATGAGAGCTCTAAGTACTAAGAGAAAATCTATAGCTGTAAATGTCCGTATGAAGAAATAGCTCAAATGAACATCTTGCTTCAGATACCGCAAAAAGAAAACTAAAGCCAGAGAAAGCAGAAGGGAAGAAATAATATAGACAGGAAATCCATGAAATAGAGAATAGAAAAACAACATAGGAAAAAAAAAAAAAAACAAAACCAAAAGTTGGTTCTTTGGAAAGGTCAACAAAATTGACAAACCTTTAGGCTAAACTAATCAAGGAAGAAGATGCAAATTATGAAAAATCAAGAATGAAAGAGGGTCGTGACTCTGGTCCTTATAGAAAGGAGGACCACAAAGGGACGCTTTGAACAGTGGGGTCTCAGCCTGCCGGGGCTGCGGTGACAAGACGGCGCACACTGGGCAGCCTGTACCACGCACACTAGCTTTCTCACAGCTCTGGAGGCTGGAAAAGTCCAAGATCAGGGGGTCAGCAGGGTTGCTTTCTCCTGAGGCTTCTCCTCCCCTTAGCTTACAGATGGCCACCTTCTCACTGTGACCTCACGTGGGCTTGCCTCTGGTCACACACACTCCAGGTGTGTGTCCTGATCTTTTAAAGATTTTACACACGAGTGGGGTGAGGTGCAGAGGGAGCAGACTCCCCGCTGAGCAGGGAGCCTGACATGGGACTCGATCCCAGGTCCCTGAGATCATGACCTGAGCCCTAAGCAGACGCTTCACCCACTCAGCCACCCAGGGACCCCTGTGTTTTAATCTCTTATAAAGACCCCAGTTAGATGGGATTAGAGCCTACACCAATGGCCTTACCTAAATTACTTATGAAGAGGCACAGTCCCCAAATACAGCCACATTCTGAGGTTCTAGAGTTAGGGCTTCTGTTAGGAGTTTTGGGGGCACAGCTCAGTCCATAATAAGTTTTAGGCCAACGGATTAGATGATGTACATAAAGCAAACAAATTCCTATATACATACAAACCACCAATTGACTCAAAAAATAGGAACTCTGAGTAGACCTATAACAAAGAGATGGAATTAGTAATTAAAGTGTATAGCAGCAAAGGAAGCCCAGACCCAGAGGTCTTCACAGGTGAATTTGAGCCATCATTTAAAGATCAGATATCTGGGCGGCCCAGTGGTTGAGCATCTGCCTTTGGCTCAGGGTGTGATCCCAGAGTCCTGGGATCGAGTTCTGCATCGGGCTCCCCGCAGGGAGCCTGCTGCTCCCTCTGCCCATGTCTCTCCCTTTCTCTCTGTGTCTCTCAGGAATAAATAAAAATAAATAAAATCCTTAAAAAAAAATAAAGATTCCATACCAATTCTTTGTAAACCCTTCCAAAGATTAAAAGAATAATTTCCCAGCTCCTTCTAGGAAGCAGGTAGTATCTTGATGCTAAAACCAGACAAAAACATGAAGCATAAGACAAATAACTTAGGAATATAGACACAAAAGTCCTCAAAACACTAGCAAACTAAACATACCATGACCAAGAGGGTTTATCCTGGAAATGCATGGTTGGTTTAACACCTGGAAGTCCGTTAATGTAATATATTTCCACAGAATTAAGGAAAGCTGGCGCGATCATTGCAATGGACACAGAAGTGTCTAACAAAAACCCAGCACCACCTTGTGATTTTAAAAAAAAAAAAAACCTCAGCTAGAAAGGGAGGTGAGCTTCCCCCCCGCCCCCCCGACAAAGGCCACCTGTGGGAGACTCACAGCTGGAAGCATCGCTGAGGTTATGGTAGCCGAAACCGAGAGCCAGACGCCCAGCCAATGGAGCCATCCAGGCTCCCATCACCCTGGGGTTTTGAGGAGTGTCTGGACCAACTCCGTGAGCATATGTGGTGCCCCAGGCTTCAGAAAGGGTCCCCGGAAACCTATGACGTTCCCTTGGCCCGGAGGGCAGCGGCGTGGCCCCAGCACTGGGTCTGCCTTCTTTTCCAGGTTTCTGGGTGGAGCGCACCCCGGTGCACGAGGCCGCCCAGCGCGGCGAGGCCCTGCAGCTGCAGCGGCTGATCGAGAGCGGCGCCTGTGTCAACCAGGTCACCGTGGACTCCATCACGCCCCTGCACGCAGCCAGTCTGCAGGGCCAGGCGCAGTGTGTGCAGCTGCTGCTGGCTGCCGGGGCCCAGGTGGGTGCCATCTCGGGGTCCCCTGCACAGCGAGGACCAGCGTGGTTATGGCTCGGCTCCTGAGGGGCACTGGTGGCAGTTCTGGCGAGGGAGGGAAGGAGGGGCTGAGGGGGTGCCGTGCGCATCGGGCAGGCCGTGGGGGGTGCTGCTTGCATCCAGCAGCTAAGTGGGATGCTGGGAAACCAGCGCTCGGCCAGGGAGGGTGGGGGCGGTCACACAGAGCACAAGACTCTGGTGCCTTTTCCTTGGTGTAAGTGTGCCCGCCAGGGTGGACGTGGGGGCCCCAAGCAGTTCTGGCCGTGGGGAGCTGGCCTGACACCCGCAGCCCGAGGGCTCAGCTGGAACCAGTGTCCACCCGGGGCTGCACTGTCCACACTGCACCACCTACCCTCAAAGGCTTGCCCGGGACAGTGGCCCGGAAGAGCTGGAACATGCTTTCCTGCAGTCTGGGTGTATCTGGGGGCCGGGGCAGGTGGCAAGAGTGAAGCCGAGTTGACCCCGTCCCGAGAGAAGAGCTCCGCCCAGCCCCCTCCCGCAGCTTTCGGGCTAGCGGGCACTCCCAGCCCTGGCCCAGCCTGGCACCCCGGCACCTACTCTCAAACTGGTGCTTCTAAGAGCCTTTGCAAAGATGAATGTGGATCGGGGGAGAAAGCGCGTGGCGTGGGCTCCCCCTCCGTCCTGACGCTCGTTCCTTCCTCCCCACCAGGTGGATGCCCGCAACATCGACGGCAGCACACCCCTGTGTGATGCCTGCGCCTCTGGCAGCATCGAGTGTGTGAAGCTGTTGCTCTCCTACGGGGCCAAGGTCAACCCACCCCTGTACACGGCATCCCCGCTGCACGAGGCCTGCATGAGCGGTGAGTCCGTGCAAGCAAGCAGTGTAGACGGGAAGCCATGGGCCGGCTAAGGAGCGCTCCCTGTCTGCTTCTGGCTCTTGCTCACCTGCCGTGTGGTCCTCAGCTTTTCCTTCTGAAGATGCTTTTCACCCAGGAGTAGGGTGCCATGGTTTCTAGGATAGGATCTGTTTCTCAGCTGCGTCCTCCAGAGCCCTCAGATACTAAGTCCCTCTACCCTGCCGCGGTTCCCTCAGCCTTCACGGTCTTGTGCCCTGTGGGCCCCTGTTCTAGTTGGGAGAGGGGACCCAACATGTGCCCGAGGACAGGTGCTCTCGGGAGGAAGCGCTCATCCAGGAGGCTTGGAATAGGTGGGATTTCAACTGCCCCGCAAGAATGGGTAGGTTTCAGATGGTGGGAGGGTAAGAGGAAGGTCCTGCATGCACAGAGAAAGTGACCTGTCCAGGCTCGCTGGACCAGAAGTTCCCAGTGGAGGGGCAGCAGGTAAGGCCAGAAATTTAGGGCAAGACCGGCAGGTGGGAAATCTTTGAATGAGGGACTAAGGAGCTTGGATTCTACTCCTTAGAGCAAAGGTTGCAAGCTTGTGGTCAGTATTTTGATTGGCAGTCACCGTGCTGGTCCTGGTTGTGGGGGTGTGGGTGCATATGCTCTTCCCCGGCTCCCCTCAGGGCCTCTGCTCTCTGCTGCCTCCCACCCCACTTCCCAGGGAGGTCATCTTCTGTTACCCGGATCTAGTGCGGAGACCACGCCACCTCCATCCAGGTCAAATGCACATCGTACGATTCCAAGGACGCTTTATGAAATCCAGGACCCTATGTATGATCGTGTGGCTGATCCACACACTCCTCAGAATCCTTGGGTGGGTGATCCCCATGGCCTGAGGGTGGAGGCCACGGTCTTTGGGATGGCACGTAAGGGGCAGTGACCTGGGCCTTGCTCCGGGGAGCTCTCCTCGCCCTCTCCCACCCCTGGCCCCACAGAGACCCGCCTCCAGTCCCACCTGTAGCTGCTCAGTGCTCCTGCCCTTTCTCACCTGCGTCTCTGCATCGGTTCTTCTCTGCCTGAAATCCCACCTGTGCAGATGGAGGACTAGGACCGGAGTGATCTGCTGAGATGTTACACGCTCCACCCTGCTAATATACAGTCCTCTGGTGCTCTCTCTGGGCTGCTAAGTGTCTGGAAGTCTCTGGTCATTAGTTTGTCCTTCCTTGTGGAGGGCGGTAGGGACACCTTTGGAAATGTATGTCCTGCTCTTAGGCCAATAGCCGCGAGGGTGGAGGGGTGGGGCGAGGGGAGAGCTTTTCTTGTATCTGCTTAATTGCCGTAAGCTCAAAATAACCCTTAAGCTAAAGTAGCCTATTTGGGGGGTGGCGTAGTCTGCTTCTCTTGGATAGAGGGGTGCAAGGGGTGGTATGATGTGGAGAGGGGCTGGGGCCATTGCAGTGATGCTAAGTGGGATGGATTCATTTAGAAAGCTTTGGGCAAAGGATGGGCAGGATTCAGCATGAAGGAGAGGAGAGCACGGGGTCAAAACGGACTCAGGAGTGACGCCACCAATGGAGACGGGTTTGCTAGGAACAGGTGTCCCCGGGGAGGGGAAGGAGGACCATGGTCGAGACATTCCCAAGGGCACAGCCTGCGGAGGGCTGTAGGCAGGGGGTGGATTTCAGGGCTAGAGGTGGAAGCTTGGCAGCTTCCAATGACGAAGCACGATTAAGTGAGGAGGGAGGATGCAGCCCGGGACAGAATGAAGCTCCACTCAAACCGCGTTCAAGATGCCGGGGACAAGGGCAGGGGTCTAGGATAAGCTTAGGGAAGTTCATCCAGGAGCCTTGGACTCGGGCTGCCAGCAGCCTTACAAGATCCCCTCCAGGCTTGGCGTTCCTGACACAGCTTAGGAGACAACCCCGAGCGGGAGCACCTTCCTTCCTGCCCCAGAGCCGGAGCAGCAGGGAGCAGAGTCCGGCTCTTAGAGGTGGTGTCCCCAAACCTTTATGCTCTCCGCCAAGAGGGGCAGCTGTGCCACTCCCCGCCCCCCACCTCCAGGCAGGCTTGAACCCTGCAGGCTCAGAAGCGACAACCTTCTCTGGCTCCCTAGGGCCACATGGGATCGTCAACCGCCTTTAGTTGGGACGCAGCTCCGGCTCCCCTTTGGGCCTGGGGCTTACCTGTTCAGCTGCCACTCCTCTCAGGTCTTGTTCAGATGCACATGTTCATTCATGGTTCCCATCCTTTTCCGCTTGTTTTAAGGAAGTTCTGAATGTGTGAGGCTTCTGATTGACGTTGGGGCCAACCTGGAAGCACATGACTGCCACTTTGGGACCCCTCTTCATGTCGCCTGCGCCCGGGAGCACCTGGACTGCGTCAAAGTGCTGCTGAACGCAGGTGCGTTGGCATTTGCTGCTGTGCTGCTCAGGGCAGGTGCGTCGTGTTTATACCCATGCTGCCGAGCGCAGGCGTGTTGCCTTTATGCCCGAGCTGTTCAGGGCAGGTGTATTTATACCCGCTCTCCTCAATGCAGGTGTGTCCTGTTTCTACCTGCGCTTCTCAGTGCAGGTATATTGGTGTTCCTACCTGCCTGGCTCAATGCAGGTGTTTTGTTTACCTGCACTGTGTGCTGGCCATGAGCTGGGCGGTGGAATTGGACAGACCAGGTTCGAAGCTGGCTCTCCCACCTGCCAGCTGAGACCTCGGGCCTCCTTTCTATATCTACAAAAGTGGGGAAAATAAATCCTGTTTTGCAGGGTTGTTGGAAGGATTCATGATCACATTTTCGCAGGACCTGATGCTCAGTGAACACTAATCATTATTTTCAGTGGCCACGAGGACCATGCACAGCACCTGCGTAATTTCATTGGCATCCGAATCAGGAAGAGGTGGGGGTCCTTGGGAAAGGAGCCAGCAGCATTTGGAATCCAGGTGCTTGTCAGGTGTTCTGAAAAGGCTCAGGATAGGGAGGGTCCTAAGGCAGAAAACAAAACAAAACATAAAAGCAAAATAAAAAACAACCCAGTCCAGTGCAGGTTGGCTTCAGGACCTGTCTACCACAGAAGTTTTAAAATGGAGCCAAAGTGGGTGTTGGCAAGGAGCTTTCAACCCAATGTAAATATTTTGTTGGAAAATCTTAGCTCAGCAGTTCTGGGTGCAGCTCAGGATAAAAAATAAAACTGGCCGAGAATAGAAGGATGACGAGCTCGCTCCTGACCACGCTCGTTTGAGCGTCAGTTATATGTACTCTTATATTCGGAAGCCTCGTTCGCTTTCATAAGCCACTTTGATGTCTTTTCTGTGAAAGAGATTCCTTTTGTGTCCGGTTAGTCACTGGGGTAGTTTTATTTTGGGCGCAGCGATAAAACGTCTAGATGAGGAGCCATCGAAGGCCTTCCAGCCGGTCAGCGTTCCTGTCAGCCGGGGGTTATCTAGCTGCCCGACTGCTGAGCTTCTGAAATGGCAGTTTTCCAGCCACCAACTGTCCCCACAGTGCTGCTGTCCATGTGCTCCGACACCTCGTGCCCTTTTTTTTTTTTAAGTTCTCTGGTTGAAGCTGTTAGGGGAAAGGACCGAATCAGGGGCTTGCTTGAACCCCAACATCCTTTCTGCTTCGATTAGGATTTGTGGCACCCCACTGCAGGGCCGAGGGGACTTCTTGGTTCGGTGACTGGAAGGATTGGAAGGAGGCAGGTGTCAGGGTCCGTTTGCCCTGAGGGTTCAAGAGCATCGTCAAGCCATCACTGTCCCTGGGGTTTGTAGGTCTGGTGTCCACAGCGCTCGCTTGATCCTATGCCTGGTGCCCCTAACCTGCTTCAAGTGGCTGCATCAGGGTGGGGCTCACATCCAAACTCTTCTTTCCGAGGTTTTGGGTGTCTTCTCCGAAGAGGGGGAAACCACTTGTCCAGCTGTGTCCAGTACACTGAAGGGCCCCAGACTGGGTCCTGGGGTCAAACCTAATCCAGTCCCTTTGTCCAGGCTCGGCCACATCCGATTGGCTAGGTCCAGTTACTTGAACCAATTACTGGGGAGTTGGGGGTGGGCAGGGATTGTCCAACCAGGGCCCCTTCCCGGGGCTGGAGGCCAAGCCACCCCTTCCCCCCAGCCCTTCCCCATTGCCCCATTGCAAGCTCTGGGCTCAGGGGGGCAGGCTGGTCAGAGTGTGGGGGCCTTTCATACACCTGGGGGCTAGGATGAGGGATGACTCAAGTCCCCAGGGGAGGGCCCCTGCCCCTCTCTGCACCCTGCATCAGTGGTGACCCCACCACCAGGCCTCGGACAGCGCCTCCTTCCTAGATGACAGGGACTCTTGTCAAAGGAAACGTCTTGCACATACTGAAGAGTAGAGAGGAGGGCAGTGCCTGGGCTCAACGTGTGATTCTTCAGAGCTGGGGGTGTGCCGCAGACCCTGTGGGAAACCCGGGGAGCCCTGGAAAGCAGCCCCCCCAGCATGGGGCCCAGCTGGTGGCCCCCCTGGGTGGGCTTGGGGTGTCCCAGGCCCCGTGGGGGGCGGGGGAGGGGCTGGAGCAGGAAAGGTGGGGGGCAATCCCCCAAGGTCAGTGACTGTAGCAGTCGGAGGGTGTACAGTGCTGACTCTCAGCCTGGGTTCCCCAGGTGGTGGGGATGGGGTGGGGTGGCTGGGATGGGGTGGGGGGATCGTGCAGTGGGTGGGGAGGGGATGGGGGTAGGGTGGGGTCTGGCAAGGAGGCGGTGGGGGGCAGAGTGTGGGCAGGGGGTCCTGCAGTCGAGCAGGAGGGCAGGAGGGCAGGGTTCGGGCAGTGGGGGGAGGAGTGGGGGGGGGTCTTCCCACGGGGTGGCCCTTGTCGGCACATTGCGTCCACTTGGATCCTGTGATGCTTTGAAATCCAACTTTGACCCGTTTTTCTCTGAAGCATGAGGTTGAGAATTTTTAATGCCCAGATGCCTTCCTTCAGTTGTTTTGCTGGCTTCGTCTCTCCCCCTCCCCCGCCCTGCTCTCTTCACTCCCCCTCCCTCCTCTCCCCTCCCTCTCTCCTTCCCCCTCCCTCTCTCATCCCTCTTTCTGCGCCCCTGCCCCAGGTCAAGGCACATTATCATCCTCAGCCCCCACCTTCTCCCCTCTTCCTCTGTCCCCGTCCCCCCCAGCTCCCTGTTTTATTTATTTATTTTTAAAGATTTTATTTATCTATTCATTCATGAGAGACACACAGAGAGAGGCAGAGACCCAGGCAGAGGGAGAAGCAGGCTCCCTGCAGGGAGCCCCAGGTAGGACTTGATCCCAGGACTCCAGGGTCGCGCCCTGAGCTGAAGGCAGACGCTCAACCGCTGAGCCGCCCAGGTGTCCCCCCCCCCCCCAGCTCCCTGTTTTAATGTGCATATGTGCCCTTCATCTGTCTGCATTTTCTAAGATTCACCTGCCAGGTCAGGGCCTGTACTTTTAATTGACAGCCACGGTGTCACGTCACAGACTTTGCCCTGGTTGCTGGTTTTCCGCCCTGCCCTGTATTTTCAGGTCCCCCCCATGTACCCCTGTACCCCGTGTACTCAGGTCTGTGGCTCCCCCAGCTGCAGAGCTGCTAGGGCCCCTCCTGGTCTCCGTCTGGGTCACACCCAGTTCAGAGGAGCCAAGAGCATGTTTGGTACCCTGGGATGCCCCCTCCTGGGAAGAGTCACCTGCCTGTGTCTCCAGAAGCCCTAGTGAAGGGGGTGGAAGGGAGGTGTGAGCCTGAGAGCTGTTCCTACCCAGAGGTTTCCCCTTGAGGTGCCCGCTTCTCTCTTGCTAAATAGAGACAGTCCCTTTCCTTCCCACTTGGCAAGATTATTGCCACAATTAATGACCTTCGAGACCGCGACCTGCACCTTAGATTCTGTGCACGTTACGGTTTATTTCTCATCACCAGTGTGCGTCTAGCATTCACCCTCCCCTTCGTTCTATGACTGCGATGATAAGATTCTTGATTCATCGGGGCCGCTATGGGAAGAGCACCCCTGATGTGCTGGGGCCGTTAGATGGGGGAGGTCTTTTCTTTATTGCCTCTTAGTATTATTTTTGCAATGCACATCTGCTAAATTAAATACTTAGGTAATGGAGCCTTCTTCCTGAGGGATTTTTTTCCCCTGACCTGACTTGTGAGTTTTGGCTGCGGGCAGTGGAGAGAACTTTCCTGCGCTTGTGTTACCTTGTTGGGGTGCTCGCTGTGTTCTCAGGATCGGACAGTGACCCCCGTTATGGACACAGTTTTTATGTTATACTAGGGGATTGAAGCTATTTTAGGTCAGGGGCGCCTGGGGAGCTCCATGGGTTAAGCATCTGACTTTGGCTCAGATCATGTCCTGGGCTCAGCAGGGAGCCTGCTTGTCCCTTTCTCCCATCTTGGCTTTTGCTCTCTCTCAAATAAATCTTTAAAAAAAAAAAACAAAAAACAAAACTATTTTGAGTCACCTGGTGGCTTAGTGGTTAAGCATCTGCCTTCAGCTCAGGGCATGATCCTGGAGACTCGGGATCGAGTCCCACGTCGGGCTCCCTACCCGGAGCCTGCTTCTCCCTCTGCCTGTGTCTCTGCTTCTCTCTCTTCTGTGTCTCTCATGAATAAATAAATAAAATCTTAAAAATTTTTTTTTTAAAAATGAACTATTTTAAGTCAGAAAGCAGAATTTCCAAATATTTTTGAGCACTGGGACAGGAAATCTAATAGCCTTACACCCCTTATTTCTTCTAAACTTATCATTACGTGGAGATATGTTGTAATCTGATTTCTTTTAACCCCACTTTGCTGATATTTTAGGACTGTGATTTGAATCTACTTGGAGGGAAATAACTTCATTAATGCTGGAGTATTTGCTTGGCTTCTTTAAAAACCTTATCCCCTATCCCCTTTCTCTTATAACCTCCTTATCCATTAGGAGCAGACTTCAAAGAAGTTGGTATTTTCTTTAAAAAAAAAAAAAAATCCTGAGGGTCCAGGAGATCCAATTGCATAGAATTGGTGATGGCCATGAAGGACGTTTTACACAAATCCTATTTTTATCAAAATCTTAATTTTTTCATGCATCTTAAAATACTGTAATTAAATACTACTTCTTTGCCTCTTTCTGTCTGTTGTTATCCTGAAAACAGGTGGATAGCAGAGCTGAATTCACAAGTAAGACACCTCATCTCTTACCTAAACTGTGGATCTCCTACATATATATATGTGTGTGTGTGTATATATATATATACACACACACACACACACACACACACACACACACACACACAGGCAACATTCCCCAAATATGTAAAAAAGAAATAAATAAAAGAAATAAATAAAATCATATATATATATGAATTTTTATTTATTTATTCATGAGAGACATAGGCAGAAGCAGGCTCCCTGCAGGGGGCCCGATGCAGGACTCGATCCCAGGACCCCAAGATCACAACCTGAGCCGAAGGCAGACGCTCAATAACTGAGGCACTGAGATACCCAAGAATATTTATATTTAAGGACCACCCATTCATACCTGCAGCCCCTGCCTCGTGCCCATCATGAGCACGTGTGCAGGAACAGGCAGGAGAGCTTTAGTAGCTGAGCCTGAGTCCAGAGCCTCAGGACCCATGGGAACGCACTGTGTCGGGTCTTGGAACTGCCTCTTAACTCCCAGGGAAGTTTTTGGTTTTATTTTTCTCTTTTTTGGTTTTATTTTTCTCCTTTTTGGTTCTGTTTCCAGTTATATCACTTTCCTATAGCTACTTGTCTTTAGCTCTCTTGCCATAAGAAAAATAAGTGATTACTGCTTTGGGATCTTGAAAAAGATTTTGAAAAGGCTGTAGCAGTAACAGGACCTGCCCTGACTTTCTTTCCTGGATGGAGGATTGCTCTCGTAAACTGTGCTCAACGGGAACGTACCAGCCGATGCTTCTGGCGGCTGCAGGTCCTCTCCTTGGTGATACTTCTTCCCCATTCTGGACTCGCAGGGGCCAATGTGAACGCGGCGAAGCTTCACGAGACCGCCCTGCACCACGCAGCCAAGGTGAAGAACGTTGACCTCATTGAGATGCTCGTTGAGTTCGGAGGCAACATCTACGCCAGGGACAACCGGGGGAAGAAGCCATCCGACTACACCTGGAGCAGCAGCGCGCCTGCCAAGTGCCTGGAGTTCTACGAAAGTGAGGCCGCACTCTCCTTGTTGCTTGAATGTTGTTGGTGTGTTCAGAATGGCACGAGAGCTTGCAAGAAGCTCCGCTCCGACAGTCTGACCAATGACTCAAGGATCTCGAGTTCCCCTGAGCAACTCTGCCCCTTCAGGAGACAGGGGGCCAATGGTCTAGCTGAGGATGAGACTTCCTTGGGGACAAATTTTTAAATGAGTTTGCAAAGCCTTACAACCACAAGAGGCTTTCAGGTGCCTCTCGGTTGAAGGGAAAAAACCCGATTTATTCAAATTTTTGCCCGCCCTACCCAACCAAAATCCATATGACCTTAGAGGCAGATGCCATCTGTACCTGTCACACGTTTCCCGGCAGATATTTCTTTTCCTGCATCCCAAATAATTTGGGGTATGAAGTACCACGGGAAAATGAGTGTCTCCAGGATTTCTTTGTTTTTTTTTTCCCCTCTCTCAAAGGTTTTTGTATTTCATAAATCTTCATAAGTTGAGAATGCTGGGTTTGGTATATTTTGGTAAATTTATATTTTTATCAGGTAGGTATTTGCATCATACATGGGTTTTTAAAGAATCAAGTCATTGTAAAAGGCAGCCTTTGCTCCTGAGCTCAGCTGCCAGGGGTCCCCAGGGACCTCCCGTCATTGGCTGTGGTTTGCTCGCCCTCCCGAGCCATAGCTGCAGGCTTCATCGTTAGTCCTGAGGTCCTGAGCCTGGGCACTACGAGGTGCACCTGTGAGCTGCATGCTGCTGTTCTGTGGTGTCAGTCCCCCCACCTGGGTCGCCTTGTGCCATGTGGTGTGTGGTGGTGAGAGCAGGGCCTGTGGCCTGGAACCACAGGAGCTGCTGCTGGCACCTGCCCTCCACTAACCCTCGCCCTGTCCCCCATGTGTCTGGAGGTTTGAGAAATGAACGTGCTAGCCATAGATTAATTAGTCCCTTGCTGACAAATCTGTGCACGAAGTTATGATATTATGGAAAAGGAAAAAAAAAAAAACCCTTCTCCAAGTCCCACAGAATGAGATCCCAGTGGTCACCACCCAAATTCCATTTCCTGATCTTCCTTCCCCGGGTCCTGGCCATCCTGCCTGGTAGCCTTCCAGAGGGGGCCTGCAGGCCACCTGCCATTTCCAGGGAAAGGGAAGCGATTCTAGTTCCACCTGGGTGTTTATTAAGTCGAAGGATGTTATGCTACTTCCTTAAGCTGACCATGTGTGATTCCTGTTCTCTGTTTCCAGAAACACCTCTGAGCCTGTCGCAGCTCTGCAGGGTGAGCTTGAGGAAAGCCACTGGCGTCAGAGGACTGGAGAAAATCAGCAAGTTGAACATCCCTCCCCGGCTCATCGATTACCTTTCCTATAACTGAGCCGCAGGCCCCAGCTGGAGGTGGAGGGGCAGGTGCAGGGGGGACACTGTGCTGCCGGCCTCCCCGTGCCCAGCGGCCAGCCCAGGTTCAGCCGCTGCAGCTGCCCGACGACTAGAGATAGAATGACGTTCCCTGAGTCCCCGTCGGCTGTCCTGTCTTGTCTTCTCTGCAGACTCCTGGAGAATATTCCTGAGGCTTCGGGGAGGCCCAGCCTCAGCATCTGCGGGGCCGTGGCCCTGTGCTGGCTCTCCTGGAACTTCGCTCCTGTGTCCTCCTGTCACTGACCTGCTTTGCAGGGACTCTCAGGAAGGACTCCTCTGGGAGCACAGGGGAAGGCCAGGTGGGGCTGGGGGTCCAGGACCCTGCTGCCTGGGAGGTCGGGGCTCCTGGCACTGTCGCCGAGTCCATCAGCACTACGGTGGCTCGGGTGTCCGAAGGGACCCCCTGTGCTGCAGAGGTGGGCTCCTGACCATGTGGCCTGGGACAGCTGCTTTGGGAACATCCGACTACTTGGATGCTGCTTTTCTGGAGCTGTGGTTGGCCCATTCCAAGGCCCACCTGTGCCCATCACTCAGGGGGCTTTGCACGGGTCTGAGTTGGGGGAGGCTGAGGCTACTTGTTCCCCACACTAGCACAGTGTTTCTTAGGAGCTTTTCAGGCCTCTGCTCTTAAAAAGTACGTAGGGGACACTCTCTTTTAGAGCAAACATAGGCTGTAGCACGTAGGTTTTGTTAATGAGTCTGTCAAACAGGTAATGTGAAGGTGTATCCTCTTGGATGCTGGGGGTGGTTGTTTCCAACGTAAAGGACTGTCAGGATGCTCCGTAGGGACGATCGTTTACCTGTTTCTGCAGTTACCAGATTCTCTTCTTACCCTAAATTTTGCTCACTCCTCGAAGCTCTGCAACTGGTAGAAGAGGTTGCCAGTGCCCGGTATTAACCACCACCCGACGCGTGCGTTTTGCGGATACGTACGGAGCATCTGTTACGTTTCAGGAGTTGTCTGAGTGCTCTGAGCCGCGTAGGAACGAGACTCTTTGCCCAAGGCAGGGGAAGAAGCCGTTTAACAGCCCGTTCCTGTAGTAATAGAAACAATTAATCCTCACTCTCAGCCACGGGCATGTGCAGCAGTTCATCCAGGTTGCATTTGTGTTAGCCTCTGTATCCTAACTTAAAAACACAAACAGGAACCAGGCGGTTAAAACTAGAGGACTTTGGCATAGTTGGTTCAGGGCTGTTTGGCTTCCGAGGAAACGGGGAAGGCAGCGCCCGTGCCCGACGCTGGCAAACGTCCCCAGGTGCCCCCAGGGGAGCGTGCGGAGTAGAATGAGCCTGGATTGGGGAAGCCAACGGTGCTGCACGTCGGGGGGTGTCGCAGTTACTTGGTGGGGCCCTGGATCCGGGGAGAGTTCCACAGTGGCCGCCGCCACGGGCGTTTTCTGTCTCAGAAATGACATTGATGCCTTTGGCACAGTGGTGTCTGGCTGGGCGCTGGGAATGGGTCACTCCCATCCAGGACCGGCTGAGACCCAAGTTCGGGGTAAATGGGTGTTTTTGCCGTGTGCTGATGGTGATGGCGACAACAAAGTCCCTGGGCTCCGTCCACCCATGTTTTTTTTTTTTTTTTCGTTCATCCAGTTTGTTACAGAAACTGGCCCCGGGCCGTGAAGCTGCTGACGCTTCTTCCTCCCATGGAGCACTGAGTGCAGAGTCTCACGCTCACGGCTCGATGAAACTTGTCCGGTAGAGCCCGTCCTCAGGCTCCGCACAAGGCCCTTCTGTTGGGAGCAGAGACACTGATCATTGTGTTGGTGGGGGGGGGGGGGGTTGGGCTGTCATCTTCAAGGGATGGGGCCCGGCCCATGTCCCAGAGTCCCATCTCCCCACCTCTCTGTCCCCTCCTGATGTCGCTGCTGCCCTCGTGGACAGAGCTACTGCCCGAGGGACCAGATGTCCAAGACTTCGGGGACTCCCGTGGCTTTCCTCCCCACAGCCTTACTGCGATCTACCCTGAGTCCAAGTCGACCAGAGACCAATTTGCTCCTCTGAGCCCAGATCTTCCCAGCCGCCGGGGAGGGACATAAGGTCAGACTTGGATCGTTAAAAGGACATTGATTAAAAATAAATAAAAAAATAAAAATAAAAAATAAAAGGACATTGATGATCAACTCCCGAATCTTACCAATGAGAACAGGAGGCCCCGATAGCCTGTGGTTTGGGGAGGCTGAAGTTGGGTGATTAAAACATGCCTTGAAAAGTATAAAGTGCTCCCCAGACATAAAAGTTACATGGATACGCGTGTGTTGTGGGTTTGTGGATGTCTGCCGACGTTAGAGCTGTGTAAATGACTTCAGACTTTGGGACAGTTCCACTTATCTCAGGAGTCACAGGTGGGACGACCTCTCAGTTGACGTGTTAGAACTCACCCGGTAGGGCCGCCTAGGGGGGCGCAGCGGTTGAGCGTCTCCCTTCCGTTCAGGGTGTGACCCCGGGATCCTGGGATCGAGTCTGCATCGGGCTCCCCAGGGGAGCCCTCTTCTCCCTCTGCCTGTGTCTCTGCTTCTCTGCATCATTCATGCATAAATAATATCTTTAAAAAATAAGTAAATAAAGACGAAGAGATCCGTGTAGCTGTTAATAAAGTGGATTCTGTTTAAGAACGCCTTTCAGCCTCCCGTCGGCTCTGAGGTCCTGTTCTGGTTATGAGACCTTGTATTGTGCAAGAGGACCCGATGCTTCCCCCCCCCCCCACCATCCTCATTTTTGGGTCAAGGAAAGAGGCCGCAGCTACTTTCTTAGGTAAACTAGATTCTGAGAGTCCTGAGTGTGCTGGGTGGCCTCCGCGACCTGCCTGGCTCTTGTCCGAAGGGCAGCGTTGGGTAAAACCCCCTCCACCCGGTAGCCTTGCCTGTTCTGGGATGGCTCATCCCTAGGTAATTGTGAACCTTCTAGATGCGGCTCTGGGCAGAGCTCCCAGCCTCAAATCCTACCCTTGGGAGAGATGGGAGCCTGAGGAACTGGTTTAAGAAGACCCATCGTTGGGCTCTGGGCTGCTGTCTCCCCCCACAACAGGTCAGATGGGGAGGCACAGGGAAGAAGGGGTCTCCTAGCACCCTCCCTCTGCTGCCCCTCTCTGGGTCCCCCCCCCGCCCCATGCCAGGGAAGGAAGTGGAGTCTCCTCCTTCCCTCCCTCCCTTACTGACGCATGCACGCCCAGAAGTGCCGCCCGTGTGACCCATCCGTACTGCTGGATGAGTCTGCACAAAGCTTTCAAGTTGTTTGGGACAAAACAAATGCCTTTGCACGTCCATTCCCTCCCCGGGGTTGCTCCGCTCGAACCCGGGCATGCTTCCTTTCCAGTGTGTGTGTGGGGGGCAACCGCCCACCACCCTGACTTCTTAGCAGTTGAGTTCCTTTGTTCAAGAAAATGAGCGTGCAACTGGCTCTGCACACAGAGCTCGGCCGCTTGCTCATGTTGTGAGCGGCTGTGCTACGGACGTCAGGAGGGATCACGGCGGTGCGAGCAGGCTGGCTGCTCCCCCCGCCCCCCCCCCCCAGGCAGCTCTAGCATGTGCTGTTCTCCCTGTCATGGCCTGGAAAATACTTCCAGACCCTGGAGTCTTTGCTTTTTGTCTTCTCCCAGTGTTGGTACCACATGGCATTGACAGCTGAGCCCCACTTCGCTGGCGTGAACGCCTTGTGATCTCCGGAGATCTGAATGAAAATGTGTCTCAAGTTGGTCCAATCTAAACAAGGTGCCTCCTAAAAGCCCTGATGTCTCAAAACCATAAGTAAAGAGAGAGAAGACTCAACGATAAGTCTCCCGCCCCCCTCTGCACACACTTAACTTCTTTATGTCACTTTTTCCATTCCAGCAGCTGGCCTCCAGGTGTGTGTGTGCTTGTTTGGGCAGCGGACCTCAGAGCAGAGAGGTTGTGGCTGAACTCCGAGCTGGGGGTGCAGTGAGCTCGCTCTCTGCCTTCTGCGTGACCGGTAAAGAAAACTCGCTTGTTGTTAATCCAAATCCTGACACACGCTCTGCTGTGTTAGAGACAGTGCTAGATGGGACAAGAGGCAGGAACATCCAGTGGATCCACTGGATGATCCAGGAACATCAAACCTGGGTCCACTTTCCCCATCCATCCCTGCAGCCTGCCCACCCACCCGCCAGCCCACCCTCCCTCTATCCATCCATCCAGGACTCCTTCCCTCTCTCCATCCCTCCCTCTCTACTTTCCTCCATGCATCTATCCCTCCTCTCCACCTGCCTACCCATCCATCCAGCCATCCCTCCCTCCCTCCATGCATCCATCCATCCCTCCATTCCTCCCTCACTACTTCCCTCCATGCATCCCTCCCTCCCTCTCTCATCCCTCTCTCCATCCATGCATCCATCCATCCCTCCCTCTCCGTTTCCCTCCCTTCCTACTTCCCTCCATGCATCCATCCCCCCTCCTTCTTTACAACAACCCATCTACCCAGCGAACCAGCCATCCCTTCCTCCACCCATACCTTCACCCTTTTTTCCTTTTTGTTTATTAATTTAATTTAATTTTACTTTTTTTTAAGATTTTATTTATTCATGAGAAACATACACACACACACACAGAAAGAGAGAGAGAGAGAGAGGTAGAGACACAGGCAGAAGGAGAAGCAGGCTCCATGCAGGGAGCCCGATGTGGGACTCGATCCAGGGTCTCCAGGATCACGCCCTGGGCCAAAGGCAGGTGCTCAACCGCTGAGCCACCCAGGCGTCCCTGTTTATTAATTTTAAAACAGTTATTCTATTTGAAGTTCTCTGCTGGTCACTAAGGATTAAACAAAGGTCCTTGAAGACCAACCTTGGCCCTGAAGGATTTCAAAGACCATTTCTCAGGGAGCAGACACAAGACCAGGTGCTGTGCCTAGAAATGTAGTGGTTAGGGCGTGTGCCCCAAACAGGACAGAAGAGCTAACTCTGCTCTTGGCAGAGGGGAGAAGAGAGATGCCCCGGACTCGGTTCTCAGGTCTTGGGTTAATAAATGCAATTGCATTCATTTTTATATTCCTGGTGCTGTGTAGTTTACAAAGCTTTATCTTTTTAAGATTTTATTTATTGATTAGAGAGAGAGATTGAAAATGGGTAGGGGAGCAGAGGGAGAGGGAGAAGCAGGCCTCCCTTTGAGCAGGGAGCCCAATGTGTCGCTCAATCCCAGGACCCTGTGATCATGACCTGAGCTGAAGGCAGATGCTTAACTGAACCACCCAGACACTCCTACAAAGCTTTATAAAATGTTCATAATTGGCAGTATTTTTCTGGAGTGAGAGATTCATTTGTGTTGTGCCTTTTCTCCCAAGCACAGAAACCAGAGAATGAAGATCAATCCTGCGGAATTTTACATGAGTAGAGAGTTTACTATTATCCCTTCTTGTGTTTATGGTTTCCAAGACCTGGGCAAGACTTTTCTAGAAGGCCAGACCGGGCACGCAAGGGAGCCTGTGGGAATCTACACCTTGCAGAACACGTTATGGGTCTTTTAAAAAAATAATAAACTGAAGCATAAAAGAGAAATCCATTGCAAGCTACTTTCAAAGTGTCTAATCATTAGTTTCTTTTTTTTTCTTTTGGGGTGGGGGTCAGAGGGGTCCCTTGCTTCTTTATTTTTTTTAAAGATTTTATTTATTCACAAGAGACAGAGAGAGAGAGAGGCAAAGACACAGGCAGAGGGAGAGGCAGGCTCCATGCAGGGAGCCCGATGTGGGACTCCATCCTGGGTCTGCAGGGATCTGGCCCCGGACTGAAGGTGGCGCTAAACCGCTGAGCCACCAGGGCTGCCCAGTCCCTTGCTTCTTTAAAAAAAAAGTATAAAATTACATTCGAGGAACATAGCAAATATATGCTTTAGTCCCATATAGGAGACAACTGGAAATAGAAGGGTAGTGACAGGAGAACGAAGGGGTGAGGCCCAGTGGAAGGCGAGGGAACAGAGAGGGCCGGCGAGCAGCTGGTGGGGACACTGGGCCACGCTGGTCGGGATCGCCAAGTTCGTCAGCTGCCCTGGTGGGTCATCTACGGGGAGGCAGCCGGAGCTCTCTAGGGATGGGGCTTTCCACTCAGAACAGGCTGATGGTCGGTGCAGCTGTTGAGGAAGATGGCACTGGTCAGAGCCATGCCACCTGTCCGGCTGCCATCAAACCCCAGTCCCCACATCTGTTTCTTCCCACTCGGCTCTTCCACCAACCAGCAGACCTGGGAGTTGCGGAGGGTCAGACCTTGCCCACGGAGAACTCCGTATGGCCCTACAGCAGGCAGCTTAGCGGCGAAGACTCAATAAAGCCAAATGTCATCTCTGATAACAAGGAAACCGTGACCCAAGACGGGGGCCTTTGGTTCTTTTTATTTATTTATTTTATTTATTCATAAGAGACACAGAGAGGCAGAGACCCAGGCAGAGGGAGAAGCAGGCTTCCCGCGGGGAGCCCGATGTGGGATTCGATCCCAGGACCCCGGGATCACGCCCTGAGCCGAAGGCAGATGCTCAACCGCTGAGCCACCGAGGTGTCCCTGGTTCTTATTTTGAGCACATTTATTCAGAAACAAATAGTACAGGTTCCTAGGTGAGCAGCCTACAACCATGTATTCCTTCTCATTCTAGAAACCTTTCCTTGATCTCCTTGATTGCGTATGATGGTCAGGACATTCTGCGGGACTCTGTCCAGGTCATGGAATGAAACCCAGAGTAAGGCAGCCAGCTGACTGCAAACACAGGGCTCTGCTTGGGGCTGCCAAGAATACTCGGGGACGAGTGGCCACGTCCCGCTTGGAAGTACAACGGAGTCCAAAGGGTGGATGGTCAAGAAACAGGACTGCGTCTACTCAAGCCTAAACAACAAAATATGATTTCCAAGCTAGGCTGTTGATCTCTTGATCTCTACCGAATGCGAGACTAAGCAGGAAGAGGCAGAGGAGGTGAGAGGAAGGCACCCTGGGGACTTGGAAGGGTTTTAGAAGTTTGTAACCTGGGGCGGTTTTCCTCCTCCCCATCCTAGGTGTGCCTCTGGAGCTACTGTGCGTCACCAGAAAGGCCAGTATGAGCTGACAATGGGGGAGAGTAAGAGAGATTTTAAAAAGTTTCTAGAGCTATTGGGCAAAAGTCAGATGAGAAGCAACAGGATGTTGGAAATCTGGCCCAGCACAGCTGAGTTACCATCGCAGTAACTCAGGGGGCAGGGGCACCCGGGGGCTCAGCGGTGGAGCACCTGCCTTCGGTCCAGGCCGTGACCCCGGGGTCCTGGGATCGAGTCCTGCATCGGTCCCCCTGCAGAGAGCCTGCTTCTCCCTCTGCCTGGGTCTCTGCTTCTCTGTCTCTCATGAATAAATAAATAAAATATTTAAAAGAGAGAGAGAGAGAGAGAGAGAGAGGAAGGAGGGACCAGGTGAGGAGGACACAGCGTCTGCCCACAGGAACAGAGCTCTTGCCTCGAGCCCAGGCCCTCGGACTTTTCAGCTTCCAGAGCCACATGGTGAGACCCCGGGGTGCATGCTGCGTGTGTTGCAGACGCCCCCGTCTGCGGTGTCCTGTCAGAGCCACCCGAGCTGAGACGCTGCCCTGCAGCAGGTGGTTCTGGAAGGAGCTGATTCTTGCTGGATATCTGTGGCTCTGGGCCTCGAATGTGCATCTCGCTGTAATGGGCACCCCCTCCCCCGCAGACACCCTGGTTAACACGGGAGGGGACTCCTGGACTGGAAGGTGCATCTCACTATAATGCCCCCCCACCCACTGCGGACCCTGTGCCCCTCTCTGCGCCCCTCTTGGAATTTCCTGATGAGCTTGTGATGCCTCCTAAGCCCGAGGACGGCCACCAGGTCCCACCCTCCCTCCTGTCGTCCTGCACCTGGCTGGGCTCAGGGAGCCAGCTGTGCCGTCGGGGCTGTGTGTCCTCGCCGGGGCGCCAGGGCACTGGGAGCGAGGCGGTCCAGCTGTGAGCCTGGCCCCAAGCGAGGAGCCTGGGCGTCTGGGCCGCTCCCCGCTCTCCTGTGCAGGCGGCCGTGAGCCCTGAGCAGCAGGATGGCAGCCGCTCCAATACGGCGGTTCTGGGGGCCCCGCTAGGGCAACACAGGGGGCTGCCTCACAGCAGCACTGGGAATCTGGGGTGTGGATTTTAGTTGCAAGCCTGGGGGGGACAGCTGGAGGAGTCCCTGCCCTGGGCTTGTCCACTGGACAGGGAGTAGGCCGTCCATGAGGATCTCCGGAACCTGCTGGACGTAAATACCCTTCCGGCCCACAGGTTGGTCCACACCAGCTTGGCTGCCGCAGGTACCTTTGGCTTTCTGACCTTCGAGCCGTTAGTGTCCAGGATGTCCTGGCCTATGACCCGCCTGCAGAGCCTTGTCCGCGAGCCACAGTCAGCAGAAACCAGAGACAGGGCAGGGTTGCTTGGGCAGCAGGGACCACGCTGGGTGGCCAATGATGGGCCGCCCCCAGAGGACCACAGAGTAGGCCGTCTCATGATTTTTCTGGAACCTTTAACCTCTTAGAAATTATTTATTCTCAAAATTCCAGTATAGTGAACGCGCAGTGCTGTATTAGTTCCGGGTGTATAATACATTGAGTCAACAATCCTGCACGTAACTCAGTGCTCTTCACGGTCCGTGTATTGGTACCGCCCTTGGCCTATTTGCCCCGTCCCCCGACCCGCCTCCCCTCTGGTGACCAGCAGTGAGTTTTCTGTAGTTAAGAGTCTGATTTTTTTTTTTTACTTTTTTCTTTGTTTTCTTTCCTAAATTCCGTATCGGAGTAAAATCATACAGTTTTTGTCTTTGACTGGCTTATTTCACTTAGCATAACACCCCCTAGATCCATCCATGTTGCTGCTAATGGAAAGATCTTGTTCTTTTTCATGGCTGAGTAATATTCCGTGGTGTATAGGTACCACATCTTTATTTATTTATTTTTTTAGGTACTGCATCTTAATGCATTTATTTACTGGTGGGCATTTGGGCTGCTTCCCTAATTTGGCCATTTTAAATATTGCCCCAGTAAACAGGGGTGCATGTATCTTTTAAAATTAGTATTTTTGTTTTCTTTGGGTCAATACTCAGTAGTGGAATTACTGGATCATACAGTAATTCTACTTTTAACTTTTTGAATTAATTTTGTCTTCCACAGTGGCTGCACCAGTTTGCATTCCCACCAACCCAAGGGTTCCTTTTTCTCTGCATCTTTACCAACAGTTGTTGCTTCTTTCTTTCTTTCTTTCTTTCTTTCTTTCTTTCTTTCTTTCTTTCTTTCTTTCTTTCTTCTTTCTTTCTTTCTTTCTTTCTTTCTTTCTTTCTTTCTTTCTTCTTTCTTTCTTTCTTTCTTTCTTTCTCTTTCTTTTCTTTTTCTTTCTCTTTCTTTCTTTCTTTCTTTCTTTCTTTCTTTCTTTCTTTTTTTTCTTTCTTTCCTTTTCTTTTTTTTTAATTCTGATCATTCTGGTAGGTGTGAGGTGATATTTCACTATAGTTGTGATGTGCATGCATTTCCCTGATGATGAGTGATGTGGAGCATCTTTTCACATGTCTGTTGGCCATCTGTGTGTCTTCTCTGGAGAAATGTTTGTTCGTGTCTTCTGCCCATTTTTAAATTGGATTATTTGTTTTTTTTGATGTTGAGTTGTGTAAGTTCTTTATATATTTTGGGTATTAACTCCTTATCAGATGTGTCATTTGCAAATATCTTCTCCCATTTGGTAAGTTGTCTTTTGGTTTTGTTGATGGTTTTCTTCGCTGTGCAGAAGCTTTTTATTCTGGTATAATCCTAATAGTTTAATTTTGCTTTTGTTTTGTTTTGTGAATTTTGTTTGCCATAGAAGACATACCTCAAAAAACTCTTTTGTGGCTAATGTCAAAGAAATGACTGCCTGTGTTCTCTTCTATGAATTTTATGGTTTCAGGCCTCACATTTAGGTCCTTAATCCATTTTATTTTTGTGCACAGTGTAAGAAAGTGGTCCAGTTTCATTTTTTGGCATGTGGCTGTCCAGTTTTCCCAACGCCTTTGTTGAGGACATTTACTTATTTCTGGACTCTCTATTCTATTGATGTGTCTATGTCTATTTTTGTGCCAGACCATACTGTTTCCATGACTATAGCTTAGTCATATATCTTGAAATCCGGGATTGTGATGTCTCCAGGTTTATTCTTTTTCAGGACTCCTTTGGCTATTCAGGACCTTTTCTGGTTCCATACACATTTTTGCATTATTTGCTCTAGTTCTGTGAAAAATGCTGCTGGTATTTTGATGGGGATGGCATTTTTTAAAAGATTTATTTATTTATGATAGACATAGAGAGAGAGAGAGGCAGAGACACAGGAGGAGGGAGAAGCAGGCTCCATGCTGGGAGCCCGATGCGGGACTCGATCCCGGGACTCCAGGATTGCGCCCTGGGCCAAAGGCAGGCGCCAAACTCCTGAGCCACCCAGGGATCCCCGGGGATGGCATTAAATATGCAGATTGCTTTGGGTAGTAGGGACATTTTAACGATACTCGTTCTCCCAAACCATGAGCATAGAGTATCTTTCCATTTGTATCTTTTTTGACTTCTTTGATCATTGTTTTATAGTTTTCAGGGTACAGGTCTTTTACTTTCTTGATTTGCTCCTGGGCATTTTATTATTTTTGGTACAATTGTCAATGTGATTGTTTTCTTAATTTCTCTTTCTGCTGCTTCATTAGTAGCGCACAGAAATGCAACACATTTTGGTATATTGATTTTTGTCTCTTTAAGCTCTCATTTCTTGAGCCCGTACTATGTGTCCTAAAAGCTCTATCAGCAGAGACAAGGTTCTGAGAGGGTAAACCGTTTTCCTGAGATTATGTTCTAGGGAAGAGATGACATGTGGAGACGGACCCGGATGTATATGGCTTCTAGTCTCTTCTTACTGCTTTGTCACTTATGGAGACGCCTTGGGTGTCCCACAGTCCATCTGCCTGTCTCTGAGTTTTCTTCTCTAAAGGCTAAACGTCTCCCTGCCCCTCACCTCTGTGTCCAAGGACTTCACCTTTCTGGTCCGACCACGTTCCCTCGGTTGTGTCCTTTGTCTCAGAGAACAAATGAACCAGTCAATTTGTTGCCAATGAATGAGAATGGGCTACTCATGTTCCTCATCTCTGGAAATAGCATTTTACCTTAATAAGAGCTTTCTGGAGGCATGAGGCCATCAGGCCCATGCACATCATGCCCGCTGTGAGCCCTACACACTTTTGCTCTCATGGTCTCCCCCTCCATGAAGAGAAATCTAAAAAACCACTTTTTAACCACTGTATTGGTACAAAGGTGAATTTAATCCAGGCAGGATTCATTATTATATATTCATATTTCCTTCTCATTTCTAAAGATCTTAAATTAAATGTATTGTGGGCCCTGAGGCACTGTCCCCACTGTGCCTAGAGACAAGGTGGCCCTGAACGTCTTCACCCTTGATAACGAGCAGGAATTTAATCACTGGGATGGGTGGCTGAGGAGCTGCTCTGGGGGAGGTGGCAGTTCTGGGGTTCAGTAAGTGCTGAGGACAGAATCAAAGGGGAGGTCCTGGAGATCTAACGTCACCAATATGCTCCTGTAAGCTTGGGGTCCTACACATGACTTCAGCTTTCATAAATGAGCCAAGGGTTCACCCCAAAATACTGGTCAGCCACTGGTAGGGCACACGTTTATCTCTTGAGGCTCATCCTCGTCCACTAGCTTCACTGGCCAGTGCCCCACGGGGTGAAGGGTTGCTGGATGGTGACAGCCAAGTGGCACTTGCAGCCTGGGTCCCCAGCCTGGCGTCTTAGCATTTGGCCACATGGGGGCACCAATGAGCTGGCCTGCTGCCCCCTTTGCCCAGGCAGAGTGGTGCCCGGGGAATCTGAGTCTCAGGGAGTCTGTCTGGCCCCAGAGGCCTTGGGGGGGTTTGCCCAGCTGCCCGAGGCCTGGCCCACAGCAGGGCCCTCCCCCTGTCACCCTCAGTAACCTCCAGGACTCTGGAGACACTGAAGGCGACTCAGTTCCAGGAAAACACTGATAGAGAGGTAGAGTGGATGGCCACCTCCCCTGTCACTGTTGGGGTCTGGGGAAGGGATGTCACCTCCCTGGCTCCTCGGGCTCCTTACTGAAACCCTCAGAGTGGACTAGAAGGATCCGAGGCCACTTCTGCTCTCAGATTGTGATTCTCCCGGAAGCACAGCAGGGCCGGAGCGGCTGCTTCGCACACCACAGGGAGCCAGCGAGTGGGTTTCCTGTTGCTACTTGGCCGTTATCTTAGAAGGGCGACCTTAGGCAAGTCACTTTTCCTCTGTGCTTCTCACTCGCCTCCTCTGTAAGAGAGAGGCCTTTCAGTGGTGTGTCCTGGAGCCCACGCGGCCTTGGCCTTCTCCTGCCTCCTGCCCAGAGGGTGGCTAAGACAGGGCTGGCTGGTGCGGCTCAGAGGAACGGGGCTGGCTGGATGCAGGCCATGTGAGGCTGGAAACTAGAACCTTCCACCTTCCTGCTGCCCGGGTTTGGGGGTCCAGAGCCAAGCCCTGGTGACAAATTCCACGGTCCCATCCGACGACCCATCTTCCAGCAAGAGCTCTCTCTTAGCTTTGCTCGGAGCCCATCCTGATGAGTAAGACCGGGCATGGCTTTCTAACTGAAGTGCCCCTGCTGCGCTGGCAACTCTCTTGTGTCCTAACATCCCCGTGTCTCCGGCACCTCCCTCCCCGCTGCTGCAGTGAGTGGTGCAGAAGAATCAGCCGGGGTGCTCGTTAAGAATCCCGAGTCCCAGGCCCTGCTGCTGAGCCTGACGTCACAGGGCCGAAGGGGGGGCACCTGGAAACCACCCAGCTCCTCACCGCTGGCTGGGGGGGATAACGCCACAGAAATGTAGGAAGAGCAATTTTCATCTGCGGGGGCACTTTTCTTCTACCCTTTCTTTTTTTTGTTTTGTTTTGTTTTGTTTTGTTTTGTTTTAACACTCTCTCCTGAGACTTCTCTCAGCAGACAGGAAAGCTCGATTGTCCTCATTATTCCCATTTTACAGATAAAGAAACTGGGGCTCTGAGAAGTCAGGTGACTTTTTTTTTTTTTTTTAATTTTTATTTATGATAGTCACACACAGAGAGAGAGGGGCAGAGACACAGGCAGAGGGAGAAGCAGGCTCCATGCACCGGGAGCCTGATGTGGGATTCGATCCCGGGTCTCCAGGATCGCGCCCCGGGCCAAAGGCAGGCGCCAAACCGCTGCGCCACCCAGGGATCCCTGTTTTTGTTTTTAAATCGTGTCTCAGCGCCTTGGAATCCTGGCAAGGAGGATGTAAAAATGGCCTTTTTCAGAGCCAGCCTTTGCTGTCTCCTGTTTAGTCTGGGGCCGGGTTGGGGCCTGGGGTGCTGGTGGCGACCCCGCGCCACCCCATCGGATGGGGAGGCCTGCGTCCTGCCTGTCAGCTACCTCCGGCCGGGGATGCTCCAGAACACAGGCCTGAGTACGCGCGGGGAGGGACACCCTGGCCCGTGCATCGACCCGCTCACCTGGCCGAGCCCACACCGCTCTCGGGGCACTGGGATGCTGCACCCCTCTGGCCCGCCGCCCCCACCCCTGCAGGTGCACCTGCTCGCCTGACGCCGGGACCTGCACCAGCCCTAACAACATCACAGAACAAAGGGGGGAAAGGTAAAAAAACATACCTCGGCCTCAAAGCCCAGAATGGGGTTCACTCTTGCAGCACTCTTGCAGCAGTGCTGCACGGGCCGGGGTCCCGCAGGGCCAGGGTGAGAGGGGACCCCACCGGGATGCACGCCTTGGAGGGACGGTTCCCAGGGGGATGATGAGCCGGGGGTCCGCGGGGCTGCCTCCCCAGGTGCGGGAGCTGTGGCACCCCGGCCCGGTCCAGCCCCTCAGTCTCCCCTCCTTCTGACCCGAGCACCCCTGCTGTCGCCCACCTTTCCAGGAGGCAGAGTGGCTGGCTCGCGCGCACATGGGGCTGAGTGGTCCTGGTGGGAGAAGGGAGCTGGGCCACCAGCCGACCACAGGCTCGGAGCCCTGGGCAGTGGGACCCAGACGCTGCAGGCCCCTTCTTCCGCCGGAGCTGGAGCCTAGCAGACGGGGCCCTGGCTGCGTGCTGCAGGACCTTTGCACGGAAGAGCGGGAAGGGTTCATTCACTCACGCATTCAGCGTTTGAGCATTTCAGGAGCACCTCCTCTGTTCTAGGCTCTTTCTTACATTGGCAGGTGCAGACAAAGGGCTGGAAAGACACGGGCTCGGTGCTCCAGCGCTGGCATCAGCTCCAAGCTCCACCTCTGGGGCCGCAAGACCCCGAGCCAGCCCGCAGCTGTGGCCTTAGCCAGCCTGCAGCTGTGACCATCGCTGTCAGCTGTGGCCTTGCTCCCGAGGGGAAGCGTGAATGCCTCCCGCAAGCTGCGGAGAAGAGCAGCTGTGCGTGTCTGCTGGAGCCAGCCCTGAGTCCTCTAATTCTGCTCCCCGGCCCCCTGGGAACTCAGCCTGCAGGACACTGCCACCCACGGTTTTTATCTCCCGCCCGCTTTTGAGCACTAGACACTCGGGGAGGCTCAGGCCAGCACCTCGCTGCTCCCTGCCTCTGAGATGAGAAGGGGGACCAGCCTCACTGAGCGTTGCCCCTGGGGCAGCCCTGCCCTGCTGCACCTGAACCTCCCAGGACCCGGTCCTCATTGGGAACATGAGTGTAATTGTCGTTCTTACCCCCATGGTTCCCGTAAGGCTCACTATTAATCAATTTTCATTTTCTTGTCGTCTTAGAATATACCAGGGGTGGGTTCCAGGTCCTTTCTTGCGAAATCCTTAGACTATCTTTATGGGGGAGGTGTTACTATGACTCCTTGCTTGCTAATGAGGGAACAGGGGCCCAGAGAAATTAAGGATCGAGCACGCAAACTCATGTTACCTGCTGCAGGTAGATTTGGGATTCCAACCTGGATGTTGGACAGCAGAACTCAGACTCTCCATCCCCCCCCCAGCCTTACTGACATGTACTTGAAATCTAATACCGTACACGGCGGTACGACCCAAGAACCCACACTGTGACCATTGCTTCCAGTGCGCAAGAACCTCCGAGCCCCCTGCTTTTAGAGCACCTTGGCTTCACCCTCCAAGCAGAATGCTGAGTCCTGCCCCAGCCTTTGGGTGGTGAGGTGAGGTCACTGTGCTGCTACAGTTGCAGAAGGACTGCTGGCAACTGCCCCGCAGTGGGATGAGGATCTTGCACTGGAGCATGGCAATGGCACACTTGCTACTTTCATAAGTGTTCCTTTTGGCTCCAGCCCTGTCCTGAGATGTCAAGGCTCCTTCTTGCCTTAAGGTCTCAGAGTCACTGGGTCTTCTTACGACATGTATCTGAGGGCCACTCTGGCCCCCATGAGTTGGCTGCACCTTCTGAGGCTCCCTTGACACTCTGCCAGGAATCAGAACCCTTGGTCCTGAGAGCAAAGCCCAATCTCCTTAGCATGGTATTCAAGGTCCTGCCACCTGCCCCGACTTACCTACCTGTCCAGGCTTTCCCTTCCCGGCCATCCGCTGCCATCCTGCCCGGCAAAGCCAGCACTAGGAATCTTCCCTGGCTGTGTCCCCAGCCAGCCCAGCTCTTCAGTGGCAGGGCCTGGCCCTCCACCCGCTTGAGAGCTCGCACTCCCTCTGCCCCAGGAGCCTCCTTCGGGTGGCAACTTGCACTTGAGCATCTTCACGTGTGCGTGGGAAATTGGAAAGCCGACAGCACCAACCGTCTTGCAGGCGAGAGGATCCAACGTGAAAGATGCAAAGGGATTTTCCATCAAACCCTAAGAAAATCGACACAAGAATACAGACTGGAGCCCAGTCCCATGGTGTCCTGGGTGGAGCTGTTTAGGGGGTGGGAGGGCCTCTTTCCCTGTGTCCACACCAGTGCACCGGGAAGGAGCCCACAGACAGCTGACCAAGGGTCCCCAGATCCCAAATGGCCGTACTCCCAGCAGGCAAGCATCTCCTACCAAAAAAACCTACCTTTTCCCCGCCTCCCCAGGATCCTATATCCAGATCGAGTGAGGGAATGCATAAAAATGAAAAAAAAAAAAAAAAGAAACAAGTCCCCCAAATCCCCAGACACCCTTTACTCGAGTTATCTGAAGGATTAAGTAACCGGGGGAGACCACACAATTTTAACCCCTGGCTCATGTGTTCAGACACACACCTGGTCCCGAGGGGAGAAACCCAACCATGAGAAGAGCAGAGGGCAAGCAAATGGAAACTTGGCAAGAGTACGCAGCCTGCTATTTGTGGCGGCAGCCAGACAAGGAAAGCCGAGAGGGTGTGAGCAGACATCGTTGGAAGGAGAAGCCTTTTCCAAGAAATTACAGAGGGATCTCCTTCCAAGGGGCTGCGGGCCTCTGCAGACATGATCTCATTGCACCCTCCTGCCCCGGCCTCCGGGGGTACCTGGGGGTCTCTGCCCAGTTCCAAGTCCAAAGAAAACTCAAACCACCCACTTCCCAAAAGAGGCCTGGATCCAAGATTTGCTCACCCACAGCAGAGGGACCACAGAATTCCCCAGGCCGCTGATATAGCAGAAGTCTCCTCAAGCTTCACGAGTCCTTGAAAACCCTGGAAATCTCTCAGGACAAAAAAAAAAAAAAAATCTGGGGTGGGGGGGGAAGCAGTTATTTAAAGAAGAGAATTGTCTGATTCTGTGCCAAGGGGGGTAGACCGTCTCAACCTGCTTTGGAGGGAGAAGAGAGAACAGGACCCAGCACATTAGGTGGGGGTTCTCAGCAGAGACAGAGCCACTAGGATGTACAGGGATTTACAGAAAGAGATTATGGGGATCCCTGGGTGGCTCAGAGGTTTAGCACCTGCCTTCGGCCTGGGGCATGATCCTGGAGTCCCTGGATCGAATCCCACATTGGGCTCTTTGCATGGAGCCTGCTTCTCCCTCTGTCTGTGTCTCTGCCTCTCTCTCTCTCTCTCTCATGAATAAATAAATAAATAAATAAATAAATAAATAAATAAATAAATAAAATCTTTAAAATAAAAAAAAAAAAAAAGAGAGAGATTATGAAGAACTGGCTCTTGCCACTATGGAAGCTGAGAAATCCCAGTATCTGCCGGCTGCAAGCCAGAGGCCCAGGAGAGCAGATGGTTCCGTTCCAGTTCAAGTCCAAAGGCTGGAGAAGTAGGGAAGCAACGTCTGAAGGCAGGACTAGGTGGATGTCTCAGCTCAGAGACATTCCTGAGGATGTCTCCCTGAGACATTCTCCCTGAGGACCTTTTGCTCCATTCATACCCTCAAGGTCGGACGATGCCCCCCGACGCCTCACACTGGGGAGGGCTCCTCTCCTGGGTATCCACTCAGAAGCTAATCTCTTCCAGAGCTGCCCTCACAGACACACCAAAAAAGAACCTTTCCCCAGCTCCCTCAGTCCAGTTGAGTTGGCCCAAAATCCACCATCGCCAGCAGTGTGGAGGGAGATGCGCAGCCCTGTGCTGTGGGTAGAGAACGTTCTGGGGCCGTGAGCGCTTTGCTAGATGCTGGGGGATACAAGGGTGAGCCAGAGCCAGGCCTTCCAGGCGGGGGGGAGGGGGGGGTGCAGATGCTGCGTCGTGGTGGGGAGCAGACCTGCACCGTGGGGAGTGCTAAACGAGCGTCACACGGTGTGTCAAGGAGAGATGTTTGGTGGTGGGCGCTCCAGCAAGGCCTCGAGGGGCCCTCTGTCGGGGAGCTTGGAAGCCCACCCCATTCCCAACACTTAGCACAGGGCCAGGGGATGGAGGAAATGTTGGGGTTCAGAGCGAACAGTCCAGAAAGAATCTTAGAGACGTCTGCAGTGCTAAAGAGCTGGTTTTATTAAAGCACGAGGACAGGACCCACGCGGGCAGAGAGAGCAGCACCGGGGCCACGAGGAGGGGCCCATTAGAGACTTTGAGGTTTGAGGGGGGGTCAGGAGAGCGTAAGTCTCTGAGGGATTTGGAAGCAAGGTTTCCAGCTGCTGTTAGGAAAAGCCATTTATTACCGTCGAGTAAGACCTGAGTCATGAGACCTTCAGATGTGATCAGCGGGCCATGTGCTTGGGAGATAATTGCTAACATATACCTTGGGGGGTAGAGATCCAGGAAGTTCCCAAAGGGATTTTCATAAGTTAAAGAAGACTCACAGGGTCCCGGAGGTCAGGATAATGTTAAATGAGGATTGCCTGTTGTCCTCAGCAAAGGATGGACATCCAGGCAGCTGAGTCCCTACAGGAAGGTCACCCTGCAAGGACACGTGAGTGCGCTGTAAGGAGTAAGGACATTTAATTTTTTTCTTTTGCCTTTGAGTCCCGCATTACTGAGCACTTTCCACGAGGTTCTTGAATTGAATGGTTGACAGTGATGTTCATTGTAAAAAGGTCAGTTGAGATCGAAGCCATCGAAGAAAAGCAATTTATTGCTGTTTGCTGAGTGTAGGAACATAGGGATCAGAGCTAGGCCCCAGGGCCCCGGGGGTTAGGAGCCTGGAAGGACGGCCCAGCCTGGACCTGGCTACCTTGGTGTCACCTCGGACTCTGCAGGTACTGACTCCAGGATTGAGATAACAATAGATGTGACGGAGGCTTCTGGGAGGAGGAAATGAAGAAATATATATATACACGTGCTTAGCACAGGACTGGCCTGGAGAAATCACTCGAATTAAATCATATGAATTAAAAAAAAGATCATGAATTATTCAATGCTGGGTCCGGGAGAGGCTTCAACTCTTGCTTCATCTCCTGGGATACTGCTCATGCCCCTTTCTCTGATGCTTCCTCTTCCTACAACCTGAGTGTAGGTTACAAAGTCTCCTCAGGTCCAGAAGGGATCCTACCTAAGGCTTTTTAGCGAAGACATTCATGTTTTTGAGAGAAGTCAGGCCTATTTAGGTTGCCGACGGGGTTTACACTGGAGCCTGGGTAGACAGACGCGCTGCGTGTGCCTCCCTGAACCGCACTGGGATAAGTGAGCACAGACTTTTAGGGACTCAACTTATCGAAACAGTTGGAAAAATAATAAGGATATTAGGGCTAAAGTCTAAAAAAAATTGTCAGCTTCATTAAGATTCTGCATCTTGGGGCACCTGGGGGGCTCAGTGGTTGAGGCATGACCCTGGGGTCCTGGGATCGAATCCCGCATCGGGCCCCGCATCAGGCTTCCTACAGGGAACCTGCTTCTCCCTCTGCCTGTGTCTCTGCCTCTCTCTCTGTGTTTCTCATGAATAAATAAATAAAATCTGTGAAAAAAAGAAAAAAGAAAAGATCCTGCATCTTATGTTGGGTTATTGTAGGAGAGGACAGATAGAATCTGAGCCCTGGCTGTGAGATCCCAGCAGTTCATCCTATAGGGTGTGAGGAAAGCGGAAGGCTGACCCGAGGCAACCAGAGGCCGTCCTGGAGCCCTGCTGGGTGGACCACGTCCCACGCAGAGTGTCCGTAGTGGCCTGTCCTTGCTCCCCGGGCAGGCCACGAGCGAGAGGGCAGGGATACCCACATTTGGGACCGTTGATCTTTTCCAGTGTGGCGGCCTCCCGTTTCCCTTTGCTGCTGACCTAAAGGCACTCAAGGAGCCCTATGAGCAGTGGGGGCCATGGGGACCCCTTCAGCTGCCCAGGGCCTGCGGCTGCAGTGCAGGTGGAGGTGGCGCGTACCCCATGGAGAGGAGGGGCCGGGGCTCTCAGCCCCCTTTTCCAAGCCCAGGGTTTATTTTGGCTCCGGGCAGCAGGCCCTCCTGGGGAGAGAGGAACCTCACGGAGCGAGGCCGGGGGTGGGGAGGGGGTAGGGGGGTGGCGTGGGGGAGGCATCTGAAAACCACAGGCTTAGTGAGGAGAGGCTGCAAAACGAGCCTGCCCAGAATACTGAGCTGGGGGTGGGCCGGGCATGGTGGACTCGGGACCGTTCCAGGCCCGTCAGGGGTCGTGTGCAGAACTGAACACACCCGGATTCCTAGTTCCTGGCAGACAAGGATTTCCTGAGAATTATTCCACAAAACGATCCCACAGCTTTAGCTAAAGGGCCCTCATCAGGTGTCCCCGCCCTCCCCCATAAGCACAAGCAGCAGCTTGGAGGCTGGTGGATTGGCACGCGGTCAACGAGGCCACGGGAGGTTTCCATCTGCCTCGCCAGCCCCACTTGGGCTCCCGGGCTTGTGAGCCCAAGCACCCGGTGACCCCAGCTCCAGCCCCGGGGGGACCCCACCGAGCTCTCCGATCTGATCTGATCGGCTGGAGCTGCGCAGCCATCATCTGGCTGCAAAGCCTCCCGGAGCCTGGAGCTCAGCTGGTCTGAGGGCGGAGAGAACCCGAGGTCGCACTCTCCTGGGCTGGTGCTGTCAACCCGTCCTTGGAAACGTGCCTCTTGTGTCCTTCTGCCTGCAGGGAGGTGACAGGGTGGCTGCAGGTGTCAGGCCGCGTCCCAGTCCTAAAGAAGCACCTTCCCCGTGCTTGGCTGACCAGGCCCCCTAATCACCTGGTCACACAGGTTGAGCTGTGGGCCTTTAGGACCCTAAGTGGGCAAAGGGTCAACAGACATTCCCTGTCACTTCTAAGATGTCCCCACCATCCCCTCCCATCAAACAAAGCAAACAAAAACCCTTCCAACTGCCCAGACCTTCCTGCTTGGGGAAAGTCTGTCTGGAGGAACGGAGAAGCCACCGGATTCAAGGGTCTTCTCTCTGCTTCCCGATTATACCTGTCATCCCACGGCGTGGTTGGGCTGGTGAGCTTCGATGAGGAGCTGACAGAAATGCCAGGACTAAGTAGGCCTGGGTTCAGAAGCTCCTCCAGGCGTCACCTCATTGCTTCTACATTTTCTACACGAAGGCGGCGGATCTTTCCAGGCTAACCCTGGCTCAGTTTCCCCACCTTGAGGTCTGGTTGTGTAGGACCAACCACACAGAGGCTCTTAGGCCTCCGAGGACGGGTGGTATGGGGTCGGGGAAAGGAGCCACAGACCCGACGGTCACAGGGCACGTCTGTTGGGCATTGCCGACGCCTCGTGCGCAGCCTTGCCGTCAGGTTTCCGGGCAAGACCCGAAGCACAGAAGACTTTCCTCGTGGAACCGTTCACCTGCACAAAGTCGTCAAGGATTCGGCTTTTCCTTTTTGCCTTGACGGACACTTGAGGCGACCTGACACAGGCCTTACTGCTGGCTGGCCTCAGTTTGTCCCTTAGGAGCAAGGGTGTGGCCTTATCTGTCCTGGTGTCTGTGGGCCCAAAGCACAAAAGGTAGCGCCGAGCAGGTCCAGACGGGCCCATGCGCTCGGGGGGCGGCTGGGGACACGGAGTCGCTCGTGCCTCACACCTTCGCTGCCTCCTTCTAGGAAGTGTCATCGGACACGCACCCAGAGACACGTACACGGTGCGTACACGTCACACACGCGTGTGGACTGGGCGTGCCAGCAAGACAGCGGCTACCACAGGCCATGCCTGTCCACTGCTCCTTTTGCTCCCTGGCGCAGCAGAGCCAGATGGGGGGCCGGGCCTGCCGAGACGCCTCCAGTCTTTGTGGGGCCCAGGGGACTGGGGCGCCAAGACTCTGGCCACTTGGTGGCTCCTTCTCTGTGGAGCACACATGGATTGGGTTTTGTTTGTTTGTTTGTTTTTTATTTATTCATGAGACACACAGAGAGAGAGGCAGAGACCCAGGCAGAGGGAGAAGCAGGCTCCACGCAGGGAGCTCGATGCAGGACTCGATCCCGGGTCTCCAGGGTCACGCCCTGAGCCGAAGGCAGACGCTCCACCGCTGAGCCCCCAGGCGCCCCTGCAGAGCACACATGGAGAACACGTGAGTCCACGGACCTTTGCATCAGGCGTGTGCCCTGTGGAGACCGAGCACAGCCCGAGGACCCAGGGGCTCAAGCAGCCTTGTTCTTTCCTGCTCCTTTCCGATCACGTGCAAGCACTTCGGGGTGAATCTGGGTCACCACTCAGAGGATGGGGCGCCCCTTTGCCGGTAGAGCCCTCACTCCGCCCTGGCAGGGGTCTCGGGCCCAGGGGTCTGTGTGGACAGAGGAGGAGACCGAGCCAGGCTCGAAATGCAGAGCAGGGGTGCATCCTGCCATTGGGAGGCTCTCCAGAACTGTGAGTGGCCTGGACCTGGGGTCCGCGGTCATCCAGACAGTACCCAGATGGACGGACTATGGCCAGGCTCTGCCGCCGCCCAGGATGGACGTGGGCAAGAAGTTGGACTGGGTTTCTGCTCGGGGCCCTGGATTTTGCCCTCTTTAGACAGGACCTGCCAGCCTGGCCATGTTCCCTTCTCAGCCCGTCCACAGAGCTGCACGCACAGCTGCCCAGAAGAAAACCGAGACTCTGGACACACGGACTGAGCTCTGTGTCCACCCCCGAGCCATCGTGACCAGAGAGATCGGCCGGAGCTTGGGGCTGTGTCCGGCCTATGCACACGCTGGACGCGGGCAGGATGGTCCTGTGTCCACGTTGGTGTAAGACAGAAAACTGCGTGGAAGATCAACAAGGCCAAGGAGTGGCTTGTGTGGGGAGCGTGGATGGGGATGCCGTGTGAGCGTGGGGATGCTGAAGCCCCACCTCCTGCCTAGCCTCCAGATGCTGGGCTTCTGGGCATGAAAGCATTGGCTCTAGCAAGAGGGCTGGCATTTGAGAAATAGCAGGCAGGGGGCCCTTCTCTGAAAAACAAAAAACAAAAAACAAAAAACCACTTACTCTTTGTTTGCAAAGGGGAAATGGTGGTTCTAGAAGGATCTCCTCCTGGAGTTTGGCTTGAGTTCCTGAGATTATGTCTTGTGTATGGAGGGAAAAAAAAGGAGAGGGATACAGGAAGCAGGTCCCCTTCTGCACACACACCTGTCCTGGGAGAGCCTGCCTAGCGAGGTCCGGCGTGTCTGGCCTGCAGGATTGGGATCATTCATCTCCACCTTGCACACACCTCTACCTCCTTCTTGGCTCGATGGCAGTTTAAAATTAGCCTTTTGCATAACACTGGAGACCCCGTTCTCTGCAGCCACAGGGGCGGTGAAAAACTCCTGTGTGCCTCGGTTTCCCCAGGCAAGAAGCAGAGGTGAGTCAGCAGGAAGCCGTGAGAGAGGCTGCTGGTTACGAGCCCTCCCCTCGCAGACCCAGCTGATTGCATATTTCCTCAGAACTGGGTATCACGCTTTCTGTTTCTTTTATGGCAGAAAGTCCGGAAAGGCCCCTGCCCACCCAGTTGGTGATGACATGTGACCTCTCCATTCTCTGCTTCCTGGAGGCAGGAAACCACAGGCGGCACTTTGCTTTGCTCCGCGTGCAGGCGCACACCGTTTCCTCTGCTGGAAAACACATTAATCCGTGCAGTGAGGGGAAGGTGCCCCCGGTTCTCGCCGAGCCCCGGGGCTGCGCACTGGTGGCTGCTTTCAGTGGGTGACCTGGGGGTCACAGAGCGGCCCCTGCAAGGCACTGGTTCTGTGGGCCTCAAGTCTCCCACCCGTTACACCTGCTGGTGGGACCCGGCTGACCCCGGGCTTGGGGCTGGCTATCGGACCCCTGAGGACACCTTGCTAAAGGGGGGCTGGAAGCCAAAACAGGATAATCCAGGAGGACCTGATGAGACCCTGGTGACCTAGGAGGGACCCTCGAGGTCATCGGATTCCCTCCTTTGAGCTAATATAGAAGGATATTGAGGCCTAGGGAGCGGACAAGATTTACCCCCAAATTAAAGGCTAGAAAGGGATGGATTTAGAACTTGAACCTGGACCCATTGCCTCCTGATCTCCATCCCCGGGCTTGTGATCACAAAGGCATCATGTACCTGGATACATGTAATGTTTTAAAGAATTTTTTTAAAAAAAGATTTAATTTATTTATGATAGACATAGAGAGAGAGGGAGGGGGCAGAGACACAGGCAGAGGGAGAAGCAGGCTTCATGCTGGGAGCCCGACGTGGGACTCGATCCCAGGACTCCAGGATCACGCCCTGGGCCAAAGGCAGGCGTGAAACCACTGAGCCACCCAGAGATCCCCTGTTTTAAAGAATTTATGGCTCGGATATCAGAAGCTCTCGACTCTTTGGAGGACCTAAAGGCAGAGGCAAAGGCAGCCCGGAGAATGTGGTCACTTGGCTGTCCCTGGGCCTCCCCTCCCAACTCAGGACGGATGCTCAGCTCACACGGGCAGGCGGGGGTCACGCCGGCCTTCAGGGAGGCAGCTCACAGGCTTGGGAGCCACTGCCCAGCCTGTGTCTTGGGGGGAATCTTGCCCTAAGATGCTTCGAGAAAGCATGATGAAGGCTTTAGCGAGACTCGATGAGCCATTGCCGGAGGCATCCTGGAGTCCTGAGCATCGAGCCTGGGGACGCGGTGGACACCGAGGCCCCGGCGGAGAGCAAGGAGATCTTTACAGGGAACTCCGGACAAGATCCGCTCTGGCTCGTCGGCATGACTCGTGTTTTTGGGAGCGAGGGCTTTGTCCTTCACAGTCCCTGCTCCCTCTGCCTATGTAACCCCGTGCACTTGCTTTGAAGCCAGAGTCTATGCAGTTTCAGGCAGAGATGGATATTACATAATAGGTTTTATGAGGAATGGGACTCAGCTTGGCTGATGCTTGTGCTGGGAATTAATGTGGTCTGGTCGCCCGCATTCTGGGCATCAAGCTGCCGGAGGAATGCTGCTGGGACGCCACACGGGTTCCGGCAGGCCCCCTCGTGCCTCAGTTTGCACCTCATAATCCAGGTCTTCCTTGGAAGAATCTCATGATGAAGCACATGGAGATCCTTGAGGACAAGGATCTGAGCCTCCTTCTGAGACAGGCAGGGAGGGTCTTGGCCAGGGGGCTTACCCGGGTCTGTGCCCCCAATGCAGGGCTTGAACTCACGACCCTGAGATCAAGAGCAGGACGCCACACTGACTGAGCTGCCCAGGAGCCCCCAAAAGGGAGATTTGTACCTTTCACCCTACTTGACACGTGGAACAGAGAACGAGGTCGGGTTGGGCAGAACACTGGGCTTCCCTTTGGAGGCATGAGTGCAGGCCCCATGGACAGGGGACAAGTGACAGCCCATCCTTCTGTCACTTGGTGCCCAGTGTGTCGGGGCCTATTTCCTCCTGGGGCCAAGCCGGTCCCTCCTCCTGCTGGAAACACCTCGACCCACCAGAGGCTCCAAGGATCTCCTCCGGGCTTCCCCAGACAGCTGGAACCACGTATCAGAAGCCTCGTCCAGTGGGAATGTGTACAAGTGTGTGTGTTGTCTGACGGCAGCGTCCTCCGACTCCCCAGTCCCCTGCCTCTCCCCCAGTGAGAGCAGGAACAGATTCACCGCTGCCTGAACACTCACGGCCACGAAGCTGTAGTCCGCCCAGCTTACAATGATAACTCACAACCCGGTTCAAGCCTCTGTTCCTCTCGTCTACACCTCCTCCTAGGCAACAGTGATTTGTGCTCACCCCGGGGCCTAATTGGCTGGAGTGTGCTGGGTGCTGGTGGTTGGTGAGTTGGCAGTGGGTGAAAGGCTGGGGCCTGGACGAGGATGGACACCTGGCCCCTGACCTCCAGGCCCTGCTGTCCAGGGGGTGACAGACTGGAAGGGCAGGCAACTGAGGCGTGGGCTACGCGGCCAAGCCGTGGAGAGAGACATCACCCAGGCTACGTGAACGCAGAGGGGCCATCAGCTCAGGGTTTCACTGCTCTGAGCCTTGGTGTTTTCATCTGCAAAATGAGAAAAAGCTTTTCGGTGATTGAATGAGACAGTGCGTGTAAGAGTCCAGTTTGATCACAAGCACTGATTATGTTATATTACGTTAAATATGTAAAAATATAGATATATTACCTAAAGTATTATAATGTGAGATCTGATACTCTTATTTGTATTGTTTTGAATTCTGATTATGACTGGGACTGATACCTAAAAAGTGGTGTGTTAGGACAGGGAAACGTGCAAGGCTCAATGGGCGCATGAGCAGGGACACCACCTCGTGCCCTCTCGTCCTCATGAGACACCCTGTTGAGGAGGGGCCACCTGTGACAACCGAGCAGGAGCTGGTCAACCAACAAACAGACCAGGGGCCTTCCCTGCAAGACGCGCATCAAGGGAGTCGGGGCCTGGCGTCTCTGGGGCTAGCCTCCCACTGATGGTTAGATCTACAAGTACAGGAAAGGCAGTAGGAAAGGTCCCCATGGGCCAAACCAGCAGAGTCTAAAGATTTAGAATTTTACCCCAGTGGTGATTGGGAATAGGTGTACATAGACAAATGACATAGATTCGCATTTTCATTTTTTAAAAGGTTTTATTTATTTATTTGAGAGAGAAAGAGATAGTGAGAAAGAAAGCATGAACAGGGGGAGAAGCAGATTCCCTGCTGAGCAGGGAGCCCGACATGGGGCTTGATCCCAGGGCCCTGGGATCAGGACTTGAGCCAAAGGCAGACAGACACTCAACCAACGGAGCTACCCAAATGCCCCTAAATTCACATTTTAAAAATAAATCGTTCTGAGGGCAGTAGGTTTGGGTTGGAAGAAGCAGACCTGGGAGCAGATGGAGAAACTTCCACTTCCTGGCGCACTGAGGTGGATCTGACTGCTTGAAGGCAGGCTGGCCTGGGCAACTCGGTTCTGGCCATGACACAAGAGTGGAAGCTCCATGTGGGTCTTAGTCATGTTCTCCAGAGAAACAGAGCCAGTGGGATGTGTATATACATAGAGCGAAATGTGTTTGAAGGAATTGGCTCCCGTGATTATGGAGTCCAGCAAGTCCAGACTGCAGGCTGTGCTAGCAGATTGGAGACCCAGGGAAAAGACGATGCTGCTGTTCTAGTGCAAAGCGCTTCTGCTGTAGAATTCCCTCCTGGGGGGATCCCTGGGTGGCTCAGCGGTTTAGCGCCTGCCTTCGGCCCAGGGCATGATCCTGGAGTCCCGGGATCGAGTCCCACATCAGGCTCCCTGCATGGAGCCTGCTTCTCCCTCTGCCTGTGTCTCTGCCTCTCTCTCTCTCTGTGTCTCTCATGAATAAATAAATAAAATCTTAAAAAAAAAAAAAAAAAAGAAATCCCTCCTGCTCAAGTATCTGGGCACATACAACTAACCATCACAATGTGTTACCTCCAGACTAAAGCACTGAATTATTAGTACTCAACACCCCTACCCCCGGCCATGACAAACCTCCAAGTCCTGATTGAGGTGTTGGCAACATAATATGGAGGAATCTCAGTGCGTCTGGGGCCTTCCGTGAGCACAGTCCTCCCTCAAGCCCATACTGGACTTGTATCACAAGCAAAAAACAGATCTTTGTCGTTTAAGTCAATGGGACTTTGGGATTGTTTGTTACTGCAACTGACCTAGCTGTAGGGCGGAAACATGGCAGTGGCCGTGTGGATGGGGAGGAAGACCAGATCTGGAGTAAATTAGGAGCTAAAGTCAACCAAGGACGAGGGAACAGCAGATGTCGACCATGACTCCTGGGTGTGGGGAGGGGACTCGGGGAAATGCATGAGAATTGCCACCATTTTCAGAGTCCGGGGGCTGGGGAGGCTTGTGTTGGGCAGAAGATGAGAACTCACTCGGGCCATGAGAAGTGTAAGGCAGTTGTGGGCGTCTGGGGGGTGGCCAGGGGGCAGCCATGGGTGCATTTTCCCCATCCATCCACCGGTGCCTTTGCTTTTAAATTCTAGGTATCAGCAATAGAAGCAGCTCTCCTGCAAGCTTGGGTCCTTGAAAGGTGATCTGTACAAAATAAAACCCAATGAAGGAATAGTAATAGTGAAAGGAGGGGAACTGAGTGGGAAAAATTAGAGAGAGAGAAAGAGAGAGAGACAAACCACGAGACACTCCTAACTCTGGGAAACACAAAGGGCTGTGTAAGGGGAGGTGGGTGGGAGGATGGGGTGACTGGGTGATGGGCCCTGAGGAGGGCACTTGAGGAGATGAGCACTGGGGGTTATACTATATGTTGGCAAATTGAATTTAAATTTTAAAAAATGTAAAAAAACAAAACAAAACAAAACAAAAAACCCCAGCCCAATGAAGGGAGAAAACCGCCTCATGTCATTGTGGGAAGGGTTTTCAAATGTCAGTGTTCGAGCCTTTTCTCTGAGCTCCTCCAAAATGTCTCCCTCTAAGGTCTTGAGGTTGTATCTGTGTTAAAATCGTTCTGTCTCACCTCCCTTGGATAGCTGCCCTACAATGACTGGCAGAGAAACCTGAGCTATAACGTGTAGATAATGTTTTTAAATCAAACAGGCAGAAGCCGTGTTAACAAGTGGTGGGATGTTTCTTCTCATCAAACTCATTGGAGCTTAGAAGCAGGAGAAGGTGCACGTAGCACACACCCAGCTCCTCTGTGTGGCTCGCTGAGGGACCAGGGGGGCAGGAATATGGTGCCCGAGGGCTCGTAAGCAAACATCATGGCTTGGATACTCTTTGTGGTCTGCTGGTTTAATTGTGCTCATTAACCACTGACTGTGCCCAAAACTCTCAGACTTTTTGTACATTTGATTTCCATCCATCCGTTCGTCCTGCTTTCACAAAGTACCGTAGACTTACTAACGGCAGACCTGAATCTCTCACAGTTCCGGGTGCTGGAAGTCCTGCATCAGGGTGCTGGCGCGGCAGGGTGCGCCCGGGTCTGCAGGCTGCCACCTTCTCATGCCTGAGAGCAGAGAGAGGAGGCCCGCCCTCTCGGGAGGCTCATAGGGGCACTGGTCCCACTCGCGAGGCTTCGCCCTCATGACCTCACCTATTACTAATCAATCACCTCCCAGAGGAGGGCTCACCTTCAAATACCCTTATATCGGGAGCAGGGTTCCAACATGTGAATTCTGGGGGGGCACGAGCATACAGTCCTAGCAAATGTGTCCTCGGTTTAAGATTAATGAGACGGGAATGTGATACCCTTAAAACAGACCTGTCGCTGTGATTAAAATAGCATCTTGATGTCCACACTAATGTCAGCCAGGGCCATTCCTGTAGCTTGGACACATCAAAGAATCAAAGAATCTTTTATTTTTATTTATTTTATTTTTTTTAAAGATAGATTTATTTATTTATTTATTTATTTATTTATTTATTTATTTATTTATTTATGATAGACATAGAGAGAGAGAGAGAGAGAGAGAGAGAGAGAGGCAGAGACACAGGAGGAGAGAGAAGCAGGCTCTATGCTGGGGGCCCGACGCAGAAATCGATCCTGGAACTCCAGGATCGTGGCCTGGGCCAAAGGCAGGCGCTAAACCGCTGAGCCACCCAGGGATCCCCAAAGAATCTTTCTTTTTTTTTTTTTTTTTAAAGATTTTTATTGATTTATTCATGAGAGACACACAGAGAGAGGCAGAGACACAGGCAGAGGGAGAAGCAGGCTCCATGCAGGGAGCCCGATGTGGGACTCGATCCTGGGACCCTGGGGTCACACCCTGAGCTGGAGCCTCTGTCTTTTCCACCCAGCTTCAGTGCCTTTTTTGGGAATCCAATCTCATCATCATTATAATCTATTGCAAGGCTTAGCCTGCCTGACCCCACACTCCAAGCCCGTGGGGAGGACGCTGTTGCTGCGGCCTTCGGGTTAGCTGCCGTGCAGGATTGAGTCATTCGTGACAGCAGCTCTGGAGAAAGGTGTTCGGCGAGACATAGAATGCTTTCTCTCTTTGAGTCTCATTTCTTTTCCGGAAGACTCAAAGTCTCTATGTCTAAGCCCCAGTGCTAGGAGCAGCTGGGCGGGGAGGGGACTTCCTGTGAGCGACTCATGTGTCAACCCCTAGATGCTTGACCTGTGCAGTGGGTGAGGCAGTGGTAGCACGGTGGGAGCTTAGAGCACAGAACTGACGTACGAGAACTCCTTTCCTTCAGAGGCGGGGGTGGTTTGGGAGCTGCTTCGCTTCAGGTGGGATCCGCAGTGTGCAGAGAAATGAAGATCCAGCCCAGTGAGGTCCTTCGGGGAACACTGACACCGGGAAGCCAAAGCCCAGCTGAAGTTAGGAAGACAGGCCCAGGTGCTCCACGCTGGGCGAGGTCGGACGGGGTCTGGAGCGAGCACAGATGAGGAGAGAGGTGGCCTTCGGATGGCCCCGTGGCAGCTCTGAGGCTCCACTTCCTGAGCAGGTGGCTGGGCCGGACTCGGGGTCCTTGTACCGGCAGCCCAGGCCGTGGCCCAGGAGGAGCTGCAGCTGCGTGGGGCGTCGTCCTGTTCTGCTAGACTTTTCTGGAGGCGATGGAGAGCTCGCTCACTGCGCGCAGACGCTGCCTGGCATCCCAGAGATGACTCGTGAGCCAGCTGAGTTACTGAGTCTTGCAGCCAAGGGAGAGAAGGTGCTGGCTGGCTGCTCCTTGTGGGGAGAACACAGGGGCATGCGAGCAATATTTGTGGGGTTCAGCTCGCCCGTGCAGCCGAGGACCATTTCCAAGGGCCCCAGGCTCTTGTAACCCCAGGCCCCTTGCTCGCCCCAAACTCCTTCCCTGGTGTCTCGAGTTTCTCCAGACTTCAGTGGTTCCTTTCTTTCTTTCCAGCTTTCTCTTGGTTTTTGTTTTGTTTCCCTGGTTCTTTTGGGATTTGGGAGTTCACAACGTTCCTCTGTGGCTCACCCAGTATCTTGGCTATTTCTCATTTGGCTCTACCGGCGCCAAGGGGCCAGGAAAGCCTAGACCGGGTGGCCTGTCTGCGTGCCATGCAGATTGCTGTAGAGGAAGAACAGGTCCCCCCCCCCACTCTGCAGGGGCCCTGCACTTGCGCTGTCCCACCCCCCCCACCTTCCCTCTTCCCTCGGGCTACAAGATAAGATTTTGAAAAAATGGAAGGAGAAAACTAAAATTAGGCATATGCGACCAATGGTTCTGCTTTGGGCAATGGAAAAATAAACCATACCCACGTTTCTGTTTTTCCCAGGATCCGAAGGACACCCTTGGCTATTTGGGTGGTTGGCTATTCCTGGGTACGTTTCAGAAATAACTCATGTTTATTTATTATTGGGTATTTATAACAGAGCTTCAGAACAGGTTTCCAATAACCCCACAAAGAAGCGTGGACTCCAGCCCTGGCGGGGTGTGGGGTGCGGGGGTGGGGGGTGGGGGAGAGGGAAGGATGCAGAACCACCGCCCGCCTCCTGCTTGCTGAGGCCACAGCCTGGAGTGGGGGACGCAGGTGGGGGGGCGGGGGTTGTTGCCTGGACTTTGTTTCTCCTCGGAGGCTCCCCTGAAAGGACGTCAGAGCCTAAATCGGATTACTTGTAACTTTTGATGGAGTTTGGGCACACACACACGCCCCCGAGCTCTGGGCTCGGGCAGAGATTAGAGGCGACATTTCTGGAGGAACAAAAGGATGGTGGATTCCTGAACAGTCATCCGCGGACCCCGGGCCCTGACATCATCCCCGGCCTGGCTCTGGGAGGAACCCTCTGACCCCCCAGGGCTTAGGGCAACTATTTTTAGCCAGAAAACCCTTCCTGTGGCATTCTCATGGTGCACTCAAAGGAGCCGGAATTTCAGCGAGGGCCCTCTTGAATTTATCGAGTTTCCATCTCTACCCCTGCTTGCGATGTTACAGATGGTTAGGGACGGAGCCCTGGCGCCCGTTAGTCCCGCGTCTTCATTCGGTAGAAGGGTCTGCAGAGGCTGAACGTGTGCCCTCCTTCCCCGCCGACCTGCCTCCTGCTCTTCGTCTGTTACGGCGGTTCCCAAACAATTTGTTCTCCAGACCCGTTGTGCTCTCAGAAATTATTGGGGATCCCCGGGAGCTTTTGTTTAGATGTGTTGTGTCTGATACATATCCCGTGGTAAAAATGAAAGCTGAGTAATCGTAAAAATAGGATTTATTCATTAAAAGTACGTTAATGAACCCGTTGTGTGTTAACATAAAATAATGATGAATGGCTATATTTTCCAAAACTAGAAAATTAAACAAAAAGGCTGGCATTAGGGGGTCCCTGGGTGGCTCAGCAGTTTAGCGCCTGCCTTTGGCTCAGGGCCTGATCTTGGAGTCCCGGGATCGAGTCCCATGTCGGGCTCCCTGCATGGAGCCTGCTTCTCCCTCTGCCTGTGTCTCTGCCTCTCTCTCTGTATCTCTCATGAATAAATAAATAAAAATCTTAAAAAAAAAAAAGGCTGGTGTTATGCCCTTTTTTGCAAATGGTTTTTAATGTCTGGCTTAGCAGGACAGTGAGATTGTTGGATCTGCTTCTACATTTGATCAGTTGCCATATCACCTATCACGCTGCGTCCAGAATCCCCCACTATGAGAGGATGAGACTGAAAAGGGCAACTTCATTCATGTCTTTGGATTATTATGAAAATATCCGGGACACCCACAGGGGTCTGTGTACACGACCGAGAACCAGCAATCTATGCCATAGTGTATTTGCCTCATCTATAACACTTGGTTTTAACGTGGCTCGTTCACTCATTCCAAGAACATCCCCTGAAGAACTAGCAGGTGTGCAGCTGGGAATTTAAAGACAAATGCATCACCTGTGATCTCCGTCCAAACACTTGGTTACAAACGAAACAGAATCAATTTTTATTTTTCTTACCAGCCTATTATCTGAGTTCAGTCCCACCCTCTGCCAGAATGCTGGGAAACAACCTCAGCCCTTCCTGGGCCTCCCCCGTCCAAAGACTGTGGCATGTTCTTGGGGTCTCGTGCAGCGCACAAAGCTTTGGGGGGCCGTGCGGGGGCCCTTGAGGCTCAGTCTACATGGATGCAGCTTAGACACGCACTGTCCAACCCAATAACTGCTCTAGCTCCGGGCTTCCATGGCAGGCTCGGGGCAGGGGGATTCTTTTTCTTTTTCTTTTTTTTTTAAATGATTTTATTTACTTATTCATGAGAGACACACAGAGAGAGGCAGAGACACAGGCAGAGGGAGAAGCAGGCTCCCTGCAGGAAGCCCGATGCGGGACTCGATCCCAGGACCCCAGGATCACGCCCTGAGCCAAAGGCAGATGCTCAACCATGAAGCCCCCCAGGCGCCCCCAGGGGCAGGAGGATTCTTGCCTGTTTCCATCTACCTCTCTCCCTCAGAAGAGCCAAGACCTTGGGCGTAGTACCCCCCTCTCCCGCCCCAAAACCACAGCTCTTCTTCCTCATTCTCACTCTCTCCCCCTTGCTTCCTTCCTTCCAGGCCAGATGAGCCCTCTGTCGAGGGCAAATCCTTCCTGCACGTTTCTCAAGATGTTCTCTGAAACTCCCAACAAAAGCCAGAGCATCGTGCAGGGTATTTCTGATTTGTGCCTCTCCCTTGGGTTAAGTAGGTTAACAATAAATGTGCCTGCACACCCTAAGTGCCCAATAAATGTTGCTATTAATATTCTTTGAAAATTTTTTTCCGGCTTTATTGAGGTCTAATTGCTACGTAACATTGTGTACGCTACGGTGTGCGACATCCTGATGTGATAGACTTAGGGAGCTAGTCATAGTCGTGCTACTCTCCCCCAGGGATACTGAGGCACAAAGTTCGAATGGGGAAAGGGGAAAATTCAGGAAGGGAAGCCCTCTAGAGTTTACACATGCACACGGCCCCTCTTCCCCAGCTGCCTCAGGGGTCTCTCGATGCAAAGTGGAAGGCTGAGAGGCGCCCCCAGGTCCCCTTCCCACCGCGCCCCCAGCCACTCCTTCCCCTTGGATCACGCCACAGATATACGTACAGAGAAGTCTGCTCCTGGGTTGTCCTCAGTGCCCAGGTGCTTCTGCGCGGTCCCTGGGTCCCCCCAACACAGCCCTGCCGGGGCCCATCAGAGATGGGCAAATCTGCAGAGACCCCCGCCCTCCCCAACGGTTCCTCTCCGGCACTTCAGTCCTCCAGGTACCCATCTGCCAAGACTTCCCCGTGGCATTAGCCGTGAGTTCAGCGTGTCCAGGAAAGCAGCCCCCTGGCAGTGGGATGGAGCTGTGGGCCCGTTCAGGCCATGCTGTGGGCAGGCCCCCCCAACCCCCGCCGCCGCGGGTCCATTCTGTAGACCCTCAGTCATTATTCACGCCCCCCCCCCCCCCGCCGTGGGAATGGATAGAGCTGTCGTTGGCATCCGTGTGGAAGGACAGCGTCCCCTGTGGGATGCTGGTGGAGTCACCACCTGCTCCCCTAGCTGAGTCCTCACGCCAGTGGCCCAGCCTGATGGGCTGCTCAGCACGGTCACTGCTCGTTGCCCGTGTGGGAGAGAGACACGCGTGTCCACAACCGGACAGCAGAGGAAAAAGGCACGGGATCGAGAGTCTTCTTTGTCTCTTCTAGGCTGCAGCTGCAATTCCCTCCACCAAGCCTCGGAGGTAAGTCTGGAAGAAATGTGGTTGGTGGACAATTCATATATTTTTAAGTGGGATGCCTTTTGCATCCATCTTTCTTTCTTTTCTTTTCTTTTCTTTCTTTCTTTCTTTCTTTCTTTCTTTCTTTCTTTCTTTCTTTATTTTATTTTATTTTTATTTATTTATTCATTAGACACACACACACACACACACACACACACACACACACACACACAGAGAGGCAGAGGGAGAACCAGGCTCCATGCAGGGAGCCCGATGCGGGACTCGATCCCAGGACCCTGGGGTCATGACCTGAGCCAATCGCAGATGCTCAACTGCTGAGCCACCCAGGTGCCCCCCTTTGCATTTTTCTCAGGCTGTGCTGTTCATGGCTGGGTGCGTGGCAAGCCCCGATGAGAGCCGCTGTTGAACTTATAGTGCCAGGCTGTGGGGTCTGGTCTCCACTGGACCCTGTGGCTGACACCACACTCCTGGGCAGCTGGGCTGCCTCACCCTCCTGTCCCTTGGAGTGGAAACTGAAGATGAGGGGGATTCATTCCGGGTGTACCCTCTCAGCCCCTGCCCCCCGCCCACTGCCCCAAAGTGGGAGCAGAGAAGCAGGATGAGGACGGAGCCCCCAGCCCCCAGCCCCCAGCCCCAGGCCTCCTGCACACGCTATGCGATGTGTGGGGGCTCCAGTCAAGCACTCGCCAGATTACAGCTCAGGAAAAAGCCCGCGCTGTCTGGTTCTGAGCAGACTCGTGTGAGGTGAATCAGAGGTGAGTCAAGTGCCTCCAGAGGAGGAAATGACTTATCGGACTGACCTTCCTCGCAGGGCATCCATCACTTGTGCTCAGAAAACAAAAGAGAGCAAGACAGAAGACAGTTTGCAAGCTCCTGGCTACACACTTCCTTTTTTTCCCCGGGATTTGATGGGACTGTCAGGGCTGGTGAGCCTCCCGGGGGGTGGGGTGGAGAGTGTCAACGCCCCACCCACCTCCCTGAGTCAGGCCCCTACTGTGAGCTGGAGAAGTTCCCTGCGGACAAAGCTTTTGTCCGTGCACTGTTCAAGGTTCCTCTTCCAAGGCCCAACCTCTCCTCTTGTCCTGGAGGGGTGTGGGGGTGGGAGGAGGCGTTCCCGCAAAGGCTAGAGACCATATTGCACCCTAAGGCAGCTCTTTGGAGGCCTTCGTTTGGAAGAATCTGTGGTTTGGGATCTAATTTCCACCCTGCGTCTGGATTCTTGTCCCTGCAGCTGCAGCGGTCTGGGTGGACTGTCCCAGACGCTCTGGGTGGCGTGTGGTCCACCCTGCTTGCTGCTGCTGACCCTATGACAATCTCTCAAGTCACCAGCGACTTTACAGCCTGATAATTTTATTCCCGCCTCTCATAAAGGTGCTTAGAGTCCTACAGAGTTAGAGATGGGCGTGGGGTGGGGGGAGGACATCCGGATCATCTAAACCCTTAATCCGACAACCGACAACCGAGGAAACTGAGATTCAATGCCTGCAACACCAAGGTCATGGAGCCACCACCAAGGTCACAGAGCAAATTCAGGGAGGAACCTCTGTGGTTGGCCCACTGGGTGTCTCCCAGTCTCCACGAGGCTAAGTTAATACAGCTACGCTTTTCATACGCCATGAAGAATAATAATAAACAACAGCATGTTGCTTCTGTGACTGTGGGAATGCTGCGTTAGGTTCGGGACGCGGAGTGCCAAGCCCGTCCCCATTGAGTCATGTGTGACCGCAGCCTCCTGATGCGGGGAGCTGCTGGTGCAGCTCAGTCCTGCGTGCCTGGGGGGGCTCGATGTGTCTCCGGAGCCCAGAATCCAGATCTCTCCCTCCTCTGTTCTCAGGGAACGTGGGACTCAGTCTCCATCCGATCTGGGGACCGTTGCACCACAACGAGACTGTCATCATTTCATTTCACACCCCCCCACGGGTAACACAAGGGTTGTAATTGATGTGGTTCAGAGCCCCGCGTCGAAGCAATAAAAAGGAATCCCTCGTGACAGTCTGCAACAGCGCTGGCGGATCTAGCGTCTGGCTTTAATGGGAGTGGGAAATGGCTAGCAGATGACGGTAACGTTCCCAGGGCTACGTCTCGGGCCTCCCAACCCAAACCGTTCCTGACGGCGGCTCGTCCTGCCCACATGTGCTCCACAGACGTGGGTTATTTGCAGGACGCCCGGAGCGAGGCGATGCTAAATGTATAGCAGCAGGGGACTGCGTGTGTGACGGCTGAGGTCATGGTTATTCATTTCAAGCTGTAAAGACATTTGGTTTTAAAAACCCCAGCGACTCCACTGGGATTGGCTTTCAGAGAAGAAAAACAGCCCCAGCGTTCTTTTCCTGTCCAAAGCCGGTGGGATTGGCACTTACATCACTGGCCCCCACTTAACCCTTTGGGGTGAGAGAAGGTCCTGGCTCCTCTAACAGGCTCCGGGCGATGTCGCCTTTTGGAGGAAGGTGCTGTGAGTCACTGTGATTTACCACGAACTCACCAAGAACGTGCCTGATGCGTCTGTACTCAACCAGAGGCACAAAGGCCACCAAGAAATCCTACGAGGCTCGGAAACAGACATCTCGGGGCTTTGCAAGAGGCCTTTGACTAAGTCCCTTTCTGGAACCAGGTTCCTCATCTGTGGCTTGGAAGTGGCCGGGGGACAAGGACCAGAGTCTTTCTCAATCCCTCTCCAGCTTCCATTACGCAAGGCCAGGAGCGCACTCAATCACATGACCTGGGTCTGTGTTTAATCTGCGCCCCGGCCCTCCCATGGCAGGCGTTTCCTTAAGGTCGGGGCCACATCTGGGTACACATGGCTATTTCTCTACATCTTCCTGCCCCTCTGGGGTCACTATTCTTGGGCCAAAGAGGTTAGAGGAGAGCCAGGGAGGTGAACTTGGTGTAGTTTGAATATGCCTCACCCTCCGCACAGATGTGCACCAGGGAAAGCGAAGGGGAGATGGGACGGGAACGTGGGTGACCTGTATGGGGGCGGGGAAATGGGAGGCAGAGGGACTTGCCTTTACTTTGTGCAAAGACGTCCAGGTTGATGGTAAATCCAAGGGATGGTGTGACAAGTGACCGACCGTCATCCCTCCCAAAGGGTGGCTCTTTCTAGGGGTCTCCCCTGTCACTGAGCCGCCTTGGAACGCATGCAACGATAGCGTAATCTAAGATAAGCATACCCTAAATCAGTGCTCTATTTAACAAATGGTCATTTGGCAAGACTATGCTTTTGCAGAGAAAAAACACTGGCAGGGCTAAGTGTTGCAGTGGGTGGGTGAGAATATACGTGATTTACATTTTCTTTCACTTGTTTGTAGATGCTAAATTTTCTTTTCTTTTTTTAAAGATTTTATTTATTTATTCATTAGAATACACAGAGAGGAGAGAGAGAGAGAGAGAGGCAGAGACACAGGCAGGGGGAGAAGCAGGCTCCATGCAGGGAGCCCAACGTGGGACTCCATCCCGGGTCTCCAGGATCACATCCTGGGCTGTAGGCGGCGCTAAACCACTGAGCCACCAGGGCTGCCCTGTAGATGCTAAATTTTCAACCACAGATACACACAAATTATTTTGGGAATGAGAAAAAAATCGTAATCCCATTTAATGGATAATTTATGCGAGATAGAGCCAGACGGGAGTTTCTCAAGAGGGGCTTCCCATCGCCCCCAGAGACAGACCTGTGCTGGTTCTTCCTCCCTCCTGTGGGGATTTGGGCAGGCCAACTCGCTCCTCTTCCAAAGCAAGACTCCTACCTCTTGGTTTCTGGCCCTGATATCAGCACCTACCCTGGAATGATGTGATCGCATCCATGTGACACTCTGACTGCCCTGAGCCCGGGCTGGGTGACTTCTCCCTCCTTGCTCCTCACTTCTGCAGCTCTGTGGCCACTGCACGCTACCTTGTCCTGGTGCTGCCCTGCCACAGGTCAGCTCCGTTCACCAGCTCGCCTCTCCAAAGCCTCAAGCAAGCCACCTGAAAGGGGCAATTTTGTCATTTACCTCTTGAGTCCTTTCTCTTTCTCTGTTTTCCCCTCCACCCCCAGCTTTCTGGAGACATAACTGTCGAATAATATTGTGTAAATTTAAGGTGCACAAAGTAGAGATTTATAGATGTGTATATATATGTATATATAGCAATATAATTGTATTATTATATTATATTGCAATGTATATATATATATATTGCAAAATATGTGTATCTATTGCAAAATGATTACCACAATAAGATTAGTTAGCACATCCAAAACTATGGAACCCTTCATGAATTTGTGTGTCATCCTCATGTAGGGGCCAAGCTAATCTTGTCTGGACTGTTAGGATTTTAGCACTTAAATAATTTCTAATGGCCTAGCTTGGCTATATAGCAATATAATATAATAATACAATTAATAATAATAATAATACAAGAGTATATATATATATCTTCAAGCATCAAGAAATAAAGGCAGAGTGCCGTCACTTTGGAGCTGCATCAAGATCATCCTACCTGAGTTCTGAGACTCTATGAGACAAGATGTCCCAGCTGAAGTTGGGCAATTGTGACAAAGAAGAAGAGCTCCCAACATCAGGGGTGAGACCCCGTGAGTGTGAGCGGCTTAAGATATGCAGGCAAAGGCCAAAGAGGCTTGTTTGCCACGGGTCAGCTGGGCAACTCCTGGGTGGCCCAGTGGCAGTTGTCACCCGTGTGCCCGGGAGGGGCTCCTGGGGCAGACCTGGCCCCTAGAGATCCACTTACATGAGGATGAGAATGGGAGGCGTCTTCCTCGAGGTATGACCAGAGGGAGCTCGGGGGCGAGTCAGCAGACGCTGCCAGGCCTTGGGGGCATCAGGGGTTTGGAGGCTGTGAGTCCTGCACCAGGACGCAGCAGCCCGAGGCTTGGCCACCTCCGAGGATCTGTCTGCAACGGCGTGGGCCTGCTCAGGCCACACAGGGGCTGGAGCCGGCCTCCCCTTCGCCGCTGGCCCCGCTCATTCATCTCCCGCAGCTGTCAGGCCAGAGGACAACAGGTGAAAGCAGGCCGGCTCGTTGTTCCCAGGAAGCCTTTAGCTACGCCTGCCACCCCGCCGCCACCCCCTCCGCGGCCGCACAGACCTCCAGCTTAGCGCGTTTCATGCCGGGAGGCCCGTTCTCCCAGCCACCGTGACCCGGAAAGGCCTCGGCCCAGACCCAGCCCTTGCAAGTTCCTCACGTCTGGGCCTTGGGGCCCCTTGGGAGGTGTGTGAAATGCAGGCGCAGGTGCCAGCAGCCCCTGATGGCTGCGGGTCAGAGAGTACATTCCAGGCCTAGCCCCACATCACCCCGCAGGGCAGCTCGCCCCCCCAGACTTCAGGCGGGCCACTCGAGGTTGGTAACTGTCACGGTCCTCTTGAGTTATTTCTAACGGCTTAGTTGGGTACTTTATATATCTGTGTAAAGCACCGGGGAAGAGATGCAAAAGGCAATTGTGTTCGAGCCCCACTGATAGCATCCTCCCAAACCTCAGAAACTGTGAGATGAGATCTTTAAGGCGTCCTGAATGAAGCTTCCCAAATATGGCAGGAAAAGGCCCGAGCAGCAGGCGGGAGGGAGATGGGGAGGGATGGGGGCGAGAAGGCCTGCAGCCTGGGCCGGCAGTGTGGTCTCACTCCTCCCGGGGTGGGGGCGGGCGGAGGGCCACCTCCCTCCTCCCTCTGCTCTCCTGGCTCAGACCTTCACCCCTGGTCCGTGGGGCCTGTTGCTTCCCCCCCACCTCCTTTTTTGGTGGTGTTTTGGTGGGGGGTGGGCAGGCAGGCAGGCAGTGAGCATGAAGAGACACAGAATCGCGGGGACCCGGGAGACTGGGAATAAACTGTGGAGTTGGGGGGGGGCAGTTCAGCAGGGGGCTGGGTCACCGGATCCGGAGAAGCATGTGAGAAGTCATAGGGACAAGCGGGCATCACACCAAACGGAGCAGAAAGGCCTGGCGTGGGCTGCAAGGAGAGTGAGCGGGGCCCTTCCAGGCAGGAGGGTGCAGCCCCTGCTCCCCGATGTCGAGAATGGGGGGGCCAGGGGGTGGGGGGGTGGGGTGGATGGGGGGGCTGGGCCGGCCAGTGGCTGACCCAGGAGGCTTTCTTCTTCCATCCCCGAGGGTTTTCTCCTTTTCTCCTTGGCCCCGTCGGTCCAGATGGCACTATCCGGGGCCCAGTCACAGGCGCAGAAGGAGAGGAGCGAGAGGGCACGATTTACCCCCGATCTCCGCGCCAGCAGGGTCTGAAATCCCTGGCCTCAGCCTCACGCCTCATGGAGCTGCTTAAGAAGATGCCATTTAATTAGGCTGCTTAAGTCATGTGTGAGGGCAATTAGCTAGCGTCCCCGCATTAATTTTCCAGTCTGGAAACTGGAGTCGCCGTCCTGCTCCCTCCTCCCCTCCCCTGCCCCCTCCCCCTCAGGAGTCCGCTGACTCTGCCTTTTCTCGGGCTTCCTTCTGCTGACGCAGCCACCCCCACCCAGCCTCCTTCATCTCCCTGCACCCAGGCCTAACCGGGTCACAAGCAAGCGTGGGGGAGCCGCCCTGGCAGCCCAATACACTGATTTCAGAATAGCTCTGCTAAGCTCACCGGGGACTCCAGTCTCCCTGGCCCCTGCTGCCCCGATTCCCCGCCACGGGGTCCCAGCTGTGCCCACGGTGGGGCTGTCACTCAGGGGCCCAGGGCGCAGGCCTATTTTTAGGCAGGACCTGGTGCATGCCAGCCCCCTTGGGGGGAACCTCCCAGGGTCCCCGGATCCTCCCTTCCAGACCACACTGGCTGAGCACCCCTGGCTTCTCTTAGGAAAAACGGCTCTGGCCAGGGCCATCCTGGCACCTAGCAGGGGACATGATGGGATTACAAAGTGATGGCTGCTGGAGAGAGGAAACAGTGGCTAGGTTTTAGGGGGCTGTCCTTGGAGTGGATAAGGGACACAACTGGGTTTGTGACCACAGGGTCCTGGCCCTGAGGCTTGCCTTTAATTCCATGACGGGAGGGCTCTGGGGCACTGGGCCAAGGCAAGCGGGGGCCCTGGCCCCCACGGTTAAAGCGATGCTAGCTCTCAAGGCCAAGCAATTCCCTCCTGGACTCCCCCTCTGCTTCGGGGGCACCCCCAGCCCCCGGCGGTGTGCTCCTTGTGCTCGGTGCAAAGTGCCAGGAAGAGAGTCAGCCTGGGTGCCATTCCCTAGATCACGTCCCTGCACCTGACTTTTCTGGAAAATGGTTGCGGTAAAACCCTGCCTTCCCTACCACGAGGGGCTGCTGTGAACACCCAACCTGCCCTGTGAGGAGCAGTAATTGGAGCCCATGAGATGCTGGTAGCCCCTCAAAACACACTCAACGCCGGGGCGCGGCCGTGCAAACTGCTGGGGCTGGAACCTGGAGCCCACTCTTGTCCCACCAAGCTCAGTACCCCCAGCAAGGAGGGTCACCCCGGGGGAGGGGGGACGGAGGGTCCCTAGGGCTGCAGGTGCAGCCCAAGATCTCCTGCCTGGGGCCCCGAAAGAAACGCCTGTTGTGCCACTGCCAGATGGCCTCAAAGGACAACGAAAGAGGAGATGCTGTGTCCCTCCTTTCCCTGTGGGGTGCTTGCAGGTCTTGGAGAGTTTGTGCAGAGCACCTGGAAGGCCTCCCGAGGGGGGGGTGCATCCCGTGCCCAGCCCTTCCCGGGGCCCCTGGCCAGCTGTGGGAGCCGCTACCTCCTGCTCCTAGGGACCAAGGAGTACGGTAAGTGATCTTGGGCGGTCGCCGTCACTCGTGTTACCAGCCACCGACAGACACCCTACAAGCTGTCCATTGCCTTCAGTATCCACCGTAAGATGGTTTTTGGGTTTTTTTTTTTAGGTTTTATTTATTTATTCATGAGAGACACAGAGAGAAGGTAGAGACACAGGCAGCTCCTTGCAGGGACCCTGATGTGGGACTCGATCCCAGAACTCTGGAATCACGCCCTGGGTCAAAGGCAGACGCTCAACCTCTGAGCCACCCAGGCAGCCCCAACCGTAAGATATTTTTATGCAGATGCTGTCTGCACTTTCTGGAAGATTCCAGGAGACTTATGGAAAATGCAGACCAGCATGGCGAAATGAAAGGCAGCGCGGAGGGCTAAGGCCGGGGACTCTGGAATGCAAGGCCACCTGGTGTGGATCCTGACTTGGCTGCTTACTGGCTGCATACCTTGGGCATGTTCCTTAACTGCCCTGTGCCTCAGTTTCCCCCCTGAAAATGGCCATGAAGACAGTTAAGGCAAGTACTTCACTAAGCTGCTAGGGGGACCGAATGAGTCACTGTGTGCAAAGCCCTTACGACAGCGTCTGGCGTCACACCCTTGGTGTCCGTGAAATAAGTAACGTAGAAGGGAAATAAGAACGTGGCCACGTGGGAAGAGACGACATGTGGTTTTTCAGGTGAGCTCTGGCGGTTTTCCAGGATGGGTTTTGTTTTCAAGCCTAGTTTCAGCAGCTGTGACTCTGTTTGGGGTTTGAGGGAGCGGCTCTCCCTGGAACAGCGGCCTGTGCTCTTGCAGAGCGTTGTCACTGTCCTGGTGGGTGGTGCGTCCGGAGTCAGCGTCACCTGTGTACCCAGAAAGGCCTTGGCCGAGGTGGCTGGGTGAGAACAGGCCGAGCGGACCTTTATCTCGTGTTCACCCCGGCTGGGCTGGGTGTGGCCCCCTGCTGTCCTCCAGGCCTAGGAAACGCAGATAAACACACTGACCTCCCACTGCTCCAGCCCCGGCTGCCAGCGAACTTGGGGGGTGGAAGATGCGCTTTCCTGGAGCCCACGGGTCCTCAGGCTACGGGGTCCAGTGGGGTCCCACCCAGGGCAGTAACGTGGCAGGGAGCTTGCAGGCTGAGGCTGCGCTGGGGGAGGGCACAGCCTGACTGTATGGGACAGCTAGGGGTTTGCAGGTAGGACTTGTGCAAGCGAACTGAGGCTGGCCAGGCATTCAGAGTCCGGGGCCCTCCAGGCAAAAATAACTCAGGAGCCTTTTAAAAGCAGAGAGCCGGAGTCTCTGATAATAGGGCAAACCTCTTTCAAAAATCACCCTGTGCCCCGGAGCTCTCTTAAGTGCCTGTCTGTCTTGAGTAACTGGCTCCATCCTCCCTGAAGCCCTCATCCATTGTATAGAGGGGACAACTGACCCGCAGAGAGGTTAAGTGACTGTTTCAAGGACACCCAGCTCAGAAACCCCAGAGCTTCCTTCAAACCTGGCCACGTCGGCTCTAGGATTCTTACTCTTTCTTTTTTAATTTTTTGAAAAAATTTTAAAAATATTTTATTTATTTATTCATGAGAGACACACAGAGAGAGGCAGAGACACAGGCAGAGGGAGAAGCAGGCTCCATCCCTGCAGGGAGCCCGATGCGGGACTCGATCCCGGGACCCCGGGATCATGCTTTGAGCTGAAGGCTCAACTGCTGAGCCACCCAGGGGCCCCCGGGATTCTTACTCTTAACCACGACATTCAATAGCCCCAGAGCCACCCCATTACATACCTATGTCCTAAGTACCGCGCGGCAACCCGGGTTTAAGCCGCATCAGCTGCCCCTTGGAAGACCTGTGCGGGTGACCCCGGGGGCAGTGCAGGGGAGCGGGCGATAAACCAGTGGGCCCTCCGGCCCAGGGTCCCCGGCGGCTGCTTTCTAAGACCTAAGACACCGGCCCGGGTTCCTACTGGCTCCCCCAGGGGGTTCGTCAGTGATTAGAACCCTGGAGACACAATGTCCCCACCGCGCAGCCTCCCCTGTAGTGAATTCCTCAAAATTATTGGTTTGGGCCCTTTATTCTCATCTAATAACGTCTCTGTCCTGACGACCTCTCCAGTCACCCGAAGCACACCAGCCCTGCCCGCAGCTGTGTCCTCTGTGGGTCCGATCGCCTGCTTTCATTCCAGGCACTGATTAAACAATAAAGGAGCAGGACAGGGCAGAGACGGGCACAGCCGGGCACAGCCGGGCGCAGACGCCCCCTTCGCTCCTGTTACTTAATCAGCTACCGCTGGGACCCCTGCGGACTCTCAGCCGGCGCCGTCCCCTGCAAGGGTGCTAACAGGAGCGCTCCTGGGCCCCCACCCGCGGCTGCTCCCCTGCCCCGGCTTCTGCACCCCCGGTGTTCCTTCCCTCAGGATCCCGGCCCTGCCCGTCCTTGGGGGTGGGATGTGTCCTCGGGGACAGGTTCTGAAACCCGGAACCCGAGCTGCTGCTCTGCATTCCCTCTATTGTCTGGGAGCCAGCGGAGCAGAACAAACCTGCCTGGGATTTGCATTACGCCCGGTGCTTGGGGAGGCCCGGGCAGGGCAGCTGTTGCCAAGGCAACCGGTGGAGCCCAGGGGAGCAACAGGAAAGAGCCCCAGCCTTGGCCTCCGGGTGGTCAAGGAGTTGAGGGGAGGGCCAGGGCTTGGGCCCAGGTCCAGGGCTTGGGAGCAGTTGTGCCAGATGTCCACTGCGGGTCCCCCGCTGCCTCTGGCCGGTGGCTCCACTGGCAGGTGCTCGAGGGTCAGCCTGGCCTGGGGCGCCCGGTCCTGTAGTCCCTGCTCCTCCCCTCCTCTGTGGAGACTCTGAGCCCTCCCTTGCCCCACCTTTCCTAGGTATGGGAGCAGCAGCAGCAGGACTGGAACATGAAATAAAAATCAGATGAAAACAGGCCTGGGAGGGACGCGTAGAGGCCGCATGGGCACATCCACGCTGCGGCCTCAGCCAGCACCTCGGCCTCCAGCCGGCCTGTCCCAGCAACATCTGACCCAGGTCAGCGACAGCCTTCCTGGGGCATCAGAGGTGCCTTTTTGCTCTGAAGACCTGCAGGGGCTGGCCAAGCCCTGTCTCTGCTCCCTGGCCTCGCTGAGCCCCACCTGAGCAGCCAACCCTGGCTCCGGGCCCAGCCCCTTGTGTTCCCGCTCCCTGAAGAGCGAAACCCCACAGGTTCTAGACGCGTGGAGTTCCCTGGCCTGAGCCCAGGCTGAAGCCATTCTTCGCTTCTTCAGACCATCCCTGCCCCGTTCCCACCCCACCTACAGGCTCACATCTCCTCTCCTGATGTTCTAACCGTAGTTTTAGCTTGCTCTGTCTTTCTCAAAATATCCTGATCGAAAGAATCACTTGGAAGCATGTGTTTAGAATTCAGATTCTTAACCCCCCACCTAGGACCTGCAGAATCAAAGACTCTGGAAGATTAAATAAGTAAATAAAATCTTAAAAAAAAATACATTAAGAGAAAAGGCACCTGGGTGGTTCACTTGGTCAAGCAGCTGACTCTTGATTTCGGCTCAGGTCATGATCTCAGCTGAGGTCCTGGGATCGAACCCCGTGTTGGGCTTCGTGCTCAGCGTGGAGTCTGCTGGAGATTCCCCTTCTCTCTCTGCCTCTCCCCCTCTGCCCCTCACCTTCCCCCCCATACACCCAAGTGCGTGTTTGTGTTCTCACTCTATCTCCCTCTAAAATAAATAAATAAAATCTTAAAAAAACCAAACAACCAAACAAAAAAACAACAACAAAAAACCTCTGGGAAGGTTGCCTGGGAATCTGCTTTGGACAAATTGCCCCAAGTGATGTTCATGTTTGGACAAGGCTGGGGAACCTAGGCCAAGTCATGTGTTTCTCTTCTCAGGTCCAGCCCCTTATCTCTATCTCTGGGCCTCAGGGTCATCCTCTCAGCTGCAGGGCCGAACTGATCTGCAGATTTGGGTCAGGCTGTCCACACACTGCTCCAGCCAGGGATGTACTGTGAGAGGTGGTGTGGGTGAGCATGGCTGGAGCCCACCATCAGCTTCATGCTGGTCCCATTGGCTCTGTGTGTTCCCTTCTCCACTGTAGTCATTCCTGGGGTCATTTGGGTGCCATTGGGCTGCTGCGCTGTGGGTAGTGCAGTGGTGCCTGTTGGTGGCAGCAGCTTGAGCCCCAGAAGAAATGGATGGGAGCCCTGAGATCACTACCAGGTACTTCACATTTCCTGGTTTCAGGAGCTGGACAGGAGGTGATACACTGGGGTCATAAGCTGCCACCACCGTATGCGTCTACCCTGTGAACACTCTAACGTGCCATCCTGCTGTTGCAGTGTAGAACACCAGGTATTGTGAAGACAGTGGGGTTGGAGCTCAGTAGCTCTGGGTGGCAATCCTGGCTGCTCCTCGCTACTGCTGGGATCTCAGACCACTCAATCTCCTCGTCTGTAAGACATGGATAGCAATTAACTTCACAGGATTGCTATGAAAATTACCCATGTAGAAGGTCCAGCAGACTGCTTTGCCGATGGAGCACTCAATACATTTTCAATACATTTTCTGTGCTCTGTTTTCTCTTTCTGTTCAGATACACCCTGATTGATTAAACCTCTCTTACCTCTCCTTCCTTCTCCTCCTATCAAAGCACTTCTGAAAAAGGTCAATATAAAAAAATCAATTGTATTTCTGTATATTAGCATTAAACAATTGGAACATGATATTTACAAAGACCAATGTCCTTTACAATATTGTTAAAAAAAAAAACAAAAAAAAAACCCATAAAATACTTAGGAATTTAATGAAAGATGTGAAAAAACTCAATGCTCAGAACACTAAATGTTGCTGAGAGATATGAAAGAAGACACAAATAGGTAGAAAGCTCTCTTATGTTCATGGACTGGGAGATTCAATATGAAGGTGGCAATTCTCCCCAAGTTGATATATAGCTTCCATACAATCCTAATCATAATCCTGCTAGGTCTTCGTTTTTTAAAAATGAAAATTGACAGTTGGATTCTAAAATTTATTTGGAAATCCAAAGCCCAAAACGGGTTAGAGAAAGAAGAAAAAGTTGGGGGGCTTATAGTACCCGACATCGAGGCTTACTATGAAGCTCTGGTTATTAAAGCAGTGTAGTATTTACACAGGAAGTGACAAATAGATCAACGGGAATGGATAGAGTCCAGAGATAGACCCAAGCTTATAGGGACAACTGGTCATTGACAAAGTCATCAAAGGAAAGGACAGCTTTTTTTAAATAAATGGTGCCAGCACAACTGGAAAACCATAGGAGAAGAATGAACGTGATCCTTACCTCACCATACACAAAAATTAATTCAAGATGGATTATAAACAAAAATATGAAAGCAAAAACCACAAAATTTTTAACAGAAAATGTGGGATTTACTCTCTGATCTATGAGCAGGCAAAGATGTCTTTGCTAGAACACAGAAAACATAACCATAAAATAAACAATTGACAAGTTAGACTTCACAAAAACTAAGAACTTCTGTTCATTCATCAAAGCCAGTATCAGAATAGACAAGCCACAGGCTGGGAGAGAATATTTGTGAAACAGATTATCTAACAAAGGACTTGCAGTGAGAATATACAAAGGATCCCCACAACTTAATTTAAAATACCAATTAAAAAATGGGCAAAAGTCTTGCCAAACCCTTCACAAGGGAATACATTCAATTGGGCAATAAATACGTGGAAATTCTGTGCTCAACATGATTACTCATTATGGTTTTAATTTCCTGAACTTCAGTGGATTAAATTGATTAACTTCATGAGATGAAAATCACAATGAGATACCACCTCACCCACTAGAATGGCTAAAATTAAGAAGACCCACAAGTTCAAGTGTTGGCAAACAGAGGCATGCGGCTCCTGAAACTCTCATACGTTGCTGGTGGGTGTATAAGATGGCATAACCACTTGGGAAGAAGGTGGGGCACTTTCTTATGAAGTTAAGCAGATACACTATGACCCAGAAATCCCACTCCTAGACCTTCAGCAAAGGGAAATGAAGATGTACAAGTAAAAGAATGTTCACAGCTGCTTTATTCATGATCGCTAAACACTGGAAGCAACACAAATGTCCATCAGAAAGACAATGGATACACAAAGTCTGGAATATCCTTATAATTGATATTTACACAATAAAAAAGGATTAAACTGGTGATACATGCAATGACACGAATGACCTTTATAGATGAGACACTTAGCAAAAGAAGCCAGTTAGAAAAATACATGCACTTGTGTGGGATTCCATTTACATCAAATTCCAGTGCAGACAACATATCTACACTGATGACACCCGACCTGTGATTGCCTCTGAGTGAGGGCTTGATCAGGAAGGGCCACAGGGAACTCTCTGGAGTGACAGAAAGCTTCTATAAAAAAAAAAAAAAAAGAAAAAGAAAAAGAAAAAAGAAAGCTTCTATATATCTTGGTAGGGGTGTGGCTTATGTGTGGATACGCATTTGTCAAAACTCATCGACTTGTACACTTATTTCATTTGTTCATTTCGTTGTATGTAAATCGTACTCTAAAGAACTACAAACAGGTATTGACGCTACTCGTAGGTTGGCTTCATTCGATGGTATGGGTTAATAATTCTGAAACCACATTCTGTTTACAATAGGCTTGAGCAAACAAGGAAAATATTTCAATGATCATGGGAGCCAAGTGTCTCACTTGCGGACGGAGTGAAAAATATGGGAAGAGGACAGACAAGTAGGATGTTGTTATGTGGAACTGGATTGGAGACATCGATGTGAACCGACAGCTTTCAACACCTTGTCTCTGTTTTTATGTAGACATAGGATATGGATATAGTCACAGACATAGAGGGTGACGTGTGTGTACTCCCAGCTTCTTGAACTATTCTTGCAACTTCTCTGTAAGTTCAAAATTATATCAAAATGAGAAGCAACAAAAAAATAGACATCTTTTGGAAAGCCACCTTGAAGATGTTCAGAGACAAGTTAATGTACCAGACTCCTTGAGAAGGAGCCCCCATCTCCTATTCTCACTTCCTTACTTGGGGCTGGAACCACAGTGGGTAGCCCATCCATCTTGGTGTCCCATAGAGACCCTTCGTCACGTCCTCAGGACTTTCTGATTCTTCTCCCAGCCAGAGGGTGACCTCCGCCAGCTCCCCCTTGTCGTGCTGAACCTCCCATGCTTTCTGTTTCTCATACTGGAGGAATTTCCAGGGACACATGGAGGTCACCTCGGGCCATCCCTCCCTCACCTACAGGTGGCTTCCATTCCAGAGACCAAGTAAACAAGGGTCCTGGTGTCTCCTCCCTCATGCCATCTGAGTGGGTTTCCAGGGCATCACCAAGCCTCCCTAGCTGGGAGGGCCAAAGGAATATTTTGCTTTTCTTGAATTTTCATTTTCGGGTCATTTGGCAGAAGCAGTAGCAGCAGCTGCAGTGGGGTCCTTGGGTTTGAGACCAAGACTTCTAGCCAGGAGGAGGTGGCTTTAGTCTATGGACCTGCTGCTTCCTGCTCACGCCCTCTCCGCTGAGGCGGCTCCTCAGTCTGCCGAGCACCCCCTCTGAAGGTCTCTGCGCGTCCCCGGAGGCCGCAGCGGTGGAGCCGTTCTTGGGCATGGTGGGTTCACGCAGAAATCCACCCAAGTTACAGAATCTTTACAATTGTGGGTGCTGTGAGCTACAAGGGGCCCCAGGCACAGAGGAATGACACTGGGCACCTGATGCCTGAGCCCGCAGTTGTTTGGGCCTTGACAATTTTTGGCTTCCTATCATTTTTGTTTAATTGGGTGTTTTACTGTACAGATTTTGCATTGTTTCATTGGCTTGCTTGGTTCGTCTACACACCCTTTATCTCCATAGAAATGCCGAGGAGCAAAGTGTGCACAAGTGTGCACATGCATGAGTGTGTGCTGTGTGTGTGTGTCAGACCACCAAAGACACCCAGAGAAGAGCAGAGGGAGAAGAGATCAGAGGAGGGACAGTGGGGGTTAGGTGGTGGCAGAGGCTGAAGCTGGCCGTGTAGACAGGAGGGGTGTGTGCACACGTGGGTAGGAGACTCTCGTGTTTTTGTTGGAAGTGGGGGAACACAGGTTTTCAGTGAACCCCAACTGGGAGAGGGGCCTATGCCCCAAGGGTGAAGAGGCCTCTCCTTCCACACATGTGTGTGCACATGTGTGAGGGGTGTGCAGGAGAGAACAGCTGAGGGCCTTGTGAGTGTGTGAGGGTGTGTGCGTGAGAGTGTCAGTGTGCTCCTCTGAGTGCATGTGTGTGATTGTGTGTGAGCATGTCAGAGCCCACGAATATATATGTGCATGTGTGTATGAACACAATGGCATGTGCTTGTGTGAGTATGAGCATGCGTGCATATGGGAGCGTGCTTGTGCAAGCAGGGAGCATGTGCCTGTATCGTGTGTATTCATGGATGAATGTGTGAGTGTGTGCCCGTGAGCGTGAGTGTGTGCCTGTGAGCTGAGTGTGTGAGCGTGAGTGCATGCCTGTGAGTGTACTCCCGTGAGTGTGAGTGTGTGCCCATGAGCGTGTGTGCCCGTGAGCGTGCTCACGTGAGCGTGAGTGTGCTCTCGTGAACGTGTATGCCTGTGAGTGTGAGTGTGCTCCCGTGAGCGTGTGTGCCCGTGAGCATGCTCCCACCGGGGAGGGGTGGAGCTGCAGGAGCCACGGTGGGCTGTCCTCCCGCACCTGTGCTCCACGTCCTCTGGGCCAGAAGGAAACAGGCCCTGGGAGCAGGCCCAGGTGGAGCAAAACCCCACCAGAAATAGTCACGCCAAGAAACCCAGGAGGCCTGGCCCGCTCTCCCCACCTTCCCAGCCCCCTGCCCACCCCCTGGTCCCCACTGACGGGAAATGGAAACAAATGTCTGGAGAGAGGCCAAGAGCAAAGCAAGCTGTCTGGAGGAGGCTGTGGCCTCTGCAGAGGAGAAAAACAGTGGGAGGGGAGGGGGAAGGGGAGAGATGGTGGTGGGGGGAGGGAGCAGGAGATGGGGAAAGGGAGAGGGAGGGACAGGGAGAGGGGAGGGAGAAGGTGCGGGAGGGATGGGGAGGGGGTTGGAGGAGAAGGTAGGGGAAGGGATTGGGGAGGGGGAGGAGAGCACAGGGAAGGAGGAGGTGGAGGAGGGGGGACGAGAAGCAGGTGGGGGAGGGGGAGGAGAGGACAGAGAAGGAGGAGGGGGAGGGGGAGGAGTGGACAGAGAAGGAGGAGGGGAAGGGGGAGGAGTGGACAGAGAAGGAGGAAGGGGTGTGGGGAGGAGGGGGGAGGGGTTGGGGGAGGGGAGGCAGACACCCTGCGGCTGCAATCGCAGGGGAGGGGAGGGGCGGGCAGGCATGAGGTCACAGCGGGCAGCAGAGCCCCCAAGGCCTGGGCCGGGCTTTGCCCCCAGCTGCTCCTGCGCCCCCTGAGGGAGCGACCGCCCTGCCCCACCTGACAGGGTGGAGACGGGTCAGCCGCTGGGCGATGGTGGCCGCGGGCAGGGGTGCAGGTGCCCACAGGTGCGTTGGGCTCAGGCACCTGGCTGCGGGGCTCAGCCGGCGGGTGTGGGACACCCTGTGGGGCAGCGGAGGGAACGCTAAAGCAGCCTGTGTGGGGGCGAGTAGGGGTGGGGGTCCCTGTCTTGCTGCCCAGGGGCCTCCCTGCCGAGGGCCCTGTGGTGCGAATATGCAGGCCCGGCCTGCCCCACCCTGGGGGCCTGGCCCCTCGCTCCTGCTCCTGCTCCGGGCAGAGGCCGCTTGCAGGTGGTGAGTGGCTTGGGACCCGAGGAGCTTCCCCAGCAGGAGCGACTTCCCCAGGACTCCTATGATGCCTGTGCCCCCCACGTTTCCGAGGGAGAGGAGTGGAAACAAGCTGAGTGGGAGAAACCGGGCAGTCCTCCTCTAACTGGGGAACGCACTAAGGGCTTCGCGGGCCTTGGCCTGAGCATGTCCTGCCGAAGGACCGCCATCTGTTTGGGGTGGCTTACGTTTCCCCCCCTCACTTAGCGGGATAGTCAAGCCTGGTCTCTCTGCTAGAAGACACCTCACCTCCTGGGCGCGTCCTCGATGGTGGGGCGCTGGGGAAAGGATGCCAAGCTCCCTGGCCCCAGGCCCGCCGTGGTGGGACAGAGACCAGCCCTGTGGGGACAGGCCCAGGGGCCCCGGCGCCCAGGGAGACCGAGCGTCACGCTGACACCAGGCTTGCTACCTGCTTCATATGCATGCACTCATCTGACCCTATGGCATCAAGTTCTACAAGTGGGGAAACTGAGGCACAGAGAACCTAGGTGCCCCTCAACCCCAAAGTCACGTGGCTAGTGAATCGGCTTTGAGGCAAGCCCGGTTCCTAACCACTGCCCACTAGCGCCCCGAGGGAGCGGACGGGAGCTCCCAGGGAGGGCCAGGGGTGAGCTGTTCTGGAGAAGGTGTGCCCATGTGGCCAGCGGGGCCAGCGTGCCCACCCTTCCGGCAGCCCAGGCGTGTGGGGCTGAGGCTTGGACACGAGGAGGGAGTGTCAGGGCATTCACGCACGTTGGCTGTGTGTCTTGCCGTGCCTCTGAGAGTCTGCTTACCTGCATCTTTATGGCCACGGGACGTTTATGGCCCCCCATAAAAGAGCAGGTGCTGCTGAGCCAGCGGCCGGGCACCGTGCCATGCACTTTGGGTTCTGAAGAACTCATCAATCATTGACTCCGTGGCCTTCCCGGCTGCAGGGGCTGAGGCAAGAGCTGTGGGGGCGCGAGGGGAGGGAGCGAGGTCTAACCAGCTGGTGAAACCGTGGCCGGGCCTCGGTGTCTGGGCCTCACTTTGACGTGTGTGACCCGGAGCCAGGAGCCTCCCTGGCCTCGCAGGGTTGCCGACGGGATCAGATGAGCGGATAGTGTCTCTGTGGGTCCCCTGGAACCTTCTCTCTTGGCGTTGGGTGGTGTTGTCGTTACAAAGGTCAGAATAGGTCCCTGCTGCCGAGGCCCACACAGCCCGGAGTGGCCTGCCACTGCCCCGACAGCAGCGGAGGCTCCCTTGTCCAGCCCCCGATACTCCCCAGTGGCATCGGCAGCCTCAGATACTGAGATTCCTGGTATATTCATCGGGCGAGGAACACGGTGTGGCAGCTACTGCGGAGGGAGCAGCTGTGCGCTGTCCCCAGCCTCCTCGGGCTTGCCCTCTGAGCCTGGCCGGGCGGGCTCCTCTGCGGTGAAGGGCACAGGCTGGCCCCCGGGTGGCACCAAGGCCACCAAGGCCGGGGCGCCCGGACACGGATGTGGGCTGCTGCTCCAGGTGCGGGGGGCACATTTCGAGCCGGCGATGGGGGCCTCTGGGGCACCACGGAGGCCGGCTTTGCTGGCGGGAGCAAACTCATGGGCTAGTGAATCGGCTGGTTGCTGGAACCGCCCGGCCCTTCGATACTCCCCAACTCCCGGGGCTGTGGTAGACACTTGCTGAAATAAAGCCCGGAATACCCAGAGCCCAGGTCCTGACACACACGGGCTCTGGGTGGGACCCGCTAATTCCTCGTGCCACCCGGGGGGACCGCATGGACTGAAATACCCCATATCCCGCTGGCCTGCAAGCCCTCTGCTGCCCCTGCTTGCACACTGTCATGCGTCCCGCTGCCTCAGCAGTGACAGGGAGAGAGTCCTGCGCCCTGGCTCCTAGTCCTCACTGGGAAGGGGCCTGGGGTGACATCCCCCCGTCTCAATTTATTCTCCTGAGAAGCTTCACTTGTCTGCAGGATGCTTTCTCTTTCCTTGTGTCTCATTTCTACGGGGGCCTGGCCTGGGGTTCTTCGTTGAAACGGAGATGTCAGGTGATGGTGGTCAGGCCAGGCGGCCGGATGACTCAGTGGCCTGTGATTTGCATGTCCTCTGGGGCATGTGCAGCCTCCTGAAATCTCAATCCCTCCTGCCGTCATGCAGGCCGGGCCGGCAAAACTAATCAGGTCCAGACTTTGCTGGCGGAAGGGCCACGGGGGCGAGCGCTCTGGGTCACGTAAAGGCCCACAATCCTCCCCACGAGGAGGCCTGGAGTTGCTCTTCCCGGGTCCCCCCTGGGCTGGGGAATGGCTGCTGAGCTTGTGGCCTCAGGGCCCTGAGCTGTGGGAGGAGCAGCCCAATCCAGAGAGTTTGTGGCACTTGCCCAGAGGCCAACTGGGATGCGAAGGTGACAATGACAGGGACGCAAGGGCCCACGCACACCCTCAGAGTGTGCCTCCTGCCTTGGGGAGGCCGGCGGCCCAGGAGGGGATCCTCGGTGAAGGCCACTGCTCTCACCAAGGCCACTGCTGTCCTGCCCGCCTCCCCCCAGGCAAGGAGCTGGCCCGCTCCCACCGGCTGGGTGGCTGTCCTCTGAGGAACCTCTTCTCCTGCTCCAACCCGATTCCCGGAAAGATAAGGGAACGGGGTGGGGCTGGGGGAGCCGCTGACCCAGACAAGGAGGGCAGGTGCTCGAAGCCACTTAGAAGCCCGGCGTCTCTCCTTAACCAAGTCATGGCCCCAAGGGGAGAAGGGTGACGTGCAGTGGACCTGCGTACAGGCTCCGGAACAGGACCAGCTGTTCAGACTGCAATTACGCAGCCGCTGGACGGTTAAGAGCGACCCAGGGCCTCAGCCTGGCACCAGATGTGAGCAGCTGTGCCCACACCCCCGCGTGCAGGCAGGAGCCGCTCTCCCCCTTTGGGCCCGCGTCCCACAGAGCTTGTGCGACCTTGAGCCCAGTCGCAGCCACAGGTGGATTTCCTCTGCCTCTGCTTGGAACATCCCAGGCACAGCAAGCATCCCCTGCATTATGAAAATAAATATCAGATTTATTTTTTTAAAATGCCGTATCTCTGACTTTGGTTCCCTGGCCTTGTCCCCGTTCACCTAAAGAAGACTCTAAACCCAGCACCTGACACACAGTAGGCACTTCACTGACACCTGTTGAATGTGTCCCAAGAGCCCTTCCCTCCAGCTCCGCCTCCCGAGGAGCGACAGCTGCAGTGACCCACGTGAGGACAGAGCCTGTGGCTCATGAACACAGGGTCCCCTCGGAGAAGCACCTGGGGCCGGGCAGGAATTGGTTTGAGCCTCCAGGCGCGGAGGGTGCCCATTCCCACCCAGCAAACACACCGCCCGCCTTAGCAAACAGGGCACAAAACACGCGTTTGTGCAAATGCATGAACAAAAATGCAACAGTGCGAAGCGTGGCCAGAACTTCATCTCTGGAGTCATGGGTTCCGCGGGAGCCTCTGGCCCTGTAGTTCCGAGAGGCTGAACAGTTTTTCCAAGATCCCATAGCTGGTAGAGGCAGACGCCTCATGGACACCCGCTCCCCGGCTCAGAAGGAGGCAAGGACAATCCCGAGCTTGCAGGAGGAGGCGGGGGCGGGAAGGGGGTGCGGGGGGAGGTGGTTTGGCTCATAGTGACAGCGGCACGTATGCCCACCCCGACACATGGGAACCAAAGCAGACCCACATGAAAGGGGAGAGGGGTTCGCAACCCCACACGTCCAGCTCCCGCAGAGCACCTCCCGTGAGCAGGGAGCTGGCTGGACCGTGCCCCCCATCTCAGCCGGACACCCCAGCCCTGTGAACCCAGGAGGAGATCTCATGCTGTTTGTGGGCCTGGGTGACGCCAGGCTCAGGGCACCTGAGAAAGCAGGGCAGGGCCCAGCCCCAGGGGGGCCGACGAGGCAGTGGAGAGGCTGACAAAGATCACAAGGTCCTGGGCACCGGGGCTTACCCTCAAAAGGGCCTCTTGGTGCTGTCGGCCCAGAGGGGACGGGTCCTGAGGCCCAGCAGAGCCCACACTGAGCTGTGCCCCCAGCAGCCCCCAGCTCCCCACCCATCCGAGGCTGGCCTGGCTGTGCAGGGTGCCGGGTGGACGCCACAGCTGTGCACCCCGCTGTCCCCACCCCCCTTGGCTTTAGCCCTTCTAACAGCACACAGCCACCGCCCCCCACCCAGGTCCAGAGAGGGCAGGAGAAATTATCAGCCGGGTGGAGCCTGACCCCGACAGGCAGCGCCCTTCCTGTGAATATCCCCTGATTCTGGGCTTCCAGATGCTCCAGCCCCGCCCGCCGAGCCCCTCCGCCCTCTGTGCTTCTTTCCATCTAGGCCTTCATGCCGTCTCCCCGGCCCTGGGCCAAGATGCACACAGTCGTCTCCAGATCACCTGGTGGGCATCTAAGAAACACCCTTTCCTGCTCCCGCCTCCAGGATGTTCCCTGAGGTTCAGGGTGGGACCTGGAAACGGTGTTTCTAACAGAGTCGGTCCCGGGCGGTCCTGGCCACAGACCAGGAAGAAGCCACCCGCTGGAGAATGCACGCCCCACGCTGGCTTCTCCAGGGAGCACTCTGCTCCGCCCTGGGTCTGGGGTGGGCTCCTGCTGAGCAATGTTTCCTACGAAACCCTCCTTTGGGGGAGATTTGTGATCAAGGTAACAACACCTGAAAGGATACGCGGGGCCTTCGAAGCCGATGACCCTCGTTTAAGATGAATAAATGAGCTCATCGAGGAGCAGCAGAATTCACAGCAGTTTTTGCAGAATGGTTTTTCTAGAACTCGTGTGGGGAGTTCTGCTCCACACCTATCTTTCTTTTTTTTTTAAGATTTTATTTATTTATTCACGAGAGACACACAGAGAGAGGCAGAGACACAGGCAGAGGGAGAAGCAGGCTCCATTCCTGAAAGGAGCCTGACGCAGGATTCGATCCCGGGACCCTGGGGTCACGACCTGAGCCGAAGGCGGCCGCTCACCCCTGAGCCCCCCAGGCGTCCCCCACACCTATTCTTACTTCTCTCTCTTCCATCCACACGAAGGCCTGTCCCTCGCACGCGTCCCTTGGGGCCAAAGGGGAGAAGAGCTGGAGCGTCGGTGGCCCAGCAGCTTGTTTGCAGGTTCCCTGGCAAATCTTCCCGGGGTTCCAGTTGCAATAGCCCAAGTTTCCCAAAAGCTTTTAAGCTGGCGATCAATCTTAACGTGGCAAATGTGAGGTCTTGAGCGGCGGGGAAGAGACCCAGGGAAGGTGGGCCTTCCAGAGCACAGACTGCAGGGATTCCTTCGAGCAACCCAGCAGTCGCCAGCCTGACGTTGGCGAGTGTCCCCCGGGCGTGCAGAGACGAGCAAGGCAGAGCCACCGCCCAGCTCAGGACAGGAGCGAGGGGATGGGCGCCCAGCCCCCTGGAGGAGCCTGTTCAGCCCAGCTGGAGCCGTCTGGCTTCCATCCCAAGTCATCCTCCTCGGGCCCCTTACGAGAGGGCTGGAGCCCCAGCGTGGGGCTGGAGTCTGGAGGGCCCCCTGGGCGCTGGGGGGCTGCACTCACCGTCCGGGGCCCGTCTCCTCCCCATCAAGGGTGCGCTGGGCCGGGGGGAACCAGACAATGGGCTGAGATTGCAGATGTCCGGGAGAGGCCGGCTTTGGGACGAGGCTATTTTTACCGTCAGCTTGTTGCCAAATGACAGTAGAACGTGGGGGCCCCGGGCACCGTCGCTGTGAAGGCCAGGCCGGAGAGCCAGATGGCAGGGTCACCAACCAGGGTTTGAGATGAGAAATCCCGACACAGGGTCCCAAGAATAAAACAAAGTGATGGAAATGATGGTCTGTCACCGTCGGCGAAGTCCTTCCTATCATCCCACCTTTAGGGGTGCCCAGGAGCCGGCCCCATCTGCCAGCGGGAAATGGGAGCCCAGGGGGAGGATGGTCTCTGCCGCTGGGGGCCTGAGCCACCCCGAGGTGGGTCCCCTCTGCAAGCAGAGCTCTGAGCTGATGCGCAGGCATTGGTGATGCCAGCAAAGCAGGGGTGAGCGGGAGGGAAATGCAAACACCTTCCTCTGTCCTTCCCACCCCCCCTTCCTTGCTTTGGGTCTTCCCCTCCCCCTTTCTGTGTCCTGTCTCCTTCTCCCCCAGGGCGTCTGCAGCAGGAGCCCCTGCACCACTAGGCGCTTGGTGGGGGGCCCCCCTCCACCCCTAGAAGCTCATCCCAGATAAACCCCTGCCCCCAGGCCCTGCCTTAGGCTCTACTTTCTGGAACAAACCTTAGCCAAGACAAGAAGAGCTGCTCATTGTGAAAAATGTGGAAAACACTAATCATCAGCACCCAGTGGGCACCCATTATCTCAGCCCAGGGGTACAGTATACACTTCCCATAGGCTCTTCACTCTGAACACACACGACAACATACGGGCAGTATATATGGTTTGACATCTTCATTTAAAAAAGAAATAAAACATTTAGGGGCCCCTGAGTGGCTCAGTCTGTTAAGCGTCTGCCTTCCCCCAGGTCAGGATCCCGGGGTCCTGGGATCGAGTCCCGAGAAGGGCTCGCTGCTCAGCGGGGACCCTGCTTCTCCATCTTGGGCCGCTCCTCCCCATCCCCTGGCTCATGCTCTCTCTTGCTCTCTGTGTCTCTGTCTCTCAAACACATAAATAAAATCTTAAAAAATAAAAAAACCTACAAAATAAACATTGAGTTGTGAGCGTTCATTAAAAATGTTTTCTGAAGATGTTTTCATTGGCCGTGTACGTCGTAATTTCTTTGACCATTACCCACACTGTCGAAAATTTTGATTCTTTCAACACGTGGTTGGGATGAACAATACTAGAAGAATATCATGATACATGACTTGATCCTTATTTCTGATAATTTCCCAAGAAGAGTTTATTAGAAGTGAAATGAAGCAGGAGGGCGCCTGGGTGGCTCCGTGGTTGAGCCTCTGCCTTCAGCTCAGGGGGTGATCCCGGGGTCCTGGGATCGAGTTCTACGTCGAGATCCCTGCAAGGAGCCTGCTTCTCCCCTGCCTGTGTCTCTGCCTCTCTCCGTGTGTCTTTCAGGAATAAATAAATAAAATCTTAAAAAAAAAAAAAAAAGTGAAATGATGGGATCAAAGGCAAAGGGCATTTTAGAATTACTATTAAAAGAGAAAACCTGACTTTCCACAGGACGAGGGGACTTTTGCCTTGTCCAGTTCCTCCCTTTGCATCCTGGAAGCAGACCCGATTGGCCCCCACCTACAAAGACCCTCGTGCAATGGTTGTCGGTGGTGAAATCTTGGTCCTGGCCACAGACCACACCCAGGGGCGGGCCTCACACCTTCACTGCTCTGGTGATGCCCTCAGGTGCTCCCTGCTCCCGCCTTTCCCTTCCAGATGCATCAGAAATGCAGTTCCAGTGGCCCTTGGTCGCCAGCCCCTGACCTACCCCCGCTTGTGGGAGATTGTGATGTTGGTGGTCACCTGCCCAGGGCATTCTTTAGGGCAAGACTCATTGAACTGCTTCTTGCAACTTCTTTTTCTACTGTGGGGGTTCTCTTGACATCATGTGAATTCCCCGAGTGTAATTATAGTCTTACATTCCCAGGGCTGTCATTTTACAGCCATGGATTCCAAGGGTTTATACTCCCAGGGTGGGGGTCAGCAGCGTGAAAGCTTGCTGAGTGCCGTCACTCTCCTTTGGGGGTGGAATGGAGCAAGAACGAGCTCAGGGAAGGTCCAGGCTACGGGGCCAGGTAGTGCCTGGGTCGTTGAGCCCCTGGCCATTTCATAATGTCTCTGGTTAGTTGGTCATCTAGAAGGAAGGCTCACATGCCCTGGGGCAGGAGGCCTGAAGAGTTGCTTCAGGAAGTGTCTGTAACACAGAGGGGTGAATCCTCCAGTAGAGGTCACACAAGGGGGTGGCCTGGGGTGGGCTTTGCCATTATCTTGGCCTCTCCAAAGCTTAGGTGTTGGGTCTTTTCTTTCTGACCACTCTGCTTCTCTGGGTAACAAGGACTTGACTTTTTGTTTTGGAGCTTAAAGGTGTTCTGGGTGATGAAAAAAATGAATACAGGCAGGAATTTTGATGGATGTCAGAAGAGTTAAGCAGTGGGTTATCTCCCTGCTGTAAGGCAATCCTGTGGGCAGTCCTGGCCAAGAACACTGAGAAGGACAGTCGTGTCCCCCTCAGTGGGGGATGAATGGATTCGCCTGCATGAATAGGCCATGGCCCGGGGGCAAAGCAAAGACTGTTGCCTTTCAAACATGCCTGACCTTAGCAACCACTTGGGGAAGTTAAAAAACAAAACAAAACAAAACAAATGCCTGGTTTCCTACCCTAGAAATTCTTATTGTCTGGGAGTCCAGTCCAGGCCTTGAGGGCTTTAAGATCTCCCCAGAAGGTTCTAACCTGGAGTCAAGTTTGGTAAGCATGGGTATAGACTGTCGATCCTCATGATTCACAGATTCCATATTTGTGAACTCGCCTACTTGCTGAAATTCATTGGTGACCTTGAAATCAACATCGAAAGCTCTTTCAAACTCATTCATGAAGATGCGCAGAGCTGCAAACATCTGACTCGCCCCAGGCACACCTTCCCAGTTGAGGCCAGAGGAGCTGACGCTCTGCCTTCTTGCGTTCAGCTCTTCTACTGTAACCAAGTGTCCTTTTCACAGCCTATATAGGCTCACATTTTGCTCATTTTTGTGATTTTTTTGTTGGTGATTTCGCTGATTAAAATGGCCCCCAAGTGGGATCCCTGGGTGGCGCAGCGGTTTAGCGCCTGCCTTTGGCCCAGGGCGCGATCCTGGAGACCCCAGGATCGAATCCCACGTCGGGCTCCCGGTGCATGGAGCCTGCTTCTCCCTCTGCCTATGTCTCTGCCTCTCTCTCTCTCTCTCTCTCTGTGTGTGTGACTATCATAAATAAATAAAAATTAAAAAAATAAAATAAAATGGCCCCCAAGTGCTGGGCTGCAGCATGTATAGTGTAACTGAGCGCTGGAAGATGTGATGTGCCTTCCAGGGCAAATCTGTGGGTTAGAGAAGCGTCGCTCAGGCTGGAGTTAGAGTGTTGATGGCCATGAGTTCAATGTTAATGACTCAGGATATATCAAGCAAGAGGTCTTTAACCAGAAACACACAACATAAGGTTGTGCGTTGACTGGTTGATGAGAATGTGACAACCAGAAGATGGCAGGAAGTAACCCTGTGTCCCCAGGAACAGCGGTTTAGTACCCGCTACTTAGTGTTCCTGGGGACTTTAAAGAACACGGCTATTGTCGATGACAGTGATTGTCCCTTGTCTAGTACCAAGTGAGAACTAAGGGAAATAAATGAAGGGAATGCAAAAAGCATAAGGTAAATTCGTTTGTGAAGTCTGAGATGAACGAGGATTTACTAACCCAGCTATGTATGGCCCAGCCCTTACGCGCTGGCGGATTTCACAAATTCACCCTTCCAGGCTCTCCCTACTCTTCCAGGAGGCATTTTAACATCTCGATGGTCAAAGCCAAGAGAAATGGAGATGCTACCTGAAGTTCACCTTTTGTACTCCCTGTAATCACTTATTCTATTTTAAAAAAATATTTTATTTATTTATTTTGAGAGAGAGAGAGAGAGAGAGAGAGAGAGAGAATACACATGAGTGGGGAGATGGGCAGAGGGAGAGAGAGAATCTCAAGCCAACTTCATGCTGAGCCCGGAGCCCATTGCAGGGCTCGATCTCATGACCCTGAGATCATGACCTGAGCTCAAATCAAGAGTTGGATGCTTAACCAACTGAGCCACCCAGGCGCTCCATCACTTATTCTATTTTTTATGTTATATATTTTACAACATGGTAAAGTATGCAGAGCCATACAGATTGCTGAGTTTTTACATAGGTGTACACCTGTGAAATCAGTGGGTTTAGAATGGTTCTCTGATCACGAGCCATGTACCTCATCATACCTGGTGAATGACACTACAAACGACCTCACCTTTCAAGAGAGATTTCACCTCCTATACCCATGTATGATTTCACCTCCTATACCCATGTATGATTCATATCATAAAGCAAAATAAAACATGCACATATATTGGAAAAGGAGGGTTCTTCCCTCACACCTTATGAACAAAATACTATTGATGTTCTTTAATTAGCTGATTCTTTTAAAACTATTACTTACAGATACAAATTTTGAACAAGGTAGTATTTCCCTTATCACCAGGTGAATATTTAGATGGTTACTTTAACCGAAATTGTTTAAAACAGTGCCTTCTGAATAATTTTTGGCTTATATATATTGTGATGCTATTTTGGGGGAGTGAAATATGTGCTGTGTGTTTATTTCTCACAAGATATAGCAAGGTCTGTGAGAGGACTTTGATTCAGGCTTGTGTGTTTTGTATTTATGGCTAGCTTTATTTTTGAGCAACATCACCCACCAAAGCAGTGTGTCATCACAAGTGTGAGAAAAAACTTCAGAGTAGTTTTTGCCATGGGTAGTATACAGTAATTTTTTTTAAAAAAGGTGTATGATTTATGATCTTGCATTATAGGTTTTTTTTGCTGTGCAGGGACCTAGAGAACTGGCCATTTTGTAACTGGAGGAGTTAACTCCAAAGGCAAATAAGCTATTTCCTGCCCCCCAGGGAATGATTTTCTCGCCCTACTCAATGCTCACCAGTCATGGAGTTGTCCTAGTTATGAAGAAACAACTTGAAGGAGTACTCATGCTGACTGTGGAGGGAAGTTGAGCTCATCACCACTTTGACTAATCAAGGATGACGAGTACAAGCTCCTGCCTGTGGGCCCATTCCTCAGAGAAGGTTGGGGCAGGGAGGCTGCCGTGACATGATGAAGGAGGAAAGAGAAATTTGGTTCAAATGAAATATGAGTCTTAAAAGGAGAGGATGTGAATATGGGAGAAAGGGAGAAGGAAATGCAGTGGGAGTATTTGAGCCTAGAAATGAGCGCTTATCACAGAGTTTTGGAAATTCGGCCTTCAGCATACCTGGCCATGGGCCAGAAGCCACAGCCAGTTGCTATGACTGTCAAAATAAGATGGTGCCCTGAAGCTAGGTGAGAAATGGGTTGGCATGTCCCCAACTGCTGTATTAGAGTCCTTGACTTTTTGTCTGGATTTGATTTGAACGTGTGTGTGTGTTTCCATTTTATGGCTTTTCTGGAGATGTGAGAGGAAAGACCGCCCATGGGAAGTTAGTTCTCCCTATACTTGGATTCCCATGACCAGAGGCACCCTGTTCTGCCACTTTTCTTAGGCTTAAGATAGTCCAGACCTTCTCTCCTTCCAAATCATAAGACACAAAGGGAAAGCAATCTTTCTAAAGAAGAATAGATTCTCATGGCATTGTCTTCCTTGCTCCTCTACTTCTCGGAGGGCCTGAGAAGAGAGGAGCAGATGTGGGAAGGTATCTGAGGGATCTGGAGTTCTGCTGAGCACAGAGGTCCGGGGATGAGCAGATAGCGTGTCCTAATGGAGCGCTGATAAGCTAGGGGAAGAAGGGATTTTTCTCGATCCTGAAGGATCATCACCACTGAACAGCTACAGTCTGCTGCTGCCTTAACCAATAGCAACATTAGCAACAGAATCTCCCAGACCAAGTGAGAAAGTACTGGGGCTCCTATTGGATACCGGAACCAGCAACTCATGATCTCACAGAGGGTCCATTGGTCCTTGAGGGAAAACTCTGAGAAGACTAAACACTGGCCAGGGTAGGGGTGGGGGCCCTCCAAGGGCTCTTGCACTGTGGTAGAGGTGGGGGCCCCTTCAACGGATCTTGCACTGTGGTAAGGGTGGGGATCCCTTCAACAGATCTTGCATTGTGTTAGGGGTGGCAAGGGCTCTTGCACTCTGTTAGGGTTGGGGGCCTTCCATGGATCTTGCACTGTGGTAGGGGTGGGGGCCCCCCAAGGGATCTTGTACTGTGTTAGGGGTGAGGTCCCTCCAAGGGCTCTTGCACACTGGTGGGGGGGGGGCCCAGAGTGATCTTGCACTGCTTCACCTTTCCTTCTGTGCTGCTGATTTGTCTGCAGATGTCCAGCTTCCTTTATCACCGGGGGCTGGTTTGAATCCCTGTAAGCCCACCAGCCTCATTCTTATATCTTCTCTAGCAGCTTGACTAGCCCCCGAGATGCAGGGGCACTGGCCAACACCTCTCCTTCCACTCCCATCCCCTGGTACATCAACAAGCCTCTGAAGGGCAGGAAGAGAGCATGGGGAGATGGTGGGAAGAGTCTGAGCCTCTGCCTCTCACCTCCCATTTGTCTCATCCCACCTGCTTCCAGAAGCCTGTCTGAACAGCTGACTCCACCCTGAGTCACACCTTCTCAGACAGAGGCACCCCATTCTGTGGCTTTGTCCCCAAAGACTCCTTAAGCCTCTCTAACATGCGTTGAGGAAATTCAGAACCTAGTCATCCTGAATTGGTCTTCTTTTGGAGCAGAACAGAAAGTGTATTTGTGGATGATGGGTGTGGACGTGGGTGTGGGGGCACACATCTGTCATAGTACTTCCTGCAGAAATTTCCAAATGTTCTGACAAATTAGGGTGACCTCTCAGACTCCCCTGGGCCTCTGATGCCTGGCTAGTGCCTCCAAAAGCCTCTGGAGCAGGTGCTTCAAAAAGACAAAGAGACCGGAGGCTCATTTACATCCAGAGATCATTCTAGAAACCTTCCAGTCCAAACTATCACCCAAGGCAAAGAAAGAAGGAAACCTGCCATTTTGGCCTCCACTACAGGGCCATGACCCTGCTCAGTGCTTTTATGTGCTGTTCCATTAAAGGCAACAATTCCGTCAGGGAGGCGTGGCAGGAGCAACACCAAGGGTTTTCCAAAACATTTCATTTTCCACATTTCCTGCTCCACCTGCCCCGGTTTCTAGATGCCCCGGGGCCATTGGATGGATGCCACTTCCACCCTGGCCTATCCGTCCCGAGCAACCCTCCGTGCTCCCTCCCCTCACCTGTTGGGTGACCGAGTGCAGATCCTGGAGAGGGCGGCGAGGCTGCAGCACTGGGCAGAGCCCCGCGTGGGAGACCCGTGGACCCTGGGCTTGGAGCAGTGCAGGGTGGGAGAGCCGCAGTACACCTGGCTTTGCGTGAGAAGCACCATAGTGACCGCAGCTTGGGCCTGTTTGTTGTAGCAGCTGGACTCACTCTTAACGCAGCGGGTGTTGCACACACTTTACATCGGACGCAAATGGTGGGAGACAGCGCTTCAACTCAGACTCAAGTCGCCCACCTTCAAAGCCCACCCCTTGGGAACTCTGGGCTACTGCCTTCCGCGCTCACTTCCCTGAGATTTCAGCATCTTACGGGGCAGTGGGGGGGAGATGCCCTTATGCAGTGAGTGTCTGCAGTCCCACTCTCCTTGGGGTCCAGCCTTTGTCTGCGGGCTCAGCCTTGGAAGTCGGGGCTGCAAGGTGGCAAGGACAGCCACTCTCCGCTGCTGAGTTGGGGTGTTAACTCTTCAACGCAACCTCATTCCTTCACAAAATATTCCAGATGGGGAGGAAGCCGGAGGGTGGTTTGGAGGATACGCATCTCTGAGGAGGAGAGACATGGGGAGAGCAGAGGGCATCAAGGTTGTAAAGAAATGACAGTAAGGATCATTGAGAAGCCTTTTCGGGGCTGGCACTCGCAACTGGGCATGTGGTCTACACCGTGCAAGCATCCGCCCTCTGCGTCCGCGTATTCACTGGGCGCCAGGCATTGTGCCCCGGAACACAGTGGCGGATTAAACAGTTCTGGCCTCCCAAGTTTAGTTTGGGGGACCATGCAGGCTGCCGTAGTAGAACACCACAGACTGGGGTGCTTATCAACCCCAGACATTTATTTCTGGAACATTCCGGAGGCTGGAGGTCCATGATCAAGGCTCCAGAAGATTCAGTGTCCAGTGAGATCCTGCTTCCTGGTTCGCAGACGGGGTCTGCTTGCTGTGTCCTCACGTGGACGAAGGGGCGGGGGGGTTCTCTGGAGGCGCTTTTATAAGGACACGACTCCATTCATGAGGGTGCCACTTTGCGAGCTAATCACTTCCCAGACACGCCGCCACTTACCATCACCTTAAGGGCGAGGTTTCCACGTAAGGGTTTGGGGGGCACACATGCATCCATAGCGGCAGGAGGTAAACCAGCAGCCGGAACCCGGTGTGGTGGATGCTGTGCCTCTGAGGAGGGGCGGTGAGAGCCCCGAGCCTCGGGGAGGCCCGGAGAGCCAATGGGGGATCGGGGTGGGGGGCACAGAGGGCAGAGCAGGTGCAGGCGGGACCCGGGCCCGGGCCAGCATGCCAGGTGCCGGGCGGCGTCGGGGTGCTCGGGGCCCCAGGGAGGAACGACTGAGGGGCCGTAGTGAGATGCATGGTGCAGGCTGCTCTGCGCGCGCGGATGGGGCTGCCCGATGCCATGGACCGCTTACGGCGGCAGCTGCCCGTGGGCTGGACTCAGGAGCCAGAGGGGGGGCGCTGGAGTCGCCGCAGTCACCGCCCTTGCTGGAAAGCGCCACCACGTGCAGCCTGGGCTTGGGTCCTGTCAGGCTCCTGTCTGTGCTCCAAGTCGCTTCCAGCGTCTGTGAGATGGAAGGGGACAGTGTGGGCCCTGCTCTCCTGGAGGCAGCCGGTGCACAAGGGAGGTCAAGTCCCCGAAACTCCCCCAGCGCCAGAGGGGAGAAGGCTGCGGGACTTGACGGGGTCCCAGACAGCGCCCCAGGACGTCACAGACCCCCGGCCCCCGACTGCTGGACGGCGCAGGGCTGGGGCCAGGGCACGGCGGGGGAGGCCTCCCAGCAGGCGGGCTGCCCGGGCGACACTGGCTGGGCCACCACAGCCTCCGACACGCCCGGGCCACCCCAAGGTTGCCCCGAGGTATCTCTCTGGAGGGTCATCCTGCCAGACTCAGGGATGAGGAGCCAGGCCTGGAGTTCAGGCACCGTGGCCTCCCCAGGCCTGAAATCCCTTTAAATGGAGCCTCTAGACAGCCCGTTGGCTCCTCTGGCCAAAGGTGGGCACTTCCAAGCCCCACGGGGGACTCCCGGTGACACCATTTGCCCAGTGTCCCATCTTCGTGCTCCCAGGCGGCCTGCTGTTTCCAGCGTTCGCACGTGGCAGGCCACCTCCGGGACGTCGCTGCTCTGAGACGGGCCGCGGGGCTCACTGTGGACGTCAGCATTTAGTGGACTCCGAAGAATCCGGAGCGGTGACACTGCAGATATGTGTCTAGACCAGGGCCGCAGCTTTGATGAGGGAGCCGCTACCGCCAGGCCTGTGGGGCCCAGACGGGTCCTTCCTGGCCGCGGGCCCGGGGGGCGCCCCCCTCCCCAGCACCAGGTCCAGCTCCGTCTGCTTTGTTGAGCCGGGAACACACAGCCGGCCAAGTCCACGTATCCCTGGCTCACAGGGACCGGATTTTATGCGGACAAATGAAATTACAAGGGAAACTTCGAAACGGTGTCATTGCCATGAGTCGGACTCGCTTGTCCTGCCAACTTTGGAAGAATTTTATATGTCTTCCACTCTTTTGTGGGAGAATGTTACAGGAACAGGATTTTTACGCACACGCAAGTAACGATTGTGTAACTAGCCTGCACATACCATCCTCCTCTTCAACGAGCAGCTCGCAACCAGCCGCGTGTCACCAATAGCCTCCTGCCCTCCACGCTAGTTTTGAACAGATCTGGACAAAAACCCATTATTTCATTCTTAAAAAAATTTCAGTAGGGAACTCTGAACCAAATCTCTTTATTAGAATTTCTTAGGTAGGGAGGAAATGAAGCCGTTCACGTTGCTTTTACTATGTCTAGCCGGGTTTGAAAAGAAGAAAAAAGGGGGAGAAATTGGGGCCCCTGGGGGGCTCAGTGGTTGAACGTCTGCTTCGGCCCAGGGTGTGACCCTGGGGTCCTGGGATCGAGTCCTACCTCGGGTTTCCTTGCAGGGAGCCTGCTTCTCCTTCTGCCTGTGTCTCTGCCTCTCTCTCTCTCTCTCTCTCTCTCTCTCTCTCTCTGTGTCTCTCATGAATAAATAAATAAAATATTTTAAAAATTAAAAAAAGGAGAAATAGTCACAGTTCATGTTGAAGACGTGCCTGTAACTAAGGGGTCTCGGTGGCGGTGGGGCGGTCTCTGGGGAGGCTCCACGGGGACCTCAGGCTGAGCACAGCGAGATTTGCCCTGGGTGGACGAGTGCTGAGGTTCCTAGGGCGGCGACGGACGGTTGCAGGGAAGCGGCCCTCCAAGTGGTCCCATAAATTGCCTCCCTGACCCACAGGTGTTTTAGGTAGAGGTGTAAGCAGCGTGTGTGGGGCTGGGCCGCAGTGAGGGTGGGGGCCCCAGGCTTCGGGCTCTGGGAGCACTGGGCGGCAGCGGTCTGCGGTGTGGGAAGATGCTCGAGAGGCTGTGGGAGCAGAGACAGCCCGGGGCTTTGGGGACACGACTGCAAAGGCACCGATGCACTAGGCTGAGAGATTCCAGATGGGGTCACGTCAATCAGGCCGCTTTCTAACCCTGCGAGCTCGTCTGCTGGAAATGCACCCCGGGGTGGGGGTGGGGGCAGGTAAAACCAGAGGCTGGAGCCGTGGCCGTGGGGGGAGCACCCGGCGACCGTGACCTCGGGAGGGGAAGGTCAGGACGGGCAGGAGGGGGGCTCTGCAGCCACCTCTCAGGGTCTGAATCCTCACTCTGCCACTTTGAGCTTTTGGGAGATGTCCTTAACTGTTCCGCACCACAGTGTCCTCATCCCCACGGACCCCTCAGTGTCCTCATCCGCACGGAGTGTGAAGACTGAAAGGTTCGTGCAAAATGCTTCAAACGGCGCCTTGCACCTGTTCAGCACGCAGGCGATGGGAGGCGCTGTCACTGTTAATTTTACTGTGATCATCACTGTTGGCATGAGGATGGGCGACAGGAAACATCGTCTACTCGGCTCCCTGCTCCCCTCACGCCCTTCCCTTTACCTGGGACTCTCCTGTCCGCCCACTGGAGCCCCGATCCTCTTTCGGATCCTTTTCTGTGGAGCCAGCTCACCGTGTCCTGAGCTCGCACGGCCTTGGAGGACTGGTGCTGACCACGTGTAGGACCGTGTGCCCCGGACACGAGGACTTGGAGTGCTTGAACTCAACAAATGCTAGCAGGGGCCTGCCACGTGCTTGGCCCGGGGTGGGTGCTGGGGACCCGAAGTGAAGGAGACGCAGCCAGGTCTGGAGGTCCAGCAGAGAAGGCAGTGAATCGACCGCCACAGAGCCGGGTGATCGGACTCGTTGCAAGAGATGTGAGCAACGTTCTCCGAGAACCCAAGGCCTGGGCTCCTTGTTGATTCTCACGCCTTTCCCCGGGCGCACCGTCCGCGTCAACAGACGTTCAGGAGTCACCCCACGTAGCCTCCATCTGATCCTGCAGACCCCCGTGGACCATGACCCTCAGCGAAGGCTTCTTTGGATTGATACGACGGTTGGAGCTCTGCGAAGGGTCTGCTCGCATTCTCTCCTGGGTGCGGGCCGGGCAGCCAGGGGGTGGGGAGGGATGTGTCCAATGAATTCTGACCGCAGGACGTGGCCTGTGGCCCCCGCCCCCGCGCTCTGCCCTTCCCGGTCTCCCTCGCCCGGTAGGAAACGTGGTGGTCGTCTGTGCTGGAAGGCGGCTTGCTCTCGGGTCCCTGAAGACACCCCGTGGCCTCACCCTGGGAGCACCACAAGCACCTCCCTCCCATCAGGAGTCACCCGCTGGGATGCGGTGTCCAGGATGGGCCGGCAGGCCGGCAGGTTGGAAGCAGACAGCCCCGAACCCCGCCCTTGGCAAGAAGGCGGTCGGTCTGATGTGGCCCAGACTGGAATCCACCGAGCCTCAGGAAGGGTGAGGTCGTGGGTTAGGACATTCATCTCCAGGCTTTTGAGCAGACCTTTCAAACAGTAGTGACCGCTGCACGTTTTCCTCCGTGAGCACCTTCCTCCCGGGTCTGTCTTGCCCTGGCCCCCGCCCAGAGGAGAGTCTCCGGCCCCGCCCTCCCCTGGATTCAAGGACCGCGCCACCTGCGTTGCTGTGCTGCATGGTGGCCTGGGGCACGATGCCCCAGAGGACAGTGGTCACGCACCTTCACAGAGCTTGCCCGGCCAGGCCCTTGGTGTACCTCCCCGTCTGGGCCAGGAGCTCCTCTCCCCGTTCTACAGGTGAGAGAACCAGAGCTCCGGGAGCTCAGTAACTCGCCCCCAGCGGAGCCCGGGCCGGGGTGACCGGCCCTTCCCCTGTAGGACCTGCCGCCTGAGCCTCCTGGGACGAGGAGCCGGCTCTTCGTTGTCCTCCTTAACTGATCCCTCGACCCGCAAGGCTGTTTTAAATAAAACAAATACACGACCTTTCTGTTAAGGCATCTAAATCCCTGAGGGATCATTTCAGACTTGCTTTCAAAGATTCTCTGGACAAGAACAACCCATGGCTCCCCGACGCCGCGGTCACGCCCCGACCCCCGCGTGGACCTCTTCCTGTGTGGCACGCACCGTCTGGGAGACAGAGCCAGGGGGATCAAGAGAAAGAGGCAGGGGATCCCCAGGGGGCTCAGCGGTTTAGTGCCTGCCTCCGGCCCAGGTCGTGACCCTGGGGTCCCGAGATCGAGTCCCGCATCGGGCTCCCTGCATGGACCCTGCTTCTCCCTCTGCCTGTGTCTCTGCCTCTCTCTCTCTCTCATGAAAAAATAAATAAAATCTTAAAAAAAACAAAAACAAAAACAAAAACAAAGAGAAAGAGGCAAAGCCTCACATCTATTTCAGGCGGGAGCCTGGGGTGGCTGAGCCAGAGTGCTGCACAGAACACCAGATGCAATTTTAGAAGGAAGCGCGGCCAACGCCGTGAAGCCTTGCCTGTTACCTCTGGGTACGTGTCATTGTTTATAGTTAACAATTCCTCGCGTTTTCCCCCCTCCAAGACTGCAGTTAATTCAGAAGCTGGCGTGAGGACAAGATAGCCATGGACGCGTGTGCCTGCCTGGGCTGAGCCGCCTGGACCATCTCCAGCCACTGGGAAAGGTGTGCTTTAGAGAGGTGCTCAGACAACACTTGACACTATCTATCTATCTATCTATCTATCTATCTATCTATCTATCTATCTATCTATCTATCATCATCTATCTACTTTTATTTTTATTTTATTTTATTATTTATTTATTATTATTATTTTTTTTTTGTGGTTCACTTGACACTATTTAGACGTCACATTCCTTCGCGGTTTCCGCCCTGGGAGGACTCGGGGCGCTATCTCCAGACGGGGTGTGTGTGTGTGTGTAGGAAGGCCGCGTGCCGGGGTCTGCAGGGCAGCGGTGTGAGTGCGAGATCAAGGCTAATACGGTTTTTCTTCCGAGGGGGATGGCATATTTCATACTTGAAATTCCCACGCGGAACGATTCGGTTGGATGTTTATACGGTCCAGGTTGGCCGAGGGGGGCAAGAGGCGGGCCATGCCCAGGCCCTCCTTCCCCCGTGGGGCGCGGCTCACAGGCTGCAGCGGTCCTCACTGCGTGGAGGGTCCACGCGCGGCAATAGTTGCCCACCCGTTATTCTCGATTTGTTAAGGAGGCGCTGGGGCATTTGCCTATGGAAGGAAGACCCCCCCGAGATGCGGGGACGCCTGGAGAAACACGGGGGGCACCCACATGAGGCCAAGTCACGACTGTAAGACGCGCCCCCCTTGCAAGGAGCGCCAGGATGGGACTGGCGACCGTCTCGTCTGTTCTTTCTCCGGCCCGGGGACACCGAAGCGCGCGATCGTCTTGGGCCGAAACAACGTCTACGTTCTCCGGTGTCTCTCCGGCCTCCAAGACGGGGATTTCAGGCGGGATGCCCTTGTCGCAGCTAAAGGACGATGCCACGGTACGGAAAGTGCTGGAGCTGTGCCCGCGCAGGGGGCTCCTCGATTTGGAGCCAATGCAGGAAGGATTTTGGAGCGCGTGCTTCGTGCCCACACTCCGCCCCTCCGGCTGTGGGGCCTTCAGAGATGAGGGGCAGCCTCGGGGGAGGCCGTGGCCCTCAGGAGCCCTAAGGAGAGCGTCCTGCACAGACAGGCGGCGCTCGAGGTGGCCGCTCTCCCGTCCGCGTCCTGACGGAGACGGTCACCTTCCCTCATTTCTGGCCGGGAGCCCCCTCCCACGGAGGTGCCGGAGCGCGCAGTGTCCCTCCCCACGCCCCAGGAGGCTTGGGCGCCGGCCACGGGCGGTACCGTGCTGAGAGCAGAGGTTTCCAGACCAGACATGTAGGAGTGGGGCTCAGCTCTGCAGCTGCCCTCTGGCTCCTGGGCCACCCCCCTGCCCCGGAGCCAGCATCTCCAGGCTTCTCTGGGGTCCCACGAAGAGGAGGCATGCAGCGGGCAGGTGCTGTGGGGTCCGGAGTGCCCTCCTCGCCCCAGGCACCATCACAGGCCTCCTGGGGGGGGGGGGGGGAGTGTGCATGTGTGTGTGTGTGTGTGTGTGTGTGTGCTTTCTGGGTTCCAGCAGAGCAGCATCCCCGATGTGGGTGCCCCCCCCCCCCAGCCAGCTTGTCTCCTCCCTGGGCTCTGCTCTGGCTGCACACCCTGCCCCCCAGGACCTCCCCACTTTCCGGATGAGCCTGCGCTTCTGCAGCAACCACTTGGCTCGTGGCAAGAACGACAAAGGCAGAGGTGCTGCTGGACGGATGCTAGCTGGTCCTCGTCCCCCCACCCCAAGGCCGTCCTGCCAGGAGATGCCTCAGCCCCACACCCCCCACGCTGCACTGCAGGGGCGGTGCTGGGCCGGGCTGCAGGGGCCCCTCAGCTGAGCAGCTCAGGGGATGCTCGCGCTCAGCTGCAGGGCTGGGAAGGAGGAGAGATGCCCTATGTACCCAGATTGTCCCGAAAGAGCATCTGACAGAGGCCGGGTGCGCAGAGCAGCCCCGAGTTCAGTGACAAGGTCTCAGGGAGCAAGAGGGGGCCAGTGGGCTGGGGTTTCCTTCTGGGATGCCAGGTCGAATTTGTTCTGGAAGAGTCACAAGGCAGCCCCCACTTTGAAACGAAGCTGCCTTTGATGTATTGTCTGGCGGCAGAGCCCTCGGCTTCCCCTGGTCGGCAAACAGGACATGGGAGGGGATGAAACACTTGGCCGAGCTGTGCCTGAGGAAAGGTCTAGCCAGTAGAGGAGCCAACGTCCAGCCTGAAGTCACGGAGCTCTCGCGCGGCGCTGGCAGGCCTCTCTGAGGCCAGACATGAACGTTTCACGTGGTGAATCGTCTGGGTTCGGCGTGGGGAGCAGGGAATCCCCGCATCCACTGATGCTTCCATACCTGGGGAGCCCGGCTGGGGCCCCAACGGGTGTGTGTGGGGCAGTGGAGGGGGGCGCCGGGCTCCCCCTGAGGGAGGACTTCCTAATGATCAGAACCTACTCCCAAATCTAGGGAGAGAGCTCCCCATCACCAGAGGTATTCAAGCAGTCCGTACAAGCCTGTGACGCCAGACTTGCTGCTTCTTGCCAGTCCTGTTAGACCGCAAGCTCCTTGAAGAGAAATCAGAGCCCCCGTGGTTTGGAAGCCCTGATGACCACGACCCACCCCTGACTGTCTGGCCCGCCAAGGGAACCTCTGTCATCATTGGGTTGGGAGGTGTCTGAATCTTGTAAGGCTTTGTGCCCAGTCCTGTGAGGTCAGCTGGGGGTTAAGCCTTTATTTTGGGAAGGTGGCAGGAGCTGAGGAGAGCAAGGGTTCGAATTCATGCACCCCTGGGTTTCGGGAGCCATGTCATGGGCCAGCACCCTGGGGGGAGGCCGGTGCCACCTTCCCTGGCCCGCTGTCACCAGGCCCCCGGGCTGCCACAGTCGGTCATGCAACTACTGCTTTATCTCAAGGCCTAGGCTTTGGAGGGGAAGGTGGGGGGCCTTCCCGTCCTATGCAACGTACTCCCATAGGATGTCAGGTGCTTATAAAATTCTCATATCACGTTTCAAGTTTTAAAAATGGTGTTTTATTTATTTTTAAAGATTTTATTTATTTATTTGAGACAGACAGAGAGAGAGAGAGAGAGAATGAGCAGGGGAGTGGGGCAGATGGAGGGGTGGGGAAGGAGACTCCCCACTGACCAAGGAGCCCGACACAGGACTCAATCCCAGGACCCCAGGACCACAACCTGAGCAGAAGGCAGACGCTCAGCAGCTGAGCCACCCAGGTGCCCTTGGCCCAGTATCTGTTAACCGGGCTTGCCAGGGGAGTCAGCGGGGTCACTGGGGGGCGTCTCCCACCCTGACTCCAACTGCAGCCCCTCTGCTTTGCTGTGCGAACTGGCCCGGCAGGGGCTTTTGGCCTAAAGAGCATGAAGCCATCGCTGCCCCTGCTTCTCAGAGGGCCCGTTGCTCCACAGAGGAGACGTGTGAGTGCATCGCTTCCTTGGGGTGCTCCTCTCGGTGCATCACTTCCTTGGGGTGGGCCGCTTGGTGCATTGCTTCCTTGGGGTGCATGGCTCGGTGCATTGCTTCGTTGGGGCACGTGGCTCAGTGCATTGCTTCCTTAGGACAGGCCGCTTGGTGCATCGCTTCCTTGGGGCTCACTGCAGCAGGGCTGGTGCCTTCGGTGGGCACAGCCGGGCACAGGAGCCAGTTTTCAGCGACGCCCTGGGCAGGAGGAGAGCTCCATGAGAGATCACACCTCATTTGAGAAAGGCCAGCAGCCACTAAGTTAGGGGCACCCTTCGGGGTCTGCGTGGGGGCGCTTGGCTGTGGAGGCAGGCACCCATCAAGGGGGTTCCCGGGGTACCGAGGGAGGGCAAACCGTGTGCTCGAACATTCTGCTTTCCAGCACTGGCACTCCAGACTTGCAGTCCGTGGTCTGCTCTTGGCCAGCGGCACAAAATCCTAAACTTGCTGACCTTATACCCAAACCTTGTGTGTGGGACAAAGGTGGTCGGGGAGGCAGAGGGGAGTTTGGGGGAGCAGCACCCTTGCAAGGATTAAGCCTCTTGACTTTCGTCACGTGGAGACCTTGAGGCTGTTGTTAACTTCTTTCAAGTAACTTCGTTAGGTGCCCTGACTTCTTCCTGTGTAGGAACCAGAATTATGTGCCAGCTTCTGAATTTGGAATTGTTATTCTGCTGCTAGGTCGTCTGTGTGTGTGTGCGCGCACACGCGTCCACCGGTGAGCAAGCATTTGTAAGCTCGCTGTGACTCAGAGGCGCCCCTGTTCCTTTGCTTTCCCTCCTTTCTGTCTGGACTCACAACTCCTCTGCCCCAAAGACATCTTTTCTTTGCTCCAAATCTCCATTTCTTCCCCCTGCCCTGCGCTGCTTCCCAGGGCCTGGCTCCGATGGCCGGCCTGAAAACCTCTGCCAGAGGAAACACAGAAAAATCTGGAAAAATATTTGTTTAATTAGCAGAAGTGATCTGCGGGAGCCTCCGAGGGATCCGGATCCATTCCTAACTGGCTGGCCTGCAGCTGAGCCTGATGAATTTTCCTGCAGGACTGTTTCTTGGTTTCTTGAGCTGAGTGATTGGTGTTGGGCTCCGAGCTGACGGCTGGCCCAGCGGAGGTCGACGCGCAGCCTGTCTGGACCCTGCTTCCTCTTGCTGGGCAGTGCAAGCATGTCGTGGCATGGAGGGAAGCGCGGGGTGGGCCTGGGGGACGTCAGTGCAGGTGCAGCACCACCCAGACCACGCTCTTGTCACGTCTCCTCCTTGGGCCAGTCTCATGCTCCGTGAGTGTGGAATGCTCACTGGAGAGGAAAGTGGTTTCCCTGGAGCGGGGGGACGCTGAACCCCATAAATGATGAGGCCTGAGTCTCTTCTAGCTCTGGATGTGGCACAGCCGGGGCGGCCGCAGAGCGGAGCCTCGGGGACCTTAGAAAGGGATTCGGCGACCGGACGCAGAGCGAGGCCAGGCGCTGGTCTCGCTGAATCATCTCAGATTTGGCTTTAAATAAAAAATAGGGTAAATCAGAGCTCTCGAGTTTGCTCAGAGAGTCTGCGAGAGGGAGAGTGGAGAAGGCCAAACCTCCCAAACCTGAAGTTTGGGCCTCTGGGGATATGTGCCTCTGTACAGAATGGCCCACATCATTGTAACCCCTGAAGCCAGCCTCGTCGCTCTGGCATCCCTTTGAGGACCCTGGGCAGTGCCGCGTCTGTCAGGCCTTAATGGGCAAGGGCTCTGCGGTTCGCCCTGGACGTAGATGCACCATTTCCCGCGGGGCATTTTTCTCCAGGAAGGTACATTTTCTCCAGGGGGACCAGGCGTCTCTGGGAGGGGCCCTGGTGCTGTCCGTCACCCCTCTAGGAACCCCCTGCTCCCTCACCCGACTCGGGCCTGCATGGGCTGTGTGGGAGGACCCCTCCTCCCTGCTTTCTGGTTGGGGCTGGCGATGGGGAACCCGGTGGGAACTCACAGGGGGGAGCGGGAGGTGGAGATATTCATGCCATCTCCCACCCTGCTGGCCCCCCACCCCGGAAGTCCTGCATCCTCTCAACCTTATTTTTATTCTAAGATAATTAACACAGTGTTCTATGAGCTTCAGGTGTACAGTGTAATAACGCAGCATCTGTCAGAGCTCAAGATATAAGTACGCTCCTAACCCCTGGATCCGTTCACGCGCTCCACTCCCAGCTCTCCGCTGCTAACTGCCAGGGTGTTCTCTGGGTCTGGAGTCTGGGATTTTGTTTGTCCCTTTTTTTCCTGTTTGTCCATCTCTTTTGTTTCTTAAATTCCACATATGAGTGAAATCACATGGCATTTGTCTTTCTCTGACTTATTTCACTCAGCATAATACTTCCTATATCCATCCATGTTGTTGCAAATGGCAAGATTTCATTTGTTTTTGTGACTAATATTCCATTGTGTGTGTGTGTGTGTGTGTGTGTCCACACATCACCTCTTTATCCATTCATCTGTGGGTGGGCACTTGGGCTACTTCCATGTCTTGGTTATTGTAAATAACGTTGTAGTTAAACATAGGGACGCACATCTCTCTTTAAATTGGCATTTTCATTTTCTTTGGGTAAATATCTAGTAGTAAAATGATTGGATCATATAATATTTCTATGTTTAATTTTTTGAGGACCGGCCATGCTATTTTCCACAGTGGCTGCACCAGTTTGCACTCCCACTGAGAGTGCACGAGGATTTCTTTTTTTCTCTACCCCCTCACCAACACTTGTTATTTCTTGTTCTTTTGATTTCTAGCCACTCTGATGGGTGTGAAACGATCTCATTGTGGTTTTGATTTGCATTTCCCTAGTGATGAGTGATTTTGAGCATCTTTTCATGTGTCTGTTTGCCCCAAAAGACCTCAAATAGCCACAGCAATTGAGAAAGAACAAAGCTGGAAATATCACCATTCCAGATTTTAAGATAGACTACAAATCAAAACAGCATGATACTGGCACAAAAATAGACACATAGTTCAACGGAACAGAACAGAGAACCCAGAAATAAACCCATGTTTATATAATTTCGGTCAATTAATCTATGACAAAGGAGGAAAGAATATGCACTAGGAAAAAGTCTCTTCCACAAATGGCGCTGGGAAAACTGGACAGCTATATGCAAAAGAATGAAACCACACATAATTCTTACACTTTATGTAAAAATAAACTCAAAATGGATTAAAGACCCAAATGTGAGACCTGAAACCATAAAAGTCCTAGAAGTAAGCACAGGCAGTCATTTCCTTGACATCTGCCTTAGAAATCTTTTTTTAGGGTCAAGTCCTGCATAGGGCTCCCAGAAGGGAGCCTGCTTCTCTGCCTGTGTCTCTGCTACTTTCTCTGTGTAAAAAATATAAAAAAAAAAGAATAAAAGAAATAATTTTATAGATATGTCTCCTGAGGCAAGGGAAACAAAAGCAAAGTATACAATTGGGACCACAAGAAAATAAAAAGTTGCATAGCCAAGGAAATAACCCACAAACCGAAAGACAAGCTACAGAATGGGAGAAGATATTTGCAAATGATGTATCTGATAAAGGATTAGTATACAAAATACATAAAGAACTTATATAACCCTAAACCAAAAAGAAAAAAAAAAAAAAGCCCCAACAAATAATCCAGTTAAAACCTAAAACCTGGACAGAGGCCTGTCAGCCTTCTTTCTCTTCCTCCTCTTGATGACTCCCCCAGCTCCTCAGCTCTCCAAGGCTGCTAGGTGCGAGGCACAACGTGTCCCCATGGTTTCTCCACACTCTGTGTGTGCCTGCAGGACCGGTCCCTTCATCACGCCCTCCTTGGTTACCCTAAGTGGAATTTGCACCGTTTCCTGCTGGGTCTCTAATGGACAAAGCAGGAAAAGCATATTTTCTGTAAAGTGAGTTTTGACAGTCTCATTTTCTGAAAACAAAGCTCCTCCAAGCCTGTGCTGGACAACTGCAGGATTATATGGTATTATGCCCACACCCCCTAGTCTTGTGTAACCACCCGAGCGATCTTACAGCTGTGGCTGAGTGTCAGGACGAGGCGGCCTCCACCCATTCTGGGAGCCATGGACAAGAACGGGAATACCCATTGTCTCCTGGGGTCCTTCATCAAGTGTTAGCAACTAAATGGAACTCCTGTGTCTCAGGGACCCAGCCCCCATGGTCCTGCATAGTTCTGGCCTCCTGGCCACAGGTAGGAGGATGCCAGACCAAAGGGAGACCCTGCTGCCATATGAACCCGGTTTCTCCAGAGAACAGAACCAATAGGATCTATAGATAACTAGAAAGAAATTTATTATGAGGAATTGACTTGTGGAAATATGGAGGCTGAGACCCGCTGTCTGCACGCTGGGAGCCCAAGGGAGCTGGGAGGCCTGAGGAGCAGGAACACCGGTAGCCACGAGCAGCAGAGGATGGACATCCCGGGCCAGGCAGAGAGTGAATTGCTCCTTCCTCCTCCTCTTGTCCCACCCAGGCCCTCAGAGGACTGGCTGAGCTCCCCGCCCTGGGGGAGGCGGTCTGCCGTACTGGATCTGTGCTCATCTCTTCCAGAAACACCCTCCTGGGCATGCATAGGGACTGTGTTTTACCAGGGATCTAGGCTTCCCTTGGCCCCGGCAGACTGACCCGGAGAATTAACCATCTGACACGGTGAAGTGGAGGAGGGAGGGAAGGTCTGACGGAGGTTCTAGAGTCATCTGAATAGGCGCCCAGATTTCTCACCCGTGGCAGGGTCTGCTCGGCTGCTGGAAATGTGGGTGAAGGCATCAAAATCCAGTGTTTCTTTCGGTGCGAATGTGACTTACGTGCTTAGGAAGACGCTACGGAAATACTCAGAATCTAAGAGGCAGAGGGTCGGGTGAGAAGCTTTTCCCCACTTCAGACACTCCGGCACCCGCTGGAGCCCCGTCCTCCGAGGTGGGGGTCCCAGGTCCCTGGCCCCTCTCTCCATCGCAGCCTCTGCCCTTTGCTCCCTCAGCCTCAGGAGGGAGGCCGCAGATTCCTGTTTTTACTTTTTAGTCGCCAAGTTAGCAATTTTCTACCTCTGCGAGTATTTGTATTCAGTGTTCTCTGTTCGAGTAAGCAGCTTGCTGAATCCGACTGAAGTCAGACCGGTGCCTCCGCCGTGGGGTGGGAGTGAGGGCTTCCACCCTGGCCTGGAGCAGTCCAGCTCTGGACGGAGCTCTGGAGGCAGCTCTGAGTCACTTGTAGCGCTGAGAATCTTGCCTGGGGCCAGGCGTGAGTCAGAGGCTGGGGTGGTGGTGGTGGTGGTGGCGGTGGGGGTGGTGGTGATGGTGGTAGTGGGGTTGGTGGTGATGGTGGTAGTGGGGTTGGTGATGGCAGTGAGGGGGGTTGGTGGTGGTGATGGTGATGGTGGTGATGACAGTGGTGGTGATAATGGTGGTGGTGGTGGTGGTGGTGACAGTGATGGCAATGGTGGTGATGGGGATGGCGGTGGTGATGGTGGTGGTGGTGGTGGTGGTGGTGATGGTGTTGGTGGTGGTAGTGGTGACAGTAGTGATGGTGATGATGGTGGTGGTGATGGTGACAGTGATGGCGATGGTGGGGATGGCAGTGGTGGTGGCAGTGGTAGTAGCAGGAGAGACAGGCACGCTCCTCCCCCGGGGATATGGCCAGGTGTGCAGGTGGGGATCGCTGGCGTGCATGCAGGCCCACGCGCCGCCCCTGCGGCCCCTGCCAATGCCCCGCGGAGACCCCTGGGCAGAGGGGCACCCGACCCGGGCCTGCACAGTGCGGGGCCTGGCGGTGCTGCTGTGAGCAGGGCTGCTGCTCGCTGGCGTCTCCCGGGACCCCTGTGAGGCCGTGGGCGGCGGGCTGTGTGGGCCTGGCCTGGGGGGACGGCGCCACACCCGCCGGGGGTCCTGGCGCCCTTGGCCTCCCTCCGTCCTGCCCGGTGAGCCCTGGGTGGCTCCGCATCTCCAGCCTGCCCCGGCCGCCTCTTGGGCAGGCTGTGACCAACTCTGGGGGGAGACTGCGGGGACTGTGGCCAAGGTGCCCTGAGGTCCTGGCTGTGGTATCCCCGTCATGGGCCAGATGCCCCGCCCCAGTCCCTGTGGTTGGAGCTCCCTATGGGGTCCTGTCCTGGGTCCCCAGGGCCTTCTCCAGCCCCCCCGCCCCCCGCCACTGCTGTCCTGATTCTCCTCTGTATTAGTTTCCTAGGCAGGTGCTAACAAAGGACCACAACTTAGTGGCTGAGAATACCTCAAGCGTATTCCCGCCGGAATCCTTCTGGAGGCTACTGGGGAGAATTCGCGCCCTTGCCTTTCCCCACAGGCCGCCCACCATCCTTGGCTCGTAGCCCCTTGCTCAAGTTCCTCTGCCTTTCACGAGCTCTGACTGCTGCCCCGACCTCCCGCCTGCGTCTTGGAAGGAGGAGCCCGGGCTGCGCCCTGTCCCTGTGTCCCCGTCCCCATCCCACCCAGAGGCCTGAGAACCAGGGCGCTGAGGTCCGACGGCGAGAGAAGACGGATGGCCCGTGTCCAGGGACCCTGATGACACGGACCCCGCCTGCAGAGCCCATCTGCCGAGGAAGGGAAGCTCCTGGCAGGTGCTGGGGCCCGGCCGCCCACGCCTTCGGGGTGGTTATGGGAGACCCCCACCTCGGCCACCCTGCCCGTCCTCCAACGTCAGCCGGAACCGGAGGAGGGGTGTCGGCCTCGCACCCTGGGGGCTGCGCTCACCCCGCGGGCTTCCAGCCGCAGAAGGGGCCCTGCTAGGAGCGCCACGGCCACGGGCCAGAGCGGGCCTTGTCATGTGCAGAGGTGGCCCTATGGGGCAGGTGCCCACGGTGCGTGCCAGGCGCCAGGCGGTTGGGGAGGGTGAGGCGGGTGTCCCTGAGCGGCGGGAGCCAACAGGGTGTTGGCCAGCTGGTCACCTGAGTGGGCGGGTGAGCAGATAACACGGCCACTCGCCTCTCTGAGTGGGCCACCTCCCTGTGGTCGCTGGGGGCGCGTGGTGTGAGTGCGACTGTGTGAGGGTGTGGGAGTGCGGGGCACATGGGCGTGAGCGTGATGGCGTGAGTGTGCCCCGGGGCAGGCCAGAAGGGCTCACCCAGCCCACCGCAGACTTCAAGCCTCGAGGGGCATGGGGCACACGTGGCGGGACTGTGACCTTGCCCGCCCTCCTCAGGCTGCCTGGCTCATCACCAGCGGGGCCCGGCCTTGGGTGGGGGGGCACGTGGGTCTGGGAGGCACCATGGCCTGTGAGGTGTGCGGCTCGGGGTGGGGCTCGCCTGATCCCCGAGGCCTCCGGCCAGGTTGTGCGACCTCTGCGGGTCTCTGGAAGGTGGCGCGGCGGCGGCGAGGACCAAGTGGGCTACGGAGGCAGGTTGCAGATGGGGGACACGGTGACCGGTGCAGCACCGAGACTGGCAGGCCTGGCAGCCCCACGGGGACCTGGGCCCCGGACCCCCGGGGCTTCTCTCTCCCCTGCGTGGTCCTGGGCCCTCCCGGCCGCCGGCTCCTCTGTCCTCCTGTCCCCTGTCCTCCTGTCCTCTGTCCTCGTGTCTTTTGTCCCCTGTCCTTCTGTCCCCTGTCCTCCTGTACTGTGTCCTCCTGTCCTTTGTACTCTATCCTCCTGTCCCCTGTCCTCCTGTCCTCTGTCCTCCTGTCCCCTGTCCTCCTGTCCTCAGTCCTCCTATCCCCTGTCCCCTGTCCTCCTGCCGCAGAGCTGACCTACCAGCTCTATTTGCCTAAAGCCGAAGCCCAAGGCCTGCAAAGGGACCCCAGCGAACCTCGAGAGGAAGGTCCGTTTTTGTTCCCGCACAGGGAAGGAGGCTGAGACGTCGGCCAAGCCGGCCTTTCGGCTCTCAGGGGGCTCCTGTTGTCTCGAGCGAGGCCACAACGAGGGCGGGAGGATGGGGCGCGGTCGGTCTCCTCCTGGGAGCCTGTAGGTTAGACTAGCCCCGCCGGCTCTTCCTCCCGGGTCGGGCGGTCCTTCGTGAGCCCCAGCCCTACCCCGTCCCCTCCGGCAGACGACGGCACAGTGACCTGGTGGGGACGCTTCTGTGGCCTCCCGCTCCGCTGCGATTGCTGGCATTGCATGCTTCCTGCAGCGCTCGGACCAGTTCTGTGTTGTTGGGGTGAGGCCACTGGCGTCCGCCCAAGGTCGTCGGGCAGCTCGTTCCCGGCTAGGCCGGGGCTGCAAGCAGGTCACCGTGACCTCCGCCTGGGCTCAGCCCGACGTCCTCCACCAATTGCCATCATCACAGAGGTGGACACGTCTCTTCCTCCTAACCCTGTTAGGATGGGTTCCTTCCCACTCAACCCTGAATGCCACCTAGTAGGTCGCACTGTGCAAATGGTGCCTCCTGCCCTTGTGCAGTGTGCAGCCTGCAGCCTGCAAGACTGAACACGGCAGCCCTGCATCCAGGGTTGACCTAAAAGGTGTTAATTCATCCCTCCAGGGGACGCCTGGGTGGCTCAGCTGTTGAGGGTCGGCCTTCTGCTCAGGTCGTGATCCCTGGATCTGGGATGGGGTCCCACATCGGGCTCCTTGCGGTGGGGTGGGGCCGGGGCGGCGGGGGGGCTGCTTCTCCCTCTGCCTGTGTCTCTGCCTCTCTTTCTGCATCTCTTGTGTATAAATAAAATCATCAAAAAAAAAAAAAAATTCATCCCTGCAGCGCAAGGAACAGTGTCCTAAGGGGGAAATCATGCCGTTGCTCCTAAGGCTGGTGATCCTCAGCCCCCAGCTGAGTGGACCGGAAGGGGGGCTCCCGTGCTGGCGCCCCTGGCTGCAGGTGGGGGCCCTGTGCTCTTAGCAGCCGGGGCTGGGCGGCTGAGGCGCCTGCACACACGAGCTCGCGGCTGGGGGCTCCCATGGGGCCGAGCCTGAGGCCCGGCCGTCGCTCGGAGGCAGCTAGAAGAGGCCGGAGCTCGTCTCCCGACTCGAGGTGACCAAAGCCCACAAGCTTTCAGGCCTCGGCCTCCATTTCCGTATCTGGGAAAACGGCCGGAGGGCAAGGCCCCACCGCGTCTGCAGGGAAGGGGTGTGGACCCGGGGGAAGCCTCTCCGCCCCGACCTGGGGGTGGGGTCCCGACTCCGTGCTGGGCGCCCTTGGAGGGGGAGGGCATGCCGGGCTCCGGGGCCCCGGGAAATAGCCCGCCCGTCGTAATTTGTGTGTGTGGTTTGTTTTTTGTTTTTGTTTTTGTTTTGTTTTGTTTTTTTAGTAAGATAGCCCTGAGTTCGAATTTTTTGGAGCAGCCTTGTTGGGGTATAATTGACACACAAGCAACTGCACGTTGAGGTGGGCATTTTGACCCATGGAATACACATCGTCGCCCCACGCAAAATACTGAACACGACCATCACCCTGTCCCCCACCCCCAGGGAAACCACTGTTAAGGTTAATTTATGCTTTTATTTTTTAAAGATTTTATTTATTCATTCATGAGAGACACAGAGAGAGAGGCAGAGACACAGGCAGAGGGAGAAGCAGGCTCCCTGTGGGGAGCCTGATGCGGGACTCGATCCGGGGACCCCGGGGTCACGCCCTGAGCCGAAGGCAGATGCTCAACCGCTGAGCTCCTGGGTGCTCCAATGGGTGTCTGTTGAGCACCGACAGGGGCTGTGAGGGGCTGTGAGCTCCTGTCTGGCTTTGCCCTTCGCCCTCTGGCCGCACCCTGTCCCGGAGCCTCCACCTGCCAGGGGCACAGGGGTGCGGTCGGGGGAGTCGGGTCCCCCCCAGGCTCCCGGGGCAGGACTGGGTGGGCGAGCAGTGGCTGACTGTACACCGTGTGACTGGGGGGACGGGGACCCTGGGGGCGTGGGGAGGGGGCTGTGCCGGGACGAGGTTCCTGTTCAGCATGAAGCCCCGGGGTGGCCCTGGGGCCCCAGAGGACGGTCACATGCCACCCGTCCCCGGGATCCGTCCGTGGGCAGCCAGCCGCGCCGTCCCCAGGTCGGCGGTACCCCCACCATCGACCATCTGACCACAATTTGGTGCCGGGTCTGCGAAGTGGGTAACGGGCGCCCCCAGAGCCGGCTCTGAATTCACTGTTGACCGTTCACGTGGCTCCTGCCGCCCAGGATTTTGTCTCTCCTCTGAACCCACCATTCGGAGACTCACTTGGGCCTCACCACCCCCAGGAATCCCGCCCTGATTGCTGTAGCAAGGACTCTAAGTGCTGAGCTTTTCTGTGCTGTGTAAACCCCGACTACTACTGGGGTTGCAACCCCCCCCACCTCACAGGCCAGACTCGGGTGTTCGGCATCGTTCGTGAATCCCCATTTCGATTCTCATCTCGAATACCCATTTATTGAGGGTTCGGAACGTTGCCTCTGCATCCCTTCGGCGCCCCCTTTACTTAGGACGCTTACATGGGGACAGGAGTTTGTTACAAATATGTAATATGCTTGGCTGCACACGGTAGAGAGCCCGGGCCGGGCCTCACAGTCATCAGCACTTGGAGAGCGTTTTGGGTGGTGGCAGGTGGGCTCGCGGTGGACCTAGGAGCTGGGGTCCCCACCATGAACCCCTGGGCTGGTGGCTCAGGGACCACACACCTGCATCCTTCATGGCCCTGGAGGCTGGACGTTCAGGACCCAGGTGTCAGCAGGTGTCAGCCGGTCCGTGTCTGGGGAGAACCCACTTTCTGGCTCAGAACGGTGTCCCCTCGGGGTGGGAGGGCTGGGGGAGCTCTGGGCGTGGCCCAGAGGGACAGGAGCCCCTCATGGGGGCTCCACCTCATGACCTCATTGCCTCCCGGGGGCCCCGCAGCCCCACGGCGTCACCCTGGGGGTTAGGTCTCAACGCCCACATGTCGGATGGACTTGGTCCACGGCAGTCTGTGCATGCCGACGCTGCCCGCTGTGTCCCCCGGGGATGTCCACGCTCGCTGGTGGCCCTCGGGTCGGACCCCGTCGGCGGGCGGCCCTCTCCCCCCGGGGCTCCCGCCAGGCCTCCTCGGGCAGGGGGTGCGCCCTCTGGCCCTGACACCGGGCTCCCAGGCACAGATGGTTGGCTTCCATCTCCTGTGTCCCTGACCTCTGCTCAGCCTGGGGGCTGACCCAGCTCCTCCCCTGGGGGACCAGCCTCTGGGTCCCACGCACACGTGGAGTCGTGCCTGCAGCCGTCCACCCTCCCCCACCAGGCCTTGGAGAACAGCTCTGCAGGCCCGCCGCCCCTGGCCTGCTCTGTGATCCACCGCTTTGGGGTGACTCCTGGCTCAGGTCTCCCGTCCACAACAGCAAACCCCCCAGACGGAGGCCAGGTGGCCGAAAGCTCTCCTTGGTCCACGGATTTTGAAGCCGAACTGGAAGGGAAACCCATTCCTTACACAAAGGGCTTTGCGGGGAAGAGGGAAGAAGGTGCTAGAATAAACACTAGTGAGCAAGCCCTGCAGGGCTGGGGCGGGGGGACAGAGAGCCCTAGCACCCCACCCGCTTGCTCCCCACGACCGAGGGATGAGACCGCAGGCGGGCCCCAGCTCCCAGGACGACACTCTGGGCCCCAGGCCTGGCTGGGGGTCCTGTTCTGCTGCCCCTGGCTCGCCGGCCCCGGGCAGGATTCCGGGATTCCTGGCCCCGGCCGCCCTTCTCAGCCCTCCGAAGCAGGTGCAATCTCCCTGAAACCCCGAGATGACCATGCCACGGGGCCGTGGGTGGTCACTGTCGGGGCGGGGGTGCGGGGATCACCGGCTGACTGAGCAGACCTGTGGGCCTGACCGTCGGCTCGGCCTCCAGGGAGGCACCGGGTTGTGGGAGGAGCCCCTAAACTGTACACCTGAAATGGGTGCATTATTATGATGATGTTATTTGTATCTCAATAAAGATACAAAAAACAAAACAAAAAAGGGCACCAGGATGTTATCCTCAGCCTTTAAAAAAAAAAGATTTATCTATTTATTGGAGAGACAGCGTGAGTGAGCTTGGAGGGAGGGGAAGAGGGAGAGGGAGAAAGAAGCCCAAGCAGCCCCCACACCGACCACGGAGCCTGACTTGGGGCTCGATCTCATGACCCTGAGACCGTGACCTGAGCCGAAACCAAGAGTCTGGCTACCCAGGCGCCCCTATTCTCAGCATTTTAAAAAATAATAAACAAATGACTTGAAATAGCCCAAATCCCTGGGGGAGGGGAATAGTTGAATAATACGGTCTATGTATAAGCGAAACGTTTATACTCAATAATATATAATATATAAGCATATTTTCGACAATGAAAAATGCTCACGATATATTATTAAATATAAAATACAACATGCCTATACTCATTTTATTCTTAACTTAAAAAAAATTGTTTTACTTGAGGTAATTGCCCAGTCACATGTGATTTCCAAAACATTTGTAGTAAGTATTTTATTAATACCGTTCCTGAGCTAGGTTCCAGTAAAAGCAACACAAATATCTAAGAAACATTTACAGAGTTTTCCAAAAATTAGCATTAAATGCTGACCATGCGTTGAGGCTTAGAAGTCCAGGTTCAGGGGCGCCTGCCTGGCTCTGTTGGTGGAGCGTGCGGCTCTCGATCCAGGGTCGTGGGTTCAGGCCCCACGTTAAAGTTTACTTAAAAAAAAAAAGCCCACAATATTTAAGAAAAGAAATCCAGTTTCACCCTGAAATACTGTGCTGCATTCTGATCTTTAATCTCAAAGAAGGAACCGTACTTCATTTCTTGTTTCGTTATTTTAATGATGAACTTAAGAAGTTTTGTTTTTAAGGGGGGCGCCTGGGTGGCTCAGTCGGTGAGGCGTCTGCCTTCGGCTCAGGTCATGACCCCGGTGTCCTGGGATTGAGCCCCACATTTGCCTCCGTGCTCAGCGGGGAGCCTGCTTCTCCCTCTCCCTCTGCTGGTCCCCCCCACCTCACGCTCTCTCCGTCTCAAACAAACAAATAAATAAATAAATAAATAAATAAATAAATATCTTTTTTTTTTTTAAAAAATTGGTTTTGGGGTGAGAATTTTCTCAGTACCTTCAGTCAAGGCTTTTCAACATTCTTCACTTTCTGGCACATCTGTGCAATGACAGGCTTCGTGCGTCCCTATGCCCTGCAGGTAAGCAGCCCAGGAAGGCCTTCTCCTTCGGGGAGCGATTTCTCGGCACTCTGAATATAGACTTCTCTGGCTGACTTCCCAGCCCCCCTCTTCCTACAAGTTCGCAGTGCAGAATTCACATGCCCTTTTAGGAAATAATACTGGAGAGATTCAGAGCCGGCACCCTGCACCACCTCTCCGCATGGTGGTCCTGTACCTGCAGTAGGGGTCACGGGCACAGACACCCAAGGCACAGAATGTTCCCACCGCGGCCCCTCCTCCTGCAACATTTTGGGATTTTTGAGATGATCTTCGCCCAGCATAATTCCCTGCAGATTCATCACGGTGGTGCGGATCACCACCAGTTCTTTTTTAAAAAAAGATTTTATTTATTTATTCATGACAGACACAGAGAGAGAGGCAGAGACACAGGCAGAGGGAGAAGCAGGCTCCCTGTGGGGACCCCGATGCGGGACTCGATCCCAGGACCCCAGAGTCATGTCCTGAGCTGAAGGCAGACGCTCCACCGCTGAGCCCCCCAGGCGTTCCCCCACCAGTTCTTTACTGCTGAGCCTTGGCCCTTGTGTGGATGGAGGGACCATCGTGTGTTTAGCCATATTCGCTCAGAGAAGGACGTGTGCACTGCTTCCAGTTTGAGGGCGTCACAGAGAAAGCGACTATAAAACATCTGTATGCTATTAAAAAAAAAAGTGACCGTAAGATTCTGTATCTCGGGGATAAAGGCCTAGGAGTGCCCTTCCCGGACCGTGGCGTATTTAGTTTGTGTGTGCTGGTTGGTTGAAGGCAATGTCAAAAATCTCTCCTCCGGCCTGGCCGCGCCGTCGTGCGTGCCGCTCCGCGAAGTGGAGCCACCAGTTTCCCCACCTCACCGCCAGCACCGGGTTTGCTGGTTTTCCTCATTCCCATCATCCTGGACACAGTCATGTCTCCTTGTGCTTCTGCTCTGCTTTCCTGGTGAATAACGATGCTGAGCATCTTCTCCTGAGTTTATTGGCTGCTCGTATTGAACGTCTCATGGGGCTTTTTGCCCATCATTTTCTCACTGGAATTCTCCACCCCCCACTGTTGGGTTTTGAGAATTTTTTATACATTCTAGACAGTAAGTCGCCTGTTGTCGAATATATAGGATTGGCAAATATTTTCTCCTGGCCTGTAGGCTGCATTTTCATTCTCTAAACGGGTCTTTCGTGGAGTAGAAGTTTTTAAATCTGATGAAGTTGGGTTTATCACTTTTTCCTTTTTTGGGGTCATATTTTTGCTGTCAAATCCAGAAAACACTTTGCCTACTTTACATCCCATAGATTTTCTTCTTTTCTTGAAAGTTTCCTACCTTCACATTCCCCGGGACCCGTTTCGAGTTGATTTTTGCATAGAAGGTGGGATTTAGCTTAGGTTGAAGTAATTTTTTTTCTGACCCAATTGCTCCAGCATCATTCATTCATTCATTCATTCATTCATTTTAAAAGATTTTATTGATTTATTTATTTGAGAGAGAGTGAGTGAGAGAGTGAGAGAGCGTGAGTACAGGGAGTGGTGTAGACAGAGGGGGGAAGAGGACCAGGCTCTAGTGGGACAGAGGACTCAGGAGGGGAGGGCTTCGCAGAGGAGCCTGTGCTGCACGCACCCCGAGGCCTAGGCCGAGGGGAGGGGCCCTGAGTGTTGGCCTTGGGGACACGGGGTCCTGCAGGCTGAGGCCTAGAGCCACAGAGTGCTGTCCCTGTCCCATGCAGCCTCTTCCATCCTCTGACTCTGAGGAGCAGGACGTCTGCACAGGGGCCGGCGTTGGTATCACCTGGCCTGCTGGCACATTCGGCTTGTTCTTCTGGCAGCTTCTTTCTCCAGAGGGCACCACGGGGATGACAGGTTATACCCAGAACGGAGAGATGACTGCTCCACCGGCAGCCACCCCCCGTGGACCACCGAGAGCCGACACATCAGCAGGTGCCTTACCTCCTAGCCACGCATGCCCTTGGCCAGGCCAGCCAGCTCCGGCCCTTTCCTGAAGGCCTAGAACTTTCCCTGGGCCGTCTCAGCCAAGTCAGCAGGTGAAGCTGGGGAAGAGGTCCTGATAACTCAGGAGGTGTGACTGTAGGTTGTCTCCCGCAGACCCCGTCTCCCCTTGCCATCACCACCCCGAAGGTGGGAAAAGAAAGTTCTCCATGGTGAGTGGGTTAGGCCTCTCCATTCACACAGGAAGACCAGCAGAAGCCAGGAGGATGTTGTTCTTCTCTTCTTGTGAGAACTTAAACCACAAGAAATGGCCTGAAACAACCACACGCAAGATTCTGATGAGTCGTGAAGACAAATTTCACAGTAGCCAGATTTCGAGAGGTCTGCAGAGGAGACCACACCGGAGACAGTTTAACCCGTGTGAGAGCACCGCGCATTGTGGTATGTGTGTGTGCGTGTGTGTGTACGTGTGTGCACACGGTGGGCATGTGGTCTTCGTACCCTGAGAAGCCCCACCCAGTGCCTGGCCCGGGCTGTTCCCAAATTCGTGCCTAAGGTTAGGCATAAAAGCTTATTTAGTGGGGTGCCTGGGTAGCTCAGCGGTTGAGCATCTGGCTTTGGCTCAGGTCATGACCCCGGGGTCTTGGGATAGAGTCCTACATTGGGCTCCCCGAAGGGAGCCGGCTTCTCCCTCTGCCTGTGTCTCTGCCTCTCTCTGTGTCTCTCATGGATAAATAAATAAAATCGTAAAAAAAAAAAAAAAAAAAAAAAAAAGGCTTATTAAGAATATTCTGAGAGATACCAGCGCCTTTTCCAGGAACCAGGCTACCCACATAAAGCTCCCGTCCAAAGTCCTCTCAACCTCCTCTTAAAAAGTAAGTTTCTAGTTCTTGAATCCATCCTCCTAAGGCTCAGCTTTTGCACGGTCCCAGCCTGAGAAATACAACCGTGTTCCCAAAGGAGACGCGCCGAGGCCGGAGGATGGAGCAAGACTCCACTTGTCCCATGAAACCTGTGAGGAAACCAGTGCTGTTGCCAAATCGAGGCTTCCACTGAAAGGGAATGAACACAGCTAAAGAGGTTTTGCAACCAGCAAGTTCTCTGGTTTATTTTTAAACAAAAAACAAAAACAAAAAACCCACAGGGACGTCAGAAAACCCCAAAGAAGAGCTGAACACAGATTTTTTTACCACCCAGAAGGCAGGGACCTCACCCCGGCGAGTGAGAGTGGACGTGGGAATGTGCACCTGCCAGCCTTCCGGGTCTAGCTGTCATCACTGGGCAGGAGAGGAGGTGGCTGGGCAGCAGGACAGGTCCCTCGTCCAGGATTATGTCCTTACTTTGGCTGCAGTGAAGACAAAACTATACTGGTGACATCTGGAGAATCAACAACCAGATATTTATCTCAACGCACAGTTCACTCATTCATTCACGTATGAGTCTTGCGATTACGTGAGAGATGCCTGCTGGGTGGGGGGCACGTGCCGGGGACACCCCAGTCCCCAGCTAGCTAGTGTTGAGTGAAACACACACGCAGGACATCCGGGAACTCAGCGGCTCCGGGGCTGGGGGGCCACCACGGGGAGGGCCGGAGACGCGTGCTGGCCTCACGATGGCACGAGCCACGTGACTGCACATTCCCCATAGACGAGAGCCTCAGGTGTGGCTAGGCCTTGGCAGGAAGTCAGTCCTAGTTCGCATCTGATGATTGCGAGAACGTCCCCCCGGCCCAGCTTCTAGCTCCATAAATCTCACAGCTCATTTCTGTTCCGCTGCCCCGACCCTCTGGGGCCTGTGTGTACATGACGGTAGGCCCACAGGCTCCGTACCTCCCCGTCGTCATGCCGGGGCTCATAGAAGCAGTCCTGAAAACGTGTCCCTCCCTGGACATCTGTGTCTACAGTGGCTGGAAACGCCCTGGGTTAGAGAGGGAGGGGACCGCAGGCTGCAAAACCTGAGATTTGCAGGTTGCAAATCATACAAGAACAGGTGACCCGTGTGCACGATGGTAGGTTCCCTCCTGGGGCTGCGGAAAGGGTCCCAGGAGAGAGGGCCCCAAAGCAGAAGCTGGAGCTGGCTTTCGCCAAGGGAAACACATATCTGGGGGAGGGACTGAACGCTGGGCACATCTAACGGTGCCGAGCCTGGAATGTTCTTGATTCATGTTGACCCATCCTGCCCAGTGTGAAGACACGTTGTGTGATGGCCTGGGTCCTCGGACCTCGAGTCCACGTTCCAGAAGCGCACACGCACTTCCATCAGGCTCTTCATGAGCACCAGCGAAAGATGTTGTGATGCTAGACCCTCGCCTCCACTTCTAGATCTGACCCCCTCTCGGCCTCTCCGTGGTCCTCTCCCATTTTCCCGACGGGCACACTGCTCTCCGCCAGACCACTCTTTCCAAACCTCGCCGGCTTCAGTTTTCTTAGTAAATCTACTCCTGGCTTTCTTTCCATTCTCCACTCTTATAGACCTCTACTGTTCTGTCTCCGTCCTCCCTGCCCTCCCCCTCGTCTCGTTTCGTCTCATCTCTCGTCTTGTCTCCTCTCCTCTCCTTTTCCTTCTCTTCTCTTCTCCTTCTCCTTCTCCTTTTCTTCTTCTTCTTCTTCTTCTTCTTCTTCTTCTTCCTTCTTCTTCTCTCTCTCTCTCTCTTTCTCTCTCTCTCGATTTCCCCCTTGCTTTCAGTTCATTTCCCTGTCCTGAGATCTCCGCCCCTCTGTCTCTTTTCCTCTCCTGGCTTTACTCTCACCTCACTCTCCATTACTCCCTCCCTGCATCTTCCGTTCTTGGCTCTCTCCACCCTCATCCTTCCCTGGTGCCTGCTGCTTCTTTCCAAACACAACCCCAACCTCCACTGCCTCCTAACATATTTTTTTCCTATTTATTCACTGGTTGTTTAAGAACTTCATCTCGGGACAGAGCCTTACTGCAGATTGCTTTTCCTTCCTGAGGTGTGAGAGCCTTTGAGCAGCCCTTCCCTTCTGGCGGCGGCACAGGGAGCAAGGCCAGAAACTGTAGGAGCTGGTCCAGAGCCCCAGGCTGTTGTTTTTGCAGGCGTGCCATAGAGGGGAAGGTCTCTTGGTACGTCCTGTATCTCAGACACAGTGGGGAAGCCAAGAAGTTGTTTGAGAAACACTCTTAGTGCTTTCTTTTTTCTCTATCTCTTGTTGTCTGACTTTGTACAGAAGCCTACACCTGTATGTGTATCATTGAGTTAAGTTCTGCTGGAACACCATCTATGAGCTATGAAGAGAAACCCAAAGTCCTTGCCCTCAACAAGCTGATTGTCCAGTGTGTGTGAACATAAAATTATTACCTATAAACAGAGGACACATAAGTAATAAAATGTATACTGGTGACCATAAACACACTAGGTCAGAAGGGGAAGCCCAGTGCAAATCTGAAGAATCAAAAAAGATGGTAGGACAGGAGGGCTGGTGTTACTCCTGCAGGTGGAGTGGGCCTGGGGTATGCAGAGTGGGAAGGAGGGTGTCTTATAGGAGGAACAACAGCAGGAGCAAAGCCAGAACCTCGGGTACTAGCCAGGGTCCAAGGAGAGCAGGAGGCAGCCTGGCAGGACAGCGGTGGTGGGTAGTGCAAGGCTTTCCCATGAAGGAGACAAGGCACTAGGGACTCAAGCAGAAAGTCTGCTTGAGCAGCTAAAATGAAATATCAAGGCTGCAGGACATAAGATAAACATATAAAAATATGTTTTATTTCTATATATGCTAGTAGTGGTCACCTGGACACTGAAATTAAAAATTAAAAAAAAAAACATTTACAATTGCTCAAAAAGAATACCAAAACCTAGATGTAAAACTAGCAACACACATGTAGGGTTTGTACACTAAAAACTACAAAACACTGAAAAAAAATCAGAAATGTGAAGACATACCATGTTCATGGATTGGAAGACTCAGTATCTTAAGGATGTCAGTTCTCCCCAGCCCGACAAACAGGCTTAAAGCAGTTTTCCTCAACATCCTAGTGAGACTTCTGTAGTTATGACAAGATTATTTCAGAATTGATATCGAAAGGCAAAGGAAGCACACAATAGCTAAACAGTTTTGAAAAAGAATCACGCAGTGGAGGATCAAAACAAAGAAGGAAAGAAAGAGACAAATCAAGAAACAGTCTTAACTATAGAGAGCAAACTGATGGTCACCAGAGGGGTAAGGGGGTAGGGGGATGGAGGATGAGGGGTGGGGGGATGGGGGAAACAAAGGATGGGGATTAAGGAGTCCATTTATTGTGACAAGCACTGAGTAATGTATAGAATTGTTGAATCACTATACTGTACCCTGGAAATGAATATAACACTGTTTGTTAACTCTACTGGAATTGAAATTTTTAAACACTTAAAAAACAAGTGAGAGGCAACTGTACACCCAATGTCAATACTTACTATATAGCTACAGGAACCAAGACAGCAAAGCATTACTGGCCAAGGGATGAACATGTAGAATAATAGAACTGAATAGAGAACCCAGAAATAAACTCACACAGGGGCGCTGGGGAGCTCAGTGGGTGAAGCATCTGCCTTTGGCTCAGCACATGATTCCAGGGTCCTGGGATCAAGTCCTGCATCGGGCTCCCTGCAGGGAGCCTGCTTCTCCCTCTGCCTGTGTCCCTGCCTCTCTCTGTGTGAATAAATAAATAAATAAATAAATAAATAAATAAATAAATAAAATCTTAAAAAGAAAGAAAGAAAGAAAGAAAGAAAGAAAGAAAGAAAGAAAGAAAGAAAGAAAGAAAGAAAGAAAGAGTTAGTGCTGCTTGTCCTGGACAGGAGAGGCTGCTGGCTGGGGGGCCATGGTGTCTACAGCCCTTTGAAGAACAGACACATGGAGAAGTGGAGCCTCTCATTTTCTGGTGCTCTAGAATTTGTCTAGAACGTAGATGGAAGGGAGAAAGGGGCCAGTGAATGAAGTTGCATGGAGGGACATTTCAGACCCAATAAGGAAACACTTTTTAAGGATAAAAATTATCCAACCATTGGACAATTGGCCTCGAACTCCCCACAGCAGGTGCATGCTGAGGAGATGCAAAGTAGCCATCTTTCTGGGATGTTGTCACCCCGAGGGCTTTGGTCCCAGATGGGAGGTCAGGCCAGATAACCTCTAAGATGGTGTGTGAATCTAAGACTCTGCAGGTCTGAGTGTTCACCTCCATTTCAGGCCCTGTGGTACGAAGGCCACCGTGCATCCTGGGGATGGAGACAGTGCTCCCCAGACTCCACTGGGCCTCATCACGTCGACTCCAACGACTGTAGGCCCTGCGGGTGTTGAGGTTGGGAGTGACAAGCCAGGCTCTTGACTCCAACGGTAGGTCCTGAGTCTGGGAGGTGGCGTCAGAATGTGTGGCAAGCCTTCTCCTATGCCATGAGGGCTGCTTCTCTTTCCTTCTCTCCCCTCTTCTTCCTTGTTGGGATCTTCTCCAGCACCTACGGTGTATGACTCACTGCAGTACTCGTAGAGCCCAGGGGGTCCCCGGCGGCCCTCCTGGGACTCAGAGTAAGCAAGCGGTCTGCTGCAAGTCCCTCCAACCTCCCTTTGGGGGTGTATTTGCCAGGGCTGCTGTCACAAAAGGCCACAGCGTGGGTGCTTTCACCTGTAGACGTTTCTGTCTCTCATCTGGAGGCCAGAAGTTTGAGATCCAGCTGTGGGCAGCCCGGTTTCTCCTGAGGCCACTGTCCTTGATGTACAGCTACCATCTTCCCCCTGTGTGCACGTGGTTGGTTGTCTCTCCACCTCCAAATGTCCCCTTCTTATAAGGGCACCAATACTATTGGATCGGGACTCACCCTAATGACCTTGTTTTGACTTGATTGCCTCCATAGAGACCCTATCTCCACACAAGGTTACATCCAGAGGTTCTGGGGGTCAAGACTCCAACATACGAATGTCAGCGGCGGGGCGGGGACCTAATTCAACCCGTAATGGAGGACATGTGTCTTTTCTGATTGCCCATCACCTGCCCCCCATGATGTAAGGCTGGGTGGGAGGGAGAGCTCTCCTTCCCCGCAGAGGCTGAGAGGCCCAGAGGATGCCCAGCTGCTTTGTACTCATGACAAAGGCTCGGACTCAGCTTTGGCCAGAGAGATGCCCGCAGAGGATGTCCACTGTCCCCAAGATGCGGCTGGGGCACATCTCTCCTGCTGATGGTGGCTGCCTCCGCTTCCTAGGGATAGCTGTGCCCCTGCACCTGCTTATACCACCGCAGCACCAGGGCAAGAGGACACCCCCTCGGTAGCCACCTGAGCTCTGAGCCGGAGGCTCTCGAGGCAATGTTGCTCATCAACAGCACTTTAAGATCTTTCTTTTCTCTGGGTCCCATTTGTCCAACTTTTGCCAGGCGGGCATCACCTCTGGGCCTCTCCTTGTCTCTCGGCCCGCGTGCCCTCTGCAGCTCCACTAGAGCTCCCATAACTTCGCTAAGACCAGCCGGCCTTCGGTCTCAGGCTGCGTGCTTGGAGAAGCTTCTCGGTGACAGTGGGAGAGATGGAGCTTTGGAGCCACTCAACCCCGGGTTCAAACTCCGATGGACTGGATTGTGTGACTTTGGGGGAAGTTAGTTACACTCTTGAGGTCTCAATCTTCCCTTCTCTAAAGTGAGGCTAATCGATGAAGCCACCATGCCCCCCGTTCCCAGGGTTACGCGAGCTGGTGCAGCGCGTGGTGGGGCCTGGTCCCCGCGGGTGTCTACACACCTCAGTGACAGCTGTCCTTCTCTCACTGGGAAGCCCTCCAAGCTCGAGTCCCCAGGGCACACAGCGGCCAGTGGATGAGACCAGCTCGGTGGGGAAGGTGGGGACGCAGGGGGTGAGCTTCGTGCACGGCGGGAGGGCTGGCTGGCAGGGGCCGTTGCCAGGGCAAGTTGCTCCACTGAGTCTCAGTTTCCCCGGCCCCGCAGGGCGGCCCCCGGCGGCGAACCAAGATGGCCTGGGCCTTCAGGTGCTCCCGTCCTGCTGGGCCATGCGCCCGGCTCCTCTTCCTTCCCTGCTAATTCTGAGGCATGCTAGAAAGCCAGAGAAGCGCCGGGAGAAGGTGTACGGGGGACCGTGCAGGACCTGACTGTCCCCACAGGCAGTTCTCTTCGGGGTGTGGAAACCCCAAAATGTTCTTCCCACATTTATTCCAGCCTGAGTCTCCTGCCTGACGCGGACTGCCCCTCCCCCAGCACCCAGCGCCTGGTAGGAGGGCCACTCCTGCTCCAGGCCCAGCTCCCATGGCCCCTCTGCGGGGGGGGGGGGGGGGGTGTCCCACCCGATTGTTGCAGAAACCACCCAGCCGGACGGGGGGAGGTCTGTAGGGGCGCCGGGCCCTGATCGTTCTCAGGCATCGTGTGCGCGTTTGCTGGTTGCTGGCGCTCAGGGTTTTGGTGGAGAAACACCCCCAGGTCCCCCCCAGCCCCCCTCATCACAGGGCGGGCTCGACCTCGGACGCCAGTTTCCATTTTCCATTTCCCCAATGAGAACAACGGAGTCCTTCTTAGCCGGCTGCTTCGGGGAGCCTTTGAAGAGCCCCCGGAATCAGTGAGGATCAACAGGAGCCAGCAGGCCTGGGCTGTGTTGGACTTAAAATTGGAAACGCAGGAGGCAGAGTTGTAGCTTTATATAGCCCGGGAGGGGGGGGGGTTCCGGGAGCCCCGGGCACTGATTTACGAGCTGCCTGGTGAGAGCCTAGGGTAATATTTATAAATTCCTTCCCCGGGGCCAGATGGAATGTTCCTCTGAGCTGCAGGCAGAACGCACCTTTTTGGGGGATGAAGGGAGGTTAAGTCCAATTATTCAAAGGCAGGAAGAGGCAGGGATTGTGGAGCCGCGGCCGCGAGGCCCAGAGATGCAGCGAAGGAGGCCGTCCTCCTTCCGTCCTCAGGGGCTTGCTCCAGGCAGGGAGCCTGGGGGGGCTCCTCCCTGGGCTCCAGCCCCCAGGTGCCCCCAGGTCCTCCCCCCTCCCCCCGCCCGCCCCACTCTGCAAGGCCAGGGACCTCCACTTGCCAATTGTGGAGGCCGCGGGTACAAACACGTCTACTTGGGCACGGGGGAGGAAGAGGGGAAAGAAGACCAGGGGGCGGGGGGTGCAGGGGGCAGACACGGGGGAACCGAGGGGCCTGGCGGAGAGGCCGCCCCCGGGAGGCTCCGTGACAGGTGAGCACGGAACCCCAGGTCCTGGCATCCCCGCGCGCACCCCGCAGGGCCGTGGCAGCCGGGGAGGGGCTGAGCCATGTGGCCCAGCTGGCCCATGACCTCGTTTGAATGAGAAGCAAGAGTTTTTGTTTTTGTTTTTAAATTGTATGTGTGACAAACCATGAGAGGCTCCTGACTCTGGGAACCAGAGGGCTGCAGAAGGGGAGGAGGGTGGGGGGACGGGGTGACCGGGTGACGGGTACTGAGGACGGCACGCAATGGGATGAGCACAGGGGGTTGCACTAGATGTTGGCAAATTGACTTTAAATTGAAAAAATGCAAAAAAAAAAAAAATGAAATAGTGTTCAGGAAGGTAAAACCAAAGGGAGGGGTGGGGAGGGAGCAGCTGCGGGCCCACCTTGACCTTGGCACCTCAGGGTTCCCACCTGAGAGCAGAAGAGGCCCCGTTAACCAGTGATGTGCGCCCGCCCCCGGAGACCTGTTTCCTACCTGCTGCCCGGTGTCCCGACAGGCGGGGCCAAGGAACTGTGCTGTCCCCAGGGGTGGGGTGGGGGAGCTGGTCACCCCCTTTCCAGCCTGCCCCGGCCCCTCACCTGCAGCCCAAGGGATGGGCTGGTAAGGGGGTCTCGCAGCACCTGCCGGGCTCCTGCCCTGGGCCCGGGACCCTCCAGGCCAGGCTCTAAGGCCTGTTAAATGCAGCAGGGTGGCTCCCGCGCCAGGTCGCCTACGTTCTGCTTCGGCTAAGTCACTGGGAGGCTGGTGGGAAGAGAAAAAAGACATCTCACCCCCTTCAGGCTGAGGGTCAGCAGGCACATAGGTCTCTGTCCTTGCAAGGGCTTAGCGGGGCCGACCCCAGGGAAGCAGGGGTTAAACGCCCACTCTGGGGGGGGTGCAGATGGGGACCTCTGAGCCCAGCCCCCTCCTTACCTGTTTCTTTGCTTCTGGGAGCATTAGTCCCACGAAAAACACTGACATGGAATCCTTTTGTTCCTGGGGTGACGTCAGTGTTTCCCTTGGCAGGCGGGACCGTCGTGCATGTCTGAACCTCCGAGGTGAGGGCGAGCGAGCGTGGCTCCTCTGGGCCAGGCACCCCGAGGGGGCTGGAACCCGACACCTGGATGCTCCGTCCCGTCCCCGCACCCACGGAGGGGCTGCTTGCCCACCCTCCACCTGTAGGTGTTAAGCGGATCCTGATGTTGAGGCCTGGGGTGGGGGGGGATCAGCTCAAGCAGGCTCAGCCTGCAAGGGCCTGCCTCCAGAGCCCCCCTCCTGGCTCCTTCCGTGGCCAGGACGGCCTCCTCTCCGAGACCCCCCTCCCTGCCGCCACCGGCGGCCCCTGGCCCCTGGCCCCTTCCCGCCTCCTCTCTTCCCTTGGACTAAAGGGTGGAAGGATGTCGCCAGGCCTCACAGAGCGCTAGAGCTGAAGGGGGTTCCTCAAGGTGACGGCAATGGTGGCTGTCACTTATTAAGCACCTACTGCATGCCAGGCATGTTCAGAAGGTGATTCCTAACCCTCTGGCAAATGCTCCAGAGCCGCCCTGTTATGGTCAGCGGTGCCAGTGGAGGCGAAGGGGGTGTGCAGGGGCTGCACAGTGTGGTCCAGGGCGCAGACCTGCGGCCTCAGCCCCTCACCCCGCAGCTCGGAAGGTGGGGAAGCTACTCAGCGCAGCCCCTGCGCCGGGTGGTGCCGAGCCACCGTGCTCCCCAGTGCTCCCCACGGTGCCCCCCCGCCGCTGCCGTGGGAAGCAGGTGGAGACCCCCGTCTGTCCAGCGCCAGTGCTCATGTTCCTGGTTTTACACATGAGGACACGCGTGGTGGGGACGGGGTGTGGGGGAAAGGACTTCTCCGAGAGCAGCCAGCTGCTTCGTGACGGTCCCTTGAGCCCCAGGACCGTGTCCACTGCAGACGCTGCTCCCTTGGGCACCGAAATGACCCCTTTGCATGGTCCCTTTGACCTCAGGGTTACTGGGCGCGCCTTCTGGGAGGGACTCCACGCGGGGGGCTGGGGTGCCGTGGGTGCTGGGGGGCAGTGCGCACCCTCCACTGCCCACCTGGCCCCACCCTTGGAGCGGCGCAGCCCAGGGCTGCCAGGGCCGGGAATGCACCTGTTACCCACTCCAGGGGCTCTGCCTCTCGTTGTAACCACTCCTTGCCACTGACCTAGCCATTTCGTGTGACATCAACTTGCCAGAGTTACCTTATTAGGCTTCTGTGTTTTCGCGACGGCCTCCGACGCAAGGCTCCGCTGCCTTTTCTAAATGCAGGAGCGCGGAGAGCCTGCCTCGCCTACACCCAGGCCGCGGCAAGGATCGTTTCAGCGGGATCCAGAACAAAAAAGCAAGCGTTTTATTATTCCCTCCCCTTCTGCTCAAATTCCCCTCCGTGGAGCTGAACACGAGCATGTTACAACAGACCCCGGCTTTACTCTCAGCATCAAAGGATGAATCACAGACAAGACAGCACGCAGTGGAAGGAGGCGAGGTCTCTCTGGAAGCTGGATCTGCAGCATCGTCACCTTCAGCGGCCCCCTCACCCCGGGGCCCTCATCACCCCCAGTCCAGCAGCAGATGGAGCCCGCCCCCCTGCACTGGGGGCTACCGCCCCCCCGGGCGAGTGTTGAGGGTCTGTCAGGGGTCCAGCCAAGGGCTCTGTGATGTCTCACTGCGCCTCCCCCAGGAGCCAGCCAGCACGGCTTGATCTGTCCTCTGCTCGGCGACGGTGCAGAGTGATGCTGCTGTGGCTTCTGAGCACCAGAAGCACCTCGTGTTTGCTGGGCTTGTGGGTGGCCTTTGTCATTCCGGCTGAGAAGAGGCTCAGGGAGGGTTGGCAGGAAAAAGGGGGCCAAGGAAGTGCTGGCAAGTGGGCGGAATCACCTGGTCGGAGAAGCAGCAGGGCCCAGAGGGGCCGGAGGGACGCAGGGAGCACCGCAGGGCCCAGGTGCCCACGGCAGAGCCGGGTGGCCGGCTACGGAGGCCGCGGCGCCAGGCCCGGCCCCTCACTTGGACACCAGCATGTGGACGAACTCTTCGTAGTTCACCTGCCCGTCCCCGTCCACGTCGGCGGCCCGGATCATCTCGTCCACCTCCTCGTCACTCAGCTTCTCCCCCAGCCTGGTCATCACGTGCCGCAGCTCGGCCGCGCTCACCAGGCCGTTGCCGTCCTTGTCGAAGACGCGGAAGGCCTCGCGGATCTGCTCCTCGCTGTCCCTGCCCTTCAGCTGCCTGGCCATCATGCCCAGGAACTCGGGGAAGTCCACGGAGCCGTTGCCGTCCCGGTCGATCTCGCCCACCATGTCCCGCAGCTCGGCCTCCGTGGGGTTCTGGCCCAGGGAGCGCATGACGGTGCCCAGCTCCTGGGTGGTGATGGCCCCGTCCCCGTCCTTGTCAAACAGGCAGAAGGCCTCCTTGAACTCGGCCACCTGTTCCTCGCTCAGCTGGTCAGCCATGGAGGGTGGGCGGAGGAGGGCGGCGGTGGCCGGCCCCGGTGGCGGTGGCGGTGGCGGTGGCGGCCGGTGGAGCAGCAGGACGGGAGGCGGCGGGGCCCGGGGCGCGGGGCGCAGGCTGCTGGCCGTCTGGCCCGGGCTTGACTGGCGGGCGCTTAAGAGGGAGCAGGGCCCTCCGCACACGCAGACTCCCCGCCCTGCGGTTGCCCCAGGCCGGGTGCTGTTGGAACAGGAGTCCGGCTGGCCGAGGGTTGAGCTGACGCCAGCGCCGGGCGTGTGTGTGTGTGTGTGTGTGTGTGTGTGTGTGTGTGTGTGTGCACGGCTCCCCACCCCTGCACCGGGAGCCCCGGTAACCCCGCGAGGACACCCTCAGGGAGGGCGGCCTGCCCAGCCCCAGGGACTGGCTCCGGCCCTTCCTGCTCACTCTGAATCGCCCCGTCCCGTCTTCAGACCCTGCGCTCCGCAGGACAGCCAGCTTCCCTCCAGGGGCGGCCGGGGCAGGAGGAGAGGCCCAGGCTGCCTTTGCCTCACGGGACCGTCCCCTGCTTGTCTTTGCTTTCCACAGCCTGAAAGCCTTCGGGTTCCCAAGAGGGTTTGCAGAGAAGGAACGAGGTTTTCTTCTTTGGGTAGGAGCAGACTGTCTTCTCGTCTCCAGAAGAAACATGAATGGAGAAGGATTTCCCCCAGCTCCTTCATTCCTACCCGTGTACTGAGGGCCTGGGCAGGTATGGTTTGAGAAGCTGGGGATGGAGCCACGAGCCAGACGGGCAGCTTCCGGTCCTCCAGAAGCTTACATTCCCTCTGCGAGACAGCCGGCTAGCAAGTAAGCTGACAGGTGAGATACTTGGAGATGGCGACGAATGCCATGAAGGAAATTAAAAGGGTCCTGGTGGGGAGAACACGGGAAGGTCACACAGTAATGGTCAGGGGACGCAATCTCAGAGGCAGCACCCGAGGGTGACCTGACGGGAGAAGGTGCGGTCCGGGCAGGGGGCTGAGCTGGCTGGGACAGGGCTTGGTGTGGCCAAGTGGCAGAAAGGGGCTGGCGTGGCTGCAGCCCGATGGATGAGGGGACAGAAGCACCCGAGGAGGGGCACGCTAGCAGGCCAGGTAAGAGGCGGTGAGGGGTTCCCATTTTGCCCTCTGACTGACGGGAAGACATGCAAAGGCACGTCTGCATCTGGACCCCCGGGTTTGGGAGAGCAGAGCAGAAGAGGGGATATTTTCGAGAAGGTGAAGTGGGGGTGCTCACTGAGCATAGCCTCCTGCCCCCAAGTCCCAGGAAGCCTGGGGGAATGACCACCCACTGCCTGTGGGGATCCATGAAAAACTGGGAGACACCCTGAGAGCCACCAGGATATTGCAGGAGAACAAAGTTGGAGGGTGGACACTACCTGGCTTCAGGACTCACTGTGAGCCCTGGTAATCTGGGTGGTGCGGTGTTGCCAGAGTGGATCAGTGGAGCAGGAGCATGGGGTGCCCAGAAATAGCCCCTCACGACACAGTTGGCTGGTCTTTGACAAAGGAGCGACGAGAGGGAGGAATGATAGTCTTTCCAACAAATGGTTCTGGCATTGGCATGAGCGGACATCGATGTGCAACAAGTGAGGCTAGACACAGGCCTTCCACCCTTCCCTAAAAGTGACTCAAAATGGATCGTAGACAAAATATAAAATGCAAAACTATAAAACTGGCAGACGATGGCATAGAAAAGTCTGAATGACCTGGGGCTTGGCCATGACATCCAGCTCATCCAGTTTGGGTCTGGGGTGGGTTTAGATATGACATCAAAGATATGATCCGTGAAAGAAGGAATCATTAAACTGGATGCCGTGGTCTGAATGTGTCCCTCTAAAATTCAGAAGCTGAAATCTCACCCCCAAAGGGATGTACCCATGAGATAATTCGAGGGCGGCAGCAGGAGGCAGAAGGAGAACCGCCATGGTGGGAGAGCTCGTGCCTGAGACAGGCCCCCTGATGGATGCTACGGTCGGTCTTGCTTCCTGCCTACCTCACCTGCAAGGGGGTAAGTGGCCAACAGGTGTCTGCAGGTTTCTGGATTATGGTTTCGGGGCTCCAACATCCATCCCTCGCCCTAAGCGTGTTCTTCAACAAGGGACATTGAAAGGGAGCTCAGTAAGGATTTTAAGCAAAGTTACTCATGACTCAGCAAGGAGAGTGCTGGGATGGGCTCAGCTGGGGCGTCTCGCTAGTTAGGAAACCAGCTCTTTTTTCATGAGCTTCTGCAACTCTCTCCCTTGTAGCCTTCCCTCAGAACACATTTTTGATCTTCGGATGCATCTAAGCATCTACAATTATTGAGGACCCCGAGGAGCTTTTGTGTATGTGGGGTGTATCTGTCAATAGTTATTGGACTTGGAATTGAGACTGGAAAAACGTGAACTATTGAAATATATTTTTCTCGATTTATCTGTAACAGAAAAAAAAGAAATGAAAAACTCATTATATGCAAATATTGTTTTCCGGAAAATAATTACATTTCTAAAACTAAAAAAAAAAAAAAAAAAGGAGATGAGGGGCACCTAATAAAAATAATTTTGCAAGTCTTTTTATACGTCCGGTCTTGTAGAAGCATGTCTGCCCCTGCCGCACTGGATTTGTGGGAAGGTGCTTTGATTTGAAACATGGGTTAACCCAGCTTCACACAGATTCGCAGTTGGAAAAAGAAAGAACATGTAAGTGACTCCTCTGGATATTGGTGGATAGTCTTCTTTGGTACGGTATCAAAATTTGATAAGTGGTGGTTCCTCAAACATTACCCGTAGTGTGGAATCTAAAACCACGCCAACGAATCTATTCGTACTGTCACATTAAAATCCGTTGGTCGTCTTGTGCTTTGTGATTTTGTCACGCTGTGGTTGGTCATTTGGATGATATTGGTTCACCGAGTTCTGCAGATCTACAGGTTGAGCCATTGCACATATAATTTAAAAAAAATCACATTCATTAATGTCACCACCAATCCTATTAGAAAAGTATCAGAAAGTCTCAAGCACATGTGAAATTTCCAAAAATTTATAATTTTCATTTGAAAACTCCAATATCATCATCGACAACAAATAGGGTCAGTTGTTTTTCTTGAAGCGACAGGCTCACTTCATCCAATTTTGAAAAAGCGTCTGCCAAATACGCAGTCTGAGCGACCATACTTGTCACATCAGCTGTTCTTTCCAGTAAAAGTGGCATTCCGTCCAAAAGGCGGTCCCTGTTACTTAGGGTGTTCGCACGGGCGCTTTTCTGATGGCAGCCACTATATCTCCACATTCAGTAGTGTATTAAAGATGCACGTGCAAGGGGGGAAATTGAATAAAATTCACCACTCCAAGAATATTCTTAAGTGAAACTGGCTTTTTTTTTTTTTTTTTTTAAACAATTGAGATGCCATGAAGAATATCATGACTGTTCGTGCAGGAGCCTTGATTCACGCTAAGGGGCTGTGATTGCACCCAACATTGCTTTGGCCTCAGAGCAAGATGTCAGCACAGGAAAAAAAAAAAAAGGCAAATAATGTATTATTAGGAGAATCATTCCGACCTCCCAGGCTCTCTGAAGGGCACTGGGGCCACCCTTCCCCCACAGGGGTCCTTGGAATACACTTGGAGGATGACGACGGTGGAGCATGGAGAACCAAGTCTGAACCAAGAGCAGAGCTCCCTGGGCTGGAGGTGAGAGGTGCCGAGGACGCTGGGATCCTGGCCGGGGCAGGGTTGGCCTTACAGAATCCGTATTCATGAGGACCCCGATCAACCCCCCGGCCTTCATGAAGACGCCCGTCAAAGGGACTGCCTACTGCGGCTACTGCCTTTGAAGAGTAGGGGACCCGAGGTATCGCTGGTCTGTGTGAATTGGTGGCAGAGTAGGTTTTGTTAAAGGGTTCATGGAGCACCCTCGGGGCGGTGCCTCTGCCGCAGGGGGCTCTGGAGAAGCCCACCGGGATTCCCCAGTGCGGTCAGCCGGTGCCATGCGTGTGCCCTGCAAGAAGGGCCATGAGAACTTCTCCCCCCTCCACGCCTCTCTCTTAAGCCACTCCCCAGGCCTAACAGTTGCTCAACAACCAGCCCCCAGGATGAATTAGAAACACCTTGTCCTGGTGTGTTCAGGTCACTACAACAAAATACAACAAACTGGGTGGCTTCCAGACTCAGTGCATGACCCAGCTCTTGGAATGACTCTTGGTCACTCTCGTGTGAGTCATCCAGAGCCCTCCACAGCCGTCCTGGGTTAGGTAGGCTAAGACTGGAGTTTGAGCTGAGGGAGGAGATCGTTGTTCTGATCACACCTGGGAGTCGTTTGACTGAAATCTGATTGAGTAACCGAGTGACCTCATGGTTTAGGAGGCTGGTAGAGGGTGTGAGAGCACCTTTTCCCGAGCTGGCAGGGCAGCGCCTGTTGCCTCTTGCTAGGTCATAAAGGGAAAGGAGTGGTTCACTTTTATGATCGGAGGCCTCACCTGCAGAATGAAGTCCACCGAGGCACAGGAAGCAAAAAATTGGGCTGTTCTGAGAAGTTTCTTGGATCTTCTCGGGTCAGTGTGTCCTCACGTCAGCTTCCCCTGCTTTTACCGGCAGCAGATCTGGGGGCAGCCTTCAGGGGGGTTCTCCACCGTGCCAAGGCCCCCTGTTGGGTATCTCCAAGCTTCTTAGCAGCTCGACGACTGAAGCCTCTGCCTCCAGTGACTTAGAGCACCTCAATCAGAACACGTACACAAGAGGCAGGAGGATGCAGGACACGAAGTGACCTCTATTTAATTATTGACAGTCCCTTGGATTAAGTCAAGATTAAATGATCACCCCAAACGAAAGCAAATTAGTACTAAATCCCACAATAAAAGCAGATAAACAAATTCAAATCTCTTCTCAGACTTCCTGTTTTCCAGGGATAAGAGTGATTTTTTTTTTTTTTTTCTGACACCTGCTGGAACTGGTGACTTAGCCCAGGTAACTCACTGTGATCCCTGGTGTCTCCCGTGACCGTCTGGGCGGGCTACAGAGTCCTGGAGAAGCCTTAGGGGAGGGCAGGGTGGAGAGGCAGGGCAGGGGTCTGGAAGGGCCTCTTTGTACCACCCGCTGGCCTTTGAAATCTGATATTGGATACGGTGTTTACATTTTTAACTTATTTTATTTTTTTAAGGATTTGTTTATTTATTCATGAGGGACAGAGGCAGAGACATGGGCAGAGGGAGAAGCAGTCTGAGCTGAGCAACTCAGGCACCCCCGTTGCATTTTTTTATATAAAACTTTAAAAAAATTTTAAATTAAAAAATTTTTAAATTTTATTTTAAGATTTTTAAATTAAAAAAAATCTAAAATTAAAATTAATAAAATTAAATTAATTAATAAAAATTAAAGTCTAAAAAAATATTTGATGTTTTGAAATGAAATCAACCAACAGAAAACATTAAAGGAGGTGACGTTGCTGAGGGGCTGGAGCAATGCTCGCCGGCCGGCTACACTTGGTGGGTGGCCAGGTGGGTGACCCCCAGTCCCCACGAGAACAGGGTGCGGGACTTACCTTCCAGAGAACGAGCTGGTCTTCCCGGAGGGTTCAGAGCTCTTGAAGAGGCCGGAAGAGCGTTTGTTCCAAGTTCCAGGCCTTTGAAGTTTATAATTGTGATGAAAACATTTTCCCTGGATGCAGAAAGCACGTGTGCGTGCATGTGCGTGTGTGTGTGCATGTGTGTGCTCGTGTGGGCATGGGGCTCAGGTGAACGCCAGGTGAGCCCCCCCACCTGCCGGGAGCACTGGCGGGGTGGGGAAGGCAGGAGCGTCTGGGGCGCGGGCTCCGTACCCGTAAGCGATTTGAGAGGGGCGAAGGGGTTCAGCCAAGTGCGGACGTCTCTTTGCAGGCTGCTCACTCGGTGGCTCTCAACTCGCTGGGCGTCGGCAGGGGTCCCTCCCGAGAGGCCGGTGACCGAGAGGGGGATGCGGAGGCCCGGGTGCCTGTCCTTCCCGCGCGGGGCCCGGTTGCGGCTCTGCTGGCCCGGGGTCGTCATCTGCAGGGTGGCACAGGGGTCAGCCCGTGTGACGCCGAGGGCTCCATAGGAGCCGATGGTCACTGAGCATCTGAGGAAGATGTCCTTGCAAAACCGGCCTCCACGGCTCAGGATTTCCGAAAGACGCCTCCCGCCTAAACCCCCTTCTTCCCCAGACAAGGACGTGGTCACCCACCAGCCTCGGGTAATTACCCCGGACTCGGCACCTTGGGATGGAGCCACAAAACCGCGCCAGCGGGAGGGTGTCCTGGCTTTCTGGGCTCTGGGGACCGGGCTGAGGGGCGTCACCACCGCCGAGGGAATCTCTCCTCTGAGTCCCTGGGAGGCAGGGAGGGCGTCTCGTTCACGGGAGACTCTCCAGGTCCCGCAGAGCCCCCAGCATGGAGCCGGCGTTCAAGAAACACCTGCTGCACAGGCGATGAGGCCTTTGGCCAAGGTCAGCTGGCAGGGGTGGAACCTGGGAGACAGAAGGTGCTGGAAGGCTTGGTCCCAGGAGTGGGGCTGTGTGGTGGGGGGGGACGGGGCAGGAGGGCTGGTGACCTGGGGCGCAGTGTCTCGGAGCCAGCCAAGGCTCTCCAGGGCCCAGCTGACCCGGAGCGCCCCCCGCGTCCAACCCGGCGTCCAACCCGGCGTCGGCGTTTCTGGGTTTGAGCCCGGAGGACAGGCCACCCCGAGCTCCTTTGAAGCAGTACAGGGGCCCCCAGTGCACCTCACCCAGGAGCAAGCATTGCACGTGGACAAGGCCAAATTTGGGGACGCGGAGAAGGGATGGCCCCAGGAGGAGAAAGGGGCCGGGTGTGCGGTGTGGAGTTTCCCCCGGGAGCCCCACCAGGAGTCCGGGGCAAAGGGGGGAATGGATGGGGCGGTGCTCAGTTCTGAGATTTTCCTCCGCGGGGTGCTGGAGGGCAAGTCACAGGTGAGCTCGGGGCAGGCTCGAGAAGGAGGCACCTGCTGCAGGCCTGACTTGGGGGGTGGGGGTGGGCCCAGCATCGGGTCCGCCCCGGGGGGCCTGACATTGCACCCCCCAACTTCCCCTGACCTCCTCTGTCTGCGCGGAGCCAGGCGTGTCTCGGTGGGCAGGTGTGGGGACAGCATCTTTGGCCTCCCGAGGAGTCGGGGTTTCGGCAGCACCTGACCCCTAGACCTGCCAGGGCGGAGGCCCCTGTGAGGCTGGGCGCTGGGTGGGTGCTGCTTCCCTACAGGGAAGGAGGCGGCAGGTGCAGGACGCGCGGAGGGCTGGGTGGGGCTCTTGGTGTGTGCCCCCGCTGCTCCGCTCATCGGTGCCCCAACTCCTTGCCACGCTGACCTGGGGAGCTGCAGAACTATGGCCCCCCTCTCTCACCCGTTATCGATCAGTCTTCTCTTATCTACTATCTATTATCCATATGTCTGTCCGTCTAGTAGACCCAGAGGAAGGAATTTCAAATGCATCGTAGGGGGAAAAGCTGTGCAGCTCGAGGAAACAAATGTACCACATGACCATGAACCCAAATATTTAGCACTAGTGTGCAACACTTTGGTTCTAAAAGAAGATTGTTTCAGTGTGCGTGGTAACAGTTTGGAATACACTCAGGGAAGCGAGATGGCCCAGCATCAGCGGCGGCACAGGGAGCAGGAAGAGAGAGCTAGGCAGGTGCTGTCGGCCGCGTGGGGATCAGGCTGCAGAGCACGGCCTGCGTGGGCGGGCACAGGTGGAGAGGAAGCTCTGCTCCCCTCTTCTCTCTCTCTTTTTTAAAGATTTTATTTATTTCTTCATGAGAGACACAGGGAGAGAGGCAGAGACACAGGCAGAGGGAGAAGCAGGCTCTCTGAGGGGAGCCCGGTGCGGGACTCGATCCCAGGACCCTGGGGTCATGACCTGGGCTGAAGGCAGACGTTCAACCACTGAGCCCCCCAGGTGCCCTTCTGTTCTCTTTTCAAGATGCCGGAAAGTAGTCAGATAAGCTAAAAAAATGTGAAAAAAATTCTTAAATTTTCTTCAAGGTAAAGACTGGAGATCTTTAAAAAACAAATCATTGTTCCATATGTGAATGGGGAGCGTGGACCTCAAAAAGACACACAGATGAAGAACCCGGAGGAAAAGTAGGAGAAAAACATGAAAAAGCCCCAGAAAAGAGATGGGTGAGGCCACAGGCCAGGTTACCCAGGGATGGAGGGGGTCAGGCAGGAGGGGGGCAGCGTGCCCCGGAAGGCTGGGGAGCAGGAAGCTGAGGGCGGACGAAGGTGGATGCAGGCTCGTGGAGGCGACGCGGGGGGCAGGCGCGTGGGTGCAGCCCGGGCAGGTGAGCCCATGTGGAGGGGCCAGGCAGAGCAGTGGGCGTGAGGGGCCCTGACCCAGAAGGTCTGATATCCCCACACCCAAGGTGGTGGGAACTCGGGGCCAGGTGACCTCAGGCCCAGGGCTCCCCCAGGGGGAGTGTGAGCTCAGGGCCTGCACTGACCCAGGCCTGGGGTCTGTGGGGGTGGGCACCGCACCCCCCCCCAGGGAGGGAGGAAGGAGTGAACACAGCCTGGGGTCCCTGGGGTGGGCACAGCCCCCCGGGGAGGCAGCACTGAGCAATCCCTGCTGGGGCACCTCTCCGCGGGCAGCAGGGGCTCTGGGAACAGCCGGAGCTGGGCATGGGGCGTCTGTGCCGAGGCCCCCCTCCCCCCCTGCGCTGAAGCTGGCACAAGGGGACGGGCTCCTTGGGGATGACTGAGCCTTTCCGGGCGGGGTCATGAGGAGCCGCCCCGCGGTGTGTCACCTGGTCCTGCCCAGGTTGGGCAAGGAGCCTGTCAGGCGGGGCGGGCGGCCCTTCTCCCTGGCTCTGGGCTCTGTGGAGCCCCCCACATCCGCTGTCAGAGCCCCCAGGAACCCCGAGCCTGCCCCGCCACTCGGCCGCAGGTCCCTCTCTCCCCGGCCCCCCGGGCAGGTGCAAGGACCGCCAGCGTCTTCCTTTGCAGCATCTGGGTCAAAAGGAGCCTCCGGGTCAGCCCAGGCGGGGGGTGGTGAACACGAAGACGCTGGGTCACCCCCTACCGGTGGTCGGCTGGCCCGGGGCCCCTGGGCTCCAGGGGAGGCTGGGCGGTCTAGAGAGGACGCGGGGGGATCACCCCGGGACGGCCCCATTCACTCCTGAGCAGTGGCTTCTCCGCAGCCTGATGGGCAGGGCAGCCGCTGAGCCCCTCGTCCTGCGAGGCCTCCTCTCCCAGGCTGGTCCCTCGGGGCCCCGCGCAACCTGCCTGGGCGCCCTCACACGGCCCCTGCCCCGGGCCCTCCTGGGCCGCTCCATTCCCTCCCTCTGGGGTCAGGGGCCGTCCAGGACCTGAGACTAGAAAGTTCCTTCGCGGGGTTGGCCTGGGGGCAGCAGGAGTGGCCCTGGGGGCGCGCCGGCCACAGGCCTCAGGCCCGCTCCTGGGGACTCCAGGGGGATCGGAGGAGCCCTGCTGTGCCCATTGTCCCACCGTTGCTAACCTGGGCATTATGGAAAGGCCCCCCCTTCCCCGGAGTTGAGTCGGTGGCTCAGCCACACCACCTAGTACCAGCCGAGCCTCAGATACACCCCGTCAGGCGCCAACAGGCCCATGGGCCGCATCTCGTGGAAGCATGTCCTCGCCACCTCCTTAGGCCCAGAGCGGGGACCCCTGGTGTCAGGGAATGTGCCCTACGGAGGTTCCGTTCCACGTGTTCTACACTTGGCTCCCTGAACAGCCGAGAGTCTCCCTGAACGTGATGATCTAACAGAGTCACCTTGCCCGACTTGCTACCTGCTTCCCAGGTGACACTCAAAAGATACCAAACGTGCAGCTTGAGAAAACATAACAAAAATCAAGACCTGCTCACGTCCTGGGCAAGTTTGAGGAGCCAACAAGACAGTCCCTCAGGTGGATCTAAAAGGAAAGAGGGAGTGCCCGGGGGCTCCATCAGTTGAGGGTCTGCCTTGGGCTCAGGTCATGACCTCAGAGCCCTGGGATCCAGCCCTGCCTCAGTGAGCCTCCCAGCTCAGCGGGGAGCCTGCCTCTCCCCCCTGCCCCTTACCCCATTGGTGCTCTCTCTCTCACTCAAATAAATAAATAAAAATCTTAAAAAAAACAAAAGGCCGGAGAGAAAGAACCCCTCTGAAACCCCCTTGGGCCGGAAGCCCCAAGGACCAGAAGCCGCTGGGCCTGCGGACCCTTCCCAGTGGCAGGGAGGCCTCACTCGCGCCTGGGGGCCACCGCCGGGGAACCAGGCCTCCCCCTCCGGCTCGCTGGAAACCCAGGATGGTGAATCGATTCCACCAAGCGTGCCTCTCTTGATTCCCTTTTTTCTTAAAAATGAAAGCCCTGCGAAGCCTGGGATTTGTGAAAAACACAAACAAGGGGTAGTGGAAGGGAGGTGGGTGGAGGAATGGGGTGACTGGGTGATGGGCACTTGATGGGATGAGCACTGGGTGTTATGCTATATATTGGCAAATCGAACTCCAATAAAAAATATACAAAAAAAAAAAGAGAGTGAAGACAAATAGTTCAGAGATCAAATCAAACATTGCAGGTCACAGATGTTAAGAACAACAGAATAAACTTCCAATTTTAATACATGAGCTACATAACCCCAATGGGTCAAAACACATATTATCTGTGAAAACAACAAACCAAGTAAATAATCTCTCTGTAGAAAACCATTTATAACTCCCTTGGAAACTGAATTCATAATCTTTAATAAAGCTTGTTCATAATGATGATGAAAGAGTCAACCTAAAAGATTTTCCACTAGCCAAAGTTGGGACAAGTTCAGCAGCAATTATGATAATAACTGCAATGGATTAGAACACACCCAAAGCACTTAAATCCATGAATTTATAATGACACTCAGAAAACAAAACAACTCTCACTGGTCACCTTCAGGGGATGCTAAGAGAACAACCTATTTTTCCAAAAACTGATAAATAAGCTGAAAAAAAAAATCAAAGTATTTATCCTGTTTTTCCTCTACAAACTGTGCCTCAAGATAACCAAATAGTTAATAGGAAATGTCTTTTTTATATAAGTCTTACAACTAAGAAAAATGAAAGAATTAGAAAATTTAAAAAAAAAGGAAAATGAGTCATCACAGAAATAGCAGCAGATATAAAGGTCCTTTAAAGATAAGTTGTCTTGCACACGTACACCCGTGCTCATGTGCGCACACGGACCATATCATGCATGTTTTTCATCTTTTCCTTTTCTTTGTACTTCCTTCCCTGCGCTCCCCGCCCTGCTCACGGCCCAGATTTGTGATCGTGCTCATATAATCCTACTCCGGGTTTTACTGCATGACCTGTTGCTGCCCCAGCTGACCTCTTGCCGAGCAACCTGGAGCGATACCCATTTCTTGGTGTCCTCTCTCTCTGGCAATAGCGATTTCAACGAATTTTTGCCAGCCAGACTGGGGATAAAATGATACCTTGTTATTATTATTACTCTAGTTTGTACGTCTCCATCTCCTGCCAAATGGCAGAGTCTTTCCATATGTTTGTTGGCCATTTGGATTTGCTCTTCTGTGAGCTGGCTTCGTATCCTTGGCCTGTTTTTTTCTATTTAATTATGGTTTCTTAAAAAAAAAAATTAAGGGCTCTTCATTGATATATTAAATGACTGGTCTCTCGATCATTTCCTCCAAGACCTGTCACTTTTTCTTTTTCTTTCTCTTGTCTTTTTTTTTTTTTTTTTTTTTTAGCTTACACAATGTAGGATTTTATTCCATGAATATAAAGGAAGTCCACAGGAGAGCCATGTGATGATGTCCCTACTTCTACACCACCTCCTGATCCCCAGCGACAGGTCAGGGCCTCGCCACAAGCTGGAATTCTGGAAAATGGTGGAGAAAGTCCATCTCCTCCTTCCCTTCTAGCAAGGGAAGTTGTAAGTGTATTCTTGGAAGCCTCCAGCTGGCCACGTTTCCCGGGAGAAATAATGGGGTTTATGACATTCATATTACTTTTAGGGAAGGCTGAGTATAAACTCTTGGTCGTCTTTGCCACGAAATCCCAGAGAAGCTGTTTGCGTTCTCGGCACGACCCAGGCTCTAAATGAGATATTTCATCTCTCCTTCTGAGCCCTGACCGCTAGGAGTATTCATGCCAACACAAAAGGCACCAACTTTTCTTTATGGACAGTCACTTTTTACCACTCACAAGACAGCTTATTTTTAACAGAGTCCCTCTTATTTTTTAGCGTAGTCTTTCATGACTTCGCATTTCCAGAATCATTTTACTGTATTTCTGCTGTTTCACCTCTGACTTTGGGCCTCCATCCACTGGCACGTCGAGTCAGATCTAAACTTCCTGATGGCTGTCTGAGTCCGCGTGTCACAGCCTTTAGCATGACCAGGACAGGGCACTGGTTATGTCCTCGTGTAACAGGTGGATTATTTGTGTCCTGGGACTTCTGGCAAAATGGTGAAGAATCGTAATTAGTTTCTGGCAACTTCTCTGCTTTGGGGCTCCCCTCTTCTTCTCCCTCCTGTTACCACTTGTCTCTCCAGGGACCCAGAGACCCTGCTCTTCCCCCCTCACATCCTGACACCCCACTGGCCCCCCCAGATTGCCCCCCAAGCTCTAGCAGCTGTGCCCCCCTGCTTCCCGCTTCTACCCTGTGCTGTGCCTGCACCCCCACCTCGGGGATCCCCAAAGTCAGCCCCTGGTCTGGTGCCTGACCGACTGTGATGGAGCGTTCACCTACCCATTGAGAAAGGAGTTTATATAAACTTGCCAACTGTTTTTTAACGGAGAAGGTCCTTAAGGTTCTTAAGGGTAAAAGGAAAGGTGGTCCTGTCTTGAACTGTCCTTACCCTACAAGGTAAAATGTGGGCGGTCATGTCGTTCCAGTCCTTCGTGCGGATGTGCGTGCGTTCAAGCCAATGTAGAGAGCAAGAGAAGGGCATGCGTCAGGTATTACCAGTCCTGCGGTGGGGGGGAGGCTATCATCCACGCTCTGGAATGTTCTACTCACCAACATAGGACATCGTGACCCAGTTAGTGTGGTCATGTCCACAGTGGGGCGGGCATGTTTGGACGGAGACCCTGTTAGCCTCCTGCCTGGCTCTCCTCCGGGCAGATGGAAAAGGGGACGTGGGGCGGGATGGCGAAGAGCTGTTGGGAGCTCTCCAAGGGAACCCCAGCGGGTAGGGAGGGCCCCGCGGCTGGCGCTCTGGGAGCTCCGCGGCCTAACTGGCTCTTTCTGAGCAATGCACTGGGACGCACTGGGATGAGCTGGGACACACTGGGACATATGGGATGCACTGGGACGCGTGGGTGCACCCGGCGCTCCTCCATCTGCTGGATGACCTGGGGCTGCTCCCTCCCTCATTTCTTTCCTTCTTTAAGATTTTATTTATTTCTTCATGAGAGACACAGAGAGAGAGGCAGAGACACAGGCGAGGGAGAAGCAGGCTCCTTGCAGGGAGCCTGATGTGGGACTCGATCCCAGGACTCCGAGATCACTCCCTGAGCCGAAGGCAGGCGCTCCACTGCTGAGCCACCCAGGGGCCCCTCCCTCCCTCATTTCTTGCCAGGTGGATGGAACCAGCGGCAGCCCTGGAGCAGGGGTCAGGGGAGGGAGCTGCAGCAGGTGTGTCTGAGCCAGGGTGCAGGGAACAGCAGCCTCATGCGATGCGTTAGGGTCTCTTCCGGAATCCAGAGATAGATTAGATGCACCCGGCACCGCCCTCAGACTGATTGATTTATTATTGTTTTTTTTAATTAACATTTAAAAATTTTTTGAAAGCCCCTGGGTGGTTCAGTCGGTGAAGCATCTGCCTTCCGCTCAGGTCATGACCTTGGGGTCCTGGGATCGAGCCCCGAGTCGGGCTCCCTGCTCATTGGGGAGTCTGCTTCTCCCTCTCCCACCCCCGCCCATGCTCACACACTCTCTCTCTCTCTGCCATGTTGTCTCTCAAATAAATAAAAATCTTTAAAAATAATAAATTTTTTTTTTTTTTTTTTTTTAGAGAGTGAGCATGCACACTAGTGAGGGAGAGAGAGAAGCCCCAGCAGACTCCCTGATGAGCTCAGAGCCTGACCGGGGGCTCAACCTCACGACCCCGACATCACGACCTGAGCTGAAACCAAGAATCAGACCCTCAACCCGCAGAGCCACCCGGGAGCCCCGATTTATTACTGTTTTTAAATTAAGCTTGCTGATTTACACGTTTGATCGACTTTTTTCTTCCCTGACAACTTCGGTTCCACCTTGTTGTGTCTAAACCGCTGTGAAACGAGGCCGGGAGCCGTGGCAGGTGCACAGTTGTGTGCAGACAGGAGCTGGGGCTGGTCGGCCGGAGAAGGTGCAGCAACTGGACCCTCCAGGGCTCGGCGTGTGCACCTGTCCTGTCCCCACTGTGACGGGACCCACGAGGCCATTTCTTGGGGCCACAGCCCGCCCCGCTTGCCCAGAGTGACGGGGAGTAGAGTAGGGAACCCCCTTGGAAGGTCCCCACCGCAGATGGCCAAAATTAACGTGCTTGGTGCCTGAAGGGCCACCTCTCTGTCCCCGGAAAAGCATCTCGCGTGGAAAGCACTGGAGAGCTAGAGGGCCCTCGTTGCCGGGGCCGCGTGCGTGTGTGGGGACGGTTCGAGGAGGGCGGCGTGTGTCCTGCCGAGCTCCCAGGGGTGTCACAGGGTGGGAAGGATGGCCCTTGCCCACCGCCCGGCAAGTCTAGGCAGACCACGGGCACCGACGGTGCCGGCAGGCAGCGCTGGGGGCATAGGGTCACCCGCAAGGCCTGCTCTTTGAACACGAGCCTCATGGCAGCAGGGCCTCTGCCCTTGTCCAGGTGACCTGCTGGTAGCCTGAGAATCCTGGCGTGGCTTGCACAACCATCCAAAATGGAAAGATGCGGGGCGCCCGGGGGGCTCAGTCAGTTCAGTGTCTGACTTGATTTCAGCTCAGGTCATGATCCCGGGGCCGTGGGATCGAGCCCCGAGTTGGCCTCTGTGCTCAGTGCAGAGTCTGCTTGGATTCTCTCTCCCTCTCCCTGCCCCTCCCTCCTGCTCTCTCTCTCTCTCTCTCTCTCTCTCTCGAGTCAAGTCCACAAATCCTTAAAAAAAATAAGAATAAAATGGAAAGATGACCTCTGACTTCTGAGCCTTCAACGTGTGACTGCCTCCTGTAGGATGATGGTCACCTACCAGATTGACTCGGCGCCCCTGGGAGCACCTGCTCCATCGTGGGCGAGAGGGGTGGAAGCGGTGAAGGCGACAGACACTGACCCTCACAGCAGTGAGACCAGGTGTTTGCCCAGGCCTGGGACTTTCTGGGAACGGGGCGCAGCCCCCCTGGTCTGCTTCTAGGATGTCTGTCCTGCGACCTGCAAGAAGATGCTCGCAGCCAGGGGCCACCCGAGGTCCCCCACAGTGCTGGCGCTCGGGTGACGGGGCAGGGTGGCCCTAAAGGCTCCTGGTGACTGCATGCCTGAGCCCGTCCCGAGCAGATGCTCCTCGTCCTGCAGCTGCACCGGGGTCAACCCTCTTAGGCGGGGACGGCATCCTGTCTGCAGTGAGGTCACCTGCCTTGGGCTACAGCATCTGTGACCCGTGAGGCCAGGGCGACACCCCACGTGGCTCCCGGGTTCCAGGGCCCGAGCGCTCCTGGGGATGTGGCTTGGGTTTAGGTTAGGGGCTCAGCAGGGACCCTGGGGGCCCCCGCCATCTGTGAGGGCAGCACAGAGGCTCAGCACTTCCACCGCCCACTGCTCTCGAGACGCCTGACGGCCTGATGGGGGGCGGGAGCCGGTTCTGGAAGCTCTGTGTGTGGATGGCCTCACGCGGGCACACGAGGTTCCAGGCGGGCTGATGGAGGTGCCAACTCCAAGGACTGGCCGAGTGGGAGGGACAGGAGGGAGAGCAGGTTCCCGCAAGTCAGGGAAGCCAGAGGAGGCCCCCAAACCTGTCTGACTGGTTTCTCACCCATACTTGGCCCCTAGCGAAGGGAGGGCTGAGTGAGCTGCTGCTCCTGGGGAAGCCCGGGCTGGCTGGGGGTGCTGAGGCCTGGGCCACCCCCCACACACCTGGGCCCGACACACGCACGTGCACATGCACACGCAGGGCTGCTGCATGAGCAGTGGGAGGGAGGACTCCCTCCCTGGGGGGATACTCTCAGGAACCCCCATACCCTAGGGGAGGGCTGCTGCCTCCCTGCCCTCCCTTCAGCCCCGGGGATCCCCTGGACCTCTAGGACCGCAGCCACTCACCATGGCAGCAGACCCCGTGTCCCTGGCTGCAGGGTGGGGCAGGTGAGGGAGTCAGTCCTGGGCGGGACAGCTGACCTCTGACTTCGGGCAGGTGACACCAGGAGGGCCCCAGGCTTCCTCCAGCCGGCCTGCTGGGTCTCTGGGCCACAGCCTCTGGGTTCTCGTGGGCTCCGGGCGCTCCATTCTCAGCAGACCTGGGTCCCCCTCTACCAGCAGGCAGCCTTTCTCTGTAAACCTCACACTCGGTTGGGGAGGGGGGCACCCCACGGGCTGATGTGAGGCATTCTTCTCTCCTGTGCATGCTTTTTACAGGCCCCGGGGACCCAGTGCTGGGACACAAGCAAGTGACAGTGTCCCAGCCTCAGACTCCTCCCGGCTCCCTCCTGCTCCTTCCAAAGCGCTGGGCTCTGCGGGGGGCTGCTGCGGAGCAAGAAAGGGGCTGGATCACGCTGGGTTAGGTTCTGGCAACACAGGCCCTGCTGTCCCCCTTCCCCGGCCCTGGGGTCCACCATCAGCACTCTCCAGTGCAGGGGACCCAGGGCCGCTTGAGGCAGGACACCGGGTGGGAGGGGAAGTGAGGGATTTCCATGTGGCTTGGAACATACGGTGATGCAGAGGGAGGAAGCAGGCCCCAAAGTGGCAGGTGGGGAGGTACTCACAGAGGGTGGCCCTCTCCCCAGGGGTGGGTGGCCTTGGGCAGAGGACCATCCCTCCCAAGGCCCCATCTGTGCGTGGGGACAGTGAGTGACCACCATTCTCCCCCTGCCGTCCCATGAGGACACTCGCTAGATGCTCTCTAGACACCACCTCTGCTGCGTGCGAGCCACGACGTCCACGAGCTGACGGACGCCAGAGCCTCGGACGGCTTGACAGGCTCCAGACCTCCGGGCAGACGCGTTTGGTTTATCAGCTCAATCAAGAAACGTATAATAACAAAAGAGAGAGGGAGGCCCTCCTCTGAGTGTCGGGTCACATCAAACACAGCCCTTGCTACCGAAGATGAGCTTTATCCTAGAATAATAATGCCTTCCGTTGATCAAAGATGCTTTGATCTTTGATCTTAAGTGCCCTGATCATACACGGAGGATGACGTGGTATCCTATTTTATAGATGAAGATACCGAGACCAAGTTGGATTTCCAAATCAGCGGCGGAGCAAGAACCAAGAGCTTTTGCCTCCTGATAGCATCGGAAAAATTCCTCGTGGTTTACGCCGCACCATTTAATACCGAGGGAAAACAAGAAAATGGTAAGCGCCTCAGATTTTTAATCACGGGTCCCGCTCCTAAGGGAAGAGGAAAATAAAATGTGAAAATATAGATTTATATCTTCATAGAGTCTTCAGAGAACGCCCTGGTTGCCGGGAGCCCCGCCCTAGGCCAGGCCCCGCTGCACCGCGTTCTCCACCCGATGCGACTGCGGCTTTGTTGACTAACCGATTGCTCAAGACGTATCGAGGCCTCAGTCCTCTTCCAGCACGAAGATGAAACCGCGGCACTTCTTCAAGACCTCTTTAAAGAAGTTAGACGACGAGAGCATTTCCCTTTGTGTCTCCACCTGGGGGTCCCCTGACTCGGGGTGGGCTTGGGGGGCAGGTGCGCTGAGCCCAAGGTGGGCTGAGGGGGCAGGTATACTGAGCCCGGGTGGAATGGGGGCACAGGTGCATTGAGCCTGGGATGGGCTGGGGGGGCAGGTGCACCGAGCATGACATGGGCTTGGGGGGCATTGAGTGAGGGATGAGCTGGGGGGACAGGTGCATTGAGCCCGGGGTAGACTGTCAGGGGGGGCAGGTGCGCTGAGCCCAGGGTGGGCTGAGGGGGCAGGTGCACCAGGCCGGGGAGCTGTTTGCCTGGCTGCCTCCTAGGGGAGGAGAGACTCCTCAGAGGGTTTGACGGGCTGAGGCAGAGCTGGAGTTTATCTGATCCCTCAGAGACGCAGGTCCTACTGCGTGGAGGGTGGAGGTCCTGGGAATGTGTAGGGCTCGCATGCAGAGAGACCCCATAGCGACTCCCAGCCAGAGCCTCGGGTCCCACTTGCCAAGGACTTGAGGAATAGACCCCAAGGGCTGAGCTCTTGCTCTAACTCTGTACTCAGGGCAGCGGGCATTTAGAGAACACACAAGATGGGGGTGCTCAGGCTCCCCAGCATCCCCGCTGCTCTGGGTAGGGACGTCCCACTCCTCCCTGTGGCCTCAGGGAGAGACTTGGACCTAACGATGGAACGGATTCAGAGGAGCTAGAGGAGAGGTATTCTGCGGGGACAGGAAGCCTTTCCCTCGCACCCGAAATCACCCTCGGAATATTCGTGTGACAAGTGGCACATCCATGTGCCAGGGTCTGTGCGCACCCAAGCTCCTTGCTCGCTCCAAGCCGCAGGCAGCTGGCCGCACCCTCCATTACAGACCTGTTGGCCACCTGGGCTGGGAGTTCAGTGACGCCCATGGGGCCACCCTGATTCCACTCAGTTCCAGCACATCCGCCTCCACAGTCCACCCTGTGGGGTGAGCACTGACGGGCGGCCCGAGAGGAGCACAGGATGGCCAGCCAGGCCCCCTCTCACCCGGGACCTGCTGTGTCCACCACGCGAGGCTCCCTTCCCCTTCCCAGCCGTGCTCTCTGTGGGGATCACCTCGGCAAGAAGCTTCCACAGTGGCCCATCTGCCATCAGGGCCAGGGGCTGTGGGGAGGCCGCCGATGGCCCCCCGTGTGGTGTGGCTCCCTCCAGCCTCCCCTGGGCGGGCCCCGCCACTCCAATTCCTGAATTTCTGGTCTGCAGCTGGTCTGTCCCTCCCTGGGAGGAGGATTTTGCCCAAGGACATGATGGGGAGGGTGGAGAGCCTTCCTCCTCCCTTTGCTCCAATTGCAGAAAAGGAGGGGTTCCCATCCCACGGCAAGGCTGCCACAGAGGCTGTGCCCTCGCACACACTCAGCCGCCCGTCCCCACTGCAGTGCCCAGCTCTGAGCCGGTTGGCAGCAAGGTCGGAAGCTCCGTGACAGGTGTGGGCAACATGGCCGAGGAGCTGCCTCCAGAACAGGTGGCCAAGTTCAAGGAGGTCTTCTCCAGATTTGACAAGAACGGTGACAACACCATCAACACCCAGGAGCTGGGCGCTGTGATGCAGGCCCTGGGCCAGGATATATCAGAGGACGAGCTGAAGATGCTCATCGCCCAGGTGGACACGGACGGCGACGGGGTCATCAGCTTCCAAGAGTTCCTGGAGGCGATGGTCAAGAGGATGAAGTCCTGGGGCAGTGAGCAGGAGATGCGGGAGGTCTTCCGCGCCTTTGACCTGAACGGCGACGGCCACATCAGCGTGGACGAGCTCAAGCAGGCCATGGCCAAGCTGGGCGAGTTGCTGTCCCAGGAGGAGCTGGACACCATGATCCAGGAGGCCGATGTGGACAAGGACGGGCAAGTGAACTACGAAGAGTTCATGCGCATCCTCTCCCAGAAGTGAGGCCCAGTCCTGGCCCATCTCCCGCTGGACTCCAGTCTTCAGGCCTCTTTGGGGCCCCTGCTTGTGTGGCGGGGATGTAAAGGGCAAGTGTGGGTGGTGGTTGGGAAATTACCTACTGGTGGGAAAGCATGGCCTCTCTTGGGCCTGGGTTCTGTGCTCTCTGCGCCTGGTGAGACCCTACAGAGAAGTGGGGAGCCCCCACCTCACTGCGCTGAGGAAACCCAACGCAATGTGGTGGTTGAAATAAAAGCAGTGTGAGCTCCAAAGGGGGGTGCGTGCTTGTGCTTGAGCGGTTGGAAAGTAGAAAATCGAAGGCCCCAAACGGTGGCATTTGGGTTTCCTTTGAGCCTCTACCCCCTTCACTGGGTCCCAGTGGGGAAACCTGCCTGGGTAGGCCACACAGTCCTCCTCCAGCATCTCCCGGACACCTGAGGAGAACAGGTGCAAGTGGGGTGTGACAAGGGGGGAGGACAGAAGAGGAGCATTTCTTTGGCTCGAGGGACTACCTGAGCCTGGGTCTTGACTGGAGGCCGGAGGCTGGAGCCTGGGGCTGGGACACTGCCTCTTTTGCACCCCATCGTTCTCTGCTGTGCCCTCACCCTATGTGACCTGGGGCATGTGACACTGCAGGGTGGTCCCCCTGCATCAGGCCTGCTGGACGCTGCTCGTCACCTGTCCTGGGTCTCAGAGATGGCTCCACCTGAGGTCCCCCTGTGCCAGAGGGAACTGAGGCCCAGGTGGCATCAGAATGAAATCCGAGGGCTGGAGGGGAGGCAGGATGAGCCCCGGGACCCGGGATCCAGAATGCACACACACACACACACACACACGTCGGTTTTCTGGCGGCGTCTTGCATGCGGCCGTGCGGCTCTGGGTGCCCTGCAATGGTGGGCTTCTGCGTCCTCCTTCGCGAAATGAGGTTTCTCCTCCTTCTGGCGATGACTATGTTTTCCTAGCTGCGCCAAGTCAGTGGTTTCCAGCTCTGGGCAGGGAGGCAGAGCCAGCTCCCCCGGGGGGGTTGTTGCAAAATCCTGGTGCCCGCCCTTGCCTGCCCACCCCTCTTTCCAGCCCAGGTGGTGGGTGAGTGGTGGGTGAGCGCAGGGCTGGGGGGGGGCAGGGCATGGGGGTAGGCACTGCTGCTCAGATGATGCTTTTCTGGGTTTTTCCTCCCATTGACATGGTCGGTGGGTCACTGCAGTGTCCTGTGACCCTCACAGGTTGCCGTCTCCCAGGCCCGTCCTCAGACCAAGTGCCCGGGATACCAGGGTATGGCCAAGCCCCCTCCAAAGCACAGCAGGTGCTGGACACAGCAGGGCAGGTCCTGGGGGGAGGGCTGGGGGCTCCGAGGTGGGGAAAGAGTTTCAGGTCCCCGAAGGTCCTGAGGGAGGCAGGGGATGGGCCGAGGAGCAGGAGGACAGAAGTGTGCAACCCAGAGGAGGTCAAGACGTGACAACGAGGAGAAGCCGGGGGTGGGGGAGGGGGGAGGCAGGCGGCCCACCTGGTGTGGTGAAGGCTGCGGTGGCTGACGTCCAGCACCGGGGTGCTTCCCTCCAGAAAGTCCCTGTCCCCTCACAGATGCAGGTCACCGCGGCCTGAGTTTCTGAATTAGTGAGTCCTAAATGCCAGGCTGCCTCGGTGTGGAAACAGGCACCATAAAGACTTTCTCGACCTGCCCGAACGGATGCCGTTCTGAAATTTCTAAAGGCTACATGTCCTTGCTCCCAAGAAGCCACCAGGATGGCAGGTGGTAGTTGTGTGGGATTTCTTTCTTTTTTTTTTTTTTAATGTTCTTAGTCTGAAAAAAACTGAAGAGTCCTTACAAGTGCCCACCCCCCTCCGCAGTTAATGTGGGGGTTTCACTGCCCCGTGGTCCCAGATGTCTGAGAACCACTGCTGGAGTGGGGGGCGTGTAAAGTCGATTTCCTTCCTTCCTTCTTTCTTTCTTTCTTTCTTTCTTTCTTTCTTTCTTTCTTTCTTTCTTTCTTTCTTTCTTTCTTCTTTCTTTCTTTCTTTCTTTCTTTCTTCTTTCTTTCTCTCTCTCTTTTTCCTTCTTTCTCTCTCTCTTTCTTTCTTTCTTTCTTTCTTTCTTTCTTCTTTCTTTCTCTCTCTCTTTTTCCTTCTTTCTCTCTCTCTCTTTCTTTCTTTCTTTCTTTCTTTCTTTCTTTCTTTCTTCTTTCTTTCTTTCTCTATCTTTTTCCTTCTTTCTCTCTCTTTCTTTCTTTCTTTCTTTCTTTCTTTCTTTCTTTCTTTCTTTCTTCCTTCCTTCCTTCCTTCCTTCCTTCCTTCCTTCCTTCTTTCTTTCTTTCTTTCTTTCTTTCTTTCTTTCTTTCTTTCTTTCTTCTTTCTTTCTCTCTCTCTTTTTCCTTCTTTCTCTCTCTCTTTCTTTCTTTCTTTCTTTCTTTCTTTCTTTCTTTCTTTCTTTCTTTCTTCTTTCTTTCTCTATCTTTTTTCTTCTTTCTCTTTCTTTCTTTCTTTCTTTCTTTCTTTCTTTCTTTCTTTCTTTCTTTCTTTCTTTCTTTCTTTCTTTCTTTCTTCCTTCCTTCCTTCCTTCCTTCCTTCCTTCCTTCCTTTCTTTCTTTCTTTCTTTCTTTCTTTCTTTCTTTCTTTCTTTCTTTCTTTCTTTCTTTCTTTCTTTCTTTCTTTCTTTCTTTCTTTCTTTCTTTCTTTCTTTCTTTCTTTCTTTCTTTCTCTTTCCTCTTTCTCTCTTTCTTTCTACCTTTTCCCCCCCGACTTTGAGGAAGGAAGGAGGTGGCTCATCACTGGGAATAGTCAACTCCCAGAGTAAATAGTAAATGCTCCTTCAGGATGTTGGGACCGAAATGGGTAGGAAATATCAGAAAGGGAGACAGAACATGAAGACTCCTAACTCTGGGAAATGAACTAGGAGTGGTGGAAAGGGAGGTGGGCGGGGGGGTGGGGGTGACTGGGTGACGGGCACTGAGGGGGCACTTGACGGGATGAACACTGGGTGTTATTCTGTATGTTGGCAAATTGAACACCAATAAAAAATAAATTTATTATTAAAAAAAAAAAAAAGGATGTCAGGGCCGGGTGGGTGTTGGCCCCAGAGAGGTGTTTGCACAGGGCAGGGTGGGGGAGGCCACCACGGCCTCCTGCTGCGCTTCCCCGGGGTGGTTGCGGGGGGAGGGGGGGGAGCTGCAGGAGTTTTGTGTGATGTTTTCTCCAGGTTTCTGGATATGCACAGGGTGTCCTACTAAGCCCAATGCACAAGGTACTTGAAAGCTGGCCCTGGCAGAGGGAAAGACAGAACTGAGGCCCTGCCAGCCCAGGCGCTGGGAGATGGGGCGCCTGAGGCTGCTCACCGTGAGCAGCTCGTGCACAGGGCACAGGGGCTTCTCCTAACCTGCTGTCCCAGGAGGACAAGTGGGGACCAAGGGTCTGGGAGACAAGTGACTCACTTCAGGTTTCCAATGAGAGATGGGGAGACGTGTGGGACCACCTCCCCCCACAAGGGCTTCTTCTGCCCCTGGAGATGCTGGCGCCATCCGCCAAGGAGCAAAGACCCTTGGGGATGCTGGTGGGTCTGGTGGAGAAGGTCGGTGGGGACCCACATTGTGGAACATCTTCTGGAAGCCCGCAATCCCGATCCTGGTGACCTTCTCGCTGCACCTGGCACCTGGGAGCTGTGCAGAACCAGTTTCTGCGGGGCTCTGACTCCCCTGGAAGACCTCTGGGGGTGGAGTCCAAGCTCAGGAGGCAGCCCCGCCCCAATCTGGAGCTGGGGGGAGACTGGAAGGAGGGCACCCCGTGGCCAAAGGGGACCTCAGGGAAGCTCAGTTCTCTGAAAGCCTCTTCTCTGAAACTCAGTTTGCCAAGACCAGTTCTGCAAAAGGCCAGTGTGCTGGTATTTCCCAATCTACCAAAGAAAAAAAAAAATTGTAAAAACACTTTATGAGGATTACAGACCTTCATACTGGATGAGATGGCTTAAGACTTTTGGAATAATTCTCTGGAGATTTCCTCACCCAGGTTAAAGCTTTCGCTACATTCCGTTGCCTGGCGCAGTACATTGAGTTACTCCACTCACCAAAACCTCGCCCCACCACCCGACAGACACGAATGTTGGCTGTTTTCTGTTCTTGTGTTTGTTTTGGGTGCATCGGGTCTGTGATTTGGGGGAAGGAGAACGGGGCGTTTCAAGGTCGAGGGGCCTCTAATAGCAAGGATCTTCTGGATTATAAATCACAAACAGATTTCCAATGTTGGGCACTCCTGGGGGGCTCAGCGGTGGAGCGTCTGCCTTTGGCTCAGGTTGTGACCCCGGGGTCCCGGGATCGAGTCCTGCATGGGCTCCCCACAGGGAGCCTGCTTCCCCCTCTGCCTGTGTCTCTGTCTCTCTCTCTCTGTGTCTCTTATAAATAAGTAAATACAATTTAAAAAAAAAGATTTTCAATGTTGGCTGTTGCTTTCATACTTTTTTTTTTTTTTAATTCCCAGATGTATGAACTGGCTCAGCAGGATGGGTATTTTGTGTGTGTTCTAGGACGTATTTGGTGAAGGCTCGGTGTCTGAAATAGGAAATCACCCACAAAACTGACATTTAGCAGAACGGAACTGATAAGTCAACGGGCACCGGCAGGGGAGGAACAGCCTCCGTCAAAACAAAACTAATCCGAACTGAAGCAAAATTTTCCCAAAATCCTTCAAGATATTAATCAGGACATGGATTTGAGATGAATTATTCTGCGTCCGGTCAAAACAGATCTTTCGACTTCCCTACACTCGGTAATACAATCTCATCATTGAATTGCCCCTGGATTTTTAAAAAAAATTCTAATTTCTATCGATTCCGGATGGGCCTTTCTTTCAAGGTCCCTGAGTCTGCAGTAGATGTGATGACTGGGCGGGCTCCGTCCCCCACGAGGCATCGCCTCTACCGCCCAGATGTGGCTTCCGCGGTGCCCACAGGATGGGGGGGGAGGTCTCCGCAACGTCCACTCAGCAGGAAAAGGAGAGACCCGGAGGGACAGAAGGGGAGCCTGCCCCCCTTCTGCACTGTGCTCTATGCGCAAGCTCTAAAATTCGACAGTCCTGGGTGCTCCAGGGAAACAGGGCCCGTGGGACATAGAGACACCCAAGAGGGGATTTATTATGGGAACTGGGTCCCAGAAGTATGACGGCCCAGAGGTGCTGCGACCCGCAGCGTCATTCAGCCCGAGTCTTTAGGCCTGAGAATCGGGGGGGCTGAGGGTAGAAATCCCATCCACGTCCCCAGGCCCAAGGAACAGCAGGGCAGGAGGCCCAGGTCAGGAGAGGATGGACGTCCCGGCTCAAGAGCAGGGAGCCGATTCGCCCTTCCTCCACCTTTTTGTTCCATCCGGGCCCTGGATGCACTGGATGGCGCCCCTGCCTCCGGGGAGGCCACCTGCTGTACACGGTGCCCCGAATCGGCCCCCTGCACACACACCCAGAAACAAGGTTTCACCAGCCGTCTGCGCGCCCCTCGGTCCAGCCAGGTTGACACCAAAAATGAACCGTCTCAAGTTCAATGGCTCTTAGTGTAGAAAGAGGGAGGTCCCAGGGCATGTGAGTCACAGGACAGAGATTGCAGGGGTCGGGCCTCTGTGCCAGTTTGCAGGATTTCAGATCAGTGCTTTTCCTGGGGCACCGTCCCCTCTGCCACCCCGGGGACAGGACCTGTATGGCCAGGTGCTCAGGACAAATCTAGATAAGACATCTCGGCCTGTGTTCCCTGTAGACTGGTCAGGTTTTGAGTTTGAGGGTGTGCAGTACGGCTGCCGCGGCCCTCCTTCTCTGGGTCTGCTCGGCACCCCACCCCACCCCCACTGAGGGAGCAGGGCCAGCCCCAGCGGGAGCGCCCCTGCTCCTCCCGCCCTTCTCTCTGGGAAAGCACCCAGACGCCCACCCTGCACTCTCCCCCTTGCCCATCTACAGTTGTTTCCTCTCTTAGGGTGCCCTCCCCCTTCCCAACAGCAGGTGGTCCTCGCGCCCAGGGACCCGGCCCCTGCTTCTCGCCCCAGCTGTGCTGATCCAGCCTGCACCTGCGCTCTGCTGAGACCAGCCATGGGTGGGTCCTCCAACGTTCTGACCCCCCAGATGGTCTAGGGGTCCCCCGACGTTCTGCCCCCCCAGATGGTCTAGGGGCCCCCTGATGAGCTGACCCCCCCAAATGGTCTAGGGGTCCCCTGACGAGCTGACCCCCCCAGATGATCTAGGGGTCCCCGGCATTCTGACCCCCCCAGATGGTCTAGGGTTTCCTCGATGAGCTGACCCTCCCAGATGGTCTAGGGGCCCCCCAATGTTCTGACACCCCAGTTGGTCTGGGGGCCCAGGCTTGACCATCTGTTTTATGCTTCCAAGTGCTTGTGTGGCCATGATTGAGAAGCCAAGAGTAAGAAGTACTGCTCCAGCCTATCTCTGGAAACCATGACGCTATGCCCCCCCCCCCAACTCTTCCTTTGCCCCACTGGGCAGACGGGCACAGCATGTGGAGAGGAATCCGGGGGAGTAGGCACTCGTCTTTACAGGTCTCCACTGGTTGCACAAGTCAAGTGTGAGTCACTGTGTTTGGGAACAGATGGTGCTCTGCTTGGTGACCCGCCAGCCCCAATACCCGCTCAGGGACGCTTGGTGCCTGGAACGCCACCAGTTCAGCTCTCTGCCTCCTTTCTGCCTGGTTGACCTTTGACTCAGCTGGAAGTCCGTCTTGGGGCAGGGATGTGGGGGCCCCGGCGGAGCCCCGTGGCCGCGTGGTGGAGGTGGCAGTGGTGGCAGTGACCTCCAGCCATCCGTTGATCCATTCTGCAGAGTTCTCTTGAGCCACCCACCTTACCACGGGTCTGTGAGGACACGGAGGGAAATGTCACACCTCTGCCCGTGGAGGGTGACGAGGTGTGGTTGTGAACACACGGGCGAAGACGGTGGGTGGCAGGTGCCTCGTGATGGATTCTGGCGTCGGGAGCACACACACGGAGGGCAGAGACCTGGGGAGGAGCAAGGGGCCTTCATGCTCTTGGCAGAGGAACCATGAGACTAAAGGTGTGGCAGTGGGGACGCCCCGAGCCTTCTTGGGGCGTCCCATGGCCTGGGAGACGGGGGAGACGCTGGCGCCCTGGGACGGAGGGCCTCCCAGTGGAGCCACCCCCAGCGCGTGACCTTGGACAAGTCAGCTCCCCTCTGCCGGTTTCCTTGGCAGGTGGGGGCAATAACACGCCTCCGTCGATGTGGCCGAGAGGCCTCGGTGAGTCCTACGGAGGACGTGCTGGCAGTAGTGACCGAGTAGGGACCGAGTAGCTGGCTCTGGATTCGCACGCAGCGCGATCCGTGCAACGGAGCCTCGGGGAGGAGTTTGATGGGAGGGGACACACGGTCACACCTGCTCTTGGCAGGTTATCGTCAGCGGCAGGCGGTGAAGCAGAGCGGGGGCTCGGGGACACCCCGAACCTGAGCCGATGAGGAAGAGGTGCGGCAGACGGGTCCGGGGCGGCCAAGCAAGGGCAGGGCAGGGGTGGCGCTGACTGTGTCCACTGGGGCCTCGGGGACACCCGGGGTGGGAGGTGGTGGTGGCAGGGAGGGGACTCCGCGCTCGGCCACACCAGGGAGGTGCCGCCCCAGCCGCCCCGCCTCGGGAGCTGCCTCTGTCCTCGCCGTGGCTGGAGGACCGGCACCGTGGGGCACGTGTGGCCTCTCGTCCCACCAAGTGGTGACAACACGTTAGTTCTCAGAATCCTGGGGCCACAGGGAGCCCGAGAGCCTCAGGCTCTGGTAGAAGAGGGCAGAGTGCCTGGCCTGGAAAAGTCCCCAGTCCCCAGGTCCCAGGAATGGAGAGGGGAGCTCAGATCCCCCTTTGGCCAGGGCCCTGGCGGTGGGGTGAGGCCAAGGTGTAGAAGTGACCCCAGGGCAGCGAGAGAGGGAGAGGGAGAGGGCATGAGCAGAGGGAGCAGAAGGAGAGGGAGAAGCAGACTCCCCGCTGCGCAGTGAGCCCCTCATGGGCCTCGATCCCAGGACCGAGACCATGGCCTGAGCCGAAGGCAGACGCTCACCCACTGAGCCCCCAGGGCCCCCCCCCCCCGCAGATTTCCACGAGGTGCCAATGGTGAGGAGAGCCCGTTGGAGCAGCTCCCCTCCCCTTCCCCCTCCCTCCTCTCGCCCTTCCCCCCCTCCCCTCCCCTCACCCTTTCCCTTCCCTCTCCTCCCCTCCCCCTTCCCCTCCTCTGCCCTGGAAGACTGTCCTGCGCACTGCTGGTTTCCCCTGCGCGGATTCCATCCTGGAGGCCACGTGCATCCGCGAAGGCCACCCTTCTTGGCAACGGGCACCCCCTTCTGAAGGCAGGGGTGCAGGCCCTTGTTGGGCAAGCAGCAGGGCAGACAGACGGACACAGTGCCTGCTGGATGCCCGGGGACATCCCCCTGCTTCCTGGGGCTAAAATCGGGGCCAGGAGGGGGGCAGGACTGGGCTCCCCCAAGCGGGGCTCCCCCAGGCTCCACGGTTGCAGGGAGCCGGTGGGCGGAGCATCCAGGAAGATGTGGTGACCACACGTCCACCCCGCCCCACTTCAGCGGTTCCCTAACTCCCTAAGACGGGTCTAAACACCCTTGTTTTATTGGAAGCAATGAGATGAACTGCATGTCGGGGTCCTGCCCGCCCCCAGAGACCTAACATTCCCCCCAGTTCCCCTCTGGGAAGCACATCCTGCAACACTGGGGGTGGGGGGGGCAAGTGAACCGGCCCAGGCTGGATGAGCTCTGGTGTCGGGGCACCCAGTGTGCCGTGCTTTGTCACTGGGTCCTGGGGGGTGCACACGGGTTGGGGAGGTGAACGGTCAGCTGCTCGCAGGGAATGGAGGAAGGGGTGCACAGTCCCCCCCTTCTGCAGCTGCGCAGGCTTTGGGGGTCTCCAAGTCCCTGATCTGCACTGAGTAGGAAGACCAGAGGAGCGCTGCTTAGCAGTGTCGGTGCTGAATTGTGCTAAAAACACCATTTGGGAATAAAGGCTCCTGGGTAGCAAAGGGTTTGGGTGGCTGTGAGCAGATTGGAAGGCGCCGCGGGCTCCCCAGGCCACAGGGGCGGGGGTGGCGAGGACCCCGGGGGGAAGGGTGGGGAGGTGGCCCCCCAGAGGGTCCCAGCTGGAGCCCAGCTCCCCCTACTGCTTTCCCGCCAGGCAGGGCGCATCTTGGGGTCGGGCTCCCCGGTTTCGGGAAGGCCTGTAACAGCGGATCAGCATCCCCTCCTCCCAGGGGGGTCAGCCTCTGCCCCCCAGGCCGGGGCGGGTCGGGGAGGAGGGTGCAGTGGTGCTTGGCCTGCGCACCCCGCTCTGTAACTGGGACTCAGGTGCCCTTGGGCTGCAGCGAGGCCGAGGACTGGAGCCGTGGTCCCTGAGGGCAGAGAGGGCCACAGCCGCCACCGCCACTGGGAGAGGAAGCCTGAGGTGCGCAGGGCAGCTGCCGGGGGCCCCAAGACCACGCTGTCCTGCACCTCCCTGTTCTCTCTCCTTCCTCCTGTGCCAGAGGCTCAGGCCGCCTTCCCTGGTGGCCTTGGACAGCTCAGCTCTTGAGTTCTGGAAGGAACAGGCGACACATCTGGGGAGCCTTGACGCCAGGGGTGGGGGGCAGGGGCGGGGCAGGCAGTGATGCTGACCTTGGCACTGACCTCGAGTTAGATCTTGGGAGCCTGCCTTCGCCCTGACTTTTCTATTTGCAGATCTGGGGGCAGCGATGCTTCTCTCTCTCTGCAGATGTTTTTAAATCTTATTTATTCATATGACACAGAAAGAGTGAGTGAGAGAGCGAGAGGGCATGAGCAGAGGGAGCGGAAGGAGGGGGAGAAGCAGACTCCCCGCTGTGCAGTGAGCCCCTCATGGGCCTCGATCCCAGAACCCTGAGATCGTGGCCTGAGCCGAGGGCAGACGCTCACCCACTGAGCCCCCAGGCCCCCCCCCCACTGCAGATTTCCACGAGGTGCCGTGGGTGCGGAGACCCCGTTGGAGCAGCTCACACGCGGTGCCACGGTGAGAGGCCACTCGGGCTCTGGGGTCCCTGCCCCGGATGGTCGGAGCCCACAGGCCAGGGGAGGGGACCCAGGCCTGCCCCCCCCCGGGGACTCGGCCCTTGCAGCTCTGGGTGGAGCCTGAACCCACCGCAGGGGCTGCTCCGCTTCCCTCTCTGGGTTTTCCATGAGGCACAAGGGGATTTCCTATCAGGAACCACTGGGGTATCTCTCAGGGCCAGTGGGACAAGTGCTGGAAACACAGCCCCTTATCTCTCCCCTGACCGTGCCGGGCCCTTGTTCCATGGGCTGGCAAAAAAAGGAAAAAAAAAAAAAAAGAAAGAAAGAAAAAAAAGGGTCTTTCGAGGCGTGCCCATTCACAGCCCAGGATTGTGCTCCTGCGTGTGTTGTGATCCTCACGGGGGGTTACAGCGACCACGGGGGGATCCTGGGGGTGGAGGGGGAGAAACAAAAATAAATAGTTCCACTGGTCGCTCTGGAAGGGACCCCAAACGTCTCTGAACTCACTTGGGGCCTCTGCACCCCCCCTCCCAGGATGACAAACACAACGAGAGAGAGCAGACCCCCCCTTGCGAATCGAGGCAGGACCCTGATTGTTGTCGTTTCCTCCTATTTATGGCGAGGGAAGCTGGTTTTCCACTTAATCGGGGCCTGAAGCGGTCTCTTAAAATAAATACGGGAGGTGTAGACGGAAACGTATGCAGCACAGAAGAGCGCACCCGAGCCTCGGGGGAGTGACCCGGTGTGAGGCGTCGAGGGGGCTCGCGGGCAGCAAGGGGGGCTTGACCCCGGTACCCCCGGGCCTGTGCGAGGCCCCACGCTCGTTGGCGGGCAGCCGTTTGAGCCCGGAGTCGTGCACGGGTTTGCGGAGCGCCGGGGTTCGGGCGGCGGCGTTTATCCCGCAGGTCCGGGTCCCTAAGCTGAGCGCCCCGGCGCGATCCCGGGTAATCGCCAGTGTCACCCCGCAGAGGCGCCGCCTGCGGCCACCAGGCTGTAGCACGGAGCTGTGGTCGCCACCCTGAGCTCGTCCAGGCCGCTGACCGTCGACCGGCGGCGAGTGTCTGAAGTCCTCATTGGTTATCTCCGGCCGCCTGGACGTGTACAGCGCGTGTGTCCCCATTGGAGTCCCTTTGGGAGGAGGCCCAGCCGCCCGGGGTGACCTGCGGGGTCTCGGAGGCGTGTGCCGCACGCCCTCCACGTGGGTTAGGACAGGCCATTCCAACCCCGCCCCTGGCGGTCAGTGACGCCTCCCCGGCCACCTCCTTGGGACGCGGTGGCCGACAGAGGGGAAGCTTGGTCACGTTATGAGAATAAGGTCACTAAGCAGGAGCAACGGCCTTGAGGCGTGTGGGGCAGACACAGGATTGCGGTTGGGGTGAACCCACAATCGTGGGCTCCTGGGCGCCACTACCGCGTCCCTGACGTCTCCCCGAGCACAGGCCTCGAGGCGCCCTCCAGGGTGACCTGCTTGCACGCGGGAGGCCCTGCAGAATCGAGGGCTCCGTGGCGTGACTCGGTCTCCCCAGGCTTGGCTGCCGCGCAGTGAGGGTCTCCGGGTGCTCCAGCCTGGCTGGCGGCAGGCGGGGCTCAGGGCGGCCCGGGTGATGCCCCCCGGGTGATGCCCTGCGGCCCCTTGCAGGGAGCTGCCCTCCAGTCCCGGGGAGCCGGTGGGCTGGGGCTGGAGAGGGACCTGAGCGTGGCCTCCTCCTCGGGGAGCCCCCCGACCGGCGGCTCCCTGAGCCCCGAGCCTGAGTCCACAGGCACTGGCTTCACAGCACGGGGCGGGTGCTGGAGGACCCCTCCTGGGCTGCCTCGGGACCCCTCCCCCCGACTTGCCCTGGGATGCTGGCCTTGGGCGCGGTGCCCCCCCGACTCCGTGCCAGTCTGGGGGCCTGTGGTCCCGCTGCCACCAAGTGTGCTGCCCAGCCCGCCCCCATCGGCCCCAGGACGCTCAGGTTCAGGTCTGCACGGCTTCCCGGGGGGTCAGGCGGAGCCCCAGCGCCTCGGACAGACTTCGAGGAGACCTTCAGGCGAAGCGAGTGTCCAGGGGCAAATAAGGCCGGGCCAGGTTTCCAGCGCCTGGATGGCCGTCCTCGCCTGAGCCTGGGGCCGCTGCTCTGGGCACCCATGGGCGTGTCCCCACCTGGCCAAGCCCAGGAGTCGGGCGCTGCTGGGCCCACGGCTCCGCAGCCATAGCCCCCCCTTCTGGGACCCTGCACCCGCCTCCGGGGCCTGTTTGTTCCCCACTCGGGGCAGATCGCTGCCGTTGGAGCCCCTTGACCCCGGGTGGGGTGTGGGCCGGGTGCGCAGGACCCTCTGGGCCCAGGTTGGGGTGGCGGGCGGCGGAGCCCAGGAGACGGCCGTTCCCGGTGGCGGTGTGACCGAAGTGGGGTGTTCAGGGGCTGACGGGGCTTGTGTGGCTGCTACACAGCTGGGGATGGCGTCCAGGTGCGGGGGCAGGTGGGGGCCTCTGGAGCTGCTCGGGGGCGACGGTCCCTAGTGCGACTGACAGAGTGGGGCAGTTAAGGCCAGCACGCTCGGGGACGCGGACTCGGGGACGCAGGGCAGCAGGCCCCGGGGCGTGGGCCACAGCCACGCCTGCTCAGTGTTCGCATGACCTGTGCCTCGTCTGGGCCCAGGGGTGAGCCCGGTCGCTCCTCCTGGGAGGTGCTCCTCGCTGCTTCCATCGGGCGTGTCCCGGGCCCAGGGTGCCCGCCGTGAGCCCCCGCAGCCGGCGACCCCACGGCTCTCCCCGCAGCGGCCACAACCCCGCTGAGCCTCGGGAACTTGAGATACTCGCCTGCTGCTGCGGGATGACAACCTGGTGGCTCGAGACAGAACCAGCAGGGGGTAGCTCACCTTTCGGGGAGCAGCTAGCTGCTGGGCGAGAGGCCGCACCTCTCATGAGTTTGGCCGTCGGGGCAGCTCGGTTCCACGTCCCAGGGCGCCCCCGGCGCCCCCCAAAAGCCGGACCTCCCCAGGGCCTCTCCGCCGCCTGAGCAGCCCGACTGTCCTCCAGAGTCTGCCACCCGAGGCACAGCAAGCAGCAGTCGCACGCCGTCACATCCGTGTCACTCTGTGGGTCGTGGGGACCAGCGATGCGTTGTGGGAGGGACCGGGAACAGTGTGAGCTGCAGGCGGTGGGGCTGGCCAGCGGCCACCGGGAGGGCCGGCCACGTCGGAGGCCATCGGAGAGGCCGCGAGTCGTCCCTGTGCCACCGACTCCTGCTCCCACGGGGCCGGGATAACGTATCCGTCCGGTTCCTTCAGCAAACCCACGCGAGTGCGTTCCCTGCATCGGGGGAAGTGGGGGAAGTGGCCGTTACTGGGGACACCCAGAGCCTGGACGCGACGGCGATGCTCGGCGGGAAGGTGTCCCATGTCACAGAGCTGAGCGGGCGGGATGGAGAGGGCTGCTGGGCTCAGGTGAGGGCCGGCGGGCCCCAAGGGCACGGAGGAGGTCTCGGGGAGGACGGAGGAGCGGCGCCCAGATGCGGAGACGTGGGGCAGGTGCAGAGCCGGGCGGCCTGGGTCGGGGCGCGGCCTTGCCCCGCGAGGATGTCTCTTCTCCCACACGCTCTGGTTTCAGAACCTCCCAGAACCAATGGAAAGTTCCGCATCATTCCAGCGCGATCTGTTAGACCGATGCCAGGTTGCGCTTGTCTGTTCCTGCAACAAAGAAGCTCGTTGGAAAGTTCTGGGACATTCAGCCTGGAGGAGCTGGCTGTGGGTCACGACAGCACAGAAGGACTTTTCAGCGATGGAAAACACTGCTTCACGCCTCTTGCCTGCAGGCGGACGTGCTTTCGGGGTTTTGGCCCCCCAGTTGCTCCACAGGGCGCGGGGTGTGCGGCTGCCCGCCCGGGCGGCTGTCCTTTGCGGTGGAGAAGTGCGCTGCCCGTGGGGGAGCAGGTGGCCGGCGGTCTGGGGGACACTGGTGACCACAGGCCCGCCAGTTCCACAGCACAGCACCCCGTTTCCGGCAACCCCTCCCTCCGTACAGTGCACTGGACCCTTGATGTATGAATAGGAACCCGCGAGCTCTCTGTCCCCACGGGAGGCCTGTGTGGCTTGCCATGGGGTGGGCTTGCACCCCGTGGGGCGGGACGGGGTGCTGGGCAGGCTGTGGGCTACAGCTCCACCTGATGCTCTGTGCCCCTGCCCGCCTGCGCCCGCACGCCGCGGGCACCGCAGCCCCCGGGTTTCTGGGACAGTCGGGCGGGGCGCGGGCTGAGCTCACACCTGGAGAGCGCCCAACACCGGAGAGCGGAGACCGGGCAGGCGGCGCAGGCGGGGCGGTGAGGTCACGCGAGGGGCTCCCTTCCAGGAGGGGGGCGGCCTGGGCCAACCTCTCATGTCCTGCCCTGACAGTAGCGGTTGGAAGCGCTGGGAGCAGCGTGTGCGGGAAGGGGACACCCCGCCGGCCGCCACGAGCTCGAGCTCGTCCTCAACCCTCCGGGGTGGGCGCCAGGTGCGGCCTCGGCCAGGCGGCGGCAGTGAGGGCAGGCCCTGCTCCCTCGGCCCACGGGGGCCCACGGGGACAGACTGGGACAGACGGGGGCAGTGGGGCTCCGGGGCACCGAGGACAGCGCACAGCCCCAACCGCAGATGCAAGCCGGGGAGGATGGCCGAGTCCAGGGCGCCCCTCCACACCCAGCTGGGGTGCTGCTGCTGACGGCACCTCCTCCTCCTCCTCCTCCTGCTCCTCCTCCTCCTCTGAGGGGAGGACTGGCCCAGCCGTCTTCCCACCCCAGGTCCTGGCCGGCAGGCGCCGAACCTGAGGTCCTGGCCCGGCCGTGCACACAGCTCACTTTTCTCACTTTACACCCGAAGTCTTAGAATATCCACAGTAGTGTTCCAGTTTTGGTCTCTGCAGATCTGACCTGAAAGATGCATATTCCTAAGTGCACATTTTTTTTTCTGGGCCTGGGTAATTTTTTTGTTCTTTTCTCAAAAATAAGACGTTTGAAGTGCAGCTTTCCCTTACCCTCTGCTTCCAAACACCCACAGCCGCCCCTACCATCAGCAACCCCTCCCCCCACCCCCACCCCCACCCCCCCGACTGGGACAGCGGTGAACCTACACCGTCACATTACCCAAAGTCCGTAGCTGACATTAGAGCTCATGCTCGGTGTTGTGCACTCTCTGGGTTTGGGCGAATGCACAATGCCATGTATCCACCCTTATGGTATCACACACACTGCCCTAGAAGTAAAAACCCCATCGCCCTATCCCCTGCCAACCACTGATCCCCACGGTCTCTTCCGTTTGGCCTTTTCCAGAACGTAGTAAAGTTGGGATCCTACAGCGCAGAGCCCTTTCAGATTGGCTTCTTCCCCTTGCTAATACGCGTCTAAGATTCCTCTCTGTCTTGTCTTCGGGGCTTGATGGCTACTTGCGTTTTTAATGCCGAGTGTCTTATTTAGGTCTAAATGCACCATGGTTTACTTCCCCGTCACCAAGCAGAGCACCACGGTTGTTCTGGAGCTTTGGCTTTTGCGGATAAAGCTGCCATGAGCATCCATGTGCAAGTTCCTGTGTGGACAGAACTTTTCAGCTCCGTGGGTAAAACCAGAGCAGGACTGCTTGACCGCGGGGCGGGGTTTGTCCTTTGCAGTTTGGGAAGAGACTGCCCAACGCTTCGTTTGCGTTCCCAGCGGGAACGAATGAGCGTCCCTGCTGCTCTACATTTCGGCCGGGCCTGGAGTCAGGGCCTGGGGTAGGACTCACCGTCCCAACAGGCTGGAGTGGAACCCCCTTGTTAGAACATGAACTTCTCTAAGGCCGTATGATGTGGAGTCTCTCTTCCTGTGCTTGTCACCTGCGTATCTTCTTCGCTGAAGTGTCTGTTTGGGTCTTTTGTCCATTTTTTTAACTAGTTTGTTCATTTTCTTATTGTCAAGTTTTAAGGTTTTTTTTTTTTTTGGTTGTTTTTGGCAGATTTTGGCTAGTATAATCCTTTATCAGATGTGTCTTTTACAAATACTCTCTCCTAGAGTCTGTAGAGTCTTATTTCCCTGACACAAGTTTTTTTTATATTTTCCTGATTTTTAAAAATTGAGACTCTATGGCATGTTTCCCTAAACAAAGTCCTGGTCAGACTACATTTGAGCAAATCTTAACTTGGGGTCCATAGATAGGTTTGGGGAATATCCCTGAACCCCACTAACCTGTGTGGATGTGTATGTACATATATACATTTTCTGGGAGAGAGCCCATACCTTGTATCGGGAGTCTCAAGGTACTCCTATCGACTGGCCCTGAGGAACTTCTATCTGAGGCATCCTCGGGCTTGCGGTTGGTTCTGGAGTTGTTCAAATACGCAGGCAAGAATCAAAACTCCTTCGGATCGTGGAGATTATGGAGTCCTCTGGATTGAGGGAGATTTTTTTCGATAGGACACTCCCCTCAGGGGAATTAGGTTCAGTGGACAAGGAAATACCATTCTTTCGTAGGTGTTCTTGAATGCTGGTTAAGAAAAGCTCAAGGTTGAGCTGTCATGTCCTCTGAATCCGGTGGACTTCTGAATGAACAACGAACACCAGTTTCATCTCTGGGGACAGGCAGGAATTTTATCTGATGGGCATCATGAAGACAAACTGTAAGACCTCCTCTCTGCATCTCAGTTACCAGGCCTGAAAGGTGGAAGGAAGCCTTCCCTGGGCATTCAACCGGACATTTGCTGTGGTTTGCAAAATTAATCTAGTAATATTATAGTTCTCTATATATTAAATAACCAAGTACTGGGCTGGATCTGCTTGTGGAGAGAAGCTAGCACAAAAGTAACTGCTCACCTGAGTCAGTTGATGAAACACCAGTCCCCACCACAGACTCAAGGGTGACTGAATGACAATGGCTTCCCGTTCTCTAGAGTTAATCTGGGCGGGTGCCTTAGTTTCCCGCCCCACCTCGTGTGCACACATCCTGAGTTTAAAAAAGATCTCCCTAGGCAGAGACTAACTTTGCTCAAAATACATAAATGCACTCATGAAAGAAGTTAGAAAAATCAGACTTATTTCGACAGACCCTGAAGAGTGTGAGGCAGATGGACAAGTTATGCCTATACTTACGTGTATCATTTACATAATGGCTATTGGCTGGGTCACTGATTATGAAGTGCTGACCCAAGGAGTTAGTTCACTTATCAGAATTACTAGGAGGGAGTGTTTACAAATACAGATGATCAACCCTCACTCTTGCCACCCCTTCTCCGCAAGATCCTGATTCAGGGAAATGGGTATTTATATGGGGAGGAGCTAAGGGGTGGGCCCACTTCCTTTTTTTTTTTTTTAAAGCACCCCTGGTGATTCTGATGCCTGAACTGGTTTGAGAGCCACTAGCTAGATTATCAGATGCTCTCAAATACACAGATGCAATTTCTGAAATGTTCATTCCATGTAATTATTCAGTTTCTGGGCCTATTTTCTCTCTTGAGTGAACCAAAGAAGATACAGTTTTTGATGAAAAATCATTCCATTAACAGCATTTGAACTTGTTTCTGTACCTTCAGAAGCTGAACAGGGTAATTCTGGAAGGAATATTCTATATAACATCTTGTTTTCTGACTTTTCAGATCACAACTATTCATGTAACCTACACTTTGACTTTGCATTTCCAAACCTGGAAACCTGAGATACTGACATGAAAATCTGAAATTAATCAGCATGTTTTGCTATTAGCTTTACTACTATAATCAGAAAGCAGCCAGATGTTCAGCTGACTTCAATCGAATAGCTATTTTTGATTATATCGTATTCTAATATTCTAAAAAGACTCACAAAGCTTGACCTTATAATTCAGTCTTTCTCTTACTCATCAATGAATTAAGGGTTTAGTTATTTATGATTTTTAAAAACCTTTGTGAAGCTTGTCATTAACCTCCTCTGCTGTACCAGCATGTCATGGCACATGTCGCTCAACATCCACCAGCCAATAAACCTTTAAGGGTGATTATGTGTGTGCTTTTTTTTTTAATTGTATAATTCATTTATACAGAGAAATCATTTGGATTATCTATTTACAATCTTTTTCAATTTTCATTTCCACTGGCCAGAAACAGTTCACGTAATAGTCAACATTTACTTGAGCTGATTACCAATATAGATCTGCCATGACACAGGGCTTCGGCCTTCCCTCCTTAGAGACAATGGCCTCATTGAACAGAAACATTTTACAGTGAAAGATTCATCAGTTATTTTTCCCTCTTATGAATAAATCCAGCAAAACTGATCTAAATGGTCAAATTTTCAACACATTTGTTTCCTTTCAAACCCATAAACCAAGACAAAGAAAAATTCACTTCCCCCAAGCCTTCTACGACTTACGACATACCCTCAAGTTTAGCTTTTACGATATCCTTTCAACGTCCTGGCACAACCAGACGTTTTTACCTTAAGACAAAACTACTCTCTTAGGCTCTCTTTTTTATTTGTTTGTTTTGAACTTATTACCAGTCAACTGCTTTCCCTCTTGCTTCTCAGAAAACACTAAAACTTTCAAGAAAAACCTTACGGCATTTTTCTTCCCATAGTCCAGGATACACGGGGTCATTTCATGTGTGTTCTCCATTCTGACATGCTATGCTTTAAAGATTGCAATTTTCTTAATTGGCTCAAAAACAATATGGCTTGGTTTCACTTGGTCAAGTTAATCTGATTTTTTAAAAAAAGATATATATATGTATATATATGTATATATATATATACACACACACACACATACATACACATTTTAATCAAAAAAGAAAAATACTTTAGAGACACACCAATTTGAAAAGGAAAATGCATCAAAGTAAAAAAAAATAAAAGCAAATACTAAAAACTACAAATTAAAAAAAAATTAAATACTTGGCAGGTTAAATGGATGAAAAATGAGGAATGTGCAATGAAAAACAAATACAAAGCATTCCAGTTGACAAAATGGAAAACTTAGTAAGTTTTACGGTTTGTTCTCCAAAGACTTTAAGTTTCACTGTAAGTTCTGAAATATCACAAACATATATTGTGTGAAGATTTCAGGTTGCTGATGCTACAAACTCAAACTCTGTATGCAGAGTTTACCAGAGAAACACTGGTGAAATCCCAGTATTTGTAAAACTTTAAGTTTTGGCAAATATTGTAAATATCACAATTAGAAAGTCTTGATGAATGCAGAAGAGAAAATCCATTTCATAAATATTTCATTTGATTAATAAAAGGCTTGCATGTTCTAAATAATCTGAGAAAAATATCTTTAAAAAAAAAGGCTACAGTTTAACAGTAATCTGCATGTATCTTTAGCTGCCTTAAAAAAAAAAAAAAAAAAAAAAAAAAAGGAACAACCACCCAAACCAACCAAAAACACAGAAAATGTTAAGACTGGTATTAAGTAGCCCTGCAATGCTCCCATGCTTACATTACAAGAAAAAACAAACTGTACACATTTATAAATAAACAGTCTCTCCACCAGTTCATACACAGAACTTCCTTTATACCAAAGTCTCTTTCCGTTTGCCACTGAACTGGGCTTTGTCCCTTGCTTTTCGGAAGCCAGACTGTGTTTGGTGAACTTTCACACTCTTCACGTCCTCTGCTGTGTGCACTGGGGACACACATTCTGAAGTGTCTCCGTCAACCTGGACCTGAGTCATGCTGGACGCCGTGGAGGCCCTTCTCCGGGCCCGGATGCTCCCGGCAGAGGGGTCGTTCTCCCCACACTCCTCGTCGAGCTCTGGGAGACCCTGCAGGTCAGCTGGGCCGACAGCCTGCTGGAAAGGAGCGATGGCTGAACGGATGCAGTTGAACCACTGCTGTTTGTGGAACACATCGTTGGCCTGCAGAGTGTGGGACTGGCCTGGGGAGGGGTCTTGGAAGCGAACTCTAAAGATATTTTTAGCTAGAAGAATAAAGAAATGTAAAAAAAGAGACTTAAAAAAGTTTCTGGTAAATAAAGTCAGCATGCAATCTTAGGATGGGGGGTGTTCATATCGCAGGTACATCCATCAGGCAGACAGCCTAGGAAAAGCCCATCCCTGACTCCTTAGATACACCTGCTGGGTCAGGGCAGCAAAGCACCTGCCAACTCAGTGAGTGCAACAGGTACAGGACAATGGAATCCTTCTCATTTACAATTTTTTTTGTATAAGGACAACTAAATTCACTTAGGTTTTGAATTTATGTGTATTTAAACTACTTTAAAGCTTGTTTTCTTACCTTTATCTGAGTTGCTGAAAGCCCCTCGAAAGGACCCTCCCATTCTCACATCTCCATCCTGCAGGTCTTCCAAGACCAGCTCTTGGACAGGGATTGGCTGCCGATAAACCTGGTAAGAGTGACGCTCATTTCGTGTAACAGGCCGAGTCAAAACCAAGATGTCTTGAAACAGGAATATGTAAAGTTTCTGGAAAAACAAGAAATAAATATGTCTTAAATGTGAAACTCTGTAATTTTAAGTGACTGAAATCCACCATTAAAATGACTTGATTCGACAGTAACTTCCTCAGATTTATTTACTAACATCCTCCTTACAAATGATCTCATAAAGACTTTGATTTCAAAGCTACCCATGTTCTACTTGGAGAGCTTTTCTAATCTCAGACTATATAAAATTTATTTTTATCAGCGGGTAACATTAGATTAAGCAGCAGCTGAGTAAACGCTATGCACCACAAAACACCTACCAGTAGTAACATGTCTGGAGACACCAGTATCAGATACCAGTTTTCTAACAAAACAAGGATTAACAAATGCAAGCTGGTAAAAATGTTAATGGTTTGATTTTGTCCCACACAAATGTAAGCCTTTATAGAACAATTAGGCTTCATAATAGAAATCAGAGGTGTCAGGTTTCAACTTTTTCCGAAAAGATCTCAACTTCTAAACTGGGCTTCTAGGGAGTAGGGAAATGGGGGAAATAGGTGATGCAGATGAAGGAGTGCACTTGTGGTGAGCTCTGGGTGATGTACAGAATTGGTGAATCACTACATTATACACCTGAAACTAATATTATACTGTATGTTAACTAACTGGAATTAAAATAAAACTTCCAAAAAAATGGCCTTTTTTCTGAAAAGCACATAATAAAACAAAATACCATTACATGGGGTCCCTGGGTGGCATAGTTGGTTAAGCGTCTGACTCCTGGTTTTGTCTCAGGTCATGATCTCAGGGTCCTGAGATCAAGCCCCACATCGGGCTCCATGTTGGGCATGGAACCTGCTTGAGATTCTCTCTCTCTCTCTGCCTCTGCACCTCCCTTGAACAGGTGCATTCTGTCTCTTTCTCAAATAAATAGATAAATCTTAAAAAAAAAAAAAAAAAAATCCATGCTTACATTTATTTAGTTCTAGCAAATACTTTTATAATAAACATTCATTTTTAAAGATTTTACTTATTTATTCATGAAAGACAGAGAGAGAGAGAGAGAGAGAGAGAGAGAGAGAGGCAGAGGGAGAAGCAGGCTCCATGCCAGGAGCCCAATGAGGGACTCCATCCCGGGATCACACCCTGAGCCGAAGGCAGACACTCAACCACTGAGCCACCCAGGTGCCTGTATAATTAATATTTAAAAAATAAGTTTGCTTTCATTCAAACTGTTGTAGAAATTTGTTTAGTAGTGCTACAAGTTACTTCTATCACTATAAACTCTTTGAAAAAAAAATTGAAAGACATGTTTTTTAAATTAGGAAACTATTAATTTATTTTGAAAGGAACCCCTAGCCAAAAAAGTTGATTTATGCTTCAAAACTAAAATATAGGGCAGCCCAGGTGGCTCAGTGGTTTACTGCCGCCTTCAGCCCTGGACCTGATTCTGAAGACCTGGGATTGAGTCCCACAGGGGCTCCCTGCATGGAGCCTATTTCTCCCTCTGCCTGTGCTTCTGTCTGTCTCTCTCTCTGCCTCTGCCTGTGTCTCTGCCTCTCTCTCTGTGTCTCTCATGAATTGGTGATAATAAATAAAATCTTTGAAAAAAAAAAAAAAAACTAAACTAAAATATACAAACTGTTCTCCAACCAAGACCTTTGAGTCATTCTGTCACAACAGAAACCAAAGTTTGCTTCATCAAAGCTAATAATGTAAAGTAAAAACTAGTAATTTTCTCACTGTGATGATTTTATTTTAAAACTTGCTTCATAACTTATGCAGAAAAAATTAAACAAGGGGGAAAGGTGAAAGTAATAGCTCATTTCATATTGGTGAGAAAAAATATACACTCACATGTCCATTTTTATTCTTCAGCTCCCCATGGCAGAGCAGTACTTTGCTTGCTTCAATTCTAGGATCCTTCTGCTTTTCGTCTAGATACTCCAGTTTGTCAATGTAATATTGGCATTCTGATTCACCTTTCTTCAAGTTGATATCAGAGAGAACTCCTTGTATTATCAGTATCTAAAAGTTATCAAGAAATCAATGAAGCATTTTCAGCATATTAGCTTTATGGTTTCCTTACAGGGCTAAAACATTATATTAAAGTGATAGGATTTTAAAGCTTGAAAGGACTCTCTCTAGAAATCAGATAATTCAGTCAGTCTCTTCAATTTACAGATGAAAAGACAGCCACAGCCAAATTGGGTGACTTGCCCAAAGCCACACAGCTAGCTGGTGGAAGAGGTCAGATATTACAATCTAGTCTTCTGATTAAAATATAAATATAACACGCATTACGTCTCTTTACTGCTTAGTACACAAGTGTACTGGGTAATGAACAGAGCATTTTGCTATGTTGCAATACGCATAAGATTTGAGAGTACCACTGTGTATGTTTCTAAGGCAAGCTAATATATAAACTTGAAAAATCTAAGAATCATTTACTAGACTTACAGCTTCCTCCAAAGGCTGAACATCAGGGTGGTCTTTTGGAGTGTGTCTAAGAATTTCTTTCAACAGTAGAGGGTATTTGACCAGGCGACTTCGAGGAATATCTAGAAAGCTCCAAAGATCTAGTTTTCGACTGAAGGGAGATTCAAGACATCGTTGGAGGAAGTCCTGGACGCGTGGATCCTGTTTCTTTTGATCAAGAAGAGCTTTGGCTGCCAGCTGGTTACTACAGTAGCCTTTGTAGGCATTCAAGCCTGGCAACTAAAGAATACGAAGAGAAAACACAGTAGGATACATGTTTTTGTGAAAACAAAAACAAAACTTGCAGCTAATTCTTGAAAATTTTAATAAGCTGCAAAAGTTTCCCTGCAGATGATGATGGGGGTAAGGTAGTATCTGAGCCAACATCAGAATGTCCTTTTGTAATTTTGACTACATCTAACCCAAGACCCATGGCTTCTACTTTCTCCCAGCCTCAGTTTAGATGGTAGTCTTCTATATTTCCAGGGCACCTGAGTGTTTCTCTACCACAGTCATCACCAACCTTAAGATCGCATATGTACTTGACTACCCACCCTTTCTCACTGGATTATAAATGTAGACACCTTCCACTACTGAACCCCCAGTGAGCCCTCCTGGAACAGCACCTAGCATCTAGGAGGGACCGAAATGTTAACTGAAGGAACAAAACAGGCAATGTGGGAATTCTGTCCCAAGAGAAAGAGATTTTTAAAACAAATAAAACTGTATCATTCGTGAAGTATTTTCTTAAGTAAACACTGTAACTTCTTACAGCTATATAATTTTGTTCTGTCTTAATGCCTTGTTTCTCTGTTTTTAGAATTCATTTACTAGATCTGCTATTCACCACAAATGACAAGTATGGCATAGACTGAAAAAGGAGCTGGTGTAAGGAGCTCACTACATACCCAGTTCACAAGAATGTGACCAATTTGTTCCACTGTTCCACCAGGTTTGGTTGCTTCTCCTATTCTTGCCAACAAATCTGAAATGTAAAAAGGCAGAAATACCAATAACAAATTTATCTTAAAAAGTAATTCAGCACTAAATTAGAAGTTTAGATTCAAAAGAACTTGTGTTGGAGTGTCTGGGTGGCTCAGTTGGTTGAGCATCTGACTCTTGATTTCAACTCCAGTCATGATCTCAGGGCTGTGAGATCAAGCCCCACCTCGAGCTCTGTGCTGGGCATGGAGCCTGCTTGAAATTGTCTCTCTCTCTTTCTCTCTCTCTCTCCCTTCCTTCTACCCCACCTTGCTTGCTCTAAAAAACAAACAAAAAATACCCTCCCCCACAAATTAAAAAAAAAAAACTTTGTGTTAATGCTGTTCAGACACTAATAGAAATTAAATATCATATATCTCACCTTCATGGAGAGGTATATAAGCGTCCAAATCACCAAATATATGGGTGAGTTCCTCTTCTGACATTATAGACAACTTTAACATAGGGTCATGGTAGGCCTGTCAGAGGGGGAAAAATATGTCACCCAAAGAGATCAAGCAAATAAAACATGATGAGACACCTTCCTTGAACGCAAACATGACTAACTATATAAAAGCTAGTGTGGATTCTATATGTTACACATAAAAGAAACCAAACTATATGTTAATACTCAAAGTCTCTTATTGATACTCATATTTGAAGAGATTTTCAAGTCATATAAAAAGTTTAAAATTTGTGAAATATAATTTTTTAAAACTAGAGCAAGTGATAAGAAGTTATTTACTGACCTTTCTTGCAAGCTTGAGATCCTCAATTAAATCCTGTTCACCTCGGGACATTTCATATATTGCCTAAAAAAAGGAAAAAAAAAAATCCAGCAAACATTACAGGTCATTCCTTCCTTTGAGAAAGGAAAATTATATACAATTGATATTTGTCATTAATTATTTAGCTGATGTTTTGCAGAGTGCTTTTTAAAATGATACAGTCTGAAAACTCTAACTCAGAATGGAATCTCAAGAGGTTGCCATATGTTTTATAACTTTGGTCCATCAGAGTTAACTTTGATGACTACCACCCATCACAAAATGTTCCTGCTCAGCATGTGTTATGAATTACCACACAGATAGAAAACTGCAAGCTGATTTTGCTTAGGTATTAGTTTGCTATTCTTAAGACACAACATGTTTAAAAAATAGGGACTTGGGATCCCTGGGTGGCGCAGCGGTTTGGCGCCTGCCTTTGGCCCAGGGCGCGATCCTGGAGACCCGGGATCGAATCCCACATCGGGCTCCCGGTGCATGGAGCCTGCTTCTCCCTCTGCCTGTGTCTCTGCCTCTCTCTCTCTCTCTATGTGACTATCATAAATAAATAAAATTAAAAAAAAAAATAAATAAATAAAAAAAAATAAAAAAAATAAAAAATAGGGACTTTTTTTTTTAGTGTAAGACAAAAAATATGGCCTTGCTACTGAATGCCAGCTTACCTCCTGACGTTTAATTTCTTTGGTAGTTAAAGACTCTTTCATACTGACATCTAACATCTCTGACCACAGTACACTGCTTCTCCTTTTGGCAGGTGTTGGGACTGTTGATCTGCTCGATGACTTCTGGGCAGAAGCTGGAGATCTGCTGTCACCACGAAGGGTAAATGACTTAAAAAAAAAAAAAAAAAGAAAAAAAGGTGAGCAAAAGAGATTTAAAGGATACAATAATTATTTCTTTTTCTTAAAAAAACAAAGACAAAAACATAGTTCTGAGAATTTCTCAGCATCTCAGCACATAAAACAATCATTTATCCAAGTTTCAATCTAAAATTTATCAGCCAAAATTACATTTTTGGGGATTAAAAACTATTTAAGACTCCTCTTTGAATTTTTTTTTTTTAATTTTTTAATTTATTTATGATAGTCATACAGAGAGAAAGAGAGAGAGAGAGGCAGAGACACAGGCAGAGGGAGAAGCAGGCTCCATGCACCGGGAGCCCGACGTGGGATTCGATCACGGGTCTCCAGGATCGCGCCCTGGGCCAAAGGCAGACGCCAAACCGCTGCACCACCCAGGGATCCCAAGACTCCTCTTTGATAGAAGATGTAACTTGATACTGTTCTGGTAAAAATATTCCTTGCCAGCATGTTAAAAAAACTTTGCGTTTAAATATAATAGTGCAAAACTGTTTGTACAACTCAAAGGAAAATACGTATTTTAGGCTTCTGTAAGAGGTTTCCTTACTACACTACTCACCCAGTCCCATCCCTTGCTTACCTGAATTGTTTGACCAAAGCGTCGGACTGCTCCATTTCTTACAGGAGAGATCAAATTTGCCAAGGATGTGACCCGAGCAAGAGGTCGAACTCTTTTATTGCTTGGCTCCTGTAAAAACAAAAACAGGTTACACTAAATGTGTGTTTAGGTGTAATGGTTTCAAACAAGTTTGGACAAAGTTGAACAGTCTCAAAAACCGTATTTGTAAATTATAAAATAGAGAAAAACATGAAATTCTGAAAATGAATGTTGTCCTTTGCTATTAAAATACTAAGAACACTAATGATGGTAAATTATTAAAAAAGTTAATGGTTTGAAAAAGGCCAGCTGAATATCACTTTGAGAACAGAACAAATATTACCAGTACATGGAAGAAAAACTAAAATGAAAACACAGACCTTAGATTCCAGAATCCTACAGAACTTTTTAGTTTAATACACTTTAAAAAAGTATCTTATTATGAAAAATTTCAAACATACACAAAAGCAAAAAATAGTAGCATGATGGATCCCATGTACTTGTAACACAGCTTCAGTAAGTTTCTGGTGTGAGCATTTGTTTCATCTATTTCAAAGCAAATCCCAGACATCGTATATCATTTCATTCTTAAGCACTTCAGTTAGAGAATAGCTTTTAAATGAATGTATCTGCCACTGGAATGGCTGTCAATTCTGAAGGCAGAGCATCCCTGTGACGGGAGGTATTCAAATAGAGGCAGGACAGTGGTCAGGAGAGCACCAGGACTCTGCGATCAGACTGACTGGGCCCAGATCCTGGTTCCAGCACTTGTTGGGGAGTATCCCGGGCCTCAGTTTTCTCATCTGAAGAATGGAGTTAATAGTAGACCTTCTCTTATAAAGTTGTTACGAAGATTAAATAAGATATGTGTAAGTGGCTTAAACAATGCCTGGAACATGTTACGTTTCTGCTATTACTAACATTCTTAGAAATATTTCCACTTGCTACATAAACACTGGGATTTGTAATTAGATTCTCTCTCAAACATTTAATTTATTAACTTAAAGGAAGAAACACATATAAGTTGAAAAGAAATCGTTATTCTATACGTATTGTTTCAAAAATAATAGTTCAGCAAACATATTACTTAATCATTCAAGGATCTCAAAACTTAACAAATTACATTATTCTAATTTTACTGCTAGGAAAATGGAGACCTAGCATTAGGTGACTCATATAGTCAGAGAAATAACATCAGGTCATACAAAAAGTCTGTCTTTTACATATCTAAGAAGCATATTTAATTGTATTTGGTGCTTTTGATAATTGTGGTATACTTAAAAAATAATTTTGATGATAATTCAGAAGGATATATAATAAAAAATTAACTTAATAAAAATAAATTAATTTTTAAATAAAGATAACATGTAAAAATTAAAATTACCATTTAAAAATGACAGATGAAACATTTTTTTCTAAGAACTCTTTGAGATGACTGAAGTCATATAAAAAAGGGGTGAGAAAATGGAGTAAAAACAGTCCCCTTAGAATAAACTAGCAGAAAGAGTTAAAATCCTCTGGGAAGAACCTTCAATGACGCAAGGCCTATCACAGCTCCTGAAGGTACACACTCGTATCAGAAGGGAGTGTGACCTATCACGTAAGGAGGCTGGGCAGGTAACAGCTCAGGTCTCTGAAGGCCTAACGAAGAAGAGTTGCAGACTAACTCTCTCCCACCAACATGATTGACCCCGAAGTAAAACTGACTATAAAACCACTAACGTGCAAATGTTAAATGAACTAAAAAAGAAACCTTCAAGATACATAGTAAAGTGACACACTGTGTGGCTAAGGACATGTGCGGATGCCTTTACAACATACATCTGTGCAAGACTGAAGTGACACGTGCACGGGCAGAAGGTCCAGCATAAGGCATTCCTTTCTATTTAGTAAAGACAGGACAAAGAGTCTTCTGTTTGAACAGAGATATAATTACCTCCTCACAAAGGAAGATATGCCAATGTTAACCAGAAACAAAGCAGTTGTCAGAAAGTTCTGTTCCACTTTTTGGAAACAGAAGTTAATTCCTCTTTCCTGCTTAAAACATAACAAATTTGACTTCCTAGTAACTCACAGAATAAGTCATTTCAACTTAAAATGTCTTTGGAAATAAGCTTTCGGCAGTGAATTTGAAAAGTTAGTTTCGATGGAAAAGATTTTTGATATCCATTTTATTATATTAAGTCAAGTTAATGATAAAAAAATTCTTATCTTTAGAGGATTAGTTACTGTTCAACCACTCATTTCCTGGTAACTCAAAATTATGTGGTACTTCAAGTTAAAACTACAGAATTTAGATTTAGATGATTAAATGTTAAATATATCTAAAGCATCTTTCTGAACTTAGTACGGATCTTGTGTATGCAGTCTGTTCAGGGCGGTGGGATATTTACGTTGAGCAGTATTTGGATTTGGTGGTTAAGTACATTCTACAGCCCTTTAGAAAGCCATGTATCTCTTATCTTCACAAAGGATATGGCGGTCTTCTGAGTTTATCTAATCTAAAATGTCTTGATTAAGAGCTCCAGGCTAGCTCAGTCACTAGAACATGAGACTCTGTGACTGTCCTGGTAAGTGCAAGTACTAAATCAGGAAATGGGTGTGTGTGTGTGTGGGGGGGAGACATCTCTGTACTCTTCACATGTTTTTGGAGATCCAGAAGTAAAGGCCTTACTGCCTTACTAAAAGGACATCTGTGATGAATGTTTAGGAGACACACACCAACTTTCAGCATATATACTTCAAGAGTATGAAAAATTTTAATAACTCAAGTGTGGGTGAAATGTAAAGCTGTAACACTGAATATGGTTCACTTCTACACATACAGTATTTGAGAAAAAAAATCACACAGAGAAAACTTCTGTGGCAACGTGATATGGGTTAGGCATTCATCTATTACAGGGTCACTTTAATAATTGGAACAAAAATTTCTTTTAAAAACACAGGTTAGGATTCAGCCTATGTCAGCTACAACCAAATGGAGTTTGTCTTTAGAGGTCCAGATGAACCATCTGAATGCTCTAGGTTTGGTTATTAAGAACCTAGACATCTGCCCTGCACCAAAACTATTTCAAACACAAAGTTTTTCAAGAACTGGTATTACACTCATATCTGCCAAGACGCACAGTGTTTGGAGGTGATGAGTGGAGTAGGGTAGGAGTCTACCTGCCTCACCATCACTCAAAATAAGGCTTACAAAATGGTTTTGTTGCTGCTGTTATTTCTGCTCTGGAGTGCGGCTAACAGTGCCATGGTGAATACAAAAAGCTTAAAGAGCCAGTGCAGATGGTGAAACTATACACTCTCCTCAAAAGACACTGAACATCTATGAGAATAAACAAGGAATACCAACGAATTTTCCATACACAGGAACTTTCTCCTGTAGCCAATCTCTTACCAGGGCCAAAGTTCACAGACATGGAAATATACTCCAATACCTCTAAAGTAAATTTATGTTGTTTATTTAATTTTTTTTATTTAGATTAGGTTTTAACTAGACTTTCTAGTTTAGCCAGGCAATCACATGCATTATTTTAGGATATCTGCTTTTAGACAGTTTTCAATTTATTTTACTAATCCAGTTGAAAACAGAAAACTGTTAAGATGGATTTTATTTATTTTTTTAAAAATATTTTATTTATTTATCCATGACAGACACACACTGAGAGAGGCAGAGACACAGGCAGAAGGAGAAGCGGGCTCCATGCAGGGAGCCCAACGTGGGACTGGATCCCGGGGTCCCAGGGTCTCCAGGATCACGCCCTGGGCTGAAGGCAGACACTAAGCCGCTGAGCCACCCAGGTGTCCCAAGATGGATTTTAATTCTTTTACTGGAATGTACTTTGCACATAACAACAAAAACAGAAAAGTTCTGTTGTGAATGCAGTTGTTTCTGATAAAAAGGTTTTTTTCTCCTAATGACATCATGAAAGAGGATATGCTAGGAGAGTCTCTTCTATAGTTAACCAAAACAAGACACTTAAAATAAATAAATAAACAAACACCAGTACAGGGGCGCCTTGCTGGCTTGTTCAGCAGAACGTGCGCCTCCTGATCTTGGGGTTGTTTGAGCCTCACGTTGGGTGTAGAGTTTACTTAAAAAAAAAAAAAAATTAAATCTTAGTTAAAAAGAAAAAAAATCTATATATCTGGGTTTATCTGTTTGGGTTACGGGATGAACTATTTGGTAAGAACTTGAAAATAAGAAAAACAAAAAGAAAAAATTGTTTATAGAAAGATAAAAGAGTTATGATTATACAGGATTTCTTCCCTTTCTACTTAGAAACAATCAAATTTAGTCATTTATTTTAGGTTCTTATTGCTAGTACTAAAAACTTGACAACATTCCCAGTGCTTTAAATCCTTGGAATAAAGATATTCCAGAAACATGGCCAGTGCCAGATACCAATGGAAAAGGACTAGTTTTTGATGGTCCAAAAAATGATCAGTTTCAGTATTTATACTGATAATCACGTATGACTTGCCCTAAAGGAAATGCTTACACATTTTGAGAGAACTGAAACATGAAAGGAAAAACCAAAACCAAACAAAAACAAAATCCAAAACTAAACTATACCAAATGAAAGCGTAAGTCCTAGAGATGGCAGCTATTTTAACTACCAAAAGGCGTGTGTATGTATAATACGCGGCCTTACCGAGGTATACAACAAGCTGCACATATTTAAAATGTATAATCAGGTAAGTTTTGATGCAAGTGTAAAGCCACAAAACTATCACCACAATCCAGATTAAGAAGTCTGTAGTTAATTGAACACAGGAACACTATTTCTAACCCGTAAGTGATAATGTAGTATATACCGTAGGGTACTTATTTATAGTAAGCAGTATAAATAGAATATCCACACAGTATTAAATATCAACTGTCAAAATTAAGTAAAATGGCACAAAAATCACTTATTTTGATAAATGTTCATAACGACTTTTAAAAACCACGATGACTTTAGACAAAGGAGGGGAGAACTACTTAACTAATGATTTGATGGTTTAAACATTTTAACATATTTTTCTTTCCAAAAAAAAGTTACACACGATAAACTTACTAGATGCGCAAAGAAAAATAAAAACCAGCGCTGGGTGAGAGCATTTTAGTTGCCATTTGCTCCCGAGCGTGAACCTGCACGGAAGGTTTTCTTATGTTCCTTTTAGCCCACAGGCAGGTCCTCAGACGAGGAACATTAGTCCACGTTAAGAAGAACAAAGTGCGAAGCACGGGAGACGTGACCAACGTAACCAACTGGAGCAGCCTACACACTCAGCCTGCCCTGTCCGTATCAGTGTCGCTCCGGGCAAACCTGCCCGTGCAGGGTTCCCACAGCTCCACCGCGGAGCCGTTCACCTGCAGAGGGCTCCGAGTCCTGCATTTATTTCAACGCTCCGTCAAAAGTGGGGTTCGGGGCGACCGTGAACAAGCCGAGACCTCGGGCCAGCGCGGGGCCATCGAAGGCTGCGGCTGCCTTACCTCTTGCTCTCGGAAGGACGGATGACTAACATCCAGGACCCGGATCGTCCTCTTGATGGGCAGGAGACCTCCGACCTCGTCATGAGCCACCATGCTTCCCCCGCGCCCCTGCAGACCGTCAGCTGGAAGGGAGCCGAGCCGCCCTACGGCGACGCACCGCCGGCGCGCAGACTTCCCCTCCCTGCACGCGGCCCCCCCGCGGCCATGGGCCCCGCCGCTCCGTTCCCTGCCGGCCCCGCCGCTCCCGCCGCTGCCGCCACCGACTGCAACTCCCGCGGCCGCAGCCAGAACCACCCAGCCCGCGGGGCCTGCGGGGGCGGGGCCTGCGGGGGGCGGGGCCTGCGGGGGGCGGGGCCTGCGGGCACGTGACCGCGCCTACCGACAGCCCGGCACACCTAGGCTCCCGCTGGCCCTGCAGGAGAAAGCTTTCCAAGTTTGGCATTTCTACTTGGAGACGAGCAGGCTCAAGGAAACCTTAGGGGGTCTTCCTCCCTTAAGAAGCATTCCGGAAGGGAAACTAATTGCCTATCTAGGTTACCTACTCTAGAACTCAGTCCCCGGGACAGTTTTCTTTCAAACCCTAGCAACTCGGGACGAACTCAGTTGTGGACAGCTTGGCTCCAAGTAAGAAAACTGCGTGTATGTACCGAAGAGAAGCCCGACTAGGCAAGGAGCTTTCAGTGCCAGTGCACCGACCCCCGCGAGGGCCCGCCCACCTGAGGTCACCCCACCAGGCGGCTGTGGGGGAAGAACTGCCCTCCCTTGGATTGCAAAGGCAGCACTCTGGACACTTACAGGCTTTAAAAACTTGGTATCTGTGTAAGAGGTGTTTCACAACATATACACAAAAAAGGTGATTTCTAATAACAGGATTCTTTTCCGAATAACTCCTCTTGATATAGTCCTAAAAGAGTCAAAAGGCCAACGTAAGAAGTCTTGTACTTTACAGGTAGAGAAATGAGGTTCAGGGAGGTGAAGTAACTGGCCCCAAGTTATGCATTAGTGACAGTCTCTAAATTCTTTCCTCTCTAGAAAAACACCACTTATGTTGGTTTGGTAGGCCTGCTAAAAAGCAGATTTTCTTTCTCAACAGAACATACTGTATTCTATTTTGAAAGGCAGGATTTTATCTTAACTACTATGAATGATGTCAGTAATTTGCAAAAAAAAAATTCTGTTCTCAGAATTTATTAGGATCAGAGAAATCTGAGAAGTGTATGTAGAAGGCCTTATTCCAGGTACTGTGGATGATATAAAAAATAGGTTTCATATCTGCTCCTAAAGTGTTAATAAACCACTGTGTAAAAAGTAGGCTACACAAAGAGTTAACTCATAAGAAGCAGCTCTTGAAAATTCCAAGTAAGTTATACAGCTAGCTAATAAGTGCCATAGGAGTTCAGGAGGAGAAGTGGCTTCTAGCAGTCCTCTGAGGAGAAATGGGACTGGGAAAGGGGAAAGGGTAGGCTTTCCCAAAAGAGCATGAAGAAGTGAACTCACAGATTGCGATCATGGACTGTGGGTAAGATAGATGAGCAGAGGATTATACTGAGCAGGTGAGAGATTCCAAATGGAAGTTAGGTTATAAGCTGGTCTTTCAGATGGTTTGAAAGATGACTGGAAATACAGTGCAAGAATCACAATCAGGTATCAAGAACTTGGCCTGAGGTAGGGACCGTGGGAAAGGAAAAGGATATGTACAAGGGCCAACACATCAAGAAGTCAAAGATGCCTACAATGTTAAAGTTAGGAGGGATTACCGTTAATACACATAAAGAAATAAGCAAGAATGACCTCTGAAAGAGAATTCTGAGTTTCATTTTTAGATCTACTGAGGTGGTGGAAGAACGTAAAATTGAAAATCCTGAGCTAATACTTGAAGATGCTGGACAAGAACCTGGAAGAGGCCAGAGGGCAGATTTAGACTGGCGAGCCATATACACAGGGACTAGAGTGGAAGCTAGGAGTGAATGAGATGCTTAGGAGAGAAAATCTGGACAAGAACAAGGATCTAACTTTGGAGAGATGCCAAGGGAAAAAGACTTTTGCAAAAGGAAAAGTCAGCAGAAAAGAAACAGCAAGATACCAAAGGAAGAAAAGGTATTGCTTACAGCAGAAAGGTTAAGAAGGGTAAGAAAAGGCCCATGGTTTGAGTGACTCTAAGTTTAATGAGGACCTGGAGTGTGCTAGTTCAGTGAAATCAAGAAAGAAGATAAACTAAGGAGGCTGGAGAGTGAATAGAGCAGAATAAATATGGGGCACAGGCTATTTATAACAAGTTACTAAGGTTTGTGGGAGAGAGTAACTCCTTACAGGAAGCATCAATGCTGCTGTTCTATAAATGCCAATGTATTTTGTATTCAAGATGAAGGCAATTCATCTTTTTGCTCGGAGACTTAAAAAAAAAAAAATAAGAATGGTGACTGGTTGGATCTCATGATCTATTCTGACCACACCTGGTCATACATTTCATGGATATGGTTGGCCTCAAGGGTGGCTGTGTGCAGAAGACAGTACTATATAGCAGGTAAGAACAGTTCTTACAGGTAAAAACACTGACCTGCTCAAGCCCTCAGAAAGAGGTGAGGCTACAACCCAGGAGTCTGGTTTAGTTTCACTGGTTCAAAAATGATGCAAGTAAGGCCAGTTGTTGATGGCCACTGAGCTTCCTAAGGGAATACAGGCCTTACACTCAGGGAGTGTAGGAAGAAGCTGCCAGTGTGACCTCATGGGTCTGTTACCTGACATCTCTTTTCACTGTTTTTCTATTTAGTTCTGATAGAGGTAAGGCCAAGATAATGAGGAGGGAGATTCCTGTCATTTCTCCCTGGTAGTTGAGGACCCAAGAGGTAAACAGAAGTCTTATAAAAATTGAAAGCCTACAGGAGCCACATAGGGTTTAATGGTGATAGTCATGGCACAAAAATTCCAGCTCACCAATCCTAAAATCTTCGTTTCCTTTTGAGTGTTCAGGGGTATGGTCTAAATATAATTTAGGCAACTGTAGATAGCATCTAAAAAAGCAATAATGAACACAGGATGTTCAATGAGCACCCTGAGTAATGAGCCTAAGAGGATTCCGACGCTAACAATGCTCCATAAAATCACAAGGCTGAAAAGGTCCTTGAGGTCATTAGTCTTCCTTCTCCTCCTCCATCTTCTTAGGAGGACACTGAGCACCAGTAAAACAAGAAAAGGGAAATTTGTGTCCTTACCCCAGGATCGGAGCTTCATGCTTGGCCAGCTTTATGAAGTTTGTGTTATTAATTAGCACCATTTTACAAATGGAGGAGCTGGGCCTCAGATAGTCTAAGAAACTTGTCCGAAATTGCAGAGTTAACTAGGAGCTGGACAGGCCTGAGTCTGGTCTACCGACTCCCGTCACAGCACACCTTCCTGCTGAGATGGGCAGCACAGCACCGCCTGCAGCATGCTCAGTGTGCACTTGATGCGTGGTCAATGCCGGCCTCCTTCAGGGAATTGGGTCTCCTTGTCTCAGGCTAGTGTTTGTGAAATAAACGTGAATGCTTTGCAGAGAAGGAAATCATGAAACAATTGAGAGATGAGTTGCCTCATAGTCTTTCATAATGAGGCAGGTAAGTAAAAAGATAATAAAATAGTTCCAACTGCTTCAATTTTAGAGGAGATCCTATTTCAATCGTTTAATGTTATTCCCAGCTTATTAAAGCATGACTTGTACATATTACTAATCACATAACTGAAGCACAGATTGGGTGTCTTTTCTCTGTGTAAAAAATCTAAAATTTATAAACTTAAAAACTGAGTTTTCTAGAAATAATGCAGCTCTGTAAGAGACCAGTTTTTGGTGAAAATACGGGTTTCCAAAGACCAGTTATAGTTGTAACCTCTGTTCTTCTGCTTGTATGGAGCCCTCAATACTTTCTTTCCTAAAATATGAAGAAGGTAAAAAGAGGGAACATTGCTTCCCTTCTATAGAGAAAGGCTACTTAACCTTTTTTCCTCCTTTTAAGATGAAATCAAAATTCTAGAATTTAGATAAACTAGAGCTAAAGAATAATCATTACTTTTTTTTGGTCTGGATACTATTTATTTTTATTTACTTTTGTCTGGAGTAATAAGCAATTGGAGATTGGGCCAGGAAAGCCCTAGTATGGGAAAGAGAAAACAAACTCTTAGCTCTCCGCTGCCATCTGCAGGTAATACTGTGAAATGCAATTGCCAACCTACTTTTTTCTCCGTTTCGGCTCAGGTCAGGATCTCCTGGTTGTTAGATCAGTCCCACAGGCTCTGTGGGGCTCAGTGAGGAGTCTGGTTTCTCTCTGCCCACCCCCACTCCGGAAATAAATAAATCTTTGAAACAAAACAACAAAAAGGCAGTTACATTTGGACTAGATGCACATGAAAGAAGTTGGTAATAAAGTTATATGTAGATTTGAGAGTCTTTTAAAAGATTTTTATTTATTTATGAGAGAGAGCTCATGTGCCAAGAGCAAGAATGAGCATGGAAAGTGGGAGATGGAGAAGCAGATTCCTTGCTGAGCAGGGAGCTGGGTGGTTGGATCCCAGAACCCTGAGATCATAACCTGAACTAAAGGCAGACACTTAATGACTGAGCCACCCAGGTGCCCTATGGATCTGAGTTTTACAAAATTATTTGGATTAAAAACCTGATGGTCTCCAAGCTTTACTAAGAGCTTGGTTTGGAAAAAGATCAATCGAGATCTTTTACTATTAGAAAGACTATAAACAGGGGTGCCTGGGTGGCTCAGTGGTTGAGCGCCTGCCTTTTGCTCAGGGGGTGATCCTGGGGTCCTGGTACTGAGTCCTGCATTGGGGTCCCCGCAGGGAGTCTGCTCCTTCGTCTGCCTGTGTCTCTGCCTCTCTCTCTGCATCTCACGAATAAATAAATAAAACCTTAAAAAAAAAAAAAAAGGAAAGACTATAAACAGAATACCTGAGAGGCTAAGAAGCTTGGTATTAGCAAAACCAGAGTTCTTTTTCCAATAACACAAACAGCAAATAAAATGGGGTATTGGTGCTATTAGTGGTGACTTTTATCTCAAGTACAGAGGATAGCAAGTAACACCCAGGATAATGTAAGATCACTTACACTTGCAAAGTAAGATGCCGAATGGGATTTTTCTCATTTGTCCCTGAAACTCAGCTAAGGCCCGAACCTTAAGACAAATGGTACTATGTCCTGTGCCCAGCCTATTTCCTCAGCCCACTTTTACTTCAATTGTTGCTACAGCAACCAGCTGTACTCGGCAGTTCTTGCTCCCCACTTTGGGCTTCCTGAAGGGAGTGTAGTATTTACACAGGAAGCCTGAGACTGTAAGACTAACATCCTACAGGTGAGCCACTGACTAATGGAGCACCGGGGCTGGTCGATAAGTGCTCCCTCTTCAGTCCTTCGACAAGACAATTCTGTGATGTATCTTACAAGGCTCTTCAGGAGGTTCTGGCAAAAACGAGCCTCAGCTGCCCAGTGGTGACCAGCTTAAATGCAGGCACTTGGTATTAGCTACTTTCTTCTGTTTCAATTCCCCATTCCCTGGAACCACATCTCAAAATGTCTCAGGCTGATTTCTGAAAGGAATCCAGCTAGGACACTGACACTGATACTGGCCCTAGAGACTAGACATACAGAACAAGATTCTGGAAAAAGGGTAATGAGGTCTATAGTTGCTGATCGGTACAGATGGCGTTAAGCAATGGCCCACAGAGCAGTTGTGGCATAGGAAAAACATCCTATCGGAACTGCAAAGGTTGTAGAATTGGTGGTCTTCTCTTAACTGTTTCAAAGGCTTTGAAAAAGCAGCTGGTAACTTTCATAATGTTCTCAGTGTCATTACGGTGAGAAGGGGCAAGTGGGAGCCCCTGAAATTCTATCCCCTATCCCAGAGTCAAGATGATAAATGGAAGCAATATTGCACACCAAGGGAAAATGCAGAGATAGTCACCAAAATTACAGTGGGCAGGAATGACAGTCTCCACTACATTTTCATCCAATTAATTCGTGGGGCTCCTACAATGAGATGGACCACGATGGCCAACAGTGGACTACTGTGAATTTAACTGAAGTGGTAGCTTTAATCTCAGCTGTTGGGTAAGATGCAGATCTTTTATTGGAACAGATCAAGACATCCTCTGGCATTTGATAATATGGCTATTGATCTGGCCCGTGTGTTCTTTCCAATTCACATTAGTGAGGAGGATCAAAAGTAGTTGGCTTTTATGATGGGAAGGACAGAAGTTTCTATTTCATGTCCTGAGGCTATTAACTTTTCTCTTCCGTCAGAGTCCTAAAGGACCTTCCTATCCACAGAACATATTAGTTTAGTAAACTGACGACATCGTTCAAACAGAACTTGGTGGGCAGGAGATGGCAAGTATTCTGGACACCCTAGGAAGTCAAATGAAAATCCGTGAAAATCCTGGGGCTCTCACATTAGAAGAGTTTTAATCAGTCCAATGGCCTGAGACTTTCTGAGATCTCTCCTCCAAGGTGAAGAACAAGTTGTTGTACCTTGCATTCCCTAGCACTAGGAAGGACTTTACCTGTATCTGGAAGTTTTGCTTTGACCCATTAATGGAGTAACCTAAAATGCTTTGAATGGAATCTGGAGCAAAAGAAGTCTCCGTAGCAGGTCTAGGCTGTGGTGCAAGCTGTCCTGCTGCTCAAACCATGTGACCCAGCCTATCTGATAAAGCCTGAGGTCTCTATGGTAGACAAAGATGCTGTGTGATATCTCTGGCAAAGCCAGGAAAAGAATTGCAATGCAGGTCCTTAGGGTTCTGAAACTAGGCTATGCTTTTCCACGGCAGGAAATCACTTGCTGTTTGAGCAGCAGCTCATGTGCTAGCAGCTCTATTACAGAATGAGGACCTGCCCATGGAACATCATGTGATTAATGTAATCAGAGCTGTCCAAAATGAACAGGGTCAAGCCTACTAAGTCACGAGGTTGGGCAGGTACAATGGCAATCATTTATATGATGGAAATGGTCTATGTGGAGTTAGGCCTGAACAAGACCAAAAGGCCTAAGTAAATCACATAAAAAGATGTCCCCAACTGTCCCAGTACACTGATATTACACCTTCAAGCCTTCAGTTGTTGGTGGTGAGTTCTTGATAACCAACTGATAGAGGAGAAAAACTTCCCCTGGGTTCCTGGGTAGATTAGCTTCATCTGTTGTTATAAGCACTACTACAGACTCCCTACTGCAATGCAGTGCCATTTAGGGATAATCTTGAAGGAGAAGGGTACAGGGAAACAATTCCAGCAGGCAGAGCTACAGGCAGTTGTCCAATTTATACAGGAGAAAGGGCAGGAAATACAGATATATACAGGCTCCTGAGAAGTAGTGAATAGCTTGGCTAATTGCTCAGGGCTTGGAAGGAGCAAGATTAAAACAAGGCTGAGAATTTTGGAAAGCAGCATATAAATGGACCTATGGAGTGTGCACAACGCGAGAGGATCTTTGTCTCCTGTTATCAAGAATACAAAGGTACTAGTACCTTGGAAGCATCAGGTAAAAACAATGATTTATCCTGTGCATATCAACAAGTCTCTCTCCTAAACCATCACAGCGCTAATGGAAGAGGCCCACAGAGTGCGGCTGTAGCACGGGTATGAAGGGTATGTGCAGGTCCACCAGCAGAGCCCTCTTTTACCGAGACTGACTTAACCACTGCCACTGATGAATGCCCAACCTGTCAGCAGCTAGAAATCTGGCCAGATAGTCCCATTCTCTGGGCAGACTTGGCAGCTAATTGATTACATCAGACCCTATTTCTAAGAGTGGGCAGTGGTTCACACCTGCTGCAATGGACACCTCCACTGGACGTTGAATTTCCTGGTCTATCTTCAGGGCCCCTGCCAGCACCATCCTCTAAGGGCTTGTATAGTGCCTGCTCTACTTGCATGGGATCCTAAACAAGTGGGTCAGACTTCAGAACCCACTTTATAGCAAAGGAGTTACAGCAATGGAAAGATAATCACTTGATCCATGGGTTCCTCCATATTCCCCATTATCCAGAAGTAGACACCTTAACTGAATGACGTAATTGTTTATTAAAGATTTAGCTACTGCAGCAGCTCAGTTAAAATTCTGCAGTGTTGGAACACTGTCCTTCAGAATGTGGTCTTGTGAAATAACCTATATATGGTGCTATGTCCTCAACAGCTATCATACTTGGTCCTAGGAATCAAGGGGTGGAAGTAGAACTGATCCCTCTCATCATCACTCCCAGATGTGGTGCTTCCCAGTTACAACCTGCTCTGTAGCCACCAAGGCTCAAAAAAGGCAAACTAGGAGGTCAGACCCCTCAAGGATGAAGGTGGAGCAGGCAACTCAGACTCTGAAGTGCTGGCCAAGGGTGAAGGAACGCTATCACAGTAGTGGAGGAGTAAGATGCTCATCATTTAGGGATTTGTGTAGCAGCAGACACTGTAGCTTGTTGCTCTGTATCTGCTTGTTGCAGAGTTGGTAGCTGGCCACTACCTAGAAGCCTCTGTGACAGACGGGATTTAAAGGAGTCTATGAGCACATCTCCACAGTACAGAGTGTACACAATCAAACAGCATTTGTATCCTCCTCCTCCTCCTCCTCACATTCCCTAACCCTACCCTTTGATTAGTTGTACTACAAATCAATCTTTCTGCTCCAGGGCTTCTTGAATGCTTTATGAATATACAACCTACAAAAATACTAGGGTGCATATATCCTACAGGGAACCTGGACCAACAGATGAACTGTTTCTTCTCTGCCTGTGAGGATGCTCTATGTGACTCCTCAGAGGCCTAGCTGCCAAACCAACAAATCGCCCTGGAACTTACTTTTCCTCATTTTCCCAGTCCCTTATGTCCCCCAAATAAAGAATCTACATAAAAGCCTCATCTCATGTTCTACTTTCTGGGGGAAACGTAGACTAAGACCCCCGTATTTTTTTTTTTTAAAGATTCGTTTATATGAGAGGCAGAGACACAGGCAGAGGGAGAAGCAGGCTCCTCACAGGGAGCCCGATGTGAGACTCGATCCCGGATCCTGGGATCACAACCTGAGCCAAAGGCAGGCGCCCAACAGCTGAGCCACCCAGGTGTCCCATTATTATTATTTTTTTAGATTTATTTAAGAGAGAGAGAGAGAGAACACACACAAGGGGGGTAGACAGGGGCAGAGGGAGAGGGAGAAGCTGACCTGCTGAGCAGAGAGCCTGATGTGAGCCTTGATCCCAGGACCCGAAGATCATGACCTGAGCCGAAGGCAGACAGACACTTAACCTACTCAGTCACCCAGGAGCCCCAAGACACCCATATTTCTAGTTCAATGAGTTATGAGCAAGTGGCACCAGCCACTAGCTCAGGGTGAGACAAACCTATTTTGGGTGGTGGAAGAGGAGGAGGAAAATGTCTTTCAATTACAGCTTTCCTGCAAGACTTACTCATGAGCATCTGATCAGAGAATGAACCATTCATGCCCACAGTAGCCATCTCCAATTCAGCAGAAAAGGACTCAGAAATAAAACTGTTGGTGTGGGGCCTATAGTTTGCCTGGAAAGAAACTGTTCTCTCTTCTCTCCAAGCTTTCCTTCCCTTAGGGACTTTCAAGAGGAGAGAGAGCCAACATGGCACTGAGCCCACATGAATGTCTGGTTCCTCTAGTACAAAGAGCAGAGGTGAGATTGAGGGCATAGTCTTGCTGGGGTGGCTGCACCCGGGTGGGCAAACAACAGCACGTACTGAAGGGTACATGGTATGCTACTTGCTAGAGGACATCCAAAAGACATGGCTCATCTTGCAATAAACTATCATCACTACCTTGAGGAGTTTGACAGGAATGGATCCCTCATTAGCAGGATTTGGTGGAGCCATTACTCATTCTCGCTGATCCCATAGAGGATGAGATAGAACAGAAGTTACAAACCAACACCGAAAGGATTGTAATCTCATCCAGTAAGGTAAAGAGACTCTTTCCTATTTCTCCTTTCACCCTTGGAGGAATCTGGGTCTCAAAAAGGTGGGAAGGAGATGCATGCAATAAACAGAATACAAATCTCTTCTACAAATTTCTAGGTTTGCAGACAGATACAATCTGGAGACAGATATGCCTCCACTTCATGAGGGCGAAGACTATATTTTGTTCTCTGAGTGTCTAGCACACAGAAGGAGCTCAGTAATACAAGAATGAATGAATGAAGACCAAATATGCTGAGGAGTGGATAAAAAGAGCTATGAATCAAATTTGAGATTAAAATTTTATCATAAATACAGAAAACAGAAATGGTTATACAATTTGTACAAGGTCACACTAATAGTTACACACGTGGGTTGAGTCCAAAACTTTGCAACTTCTAAACAATCTTTACTGGCCCTAGCATAATTTCATTTGGTTAATGGTTTATTTTATATTAGTTAACAAAGCAAATAGAGGGAGATGTTAAAAGAAATAGAAGTAGTATTCTCAGAAAGGTAATAGAGGGAAGTACATTAATGAAAATAAAGACTATTATGGGAAAACAAAAAATTAGAGATCTTGGAAATAAAATTGTCAAAATTTTATTTATTACCAAAATAGAAATGTAAATAGGCTAACTAGCAGAATAGACACTAATGAGGAATTAGCAAGCTAGAAAATGAAGTTGGGGAATAGCATACAAGATTAAAGAGATGGAAAGAAAAAAAGAGTTAGTAAACCTAAAATAATTCCAGATTTTCTGGATTCTTCCTGAGTTCTAAAAGCTACAACCAGAGTAAGAGGATGAAAATAATCTGAAAACAAAAAATTTTACAAGGCATTTCTAAAAACAAATGTATGTAATTCTTTGCAATTAGAAGGTCCAAAATATGCCAAACAGGATTAACAAAAAAATTAATGAAAAATATTAAATAAATGATCCTATCAAAAGATAAAAACAAGAGACAAAAAAAAAAAAAAACCAACCCAAACCCTACAAGCTGTGATGAAATACACATAAAATTTACAATTTTAACTATTTTTGAATATTTTATTTATTTGAGAGTGAGCGAGAGAACATGAGTGGGGGGAGGTACAGAACAAGGAGGAGATGCAGACTCCCTGCTGAGCAGGTACTCCCTCCCCCATCATGACCTGAGCCTAAGGCAGATGCTTAACCAAATAGGCCTGCCAGGCACCCCCCACTTTAACCATTTTGAAGGGTAAAGTACAGTAAGTAGGGCTCAGAAGGATTAAGTGCACTCACACCATTGTGCAACCATCACTACCACCATCTTCCTTCCCAAACAGAAACCCTATACACATTACTGTGCCTCTGGTAACCACTATTCTGTTCTGCTTCTATGAATTGGACTATTCTAGGTACTTCATATAAACAAACTCATACAACACTTGTCCTTTTGTGTCTGGTTTATTTTGTTTAACATAATGTTTTCAGGGTTCATCTGTGTTGTAGCATGTAATCAATTCCTCTTTAAAGTTGAATATTCCATTGGATGTATGTATCACATCTTGTTTATCCATGAGGAAGTTTCTTTCTATTCCTAGTTTGTTGGCTATTTTTTTTTTAATCACAAAAGAGTGCTGGATTTTGTCTTATGTTTTTTTCTGCATCAATTGAAACGATCATGAAGTTTTCTCGTCCTGAATTCTGTTAATGTAGGGTTATTACATTGGTTTTCATTTATTGAACCATCCTTGCATCCTGGGAATCAATCTCAGTTGGTCTCAGTGTATAATCCTATTATCATGCTGAATCCACTTTGCAAGTATCTTCTGGAAGACTTCTGCATCAAAACTTATAAGGGAATAAGGGATATTGGTCTATAGTTTTCCTGTAGTATCTTTGGCTTTGGTATCAGGGTATTGTTGGCCTCTTCAATTTTTTGGAAGAATCTGAGAAGGACTGGTGTTAATTCTACTTTAAATGTTGGGTAGAATTCACCAATGAAGTCATCTGGTCCATGGCTTTTCTTTTTTGGGAGGTGTTTTGATTACTTATTCAATCTCTTTAATAGTTATAGGTCTATTCAGATTGTCTCCATGATTCAGTCTTGGTAGGTTTCTAGGAATCTGTCCTCCTCATCTAGGTCATACAATCTGTTAGCATAAAATTGTTCACAGTTCTCTCTCATAACCCTTTTTATTTCTGCAAATTGGTAGTGATGTCTTTATTTTCATTTCATTTTCATTTATTTCATTTCATTTCTTTAGGTCAATTTACCTAAAGATTTGTTGGTTTTATCTTTTCAAAGAACCATATTTTAGTTTCATTGATTTTTCTCTATTGTTGTTCTATTCCCTTTTTAATTTAATGCCCATCAAATCTTTACTTTTTCCCTCCTCCTGCTAGCTTTGAGTTTAGCTTGTTCATCTTTTTCTAGTTCCTTAAAGTGTGAAAATAGGTTGCTCATTTGAGATCTTTTTTTTGAGAGAGAGAAAGAGAGTGCATGCACGCAAGCAGGGGTTTGGGGGAAAGGGAGAGAGAGAAAGTTAAGCAGGCTCCAAGTCCAGAGTAGAACCCAGTGTGGGTCTTGATCTCACAACCCTCATGACTGAGCCAAAATCAAGAGTTGGACACTTAACCAACTGAGCCATTCAAGTGCCCCAAGATCTTTCTTCCTTTTTAATATAAGAGTTTAGAGCTATAAATTTCCCTCTTAGCACTGCTTTTGCCGCATCCCACTAGTTTGGTATGTTTTGTTATGTCTTCATTTCCATTTGTCTTAAAGTATTTTCTGATTTTCTTTGTGATTTTTTTTCTTTGACCCACTGGTTGTCCAATACTGTGTTGTTTAATTTCTACATAGTTGTGAATTTTTCACATACATTATTATACATAATATAGTAGTAAGGTAATCTGATACGAGATAGTGCTAAAATTTTCCTTCTATTATTTCTAGTTTCATTCCATTGTGATTACAAAAATATTTTATTTTTGTAATCACAATGCAATTTTGTAATTTCAATCTTTTCCAATTGATTAAGGCTTTATATGGTCTATCTTGGAGAATGTTCTACATGCACTTGAGAAAAATGTATATTCTGCTCGTTTTGGATAGTGTTCTATAGATGTCAGGTCCAATTGGTTTACGGTGGTGTTCAAGTCTTCTATTCCCTTATTAACTTTCTGTCCGGTTGTCTATCACAGCAGTGGCAAAAATTTAAAACATTAAAAACATTCAGGGTTGAGAAGAATGCAGAGATATGTTTTCATAAACTGATGAAGACGTATAAATTTGTCAAACTACTGGAAGGCAAGTGAACAATATTATCAAAATTGAAACTTGTAACCCAGCATTTCTACCTCGATATCTGTATTAGAGACACAACAATGGTTCCTCTGTATACAAGAAGACACACTGTGGCATTATTTTTAAATTTTTTTTAAAGATTTTATTTTTTATTTATTTAACAGAGAGCGCAAGCACAAGCAGGGAGAGCAGTAGAGGGAGAGAGAGATGCACGCTCCTCGCGGAGAAGGGAGCCTCCTGTGTGGCTTGATCCCAGCACACTGGGATCACGACCTGAGCTGAAGGTAGGTGCTTAACTGACTGAGCCACCCAAGCACCTCTGCAGCATTATTTTTAAAGTGAAAAAAATGGAAAAGATATTAAAGGGCCATTCTTTAAGGACTGGTTAAATAAATTATGGTACTTTATACTATGGAACAGGAATATGGCAACCAAAGAATAAGGTAGCTTTATATGGTATTGATAAGACATAAAGAGAAAAAAGCAAGCTATAACACATGTATAGTAAGATCATATATAGGTAACCATTATATACATTGCGTGAAAGTACTTAAATAAACAGAAAGGAACCTGGAACACATCAAATAGTAACTGGCTACTTCACAGGATGAAGGTGATACAAGGAAACTTAAAAAAAAATATTTAATTTTGAACAAGGACAATACATTCTTGTATTACTTTTATAACTGAAAAGTAGATACAAGCATTTAAATGCACATAGTCTAGGAATGATTCACAGAGGTCTAGGAATGATTAAGCATAAGGATAAATAACTCTGGATACTTCAGTGGCTTCTTAGAGCATTATCAGGAGTAATTGTTTTATGTTTAACTTTTATGTTTTTGGCTAAGAAGAACCATTGCCTTGTATCTATCCTCTGTTCCTCTTAACTTTCATTACTTGTGCCAGCAGTTGGCTTCATTTTCTGGACCTGTGTCCCACAGAAATAATATTTTATTATATTATCTTACAGGGCAACCAGCAGAGACCATAAGTTACATCAAAATGGAAGAAGGGGGAGCAGTAAGTTAGCCTTATTCATAAGATAAGCCACTAGGGGCTCCTGGGTGACACAGTGGGTTAAGCCTCCAACTCTTAGTTTCAGCTCAGGTCTTGATCTCTGGGTTGGTGAGAACCAGCCCTGCATCAGGCTCTCTGCTCAGTACAGAGACTGTGTGAAGACTCTTTCTCCCTCTGCCCCTCCCCCTGCTCTCTCTAAATAAATCTTTAAAAAATATAATAAGCCACTAGTTTTAGCATGGCAGCGAGCTTCAAATTATTCAAATCTGTGCCTCAGAAAAATCACCAATTACCTGTCATGGTTCTAAGAGGTGGGTTTCTCAAAAGTGAGATTTTATTAAGCCAGGAACTGACAAAAGAGTATTATAATTCTAAACAATCACAAATGTTTTTAAAATCATTTATTAGGAATAATATATATAACTCATTATGTTTAATCTAAAAGTTACAGTATACAAATACTCAAAGTATAACCCTTTAATATACTATTTAACTAATCAGAAAGTGAAATCCCTAAATCTGAACATTCTGAAAAAGAATGAACTATTTATATATATATATAATCATTTCCTTTGAAGAGTTCTGGTTTGTTTTTTGTTCATGACTATCAGAGCTAAAAAACTTTAGCCATAAAAATATGACTCAGTATTACTCATCCTGGTATTATTTGTAAAAAGTCACTTTGGACTCTTTACTATCAGAAGAAAAGGGCAAGGTTATGGTTGCTAACAACACAGCTGAGAAACACCTTTGAAAAACAAATACTTTGTTCCTTTTAAAATGAATAATTTTATATGTAATATAATGGTGAGGCAACCTGATAAAACAGAGTGCTAAAATTTAGAGACAAATTTGATTAAGCAACCACAACTTCGCAACAAAATAGCCAAAGATCCCCTACATGACAAATTCTTAACATCAGTATTACATTCCTAATGTAAGATATCCAAAATCAAAACATGTAACAATGCTCATATTACATGTTTACCTAAGTCCAAAGTCTTATTGGATTCATTTAACCTATATTATCTGTTCATTCATTAAATATTTACTGAGCACCTATTATGTGTCAGGCCATGGGGCTAGGTGACTGAAGTAGAGGTAAATGAAGCAATGGCTGGAAGCAGCAGTCCTCAAAAGACCATACAAAGTGATTAGTATATTACATAATCACTGTTGTATTTAGATGAAAGGCCACGCAAAACCAAAACAGGGCTGGGAGAGTTGGCAGTGTATCTGTTTCACGGTGTGTTTTGGGGGAGAAGGACAACCTTAAGAATGTCACATTCTAACTTAATGGTTTTCTAACCCTGGCTATACTTAAGAATCACCACAACAACTTTAACAACAAAAACAAAACCCAAGGGACACCTGGGTGGCTCAGCGGTTGAATGCTTGCCTTTGGCTCAGGGCGTGATCCCGGATTCCCAGGTTCAAGTCCCACATCAGGCTCCTTGCATGCAGCCTGCTTCTCCCTCTGCCTGTATCTCTGCCTCTCTCTCTCTCCGTGTCTCTCATGAATAAATAAATAAAAATCTTAAAAGAAACCAACAACCAGATGTTCCTAGGTCCCAAGGGCACCCATCCTTATTCCGCCATCTCCTCACATTTACACAGTCCGGGATAGGACCTAGCCATACATTTCCTCCTCTAAAAACCCTCAGGTGACTCTGACCTGCAGTCAGAGTTGAGTTGTTATTTTCAAGCTATAAATATAGCTTAATGCTACTGTGATCATCAGAACTTCAATGCTGACCTCCTTCCTCCTCATGAAATCCTAATTTGTTCCTTCTCTATTCAATTTTCCCTACCTAGAGGGCTAATGGGAAAAGTAACCAGCCCAGGTTCGTGGGGGTGGGATACAGCAGAGGTGTAAGACTCTGGGAAGGGTTCCTGGATATAATGCCTGAGTGGGGATAGGGAGGCATTCTTCAGGCAAAGAAAATAAGGATGTAGAAGGGAAAGGAAACAGGGAGTATGATAAGAAGAGAGATTTTGAAGAGATGCTGCAGGAAGCTCATACAATGGGGATTACCTGTTAAGTAATATCTGGGTTTTATCTTTAAAGCAATGAGTAGCTACTGAAACAATTTAAGCAAGGTACCGAACAGACCAAAGAGGAGCACCTGGGTGGCTCAGTTGGTCAGGCTTCCCGACTCCTGTTTTCAGCTCCGGTCATGAGAATGAGCACATGTTGGGCTCCACCCTGGGCATGGAGGAGTCCTCTTGAGATTCTCTCTGATTCTCTCTCCCTTCCTCTGCCCCTCCCCAACTTGCATGCACGCGCATGCTCACTTTCTAGCTCGCTCTCTCTTAAAAAAACAAAAAACAAAACAAAAAAAACAGACCCAAGAAAATCAATACAGCATCATAAAGAGGCTATAGGCAGGGAGGCCAGTTACAAGGCTGTATCTCTAGAAGCAACTGGATAAAGGGTCTGAAAATCAGGACTGTGATCTAGCTTAGAGATTCAGATTAGGGAGTCATCAATTACAGACAGCTGAATCTGGCGAGTGAATGAACTCTCCAAAGAAAGATAATTAAGTAAGAAGAAAAAAATTGATGAAGATGAAACATTAGGAATGCTTTTTTCATTTCCACAGCCATCAGTCTCATTCCAGGCTTCCAGACTCTGTACCAGGCCCTCACTAACCAGTACTTTCTACAGAGATGGAAGGACTGTAACCACAGAAAATCAGTTCAAGAATCCAGAATGTCCTTTCTGCTCATTTTCATAGATTGATAAACTCTTCAGCCTCCAAACTGAGTGGCCAATTAGGCCTCTGTACTACTTCATTTCTTAGTTCTTCCTCATATATTTGACTCTTTCCAAATAATATGTTTATTATTCCTTACACTTAACTCATTTTAATTCTTGACATGCTCCAATCCAATGACAATGCTCCAATCCAATGACTATCTCCATTGTACACGCCCCCAACTGGGGTGTCTGGTTTTTCTCCAATCCAATGATAATCTCCATTGTAGACGCCCCCAACTGGGGTGTCTGATTTTTCCCAGTTCATATTCACTTTCATAAAAACTCAACTCCAAATCAAAACCTCCCCAAATCTTCTATTTCTCCCTCCAATTCCTCTTTTTAAGAACACTATCATACTTCTGTAATCTATGCAGGCATGATTTTGTCCTGGTTGGAAACTAAGTATAGGACCTGGAACACTATGGGTGCTCCATAAAATATTTGTGGAATCAAAAAAAAAAAAAAAAAAAAGAAAGAAAGAAAGAAAGAAAAGAAAAAAGAAAGAATTTAGAGCTGACCCTAGTGAAGTTTTGAGTATACAAAGATGATATTCAATAAATTATTATTTCAAATTCATTCTTTTCTTATCACAGTTGTATATGATTACTTAGGTTTAGAAGAAATGGAGATTATATCATGGCATGCAAGTGAGTCTGGTTAATGTCACCAAATTTTTATAAGGATTTCTTTCTTGAAGATAACTCCACAATTTGAAGAAGCTAGTAACAGTACATGCAAATGTATAATCATTGCCCCAAACTTGATAAATTTTCAAAGACAATAAAAAGCTTATCTTTTGGCTAGTTGATGAATATTGGTATCAGTTCATAACATATGACCCTAAGAATTATAGCAATTTAAATAACTCCTGTAAATTCAATGTCAATAATATGTGATCAAATTATATTAGGTTCAGAAGAACGCTAAATTTGCCTTTCACCATTGGGAATAAGATACAGAAGGCATAATTCTGGCTTAAGGTGGTGGCAGAGACATAGTTTTACAATTTTTCCAAATCCTTCAGAACAAGGACAGCTAGGCCAAAACCCAAAGGTTATTATGAATAGATATGTAACAAGGTACATATCTCCATTAACTCCAAAATACAAGTTAATATGGATAAACTACCAACAACTAACTATAAGATTTATATGGTATCAGAAGAGAAAGCAGAGAAAAATAAAATATCTGCCAGGTCTGAGTAGAGAGGAATCCTGAAACCATGACAGCTACTGGCTGCAGCTTCAGAGAGCACAGTAATTGAAACCGGGAAGGGTTTTATCTCCTCAAGTGTAGCAGTAAAGGGTTCAAGGCTGGAACACATGAGCTTAGAAACTTTCAAAGCTCCCTTCCGGGACAAAGCCCTACACTGTGGCGCAAGTTCTGGGAATAGATTCAAGTCAAGAGGAATAGAAGTGACAGATACACAGGAAAGAGTTCTGAATAAAGTTGAGGAGGGAAACAGGTCCTGGAGAGCTCAAAGTCTATCTATATCTACCATTTGTTAAAGTCAACAGAAGAGGAAGCTTTAGAGTCATGAAGCTAGAAAAGCTCTACTGACGCACTCCTCCTTTCTAAGGCCATTTTCCTGTGGTAATGACCAATAGAAAAGAATCACAGTCACATCTCTATGAAATTTTCATGAAGAAAAAAGGTATAAGGGAAAAAATAATATCCCGACAAAAAAGAAAAGCCTGGTAGAAAAACATGCTCATAAAAAACTGTAATATTCCAATATTAGCTATTAAAGAGTATAAATCAGAATTAGAAAAGTGGTAATATTAACAATTAGCAATAGAGGAAAATCAAAACTTGAAATCAGACATAAAGGGTGTCCCCACGTCCTCTCAGTGGATGATTTCATCTTCTAGGATGTGCATCTTCTCTGACTCACTGTTATTGATCAGGTTTTGTGACTCTGTAAGGGCAAATATTAAACTGCAGAAAGCTGAAAACAGTGCAAATACATTTTGCAGGTAGAGCTACAGATGAGGACATTAATCTGTTTTCCATCTAATTCAGCAATCTTATTCCATCATTCTTTCTTTTATTAAAAAATATTTTAATTAGTTTAGAGAGAGACAGAGAGCATGAGTGGAGGGGCAGAGGGAGAAAGAGAAGCAAACTCCAGGCTGAGCGCAGAGCCCCTCGTGGGGCTCCATCCCAGGGCCCTGAGATCACAACTCCAGCCAGAAGAAGTCAGACACCCAACAGACTGAGCCACCCAGGCCCCCCTTCACCATTCTTTCCTTCTTTCAGTAATTAGAATACTTCAGTGTTTCCTATAGTCGTTTGATTAGCTTTACCATTCTGTTGGTTCACTCATTATTATGTTAATTAAGTCTTTGACAGGTCTTCACTCTTTAAAGTTAAAAAAAAAAAAAAAAAAAGGCAGCTAGAGCAACTAACCTAGCAAAACAGGAAACTCAATCTACAACAAAATGAAGACACAGTATTTCCCCCCAAACCTTTTCTTGGCCAGGCAGTGACAAATAGGACAGCTAGGAGACCTACAGGGTTATCAAAGGGAAGGCAACTGGGCTTCTCTGAGAGCACTGAGGACAGGGAACCCCTCACGAGCATGCTAGTCTGCGGACAGTAGTCTAACCTGGGAAGGACCCCAAGATCAAATTCTTGGGCTGAGCAAAGATCCTGCAGTGCTATAAAGGTTAAGCAGTCTGCGGCACTTAAACTCTTGAAGATAACACTACTTTGAAAAAAATACTAGGAGTAGATCCAAATTGAGTGGAACAGAGCAACAGAAGCAAAGAAAGAAAAAAAAAAAAGCCCAGATAAAAAAGAGCAGAAAAGAAAAAGATCTCAGAAAGCCTGAGGCTGTACTGTTAAAAACCACTTTGTGCAGACAACAGAAGAGGGAGCTCTGGAGCAATGAAGGTGAAGACAGGGTAAAAGGGCTCACTCCTCTCACCTTTAAGACAGGAAAACTTATTCCACTTCAAAAAAAAAAAAAAAAGAGCAACAGAAAAGAATCATGAATCCTATTTATTTATTTAAAATTTTATTTATTTATTCATGAGAGACAGAGAGAGAGAGAGAGATAGAGAGAGAGAGGCAGAGACACAGGCAGAAGGAGAAGCAAGTTTCCTATGGGGAGCCTGATGCAGGACTCAATCCCAGGACCCTAGGATCACTTCCTGAGCCGAAGGCAGACGCTCAACTGCTGAGCCACTCAGGCGTCCCCATGAATCCCTTTTAAAAGTATTATAAAGATGCAGAAAATGTGAAGTAGAATAATATCTCTATAACATAAATTAAAAAAATTATAGAAGCTATGGAAGAACACAAAACTCAGAAATTAGATGGGCAGAGAAAGCAAGATTTGTAATGAGGTGACAGACTCAAAAACAATTAAAAATAGAAGAAAAATTATTTCAGAATAAAGAAAATCTATCTACTGCATTAAGAGAAAAAGAAGACAAAAGGGAAGACAAATTTAAAGACAGCCTGGGTGGTTCAGTCAGCAAAGCATCTGACTCTTGATCTCAGCTCAGGTCATGGTCATGAGGAGTTCAAGCCCCGCATGTTGCTCTCCATGATGGGCATGGAGCCTACTAAAAATAATAAAAATAAAAATAAAAAAGATATGAGCAGATAAAAAATATTTTTAGTGATAAATATAAAAGAAAAAAAATCCAATCCAAGTATAAAAGGCAGGGAGAGGACAGAAAACAATGGAATAGAAAAAAATGACAAAAACTATGAGGAAAAAAATGTTCCTAAAATAAAAGATGACTCAAAAATATGTATTTATAGTAACTTTTCAACAGTAGCATTTTATGCAGAAATTAATGGAGTAAAATATTTAATTATCAAGGAAAGAAAATGTGAGCCATGGATTTCATCCATTCAAACCCTTCAAGTACAGTGACTGCAAATCAACCAACATGAACATTCGGTAACTCACATAATACTGTCCTCATTAACAAACAAGTCCTCTGAATTTTACTCAAGTCTAGAGGAGGGGTCAGCAAACTCTCTATAAAAGGCCAAATAGTAAATATTTCAGTCTCTATAGGTCAGATGGTCTCTGTCACTGCTACTCAACCTCTGCCACTGTAGTGTTTTTAAAAGCAGCCGTTAACAATACATGTAAGTCAATGAGCAGGTCAGAAATGGTTTGTGGGCTACAGTTTGCTGACCCCTTTGCTAGGGAATGAATTTCAGAAAACCAAAAACCTAGAACTGGTACTCAACATTCAATATACACTTACCTGTGAAACTAAAGCCTAGATAATGGTTACCAGGGTACACAGCAGTCTGCAATGGCTAAATGCTCTGATCTTATGGACACAATTAAACTGTTCAAGAAATGGAAAATGGTGATGTTCATAAAAAGTAAAATAAGCACTTAATACTTTAAATGTATTAATTTAGAATGAAGAGATATTACTTTAGTTTGTTAACAGAGGAGGAGAGGAGGGAGAAGAGGTGTTAGTTGATTAAAATAATGCTCGTAGGAATGAACCAACTTACAAAGGCTAAAAAGAGCAAACTGAAGCAAAAAAAAATAACCAAGAGAACAAAAACATGAACATTCCTAAATATGGAAAGACATTACAAAGCAATAAACACACAAGCAAAACAAACAAGGAAAGAATAAAATAGAGCACATAATGAAGGACAGCGTGCTACTGTGTAGCCAATAAAGTGGGATATACAAATATACATGCAACTGCTTCTATTTTTAAAAAGTGAAAGAATAAAGCATAAAATTAAAAAAAAAAAAAGAAAAAAAGGATTCTGTATGGAAGAAAGAAGTAGGGTAGAAGGGCCAGGAATAGAAACAAGAATACTGTGGAACTTAACTTTGAAATTCCATACAATTTTGTCACATGATTATAAGAAAAAATAATTAAAAAGTAGTAGTTCTTAAAAATTGAAAATAAAAAGGAACAAGTGAGTTGTTGTTGTAATTACACATAGAAAAGCACTAGTTCAGGGGCGCCTGGGTGCCACAGTTGGTTAAGCATCCAACTCTTGGTTTCAGCTCAGGTCATGATCTTGGGGTCCTGAGATTGAGCCAACCCCACCCCTCCCCATCATGCTCAGCAAGGAGGCAAGGAGTCTGCTTGAGATTCTCTCTCTCTCCTCTGCCCCTCCCCTGTTCCTACTTGCAAGTGCTATCTTAACAAAAAAAATACTAGTTCAATAATTGAAAAACATAGTAAGCTGTAATACTCACTACAACTTATATGTAAAAAACAAAAAAAATCTGAAAAATGAAACATGTTTTCAGTAATTGTCTCATTTATAGTAATACAGTAGTGATTTGCAGTAATGTAGACTGTTGTCTTTGAACTGTGAGTAAATCAAATCAGTAATTATGTCAGTATCTCCAAGACCTAGATTTTTGGTGTGGCCGAGAAATCCAGATAGTAATATTGATGAGACTGAGTAAGAAACATTGTAGCCTCAAATCTGAAATATAAGTATAAACTTATAATTTATCTGAAAAAGTGATATATATTTCCTAGCTTTGTCCATTAAAAGGCACAGAAAAAGGATCAATACAGCAGCAGGGAGTGTTCTTAAAGTACAGGTTTAAGCCTCTACCATTTCCTAAGGAAACCAGGATTTTTATAAATGACGGAGTCCAGGTATGGAGCAGAAACAACAAAATGTACAAGTGGGCATGGAATAACTGGTCATCCTTGAAGAAAGGGAGGCCACTGAGCCTCTAGGTATAAGGGGGGGGGGTCAATGTCAAAGGATATAGGAAATCAATGCATTGCATTCCTTAAATTTACATTATATTAAATGTCAATTATACCTTAAAACTAGGGGAAAAAAGGACCTAGGAGCAAGCCATCCTGAAGCAGCGTCCAGTGGCCAAAGATAGGGTAATCTAAACATTGTAAGAGTAATAACCAGAATGGATCAGAACACCACAAATGTGCTAATATCTGCAAGTTCATAATTATATTAAAAAGAAAAAAATTAACTATTTTCAGAGAATTGTAATGAATAAAACTCATCACTTTTGAAAACCATAAAAGGAATCAAATCAAGCACCTGTCCTACCTTTAGTATAAGTAAGTACGTCATAGTAACCAAATGGTTGATGAAGGGAGTTCTATTTATTTATTTTTTTAAAGATTTTATTTACTTATTAGAGAGAGAGCAGGAAGTGGGGGGTGTGGGGCAGAGGGAGAACAGAGGGAAAAGCAGACTCCTTGCTGAGTAGGGAGCCCAATGTGGGTCTAGATCCCAGGACCCTGAGACTATGACATGAGCTGAAGGCAGACGTGTAACTGACTGAGCCATCTAGGTGCCCCAAGGGCAGTTTTCTTTTTACAGAAATATAATAAAGATGACTGATAAAGGCACTTTCACCATTTTGCAACCCTCAATGAACAAATAAATCTAGGCAATGATAATTAATTTTGACAACATCACAAAAAGACATGATGTACCTCCCAAGGAATTAGAGAGCCCAAACCATCTCTAGCTCTATCAGTTTATCAAGAATAAAGGGAAGAGAGGACAGAAGAAATGATACCATGGAGACACAACCATGAACATGCAGACTGTAAAAGGCTCTACACACGATTTCTTTTTCAACAACAAATCCTAAAAAAACCCAAAAAGCTAGAGAGAGAATCTGTGGATTAAAAGACACTGAAGAGACAACGTTTGGACTTTTATATGAATTCCAATTCAAACAGACAAAATGAACAAAACCAAAACAAAAAAGGTGTAAGACAAATCAAGGGAAGTATGAACACTTAATCTGACGATACAGATAAAATGATACAACTTAAAGGATTTTCTTCAAAATAATACAGGGGAGAGGAGGCAGGTTGATAGTTAAAATGAGAATGATCCAAATTGCAGAAGTTGGGATAAACCAAAGGAGGATTGTCTTTATGCAGAAGTTGGGATCAACCAGAGGATTGTCTTTAAGTAGATTTGACCATGGATTTTATTGTGGTGAATGATAAATACTGTCCTATTTCTGTATGTGATCTGATTTGAAGCATACCTAAAAATATTCAGAGCTGCCATTTTATCCTTTTTTCTCTTTGTAAGATTTTTAAGTGTAATTAAAATTGTTTTGCAAAAAGCCTAACACTTAAAACACAGAGTTCTTCCATAAACATATTATGTACATACACATGCCCCATCCCACCCCCCTCTGGCTAGCTGGATTTGGTAAAATGTTGATGGACAGACCTATAAAAATTTGCCATCATTTCACACGATGCCAGACATTTTTTAACTCACTTAACAAATGTATAACTTTTACATAACCATCTTTAAAAAAAGGTTCCTTAAAACCAAGATGGTTCTATAAAGTTGGCCAACTGACGAAAATGGTCTAAGAAATTCCAGAGACACTAGGTTTTGGGACTTAACAATTTTACATAGTATTCACTTAAAAATCCAGATTTCGATAGTCCTAAAGGTAGCCAAGGGCTAGAGCACAGTAGCAGCTGCCTCTTGCAGGAGGGCATGTTTCTCTTTTCCACCACAGCCCTTCCTTCCTCAAGGCATATACAGTAGGCCTGACCTCTTTACACATTTGAATGTGAGAGCACTAGCTAAAGCCTACATGGTTCTTAAGGAAGGCTCTCACCTCATTCTTTTTTTTTTTTTGTTTTCTCACCTCATTCTTAAGAACAACAGGAAAAAGAAAATACCTATAAGAGCCAGCATTATTCAGTTTTGCACTTACAATTTTTTAAAAATTAGCATTCATTATTATTATAGCTACAAAAAATAAAACACTATCTGCATTTTTAAAGTGCTTTTCTTTGACAGAGAAGGAAGGCTTACCTTTAGATCAAGGCTGTTAAGGCTCACAACATCATCATCCTTTGCTCTCCGCTTTCTTTTCTATGTGGAAAAAAAAAGATTTCATTCTTATATAGAAGGAATGCATGTTGCTTCATTAAACAAGGACTCCATAAAACCAGAAAAATCACTATAAAAAAAGTGAAGCTGTACTTAAAATTTTTTTAAAAGAGGTTATTTCTGAGGGATGCTCATAAATTATCTCTAGTATATTTACTACTTAGTCTCCCTGAGTGAATCATCTCATGCTACACCCTATTAAAAAAAACCTTACGGAAAGTTTTTCTAGAACACAACTCTGAGAAAAAGTAAATTATGTTTTAAACATAAAGGCAACTTTTTTTTTTTTTTTTTTTTTTTAAGGAACACATTATTTATCCTATGGAGGGGGGAAGGCCTTCACTAGGAAAAAAAAAATCCTTTTCTCGTGGCTCAAAGAAATTAAGACTTGTTGCCTGAAGCAGGATTTATTGGTTGGAAGACAACACACTCCTAGCTATCATTCTTCAGCCTCATTCAACTCTGCTGATGCCTGTAGTGGCGAAACTGTACAATCTTATTTCTGTCCTTTATCACTACTGAAGAAGAATCGTTAAGTAACATGTCATCCACTTACCCCTCAGAATAACTTTTCGGATTACCTGTGACACAGTCTAGCTCTTGTGAACTCTCAAAACTGACCAGCCAGGGTTCCCTTCCAGGACCTGACTCTATCCCAAGGAGAAACTGCTAGGAGTGGAGTCAAAATCGAGCAGGATAGGGACTATAGAGAAAAGGAAAGATGAAGTCCAGACGGAAGGGGGAGAACAGATGGAGCCTGGATCTCGCAGAAGTAAGGCATCATCAAAATGAGGAGAGGGAGCTCTGTGAAGTTAGCAAAGTTCTTTGTGAAGATCAAAGTTGATCTGAATCAAGCCTCTTTGCAAAGTTCAGAAAAACTAAATTCACATTAAAATGAACAGAAAATTCTCCAAGTCAAATCCTATACAAAGTAACTAAGGAAAAAACGGGAAAAAGGGAAGAGTAACATCCCTACAGGGAATGAAAGTACCTCAGAACAAAATGCTCAAAGAAGCAGGGAAAAGCTATGACATACTTTTCAAAATTTAGCTAAAAGACATTAAGAAAATTGTGTAAGATCTGAAAGAAAATATAAATCAGGATTGGAAAAAATGAAAAATGATGTGACAAGAAATCTTTATCGATCCTAAGTTCATATCCAGAAGATCTAGAAAAATATGAATAATATGATCCTAATTTAGAAAAACAAACTAAGCAAAGATCATGCATGTGTGTATTTTATTTGTAAAGCTGTGTGTGTGTGTGTAAATAATTATATGAGCAAAACATAAAGGACAGGTACAAGGGTTAGAGTGGAGGTTGGGGATGGAAGGATTGACGGAAGAGAGGAAAGGGGGAAAACTGTCAGAAAGAAGTGTACTGAGGGGAAAAGCTCATTTATGAGTGTACTTATGCATTTATATAAAATCATGTACATGTGTCTGCATATGTATAAAGACATTTAACATATTTTAAAACATTCTATTGTACTTTCTTTTAAGTATCTTAAGAATATTTTGCTTTTCCTATTTACACGTGCAGCCCATCTAGAACTTGTTTGTTGGTATATGGTATGAGCCACAGCTAACTAACTGTCCCACCGCTATTATCTCTGTTGCAAGCACTATTCCCCCTGATGCCTATGATGCCGTAAGTTCTCATATATATGTCAGTTTCTGGGTTCTCGATCTTATGGCATTGGCCTACTTACCTAGACTTTCATTCACACTGTGGTTCCATACTTAACTGTACCTGTGGGATAAGTCTAAACAGCTAATATAATAAGTCACATGTATCCCCGACTTGCACAATACTTTTACAGCTGTCGGGCCTTCACTTTTCTTCCTGAGCTGTAGAATTGAGATCTCTTATACTCTATCAGAACTGCATTGAATTTACAAATTAATACGGGGAGTACTGATATTTTCATGTTGCGTAACTCTCTTTCCATTTAATTTGGTGTCTATGTTCTTTATTAACGCTTTCCAATCTTTCCCATAAAAATCTCACAGATCTTCTCATAGATTTATTCTAGGTTTAAAAATTGTTATTTCAATAAAAGCTTTACAAGTTACATGTAATTGTTTATTGCCAGTATATATACATTTTATTGAATTCTTTTTATAAATTTTATAGTCTGTAATCTTGCTTGAACTCTTATTAGTTCTAACAGCTGCAATTAATATTCTCTTGGATATTCTATGTAGATAGTCATATTGTTCCTAAGTAATGGAATCCTACTGTCTCTTCCTTTCTAATTTGAATACCACTTGTTTTCCTGTCTGTGTTGGTTAGAAGCACCAGTACTATACTGGATAGACATGGTGACAGTAGGCTTTTTAAAAAAAATTTAAGGGGATGTTTCTAACATATTATCATTACAAAACATGTTGCTTGTGGTAGGTCTCAGGCTAAGAAAGTTCAATTCTATTCCTAGTTTGCCAAGAATTTTCTCATGATTGGGCGCTGATTTTATTTTTAACCATTCTCACTTTTCCTTCTATTTTCTTGGGTTCATTCTGCTGTTTTCTCTAATTACTTGAGCTAGATGTTTACTTTTTGTTTTTTTCCTTTCTTAAACCATGTTTTTTCCTTATAAATCTCTTTTTTTACTTATAAAAAAAGTAAGCTAGATGCTTACTTTTGTTTTTTCCTTTCTTAAACCATGTTTTTTTCCTTATAAATCTCTCTCTTAGAACTCCTTAATCACATTCCAAACGTCGTAATACATGAACCATGAGACGTTTCTTTTGTCATGGGAGAACTCTACAAAAGTGTTTTTCCCAAGTGGGATGTACCCATCCCAGAGGAGATGTAAGATATCTTCCCTGGAGTGGAGGAGGAAAATGCAAGAACTTCTATTTTTATGTATTTACTAATCCTTAAGAATAAGCTTTACTAATATTCAATACACAGATGATGAGCTCATCATCATCTACATCATAAGGAAATATAACAGATTAAGAAATTGACCTCACACTGTGAAAATGTCATGGCTATTTGCAATAAAGACTTATGTCCACTATCATGAACTTCACCCTAAGTTGAGTACTGTGCTGTTAGTAGTTAATAATGGTGGTACATACATAAAAATTCCAAATAAATGTATCAGGCATACATGTTCAAAATATTTTTGCTGATAGGTTTACAAAATCAAGTTTGGAGATACTTCTCTACTAAAGTTTTTCTGTGTGAGTTTAGGCTTGTCAACTATTAAGGGAAAGAAACTAAGATGAAAAAAGTTTCAAAGAAAATAGAGAATTATATTAAAGTCAGGAGATTCTTGTTATGAATGCTTCACTGACCAATTAATATAAGTTACTGGTGTTAAGAGTACAGAAATCTCAAAGTCTCCAACAGAAATATAAATTAAACACAAAAGAAGAGAGTACAAATTAAATCTGTATTGCTGAACCCATTGGCACATGATTATGTAAAGCTTGGCAAACTAGAAACAGAATGATATGTGCTATTTCTTCCAAATAAGAAAATAAAGAATCATGTTCTATTTGTATATACACTATTTTTATGAGTATTTATAAGGTATGAGTTTTTAATTACAAAAAGAATCAATTGTCTGGTGTCATTTTGCAGTTAGATGCCTCCGTAAAGTCTCATTCTAAAAATAATGAGACTAGGATACAAGGATGATTAACAACACAAAATAATTCACTCATATATATCATCTGAAATCATTTTTATATTTTTCAAACAAGAAAAAAGCTGTTAGAGTATGAACACAAAAACAACTTCATGTTTCATAATATATTCTAATTTAAAAACTGGTAGTAATAAGAAAAAGGGTTGCATAGGGTTAAAAATAAAAAGATCTGGTACTTTTCAAAATACGTTTTATATTTAATTGAAATAAAAGTATTTTTTTAGCTTGTTAGCAGAAAAGAATTAAATTAGACTGCCAAGGGTGGTGATCGGAAGTCTGTACCTTAAGATACTCAGAGAAGTACCGACAACTGAGTTGTACACCACATTGACTGAAAGACAATCTAGGAATTAATTCTATCAATGCCCGGACATAAAATACCCAGGAGCTACTCACCAAAGTGAAGTCCCAATGGGGGCCAGGTGTTAAAAATGTGAAGGAGCTACCTCTCCGAAGGGAATATCTGTTAAAAGAAAATTCAAGTAATAAATAAACTGAGAGTAACTTTTATAAAACAAAGCACTCTAGACATACTAAAAGCTCTTTTTCATAGGTTCAAAATGATTTTAAGTAGCCTTATTAGTCATTTCATTGTAGAAATGAGAGCATGCAAAAAAAAATAAAAATAAAAAAAATAAAAAAAAACCCAAAAAAACCAGGGTATAGGGTTTAGTCATTTTTACGATCTTTAAAAAGGTGAAAGGGCCTTTATAAAATTAGTGGACATATCAAAAATAATTCACCAAACCAAGCAGGGTTACTTTAGGTACATATACATGGTTCAATAGCAAGAAATCTATATAGTATAGTATACTAATAGGTTAAATAAAAAGCAGTAAATGATGCAAAAAATATTTAATAAAAGTCATTATGTATGCCTAGTATTTTAAAAATAAAAGGATGTTCAATATAATAAAACCCAAACATATTTAATTTGCATTTCATGTTTAAATCTCTTGCATGTACTTTTTAAAAAAGTTATGGCTTAATTAACCAAATAAAGAATTTTAAAAACTGTATCTGAGACGAAGATCTCAAGATTAAAATTTGACTAGTTTTTGTTCATTACTATTAAGTGACAGACTTTTCTTCTGTGTTATTTTTCCATTCATGAGAATCCTTATAACCAAAACCTGTCTTCACCTTTATAAAATATAAACCTCTATGTTTATAAAACATGTAGAAAAAAAACACAAAATATAGATAGCACAAGAAATACGGTTTATAAATACTTACCATTAATCACTTTGGATGTAAGTAAATATAAATAGGTTTTCCCCTTGTATAGAAATAAATGAGAAAAGCAAAGGCTATATATTCAGAGCCTGCCAGACGCGGGGAGTCAGTCACCATCATTTGTGTTGAGGAAGACTCAAAGGAAGGCTGAAGAGTGGGAAAGCTTCATAGTGGAAAAAAGGGAAGGTTTCAAAAGTGTGCCCTGATTGGAGACTGTTGGCAATGGGAAGCTGAAGGTGAGACATCCTATGTGATTGGTGGTGGCGGCGGAAGGTGTATTTGGCTTGCTTTGATTGGTTCTAAGTTGGAAGCAAGGATAAAAATTAGGGAACCTGGCAGTTATGATCAAGTCCTGGCCACGTGGTTCAATTGTTAGAAAAGTTAGTGTTCCGCTTTCTGGATTGAAAGGCCATCCTCCATTTGTATATTCATTCCACCTCTCACCCTTGATCCTCATGGTCTTTATTCACTCTAAGTACAAAATACCACAGACGCTATTAAACCTACAAGACTTTACAAGCTTACATCAAATACAGGTAGTTTTTTAAGCTAAATATAAAGCAGCAGTCTGCTTACATGTTGACAAGGAACACAAGGGAAAATGGCTACACAGAGAAAGAGGATGTCAAAAGGCTTCACAGAATCCATTCTTAAACAATATTAAAGCTAAATCAAAGAGAAATAGTAATTAGCAAAGCATAGGAGAGCCAGGAAGGCTTTTCCGGCAAAGAGAACAGCACAAGTGGGAGTGAAATGAATTATATTCAGGAAACAGCAAGTAGTTCCTTATGTTTGAGTATCTAAAGAAATAAGGTAGGACTAGATAAAAGGCCTTACATAACAACCCTTAGAGAGTATGGACTTGATCTTGAATGGCAGCAGCAATAAGCCTTGGAACAAGAGGGATGAACTGGGAGGCAACAAGACTGGTCGGGAAGAAGCAAGAGGGTGAAGGCATAGCAACAAAGTTTAGTGAAGCATATTAGAAAGTGGGCTCAATGACAAAACTAGCAGATTTTTCCCTCTTTCTATGTCAGCCTCAGTTTCCAGCAAGTTTCCCGGCACAGAGAAATAGGGTTCCACTGATAATTAGATGCAGAAAGATCTTAAGATATTTAAGTAAGCATTTCCTAAATAATTATTTAAATTATTATTATGAAATATTAAAACAGTAAGCCTTTGTTACTATTTTAAAAAAAGATTTTTATTCATTTATTCATGAGACACACAGAGAGAGAGGCAGAGACCCAGGTAGAGGGAGAAGCAGGTTCCCTGTAGGGAGTCCGATGCGGAACTCGATCCCAGGACCCCAGGATCACGACCTGAGCCAAAGGCAGACACTCAACCACTGAACCCCTGGATGCCCCACCTTTATTACTATTAAAACTCATCCCACCCCCTTCCGTCCCCCCATCCCAGGCCTCCCCAGGGCCTCTTTAGCGGAGCAAGAGAACTTAAGGAACTGATTTTTCTTGCCACTGCAGAAAAAGTAACAATGAAGAAAATAGTATGATTTTTGATAAAACACTAGAGTGAGGTATTTAGGTTAAACCAACATGACATCTGAAAAGAATCAGAATTCATATGTCTAAACAATACATAGATATAATATTATAAACAACGCTAAAAGATAATAGGGAAAAACAGGACATTCATACCCCATGTATCCATGGATCATACTTTTTAAAAATACTTCTCTAGGTAAGTGCTGTTATATACTACATGGTTAATAACAGCATCAGTGGGGACTTGGTTGAGAAGCATTAATTATGATTTCTCATAAGATTATTTTTAATCCAATGCAAATATTCATTACAAAGTAGTAATTATAGTAGCACTTAAAATATTCAATAAATACATCCTTAAGATGAGTTTTAAGGAGAACACAAAACCAAAGTTACTCATTTCTTTAGTCCCTAGAATCAACCAAACTGACCTCAGAATGAATTTCATGTTTGAAAGCTGGAAAGAAAAATAGCTCTTAGGAATTTCAAATAGGTCAACAAACTGGAAAAATATTTCCAATCAGATGGCAAGATTCTTTCCAGTACAAGCTGTAATCAGTTTTATAGTAATGCTATTTTTTCCCAATTGAATAACAAGTACCTATTTATTCTGAATACCCATGGAAAAAAAGAACCCAATAAACAAATTGTGCCCAAAAATCATGTAAGACAGTGCCAACTTTTAAAAAATCTTGGAAAGACATACAGTTATCTTTCACAGGGGTCAGGCCCAAATGTAATAGCTATTTTAAATCCTTGTGGGAAAAAAAGTTTTTATTTCATAAAATGTTAAAATTGTAAGTGGCCTTTCTAAAAGATACTAAGCAGAGTTCATTTAAAGAGGTATTAAGGGCTGAAATAAGAAATGATGGTCCTTCATCTTTTCAATAATTTTTGTCCAATCCTCTTTTTAATATATTCAAACAATTACAACATTTCAGGCATAAAATAAACTAATAAGTGAAGGAACCAGCTTGTTGTAGTAAATCGTGTTTTCTATTAATTCATTGTGATTATTCCTTGGCCTAACATCCATACTTCTTTTCTTATCTTTTGGTGTGTTTTTAAACAATGTAAATTATTTTTACATTGAACTAGTTTTGGCCTACACAAAGCAAAACTACAATGGTAAAGATGATATTCAATAAGAGAAAAATCGTTAGTTCATTCTTAGATTATGATTTGTATTACTGCCCTCTTCTATCGTGGCAAATAAGAACTGAATTTGAATTATAAATAGCAGAAAGACAGCTCAATGAACATTTTCATAAAATGTACTAGACAACATAAGGGAGTTAATCTTCCAATTAAAAAGGAAAACCACAAAAATGTAAAGATACTGGCTTATAACAAGGTAGACATTTAGAAGTTTTTAACAAAGAACCACCAAAATGAGTTAGCAAAATAAATATTTTTAAAAAGCAAGGAAAATAGAAGGGCTAAAGATAGGAATATAACAGACTAGGTCATTGACATTTAGCAAGACGACTTGATGCATAGGGCACCCAAAATAAGACAGAGTATAATTGAAAATTGTGATGCCTCCAGATCTGTTAAGGAGAATTAGTTCCTACATGGTAAAACAAGAAAAAAATACAATAGGGCTGAAATACAGCTGCTAGACAAAGGAAGCTGGTCCTACACACCAGCAGTGCAACTCAAATAAATGTCTTAGCCTAACTACAAACTACTATGCATAACTCATAAGCAGCTAAAATTTAAAATTTTACTCTGTAGATGCTAAGGTTACCATGAATGTAGAAAGAATGATGTAAACTATTCTCTGTAGTGAAAATTTGTTGGTATTTGGGGTGCTGAACTATTAAGGTTCTCCCATTTCTTCGTAAATCAGGCAAAAAACAATGACAAATATTACTGAAACAATTCATTTATTTGGGTCAAATATCTGATATAATGGACTGTTTTGACTACTTAGCATCTTTGCTATTAAGAAATTGTCTCTTCTTGGGGCACCTGGTGGCTCAGCAATTGAGCGTCTGCTTTTGGCTCAGGGTGTGATCCTGGGGTCCTGGGATCAAGTCCCACATCGGGCTCCCCACAGGGAAGCTGCTTTTCCCTCGCCTGTGTCTCTGCCTTTCTCTCTGTGTCTCTCATTTATAAATAAATATATAAATAATTGAGAAAAATCGTTAGGGAGTTAAACATTTTTTTTTTTTTTTTATTTTATGATAGGCACACAGTGAGAGAGAGAGAGGCAGAGACACAGGCAGAGGGAGAAGCAGGCTCCATGCACCGGGAGCCCGATGTGGGATTCGATCCCGGGTCTCCAGGATCGCGCCCTGGGTCAAAGGCAGGCGCCAAACCGCTGCGCCACCCAGGGATCCCTCGTTAGGGAGTTAATCTTCCAATCTTCCAATTATTATTTTAAATAAATAAAATCTTAAAGAAAAAAAAAAGAAATTGTCTCTTCTCCCACTTGGTAAAGGTTCCGCAAGAAAGTCATATAGACTAATATCTCTTACTCTATTAGGGCTTTCTCAACTTTGTTATCTGTGAGCCCCAAATAATAGATCTATTTTGGAACATTTCTAGAACACATTTGAGCATCATGCATATATACAAAATGTAGAATATTCATTTCATATAATGGAATACTATTTAGCAATAAAAAGGAATGAAATATTCATGCAAGCCATAATATGGATAAACTGCAAGATTATATATTATATGATTCCATTTATATAAGATGTAAAGAAATATAAATTTATACAAATGGAAAGCAGGTTGGTGGCTGCCTAGGCCTATGGGTGGAAGTGGGGGTTGACTGCACACAAACATGAGGTAATATCCGTGGTGATGAAATGTTCCATCAACGGATTGTGGTAATAGTTGCACAACTACATAAATTTACTAATATTCACTGAATCATACACTTACAATGGGTAAATGTTATGATGTGCAAATTGTATCTCAATAAAACTGTTAAAAAAGTAATCATTTGATTTGGGAGCAAATAGCCTTAGGAACTAATGAGGATATCCTTTTATTTTTAGCAACTATATAAACAGTAATGACAATGACAATCTCAAATTATCGAGGACTGGCTCAATTATTTGTTTATATGCCCTAATGTGGTTTAAAATACGTTTTGAGGGACACCTGGGTGGCTCAGCAGTTGAGCGTCTGCCTTTGGCCCAGGGCATGATTCCAGGATCCAGGATCGAGTCCCACATCCGGCTCCTTGCAGGGAGCCTGCTTCTCCCTCTGCCTATGTCTCTGCCTCTCTCTCTGTATCTCTCATGAGTAAATAAATAAAATCTTAAACAAAACAAAACAAAACAAAATAAAATAAAATACGTTTTGAAAAATACCCTATTCAAAAAGTGAAATTTCTTTAAATAAGGGAACAGAAATCCTTAGCTCTGAGTTTATATAACAGCTAGTCTGGCTAAAGACTACCTTTAACCCTTGATAGCATTCTATATATTTATCACTTTCATTGGAAAAAAAATGTACAGAGTAAGTCCCATCACCACTGGTTAATCACTGGGATGGAATTATCTTTCTTTTTTAATTTTTTGATTTTATTTATTTGAGAGAGACGAAGAGCATTCGCATGCACATGCGAATGACATGCACATGACAGTTGGGGGAGGGAGAGGGACAAGCGAGCTCCCTGCTGAGCATGGAGCCTGATGTAGTGTTGGGGGAGGCATGCTGCTGGATTTCAGGATCCTGAGATCATGAATCAAGGGTCTATGGCTTAACTGAGTGAGGCACCCGGGCACCCCATGTATTATCTTTCTACCAATGGAGAACATTACTTCAAATCTGTTAAAAGAAAAATGCTATAAAATCCTTAGAAGGATCAGTAGGGATTTATGCTCCTGCTATACAAGTGATATAGAATATTTGGTAGATTCTCCCAAGGCTCCAAACAGCAGAAATAGAATTATTTAAATGTTATTTATATCCAGTAATTGTAGTATTTGCATAGAAAAGCTCCTTAAATGTGGTTACATGACTGATGGTAATTGTTCCAATGGTTAATGCTACTAATACATCTCTTTAGAGACATATTGTGGAGGCATGGCAAACGGAACATTAAGAGTTAGGAAATACAGGACATTTTCTAGCATCGAGCTGTGAAATTTCAGAGCTTCACATTCTCATCCATAGAAGAAGTTGTGCTAAATTCTAAGGCCCTCTTGGTACTAAAATGGATGACTCAATGTTTCTTAGAGTTAATAACAGCAGCATCAAGAAATTTATGGAATGCCTGTTATGTCCCAGGCACTATTCTAAGCGTCTGGATGTTTACATGAGTTCTGTACATTGACTCATAACTCTTACAAGCAACTCTAAAAGTCGGGTTCTTATAAACAAAGTATAAATGAAGAAGGTGGCAGCACACATCAGTGAAACCTTAGTCAAGGCCTCAAAGTCGGCAGTGGCAGCATCAGGATTCACATCTAGTCAGTTTGCATCTCGCATTACACTGCTAAATATCCTACACCACCTCTACAAAAGCTGACAACAGAGCTAACTGCTAATATTCTTGATAAATGTTAAGTAAGTGATAGTTCTAGTGTTTCCTGCAAAAATTACAAATTATAATACCTAATATTTATGGAGCATTTGCTCTGTCCAGGTACTGTCCTAATGCTTTACATGAATTATGTCACATGATTTTCAAAACCTAACGAGGCAGAGATACTATGAAATAAGATTTAAAGAGGCTAAGTCCTCAAGAGCCAGAGTTTGAACCCAGGAAACCTGACCGTAAAGCCTAAACTCTTTAAACACTAGTATTTTATTTGGGTTATGGGTGTCAGTCTAAAAGAATGTACATTCCCAGAGAAAATAATTAGGTGAATCAAAGCTAGGGCCCGAACAGAGTCAGCATCAGGGAAATGAGACCAGGAAAGCAGGCCTTCCTCTGAGCTCTGAATTATATGGCAGGGCCTCCTACCCAGTGGACTGACCCTTTCCTCCTACCCAGGACAAGGTCCGTGGACAAGACCCTTTCCTCCTACCCAGGACAAAAAGAGAGGGACATAAGGGGAGAAAGGATTTGAGAGGCCTGCCATAGAACCTACACAGAAGCTTACACTCCACTGGATTCTAGCTGTTTCTACCTTCCTCCCCATTAATTTCTCCCCTGCTAGAGCCTATAGCAGTCACTACACATATGACATGTTCCCCCCACAATCAGTATTTAGTGGAGGCAAACCAGCTTCATAACCCTTTATTTAACTTGGTACAGACTTAAAAACAGTAAGTCATCTATCTCTCCTAGGAGCTGTACATCCTAGCCATTTCTATTGCCCACTTCATTCTGACGTAGCGCATTTCTTGCTTCGCAGGCCAGGATTAATTATTAGCAATGGGTATAGCTGGAAATGAGCTCCAGACCTATGGGTCAGGTTATTAGAGGGTGGGCATGCATGTGTATGTATGCATGTGCATGCACACATGCACAAATACGCGTGCGCGCACACACACACCATGTGCTAGTTTCACTTTAAATTTCTGACCACAAATTTTTTTTTTTTAAGATTTTATTTATTTATTCACGAGAAAAAGAGAGAGAGAGAGAGAGAGAGAGAGAGGCAGAGGCACAGGCAGAGGGAGAAGCAGACTCCATACAGGGAGCCTGACATGGGACTCGATCCCAGGTCTCCAGGATCATGCCCTGGGCCGAAGGCGGTGCCAAACCACTAAGCCACCCAGGCTGCCCTGACCACAAATTTCAGGTAGGTCTTCACTCTGGCCTAGCAGTGAAATTACTGGTCATTTCCTCTCCTACTTTTGGAAATAACTATTTCAAACCTTTCTCTTACTCTTCCAATACTCCCTCCTCAACTGGCCCTCACTTTCAGCTTATGACTTTGCATCTTATAATATTATATCCCCCACATTTACGCTGTCCAATCTACCAACATATTCTAAACTTTTTCTTCTTTTTTTTGTTACAATGTGTAAGCCGTATTAGGAGACCAAACCCTCCACCTATACACTGGGTTGTATCTTCTCTTCTCTACTCTTTAGAGAAGCCAGAGACAAAACACATTAACTTCAAAAAACCCCAATAATCAGATATGAAATATAACTAGATGAAATGCAACAATTTAAAGATAAAAATTGCTAGAGGAAGATCCTTGATGAATAAGGGCACATAGTTTAACAAGGTTGTCTTGAAGAAAAGCAATTGTGTGATCAATGGATTTATGAACTGATTTAGCTGGTCATTTTCAGAGAACAATGTATTTACTTGAAGGAGCCACTAACAGATAAACTATCATTATTTGGACTTGACTACTTTGCAGGCATTTACTCTACAATGAAGTATTCCTGCCAATGATAAAAATCTGTGCTTTCAAATGAAAATTAGGATGTTTGAAAACTGTATCATGTGAGCATACCTCAACACTTAAAAGCTTTTCAAGTGAGATTGGTGATTATATAAATGTGATTTTTTGATAGCATGTAATAGTTTGTATCAACCTTTGGAAGATCTGCATAACTCAGTACACCAGTATTTTTTAAATGACAAATACATGTCACAAAATCATGGATAAGTAAAACATATCTATTAAAAAATTTAAAAGACAATGGATTTTAGTATAACAAAGAATGAAAAGTTCATGATACATTTCAGATTCCAAACTGTAGCCAAACCTTAAGAAACTACCACTTGTCAAGTTCTGGTATATTAATCCAAGAAGAATACCCATAATTGTCTGAAAAGACCATTAAAGGGCTCATGCACTTTGAACTAAAAATCTATGTCAGGGCATATTTTCTTTATATACTCATCTATACTTCATTCTCTAATATACTTCATCTCTACATACTGCAGGAAGCAAAAGAATCCTGCTCTCTTTTATTAAGCTAGGTATTAGAGGGATCCCTGGGTGGCGCAGCGGTTTGGCGCCTGCCTTTGGCCCAGGGCGCGATCCTGGAGACCCGTGATCGAATCCCACATCGGGCTCCCGGTGCATGGAGCCTGCTTCTCCCTCTGCCTGTGTCTCTGCCTCTCTCTCTCTGTGTGACTATCATAAATAAATAAAAATTAAAAAAAAATCATTTAAAAAAAAAAAAAAGTTAGGTATTAGAAATCAATGAAACTTATAAAAACTCCAGACCTCTAATTTTTGGTTTTGAAAATCTTTGTTTTCAAAAATATGTTGTTTATGCAAATATAACGGGTCTGACTGCTAAAAAAATTAACAAATTAATCATTCTAAATAAATATAATAGACATCAACAAAAGCTCTTTGGTATCCTCAATAATTTTAAAGAGTATACAGAAGTCATGATACCACAAAAATGAGAACTGCTACCCTAGAAAAGACTTGTACAGGTAAAGAAAATGGACATCCAAATATACCTTATATGATATACCAAATAAACTCCATCTGAATTATGGAAAAAGACTTAAAACTATTGTAGTAATATTTCACTGTAAAAAAGTATCATAATGTATTTAATTTCCTTCCAGTTTTTTCTAGCCTTTTTATTACTATAAAAATGTGTTGTGATATACTTGATTATACATACACCCACATATACTTGTACAGTTACTTTCTTAAGATAAATTACTTTATATATAGTGTTCAGTTTAAATATATGTGCTCTTAGGGGCATCTGGGTGGCTCAGGTCGTGATCCTGGGGTCCTGGGATTGAGCCCCCCATCAGGCTCCCCACAGGGAGCCTGCTTCTCCCTCTATGTCTCTGCCTCTCTGTGTCTCTCATGAATAAATAAATAAAATCCATATCAAAAAATATATATGTACTCTTAAAATTTTGTTTCATCTGCCAAATTTCTTCTACAACATACATGTAATGGGAGTACCAGAGAGAAAGGAGCAGAAAAAATATTTGAAGAAATAATGCCTGAAGACTCAAATTTACTGAAAAACAAAAACATATACATCCAGAAAGCTAAGTGAAGTCCAAGGAAGATAAATTCAAAGAGATCCACAGTTATATCACAGTAAAAATGGTCAAACATTGGAGAGAATCTTAAAAGGAGCAAGAGAAAAATGACTTGCTAATTACAAAGTAATCCCAACATGTTTAAGGGCTGACTATAAGCAGAAACAATGAAAGCCAAACGCAGTGGGATGTCATATTCAAAGTGCTCAAGGAAAAAGACTATTGACAAAGAATGCTATATCCAGCAAATCTATCTTGCACATATGAAAGTGAACTAAAGACATTATCAGATAAACAAAAACTGAGAAAATTTGTTATTTGTAGACCTGTCCCACATACAGAATTATTCAGACTAAAAGCAATGAGCCTATAGGAATCTACCCAAAAAAACAAAGAGCATCAATTAAATCAGTTTAAAAGAGAAAAAAAAATCCATAAAGAAATTAAAATGCCATAAATTAGAAATTTTATGCAAAAGAAAGCAGTAAAGGGCAAACAGAGAAACAAAAGTCACATAGAAAACAAAATAAAATAGCAGGCATAAATCAAATTTTATCAATAGTTAATATTACAAATGAGGGAGTAAATCACCCAATCAAAAGAGATTGTTAACCTGGATTTAAAAAAAAGAATCATAATCCAACTATATATCATCAACCCTTGAACAATGTGGAGTTAGGAGGACATTGTGACCCCCCCACCCCCTGGACAATGTGGTCAAAAATCCACATTTAACTTTTCATTCGTGCAAAACTTAATTACTAATACCCTCTGCTGTTGACCATAACCCCTGACAATAACATAAATAGTAGATTTGCACTTATTTTGTATATGTATTATACACAATACATTTTTACTATAAAGCAAGCTTGAGAAAACGTTATTAAGAAAATCATAAGGAAAAGAAGATATATTTACAGCACTGTCAAAAATCCACATATAAGTGGGCCCATGCAGCTCAAACCCACATTGTTCAAGAGTCAACTGTACCATCTATAGAAGATATATCTTAGCTTCAAAGATACAAATAGCTTGAAAGTAAGAGAGAAGACATCATACAAACAGCAAACCACAAGAAAGCTAGACTGTTATTTAATATCAGACAAAATAGATTTTAAAACAAAAAACAGTAACCAGAGATAAGGGGGCCATTTTATAATGATAAAAGGTTCAATGCATCAGGGAAGAATAACAACTACAAATGTATGTATCTAATAACAAAATACAGGAAGCAAAAACTGACAGAAATGACGGGAAAAACAGTTCAACAATAATACCTTCAACACCTCATCTTCAATAATGGTAGAGTAGTAACTAGAAGATCAACTAGGAAATACAAGACTTAAATAGCCTATAAACCAACTAGATCTAGCAGCCATCTATAGACACTACGTCCAAAAGAATATAGGTTCTTTTCAAATACACATAGAACATTCTCCTTGAGAGACTATATTCTAGGGCATAAAACAACATTTAATATATTTAAAAGGATATAAATAATACAAAATACATTCTTAGCCACAGTGGAATGCAAGTGGAAATCAACAATAGGAAAAAAAATTGGGAAACTAACAAATATGTGGAAATTAAACAACCCACTCCTGAGTAAACAATGGGTCAATGAGTGAAAGAAGAAAGCAAAGAGAAATCACAAAATAATTTGAGATTAGTGCTAGTGAAGACACAAAACATCAAAATTTGTAGGATGCAACCAAAGTGGTGCTTGGGGAGAAAGTTACAGCTATAAATAACTATATTAAAAGATTTCAAAGAAATAGTTTTCCATTTTAAGACAATGGATAAAGAAGGGCAAACTAAACCCAAAACAAGCAAAGGAATAGAAATAATAATAGTTAAAGTAGAAATTAATGAAACAGAAAAAACAGTAGAGAAAAATCAATGAAATCAAAAGCTCATACTTTGGAAAGATCAACAAAATGGACAATCTCCAGACAGACCAAGATTAAAGGAAAGACTCAAATTACTAGAAACAGAAATAAAAGATAATAAATTATCATTTATCTTACAAAATAAAAGATTATAAAAGATACTATGAATAAGTGTATGCTGACAAATTAACTTAGATGCAATGAGCAAATTTCTAAAAGACACAAACTACTGAAACTGATTTAAGAAGCAGATCTAAAACAAGGGAAGAGACTAAATTAGCCATCAAAAAACTATAAAGAAAAGCTCAGGTCCAGATGGCTTTACCCCTGAATCCTACCAAACATTTAAAGATTTAATACCAATTCTTCACTAACTCTTCCAAAAAACGGAAGAGTAGGGAACACCATTCAATTCATGAAACCAGTATTACTTTGATGCCAAAACCAAAGACACTAGAAGAAAACTATATTGTGAATATAGATGGAAAAAAATTCTCAATAAAATACTAGCAAACTGAATCCAATAGTATAAAAGTTATACACCATGACCAGGGAGACTTATAGTCAGGCAAAGTTGTTATAACACCTAAAAATTAATGTAATACATCAAGGGTATTGCACCTGGGTAGCAAGGTTGGTTTGGGCATCTGCCTTCGGCCTGGGTCATGATCCCAGGTCCTGGGACTGAGTCCCGCATTAGGTTCCCTGCTCAGTGGAGAGCCAGATTCTCCCTCTGTTTGTGCTCCCTCTCTCTGACAAATAAATAAAAATGTTTTTAAAAATGCAATACATCAGGATCCCTGGGTGGCTCAGCGGGTTTGGTGCCTGCCTTCAGCCTGGGATGTGGTCCTGGGGTTCCTGGGATCGAGTCCTATGAGTCCCCTGTTGGGCTCCCTGCATGGAGCCTGCTTCTTCTTCTGCCTGTCTCTGCTTCTCTCTCTGTGTCTCTCATGAATAAATAAAATATTTTTTTTTTTAAAAAAAAGGCAATACAGGCAGCCCGGGTGGCTCAGCAGTTCCGCCTTCAACCCAGGGTGTGATCCTGGAAACCCGGGATCGGGTCCCACATTGGGCTCCCTGCATGGGTCCTGCTTCTCCCTCTGCCTGTGTCTCTTCCTCTCTGTCTCTCATGAATAAATAAAATCTTTGAAGAAAAAAAAAAGGCAATACATCGTAACAATAAAAAACAGACCAAAGTTAGGGTGAGGCGGGGAGAGAAGCATCTGACAATATCCAATACCTTTTCAAGATAAAATCACTCAAAAAACTAGAAATAGAAGTTTGATAAATGGCAGTCTGATAAGGGCATCTACAAAATTCCACAGCTAACATCACAGTTAAAGGTAAAAGACTTGATGCTTTCCCTCCAAGGTCAGGAACTAGATAAGGATTTCCAGTCTCTGATTCTATTCAACAATGTACTCGAGTTTCTAGTGAAGGCAATTAGGGAAGAGAAAGAATTAAGGTATCCAGGTTGGAAAAGAAGAAATATAACTATTTTTATTTGTTGATGACATAACATTGTAGAAAAATCCTGAAGAATTCACCAAGAAAAACAATCAAAACGATAAAAAATGAGTTCAGCAACAGTGCTGGATACAAGAATCAATTGTATTTCTATACACTTGAAATTATGAAACTGTAAATGAAATTAAAGAAATTCCATTTACAATAGCATCCAAAAGAAAAAAAATACTTAGGAATAAATTAAGCAAATAGTACAAAAGTTATACTCTGAAAACTGCAAAATACTGATGAAAGAATAAAGATCTAAATAGTTGGAAAAACATTATTTGTTCATAGATGAAACACTTAACATGGCTAAGATGACAATACCTCCCACAACTGATCTACAGATTCAATGTAATCCCTATCAGAATCCCAGCTGATTTCTTTGTAAAAATGGACAAGCTGATGCTAAAATTCACATGGAGTTGCGATAGACCCAGAATAGGTGAAAGAGTCATGAAAAATGAAGAACAAAAGCAGGACTCGTATGTCTCGATTTCAAAATTTACTACAAAGTAATGATAATAAGGTGTGGTGCTGGAACAAGGATATACATACAGATCAAGGGAATAAAATCTAAAGTCCCAAAGGAAACAGATACTTATGATCAACTGGTTTTTGACAAGATGCCAAGCCCATCTGATAGGGAAAGAACAGGTTTTTCAACAAACGGAGCTGGGGCAACTGGACAGCTACAGGAAAAAGAGTTCTCTTACTTCACATCATACATAAAAATTAACTCACATGGATCAAAATCCTAAATATAAGAGCTTAAACTGGAAAACTTAGGGGTAAGTCTTCACAACCTTGAATTTGGCAAAGGATTCTTAGATGTGACACCAAAAGAAAAAGCAACAAATACAAATAAGTTGGACTTCATCAAAATTAAAAAAAAAAAAACAAACTTTTGTTCTTCAAAGGACATCAGGAAACTGAAAAGACAACCGAGAATAAGAGAAAATATCTGCAAATCATAAATCTGATAAAGGACTTGAGTCTAGAATAAAGAACTCTTGTAACTCAATAATGAAGGACAAATAACTAAAAAAAGATGGGCAAAAGATGGCCCAGCAAAAAAGGCCCCATGATTCCATCTGTATGAAATGTCCAGAGCTGGGAAATACAGAGACAGAAAGAACTCAGAGCTGGGGACAAAGGAAGGGGAGGGGCTTTGGGGAGGTGGAATGATAACCAAAGGGCATGGGGTTTCTTTTCAAGATTAATAAAATTATTCTAAAATGGTGGTGATGGTTGCACATACGTGAATACATAGAAAAACATTGTATACTTTAAATGGGCAAAATTGTACTGTATGTTGTTTTTCAAATTAGTGTACAGTGAGTTTATCTACAGAAAGTTTTATATTTACATAGATTCATACACCAGGTTTTCTCCTTAATGATTTCCGGATTTGGTGTCAACTTAAATAGTTGTTTCTTCCTTCCTCCACTATTAATTGATATTACCCTGTCATATTTTGTGTCTTTATGCAGGTGTCTTACATTCTTTCTGGAAAATGGAATAGTTATTTCACTCCCTAGTTTGCCTCCAGGGTTCTTCCAAGTTCATTTTTATCCTCATGCCGCTTGTGTTAACCTCCTTTCTTCAGCAGACCTCATTTCTACCCACACAAAAAAATGGCAGCCTCAAATTCCCGCTCACAACGTTCCCTACTCCTCAAAACTTATCCAAAAGTAAGCCATCCATAGCTCTTAGCCAGGCTAAATTCTCTACCCTTAATCTGAATTCCATCCTTTTCTGCCTTCTTGGCTCCTTGCTTAATCATCCTTTCTTTCCTGTCTCCCTCTACCTATTTCCCAATCCTATCAAGTTTATACCTGAAGAGTCTGCCCCACAAAATTGTGTTGCCTCCCCCGTTACTCTTGCCTTCCTGTTGCAATGAAACTTCTTGAAAGTGCAATCCACACTGAGTATTTCTTGTTTTCCAATCTCATTGCCAGCTCTCATTCAAAAACTCATTTTTTATCCAGACTACTACAGACTGACTTCCCACCAAGTCATCATCTACACTTGGGATTTTTAATTTGGTATCCATAGTTGGACTGCAAGGGACTACAAATCTGAAATTTGGGGGTATTTTCTAAGACTTAAGGAGTGTTATGACCCCAATTGCTACCTACTTTTCTCAGTGGAGGCAGAATGACCTTTTAAATTGCAAATATGATCATGTCCCTGGCTTGTCTTTCAGTATTTCCCCATCACCTTTAAGATAAAACCCAAACTCTTATGGCATAAAGGACTCCTTCATGATGTGGCTCTTACCTCTTCAGCATAATCTCTCATCACTATCCCTAAATCCTTCCCTCCACACAAGTAGTGTCCAGTCACAGCCAACTAGGTGATATACAGAACTCATGCTCATTTGCCTCAGGGCCTTTCAGCATGCTTCTCCCCTGTAAGAAGCCACCTGTTTACACCTCTCTAGATTGGTCCTCCAAGACTCAGGGATTTCAACAGGAAATCATTTTCTGTTCTTTTCTTAAGTGTTCCCTTTATTTGCATCTATGGCATCCTGTGTACACCTCTACGTAACTTTTGTCACAATTGTAATTATCAATGTATCTTTCTTCCCTATAAAATTATAAACTCTTACAGATTAAGGATAGTATCTTCCATCTCCATATTTCTAGTATCTGGCATTTACATATTTCCTGAATAAATCATACCTCATTTTCTTCTCAAACCCTGCAAACATTCTAAATTCAGTATTTTATCTAGTCTATAGAAATGATCTAAGATGATGTTCTTCTCATGACCAGATTTAATGGTCTTTTTCTTCCTTATCCAACCTAAACTTTGCAGTCCTTCCTTATCAGTAACATTTGACATAGTTTACCATATCCTCTTTCTTGAAGTCCTTTCTTCATCTGCCCTCCTAGATACTGTTCTTACTTGGTTCTGAGAATTCTCTTTACCCTGACCTTTAAATATTGGGAGTGCTTCCAGAGTTTGTCCTCAAACTCTTCTTTATTTATACTCGCTATCTAGATGACTTCCCAGTTCCATGATTTCAAGCCAATTTGCTGACAACTCTCAAATTCGTATCTGGATATGTAGGTGGGTTCACTTAATGAAATTTTACTGAGCTAAACACAATTTGTGCACTCTTTCAAGTGTTAAAGTTCAATAAGAGGTTAAAAAAAGAGAAAAAAGCAAATAAGAGAGTAACGAGTAGAATAACGTATAGTATTGTTGAATCGCCATATTGTACACCTGAAACTAATAGAACACTGTATGTTGATTATATTTCAATTTAAAAAAAAGAGGAAAAAAATAATTGTGAACTCTTTATTTTGTGAACTCTTTAATAAGCGTCTCATAACCTACCAGAAAACAAACCTCCTCCAAGTCTTCCTTTTCTGACATGAGTAAAATCCACCCTTCTAGTGCTGAGGCCAAAAACCTCAGAGTGCTCCTTTGTCTTTTTCTCTTAACTCCACAGTTAATCCATCTGCAAATCCTGTCAGCTCTATTTTCAAGCACGTCCCAAATGTGAGTATTTTCCACATCTCCCACTCTGATATGATGTCTCCACTGCAATACCTTAATTGGTCTCTGCTTTTTAACAGAGTGGTATTTTTAAAATATACATCACATCATTTCCTCTAGCTTCCCAACTCACGAATTCAAATATAAAGCCCTTTCCGGGGCTCCTAGGTACTGCATGATATGGCCCCAGCCATGTCTCTGCATCCTTTGCCCTTCTTCCCCTGAGCACTAGCTCATCTTGGCTTCTTTGCAGTTCCTTAAACACACCAAACAAGATTCTACTTCAAGGCCTTTGCACTTGCTGCTCCTCTCCAAATATTCACAAAGCTTTAGTTCCTTAATTCCTTCAGATCTCAAATGTTGTAAGACAGGCTTTTCCTTCTGCTCTTTTATGTTTTTTTAATTTTTATTTATTTATTTATTTATGATCGTCAGAGAGAGAGAGAGAGAGAGAGGCAGAGACACAGGCAGAGGGAGAAGCAGGCTCCATGCACCGGGAGCCCGACGTGGGACTCGATCCCGGGTCTCCAGGATCGCGCCCTGGGCCAAAGGCAGGCGCTAAACCGCTGCGCCACCCAGGGATCCCCCTTCTGCTCTTTTAAAAACAGCAACACTACCCCTTCCTTAGGTCTATTAATGCCTTTATTCTCTTCACAGCATGACCACCTGTTGTTTTATATATTTGATTCAGGTCTTTCTCACCCAATCAGAATTTTTAAGACTTATTAATTCATGAGAGACACACAGAGAGAGGCAGAGAGAGAAGCAGGCTCCATGCGGGGAGGCTGATGAAGGTCCTGGGGACTTGAGCCTAAGGCAGATGCTCAACCACTGAGTCAACCAGGTGACCCTCCCCTAGTGAGAAGTCAAGCTTCACAAGAACAGGGACTTCATCTACTTTATTCACCAGAACTCCCAGAATCAAAACAAAAAAACAAAAAACCTAGACCTCTGCGGAGTAACCTACTGATGGGTTTATAAATGCCTTGCTGATGAAAGTAAGGTGTCTTGGCTCTCAAAAAGGGATCAGCACATCAGGCATACAGGGAACGTATGTCATGTACGGGACTCTGCCCAAAGCAGTGTGTGAAATGGCCTACAGGGGCTTCTGAAATGATGAGCAGAGGTGGAACTCACAGACGAGAACCACAAGCAGGAGCGAACAGGGCTCTCTGCGCAGCTGCTCCGTCCGCCCGGCACGGGCACCATCTCACTAGACGCCCGGCACAGGTCTCGACCTGTACAAGAGGGGGCCGGCACCGTCTCCAGGTACCGACGGGCGAGGGCGAGGACAGGCCTGACATGTAGGGTCCCACCTCCCACGTGGGTGGGCAAGCGGAGCTCTCCGCACTTCCCTGCAGCGCTGCTCCTCAGACCGCCTCCTGAAGCCCTCAGTGCCCCTTCCGGACACTCGGGACACTCGAGACACGGCGTGAACAGGGAAAAAGGGTCGGCGGCCACCCTCTCGCATCTCTGCACTGGGGAGGCTGGAACCGGCAGTTCTGCTCGGTTCACCGACTGGGCCAGTTCTCCAAAAGACCGATGCTGGTGTCCCCCAACATCACAGGCACCCTCTAGGCCAAAACCTCCCTGCCTGTTGGGAGTCACCCACGGCACTTTCAGGCTCCCGGTTTGCATTTAGGACCCGCCCCCGCCACGACCCCACCCCTGCAGCCAGTGGAGAGCAGGGTCACTGCCTCCTCTGAGCCTACCCCCCAGCTGAGCCGCCCACCACACCCCCCACCCCCACCCCGCTGCCTGGGGGAGGGGCAGCAGGAGGAGCCAGAGCAGCCTGAGCCGGTCCACAGCCAGGGGGGAAAGGGGAGGAGGAGGAAAAGGAGAAGGAGGAGGAGGAGGAGGAGCAGCCTGAGGCCCCCCCAGAGCAGGGGGAGGAAGGGGAGGAGAAGCAGCCTGAGGCCCCCCCCAGAGCAGGGGGAGAAAGGGGAGGAGGAGGAGGAGCAGCCTGAGCCCCCCCAGAGCAGGGGGAGGAAGGGGAGGAGGAGCAGCCTGAGCCCCCCAGAGCAGGGGGAGAAAGGGGAGGAGGAGGAGGAGCAGCCTGAGCCCCCCCAGAGCAGGGGAAGGAAGGGGAGGAGGAGGAGGAGCAGCCTGAGCCCCCCCAGAGCAGGGGAAGGAAGGGGAGGAGGACGGGGAGCAGCCTGAGCCCCCCAGAGCAGGGGGACGCGGGGGAGGCGGAGCAGCCTGACCCCCACAGGGCAGAGGGAGGAAGGGGAGGAGGAGGAGGAGCAGCCTGAGCACCCCCAGAGCAGGGGGAGGAAGGGGAGGAGGACGGGGAGCAGCCTGAGCCCCCCCAGGGCAGGGGGAGGAAGGGGAGGAGGAGGGGGAGCAGCCTGAGCCCCCCAGAGCAGGGGGGGGAAGGGGAGGAGGAGGGGGAGCAGCCTGAGCCCCCCCAGAGCGGGGGGAGGAAGGGGAGGAGGAGGGGGAGCAGCCTGAGGCCCCCCCAGAGCAGGGGGAGGAAGGGGAGGAGGACGAGGAGCAGCCTGAGCCCCCCCAGGGCAGGGGGAGGAAGGAGAGGAGGAGGGGGAGCAGCCTGAGGCCCCCCCCAGAGCAGGGGGAGGAAGGGGAGGAGGAGGAGGAGCAGCCTGAGCCCCCCCCAGAGCAGGGGGAGGAAGGGGAGGAGGAGGAGGAGCAGCCTGAGCCCCCCCCAGAGCAGGGGGAGGAAGGGGAGGAGGAGGAGGAGCAGCCTGAGCCCTCCCCCAGAGCGGGGGGAGGAAGGGGAGGAGGAGGGGGAGCAGCCTGAGCCCCCCCAGGGCAGGGGGAGGAAGGGGAGGAGGACGAGGAGCAGCCTGAGCCCCCCAGAGCAGGGGGAGGAAGGGGAGGAGGGGGAGCAGCCTGAGCCCCCCCAGAGCGGGGGGAGGAAGGGGAGGAGTAGGGGGAGCAGCCTGAGGCCCCCCCAGCAGGGGGGCGCGGGGGAGGCGGAGCGCACGCCCCCTCCGAGGCAGGGCTGGAGGCGGGGGAGGCCCCTCCTCCTCTCTCCCCTCCCCCCGGTCCCGCCCTCCAGCCCCCGCCCCTCCCCCTCCATCCCCTCTCCGCCCCTCCCCCGCTCCCCTCCCCGCGCCTACCCGCCGTCCGGCTCGGGCCTGGGGGCGTCGGCCGAGGGTCCCGCGGCGCCGTCGGCGTGGAGCCCGGAGGCCCGACGGCTTCGCCTCCGCGGCCGGGGCGGCTTCGGGGCCGCGGGCGCGGGCTCCATGGCGCGGAGGGGGCGGGCGGGGGTGGGGCGGTGGCCGGGTGCCCGGGGGGCCCGCTGGGACGGGCACGGCGCCCGACCGCCTCGGCCCGGAGCGCGGGTCCTGTCAGGGGGGCGCCGCCGCCGCCGCCGCCATCTTCCGGGGTTTGAAAATGGCGGCCGCGCGGCGAGCAGCCAATCGGGGGCGGCGGGCGGTTGCTAGGAGACGCGAGGCCCGCCCCCGGCGCGCAGGCGCTTCGGACAGCTCCTGGGCTATCGCCCGCGGCCGGGGCGCGCCGGAAGGGTGCTGGGGTCCCAGAGAGGCCGAAGGTGGTGCCCTAAGCTGGGATGTGCTGGCCACATACCTCCTCGTGACGTAGATCCCCGGGAACCGCAGGTGCAGGCGACCTCGGGGCGGCGCCTGGGGAAGCCCTGCTGCGGTCTGATCGCCCTCGGGAGCCGAGTCAGCAAGTGAAGGACCTTCTCAAGTAAAGAACACGGGCGTTCAATAGCACGGTCTTTGCTTTTAAGTTCTTGCGTTTTATGTGTCAAAGGCTGCAAAACTTCTCTCTGACGCTACAGATTCCGTTTCTGGGACTACATCCTAAGGCATCATAAGGTTGCATGTGCAAAAAAATAAATACATAACATAAAAATAAAAATAATAATAAAAAAAAGGATTGCATGTGCATCGAGGGGTGCAGAGCATGCCCCCCCCCCCCCCCCCAGTATACTGTCGGGTCTGTTCTGAGCTATGTGCACCAGTTCTGAGCTCGTCCTTTCCTTCCTCAAACCTGGAGGTCGGACTCCCCTGTGAAAGCTGCCCTTCCTGAACCAAGAAGGAAAAAGCGTCCTGAACAACCCATTGGGGAGATAAGAGGAAGCCCAAGGACAGAGAATTCGTAGAAACAACACTCATTACAGTACCTCTTCTCTTCTCATATATTGCAGCTACTTTCCCACAATTAAGTCTCTCTTCCTCTGACCTTTTTTTTTTTTTTAAAAAAAGATTTTATTTATTTATTCATGAGAGACACAGAGGTAGACACACAGGCAGAAGGAGAAGCAGGCTCCCTGCAGGGAGCCCAACGTGGGACTCAATCCTGGAACTCCAGGATCAGGCCCAGGGCTGAAGGCAGACGCTAAACCGCTGAGCCCCTCGGGCTGCCCTTGATTTGCTTTTCAAACCCTGTTAATCTGCATTCATTTTAACTCTCATGCCCACTGGACACCCTGAGAGGATGGATGTGACATTGGGTTCTCCCTACAACGTGAAGATGTTAAGGGCACTGATGTTTCTAATATCAGAAAAAGTAAAGACAATCTAAATAATGATAGGGAAGTGGTTAATGATAGTTGATCCGTTAGAAAGAGTATTTGCAGCCAATAAAAATTAATTTTGGAATGTATGATACAATAAGTACTGTACTTTTGAAATAAAAACAAGGAATATAAAGGTATATTCAGTATATTCTGAGTTATGACTTGTGAGCAATTAAACAGGAAGAAGATGAAATCAATGTATAAATGTATCTCTAAGTAGTCAGAGTATGAGTATTAAATTTTTTTTTACTTTATTGTATTTCAGAATTTTTTAAAAAAGATTTTATTTATGTATTTATTCATGAGAGACACAGAGAAAGAGGCAGAGACACAGGCAGAGGGAGAAGCAGGCTCCTTGCAGGGAGCCCAATGCAGGACTCAATCCCAGGACCCCAGGATCCCGACCTGAGCCAAAGGCGGCGGCTCAACCACTGAGCCACCCAGGAGTCCCTATTTCGTGATTTTTTAAATCATGAGATGCTGAATTTGAATTGCATTTATAAGACAAGGAAAAGTTCTTGTGTTATGAGAATCATGTTGAGTTATCCTACCTTATCCTACCCTTCCCCCAAAGTTAAAGAAGAGAGTATTGCTTTGCAGCCATTAGAATAAAGCAGTACAGAAATGCTAGAGAGAGAGAGAGAAAAAAAAAGAAATGTTAAGGATCTGTTTTTCTTTGTTTTTATTTATTTAAGTCGTGTCTGCACCCAACAGGAGCTTGAACTCATGACCCCAAGATCAAGAGCCACATGCTCCTCCAACCGAGCCAGCCAGGTGCCCAGAAGGAGCTGGTTTCAACCAAAACAGAGATTTACAAATATTCTCTTGGGGGTCTTTCTCAAAGGTTATTTCAACAACTAGTAGACTGATATGAAGTAGTTCACAAATCAATAATTCTAAAACCTATTCTCTTCATTCCCTAAGTGAATCCCACTCTCTTTTTGTGAAACTACTTACCAAGTGATACGGATCATGCTTGTTTTAGCAACCAGCGCGGTCAGATAGTATGTGCCAGTTGTATGTGAGTGGGGTTATAGAGGGAAAATGCTGGGAATGCACAAGTTTCTTTAATTCTGCACCCTGGATACTTCAGTTCTTTCACCAGGCCCTCAGAGACATGTTTTGCAGGAAAATCAGAGTTAGAAGAATGCTTTAAAAAATATCGAAGCTGTGCTTTCATAAACTGCCAAATGGGAAGGTTACTCTGATGGTAAAATTATTTGATGAAGACAATGTTCCATCATCTAATCTGACCAGCAGAACAGTATGTACAGGCACCAGAGAGCAGACTATTTGAAATCAGTTTTATTGTTTTTTAAAATCTATCATGTGTGTTTGTGTGTAGGGGAAGGAAGGGAGAGTTATTCTTTTTTTTTTTTTTCACCCATTTATCATCTATTTACTATTGTGGTTTGCTTTTAGATATTTTAAGGAGAAAAACAGTAAAATTGGAAACTAGAGTGCCAGCTGGGGGAGTTTTAGGAGAATGGAAGTTGGGGAGAAAAATGTGTGCCCAGGAGAAGCACAATTGATTAGAAGTAGATTGAGTCGAATTGCTTTTATTCTTGGACTGTCTTGTGAGGAGGCCATTGGAGTTTTAAAGTACTGAATTATGTTAGTCATGGGGGAGGAAGATGGAGAGGGAGGAATATAGGGATGTGGGCTCAGCGGGGGTGGGAATGACAATGAAAAGTGATTCTGGCTGCCAACGGAGAATTAGCAAAGATAACTTCAGAAATGTGAGAATATCAGAATTACTTCTCAATGCTGAAGAATTTTTGTTGAACAGGAATTTCTTCCTTAGAAGCTTTCTTTTTCTCATTCACTTAGCCAGTGAGTTGACTGGCCTATATTAAAAAATACTTAAGAAGAAAAAAAAAAAAAAGAAAAACAAACCAAAACAAAAAATACTTAAGAGGGGAACTTTGTAAAGAAAGGAAATCCTAACTATACACACCATACTTTTATACATGCAGGTATTTTTTCATTCTCTTTCAAGATCTAAGGAGTGCCACCCCATGTGTCAGTGAGGAGTCTACCAGAGAAATAGAAATAGTAATAAATTTATATAATATATATGTGTGTATGTGTGTGTTTATGTTTATGAAAAATGGAGTTTTATATAGAGGAGAGATTATATGTATATGAGATAATGAAGTAGTATATTATACATATGTAGAGATGTATTTCATGGAATGGCTTATATCACTGTGGGCACTGTAAAGTCTCAAGTCAGTAGGACAGACTGGAAGGCTGGCAACTCAGGTAGATGCTGAAGCTGCTGCTGCTGCTTTGCTCCTAAGGCATTTCAACTGATTAGATGAGGCCCACCCACATGATCAAGGGTAATATTTAAAATCAATTGATTGTCAGTGTTAACCATATCTACAGAAGGCCTTCTCAGCAACACCTAGATTAGTGTTCAATTGAATAACTGAGCACCATGGGCTAGCCAAGTTGCTACATGAAACTAACCATCACAACAGAAGACTTCTCCAGACTTGAAATTCCAATTATTATTACTTTAGGGAACTTTATTGCTTTCAGATTTAGTCTTTCAAGGTAGTAAGGAATTACTAAAAAAAATAATACTAAGATGTATTTCTTAAGTTACTTTGCAGAAGAGATTCTTCTAATTTTGTTCTAATTCCTTTGCAAATCTAAGTTAATCATAGCTCTATATGAGGTTGAGAATTAAAAAAAAAAATGAAACATACTGAATATGTCAGTGGACCAGAAATGAGATACTCAAATCATCTCATTTTCCCTTATCTTGTTTCAATTAAAAATAATCAGAGGGCAATGGGAGAAATTTGACACAGCAACATAATAAACATGATTCTGATTTTATAAAATGGAATCGGCTTACTCTTCATCTCTATTATATAGAACTACCAGAACCCTAAAAATTTGGGGGATTATTGGCAGGTAGGGACAGACAGGATTGACTTTATGAAGATCAAATTCTGAGACAAGTAGAACTCATAAATTCAGGAGAAAACTGCTGGAGAGCACATGATTAAAGGAGCTCCCCATGCAGAATCAACAGGTACAAGATGCAGAAGGAGTTTGAATGATTTGTTGGAGCCATTAAGTTGGAAGGTATATACAGAGCACGTGAGTCAATTGTGAAGTATACTTGCCCATAGGCTAAAGCAGTGAGTGGGACTCAGAGCTGGAGATGTGGAGCAGTGCCTCAGAAAGCTGAATATTCCAGGGAAGATGGAGAACACTAAACCAGGAGATGTACAAGCCACTCTGGCAGTACATTCCAACCCTCCCCCTTTATCACTAGAAACAGGCTGTAGAAAATAGCACAGCTTGGCAAATAGAGGTCTAAGAAAACAAGATGAAAGACAAAACCATGACTGTTAAAAGATTTAAGGAAAACCTTCACGATGAGAGAGACATCAAAATCCTAAAGGGGGAAGAATTTGAACACAAGGAAAGAGAGTAAATAAAGTAAACAGAAGAAAACTTCAAAGGGAGAGATGAGATGCCAGTTCAGCCATGGAAAAAAAAAAAACACACTAAAATTCTGGCCATTTAAAATAAAAATAAACCAAAAGACACATGAGTAGCAGAGCCAACACGGATGAGAAGCAAATTAACTAGCCAAAAGTTCTAGCTGAGGAATTTTCCAAAAATATAATGCAAAGAGCCTGGGAAACGAAAGAATGAAAGGACAATTTAGAGTCAAAAGGGTAGAACTAAAAGTTTCAACTTACATCTAACAAGAGTTCCAGGAAAGAGAACAGGCAGTATGGAGAGGAGAAAATAATCAAATAAATAAAAAGCCCAGACTCAAGAAAGCATATGACCTGAATATTTGAAGTGTCCTCCAAGTACAGAACAAGGTGATTTTAAAAAGATTTACTTATATAGACACGTCATGGAAATTTTCATGTTAGAAGAAATAAAGAGAAAAATCATAAAAGTTCTCAGAGAAAAATAGGTTATCTACAAGGAAAAAAGAATCAGAGCAGTGCAATAGTTTTCATTGGAAAGAAAAAATAACGGTCGATATCTTCAGAGATTTGAGGACATATGATTTGGAACCTAAAAGCCCATATTCAAACAGATTGGTACTTAAAGGTTAAGAACAAGAGAACACATTTTTGGATCTGCAAGAAGAACCTATCAAATGTACCATCTGCATAATTGAAAAAATTACTTGCAAAAAAAATTTAAATTAAATTTAAAAAAAGAAAAAAATAATTGCATATATAATGTAGCAACATGACTAACAAATCCTGTAAGAAAGAATAAGTGGGTTACAGGGAGCAGTAGTGTATAAAGAAGCCAAAACTATCTTTATGCCCAAATAATTTTTGATGGCTAGTGTAAAAAATTTATTTTAGTGATACTTTGGCACCAAAATTCCAGATATTTTCAGTTTGGGAAGTGATAGAAGTGAAGATAGCATCAAAAGAGGAAGAATGAGGGGTGCCTGACTGGCTCAGTCAGTGGAACATGCTACTCTTCGCTCAGTGTTATAAGTTCAAGCTCCACACTGGGTGTAGAGATCACTTAAAAATAAAATGTTGGGATGCCTGGGTGGCTCAGTGGTTGAACGTCTGCTTTCTGCTCAGGGCATGATCCTGGGGCCTGGGAATCGAGTCCCGCATTGGGCTCCCTGCGAGGAGCCTGCTTCTCTCCCTCTGCCTGTGTCCATGTCTCTTTCTTTGTCTCTGTTGAATAAATAAATACAATTTTTAAAAAGATAAATAAAATTTTTAAAAAAAATTTTTGGAAAGGGAGAGGGGAAAGATTGAAAATGTGTGTGTGTGTTTCAGCGGGTAATATATTTCTAAAAGACAAAAATATAAGATTAAAATAATATATAAATTAAAAAATATAATCAAATCTGCATATTAAAATTTTGAGAGTAACAGAAGTCCTGGAAAATGTGCTACAACTTACAAACCACTAGAAAAAAAAATTGTGGTGCAAAGAAAATTCAATCGATCTATCAAATTGGAGAAAAGTAAGAAAAGAAAAACATAGTGGAAAACATGAAGTAAGGCAAGAATATACTCAGGCATATTGGTAATCACAAGCAATGTGAACACATTTTCTCATCAAAAGACAGACTCTCATCATCGTTATAAGAAGCACATCTACAAGTTTAAAAATAAACAATTGGAGGGACACCTGGATATGTCAGTCGTTGAGCATCTGCCTTTGGCTCAGGTCATGATCCTGGGGTCCCGGGATCTAGTCCCACATCAGGCTCCCTGCAGGGAGCCTGCTTCTCCCTCTACCTGTGTCTCTGCCTCTCTCTCTATGTCTTTCATGAATAAATAAATAAAATCCTAAGAAAAAACAGTTCCAGCTCCAGTAATAAGATGGGATAAGTTATTTGGACCCTTTTGACCACTAAGTGAAACTAAAAACGCCAACAAACACACAAAAGAATATATTGAAAGGACTCATGAATAAGATAGGCCAATTCCTGAGGAAATGAGAGAGGTGGTGGAGGCCAGAAACTTGCTTTTGTGCTAAGGGTGCCAAACCGGGAAGCATCAGCTTTCATGGACTCAGTGGGCACAAGGAAGAGGACCCCAACCCAAGATAGTTTCATAGGAGATCCTTCTCCAAAAAGTTCAAATCCCAAAATACTTTTAGAATAAGGGTAAGCCGGCTCTAGTTTTCAACACTCAAGAAATGACAAAGCTTTTTCCTGGCATTGAGCAGAGCAGGATGTTGGGAGGGATTGCATCTCAGAAGTTATAACCACAAGCTGGCCCTAGACCAAAAGGGAACCTAAAATCATTCACTTGGATGGTCTGAAAAAGAAAACTTCAGTGAATCAGTGTAAACAGATAAATCCCCTAGGTGCCTTGCAGAAGCAAACGCAAATCATCTCTGGAGAAACATGTTCATCTCAGACCTCAAAGATGCTCTTCATGTAAGTTTTTGAAGAAAATCAGAAGCTCACACATAAGGGGGGAAAAGCCACTGTTGGGAAGAATCAGAAAAAAAAAAAAACTGACAGAGGAAACAGACCAGAAGGATGTTTGTTTCATGGAATAATCAGACAGATTAGGAAACATTTACAGTTACTGTGTCTAAATGTATAGAAGACAAGATGGAAAATATCACTGGGAAAGAGTCAATTACAAAAAGAGAAAAAAGCTGGAGGGGCTCCTGGGTGGCCCAGTTGGTTAAGTGTCTGCCTTTGGCTCAAGTCATGATCTCAGGGTCCTGGGATTGAGTCTTAAGTCAGGCTCCCTGCTCAGTGGGAATTCTGCTTCTCCCTCTCCCTCTGCTCCCCACCCCGCTCGTTCTCTCTTTCTCTTGCTCTATCTCAAATAAATAAAATATTTATTTATTTATTTATAAAAAGCTGGATGTAGCAGATTTAGAAAAAAAACTTCTAAAAGCGAAAACATATATAATTACAATTAACAACTCAGTATGTGACTTTTAAAAAAGATTAGGCGAAGCCAAAGAAAAGCAATGGATGAAGAGGAAGATAGCCGTAGAAATTAAGCAGGATGTGGCACAGGGGTACAAAGAGATTGCAAATACAAGGTGTTCAGAGATGTACCAGCTACAGTAAAAATGTCGACCAAAAGGAAGAGGAAAGAGAAAATGAGAGGAAAGCAATATTCAAAAAGGTAATGGCTGAGAACTCTCTAAAACTTAAGAAAGACATGGATCTACATATCATTAAGCCCAACAAATCCAATGCTAGACAAATAAAGAAATCCACATAAAGACACATTATAAAAAATATGCAAAAAAGACACGTATGGTAAAACTAAAGAAACTGAACACAAAGATGAATTCCTTTTTTTTTTTTTACAAAGATGAATTCTAAAGCAGCAAAAAAAAAAATCAATCAGTCAATCAGTCTTGCCATTTGCAACAACGTGGATGGAACTGGAAGATACTATGATGAGCAAAATAAATCAGTCAGAAAAAGACAATTATCAAATGATCTCACTCATGTATAGAACTTAAGAAACAAAACAGGATCACAGGAGAAGAGAGGAAAAAAATAAAACAAGTTTAAATCAGAGAGAGACAAACCGTAAGAGACTCTTAAGTTTGGGAAACAAATGAGGATCTCTGGAGGGGAGGAGGATGGGGGGATGGGACAACTGGGTGGCGGGCATTAAGGAGGACACGTGGTGATGAGCACTGGGTGTAATGTAAGACTGATGAATACTGAACTCTACCTCTGGAACCAATAATACATTATGTTAATTAATTGAATTGAAATAAAATTTAAAAATGTGATATGTACAGACAAAGGAATGTTAGCCATAAAAAGAAAGGAAATTCTGACGCGTGCTACAGGGTGGATGAACCCCCAAAATACTATGCCAAGAAGAAGAAGCCAGACACGAAAGGTCACATATATTGTATGATTGCATCTGCATGAAATATCCAGAATAGGTAAATCCATAGAGATGACGTCAATTAATGGTTGTCAGGAGTTGAGAGGTGGAAGGTGGGGAGTGACAGCTTATCAGGTATGGGGTCTTTCTTGGGGTGATGCAAATTCTTTGGAACTTGATACAAGTTATAGTTGCACAACACTGGGAATGTGCTAAACACCACTGAGTTGGACAATTTAAAATGGTTAATTTATGTTGTATAAATGTCATCTCAACCTCAAAAAAAAAAAAGGGAAAAAGGTCCTAAAGCAGCCAAAGAGACCTTAAAAGGAACAATATTTATACCAATAGCTTCTCGTAGTCAGGAACAGAAGCCAGAAGCCAGTGGACTCAGGGAGAAATGTTGCCATAGAATTCCTTACCTGCTGAAATAACTTTCAGGAAGATGGGTGAAAGTAAGGCATTTCAGACAAAAGCAAAAAAAAAAAAAAAAAAAAAAAGTAACTGAAAGATGTCACTCAAGGAAATTCTGAAGGATTTACTTCAGGCAGAAGAAGTAAAAAGGAAAAAAAAGTAAGTTCTGAAATGGGAGAAGGAATGAAAAGCAAAAAAAGCTGTAACGTGGGTAAATCTAAAACAAACATTGATTTTATAAAACAACAACAACAATAATGCCCTGCAGGCTTAAATACATTTCATTGGTGCAAAAGAAAGGATGTAAAAAAATAACCTGGAACATGGGAACAGGCAGAAATAAGATAAAAGTGGTGCACCTGGGAGCTCAGTCCATTAAGCACCTGCCTTTGGCTCAGGTCATGGTCCCAGGGTCCTGGGATCGAGTTCCGCATTGGGCTCCCTGCTCAGCGGGGAGTCTGCTCCTCCCCCTGCTCCTGCTCTCTCTTGTGCCCCCTCTTACACTGTGTCTCTCTCAAATAAATAAATAAAATCTTTTTAAAAATTAAAAAAAATAAGAGGAAATAAGATAAAAGCACAAATATCTAAACCCATCTATGTTAGTTGTTGCATTAAATGTAATGAGACCAAATTATTCGATTAAAAGATAAATTGGAAAAAACTCAGTTATGCCTACAAAGGACACATCAAAAATATGACAATACTGAAGGGTTCTTAAATTCTTAAGAATGTAAAATGCTGGAAAAGACATCATTCAGATACTAAGAAAACTGCATTAAAGTAGCAACATTAATATTCAATAATAAAGATGTTAAGGCAAAATCACTCATAGATATAGTTATTTTATTTTATCTATTTTATTTTATTTTATTTTATTTTATTTTATTTTATTAATTGTATTTATTTATTTGAGAGAGAGAGAACACGAGCAGGGGAGAAGGATAGAGCTGAGCAGGGAGCCTAATGAGGAAGTTGATCCCAGGACCCTGGTATCATGACCTGAGCTGAACGCAGACGCTTAACCAATTGAGCCACCCAGGTGCCCCAATATAGCCATTTAAAAATAATAGAATATTTCAATTCCACAGAAAATATAATAATTTAAAGTTCACATGTTCTTAACATAGCCTCAAAATATATAAAGCAAAAACTGTCAGAAAGAGAAACAATAGACAAATCAACAATCATAACGGAAAAATTTAACACATCTTTAGAAGTAACCAATACTCAAAATTTAGACTACATAGTGAATCAGTTTGAAATATGTATATAAAAACGTTGCATCCAACAAACTACAGAATGTACATTCTTTTCAAGCATTCATAGAACATTTTCAAAACTTGACCACATAGCAGAACATAGAGGTTGTCTTGACAAATACATATAGAGAGAAATCGTTTAGAGTCTGTTCTCTGATCTTAGTTTGAATAATCAAAAATCACGGCATCCGTGTATATTGCGTATGACCATACCATAATTTAAAATAGAATAAATAATAAAATTAGTAATAATAAACACACAGAAAATCGCCATACATTTGGAAGTGCTGGTGATCAAGGTGCAGGAGTAGGAGGTGGGAGGTAAAAAGACACTTTCTCCGTTTGCTCTCTGCCCCCCGGGGGTTGTTTGAGTCTTATTTAAAGAGAAGATACTCAGGTAATACTGATGCACTAGAGAAAGTTATTTGCTGCAGCAGCAAATTTTACTCCTTCCCTTTCCATGCTTGACACAGTCTTTTTTATTCTTTTTTTTTTAATTTATAAATTTATTTTTTATTGGTGTTCAATTTGCCAACATATAGAATAACCCCCAGTGCTCATCCCATCAAGCGCCCCCCTCAGTGCCTGTCACCCCAACCCCCCGCCCTCCTCCCCTTCCACCACCCCTAGTTCGTTTCCCAGAGTTAGGAGTCTCTCATGTTCTGTCTCCCTTTCTGATATTTCCCACACATTTTTTCTCCTTTCCCCTTTCTTCCCTTTCACTATTTTTTATATTCCCCGAATGAATGAGACCATATAATTGACATAGTCTTAATACAGGAGGATGTTTGGAAGGAGACATTTGTTATTTTTAACAGCAACAAAAAATGAGTTTAAGGTGGAAGTAGATTTGGGTAAGCTCCACCGGTGGCCGTGCACAGACTCTCCCGGGGGGAGGGGGGTTCAGGTCCCCTGGGGGACAGAGAGCAGCGCAGAGGGGCGTGTACAGCTTTAAGTGAAGCAGGTGCCTCTGCCCTCAGGTGGAGTCATTTCCTGCCCTGTGATAGATGTGATAAAGTCGGCCTGGGCCCCGCTCACTCGTCCTTGCCGGCCCGGTGGGGGCATCTCCGGATCAGCATGGTAAGTGGCTGTGTCCCCAGCTGGCAGCGCCCTAGCCCTAGCTGAGGGTACTCCCCAGATTTGGTCCTCTCCCACTAACCCGCCCTTCATAAATTCTTACTCCAGAGAAGAAATCAGCAAGGGGGCATTTGTTTCTATCAAGATTTGGATAAGCTCTCGTCCGTCCAGCTGTAGTTTTGCGGCTTTGGGGGAAAACTTGGTGGGTGTGTAGTGCTCCACTGCTTTTAACTCAAGTGTTGAAACAAGAACCTCTCTTTCCCTTAGGTCTACATTTGTCGTAGACCTGCTGTGCTGATTTTTTTTTTTTTTTTTTTTCTGTAGAAATCCATTGCTTCACTTTTAGTTACGCTTGTAGAGTTTCTGGGGACTTCAGACCCGGGTCATTGTTGCTAAAGCTCATAAATGCATGGCAGGGTAAAGTGCAGGGACATCCTCTCGAGTTTCCTTCTTAGGAGACAACAGGAAACTTAGTTACTTACGGTAATTCCTCTTTGGGGATCCTCTCTTAAGATCCACTTTTCCTTTAATGTCTTATGTGTCTGTCACAGTAATTTTTGGTATCTTAGAATTTTAAATTCTTAAATGGAAGTTGCCTTTCATAGTGCTTTCTCATCTTTGATGTTCTCATCCCCCTTGGACTTTCTCTCCCCAACATTTTAAGGATGCTGAAGCTGTTCTGCTCTGAAAAAAATGATTCCTTCCTACAAGAGGGGTCCCTGCAGTCAGGGAAATGTTGTTCCCCGTCTTCACTGAATCAACTTCGGTATCCTGGGTGTGAAACTGTTCTGTAGCGTCTTGCAAGATACCTACCCTTTTTTAGGACCGCATCTGAATCTAGGAATCTACGACTTCTCCTTATCTCAAAATAAAACGTTAATTAGAAAATGATGCCTTCCTAGTAATTCAGATTGACCTTGCTGCAGCTAACATGCTGCGATTTATAATATTGATACAGAATGCGCAGTTTACAATCTTACTTTATAGTGTGACTAATATTTAACAGATAGTTTGCAAAGGAGGGACCGGCTAAGAGAGGAAGGTGAAGATTACCTTCTGTCCTCTGGGACACAGTCGTGTTATAAACTCAGCTGCTTCTCAAACCAGGAAGGGTGTGATTGATCCTTCTTGGGCCAAGTATTCCTGGCTTGTTCAGAAAGGACAGAGAGAAATTGAGGTGTAAGTAGCTTAAATGATGTGAAAATCTTGAAATGCTCCCCCCTTCAGCATTTTTACCTAAATCTAGGGAGTTTTGATCTGATTACAGTATCTGATGTACTGAGATCATTTGCAGTCCAGCAGGTGTGGGAGGAATAAAAGCATGCTTTGCAGACAAGTGTGTTAGAAGCCTGTTTATTATGCTGGAACATGTTGTTTGATTTTTTTTTTTCCTGTGCCAGACAGAGGTTGGAACACTGGTTGATGCTAAGCGAGGTGCTTTCTGAATTGAGAAATTTGTCATGAGACAAATTTGCCGCCTTTGTCATGAGAGACCCATAGTTACACGGGAAGGAAATAGGAGGAAATTCTACTCAGGTGGTGAATTTGCATTCCTCATAAAGCAAAGAGGGCTGTGTTAGGCCTGGCGAATCAAGGAGATGAGGTATAAGGGCTTGATGCAGCGGAGCAAGAACAGAATCCAAGTCGCATTGCAGGGCTGTGACTGGCCAGAGCTCCCTCCCTCCTTCCCTCCCTGGACTAGTGGTCTTTTCGTAGTTGAATCTCAGACCTTGTCCAGGAAAAGAGCAGCCTGTACGAGGGCAGGGCTGCCCACCGGCTCACAGGCTAACAGCTGGAAGGGTCCCAGTGATGCGGAGAACACGCTGCTCGCCCCGTGAGCCCCCCTGCATACACCTGTCCTACGCCCGCTGGCAACCAAAACCCAACCACATTCGAATTGGCGATTGCTGTTCTTATGTTTTTTTAGGATTTAACCTTTTCTTTACTTCTCTTAGTTGAGTAGATATTTGTGTCTGTTTAAATGACCCAAACTTGTTGGTCTTTAAGAAGAGAGATGTGGGGATGCCTGGGTGGTTCAGTGGTTGAGAATCAGGTCGTGATCCTGAGGTCCTGGGATGGAGTCCCACTTCGGGGTCCCCACAGGGAGCCTGCTTCTCCCTCTGCCTGTGTCTCTCCTTTCTCTCTCTCTCTCTGTGTCTCGTGAATTAAAAAAAAAAAGATATGAATGGTGATTTAAACGTGGGATGGGAGAGTGGAGGCTGATGACAGTGATGGAAAACAGTAGAGTTTAAACCAGGAAAAAGATCACTGTCCAGATAGAACTGAAGTTAATATTTGATGTACTTTAAAGATCTTTTTCTATGCTTATTTTTAATATATTTGATATTTCATTTAATATATAATTATGTGACTTACATACCTTTTACTTCATCTTTTTTCATAAGCTTTTCCCATGTCATAAAATCTGGAGGGTAAACTTTTAAGGGTTGCCTAACTGTTCTTCAAATGCCCAACAATGAATGAATGTAGATTGGTTCTTGCTTCTCACTCTTATAAACAATAATGCTGTGAATGCCATTGTGCCTAAATCTTTGCATTTTAGATTCTTTTTCAAAATAATTCATTTGTGTATGTTACTTGCCTATTTATCTACTAGATATTTCAAGTATACGGTTGGGTTTTTAAAGATTTTATTTTTAGGTAATTTCTATACTCAACATGGGGCTTGAACTTACAATCCTGACATCAAGAGTAGCATGCTCTACCAACAGCTAGGTGCCCCTCAAGCATTTTTAAAAATTAATATATATAAAATTGCCTTATTGATAGACCTTAATATGAAGGACTATACATAACTCACTTTATATACATCATTATTCTTATTTGTTTATTACAGTATTGAGATTTTACAACTTTGGGTTGTTAAATCTATTACACATTTCCTTGGTAAATTTTCCACTACTTTTATGATTAGAACATCCTTCCTTCCTTCCTTTTTTATTTATTTAATATAAATTTATTTTTTATTGGTGTTCAATTTGCTAACATATAGAATAACCCCCAGTGCTCATCCCATCAAGTGCCCCCCTCAGTGCCCGTCACCCAGTCACCCCCACCCCCCGCCCACCTCCCATTCCACCCCCCCAGTTCGTTTCCCAGAGTTGCGAGTCTCTCATGTTCCATCCTTCCTTATTTAGAGCACATATGAATAGTAATATAAAATCTCAATATATGAAAAGGTAACATCTTCAATTTAAGTGCTATGGGTTTTAATATATATCAAGATTATACATTTATCTTTGGTTTTATCCCTTTCTAGTAACTACCTGATATTTTTCTAGGTGAGGCAGCTTGATTTCATACATATATAGTATATTATGTATATATATTTCTACCTCACTCTTGGCCTGTTACACAATAAATACTTAAGTTATGTTGTTGAAAGAAATCTTTCAGTAAGGTTGGAGTTTTTGGTTCAATTGTTCTTAAAACATACCTGTACCTGGTTTTTTATTTCTATGAGATACTATTAATTAGCCTTATCGTACATTTCTCTTATTGGCTTATGCTAGCTTGCTTTCTATTGCTTGTGAGCAGAATTACTGAGTGAGCAAGCTCATGTTATCTAAGAAGACTATTTAGTTCTAACTTCCTGTGGCTTATTTCAGAGGGAGTGCCTTTCCATCCACATTGGCCAAGCTGGCATCCAGATTGGGGATGCTTGCTGGGAACTCTATTGCCTGGAACATGGAATCCAGCCAGATGGTGTTGTTCTCAACAGTAAAAAGGATCAGCTGGAAAATGCTAACATGGAGCATATAGATGCATCTTTCAATACCTTCTTTTGTGAGACGAGCACTGGGAAGCACGTGCCCCGAGCACTCTTCATGGATCTGGAGCCCACTGTTATAGGTAACATAAGACTCGCATTCAACGGTACTTAACCAGGTCCACAATCAAAGCTAACAAATCCAGTACCAGTGGATGGGATCACTAGGTTACATGAATCTATCTGAATAAGATCATAGGGACTTTTTTTAAATCTAGAAGTTCGCTCATGACCACCTAAGGTGATCGGCATGAAATATACCCTAAGGGAGTACTAGTGTAGTCTTCTTTTTTTGTGTGATGAAACAAATTCAAACCTTGTTAGTTTCTCCACACACATTTGTTGTGACAGAAGATTAAATCTTTTCTTGAATTTAAAGACCAGTTGCTAGAGGGTTCCAACAAAGAATCTGAAAGTTGGCATTACCTGAGCATGATTCCAAAGAGACAAGGAGCCAAACACATCTTCTAATTGTGGGGAAATCAGTACAATTTTATGATTATTAATGGCAGACTTTGTAGTATCTTGTCCAGAAGCATGGTGTGGCCGCTCGGCTCTAAGAGCAAGCATCTCATGAGCACAAAGCTGAAGTCCATGGCATTTTTATAATCTAGCCTTGGAAGTGGTGAAAGCAGCTGATCTTGTCCAAAGGCAGCTGGAATGGTTTTAGAATGAAGGAAAGAGTTTTGGTTGTGTTTATATCAACTGCTTTCGAGTTGGGTGGGCGTTGGAGCTGGTCACACCTTCTCTGCTAAAGCATACTCCTAATAATTGAGGTCGGTCTACTTTTCCCCACTTTTCTGGCACTCAGTTGGCTATTTGTAGATAGAAATACTCGCCTTAGAATGCCAGAGTGTCACAGTGTGCATGATGGGATCTGTGTGCACCTAGAACCTCAGAATGTGACTTTATTGGAAATAAGGTCTCAGTGGGTATATGAGGTTGAGGTCCTACTGGGTTGGGGTCGGCCCTAACTCTAGTAGTCTGTGTCTTTGTGAGAAGAGGGGCCACAGGCAGGGGGAGCGGACATGCATGATGGAGGCAGGAGTGGTGCAGCCCCAAGCCGAGGAGCTCCCCAAATGTCCAGCAGGAGGAAGCCAGGAGAGGGGAGTGAAACAGCTTCTCCTTGGGACCCCTGGAGGAAGCAGCATTGCTAACACTTTGATTTTTGGACTTAGGGCCTCCTGAACTGTGAGAGAAAATATTCCTCTTGCTTTAAGCCGCCAAGTTTGTTGTAATTTGTTACAGAAGCCACAAGAAACTAATAAAGGGTATAGGATGGGAGGATGGACTTTCAATCTATCTGGAAGCGATGACCCTGTTTGTAGACTAGGGAGGCCAGTCCAGTGGTGTAAAGCCCTTGTTTCACCGCAACACTGGGGATGTGTGGGCAGGGTGCTGGGCTGTGCAGGAATTGGTGAAGGGGTGGCAGCCGAATGGATGGAGCACTGACCTCCTGTCCCCTCCTGCAGATGGCATTCGAGCTGGCCCGCGCCGTGCGCTCTTCCACCCAGAACAGCTGGTCAGTGGGAAGGAAGACGCTGCAAACAACTATGCCCGCGGTCGCTACTCCGTGGGGTCAGGGATCATCGATCTTGTGCTAGAGAGGATCCGAAAGCTGGCAAGTGGCCCCCTTTCTCCCCAGCGGGTGCAGGACCCCAAGGCCTGGGACCTGCCCTCCCAACAGCACCAGCGCATCCTCCCACCTGCATCACCACTGTGGCCTCTTCCGCAGATGCTCAAAGCTGGGAAGCATCCTGCTGTTGGCCTTGGTTAGGCTCTGTCCTGTAGGAAGGGCGAAAGAAACCTTTACCCTTACTGCAGCCCCACCTACTCTCTTTTTAGACTTATGAGGAAATATTTTGGGTTTTTTTTCACTGTTTTATTGAGATAACTGACACCCAACCCTGTAAATTTAAGGTGTACAACGTGATGAGTTGATACACATCTATGGTGCAGTGATTGCCACAGTACAGTCAATGTGTGTGTGTGGGGGAGGGGCATGAGAACATTCAAGATCCACTCTCTTACCAACTTTCAGGCGTACAACATGGTGTTCACCAAAGTCACCACATTGTCCACTAGATCCCCAGAACTTACTCATCTTCTAACAGGAGGTTTGTGTCCTTTGACCTACAGCCCCTGCCAGATACCGTTCCACTTTCCGATTCTAGGAGTTTGACATTTTTAGACTCCGCATATGTGAATGGGATGATATAGTATTTGTCTTTCTGCATCTGATGTCTCTCACTTGGGATAATGCCCTTAAGGTCCACCTACGCTGCCACAAATGGCAGGATGACCTGCTTTATAATGACTAGCCCCCTCCTCTACTCTTGTTTCTGTAACTCCTCATGGCTCACCTTGTCAGCACAGGCTTCCAGAGAGAGCATCCTGAACCTGGTCCTTTTCCAGTAGTATCCATTATTCATGAAGTCAACAGGAGGCACATCCTACCTGGAGATTGGTTACTGTAGTTACTGACCGTTAATTCTTCTTTAAGGACCTGCCTTTGGAGGCCCTTTTGTCTAGTGCTTATTTCGGTGTCTGGTGTAATCCTCAAGGAACCCGATGTCTTTTAGCCCAGAGTAGATTGGACATAGAAGCGATAGGTACTTCATCTCCCGGGCCGGGGGTTGGGGAGGAAAGTGGGGGGATAGGTTGCTTCAATAGTTTGCGATTTTGCTTTCTTCATTACTGAGAAAGATCTTGCTTTAGGTCACATGCAGATAAACTTGGGGAGGGCAGCTACAGACAGCTGAATATTTCTGCTTTGCTTAGAGTGAAATTCTAAAGTACCCCCCCCAACCCCCAGAGGTAACCAACCACTTGCGTGTGTTATGATGGTGTTAATAATGGTACACCCGTCCTTTCTGAAGGTTTTGTTTGTTTGGGGGGGAACTTGTTGACCTCCCACTACCACTGCTCCTAGGTTCATTTGACCCAGTTCTCACATCTCCTCTCACCTCCCCAGACAGAGCAGTGCAGTGGACTTCAGGGATTTTTGGTTTTCCGAAGCTGTGGAGGAGGCACGGGGTCCGGATTTACATCCCTCCTAATGGAGAAGCTCTCAATGGAATACAGCAGGAAGACGAAACTGGAGTTCTCTGTGTATCCAGCCCCTAGGATCTCCACTGCCATAGTGGAGCCCTACAACTCCATCCTCACCACGCATTCCACCATAGAGCACTCGGACTGTACCTTCTTGGTGGACAATGAGGCCATCTATGACATCTGCCACCATAAACTTGGTGTCGAGTGTCCCTCTTACGCCAGCATTAATAGGCTCATAGGTCAGGCAGTGTCTTCCATCACTACTTCCCTCAGGTTTGAAGGGCCCTTGAATGTGGACCTCATTGAATTCCAGACCAACCTGGTTCCTTATCCGAGAATACATTTCCCCACGACAACCTTTGCCCCCATCATATCCGCTGAGAGTGCCTACCGTGAGGAGCTCTCTGTGTGCGACATCACTGCTGCTTGCTTTGACTTCTCCAACCAGCTGGTCAAGTGCAACCCTCGCCTGGGGAAGTACATGGCCTGCTGTCTCCTCTACAGAGGGGACGTGGTCCCCAAAGATGTGAATTCAGCCATTGCAGCCATGAAGTCCAGGAACTCTGTGCAGTTTGTAGACTGGTGTCCAACTGGTTTCAAGGTAGGCATCAACAGCCAGCCACCCACGGTGATGCCAGGAGGGGACCTGGCCAAGGTCCAGCGGGCCGTGTGCATGCTGAGCAATAACACGGCTGTCGTGGAGGCCTGGGCCCGCCTGGACCACAAGTTTGACCTCATGTATGCCAAGAGGGCATTTCTGCATTGGTACACCAGAGAAGGCATGGAGGAAGACGAGTTCTCAGAGGCCCGGGAAGACTTGGCTGCCCTGGAGAAGGATTATGAAGAAATGGGGCGAAGTTTCTGATGTAAACGTGGTCAGGGAGAATGAGTGTTAGGTTGAAGTGTCATGCTTTCTTTTCAAGACATTATCTATTCTTGGTGGGTAGAGTTTCCCTGATTGGAAGAAACTGGAAACCAAATCAAGCAAGCCCCTAAGCTCCACACTACATTGAATAGGTCAGTATCAACACTGAGCTCGGATTTCCTTGTCTGCTAGTTCAGCGCAACTACCTGTGAACCTCCTACGTTTGGGGTCCTTCGAGCTTCTGGATCCTGTCCATGTTTCTTTTTTGTTTTTTTCTTTTTCTCCGAATGGAAACCTAGCTTTATTCTTTGCTTTTTCAACAAAAGACGATGAAACCCTCAAGTCAGTGCTTTTGCTTTTCCTTTCCTGAAGTATAAAACAGCACATAATAATGTTATTTCCCCCATGGCTATGTTTTGTACATTGATTAAATAATGAACATGTTCAGTATCATTCTTTTCTTTCTTCCAAATGTAGGCCTTACAGTCTCAGCTTGCTTTTTATACAAACAAAAACAAGAATATTCTTGGGTCTTTCAAAAATGTGCATCTGTGTTCCTATGGGTCAGAAGGTGAAAGGGATCTCTCTCACCACCCCCGTCCTTGAAAAGATGTTCTTGAAGTGTAGCCAACAGAGCCCTGCATCAGAACCAGTAGAGACATTTAGGAAAAAAATGCAGATTCTTGGGCACCTGGCTGGTCAGTGGGTGGTGTCCGACTCTTGATCTTAGGGTTGTAAGTTCAAACCCCGTGTTGGGTGTAGAGATTACTTAAAAAAATTTAAAAAATAAAAATTTTTTAAAAATGCAGATTCTTGAGCTTCACTACAGAAGCTCTAGGGGTTGGAGGGGGCATGACCTAAGAGTTTGAAGCTTAAAAAACACTTAACGGAATTCATTTTTGGTATTAAACTATACCACTTTCAAACAAGTTATAACTTAGAATGGAAACACATAGCTATAAATGCATTAAAACCATCAGTCACATTTTTATTATCCATGATGTTTTACCTGACTAATCATTAGATTCAGGGAGAACTAGACACTACAAAGGTGCTCACTTGGGCTTGGGGGTTGCTCTTGAGCTAATGGTAGTTTCCAAGTGCCTCATTCAGCTCCGGTGTTTACCCTGCAGTCCTCCATTTGTACTCTCTTGGCCTCAACATGGTCAGGGCTTTTGGTTCAGGTAGACATCTGAGGGGAATTGCCACTAAAGCCTTGGCTGAAGGCATAAAGTTGAGTGTCCTATTTCTTTTTAAGATTTATTTATTTATTTATTTATTTATTTATTTATTTATTTATTTATTTATGAGAGACACAAAGAGAGAGAGAAAGGCAGAGCCACAACACAGGCAGAGGGAGAAGCAGGCTCTTCGTAGGAGCTCAATGCGGGACTTGATCCTGGATCCTCACATTTTTCCTCTCTGTCAAGCTTCTCTAGGGAATATATGTCTGATGCCCATGCCTCATTTTCTGCTTACTGCTCGTTTGTGATGCGTCTTCCCCACCATTCTACTGAAAACTTTACCTGTAAGATCACCAATCATACCTCATTTGTTGAAACAAAGACTTTCTCAGCCTTCAGATTTCTTTGCCCTAAACGTTTGGTTATTCCTTTTTTCTTGAAACTTGTCCTGTGATTCCTTCAGCTCTACTTGGTTCTCTCACTACACCTGGCATCTCTGCAGGCTCCTCTTCCAACTCGTCCACCTCTGATGGAGGCAGGCTTGATGCTCTCCTGTGGCCCTCGGCTACTTTGTCCACAACCACATCAGCTCCACGTGGGTCACTGTGAAAACTTTAAGTTCTCCTTCTCTCTCAAGTTTTGTACTGAAACTGCCACCTACTTGCTGGACCTACCTTCTGATGTATTGCCTACACTTAAATTTAACTTTGTCCAAGAAAACCTTACCATTCTCCTCAAAAGAAATCTGCTCTTCCCCTGGTGTTCTCTCTTGTTTATGTCATCTTCCCAGATTCTAAAACACTGTCATCGTTGACTGTCTTCTGATTGTCTTCTTGCTCTCTACTTATAGGAGTCCTACCCATTCTACCTCTGTAATGGATCCATTCCCTTCCTCCTCTTCCCATAGAAGCTGACCTAGCTCAGGCCTTCACACCCTCTCCCCAGAGCTAGCACCACTAGAGCCCAAAGGCTTTTCCACCTTTCCCTTTGCCTTCCTGACCTGTCCTGCACACCACCCTGCGATGACATTCGGAATTATTTTGCCCCCTTGCTCAAAGGATTAGTGATTCCCAACTTCTTAAGTATGAGGTCTAAATCCTTGCACATGGAGTCCCCTAGGTGACTCAGCAGTTGAGCATCTGCCTTTGGCTCAGGTTGTGATCCTGGGGTCCTGGGGTCCAGTCCTGCATCGGGCTCCCCACAGGAAGCCTGCTTCTCCCTCTGCCTGTGTCTCTGCCTCTCTCTAAATTACTCATGAATAAATAAATAAATCTTTAAAAAAAATTCCTGCACGTGGTGTGCAGAGCCTGTCCTCACTAGTTCCAACTTAAATCCCCAGTGCCATCCTTCACTGTGCTGCCATGCACTCCATCCAAACTGGAGCGCCCCCCCCCCCAGCCCCTTTTAGCACCTGTTCTTCTCTCTCCTCTGCCTTTGCTCCTTCTTGCTGCTTGCTTCCTTCTTTCCTTCTGTGGCTGAGTGATGTAATACTTCAAACCTAGTTCTCCTGTTCCATGTAGCTTCTTGGGCATCCATTTACTCCCACCCCAGGATTAGGGGTACTTGGGATACACTATGAAATCTCTCACTAATTGGAAATATTATAGTAAATACTTACTAATGAATTATGCATATATTTTCATGTACATATCCTACAGAGAGCTTTGAACTTATGTTAGATTTTTACTGGTTTTAGGAGCATTTGTTGTTTCTCTCTTCAGACACCAGAGGGCACTAGTGAATGCTCAAATAACCCCCTCAGGTCACATAATTGTTCTGTTATTTTCAAGGAAATTCGTGTGTGTGGGTGTGCAAGCGAGTGCCTGTGTGTATTCATACACTCAAAAAAGACTATTCAGAGGTTTTCTCTTGTTTTCAAAAATTAATAGTCTACTAACATTAAGATTAAAAAAACTATTTGGGGGCATCTGGGTGGCACAGTTCGTTAAGCATCTGACTCTTCATTTCAGCTCAGGTCATCATTTCAGGATGGTGAGATCCAGCCTCACCAGGGCTCTGTGTTGGGCGTGGAGCCTGCTTTCTCCCTCTCTAAAAAACAAAACAAAACCTAATTATTCCTTACACTTTTAAGGTCAGCATGAGAATCTGATCATTTCTAAGCTTACCAAATTTAATCGCTTTTAAAGGGAATACACACAAATTTTTCATCTCCTTTGCAATCTTAGAAGATTGCTCTTAAATATTTTAGATTGCATTTATAAATTTAATATATTCTGTTTTCTTTTAAGGGCTTTGTCCAACAGACTTGCACAAGTACTTGAAGTAATTCTTTTAAAATCTAATAAGTGAAACTATAAACATGCTGATTAAGCATGCTCAAGTACTCCAAACCGCCTATAAGCTAGTAAGATTTTTATTTAAGATCACAAATATAAATCATTCACTCAGTTCACATATCTTAAAATCGGAATTATAAGCCTAAACGCTTCTATACTCAACTATCAGAAAAGCTGTACTTTAAATGCTAAATATGTACGGATTCCTTGTCGCAAGAACTTTACTACATTATTTAATTGACTCATTCACTAGTTATTCACTGGCCACCTCTCAGGTGCTACTCACTCTTCTGACCACTGGGGATATAATGTTGAATAAAGCAAAAATAATCCCAGCCCTCATGGAGTTTATACAGTAGTGAAGATGGGGGTGGGTATGAAAGATCATAAACAACAATTGAATTATATCAGATGTTAGAAGGTGATAGGTACAGTTGGGAAAAATAAACCATGGTAAAGGAGAGGGGGACGGTCAGTGAGAAAGAGGCATTTGTCAAAGACGTGGAGGAAGTGACATACAGAGAATGCAGATTACCTGGAGGAAGAATGTACCAGGAAAACCAACCAGCAAAGGAAGATCTAGAGGAGCAGCCCGTGGGGAAGAAGGGAAACACTCTGGTGTCCTGAAAGTCAATTGGAAAAAAGTGTGTGAAGGAGGAGATAGTTAGTGGTCCACTGTGTCAAATGATGCTTACAGGTCAAGAAGGATGAGGGCTGTCCCTTGACCATTGAATTTAGCAATGTGGAAGTCTTTTCTGACCTTGATGAGAAGTTTCAGTGGAAGGGTAGGGATGGAGGCCTGATAGCGTGGGTTTAATGGGAATGAGAGACACTCATTCCCAAGAGAGAAATGGATCAAAAGTAGATTGCCGTAAAAGAAGCAGAGTAATAGGCTACTGTCTGCAAGGAACGGCAGTCAAGGTTTTTTTGGGGTTTGGTATGATGTAGGAAAAGTACAGTGGGTTTTTGTGCTGATGTGAATGGCAGGTGGGGTAATGCCGATGACGTGGGAGAAAGAAGGAAGAGTTGTTGGATCCGTGTCTTAAGATGGCAACAGGGGAGGGGAGGAGAGGGGAACCTTGTGTATGACACAGGGCTGTCCCTGACACAGGAGCACCAATGGTGCGTCCAATGTAGAGAAGAAAGAGAGCTTGTGGATAGTGACGCTTAGCGTAGGTGAAGGCGGTGATGGGATTTTATGAAATTTTGCCTCAGAAGCATCCAATTTTCTAAGTGAAATGAAAAGCAAAGTCATCACCTAAGATTGGATATGGGGCAGAAATATGTGAGGTTGGAAGAGAGAGGAAAATGAGTGAACGTCTAGGGTAGTAGGAGTGGGAGTGTAAGGAAATGCAATGTCACTGCTGCACTGCATGAAGAGCTTGTCAGGATTGCATAGTGGGATTGGTGATTGTGTGTGCACATGGGTGTGTGCATGTTCAGCTTCAAAGTACAGGGACAGGGGGGTAGAGTGAATTCATGGGGGTTTAATCCATAAGGCAAAGCAGAAGCAGAACAGGGGAATTACAGGTGTCTACAGGGGTACAGTGATGATGATTGATCACAGCATTTACACTGGCAAAGAGTGAAGGGCAGTTTTGAGGATTGAAGGATTATTGGTCTCAGTGAGGCTGGAAGATGTTTGGGGTTGGCTTCCTGGAAGGAGCAAGCTGGGGAGATAAGGAGGGGTAGTTGGACAGCTTATGGTGTAATGGCAAAGTCTGGAGTGTGACTTTAGGAGTGAGTTGGTCAGGGTCAGGGAGTGGCAATGAGACCCAGGATGTTGGACAGGTCATCTATACGTGTGTTGAAACCATGAAGGCAGGAATGGTGTCCAAGAGACTCATGAGCTGAGAGCTAAAGTGATGGGGAAACGAGGTGTACTGACCCAGGCGTTGGTGAATGGTAACAACAATGGGCAGTGGGGTGACCAAATGATGATGTGAGGTTCAGGTGGCGAATAATGGCTTAGGGAGGAAGTGGGGAGAATGATCTCCTGGGATGAAGCATGCTTACCTTTAAGAAAATACTGGGTCATCCCATAGGTTCGGGGTTTCCTTCCCAAGATAATGTTTTTGTCTTTTGCCTTCTCGGCTTACGGAGGTTTCTTAGTGACATCCACCAGGTTGTGACAGGTTCTGATGGAACACGCTCAACCCTAGGAACAGTCTGTGATGGGAATGTCATTAATTAAAGAACAAGGGGGAGTCATTATGTTGTACCTTTGAAACTAATATAATGACATAATGGTACATGTCAATTATACCTCAACAATTTTAAAAAATATTTTATTTATTTATTTGAGAGAGAGAGAGAGAGAGAGAGCAAGTAGGGGAGTAGCAGAGGGAGAGGGGGAAGCAGATTCCCCGCTGAGCAGGGAGCCTGACATGAGGCTCAATCCCAGGACCCCAAGATCATGACCTGAGCTGAAGGCACACGCTTAATTGACTAAGCCACCCAGGTTGCCCCAATAATTTATTTTAATATAACAAATTGTCTGATGGCCCATGCTTAGATTAATGTGATTACTTAATTTTCAAGTCAGACTGGAATTCATCTGTAATCCTTATTATCTTGCCACCATTTGGCAAGATTTTGTACTTCTTTGGCTCTTAACATATGCAACTGTCTTTTTAGTTTAATACTACATTCTTGTGAACTTGTGCATCCTCCATTTTTTTGAATTATATTAAATATCTGACTGAATGCTGAGTGTCCCTCAGCTTTCCCTGGTTATTTGGTTACAGCTGTCAAGTCATGCCACTGTCACAAAGTAGGCCCTTTCGCTTGCGGTTGGTGTTTGTTTTCAGATTTCTTACGAGGTAGGACATTTAGAGATCACTTCATCCATTCACTGGTCTTGTCTCCTTTGAGCAGCCTCACTTGGCTTTTGAACCTTGTCTTATTTTTAAAAGAGGGTTTTGACATTTTTTTCAAAGGAGTTCAAATCAACACAAATAATCCAACAGAGGGATCCCTGGGTGGCGCAGCGGTTTGGCGCCTGCCTTTGGCCCAGGGCGCGATCCTGGAGACCCGGGATTGAATCCCACATCGGGCTCCCGGTGCATGGAGCCTGCTTCTCCCTCTGCCTATGTCTCTGCCTCTCTCTCTCTCTCTCTGTGACTATCATAAATAAATAAAAATTAAAAAAAAATAATCCAACAGAAATTGTGTTGAGAATTTTCTCTGATGTGAAATCATTATTATCACCCCCAAAAACCCACTTCCAAAACTTTCCTGTGAAGCTCATATGCTTTTGTGTTCATCACATCTTTTTAAAATTGTTTTCCATGATGGGATTTCCTTTCCTGGACGTGATGAAGCGACACTAGTATTTTCATTGGCCCCATGAATCTTACTGACCCTTGACAAAGAAAGAGTCCTTTTGGTATCATTCATCCCACAGTCTCTCTATGGATACAGCCAAAGCATTATAATAATAATTATTATTATTTTAATTTAAATCCACTTCAGAGGAGTGTCCTCAGTGCTAACACAGCACAGTCCCTCATAAATTCTAAGACTAGTTAGGAACCTACTATTTTTTAATTTTTAAAAATGTTTATTATATAATATGTCAGCTGAACTCAGTTCTATCAGCCTTTGTCTTTGGGTGTGCCCTCCTAGACCTTCTAGCACGTGGCACTCTCAGTTCTAGGGCATGGGATCCGGGAGGCTCCCTGATATGATTTGGATGGGAGCCTACACAGTGAGACTTTGCTGAAGACCTCTGAGGATTGCAAATTCATCAGTAATCTCCACAAAATGCAATAACGCAGACCAGTGAAAACCTGAGCAGCCCTCTTCAGGACTGTCATGACACGGGGCATCCTTGATAAGGAATGGAGGCCAAGTCGCCTGCCCCGAGACAGGTCACTTGGTAACGGACTGGGCTTGTGGGTGTGAAGCAACCTGTTTGTGGGCATCTGCCCTGCAGAGTTATCCAGTTGTGTCTTGGGCAGGTGACAGGTATTGTGCCTCAAGGACTCACCAAAGCCTCAATCACAATGTTGCATCCTGTGTACCTGGAGCCTGCTGTGGCACCCAGGGATGGCCGTGGGCTTGTCATATCCTCCTAAAATACTCTTCAACTCTTGCCACTAAATTGGAATGTTAGATTCTTGTGGCTGGGGAGGTTGTTCCTTTCCTATGGACGTATTCTTCTCCACTGAGGAGAAGGCAAAGGGGATGGGGCGGGGGGGGGGGTGGTCCTTCCTTATAAAACAATTAGGATTGGGACACCTGGCTGGCTCAATGGGTAGAGTGCGCGACGCTTGATCTCGAGGTTGTGAGTTCAAGCCTTACCTTGGGTATAGAAATTCGTTTAGAGATAAAATCTTAAAAATAAAATAAGAGGATTGACACCAGTTCTCTCTCCGCCTCCCCAGGGATTTCACAAAGTACAGTCAAGGGTGAAGGGGGATCACTGGGGATCTGTGGATGTGGCTGTTGTCCTCGTGGGCATCACTGATGTGACTGTGAGCCCCCTGCGGCCTCGGCGTGCGCTCAGGTCAGGGTCCGAGTCGGGAGCTCAGACAGCGAATGCTGGGTTGCTCCTACATAAACCTGTGTGTTCCCACTGTTGCTGGGACCAGTTCTGGCAAATTCCTAGTTCATTAACCCTATGTCTATGCTCACATTTAAATCACAGATAAGGGGGCACTTGATGGGATGAGCACTGGGTGTTATTCTGTATGTTGGTAAATTGAACACCAATAAAAAATAAATTTATTATAAAAAAATAAATCACAGATAAGGCTCTGAGAGCCTTTTCCAGAATGGAAACAAGCTGCATTTTCAGTTTTTTGAGCGTCGGTCCTCTTAAGAGTACCATGGTAAGAGGAGAGGAGGATGGTCAGTGAGAAAGAGGCATTTGTCAAAGACGTGGAGGAAGCGACATACAGAGAATGCAGATTACCTGGAGGAAGAATGTACCAGGAAAACCAAACATTACACATTCATCTCATGTTTGACTCACTGTTTACAAAAATATCCAGTTTTACTTTGTCCAGTAATTTCTGCCGGAAGCGGGGTTGCTGAGTTAAAGGCAAAATGAGTTTGTAGGGGCACCTGGCTGGCTCAGTTGGTGACGTGTGTGACTCTTGATCTTGTAAATTAGAGCCCATGTTGGTGTAGAGGTTACTTAAAAAATAAAATCTCAAAAAAAATAAATGTGTAATTTTGATAGGTACCTCCAAATTGCCTCTCTGGAGTTTATATTCCCACCAGGCAGCAACGGAGGAGGGTGACTATTCGCCTTACCCGTGGAGTCTAGGTTAATGGTCATATTTAGGGACTTTTGCCAATCTGGTAGGTGAGAAATTGTTGGGAGGGCAGTTCTCATTGGAATGAAGTTTAGCATTTTCTCATACATGCAAAGAGCATTTGAATGTGTGTGTGAGAGAGAGACAGAGACAGAGAGAGACAGAGAGAGATCTATTCATGTCCTTGCTTATTTGGAGGGGAGGGGTTGTTCTTAATTTTTAGCAGCTCTATGCATTTGATCAGGGAGCCTTTGGTCCCTGTTATATGACTGGCAAGCATTTATCTAATCACGTGTCCGTCTTCAGACTTTGCCTAGCGTTGGCTGCTGGTGCGTGTGTTGTTTATTGTGAAGTAACGGCCGCGTGCGGAAGTTCCTGTTGTGACTGTGACTTATCTGCACACAGAAGGGAGCAGACCCACAGTCCCTGGTTGGGAATCTGGCCCTCGGGTTTTGCAGCCAGAGGCCACAGAGTTCTTGCGGATGCCCCTTTCTAGTGAGCTTCTGCTCATATTAAACCTTCTCATCTCTAAACCCCCCATATAAGTTTTTACACCAGTTGCTATCATCTTGCAGTCCAGCGCTTCTACAGTCCCTGGTGGAAGTTGCTTCTTCTCAGATCATCACTCAGCGTCCGGGCTCATGGAGAGTAGAGGCCCTGCCTCCCCTGCCGGCCTCTCCCACCAGGCCTGGCATCAGCTGGGTAGCTACTTCCGATCCAATGAACCCTTATTAACAGCCTAGTGGCCCCATGCTCAGCCATGGAGGAGTTTGGGGTGTCAAGGGGGGTAACTGAAAGCTCCCTTCCCACCTGACCTGGTGCCCATCCTACAGCAGACCTAGGCTCTGCCTCCTGGGTGGGACCAGGCCAAACGCATGGCTCTAGCTTGGGTGACGGCTGGCAGTGTCCTGCCAGCTTGGCCTTCCCAAGCCTCCCTTTAGCTCTCCTAGGATCTCCAAGAAGCTCTCCATCACAGGAGACATCAGGATGGGACTCATCCACCTCCCTCCTTCACCTCCCCTTTTCCATGCTCAGAGATGTGAAGCCCATTGATGAAGGACAAGGAATTGGAACCAGTTCGGGGTTGCAGAAGCCATTGGTTTTAATGGGGGCGAGAGAGAAGGGAAGGGGTCTGAAGGCAGGACGGTGAGCGGTGCACCTCGTCTTGCAGCCCCCGTGGCTGGGAGGCGTGTGGGCACGAGCAGCGCTGTGCGCCCTCTTCTCGGGCACGGGTCACGGAGGAAGAGCCTGGCGAGCAGGCGTGAGCGACCTTGGCCACTCACTGCGGGGGAGCAGAAAGGAGGCGCAGAGCGGGAGACACCCCGACGGGCTCAGGTCCATGCAGGCGGGACAGTGTTCAGTGTGTGTGTGCAGTGGAGAGAGGGGGGCTGGAGGCACCAAAGGAACACGGGGGGCGGGCAGTGAGGCGGCCTGGAGACCTGGGCCCATCCCTCAGAACACAAAGCAGCCAAATTGGCAGACCCTCACCCTCCACCCTGACCCCCGTCCCTGTCCTTGAGGTGCCGCCGTCCTGCTGGCCTCTGCCTCTACTTCTTACGCCCAATCTGTGCCATCAGGTGCGCGTTGGCAGCTGCCTTGGCCTGCAAATTCTTGGCTTTGGCGATGTTGAAGAGGATGTTCATGATGTTAGTGGGGACATCGAGGGACAGAGTGAACTTGGTGCGCCGATCACTCTTGGCCTTGTCCTGGTGCAGCCTCCCCTTGAGCTGAGCTGGGGACAGGTATTTGTACCGGGCGCTTACGGCTCCGTTGCCACCCCCGAAGCCTGGGAAGGTCCTCTTCTTCTTGTCCTCTTCCTCCTCCTCCTTCTCCTCGTCCTCCCCTGAGGATGGGTCTTGGCTGGGCAGGTAGGGGAAGCTTCTCTTGCTCAGCAGCGGTGCATCCTCCAGCGGGCTCTGCCGGGCCTCCCACAAGGCTGTGTTGATGCAGCTGAAGAAGGACTTTCCTGGGTGGAACTTCTGGGAGACGCCCGGCTGCGGGATTCCTGGGAGCAGCAGCAGCAGCAGCAGGAGGTAGGCTGGCATCAGCATCTCTCCCTGGAAGAGAAGACAGGGATGAGAGCAGAGGGTGTGACAAGGACTCGGAGCTCAGAAGGACCCGGGGCTTTGGTAATGTTCTACAATGTTCTCAAAGTGTGGTCTCAGGACCAGCAGCATCATCGGGAAATTTGCTAGAAATGCAAAGAATTCTCAGTTCTCACCCCCAGAACTACTAGATCAAAGTCTGGGGCCAGCAATCTGGGGCTTAACAAACCCTTCAGATGATTCTCATGGTTGGGAAAGTTTGAGCGCCACTAATCGGCTGGAATTGATGGGTTATATTTCATTCAGCTTTGCTGGTCATCACTGGCCCTGAAAAATGAAAGGCAAATAGGCGAGATGAGCATTTAGTAGCTTATTTTGGTTGATTTTAGCAGCCGAGGACTTGCAGCTCTCTCATCCTTAGCAGGGGCCCTATTGAGTGCGTCCCTATTGCTTAAAGACCATGGTGGGTGGTCCAGCCAGTGTTTCTGAGGCAGATCTTCAAGGTCCTTTGCCTGCTTCCTCAGGAGCAAACAAGTTTGTGAATTTGGTTGGCTTTACTATAGAATTTACAAAGCGAAAGTCAGTTTGGTCCCTGTGTCGAGATGTTCAATGTTTCACAAAGGACACCTATGTTCTCTAGCGTGCAGGGTTGAGGCGACCTCAATCCTAAAATTATCAGGTTTTTCTACTACATGACGCTCTTGGCTGGCCATCGACCTGAATGAGGGCCATCATCTGAGAACGAACCCAGAGGCACCGACACCCAAGCACATGCTTTACCAGGAGTGGCTCCGTGCTTCTCTGGGTGCTTGCTCGGTCGTGGTTTGAAATGCAGGGCAGGTCGTGCAGCTGTCCAGGGCTAGACGGACATGCTCAGAGGTATGAAAGGGTTATGGTCTAGAGTGACCTTTGAATCGAGTCTTTTATTTAAAAAAAAAAAAAAAAACAGAAGGCAAAGGAAGAAAACCTAAATTTAGTGTAGGAAGTGTGCATGGCCGTGAAAACATCCAGCGCAGTGTCCCTCCTGGAACCTGGGCTGTTTGGGTTCGAAGCCATCATGGGCGTTGGGCCCCTGATCAATGGCGCTGGACGAGGCGGGGAGAAGGGCTGCGCCGGGCCAGTCCCACCCTCTGTCCCACCTCCTCTGCAGCAACAGCTCGCAGCGCTCAGAAGACACCAGCGTTTGGTTGTGTGTGGTCACTGTGCCTTAAGACGACGGCCAAGTGGGCAGCATGCCCCTCCTGGGGCCCGGGACCCCTACCCGCACCCCAGCCCCCTTGGTCTGTCCTGCCCACGCTCTCTCCTGCTCTGGGATGAATAAAGACCTGAGGTTCCCTTACTTCACTGTCTCCCTTCATCAGGCGCAGGGAAACCATGTGAGGTCCAAGGTGTGGGAGTCCATCAACCCCCCCAGAGGAAGGGCCCCGGCCTCTGCACGCCCGACCCGCCGATCCCCCCGCCCACCCCTCTTCTCAGGCTGCCCGACGGTCCAAGGGGGCATGAGGAGGGAAGGGCTGTGCTGTTCGCTTCGGCTGCTTTACCTGAACTTGGAGTTAATTCCTGCCTATGACATCCTTGGCTCCCACAAAAGAAAGCAAGAAAGGTGGAGTTCTCTGTGGAACCTGCTAGACTGCTTCTATAAGGTAGCTTTTTAGGAAGCAAAAAAAATTGGATAAATAAGTCAACACGGGGGTCCTTCTGGGCATTAAGAAGTGCTATCCTGGGGATGCCTGGGGGGCTCAGTCGTTGAGCACCTGCCTTTGGCTCAGGTCGTGACCCTGGGGTCCTGGGATCGAGTCCTGAATCAGGCTCCCCACAGGGAGCCTGCTTCTTCCTCTGCCTGTGTCTCTGCCTCTCTCTCTGTGTCTCTCATGAATAAATAAATAAATTCTTTTTAAAAAAACCTATTAGCATAGCAGATGATCCTTCTGTTCTCTGCGGGGACAGGTGACAAGCAGAGACGAGAGGGGCTGGCCGTGGAGGCCGAGCGCTGGCCTCAGCTCTGCGAATCATTGTCAACATGACCGTAAGCAGGTCTTTTCCTGAGTGGGAATGAACCCACACCCCCTCCCAGCTTCTTTAGGCCGTGAATGGACCTAGAACCAACCCTCAGACACCCGAGCCTCGTCCTCTCTCTGAAGGAGCACCTTGTGCGCCCTCACACGCACTGACCAGGCCAGCGCCCCGTGGAAGGCCGGTGCTTTCCTGGCCATTCCGCGTTGTAGCGACCGCCTGCCTTCCCCACGTCCCCCTTAAGAACCAGGTGGATCTCTTTGTTATTTGTTTTTACATCGTTAAGATTTCAAGTTAATTGATCAGTTATGGAAAAATACACGATGCTTGCTTTCTATGACCGAAGTGCCTGACCTAGGTGCCCGGGGCACATGGCAGTGTGCGGTGACACCCACAGACTCCCAGACTTGGGAGTTAGCGAGACACAGGTTCAAGCCCACCCTGTCCCTCTTCGCCTGAGCCCGGTGGGCAGGTCACTTAACCTCCATGCGTTGCAATCCCCTCATCCGACAGAGGGGGACAGCAACGAGGACCTCAGAAAGCCCGTGTGGAGGATGAAATCGGGGTGGAAGAGCTCTTGCTCCAGCCAGACGCGCTTCGCAAAGAAGGCTGCTTCCTATTACTTATGTGCGAACATAACATAAATATATGTTTGCACATAAATCATCTCTGGGTCCCGTGAGGATGAGATTCAGGTCACGCGTAACCATCTGGGAGGTGACATCTGTGTCTCCGTATTTCGGTCTCTCTCCATCTACATCTCTCCATGCCAGGTTCTTCTCGGCCACTCACTTGATCCTGCAGGCCGATTTCTTCTTTACTGTGTTGTATTTCTGGCTTTTTTTAAGTTTTTGGCTGTTGTGCCACTTTCTCCATCCTCTCACTCGCAGGCTTTTCCGGCCTTGAACGAAGTCCCAGTCAGCTGCTCTCAGCCTTTGGAGAAGCTCAGCATCACCCGAAGGGATTGTCCAAGCACGGCCACAGGGCGCCACCCCAGGAGCTTCTGGATAGGTAAGGTAGGGATGGGACGAGGCCTGAGCATTTGCGTCTCTAACCTGCTCCTATGGGTCCTGCTGCTGCGGATCCGGGAACCACCCCTCGGCTGTCCCTTCCCTCCTGGGACCTGCTTAGAAAGGAACTAGGGGTGGTAGAAAGGGAGGTGGGTGTGGGAATGGGGTGACTGGGTGACGGGCACTGAGGGGGACACTTGATGGGATGAGCACTGGGTGTTATTCTATATGTTGGCAAATTGAACACCAATACAAAATAAATTTATAAAAAAAAAAAAAAAAAGAATTGCACACCAGGGCAGTCTGGGTGGCTCAGCAGTTTAGCGCTGCCCTCAGCCCAGGGCCTGATCCTGGAGACACGGGATCGAGTCCCACGTCGGGCTCCCTGCATGGAGCCTGCTTCTCCCTCTGCCTGTGTCTCTGCCTCTCTCTCTCTCTCTCATGAATAAATAAATAAATCAATAAATTAAAAAAAAAAAAAAAGAATTGCGCACCAGCTCCCGGGACAGGCAACAGTCACCAGGGGCATGTGGACCGTCTCTGTGGGAAAGTGGAATTGGTCTTTCTTGTAACGTCATGTTCAACAGCCGCACATTTGGCTTTATCCTTCACTGAGGACCCAGTGGCCGCCTGTGTAAACCTGGTAGGAGCGGTGGCTTCAGCAGCCTCACACCCTGGAGACATCTTAAAGCTCCGGGGCAGGTCCCAAGGGCTCGTAAGACTGAAAGGATTTAAAGGCTCAGAAAAACCCAGTTCACAGAGAAAGGACGAGTGGTGGCGGGAAGTAGTGGAGAGAGCTTCATTTAGGGTTTGCGAGGGAAGGTCTCCGCAAGGGAGCCAGGAAGTCCTTTGCTCCGCCCGGAGGTCTGATTCCCCAGCGTTTCCCCTCCTACATTCTTAGGATTCCTTCACCATCCCCCCCTAGTGGGACCCCACAGAGGCGGACAAGTCCCAGCCACCTGCTGCGGGAGCAAGCGCTCCCCCTCCAGGGAGACAGACGGAAGGAGGGGACAGCTCTCCATCCATCGTGGGTTTGTTGGTTTGGGTACCTGACACCGCACCCTCCCCTGCGAAGCGTCACCTCTGCAGGTGCCCGTCGGAGCCGAACCCGAGAGCCCAGGCGCCCCGGGAGGGATGGGCACCGGCCCTGAAGCCAGAGGCAGACGCACCCATTCCCCAGTTGCGCCTGGGGCCAGCGCTTCCCAGCCGTGGGAGGCAGGACCAGTCCTCCCATTTTACCCTGTTCATCTGCAAACACCGGGAAGAAGTTAAATTAAAATTTTTTAAAATATAAAACCGTGGCTGTGGAATCTGGGGGACGTTTATGCGTTTCAGCAGGTGTCATAGCAAGGAGCTGCCCTCTCTGGTAGACCGGGGAGCCCTCCGTTGGCTGCGCAAGGCACCCTCAAAGTGAGCGGGCGAGGAGGGTTCCTACCTGAAGGCTCCCCCCACCCCACCCCCCCACCGCCCCAAAGACGGAGGAAGCACCGGGAGAAGCGTGTGCATGTTACGGATAACGTGTCCCCGGCAGTGCTCATGTTCACCTCACTCAATCCACTCTCAGAAGTGGTGTGTGCGCGTGTGTGCGTGTGCGCGTGTTTGCAAGGTTGCCACACGGAGAAAACGGGATTCCTCAGAGAACCCGGACATCACATAGAGACATCCAACGTCTATCTTTGTGTTCCTTCCCCCTCCCAGGTGGTGGCCCCGAGTTATTACAGACGTGAGTCCCCTCCCTCTAGGGTCCCCAGCACGGGCAAGGGAGAAAGGACGCTGGGCTTTGAAGGCAAGAGGACCTGGGTTCGAAACCCCCCTCACCCTCTCGCCTGTCCCGGGAGTGAATCCTGAGAAAGAGAGACATCACCTGCCCTGCAGGTGTCCAGGGAGGAAGCAATAAATCCCAGCACCCTCCTGCTCCTGCAGCCAGGAATGTGGGGAACAACAGGCTGTAGTTTGTAGTTTCTGTTCACACCCGCCTCCCCATTTGTTTGGAAAAAATACATTTGCGAGAACCCGCTCTGCCTCCAATCTCTTACCTTTGCAAAGCAGGTCTCTCTGTACCAACAAAGGGAGGATGCACTTCTTACCTAAAATGCACACTGGGCTCCCTTGGGCCGGTGCCCCCGTGGGGGTGGGGGGGTGCTGGCCGGCTTTGCCTCTCACCCCCGCCCGCCCAGTCCCCAGCACGTCCTGCCTTATCTAGGGGCAAATAAATTCACCCCGGATGGGCGAGTCCCAGCCAAAAGCTCACCTGGGAGTGGCCTTCGCTCTGGAGTAGAAATGCTCGGCGTGGCAGGTGCAGCTTCAGGACCAGGAGATCTGCCCCAGAAACATCCCCTTGAACTTCTGTCTCTGCTGGAGTCACTTCTTCTTTCCTTTTGTGTGTCCTAAGTGGGCCGTGATGGTTCCCTCTCTATGGAAACCACTCCACTCCCTCGTGTGTATATGTATATATAAAAGGGACAGGTCACGGGGTGGATCGTAATCCCAGACGCGGTGTCTACCCTGGGATGCGATTTCGTTTAAAAGACAACCGGACCAGCTGTCTGCGTCACGGAGATGACAGACACTCTGCATCCCTGACCCCTCCTACCCGCCTTCCCGCTGGCCCTCCCACCACCTCCCACTTCCCCTCCTGCCCTGGCAACTTGCTCATTGAGGAAAAGGAGAAAAGGCTCTATTAACCCGAGAAGCAGCTCCTGATCTTAGCTCCTACTGATTTCAGCCTTTCCATGCCCGTCCTCATCACTCCATCCCTCCTTTGTTTTTATTTTTTTTTCTTTTTGCCCCTGATATGGTTTAATAGGCTTAATATGCAAATGAGGCCCAGTAAGAGATTAACAACAATAACTAAAAAGGTAAAACAATTGTAACAATGTCCTGTAATAAAAGTTACATGAACGTGGTCTGTTCTCTTTCAACTTATCTTTTTTTTTGTATATTTTTTTTATTGGAGTTTGATTTGCCGACATATAGAATAACACCCAGTGCTCATCCCATCAAGTGCCCCCCTCAGTGCCCGTCACCCAGCACCCCCACCCCCCGCCCACCTCCCCTTCCACCACCCCTGATTCGTTTCCCAGAGTTAGGAGTCTTTCATGTTCTGTCTCCCTTTCTGATATTTCCCACTCGTTTTCTCTCCTTTCCTCTTTATTCCCTTTCACTATTTCTTATATTCCCCGAATGAGTGAGACCATAGGATGTTTGTCCTTCTCCGACTGACTTACTTCCCTCAGCATCATGCCCTCCAGTTCCATCCACCTTGAAGCAAATGGTGGGTGTTCGTCCTTTCTAATGGCCGAGGAATAGACCCCTTTCTAGGGAAATGCCTCTTTTGTTGTTAGTGTTTTGGTTGCATCAAGAAATTTTAGGTGTGTGTTATAGTAATTGTGAATTGTTTTACATTAGCACTCAGTTTTTAGCCTGAGTATGAATGGGGTTTTTTTGGGTTGAGGTTGGCTATGTTTTTCCTACCTTCTCACAGTTTTGTTGTGAAAACCTTGCTGCTTTGATCCATTTAGTGTATAATGGTTTTAAGTTGGAGATTATCCTAACATTTGGGACTGGCAATTGCATACTTTGGTTATGTTTCTGAAAAGGCTGCTTAAAGTCAAAATTATGTAACTTGACACAGTCTTTTTCTAGTAAAAACAGGGGGTTATAGCCTGAGGTCTTGAGAAATTAGCTTTGAGCACCTGTGTAATTGACTTATAAACTGTTAGGCATAATTTAATGCATTTTCAATGCCGGTATAAGTCATATTGAGGCAGTATAACAACAGCATTATAAGACTGTTAGTGTCATAAGGTGCTCTCATTACCTAAATAAGGTATATAAGGTTTAGCAAGCTCCGTCTTAAGAGACAAAACTTTACCTCTGTAAAATTATTTTTCTTCATTTTTTTTCCTGCTGCTACTCTACTTGGTTCTTCAATGTTATATGCAGCAATCTACCTTTTTTTCTCTTCTTTTTTTTTCCTGTGTGGGGCTTGAATTCTCACAATCCTTCCCTCCTTTTGAAAGCTGGATGTGGGTCCTGCTTTGAAAGCAGAGAAGGTGACTTGAAGTTCAAGTGCTGTCTTCTAATTCTTGTGGGTCCTGCCGTGTGCTGTTATCCTTAGCGGCTCACAGAGCTCTGCAAGTTTGTGTTCATCAGAGGACACACAAGGGGGCAGACACACTGTGCCTAGAGCTTCTGCTGGAAAATCATCTGAATTTTACCCATTTTTTCCATCCATTCATCCAATATTTTTGGAGCCCCTGCTGTGTGCCAGGTATTGGCAGGGCCCTGAGGAGTTCAAAGTTGAGAACCCTGTTCTCTTAGGCATCACAGTATGGAAGGATGGGTAAAAACAGCCTAATGTCAGCATGGCCAGTGCCGGAGGACAGGACGGAGGAGCAGGGGAGACTGAACACAGGCAGCGTGTGCCAGGAGAGGAGAGCAGAGGTTCAGACAGAAAGGCTTGAGAAGGAGAGAACCAGGGAGGAGAAGGTCTGAGGATGTGTTGGGGGGTGGAGGGGCAGGTGGGCAGGTCTGGGTCAGGAGGCTGGCTTCCCACCCGGAGGCACCCAACGCCCAGCTGAGGGGGTTTCGATTTCATTCCAAATATAATGGCGTGAAGAAGTAGGGACACTGAGGCAGGCAACCTCCTTGTTTCACAGATGAGGGCACCGAGGACAGAGTCAGGGTGAGGATCTGGGTCTCCTGTGAGCCCAGAGCTCTTTGAACCTGGGGCTGAACCATTTGGAAGGGCCGTGCAAGACCCACGCTATGCCCAGGCCTCTGGGCAAGACCACAGCTCTCCATCCTCCATGGGCCTTCTCACCTCCTAAAATTCCTCTGGACGAAGAGTAAGTGGACTTCCGGAACCATCTCGACATGTTAGTGCTCAGAGGTGTTTTGTGGAACAAGTGGAAAGCCCTTGTGGCCTTGTGGGGGAGGATGTGGAGCCCCCCAGTGTCTCAGCCTCCACTGTGGACGAGCAGGATTGGACCTCACCTTGCTCCTTCTTCTGCAGCTGCCTGCCCCAGGTTCTCCTGAGCCTAGTGGCCACATGCAACTAGAGAGCTGATCCAAACTCATTCATTCACTTGTTCGCTCATCCATATATTTGTCATTGGGAGAAATGTTCTTTTTGCCCATTTCAGATAATTACGAAGTAATAGAATTTGCGTAGATTGAGGGGTAGGTGGTTAGAAACCTGAGTTGACCCCCTTCTCTGCCTTTCTGAGCTCTGGGATACGAGGCAGGTGGTCTTGTGAAGATACCCCCGGAGCAGGGATCCTCAGCCTTGGCACTGCTGACATTTTGAGCCGGGTGAGGTCGTGGGGGGCTGTCCTGAGCATGTTGGGATGTTAGCAGCAGCATCCCGTCTCCTGGGACATCCCACAGCACACCCTCCCCTGCCCAGCGGTGACAACCAAGTGTCTCAGCTGGGTCCCCGGTGGACAAAATTGCCCCCAGTGGAGAACCCCTGCCCTAAACTGTGGGATTTAGGAAGAGAGACAACATTGGCCTCTTTTTGCTGATCTGCCCTGGCCCCTCTCACGTCCTACAGAGTCTCTCTACCTGAGTCGGAAGCTGCAGGGGACCGTGGGGCCTCTCTGCGGCAGTGGCTGGTGGCTGTCCCTGAGGGCACCATCCGTTCTCCAGACAGGGCTGGGCTCCTCAGGCCCTATCGGCCCATCTGGGTTGGCTTTGGGCTTGGCTCATGACTCCCATGAACTCTCAGCCTGAAAGGAGAAGGTCCCATGTGGGGTCCGTGTAGCCCTGGGCGGTGGCTGGGCGCACAGTCCTAAGGGTGCTTTTCGCAGAGATTAAAAGGTCAAGAGCAGCCTGGTTGCTTTACAGCTGCACAGCTGCTTCTAGATGCATCTGATGGAGGCTTGGAGAGAGCGCTGGGCAGAAGGAAGCCGACTGGTGAGACTTGCTCATCAACAGGGTCTCCCTCCGTCCCTCTGCAGAAGTGCACACCTGGCACTGTGCTAGGCTGGCGCTCTTCTCTGGCCCTGGTGGGTCACAGGTGTCTTCCATGGATGCAGCCTTAGAATGTGGTTGGAGGGGGGGACCCCGCGGTGGAGGCAGGTGGAGGGCGCCGAGCAGCTTCACACGCCAACAGAACCAGCTTGTGTTTATAAAGCGCCTCTCCCCAAAGTGCTCAGAGCAGGTGCACGAGATAACACCATCAGTTTCTCCGCTTCCAAGGGAGGCAGGGAAAGAAATAGAAAAGAAGGAGGCAGGGAAAGGAACGAGGGGACAGGAGCACGCTGGACCGCGGGGCAGGAGTCCTTACCTTGGTGTCAGGATAGAGCACTTCCACTTCTGCGGTGGGGGCTCGCGTGGCTCCTTGGTCACGCCCGGCACATTCTCGGCTCCTGTTTCCCGTCTCACAAAGTGTGGGGCGGCGTGCCCGCCTTCTTCTTCTACCAAGGTTGACGTCATGGGCATTGGTATGAACCCGTTGAAGTTCTGCGCAAACAGAGAATATCACTGTCAGCCTTACTTTCCAGTCCTCCCCTTATTTTCCTTGACTCCTGGGTGGCTGACAGGTGTGTGTGCGTGCGTGCATGTGTGTGTGTGTTTCTTCTTGTGGATCTGTCCACTTTTTTGCTCTTTCTGGAGTGTTGGGTACGTGCAAGTGGCCTGTTTCATCATGTTTCATGACATTACTGCCAACCCCTTCATGCCATATAACATCTGTTGTCTCGGAGTCCGCTTTGCTTTGTATCCAAATGGCTATTCCAGGGTGCTGTTGGGTAACATTTGCCTGGTGCGCTTTTCTGGTCTTTTCTGTGTCGACTTTTTTTTGGGCAGTGGTACCTGTTTAAACTTTAAAATCTGATCTAATCACCTGTATTTTAACAAAGCCTTTAACACACTTATACCGATAGTGATTACGGATGTAGTTGGATTATTTTCTGCTGTCTTGTCTCACATTGTGCTTTCTATTTGCCCTGGGTTTTTCCTGGTGTGTTCTGCTGGGTTAGTTCTTCATTTTCATTTTTCCCTCTCGTAGTTTATAGTAGAAGCATTCAAAGCCACAATGTGTCCTCGGAGCACTGCTTTCACTGCATCCCACAAAAAATAATGAACAGTAAACTGGTAAAATCATTCTATCCTTAGGGAAGGGGAGACCCATGCTTTCATTCCTGTTTCTTCAACAAGCAGGACTGATTTAATTGCAAATAGGGCATACTCCTGCAATAATAGCAGACCCATTACATCACGGTCACGTCCAGGCCTCTCCGGAGCGGTCCTGCAACACCTCCTCTGTGGATCTATCACAGATTATTTTCACTGGACTTTGTATCCATCTTGAAACCAGCGGCAGTGGGGACAGGTGGGAAAAAATTCTGGTTCGTCTCCACATCCAGGCACAGTGGTGACATGTCAGACATTTTATGGTCTTCTCCCTAATGGACTGTTGGTAGCTGATTGATTCATAGGGTCTCCTGAGGGGCCACCAGCAAGATGCAGCTGCCTCTAACAGGGCCGCCTGGGACGAAGCATCAAAAGCTTTCTGTTTCTCCAAGGAAGGGGCAGACTCAGACATGAGCCTTCTTGGATAGCCTGATACGCCTGTTCTCTGTCTTCCCAAACTCAGGGGTCTATCTAGGTGGTGGGCAAACTAAGTAGTCCATAGCACCAGATCCACATAGAGGATATACATTTCCTCCAGTAGCAAAGGAAATGGGAACTCTGAAACTTCTACACAAAAGCAATACAGCAGGCGGCGTGCTCCCACACTTCTCCGTGGAGGCTCGGCGGTAATGATGGCCAAGCAGACGCCATTCCCCCAAGTGCGGTAAATGCACCTTTGCCACTTCTTCTCTTCTAGCCACTGACCCGGCCCCTAGATGCGTTTTGGAACCTCTGCCTTGATGCCTGGAGGTCAATCAGGTACCATGCTCCACCAACTATCTAATCAGTCAATGAGAAGTAAAAGCCAGCATATTCCTACCTGCTGTGAATTTTAATCTGCTTCCTTCGGCTAAGCCTAGGCTGTGGAGCTGGCCGAGGTTAACGCTGAACTCACGGCCTACAGCGCCGCGTCTCCTGCTCGAATGGAGCTTATCTAACATGCCTTTTCTCTGTAAGGATCCGCACAATGCTCTTGCTCTTTGGACCACTAAGACAGTAGTACCTCAGCTCTATGCTTGGGGGTCATTTTAAACAGCAAAATCACCACATAAAGCACAGAAATGCCAAAAAGGAGCAGTACATATATTGCAAAAAGGGCACTCCTTTGCAGTACAAGAGCTGAAAGCTGAAGGCAGTGTCACCCTGCTCAGCCTTAGACGGGAAACGTGTGCATTGGGTGACTCAAATTTTTCACCACTCTGCACAAACACATGTACCCGAATGACCCTGAAAGGGCCATCAATGTTCATTTTGGAGTTACAAGTATGTCGTGATATGTAAGTGTTTTGTATTCTTTTATGAACTGGTCCGTCAAGTACGGCTGTAAGGGGAGATGAAGGAAAGATCCAGGGAAACCAAGTTTATTAAACTCAAAAGTCCTGCAGGCATGAGGCACAGTCACCATGCATGGCCCCCCATAGTGGGGCAGCACCAGCGATGTCAGGGAGCAGAAAATAGGAGAGAGGAGAGCACTCAGCCACAGCCTTTTTTGGGGTTTCCAGGGAAAGGAAAGCAGGGCAAGGTAAATAGGTAAAGACTGGCCAATGTGAACAGTTCAGCAGGCTTGGGCTGTCGGGGTGTCCCTGATTACCTGGCCCCTGGGGTGATGAAAGCAGAGGAATGTTGTCTCCTGGGGCACACAGGCCAGAGAGAGAGGTCTAGCTCAGGACTGGGTAACATGCAGATCACAGCTGTGCTATCTCGAAGTATTGGCTAGTCCGGGGTGGCAGTGTCTCCCAGCTGGAAAGTTTCTTCAGGATGACAAAACATCATAATATACAGAAAATCATATATGAATTCTTTTATGTACGTACAGTATATGCAGCAAACTGCAGGACGGACTCCATCCATGAATAACAAAGACCAACTGCATGTGGTGAATGAATGAATGGACACAGGAAGCCAGAAGCGGGACTGTGTTTCCTTTGTCACAAGTTTCCTTTACCTTTTTGCCTCTCTCATGGTATAACAAAGAATACGACAAATAAGCACTTTTGACCTGGATAAGATGGCAGACTGCACCAACCCCAAACCTCCAGCGATGACCATATAGAAATTCTGGATAAAAATACATCATTTAAAGATGCATTTCTGGGGCACCTGGGTGGCTCAGTTGGTGATGCATCTGCTTTTGGCTCAGGTCATGATCCTAAGGTCCTGGGATCGAGCCTGGCATCGGGCTCCCTGCTTGATGGGCAGCCTGCTTCTCCGTCTCTGCTGCTTGTGCTCTCTCGTATGCACAGTCTCTCTCAAATAAATAAAATCTTTAAAAAATGCATTTCTGAGCTCACAAGGAAGAAGAGGAGTTGGGAGGGTCCTCTGGTGCCAGGACATGAGGGAACTAAAAATCAAAGTTACAAACACATAAACGGGTGCCACGTGTGCCCTGGAGGAAGACTGCAGGGCCTAGGAGTCAGGGACATTGGTTTTAACATCTACATGGGGGGACGCCTGGGTGACTCAGTGGTTGAGCATCTGCCTTTGGCTCAGGTCGTGATCCCGGGGTCCTGGAGTTGAGTCCCTCATAGGCTCCCCACAGGGAGCCTACTTCTCCCTCAGCCTATGTCTTTGCCTCTCTCTGTGAGTCTCTCATGCATAAATAAATAAAATCTTAAAAAAAAAAAACTATGTGGGATCAGAGGAGAGGGTCTTGGACTCACGCAAGGTTAGTTTTGGAACTGGGATGCCCACCAAAAGCTTTCTATGGGAGCTAAAGATAAATCAATACAGAAATGGAAAGAACTCTCAAATGCCTCTAGAGCAAAATAGGCTCCTGTGAGAAATGAATGGCTTGGTGAAATTAAAATATTTGGTTACAATTGTAAAATTCCACCTCCATCTCCCATGATTTGAAAGGCTGTGTGCTAAATGGGGGTCTATAAGGAGAATTTCCTATCATAGTTTTTCTGAAAAATTTGCCCTCTCTAGCTCTGTGCTGTCCCATATGGGAGCCAAGAGCCACATGTGGCTAGCAAGCACTTGAAATGTGGTTAATCTCCATTGAGATGGGCTTTTGAGTATAAAACACACACTGTATTTCAAAGACTCAGTATAGAAAAGTGTAAAGATCTCATTAATAATTTATTATATCCTTATGTGTTGAAATAACATTTTGGATATGTTGGGTTAGGTAAAATATATTAAACAAATTTCACTTAGCTTTTTTCCTCTTTAAAAGTTTGGTTACTGATCATACCTGCCACCTTGGGTATAGTGACAACTGCATGAGGCCATGCGTGTTGTTACCTAGCACAGCACCTAGGCCAAGAAGGGTACTTCCAAGATGTAAATTTCCCCCATTTCTTCTTGGCAACTGAAATAAAAAGTCTATTAACCTCAGCCAATAACATCATCGTGCATGAGGGAACAAATCTCTTTATTACCCCTGTCAGCTTTGAACATTAAAATCATAAAAATGTTTATCCTATTTGTTTTAATTTGCTTTTCTTCGTATTAATGAGGCTGAACATTTCCCCAACACTGCTGGTGGGAGTGTAAAAGTTTTCTGAAATGATTTTATCAAGAGTCTTTTAAAAAGTTTATTTATACTTCTAGCCAATAATAGATTATTTTTTTCCACATATTTTCCCAAAATAAGAGAGGTAAAGACTGAGATGCATATTGAAGAATCTGGGATATGTCCAAGAATCTTCACTTTTTAAGATGCAGGTTAAAATAGTTAAGTCTCGGGGGGCCTGGGTGGTGCAGCTGGTTAAGCATCCAACTTGGTTTGGCTCAGGTCATGATCTCCTGGGATGGAGCCCCATGTTGGTCTCCACACTCAGTGGGGAGTCTGCTTGAGTCTCTCTCTCTGCCCCTACCCTACCCTTTCTGTCTCTTTAAAATAAGCAAATAAATCTTTTTTTTTTTTAAGTGATTATGTCTCAGTAGCTTGGAATATTGTTTCTACCAGCCAGCAGATGGGGATTGGGAGGGGCAGCAGTGTGGCCCCAAGGGGCGATGCCCGGTGCCCACTTGCACTGAAGCTGGGTTGCCGGTGGCTTTTTGCCTAGATGTCCCTCCCTTTCATGTTGTGTCCCACTAGCTTTTCTATTCTCACCTCCTTCTCCCCTATCCCCCTTCTGGGTCCCATTTATGACCTCCTCTTAACCTAGTAACATTTTTTGTAAGGGAGGCCCTTTCTCTGACTATTTGCTGTCCTCCCAAACACTTGTTTTATGCCAGGATACCCTCTGCTCTCTTTTATGCTTGGGTCTTTCGAAATCAAAGCCAAGATGTTTCACCTATCTGCCTGTCCAGCCCGCCCCTGAGTAACTGACAACAGGCCAGTCCAACCAATTAAATAAGAGATGGGGAAGGAAAATAATGGTATCGTGATGGGAAAAATGCTTTACTATATCAAAATATTATCGCACTACACATATTACGTAGATGTGTGGGAGAGAGACCTTTGTTCAGTAAACTCTCCCTCACTTCCTTAGAAATCTCATTTGGCTGTATGTTAGTTTATCTAATTATTTTTTTTCTCATATACAGCTATGATAATGTGTGGTACTTTAATTAAACGATTCAGATAGGTAGTTAATATATAATTATATATATTAGTAGTTATGCCTAAATATTATTTTACTAATAGTGGTCTGTGCTTCTTAAAATGAAGATACCATTGTTCCTTACAACAGTATTATCCTGCTGCTTCTTCTGAGTCCAGCAGGACGGCAGAGTCCATCTGTACTAGGGGTTCAGATGTATATTGGTAGGAATTATCTGTTGAAAAAAAGAAGGAAGGAAGGAAGGAAGGAAGGAAGAAAGGGAAGAAGGAAATCAATCAATCAATCCCATTTGGCTGCAGAGTAATTAATTTCCTTACTGTAACTGTGGTAAAGATTATGTACTGTACTCTACACAACAAATATGGACTGTTTGGACAGTAGAGTGGAAATAATACAAAGAAAATTCTCTATAGAAAAAATAAGTGGGAAATATCAGAAAGGGAGACAGAACATGAAAGACTCCTGACTCTGGGAAATGAACTATAGGGGTGGTGGAAGGGGAGGAAGGAGAGGTGGGGGTGACTGGGTGGCGGGCACTGAGGGGGGCACTTGACGGGATGAGCACTGGGTATTATTCTGTATGTTGACAAATTGAACACCAATAAAAAATAAATTTATTAAAAAAAGAAAATTCTCTATAATGGAGGAAACATCTTTTAATAGAATATCCTAATCCTGATCCTCTGAAAAGAGCACGTAGGGTGGCACACTAGTGAAGCAGGACTCACAATTGTGTGCTTACCACAGATTGAAAACCAAAATCTAAGAATCCTAAACCTGCTTCCACAATGAGCAAAGAAATAAAATAGAGCTCAGTTTCCATCCGAAAGATGGTCCCAAAATTGTACAACGAATATAAAAATGGATATTTGCAAAGGTATCACCAATAGATCCTCAACGGGTAGGATATTTTTCCTTGCAAAGTTTCACTATTAGAAATGCTTCAGGGCACCTGGATGTCTCAGTTGGTTAAGTATCTGTCTTTGGCCTTTGGCTCAGGTCCTGATCCCAGGATCCTGGGACTGAGCTCTGCAAAGGGCTCCTCGATCAGCAGGGAGCCTGCTTCTTCTCCCTCTGCCCCTCGCTCTCACTTGTGCTCTCTCTAGTGCTCTGATTTCTCTCAAATAAATAAATAAAATCCTTATTTTTTGAGAAGATTTTTTATTTATCCATGAGAGAAACACACAGAGAGAGGCAGAGACACAGGCAGAGGGAGAAGCAGGCTCCATGCAGGGAGCGCGATGCGGGACTCGATCCCAGGTCTCCAGGATCACGCCCTGGGCTGAAGGCAGACGCTTAACTGCTGAGCCACCCAGGCGTCGCTAAATAAAATCTTTAAAAAATGATTCAAATTCTAGTGTCTACTTTGAGAGAGGAAAGCTCTGGGTAGCAGGATAATAACCACAAAACTCACTTTATCTGAGAATTCTATTGAAGACTCATAACCATTGAGAATACCACTGTTTTTTTATGTGTTATATATTTAAAGTGATGTTGATAAACTGGAATTTGAATGAAGAGGCTGCTAAGGTGATGAGAGACCTGGAAATATAACACAAGAGCCAAATCGATGGGGGAAATTTCACCTGAAGAAGACAAGAGAGAAATGTGAACTCCTATTGGAAGGGCTTCATATGGAGGAGGGAGAAGATTTTTTTTTTAAAATGTGATTCTAGATTGTGATTCTTGATTCTATCAAGAAATAGATTTCATGATTAAGAATTAATGAGGGTCAGAATTTTCTTAGTTTTGAAGTTCTTAGACTTCCCCTCATCCCACCAAAAAACAAAACAAAATAAAACAACAACAAAAAACAAAAGAACAAAACATCCACAAAAACCAAAAACACCCAGTCTCCTGTGAGTGGAATTGAGCACTGATAAAATGATGGAATGCATTGGCCAGAGTGTTGAAAGTTTGGGATTCTGTGGACTGTTTTTTTAATGTGGGGCAGGGGAGTGAGGGGTAACTGTGGAGACAGGGTTTCAGATTGCTTTCCATGCTTTCATCACAATGGCTACTTTTATTTTATATACTGGGGTTCTGTACAGAATTTTGTTTAAAACAAAGCTCTTGTTATTATAACAAATCAAATTAAGTAAAGCCCAATCCAAACTGAACAACCCTTCTGAGCCACAAGTCTGAAAATGCCACCGCTCAAGACAGGGCTGGATTAATGGAAGCAGAAATGTGGTGGGTGCTGGTGATCGTGTGTATGTGTGCATCTGTGTGTGTGTAACTCTTACTGAAGATTACACTGGAAATCCATGGCAGAGTGAGGAAAGAATGTAAGCCAGTTGACTCCTAGGCCTCTGTGGTATATATTTTAATCTGTGTAATCTGTGAAATCTAGAACAAAGTAGAATTAGCAAAATTTTATATGTATATATGGATATGTGTGTATATATATAGCAAAAATTAATATTTATACACGTTGCAAAATTTATATGTATATAATTTATATATATATATATATATAAGTGAGGTTGAACATTTGAGTGTCTACACACACACACACACACACACACACACACAATTGCGGTCAATCACATATACCTGAACAGATACTCTATTCTTTAGGTATTTTAAGTGCTTTGTTTCTGTGGACTTTTCTAGAATCATAGACTACTTGGCTTAAGAAACCTCCTAGTCTAGTTCAGTCTTCAGATAGGGTCACACACAGGTTATTGTGAGAACTCAGGCCTCCTGCCAGGAATATTTTGGGGGTTATCTCTATAGCAAAGCCAGATGACGCTGCATTTCCAACCATGAGGAGGGAACAACACTTTGCCTTGAGAGTGAGTGGGTGTCTTAGACAGGGAGCCTATAATTGAAGATTATATTATTGAGATGAAATAAAAATGAGAGATTATTGGATACTTATTCAGAAAGACAAGTGTAGGGAATCAGATCGCATTGAGATTACATTTTATTTCTAATGATCAAAGAAGGATGAAGAATGTGTGTTTTGGTTTATGTTGGTCTAAGGCTAGGTTAGAAGGTGCTAATACCACTAACAGTTTGCTTTCAATAATGTAAAATCAAACAACTCATTTTCATTAGAGAAGCAGAAGGATCGATTTAAATTAAAAGGAGTGTGCTTGTCCATATGTATTCAAGATAGGCAAAGTAGGGGAAAGTCAACAATGAATAAACCTGTGACTTTGACCAATAATTGTCGTGTAGGTGGGGATGGAGGCAGCTACAAGCAGGAACAACAGGCTCCATCCACCTATGACGCCCCTCGACTAGTGATGCTCTTTGTTCTAAATCCCTCTTAGCCAGTTCTGCTTCCACCTGACCATCCTCCAGGTTTCTTACTCCAAGAAAAAAAGAGGCACTTAAGTAGGAGGAAAGGCAGATGTCTCCATAAGGCTTTTCTACTTGATTCCACTATTGTAGAAACAGTCCATGGATGCAGTAATCCCACCAGAACATGTTTACTACCAAGTATGAGCAACATAGGTACTAAGTAAATCAGACTTAGTACTAAGTGCTACGGGAGCCTGCTGCTCAAAATGTGGTCCATGGACCAGCAGGCTCAGCATCCCTGGAAGCTCTCTGACAGGTGAAGAACCTCAGCTCTCACTCCAGGCCTAGTGAGCCAGGACCTGCATTTAAACAAGAGTCTCAGGTAAGAAGAGTAGCTATGGGGAGCATCGATAAATGGCTTTATTATAGGAATATTTTTGAAGTTAAATTTGAGGAATCAGGTGGTTGAATGAGAGCCTCTCGAGATTAGACATGATCAGCTTTTTAGTTCTTTGAGAAACACACGTTACCTTAACCCCAGTGAAAGCTGAAGGGAATAATGTCACTTTGGTCCCATTAGGGTCTTGTTATCATGATGGGGGGCAGGAAATGGAAATGGAAGAATGAAAAGTACTCTTCGGTAGTTCACAGGAGACATCCCCAGAAAGAGCTCCTCGGGACTTGGGGGGCAGTGTGACACTGCAGGTCCCTTGTTCTTCAGACAAGGAAGGGCATGAGCAACTGGATCTGTAGTGTGACAAAACAGGTGACATGTATTTGTGGCCATAGCATAGATATTATTTTACATTCTGCCATTTTTCCCCCTTCCCACCACATTTTTGAATATTTAAAAAGTCTACTTCCCTTTAGGTTCATCTGAGACTCACTTTCTCACTCTGTGTTACAGGGATAATGACATTGCTATTCTCATTTCACACTCTGTGTACCAGGCGGGTGGCTCGCTGAGCTGCACACGCTCCTCAGGCTCCCCCAGGGGAGAGGTTGGCACAGTCATTTTGGCAAACAGCAGGCACTCACTCGGGAACCGACGTCTGCAGGGGAGGCCGCGATGCTGTACCATGTAGAACTGTGCAAATCTGAGCTGAACCTGGGCTGCTAATGAGCACATCACTTTTCTCTAGAGTCTTTCTGGCCCAGCTCAGAGGTGACAATGAGATTTCCCCAAACAATAATTCATCATGCATTTGCAACTGCTCATTCTTCTCTCCTAGGCTTATTTTCAAACTTCCACGCTTGTTGCTGAAGAGATGGCCAGCGTGTCAGTACTCTGCCACAAGAGTAATCCCGGGTGAAGTAAGACATTGCCCAAATGACTCCTTGTGCAATCTTTTTTAGCATAAACCTTTTATTTTGAAAATTTTCTAATCTCCGGAAAAGTAGAAATAAGAGCATAATGAACACTGGTGTACAATTTACCTACATTAACCAATTGTTAACATTATGTGTGTGTATGTGTGCACGCACGCACGTGTGTGCATGTGCACATGTGTAGAATCCAAGCCACATATCTTGTAGAGTGCCCCACAGTCTGGATTTGTCTGTTTCTTTATGTTTAGTTGTGGGTTAAACACTTTTGACAAGAAAACCACATCAATGACATAATGGACTTCTGATTGCATCACAGTAAGAAGTGTGTGATGACTGTTCTATCACTGGTTATGTTACTTTTGATCATTAAGTTAATGTGGTTTTGCTAACATTCTCCATGGTAAGGCAACTTTCTCCTTATTGTAGTCAATAAGTAATCTGTGTTGAGAGCATGTGAATATCTTGTTTCTCGGTAACCTTTCACTTTGTCATTTTAGCATTCACTGACAATATCTGATGAATCATAACATAGAGGATTGCAAACAATGACTTTCTACATCTATAATTCCTCCCACCTTTATTGGTTGGTATTTATCAGTAGAGAAGAACTCCCTATTTTCACCTTTCCCCTTTTCTCTCCCTCCTTCTCATTTCTGACTATCAACACAGACCTATAGATTCATTTTTAAATTCCAGGCATTATTATCCATTACTATAATTTTTTTATTCTCAAATGATTCAAAATGTGTCCAATAGTAGTCCTGCAGGCTAGCCCTGGGTCCTTTGACATGTCCCTATGGGTTTATTTTTATTTTTTTAATACATCCTTACTTTCTGATAGGACAAGATGTTATAGACTTATAATTTCACTATCAAAGGACTGGGATCAAACATTGCTTCAAGAAGCCCTGTTTTTTTTAGTTGGGAATGGTATTTAAAAATTATATTTAATGGGGGTGCCTGAGTGGCTCAGCAACTGAGTGTCCAACTCTTGATTTCAGCTCAGGTCATGATTTCGGGGTCCGGAGATCAACCCCTGCTTTGGGGGGTGGTGTCTGTGCTCAGCAGGGAGTCTGCTTGGATATTCTCTCCTTCTTCCCCTCCTCCTGCTTGTGCGCGCATTCTCACTCTCTCAAATCAGTCAATCAATCAATCAATCAATCAATCTTAAAAAGAAATGATGTTTAGTGGAGAATTCCAGATGTGCTCCTTGCTACTAAGGTATCACCGGTTTTAGGGTCTTTCTATACAGTAAGCTAGGAAATAGCCTCTAAGGAATAATAAGTCTTTCCCAAGTTGATCTATAGATTCAATGCAATCCCAATAAAAATCCCAGCAAGGATTTTCTTTGAAAAGGCAAAGGGCCTAGAATAGTTAAAATAATCTTGAAAAGAAAAACAAAGTTTAAAGACTTAGGCTACAAGTTTCAAGAGTTACTATAAAGCTATAATACTGGATATTATGAATCAACAAATAGATCAATGGCACAATGGAGAATTTAGAAATAGATCTGCACATATATGGCCAATTGATTTTTGACAAACACACAAAGTCAGTTCAATGGGAGGGCAAATCTCCTCAACACATGATGCTGGGGCAACTAGATAAATGGGGAAAAAGAAACCTCAATTCTTACCTCCCACCAGACACAAAAAAAGAATTTGATATGGACCATAAACCTAAACATAAAAGCTTATAACATGAAGCTTTTATAACTAAACATAGGAGACTATCTTTATGAACTTATATTGGACAAAGATTCCTTAGACAGGAACCAAAAAGCATATATCATAATATAAAAACTGGTACATTGAATTAAAGTTGAAAAAAACTGCTTATCAAAAGACATTGTTGGGCAGCCCAGGTGGCTCAGTGGTTTAGCGCTGCCTTTGGCCTGGGGTGTGATCCTGGAGACCCGGGATCGAGTCCCATGTCGGGCTCCCTGCATGGAGCCTGCTTCTCCCTCTGCCTGTGTCTGTGCCTCTCTCTCTCTCTCTCTCTCTCTGTCTCTCATGAATAAATAAATAAATCTTTAAAAAAAGACATTAAGAAAATTAAAAGGTAAAAATATTCACAAAATATGTTTTTGACAAAAGATATAGAGCCAGAATATATAAACAGTGCCTACAACTCTATAGTAAAACAAAAGACTTGGCAAAAGATTCAACAGACATTTCCATAGAACAAGATATAAAAGTGGAAATAAGAGGCTGGCAAAGTTGTCATCAGAAAAATGCAAATTAAAACCAAATTGAGAGACTTCCAGCTTCTGCTTAGGATATAGAGATCTAATGTAACAAAAAGCAGGTACCTCTGATTTTGTCTGTTTGGGCTGCTTTAACAGGATACCACAGACTAAGTGGCTTATAAACAATAAGCATTTATTTCTCACAGTTCTGGAGTCTGGAAAGTTCAAGATCAAGGTACCAGTATGATCACATTCTTGTAGGAGCCCTTTTTCTGATTTGTAGCTGATATTTTTGTCTTCACATGGTAAAAGGAATGAGGGAATGAGGGAGCTCTCTGGGGTCTCTCTTATCAGGACACTAATTCTATTCATGAGGGCCCCATTCCCATGACTTAAGCACCTCCCAAAGGCCCCACTTACCAGTACTTTAATGGGAGTTAGGATCTCAACATATGAATTTTGGGTGCCACAAAAATTCAGACCTTAGCAACCTCCTAGAGAGGTGATTATAGACTCTTCCTCAAGCCTTACTGGGTGATCATGAGAAAGACCAGGCAGAATGAGGTATGGAGAAAGCCTATTTCATGGTATAGGCTTGGAGAAGCCACTGTGGGAAAGACACAAATGCTTTGGTTTATTGCACCCACAGAACAAAAGCTCTATACTGATAGGAGAGGGCAAGAAGATGTGCTGGGCCCAGATCCTTGGGAGTCTCCTATCACTAAAGGAGAGGGAGGGTCATTGAATAAACTCCATCCCTGAGGTCTACCCAAGACCAAAGCTGCACCAGAACAATAGAGGACCCTGTTCTGGGCCCCTCAGTACCAAGCTAGCAAGCAATAAGTAACAAGCAACATGTCTACTGATGCAGAGGGCCACGAATGCGGAGAGAGGCCTTCTCCAAGGTACACATGCAAAAGGGAGAAGAGAAGCCGAGGGTAGAGCAGACACTGGCTAAACTCTCTGACAATGTAGCCTCTGCCCTGACACAGAAAATGCTAGAGGAATTAGAAGCTTGCATGCACTGAGGGTAACCATAGCAACAACAAATCCCATACTGTACTTCGAATTACTGAACCCCCCACACTAAAGGATTATCACAGAGGCTTGTGTGTTTTCAGACATGGATATCATTTATCTGGATCTCTACTGTCCTACACATGATATACCAATCAGAAGACAACAGGGAGACATCTTTAAAGTGTTGGGAAGAAAACTGTCAATGCAGAATTATATAACTGGGAAAATTATCTTTCAAAATTGCAAGAAAAATACTTTTTTTCTACAAAAAATTATGAGACTTGCAAAAGAACAAGAAAAGAATCAACATATTGTCAAGCGTCAAAGCAATCATTGGAACTAGACCTGCATATAACATGGAAGTTGGAACTATTAAAATTTTAAATAAATGAATAATATTTTAAAGGCTCAGAGGGAAAAGACAGCAGATGTATATGATCAGATGGGGAACTTTAGCAGCAAGACTGAGGCTGTAAGAACAACCCAAATGGAAATGTAAGAAATAGAAAAGTATGGTAACAGTGATGAAGAATGCTTTAGAGTTGAACGTAACTAATAAGTCAGTGTACTTAAAGATAGGTCAATACAAATTACTCAAACAAAAACACAGAGCAATAACTGAAAACAAAATGAAACAGATTACTCATGGTCTGTGGAGTAAAAGAAAATCATCTAATATGCCTGTAACTGGAATTTCAGAGGAGGAGAGACACAAAGGAGTAGAAATCTCTGAAGAGATAATGGCCAAGAATTTGACAAACCCCACAAATCCCAGAAGTCCAGAGAACACCAAGAAGGATAAATGTCCTGCCCCTCATAAAGCCCCACTCAGATACATTGTATTCAAACTGCTAGAAACTGAAGGTGAAGAGAAAATCTTGAAGAAAAATAAAAAAGATATAATTCAGAGGAACAATAATTTACAGAAGCTGTCTCTTCAGAAGCAGTGGCAGTTATAAGAAAGCAGAGGGATATCTTTAAAGTGCTGGGGGAAAATACTGTCAATACAGAATTCAAAACCAAGGAAATTGTCTTTCAAAATTGAAGGAAAAATAAAAACATTTTCATACTTACAAAAACTGGTAGTATTTATTACCAGCAGATCTGCGCAACAAGAAATGTTAAATGAAGTTGTTTAGGGAAAGGAATACGTTGCCAGACCAAAACTTGGATCTATACAAAAAAATGAAGAACACTGGAAATGGTGCAAATGTGGATAAATATAAAATGAATATTTTTCTCATTCTTAATTGCTCTAAAATGTGAATGAGTAAAGCAAAAATGGCAGCAATGATAGTATTTTTTATAGTATATGTCAAAATAAAATATGAAAACAATAGCATAAAGAATAGGAAGAAGGCAGTATATTTGGTCCTTAGACTGCACATGAAGTGTCATCATACTATTTGAAGGTAGACTACAATTAAACTCTAGGGTAACCACCAAAAACACTTTTTAAAGATAAAAAACGAGGTAATAGTGGAGATAAAATAGAATCACAAAAATAATCTAGTCAAAAGTAGGCAGGAAACAGTCAAAAGAAATGAAGAACATGGAACAAATAGAAAATGGCTAGAAAAATTTACTTTGATCCAACAATATCAATCAATAATTGCATTATATATGATCAGTATTAAACATATAGTTTGTTAGATTAGATTAAAAACCCCCAAACTCAACTGGATTGTCTAAAAAAACCTAGCTTAACTATAAAGGCATGGGTACATTCAAGGATAGTAAAAGGATGACAATGACCTACTATGTACATGCTAATAAAAAGAAAGTTGAAGTGGCTATATTAATATAGCTGATATTAATATTAGAGAAAGCAGACTTAGAAGAATAAATATTACTATAGATAAAGATGAGTATTACATTAATTATAAAGGAGTCAATTCACCAGGAAGCTGTAATAAACCTAAATGTGTATGTGTGACCAACAGCAGAGCTTCAAAATACATGAAGCAAAGCTGATAGAATTGAAAGGCAAAAATACATAAACCTACAATTATAAACTTTTATGAATTTAAAACTTTGGTCACCCATCAATAGAAAAATTAAAGAGAAAACTCAGAATTAGAACAATTATTTTGATCCATTTGACCTTACATTTCAAGAACATGCCACTTAATAACAGTAGAATACATAAATGTTTAATGTATACATGTGAGTGAGTAATATATAGAATTATTGAATAACTATATTGTTATAAAAATGTATGTTAACTACATGGGAATTAAAATAAAATAAAGTGTACATGAAAACATGTCACCAGATATGCCATATTCTGGGCTATAAGATAAAACTTAATACATTTTAGAAAATAGAACAATGCAAAGTATGATCTTTGACCATAAAATAATTAAACTGGATATTAATAACACAAAGATATCTGGAAAATAATCCATGGATCAATGCAATGGCATATTACTCAGCCTTCAAAAAGAATAAAATCTTGCCATTTGCAATGACATGGTTAGAACTAGAGGGTATTATACTGAGTGAAATAAGGCAGTCAGAGAAAGACAAATACCGTATGATTTCGCTCATATGTAGAATTTAAGAAACAAAACAGATGAACATAGAGGAAGAGAAGGAAAGGAAAATTAAAATAAGATGAAAATTGAGAGGGAAGCAAACCATGAGAGATGCTGACGTCTAGAAAAGTAAACTGAGGGTTGCTGGAGCAGAGTTGGGGGGATGGGGTGACTGGGTGATGGGTATTAAGGAGGGTACTCGATGTAATGAGCACTGGGTGTTATATGCAACTGATGAATCATTAAATTCTACCCCTGAGACTAATTAAAAAAAAGAAAAAAAGAATACATGGATCAAAGAGGAAGCCACAAGGAAAAATAGAGAATATTTATAATTAAATAAAAACAAAGAAGCAATGTTTTAAAAATTGTGGTATGTATTTAAAGCAATGGGTAGAGGAAATTGATAGGTTTAAGGACTGATATTAGAAAAGAAAGAAGGTCTCAAATCAATGATTTAAGCTTTCACCTAACAAAACCAGGAAAAGAAAAGCAAATGAAGCTCAAAGCAAGTAAAAAGAATTAGATAGTAAATATAAAAGCTTTCTTCAATGAAATTGAGAACAGGAAATGACTCAATAAAAAATGCAAGATGGCATTTTTAAAAGATCAACACAATTATAAACCTCTAGCTAGATTGACCATGGAAAAAGAGAAGACACAAATTACCTATATCAGAAATTAAAAAGGGGCATCATTACTGACCTTTTGGGATAATAGTGAATATTACAAACAACCCTAACCCATAAATTAAATAACTTAGATGAGAGAGAAAAAGGTTTGAAAAACACAAAATCCCAAAGCTCATTTAAGAAGCGATAACCAATATTATGATATTTGTTAAAGAAATTGAACTTGTAGTTAAAACACTCCCAAAAAAGAAAATTCCAGGCCTAGATGACTCCACAGGCAAATGCTACCAAACACTTAAAAAAGAAATAATATGATTCCTACACTCATATAAACTCATATAAACTATTCCAGAATATAAAAGCAGGCCTGGGACTAGGGTGAGGTAAGAGAGACATTAATGCAAGTGCAGGGTCAGTGCCTATGAGTGACTGCCACCATAAATTTTGTACGTTGCTGTCTCACCCTGGTCCCAGCCCTGTATAGAACATACCTCCCAACTCATTCTATAAATCCAAAAAGAAAAGACAACCAAAAAACTAATATCCCTTAGGAACATATATGGAAAAATCTTAAAATACTAGCAAATCAAATCTAACAATATATAAAAAAAGATATTATATCATGACAAAGTAGAATTTACCCTAGGAATGCAAGTCTGGTTTAACATTTGGAAATCAATCAATTTAATTTGCCATATCAACAGGCTAAAGAAGAAAAACCATCAGATCATCTCAATAGTTTCAGTAAAAGCCTTTGGAAAGATTCAGCATTTCTTCATAATAAAAAAAAAATCTTAGCAAACTAGTAATAGGAGGGAACTTCTTCAACCTAATAAATGCATCTACATCAACATTATATTTCATGGTGAAAAACTGAATGCTTTCCTTTAAGAACAAAGGATGTCTGCTATCACTCTTCTTATTCAACACTGTACTACAAGTCTTAACCAGTGCAATAATTCAAGGAAAAAGAAATAAAAACATACAGATTGTAAAGAAACAAATAAAACAATATTCACAAACGACATGATTTCTATACTAAAAATCCCAAAGAATCCATAGGAAAACCAGTAGGTTAGTTCAGTAAAAGCACAAGATACAAAGTCAACATGTGAAGTCAATTGTATTTCTGTATATTAGCAAATGAACAATTAGAAATCAAAATAATAAAAAGTACCATTTACAATAGCAGCTAAAATTTTTAAAAAGCTACTTAGACATAAAGATAATTATGTGTGAAATGCATATATGCTGATAACTACAAAACCTTGATGGAAGAACTCAAAGAATGCCTAAATAAATGTACAGATATACCATGTTCATGGCTTGGAAGACTACATAGAGTAAAAATGTCAATTTTTCCCATACTGATCAGTAGAACCAACATAACTCCAATTAAAATCCTGCTGGGATTTTTTTTTTTTTTTGGGAGGGGGGATTTTTTTAAAAAGAGATCAAAGAACACAGGCAACACCCTTTCTGAACTCGGCCACAGTAACTTCTTGCAAGATACATCCACGAAGGCAAAAGAAACAAGAGCAAAAATGAACTATTGGGACTTCATCAAGATAAGAAGCTTTTGCACAGCAAAGGATACAGTCAACAAAACTAAAAGACAACCTACAGAATGGGAGAAGATATTTGCAAATGACGTATCAGATAAAGGGCTAGTTTCCAAGATCTATAAAGAACTTATTAAACTCAATACCAAAGAAACAAACAACCCAATCATGAAATGGGCAAAAGACATGAAGAGAAATCTCCCAGAGGAAGACATAGACATGGCCAACATGCACATGAGAAAATGCTCTGCATCACTTGCCATCAGGGAAATACAAATCAAAACCACAATGAGATACCACCTCACACCAGTGAGAATGGGGACAATTAACAAGGCAGGAAACCACAAATGTTGGGGAGGATGCGGAGAAAAGGGAACCCTCTTACACTGTTGGTGGGAATGTGAACTGGTGCAGCCACTCTGGAAAACTGTGTGGAGGTTCCTCAAAGAGTTAAAAATAGACCTGCCCTACGACCCAGCAATTGCACTGCTGGGGATTTACTCCAAAGATGCAGATGCAATGAAACGCCGGGACACCTGCACCCCGATGTTTCTAGCAGCAATGTCCACAATAGCCAAACTGTGGAAGGAGCCTCGGTGTCCATCAAAAGATGAATGGATAAAGAAGCTGTAGTCCATGTATACAATAGAATATTCCTCAGCCATTAGAAATGACAAATACCCACCATTTGCTTCAACTTGGATGGAACTGGAGGGTATTATGCTGAGTGATATAAGTCAATTGGAGAAGGACAGACATTATATAGTCTCATTCATTTGGGGAATATAAAAAATAGTGAAAGGGAATAGAAGGGAAGGGAGAAGAAATGGGTAGGAAATAGCAGAAAGGGAGACAGAACATGAAGACTCCTAACTCTCGGAAACGAACTAGGGGTGGTGGAAGGGGAGGAGGGCGGGGGGTGGGGGTGAATGGGTGATGGGCACTGAGGGGGGCACTTGACGGGATGAGCACTGGGTGTTATTCTGTATGTTGGTAAATTGAACACCAATAAAAAATAAATTTATTATTAAAAAAAAGAGATCAATGAGCCAATTCTAATGTCTTGGAATTTTAAGAAGTTAGAATTGCCAAACCAAATTTGAAAATGAAGAACGAAGTTGGAAGATTCGCTGTACTTAATTTTAAGGGTTAGTAATAAGGCCATAGTAATCAAAGGAATATGACTTTCGAGAAAAGATAGACATATAGGTTAATGGAAGCAAGCTGAGTCCAGAAATTGACCCATGCATATAGGATCAATGGAGTTTTGATAAAGGAGCAAATGCAATTCAATGGAGAATAGACAACTTTTTCAATGATGCTGCTGGAAAAATTGGATATCCACATGCAACAAAATGAGTTCTACATTATGCCACATATAAAAATTAGCTCAGAATTAATCATAGATCTCAATGTAAGACCTAAAACTATAAAATTCCAAAAGAAAATGTAGGAAAGAATCTGGCAAAGTTAAGCAATGATTTCTGACATACAATGCCAAAATTATGATCCACTAAAAAAAAAAAAGTGCTGAGTTGAATTTTAGAAAGATTGAGAACTTCTGATCTTCAAGATCACTAATAAAAGAGTGAAAAGACGACACAGACTAGGGGAAATATTTGCAAATCACATTTCCAAAAAAAACCTTGGATTTGGTATTTATAAAAGAAATCTCTCAAATATTAAGATTTCCAACACTACATAGCAATGCCACTTTTCACTAAATTTAGTTTTTGTTTTAGATTACATAGTTATTTTTCATAAGATATGGTTATTTATGTTCACAGGTGATAGGTGTACTATTGTTATTTTTAAATGGGTTAATACATATTTTAAAAACTTCCCAGCTTTAATGTTTATTATGATAACTATTGATAAATGTATCTTACATCAACAAAAGCCCTTTTGCATTCCCTTTAGAGTGTGAATATGTCCTGAGATCAAAAAGGTCAAAATTTGCTATTATATAAGCAATAGATATCACGGGAGTTCAGGGCCAGTATTTTCTGTAATTGTTTTGGCTAAGTGTACTGTGAGAAAAGGCTCTTTGTGTTTTTTTTTTTAAAGATTTTATTTATTTATTCATGTGACATACATAGAGAGAGGCAGAGACACAGGCAGAGGGGGAAGTAGGCTCCGCTGCGAGCCTGATTTGGGACTCGATTCCAGGACCCTGGGATCACACCCTGAGCTGAAGGCAGATGCTCAACCATAGAGCCATCCAGGCGTCTCAGCAATTTGGTTTAAGATTACATTTTCGGTTTTCATGAAATGCCTGGGTTGGGTGTAGCTCTCAGATGGCCCTTAAATGCAAATTTGTCACTACTGTTATTTATTAGTTCCATAGGCACAACCACTGACCCAGAAGGTGCTAGAAGCACATCATTCTAGAACGATGCTAACCAAGTAAGAGGAAGATGTACCCTTCCAGATGAGTCAGGAATGTCAGGGATGCTCTGGTTCTGACCATATTGGTGAGTTCTTCCTGTTTTGCTCACCTGTTTAGGTGCTACCTTGGGACATTTTCTGGCTTGGTATGTGTCCATGGATCTGCAGCTTAAGAAGGACAAGTCTAAAAGGACAAGAAATCCTTTCTGTAGGTTCTTTGCAACTATCAGTCAAAGTGGATAGTTTTTGCTGCTTGTTAGAATAGGCATCTGGTTCCTTTGTCTCTTCCTTCACTCTGACTAATTGTTGATTAAAGATCTGTCTTTACTTGATTCTTTGATTGTCACCTTTTCCAACTGTCCTAACCTTTTCCAACACTCCTCCACTGAGTGGTCTGAAGAGAATTCAATGCAAATGAGGATAAATCTATCCAGAAATGGATTTTTCTTCAGAAATATTTGTAAGGGGGGAGTAGGTGGGAGAAAAAGTTAAATGTCAGTAATAAATACGTTTCAGTTTTCAACAAAGGAAGCACTTCAGAGATGCTCTGCTTTGCCATTTCAAAATTATAGGACTGGTTAATTGTCTCATTTGGAAGAAGAACATGCTGGGCTTTTAAAAATAAATTTTATATAATGAATCAAATCTGCATTTTGGGTACAGTCATTTACCCACTTAAATATTCATTGAATGCCTATGGGTGTGAGGGACAGTCTTGCCTTCTGGAGATTAAAAATGGAGTGGGACGGTCATGATTCTTGCTCTCAGAGCTCACCCCTCAGAGCAGCGTCTCTCAGAAGAAACACACTCATTTCCTGTTAAGAATGGATAATTCCTATTCATTCTTCAATTCTCAGATTAGGTTAGGTGTCTAAGAACTGCTGGATCAGAAGAGTTGTACTTTTACAATTTTAAAAGATATATAGGAGCCATTATATAAGGCTCAGCTAGAGCATCTGCCTTCAGCTAAGGTCATGAGCCTGGGGTCCTGGGATGGAGCCTCACATCTGGCTCCCTGCTTCGTGAAGAGCCTGCTTCTCCCTCTCCCACTCCCCCTGCTTGTGCTCTTTCTCTCTCTGTCGAATAAATAAATAACTTAAAAAAAGATATTATAATATCAGATAAAATATTGCCAATTGTCCTCTATAGTGATTGTACCAATTTGTACTCTTAATAGCATTACAGGAGAATGGAAGTTAAGGTCCACAGATCCTGAATCACCTGCCAGGTGAGTTGTTGGACTGGGCTGAAGATGGGTAAATGGGCAGTGGTGGGACAGTGAGATGACCCACTGCCATAAGAGGGGAGGCCAGGGTGCTGTGAGGACATACCCAGGGGCCCCTTGTCTGGTCCTGGGGGCCACCTGAAGATTCCCAGACATCGAAGCTCACGCTTAGTAGGACAGTTGAGAAGGATCAATAGGAAATGGGGACGGACATGGTTTAGTCTGAGAGATGGTGTGGTCTTGTTCGGGCTTTAATGTTCCTTTCTACACAAGGGGCTTCTCTGATGCCGCCCACCAGAAGAGAGGCAGGGAACAGTCCTGTGAAAGTTCTAGGCAAACTTAGAGCTGTGTTCCTTGTTGCATCATGAGTAAAGTTAATATGCAATTTTAAAACTATCTGGGGGATCCCTGGGTGGCTGAATGGTTTAGCATCTACTTTTGGCTCAGGGCATGATCCCGGAGTCCCGGGATCAAGTCCCGCATCAGGCTCCCTGCATGGAGCCTGCTTCTCCCTGCCTGTGTCTCTGCCTCTCTCTCTGGGTCTCTCATGAATGAATAAATAAAATCTTAAAAAAATAAAAACTAAAAACTATTTGTTTATTTGAATATGTAACTCATTCATATGATTCAAAATACAAAGGGTCCACAAAGGCACACAGTGAAAACTGTCCCGTCCACCCTGCCCTGAATCGCTGAACTTTGCCTCTGGAGGACACCAAACTTACACATTTCTTATGCTTCCTTCTAGATATTTCATGCAGAAAACAAGCAAATTATATGTGTGTAGAAAAAAAATTATATGTGTGTATATATTTATAAACTGTAGGTTTATAATGCTCTCTATATAGTATAATTTGTATATATTTTTATATTGTGCATATATGATTTTTCCTCCTCCTTCCCACAATTGTTAAAAGAGCTATAGCACTTCTTCATTCTTTCATATTCCAATTAAGGATGTACCATAGTTGATTAAATCAGTCCTGGGGGGCACCTGGGTGGCTCTCAGTCAGTTAAGCATCTGCCTTTGGCTCAAGTCATGATCCCAGAGTCCTGGGATCAAGTCCTGCACCAGGCTCCCTGCTCAGCCAGGAGTCTGCTTCTCTCTCTTCCTCTGCCTGCTTCTGCTTTCTCTCTCTCTCTCTCTCTCTCCCCTCTCTCTCTGTGTCAAATAAATAAATACAATCTGAAAAATAATCCGTCCCCTATTGATGGTCATTTGAGTTGTTTTCAATCTTTTGCTATTAAAAACATGTTTTTGCATGTATCTGTAAGACGATTTCCTAGGAGTGGAATTGCTGGATCAAAGAATCTATACCTTTGTCATTTTGAAAAAAATTGCCAGATTTTTCCCCCATAGAGGTTAAATCAATTTACACTCTCAATAGGAATATATGAGAATACAGCATAAGGTCCCCTGAATAGAACTTTGGGGATAGAAACTAGAGGACATGACTACACAACAGTAACAACCCCTTGGCTTTCTGATAAGTGTGATATCGTGGGGGTGGACAGCTTCCGTGTGGTTGGACCTGAGATGCATCTGCTGGGACGGGTTTGATATGGCTGCTCCAGCCAGCCACAGAGTCTACACCTGAGTGCCAACAAATGTCATCCTGAGACCCAGAGAGCAAAGAATAAATACAATGTGAGTTTTATAATAAAGTTATATTTTACCCTATTATGCCAAAGTTCTCAGGCTTATTAACTGCAGTTTATTTATTTATTTTTTAAATAAATTTATTTCTTAATTGGTGTTCAATTTGTCAACATATAGAATAACACCCAGTGCTCATCCTGTCAAGTACTGCAGGAGTTTAGAATCATTCCCATTGGCCATCAGCCCCAGCTGACTCTAAAAAGTTAGGGTTTTGTTTTGTTTTGTTTTTGTTTTTTTTTTATAAAACCTCCTCCCTAAATATTTCTGGGCTTCCTCAGGGGTGTGTACACGTGGTAACAATGGAAGAATTATTCTTGACCATTGTTCACTGCTTGGCTGGTCCACATAAGGTTCTGAAGTCCCTGGTCCATATAATTCACAGGGGGCTTTGCTGCTCCAAGGATGGAATCATGCCCCAGTGCCATGGTGGGCACTGTCCCTTCTCCTGGAAGTCTGAATGTTGAGTATCTGTGAAAGTGAGACATTGCCCACGAGTCTCAGAAGTAGAGGCTCCATGGTCCTCCAAGCCTCTCCCCATGAATGAAGCATTCCTACCGTGTTTATTTTCTGCCAGGGGTCAGGGAGTGAGGTAATGTACCTTGAATCATGACTGTGAAGCCTCTTTTAAGGCACAAACACTGTCTCTTTTTTTTGTGGGAGCACCCAGACTATCATAACTGGCTTCAGGGGAGGACACCCTGTCTGAAACTCCATGTCCTCAGGCTCTGATCCTGTTGCCAGGCCTACTGGTTGTAGCAGAATCTTACTACTCCTGTGGTTCCATCTCCTGCAATCTGATCTCCATGAGACCCCTGCAGACCATTAGACACATCTGAATCTCAACAACGGCCAGGGGCAAATACTGTTTCCAGAGGATTCTTGATCCCTCCGTAAACCACGAGACACAAAGAGTTACATACAAGGAGATTTTTGTCCAGCTTCCTTCACCAGAACTAACCAATCCCAAGGCCCAACTAAGACATCTGATTACATAAATAACAGAGAGTAATACTGAATCGAGTGGAGATGCCTGGGTGGCTCAGTGGTTGAGCGTCTGCCTTCAGCTCAGGTCTCGATTGCAGGGTCCCCGGATGGAGTCCCACATCGGGCTCCCCACAGGGAGCTTGCTTCTCCTTCTGCCTATGTATCTGCTTCTTTGTGTCTCTCATGAATAAATAAAGAATTTTTTTTAAATACTGAATTGAGTGGATTTATGAATGGAAGGAGAGATAATACTTATGAGTTGTTTTTATAAGAGGACTTATCAACTAATCTATTTCTGAGCCAGTTTAATTATGTGTCTAAGACATTTTTAATTCCTTAAAAAAGCACAAATAGAATGCCCCCATACTTGTGCCTGACGGATCATCAGCCTGTCCTACGACAAGTAGGTATAGACAACTGCAAATTACTATTATTGCCCCTAGGCAAGCTGTGAATTCAGGGCATCTTTTCCCTGACCCTGAGCATATTTCAGGTTTGTGCAGCAACTCACAGGGCTACTCGGGAGAAATGAGAGGATTCTTCCTAAGGAGAAAGGATAATGTGAATTAGGGTCAAGGGCATTCCCTCATTGTTAGGGGCTGAGATTTAGCAGTAGAAATATAAATTATCATGTATTAGGTCAACCATGCTCTCCTTAAGCTGCTTGGGTATCCTCTGTCCTTCAACTTTTTGTCCTTTGAGCCATAAAACATCAAAGGCCAATTTTAAGATTTGAAACTAGGCAGGGGGTTGGGCAGGGACAGATCAAGGTCAAGGAGGCCATTGCTTTTGGCTTGGCCTTGGGGTCTTGAATCACAGACACCGAAGGAGCTCTATTGCCTTAGGAGGATTAAGAATTCCATATAGGAGTTTAGGGCTCATGCTTAGGGTAGTCTCAGCAAGCCTTGGCTTTCCCCAATGTGTCGCCCTATGCATATCTCTCCTTTGAGACTGCAGTGGATCCCAGGCAAATCTTTTCATCTCAACTCAACTCAACTAGCGGTTCTTTCAGATTTTTCCCAAAAAGGAGATCATTTTAAAAGGTAATTTTTAAAATAAATTTATTTTTTTATTGGTGTTCAATTTGCCAACATATAGAATAATATCCAGTGCTCATCCCGTCAAGTGCCCCCCTCAGTGCCCGTCACCCAGTCACCCCCACCCCCCGCCCTCCTCCCCTTCCACCACCCCTAGTTCATTTCCCAGAGTTAGGAGTCTTTCATGTTCTGTCTCCTTTTCGGATATTTCCCACTTATTTTTTCTCCTTTCCCCTTTATTCCCTTTCACTATTTTTTATATTCCCCAAATGAATGAGACCATATAATGTTTGTCCTTCTCCGATTGACTTATATCACTCAGCATAATACCCTCCAGTTCCATCCAAGTTGAAGCAAATGGTGGGTATTTGTCGTTTCTAATGGCTGAGTAATATTCCATTGTATACAGAGACCACATCTTCTTTATACATTCATTTAAAAGGCAAATTTGTAAGTAAATGGCATATAAAACAGTCACAGCGTAGTGGATGAGAAAGAGCGGGAGCTTTGGAGGCCGACAAATGGGTTCAAATCCCAGCTTGGACACTCATGAGCTAGAATAAAGAACAGGTTCTAGAATCAGGAATAAGAATCAAGAATCTGCATTTCCAATGCCTCATCCCTTAGATGGTGATAATAGTTTCTATCCCATGGGGTTGTTGTAAAGGTCAAAATGAGATAAGGTGCATATATTCTTAGCAGAGCACCTAACACAGGGTAAGTACCCAATCTATGGTTGTGTTACTACTAAGAGCATAATGAAAAACTATTTGGTATAATCTGTGTTGATGGCAATTTCTGCCACTGTTCATTTCTGTGAGTAAATACATTCTGTCAACTTGATGTGGAGAACAAAGACAAAAGAAAGGTACATAAAATTAAATCTTACAACTGGCAGCCCCTTGAGCCTCAAGCATCTGCTTGAGACCGGCAGAGTACGACACCCTCCAGGAACTCCCAACTGTCTTAATATTAATACCTTGCTAGAAGGAAAAAAAAAAAAAAAAAAAGAAAAAGAAAAAGAAAAAAACAACCCTAGCTTGACAATGGCCAGGCCTCCAGGATCCTGTGAGTCTTCTTTAACACATGAAAATCCTTTTGGAAACTTTTGTCTCTATTCACTCCCCCAACTTAAAACTAAATCAATTGATTCTCAGGATTCCAGTGCATTTCTTTCTGTCCAGTGGTCCTGTCCGTATGCTTAAATAAAATCATGTTTTTTGCACTGAAAACATCTCGAGAATTCTTTGACCCTTCGCTCCCAGACCCCACAACAAATCACATCAACTCTACCTCCCCCATCTCTGGCCGATCTTTCCTTCTGTGCCTTCTCCATGCCCTTGGCTTGGTTACCTGGATAAAGGTCATTGCTTCCAATCTTGCATCCCTGACTTCAGTCTCAGCTTCCTCTAATGCAAGAGTATTTCTGGCTTTTTACAGTGCATTTGAACCACCCGAGGGCTCATTCAATCATAGTAGCTGGAGAGGGAAGGGGCAGAGAATTTGCATTTCTAAGTTCCCAGGTGATGCCCATGCTGGTTGGCTGGTCTGGAGACCACACGTTGAAAAGCACTGGTTCTTAGTGTTGGATGCCTATCGAAATCATCACCTGGAGAGATTTACAAAATATTCTTGCCTGGATCCTACCAGCTCGGAATCCAATGTAAGCAGCCTTGGAATGTGCCTTCAGGAGCTGGAGTTTCACTAAAGCTTGCCAAGTGTTGGAATGGACAGCCCAGCTTAAGAACCACTGCATAGAGCAAACTCCCTAAAATCCTTCCCCTAATTTCCCCTTAAATACCTTGTGCTTCACATCAGTCATCCCTAAATGGATCACGTCTTCTCCTTCGTCTCTTCTCTCAGCTCTTCACTTAAAGTCACTCTAGCTGATTTCTCTGAGTTCACCTTCACTGGCAAACTCATAGATGGTTTACTTTTTATATTTCAAACATCTGGCCCTATTTCCATCCAAATGTAGAGTTATGATTGTTGTTTTGCTTGTTTGGTTTCTCAACCAGAGAAGGAACTGGGCCTTGTTCATCTCTGTTATCACGGTGCATGGGAAGTAATAGATGTTTAATAAGTGTTTGCTAAAGACATCATCCTTTATGCAGCTGTTATACTGCAGATGAAATGCCTGAATGAGAAAGGCACAGTGTGGGGAAAAGAGCACCAGACCAGGGACCAAAGGGATGGTCTATCTTGTGACTGGGTGTTTCTGTGGGGTGTTTGCATTTATTTTTCTTGACAACCCTCCAGGGTGAATATTATTACCCCCATTTTCAAGATTAAAAAAAAAGGAATGTTAAATGATTTCCCTCAACTTCCTTCAAATCTCTTTTACTTGGTCTCTCTGTCCCTGGTCACTTCTCTCTTAAAAATGATCTCTTGGCTTTGGGACTAATATGTACTGGTTCTCCACCTTCCCTGCAATTTCTTTTTCTTCGTAAAGAGCTGAGAGCTGAAAAGAAAACTTTTTCTTTCTTTTCTTCCTTATTTTTTTTTTTTAAGATTTTACTTATTTATTTGAGGGAGGGAGGGCGAGAGATTGACAGAGAGAGAGAGAAGAGAGATCATGAGTTGGGGGGGGGAGTAGCAGAGGGAGAGGGAGAAGCAGACTCTCCGCTGAGTAGGGAATCCCGATGTGGGGTTTGATCCCAGGACTCTTAGATCATGACGAGAGCTGAGGTCAGATGCCTAACCAACTGAGCCACCCAGGTGCCCCTTCCCTGCAAAATTCTCCTTTCACAGAATTCTCTCAGAGCCAGCTTGTTTTGTCATATGTACCCTTCCTGGGAGAATTCTGTAAGCTATGGCTTCTTCCGCCCTATGGTGACCCTCAATCTATATTTACAGCCCAGACAGTTCTCCATCCAGGGCCCCAGACTACACATCCAAATGTGCACTACGTATTTCCACTTGAATGTTCTAGAAGCACATCAAAGTCAACATTTCCAAAGCTTAGCTCATTACCTCCCGTCTTCAGTTACTTTATTACTGGCTCTGGTGCTTGACCGGATCCCGGGACAGATACTTGATTCCACCCTCTTATTCTCAGCTCTTTATAAAGCAGCTACAAGATAGGATGAAGCTACTCCTTAAAATTCTTGTCCATAGTAATTGCATCCTATTCTCCAGTATAAGTTACCCCCACCAGTCCTCTACACAGGGACAAAGCATTGTTGCTGGAATGCAAGTCATTTTTTGGTCCTAAAATTATTTCCTAGTTGGTTGGAAAAAAAAATCTTGGTAGCAGATGTTGGAATTCCTCTTAGAGCAGAAATTGTCTTGGTTTTGAAAAATGCTTTGAAGTTTCAGACGGCAGGTGAGAACCTGGGGGCATGAATTTCAGGAAACAGAAGACAGGAGAAAGATATATATTCATTATGACTGTGTTTCCCTCAAGCAAAGAAGTAAAGATTTTTGATGGATTGTTTAATATCCTTTTCTAGGATCAGCTTCTGATACATTGATTAACAAAGCAGAAGAACTTTGCGAACACAAAAGTAACAGGACTGCTTCTAAATATGTTCTATCAAGCCTTAACCACAAATCTTTATATAGCCCTGACATCTTCAGGACATCCAAGAGCCCTTGTCCCGAATTGGCCTGTGCAGAAATAAACCTGAGTCAACTGTCCTGAGGATAATGAAGCAATAATAAGATTGAAGCAGGAGAGGAATTGTCAAGGCGTAGCTGAGCCCCATGTGCCAAGATTGATCTATTGCTTCTTGCTCCTTAGTAGCTTCACTAAGGAATGGAATATGGTTCAACAATATTCAGAAAGCATTTTCTGGAACAAATGTTTTGTACCAGGTTTTGTTTTAGGTCTGGGGATACCAAGACAGCTATGGTAGGGCCTATTCCACTGTCGTCCTTGACCTGCATACAGATGGAGAAAATAGAAATAACATAATTCAGTCCATAGGAAATACCATTTTTTTTAAATGCTATTAAACTTGAGCAGTTATTTTATCATTAGGATGTGTGCCAGAGCCTTTGTTTAGAAAGACAATACCCATTCTGTCACCAACAAACTGCTCACAAAAGAAACAGATAAGTGTATTTACAAGGGCTAAGTGTATCAATGAGGCAGGTGAGTTATTCCTCTTCTCAAAGCGTCTTCCTATCTGGACTTTAAGTATTGGTGTCTCAGTATGGACATTGGCATTTTCAATTCAACCAATGTTTTTTGAAGACATACCATGTGAAATTTTCTGCAAAGGATACTAGAATAAATAGGGCTGGTAATTGTCCTCACGGGCTTACAGTTGTGTGTGTGTGTGTCATCAGGGACGAAAACTTACCAGAAAAGCTACCCTAGACTGTGTACCTCCCGCACTACTCAAAATTCTTTTTAACCTCATCTAATCCTTTTGACGACCATGTAAGGTAGGTGTTAGTCTCGCTTCATGCTTAAGTGACTTTCCAGGGTCACAAAACTAATAAGAAAAGGAAGATAAGAGCATTTTAAAATATGGGAACTCTAAGGAGGCCATATCATATTTCAATAAGATAAGTATCAAAAGATTTATAGTGGAGGGTGTTTTTGCAAGAACTTGACATCTGGGCAGAATTTTGAAAGGCAAAGATTGTAGGTATAAATATTCTCAGTAGAGAGAAGAATATGAGCAAAAGCCCAGGATGTCATGGAACAGCCCAGTGCGTTTTGGCTGATGTGTTGGGATGTGTAGATAAATAAAACCAGAAAGATAGGAACTTTTTCAGGAGACCGTTTTTATTTGAGTGACAGCTGAGGAGTTTCTGTAGTAGAGTTAATGGCAGAGGAGCAGGACTTGTGGCGTGCTCACAGCTGTGCTTTAGGAAGATGACTCTGTCAGGATTAATATTGGAGAACTGGAACACAGGAAGCATTGAGACCCGTTAGGGCCACAAGAATCTCATGAAAGGTAATAAGAGTCTTAACTAGGGCAGTAGCATTGGGGGCAAACAGTATTATACCTTTTAAGATGGGCATCATGTGGGTTATTTTGTTTCAGGATTCCTCTGGAAGAAGTTGTGCCTATTGTCACCAAGTAAACCCATACTATCATTACTTGGATTGAAAATCCAGTCCCACTAATTATCTGAAAATTATATATGTAATATTTTCCAGCAGTTCCAGTAGCTGTATGCTGACACTTAAGGCAATGCATGCTGAAGCTTTTCAGGGGTCAGAACTGATAGACGAGAGAAGGAAACAAGAGTCATAGTTGGGTTATTTTATTTTTTTCTCGTATGCATGTTATTTTTTTTTTTACATTTTTAAAATTTAAATTCAATTTGCCCACATATAGTATAACACCCAGTGCTCATCCCTGCAAGTGCCCTCCTCAGTGCCTATCACTCAGTTACCCCAAACCCCATCTTGTCTCCCCTTCCACAACCCTTTGTTCATTTCCCAGAGTTAGGATTCTCTCATGGTTTGTCTCCCTCTCTTATTTTTCCTACTCAGTTCCCCTCCTTTCCCTCATAATCCCTTTCACTATTTCTTACATTCCACATATGAGTGAAATCATATGATGATTGTCCTTCTCCGGTTGACTTACTTCGCTCAGCATAATACCCTCCAGGTCCATCCACATGGAAGCAAATAGTGGGTGTTTGTCCTTTCTGAGGGCTGAGGAATATTCCATTGTGTACATAGACCACAGTGTCTTTATCCATTATCTGTCCATGAACATTGAGGCCCTTCCACAGTTTGGCTTATTGTGGACATTGCTGCTGTGAACTTTGGGGTGCAGGTGTCCCGGAATTTCACTGCATCCGTATCTTTGGGTTAAATACCCATCAGTGCAATTGCTGGGTTGCAGGGTAGCTCTATTTTTAACTGCTTGAGGAACTGCCACACTGTTTCATAGTTGGGTTAAATTGCCACCCAAACCTAAGCAGGGAATAGTGTGGCAAAGAGGTTAGGTGCATAAAAGGGGGAGCTAGAGAGATGAGTTCAGGTGCTACCTCTGTTCATGGCTGGCAGGCTGTGTAACTTTGGAAAGATGGATCAGAACATAAACTTCCCAGGAGCAAGTGTCTGCCAGTGAAAGAAGCCACAATTATATGGAATTGGAACCACAGATCACAGACTTGTCTAAAAAGTGCTTGGAGATATGGATTTCCAGATGAAGAAAACAGGGGTGGGGGAGGAGAGGTTGTTGGAAGTGAACGGGGGTAAGGTGCTATCAATCATTTCAGTAAGGGTGAAGGATGAACACACTCCTGTGCCCTGCTTATCAAAGGGTTCAATACATGTGCAGTGAATCAGCGGTGATTTACCTTCAGAGGGGCAGAGAGACGTGGTCTGGAAAATGTGGCAAGATGCTTTGTCCTTAGTGGGCACAAAATACATTTAAATCAAAGGAAAGAAGGGAAAAAAGAAGGAACTAGGATCTTTAGCTCTCTTACACAGAAGGGGAGCTTATTTATGAAGAACCTAGAAGGGAATTTTGCGAAACTTATAGAATTCTGCAAAAAAAAAAAAAGAAAAAAAAAAAAAAACCTAATGGCTACTTAACAACAGAGGTTTAAAAAAAAAAATTGTGGAATTTGAGGGCAAGGAAAGAGATCCTGTGCCCTTAAAGTAAACATACTTTACTTAGGCTCATGTGGGCTGCGTGCTTTCCCACCTTGGGACTGACCTAAAACTTTTAATTCCTTCTTAGGGTTTCCACATTTCCAGATGCCTTTATGAGATGCCCTGCTTGGGGGTCCTGTGGGACTCAGCAGAGACGAGGAAGGGAGGGTCAGATAGTACAGCTGCCTAGTGACTGCTCCCCCTCCAGAACTCTGCAGCACCTGGCTCTACTTCATAGTCACCTTTCCTCCCTATGCTGAGCCCCTGATCCTCAGGGGCCCCCAGTGATCGGCTCTGTCAGAAGCTCATCTATGTCCTACACAGAGTGACTCAGGTAGCAAAAGGTGGTCATTCTCTAAAGCGCAAGTGGATCAGGAAAAGGGTCAGTGGAGAGTTAAGAAAAGCCTTTTGCCCCCAGTCTGAGGGTTTTCCCATATGGCCTGTGTTCAGAATTGACCTGGCCTGAGGTCCTGAAAGAGCATTGCCCACACACGGTATATATCATATGGTCAAGGAACTGTTGCAGTTGACGCTAGACCGTGACTACGTGTGGCTGGCAACCTACGGGGAGACTGAGGGCTTCATCTGTGAGGGAAAGGAGGACTTCTTTCCAGCTAAGCTGATTTTTCAGATCTGCGGCTGCAAAGACCAGGTTAAGACAACGGAGGTTGGGAGCCCTATCATTTTTTGAACACCTAAGCCCTTTCAGACACCACTTTGTAGGAGTTGATGGAAAGCATTATGTCAACTTGATTCCTCAAACAGGCATGTTTTTCAAGCTCTCCAGAGATAAGGGCTGATTCTGAGAACCAGACTTGAGTGGGCACATCTGATCCGACCACTGCCTCTCTGCCCCAGCAAATGTTAGTGCTTCTACTTCACGGAGAAACAAGAGGGAGTTTCCTCCGTTCCTATTTCCTTGCGTGCCATCCTATGAAACGAGTCTTCCACATTTACCAACATGCTTCCCATTTCCTACCCCTTTTGCTCTCATGCTGGGTCAGCGGTATTGGGCTCTTGTTGAAAAGGTTCACATCTTCTGTGCACTGATCCCTTCACCTCCCCAGGGATCCCCATCCCTTCATTCTTTACCCCTGCACCTGCACATTCTTTACGTCTGGCTGCTGCCCCTCAAATCTATGGTCGCAAGCAGGATTCCAAGTTACTGAAATAATCAAATTCCCAGGACCCTCGGTCTTATTTTAGTTGCTTTTTTATCATTCTCTCATCTCTAACAGCTATCACTCATTTCAGTAAGGGTGAAGGATGAACACACTCCTGGTACATAACACAGTGCCCTGCTTATCAAAGGGTTCAATACATGTGGGGTGAATCAGCGATTTACCTTCAGAGGGGTAGAGAGACGTGGTCTGGAGAATGTGGCAAGGTGCCTCGTCCTTAGTGGGTACAAAATACATTTAAATCAAAGGAAAGAAGGAAAAAATAGAAGGAACTAGGATCTTCAGGTAACAGCCATGCTGTTCAAGACAGAAATTTGTACATTTGTTCTTTACACATTTCATCATCCCTCAGCCTTTGGTTGAGGACCTCCCACCTCCCAGGAATTGGGCAAGGTGCAGGGACCATGAACAAGACAGTCCTTACCTGCAAGGAGCTCAAAGTCTGGTAAAGGATACCAGGAAATTAAGGACCACACACACAGCTGCCAGAGACATGCCCAGATTCTCTGGGAGTACATTTCACCTTCCAGTTCATCCTTTGAGACCCAGTAGAAAAGTTACCTCCTCTGTGAAAGTTTTCTACAGGACTTGTCCTTCCCATCTTGGCACTCCCATGTCACCTGGTGTGTACTAGTATGACATCACTTATCACATTTTACTGTGCTTATCTCTACCCAGCTTACTCCCTTCCCTAGTTGTGAGGTTCCTAAGAGCAGGGATTGCACCCTATTTACCTTAGGACCTTTATCCCCAAGCCCAGGATTTAGGGGGTAGAAGTTCTTAGTAAAGTGCTAATTGAATGAGATGGAGTGGATGTTAGGAGGCACACAATATCTTTGGGGGCCAACTTGGATGGTGTGACAAGGTCTGGGTCAGAGGGGCCTTCGGGAGGAAGGCAGAGCTGTGGGAAGAAAGTGTGAACATTTATGCGCACATTCAATGCGATCTCCTTCCTGTCACCTACACCTTTTCTTAGCTACACCTTTTCTGTTCAAATCTAGAGGGAGGGTTGAGTTTTGATTTTTATTATGGAAGCATTTCCCTTTCAAAACATGAGGAGTTTGACTAGTTGTGCCTGAAAACCATGCGTTTGGCCACGATGCAGTCAAACTCCTCCAGCCATGGGGAAAGGAAGTGTTAGACCTCCCAGTCTGAAAACAAGGAAAAGAGGTGAATATTTGAACTAGGACCGCTAGCCCTACGGAGCCCCCACCTTTCAATCTTGGAGGAGATGTTGGGCTGAATTCATCTGACCGAAGCTTGTTCTTGGAAGTAGGTAAGGTTTTGTTATCATTTTACTGGACCCGAGGTTATGGGGTTACGTGATTTGCCCAATAGCTAATAAAAACTTACACCTCTGACTTTTAAATCAAGACTCCTTTCTCAAACTCTCTAAAACTACTTGAACAGTACAATGAAAAATCAGCCTGAGGTTTCTCTGGGGTATGAGTCAACTTGCCAAGTATTTCACACTGACGCAAATGCGTTTCTTCTTTTGGGCTCTGGATTTATCAGAAGTCATCTTAGACACTGACATCGCAGGTGGTTAGGGTTAAGGAAAGGGGATATGAGACCCTCAGGCGCAAAGCAACTTCCTGCCAGCCCACCCCCTTCTATAGGAGGGCACCATGTGCAACAGTGCTCTGGACTCCCATGACATCCTTTTCTGAAAGTTCAATACCTTGCAACTTGGCTAAATATTCACTAATTCTGTGTATTTCTTTTTGTTAGATACTCTATGGCAAACTCATTAGGAGATTATTAGCCAGGACTGTTGGAGCTGAGCTGATGCTAGTTAAGGAAAATGAGTTTGGGGAGCGCAAATCAATGCCGGAAGTATCTTTGTCCAGGCTAACAAGAATTTGATAAATACCATGGCACAACTGGCACATGTTGGCAATCAGAAGCAATAAAGCCATTACTGGATTTCAATAATTCAGTCAAAAAAGGTCACACGTCAGTCAAGGATGAGATGTGCAGAGAGAGGATGTATGAGTCAAAGAGTAATCTCATCAGGAATCCAATAAGCTTGCCAGGTTTTGGAGGAGAAACAAAGTGATGTTGAAGCCAGGACAGAAGGGAAGCTGTGCATATGTTGGAGGATTCATGCTGACTATGGAAGAAATATATTAATTCCCGAGAACTTCTGTCTGACTGTGGGTTCCTTATCTGTATGATAGGAATGGTGAGTTTGGATTCACAAAGAAAGGTGTGAAGAATGCTTTCCACTCGCCAAGCTCTTAATAGTTCCTCATGTTGCCCATCTTATTTGATTCTTGTAATAATCCTATGAGATAGTTAAGGCAGGTCAGTCTAGAGCCACCAGTCTAGTGGCTCAGTGTGTTTCTTGGGGGCAGGACAATGAACGGATTTCCAGGTAATTGTGCAATCTCTGAAGGCCACTTCCAGTCTTCAGTTCTGATGCTATAAATTTAGATCCAATAACCAGCAGAAGGAGAAGACCTTGTCTCTGGCTCAGAGTCCACACAGTTTAATAAGAAGAAGCTCATAGTCCCAGACAACCCCCTTAGTAAACGCCAACACCTTCCATTTTACCTGCAGAGATCATGTCTTTTCTTCAGACTGATGGGTGGCTTTGGAAAACCTCAAAGCAGAACGTGTGAGGCTAAAGCATTTTTTAAAACATATTTTTGAATTTACATATAGTGTGACTGGTGTGTGTGTGTGTGTGTGTGTGTGTGTGGTCTGTTTCAGGTTTGCCTTCGAAGTTGCAGGGTTTCCATATCATTCTACAGGTCGATAGACTCCTGAAGGCAACCTATCAGATGAAATAGCTCTAAGAGAAAGAACTGAACATGCCTGGTGAGGAAGGTCACTGAGGCCCAGAGTGACAGGGTGTGCTGCATAATAATACAACGATATTGTGTATGCTGATGTCCCGTCTGTGTGTGTGCTTTCCCCCACACAAGGGAAGGAATGCTTGTCGCAGCTAATGCTGAGACGTATTTACTCTTGGGCATGTACATTCTTGAGAAGGCTTCTTCCATTCCTTCTTCCATTTCTTCAAATGCTGATGATCCCCAAGGTGTAAGTTCCTATCTGTGGTCAGAGCCCATCTTCTTCTTTCTCTTTTCTTTTTAAGATTTTATTTATTTAGGTGAGAGAGAGCACAAAGCAGAACAGGAAGAGGCAGAGGGAGAGGGAGAAGCAGACTCCCCGCTGAGCCTGGAGCCCGATCCCAGGACCCTGAGGTCATGACCTGAGCTGAAGGTCAACGGTTCACCAGCTGAGCCACCCGGATGCTCTGGAGCCTGACTTCTAATCCTATGGTATCTATCCACTTGCTTTGTGTCTCAGCTTAAGGTCTTCTGGGCGTGTCACATTTCACAATACAAAACTGAGCTTCTGACTTGGAACCTACCCTCCCCCCACAAAAAAATCAAACCTTCTCTACAGCCTTCCCTGGTTGGAGATTAATGGCAATTTTATTTACTCAATTTTATTTACCCACTTGCTTAGGCCACAACTTTTGGCATCATACTTGACTTCTCTGTTTCTCTCCTGTCTTACATCTGATCTGTCAACAAATCCTGTGGACTTGATCTTTAAAATATATTTGGAATCTTAAAAAAAATCTATAAATGTACAGATGTTTAAGAATAAAATAATACTATTATCGCATAGCCACAGGAAACACATTTAATAATGCTCAATATGAGTTTTGATTTTAAAAAACTGGTTAAATTAAGAATAAAAACAACCTGCTTTAACTGAATAAAGGGTATAAAAATCATAAACCCAAATTGAGAAATATTAGAAGCATTCTCTTTAAACTCTGGAGTAAAACAAGAGTGACTGTTATCGCCGCTTCTTTTTTTTTTTTTTTTAAAGATTTTATTTATTTATTTTGATAGACAGTGAGTGAGAGAAGCTCAAGCAGGGGGAAGGGGGAGGGAGGAAGGGAAGGACAGGAATAGGGGAGGGGGAGTAGTGAAGGGGGAGACAGGTAGGGGCAGAGGGAGACGCAGACTCTCTGCTGAGCAGGGAGTTTGATGTAGGACTCCATCCCAGGACCCTGGGATCACAACCTGTGCTGAAGGCAGATGATTAACTGATGGAGTCACCCAGGAGCCTCTATTATCACCACTTCTATTCAACATTATCCTGGGGGATGCCATAAGACCAAAAAAAAAAAAAAAAAAATTTACAGCATACCATTTGCCCTTCTTTTAACATGCAAACGACTTCTCACCTAAGCTGTTTGCTGTCCACTTCTCTCTCCTGAAGTGTTGTTCTCTGATAGCATGTGATCAACAAGAATTTAAGTGTAAGCTCCACGCAGGCAGGTTTTTGCCTGTTTTGCTCATTGCTTCTCCCTAGCATTTAGAAAAGCATATATAGGGGGGATGTCTGGGTGGCTCAGTGGTTGAGCAGCTGCCTTAGGCTCAGGGCATGAGCCTCAAGTCCCGGGATCGAGTCCCAAGTCGGGCTTCCCGCAGGGAGCCTGCTTCTCCCTCGGCCTGTGTCTCTGTCCCTCTACCTCTCCGTGTCTCTCATGAATAAATAAATAAAATCTTAAAAAAATAAATAAGAGCTTTTATAAAAAAAGAAAAGCATATTATAGGAGCAGATCCAGCTATGTAATTGCCAGATGAAACCATGGCGCTCCCCATTAAAAAAATTAAGCTTTCAACATAGTGACAGTTGAGTGTTAAAGCAGGCATGGGGCCCTTCTGAGCACAGTACCCGCAGCAACTGTGCAGATGGCATGCCCGTGAAGCCAGCCCTACATGACCCGCCAATTACTCAAAGTTGTTGAAGGAATAAAAGATCTCACTTGATCATCTCAACATCTCCTAAGGCAGTGGGTCCGAATGATGCTGAGAGAGCTAAATAGACCTGCTGAATTTTAGTCTGCTCCCTACGTTGGCCTGATGCAACCGGAAGGCAGGGCAAAGGAGCCTGTTGATGGAGCCCATCTGGTCAACAACCTCTTGGGCCACGGAGCAGGTGCAGGGGAGCAGAGGGCGTGCGTGCAATGAGGGCAGGCAGAAATAACAGCAGACCCACTTATCTTGCTTTCCTCTTGACTTGTCTCTCCATCGGGGCAGTGGAATTTTGTGAAATGTCCAGAATCTAGCCCCAGGGCAGATGCATAAACAGTAGGTCTCCAAAAAATAATTGGTAAATAAATGAACAAATGAATTAATGAGGGAAGAGATTGATACAGAGAAGGTGTAGTCAAAGTCATTTTAGGTGAGGGATAGAAGCTTAGGGAGTTTGTTTGGGGGGGTCTGACCGAGATTCTCTCCCTCTCCCTCCGCCCCTCCCCCTGCTCCCATTGTCTCTATCCAATAAACCAATCTTGAAAAAAATCAAAGCTTTGTTGAAAGAGATGTATAGGGCTGCCGTCTAGTTTGTGGTGCGTGCTATTTAATATATATTTGTTAGGTAGATTTGTTATTGTTAGCCATTACCTTTATAGGTCTTTATATTGTGGACACAAAATTAAAGTCCACTTAATGGCAAGGAGAATCCTGTCTCAATTGAGGAAAGGCTCTAAATTAAGCCCCATAAATGAACAAAAAGGTTGGGACCAGTGCCTCTGAGCTCATCACCAGGAATGGCAGCTCCAGGGTACGGTTCTGGTATATTCTGAGCTGTCAGCATATCTTAGGGGTGTTTATGGGAGTAATTAAAGGCAAGAAGTAATTAAAAGGGAAGCCACAGAGGTGGGGAGGTCAAATCACAAGCTAGTAGGATCATGTGCCACTCAAAAATGTGAACACAGAGGCGTCCAGGCCAGTTTGGCCAATTTTTTCCACTTTCATTATGTCACCACGGCTGTATAGCTCTTTGTTTTAAAGTAAAAAAATGGCTATCACCACCTTTAAATCATAAAATGTCTTGAAAGTTTAAATATTTGTATGAAACTCTCACATACAGCTATTTTAGTTCTTTAAATATCCTCTTAACATAGTCCCATATGAACACTTGTACTGTAATTATAAATCATCTGTAGTTTATTTCCGTTTAATATCACATTATAAGCACATTGTGGTGTCCACTCTCTTCACGTAGCTTTTAAAAACTGATGTGGAATATTTCCTGAAGTTGCCAGACTTTGTCAATTGTAAATCGGTGGACATTTTGTATTGGAGGGTTTTTTTCTCTCCTGCGACCGCCTTAGCACAAAATATCTTTAGGCCTTGCAGGGCGTAGAGGCAGGCCATGCCCTCTGTCTGGGTCTCGCCTCTCTCTTTGTGTCTCTCATGAACAAATACATAAAATCTTAAAAAAAAAAAAAGGTATCTTTATGTATATAGCTTTTTTCTGTTTTTGAATTCTTGGCCTGGGAATACATTCCCAAGGTGGGATTTCGTTACTCCAAAGGCATAGCCCTGTGACACCTGCAGTGGATGTGCCTCTCACTGGCTGCTGCGCCCACTGCAAGCGCCTAGGAAGATCTGACCCTCAGACTCAGGGTCTCCTCACTCTTCACTGATACCCGCTTTGTGCAGGACCATCTCCCCAGCTGATCCCAGTCTTTCACGCCATGGTCAATGTCCTGAAACTTAGTCCTGCTTCTATATCTTTGATCCCACCCTTCTTACCCTTACCTCCCAAACCACATCCTCCTTCCTCATCACTGCTGAGGAAACGGCCTTCCTCCTGCCTCTACCACCATCTCCTCCAATAGAGACCAGATACAACCTCCTCCTGCCTCTACGCACACTGTGTATCTAGTCTTCATCGTGCAAATCTGCCTGGCCTGTGTTCTAATCACATGACCTGGTCTTATTCTCCGTTGTTTTAAGGTTTTCAGCTACTTGGAGAGGGCTGCGGGTTATATATTTCTCTCCCCTGATTGTTTCTATCAACCATGTCAGACCCACTTTCAAAACTCAAATACTTGATCCTCTGTAAGGAGTTTTTACTTATAAGCTATTTCTTCCAATAGTCCTTAGAGCTAATCTTTCAAAATCTTGTGTTAGACTTTAAAAAAAATTTTGAATTATTATTATTATTTTTAAAGATTTATTTATTTCTTCATGAGAGACACACACAGAGAGAGAGAGAGAGAGAGAGGCAGAGACACAGGCAAAGGAAGAAATGGGCTCCCTGCGGGGCCCTCCATGTGGGACTCGATCCCAGGACCCCGGGATCACGACCTGAGCCGAAGGCAGATTCTCAACCCCTGAGCCACCCAGGCATCCCTAAATTATATTTTTTAAAGATTTATTTATTCATTTTAGGGATATCAAGGAGGGGAGGTGCAGAGGGAGAGAGAATCCTGAAGCAGACTCACAGACTCAGGGCTCCATCCCTCCATGGGAGCAGAAATAAAGAGTTGGCACTCAACCGAGTAAGCCTCCCAGACAATCCCTCCTGGTAGGGTGTAGGGTGGTAGGGTGGTAGGATGGTAGGGCATAGGGCAGGAGCAAGACTTCGGGGGTGGCTTACTTGCTCTGAAGGAGATGAAATGCACAGAAGCCAATAATAAAAACAGAAAAGTGTCAAGGAGCCTATAAATACAAGAAAATTTAATTCAAACATTGAACACGATGTTGGCAAATATTAGCAATTACTGACTGCACAAAGAGTGTCATGTAACACCCCAAAGCCCAATTGGTTTAAAATCCTAAACATACGTTTAGCTCAACTCTGTGGGCCAGTGGTTTAGGCTGATGGTTTGCTGGTCCTGACTGGGCTCAGTTCCAAGCCTGGGGGTCAGCTGGCTGCTGGTTGGGGCAAGTGAGTCCTACCCATGTCCCTGGTGCCCCTCTGGGACATCTGCATGTTATAGAAAAGTTATAGAGTGGGGGCGCCTGGCTAGCTCAGTCGGAGGAACTCGACTCTTGATCTCGGGGTTGTGAGTTCAAGCTCCACCTTGGGTGTAGAGATGAAAATGAAATTAAAAAAACAACTTAATTTTTTTTTTTTAAAGAAGAGTAAGGGAGCATCAGCACTGTCCATGGGAGGACCTATCTGAGGTGTGGAGTTTGACCAAAATGTGGACGGAGGAGGCCCAAAGGAGGCAGAGACAGCACCTGAGGTCTGAGGAGGCCCACTGAGGTCTGATGGTGGCCAGGGTGGGTACTAGTTCAGACTCTCAGTGGGCCAACTGCTCTCGGTGTGGGAAGAATTGAGAAGCAGGAATATCTGGTGTTTTTCCTGGAAATATATCAACAGCGGGGAGAGGACTGAGTCAGGTGGCTGCAGCCTTGACCAGGGGAACAGGCAGAGGTGCTGGAGCAGAGGAGAGCTGGCAGGGAGGGGACGGGTGCACGCAGGGAGCTGGGAGGGGGGCCCAGCATCTCAGTCTCTGGGGAGGGCAGGTGCCTGCCTCCTGCTGTGGCTGTGCTTTCAAGCGAAGGCAGAAAGGCAGGTAGGTCCTTCTACACCTTGTTCCCTCTTCTGGGATGACAGGACAGACTTCAAGTTTTCTCTACCCCCGCCCCCCACCCACTGCCCTACCAACCACCCCAGCTTCTCTCCTATCTGAACGTGGACAGGAGGCAAGACTTCAATTGTATTAAACACAGCGTGATGACTGATTTGTGTTCCCTGCCCTCGGAAATCAAATCAGAGTCAAATCGGATCATTGGGGAGCAAACTCATTTAAGTCATGAACTTTGCCAGACCTTTCCATCACTTTCAATGGGGGAGAAGTAGCCGTACTGGTTCAGCCAGGCTGGAGGCGGGATAAGGCTTCGAAGGAAGGATTTATCATAGAGCTTACAGCTAGGCTGGAGTCCTGGGATGACTTCTTCCCACTCCACCCCATCCCACCCCATGCGAGGTTCACAAGCAATGCTAGTGTGTCTGGTCCCCGTGAGGGGCTGGGCCTCTGTTGGGTGGGCGTCCCCATGACAGACTTGAGAGGAGGCAGGCCACACTGTGGTGTAACTTTGGGAGCGTAGCTCAGAACTGGATGACCCCATTGGACAATCCTGGTGTCTGGAATCAAACCATTAGAGATTTTCTGCTCTGAGGCTTGAAGCTTGTCAGTCTTCGGGAAACTCAGGCTGAGCAGCAGATGCCCTGGACGGTAAAATCCTTCCAGCCACCACCAGCAGTAGGGGCTTGAAGAATCAAACCAGGAGGTCATGGGACAAAGCCTATCTGGGAGGAGGAAGAGGAGCTAAGAGTCAACTCAAGATGAACCAGATCAGCTAAATCTTGTCCAGGGATGGCTCCAATTCCAAATACTGTCAGAATTATTTTCTTCAAAAGTTCTGAAGGTGCTTTGGGCAATAAGAACAGTGAGCTAGGTCGTTGCAGTCTCTAGTAGATTGAAGCTCATGCTCTAGACTTAGATGTTTTGTGGAATGATATCCCTTCTTTTCTTTGCTAATCGTGGACTTTAATTCATGATTCTCTTTCCTCTCTACTTAAAAATATAGGCCCTGTGCAGTACGAATCATGCATATTTTATTGACACCAACACCCTGGCACAGAGTAGACACTCAGTAAATTTGTGAGCAAGGAATATGAACTGTGGTGTTTTTCCACCTTTAACACCTCCAAGGGAAGTAAGCTCCACCGACTGGCTACCTGACGTGGAAAGTAGCACTTCCTTTGCTTTCCTTTTCTTAAAAAAAAAAAAAAAAATCAGTATTTTAGGTTGAGAAACGTAGGTGATCAGATTGGAAGTGGTTTTCAATTTCTCCCTTTCCTGTTTTGTTTGTTTGAAGAAGAGAAACTATTTTATCAATGCAAGTTTACTCTGAACCGTAATCTAGAAAACATTTATAAACCAGGCTGCCTGGGTTCATGGTGGGTCAGACCTGGTCTTCATCTACGCCATAAGGCAGCTCAGAAGGACCTCCCAACCGCAGCACCGTCCACACGGTGTCTAGACCGTGAGTGTCTGGAGCACAGAGTGCATATTCTCCTTCCTTCACCCATTTCAGAATTCCATACTCATCTCTGTTAGGAAATGCTTCTTTTTTTTTTTTTTTTATCTAAGTCAGATTTTTTTTAATGCTTCGTCTCTATTTAGGAGAGAGAGTGAGTTATTGGAGTCTGAAGTGACCCGAAATTCAGTTACCTTCTTTTCAAGGGCCGCCTGGGTGACCCCATCAGTGAGCGTCCAACTCTTGATTTTGGCCCAGGTCATGATCTCAAGAATGTGAGATCAAGCCCCGTGTCCAGCTCCGTGCTCAGTAGGGAGTCTGCTTGGGATTCTCTCTCCTTCCCTCCCTCTGCCGCTCCCCACACTCTCTCTCTGAAATAAGTAAATAAATCTTAAAATACACTTATTTTTTAGGGCAGTTTTAGGTTCACGACAAAGTTGAGCAGAAAGTACAGAGATTTCCCATATATGCCTTGCCCTGACAAATGCGTGACCTCCTCTAGTATCAACACGCCCACCAAAGGGAGATGTTTGTTACAACTGATGAACCTACACAGACTCATCATCATCATCACCCAGAATCCAGGTTACATTAGAGTCACTCTTGGGGCTGTATGTTCTGTGGGTTTGGACAGATGTGTAATGACAGGTTTCCAGCATTACAATATCCTACATACTCAGCTGGTGGTTCTGAAAGTCCTCTGTGCTGTACCCATTCGTCCCTTCCTCTCTCTTCCATGACACCCTGTGATCTTTTTACTGTCTTCAGAGTTTTGCCTTTTCCAGGATGTCATCAAACTGGAGTTACACAGTATGCAGCCTTTTGGGATGGACTTCTTCCTCTTAGTAATATACACTTGAGGTTCCTCATGCCTTTTCAAGTTTGGCAGCTCATTTATTTTCGGTAATGAAGTACATTCCATTGGCTGGTTGGACCAGAGCTTATGATTTATACATTTACTCTCTGAAGGACATCATGGTAGCTTCCAAGTTTTGGCAATAATGAGTAAAGCTGCTATAAATATCTGCCCGCAGGATTTTGTGTGGACATAAGTTTTTGATTCATTTAGGTCACTATCAAGGAGCATGACGGATGGGCCGTGTGATAAGAATGTCTGGTTTTCTGAGAAATGGCCAAACTATCTTCCAGAGTGGCTGTACCATTTTGCATTCCCACCAGCAGTGAATGGGAGTTCCTGTTGCTTCAGGTGACTGTCAGCATTTGCTGATGCCAGTGGTGTGGATTTTCCTTGCTCTAATAGATGTATCGTGGCATCTCATCGTTATTTTAGTTTTGCAGTTTCCAAATAACAGAATGTTGAACATCTTTTCACATGCTTGTTCGCCATCCGTATTTCTTCTTTTGTGAGGTAGCTGTTTGGGCCTTCTGCTCGTTTTTTAAATTGATTTGTTTTCTTATTGTTGAGTTTTAGGGGTATATTTTGGTAACAGTCCTTTTATTATATATAATTAATATATATTATATTAATATATATGTATTTGCAAATATTGTCTCCCAGTCTGTGGTTTGACTTTTCACACTCTTGACATTGTCTTTTTAAGTTTTACGTTTTAATATTGCCTCTGGTTTTTGTCAAAAATTGGCTGTTTGTATGGGTCTATTTCTGGGCTACTCGTCCATCTGTTCTGTCCCATTGGTTTATGCATCTAGTTTTTTCATCAATACTACACTTAGCTTGATTACTGTAGCTTTACAGTGAGTCTTAGAGTCAGGTCTTTTGCCTGCCTATATAAATTGAGTCAATTTGTAATATTCTTAAAATAAGTTTCTTGTTCTTTGATTGGGGTTGCATTGAATCTATAGATCAGGTTGGGAATAGCCTTGGCAATATTATTTCTTCTTATTCATGAACATAGAATACATCTCCAACTACTTAGTTATTCTTTGATTTCATTTGTCCTAAAAACTTTCTTCTCCTAAAATTGTCAACTGGGAAAACCCACATCTCTAAGTGGGTAGGCTGTTGTCTCACTTTGACTTTTCATTTATTCCTTGTGCTTTGCTTTAAGCTCATGCTCCTGTAGATTATAGTTGTATCTAAGGGGAGGAATCAGCAGGAAGTAAGAACCAACCAACTTCTCTGTAAGGGAGAGAGGAGGCCGTGGTGGACGCTATCAGGAAGTTGCTGTTTGCTGTTGACTTCGAAGCTCACTTCCTCATCCAATTAGCAAGGACTTTGGAAGCAAACAGGTCTGAGCTCAAGTTCCAGTTCTCTTATTCACTAGCTTGCCTGTTGCAAGTTTCCTTCTCTATGCTTCTGGTTTGTTCATCTGAATAGCAGAGAAAATGTCTATTTTGCAGGATTTCTGTGAAGATTAAATAAGGTTGTACATACAAATGACTCACGCATAGTTGGTATCCAGTAAATGACAACTATTTTTGAGTCTCCCTCCCTCCCCTCCTCTGAATAACCGAGGGGCATGGGACTTTCTCAGTTTTCCCCTGGAGCTCAATCCCTGACCTTGATGGGGAAAAGGCATGTTACCATGCCAGAGCCATCCGTCTATAGGGTATGGGGCAAGCTTGCAAGTCCTCATGCATCAAGATGGAGAGTATAACCCTTTCAAAGCTTCACTTTAGACCTCTCTTTAGTTTAAAATTCTCTTACTTTCCTCCCCCTTCCCCTTTCAAGGAGCTAATGAGTCCTTGCAATTCCTTTACCACTCTTTCTCTGTCATCTAGCTTTTGTGAAATCATTTCATGTTATTAGAATGTTCCTTACAATAGATCTCTTCTGGTATGAAGGTCTTTATTTATACATTCTCAGAGATTATGTTCTTACCCATTAATATTTAACTATATACTTCAAGGTTCTTTACTCCCACTGTTTTCTCTTCTCTTCATCTTCCCCCATCTTGAAGTCTTTCTCTTTCATTCACATATCATTTGGCTCATTTCCTCACATATTTTTCTTAAGTGGGATCCAGAGGTAGCAACAGTCCAGCTTACTGGGTAGCAGGTGAGAAGTCGAGGCAAGTCAGAGTCCCCTCTTTATGAATAACTTGTTTTTTTCCAGGAAATTTGCAAATTTCCCTCCTAATAATTATAATTCAAGAACTTTGTTAGGATATGTTCAAAGAGGTGTCTTTTGTGTCATCAATCTAAACTAGGATTCAATGAACCTTTTAAATTGTAGACTCAAATGTTTCTTCAACTAGTAGACATTTTTCTTTTACTATTGCAGTTAATACTCAACTATTTATGGAGTCTTTGTGAATTTCCCTAAATGCTACAATTTATATCTAACCCCAGAATCCATACTTGTAGAGCTTTTGTGGTCATTCCCAATACGTGCAATCGTGGCCAAAAAATGTTATCTGATGCTCATGTTTCCAGCTGAGGTTGGAGAAGGCTATGCTTGCCTTCTTGTTTCAGTGCTCACACTGTAAACACATGTCATTTTCACTGCCTTTTGGCTTTTTTGTGCTTTTTTGTTGGTGATTTCTGCTTAAAATGGTCCCCAAGCATAATGCTGAGGCACTGCCTAGTGTTCCTAAGTGCAAGAGCACTGTGATCAGCCTTATGGAGAAACTATTTGTGTTAAAGTTTCATTCAGACATGACCTGTAGTGCTGCTGGTCATCAGTCCAATGTTAGGAACTCAACAATATGTGTAAAATGAACTTTCCTCAAACAGAAACACACACAAAACAGGGATATATTTTAATCAGCTGGGGAAAATGATGTGACCAGAAGCTGGCAGGAACCCAACCCTGTATTTTCCTCAGGAGCAATGGTTCAGTATTTGTCAATTCAGTGTCCACAGCAACTTTATCAAACATAAATATCACAAATAATGAGAATCAATAATATTTTAAATTTTTTGTTTTTTTTCTCTGTCTCTGGGATATAATACCATTTCATCATGATATATATTTGGTTTTACATATGGCTAGATATGATTAGCTAATATTTTGTTGAGGACTTTTATATCCATATTCATAAGGGATATTATTCTGAAAAGTGTTTTTGTTTTTTTAAAGATTTATTTATTTAAGAGAGAGAACAAATGAGTGGGTGGAGGGGCAGAGGGATAGGGAAATGGAGGAGGAAAGAAGCAGACTCTGCCCTGAGCACAGAGTCTGATGCAGGGCTCGATTTCATGACCCTGAGATCATGACCTGAGCTAAAATCAAGAGTCAGACACTCAACCCATGGAGCCACCTGGATGCTCCTAAAAAATATTTTTTTTTCTTGTGATATGTTTGTCTGGCTTTGTTATCAGGGTAATAATTGGCTCATAAAATGAATTTTTAACTACAAATTTCATTTCATTGATAAATATATGACTGGTTACATTACCTTCTGTTTCTTGTTGAGTGAGCTCAGAGTGGCTGATACAAGTTTTCCCAAAATATAATTTTCTCTTGAAAGCTCCATTTTTATCCTTGGCAACAAATATTGTTAGCCATCTTCCCCCAAGTGAGAAAATGCCTGCTGTATGCCGATGTTTGAATAACCAACCATAGTTTGTCAGTTGTTCTTTTGAGTAAAAATAGTACTCAGTGGAAGAGTGACTTGTTCAGCCTCAATTCAAACAGCTGTACAAGTGCTTTTCCTGGAAACACCAGCATGCTTCCCAATTTGTCACACAGAGAATACTAAAAAGATGCACATGCTGGAGTTGAAAGGGTTGAAACTTAACCTGTAACATTATCAAGGACAATCTCTGATGAATCTGGCCATGCTGTGCTGTCATCCAATGTCTGAAATACGTGTTATTCATTTGTCTGGTTTTCTAGTTGCTTACGGCAAGAGGGTAGATGTGGGTCCTGTTATTCCCTCATAATAGGTTTGTTTTTCCTCTTCTGGAAATCTTCTTAATCAAAAATTAAGCTTCCTGGAGCTATCTTTCTGATTTCTTCTCTTTCCCTCTGATTTTCTTTTCTTGTACGTTGACATATTTCTTACTCTTGGTCTCAATAGTGGATGACTCTTTGGTTCTTTAAGTTGTATATTAGATTTTAAAATTCAAAACATGTTTTTGCGCTCTCCCCAGATTTCCTTAGGTACTCGATTACCTTTTACTGCAGGTGCTCATCTTTCTCTTCCAGAGGTCTGCTTCCTCGGGCACATGTTCTACACATTTCCCCAGCTCTTCCTCTCTCTGGCTGCTGGCTTTGACTTTTGCTTTGTGGGTTCACTGGGATTCACATCCTGTTGCTAGAAGTCACATAAAGGCAGGAATGCTGATACCATGTCACACTCAATTAGTATCTTTTATATTGAGTAAAGTATTGAATAAAGTATAAGTATTTTTTAATTTATTTTTATTTTTTATTTAAGTATTTTTATACTTAGTAAAATAAATGGACATATTTAAATTGGATGATTTGATATACATTGTGAAATAATCACCACCATCAAACTAATTAATGTATCATCTCACTAGTTACCTTTTTTCTTTTCTTTTCTTTTCTTTTTCTTTCTTTTTTTTTTTTTTGGTGGTGAGAACACACAATCTACCCTCTTAGTGAATTTTTTGTTTTGTTTTGTTTTTCTTTAGAGAGAAAGAGAGCATGTGTGCACAAGCAGGGAGGGGCAGAGGGAGAGAGAGTCTTAAGCAGGCTCCACACTCAGCACATAGAGCCCAATGAGGGGCTGGATCTTACAACCTTGAGATCATGACTTGAGCTTTCATGATTTCATGAAAATCAAGAATCAGACACTTAACCTATTCAGATATCCAGGCACCCCTATTCTCTTTGTGAATTTTAAGCTGAATGTATTCATATTGTACAATGGGAATTTGTACTCATTGACTAACATCTCTCTGTACCTCCAACCCTGGCAGCCACCAATCTACTCTACGCTGCTATGAGTTCAACTAGTTTAGATTCCACATCTAAGTGAGATCATGTAGTATTGGTTTGGGGCTTATTTCACTTAACAGACTGTTCTCCAAATTCATCCATGTTACCCCAAATGATAGGATCACCTTCATTTTTAAAGCTGAAATTCAATGCTATCTTTTTTTTCTGGACATTGCCATACAAGTCCTTTGGGAAAATCAAAACTTACATAGGATCAGGGTCAGAAGTAATTATTCCCCTTCTGTGTGTGTGTGTGGAGAGAATGAGGCTCTGAGTAATGAAGCCCCTGCCTAGCATTCCTTGAGAGACAGGCAGAAATCCAGACGGACATCTATATTGTCATGGTGATTATCAACCATCTGTTGAACTCTCACCCAGTGCTAGGCATGGAGATATGCTTTTCACATGCTAGAGTTTCTTGTGGAGCTAGGTTTTCCTGGTTACTAACACACATCTGCCCTGTGACATAGGTACAATGATTCTCCCCACTTCTACATGAAGAAGTTGTGTCTTTCCCTGAGATTGCGTAAGTAGGAAGTGGTGAGATTGGGATTTGAATCCAGGCCTGTCTTTGAAATCCCTGACTGCATTTGCTTTGGACAAGAAAGGGAATGGTTTCCTTTCTCTGCTGCCCTTCAACAGCTCAGTGGGTGGCTTCCTCATTTAGAAAAATTCTTCATATTCTCTCAGTGTCTGAGGTCAAGGGTACCACCTCTTCATCTTCCATACATTCTTCCCAGCACAATAGCCCAGCTATTATTATTATTTTTAATTACTTTCCCATTTCATGATTGATTAAAGAGATTGGTGGGTTGGGTGGTATTATCAGGTGATGGATTCTGTGCTTGCTTTTGCTCAACCTTCCCTGCCCCTTGTACTTTATGTTAGCTGATTCACAGGCTGTCTCCTTATTACCATGAAATCTGGGGGCAGAACCCTCCTATTTCTAGTTGCCATTAGCATTTCCATTTTGAAGACATTTTGAGTGATGGGGGTGGCATACTCAAAACTTCTCTTAGGGATTTAGTGGTCCCTGCCAAAGGAGTTTTTGAGCACAGTCTAAGAAAGAGAGAAGTGATGTGGATTATCTGAACCAGTGCTTAACCCTCAAATCACTTTTTAAAGATTGGACTGGAGCCTATGGGAGAAGGTCTGAAGGAGCTATTTACTTCAGGCACCCAGCGTGGGGGACTGCTGTCAGGGCTCATTGGCAAGAGGAGGAGTTTTTTCTGATATGGTGGGATCAGTCAAACCAGGTTGCACTCCCGACCCCAGATCAATAGCTCTTAACCAGGAGTCATCTCTTGACCATCTGGGGATCTCCTAGGCTCCTCTACAGAAAAGTCTGAGTGTCCTGGTGTGTATATTTTGACAAAGCTCCCCTGGTAATTCTGAGGCATAGCTCTTGGGTGCACCAGCCACATCTGCCCAGAGGAGGCAGGCCTTGGGGTCTATGGTCATTTACTACTGATGGCAGAGATCCAGAGTTTATTAAAGAACTCATGCAAAGCACTGGGCCTGGGGCCAACTGAATAACATCACTGCTACTGGATCAGGAGCCAGGAGGGTACTCCTAGGACATGAACAGGAAGTAGGGTAGGAACACCAAGGATCAGACCGTCAAGGCAAGGACAGCAACAGCCAGAGTCAGGCATGACAGCCGAGACCCTGAGATTCATACTTGTAAGGGTGGAACGATCCAGAAAGGTAGAGACAGGTTCACAAGGGATGCAAACCATCAAGGTCCTTGAACACTGGAGTCTACTGAATGCCAGCCCCCTCTCCCTGCTGTGCTCACTAGCTTCTGCTCATGCAGTCTTACTAGTTTTCCACTGGGTTCTGCCGTTATTTCCCCAGAAACTTACAGACGTTTTAGGATATTAACTGACTCTTTGATAGGACCACAGGAGATTGTCAATTTCCAGGGTCACCACCATTTAAATGACTTTCCTCCCTATCTGGGCCCCAATGCACCATTTCTGGCAACTCTGCACAGAGGAATAAGATGAAGGAGTCTGCTCAAGGAGGTCACGAGGAACTCAAGAGTGGGCATGTGGGGACCTCGCCATGACTAATGACATGTCTCTCTTGCCTGGCAGAGTAAAATCTTTAATTTAGCAGTAGGTGACCCCACCACTAAGGGATTTAATTGCTTGGCTTGCCAACCTGAAATAGATTCATCCCTGACATTTGGGAAATGAGATGACCTGAAGCCATCTTCCCCCCCACCCCCGGGACAGCCCATGGCGTCAGCGGCATTGGAAGCATGGAGGAGGGAGGAGAGGGTGACCCCTGGGTTGGCCACCCCTCCCTCCCCAGCTCTGGTACTGGCCCACCCATGGGCTGAGATGCTAACTGATGCAAACATCCTTCCCTCCCAGGACCCCTGTCTGACATTTTTGGTCAAAGTGACCCTCTTTCCTAGAAGAATAACATGAAATATTAACATTTTTGCCAAGCTGCTGTGTGTGAAGCAGTATTTTATTTCGCATTAATTGGCATTTCCCCAATCACAACTTTGTTGTGCAAAGTTGATCAACTTTTGCTATGTTGATTTGGACATTTTTGTTTCTACTTCTTCAAATTGCTAGCACATATCCTTTGCCCATTTTTCCCTATTTTTTTATAATCCCTTTGTATTACTTTTAGGAATTCTTTATCTTTTTATGGCTCTAAGTCGTTTGCTAGATATTTGCAATAATTCTCCTGGTTTGTCCCTGTATTTTAACTTGCTACTATAAATAAGAGTTTTAAATTCTGATGTGGTTGCATTTACCAATCTTTCTCCTTTAGCTTTTTTTTTTTTTTTTTTTTTTTTTTGTGCCTTTTTATGAGAACCTCCATTCTCCTATGGGTATTTCCCTACATTTTCTTGTCATATGTTAAAAATATTGCCATTTTTATTGAGTTTTGCCATCTTTTCACTGACATGTTGTGAGGTAGGTGTTTAACCTAATTTCTCCCTCAGATGTATATATAGCCCATAGGGTCATGGCAGTTATGACCTAGATCTCCACCCTCCCCATATCCCCTGCCAAGGACTGAAATGGCATCTTCCCTATGATTAAACCCACATATCCTTAATTGATATATTTGTTGATTACTGTTCTAATAACACACGGTCTTCATCACAAATGCTCCAGAATATTTGCAATTGGAGAGCTAGTTCCACATGTCTCTCAGAACTTTCTTGGCTCTTCTTACACACGTGTATTTTAGAATCCCCATCTGTTTTGAGGATTGTTTATCCTCTGCTTGTTTCTATCCCATTTCTCAGTTTAATCTTTTATATATATATATTTATTTTTTATTGGTGTTCAATTTGCCAACATATAGAATAACACCCAGTGCTCATCCCATCAAGTGCCCCCCTCAGTGTTCTCAGTTTAATCTTATACCTTTCCCATAGTTTTATCTTTCTTACTTTGTCACCTACCTTTCTCCTTTTCCTCTATTTCCCTTGGGGAGGTAGATAGAAACCCCGAATGGAAATCAGGAAAGCTATGTCTGAATGCGCGCTGTCATGACCTCGCTTGTGACCTTGGGCAAGGCACCTCTCCCCCTCTGAGTTTTAGTTTTTTTCCCCATAAAATGAGGGAGTGGAGGAGACAAACCTTGACTTCCCTTCTAACTTCTGCTCTTTTATATGACAGCTCATTCATCAGTGTGACTTAGCTCTCCTCACCAACATGTATGTCATAATAAAACATCCTTTCTCCCTCTACCTGCCCCCATATTCACCTGCACCCCTGCCCCCCATTCAGGCACATGATGGCGGGCTGTGGCATAGTATGCTTGGCCTTGATATTTTCAGACCACTCCTCTGCAGAACAAAGAAAGGGAGCATTAGGTGGCTGCCACTGAGACGTTGAGCTACTTAAGCAGGTTAATCTTCTGGCGCCACTTTCACGGAGTCCTGCTTGAAGACACAGAGGGCCTGTCCACTGTGCTCCCTGGGTAGGATTAGGGGACCGCCTGCTGCCCATGTGCCTATCACCTGTTGGTAGCGAGGGCTCCATCTTCACCCTTGCAAATGGCTAGAGTGTATTTGCCTTGCCCAGCTGAGTATTTGCTTTTCTAACTGTTAATGGTCAGAGAGTTAATGAGGCAATAGAAGTTCTTCTGGGCAATTACACTCAGATGGAGCATTAGATCAGGTTGTTCTCATCATTAGATCAAACTAGTCCTCATCTGTCTGAGGGATAGGCTACTATGCAACCCTGCTCATTTGAATTTTCTAAGGCTTGGGAGAGCTTTCAAAGCAATGTATACACTTCACCATGTTTAAAGGGGAAGGGTGTGGGGCACCTGGATGGCTCAGTCAGTTAAGCGTCTGCCTTCAGCTTAGGTCATGATCCCAGGGGGCCTGAGATGGAGCCGTGCGTTGGGCTCCCTGCTCATGGGGAGTCTGCTTCTCCCTCTCCTTCTCCCCGCACCTGCTCATGTGCCCTTTCCAAATCTTTTAAAAAAATTCTTTAAAAAGGGGTGGGGGGAAGGGCGTGGACAGTTTAGCTTGATGATTTTGTCTATAGTTCTAGAAACTCTTGGCATGTCAGGATGGTTCACAGCTGTGAGCACACCTTCTTTGACATTGTCTTGGGAAACAAGAAACCTCCTCACCCAAGATTGCAGCCCCTGTGGGGAGTTACTCACAATCAGGGATTGCTGATGCCAGAAGACAAAGTCCCAGCCCCCCTTGCCTCAACGTGGGACAGCTTCCAAAGACCATCCCCAGCCTAGATCTGTCCATGGGGTTAGGCGCAACAGTGATAGCACTCAGCCCGTCTTAAGTGTTAACTTGCCTCAAGGTTAATACACTCCTTGCTTGCTGACCTAAGACCCTTGATCTGTAACAGAACCAATTTACTTTGAGATTTGCCTTTGGAGCACGAAAGATCAGAATTTTCCTAGGCCACAGAGGCCAGCAAGTCTGTTTGAAGCTACCCTGGCTTTCTGATTAGCCCAGCAATTTTTAACAAAATATTCTTTTTTAAGAGAAAGACTTTAATGACCTCCCTTTGCAGATCTGTAGACCTTACCCTCTTCCCCTCCTCCCCTGAAATGAGGGTACTCTTGTACAACCCTCGGGTACCAAGGAATCAGACCTCTTGTACAGATCTCCACATCTCCACCCCCCAGCACCAACCTTCCTGCACAACCTCTGGGCACCGAGATAACTATGGCTGCCATGGAGGCTGCATGTAAGCAAGAAAAGTCACAGACCACTGCATCCCTCAACTGACTAAGCCCCTTTAAAAATCTGACCTAGGGGGCACCTGAGTGACTCAGTTGGTTAAGCATCTGCCTTTGGCTCTGGTCATGATCTGTTCATGATCGAGTCCTGCATCAGGCTCCCTGCTCAGTGGGGAGTCTGCTTTTCTCTCTCCCTCTGCCCCTCCCCACTACTCAAGCTCTCTCTCTCTCTCTCTCAAATAAATAAATAAATAAAATCTTAAAAAGAAAAAAAGAACCTGAGCCAGGCAGACACCTCGGCCTTTGGACAAGAGCCCGCCTTCTCTGCAGATTGCTGGCCTCCTGAACGAAGCTCGCATTCCTTTCTAATCAAAGCTGGTCTCTTGAGTTTTGGCCTTTTGAGTGACAGGCAGCTGGACTTGGGTTTGCGTGATGCTGCTTTTTGGGTCACCTCAGCCTCAGTCCTGGTCCGGCCTTCCTCGGTCGCTTACAAGTCTGTCTCCCTAGACCTGCGTCAGGGTCATTCGGAACTGTCCCGTATGTCATCCAGGCCCTTCTTGCCAGAGCTCTGCGCCACCCGCCTCAGATTGGAGGAGGGTCTGCTGGCCCCCCGCTCACCTGCTGGTCCCTGGTCATCCACCCATTGGCCCCGGGCTTTGTGCCTGACCTTTCTTCCCTTGACCGTGAAGCCACTGTGATGGCCTCTGTCTGGCAAGTACCCCCACCCCCCCACCCCCCGCCCCAGAGTGAGCCCACGACGCCCCAGGACAGGGCCTGGGCCTGCCAGTTCTTCTGGAAGAAGACCTGAGGGCTACCAGCGCCCTCCAGTAAGGAATGATCACTACCCGGCTTTTGCACCCTTTGTTGACCCGTCCACAGTCAGGAGCTTTTGATTTTTTCTAAACTTTTAATTTTTCCGTTAGCAATTCCAGGGTCTTGGCAGGTAGACGCATTGGAACCCGGACACTTGAAGGTCTCAGAGAGGCAACGACAGCGAAGTTCACACTTGAGTGTTGCTTATAATTATGACACTTTCGACTTTAAGGAAACCCATAGAATCCTACACCTTGAATTCTTACTGGATTTCTGACTGCCACCTCGTCTCAGGCTTCCATCCCATCCCTGAATTTCATCTACCCTTTGCCTCCTAGAACAAGGAGGAAGCCACAGGCTGTTACCATAGTGAGGTTTTTTTAAGCCAGAAAATTAAGTAAATGCATAGGATTGCAAGCGCAATGATAGCGAAATACAGTGGCACTGGTTCTCACTGTGCTGTAACAAATGACTGCAGACCGAGTGGCTTGAAATAACACGAGGTTGCCCTACAGTTTTGGAGGTCAGAAATCCGAACTGGGCAAACAGGGCTGCATTCCTCTGGAGCTTAGGGGAGAACCTGTTTCCTTGCCTTTCCTCAGCTTCTGGAGGATCCCTGTGTTCTGTGTTCCTTGGCTTGCACCCCTTCCTCCATCTGGAAAGCCAGCAAGTACATCACTCTGGTCATCAAATATCTCTCCTTCTCCCTCTCCACCTCTCTTCTCAGCTCAAGATCCCTAACTTACATCTTAGAGCTTCTTTTTTACTACAGAAGGAATTGTATTCCAAGTTTCTGGAATTAGGATGTGGACACCCTTGGGGGAGCATTATTTTGCCTTCCGCCCAGTTAACAAAACATCCTCACTACCTAATAACACATGAGCCTCCTTACGGTGCATGAAATAGCAAGACCCAGGGGCAGGTTTAGTAGGTACCGTGATCTCAAGGTAGTGTTGAAGGTGGATGACACTGAGGATGTTTGTAACAACTGGGAGAGGGTAGGAAGGTGTTGACTCTGTTCGTGAGCATCGGGCCTGTGAAGATCACCGTGGTGTGTGTTCCACAGTCATAATTGCGAGACAGGTTAGCTGCAGTTAAAGCTTAGGGAACACAAGGATGTGGCTTGTTCCCTTTTAGGTTTAGGGACTCTGTCTGGATGTGGCCCACGGGCCCCAGATGAAGACACGACTCTAGGGTGTGTCCCAGAGATGGAACAGGTGCTGGAGAGGGGAGCGGCAGTGGCAGGCGAGGCTCACCAACACAGAGGGAACAGAGATGTTTGTAGATCGCAAGTGAACTTGGCTGCCTCCGATGGCCCTCGTCAAAATACCCTGTTCCTCCTGGCACATGGCGGGTTTTCAATGAGTTGCACCGGTGGTTATTATCATATTGAGGCGTGAGGTCAGGAGACAGAAGGGAGAGGGAGGATTGGCGAAGAAGGCCATCCCCACAAGTGGTGATAAGCCAGAGCCAGCCCTGCCACGGGCCTCCAGTCCTGGGGAGAAGGCTGCGCTCTCTGCCTAAGTGCCCTGGCTTTGCTGGGCTCCAGGGTCTCCCCCATCCCCGTCCTGTGAGCATCATCCAGAGCCAAAGATCGAGGTTGGGTTTCTGTCGTTGTCACATTGTGGCGGCCATGAGGAAGCCTGATGAGTACACGTTGACGATGTCATCTGAGTGTGCACCATCCTGGGGCACCGGCTCCAACCAGAACATCGACTTGTGTCCGTATTGGGGAAAGTCATGGGGGTGAAAACAAAACGTCCTTCTTGGGGAGAAAGGCACTCCGATGGCCCTGGAGGCTCTCTTCTGCCTTCGGAGGCTGGAGACCTCACTAGATGGTCTCCCACACATTCCTGCTCTCTTCCCCTGTTAACACCCAGAGCCTCCTGGGGCAGGTGTCTCTGTGGGACTTCTCCACGACACGTCCATCCTCCTTACTGTGATTCTCTGTGGGGTGCTGAGGGCTTTCCCACTGGTTTGCTCTTAAGGTTCTCCTCGTGACCTTGCACAGACGTTGCATGTTAATGAGTGTCCTTGCCCGCTCTGCTCCAACTCTTCTGGGCAGAGGAAGAGGAGGAAAAGGAGTAACAAGTGTCGCTGCTCCGTGTAGTGGTATCTACAGTTGGGTGGACTCTCTTGATTGACTGCATCTCAACAGCTTTTTAGAAAAGAAGAGGGAAAGCACACAGCCTTCACTTGTGGAGTGGAGAGAGCCCATGCTTAGGAACGCTCTGACTCTGAATCCCTATACCGACTTTTGTGTGTTCGGGTATTTTTAAATGTTAATGGCCTGTCCCTCATTTTCCCCAGGTGAGTCGTATTTCCCCTGGTTAGTAATAGAGAAATGATTATTTCATTTACTTTATTCCTAGGATCTTTCCAAAGGAGAGTGGGTCTGTTCAGAAATTGATCTGAGGTGGAAATTAGCACAGCTGCGGGGGGGGGGGGGGGGGGGGGGAGGGGAGCACCTGGGTGGCTCAGGCAGTTAAGCATCTGGGTTCAGCTCAGGTCATGGTCTCAGGGCCCTGGGGTCAAGCCCCGCATCGGGCTTCCTGCTCAGTGGGGAGTCTGCTTGTCCCTCTCCATCTACTGCTCCCCCTGCTTGTGCTCTCTCTCTCTTTCTCTCTCAATCTCAAATAAGTAAATGTATCTTTTAAAAAATTAGCACAGCTGGAAGCTAATGGAGCAATCTCCTCACACAGCCAGCCTGGATAGAAGAAAACAAAGCCATCTTGATGATGCGCATGAAATATTCCCCACCCTGGATTTACTGCCTGGGTTTAAACATTCATCTCACAGATGCTCACCAGGCATTCAGTCATGCCAACCATTGTTTTGAGGGTTTCCTCAGAATTAAAGCGGGAAGAAACACTCAGCCTTTTGTGTGGATTGAATTGTTCTGTAGCCTTTCTCTTCCGTCATCCCATTGGTCTTCACCTGTTCTGTTTCTCCACTCTGAAATTCCAACATTCCCATAAATAAACCCCAATTATCTCTCAGAAAGCCCCTGGCGTGCAGGAATTTGGATTGTTTCTTATTTGAGCTATGTCATAATCTTCTTTTGTGTTTTAGATTGCCCACTTCTGGGGCAAGGACCATGCTTTATGGTTGGTTGGATTTCGAAAGCCTAGCAGGAGACACGCTCCCTAGTCCCTGCCTTTTTTGCATCGTCATCTGCGTTGCCTCTTAACTGGTGGTGGCAAAAGGTGCAAGACTGGGGTCCTGCAGGCTCGTTGCCCCTGCCAACCCCCAGCTGTGTGACCTGGGGCAACATGCATGGCATTTCAGTTTCCTTATGTGTGAAATACGCTAGCTGAAGCGATTTTGGGAAAAGTCTCTAGGTTTCCTCAAACTCTAGGTCTCTAGTCACAACCCTGGGTGAGTGCAACGTGAAAGCCACACACTAGAGGGAAGCATTGGCTAAAATGTGCTGAGAAGCCCTCGAATGCCAGACCTTGTCTTGCAAGTTTAGTTTGCTGAGTTTTAGCAACTATTGATGATGAAGATCATGGTAGAGTGGACGCAGCTTATCAGTTTGGAGCAGTGGGGTTGTTTCGTGTCATCACTAGTCTAGACAACGATGGCTCTCTGGAGATGGGCAGGTGAGTGGCTGGGAGTCCACCGACCCATCAACCCCACCAGGGCGGACACCAAACTTCTCTACTATCATCCTTGGGCCGGGACCACTTCCCTGTATCCAACTGAAATCCTTCTGGCTTAACCTGTCCTGAGTGGGGATGAATAACAGATGAGGAGACTCTGTAAGAAAACCTCAACTATTTCAAATGATTACTTGACGATATTTCATCGTTATTTACTTCAGGCTAAAATATTTCAATTCGCTCAAACTCCTTTTTTTTTTTTTCTTTTCTTTTTTTTTTTTCCCCTCACAGGAATCTCTGTGAATCCTGTCTGGGGCTGGGGAACTAGAACTTGCTAATAGGCAGGGCCTGTTCTGACAATGAATCAAAGATAGGCAAGGCTAAATGAACTTTTACCAAGCTACTCTCAAAGCTGCTCCTATCGGTCAGAGGAACAGTATTTCCACTGTTCGGGAAATACCTCTTTACTTGTGGAATATGAAGGGCAGGTGATAACTAGATGATCCAGCCCACAGTTGTTGAGACCTGCTCTGTGCCAGGCTTTCTGCGAACAGGCTGGGGACACCACCATTGGGAGGATGTAGCACCCGCCCTCCTAGATCTCACTGTCTGTAAATAGGCAATTCTGGGGTCATATGACAAGTCCTAAGGCTGAGGGTGAGCATACATAGCTAAAGGACACAGGAGAGGGGTCTCTACCTAGATGTGGGCTGTCTAGGGGAGCTTCCGGGAGGAGGTAATACTAAAGCACATGGAGAACTATGGAAGGAGCCTCGGTGTCCGTGGACGGATGAATGGATCAAGAAGTTGTGGTCTCTGTATACAATGGAATATTCCTCAGCCATTAGAAACGACAAATACCCACCATTTGCTTCAACGTGGATGGAACTGGAGGGTATTATGCTGAGTGAAGTTAGTCAATCGGAGAAGGACAAACATTATATGGTCTCATTCATTTGGGGAATATAAAAAATAGTGAAAGGGAATAAAGGGGAAAGGAGAAAAAATGAGTGGGAAATATCAGAAAGGGAGACAGAACATGAGAGACTCCTAACTCTGGGAAACAAACTAGGGGTAGTAGAAGGGGAGGAGGGCGGGGTGTGGGGGTGACTGGGTGATGAGCGCTGAGGTGGGCACTTGACGGGATGACTGGGGGTTATTTTATATGTTGGCAAATTGAACACCAATAAAAAATAAATTTATATATATAAAAAAAGCATATGGAGGACAGGTGAAGATTGGCAGGCCAGGCCAGGCCAGGCCAGGCCAGGCCAAGGGAGCTTTCTAAAGATGAGCTCAGAGTATATATGGAGGACTCTAAGTAGTTCAGTATGGTTAGAGTATAGAGCACCAGGGAAGGAAGGGAAGATATGGGGCTCATGAGGTGCATCATAAAGAGGCTGCTTCCTAAGGAGTAGGTGGTTCCTCTTGAGGGCAGTCTTGAGGGAAGCCATGAGGGGTGAACAGGGGAATGCCTCATTTGAGAAGGACAGCTCAGCTGCTCTGTGGGTTTAAACTGGATGATGGTAAGCACTGGAGCCTGGGACACCAGCTGGAAAGCTTCTGCCCTTGAATGAGAAGGTGTCCACGTGTTTCAGCACCTTTTGTTGAAAAGACTATCCTTCACCTGGAGTTACTTGGGCTCCTTTGTAGAAAACCAATTGACCATACATGTGTCCATCTCTTCCTGGATTCCATTCTGCTCCCTTGGCCTGGATGTCTATCTTTTCAGTACAGCACACTGCTTAACTGCTTAACTGCTTAACTACTGCTTCCCCCCTTTTTAAAGATTTTGTTTATTCATGAGGGACCCACAGAGAGAGGCAGAGAGGCAGAAACACAAGCAGAGGGAGAAGCAGGCTCCCTGCAGGGATCCCGATGTGGGACTCGATCCCAGGACCCCAGGATCATGACCTGAGCCGAAGGCAGATGCTCAACCCCTGAGCCCCTCAGGCATCCCAATCACTGCTCCTTTATAGGAAGTCTTGAAATAAGGTCACTTAAGTCCTCCAAACTGGTTCTTTTTCAAAATTATGTTTGCTATTCTGACTTCTTTATTTGTCCATATAAATTTTAGAATCGGTTTATTGATTTCTAGAAAAAAAAAGTGCTGGTAATATTTAGCAGGATTGCATTGACTCTAGAGAAAACATTTTGGGAATAATTGACATCATAGCAATATTAAATCTTCCAGTCCATGCGCACAGTATTTCTCTTCACTTTTTTAGGTGTTTTTAATTTCTTTTGGCAATATTCTATAACCTTTAGCATCCAAATCTTGCACTTATTTCTAATTTTTTCCCTAAATATCTTGTTTCCTAATACAATAGTAGATGATACCGTTTAAAAATATATCAATTCCTGTTTTACTTCTTAGTATAGAAAAAATCATCACTCTTTTAAATACTGACTTTGTATTCCGTGTCCTTCTAAACTCACAGATTAGTTCTAGTTTACAAATTGTTTTTGGAATATCTAATATTGATAACCATGACATCTGTGCATAGAGACAATGTTATCTGTTTCTTGAAGATAATATATAAAAAGACTTTGTTTTTTTTAATCCAGTCTGAATACCTACACCTTTTAAGTAGAGTGTTTAAACCATGTATATCTAACATAGTGATCAATATGTTTAGACTTTAATCCACCATCTTGCTATTTGTTTTCTAATTGTCTCATCCGTTCTTTGTTCCTTCTTTTGCTTGTTCTGCTTTCTTTAGTATTAACACTTGGTTGGTTGTATTTAACTTCACTATGGTCTAATTAGCTTACATTTTTTAAAACTTTTTTGGTAGTTCCTCTAGAATTTAAAATATTACTCTTCTATGGGTCTGTACTAAATTCCATGGGTGTTCAACAAAGATTCTCTACTCTGCTGGTAGAACTTAAACATGCCCTAGCTCTGTGTCATCTTGGAATTGTTCAACTCATTGCTCCCACCTATATTTGAGTGACTGTGGAGTTTAACATCTCAGTTTTTGGTTATACAGTCAAGGGGACTCCTATATAGACTTTTTTTTTTATTTTAAAGATTTATTTATTTATTTATTCATTCATTCATGAGAGAGAGAGAGAGAGAGAGAGAGAGAGGCAGAGACATAGGCAGAGAGAGAAGCAGGCTCCCTGCAGGGAGTCCAATGTAGGACTAGATCTTAGGACCCTGGGATCACAATCTGAGCCAAAGAAATTCCATTGTCTTATAGTCTCTATGCTTTTATTCCCCCTAAATTATTCCCCCCCACCCCCCACCCCCCCACCGCCTGTCTTTCAAGCTACAGGATTTCCTCAAAGGACTAGTAATCCACCCTATAGGGGTGGAGGCTGGAGCTCTATCCCAGTATAAATTGGGGAACCTCAAGAGTAGTAACAGTGAGACTTTTCTCCCTGCCTGGTCCCTTTCACAGAGAAAAGACCTTTTATCCTCCTGGCTGAGGTCAGTCTTGGATCATTCAACAACGGCAATCCTCCTTAGGGGAGGGATTGCAGGAGAGGGAGGGTGGCAGCCTCTGGGAAGGCATTTGAGATGGTGCATTTTAAGCACTCTGCTCACCATCTGCTTGTTAGTTGACACACAACTCATTTTCTATGTCCTGGGCAGACAGTGGCCAGGAAGACTAACCTGTTGGCATAGAAGTTGACTATTACAGGAGCACTGGTGGCTGAGTGGTTGAGTGTCTGTCTTTGGCCCAGGGCGTGACCCCAGGGTCCTGGGATCGAGTCCCACATCGGGCCCCCCACAGGGAGCCTGCTTCTCCCTCTGCCTGTGTCTCTGCCTCTCTCTGTGTGTCTCAAATAAATAAATAAATAAATAAATAAATAAATAAGTAAATAAAATCTTTTAAAAAAGTAGACTCTTACAAATAGGGTTTCCATGTGCTAATGGAGTTCTGCTAATCAGAAGCACTCACGGTGATTTGGAAGGCGGAGGCTCTGGTCCTGTGGCTTCTGGTTGCCTCTGCTAGGAGTTAAAGTAAGAGGGGGCGGGCTGCAGCCTTGGCTTCTGAGGTGACCAGTCATGATACGGAGGCTGCACGTGTGGGACGGCTCTGTGAAGACAGATTCACTGGTGGGTGTGACTGTTTTGGTGTCCAGGGAACTGTGGCCGGTGGCAGTGGTTTCCTGACCCCGGGTTAGCACAGCTTTGGAGGTGTGTCCTTGAATCACAGAGTTGCCAAGGTCGCCTCCTGAAGGCCTGGCTTCTAAGTGGGGTCACCCCTGGGGAGCATCAGTGCCTGGGGCCCGTTCCTGGGGATCATGTTGAGGTCCCACTTTCTGGCCCTGCCGGTGTGTTTCTGAGCACTCCATTCTTTTGGTCATTTCTGCTCAAAATGCATGGAATGGTTTCTTTTCTGGAGTAGAGCTTTGCTATGTGGACTTTGAGCTCATGGGCGAGGCAGGGTTCTGAGGCTGTGGAGACATGGACACACTCGAGTGTGGGTGTGCTGTGGTGTCTGTCCCTGGACTCTCTTGCCTCTGGCCCAGAAAACATTGAGACAAATCAGTTCTCCTTTCCAGGCTTTAAAATGAACAAAAGTAAGACCTAAATATCTAGGGTTAGGAAAGCCTGCCTACTTCATACCAGCTCATACCACTGCTTACTTCCCAGAGTTACCCTCTGGGTGACTTGGAGGGTAGCCTTCGCATCTTCCCCCTGCATCCACATAACACAGAGCACCCTGTGAGCACGTGAATACCCTACACGTACACACAAAGCCCACATGTCGGTACAGAGCGAGGCTGTGTAGACACATTACTCAGAACATGCCCTTCCCACCTTAGCCTACTACGTTCCTTCCACGGCTCCACGGTATGTTGTGAATCATGATTTATTTAAATTGAACTTCATGGATATATTTGTACTCATTTTTTTTGTAACTGTTTTTACAAACAATGCAGTGAAGAATATCTTTGCTTATCTTTGGACACATGTAGATCTTTCTGCCAGATGTGGCTTTTAGAAGTGAGATTGTTCAAAGGAAAGAAGTGTTTTATTTTTTTTATTTTTATTTTTTAAAGATTTTATTTATTTATTCATGAGAAACACAGAGAGGGGAGAGAGAGAGGCAGAGACACAGGTAGAGGGAGAAGCAGGCTCCATGCAGGGAGCCCAATGTGGGACTCGATCCCGGGTCTCCAGGATCACTCCCTGGGCTGAAGGCAGATGCTAAACCACTGAGCCACCCAGGGATCCCAAAAAGAGCATTATAAACTCAAATTGATGTCACATTGCCCTTAAAAGCACTGTGACAACTTAGCCCTTCCCACAAAGGTTGGAGAGATCTTTGTAATGTATTGAGCTTCCACTTTTTATCCTAAATGTCGTTTATGGATATCCTCTTTCCATTATCCTTAGACTTTCTAAGTGGGACGTATCTCACAGGTGTCAGTTTAAGTTACTGGGACAGATCTGCACTCCTTTTTGTTTCTCGTTTCATTGCGGTGCTTTGATCTCTGTTAATACTTTGTTATTTCTTCTCCTGTCTATACGTTTGTTTTTTATGTCTCTCCTTTTGTTATTTTTCTTTTTGTGTTTGCTTGCTAGGAATTTAGCTTCTTTCTTTCTTTCTTTCTTTCTTTCTTTCTTTCTTTCTTTCTTTCTTTTTCTTTCTTTCCTTTCTTTCTTTTTCTTTTTTTCGCCTGTGATTTTGTTTTGCTAGGGTATTTGGCCTGTATGGGTTCTGTTTTATAAAGTTTCTCTTTTTCCCCTAACACTCAGCTAATCTGATCAGGCGATGCCAGGGCACTCAGCTTCATACATGGAGACGGGCCCTTGACTTACGGGCCCACTCACCCATTTTTGCGATCCCTGGCTATCAAGTGGCAAGAGCCCCAGGGACTCCCCCAAACCTCCTGAGGGAAACCCTGAGTCTGGCCAACAGCTGACTGTCCAAAGCCAGCAGGGCAGGAGCTGGGCATCTCGGGTGAATGGTGTCCTTTGTGCTGTGGGCCTTATGTTCTTCCTTTGGTGCTGGTAGATGCGATTCAGACTGGCCTTTCCCTTCACTGCAATGAGACATCCCCACTTGTATGTGTGCGTGTAAAACAGATAGAAGTTTAAGGCTAGGAGTGAGTGACTCTTCCCACTCCCTCAGGTTCCTGGGAACAAACACCTCAAATGCAGTCTTTTTTTTTTTTTTCTTAAGGTTTTGTTTCTTTATTTGAGAGAAAGAGAGAGAGAACAAGCAAGGGGAGCTGCAGGCAGGAGGAGAGGGAGAAGCAGACTCCCCACTGAGCAGGGAACCCCACGTGGGACTCGATCCGAGACTCCAGGATCATGACCTGAGCATGACACTTAACTGACTGAACCACCCAGGTGCCCTCAAAATCAGTCTTTATCAGAACTCTGCTTGGACAGCCAGGGTTTGCCCAGATGGATAGAGTTGTATATAATGGCGAGAGAGAAAAAGGCAAGCTGAGGACAAAACACGAACTGACACCAGCAAACCACCCCCTTGGGGTGGGATATGCATTACATCCTGCAAGCACTCCTGACTGCCTAAGAACAAAGGCCAGGGAAAAACAAATGACCAGCTGATAAAGATCCCAGTTGTATTGGGCTCAAAACTCCACTATAGTTTGTAACTATCTTAATGATTTACAAGAAAAACACAATCTTACTAATAGTCAGACCTCCAGGAACCTATAGACTCAATTTCCTGGAGCCTTAACGTCACCTTCACTTCCAAAGGACAGAAAAGCCTGAACAATCAGTCACCCCACACACCCAGTACAGCTCTTCCTGCCCACGGGTTCTGTCCTGTACTCTAATAAAGGCTCCTTTTTGCACCAAAAACATCTCAAGAATTCTTTCTTGACCACCATGCTCAACGATCCTGCATCTTCCAATATCCTCAATTATACTGTTAAATTACACAATTCAACCCAGTTAATTTTTTAAAAAATTGTATTTATTTCTTCATGAGAGACACAGAGAGAGAGGCAGAGACACAGGCAGAGGGAGAAGCAGGCTCCATGCAGGAAGCCCGATGTGGGGCTCGATCCTAGGGCCCCGGGATCACACCCTGAGCAGAAGGCAGATGCTCAACCCGTGAGCCACCCAGGTGTCCCTCAACCAAATTAGTTTAAACATCTAATCGGCTTTATTACCTGATCCATAAATCCGGCAGCACCCCATCTAGCAAGCAGAGACTGGTTCAGAATGGAAGGTTTTTATAGAAGGAGGGTGGAGGCAAGAGTTACTAGCAAAAGAAAAGGATTAGTTCCAGGTGGGGCCCTTTCTAGGAGAAAAAGCATAGTATCATGCAGATGACTCCTCTTTCTTTGTGGGGTAGAGAGAACCCACAGTGCAGACAGAAAAATCCCTGAGAGACCCCATTCCTGGGGGAGGTGAGTCTGCTAAGAGGTTATGTATTAAGTCCCAATTTGGGAACTCATCTACACGACCCGGTTTTGGACCTGTGGTTTGTGTGTGTGTGTGTGTGTGTGTGTTTAACAACACGATGCATTTTTTTCATATTTTTTCATTCCCCAACTCTGAGCGAGCCTTAACACTGAGAAAGCCCAGCACCCTGAGGCCGAGGGGGGCTTAAAGTTGTCCTTGAAGCTGGTGTGAGCACGACACGCTTGGGGATGATGGTAATTCTAGCTTCCACTCAATAACGTTGTTGTGGCACATTTTACACGTCTGGCAGGGGGGCTCAGACTACACCACCCCAAAATACACCACTTTGGCATCAGGATTGTCTTGAGCTGCAGACCTGTCTGCCAGCCCCAGCCCCACGAAGAAGGCCAGCAGGCTCTTAATCACCAGGGGATTCACTTCTAGACTCTCATCAGCCCAGGGACCAGGGGAGTCTACACAACAACCCCTCTGACTAGCGTCTACCCCTCAAGATTTCTCTATATTTACCTCCCCACTTTCCTCTGTCTTGTCCCTTCTTTACAAAATCTACTGCTCTTCTGCTAAGATGCTCTACGAGCTAGGGTTCTAACTACCAGTGGGCGAAGGTCAGGAGGCCTGTGACGACAGACTCCACCTGGTTTCCTCCTGTTTACCTGTCTTCTGTTCATCTAATTTGCAGGATCCCAGACAGAGGATTTATGGGAGTAAAGGGAAAATGTTAAAACAATTTTCCTCCCTGACACATTCCGTAAGGAGAGTGTTGTGGACAAGAACATTGCTTTTAAATTCAGATGGTAATACATAGACAGCCTAGATGTTTACTATGTGCTCGAAACTGAGGATCTTACAGGCACTGATGTCGTCCTGGCACATCCCTCCTTTTATGAATCAGGGAGCTGAGACCAGGTCACACAGCTAGGAGGTGATGGATGATGTAGGAAAACACATTAGGATTCGAAGCCAATGGCCAACATAGAATTCTTGAGATGTCTTTGGTGCAAAAAGGTGATTTTATTAAAGCACAGGGACAGGATCTGGTGGCAGAAACAGCTGCCCTGAGTCATGAGGAGGGGCTCCTTATATACTTTCAAGTCTGGAGGGGGACAGGGAGAGTGTAAGTCTCTGAGGAACTTTGGAAGCAAGGTTCCCAGGACCTTGAGGGAGTAGCTGTTGTTGGGACTAGGGTCATTTATTACCGTCTAATAAAACCTGAATCACGAGACCCTTCAGATGTACATCGGTGGGTCATATGCTTGGGGGATGATCCCCAATATGTATCTTGGGGGTCTTAGAGATAAAGGAAATTTCTAAAGGAATTTTTACATGTTAAAGTAGACTCACAGGATCCTGGGTGTCGGGCTAAGATTGCCTTTTGCCCTCAGCCGAGTATTAGCATTGAGGCAACTGAGTCCCTAGGGGAAGGTCACCCTGCCTGTCTCAAGGATGTGTCAGTGGGCTGTAGAGAGTAAGGACTTTAAATAATTTCTGTTCTGTCCTTCTGAACTCAAGGGCAGAATTGGACAGATCTAGGATCCCACCTTCCCACCAGGGAAGGTGCCTGCTGGTCCCTAGTTTCTCACATCCACAGAACCAAGATATGAACCCAGGCAGTGTGACTCCAGAGTGGGTCATGCTCTTCAAGACTACACTAGGGATCCCTGGGTGGCGCAGCGGTTTAGCGCCTGCCTTTGGTCCAGGGCGCGATCCTGGAGACCCGGGATCGAATCCCACGTCAGGCTCCCGGTGCATGGAGCCTGCTTCTCCCTCTGCCTGTGTCTCTGCCTCTCTCTCTCTCTCTCTCTCTCTCTCTCTCTGTGCCTATCATAAATAAATAAAAAAATTAAAAAAAAATAAATAAATAAGACTACACTAGCCTCTGCTTCCAGGTAAGGTAACGTGTTACACTTTGATATTCCACCCAGCATATGACACCAAAAAGCACTGGAAGACTCTGAACCAGTGAGAGAAAAGGAAGCCGACTGTCTTGGGACCTAGTCCTCAGGAAGCATCCTTGGGCACAGATGAGATAAAGACACAGAGCACAGAAAGAGGTTACTTTCTCTGGCTTGGGGACCAGGAAGGGAAGCACGGTATGTTGCTGGAAAGCAGTTTGACAGTTTGTGGTCTAGTCAAGCATACATGCATTGTCCAGGAATTCCAGCCCTATGTGCTGGAGGCAACTACCCAAGACAAATGAAAATGTACAGGCTTGTCACCCATGTGCATAGCAAAACCATTATTTATAACAGCCCCAAAGTAGAAACTATCGAAACACATTAACGGGTAGACGGAGAGACACAGGGTGGCCCTCATCCCTGTAATGGGACCTTTCTCAACAGTGAAAGGGAACATGCATGACATAGATGAATATCAAAAATATTCTGGCAAGTGAAAGCAGCCTAACACGATAGGCTACGTATTGTATGATCCCATGTATATGAAATCTGTGGGAGAAGCCAACCTCTGTAAGCAGGCAGGAGGTTAGAGGTTGTGTGGGGCTGGGGTATGGGAGAAAGAATTGCCTTCCACCAGGCACAGGGGGACTTTTTGGGGGTGATGGAAAGGTTCAGAAACAGGGTGGTGGTGATGAATGTAAAACTCTATATAGTTACTAAAACTCATTGGAAATGCGTGTAGAATGGATGGATTTCAGGATGCGTAAATTATACTTCAATAAAACTGCTGAAAAATATCAAATATAGCTATCTTTATTATTATTCCTATAGTTCTGGGATCGGTCTAACCTTCCTGTGGCAGGGATACCAGGAATGATGATGGTCCTAGGCACAAGCACCTACCATGTAGACTCTGCTCTTGGTCGGGATAGGCCCTCTTGCATTTGGGGCAAGGGACCTCGAGAGTGTGTCTCTTGATTACTCTTTCTCAGACTCTGGGGGCCTCCTCTCTTTCCACAGCTCATGCATTGTAGCAAGTCCTGGAAGAGAAGAAAACTCAGGCTGCTGAAATTAGCTTGCTCTTTGGTATCAAAAGGGTAGCTCCATCGTCAGAAGTCTGAGCACCTTCATTTTCTGGCTTATCCTCCACAAACCAGCACCAATGCCATGATATGGATTCTTAGGAAAACTGCACTGAAGAAGGTGGGATCCTTGATCTGTCCAATTCTGCCCTTGAGTTCAGGCAGATATACTCAGTCCGTAGGGCCCTCCAGCCACCTGTGTTATAAGCTACAGATAGCAGAGTCATGCGCACTGCAGCCGTCAATGTTTTTTGGTGGTGTGATTATGGTGCCATCCTTGGGCTCCTAAGCCATGGAGCTTACCCCTTGACTATGGGGCTGTTAGATCCAGCAATAGGGGCACCTGGTGCCTCAGTGGTTGAGCGTCTGCCTTCAGCTCAGGGTGTGAGCCCAGGGTCCTGGGATCAAGTCCCGCATCAGGCTCCCCGCATGGAGCTTCCTTCTCCCCCTGCCTGTGTCTCTGCCTCTCTCTCTTTCATGAATAAATAAATAAAATATTTTTTAAAATTCCAGCAATAGGGGATCCCTGGGTGGCGCAGCGGTTTAGCGCCTGCCTTTGGCCCAGGGCGCGATCCTGGAGACCCAGGATCGAATCCCACATCGGGCTCCCGGTGCATGGAGCCTGCTTCTCCCTCTGCCTGTGTCTCTGCCTCTCTCGCTCTCTCTGTGTGACTATCATAAATAAATAAAAAAAATTAAAAAAAAATTCCAGCAATAATTACTCCTACACCCATATTTCCAAGAAGGTTGTTGTCATTTTAATGCCAGGGAAAGATTTGAAGATAGAACCCTACAAAAGCAAACTTCAAAACTCTTGAATTGTTCTTATATATATCACTTCAAAAAAAAAAAAAAGAGATTAGGGACAGCATCCTGAGAGTGCCCTATAAGACAGATGGTAAATATTTGTTGACCTGAGCCTGGGTAGGACACGTTATGTAGCCCCACCTGTGCTAATCCCAACTTTGGCAAAGGTGAGCTGAATCTTATGGATGCTAAAGAACCTTAGCGTTTCTGCAGGAGCACGTTCTAGCAGGTTCTATTCACCCGACTCCATTCCCTCTCTCCCACCCACGGAGCCCAATGCGCCGGCCCCATCTGCATGCAGTACAGAAGAAGGCTGTATTTTACCAATATCCAGTTTAGGGTGCTCGGCCAGACGCAGCCTGGCTGCCTGAGGGACGTTACCCCGCCAGCCCTGGGACCCCTCACCCTTTCTTTGTGGCCGTGGTAGCCGATGAGGGTTGCCCAGTGTGGTTGGCCCTGACCTTCCTGTCTGCGGGTTTCCAGGTGGGGTGGGTATCGGGAGGCGCTGGGAGAGCCTGGAAGGAGGGGAGGTGTGGGGATGTTCCCTCTCCTTTTCTGGGGGACACAGCCTCAGCTTCCACTTACGGGCCTTTCTAGCTCCCATCCCCTGGACTCACCAGGGGCCCCCAACTCTGTGTTTCATAATTGTGCGCCCCTTTATTTTCTTTTCTTTTTATAATAAATTTATTTTTTATTGGTGTTCAATTTGCCAACATACAGAATAACACCCAGTGCTCATCCCCTTTATTTTCTTTACCCAGAGGAGCAGCAAGCTGTGGCTTCCTGGTTTTGCTAATCACTGGGGAGCTCCATTGTCCCCAGACTGGCTTCCAGATGCTCCCACTATTTGAATACCAGCTCCCCGTGTAAGTAACCAGCGTGACCTCTTCCTGGGGGCTGCTTCCTGGCTGGAGCTGCCCTTCAAGATGTCCCCAGCCATCTAGGGAACTCCCTGGACCTGCTGCGCCCGGGGAAAGTGCTCCCGTTCCCTCCCTGTGGCCCCCACACCAGCCTGCCTTCCTGCTGATTTCTCTGCCACTAGGCCATCCCTCAGCCAGGCACAGCTGATCCTGCTGAAAACTGTCACCAGCCTTGAAGGGAGGAAAAAAAAACATGCTTTGCCACTCTGTTCCCCATGTGAGATGGATCCGTCCATTTCCTGGAGCCAAGCAGAGTTTTAAGGAGTTAATGAGGATCTAGACACAGTCTGGGGCTCCCAGAATCTAAGCACGGAACAAAGAATATTTCAACATCTGCTGTCCCCAGACCTCAATTTCATTCACTCTACACAGATTTATTGAGCATCAGCCATGTGCTAGGGAGCCTTTTCTAGGCGCGGGGGTTACAGTGTTGAAAAATTCAACGCATTTGAAGACACACCAGCAAATAAAGAAAGAGATAAGCTCCTTTTGGAGAGTAGCAGTTCTGCAGGACCTGAAGCAGGGTGTGAGATGGGGAGGGGCCGTGGAGAGCGGGAAGCTGCTTGGGCTAGAGTGGCGGAGCAGAGAAGACCCCTCCAAGAGGGTGGCTCTGGAGCGCACCCCCAAGTGGCGAGAAGGGGGCAGGCCCTCGAAGCTCTGGGGGAACTTGGGCCTGGTGACAAGTCTTGGTTCCTTTCAGTTGCTCTTCTAGCTGAGACCTTGGCAAGAGCACAGTCACATGGCTGTAGCACCGGGGCGTATGTCTAAGGAGACCCCCCCCTTGGAGCTGGAGCCTGTGCTTGTGAGGCTGACCTAGGAGGGTCCCAGCTGGCATGGGGACTGGCCCAGGAGGCAGGGGCTGCTCCCAGAACATGGGCAGGTTGTTGGGGATGACCCTGCTCACGTGGCCCAGTGAGAAGCAGGCGTGGCTCAGCCAGGTTCTTCAGGGGCCGTGGCAGGAGCCCTCCGAGGCCATCTTTGGTCTGCTCTGCTGTATGGGTGGTGAAGTAGGGGTGCGTCGGGTTGTCCCCACCCAGGAGGCAAGGTTTCCCTCTGTTGCTCCACAGTGGATTCCCACCTATTCGGGGAGGATGATGTATGTGCTCTATTCCCATGCTCAGTGAATGCTTTTCTCATAACCCTTTCCTTCAGGATCTCAGAGACCTAATTGAATTTCACCCTCCCTTTGCTCAAATGTCGCGTATAAATCTCCCCCTCTGCTCAGTTGTGTATAAATAATTAGTGTCCTTCCTTCCAGCAAAGTGTTTTCCAACAAGCCTGTCTTTTCTTAGATGGCTCTTGATACTGTAGACCTTACTTGTTTTTCCTTCGAGGTACCTGACTTTTATGGGAAAGGAGAAATCCTTCATTCCGGCATCCTCTCTGCTGGGCCCTGATAGAGAAAACCCAGAAAACCCACAGGGATCTCCCTCGGTGGAGCCAGAAGGCGATGACAGCTGGGATTTGTTGGGAGAGGAGAACCAGTCTCAGTCTGGGGGGAGCAGGTGCCTGTGGTCAGCGGTAACTGTTCAGTCCTGGCTTCCTTGGGAGCGGGGTGCTGGGGGTAACGTGCACCGACATCCAGGAAAGTAAAATGTGGGCAGGGCAGGTTCTCAGGGGAAGAGGGAGGTGAGGAGGCTGTGATACAAGCACGAAATACCACAATGAACCGTCTTCATACTTAGGGTCTGGATTACTACTCCTGACCTGTGAGATCCCTGTGGAACATCACCTCCCAGCTCCTGTTGCCTAATCTAACTTGTCCTCCAGAAAACAAAGCAAGACAACAAACAAGCCAACCAACCATCCAGACCCCATGAAGTGCTGCCCATTTTCTTTCGGATAGAATGGGATTAGAGGAGACACTGAACACTCGGGGCTTGTACCCCAGGGAGTTCCCATGTGGAAGAGGGAGGGTCCGGATAAGGGCAAACGGAGTCTATGTGGATCACGAGGTGAGATCCGGTCAGAGGGCCTGAGGAGGTAGTAAGCAGATAGGAGCTATAAATAGATTCCAGGTGAGAGGGGCACCTAGGGGGCTCCGTGGGTTAAGCATCTGACTTCAGCTCGATCAGGGTCCTGAGATTGAGCCCCAAGTCAGGCTCTGCACTCTGCAGAGAGTCTGCTTCCCCTTGCCCCTGCCCCGCCCTCTCTCTAAAAGAAATAAAATCTTTTAAAAAATTGATTCCGGGTGAGAAACTGAGGAGACTGGTGGGGATGTTCACTAGGGACAGAGTTGGGCCCCCGCCCCCTACACTGGAAGTTCTAGGTTGAAATCCTAACCCACCATGTGGCTGTATGTGGAGATGGGGCTCCTAGGGAGGAGGTGACTCAGGTCATGAGGGTGGGGCCCTGATCCAAGGAGGCAGGTGTGCTCATGAGGAGAGACACAGAGCTCTCTTTCTTGTGTCACATGAGGATGCCACGTGAGGGCAAATGAGTTATTTTTGTATTTTGGATGGTAATCCTGTATCAAATTCACTGGTGATTTCCTCTACCACGCAGAAGCTTTTTAGTTTAATGTGGTTGCACTCATTTATTTTTTATTTTGTTGCTTGTACTCTGGGTGTCATATCCACAAAGCAACTACCGAGACCAATGTCAAGAAAGCTTTTCCCCTCTGTTTTCTTCTAGGAGTTTTACGGTTGCAAGCTCTACATTTAAGTCTTTAATCCATTTTGAATGAATTCTTGTGAGTGGTGTGAGATAACGGTCCCATTACGTGTTTTTGGCTTGTAATATCCAGTTTTCCCAGCACCATTACTGAAGAGACTATCTTCTCTCCATTGAGAATTCTTGGCTCCCTTGTCGGATATTAGTTGTCTATATATTTGTGGGTTTATTTCTAGGCTCTCGATTCTTTTCTATTGGTCTCTGTGTTTGTTTTTATGCCAGTACTGTGCTGTTTTGATCATTATAACTTTGCAATATAGTTTGAAATCAGGAAGTGCAATGTCTCTAGCTTTGTTCTGTCTCCTGAAGATTGCTCTGGGCTTGTTTGTTTTGCTTTTGTTTTTTGAATCCATCTGAACTTTAGAATTGTTTTTTCTATTTCTGTAAAAAATACCATTGGAATCTTGATAGAGATTGCATAGAATCTATAGATTACTTTGGTGGTATGGACATTTTAACAAAATTAATTCCTCCAAACCATGAACACGGGCTCTGTTCCATTTATTTGTATTTTCTTCATTTTTAAAATTTTAGTTTAAATTTAAAAAATTAAAAAAAATAAATTTTAATTTAAATTCAATTTAGTTGACATATACTGTATTACTAGTTACAGAGATAGAAATCCGTGATTCATCAGTTGCATACAATACCCAGTGCTCATCACATCATGTGCCCGCCTTAATGCGCATCACCCAGTTACTCCATTCCCTACCCCTACCCCTCCAGTGACCCTCAGTTTGTTTCCTACAGTTGAGTCTCTCATGGTTTGTCTCCCTCTCTCTTTTCATCTTATTTTATTTTTCCTTTTGCATTTTTTCCTTTTGCATTTTATTTTCCCTGTGTGCATTTTTTCAGTCAATGTCTTATAGTTTTCAAGATACAGATCTGTCACTTACTTAAGTAAATTTATTCATAAATATTTCATTGTTTTTGATGTTGTAAATGAGATTGCTTTATTTATTTCTTTTTGGATAATTCATTGTTAATGTATAGAAATACTACTGATTTTGCACACTGGTGTTTGTACTGAATTTGTTGATTACTGCTAATAGTTTTTTGAGTCTTTATGATTTTTTGTACATAAGATCATGTCATTGCAAACACAATTTTACTTCTTTTTTTTCTGATTTTGATCCCTTTATTTCTTTTTTCTTGCCTAATAGCTCTGGCTAGGACTTTCGGTACTATATTGAATTGGAGTGGTGAAGGTAGCACTCTTGTCTTCTTCCTGAAATCAGAGGGAAAGCTTTCAACCTCTCCCCATTGATTATCATGTGAGCTGTGGGTTTGTTATATAAAGCCCTATTAGGTTGAAGTATGTTCCCTCTATACTTAATTTGTTGAGAATTTTTGTCATGAGTGGATGCTGAATTTTGACACATGCTTTTTTCTGCATCTATTAAGATGATCATGTGTTTTTATCTTTCATCTACTAACATGGTGTATCACATTTATTAGCTTATGCATATCGAAGATTCTTGCATCCCAGGGATGAATCCCACTTGATCATGGCATATCCCTTTAAGGTGTTGTGAATTTGGTTTGCTAATATTTCCTTGTGAATTTTTTGTGTCAACGTTCATCATTACCTGTAGTTTTCTTTTCCTTTTGTGTCCTTATGTGGCTTTGGTACCAAGGTCATGCTGGCCTTATAAAATGAGTTTGAGAGTATTCTATCCTTTTTAATTTTTGGAAGAGTTTGGGAAGAACTGGTGTTAATTCTTCTTTACATCTTTGATGGAATATGCTCATGAAGTCAACTGTTCTTGAGCTTTTTTGACTACTGATTTGATCTTTGTACTCATTATTTATCTGATCATATTCTGTTTCATTATGATTCAGCCTCTGTAGGTTGTACCTTTCCAGGAATTTACCCATTTCTTCTATGTTGTCCAATGTGTTGATGTAGAGTTGTTTATAGCAATCTCTCTTTCATTTATATTTATGTAGGCTCTCTTTTTTATTGGATTAGTTTTACTTAAAATTTTGTCAATTTTGTTAACATTTTTCTTAAAGGATTGAGACCCCTCTCTTTGAAATGTAAACATCAGAGAAGATGGGTTTCTTTCCCACTGGGCCCCTTGCTCCAGGCTATAATTGCCTGTTGTCATAGAAGTTTTATTTTCCTTCAGAAAAAGTCAATTAACTAGCACAGATAGTTGCCCCAATTGCCACATGAATTTGGAATTGAACTATAAACAATAATGCATTGCCAATGGTGGTGTTAAACCCTCTTACCTAAGGACAAGCTATTGTTCGTCTTGAAGATATATCTCCTTATTCATATAAAGGGATGAAATTTCTTTTTGTCTTTGTAATTTCATTAGCAGATTACCTGTAATGTTCATTGCAATCTGGTTTAATGAACATTCCATAATAAAACCATTTGCTTCCTTTTCTGCATGCATGGAGAGGAGTTTTCTATGTTGGCAGGAGATTTTACTTTTAATTTTTCCCTAAACATGATTGACGAGAAGCTTGACCATCAGTGTCCTAAGAAGATAAAGGAAGATTGCCATTGGGTGTAGCCATGGGCTCATCATTTCTACCTTCAATGGCATAATAAAGGACACAGAGCTAACTTCCCCTTCCAGAGTCTACACTGGGGATGACCCAGTAATGTTCAGTGATCTGGACACGGGGAACCCCTTTTGCTCTTCTTCCTGCCATCATCTAACTGAGTGAGCAATGCCAGCCTTGGCTCCCAGAACCACCTGGAGAGTTGAGAATCCCCTCCCTCCTATAAAAGGCTAAGGGCCATGCATGGTGTATGTGATTAGTACCTGGCATTGCATTCTGTAGGAAAACCAAGAGGAGTGAAACTTTGACCTGCCTGTGTATTTGGTATTGGAAATTCCTGCTTTGCTGTTATTTGAAATACCACCCATCCCCTCTTTAAAAAAATACTGCTGACTCACAGTGACCAGAGGCTTTCGATGGCATGTTAGAACTGCCAAAAACACAAACCTAGCTTGTCTGTGACCACTCTGAGCCACATGGGTTCTCTCTTTTGATACAAGCTAATTGGAAAGAAATGACATTTCTGGCTGCTGTTCCTGTAAGAGATGCCTGCAGAGACCTGAAAGGATGACATGAAAGTCATTGGATTGATTCCAGCTTCATCTGGCAATCGCTGGAATCTGTGAGCCCAGCCTTACCTATCCTTTTGTTGTTGGTAGCAATAAAGAGCATTAACTGGAGCCTTGTCTTCTCTTGGGTCTTTGTCAGGAAAAGGAAGGAAAGATGGAGTCAGATTAGCCGGGACTGTGGATGGTGATGGACCTCAACCGGAGTCGTTCTGTGCAACTGAATGATGGGCACGTCATGCCGATGCTTGGGTTTGGCACTCCTGCTTCTGATGATATAGGTAGAACCCAGGGGACCAGAGGGTTGGCCATGAACAGCCTTGGGTGGGTGGTCAGCAGACATACACCCCTCATGCACCCTGGGACTCATTTGGGCCTTCATTTCATGATCTCTAAGCTTATACTAAGTGGGATAATGAGCTATTGATTCTGGGGTTTCAGAGGTAATAATTTTGAGGGTGGATTATTATTATTATTATTATTATTATTATTATTTTGGTTACTGTAATGCATACTGAATGCTTACTGCGTATTTTAAGTGCTTTCCATGCATTATGATTATTATTTTTTTAATTCCTCAACAACTAGCCTGGGTAAGTGCCATTATTCTTCTAATTTCTCGCCTGTTTAAAAATCTGAGCTTGGGCTGCTCCTCCTGCACTCACCCGATCTTGGTCAGAGCCATTCTGCTCTTTGTTAGAAACCCCTGATAGCCAGTGGGTGCAGGAGGACAGGATGACAAAATGACTGCTCTGTGGTAAGTTTGTTGGCACAGGAAGGTTGACATGTTCCAGCATCTTGCTCAGGTGACTTCTTTTGTTGAGGCAAACATCTTTTCCAGGAAACATGCAAACTGAGTATCTCAGATTTAGTCACTAAGCCATTCCCCATTTGAAATTTGATGCAGTTATCAGAGATGTTGTGCTGGCTTCCCAGAGCCATTGCCTGTTTGTCGAGGGGAGGACGTTGTCTCAGGTGAAAGCAGCTCCTCAGATGAGCAGTGGGTCAGGTCTCGGGGCTTCTGCTCTGCATTTACCTGCTTTCTGTCATTTTTCCTGGATCTGGCCCTGTGTCCTGTCCTCAGCCCTTTCGTAGAAGTTCTGATGCTGACCAAGGGGCAGCCTCACTTAGCCCACTGTATGTGAAGTCAGTGTGTTGATTTTATCAGATAAATATTAGAATAAATAACCCAGTGTTTGACATGGTGGGAAGAAAGTAATAATAAGCCTTCTGATCTTGTGAGTGAGGCTATCAAGAAAGTACAGATAGAATATGCTGCTATTAATTAATAAATCAATTAGCTAATTCAACAGTCATGATTAAGCTTCTACTTGGTGGTCTATCCTAGTGGTGGTGGGAGTTTGCACAGAAGGTAGTTCCACTTATGTGGGGCTTTCTCTGGCTGAGAAAGACACTTGATGCACAGGCTAACAAGGCTCTACGTTAGATTGCTAAGTGCCAGGAAGAATTGAGAGGTTCCAAAAAGAGGCTGATGTGAGCTGGGACATGCTGGGAGGGCTTCCAGGGGGAGGTGAGCTGAGCTTAAATGAGACTTGAAGTCAGACTCAAGCATTCTAATGGGCAGTGTGATGACTCCATTTGAGTAGAAGACACTTGCTTCTGCCTCATATCCTTTCACGGAAGTCTTTCCCGCTGGCCGAGGGGCAGCCCCATGTCCCCTTGTCTATGACAGTGAGTGTGGACTTCAGGCAGAGGGCTTCTGTTTTCCTGTGGGAAAAGGGGAATTAATTTAAACATTCTTTTTTAAAAATTGGAAAGATATTTCAAAATTATTCATGAATTGTCATTAAAAAAATCTGTCTATATGTCTTTATAGCAGTGACAAAATCAAGCCTTATACCAGGGGACACTCCCCACTGCTCCAGCTGGGTCTGCGGGCCACTGTGTATTCCTTGTCCCTTCTGACAGCCATTCTAGATTTCAGTCGTGCTCACTCATCACTTCCTGCTCTAGGCTGCCTGCCTAACCGGGTAATCACGGGGGAGTCTAAGCATCTGGTTACCATGACCTTGGCCAGTGGTAATTGCTGAAATTGTCCGTTCACAGTCTTTACCAGGCACAGAAGCATCAAGAGCTGCCCTCGCAACTTCTCTGAATTCCAGACATACTCCTCTCTGCCTCCATTGTGGAAATGTGGAAATCCACATATAAGTGACATCATGCAGTATTTGTCTATGGACCACTCTGTCTACTTCTGATAAAACGAGATGGACAAGGTGGCAGCCATGGCATTAGTTAGGTAGAACCCTACCTATGTCACCTGGAAGAGGGTTTCCCTACTCAGAACCAGCATCATGAATCTGGCAGATCCTAAAGCTGAGCAAATGGGCAACATAAATTTCCCAAGTGGGTGACTGGGAGTGGGGATGACAGTGTGTGGCAGGTGCAGTTGGTGTCCCACTCATACGTTCCCTCTGAACACCTGGCACTTAGCCTAGCTCCCAGCTGCCAACATCTGCATCCCCTCACCTGACAGCCGGAGACTTATGCAAAGTGTCCAGAAGCAGCCCACAACAATTCACTGGCTGGAATTATCTATGAATATCCTCAGTCTGTCTCTTCTTGGGAGCCATAGATTTTACGTGAACCTGGGGTTCATAGTGGAAACTGTGATGGAGCAGCATCTACTGGCTCTCTTTCTTCTCCCACTTGCTCACACTGCTCCCAGCACACCCTTTGCCTCTCCAGTAAGTTACTTGGTTTGGGATCCTTGCCTCAGTTTCCCCATTTGGAGGAACTCACACTGATTCAGGGGGACACTTGTATTTCCAGCCCTTGGTTACTGAATCGGGTGTTAGGATTATGGTATCACATAATTGTTACTAGTTCAAAATACCATATCGCTTCTTAAATGGCAGTGTCCTTAACCGACAGTGTCATTCCTCCCAACCTGGCACTTGTAGTTGTACCATCAAGAAGCCGTCCAACGTACTGCCAGTTGCTTCTGGAAGATGCAATATCTTTGGAAAACCAATGGACTCCGTGGTCAGGTGCTGATTGTAGCATATCCTTCACTATAAAGTGGGTCCCTTGGTCAAGGCAGCAGTACACGGGATGCTGTATGGACAAACCAAACTCTCTGAGAGCCCCTGTATAGTAATGCTGGCCAAGGGACTGTGCAAAGGGACATCCATAGAAACTCATCCATAGAATGTTGTAGTCCAGTAAAGATGCATTGCTTGCTTCCCTCCTCACTGTGATGGGGTGTTTAATACAATCCCAGGGCTGGCTTGTCTCCTTGAGGAATGGTACCCTATGAACACTGGCTGTCAGTCTTTGAGGCTGCTGACAGGTCACACATTTATGAACAGCATGATTGTAAAGAGCTCTAGTGAGAAGTAGCCCATGCAGTTAGCCCACATGTAGTCTTAGTCCCTCCCAGCAGGGCTGTTCCATTCATGGGCCCATAGGATGAGGACTATAGAGCCAGGTAGAGAGGCTAAATTGCACCCAGTGGTCAACACATCTTCTCTACCTAATTACTAAGAGCTTCTCCCAAAGACACTGGTGGCCATAGAAATCCCCAGGCAGAGTTATAGGTGCTTCTGGCTAGACGTCTTTGGGTGAGTGTACATGGATATGTTGAGTGCCAAGCAGATAGAGTGACAATTGTGTCACAATAATGGACATCCTGTAGTATATTTCTCCTTTATTTCCCTCTCAATCTCCCTGAAAATGAGCCATTATTTTTCCTTTAAATCCAATTGGTACACTTGATTGGCTTTTTTTAAATCAGCTTTATTGAGATAAAATTCACAAAGTTGTAAGATATTTAAACTGCATGACACGATTATTTGGTATATGTTTACATTATGAGAATATTCACGTCAAATATTTATGCCCTCCCTTTCTTTTCTACATTTATCTTCTATCCTCTTAACAAATTTCAATTATACAGTAGTGTTATCAGGGACAGTTACCATGTTATACATGAGTTCCCCAGACTTTGTCTTATAGTGGAAACTTGGTACTAACATCTCCCCATTTCCCCAGCTCCTAGCCCGTGGCAATCACTTTTCTACTTTCTGTTTCTAGGAAATTTTTTTTTTCAGATCCCACATATAAGTGACATCATGCAGTATTTGTCTTTCTCTGTCTGACTTATCTCACTGAGCATAAATGCCCTCCAGTCTCACCCATGTTGTTGCAAGTGATAGGATTTCTTTCTTCAAAACTGAATAATATTCCATTGTGTGTATGTGTGTGAGTGTGTGTGAGTGTAAAGAAATATATAGGGGCACCTGGGTAGCCCAGTCAGGTAAGCAGCCAGCTCTTGATTTCTGCTCAGGTCATGATCTCCAGGTCCTGAGATCGAGCCCCATGTTGGGTTCCACACTCAGTGGGAAGTCTGCTTGAGATTCTCTGTTCCTCTCCCTCCGCCCCTCCCACTTCCTCTCCCTCTCTCTTTCTGTCTCTTACTTCTCTCTCAAATAAACAAATCTTATAAAAGAGAAATATATATATATATAAAGAAAATGTGAGATACAAATATAAATAAATAAATAAATAAATAAATAAATAAATAAATAAATAAATAAATAAATAAAAACATATATATCTCCATTCTCACATGGAGAATGGCTACAATGGCCTCATTTTCAATTCTGAGCCCAAAATACATGTCACCCCCTTATCCTGTCTCTGTCTTCTATAACTGTAACTATATCTACATACATCTAGTTCCTTAGAAGTTTTTTCTAGTGTCAGAAGCCTTCCTTTTGGTTACTTCCATATGATTAATTCCTTATTGAATGAGACTTGATTTTCCATGTTCCATGGTGAAGCCTGTTTCACTAACTCTTCTGAGATTGGAGGTCCTGTCTGTGCCTCCAGAGTACAGGCTTGTTACCGAGGCTTGCATCACCCACGAGGTAGCAGGATATGTGTAGAAACAGCTGGCCAACATGACATGAAGGAAGTGCATTTCTTCTCTCTGAGTCAGGTGGATTACCAGCACTTCTAATTCATATTTTGTAGGTTCCTAAGAACAAGGCTGGTGAGGCCACCAAAGTGGCTATTGATGTAGGTTTCCTTCTGTTTGATGCCGCATATGTCTATCAAAATGAGGAGGAAGTTGGTAAGGCCATCAGAGAAGATTGCTGATGGGACCGTGACGAGAGAGGACATATTCTATACCATCAAGGTGCTGTGGGTGAGTCATGAGAAGTCACTGCTAGACACGTTATTTTGCAAAAAATAAAAAAGAATGACCTTTGGTCTTGGTTTGAGTAACTTCTGTTCCTTCTCACATTGTAGGGGCCCATGATAGAAAAGTAAAGAACAGAAAAGGCTTGCTTTTGATCGAAGCCTGTGAGAGAGGTAGGAGGGCAACCCCATTCACACATGAAACATTACTAGTGATAAGCATATTTTTTATCTGTTGTACGGATCAGCTGAGTCACTAGACTGGATTCCACTCCTTTTGCTCTTCAGCAGGTTGTCACAGGACATATCCAAGTGTGGTCGACCTAGTACTCCGCAAAGGAAGCTTGACTCAGAAACACATTCTTCAAGTCAGCATTGAACTTACCAAAATTTGTAAAATGTTCTCAGGTGGAAAATGGTGCTTCCAATGTCCAGAGAGTGAGGGTCTCTACAGAATGACCCTATGAGTGTCTCCATCAGGGACATCCTATATCTAGAAAGAGGAAGAACTGTTTCCAGGCAGGATGGCAGATTCCATTCTCCTCGCCTGACACTTCCTGACTCTCCTTTGAGAGATGACTTTTCTGATCCCTGAGATGCTGGGGCTGCTCTCCTTGGTCCACTGATGTCCATTCAGTTTTCCTACCATCACTCAAATATAACTCAGTACCCGTGAAGGACCCTGATCACATCAAGTGATACATTTAGCCCCAGTGTCCCTTATTTTTAGATAACCCCAGTGGCTTGTTACTCACTTCTCAATCTTGTAAAAAAGGTGCTTAATTTTGGTCCCCAAATGTGTGAAATCACTTCTTTTGGTCACTGCAGCTTTGGGCTACTTTCCTTTGACCTGAATTGGTTCGACCAGCCCTGGAAAGATCACTGAAAGCACTTCAGATGAACTATGTGGATCTCTTCATTATCCATTTGCCGATAGCTATGAAGGTCAGCTTCTGCTTTTCTTGTTATGCCTTGTTATGGTCATCACTGCTGCTGCATCATGTTACCTCCTTCCCATTTTCTGGGTTCTGACTGAGAGGCAGGCTTGGGTTTGGCTCCATGACTTATGATTCACCTTGACACTTCTGTCCTTTCACCACTGAGATTTTTTTTTTTTATCCTCATCTCGTAGCCTGTGTAATGACTGAAATTCAATGATCTTTTTTCCTCCACCTCAAAGAGTTGAGGATAGTGCCCTATATGTCTAAATGATGTGTTCCTGTCTGTGGTCCCTTAGCGATCAGTATCCTCAAGAATGTTGAATAATTTTTTAATAGTTATAAAGATCTTTATTTAAATTCAATTAATTAACATATAATTTATTATTAGTTTCAGAGGTAGAGGTCAGTGACTCACCAGTCTTATGTAACACCCAGTGTGCATTACATCATTGCCCTCCTTAATGTCCATCACCCAGTTACCCCATTCCCTCCATCTGCCTCCCCTCCAACAACCCTCAGTTTGTTTCCTATGATTAAGGGTCTCTTATGCTTTGCCTCCCTCTCTGATTTTGTCTTGTTTTATATTTTCCTTTCTTCCCCTATGATCTTGTTTTCTTTTTTAAAGTCCACATATGACTGAAATCATATAGCATTTGTCTTTCTCTGATTGAGTTATTTTGCTTTGTATAATACTTTCTAGTTCCATCCACATTGTTGCAAATGGCAAGATTTCATTCTTTTTGATGGCTGAGTAGTATTCCATTATATGTATATACATAAACCACATTTTCTTTATCCATTCATCTGTCAATAGATATACATCAGGGCTCTTTCCATAGTTTGGCTATTGTGGACATTTCCTCTATAAACATTAGGGTGCAGTTGTCCCTCTGGACAACTACATTTGTATCTTTGGGGTAAATCCTTAGTAGTGCAATTGCTGGGTCATAGAGTAGCTCTGTTTTCAACTTTTTGAATTTTAGGATTATTTATTCCAGTTCTGTGAAAAAAGTTACAAGTTTCAGTATTATATGTCAAGATGTTGACCTATTTTTATTGATTTGGGAGGGTGGAGGTTCCCTGTGCCTCCTGGACTTGAATGACTGCTTCTTTCCTCAGATTAGGGATGTTCTCTACTAGAATTTGCTCCAATATACCTTCTGTCCCTCTGTCTCTTTCCTCTTCTTCTGAGATCCCAATTATTCTAATATTGATTCACTTTATAGTATCGTTTATCTCTCAGATTCTTCCCTCATGATCCAGTAGTTGTTTATCTCTCTTTTTCTCAGTCTCTTGGTTTTCCACCATTTTGTCTTCTATATCACTAATTCTCTCTTCTGCCTCATTTATCCTAATAGTTAGAGGCTCAATTTTTTTGTTGCATCTGAGAAATAGCCTTTTGGATTTTGACTTGATTAGATTTTAGTCTTTTGTTTCTCCAGAAAGGGATTCTCTAGGGTCTTCTATGCTTTTTTCAAGTCCTGCTGGTATCTTTTTTAAAAAAGATTTTATTTATTTACTTGAAAGATTGAAAGAGAGAGTGAGAGCACAGCAGGGTGAGTGTTAGGCAGAGAGAGAAGGAGAAGCAGGGTCCCCACTGAGCAGAGAGCTGGATGTGGGGCTTGATCCCATGACCCTGGGGTCATGACCTGAACTGAAGGCAGATGCTTAACCAACTGAGCCACCCAGGTGCTCCCCAGATAGTATCTTTATAATTGTTATTCTGAACTCTAGTTCTGACATCTTACTTATATCCATACCAATTAGGTCCCTGGCAATCAGTACTGCCTCTTGTTCTCTTTTTTGAGATACGTTTTTCCATCTTGTCATTCTTGCAGAAAGTGGTTGCTTTTCTATTTGTAGATTCACAGTCTTTCTTTTCTTAGATGTCCAGTTGAGTTCACAGGTGTTCAGAATGATTTGATGGCTATATAGCTGAATTCCTGGGACCAGACGAAACTAAGGTCTCCTACTCCTCTACCGTCTTGGACTATCTAGAATGTTAAGTTATAACTGACTGCAGAGAGGTGGTGGGAAACCCCCATCTTTAGGGGGAAAGTCTCTCCCATTTGCACCTCTCAGCCCAATCATGATGAGGTACCTTGGGATGGTCCATACTGCACCACTGGGCTTCTTTGGGCTTCACTGATCCAACCTCTCATCAGAGTGGGCAGTTACTGACCATGTCTGGTAACCTCACCATCTCTGACTTGGGTTATTGTAAACTGGAGCTGAAACACATTGCCTAATAGTGTAAGGGGTTCCTATCATCCAAACTCTGTGAAATCAATTCTAACAGTAGGAAAGTGGATTCTTAAGAGAGTTCAGGGATGTGTGTGGATAGAAAGGCGGAGAGATTCTTTGCTACAGTCTCTCAGATGACTGTTGTTCTCCTTTTCCTACATTTCTTCTCCACAGCATACACACACACTTGCGTACACACATTCACACACACACTCTGATTAGTAATCACAGCCGCTTAAAGGTCATGTGACCAAGCTCCTTAGGCACCAGAAAGGTCATTCTTTTTTTTTTTTTTTTTTTTTTCAGAAAGGTCATTCTTAAAAACGAAGAAACAAACAACTTCTTTTTCCTCCTGTTTTCCCTCTGTATTCCAGCCTGAAGAGGAGATTATGCCCAACAGTGCCAACGGGGAGGTTATTTTAGAGACAGTAGATCTGCATGACACCTGGGCAGGAAGTACGGCTACTGGACCCAAGAGGGGTGCGGGGAGGTAGAAGCCACTGGGTAGGGAGTCAAGAGACACGGGTTCGAATCCTCTAGTTGTCTGCCCTCAAGTCGTTAAACCTTGATATACCTCACTGTTCTCAGTTGTAAAGCAAGGGAGTTGAGCAGGATGGACTCAAGGTCTATTTTTAACCTAACTTCCGTGGTTCTAAGTGGGGGTTTCTTTGCTCCATGGGTCAGGTTAGGCCTGCGAACCTCATAAGGGGGATTGTCAGCAGTAAGTTCAAAAGGGGGTAGAGCTGTATCCCCACAGAGGGAGGGATGGGCAGCTGTCTGACTTAGCAGAAGGGGGGGCGCTGTAGGAGCCAAGCCTGCAATGTGTATCCCATTCCATATGCTTTTTTCAACACTGAAGGAAAGAGGAAGCAGAAAGACCTTTCCTTGGAGGAAAACCTGAGTTTCTCTTTACCTTTGACTCTGACACCATTTGTTAAAGAACAATTACAGGCCTAATAGCAAAAACAGTGCCATGAAAGAGAGTGGGGTGATGAGGGGAAACTTAAAAGCTTTTTAACATCTGTTTGTTGTCCCATTTGTGCATGTAATGGGCTCAACGAAATAAAACATGTGCAGAGCAATAACATATCTTAGGACATAGCATATGTAAGTGATAAAACTAGTTCAGTCAAATCATTATATATATTAGAAGAGATTTCCTGATTTTTTAAGTTCAGTGTCAAATGCAAGGGCCCAAGTACACTAAAAGTTTGCCACATGTTTCCCTCCCCCTCAAGCCCTGGAGAAGTGTAAAGATGCAGGTTTAACCAGGTCCATTGGGGTATCCAATTTCAACCACAAGCAGCTGGAAATGATCATGAAGAAGCCAGGGCTCAAGTCCAAGCCTGTCTGCAACCAGGTGAGCCCACAGCCCACCAGAGACCACCTTGCTTCCTGCCCTTCACACCTTCTTCCTAAATGTGCAGGACCCAAGTTACTGGCTCAAGGCTACTGCATAGGAGATTGTTCCTTTTATGAAAAGAGGAAAAGGCCAAATGAGGAACAAGTTGAGGGGAGTAGGAAGGGTATTATTTCCACTTCTCAGATGCCTGATGTCCCTTCTCAAAGATGTTAAGTGGAAGCTGATGTTGGAAGACAGCAGTGCTGGTCTGGAGCTCGGGAAGCCCGTCAGGGCTGGAGGTGCAGATTTTGGAGTCATTGCTTTATGGGTGGTAATTAAACTCACAGAAATGAGTTAGCATTCCTGAGGTAAATATCCAGTTTATTCTGGAATAGGACAAACAGGAAGAGGGCAAGAAAGTCAACAAACAATTAAGGATCAGGCAAAGAAACACTGGTTAGGAGATTGAATATGAGCTGCAAAATAGGGACAGGGAACATGGTAGAAGCCAAAGAAGAGGGTTGAAAAAGTTTGAGTGGGACATGGGTGTGTGTGTGTGTGTGTGTGTGTGTGTGTGTGTGTGTCTTGGCGAGGAGCAGCCAGTCCAAATAGAGGTGGAAAAAGCCATTGGACTTCATGATACAGGCTGCATGGGAAAGCCCACAGGAGCAGTGGTGAGGGAGACGCCTGGGAGGATGAGTGGGGTGGAGAGTGAGGAAAGGAATAAGTCATCATTAAATAATTTTTAAAAATAGCATCATATGGTACAAACTTTCAAACATTATGACATTGTGAAGTTGGATTGCCCTTTTGTAAAAGAGCTTGAAAATGAAGCAAGAAACCATTCAAATATTATACTTTTCATCTTAGCTATTTTACTTCTGGGAATCTATTTGCAGAAAATAATTTAAAATGTGTTAAAATATGTCCCTCTGTCCTTCCTTCCTTCCCTTTGTCTTCCTCCTTTTCTCCTTCTATTTGTGAAAGAAACTAAGCCCTTTTTTTTCTTTAAATTTTTCTGCACAGTTGGTTTTACTGACTGATGTGATACAGTTTGATGTGTTATTTGGTCTTTGTGCTTCCTCTAAACTGGAGGTTAGGGATGCCGGGGTGGCTTTGTGCTTCCTCTAAACTGGAGGTTAGGGATGCCGGGGTGGCTCAGGGGTTAAGCGTCTACCTTTGGCTCAGGGTGTGATCCTGGGGTCCTGGGATCAAGTTCTGCACCGGACTCCCCAAGGGAGCCTGCTTATCCTTCTGTGTCTCTGCCTCTCTGTGTCTCTTATGAATGAATAAATAAATAAAATCTTAAAAAAATAAACTGGAGGTTATATCTAAAGAGATGTGATCACATATACAGGTCATTGTGAATTCATGAGTGTGAACAGATAGAATAGGATGCTTTCCCACCCGGTGCAGTTGCTATTCTTATCCATGGTCAAATCGTCACCATTTTGATCAGCAGGAGCCTACTCATGGGAGCCCCTGTTCCTTTGGCCTGCCTCTTTGTCTTCCCCAGTGTCTTTACTCTCAGGACTGTAAGATGTTCTAGGATCAATCTGTAGCTTTTTTGTTCAGACCTAGAGTCAGCCAGCTTTCTAAGGATTCTTGGTTTCTTTTAGTAGGAAATGGCATTTAGAGGCCCCAACTTGAGCATAACAGCCTCTAATCATTTTAAACACTAATAAAAAAATAAGAAGAGAGGTGCCTGGGTGGCTCAGTCACCTAAGCATCCCACTCTTGATCTCAGCTCAGCCTCGATCTCAGGCTCATGATCTCATGAGTTCAAGCCCTGCATTGGGCTCTGTGCTGGGTGTGGACCCTACTAAGAAGAAGAAGAAAAGGAAGAAGGAGAAGGAGAAGAGGAAGGAGAAGGAGAAGGAGAGGAAGAGGAAGAGGAAGAGGAAGAAGAAGAAGAAGAAGAAGAAGAAGAAGAAGAAGAAGAAGAAGAAGAAGACGATTGTTTTATCCTTTCTGAAAATTGATAGCATCTGAAGGTATTTCAGAAGGACAGGAAAAATATTACTAATCTGAAAACACAGACTATATGTTCATAGACTATTGGATATCTCTTCAAAGGACTTTCTAAATTTACATGTTATTGGCATATGTATTTTGATCTTGGCAATTTGCATGTGGAGTGTCGCCTTTACCTCAACCAGAGCTAGCTCCTGAAGTTTTCTGCAAGTCCAAGGATACCGTTCTAGTTGCCTACAGCACCCTTGGATCCCAAAAGGGCCCAACCTGGTAATGAGAATGTCAGAGTGAACTTATGCTAGCAACTCTATGATGATGAAACACTTTCATTAACATTTTATTTTATTTTTTTAATTAATTATTTATTTATTTATGATAGTCATACAGAGAGAGAGAGAGAGAGAGGCAGAGACACAGGCAGAGGGAGAAGCAGGCTCCATGCACTGAGAGCCCGACGTGGGATTCGATCCCGGGTCCCCAGGATCGCACCCCGGGCCAAAGGCAGGCGCCAAACCGCTGCGCCACCCAGGGATCCTCATTAACATTTTAATGTGGAAAGATTCAAACATAAGAAAGTAAACACGATCCTGTAGTGAATTCCCATGTACCATCACCAAGCTTCAAAAATCACCCACAATCTTTCAATCTTGTTTCATCCATGCATTCGTCTACTCCCACCTCCACTCCGAATATCATTTATTAAGTGATTTTATGGTAAAATCTGCACAGCTTGTTGTGCATCACTCTTAGCCATATAATTCTGACGTGTGGATGTACAGTATAACCCACACCCATACCATGATACAGAACCTTGCTGTCTCCTAAGAGAGTTCTTTTGTGTTTCTTCCCAATCAATTCTTCCTCACCATCTTTCTTTTATTTTAAAGTTTTTATTTTAATTCCAGTTACTTAACATACAGTGTTACATTAATTTCGAGTGTACAATACAGTGATTCAACAATTCTATACATTACTCCGTGCTCATCACAGCAAGTGCACTCCTTAGTCCCCTTCACCTATTTTCCCCATCCCCCCACCCTCCTCTTCTCTGGTGACCATCAGTATCTTCTCTGTAGTTAAGAGTCTGTTTCTTGATTTCTCTCTCACTCTCTCTCTCTCCCCCTCTTATTTTTTCTCTTTGCTTGTTTTGTTTCTTAAATTCGACATGAATAAAATCATAAGGTATTTGTCTTTCTCTGACTGGTTTATTTCACTTAGCATAATACCTCCAGCTCCATTCATGTCATTGCAAATGGCAAGATTTCATTCTTTTTGATGGGTGAGTAATATTCCACTGTGTATATACACCACATCTTTACCCATTCAGCAGTTGTTGGACACTTGGGCTGCTTCTGCATCTTGGCTGTTGTAGATAATGTTGTTATAAATACAGGGGTGCATGTACCCTTTTGGATAAGTTCTTGTATTCTTTGGGTAAATACCCAGAAGTGTGACTGCTGGACTGTAAGCTAGTTTTATTTTTAACTTTTTGAGGAACCTCCATACTGTTTTCTTCTGTATCATCTTCCTAATTTCCCCCTTTCAACTTTGATTAGTTTGGTATGTTTCAGGACTTCATAAATAAAAGAAGTCATAGAGTACATACCCTTTGGACATAAAAGAAGTCATAGACTACATACTCTTTGGGTCCAGCTTTTTTGGCTTAGCATAGTATCTGTTGAAATGTATCCATGTTGCTTCAAGTGTCTAGCTCATTCCTATTTGCTGCTGTGTAATAGTTCATCGTATGGACACATGTACCACAAGTTGTGTCTCCATTCACCCGTTGATGGAAACATTAATTGTTTCCAGTTTGTTGTAATGATGAATGAATCACTAAGAATATACACAAAACTCTCTTTTAATCATATTGTATTGTACCTACTTCTTTCAGTTGCCTGGGGAATCTGGGGAAAAGTGACAGAACACTCTATATATTCAGTTCTACACCCTTCAGATCTGTGGGTTTTGTTTTTTATTCTTAGGGTGGAAGGGGGTAGCCCGTCTCTCTTGGAGGAACCAATTTTGAATGCCATTGCTAAGAAACACAATAGAAACCCAGGCCAAAAAAAAAAAAAAAAAGAAACCCAGGCCAAGTGGCCTTGTGCTTCCAACTGTAGCAAGAGGTGGTGGTCCTGGTCAAGAGCTTCAATGAGAGGAGAATCAAAGAGAACTTTGAGGATAGGCCCAGCAGTATTTTTTCCAAAGTAAGGAATGGGTGCTGTGTTGGGGACTAGCTCTCTTGCTTTTCAGAATGTGCCCATGTTCATTCATTCCTAGGTATCTCTCCCCATGTGCGATGGGACAGCTTGGCAGGTAGGAGAGAGAGCATGACCCAGAGCCCTAGGCTTTATGGTTTCTAGCTCTGGCTTTGCCTCTTCCTAGTTGTGTGATCCTGAATACATTTTATCTCTGTTCTCCTTATAGGAGGCCCTCCATGCAGTAAAGAACTTTTAAAACCCTGGTTCCTCTTTGTTACCTTCTCTATCTGATGAACTCCAATTTGTGTTTCAATATCAAACCCAATAGGAGGAACTGCTCTGTATGACCATCAGCACAGTTTGGCCACCATAGCACTTGGCATGGCTTTGTGGGGTTTTCCTTATTAAACTCAAATTGATGGTTTATATGTCAGTGTGCTCTCCAGACTGTGAGAACCCTAAGTGTAGTGATGCTCTCTGGGTCATCTCGTAACACTTTTTCCCCCAATAGAGCTCCTGGCTCTAGGTAGGAAGCCTGGTATAAGTTTATGGACCAAACAAATTAACTAGTGAATGAGTAGTGTTGCCATACACCCTCTCTCATATATCTTCCTATGCTTTTGATCAGCCTGTTGTCTTTAATTTACTTTATAGTGAATTTCTGAGAATTGTGAAAAACCATGGGATCCCTAGCCTGTGCTAATGACAAGGAAAATTTCGTCATGAGTTCTATATTTGCAAAAGATGATATTGTGGAGCATATTATTTATAAGGTATTTGCTTCAAAACCTTGAAGCCGGGCAGCCCCGGTGGCTCAGCGGTTTAGCACCACCTTCAGCCCAGGGCGATCCTGGAGACCCGGGGTTGAGTCCCACGTCAGGCTCCCTGCATGGAGCCTGCTTCTCCCTCTGCCTGTGTATCTACCTCTTTCTCTCTCTCCTCTCTGTGTATTCTAATGAATAAATAAATAAAATCTTAAAAAAAAAACCTCGAAGCCATAGATTTAGTTCATTCAATTTATGGAAATATCCAATAGGCAAATCTAATCTCATTGTTAAATCAGGAAAAGATCCTGTTTTATTTTTCAGTTCAACTCAATGTATTAATATATATCCCATGACAACATATCACTTCTGCAGTATATTTGTAAGATGATTGATAGATGGATGTCCAGATAATAGATAGGTAGATAGATAGATGCACCAAGTTTTCCAAAAAATTGTCCCCTGGATGAAATAATGACTTCTGCTTTAATATTTCTTACCAAAGATCTGTCTCCTTCGCTCTGAATGCCCTCTCAATTAGGTGTTATATATCTTCAAATAAAAACAAATCTGGACATAAGTAAGAGAGACTGTAGGGAGAACTCTCTGAATGTAAGTGTCTCAGAGATCAATCAGAAAGATTTTTATTTCATAGGGAAGAGTAAACATGACTAGGAAGAGAATGGTACTTGGCGTTGGGATGAGCAGGTGGTGTGACTGAACAGTTGATCAGGAGATGCCTTTTTCTCATCAACAGATTCTTGAAGAGACCTTCACAGGGGAGCTGATCTTCCTTCCAATGCTTGATTAAGCTCAAGGTTGCATCATATTGTAGGGGAAGGAAAAACCTGATTACACTTTGGTTGATTCCACAGATATTTTTGTCCAGCTGTGCCTTTGGTTGGACAAAAATAATTGTTTTCTTTTCTGTTACAAGCAGTTCAATTAAAAAGATTTGAGATTGTGAGTTATAAGCCTTTCTTTTGTGGGAGTGGATCAGAGGAGAGGGGGTGGGGAAGAAGTGTGGGAGGTGAACTCAGGCCCCTTCAGAATGTGCCCCTTCCATCTTCATTCCTGTCCCTTACTCCCACACAGCTGGGAAGAACTCAAGCTCCCAGGTAGAAGCCAGCTATATTGGGGGAGAGTTCAATCTGGTTCTATCCCTCCTTCCAGGTTTTTGACTTTGAATTGACTCCAGAAGACATGAAAGCAATTGAAGGCCTCAACAGAAATTTTCGATATTTCAAACTACTATTGTAAGTGACTTGTACGTTGTGTTTTATGGATTGTTAGTTGTTTTCTGTAGTGTGGAGGTCAGTAGAGGGACTCAGCTGCCCTAAATCAGGACTAAAGGCCTGATTTCTGTGCAGCAGTAAAATGGGGGCTTCCTGTAGACCTCAACCTGGAGGTTGACTCCAGACCTCAGCCTCTGACCCGATGGCAGTGTGAGTGGGGCCCCAGAACAGAACTGCTAACGCCTGCATCATTGGGAATTCGCTATTTTCATGCCCTAGTCCTTGGGCCTGGTGTACTTCCACTCGGGGTTGACTTATCTGTTAGACACAGAGGCACAGCGCCCTCAACGCACTGTACTTTGGGGGGGCCTATCAAAATGCTTCATCTTTAATTCTTTTTAAAATCAGGAGAAAGAATTGGGTGCTTGGTTGTCTCAGTTGGTTAAGTGTCTGTCTTTGGCTCAGGTCATGATCCTAGGATCATGGGATCAAGTCCCTTTTAGGGCTCTCTGCTCAGCATTGAGTCTGTTTCTCTCTCTCCTACCCCTCCTCTCTGCTCACGTTCTCCCTCTCTCTCTCTCTCTCTCTCTCAAATAAATAAAATCTTTAATAAAAATCAGAAGAAAAATAATCTCATTAATAATGATTATATAATAATCAGTGCAGCCTGGATTCTATTTATTTTTATCCTAATATAATTGTAAATGTAATGTTAATATTTTTATGGAGGAGCATGACCTAGGAAGGCAAATGTGTTTTTTTCCTTAGTGGGTAATCCTTCCCCTATTTCTTTCAGATCCATTTGTTTCAAATACATCTTTTCATTGACCTTTTCTTAGCTATGTAATGCCACTGAACTGATTATAAATGGGTCATGAAATTAATTGACCTTCAAGTTGGTGACAGATGTGTCCCCAGTCATATACAGATAAGATCCTTTGGATTTCTCCGGTCTCTGAGTCAAGACATACTCTCGGGTGGCCTTTGTCCATCAGGAGGTGTCCCCTGGGGAGCCCCTGCCTCCTTTGACTACGACTTATTCACATTCCAGTTGTTCAATTACTGCAGGAGGGTCTCAGGATCCAGGAGAAGGAAGACTAGTCAAATTGGGAGGGTTCGCAAGGTTAGAGACAAAGGGAATAAGATTTTAGTTATTTTAGTTATAGAATAAGAATTTAGTTTTCAAAGAAAGATCATCAGTAATACTCATTACTGAACAGCAAGTATTCTCTTAAATTATAAATTAAGAAGTCTGATCACTTTTTGCAGGTATGGTTATTTAGGGGTGCATCTTACCTCCTCAACAGACTGGCAGTTCCTTAATAGAGGGACCATATGTTGTTGAGGGAGCTCTTTATATATTTGCTGAATGCATGTACGAAAAAAAAAACAGCAAAATCCTGTGACTGTTCTCACCATATACGGGCCGGTTCCCCCTGGGGATGAAGTGACTACAGTATTCGCACCCCAGTACTCACCCCCTCTTGTAAACTGCCACCTAGGTCAGGCCCTGTGTCACTCTGGTGTTTGTGTTACACGTGCGTGGGGGTTTGCATGTGGCTTGGGAGCCTCAGTGCTCATGTGCCTGGGGCAGAACCAGGGGGATGTGGCTGTGGATTTGGAGGTGTTAGCCTAGCCTGCCAGCAGCCCCAAAGAAACCTTCTGGGACAGTGGGGGGCAAAAGCGGCAAGCTCATGTCCCTCCTTCTCTTGTAGTGCTGCCGATCATTCTCATTACCCATTTTCTGGAGAATACTGACCATGAGCTATCACCATTCGCTCTACCAGAGTTTCTCATTTCCAGGGCTCGGAGAGGACTTCTGTGAGTGGTGGAGGGGATTAAAAGCAGTCTGTGAAAAAAGACAGAAAGAAAGAAAGAAAGAAAGAAAGAAAGAAAGAAAGAAAGAAAGAAAGAAAGAAAGAAAGAAAGAAAGAAAAAAGAAAGAAAGAAAGAAACCTGTGGTTTCAGGCTGCTTTGCCTTTCTTTCTTAAAAAAAAAAAAAAAAAAAAAAAGAAAAAAGAAAGAAATAATAAAGACTTCAAAATAAACATGTTGGTTTTTCCTGATAATCAAAATAATACATAAAAATTACGGAAACATTGGGAAATAAAGACAAAGGATAGAGAACACAGTTAACCCATAATTAGCTCATTTAAAAAAAAAACGTTAAAAAATAAAAATACTTAACTTTTGGTGCGTTTTCCTTCTTGATTTTCCTATACATATGTGTATGTGTTTGTTTACAAAATTGAAATAATCTTCATCATACAGTCTTGTATAAATGTTGTTGGTTAGCCTCAGTCCTTTTCCAAGTCATTAAAATAAGATTAAAAAGTTCTGGTGTTATATTTGGCTTGTGGTAAAGCAATGCATCTCAGGGATTTATTTAGTTTCTCAATCATCTGCGTGTATTTTGGCAGTGTGATTAGTTCTTGTGTATTTTACCATTCATCCATTTATCCATGCAGCACACCTTTATGGACATCCTTTATGTGCCAGACATTGTTTTATCAATAAATAAAACAGATGAGAATGAAATTAAAATGAGAAATGTCTCGAGTTTGTAGTCCAGCAGAAGAAGAATTCCATGAAGGAAATAACGCATATTTAGTTGTTAGAAATGGATAAATGGGGGATAATTCTGCAGTCTTTCACCTCTCTGGACTCCTCAGAAGCAGAGGCAGTGGCGACCCTTCATTCCACACTATTGTTTTTTCAAGAAGTTCATACAGCAAATAGCCTTGGAATATAGATTGTGGCCCCCGCCAGAGACATGGAAGGCTGTTTACTGCTTCATAATACAAAGAAAATATCTCCCTCCAGAGAAAAGGCAGGGGTGCTTACTGCCTACTGATCCAGGTTCCCTAGACTCAAGATTTTTCTCTCCTAACTCAACCCACTGTGTGTTTAGGTCTCACCTGGTCCCCTTCATTCCACCCGATGGAGATGGGGGTTCAAGGAAACTAGCACAGCAAACCTTATGGTCGTACACTTTTTTTTGCAATATATACATATGTCAAATCATCATATCATAAGCCTCATGCTTACACAATGTTATATGTCAACTTATATATCAACAAAGCTAGAAAAGACGCTGCTACTTTAGCTTTAGCTTTTACTGTGAGTAATAAGCTGTCCTTCTATTGGCATCCATGAAACCAGGACAAGCTAATTTGTTAGCTTGCAAATCCATCCTTGATGATTCTTGATGGTGATTTGAAGAAAACTGAGGCAAAGAAGGAGAATTGGTAGTGGTGAAGAGGGGGAGCATTTAGTGCTCTTAAAACATGGTTAGGAAAGATTCCACTGAGAAGGCGACTTTTGAGCAAAAATTAAGGCAAGACAGTGAGCTTGGTGAGTATGTGGGAGAGTATTCCTGGACATGGACCAGAAAAGGCCAAGGGCAAGAAGAAAGAGCGTTCCTACAATATTTAGGCGACAACAAGTGGGCTACTGTGTGTAGTTGGGTGACCAAAGGAGATAGGTGTAGAAGATGAGGTCCGGACAGCCAACAGAGAGCGGGTATGTCATCCAGGCTTTCAAAGGACTTTGGTTCTGAGAGAAATGGAAAAAGATACTGAGTTCTGAGCAGAGAAGCTACTTGGGTGACATGTTTTAACAGGATTACCTGGGTGTTCATGTAGAGGAGGAAGAGGAACCTCTTTCAGGGTTCCATGTAGACATGAAGATAAGAGATAATGTTGGCTTAGACCATAACGTGAGCAGTAAATGTGGTCAGAAGTTGTTAGAATATGGATATATTTGATGGGTTGAGTCAACAAGGCTACCTACCATATTGGATGTATGGTGAAGGGAAAGGAAAGAGTCAGAGTTGATTCCAGACATTTTTGGTTTAGGAATTGGGAGGAAGGAGTGGATATCTTCTCAGAGCAAGACAATGTGGGAGGGGGGGTGGTCAGCAGCTTCCCATTTCCCAGAGCAGTGTCTTTCTGACCTTTGAGTTGCTTCTTCCCACCCATGCCTCTCTGCCAAGTTCAGGGACACAGCTTTTGGTCACCCAGAATGCAACAGCACCCAGTCCCACTTTAGAGAATTCATTAAGGAAAACAGGTCGCTTCTTGGGACAAATACTACTGGCAACATGACTTTATTTATTTTTTGAACCATGTCAATATACTCTTTGCTGGGCAAGTATTTGCTGTTCTCTGTACACTGACAATTCTAGGGAGTGAGTGAGGAGAAACCAAAAGCAATTATTTACCTGTGGCACACCTGTGGCACTTGTTTATGACTCCCGGAGGCCCTTGGCATCTCCTTCTTTCATTTCTGTGTTCCCACTTCCTCTCTTCTCCCTTCCTCACGCTTTTCTCTTAGCCCCCTCCTACGGAACGAGGAGAACCTCGAGTCTCTTGACAGTTCTCTCGTTCAGCCTGATTGTATACAACTGGGGAGAGTTGGAATCCCCATGGATTCCTTTAACCCAGGCTGGTCAAACAATCATCCCTATGGACTGGCCAGTTTCTCAGGGAGCCTGGGAGGCTGGAGGGCTCTGGCTGGCAGCCCCTGGACTAACCAGGGAATGTCCAGCCTGGGCCCTCTGTGATACAGCCCCCTCCCAAGTCTCATGTGTTCTCTTTCAGGGCCTTGTAGTCCAGGACACTGAACTTACTTCTTTATCTTCAATAAAGCTGTAGCCACAAGTCTTACCTCTCCTATTCTATTAGAAAAAATTCCACCTAATACTATTCCAAGTCTTGCCAGTAGTTCATTGATACTCATTATTTACAAGGCAACCCTAAAATAGCCTCCCATTTAGTGATAAATGTGATAACATCTGGAAAGAAGCTCGCCTAATGGCACATCGTGACACTCAGATGTCTGCAAATACTCTTGATAATATTTTATTAATGTCATAATACTCATGCATATAGACAAAGGTAAGAAAATAATGCAGAGAGAGAGGTGATCAGTCAGTAATTCTTACAAAAAAGTAGATATTTCAATAATAATCATTTTTCGATCCCATTTTATTCTGGGTTGCTACTCTGTATAGAGGTCTCCTCACTTTAGAGTAAGCACCTGGGAGATGGGACCTGATTTTTATGCGACATTCTTCCCATCTCTGCTATGTTGCATATGGTGGGCAGTTGGCAAATAATTCATGAATTTTATAAATGGGAAATGAACTTGCTGCTGGGAGCCCGTATCACTCTGAAGTATGTGCTCGTGCTGAGCAGGTGGCTGGAGGTGACCAGTTCAAAACAAGCCAGAATCAGCCGTTTCTTCCACTGAGTATTTGAAATCACCAGGGATGGACTCTGCATTGCTTTCCTGACAGGTGTAGCGAGGGCGAGGAGTGCACTGAAATAGCTGACCCTGCGTGACCTGTGTATTCAGATCTGGGCAGGGAATATGATTGGAAGAGTTCAATTATTATCTTTTAAAAACCACATTTAGGGGCACCTGGGGGGCTCAGTTAGTTAAGCGTCTGCCTCCCGCTCAGACCATGACTCTGGGGTCCTGGGATCGAGCCCCGCATTGGGCTCCCTGCTCGGCAGGGAGTCTGCTTGTCCCTCTCCCCCCTTCCCCTCTGCTCCTTCTCTCTCTCTTCCTCTCTCTTTCACTCTGTCAAGTGAACAAAGAAAATCTTTAAAAATAGATAAAAACCACATTTATTATAAAGTCATGTTTGTGGAAGAAAGAAAGGCAGACTTCACAACCAGCCAGGTGATACAATTTTTAACTTCTTCTTTTCTTGAGATTTTATTTGTTTATTTGAGAGAGAGAAAGAAAGAGTCATTGAACCAATATTACACATCGTCCTTTCCCTTTTGGGTGCTGCTGGCCACCATAACCTCAACAGCTGACGAATATTAACACGGAGGCCTTTGGCTTCTGGAGGGTGGCAAGCAGTGTGGCAACGTCTCAGATGTTGGTGACTAGACACAGCAGCGTGGGGTCAGTCCAGGCTGCGGAGTGCAAGGTCAGTCAGAGCAAAATCCAGAGGTCAGGAGGGGACGGTGCTAAACCTTTGTCACTTTCAGGAAATATTAAATAATTGTTTTCCCTAAAGCCTCTTACCTCTTCCAACCGCTGTCTTGTGTGTTTGGTTTCCTTCTAACTCAATAGAGCGCCGAACTGGTTTGCCCAGAGTTTGGGTTTGGGGTGGGGAAGAAGGGATAAGATGGCACAGCTTCACTGATGGCCTGGGCATGGGGTGGGTAGTTTTCAGCCTCCAGGAAATAGCAGTTCCCAGGGATTTATCAGTGTCTCTGGGGCCCTTCCAGGAACAGGGAGATGTATGGTGTTCAGTCTGGACAAGGAAGCACTCTGAGAGGATGGCCAGCAGCCCATGGGCTCCTTCCAGCAGTCTGCAGAGGAGAGGGAAGGAGGTACTTACCATGGCCCCAGTAGCCTCGGATGCAGGAGGGGAACCAGCCCCAAAGGATGCTTAGGACTCTGCTGGCTGAGGAGGCAGCGGAGCACACATCTGCTTGGGAAATGGTGGCAAATGCCTCTTTTGATACTTCTGTCCTGCAGGAAAAGGGGAAATTTCCACAGTCTTTTACCAAAGAACCAGAGCTGAGAGTCAGGGATAGACTATTATGTGTGTCCAGGTCATAGCAGGACCTTGCTGGGGGTCACTGGGCAGCAAGTCAAGAAAACCACTCACCGGCCAAGTTGCCCTTGCGAAGGAGTAAACATTTAACTCAGTGCATTCTAAATATCTAACAGACTTTATTAAACAACTCATGAATCAGGAAGCACCCCATTTAGCAAATAGAAAGGAGCTCCATCCAGCTGCAGGAAAGCAAGAGTTTTTAAATGTAGGGAGGGAGCAGAAAAAAGGAAATTATTAGCAAAGAATCCATTGTTTAAGGCAAGGTCACCCTCCTAAGGGGAATGGAAGGGTCTATCAGTAGGTCTCCTAGTGAGTGACCAGGAAATTCTCGTGCTGACCAGCTAAAGATTACATTCCTGAGAGGTCGAAGCTGCAATTGGGTTAGGTAGTAAGTCTTGGTTTAGTGACTAGGTAATCCCTGTGATGCCCTGTGGTTTTAATACCTCACATTAATTCCACATTTCTCTAATTTTCTTAAGTCCAAAAAATATTAATTTGATATACTTGACCCCTTGAAACACCTCAAACATGAAATAAGGCACACTCACAAATACAAAACACAAACTATTCATGAGCCATTAAATATTTTCTATAAAGCCAACATTAACATGGCTAATCCATTTGTAAACTCCAATTCTCCTGAATTTCAAAACACCATTGGAAAATATATGCACGCAAAAGAGCACACCGCTTACACCTACGTTAACTTCTAGGAACATCTTTTACAAAAAATATACATTTGCTATCTATAAGTTTTAGGAATACCAACTTCATCATGCCATCCGAAGGAACCAGATTTTTTATGGCGGACCACTTTGTTAAAATTTGAGACAGTCAAGGACCCGACAGGGACAATGAAGGAATTTTGAGACTTATAGCTGTTCAGGACCCGGGTGTACTTTTCAATACCGATACCTAACCTGCTGCTTCATCTCATGACCACATTGACCTGTCATAACCGCTGGGTTTTCCAAAGCTGCGCTCTTCACCTGAGACCTAACCAACAAGCTGTTGCAACCCACAGTCTTTCCTAAAATGACTTACCCTTTTAAATTAAAGGAGGCTATATAGGTTCCATATAGGTTCTCAGATGTTGGGCTATGGCATAACCTTATGTTTTTAAGACACCGAACATAAATATTGGGATCGAATTCTCTACGTGGACTGAGATTGTATCTCTCTTATTTTTTATAATGTCTCATTGGACATTTTTTTTAGTCAGTTTATTGAAATCCATCTTAAAAAGTTGCTCCCTTGGGAAGATCACTGTACATGAAGGCAGCCAGGTGAACTCCCTAGGCCTGCTTCAGGCAGTAAAAAGATAAGGAGAAGACGCAAGGAGTAAAAAAAAAAGTACATTGTCTAACAAGGTCAGAGCTGTCCACAGGGGAGGGCCAAATTTTAAAAAGATAGAAAAACCCGGACTTCTGGTCTCTGGTCTCACAGGTTACAAACTTGCAAGTCATCCCTCCCGTCCTCATAACAAGCAAAAAGATAAACTAAAATTCAATAGCTCTTAGATCTGTCAGAAATTGAAGTTATGGGGCAAATGGAAGACCACAAAACTGGAGAGACAGACAGGTGTAGAGAATCATGACATACCAGAGGCAGGAGAATATGCCAGAGGCATACCACAGTCAGTGGACTGACATTACTGAATGCTGAAGCTTACTAGAAGCAATCAAGACAGTATGGTAGTGGTGAGAGCATGGACAAATCCATCAGTGGGACAGAGCAGACCCACACAAATACAGTCAACTGGTCTTTGACGAAAGAGCAAAAGAGCAAAGACAATCCAATGGAGAAAGAATCATCATCTTTTCAACAAATCCACATGTAAAAGAATGAATCTAGACTCAGACCTTACACGTTTCACAAAATTTAACTCCAGATGGATTGTAGACCTAAACGTAAGAAGTAAAACTATATAACCCTAGATGACTGTGGGCACAGCAATCACTTTGTAGACACAATGCCAAGTGCATAATCCATGTAAGAAAAAAAGTTAATGTTAGCCTTCATTAAAATAAAATTTTTAAAAAATCTGCTCTGTGAAAGGCATAGTAAGGAGAATGAGATGCCACAGACAGAGAAAATATTTGCAAAACATATCTAATAAAGGATCAGTACCCAAGTATGCAAAGCACTCTTAAACTCAATTGTAAACAAACAACCCAATTTTAAAATGGGCAAAAGACCTGAACAGACACTTAACAAAAGAAGATATGCAGATAAGTTCATAAAAAATCGCTCAACCGCATTTGTCGTTATAAAATTGCGAATTTTTTTAAAAAACGAGATACCACTACCTGCCTATTAGAATGGCCAAAATCTGGAACACTGACAACAGCAAATGCTGGCGAGGACGTGGAGCGGCAGGAAGGCTCATTCCCTGCTGGTGGGAACGCAGAACGGTGTGGCTGCTTTGGAAGACACTTTGGCAGTTTCTTAGAAAACTAAATATACTCTTAGCATATAATCCAGCAATTTACTCCTCGACATTTACCCAGATAAATTGAAAACTCAGGTCCACACAGAAAACTTCACACGGATATTTGTAGCAGCTTTTCCTAATTGCCAAAATATGTAGGGAGGATCTGGATGCATAATTATATTCATACAGTAGAGTCTTATTCAGCAATAAGAAGAGAGCAAGTATCAGGACATGAAAAGAAGCCTAAATGCATATTCCTAGGCCAAAAAAAAAGCCAGTCTTATAAGGCAACATGCTTTATAATTCTGAGTGTATGACACTCTGGAAAGGATAAAACTATTAAGACAGTAAAAGGACCAATGGTTGCCAGGAATTTGGAGGAAGAGAGAAAGGAGAGGATGATGGGTGGAGCACCGAGAGTTTTCTGGCAGTGAAATTAGTCTGTGTGATGTATGCAGTCATGGTGTAGACATGTCTGTATGCAGTTTTCAATATTCACAGAGCTCCACAACCACAGAGCGAACCCTAACACGAACTTTGGACCTTAGTTACTAATAATATATCAGTATTGGCTCATCAATTGTAACAAATATCCCACAGTAACGCAAGATGCTAATAATAGGGTACACTCGGGGGATGGAGATTGGAACGCTCTGTATTTTATGAGCATTTTTCCTGCAAATCTAAAACTACTCTAAAAAATATTGTCTATTAATCTTTAAAAAATGCGTGGTCCAAATCTTAGTCCTTCCCACAGTTTATGCCCATTAATTAAGACACTTCTTGAGCATTTGAAGATTTTATTTCATTTTATTTTTATTTTACTTTACTTTACTTTTATTTATTTATTTTATATTTTCTTTATCTTAGAAAAGGGGAAAAGCACAAAGAGCACGGAGCCGGGCTCTGCAGGCAGCTGGCAGGGGCCGTGCCACAGGCGCCACCCAGCACCACCCAGCACCACCCCTGGGTGCGTCTGGGAGCTGGGTCCGGCTGGGGCCTCCGCACCTCCCTTAGCAAGCGGTGGCAGGGGTGGCTTTTTGCGTCTGGGATGCTCCCCACTTGTAAAGGTAATTAGCATAAGTTAATGTGAATCGTTCCTTCACTTGGGGCCCTCAGGAAAGGCTTTGGGGGAAGCCTCTGCTTTCCGGAGAGGGAACCCGTATTGGCATTTTTAATTAATTAATTAATTAATTAATTAATTATTTTTTATTGGTGTTCAATTTGCCAACATATAGAATAACACCCAGTGCTCATCCCATCAAGTGCCCCCCTCAGTGCCCGTCGCCCAGTCACCCCCACCCCCCGCCCACCTTCCTTTCCACCACCCCTAGTTCGTTTCCCAGAGTAAGGAGTCTCTTCTCGTGTTCTGTCTCCCACTCATTTTTTCTCCTTTCCCCTTTATTCCCTTTCACTATTTTTTATATTCCCCAAATGAATGAGACCATACAATGTTTGTCCTTCTCCGATTGACTTACTTCACTCAGCATAATCCCCTCCAGTTCCATCCACGTTGAAGCAAATGGTGGGTATTTGTCGTTTCTAATGGCTGAAGAATATTGGCATTTTTAAAGATTTTATTTGTTTGTCAGAGAGAGCGAGAGCAAGAAGGGAGGAGAAGGAGAAGCAGGCTCCCTGCTGAGCAGGGGCCCCGACTTGGGACTTGATCCCAGGACCTGGGACCTTTGCGTTTAATGATTAAGCCACATTGTAAAGCATTGGGCCTCCAAAGCATGGGGCAAGATGGGGGGGCTGCTTCTGCTGAAACCAGGCCAGTTAAAAAAGATTTCTTTTTTTTTAATTTTTATTTTTTTAAAGATTTTATTTACTCATGGGAGACACAGAGAGAGAGGCAGAGACACAGGCAGAGGGAGAAGCAGGCTCCTTGCAGGGAGCCCGACGTGGGACTTGATCCCGGGACCTCAGCATCAGGCCCTGGGCCGAAGGGGGACGCTCAACCACTGGGCCACCCGGGCTGCCCAGGCCAGTCCAGATCGTGTCACTGAGGCTTCCTCTGGAGGCTCTCAGTCCCACAGGGAGGAGGGAGCCCCCAGGCTGCTCCTCATGGAGCATCTCGTGTTCCTCCGGGGTCACCTTCATGTTTCCTCAGAACCCATGGAGACATTTACGTCCTCTCCCAAGTTTTTATTTTGAAAGATTTCAAACTCACCAAAAAATTGAAAGCACAGGGGACGCCTGGGTGGCTCAGCGGTTGAACATCTACCTTCTGCCCAGGGTGTGACCCTCAGGGGTCCCAGGTTTGAGTCCCGTATCGGGCTCCCTGCATGGAGCCTGCTTCTCCCTCTGCCTGTGTCTCTGCCTCTCTCTCTCTCTCTCTCTCTCTCTGTGTCTCTTATGAATAAATAAATCCAATCTTTAAAAAAAAATTTGAAAGCACAGTATAATGAGCACGCACATGCTCTTCCCCGTGATTCACCTGTTAATATTTTGCTACATTTTCTTTCTCTCTCTATTTTCTCTTCCTGTGAAAACTCATGAAACTAAGTCGGGAGCAGCGCAGTTGAACATGATGTCCCCAGAGCAGGGACATCTCCGTCACCAGGCGGCCAGCCCGCATTCCCACGTCTCCAGCTGCCCCAAAAGTGCCCGCCTCCGTTTGGCTCCCCCCCTCCAACCCCCAAGACTAGGATGAAAGGTGTCAAGCGAAAGTGGTATCTTCCAGAGGTGAGAGGAAAACCCCAGACGAGGGGTGAGGAGGGGAGGGAGGGAGGGGAGGGCCCCCTGAGAATGCGGCCCCACTGGGAGCTCTGGGAATCCTTTAGGGCCTCTAGCCCCCGAGCCCTTGCAGAAGGTGGGCGGCTGGGCCAACGATGCAGCGCCGTCTACCTGCGTTTTGGGGCTGCTCGCAGGCGGCCTTAATGTCCTGGCACCGCCGACCCGTGGCCCCCAGCTGAGGTGCCCGGGGACAGAGAGCCCGGGCAGAGGGACACAGGACCCGCTCCCTGCTGTCCCTGCTCCACAACCTCTGCTGAAGCCCCTCTTGGGAAATAGAAGCCACTTCCCCAGGGCCAACGGCAGACCCGGCGGACCCGGGGCCCACTAAGACAGGGGGTGATCAGCCCTGGAAATGAGCCCCCTGGCCACCCGCAGGCCACCTGGAGGCCCATCCTGCGCACGGCCCACAGGAGCGTGGCGTCAGGTGCACCTGTCAGCGGCGGCTCGAGTCCGGCTGGGGTCTGGGCACCGGCTCACGGCCCCGGGCCCGGGGAGTGGTCGCAGCTCCAGCCTGAAGGCCGCACCAGGACAGGTGGGCGTCCCGAAGCCCGAGATGCCTCGAGGGCCTCCTCAGTTTTTCCAGCCCAGGGTGCAGTGGGGGCCGCAGCCGAGGCTGGATGGGGCCAATCCCCGGGGCCCGGGCGCTCCTACCTGCCTGAGGAACCAGGTGACCCAGGCCCCGGTGCCCTTCCAGGAAGCACCTGCGCAGCCAGACTAGGGCCGGACACCCAGAGGTGTTCCCCGGGGCTCCGAGCCCAGGTCCCGAGCCCAGCTGCCCGACAGGTTTTACCCTTCTGGAGCCCCAGGTGAGGAAGTGCCCTCACCGGGGCGGGTAGCTGCTCGGGAAGGCTGTCCCCGGAGATGCTGTCGCCCAGCCCAGGACTCACCCCCGGGGATACAGCATCTCAGGTCCTTGGACACCCTCCCCTGGGTCTCCTGCGGGGCCACCAGCCTCCCACAGAGCACGGCCCTTGTGGCCTGGACTCCGTTTCTTGGCCCTGGGGGCTGCTTGGTGAGGAGTCCAGGACACCTGCTGGGCTGCGACCCGCCCACACGCAGGTTTACTCTCTTTCAGCTGGAGTCAAGGATTACAAAACGCTCCGGAAACAGAGGAGCCCCCAGCATCCCTGCCCGGCCTCCCTGGCTCCCCAGGGGCCGTGCCCCCCCTCTGCACACTCCGGGAAACTGGGGCACTTCCCTTAGCCCCGAAGCTGAGCAGCACAGGCCGCCCATGAACGCCCGCCCCTCTCGCTGGAGGACAGCTTTCCACCAAGGGGCCCCCCTAATGTCCTCCCTGCCCCTCAACCTCAGGGAGGGCCCAACCCCTTCCCTCCAGGGCTGCAGGAGGCCTGTCCCATAGGCTCACCGGCCCCCTTAGCACCCCGCGGGGCCTTCCCTAACCCACGCACTCCGGCCTAGGCCTAGAACACTCACCCCAGAGCCAGGCCCCGACACACCCCACTCTCTGTCACCTGCCGGAGCAGAGGACCCAGCACGAGGCCTCCAGGACCACGCAGCGTCCCCGCTGCACCCCAGGTGCATCACAACACTAGGCTCCCCGGCCTCCAGCCTCTCCACTGGGGCTTCCCGTCTCTGCACCTGACTCCCCGCCCCCAGACTTCTGCCCTGACCTCCTCTCTCCCTCACACCAGCATCTGTTCCTGCCAGCGCCACCCTCCACGGACATCCTCGCTGCCACCGCGGATGAGGCTGGTCCCTGCTCTTCCGTGGCTGGGTACTGCTGCCCCCCTCCCCGTGTCCCCATCCCCCGCGCTGTGGCTCTCCCCCCACCATGGCCCTCCCCGCTGCCCCACCAGCAGCACCCACCTACACGCACCTGCTTGCCGCTCAGATCACGGCCACGGCCTCAGACACGTGCAAGCGCTGCACTTACATGGTCACTCTTTTTACCAAACCAGCCCTGCATTCCCTCGCCCCCTCAGCGACATCTAGAACCGGGATGGCACTTACATGAGTATCCACACCCGCCGTCAAGGCCCACCTGCGCTCCCACCCTGCAGTCCTCTCTCCCACCCGGGGTGCCACTAATTGCTCACACCCGTCCTCCCCAAGGGTGCACTGCAGATGCCCCCAGAGGACGACCCCAGTTAGACACGCTCCCCTCCTGTGCTCCCTCCCCGTCTCCTGTCCTCCTCCCTCAGCTCCTGACTATATCCCACCCTTCACCTAATGCCACCCTCTCTTACAAATCACCGCGGGGACCGGCCCATTGGGATGCCCAGCCTTCACCCCTCCATCCCCACCCATGCTGTGACCCCCTCGCTCATGGACCAGCTGTCACTCACTGGCTTCCTCCTCATTACTCTGGGATTCCCTATGCTCAGTATGGACACCGCCACCGTGTCTGCATCCTCTGCCAACACCACTTGCAAGCCTCCCCCAGCCCAGATATGTTCCTCAGGAAGGGACGTCGCCCGTCCCAAAGACGACTGGCATGGCAGGCCAAACTTGCAGAGGCCAAGTGGCAAATGTCTCGGGCTTTCATCTCTCAAATGACATAGACACCACGAGCCATTGGCCTCCTAAGTCAAGGACGGGGCTCACTAGCTAAGATGGTGTCAGGCAACTGTTTCGTGGTTGGCTTCACACCGGCTGACAGCGGAAGTGTTTGCAAAATCCTAAGAACCTTCCATGAGGTGTCCGCGCATGACGTGAGCCAAGCCGCCCCGCAAGTGCCTTGCTATTACTAAAGCAAGTTTCGCATTATTTCCCTTCATGCCACATTACTCCAAGCCCCAAATGCTTCCCAGTGTGTCATGGATTTATGTTCATGCTCACCAAATGGGCCATCTGGCAATGGGCCACCTGGCAATGCGCCGTGCATCAAGGGGTCGTCATGACCAACTGAGGAGTAGACCCATGCTGTGGTTTTCTTAAATGCTATGGATGCATGGGGACCAGGTCTCACCCTATACCTACCAGTGCCTTCCATTACAGAGGTCCCCACTACCCGAATCTCCCCAGTGAACCCCACCCTGAGTGTTAGATAACACTGGTTAGATTTCCCCTGGTCATGGAAAGCGTGATGGGGCCAACTGCATGAAACATACTTTTTTTTTTTAAGATTTTATTTATTCATGAGAGACACACACACACAGAGAGAGAGAGAGAGAGAGAGAGAGGCAGAGACACAGGCAGGGAGAAGCAGGCTCCATGCAGGGAGCCCGACGTGGGACTCGATCCTGGGACTCCAGGATCATGCCCTGGGCCAAAGGCAGGTGCTAAACTGCTGAGCCACCCAGGGATCATACTTTTTTATTTGATGATTATTATTGTAAAGTAATCTCTACACCCAGCGTGGGGCTAGAGCTCATGACCCCAAGATCAAGAGCCACATGCTCCACCAAACAAGCTGGCCAGGCCCCCAAACATAGTTTAAATTTTTGTAAACGGATACTTTAACACCCACAAAAGGGGAACAAGGCTCCTCAGATTACCTTGGCCCATCCAGAAGCATGTTGAAACTTTAATAGCTCCAGGCCACATGCTCTGCTAGTCGCACGTGGGAGCCTGTTGAGCCGAGCCCAGCCAATCCGAAGCCTGCTTGCCCTGCCTGACCCGATGCTTCCCAGATCCCGCATGCTCTGCTCCTCTGGCCCACAGCTCTGCTCTTATTATGGTGTCCTCAGCACCAGCCCCAGTGGCTCTCCGGAGTGACCCGAGGGGCACGTTGCATCCTCGGCAACTGTGAGTACCAAGTGACCTTTAAACCTCCCGGCTCTCTGTCCCCTGACTGCATCTTTGATTTCAGGTTTCGGTCCCTGTGGCCAGGCTGCTTTGCAAATGCAGTTTCCAACACCTGGCCGTGACAGATGAGATCGTCGTCCCCTCCTCGCACCTACCCACGATGGACGGCATGAGGCATTGATTTTCGGCCACTCAGGTGGCTTTAGGCTGACCTCTCTCAGGACTCGGATTAGCTTTGAATGCTAGTGAATCCCAACGTCCTGTATGTGTGGACATTAGGCTTAGTCTTCTGTGCAATGAAGGCCTCCTCCTCTAATACCAATGTTTGGAAACTATTTGTCTTTTTCTGGTCAATATCTCAGAGCTCTCTTAGGTTATAAATACCAGCTCCCTTTCATCTAGTTGATAAATGTCTTCCAGCTTATTCATTTGCTTGTTAATTCTGACAAAAGTGAATTTTGTCATGCCGAGTTTTCCTGTTTGTGTGTTCAAATACGTTTATTCCTTCTTTCATAGCATCTGATTTCCCGGTCTAACAAGATCTTCTCACCCACAAGATTGTGCCTTAGAGTTTCTTGTAAGTATTTTTCTTCTCTCCTTTTATACTTTATCTAGAATTACTTACATATATGGTGAAAGAGGGGAAATCCAACCCTACTGTCTTTGAAGTGGACAGGCATTTATTCTAGTACCATATGTTAAATAATTCATTACTCTTCTCTGGATTTATACCCACCCAGTTAATTCATACCTTAAATTCTCACATAAATAAAAGCTAATTTGGAATTTTCTGTTCTGTTCCATGAGAATTTTGTGTAACTTTATACCAATATGATTTTACTTTATTTTTGCTTATTTAAAATCAATTAATCTATACTGTATTATTAGTTTCAGAGGTGAAATTCAGTGATTCATAGATACATATAACACCTGGTATTCATTCCATCATATGCCCTCCTTCATGCCCATCATCCAGTTACCCCATCTCCCCACCTGCCTCCACTCCAGCGACCCTCAGTTTGTTCCCTATAATTAAGAATCTCTTACGGTTTGTCTCCCTCTCTGATGCCATCTTATTTTATTTTTCTTTCCCTTCCTCTACATTTATCTGTTTTGTTTCTTAAATTCCACATATGAGTGAAATCATATGGTATTTGTCTTTCTCTGGCTTACTTCACTTAGCATTATACCCTCTAGTTCCATCTATGTCATTGCAAATGGCAAGATTTCATCCTTTTTTTTTTTGTTTTTTTTCTTTTTTTTTTTTTAAGATTTATTTATTCATTCATTCAGAGAGAGTGAGAGAGAGGCAGAGACACAGGCAGAGGGAGAAGCAGGCCCCATGCAGGAAGCCTGATGTGGGACTTGATCCCAGGTCTCCAGGATCACACCCCAGGCTGCAGGCAGCACCGAACCGCTGTGTCACCGGGGCTGCCCTTCATCCTTTTTTGATGGCTGAGTACCAATACAATTATTTAGATAATCTTGGCTTTGTAATAAGTTCTGAGGTACAGTCAAGAAAGTGTCTGTCACTGATACTTTCCATGAATTTTCTTTCCATGAATTTTCTCTCTGGTATTAATTTTTTTCATATATACCAGAAAAAATTGTATACAATCTTAAAAATTGGACTTTTAGGGGAATTTGAATTAAAATCATGTGGGTATATATATTATTTTATGGGAATTTAAATTTTAATAAACTGTCCAAAATTTTGTACATTTTCACTTGTTCAGATATTATTTATGCCTTCAATGATATTTTATAGTTTTGTTCCCCTGTAGAAGCTCCATCACTCTTGTTAAATTTATTCCTAAATATTTTGAAGTTGTTATGATTGAAATGCAGGGAATACTTTGCTCATTTCCATTTTGTGGTGCTTTGGTGCAAGTTTTGTGTATTTGCCTTGTACCCAATTACAGAAGTCTCTAGAATATTCTAGTATATTCTTTTCTTTTGTATTATATTTGTACCCTGTAACACAATTATACTATGGTTAGTGAATTCTAAAGTATGTCTATTTCCACAGTATAACACCTTTTTTTATTATCAGATTTTAGTTAAATGATTTTAGTATTTTGTAGTCCAGAAAATCGCTGTTGTTTTTGGTAAATTCATACTATTTCTTTTAACATGATTTAATTTGTACAAACATTTCTAGTTTGTTGATATAATTGATATGTGACCTTGTGGAAGTTTAAGGTGGACAATGTGATGATTCAGTACACGTATATGTTGGAAAACGATTGTTACAGTAAAGTTAGTTAATACATCTACTACCTCACACATTTACTTTTGGGGGAGGAGTGGTGAGAGCATTTAAGATTTACTATCTTGGCAATTTTCAGGTGTATACTACAGTGCGATTAGCTTGAGTCACCATGCTGTTTAGATCCCCAGAACTTTTTCATTCTACAAGAGAAACTTTGTACCTTTGACCACCTTTACCCATTCCCCCCTACATAGCCCTGGCCAGGCAACCACCATTCTACTCTCTGTTTCTGTAAGTTCAGCATTTTTATTGTAGATTGTGTAGATTTTTAAGATTCTACACATTCTATTGGAAATGAAACCGAGGACATTTTAAACATTTATGTATCATTAGAAAATAATAATGCCAAAAGTACATTTTATGAAAAGTAAAAATATTTTCCAAAAAAAAAAAATCCATTAGGGATAAGAGTGAAATCATTTGGTATTTTTGAAAACAGAATGAGTAGCCTAACAGAAGGCAGCTAGAATATCAAATCTGCTTCTGCGTCCAGTCTGGTACAATACCCCACACCCTACAAACCTCTGGAAAACCTCCACTGCATACATGTGAGATCATGAGGACCAAAAAGGAAAATGGTACCCTGGTATCATGATGATAGTCTTTTTCATATGCCCCAAAAAGGGATTTTAGGGTCCTCCATGGGTCCTGTGACTACACTCTGAGAACTACTGCTTTGAAATTCAGATGAAACCAGCTTCCTATAGTCCTTGGCCACCAGAGCTCTTCAACGTTTGAAATTAGCAGGCATGTTATAGTGAATATAAGTAATAATAAGAAAAAGAAAGAAAAGTGGTGGAAAAAGGCTACACAGTACTTGATATAAATTACCATGAGGATAAAAAAGTTTGTACTAGTGGCACGGGGAAGGATTCATGAGGGAGCCTGGTTCTGACGCTGTAGGTGATTGAGGTTGAACCAACTAACCCTGGTGTGATGTTTTGCCTTAAGAATCTGGGTTAAGAATGTGAGTGTAAGTTAAGATAATTGTAATCTTGGATTTTGCATAGATTATGAAAGGGACCCATTGGGAAAATCCCAATCCTAGTGTTCTTGAAACCCTTAACCTAGAGCCAATTGTTTTAGCCATGGGGAACATATATAATTGGTTTATCTTGAGTTAGTTGCTCAACTCATAACCACTAATTGTGTCTAAAGATGCAGGCTCTGTAAGTTGGTTGGCATAACTGGAGCTCCTATGGCAGGACAGGTCACGTTTCTCTTACAGAATCCATACGTACTAGGAATTATCTTGCTCTCTGAGCACATTTCTTATAGAAAAACTGCAAGATTGGGAGCACCAGTTGCTCAAAGATAGGGAACCAGAATGCATGAAGGAAAGGTACAGTGATATTACAGAAGGTTTTGACAAATGCCACAAAGATGCCAAGTGTTAGGTTAGGTTTTTCCTTGCTGGAGAATCACGTCTGCCAGTTGATTAGAGTAGGTCTAAAGCACCTCTATGACTGGAGGGGAATGGTATCTCCAATTAATTGTCCTTAGTTTCCTGCTAGGTAGATTAAGCTTACTCTATCAATCAAAACATGGAAACCGATTTTTACTGAACAACTAAAAATTGGTTAAATTTTGGAAAAATCATCTCCTAAGCAGTTTTTTCCCCCAAGATTTTATTTATTTATTCATGAGAGACACAGTGAGAGAGGCAGAGACACAGGCAGAGGGAGAAGCAGGTTCCTCGCAGGGAGCCCGATGTGGGGCTCGATCCTGGATTCCAGGATCACAGCCTGAGCTGAAGGCAGATGCTCAACTCCTGAGCCATGCAGGTGTCCCTCCTAAGCAGTTTGTATTGAAATTACAATTTTAACATCACCGATGAAAGAAACTTCAGAAAAACATACAAAAGCAATGATTGTAAAGTATATTACTAGACGAACACTGAAATTTCCTTCGAAAAAGTTTGGAACTCCGGAGTCTATTTGAAAGCTTGCCACATCCAGGGAAAAGCTTGGCTGGTACATTGAGCTAATATTGAATGGTTAGAGCCCTCAGGGCGGTAGTTTCAATGCATCCCCTGCCCTCCACCCCCAGTCTGCAGCAGGCTGCCGTAAGGATAGAAACCAGAGGTTCTGACACAGTTTGCTGGATCCATGGTGGGCAGTAAGGAACCTGTCCTCTGCGTATCAGTGTTCTGTGTTTTGAAGGTGGGTTATTGCTTCTGCTTGCTGCCTGCAAATACAAAGGCTGTTGCCATTGTTTTATGCCCCACAGGCTAAAGCGGATTCCAGCAGATTTAAGGGAGCCATCTCTGCTTTGGGGGGTATTCGAAAACACTGCTGTCTAGGGTCTGAGTTTGTGGGAGGAGCTAGCGTCATTCAGTTCACTGTGCACTTAGCCACACGGAATGGAGGCCGAGGCAATGATATCATGGAGCAGTCCAGCTCAACACCCAGCAAAGCCATACATTGAAAACCCACAGCTGACATCACGCTCGATGCTGGAAGGCTCAACGCATTCCTCCTAAGACCAGGAGCAAGACAGGATGCCCTTTCCCACCACTGCTACTTGACATTTTCTTGGACACTCTACCCAGAGCTGTGAGATAAGCAACAGAGACAAAGGACATCCAGATTGGGAAGGATGAGGTAAAACTATTCTTGATCACAGATGATGTGACCTTACAGTATAGCCAAGCCCCAAGAGTTCATAAGGAAACTCGTAGAGCTGATAAACAAACTCAGCCAAGTCGCAAGTTGCAAGACGAACACACCAAGATTAGTTGTGTTTCTGTACATCGGTAGTGAACTCTCCAAAAGGAAATGTCTTGACAGGTACAGTGTTTTTGTTGGGGACGACAAAAATGTTTTGCCTATAGTTAGTGGTGATGGTTGTACAAGATTGTGAATCTGTTTAATGCCACTGGACTGTGTACTGACACATGGTCCACATGATAAACATCGTTAGGCAGATTTTACCACAGTTAAAACATAATCTATAGAAAGATCATTGCAGATATTATAATAATGTCTAGTAATTATACGGAGCAGAGATCCACAACGTGAAACAGCTCACTGCCTGTTCACGTATGGTCACAAGCTACAAATGGCATAGACAGTTTTTTTAATGGCTGAAAAATCCAAAAAGTGAATAATACTTCAGGACACTTGAAAATTATGTGAATTCCAACTTTCACTATTCAGAAATAAAATATTTTGGAACAAAAGATTTGCCCAAATTGCAGGATTTGGATGATTTATTTATCCTTTGGGGCCCTAGTATAATTGTCTCTCCCCAGGTGGTACAAATCTAAACCACTGATCACCAAAATGACCTCTTTTTTTTATGGTAAAACTTTACTTTCTACACACTTTAAAAAAATGTGCCAGTGGCTTTTGCCTTCTTTATAGGATTCGGTATTTTTGCAATCTGGTATCTCGTGAATTGACATGTCTTCAGAGGCTCCATTCATCAGTGTTATGGGACCCATAGGATTTAATCATCTCTCTTCCGTGCTCTTAAGCACTTCCCATGTTTGAGTAATGAGTGAGCACTGGAGCACTGACCTGTCACTTGTGTGGCCACTGGTGGATTCCCTGTTCCCATCCTTGGCACATTTCCTGCTCATGCACCTGCCACCATCCTTCCCATTCAGCACTCTTTCAAGGCTCCTGGGCTTATATCAATGTCCTGCTTGCCAAAATAGAGAAATGTCAGAGCTCCACTTTATAACCTGCCATTGATATAAAGGAAGAAAAAATAATCATGTACATTCACCTTCCCTCACTTATTAAAATTGGTGACAAATTCAACATGTTTTATTTTTGCTCATCTTGCTTTTGTATTTCAACTGCCCTTTCCTAACCTTTATATTAATTTTTTGCTTTTCACTGTAACTATGAACTCATAATTAATTTTCACAGAATCGACATCTTCCAAATAATGATGTTAACATTATTTTCAAAATGTCACAAGTGGTCTGGTGAGATTCCTTCTGTGGACGCCTTGTTTTATCAGCATTGTTGTTGGCATTGTAAGCTTCGATTTTTGGCAACAACACAGTATTTAACTCTATCCTGAATTTCCCTGATGCACAATACAAATAGCTACTTTCTAAGAAGGTAGATTTCTTTTTGGAGGAAAGGGCTAGAGAGTAAACTCTGGTCAATGGTATCGCATATGAAAATTGGTGGTAGGTGGAGATGCTACTTGAATCCTATTTGCTTCCCTTAGGCAGGACAGAGCTGGAGACAGTATTTTAAGCATGATTTTAGATGTGTGAACTCATACAATTTTTTCCAATTTAATATATCATGTTTCTTACAGTGTGAGGCATTGTCACCCACTCATATCTTCTCCTATATTGTGTTTCTTTATTTAAAAAGTTGATTAAAGGAAATTACAGTAAAATGGAGAAATCAGCAGGCAAATAGAAACAGGTTTAAAGACCGTTGAGAATCAATGCTGGCAATTGCAGATGTTGAATAATGATGGTAGTCTGTATCAAAGTCCAGAAAATACCACCCAGTGTTTCATAATTAAACTATTCATTGGATGACCTATGCAACCAAGGGAAAGGCGCCAGTAGCTGAGCTGGCTTTGTCTTAGAAGAATTTCTAAACTCAGCATGGCAGAGACGGAGAAGTTCTAGATGGTGGGGGCAAGACAAGAAGTCTAAGGGAAACGACAGGAGAGGTCTGAACAGAGGAGGCCGGGGGAGCTGGTTGAGAAGGCATTTTGGGGACTCTAAATTTGTGCAGGCTGAGCACCTGCTGGGCAGTTCATTGTGACCAATTATGCAATAAAAACTACAAACCCAGGGCATTTTAACCTGTTTCTTCAAAAATCATACATTTTCTTTCAGGAATCTTAAAAATTGGCTACTCCAGAACAGAGACCAAAAATTGCAATAAAATAATACATATCACAGTAGTTGTCAACATTCTGGAGTTTCATACCCCATGTAAGGCTTGTAAGATGTAGCGATATCTTACTTTATTCACCATCTTTGTAGTGGATATTTTAATGTAATACAATTTAAACAGACTAAATGAAAATGGCATTTCATTTTAATGCATATTTTCCCCACAGAAGCATAATTTTTATTGAGGTATAATGTATACCGTTACGTGTCATAGATGTGCAGTGTGACATTTTGATGTTTGTATAGATTGTGGAATGATGGCCACGGTACGTCTAGGTAGCGTGTATTTCCTGCACATATCCTATGTGTACGTGAGATGGAATAGACTTACTAGAGGTTTAGTGCCTTTTTGAGAGGAGAGGGAAAGGAGATGTTTCAGTGCATCTGAATTAGGCATGAGAGGAAAGGGAAAGACTCTGTAACAGAGTTGGAATCCAGAAATTAATCTAACAGCTTTAGCTAGCCTCTTTTAATGAGATCTGCTCTAATTATTATAGATAATATATTCTAGAAAAGGAATGTGACAGCCCAATAGTCTGTTTAGAAATTTTTCAATGAGGTATCACAATACCATCACATGGTCAATGAGCTAGAGATTGGCATGCTCTGTTGACCAGAGTGTAAACACTGATGGGGCACAGCCTTTTGAGAAATTGGCTTGGAAAAATCAGATAAGAGCTTCAAAATATATATATTTAGTAATTTTCCATAGCATCATAAAATCGAACAAACATCATTTATAATCTCATTTTTTCAAAACTACTGCTTAGGTGGTCTGTGTACTTTCTATTGCTACCCATCATGAAGCAGATAATGTCTGGATTTCAATTGCTCTTTTATCAATTCAAACTCAGAAATATAAGTAAGCTCAGGGTTAGAGCTTCATTAAATAGTTTAAGAACAAAATTAATCAAAGATTAATCATTCTTAGACTGTGTTAGAATAATACAAATGTATCAGGGTTGTCAAATTTAACTCAAAATGGATTGAAGATTTAAATGTAAGACCTAGAACTTTAAGACACTGGAGGAAAACACAGGAGAAAATCTTAGTGATGTTGATCATGATTTCTTGAATAAGACATCAGAAGTGCAGCAACAAAACAGAAATAAACAAGTGGGACTACATCAAATCAAAAAGCTTGTGTGCAGTAAAGGAAACCGTCAACAGAGAGAAAAGGCATTCTCTGGAATGGGAGAAAACATTTGCAAATCATGTATTTGATAAGAGGTTCATTCCAAAATATGATGAGGAATTCCTACAACTTGTTAATAAAGAAACCAATAACCAAAAGACTTGAGTAGACATGTCTCCTAGGAAGACATACAAATGGCCAAGAGGTACGTGAAACGATGATCAACATCACTCGTCCTCAGGGACATGCAGATCAAATCCACGGTATCACTTCCTACCTATTAGGATGGCTATTTACAAAAGATGATGGGTAACAAGTGTTGGAGAAGAAGTGGAGAAATCGGAATTCTCACGAATTGGAATGTCAATGGTACAACCATTTTGGAAAACCCTTGGCAGTTTCTCAGAACGTTAACCATGGGTTTGGTCTATGACTCAGTAATTCCAGGCTTACGTATAGATCCAAGAGAATTGAAAATGCACGTCCACGCAAAACCACGTGCAGAAGTGTTTACAGAAGCATTGTTCCTTGTAAGCAAAAAGTAGAAAAAGCCAAGTGTTTGTCAACTGACGATTGCATAAACACGTGGTACATCTGTACAGAGGATGTTAGTTGGCCATAAAAAGGACTGAAGTACTATTACACACTACAATGTGGATTTACCTTGAAAACATGCTAAGGGAAAGGAAGGGGGTCACAAAATGCCACATAGTGTGTGAATGCATTCAAATAAAATTTCCAGAATAGGCAAATCTGTGGAGACAAAAAGTGGTCGCCAGAGGCCGATGGGAGAAAGGAATGGGGAGATGTTTCTATGAGTTTGGGGTATTGGGGAGGGGTAAGAAAGTACTCTAAAATTGTATACTTGTAACAACGCCGTGAATATACTAAAAACTGTTGACTTGGGTAATTTGAAGGGGGTGATTTTATGGCATGTGACTTACTATGCTATTTTCTCCCCTCTGCAGATGTATTATAATTAGAAGCCAGAAGAGTGCAAAGAGATGAATCTAATGAAACTTAGATCTGTAAAGCTGAACGATGGACTCAGTATGCCTCCACTGGGATTTGGCACCTCTGCTCCTAGCAAGGTAGTCATAATGACGCTGGGGATGGAGGGTGGCAGACACAGGTCCTTATAAGAACCAGAGTTAGGCAAATGCAGGTGGGCCTCATTTTCTTCATTTGTAAGCTTCTCTCCAGGTTAGGTTATTTTGTGCAGTTAGTGAGTTGGTGCTCTTCAAATTTTCAGAGGAATAAAAACACCTGTTAAAAGTCCAGATTTGGGGGCTATACCCACAAAGGTTCTCAATGAGTAGATCTGCGATAGAGCTAAAAAAATCTGCATTTCTCATGAGCTGCCCTTGTGACTCTGATGCTGTTTGTCGACGGGTCACCCTCGGAATGGCACTCTTATCAAGGGACATGGACGTGTATCATCTGTCAGCAGTTCTCACCTGCTCTCCAGTTGTAGCCACGCACAGTCCACTAGAATCAATGAAATCCAGGAGTCTTGATTACCACACGACGGAGACTTCGTGGCGAGTTTGCTTGTGATGTCCTTTTCTGTCAGGTCCAGTGTCCAAGAGATCTCTGTCCACCAGTACTCATAGAATATCTAGAGAAATCTTGGCCACTGAAGGGTCTGGAGAGGACAAGATTAATATTAGAGGGAACGTTGGTGGTCTGGAGTGGAAATATCCTCTTAGAAGCCAGGTTGGTAGTACTGTGCCATGGGGAGAGCCAAGTGGCACTTGGAAATTCTCTCTCTGGAACGCTGAACTCCATGCATGTTTCTCGTTTGAACATTGCAAACTACAAGAGCACACCTTCAGTGGTTCTTGGCGGAGGAGCTTATAACTGTTTAAAGAAAGTTGTAGGATTAGTTCCTCAGCACAGGAGCCACATGGGGTATAATGCTGAGGACTGCAGCAAGGATGCTGGTGCAGAGTATGGCTTTCACTTGGACTTGGCTCTTAAATCTGTGGATGATCAGTTAATCTCCTTGGTGCTAGTTAACTCATCAGGAGTTATAAATTTAAAAGTAACCCAGGGGACATTTTAAGTGAGGGAGGGAGAGGTCATGGAGAGGGAAATTCATGGATAATTTTAAAAGTCCAGCCTGGTAGGCCAGCAGAATGGCAGGCAGCTAAGAGAAATAACCAAGTTGTTTATTGCTTATAGCTATTTTTCTGTAAAAGAGGAGTTTATTTTCTTTTTTTGTCTTTGTCCCTCCTCAAATGTTTGAAGTATTTCTCCAAGTTTAGAAAAGTGAATCATTAATTTATTCTGTATAAAGTTACACCATCATTGCACTGAGGTAATTTTGAGCCTTCGGCTTCTGGATTGCAACCAGTTTAATCATCTCTTACAGAGTGAATTCACTTGGGACTGTAAATCAATAGATTGTGTAAATCCACAGATCATGTAAATCCAGAAGCAGAAGGTTAAAGCCAGTGGCCAGGTGGGTCAGCTCATGAGCTCACGAGATCCAATGGTGAGCACCTTTTCATAATATTCCTAGCTCGAAGTTAGCAGGGGTGGGAGTATTTAACCATAGAAACAGGCCAATACCATAAATCAAGGCTTCTTTTCTTCTTCAGAGAGTCGGTTGTCAAACATTTACCACTAAGGTTATGAGTTGACATTTAGCTCTGACATCTCTAGCTCTCAGCCCTTGGGTAAATGAGGTTCTGCTGAATCGCTCTACATGTGGAACTGGCCATTCCTGTCAAGTAGGTCCTTATCTTCTTATGGTCTTCTAGGTTCCTAAGACTGAAGTGGAAGAGGCCGTCAAGAGAGCAATCGATGTAGGCTACCGCCATTTTGACTCAGCCTATATGTATCTCAATGAAGAAGAGATTGGGAGGGCCATCCAGAGGAAGATTGCTGATGGCACTGTGAAGAGAGAGGACATATTCTACACTTCGAAGGTTCTGTGTACAGTCCCCTCTCTACTGTGACTAATTGACATGTTAGGTCTCTTTCCTATGACGTAGGAAAAAAATACCACAGAACTGCTGTGAGGATGAAAGCAATGTTTGTAAAAATACATATATTTTTTTAAATTTTTAAAAAAGATCTTTTAAAGGGTGTGTGTGCGCACTCAGGCGTACGTGCCAGTGGCGGGGGGCAGAGGGAGAGGGCGAATCTCAAGGAGACTCCCCTCTGAACATGGAGGCTACACAAGGCTCTATCTCTGGACCCTGAGTCAAAATCAAGAGTTAGACGCTTAGCCAAGTGAGCCACCCAGGTGCCCCTATATATATATATTTTTTAACTCTTGAGCCATTTTCTCCTACTATTATTCATATCCGTAGATATCATATCTGAAACAAATAAAAGAATGTATGTATTAAAGTCAGACTGGAAAGGGAATCCAAGAGGCATTTTTCCAGTAGTGTGCATTGAGCTAAGTACTGCTAGAACCGGATATTTAAATATGAGGTAAAGTACCCAAGAAGAAACACTTGAAGTCCACTCAAGTGAATCCTAGGCAAGTCTGTGAACAGATATCTCTTCCTTCTCAATCCAGAGGATGAGGCTCTATGACTCTGTTACACACAGTATCATCATCTTATTCTCATCTGTTTATATCCTTTCCAGAGGGTCCTCTGGTTTCCTTATTTTTAGCAATTTTGATTGATTTTCCCTAAATTGTTACTTCCTAAAATAAGCTAAAGTACCCCCCCCCTCAAATTCCTATAGGGCCTAATTTTCTTTGGAACCCTGAACCATTTAATACAGTCAAGATGCAATTTCCTGATTCACAACTACTTGAAGTTCTTGCTTAAAATGCAATTTTCTGGTTCAATCTCCAGATACTGTGATTTATTATATTTGAGGTAGAACCCAGGAGTGTGTTCTTTACAGGCAAACCAAATAATTCCTTTACATTCTAACATTTGAAACCCTCCGTGCAAGGCCATACTATTTTTTTTCTTCCTTGTGGTCTTAATTCAGAATGAAACAGAAGCTATGAGGAACACAACTTAGGAGCTTGGCAGAGTGATTTGTCACTTCCCAATGACAGCAAGTGGGTTTGTGGTTTTTATTATTTATTTGCCATTTTATTCATTTCTCCTAAAGATTTTTTTTAAGCTGAATCAGATAGTTTTATTTGGTTCTGCTTAGGCTAGAGCTAGGCAGCAAGTCCCTAAGGACTCAACTAGGCCGTATTAAAATACAGCAATTTTTTAAAAAAATTGAAGAAGAATTAAAAGATAGCACTTCTGTTATGGAATCAGAGTGGACATATAATGTTCTATTAGTTCCAGGTGTACAAGAGAGTGGTTTGACAGGTCTATATATTTCGGAAAGCTCGCCACGATAAGCGTAGCCGCCATCTGTCACCATACAATGTTGTTGCACCACTTTTGACTATATTTATTCTCCTTTCTTCATGACTTACTTACTGTATAATTGGAAGTTCATACTTCTTGAACCCCTACACCTGTTTCACCCATTCCCTCCCTCCCCTCCCTTTTGGCAACTACCAGTTTCTCCTCTGCCTTTATGAGTCTGTTTCTGTTTTCTGTTTGTTTATTCAACCATTTGTTTTGTTTTTCAGATTTCACATATAAGTGAGAGCATATGCCATTTTTCCTTCTCTGTATGAGTTATTTCACTTAACATGATATCCTCTAGGTCCATCTATATTGACACAAATGGCAAGATTTCATTCTTTTTAATGGCTAAGTAATATTCCGTTTTACATATGTATTACATCTTCTTCATCCATTCACTTATCAGTGGACATTTGGATTGCTTCCATATCTTAGTTATTGTAAATAATGCTGCAATAAACATAAGCATGCATGTATCTTTTTAAATTAGTGTTTTCATTTTCTTTTGGTAAATACCCTAAAGTAGAATTATAGTAGTGGATCATATGGTTTTTCTAGTTTTAAATTTTTTGAAGAAGCTCCCTCCATACTCTTCTCCGGAGTGGCTGCACCAGTTTGCATTCCTACTAACAGTGCACAAGGTCCCTCTTTCTCTAAATTCTCACCAACACCTGTTGTTTCTTGTGTTGTTGGTGTTATCCATTCTGACAGGTATGAGGTGGTATCTCATTATGGTTTTTATTTGCATTTCCATGATGAGTGATGATATTTAGCATCTTTTCATGTGTCTGTTGGCCATCTGTATGTGCTCCTTGGAAAAGTGTACATTCAGGTCTTCTCCCAGACCTGATTAGTCTCCTTAGTCAGATTATTTGTTCTTCTGGTGTTGAGTTGTGTAAGTTCCTTATATTTTTTTATATTAACCACTTATCAGATATATCATTTGAAATATTTTCTCCCATTCAGTAGGTTGCTTTTTTGTTTTGTTGATTGTTTCCTTTGCACTACAGAAGCTTTTTAGTTTGGCGTAGTCCCAGTAGTTTATTTTTGCTTTTGTTTCCATTGCCTCAGGAGACATATCCTTAAGTATGTTGCTAAGGCCAACATCCAAGAGATTGCTGCCTGTGTCTTCTTTTAGGATTTTTATTGTTTCCTGTCTCACATTTAGGACTTGAACTGTTTTGAGATTTTTGTGTGTGTATGGTGTAAGAAAGTGGTCCAGTTTCATCCTTCTGAATGTGGCTATATAGTTTTCCCAACATCATTTGTTGAAGACACTATCTTTTTCCCATTGGATATTCTTTCCTGCTTTGTTGAAGATTAATTGACCATATAGCTGTGGGTTCATTTCTGAGCTTTCTATTCTATTCCATTGATCTGTGTCTCCATTTGTGCCAGTACCTTATTGTTTTGATTACAGTAGGTTTATTTTATATCTTGAAGTCTAGGATTATGATAGTTCTGGTTTTGTTTTCCTTTCTCAAGATTCCTTTGCCTGTTCAGGGTCTTTTGTGGTTCCATAGACATTTTAGGATTGTTTGTTTTAGTTCTCTAAAAAATGCTATTGGTATTTTAATAAGGATTGCATTGAATCTGTAGATTGCTTTGGATAGTATGGACATTTTAACAATATTAATTCTCCCAATCCATTAACATGGTATATCTTTCCCATTGTGTGATTTTTAATTTCTCTCATCAATGTCTTATAATTTTCTGAATCCGGGTCTTTTATCTCCTTGGTTAAATTTATTCCCAGGTGTTTTATTCCTTTTGGTGCAATTTTAAATGGGATTTCTTTCTTTCTTTCTTTCTTTCTTTCTTTCTTTCTTTCTTTCTTTCTTTCTTTCTTTTTCTTTTTAAAGACTTTATTTATTTGATGCATAGAGAAAGAGAGAGAGAGAAATCACAAGCAGGCAGAGTGGCAGGCAGAGAGAAAGGGAGAAGCAAGCTCCCCGCTGAGCTGGGAGCCTGGCAAGCGGCTCCATTACAGGACTCTGAGATCATAACCTGAGCCAAAGGCAGACGATTAACTGCCTGCACCACCCAGGTGCCCCTGGGATTGGTTTCTTAATTTTTTTCCCTGTTACTTCCTCCTGCCATGTTAGTGAATTCTAAATTTATTAGTTCTAATAGTTTTTTGGTGGAGTCTTTATATAGTACCACATCTGCATTGTGAATAGTGACAGTTTTATACTTTATTAATTTCTCCTAAATATTCTTTAAAAAAATAATCTAATACTACTTCTCTTTCAACCACTGCAGGTGTGGGTAACCTTCCTCCGTCCAGAATTGGTTCAAACCAATCTAGAAATGTCACTGAAGAAGCTTGGGTTTAGCTATGTGGATCTTTATCTCATTCATTTCCCAGTACCTTTGAAGGTTAGCAAAAGTTATTTTACTTTGATGACCAACATACCAATTAGTAGCTGAATACAACAGAGGATATAGTTTATAAAAAATGAGGAGAAACATACATAGTATTTTAAGATTCCCTTTTTTCTGCTGTAATATTCCTTTCTCAGCCCCAGAGTGACAAGAGTTCACTGTCATCCATGTCTTTGATTTTGTGAATACACTGTCTGTATTTTCAAGACCTCTGCTCCTGAATCTCAGCCTTTGACCCCTCGTTTTTGGAGAATGTTCTGAGGTAGAGAACAGTTGAGGCACAGGAGATTTAATGAGGATGGAACACAGGCTTTGAGATGCTGACAAGTCATGTTCTTGAATGCCCATCTCTAGGTGGAAGCAGGAATTGAAGCAGCTTATCCCACAAGTATCTGGGGCCAAGGGGCCTATGGAGCCCTGGCACCACCCTAGCCTCTCTCTAGGATGGGTATTGGGTGTTTCAAGCTGCCCTTGACACAAACAATATTTATTGAACCTTTATCAGTTAAAAACATACTTTCTAGGAAATGCATTTCCTCCATGTACTTTCTCTCCCTTTAGCCTAAAGTTTCCATTCCTTTCAAAATGAGAATACATTGTCGCATTAGCCTGAAGGTCTGTAGGCTCTTGATGGCTTGGCTGAGGCCAAACACAACTTTGTACAACCTCTCATTCTTTTCTGTGTCCCAGCCTGGGGAGGAATTGTTCCCAAAGGACAAAGATGGAAAAATCATTTTTGACAGAGTGGATCTCTGTGCCACATGGGAGGTGAGTAGAGCTCCAAAGATGCGATCCATGTCTCTGCATGTTGGGTGAGAGAGGATGGACAAGGAATTCAAGATGTGTGCATCTCGTCCAGTTCTGCTCCCATGTAGACTTGGGCGAGTCCTTCCCTGAGTGTCCTTCTGCCATGGTTTCACACCTCTCCCATTTAATAATTTACCAAGTACTTGTTGAGTGCCTATGATGTATTGAATACTAAGTATTTTTAAGTTCTCAGGCTACGTCAATGAACAAACCAAGGTCTCTGGGCACATGGAATGGAAGTGCTGTGGCATGGGTTGGGGGTGTGTGGAATGGGAAAGTAAAACTCACCAAGGAAACTGAGAATGCCAGGGTAGGTATGGGATGCAGATGGGCAGGGTAGGCTTTCCTGAGAAGGTAACAAATTGGGCAAATATTTGTAAGTGCGGAACTGAACACGTGGGTATCTAGAAGGAGAGTGATACAGGCATAAAGGAAGCCAAGGCCCAGTTGTTGTTGTTAAGATTTTATTCATTTACTTGAGAAAGACTGAGAGTGGGGAGGAGCAGAGAGGGAGAGGGAGAAGCAGATCCCCCGCTGAGCAGTGAGCCCAACATGGGACTTGATCCCAGGACTCTGGGATCATGCCCTGATCTGAAGGCAGACACTTAACCCACTAAGCCACCCAGATGCCCTCAAGGCCCAGTTCCTAAGGTGGGAGAGAGCCTATTATGTTCAAGAACAGCAAGGGTGCGTGTGTGACTGGAATAGTTAATCTGATGACCCTAATAGGACATGAGGTCACAGAGAAAAGAGGGAGCCAGTGGGCTGGGGACCAGAATGGCCTCCTTCTTGGTTCCCAAGCTGCAGACCTCCACTCCTGGTCTCCTGGGGCTTGTTTTGCCATCACTCAAGTTTTTCTAGGTGTGCAGCTAAAAATCGCACTGAGCCCTTTAGCTCTGTTCTAAACCCTGTGCATTCTATCTTCTTACTCATTTTTAAGAATTATTTTATTTTCCATTCTCCTACTTGGTTAATTCCTATCTCCTTTATTGACATGAGTGCCTTTAAAGGCTCTCTCTCTCAAAAAAAAAATAAATAAATAAATAAATAAATAAATAAAAATAAAAAAAATAAAGGCTCTCTCTCTCATGCTCTGTCTCATCTTCTCTCCCATCCTCCACCCCTACTCTTAGCACGCTACCACTTATCATGCTTCCCTAGCTGGCTCCACAGATTACTGACCACCCCTTCCCTCCGTAGGCCATGGAGAAGTGTAAAGATTCAGGGCTTGCCAAGTCTATTGGTGTGTCCAACTTTAACCGCAGGCAGCTGGAGAGGATCCTGAGCAAGCCAAGGCTTAAGTACAAGCCTGTCTGCAACCAGGTGAGCCACATCAATCAACCCACCGCACCCCTATCTCCTCTCCCTCCTTGGCTTACTCTTCCCTCATTTCAACTAGGTCACGGGTGGCATCTCCCCATCCTGTAGAGAGCAGAGTGTACTGCAAGTTGTTGAAAACAGTCCCCAAGGCCATGTCACTTTATAACAAAACATCTAAGTGTCAGGTTGGAGTATAATCTACTAGGTGTTATGGTGGTTGGTCTTAGAAATTTAAAGCTAGCTAATTACTGAGCTTTCTCATCTCTGGTCAATAAAGTTGGAACACTTCTATATAAAAGAAAACGGGTAATTCTTTCGAGTTCTGTGTTAGGAGATATCTGCTGAGACTCAATGGTATAAAATCAGCCACCCACAATGTGAGTAGGTTAGTGCCATTGAACTGTATGCTTAGAAATGGCTAAAATGGTAGATCTACTTTTTAAAAAATGGTAAATTTAAAAAAAAAATAAAAATAAAAAAATAAAAAATGGTAAATTTATGTTATGTGTATTTTACCACAATAAAAACATTTAAAGGTTAAAAAAAAATCAGAAGTCCACTTGTTATAATAAACCTGCTTTAATGAGCCACACATAAAACTTGCTTATCTTAGAATAATGTAAGAAATCATGAGTACAGAAGTGAGTGGCCACCCTTCTGCACTCCGGAGAGCTCACACTCGCCTTGGGCTTATCTCCTTTAAACTTCGTACCTGCAGGCTTGTTAGAGAGGGATTGGCAATCCGTGTATTAGATATCAGTGAGTCTTATTTTTTTTCTTATTTTTAGATGAAAAGTACAAATAGATGTTCTAAAGGTGGTATTGTGGGTCCCTTGGGAGATTTACCTTCACTTTGAGCATCACCAGTTTATAGAAAATAAAGAAACTGGTTTTGATTGGGGTAGTGATGACGAATTAAGGAAGAAGCTGAACGTGGCCCTGAGCTCTACCGGGCAAATGGAATGCGGCCAAGTTGAGGTCGTTGGTTAGTGGCAAGTCTACATGAGCCCAAAGAGCTGGAACAGAGTCTAGTTCGTTGTGACCTGTGAGGTTGAGGTCATTGGTTAATGGGAAGTCTACATGGGCTCAAAGAGCTGGAACAGAGTTCAGTTCGTTGTGATCTGTGAGGCAATCAGGTGATAGCAGACGGTGGTTCAGGTCAGGTGAACCTAGGTCCAGGCTTGGTTTGGGGCCCTGAATACAATACATCCCCCTTCCTCCCTGTCCGTGTCCCTGACGGAGACCGCAAACACACGTGCAGCTGTGACACAGAAAGTCCCTTTGCACCTAATGCCTGAGCCAGCCCCTTTCCTGCAAGCTGTGTTGATGAATACGGTTCACGGGAGGCCCAAGTCAGGCTTCTGGCTTCTCCTCGGATCTGCGCTCATGCTTATCCAACCACCACAGTCAGGGAAAGGCAGTGAAAAAGGGGTGCAGCAGGAGCTCAGCCACACTTTTGGTTTGGGATCTGGCCTTGTCTCTCGTGAGCCCCTTTCTCAGTAGAGCCGTGTCATCTCTGGGCCGTAATGCAGAGGTAAGCCTCTGGCAGGTCCCCTGGCACAGCTGTGGGTGATGATCCTGTGTTGGCTCCTGTGGCTGGGACACCTACATGCGTTTGCTACCGGGCGATACAGCCCTACAGCTTCCCCGTCAGGTTGGTGGCCGTGGTCCTGTGATCCAGCCCTTCTGCTTGGCACTCTGCAGGTGGAGTGTCACCTTTACTTCAACCAGAGCAAACTCCTGGAGTTCTGCAAGTCCAAGGACATCATCCTGACTGCATACGGTGCCTTGGGGTCCGACTTCGGGAAGGAATGGTAATGACCTCTATGCCTGTATCCTAACTGCAGACGCTGTACCTTCTGGAGTCATCACTCAACTGTCGGGGGGGGGGGGGCGGGGGGAGGGATGGTAGACAGCAGCCGTGGTCCATCTCCATAGACGCTTAACTCGCCTACATTGTGGGGACTCAAGGACACATTATTAAATAACACAAACCCTGATTAGAATGTTCACACAGTTGAAAAGCTTTGGCTGTAAAGAGTGACAAAGTGAGCCCTCGCCATGATTCTGACACTTGATAGCCGAGTGATAGGAGACAAGTGACAACTTCTGTTAAGTCTTAGTATCTTTATCTCTTGAAGAGGAATATAAAAATGCACCTTTTAGCACTTGACAAAGCAGATCATTAATTGAAAGCATTTTTGAGGGGCACCTGCCCTGTTGGTTGAGCGTCTGCCTTTGGCTCAGATCATGATCTCAGGGTCCTGGGATCGAGCCCCAAGTTGGGCTCCCTCTCCCTCTGCTGCTCCCCCTGTGTGTGCTCTCTCTCTCCCTTTCTCAGTCAAGTAAATAAATAAAACGAAATAAAATAAAATAAAATAAAAGCATTTTTGAAATAGTAGATTCTTATAAAATAATTGGGTTGTTACAATGCAGATTATTGGATCTTAATTTGGACAGTTTCTCTTCTTATCCAGTCTTTTACCACATTTCTCAGAAATGCTTTTTTAAACAAACAAACAAACAAACAAACAAACAAAAACATATGAAATACTCCCTGAGGGTCCTCTTCTGCCTTCCTTTCTCTGGGCCTTCTTTGGATCCACCAAAAGAAGTGAGCCCAGGGACTGTGGCACAGCAGCAGGTTCAGGAGGCAGAGCTTAGAGGGCGAAGGCCCCCGGCGTGAGGGGCTACACGGGCTCCGACACACAGCACCCTGCCTCCCCCCAGGGTGAACCAGGACGCCCCAGTTCTCCTGAAGGACCCAGTTCTCAATGCTGTGGCCGCCAGGCACGGGCGAACTCCGGCCCAGGTGGCCCTGCGCTTCCAGCTGCAGCGGGGGGTGGTGGCCTTGGCCAAGAGCTTCAACGAGAAGAGAATCCGGGAGAACTTCCAGGTGGGGCTGCGGGCCCAGGGCTGGACGGGGCCCCATTTCCCTCTGCACTGGGTCATCCGTGAGGCACCCGCGGGCTGTCCGTCCTCAGTGCCCAGGTAGCTTCTGCGGTGTCGGGAGAGGCCCCGGGAGGGTCAGCTTGGGGTCCCCATGCTGGGTTTCCTTTGAACCCCAAGCTAGGGCCTGATCTGCAGCTGCACAGAGAAGGAGTTAGATGACATGTGATTGGCGCTGGGGCCTGTCGAGGCTTCCTTCGCTGTGGCCACATGCACCTGCCCAGCGCCCCTGGGGGGCCCAACTCCCGCCTGGAGTGAACCCCAGCTTCATGAGTCATCTCTCAAAACCTCCACACCCCTTGCACAAACGTGTGTGGGAGGGGTAGGGGGATGGGGGCAGTCAGTGCCGCGGGGAAACTGAGTCATCACCTCATGTTTCTGGCAGGTGTTTGATTTCCAGTTGACACCAGAGGACATGGAGACTCTGAGCAGCCTCAACAAAAACATTCGCTACTTTTCAGATACTTTGTAAGTAGCTCGTTGCTCCCTTGACATTGGGAAGCTGGACGGTGGTGGGACTGTGTGACCCCAATCCACAGAGGGGTTCCTCTTCTTTTAGGAAAGTGGCTGGGGAACATCTTTCCTTCAAGGCCTCTGGAACCTCTTTTCCCTGATGCTCTCCTGTCCTCTGTCCTCACTGCACCTGTGATGGGGGCCAGTGGGTGCTGGAGTCACCCTTCTCTCCGCCTTACTCACTGCCTCCCCGAAACCTGGGGAAATCCCTCTCCACCGCCCCATCAGGCTCTCCCTCCCACCACAGGCACTCAACCGTGCTCCCGTCTTTTTTTTTTTTAATATATATATATTTTTTTCTTTTAAAAAAGTTTTTATTTGAAAGCAAAACAGTACAATCCACAAGTACAAACATGTGAAATCGTTAATAGCACGTGTTTATGTTTTATCATGAATCAGACATGTTTGAACAATTCACAGCTACAGGAAATCTAGAACGAAATCAAATATTTTGTCACATCAGGTTGAAAAGTTGGAGAGGACTTTGTAATATATATATTTTTTATTGGAGTTCGATTTGCCAACACATAGTATAACACCCAGTGCTCATCCCGTCAAGTGCCCCCCTCAGTGCCCGTCACGCAGTCCCCCCGTCCCCCCGCCCACCTCCCCTTCTACCACCCCTAGTTCGTTTCCCAGCGTTAGGAGTCTCTCATGGTCTGTCACCCTCTCTGATATTTCCCGCTCTGTTCCCCTCCTTTCCCCTTTATTCCCTTTCACTACGTCTTATATTCCCTGTATCAGTGAGACCATAGGATGATTGTCCTTCTCTGATTGACTTATGTCACTCAACATCATACCCTCCAGTTCCATCCATGTCGAAGCAAATGGTGGGTATTCATCCTTTCTGATGGCTAAGGAATATTCCATTGTATACATAAACCACATCTTCTTTATCCATTCATCTTTCAATGGACACCGAGGCTCCTTCCACAGTTTGGCTATTGTGGACATTGCTGCTAGAAACATCGGGGTGCAGGTGACCCGGTGTTTCACTGCATCTGTATCTTTGGGGTCAGTCCCCAACAGTGCAATTGCTGGATCGTAGGGCAGATCTATTTTTAACTCTGAGGAACCTCCACACAGTTTTCCCAAGTGGCTGCACCAGTTCACATTCCCAGCAACAGTGCAAGAGTTCCCCTTTCTTTACATCCTCTCCAACATTTGTGGTTTCCTGCCTTGTTAATTGTCCCCATTCTCACTGGTGTGAGGTAGGATCTCATTGTGGTTTTGATTTGTATTTCCCTGACGGCCAGTGATGCGGAGCATTGTCTCATGTGCTTGGTGGTCATGTGTATGTCTTCCTCTGTGAAATGTCTGTTCATGTCTTCTGCCCATTTCATGGTTGGGTTGTTTGTTTCTTTGCTGTTGAGTTTAAGAAGTTCTGTATAGATCTTGGATACTAGCCCTTTATCTGATATGTCATTTGCCAAAATCTTTTCCCATTCTGTCGGTTGTCTTGTAGTTTTGTGGACTGTTTCTTTGGCTGTGCAGAAGTTCTTTATCCTGATGAAGTCCCCATAGTGCTCCCGTCTTTAAAACCAAAACCCAAACCAAAATCTTCTCTTGAGCTGACATCGCTCTGCAGCCACACTGCATTTCTCCTTCCATAGGGAAACTTCTCGAAGGAGCCTATGCTTGCCGCCTCGAGCCTCTCTCTTCCCATCTTCTGAGGCACCTGCTCCCCACTTTGCCAAAACTCTCCTTGTCAAGGTCAGCCATGTCCTCCTTTCCTCATTTGTCTCGTTTTAGCTGGCAGACCTCTCTCTCCTCCTGGAAACGTGTGCGTGGCTTTCCTTCCACGCGGCCCACCCGCTTACCTGCTTCCCCGTTGTTGCCCGAGCCTCCTTCTCCTGTTCTTTGCAAGCCCTCCCCATCCACCTGGCCTCCTAACTTTGGAGCGACTTGGTCCTTGGACCTCTTTTCTTTTCTGTCTGTGCCCACCTCCCGGCTGCTTTCACCCAGTCTCAAGCTTTAAACACCATCTAAATACCCACTCCCCAGGATTCTACCCAGCCCAGACCTCGGCCCTGGACCAAGATTTGTAAGTCCAGTTGCTCAGCTGCACTTGGGTGTGCAATACGCCACCTCAAACCCATCAGGCCTACCACTGACTCACGATGGCATCTGCAGAGGCCCCAGCTCACACCCAAGTCTTCCCCCTTCCACGCCTGGAGGCCAGGGCGACGGGCAGCCCTCTTCCTGACATGGTAGCCTATCTCACTCGGACAGAAGGCCGGCTTCCTTCACACCTGCAGGGGCCGCAGGGCGCTCCCTCCCTCGCTGTCTGCCGCTGTGTCCAATCTCCGCCCGCTGACTCCACTGCGGCCCGTGGCCTCCCCGCTGTTCCTTGCGGCCGCCGGGCCTGTCCCAGGGCCTTTGCACTGATTGTTCTCTCCGCCAGGATGCTCTTCCTCCCGACAGCTGGCTGCGCACCCCTTTACCTCCTTCGTGTCCTCCCTCAGGTCACCTCCGTCATATACCTTCTCTGTCACCTCACCTAAGAATGCAACCCTGCTCAGCAATGCCTTTCTCTCTATTCTACTTTGTTTTCCTTTTAGCGCATATTCCTGATTAGCACACCATACACTTCACGGTTTTATGTTGTTTATTTCCCGTTTGCCTCATTGGAAACGTTAGATTCCTAGGGCAGGATTTTTAAAAATCTACTGTTTCCTTGAGTGATTAATCAGTGCTGGGTCAATGAATAATATGATCAAATGATAAAGAGGGAAAGGAAAAGGAGAGTGGAGAAGCAGGCAGTAATCCTTAGCAATTAGCATCAGTCGTTTTAATCAAGAATTAATTATTTAGTGATTTAGCACTATCTCAAAATTATTACTTTGTGTGTGTGTATATATATATATAGAGAGAGACTAGTATATATACTATTATATATATTATATACTATTATATTATATACTATATACTAATATATTATATACTATATTATATACTATGTAATACTATAATACTATACTATATATAGTATATATACTGTTATATATACCAGTCTCTCTCTCTCTCTATATATATATATATACACACAAAGTATAGAGAGACTAGTATATATAATAGTATATATATATATATATGATATATCTCAATATATATTGTATATATATATTGGATCTCTATATAAATGATATATCTCAATATATATATATCCTATATATATAGAGAGAGAGAGACAGAGATAGAGACAGAGACAGAGAGAGACAGAGAGAGAGTTAGTTTGCCTCCCTTGCTAAAATGAAACCCCCGATGAAGTGATTTATATCATAATCACTGCATCCATCCCTATATCTAATAATTTCTCACCGAGTAAAGGCATAGATGAATTACTTCTGAGTGCTTGAGAGAAACTGAACAACAGTGACGTTCTTATTGCCCTCCCCATCATCGCCTTGAAGTATTTGTTCCCGTTATGTATGAAACCCTAAGGGCATGGTTTTAAAAGAGGCAGAGTTCATTACTGCCCTCTTGGGAGTTTAAAGTAGCAACTCCAGGACCTTATCTCCTAAGTAGTAGAATAATACAATACCTTCAAAAATGCAACGTATTGTTTTAATTTTGTATATGTGTTCATGAGCACTGTGTACCATTTTTTACAATATGTTCATTATAGTCTCAAGTGGTAGTAGGTAGTAGTACCGGGTTATTGTAAAACTGGATGCTTTTGTCCTTGTCCATAAAAGAAAGTTCCATTAATTTTCATACTTAAGCCAGTTTAAAAGAAACCTCTCTTTACCCAGCCCAGAAACAGTTACTTGACTAAGTCTCTCTCTTCACCTTTTAGATTTGCTAATCATCCGGATTATCCATTTAATGACGAGGATTAACTGATTTCTTTGACTCTGGTTGATGATCAGCGAACAGCTCAAGGATGAGAAAGGATCTGACTTAGCCCATGTTACTTAGCCTGACACGTTGAAATGTAGCCTGAGTCCCCCGAATCTGGAAGTAAATGTCTCTAAACCCAGTCTTTCCCCCTCAAAGTCAATGGCAATACATTTCAAACAACCTAACCTATCAATGCCTTGGCTTTTTAGTCTGTTTTGCTTTTTCCTGTCACTGAGGTTGAAATGCTGTCCCTGTGAAGTGATCACAGGGATATAAATCTCTAAAAACAAACAAACAAACAAACAAACAAACAAACAAACAAGAAGGTAACCATTGAGTATACTTTCAAATTGCCAAAGTCTAGCTTTTTACTTGTCTCCAAGAATTTTTCTCTTTTGTTCTGTGAATTTACCACACTATACAATTTTATCAGGCCTTTAAAAGAGATCTGAAGCTTAATTAAAACTCAATACAAAAAAAAAAGGCCATGTTTCAATTAAAAAGTACTCATAATGCCAAGAACAAGGAGATTATCAAACTGGATGAAAAAGGATGAGCACCAGATGCACTGCACCAAGACGACCAAGATAGGAAAATTATCCGACCAAGGATTTTAAAGCAGTCATGGTGAACATGTTTCAACAAGCAATGACAACACATGTGGAACAAATGGAAAGCCACAGTTTCAGCGAAGAAATAGAAGATATAAAGAATCACAAAATGGAAATGTTAGAACTGGAAAACACAATAATCAAAGTGGCACCTAGGAGGGTAAAACGACATAAATCACCCAATGGGAACAAGAGAGAGAAAATGAGCTGGGGATAAAAAACAGGAACAGAGCCTGTGGACCTTGAACAATAACAAAAGCTCTAACATTCATGTGATCAGAGTAGGGGGGATGCAGAGATGTTGGTCAAAGGCACAACTTCTGTTATAAGTTCTGAGGATGTAATGTTCAGCATGTAATCATAGTTAATAATACCGTGCTGTAACACTGACATGTGCTTAAAGAATTGATCTTACGTGCTCTCACCAAAAAAAAAAAAGGGTGATGGGTGTATTAATTAACCTGATCGTGGGAATCATCTCCTAAAGTGTATGTTTATTAAATCACTAAGCTACTGGAAGTATAAATTTTCAAAAAACTTCACAGATATTGGAGAGTCCAAATTTCAAAAGTGATATAATTAGTAAAAGGGACTGAAAAATGAGTGCCAGGATTTATTAAGAACTTCCAAAGATTTGCTTTCTCCATTTGCATCAATGCATCTCTGTGAGGGATTTTCAGCTGCAGCTGCTTGCGATGAAGACTGTGTTTCAAATCAAACTGAGTTTATGATCAAAATTTCAAATTTCTGTATCACAAAGTATTGAATCAATAGTGACAAAAAATATATATATATATAAATGTAAAGCGTAGTTGAATCATTGCTTTGAAAAGAATGTAACCACAATAAATTAGTGGGAACAAAGAATTTGGACCATGATTAAAGTTCTTATTTTTCCATTTTTTATTTCATCTCTGGCTCAGTGTAAAGTTTTTTTTTCTATTTTTTTGGGGTATTTTATAATGTACACACTGGATTAATAAAGAAGTGTATTCATATAATACATAAATAAATATACATTGTTTGGGTGCAAGTTCAAAAACTGCTAGTAATAGTAGGGGTTCTACCAAAAAAGAGGGAGTCCACTGTTCAGAGGTCACGTTGCCGTGTGTGCACCAGACAAGAAACCAACACCGTCCTTTGTCAGGAAGGCTGCGCAAGCCCGGGGAGGCTGAGCAAACCCCTGTTCCTCTCTCCCTGTGGACCCGGTGGGAGCGTCAGTCCCACCCGACAGGTGCCGCACCCGCAGTGAGCCGGGGCAGGTGTCATACCCTCTGGGGGCTGGGGCAGGTGCCGCGCCCGGGGGAGCAGGCAGAGGTGCCGCCCCGCGGGGAGCCTGGAGAGGTGCTGCACCTGCGGGGAGCATGCAGAGGTGCCGCCCCCGGGGGAGCACGGAGAGGTGCTGCACCTGCGGGGAGCATGGAGAGGTGCTGCACCTGCGGGGGGCACGAGAGGTGCCGCCCCCGGGGGAGCACGGACAGGTGCTGCACCTGCAGGGAGCATGCAGAGGTGCCGCCCCCGGGGGAGCACGGAGAGGCCACATCCGCGGGGCGCGGCGGCAAGTGTCGCACCCACCGGGCAGGGGCAGGGGCAGGTGCCGCACCCACAGGCAGCCGCGGTCGGGACCAGGTGGTGGGCGGGGCGCACCTGGCGGGCGCCCCTGGGCCGCGGGGAAGGAGGCCCAGTCTCAGAAGCCAGGTAAACAAACAGGGCCCGGCCGCCTGTCCCCGTCGGGCCCCTTTGCTCCCAGCCGCCCCCGTGTGGCCCAGGCTCGGGAACTACCCCTCTCCCCCGGCCCCCCGCCCCCCTGAACCCCCGCCCCCCCGCCCCCCTGCGCCCCACCGCCCCCCGCAGCTGGCCCCTTCGCTCCTGCTCTTGCGGATCCAAGAAGAGCCCCCCCGGGAGCCAAAGATGGACCAGGCCGTCGGCTTCCCCCTGCAGCCCTGCTCGCTCCCACCCCCTCCCCCCACTACCCACGCGGGAGCCTCCGATCCACGGGCGGGGCAGGGGTGCCCTCTGCCGCCAGAGCCGCGGATGCGCGGGCGCCCGTCGCGGGGCGACCTGGAGAGGCTCCTGGGCTCCTCCAGGGGAGGGGAGGCCTGGGGTCCCTGCGGGGCAGGCCTGGGGCGTTGGCCTAGGCCCTCAGTCCCCGTCGCCCCCGAGCTCCCCGGGGCGCTCCTGGATATGCACAGAGCGAACCCGGGAGCCTCTGGCCCAGCTGCAGAGGCGCAGTGCTCCCCGCGGGCGCGCGTCCTCCCCCGGGCCGTGTGGGGCCCAGTGTTTCTCATCCTCGCTGGTTGCCGTGGTGTTGCTATTCCAAGTGTTTCTAGCAAAAACAACAACAACAACAACAACAACAACAACAAAAACCAACCACCAATCTGTAATAGTGTTTTCTATAGAATATAAAGTGATGGAGCTTACCTTTTGGTCCCTCCAGGCTCACCTGTGAATGGACATTGGTAAGAGTTGGAGTTTGAGGTGTGGGGATGAGAAGAAAGCCCCCTGCAGCCCGCAGTGCCTTTGCAAGGTCGGAGTCGTGGTGATAAGGATTCAGTGTAACATGTGGAAGTCATTTACATTAGGCCGGAGATCGATGACCGGCTGAAACTGGTCAAAATATTAAGTGAACGGTTGCACCAATGTACATCCGGTATATACGTTCGTGCATGTTTAATTTTTTGAAGATTTTATTTATTTACGGAGAGAGAGCATAAGTGGGGAGGAGGGGGTGGCTCCTCGCTGAGCTGGGAGCCTGATGTGACCCAGGACCTGGGGATCACGACCTGAGCGGAAGGCAGCTGCTTAACCACCTGAGCCCCCCAGGCGCCCCTACACTTTTTTAAAAAGCGAGTTACAAATTATGTATGCTATGTGGCAGGTTTTGTGAAGTGTTTATGCCCATTTATTAGACATGTTTTTTAAAGATTGATAGAAAAGTGAGCATGCAGTGGGGAGGGGCAGAGAGAGAGAGAGAGAAGCAGGTTCCTCGCTCACTAGGCGCAGAGCCCCACGACCTCACCACCCTCAGATCATGACCTGAGTCCAAACCAAGAGTCCCACGCTCAACCGACTGAGCCACCCAGGCGCCCCTATCTGCACGTCATAGACGTGGGCAAAGACCACAAGGATCCACTAGAAAGAGGAGTTTTCCTAGATATTGCTCTTTTAGGCCTTTTTTACTTTCTCTAGTTGAGCTTCTCTCAGTTCTTTGCATTGTGAATTTGGTTGAATTACTTTGTAACCCAGGAAAATTCTGTAAATGTTAATAAAAAGTACTATTAGCCAATTGTGTTGAATTTTTCTTACACTTGCAAACAGGGAGACGCCTGCCAATTAACTCATGAAAATGAGCCTTTTAAGTCTCTCATAATTTATAGCAGCTTTAACACGAGTGGCCCCAATAGTACTGAGGTGACCCCTCGTGAGATGAGCAACACAACACGTTGCCCTGAACGGGCCTGCGTGGATACGCTCCCTAATGCCCTTCCTTGTGCAGAGTGTGGACGGCCTGGGCACCGAGCGTCCTCTCTGAGCTGGGGTTTCCACATTGTGGAGAAGGAAAAACGCCTCTCTATTGACCTGAGACATCTCCAACTTTCAGCCCCGTGTTCTTTGGATGTGTCAAGGTAAGGATTTTGCTTTAAAATCAATGGGGGGGGGGGGGTGCTGGCCAGCACAGGGGAGCACAGGGGACGCGAGGCGGGCCCAGGGCTGCAGTGGGGCCGAGTGACAGATACAGAGACTCATCATGCCATGGTCTCAACTCTTGTATTTATCTAAATATTTCCATAATACAATCTTTTTTTTTGAGAGTGTAGGCCACATTGTCTTGTAAAATCCCATCACACTGTGCTCAAAAGACTGAGGGTTCTCTGTGGAGAGGATCACCCTCTCCCTTTCCATCACGGAGACCATCTGAACCGTATGAATTTCTCAGGGAGCTCAGCTGCTGTTCCAGGCGGAAATCCACCGGAATCAAGCCTCGTCCGTCCCCTCCCCTCCCTGGCAGCCCAGGGCAGAGGCTGGTGGTTCGGGCCTCGTGGATCTGTCTGCCCAGGCAGGAGGAGGAAGCAGGAAGCCAGGCTCAGAAGTATATGTTGAAAGGATAGTCCTTGTGGTTTGCAGCTCTGAAAAAAACAGGAAAACAAATAAAAAATTAGAAATGCTTATTCTCTTTAAGAGAAACATTCTAAGAGACACAGTTGTGTACTTTCAAGGTCCCCAATGTGCCAAATTAGTCTTTGGATTCGCTCAGGGGCACAGCCTCAAACAGAAAAGACTTAGGAGTTATGAGAAGCCTTAATTAACCTAAAACGTATATAATCAACACCGATTCAGGAACCAATCCCCTTATTTTGAAAGGAAGTAAAGGAGACGTATTTACATGGGTAACGTGCACAGCCGCAAGTTCCTGTTCAGGCCGAGGATGTCATTCATATCCTGTTCTGATAATTTAAAGTCGAACACCTGCAGCCAATACAGACGTTCATGGCAAAGTCAGGTCAGGGAGCACTTCGTGGAGCATGTGCTACCTGCCAAGTGTCGTGCCAGGCCTGTCGGGGACACCAAGCGGAGGGCGAACGGTGCCTGTGGCCCCCGGGTCTTCCCCAGAGCCTTGGCCTTCCCACACACATGTGGGCCTTGGCCTTGGCCTGCCGCTGGCTGCCTCGGGGCTGGCTGGGAGCCCCTGGAAAGTCGGGGGGGGGTACTGCACTCACCCCCTGGGAGTACGGGACACCCTGGGATAGTGAAGGGGTGCAGCAAAGCTTTCCCACTGCTCAAAAAAAAAAAAGAAAAAACAAAAAACCCAAAACCATTTGTGCCTCCCACCCTACCAGCTAGGAGGACGCTCGTCCCCGGGACCAGCCACTCCGACAGTGTTCAGAATGCAGGGTCCTCTTTGCATCTGTTCCCTCTGAAGCAGAGCTCTAAGCTGCACCGTCCCTGCCCCGCCCACCCTTTGGCTCCTAACATACTTGAGCACTATGACCCGCTCCAGAAATAGGAGCTTTTCTCCCAGGAGGGCTGACCCTGGTTGCAGCCGAGGGGCTGGGAGAGAAGGTGGAGTGGCCTCGGGCCCAGCCTCTGCCCACAGGAGAGGCCCCACCACAGCCCAGGGGAAGCCAGGGATTCGGAGTCCCCAGCAGCTCTGGCTGGAGAGGGGCGGGGGCCCGGGAGGCGGGGTGGCTGGGCTCAGTTCTGGTGGGGTCGGCGGGCAGGTGCCCGGCTGTTCTCGCCTCCCTGCTCCCTGTCTCAGCTCCCAGGCTGGGCACTGTCACACCCTCGGGTTCCTCGGGCTGTGGCCACAGCTTCACCCTGCGCGCCCGCCACGTCACAGCCAGCAGGGCCCGTGCGTGAGGTGGCCGGACCCCCGCTAGCTGCATGTGTTCCCAAGCCCTCCACCTAAAAGAAGAGAAGCACTTTCCTGGATATTCTCAATAATCCGCTTGGGGGTGACTGATTTGGGAATCACGATCACATTCCTCTGGATCTGAAATCGGAGCAAAATCTGCAGGAATGAAAAAAAAAAGTCTAATATCAGACACAGGGAGGAGATTCCACGGAGTTGGTGGTTTCTCACGCAGTTTACAGCGTATCGTACAGTGAAAAAGTCCAAAAGTCAGGGGCAGCTTTTAATCACAAAGCTTTTCTGTTCCAAAGTCTTTTAGGAACCCACACCAGTATTTTCTGGAAGCTTTTTCCAATGTGTGTGCAATGACCGCCACCGGCCCGCGGAGACTCCTGTGACTTAATGATCCCACGGATGCACCCAACACCTCGACCCTGGACGTCAGAGCAAGGAAGCCGGTGGGAAGGCCTTTCCTGTTCCACTCGCTGGTGCGCGGGGTGGGGCCCAGCACATGCTGGTGAAGCGTGGGGGCCTGGCCAGGGGCTCCTGTCCTCCGTCCTTGCCCGGTCCGGCCCCCAGAGGAAGCAGGCCCGCCCAGCCCCTCCTACCTGTGCCGGGGACTTGTTGTGCTTCTGCGCCACCCTCTGGATCACAGGGTCATCCAGCAGGTCTACGCCCTCACTAGAGAGAGCAGGGCCAGGCAGGAGGTTAGGTTAGGGGGTTAGCAGGTCCAGCGTGCATGCTCCTGGCTTTGAAAACCCCACTACTTCCTCCAGAGGGCAAAACCTAGATTTATTTTCGTCTGATCGCTACATCTGCTCGCTGCGGGGACGGTAAATGAGACAGAAGCGCTCCCCACCCCGACCCCACCGGCTGACACTTCCCAGGAGACAGCTGGACACGCTGCTGCTCTTGGTGGATACGTGGTGTTTCCTCGAGGACGAGGTGGCACCATCGGAGGGCCCATGGCCTGGTGTGACGTCTATGGGCTGTCTGACCTCGCTCACCATAGGGCCTGGAGCGGCGCCTAAACTGCTGCTGCTGCTGCTGGCAATCTCAGAAAGCTCAACTCGGGTGCCCACACGAGCCTGAGCCCGGGAACACGCGGAAGGTCTAGTGCGGAGACCCTGGGCTACGGCCTGGCGCCACCCCTGGGCCCGCGTCCCGCAGGGAGAGGCCCTAACCACTCCGGAGAGGCGTTTCCTCGGCCAGCACTCCTTAAGCGGCTCTACAGACAGTGCTCAGAGCCTCCTGAAGGAACTGACCAGCTGATCTCACCTGCCGCGGGCCCAGCACTCAGCTGGTTCCCTGCCCTGGGCGGCCCTGGGACCCCACGCTCATCTGCATGACACGACCTGGCCTTCCAGCAACTACCGTGTTCAGACACCTGTGCCTACCTCCCACGGCAGACACACACACACACACACACACACACACACACACAGGTATTTAGAGTCAAATGCTTCCAGCCCTCCAGGGCCCCTGGTCTGTCCCAGGCACTGAGCCAGGGGTGGAGGAGAGTCACAAATCACACGCTGTCCCTGCACTCGAGCAGCTCTGACAAGTGGGGACAGGAATTAATGACAAGACAGTGAGACGAGGGCTATGGACAAAACCGGGATACAGGGAGTGAGTGTGGGGGGCTTCCTGGAGGAGGTGACACAGAATTAAACCGTGTATCAGAAATCAGAGTTAACCAGATTTAAAAAGAAAAAAAAGGGTCCGAGCAAGATCTCAAGGTAAAGAGAACAGTACGTGAGAGGCACAGAGCCCGGAAAGACGGCGCTCCTTCCCGGGAGCCCCGTGTGGTGTCAAGTGCTGGGCGAGCACGCTTGTTGGGGGAAGAACCGAGGCCAGAAGCACGCAGAGGCCAGACCAGTGGGACTTCGAGGCCAAGCCAAGAACGGAAGGGTTTTCCAGCAGGAAGGTGACCTGATCCTACTGAGCCGCCCCGTCTGGTACCGCGGGGACAGTGGGTGGGAAGCGGGCAAGCCCGGCCCGAGCCAGGAGGCTGCGGGAACTAGCGAGAATTAGCGGGGAGAGTGCCCGCTTAACTACGGCAGGGGTGGCGGGAACACAGATCGAGAGACAGACCCCGGCCCTGCGGCAGAATGGCCTGGAGGACGTTCAGGTGTCTGGTCCGGGTGGTGCGAGCGGCCAAGGGGGCTCGTTAGCTTAGCAGGTGGAGGGAGCACGGCACACGGCTGGGGTTGGGGGGAGGAGGCCGGGCGAGCCTCCCCTTCCTTCAGAGAGCCCCTGCCAACCACCCGAATTCTTCCCTGCTAGAGCCCCACGCGCCACCACCCGTGACGCACCCCTACCTGGAACCGCCGAGGGGCCGGTACGCGGTCACGGACACCTGTCTGGACTGGCAAAACCCGATGAGCTCCTTCTGGGTGAGATACGGGTGGCACTCGATCTACAGAGAGAGTCACAGCTTACCAGGGGGATTGGGACCGACAGGCCACCAGGAAACAGGGCATGCGCTCACGGTCGGCTCTGCCCCCGAGGAGCCGCGGGCCCGTTCCCAGGCGCAGGCCTCCGCTGCCGTGGGGTGACAGGCCCCTGGGAACGGGCAGGAGGGCCCCCACGCTCCCCGGGCGCTCCGACGGCCCCTGCCCGGTGAGGTGCCCCCTCTGGGCCTGTATTTCCGCTCCAGCCCGTGGCGCTCTCCTGCCTCACGTGGGGACAGTGGCTGCTCTGTGGGTGGCAGCCAGGGAGCTTCCAGAAGGCAGAGGCTGTTTTGCTTCCTGCTCTGGGTGCTGACCGCTTGAGCAGGCTCACCTGCGGAGACTCGCCGAGCGATGCCCTTTCCTGTACCCACGTGATAGGAAGGGTATTTTTTTTTTTTTAAGATTTTATTTATTTATTCCTGAGAGACATGGAGAGAGAGGCAGAGACCCAAGCAGAGGGAGAAGCAAGCTCCATGCAGGGAGCCTGATGCGGGACTTGATCCCGGGACCCCGGGGTCACGCCCTGAGCAGAAGGCTCAACAGCTGAGCCACCCAGGTGCCCCAGAAATTTGTTGTAAAAAAAGGAACCTGATGCTCTATTCTTAACGTCCCCAAACCAGAAACTACCCAAGGGCCCATCCACGCCAGAATGGGTAACTACCCTGTGCTGTATTTACATCATGGAATGCCACGCAGAGATCGGAACGGTGGACGACCACACGTGAACGTGGACGCATCTGACAACTATACTGTGGAAAGCCAGACGCAGCAGAGTACGTCACGCGTCACTTCATCGACTACGTTCAAAAGCGGCTGGTGCCGTCAGTAATCGGCACAGCGGCTGCCCTTGGCGGGCGGCGGTCACACTGTTTCTGTGTCTGGATGCCGGGCACGGAGTGCGCCGAGGCTCAGTGGAAGTCATCGAGTCCCAGGGTCATGTGCGCGCTTTGTGGACGTCCGTGACGCTGTGCAACCGTTCAGGTAAAGTGAAGTACTGCAAAAATGCCCTTTGCTCATGAGCCAGCCCGGTGCACGGAAGGCCTGGGCAGCACCGTGGGTGAAGGAGGACGGCTCGCCAGGACCTTCTGCTGCCTCTACACAGAGCAAACCCAGCTCCGCCCGCGCCCTGCCTCCCCAGGGCACCTGCCGTCCCGCAGGCTCTCCTGCCTCGGCGCCCGATCCCGGCTGACCTGCTCCCAACAGCACCGCTCTGCAGCCCCGGGAGGGGAAGGCCCAACTTGCAACCCCCCTCCTCCCGTTCCCAGCTTACTCACGCGGACGGGGCAGCTGCAGAGCCAGCTGTTCAAGCCTCACCTGGTTAGTGATTGGCTTGAATCTCAAGTTGGGTTTGTTCAAAAGTCTGTCGAGCTGCTTGTGGTTGAAGTTTGACACCCCGATGGCTTTCACCAGCCCCATGACCACCAGGTCCTCCATGGCCTAGAGAGAACACAGGGTCCCGCGGATGCTCCACGCCCCGCACGCCTCTACACACTGTGCTGAGCCCACTCCACCCACCCCAGACTTCTGCGGATCCCATCCAACGTCCCACGGGCGTTTCTGCCCCCAGCGCCTACTCCACTTCCACCTCTCCCCGGCTGGGGGGCCTGGGGCACGTGTTTATGACCCACGGAGCCTCAACGTCCCCACCTGCAAAGTGGGGACAAGCCTGTCCTTGCCACAGGATTGTCTTAAGATTCCATCCAACAACACGCACCTAGCATTCAGCTCAGGGCCCAAATCTCCCGAACGCGCGGCACGTTAGGTATTGTTACTCCTCTTACTCTACCTGCTGATGCGGTGTCTGTGAGCACGTGCGATGCTGACCGTTGGCTTGCCTCCCTCTCTACCCAGGTTATGGACCTCCTGAGCACCATGAGGTGCCATCATTGTCCTGCTGGCCCTCTGCTCGAGGCGGAGCATGGCCCGGTGCAGGGGACGGGGGCGGCATAAGTCCCGAGTGGCCACGGGCAGGCGGCCAGTGAGCAGACACCAGCTCCTGCCTGCACGCTGCAGCAGCATCCAGAACCCCACTCGTGCTGCCGAGACCGCCCGGACTCTAACCCACGACTTTCCAGAGAGGCAGTGCCCTGGGACAGAAAGGGCTGGGGACCCCCGGACACTGGCCCTGATAGCCCAGGCCCCGCTGCTAATCCCTTTCGCTGATTCCCGTTTAAAAGAAATGGAGGGAGAGGGTGGCCTGGGGGGTGCGCTTCCCCATCTGTGTGCCCCTCACCCTGCCCGGTCCTCCAAGGCCGGCTCCCACTCCTCTCCCTGAACTCAGTGTGAACTCGCCTGCTTCCCACGCCTCTACCCCACATCAGTGTGCAATATCACACGCGCTGGGTCAGCCGAGGCCGGCGGGGAACCCCCCCTCCCGCACTCGCTGCTGTACTTGAGGCCTCCTCCCCCCTTTCCGTCCGGGCTCCAGCAGCAGCCTGCAGAGTTGCATCCCATCCCTCCAGCTTCTCTGAGCGGTTACCGATAAGCCGTTGGCAACTACAGAAGAGCCTGATGGGGCCCCACCGGGTAATGGAGAAATGGATTCTTAAGTTTTATTTCTATCCTCTTCTTTGTTTCCGTCATGACCACGCGCTGTTTCCTAATCAAGAAACAAGCGGACACTGAGAGTACCGGAGGCCTGCCCTAGTTGTCGCTCAGATGGATGTGTTGGCGAGAGGAGGCAGCCCGAGCTATGGAAGCAGGCGGCCGCTGAGTCAGGTGTGCACCCCCGTTCATGCTGCACACCCGTGCGTTGGGCACGCAGCCGGCGTACCTGAACCAGCAAGCTCGCGATCCCCCGCCAGCCGAAGGCTCACCTCCCAGGTGTCCAGGAAGTCCGTGTCACTGGCTATGACCATGCCGCTGCGGTCCAGGGGCACATCTTCTTCCCCGGACTGTGAGACAGAGGAGGGAGCCAATGGGGAACTGCGGGCAAGTAAACGTGCGCGTGCGGCCCACACGGCCCGGGGACCCCGGCCCTGCTGCTGGCCCAAGCTCTCTGCGCCACCCGACGGCCGTGAGCAGGAAGCCGGTGCCTCCGGGACGTTACCTTGAAGCCCATGGGCCAGTGCATGAGGTAGAGGTCCAGGTAGTCCAGGTTCAGGGCTGTGAGACTCCTGGTGCATGCCGCCTTCACCAGCGACTTCTTGTGGCTGGTGCACCAGAGCTGCCGGCGGGAGGAAGGACGCCCGTGTTAGCACCACAGCTGCCCCTGCGCCCCACGATTCCAGCAGCAGGAAGGTGGACAACATCCGCGACTAGGCGGCAATCAACACAAGGTGGTGACGTCGGCCTCGGATGCTCCCTTGGGGACGGATCTCCAAAACGGGGCCCCTGCTGCCTGAGTCCCGCTGGAAGGAAGTTGGCAGCACGGGGAACGATTTGTGGGAGGGCCGCCTGCTTACAGGGATCCGCTGGGACCAGATGAAAATCAACCCAAATGCCTGCAAGCAGAAGGGCGGGCGCGAACCGTCCAACTCGCTCACTGGGTCTCCCGTTAAGTTGGCGCCGGCTGGGAAGGCCGCGTGGCCGCGGGTGAGGTGGGGCGGGTGTCCAGCTGCCCTGTCCTGACCTGGATACTTCCAGCCCCGCCCCTGGATCTGCTTCCCGTTACTTCCCGCTCCGTGTCGTAGTGACCGCGACGAGGCCGGTCTGGGGCCTCTGACACAGCAAGAGAAGACAGATAACATGTTCCAGAAAGAAGACTGGAAGATAGGAAGAGAACACTGAAACAACACCCAGAAACACTGGGTATTGACAAAGGCAGGAAAACACAAAAAAGGGAGGAATATACTGTGAATAAATAACGGTGCCCTCTAGACGGTGAGCACACAGAGTGATTTCTGTAAAAAACTTGCATTTCCACCACTTTTCCAAATGTCAAGGGCGAGGAGCACACCTGCCCTGCCGGCTCTGCTGCACCCCGGAGAAACCTGTGCCTGGGTTTGGGGGCTGGCCCGGCAACCCTGCAGCCAGCGCCCTCCTGGACCAGCAGGGGAGCAATTTGAACCCCGCCAGGGACACACTGAGGCCTCTCCAGCTCTCCGGGACCTGATGAGTCGCAGAGTCACGCAGGACAGTGACGCTACTACAGGAGCAGCAGTGCGTCCTGCAGCTATGGACATTGGGCCTGGAAAGTACTCGAGATGACCAGATCCCGAGCCTGGATTTACACACAAGGACGCCGTGAGCCCGTGCCACCCAGTGACTGCCCAGTGCCTCGGAGCTCGGGGACACCCGGCGTGAGGGCCGGGGCTCTGGCCTCACGGTCCTGACACCCCGCGTCAGAGTCAACAGCTAGGGCGCTCTGGACTGCGCGCTGCCCGCGTCTGCCCCTCGGCGGCCCGCACGGCTGTCCCCTGCGCCTCCCATCTCCCAAGTCCGGGCCTCCCTCCTCTTCTGCCCACACGGTGGCCAGGGTCTCCGGCCTCCTGAACAAATGCACCTGTCTTTCCTTTTTTTTTTTAAAAAAAAGATTTTATCCATTTATTCATGAGAGACACAGAGAGAGAGGCGGACACACAGAGGGAGAAGCAGGCTCCACGCAGGGAGCCCGATGTGGGACTCGATCCTGGGACCCTGGGGTCACGTCCTGAGCCAAAGGCAGACTTTCAGTTGCCGAGCCCCCCAGGTGTCCCCGCACCTCTCGGTGGCTGCAATTGCCTGATCCGACACAAGTCTCGCTGCTCCAACATATGAGCTCCCTACTTAAACACCTGCAACGGTGCTCCTCTGTGGGGAACAAGAGCGAGCCCCTGATTCACAGGTAGCTGGGCCCCCGGGATGCAGCCTGTCCCCCGCTGCAGCCTCATTTCCTGGTCCAGGAACGCCAAGCATCTTCCAGGTCCCTGTACCTGTCCCCACCGCGTGCTCTGCCCACGTGTCCCCTCTGCTTGTCACGCAGTCCCGGGCACCTTCCCCTGCACCAGTCCCAGCACATGCGTCCTGCTCAGCTCCCCGAGGCCCAGAAAACCCTCCACACGCTAGGTCGGCTTTCCTGCCCCCCAAGCCCTGCGGGGTCTACACTGGGGTCTACACCCTCCGACGTCCTACCTTACTGACGATAAACAGGTCCTCCCGCCTCACCACGCCCTCCGTGATCTTGCTGTGGATCCCGGCTCCAACCTCGCTCTCATTGTGGTACAAGTAAGCGCAGTCGAAGTGCCGATATCCCGCGTCGATGGCCACTTTCACGGCCTCGGCCACCTCCCCTGGGGCCGCCTGCAAAAGGAGCGTGACAGAGATCCCTGGGTGGCGCAGCGGTTTAGCGCCTGCCTTTGGCCCAGGGCGTGATCCTGGAGACCCGGGATCGAATCCCACGTCGGGCTCCCAGTGCATGGAGCCTGCTTCTCCCTCTGCCTATGTCTCTGCCTCTCTCTCTCTCACTGTGTGCCTATCATAAATAAATAAAAAAAAAAAAAAAAAAAAAAAAAAAAAAAAAAAAAGGAGCGTGACAGAAGGAACCCTCGCACTCAGGACACGGCCGCTGCTCCCCCGCACCTGGGTCAGGTCCCCGCACCCGCGCCAGCGTGGGCCGGCCCTGCGATCAGGGCCCGTGGGAGTCAGGGCGGCTCCCAAGCCTCTAAGTTCCAGCTCCTCGGCTTGTTTGGGGAAAACTCTGTAGGTATTTTTGGTGCCTGCAAATCAGGGAGCCACATCCTCTGCTGTGCCTCCTGAACCAGCAGAGGAATAAAGACACGGAGGAGGCATCACAATAGTAAAGGAGACACAAGAAGGTGCAGATTCAGCCTCTACCCGGGAAGACCAGAAGGCCAAGGGGAAAGGCAAACAGGGGTACACTCGCTTGAAGATAGCCCACCCCCCGCGGAGGAGCTCCCCAAACCCACAGGCACAGTAGGGCTTTCATCAGAAAAACGCTCCCTGTGGACGGGGCTGCTCAACAAGCAAAGGGGCTGAAGCAGAGGAAGGAGCCCGGGGAGGGCTCACGACGTCCACCGGGCATCCCCAAGGGCTTCGTGATTCTCAGAGCACCTGCTCGCTTGACCTTCACGGAACCCCCTGCGCCAGGTCTTCACTCACGAGCAGCATTCAGAGGCGCTGAGAGCTAATGAAGCAGCATCCACCCCAAGTCGGGAACGAACCACCAAGAAATGAGAAGGGGAGGGAAAATGTGAGAACAAGAATGAACATCCAATAAAGACACGGAGGAGAAGATCAACAAAGCCAGAGCTAGGTCTCTGAAAAACCTTAGTAAGGTGGACAAACTTCTGATGAGACTGACAGCACCAAATTTTTTTTTTTAATGACCTCAATGAAAAACAGCCATACAGATTAAACTGAGACCCAAAATCGCAGAAAATATTATCGGTCACTACAAACTGACAATTTGCAGAGATGAAAAGACTGGGAGAAATCCCTAGAGAAACTTACTCGAGAAGAAGTAAAAGCCGAATTGTCCTATAATTATCTTTCTTTTTTTAAATGAAGCAATTCGTTGAACACACACAGAGTTCTACGTTTTCAAGGATGAGATCATCCCAAGTTGATACTAAATCTTTCATAGAAAAGGAAAAGAATATTCCCAACTCATTCCACCAGACCAGCATAACCCTGGCATCCAAAGCAGACAAAAATATTAGTAGGACAGTCACCATGGATCTTGCTCATCGATCGTTGCAAAAATCCTAAGTAAAATAACAGCAAAGTGGATGCAACAATATACTACGGAAAAAGAACATACCACAGCCACACTGAGTTTATCTGACATGGCCAAGGACGGCTTGATATCAGAAAATCCATAATAATTTACCACATGAACAGATTAAAAAAATACACGTTGTCAATCAATATTGGATAAGATTCAACATCCATTTCTGATTCCAACTCTCAGTAAACTAAGAAAAAAGAAAACTCTTTAACCTGGTAAAGAATACCCACACTTAAAACAACCACAACAACAGCAAAAAAAAAAAAAAAAAAAAAAAAATCAAGAACAAAAACAAACGAAAAACCCTAGGGGCAGACATCATTGTAAACCTGTTAAGTATCAGAAACATTCCCTTTAAAATCCAGAACAAAACAAGAAAGTCCTTGGTAATGGAGGTCCTAGCCATCACAAGCAGCTCAGAAATAGCAATTTGAGACTGGAGGATCAGAAAAAAGGGAATGAAAGTAGCGTTGTTTGCAGACGGGAGGATCATTTATGTAGAAAACCCAAATGAATCTATAGGTGAATTAAGAGAACAACAGGACAATTCAGCAGAGTGGCTGGAAATGTGATGAATATACCAAAGAAGACTGTTCTTTTTTTAAAAAACAACAACAACAAAAAAAAAAAACTAGGCCCACACCTAATATGAGGTTCCAACTTCTGACCCTGAGGTCAGAGTCCTATGGTCCATCAACTGAGCCAGACAGACGGCCCCGGGGAAGACTATTTTCCTATGCATCAACAGTGAATGAGCTGAAGACATAATTTCAGAGAAGTTTCATTTCCAATAGTATCACAGAGCGTCCAGTATCCAGGACTAAATCCCCCAAATGAAGGGTCTGCTCTCTCCAGGGAAAGCTGTATGTAGAACCAGACGAAGAGACACTGACAGACACAATCTATCTAGGACAATGTATTAACAGAGAAATAGACTATGCTTGTAGAAGGCCGGGTTTAATACAAAAAAGTCAGTTCTCTCCAGGTTGATCCATGGATTTAATGTGATCCCACAGACTCCGAATGAACTATCTTCCTCCCCCCCGCCCCCAAGGCCATCTTGAACCTGGGGTGTCCTTGTGCTTCACTGGGGTGAACAGAATGCAGCCAGAGAGGTTTCCAGCCTAGGCTTCAGGGCGCCCTGTGCATTTCCCTGGCTCCCTCGGGACCTCAGCCACCATCACCCAGTGGATACCCCAGGATAGCCTGCTTGAGGCTGAGAGTTCGGTGCAGCCACAAGGATTAGCCCCAGGGGGTCCGACCCAGGCACGGGACAGGGCTGCCCAGCTGAGCACCCTGCATGCAGCCGAGCACCCTGCATGCAGCCGTCAGGACCCACATGCTGCCCTAGGCCACTGCGTCTCTGTGATTGTCACTGAGGCCGCTCTTGGGGGCCAGCAGAGAATCCATAGTAGTGCTGTGACCTGACTGCACAAACGCGAGACTCTGCGTGGTGGTCAGGAAGGGGCGAACGGGGCCGACCCAGCTCTGTGCACCTGGGGTCCAGCAACACCAGAGAGGAATGGTTTGGCCCCCGAAGCAGGCTTTTTTTTTTTTTTAATTTTGTTGTTGTTGGTTTTTTTTGCAGGTTTCCTAGCGCTGGTTGCTGTGCAGAGGGCGGTGCAGCAAAGGCAGGCGGGGAAGTCGAGGCACGGAGCCCTGCGGAGCGCTGGCTGCGCGCGCACACAGCCCGAGGCGGGGCCGCGGAGCCCCAGCAACCGTGCAAGTCGCACCCCAGGTATGCAGGAGCCGGAGAGCACCTCGCAGGATTATACCTGGGTGATGCTAAGCCCTCCGCAGCCGGCCCCTCCCATGATAAAACGCGGGGTCCAACAGGTGCCAGCAGGTGCGCAGGGGCGTGTGATGCGGCGCGGCCCCCACCCCAGGGCGGCGGGTGGCCCCGCGGGCCTCGCAGGGGAGGCCGCCTCACCTTCCAGGTGCCCAGGCCCACGGCCGGGATGCGCTCCATCCTCCCGCCGCCGCCGCCGCGCAACTGCCGGGCTCGCGGCCGCAGCTCCCGAGGGGCGCGGGGGGCGGGGCCGGAGCGGCGGCCCTGATTGGCTGGCGGCCGGGGACACGCCCACCCCCTGGGAGCCCGGGCGGCGATGTGCGCACGCGCCGGCCTGCGCGCTCCTGGAGCCTCGGGGACTGGGAGGGTGGGAGGGAGGGAGGAGCGGGGAGAGGCCCGGCCGCGGGGAGGCGGGACGAGGGGCTGGTGTTCCCGGTTCCGGGGACCGCAGGGCTGGGCCAGGCCCCGGCTCCCGGCGCTGGAGCCCGGGTAGGGACTCCCTCCAGCAGGGAGAGGGAAGGCCTTGCTCCCCTGCAACCTGACGTGCTTGGGGCGGGCATCCCGAGGCCCCCGGGCTCCTCGAGGTCCGTCGGCCTCGGGGCTCCGTCGGTGACACACCTGGCTGGGTCCAGTAAATGCTTTCTACTCCCTGGGGTCCCGGCAGCAGGACCTGCGGGGTGCAGAATGGGGCACAGCACTGCCTGCTGCACCCCACCCCGCCCCACCCCGCCCCGGGGCCGAGGACCAGCCTCCCGGCTGGCGCCGCAGGTGGAAGGGGGCGGAGTCCCGGGATCGAGTCCCACGTCTGGCTCCCTGCATGGAGCCTGCTTCTCCCTCTGCCTGTGTCTCTGCCTCTCTCTCTCTCTCTCTCTCTCCCCTTCTCTGTGTCTCTCATGAATAAATAAATACAATCTTAAAAAAAAAAAGTTTCCATTTCCCTAACCTCTAATGTGGCTGGTCCTGTTTTCACAACCTTATATCTTATATTTTCTGTGGCAAAATGGGTATTCAAGTCTTTCACTCGTTTTGAATTGGATTGTTTTGTTGTTGACCTGTAAGAGTTCTTTGTTCTGGACCATGAGCCTTTTATTTGTTTATTTATCATTATTATTATCTGTAAAGAATGTATTTATTTGAGAGTGAGAGAGTGAGAAAGAGACCACAAGCAGGGGGTGAGGGAGAGAGAAGCAGACTCCCCGCTGAGCTCCAACCCAGGACCCTGTGACCGTGCCCCTGATTGACCGTGCAAGGCCAGGTGGGTCTCATGCACCTGCTGCCCGCGGGCACGGACCTCGGCCGCCCCAGGGGTCCGCTCTGGTTTGCAGGTGGGTAGGAGGCCCTGCGCACCCCAGTGGCCCCACCAAACCCACCCAGGAGCTGGGAGCCCAGGTCACATCCACACCGCCGAGGGGGAGGGAGTCACGCAGTTCTGTGGCCAGTCCTCCTGAGACCATTGGAACCTCAGGCTGGGACAGGCGGGGACTGGCCTGGGCACATCCGGTGGTTAGAGTCCATCTACGCAGGAAGGGTTCTGGACACTTGAGCTGAGACTCAAACCTCCTGTGGGCTTTGCTTTGGAAACGAGAGCCCTGAGATTCCGGGGGCCCCCCGCCTATGCGCAGCCCCATGTGAGCACCCATCTATCCACCTGCATGCCTGCGGCGGAGAGCACATCTGCTGGAGCCTGTGAGGGACTCGGCAGTGTCGCCTGCGGAATGGAGCAATGAGAGGGAAGATGGAATTAAAAACATTCCAGGGATCCCTGGGGGGCTCAGCGGTTTGGCACCTGCCTTTGGCCCAGGGCGTGATCCTGGAGTCCTGGGATCGAATCCCACTGGGGCTCCCTGCAGGGAGCCTGCTTCCCCCTTTGCCTGTGTCTCTGCCTCTCTCTCTGTGTCTCTCATGAATAAATAAAATCTTTTTTAAAAAATGAAAAAAAAAAACCCATTCCAGATCTTGTGATTATTTTTACAGTATATTTAACTTTGTTTTCCAGATTTTATTTATTTGTGAGAGATGGTGTGGAGAGAGAGCACGAGCAGGGCGAGGCGCAGAGCAGCAGACCCCCCACCCCCCGTAGCAGGGAGCTCTATCCCAGGACCCCGAGATCATGACCTGAGCTGAAGGCAGACACTTCATCCACTGAGCCATCAAGGCGGCCCTTCCTAACTTTAATTTTTAAAAACAGATAATAAATTGGTGGTGCAGCATGGAGAAAGGTATTTTATAAGTTGAAGTATAATAAGCATAGTGTGACATCAGCTTCAGGTGTACAACACGACTCAATAATTCTGTACAGTCCTCAGTGCTAATGGGAAGAATGGTCCCCACTTGTCACCAAACATTATTACAGTATGATTATGTTCCCTATGCTACTTGCCATCTCTGTGGATTATTTTATAACAAAAAGCTTGTATTTCTTTTTAAGATCTAATTTATTTATTTGAGAAAAAGAGAGAGAGAATATGAGAGAGGGAGAAGCAGACTCCCCACTGAGCAGGGACTCCCCAAGGCAGGGCTGAATCCCAGGACCCTGAGATCATGACCTGAGCCGAAGGCAGACCCTTAACCAACTGAGTCCCCCGCCCCCAGGCGCCCTGAAAGTTTGTATTTCTTTGAAAAGGCCAATAATGTAGGGCTAGCATGTTTTCTTTTTTAACAGACATCATTTTAGAAAGAATTGCTTTATCGTTGATTATTTGTAGATAAATTCACAAATTAGAAATCAAGATGACTGTTCAGAGTGTGCTTCACCTGAACTTGGGAAATGTTTTGGGACTTTGTAGAGATGGTTTTGTTAATTTAGGAAGAATAATTGTGTGGTAAAAGCCAGTTACGGGTTAGTGGAGAACTCTCCTAATGGGCACCAGCCTCCGGCCCAGCTGGCGGACTCAGCTTGGCTCTCCCGCCCTCCGGTGGCCCTTCTGCAAAATGCAGACACAGCTGCAGGCAGGTGAGCGGCTTCCAGCTATCAGGACAACCCAGGTGTGTGAACTGCACTCCCAAGCGTGCAGGTTTGGAGAACTGGAGACATTTTCTCACTCAGGTTCCTCACTTTAATTTTGCCACGTTATCACTGTGTCTCAATCACACACTCCCTTGAGATTCCTGCTACGGAACCGAGCTCTGGCATCTCCTGTTTGACTTAGCAGCTTTATCCAAAGCTACAAATATTTTCTGCATTTTTTTTTTACATATATACCATAATCTTAGGCCTTAGATTACCCTAGGACACAAAGGGTGTTTTGCAAAGAAAGAAACACTTGTAAATGTACTTATTCTTTGTCTATGAGTCCTTTGTATACTGTTTTTTTTTTTTTTTTAATTCCTCGGAACTACCTTGTGAGGTGTACGCTGTATTTTTCATATTTCAAGGCAGTAAAGTGGTACCGAGGGAACCTGACGGAAGGAGTGCAGCCTGGGCCTGAAAATCAATCTGGCTTCAGAGTCTGTACCAGAACTTTCCTCCTTCTTTTCAAAATCCATATAGTTGATTAATTTTGAATTGATTGTGAATTATTTAATGAGAATAACTTGGTAATGTGTTTCAATGGTTTAGCATGCTCCTTTGTTCAAAGCAACATGTGAGTATCGTATTTTTTCATTCGCTGGTGTGGGTCACCCTCAAAGACCTAGACTCCTCTATAACATTTAAGAACCAGGTTCCGTGATTTTTACAGAAGGGTAGATTTTACAAAGTCTTAAAATAGAGGTTTTTTTTTTTTAACTTTAACTTCTTTAATTTTTTAGGAATTTAAGGAGGAAACTAGTACTTAGAATCCTTTTAATGGTAGATGCCAAATAGTGGCTAGTTGGCCAAGGTCAAGTGCGTCCCAGGGAAGAGTTAACAGTGTACAGATTGAGTATGATTTCTGATAAAAATGGTTATTAACTTCAAAAAAGTTTTTCATTGCTGTAGGACTTCAGAGTAAGCTTTTCAGAGTTTCCTTCTGTAAAATAACTTCATTTCAAAAAAAAAAAATCCTTTGGGCATTCCTCTGCTAGACAATTTCAGGTCAAATCAGTTCTGATTAAGTTACTAGTTCTCCAGCAATGACTTTTCCTCCCTGGAATTTCTACATCTGGTTTTTGTTGCTCATATAGCACTGACTTCACAAATAAGAATAACAGGACAAACCATAAGACCCAAAGAAAAATAATTGTCCTATTGGGTTAAGCACACAAACTTATATATAATACACAAGATCAGCTGCTGGTCTATTAACTGGAAATGTGTGACTCTTCATGGGATCAAAGTAGTTGTAGTGAAATCTCAAGGAGGCATAGCAGAGACTCGGCCATAAACAGGAAAGCTCAAGTCTGGCCAGTTGTCCTGTGTGAAGAGAGTATTAAAACAATTGTGTAACTGTTCTTATATTAGTAATTATAGCTATGTCAAATACTTAAAACCCAATTATTGTAAGTTCTAATTCAAGCAATAGCTCACCCCTATCCCCAGGAGATGGGCATTCTTGTCAACCACACTTTTGTAATGGGTACACGGAGACACACACAAGTTCAGTAACTTTCAGTTTTTCACTCTAGGAAATGATGCAGCAGGATTCATCCTGGGTTCTAGGGTCAGGACACATCAATATGCTGCTTTACCACCTCATTTAAGATGGCCTACCCTTGTGACGGTTAATTTTACGTGTCAACCTGACGGGTCTACAGGGGGACCGTGCATTTGGCCAAACGTCGTTCTGAGTGTTTCTGTAAGGGTATTTCTCGGTAAGATTAACATTTTAATTGGTAAAGCAGATTACCTTCCCTAACATGGACAGGCTTCATCCAAGGTCTGGAAGCAACAAAAAGGCGGACTCTTCCCGGAGTAAAAAGGGATTCCTCCTGCCGGATTGCCTCTGAGCTAGGTCCTTGGTCTTCTCCGGCCTGAGACTCAGACTCAGACTGAATTACAGCATTAGCTCTCCTAGATCTCCAGGTTGTTGTTGACTGCTGATGTTGGGACTTCTCAGCCCCCCATAATTGTGAGAGCCAATTCCCTACAATAGATACATATGCTCTGTTTATGTATTATTTATGTATTTTATATATTACTTCCATCTATATGTATAACTTAATTCTACAAGTTTATATATATATATATGCAATTTTATAATAGAACATATATATGTATGTGTGTATATATATGTGTGTGTTATATGTTATATTCATATTCTCTGGAGCACCCAGACTGATATAGATTTTTGTTCTGAGAATAGGGATCGATAATACATAAAGACACATCTCTCTCTGTATATATAGGTGTCACCCTGATGTGCTGTAAGCTCCCAAGGATGGGGAAATATATGTCACCTTTTCACTGTATATCCGGCCAGTGTTGCAATTCCTGCCGCAGGGCAGACTTCCCAAATTAGGCAGGTGTTCATTGGAGAGAAGTGCTAGGGGAAGGAACACAGAGGTAAAACACAACTCCCGCCCCCGGGGGCTTCACACTTCTCTGGGGATGACACGTGAAGTCTACCTGGGTCGAATCCAATGAGCTGGGTGACTTCCACACTAATCTTAAGTGGGTGTGCACCTAACGGTCGAGTCGCACGATGTGTGAATCCCAGGTTGACAGAACTGCAAAGGGAAACAGAGCCTCCATCGCAGCTGGAGATTTCAATGCGCCGCTTCGTAGATCAAGCAGCGAGAACAGAACGCCCTTCCGCCGAGCCGAGCTCTGCACCGAGCACAGCTGCACGCACATCCTTCTCAGGAACACTCCGGGTGGTCCTCGGGACAAGCCGCACCCTGGGCCGCACGCTCAGTTGGGATGTCTTGAAGAGGGCAGCAGAGGGTCCCCTGGGTGACACCTGGGGGGCCCAGGGGCTGAGCGTCTGCCTTCACCCTAGGGCGTGACCCCGGGGTCGCGGGATCGAGTCCCGCGTCGGGTTCCCCGCAAGCCTGCCCTTCCAACGTCCTGTTAGCAGAGCCGCTCAGGCCCCTGCCCGCTCACTCCCCTTCTCCCTCACCCCTGCCGCGTGTCTCCCAAATGCACGCTCTGCACTTTGAGATGGGTCTTCCCACGGCAGATACACCACCTGTGTTTGCAGCCACACGCACATCGGCAGAGGAGGCGGCGCCCGTGCAGAGCTCCCCTCCTCCAACACCCGTGCACGGACACCTGTGCACGGCGGGCACCTGGGGGCTCAGCACCTGAGCGTCTGCCTTCAGCCCAGGGAGTGACCCCGGGGTCGCAGGATCGAGTCCCGCGACGGGCTCCCCGCAAGCCTGCCCTTCCAACGTCCTGTTAGCAGAGCCGCTCAGGCCCCTGCCCGCTCACTCCCCTTCTCCCTCACCCCTGCCGCGTGTCTCCCAACTGCACGCTCTGCACTTTGAGATGGGTCTTCCCACGGCAGATACACCACCTGTGTGTGCAGCCACACGCACATCGGCAGAGGAGGCGGCGCCCGTCCACAGAGCTCCCCTCCTCCAACACCCGTGCATGGACACCTGTGCATGGGGGCGCACCTGGGGGCTCAGCAGCTGAGCATCTGCCTTCAGCCCAGGGCGACCCCGGGGTCCTGGGATCGAGTCCCGCGTCGGGCTCCCTGCATGGAGCTGCTTCTCCCTCTGCCTGTGTCTCTGCCTCTCTCTGTGTCTCTAATGAATAAGTTAATACAATCTTAAAAAAAAAAAAAAGAAAAGAAAAGGAGAAGAGGCCAGAATTCGTCCCTACCGCACCTGCTGCTGTGCAGGGAAGCCCCGCCCCCCGCCCCCGCCGCCCCGGGCTCAGGCGGGAAGAGCCCCGCAGGCAGATGTGTGCGGTGACACAGCCCCCGCCCGGGTGCCACGGAGCGCGGGGGAAGACGCAGAGTGTGACGGCGGGCGGCCCCGGGAAACCACCGCGACCGAGCTCCGCGCGGCGCCTGCGCGGCTCTGCAGCCGCACCTGCTCCTGCACCTGCGCCCCGCACCTGCGCCCTGGATCCCGGCGTGCCTATCCGCAGGGACGACGATTCGGCTTGCCGCTAACAAACAGTAAAAATACCAGCCCCCTTCCGCGCCTCTCCTCTCGCCACAGACGCGCTTCCTCCCGCTCCTCTGCCTCCAATCCCGTCCCTTTCACCCGCCCTCCCGCAGCGGGGGTGGCGAGCGACGAATCTGCGGCCGCGAAACCGGCGGCAGCGCCGCGCCGCGCCGCGCCGCCCCGCGCCGCTCCCCGAGCGGCGGAAGTAGACGTCACGCGGAGCCGTAAAGCGCGCGCTGCCTTCCGGTTAGCGACAGCCGCCGCGACCGTCCCCGCCGGCCGTCCTCCCGGTGAGCGCCTCCCGGTCCTCGCAGCTCGGGCTCTCCGCCGTGGGCGCCCCCCCCGTCCGCCTTGGATCATGTTCAAGAAATTCGACGAGAAGGAAAACGTGTCCAACTGCATCCAGCTGAAGACGTCCGTCATCAAGGGCATTAAGAACCAGCTGATAGAGCAGTTCCCGGGCATCGAGCCGTGGCTCAACCAGATCCTGCCCAAGAAGGACCCGGTGAAGATCGTGCGCTGCCACGAGCACATAGAGATCCTCACGGTGAACGGCGAGCTCCTGTTCTTCAGGCAGAGGGAGGGGCCCTTCTACCCGACGCTGCGGCTGCTGCACAAGTACCCGTTCATCCTGCCGCACCAGCAGGTGGACAAGGGCGCCATCAAGTTCGTGCTCAGCGGGGCCAACATCATGTGCCCCGGCCTGACCTCGCCCGGCGCGCAGCTCTACCCCGCCGCCGTCGACACGGTCGTGGCCATCATGGCGGAGGGCAAGCAGCACGCGCTGTGCGTCGGGGTCATGCGCATGTCGGCGGAGGACATCGAGAAGGTCAACAAGGGCATCGGCATCGAGAACATCCACTACCTCAACGACGGGCTGTGGCACATGAAGACGTACAAGTGAGCGCGGGCAGCGGCGCCCGGGGAGCGCCCGGAGAGCTGGACCCGTGTGTGTGCGCACGTGGGTGTGTGTGTGTGTGTGTGTGTCTCGTGCGACCGCGAGGAGGCCCGCACGCCCCGCGCCCCAGGGGGCAGCAGCCCGGCAGATGCTGAACAAAGCAAAACAAAAACAACAACAACAACAACAACAAAAAACCAACACGAAGTAAAAGATTTGGAAGGAGTGCAGCTGTCTGTATCCGTGTCATTGCACGCGTGTGCGTCAGTGGGTGTCCTTTTTAGTTTTTTCTTTTTTAAAAGATTTTATTTATTTGTTCAATAGAGACACAGAGAGAGAGAGAGAGGCAGAGACACAGGCAGAGGGAGGAGCAGGCTCCCTGCAGGGGGCCCGACGTGGGACTCGATCCCGGGACCCCGGGGTCACGCCCTGGGCTGCAGGTGGTGCTAAACCACTGAGCCCTCAGGTGCCCCCCTCCCGTGCACGGGTGTTGGAGGAGGGGAGCTCTGTGGACGGGCGCCGCCGCCTCTGCCGACGTGCGTGTGGCTGCACACGCAGGTGGTGTATCTGCGGTGGGAAGACCCATGTCAAAGTGCAGAGCATGCAGTTGGGAGACACGCGGCAGGGGTGAGGGAGAAGGGAAGTGAGCGGGCACTAATACCATTATGTTGCTACCAATCCTACTGAGCGGCTCTGCCAACACGGCGTTGGAAGGGCAAGCAGAAAATCTAGTAAAAAGTGTCCCACAGGCACGAGTGATAGTCTGCCCCACAAGCCACATCTCCCCTCTTGCAGGCAGAATTTGGCCCATCCTTGTTCTACATGGTCCCGGAAAATTCTGATGAGGCCAGGCTCACCTTCGTGCTCTGTTTCCCAGTAAGACTTAGGCGTTTATAGGACCTAGAAGGATCCTCCTCTATCAGAATCCCTAGGAAAATGGGGATCTTCCTGCCCATGATTTTGAGTTGTTTATTCAGGTGGCTTTGTGAGCTGTGTTAAGATAGGGCTGCTTGAGGATGTCTGGAAAACATGACTAGGGCCTCAGAGGAAGATGCATGGGGAGAAGCGGTCTCCCTGCGATGGGGGATGTTGGCGTGTGTGGTTTTGTTCTTGCCGCACACATGCACACGTACGCACCCAAGACCTTGCTGGGCATAGAGTCTGAGCATGCTAAAATTGAACATGGAGAGCAACAGTGCCCTTTTTGTATGAGCTGATGGTTAATCGACTGGAGACTCCATATATACCAGGACACTTTATTAAGGAGCATGGCAAATTTATGTGAGCTAGTACATTTTCCTTATAAATGACTTTTTCTGGACTTGCGTTTCCTGAAATTTAAAGCCACAGTTCTCTCAATGTGTAATGGAATGGCATCGTAGACCTACCCAATTGAGAAATTACATAAAAAAGGGTAAAATAGGTGAACCGAAGGCTTGGTGACTTTGCCATGATTCGTTTTGGTGTTACTTATATGAATACAAGATAAATTGCTGTAGATTTAGGGGTGAATGGAAAGTGCAAAAGTAAAATGTGGAAATTTAGACTTCATGTTATTCCTCACACAAGTTTGGTTGTGAATGAAAAGATACTGGGGGCAAGCTAGAGGAAAGTTCTAGTCAAGGTATTTTATTTTGGAGTCTAGATCACTTTGCTGTTATTTTTATTGTTGCAGGTTGTTAGTGGGATATTTAGTATGTCTGCGTGTTGGGAAAGATTCACTAAGCGGGAATGCTTGATGGGGATATAATCAGTGGAATAGAAAAGCAGGAAGGGATACTCTAGAAGGAGAGGTGGAGGGACTGACCTGCCCTCATAAATCTGCACCTTTGGATTCTGTCTCTTTGCCGCAGAGTTGTCATGGAACGACTCAAACTCTCCTCATTAGAACACTATTTTTCCCTCAAAGGGTTAGGGGTTTTGCCCCGTTTAATTGTCTTCTGCAGTCAACACCACTCTGGCCATTGGTGGACACCTGTGGAGGACCGTAAGCATCTCATGACAGTATTCTGGAGCGTCAGTGACTGATGAACACTGATGGAGACACTGAAGGTAAGCCACCCTACAGTTCTTCTCTCACCGTGTCCCCACCAGCTCACTCCACCAAACATTGAAAGAGGACCCTCCGAATCTACATTAAGCCTTCTTTCAGGATTCATTCATGGATTTTCATGCTATCTTCCATTATGGGATACTGACCATTATGTTGATACCAATCCTACTGAACAACTCAAGGTGGAAACTGCATATGCATCAGAAAGGGTGGAGGGCAAGGGTTATGGGAACTTCCTGGAATTTCATAGAAACTTTGGTCTGTGTATTCAGAGATAGATGTCTTTGTTAAAGCATTCTTTACACTCACCACATGTTTAAGGTGATCTGTGAACCAAAAGGTAATTATGAACGATTAAAGTAGAAGAGGATCGTCTCTACTTACTTTTGGCTAAGACCAATGTCTGATTCGATGGTGAGGACACTGTCTGAAGTACGAGTGATAGTCATATCTTACCTCAAGAACCCACTCACTCCTGTGCTGTTTAACCCAGAATAGTTCAAGAAACAGTGTTTCAAACCTACCTTGGGGCTAGGCACTGGGCTGCAAGTAGGGTGCACAAATTTAAAACAGCACCCTGTTTTCCAGGAGCTTAGTCTTATTAGGAAGGCAAACATGTAGACGTATAATTTAATTTCACATGTTTGTGTATGTATATACACCTATATATAGTAAATGTATGAGTTACCTGTTATAATATGGTCTGAGTGAATGATGGAAAGTTGTCTCTGCCTAGAAAATCAAAGAGGATTTCTTAATTAGAGGCTATCTGAGTAGAAATGTTAAAAAAAAAAAAAAGGATGTTTTCATAATGAAAATAGTCCAAAAAAATCCAGGAAAAGAAAAAGTGTGAGCAATGCAGTAGAGTCACAAAAATAGAAGCAGTTTGGCTTTTTTGTAGGTCATGATTTTCCAGGAAAAGATGAGAAGAGATGAAACTAGAGGCTGATGGTACGGACCCATTTTTAGCGTGCCAAAGGGGTTACATGCTTAGGGCTGGAATGGGCGTCTACAAAAGTGTTGAGAAGGAGTGGAGCATGAACGGTATCACAGATTGGATAGGTGAATGCGAGAATGGATTCGAGGGGCCGGGGCTAGAGGGAATAACTAATAGGCAGCATTGCACATCTTTCAGGCAAGAGAAGATGACACTGATTTGAGGGATTTGAATGATCCTAAACATTTTCGTGAAGGAAAAAAGTCTTCGGACATTTACTGGGAACAGGAAGTCTGCACTTGGTGGGACATGGTTCATAAATGGGACAGGAGCCAGGAGGGGGGATAGTTGGGGGGAGGGTGGCAGGAGAGGGAAGGGACTTCATTCTAGGGACACGCATGAAACATAAACTTCTTACAGGACCCCCAAATGGGACCACCCAGCAGACATGCAGGTAGTGAGTGTGTGAAGACCAGGCAGGACCAGGGCTTTTGTACAGATTCGTGAGCCATTAGTATGTGGGTGGTGGTTCAAATGATGAAACAAGTAAATGCTCGTGAGTTTTAAAATGAGGAGGCTGGAGACGGAGTGGCGGGCGTGTCAACATCCGTGTGTGAGTGGGGGAGTATCTGTCCACTTAGAGAACTAAGAGGATGAGCATCAGTAGGACTGTGAGTCCCCTGACCAACTGTCTAATTCCTGGGAAGAGTAAAGAAGTGTCCCTCAGCTCTAGAGGAATAAGTAAATACCTAGAATTGGCGACTTTGACAGTCTGGAAAATCCTAAGGAATTTTGAGTGGGACTCATCGGACAGGCGGCTCGTCCCTGCCCAAGTGTCGAGCGCCCGCTGGTGGCAGAGAAGGGAGCTGTGCGTTTTCCCAGCAGTCACTCCAGGTCAGTCCCACTTGACTTGGGTTGCTGTTTGGACAGTTAATGCTCCTTTTTTTTTTAAAAGATTTTATTTATTTATTCATACGAGTCTGAGAGAGAGAGAGAGGCAGAGAAACAGGCAGAGGGAGAAGCAGGCTCCATGCAGGGAGCCTGACGTGGGACTCGATCCCGGGACTCCAGGATCATGCCCTGGGCTGAAGGCAGGTGCTAAACCGCTGAGCCACCCAGGCTGCCCAGTTAATGCTCCTAATTCTGGCCAGCCACCCTGAAAATCTGTAACTAAGACTCAGAGAAAGAATTGTGCCGGGCAGGCCATCCACCATGGTGCCGAGGACCTGGCAAGAATGCAAGGCTCTGACCGCTCAGAGCCGCTACGTCGTATTGTCAGGCATTAACCCCGGGGATGAGGTAGCAGCGTCTGCCTCTGGACAAGGAACCGCCCTGCTTCTGCCCTCCATCAGAGCAGCGAGTGCAGCGAGCTCAGGTCCCCTTCCGGCAGCGTGGCTCCCTGTGTTTGCAGTCGTCCCCTGTGGGACCTGAGGGTCATGAGGAGTCAATGCACTTGACCATGAAGCTCTGGCTGCTGCTGTCGTCAGGACACCTGTGTCCTCTGTCTCTGGCTCCGCAGCCTTGTGCCTTCTACCCGCATTCATGAAACAGACCAGCTTGGTGGTTTGCAGGGAGGGGGAAATCGGGGGCCCTGCACAGTTCTTGACAGTTTTGGGGATGAGGATGGGGTGCTAACCGAGATGTGGCTTCTGGAAGAGAGCAAATGAGGACTCTCAGGTCCGCCAGAGGACCTAGAAGACCCCTCAGGGTCCTGTAATGAAGGCCCTTGTCCTGCTGGCAGGTGAGAAGGGGGAGGCACTCTCCTATCTGTTCAGGGAGGTTTAGAGGCTGAGCAGCAGAGAGAGAGGATTGAAACCAGCCTTCCAAATGGTACCTTGGTTGTCACACATTGTTTCCGAATGAAGGAAGTCAGGGATGGTGTCTTTACCAAGGACAGGCCCACGACTCTAACTCCAAGGTGATATGGTTTTGATGGCAGAGTCAAAGGTCTCCAGCGCTGAATTAACTGATGTCCACAAGAGGATGCAAGATTTTGGAAGGAAAAAGTTTGTTAATTGAGCTGAATGGGAAGCGTCTGGAAATAAAGTTAATGCAAAAACCGTCCTTCTTGTTCCTTGCTTCCTACACTCTTCCCTGAGGCCCTCATGCCTCCCTCCCTCTCTCCTGCCTCTGCTGCTTTAGGAACAGAGGTGAATGAATTAGCCCCTGATGCAGGTGTTGAATCCCTGATTTGTGTTAGCATTTTGGGGGCGGTTGTGGGGACGGCATCTGGATTCAACTGATAAGGTCTCAAGATTCACAAAGAAAGAACGGTAATAAACTACCAGCTCACCTAAGAACTAGGTAACTGGGGGCTCCTGGGTGCCTCAGTCCCTTGAGCATCCGACTCTTGATCTCAGCTTGGGTTTCCATCTCGGGGTCATGGGTTGGGGCCCCACACTGGCCTCCGTGCTGGGTGTGGAGCCTACTTAAAAAAACAGTTTGCTAGAAGAGTACTGTTTACAGAAAACAGTTCTACTTCTACCCTCTAGCTTCTGTGGCTGCTCAAACAGTTACAACGACATAGGACAGGTTAACAGGAGAAACCCAAATTTAATAAAGATACGAAGACTCAAAAGGCAGCTGGACAGTTGAAGCTGATACAACATCCTGAGCGATGGACAGGGTGGGGGCCCCCGGGAGGCAGTGGAGAGGAAGGCTGTTCACAAGAAGGCAGAGGAGATGTGAGGACAACAAAGGTTAGCCACGTCAGCGTCTTAGGTAAACCAGTTGTCTCTGGTAATAGCTTCTTCCTGGTGCAAGACCCCTTTCCCTTGTAAATTTAGAGAAATTTGAGAGAAAGGTGAAGAGCTTTTCCTGAATCTGCTGGGTTTTGATCACCTTTAGCTCAAAATAATCCTCATGCCAAGGTGACCTATATTGGGGAAACTCGTTCTGAAACCCTTAGTTCTATACCTATTAAAGTAATTTTGTGGTTAGGGTCCTTCAAACAAAGAAAACTCCAGACCCAGAAAGTCTTTTTTATATATATATATATATTTTATTTATTATTCATGAGAGACAGAGAAAGAGAGAGAGAGAGGCAGAGACACAGACAGAGGGAGAAGCAGGCTCCACGCAGGGAGCCTGACACGGGACTCGATCCCGTAGACCCAGAAAGTCTTTCTGGTGAATTCCACTAAACACTCAAGAAATAAAAAAAATTTACAATTTCTTCTTTAATAAAGAAGTTTAGAGGACACTTCCCAATTCACTTCACGAAGCCAGTGTTACTCAAAAATCCAAACCAACGGCATGAGAAGAACATAAAACCGCAGACCAATATCCTTCACGAACATAAGCACAAACATCCCCCAAAATATTAGCAAAGTGAGTCAGAAATATGTAAAAATAGCAAACCACAGCGTTTATCCTGGAAACAGAAGGCTGGTTGTCATGGGTACGCCCGGAAGGTGCACACACGAGTTGCATCTTTCCACAATGTCAGCTTTATTCGATCATAAAGCAAAGTGAAATCCCAACTATAAAGCAGGTTGGGGACCCCAAACTCCATGGCATTTCCCTGGGTGATTAAACTTGGCTTCTCACACAGGACGCACAGCAGGACAGAAGACAAGCCGCACGACAAACCGGGTCACAGAAGTGCAGGAAGTTCAGCGCAGTTGAGAGGAGACCTCGGTCCCATCCGGGTTCACTCTCACACTTACCCCTTATGTTCAAGCGGGGAAGGATCTCGGTTCTGTTCCTAGATCAACTGGGCAGAAACTTGAGCAGCAGCTGCCTGTTTGAAGTGGGCAGACATAGAGAGGTTAGGTCTGAAGGTCTGACAGTTTGCTTTTTAAAGGGATTCAATCAATTTCGGGTCCCTGTGGACATCCTCTGGCTCTGGTGGGTGGTAATTGTGGGGTGGCGGCTGACGCTGGTCCCGGCGAGGTGTCATAGCTGCAGTATCTTTCACTGCTCGGTCATTGTTTGACACGGGCGCCTGCTTGACACGAGTGGCTCCAGTTTGCTCTCTACACTGATTCCGTATTCAGAAATTAATGTGAACCGTAGTAATAGGCTCATTAGGAGAAAGAGCATATGCTTATTTTACTAGATGCAGAATAAAATCTGATATAAATGCATAATCATTCAATTAAAAGAAAATGTCCTCAATCTAGTAAAACAGATCTACAAAACGTCTCCAGCTCACGTTATATTTATTAGTGAAAGACTGAATGCTTTCTTCCTAAAATCCGGAGCAAGACAGAGGTGTTCCCTATTACCACGTGGGAATCAGTCATTCTACATAGCCCAATAAGGGAAGAAAAAGAAATAAAAGACACACAGCTGGCCAATAAAACTGTCTATTCACAGCATGACTGTCTAAGTAGAAAAACCAAAAGAATCGCTAAAAAGTTTTCTTCGACAGGTATGTGAGATCAGCAAACCAATTTAAAAATCAATTGCATCTCAATAGGCTAGCAACGAAGACTGGAAATTGAAATTTAAAAATAGATTATTTTCAGTGGCATGGAAAACTTGAAATAATTCTTTATCAATAGAATAGGGTGCGGGCATGACCCACACAAAACCACACAAAACACTTAGGAAAGGAGCCCGTGTTAAAAAGACTGTAGCGAGCGTGGAGGTACACTCTGCTCGCAAACTACGAAACTCAGGAAGGTGGTAAATGATGTAAGAAATAGAGGCGGGGGGTGGGGGAGAATGGGTGACGGGCACTGAGGGGGGCACTTGACGGGATGAGCACTGGGTGTTATTCTGTATGTTGGCAAATTGAACACCAATAAAAAATAAATTTATTATTTAAAAAAAAAGAAATAAAGGCAAAGGCAGAAAAGTAAGAAAACTTCTTACTGCCTACGGCCCAGTGACACGTCCTTGCGACTGGCAGGTGACTTTCCTCTAGGGACTCAGCTGCTGCTTCCGTGTTAGTACTCTGCTCAGGGCACAAGGCAATCTTAGCCCAACCCCCGGGTTCTTGGGAGTCTACTTTAACATGTAAAAATTCCTTTGGAAGCTTCCTTTATCTCTACCCCCCAATACATATATTGGCAGTCACCCCCCAAGCATATGGCCCACCGATGTATCATCGGCAGAGTCTCACGACTCAGATTTTAATAGACGGTAATAAATGTCTAGTAAACATTTTCCTAATAGCAGCTACCCCCTCAAGGTCCTGGAAACCTCGCTTCCAAATTCCTTAGAGACTTATGCTCTCCCTGTCCCCCTCCCAGCTTGACAATGTATCAACAGTCACCTGTCCTGACCCCAGCGCAGCTCTCTCTGCCCGCGGGTCCTGGCCCCGTCCTTTAGTAACACCCCTTTTGTGCACCGAAGGCGTCTTAAGAATTCTTTCTGGGCCATTCATTCTGAACCCCAACATTTCCACATCAGTGATGTCAATTCTCCCCAAATAAATGTATGCACTTGATATAATTGGGGTCAAAACCACACAAGATTTTTCGTAAGAATTGACCAACTATTTCTAAAATTTCAGCCGCAATTGGGTCACGGAATAGCCAAAACCGTTTTGAAGAGGACAAAGTGAGGGCTCACGCCACCTGCCTCCCGGGCTTCCTATAAAGTGATGGTAGACACGTCAGTAGGGTATTAGCCAAAGGATAGATGTGTGAACTAACGGAACTGAGCAGAGTCCAGAAACGGACGCGCTGAACATCGCCAAATGGTTTTTTACAAAGTTGCAAGGATAATCCAGCTGGGGAAAAACAGTCTTTGCCCCAAATGGTGCCCAGACACCCCCATGCTGAGATACTGGACCTCACACCATCCCTTGCAATGTAAACTGGGGTTAGCTCAAAATGGATGGTTGGCCCTACCTGTTAAAATGTATTATATTTCTAGAAGTCAACATGGGAGAAAGCCTTTTTGATCTTAAGTTCAGCAAAGATTTCGCAGACATAACACCGAAAGTGTGACAAAGTAGACCCAACTGAAATGAAGAATTTCTGAGTTTTGAAAGACAGGAAAAGGAAAAGACAAGCGGTATGCTAAAAGAAAATATTAGGAGAACGTATGCTTAACAAATAATTAGGATTTAGAATACAGCGAACTCGGTGAAAAAGCGAAGGGTTAAAAAAATGGACAAAAAGTTTGAACAGATGCTTCTAACTAAATAGGCTAGAGACATATGAAAGGATGCTCAGCACCTTTAACCCCGAGAGACGTTGAATTAAGCCGTAGTGAGTCACCACCACGTACGTGTTCGCACAAACAGCAACGACAAAACCTGTCCACGGAGGTGTTGGCACAAATGCAGAGCCGAAAGAATTCACCCGCCGCTGGTAGGAATGCAAATGGCATAGTCACTTTGGAAAGGAAATGCGTAAGTGGGTTTATTTGTGACCTTCCCGAGCCAGAAACACAGAAAAGAACATTCCTCCCACTGTCACACGTTTACCTGCTCTCAGTCTGCATTTTACTAGGAACCTTGTGGTAAACATGACAAATAATGGCCAATAAGGATTTTGAATATTACAAGTCGAGGTTTTCAGATTCTGAGGATTAATGATAATGTACACGTTGGCACATTTTCCCCCTTTCACCTCTGCAGTTTCTCATTTAAAAAAAAAAAATCAAAGTCTACATTTACGGTGGGGCCCTTGTCCCTTCATTTCATCCTCACGTGCTTAAACTCCAGGCAAACTTTAAAACATTTACAAAGAGTGTGATTGCAATTCTTGCATGCTCTTTCAGCAGAGCTAAAATCAGGATATAATTATTTTCTTTAAAAATTCAGTTGGCTCAACATATTTTCAAAAGAGGAAATTCCAAGGCTTTGAAAAGCACATCTGTGTTACAGAGAAAACATTTTTCTAAGCAGGCAAAGTCTTTCTGACTATGCAAAATATCAAATTTTCTATCACATGTTTTGGGGTTATTTCTATCCAAAGACTTTTTCCTTTTAGTTGGAGTGATTCAGAAATGTGGGCAAGCAAGTCACGGTAATGTCAGCAGCTTAGCCACACAACCGTGGTGAATGCTCTATTAAGTGATTTTCTTAGGGCGAAATAGAGGCTTTTGAAAGCAAGCTGTGTGCTTCCCGTGTGTCGTGGAGTGTGTGCCGGATGGGGACTGTGTCTTTCAAAAGGATGAAATGTGCGGCTCCTCCCGGGCTCCTCGCGGCCCCACCAGCCATCAGTAATGATGTCTCTATTTCTTGGAGGTCAAATGTCAACTGATTCTCTTAAGTCTGTATTTACCTCTGTGTCTCCTTAAAAATCTACAAGAATGTGAAGTAGAATAAAAAAGCTACACGGAGATTGTCCGTTTTGCGGCAACATGCCGTGTGGGGTCAGAGAAAGGCAAACACTCTGGGGCATCGCCTACCTGTGGAACCTAAAATAGGCAAACTCCTTGAAACGGAAGGAACGGAGATTGGTGATTGCCAGGGGCTGGGAGGTGGAGGGAATGGGAAGTTGTGGGTCCAAGGGAAGGATTGCTTCTGGTTATAAGATGAAGAAATTCTAGGGATCTCATGTCCAGCACGGTGGCTCTAATTAGTAAGACAGTACCACGTGCTTGAAATTTGCTGCAAGAGCAGCTTTTAAGCAGTTGCACAAAAAAAAAAAAAAAAAGGTCATCATGTGGGGCGATGGGTGTGTTGGCTTGATTGTGGTGATGGTTTTGAATCCTATCAAATCATCACAGTGTGCACCTTTGATACACTATAAATTGATGTGTCAGTTGTACCTCTGTAGAGCTGGACAAAAGGAATAGTGAGATGAAAAATGGACGTGGCCAATGGACTCTATCAATGAACTCTGGAGCGAGCTTCCTCCTTCTGCTGGTCGCCGGGCTTCATTGTGTTTCTCCTGCCCCTCATGGAAGGAGGTGAGGCCCACACGCCAAGCCCACTGGAGGCGCATGTGTCTTCTGATGCGTGCACGTGTGTGCATGAATCCCTGAGGTCTCTCCCGTCCTCTAGTCTGTGTGTCCTGATGCTCCTTGTCCGCTCCTCAAAGGAGCCAGAACCTGGAGCTGCGGTATCACAGCCGGGCCGAAGCGGCACGACTATACGACTGTCCAGGGGATGCTGTTGGAAAGGCGCTAACGCCTTTGTAAGCTTTGTAAGCTTTGTAAAGAGAACACGTGTCTACAACTTGTTCAAGTTGCAGGATGTTGGAGATAATTTCCCTTCGTGAAGAGAAAGAGACTACTGAATCGTGGGAGGATGAACAAAGTTGGCCCCGGGCTTGAACACCCTCAGCCGTGGCTCCTTCTGGAACCATCGGATTAGGTGGTGATGGGGTCTCCAGAGATGCTACCCCCAGTCCTCTGGCCTTCCTTCCCAGGCGCCGCTTCTCCAAACCCCACACCTTCTTCCCTCTGCAGCTTCCCTCTCTCCCCATTCACCCTTAAAAAAACATCCAGAACTTATGAGAAAACCCCTCTGGGGTCGGGTCATCACCTTTTTGGAGACGACAAATTTGAGGCACAGAGAGGCCACAGTAATCAGCCAAGGGCACAGAACCTGAGGGCGGTGGGGAAGGGTCGTCTCTAGAATCGAGGAGCTAGTCCAGGGAGGGCACCCCAGGATGGCCCTTACTGATTCGTGCTGTCCTCTTGCTTGTTAACCCACCCCACAGGCATGCGAGCACTTCCAGTAGTTTCTTATTGCTTACTGACAAAAAAGTCCTAGAGATTTTTAGTTCTGAATGTGCTCACCTGGAAAAGCTCCAGCACGCAAGCCCGGCCAGCTCTTCTCCGCTCTCTCAGACTTTGTGTGGGAATTTGGAGTCAGTTTGATGCAGGTTCTTCTCTTATCCTGAGTCGGCTATTCCCTCCTGGCCTAATTACAGTGTTACTTTTCTTCAAAACTTTATATATATATATATATAAATTTATTTTAAGATTTTATTTATTTATTCATGAGAGACACAGAGAGAGAGAGAGAGGGACAGAGACACAGGCAGAGGGAGAAGCAGGCTCCATGCAGGGAGCCCGACGTGGGACTCAATCCAGGGTCTTCAGGATCACACCCTGGGCTGCAGGCGGCACTAAACTGCTGTGCCACCAGGGCTGCCCTTCTTCAAAACTTAATGAAAGTTCTACATTTCCTCTATTAGGTTCCCTTTTATTATCTCGCTCACCAAAAATCAAATCTCCTGAAAGCGTAACAGAACTTAATGTGTGTATACCTCATTTTATCAGCTTGGCCTCAAGGAATCAAATAAAGGCCGCTTTGATTGTCATCTAGATGTGACGCCACAGTGCTGGTTACTGTCAGGACCGCAGAGTCGCAGGAACAAACTCTTGCACTCCCTAAAGATGATGATGATGATGAGGATGATGATGATGGTGATGATGATGATGGTGATGATGATGGTGATGATGGTTTTTACAAAACCAAAGGGTATGAATGATAAGACAAGATGACTCCAGAGGAGCTGATGCTGTGCAGAGGGTGCATGAGGGAAAAACCACTTTATGCGTGAAGAGGAGGAAGAGGTAACTGGTCTCTGACCAGTTGAGCAGGATTTATGGGGGAGACCCACAAAGCCCGGGTGCCATAAAAATGGGACCAGAAGTGGAATGTCAGAATGGAAAAGGTGGATTAAAACCACACGGGAGAGGACTTTGAGGTCTCAATCCCTGAGTTCACTGAAGGCAGAGATCACCCCGTCTTCTGATCCTACCAATGCAGTGTTTACCTTGAGAGCGCCCAGCAGGGAGAGCAAGCTCCCAGTGCTCCAAGGAGAGAGCGGAGGGAGGGAGTGACGGAGGGCTGGGGCCCTGGCCTTGGAGGGAGAGGGAAGGGGCTGACCAAGTCATACCTAGGAGTTATCCACACATGGCCGTGCATGTGCACGTGTGTGTGCATGTGAGTGCGTGCATGAGTGCAAGCACATGTGTGTGTGCATACGTGTGTGCGTGGGTATATGCACACAAGCTCATGTCTGAGTGTGTGCATGCACGAGTGTGTATGTGTTTGCATGTGACTGCATGCATGTGTGCATGAGTGCATGTATGTGTGTGAGTGTGTGCACATCTGGGTGTGCACACGTGCATGTGTGAGCGTGTGCACTCGTGAGTGCATGTATGTGTGTGTGTGTGCACGTGTGCGCGAGGGTGCCCGGGGCTGCACACACTTCAGCGGCAAATATCAGAATGGCGCAGGATGGCTCTACATGGACTTCCTCCTATGGAATCTCCAAATAATGACGGATTCGGGGGCAGCGGTAGGCTGTTATCTGACGTCGCCTCGCCCAGCGAGAACCACCGTGTGGAGGCCCTTCTTCCTCCCCTCCCTGACCGGAGGCCTTGTTTGGTGTTGCCTTCCTATCTGAGCTGTGTCTTTTTTTTTTTTTTTTAAGATTTTATTTATTTATTCATGAGAGACACACAGAGAGAGGCAGAGACACAGACAGAGGGAGAAGCAGGCTCCCTGCAGGGAGCCTGACATGGGACTCGATCCCGGATCTCCAGGATTACGCCCTGGGCCGAAGGCAGGTGCTCAACCACTGAGCCACCCAGGCTGCCCTGAGCTGTGCCTTTTTAACAACACTCCACTCTAAACACTGGAAAGAACACCGTCCATATATCTGGGGACCAATTTGCTGGCTTGTTTTTTTTTTTTTTTTTTTAATGGTGATGTGAACTACAGAAGCCAGATTCTCTTAGCACTTAGGAACATGAGTGATTTAAAACATGCAGTTGAGCACTAGGAACATGAATGATTTAAAACATGCACTCGTGCATGCACACACTAGTTCAGGTAAAATAAACGTGGTGCAGAAATCTGGCCAGGAAAAGCAACATGAGAGAGGAATACAGCATGATGTGCAGGGGTTTCCCCCATAAAAGTCTAGCTCAGCGACAATTGTACCTATGTTCATATGTTTAAATACCTAAAAATGAAGAAATATGTGACATAAAATGTGCACAGAAGCTAAAACATGAAATGATGGTAGAACGGGTATGTAGTATAATCTATTCCCTTAGAATATTTCAAGACTTGAATTTAATAATGCATTAAATAATTCAGAATAAAATACTTCTATAAGGTACGTTTCTCAATTTTAATACACGAGGCAACACTCCAATAATGGGGAAGCCCTCAGCCCTTCTTATAGCTTTTAAAACCTGTAATCTTTCATTTTACACCTACAGGCAGATGTTTAAATAAGAATTAGTTACTTTAAACATTAGAAAATAAAAGTTTTATTAAGTACTGCATGTCAGATACTTCCGGCCTAGAGAGTTGGGCAGGAAAGGACCCCTCCCCACGACACAACACACCACACAGATCGAGACTTTCCATTTATTTGTTTTGAAGATTATATTCATTTATTCCAGAGAGAGAGTGAGAGAGAATCACTAGTGGGGGGAGGAACAGAGGGAGAGGGAGAAGCAGCCTCCCCCCTGGGCAGGGAGCCCAACTCAGGGCTCTATCCCAGGACCCTGAAATCATGACCTGAGCCGGAGGCAGACGCTTCACCGACTGAGCCACCAGGCGCCCCTGTTTGGGCTCTTTCAAGAAATATATTTGTAAGCCCTAAAATGGGAGCTGTAGCCTGGAATTCATGGAGAAGTTTCGGATTGTCACAGTGATCATGGTGTCACTGTCGTTTAGTAGACTATGCCAGAAGACCTGGGTACCCTGCAGCACACAGAGAGTCTCTGACCTCACCTGGAACCAGCTACATCCTACAGACCCAGATTTCTGGTGTGCTACTGGACGCTCATAAAAGTGAAAAATCTGTTTGAGCCAATCCAAGTTTAAATAAATCCCATACCCATTTTCATATGGTCTTAATACACACTAAATTTCATAGACATTCAATTACTGCGCAGATCAAGAGGGGATTGTCGTTTGCTTGAGAAATGTACCCCAAACTGCACATTTCAGAAAAAAAAAAACACATCACAGGGAATGTTGCTCCTTGTGGGCATTGAAGTGGAGGATTCGAGGTAACTCACCTGCGTTGAATTCTATCTGTAACTACCACGCTCACAGTGATTTCATGCATACTGTGTAAGCCGCTGAGTACCTACTTGTGTTTTCAGTAAAGTTATGCAAGATATTTAAAGATTCATATCATTTTACCCTAAATTGCCTTCTATTTTCTTCTACTTTATAATGTAGGGCAGTCTACTAACTTTTAAAAGTCATCTTTTGAGCTATGTAACATTAACTGTGGGTTTTGTTTATTTTTATTTTTTTTAAGATTTTATTTACTTATTCTTTTTTTTTTTTTGCCTTTTCAATTATTTACTTATTCTTGAGAGAGAGAGAGAGAGAGAGGCAGAGACCCAGGCAGAGGGAGAAGCAGGCCCCATGCATGGAGCCCGAAGTGGGACTCGATCCTGGGTCTCCAGGATTACGCCCTGGGCTGAAGGCGGCACCAAACTGCTGAGCCACTCGGGCTGCCCAACTGTGATTTTATGTCAAGCTCATAAAGGACGGTGCTGTTGATGGTGATGGAGACTAAAGGGTTCTAAGCCCCACTCCCCACCTTCCTCATGCACACCAAAATCAGAGCAAGTTGGTTTACTAGGAGGGAACACAATGAAGCAGAGAAGAGACGGAGAAAATCTTGTCACCTTGGGTCAGGACAGGTGTGCAGGCTCAGCCCCTTGTGAGAACCAGCCCCCCATCCCAGCCTCTGCCTTCCTTTAGATCCTCAAACCTTTAAAATCACCCCAGAATTTTTTGCTTCTACTAGAACAATGGGGTTTTGTTCGTTGCAACCAAAAAAGACTTGCCTACATGTTTTAATTTCCATTTCATAATAGGGATTAACTAATAGTTATTAGATGAATTAATGTAAGAATAAATGAATGCATCAATTAAGCCAATGACTTCAGATGAATTTTGAAAATGAACAAAATAAGGCTTTCTGTTATTTCTTCCAACTAATCATCTAAATCTGTTTATTACATTTCCTTTCCTAATTTCATCCTCCTCCCCCCTCAAAAGAAGCAATCTGTCTTTCATGCACTGTTGTGATCGGCTTGTTCAAAATACTTGTTTTAAATGGAAAGACTAAGGGGCACCTGGGTGGCTCAGTTGGTTTAAACATCTGCCTTCAGCTAAAGTCATGATCTCAGGGTCCTGGGGTGGTCCTTGGGCTCCCTGCTCAGCGGAGAGTCTGCTTCTCCCTCTGCTTCTGCCCCTCCCCCGACCCTGCTCGTGCTCTCTCTTTCTCTCTCAAATAAATATATAAAATTAAAAAAATAGAAAGCCCAAACATAAAATTCCATCTCTCACCTCCCTTTCAGTTCTCAAAACAATGACCTCCTTAGATACACTGGCAATGTTCAGCCCTTATTGTGTTTGACCTACTATTTCTCTGCCCAAATCTGAGCAAGTTCTCCCCAGATTCCCTCTTTTTAGTGTTGATGCTCCTCAGAGCTAGTCCTAACATTTGTTCCCTTCTCATTCCGTACACTCCTTGGAAAGCCTGTCCTCTCCCAGACCTTCTGGGACGAACTCCAGGATGATAGTTCTAGTATTTGTCCCTTTGGCCCAGATCTCTCTTTAATAAATTCACAGTATGTCCTACTGCCAGCTGGAGTGGCCCTCGGATAGTCCCACCAGGGACATTAGGTGCAACATGTACAAAACCGACCTTTCATGTCCCCACTGCCCTGCCCCTCCCCGCCCAGCGCTCTTACTGTGGTTTCATGGAGCAGTAATGTAGTGAGAAGATTCAGATGCTACCTGCCGTCTTTCTGTGTGGGGGAGATAGATAGATAGATGATTGATAGATAGATAGATAGATAGATAGATAGATAGATAGATAGATAGATAGATATAGGTAGATAGGTATAGACAGGTAGATAGAGATAGGTAGAGATAGATAGATGATAGATAGATGATTGATAGATAGGTAGATAAGTATAGACAGAGATAGGTAGATAGAGATAGAGACAGGTAGATTGGTATAGACAGAGATAGGTAGACCAGAGATAGAGATAGGTAGAGATTGATAGATGATAGATAAGGTGGATGGATGGATAGATGGTCACATTACAGCACAATTATCTTTAATCCTTTAATTCATTTCAATGATTCTCTGGGTTATTTGAACATTAAGACTAGTAGAGACCCAGGCTCTGTGTGTAGACAATACTGGGGTCTTCTGGTTACACATCATCTTAGGAAAAGCTGAATTTCCCTGTGGTATGCGGAGCCCGTGGGGAGGGCAGGCAGTGTGGGTAAGAAGCAAGGAGAACCTGCAAGAAAAGCTTCAAGACTCCCATCCCTCCTCCCCGTGATGGATGAAGGGGTGCCCCGAGAGTTCATGTCGGGTTGGCCATGCTCCACTGGCAGGTAAGCTTTACTGGGCACGTACGTGGCTCCTCAGGCACAGACCACGTTCCCCAGGGTCCTTTCATCCCCGTCCTGTGTGCAGGCTGCCAGGATGGGGCAGGAATGACTAACATCACAGCTCACTGCTCTGGGCTTTCTTGTCCCTCCCAACGTGGGACGTGGACATGGCTGTGACCTGGCCTCCAAACTGCCAAGTAGGACAGGTCTCCAGGCACAGGTGCTTACCCTAGATTTCCATGAACCAGTTGTGGAAAAACGGTTATAATTTTATTTTCACAAACTTCCCAGACACTTAACCACTTCCTGTGTGTAGGATTTAGAAAAAGCCTACAATGGCATCAACGACACCTCTGTCCCAGTCACCAATGGTGACCGTGGATGGCTTCGTGCTTTACCATGGTAAGCAGTGACATCTGAGAACGAGCACCTTGTCCATGCTCATCGCCACTGCAGGTGATGGTGCTAGTGGGTCCTTTCCTGGACTGTGTCATTGGCTATCTTCTAGGGACACATAGACACTACTGCGTGGATACTGTGCTCCAGCGACCATAACAAAATAGCACAGACTTGAGGGCTCTTCCCCAGCTCGGGAGGCTGGAGGTCCCAGAACAGGGTGTAGCTCATGTGGCTTTTGGTGACGCCTCTCTTCCTGGCTCACAGATGGTTGCTTTCTTGCTTCTGTGCTCGAGGGGACTTTCCTTGGTAAGTACATGCAGAGAGAGAGAGAGAGAGAGAGAGAGAGAGCAGGAGAAAATGAGCCAGCGCTCTGATGTGTCTCCCTGTAAGGACACTAATCCTATGGAATCAGGGCTCCACCGTCCACCCTATGACCTCATTTAACCTTAGTTACTTCTATACCCCAAATATAGACAGACTGGGGGTTAAAGCTTCAATGGATGAATTTTGTTGGTGGGGGCAGGGGGGCAGAGTGGGCGTGAACACTGACATCCAGCCCATAACACTACTACAATTTCACAAAACGCCTTGTTTTTGTAGTTCATAATTCGGTAACTCTATTCATACATTGTGTCCCTTGTAGTCTTCTATATTTTATGATTTGCACTTAAAATAATTTTTTGAGGAATCTAATAGGCCTTGTCACGCTGTCACAGAGAAGATTATATAACACAAAGTAAGAACCCTTGCCCTGAACACTATTTTGATAATATCGCCGGGAGGACCTGAGTGTGTAAGTGACTCCACGGAGCTCCATGACGTCCCTGCCTTTGGGTTTAATTTCTGTTTTCTCGGCGTGGAACAGACTCCCTGACTCTGCATGGAGAACTCATAGTCCTCCTTCTGCATTAACTGCATATTGGATCCTGCAGACTTTCCTATTTTGTGTCTGAGCTGACGCCCCCTGTGCACTCCTCTCGTCCCAGGTACCACTGCTCTGCAGCTCCATTTACACAGAGGCTGTCTGTGCATATGTTTGTATAATCCATGAAAACTTGTTTTCACCTATAACATACTGGGTTCTCAATTAATATTGATTAAATGGGTAAATACTCAAACAAATGGATTCCATAGTAGGGTAAGGAGATTCCCAGAAGGGAAGCAGACCTTAGTATTGACTGCCCCTCCCTGCATGGTAGGCAAACTGTAGAGGAACTCTGTTGTTTAAGGGAAATAAACTGATGATTTTAACTCAGAAGAAAACAGGGTGGGTGATAGAGAACAGAGGGTTAGCTGTAATGTGGTGGATGTTTGAAAAATACAGTATCTCAGCCTGGTTCTTCATTAACTCATTGTGCAAAATTGGTCAAATCACCTATGTTAGAGTCCACGAACTTGAGGATAAAATAGAGCAGCGTTGCCAACCTCAACAAATTTTATTTGTTATAAAAGTCAAATAAAATGATCCAAGTACTTAGAGGCTGTAAAGAGATCTCCCAAAATAGTATAAAGTCTAGCACGCAATTGTTTTTTTAAAAATCTGTATCAATCAATAATATAACAAGTCCAGAGGGCATCTGAGTAACTTGGAGATCGACATTCATGTAATACCTGAGTATTAGCTCATTTCTTGGAGTTCCTATGTTGAGATGCCCAACCTCACACTTGTTCTGTGTGGTGACACTCAACATTTTCTCATTCTTACTCTGCACTGGGAATCAATTGAGAGACAGACAAACAAGTTGGACAAATGGGGATTCAAATATTTCCTACGACACAGGCTGCCAGAAAATGTGGTTTAGTTGGGTGGCAACAGCATTCTTACTGGTACTATGACAAACCCACAAAATTTACTGTCAACTGTTGGAACTGAGGCTTTGACACTTCTTAGCTCAAGTCATATGCTCTCATGTGAACTTTGATTTCATTACCGGTAAATAGAAGTAAATGTAATCCCAAGCTACATACAGTCTTGTAGCTTTGTGTGTGTGTGTGTGTGTGTGTGTGTGTGTGTGTGTGAACCACATCGATTACATGTAAATATATTCCATGTATTTTTTTTGTAGTCAGTGTTTCCTTTTTTAATTTAAATTAAATTAGCCAAATATAGTACATCATTAGTTTCAGAGGTACAGTTCAGCAATTCGTCCGTTGCATGTAACACCCAGTGCTCATCTCATCACGTGCCCTCCTTAATGTTCATCATCCACTTACCCCACTCCCCACTCTCTCCCTTCCAGCAAACTTCAGTTGGCTTCCTGGAGTTAAGAGTCTTATATTCCATGTATTTTTAAATGGTGCAAACATTTTATTAATTGGCCGTTAAAACAGAAATAATACTGGTAATATCCCTGAGATGGTAGATGTAGTAACTCAAGACACTGAGAGGTACTGGTTTATGGAGCATTTCATGCACCAGGCTGTCTCTCGGTGTATACTTCTGGTGACAAACTTGTAGTTTCAGAATTTGAAACTAATATTTTTATGTGTATTTGCTCATTTTTCTTCAGTGTTCTAGTCAACCATATATTTGAGTATCTTTTTTTCCTAGTTTTATCATTTTATCCTATAGTATAAAGATAATGCTTTTGGGTTGACTTTAGTTTTTTGTTTTTTTTTTTTTGTTTTTTTTTGTTTTCAAAATACGTTCTTAATGCATTTGTTGAGCTAGAAAATCTTTTATTGTTCTGGTAAGTACTCTTTCTGCCTATGTCACTTATTTAGTCTTCTTTCTTTCTTATTCTGAGCTTCAGGTTACTGACTAGTTAGGTAAGATCTGACTTCAGAACCCCTCGTCCTCCCCCCTGGTACAAATACTAAAAGGTTCTGACCTGTCTGTCATCAGTGGGTGTAGGAAGAGGAAAATTGAGAAAGCACATGAGTGAGTGAGAAGTCCAACATCTCTCTGGTACCTGGTATATTCTAGAGGATCGTGAGTGTAAAAGGTGCTTTACCTTCTTATCCACCTCAACCCTTTCAGCTCTTGAATGGGAAAAGGTGAGTGAGTAACTTTAAACCCTGATTCTTAACCACCAAATAAACCAAACTCCAGCAGTAGCTTTCGTGAGCATACAGTATTCACAATTAAATGACAAAGAGATTATGGTATTTACCACAATTCACTACTCAGTGAGTTTCCAAACCCACCAAAAGGACAAGCAGCCATGTACTTTTTATGGAGAAAGTACATTGCTTATAAACATTAGACATCTACAGAAACTCGCAGCTTCTATAAATAAACTGTTGCTTGAGTAATAGAATGATCTCGTGAAGGTGGTGTGCCTCAATCGTCCGGTAAACCAGGTGCTCCTCAGCATGAGCTTCCACAGTGAGGTATCTGCTGAAATCCAGCCTAGGAGAGTAGAATGACACATCCTTCCTGATGGATCTGGGAGGCCTCAAATCCAGTACGAAATCCAACACAGAACATCACTAACTGAGCTAGTTCTCAACACAAATCTATAGGGTTATGAAGTCACTTCAGTTATCAACGCTAGAGAGGGTCTTCTTTCTAGATTCAGTGTTGCCATCCCAGGTGGGGATTACTTTTAAACCCCAAACTTAGATTCTTGTGGCTAACTGGCATTTTTTATTTATACATGCATGTGTTTGCATGTATATAGCTACAGAAGTAAGAAAGTCTACTAGTCTTGAGAATTTTATTCAGGCTATTTCCTCCTAGGTAGAATTTCATCATGTACAGTAGGGTAAGTAAAAAAAAATTAAGTTAAAGAGCAGTTATTATATATATATTATATTATTATATATATTATAATATATATGCAAAACATTAAACAGAATTTATCACAATTAGATATTTTTATTTCTCCTCTCTTTTCATTCTGATTATATAAGTACAATCTATTTGTGATTTTCCCTGAAGTTACTTTTTCTCTCTTTATGAAAACCAAGGCTATTTTACTTAGAAAAATCTGTTTACGATTTTCTAGGATGGTGGCCCCTACAAGGTAAGTCCACAGGGAACCTCAGAATGTGAACTTGCAATACGGTCTTTGCAGATGTGATTATGGGAAGGATCTGAAGGTGAAATCACCATGTATTAGAAAGGTTCCTAAATCCAATGACGTGTGTCTTGTAGGAGGAAGAGGAAACACACAGACAGAGGGTAAGTCCATAAGCACAGATTGGAGTGTTGCAGCCACAAGCCAAGGAAAGCCATGCTTTGTTGAGTCACTGGAAACTAGGGGACACGCATGGACCAGACCTTCCCTCAGAGCGTCCAGAAGGACCCCATCCTTCTGACACCTTGATTTTGGACTTCTGGGATCCCCCAAATTGTTAGAGAATATGTTTTTGTCATTGTGAGCTATGTTTGTGGTAATTTGTCACTGCAGCCTTAGGAAGCTAATAGAGTAGCTAATCATAATGTTCAAAACACAATTTTATTCAGGCTATTTCCTCTTGACTTTCATTCAGATAGCTGGAGAAGAAATTGTTGTTTAAAAAAGATCTGATTTCCTGTCCTCAGATCTTGTTTTTGCATTTTTGAAACTTGTGTTTGGAAAATTTTGAATTTTTGTTTTGGTTACTTACAGTTTAGAGCTTAGCTTACTATCATAGACATTATGAGCTGGAAAAAGAAACTAATAAAAGATCCTTGAACAGTGAAGAATGGCCACTTGAACTTGGCCTTCTTAGTTCTCATGGGCCATAAAGTGTAAAGTTACTACATTCCTCTGGAGAACTTGGGATGTAATTGAGATGATCTCAATGTGTAGCCAGCCATCTGGGGAGAAGAACTCTGGGGATGTAGGATGGAAAAAAGCTAGCAGAAATGGAGGAGTTTGCTTTCATGACCAACATCATCATCATTGAAACTGTATTATCAAAAAAAAAAAAAAGAAAATAAACTGTATTATCACTGAAGGTCATATCACTGGAGTAGGTTCTAGAGAACCTACTAGAGTAGGTTCTAGAGTAGGTTCTAGAGGACGTCATATCACTGGAGTAGGTTCTAAGATTCCACCCTCATGATGGATGTTTCCTAGAGAAAGACAGATGAAGACATTTGACTTGTCTGAACCTTGCCTGAGACTTGTTTGCGGGTTTCCAGGCGGAAGGCAGAACCATAGAACTTGGTCCTCGCGAGAGTGTGGACTGAGCACAAACAGGGAAATCCAAGTTGATCTCAGGGTTCTAAATCCCAGCCATGGTGAATAATTTTCTTCATGTACTGTTGGATCCTATTGGCTAGTATCTTGTTGAGAATTTTTGCATCCATGTTCATCAGGAATATTGGTCTGTAATTCTCCTTTTTGCTGGGGTCTTTGTCTGGTTTTGGAATTAAGGTGACGCTGGCCTCATAGAACGAATTTGGAAGTACTCCATCTCTTTCTATCTTTCCAAAAAGCTTTAGTAGAATAGGTATGGTTTCTTCTTTAAACGTTTGATAGAATTCCCCTGGGAAGCCATCTGGCCCTGGACTTTTGTGTCTTGGGAGGTTTTTGATGACTGCTTCAATTTCCTCCCTGGTTATTGGTCTGTTCAGGTTTTCTATTTCTTCCTGTTCCAGTTTTGGTAGTTTGTGGCTTTCCAGGAATGTGTCCATTTCTTCTAGATTGCCTGATTTATTGGCGTATAGCTGTTCATAATATGTTTTTAAAATCGTTTGTATTTCCTTGGTGTTGGTAGTGATCTCTCCTTTCTCATTCATGATTTTATTAATTTGAGTCTTCTCTCTCTTCTTTTTAATAAGGCTGGCTAATGGTTTATGTATCTTATTAATTCTTTCAAAGAACCAACTCCTGGTTTTGTTGATCTGTTCCACAGTTCTACATGACCAAGTAGGATTTATCCCCGGGACACAAGGCTGGTTCAACACTCATAAAACAATCAATGTGATTCATCATATCAGCAAGAGAAAAACCAAGAACCATATGATCCTCTCATTAGATGCAGAGAAAGCATTTGACAAAATACAGCATCCATTCCTGATCAAAACTCTTCAGAGTGTAGGGATAGAGGGAACATTCCTCGACATCTTAAAAGCCATCTACGAAAAGCCCACAGCAAATATCATTCTCAATGGGGAAGCACTGGGAGCCTTTCCCCTAAGATCAGGAACAAGACAGGGATGTCCACTCTCACCACTGCTATTCAACATAGTACTGGAAGTCCTAGCCTCAGCAATCAGACAACAAAAAGAAATGAAAGACATTCAAATTGGCAAAGAAGAAGTCAAACTCTCCCTCTTCGCCGATGACATGATACTCTACATAGAAAACCCAAAAGCCTCCACCCCAAGATTGCTAGAACTCATACAGCAATTCGGTAGCATGGCAGGATACAAAATCAATGCTCAGAAATCAATGGCATTTCTATACACTAACAATGAGACTGAAGAAAGAGAAATTAAGGAGTCAATCCCATTTACAATTGCACCCCAAAGCATAAGATGCCTAGGAATAAACCTCACCAAAGATGTAAAGGATCTATACCCTAAAAACTATAGAACACTTCTGAAAGAAATTGAGGAAGACACAAAGAGATGGAAAAATATTCCATGCTCATGGATTGGCAGAATTAATATTGTGAAAATGTCAATGTTACCCAGGGCAATTTACACGTTTAATGCAATCCCTATCAAAATACCATGGACTTTCTTCAGAGAGTTAGAACAAATTATTTTAAGATTTGTGTGGAATCAGAAAAGACCCCGAATAGCCAGGGGAATTTTAAAAAAGAAAACCATATCTGGGGACATCACAATGCCAGATTTCAGGTTGTACTACAAAGCTGTGGTCATCAAGACAGTGTGGTCCTGGCACAAAAACAGACACATAGATCAGTGGAACAGAATAGAGAATCCAGAAGTGGACCCTGAACTTTATGGTCAACTAATATTCGATAAAGGAGGAAAGACTATCCATTGGAAGAAAGACAGTCTCTTCAATAAATGATGCTGGGAAAATTGGACATCCACATGCAGAAGAATGAAACTAGACCACTCTCTTTCACCATACAGAAAGATAAACTCAAAATGGATGAAAGATCTAAATGTGAGACAAGAGTCCATCAAAATCCTAGAGGAGAACACAGGCAACACCCTTTTTGAACTCAGCCACGGTAACTTCTTGCAAGATACATCTACGAAGGCAAAAGAAACAAGAGCAAAAATGAACTATTGGGACTTCATCAAGATAAGAAGCTTTTGCACAGCAAAGGATACAGTCAACAAAACTAAAAGACAACCTACAGAATGGGAGAAGATATTTGCAAATGACGTATCAGATAAAGGGCTAGTTTCCAAGATCTATAAAGAACTTATTAAACTCAATACCAAAGAAACAAACAACCCAATCATGAAATGGGCAAAAGACATGAAGAGAAATCTCCCAGAGGAAGACATAGACATGGCCAACATGCACATGAGAAAATGCTCTGCATCACTTGCCATCAGGGAAATACAAATCAAAACCACAATGAGATACCACCTCACACCAGTGAGAATGGGGACAATTAACAAGGCAGGAAACCACAAATGTTGGAGAGGATGCGGAGAAAAGGGAACCCTCTTACACTGTTGGTGGGAATGTGAACTGGTGCAGCCACTCTGGAAAACTGTGTGGAGGTTCCTCAAAGAGTTAAAAATAGACCTGCCCTACGACCCAGCAATTGCACTGCTGGGGATTTACTCCAAAGATGCAGATGCAATGAAACGCCGGGACACCTGCACCCCGATGTTTCTAGCAGCAATGTCCACAATAGCCAAACTGTGGAAGGAGCCTCGGTGTCCATCAAAAGATGAATGGATAAAGAAGCTGTAGTCCATGTATACAATAGAATATTCCTCAGCCATTAGAAATGACAAATACCCACCATTTGCTTCAACGTGGATGGAACTGGAGGGTATTATGCTGAGTGATATAAGTCAATTGGAGAAGGACAGACATTATATAGTCTCATTCATTTGGGGAATATAAATAATAGTGAAAGGGAATAGAAGGGAAGGGAGAAGAAATGTGTGGGAAATGTCAGAAAGGGAGACAGAACATAAAGACTCCTAACTCTGGGAAACAAACTAGGGGTGGTGGAAGGGGAGGAGGGCGGGGGGTGGGGGTGAATGGGTGTTGGGCACTGAGGGGGGCACTTGACGGGATGAGCACTGGGTGTTATTCTGTATGTTGGCAAATTGAACACCAATAAAAAATAAATTTATTAAAAAAAAAAATCCCAGCCACCGAGAGAAGGACCTGCCACAGGGACCGAGCCTTCTGCCCCAGTGCCTACAGGCCACAGGGCGCGCTCTTTCGTGGACCCGCTGAGTTGAAGGAATAGTGGGGCAGCGACGTGGGAAATCCGCCTTCAGCCGTAGGTGGGCCTGTGACTCTGAAGACAGGCGTCAGGAATTGAGGCGCAGCTCTGTGGGCCGTCATTGCACACCTGCTAGCCCTCCACTTTGAAAGAAATAGCTCTCCAGGGCTTACCTGGAGTGACACTCTCTTTGGGGCCTTCTTACGCTCTAATTCTCTCTTTTTCATAAAAGCACCCAGATTTCTGTTCGAGGATTTCCACAACCCTCGAATTCAGTGTGTCCCAGGAGCAGCTAGGCATCCCAGCCTCCTGCCTCCAGCCTTGGGGCGGGGGTGGCGGGGGGCAAATGGATTGTTTTTAGGGATCTGAGCAATCAGTCCCATTAAGTCCCCATCAGAATGATGCTTAGGACTTTATCTGATGATTGGGCCTGCAGGCTTGGAGGGGGGCCGCAGATCCTGCTACTGAGGAGAAGTCAGACTGGGCATGGGGAGTGGGGGGCGAGCACCGGCCGGCCCCAGCGAGGCTGCCCTGAACCTTGGAATTCCTCTCACCTTTTAGTTGTGTGGGTCAATAACTTTCCCTTTTAGCGTTAGCCAATTCAATTTGCGACCTGCAGGCTTTATGTCTTCTTATGTTGTCACATTTGCTAATATAATTGATTCATGAGATTGAATTTCTGGATGGCACAAGACATTCAAACCCTGCGTTGCATCATGTATTTCCCAACTATAGGCTAGGGCAGCCTTGGCTGTCTTATCTGCGAACGCACACTCCTAGGGACCCCTGCGGTCGTGGTGTTCAGTCCCTCATTTTACAAACGGGGGACTGAGGCCATGAGGCTTAATTGGAATTGTCTAAGGGAACAGAGGCGCGTGACAGCACGGTTACAGTTGAAAATCCCTTCTCTTTGGCACCGAAGGCACTTCACCCAGGATGGAGCAATGTTTTCATTAGGTTTTGCATGAACTGTGGCATCCCCCGTGCAAGGAGCCCTGCGGAGCCAGCCGAGCGCGCTGCACAAAGGGGAGCACCTGGGGGACAGGGAGCCCCGACGGGAGGAGGACAAACCCTGGGCCCCAGAAAGGCTTCTATCACCTTCCAGAACAAGTGGAGGTGCAGAATGAACACCAATGAGCTGCCCTACCACCTTCACTGGTTGGCTGATGTGACAAGACTGTGTGTTTGCTTTGTCCCTGTCCCTGCGAGGGCCCGGGGGTCATGCATCCGCACGGCTCAGAAGGGGGGTCTAGGAAAGAGACCCTCAGAACCTGGCCTGGGGGAGTTAAACAGGGGACTTGGGGTCAGGAGCCCACCACTCCTGGGACTGCAGGGCAGGAGGAAGCAGGAGAGGAGCTGGGGGGTGGGGGTGGAGAGCAGAAGGGACATTCAGGTGGCTCACGTGGCTGGGGCACCAGAGTGGCCGAGGGACACTGGAGAGGAGCCAAGTGCCCAGCAGAGATGGAAGCACAGAGGAGGCCAGGCCCTGGAGAGCCCAGTGCGCCCGGCCCCCTGACCCGTGGGAGCCCTCTCTTGCAGGGAAAGGCTGACCCCCAGGCCTAACCTGGAGAGCCGGCTTGGCAACGTAGGAGAATCCTTTCAAGGCCACCGCCTTTTAAAAACCTTACAGCCCATATGCTGAGCAGCATTCGAAGTAATAGGCTCTTGGTGTTTGCTTGTGGCAGCACCATGACAGGCGGCTTCTCTTTCGCTTCGCCCAAGGCATTTTTAGGTTTAGAAAACTGGAGTGCGTAAGTGAACAAAATCCCTGCGAACCATCATTTATTCATCCGTGTCTCTGCGGAAACAAAAGATTATCCTTGTTAGACTCCTAACTCTGGGAAACGAACAAGGGCTGTGGAAGGGGAGGTGGGCGGGGGCACAGGGTGACTGGATGACGGGCACTGAGGGAGGCACTTGACGGGATGAGCACTGGGGGGTTATGGTATATGTTGTCAAATCAAACTCCAATTAAAAAAAAACCATGAAAAATAAAAATAAATAATCTGTTGAAAGCTAAAAAAATAGATTGCCGTCTATAGACAGTTTTATTCACTTGAGTATTTGAACGTTCCATGAACATTCCTGATATAACCAAGTCTCATTTACTCCAATAGCAGCATTTTTTTTCTTACCGCACACATACATTTGCCAAGTTACGTCACGGATTCTCTAGGTGAGCTTGGAGGAAAACTAGCAGGTATCTCTAGCGTCTAGTTTTCTGTGGGTCCTTAAAACACATGCAATCCCAGGCTCCACTGTGATCCTCTTTGTAATTAAAAGTACTTGTTGGATACACGTTTTCATAGAAAGCTCTGTGTGCCTTACGTAGAGGTTCTCTGGCTTCCTTACAATAATATGCGGTTAATCGACCACTTGGCAAACGTTAGACATACGAGCAAATGGTCAGTCTACTCTGAAGCTACCATGTTCTCAAAGTTTTAGCGGCGTCTGGACAGGACATTTTATTTCCTGTGGCCTTTTCAAGAGTTGCTGCCTTGTCAATAGGAGCCCCAAGGCAGGAAAGCTTGAGTTTCAGTGCATTTATGAATTCCGTTCCATCATAGATGGGCGCACACCCGGGGACGGGTTCTGCAAATACCTTTGATCATCCCTCACGGCCACATGTCTGAAGCTCAGCATGTAGGGCAGGGTGGGCTCATTGTTCAGAAAATGTCTCAGAAAAATTGAGCAAGGGACACCTTGGGGGGGGGGCGGGGCTCAGTGGTTGAGCGTCTCCCTTTTGCCCAGGGCGTGATCCTGGGGTCCCGGGATCAAGTCCCACATCGGGTTCCCCTGCATGGAGCCTGCTTCTCCCTCTGCCTGTGTCTCTGCCTCTCTCTGTGTGTCTCTCGTGAATAAATAAATGAAATCTTTAAAAAAAAAAAAAAGAAAAATTGAGCAAGCTTGACGTTTTCCCTTGGAGCGGAATAGAACACAACGTGGTGTTTTATTCCATGTTTGCCAACATTACGAGGTCTCCTACGTACACACAATATATGGAAACAGACATGTTGTGGGTGCACAGCACCCTGAGCATTATCCCCACTTTACCAGAGCTTTCTCTATCTCCACTTGGGGTAGCCACTCTCCTCTCTCTGTCCCCACAGCTCAGGTCAGGGAAGCCGTGGAGGCAGAACAGAGCAGCTCACACAGTGCCCCCCCCTTACATTTCTCCGCATGTGTTTGTCGTTGATCCATGTTGGTGTGAGTTTGTGTCACCTGCTCCTTCTTTGCTCACTAGCGCTCGATGGCACGAGTACGCTGCCATCTCTTCATCCATTTGCCAATAGATAGATCACTGGGCTGTTTTCAGGTTGGGGTTATTCCAAGTCTTGCCATATACAAGTTTTTTCCCCAGAAGTACATTTTATTTCTTTTGGGTTTAGACACCTATGTGTGGAATTGCTGGGCCATAATTTTAAATTCCCAGCAGCACTGTACGAGCTACCCAGTAGCGTTACGTCCTCAGCAACACGGGATAGTGTTTGACTTTTTTTATTTCAGACATTATATTGGCTACAAAATGATATCTAATTATGATTTTAACTTGCACGTTTCTGGTTACGAAGGGCCCTGAGCATCTTTTTCATGTACTTATTGGCCATTCACTACTCAAGCCCTTCGCCCATGTCTTAGTGGCTTGCTTGTCTTTGTTTCATCGAGTTGTAAGAATTATTTGTATATTCTAGATAAGTAATCACAGGTATATCACTGTTCTGACTCTGAGCTGAGGTTGGTGGCTGTTATGCTCGCTGCACTAGTTTCCAGGACACCAGAGTCTCTAGCCCTGTGAATAAGATCCCAAGATGGGCTCACCCTGCCTGCCACCAGGCTTCGCTGCTCCTGTAAAGTCCACCCATTCACTCCTGTGAGCAACCGTATCACCCAGTCACTGCAGGAAATGCAGCATTTACTACGTATTGTCCTGTGGGTCTTCTCAGTTGTCCTCTTCTGGATTATCGTAGAGGCTCAAAAATACGTATTGTATTTGTTCTGGGCCTATTATATACAGTAAGTCACAATTGCTACCTTTCAGAGGCCTGCATCTGAGAGGAGTCAGGATGTATGTCCATATAATGGTGATGCTGAAATGTAATCTAAATGTAAATAACCCGTGCGCAGCAGGAGCTGTCTAGGGTAAAGCGTTCATGGACTGTCTGGCAAGTGAGAGACTGTCAGTAATAATAATTATAGTTATTGGTGAACAGCTGTGTGTGCGCATGCATGTGCACAGTCTGACTCCGCAGACTCGGTGTGGGGGCAGGGGAAGGGGGCGGGTGGGGAGATGAGGGCGGAGACTTTCTGGAGCCATTGGTGTAGTGGTTAAGGTGAGAGGTGCTGTGGAACTTACCATCACTGGAGTGGAGGAGAGGGTGAGGCTGAGGCCTGTGGTTTGCCCTGGTGGCAGGTGATGTGCCAGTGGGGACAGGAGAAGGAGAAGGCAGCGAGTGCAGTGGGTGGGAAGAGCTGGGCAGTGCGTGGTGGCCGCTGTCTCTTGAGCTGTGCCCTCAGCAGCAGCGGTGCACGGCAGTGAGACAGTGCACTCAGGGGTCAGAGGTCAGGGCCCTCAGCAGCAGCAGTGAGCTGGTGCATGGCAGTGGGGCAGCGTGCTCAGGGGTCAGAGATCAGGGCCCTCGGCAGCAGCAGTGGCCTGGTGCACGGCAGTGAGGTAGTGCACTCATGGGTCAGAGGTCAGTGTTGATGCTGGAGACTCTGGATGGTGCCTGGTCCAGAGAGCTCGTGGTTTCAGTGGGATGGCTTGGAACTCACTCAGTGACTGCAGAACCAAGGGGCCCGTCCACACCGCAGCCCTTCCCTGCTCCTACAGTCCCCGTGGCTCCCTGCAGCTCTGAGCACACCTGGCTCCTTACGAATGTGGGGATGGTGTTTACCACCACGAGGAGGAGTTTCTGGGACGTGAAGGTAAGCCACCAACCAGGGTTTACCCATCTGATGTTGGCCTGGGGCCCTAGGCCCACGAAGCGGGCTGGGGTGGAAAAGTTGTTTGAAATGGTGCTTGACATTCATGCAAGAAGCTAGAAATGTCAATTGCTGCTTGAGGTAAACATTTCTTTTCCGGGGTAAATGGTCCGGCCTCCCCCTTTCGAGACCGGGTGTCGTTCGAGCAAACACCTGCGGGACAACATACATCTTGGCAATGGCTTTCACTCCTAATCCATATTTGTGTTTAACTACAAAACCATTTAATCCACCAGCCGTTGTAATCACCAACACAGAGCGCAGAAAAAACATTTCCTTCCTTATGAAAGTAAAACAAAACCAAGTACTTTCCTCTGCTTCAGATTCCTTTAGAATACCAATGCACGAAGGCTCAGATTAAATTAATCTCAGCTGTACAGTCACACTTGGCAAATGAATCATAAAATAGTTTCCTCTTCATATGACAAGTTGCCCTTGACAGCAAATTAAAATCTTAATAAGGGTTTCTAAAATACACACGCATATTTACATGCATAAGCTCCCTTACTGGAGCTCAATGTCAAAATACAAATTATTTTGCCTTGTATTTCAGAAACGGTGAACTTTGAAGACCATCTTTCATGCCTTTTTATCTGCTGGCTTCAAATCCTCTCTACACCTGAGTTCCATTCATTTACCTTCAAAATAATTGTTTTGGAAATCTCGTTAGGGTCATTGGATAGTTTTGTTTTTTAGAATTATATAAAAATCATTTGTTAACTCTTTACTGAAATCAGACATGGATTAATGGGGTAATTCTCTACCTCCCACCTATCCTCAATAACAGTGGCTTCTCGGGGCTCTGACCTAATGGAGAGGCCAGTACCGTAAGGTCGCAGCCCAGGGACACAGGCTCACAGAGACAGTGTGACTTCATCACGTGGTACTAGAGTACCTCTTGTCTCCTGAGTCCCACCACCACGTGTAATGACAGTAGCTTATATTGGGGAGAGCTGTGGGACTCAGGCTCTAAGGAAGAACTCTTAGAGAAGCCCCAGCGATGTCACGGGAGATGGTACTGGAAAGTTTTGAAGCCTCTGGCATGTTCAGCTGCAATAAATGTCAAACACAGCCTGGATGTCACATGAAGGGTCTCTACCTCTGGTTCTTATCATGCAGTAGGTCATGTCTGGCTTTCAATGAAAAAAAAAAAACAAAAACAAAAAAACAAAATCAAAAGGCACAATAAAAGGTGAGAAAATGTGCAATCTGGAAAGATAACAGAAGTATCTGATGATGTCATCACTTCAATTTGACACAGATTTTGGAATTATTTAAAGGAATTGTGATTAATGCATTGGGAAAAAGTGGCAACATGCAAGTGGAGATGGATGAGGCAAGCTGGGAGGGGAAACCATTTGATGGGTTCCTTAGCAGAGTAGATGTGGTTGGAGAGAGACTCACTCAACTTGAAGATATATGAGTGAAACTCCCCAAACTAAAATGCAGAGGAAATAAAGGGGGAGAAAACATTTATGGAAGGAAGGAGGGAAGGAGGGACAGAGGAGGGAAGTGAGAGGAAAAGATGATTGGTGTCTGAACTTTATAATGTTTGTGGTAATTTGGGGATTGGGTGAGAAATACAGGACAAAGGCCGAGTCGAGATCACACAATCTTGGAATATGTCACAGATGTAAAATGCTGGAGGGACCACGCATGTAGCATATGCCCAGCTCAGAGAGGCGCATTTTGACCGAAGTTTGCATAAGACACTTTTGCTCCCACTGTAACATCTCCCATTCCTTCCGCATCTCGATCCTGTCCTTTCTGGATCTGGGAGGGGACATTCAGTGCTAGCAATCATTCCGTGCTCTACGGGCCAGGCTCCTCTGCTCCCTGGCCCCTGTGTCCAGACTGTGAGTCCACATGAGTAAGATGGCCTGGCATGTTCTGGTAATTGTAATAGTCTCTGATACCGTCTGCGTATCTAGGACAAGTAAGAGCGGACTGCAAACTGTTCTCGGGCCAGTTGTTCTCCATTTCAGTATTTCAGTATTTTTATAGATTTTTAAAATAAAAGCTCATGTGGCTACGTATGAGAAATGTAGAATAATTTCATATGAGAAATGTAGAATAATTTCAAAATTGCTGTGTTTTTAAGAACCGATACTGGATAATTTGCAAGCTCATGTTTGGTTTGCATAAGCTTAATGCCTGGTATTTCTGTAATACCTCCCTACCTCCCTAAGTATCAAATCATGTTTGATACTTGATGATTTGGCTTTAATTGGAGGTCTCCCAGTTTGGCCTTAGGATGATGGAATTTTTAAAAGGAATGTTTGGCGGCCTCTTTCTTTCTTTCTTTCTTTCTTTCTTTCTTTCTTTCTTTCTTTCTTTCTTTTCTTTTTTCCTTCTTTTTTTATTTTTTTATTTTTTTACTTTTTAAAAATTTTTTTAAATTTTTATTTATTTATGATAGTCACACAGAGAGAGAGAGAGGCAGAGGCACAGGCAGAGGGAGAAGCAGGCTGCATGCACCGGGAGCCCGACATGGGATTCGATCCTGGGTCTCCAGGATCGCGCCCTGGGCCAAAGGCAGGCGCTAAACCGCTGCGCCACCCAGGGTTCCCCCTTCTTTTTTTTTTTTTTTTTTTTAAGATTTTATTTATTTGAGACAGAGAGAGAGACAGTGAATGAGAAGAAGAGGAAGAGAGAATCTAAAGCCGACTCTGCACTGAGCACAGAGCCCAATGTGGGGGTCGATTCCACAATCATGAGATCATGACCTGAGCCAAAAACCAAGAGCCTGACGCTTAACAGACTGAGCCACTCAGGAGCCCCTGGCAGCCATTTCTTGATGTTCTATTGTCTTCACTCTGTGTCTTCCTAAATCAATAGACTGGTAAGTAAAGTTTTAGATAGAAGTCTGGTTTAGTTTGAAACTCTGAAACCTTACATGGCCTTTGCTCAGAGGCTGTATATACATGAGCAGGCTTCTGGTCCTGGGCTCTGGAATACATTTCCTGGGGTGGAATCTTGTCTGTATGCCTTAGAGGATGTGTGACTTTGAGAAAGAGTGTAGTCTCTACATCCCTATGTTTTTTCATACGTACAATGGGGATAGTACCAGTGTTCATCTCACTTTGTTCTTAGGAGACCAGGGGTGCTAATGCTCATACCTCATTTGAAGATGGGCTCACATCACGTAAGAGCTCAATGAGTAGTCAGCTTTACCTTAAAACTGCCTTTGGTTGTGAAAATTGTCCTGCCCTGGGACCACACATACCTGTTGTTAAAGCCAGTTGTTCTATCACGTGAGAGGCAAGTATTTGCAGTCCTGACAAACACACCAGTGTCTGACTAACCAGTGTTTTGGCTGCCACCCATCATGCAGAATCGGATCTGCAGGTGCAAGGCTTCCTTCCCTAATTGTCAGAAATTTATTTTGAAAAGCTTCCATGTCTTTCACAGAGTCCTCTGTTCTCTCCAGTTGACTCATAAACATGGTGTTTGTTTGTGAAATGGTGATTCCTACATCTCTCGCCCTGAGCGTCTGGAATGTGGAGCCTCAGAGTCTATAGTTTTAACAAGTACCTCGGATATTTTCATGACTAGCTCACCTGGAGAAACATTGGTCTAAAAGTCTACATGCTAGTTGATTTCAATCTCCCGAGACAGTTGGAAACAAGTGTACTTTTCACATATAGTGGAAACCATGTTAGAAAAATTAGTCTCTGGCTTTATTGAGAACTCTTTGTGTTTTGTGATATATCGATGTGGTTTAACTTGACTCTGAGTTGTTAGGACAATCTGTTCTTTTTCATAATGGGGATGTGGGATGCAGTGTAATGCTTCCCTCGTCCCTCAAAGACATCCACATCTAAATCCCCAGAACCTGCTAATATGCTATGTTACTTGTCAAGGGGAAATTAAGGTTGCAGATGAAAAAAGATTGCTAGTTGACCTTAAAATAAAGCGATTCTCCTAGATTGTACAATGTAACTACCAGGATCCTTTAAAGTAGAAGAGGGTGGGGCGCCTGGGTGGCTCAGTAGGTTAAGCATCTGTCTTCAGCTCAGGTCATGATCCCAGGGTTCTAGGATTGAGCCCTGTGTCAGGCTCCCTGCAGCAGGGGTCTGCTTCTCCCTCTGTCCTTCCATCCTTCACTTGTGCTCTCTCTCTGCCCCCCTCTCTAGTAAATAAATAAAATCTTAAAAATGTAAAGTAGAGGAAGGAGACAAAAGGGAAGGGTGGAGTCAAATTTGAAGATGCCCTGATACTGTATTTGAAGACACAGGAAGGGGCCATGAGCCATGGAAGGCAGGCAGCTTCTAGAACTGGAAAGACAAGGGTATGCATCCTTGTTAAAATCTTCAGCAAGAGACACAGCCCTGTTGACCTGAGTTTAGCTCAGGGAGAACTATTTTGGATTTTTGACTTCCCAGAGTCTGAGATAACAAATTTGGACAAAATCTACTTGACCTTCAGTTTGGTCACAAATCTCAACATATGGCACCAAAAGCACGATCCATTAAAGAAAAAAAAAATGGATGACACCCATACCCATATCCACACCCACACAGGTGAATGAGAGATAAGCCTTGCTATTTTAAGCCTTTCAGGTTAGGGGTTGTTTGTTACCATAGTATATGAATAGCTTTGTCCCTTCTGACCGATAAAAGCCAGAAGAATCAACCTGCAGTGTGTCAGAACCAGACATGAGACCAACACTGTTTCTGTTAGCTGAGTTAGTAGCTGCTGACCTTTGAAACGCTGGTAGAGAAAGTAGATCCCAGGAGGAAGATGGCGTGGAGGGGACACTGCTTCATTTGAAGCTATTTTATTGGAAGATGAAAGCGAACTCTCATCTTGAAGGACACGTTTGCCTTTAGCTGCTAAGCACTTACATTGCATTCACATTTTGGAAGGAGGACATACAACAAATAAACAACAAAAAAGTTCGCAGCAAATTCAAAAATGAACCTGAATTTTGCACAGCACATTCTGGTGAAAACATTTTCCTAATATTAATAGTTGTACAGGATATAATGTGCATGAACATCACCTGGAAATCTTGTTAAATGGAAATTCTGAATCAGTAGATCTCAGGTAGGGAATAGGACTGTGCATTCTCAGAAGGCCCCACATGATGTTGATCCATGGACCACACTTTGGCAAACAAAGTATAGAATACACACGTGTAAACAGAGTATTTTTATTTTGTTTGAATGTATAATTCCAATTTTAAAAACTAGTGATGCATCTAGGCAGGTAATAACGGTAGTTATAGTTTCTCAAAATATGATGAATTAGCCAGCTAAATTAAAATCCTTTGTCTGCTTTCCATTCTTAACATTGGCTTAATCTTATATTATTTAGCTCAGAAAGGATTCCTAACTTTAAACTATTATCATGGATAAAAAGAGAGAGAGAGAGAAAAATAATGTTGAAATATAAATTAAGAGGAAAAGAACATCTTTAAATTACTCAGGTTACTTCTTTTTTATTTTGCTCTGTTGGGTGGAAGAAAATATGACAGTTTGTATTTATTGAAGGAGATTTACAGTGGAGATTTGGAATGTTAAGTATATTCCTAGCCATTTGCTTTTACCTTTAGCATCAAATAAGATCAGTGGAAGACGTACACATTCAATTGTAATAGTAACGTTCATGCCAGGCTAAAACTCAAATGCTAAGACATTTAGAAAACTAAACTCCTAGCTATTATCTCTATACTTTTTTTTTTTTGGTTGTTGTTGTTACTGGTGCACTGACCTTTCTCCTGGTTGCTAGACTCAAATGGGTTATTTTAAAAGCAATATTCTTACAGTCAAACTATACATTCACTCATTATTTGAATGCTTTGTAGCAAATGTCTCTCATAGATTTTTTTAGAATATACTGTTTGCTAAATATCAATTCTATTGTTATCCTTATTTATAGAATGGGGAATAGAGGCACAAAATCCTGAGACATCCAAGAGCCGGCTTTTAGTCAAGAAAAGCTTAAAAAAAAAGAAAAAAAATCTTAAAATAGAGAATAGGAGAAGTCCCTTAAGCTACTCATTCTAAAGATGAATCATATAAAATCACATAAAACCATACTGGAAAAGGCTAGAATAAGATCTGTTAGGGATCCAACTTAAGTTTCATCTGAGTTATTGGGATTTAATTTTAGAAATACATATTTTGGGATGCCTGGGTGGCTCAATCGGTTGAGTGTCTGCCTTCGGCTCAGGTCATAATCTCAGGCTCCTGGGGTCCAGCCCGGCATCTGGCTTCCTGCTCAGCGAGGAGTCTGCTTCTCCCCCTGCGCCTCCCCTGCTCATGCACCCTTCCTCTCAAATAAATAAAGAAAATATTTTTTAAGATTAACAGAGAGAAAGAGCACAATCAGGGGAAGCAACAGGCAGAGGGAGGGATAGATCATAACCTAAGCTGAAGCGAGATGCTCAACCAACTGAGCCACCCAGGGGCCCCAATTAAAATCTTTAAAAGAAAGGAAATATATATATCTGGATCATGAGTTCTTGTCTAATCTGACAAAATCAAGAGATGTGGCTCAAATAAACGTTAATATATTATCTCGCTGAAAAACTATGAGTTGGTGATTTTTAATGTTCCATGACTGCCTCCCACAAAGTATTTGCATATATTAAACGTCAAATGACTAACATGCAAAACCAAATAAATGTGTACATATTTAAAAAAAAACAGACGTTAGTTTTTTTTAAAAAATAAACTTTTACTTTCGGAGTAGTTTTAGATTGATAGAAACATCGTGAAGATGGAAGGGACCCCCATTATACCCCACACCCAGTTATCCCTACTGGTAGCATCTTACCTTACTGTGGAATATTCGTCACAATTAACAAATGACATTAACATGCTATAAACAACAGCTTACCCTAAATTCAAATTTTGGTAGTTCCTGCCTAATTTTTTCCCTGTTCCATCATTCTTTCCAGAATATTACCTCACGTTTAGTCGTCATGTCTCTTTAGGCTCCTTTATGCCATGACGGTTTCCTCGACTTCAATTATTTTTGACAAATATTGACAGTTTCCAGGAGGACTGGTTAGGTATTTTGTAGGAGCTGCTTCCAGTGGGATTTGTCTGATGTTTCTCTCTTGCGATGGCAGCGGGGTTATGAGTTTCTGGGAGTCTGAGCTTGGGGGCAAAGTGCCATTTCCATCACATCACATACCAAGGTCTATAACAATTCATTGTTGACAATAACTTGTCACCGGTGGTGTTAACTCTGGTCACCCGGCTGACAGAGGTTTTCAGGATTCTCTGCTACAGAGTTACTCTCTTTGTCTACCTTTGCATACTGACCTCTTTGGGAGGGAACTCACCACATTCAGCTCACACCCAAGAAGTGGGAGTTAGGCTCTGACTCTCAGGGCAGAGCATCTACATAAATGATTAGAAATACTCATGCATGGGCCATTTGCCTATTCTCCCTCATGTATTAGTTTATTCGTTTGATGATTCCTATTAGCAGAGATTCATGGATATTTCTTTTTATATTTTGGGTTATAATCCAACGGGAGTTCATTTCATTGCTCACACAGTACCAGCTACGGCCACTGGGAACTCTCTCAGGTGCTCCCGCGTCCTTTCGACATACCCCTCTCCTTGTGAGGTTGTTGCTATTACTAGTGTTAGTTTAATTTCTCTACTTCTTGACACTGCAAAGATGCCTCAGGCTCATCTTGTGTAGTTCCTGAACCGGGCCTGGAAGTGGCCATTTCTTTGAGGAGCCTCGTTCTTTTTCCTGGAGAATGGGGTCAGAAGTTGAGATCTGGGGTGAGGTGTATATGTTGCCATTGGCGGGAGTCACTGCTTCGTGGCTTTCTCACTTGGCAGAATGTATACTAGCCCACGTATAGGCATATATCTATAATATTTTTCTGTGCAAACATGTGTATCTATATCAAGTAGAATATGAGTTTATACTTCTGTCTGCAACTCAAATTATCACGTGCATCAATTCGAGACTTTTCCCTTGCTTCTCTCTAACCTCTCACTCCCAAAACGAGAACCTGGCTCCTACTATCTACCATCCGTTTACTTGACTGCTCAATTCAACTTTGCATGTATAGAGGTTTTCCCAGCGGGAAGGCACCCGTGCTTAGCTTTATCGGCTACACTATGGGACTTATGCTCAGTTTCTGTTGGCTCTAGTCTTACAGACCAACACCCACTTTAAAAGTCACTTAGATCAGCCTCTCTTTCCTCCTCATTCAATGAGATGTTTTCTTGCACGTGTAATTCAGTTAGACTTTTCGGTCGCATTCTGCATTCCATCCCGAGCTGTTGGTTTATTTTAAACATAGATTTAAATTGCATAGATTATTCTTTGTGCTATAAAGTTTATGGGTTTTGACGAAAGCATAATGACATGTATGCAGCAGTATAACATGTCTTGTCCAGAATAGTTTCACTGCCCTGAAAATCCCTTGGGCTTCATATCTGTGCTGTGACCTGTATGAGCGTTTCTCCCGTGGAATTGCTCTTCTTCCCCTGACCCCTTTCTCCCTTTCTTGGCTGTAGAGCTCCCCATCTGTTTCCTCAATGCCTTACCTCCTGACCATGTTTCTGTGTTACCCCCTTGAGTGAGATATAAATGTTAGATGGGCTGGAGTGGAAGAAAGACCTTCCCCCAGCTGAGGTTGAGGAGGCTAGCTAAGTCTTTTCTCCAGAAGGGTGGGCCTTTGGTAAAGGGAAGGTTCTGGGTTCACTCGGACCACTTTTCCTCTCTCCTTGCCAGAACCACAAGGCTATCTTTCTGGGATCTTTACCATGAGAATCTTCTGGGTTACCTTCAGGCATGGCCAGGAAAGTGTGGGCCCCCATCCCCAGCACTGAGACCTCTTACTATTCCACACCCACCTCTCAGCAATTCATGAAAGTTATAATTTAAGTGGCACTCTCTATTTATGGCTCTGGAAGCTTCTGGTCCAGATTAGCAGAGGCTGTGGCCCTCTGGATCCTGCCAGATTGCAAGATGGCAGGTGGCACTGCAGCCTCGGTTCTCTGAGTGGCCCAAGAAAACAATTTGTTCTCAGTTTGTCTAGATTTTTCCTTGTTGTAAAAATGGGAGTGGTAGCTTCTAAGTTCTTTATGTGTCGAAGCTGAGACTGGAAGCTAGCCATCGGTTTCTCGGGTAAGTTTCCTCCCAAACTTCTCATTTACCTTGAAAAGAACACAACTTTACGTAGGATCATGGCCAAGCAGTAAATGCCCACAGGAACATCTTCAGAACAATGGAGGTACTGAACCATATTTTACATGACTCATGGTTAAAAGACCTTGTGATGTTTATCCGGTTAAGCAGAAAACTCGTGAAGGAAGCATTGAAACATTACAGCTGTTCTCAAATATTTCAAGGGCTGCCTTGTGAAGGCACAATCAGCTGGGCTGTGTGATAAACAGATTACAGTTATGTGTCAAACAGATTACTAAAAAAGGATGTATTTCTTTCACAGGTTGATTTAGAATGTCAAAGGTTAAGCGCACACACCTAATTCTCCTCTGGCTAACAAGGCATCACGTCAGGCTGTGTGCAGTCCTCTGAACCACCTACCACGGTTAGAGTTTCTCTGTCGACAACTTCAGTTAGGGCTGCTCACTGCCAGGAGCACACACAGTTAGGATTTCACAGACAAACTGCCAGTGTTCTCTGCATCTTTTCCTCTCTGCCTCAATGTTCTGCTCGTTTTTGGAAGCCGGTATTTCAGGCTCGGGCATCAAGGCCTCTTGCCTTATGGCCCTAGGTTATCCATGCAAACGCTTTGGGGGAAATTGTCAGATACAGTGAACGTCAAAATCATGTATAAGCGGTTGAGACTGTCTGTGGAGAAGGTTCCGGGAGGGCCTGAGGACCTTGAGTCTGTATATAGGAGAGAGCACGGGACATCAGAAGGTCTTGTTAAATGACTGTGAAAAGGAAACTGGGGGAGATTCAGAATATTTTCTCCTGATTCACAGGTTCCCCATTTGCCAGCCCCGGGCTTGTCTACCAGGACCTGCACTCCATGGCCCACTGGACATGCGGCCCAGTGTTTTTGTCATTTGACTGTTGCTTTTCCCACCTGCCTTGTAGGACGTAACGGCCGTAGCCGGGTGTTGTGTCTGCACAGGAGCAAGCCCCTGAGCAGTGCCCGTGTTTTTCTCAGCAAGTATCAAGCGCCCCTTCCCGGGTTCACAGGTACCCTGCTCCCCACAGTCTTGAGCTTGGCATTCTGGGACTCCATCATGACACTCTTCACTCAGCTCCTGGGGATGATTTTTAAGCGAAAAGGGCCTAATTGCAAAAAATGTTAAAGGCTGGCATAAAATTTTATATATTGTTGACGATGGTCATAAGCTTGTATGGCAACAACAAAAAGCACAGACCAAAACCTTCTCATATTGGGAAATGAGATGCCTTCAAGACATCACTACTTCAACTGACTTTGTCCTCAATGCTTAAAAACTGCTAGTAGGTCTAACCGCACACCTATTATCTAACACTAATGTTATTAACCCCAAAATTGCCTTCATACATAGTCCTTCTTCTAAGGATTCACAAGATTCTTGAGTAAGAAGATTGACACCACTTTGGCCTTCTCAAAGAGAGTCACGTCTGTTTAATTATTGATTGAAACCTACAAGGATGATTTTTCTATCATCAGATACCTGGAGCAGCATATCCTTGCATTTTCCTGGATGTTTTTCCATATCAGCTTTCAAGAGGTCCATAAGAATCTGGAGCCAATTCTATGGACTTGCTAAGAGGAACAAAGTCTCAGACTATATTTTTCCATAGAGAAATCCTTTGGAAATCATTCTCCATGCTCAGTATTCATATTGCAGTTCTGCAAAACAAGGTCAAACAGCAAACATGGGTATATTGATCTTTGTATTGAAAAGTTGATATTTTGTAAGGAAAGTATTTTTGATGCCTAAAATATCATGAAGCAACTAGGCTTCCTTGTGTCTCTGTGTTCTGAATTCAAAGAGTGAAATTTACAGTAAATCCTCATCAAGGTGAAGCACACGCTTTTTAAAGATCAGATTTTAACACAAGACTTGTGACAAACGGGGGTGACCTTTCAGCTACATCTCACCACCCTGGGCACATTCACCGAAAGGCAACAGCTTATAATTTTCCAAGTGTTTATTCTTATTAGCCTCCTCTGTATTTTCCAAAAAAATACAAAAAAAAGTGCTATTTTTCACAGCCCTCTGTTCCTCTCTTCCATGAATTCCACCTACTATGTCACCATTCTGAGCTAAATAACTGGCCAGTGTCTGTAATACTGGGACTATGTAGCTGCCGTCCACTGCTTAGCTAAAAAAAAAAAAAAAAAAAAAGAAAGAAAGAAAGAAAGAAAGAAAAAAGAAAGAAAGAAAAAAAGGGCCTCTACTTTCTTGTTAAATGATTTTTGCTTGTTTTGGAATTTTTTATTGTTCTTTCATTTTGATTTTTTTTACCATTTGCTTAATTTTCCATATACTCCTAAGTATTTTCTTTAAATGCTCCGATAAAGTGGTAAAACTCCCTCTTACTGGGAACTATCTCCTCAAGGCCAAAAGCATGGATTTCTTTTTCTCACCAAAATCTCCCTGTTACGGCCACCCTCCACTGCTCTGCAGTGTGTTCTCGGGATGTCCTGCCCGCAGCGGGGGTCTTGTCCGCTCATCTGACCCCTGTACCCTGTGTGTCCGATTCATCCCCATCTGTCCTCTTTAGTCCCTTCCCCCTTGATGGGCTCCTCTGCCTTAGAGATTTCAGACTTTCCTCTTTCTCCACTTACCCTGTTACCTGATTGACACCACCCTCAACCTGAGCAGGGGCATATGAGGCAGGTACGTTGTTCGAAAACTTACACGGTTTCACACGTCTTTAATCTCCTCCAACGTAGAATTAATGGGAAAGTGATTTTTAAGGATATTATGCCACTGTCTTCTACACTGTAGGTAGCAGGTGGCATGTCTGATGGCAGCCCAATTCCTGTTTCTTTGTCGTTGCCCATTTTTGTTTTTATCTTTCTGGAAGATTTTAAAATCTTCTTTGTATGCTTGGTGTTTTTAAATTTCATAATGTTACGCCACGGTACAGATTATTTCTTAATTTCTCAATCAATACATTGAATACTGGCTGGTCCTTTTGAAGACAGAAAATCTTGCAGTATCATTCAGTGAGCTCTTGATATTTCTTTAATAACGTCATCTCTCCTGTATGTGTCTTTACTCTTTCTGGAACTACTATTAGCTGAGTGTTGGACCTCCACGACTGACCTTCTGATATTCTCAATTTTCCCTCCTTTTAAGACAAATCACAGGACATTGCAAATATGCAGTTATTCTTTAATTACCAAAGTGGCAATTCCATATGGTTTGGCCGGTATGTTGATTCATGAACCATTGCTTTGATTAGAGCATGCTATTTTATATTAATCATGATACTTTACATTTCTAATTTATTTGCATTCCATATCCAGCTTCCTGTTGAATATCAAGATTCCCTGTGTTCTTTTATTCTCTTTCTGTACTTTTTGAATGTTTTCCTCTACTTTATGCCATTGCTTTTTCTTCACAAATTTAATTTTTTACTTCTTGCTTTCTGCTAGGAAGTTTTATTGAACTATCTGGCTTATTATCTATCTGGTTTTATTATCTATCGATGCTTAAAAATGGATCTCTAAAAAGCTAAATTAAAGCTCTGTGTTCACAGTGGAGTAGGCATGTGATTGGATGTGGACCCATTCATTTTCTTGTTGGAGCCTATGATACAAAAAATTATAGGTCTTTTAAATGTTTCCTCTGAGACCAATTTTGTCCTTCCTTCTGCCTGAAGGCCGTATGATCCACTTTCAATCTTGACGAGTTGGGCGGAGGAGATGAGAATGATTGCACAGTCGTGTTCATACACTTCCACTTAATTCCTTAACTTTATAGTCAAGCCTACCTGCCGCCATGCACGGGGCCTGCCGTGCGGTACTGAGTCTGTCTAGGGGGACAGCCAGAGCCACCAGGGGGAGAGCAGGGATCCTGGACACCCCATCGCTGGGCTCACACTGCCAGCCACCCTGGTTTTGAGTCCCCTCCTCCTGTATGCAGCACCTTGTGCTTCTGATTCCCAAACTTCTCCAGGTTCTGCATGAAAAATCCGCTCAGGATTCAGCTTCTCTGTTCATCTATTAAGTTCACGTCCACCGTCCGTCTGTTTTCTTTCTGAGGTTTGTTAACATCTCTTGCCCACGATGTGTCTCCTTCATTCACTGTCTCTGGGACTTTATACTTTGCTGTCATTTTAGGAGGACTTCCAGAAGGAGTGGACCTACATGGGCATGTGTACAATCTACTACATTTAACCAGAATTCCTACAATTTATTTGCTTGGGAATGTTATGAAACCTTTTTTTCTAGATCATACGACAGCCGTAATGTGATACTGAACAGAGCAGAACCGTGTGTTTTATGACTTTATCACTCGTGCGTAAGCAGTGGAGACCAGGAGATGAGATCTGATGGGTTCGAGGCTGAAAACGTCTCATTTATTGAATTTGAGAAGTTCGTGATCCCTGGGGTAGAGACCGGTATTTCTCTTTGGGCAGATCCTTGCCTTGCTCTTGGAGGAAATGATGTGATGAGTAGAATTTCCCCGTGCTGTCATTTCCGTGTAAACTCATGTGGGTTCGAGGTCGGGACCTCAGCATCTTTGTTATTTCAGCGGATTAGCCCGGATGCAGTTTCTTCATTTTGAGGTGCCATGTCTCCCCTTGGACATGGAGCCTGGATATAGAGACACGACAGGATCTCTGCACGATGACAGCATTTTTAAGCCCAGTTCTGGAGTTCGACTGCTGACTGATGAAGGCGTGGGCCTTTGCTCTCAGACACTTGGCGGTCGATCGGCCGTAGAGGAGCGTGTCTGCACGATCCCTGCTCTGCATTCTTGGGGGGATTCCACGCAGGGACCCGGCTTGGCTGGGAACATCCCCAGCTCTCAGTTCTCCAAGGAGTCACTTAGGAATGAATAAAATAGGGCTCTGGGAAGTGTGGTGTCTGGCGGACAGAGCATCTTTGAGCATCTTCGAGTGTGGATACCTTCCTCGTCAACCTGCTGCAGCCCAGGAGGCAGGGCCTAGATTTTTGCCTCTATTTTGAGAAAACACCTCCACTGGTCTTCCCCCTTCTTCACAGGGGAATCCAGCTCAGGAAGCCTTGTTTCGTGGGCGGGGCAGATGCTCACAGAAGGTTCCAGGTTTCCTGGACAGAAGGGGATTGAGACCCACCCCGACAGCCAGAATTGCCCAAAACATTAATGATCCCGGAATCCCGCTTGCACAGACCCCCTCCAGAACCTTGAAGAAGCTCCACCAGTGTTCCCCCCCCCGCCGCCGCCCCAGCAATAGGTTTTATCAAAATTTGCAAACGTGAAAGGCCACTGTCTCTTTCCATTCTGCTGCCCCCTCCCCGCTTACGCTTACTTCTCCCAGTGGACACACCACGGAGAGTTGGGGGATGTGGCTAAGGGGAAAGTGAGTCAGGGATTCCTTTAGCTTGGGCTTAGTGAGAAGTATTTACATAATCTGGTCATTTTCTAGCATTTCCATGGGGAAACAGCTGTCAGGAGTGTCTTTCTCAAGAATGTGAAACCCATTCCTCTATAATACAACCATCAGCAGGGATGGGGCCTGGCTCCCAGTCTCGAGGGGAGGGGGGATGGAGCCCCCAGCCTTGGTAATCACCAGCTAGCAGACATGATGCCCCAACTGCCTATGCACTGGCCCATCCCATCCGACTTTTCACTTCTGGGACCCAACTAAGCTCCGCGTACCCATCCTTGCCCCCTCAACCTCTCTCCGAAACGCCCAGTAGCCTCTGTACTAGTCAAAGTGGAGTTCAGCCTTCCCCAGATCCCCTTCCCTCCTGTGGTGGTGAATTGTCTCTGCCAGGTTAGCACTCACCTTTGTCTCTGTAAGTCCACAGCTGTGCGGCCAGGCATCTTGTCTCCATAGAGTCTCATGGCCCCAGATTGCATCAGCTGGCCCAGGCTGCTATAATAAAGATGCCACAGACTTGGGGGGCTTAAGCGACCAACACTGATTTCCCACAGCTCTGGAGCCTGGGAGTCTGAGATCAACATGTCCTCTGGGTGTCAGAGAGCCGCGTTCTCTTTGTGTCTTCTGGAATGTGGCCACCTCTCTGTGTCTCTTCTTATAAGGGCAATGGTCTCCCTCATACAGGCTGCGTTTCCCCAAGGCCCTACCTCTAAATACCATCACATTGTGATTCAGACTTCAACATACAAATTTGAGGAAGACACATTCAGTCCATAGCAGAGACCAAGTAGCACGCACAGAAAATGTCCTATTAAACACTGTCCTATTCAAACAAGTGTCCCTGTGACATTGTGTGAATCCAAGAGCAACCTGATTACATGATATAACCTCAGGAGGACATTTGGTTTGCTTTGATGGATGCCATAATCTTGGATCCTTTTTCTTTTTTCCAGAGTTCTCAAATGTCACACATGATGGAAAATAAGTGCTGTTAATGCAGACTGTTTATGATTACTCACTACACAAGGATATTTGGAATACTCTGAAATCCTGCAGCTCAGATGAGCAATAACCTCGACAAAGATTTCCTTGAATTTGGTGAGAATCCTAAAAATTTATGCAAAATTATCAACAATGAATTATGAAAATGACGTGAGCTGCTCGAAACCTTCAATAACAAACACTCAGACTCTGACCTGCCTAGCTACAGAACAAAATGGAATTAATATTATTATTTTTTTATATATAAAAGTTATGCTACAAAAGTATTTCCAGAGGCAGAGATGGTCAAAGACACTATGGTCAAAAATGCAGGTAAAAGCATCATAGAGGTTGGGCAGCTAATTAATGAAAGAATCTTTTTTTTCTAGATGTGATGTTTGTGGCATTTTCAGCTTTTAAAAAATCTTGTCATTTATGCAGATGTGTATTTCATTTCAAACAAATATGCAATGCTTGTACATATTTTTGTATTTTTCTTAAAGAAGGTCCTTGGGTTTGTGAGTTCGAAGCCCACGTTGGATGTAGAGGTTACTTAAAAATAAAATCTTAAAGAAGAAAGAAAGAAGGAAAGAAGGTCTTGTTGAAAAGGGTACGTTTGACCCAATGATCTGGTCCTGGCCCCTGACCTTAGTTATTGGCCTGGAGAAGAGATTCTTCAAGGAGAGCAAACCTGAGAAGGTCCAGAACAGCCACCCTGTCCTGGGAGTGGGAGACCCAGGGAGATGGTGGCGGGTGCCTGCCTGTGAACTAGACGCGTGTTCTGAGGAAGCCGTAGCCCTGGGGCCCTGGGAGCCCATGTGGCCTGGGAGGGAGCAGATTCAGTAAAGGAAGGACTGCAGTCCCTGCTCCAGGGAAAGCAGGGGGATCGGCAGGACCCAGAACTAAGACCTAGGATGTCTAAAATGACCATACTTTCCTGAGCCTGGAGGGGGTGTGAACACGGACACTTCTGGCTCTGGGCAGACTCTACATGAGAATTTTTAAAAAAGATATTTGTTTTTTTTTTTTCCAGAGCAGTTTTAGGTTTTGCAAAAAAAAATCAAGAGGCGAGTACAGAGATTTCCCATATACCCTCTGGACCCCCTACCACACACACACAATAGGCTCCCCACAACCAATATCCTTCACCAGAGTGGTACTTTTTAATTTAATTAAAAAAAATTTTTAACCAAGGATGAACCTACGTCAACACTTTTTTTTTCTTTTAAGTTTACAATGAAAATTCTAAAGTTGATCCAAAGGCTCAGTAATGAATGAGCCACGTATTGTCTACCCTTCACTTTCCTTTCTTGTCCAGAACTTTCTCAGCCCAAAGCATCATCTGCAAGAACCAAAAACAATCTTATCTTCCTATTAGGGTGTGTACTTTGTTTACAACGAATTTGTCTTATTTCCTGCTTCCTGTAGATGGAGCTAAATCCTCAAGCATGTGTCTTCAGGTCTTCGAAATTCCCAGGAAGGAAATCCTCGGGAGACCATATCAATTTCTGCTGTTACTAAGGACAGCTACAGTGCGCAGGACTCGGTGCTAAAGAAAAACACATTTTTGAGATGCAAAGGCCTGTTTCTGTCTCCTCCTCCTTGCAGGAAACCAGCTTTAAAAGGCAATCGACAGCAATGCTGTTGCTGCTTTGTGTTTTGTCTAAGGTCATGTCTAACTTCTTTTGTGTTTTGTTAAAAATTAAGCTGTGCCACTGCCCATTATCCATTGTCCCTTTTCACGGGTGTTTCCTGTGTCCTGGTCTTGTCCTTTGCTCTGAATGACCGAATGGCCACGTGAAACCGGTTGTAATGAGCTCTCACTATTTCTCTTGGTTGTTTAATAAACACTGCTTATCTGTGGGCAGGGAGATGCACTTTATTACTTCCCCATATGGTTTCTAAGGCACAGGAGAACACAGTGGGGCAGGCCAACAGGAAACCTAAAAAAAGAAACAGAAAAAAACAATGTTTTAAAGAATCTGATCGAGTCCATACCAAGTCCTATGTACTGTAGCACTGTATTTGTTTATTGATTCCAAAACCAGACAGAGAAATTCCAAACTTTAAAAAGAAAAGAAAAAGCCAAGTAATATTTTAAGGACTTTATTAGGAAATATTATTAAGTGGGAATTTGCCTGTGTAAATTTATCCACTGGGGTAGTGAGTACATTTTACTTCTCGAAGAAAAACAGAAGTTGTCAAAAAGTTAGTGTTTTTCTACTCTTTCCTATTAGCTCCCAATTACATAGCTGGTACAAGTCACGGGCAGAATAAAAAACAAAGCGATGATTTTAACTGTGGCCTGAAATATTATCTTGAGCTTAAGACATCAGAATTATTTTCAGGTTTAGGAAAGAAGAAATTCTGGCAGCAAAGTAAATTTCATACTCCATGTTTCTAAGCTGAGTATTAGAAACTTGAGCAGTCTTATGTGCGTTTTACTTTTCTAAAGCTGGGCATTTTCAATAATCAACTATTATTGGATATTTGGATTAGTAAGTGGATTTGCAAATTGGGTTAATTTCATTAATATGCGAATTTTAATTTTATGTTCTAAATACTTCTCAAAATACTGGAATAATCAATTTCACATATTAGTTTGCATTCGGATGTGTAACCTACTATTAGTTTTTTGGGGTTCAAAGGATGAAAGAAATGTTAATACTGAAGAGATAAAGTATGAGATTTGTGGCTCTCAAAACAACATCCAGGATTATTCTGTTTTTAAAATGTAATTCAATTTTCTCCAAGTTACATTTCCTATTCTACAAACTATTCCTTGTTTGATTTATTAAGAAGACAGTAAAGCCATATCCTTTTTTTACACATCTTTTCTTAAGACCCCATTAAAACAAATGGCTTTCCGGTCTGTGCCCCATTTCAGGTCATTTTATATTGATTTGCAAAAGGGCCTCCATTACAAAAACACAAAAACCTTTTGTCATTATCTAAACTCCAAGTGTTTCGGAAGCTTTTGAGACCTCCAGGAATAAGCCAATTTCCGTAATGTTGAAAGAGAACTGTATGGTGGATACAATGCTTGTCTGTTTACTCAGGGTTGTACATGAGTAAGTATGTGATTTAATTAAAATAGAAGTAAAAATAATGATAATCTCGAGTTGTATTGTTGTTTGCTACAAAAGAAGAAGATGAAGATGAAGACGATGACGAAGAAGAAAGCAAACAACTAACCACTATGTTCCTATGAGAACATTGTCAACCCACTAGCTTGAAGGTGGAGCTAAGAAATCAGAGCTGATATTCTATGTGATGGGGAAATTTTATTTGATTTTATATACTACAAAGTTTAGAGATTCTCAGCAGGTGAGCATTAGACTGGATCCCAAAACATTTAAAGCATGCACATTGACAACTATAAAGATCACTGAAGGTGTTACCTTTGCATAGGTATGGAGAGCACATTTGCATGTGAAGATGAATACCCTGGGCTGGTGGTGGGGGAGATGGGGACACGGTGGTCAAAGGGTACAAATTTGCGATTATAAACCAAGTAAGTCCTGGGGATCTGATGTACATCATGGTTATGATTATGGTTAGCAATACTGCATCATGTTCTTGAAAGTTGCTGAGAGAGTAACTCTTAAATGTTCTCACCACAAAAAGAAATGGTGATCACATGACATGATGACATAGTAGCTGATGCTAAATGTAATCATTTTGTAATCTACAGGTTTATGAAATCGCCGAATTGTACCTTAAAACTTACATAATGTTGGGACGCCTGGGTGGCTCAGTGGTTGTGTGTCTGCCTTTGGCTCAGGGCGTGATCCTGGAGTCCTTGGATCGAGTCCCACATGGGGCTTCCTGCATGGAGCCTGAGACACAGGCAGAGGGAGAAGCCTGTGTCTCTTCCTTTGTCTCTGCCTCTCTCTCTCTCTTTTTGTGTCTCTCATGAATAAATAAATAAAAAATCTTAAAAAAAATCCTTACACAATGCTACATATCGATCATATCTCAATCCAACTGGGAAAAAGGGATACCTTGTAAAAAAAAGAAAAGAAAAATTTAATTTGAATATATCTCCTTATGGGCTAGGTGTTTTCAACGCGGCCATGTTCAGATCTGTTCTTGCCAATTCTCTCCTCGCTTAGGGCTCTTTGGAAGCAAAGGCAACTAACTGAGTTAAGGCAATGGGTTTCCAGGGTCCTCTGGGCTGTGGCTTTATTTAATAAGCCATGGCTTGTGCAGTCGCTAGTTGGATTTGATTATGTCCCTTCCTGACATTTTCATTCGATTGCTGAGGCCTAATATGTTAAGCAAGATGAGGTCTGGGGCCAGCATGCTTTTCCTTTGAAAGCATCAGAGCTCATCAAATTTAAATATTTGCTACTCCGCCCCTCTCCTATCTATATCTCAGCCAATTAAATGTTTTCCCATAAGATTGATGAAAACCTCCCAAAAACAATCAAAGAAAGGCACACATTCAAACCTGCGGACTCATTTATAGATTGAGACATGGAAGCGTAGATATCGCTGGACTGTTCTGGCGTGGAAGTGTCTTTTATTAATTCAGGAAGCGTGGGAGGCAGCCCTGGGAAGGCAACTGCCTTGAGCATAAGGGGCCCCTTAATGAATGTCTCTGTCCTCCTGCCCTACCCATTAGTGCCACAGCCCTCCTCCCGTCAGCTGACTGTCCCGGGGTGGAGGGTGAGGAGGATGGGAGTGCAGGAAGAGATCAAGCAAATTGTGGTGAATCATGGTGCAGGCAATCTGAATTGTGTAGCCCTTGCTTAGGCTGATAATGTTTTCCAGGCATATGAAAAAGTTGGTTTGTGTTTCCTGAGCATATGCTATCTCCCCTGCACTGAGAGTAAATCACGGGCTGTCAGGGCTCTGAGAGGAACTCAAGCTGGAGTGAGGCTGGCATTCCAGTGGAAGCCCCTGAATCGTTTTATCAGAAGTCAGCCATGGACATGAATGATGTCAATGGCTCTTCATGAGCTAGACTAAGTGCAGGTTCCATTTCAAAACACCTTTGCCTTGCGTGTCATGGACTCTTAGCACTCTCATATTTATCAGCTGCCTGGTCACTTCCAGGTCTGACCATGTGACTGTGTATCTTCTGTAGGATGTGGAATCTATCATCTCCTCCCTTCAAAGAGATATTTCAGAATCGAAGGATGCCTCCTGCTTATCCCCTTGCACCTGGCAGAGCTGCAGGGGTCACTTGTGCAGAGTCTGTAATCCCCCCAAACCCGACACTCCTCTAGAGGACATTCCGCAGGCCTACATGAAGGGTCATGGAGGAAAACAGTTATAGTTTCTTCAACATCAGAACCATAAAAAGTCATCGAAACGATGTTACCCTTTTTGTTTACCATAAGAGGGACAAATGTTCTGTGCTCTTGAGGAATTTAATCAAAACATCTTTAAATGCACCTGTAGGTGGTTGCAAGACCCATGATTTCGGGGACCTTTACACAGCGAACAATGAAGGATTCCTTTATTTACTCCTTTGATAATTCCACCAAAAGTGCATTCCCCCCCCCCCCCAAGAAGTCATTGTCTTTGTTCTTTTTCGTTAACAGATGTTTATTTATCATAACTTGCAGTTAAATGATCCGTTCCACCCTGCCACTCCCTCCTGTCTCCTGGCGCAGTGACGCCAGCATATGCACCACACCTCGCCGGGGCGCTCTTTTGGGAAAGGGCTCTTGCTGTGTGTCTGGGGAGGGACAGTTCATTGGCCCTTTGCCTCCTGGAGGGAGGCTGGAGCTGGGGAAGAGATTCCATTTTTAAATACTATGTTGTTAGAGTGCACATGACCCACATATTTATGTCAACAAATTCAATCTAGACCTCTTGTTTTACAAATATATCAGTCCCTCTTTGGAGAAACATGTGGAGATGTATGAATAAAACGCTCACTATTTCAATTATTTTTAGACTGTGACAACTATCTTGGCATTTATGTGTACCTTATGTGAAGATCGGAAAACACTTAGAAAGCTTTTTGGGGCAACAAAAAAGGAAATGTGCCCTTGAAACCTGAAAGCTCTTGCAGGTCCCAGAACGACCAGCAGATGGTGCGACAACCCATTTTATAGAGAACAGGAAGTCTTTCATTAGCAGAAAATCACCTAAAATGGAATCTTTCTCTTTGCTTATTAATTCTTCATGCATTAAACATGTAAAGTCTTTCCTGGCAATAGCATCCAAAACTATAACGAGAAGCCGTAACAGTTGTGTTAGAACCACAATGGGACTATTATACACAATGTCTGATGTTTTGAACCAAAAGGGACCTTGACTCTCTGGTCCAATTCTTGTATTTAATAACCAAGGAGACTGAGGTCCTTGACCTTGAACTAATGACAGCATCTGGGGAGGGGATGAAAATTGTGGTCACATCGCTGAGTTCAGCAATGCCGCCTCTCATCCAAATACCATTTTGCTTGGTCATCACAATTTGAGGGTGGTGGGAGCTCATTGAAGCCAATGGATACTTTTCCCCTGATGTTCACCTGTCGAGACTCTTCGATTCTCTTCTAGGGGGATTCATTTTTGCAAGGAAATGGCATTTTCTGGGAGCACATGATCTCTTGCTGCCACTTCTCTACCATTTTCTTAAGGCCTCTGTTTTCAGCTGTGAACTGGCAATGCCATTTTGCCAAAAGCTGTCTTCCTAGGCCCTGGCTCTTCCTGCAAGAGAAGGAAAGGGATTGTCCACACTTGTGGTTGACTCGAGGGCGATGTTTCCAACAGAGTCGACAAATAGCATACTGACGGGAACCATGGAGGAGACCTCGCTTCTGTTGTGTTACCAGAACAGGAATGGAAATGTGTCCTGCCCCTCAGAAGTGGAGGTGACATGACGTTGTACAATTACATCATAAGGAAAAAAGGATGATGAAAACATGTGATTGAAAAGAACACAACGTGCCCCAAATAATCGTCTCACCTGAAAATGAAAAGGACAGAAAATTGATATGGCTGTCATGGACTTTTAAAAAAGCAGAAAATTTTTTGTGACATAATGTTTCGTCATAGTCATGTCATCAAATGGCTTGAAGACTGTCTGAGGGATCATAAATGATTTATGCTGTAAATAATCTATTAGAGGCTTTTGCTAAAAAGCTGAGGAAAGATAATTTCTCCGGAAAACCAAGGTTTCCTATGAGATGGTTTCCTATTAGCTTCCTTTTATCAACAGGTCATCCTTTCACTCAACCACCAAAAGAAAAAAAAAATGGGGATAGTAGAACAAAATAACTGTTATAATTAGAGAATTAGTGTGTTATACTTAGAGAATGCAAGGTAAACAAAACTATTGAATGTCCAGTTAGAAAAAAATGCATTACTTTACAGAATTCTGCAAAATATTATTTTAAAATATGGTTTGCTTTTGAATGTGTCTGGCAACCCAACTGTCTAGATTATTACACCTTTAGCTGAATTTCAGTTTGATAAAAAGTATGCGTTGGGCTATGTATCTTGGAAGCAAGATGTAAATGAATAAACACAGATAAAACCCTGTACCCACTGCCTGGCTCAGATAACTTATTTTTTATGACCATTACCAAGCAGCGAAATGGCCATCCAATTTTCGACGTATGCTACTTTTGAGCAGAAGGGCCCTTAGCAAAGAACTGAATGTCTGGGTCTTGGTTTACTCATACAAGTAAATGGCTTAATCAGATGTTCTTTTGGAGCCTTCTGAGATTTAACATTTGGTGATTTTTACCACCTTATCCCAAATAAAGAAGCAAGGAAGCCGCTCTGATTTTACTGTAAGAACTCTGAATAACTGGGAAAATTTGGTAAAAAGAAATCTTATTTGTAATACCTACTTGAATTGAAAATGATCTCTTAGGGAACATGACTTCCCTGATGGTTACTTCATTAGAGAATATCCTGGCAAAATATTCTCAGGGGAGCAATCCTACATTATTTAAAAGGTCTAACCATTTATCTTTATATCCCCACGTACATCGTTTGGCATATCATGGGTTTTCCTTTGGTCGTTTGATTTAGCTTTTTTCTTTTTCTTCAAGATTTTATTTATTTATTTGAGACAATGGGAGTGAGATAGAGCGAGCATGAGTGGAAGGGAGCTGAAAGGGAGAGGGAGAAGCAGCCTCCCCCTGGGCAGAGAGCCCGACTCTGCTCTTGATCCCAGGACCCTGAGATCATGACCCGAGCTGCATGCAGATGCTTAAACCAACTGACCCACCTGGGGGCCCCTTAACTTTTTTCTTTTATGAAACGAATAGAAACTAAAACAAGTAGAAAACCTACTGATGACTTTCATAATATGAGCCAAGAAAATAATCTGAGCCTAGTAATAACTATGACAAAATATTGCTTTCTTTTTCTCGTAGCATCTGAAACAGTTGCCGCATTTTCAAATTTATGATTGTGACATTCCAAGTTGCTGCGAAGCCTTGTCCTGTGAACTAGGCTGGGCCTTCGAAACAGGAGCAATAGAGAGGAATGCGACCTTGGCTCTTTCCTGGGTCTAAATGTCCCTCTGACCCTGCCTGAGCCCAGAGGATGGCCTATGACCCCCAGGACCAATCAGCCAGCTGGTTTGGTCTCCAAGGCCACATGCAAAATACACTGGATCTGATATGTTTCAAAATTCAGATGTATGTTTTCCTTTTGGATTTTAGACATGAAGTACGTGGCAGACATATGGTTACATCAGGCCCGGCAGGCTCTGGGGCAGCTGCCCGTAATCCAGCCCATTGTGGATGCTGCTGGCAAACAGCAGGGTGATGGATAGCTAGCTCCTCCTCCTTTCAGTCAGCAGAGACTACAGGAGTTAGGAAAATTGTTCTCCTCCCCACATTTTGTTTCACGGTCTCGGTAGGAGATTGTCCCCTGGACAGCCATGAAGCCTGCTAATCATAACAAACACAAACACGTAGGGAGTAAAGGTTGTGAGAACAGCAGTGGGAGTCAGATCCGCCAGGGTGGACTCTGGGCTTCCTTCCACCCTCTCTGAAGCCCGTTTCCAGGGCAGGTGAGGGCGGCTCATACCTGAGGAGGGCTTGGGCTTTGGATGTCGGGGTTCGGGTGACGTATCCCTGTAAGTATTTACTGTGTTGGTCTCACACAATTTTCACTATCTCTGCTTCATGCATTTTTGTGGCACTAAAACCCTACAAAGTAACTGGCCCCCAACTCCCTAACTTTTATTAATTTTGCAGTTCAGCTATTGAAGGGTATGGAGCCACTTGCAATTCACAGACTCTTCCTATTACTTTACATAGAAATAAATGAAGACCAAGCGAATGAGAACAAGCAAAGGCTCTTCATTCTGAGCTTGCCAGAGCACGGGAGTTGCTGGTCACTGTCACTTGCCTTTGGGAGGTTTCTTCATGCACAACGGAGGCCACTCTGGCAGGGGCTGCTGGCATAGGAAAGCTGGAGGTGGCTGAGCAGAAGTGGGCAACCCATGTGGTTGGTTGTGAGGGGAGGACATCTGACTTGATCTGGTTCTGAGTTAGGAGGGAGGGGAGGGGGCAAAATAGGGGACCTGGTCATTCGGGGTCAGGCCCTGGCCCTTGGGTCCATTGTTGCCGAGCCTAGGGCCAGAGTTCTGTGTTATAGATGGTCTGGTTGTGCCCTTTCTGGACATGCTAGTGGTAGTTCCACGGTTTCTACAAAGGAGAAGCTTAAGGGGATAATCTTGTGACTGGAGAGTCTAGGGGACCTGTTACAGAGCTGTGTTTGCACAGGAAACTCCCTGGCTTTACTTGGATTATTTGTTTATTTGGAGGGGCTTTGGTGTAGGCAAAGCCTGGATACAGCGATGCTTCTGGAGCTCCCACTGCTTCCCGTCGCTCCGCAGCGGGGCTCTGCCCTAGGTTTCTCCCCGTCTCACGGAGCAGCTGACATTCACTTTCTTCATGCGTTTGAGCAGCAGAAAGGCTTTGAGAAAAGGCACAAATTTCAAGTCTTCAACAGACCATTCCCATTCCGTGCCAAACTCTGCTAATGGGGTCTGCTAACCAAATCATTTGCTTTGTGGGTCCCAGGGAAGTTACTGCGAAAATGATGAATAGGAAGAAGGGTTGAAGGGACAGGAAGATTGGAGAGAGAGGGGCCAATGAACTTCTGAGTCACTTGAACAAAATCAAATACTAACTATGGAAATTAACCATTACTCAAACTAATTGATTTATAAGATGAATAGTCCTCTCAGAATCAAAATAATGATATTAAATGGCAGAGTAACTGCATTCGGGGTTATTGAAAGGAAGGAAAATCTCTGCACTGACTGGAGTTAATGGCCTGCCCCTGCCCTGCTGTCAACCTCTTCCGTTCGGAATATATATATTTTCTCTCTTCTCCCATCCGTGGATTATTAATATCCATATGACTATTGGATTAATTCACACATCACAATAAAACAAAATTATGAGGAGAATATTGCTCCCATATTTTGAATACTCCCCAAAGTGCCTTTTGGGTGATTAGAGTGATTTTTCATTTAAAGCGTGAAGATACTGATTTTTAAAATGAAGACTTTCTCATATACACAGTACCTAAATGCATATTACGATTTCACATTTTGACAAAGATGTCCATCTGAGGCTTCTGAAGCCCGTGGTTGATTTCAGTTTGTTTCATACCCAGCTGCGTGGCTGCCCTGAAGACACAGACACAGGGTAGCTCCTACTGGAACTGTCTAGAGCTGAGAAGGGTCTAAGAGTTTGCCCAACATGCAACCAACACGTTAGGCTATCACAGTTTCGTGGAAGCTCCCGGAAGACATGGGATTCTCACACCAGACACATAGGACTTTACTACTCTTGGAGCAGCAGGCAGCTTGAGCATTGTGTTTGCTGAGTTAAGGCCACTTGTTCCCAGTGGGAAGATGTGATCAGGCCCAGACGGGGGCATGCGTGTTCCATGGGGGAGGCTGCAGCTGAGGATCCCTGAATTGGGATAGCCTGATCTGTTGCGATGGGCAGAAAGTATGTCTTCTCTTTGCTCTAGAAAGAGTGAGTGTATTTTCCACACAGTTGGTATTCAAATACCCTGAAAAGATGAGAAACCCTCTGCTTGGATGATGTACCAAAAGCTAAGAGACCCATGAAGAATGACCTCCCCAAATATGGCAAATTTTCCCATGAGCATACCACTCCTTTGGCTACCAGGAGTAATCTGAACAACAGAGGAAGGAGCCAAACCTGTTCAATTTGCCTCTTATGACATTTAATTTGGGCTTCTACCAACAGGACCCCAAGTGTCAGGGTGATGGGTGGTAGGTAGCATGGAAGGGCTGTCTTGACTGTTAGGCCGTTGTTGAGTGGCGTTTGCTGTACAAGGCGCACCACTGCCAGACTGCAGATAGAAAACCTGACCCGGATTGTGTCCAAGGCCCCAGTGCTATGGTGGGAGGTGTCAGCCAGTTGGAGTGGAAGAGCTATAATGCAGTCTGATAAAATGTCAGCTATGTTGAGACATAAGTGATGACCTGAGAAGAGGTCTGGCATTAGGTGCAGCTGATCTGCCAGGAGCGGGGCGGGGGGCAATATTCCATGTGAAGTGGTCTCTCACCAAGAGACAGACAACTGGGGTCCTGGAAACAGTCCAAGAGTCAGCAGAGAAACAAAAAGGTGCATCACTAGGAGCTTTGGCCAGAGCTATGAGGATGTGCTTGAGTTCTGCCCTCCGTGTGCTGTGACCACATCCATCATCACTTCTGTTTAGCTGGAGCTGAGCCTGAACAGTCACAGCAGCTCTGAGAATATACCATCTGGTTTCAAGTTGGGCACATGGTCAGTGAACAAAGCCTATAGGGTAATCTGTACAGGTCGAGGGCGCCGTAAGTCAGCAGCTTTGCTTTATGAGGCAGAGTGGAGGAGAAAATTTCCCTGGCTGCCCAGAGGACAGTGACGTCATTTTCATAAAAAGCTGAGATCAAACTAGAGCCAGGGCATGAATGTTCTTGACTATACCATTTCCTTTGGACAAGCAAGGCTTCCTGCCCACCTTGCTAGTCATTGTGTCTGAGGTGACCTATCCTGAAATGAGAGTAGCAGGTCAGAAACTCCCAAGTCCTCCATGAGTCAAGCATGTAGCACTAAAAAGAGCCCAACCAGACAATGGCTGCTTTTCAAAGGGGTGTTCCTGACAACTCTGTCAAAACTCCACATCCAATACCCTGGGCACCTTCGAGTGAAGACTGTCACACTTTGCCAGAAGATCCTACTGACAAAATCCATTAGTCACAGAGATCTGTAGTTCAAGGGGTCACTGGAGTTGGGGGCCCCAGTGGCAGAGCTTGACCCACACTTTCCAACACAACTTCTTGGTTTGGGCTCCTTTCAAAGGATTTGTGGGGCAGCCAATACAAAGGGCCACGTGGAGTGCCCATGTGAGGTGCATACTGTCTGCAGAGCCCAGGGACCTCCGTGAGGTACTAGGTTCCTTTCCAGTGGTGATTGCAGGTGGAGGAGAGAGGCCAAGATGTGGTGGTGTTTAGCAGGGATGTTGAGAGCTGCGAACCCACCCACACATTCCCAAGAAACATTTGGTGACCAAGCCCCTGAATTTTATGTTGGCTTCTACCTATTGGTAGAAGTGTGACAATCCACAATCAGGGGCCCTGTGGCTTCTGCTTCCTGACTGGTAGTGAAAGCTTTGGACAAGAGTGGGCAGAGGCCCATGCACTAAATCCTGCCCTGCCCTCCAGGCCAATGCGAATGACTGGACACTTGTCTCCCTTCTATGTCTTTCCCTTTGGTTCTTCCTGAAGGAGAAATCCCCTTGGCACTTATGAGACTGGAAAGTACTTGCATTTGATACTTCAAGTTGTTTACATTCAGATGTGGATGAGACATCAGCAGGGCACCAAATGCCCCAAGGGCCCCACACTCTCTCTACTGAGAACTCTGTTCAACCCCATCAGTTAAGTTTGGGTTAAGACTTGGATGACAGTGTCCAGCGAGACACAGAGGTCTGAGGCTCTTGGATGGATGGGCATGGTCTTCAGTCCACCTGGGGGTCAGAGGGATTTCTCCTGCACTGCTAATCATCTGAGAGTGCTCTCAGCATACAGCCCAACACAGGGCTCGAACTCACATCCCTAAGATCAAGACCTGAGCTGAGATCAAGAGTCAGACACATAACCGACTGAGCCACCCAAGCGCCCATCTGTAAGGACTTTTTAAAGGAGTCCTGTTTGGATCATCACCTTCTTCTTATACAGGTTGCTGGTAGTAGCTTATTACTCCAACATGGCAGAGTCCTGGCCTGTGCCCTGCATGGTCTGCCACCATTGCCACCAACCTGTCCTAGGGTTTCCCACACTGAAGAGTGTGCAAGCAATGCGGCCCTTCCCAATGCAGCAGGAGAGCTTAGAACCGCAGTGCCCTCCTTGGATCTGGGTTCTGAGCATTTTCTGGCCTGTGCTCCTCTGCCTCTCTTGTCTAAATTGCTTTTCTATTTTCCACTCCTCTTTCTGGAAACTGTTATTTGCTCGCTTCTCCTCTGTTCTAAATACACCACGCCATCCTTTTCCTTCTTGTATCTTCATTGATGACTCCTACTTTCCATTATTGGGAAGATGCATTATTCTAATGGACTTTGTAAAGTCAGTGACATTATGGAATTAATGCCCTTGGAGACTCATGCATGTTCAGCTTCTAGCACCTCCTAGTTCCTGAAACCAGTGTCCTTACAAACAATTAGGGAGAACATGAGACAGTAGGCACCCGACATAGGCTGGTGGCCACATAGCGCCAGGAAACATTCTCAACAAATGTAACCCTTGACTACTTGCTACAGTCAAATATATACTGAACATGTGAAATTGTGTTGTGTTAAACTTCTTTTTACCCTGGACAGATTCTTGCTACCTTATTCATTTATTTTTATTTCCAGAAAAATTAAAATACAGCATTTATTAGTTTCACGTGTACAACATAGTGATTCAACAATTCCATATATTCTCACTATTTTAAATAAAACAACCACCTGCCTCCTCCTCCAGAATGGTGGTGACCTGTGAGAGGCAGCAGGTAGCAAGCCCTCAGGTTTTCCACTGTCTTCCCCTATTCCTCATGCCCAACTTAGGAAGGGACAGAAATCGTTTGAAGATCACGCAAAGCTCTAGTTAAGTCACTCTAATGTAAATACCGGTTTCAGTTTCTTTGGGACAAGACTAAGAATTTGGGATATGCATACCTAAAAACTTTTGTAAACTTGTTCCTGACTTGCCCATGTCATGTGCTTTTCCTCCACATCATAATTGTAGTATCTTTGTTTCATATATGGCGTTAGGAAGTTTACTTTGAGATATATAGTATATATATATATTTATTATTTTTTATTAAATATTATTATATATAATATATTTTTATTATTTATTTTTATATTATTTTTATTATTTATATTATTTTATTTTATATATTTTTAAGTATACATATATTTTTTATTATTGTGGTGAAATATGAACAATATAAAATGTGACATTTGAGCTCTTTGGAGGCATACAGTTCAATGGTATGAGGAGCACTCACTCGTTGTGCAACCATCATGACCATTTCCAGAACTCATGTCCTCCGCTCAAACCCAAACTCTGTCCCCATTAAACACACTAACACCCCGTTTCCACAGCGCCTGGTAACTATTGTTCTACCCTTGGACTCTACGGATCTGACTATTCTCAAAATCAATGAAATCCCAAATCAATCCCAAATCAATGAAATCAGATAGCATTTGTTTTTTTGTGTGTGTACCTGTCTTATTTCACTCCGCTTAAGATCTCCAAGGTTTACCCATGTTGTAGCTTGTGTCAGAATGTCCTTCCTCCTTAAGTCACACCTCCCTGAAATACAATTTTAAATATAAGCTATATAAACAATGGCCATTTCCCTATCAAGTTGACTCTCTTCTTTCATCCGGACGAGAGTGTATTACCCGCATTCTTTCAAGTGAGGTCTTCCCTGGGCCATGAACGAACTCTTGAGAAAGTGAGTAAGAATGGGAATAAAAATCTCTAAAATCCGAATCCGACCACAGCTGGGGATGTCAGCAGGCTCTGCTGACCGGCACTAAAGTTTGACCTTTGCCTTCATAAAACCAGAAGTCGACTCCTGCGCCACGGAAATGTTTATTCATGGATCAACAGGGTGAGGGAGACCTTGGTCCTAGAGGAAGGTCTTGTCGCAGACACTCTGACTTTCGTGCCCGCCGACGTTCCTGCGGGTTTCGGAGGATGGTGATGGCTGTAAATCTGCAACTCCGAGCGTTTCAGACTCTGCACATCCTGCTTTATTGCCATTGTTCCCTTGACCTCTTTATCAAATTTCTTTCCACCCGCTTGCCAATAATATCACCTTGTTCTGATGGAGGCTGGGCTTCAGCCAGCTTAAGCCTCACTAACAAACGAGGTGAAATCCATATGAGGAGGGATCTGAGGCATGCTGAATTGAGAGGGCCTGCCTCAGGAGCAGCAAATTAGGTGTGCAACAAGAAATTGAGCTCCGGAGTGTGCATTTCCAGTCATTTCCTTCAGCTGGGAGCCGGCATCCTTCGATGAATCAATCAACATTTACTTATCCGTCCCCTGCAGCAGTTTTGCAAATCGTTTTCAAAAAATCATTGAACCACTAACAGTTTATCCACTCTGCAAAATACACACAGCTTCTTCTCATCTCCACCAGGTTCCTCACTCCTCAGCCACATTCAGCAGTTTTTACTGCTCCTGATTCCAATGAGCACAAAATATATACACCTGCCCAGGGAAATGACTTCTACCACCTAACCGCCTCTTGGATTTAAATGTCTATGGGACCCTCTCCAAAAAGAAAGTGGAAGAGTTGAAGCATAGGGTTCTTCTACCTTAAATGTATTTATTTGGCTTATAGATAACATGCCCTTGGGAACAGGCAGCCCTGCTTCCTCCTTAGGCATGACCTTTGCTACCTCCAGCTCCAATGAAATCACCAGCCAAGATGTTATCCTTACCCTTGGGCCCTCTCTCAGCGACTCAAATGCATGTGGGGGTCCCCAGGGGTGCTTCCTTCTGGTCACCCTGATCTTGCGATGACAGGCAAGGTTGAGGCTCCCTATGTGTGCAGCTGGGCCACGCTGGGGGTCATGACGCTGGTGCTTTTGCAGATTGTACCTTGAGGAAGGTTCATGACATCACTTTCTTTGCCCAGAAAAATGAAAATAATATCTCCTCCCTCACAGGGGAGGGAAATCTTCCCCACTCTACTTTTAGGTTGCTTACACCTTTGTGAGGGATGACATCCCATCTATGGCCTTGTGAATTGGGCCAACGAAATCAGAAGCGAAAGGCGGCAGGTAACTTTGAATCAGTGACCGAAATCCACCTTCGCAGTGACAGACTCACCTGAGCAACTTAGCTACCCATGGTAGTTGGATCCTTCAGGTTCGTTATGGTATTTATAGCAGTTACAGAGAAAAAAAAATTTTTTTTTCATACACATTTAGCTTCTGGAACTCCCTGGTTCCTAGGAGCAAGAATGAGTCATCTCTGATTTTCAGAGTCCTTAGGAAGAGTTAGGGGTCATATGGTAAAAGTGTCATCCAACCTAGGCCATCCATCTAGCCTGGCAACATTTTCAACAAATGAACCCCTTCACTACTGGCTACAGTCGAACCCGTATATTAAACATTTGAAATGGACTTTCTTCCATAAGTTGGTGAATTCTTGCTACTTTAAATAAAAGGAAAAAGGCCCATTTATGGCAGTGACACATGATAGGTACGTCCCCTTTTGCTACAATAAACCCGGGTATGAAGTTCTAACACGCACACCTGTCTTCGGGAGCAGATGTGCTGCAGCCTCACTCTCCACCGTCCACCTGTGAGGTTACGGTCAGAACCAGACCCCCCGGTGTCCCACGACAGGTGACAGTCTACTGCCACAATATTTTTGTGAAAAAGCATCACAGTGGCATCAAACAAAATGTGTCTGTTCCTTTCTCATGGGACTGCAGGTCAGGTGCGACTCAGCTGGCTAAGCTGACTGCTAGAATTTGGACTCGAGGCTCCAGGATGCCGGGCTGATGCACGCGTGTCCTTACCCTCTGAGCACCGCGGACACCTTGGAACATCTTTGCATGGAGGTTTTTGTGAATGCAGGGTGGCTAGCTGGACATGCATCTGAGTTTACAGATGTTCATTTGTTCCATTCTATTGCCACGACAGTCTGTGTGACCAAATCCAGCATCAACAGGGCAGGTACGTGCACTGGGTCTATTCTGGGCTGCGTGCAAGGGGAGATGGTGAAATGGGAGGCATGGCGGTAACGGGAACCCATCACTGCAGTGGGGCCTTCCTGGACATGGACAGTACATCCTTTAGGAAAGGGAGGTAGAGAAACCAGGGTTGTGTTTGTTCAGCTCAGCTGTCTGGTCAAAAACTTGGATCCTAGACGGAATGGTGTCTTGAAAGCCTACCCAGTGAGGCTTTGGGAAATATCAATTAATGTCGATCGCATTAAATATGCAGGGAAACCTAATCCAGTATATTAGGATGTGAACATTTGTGAGCATATCAGTGAGATTGCATTTATTCTTTTAATTATTTTTCAGGACTCAGAATGACTTTGGTAGAAGAGTATATGGAACACTATTTATTTATTTATTTATTTATTTATTTATTTATTTATTTATTTATTTATTTATTTATTTTTGGAAAGGACGGTATACCAAAACATACTTTTGATGTATTTGCATATAATAGAATGTAGGGAGTAGTTTAGCCTCGAAATATAGAAATAATCTTAATACAGAAATAAGGCAATAGATTTTCCAATGCTTAGGAAGTAGTTTAGGGCAGCCCTGGTGGCTCAGCGGTTTAGTGCCTCCTTCAGCCCAGGGTGTGATCCTGGAGACCTGGATCGAGTCCTGCCTTGGGCTCTCTCTGCCTGTCTCTGCCTCTCTCTCTGTGTGTCTCTCATGAATAAATAAATAAAATCTTAAAAAAAAAAAAGGAAATAGTTAATGCTCTCCATTTCTTTATATTCTGCATATTTCAAATCAGAAATGTCAAGTCCGGTTGAGTTTTGCAATTTCTGCTAAAAATAAAAGTGCTAAACCAATCTGTAGAATTCAGAAATAAATTGTATGGCTATTTTATTCATGCTTAACTATTTCTTAAAAAGTGAGCTATTTCCATTAGTATTCACATCTTCCCCTTGGAAGAAAGGAAATTTTATGTAAGTATTACTCTGACATAGATTTTTTGTTGTTGTCTTAACACACTATAGATCCGTTCTTAGGTACTAGCTAAAAAATGCCTCTTAGTTCAGATACCATTTTTTTTTAGCCAGTAGCTTCTATGGTATAAGCCAGCAGCTCAAAATATGGTTAAGTTGACAATAAGGTATGTTATTTATTGAATACAAGCAACAGTTCAATAACTCAAGTCCTATATTTATTTTCTCAGAGTAACTTGCTGTCAGTAAAAGGCAGATTTATGCAAACACGCTTAACAAACAATAGTGGATTTCAACATCTTTAACTCATTTTTGAAGAAAGACTTCATGCAACTCAAGGAATATAATTTTAATATGAAATACTTCCCTTAACAACTCAAACACACTCATCTTACACTACGTTTGACATTTTCATGTCCTTTTACATAAATATTAGGAATGGTTAAGTAGTATTTGGAAAGGCTTTAATTTTCTTCTATGCTTTGGCCTCAAGGAAATGAAAATTCAGAGAATCTGTTTTTGGCAGGGTACAGGATGGAAGTGAGGGTGTGTAGGATGTGGAGGGAAGGGACCACTTAATGAGACACAGAGATGCCTTCTCTTGGGGAGAGAAGTGGTCTTAACTTTACTCCTCCCTCAAAAAAAAAAGTTCTAATGTGGAACATATACAATTTCCAAAACAATTAACAGATAATAAAACCTAGGAAATGGATTTTTATTTTTCAAGATCAGAAAATGTCTTGGCTATTCAAATGCATTAGGCAATTCTTTAGGTTCTTTTTTCCCCTTATGTGTCTGGTATTTTAATCTTTAGCTCTTACTGATGCTAGAAGTCTAATTTATTGGTAATTGAATAAACTATTTAGTCTAGAAATGTGAATGATTCAGAACATATTCATGATATGATTATCTTATTGATGATATAATAATTTAATAATGTAATAGTGATGTAATGATGCAATAATTTCTCAAATGTGGCATGTTGAATACTGTTCTAAATGTTTTCATCCATTAATTGAGAGACTGTGCCCAATGCCACACTCCCCTCCCAGGACCATGGTGCTCATTCACATGGCTGTCAGGAGTCCAGATGCTGACTGGTCATAGCTGGGGCCATTTCTAGAATCTGTCTGTGGCCCAGGAAAGCAGCTTCGTGTCTAGTGGAGACATCCCTGTGGAGTTATGGACCTTCCCATGTCCAGAAGTCTCCATACACCAGAATTCTTGTTGTTTGATTCTGATATTTATGTTGCATTTATATTTATGTAGTTTGATAATAAATATTCTAGATCTACATATTTATGTTGCTTAATTCTGTAGCAATGATAGTTGTAATGAAAAGTCAACACAGGAGAAATTTTCAACCGCTGATGTCTTATGGCCACAGAAATTTTTGTTCCTGTTTTTATTAGAGTGAAGTAATATGGTGATCAATAAAGCACTTTCAGGCATAAGAACATTTACACTATATACAATTCCATGGGAAAGATGGAATAAAATTTATATTCAAGAGAAAGAAAATGATGCAAAATCGTCAACCCTTATTTGAGTCTGTTCATGTGTACTTTTCAACGCACTATCCAAAATATGAAACTATTATGATATTTAGACTTCATTAAGTAAATTTAAAAACACGTACCTAAGGTTTGGTTAACTTGTTTTTAAAAACTTCACTATTTGCTGATGTGGAAATTATACTCTTGAGAACGACTTCAACTTACGACAAAACCTTTTTAGTCTCAACATTGAGTGTGGTGATACATAGTTGTTCAAAATTCTTTCAGGTGGTAAGCAGGTAAAAATGTCTACCAAACTGGATGACCCAAACTGTCTTTCCACTATAGAATCAGTAATGATTTCTTATTGATTGATTGATTGATTGATTGATTTTTTTAAAAACTGGAGTTAGTAAAAACAAAAACAAAACAAACAAATAAAGAACTGGAATTAGTCTAATCCAATCTTTTGTGGTGAGCACCCATAGTGGTGGAAGAAGATATTTTTAGCAGTGAAAGAGGGAGGATCCCCAGGAAACCAAAGCTGGAGGTAAGAAGGGATCGAGAAGCTATCAAGAGATGTACAGTTAATTCAGTCAATGGGTCATTCGGGAATGCCCTCTGTGAGAAAGTTCTGCGTCAGCCTTCTGCTCACTTTTGTCAGTCTTGATGAGACCTATTGGAAAAATCTACTGAGATCCATATAATTAATTAAATAATTACCATAGGGCATGCTGGTTGTATTGGTTTCCTAGGGCTGCCACTAATGAAATGCCAGACTTGGAGTCTCAAAAAAAATTTTATTTCCTCATGGGTGTCAGGGCTAGAAGTCTGAAATCAAAGTGTTAGCGTGGAAGGACTCCACGGTCCACTCTCTTCGTGAAGTCTCTGGAGGGGCAGAGTGCCTTGCCTCTTTGAATGGCCGGAGGTTCCTGGTGTTTGTGGCTTGTGGTTACATTGCTGCAGTCACTGCCTCTGTCTTCACATGAACTTGTCAGTGGCTCTGTTTTTTATAAAGACATTGTCATTGAATTTAGGGCCCACCTCAATGTAGTATGGCCTATCACAATCCTTTTAGTAATTACATACACAAAGATCCTATTTCCAAATAAGGTCATATTCTGAGGTTCTGGGCGGACATCAACTGAGAGGGGCCCAGTTAAAACCACTGGGATCATGCATATGCAATGTAGTCAAGTCATCCTCCCAACTCACAACAAATACAAAGGATGGAGAAGTAAAGAACTGTTTGAGAAAAGTGTTTTTTCCCCCTCTCTTAATGATGAGGCAATGTAAGTAAATGGACACCCCCGAATGTCCAAGCTGAGATCCCATCCTCGTTATGCAGGGTTACAAATGTCATTCTCTGCTCACAAACCACTGTGCTCCACTGGCCTCTGCTCTGCCCCCTGTCCTGTTCCATGTCCTCATTGTGACAAGCGATAGGCGATGCCCCCACCACAAGCGTTAGACTCACATTTCCTTGGCATTGATCTCACTGAAGGAATAAAAGAAGGAAGGGTTTTTGTGGGATTTCAGCCTTCTTCCCTCACCCTCTGATGATTTGTCTTCCAGCAGATGGAAGCCCCCTGCCCAGTGGATAAATCCGTAAGCACCTGCATAATGCACCCCTTCAGGTACTCAGGTATGACAGGCTGGCATCCAGTGTCCTCGCAACAGACCTGTTCAGAGCAACAAAACAAAACAAAACAAAACAAAAACAAAACAAAAAAACAAACAACAACAACAAAAAACACCTTTAGCTACAGACCGGATACTGCAGGTTGTTTAGGGAATCATACTGCTCTTCTTAATATCTGACAAGTACATTTGTATTCTCCTAATGTGTTCTCCTTAATTATTGTGTGATTATTATCAGGATAAAACACTCATGATTTTTCATACGACAATTTTATACTTCTTTAAGATGAAATATTTTAATTGCCTCTGACATTTTGGTTGGGATCTTTATAGTATAAATGTGACTGAGAGGAAATCATATTCCCTGAGTATATCTTTAATGATGGAGAGAAATAATAAATTTTTCCCACCAAATGAGGAGTCACTGTAAGCAAGGTGTGATGGAGTGGAATTTTAATCAGGAATAAAGAGAGAGAGGCAGAGAGGAAAGGAAGGCCAGCCGTATTGCATTTTTCTGCAGTAACAACTGGATCTAGGGATCGAAGCGTCTACCCCTCCATTCTGTGGTCCAGTGGGAGGAGCTGCTTGGTTCCTGGAAAGAAGCATCACCGCCGGCTGGGTGAGAGAGGACCGTTGCCCTGCACATCTCAGGAAATGCATCCACGCTGGCAGGGGGCAAGTGACAGACTGACACATGGTCAGGACTGTAGAATTCTGCTGATTAATTATTGTTGGTGGCACCAAATGCTTAAAACATTGTCACTAGAGTATTTTACAGAACTTACCAATCTCCTACTTACAAACTCTAACGTTTCTGTCCATCTCGGCTTTGTGATTTTATAAGACCTAATAGTAAAGCCAAATAGACATTGTGCTATTTTTCCCTCTTCCCTTCCAGCTGGGATCATTGCAGGAGGCTTACTCATATGTCAACATTTGAATCAGCAGCTTTATCTTGTCAGGAGGAGAGTGCAACAAGAGTTACATTTGGAACAATAGGCCAAGCAATGATTCATGCTTAATTATTATAATGAAGTTCCTAGACTAAGAGTTAGTCAATCTAAGCATATAGGAAAAAGTAAAAGGCAATTAGGATCTGACACCTATGTGAAAGGACTTCAGTCTCTGAGGGAAAGGTGTCCCCATTCCCATAGGGAAAGAGAGAGGGCCTCCCATTTACCTGCGCTGATGTAGAAATACATGACATGAGCGCTTAGAACAAACCCATGGCCGTAAGAAAGGTAAGATGACCAATGTGAATGCAATAAAATAGCTGATAAGGCAGGGGGAAAATTAATAAGTGAAGAATAATAGAAATTATTCTCTTTACTCCTTAACTGTCCTGATAAAATAGAAAAAAAATTCAATCTTAGATGTTTCAGAAAATTCAGAAAGTAGAGCCTTATGTAACATTGGGTGAGGATTTACTATGCATTTATTAGGACATGCTTGGGTTCATTAAAGAGCTTCTGTTTAGAATGGAGAACACAGGATGGCGAATCCCATGTGATCAGGACTCCCCTAGCTCATGCTGATTTGAATAACCCAGGCAGATGACAAAGCATGAACTCTCCTCACTTTTTCCAATAGAAAATTTCAATCTGACTTTGCTTTGAAAAGAAAGCTGGTACCTTTAGCAGGACCTTTAAAATACAGTCAGGAGTTTTATCACAATTACTCAAAATCGCTAAAGTAACAATTCATCTCAATGTAAGATTTTCTATTTTTTTCTAGCAAAAAATGAATTACAGTCATAATATTTCACAATAAATTAGTTATACTAGGAGATATAAGACCCCAGACCATAAGTAACCCATGGCCATATGGTTGGATACATGACACGTGGAAAATTTTGTTGTTGCTCTTCATTTTCTTTTGAAATGATCACAATTAGTGATAAATTACCAATGTGCTAAATAATGAACCAGAATGACATTTTTTAAAAGTGAAATCCTATCTGTCCAAGTTTTCAAAACAGCATATTGTTCAAGTGAAAGCAAGCATCCTGGCAATACTTACTGTAATGTAGTTTTTCACCATTACCGCAAATCTTGACCGAAGTTGATTTCAATGAAAACATCCTTGCAAAGTGTCTTAAAGTCATAACATGAAAGGAAAGATGCCTGTCTTATAGGATGGCCTTTAAGGGATCTGAGGAAACATCACGGCCCCTTCAAAGAAGTTAGTTGTTGCTCAGTGCTACAGAGCTGCTGGTCACCTTGCAAAATTTATAGACTCACATGTACAAGAGTATGGTCATTAGTGTTCAGTTGGAGTTGATAAGACATTTCTCTACCCAAAAAGGAGGTTGAGTTACATGTGGCAGCCTTGCATTTATTTTGTAGTGCCATGGCCAGTTACTACATGTCATGACATGAGGGTGTGTGACCATCTTGGGCTCTAAAACACATTATGAACTGTTCTTGAGAACTTCTGCAGTGCTCTCCTGTAGCAGCCTTCATATGAGTTGAGATTTGTCATAGAACCTACAATTATGGTAACATACAAAACACCACAATTTTTCTTCTTTATTTCTTTTTTTTACTGCCAAAGTGGTAATATCAACATCCAATCTATGTTCATTGGCAAAATAAAAATATAAAATCACCATTGGTGTTATGGAGAGTGTATCTGTCCTCCCCTCAACTTCTCTGAGGAAGGCCTTGATCTTTCTTCTCTGCCCATCTATGCACTCTCCACAGCCAAGTCCACAATCACTCTAGTCTGAGAAGATCTCAATTTCTAGCTCTGTTCCATGGCACCCAATTAACACCTCATTACACAATAGCTAATGCACCAATTATTTTAGCATTGGATAATGAATGATTTTGTTCCTCAATTTTTTTCTTGGATGAGCTGCTTGTGTCCCCAGTCATGTTATAAAGATTGAGTCCAGATCCAGAACCAAATTACCTGAGATTCAGTCCTAGGTCCTTCACTTACAGGTGTGCATTTAAGAAAATGACTTAAACTTGTTTGTGCCTTAGTTTTCTTCATGCGAAATAGGAATGATGATATACAGTACAGGTTTATAGATTGTTGTGAGGAGTAAATGGTAAATATATGCAAGGATGTAGGGCAGTTTCTGATATGTGTTACATGATGTTACCCATCATCATATTACTGTTTAATTATTATTGCCATTTTCTTTGATGTCAGAGACATATATACTGCATCTTTTGAATCATGCCTTGCACAGGATTGATCATACAATGGCTGCCCCATAAATTTTGATGATTGGATATTAAGACTAGAAGCAGGAAGAATATCCATAGACCAGTGTGTAATGTCTGCATGTGCATGAGTTTGGGCATGACTAACAATCAAACTGCTGACCTGAGATGGTCTACACAGCCAGAAAGCATGCTTGTGGGATGTTAATGAAAGAGTTGGAGAGGCAGAGACTCATAACACATCAATCAAAAACTGCTGCGGCTTTTAATGCAAAGCTCATCTGCAGTTCATGACGAACCAAAGTAGAAGCAGACATAGGACTAAGCTCGAGGTAGCTGCAGGGATGGCACTGAGGCAACAACCATGGGGAAAAGGTCCAATTTTTCGTTCCATTAGTCATGTAGGGAAATTCTTTGAAAATTGAAGGGCAGATATAATAATAGGGAAGAGTAAAATAAATGAGATGCATTCATGGGGGTGGAATATAATAAAAGCATTTAAAACATGATTGTAGGAAATACTGACTGTATGGAAAGTAGTTCATGAGGTACTGTCAGGAGAAAAAAGATAAGTTTGATCAAAGTTTTGTGAGGCAGGAGGATGAGGAAGGGGAGGAAGAAGATAAAAAGCAGATGGAAGAAGCTGAGGAAGCAATAGAGGTGAAGAATAAAATCAAAAGGAGGAAGAAGGAGGAGGAGGAAGAGAAGGAAGAGAAAGAATGGAGAGGAAGAACTTGTTTTCTTGTAGGCTCAGGTTTATTTATTTTTAAAAGATTTTATTTATTTATTCATGAGAGACACAGAGAGAGGCAGAGAGTCACAGGCAGAGGGAGAAGCAGTCTCCTCGCGGGGAATCCGATGTGGGACTCGATCCCGGGACCCCAGGATCACGACCTGAGCCAAAGGCAGATGCTCAACCACTGAGCCTCCCAGGCCTCCGTAGGCTGAGGTTTAAAGAATACTATTTTTGATTGAGGAGTTTAGTCCAAACTTTGTACAGAGCTCAGTCTGTGAAAGGGCTCATTACTACTGATGGGGAAGGGGTAAGAATGTGGAGCAGCATCAGTGTCTCTTACATAGGACAATTGCCCTTTACCGAAGAACAGAGTGAAAGACTGTGATGTTACACATAGTTTAGAAATATCATAAACATATTTCTTTGTTCTAAAAAATCAGGCAGAAAACAGTGTGGAGGTTTCTCAAAGAGTTAAAAATAGATCTGCCCTACGACCCAGCAATTGCACTGCTGGGGATTTACCCTAAAGATACAGATGCAGTGAAATGGCAGGACACCTGCACCCCAATGTTCACAGCAGCAATGTCCACAATAGCCTGACTGTGGAAGGAGCCTCGGTGTCCATGGACAGATGAATGGATAAAGATGTGGTCTATATACACAATGGACAGCCCTCAGAGAGGACAAATACGCACCATTTGCTTCAACGCGGATGGAACTGGAGGGTATTATGCTGAGTGAAGTAAGTCAATCGGAGAAGGACAATCATCATATGGTCTCACTCATACGTGGAATATAAGAAATAGTGAAAAGGATTATAAGGGAAAGGGGAGGAACTGAGTGGGAAAAATTTGAGAGGGAGACAAACCATGAGAGACTCTTGACTCTGGGAAACAAACTATGGTTTGTTTAAGGTGGGTGAGGGCTTGGGGTAACTAGGTGATGGGCACTGAGGAGGGCACTTGATGGAATAAGCACTGGGGATTATACTATATGTTGACAAATCAAACTTCAATAAAAACAAATAAAAAAAAGCCAGGTAAAAATGATAACTTGGAAATGAATTTAGGAGGTAGGCTGTCTTAGACAATTGGGGCAGAGGGAAGAACAAAAAAGGCAAATAAAAACCTGCATGTGTGTACATATTTTTATTTTGACTTAAAGTCCTACTAAAAATAAATCACTGTGTATACTGTATATGGATCCAAAAAGCTGTCTTAGTTCATCAAAAACTGCAAAATAAGCCACCCATGCAATTCTTTATTTGTTCATGGGGAAATTTCATAAAGAACACAGAATATCTTTGGAATAAGTTGTATATATTTATAACGTTTTGAAAGCATAATTGTTTATTCAAATAAGCATCATTATTTATTCAAATGAGACACATGAGACCCTCTTCAAATAAAGAGGGTCAAATCTGTATTATGACTTAGTTACACACAGGCCAGGAGGGCTGTCATAAGATATTACCAGGAGGCAATTTAGGTTTTAAAGGAGTGAGAATATACTGACTTTTTTGGAAACTTGAACTCAGAGCAAAACTTAAGCAATAAAAACTCCAGGAAACACATGGGAAATATCAATGTTGACTATTTTGATTGAATTTTTATGGCTCCCCATACCTGTATATCAGAATGACAGGCATATTGATAAATATACGATTAATCATTCTTATATTTAGGTACTATGGAATAATACTTTTATTATATATAAGGATATGCACTGATGCATATACTTTTATTCATTAATGTAATAATAACCTTTCCACACAGATATTATTCTCTTCAATTCACAGATTCATGATTCTGTAACAAAATAAGTGTCCTCATGAGCTGAATCGAAAGCCTAAGCACTGTGGTTATTTTCAATTTCTAACAGAAATCGGATTTCATGATGCAATCCCAAATCTCTATGATATGTGTGGCTCATGCCCAGCAAATTCCTGTCACAGGTTAAATAAGAACTGGTTAAAGTGGAACTTTCATGCAAAGAAAATCAGCAAACATACAAATAGCTGCATACATGCCCTCTGTCATTTTCTGAGATGTCTCAACCTCGTGCTATCAGCTGGAATTCATTCTGACTGCAGCACCGCCAAATGCACGTTTTTACTATTTGCTTGGCAGGGAGATATTCTGTGGATAATTAAATTGATTGAATCTAATATTGTAGGATGAGAATAGCAGTGAATAGCATTTTCTGAATGGAAGGGTCACAGATAAGTCAGAAAAAAGTGGAGGAGAAAAAAGCAAACATTAAAGGATGTTACATTTGGGGAATAGACCAGCTCACACAGCAAAAGGAAAAAGGGCAGCAGCGAAAGATGGGAGAAAAAAGGAATAACTCTCTGTCACATCCACTCATTTTCTTACAAAGACTTACCTTGTTTGACACTGACTGAATATAAAAATGTGGGTTTCATTTAGATGTTGTTGATGGAGGGAGGGTGTAGAGACATTTACTCTGGAAAAATATTTTGTACTAATGCTCTAGAAAGAGGAGTGGAAATAGGAAAGAGACAGCTATGATGTTCAGGAGCTTGAGATGAAAGACAAGGGAGACAGAGGTGGACATGTCTCACAGATAATTTGATTTGAGGGTCCTGGTCCTTCTCTTTAGAAGTAAAAGCATCTTTGTCCTAAAGCAAAGAGTTTTGTCCAACTTTTCTCTTTGTCATTAAAGCTGCTGAGACATGCCAGTTTGAGGATGCTGTGTCCTCTGCCTAAAGTAATCGTTTCTTATTTTGCACACACACACACACACACACACACACACACAGCACAGATGCTCACTCATCCTGCTGACATTCATGTCCAGGATGTTGCTGTGGCTCTTGATCCATGGCTGTGATTTGGATGCACCTTTGACTTGTCCACCGTGTCCTTGGCAGAAATGGAACAGAGGAAGGAAGTTACGATGTTATGCCCACAAAACGATGTTCAAAACTGCCTGTATGCCAGGAAAAAAGTGTTATTTGAAACAAACAAACTGATTTCGGCTGATTTCGATCACCAGGGTAAAGGTCACGATCTCTACCCTGAAGGTGGCTTTTTGTTAGAAAAGTTTCTAGTTCGGCTTTGGAATTTTATGTGACCACCTCTCTCCTAAATTACTTTAAATAGTAAAACAAGAGAAATTTCCACTGACTGTAGACAGTTCAGAAGAAAGGGCACCGGGGGCAGAAGTAGAAAAGATGGCATTTGAATAACAGCAGGGAATAAAATATATTAAAAAAACCCCCAAAACATAAGCATAAATTAAAGGCTTTGTTTCCTGAGGAAGAAAGTTCATCAGCAAATGACTCTGGGAAGTGACTGGGGCACTAGAAGTATGGGGCCAGATGATCAACAAGTCTAAACTGGCAGTCATGCTGTGGCTCAGCTGTTTTATTACACCAAATTTTAGTGAAATTATGTAGAATGCAATAGCCTCATGTTTTTGGTTTGTGGGGGAACTATGAGAAAGTTGCTAGCATCTTATGTATGGGTTTACTTGTTACAGAGAGACGGGACGGGCCACCCCTAGGGAGTTAGGTAGTTCAGCTGTAAGAAACACGGAGTCACAGGTGACCATGAGCATCACTCTGGTCTCTACTGGACATTCCATGCTATGTAGGGGCAGATGGGCTGATGCGCGCACGCAGGTGTGCACGAGTGTGTGCATGTGCGTGTGATATTAAAGAGGAGGAAACCAGGGGCACCTCGGTGGCTCAGGTCATGATCCCGAGCTCCTGGGATCGAGTTCTGTATCGGGCTATCCACAGGGAGCCTACTTCTCCCTCTGCCTATGTCTCTGCCTCTCCCTGTGTCTCTCATGAATAAATAAATAAATAAAATCTTAAAAAAAATAAAGAAGAGGAAACCCCAAGATTAAAGGAGTCAGAGACCCACAGCTTGTATTAAAATTTAAAAACATGAACTTGAACTCTGGGAGTCAAATCCTTCATTTAATAATCCATTCATTTATATTATATTAGGTGCAACATTAGGTGGTCGAGGACACAGAACTTGATAAAATAGTCTTTATCCACGGCTCTATCCTCTAAAGGAATGGAAATTTGAGAACCTCAAAGGCAATTTCTGAAGTAAAGGGTATATTTACGATCAATGAGAGAAGAAGTAGAAAGAATTCTTAAATCTGGTTTTAACATTGTGAACAGAGCACATTAGGCGAAACGTCCTAACACAGTAATTTACGAGAGTGGCCCCAAAAGAAATTATAGGGAGATACATTTCAACTTTATCTAAGAAAGACCGTCATTGCTGTTCCAAGAGGAGATGTCCTGGCTTAAGATGTTCCAGCTGGAGCTGGACCCCTTCCTAGTGAAATTATAGAGTGATGGCTCTCCAAGTGTGGTGTCTCTGAGATCTCAAGAGGATGCTGCACTGTCAAAATTATTTTTTATAATTATACTAAGTCACTGAGGCCTTTTGCATTGCCATTGGCATTGGTGACGGAAAAGCAATGGTGGGTAAGATTGCTGATGGCTTAGCATGAATCAAAATGATGGCGGCAGCTACGTAGCAATCAATTCTATTTCTCACCATCCATGGTGACAGAAGCCAAGTGTGGGCTTCCCTTAAGAAGTTCCTTATTGTAGCAGTAAAGTATATAATTTCATTCAATGTTAGCCTTCAATCTTTTTACCGTTCTGTGGGGTGAAATGGGAAATATGAGCCATGCACTTCTTGATACCAAAGTACAATGATTATCTTAAGGAAAAGCACATGGGTGATTGAGATGTGAGCTGACCTAGACCCTTTTTCATGGAAAATCATTTTTTACTTAAAAGTATGACTGACAGAAAGTCTTTGGCTAGTCAGACTTAGGAGACCACTTCTCAAACCAAATAAATTGATTTGTTACTCAGGGAAAACACTGACACTTCTTTGTTGCCCATAAAGTTTGGGTTTTTAAGTGACAGAATTTGGGAAACTTTTACCTACCATGGAGTTCTTGCAACTCTCTGGTACTTAGTATTCTTTTCTAATGAGCTCAGAGGTGATGGTATAAATGGACTTCTGGTGTTATATATTGAAAAATGTCAGTATTTGAAAGAACTGAAAAACTCATGAATTGGTAATTTCCAAATGATAACTGCCTGGTTTTATGATAGATGCATAGGTAAAAGACCCACTCAAAGCGCAATAGAAACCCATGGATATTAATGTAACAGAGTACAAAAAAAGTGTATTGATATGGTTTCAAATTCCATATTACAGGCTTCACATGGAACTTCCATATGACAAATTTTGGGATAGTATCAAAATTATAACAATTATCTGGAAGGGCTACTACAAACTACTCTCTTTTCCAAATATATAGTTTGTATGAGGCTGAATTTTTAAATATATTTCATGCAATGCAACATATATCAACAGAATGTATGAAAAAACAGATATGTAGATATTCAGAATTCAGACTCCAACTATGTTCTTCTAAGTCAGATATTAAAGGGATTTTCAAAAAAGGTGAAATAATGCCTCTCTTCTCACTTTGTTCTTTGGTTTTAGAACATACAGTCACTCTCCAAATTATTCTAACAGAGTATGGGTTTATTACTATTCTTTTAAAATGAATCAATAGCCAATTGTCTTTTTTTTTTCAGTTTTAGCTTTGGATATGCTATGGATTTATAGACACAACCCACACAATCCAAAGCTCTGAAGTTTCTTAAAAGTGTAAAGGGATCCTGAGCCCAAAAAGTGTTGGAACCACTCTTACAAAACCAAACACAGCCCCAGACAGGCCACATGATGTTGGCTTGATCTATATCCTGAGGTGCTGTTTGTCATTTCTGTAAAAATATAATATTTGAACTGCAGTGTGGTCATTTTTGGTCTAGGATATGTTGTTGACTTAGTTCTTGCAGTCCAAATAAAAGAAATTCCTAATATTTGAGTAATAGGCCTAACATTCTTCAAAATGATTGAAATAAAAGTTGTCAAAATCCTTTAATTATGTGGACATGGTTTTATTTTCATAGAAAAAGTGATTTCTATCTAATATTTCATACAAGATGTTCACTTATACCATCTGTAAGTAAATATTGATATTGATATCAGTCCAAAAGCACATCGACCCTAAAAAAAATCCGTGAGCTGACTGGCGCCAGAACAGGACAGGCTGCCACGTCTGCTAACGTCTGGAGTGAAGACCGATATAGTTTATAATTACACACAACAAAGGCGTGCCAATCGTGCAAAGTTCTCCTTTAAACATGAAGGAAATAGAACTTCCCGGGAGTTTACAATGCGTAATATTTCTCTTGTTTCACTCTTTCACTGTTTACAACCCCCCGGAAGGCACATTATGGATGAATAAATGGCTGTTTGCACTTGATTTTTCTCTCATTTTTGTCTCTCCAAATGGCAAAAATCTGTTTATGGGCAAATTTTAAACGTGTAAGGATCATGCCTCAACGCTAATTGCTTTTCCCTTGAGAGACCAATTCTAAATTAAGATTTTTAAAAAATGTTCACCTCTTAAACTTTTAAATGGTATTTTCTCATATTGTTATGTACCAACTACACCCTAACTGGAAATCTCAACCCTAAAAAAGATATCAAATATCCCCAGAAGACAACTGACCTAGTAGTGATGTGTAATTTATAAATATGGTTATTTAAGAAAATGCTTGTATAATATGTAATTTATAAATATGTAATATGTCATTTATAAATAGGTTTATTTAATAAGATGATTTTGAATATTGGCTGCTACTCCCAAGATAATGAGACAACAAAATAGTATTTTTCTTCTTTCTGACATTGCAGGACACCTGGGCGTGTAATTTATAATCTCAGAAACATGTTGTTACTTACAGGGTTGGGAAATAACAGCAATCTTCAGATGACCATTTTTGGATTTGTTTAAGCAAGTATTTACTGGCATTTAAGTGCATTGAGTTTTGTAAGGTACGGGCATATGAGGGCAACCAAACAGACATATGCCTGTTAAGTAATGTTGGTTTTGTTTCACGAAAATCTAAATCTGAATGTGTTTGGGATCTGCTGTTCTAGGGCCCATTTCTAGCATTCTCAGATGCAACTGGCCATTGCCAACACAGGGAAGCTCATCAACTGTGTCTACGTTTAGTATTATTAACTCTTATTAATGGGTGCAAGAGAGCATTACTTCAAAAAATTTATTGTGAAAAAAACAAAACAAAACAAAAATTTTTTTTTGTGTGTGTTCCACAATTACACTGTCTTCCCAAAAATTTTGTAATGTGGATGGCTTATCACCTCTGTTTGCAATATCGATGCCTATCATCTATAAGAATATAGTCAAGGTCAACACACGTAAGACAATATTATGATCTACCACTCTGTTGGTGCCACGAGGGCAGAAATTGCAATTAAAAAAAATTACCTAAGTTGGTATTTTATTTTCTTATTCTTCCTTAGGTCTACCTATGATCTTTGTAATAGCATATGAAATGGAAACTTCAAATCAGTACTTAAGAAAAATCAGTAATGTCTCTAAATTACCTAAAGAAGTATAAAACTGAGAATACAATGTCAGTTTGTTATGCCATTAGAAGCAATTTTAACAATCTGTACACGCAAAGTAATTTCCTGGCTCTATCAGCTAAATGGCTCGATTATTCCTCTCATTCATGGACAGATATATTATCGGGATCAGCGTTTATAAGCAGTGAGCAAGGTAAAAAATACAGAATGTAAGGAAGTAAATCTATAATGCTTTTAGGACAGAGGATGAGTCATATTGAACTTGAAATGAATAATGATTATGATCTAGACTTGTACTGCCTGATGTAGTAGCCACTAGCCTCCTGGATGCTTAAAGCGTGGTGTGTCCTGACACCTACGGCAAGTGTGAAATACACACTAGGTTTCAAGGACTTTGTAGGAATAGGATCAGGTAATACATTTCATTCATCGTTTTATATCCACCACATACTGAAATGGTCATTCTTGAATGTATTGGTTTAAATAATATATGTTAAAGTTAATATGATCTCTTTTCATTTTTCACAGGGCTACTAGAAAATTTAAGATTACCTACGTGTCCCTCATTATATTTGTATTGGGCAGTGCTGACATACACACATCCATACAAAAAGGATTGTTAAGTGTGTCAATAGCACACCTGGCATCAATTTTTAAAAATCCCTTTAGCATGTTTGCCAGCTAACTTAGTTTTTAAAACAAATCTATTCAACTTGATTAACTTCCAAATTTCCAGCAATGGCATGTTATAATAACTACTTACTGAAACAACCTATATATTTTTCAACATTTTATTTTATTTTGCCATTCAGAATGATCATGTTTTTGGTAAGTATTAGGAATGTGCCCTTGGAGGGCATCTGCTTAAAAGTAGGGAAAAAAATTCAAAGCCTTTAAATAAGACTACATGGAGGCACCCTGACAGATACAAATTGTGTATAAAATCTGCAGAACATACACATCCAAAATACTGTACTTTTTGCAAAAAAAAAAAAAAAAAAATGGTCCCCTAAATCAATACTTCTGGTGACCTGAAACATGGCTTTATCTCTGCACAGGTAACAATAAATTTCTTGCTGGAAGTGGTCCATTCCTCCCATTACCCAGCCCTGCTTCCAGCTCAATTTCAGGATCACTTTGCTGGCTGTGCTAGTTGAGTGAAGCCTGTAACGATCTATATCAGAAGGACAGTAAAATGTATCAGACGACTACAGGTCAGAATTCGAGTTGGGCTTTGGTGATGACTAGGTGATTGGGGGAAGATTCAAAATCAATCATAAAATGGGAGAATGAAAAAAACAGGTCTCCCTCACTATGCCCCTCCCCCTCCCCCACCCCCTGCTGTTGTCTGCAGCTTCCTCTCTCTCTTCCTCTCTCTCTCTCTCTCTCTTTCTCTCTCTCTCTTTCTCTCTCTCTCTATCCCCCTCACCTCCACTTCTTAACATCTGCTAGAAGTTAGCAGCTCTCAGATTTTAGGAAATCTCCAATGTCCTCCCAGATTGCTTTTTCGGCTCCAGGAAAACCCCTTTGCAGTTCCTGCAATTGTAAAGTGGTCCAAATTTTTTTGGTTTTGTTTCGTGCCTTTCCTCCTCCTATGTCCCTTTTGAAATCCCAATTTCAACCTAAACCCCTGTGCACATCTCTCATGAATTCAGTAGTCTTGCGATGCTCCATCAAAGCCACCAGCCTTAACGATATCCTGTTCTGTGGCTCTTCCCTGACCCTGACCCATAGTATGAACTCAGGTGGTGCAAGCACTGCTCAAGAACGTGACTCAGGTGACCGATACAATGAAGTGGTTTGTGCGAATATAACAATAGATGTAGATGGCACTGTGTATTCTGAAGTCCGGCAACCCGCTCACAATTTAGCAGTGACCTGCCTTAATAATAATACAGAAGATTTATGAGGTGACATTTGGGTTTGGAATATCTGGTATAAGATCGACCTTTTAGAATCCCTTTAATTAGATAATGGTCCTGACTAATCCTCCTTGTTTTGATTCTTTCCATACAAAATCTATGGAGCTATGATTTTATCCCAGCCATTTTTGAGACTCCTTGTCACTGTTGGGATTAGAAAGATCTTATTCGGTCCAGAAAAACTAAAGAGAAACCTTAGTTTAGTGGCAATGGGTTTGGTTACTATTGAAGTAATTTTGAAAGAATTAAATACATTTTATTTATTTAAATATCACTAATATATAAAACTTGCGTGTGTTTGTTATATAATAATGTTTATATGTATAAATATAAACAAAACATATATATGACATAAATGTGTGTGTGCTGTATATAAACAGAGAGAAGAAACATTGCCAAGTCCACATAGACTAGGATATAAGAGAAAGAAGATCCTAACTCAAATTCTCTGATTCTAGAGGCTGTTTTATGGAATCATGCTACTTTTGTATTCTTAGCCCCAGCCCCAAGAGCAAAGCAAATCAAGCAATAGAGAAGAGAAATTTCATAAAGTTCATGAATTTTAGTTTGTCACCAAAAATCATTGAAAAATTGGCTGATTTTTCATACTCTCACCAAGTCTGTAGAGTATGTTTGGAATGATTTGCATGAGAATATAGGCCATACGACAAACAGAAAGTTCCACATTCACTCTCCAAGGGATGAAGCAATGGGGTCATATCCCAGAGAAGTCGCTGCTGGACAAGTGTCACCAAGTGGGAAGGTACGGTTTGGTGATGGGACTAGATGCTTTTTCCAGAATCTGCCTTGGGGCAGGGGGAGGGGGCTGAAAGAGGAGATGACCCTTGCCCTCCCTCAGGGCAGCTCTCTGTGGCTCACGCAGACCTGGCAAGCCTACTCAACCAGAGGAGATGACCTGAGCAACACCACAACCACAATCTGAGAAACTGTCACACAAGCAGGTGGACAAGAGCACACTCACCAGGGCTGATAAGGCGGTATTATTGGGGAAATCTCTGGTGGCAAGAGTAGCAGCAGGTGTCCATTATTCCAGGGCAGCCCACGGAGGTGTAGTAGGACCTAGGCCAGAGTCAAGGACAATGATGTCTATCCCCACAGGGGCTGCGAGGCATTTAAGAGCAGACATGTTCCAGCACTGAGACTCCTGTCCATTCTTGCCAGCTAAGCCTCAGTGAGTGGAAAGGGTCCAGGACCCTCCCCCTGGGAGGGTTGGTATCGAAACACTTGGGGCTGGGATCCAAGTCTTACAATGGTGGCTATATGTCACAGCAAACTTGCAGAAGGCATAGCCATATCGTTGTTTATGGCTGGCAAAGCACCAGGCCTGATTCTGGCATTATCAGTTTGGATCAGGATTTATTGCCTTACACTTTGGGTTGTAATCCATGTTCATGGAAGCCTGGAGGAAGCCACGTATCTCTTTAGGAAAGTCTTGAGTTAACCTTGACCTCTCCTAGTGTCTTCACGCATAAGCTCTGATTCGGTAATCAAAGGGGTAAATGTGTGGGAACGGAGCTGTTGATTTGCAATTAAGGTCCTTCTCATGAGGCAGTGCTCAATGGGATTTTCCATCTGAGTAAAAGCTAGACTTTATTCAGTAGACTATTGCTCAAAATTTTCCCTTTAAATAGTCCTTCAAATGAGTGGGATACTGGACATTTTTGCAGTTCTGTAAAGATTTTTATATAATGCTGTATTCCAAATTCCCATGACTTGAGCTTACGTTTCCAGTTTCAAGAGTTATACATACCTTAGACCTCTACTCACTACTCTCTACTCTATGCAAGCACATGACTTCTCTGGAGAGAGACTGATCCGGATGGACTATTTGAAAAGTGACATGATATTTATATTTTTGTTAAGTAGTTCAAAGGAAAAAAAAAAGAGAAACATGAATATCTATCCTAAGTATAAAAATAATATTTTGAGCTGGAACCTCTTTTTGTCATTGTCAACACCACAGTTATCCTTAGATAAAAGGTATAAACATCTTTTAAAATCAACAAAATATGTTAACTTTAAACAATGAAAAACTACCACTGAATTTTTAATAAAGAATTATTCCTCATGAATTCGTTAATTATTTCTTACCTTTAAGATCCACACCCTGTGTTTGAACTCATTTAATGATGGGTGGACTGAGTTCAACTACATGGTTAAGGTTAAGTTCGGTGAAAGACCATGCTGTCAAATTCTTCAGTCACTTAAATTACTATCTTAGAGTTTACTATCTTTAACTATTTCTCTGATTATTAAAAAGTTTCATTTAAAATACATTAAGGAAAATAAAATGTGTGCATATTTTATAGTGCACACAATAAATATGAGAGAGGGAAACAAGCCATAAGACACTCTTGACTACAGAGAATGAGAGGAGGATTGAGGGAGGGAGATGGGGGAATGGAGTAGATGGGGGATTGGTATTAAGGAGGGAACTTGTTTTTGTTTTATTTTTAAAGATTTTATTTATTTATTTGAGAGAGAGAGAGAGAGAGAGTGCACGAGCAGAGGGGAGGGGTAGAGGGAGAAGCAGACTCCCCCTCTGAACCGGGAGCCCAATGTGGGGCTCCATCCCGGGACCCCAGGATCACGACCTGAGCAGAAGGCTGACACTTAACTGTCTGAGCCCTCAGGGGCCCATAAGGAGGGAACCTGTGATGAGCACTGGGTCTTGTATGTAAGTGATGAATCACTGAATTCTACTCCTGGAACCAGTATTGCATGGTAGGTTAACTACAATTTAAATACAAATCTGAAAAAAAAAGAATTATGAATTATAAAATTAAATGGAAAATCCAGAGATTTTCCACACATAACAGTGTAAAACGAAATTTATTTTAAAAGTAAAATATAAAAAAAAAAAAAGTAAAATATAATTTACGGAAAATCAATATCTAATAAAATGTAATATTTCTCATTGGCTGAACTTACAAAATGTGATTTTTTTTTTTTTGATAAATGCTATCACAAGCAGCCACACTCAGAACAATGGTTAACTTTATCTCAAAAGTCAGCTTTGGATAATGTGGCATTGCTCTCTTGAACTTGGGAGATAAGGAAGCTGAAAAGTAAATAAATTTTTACTTCCCTAATCCACAGCAATAATATTTCTATGATTATATTAAGATGCCATGTTCAAAAAAATGCTACACTGAAGTAAGATCTTTTGTTAATGTAGAGCATTTGGGGACTTTTCTCCTATCCAGTCCTGAGGTGTACATATTTGGAAATGTCACATGCAATATTCACGTGGCTTGTGTAAATCTGTGAGTCACCTTTGCAGTGAACTAGGTCTAAAGGCCTACGATTTGATCTAATGTTGGGGTGAGTCATAATAGAAATTACATAGTCAGATAGTCAAAGCAAGTGAAGTGAAGACAAACACACACCACTGCAGCGGAGCAAAAGGGTGGCACACACTGAGGAGTAACACAACCTGCACTTTACAACATCCATCTGCCAGGAATCATCCCAGGACACGGACAACCATGTAGAGGCTACTCTCCTTCACACACATCTCTCCGCAGAGGTGAAATTCAATCACTATGATGTGATTTGTAGCCCACGCTTAGCAACGTGGTGACTTATGTTCCTCCCTCTATGGTTTAAATGCTCCCTGTTGTTATCTATTTGGATAAAATTTCATTTCAGTCTTTGGTCTCTTTTTCAAAATTTCCTACATACACTCTTATTGTAAACTTCAAGTCGAAACTCCAAAATGCATCACATCAAACCCTCAGACAACTATATCCTTGTTGGCTCATTCTCTCACATTACTTCAAAAAGAGAAAGGCTTTGATCTGAATCCTTTGTATGTAAAGAAAGCCTAAATCAGAGCTGCCTTCTGTTAAAAAATGAAACAACAGTGTTCTTGGTGGATAGAGTTTACAGTATGATCTATCATGTGTCTTTTGTTTAATAAAAGTTTTCAAATATCGAATGGATCAGTTCGGTACCAGTGAATGTGTGGAGCGGGGAAGGAAACCTCAAGAAAAAAATATAGAATGTATGATACAAGAAAAGAATCTTTTTGTGTATCAGAGAAAGTGTGCATGAGAAGAGTTGTTTTTGATTCTACCCGCATGTTTTGAAAACAAATACTACATAGATAGAAGGGACCAGAGAAAACATTTATAAGCCAGGATTCAAAAACAGACCTTTTAGTAAAACAGATATGCAGGTTTTAATGAATCTGAAAAAAATCTACATGTTATAAACTTATATTTTTTTATCATATTTCCACTCTATTCAAATATGTGGATTTATTTCAATAGCTTTATCAAAGAAATGGTAAAAATAAAGATATTCTACCTAAAGTGACTTAACACAAAATATATAAAAACACAGATGGACCCATGAAATGTCAACAAGATATAAATGTTTGGAAATAGGAGTGTGATAGAACTTTTGCCATGAAATGTTAAGGCACTTTGAGTCTTTAATAATTACATTAATTGACTGGTGTGGTTCTGGTAAAAGCACATCAGATGCTGTATCATCAAGCTGAGAACCCAGAACCATCTGTAGGAACTTGGCATGTGATTACATTGCATTACAGATCAAGGGGAAGGAACTCAACCCATTTATTTGAGCCCTATCCTCACCTCATGTTCTATGTGCCAGAAAGTCCAGGTGGATTAGACACGATATGTGAGTACGTAAGTGGGGTGGAGGGGAATGGAGAGCAACAGACGAGCAGCTGGAGAGGAGGGGTAAAGCGTTAGAAGCCAAGCCATGAATATAAGTTATGGATTTAGGTGGCTTAAAAGCTAGAGGCAAAAATCACAAAAGGAAATATTTCAGATTTGACTGCATAAGATGTGAATGTTTCTGGACATTAAAAATGTAGCAATCAAGTCCAAAGGCAAACCACAGAAAGCAAGCACACACATGCACAAGCAAGCACAAACATGCAGATCCCATGCATGAGAGGGCACATTCGGCTCCTATGAAAATGGGCAAAGAACACGAGCAGACTTACCCAAAGAGGAACTCTAAAAGGTGAATAAAATCTAGGAAAAAGCCAACCCTTATTAACAATAAAATAAATTGAAACAGTGATCTTCTGTTTTCTATTTCTTTTCTATTTCAGTGATCTTCTGATCTTCTATTTCTTTTCTGAAATAAGTGAGCTTCTTTCTTTTCACAAATTTTAAAAGGATTAAAATGGTTTTGAGGTTGTCATAGGATGAGGTGGGCTCTTAAACTGCGTTTCAGTATGAAAATTAATGAAATCTGACAACTGGCTTAAAAATATGTGTATGCATCAAGGACCTTAAAAACGTCCATGACCCTCTGTCCAGTAGTTATCACTTGGGAGACTTGTTTGATGTTATGGAGATTTCTATTTTTAGAAATCCATCTTCAAATATGAACCTTTGATAGGAAGTATTTAGTCCTCAGCACAGTGCACTCTCTTCAGGTTTAGTGACTGATCCGAAGTTAAGAGCAGGTGGCGTGCAAATGAAATGGAACATCACGATGGCTAAAAGATAATTGCCCTCCAATCAAGAGAGAAAGGTTTCAAATCAGCAGAGTAGCCATGCCCTCTGGAATATGGTCTTTTTCCTTTGTGATTCGTTCATTCATTCACTCATTCATTAAGTGAACATCTCAGAGTTCACTGCCAGGAAGATACAAAGGATATATAAAAATCAATAAAACACAGTAACTACCTCTAGACCTTTATATTCTAGCAGAAAAACATGCATTAGTCCCAGGCTCAGGCCTTGCTCTTCTCCCATATCATGGTTTTGCATGCATGCTAGATGCCCCAATCCTGCTCTGTACCATGGGAGGCTACGGGGATGATTTTCTTTAAAATTGTGGGTTTTTTTCCCCATGAAAAAATAATGTGTAGTAATATCTTGAAATAGGAGTATTCACAATCTACTTAAAATGATTTTGAATGATGATAATGTTTCACAGTATGTTTCGGATACATTTCTTTGTCCAGATTTTATTATTTTTCGGTAATCTCTACCCCAACATGGGGCTCAGACTCACAACCTGAGATCAAGAGTCACATGCTCTACTGACTGAGCCCCTCTAACACACATTTCCGTCATATAAAGGAAGGGGGTCCCTCTATATAATGATCAACTTATCATTTATCATTAAAGTAAGACTCAGAGGTTCCTTTGTGACCTTCTTGGGGATCGTGAAATAATGATCGGTCTTTGTTCTGAAAAGCACCTGGATGCAAAACATAGGACACACATGGTGGAGTCTCTGGCTCTAGGACGAGTTTTCTGGTTGGCTTTGTTTATAGAGCGAGCTCGCGTCCTGTTTGCCCTATGACGTTGCTATTAGCACAGCGACACATCTCAGCTGATGGCTTATGACTTGAGCCTGACAGCATGTTGGGAAGGTGTATTTGCTAATTTGTACTGGTTGGTTGGTTTTTCTCAGGTTGCTTGTTTAGCACCATAACAAGTCTCCCCGCAGATAATTTCTGAGATATTTTCCCAACTTTGCCTACGAGTTTTAGTTCATTTTGACTTGGGTCTCTTACCTGTGTCAGAGGTGGCCCTTTCTGCAAATTGCTGTCCTGGTGCAGGATTGGTTTGTATGGCCAACATGCTTGACACAGATAGCTTTTGTAGGGACTATATTTGTAGTCTGAATGAAGCGACCCCAGATGCAGGGGTGTGAGTTGTGACCCCGTGCTACACATGTAGGTTATCCGTGAGAGCATCAGTATTTGTTTTATTGAAATCTCTGTCTTGTTGCTAACGCACCTGAGCACAGTGTAAGAGGAGCTTTCTCCTTGAGGCGAAGGAGTGCTGTGGCTTCCCTGGTCCCCCCAGTCTGGCCAACAGGACATTACTGAGGTGGTCCAATAGGGATTCTTTTGTTAAATACATACTCTAAAATTTTATAGTATGTTCTGTTAACTGACCCATACAATAAATTAAAAATTACAAAATCCTAGTATTAATTTTCAGTTTCATGTGCCTAAAGATTCATAAAAACTCTTAGTTTATCTTGAGATGTTCCAAAATGTGTTTCAAGAAGTATTAATTTCACAAGAAAAATGGGGTCTGTGTTGAAATAAGTTGGGAAATCGCCCCAGTTCTATTCTTCCCTCCTGCTGGGCTCTCTGCGCTTTAGTATATCAGTGCTCTGAGGAGTAATAAAGGAATTGGATCTTACTTGGCTAATCCAGAATTTCCCAATTCACTCTCCCACACAGCTTTTTAAACAAAATACCCTGTAACTCGGTACAGAGAGTAGGTGACCTCCAACTCCTAGAAAGGTTGGTTTTGGGCTCTCTGTCCTGTTCTATCCCGACTTCTCTTCTTGCTTTCTCCTGGTTCCTTGGATCTGCTTCTATATGCACTGACTCTCCTGTGTGTAATTCCTGTCTCCCCCTGGTGCTGGTGCTGGTTTCTCTCCACAGTAGGGTCTTTATCATAAAACGAAAAAAAAAAAATGCTATTCTTTACATTAGTGAAATAGGCAAAATTCAGATCATAAGCGCAAGTTCTTCATTAATCATATTTTCAAAAGTATTACTTTTCCAGTGTTTCTTCTTGAATGCACAGAGGTGGTTATTAATTAACACAGGAGAAAGTGTCTCTTTCTTTGCATTGCAGCCCTAAAGCAGACTGTCTTTTGCAATAACAATCTAACCATTGTTCTCGCTCTCTTGGTCTCTCCTTCTGAAGATATTGAAGTCTCCTGAGCCCCTTATTTCTTGTCTTTACCTGGGATTGTCATTTGCTACCATGTTCATCTCAACGGCATCCTCTCCAGTTTTCGGCATTGTCAGCCCCTACCCGGGAATTCACTTCTCAATAGTTTCTGATCCACACTGTCCTCCCCCAAGAACACCTGTTAGGAAACGTGACTGTATGGCATTTTGTTTGCCCATTCTGGCATTCCAGGAAACCTCTAGGGGCAACGACTCCTTTGATCCTTAGTACTCAGCAGTGTAAGAACAGGGAAGCGTTCAGGAGTTGTTAATACCTGACTGATTTGTCTGCGACATTTTACTCTCTGTACGTACATTTTTTACATTTTTGAATTAGTTTCAGAGATAGAATTTAATGATTCATCACTTGCATATACCACCCAGTGCTCATCGCATCATGTGCCATCCTGAATGCCCATTGCCCGATTCTCCTGTCCCCACCCTTCCTCCCCTCCAGAGACCCTCAGTTTCATAGAGTTAAGAGTCTCTTATGGTTTGCCTCCCTCTCTGTTTTTATCTTATTTTATTTTTCCTTCCTTTGGTTGCAATTGGTTAGTGTACGGTACTTATATTTTGTCCATTTTAAGAAACACTTCTGGAGGTCCTAATTACAAATGGCACAAAATTCAGTCTTGTACCTTATGTTGCATGCATTTTGAATGCTATGCTGTCCACTATGTGCAGGCATGTTGTCTTTCCCCACATGGTCTTTCACTTAACCACAAGGCTTTTTTGACAAAGCCTTTTTAATCAGCTTTTTGCCTGGCCGTATCACACTTGTGCACTTTGTCATATTCTAACTTATGAGCTCATTTTGTTTGTTCAGTTGGACTGGTACTTACTCTTGTCTGGTAAACCTTTACTTCTTTATTATTTACAGTTCGTAAATCATAGAACTAAAATTTGAACTCAGGCAGTCTCGCCCCAGAATTCCTGCCATAAGTCATCATATTACCTTGGCTTTCTAGGCTACATTTCTCATCATGCAATCGTCAAGTCAAAACATGTGACAATCCTTTTTTTGTGAGGAAGAATAGTTTTATTTATAATTTCAAAAGCAAAAAATATTAATAATAGTTTACAGGAATAAAATTTATTGAATAAAATCACTTTTACTGGGGCACCCGGGTGGCTCAGTGGTTGAGCATCTGCCTTTAGCTCAGGTTGTGATCCCGGGGTCCTAGGATCAAGTCCCGCATAAGGCTCCCCAAAGGGAGCCTGCTTCTCCTTCTGCCTGTGTCTCTGCCTCTCTCTGTGTGTCACTCATGAATAAATAAATACAATCTTAAAAAATTCTCCTTTACTAATTTATTAGTAGAAAACCAACCTTAAATTGTTTTGATTTGCAATTTATATTTCTTACCGAATCAAAGGGACTTCATATCTTTGCATTCTAGTAGCATTTTCCTTTTTAAAGTTTTTATTTAAGTTCCAGTACAGATAGCACACAGTGCAATATTAGTTTCAGGTGTTTCAACTTAGTGATTCAGCACTTCCATACGTACGACACCCTGTGCTCATCACGATGACAAGTGCTCTCCCTCATCCCCATCACCTGTTTCCCCCATTCCCGCCACCCAGCTCCCCTCTGATGACCAGCAGTGTGTTCTCTGTAGTTAAGAGTTTGTTTCTCGGTTTGCCTCTCTCTTTTTCCCCTTGGTTCATTTGTTTCATTTCTTAAATTCCAAGTGCCCCTCCATTGATGAACGGATACTGAAGATGTGGTATACACACACAATGGAATATCACTCGGTCATCAAAAGAATGAAATCTTGCCATTTGCAACCATATGGATGGACCTAGACAGTATTATGCTGAACGAAAAAAAAAATCAGAGAAAGACAAATACCATGTGATTTCACTCTGGTAGTATTTCCAATTTTAAGAGTTGTTTGTTTATAACCTTTAAGGATGTGTCATTTGGAGCCTCCATTGATTTGTCCTGAAATCAGGCTAAATTTACCTGTGCTGACACATAAAACACATTTCCTAGTATGTTGATGTGTTTTGATTTTAATTTTGTTATTTATGCTAGATTTTATATTTGTAGGATAAATTTCTAAATGTATTCTAGCCGCAAATTTTATTTTTAAAAATTTAAAATCCATTTTCGTTTTTAAATTTGCCAGTCTCTGTTTCTGTTATGCCAAGGCTGGGAGCCTTCGTTTTTTCCCGTGTATCTGTTTATTTTAAGCTTTTCCACATTCCACTCTGGAATCCACCTAGGGTTTATTTTGGTATAGAGTCTAAGTTTTGCGTCTAAATGTTTTTATTCTAACAAGACCTATTAAAAGATGATTTATTTTTTTCTTCCCCCATGAGACTCTGAAATCTGTCTTGCAGTATGAGTGGCTGATTGCTTCTCCATGCATGTTGGAAATACTGAAGTTTATCCACCTGTACACTCAAGTCCCTGGAACCTGACAGGGGGTCCTCATCCCACATCACACTTCAGGTAAGTGGCTAAAGCTAATGTTGATTTATTTTAAAAAATGGCAGGGGGATGCCTGGGTGGCTCAGTGATTGAGTATCTGCCTTTGGCCCAGGGCATGATCCCAGGTTCCAGGATCGAGTTCCACATCAGGCTCCCTGAAAGAAGCCTGCTTCTTCCTGTGCCTGTGTCTCTGCCTTTCTCTCTCTCTCTTTCTCTCTCTCAGTGTGTCTCTCATAAATAAATAAATAAATAAATCTTTAAAAAAAGTGGTGGGTACTATTTCTGGTCAACCAGCTTTAAGTTGGCTTCCTGGTCAATGTTATACTTACCTGCAGTCCAGCGCCTGTTGGCCTTTGTTAGATTGAATATAAATGTCTGGTCTGAACCTCTTAGCAATAATTAAATGCATTGGAGATATAATGTCACTACAGGAACATAAGGTGAGGAAGCCCTTCTAGAGTGAGGGCCGAGGAAGGGGCTGGAAGAAACTGCTGTAAGCAAGGTAGGCCCTCGCCTCTGGAGCTGCATTTCCAGGCGGAGCACTCCTGGCTCCTGCGTGCACTTGTCATTCCCCCAGTCGGGGAGGAGGAGTGACTGGAGGGGTGGCAAGTGCAAGAGACAAGGATCTGGATGTGACGTCTCCGTCCTTTTGTTCCTCTCTCTGGAATCCACCTGTCTTCAGGGAGTTTCCTTTTGGCTTTTGGCTTTTGTGCACTTAGCCTGAGAGCTCAGCCCCTGGGAAGGGAGCCCTGAGCTGTCAGACTCTGGTTCAAGGGTTCATTGTTAGATTGCTTTTCTGCTCCACTCTTTAGCCAAGCTTCCCAATGTAGCAGTGATAAAGTTGATGTCATGATCTCCATTTACCCAATTTCTGCACCTGCCTTTTATTTTATTTACTTTATTTTATATCTTATTATTTTATTTTTAAAAATAGATTCCATGCCCAGTGTAGGGCTTGAACTCACGACCCTGAGATCAAGAATGGCGTGCTCTACTGACTGAGCCGGCCAGGCGTCCCTGCATCTGTCTTTTAATTGGTTCCAAGTATGGATGGATAGAGAAGTGCCATTGAGTTTTTCCAAACCCCAACAGTAATCCAAGATCAAGAATAAACATAATACAGGGAATTAAAATATCAGCTCCCTATATGTGTGAAGACTCATTCAATCTATGTCATCGGTTATCAGTAAAGGCATTTTCTGATTTCTCTTTTCTTAAGAGAAATCTCATATAGCTACAGCATACAGAAAAATACATATATATTCTCTACAGGTAGACAGAAATGCAGACATACATATCTTCTGACCCTGGAGATACATACATGTCATCTGCTTTCCCGTATTTCTCTTCAACTTTCACAAAATATGTTGAAAAAATGATTAATCTTATACACAGAAAAGACTTGGGTTTCCCTTATGTTTGAAGATTCCAAAATTCAAAGGCAGTGGAAGTAACCTGTGGGGTGTGTATTGCCTGTGGATGTAAGGTGAATAGGCTGGGGCAATTGTTGCTGTTGGTGGCAGGGAGTTGACCCAGCTGGCGCTGGCTCACTGTGGACCTGCATGTGTTCACCTAATGCTACTTAACAGAAACGTTTACAGAAATTGTTAAATGTCTCTGCGTGTTCTTGCAATAGTCTTAACAGAATAAATAGAGAGTTGATCTTAGAGATCTTCATGCCTCCCAAATTCAGCTCAAGTGTTACCTCCCTTGAACCATAGACTCTGGGGTGGGGGAGGTAAAATTCCTCAGTAATAGTTACATTACCAGCATGGATCTCGGTGACCAAGATGTAGTTGGCAATAAATGTTGCTTGAAACACAAAACATGATCAAATAATTCACTAATGGTAAACACAAGGCCCAACAAAAGAACAGAGAAAGTAAAACCAGTGTATTGACGGACCCACATCTATAGAGCTCTGTTGCAGTCTGTATGGTAAACAAAGTGTTTCTCCTGATTTTGGGTCCTTTGGATTTTTAGATAAATGGGTATGAGTCAGCATTTCCGTCCTTAGAGTCAAGTTGCATTGTGTGAGTTCCAACCTCTTAATCCAGAAGTGCCGGAAGTCTTTCTAACGGGCCCCTCCTCTTTTTTACTGTTGCTATCTGCTGCTATGGATCACTACATCTCATTCTGGAGAAAACAGAAAATGCAGGAAAAAAAGTCAGGAAATCTCATAAACAATATTTCCAGAAAAGACCTCAATTCTATCCCATTTCAATCTCCTCACATACCAGAAACAACCAGACTCTGTTCCAGGGTCTTTCCGCAAAGCTGCTCAGTGGAAATCAGACGTGAAAATCAAGTCCCTTAACACACACTCCAGAGCCATGTGTGTGGCACTCTGACCTTGGGTGGACACCCTCGCATGGCTTGCTGTGAAGATGTCTTCTTTCTAAAAATCTATCCTCTTTAAAGACTTGATCCAAAAGTGGTTATGAAATTAGTGCGTGTGGAGAAGGTCCATTTTCCTACACAGATGAGACAGGTCCAAGAAGATACGTTTTTCTTCTTTAAGTGGAGTTGCTTTTTTCCCAAACTAGACTTGCATCTGCAGTAGTTTTATGCTACAATGTGAATAATGGATCTGGAAAAGCTTTCTCTCCAGGACAGATGTATGCACAAGGCAGTTCTTTACCTGCTATTCAGTAACGATTATTTTGATTACACGAAGAAGTTCTTAGATGAGTGGAACAATATAAAATTAATGTGAAAAAAAAAAGCTAAAAATGTTTTCTTGGGTTTCAGATGATTGTGAAACCAGTCATTACTTTGTGTGCTGAACGATGCAGAATAAAGCTACCCTCATTCCATTCATCAATTAATTTAATTTTGACTCCATTTTAACCTCCTTTGTTCAGTTTCCACTGAATCTCTGCAAGGAATACCCATGGACACCCCAAACATGATGCCATGAGAGGCTGATGGAGCTCTTGGGGCAAGGATTACTTTCTAGATTTAGTTGCAGGTGTCTGTGCTGGGCAATTTTCAACTTTTGGAAAAGACTAATTGCTCCTTGTCCCCTTAAAAAATGAAAATGTATCCGATACAAATAGTGATTCAAAGGGGCACATGCACCCCAGTGTTCACAGCAATAAAGTCCACAATAGCCAAATTATGGAAAGAGCCCAGATGTCCATTGACAGATGAATGGATAAAGAAGATGTGGTCTATATATATATATGAATATTTGTATGAATATATATATATACCAACTATGGTTCAATGTGTATATATATTCATACATATGAATATTCTTCAGACATCAGAAAGGATAAATACCTACTCTTTACATCGACGTGAATGGAGCTAGAGGGTATTATGCTGAGTGAAATAAGTCAGTCAGAGAAAGACAATTACCATATAATTTCACTCATATGTGGAATTTAAGAAACACAACAGATGAACATAAGGAAAAGGAGGGAAAAATAAAATAAGATGAAATCAGAGAGGGAGGCAAACCATAAGAGACTCTTAATCATAGGAAACAAACTGACGGTTGCTGAAGGGGGTGCTGTTGAGGGGTTGGGGTAACTGGGTGATGGACATTAAGGAGGACACACGATGGGATGAGTACTGGGTATCATATGCAACTGATGAATCTCTAAGCTCTACTTTGAAACTAATAATACATTCATTATATGTTAATTAATTGATGTAAGTAAAAAAAATTAAAATGTATCTGAGACTTATGTCAATTTAACAGAAGTCTGAGGTGTACCTCATTCAGTGGCAACAACAAGAACTCCTCTAGCCAAGGCTTAGCAGATAAGAAGATTAGGGAAACGGATTTTAACTTTCATTACTTTAATGTAAAAGGTAAGACAAACTGATTTCAATATTTAATTCCTTTGATATTTTATCTTTGGATTTAATTTTCTTGAACTTTAACTTGCAAGAAAATTTTGTTCTTTGCCCTTGAGTTTCTTGCTGGAAATTCTGAAACAGGGGGATTTGCATTCATGCTGGGTGAACCTCATTTCGTTACCGTGCCCTTTCGACGTTGCGGTTGGATTTTATTTCCGAACTTCTAAGGGCCATATTGGTGCCCTGCATGGACTGTCTTGTGTACGAAGGGCGTCCAAGTTAGGTTCCTTAGTGAAGAGCTCTGACCTATTTTAGAGCCTTCTGGGGCAGAAGGGAACCATTCGCAACAGTGGTCCTGGGGGAAGCTAAAGGCCAGTTTTGGGGAGATGCTTTTCTGAAGAAAGCATCGTACATCATCCACCTCCTCCCCAGAAGGATCTAGCACAACTTTTGTTCAAGGGCTAAGGGAGCAGAAGTCGCTGATGGGAGTGTGGAGAAATCGCTCCTTGCACACACATGCTATTTGCATGGTGAGGGGTGGAGGAAGTGCCCCCAGGTCCCCTCTGGCTGCAGCCCTCACCACCCCCCACATCATCAGCTACGTAGTCAGCAAGGCCCCACACATGCAGAAAACGTGCATCGCTGTTCAGAAAGCAGGAGAACTTGCTGTTGGAGTAGTGATAGATACTAAGCTCTTCCTTTCTTCCTCAGTCCCTTTCTCGACCCAATGGTAGTGATTTAATTTGATCCTGAAGGTCACCTTCCTTGGCTGTAGAGGTACTTGCAGGCCACGTGCAGACCCTCATGGGCACCCAGGGCCTGGGCCTCCACCACACACCCTCACCCCATGTGCCATTGCCCCAACCACAGTGGATGGGCAAACCCCCCCCCCCCAAGCTTTGCCACCTGCATGCCAGGGCCCATTTGGGGTTAGTTAGAGGGTCCTTCTCCCAAGTACACCACACAAACCTGCCCAAGGAAGGGACAGACACTGCCATGCCCCACTCCCAAGACAGTTAGTGGGAAGGAGGAACCGCTGAAGGAAGGGGCAGGACACTTCACCTGGTTGACCTGGGGAATGGACAGCTGAGGACATCCCAGGGAGGCAGACATCAGGACCTCACCTGAGCCATGGCTCCAATCCCTAGACCATAACCCATTCATTGCCCCATTCGGACTCCACCTACAAAACATAAGCCCAAGATTAAAATTACCACGAACTTCAAGATGGCAACAGCAGAGCATCAAAACCCAAGTGTGGATTCCTTGTGAGCCCAGCCCCATGTGACCACACTGGCCAACACGCGTGAAGCTGACAGTGCTGCCCCTCGCCCCCCCCCCACTACAGGGGGGCAACAGCCCCCGCTTGGATAAAGGCAGAAGGAGAGACTGTTGACTGCCCTGCTCACTCTTTCCTTTGGAACTACCTGCCTGTAGGGAGCACGGCCCTGGCTGTGTGTGAGGGCATCTCTGCCTGGTCCTGGGCTCAGGGTCAGGGAGCCCTCTCGCCCCACAAATAAGCCACATTCCCTGCCACCGACCCCAGTGAGGGTGATTATTTGGCTTCAGGGTTTTGTTTGTGTTTTTAATTTCTGAGTCAGCTCAGGATGGGAGGTGGAGGAAAGTGGACGCTAAGCACCGCGAAGGATGGATGTTGGCTCTTGCTAACCCTGATCTCATGTTAAATGCTCCAGGCCGTGTAGATGACCAGACCCAGGTATCACCTGCTTCTCACCCCTGCACCTCAGCTTCCTGTCCGCTCACCCCCTCATTTCTTCCCCTGGGACCAACTGGTATCTTCCCAAATTTTACACTCGAAAGGAAAGGAAAGGAAATCTGCAGTGAATCATTCGTACACCATGTTCCCTCTTCCTGTCTCCCCATAACGAGTGAGTAGCAGCATCAGTAAAGGCACAGATATAGTCAAAAAGTAATGACAGGAGTTCATTAAGCATCGGGCTTGTACCAACCTGTCCTCACTCATAGCTTCATTTTCACACTGGCTGGCCCACCGAACCCACACCCACACCCACACCAGCACTGTGGTTCTTCTTCTTCTTCTTCCTCTTCTTCTTCTTCTTCTTCTTCTTCTTCTTCTTCTTCTTCTTCTTCTTCTTCTTCTTCTTCTTCTTCTTTCTTCTTCTTCTTCTTCGATTTTATTTATTTATGAGAGACACACAGAGAGGCAGAGACACAAGCAGAAGGAAAAGCAGTCTCCTTGCGCGGACCCCGATGTGGGACTCTATTCCAGGACTCCGGGGTCACACCCTGAGCCAAAGGCAGACCCTTAACCACTGAGCCACCCAGGTGCCCTGCCAGGCACCCCTTTTATTTCCTTTTAAATAACCCAAACTCTAGCACAGAGCTCTGCATATAAGAGTAGCTCTAAGAATAATCTTTGAACAGAAGACCTACCAACATCTATTTACTTTTGTTCTGATATTTTTTGAAGAGACTCAGAGTAAAACCAACAAAAACGTTTTAAAAATGAGTATCCCTTTAGAAATGCTATTTTATTTTATTTTATTTTATTTTATTTTATTTTTTTTGCAGACAAAGACTGACTAGATACTAATAGCACCAAAACCTACCTTTTAAACCATGTTCCTCTACTGTTTTGCCCCCGATTGCCTTCATTTGGGCTAGTGAGTTGATTTCAAAGGGTCAGCCATGGTTCCAATTTCCTCTCCAACCTTCAGAAGGTGTCTCATGCCTCCGTGACTTCGCTTGTGAAATCAGAGATAATGATCACTCTGAGCAATACTGATACAAAGATCCTTGATTGAAAACTTTCGGAACAGAATACTGGCAAATAATGATTTCTAGCACATTTTTTTCCTTGAGGTTGTAATGATCGCATTAGTAATCAAGAAGAGAAAGGATGGGTTTTCGATTTGACACTTTGGTATTTCTATCTGTCAAATCAAGCTCTCTGAGTTAAATATTGGAGTCAATTTTAACTCACATCTCTTGTTTCCAAATTATTCAACTATGTCATGGAAAATAATATTTCCTTGATCTTATCATTAGATATGCTGTCAGGTTTATAAAATGATATGATTTTTCATTTCGGTAAACCGTATTTAAATCATCATTGTATTCCTTATCCATCACCTTGGCGGTAATTTGGTTTACTGCTATCAATGTGCGTTTTACATTTTTTGACTCTTCGCTCAAAATGGCTCTTATCATTCATTCCCCAAGTAAAATATTACACCCGGAGATAGTGTAATATGAAAGAGAAATGTCTAAGGAACACAAATAGTCTAGGAAAGTGAAAGAAAATTGGAGGTTAACACATGTCGAGTTCCGGGCCTCAGCCTTCGGAGGTAGGTTTGACATCAGCTTATGGTCATTTCATTTATTTTTTCTCTTTTTTTTTTTTGGCATTCATGGAATTTTATCGTTTGTCTCTATGCCGATCATTCTGACTTGCCAGATCTGATTTATTACTATATTTTTATAATCTCCTATTTCCTGTACATATCTTAGTTTTGGATACTGCAAATTTTCAAGGTTCAGTGACTAAGAATGGACCAAGAAATCAGGTTTGCAATCAAAGTATGGGGACTCATTTTGTTTACCGCCAACTTGAATATGGGTAGAGCCGTTTCTACAGACAATGATATTACAAAAGACAGACTGAGTGAATGCACTTCCATTTGCTTCCTGTGTTCCACTCAGCCTAGAGGAGGTTTGGAGGGGGCACCTCCTATTTTCCCCTCCAGTGGGCTGATGGGGAGCTTTGCCCAACTCAAGGCTCTACCCAGAGCCACAGCTGCCACTGTCTGGGATCTGAGGTCCTACAGCAGGTCTGCACTTGACCTGCTGAGAAACTGCATCACGCTCAGAAATAAAAGTGCTCACCTCTCAAACCCAGAATCTTTCCTCACTACAATCACCATGTTCCTGCCACCATGGGACCGTAGTCACCATAACTTGAGTGGATTATGGTTAACCTTCCCAGTTTATTTTTCATTGAATCCAACCGCTTCACACCATTGTGAGCCACAGAGCTCTGTGGTTGCCTCCACAAGACTCAGCCTGGTCCTTTGGCCCCTTAAGTCGCCCCTGAATCTTGTCACTGATCTTTAGCATTAACAGCTAGTCACTGCCCTCCTGGCAGGTGTCGGGAAGCCCCTCACCGAGGACTGAGACTACACTTTCCCACCAGATGCCTGCCTTCCCAGCTGCCAGTCCAGGTGATGACATCATCACGGCTTCCCATGCAGGAGCCCCCGAATCTCCAAATTTCAGAGACCCTGCTTTTGTTTTACCAGCTTTAGGGGTGGGTGTGGATGAAGTGGGAAATCCTACATCACCCCCTTCCATTCCATGTAGGGGGTCTTCATACAGGTAAACACACAGGTAGAGTTCCTAAATATTTCTAGGCACCCTGGTGTCCTCTACCCCCAAGTGAACTCTACCCCCAAGTGAAGCGAGTACAGAGCTGGGAAATAGGTGAGTCAGAGGCCCATTTCCTGGCTTCCTGGCTGGGGACACACCTCAGGTGCCAGGGAGGCGGTGATCTTGAGTGCTCACCTCCATGCCCTTCGGGGACTGAGACTACAGTGGGATAGGAAGTTCAGACCTGACACACAAGCAAGCTCTTGAAATACCCCTGGTTCTGGTCAGGACCAGGGAGAAAGGAATCAGAGCCTTTAGGGTCTGGGCGCCCATGGCTGTCATTTAGTGAGACTTAAGCTCCACACAATACATGTTGCTACCACACTCACTGATTATGAGAGGACACAAAAACCAAAATAATAAAAATCAAGGCTATGATAACTTTTAAACTATGCTGGACTTCCTTGCATATGGCCATTTCAAGAATTATTCCTCTTCATTAACATGAATCCATCAATGAGAAAGAAATACTTCTCTTAATCACAGGCAATATTTTCTTGAGGAAGAATCAACCTCTTGGCGGCTCTTCCTATAACAAACACTCATTCTATTATTACGAAACAAATTCCAAGTTCCAAAAACATAACTGTTCCTAGTTCCAGGTTTTACGGCATTATTTAAATTGTAAAAAATGATGGGTTTTGGCCAGGTTTTTTTTTTTTTTAACCGGTTGTCTCACTTGTAGTCCAAATTCTATTTGGGAATTGCTTTGGGGGCTTCTTCCTGAATCTGTGGGGCAAAGGCTACAAGTCAAGGAAGAGAGTGAATTTTTATCAGTAACTCTGTAAAAGGCAATCAACGCTTTCCTTTTCCGAGGCAAGAGATGAGTCACACTCTGTTCCTCACCCACCTCTGGGGCCACGTTGGCTGGCATTTGAGGTTTTGTTGTGCTTGTGCATGTCTGTATGCATGCATGCATTTGAATTATTTTCTTCAGAGACCTAAGTATATTGCAACGCCGCGGCTCATACCCTAAGCTAAAATTATATGCTTATACAGGGCTTTATAACTTCTCAAACTGAGTTCATGGAATAAGCAATTTGATTGTCCGGCCAGCATGTGCAAGCACTCACAAATGATAGGATTATCCCTACTTCGTCGAGGAGCCGGCTGAGGCTCAGACATATTGAATGGCTTGCCACATCCACCTACTACTCTGACCAGCCCCTTCTTCTTTCCGAGCCTCCCACATGCCCTTCATGGGCTGACTACCTGAAGGAACACTTGCTTCAGGGTGCTGGAATTCCCTTTATCTTCTTTGTAATTAGGGAGCCAAATTCTCCAGGCTCGTGCTAGCAGAAGAGGAAGGAAACAAGAAGGTGCACAGATGTCCACCTTATCTTCCAGAATCCAGGAGACATGACGTGCAATCCCATTTCATTTTTTAAATTATCCCCTTCTGTGCTGAATGTAATTAGGAGTAGTATAAAGATGGAGGGGAATTCATAGTTAATGGGTTCCTACAATGTTTTAGGAAGAACGGTAGATTCATACTTCATTTACATTTTCTCATCAGTTTAATCCTCAAGACAACTTATAAATAAAATATTATTTATGTCTCAAATAGGAAATCCCAATTTCCTTTTGAGGAAATAATATTCAGAGATATTGAACCACTGATCCAAGTTTACACATCAGCAAATGGCCGGCAGGATTTGATTCTCACCTCATTTACCCTAGGCTCATTCTTCCACAAACACGAGATGGGGCCAGCCCTCGACACTGATCTTCCCTCCCCTATTTCTAACCCCCCTAAAAGCCCTGTTCTGTAGGACAGGGTGAAAAACCAGCTAAGGAACTGAGGACATTCTCTTTAGTAGAGAAGATTAAAAAGATAAGGATCCTAACTTATTTAAATCCCCAGTTCTTTGGAACTTTGAGTTAATGATATTATCTTTGGTGAGTTGGTTGGATTTTTTTCTGGGTTTTTAAGTAGGGATAAGGAAACTGTTAACGTTTCCCTTCTTGCAATTTTACTGTTCTCTTCTTCTTTATGTCCCTCTGACATAACCTCACCCAGCCATGTCTACTCTGGAAATGTCACCAAGGAGCCATCAGTAAGTGCAGAGCAGCAGAGGACAGTTTCAGTATCCAGTGGTGACAGATCAGATCCACCAGCTGACTCTCAGAGAGAGAGAGAGAGCCACTGCAAATACTGGATAAAGCATGAGAATAAAGGAGGGTAAGAAGGAAGAGAAAAAAAGGAGGGTAAGAAACACAAAAGAGGAGAAAACATGACATGGACAGAGAACTGGGAACATTTGAGGCAAATAAACTTTGAAGTTATTAAATAAATATTCTCCCCTCCCCTGCAAAAATCCCACAACATCATCATAATCATCATCATCATCATCATCAACAACAAAAAGACCACAAGAATTCCATTTAACAACATATAGCTTGGTCGTCTAGAGCTTACATTGAGTCTGTTTGGCAATCCCCATGTAAGTTTTAGGAGAATAGAATATTCATTAGGGAAGTACTAGGAATCCTTCCTAAAAACATATTGATTTTTTTAAACTTGTTATTGTGGAAAATTGTAAAGACAAATAGATGAAGGAGAGCGCCTGGTATCATGGACCCTCTGGGGCCAAGCGTGTTTCAGAACTATCACTTGCCTCCTGGATCCATCACACACCTGCCAATGACATCAACCCAAGGTCAACTTTGCCTCATCTAAAGCCTCCTTTCTCTCTCCCATGTCCTGGATTATTTTGAAGCAAATTCCAGACATCGTTGCAACTGTAATCAATGCTTACCCCCAAAGATAAGAATTTTTACAAAATATAGCTTCAACGCCATTATCACACTGAAAAAGTTTATTAAGAACTCCTAATATCATGAAATATCCAGTTAGGGATCAAATTTTCCCTATAGTCTCAAAAGTTTTTTACACACTTCAGTTTTACGTGCTAAGGCTGAGTTCACTTTCAATCACTGGTGATGATATAAGCAACGTTCCTTATGTTTCTATGTCTTTTGAGAATATTTCCACTAAGATACCTGAGCAACCTTTCCAAGTTCTTTACCACTTAATAACCTTTACCCTGTGACTCGTGGCAAACTTCACAGGAAATAGTTTGGTCAGTCCCTAGTAGAGACTGACCACATCCCTACAGATAAGCTTTGCGAAGAAAGGTTTGTTATTGCCAGAAGACCATGCCAGCTCAACCTCACGTACAGTTTATGAATCAATGTGTGTAACTGTGCATAAGCCCGGCTCCTTCCCGGTTCACAGCTGTATGCTTGCCAATTGTGCTTCAGAGACATTAACCTCCTCTTGAAAGTAAACACCCTTAATCTATTTACATGCTGCTTGGCAGTATTTACATGTATTGCTTAACTTATTCCACATGCAGATATCTGTATCATTTCAGACTGTGGCACTTTTGTATGAATAGTATATGGCCATCCTAAGTAGAGCAAGAGCAGTGCAAAACTATTATGCCTGGAGTTGAATCACAGGATATGATTCAATAGGAACAAGGAATAACAGGAACTGTTCAGATGAACTCTTGTAAAAACATCCCACAATGGCTTTTTCTTTTTTCCTTTTTAAAATTATTAATCCGAAAGTTTGAGAATCCTAAAGTCTTCTGATTTTACTAAAGATACCTGTTATAATAATCGTGGTGATGATGATAATAGTCTATTAAAATTTGAAATCGTGGCTAAACTGGAAGTAAGCTTGTGGTGAGTCATGCTTCATAAACCATGACCTTTGGGGATTTGTAACCATTGGCTAAATACTCCTGAAATTCAGATAAACAAGATGACTGGCAAATATAAATTTAGGAAATTTACTGAAGCAATTCATGAGGAAGACAGAGAAAAATTCAAGGGAGTAGACAAATACCATTATCCTTAACTCTACATGGGATCTACCCGCAAAATAACCATCTGTTACTCAGTTCTATAAGCCAGGCGAACAATCTGCTTGTCTGAGAGATGGGCTGTGTTCACACTTCTGAGTAAAAGCTGTCCCCCCACCTCCTTCCTCCACCTCATGAGCTCCCAGGTAGAAGCTCTTTGGTGGGTTTGGTCCCATGTAAAGACAGGAAGCACTTTATAGGCATTTGGGCAGCAAGGCAATAGCTTTCAGCTGTTACAGAAATGAACAGTAATGAAATATTAATATGAAACCCATTACAGAAGACAGAGCTGATTCTAGAGCTCATTAAGAATGGGATTTTAAAGTCACCTCCTCTGGAGGTGCTTAAAAATCAATGACTTGTTTATTTATTCAAACTTTCAATGAGAATGGGATGTAATTCTGTACTTCCATGGATTCAGATTCCCCAAAATGAAAACTTGACTATGTAAATAGAGCAAATTATTTTAGACTATGTAGAAAACACAAATTGGTCAGATATTTCCAGACACAAATTGATTTGAATTAGTTGTTTTGTGTATTTTAATTTTTAATTTTTTAAAAAAGATTTTATTTATTTATTTGAGAGACAGAGCGAGAGCATTAGCAAGGGAAGGGGCAGAGGGAGAGAGAGAAGCAAACGCCCCCGCTGAGCAGAAAGCCTGATGCTTGACTGTTAAGACAGGCAGATGCTTAAGTGACTGAGACACGCAGGCGCCCCTAAGTTAGTGGTTTTTAAGATTATTTTTCTTTAAGGAGACTTTCAAACTGAATGAATCCTTTTCCTCTGAGAAGCCACATTAAAGATAATTGTGGCAAATAATAGTTGAACAAAATTCCAGAATTATATCACATTGAAAGTCAGAATTTTTTCTTGAATTACTTCAGGTAAAGGATAGATTTGGTTGTGTGTTTCTTTGTGCAATTTTACATTTATAGACCATAAAATTCACTTTCTGTGCATAATTTTGTACTTTTTGACAAATGTATAGAGTCATGTGATCATCATCATAACCAAGGTTATAAAAGAGCTCCCCATCCCCAAAAAAGCTCCTGGTGGTGAAATGTGTAGTCAAAGCCTCTGCCAATCTGTTCCTGTCATTTTCTCTTTTCCAGAATGACATATAACTAGAATCACACTGTGTGGAGCCTTTGGGTCTGATTTGTTGGCTTTCATATAATGTATTTGAGACCTATCTGAGTCGATGGATGTCTCGGCGGTCCACTGTTTCTGCTGCTGGATGGTATTCATTGTATGGATAAACCATAGTTCATTGATCCATTTGGTTATTGAAGGATTCTTTTTCCACTCAATTTGTTGAAAAGACTGTTCTTTGTCCATTGACTTGCCTTGTCAGCCTTTTAGAAATTCACTTTACGATAAATTAAAGTGTGTTTCTAGATTCTCAATTCTGTTACATTGAATTCTATGTTCAGCCTATGACAGCATCAGACTGTCTTTATTACTCTAGTCTTGTAGTAAGTTTGGAAACTTGGGAGTGTGAGTCCTCCAAGTGTTTTCTTTCTCAAGATTTGGTTATTCTGAATGCGTTGCATTCTCATGTAAAATTATAGGATTCGTTTCTTAATTTATATATAAAGTCCAGCTGGGATTTTGATAGAGCTCGCACTGAATCAGTACATCAATTTAGGGATTTTTGTCATCTCAACAGTATTAAGTCTACCTGCCCATAATTGTGGTATATCCTTCTATTTAATAAATTTTCCTTAATTTCTTTGAAAGGTATTTTATAGTTCTCAGTGTACAAGTCTTATAATTACTTTATGAAATTTATTCTAAATATTTCATCATTTTGAATACCATTGTAAATAAAAGTATATTTATTTAGGCTTTTGAATTGTTCATTGCTAACATATAGAAATACAATGAATTTTTGTATTTTGATTTTACATCCTTTGCCTTGCTAAAATTGTTTATTAGTTATAATAGGGTTTCTTTTTTTTTTGCAGATTCCTTAGGATTTTCTATATAGAAGATCATTAAATTTACAAATAAAGATAGTTTTACTTCCTCCTCACTGATCTTTATGCCTTGATTTCTTTTTCCTGGCTAAGTGCCCCATGTAGAAACTCAGTGTTGGATGGAGTTGTGTCTGTGGACGTCCTTATCTTGTTCTTGATCTCAGGAAAAAGGCATTCAATCATCCACCGTTAAGTATGATGTTAGCTGTGGGCTTTTTGTGGATGCCTGATAGGTTTCAAAAAGTCCTTTCTGGTTTGTTGAATGTTTTTATCATGAGGGTTTGTTGGATTTTATCAGATGCTTTTTCTGTATCTATCTTCAAATATAATTGTTAATCCGTCTACACATACTTTCTGTCCTATCAATTTTTAAAATGTATTTTGATTGCTTGTTGTTTAGTGAATATACATGCAGGACTGTTATGTCTTTTCAGTAAATTGACCTTTCTATCCTTTGGTAATGACCTCCTTTAGCCCTTTCAAACTTCATTCTTTTTGAAGTTCACTTTGCCTTAATGTTTATGCAGTCAGCACAGCTTTCTTTTGATTAGTGTTTGCATGGGTTATCTCTTTTATTTTTTTCCATCCTGTTCCCTTTTAACCTCTCCATAGTGTTATATTTACAGTGGGCTTCTTGCAGACACCACATAGTTGAGATTAAAAAAAAAAAATCTAGCTTGCCAGTCTTCATCTTTTACTTGGTGTATTTAGATGAGTGATATTTAATGTATTTATTGATTTTGTGGGGCTTAGTTGTATCGTTTTATTGTTTATTTTTTGTCACCTCTGTTGTTTGCTTCTCTGATCCTTCTCCCTGATGCTGTGGACTGACTGTTTGTGACACCCCAACTCCCAAATTCCTATGTTGAAGCCCCGACACTCAGTGTGATGGTGTTTGGAGACGTGGCCTTTATGGAAGCAATTAAGGTTAAATGAGGTCAGGAGGGTGGGGTCCTGATCCAGCTGGATTAATTCCCTTATAAGAGGAGACAGACACTGCAGAGCTCTCTCTTCATCTCTCTGTGTGCACACAGAGCAGAGGTCGTGTGAACGCACGGTGAAGTGGAGGACACCTGCAAGGCAGGAAGACATCTCTCATCAGAAATGGAATCTGCTGGCACCTTGATGGTGGACTCTCAGCCTCCAGAATTGTGAGAAAGCAAATGTCTCTGTCTTAAGCCCCCAGCCTGTGTATTAGTCTGGGTAGAATAACACATTTGTCTTCTTTTTGGGCTCACTTGAATATTTTTTAATGTTTCGTTTTAACGTATTTTTTTAACCAACATCTCTTATTATTTTAAGTGGTCCATCAAGGGATTAAAATACAAATGTCTGACATCACAATCTTCTTTAAGTTCATATTTTACCCCACCAAGGAAAACGTAGAAGACTTGCAACCCCGTAGACTTGCTCAGCCTCCCCTCGCTATTGTGGTTTCCAGGTGAATCACAGCTCTCTCCACCTAATGAACTCTCCCCAGACAAAGTCAGAATGTTTGCTGTCAAAAGCCAGACATAGTTTAAAGATTTTTAGCACTGGAAAAATACTCCATTACTTTAGATAGATAGTTACTATTTCTTTTGCTGTCCCTTCATTCCTGATTTGGGAAGATTCCTTCTGGTATCATTTCTTTTCAGCCTAGAGATTTTTAGATTTTTAAAATAGCTTTTCTGTTGGAATTGAATGATCTTAGGTCTTTTTCATCTAAAACTGCATCCTGCAGATAGACACTCTCATCTCAGACCTTATATTATCTTTCCCATCTCTCGCATGCATGATCGGCTCTTTCTTGGATTCTATGCATCCATTGGCAAAGTAGCCAGACCTCACCCTGGGAAGTCTTGCCCTCCTGCCCTTTCTCTCTCCTTTTCTCTCATCTAAGTTTTAGTGTCATACACATCAGTAATTCCAATTGATTTAACACAAAAATATTTTCAAATATACCCATTCTTTTCCATTCTAAGTGACACTGCAAAATACAAAGTCTAGAGGGTATCTCTGCGTCTAGTCTTGCCACACAAAGCTGTTGGACGCACGACCTGTATTTCTCAGTTTGAAATCTACCCAAGTCTTCTTGCTCCTAAACCTTTCAGCAGCTCCTTCCTGACTATGTGATGAAATGCAAAGCCCTTAGCTTGGTATTGGTCTTATAAATAGGTCATAATCACATTGCCCTAATAAGTAATAAGTTTCTCAAAGTCAAGGTTCATATTGTGCTTTTTTTTGTATCCTGAATGCCTAGGATAATTATTGCCTAGTATAAATATTATCTACTACGTAGTAGTAGATACTAGTAGTAGAAACTTACTGGTATTTCCTGAGCTCAAAATCTTGTCTTTTCCCAAAATGTCACCAATAATACAAGCATACCCCACTATGGCAATTAACTCTTCCTCTTATTTAGTCTAATTTTGTTCACTTACATGTTTTACACACCTTAATAAACTCTAAGCTCTCTTAAAATAGAAAACATGTCTTTCTTTTATAGCATTTTGTCTACAGTAAAGATCCTCCCTCATACCTGATTGATAATCAATAGGTAGTCTATAATTAGGTGAAGGAAAAAGTGAAATATTCAATGATAAATTTCTTTTGATATCGTAAAAATTCCTTCCTTAATTTCATTTATGTTTGTAATATTATTGTATGATCTATTTTTAACTGGGAGGTCTTTTCTCATGAGCATAATAGGAGTAATTGCCTTTCAAAAGTCACAGTTTAAAAGGCAGAAACAGGATCTATGTGATATATTTCAGAGAGAAACTCTGTCATGTTTTCCAGCCTGTTGATTCTCCAACATAGTATATCTATATCTATCTATCTGTTGGATAAAAGAGTGAAAAATATCAAGTTACTCCTGATGAAACACATTTTAGCTATCACAAAAGCTATAAATTCAACAATTGGGATCAAGATCTTTTTTTTTTTTTAAGATTTTATTTATTTGTTCATGAGAGACACAGGGAGAGAGAGAGGCAAAGACACAGCAGGGGGAGAAGCAGGATCCATGGAGGAAGCCCGATGTGGGACTCGATCCTGGGTCTCCAGGATCACACCCTAGGCTGAAGGCAAGTGCTAAATCGCTGAGCTACCCAGGGATCCTCTGGGATCAAGATCTTTAAACAAATGTCCTCAATGGGCATTCAAAGATATTTTCTGATTACAATATTTTCTAAGAGTAAAATAATCTGGAGAATTATTATCTGTTAATATTATTAAAGAAAACACTCTGTAAGGACTTTGATTTTGCTTTGGTTGGAAGTTAGTTTTTTTTTTTCTCAAACATTTATGTCTGTAATAACCTTGATGTTCGCCTTGTGTCAACATGTGGCCCACGCATTCAAGTTCATGGTGAGTCCTGGTCCAAGGTCACTGCTGGTTTTTTTGGTGCCTGTGGAGCCCATCAGGGAAGCTGTACAAAGAGAAGGTGACAAACTATTTGAGTAGGTGGGTCTGTGTGAGTGATCAAAGGATTTGCTGAAAGGAGGAATTCCGGCATCAGCTACTTTTGGCCAAGACCTTAGAAATAAAATAGAAGGGAGTAGAAGGAAGATCTGAAGTTTCCAGGGGCACAAATCAGGTGATTTACCACGAGAACCAAACCGAAAATAGCTAGAGAACATGGATTTAATTGAACTGGGGGTTTTCTTTCCTCTTCTCCTTAATTTTCCCAAGATGTGCTAACTTCTTTTTTTTTTTCCTTTTGAGTTCCACAAGCGTGCACACACACATATGCACTTGTATGCAAGTGTACTGTAATCACATTCAGTAGCTTATTCTTGACTGTATTATTATCAACAATCCTGGAAGCAGATAATAGATCTCCTTCAACCCAAGATGACAAAATGAGAGATTTTAGTAAAATTAGAAGCTGAAGCCAAAAACCAGAGTTTAGAATTAGAGAGCTCAGCAGTGCTCATGTAAAGGATTGTATATTTTATACTATTTATTACAAATATGAAATGATATGATCCTTAGCTGTGGCCTTGGGATGGGCATTAATTTCAAGATTCCAGTCTGCTTCAGGGAAACTTCCCCCAAACAGAGCCAAATGGAAGAGTGCAGAGGGACCAGCTTGACATGCACAACACAAATGGGAAGACTGAGTCAATTCATAGGCTAAATCAGAATGGGTTTTCCTACTGTGTGTGCAGGTTGGAAATCAGGTTTATGGGGCTGTGCAAACCATGGGATGGGTAGTCTGCTGAGGTGCCGGCAGTAGGCATGTGAAACAAGAGGTCGCCTTCTCATCGAGAGGAAAATGGGTGATGCATCAGTTGCATGTGTCCAGTGCCAGAACCAGCCAGGACCTTTCACGCTGCCAGACGTCACTCTGCTCTCTCTAAGCCCATTCTCTCTGCACGTTGGTCATTGGCTCTTCCAGTCTCTCCTTGGGTGGGGTTGGCTGGCAGTGCCTTCACAATTTTTTTTTTTTACCTGACTCTTCAGATTGTAGGTTCCAAGCCCGCCTCCTCTGGCAGTGAGGCCTTTGCACTCCTGTGCTATTGGAGTTTTAGGTTGTGCCTCCCTCCCACCCAGGGGGTGGTCCTGGCCCCCAGCCCCCCAGCTGTCACGTGCTCTGAAAGTGGGGCTCAGGTAGCTAATGTCTGCAACCAGAAGGAGACAGGCTGCTATTACTTACTTCTATTTTGTAAACAGAGAATCTGAAGTTGGCAAAAGTAACTCTTGATCCCCCAACCCTGGGCACTCCATATAACACGCTATCACCGTACAGGTTTACGAATGCTTGAAATGCAAGAAAGCACTTGATGTACCTCTAAGTGTTTCCATGTTCTGTGACAAAAGTCAATGAAAAGCTAAAACTCAGTACAGGCAGGGGTCATGGTTCAGAAGCTTCTGGAGTGAGCCATAACCAGTGGAAGGGGTGGCTAAGGGCAGAGAGAATGGGAAATGGATAGCGGAGGAAGTAAGTTGCAATATAATCTATGGTTACAGGTCCAGCTGCAGAAAGAAGGACTGTGGTTGTGCTCATTGTTTTTCCTTGAGATTTGATGGGATTCTCTCTTCTTTTCTTCCATTGCTGTACAACCTAGAATAAGATACTTTAATAATAATTAACTTGACACCTCAATAATTAAGTGGCAAGTTAATTTCCTAAAAACACTTGCCCACCTGCCAGGAATTCTGAACAACTCCTCAATCCTCCTCTCTGTCCTCTTCTACCCCAGATGGGGGCCCCAGGATGTCACACATTACACGGGATGGTTTGTCATTTAATTTTCCTTTCTTCAGAAAGATGAACAGTTGTGTAGCCAAGGTTTTGTTTGTTTGACTGTTTTCTGTTTCATGCCTCTCACCTGCAGCCTGAGAGGGAAGTTCAAAGTGTTGAGGAGGAAACCTGATCCAGCTGACCCAGTGGGATTCCACACATAGCGCAGCATGAGTCACAAGTGACGCTCAGAAGGAGCAAGCATTAAAGGTTCCACTCACTGGTTGGGATTCTCATCCTATCTATTTTGGTATGATGCAGTTAACGTCCTTTGATTGTTAAAATTTACTTTTTCACCTGTTCAATTTATCTGTTGCTGCAAACAAACCGCCCCAGAATTCAGTGGTTTGGCCTGGCATCTTCCACTGGTTATGGGGCTCTGTGCCCTTTGGTGCTGGTTGGGCTTTGCTTGGGGGAAATCAGCTGACAGAGGCTGGTCTGGAGGATGAAGAGAACTCCTCTCACATTTCTGATGGATCTTCACAGGGATGGCAGAGACGCTGGGCTTGGCTGGGCCCTCCCACTGGTCTCTCCATGTGGTCTCTCTTGCAGGGCAATCCAATTGTTGATAGAGAAGCTCTAGGCTCTAAGGGAAAGATGGGCCCTAGAATATAGTCTTACCTCTGCCACTTGGCTGAGGAGTGGGAAAGTCAACCCCATTGCGTGGCAAGATGGGTCAAAGAATGTGCAGCATCATTAATTCACCTCACCATTTCATCTCAGTCCTGAGGCCAGAGTTTATGAGTAAAAAGCACCAGTAAAAAGCACCTGCTGCTGTAAAATAGTGCATGAGGCCATCAAAGGGACTGTGCTTTGTTTAGTCATGCACCCCCCCTTGTAGGGGAGGAAACACATCTTTCTACCCTCTTAGGTTCTTCGGTTCGACCTGTGAATTAGCTGTAAGAATCTGACATAAGGCAGGTTAGCAGGAGAAAAGCACATACATTTTATGTAATATATTTATTTATTTATTTATTTATTCAAGAAGGTTTTCTCCTTTTATTTTTTTAAAAGTATTTATAGTTTTAGTTTTTTTTATAAATTTATTTTTTATTGGTGTTCAATTTGCCAACATATAGAATAACATGTAATATTTTTTAAGTGTAAGAAGAGTCCTCACAGGGAGACTGAAGACCCCAAAGGAGCTGTGAGATCCAAAAGCTTACATACTTTTAAAAATAAAAAGAAATAAATCGTGGGGACATAATGAAACAAAAGAGGTTGGGCTGGGGCAGTAAAGTGTGGGTCAATGACTATGAAATCCATGGAGGAAAAGAATGGAAGAGAAGGGTTTAGAAGGTCTGTTCACGCAGGTCCGTTATGGTGTCCACGCTCTGTCTCTGGTGATGAGAATGTGCACCTTTCCTCGTATAGGGAGGGCCTTTCCTGTGGGAAGTCTGATGCCCTGCTTCTAGGTACAGAGAGGGACACCAGTGGCCCTTCCCGTATGCACTGATTCTCCAGGGCCTTCAGCTCACAATAATCAGCATGCCCAGGTGGCATATTTTGGGGTGAACATGTTCCGAACCCCTTGATCTTCACAGCTCTAGGTTTTGTGCATTTTAACTACTGTTACTTTTTATCACCCACTGATTCGAGAGTGCTTAGGGATACGTACGTGGATAGGCAGATAGATGAGAGAAAGATAACATTTCACCTATCAAATAAATAAGCAAACCCGATTCTTGGGTCAGCGTTCTCCCTCTTCAAAGATGATCATTGTACACAATCCCTCAGAGCAATGCACAATGGAATTGCGATGTTAATGGGATTGTCTAACATGAAAGGGACATCGACACAACAGCGGTGAAGAGATTCCCTCCAGGGTTCCTGCAAACTGAAGCGCCAGTGTGCAGTTATTGCTAACGCCAATACGCTTTGTCTAGTTTGCACATGTCTGAAGTCCCCGGCTACTGCTTTTGAGATTGTGTTTGCTGGCAGCAAGTTTTAGCTACTGTTGCCTCATTAGTTCAGAATCATAATTAAGGGTCAGATTCTTGCCACAGGTTCATGGAGACACTGGGAAACGTTTACATCTAAAGTCTCCTCCCCACAACTCTAACAGGTTCGAGTATGAGTGCCATCTCTGGCTCTCTGGCATTTAATTGCCCTCAGTTTTATATGCCTTTTTCCAGTTCCCCAGATTTCTTTATAGAGTAATGTTTAGAGAAGTTCTGGAGAAATTTTTTTTAAAGATTTTATTCACTAATTTGAGAGAGAGAGAAAGAGAGAGAGTGAGCACCAGCATTGGGGGGGCGGGGCAGAAGGAGAAGCAGGGTCCCCATGGAGCAGGGACCCTGACAGGAGCCTCCACCCCAGGACCCTGATCATGACCTGAGCTGAAGGCAGACACTTGGCTGACTCAGCCACCCAGGCACCCCAGAACTTCTGAAAAATTTTAATACTAAGATCAGGAAGGAGCACACTTATTTAAAGATAGCAATGTACCTGGCATTCTGCTAACCACTACATATAATCCGGGCACCATATGAAATGCGTTTTAATATTATCCACATTTTGAAAAGGAGGTGAAACAGACACAAATAGTAATTAAGTTGCCCAAGTTTTAAAATACAGAAACAAATAAAACTGTTGACAAGGCCCTGCATGGTCTGGCCCCTGCTTACCTCTTCAGCCTTATCTTCTTGAATGGTCACTGCATTTTTGCCACGTAATTTTTAAATTAATAATATAAAAACAATAAAGTAAAAATAAATGTACAGTGTGCTGGAAATGAACTCTGAAAGCATGCCAAAGATTGAGAGATGGCAAAGAGGAACTAGCTGTGTTTTAAATGGGCACATCCTGGTTTAGTGAGTTATTTGTATATTTGTAAGTATAAGAATAATATAAGGACTTTGGATCTGTCATGTGAGATCTTGGTCCCTTTCACTATAATTTTTCTTTGAAGTCTGAAGTTTGGTGGTGATTTGCTCTCCTACCTGGGTCCTTGTGCCTTTGTTTGTTTTCAGACAATGTGAGTGGCTGCACTCAGTTCCCTTGCATCCTTGTTCCCATCCCCATGCTCCATCCCTTAGATGCTGAATGCAGGTTCCAACTAGGCTTATGCTTCTTTCCAATCCCTCTTGCCGCTAGAAAGAACACACAAGTACACAGACACACACAAAGCACAGAAAAAGAAAAAAACATTGAAACTGGAATTTGGCTTCATGTTACAAAATGCCAGATATCAAAATGTTAATACTTGAGCTGTATAATCCATTCCTAAACCACATATATTAGAAAGAACCTAAGTAGTAAAATGCCAGCAAAAATATGATTCTAGGCCTATGTTCACGTCTCTACTAACAGAAGGCGTAGTTATTTACCAATTGCATGGGGATAAATAAAATGATAAATGAGATGATTTTTAGGCTAATTGGAGGACAGGTTCAATAACGCATATATTATTTCCACAAATTATATGAGAATATTAAAAATACAAAATGTATATTCTGTTTCAGATATATGGATGCCTTACGCACACATATCCTGGGATCTTTTTTTTTTTTTTTTTTTTTAAGATGTTTTACTCATTAAAGAGAGAGTGAGCATGAGCAGGGGGAGAAGAAGAAGCAGACTTCCTGCTGAGCAAGGACCCCCCCCAGGATCATGACTGAAGCTGAAGGCAGATACTTAACGGGCTGAGCCACCCAGGTGCCTCCACCCTCAGATCTTTCTAAATGTTAATAAAACCTCATTGGTTCTAGGCATTGAGTAAGAGATGATAACTTTCATGATATAGTAAAATTATTTACACTTGGTCTCACTGCTTCTGCTCTTGCCTTTCCATGGTCTGCTTTTATACAGCAACCAGGATCCTTTTGGAATATAAGCCACATAATTGTCTCTCTCTCTTTCTTTTTTAAGATTTTATTTATTTATTCATGAGAGAGAGAGAGAGAGAGAGGCAGAGACACAGGCAGAGGGAGAAGCAGGTTCCATGCAGGGAGCCTGATGTGGGACTCAATCCTGGGACTCCAGGATCATGCCCTGGGCCAAAGGCAGGTGCCAAACCACTGATCCACCCATGGATCCCCCATAATTGTCTCTCTTATGCTAAAACCCCCGCAGTGGCTCCCTACTCACCTGCTGAAAGCCAACACTTTTACAGTTGTCACATGAAGTGCTCTCTGCCCTGTCTCCCAGTCCTGTCATATCTGACCTAATGTTTCCTCCTTTGAGCATTTGCATTTGCACAACCTGCTTTGTCCAATCTAGAATGCTCTTCCCCTCATTTCTCTGTGGCTAGTTCCCTCACCCTCTCACCATCTTCAGGTCTGTGCTCAAAAATTCTATCCTTGATGAAGTGTAGGGGAGGAGAATACTTTTCCTCTACCCTCTTAGATTCAGTCTCTGAGGTCCTGTGAATTAAATGAACAGAAGCTACATTAGCAGAAGAAAACGTATGCAGATTTTTTTGATGTTAATATTTTTATGTGTATGAGGGCTTTACCGAAAAGAAGTGAAAGCACAAACAGGCAGTTAGACCGGGGGCTTGTATGTCATTTTAACAGAGAGTGATAAACTGTGAGGAAGTGACACAAAGGAGAGGGGGCTTTGGGCTCTAGGGCTGGTTAATTGTCAGAGGGTAAAATTTGGAAAAGTAAGGGTAGATAAGGGTTACTTAGTAAAGTCTGTTTATGTAGATTTGCCTTGGTGCCAGCCTCCATCCTCCATGATTAAGGTTGTTCTCCTCCAGATGTAGGAGATGGGGAACCTACAAAAGCAGAATTTATGTCCACCTTACACAGGGAAATTTATGCTCTGCTTTTAAGAACAAAGGGGAGGGCAGGATATTTCTCCTGTATCTGCTGCTTCTCAATTGCCTTCAGCTCAAAATAACTCTTACACCAAAGTGACATATTTTGGAGTGGCATGTTCTGAGCCACTTCAGAGGCCACCCTGACCAAACTCTTTGTATTACGATATTCCCAATCTCTACGATATTCCCAATCACTGCCTCCCACATACAACCACCACTCCTCAGCAATCCAGGAGAAGAATCTCTCTACCTTCTCCTTCAGCTTTTTTAAATAGCACCTTTCACACTTCATTGTTTATTTTCTATCTTTCCTGCTATAATATAAGCTTTATATGGTTAAACTTTTCTCTTGTTCTCTGATATATCCTAAGTATTAGAATACTGCTTGGCATGTAGAGGCAGCCAATAATTTTTGGTTAAATAAATTAATTAGCTTTGTAAGTATTTGTTCTGTATGACACCTGAACATTTAAACATGTGTCCACCTAACAAGAGAGATAAGTTATGGTTCACATTGCAGCTTTGTTTCACTTTACTGGTTTATTTAACTTAAAATAAGTGAAATTTTTCATGTAGCTTCAGCAATCTTCAGCATTTCCAAATTTTAAACAGATTCTCTTTCTTCCACAATGAAATTAATTTGTTGGGGAAGGTGACTAGTGATGTATGGAAGCAAAGCCTACTTAAATACCGAAGTCTGGTGTGCTAGTTCACATTGAAAAAATGATATTTTACAGATCCTTGTTTCTGAAATTTAAAATCAAAGCAAATTCTTTCTTATTACTGTAGTATTTTGTTTAACTGAACGCGTTTCTCAACAATGCTTCAATAACTATGCCTGACAACATTGGAAGATAGTCAGCATGGACCATCTGGTTCAGAATTGTGGATGGCAATTCATAATGCTCTCATTTGTATTTGCAAAGCTGACAGTCCTGCTCTGGGGTAAAAAGTGTGCAACCAGATTATCTGTCCTTTCCACAGTGGGAATCCCTAGAGATGCCCTGTGTTTCTTAGAAAGTCCTGCCTGCTGAGAGGTTTGGCCTTCCTGTCTCACAGCCTGAGTGATATTTTTCTCTCAAGTAAACTTGTCTACCTAGTTTAACTCCCTTTATCCTTAGTAGTTTCAAAATATTTTTATTTCCATCCTTCTGTCTCCTCTAAGAGTATGGGTATATAAAAGTTATGATCTTTGCATAGCTCATATGTATATGAAAATGTCAAATCAGAAAACTTGTTTCATATTTAATTTATAAATCCTTACTTTATTATGGGAATTTATTGGTTAGCAGAAATGTCAGGTAAATATTAAAATTGTCCTACAGTTATTATGATATTCATATTTAAAGGAATCAAGGAACCAGTGAATCACATCTTGGCCTTTTGGCTAAGATCAAATGTAAGGAGTCAATGACACGTGTGTGTGTGTGTGTGTGTGTGTGTGTGTGAATCACGTACCTCATTACTTTTCACACCAAGAACCAGGCTAATTTCCCACCAACCACAGTACAGTTCTTTTTCTTCTCATCTGGTGTCCATTAATTTTATCAGATGGAATAATTTATTTCAGGTCTAACCAACCTGATGTGGGTTAAGTCCTCCAGAAAATAGATTTAGTCCAAGATAAGAAAGGAAAATTAATTCTTTTCCATGACAAGATGAACTCATGTGGTTGACTAAGCTGGAATGAGAAGAACAAACCATGGCATGTTTCAGAGAGGAACTGCCCCTTGATGTTCCTTCTCCATCTGATCCAATCACTGTCAATCACATCTAGCACAGCTTTGAGACATGGCCTCAGAGGGGGCGAATCATTGGGAAAGGAGAAAGTTTATGTAAAGCATGAATCCAGGCTGCTTCTGAGACAATGGAAAAGATAGAATAGATTTTAATTCCCTACAATAGTGAAGTGACCGTTTGCCTCGTTTTTTTTTTTTTTTTTTTTTCAATTTGCTTTTCAAACCTGAGCTCCACCAGAGCACCTGCTTTCTGCCCAAATTCCCACCCACCCCTAGCAATGGGGAAAATCAGGGAGATTAGTAGGTGTGTGGTGATATGTTCACTCTGAGTTTTAAATATCATAAATATTTTCCCCTATAGTTCATATTTTCTACTTTAACTCTGAAATGTAACTGGGCCATGAAAATCCCAATTTTCCCCTAAACAGAAGCTCTTAAAAAACTTTTTATCATTGGTTAGGAGAATAACAAAGGATCGTACATTGTTTAATCTATTTGGGTTTCTTTTAAAATGAAAAAAAGTATATTTTCTTGGAAATTGTACAATATTCTGAGATAATGAATATTCACCATTTTAGTAAATATATCACATAAGTATTGATTCATCAACTATTCCTTCATTTATTTGTTTTATGACCTCTTTGTCTTGATTTTTGGCACCATACCTGCCATAAAAAGTGTTAGCTTCAAATAAATTTCTACAGTGTAAATACTGAACTCAACAGACCTGTATTTTTCCTTGAACTTAAAAACATTATAAAATTACAAGCTTTCTTATAGCAACAGGAACAAAAAAGAACACTAAGCTTTTTCCCATTGTTTTTAAAGTTCAAGTTACAGAGCCATCACTCAAACATCGGAACAATGAGGTCAGTGTATTGGCTCTAATCTGGATGCCTTGGGCTGAGTGGATCAGCCAGTGACAGCAGCATGGCCTCTGACTCAGCTGCCTCTGTGTTCAACTCTTTTCCTTTAGATTCCTCTCCAAATCATGGTAAAGATGTCCCCAGCAGCTCCACACTACATGAACCTCAGTACTCATTCTCCCAGAGGGAGACTAATTCTCTCCTGTGCAGTGTCCATATTAAACTCAGGTATATTGGATTTCTAAAATCATGCTCTCACTCCTGGACTGTGGAAGGGAAAAACTTATCATCGATCTGGATCATGCCCATTCTGTGTGAGTAAACTTGGATGCACTTGATCAGGGGTGGGGCGGGGGGATAATTTTCAAAAGAAACAAAAGGGGAAGGGATGCTGGGCAAAATGAAACATTTGATGACATTTTAGAGGCAAAATAATTTTGTAAAATACTCGTTCTGTTTATCTCATTTGCCTGGGGAATTCTTTGACTCTCTGGTCACTTTGTAAGTAGTGGCCTCAGCAAGAAAAGTGCATTTTTTTTCTATGGCTTATTCTAAAGCCCTGCCAATACTTTTGAAAATAATGATCAGTGGGACATTTTAAAAGGAAATTTCTCTAAGTGATGCTTCTCTCCATCCCTTATATTGACCTTCACCAAGCTTACTTAGGTTAATCTATGTATCATACATATATATGTGTATACGTAAGTATATGTATTTTGTATGTGTATATAGATAGGTTAATCTATATGGTGATTCATTTCTTTAATGCTGTCATATTATCAATTTTGTCAGTTATTAAGATTTGTACCAGAACCTAATACTAATTGCTCTTGCAAGAGGGACAAGAATATGCTCTCCCTTTTTAAGATTTTATTTATTTATTTATTTGAGAGAGAGAGAGAGAGAGATAGACAGCACAAGAGGAAGAGGCTGACTCCCCCTGAGCAGGGAATCTGACACAGGGCTCAATCCCAGGACCCTGTGATCATGACCTGAGCCAAAGGCAGATGCTTAACTGACTGAACCACTCAGGAACCCCCCAAAAACAATCTCTTCAACAAATGGTGTTGGGATAACTGGACAGCTACATGCAAAAGAGTGAAGCTGGACCACTTTCTTATACCATGCACAAAAAGAAACTCAAACTAGATTAAAAACCTAAATGCAAGACCTGAAACCATAAAAATCCCAGAAAAGAGCACAGGTAGTAATTTCTCTGATATTGGCCATAGCAACATTTTTCTAGATGTCTTCTGAAGCAAGGGAAATAAAAGCAAAAATAAACCATTGGGACTATAGCAAAATAAAACACTTCAGCACAGTGAAGGAAATAATCAACAATCTAAAAGCCTACTGAATGGGAGAAGATATTTATTTACAAATGACATATCTGATAAAGGTTTAGCATCCAAAATATATAAAGAACTGGGGAATGCAAAGTGGTTCATTGTAGAAAACAGTACAGAGGTTCCTCAAAAAGTCAAAAATTCTACAATCCAGCAATCTCAATACTGGGTATTTACCCAAAGAATACAAAAACACTATTTCGAAGGGAAACAAGCACCCCTATGTTTATAGCAGCATTATCTATAAAAGTCAAGCTATGGAAGCAGACTGAGTGTCCATTGACTGATGAACAGATATAGTAAAGGTGGCACACACACACAGTGCAATATTACTCAAACATCAAAAGAATAAAATCTTGCCATTTGCAGTGACATGGATGAGGCTAGAGAGTATAATGCTGAGCAAAGTAAGTCAGAGAAAGACAAATGCCATGTAATTTCATTCACATGGGGAATTTAGGGAATAAAACAAATGAGCAAGGGAAAAACAGAGAGAGTTAGAAGCAAACCAAGAAACAGACTCAACAACAGAGAACACACCACTGGTCACCAGATGGGGAGGTGGGTGGGGCCCAGGGGAAATAGGTGATGGGGGTGAAGGAGTGCACTTGTGATGAGCTCCAGGATATGTATAGAAGTCTTGAATCACTACATTGTCCACCTGAAACTAATGTACACCATATACTAACTATACAGAAATTAAAATAAAACACTTCAAAAACTTTTTAAGAACCGTAATTGCCATTCTTAGCAGATAGATTATCTTCCTTGTTTAAATTACATTCTAGCAGCTTGCACACAACTGTAGAAAGATCTCTCATAATGGAAGAAAGAGCTCAAACTAGTTCCTGATCACCCTCCAAACCTCTCCTGTCCTGACGTTTATGCAAAGACAGGTTTGTGTTATCTACATGGGCCCACCATTAAGTCTTGACAGTCCATGTGCATAACTTCCAATTTCTCCTACTGCTATCCCCTTCAGCTCTAGTCCTTCGGTTTTATGAACCATCAGAGGCTCGTAAGACAACATGCAGTTGGCCTTTGGTCTTTCTGCCTGAACAAAGCCTGCACCACTGGCTTCACTTGGAGTGCATAGGAAGACAGGTACATTATACTAAAGTCTGAAGAAACAAGCCCAAAGTAGTTCAGATAACTGAACATTTTCCCAGAGCAATGCTCGATCCTTTCAATACCAGACGCCAAGTGAAGAGATAAATAACATTCCAAGACTTAAGTGTTAGCATCTTATCTGTGTGCACAGAAAAACACAGAAACTTCCACATGTCCAAGGGAAATTCTAACAACGCAACAGCATCATGAATCTGTCATCACAACTTTGAAAATCTGTAGAGTTTTTGTACCCGGTAATATAAATGTGTGTGGGTATCAACACCTGTGCACATAAAGAAATTAATTTCCTTATGCATACATGTATAGGTTTATATGTGCTCATGACAAGGGGTAGAAATATGACATAGATCATTTTCTTTGGAAAATGCCATAACTGACAGCAAACTAGTGATGCCTTTGTGATTCAGTGGCTCCTGGGATTCCACAGGGTGGCTGCCCAGTGGGCAGGGCACCAGTGTTCCGCCTTCAGTGGCCAGGTAGGAAAGGACTACTTGCAACAGAGAGAAATGCCAGTCAGAACGATAGTGACTTTTGTCCTCATTAAGAGTGTGTGAGGGTTTTCACAGCTCCACCCGTTTCCTGTTTAATATGCAGTTTGGACATTTTGAGGAAGAAATCTAATTTCAAAATTGTCTACATATGTTTAACGACAACCATCATGCTGTTTGAAAGCACATCACTCTGAGTGACATATGTCTTGTGTGCTACTTGCGGTAGGTCCAGAGATTTTTTTTTTTCCCTGAAACAATTTTCTTTCAGCAGAAAATATTATACTGTTTCTGAGTAACTAGACAAGTTACCTGCTATAGAAACTGTTTGCTATAGAAGCTAACTATATGGGGATCCCTGGGTGGCTCAGCGGTTTAGCGCCTACCTTCGGCCCAGGGCGTGATCCTGGAGTCCCGGGATCAAGTCCCACATCAGGCTATCTGCATGGAGCCTGCTTCTCCCTCTGCCTGTGTCTCTGCCTCTCTCTCTCTCTCTGTCTTTCATGAATAAATAAATAAAATCTTAAAAAAAAGAAGCTAACTATATCACAATGTTTGGCCCTGCACATTTATATAAAATCGATAGGACTGATTCTTTTTTCTAACCTCTTTATAAGTAAAAACCCAACATATAGAGAAGTATTGCTCCCAAGGCTTTCCCTTTCTGCAAAAGCTTCAAATGGGCTTTAAAATTATCCTCTGAGCAACTTCAAATTTGTATGTAAAGGCACATGCATATGGTATATTCTTATCCTACCCAAATCCAGTATAACTTTCAGAGTAAAAACTCCCACCGCTCTTCAAACAAGAAGAAGACCAAAAATAACTTGATGCCATTTATCATTTGTGTGAGTTCTCAATACCAGGAGCCTTCTAGACTGAGGGAAATTTCCATGAAATTCCATTGTATGCCCATGTGGTTGGAACATAAGGATGAAGGGAAAGCTCACCCCAGGTCTTTGGCCCTCCCTACCATTATGATAGGATTCACTCCATTGAGAGTCAGGGAAACTGGAAACTAAAGAAAAGAAAACTCATGGTGTTGGAAAGCCAGCACTGAATGGGAATCAGAGGTTAAATCCCTGCTGTAGGGTATCAGCAAAGTAGGCTACCCATCATCTTGTTCATGTATATTTATGTCTTCCACCTCCATCCATGAATCCACAGCCACCTCATCTCTACTCTGCAAAAGGCACTGTGCTCATCCATACAGGAGATGCCAAGAGGGGTGGAGGAAATCCTGTTCTCATGAAATTTATGGGCTAGATAAGAAGATACAGGTACAGCCCCAGTGCTGTGTCAGCATTTATAAAGCTCTTCCCCAGCCACTCCTGCTGCCGAGCACACACATGGAATACTTATAGGATAGTCACTTGCCAGCTAGTGGAATTATATATACCAAGAAAATGATGTAGATATTTAGTGATATTATTTCAGAGGTGTAATATCCAAATTAATTAGTGTAAGAAGTCAGATATGACCTAGGCTTGATGGGACAGATGTGGGACTGATTGAAGTGTGAACCCCTCTCAAGTGCCTCCTGTCACCCCCATCTCTATCAACACCATTCACCACTGGTATTTGTATTTCTAGAGCCCTCTGTAAGGCATTATTCTGGAATGGTTCATTTCAGGAAATAATAATGGCTGGTTTTTAGGTCTGTGAAGTTGGTCAGTTTGAGTATGGATGACCATGCTTTCCATGTGACCCCATACAACCTGACTATTTACCTAAGAAGGCTGAGCAAAGAGAGATGGGCTGCAGAATCCTAGCTTTTAAAGCTTTGCAGGGGCAAGTGTAACACAATAAGAAATATATATATATGCATATATATGGTATTAATTATATATAATATAAATACATAAAATATAATAATATATAATATATATCTGTGTATATATAATACATATGTATTGATCTACTATGTGTATATATTTCCTGGGTGACAGAAGCATCTTTTTCTCTCACGAGGCAATGCTTGGTGGCCTCTTGGCTAGGGGCTGGTTACCAGAAAGCCCAAGCCATGATGAGAAGCTTGGAAATTCCAGCCCCACCCCCATCCTTTGGAGAGGGGAGAAGGGGCTAGAGATTGAGTCAATAACTGATCATCTCTACATGACGAAGCCTCCATAAAAATCCCTACACTGTGGGGTTGGGAGAGTTCAGGTTGCTAAATGCTTCCTAATGTGAGAGGATGATGTACACCAACCCCACAGAGACAGAAGCCCCTGCACTCAGGAGCCTCCTGGAGCTCACCTATGTACCTCCTCATTGGCCTGTTTGTCTTTATCCTTCACTGTATCCTTGGTAATAAACCATAAATGTCAGTAAATTGTTTCTTTGAGTTTTGTGAGCATTTAGAGCAAATTGTTGAACCTGAAGAGGGGGGATGAGTTGCCCACTCAGACAGAAGTGTGGGGACCATGGGGACCTTCTACTTGAGAATGGTGATCTGAAGAGGAGGCACTGTTGTGGGATTGGCCTTCCCCGGTGTTCTCAAGGCTAACTTTGGGCGGTTCGATTTGAATGAAATTGTAGGACAGTCCCTTGGTGGATGCAGAGAATTGGAAAACTGCTTGGTGTGAAAAACTCATGCATTTGACATCAGAAGTAGAGAAAGGGATTTTCCAATGTTCAGTAAATATAGAACGGTCCAGCCACATTTGTCAGAGTCCCTGAGAGGGGCTGCTGTGGAAGGTTCCCAGGTGGCCTCTCCAGGTTCCTGGGGTCTGTAGGACCCATTTTTCATCACACCCCTCTCAGCACTGTCCTCTCCCTACTTCCTCTGCACCCCACTCCTCCACCCCGAACTCTACCTGTCTTTCCACCCTTCAAAAATAGGCCAGCCTCAGGGCCTTTGCACGGTAGCTCCCTCTGCCTGGACTCCTGTTCTCCAGGCATCCTCAAGTGCTCACTCCTCACTTCCTTCAGGCTTGGCTGAGACATGACCTCCATAGAGAACGCTCATTCTGTCTTCCTCTCAAAAACAGCAGATGGCTGCCTTCCCCCTTTAATGGCAATTATTGAAACCTGACTGCATATTTTATGTCTAACATCTATATGTTTATTCCTCCTCTGTCCTCTCTGCTTTCTACACTCATGAAACCTTTGTGGTCAGACATTAGATGTTTCCACTGCTCTTTTCATGTACACTGCCTGGCACATAATGTTCTCTTGAAAATATCTGTTGAATGAGTGAACTACAGGCAGGTAGGAATCACAAATCATCCATTGTGTGTTGTGTATTTTCCTGAAGCATTTTTTAATGCTCAGGATCAGGAAACTAGGCAAACAATGCTCTTGCCGTTTGCTTTTCTCATGGGGGAGACAGTTAATTGAAATCTGTGATAAGTGCAGCAAATCCAACCCTTTGAGGACTTCAACTGGTTCATTCTGTGTACTTTGTTCTTGGTGAGGCTACAGTGAATTCAGCTAGGCATCCGAAAGGACATTGAGTGATAACTTTAAGGCAGGGCTATTATTCTTAAATCCATGGGGATGACTTTTAAACTGGATGGATCTACTCCTCTTATGAAAATTTTTTTAATACTTCCCTTGGTATTCTCTTCTCCTGCTTTGGTTTTCCTCTGAATTTCTAAGTCTACATGTTTTGTCATTTTGGGTCCCTCCCTCCAGGGCTCTTGGTCATCAGAGGTTATCCTTCCTATGAAAAATCCCTAGATAGGGAGTTCTGTGAAATATTTCCCAGTGCACTATAAATAGGGACAGCTGGCTTTGGTTCCCAATTCCTGCTCTTTTGTTTTCCTACATTTTTTTTTTTTTTTGGAACTGTAAAAAAATCTAGCACGTCTAGATGTGCTATCGCTTACATTAAAAGAACATAAAATGTCTTTATGGAATGCCAGGAAATCCTAAAATTAAAATTAGATTATTGTATTTGTGTTTTTGTTCATTCACCCAACAGATACTCACTGTGTCTCTGACATGAGTCATGCAGTATGTTAAAGTGCTGGTGCTTTGAGATGGACGCGGGCAGTCCCTATTATAAAGCAAACCATTGTCTGGATGTGGGTGGTACTCTGTCCTCATTTTCCTCTTTACTGGAATGATGCAGGCTGAATAGTCCCAGAGACAAACTGGTCATTAAGTCTGCCTTCTGCCCCTCCACCAAGTCATTTTGTCATGTTGCCTCCATGTAACTTCACATTTTTGTCTTTTTCCCTCCCTGTTCATTATCTATTTTTTAAGATTTTATTTATTTATTCATGAGAGACACACACAGAGAAAGGCAGAGACGTAGGCAGAGGGAGAAGCAGGCTCCCCGCAGGAAGCCCGATGCAGGACTTCATGCCCTGAGCCAAAGGCAGATTCTCAATCACAGAGCCACCCAGGCATCCCTCTCTCCAGCTCTTTATTGACACACTCTTCCTTCCAGCCATCTGTGGAAACAATCCAATAATTCATGCACGTAGTACTGGTCAAGAAGGTTGAGTTGCACACCTGTAGGTATGACCATTACTATGCATCCCCCATAATGCTACCCGGGGTCCCAAGGTGTGAATTTGTAGTGATGGAAAATTGGGGGTTTCTGGAAGACTGCCACATAAAGTAACTTCAGAGGAGGAGATCCCCACCCTAAACACAGTTTACTTCTCAGGCCCTTAGTGGAAATCTCTCTTTGTGAACCAAATAATTATTTTCTCATTGAAAACCTGAGATAAATGGGAGATATTGCAGTCCTAACAGTTATTCTTAAAGACACCGTCTATCAACACCCACCTCATATCTTATCCACAATGCAGTTTTCCCCTTTCTTCAAAGCATTATAGAGAGTCTCTCCTCGATTTCCACAAGCCAAAAAGATTACTGAGAATGCTCTGAAGTACAATCATAATAAACAAAAATATAAGAACACATAAGTGGTTTCCCTACTAAGGTAAATCCACATGGGATAAGGAAGAGATTAAAGCTTTCAAAAAGAATATTCATGGCTTCTTATTTTCAGAGAGGGAGCTGAATAAGAAACCCCCCCTATAGGTAAGGATACAGCTGGACCCTCCTTCTAAGTAGAATAAGCAGGCAAGGGCTGGGGACGGGATGGAAACAGTACAAAGCCCCACCATGCTTCACCTTTGCCGCTCCCCGCAGCTGAGCCTGAACATTCATTCCTCTCTCTCAGTTACGCACCAGGAGGCCAGGACATGTTGATGTAAGTAGCCCCTCATACCTGAGTGTGAATTACAGAGCCGATTAAAATTTTAACAAAGGCAAGACTAAGTACAAGGACATAGGTTATTGGAGGGAAGGATGCTCCCCCGTGATCTGGGAGCTAAGACTACAACAATGAAGATCATTAGAGAAAAAAAAAAAATCACTCAGAAAAGTTGATTCAGACTCATTCGAGCAACAGCTCAGTGAATATATTCATGATGAACTATGCTAATGCTCACTCAAACAAGAGCTAGGATGACCCACATGGACGTGCTTGTCCTGCGCTTTCTGAGTGATGAAATCATCCCCCTTCTGTTGTCAAGGTATTAGCGCTTACGTTCAAAATGGGCTAATGCCCATCAGGCCATTGCAGTGCATTAGCCAAGTGATGATTACAACCTGAACACAGACGCTATACATTTTAGCATACATTATCCAGCTAAGATGAGTTTTAATCCTCATGCATCCTGACTGTGATCCAATAAAAGTTTAATGGCACATTAGAGTAGATGCTTTAGATTTATTCCTACAAATATCAAAGCGAGCCTTGGTTGAATGAGTCTGTCCATTAACTTTTGGGGACTTGAAAGCCTTCTGTGTCTTATATGATGGCTCTGGTATTTTTGTGTGTTTATCAGAGAAAAGCAGTTTCCGTTGGAATTCCTGATGTGAGTTTGTTTGCTATTGGCTTTAAAAATGCTTTTGCTTCTATTCGCACGGGGTACAGGCAGACAAATGTGTGGCTGTCGGACTGTAGTTCCAGTGAACTGTTCCCACGCAGGGCTCCTACCCAGGCCCCATCTCACTTGCCACAGGTGCAAAGGCTTTAAGACTCTGAAATTTTCTTTTTGTGCGTCAGTCCAAAACTATTTCATGACTCCCTGATTGTTCCGACATCCTTCCTCCTTGAAAACAGATAATTTAAGAGCTTTCTGAAATCTTTATTACAATCATGGCTCAGGTAACTAAGATAATGAAAACATCCCCTAATTTCTACCTGCCACAGAATGAGTCTAATCTTCTAATCTACAGCATCTGTCTCCCTGCGACCTACCCCGTGCTGGCTGTGGGGGACACGGTCCAGCCCTGGGACAAGTTCCAGCTCACCTGGCAGTCAGGTGTCAGATTTTGTTGGGGGTAGTTTCTGTGGTCGCAGATGCCAATAGGCATTGGGTGACATGCAGCCCTTCCAGGCAGGGAAGGCAGGGCAGGGTGCAGAGACGCAGAAGAGCAATATATATTGCATTTTAGACTTTATTCTCCTGCCCTCACACCTGGCCAAGGTGGCTTAGGAAATATTATTTCACCAGGTAAAATTAGAAGCACTTGGAATCAACTTGTCAGATCTAAAAAAAATTTAGAGATGGAATCAATTAAGCTGATGTTTATTTCCCATAATTAACCCATCATTAAAAGAAAACAGGTAAGGCAGATATTTTTGGCCTGGATTAGCTATATGTTTACCTTGGTTTGCTCACTCTCTTTGTACTCAAAATATTCTTAATACCCTTGCCTCTGAAATATAATGTATTGGGTTGGCTTTTTTTTTTTTTTTAATTCTGGATGTGAAATACAGAAAGAAATCATATAACACACATCTCTGTCCTGCAAAACTTCCATCTTATTCAATGTTCACTATTTCCTATCTTATCATATTGTTATTTTTGCATGCTTATCTTTATTGTGTTTCCCGACAGAAGGGTGCATGCCGGAATCAGTTGGGACCCTTCTATAGCAAAGAGCAAAGCATATAGTCAATAAAACTATGTGCTAAGCTCTGAATACATGAACGAATATAACATTCAAATTGTAAGCTTAATTGTGACACATTCTTCTTGTCACGATTGTCTTGCTGTTGTGCCCATCCCTAAGGAATTGATCAGAGATGCAAAGTATGGCAGGTTCCAACACCAGCTTGGAAACTCCTTTCCTGAAGATAATTCCCTCTTGGAAAGCCACAGCATCTGCATCATCCACCTGTATCACTTATAGGTAAAATCCGAGTCGCCAGAGACACACTTAATTATCTCTTTGTTAACCGTGACATGTGGTGACTCTACACATCCTGATCCCGATATTTTTGTGAAATTAATTCAAGTGACCTACGGGCCTTTCAGCAAAACCCAAAGGAGCAAGGGAATGAGATTTCTAAAGGAAAACCATATGAAACAAAAACAGTTTAGAAATAGTTAACAACATCTATTCAGCTATCTCTTTAAAAATCAAACTCGGAAAAAAAAAAACACCTCTTACATTTTTTTTTTTTAGTTCAGATATTTTAGGGGAGAAAAAGTTCCATAAATGAGCTGAAAATTCACATGATGTTTTGTGATGCCTTCATCTCACCGTAAAAATATTCAAGAGAACCAATGTTGCTTAAGCTATTTCTTCTTTTTCAAAAGGATGGTCTTTTTTTGCTAAAGGTCAATGAAAAGCTCTGTACCTGATTCCTCTGCCAGCCTTGAGCATGCCCTCAAGGCAAAATTAGGATGGGCCTGTGAAGTCACAGCAGGGGTAGGAGTGGGGTGGGGGGACCAGAGGAGCTTCTCACTTAATGAGAGCCTGGGTTCTGACCCCTGTGGGTGAGTGCTGGGGGTGTGCACGCTCAGTCCTTCCTGCAGCTGGGAGGTGAGGGTCTTCTGTTTTCAGATGAGGATGCGAGGCTGAGAGCCCTGACTCACCCCAGGGCATAGAGCCCCTTCACGGGGACCCAACCTCCTGACCTGACCTCCTGACCTCCTGACCTTCACCCCATCTCCCCAAGGTGTTGGGCATCTTCAGTCTCTCAGCTGCTTGTTCTACATGGAAAGATGTGGCAAAGTAATTTCCATGGAGCTAAATGACTGTCAGCCGCGCTGTCTTCCCTGGTGTTAACTTTTACCCCAAGGAATACGCTTCTGATGATCATTTGTGTCGGGGTTTTCCCAAGAATTTATGATTTCATACTAGCAGCAACCTGTTTTTTTGTTTTGGTTTGGTTTTTGTTTTATTTATTTTTTTTAGCAACCTGGTTTTAACTGTTCGTTGGCTGTTAGGCTCTGTAAGTAGAAAATACTAAAAAAGCTAAAGATTTGAAAATTAAAAAAAAAAAGAAGAAGAAAATAGCTTCCCCCCACCAAACCTTTACAGGGTAATTTATAATTTCCTGCTCTCTTAATTCTTACCGAGTTTCCTCCTATATTTCTTTTCCTATGTGAGAACTTTAATATCTGCTGATGATAATAATAGATATTACCAATCTTTAATAATATATGTTAATTATATATGTTTATATGTAAACATATACATTTAAACATATATATAAACACATAAATATATTCAGCACTAAAGTGAAACGTATAGATCAGTCATTTTACTGCCCCGAGCCATGTGATTCCCTTGTAATAAGTTAAAATATAAAATTCCATTACATTTGACTTTTATGCCTCTTTCTTTACACTTTCTGTTCAGGTTTTTGCAAAGCAACATAGAAATGGCTAATAAACAAAATGTTAATTCTGTTTGTGATAAAGCCATTTTATTCCAGGTGATAAACTAAGATATTAGCCATTAAAATATTTCATACTTAATAGGGTTTGGGGTAGTATCTACATTTATGAATAATATTTGACAATGAAAAGGGACTTGGAAAAATAAAGGATTGGAGTTTCCTGGTTACTAGAATTTACAAATACAGAGAGATCAAGTAGCGTAACCAGAAAGCTCCAGGAATTTCATTTTTGGGATAGGGTGTTAAACGTGATTCAGACTTTCTATTGATTTCTTCTCTTTTATTTACTGAGGGGAGGAGATGGGAATGCCAGAATTCAAAAGTATAGTCAATCAATAGTTTCACTCTCCTATTTATCTTTTAATTCTAGAATATGAGAAATAATAAAAAAATCATATTCGTGACTTTCTCATGATCTAGACAAGCTTAAGGAAGAGGAGACAAATAAAACAAAGCTGGTCTTCATCTGTGGCAGGCAGGCAGGAAATCATGGCAAATGGTGATGACAACTCAGTTTGGTTTCCTTGTCCAAGCAAATGCACAGCTCTAGGAGCTTCCCGCCTCTGTGTGGGCTTGGCCAGGAGTCAACGTGAGACTGTGAATGAGCATCTTCATTCTTTTGTACCTTCATGTTTCCTCATCTGTAAACACTGAGCATCCGTCTCCCATCAAAGTGATTTCTTTTATTGTTTTTAAAGATTTTATGTATTTATTCCTGAGAGACACACAGAGAGAGGCAGAGATAGATACAGGCAGAGGGAGAAGCAGGCTCCATGTAGGGAGCCTGATGTGGGACTCGATCCTGGGACTCTGGGTTCATGCCCTGAGCCAAAGGCAGATGCCCAACCACTGAGCTGCCCAGACGTCCCATAACTTCTGATTCTACGTTACTAAACAGTGAAATGATGCTGGAGGATGAACTGGGTTCTTTTTTTTTTTTTAAAGGTTTTATTTTATTTTTTTATGATAGTCACACAGAGAGAGAGAGAGAGAGAGGCAGAAGGAGAAGCAGGCTCCATGCACCGGGAGCCCAACGTGGGATTCGATCCCGGGTCTCCAGGATCGCGCCCTGGGCCAAAGGCAGGCGCTAAACCGCTGCGCCACCCAGGGATCCCTGAACTGGGTTCTATATAAGCTCTTAAATATTATTTTTGCAAGTTGACACAATATCAGTATTAGAATTACCTTGAGATGAATGGAGAATCAAAAAATGTGGTTGTTTTTTGTTATTGAGGAGGGCTTTTGATTTGAAGGGCCTTTTTTTGTTTTGTTTTGTTTTGTTTTGTTTTTTTGGCCTTTGGATCTGCTTTTCCACCTTGGCTCTATGCACCTGACAAACGCGCCATCTCCATTCCGTGGTTCATGCTCTGAGGGAGGAGCTGACTTCAGCTGCCTGGCTTCTCTGAAGGAAAATGAGCATCAGACACTTGGGGAAGGGGGGGGTGCAGGGAACTTCTCAGAGGTGTGACAGGACTCCAGATTGGTTTCTGATTCACTAATTCAAACAGGTCCTTGGACTCTAATTAACTTCTCCCCAGCCTGATATTTTCCTCATTCACCAATCACAAAGGAATGATTATAGAGCTTTACAGGCAACAGCATCCATTTAAACTGGGTCTTAAACAAGGATTCGAAGGAAGTTTGAATCATCTCCACGAACAGGGGTCATCAAATCTATCATAAACTGTAAAACTATAGAAGCTGCAGATGATACGTGTTTTCTTATTTCTACGACGTTTTTATTTATTTATTTTTCTTAGGGAGGTAGTTTCACTGAGTCCTAAGGAGACTTCGGGTCATTCTTGACATATGAAGGGTAGATGTCTTCTTCTTCAAATAATTCTGGGTTCTTTTTACTCTTTTAGAATAATTTTTATATGCATGTGTGTGATTCTCTGAAAGCCATTTAAGAATTTTGATTAGAAAAAAAATTTTTGATTAGAACTTCAAAAACAATATATGTATTTGTCTTCTCTTCTTGCCTTCATTTTGTGTGTATATATATCATATATACATATATAAGTAATATATATGTATATATAAAATATGTATACATTTGTAAAATATATTCAAATATTTTTCCCTTCATATATATATATCTGTTTTATTTTTTATTTTTTAAAAAGATTTTTATTTATTTATTCATTAGAGACACAGAGACACACAGAGAGAGAGAGAGAGAGAGAGAGGCAGAGACACAGGCAGAGGGAGAAGCAGGCTCATGCAGAAGCCTGACGTGGGACTTGATCCCAGGTCTCCAGGATCACACCCTGGGTCAAAGGCAGGCGCTAAACCACTGAGCCACCCAGGGATCCCCGACTGTGTGTTTTAAAGCCTTAATTCACAATGTGATGGTCCTTGGGGATGGAGCCTTTGGCAGGTAATTGGGTTTGGATGAAGATGGGCATGGAGCCTCCATGGTGGAACTGGTGGCCTCATAAGGGGATGAAAGGAAGGGACTACAGGCGGCTCCCTCTCTCTCTTCACCACATGAGGACACAAGTTGATATCTCTCTGCAAACCAGGAAGAGGTCCCTCACCAGGAACTGTATCAGATGGGATTTTGATCTTGGACTTGCCAGCCTCCAGAGCTATGAAGAATGATTGCTGTTGAAGCTATCTAGTGCTTCCTGATTCTGATGTAGCTGTTTCAGCTAAGACCTTGGGAGTATTATTTTTAAAAACTTATTTATTGGTCCTTCAGAGTTTTGGGGTAGCTATTGTGAAATATTTGTTTAATTAGATTATTATTACATCACAATTGATTTTTTTGTTGGTGTGTAGTAATATTATTTGAGTTCTGATCTTGTAGCACAAAGCTTTTTGAATATTCTTTTTTGTTTAATTATCTATTCTCTTCAAAGCTCATTGAGAATGATCCTATGGTCAATGGCAATAATAATTTTATTTCTTCTTGGATGAGCTATTTCATGGAATGATGCTCTGTTTGTATTCCCATTAATGCAGGCCATTCAATAAATTGGTCCCAGAGTGTGTTCATTTCCTGAGGTGACTATAACAAAGTACCACAAACTGGGTAGATTAAAACAGAAATTTATTCTCTCACAGTTCAGGAGGCCAGAGGTCTGAAATCAAGGTGTTGGCAGAGCCCTTCTAACCCCCAAGGTTGTAAGGAAGGATGGTTCCCTGCCTTCTTTGGCTTCTGGTGGTTGCTGGTAATCTTAGTTTATGGTCCTATAAGCCAATCTCTGTCTATGACTTCCCATGGCTTTATTCCTTGTGTGTGTCCATGTTCAGGTTTCCTCCTTCCTATAAGGACACTTGGATCAGCGACTGCTCTAATCCAGTGTGAACTCATATTAACTTCATCACACCAGCAAAGACCTTGTTTCCAAACGAGGTCACATTTGCAGGTTCCAGATGGACATAATATGTTTTTGAGGTGGGAATACTATTCAACCCAGTAGAGTCCACTCCCTGGTACCCCAAAATTCATGTTCTCTCATGTGCAAAATACATTCACCCCATCCCAACATCTTCCAAAGTCTTAAGCCATTCCAGCATTAACTGTAAATCCAAACCTCATTTAAATATTACCGACTGGAAAGAGTTCCAAATCTCATTAACCAGATTACCTAAATCAGGTATGGGTGAGACTCTTGGTATGATCCATTCCGGGCCAAAATTTCTTTCCATCCATAGAACAGTGAAACCAGAAAACAAGTTATTTGCTTCCAAAGTACAATGGTTGAAAACAAAACAAAACAAAACAAAACAAAACAAAACAAAACAAAACCAAAGCACAATGGTTGGACAGGCATAGGATAGACACTTCCACTCCAAAAAAGATGAATGGAAGGAGTAAGTTGGGGAGGAGGAGGGCACTGGTCTAGAGAAAGTTCTCGACCCCCTCCAGGCAAGTTGCTGAGAACCATCCTCTGTAGTTTGATGCTCTGTCCTTAGGGCTCTCCAAGAGGGTAGCTCTGCCCTCTCTGGCCTCTGGGGCCACAGCCCGGGATGTCAAACAGACCAGCACTTTTAAATGTGAGCATCCAATGCAGTTCCTCCTTGGACAACCTGCCCGAGAAGGTCGATCGGATCATGAGTCACACTTGTAGTCTCTTTAACAAGTGGTTTTCCAGTCACACCCTTGGCCTTGTTTCTAGAGCATGCTATCTGGAAAGACAGAATTTTCCAAATCATCAAGTGCTGGTTCCTTTCCACTTAATTTAATGGTCCATTGCTCAATTTCTTTCTCTCTCTCTCTCTCTCTTTTTTTTTCTTTGGTAGCATTTTACTACAAAGAGTAAGGAGGACAGGGGTCACATCTTCCAGTTTTGCTTGGAAATCTCAGCTAAATGCTCAAGTTCATTGATTACAGGTCCTACTTCCTACCCAGGGGCAGAGCACAATGTGGCCAAATTTCTGACAGTTTGTAACAAGGTAGCCTTTCTTCGAGGGTCCGGTAGTGAGCTCCCCGTTTCCATCAGGGACCCTGTTTAGGGTTGGGGTTCCCTGTTGTTTCTTCCTTGTGCTGAGTTGTTTCCTGTGTGGTAATTTTTTTTTAAAGTTCATGTTGAGTTGCCTTTGTTGTTCGATGCACCCTGTGTTGTGGGACATTTGTACAATTTTTATATCTGTCATGCTTTATTTTATTACAGTTCCCATTGTTTGCTGATTGTATGCAATAATACAATTGATTTCTGATCTTTTAAAATTAAATTTGGGATTTCAGTAGTTGTTTTGTAGATTTCCTAGGCTACTTTGTGTAAACAACCATAGTGGTGCTTCATTTCTTCCTGATGGTTTGAATTTTGCCTGGTACAAGTCCTAGCATCACACTGTCTTTGTCTCCTTTTATCTGAGATTGTCTTCATTTTACCTTCGTGTTTGGAGAATATGTTTATTGGATGTAGAATGGTGGTGTGGCAGTTTATGATGTTGTGCCACTGCCTTCTGATCTCCAAAATTTCTGACAAGAAATCAGAAAAATATTTGCACCATTTTTTTTTTTTTTGTATATGGGTAATGTATCATTGTTCTCTAGCTAATAAGTCAATCAGAGAAAGACAATTATCATATGGTTTCACTCATATGTGGAACATAAGAAATAGTGAAGGGGACCACAAGGGAAAGGACGGAAACTGAGTGGGAAAAAATCAGAAAGGAAGACAAACCATGAGAAATTCTAACTCTGGGAAACGAACAAAGGGTTGCAGAAGGGGAGGAGAGTGGGGGGATGGGGTGACTGGGTGACAGGCACTAAGGAGTGCACTTGAGGGGATGAGCACCGAGAGTTATACTATATGCTGGCACAATTGAATTTAAACTAAATATTTAAAAAAAAACCACTATTTCTTTGGTTTTTAGTATTTTGACTATGATGTGCTTACTCATTTTATGCACACCCACTCTTGTGATTCACTGAAACTCTTGGTTCTATAAATTAGATTTTTCATCAAATTGAGGATTTTTCAGTCATTCTTTTCAATAGTTTTTTTATGTCCTGTTTTCTCTCTCCTTTGCTTCTGGGACCTAGTTACATGTATGTTGGGAATTCAGATATTATTCACTTCGGTTTTCAACCGTCTTTCTTTGTTCTTCAGATGGAAAAATATCTATTGATCTGTTTCCAAGTTTACGGACTCCCTCCATTGTCAACTCCAATCTGCTGTGAAGCATATTTACATCATATACTGAGTTTTTCATTCTTGCAATTGGGACTTTTTAAATATCTAGTTTTCTGATGAAACTTCTTATAGTTTTACTTATTGAGAGTATATTTTCTTTTATGCCACTTAGTTAAAATAGGTAAAATAAAATCCTGTCTGCTTATTCCAACCAAGATATGTTCATTTGGGAATTGGTTTCCATTGATTATCTTTTCTCTGGAGAATGGGTTAAGTTGTCTTTTCTTATCTGTCTGCTGAATTTGTACTATTTCCTGAATATTCTAAACATGTAAAGAGTCTGAGTTCCATTGTATTCCTAAATGGAATGCTGATTTTCTTAGTTTCAACAGATAAGGAATTATCTTGGACTCATAAACATTGTCTCTTTGGTGCAGCTCCAAATTCATTTCAAAATGCTCTGAGTCTACCCTATGTATGCATGGTTCAAAATTATGCAGTCAGTTGGCCAAATTTCTTACATAGGATTTGGTGCTCCATCTCTCTGGCTCTGTTCTTTTTGGGGTATCTTCCTTACTTTCTAGTGGTAATGATTATTTCAAACTCTCTCCTGTAGTTTTGAAGGCCAGAAAAAGTATGGATTTTCCACCAATGTTTTATCCTGTAAGAGCTGAGTCCAGCCTGACTCTCAGGCTTAAGCCATTAAAAAAAACAGGAAAATCACCCTAGGCCATTCTTTCTTCTGAATTGATTCTCTACTATAATCTTCCTGCTTTTGTTCACTCTGCTACCTCTAGGCAGTTTTTAAAAAATTTATCCAAGTTTATAGCTGTTATTTGTGGGAAAATTGGTCTGGCAGGAGCTTCCTTGGCCATGCCGAAGTAGAACACATAAAAAGTGATTTTGCATTTTCTTTGGCTTGAGCCACCAATTATTTCATCTAGCCAAAATATATTTTCTCTTAATTTACCAGCTTGGGAGTTCCACAACCCTTTGATGATATTACTTTGGACTCTATATGCGTAAATATCAGAGTAGGATTAAATTTCTCACAAAAAGTATGTTTCCCCCCAAATCAGAGTCCCATGCAAATGTCTAGTTCCCTTGTAGTATTTCTGGTCCTGTTTGGGGAATGTTTCTATTTCTAGAGCTCTTATTATGAACGGCATTCCTTTAAGAGTCTCGACACTGGACAACCTATTTGAAGTTCCCAATCTTGTATATGTTTAAGACAGCGGACCGTGTTCTTTCCTCATGTGCGTGTTAAAACATCAAACACTATGCACACTTCTTTTCATAGCTGGGAAACTATCATCCACCTAGGAGATTTTCACAATCTTTACTGGACTGAAATAAATAGAAAGGCGTGGAAATAGTTATTAAGTCTCACATAAGAGACTCCTTGATCAACGAGCAGGAAAGATGGCCACAGCTTGATGAAGGCACTTGGAACGTGATAGGATGACTTATTTTCTGACTCTACCAGACCAAAAACGTTTCTAGGTCCATTAGAGAGACAAGTCTTAATCACATAGAGTTTACAAATCTTGTTAAAAATGATGGGACATATGCAATGTTAGAATCACTACCCTACTCATAAGTGACTCTCTGAGATGACAGAAAGAATGAGCCAGAATGGCAACCAAATGTGTGTTATTACTATGTAGTTCATGAGAAAGTGATAATAGTTTTTGTTGCATGTTTTGATTTTGTGTAAAGAGAACCAAAATATGATTTTTATGTAATAATGAAAAACTTCTGGAGACATCAATTGATATAAAATTGTTTGCAAAATCAAAATCCTTACCAGGAACTATTATAACATTAAAAAGAAAGTTCTTTGGAAGCAATGACTCACAAAAGAGTGACAAGTGCCATATGCTTAAATGCTGAATCATGCCAAGAAAATCTCAGTGGTTTGGAACATTATTTTTACTACTGGTTTAGCGATATTTTTGAAAATCCAAATATATAATTAAAATGGCTAAAAGCAATACATTAAAATAATAAGTAGTTTAGACTTTTATTGTAAACAAGCTATATTTTGATAAAAAAATTCCTATCTATTATTTTCCCAAAAACTCCAGACAACTTGTGTGCTCATTTGCTATTTATGTTTTCCTAATAATTTACATTCTGTATTGAGTTACAGTCTGTGGCATTAAGAATAAAGATTTTGTCTCTGGCTGTTATCTAAAAAGGCAAAAAAAAAAAAAGTAGTATCTATATATTCTTATACAGAAAGAGTATTATAAGAAGTCCCTCAAGCTATTTCAATCTTCATGGAAGTTCAGATAATCAGGAGGTATATTTATCATTAGCATTACTTTTATTTTTTTTTTATTTTTTTATTTTATTTTTTTTATTTTTTAATTTTTTTTTTCATTAGCATTACTTTTAAAACCAAAGCACAATAAAAAGAAAAGAAGCAAAGATTGCCTTTGAGTCCAGGTTCTATCAATCACTAGTTGTGTACGTGTGGGCCTCTTATTTAAGATCTCCATTTTGTAATTTGTAAAATACAAGTTCTTTCTATTAGCTTCTTCAAAAGATTGTTGGAAGTTGCAAATTATACAATATGTGTGAAAATGCTAGGCACGATATTAGGATACGGTGGTGGAAGCTCCAGAAATGAGAGTGGTTTTAGGTTTTTATTTTATTTTTTACCCTTTTCTCTATATTCACAGTTTGTAAATTTTAAAGACATTATAGTTTCCAAAGCAATCGTGGAATTTTATAATACTTTTGATTCTACTTTAAATGGGTCTTAACCACAGGGTTGTTTGAACAGTGTGGTCTATTAAGACCAATCATATTAAAAAAAAAAAACTAACAAAATACAAGTTTGAAATCTCATAGTGAAATGTACTAGCTAGGAATTCAAAGAGAGAGAAATCTACTGGGAGAAATGACTAATCTAAGTCATTTTGATGCAAGTGGTATCTGAAAGTAGAAGAGAATAGGCCACTCTTATGTGCCAGTAAATATTTTTTTTTTAAGATTTTATTTATTTATTCATGAGAGACATAGAGAGAGGCAGAGACATAGGTAGAGGGAGAAGCAAGCTCCAAGTGAGGAGTCTGATGCAGTATTTGATCCCAGAACTTCGGGATCATGGCCTGAGCCAAAGGCAGATGCTCAACCACTGAGCTGCACAGGTGCCCCTGCCCAGTAAATCTTATCCAGGGGATAAATTGTGCCTTTACAATTAAACCCAAACTAGCTTGCTCTGCTTGTGATCAAAAGAATCATGACAGTGACTGCCAAAAATGTAGGTTTTCCAACGCGATGAATGGAGTGTGTTTCCAAAAGAATGCAAGTGCCACTTAATCAAATTGAGGACTTCACATTTTCAGGCACTTTGTTTCCTATGATTCTGATAAATTCAAAATAAGGAAATTGTTTATCAGCCGGAAGAGATGTGGCCACAGGGCATTGGCGTGGATGATGGACTAAGGACTTCAGGAAATCTTCTCCTCTATGAAAGCCATGAGAACATTGGCAACAATGATCAGAATAGACTTTTTCAGGGATCCCTGGGTGGCGCAGCGGTTTGGCGCTTGCCTTTGGCCCAGGGCGTGATCCTGGAGACCCGGGATCAAGTCCCACATCAGGCTCCCGGTGCATGGAGCCTGCTTCTCCCTCTGCCTGTGTCTCTGCGCCTCTCTCTCTCTCTCTCTCTCTGTGACTATCATAAATAAAAATTAAAAAAAAAATAGACTTTTTCAGCGCTCAGGAAATTAACCAAAGACAACAATCCAGGGAGTGTTTATTAAAATGACAAACAAACAACGAACTGCTTAATCTTGGTAGGAACAGTGAGTCTTGTGGAGTTTTAATATAACTTTTCCCATTTCCCCTTCTGCTCTCTCAGCTGTGCGGTAGCCTTGGAAACAACACACAATCTTGGGGAAAACCGGAGCCTGGCAGCCTCCGATGGCACAAGCCCAATTCCCAGAGAACTGTCATTATTTTAACCGTCTGTGGTTCCCAGAAGACCCCACTCATCAGTCTTGTCTTCATCTGACCTGACTCGGAGATTACTCAGAACAACAGTGTTTTGCAGGGCATTTACTGAAATCAATCAGGCAACATTTTCATTTGCCAGTGGCTCTAGGTGGTTGGTTTGCCTACTGATGGAGCATGCCCAGCAGTAGGCAAACCAACAAGGTGAAAAAAGATAGCTGGAGAAGGTATCTTGAAGGGGTGTCTAAGGCTCTGGCCTGTTCCTGGGAACCTGGAAGGCTACGTGCGTGCATGGAGCCCTGCTCATGCCCAGAGCTATGCCCAGGGAAGACCTAAGACATGTAAGCTCCCACGTTTGATTGACCCCAAGATTCTTCTCAAGGACAAAGTGATGCTGAGGCGGAGTCTTGAACACCAGCATAGAGCTGATGGGCTCAGTGGAGACTTAGAGATGTACTGCGTCCAGGCATTTAAGGAAATTTCTCTTGAATCATTTGCTGATCACTAAGCCAACTAAAAAACAGACAAAAGATACAGACTCTACAGAACTGGTTCTAAAAATTCATTAACAAGGAACCACAAACACTTCATGTGTATGTGGATCTGATTTCCAGTGTTGACATTGCATTATTTAAAATTCCCCATTTTTCAACAAAAGCCACTATATGTGCAAAGGAATAGGTAGGTCTGACCAATACAAAGGAATAAAAGCAGTCGCTAGACCCCATTCCCGAGGAAGCCCAGGTATTGTGCTTAGAAGGCATAGGTGGCATTCACAAAAGTGCTTGTGCACCATTGGATGATGCCCCTCTACCCCAAATCCATGCCCATCGAGAACTTCAGAATGTGAGCTTATTGGAAAACGGAGTTTTTTCAGATAGAACTACCTAAGTTACGGTGAGCTCATACTGGATTTGGGTGGGATCAATGAGTATTCATAGGACTCTGTTCAACACCAGCAGAATACACATTTTTCTTTTTTTAATTTAAAGGTTCTACTTATTTATTCGAGACATAGAAAGAGAGAAAGAGCACAAGCAGGGGGAGCAACAGGCAGAGGGAGAAGGAGAAGCAGACTCCCCGCTGAGCAGGGAGCCCAATGTGGGGCTCAATCCCAGGACCCTGAGATCATGACCTGAGCCACCCAGGCGCCCCTAGAACACACATTTTTCTAAAGAGCAGATGGAACATTCTCCAGAATAGATCACAGGATACGTTGTAAAATGAGACCTTTTTTAAAGTTAAAAGTACTGGAATCATGAGCTATCAACTCAGATCACAGTGGAATGTTATTAAAAACCAGCAACAGAAGAAGAATTAGGAAATTGACAAATATTGTTGAATGTCTAGAAAAGGCAAATCCTCTCTCTCTCTCTCTCTCTCTGTGTGTGTGTGTGTGTGTCTCTCATGAATAAATAAATAAAAATCTTTAAAAAAAAGGCAAATCTGGAGAGATGGATGTTTCCAAGGGGCTGGGGGCAGGGGGTAGAAAGGGGCATTGCTGCTAGTGGGTTATGGGATTTCTGTTCTCTTATGTGAAAACATTTGGGATCTACACAGTAGTGATGAATGTACAACTTTGTGAATCGGTATACTGAGAACCACAGAAGCGTACACTTTAAAAATGTGAATTTCATGGTATATTTTAATCTCATTTTTAAAAATGTATGAGAAAAAAAGGCATAGCCACGAGACAGAGAACAGACCTCATGACACACACACATGCTATAAATATATATATTTTATATTTTTACATATCTATTTAACAGGAGCACTTAAGGCTAGGAATGGACTAGACACAGGGACTATTTTCACAGGAGCAGTACAAGCTCACTTCCTGCATTTCGAGCAACCTTGATTTTGTAACCAAACCCACAACGGCATTCATTATATAATTGTCTGTTTAAAATATACTGATTCAGTGAAACCAGTGAGTCTTTAATGCCTGCTCATTTACGTGGTAGTCATGAAATCTCACCCAAAGACTTTCCAGGCTGAATCATAACAGGATTTGACATATTTGGGCAATTTTTGACATACTGTTCACATCACCTCATTTCATCCCCGCAACAACCCTTTCAGTTAAGACTCTTTTGTTCTCATTTTCTGTACTAGGAAAGCCAAGGAACAAAGCACTTAGGGGTCATAGGCAAGATACCCTGATAAAGCATTGAGGGAGGCAGGAGCCGCCTCCTAATCCCCATTCTGAAGTTACTGCCAAAACACACCGAAGGGAGAACTCAAGCTAAGAAAAGTGTCTGTTAATTGAAGTGCTTAGTGAGAACATTTCTCCTACCGGCTTACAAAAATCCTGCCAATACGTAGTGTCACTGTGTTGAATGAAACGTTCCCTCTGCGTTACTGGTGATGCCATCCTTCTTTGAGTGGTTTGAAGGACCATTAGTCTCTATCAGGTTACACTGGGGCAAAGACTTCATAAGCGTCCCGTTACTTTTTAAACAGACGTTTTAAATCTGGCTCGTTCGCAGATTAAAATCCATTAACACTGATCTCTGTTTGTAGAAAATACCAGGACACCTGGAGAAGTCATTATGAATAAAAATAGGTCTGTTCCTCAACCCGATTCCTTAGCAGGGGCATTCAAACATCAACAAGGACACTGCAAATGCCCCATGAAACCTGACCTGGGTTGGTGATGGTGTCCCCAAGTGACAGGTAGGCGGATGGATGGGGACATCTGGGAAAGCCTGGAGCCCTATTTACGCTGGACTTCCAGCAGCTTCTATAATCAGTGCTTTCTCTGTGCCACCTAGATTTACTTGGCTGCGCCACCGGAATCTCTGAGTGGGAAGTGAAGGGACCCAGCGTGTGTCTGAGAGCTCTGTGACTGGCTCAGCCAACACCACCCAGGGAACAGTGCCTGAAACCCAACCGGCCTCGAGTCAGAGGTGGGGAAGCCCTAAAGATGTGTTCCCATGACTCACACTGTGACCTGCAAACAGCCAGTGGGTGCAATGCCTAGGGAGCGTTGACTTAGCACGGTGACTTTGCCCCTGCCACTCCTGGGTGATTTTGATTTGGACTGAAACAAAACACAGACGAGAACAAAATGTGATGAAGAACTTGCCCTTTCTCTAGAAAATCGAGGCCTTTGCAGAGTCATGGGTTAGCTTCCTTAAGCTGCTCTGGATGCTTGTGTTTACAGGGAACATGAAAATCCAGGAAACTCGGGCAGAGCTCATAAACGTGGTGGAGGAAGAAATAAAAATAAAATTAAATTAAACTGCGTGTGTGTGGGGGTGGTTTTAATATAATTGTAGTAAACATGTTAATTTGTGCCATTCTTTCTTTTATTTATTTTTTATTTTTTTAAATTTGTGCCACTCTTAAACAGAAAGGTGTTTTACATGTTGCTGAATGAATTCTTTCAAGCTTTTCCTGAAAAAGACTGCTTCAAGTTAAACTTCTTTAAAAAACTATTTTATTACTTTTTTAGAGTGGTTTTAGAGTCACAGCAAAATTGAGGAGAAGGTACAGAGATTTCCCATATGCCTTCTGTCCCCAGCCCCTCAACATAGCCTCCCCCTCTATCAACAGCGCCCCCCACCCAACATGATGGAATATTTGTTACCAAGGATGAACCTATGCTGACACGTCATCATCAGACAGAGCCCATGGTTACCCTAGGGTCGCTTTTGGTGTGGTACATTCTATGGGTTTGGACAAGATGTTTGATGACCCGTATCTACCATCAAGGTATCACACGGGGTGGTTTCACTGCCGTAAAAAATCCTCTGTGCTCTGTCTTCATCTGTCCCTCCTCCAAACCCTGGAAACCACTTATGTTTTAGCTTCCTTTGTGTGTCTCTCTAGTTTTGGCTTTTCCAGAATGTCATGGAGTTGGATCATACATGTGTAGTCCCTTCAGACTGGCTTCTTAGGCCATCCCTCCAAAGGTTTTGGTTAATAAAACTCACGTGTGACAAATTAAGGAATATCGCCATGAAAATACAATTACAGACTTGCCGTAAGTTAGCCCTTCAGTATTGGAAAACTATATATATATATATATTTATATATATATATATATATATTTTTTTTTTTTTCTGCATAACACACTCTTCTAAGATTCAGTAGCTGCAGAAAACCATACTCATGAGCGTTTCTCTGTGAAGGCACAAATGCGTCCACACTTGGGTTCTTGGGGAGACATGGAAACTGAGCTGAAGAGAAAGGAACTCAAATGTCAGACGAGGCTTCAAAGGCACAAAAGTGCACTGGCAGACAACGTGAACGTGAGAGATAATCTCCGTGTCGGCCAGAGACAGATGCGAGGGATGGACTGTCTAGCTGCACACGGGCCGCAGATGGGAGCAGAGCCTGGCCTGGAGGAAGGAGCACTGAAGACAGCATTAGGGGAGGCACGTTTGTAGGTTGGCTCATTCCGAGTCTGTGAGTCACAAGCTCAGAGTTAAAAGACGAGAAAACATGGGACATATAATCTTGTTGGCTGTTAATGCCATCGGCGTCCTTTGTGGCTGACAGGGCTCCTGGGAGACGGGCCCCAGGATGGGACGCATAGGACAGAAGCCCAGGCCATGCCCCCCAGGAGCTGAGCTGTCCTGTCGCCTTGACATGCCACACTTACAGTTCTCCCACATGCACACCAAAGGCCAGCTCTTTCTGAGAAGTTAGAGGACAGAAAAGGAAAAATACAGCCTGGAACGAGCCAGGGCAGCAAAGACCGGCACTGGGCACCGTTCACTCCATCCTCTGCAGGGCCTGCCTGCCCACGCGCTGGCCAAAGAGCAGGAGAGAGTCCTGTTGGGGTTATCGGCTCATATTTAAGTCAAAGTGAGTTTTGTAAGCGCCGCCAGACACAGGGTAAAAGTAGCTTTCTACGTCTAGCTGGCTGGCATACACCTTTGGTTAATTCCCTGCAAAGGAGATATTGCATAAATGCTCTCTTGGCTACTTCTTTTGCAAAACTCCGTGTTCCCTCAAGAGTAGCAGAAACAAAATCTGTGTGTTTTTCATCATGTAAAGTGGTTTAGTTGCCATAATATGACTCTTGTACGTGGAGTCCTTTAGCTTCCTTTGTGTGTGGTGCCACAGTTCAGCTCCTGGTCCTGCCTGCATTAATCACCTTGCTGAACCCGCACCCCCCACCTCCCCTCTTTCCTTTCTGTTAATAGTTTCAGCCCAGCCAGGTGTACACTCTTTCTCAGGGGTCACCCAGGGTCAGAGGGGGTGGAGGAAGTGGGAGAGAGGGAAGGGAAAGTGTGAAGAGGAGAAGGATGAGGAGCTGGAGGTCAGGGAGTGGGGAGAGTAAAGAGAATGGGATCCATGGAGGACTCTGCAAGATGCCAGGCACATAGGCTCCATTTACTCCTGACTGCTCTTACAGCTTCATAACGCATGTCATGGACACTTTGTGTCACTATCCTCTGGCACCTCTATTTCATCCTCCACACTTTCCTAAAGATTTGTGGTCAGAGACAATGATCTCTGTCTACTGTGTTGCCCAGGAGCCTGTGCCCTCTTAAGCTCCTGTAGAGGCAGGGGCAGGTGATGGGAAAGTGGGAAGTGGGAGATATTGGGGGATTTGTTACCTCCTGATGCCCTACAGCACCAAGTTTTAGAGACACAGCTCCTGCTGAGAGGCCGTCCTGTGGCTCTGGAATGTACTGGTAATAGACACATGGTGGCCTAGGGTGGCAGTGGCTTCCTGCAGCTGCTGGTCTCCACTCCCGTCACCACCCATAGGAGAGGGCATTCAGATCCCTTCACAGCCAGCACACTGCACCCCTGCTGCTGTGAGTGATGGCTGTGCAGGCCACTGTCATCTTCTGTAAGGAATCATTGGAGCCCACAGCTCCTGGCCTGCCAGGTTATGTATGCCATGCTCTCCTCCTCAGGGGCAGCTGGTGGCCAGCAACCCACTGAAAAGGGTATAAATGGGCCCCTTTAGAAGACAAGTTCCCCACGGAGCTCTCTTCGGCAAAACCCTTTGAGAGTGCTGTCTACTTCCTAAATTAATCTGGTGTTCTATTACCTGTTTAGTGTGAAAACAAAGACTGTCTGACTATGGCCTATACAGTACAAAACTCAAAGTTACTGTCCAAGTGAAAGTAAATGTTCTAGGCTTTTTTTCAGAAGCAAAACCACTTTTTTTTTTTTTTTTGTCCCTTAAAACTTATTCCTCCCCAAGGATGTGAGAGAAAAGTTGGCAGACCATGGGTTAATACATAGAAAAAGATGCATTAAAAAAGAACATTTTTGGGCAGCCCAGGTGGCTCAGCAGTTTAGCGCCGTCTTCAGCCCAGGGTGTGATCCTGGAGACCTGGGATTGAGTCCCACGTTGGGCTCCCTGCATGGAGCCTGCTTCTCCCTCTCTCTGTGTCTCTGCCTCTCTCTCTCTCTTTCTCTCTTTGTGTATCTCATGAATAAATAAATAAAAATCTTTAAAAAAAAAGAAAGGACATTTTCATTTTCAATCAGGTTTTCTGTAAAGTACACTGCATAGAGGGAGAATCAAGTGCAAAGCTTGCGAAGCTTTCTCAGTTAATATGTACACAATCTCAACATTTTCAGATGATTCTGCAAAATTTAATTGGCCAGGGGAGAAAAGGATGCTGAAATCTACATATCTTTCTTAATTCCTCCTTTTTAACAGCAGTGAGACATTATTAGCACCGGATGTTTATATAGGGATTTGTTCATTTCACGGCCTTTCACATAATTATCTCATTTAATCCTCACACTGCCCCACGAGTGATTGAGCATCAGCCATAGCAAATAGGACTTGCTGGTCCATCCTACAGGAGACTGAGGGGGCTTCCCACAGTACCTTACACACTGTGGGGGGATGGACAGATTCAGTGCCAGGAGAGTGTTACATGAAAAAGAACTAATATTTATCTTTGGAAATGACAAATTCCTGCTTATAAGTATCACAAACCCTAAGCCAGTATATTTCCGAGTTATATGTTACATGTCTGGATTCATTTTTAAAGCAATTATCCCAGGTTTTTGACACTATGGTATCAAAAAGCCTGAACTAAATTTCAATACTTAACAGATGAAATCACAGAAAATAATGCAATAGCCACTGAAGTATTAATACTTGACCTAGCTGTGCCCCAGGGACCGGGAGTCGCCATCAGGATGTAGAGTAAAAAGGTTTGCTTTCAAACATATTTCTCCCTTGGTTTCTTTCCAGTGTCTTTGGTTCTGTAAGTACAACTATAGATGTGGCTATTTTAACTTGGTTATGGCTAAGGCAGGACTGTATTTATCACATTGCCTATGTTTTTCCTCCAAACCAGCACATGTTTCTGAATTCAATGGTTGAGAGCATGTTTAAGAAAGGAATTTGCCTTCAATGTCTTTTGCTGACTGTAAATAAATTGCTTGTAGATCTGAAGACTTCATCATATCAAACCTAGCTCCAAGGAAATGCTGAATTTCACAAAAAATAACAAACAACAACAAAAAACCTCCCTTGGATGTGTCAACTTCTAAAACAAATTGGAACTTCAGATAACTTCAAAATGAGAAAAGGCTTTTGCCAGCTGTAGAGTTAAAATGCAGATGGTTGTCACAGTTTAGGCTCTTTATATATATATAAAAAAACCCAAATCCGACAAGTGCAAAATAATTTGCAAAAGTATGTATGTGTGTATACTCTATATATGTCCTATCATATATATACGCAGTACTATATGCTGTACATATAAAAACTACACACATAAATATATACACAAATGTATACATACATTAAAAAGTATAAATAAAAATATATGAACAACGCATATAGAGTATATAAAAATGTATTAAAATACAGAAAGTACTTTGAAAACTATAAAACACTGATGAAAGAATTTGAATGGCACAAAGAAATGGAAAGACATTTCATGCTCATGGACAGAAGAGCAACTATTGTTAAAATGTCCATCCTATCCAAAGCAATCTATACATTTAAATGCAATGCCTATCAAAATACCAACAGCATTTTTCAGAGAACTGGAACAAACAATCCCAGAATTTATATGGAATCACAAAACACCCTGAATAGCCAAAGTAATCTTGGGGGGAAAAAAAAAAACAGAGCTGGAGGCATCACAATTCCAGACTTCAAGGCATATTGTAAAGCTGTGATAATCAAAATGGCACAAAACAGGCATGTAGGTCAACAGAACAGTCTAAAAAGGCCAGAAATAGAGCCACAAATATATGACCAATTAATCTTCAACAATGGAGGAAAGAATATGCAATGGGAAAAGGATGGTCTTTTCAACAGATAGTGTTAAGAAAACTGGACAGCCAAATGCAGAAGAATGAAACTGGATCATGTATTTATACCATATCCAAAAATACAGTCAAAATGAATTAGGGACCTAAATGTGAGACCTGAAACCACAAAAATCCTAGAAGAGAGTATAGACAGTAATTCTTTGACAAGGGCTATAACAACATCTTTCTAGATATGTCTCCTGAGGCAAGGGAAACAAGCAAAAATGCTGTTGGGACTACATCAAAATAAAAAGCTTCTGCACAATGAAGGAAACAATCAACAAAACCAAAAGGCAACCTACAGAATGGGGGAAGATATTTGCAACTGACATATCTGATAAAGGGATAGTATCCAAAATCTATAAATAACTTCTACAACTCAACACTCCCAAAATAACTCAACATCTAATTAAAAATGGGCAGAAGACATGAACAGACATTTCTCCAGAGAAGACATCCAGAAGGCCAACAGACACATGAAAAGATGCTCAACATCACTGATCATCAGGGAAATACAAATCAAAACCACAATGAAATAACACCTCACACCTGTCAGAATGAATAAAATCAGCAACACAAGCAACAACAGATGTTGGTGAGGATGTGGAGAAAGGGGAACCCTCATGCACTGTTGGTGGGAATGTGAACTGGTGCGGTCACTCTAGAAAACAGTACGGAGGTTCCTCAAAAAGTTAAAAATAGAGATACCCTATGATCCAGTGTCCTTTATGCAAAGAGCACAAAAACACTAATCCAAAGGGATACGTGCATCCCTGTGTTTATTGCAGCATTATTTACAATAGTGAAATTATGGAGAGCCCAAGTGTCCGTTGGCTGATGAATGGATAAAGATGCGGTATATATAATATGAAATATTTATTATTCAGCCATAAAAAGAATGAAATCTTGCCATTTGTAACAACATAGGTGGAGCTAGAGAGTATAACGCTAAATGAAATAAGTCAGAGAAAGACAAATGCCACATTTCACTTATATGTGGAATGTAAGGAACAAAACAAATGGGCAAAGGAAAAAAAAGACAATCAGAAAAACAGACTCTTAACTCTAGAGAACACACTGCTGGTTACCAGAGGGGAGGGACGAGGGAGGATGAGTGACATAAGTGCAGGGGATCAAGAGTGCACTTATCTCAATGAACTCTGAGTAGTATATGGAAGTGTTGAATCACTATATTGTACACCTTAGACTAATATAATACCGTACGTTAACTACACTGGAATTAAAATTTAGAAAAAGAAGAAGAAAAAACCCCCAAAGTATACAGACCATATAAAAGTGAATAAAGTACATATTTACTATGAAAGTGTATATGTAATATTACTAATATATTAAATGCATTAGCATATTAATATAAAAATATATATTAAGCACTAATATATTAAAATATATGCTATTATAATACATACTTGAAAAAAATCCTAATATATTTTAAAAAATGGAAAGAGATCAGATTTCCTTTCTGTTTGTGTTCCTGCATGTGAAGTCCACGTTTTTCTGGTTTATTTCATTAACCGTGGTCAAGATAGTCCCTCCTTCTACGACCACATTCCCAGGGTGTATGTGTGAGGGCCCCATTCGCAGGCTTTCTGAGGAGTAAGCTCTGGGGTTTGTAGTTTCACAAACAGCAATGTCCCCAAGAGATGCTTGCCAACAGCAGGTTGAGGATGACCAGACTTGCTGAAGGTGGACGGTAGGGGGCAGAGCTGTCCACACTTCCCTGGTTTGTGCAGCTCTGCTTCTAGCCTGGAGCCCAGGAAACCATTTGACAGTTGGTACATTCAGAACTTACAAATGATTTCTTGTCTGCTCTCTTACCTTCCATCCTCCAAGCAAGTGACTTTTTATCCTTGTAAAAGTAACACAAATTTATTGACCAAAATTTTCCAAAATTTGGAAAATCACCAATATGACAATAGAAAACAAAACCAAAATGAACCACTCCAATTCCCGCTGTCGAGGAACAAATATTCCGATGATATTTTGTCTTATTTGCTTATATAGCTTTTTGTGTGTTTGTGCATATATACAAAGTGTCTTATTATATGTCTACCATAAATAGAATAATATATAAAAAATTATAGGTATAGACCATATTCATTCCTACGCGTGTAGTTTTTAAAAAAATGCAGGTCGCTCTGAAATATCCACTTATAATTTCCGTGTTTTTCTGAATTTTGGTAATGAACAGATAAAGTTCATGGCAAAACACTCCAGACTGAAGCACTTTGCAAAAGGGATTAAATATTGTATGACCGTGGCTGTGTGACAGAAACAGAAGGGGTCTCTCCTCTTTAGCGTACCTGGATCACAGAGACCCAGCATGAGTTCATTACAGACTCACATTCTAACGTATTTGTTGCAGAGTCTTAACCAGTTCAGGAATGTCAAAGTCTCGGCATATCTCATGGTCTATAAGCTCTCATTTTATATGCGTGTAAGTGGGTTATATTTCGTGCCTTAGGGATTTCCATCTTGAGATATTCTAGGCTTCTTTAGACACGTGTCTTGCCGCATTTACTTAGAATAGTGTTTAATCATTTTAGTTCTCTGTCCTCTAACTTGGAAAGCTCGACTGATATCATCTTTCAGGCTGTCAAGAACTAACAGTCTGAAATTAAATCAGTTCAGTTTACTCTTTCTCTTCATAAGTACCTGTGAGGGGCCTTGGCAATCTAATTCATGGAAAAAATGGTAAACAATAAAGACTATCAACTTTCTAGCCTCTGCGTAAAATGCCACTCTCAGAAAGTGAAGGCTACGAAGTGCTGGTTTTCTCTGTAACTTTTATGTGCACCGAGAACAACTTTATTCTGAGTGTTCCTAGTCAGCATGCGGACGGTGGAGAATGTGCAGTCCCCTAGTGAGGGGACGAACATATCAGTCCCAATGCTACGGCTCAAAGTACTGGTCCTGTGCTCCTTGCCCAGTGAGGACTTTTACAGCCTTCTCATAAGTATTGGACCAATTACTTAAATCAAAATCAAACTTAATTGAATTAACATCAGGTTATTAAGGAGATCCTTATTTCTAAGGAATGGTAGATCCTTTCATAGACTGAAAAAAGGAAAAAAGTCTTGCTTTTCATTTGATGCATGTTACTGGAAATCATATAGCCATGTAGAAAACACTACAGAAAAAAATAAATTTTATCTAATGTGGACTAAATATGAAAAGCAAAACTTAAAAGATGTAGAAGAAAATACAGAAAAGTCTCTTTGTGTCCATAAGGAAGAAAAGAATTACTTACAACAAGTCATGAATCATGAAGGCAATCCATCAATCAATAAAATATGGAATATGTTAAATATTTGACCAAATGTTCCACAGTAAAAATAACGAGCCACAGATGGGAAGAATAGATAGATTGACAGCGTGTATAATCTATAAAGAGTTAGTAATCAAACGATTTAAAATTGTCTAACAAAACTCCAAGTAAAAGACCCAAAAAGAGGAACAGAAAGTGCAGGAGAAGAAGAAGCAATTCAGTGAAGATTAATTTTTCATGGTCTATAGAGATGCAGTCATGTTAAAATGGTGTGTGTGTGGGGGGGGGGTTGCTAAGGAGGAGAGGAAATGAACTGAATCTGAATGCCCATTAGCAGAACAGGTAAACAGGGTTTTGCATAGTTATACACTAGAATATGTTCTTTGGATTTTTGTAGTCTTCAAATTGTTTGTTGAAGTGGTCTTGGTCTTTCTTTCCAACAATTCAAACAGCCTTCAACAGGATCCGGTGCTATGTATGTAAGTTACAATGTACGTGATGATGGAGAGAGTTGCATTAAGTATAGTTTTGTTCATATATTCTCAAGGTAATGTGTTTTTAAAAATGCAAAAACTTCATTTGGGGAATATAAAAAATAGTGAAAGGGAATAAAGGGGAAAGGAGAAAAAAATGAGCGGGAAATATCAGAAAGGGAGACAGAACTTGAGAGACTCCTAACTGGGAAACGAACTTGGGGTGGTGGAAGGGGAGGTGGGCTGGGGGTGGGGGTGAGTGGGTGATGGGTACTGAGGGGGGCACTTGACGGGATGAGCACTGGGTGTTATGCTGTATGTTGGCAAATCGAACACCAATAAAAAATAAATTTATAAAAAAACAAATAAATAAAAATGCAAAAACTGAACTAAAATGAACTAAATTTATATAAAAGAAAATGCCTGCTCTTGCTAGGTGGTCTGACGTACCTGAAGTGTTACCTGAAGTGTTACATGTCTTCGGCTGAGATGGGAGCAATCTAAATGGAAATAAAGTTGCTTTTGAAGCCTAAATTTGTGTTGGAGTAAAAAATAATCTCAGAATAGTGGAGAGCTCATGGAGTACTAAGATTTTATGAAAGGTAATTCCTACAACAAAAAATATGAGCCAAAATGAATGGACCAAATGAGATTGTCTTGGTTTGAGAGGTTAACAAGGTGGTTGATTTAAGATCTATAAGGAATTGTAATAGAGGCAAGAAGGTAAGTAGTACAGACCACAGAGTGCAGAGAAAATAAAGAAAAAAATCCAGCCACCTAATGATGACACCGTTTGCCAAAAATATAGATCTAATCTTATTCCCATGCAATAGCTTTTGGTATCTCCTAATTTCTTACATTTTTGGTTTCATGCTCTTTCAGAAGCAAACTTGGTAGCATTGAAAAATTATCACTGTGATTCCAAAGGCCTTTGCAAAGATTGTTCCTAAAAATCTGTGTCTCACCTCATCACAGGGCACTTCGCACCTGCTCCAGGTGTCCACTGAGTAGACTGGGCAAAAGATGTCATCGGGGGCTCTAAGATGTAGTTCAAATTTAAAATAAGTCCAATTAACTCATTGGCAAATCCTTCAATACCTTAAAGTTCAAAGAGAAGATCCTGGATCCTGTAGATGACTCAGTGTCTTACAAAGCCTAAATCCTCAGGGTGGGGCTGGTGAGGCATCTCACATCAGGAACAATAGGTGAGATTTCCTAATCTTTTAATTATTGGTTATAACATAAATCGGTTGCAAAAACAGCAAGTCTTTTATGAGTTTATGATGTCATCGTGTCTGTGAGCTCCCACTATAGGCAGCTTCACAGAATTTCTGGTAGTGTGAGTGAAATTGTTGACATTGCTTTTCTAGATTATTCTGTAAAGTGTATTTACCCTTGTTTAAATTACATTGACCACATGGAAAGGATTATTTGTTGCCATTTAGCAATAAATGGTGTCTCACTTAAAAGCTCTTGTATTGTACAAAAATAATATTAAGGTGGATCATCTTATCAATTTAAGCTCCTAGGACAGGATATTGAAGGAGGTGCTACCCTGATAATTTATCAAATGTGAAAGTAAAATCTATTAAGTCTGTTTGAAAACCCGTATGTGTGTATTAAACAAAGTGTGGGACAGTTAATTTCCCCATTATCTAGTTGCAGATCTCTTTTTCTTTTTCCTTGTTTACTTTTTATTAATGAAAAACTCTTAACCTCTAATTTTAGGTCCACATTTTTACATAATCCCTAATAGGAAATTAGTGAATGAACACTGATGAGAGCAATACTTTTACCTCTCCCCTGCAGCCTCCTCCATCTGGGCCGTAGCCGGCTTCCGTTGTGTCACAAAGATTGAGCTCAAAGCTTGACGTCATACTTGGATGGGAGGCCACCAGTCTTTTGAATCCAGTTGAATATTTGTTTCCTTATCTACAACATTATGGAAACAGAAGACTAGCTGGGGGAAGTTAGGAGAATAGACACTGGGTGTACAAAGCTGGCTGCGCATAGGAAGGGGATGAGCAGGATGCAGCTAGAACTGCAAATCAGTGTCATGAGTGAGAGATAGTCATTTGCCAAGGATTAAACTGGACAGTTGTGACACGTACCTGAGCACTAGTCACGCCCACATTTTGCTCACCGGGAATACCTTCACACTCATAAATAGCTCCCCACCCTCCTGATGAATGAACACCTACTGTGATCGATTTCTCTCTTTTGTTATCCACTTCTCTACATTTCACTACCCAATATGTGCAGGAACGGTCTAGTAGGCCTCAACCTTTACTTTTTATGCTCCAGATATTCTTCTTATTAGACTGGTGGTTTGAACCCTGGGTGGTAATGTAGGTTTGGAGGGTTTTGGGGGCAGTGGACAATGCAGAGCAGCAATGACTCACCAACAACACTGAGTATGAAACCCTGATAGACAGTTTTCACTGGCATTGCATTACATTCTCAATCCTAAAATAAGGCCAGTGTCAACATCACATCAAAAGTTAGACAATTTCTCCAGAGCAGCTTTAGGTAGACAGCAAAATTGAGGAAAAGGTACAGAGATTTCCCATATATCCCCTGACTCTACACATGCACGGCCTCCCCAACTATCCACATTCCCACCAAGAGTGATATATTTGTTACAATTGACTGGTGAAACTACATGGACACGTCATCACACCCCAGGTTGATAACTGACAATAGGGCTCACCTTTGGTGTTGTGTATTCTGTGGGTTTGGACAAATGCATAATGACACATCGCTACCCTTATTGTACCATACTGGGTATTTTCACTGGCCTAAAAATCCTCTGGACTCCATCTATTTACCCTTCTCCACCTAGTCCCTGGAAACTACTAATATTTTATTGTCTACATAGTTTTGTCTTTTCTAGAATGTCATTGAGTTGGAATCATAGAGTGTGTAGCCATTGAGATTGGTTCATTTCACTTAGTAATAAGCATTTATGTTTTTCTATGTCTTTTCATGACTCAGATAAGCATTTATGTTTTTCTATGTCTTTTCATGACTTGTACTCATTTCTTTTTAGTGCTGAATAGTACTCCGTTGTCTGGATGGATCACAGTTTATTTATCCGCCACCTACTGAAGGGCTACTTGGTTGCTTCCAAATGTTGGCCATTATGAATAAAGCTGCTAGAAACATTCATGTGCAGGTTTTTATGTGGATATAAGCTTTCAACTTCTTTGGTGAATACCAAGAAGCAAAAACTACAGTTTTAAGAAAGGAATTACAAATGTCCTGGAAAATCAGAGAAAAAGAAAAAAAGAAAAAGAAAATGTAATCTGAAAGGGAGCTCTTGAATTGTACAATATGTTTAGAGCATTGGAAAGTAGGTCAGAACGGTGATCCAGAGAACCTGTCACCCATGAAATGAGTGTTTGTGAGCAGGTTAATCTTTATCTATCTGTTGGGTCAGAGTCTGGATTAGTCACACACTTCAGGTGACAGACTGGCCAAAACATAGTCAAGATTAATCGAAAGGTGCATATCCCTGCAAAGAAAATCCAAATATTAAAACAAACATCTTTCCATATGCCCCTATTTATTTTCTGTCCACTGACTACCCTTCTGCATTATAGCTTCACCTACAGCGTTATGCTTGGCGTGGAAATAGGTATTGTGTCTGCCGTATTAGTTTTTTCATGCCAGGGGGCTGTGTGCGGTGATAGAGAGGTTTCTAATATGTCATGCTCTCCAGCATAAAAGCCACATTTCCCCTAAAGTCATTTAATATTTCAATCCCCGAATACTCCATGATGTAAAAATATCTGAATCCTTTTACTTTTTGTTGTATGAGTGAGAAAAAGAAAACATCGACTTACATAAAAATCCCACAGATGTCACTTAAAATCAAGCCATAGATAATATAGCTTGGCAGCCATCACAATGCTCAGTATTTTTATGATTCAGAAAACATCGCAGTCACGTTAGACAAATAGTACTTTTTATTAAATGTCACTCAATCCCAGGGCTGGTTCTTCATCTGTGCTCCATTCATGGACTCAAACACTGTACTTATAATCAAAAGACACCTTGAGTCGGAACTTACAAATCCTGTCAGTTAGTCTTACTCTGGAAATAAAGAAACAAAGCACCCCCCGAATCACCAAAAAAAAAAAAAAAAAAAAAAAAAAAAAGAAAAAAGAACAAAAGAAAAAATAGGAAGCAACGTCCCATTTAGGACAAAGATGTACACGTCTGTGCTGTGAGTTGAAGCAGGGATTTCTGAAGCCTAAAGTTAGTGGCAATGGGAATGTACGAGTCCACATTGCTCCTTCATTTCAGAAATCCATCCATTTTCTGCAGAGGAAGAGATATGGCACATGTGTTCCATGGTGGGGTCAGTGTGTGTGCTCTCATGGCAGCTTTGTGTGGAAACACACCAATGGAAAGGCAGTTAAAAGCCCTATTCTTCAATGAGATGGTGCACAGGGCAAATAATAGTCACAGCACATGGTATTGCTGGCTGGTAGCTCCTGCCTGTCAGCACAGTGGGACAGACTTCCCCCCAAAGCATGAGCTGCTCCCCGGTGACCTGGCTATGATCTGCTCCATCCCATCATCTCCCAGCACACAGTCCTCCAGGAGTCCCCTGACCAAGCTGTGCCTTTCCAGTCTGATCATCAACATTTTAAGCATACACAATAAGCTCCCTGACCCAGAGGCATGCTCACTTGATCATGTTATCAGCATACAGCATTATGATGGTCAATTTGCTCATCACCATTACTAGACTATATGCTCCCTGAAGGTTGACTCTGGGTTTGCGATCCAGCATTACTCCATAAATATTCGCCAAATGGGTGAAGATGTAGATACAGTGGCCGGGCATCAATTTAATTTTGTGTTTGTTGTTAATGTTAAGGATATAGGTAACACAGTTATAGCTTCAAAACTGCTCCCCTGTAAGCCATGACTAATACTAATTGGTATCTCTGTTATTAATTATACTTTTGTATTCCCGTAGATGTTTCTAAAATAAATAAAAAGATTACTCCAGGAAAATCCCCATTCTCCAGAAACAATGGCAGGTGAACACATGTGCATTTTCACTTCAAGCAAGAAACTTCCATTGGTAAAATTACGTTGTTATTGCTTGATTATGAAATCTGGGAAAAATGTCCTGTTCCAGGACCTGAACTATAGTTTGTAAGTGTTTAATGGGATGAATGCTATTGCCATCACATTTGACTCATATATATTTTTTAACAGTTTCATTCTGTTCCTTTTTCACACTTTCATTGTGTTTGGCAACATTGGGCACCTGTATGCATACACAGAATTTTGAATCACAAAACTGTGGTAAGTCACCTAATACATCTACTCCATTTACCTTCTAAGATAGACGAATCATAATAATTTCTACATCAGATTCTCCTCTCAGACCTCCAATAATTATTTCTAATCTACTTCCTAATTTTTGGTATTATTATTTATTTTAATTCTATATGGCCTCCTATGGATATTGATGGTTTCAAAATTATCATTAGTTGTCATAACCAAAATTTGATCATTTTGGTAAAATCCAACATGCTACTTAAAACTATTCATTCAGAATGACACAAATTGCTGGAATTATTCTATTTAGTGGAGGATATTTTATTTATATTTATATGGCTTAAATTGCTGGGTGTGCAGTCGGGAAATTTAAATTAACATGGTGGTAGTGTAATTTCTTCCAGTCAAAGATACCAACAGAAAGGCAAAGGGAAGTGGCTCGGTCAGTGGTTGCAGATCACTGAGCAATTATGAGATTTTTCTCCTAATAAAGATTCAGCTTATGCCTGTTTTTTTGAAGTCTGGCAGAGTCTTTCACAGTGGTAATAGGTATCTGGTTTTGAATTTCTTTATTCAAAAATATGCAGGACCTCCATCAAATTTGTTGGAAGGGATCCAAATTTGTAAAGTTCTTTACAAATGTAAAATGATAGATGAGCGGTTCTGGATTCTCCCGGGCCTGATTGCTGGCTGACCAAGGGATTCGTGAACTGTGTCCTTCTCCAGGCTCTGAGAGGTGGCAGGAGGCTGGCTGTCACTCACCCCCACTGAGAGTTGCTTCCGCCATCTGCCCACTCACAGCTTCGCTTCCAGAACAGCTGCCTGGGTCACTTATTTTGACTAAGATATATCAGAATCGGAAAGTTTGAAAAATGGATGGAAAATGTTCATCCTACCATGTCTTAAATGGTCATGATTCTATCATTTAAGAAACTCCAAGAAACAGCTTTTGGTGATATGAAATCCCATGGAGTGGCTGTGTGATGATATTTGTGTGTTTAGATTCTATTTCATTTTCCAACGTCCTTCCTATTTTTTGGACAATTCTCCACCTCTGTCGTACTGCATTTAAAACATGTCTGCAAATTCTTTGACCTTCTTTCCATCAGGATTTGGAAGCTAATCCTTCCCCTCGGATATAGTCTGGTTTAGGAATAAAAAGAATGAAGTTGAAGTGAAGCTCATCTCTAGAAAGCGATCACACCTTTGCACCAGCCTCCCCCATCCTCAATTTCTCTCTGTCTTCTTGGGATGCATGCTCTTGGAGACATGCCACCGGACTCCAAGGAAGCCCCTGCCATTTGGAGAGGCCAAGTGTAATACTGACATCGCATCCAGTAATACATTAATATGACATGATTAATCTTGGCAGTGAAATATAAGTAGAGTAGATGTGTTTTCTTAGGAAGTAAAACAGTGAAAACCCCATGTTTCTCTTGTCCTGTAACAAAGAGCATCTGGGATGTATTTATAAGGAACAACGATCAGATGGTGGGGTTTCCATCAGTCTGAATTCCTGAAAGAGTAACAAGCAAATGTAGGTAAGTCCTTGACTCACTCATTCTTAATTATTAGACTTTTAAGGCAATATATGGAAATGTATAAAGATAAAGATTGCCATCAGAATAAAAAATCTAGAGCCCTTCTTCCCATTGGTATCATCTGGCCACACCTCCCTTATTCTCTCTGAGACAACAACCTTGTATGTTTGCTGAAAAAACGCAGGGACTTAAAACCATTGAGGAAATTGATTTTTCTTCATGAACAAATTTTTCTTTTTATATTTTATTTTCATTTATAAGTCTGTAGAGAAGATGAATTACATGTTAGGCAGGTTTTCCATCTTTTGGTACATCTAAGTCAAGGATAAAAAAAAATGAAGAATTGGAATGTCTTTCCATTGCCAGGGATGGAATTCATTAACATTTAAAATTCACTAATTCTATTGATCAGTTGCTGGAGGACTTGGTTTAAATTGCTCTCCTTCTACCTCTGATGTATAGGCAAGTGGGAAAAGCAACTGAGGCAGGAAGGAACATGTGATAGTCTTTATGTTTAGGGTGGAAGGAAGAATGGGCAGGGCCAGTACTGCCTTTTTATTTCAATTTCTTCTTTTCTCTTTTCTCTTCCTTTTTTTGGTCTTTGCTAAGAAACTGGTTATTGTACATTCCCCTCATCCCATTTGAATGGAACATGCGATCAGCAGTAGACTGACTGTACATTTGCCCTCAACAGCATACCTGCTAGGAGAACCCAGACAAGCTTTGGTGTTGCTTCCAATTTCTATAGGATGGACTTTTTAGTTTCATCAAGACTGATGACAAAAGAACTATTTTTGGTGCCTCTGTGAAAGAAACACGCTGGAGCCTGTTATTTTTCAGTAATCCTGCTGTTCGAAGAGAAAAGTGCCCACAAAGCCGCTGCGTATCCAACAGCACTAAATTCTCTCACCTCTGTGGGTCTGTTCTTTAGTCTATCCACTTGGCCAAAAGTGTGACACATCAAGGTGAACGAGCCCTGCTGGTTGTCTCTCCAGACAAAGCGACCAAGGGTGTATTGCTCTTTTTGTCACGCCCCAGATTATGTATCTTTAAAACATTTTTTTTTTTGTCTTCAAGTGTTGAACAGTGGTGCCATTTTTTTTGTATTTCATTATGGGAAATAGTTTGAATTGCTATCTCCTCTATTCTTCTCAATCTCTCCTCCCGCAAATACACACCCATGCATGTTCAAATGAAGGTTTGCCCAACTTCACCAAGCAAGTGGAGAAAACCCCCTATGGGGCCAGGATGGTAAGATTTCTCACACTCTCCCTGTGTACTTACAGTTCAACAGTGTGCATTTAATAACAGGGACACACCTGTGTCAGAATGAGGAACATGCATGGGCACAAAAACTCAATGGGGAGAAAATGAAGATGGTGAGCACTGCCAATGAGAATGGAGCAGATGTATATGACATCGTTAGCCCAATTCCACAGGATGAATATGAGAGGCACAACAGAAATATCCTTAAGATAATTTGGAGAATAGTTTACATCCATTTGAGACCAGGAATTGAGGTAACAGCATAATTTAAAATTTGGATGACAAATAGGATATGCTGGCCTCTAATAAAAAAAGGTTACTGGGAAGAGATAGAAAAGACTCCTTATAGGTGGAGAAAACTGGGGTCCATTAGATTAGGGAAGGGGAACTTGGTGATAGGGAATAATAACTGCTCAAGACATATGAGAACTGTCATGGAGAAGACTGGTGAAGATTAGTAGGCTTTCTTCGTGTTTCTATGGGGGAATGCTTTTAGAAGAATCATCAGATTTGAAGTGGATGGGTCAATAAATTTTTAAAAAGTATCTGTTGGAGAAGGACAAGGAATTCAGAAGCCTTGGTAAGTAGTGAACACTGGTGGTGGTCAAGCTGAAGGGGATGGTCAGTGGACAGTCTGGTGCGTGTTGGGAAGTATGGCTCACCTCTCACTCCTTACTGTGCCTGTATCCTGAGGCTCAGGACCCACATCTAGTATCTGACTATGTCCTGTTAATTTTGTGCAGAATTATATATTTGTATGACATTTGTACAAATTTGTATAAACTTAGTATGAGCTGCACATCAAGTGAAGTACTTGGGCTATCTTGGGGAGAAACACAGAGCTGTTTCCTGTTCCTATGGGTTTTATACTCCATGGCAAAATGGAGCAAGGAGATTGACAAAGAACATTCCTTCATATAGGTTTGAGTGGCATGGAGACAAAGGAAAGAGCAGGCTAATGAGTTAGGTGGAGAAAGTTACTTGTTCTTTTTTCTTTTTCCAATTTATTGAGGTATGATTCATAAATAAAAGTATCCATTTGAGGTGTACTCAACATCAAACATGATGATTTGATATATGCACACACTGTGACATGATCATCACATTCAAGCTAATTAACACACCCACTATCCACACAGTTGTGTGTATGTGGTTGACAACACTTAAGCTCTACTCTTTTAGGAAACTTCAAGTATAAACCACGGTATTGTAAACTAGAGTCACCATGCTGTGACTTAATCATCTTTAAACTGGACATTTGTACTCTTTGACCAGCATGTCCCCATTTCCACCCCCACCCTTGATGCCTGGCAAACCGCAATTCTATTTTGTTTCTATGAGTTCAACTCAGATGCCACAGCTAAGTGAGATCATGCTGCATTTGTCTTTCTGTGTCTGGCTTATTTCACTTAGCATAATGTCCTCCTGGTTCATCTATGATGTCACAAATGGCAAGATTTCCTTTTCTGTATGGCTAAATATATTTCCTTGTATATATATGCCACCGGGTTTCTATCCACTCATCCAACAGTGGACACTCAGGTTGATGACATGTCTTTGTTATTGTGAATAATGCTGCAACGCACATAGGGTATATTGCTTCGAGGGACTGATTTTGTTTCCTTGGGCATATACTCAGAAGTGGGATTGCTGGATCTTATGGTAGTTCTATTTTTAATAGCTAGGGTATGGATATATTTTGGCAGTACAGCCAACGTGACTGGTTGACTGACTGGCTGAATGTGGTTGAGGGTATGGCGAGGAGAACAATGGTGGGAGAGAGAGAAGCCAGAGTGGTTCTAGGTTTTGTTTTTTTATTTAAGATTTTATTTATTTATTTATGAGACACACAGAGAGAGGTACAGACGCAGGCAGAGGGAGAAGCAGGCTCCTCGCAGTGAACCTAATGTGGGACTCGATCCCAGACCCTGGATCATGCCCTGAGCCAAAGGCAAATGCTCAACCACTGAGCCACCCAGGCGTCCTGATTTTAGGTTTTGTCTTGAGTGACTGAGTGATGCTGACAGAGATGAGGAGAAATGAGGAATGAGCCGACTGTGCATATGGCAGGGATAGTGCAGAAGGAGTGAAGAAATATTATGTGGAGAAGGTGCTATGGGGGGAGATGGTTATGAAATATCCAAGTGGAGACACTTTGCACCTACATCTGCATCTGTATCCATATCATCTGTAACCATTTCTATACCTTAAATACATCTGTATTTCATATATTTGATATTTAGGACATTAAGTTTACAAATATGTTTGGCACCGTTGGGGTATGGAAGGGAAAGGATGAGAACTATATCAAAGAAGAGAGGTCCATAAGCTCTTGTTTATTAAAGAATGTTGCTCCACGGGGTTCCTGGGTGACTCAGTTGGTTAAGCATCTGCCTTTGGCTCAGGTCATGATCCCAAAGTCCTGGGTCCTGGGTCCAGGGTCAATCCTCATGTCGGGCTCCTTGCTCAGTGGAGAGTCTGCTTCTCCATTTTCCTCTGAGGCTCCCCTTGCTTGTGCTTTCTCTCTCAAATAAACAAAATCTTAAAAAAAATTTTTTTTGTTCCAAAAATTTTCCGTTTTCATCACCAGCATCATTGCTTTCTCACTTGTATCTGCTTACAGACATCATCTCATTTTAAGTTCAAACTACCTCCTTCTTCTGATTTCTCTTTTTCTCTAGCTACTGCCCCGTGCCTCTTTCTCTAGCTAGTGCCCCTCACTCCTTGCTAGAGTGATCCACTTTCTTCTCTTTGTTCTTTCCTTCACACATTCTGACCAGTCACCCCACTACCATACCTGCTGCTTATCAGGAATGTCCTGGATCTCCGTTTCACCAGGTCCAACAGCCAACCATCCATTTTCATCTTATTTAACTCCCTTAACAGCAAAACAAGGCTTTCCATTCTTTCTTTCTGCTCTTTCTCAGTCCCCTTTCTGGGATCCTCCTACCCACCTAACTGCTCTCATTCCAGGCTCAATCCTGGGCCTTCTCTTCTTTGATATACATTTTTTTACATGTCAAAGATATCTCAATAAGTCTTCTTTAAATATTTATGTAATAATTTGTTACATAGTAGTTGAAAGCTAATAGAAGGGCCAGTAGATTGTCGACCTTATTGGAGTAGAAGAATTGTCAAGAAGTTATGGAAGTATTCAAAGAATCAAATCCTTGCCATTTAAATGTTGGAGGTGATCTATCTGTGATAAAACAAGCCCAGGGTGAGCATAAAAGAGAGATTTTTTAAAAAAGATTTTATTTATTCATGAGAGACAGAGAGAGAGGCAGAGACATAGGCAGAGTCCTGCGGGACTTGATTCCAGGACCCCAGGATCATGACCTGAGTCAAAGGCAGAAGCTCAACCACTGAGCCACCCAGGTGCCCCAAAAAGAGAAATGTTAAGGAAAGTTGCAGGGAAAGATTTAGAAGACAGAAGACTGGAAGAATCCTGGTGCCAAGAAAGAGAATGCAGTATTGGATGTTGCGTCTTTCTCCTCCAACGCCTATGCCATCCCCGACTCGGCCTTCTCTCTGGTCCCTATGAGCCTTCACAGTCTTCCCATCGCAGCATTTTGCTTTTCTGTCCCTCCTAAAATGTTCAGATTAACTTAATAATTGTTTGTGTACTTACCTGCTTTACCAGACACCTTGTAGGTGGGATTGTGTATTATTTACTCCTGGACATACAGAGCTTAACTTGGCTTTGCCAGATGGCAGATTTTCTTCTAACTCCAAGCCAATGTTTATTAAAATTGTAACATATTAATACAATTTGCAATTTTTAATGTTAGCTGTGTATGTTATTTTTTCCACTTGAGATTTAACCTATTTATATTAGTTAAGTAATTTTCTTACTTTAAGATTCACTTTGTCAATTTTGTCAAGGCTCATGGGGGTCTATGACAAGTTAAGATGCACTTTCTGTATCTATATTCCATTTGTTACCCTATCTAGCACATCCGTGCCGTGATTTCATATCATTACACGCATTACCTTAATTTGGAGAAACAGTGGTCTGGCCAGACTGGCTCATCCTCCACTTTCATAAAGATCACACATATTACATGCTGTTTGGCAAAGAATGGAGGCCCATTTTGAATATTTTTCTTTTCAGGTCACACCAAGCATATATTTTTGTGGCTTTTCAAAAATATTAAGTGAAATCTGATCACAAAAATTTAAATGATACTAAAAGCAAAGCACTTAAACTTTAGATAAATTTGAGTTTCATTACCCTACCATTACAACTTTTATAACCATTTTGGCAACAATTGGTGGAGAAGTCTAGAAATAGACTATACAAAAAATGAAAGCAAATTCATTTTTGTCATGTGGTGAATTTATAATCCAAAGTTCCTATCTATAATTTCCTGTGCTGTTAGTACATTGATCTCAACAGGATTATTGTCTGTGAAATGATAACAGGGTATAAAACAGAATTTCCCACTGAGACAAAGAAATCTCATTGAATGCCTCTGAAAGGTGATGTCTACCCTGAAGTTTATTGTAAATATATATAACTATTGGATTTCTTTTTTCCCTTTTTCTGTAAGCTCTGCTTTTCATGGGGTCATGTGTCTGAAGCCTTTAGGCATTTCGTCTGTCTCACCAGCACAGAGGTTCAAGCGTATTAGAAATTCAAGACCTACCATAGTGTTGTGCACACAGCGGGAACTTAATAAATAGATATATACATATCTCATTCTATATTTATATAAAATACTTCTCTGTCCCTTTCATATCACGATTGGATGACTTCAGTCTTTTAAATATACAAACTCTGGTTTATCCAAAAAGAATCTGTGTTTGCTCTTTAAATTACTCTGTCCTTAGTACTTACAATTAGATGTGTTTAAAAAGTTTTTTAGATAGTTTTAGGTTCACAATATAATTGAAAGGAAGTTATAGAGATTTCCCAGATACATGCCTGTTAGAACTGATGAACCTACACTGATTCATCATCATCACCCAGAGTCCAGTTTATGTTAGGGTCACTCTTGGTGTTGTACATTCTATGGGTTTGCAGGAATATATATATATATATATATATATATATATATATATATATATATATAATGACATGTATCTACCATTATAATAAAGTTCAGAATATTTTCACTGCCTTAAAAGTGCTCTGTGCTTGTCACTTCCAAAATCTAGCATTCACTGATCTTTTTTTACTGTCTATACAGTTTTGCCTTTTCTAGAGTGTCATACAGTTTGAATCATGTGGTAACGTAGATTTTCCACATTGGCTTCTTCCACTTGGTAAGATGCATTTAATTTTCCTCCATGTATTTTCATGGCTTTATGGCTTTTTTTTTTTTGCATTGATTAGATTCCATCATCTGGATGGGCCACAGTTTATTTATCCATCCACCTACTGAAGGATACCTTGGTTGCTTCTAAAAGTTTTGGCAATTATGAATAAAGCTGCTGGAAACATCTGAGTGCAGGTTTTTGTGTGGACAGAAGTTTTCAACTCCCTTGGATCAACCAGTAATTTTCAGAGCTGTCTTGCTTCCCTTCCTTTCTGAGGTTAGTGTTGACTTTTTCTGACTTACTTGAGGTATACCAACTGCTTCCAATGCATTCCATTCTTCCTTGTTATAGCCAAGTTTCTTTATGTTCTCTGCCAGCAGAGAACTCTAATAGGTCAGGAACTCTCACTGGATCAGAGCCTACCAACATTATTTCCAGAGAATTCTGTAGACAAACAACTCCAGTTGTTGCAATTCCAACCTCAGAACTTTATTTGGACCATGCTCTATCAGCCTGGGAGGCTGACAGTGATAAATGAGAGGTGCATTCTTATTTGAGCACACCGTATCAACTCTGTGCATTCTTTTATGCTCTGTACAATTATCATGTTGTGTGATTATACATTAATGGCTTACAAATGGCCTTGATAAAGTGCTCCCTAATACACATACACACTACAAGTCTGCATGAAGAACTAACTGCTCAGATTTGATATAGATTTTATATTACATATGGACTGGAAAGGAGAAGGTTGATCTTCTAGAAGATCTGATGTGTTATTTGCTCACTCAGATGTTGTTCTTATGCATAACTTTGCAACTTCTGGTGATGATTTTTGGGTCTGGAAGCTTCAACTTCTTCTGTTGTAGACAAATACTTATTATTTTATCTGTTGTGCATGCTGACTTTGCTGACTTCCTTCTGTATCCTTTATATAAGGAAATCCTTTTTGGTTTACCCATGTGCTATCTGTACCTGGGTATTTTAGTCAGTCTGAACCAACTGGTAATGTGTCAATCTAGTGGTTAAGTGCTCATATACTTGATTTTTATATATTTCTCTAATTCTAAGGGATCTTGTCATTATTTTGTGTTGTGCAATACTTTCTACATTTGAACATAGCAGTCTACTTATTGGAAGAAAACAAGTCAAAGATTTATATGTTAAAAGGTTGCTCTTCCCAACTTTGTTGTTTATTTTTGTTTAAAAAAATGGTTACCCCCCAAAAATGGTTACCTAAGAGACCTGATTTCTAAACACAGCTTTTCACATGGCCTTGTGGGCTATTAATATTCAAGCTCAGATATGTTATTATTTCAGTCTATACTAAAAAGATCTGTTGTGTTAACTTGTGGGGCTGTTGTGAAAACTGAATATTACAGAATAAATTATTTCTATACATCGAAGCAAATTCAGATGATCATAGTACAAACCTTGTCATTGAATGGATATAAAATTGAGGCCCAGCTAATGTGAGCAAATCATCAAGATGGTGTACCTAATTAGAGCCCTTGTAAAGAATATATATTTTTTAAAAATATGATGTGAAAAACAAACAAAACCTCGGAAACTGTAATGTGATGTAAAATGGAAGACAATATGTTTATTTTTATTTCTTGGAATAATTTTCTTCCCAATACAGTACATGGGATGATTGAAGATGATAAGTAAGATATTAGATATTATTTGTGTGGGGAAAGATACCCAAATGCCATGAATTCTCTTTGATAGAATTATACAGACCGGAGGTAAAGTTTCAGAATGCTGTTTATCCCTGTCACTCAACACTTACTTTCATATCTTCCCCATAAAATAGTAGCATCTATTGAGGTTGAAGTGGTGGCAAAAAAAAGGTACTTCCGGGTAAACTTGGAAATTCTTACCGTTGTATTTATCTTCATTTCCTCCTGAGAGGGAAAATATGAAATTGATAGATTGCTTAATGTGTTTGACCTTATTCAGAGGTGTTTTGCATTTATATTGGAGAGTTTGCAAAGGATTAGAGATCGATGCTCAGGAAATAGGACATTCATTCATACTTTAGTGTTTCCCTTAACTAGATGTTGATGAGGCTTCTGCACCAGGCATTGTTCTAGATGCTGTAGATGGGCTGGTAGACAAGAAAGACAAAGGCAGGATAGGAGAGTGCAAAATGGAGCTGCTGTCTTCAAGGAGCAGTGTGGAGGCCAGTAAGCTGGGACAGACACATGTAAGGGGATGTGGTTGAAAGGGGGTTGGGAGGAAACAAAAGAGCAGATGGGACTCAGGCTTAGTCCACTGTAGCAGTTGGTTTTTACTCTGGTGGAGATGGGAAGCCTTTGCAGGGCTTTGAACAAAGACTCCTATGTTAAAAGGATCACCCTGGCTGTGTGTTGAGAACAGAATCTAGAGGCAAGGACAGAAGTACGTGATTAGTTAGGAGGGTTATTTGTGAAGTGCAGGTAAGGATTATGTGTGCTTTGGATATATGTGGGAGCAAGGGGAGTGGTGAGACAAGGCTGGCTTGTGAACATACCCTGAAGGTAGACCCAGCAGGACTTGGATTGGATGTTGGATAAAGAAAGGTCGGAGTAATAGAGAGCATGGAGTTCCCACCAACAGATGCGGAAAATTTTGTGCGAGGAGACATTTTGGAACCAGAGCTAGAGTCATAGAGGGGGCTATAAAATCAAGAGTTTTGTCTGGGGCATAGTCCTTACAAGTACCTATTGGACACCTAGGTCGAGATGCAGACAGTTTGATATACAAGTTGGGAATATAAGAGAGACATTTGGGTTAAATGCAAATACTGTATCAGTGGCATGTAGGTAATTTTTTAAGCCAAGCATTTAATAGGGGTCAGAAGGGGAGTAGGCTTGGTACATGGAGTAGAGCCCAGGTCCAAGGACTGAGCCCCCTTTGTCCCCACATTCAGCAGGTGCAGACAGCAGTAAAGGATGAAAGGAATGGTCAGTGGGGCCCTGGGAAAAAATGAGCTCTGTGTGATATTTTGAAAGCAAATGAAGTTTCCATGAGGGACAAGTGACCAACTGTGCTACGTGCTATTGTTAGTTCATGTAAAATGAGAATAAAAAATAACCACAGGATTTCATAACCTTGGGGGAGAAACTCATCTAAGGAGGCTCAAGAGAGAATGGGAAGAGAGGGCTTGGAGATAGCAACTACATGTAATTCTACAAAGGAGACTTTCTGAAGAGAAGCAGGAAGTGGAATGATAGGCAAAGTGAGATCAGGAGAGGTTCATTTATTTATTTTTAGTATGCTTTTATATGGAATGGAACGATCTAGTAAGAAGAAAGCAGAGAAAGAGAAGCCTTTAAAAACCCATTGTACCTCATTGGTTTCCTAACTCACTTTCTACAACTTAATTTTAACCTTATAGAACAGAAGCGTTCCCAGGCCCTGATTGCTTGCACCTCTACAGGTGGTTGGATGATCCTAAGGTGGGTGTGTTGGAAATGCTTTAACATGGTGCTTTTGGGATTTAATGCATATTTGTGAGAGCATAGAAAGTTCAGCAGTTGGGAGAAGAACAGAATGGTGTAGATATTGATACTGGTCTGGGTGAACTTATTAACTTCTCATTCAAAGAAGATAGGCCACCAGAATGAAATGGTAGGTAGAAAAAATTAGCAAGGTGACCCTTGAACTATGTGGGGGTTAGGGACACCAATCTCTCCCCCCAACCCCCACCTCTGCACAGTTGAAAATCCATGAATAACTTTTGACTTACCCAAAACTTAAATACTAATACTGTTGACCAGAAGGCTTACCAATATTATAAACAGTTGATGACAAATATTTTGTATGTTATATGTATTATATATTATTATGTTTTTAAGATAAAGTAAGCTGGAGAAAGAAAACGCGATTCAGAAAAACCATAAGGAAGAGAAAATCTATTTACAGTTTGTACTACATTCATGTAAAAATGAATTTACATTTAGAAAAAAATCTGCATGTAAGTGGACCTGTGCAGTTCAAGCCCATGTGTTCAAGGGTCAACTGTAGTTACTGAGCAGAGAGAAACAAATAGATTGCTCACTATCGATATCAGTGGTAAGTAACGTGAATTGGCTTAAGGAAAAATTGTTATTTGATGACACTGGAAGAGTGACAAATAAGGATGATATTGAAGGCTATGTGGGAGTTAAATTCTGGAATTTCACAACAGGAACTCGAGGCTCATTTCCACACTTCACAGAATAATAACACATGAAAATACGATCTAAAAACAGGTAAATGCCAGACAAAGCAGAACTGGGAGCGAGCCTCAGGGGCAGGAGATGCCAGGTGCTGGGGACTGATTTTCACAGTGATGCTCATCATATAATGTGAATTTTAATATTTGATTTCAAAATTGGAAATAGAGAAGCAGAGATGTAAAGACATAGATGGATTCTATGTGTGGAGCCCTCTTGCCTTCCTGTTTTATGAACTATCGAGGTACGATATTAAGAAAGAGCCAGTATACCCACACCCTACATAGAGGGATGTTAAGTACTATTCATTAAGTTGCAGATAGTTAGTTATGCTTAAAAATTAAAGGTTATTCATCTAACACGCTATTAAGTCTACTATCATTAGAGAGGGCTTTCTGGAATGGAAGTGGCAAGTGTATTTGGTTTTTGTTTTTTACAAAACACAAAGGACAACTTACAAGTGTGTTTGATACACTGGTGTGTTCTGTTTATTTACATTTCATTTAAAATTCTTTTCTATCAATATTCATTAGTGAAATTGTGTGTGTGTGTGTTTCTTTTCTTTTTTTTTTTTAGTGAAACTGTTTGAGGTTTTCAGATCAATATTTCACTTGATTTAGGAAAATGATTCAGAAAGTTAAATATTTCCATATAGACAGCTTACGTGTGCCTTTAGAAGGGGATGGGGACCCCCATCACTGGGTAAATAAGCATCAACCCCCTTGTGGCCCCCCTCACCCTTGGGTTCCCCAAGTGAGGCTTAGAGGAAGAGCTCCCAAAGCTGTGGTGGCCACTGTGGATCTCACACTCCTCCACATACACAAAAACATCGTGGCATGTTGGAGGCAAGTCATTCTTGGGACTTAGCACAGACTCCTCTTCCTGGGAGTGGGGTCCCTTCAACTCCTCATGGATGGTGGCCCTCAACAAAAGGATGTGAAAGCCTCTTGCAGTGACTGCCCCCAACCATGCAATTTGGGATTTGCTATTTCAGCCGATGGGTTCCATTACCAAACTGCTTATTAATATGAGTAATTAACTTTCATGGAATTTCTTCTATTAAAATACAGAAATATTTGTACTTCTCCCCATCAAAAAAACCACATTAAAATTTATGTAATTTTTGTTCTTTTCTCTGAACTCCAAAATTTAGGTCAAGGTATGCTTGGGGTGGTTTGGGAAGTGAAGGAAAAAAATAGGTTTCACGGTAACTGTGACTTTCAGGGAAGTGAAATATTCTTTGTGACTGCATTTTTTTCTTTTTAAACTGACACAGCAATACCAACATGCACTCCTAATGTCTCGATTTTTGAGACATACCTACAGGGTTACTGCAGGAGAAATGAAATCTTAAATTTTATTTACTTACAAACTACCTTCTTTCTTACAGATTTCTTTTAATACAGTGTATTTAACACTAGAAATGTGTTACTGAGCTGGAAAATGTATGTGTGGGTTTTTAAATAATGCTAAGTGGACTTCCACTTTTCTCCTTATTTACATTTTCATGTTGAAGGTTAAACAGAGTAACAAATTATATGCAAAACATGTGCCCAGGATGGTTGCTTTTAGGTCATTCATAATTAGCATATATTTGAAAGCTTCAGAGAACATGTTCTCTATGATTCAGGACCTATCATTATTATTTTTTATAATCACAGGCTTAAAAAATGCCAAAAGAGAAAGGAATAACAATTATAAGCTTAGCTCTTCAGAAACAGTAAGAATTTGATTGTTAATCTAATAAAGCCCTTGAATTGTGGAGGTCAATCCTCCTATTGCTTTTCATATAAAATGGTGTCAAAACAACTGGGTACTAAGGCCTTCAAAATGCATTAGCCAGGCATTCTGCATCAGAGTGGAAACATTCATGTACTCGAGACCATTAAAGAAAGGGAAGCTGTCAGTGTCCATGTGTTTGAGTATGAACCTGCCTACAGTCACCGTGTATCCTCTAAACACCAATACGGGAAGTGTCAGGCTTCACATCCCCTTGATGATGGAAGGCATGGAAATTCACACTGGAAAATGCAAATAACGAATTTCTTACTACTTTCTAACATGACACAGGCTCATTTTTTTTCTTCTTTAAATTTAAAGTTTTCTGCACACAGAGGGTATAACCACGATGGGGGAGAAGCAGTTACAATGCTCGCTGGCTTGCTACAGTTAATCGTTGAAAAGATACAGCTTCCAGATAACCATGCCACACAAATCTAAGTAAAGGCAGGTGAGGCCAGTGTTTAAGTAAGTGACGTAAGCAAAAACGAAAGAAAAAAGGGAAGAAAAAATTGTTGCCTATTTGGGAGTCAATATAAAGGCTATTAAGTGCCCTATAAACTATAACTTCTATATTGTTCCTTGTAATAATGAAACTTTGAAAAGCTAATGCCCAGACTGAGAACTCTGAAGAGTTATGAGATCATTTGAGATTAGCACAAAATTAGCAAAAAATGGGTCACTTAGGTTGCTCAGTGGTTGAGCGTCGTGATTCTGGGGTCCGGGGATTCAGTCCTGCACCGGGCTCCCCACTGGGAGCCTGCTTCTCCCTCTGCTTCTCTCTGTGTCTCTCATGAATAAATAAATAAAATCTTTAAAAAAATTAGCAGAAAACATTTTTGTAAATGTTCAGTTAATTAATTAATCAAATTAACCTAACATTGAAGGACTGGATAAAGCTCCACTTCAGAGGTCTGGTCTGAGAGCCTCCTCTCCCACCCAGACCTCAGGTCACATCATATGATAATTGACCAAGGAATTTCTTTTTTTCTTTTCTTTTCTTTTTTAAGGGGTGGGGGACCAAAGGGAGGGAGGGAGAGACAGAGAGAGAGAGAGAGAGAAAGAGAGAATTCCAAGGTCCTCGTCCATCGTGGAGACCAATGTAGGGCTTGAACCCATCACCCTGAGATCATGACCTGAGCCAAAATCAAGAGTTGGATGCTTAACTGAGGGAGCCATCCAGACGCCCCTGGCCAGGGAGTTTCTGATGACCCTTCGTGGAGAGAAACATTGTCCTCTCCTTTGCACTGACTACAGTAATTTATCTCTTTCTTATGCCAGAGATGGTTGCCTTTGGTTATGTTATGACTTAAGATGTATTTAAAATTTTATTTTAACTCCAGTATAGTTAACACACAGTGTTATATTCATTTCCAGGGTATAATGTAGTGATTCAACAATTCCATATATTACTCGGTGCTCATCAAGGTAAGTGCACTCTTAATCCCCAACCCCCACCGCCCCCTGGTAACCAGTGGTGGCTTCTCTAGAATTAGGAGTCTGTTTCTTGGTTTGTCTCTTTCTTTTATTTGTTCATCTGTTTTGTTCTTCAAATTCCACACATGAATGAAATCACGTGGTATATTTGTCTTTCTCAGACTGATTTGTTTCACTTAGCATTATACTTTATAGATCCACCCAGGTCATTGCAAGTGGCAAAATTTTATTCTTTTCAATGCTGAATAATATTTCTATATATATATAAATATGTGGGGTACACACACACACACACACACACACACACACACCACACCTCCCTTACTCACTTATGATGGACACTTTGGCTACTTCCATAATTTGGCTATGATAAATAATTCTCCAATAAACATAGAGGTGCATGTATCCTTTGAATTTGTATTTTTGTGTTCTTTGGGTAAATACCCAGTAATGTGATTTCTGGATCATAGGGTATTTTCTATTTTTTGGAGGAACTTCCATACTGTTTTCCATAGTGGCTGCACCAGTTTGCATTCCCACCAACAGTACACGAGGGTTCCTTTTTCTCCACATCCTCACCAACACTTGTCGTTTCTTATGTTGTTGATGTTAGCAATTCTGACAGGTATTAGGTGATCTCATTGTGGTTTTGATTTGCATTTCCCTGATGATGACTGATATTGAGCATCTTTTCATGTATCTACTGACCATCTCTGTGTCTTCTTTGGAGAAATGTCTGTTCATGTCTTCTGCCCATTTTTAATTGGATTACTTAGTTTTGGGAGGTGTTAAGTTGTATAAGTTCTTTAAATATTTTGGATACTAATCCTTTATGAGCTGCACCATTTGCAAATATCTTCTTTCATTCAGTAGGTTGTCTTTTAGTTTTGTTAACTGTTTCCTTCACTGTGCAGAAGCTGCTTATTTTGATGTAGTCTCAATAATTTATTTTTGCTTTTGTTTCTCTTGCCTCAGAAAACATAGCTAGAAAGATGTTATTGTAGCCCATGCCAGAGAAATTATTGCTTATATGTTCTTCTAGGATTTTTGTAATTTCAGATCTCACATTAACATCCTTAAACCATTTTGAGTTTATTTTTGTGTGGTGTAAGTACATGGTCCAATTCATTCTTTTGCATGTAGCTATCCAGTTTTCTTAACACCATTTGTTGAAGAGACTTTTTCCTATTGCATATTCTCTCCTCCTTTGTCAAAGATTAATTGACCATATACTGGTCAATTTCTGGGTTTATTTCTGGGCTTTCTATTCTGTTCTATTGGCCTATGTGTCTTTTTTTTTTTCCTTCTTTTTTTTTTTTGTGCCAGTAGCATGCTGTTTTGATCATTACAGCTTTGTAATGTAACTTGAAGTTGGGAATGGTGATGTTTCCATCTTTGTTTTTCTTTTTCAAGATTGCTTTCACTATTTGGGGTCTTTTGTGATTCCATATAAATTTTAGGATTGTTGCCTCTGTGAAAAATGCTGCTGGTATTTTGAAAAGGATTGCATTAAATGCGTAGATTGCTCTGGGTAGTGTAGACATTTTAACAACATTTGTTCTTCCAAGTCATGAGCATAGAATGTCTTTCCATTTCTTTGTGTCATCTTCAATTTCTTTCACCAATGTTTTATAGGTTTCAGAGTACAGGTTTTTCACCTCTTTGGTTAAGTTTATTCTTAGGTATTTTATTATTTTTGGTGCAACTGTAAATGGAATTGTTTTTGTAATTTCTCTTTCTGTTGTTTCATTATTAGTGTATAAAAATGCAACAGATCTCTGTACATTGATTTTGTATCCTGCCGCCTTACTAAATTCATTTATTAGTTTTAATAGTTTTTTTGTGGGGTCTTTAGAATTTTCTCTGAGTGGCATCATGTAATCTACAAATAGTGAATGTTTTACTTCTTCCTTACTAATTTGGATGCCTTTTATTCCTTTCTCTTGTCTCATTTGTGTAGCTAGGACTTCGAGTATTATGCTGAATAAAAGTGCTAAGAGGGAATATCCCTGGCTTGTTCCTGATCTTAGGGGAAAAGCTGCCAGTTTTTCACCATCATGTAAGATGTTTGCTACGGGTTTATCATATATGGCCTTTATTATGTTGAGATATGTTCCCTCTAAATTTACTTTGTTGAGGGTTTTTATGATGAATGGATGTTGTACTTTGTCAACTGCTTTTTATGCATTTATTGAAATGGTCATATGGTTTTTATCCTTTCTTTTATTAATGTGATGTATCACATTGATTGATTGTACCACCCTTGCATCCCATGAATAAATCTCACTTGATTGTGGTGCATGATTTTTTAAAATGTATTATTGGACTCAGTTTGCTGACTTAAGATTTTTAAACATTTATTAGACTCAAAGTTATTTGTTAACATTATCTCCTTTGTCCCCACTATAACTTCTATGAGAGATAGATACATATCCTGAGCCCCTGTTAGGTGCCACATGGATTATTAAAATTTTTGATGTTGTTTGCTTTATTTTCTAAATCTTCATTGCCTTTAATCTACAAAATCAACTTGCAGTATGAAGAACCTGAAGCTTGGCAATTGTCTGTTACAGGCACACATATTAAGTTGTAGTACCACATTGATGTCTAGTGAGTCTTGCTTTCCAAGTTTGTGGGGGAGAGAAGTCTGACATTTTAGCACAAGTGTCAGTGACTTTGGCAGAGAAGAGCCACTACCATTCCCATGAGTAAGCAAAGACCACCTTGCCATTTGCTTGGGGCATCTTTGTAGTCAAAGCTCCCTTCTTCACATAAGTACTGGCATGATGGTATTTCTTCCTCTCTTACCCATTTCCTGATTTCTCTTCTCTCCATCTCTCAGTTTACCTTGTGACTGAGAAGGACCTAGAGAGTGGGAAGAGGGTGATGAAATCCAGGTGTTGCCTCTTCTCTCCCATTTTTTTCCTTCAGCTACTCTCTCCATGATAAGATTTGGTAATTCCTATAACTTTTCTATTGGCACCTGGGACCCTGTGCAGCACTCAGCACGATGTGATTTGTACTATTCATCTTTATACTGCTGGATGTTTCACTTCACCACTAGACAGTGGCTCCCTGAGGTCCAGGCTACTGTCTGTTTTGCTGTGATACTTTACCTACTACAACAGTGCCAGGACCATGGTCTTATTTAATATAATAAAGATGAATCATCTGAAAATGAAAATTGCAAACAGGGCTGTGCCTATTTTCTCAATATTTTCTATTTTACTTTATTCATTTTTTCCCCTGGTTTTTTCTAGTTAGTATTTCCAGAAATGTATGACATGATGAAGATGATTGCAGGCATCCCTGACTCTTCCTAGTTCCCTGGGGGTCCTTCCAGTGACACACAGTGAAACATAATACTGGGTGTTAGTCTGAGATAGGTTTTTAACAAGTTTCATTGCTTTATTTTGTTCCTTGGGAATGGAAGCTGGGGATTATCAATGGCTTTTTGACAATATGAAGTGGCCATATGAGTTTTTTCTTCAACATATTAATATTGGCACTAAATACTATAAAAACCAAATCAGTAACTTATTCTTCGAATGAACTGTAGCTGGTAGGTATGTTATTCTTCTAATATGCTTTTAAAGTATGCCTTGTTTCAATGCTTGCTTGTTCAGTGTGTCCATTTTGTCTATAGTTTTCTTTCTCTCATTTAAGACCACTTGCCAACCTCAATTTTGGTATCAGCTAACTTGGATTCACACCAAAATAATTATATATCACTACTTTTTCTCTGTGCTATAGAGGAGTTTCTAAAATGGAGGGAATTTCTCTTTTATTAAAAGTTTGAGAAAAAGTTACTCATTAAGCTGTCTGAGATAGTTTTATTTAGAAAGGCAATGTTTCACCTTCTCTCAGGGTATTGGTCTGTTTTACACATCTGAACTCCATTTTAGCAACTACCTTTTCTAGGAAGACCTAGGAAACCATTTGCCTTGTTGAGCTTTTGAAAGTCATTGCACAGACTTGCATGGTGCATTCTGTTAGAATGCCTTATAGCTTTTCGTTTGCCTCGTTCTATATTTATTTTTCACTGTTATGTCTAATTTATAACTCCCCCTACCCAATCCCTTTAAAGGCACACCAGTTCCCTATACCTCCAACCCTCCCCTGCAGGCTGGACCAAGAGGATATAATAGTCCTGGAGCAGAGAAGAGGGAGGTATGCTCTATAAGATTGTCACCGGAATCTTCTCAGAGCAGACATCTGAAGAGAGGAGAGAAAGGATGGGTAGTTCAGGCAAGGGACACATTGTGCCAAGCTCTGGAAGTGGGAAGCAAGACACTTGGGAGCCACTGGGAGCAAAGGTGCTTACATGAGGCTGAGAGGGTAGCCAGGGAAAATGTCTTAGGGGCAACTTAGTTCATGAGAAGGAGCTTGCATGTCTTTCTTTCATTCTAGGTGTAGTTGGGAGCCATTGATAGGAAGATTTTGGCTAGTTGCTCTAAAGGAGATTATTCTGAACTAAGGACAGGCTGTTGCAGTCACTAGGTGAGGTATCCTGATAAGCTGGGCTAGGATTCTTATACTGGGGATGGGGAGAAAGGCCTTGATTGTGGAAATATTTTGAAGATAAATCTACAGCCTTATGTTATGTGTGAGAATTAAGAAATACCCGCGACATTTACTAAGATTCTGAAAGACGCAGCTCTTTCAAAATGGCAGTAAATCTTAGAGATTCATCAGAACTCCTATAACAAAGTAGGCTCCAGAACTGGGTTTTCTAGTGGTTTGGAAATGGCAATGCCCCAAGTCCACTTTTTAAGGATTCCTTTCAGACTGTCTTGAAATCACCTTCTATTAATATCTTCCACTTGCTACTTCTTCTGTGATCCCATGGCCCTTGCACTGTCCTTTGCTGATGTCACCTTGTTGATGCACTTGATTCTGTTAAGTGCACTGAGTGTATATCTGTACAGATCATTTAAAATAGGTGAAGTGTGCACCAGAGAAAAGTTTTCCAGAGAAAAGAAAGAATCCAGGTGATTTAGCATGAGAATATCCCCCAAAGATCCACTGCCAATTTTCATTTAAATTTTGATCTAATTATATAAGTTTCAAGATAGAGGTTGCACTAAGATTTTAAGTACACTAGACAAGGAAACGTTTGAGAACAAATTTTGGAGAAAACAACAGAGTGTTCTTAAGTTAGTGTTTTTCCAGGTAAGGACTTTAAAAACACAAAATATAGCACTTCCTTACAGAGTTGTTTCAAAAAAAGGGATAACGTAATACCTACAAAGGAGGAAATGCATCATTTCTGAAAATGATTTTGTCTTTTGAGTTCAAGAAACCTAAATTTATTAAGAAACTCATGATGGTTGTCTCATTTTGCCTATTCCTCTCTTGATCTGTGAGAATAGCCTCATAGGACTAAACTAGTCCAGGGGCAGAGATGTGGTGCCAGAAGGATAGGAGTTGGGAAGAAAAATGAGGGATGGAGCTTTTCCTTTCTACTTGGAGCTGCCAATTTAGGTAATCATAAAGATGGTAACTATTTACTTTTTCATTTTTTTATTGTTATTTTACTTGTAGAGTATCACAAAACTAACTTTTATTGTAAAGGATGATAAACAGAGAGCTGAGTCTACTGATCTCTTACCTCTACAAATTATACTGAGAGGGGATCCCTGGGTGGCACAGCAGTTTAGCGCCTGCCTTTGGCCCAGGGCGCGATCCTGGAGACCTGGGATCAAATCCCATGTCGGGCTCCCGGTGCATGGAGCCTGCTTCTCCCTCTGCCTATGTCTCTGCCTCTCTCTCTCTCTCTCTCTCTCTCTCTGTGACTATCATAAATAAATTTTAAAAAAATTTAAAAAAAATTATACTGAGATACCAGTAAATGTCCTGTGTTTTAGGAAAAGAAAAGGCCCTCAGGGGATTCTCAGTAAAAAGAGTTGATAATATGAAGGAAAGGTATGTTAAGGAGTGTCTACAGTAGAGAATAAAAGTAGGTCCTTCATCCTGGAGAAAAAGCCAGTGTGTGGTTTCAAGGACAGTGAGTCTAGTTTGCAAGCAGCTGAGAGAGGCCACTGTGCACAGTGTGGTCCATGACTCAGAATACCCAGACATGAAGCACTTTCAAAAGATGGTGGAGAGCCATGGGGTTCTCTATCTTATCCCATTTCATCTTCACAATATATTATAGTCTGAAAGTCTGTGTCCTTCCCAAATTCATATCTTGAAATCTAACCCCCAGTGTGATGGCATTAGGAAGTGGGATCTTTGAGAGGTGATGAGGTTGTAAGAGACCCCAGAGAATCCCCTCCCCTCTCCCATCATGTGGGGGCATGATGAGAAAACAACATCTGTGAACCAGAAGGCAGGATCTCAGGGGACACTGAATCTACTAAAGCCTGGATCTTGGACATCCAGCCTCCAGACAATGAGGAATATACATCTGTTGTTTATAGGCCACCCCGCCTGTGGTGTTTTTTTATAGCTGCCCAAATGAACTCTTTAAGAGAGTTATAGTTATTCTATAATCATTAAATAATTTTGGACTTTTTAAGTAAGCCAGAGAGTCATTTGTTAGAGATCTATCCCAAAGCTTCACATTGTTTCTTACAGCAGAAGCATGGTGACACCACCATCAAGCTGGCCACCTGCCTCCACTGCCAGGCTCAGAACTCCTGCTTCCCACTCCTCATTTCCAATAAATGATTCTCCTTAAGACAATAAACTTCCAGGAAGCTTCTTATGTACAATAACCTCAAAAGCAGGCCATTAAAAACAGGGTGGAGCTCTGAGACAGATCCTAACTGATGAATTCTACAGCCTAATCAGAGTTCCAGAAGGTGCAGTCATCTTGGGGTGTGGGATGGGGTGTGTGTGTGGGATGTGGGATGTCAAAATGCTGGTCACATTGTCTGGTTCAGAGAATAACCTTATTGGCCTGTAAGCGTTCTGCTAAACTAATAGTTACCAAGTGCCAGGCCTGACAGTGGGAGCCCATTTGTGCATTCATCCACCTGAATAACAAGAACATTGTGTGTTACTGGAATTATCTGCATTTTACAGATAGGAAAGCTGAGGCTCAGAGAAGTTATGGGTATCTGGGGTTTCAGCTGGAAAGTTGAGAAGTTCAAAGTCTTTTCGTTCAGTACATCTGCTGGTTTCATCAGAACTGTGTGTCACCCACCAGCAATTTCAGGAATTTGTCCCATTGGATGAGAAACCCATAAAAATCCTTACCGATCTCTTTCCTACTATGTTCCCAGCCACACTTAGCACTCAGCCCCATCCGACAGATTGACCTGGAGCCAGTGTTAGGTCTCGAAACTATACAAGTTTGTATTATCTCCTTCTACCCATCTTTTCCGAAGCCCTGAGATGTACTGCTGTTCCATAAATTAACACTGAGGAAACCAACATTATATTCGGCAGGCTTTGGGTATAGATGTGCTGATGCAATCAAATCTCTCAAAGTCCAATTGCTTCCCTGTAAATGAAAGTGTGTTATGCTTCCAGGAAGCATCATTTCAGCCATCTAGTGCAAGGTGAAAGCATAGTAATGTCCAGTTAGGTTAAGAAAAGGGAATATTCTCTTTAATTTTCCAGGTGAGTGACCTGTAATCCTGCTTTGTGCTAAAGTTTCTGGAGTATATTTTCTTGTTCACCAGAGGTTAGGAGTCACTTGTTCCCCTCTGGTTACTAAAGCCTTGGGAAATTTTCTGCCAAAATAAATTGTTGACACTGCATGCTAACCTGGAGTAGTATTTTTATTATTTTTTTATTTTTTATTTATGATAGTCACAGAGAGAGAGAGAGAGGCAGAGACACAGGCAGAGGGAGAAGCGGGCTCCATGCACCGGGAGATCCCGGGTCTCCAGGATCGCGCCCTGGGCCAAAGGCAGGCGCCAAACCGCCGCGCCACCCAGGGATCCCCTGGAGTAGTAAAATCAAGATCAATTACGTAATCTCAAAGTGAATGTTCTACTTCTACAAGATGAAGTTTTGGTAGTCCTGTTTCCCCATCAAGGGTGGAGAGAGAGAGAGAGAACAAAAAATGACTCATCATCCAATTTACAAATAAAAGGGCACCAAGCCAGAGGTCCTTACCTTTCCAGTGGTAAGGACCATTGCCTGGATAACTTCACTGTGCCAATGAGACGGAGCTTATTCAGATGATTTTATTGTGATCTTTATAATGAACACCATCATTCCTATGACTATGTCAGTAATTAAACAAGGAGGCCATTAAGCTGGAGTGGCTCTAATCCCTTGGTAGCCTGTGTAAGAAAACCAAAACCTGAGCTAGACTCAATGCACTTGGATACAAGGAAGTAAAACTTTGGAACAATCAGTCACCAGCAGCCAACGAGGCTGTCCCAAATAGGGCAACTGCTTAAGTTATAGCCAAGAAAATAATTGCTTTGCTTTGCTTCAGCATCTTTTGTGTCAAAACCTTGCCCCTAGCTTCTGTCTATGGGGCACTCCTAATTGCCTTTGTTTTGGCAATGTTCAATTTAAATCGATGCATGCTCAAACTCCTGAAAAAAAAAATTTAATATTCCTCAGTTTACCTTTCACACTATTAACCTACCACTTTCCAGAATGGTGATTCTACACTTTTTGAATGGTGGCCCACTGAAGAGGGGCAGAGGACTCCACATTACAAAATCCAGTTTTTCCTCAATTGGCTAGAAGTAGACATCAGTGAAACACAAGGAAATGTCACGTCCAATGACATTTTGGGAGAAAGAATGTTAAAATGATTTTAATGAAATAAGGAGAAGGAATAATTTCACCATTACACATGCATGTCTAAGGAGCAGTTAATGAATATTGATATAACACATGATGAAAATATGCAAGATTATACCATACATTATGGATTAACCAAGTCACAACAATTAACCTGAAAATGATAAGTGTACATTGTTTAAAATTTTACAAAGGGAGGGAACTGCCATATTAAATCCCACCTCAAGACTTACTGATACAAATGCAACCATAGCGTGCTATACCCCACCTACAAGGAATCCTTTATGCTCTTTGACCGGAAAACACTGAATTCTTCCCTAGTTAGAGAGGTGGTCAGATTTTCTAGTAGAACAGTTCCCTGAAACCCCCTATAAATTCCAGCAATGTGCTCATTTTAGTTCAGAAATAAGACATCTTAATAAACCTTAATAACTCAATGATTCAGTTCCAAATGAGTAGGCTTCATCCCGTGGAGAAGGAACATCACGGGAATTAGGTTATTTGCTGACAATCATACAAGAAGGGTAAATCTGGGGCATATTTAGGGCTTATGCGACCATATTTTTTATGACTCTTAAAATATCATCCAAGGAAGAAAGAAATTGTGCAGATCACCATGAGATTTTAACTGCACTTTGGGGGAGAATGCGTAGTCAAGGATCAGATAAACCATATCAAAAATGAAACTTATGCATTATGTAATGTCCTTAAATTGAGCACATCTACTAAATTATTTCACGAAGTCACAATTGGGAAATTAGTTATTAATAAAAATGCTATAGGCAGCTGATTGCTTTAAAAATTCAGATTCTTCTCAGACCGAGGGAAGTGGGTGGAGGCTTCTCCCCTGCTCGGCACTGCAAGCCAGAAGCCTGGCGACTGCCTTGCTCTGGCCCTAGGTGTTGTCTGTTTGTCAGAGTGATCTGGAGAAGTTTGACAGGAAGTGCCATGCAACAGTCAAAACACAAGATGAAACCAATATTGTGTCACTTTTAGGGTGGGCCATGAAAGGCATAGGATGAGAGGTGTAGGGGAGAGAAAGCATTGGAAGGCATTTGCTTACGGAACAGCAGCCGATTCATACCTTCCAGTCCCCAGGTCTGTCGGGACAGCCTAGCACCCAAGCAATAGGAGAAGGAAAAGAAAAGGGAACTTGGATTGCTCATCAGAGAAGTCTCAATGATCACAAGCAACACCGTTCTTTGTTCTCTTCTTTACCCAACTTTCTGAGAGAGAATATTACAATAGATCATTTTCTTTGGGGAAAATTGATGTGATGGAAGACAGAATGTACAAATTTCTAGCACAGTTGTGCTCATGAGAAAATCCATCTAAGTAAGAGCAGAAGACAGTTCCCAGACACCACTGAGACGAGGTGTCACTTGTCAGAGCAGGAGCCATCATGAGCAGAGTAGGGGCAGGGGTGTGGAGGGAGGGCAAGAAAACATATGCATTTTTTAAGCTAAGAAACCAGAAGAAGGAGGGGGAGAGAATTTTAACAGCTGCTGTTAAATTTTACTCATAAGTGTGAAACATGGGGGAGGGTGAGAGATGTCTGAAGAATAATTTTGGAAATTTTGGATGTGTGAATGACTATGTCACCCCCTGATTCACCACTTTAGGAAGATCCACAGTAAACAGATTATTTTTCAAGGATGTTGGTTTTAGCATATGGCTTTTTTGAATGTGATCTCGGGCCGAGGAGATCTGGCTTTGCCAGGTTACACGTGTGGTTACTGAAGAGGAGTCCGTAAAGGAATATTTCCATGCATGGGCATGGCCATGGACTAACTCATCACCACCTCCTCCGCAGGTCAATGAAACATTTCAGGCGTCCCTCTTTTGTCAATGGCAGCACTAATTTCCCAGCAAAAGAACAGCATCCATAGTTTCTTTGTGTTCTCTTGTTACTACTATTACCAGCAGAGGAGGAGAGAGTTAATGACGGTTTAGCACTGAGTACATATGATGATTGATTCTGAGTTCAGCTAAACCCCACATTAACAGTTTTTTAGCAATGATGTCTGCTTTCCTGGAATATTGCAATTGTGTCATATCCATCCCTCAACATATAGCAAATTTAGCAAATTCAATTTCCATGAAAACATGTATGAATTATGACAGAGCGAATTAAGCGCTAAGAAACATGCCAGCCCCCTTACCCTCAACCCAGAAGTGTTCCAGCTGTGCAATGTCCATAGATTTGTGCACGACACCTCGGGATGGGCGGCATGGATGCCTCCAGGCAGTTTTAGGGGCTGTGTCCCTGCATCCCTCCCTGGACGTTCACCGTGCAGCTCAGCTAACTTCCCAATGACAAAGGGGAGATGATGATCCTTGTTTCGTTTGGCCACCTTCATTACATTTAGGTTTAGTTTTAGATCCTGTGTCCTATTATTTACTCTCTTTTTTGTTTGCTTGTTTTGTTTTCCTTTATTCATCAAAGTTTTATTTTTACCCTTCTTTCAGGGGCTCCCAAACAATTCATTGTGACGCTCTGTTCTTTGACACGTTCCTGTATTTTCTAACCCACTCACAGTTAACGTGTTGTGGATTTGTGGGGTCAAGCCTTTGTACATTTTTATCATGACCATATAGATACAAGTCTAGAAAAAGTAAAAAAAAATTATCTCTTCAAGTACTATTGTAAGTTTCAGAAGTTCTTGAATTTGGCAGACAGTGTCATACAAAGAGCAGTGGCCAGGAATCCAAAACACCCAAGTTCTATTTCTGCCCTTGCCTGTTAATAGGTGTGTCAGGCTCTATGAGCCACGGCTTTCTTGTCTGCAAGTCGAGGACACTCATGTTGACCTCAGTCCTTTAGAGACTTGCTGCCAGGTTTCTGGTGGCAATGCAAGGCCACCAATCAGTCAACGGTTGCTCCCTAATCCAGATTACTGGGTGCTGCCTGGGAAACCTGCCCAGATGTAGGAGCAGGTGAGGTAACACAGATCCTAGAAAGGGGAGAAGAACTCAGCTTCCATGTGGTGAGTTTGTCACAAACACACTTCCCAGACATGAAACCACAGCAGAAGTGTTTTCTGCACAAAACCAGAAACATACAGAACTGAGGAAAAGAAGGAAGGCTAAAAGAGGTAGATGAATAAATACATGGTAGTCTTTCCCACATGAGGGTAAATAGAATTTCTTTAATTAGAGAAATTCATGATTGTAAGAAAAGTGATGGAAATTTTTACTAAAAATATAGATGCAAGAAGATCTATTGGATCTTCATATCATAATCAAGGAGCCAGAGACAATTTTTTTTTGCATTTTATTTTTTTAAATATTTATTTATTTATTTATTTATTTATTTATTTATTTATTTATTAGAGAGAGAGAGAGAGAGAGAGAGAGAGAGAGAGAGGCAGAGACACAGGCAGAGGGAGAACCAGGCTCCATACCGGGAGCCCGACATGGGACTTGATCCCAGGACTCCAGGATCACACCCTGGTCCAAAGGCAGGCGCTAAACTGCTGAGCCACCCAGGGATTCCCCCTTTTTTGCATTTTAGAGGCTAGTTTGGTTCCTAAAGCATATCCTAACTGCTCCAAAGCATATCCTACTTATCTTCAACCTGCATGCTCACTTACCAAAGTATTCATTCTTATAGAATAATGATGCAAAAATAATTTTTATGAAAGAACGGCTATGAAATTGTCAGGAATAGCTATTTCTTTGAGGTGTTAGTACATTAATTTTATAAAGATGTGTTTGGAGAGACAGAGAGAGAGGCTGACAAACAGGGAGAAGGAAAGGGAGACACACACACACACACACACACAGACAGAGACTTAATATTTCTCATTAAACCAGAAATCAGAACAAAGGCCGACAAACTGACAATGCAACATGGTGCTAACATTGGTAGGCGCTCCAGTAATTCATGTTGGTTGGTTTCTGCTCTTAAATTAGCATAACTGGCAGCTGACATGTCATATATTTCAAAGTCACTGCAGGCAGAGGTTCTTAACTTCTGTGAAGGCATGGCTTTTAGCAAATCTCTTGCACATGATCAATGATTGTTTTAAAATTACAAGCTGGAGATAATCACCCTGTATGATCCATTAGAGTTTGGGCCTTTTTTCCTAAATGCTTTTAGAAACAGGAAGGGCATCGTATTAATTCTCCTTGGGATTTCATTAATTTCATGTCACTCATTCCATTAGTTATGTGCTATTTCACATTGCTGTCAATGACACAATGCTAATTTCTTGACACGCACTTTTTTATGGTCCTCACGGATTGTGCTCATTATGGAAAATGGGCTGAATTTTTTATTGGTTTATTCTGAATGAATGATTATATTGAAATAATTCACGTGTAATTGTTGCCAAGAAGATACTTTTGCAAAAGCCTGCGTATTTCTAAAGAAATAGTTTGTTGGGAATAAAACTACAGTATTTGATAGACAATGAATGCAAATAATGTAGTCACAGTTGCCATATTCCCTGGAAATCACATCCCCCACTGTTGTCTCAGAAAATAAAGATTTTTTTTTTTACAATCAATCTAATTCCTACTTTTTAAATTTCTACTTTGTAAAACTGCTGATATCAACAACATGTAAAAAGGGTAGAATGTAGGCTCCATATAATTTAAGGTGAAAAACTTGCCTGTAGACTATATGGGTGGAATATGGCAACTATATGTTTAGAAGGATATATAATCACTACGGTGCATTCTGACCTTCAGTATTAACTATCCTGGAACACATTTTGGCAGTTGAACACTATGTTAAACATGGAGTAACCATACCACTCCACAATTCCATTCCTAGGTGCATAGCTGAGAATCGAAAACATATGTCAACACAATAACTTGTATGTGCACATTCACTGGAGCATTGTTCATGACAGCCAAAAAGTAAAGACAACGCTAAGATCCATCGATGGATGAATGGTGAAACGGAATATGCTGAATCCATATAAGGGAATATTATGAAGCCACAAAAAAGGATGAGGTATAGGTACAACCTTTATCATGGATGAGCCTTGAAAACACTATGTTAAGGAAGGCAGTCATGAATAGTTACATACTGTGCGATCCCACCTACATGTAATATCCAGAATTGATACGTTTGTAGAGATAGAAAGTCAATCACTTATCGCCAGGCACTGAGGGAAAAGGTGCGTGGGCAGTGATTAACTACCAAGGGACATGTAGTTTCTTTTTCAGGTGACGAAAGTATTCTGAAATTAGGCAGTGATTGTGCAACTTTGTGTGTATATTAAAATTCACTGAATAGTATGCTAAAAAGGTGAAATTTTCAGTTTATGAATTTTACAGAAAAAAATGAATAAGTAAAAAACTGAAAAATCGATTGATATAAAATAATTAGTGTTGGAATTCCACCAGTATCTTGGCCTTGTACATTTTCTTCTACTTCATGTTAAAACAAGAGGTAGATTGGGATGGATATGAATGGGCTTTTTCAGTTCCTTACTTCTCTGCGACTTGGTGCTTCTGGGTTTGGGTTTGGCAGACACAGATAATGCAGAAACAGGGAGAAGTAAAAATAAAGCAGAACCAGATATTTTGCACAATGAAGTAGCAGAGATTTTGTGTTTTAACGTTTAAAAATTATCACAAGATCCTATTTCTATTTTCCTTTTCTAGACTTTACAACTTTCTGATAATTAATAAGAAATGATACATATAATACTGTCTCTGTTTGAAAGAAAATGGCCAAATAGACTTATGTAAAATCTTCTTCACGTGGAAGGTAAATAAATACATTTTCTAAGTAAGATTCATTATAGTGTAATTGTGAACTTAAAAGCTCTTGGGGTCTGAATTTGGTTTATGCTTGGCAAAAAACAACTTGCTTCTTCAAAGAAAGACATCTATAAGAGGTTTTGAGGTTTTCTAAACATCAAATAGCTCTCATTTGTATGATTTAATTGTAAACAAATAAGAATAAGATTTTAATTTACTTTGACCACCCATGAAAATTTAAGAATTTAAAAGCTGGGTGGGAGAGGGAGAAATAGAGTAGAAAACTATATGTGGAAATTTATTTAGAATTTTTTTGAAACCCATGAAGGGATAATAAAGGAAGACATTTTCTTTAAATGATTTTTTTTCCTTTAAAAAATAAACCTCGCTATGATCAATACAGTTACAATTTCTTTAAAAGGTAAGGACCAATTGAAAATTATTTTATAATTTGGGAACAGCACATTGAATACTTGAGTTTGGCAACACTTTGATTTGGAACAGACATAATGAGACACGCGTCCATGTAATGGTCAAAGTTTTCATACAAGAGGTATAGACATGATACATCATTTTCCTTGTCCTAAATTTTCCCAATGATTCAGGTTGGAAAATACAAGTTTTTTTCTGGACACATTTGGAAGTTCTAGATAAAATGAGAACTTCATAAACAGTACAGTAAACTTTAGTTTTTAATATTAGGCTATACTAAAAGAACATATCTGTTGGGTAAATCAAATGTATTATTCAATTATATCTTACCCAATTTGACTTTTTTAAATCAGTTTGAAGGAAGAAGGAAAAAACTTGTCAGTCCATTTAATGTATCAGCACATTATCTAGATTCTACAGTCATTGAATCAGGGCTCCTTATGCCTTCTGAACTACCACATCTGGCATAATCAGTATTTTGAGTTAGTGCAGTAGCTAACCAATGCATAAAAGGAACATTAGCATTAGATCGTAATTTTATTTGTTATAGGTCAAATCTGCTAAGTGAGAAAATGCATGTGGAAAACCACTGCAAATGGCAAGGGTTGCAGACCCATAAAGCAGGCAGCAAGAATCTATAGTTGCTAAAAAAAAAAAAAAAAAAAAAAAAAAGAAAAAAAAAGAATCTGAGTTGCTTGCCATCCGGATAATTTGTGGATGTAGGCAGGATGCCAGCACCTACTACAGTTCAAAATGAATAGTAATTAAATATATTTCTGTTGAATATTAGTAAATGCAAAGAAAAATAAGAAAGCCTTGAAATGCCATCTCTCTGTAGCCTGCAGATCTTTCTGTAGCCTGTTATATTTATCCATGGATCTGCAATACACTGAGGGATACAGAGGTGTCCTGTCTCCACCAGTGGTTGAACACAGAGTAGGTGTGAGACTGCGTTTTGCTCTTCCCCAATATTCCCCAAATGGCTCCCTACACGGCGTAAATGTGTGGGGCAACAGAATGATACATATAAAGAGATGAAAGTATTCAGGCAGTTTCTGTTGACTTTAGGGGACAGTGTAATATTGTCTTAGGATTGGTTTTGCTTAGTTTTTAATTCCCACAAGCTTCATAGGGAAAGAACCTGCAGTAGAGGCAGGATTTGAGCACATGAGCAAAGTGCACCCTTTGCATCCGCCACCACCAGTGACCAGGCTCTTGAAGATGCTGAGAAGATTCTGGGGGTCTAGGATAATACACAACTAACTTAATTGTTAGATCAAATAAAATATGTCTTTTGATATTACATGGATGTATATTTTTATAAGGGAGTGTTGTGACTTTTAAATTGCATTGCCATTAATGACTGTATAAGAAAATATTTTACAGAGTGGCCATAAATCCCAAATTATGAGTTCCCAAGAAGAGAAAATTGTGTGTGTGTGTGTGTGTGTGTGTATGAAATTTCCTTAATAATAAGTCAAACAGGTGAAAAGAATTTTAAGCCAGATGGAAATAAAGGGTGATTTGGGAATTAACATATTACCTTAATATGTCACGGTTAATTAACCAAAAAAATTTTGTTTATTTTAGTTAATTGGTTTGTGCTTATTCTTTTCAAATTTTATCATGTAGCTAACAGTGTCATTAATCATGTAATTGTAAGTGGGCATCCATTGAGGATCTTTGAGAATGAAGAATAAAGAGAAAACACCCCCCCCACACACACACACACATCCAAACCCAATGACAATGATGACTCCTAGAAAGAAAGCTGTTGCACATGACACACTGAAATTCATGATACAGGACAATTTAGAGCTGAATTAAACCAGCTTCGCTGGCCTGCCAGAGTGAAGGGGTCACCTTCTTTGACAAGCCTCGCTATCATTAAGTCAGGCGATGTACTCAGCATGTTGCAAGCTTAGCCCTCAGAATGCTGGTGACAGGGGACATGGTGAGAGAATGTATTCCTCGAGTATATGGAATTCAAATTTCAATCCTTAAATATAGCCAGGTAGCAGCTCCAACACTCCATCGTTAGAGGTTAAGGCAATTAAAATTCCTTTTGGTCTCTTTCATATTTTGTTTTGTATCATCTTCTTTCCCTCCTACACTATCATCTGTTAGGAGGATGCTGTATTACATAAATCTGGTAACTGCTTCCATCAATTAAAAAAAAACGATACCTCGAACCTAAATTATACCTTTATCCTTCCTAGGGCTGTCACTGCAGACATCAATTCGATAAGGGGGAAAAACAATAGATTTGAACTTTGTGCTAAATGTAAAATTTGAGGATTATATGATGTGTTCTTTGCAATTGTTTCATTCATGGGGTGAGGGACTTGAAAATATCAAATCTTCATCTTATGTGATTATGCCAAATTACATTACCCTAAAGATAGTAATAGGAGTGGCTGGTCCCAAAGGTATCTTTTTGGTGGAACATTCCAATTCTAATTGTGGACAAATTGAATTTACCGGGGACTTGGCACCTGAAATTTCAGACAGAAGAAGAGACAAGTAACCAACAAACAAATATATATGTTTCTTTTGACAAACTAGATTCTGAAGAGGAGTGTGTGTGCATGGGTGTGCAGACATGCGTGTTAAACAGGAGATAAACGTCCTCCGAGCAAAAGAGAGAGGCGTGTTTGGAGCACCGCACCATCTATTGGAAGAGAAAGAGGGGAGCTGCAAATGAAAGCCGTGTAAGTAATTTTAAATAACCTCTTAGCCACATGAAAGAAAGGGAAAAGGACACACAGGTGAAATTAATGACAACCAGTTCACCAAGAATATGCATACAGCATCCCAGCAAGCAGAAGCTAAGATGAAATGATTTGAATGTCTCACTTTTGAATAAAATGAATGTTTTATTTTGAATGTTTCGCACTAAGTCTTCCCCGAGGTCTCAATTGGGACTGAGCACCTGCGGAAGCTCCCGCCATGTGAGGCTAGTGCCATCTTCTCCTGAACAACTCTAAGTCTGCTTGTGCCATTGATACTGTACGATCCTACCAACGAGCCATGCCACCCTCATACCTTCATTACTCTAGCTGTTAAAAACAGGATTATATTTCCAATTTGGAACCATTTACGGTTGATTATGACCAATAAAACTTGGCATGATCTCCACACCTACATTAGGATGATACTAGTTCTCACAGGCCTGTAATCACTGATGACTTGCTGCTAAATGTCCTTAATATTGTGATTGAAATGTGTTTGATAAGGCCCTGTGATGGGATTAGCAATGAAGCCAATTAATTTTCAGAAAATTGACAGATGTTGTTAACCTGCAGCTCATTTCCCATTCTCCTCTGCGAACACAACACTGATCTGGCTTAAGAATCTACCCAACATGGGGAGTGACTGTATCATTTTTGTAGAGGTTAGTCCTGAAGTTCGACTCTCCAGCAAACAGAACCTGAGGTGGAGAGCTGTCTCTGCGGGTACTTACTGGGAAGCACTCTCGTGATGAACTCTCCTGGGATTGAAGGAAGTGGGAGTGAGCTACACAGGTACAGCAGAGCTCTTGGCAAAGTTCATGGAGAGCTCCGAAGCCATGGGGGGCCTTTTGCTAGTGTCCCCAATCCAGGTGATATCAGCCGGGCATTGAATGTGAGCTGCACCTGCAGTGGGACATACAGGTGGGCAACACTCTTGTGCCACAGAAGGAGCTCTTGCAAAGGTTCTCAGCCAGCAACGCTGCCAGATGCTGGAGAACAGAACCTCTGGTTTCTTGTCGGCCCATTTGGGGCCAGTATAATAGAATGCCACAGACTGGACAGCTTATAAACAACAGACATTTATTTCTCACAGTTCTGGAGGCTAGAAGTCTGGTAGCAAGGTGCCAGCAGATTCCAGGGCTGGAGAGGAGCTGGTTGCTGGCTCACAGAGGGCAACTTCTTGCTGTGTCCCACATGGCAGGAGCAGTGAGGGAGCTCTCTAAGGTCTCCTCCTAAGGACCCTAATCCTATTATGCCCTCTTGAAGGCCCCACCTCCTAACACCATCACCTTGGGGGGTAGGTTTCAAAATATGAATTTTGAGGCGGGGACACAAACATTCTGCACATCACATTCTGGGGGTATCTGGACAAGGACCACAGTGCATCTGAGATGATGCATAGTATAATCCAGTCCTTCCCGACCTGTCTCCGATCCCTTCTGAAAAATAAGAGATTACATAGAGCATTGAGGTCAACAGATAAGGCTGCAGCAGTAGGAGGTCTTAGCTCTCTGGTCCTGAAGATGAGGGGTGTCAACACGTTGGCACACCCACAGCCTACTCATGACATGTGATGGTAACTTGATACAACGGTGGGAAATTCCCATTAAAAGAGATCTCATTCTTCTTGTAGAGAAATGGGCAGGATGTCCAGTTCTGACCTATGTGATGGAGAGTCCCCTGGGGAAATGCCTGACCTATAGAAAGTTGCCAGTGGCAATGAAAACGTGCACAGTCCTCCCATATAGCAATTTGTTGAGAGAGAGAGAGACAGAACACAGAAGGTAAACAAACTAGGGTAGGTACTATTGATAATGGACTCTGAAGATTTAAAAATATTTAATTATACTCTGTTTTCAGAACTGCAAGGTCAGCCAGGGAATTAAAATGGTAACTGTCAATGCGCTGGTGTGGCAGTGATTTTTATCTCTTTTTCTTCCCTGCATTTATTCAAGTTGAACAATACGCTTTCAGCAATATACCTGTGAGATTAAGGAGTATTTTAACTCCATTTTAAGATTAGAAGAAGGAATGAGAGGGAACTCCTTTGACCCAGCCTGCAGACGAGGAGAGTGGGTTAGAGCAGGCTGTGAAATGGCCAGAACTGCCTTGAAAATCAGCAGTGCAGCACGGGACTTGGACCAGCAGCTTTAGTGTTTGGTGAAAAAGCTCTGGGCTGTAAGCATCTACAGTAATTGAAAACACAACTCTACCCCCGAGGATCGGTACCAGGTCTTGGGAATCCCAAGCATGTCATACTTGTTTCCCCAGCTCCATGGCCACGTTATTCACCTTACGCTATGTCTCAGGAATGGACAATTTGGAGAAATAAGGCAAAATGCTGAAAATTTGTATTTGTTTTATCTTGTTTTAAGATAAACATATGCTTTGTTTAGTTGCAGGGATGCTGGCCTGGTGTTTAACTACCACTTGGTTCAGCAGGGATGGATTTTTCTTCCTCAGGCTTATTTCTTAAACAGTTATTCACTTGAGTAACTGTGTTTCTGAAGCAATTTTGATCATGTCATTGGACACAGCTAAAGTAAGACAGGCTGACTGGGGCCTTTTTGTTTCTTACTATGGGTAATTGCTATTTCTACAAATGTCAAAAAGTGCCATGTTTTCACAGAGCTGTGAACAACACTGTCAATTCAAGGGCAGCAAAATGTGAAAACTATTTCAGTGCTTTATGGATACTGATTTAGGAATAAACAATAGGATTTCATAGTTAATACTCAGTATTCTCTCTTATAAATCTAGTGCTTCTAAGCCACAGATACCCATTAATACGGAGGATCTAGAAAAATGGCCAAGATAGTGTCTTGATAATTGCTTACAGAAAATAATCATGACTTTCTTTAGTTCTTTTTTTTTTTTTAAGATTTTATTTATTTATTCATGGGAGACACACAGAGAGAGGCAGAGACCCAGGCAGAGGGAGAAGCAGGCTTCCTGTGGGGATCCCAATGCAGGACTCGATCCCAGGACCCCAGGATCATGCCCTGAGCCAAAGGTAGATGCTTAACCACTGAGCCGCCCAGGTTCCCCTTTCTTAAGTCCTTCATTAGTTATTACACACTGGGCCTGCCCCATCATATGCAATCAAGAGAATATCCTAAATTCAACTCACATTTCTAGTCAGCTTCTGTGTTAAAGTAGTTTCTTTCTTTCTTTCTTTCTTTCTTTCTTTCTTTCTTTCTTTCTTTCTTTCTTTCTTTCTTTCTTTCTTTCTTTCTTTCTTTCTTTCTTTCTTTCTTTCTTTCTTTCTTTCTTCTTTCTTTCATGCTAAGGTAATAAAGTGGAAGGTGTTGAGTGGCAGGTATGTCCACAAGGAGATTATAATCCAGGCCAAAAATTTAGAATCAGTGGCTGCTGGTGAAGTCATGAAATAGTCCTGGAATATTTACTTCTGTGGCCTAGTGCTCAAACAATTCACACTTAAATCAGCAAAGATTCGGTGCCAACACTGAGCAAAACACGGCTATGGGCTAGTAAGGGATGAAATTTAATTTCCTTCCTCCATTCGGGGGGAAATCAGAAAAAAACTCCTTTGGATCTAGAAGAGAGGAGTGAACAGGAGATTTTTTTGCATGCAGATGAGAAGGGAGTATGGGATTTTCCCTTGATACTTTCACTCCTAGAAGGACAGGTGCTTGTCTTGGGCTTTGCCAGGAGCCATGCTGGCCCCATTGGCCCTGCTCACCCCTGTTGCTTCCTGGCAGGATCTGCCACCTGCGCAGTCCTTGTGAACCAGTGATTACACACAAAAGGCAGCTGAAGATGAGCTTTGCATAGCTCAGTGGCAAGCCTGCTGATGGCCTCATACCACAGGATGGAATGCAATGTGGCTTGAAAAGGAAGATTCATGATTATCATAAGCAGATCTTCCCATTTTAAGGTGGCTTCTGCAAGGACCTTACTCTTTCAAGGGCAGGAAGACCAAGATCTACACTCCCTGATCCTGTAGGTTCCTTCTATGAGGGTCAGAATTTGGGAGCTAGAACAGGGTCAGGGAGCTAGAACAGCACTGGAGAGCTAGATCTATTTACCCCCAAGTATTAGTCTCTGGTGTATGTTCTTCATGCCTCTTCTGGTTTTTGTTTGCTTTTTTTTTTTTTCTGATAATTAAAGTGCAGATAAAATGATACAGAAGCTACATCATTATCTTCAGCATTCTTAAAACCCATGCCAGGGATCCCTGGGTGGCGCAGCGGTTCGGCGCCTGCCTTTGGCCCAGGGCACGATCCTGGAGACCCAGGATCGAATCCCGCATCGGGCTCCCGGTGCATGGAACCTGCTTCTCCCTCTGCCTATGTCTCTGCCTCTCTCTCTCTCTCTCTCTGTGTGACTATCATAAATAAATAAAAATTAAAAAAAAAATTAAAAAAAAAAAAAGCCATGCCAGGTTCTGCAGCCTGAGCTGGTCCAGGTGGTAGACCTCTTTGCAGTAAAAATGAAGCAGTAAAAGGAAGTGAGCTCTCTCAGTTGAGAATCCATGAACCCTGCTGCCTTTCCGGCTATGGTGGAGAAGGGCAAAGGGTAAACAGAAGTCATACTATCTTCTATAACTTGAAAATCTTCATTGTCCTACCATGTTATTTCAATCATAAGATAGAGTGCAAATATCATGCTTTTTCTGTAAAATCCAACTGGATAGATTTTTTTTTTTTTTTGTGAAATCTTGATCAAGGCCAGGGCCCTTTTCCCTTACTGGTTTGTTTTCTTTTTCTTATTAAATTTTAAAATGAGATCATTAGTTATTTGCCTAAAAATTACATTGCATTTTTTTGGCAAACGTTTTTCTTATGACTTTACCATACTTTTAAGTTAAATGTTTGTATAATTGTATTTAAGGTATATAGACTTATGTCCAGCTTAGAAAGAGCTTCCCTACTCTATTATTTTTAAAAGATTTTATTTATTTATTCATGAGAGACACAGAGAGAGAAGCAGAGACAGAGGCAGAGGGAGAAACAGGCTCCATTCAGAGATCCCAATGTGGGACTCGATCCTGGGACTCCAGGATCATGCCCTGGGCTGAAGGCAGGTGCTAAACCTCTGAGCCACTCTGGCATCCCCCTACTCCATGCTTATAGAGAAAAGCTTTCCTCTATAACTTTGTAAGTTTATTTTTAAAAGTTTAATATTTATATCTCTGGGAATTTATTTTCATATAAGAAATGAATTATAAATCTAATGTCGGGATCCCTGGGTGGCGCAGTGGTTTGGCGCCTGCCTTTGACCCAGGGTGCGATCCTGGAGACCCGGGATCAAATCCCACGTCGGGCTCCCAGTGCATGGAGCCTGCTTCTCCCTCTGCCTGTGTCTCTGCCTCTCTCTCTCTCTCTCTCTGTGACTATCATAAATTAAAAAAAAAAAAATTAGGGATCCCTGGGTGGCGCAGCGGTTTGGCGCCTGCCTTTGGCCCAGGGCGCGATCCTGGAGACCCAGGATCGAATCCCACGTCGGGCTCCCGGTGCATGGAGCCTGCTTCTCCGGTGCATGGAGCCTGCTTCTCCCTCTGCCTATGTCTCTGCCTCTCTCTCTCTCTCTCTGTGACTATCATAAAAAAAAAAAAAAAAAAATCTAATGTCATTTTTTAAAAAAAATTGGTAAAACAGTTTCCCTAACACATTTAATGAATACAGGATTAAATATAGAATGAATATACACTCAAATAAATCCAATTACTTGCACAAAGCAAAACAAAACTATAATGCAAATTAAAGCCACCATGAGGAAGGGGGATAAAATATATAATTGTGGGGATTTTATGCATTTTAACTCAGTGAGTATTACCATTATTATTATATCTTATTAATTGTTATCATAAAGTTAATTTTAAGCAAGGAGCTGATAAATAGGAAGAGGGTAGAGAGGTCAATACAAAGGAGGCAAGAACTCAGCCTTAAGCGCCTAAGAGCAATTAACGATTAAAACCTGCAAGCAAAATAATTCATTATATCTATTAGAATAAAAATATACAGGCTCTTGACAGCTTTGTGGTAGAAAAGATGAAAAAGATATATTTTAAAAGGCTGAAAATATGAAATTCAAATGGTTTTATAAATTTAAAACAAGCAGCAGATAAGAAGATACATTTGATATTTCTGTATTAGAAAAGAAGTTTATTATTCAAAGGATATAAAGAATACCTATTCTATTGATTTCCTTCTGCTTCTCTAGCAACGTACCAAAAATTCAGTGGATTAAAAGAATACAATCTCTTATCTTATAGTTCAGAAGGTCAGAGGTTCAAAAGTGGTCTCACTGGGCTAAAGTTAAGTTGTTAGCAGGCCTGTGTTCCTTTCTGCCAAATCTGAGGTGTATTCCTGTTATTGTCTTTCAAACTTCTAAAGCCCATCTAAGTTTCTTGCTTCAGGGCAGTTTCTCCATCTTCAAGGCCAGCAATAGTTGTTATGGTCTTTCTAAGGATCCCATTTCTCTGGATCTGACTCTTTTGACTCTTCCTCATGTAAGTACCCTTATGATTATATTGGGCCCAGCTGGATAATCCAGGATAATTTCTGCATTTTAAGGTTAGCTGGGTAATTCCTCCTGAAAAAACTTTTGCAAATATACCCAAATGGATCCATACAAAAATATTTACTGTAACATCCTTCAAATGAGAATGGAAAGATTAAAAATGTTATAATATTCACACAATAAAATACCCACATTAGCTAGAAAGATCAAGATTAGTCAATATGTTTAAATCTTAAAAGCAATGTTGAGGGTGCAAAGGACTGCAGACAGGGTAGCAAGAAAAACAACAGAATGAGAAGACAGAAGAATTTATCCCAAATAAAGGAACAAGATAAGACCATGGCCAGAGATTTAAGTGAAACCTATATGAGTAACATGCCTGATAGAGAATTTAAAGCAACAATCAAGGCTACTCACTGGGCTTGAGAAAAGAATAGAGACATTAGTGAAACCCTTACCACTATGATAACATAGTTAAAAAATAGTCAGAGGTGAAGAGTACAATAAATGAGATTAGAAACATGCTTGATACAATGAACAGCAGGCTGGGTAAAGCAGAGGAACAAATTAATGATCTAGAAGACAAAGTAATAGAAAGTAATGAAGCTAAAGAAAAGAGAGAAAGCAGAATCACGCAACATGAGAATAGACTTGGGGAACTTGGGGACTCCATTAAACAGAATAACATCCATATTATAGGAGTCCCGGAAGAAGAAGAGAGAGAAAAGGAGGCATAAAGTTTATTTGTAGAAAGAATAGCTGAAAACTTCCCTAATCTAAGGAAGGAAACAGACATGCAGATCCAGGAGACACAAAGAACTCCCATTAAAATCAATTAAAATCTTAAAAAAAAAAAAAAGGCTATAATAAGAGACAAAGAAAGGCATATAATAATAAAGAGGTCAATCCAATAAGAAGTTATAACAATTGTAAATATTTATGCACCCAACACGAGAGCACCCAAATACATAAAATAATTAATAATAAACATAAAGGATCAAATCAATCGTAATACAATAATAGTAAGTGACTTTAACAGCCCAATTACATCAATGGACAGATCATCTAAACAGAAAATCGACAAAGAAACAATGGCATTGAATGACACACTGGGCCAGATGGACTTAACAGATACATTCAAACATTCCATCCTATAACAGCAGAATTTACATTCTTTTCAAGTGCACGTGGAACATGCTCCAGAATAGATCACATATGAGGCCACAAAGAGGCTTCATGAATTCAAGAAGACTGTGGTCATACCATGTATCTTTTCTGACCACAATGCTGTGAAACTAGAAATCAATCACAAGGAAAATCTGGAAAGACTGAAAATATATGGGAGTTAAAAAACATGCTACTAAACAGTGAATGGGTCAACCCCACATAAAAATTTTAAAAAATATACATAGAAACAAATGAAAATGAAAATACAATGGTCAAAACTTTTAGGATGAAGCAAAAGGAGTTCTAATAAGAAAGTATATAGCTATGTGTCCTACTTCAAGAAGCAAGAACAACTTCAAATAGACAACCTAACCTTACACCTAAAGAAACTAGAAAAAGGAACAAAAAATGAAGCTTAGAGCCAGCAGAACAAAGGTAATAATAAAGATTAGAGTATAAATAAATGGCATAGAAAGTAAAAAAAAACAAAAAAAAAAACTATGAAACAGATCAATGAAATCAGGAGCTTATTCCTTGAAAAAATTAATAAAATTGATAAACATCCCAGGTTTATCAAAAAGAAAAGAGAAAGGACCCAAATAAATAAAATTGTGAATGAGAGAAGGGAAATAACAACCAAACCACAGAAATACAAATGTTTATAAGAAAATATTATCAAAAACTATGTGCCAATAAACTGGACAACCTAGAAGAAATGAACACATTTCTAAAAACATATAAACAACCAAAATTGAAACACGAAGAAATAGAAAATTTGAACATACCTATAAGAAGCAAAGAAATTGAATCAGTAATCAAAAATCTCCCAACAAGCAGAAGTCCAGGACAAGATGGTTTCACAAGTGAATTCTACTAAACATTTCAAGAAGATTTAATACTCATTCTTCTCAAACTATTCCAAAAAAATACAAGAGAAAGGAAAATTTCCAGATTCATTCTATGAGGTCAGCATTACCCTCATACCAAAAACCAGATAAAGAAACCACTAAAAAAGAGAACTACAGGCCAATATTCTGATGAACATAGATAGATACAAAAATCTTCAACAAATTACCAGCAAACAAAAATCCAACAATATATTAAAAGAATCATTTGGTATGATCATTTGTTCCTGGGTTGCAAGGGTATTTCAATATTCACAAATCAATCAATGTGATACATCACTTTAATAAAAGAAAGGATAGAAACCATATGATCATTTCAATAAATGTGGAAAAAGCATTTGACAAACTACAACATCAATTCACGATAAAAACCCTCAAGAAAATAGGTTTAGAAGGATCATATCTCAACATAATAAGGCCATATATGACAAACCCAGAGTGAACATCATACTCTATGGTGAAAAACTGATAGCCTTTTCTCTAAGGTCAGGAACAACAGGAATGTCCACTCTCACCACTTTTATTCAAGATAATACTGGGAGTCCTAACCACAGCAATCAGACATCAGAAAAAATAAAAGGCACCCAAATTGGCAAGGAAGAAGTACAACGTTCACTGTTTGCAAATGACATGATACTATCTATAGAAAACCTGGAAGACCACCAAAACACTGCTGGGACTGAGAGATGAATTCAGTAAAGGCACAGGATACAAAATCAATGAACAGAGATCTGTTGCATTTTTATACAATAATAATGAAGCAACACAGAGAAATTATGAAAATAATCCTGTGTACAATTGCACCAAAAATAATAAGATGCCTAGGAATAAACTAGCCAATGAGGTGAAAGAACTGTACTCTAAAAACTATAAAAGATTGATGAAAGGAATTGAAGATGACACATAGAAATGGAAAGACATTCCATGCTCATGGATTGGAAGAACAAATATTGTTAAAATGTCTATAGTACCCAAGGCAATCTACACATTTAATGCCATCCCTACCAAAATACCAACAGCATTTCTCACAGAGCTAACACAGACAATCCTAAAATTTGTATGGGACCACAAATGACCCCAATTAGCTAAAGCAATCTTGAAAAAGAAAAGTGAAACTGGAGGCCTCACAATTCCTGACTTCAAGTTACATTATAAAACTGTAGTGATCAAGACAGTGTGGTACTGGCATAGAAACAGACACACAGACCAATGGAGCAAAATAAAAAACCCAGAAATGGACTCACTACTCTATGGACAACTAATCTTTGACAAAGCAGGAAAGAATATCTAATGGAAAAAAGACAATCTCTTCAACAAATGGTGTTGGGGAAAGTCAACAACTACATGCAGAAGGATGAACCTGGGGCACTTTCTTACACTATACACAAAAAACAAACTCAAAATGGTTATAAAGACCTAAATGTGAGACTTGCAACCATAAAAATCCTGGAAAAGAACACAGGCTTTAACTTCTTTGACACTGGCCCTAGCAACTTCTTTCAAGATATGTCTCCTGAGGCAAAGGAAACAAAAGCAAAAATAAACTATTTTGACTACATCAAAATAAAAAGCTTCTGCACAATGAAGGAAACAGTCAACAAAACTAAAAGGCAACCTACAAATGGGAGAAGATATTTGCAAAGAACACATCTGAAAAAGGTTTAGGATCTAATATATATATAAAGAACTTATACAATTCAACAACCAAAAAACAAATAATCCTATTTAAAAATAGGCAGAAGACATGAACAGATATTTCTCCAAAGAAGATGTACGGATGGCCAACAGACACATGAAAAGATGCTCACCGTCACTCATCATCAGGAAAATGCAAATCAAAACCACAGTGGGATACCACCTCACACCTGTGGGATTGGCTAAAATCAATAACACAAGGGACGCCTGGGTGGCTCAGCGGTTGGGTGTGTCTGCCTTGGGCTCAGGGCATTATCCTGGAGTCCCAGGATCGAGTCCCTCATCGGGCTCCCTGCATGGAGCCTGCTTCTCCCTCTCCCTCTGCCTGTGTCTCTGCTCCTCTCTTTCTGTGTGTCTCATGAATAAATAAATAAAATACTTAAAAAAATAAAATAAAATTAACAACACAAGAAACAACAGGTGTTGGCGAGGATCTGGAGAAAGAAGGAAACTTCTTGTATTGCTGGTGGGAATGCAAGCTGGTGCAGCCACTCTGGAGAATAGTATGGAGGTTCCTCAAAAAGTGAAAAGTAGAACCATCCTATAACCCAGTCATGGCACTACTGGGTATTTACCCAAAGAATACAAAAACACTAATTCCAAGGAATATGTGCACCCTGATGTTTACAGCAGCTTTATCTACAATAGCCAAGATATGGAAACAACGCAAGTGTCCATTGACTGAGGAATGGATAAGAAAGAGGTTTTATCTATATTCCATATATATATATATGGAATATGTATGTGTGTATATCCATATTCCACATATATTCCATGTATACACACACACACACACACACACATATATATATATATATAATGGAATATTACTCCATCACAAAAAAGAATGAAATCTTTGCATTCATAGCCACATGAATGGAGCTGGAATGTATTGTGCTAAGTGAAATAAGTGAGAGAAAGACAAATGTCATATGATTTCACTCATATATGGAATAAGAAACAAAACAAACAAGGCAAAGGGGAAAGAAATAGAGAGGCAAACCAAGAAATAGACTCTTAACTCTAGAGAACACACGGATGGCTATGAGAGGGGAGGTGGGAGGGTTAGGTAGGGGATGGGCCTTAAGTAGTGACCTTGTGATGAGCACTGGGTGTTGTACAGAAGTGTTGAATCACTATACTATACACCTGAAACTAATATTACCTGCCCTGTATGTTAAATAACTGGAATCTAAATGAAAACTTAAAGAAAAAATATTGAGGAACAAAAGAAGCCTTGTAGATTAATATAATCCTTTAAAAAATTTGCTTATATGTAAGTTGTATACATATAAATATGTAAATGTGTATACATTGATGTGTAAATGTGTATATGTTATATAGATTTAAATAGTAAAGTGTGTATGTTAGTATCTATATGTGCATATGCTATATACATACGAATATGTAAATGTACATATGTTGAGATATAAATGTGTATATGCTACATACAAGTAAATATGTAAATGTGTATATGTCAATATGCAAGTTCATATACTTGTGTATGTTATATACATATAAATATATAAACAAGTTTGTGTTAATATGTGTCCTGCCAGGAATCACATATGTTAATATGTGTATATGTCCTACCAGGGGTCACATAGTCTCATATGTGGATGCATCCCAGCAGGGCGCACATAGGCTCATATGTGGATGCGTCCTACCAGGGGTTACATAGGCTCATATGTGGATGTGTCCCTACCAGGGGTCACATAGGCTCATATGTGGATGTGTCCCTACCAGGGGTCACATAGGCTCATATGAGGATGTGTCCTACCAGGGGTCACATAGTCTCATATGTGGATGCATCCCAGCAGGGCGCACATGGGCTCATATGTGGATGCGTCCTACCAGGGGTTACATAGGCTCATATGTGGATGTGTCCCTACCAGGGGTCACATAGGCTCATATGTGGATGTGTCCCTACCAGGGGTCACATAGGCTCATATGAGGATGTGTCCTACCAGGGGTCACATAGGCTCATATGTGGATATGTCCTACCAGGAGTAAATTAAAAGGCTCCACATTAAGACCAGGATAGAGACAAACAATGGGACTAGGGAGGAAAGATAAAGAAAAAAAAAAAAAGATTAAAGAAAGAAAAGACCATCATGTTGGTTCTTATGAAACTATAGCCTAGGATTCAAGTAATGGTTCCAGCTCCAGAAGATATGAGTCTGAACCCCACATGCACTGCTTCCAGGTTGCGGCCTTAGGAGTACTGGTCAGTGCTCCCACAGCTCCTGGAGAAAAGAAGGAGAATGACGTCCACTGCGAGGGTCAGTACAGGGATGGGGTGCCATGATGTGCACAAACGGCTTGATGAGCACTCCTCCCAGGTCTGCCTGTTAGCTGAGGGCGGTGACCTCTGCCATCCCAGGAGGGCAGTGAGTAACTGAATAAGGCAGATGCGGAGCTTTTCACCTCTAGCATAAACACGCATGTAAGAGCGACTTGGAATATGACAATAACAATTTAGGTTTTTTTTTTAAGACTTTATTTATTTATTCATGAGAGACACACAGAGAGAGGCAAAGCACAAGCAGAGGGAGAAGCAGGCTCCCTGTGGGGAGCCCGATGTGGGATTCGATCCCAGGACTACGGGATCACGCCCTGAGCCAAAGGCAGATGCTCAACTGCTGAGCCACCCATGTGTCCCACAACTTAGGTTTTTTGTAGCAAGAAGCATGCTGTTTCTTGTCTGGGCCTGACATGGGTAGACAGGCAAGGCAGTCAGTATCACCATCAGTGGTGATGTTATTGTTCAATCACACACTTTGTTACTTCTTTCTTATAACAGCTTCATTGAGATATGACTCACGTGGCAGAAAATCCACCAACTTGAAGGCTATAATTCAGTGATTTTACTATATTCACAAAGTTGTGAACCATCACTTTTGTTATGAGCTGACTTGTGTGCCCCCCAAATTCCTATGTTGAAATCGTCACCCTCGGTACCTCAGATTGTGAGACAGGGCCTTTAAGACATGATTACAATAAAATGAGATGGTTGGCTGGCCTTGATTCAATGTGACCAGCTGTCCTTACAGGAGGAGGAGATCAGGACCCAGATGGGGACAGAGGAATGACAGGCGAAGACGCGTGGAGAGGATGACCATCTACACACCGAGGAGAAGGACCTCAGAAGAAACCAACATGCTGACACCTTGACCTCAGAGTTCCGGCCTCCAAACTCTGGAGAAAAAATATATTTCAGTCGTTTAAGCCCGTCAGTCTGTGGTACTATGTTTTGGCAGCCTCAGCAAATGAATACAATTACTATCTAATTCCAGAACATTCCATCACCTCAAAAAGACACTACACGCTGTTAGCATTCACTATCCATTCCCCACTTCGCCCAGCCCCAGGCAAGCACTAATCTACTTTCTGTCCCTATGGATTATATCTATTTTGGGTATTTCAGATCAGCAGACTCACACAGAATGTAGTCTGTTGTGCCTGGCTTCTGTCACTTAGCACGGTATTTTTAAGGATCATCCATGCTGTCGCTTGTCAAGTAATTCTTTTTATTGTCAAATAGTATTTCGTTGTATGAATAGGCACTACATTTTGTTTCTTCCTTCCCCAGTTGATAGATATTTGAGCTGTTTGTACCTTTTTTGCTAGAGCAGGTAATACTGTTTTAAATATTCATGTATGCCTTTTTGCGTAAACATACATTTTCAGTTTTCTTGGGCCTGTGTCTAGGGGTAGAATTGCCAGGTCATATGGCGACTCTGTGCTTAATTTTTTGAAGAACTATAAAACTGCTTTCCAAGATGGCAGCACCGTCTTACATTCCACCAGCAATGTAGGAGGGGTTCCGCTTCTTGACTCCCCTGCTAACATGTGTTACTATCTTTCTAATTACAGGCACATGATGTGTCATTGCAGTCCACTTTATTGTGCTTTGTAGATCTTTCTTTCTTTCTTTCTTTCTTTCTTTCTTTCTTTCTTTCTTTCTTTTTTCTTTCCTTTTTTTTTTTTACAAATTGACGTTTTGTGGTAACTCTGTTGAGCAAGTCTATCAGTGCTTTTTCCAACTGCTTTTGCTCACTTTGTATCTCTGTATCACATTTTGGAAATTCTCATCGTAATTCAAGCTTTTTCATTATTGTTGTATTTGTTATGGTGACCTGTGTCCAGTGATTATGACTCACTGAACACTCAGATGATGCTAAACATTTTTTTAGCAATAAAATGTTTTATTTTTAAAAATGATTTTATTTATTCATGAGAGACACAGAGGGAAAGAGAGGCAGAGACACAGGCAGAGGGAGAAGCAAGCTCCATGTTTTGGAGCCTGATGTGGGACTTGATCCCAGGACTCCAGGATCACTCCCTGTGCCGAAGGCAGGCACTAAACCACTGAGCTACCCAGAGGTCCCCTAAAGTCTTTTAAAAGTAAGGTATATGCATTGTTTATTTTGGCATAATGTCATTGGCACACTTAATAGATTACATTATAGTGTAAACATAATTTTTCTATGCACTGGGAAACCAAAAATTTCATTTGACTCAGTTTACTGTGACATTTGTTTTATTTGTGGTGGTCTGGAACCAAACTGACATACCTATGAGGTATGCCTGCATAGCCATCTACTGGGTGAAAGTTGTATCTCATTGTGTTTTTGATTTGCATTTTCCCAACAGATAGTATTTTGTTCAGATGTTTATTGGACATTTGCACCTTTACATTGAAAAATGTATATTTGAGTCCTTTGTTCATTTTTTGAAAATTGAGTTGTCTTTTTTATTATAGAGTTCTGAGAATTACACAGTCTGCATACAAGTCTCTTATGGGATTTGTTAGCATTTTATTCCATTCCATGAGTTGCCTCTTCACTTTCTTGGTAGTGTTTTTTGACACATGTACATTGTATTTTTTATGATGTCTAATTAATTTTTCTTTGGTTGCTTATGCTTATGCTCAGGTGTCTTACCTAAGAAACCAATGAGTAATCAAAAGTCACAAAAATTTATCTCTTTTTAAATTTTCTTTGAAAAATTTTAATAGTTTTAGGGGATCCCTGGGTGGCTCAGAGGTTTAGCACTTGCCTTTGGCTCACGGCATGATCCTGGAGTCCTGGGATCGAGTCCCACATCAGGCTCCTTGCATGGAGCCTTGCTTCTCCCTCTGCCTGTGTCTCTGCCTCTCTCTCTGAGTGTCTCTCATGAATAAATAAATAAAATCTTAAAAAAAAGTTTTAATAGTTTTAGCTTTTATATTTATGTCTTTGGTTTACTTTGAGTTAATTTTTTAATATGGTCTGAGGCAGAGGCTCTACTTCATTATTTTACATGTAGATGCACATTTGTTTCACCACATGTTGACAAGACAATTGCTTTCTCAGTGACTTATCTTGGTACGCTTGTTGGAATGACTGAATCATAAATGTAAGGATTTATTTATAGGCTCTTGCATCTATTCCACTGGTGTATTTGGCTACATTTATGCCAGGATCATATAGTCTTGATTCCCATAGTTTGTTTGAAGTCAAAAAGTGAGCCCTCTAACCTTGTTCTTCTCCAACATTGTTTTGGCTATTCTTGGTTCCTTGTATTTTCTTCACTTCATTTTAACTAAGCATTTTATTTGGATTATTGTAATTAATTTCCAGAGAAAAATATGCAGCTGGAGTGATATATCTCAGGTAGCTCAGATTGAAACAATCTGCATTTATGCCTATTATCTCTGTATAATTATTAGGTATGTCTTTCTTTTACTTCTCAGAATCTTAATTATGAATGCCAAAGTGTTGGTGATCCTAATTTTAGATCACATGAGTTGCAAAGCTCTTTCAATATCCAACTAGGGAATTGAGTCTGTCAGAGAACTAGGTATAATCTGTAATCCATTCCAATTCCAGGGAGCTACTTGAAATTATCCTTCACTTCAACTTTTAAAGATAAACTTATCAATCACTTTTAATGTCAAGTTATCTCTCATAGGATACCTTCTAAGTGAGTTTAAAAAAGAAATCAATCCCTTTCACTAACTTTCGTCTTTAGGACAAAGGGACAAAGCATGGAGAAAACAGGCTTTTTAATCCCTTATTTTATTTCCTCAATATTATTACATTTGAAATACTTTAGAATATTATTTTTTGTTTAAATATTTTTTTTTTACCTTTGGAAAATGAATTTACATAAAATATTTAAATTAGCCAATAAGCTTTTGTCAATCATGTCTAATGATAGTCAATGACAAATAATACTTGATGAAATGTTAGCATTGAATTAGTCTAGTGTAATATAGCAGGACTGATAGTAAAGATAAATTTGACAAAGGATTTAATGTATAATCAAACATTTAAAGTGAGTAAGGAATGAAAAACACCCAAGATAAAGAATAAGAGTACTGGTTTGGAGTTCCAAAGCAAGCAGGAGATCAGGAATTGATACCTGTAGGATTTACATCTGAGTTGTTTGTTTTTACTTTTACCTTTGAAGAATACATTTTATATAGGCCTGGAATAAAATATGAAAACACTCTGTCTTCCGACCCAATAGCTAACTGAAAGTTGAAAATAAAAAATGTGAAATAAAAATCAAGAAAAATATTTGAAATTGGTACTGTTTTAATTGTAGATGAGTTTTTAGTTTCCTACATGTATTTAGACCGTTTACTTAGAAAAAGTGAGGTTCTTCAATATAAACAAACATAGTTGAATAAGTAGACGTTCAAGTGCTTTCCTAGACCTCCTAAAGTGTCCTGTAGTATAGTGAAATAAAGTCAGGAAAATAATATCAAACTTGTTTTGCTGTGGGAGCAGATAATTAATGCAATGAGCAGCATCAATGCTGACTCAACCTGACGCATATTCAGGAAGGTTCTGGATCACTACATTACCTCAAGACTCTTACTTATTGCAAAAATTTTCCTTTGCATAAGGTGACAAATGTTTTAATATGAAAAGAAGGAAGACGAAGAGAAAAGAAAGAAAAAGAAAGGAAAAGGATGCATTGCTATTTTATGCTGTCTCTTTCTGGTATCTACTTTAGAGGGAGTCTTCTGGTTCTGTTTCAGACAATTCACCAATGAATTCTCAACAAGATCAAGAATGAAAGGAACAATTGTGCTCACTGTTAGAGAAGCTAAAAGAAGCCGCAAGATCACATCATGGGCTGTAGGAGACTCTTAACTTTGCTTTTGAAGAATGTGTCAGTGGATATATGAATTGAATATGTATTAAGTTCCATCATTTTTCAAGTTGAAGGTCACTTCAAAGCAGATGATTTCTCATTCTACCTCTCTCTCTCCCTTTCCTTCTCTCTCACACACTGGTGCACATACACATACACAGGCACACTCACACAGCACAACCCACCCACGTAGGAACATACACCCTCACACAGGCACACCATCACACACACAATTACACACGAGAACACACAGTTACACACTTCCTCTATATGATGACACATGTGGATGGGTAAAAAGACTTAGTTTCCAGAATGTCTATCATATGCTGACTGTTTTAAAAGAAATAGAGTGTGGGCTATTTATTTTCATGTCACTGATGATTTTAGGAAGAAATGGTAAAGACTGACAAGAATTAATAGAATGCTTTGCAACTAACTTTGTCTGGATTACTAAGGAGTTCTCATGAGATTGTTCCAACAGTGGAGGAAAAACTAGTGAATTGGGGGTGGATGTAATGTTTTGCTCATAAAGAATTAACAATGTACTATATTCCTCTACATGTTTTGAGATGAGTGGCATTCCACTTGAATAAAATCTATGTCACCTTAAAATATGTCATTAATGAATTATTAGTATATGACTATATATTTAAAATAAATGCTTTTTGGTTAAAATAGAAACAACTCAACTAAAACGAATCTTCTCTTCAAGCCACAAAATTTGCATCTATCATAGATAAGTGTGTGTATTATGACACAGTAATTTTAGACATGTAGCCCTTAACTCTGTGCAGATGGGTTTGTGGTAAAGTTATACTCCTCTCAGCTATATGTTATGATGGAAAATACACACAAAGAATTTTGGGAACTAATGAGGACTATTTCTTTTTGTTCCAAAACTTGAGTCTAGTACTTAATTGTTACGTAGAATCTTATTCACAGCAACTGCAAACAATGACAACTTTCTTTTCCACTTTTGCAATTGCCTTATGAATCAAAGAGCAGTAGTAGGCTGCAAAAGTAATAATAAAAATGCACCATAGGGATCCCTGGGTGGCACAGTGGTTTAGCGCCTGCCTTTGGCCTGGGGCATGATCCTGGAGACCCAGGATCGAATCCCACATCGGGCTCCCTGCATGGAGCCTGCTTCTCCCTCTGCCTGTGTCTCTGCCTCTCTCTCTCTCTCTCTCTCTGTGACTATCATGAATAAATAAATAAAATCTTTAAAATAAAATAAATAAAATAAAATAAAATAAAAATGCACCATAAATTTCTTTAAGCAATTGTCATATTTTATGTCTTATTACTAAATGGAACTTTAAAAAAAATGGAACCATGATTTTTTTGTTGAATAAAAGATCTCTTATTCAAGTGTATTGTAATGTGATCCAAGGAACACACGGTTCCAAGCAGGGACTTGCATCATTCATGGCAGTGAAGACAGAAACTCAAATCTACATGCTGGTTCTCTGCCTTCCCTTCTCCCCACCTCCCTCATCCCACCATACTTGAACAAACAACGATATCACCAACTATCCAAGTGTCTGCTTCCCTTGGACTCCTTGTCTGAACCACTGTGTACAAGAAATGGATCAGGGATCCCTGGGTGGCGCAGCGGTTTAGCGCCTGCCTTTGGCCCAGGGCGCGATCCTGGAGACCCGGGATCGAATCCCACGTCGGGCTCCCGGTGCATGGAGCCTGCTTCTCCCTCTGCCTGTGTCTCTGCCTCTCTCTCTCTGTGACTATCATAAATAAATAAAAATTAAAAAAAAAAAGAAATGGATCAGGATGGTGTTTTTGGCTCAAGGATGCTCTAGGGACAGTTCTTTATCGAGATCAACAGTGATATGATAATGGGTATTGCTGGTTTTCTTTTTAGCAAGCCTTTTGCAATCCTTATGTACTCCAACCCACAGGGAAGGAGGATTACCCCATCATGAAAGAAAATAGAACTCTATTGAACACATATTTTTTTTTTAAGATTTTATTTATCTATTCATGAGAGACACAGAGAGAGAGGCAGAGACACAGGCAGAGGGAAAAGCAGGCTCCATGCAGGGAGTCCGACGTCAGACTTGATCCCGGGTCTCCAGGATCATGCCCTGGGCAGAAGGCAGATGGTAAACCACTGAGCCACCTGGAATCCCCCAGAACACATCTTTCTTATGGAAAATTATAGTGCAGACACTGTGTGATGTGATAGATAATGTTCTAACTAATGTCCTATAGCAACTCCAATAGGAGGTTCCTAAAGTAGCACATTGGTTGTTGTATTTTGAATAAATTCCCCTGGTCAATATAAAACTTGCCAAAGTGTGTAAACTTCTGCAATAGATGTTTAATAAAATGCTTACTGGTTGGCTGAATTCTGAGAATTTTTGCGTGATCACTTACATGCAACAAAATCAGAAAGTAGAAGGGATAAAACTATACAAATGGTCCCTTCTCTCTTATGCATTCCAATCTAAGATCAAAACCTGAACACAGAACAATCAATTTATGTGGTATTCCGAACTACGGTAGATGCACTAAAAGAATCCCAGGTAAAGGTTTATATCAATATTGACACAGTAGGAATCATGGTGTGTGCCAATGCCCTAGTTTATAGTGACAACAAGAAGACTCACATAGATGTTCTAATATCCAAGGAGGGGTGGTAGGCTTTGGTGCCCCAACCCCCAGCATGTGTGCGTGTGTGTACATGTGTATGTGAGAGACACTCTCATCCTTAATGACCATATGGAGTCATCCTTCTTTATCTTATGAAAATCTGTCCTTCTACCAGCATGGTTGGGTTGAGATTCAAATTTTCCATGAGGATAATTTTTACTATATTTCTTTGGGCAATTCTAAAGATATGAAAGTATAACTTATTGCTATAGAATGCCAATTAAGTGACTTCAAAAGAATTGACAATTCTTGTAAAATTGGTTGAGACATTGTGGTAACAGCTACATACATATACATTTATATGATTATATTTAATTCTTATAATTGTTCTAAAACATAAGCAAAATAATCCATATTTTACCCAGAAGGAAATTAAGAGGTTATGAGTTCTATCACCTATTGCTTGTCAAAAAAATCATCTGATTGTATGAAGGTGCCCAAGCTTCTTGGAAATCTGAATATTTTTAGAATAAGTATTGAATACATATGTAAAATATATGAGAAATACATAAAGTATTAAAATCATATGTCAGAAGAGTAATACAGCCCAAAAGGATGTTTATTTTTATAGACCTCTTGTTCAGTTTTTAGTGATACACCATGCGATGCAGTTATCAAGGCGGAATCACATTAATGGCCAACACACTAGGGACCCAGATCTTTATTCTTAACAGATCCTGAATGCCAGGAGGTTACCTTGTGGACCCTCAAAGGCCTCATGGAGACCTAGATTGCACAGCTACTGTATGAAACTAATTTACATCCATTTTTGAAACAGAGGTCACTTGTGGGAATGCTACATTTCTTTCTGCAACTGATCTTAGGACTCTCCAGTACAAAGTCTGCTGGTCTAATAAATGTCCTATATGACTGGCTAATAAACACCCCCTCGGGCCAAGCAGAACACCTGCTGGTTTCATATACTGCATTGCTGTGTAGGGGGCACCGTTTCCTTTACGCCAGTTAGATGAACCACTAAAGCTGCGAGCCTCCTTAAACATCTTTCCTAACAAGTATTAATGGAAGATAAATGCTATAGAAGTTTCATCACGATTTTATATTAAAATAATTGTCACACTGAAAGAGAATTTGAAATCCGCCAGGATTCTTACCTTAGTAGCACACTTCTCAAAATAAGTGTGCATGCACGAGCTCCTCAATTATTAAAATAATGTGTGCTTAGCATAAAATGCTAAAAACCATGAAGAAGAGGAAAACATTCTGTAACTCCACCACCATTAGTCAAGTGAACTTTACAACTAGGATCCTCTACTACATTAGTTTAGAAGTACCTGAACATTTGTTCTGCTAATACACAGAATATGGTCTTCTAAATTCTCATTTCTCTGACTTTATCATCTAAATGACCAGTTTTCTACTATTAGACATTTGTGTTATTGTTTATTTTGTACTCATATAATGTGGTGATAAACGTTTGATATAAAGCAAAATAAGTATAAAATAAATACAATTATCCTTATCTCTTGTCATTGTCTTCAAGTATATTCCTAATGGTATTTCTGGGTCAAAAGGTTTGAATATTTATTGCTTCAATATATACTCACAACTGCTCTCCATCAAGGTTGCATTAATTTGCAGCTTGGCAAACAGAGTAGATGCCCATTTTCCTGCATGCTTACAGATGTGGAGTATTACCATATCACATTGGCTTGCTGGTGAAGTCATGGTTTACTGCTGTTTTAATTTGCAACTTTTATTGCTAAAACGATTGAATGTCTTATGTGTTTGTCATTTGCTTTTCCTCATATATTCATACTTTACCCATTTTTCTGTTGTAGTGTTGACATTTTTTACATGACTTTTATGAGAGTTAAATAGAGGAAGAAAGCTGACACATTGCATTGCGCACATTTAGACTTGTTTTATATTAACCTTTGCACACATTGTGAGCATTAACTCAGGAGCAATTATATATACCAATGGTCAGGAAATAGATGGTTGGTAGAGCCCATTTGCAAGTAACTGGGATAAAAATTTAAAGGTTCTTTTTTTTAAAAAAATTCTTTCTTTTGAAAAAAAATCCTCGTCCTTGAAAAACACTTGAAAAATGACCCATTTTTAACAATCTCATCCAGAGTATTTTAAAGGAAAAAGCCACTTAATAATAATAGTGATAATGTTAGTAACAGCTAACATTTACTCTGAGTGTATGTTTAAGGCACTGTGCCAAGCACTTCATATTCTCAAAACGATCCATGAAACATACTCTATTTACATTTTATCATCAAAGAAACTGACTCGTAATGTAAGATGAACAAGATTACTAAACCTTGTGTATATTTCCTACCACAGTTTCACTCTGGCTGAAATGGGAAAAATATGCATAAAATTGCCTTCTGTTGTCATGGAAGAAAGAGATTTCCTAAAGTAAAATCCTGGAATTGGTGTATTAAGCTGAACCCTATGACATGACTCTTTTGTAGGTCAATAGTGATCAAATATTGATCATATAAGTTTCTAAGGTTCCAACAAATTCATTTGAAATGGTTAGAAACTACAGAAGACAGTGCATGCAAACAAATCGTAAAAGTGATGGAGAGCAGTTGTGTTGCAGGGATGTCATGACTAAAGCCCATGTCTTTTATAGAGGGTGGTAGATCTGTCACTGACACAGGGTGCACAAACTTTCCAAACACTTAAGATAATTGTCCTTTTAGAAAGATTACATCTTGTGAATGTCTTCTTGAATATTCAGTGACTACAAATGTTTCTCTTTTTTTCATCATTCTGGTAAAATTTTTTGGCTCTTTTGTTTTCTGCTCTTTCCCCAAACCCAGCCCTACTCTCTCTCTTTCTCTCCTGCTGTCTCACTGTCTATCTTTGTCTCTGCTGCTCTGCCTCTCTCTATGTCTAGGGACCATTGACTAAGGAGCTACTAGGGTCTATGCTCCATGTTCCATTCTCTTGTATATGGTGGCAAACAGGACAGTCTTTTAAGGAGTTTGTGTATGAGTCAGTGGAGAAGAAAAGAGGAGACTTGTTTCTATTCGATAGAGAATTGCTTTGCAGTGGAACTTAAAATAATCCTGGATGATGGCAGGGTGCCTTTCCACAAGAGGTGACTTTGAAACTGGGATGCTGGAGGGGAAGGAGCCCCAGGAGAGCACTGTTTTCTTATTGAACTTAGGAGACAGAAGCTGGAATTCAAAGCTGCTGATGTAGTCAGAATCAGTAGGGCTGAGGACTGGGGGTAAGTAGTTTTCACTTCACAGCACCATGTTTATAAAGAAAATTAAATTCTTAATTAAAATTCTTCCCACAAAGAAAGCTTTACATTCAGATAGTTTCACTGGTAAATTTCATCAAGCATTTCAGAAATAAATATTCCAAATTCCTTAAGATATTAGAGGAATACAGAATAGTTTCTACTTATCCTATGGGGTTAGTACCAGTCTGATATCAAACCCTGACATTTTTACAAAATTGCAGGCTAATATCCCTTATGAACATAAATAGCAAGATCTTAATAAAACTTTGGCAAATCAAATCCAGCAAAAATCTAAAAATAAAATGCATTTTACCTTCCTGGTGTAAAAGCCACAAAATCACAAATCTCCATCTTGTCAGAACAAAAGAAAAGATCCATATGATAATCTAAAGAGATACAGAAAAATCACTTGCCAGAAAAAATTCATGATAAACACTGTCAGCAAATGAGGGATAGAAAGGAACATTTTCAACCTGATAAAATGTTTAGTGAACTACTAAATGTTCAGCTAACATCTTATGTAAAATCAGAAACAAGGCAAGGATGTGGGCTCTCACTATTGCTCTTTGGTATTGTACTGGAGGATGATGCCATGAGGCTTGACAAAGTGAAAACATCTAAGCAATCGAAAACAAAGAGGCAAAATTGTCTTTATTTTCTGGGGTCATTATCACTTATATATAAAATCCTTAGAAACCAACAAAACATTTATCAGACTAAGAAATGAAAACAGTATGGTGCCTGGTCAAGAAACAAAAGCAATTATATTTCTACAGTGTAGCAGCAAAGACTTGGGAAAATTGTAGCTATGAGGGGATTTTTAAATGCTATTTAGAGTAGCATAAAAATCATAAAGTATTTGGGACAAATTTAACAAAAGATATACAAGACCTCTACGCTGAAAATGACAAGACTTTGAAGAGATATGAGAGGTGAGGAACTACATAACATGAAAGTTATACCATGTTCAGGGATTAGAAGATTCAATGTCATTAAGACGTCAAGTGTGCTACTTCTGTACATACCGGGGATAGAGAAATGACTCCTGAATAGTTCCATGGACTCAAGGGACCAGTGGGAGGGGGTCCTGACCCTGATGCCCCATTTCTATGGGGGCTCCATGGCAGGGCTCCAGGTCCTCAGTATGAGGGCAACGTGGCCCTCTGCCATGGCTCCCAGCATGTCTTGCTATTCCCTGTAATGTTCCCATTACACGTGGCTCCTGATGTAAATGTCTGTGTGTTCCTTTGAAAAAGCCTTGGAAGAATCATTACTTTATGTATTTGCTCATAGCATGTTGCAGAGTCTCAAATCATGGAGATCCAGTCTCTTCTTTTCCATTCCTGAAAGTTGTTGTGTTCACATCTGATATCAAAATATACTCTAAGATAAGGCACTACAGAGCCCATAATTTCCTAGTGTCAAATTTAATGATGATTGTGGTACATGCATTAGAATCACCTGGAATGTTCTTTAAAACTGCAGACTGCTGGATCACATGTCTGACCAACCAATCAGAATATGTAATGCAAGCTCCCACAAGTCCGCGTTTTAAAATGTCATTGTGATGCACCCCACAATCTGAGAAAAAGTTACCTCCCTGGCCAGGCAGTTTGAAGAAATGGCCGACATCTGCAGTGTTAACCCAAGGAATTATTCAGGCAAGTATAGTTACCAGAATGTTTATCAAAAAGCACACAATGCAGAGTTTTCAAGTGGAGGTCAGGCAAAGCTGATTTGTGTTTATAGGAGAGCAATTTACTCAGAGTAGGTCCTGTGTGGTACCAGGATAAATGTGAAAGTAAATTTAGCCCTTTGGAGGAAGGAAGTTTTTAGGACTAAATTAGGTGCTATGGCTTCCTGAAGTCTAGAGCATTGCCTTCATCTGAGGGGCTGATGTGACACATGAGGCTGCCTGAAAGGGTGAAGAAGTAAGTGGTTATTGCGAACAAAACCATGATCTGGGGACAGCACTTATGGCAGGCAGAGCTCATGAGGTTCTGGGAGGCAGGGCCCACCCTGATGGTCAGAATGTCCATTTGATCACTAGACCTTTCTTCTGTCATGGAAGCTCACTACCTTCAGTTAGTTCTTCATCTTCCACAAAACCCTCAAAACCATTTCTTTTTCTTATTTTGTCCTCTGTCATATGTCAGTCACCCACAATGGTTGTATTGTTCCATGCTTCACATATATGTTACGGATGAAGACCTGTCTCTGGCACAATTCACAGCAGTGTTGCTCTGCTTCTGTCCTGAGTTTCAGGGTACAGGTCACTAGTAACAGACCAGATTCCTCCTACTTGCAACAAAAGGTGTCATTTCCGGGCTGCTGCATGCTACCAGTGCAGCTGAGAAACACACTCGGGTCTTGATTTTCAGATGTGATGCACAAAGTACGCCAGCTTCACAGAGTGTGGCGAACCAGACCAGATCACTTACGGATGTATTTCCCTGAGATCCAGCTATGCAATGTAGACCCGTTGTAGTGTACGTTCCTGGCCATCATCTGGTTGTGACACATTATCAATATCACCCTGTGAACTAGGGTTGGTTAAGTATTTCACAACTTTATAGACGGTTTTCCAATCATCATTTAAAATGTATGACAGGAGTGCCTGGGTGGCTCAGTCAGTGAAGCCAGTCATGATCCCGGGGTCCTGGGATAGAGCCTGGTGTTAGGTTCCCTGCTCAATGGGGAGTCTGCTTCTCCCTCTCGCCCCCTACCCCATGCTCGCTCTATCAAATAAATAAATAAATAAAACCTTTAAAAAATGTTTTAAAAATGTATGCTAAATCCTGGCATGTCAAAGTCTATGCTCAACAGTTGGTATCTTTAGTTCCGATCATTAGACAAACACTGTATCTTGAAAGGATGGTTTTTATCACCTCCATTGGGTGAGTTACATGTGCTCATGAGGGCTGTGGAAGGTGTATTTCCACAGCTACGCATCCCTGTTTCTTCTGCACTGTGTTTATGCCACATCTGTAAAGATTTGAAAAACGGGGTACATCTCCTGGAGATGACTTTACAATTTCTTCATGTCTATCAAGAACTTAAAGAGCTAAGAAATGGTGTAAAGTTCTAATTAATGTGTCAGTTTTGCTACAAAGGAGTTACTGAGGTTTTTGACACTGCAGCATGTTCCACTGGAATGAAGCAGTAGGCTGCATATTTCAATTCAAGCCGTAGTGCTGGCTCCATCAGAAACCAAATTAGGAGCCTGTGTAAACCATTTCCTATGTCTGAACATCTAGGCCACTGGTCAAAAAACTAAAAATATGATACATTAAAAAAGGGACCCCCACCTATGAGGCCCACCATCCCTAAAATGCTTACTTTCTATGAATCCATTGAATATATGGTGTTGCCCTAAGTTTGTTTTGGGTAAAAATTTTTTGTGAAAATATAAATCCTAATTATAGCTTGATTCTTTCCCATGTCTGGCTAGGTAGGGTTTTTATGGAATGGACTGAATAACAAATTGCTTTGGTTTGCCTAGCTTGGGGAGATGAACCAAAGATTAGCATTCCACATGGAAGACATTATTTGTCACCTCCTGACCATGGTTTCTGGGCAGAGGATGGCATGAAAGCCCAATCTGTAAATGGAGAAAAAGCTGTTTGCCTAGAATCTGTAACTAGTTGTGTATTGTCATCAGCCAGGGACCCCCACGTATGGACCCTGTGTCTCTGTGGGCTGCGGAGGAGCTCTGAGGTGCCAGGAAGCTCTGTATGCTGACCCATTAAATTGGACCAGGACAAAAGGGGTTGTGCCTTGCTCTCTATTTAGCATAAACAACAGAATCCACACTTCATACCAAGTATGCACCTTCATTGCTTATCACAAGGTTCCTTATGAATTTCAGAGCCTCCGAGGACACGCATGAACTCTCAGGTGACGACAAAGTATGGTGAGGCCGATGTGTTGCAGTTGATGACAAACCCAGTAAGGTTTTCTTGCTTTTAGACCTCATGTTCTGGGTGTCTCCATCACATGTCCGAGGCCAACACACCAGAAAAATGTCAACGTTTTCAATAAAGGAGCAGTTAGTTAAAAACTGCGATAATAAAAAGAACTCGGACTGTCTTGTTTCTGTTTTTCTGGTTTCCTTTCTTTTTCTGTGTTGGAGGCCTGTTCTTTACAACTCACTGAGCAGTTGAGTTTAAGTGAGGGCAGAGTTTCATTTGAAGCGAAGCTGGACTGAATCGCCTCTTTGGAAACTTCCCAAGTACAAAGAATGCTCGGCATTCCAGGCCTATGACAGAGTGCGACGTGACCGGTTCCAAATGTCCTCTGCTTTACTGGTGCAAGGCCACTCCAGGAAGTGGCCGTTAAATGCAAAATAGGCTTCTAGCCTGAAATACAATCTCAATGTTTCCCTACTTGCTTTCCTGTGAAGACTGTTTTAGCAACACCATCAGTGGATGGATATTATTCTTCAACTATTTTACCTTGAATCTTCATGGCAAAATGATAAGTTATGCAACATAATTCATACTCTGTCACAGAAGATGCTTTTCTACTATTTGAAAGCAGAATGGTAAATTTGAGACCCAGAAAAAGATGGAAACACGTTTTCCCCATTTTCTCCATGTCATCTAATCAGTCGTTTTTAAATATATAACATGGCTTTCCAATCTGCATGAGTATTGTTTTTCATTCTGTGCGTCCATGTGTGTATGTATATGTAGGTACGTATTTCACACAAAGATCATATCCAAGTGTAAATATTTTATGCCTAGATTTTACATACTTTATTTTTTACTTTATGTATTTTGAATTTTGATATTTATATGTATAGCTGAGTGTAAGTATTCATATGCTTATATTTATTTTATATCTAAGCATAAATATTTGTATTAAATATATACCTGTGCACAAGGAGGGAATCCCTTAATGTGTTTATAAATGACCACATAGGGATTTTATGCATTCATACATTTAACAAATATTTATTGAGTACCTACTTTGTCAAGCACTATTCTAGATTGGGGGATATTTCAATAAACATTAGACCAAAATTCTTCCCTCATGAATCTTACATGCTGTCATTTCTAGAGCTCTTGACTCATTGTTGCTACTTGGGGTATAGCAGGTACACACACCTGTGGGTTTATCAGTATCAAAAATATTATTATCATAGGAGATAACATAAAATTGGCACTTTTTGAACTCTAGTTTCATTTGTATCAATGATTACTTGCAAGACACTTTTTCCTTGATTGATTCTATTTTGTTACAGTTTAGAAGTACTATCTTTATTAGGAAGCACCCTATCTTCACCCTATAAATGCTTTATTAGGAAGCATTTATAACTCTTTAGATTTTGATAAAATTTTAAAATATTAAAAATATAAAAGACACATAAATTTCAAGTAACTGTATAATTTTTTCCCTTCTACATTAATTTGACAGATAAGGTAGCACAGAGGAATCTGGATTCTGTAACCTAGTTCAAGATCCACAGTCAAATTTCTTCTTTGAGTATAATCTCTGTTCATATCCATCATGCTGTGTTGTTTATTTGATTATGAAAACTGTATAAGACAGGTTGTAAAAAAGTATAAACTACAACAAGAATATTAAAATTGACAATAAAACAAAAGCAGAGACACATACTGGGTGTACGTATGTGGCTAAAATGCATTCCTGATCGTGAATATTCTTAGATTGTGTCATTGCCTCTCAACTACAGTTGCAGATTAAAATTGCTTAGGGAGCTCAAAAGTACAGATTCCCAGACCCCTTCACCTTTAGAGTCTGACTTGATTGGTCCTCTGACAGGGGGACTTTGCAAGGTTATGTTGTTAAGAATCTGAGAACAGCTCTAATCTATAGTCAAGGCAGGAGACACCTAACCACAGACTTGTCTCTCAGTTTCTGGGCAGATCAGGCCACTTAATTAAAAATGTCTACAAGGTTTAGATAAGTATGACACTGTGGGCCCCAAACTAAGTAGACTTTTCATGAGGGATGCTCATGGGAGGACATACTGTGATGTAATGAACTGCATCCTCTCTGTAGAAACGTGTCTATAAAGAATGCAATAATGAGAACCTTTGAGCTCTTCTGTGTAATGATTCTGAAGGTGGCACCACGTTTCTTCCACTGCTACTAAATTTTCTCAGCTACTGTGTTATTAAAAATAGAAAGAAAGAGAAAACGTAGAACAGGTGCAAGCCTGCAGAAATGTACGGCACTGGAATTTATAGCGACATCACTTCTGGCACGTTTCTAGTAGACATGGATTGGATACAGACCAATTCTCACCGTATTGACTCTGCTATATTAAGCGAAAGGGCTCCCATCATTAAATTAATGAGGGAAACAACCTATAAAAGTAATTAGGCAGGAAAGAAGGGTAAAATTAGGCTCAGTAAACGGTCAGAGAAGGGTTTATTTTTAGTAAAGCTTGGACATTTTACAATAACGACCATAATGTTTTAGAAGTACCATTAATCTTGGTAAAAGGGCTGATACCGGTGGAAATGAAAGCAGTGAAGTGCTGAAGGCTGATCTATGTGTTTTAACCAGAGTCTAAGAATTAGATTTTATGAATCTAAGCAATTAACTTTTTATGTCTATTTGTAATCTCTCTTTAAAAGCATAAAGCATAAACAAAAATCAAAATGAGTGCACTAATGCTTCAGGGAAACTTGATTTTTAAATAACCTGTTCCCTCTCCTTCACAGGCCTCCCTCCTCCTTTATTAGCCTTTTGTTTAGAGAATCTGGCACCACCCTGAAAGTGACCAAGGAGGCTCATAGCATGGACACAATTCCTATGGAGACTGGCTAGACCCTGTGTTTCCCTAGAACCCCTGTAGCCCCTTCCTCTGGGGGGGCTTGCAGTTGTTGAAGATCAAAGCCCTCTGCAGCCTCCTTTGCCTAGAAGAGCCATAAAGCTATTGTTCCTCTTTATCCCAAACTCTGCCTTTGTGTTATATTTTGGTTCCAGAGCACAGAGGTCAGTTTTCGGCAACATATTCCTACATCTTTTGATGTGATAAAGAAAGGGTTCCTGTCAAAATCAATTAAAAAGCTGAGATTATTTGGAAGCTTTAAATGTTCAACATTAAGACCACAAAAACCAGCTTATAAAGGTTTAATATTGTGACCTTCAAAAGGGCATATTCTATAATACAGAAATCACCACCCATCCTCATTGATGCCTGGGTGATCAATTATCAGTGGTGTTATGCCTGAAGGCCAGTCATTGATCATCTCTATTACCACTGTTTCCATGCTCTTGTGATCCTGCTGCCTAACCTGAATTTTGAGCATTAGGCACTACACCACTCCCCATCCCCAGTGTCTGGTGTTTCATGGGAGTGTGGTTAGAAGCCCAAATTAGAAAGGTTGTCATATCTTAATGTCAGATTTTTTTTTTTCCAAAATGCTTGTTGTAAAAGATACTGTCAAGTAGTTCAACAAGTATTACTGCACTTGTAAAGGTAATGGTATCTCAAAATCTATACTAAAAATGATTTTTGTCTCAGCAAAAATCTGGAGTAAAAGCCTATTGGGCTACCCTAAAAATTTGGAGACCATGGCCAACCATGAAAGCCCATGTACTTGGAGCTTTTAGTCTCTTGAGAGAAATGGTAAGCTAAGCTCTTGGTACTGCTAATAAGGACTCACAATATTTCAGGACCGAAATTTTTGGACAGAAACAGACAAGTGTGCTCTGTTTTGGAAGGTGAAGATACAAATTGGGAGGGATAGTTTTTGGAATTTGAAAAGTAGAAGACAAGCAATAACATTCTTTTGGGCTACTTTTTTTTTTTTTTACTATGATTTTTAAAATTTTACTTCAAGTAAAATAGAATGCTTTTGTGTGTGACAGTGTGGAAGGACACTCAAATATGCTTGAATCCAGTTCTGCATGAGGAGTTCAGAAGAAGTGAAAGATCCAGACTACTTACTGGCCTCCAGGTAGGGAACTATATGTGTAAAAATAAAACCAAAACCCAGGGTAAGACACTGATCACAGCATTAGCAAACATGCAAGCAATGAGTAAGACAAATACCAAAAAGCAAGCATCACAGAAGTAAAGGCAAATGGCAAAGAATCAAATCAATTTATGCAACTAATTCACTAACAAAAAAAGAAGTACTGGAAAAAACAGCAGGAAAAAATTGTAAAACCACTAGAAGCAATGTGTTGTCTTCTTTTTTCAAGAAAATGAAAGGGAGCACGAGGTACTTGGTGCTCCAGTGTACATGTAGGTCTCAAAATTAAACACAACATCCCTCTTGCCAGACATCTTTGTCCTGGTCCTCCCTTGGTGTGTCTGCCCTTTGGATCATCTGCTCCAGAGTCTTACAAGATTATAATCAAAGTGTCAGTGGGAGCTGTGGCCTCATCTGAGGCTGGACAGGAGTGAGGAGGGGAGGATCTGCTTCCAAGCTTGGTGGTGGTCACATTCTGTTCCACACAAGTGTCAGTGTGTCTGCTTCATGTTGCCTACAGGACAGGCTATTGTAGTCTGCTTTCTCTGTGGCCCTCCCCACATGCCAACCCCTAACCTATAGCTTGTTTCTTAATAGTGCTCAAGGGATAGAGTCCTCTGGTGAGATGGGAGTTACAATCATTTGAAACACAATCATACACATGTAATCAGGGATCCATCCCCTTTGCTGCATTGTGTTGTTTATAAAGGTCAATCACAGGAGATACCCCCAGTCAAGCAAAGGGACAAGACACAGGATTCAAAAAAAGATGATCAGAATAGTCAGAGGTCATGGGGCCATCTGAGACTCTGTCCAATGCATATATAGATGCAAAACTTTGTATAAAATGTTAACAAATCTAAACAGCAGAATGTGGAAAGGATTATATACTATGACTGATGGAGTTTATCTCAAGAATACAAGACTGGTCTAAAACAGCCAATATTAGTTCTCTCCATTGAAAAAATAAAGTAGAAAAATCATATGAAATCTCAATAAATGCACCAACATAGTTCAACTTTTATTAATGATAAAAGTTCTCTGCTTAATAAGAATAGCAGTAGTCAAGAAATAAGAATAGCAGTAGTCAAGGGCATCTAGGAAAGATGTATAGTTTACATTAAAATTAATGGTGACAAATTGGATGGTTCTAATAGAAGAACAGAGGAAAGACAAAGTCTTTTACTCCCAGAACTTCTCTTCATCATTATACTAGACATCTTAGTACAACAAAGCAAGCAAAAGAAATAAAAATTGCAAAATAAGGGGGGATAGTACAATTTTCATTCACATATGATATGATTATATATATATGTATAACATATCATATATATAGTCCTAAGAAAAATATTACAAAGCTACTAGAAATAATAATTTAGCAAGATCACAAGGAGAAAATCAATGTAAAAAAACAAAGTATTTCTTAACAATGAGCTATCAGAAATTGTATAAAAATCCACTCACAGTATCAGCAAAAATCAAAATACTTAGAAATTCATTTAATTTAAGATATGCAAGATGGGTTCAGGAAAGCATTTCAGAAAGAAACTAAGGAGGATCAAATAAGTGGAGAGATATACCATGTTCATTGAATATAATGTTCAATAACCTTAAAATTTCAATTTCTCCCAAACTTGTCTATGAGTTCAATGTAACCCTAACCAGAATCTTGGCAGGAATTTTTGTAAAAATTGACAAGCTGATTTAAAATTTACATGGAAATGCAAAAAACCTACACAAGCTAAAACATTTTTGAAAATGAAGAAAAGTCATTTTCTTACAATACATGATTACCAGATATAACAATAATTAAGACACCATAGGAAAAATAGTTAAATAGATCGATGGAACAATCTAGGTCATCTAGAAGATGATTCACACTTACAGTTCTTTTGTGCAACTGTGTGGTTGCCTCAAACTGTGACCTTGGACTCAGTCTTGTGACCTGTGTTAGCCAGTGGGAAGTTAGAATGTGATGCTAACAGAAAAAAAGTACATGCCAGTTATGCTTGCTCACCCTGGCACCTCCTCCGTGACCATTGGAACACACTCAAGCTAGTCTGAGAGAGGATGAGGGACACAGGGCCCAGATACTCCCACTGCCCTGGCCCAGAGCCAGTTCACAGCTGGTTATGTGAGTGAGCGAACTAAAAAAGAACAGCTCAGCTGAGACAGACGAAATTTCAAACTCACAAAGCCATGACTTCTATAAAAGCTTATTATGGTTTGTTACTGCAGCATCATTTTGCAGTGGAGAGTTGATGTACTTATAACTTACCTACCTCAAAATTTCACCTCAGAGGAACCTTTATTCATTTTAACAAGTTATTAGTGTTATTGAAGGGTGTGTGTGTGTGTTACATACTGGTTGAAAAGTTTGGTGATTCATATTATGGGTTTTGATATTTTTCCCTCTTTGGTAACTCAATCAACTTTTCTAGTAATGAAGGTAGTGCTTCTCCAAGATCCAGATATCAGATGTGACTTGCAGAGAGTACTACATATAAATATTTGGATCTTAGTAAAGTTTCCTAGATGTTAGTGTGACTTGTGTTTCCCATCAAATTCCAGAATTCTTATCCAATTGAGTCCAATTTATGGAATGAAAATATTTATCCTACAGAAGAGTTTCTGTAAGATGGCACTTGACATTTGCATTCATCATGATTGACAGTTTTGGTTTTGAAATGTGGGACCTGTACACCTCTTGTCTCCTCAGTTTCTGTTAAAAAAAAATCTCTGATATTTCATTTCCATTTTTCATGTGTTAATTCATGTCCAACACGTTACCATACTTAAAAAATAGTCTTTATTTTATTCATTTTAGTGTCAATTGACTTAGCTAATATCTTTCAGGTGTAATCTGCAGCCCTTAGAAAAAGCTCTTAATGTGGGAGTGAAGAACAATACCAAATATCAGATGACAATGAATTAATTTCTACTTAGAGTTCTGTATTTAGCAACTACTCTCTTTGAATTTTTTAACTGAAAAATGTGTGTATTCTTATATTTCTCCCTTAGCATTTCTTTTTAAAGCCTGCTAGTGACATTCCAAAAGATATTTTTTTTAACCAGATATTTTAATTTTAGAAACTGTGATAGGAATTTTGGGAAACCACATGACCTCTCTGAGCAGCAATTGACTATATTAGAATCTGAAATGATACTACATGATGGGAAAGAATCCCAAAAGTAACCTCAAGGAATGTATAACATTTGGGAATAATGTTATTCTTGAGATCATTTCTTCATCTGAGCTTTGTTCAAAAATTGAAAATAAAGCTACAGACTAAAACTACAATTTGCCTCAGTGGGTTAAATTGTACGTCAACTTAAACTTTGTTTTTTCCACTCTGCTAAGATATAATTAATTCACAGTAAACTACATATATTTATATTGTACAGTTTGAAGAACTTAGACATTTGTATGTTCTGTGAAACCATCACCATAATCAAGATACTACCGCTTCCATCTCCCCCAGATGTTACTTTAGGTCTCTGGGCCATCTATCTCTCCCTCCAACCCTGTTCCAGCAATCAGTGATCTGTTTTCTGTCATTATGGATTAGATTGCATTTCCTGAAATCTCATAAAATGGAATCATAGAGCAGTGATAGTGTTCTGTGTCTTTTTTTCACTCAGCACAGTTATTTTGAGATCCATCCATGTTGTATATATCAAAAGTTTGTTGCATATTATTACTGCGTGGTTTTCAATGGGATAAATATACTGTGTTTTGTTTACCTGTAAGTCTATTAATAGGCATTTGGGATGCGTCCGGTGTTTGGTTATTATAAGTAAAGCTGCTATGAACACTCATGTAATAAGTTTTTTTATATACATTTCCTTCTCTTGGGTAAATACCCAGTAGTGGAAGGGCTGCTTCTTGTGACAAGTGTATGTTTACCTTGTTTAATAAAATGTCAAACTGTTTCTAATCTTACACACAGTGTATGAGAGTCCAGTGGTTCTACATTCTCAGGCAAGTCCTTCTCACCATTCTAGAAAGTGGGTGGGGGTATCTGATTGTGGTTTGAATTTGCATTTCCCTACTGACTTTTGATATTGAGCATCCTTTAATGTATTTTTTCAAGGGAAATTTGTGTATTTGGGGGGATTTTGAAAGAATTCTTTATTTAAATTCAATTTAGTTATATAGTGTATTAGTCATTTCAAGGATAGAATTTAGTGATTCATCAGTTGCATATAACACCCAATGCTCATTACATCTAGTGCCTTCCTTAATGCCCATCACACAATTATCCTTTACCCCCACCCATCTCCCCTCCAGCAACCCTCAGTTTGTTTCCTAGAGTTGAGAGGCTATCATGGTTTGCCTCCCTCTTTATTTTCATCTGATTTTATTATTTCTTCCCTACCCCATGTTCATCTGTTTTGTTTCTTAAATCCTACATATGAATGAAATCACATGACATTTGTCTTCCTCTGACTGACTTATTTCGCTGAGCATAATATCCTCTGGTTCCATCTACATCTTTGCAAATGTCAAGATTTTATTCTTTTTGATAGATGAGTAATACCACATCTTCTTTATCCATTCATCTGTCGATGGACATCTGGGCTTGTTCCATACTTAGACTATTGTGGACATTGCTGCTATAAACATCGGAGAGCAGGTGCCCCTTCAAATCACTATGCTTGTATCCTTTGGAGAAATACCTAGTAGTGCAATTGCTGGGTTGTAAGGTAGTTCTATTTCTAACTATTTGAGGAACCTCCATACTATTTTCCAGAGTGGCTGCACCAATTTGCATTCCCACCAACAGTGTAAGAGGGTTCATCTTTCTCCGCATCTTCACCAACACCCAATGTTCCTTGTGTTGTTGATTTTAGCCATTCTGACAGGTGTGAGGTGACATCTCATTGTAGTTTTGATTTGTATTTCCCTGATACTGAGTGATGTTGAGCATTTTTCCATGTGTCTGTTGGCCATTTGTATTGGGGGGAATTTTTGTATCTTATTTTGTGAAGCACTACTATTCAATATTTTGCCCATTTTATTGGGTTATTTGCTTTCCTATTGCTGAATTGTAAGGGGATTTTTATAATCTACAGACTAGTCCTATCTTTGATGTTTATATTGGAAGTATTTTCTCATGCTGTTCATTTCCCTTTTTTTCTTGATGGTGTGATTTTCTTAGTTCTTTGAAGAAAAAATCATTTTAATTTTAATACATATCAAGTTATTAAGTTTTTCTTGTAAGATTCGTGTGTGTGTTTATCCAGAATCATAAAACTTTTATTCTCTTTTACATATTCTTCTAGATAATTTAGTTTTATTCAAGTTTTTAAATGTGTGGCTATGAGTAGAGGGTCAATGTCTAGTGTTCTGGTATCACTTGTCGAAATGACTTTCTGCTTCTCATTGAATTGCCTTGATATCTTTGTCAAAAATAAATTTACCATGCACATGTAGTTGAACTTCTAAATTGGTGATTCTGAAACAGGAGAGGCAATTCTGTAGAGTTCTTAGACATGTCCCGCTAGATGTATTCTTATATATTTTATCATTTCTTGTCCTATTTCTTAAAAAAAAAATCTTGGATAAATGGTTAAAGTTATAGATGAACTTTAAGAGTGGACACATGGGTACTCCATATATGCTGGTGGATTTAACAGATGTGTTTGTCTTGATTTCTGATAACTTGCTTTCTCTGACTCTTTGAATCCCCAAATCCATGTCTTCCAGCACCTGGAGAAAGGCTCTCTCTTGCTGCATTTTCTTTGAATAGTGTTTTCTAGCTATTTTCCAGGTGCTGCTTCTTTTCTCAGTTGTTCAATCGCTTGGAGCTTCTTGTTTAGGTTCTTGATCTGTTGGTCTGTCTGGTGCTCTCAAGAGGTGATTGAGAGGCAGTCTTTCATGGTATGCTGTGAGGGGCAGGAGCAGAGCCACTCGGGACTCTTGCCACTTCTCACTCCCTGCTCTTCAGCTTTCTTAGCCCTCAAGCTTCCTTTACTTTTGAGGGGTTGTTTCTGATAGCAGCTTTTCATTTCCTGGTTGTGGTTTTACATTTGGAGGTAGCTCCTCCTCACACCATTTAGAACTGGTGATTGGTTTATTTCCTAAACCTGGGCATCTGTAAGCCATTGCAGCTTTATGTTCTTCACTAGGTACTTCACTTGGAACTGCTTGATAAATCATTGTTTTTCCTGGAAATAGTCCATCCAAAAATGGGTGCCAAGATTTCTGCATTTGATGGCACATACTTGTGCAAGATAGGTTAATGCCAAATCTTGTACCCGATGTTAACATGGAACCTGGGAGGACATGTAGCTTGTAAGAGCACCAGAGGGACATATTTAGAATCAGAAATAACTTTGTAGTTCATAACATCTCACACTTTTTTTGTCTCTTCAGCTTTCCAAATTTAGCTAGTACTAATATATGTCCATGAGGACTGTCACAGATGCCATTATCATGACCGGTTCCAAAGTCAAACACAAAATCAGATTTGGCAAGTATAAAACCATAATTTGAGCTACATCATAAAGAAGCCAGTTTTGGTAACCGTGTTCCTATAGGTCCTCTGTTGTTGCTGTGAGCTAATACTGGACAACTGCTGAAATACAGCAATTAAAATTGTTCACAGTTCTTTTTATCGAGAATCTCTAAAAGTCATAAAAACAACATATGCCAGCTTTTAATAAATTTCAATAATATTTAAATACTCCCTTTATTTATATAGAATATTTACTAGTTTGGCATTTGTTTCTTTACTCAAATTATCCATCAAATGTTCAATAAAACAATGTTTATGATCTGAAGATTACTGGATCTCCATAATTCTGAAAGGATTCTGTGGGTCTTTACAGAAGGTCTTATAAAAGGAATGACAAGATAATTGTTTGATTAGCACATGGATGGTAATGACTGGAAAAATGGGGTTGACATAAAAAAAATCCATTAAAATTTATGGGGCAGTGGGATGTAGAAAACAAGTGAGTTATAACAGCAGAGAGTGATATCTCATTAACCCTATAAAACAAGACAGAGACTTTTTTTTTTAATTTCCCTAGACTCTAAACCAGAAGCTACTTGTTTTTAAGCCCATGAGGAAGCTCTTCCCTCCCCTACTTGGCTGATAATAAGCCCCAGTCTATCCCAAATCTTGGTACTTACCAGGCTTTTATAGCAAATGAGAAAATAGTGAAGTTAATGCTCCTTAACAGGCATTTCATCTGTACCAGTTTCATTCTGAGTATGACAAATCCATCCAATACACTCAATCTTTACACAAAAATGATTTAAAATGGACGATTAGTTGGGTGCAGTAATTGAACTTTCCCCTTGGCTATGAGAAAATCATGTCTCCAGTAATAAAGACTCTTTAAAACAACTGAATTTCAACACTAAGAGTGACCTCAGAGACTGAGAGGTTAATTTCTCATTTAATTTCTCCATTTTCTGTCATTCGTACCTACCATTCAGAGTCTCTCAATCCAGTTTCCTTAATTTCTTTTCCCTTAATGTCTACACTCTACTACTTTCCTGTTGGAAGGTGGCCTTATGCTTTCAGCCCTAACAGACACATTATTCTACTTCCAAGTAGGTTCAGTTGGCCATGTAAATTTTTTACAGTTAGTGTGCCATGTGTATTTGATTCTAAAATAGGCAGTGGGGGAGTTCTTCACTTTTAAAAGTGTGGGTTCCTGACTCTGCTTTTTGATCTTTATAAAGCCATATGGTTTTTTCTGACCTTGGATAATGGAAGAGATATCGAGCAATTGAGGATGTGCAAAGACTGTTGAAAATCTATTGAGAAATAACAGAACACTAGCATAGGACAGAGAGTACTGCCCTTACCACCTAACACATCTGTATCGCTATTTCTTTGGATGCACCAGGCAGGAGATCAGAATTGCTATTAATGAAACTAAATACCAAACACAGCGCTTGTGAGGCTAAAACCCTCTTCCCACCGCTGGAGATTTCCCCTGGCTAATCAGCAGATCACCTATGGATGTGGAGGGGAGTGAAGACACAACCAAATAGGGTGATTGAGGGAATCTGGTATTAAAATCTCCTTCCCTGGATGGGCGAATAGAACTCAGTTCAATATCTTGATATTTATTTGTTCAATTAGAATGGTGAGGTACTCAATTTCAAGGAGCCTCGGGAACCCAATCAAAGTTTTCTTGAGTTTTTATCTAATTCTAAATTTTCTTTTACTTGAGTCATAGCTTCTGTAATTTTTAGTGCAGGAAACTGCAAAATAAATTTTAAAAGTTGTGAGGAAGTAGTGTTACCCAAATATCAAGTATAAAAAAAAAAAATCAGCTTGCTTAACTCATCTGTGTAGTTTGGCCAAAGCTGCTGAAGGACGTCCAACTTAGAGTATTTTATGTCTTATTTTTCTATTCTATGAGTGGATAACAATTCTATCTTTTCTGGCCAATAGAATTGGATAGAAAATATTTATATGACTAAAATCTATGCACTTTGTCCTGTCCATATTTATGCCCAAATACTATTCCAATAGTTAGGCAGTTTAAAATAAGCCATAATATATTCTTCTGAACAAAATTATATAAATGTTGTATGAGTCTGAAAGTTACTTTACTTGTAGGAATATATTACAAGAAATTCCTTCATTTCTAAAATATATAATAAGCTTATAAGAGAGAGAAAAAGGTTACTATAAATGTGCTTTCTTATTCATTTAAAATAGTTTCTCAGAGTTTCTAAGACAGGTGGAAAGGTCAAATACTCATGTTAGTATGTTCATTTAATGACAATTTTTTCATTGCACAGTAAGTGAAATATTTTAAGACTGTGATTCCATGGGTTACTGGTCTCAGATCAAAAATAGATGCCATGCACTTTTACATAAATTTGCTGCACAACCATTCACCACTAATGATTCCCTAGTCTTTCCTCTATGCCTTCATGATTTTGGAGAATGAATATATACTGTTCACATGAATTTTGAGAGTCACCTGGATGTCATGACTGGCTGGCACTGTTGGAACACAACAAATTGTGTTATTTCCATCACACAATAACCAACATCTTTCACACTTTGTTAAACAAGGGATCTAAGGGGTTGAAAGCATTTTGCAATCAGAGATGGTTATGTAATCTACAAAATTGTTTTTTATACTATTATGGCCTTTCAGTTCTAAATAACTTAGAAACAATTTGGACTTGAGAACATGTGGTCTAGCAGGGCTCAAGGGACAGCGTCCTTTAAAGGACTCAACATGGTCCACTAACGTCAGTGACCACTCATGCTAGGGACCCTGCTCTAAGGCTTCCTGTGCGTTTCTAATGGGAACCCCCTTGAGAACAGGCACACGGACATAGCTATAAATCCATGGTCTCCCACTTTGATTAGAGCAAAGTACTCTATTGTAACCTTCTTTGGTTCTCAGTTGGAGCGGGGCTACTGATGGTTTTTAGTGGAGAATAGCTCAGCAGTAAACCACTGCCCACAAGCTAATGTGTCTGTGAAAGTGGTTGAAGAAAGTGACAGCATGGGGTGAGTGGAAAGAATCAGATGCTGTGAAAAATAATAAAGTAGGCACAGCTATCCCTGCCCCAACTATCCCTGCCCACAAGCCAAGAGACTTAAAAATAGTGCAAGGGAAGATGATGGGGGAAAATGGTAGGGTTTTCCATCATTTTAAATGTGCCAAGGAATCCTAGCTGACTTTTTACAGTTTCTGTGTCTCATCTTGAGAGCAAACTGTATTAACTGCCAACCCAACCTCCAGAATCTATCTGTTGACAAAAAGAAAAAAAAAAAGTCTTATGGACTTTTATGGACACCCTTGTCTATACCTGATTCATGATTATGCCAATTCAAAAGAAATGTGTTCAATTTTTATCAGATTATAAGATTGTTTTAAGCTCTGATTTCCGTCTACATTCTGTATTCTCTAAATTCTTTAAACTCAAAAGAACGTCCTTATCAATAAATCCACAGGTTATTTCTTCATATTCCAGCTGCCCTGTACAATATGGTTAATAGATGACATTCTTCATTTTTCATTTCTTTCCCCAACTGGGAAAATAATGGTCCATGATTTGTCTTGAACTGCAAATCTGTTCCTTTGGCCTTATGGGGCTGTATCTGGAGATTTCATTGCAAAAGTGAAAAAGTCAAGGGTGGGAGATACAGATTTCTAATAAGTCACTGGTTCCAAACCTTGGGTTAGATATTCTTACACATAATGTAGGGGCCAAGTGCAGGTTGCCCCAAGATGGGTCACTTTGGCATAACGATTATCTTGAATTAGAAGCAATCAAAATCCAGCAGATTCAGGAAAAGCTCTTTACCTTCTCCACAATAGGTTAAAGAGACTTTAGGTAGAGGACCTGCTCCAGGAAGAGGGCACTCACCACGGATAACTGCGTTATGCTAGGAAGCAGGTGCGGTGGCTGGAAGGAACCTAGCAAGGTCTGTTCCATCAAGGCCCTCTCTTTGTCCAGTGGCTTCTGGGTGGCCCAGCAAACATCGGTTTACCAAACGCTTGCTCTTTTTCATTTTCCTGTGAATTGTATTCCTTCCCTTTGAAGTCCCAGAACCCCAACCCTCTGTCCTTTGTTCAGGATGACTTCTATACTTCATTTTGCCTCACTGTGAAATTTCCATGTCTGTGTGGATTCCCTGTACATATGAAATTAAATTGGATTTTCTCTTGTGAATATGGTCTCATATCAGTTTGACTCTTAGTCCAGCTAGAAGGACCTAGAGGGGCAGAAGAAGTTTTTCCTCCCTGACAACAGTCATCCAATATGATATAAAAGAAAAGAAAAAAAAAAAAACCCAACCAAACCATTGTGACACAATGTTCATGATCTATGTTAGGTATAGCATGGAAAAAGTGGTTTTTAATCACTAGCCATAATTTCTGCTCTTCTAACATGTCAGAATGGGGCAAATTGGCCAGAAACTTTTAATAAACATGACTTATGCAAATCTCTTTCTTATATAACATACATAAAATATAAGATCTCACTGTAATATGCTAATATTTCTAAGATGCTGTTATGAAGGCGGGCCAAGTCCATTTTGTTGTCATTAGAATGGTAACAACAGAAACCTGGCATTCATCATGTTATAATGTCTCTTTTCTAAAAAATGTGGAATCAGAATTAATAGATTTTGAGCATTGTCTATTGCTTTTCAGTACATTATTCCAAGATGTACTTCTTTCCCAGAGGCTTTCTATAAAAAAAAAAAAAAAGAAAGAAAGAAAGAAACGTAAAACCTGTAGAATCTCTTTGTTAGGAGACTGTAGAAGCCTCTATTCCATGTTTTTATTATAGAACAGCGAAATACAGTCTCTTGGTGCCTCATTAAGAGAGCTTCAATCAGATGCTATCTTCCTATGAGCCTCAGATTAAATAAGGGAATTGTGAATGCTTGGCTCCCGTGACTGATCAATGAGATTCACGGTGCCGAATGGGGTCAGGTGTCCCTCCCCCAGCACACACCTTTTATAAGACTGGTCATCTGGTCTTCTCCACAAAACTGAGCTGAGAGCTGTGGGCAAATCCCTGTGCTTCCCTGTTGACTGATGAGCTTGCAGGTTTGTGGGTGGGGGCAAGGCTCTCCAGAGGTGAGGAGAGAAAGCAGCAGGAGTAACACCCAAGAGTTATCACCACCTCCTTGACGAGGTACCATTTAACAAACTATAGAGCTGATTCTTTGTCTCTTGGCATCCTGAAATATCCTTCTCAGAGAAACTCCTGGTCAGTTGGTGAGGAAGAGTCCCAATTTTGCTGAATCCCAAAATAGCAGACGTGCAAATTCAATTAAGTCTTACATTATTAGTTATGGATTTATTGATTAAAGTACTGTTATAATGAACTATTTTTTTAAAGATTTGTTTTGTTGATTATTTATTTATTTATTTATTTATTTTTAAAGATTTTATTTATTCATGAGAGACACAGAGAGAGGCAGAGACATAGGCAGAGGGAGAAGCAGGCTTCATGCAGGGAGCCCGATTTGGGACTCGATCCCAGGACACTGGGATCACTACCTGAGCTGAAGGCAGATGCTCAATCATTGAGCCACCCAGGCATCCCTATAATGAACTATTAATTGGCAAATTGATAAAGGACATTCTAATGCTGAGATAAGAGCCTCTTTAGGGTGCTCCCCCATATGCGCAAATGCGGCTTCTTATCATCTTGTTTCCCACAGTTTTTTGCTTTTATCTCATACAGTAGCATTCACTCACTCTGTATTATGTCCAAACACCAAACACTATTATCATCTTTGAGCCTTAAGATAGTAAAGGAGCAAAATACTGGGATTATTTAAAGAAATACGATTTGTTCAAAAAAAATTATTTGAAAGTTGCAATTCCTTCTAAAACCAACATTTATAAACAATTGGTGATCATCTTTCTAGCTAATTTCATCCAGGTGTAACTGTACTTACTCATTACTACCACTTTGGCACATTAAAACGAGGTGGATTTCTTTTATTCCTATCAATAATTATTATTCACGTGTGCATTCATAGTGAAATTCATTCTAATGGGAGTCATTAATTTATGTAGGACATTCTCAAGTCTTCAGGCAAAAATTTAACAATTATTTCATTTCTTACTTTTAAAAATGAAATTCATATGCAGTTAATAATGTAATTAGTACAATGTCTGAAAGACGTCAGAAATTACTGCAGTCCTTGGAAGGCAGGAAGTTACCTCTTTTAAAGAATGGGTTAATATGTGGGAAGAAATAAAATACTCACCCAGCTTCAAACTACTCAAAATCACAAAGCCTGGAGCTTCAATATTAAATAATGACTTTATTGCTTTGCCTAAACCATTTTCCCTTTTCTCCAATAATTTTTTTTTGTATTTTTTTAATTCACTGAGTCATAGAAAATAACTCCAGATCTGTAAGCCTAAGGTGGTAATTTTAAAACTAGTTGAAGGGAAAATTTAAATTACTCATTTTCTTTTTCTCTTGTTATTGTTCTTTGGAAAACAAAGGCAATGAGGGGACATTAGGGATCATCTGGTCCAATTTACTGAAGAGGTGAGCAAACTTGTGCCCAGAGAGATGAAGCAAATTAACCAAAGTGAAGCATATCGACGCAGAGTGGACAGTCAGGCTTTCCCGTCTAGAGTAGGGTCTGCATCCCAGCCAGTGTCCTCATCTTTTTCTTACTCTATGGTTCTTTAGTCGAACTTTTCTCTCTATGTAAATGTAAATTTTAGAATGCAAATTTCTCTATTCATAACAGGCCTGTTGATAGAATCTGTCTTTTACTTTAAAAAACTCTTGAGTTAGAAAATCTATTATGTAGGGATAATTCATGTGTGGTGTACTCATGGCTCCCTGGTCTGGTCCCTTATCCATTTCCAGTGCTGTCTTATTCTCATGCATTCTGAAATCTAAAGATCGCTCAAAGGAACTTAAAAGTGTGTTCCTCTCCAGGGCATTTGTAATTCTGATGATGTGGTCTTTAAGAAATATCTCCAAGGTGATGGAGTGTGAGGTAGTCATGTTTGTAATTCAGATGAAGAGACCTACCAGTACCTCCTGCCCCAGTGTCTCAAACATCTATCCAATGCTTGTTTCTATCCCATCTTGTTTCCCAAAGGATTTGTGGCCATCCCACTGCCCACAGTTTCTGCCCTGGTTTAAGCAAGCCTTCTGCAGCCTTTAGATACTTAATTAAGAATATCACTAATTATGAGGCATCTAGATACTTTTAGCCATGAAGTATACTTCCAAGAGCTAGAGGACTGTCCGTAAGGCATAAATATGGAAAAAAGGATGAATCAATTATGAAAATCACAAGCAAAAAAAAAAAAAAAAAAAAAAGCATAGGTAAAGAAAAATAACTCCAAAGACAAAGTAAAAGAAAAATGGCTGGGTATCCAAACAGCCATGATAAAAAAAAAAAAAAAAAAAAGGTTTGCTAATACAATAATCAATTCAAGGCTATGTCTAATAAGCTCTTTTATACTAATAAGTACCAAGATTTTGTCCCTCTTAGTAAATGCTAATGCAATGCAAATGGTATTTCTCTATTTTAAATAAATGTACTCCTCTTGACTATAAATTAATAGAAATAGATCCAATTATAAGAGTTTAAAATATCCCCCCCTTTTTAAACCAACTTCTAAATTATATAAATATTAAAATCTAGAAAGAAAACAGAATACATTATTGGGTCAATATCTTACCGTAAACATCTCAAATTAATTATTAACTTCCTACAATCAACTAATTTATTTTGATATACTGAAACATAAAGGGTTCCAGATAAATTATTGTTAATTGCATCAATTTCATCTCTAATTCCATATATTTTCCATTGAGCTTTAATTAGAGCTATTTATATGTGTAATATTATAAACATATTACATATTAGATTTTTTTTTCCAGAGCTGCAGTCATGAAGGAGAAAAAAGTAATTGGAAATCAAGAAATAGAATAAACATGGTATAATTCAACAGTGTCAGGAAAGGAAATCAGACAAAAATGATTTGGAAATTGTTTTACTTTCCCTTCGGCCGATGTACTGCCAGAGTCCTGGCCCCTGGTGTCCTCATGCACCACGTGCAATGGCACTTCTCAGACTTTAGGGCGCAGAACAAGTGACTGGGGAATCTTGCCAAAATGAAGATGATGATTCTGTAGGTCTGGGATGGGACTTATGAGTCTGGATTTTTTAACAATCTCCCAGATGACGTCAATCATGGATTTACAATCACATAGTGATATGTCTCAACTGTGGTCCCTCCAACAGAAGTGAGATTAATTACATTGCTTATTAAAAATAAATGCAGAATGGGGCACCTGGGTGGCACAGTAGGTTGAGTGTCTGACCCTTGCTTTAGGGTCAGGTCATGAGATCAAACTCTGTGTTGGGCTCCACGCTCAGCAGGGAGTCTGTTTGAGATTCTTTCTCTCCCTCTCCCTCTGCCCACCCCTTCCATCTCCTTGCTCTTTCTTTCTCTCAAATAAATGGATAAATCTTAAAAAAAAAAAATAAATGCAGAATATTAGAGATCGCCCCAGACCCTTTGAAGCTACAACAAGCCCTGCACGAGAAAGCTCCTGCACACTGAGGATTGAAAAGGGGATTGCACATTAGGCATCGGGGGTCAAGAGCAACTGTTCACAAAATAATCAGTTGAGTACAAGACTGTTGAAGAATACTGGTGCCCACAATTACTGTCTGAGACAAGTCATGAGATGATTAATTTTCTAAGATAACTGTGCCATCTTGCCTCTTCACTGAGGACCCTGACTCTGGCTTCTGGACCAGTAACCCTTACCCTCCAGCATGCATAGGAGCACCTGCAGAGTGTGGTAAAACCCACCCAAGACCTTCCGTGTAAAGTAGAATTTCTGTTTTTTTTTTTTTAAGATTTTATTTATTTATTCATGAGAGACACAGAGAGAGAGAGAGGCAGAGACACAGGCAGAGGGAGAAGCAGGCTCCCTCTGGGGAGCCCGACATGAGACTCAATCTCAAGATCTGGGGTCACAACCTGAGCCAAAGGCAGATAGATGCTCAATCACTAAGCCACCCAGTGCCCCTCGAATTTGTGTTTCTAAGCTCCAAGTGATGCTGCTGCTGCTGGTCTGGAGACCACCCTGTGCCCCAGGTTACTGCATGGTCTTGATCACTCACAGCATCTAGGAGGCAGATGTCCTGTTGCATTTACTCAACTTGAATACTGTCTACAAAGGGGTAGGTTTATTGTACACAAACTCTTCACCCAAAGACAGAGATGGTCCAGGGGCTTAAAAACCAGCATAAGATATGGTCCTGTTTTCTGCAGTTTTTTGGTCCAAGTGGATAGAACAAGCTAACATATCAAACCATTCCAGGACACTTCAAGGAAGCACCCACAGCAAAGGGTTAAGATGAATGAATTATTCCCACTTTAGAATTCAGTGCGGACTAAATTAGCTTTTATTGGTTTAATGAAAAACATGGCATTAAACATACTTCTGTTTGCACTGATAGCAAATTGAAAGAACATTAGTTCAATATTTGCAGATTCTTTGGCCTTTTCGATAGAGGCAATTATATCTCTTACGAATAATGATTGCTTTGTCCTGCCTTTCCAATCCTTATGTTTTTAATTCATTTTATGATTATTTTCTATTTCCGTGTGATTTTTTTTTTTTTTTTTTTTGTAATATATCACATGGTTCTACAACAGACGTGCTACCAGGGTGGGAGCTGAGGGCTGCCCTGCCGTATCCTGGTCACATGGAGTTCTAAGGCAATGACTCCCCTTCTGCTTTTGCTCTGCGGTGCCCTCCACTGAGAATCTGCAAGGAGGGGCTGAAATTGCACAACCCACGACATTGTTCATATGCATATATGCAGGTACGTGCATATCTATTATGCCTTTCGTATTTATGTTTAAAGATGTGCACTGAGAAAGCCTTATGGTCACTGTCCCCAAGGCATCTGGCTCCTCCTCCTAGTGCCCCCAGGCCAGCCCTCTAGTCTCCCTGCTTCTGTGCGTCTCCAGGATTTCCACACACCTGTTCAGACAGGTAGGTACAGGTGTACAATGCTATGTTAGGCCTTTAACAAAAAAATGTTTTCATAAAAGGCACATTACCGTGTCCCTTGTTTGAGTCACCTAGAAATATGTATCTTACAGATTTTCCCTACAGCACTGAGTCCTTTTTTATTCTTTCAAACTTTCCATTCAATAGCTCAGCACGGCATGGATTCATCATACTTTACTTCGCTAACCTTCTGTTAATGAACGTTGAGGTTGTTGACAATGTTTTGCGTCACCTTGCTTGCGTGTCCCATGGCACATATTTCAATGGATAAATGGGAAATCCAAAGAGCTACACTGTGGGTTCAGAGGCAGTTATGCATTTGAGATTTCAACCGTGTTGTCACAGTGCCTGTCCAGGGGTTGGACGTGGGTGTGGACGCCAAGGCAGATGGGCACGTCCCTCCTGCCCAGGCCATACCAGCAGGGCTTAGCTCACACTTGAAACTGTGCCAAAAGTGAAAACTAGGGTTGCTGAGAATCAGAACTTTCCTTTGCTGGTAGCATCTGGGGAGCTAAGTGCCTTTTCTTCTGTTTAAAGGTTCCTCTTCACTCATGGCCTTTCCTTGGTTTTCTTTAGACTTCTTCATCATTTACAATCAATTTTTTATATCTTGTTTTTAGGAACCTTCAGTTTATTAGGAGGATAACTATTTTTTTTTCTGAAATATGGACCCAAACATTTTTTTTTCAGTTCTTGGGTAGTTTTATCTTTGCATATGAAGAGCTTCCTTTTTAATATAATAGACCTTTTTTTTTTTTAAAGATTTTATTCATTTATTCATGAGAGACATGGGGAGAGAGAGAGAAAGAGAGAGAGAGAGAGAGAGGTAGAGACATAAGCAGAGGAAGAAGCAGGCTCCTTGCAGGGAGCCCGACGTGGAACTTGATCCCAGGTCTCCAGGATCAGGCCCTGGGCTGAGGGCAGCGCTAAACCACCGAGCCACCCGTGTCTTTAAGTGTAATCAAGTTCATCAACTTCTGTTGATGTGCGCTGGATTTCAGATATTATAAAATATCTACTTCACACATATGAAGAAGCATTATTTGTTCCGTACATTATTTTCCATACATTATTTTCATGGTTCCATTTTTTAAGAATTAAGTCTTTATCCATCAGAAACTTAACCTGGTGCACATTTGGAGATACACATCACGTTTACTTTTGTTTTCTTCAGATGGAACTGGTTGTCCTAGTACAATTTATTAGGACAGCTTCACTACAAACTTACCAGCTCTCTAAAACGAACACATTTTTGGCTCTAGTGATCCTCTCTGTGGTCCATTCATTTTCTGTTTTATTATTTTTTTATTAATTATTATTTTACTTTTTCTGTTTTTCATGATTGTACCTTCTGAGTTTTATTTGCCGTTGTTTACCTACTTTTAAAGTGAGGTTTAGCTCATTGATTGCAAACCTTTCCCCCCCCGCCAATATATGCATTCACAATTTATTTGATCTCATATCATCTCCTGTAGAACCTATACATAGTCTTATAGTGAATCTCTTGTAAACAACACAGAATTAGTGTGTAAATGTGAACAGGTAGGCAAGTGTGTTTTAATTCTGACAATTTTTGACCTTTTTCTTAGAGACTTTTTGTGTTTAAAGTAATAACTCATTAATTTGTGTTTAGATTTACCACCGTAGTAGTCACTTCCTATTTTTAGGCTCTTTCTTCGCCCTTAGAGTAAATATTTTAGATTATTTCTATTATTCTATCTCCCCTTAGCTTTTTAATCAAACCATTTTTATTATTATTCATAGATTATCAGAGACACTATAGTATGCATTCTTGACTTATGAACACCTAACACAAACGGACACTTTTACCTCATTTAAGACAAGACAAAGATCTTGCAATTCTTACTTCATTTAACTCTCTCCCAAACTCAAAGATATTTTTGCTTTTCCTTTTGAGTCTAAATTCATTTTACATTCCAGAAGATACTATTTTTAAAAATTTCAAGCACTTGATATGTATTTGGTTTGCCCAAATCTTTACCTTTCCTTCCTCACACCTTCCTGCAGCTCAATGCTTTCATTGGGACATTTTTCCTTCGGCCAGAAGGTCACTCCTCATTATTTCCTTTAGTGTATATTTAACAGTGATGAACTCTGTTAGGTTTGTATAAAAAATTATTATTATTTTACCTTCACTTTTGAAGGGAATTTTGGTTGGATATATGATTCTGGATTGGGAGTGTCTTTCAGCACTTCAAATATATTGTTTTCTTTCTTTTTTTATTAAATTTTTATTTATTTATGATAGTCACACACAGAGAGAGAGAGAGAGAGAGAGAGGCAGAGACACAGGCAGAGGGAGAAGCAGGCTCCATTCACTGGGAGCCTGACGTGGGATTTGATCCCGGGCCTCCAGGATAGCGCCCTGGGCCAAAGGCAGGCACTAAACCACTGCGCCACCCAGGGATTCCATATATTGTTTTCTTAACCCTATTACTTATTCTCAGAAGGTATTCATTTGAAAGTTGTCTGTATTTTTTCCTCTAGTTGCTTTTAGAGTTTCTTGTCCCCTTGGTTATGATTTTATCATGATGTCATCAAGCACTACATGAAAATCACATATTTGCTCATAGTTCATATACTCCTTTAACTGGCAGCTCAATCCCCTTTCTCATTTTCAGAAAATTACTAGCATTTTTTTTCAAGTATTGCTTCTGTGCTATTCTTTCTCTTGTGCATTGTATTCTCCCATTTTCTACATTTTTTTTAAAGATTTTATTTATTTATTCATGAGAGACACACAGAGAGAGGCAGAGACACAGGCAGAGGGAGAAGCAGGCTCCATGCAGGGAGCCTGATGTGGGACTCGATCCAGGGTCTCCGGGATCATGACCTGAGCCGAAGGCAGATGCCCAACCACTGAGCCACCCAGGAGGCCCTCTATAGATCTATGTAGCAGTTTTTTCTTCTTTATTGTTTCCTGAGTCTAACCTACTTTTACCCATCCAGTGAGTCTTTAATTTCAGTTGCTATATTTTTCATTTTTTAGATGACCACTTGCTGCTTTTTATAAAGTCTAATTTTTTGGAGAATTTCTTCATCTCATCTTTCATTTCTCTGATAATATTAAGACTAATTATTTCAAGGTCCATGAAGGTTAAATCTTTTATCTGTATTCTCTGTTTCTGTGTTGTTTTTTTTTTGTTGTTGTTTTGTTTTTTGTTTTTGTTTTTGTGGTATGTGTGTGTATTTCCTTCTCAACTGCCTGATTATTGTGAATTATGTGTTGTGAAACTTATTGGAAACATGCAGAGGAATTTGCTATCTCCTTTGGGAGGATGGTTCTTAGCTTCTTATAGAAGGCTAGTGACTCTACACATCCTGAATCACATTTTGCAATTTGAAAGAGAGGTATGACCTAAAGCCGAGTCAGTATTTTTCTAAGTAATTCTCATTTCCCCGGTGTAATCTTTGGGGTCCAGATAAGCTAGGCATTTACCAGAAGTCACCTCCATTCTCGGGGCCCCACTCCACCATTCTGTGGCACATACTCACCTGCATCTCACTCTCTTTGGGGCAGGAGATGCTTCTAGTTGTAAAATTGTTCCAAATCTCAGATCACTTCCTGGGGATGCCTTATTATCTCAGATCTTGGCATCATAATTTTTCATAGATTTCTGACAACTTCAGTCTGATTTCTAAGACATTTTATCTGGCTTTTACTGTTCTGTTCATTAGAAGAGTGGCCTTGAATATCTGGGCCCACCACCACCACCAGAAGCAGAAATACCTTTTTCTGCCTATTTGAAATGCCATCCTTTAAATACACGACATTGGTTTATAAACTTAATCCAGGTTTTAGATTTCCTTTCTGTTGCATAAGTTTTTCTGTCTATACATGTGGCAGCAACTTTCTGCTTTATTCACTGAGGCTTTATAACACATTCTGATACCTGTTAGGATGACCCCTTTTTACTGTTCTATGTTTTTTTTTTTTTAAAGATTTTTTTATTTATGATAGACATAGAGAGAGAGTGAGAGAGAGAGGCAGAGACACAGGCAGAGGGAGAAGCAGGCTCCATGCCGGGAGCCCGACGTGGGACTTGATCCCAGGACTCCAGGATCACACCCTGGGCTGAAGGCAGCGCTAAACCGCTGAGCCACCCAGGGATCCCCTGTTCTATGGTTTTTGAATTAGTCCTCATTATTTCAGTTTTTTTGTTTTCCTTTTGTTCCCCTCTCCATGAACTTTGAATAAGCTTCTCAATAAAAATATGTTGCTATTTAAGGAAAGGGGATAATCCTAAATTTCCACATTGATTTAAGACAGAAATCTCTGTGACGTTGGGTCTTTTTATTTGAGAACATTGTTGATCAATCGGTATGTTCGTAATTCTTCTATCCTTCTATAGTTTTAATGACTTTTTTTCATAAGGATATTGGCTAATCTTATGTAGTTTATCTTTCTGACGTTGTTGGGAAAGTGAAATTTTCCCGTTACTATTGGGGGTTTACATAAATGAGAGCTATTTATAGTATGTTATATGTGATACTGGATTCATATTGTGGTGTAGTTGTTAGTGAAATTATCTTGGTTTTTATTTTTTTATTTTATTTTATTATTTTAAAAATATTTTGTTTATTTATTCATGACAGGCAGAGACACAGGCAGAGGGAGAGGGAGAAGCAGGCTCCCTACAGGGAGCCCGACGTGAGACTCGATCCCAGGTCTCCAGGATCACACCCCAGGCCAAAGGCAGCGCCAAACCGCTGGGCCACTGGGGCTGCCCTATCTTGGTTTTTAATTGAACTAAAGCATCTTTCTTTTAAAATAATCATAGATTCGTGGGACGTTGCAAAGATAGTACACTGAGATCCTGTGTACTTTTGTCCAGTTTCCCTCCATGGCTACAGCTTCCATAATCATAGTGTAATATCAAAACCAGGAGTTTGCTATTGGTACAGCGTGTATGTGTAGTTCTGTGTCATTTTATAACATGCTAGTTTGTGTGACCACCCTTGCAGTCAAAATACAGAATGTTCCATCACCACAAATATCTTCCCCTGTGCTATGCTCCATAGTCATAACTTCCCACCCATCTCCACCTTCCTTAACCCCTAGCAAACACTAATTTTCTCCCCATCTATATAATTTTTGCCATTTTGAGAATGTCATATAAATGGAAACATATGATATATGACTTTTTGAGATTGACATTTTTCGCTCAGCACAATGCCTTGAAATCCATGTGAATTGTTATACGTGTCACCAAGTGTGTTCCTTTTTATAGCTTGGTAGTATTCCATGGAATAAATGTAATGGCATTTTTTTTTAACCATTCAGCTATTGTAGGACATTTTAGTTGTTTTCAGTTTTTTGGATATTTAGCATAGAGTCTCTGTGAAGATCATTGTATAGGTTTCTATGTGGACAAAGGTTTTCATTTCTCTAGGAGAAATGTTCAGGGGTGGGATTGATGGGTTGTATGCTAAGTATATATTTAGTTTTGGAAAAAAGTTCCAGAGTGATTGAATCAGTTTGAGGGAAGGATAGGAAAAAATGCATCCCTTTACCTTTCCATTTATAACATAATTGTCTTCAGTATTTCCTCTATCTACAGACAATTGTAAGTTGTGCCCCACCTCCAAGCATGATTTTGAAAACACAACAGGAGAAGAAAAGGCAATTGTATCTACCCACATTTTTGCTTTCTTCCTCTTTGATGTCCTGAGTTTCCTTCTGTTATTTTTTTTCTGTCTAGAGAACTTCCTTTTAATCATTATGTTAATGAAGGTGTGCTGGTGACGACTGTCTTAATTGTGTCTGAGGATGCCAGGACTTCCCCTTTTCAGGCTTGAAGGATATTTTCACTGGGTATGAGATTGCAGGCTGACCATGCATTTCTCCCAGCTCTTGACAAAAGTTCACTTCCTTCTGGCCTCCATGGTTTCTAGTGAGAAATATCTGATTGTTCTAATTGTATTTCCTCCAGAATGAGGCATATTATTTCTCTCACTGCCTTCAAGACTTTTTTTCTTTCTCTTTCATTTGCAGAAGTTTAAAGAGGTTGTGTCATGGCATAGATTTCTTTGGTGAATCCTGTTTTAGTTTACTAGTCTTTGGCCAAATTTGGGGAATTTTCAGCCATTATTTCTTTGAGTTCCTTCCCAGTGCCACCACCTTGCCCATTTTCTGGTGCTCCAACCAGCGAGTGTCAGATCCTCTGGTACGTCCCAGAGGCTCAGTTTGCTTGCTTTTCAGTCTGTTTTCTCTCTGCCATTCACACTGGGACATTTCTATTGTTCTGTCTGGAAACTCACTGGTTTTTTCTTCTGTCCTCTCCATTCTGTTGTCGAGTCCACCCACTGAATTTTTATTTCAGTTATTATATTTTCAGGTCTAAAACTCATTGTGTTATGAGGCTGTGGATCTTGCTTAAATATTGTTAGCAGGCCCCCTCCTACACTATAGGAGGAGGGTAGGTCTGCCTCATTACCTCTGGGGGCAGTGGCCAGGGTCAAGGGTGCTTGTTTTGGGTGGTGATGGGAACTCTGGCTCCCTGCTGCTGATTCTGCTCTGGGTGCAACAGGCAAAGGTGTCCCCCTACTGATCCCCATGTGGCTCCAATGACAGTAAGAGATGGGGAGACGTTGTGCCATTCACAGTGACACAATCCTGATTCCTTCGGTTGGAGTGGAGCAGTTAGGATCTGAAAGTTTTCTTGTGTGGTTGTCCATTTCCTTGCCCTCTGCTAAGGAGAGTATGCTTTTCTTGGGCCTTTTTGTCTGTACCCATTGGTGTCTCCAGATTGCCAACTTTTCCATCTCATTTTCCAGGATGCATGAGGAAGCTCAAAGCCATCTTTTTCCTCATGCCCTGAGGTCCTTAAGCATTCTGTTTCCTTCTCTCCACTTTTCAGAATCTCCTTACATTTGGAGACTTTTTGGGTATGGAGCTGTATTAGCTAAAATTCATTTTCCCCAAATAAATTTAAAATGCAACAGTAGTTGAAAGGTTACAGCACAAGAAAGATCCCCTAAATCTCAAAGACAGTGATAAAATTACTTAAGAAATTTTGTAAATTTATGCATTTTGCTGCAAAATGCTGATTTTCAGCAAACCAAGTTGTTTTTGCTTTTGACAATTTTACTCTCTTCTTTGCACCTGATCCTTACAAAATTCACTTCTCATGTTCCAAGGCAGGGGCTGGGAAGAAGCAGCAGGAAAGCTGGGGCCCTACCCATAGCAAGCAGGTTCTCATCAGAAGAGGGAAGGAGAGTCCAAGCATGCATCTGAACCTTTGGATTTCCTTCCCTGCTAGTAAGGACACATTTTCCTTTCCATGTGGATTTAGGGGAAGGCAGTATGTGTACTTTCATTTCAGGGCATAATTATTGAACACCTTCATTGTGACCGGCATTTTGCTTGTTGTTTGGAGATACATATATGACAAGGGAGTGGAGGTCCCGATGTTCTGAAGTGAGCTTTCTGGAGCAGCAGGTCATACACTATAGGGTGGAGAGTGACTGAGCAGAGCCTGGCTAAGACTGAGTGCAAAATGCAGCAAGGAACAAAATACATGTGACCTCACCCCTGAGAATCCAGGCCTTCTTCCCAATGGGGACAATCTAGAAAAAGAGAAAAGCATATTCAAATATATGGACATGATTTTAATTGCAAGGTAGGCAAAGGTTGTTTTGTTTTGTGTGTGTGTGTGTGTGTGCGTGTGTGTGTGTTTGTGTGTGTGTGTGCCTTTGTTCACTTTTTCTTCCAGGAACTATCGAATCAGCCCTGCTTTTAGTGACCTCATGCTGGCAGTGAGCACCTGTTAAGAGCTTAGCAGTCTTATAAATTTCATTTGGAGGCATGAAAGATTTCATGACTCTCATTTTGGTCATGGCTATAATTTGCAACCAGATGCAAATGCTGAACGTGGATAATTTCAAGGCTGATAATAAAATTCCCAATGCCCTGGCACTTGAGCATTAGGTAAAAATTGAATTATTATCAGGAAGTTTTAGGACCTAGTCAAATTCCCCATCTATCTGATTGCAACCACAATATACACTAAAAATTCCACAACTGGAAGAGGAAAATGAAGAACAAGCAAACAGATAGAATGAGGGAGTGAGGAAGGGAGGCACAGAGTGAGCACAGAGGGAGGGAGGGCACTGGATTCTGTGTCGCAGTCGCATGGGGCTTGCTGGCCATCAAGTTCCCACTGCACACCCCCAGTAACCCACGTGCTGAGGGGACACAGCCATACAGGGCGTGTACTGTGGCACAGGGCCTTGCCTTCAGAAAGTCTTGTGCTCAGTTTAGTGTTGTGCTGCTGCCATCTTGAAATTCATAGTGATTTGGGTTTAAGTGTTGGTTGATGGGACGCAGGAACACACACCTGAGCTGAGGAGATAAGCAAGCATAAGATGCATGTCTCCACTGCATGGGGAGTTTGCAAGGCCTGTGAGCACAGAATCCTGGCACACCTGCAGGAGTGGGGGTTCGGCAAGACCCTGGCATTGAGCAAGTGGGGGCACTGACAGCTTGAGGAGGCCTGTCCATCATTCCAACCGGAATTTAGAACACACAAAGAAGGCAATGATAACCTAAGAATTGCTTGTGGCCAAGGATCCTTGTCATATCCTTTCTGATCAACTTTGTCATTTCCCTGTATTTGCCACCCACTTCCCTGGGACAATGACAGCATGATGGAAAGAAAGAGAAAGTGGCAACCTATTGCCCCTTGCCTGTCTGTCCTTCCGTATGCAGCAGTCAGCAGAACACAGAGAGTGCTGGTAGACTGTGTGCATGTCACAAATGGAAATAAAGGCACTGAGTCTGTTTTGTGTAGCACCGCCATTCTCCTGGTAAGAGCAAAATACATACAAGTGTCTGAACTGTGAATTGTGCAACTGCCACGATTCCAAAGACATAGTTAAAGAGCATGTAAGTTAAATGTTTTATATTTATATCTAAAGTTGGCATTGCACAAAAGGTGAATGGTAAATTCCATGCTATCAATTTAAGTTTTTGTCTTTTATTTCTTAAATGACACGTAAAGGACACCATGACAAGTTGAGAGACCACACAGGAAAAGAACAGCCTAATATTGTATCCCTTTTAATGGCACATATTTCATGCACTTTGAACAACAAGCTCTGAATTTTCCTTTTGTGCAGGACCATGCAGATTATGTAGTTGGCCCTGGTCTCAGGTCTAAATGGACTGGAAATCTAATGAGGGAGCATCATCTAGCTCAATCATTGGCCAAATTTGTCAAGTGCTCTGAGGGATTTTGCAGCAAAGATTGTGACCTTCTTGCCTTAATTATTGCTTCTTTAATCAATAGATCAAGGAAATAAGAATCGTTTTACATTTAATAATGGATGAGGACTAGGGTTGTTTAGAGCAATAACTGTCTTTCTTTCTTTCTTTCTTTCTTTCTTTCTTTCTTTCTTTCTTTCTTTTCTTTTCTTTCTTCTTTCCTTCTTTTACTTTTGTTGCTAGATGAAAGTCACCTGTGCTTTCTAGTTACGTGGTTTCCACAAGAAGCCATTTAAAGATGAATCCATTTACATGTGAGTGCTCATATTTTTAACTAAGGGGCTGCAATCTGGGAGACAGTGGACAGTGAAGTAGTGAAAAAGAGGTGGCATCAGTATCCTCCAGTGTCTTTTATTTGGGAAAAATACCCCGGTGGGGAAGCAAAGGGAAGGCCATATAATCTGTCTGCCTTGTGATGGTTGATTCTCTGCATCAATCTGATTAGGCTAAGGGATGCACAGATCACTGGTAGGACACATTTCTGGGTGTCTCTGAGGATGTTTCTGGAAGAGATTAGCAATAGAATTGGTGAATTTATAGAAAAGATTTTCTCCAATGTGGGTGGGCATCATCCAATCCTTTGAGGACCCAAGTACGACAAAAAGGCAGAGAAGGGTTAACTATGCTCTCTCTGCTCTAGCTGCGATGTTCATCTTCTCCCGCCCAGGTTCTTGGGCCTTCATGTTTGAACCAAACAATGCCACCAGAATTCTGAGATTGGCAGATCATGGGACTTCTCAACCTACACAATCATGTGAGCCACTTCTCCACAATAAGTTTCTCTCTCTCCTCTTCTCTCTCTCTCTCTCTCTCTCTCACTCTCTCTCTCTCTCTCTCTCTTTTTCTCTTCTCTGTTCTATTGGTTCTATTTCTTTGCAGAACTCTGGCCACTATAGCCCTCTTCTTCCATCTCCTGTCACTCTTGGACCAAGGTGACACTGCTACATGGCACATTGCTGTGTGTCCTGGCAGCATGACCTGGGTGCTAGAGACTCTGCTGCCTCTTGCTGTGCTGGCACATGGATGAGGAACAGAAACTCAAGCATCCCTGAAGACTGAGACACCAGGAGACAGAAGGACATTACGTAGCCATAGTGCACCAGGGCAGGAATGGAGGCCAGTGGACCTACTATGACCCTAAAAGTAAATGACACTAAGATTTTACACCAGAACAAAAGTTTTCACTGGTGTTCTGCTTGCCACAAGGATAAATTCAGATTTCTTACTCTACCTTCAGGAGCCCAGGAAGCCTTCCTAATACACAGCACAGCCAGCCCTCCTTCCAAATAAAGTGCCCCAGTGTACGTGTTCTATTCCAAAGAAAGTGATCTAGTCCCTGTCCCTCAGCCACTCTTCACAACTCGCCTTGCGCTGATCCCCTGCCTGATAATCTTTCTCCTAAATATGTCAGTGCTCCCCACCTGTCTTAGTCTAATCAGGCTGCTGCAATGGAACGCCGCAGACTGGGCAGCTTTCTCTCAGCTCTGGAGGCTGGAAATCCAAGATCAAGTTGCCAACTTATTTGGTGAGGGCCCCTTTCTCACAAATGGCTTCTTCTCTCTGTGTCCTCACATGGTGGATGGGAGGAGGGGTCTTTCTGGGCTCTGTCTCTCGTATAAGGACAGTAATTCCATCACAGGGGCTCTACCCTCAAGATGTATGTGCCTCCCAAAGGCCCCACATCATAACCATCACCTTAGGGGCAAAGGTTTGAATAAGAATTTAAGGGAACACGAATATTCCGTCCATGGCGGCAACCCCCCCCGAGTCTTCTCTGTGGGGTGCTGTGCATACTTTTCACAGTGGAAGGAGTTGCTCTGAGACCACAGGTGGACTCACTGAACTCTGAACTCCTTAGACTTTAGCAGACTTTGGAAAGCTTTTCAGATGATCAGATCACATTATCTGTTTAAGAGAACATTTCAGTTTGCAGCAATTTTGTAGCTACCTGGGCCCAGCCCCTCGCAGACAACCTTCAGTGGTGTCTGTGGGAGGTGCTCCCAAGGCTGAGCGCCATGCATGTCTTGGGCTCTCCGCTGCCGTGTCCCCTCAACTCAGCTGCCCCTCTATGTGCAGGCCTCCCTCATGGGGTGGCCCTCATGGGTGAGGCTGGGAGCATAAATACCCCAACATCCATGCTCAAAGGGGGACAGTTCAGATGTGTGTTCCACAGCATTTCCCAGAGATACCCCAGGAAGCAGGCTCAGTTGCCCACAGAAGTGATCCACCCAGTGAAGACCCTTGCTTATTCCTTCCCTTCTGTGTCTCCATTCCCTGGTCCCCAGAGAACGCTCATTATGATTTTTTTTCCCACATAAACTATTGGCGTTCAAATCCTCATATCATACCGGCTTCTGGTGAAACCCAACCATAAATGGTCCCTACTGTACAAGAATCTCACCCTTACCAAGACATAACACTTGCAGTCACCTAACTCCCTATGTTCTCTATTTACTACAGGTTATGGATTCTGTGGGTCTGGATCCTCGTATCTCTGGCCCATTTATCTCTTATGAAAGGAGAGGAGGACAGGAAGTAAGTTGTCAGGAGACCAGAGTTCTATAAGGCTAGTGATCCCCACACATTAGCCTCATAACCTCCACAAGTCACCTGCCTTCTCATGAATAGAGTTTCTATATCTATAAACAAGAGGATGACCTCCATGTTTCCTTTTCAGAGTTGCTGGAAAGTAGTGATGAGAGTGGAGTCATTCTCAAAACAGAAAATGGAATTGCTAGTAAGTGGCCTGCAGGAGACAGTGGGACCAGGCTAGGTACAGAAGCAAGGATACTCCAAGGACATGTCTGCATTATTTCTGACCATTTCAGAACACTGGAGATCTGTTTCCTTGGGAGGGAAGACATTTTATGAAATGTTTGCTTTGGGTTCCTTTGGTTTCATTTTCAGTAACAACACCCATTTTCATATACCCTCTGATGAACAAAACCATATGGAAATTCCGTATGTGGGGTGAATTTCCCTTTTACCTAGCCAAACCTCACCACCTCTGAAATGTTAATCTGTTATCTGAGATCATGTCAGATGACACGAAACGGACGTGAATTTATTAAAATGAACTCATCTGTCCCAAATATAGCAAATTTCCCATAGCTCTCTCTCAGAAATTACAATTCCCTGCAAGGCCCACAAAATTCAGGAGACACTAAAGAATGTTCAGCCACAAAAGGCCACTCTCAGAAGCAAACACAAGAGGCGCACTGGTATTAGTTCACGTCCCTGTAAACACCTTCAGTAATTTCCTTTATCTGCTCTGTTGCCATGTTCCAGGGAAAGTGAGAGCTGGAGGTGTAGGTGGTAAATCGCACAGAGTCGTCATCATTTAGCTATTGGATCTATTACCATTCATCTTTAATGTAGCCCATACTTGACTTTTAAGGGGTTTTGATTGTTTGTTTTTTAAATAAAGGAGCTCAGCCTCCCATTTTCAGTAACATCCATACAGTGCATGGTGTCCCAGAGTGTCACCAATTCTTTGTGTTTATCAAACATGCACTGGAGCTACCCTGAGCCCTAACTTCTCTGAATGCTTAAATGCTTTCAACTACAGCACACTGGTGATATACTTAAAACCAAGTCTGTTTTTTGTTTTGTATTTTTTTTTCTGGGAATTTCAAGGAGGTGGGCTTAGGAGAAGTAAACAAAAATAGGCCCCCAGTAGATTTCTGGAAAAATATCTACTAAAGCCAAGGTATATTACCCAGAGGACATTTTTTTCCTTCTTTTGGGAGCAGAAACACCCACCAAATGGAAGAATGGTTCAGGGTAACTATTAGCTGGAAAAGGGACAGAATATTTGATATCACATCTTTATAACCTCTCCCTAACACGTGGTTAAGAATAGTTAGTTTTCCATTCTTCCTTTTGCCTTCTTATGCAGCATTTGTAAAGTATTTACATATTTTCAAGAACTCATGGGTTTTGTCTCTTCAAGGTTCAGGCCAGCCTGTGTGATATAACAGATAATATGTTTACATTTGGCAAGGGAGATATTTGATTTCATAACAGCGGTTTGACTAAAAAAATGATTTTGCAATGTGTGAGCTGGTGTTTGGCCCATGTTCCATGCTTCTGTTTAGCTCTTACCTTGTACTACAAAAGCTCTGTAACCAAGACACAGCAAGGATCGAGTTCAGAAAACCAATGGTCTTTCCTATGTACAAACATGACATGGTTCTGATTTGTAATTCAAAGAAATGACAAAATTTATGAGATTGACATTTAAATTAAAATGGTAATCCATGATGTCTCAAATTGCATCAGCTACAGATAATTTATCTGTTCCTCAGAAATCAAAACGGCATTTACTGAACCCACATCAGAGTTCTCTGCCTTCATTCTAAAATAATGGGGACTCATTTCTTATTCACGTTGTGTGGCAGTCTCTGCTCTCTGCCTTATGGGATCCTCCCCGGCTATCATGGCCTTGCTCCAGCCTCACTTCCTCCTTGGACATTCTCCAGAATCCCTCCAGGTCATTTAATTGCTGTGATTGCTCATCTGGAGACTAGTAACTATTCAAGGATGGCATGTATATTATTTCACACTGCCTTTCGCAAACCATCACCCACTGGCCACATATGGTCCCAGAGTTCAGTCATGGTATGGCTTACAGATTGTTTTTTTGTTTGTTTGTTTGTTTTTCACAAAGCTAACTACAGAACATCATTTACTAGTAAATAGTCAATATTTTTGTTGATTAATCTATTTTTCATAGTGATATACTTAAGAGATAGCACTATATGTGGGGAAAAAATTAATGTAGTAGAAGAAGCAAAATTTTACTTCTCTACTCAAAAGGTTTTCACCTGGGCTTGAGAATTAAGTTGACACAAGACAGATCAGCAGAAAAAAAGCCCACGGGACTGTTCAGTGTAAGTTTTAGGTGATGCGCAGCCCTCACAAGGATTGAAGACCCACATAAGAGGCAAACCTAAATGCTTTACTACCAGGCTGAGCAAAGACAGGGAATTTTAGAAAAATAGCTCAATATACAAGGATGCTAAAGGAAGATGGGATCATTTTAACAAGGCCTGTTTGCGCAGAATTCTCTCGGCTTCCACTCTTCATCCTTGGTGATGAGGATGTTACTTTCCTTCGGGCACAGGAGGACATCATCCATGTGGGGTCTTTCCTCCCGCTTCCAGAAGAAGAAGGGGAAGGTGGATAACCCTTCTTGGACCTGACTTTCAAATGTCTTCAGCCAAAATATGTAGTATTTGTGGATACTGCCTCTTGCCGCCCCATCTCAATTTAAGTTTGAACCTATTTAACTCTGCCCAGTAGATTTAATTTGCTCTGGACGTGAAAGTTCATCTACTCTGTATCCAAGGGCAATTTGAGGACACTTTGGTCTAATTCCGAGGGCCATCGTCAAGCACACATCCCCCCTAGTGGGTTCTGACAAGATTTATGGAATGAGGAGAGATGTGCGGCTGGAAGCTCTGCCTTGGTACGACTTGGCCTTAAGTCTGCAGTGAAACAGGAGCCCCAGAAAAGTCTCTCCAGGAATCTGGAAGCCAAACCCTGTCAGGACACAGCCCTTCCAGAGGCCATTGTGAAATGTACTGGATCCCAGGGCTGCTGCCACAAGCCCAAGATGGAACCGCTGCCTGGTATGGTCCTTTTGGTCACCTGTGGTCACCCTGGATGGCCTGTCCCCATTGGCTGTGACTGTAGCTGCAGCTGCCCTGCATCTTGTCTCCAGAACTTTCCTTCTTAACATGTAGGACTAACTTTACATGACTGGGTATGTGCTGCAGAGGCTTTTAGTTCTCTAGTTGTGTCTGATTTCTTGAGAAAACAGACAGGAGCTGGGTTCCCCAAGCCAACGTGGGCGCAACTATGAGATCTGCCAAATCAGAGCATCCCATGCCTCGCTTTCTTACCTCTCCCACATACTAGGTCTTCACGCCGGGTACAAAGAGTAAGAGGTGAGAAGTGAAACAGGTTCTCCTACTCAATTATGATCATTCTTAGCTTTATTATCTGACATCATACAGTCAGTCACCCTCTCTGAGGCTAATTTTTTTGGTGCCTACTAGTGCCTATTTTATGAGGTAGCTGTGGAGAGTAAGGTAAATTATATGAAGCTTTTAGTCCAAAACCTGCCATCCACTGAGCCTCCAAATCTGTTTTCTTCCTTAAAAAACATCAATACAAAGTAACTGAGTTCACTTTTAAGGCTAGAATTGTGGCTTGGTTTGTTCTTTATTTTCATTTATATTTATATTTATTATTTATTTTTTATAGCTTTATTGAAGTGAAATTGATATTCCACTACCTGCACATATTTTAGATGTGGATTCATCCTCAAAATCTAGACAAGGAGCATATCTGGCTCCCCCCTAGATTTCTTTGCACTGGTCTGTAGTGCTCCCACACACCCTTCCCTGCTCCCCTCACTCACCCATCCTCAGATCGCCACCAATCTTCACTCTGTCACTTCACATTAGCTTGCACATTCTGTATTTATAGAAATGCAATTACACAGCATGTACTCTTTCTCGGGCTCACTTCTTTCACTTAGCATAATTATTCTGAGATTCATCTATTTTGTTGTGTATATTAGTGATTTTAATTTCAGAATAGGATTTCATCTTATGGATATGCAGTGCATTTATGTATTAATCTGTTAATGGACATGGGGGTGGGTTACAGGCTTGGCTATCACTAGTAAAGCTGCTATGAACATTTCTGGATCTAAATGTAAGAGCTCAAACATAACAATTCTAAAAGAAAACATAGGGTAGAATTAGTGACTTTTAATTTGGCAAATATTTCTTAATTATAAGTAGAAATCAAAGATTATGAAAGAAAACACATCAATGAAGCGTACTTATCAAAAATAGAACACCTTTGCTCTTCAGATGACACTTAAGAAAATGAAAAGATGGGTAACTCAGTAGAAGAAAATATGTGTGAAACAGATTTTCAAGAACAAATCTGTATCTAGAATATATAAAGAACTCTTACAACTCAATAACCAAAAGACAAAATAATTTGAAAAAAAATATTTGTAAAGACCTTTCACCAAAGATGGCACAGAGATGACTAATTAGCACATGAGAAAACGTTCATCACATTTTGTCATTATGCAAATACAAGTTAAAACCACAATAAGATGCCACTACATGCCCACTAGAATGGCTAAATTCAAGAGTGATCACACCACATGTTGATGAGGATGTGGGCAGTGGGAGCTCTCTGCTGCTGGTGGGCATGCAAAATGGTACATCTGCCTTGAAAAATGTGTGGCAGTTCCTTAGAAGTTAAACATAAACTTACCATATGATGAGGCCATTCCATTCCTAGGCATTTACCCAAGAGAAGAGAAGCATATGTCTCCACTAAGACCTATAGCTCTAAGTTAAAAGGAAATAAACTGAGCTCAATCTATGGAAACCCACATCTCAAAGTGATGCAGGCTTCGTAATACAGGTCAGTCTCTCAAAGGATCATTTAAAATTCCGTAACAAGAGAAAACCTTGAAGTCCTCTTCATTTTCATCTGTGGTAGAGATCAGGGGCTATTAGAAATTATGCTGTAAAGGGAAGGAGTGAGACAGAAAGTAGAGGGAAAAAATCCAGAAGACACTCTCTAGCACTACAAAATAAATTAGAGGAAGATATATACTAATAAACACACCAACAAACCAAATAATTTTGAGACATACATACTAGGCACAGAGTGTTATTCCATTCAGTAATCCTAAAATACCCAAGGGTAGTTTGCAGACGCAGCTCAAGGGGAAAATACACTGTGGCAGAGCAGAGTGGACTTCAAAATGAGGTCTGGGCTGTAGGTCCAGGTGTGCGACCTTGGGCAAGTCACTGGCCTCTTCAGCATCCAGTCTGATGTTAGCCTTATACAAGCCCTACAGCATCTTCTAGCTCTGCAATACTGGTTTTCCAGTGAATGAGCTTTCTTCTTTGTAAAACCTACCATTTGGATATCATGATGGTAAGGAGTGAAATCTTTTGTCATTGGTGGTGTTTCTATATCATAACATCATTACTTCCACCAAACTGATGGAGGCTGGCATTTCCACTGATGCATGGGATGGCCATTTCAATGACAATTTTTTTTTAAAATTTTATTTATTTATGATAGTCACACAGAGAGAGAGAGAGAGAGAGAGGCAGAGACACAGGCAGAGGGAGAAGCAGGCTCCATGCACCGGGAGCCCGACATGGGATTCGATCCCGGGTCTCCAGGATCGCGCCCTGGGCCAAAGGCAGGCGCCAAACCGCTGCGTCACCCAGGGATCCCCTAAATGACAAATTTTTTAAAGACAATCTTAAATACATAAACGCTACATGATTTACAAAGTAAATTCTGACTTGGCCTATGCATTAAGAACTTTGGACAAGGTGTGCTAATTCAAGATAACAATGGATAGTGTATAAAATAGACAAAGGCAGAAAATCCCTTCGCTTGTTTTCACTCATTCATGCACTATATTAAGCTCTGTGATTCACACCCCAATTGACAGCTACTAAGTAAACTGTTCTAGAAATAAAATCTTTGTCTAATAATTTGCCCCATATGTTTCTGGCAAATAAATAATTGAGGCTTAAGAGAAATGGTATCTCTGCTCTCATTTCAAAAGAACAAAGACACAGTATCCATTTCTACTCTTGAAAAAAATTATTCACATCATAGATCACTTACGTTTGAAGGAAGCCAATATTAATATTTCCTTTTCATCTTACGGCGCTCATAAAGTAGTTCAGACGCTTTCCACACATCTGCAACTTAGATGTGGATGTGCCACATCCTCTAACGATGTACTCCTAACATGCTCATGTTTTAAAAATTCTCCAAAGGACTGCCAAGCAACAGTTTGGCCTAAATCAATCGGCTAATCAGCCGATGGCATCAGCCCCAAGTCAATGGAAAGAGAAGGGAAAATCCATCTTTGTTGTTGAATAGCAAGCAACCAGGAATGGGGCACCGACATGCACTTGGTCATTTTGTCAAAGGCTCACTTGGGCAACTGGGAATTTAGGCAAACCATTGGAAACACAGTTTCTTTTTCCTTAACAGGACAAAAGGCACAGCGTGTGAGGGACAGGGTGTGAGGCAGGTGGTGCTTCTACATACCCTGCCGGTCTCACCTTCCCCACCCTCCCAAGGAGCCCCAGCTGAGACTCCAGCATGCCTCCCTGAGTGAGAAACAGTACATCCAAACTAAGCCCAAACATGAACTGATCTGAGTTTCAGTTCTTTTGATATAAAAAGAAGAAAATAAAGACACATTAAACACATGGATTTGTATTGAGAAGGATTTTCTTCACCTAGAAAGAGCATCTGCTTCAGTGGCTGGAGAGGCAGCCTAGCAAGCCTGGTTTCTTCCTAAGAGGGACTCGCCTATATTTCTCCACCCACCCCCCTCGGTTACTTCCATGAGCACTGTTTGTCAAAATGTAGTATTTCCCATTTGGCAGTAATAATCTTTCTAAGTTTGACAAGATTTAAGTAATTTCAAATTGTTTTCAAGGCTCACTTTCAATTCGTGTTTTAAATTGCAGTATACGAAGCATGTAAAACACTTGTTTCAATGAGAACATGATGCTTGCACTTAGTATTTACACAATATGAAATAAATCATGTCAGAATTAATAAGGTCTAATTCTATTAATGTCAGAAAAGATTAACGTGGGTTCTCTCTTCTAAGCAGACTTGCCCGGTTCTCTTTGAATTATTCTTGACAGTGTTAAAATTAGACTAAGCCTACAAATAAAATAGGCCAGCAAATAAATTGAAGTAATAAATTAAGACACTCTGTAAATAAAGGTATCTGTGCTAAAAGGAGCTGATTTGATTGAAAACCCTTAGTAGGTTTGTCATCAACGACATACTTCCTAGTCTTTCTCCTGATGCTTCTAGCTGTCTCTGAATTGTTTCTGAATTCCTTTGTGTGTTTTTTATTAAATGAAATTTTCATACTCGGAGTGAAAAAGTTAATGATAATTAGACGAGACTATACCAAAGCAAGTGAGTGTGATTTAATAACATGACAAAAGAGATTTTGCTCATCAGGTGGATTTGCCTGATTACCGGCTAAAAATGTCCACGTAAATCTCACAGGTTTGTGCTGTTAGAGACAATGTGCACAGGGCGTTTACCTGGACTCATCTCTTTCACTTTCATGTTTGCTTCCTCCGCTAATTCATGCTCACAAAGAGGTGTTCTTGTAAGAAGAGGGAAAAATAAGATGCGTTTGATTGAATCTTTTGCTGAGCTTTTTCTATCCAGCCTTGTAAAACATTGTCTTCAAACAAAAAGAGTTATTATTTAAAAATATGGTTAGCATTCCAGCTGGTAGTAAGTGATATTAGTCCTGTAATTCAGTAAAAGGAATACAGGTCAGGCTTGGGGGAGTGGCAAGGAAAGAGAACAGGTAAAGTTGTCTGAAACAGTGTAGAACAATGGACGAATAATGTCTGAAAGTAGAATACCACGTTCTTAATGGGAAGAGTACTTGACAAAGGAGGTTATGGATATAAGCATATTGGTTATTACAAATTTATATTTTTAAGAATATGTATTATTTAAGCTTAGTGTATATGGTGTTTATTTAAATTTAGATTAAGTACTTTGTGTAAGATTTATAATCCAAAGGACAAAAGTTAGTCAACTCGAAGAAGAAAATTTTTTTCTGATAATGAAATAGAAGCAAATCATCTTTCGTTTCCCCCCAAAGAACATGACTTGGAAACCGTGGGCTGACCGTGCATTAACATGGCTTCACACATTCTGCTGAAAGGAATAAAAATGGGAAATCCATAGATTATCATTGCAGGTGCATGTGGAAGTTCAAATCTCGTGATCTACATCTATAACATGAACTATCCCTGGAGGACTCAAATGGCACCACGGGGCATGTGAGGGGACCTGCAGAGCTGGGGGGTGGGTAGGGTGGGGGGTAAGCCAGAGGGGAGCTTTCCTCCATGGAGCGGTGGTAGTGCTGGGGCACTGGGGTCTGCTAGACATTTCCTCCAGGTACAGCACAGTCCCCAAACTCTAAATGACAGAGAAGGTACACTGGAGAGTATCACGGCCCTCATTAAATTTACAAATGGATAAAATATATAAGACTTACTATATACAAATTTGTGATGAAATTTAGTAAAATGACTAAAACAAACCAGTGCCAGGTATGACAGTTGCACGGAATTTCATGGCTAAGGAGCTTTGGACATTACGGAAAAATAGAATGAGGGTGCAGAGAAGGTGGGTGAGCAGAAAGCCACTGTGAACATGTGTATTTGTCAGTAAAGAATGCCTCCTGAGTGTACTTGTGTATCTGTGGAGTGATGCTTCACACATGCTTGTTTACAATAGGGCAAGATGGAAAACAATCTAGACTTTCAATAATAGATAAACAGTTGAAAAAGGAATAGTTTATCCATATTATGTATTTATCAAGTAACTAATAATTAAGTTTTCCAAAATAATACTATTTGATTATTTGGAAAAATCACCTTACATAGACAAAGTGAAAATAAAAAAATCAGGATATAAAACTTTATGTAAAGAATATTATTAATTTATTTTAAACACATAGGAATTATTTCTGGATCAAAATGTCAAAGTGACCACGACCTATAATCCCCTTCTCTACACATGCACACATGGCACATATGTACACACCACATGCACATATACACACATATGCACATGCATGCACACATCACACAACTATGCATGCACATACATCACACCCTCATACACATATACATATCATATGTGTGCACATGCCATTCACGCACAGTATGTGCATGCATACAGCACATGCATGTACATACACACAGCACATCTCACATGCGTGTGCATATTACTAACTTTATCTTTAGACTTTTATGCCAGAATAACTAAGAGCCAGGTGGGGTAGATTATGACTTCATCCCTTCTGGCAAAATTGGGTTTGACAGAGAATGCATCTGTGCTGTACAGTGATTGATATAGACTGCTAGTTCCATACCTGCACAACCCTACCCTACATGGATGGGAATGGGCCAAGGTGAGGACTTGCTAGACTAGTGCTACTGTCAGCAAAATGGACCAGCACAGTAGCCAAACTTAATATTCCTTCTCAAAATAGACAAGTTTGGGTAAAAATAAAAGGCAAATGGAGAAAAGAAGGAATAGTACCCTCAGAAATAGCTGAGGGTAAAAGGATAAGTAAATGGGTTATACAGTGAGGCAAATCTAATATTTTGATACCTCATGAGAGGCTCAGAGGAAGAGATGGTGTTGTCTTGCTCAAATGTATCAGATACTTGCATGGATGAAGTTGCATGTTGCCAAGATTGCTTGGAAATTGAAAAGGTCAAACAAAAGCCAAAAAAACTGGGTGGCACCACTGAGGGAGACATTTTGGTCACATGATGGTGATGAACTAGAGCAATTTTTGATGACTGAGTGGGACTCTATCAATGTGCCAGTATCTTCTGAGTCACATTTTTCAGGAACATTTACTAATTTACAATGATATAGCATAATATTGGTACTGTTGGTGAGATCATAATACTGATACTGGTGATCAAATGTATCAGGAAGTTGAATTAAGCTCATGTCCAACTCTAGTACCAATAATATTGGTAGTACCAATGGAAAAAACAAAAGAAGACAACTGTCCTCATCAGGAACTTGATTTAGCTAGTCCTCAGCTAACTTATATGCTAAATAGCTCTGCAAAACTTCAAAAAAAAAAGATTTTATTTATTTATTTTATATATAAAGAGTGAAAGAGCATGAGCAGGGGGAGGAGCAGAGGGAGAAGGAAAGAATCTCCAGCAGACTCCGCACTGAGTGCAGAGCCTGTTGCAGGGCTCAGTTCCAGGACCCTGAGATCATGACCTGAGCCCAAACCAAGAATCAGACACTTAAATGACTGAGCCACCCCGGTGACCCTGCAAAACTTTTTCTTAAGGTCCAAATAGTAGTAGATCAGGGAAGAAAAGGAATTATCAAATTATACAAAATACGAAAAATCATAGCTTTATAGGATACATTAGTTCTTTCTTTAAATTTATCCCTGCTCAACTCTGGATCTTCCAAATGTTAGGCATATTCAGAATGATACTGTCTTTGCTCTGTCTCTCATAAATTTTATACTAATTGTAGATGCTAGGACAAATGTGATCATTTTGCTGTAAGAAAGCCAAAACCTCTTACACCACCAAAGGCAGGAGACAGAGAATTGTTTAGTAAAGAATTAACCATACCCAGAGAGCATTGGCCTTTACCCCCACCTCCTGGAAGGTCTTTTCTAAGCCTCTGGAAGGTCCTGTCTGATGGGAGTATCTCTGTTTATCTGGTGCCTTGGGCCACACTGATTACCTACAGTGCCATTTATGGTGGGGACTGTGGGACACGTGGTATCAGCTCAAGGTCAAGAGGGTCAAGTGACTAAAGGTCAGACAGGTGGACAGTATCCTAATAAAAATGCCAAAGACCAAGACTTGGAAGCTTCCCTTGTTGGCACACTCCATGCTACATCACCACACGTGATTGCCAGGAGAAGGCAATGCTGCCCACAGTTGCTGGGACAGGATAACAGGATTCTTTGTCCCTGGGAGTGTCCTGGTCACTGCCCCCAGACCCCCCTTCCGTTGGCTGACTTTCCTCTCTATCCCTCTGCTGTAACAAACCACAACCGTGAGTTTAACAGCTATCAATGTGAGTTCAAGCAAATTACAAAGTCTGACAGTCGTCTTGGGGGGATGCAGGACTCAAAATTGGTGTCCCAAGTGAAGGAAGGGTAGTCTCACTTCTGCATAAACACTTAAAATAAACATAAAATCATTTATGGAGTATTTTTACCAAAAATACATTAAAATTGAATGCAATCATGAGAAAAAAATAGACAAATCCAGAATATGGAACAGTTAATAAAAACAACTAGGGTGAGCTTTTAATTATGTCAACAATCTGAAATTAGGTACCAAAAAAGAGCTGAGAAATCTTCTAATACGAAGCATTATACCATTCGTGAAAGAGAGAAAATGATCCTGCTAACCATGGAACAAAAGTCTTTCATTTCAGACACTTTACATCAATGTAAGTGACAGTCCTATCCCTGGACCACTGACAGGTAAGCCCACCATAAACCAACTATCTTTGAGAGATTATTGAAAAATAGTAGGTACTTGTAAACCACCAATTAGCACTTCTTGGAATATCAGTTTTCTGTATTTTACAAGTACTTCTGCCTGAGATATTGCTAATTTGGATGGAAAATATCTCTAGCCATTGGCACCATGCTTCCCCATGAAAGACGCCCCCCCCGCCACCCCAACTTCGGATGGTCGAGAGCAAGACTCAGATGTGTTTTTAATTTCTAGGTCCCATCTAACCAATTGGAACCATCTCATTTATTTTCTGGTATCCAATTTTTAAAAATTGGATAAAATTTTTAAAATTTTTTTAAATTCAAGTCTTGAATTTTATTCTGTTATTTTTAGAATCACGGAATTGTAGCTTCAGAGGTCATCTTAGTGACCATAATCAACAGGACATGGACAACACAAGTCAAACCAGTTATATGCCATCCCGCACACCCTGGTGGCTAAAGGGCAGCTGTCTTCTTGAGCAGAGGTTGGAGGTACTTCTGAGGGAAATGATTTCCTCTGCTTTGTGCTAGACTGTGTTTGGCCAGGGAGCTACAAGTTAACACGCACCTCACTGTTAGTTTTGACCTGCTTATGATGCTCTCTCGAGTTACCAGCTCTTCCTGAGAGCTGCTGCTTTCTTTCTACTTTCTCTTCCCACTACATAGAGCTCCAGAGGTTAATTGGTTCCTCTGTATTTCTTAAGTAATGGAGACATTCTATTGCTAGGGCATTTCCTAGAATTTCAATTATACATTTCCATATTTTCTTACTTTGTATTTAGCTCTACAGTCCTTACTTTCATACAGATAAAGGAATATGTGATTTAAGAATCTGATTAAACAAACAAAAAGTTAAAAATATATATATTTTACCTTAAAAAAATGTATTGCAATTCTTGTGAGATTGCGTGCTAGGGCTACCAGCTCAAGACCCCCTGTGCATAGGCTGGGCTTCTGACTATAGAGTTCTTTCCTCCAGAAGCCATGTCACGTGGGGACCAGTCTTACTTGCCATTCTTGGTTGAGTATATGATGCCATGTTGTTCACATTCCGAAGGCTCCTTATTTCTGTATAGCTTGCAAAACATTTTCCTTACACATTATTCTCATAATTCACATAGTAAAGCTGCATGGCCCAAGAAAACAGATTGGAGGCTTGATCTGACCCGTGTGTTGTCACAGGCAAGAAGTCATAGCCTAACTTGTCATGGATGCCAAGATGACCTTGCTGTCCGAGCTCTTGTGATTCAAAACGTAATGGAAGAACATAAAAGTGACTCAAGAGAGTAGAACTTTAACAAAATTGAACACGAGTTAAGAAAGTTACATTTTTAATATGTTAATTGGACCTAGAAATTAAAAACACATCTGAAAACAAAATAATATTAAAAAACAAAAGTGAACCTAGGACAGAAAGAAATCACATTAAAAAAAAAAAACAAAACAGGAATATCTCAAGTGAGTCAAATACTTGATCAGACACTACCCCTGAAAGAATCTGCAGATGATTAGTAAATGAATAGAAAATTTTAAATTGCATGAATCTAGGAGTGCAGCTAGGAATGTTGTGGTTAGGATCTTGAAATCAAAAATGATACGTTTGTTGCCAGCATACACAGTCAAATAACTTTTTAAAAAATCTATGGTATTTACTTCATAATATAATATACAGTTAAAATAAAATGGACATTAATTCCAAGCATTTTGTTAGAAATCTGATTTCCATCATATCAGTTTGGGTAATTTTGTCTCTGACTAGCCTAGAAGAAAATATACATACTAAATAGGCTTTATTTTTAATTTCAGAAATTGGGCTTATTATTCTTTGTTTTGATAAAGGAAAAAAATCTCAACATGATCAAGCCTTAAAATATTGTTTGAAATTCCATACTAGGACAAAATACACAGAAATGAATCATAAAAGTGGCCCATTTTCTTTTATTGGCAGATTATCCGTTCCCTGTAAATTCTCAAAAGACAGGTAAATACCAATTTGTAAGTTCATAGCTACAAAATCAAAAACTGGTCTTAAAAGACCATGAACAGAGATATTTAGCATTTCCACGGGAATAGGGAGCAGTAGGATGAACGATGGGAGCAAAATCAGTTCTGGAAAAGGCTTCCTAACCTGATTGTCTACGTAAACATCAAACATTGACTTTTGCATCTAACAAACCTTGTATCAATTGAGGAACAACCACACAGTGGACTGCCAATCATTCCCCTACTGACACGACACAAAATATAAAATATGAACATTCTTTCAGTCTTTATGGGAAAGAATCAATTTTACTTTTAACCTGCTCAATCCCCTCACTGATGTTCAATAACAATTTATCCTTTAAATGGTACTTAATTTAGCCTTAATTTATTGTCTGGCAAATGCCTCCGGGCAAAATTGAACTCAATAAGAACCCATTTTACCTTCTTAACCTTCATCCTTTCAGAGATGTTACAGCACAAATCATTGTAGAGTTTTTAACTTTATTTTTGGTGTAATTTACTTAATGAAGACTACTAGAAAGTCAAGCAAAAAGTTAGTATCATTTGTTTTCAAAACCATGTCAGGCTTCTGGCTGAAGGTGGAAGAATAAAGTGATCATGGGAACAATTATCGAATGGATCGATTAAAAAGGCACACACTTGAAGATGCTGGAGAGCACCCAAAAGCAAAGAGGAGAAGGGGGAGAGTTGAAACTTGAAACATAAAATTGGAAGGACGGAAAGATGTGACTTTCCAGTGCAAGCACAGTGCTCAGCTTCTGTAGCTTCTAAACAGAACAATGGTGGGAGAGACCACAGCCCCAGTCGTGAAAGTGCCAGGCAGCAGCATTCAGGGCTGGGAGTGGAGATGGAAACAAGTAAAGGGGAAATTTGGGCAACATGAGAACCACATGAGTAAAAGAATCTATAATTAATCAACGGGCCCCAAAGATGAAGAGGAGACATTGCATCTACTAAAGAAAAACAGGATAGCAAGAATAAGAGAAAGTTGAAACACATGAAATATGCCATGGAAGTTGAGAAAAAGAGAAGAAAACTGATGGTTCAATGCATGGATGGGGTGACAAAATCAGGACCATTTCTTGGAGTTAGAATAAAAATGAAAGAAGAGAGCATTGAAGCACGCCTAAGAGAGGCAGGCCACGCATTAAGCAATTGTGTTCAAAGCCCTACTTGTATATGCCTCTGCATGTACACTTGGGCATGGGGGTGGGGTGCATAGTGAGGGAGACAAATGTGTTAAAATACACAGAAAAAATTGCTGAATGGAAATATTACAAACTGACCAGTTAAAACTGGAAGCAGTACCTAGAGAAATGAACGCAGTGATCTAAACAAAGACATGTTTTTGTGAGATCCAAAAACACTAGGGATGAAAGGACTCTCATAGACGATAGAAAGGAAAATACATTTTCCTACACAGACATAGAATTCAAAACAAATTCATATCGTTCAAAGTCCATGTACAATGGGGGGGGGGTTAAAACTGATTTTTCTCCTGCTTCAAAAACAGTGGTGGCCTGGAACACACTAGAATATGCCCTTCAAGTTGGGAGAGGAAATTATTTTCCTCTTGGAAGTTTTATGTTCATCAGATCTGTCAAGTAAGAAGAGAATCAAGTCCTCTTCAGACACGCAGGGACTCGAGATCCGCACCCCTTCTGCAGCCTTTCTTCCAGAGCTGATTTCACTTCAAGCCCTGAATATCCCCCTTTTAACCCTTTTATTGAAGTTCTGTCATCGTTTTGAAACAGGTTGCCATTTCACTGGCCTGTCCCAAACCTTTTCACGGCTTCTCACTGCACTTAGGATAGAATCACAGTAGCTAATGCAGCTAATGATGCTCTGGCACTGTAGCTGGAACTGAACCTTTTATGTTTTATATTTTTATTTTTTTTTAAGATATTTATCTGAAAGAAAGAGAGAAAGAGAACAGGAGCAGAGGTGGGGGAAGGGGCAGAGGGAGAAGGAGAGAAACAGACTCCCTGCTGAGCACAGATCTCGAAGTGGAGCTGGATCCCATGGACCCTGAGATCATGACCTGAGCCGAAATCAAGAGTCGGCTCAACCAACTGAGCCACCCAGGCACTTCAGGACGTGTGTTTTTACATGAATTGAAAGCCAGATCATCTTGGGGGAATAAGGCTAATTTGAACAGCATATTGGCAAGATTGAAAGCAGTCAAATGGTATTATAAAAATACTTGAACTTTACTTCCTGTTTTGTCATTTCTCCATTATCTTGCTCTTCTCTCTTTTGGTCGTTTTCTGGTATTTTTAAATTTAATCATGATACATCAATTTGGCACTGCCTCCATGATTTAGATAGCCATGTTCACCAGAGCTCTTCAGAGAAAGAGAACCAATGGGACGTGCATATTCGTAAAAGGTATTTATTTTAAGGAATGTAAGGCTTACACGACTGTAGAGTTTGGTGTGTCCAAAATCTGCTGGGGGATCAGGCTGGAGACTCAGGAAAAAGCTAGAATTCGAGTCCTAAGGCAGTCTGCTAGAGAACCAAGAAAAGCCAATGTTGCTTTACTCAAAGTCCACCACTTTAAATGAAAATCTCATAAAACAGCACCTTCACAGAAACATCCAGAATAATGTTTGACCAGATAGCTGGGTATTGAGGCCCAGCCAAGTTGACCCCATAGTATCATTCTACCACCAAAGCATGAGTTGTAGGCATCGCCTTCAACCCCAGAAGACTTCCTCCCCTACTTTCAAGAACAAGGCATCACCTTACTCATCTATAGCACTTTAACAAATTCAGAAAATTGATCGTGATGCAGTACTAGTACATAAGGCGGGACTACATTCATGCCTCAGCCATCGTTATAGTGAAGTCTTTTCCCTACATTTTGTTCAAGTTGACAAGCAGTCTGGTATCGCTGGTTTCGTCCAGCCGCCATGCCTTTCTAGTCTTCTTCTGGAACAACTCCTCAATCTCTGCCCTTTATGACATCTACATCTTTTGAAGCATATTTTCAAACTGTCCCCTGAGTGGTGGATTTCTGATCGCTTCCTTCTGAGTGGACTCAGGAGCCGTTTGTTTGTTGGCAGCAATGCTCTCTGAGGTCTGTGTGCTCAGCTCATCATACTGGAGACATCTCCCCAGCTCCTTTGTGCATGGAATGGTAGCGTGAGGCTCAGGACTGTGGTGGTACCTGCCAGTTTTCTCCAGTGCGGTGACCTTTTCCTGGTGTTGTGAATAAGCAATCTCTGCAGAGATATCTTCAAGTTCTTTGAATATCCTGTCCTCAAAGAATTTTACCAAATGGATTTAGCATTCATTGATCACTCTTGCCTGGATCATTTATTACTACTGTGTTTGCTAAGTGGCAATTCTATGGTCTCCATCATTCCATCTGCATTTATTAGTGGGCATTCCACCATGGATAAGGCTTTCTCTCCCCACCTCCACTTTCTGAAGTTAATTTAATTATGTGCTTTGAAATCAGCTTTATACATATCAAACTATGGCTACAACAGGACAGACGGTAGATACATGTCTGGTATATAGTATGTCATGTGGACCGCATATGGAAAACTCAACGTGAATTTAGTTCTGGTTCTACTGATAACGTGCAGGGGATGTCAGTTAGGTAAACCACTCACATCTTTTGGTGTTTGTATCTATCCAATCAGTGCTTTAGACTACTTAATATGAACCCTTTCTTTTAGTTTTAATAGTCTGTGGCTCTTAAAAAAGAAATTCAGTCAGTCTTTGTATGGCCTAAAGGATCTCTAAGAGAGGAAACTCCCCCTTCTCAGTCTTAATAACAGCCAGCTTGATTAACTGCAATTAACCAAGAATTGGCAAAAAAAACTCCTAACCCCGTTAAACTTATTTTGGTTCTCATTAAACTTTTAAATCCACTTACTTTTCCCGTTCCCGTGTCTATTTCAAGCTTATTTCCATCAGTGTTTCTCTTTGGCAACCATATTTGGAAAACGCACAGATTGAGCACCAGTGTGGGAGGAATTACACAGCTAAAAAACATTCCATGAAATGATCACGGGTATTTCAGTTTGCTTCAGGATTAATTATAGCCTTACAATTCCCACATCAAGGCAGTCTGTGGGTTAGAAGGTTGGGCAGACAAGAGTTGTCATCCCAGTAATGACATTCAAGGGGAGTGATTTACTAAAAATCTGTACCAATTTGAACCTAAACTTTTTAAAAAGCCATATAAGCATTAAGAAAAATGGCCCTAGGTATGTATGTTCCTAGCAAATTCTGCCCTATAAATTATAAAACTGTGAGAAAAATGTGGTAGAAATCTAAAGGATGACAAAAATGTATAATCTTAGGAACCTGGGAATGGTAATTTTAACATTGTTGCTAATACTTAACAGGAGAGCACGACGAAAAACCATTCTGGGGATGATATGGGGAGAGTAAAACAGTTAAGCATATAACAAAGGTTTAAAGTTTCAATTTCATAAACACAAATATATTTGGTTGTTCCTCTTAATATTGTTTAGAGAATGAATTACATATTCGATAAAACAATTTGTTACTTTCACACTTGTCATTTTTAAACTATAATTTTTAAGTTGATATGTATTAAGGAAGGTTTATAACTCCACTATGATTTTCCTAGAAATAAAATATTAAAAGAATTACATGATAAATGGTCACTTCATCTATATCTATCATCTGTTTGATATGTGTTTGCATACATGTACATAAATATATCTTTATAAATACATGAGCATAACAGACCATTTTTATTGATTACTTTCTCAGAAAGGGGTACTAAACACTTCACATGAATTATAACTTTATATAAATTCTGTCATTTAGTCTTTTTAATAATTCTAAGAGATATCTACTACCATTGTCCCATTTTGCAGTCAAGGAAATCAGGTCAAAAGTGATTGAGTTGTCCAGAACCAGACTACTAATAAATAGTAGACCTATCGGGGACACAGATCATATGCAGCTAAGGGTTGGGTTTTTTACAGTTGACTTTTCAACAATGCAGGGATTGGGGGTGACCACTTCCCTTGCATAGTCAAAAAACCACATATACCTTTTGACTCTGTGGAAACTTAACTTCTAATAACCTATTGTTGATTGGAAGCCTTAGCGATAACAAAGGAAATTAACACAAATTTTGCCAGTTATATGAATTATAAACTATATTCTTGTAATAAGGGGACCTAGAGAAAAAGAAAATGTTATTAAGAAATTCCTAAGAGAAAATACATTTACAGTATTGTACTGTGTTTATTGAAAAAAATCTGCATATGAAGTGGACCCTTGCAGTTCAAATCCATGTTGTTCAAGGGTCAATTGTGTTCTTAAAATTTATTTAGTCAAATGATTTAATGTGGATGCATTTCACTTTTTCTTTCAAGGCATATTTAATAGCCATATACAATTTGCATGTCTTTATGTTTATGTATATATGTATATATTTACACTGACAAAAAGCACTGTGTACAAATCCACTGCCCATCTGTTTTTCAGCAGGATGAAAAACCCAGCATTGCCATGTGGGCGGTCCAGGTTTACACTCTGATAGACTGTGACTGCATTCTCTGGTGAAACATGGTTCTCTTGGTCAATATTAACCTTCAAAGCCTATAGGCTCAAGACTCTGGGTCTGGGAAGTCAAAATCTTCCCAGGCGTCTGCTCCAGAGTTCCCATTTCTTAACATGGTGTCGACAGCACGATACACTGGTTTTGATCTTGAGAGTCAAATAGAATTCTGTGGGACTGAAACCCAAACTTAGAGGAGTTGTCTCTTAGCTCTGAGCCTTCTGGATGTGCTCTATCATTCCATAGCTGTTCTGGGATGATGAGGCACTAGGTAACACCAGCCAATGCCATGGATGTGAGCCCCTGCCTCTTTTCTCTTATGAACAAGTAGTGATTAACAAGACATTCTGAAAGTCTATGAATGGTGATTCTAGAAGTGTGGGAAATAAAGGAAAATTCCTATAAATATTGTAAAATAAAGTTTCCCACTTCATCATGAATCGACTTGTGATGGACTTGCCATAGAGCAGATGGCTGGTCCTTCATGGAATGGTGTAAGAGATGGGTGCTCAGAATTGGTCTCATCTTTAAAACTTATCAACCTCAGTGAGTGAAACGGAATATATTTATGGCCATTATTTTAGAAATTTATATGAGTAACACAATTCCTTCTCTATTTTCTATGCTTTCCTCTCCCTTTCATTTAATGGTTAGAGCACATCTCTGAAAGCCAGCTACCCTTGTTCAAAATCTTCCAGAGTACGTTAAAGATTAGTAAAAGAATCAGAGCTGGATTCTTGATCTGGTCATGGTTTTTATGAGTCCAGTCTCCTCCAGGAGCCATGAAGCTACAATAAGTTTGAGGAGCAGAAACCCAGGAAGGAAGGTTTGAGGACAATCAAGGTGGACGACACCCCTCCCCTCTCTTATTTAGGGCTTTTGATCACCAGAGACCTTATTTTATATCGCAATTAAAAAGATCTGAAGAGTACCTCATCAGACAAGCATGCCAAAATGAAAGCAGTGTGGAGCCAATTGGGTGCTGTTAATTTTTAATTATACTCTCTCTCTCTGCTCTGACTGTATTTATTGCCAAGCAGCTGTAAGGGTAGAACCCACCAGAGGGTAAATCACTGGTTCTGTGTGAACAGGAATATTGTCATAGTACATGGTTTAGAAATAGATTACGAGTGAGACACACAATTCAGAACAGCTTGCTTTTTCCTCCTGAAATGTCATGGTAATTCAATCCCATCTCAATAAAGCCAAGGTGCACAGTAACATGCGGAAGTCCCAGCTCTCGAATTCCCCTCCCCCTACTTCAAGAAAGGTCCCGTTGAAAGCAAAAGAAAATATCAGTGCCTGACTTGAGAAGAAAACAGCACTAGCTAGAAAAACAATCTGTGAATGCCTGTATATTCAGTTCAAGAACCATCCTTTCCTTTATCATTTGGGGACTTAAAAAATAAAAGGGAAATTTGTGCTTTTATAAGAGCTGAGATAGGTTTCTAATCCTTCACGTACTCATGATTTCGCTGCTTTTTACCCAAACTTCTCAATCCTGGGATGGCTGACAAAACACACCAGGCTGGTTGCATCCTTCTGAGATGATGCCTTCCGAGGTGAACACACCCAGGGTCCATCAAAGATGCTATCACACACACATTTGAAGGTACTGACTCATATGAGTGAGAACTGAGGTATAAGATTTTTTTCAGATCTATTGGTTATGGATAAAGTTATACATAAAAATAAAAGCAATACAATTATAGCTGTTGTCCCTCCAAATACTCTGAAAATAATCCAGGATAAAGGTTTTGGAATTATGCCAGGTCTCAAATACAAATGAAAACAATTAATATGAGTTCCCAATAACATGGAAATAAATCAAGAAGGCAAATTCCTTGGGAGATTTGTTGATGGGTTGATAAAGTGTTGATACTGAAATGCAACAGCATTATAAGATGCTTATTATATTTCTAAAGTGTTATATCATAACTATTCATCAAGGGTAAATCGATTTTTTTTCAGTTTCTCAAAGACACATAAAATCTTGATTGTCACTTTTAATATTAATATAAAAATTAATCCAGCACACCTCACCTTTTGGATAAGCCTAAATAGAAGTGCCTACATGAAAAGTATGATTTTGTTCCCCATGTTCACATTGTTTTGTTTTGTTTTTCTTTTTCATTCTGGGGTGGCTTTGCTGTCACAAAGGAATGTTTTATTTTAACTTATATTTAGACTTGTTTTTAAGAAAAATATGTGAGTACCAAGCATTAGAATTGGTGAACAAACGTAACTTCTCCCCCATTAGGTGTTCAGTTATTCATTTTTAACTCTGTTTGAGGTGTACCTAAATCTCCAGATTCTATATTTATCAGGAAAGCACTTGAGTATTTCCTTTGTAGCCGTTAGATCCAGGGACAATTTGGTACATATGTTTCTAATTGACTCACACTTAGCTCATCCAAGTCTAGTTTTATGGAGGAAATGTGATGTCCAAGAAGCTGCTGGGAGGCACTTTTCTTGGAAAAAGGAAGTCATGTTCTTTTATTTTATAGTTTACAAACTGACTTCTAAAGATTGGCATTTATTTCTAATGTATGAAATCACAAAGTTCAAGTACATTCTAAATTTGGCAGGACACTCTTCCATTTCTGATTAGGATGATGTCACAGTATGAAGCTGTAGGGCAAAGAAACTACAATACCACTGGACCGAAGAGACAGACACTGCATTTCCAGGATTCCTTTCTCTTGAAACTCCCTTCAACTGAGGCCAAATCACTTGTGCACAGACACGGTCAACCCACAATGTCATATTTTCCGGTAAGTCTAAAACAAAATTATATAGCCTCTGAAGCAAAGTTGTTTAATACTTTGAAAATAAATTTTAATTTTTCCTAAAGATTGTATAACTCCATGGAATCCTTCCAACCTTATGTAGTATGTTTAGATTTTGATAGTTCCATTTTAGAAAATAAGTCATCCATTCCTATCAGTCTTACTGGAGAGCAACTGAGTTGTAGTGTAAACTTCAAAGCCTTTATAGCCACAGACTTGGTTCTTTCCACTTTCTTAGCTTTGTGATCACTTACAAAATAATTTATTTTATCTCCGTGTTTCGATTTCTTCATATATAAAGTGGGGGTGCTAATGATCACCTGCAATTTTGGCAAAAAAAAAAAAAGGTAAATGAAACCTTTGTGCACTGTTGGCGGGAATACAAACTGGTGCAGCCACTCTGGAGAACAGTATGGAGATTCCTCAAAAGTAAAAATAGAACTACCTTATGACCCAGCAATTGAACTAATAGGTATTTATCAAAGGATACAACAATATTGATTCGAAGGGGCACATGCACTCCAATATTTATAACAGCATTATCAACGATAGCCAAACTAGGGAGAGAGCCCAAACGTCCATTGACTGATGAATGAGTAAAGATGTGGTATGTATGCCCAATCGAGTATTATTTAGCCATCAAAAAGAGTGAAGTGTTGCCATTTGCAACGATGTGAATGGAGCTAGAGTGTATTATGCTAAGTAAAATAAGTCAATCAGAGAAAAACAAATACCATATGATCTCACTCTTACATGGAATTTAAGAAACAAAACAGATGAATGTAGAGAAAAGGAAAAAGGAGAGAGGGAAACAAGCCATAAGGGACTCTTAAGGATATAGAACAAACTGAGGGTTGGTGGAGGGAGCTGGGTGGGGGATAGGCTAGATGTGGGATGTGCACTAGGAAGGGCACTTGTGATGAGCCCTGTGTATGTAAGTGAAGAATCACTGAATTCTACTCAAGAAACTAATATTGTACTATATGTTCACTAACTGAAAAAAAAAAAAAAAAAAGGTAAACGAGATCATGCCTGAAAAACAAGTAACAGTGGTTGGCATTTGTAGTGACTTAACAAATACTAATTTCCTTCCTTCTTAACAAGAAATCTCCCTACCATTATTGACAGCCAATCCCTATAATGAGTTCTGCTAGATAACAAAAACCCACTTTTAATCACATTTCAAGGAGTGAAATTCCTATGGCAACTGAGATTTATTATCTTCTTGGAGAATTCAAAGTGTTCGATAGATAGTGAAACTACATTTTAAACCAGAATTTAAACGTATTTAATTAAAATTTTAATCATGCATGATAGACTTTTTGACCTCCCTATAAAGAGAAAAATTGGAGAGCTTCTAGCCAACTCTTGTTTCTGTCACCGTCAGCATTTCTTTAATCACTGCTGTGTCTTCAGAGCATCTTATCAGCTCTGACAACACCACCCAGGTCTGTGTGCTAATCCACCAGAGCATTGTTGAAAAGACACGCTACTGTGTAGGTGCTTATTCCACCACAAATCACTTTGTGGAAAAAAGGCAAGACTAAAAATATAGATATGGGTATGTCCAAAACTTAAAAGAATCTTTAAAGTCCACCTCCAATGTTTAAATTTTTAAGATGTCCTTAATTTACTATTTCATCCGAGCATGTTAATGGTCTATGCAATATTTTATTATGTCGAGTTACAGTGGAATTGGGCAAAAACTCCAAATCCATAAAACCCACGCGAGTTCTCCTATCATACAAGATGTTGTATCTGTTCCCCCACCTGCTCTCTGATGGAGACCATCACCAATGGTCTCTGCACCTTAGGGACTGCTCTCAGCACTACGTCTGTTCCAGTTTTGATCCCTGTTGTTCTATGACTACAACCCTTTGAGATGACCACACTTTGCTCTTTACAATCGAGATGCCTTCAGAAGAGTCCCTCTGATTCCCTTCCCTCTAGCCTCTGACCTAGGTTATATTCCAGGAAGTATCTCTGTGTGCTTGGAGAAAGAAGCATGGCCCAGGAATAAAGAATATGGCTTTGACTGGGCAAATCTAAACTGAAATCCACCCCTTATTAACTGTGTCAACTTGGATGGGTTTAATTTTCTGAGCCTCACTTATCTATAAGATGATGACATTGGCCTACACGATGGCAAGGTGCATAACATTTTATAAATCTTTCAAAGTTGTTTCTCATTTAAGTTTTCCTCTTGGTTCTTATCTCCTACTTCATGATCAGCATTCATTAAAGATATTTTTCATTTGCAGCTAATAATACTTAGCTTTATAAATGAGTGTGAGTGATCCAGCCAAGAGAGCTCTCTGTATACACATCCTGGAAAGACCTTGACACAGACCTTGCAAACTTAACATTCTCTAAAGAGTGTCTTTTCCAGCATGTTTCTACTAGTGCCGGGGGGCAAAGCCATAATTGCCAGATACCCACATAGCAGAGAAGGATATCTAGCAATTTTTGTGTGAGTTTGTTTACTCAGGCAGGAAGTCTGAGAATTATTCAGTACTCAGTGAGCAAATTTACAATATGGTAACAAATAATTATATAAACAAGAATATAAAGAGGGATTCTAGCCTAGGTCGCTCAGTAGTTGAGCATCTGCCTTCATCTCAGGGTGTGATTTCAGGGTCCTGGGATCGAGTCCTACATCAGGCCTCTGGTTCTGTCTCTGCCTCTCTTTTTGTGTCTCTCATGAATAAATAGATAAATTCTTTAAAAAAAAAAAAAAAGTAGGGATTCTGGTATGATTTCCACTTTCTCTTCATTATGGCATTGATTACGGTGCATGATATAAAGTGAGTGTGTCCCCCTGAATTCATATGTTGAAGCCTTAGCCCCGTAGGAGGTAGGGCCTTTAGGGGGTGATGAGATCATGAGGGTGGGACCCTTGTACTCTTGTAAGAATGAACGTGAGAGAGATGATCTATCTCTACCATGTGAGGACACAGCAAGAAAAGTGTCTTCTGCAGACCAGGAAGTGGGTTCTTAACAAATATGGAACCAGCTGGCACTTTGATCTTGGGATTTCCAGCTTCCAGAACTGTGAGGAGTGATTATTGTTTAATCACCTGGTCTGTGATGTTTTGTTATAGCAGCCTGAATGGACAGTACAGGTCAGCAGCAGGTGTTAGAACATAATTACCTTTGTGGTCTCGTTTGTATTTCTATTTGTGTATTTCCCAATTATGTGTGTACATTTCTGTGTGTTCTATATTCTCGTAGACCCTCCTGGCCAGTACTGGGATATCATATTTGTGTGGATCCTTATTATTATGGTTGGATTTTTGCTTTTTGATGGTTTTAGTTCACTTTCAGCCCATTCCCTCAACATGGGAATTTGGAAGAAGAGATACTAAACAAATTTTCTTGAAAAGTCGACTTGTTTATTCATTAGCTTCTCTTCCAGTTGCTTCTCTCAGCACTCGCTTACTACACCCTCTCACCCAGTCTGCCTGGAGCATTGATGAGGGTCAGACAAGAACTGAAGTGGTGTGTGATGGTTTTTATGATGATTGCTTTCTTAGTTCTACATCTATAGAAATCACACAGGGTAAGAGCAAGATTCTCCAACCTCGCACTACTGACACTTTGGGCTGGAAGATTCTTTGTGGTCGGCATGGTCCTATGCACTGTAGGGCATTTAGCAGCATCCCAGACCTCTGCCATCAAATGTCTGTAACAGACCCCTGCCCATTATAAGAACCGAAAACATCTCCAGATACTGTCAAAAATGGTATTGGAGAACAAAAAAAACCCCCACAAAACCCTCCACTGAGATCCACTGATTTGGAGACAGAAATTACATTCAGAAAGGATAAGTTCATACGTAGTTACTTGAATAGCATACATAATAACTCATAATTACTAGTAACTATAATAGCTCACTTACCTTGAGCACCTGCCATGCAAGAGATGCTGTGCCACATTCTGCATACATAGCCTAACTTTATCCCTAAAACAACACTAAATGCCTGTTATGGGAATATATAAACCTAGGCAGGGTATACAGACACAATGAGGACTTCAAATTCTGTTGCCTTAAAAGTTACCTGAGGCATCTACTGCCAGAGCCTCATAAGTTTTCCTCACTTTATTCACGATCAATTGATCTGTTTTTTAAATCTTTTCTATCATTGATTTCTATTAGAATGTGTATTAAAGGATATTTACCTTAAATTCATCCTTTGAAATAAATCCTGCCATTTTATTTTATTTTCCTGTGTTCTCATCAGTGTTGGACAGTGCAATTAATTGATTTTCTATTCTGTGTATGTCAACTTGTGTATTTAAATGTATTCTTGCCATTTAAACTGTCACTTTGGGAAGTACAATGACAATGGAGTTTGCCTCTGGCCCATGGGAATTGTTAGTAGAATGATATTACTTCATTATCCAGCTTTTCTTCTTCACTGATGAAAATTGATTTTCAGTATACAGTGCAGGATTTTCAAAAGATGGAATTGCACGGTGAATACAGTTACCATTTTATATGTCTCACAACTCATTCTACACTCACAATCTTCATGTAGTACAGAAGAAGAGAGATTTTTATTTTCATTAAAAAATCCACATTTATCTAAGAATATTCCTCCAGAATACAGTCATGTTATCAGAAAATCTGCGAGCAACTTGTCCAGCTGAGAGAGTGAGAATTCATAACTCACTGTCAAGTCACCGATGCACTGGGAGAGGCTGAAATTAAAACTGTGTCTGAAGACAGATTGACATTCAAGGCCAAGTTTCTACCAACTCCTACAATTGATGATAGAATTTTACTGGACAGGCTCATCTGGACAACTTGAAAAATTATTTCATATCCTGAACTCAAATGATTAATAAGTATTTTATTCCTCTCAATAAATCACAGACTTATTGAAGATAAATGAACAGCCTTCTCTATGTCCAAAGTGCATCAATAAAGAATTTTGTGTGTTAAAGAAAAAGTAACTCCCAAGTTATAAATGTTAAACATGCTATTGAATTCCTAAGGCAAGACACCTTTCTCTGCCACAGACCCTGGGCCTCACTGCGCCACAACAGCCACATGAAAACGGGGCCTCTTCCCAATGTCCTGCATTTCTCTGGCTTCTCAGTCCTTGCCTAGAAAGACATAAAACTTGGAAGAAACAACAAAAATTGTCAGCCATGGGTTTCCTACAGCATTTCAACCTACGTGCAAAAGCTGGCAGTGTGCCTGGTGGGTTTTGGTCTTACATAATCCAAGGAAGAAAGCCGAGTGCTATGGACATGTTTCTGTTTTGCCTGTGACATACTCCAGACAGAGTTGCATCACTGGACAGCAAATGAAGTAATAGCAAATAAAGGGCTAGAGAGTGTGACAAGCAACAGTAAACAAGAAAGTTGTTAATCAAAAGAGAACTTTGTGAGAGGACACAAAGGTTTCTAAAAGCCCACAGTTGTTGTTCTGAACAAATAAAATTTGAAATGATCATCGGTCAAGAATTCTATACTATGCTGAAAAAGTATAATTTAATAGTTTATAATGCTGTTCATGTTTATTCGCATAACATTTTCCACATATCAGAGAATGTGTGAAGCACCTGTTGACAAATCACTACCTAGGATGGTCATAATATTTCATTACTAGCTCTGCACTACTCAGCTTGATAAAGACCCAAAATATTGGATTTTTTTTTCTGTTTCAGAAAATAAAGTAGACAACATAAAAGGTAAAACTGGGTCTTCAACAAATATATTTAAAGAGTGGTGGGAAGTTAGTTTTATAAAAGTTCTGAACAACTAAGTTCACATATTTATTCGGCAAGAGACAAGTTGATTAGACTTTAGGACTATATACATGTGCTGTTTACTGTGGCTGTCACTGGGTTTAGAATTATAAAGAAGTCAGAGGAGCTCTTCCCTGCTTTCATGAATTATCTATTCCAGACTTCAAAGACAAGCCTAAACACATTCACAAGGAAGCAGGATGGCCGTCACATAACATGGATGCAATGCAACACAATGCAATGAACTCAGTGGGCTGTGAAATTAGTACAAAGTGTCCTGAAGGACAAACTCCAGATACAATATTGTTTCCAGAGGAGACTCTTGGAAAAGCAAACAAGTGAGCTGGAACTTGACCTATGATGAGAAGCTGGGCATCGGAACATTCCAGATAGAAGGAACAGGAAGTACAAATGCCTTAAAGCAGAAAATTGCTTAGAGTTTTGAGAAACTGATAGTAAACCAGTCTGTCCAGATTCAAGTCATTCAGGGTCCTCAAAAATTCTATTCTTGACATATTGGAGGCCACAGAAAAATAGAAAATTTTCTTTTGGAGAGCTCACGTCATCTGTCATGTGAAAGATGAATTGTAAAGAAGCAGACTCTTAGCGAGCACATCATTTAGCAGCTATTTTATGTAGCGCAGGTTAAGAGATGACAGTGGCTAAATCTAGCCTTAGCAGAGGTTCATAGCAGAGTGGATTTATTTGGAATTATAACTGATATAAGTGATGAAGAAAACTTGACACTCAAGGGGCCTACTTCAAAAAAAATTTTTTAATGGTTCTTTTTACTTAAATGAGCTATGTGGAGTCATCCAACATTTGCCTAGTTTTGTCTGTCCACTTCAAGAAACATGTTGAGGGATCCCTGGGTGGCTCAGTGGCTTAGCTCCTCCCTTTGGCCCAGCGTGGAGTCCCAGGATCAAGTCCCGCATCAAGGTCCCTGCATGGAGCCTGCTTCTCTCTCTGCCTGTGTTTCTGCCTCTCTCTCTGTGTGTCTCTCATGAATAAATAAATAAAATCTTAAAAAAACAAAAACAAAAACATGTTGAATATGTTGGTCTAGGTTCAAGCTAGAGCAACAAATACAAGATTACAGACTAGTACTTAAGAATTAGGAACTGAATCTACTTAGTGCTTAAGCATTAACAAGGCTAAGTGTATAGTTCAGTTTTAACAATATCTACAAAACTAAACAAGAAAGATAGATATTGTATTCTTTCCACATCCTGACCACGTAAAGAAAGAAAAGGATAATTATACTGTAGAGGTAGAAAAATTTTTCTTCTATCTTTCTAGGTTCTTTGGCTGATCTAGTAATTAAATTGACATAAGACAGATTAACAGGAGAAAAAACAATTTAATTTGATATATATGGGAGCATCATAAAAATAGACCCATGGGCAAGTCAGGCAGTTGAGGCTTATATGCCATTCTGGGCATATAAGGGCAGGGAGGTAGGGGTCTGTGGCTTCAAAGGGAAGGAAGACAATTCACAGAAAAAGGGAAGAGTAGATGCTTGGTAAACAGATGTTTCTCATGACTTGCAGAGATAGTGGGTCAGAGAGAGGAATTTGAACTCCACCCCCTGCCCCCACTGCCCCCAGATTACCACACCTAGTTCACACTCTTTGTAGACATTTCTGGTGATATCGCTTTTCTGGAACCAGGCTCCCTGTCTAAATTCTTAGAAGCAGTTAAGGAGGAGGTAAAAGCTCTTCCGAGTTTTTGGGCTTTGATGATCTTCAGCTCAAAATAATCCACACACCAGATAGGCACATTTTGGGGATGCCCCTCACCACCCCAAGAGGTGATATTTCTTTTAGTGAAAATTTTGACTTTAGTCTTAAATATGGAATATGATTTTACCAAAGAGAGAGTGAGACAGAAGGGAATATTATAAAAAACAAACAACACTAGAAAAGACATGAAGATAAAACAGATTGGCATATCAGGGAATGCAAGAAAGTGTAGGTTAACCAGGTTACATGGCAAATGAGGAGGGTACCAGGATTTGAAGCTTAAGAGTTGGTTGGGCCCAGGCTATGACAATCCCTATATTCCACTGCGGAAGGGTGGTATTTGAGTGTTTTTTAGAAAGGAAAGTAAAATAATTGAATCTATATTTCAAGAAGATAACACTAGGACAAAATGGGGAATTAGCACAGGCTGTTAGACTGGTTCTTTTCTTTGCATCGAGCTTGAAGAAGCTACATAGCTAAAGGAAAACATGGTCTGGGCAATACACACACACATACACACAGAGTGAAAAACATATTCTGAGGGACAACAAGGCCTGGCATAAACTGTTGTGTGTATGGGTTGCAAGGAACAAGGTGTTAGATCTGTTGTTTGCACATACCATACAAATTGCAAGAGAAAAAAGAATCTGCTCTTACTTGCCCTGAGTCTTTCATTGAGAGGATTATTACTGTCCAGGTATTACCGAAATTGGAAAAAAAGAGTCATCCTAGGGTAAAATGTTGATGAAAACAGGTTGACCAGCTGCCTTTGGACATGCACTCCTGAAGAACGCCTCCTTCCAGAGGCAAACACCTGAAGGAACATAAACTAAAAATATTTGCCTTTCAATTCTGCATCCCCTTAAAAGTTTAAAAATAAAACACTAGCTAGACGGGTACACCATAACAGAGATAAGTTATCAGCAGTGGCTCTGTGTTCTTTGGCACATACTGCTCTGGCCGCATTCTCTCCATTCCAATGGACCTCACCTGGAGGCACACAGATTGGGGCCTGCCTTTGCTTCTCCCTCAAATACTTTACCATCCATGATGGTAAAAGCCCCAGAGAAAATGGGCTCACAGGCCCATGGCTAAAATCTGGAGATTACAACCATGACAAAGGTGACAACAGGTGACTCAACATACACCTAGAAGCCTGAAAGGCTGTAAAAGATGAGGAATTTATGATAAAAAACCCTTACAAAGACAAAAATGGGTAGTTTTAGTCTGAAAAAGAAATAAGAACTTACCAAATTTGAAACAGAACTATTAAGCACAATGTACGGGAGTTGGAATAAAAGAAGCAAGCCCTGGGGAGAAAAGCAAGATCGATAAAGCTGTAGAGTGATGACGAGAAGCACGCCATTGAGGGAGCCTTGGATAAAGTAGCAGAAAGGGAAACATTCCTAGGAATGTCAACATCTGGGAACGGGAGTCTGGTAAAAAAGGAAAAGCTACAGGAAAGAAGGACCGCTAAGCTCTCCTCTCACATGCAGTACATTCCCGTGAGCTGGAGTCCCCTTGCTGCACACTAGGTCTGGGATGTGTGCGTGTTACAGCTGGAGGCCTGAGCCCTTTGCCAACATCTCTGAATCTCTCTCTACAGCCCCCCCCCACCCCGCCCCGCCTCCAGCTCCTGATAGTCACCACTCTACTCTTTCCTCCTGGGACTTCCCCTTTTTTAGATTCCATGTGTGAGGGAGATCACATAGCATTTGTCTTTCTGTGACTGATTTATTCACTTAACACAGTGGCCTCCAGATCCATCCATGCTGTTGCAAATGGCGGCATGTCCTTCTCTCTTAGGGCTGTGTTAACTGGTTGGCTTGTGGTAATCGTTTCACAATATGTGTATAAAACATACACACACATCTCAGATCATCACGTTCTACACCTTAAATATACACAACTTTGTCATTTATCTCTCAGTAAGGCTGGGGGGAGAAAAAGGAAGAAAGGAAATATTTGAAGAAAACAGGATGACAGACTTCTTGTCTTTTCAAATAGTGGGTTACGAATTGACAAGGTGTCAGAATTACCTGCCACAGCAACCACCAGCTTCTGATTTGGTAGGTCTGGTGTTGGGCACAAGAATTTGCCTTTCTAGCAAAGTTGAATCCTTCTGGAGACCATATTTTGAAAACCACTGTTTCAAAAAGGTAAAAGTTACCTAATTTAAATAGCCGATAGAATGCTAAAGAGAACTGAGATGGGATGAGCACTGGGTGTTATGCTATATGTTGGCAAATTGAACTCCAATAAAAAATAAATTAAAACAAACAAATAAATAAATATAAAGAGAACTGAAAAAAAATCTGCCTGAGAACACATTAAAAGAAAATTGAAGAAAATATTCTCTGAAAATCATTTAAATGCTTCAGAGATTAAAAAAAAAAAAAAATGACCACCGACAAAGGTAAAAAAAAAAAAAAAAAAAAAAGAAAAGAAAATCAGACAGACAAAACTGGATCCAAGAAAATAAGTAATATTTTAAAACATGGAAGGAAAAGGAAAAGCTTTGAATCTGTAATTTTATAGCAACCCAAATTGTTTTGTAAAATAAGGGCACAATACTTATTATCTCAGCCACACAAGGTCTTTAAAACATTGCGTCAGAAGGACCATCTTAAAAAACTCTTAGATTCATGAAATTGCAGCCAGCTAACATTTCAGCTTGAGAGTAGAGTAAAATCTCAACCGTCATGCTTCTTGACACATATAAGATAGTTATTTTTGTAAAATGTCCCTCAATTTGGTCTTGACAGGGCATTGTAAATATTATGTATTCTGAAAGCTTCTGACTCATCTGTTTTATGATTAGAAACAAGTCAGAACTGCTCATTATCTCAGCTTCTGTGGTAGAAATGAAGAATTAGAATGGCCACTATGGTTTTTTTTAAAGATTTTATTTATTTATTCATGACAGACACACAGAGGGAGGCAGACACACAGGCCGAGGGAGAAGCAGGCTCCAGGCAGGGAGCCCAATGTGCGACTCGATTCCAGGACCCTGGGATCACGCCCTGAGCTGAAGGCAGACACTCAACCACTGAGCCCCCCAGGTGCCCCAGGAAGGCCACTAATTGTATGGGATATGGTCATCCACATACAAAAGCCAGAGACTCAAAAATTAGAATAAAAAAGAGAGTTTGTCAATGTCACCTAACAATAAAACTCCAAATATATGGTATTACCTACACCAGCAATAAAAATGTAGAAAATATCATACTGAATAAGATAGTTCCATTAGTACTAAGAAAATAGAGCATTTCAAAGCACTGACTGAAGAAAGAAGACAAAGATCTCTCTGGAGAAAAAAAAATTGTATTTTTTGAAGGAACTTCAAGACGGAGAGACATCCTGTGATTAGTTGGTATTATTATTAGTTACTAAGTATTGTTCATTGATGATTGCACATATTATATCATCAGTTCTATGGTGTCCTATCAAAATTCCAGGTGGATTTTTCCCCATATTCAACATCCACCCATTTATTACTTAACATCCTAGACAATGCAAATGTTGTTAATGCTAAGATTTGACAAAGCTTCATGGTGGATATACAGCTGGGTGTATTTTGGTTTGTTTTTTATTATTTATTATTTTTTTATTTTTTATTTATTTATTTTTTAAAAAGATTTATTTATTTATTTATGATAGACATAGAGAGAGAGAGAGGCAGAGACACAGGAGGAGGGAGAAGCAGGCTCCATGCCGGGAGCTTGATGCGGGACTCAATCCCGGGACTCCAGGATTGCACCCTGGGCCAAAGGCAGGCGCTAAACCGCTGAGCCACCCAGGGATCCCCTGGTTTGTTTTTTAAATTATGATTTTATTAGAGCAGTTCTAGGTTCACAGCAAAACTGAAGGTAATGTACAGAGATTTCCTGTGCCCCCTTGCCCCACACTTGCACAGCCTCCCCCACTGTCAACACCCCCAGCAGAGTGGCATTTTTGTTACAACTGATGAACCTACAGTGACAAGTCAACATCACCCGGAGTCCACAGTTTACATGAAGGTTCATTCTTGGGTGACACATCGTAGGGAGTTGGACTAATGTACAATGACACGGACTTATGATATCATACAGAATATTTCCACTGAGCTAAAAACCCTCTGTGTCTGCCCACTCGTCACTCTCTTCCCCCCAACCCCTCCCTGCCAACCACTGATTTTTTTGCTCCACAGTTTTACCTGTCCAGCCTGTTATGGACTTGGAATCATGCAGTTCGTACCCCTTCCAGATCAGCATCTATCACTTAATAATAGGCCTTTAAGGTTCCTCCAAGTCTTTTCAGTGCTTGATAGCTCATTTCTTTTTAGAGTTGAATAATATTCCATTGTTTGTTAATTTACCCACCCATCTACTGAAGGACATTTCTGCTGCTTTAAGTTTTGGCAATTATGAAGAAACCTGCTATAAACTTCTACGTGTGGGTTTTGTGTGGATATAGGTTTTCAGCTCTTTTGTGTAGATTATAGGGTAAGAGCACTATAGTCAGAACCCGCCAAGCTGTCTCCCAAAGTGGCCACAGCACTTTGCATTCCCACCAGCGATGAATAAGAGGTCCTGTTGCTCCACATTCTTACCATCCTCCGCATTCCTGCTCCACCTTGCCAGCACTGGGTGTTGTCAGTGTTCTGGATTTTGTTCATTCTTATAATTGATTTTTGAATGTGGAACCAGAATTGCATATATGAATAAATCCCATGTGGTCATAGTATATAATTCTTTTTACACATTGTTGGATTGAATTTGATAACCTTTTGTTGAGGGTTTTCAGTTCATGGGAGATATTCATCTAGAGTTTTCTTTAATATCTTTGTCTGATTGTGTTAATGAGTTTGGTTTATTATCTCTGTGTCTATCCTCTGATAGAGACTGTAGATAATTGGTATATTTTTCCCCTAAATTTTTGGTAGAATTCACCAGTAAGCCCATCTGGGCTCAGAGCTTTCTGTTTTGGGTGATTTATTAATTACTGATTCAACTTCTTTAACTGATATTTAATCTATTATATACTTGTATTACTATCAATTTAATAGATAAGATTACCTATTTCTACTTTGAGTTTTGGGAGAATGTGTCTTTCAAGGAATTGGTCCATTTCATCTGGGTCATCCAATCTGTGGTCAAAGAGTTGTTCATAATATTTCTTTATCATCCTTTTATTGTCCATGGGACCCACAGTGATGTCTCCTTTTCCATTTATGACAACAGTGATTTGTGTCCTCTCTTTTTTTCTTAGTTAACCTGGTTAGATCCTTATCAGTTTTATTGTATTTTCAAAGAACCTGGTTTTGGTTTTATTCATTATCTCTCAATTTCATTGATTTCTGCTCTAATGCATATTATTTCTTTCTTTTGCTCACTGTGGATTTAATTAGCTCTTCTTTTTCCGGTTTCTTAAACATAAACTTAGGTTACTGATTTTATATCTCTCTTCATTTCTAATATGTGCATTCAATGTGCTAATTTTTCCTTCAGTCATTCATTGCTTTCCACACATTTTTAATACATTGTGTTTTAATTCCTATTTAGTTCAAAATACTTTTTATTTCTCCTGTCATTTTTTTCTTTGACCCATGTGTTACTGAGAAGTGTGTTGTTTAATCTGCATGTATTTTGGATTTTTTTCCAGATACCTTTCTATTACTGATTTCTGGTTTAATTGTGTTGTGGTCTAAGAGCAGACATTGCATGAGTTCTATTTGTTTGAAGTTGTGAAGGTACATTTCTGACCCCGAATGTGGCCTGTCTTGCTGAACATCCCATATGAGCTTGAGAAGAGTATGGATTTTGCTGTTGTTTGGTGAAGTATTCCTTCGGTATTAATTTTATCTTGTTAATTGATGATGTTGTTGAACTCCCAAGTGGATTTTTTTTTTTTGAGGAAAAAGTACTATACATAAGTTTATTTTTCTTTATACCCATCTCTAGGTGTTATTTCTATTCCTGCTTTACTATGTTGGTCTCTAATCACCACCATGACCATTTCTTCTTAATATATTAGCAATGACTAAAACACAACCACTAGTGCCTTTTTGAGTGAGGCATAATGTGAAAAAGTATTTGTCAATGTAGGCTTGTAAATTAGGTTCTAATATGAGGGCAACCCACTTCCAGTGGAGTCATTAAGGAAATATTAGGAGGAAGGAAACAGAGTGAATATTTGATAGTGATAGCCCAGTGTAATATCAGCTGTTATTTAGATTGTAATTAAATGTCAGCTGTACATCATTTTGCCAACTACTCCTGATCTGAGGGCACTCCAGCTGGTTCTCCAGGTGGAAATGTGGTTTACCTCTCACTTTGCCACGTTTCCTGTGATAAGTCTGACAGTGTCATTTTCTACTAGTTGATAATTAACAATGAAGGGAGAACCTGCAGGTAGATTATGATGAGAACTCTGTTGAGGTTATAGGATTCCCTATAAGTAACTTCCTTTTTCAAAATAAAATTTATTTATTTATTTATTTATTTATTTATTTAATTATTTATTTATTTATAGATTTTATTTATTTATTCATGAGAGACACACAGAGAGAGGCCAAGACATAGGCAGAGGGAGAAGCAGGTTCCCTGTAGGGAGTCCGATGCAGGACTCGATCCCAGGACCCTGGGATCAGGCCCTGAGCAAAAGGCAGATACTTAACCACTGATTCACCCAGACACCCCCTAAGTAAAAACTGTAACTAAATATTTTAAACTATTTAAAATTCATATTTAACAGTATTTATAATTAATAAAATTATACAACATTTGTGACAAATCATTTTTATAATTTATTCTGATATTAATGGAGAAGGGATATTTGGGAAAATAGACTATGCATTGAACTATTTTCTTTAAATTTATTGAATGCTTACAGGCAATGTAGTTTAGAGAATTTTGAACTATTTAAGATTTTATTTACTTATTTGAGAGAGAGCAAGTGAATGAGAGAACACAAGCAGGGGAAGTGGCAGAGGGAGAGGAGAAGCAGGTATCCTGCTGAACAGGGAGCCTGACTCAGGGCTTGATTCCAGGATCTCGAGATCGTGATCTGAGTTGAAGGCAGATGCTTAACCGACTGAGTGACCCAGGCACCACTGTAGTTATTTTTTAAGAGTGGTATGAGAATTTATCCTAAATAATAGGTTTTTTTGAGCCGGGTAGTGACATGTCTGTTACTTATTGAAGTCATCTCTGTCAAGACTGAGTTCCTCGAGAGTTGAAATTTGAAGGCAGCAACCTGCTTACCTTTGCCCACTTATCTTTAAACCTGGTAGGCGCTTAATAAAACTTTGTTGAAATAAAATGACATCTTGTCATTAGCCACTGCCTCATTTTGGGGGAGCTTGCTGTGGAAAAAAGTACAGCAGTTGATTTAAATCAACTCTAAGAATTTGCAAACTGATTCACCTCTGCTAAGTAAGAACTATTCTATCAAACTAAAAGCATCGGTTGCATACCTTCTGTGTATTTAGTATCATTAGATTGGCACACCTACTGAATAATTGTGAGCAGATGGAATTAGCTGATATAAAAGAGCATGTGTTTTTTCCTCTCCACCCACACATACACAAAGTAGAAAAATAGAATTCTCCATCATTTTTTTTTTCTAACAAGGACATGTTCAGATGTATTAGTCAAACTTGGAGCCCCTCCAACACTAAAGCTTACATCTAAATTTAGAACTAATGAGCTCTCTGTATGTACCAGACTGGAAAGCACATATTCTCTCCATTAGCATCAAGGCACTTTTATTCGACATAAATCTATTGCCAAAGAGAATATTAATGTTCCTTAGTGTTATTGGCTCACAGAACTCATCCTTTTCTTAACGTGCTTGGGAAAAACACAAATATATCCATCATGGAAGAACAGCAAGTGTGTAGAGAAAACAGAAGGTAGGGAATCATAGAGATCTCCATCAAATAGGCCGTAAAGGTCTTCTAGTCCAACACTCTTCAGCTGCTGGAATTCCTTTCAAAATAACTTCCCTGGATGATTATCCAGCCTCTAAATACTTCCCCTGCCAAGGTTCTCTGATCCCCTTTTCCCTTTTGCTAGCTCTGATCGATAGCGTCCCTGGCATAAAATCAAAATCCTTTTTGCTACTGCCTCCCAATTAGTTCCAGATTTGCTCCTTTGGACACACAGATTGATAACTCTTTCATATGACTTTTTTAAAATGCTTGGTGACGACTACCACATATTCTCCTTCTCCAGTTTCTTATCCCTCTGTTTCCCAGTTCTCTCTTCTCCAGGCTAAAAACTTCAGTTTATTTATCCTTCCTTGCATGTTCCCATTTCAAGTTGCTTCACCCTCCTGGCCACACTCTTGTTACGTTCCAAATAACACAGCTTTCCTAACAAGGGCATCCATGACTTTTAAAGGAAGTTAATTGTGGCAGAAATGTGATAAGTGGCTGCTGGGGAATGTACTCAGTCCCCAACAAATGGTTCTGACTAAAATAAATGACTATTAAAATAGTACATTTGGCTTGGAGAGGAGAGAGTAAACCCAGCACTATCTTGCTTACAGAATCAAAGGAAGTAATGGTCACTTTGATGGGATGAGGCTTGGGAGATGAAAATCTTGAGGACAGCTTCAAGTCAACCTTGGGAGGTTAATACAGATAATACCATCACTTTTCGTTCTAATATAAAGAGTTTGGTAAATTTAAGTATAGGAGGAAATGCACAGTACACTGAGTATGTTTGCTTAGAGGTGGTTAATAAAATTTCTGGGTAGATAAGCTTATAGAGCAATTACAATATCTATATGCTGGTTGTATGCTCCCTTAGGTGATTCCTAAATTTGGTGGAGAGTTCTTTCATCGACATGTTCTCCAAAATCAATTTGTTCTTCTGAAATGAAAATCCTTATTTTATACTCTGGGATCTCTGATTTAGAGGAGGCGAAAAAACCTCTGGAAAATTGATTTGCACAAAACCATAGAGTGATATAGATTTTTAAAACTTGCAAAGCTAATTCTCATGTTTCTGAGATGAAGACATTAGGTTGGCTGACATTCTGTGCTTTCATCCAGTTTTCTTCAGGTAACCAGATACCTCAAGAATTCAGAATACAGAACTCTGGGAACCCAAATAATTTCTTTTTCTTTCTTTTTCTTGCTTAAGATTTTATTTATTTATTCATGAGAAACACAGACAGAGAAGCAGAAACACAGGCAGAGGGAGAAGCAGATTCCCTGCGAGAAGCCTGATGTGGGACTCGATCCCAGAACCCTAGGATCATGATCTGAGCCAAAGGCAGATGCTCAGCCACTGAGCCACTCAGGTGCCCCAGCCAGACAATTTCTATTGGAACTCTCTCCTAGTTTTAACCATTGGCACCATGTTAATCTTATGTAAGTGTGTATGGTTGATTAAAAGTTGCTCTTATAACATAATCTGGTTTGCTTGAAGTTTCTATTTCCTGCCCCCAGGCCATCTAACTAATTTTTATTTGTGTTCTATTAGAGACAAAGTTTTGGACTTTCTCTTATAGCTTACAATCATATTAGCACTAGTATATTTTGGCCTACAGAATTTCACACCTTTCTCTCCTTTAAAAACTTTGCTGATTTCTCCTTATCCAAAGTAATGTTTGTTTTGAAACCTCAAATGATAATGCATGAAAAATTTTGCCTTAATTTGCATGTAGAAGTTTGAAAACCATGGGCCCACAGGTCAGGATAGCAGCCACCCTGTGCAGTACGAGATACAACTGTCCTTTATTATCTGACATTTTCATCTTAACTATCTTTAAATTCCCACGCCCAGCTACATTCTTCCTTTTCAAAATATCATATTTCTCAATTGGTTCACTGCTCTCTAGTCTCTAGATGTATTAGGTATTTTTCCATTTTCATAAATTCTTATCTGTTTGAGAGGCCTTTCTCTGGATATATGAAAAACCCACAACAAATGCTGTACTCAATGGTGAAAGATTAGAAACTTTTCCTCCAAGGTCAGGAACAAGACAAGGAAACAAGTTTTTCTCTCTTCTTTTCAACATAGTTCGGGGGTTCTGGCCAGAACAAGAAAAGGAAATTAAAGATATCCAAATTAGAAGCAAGAAGTAAAATTGTCTCTGTTCACAGATTGTGATCGCATCTGTAGAAAACCCTGAAGACTCCACCAACATCTTTAGGAACTGATAAGTGAATTCAAAAGTACAGGATATAAACTCAACACACAATTCAGTTGCATTTCCATGCACTGACAATGAACAATCTAATAGAGAAATTATGAGACAATTCTAGTTATTATAGCATCAAAAAGAATAAGATACTTAGGAGTTAGCCAAGGAGCTAGAAGACTACAATGCAAACTATAAGGAGACCACTGAGGAAGGAATGCAAACTACAATGCAAACTATAAGGAGACCACATTAAGGAAGACAGAAATAAAGAGAAACATACCCATCATGGACTAGAAGACTCTATATCGTCAAGATGCCAATACTACCTAAGACAATCTGTGGATTCAATGCAATCCCCATCAGAATCTCATGACATTTCTTTGCAGAAATAGAAAAACCCATTCCAAAATTCATAGGGAATCACAAAGGATCCCAAGTAGCCAAAACAATCTTAAAAACAAAACAAACAAACAAACAAACAGGAGTGCCTGAGTGGTTCAGTTGGTTGATTTCAGCTCAGATCATGATCTTGGGGTTGTGAGATTGAGTCCCAAGTTGGGCTCTGTGCTTGGTGTAGAGCATGCTTAGAATTCTTTGCTTAGGCTCTTCCCCCTGTTCTTGCTCACTTTCTCTCTGTCTCTCTAAAATAGATAAATAAATATTAAAACATAAGAAAAGAAGAAAAAAGTTGGAGGACTCATACTTTCTGACTTCAAAAATTACTCCAGTAATTTGATTTTTTATTACTACAGGAATCAAAACAGTGTAATCCTGGTATAAAGGCAGATACACAGGCCAATCTAACAGAACAGGGATCCCAGAAATAAACCCTCACATCTATGGTCAGATGATTTTTTTTTTTTTTTTTTTTTGGTCAGATGATTTTTAACAAGGATGCAAATATCACTTAAGGGGAAAAGTGTAATCTTTGTATTAAGTGGTTCTGGGAAAACTAAATATCCACATATGAAATAATGAAGTTGGATCCTTATCCTACACCAACTACAAAAATTAACTTAAAAGGCATCAGAGACCTAAACCTAAGAGCTAAAACTGTAAAACCCATAGAAGAAAACATGGGGCAAAAGTTTCATGACCCTGGATTTCGTTGCTTCTAGCTTTCATCAGTTGTGAATAAAGCTGCTATAAGCATTTGTTGTGCAGGTTTGTATGGGCATATGTTTTCAGCTCAATTAAGAAAATATCAAGAAATGTTATTACAAGATCATACATATGGTAAGACTCTATTTAGCTTTGTAAGACAATGCCAAACATAGGGCAAAAACTTCATGACTTTAGATCTGGCTGGACTTTCTTGGATATGACCCCACAAGAGAAAAAGAGACAAATTGAACTCCATGAAAAATTTTCTAATTTATTCATCAAGAGACAAAATCAACAGAATAACAAGATAACCCACAGAATGGGGGGATAAAAAACACTTGCAATTCATGTATCTGATAGGAGATTAATATTCTCTCTATTTACCTCATATTTTGCATATCTATATCCCTATAGATGGACACTAGGTTACTTCCACGTTTTGGCTATAAATAAAAGGTTGTCTCAACCTTTTATTTAATCTTGCCTCAACCTTTTATTTAATCTGCTCTAAGGTCACCAAAAATTTAAAAATAGCTACAGAATTAAACTCTCTATAAGCAGTCTGACAAAATGGTGGAGTAGATAAAGTGTTTGTTTGCCCACTTCACTTCCTAATACTCTTTATCTCTGAGTAGAGACCCTGAAATCTCAGCAGTGAGTGAGCACTGCATACTTGCTGAGTCTAGAGGCCCATCCTAATTATTTCTTGTTAGCAGTTCTTTTCTTTATTATCTTGCTTTGCCATTACCACAGAGTAGGGGTTCACAAAATACTTTTCCTGTGTCTAATTTCTGTAATGTATGATCATTTTATTCATGATCATAAAATATTAATACAAAAACTGAGCACATTTTTATTGAGTAATTACACTATATGCTTATCTTATTCAATCCTGACAATAACTAGATGAGATGGATTACGGTGTTCCATCATTTTATGGATGAGGACCCTGATGCTGAAAAGAACATGTAATTTACCCAAGGTTACCTCTGATCCAGTCTGGCTGGCTCCAAAGTTCTTGGTCATAAGCTCTGAAATAAGATTAAGGAGAAGGGAGGGTCTTCTAAGAACAGCTTTCCACCCAAAAAGGCTCGTTTTAATTCTGAGAGCTCTAAAATTTTGGCAAACCTGTGAAAGCAAGTATTGTGGATGGTCATCCACTCTATTTCTGTGAACTAATCACCTGAGGTAGTCTCAAAAGAAGGAGAGGTGGTTGTAAAGTGGGATTAAATGAGAAGAAAGAAACAAGTTTATCATCTTGCAGCTCTGAAAATAATGATAATCCCTAGGAGTAGATTGCATTATGTCTGATGCCAAGAGTGATGTTTTTAAATAGGAGTATGTTGTTTAACACTGGCAGTGGTTATAATCACCCTCTTGATAATATCCTCTTACAAAAATAAATAATTTAAAAAGTAATAATGACTTTTACTCTTTTCTTGAATTTTTTGAAACCATTGCTTTACTGTTTTATAATTAGTGAAAGATCTTATGAAATTATGCATAACTCAATACTTTAAAAATCATTGTTTCCCTAGACTTTGAAATGCTGTTCGGTACTGTCATTTAAAAAAAATTGGCTTTGTGTTTAAATATGAAAATTTGCAAGCAATTAGTTCTTTTAGTGGACTAATTGCTGTAGCCATTTAAAACTAAAATTAAACAGTGCAGCTATTTCAATTTGAACAGGAAGACGTATTCTCTAACATAAATAAATTCATAGGACGTTTCCTAGGGAGAGTCTAGCTGTTTTCCCCTGGGTATACATTACCTTGGTCAACTTAAACAAAGGGCTGTTGGGCTGATGATTAATAATCTGAGATTTCTCTAAAAAAGCTTCAGTGCAATTGATCCGGAAGACACAGTGCTGTCGATTGGGTCATTGATTTTTAAACTTCACATTCCCTTCCACACTACCAAGTTATTAATCAGTTGCAATGGCTTCACTGGAGATATGCTAATTAATAAACCCCTCTGATTAACTCCTTGATATATCCTTGACCCAATTATCATTACTGCAAAATTTTTAAAGTCCTTCATCATATTGTACAAGTAATCTATAGAGTTCGATAGCCACCAAGAAACACACAACGCCATTATTTTTCAGACATACAGGGGAATGAGCTCCGTTTGGATAATATCCAACTTGGTCCCAGAAGGTTAATAAAATGAACAAGAGAAAGTCATTGCAGTATGTGTGTTTGCAGAGGTAAAGAAACAGCCCCAAAGTGAGGGGGCCCTGGCTTCACCATTGGGGGATAAGAGTTCTTTTACTAAGAACCTGCACACTCGTGCAAACTTGAGCAAGAGGTAATCTCCCTCGGAGGCTCACCATTAGCGTGGAAAGTGAGGGCAGCGCACAAGATGATTTTGAACACACTAGCAAACTTTGACCCAATCCTGGAGCAACTGGTGGGCCTGTAACCCCAGAAAGCTTCCATGGCAACAGAGTCGGGGTAATCATTACCACTGCTCAATGTTTTGATTCTTTGCAACAGATACCAACTGTGATGGTCTCAGTTGTGAAGGAATTTGTTGTACAAATATTGGATAGTCCGTGGGGTTTTCTGGAGGGTTAGAATCTCCATAGCCATAAACACAGACAGACACGCTGCAGTGTCAGGTGGCTGAGTAAGGACACGGCTGCAGCTGTTACCCCCATCACCCCAGGACAGGACTTCCAACATCACTTCTCATGCCACTTCCTCTACTCTATCCAGAAATCACAGGTTCTCCATCTTAGCAAGCAGGTGAGGCTCCAAGACCATGGAGGTCTATACTGTAACCCTCTGACAGAGGCTTAGCCGGGGTCTATACAGCATTCTTATGACCGCAGATACCTCCAGCACAACAGGATCTGCTGTTTCCTATGGCTCAAGCTGGGGGGGGTCCCTTTCACTCATGTTAAGCCTGCTTCAAAGTTGTCTCTGTTCCAGGCCCTTCTCAAAAATAGCAGCCCTCCCAGGCACCGAATAAGGGGGTGGAGTAGTATTTCTGGGTTCAGATCTCACTGGCTCCAAAACCAAAGAACCATGTACTGAGAGCCGTGTGTGCTTCCTTCTTTGTGTCAGGAGATGCAAGATATAAACGTATTCTTTACTCTCAAGAAGATGTCACACCTGAAGCTAATGTAACATTGTGTGTCAACTGTGCTCAAATAAAAAAATAAATTAAATTAAATTAAATTTTTTAAAAGTGGTATCACAGAATGCTCCTGTGCACTAGGTCCCTGAACTCTTTACCCCTTAATCTCTAGTGGGACTTATTTCCCACTGTAGGGTAGCAGAGTCTATCGCTCCAAAAGATGTCACTTTGGCAGGAGGATGATTTGAAGCCAAATAGATTGAGAAGAAACGGATAGAAGAAAATCTCTCTATCCTCCCCTGTAGATCTGTAAAGATGTCTCCCTGTCCCCTTCTCTACCAGGAAGGACAGAAGTTGCACTGGAGACATCTTTATATCCTGATCAGTCCAGAGATGGCGCAGAGGAGTCTACGCAGCCAACCTCAGTAACTAGGCTTCATCTCCCACTAGCTCCCCAGAGACTCGCCTCTCTATAACATGCCACCCTAGGAACGCAAAATTCTTTTCCTTTGTCTTGTCATCTCTCTACGTATTTATTGTTCTTTCCCAAGATGCTCTATAAACCCCAAGTTCTAAACAACCCTTTGGATTACTCCTCCCTGAGTGCTCCCGTGTGCACGCGCGATGCACGTGGTAAGAAACTCCTCTTTGTTTTCCTCCTGTTAGTCTCTGTCAGTCTAGTTCATGGCCATCCCAGTCAGAGAACCCAGAAGGGCAAAGGGAATGAGACATCCTAACTTGTCTACCTCAACAGTTGTCTTTGTGGTAACTGCTCACTGCTGTGTACAGTCTTTCTCTAGATGGGTCAAGTACTACCCTCAAGCTGCCCATCTACCTCACACTTGTGCCAACCTTGTCTGTCACCTGGGTCACAGATCCCCCTCATTGCCACGTGGCCTCAGCCACTTCAGAATCCTATCATGCCCACAGGTGCTGGGGAGCTCATGCTCTGCTCTGGTGCTGGCCCACAGGACCCTGACTCTGAGACGGTGTGCAAACCCATGCACAACCGCTGGTGAGCCTCCCTGTTCCTGGGGCTGAAATGTCCCAGCTCTCCAGAGCTGGTGAGCTCTCTGGCTTTGTGTAAGGATTCTTTGTAACGTGACTACCTCCCGGGATAGTCTTGCTCCTTGCTCCTTTCTCTGCCAAGGCCACGCTGGCACCTTGGCCTCAATACCCGGATGCTGCTAGCATTTCTTTTGCCCCAGCCTCGTTAGGTATAACGGACAAAAACTGTATCTTTAAGGTGTAAAATGTTCTGTTTCATACACATATGCGTTGTGAAATGATTTCTATGATCAAGCTAAGTAATATATTTATCACCTCACACAGTTAGCATTTTCTTTTTTGTGGTGAGAACACTTCAGATCTATCCTCTTGGCGAATTTCAAGGGCACAACACAGTCTTGTTACCCACAGTCATTGCTCTGTACACTTGACCTCTGGAGTGACTTCATTTGATAACAGAAACTTCATGGCCTTTGACCAACATCTCCCACCCCCAGCAACCACCATTCTTGTGTGTTTTATATATACATATATACACACATCACACTTTAAAAAGAAGGAAATCCTGCCATTTGCGAGAACATGGACGAACCTGGAGGACACTATGCCGAGTGCAATATGCCTGTCACAGAAGGACAAATACCACTTGATCTCATTCTCTGTGGAATCTAAACACACGGCCCTCATAGAAGCTGTTGCTTCCTTTAAAGTTTCAGCAGACAGACGTGGCATATGAGCTGTTTACTCCCATAATTCACACTGTCGATATTTAACTTCCACTGCGAGGCTGCGCGGAAGCTTAGTAGAGACACTATTTTAATATTATCCATTTGTCATCACCATTACCCTTATTACTAATACTTTAGGATCCATTCAATGTTTCCCATTTTTTTTCCTTTTTGTGCTGTTTTCTGACAGGCAACTCCCAGATTTCTCTCTTTTACCCGTTTCCAAATGAGTGACACACATCACACAAGGCCTGCGCTTGCTCAGCATTTCCGCCTGAGTTGACATAGTGTGGTGAGGATTGATGCCGAGAAAAGATTTCTCCTTTTCTACAAGAAAGTGGAGCTGTGACCTCAGTTTGTTCCCAGGCAGGAAGGGGGACAAGACCATCTTTGTTTTCCCTCCTTCTCTGGGGGTCAGTGGCTTTAGAGAGGCCTCATTAGCCCCTATTCTGGTCCCCAGAGCTGTGACTGCTGAAGTGAATACGGAAGGAACATGCATTATTGCTGTTGTCTGGGGAGTTAAAACCAACCGAAAAAAATGGCACTTAGATTAGAAAATGTGGAGAGAGGAGACAGGAAGACTCTTGAGAGATGAAGGGCAGTCACTCCAGAGATCCAGGGCCGCAGTGAAAGCGACTCCATGTGGCCGGCACAGATTTGGAAAGAAAAAAAAAAGGAAAAAAAAAAAAAGTCTTTTATCCAGGAAGATGGTCTTGTTCTTTCCAGTTACTTCTGTGTTACACCAGCAAGGCTCATAACTGCCTTGTATGCCTTATATGGTCTTGCTTTAGCCCCTCTGCGATCTCCTTTGCATGGATCTGCAACCAGGTGGTCAGCTGGCCCGAGCAAGTGGCTCTGGGGCCCTTAGACTCAGGCACCAAAGCCACCAAAGCCTCAGCTCCCCATGCTCCACGGCAGCCACTCTCTCACTGACTTGGCCTTGGGTCCTGGATTCATAGGAGAAGGCATTCAACGACCCTTGACAAAGAGAACCCATTGAACCAAAGCTCCAGGGGTGTTGGGACATTTGATTTGAGGTAAGCAGCCACTCTGCGGAGTTAGGGTTCTCATGTGAACCTTTTCCAAAATCCAAGGAGCAGCCAAGGATCCTTTGAAAAGCAAAATGGAATTCCTGGGGCAAACAAAGAGATGAACGCAGACAGCACTCATTCACCTTGTTCTCTGAAGAAACATCTGAACTGCCTGGCCTCTCTGTGGCTCCCCAGTTCACGGTTTCTCAGGATATGGGATATGCTGGAAGCAGAAAGGAGCTGTCTATAAATGTGTGTCATTCATGTCACGTTTACTACAGAGAAACAAGGCACCTCTGCCGACATGGAGCACTAGGAGCCTGCAGCAGACCTGCCCCTGCCTGCCCTTGGTCCTGGGCAGCCCCACCTAGACCCTCGGAGGGCTCTTCCCTCAGGCACATGGGGTCCTCCCCTGATGCCGTTCCATGCACGGCCCCTCTCTGATCGCTGAGACCTTATCCTCATAACCGTCATGGGACTGGATGCAAAACCTTCCACTTGCAACACTAAGGGATGGCTTTTCTATTTTATGACTGTTTTTTCAATGACATTTTTTTTTTAAAGATTTGTGTATTTATTTCAGAGACAGAAAGAGAGAAAGAGAGCATGAGCAGGTGGGGCAGAGGAAGAGGGAGAGAGAAACTCTCCAGCGTGGAGCCCAACGTGGGCCTCGATCTCACGGCCATGAGATCACAACTGGAGCAGAAACCAAGTGTCAGATAGATGCTCCACCGACCGTGCCACCCAGGTGCTCCTATTTTATGACTGTTGGGCATAAATGGTCACCCTGCAAACATCTGAAATCAGTCTCAAAATGCCTCAAGCAAACCCGACGCCTCTTGTAAGGGCAGAGCCTGAACCAAGGAAGCGTTCTCCTTGACATGCTGAGATGTCTTCGTACAGAAAATTCTTCCTGATAATAAAATTGCTGACAAATGTTTATGCTCATTTATAAACCGTGTTTTACAGAAACTGAAATCCATTTCCTTTTCTTCTCCCCTCCAAAGGACTCTGGCAAAGTTAATACAAAAAAAAAAACAAAACAAAACAAAACAAAAAAACACCTTGTAAGACGGAACAGATTATTCATTATTAATAAGACCTGAAAGCCAAAGACCCATGTGTTAATCTTTTAGTAAACTGCAAATGTTTCCACATGTGCATTGATGAACTGTACGTGCTTTGATTTTCGGCAAATGTTACGGAAGCGAAGAGAACAGAAAAGAAAGAAACAAGATAACAGGAAAATAAAGACTTTTGGGGGGAAAAGCATTGTGTTTGTGCACGTCATCTCCTTTTGCAATAACAACTGGCATTTTCTTGGATGATCACTGTACTTTGAAACGTTACCATAAACAATGTATGTTGGGAAAATTTTATAACCTGAAGTATCAAACCGGTCGATTATCCATCTACTGAGGGACAAAGATAAGAGTTCACAAATATCAGAACACTAATTTTCAAGGCATTAAGAAATTAATTCTTCCCTCTTATTACTATAGAAACAGGCGCTCTTTTGTTTAACGTCATAAACTTAGACACGTACGCAGAATGCAGAATGAGAGTCGCACCATGGGCCTAAATATAGCCAGATATTGAATTAAAGTTCAAGAGCTCTGAGCAGGATTTCACGTCACTCACTGGAAGGTAGATATGGTTCAATTTAATTGTAGGTCATTCATTTTAATTAGATTGTCATGGGAAATTAAAGGATAGTTTCTGCATTAGCGCATATGCTGCTCCAAGACTTCAAATGAAATTAGGATTCTTCTGGCATGCGAGGGAAATGTTTCCTGACTTAAAAGGTCAAAATTGGTGTCATACGGACTTTAGAGCAATTGGTAACCAATAGCTTCGACCATTATGAGAATCACTGAAGATCAATTATGGGTTCATGGAAAAAAACAGCTAAATGGTGTTCCATTTTTATTTCATGCTGTACATGTTAGAATCTGTTTCCTTTCAATGTCCTAAAGCCTTTGTCCCTAGGATTGGCTCCATGCGAGTGATTTCTTAGGTTTTCCTGTTTTCATCACAAATTCTAAAATATCTTTTCTTTTTAATTTGAAAAAGGACATTTCACCCAACCTCTTCTTGTGGCTGCTAAAAGACAAGCGGAGGCACACTGAAACAATTTTTTAAAGTTTCTTGGAGCAAAGATTGATTTTAATCGGGGGGGGATGCCAAGTAGGATGTTGTAGGCAGGAGCCAGAGAGAGACAGGCAGAAAGTGTGCAGCAGAGCAAGGAGGTTATCGATTGGCTGTCGCTGAAAGCCTCATTGGTGGCCTGTGATGGGGACCTGGGTGTCTTGACTGCGTAACCTTGGGGCATGTGCAAGCCTAGGTACGGGTTTGCTTTCCTTGGCCACCGCAGCATGGGAGCCACCTCTGTCCAATGGTCCCCTGTCCAGTTTAACAGCTTATGTGCAACCAGTAAAGAGCTCACTCCTAAAGGAAAGTGTTGGCCAGTGTGTGTTCCACTATCCCACCAGCAGGACAAAATAATAGAAACATGGTGCCAGGAATAAAAATGGTAAATATAAAAAAGATAAAATCCAGCAACTGTGCAACATGCAGATGATTATCTTACTGACTGGGGAACCTCCCATTTAGTCCTAGCTCATATAAACCATTTGACCAGTGATGTATTTTATCTATTTACTTGCTCAAAACATTTTTCTGGCGATTATGCCTGATGGCTAAATGTGACAAAGAATGATTGTGTCTTCGTTTGGAATCTGCACACATTCCTGGCCCAAAATGTTGAATGGGTTCCTGTGGAGGCCTGCACCCGCCCTTCCTGCAGTCATTCAAATACACACTCGTCCAGCTTCTTTTGAAATCCTCACGCATTTATTTTAGAAATGAACTTGAGGCTACACGTTGACGACTACAGTTTCTAAGTCAGCAACGTGTATCCTTTTTTTCGGCTGTGCCATGGGCTCAGCCTGAGAGCCTCCGTTGAAAGTCTCAATAGAAATGAGCGGAGTAATAATTTTATTACTTAAAAATGAGTGGAGTGATTCTTAGCTGATTACTTCCTGCAAGCATAACTAATCTAATGTTTCGCTTCCCAGGCAATAATGGTTAAAATGCTAATTTTAAGGCCTTATTAAAATGTAATTGTTATTTGCCTCAGCTGGGCTCATTAATTATTAGCCATCTGACTTCCCATTTGTGAATAGAGTCTTAACTTAGTGGGACCCAGGAGGGCCCCATGCCAGGGCTCGCCCTTCTTCCCTGGTTGGCTCTCTGTCTTATGATCTCAGATCTCAGAGTGGGAAGGAGGATGGAAGAGGTCATGGATTGGGAAAATAAAGACCATAATGTTAGTACACTGTGTGCTGACACACGTAGACCTTTCAATATTGTGCCTCATGCCCTTGGGTGAGAGAAGTGAGCGCGCTAGACACAGCCCTTTATACAAAGCTGCTAATCTAGCAGACCCTTCTCCACACTTCTTCCAAGGAATACAGAAGTAGACGCAGGTGAACAATGGGGCTGGCACAGAATCAAGACAGAGAAGTTCTGAGTCCCTGCCTATTTTCGACACAAGACAAGAACACAGGACACAGATAGGGCTGCTCTTTGAGGGCCCCGGCTCTGCTCCCTGCAACCCTGCTGCCTGCCTGCGCAGCTCACTGGCACCCATTTGTAGCAATATATTTCCACAGCCTTGACTCTAGAGTCTGAGTGCTTCTAATCATGGTATCGAGCTTTTTCACTGATGGACCCTTTCCAGGAGAACAAAATGACTACATTTTTTTTTCATATAGACTCCCCCAATTGTGTCTCATTATTCCTTATCATATCCTTCTGTACCTCATCTATCTCTCTTTGCAGTGTTCACACCCAACAGATATTTGTAGACATTTATGATGTCTTTCCCTGGTCGTCACTTAGGAGAGTTATTCATATTGCATTCATTTAAAATGTCTTCATAAATCAATGCAAACAGCTCCTTCATCATCTTCACTGCTTTTCCCTAAACCCCGTCAGGTCTTTGCATGTCTTGCACACACAATTAGGAATCCAAAGGCTACATAAATACCCTAATAGAGGGGCATGCTAGATTCATTGGGAAGCTGCTTTGTTTTTTTTTTTTTCCTTGCTCAAGGTGATGGGTCTTGTGGTTGCAGTTAAATTTCATGAATTCCCTGCAAAAAGAACCTACCATCCTGTCACATATGAGACTTTTAATTCCCACCATCACATGGTTGGTTAAGCAGGCAAGAGCTTTTATTCCCAGTTTAGAGATAAAGATGCTCAAACATAAGTCAAGGTGCGGCTGTTATGGTGGGAGACCATTTCTATTGCACTTGAGTTCATTTCGATATATAAAAATATATGCATTAATGCTGTTTTAGTAAGTTGAATCATTTGAAAATACCTAGGTAAATTTAACAGAACCAAAAGATTATGAAAATGCCAAGTTTTTATATTACTTTTTGGAGCCAGTAATATTTTCGATCAAAACAGTTCAAAGCCACACAGAGAAACCAGAATAATTCTAAACCCAAGAGTCTCCCACAGCTTAAGGAGGCAGCTCTCTTACCATTTCTTAACATATACTGTTCCTTTTATTTTGAAGCATGCCTTATCCCTCCCTGACAGTTCTTGCTCCCATCCTGCTATGGGCTGAATGTATCCCCCCAAATTCCTGTGTTGAAAATTCATCCCCAAAGTTATATTGTTAGGAAGTAGGGCCTTTGGGAAGTGATGAAGTCACGAGGGCGGCCCTCATGAATGGGATTAGTGCCCCTATAAAAGAGACCCCAGAGAACCCCCTGTCGCTCCTGCCATGGGAGGACCCACAGGGAACACAGCTGTCCGCACCTCTGAAGAGAGGCATCACCAGGACCTGAGGATGCAGGCACCCTGATCTCAGACTTCCAGCCTCCAGGCTGGGGTGCTTTGTTACAGCAGCCCAAAAGCACCCCCACGCCATCCCTGTCCCCAGACACCCCCCCCCCACACACACACACACGCACACATGCACACACACGCACACATGTATGTACGTGCGGCCTGAGGTCCACCACACTTCCTTCATCTAGTGCAACCCCAGCTCAAGATGTGTTAGGAGGAACCGGAGGATGGAGAGACCAGCACCACACGAAGAGAGAGATGATGAGGGTTTGAGTTCCAGCTCTGCACCCACTGTGCCAACATTCATTACTAAACAAGCTAGTTTGACTGAGCCATTAGTATCCAGTGATCTTAATTCAATGGCAGATCCAAAACTGTAGTAAGAGCCCAACGATACAGACAGAAATGACAAGCAAGTCAGGGCCCCAGTGAAACTTTGCGCTGCTCAGGTGTGCCGTAGCACACGACTGTTGATGCTACCTTACTTTTCTTATTTCACAAGATGCTATTCAACCAAATTTGCACATATCAGGCTGAGCAGTCTTCAGATCAGGATAAATGAAATGCTCCTGGACATTCTGCTAGGCCTTTGGATTTAGGTTGGACAGGTCCTGACTGGTAAAAAGAAGCAGTGAAAAGAAAAAAAAGAAAAAGCTCTGTGTTTACTTACCTAACTAATACCAGTGGCTACAGATCTTCTAAACAATGACAAATAAAAAATAAAAAAAAAACAATGACAAATATACCTCCTGCAGTGAGAAAAATTATTTTCTCTGTATGCGTAAGGAATAAAAGCACAACCTATTTGAATATTTTCATTCAAAAGTAACATACCACATTTTAATTCCTCTAGGATAAAACACTTTCAAACTAACATCTAAATGCTAAATTTATCCACTGAAATTTTATCATTAGGCAATAGCTTCGTTGCCTCAAAATGAGGACCTAAAACCTCCTGTAGTGGAAATGCTATTTTTTTCTGAACTCTCAAATTTTAAGTTGTTAACCCACCATAAAAGCTGTGATGGAAATTCCACATTGATATTCAGACAAATTAGTTTATGTAAATATAGTCCATTTCATTCTCTCTTCAAGAAAATACTAACAAATAAACAAATAAAAATCCCTTTTATATAAAATATGTGTGCGTGCACGCATGTGTGTGTCTACACAGAAGAGAAGGTGACAGAAAATTTTAGAATATTTGGTATTTATACTGCAAGTTTAGGGTGTAAAAATTATTAAAACTTCAACTTGGGCAAGGACATACTAGCTAACATAAAATAAATTAAAAATACTATCAGCTAATTCTTAAGCACCAGGTATGATGCTTAATCTGTACGACGGTAGTGCCTAGCCATGTGTGGCAACGGGGAAGTGGAAATGTGGCTAGTTCAGATTGAAATGTGGGAGCAGTATAAAACACACACTGGATTTGGAAAATATGGTATGAAGAAAAAGTAAAATATATTGATAACTTTTATTTTCATTACTTATCAAATGATGATACATACTGAGTTAAGGAAGCCAAATACACTGAATTTCATTTGACTTTTTTTTTTTTTTTTTATTCTGGTTTTTAGCATGGCTTCTAGAAAGTTTGAACTTCTGTATGTGGCTGCCATCCTATTTCTACAGGACGGTGTTGTTTGTTAGTGCTTCTCTTACTATCTCAGATAACAAGCTCAGGGGACGGGCTGTGGAGGGGTCTGGGGTCACTCATGTCCTGAGGGCAGGGCTCAGCCATCTAACTCTGGACCCTGGGGCTCCTGGGCGCCCACACAAACTAATGCCACGGTACTACAACCAACACTGCGATTCCTCTAATCATGTAATTGTTGCATAGCGGCCTATTTCTTGTGCTAGAATAATTGTGTCTGATTGCTGAAATCAGAATCAGACAACACAGACTGTAGTCATGCTTTGCAGGAGATACCTGTGTCATTTTATAACCTCCCGAGTACAGCTCCACATGGGTGACGTTGCTATAAATTGAAATCCCTCCACCAACACAACATCCTTAAAAGCAGCTCCCAGTCTCTCCCTGATTAACCTCTTCCCAGGATGATGGTGATGGGACGTCACTTCCCTGCAGAGGAACCCTTATGTTGACAGGTGTGGCCTGGTTCTCTGGGCGCAATGGTGTGTCTGGTCTGAGGTTGGTACTCCCCAGCCTAAGGAGTGCTGCCTGCTGAGTGTTCCCTGCTCAGGCCCTTCCTGGGAAGGCCCTTACCCCTTTGAGGGACACTCAGGGGTGTTTTGAGCTCCAGAACATGGATGGGACTGGCCAGGATCTTGCTGACATTACCCTGCAGTTCAGTTTTTCTCTCTACTCAAATCTTCTGCATTGATTTCTTCACACACATTAATTCCTGAAAGTATAAAATCCTGATAAAATCCTGTAAACAAATTTAAGACTTTGTTTCTTGAGAAAACAAATCTAAAACAGACAAACTCAAAGTCACATAGCAGTAGGAGGTTGTCCAGGTGCATTGTTGAGTGACTTAAATAATGTCATACCTGGGACACTGACTCCCAGTATGGGTTGACTCCTCAAGGTCACCCGAAATTAGGATCGGCCTTACCTACAGTCACAGGGTTGACATAATCCAACTCAAAGCTGAGCACTGCAGTTGCTTGGAAATGCCATTGTCCAGTTCTTCCTTTAAAGATGGTGGGAAGGAGGGAGGATTTATCTGCCTCTGCAGACAGATTACGCCCGGGCACTCTCTGTGGATGACATCTCCTGGTGGCATTCCAGAAACATCAAGAATATGGATATTTGGTCTATTTCTCCTCATTTGGCCTCTTCTGAGAATCACTGTTCAATCCGGGGCTCTGGGCCAGTTTTCTACTACTGGATCCTGGTCATTTCTTTCACATACGTTCAGCATCTTATTTGGAGAATTGCAGGCTCATGGTCATCACGGATGAGGTAATGCTTGTCACCCCAGCTTAAACTCTTGATTGTCATGTTTCCTCATCTTACGAATCAGAAATTGATTCCTTTGCTGCCTTCTGAGGGTCAGAAGTGCAGCCTCTCACATTGTGCCTGGGAGCACCTTCTCCGTCACTCCTGATTGCCCTCAACTGAGCTCCGGGGTGCAGAGGCGCTTCATCCCATAAGATCTGTATCAGCAGTAAGCTATTTTGGCAAATCATCTGATTTGTCCTGTCTCATTTTCAGAATGCAATTTATACTTGGGCAGTACATCGAGGCTTCCCAAAATATTTTTCAAGAAGAGAAAGGGAAGGAGCTTTCCCACCAGAGCTGTTTTGTGCTGACTGCAGCGACGGTTTTATACTTCACAGTAGAGACAAGCTCTCTTCTCTGTTCCCGAGACCCTGATTGAGCAGCATCAGTGTATGTGGCTTTCTGTAGTCCTTGCGCCTGCCAATGCCTAACCAGTGAGCTTATTTGGGTTGTGTCCTACCTCAATGGAAGATTAATGGGACTTTTAAAAGCCCTTTCTCTATCCTAATGAAAAAAAGCTAGAGATCACTGGCCCAAGTATCTGATAATATAGAGAAAATCAACAGTGTGGTTTCCACTTGTTTTTAGACACATGCTTACAAAAGGTACATGTCCATCCCACTAAATCTTCCAGACCCTGAGAGTCTGGATTTTTTTTTAAAGTTTCACTTTGTGTCCTAGGAAGTTGGTCCCCTCTAGAGTGTTTAAGGCGAGGTCTACAGTGGAAAGAAGATAATAATACTTAGTGCAGCACCTATGGGGTGAGTCCAACAAAACCCATCCATTCTCTGCGACTTTCTCTGATCTTTGCCTCATGAGCTTTCACACTGTGGCTCATGCAGTTGCTCTCAGAGTGTGTTCCCAAGGTTTCTTAGACACATCCATACACGCTAACCGTCTTTACCACCTAGTAAACCATCCACATTTCAGAGGGTCTTAGAATCCAGTTGGTCAAGGCCACTACCATCTGCTATGGGAAATCCCTGATAACAGCACTGCCCTTTATCCTTTTCCACAGGCTAGAAACCCGGAACCATCCTAAGCTGTTTTTTTCCCCCTTGTCCCCTTGTTTATCACATGAATGAAAGCTCTCCTGATTTATTTCTCCTATACAGCTCTCAAATCTGTCGACTTCTCTCCATTTCTTCCACTGCTACCTGAGTTTGAGTCTTCAGCTCTGCTTTCCCCATCCCTGATCCAGGACCCTTTTCAAAACTTCCCTCACTTACATTCAGAACATCTGTTCCAAAGGCAGATTTGTTCAAGATATTCCTCTCCACGGCTTGCCACCTTTCATGGCTCTTCATTGCTTTTAGAGAAAAATGAGGCAAAATTCCTAACTTCTGTCCCCTGCTTGCTCTTTAGCCTTACCTGGCATCTCTGCTTCCCTCACTATGGCACTCTTGCAGCACTGGCCTTCTTAGGGCACATCCTGAGCACATCATGCTCACTTCCACTGTGGGCCATTCTGTCCTCTGCAGGTGCCATCCTGAAACCGTAGCTAGCTCTTCCCCACCTGCCCTTCAGATTTTAGGGCACAGGTACACCCATAGAGGACTTTCCTGTCTTGGTGAGTTTTCTTCACCACCATACCGTGTCACATAATCATTGGTCTTTCCTTTATCTCACTTTGTAATTATACAGCCTGAACAGGAACTCTGTGCATAATGTTAGTCTTCTCCACTAGACTATTCTTCATGAGAGCAAGTAACAAATCTGTCCTTGTAAAGTAAGTGTAACTCCTGAACCTGATTCTTCTCCAAAATTCCATAATCCTGCCTCACATAAATGTCTTAATGCCAGTGATGTCTATGGTGTACATCCCAAAAGACAAAATAGAGAAGAAGAAGAATCATTGGTCACAAGTGTTGTCGATACACTGATTTCTCTTACATGTATAGAACCTGAGTGCAGCAGAAATTAAAATGCTTGCAGCATATTTCTTAGACGTCATTTTGCATTCAACTTGCAGATCTCAGACCTATTTATTATCTATTTATTATCTATTAGTTAGATGTTAACTAACTCTCAGATCTATTTTCCTAATCAAGTTAACATTTCCAAAAATTAAATTTTGCCACTGTTATGCTTTCTATAGATTTCTAATGGGTTTCTTACCAGACGGTACATGACATAAATTTGTTGGACTAACACATATACCGTATGTGCTTAACCGTACTTTATCCTGGGCCTCTCCTCCGGGATATTTAGTTGGCGGGTTCCTTGCCTTTCAAGGTCCTGCTCAAATTTCATCTTCTCAGTAAGAACATTCTTTTCAACACCATCACTACCAAAGAATATTAATCTCCTTATCATGCTTTACCATTTTTTCTTTAACTTCTAACATACTACATAATTTACTTACTTCCATATTTATTATTTATCATCTGTCTCCCTTAGCTAGATTTGTATTTTATTTTGTGATCTATCCAGGCATTGCAACAGTGCATAACTGGTTCTTAATAAATATTGATTAAATGAATGATAAATGAATCTTTTTCAAAGATAAGTCTGCAATTAACATATGAAATAAAACTATTTAAAAAATGTATTTTCCCTTCCTAATTTATTCCAGACTTTCCCTGAAACTCCTATCATCTTTCACTATTTAAGTCAGGGCACACTAATGGATCAACATACTTTTACCTCAATGGTGTATCTGTACAGCATGCCCCAGCCATCACGGTTGTTTTCCTCAACTAGTAGCTTCTCTCTCGTTAGGCCTGATGGTAGAGCCCAAGCTAACAGATGTTTCACTTTTGTATGATTATAGTAAAGTCCTATGCACTTGCTTTTTAAACACTTGACAAGAAGAACAAAAACACCTCCAGAATAAATCATAATGGTTGTTACATGTCCTCTTAGAGAGCATCTAACTGAGCCTGTATCAGCCTGCCGAAGCTGTCATTAACAGAATACCATAGATGGAGGGCGTGAAACAGAACTTTATTTCTTATAGTTCTGAAGGTAGAAGTCCAAGATCAAGGTGTCTGCACTAATGCTATCTTGAGGGCCCCACCCTCATGACCTCATCACCTCCCAAAAGCTTCACCTCCTAACACCATCACATTGAGGGTTAGGGCTTCAATATGTGAATTTTGAGGGGACACAGGCATTCACCCATAATATAGTTTAATAACATTTCTGGTAGCTTCATTAGCTTGAGTTTTCTATATTACTTTATAAATATTTAAGCAATATATAATAACAATGAGGTCCATTAGAGAGTCAGAGTAATTAAGATAAAGTCTGAAATCTGTACCTGAAATTGCTGATTTTGTGGTTTTCCTTTTGAGTAGGAAAATTGGACACAGATCTTAGGTCACCAGGTTATTAACTTAGTGTATATCCTGTATTTCTGCTTTGTACTTAAAACCACATCTCAAATCCTCCAGTTAACACTCTCATTGTCCTCCCAGACACTAATGTATGACCATGAATAATTCATTCTCCTACTTTAACCTCCATAGTAGCTCCATCTGCAAGCCCTCCACTTCACTACTGGGACTCAGAGAAGTATGACTTTCAGTGACCAATAAACTGAAGAAAGCTTCCAAGGAGCATCTAGGTAAGTTAGCAGGTAGCCTTGTGGCTGGCACGTGGTGGATCCTAAATACATATTTGAATGAATTAAATAATCTTTTCCATCATGCCTATGCAAACTGTTTCTAAACATTTTAGCTAGGGATGGTTGAGAAACTTGATTCTGATCTTAAGAGAATAGAAGTCTGCTGGGAAAAGCCCTGGCTGTTTGGTTTTGCTGACATAAAGACGAGGCTGGCATATCTCACCCACCTTCTCTCTGCCCTGAACAGAGAGATGAAGGGTGAAAGTGAAAGGAAAGCAGTGATACAGAGGGAAACTAAGGTTTTCATAAAGATGCTGGGTACCATGTTGTCGAGTTCCAGAGCAACAGTGGCCGTCACACCCTCTCGGCCTCCTGGGAGCTGCTCTTAGAAACAAAGCATTCCTAACAGAGACAGTTCTTTATTGAGATCTAAAATACTATAAGAAGCTGGTACAATTTAAAAACTTCTTGGCAAACAAAATTATAAAGAAATACATAAAAAATAATTTCAAAAATACTCTGAAGAGATTGCTTTGAGAAAACAGGGAGTAGGGAAGTTGTAATGGACACAACAGCAATCTACTTTTCACACCTACATTAGATCTAAGACATTTATCACTTGTTAGCAAAGTAAGACAGAGGTTTACCCACATGGTTAATACACATATTAATAATTAATTACCAGCAGCGATCAATGCTGTATAAAAACTTTACTTACTTGCCTAAATGAGTATACCCATCCTGATCCTTTCACAGCCCTCACTTTTTTTGGAGCAGGTATTTGAAGAAACAGTTAACCTTAAAGATGTGTGAGAGCCCTGAGCTACGTTCTGAGTTATGGCCAATGTGTCATGGCTGCAAGATCGCTACAAGGGCTGTGATTCATTTGGAGTTGTTTTATTAGAAAAATTATAGGTTCTACTTTATATAACTGGAATGCTTGAGTCTTCTATCAAAGCAACTTCCCAAAACTAAGATTGAAAACTGGCATCAAATTCAGAACAAGTAGACACTATTTTATACTGCAGTTCCAAACAGGAAGTAAGCTGTTAAAATAGTAATTGTTGATAGCCCAGCTCTGTTCTTTTCAGCCTAAAGGCAAATATGGGTTTCCAATGTCTGGACTCTGCATTTCCTATGATCTGGCTTCTCTAAGACTGGTGCTATGGATGACATTAGGGTATATACAAGCATGTAAGTGAGCTATACAGGCAGGTTTTCAATGTAGCCCAAACCATTTTAATTGTTGAAGATACCAATAGCTAAGTTGGAAAGGGAAGAATTTCTACTCCTTTGACAATAATTCAAGCCAACATCTTCAATTCTGAATGACTTACAACTACATATGTAAGGGGAAGGCAACTTTGATAAAATAAAACAAACAATGGCTTGGAAGCATCTGGGAGTAAATTGCTACCAACGCTATTGGCTGTTTGGTATTTAACATCTCTGAACCTATTGGCTTTTCCAGAAGGCAGGAAAGCTCAGTGGAGTTGAATTTAAACTTTAGAATCAGACATTCCTGCTCCTTCACTTGGGAGCTCTGTCAGTGGCAATTCTAGTTAATGGGATAATAACACTTATCATAGTGTCGCCATGATGACTGAATCTGTAATGCACAAAAAGCACTTACTGTACTTAGTAAGTAGAAAGGGCCCACAAGAGTGGTTGAAATGAAAATATAACCCCATTATAGTGTGTTAGTCTAGTATTATATATTATACTACATTTAAGTATATTTGTTTCTCACAACAGTAATGTAGTATAACTGTACTGTACTATAATTCCAGTGTTATAATGTAGGATAGGATGACACTGCTCAATTGAACTGTAAGGTCTGAAGTGGGAATGCAAGTAACTCTTTAGTCCTTCTGTCACACGTTTCTTTTTACATGAAGGAGCTATAGTATGAGCTAAGAGAAATTTCAGAAATATCTTTCAGAACCGGTCACTGTCTGCTAGGTGAGCAATGTTCTGTCAATAGCACGAAGAAAGAGGAAGACATGGATAAATGGAGTGAATCTTTACTGAAGACGAAGATCAGAGAAGATGTTGATTAGGTGAGATGTGGGGGACGGAATTCCCACTGCCCAGCAGATCAGAAGGTGGCAACAAAAAAGAAATGCCACACAGAGGTCTGTAGGTCAGAGGATGGGGTCTAGAAAGGGTGAGTAGCTTGACTGTGACAGATGGTTCTAGAAGAGAACAGGGGGCAAAACCAGAAAATTTAGGCTGAGATAAGAGTGTTGAAGCTCATAAATCTTGCCATTGAAAATTCATATTCTATGAGGTTTTCTCAGATTAATCATAAAAAGAATTGAAAAGCAAACATCACTGCAGTACCAGTGTGTAATAGAAAGAACACAGACTCCTGAGTCAGGCAGATTTGATTGAAAACCTATTGCTGCTTCCTATTAGCATGTGATTTTATACAAATAATTCCAATCTTAGGCACATACACACAAAACAGGCGTACATGCACTACACGGAATTATAACAGGATTACATGGATTAATAGATATCAATCAACACCAGTTCCAATTTATTCCATTTAGCAGGATTATACATCTTTCACTTGCAGTGCAAATCTAATGTCTGAACTGAGACATAAACAATAACTTTTTAAACAATGAATTTAAAAACTTCCATTTGGGTTGAAAATGTCACGTATCTATCAGCACTGGTGCTAGAAAAGGTGTAATGGAGTGATTACATGCCAAAAGGGTCCCTTGCTGTATTTCTACTGGACTGAATTAATCAGTATTCAAGCACTGATGTTCCACAGTAGACCGCAGTCTCTTAAAAATATTGAGCCACTCAACTCTGCTTTTGTGATTTTAGGGGTGGCTGGGGATACTGAACAATGGGTGACCTCACCACAGGATCACCAACACAATAGCTTCTTCTTCTTCTTCTTCTTCTTCTTCTTCTTCTTCTTCTTCTTCTTCTTCTTCTTCTTCAAGATTGTATTTAGTTATTTGAGAGAGAGAGAGAGACAGAGACAGAGAGAACATGAGTGGTGGGAAAGGGCAGAGGGAGGGGGAGAAGCAGACTCCCTGCTGAACTCCCTGGGGTTTGATCCCAGGACCCTGAGATCATGACCTGAGCCAAAAGAAGATGCTTAACCAACTGAGCCACTCATGCATCCCAACATAACAGCTTCTGAAAGAAGTTTCTGTGAAAGCAGTTGTCCTCATGTTTAGTAGTTTGATAGCAACACTTCATTGGATTCACTTCAGATGAACTTCAACCTGTCAAGATAATTGATGGAAGAAAATCAGCCCATGAACACTAATTTCTTATTAATTCTTCTAGTCAGGTAATAGTTTATCAGTAAAATCTTTAAAAATGGGGAATCTTTTTTTAAAAACATGGCCACCTGTATATATTTTCTTAAATTACGTAAAACATCCAACAGTGAAAATGGATAATAGGCCACACTTGTTAAAATCTTAATGCACAAAGTGTAAGTGAAAGATAGAGACTACTGAACAGGACTGTATACACTTGGCTCTGTGAGGAAGGTCTTGGGAAGAGAACAGGACTGTGGGGTGCCAGTCAGGTTTTTGAAGGATGAGCAATTTGGCTCATATACATTGGCTATAGTTAGCATCCACCAGAAATAAAATTAAAATGGAGACAACAGGTAGCTCACTCTGGTGGGTCAGGGTTGGCATAACCCTTCCACGTGTGGAAGCACACGTGGGCAACTCATATCCTTTCAGACACCTGCTTCACTGGCTGGTGTGAACTAAGATTCATTCAAGCAATTATTTCTGAAGGAACAGGAGCAGAGCCCAAACTGTAAACCACACAGTAAGTCTAAGTGTTACCCCTGTAAACCTTTGAAGGAGGGTTTAAAAAAAAGTTACTTAAATCCTTAGGCCAAAGACTGTATACTCTTTATTTAAATTTGTCAACTTAGCAGAAGAATAAAATATTGGTATTCTACTTGTTGAGAGAAGAGAGAGGCAGAGACAGTGAAAGAGAGAGATACAGAGACAGAGGGATCAAGGAGATGGAAGGGAGAAGAAGAACAAGGGAAGAGGGCAGAGAATGGTGGGTTGGGGTAGAAACACATAGACTTGTTCTCGCATCTCTGTCATGACCATGAGAAGAGGAAGAGTATTATGGGGCCAGCTTGCTGATTCCAGGGAGAGGATGAGATACTTGGCACGGGGCTGAAACAACTCAGAGGAGCCCAGGGTTGACCAGCTGCCTCATTCCGAACTGACAGGAGCACCGCAGAGCCCAGCCAAGATCAGCGGATCCGTCCAGCTGAGCCTTGCATGTCTTCTGAGCATCAGCTCATGGGGCGGCGATATGTGACAATATGGGGCTGTTGTAAGCAATGAAATTCAGGGATGGCTTGTTCAATGGCATTTTTTGGCAATACCCAAGTGACTCATAGGTAAATATGCAATACTATGAGATTCATCAAAATTCAGGGTTCATTTCTAAACTGCATGAGATAAATGCACAAATACAGTGTTTTTATTTAATACAAAAATTTAGATGAATATATATTAATGTGAGAAAGAAACATTATATATGGTATATTTAAAACAATCTGATGCAATATACAAAAGTAGTAAAATATTTCAAAATAACAAGGTTATCCTATTTTAATGTCCTAAAAAGCATATACATATAAAAGAAGACATAAATGATAAAAATATTAAATGTGTCTAACACAAATAAAGATAAATCAGAAAAGAGATCCTTGATCAGGATCATTTTGTCACTTTAAAAAAAATGTGGTTTACAAAAAAAAAAAAAAGCACAAAAATTTTAAATTTTTTTTCATTTAGATTAAATGCTTTTATTTACCATGAGGATACCTATATGGTATCCTTGAACACAATTTGTTAAAACCTCTGTTCCTGGAGATATTCAATAATTTATATAGATGTGTGATAATCTTACATTTGGTGAGATACTGAATAATTTCCTTCTAGCACAGATTCTTGATTATTAAAATCTGCATTGTGGTTCATAAGCTTTCCAGGTAAAATACATCATGATCAATAACCCAGCTAGATTGTCGGGTATGCCATCTAGTTCCAGCAGTCTTAAATCTATTCAACTATTCCAGATATCTTTTTTCTTTTTTTGATTGATTGTGACAAATGAATTTTATCTTCTGTGGAGAAGGCATCCACTCACTTCATGCTACAGGTCAGAAGGGATGGACAGGAGGGTGTTTTAAGACACTTGAGTTAACTGACAAATCATGAATCTTTATTTGCTTTCATTATCAATTTGGATTATCTGATGAAAATGCATACAATAAAAATGCCACAAAATTTCAAATTGGCTAACAGAGGTCCTATTTTTAAGACAAAACCGTCATTTATACAATGTCATTTAAACTGGTGTAAAAGCTCCCAAAGAAATATTAAATAAGTTATTCAAGCATGCATTATACAAATAATTAATGACATCTACATTTTTAAGACTCTTGCTTCTTTATTAAAACAAAAGGTTGCTTAACCTAGAGGTGAGAGTTTTTGCAAACTCATCAATAAATAACATTTTTACTCATTTGTTCCCTCTTGGAATCTAAATGCTGGTCTCAACCTACCTGGGCAACTCTTCAAAGTTTCCAGATTGCAGGATTCATTAAAAGGCATGATCTGAGGATCTAGGAGCTGCCACGTGAAACAAAGGTTCTTGCGTGTCTGTGTTACATCCTTCTCTCCTTTGATCACACATGGAATCTCTGGGAATTTTTGCTCTGGGAAGTGTCCTTTCCTCCGTTTTGTGTAGTCTTATAGACTCAATCAACATGTATGGTCAATGGCCATCCGATTCTTTCCCCAGGAATCTGAATCCCATGCAAGGACAGGGAGGGAGAGATAGTTGACTGATTCACAGCAGTGCCCCACTAAGGCTGCCCATCAGGTCTTGCTGACCTGGTTCTGATTCTCCCAGTTATTCACATTTGTCTTCAATTTGATGAGCTACATAAGCTGACATCTGTCTGCCTCTGGAAACTTAATTACAATACCTACTCCATTTCTCATTAAACTCCAGCCATCTCGGTCTTCTAGTCCTTCCCCTTGGGGCCTTTGCACTTACTGCTCCTTCCCGGGAGCAATGCCTGATGTTCCAGCTGTCACGGGCTCCTTCTCATCCTTTGCACACTAGTTCAAACAGCACTTCTTCAGAGACTTCTCATTACACCATCTCCAGCAATATGCTCACCCGGCCACCACCATTGTTATTCTCTGTGACTGGCTCAGCATATTATGGCTCTCAGACTAAATCAAGCCCACCACCTGATTTTTTCTTAAAAAAAATTATATATATACATATATTTTTTTTTGAATACAGCTATACCCACTGCCTGTGGCTGCTTTCATCCTAAAATGGCAAAGTTGAGCAATTTTAACAATGACAGTATATCTTGCAATGCCTAACATATTTTCCACATGGAAAAAAAATTGCTGACCCTTGCTTTATAATGTTATTCTGTTTATTTCCTTATACAACTTATCATCGTCTGCACTTATCCTGTTTGTATTTTCATTAATAAATATCTGTCCCTACCCAGCGCTGAGGAGTTAGGGAATTAGGTTACTTGCCTGTTTTTAATCAGTTATGCATCCCTAATGCCTAATCTGATGCCTGTTGAGAGTGGAATTCGACAAGTATTTGCGGAGTAAGTGGATAAATAAAGGAGTATGTGTCATCATCATGTGCTCAGTATTAGCAAGAGCATCTCTAGTATTCAATATGCACCAGAGTGAAGTGTCCTCACCCTGCTTTCTAGGGCAGACCTGCTCGTGCAATGCCTGGCTTGTTTTACTGCCACATTCTACGTATCAGGAACAAATTCAGCCCAGGTACAGTTATCAGAATAGGAGTGGGCATCCAGCTCAACAGCAGTCAGTGAGCAGACCACCCAGAATTCTAGGACGACAGGCACAAAGATGAAGTAGATCACAGGACCCATTAAGCATATTTATATTTACATTCACATTTAATTTTTTGAGAATTGGAAATTGGAAATGGGGCTCAGGAGTTGTATTTGTCTCTGTGGAGAGATGCCTGAATGAGACTAGATTTTGTGGCCTTGAGGCATTCTTGCATTAAACCCGTGTTTTAGTTGGGCTAGTGTGAGTGTCTATCTGTTACATGCATCCAAAGCAAAAAATTAAAACACATCTAAGTTAGACTGAGCAAGACTACACATAAATAAATAAATAAATAAATAAATAAATAAATAAATAAACAAACAAACAAACATAGGCTAAATAACCAAACCACCTGCACTTTCATGGGAAAACAGGATCTGTGTTTAAGAATGAAGAGCAGCAGATGAGATGGGGCGCATTCAGGATGGTATGGCCATAAAGGGGAAAGGAGAAAAAATAAGTGGGAAATATCAGAAAGGGAGACAGAACATGAAAGACTCCTAACTCTGGGAAACAAACAAGGGGTGGTAGAAGGGGAGGTGGGCAAGGGGTGGGGGTGACTGGGTGACGGGCACTGAGGGGGCACTTGATGGGATGAGCACTGGGTGTTATTCCATATGTTGGCAAATCGAACACCAATAAAAAATAAATTTATAAAAAGAAAAAAAAAAAAAAAAGAAGAGCAGCATAGCTTGATGACAGGTGTTGCGAGAGACGGTACCAGTACCCGAGGCAGCAGTAAGACCCCCCACACAGCTTCACTCACCCTAAAGAAGGACAGACTGACTTTTTGAAGCGATTGGTACTAACCAACTACTTCAAGGTGGAAGGCCCTGTCATTAAAGTGACTCATAATAGGAAAGTCGGAGCTAGCTTATAGTGGTGTTTTTGTTTTATCGCTACAGAAATAGAATGATCTAACCATCTCGTTTCTTTTAACTAAAGAAGTATAAAGAAGTGTGGTTTCATTACTTTCTTTTCTGTCTTCCTGGGAGTTGCCTTTACTACAGTTAATGCCAAAGATGAAATGAGTATGGCTATAAAATAAAATTCACTTAATAAAAATGTATTAATTAAGCACCTAATCTGTGCCCCATTTTCTTCTTGTCCCTAGAGATTTATCAATTAATAAAACTGTCAAAAATATATGCAATTGTGGGCATGAAATTGGGTCATGCACGGCTCCTATCATAGGAATATTAAAAGACATTTAGATATTTTGGGGAAAAATAGACATTACAAGACATTTAAAATCAACAATAGTTTGAGCAAATTGTGATCTGTCCCTCACCATGGATGCTAGATAGTCTAGAAAATGATTAGTAGAAGAAACCTTGTCATGTTACATTTAGACTTTCACTAAAAGTAAGCCAGAACAAAACTTTGTTCTATTTCTATTACTGTCAGAAACTATTTTCTGAATATTTTATATATTATCCTGCAGGAGAGAACAGGATTTTGTCGCTATTGCATTAACAATGCTTTCTATTTTTTGTTTTGTCATCCAATTTGCTTTTATTTCAGTTTTTTTCCTCATACCAAATATCTTGTATGTCTGGGTTTTTTTTTTTTCTAGTTCCTTTAGTCTTTTTCCTATTTCTTGTATAATCCTGTTGATCATTTGGCCAATTTTCTTTGTGTTCTTTTGTTTATGTATCCTTGAAATCTGCTTTGATCTACTTCTTTTTCATCTTTCATGTAATCTTTTTCCAAATTAACCCCCCCATTACTTAATTTTATATTGTTTAAACACACTCCCTCGGACTTGTTACACTGGAACAGTACTCATATATTTCACTCAGATATAGTCCTTCAAAGAAAAGTAATTTCTACATACCGAATTAAATCATTTATAACAGTAAAAACATGACAACAAAGTATTTCTAAATCCATAACGCAATTTTGAGATGGATCCAAAGGCTTAAAAACTAGATCATGAATCAAGTTCAAATAGTAGTCGTCATACAGTGGAACTGCGTTTTGTGGTCTACATGTGAAACCTATCTAATTTTATCAATCGTGGACAGCATTGCTGATTTGGATAAATTTGATTCACATGTACATCAAGTCAGTGAAAAGAGGTATCCAAATGGACTAACTGCACAAAATACTCTTTGAATGTGCCCACGACACAGGGACACAGGCAAAGCATGGGCGGTGGGCCAGGGATGACTTCCTGAAGGAGGTGACTCATGAATTGCGTCCTGACTTTGGAGTTAGCAGGATGAAGAAGGAGACTAAACACTCAGTGGGGGGAAAACAGGGATGTGAGACTGTGGTAGATTCCATGAAATGAAATTAGTCCAACGAGCCTGGAGGATGGGGTCTCCATCTGGGAGTGGCAAGAATTCCAGGAACCAGATTATGAAAACCCCCCTGAGACACAAAATGGGTCTTCTACAGAAGAAGAGGATCCAGTAAAGTGTGTTCAATGGTAAAGAGTCATGTTTTTAAAAAGTGGTGGAGAAAGACTTTAGTTTTCTAATTAGAAAGCTCATAGATTGGTACCAGTATGGGAGCTGAGGAGGAGCAGGGAGGTTGTGAACGGAGCAGGGTTCAGGTTCAGGAGGACCAAGCAGAAGGGAGGGCTCTCTGCAGGGCTTGCAAGCATTTGGATGGATGCACTGGGTGAGGAGTGCTAAGACTACAGGATGGGCCTCAGGCATCTGCATTTCTCTCTGCTTCTTCACTTTCTTTTGTGGTTTATTTTAATATTCCGAAAGTATTTATTTCATCAAGTACATGTGTTGTATGTGTTTGATTACTTGTCACGACAAGGACTGCTTTGGACCTTCTGCCAACCTTACTTACCCGTGGAGGAGCCACTTGCTAATAAGGATTCACCGCTTCTGTTTCTGTTTTATTTTATAACTATAATAATACTCTCAACACATCCTCATCGCCAAACCTGAACATATTGGCAAGCTACTATAAATATATGCCTTGGGAATTAAGTTCAGAGGAAAAAAAGAAAAAGAACAGTGGGCTCTGGATGGCACTCAGGTAGGCACTGGCAAACTCAACAGAGACGACACCACATTTAAACAGTATACCTCCGTCATCCTAATGCATGTTCAAGGCTTCCTGCTTCTCAAGAAAGTCAGGCTAAATTTAACCTGATACAGGTCCTAGACCAACCCTAGTTGGGTCCTCACAGGAGGACCGGGCGCAACTAGCTTTGCACAGTAGTGAAGGTAGGAGTAGCTTCTGAGGGATGCAGGCGTTTACTTTCCTACTTCTACACAGTGAAGGTTGTGGACTGGGAAACAGAGGCGGATAAATGCTTTAATGTCCTTGGCTGTGTAGTCATGAGGCGGTGTGCCAAGGGTTTAGTTTTTCCGTGTGCAAGTCTCTCTCTAAATAGACATAAATATGTATTTCCCATAAGGCTACATTTATCACTAAGTTAATTCACTTTTAGAAACCAGATTGTCTCTACGTTTCTCAATTCATTCCAAATGTCCATCTCATTTTATTTCCTACATTGCTTTGAGGATCTCTTTTTTTGTATCCATAACCAACTGCATCAAAGTGATTTCCTGCCCTTATCATCTTTAAAAAATATATTTAAAACATATAGGAATATGTCTATAATGTCAAAAAAAGTCCTGTTAATTTGCTCTTCAACTGATTTCACTAATTGTAAGAATAGCATGTATGCTCTATTACCTCTTTTATATTTAGTGTATTTCCCTCTGGGATAAAGTAACAGTGTGGCTCACGTGAATTTATTATTTTTTATTACACTGCACATTGCCAGTGCCTTAAATGACGATTTAGATGTGCTTCTAAATACACAGAATATGAAATATTTTTCAAACATAAATTTTCTCCTATCATTCTATGGAGTGAACAGAATAATTTCTTATTACAAGTTTGAAAAGAATCTTTATTGTAGGTCCTGAAATAGGAAATATAGTTCATGATCCCACTGTCTAATAAAGATCACAGTTGGCTGAGTGTATAACATCTTGATTATTAGTTCTTGGCAAATTTCTCTCCAGGGTACTATTCTAAGGCTGTAAATGTCTACATCTTGAGTACTGTAGCATCGAACAGAGATTTTACATGAAGTTTTTTCTGGAATCAATAAAATATCAATGCTTAAAACTGACTTGGAGAACCACAAGATTTTAGACGATCTCTACTACCTCAAGTTTTTATTAATGTTATTGGCAGTCAAAGCATTTAATGATGACCTATCTATGAGACATTATGCAATACATAAATTTATAGTAACTGGTGACTTATATTCTGAACCATATTCATTCTATGAATCTAGACCCAAATATCTGACTATCTCATGAAAATCTCCACATGTTTCTTTTGCCTATATGACAAAGCTCAATTTCTGATTCTGAACTCACTAATATACTGCTTAAAACTTAACTTGAGAGGTGCTGAGTGGCTCAGTTAGTTGAGCGTCTGACTCTTGATTTCAACTCAGGTCATGATCTTGGGGTCTTGAGATTTAGCCCTGCATTGGGCTCCACAGTCAGTGGGGAGTCTGCTTGAGATTTTCTTTCTCCCTCTCCCTCTGTCCCTCTCCTTTCTCACACAGTCTCTCTCTAAAATAAACAAACAAACAAACGAACAAATAAATAAATAAATAAATATTTTAAAAATAAAATACATAACTTATGGCATCAAGCTTCCAAGTGATCATTACCAACTAGAACACTTATTTTCTTTGGAAAGAGATAAATTATTTTGGGGAAATAGCATATACACACATAAAAAAACTATTAGGCATAAAATGTAAATTTCAGTACAAGAAAACAATACTCAACTGTTTCTGGGGGCGTGGTATGCATACCCACCATGGTCTGTGAAAATATGTTTGGTGGAGCATGGGGCAATGTCTCATTTTATTTCAGTGACTATGCTTTTGCTAGGAGTATGTACTATGTCTAGGAAGAACAGTTCAGGAATATCAAAATTAAAGTTATTTTTTATATTTCTGATCCCCTCATTCTCTATTCCAGCTCCATGAGCACAAATCTTTGTGGATTTCAGACCCAAGTGGTTTTCATCGTTGTTGTTGTTGCCATATTCTATACTCCCCTTGGCAGCTTCATTGCCCCTCCCACACTTGGTCATTTCATCATCCTTCGTGTCCCTGAGTCTCACAGCTGAGGCCTCCAATTCAGGCTCTCTCATTCAGCTTCATGTTGCATTTATGTTTTTAAATTTCAGGACATTTTCATGCTTCAAAAGCCTTCAGTGGATTTCCATTGAAGAGATGATAAAGACAAATGATTCATTGGTGTTGATGTCAGTTCATCATTTGGAAACAGCTCTTTAGTTTCCCCTCATTTCCCCCATAACATCACATCTTATCATTCTGTCACACTGGACTCCACTCTTCTTCCCGGATGTTGGGACCACCTTGCTTTGACTCACCCTATACCCTCACCCACAAAACACCATCTTCTCTTTCTATTTATGGAAAGAAAGATTTGGTCATCACACTGCAGTTGAGATGTCATCTTTTGTGAACATTTTCGAAATCTCTCCTCTGACATTCTCCAGTACTGTGTTTATTACTTTACAAGAGTATTATCCTCTCTGTTTATATTTTGCTGATACCTGACTACCTCCACAACTAAATTATAATTTTAGGGAAGGACCATACATTATTCTCATTCATATTTCCCACAGTTCCTACTGAATATTGGATGAATATATGAATAAATGAATGAATAAAAGATTGCATTGCTATTGACAGTAACGAAGGACATACAAAAACCTAAGAAAACCCTAAGCCAGTTTACCATTTTGAAAATTATATGATACAGTCATTTGGAAAATAAATACCTGAATTATAGATTAAATTGATAATACTAAAATTGTGGTAGACACAGAATTATGAAATATTCTGAAATATCCTCTTATAAGTATGCAAATTCTTAATTTCTAGAAAGTGGTTGCATTTTTGGATTAATAGAGATGAATAGATATAATTCTAAAATATACCTTTTACATTTTTCTTGCAGTACTCAATAGATATTAAAGTGGTTTTGCTCACCAAGATAGGGTATTTCATGAAGGCAAAATAGTTTCTTCTATATCACATTTTAACTGAGTTAGGATTAGGATATCCCATTCTTTTAAAATCAATGAACATTTATTGACTGTCTACTAAGGCTAACGTACTGTGCCAGGCAGAGCAATCTGGTGGCAAACAAGACAGAGTCCCTGCTCTATCCTGGCCTTGGGGAATACAGATGCAGTAGCAGACTTTTAACTCCAGCCTTATAAATGCTGTAATAAGGATCAGTGTTCAGGGAGTTAGGACAGGATTTCTGGAGGAAGTGAACTCCAAGATAGCTAAATGATTAGGAGTTAATCATATTAACGAACAACAAATAATACTACAGAGAAGATACAGTCTTTATGGAGGCCTGAGAAAGCAAAATACTGTGGACAAACAGAAAGTCATCAGTCCCATGGAGAAGGATGGAAATGAGTAAAAAGGAATGCTGGGGTAGCCAGCTTGCTCAGAATCTGCACACCTCATGAGTAAGTACCATAAGACACCATCCTAGGCCAGTGGTGCGTATGTAAATTCACTGGACATGTACTGTGGGTGTGGATGGCAGGAAGAGCTGTGGAAAGATTAGAAGCAGGTGCCACTATGGGGGGACAATATGGTTGGCATATGATGTTGATCTGAAATAGTGCTAGCAGTGGGGTGGATAGAAACCAGTCAATAGAGCTAAGAGACAGTGAAGGATTCAGATTCGAACAGATTTGACTATTGACTTCCATATTAAGGATAGAGGAAAGAAAGTGGGTTAAAGATGAGGCTTACATTTTGTCATGAACAAATTAGCATCATCTGGACTTGCAGGAGAATTTAGATGAGGAAGGGGAAAAGTAACCTTCCCTTTCCCAAATGTTTGGGGCTATTTGTTATTGCAGCATGGCAGAGACTTTTCTAACTGATACAAACCATGATGAATATATATATAAAAGGTCAGAGGGAATATAGATATAAATATAGATATATATAGATATCTCCCCCCATACCTCTTCACCAATAACTGTTATTAAGTAGCTACAGCATTTCTGAAAATCGACAACAACAATATTGCTAATGAGTTTCTAAGTAAACCTACATAATAAGGGGAAAGACTTGGGCACTAGAACCTCAAGAAGCAATTATACCCCTTCTCCAGCTGGAGCAATGTGAGACCCCGGAGAGACAGGGGGTAGCGGGAAGTGGGTATATAGTCTTTCTGGTTTCCGGAGATAGCTCATCAATAAAGCACTTTCCTATGGTGAATAAACCACACCTCCCTTCCAAAAAAGAAAAAAAGCCAGCTGGGTTTCTAGTTACATAGTCATATATAAGGTATATATAAATAAAGGTAGGTACAAATCAGTACGTAAATGGGATGTAGGTAGACACATATTCATATTATAGAGGGTATATAAATATACCCTCCATATTATATGTATAAATATACATAACAATATTGTTATTATGAGGCTGTGGTTGCCTCAAGGCAGGTGGGCAGGTGGAGATGAGCTGTGCAGCCCTCCTGGGCAGGTCTGAGAGCAGAGCCACCAGGCGGACTTCGGCCCAGCAGCAAAGCCACCACTGGCTTTGCACATTAAGCCTGAGTGAACTTCATGGGATGAAGTGGAGGCTTCCTTTTCTCACCATCACGACTTGGGTGCACATTTATACCGACACTTTTTCTTCATGCATATCTTTAATCCAACAAGGCCCACTTTAATCCAACAAAGCCACTACTTCATTCCACCCTCTCAGCAACTGGCCTGTCTCCTGCCCCATTTTCTATCCCAGGCCTGCTCTTAACCTCTGCACAAGATACTGCGACCACCACCAACCAGAAGGAACAGTCAACTGGGCACCTCTCACAAGCAGGACCTGGGGGCCCAGGGATAGTAAATCATTTCCTGGGAAGAGGAGGTAAAGCTTCCTTCAGGGGAGTCCCCATGCACTCCAAGTTCATGAGCCAAAAGGATATGCAAAGATGCTTCAACATTTCAGAGCTGGTTTCTTGGTTCCATATTCAACTCTGGGGCTTAGGAACAGGGACCTGTACAGATGTCTAAGGACAAAAAGCCCCATTTCCCTTAGTAAAGAAGGGCACATCCCTGACCAAGATGCCTAATAAGGCACAACCCTGGACTTTCTGTTTTTCATGCTTTTATTCCTTCTTTGCTGTTGGCCTTGTGCTGGGTTCATTTACAGAAGATGTATTTTGTTTAACTGAATACCAAAAATGGAAAACTCTATACATGAAAAGAAAAGAGAAGAAAAGAAACATGGGGAGAGAGGGCTGAGGTGCAGGTGCTGGGTGAGACAGGGCATGGTTCGGAGGGCTGCCCAACAGGCTCACGGCTCTGCAGGTGCTGGCAAGGTTGGCGATGGGGCACAGCCAAGGCATTGGGGTTGGGAGCTTGATGTGTCCCACAAGACACATATTGTTTCCAATTTGTGAGTAAAATTGATTTTATTTTATCTATTTTTTAAAAGATTTGATTTATTTACTTGAGAGTGTGACAGAGCACAAGGGGGGGATCAGCAGAGGCTGAGGGAGAAGCAGGCTCCCCGCTGAGCGGGAAGCCCGATGTAGGACTCGATCCCAGGACTTTGGGATCATGACCTGAGCTGAAGGCAGGTGCTTCACCCATTGAGCCACCCAAGTGTCCTTAAAATTGATTTTATTAGTAAGGCTCTTTCCACAAGTTCGGAGAAAACAAGTAAGAGTTCCAAGGGGAAAAAAAAATCCATATACAGTGAAATGAAAACTATCCCAGGATGACAAAAAATATCTATAACTATGTACACCCATAATCACTGCCGCCTCAGAGAACCTTTGATCCCTCTGACCTTCTTTAGCTTCCTCTTTTGCTTCCTGATAGGATTCTGACCCTCATAGAGATGAGGGGTTCTTTCTGCCAAAGCACTGATGTCACTAACATGCAGGAAAGACTATCAAAGGATTTAACAAGAAGAATCTGGAAAAAACACCCAAGTGGATGTGAATTTGAAGGTCGGTTTGTCCTCCATATAAACTATGATGTCATCTTAATCCATGTGAGACAATGATGAAACTAATGTTTATGGGCTTTTTTTCTTTTAAGAAAAATCAAGTCAATAGGGTTCTTTTTAAATTTATAAATGAAGATGTCTTATGGATCCAGCTGCAGCCTACTGAGGGAAAACCCTGCTCACGCTCGCCCTGTCCATCTTTGGGGTGGAAGTGGGTTGGCCGGCACGATGCCCACTCTTGATGAGGGCAATGAATGATAACCAGGATTTTCTTTGTGCTTGACTTCTATGAAAAACACTGTAAGAATAAGCTGTTTTTAACTTTCATTTGCAAATAAAATATTACATTTAAACACTGCCAAGAATGAATCTTTCTGAAAGCTGTAACTTTCTGTAAGGGTCACTGACAACCAGTTTCCTTGTCAAATTCAGTGAAATTAAACTAAAAAAAAAATCCACTATTTTACAGGGAGGTAATGAAGAAATGCAGCAGTGTATCTGTGAACTAAGCCCAACTTTATTGTTTTGGGACAGTGATTTGCATTGACCCCCTTGTCCTCCTGAAGATGTAACTTGCTCCCTCTCTGTTCTGGGTCCCCTCACTAGTGAGAGAATGGATCCTCACTGTGAATATTTCATGGGAATCTGACTTTCCTTTAGGGCTTGGACCTATTTTTCTTCTGGTTTATTTATAGTTTTCACTGGTGATAAAATATGTTAGGGTTGGACATACAGTCAGGTAAAGCAGTCTCTCCCAGCTCTTGGCAGTTTGATCAAATGAGTTCAATTTTCCTACTGGTTTCTGTCTAGAGACAGGCAGCACCAACTCTCTTTACAACTCGCACAGGGGTAATTGGGACCCAAAGAGCGGTCCAGTCATGGGTATGCTAAAAAAAAAAAAAAATTGGAAAAAAACAATGATAGAAAATATATTTACTGTGGAGATAGGACATATCAGAAGAGAAATCTGGGTAGTTTAACATATTGTTCACTGTTAGATAATGAAAAAAAAAAACAACCCCCAAAATTCTACTGCACCACTAACAGTAATGTATGTTAAAGACTTGCATAGATTTTTCCTAATATGGCACAATTTCAAAGCAAAGAAGAGAAAAACCCCATACGGTGCTGAAGATGGAGGGGTGAATTCCTAAGTTATCATTTAAAAATAAGCCATGTGAGGCCCATGGGAGCTTTATCCCCTTTAACCACATATATGTGAGTGGTTATTATAGTGTGGTTTTGTCAAGGGAACTTAGCAACGAGATAAAATAACAGCTGTATATTTTGTAGTGAAGTTTGCTTAGGAAGGCAGTTGCCATGGGAACGCCTGGCAATAGCAATTTGATTTTGTGTTGTATGAAACTGATGAGTTTACTTTGTCTAGATTATGTTCCTCACGCTGGCAACTTCTGGGAAGGGGGGGAGGAAAAAAAAGAAAAAATAGTCCTTTCCAGACATTTGCATATTAAAAAACGATCCACGTCATTTTCGAATAGACGTGGCACAGACGTTACTGACAAGCTTCTTCATCAATGAATCACATACTTCTTCCACCGAAAAATATATATTGTGTAAATTTACTGTATTTCCAAAGAGCTCTGACTGCTTTGAGCTGCAGCACCACCTTATTCAAATGAGTCGCATTCAATTATAAGTCCTCAGAAAATTGCCTAAAATAGTTGCAGCTGGGAGATGTAAAAAAAAAAAAATCTTATGAATGAGCAAAAACGAAGTGAATTATACTCCATGGGGAAGTCTCTCAATGAAAAATCTGGTAAACAGGCTCTTGGGTGGAGGGGGGAAGGGAAACAGATGCTGACTGATAAGAATTTGCTTATTTTAACAGGGAGACACCAGTGTCTGTGCTGGGGTTCGAATGAATGAGGATTCGGCTGAACCGTTTTGTCTCTGCAGGTGGCAGGGCTGCGGGGAACTGAAATAGCCCGATCAAAGGATGAAACGCAGTTCACCTCTGGGACTTGCAACCAGCATTGCTTTCATTCAGATGTAGGAATTCAAGGGGGCCTGGAGCCCCAGGCACCTACCGAATAGGAATTGGTCACTTAGTCCCGGAAGGCCTGCCAAGGCCAAGGCCAAATCACCAAGGAATGAACCAGAAGCAAATTCACATGGGCTTCCCAGCCCACCCTTTCCCCCTGGGCCTTCACAGCAGGTCTTGGTGAGAAACCCTGTTTTGCAGATGCCTTGATGGAGGTGGATGGGATCTGACGTATCAAGGGATTATGTATCCTGTCCTAAATTCAGGAAAAGATCTCCTCTCCATCAAGATTGAAAATAGTTTTGTTAAAGGGAAACTCAGAAACGTTATGGAAAGACAGATGAAGAAGGAGCAGAGGGGCACCTGGGGGGGTTGAGCGGCTGCCTTTGGCTCAGGGCGTGAACCCAGGGTCCTGGGATTGAGTCTCACATGGGGCTCCCCGCAGGGAGCCTGCTTCTCCCTCTGCCTGGGTCTCTGCCTCTCTCTCTGTGTCTCTCATGAATAAATAAATAAAATATAAAAAAAATAAAATAAAAAGAAGGAGCAGATTTATGAAAGTAAAGTCATTGCAAGGTCTAGGACACTTTAACTTACTGACCTTAATTATTTTAGCCAAATGGACCTTCCAGGGTTTGAGAAACGACAAAGTATGATTAGTCCTGCTTTGTTTTTCCTTTGAGATTGGAAGAGTGATCCACGCATTTATCTCGCCTTTATCCTTCTCACTTGTTTCCTGACTCAGTAAAAAATTTGGGAGAATATTATGGAAAGCTCCTTGAATTCTTTTGTCAGAAGCTGACTCCTTATGTTTTTCAGGGCTTGCTTGGACAATTTCAGGTCATTTTTTATGAAGCTGCATCCATTTGATCAGGGGTGTTAGCAACTGTTGTGGGAAGCAAAGACACAGGAAACATTATTAAATTTCCTTGGAACAGGCAGGGTGACCTTCCTCTAGGGACTCAGCTGCCTCAATGTTAATACTCTGCTCAGGGCAAGAGGCAATCTTAGCCCGATTCCCCCCCCACCCCCCATTCTGGGAGTCTGCTTTAACATATAAAAATTCCTTTGGAAACTTCTTTTATCTCTCCCCCCAAGATATATGCTGGCAATCATCCCCCAAGCAATCTGAAGGGTCTCAGGACTGAGTTTTTACTAATGCATAATAACTGGCCTTTCCCAAACCTTGTTTCCAAAATACTTGAGAGGCTGACCCTCTCCCTCACACCCTCCCAACTTGAGAGTATATAATGGGCCTCTCCCCCAGACCCCAGGGCTGCTCTTCCTGCTCCTGCCCACAGGTCCTGGCCCCAGGCTTTAATAAAATCACCCTTTTGCACCAAAGACGTCCCAAGAGTTCTTTCTTGGCCATCGGCTTTGAACCCTAACGTCTTCCCTACACCAGCAATTACAACAGGTAATATTTCACAGGCATTTGTGTCTAACACTGTGGTTTCTAAATACTGCTTCACTGTATCTTTGAAATGACACAGCAAAGCCAGGACTATTACAGCCTCCACTTTATAGAAAAGGAGACAGAGGTAGAGAGGCCCAGTCACTTGCTTAAGATGGATTTATTTTGGAGCTGGAACTTGAGTCAGGCTGTCGGGCTGTGAAAGCCGGGCCAAGGTACCCTCACCTCCCATAGCTCAGAGGACCTTCTGGATCATCCTCCAAACCTTAAATGATCACCTCCTCCTGCCTCTGAAGAGGAAACCTGCAGGATACAGCCAAAGAGTTCTGGAGCAAATTGCAGTTCATTCTCCAAACCATATTTTTCTATACACTTCTTATTACTTAATTTTACTATTAATCTGGAAACTACTTAGCTATTTGGAAATATTTTGAAAGTCCCAATGTATTTAAGACATCACAACGTAATTTGACTGTTGTCAACTGCACCTGATGTAATGAGCAGCGGGTGTTTCATGCAACTGATGAATCACTAAATTCTACCTCTAAAACTAATAATACAGTGTGTGTTAACTAAATTGAATTTAAATAGAAAATTTTTCAAAATCAAATAAAATTGTTCTCATTTGAAGTCTTTAAGATATACTTGAAATGCACAATAGTAACAGTACATAAAAATGGCATAAAAGGAGTATAAGAACATAATTATAGAAATTAAAGTTTAGCTAGAGTCCTCTTAGTTTCAGAAAGTCTATCTATGGATGTTGTAAAACGCTATTAATTTATCTTTACTTTGGAAGTAAAAAGGAAAAATAGATTTATCTTGGAATAGAAATCACAAAAGCTATATAATGTAGGGTATGTTCTGCTGATGGCTTTGCAAGCCCAGTTTTGCCAGGATTTTAGAAGTTTCTTCTGTGGAGAATCTTCCAGAAGCAGCTCCTGCTTTGAAGATACAGCTCAAAATGAAAGACTTAAGGTCAAAAGGATCAAGATAGATGATTCTGTAATTTTATGATTTTGGAGATTTATTTATTTATGTATTTCACATTTATTTCAATATCTGAAAGTACTATAATCTGCAATGTTGTGGGGTTTTTTTTTCCATTTCCTTCTTATTTAACAGCTTTTTATCAAGCCCTGGAAAATAATATGACATTTCCAGAAGTCCAATATTGCTTCTTAACACTGGATTAAGACAAAAACAATTTTAACTGAAATACCAATATAATGCAATATCTACTGCAATGTGAAAATAAGCAAATTAAAATTATATAAATGAGAATAAATATAGAGGGTTGGTTTTAACAACTAGAGCTCACATGATTTTAAGGAAATGTTTTCTTTTCTTATTTTGTTATCTTGGTTTCACTAGTCCCCCTACCCCCACCCCACTTCACAGAGCACAAACAAATAAAAGGAAATGCTGCAGGTTCAGTAGGATTTCAGAGCCCAAGAGGACAAAGTCCACAGGAGCCAATGCAGTGGTGCCAGTGCCTAGGATCCCATGTCCCTTTTCTGCCCAGAAATACCATTGGCAGAGATGTCATAGCTATACTCACACAGATGTTGCACCCTATGTAGGTATGACGGGATTCAACCCAGAATGCCCTATGCCTGAGATGTAGAAAGAATCTACTCTGTCCTATGGTGTATCTCCTACAGATTCTTGAGATGTATTGTCTTGTTGAAAGCAAAGGTGTGAGCATCAAAGACATCACCCACAACTGAACAAATCATCCGTGTACAAAGCTCTTTAAGAAATAGTGCCAGACTAGCTTCAGGAGGGGGGCGACTGCACTCTGGAATGAATTACAGATGCTGTTATGAGCGTACATACTGCGATTTTAAGAAACTCAGAGCTCTAGCACTGCTTGTCAAACCCAGACCAATACTGACATCAGTTATTTCCCATGTGTCCCCCCTACATGACTACCTTTCCTCTTACCCACAACACAGACGTCTATTGGGAAAGTTGGATCGGGATCCTGCTTTCTGCCGAGAGCAATGGAAAGAAGGAGCTGACTGAGTTTTATGGTATGAAATTCTGGGTCCCCAAATCCAATATTTATTTTCTTGCAGAATTTTGAGATCATACTTGAATTTGCAATTAACTTTAGCTCTGAAGAAATGTAAACTTGGGGATGTTATGCCCCCATAAGGATCTATGTTTAATACAAATAAAAATTTGAATATGCTATTAAAAAAGATGTTTTAATTAATCAGCTATGTTTTCATAACTATTAATGTTGTTTTCCATTATAATTATAGTGAGTGACTGTTGGATTATTAGCCTGCTTCCCTCCCCCAGCCTCTTACTAAGAACTGACACTTCCTCAGATCTACAAGGTCACATGAGTGACTCCCAGCATCTATAATGGTCTTGTGTTTAGGCTACAATCACCTGAAACAGGATCCACCTAATATGGACTAGGCTACCCACAAGTTCATTTCCAAGGAATCAGAGTTGGGACCAAGAGACCTATCTAATTTCTTTACCATAGGCTGGATCATTACCATGTTTGAAGCTTTTGGCAGCCTTGATCTCTATCATGTGGATGAGTGAAACAGAAGAAGACAGTGGCAGAGACGTACTCATGAAACAGACCCACAGAGGATGTCTTTTGCCAAGACCTTTCATTTCAGATGGGTCTTCGAAATAACTCAGAGCATCTGCTATTCAAATTTCCTTGTTTCTTCTCCAAGTGCTTCATTCTGAGAATAAATAAATGTGCTTAAAAATGTGTAAGTGTATCACAAAAGGGTTTTGTGACATAAAGAATTATCATAGATTCATGAGTGCAGATTACCATTAGAATGATCAGTAAGTCAGTCCACATTGTAAATTATCCTCCCAAAAAATTCACGTATGTCATAATGAACAGCACGATGACAAATGTTCCAGGAAGTAAATTTATCAGAGACGAAAACATCAAAACTAAAAGCGATTCGAAATGTGATGTAAGTATACTCACAGGACAGGGGAAGCTGGAAGAGGCTCATGGGGTTCATGCAGGAAATATTTCCCTCTGTTCATTCAAAGCACTAATAGCTTTAAAAAATCGAGTAACATATTTCTGATGAGCTAAGCAACATCTTTATCAAATAATTTTCCTTAAGAGTGACTGTGAATTAGCATTTGGTGGTAGGAAAGAGGGAAATTGTGCACTTGTGGTGGAAGGGCTTATCATGCGTGTCCCCAAGCTGTGGGAAATTGTTCACTTAGGTGATCTGACACCACTGAAGCCACCACATTCCCCCCTATCATCTGACAAACTAGCACACCTCTGTTGCCCACACCGGTTTAGCATTAATATTCCTTTTTATATCTCCCTTCCATGGTGCATGTGAGCTTTGCATGTTGAAGTGTTCACACAAGATGTTCTTAAGGAACAGAAATGACAAGATATTCTATCGAGATTCCTGTTAAAGAACTTCCAACAGAATAGTCAATTTTTCAATTATGATCCAACATGTAATAAATGCCTACCAAATGTAGGTCTAATCTTGCCTGTCCTTTATCACACAGCTCTCGCCCAGGGCATCCTCAGACTGTTATGAAATACAAAGTCGAAAATCAAAGTGTCAAATTCCATTATTACTTTGGGTTAGTTGTCTTAGAATAGAATAAATCACTTTCCTTTTTAAATTAAGTTTGTGATAAACGTTAAGTTTCCACTGTTTTCAAAAATATACTTTTTTATTTGTCCAATAAAAGATCTTTATTTTATCTTCAATTTCTTGTCTGGATCATTTGTAACCTAGAAATAATTTTCAATGTAAAGGTATTTGTAAGACTAGAACAGAGAATCTCTCTCTCTCTTTTTTTTTTTTCCCTGAGCCATTTGGAAATAAGTTGCCAACATGATGTCCCATCATAGGTAAACATTTTAGTCTGTAATTCTTACAAAAAAGAACATTATCTTACACAACCAAAGTACAAACATCAGAATCAGGAAATTAACATTATACATTATCACCATCTCATCTAGAGACTCATTCAAGTTTTGCTGGTTGTTCCAATAATAACCTCTGAGAAGCCAGAAGACCCAATTCAGATGATATGTTGCACTAAACTGCCCTGCCTCTTTAGTCTCTTCCAATCTGACTTAGTTCCTCAGACTTTTTTTGTCTTACCTGACATTGCAGCTTTTGAAGATTACAGGACAGTTATTTTCACAAATACCTTTGAATTACAAGGGTCTCTGATGCAATCATGAAAGAAATGGTAGATTTCTTGCTTCCCTTCTTTTTTTTTCCTGCTTCCAAAATGAAAAATCATAAAAACTAATTTTAGGTAAAAATATTTCCATTTTATCATAATGTCTACTAACTATGAAAAAAATCACATACAGACCCATAATAAAAATGTGAATTGGTAAAATTGCAATCTGAAATTGAAAACTTTTAAGGAAATCATGGAAATCCTAAAAGCATTCAAAACAGTAATACCCTGGGGACACCTGGATGACTCGGTGATTGAGCATCTGCCTTTGGTTCAGGTCCTGATCCTGGGATCCTGGGATCCAGTCCCCCATGGGACTCCCCGCAGGGAGCCTGATTCCCCCTCTACCTATGTCTCTGAGTCTCTCTCTCCCTGTGTCTCTCCTGAATAAATGAATAAAACCTTAAAAAGAAAAAAGAATTAAAAACAAGAAACAAACAAACAAACAAAAACAAAAACAGGAATATCCACTGGATTTCCCTGATGACCAAAAAATCTCAGACCTTGGCATAACTTCATTGTCAAAACTGACATGAAACTGAAAGTAATGAGACATGATCTGCTTCAATTATAACCAAAGATAAATGAAAAAAATATCTTATTCTCATATCTCCTTTCAAAATTGTCACGAGACTCAGAACTGCCTAAACCAGGCTTAGAAGAAAAATCTGTTTTTAATTTCCTTGGTTTCAATTTCTATATAATTGGCTGAATTTATTGGGCATACCATTTGTAAAAGTTATAGAAATGTATTAAAAATATTATGGCGGGATCCCTGGGTGGCGCAGCGGTTTGGCGCCTGCCTTTGGCCCAGGGCGCGATCCTGGAGACCCGGGATCGAATCCCACATCGGGCTCCCGGTGCATGGAGCCTGCTTCTCCCTCTGCCTGTGTCTCTGCCTCTCTCTCTCTCTCTCTCTCTCTGTGTGACTATCATAAATAAATAAACATTAAAAAATAAAAATAAAAAAAAATAAAAATATTATGGCTACTATATGCAGTTGGGTAGTTTTACAAAATATCAATTGGATAAATGAATTACAGTTTAAATACCTGGAAATCATAAGTTAATGATTAACATTAACTTTCTACATTAAAAAAAATCTCTTCCAAAAGTCAAGGATAGTTATAAAAACAATCTGATGCTTGAGGTTTGCTTTCGTAGACTTGAGTCACTCACACTCATTAGAATGGTTATTATGGAAAACAAAACAGGAAATGGCAAGTGTTACCAAGAATGTAGAGGAATTAAAATCTTTGTCCTGTTGGTAGGAGTGTTAAATGATGGGAAAACAGTGTGATGGTTCTCAAAAAATTAAAAATGGATTTACTATATGATCCAGCAATTTCACCAAACTGTCTTTTGAAGTGGCTGCACCATTTTGCCTTCCCCACCAGAGATGAGCGAGAGAGTTCCTGTGGTTCATTCTACATCCTCGCCAGCGTTTGGTGTCCTGAGGGGTCTGGAATTCACCACTCTGGTAGGTGTGTAGTCGTACCTCACTGTTGTTTTAATTTCCAATCCCCTGATGGCACAAGATATGGAGCATCTTTCCATGTGTTTATTTGCCATCTGAGTGTCTTCTTTGGTAAGGTGTCTACTCAGGTCTTCTGTCCGTGTTTAACCGTTTTTTTTTTTTTTTCTTATTGTTGAGTTTTAAGAATTCGTTTTATATATCAGATGGTGGTCCTTTATCAAATGTGTTTTTTGCAAATATTTCCGCCCTCCTCTGACCTCCTCAGTTTATGGCTTGTCTTCTTAATAGTTTTTTGTTGTTATTTTTTGGTAATCAAATTTAACATATTATCCAAAAGCAATACTTACTGGGAGGAAGAGGGTCAAAAGCACTAAAATCAATCAATCAATCAATCCAATATTATGGTACTGCTGATGTCTTTTAAGTATGTGCTTTTTTTTTCCTTCCCTTAATGTGAGAAAAGTACATTTCTGATTTTTTTTTAAATCTACATTTGTGTGTCATTGGACTAATCTTGTAAGCAAAAGGTCACAAGAGACTCATCGGGCTATCATTAACATCAACATGCTGGTTGACAATCATTCTTCCTAGGCTCCTTTCTGCCTATGCTGTTGAGCCCGCCTGCCTCTGGTTACCCTTTATTTCACTGAAAGACAAGGGACCGAATGAGAGTCTCATTGCTTTTATTTTAAATTGGGAGACTAGATTGGCCAAGAGGTCATTTCATTTGTGTCGTGTAAAAGGTCATGGATGAAACAAAATTTTCAGTTTAATATATTTTACTTTACTTTCAATGCACTGACCAGAAGAAAGAGAAGAACATTCATTCTCTTCAGTCTCCACGGAGAGTTAGGAGTTCCTCCCAATACTCATGGGGTTGTCTAAATAGAGAAATAATAGATACTCATCTAACCAATCAATTCAGGGAAACTACTTTCTTTACAGCTTTTCATTCTCTACCATGATAGGAAAATCACCAGTAGTCCTTCAGTTCCTCAAGTTAACATAGCATTACCTTCCCCAAAGAAGTTCACAAACCTGCATTTATTGTTGGCATCTTTTTTATTTGTTTGTTTTGGCTTGATAGCCATGACTATTTGCATGTTTTGTATTGCGCCAGTGAGCCAAAGGGTGGATTGGATCATCTCCCTTTTCCAACCCATGAGGTTAGCCATTCTATGTGCTGCAGTATTTTGCTGCTGTAAAGGAATAGTTTTGATCATTTTATGTCATATTTGTGGATCTAGATGTGGTAACTGGCATCCACAGAAAAATAAAATGCAAGTGAAATAGATCTCCCTGCGGCACGGGTGGGGGAGCAGGTGTTGTCTAGAATCTTGTGGAAGGAGCTACACAGACAGAGGAAGCAAGCTGATCTGCCTGAAAGCCTTGTCGTGTGTTTGAAATTGTTATGCATACATTGATAAGAAAAATAATTAAGATAAGGCCTCCTGAAATAGAGATATTTTTGAGTTCTTCTCTACACTCATGATGTAACTCCCAGAACCTCTGTTGTAGTTCAGGCTAATTTAGATTTGTGGTGTTCCAGGAGCAGCTCAAGCAGCCATCCATAGAGCATTAAGGGGGAAGACTTGATAGGAGACATGCAATTATCTGGGAGCCCAACACCTCAGCTCCCTGCAGTTTCAAGAAACAAGAGGTCCTCCCCTGTTGTCACTGATTTGTAAAGACTGATTAATACATTTTTGCAAGAAATTGTCCTTATTTCTCTTATTATTATTATTTTTTAGCATTGTGAATATATGTAGGCAAAGAAAATAATGTATAAAATTCATTGCTGAATTGGAATCATTACACAGGAAAGAAAGTTTTGATCTTTTGCTCCATAAAAAGGAATCTGTAGAATTGAGATCCTGGTAGATACTGAGAGGTGGTTCTAATAGATATAATACCTATTAAGGGGAATAGAATGAGAAAAAAATATCCCGAGGTTCTCAATGGCCTATTAAGAAGTTGATCAAAGGAAATAAATGCTTCTATTTTGAAAAGTAAACTTCTACCTGCATAATGAAAATAGTAAATATCATATCTCACAGGAGAAACTAAAACAAAACAAAAAAAAAAGGATAAATATTGAACCAGAATTCTCACCATCTCTAGGATCTTAATGGCTAGCAATTAGTATTATATATAGAAAAAGTGATCATAATGTAACAAATTTAGAATTTGCTCAAGGAAAAAAAAAAGAATTTGCTCAAGAAGAAAATGAATCACAAAGAGGGTACACAAACTAAGAACATTTTCAATAAGCAGAAATGTTACCTAAGTCCTTAAGAGTCTTATACGATCAAAAAGATATGAATATATTTTAAAACTTAAAATAAGGCAAAAAAGTAGTAACCCCAATATTTTGCCCATAAATAGCTTTTTCTCAAAATATACATAGTATTCTGTTAACTAATGGAAAATACAAAGAAATGCCTATGAATATAACATTTGAGAAGCAAATGAATTTATGTACTTGAAAATAAAATGAAATAAATCAGAGGATATTATTTTGAATTGAAAAGTACAAGCATATTAAAATATACTGAGTTATAATTCAAAGTGGAACATTTAAGACATTCCCTCATTTGTACAGTGATAGGAGTAGATAATGATGACTTTGAAGACACTCCCACATAGGTACCATGTTATTGACTGACTCAGAAAGATCCAGATAGCTCACATCTAATGAGGATGCACTATATGCACCTGAGAGATGCACATAGAGATGTGCTTGGAAATGTGGACACAGACAAAACTTGGAATCTTCAAGGTCATGAATATTCGAGGTCATGACCTTCAAGGTCATGAATAGTAACTTGCCCAAATTCGGGAAGCCAGGAAATTTGTAAAAATAAACACTAAATACACATTGAATTACAATGTGACAAACCTTGGGAGCTGCTCAAACAACCCCACAGCCATTAATAAGGGTTAGCTTGTGTATTTATGCAGACAGCATTCATTCACAATCAGAAATACTGCATTATTTTCCTAAAAAAATTTGCTTATCTACAAAGTTCTGCAATTAGTTTCAATGAATTTTCCAATCCAGTTATAGCTACATGTGGCCTTTGTCTTATGTGTATTCATAGGATCTGATGGGGGAGCTTGGCTAATTGAGGACAAAGCCCAGCTGATATCCCACCCCCCCACCCCCAGGATGGGATATATGTGACATTCATCAGGAAGCTTCCAATTGTCTTAATGTTAATGCCTTGCTAGAGGGAAAAGCAATCTTGACGATGGCAAAGCCTCCAATATCTTGTAGGCCCTCAAGAGCAGATGACAATCCTTTTGGAATCTCCCTTTTGCTTACCTCCCCCAAATCCTGGGTGTATAATCAGCCACCTCTCACAGGCCAGGGGCAGCAGCTCTTCCTGCTCTTGGGTCCTGTCCCTGTGCTTTAATAAAACCACCATTTTTCACCAAAACCATCTCAAGAATTCTTTCTTGGTTGTAGGCTCTGGACCTCACCTATATTCCAAAACTTCATCATTATCCACTGCCAAATCATGGCTCCAGCATCTGAAAACTGTAACACTCATATGCCTATTACTGACAGAAAGGAAACAAACGGGAAGCCAAGGGCCAGAATGGACTAGTGAGTGGATGTTGGCTTCTCCTTGCTGAGGCTCTCCCAGATGCTGCTTAACATCCACAGTAGCAAGAAACACACCTCCATCACAGATGAAGCATTTCTTCTATTTCCTAATAAATATCTATCTTTTAAAACAGAGAGGCCTGTATCCAAAATATATAAAGAACTTATACAATTCAACACCAAAAATACCCCGAAATAATCCAATTTTAAAAATGGGCATAAGACATGAACAGACATTTTTCAAAGAGGACATAGAGATGGCCATCAGACACATGAAAAGATGCTCAGTGTCACTCATCATCAGGGAAATGCAAATCAAACCACGATGAGATATCACCTTATGCCTGTTAGAATGACTAACATCAACAACACAAGAAACAACAGGTGGCAAGGATGTGGAGAAAGGGGAGCCCTCCTGCACTTTTGGTGGAGCCAAAAGGCTCCAAAGGCTGGTGCAGCCACTCTGGGAAACAGTATGGAGCTTCCTCAAGAAATTAAAGATAGAGCTACCGTATGACCCAGACCCCACTACTGAATATTTACCCAAAGAATATAAAAGCACTAATTAAAAAAGATATGTGCATCTCTATGTTTATGGTAGCATTATCAACAATAGCCACACTATGGAAAGAGCCCAAGGGTCCATTGACTGATGAATGGATAAAGAAGAAGTGGTATATATACAAGAGAAAGTTACTCAGCCATAAAAAGAATGAAATGGTGCCATTTTGCAACAACATGGTTGGAACTATTACGCTAAGTGAAATAAATCAGTCAAAGAAAGACAAATACTGTATGATTTCACTCTTATGTGGAATTTAAGGAATGGAACAAACGAACCAAGAAAACAAAACGAGAGAAGCCAAAACACAGACTCTTAACTTCAGGGAACAAACTGGTGGTTTGGGGGATGGATAAAATAGGTGATGAGAAATAAAGAGTACACTTCTGATGAGCACCGAGTAATGTATAGAGCGTCGAATCACTATGTTGTTCACTGGAGACTAACATAGCACTGTATATTAACTCTGGTGGAATTAATAATAATAATCCTGGTAATAAAATATCACTTTTGTCTTTGGGATATTCAGGGCAATTGCAGGAGACCTGCGACAGCAAAAGGACCAGAATGGAAGTTTCATCCTAGACATGCCGTGGGTGTGGGCCAGAGGAAGGACGGGTTGCATGAACCCAAATCCGGTAATTCCAGAAGTCCAGGGGCCACTCCACCCTCTGTGAAGGAAAGTTAGAGGACATCACAGCTAAAACAGTAAGTTCGGTCAATTGTTACTCTTCCTTCATTTACAGGTTTGGAAAGAAAAGTTCACAGAGATGGGACAGTGGCCGGCTAAGGCTGAGGATGATTCAAGAAGCTGGAATAACATGTTATCGTGTTCAGGATATCATATGTTTCCAAATATGTGAGTCAGTGAAATAGCAGTGATGTGGGGCCATGGCATTTTTGCTGCTCTCGTTGCAGTTTGGAGGGACACTGGGGTGCTGTGGTTAAGATGGGGAGGAAGGAGGTACGCACCTCCTACGTGATATCTATTCTCCACCTGCATGGAAGCTCTCCTGTATCCTGGACAGGATGTGCACATCAGCTATGGGATCAAAACCACATGGGGGGCAATGCGACCATGTCACTGCCAGCATGGGGACAGGTCTTCAACGACATAGAGCCCTGGAAGCCAGAGGATGAGGATTTCATCCTTCCACTCTCACACGGCACCCAAAAAACAGTATAGGGACGCAGCTAAAATGAAACACACGCACACAATTTTGCAAATATTTTCATAATGCTTGTTCTACATAAGATAATTTAAATAAGCAATCAAAAAGCAATCGAACAGATTATTAAAGCAAAAAAGAAAAAAGAGGGAGGCTCAAAAGAATCCTATCTTTGATTCAAAGGCACACTTTTTTCAGTGTGATTGGGCCGATGACTGCCCCATTTCTGTACTCCACTTTGTGAGCACAGATACTTCCTTAACTTGGCGTGCCTTTTGTTCATATACCAAAGAAGTGAGTGTCGCCCTCCCAAACACGCTACTGCTTTCTCCTAGAGTAAAATTCTGTGCACTGCCATTGCCTCAGAACGACAGGTCTGAAATATCTATGCCATCTGGAGCAAACGGTTTAGCTTCCAGCTGTATTCACTTAGCTCTTCATCTTGTCTAAGTGGAAAAGCTGAGTGTCTAAGCAAGTGCTTCTTTTGGACAGAGCAAAAGGAGGTTTAATCTGTACTTTGTATATATACAGAAAGCCCAGATTTTGAGCTAAAGGCATTTCCCCCATGTCCAATGTAATCATTTCTTATTTTTTCCCAGTAGGATTGCTTAGAATTTATGGGCCAGTGATGGCCATCCCTCTCAGAAGGGATTACATTGCTGTAGGGCTTCAGAATTTCTGAAATGCTTTGATCGTTCAGAATCTATGGCATGATGCTAAGGGTAAGGCCATGCGGCACGGGTTAGTAGGGAAGAAATTGTACTGGAATGGTAAACTGCCGAGAAGAAACCACTGATTTCGGTTCTCATGATTTCTTTTTTTTTTCTTCAATGTTTAGAGACAAGAGTTTATTTTCCCTATCTATAGTGTGGAAGTAGGGTATCACAGATAGGAGTTCAGTCCCTGCATGTATGCCACGTGGGTCAGACCCAGGCCCTATCCCTTACCAGCTCTGTAGGTTTAGGACCTCTTCTGTCCTTGTACCTCGCTGTCTCTTCTGCAAAATGGGGACACGATTAACATCTGTCTCCAAGGGAGACTTGGAGGGCTAAAAAGATTATTTAGTGTAAAATATTTGGAACAATCGCTAGTTAAAAAAGAAGCCCTCTATGGATATTTACTGATATTAGGGAAGCTGATTTTTTTTCCCCACATTATACCATTCTGTGTAGTTAATCTACACAGACTCTCAATATGCAACCATAACTAAAAGATGTAAGGGAGTGAGAAATTGAAATTTTTGAATGTGGAGTAGTTGGCTGTTTTATTTATTTATTTTTCCTTGTTTAAGTCTCTCAACATCCTATGATGGAAATATTTTTAGTCCTATTTCTACATAAAGTGACTGAAGTATATGCAACTCATGAGGGGTGATCTACATGCCATATACAATAGAAGGTTCAATACAATACAAATACTATACAAAGGGAGCTGTAATTCTGTGATTGCAGAGGAAAAAGAGCTTGACATTCTAAAACATGCTTTTCAAAATTAAATTAAGAGAACATTACCAATCATTCATTTAACAGCCACATATATGTACTATTTGGGCTTTTTAAACAAAATAAATTAAAATTTAAAAAATTAAACAATAAAATAATTGACTTTATATTCTTATGACTTTCACAGCTAAAAATTCAACTGGACCTTTTTTTTAAACTCAGTTATTTTTTCATTTAAAAAGGGTTAAAACCTGTAAGGTCTGCACATATGGCAAAAATAGTTCAGGGTCTAAATTACTCTTTACAAAGCCATAAGTGACTCCTGAAACTGTCAAAAAATCTCATTTAGGGTGTTCCATTCTGTGAAGTATTCTTTCAGGACACTAAAGTTTGAGCTAGGGAGTAGGAGAAAGAAAAATTTTGCCAGTGGGTAACTGACCGCTTAAATTAAACCACGGTGCCTTTAGGGTAATGGTAATACTTTGAGTCAGGATGAGAAGGAGTTTTAAATCTCAAGCGTTTCCTCTTGCTAGAAGGTTAAAGTTTATTCTAAAATTGTCTGTAAAATTCATATAAGATAAGAAACTTGTTGGTTACAAAAAGCATTCAAAGAGCTACCTAGAAATACCTTGAAATAGAAGGCATGATGTCCCACATTCTGGGCATAGGTGCTTCTGTGAAAGGAGTCAATCTTTTCCCTCATATTTCACACGTTTGCAATGCATTCACCCATTTCTTGAATATAAATGTAATATATCCAAGGAAATTTTGTTTTAAAATTGTTATTTGATTTTCAATTTGACAATTTTGCCTCGTTGTGACTTCATATTTGGTTAACAATAGTACTGTTTTACATCATGTGACTGTTTACCGTGGAGTGTATTTAGATTGCAGAGCTAGATGTTGCATTATTATTACTGTTCCATGTTTCCACGCTATGTTTTTTTTTTTTTTTTCCACGCTATGCTTTGATAAGATCCATGTGATATGGATCTGGAGAGATGTCTTCTGCCTGTGGTGGCCCTTTTGGCAATTTCGTATTTTATTTGCCAGCGTCCATTTGTGCCGGCTCAGCTTCTGGGGGCACAGGTGGCTGATTGAAGCAGCAATTAGCTGATAGCCCTGCTGTTTGAGCGTGTGCACAGAAATTTTATGACCACCTCTGAATGCAGACACTAAAGTTGTGTGCCAAAAGAAGTCTGACTGAAGACTTTATGGAAATCTAGAGCAAGCTTTTTCAAGACTCTGATGCTTATAAATAAATAGATGGAATTCACACATCATGCACACATTTTATGTGACATGTTCTACAAAAAATAAAAGATGAGGTTTTTAAAAAATGTGGAGTCCTTAATCATATTTTTGGGAAAATAACCATTTAAGTTGTATTTAAATTCTGTTTGACTCATGCTATTACCAGATATTGATTATCCAGTGGCTGTCAGGTGCTGGGCTAGCTATTTAGGGGTGACAGGATAACAGGGGGTCGTTCATTCTTTCATACTGGTCTCAGTTTAGTGGAAGTATATCCAGGATTGCCTAAAAACTAAGAATCAAAATACTCAAATAAAGCAAACATAAATAAAATTCCATAGCCAGTCAAATTGGTGTTGTTTTCCATGGGTGCAAACATTCACGGTTTGTTTCAAGCCCTGCATTGGTCCTCATTCCCGGCCATTTGTAGAGTGCCCATGAAGTATCCTTCCAAGAGGGCACTCTTATTTTATTCAAGAGCAAGAAATACTTTGTGTTCAATAATTAATTCAAAGTAAACAGTTTTGAGCTGGATATAAGGGCATACTCTAATTGTGCTTTCTTTGTAAAAGGGCATTGACAAATTCCTGTCATATATAAATAACAACTACTATTAACACCAGAGTCTTTACTGGCATGTATGTGAACTCCTCATCGAGTAAAACTCATGAACCAATCTATGTGGATTTTCACTCTATATCTATGGTGAGTAGGTGCCAGCACAGCTGTGTGAAAAACAAATTCTTTACATCTAATTCTCCCCAGTACTGTACCATTCAAACCATAAACAAAATTAGGAGGAGGCATGAAGCTTGTCTCTGATTTCCAAGGACTCCAGGTAACATGATGTGAAGGGGTTCATCAGCGTGGTTGGGTGCAGTCCTCAAAGGGAAGATACCTGGTTTTGGACGATGCTAGAAATGTGAAGAAACCTAAGGGGAGGCCCGAGAAAAAGGCTGATGGCAGAAAAATGGAGTGGGACAACATAATGCTTCAATAGGAAGAGCCTGGTGGGAGGTTTTACTATAAAAATAACTGATCAGATGATACCCCCCAAAACTATTTTCTTTTGTTTATTGAGAACTAAACAAGGGCAAAAAGTTAAATTTTAAAGAAAGTATACTGGTTGATGTAAAAATTCATCCAAACTATGATGATTGTTAGTTAAAAACAGTCTACTGGAAATTCTTTTTCGTGAAAAAATGTGAAGAATAGACAGCTATCTTAATTAATAGCTATCTTAATTTGGCTTCATAGTTGTTTGAAGGCAGATGGATAAATATACTTATTTGAGGATATGTCATATGACTCATCTAATGTACAGATTGGGGATTGAGGATAGTTATGACTGACTACTTTGATGCTCTGATAAGAAAAATACTCAATAGTGATCCATAATTCCTGCAGAGTTTGAAAATGAAGCCCATTTAAACAGAAGCTTTATCAGTTTGTAAGAAATAGAATGAGGCATGGAATTGGAGAGGATATATATTAAAACTGAATATTAGACATTATATCCAAATTTCAAATAATTTTATGTGTTGTGGCACTTAATGAACTATGAACAGCCTGCCAGGGGTTTGATTTTCTCAATGAATCAACACCCTGAATAGTTATATTATTTCATTAGGTTCTTGTCAAAACATAATAGTGACTTTCTCCATGTTATACAGATTTTTAAAACCTGTAAAGATATTTTAAGATACAATGATTATAGAAATTTATATTTAAAGGGGCACCTGGATGGCTCAGTGGTTGAGCATCTGCCTTTGGCTCAGGGCATGATCCTGATCCTGGGATTGAATCCTACATCATGCTCCCTGCAGGGAGCCAGCTTCTCTCTCTGCAGATGTCTCTGCCTCTCTCATGAATAAATAAATAACATTAAAAAATAAATTTACATTTAAGAAGTGTAATGTATAACTTTAACATTTAGTCAAGGGTCAAGAAGACGTTGGTGCAATTAGATACAGAATTTGCCACTGGAGACATGAACAGGTGTTGGGCTCCGGTCTCAAAGTTCAAGGACTGGATATTAATTGGAGTCCCCCAGTTTCATCTTTGGCCATAACCAGCAGGCTCTTCCAGGGAAGCCAAGAACAGAAATATAATAGTATTTCTTTAGACTAAAAGGGAAATTTGGAAACTTAAAAAATTGTTTTCTAACAAAATTGTTATGGGATCCCTGGGTGGCGCAGCGGTTTAGCGCCTGCCTTTGGCCTAGGGCGTGATCCTGGAGACCCAGGATCGAATCCCACGTCGGGCTCCCGGTGCATGGAGCCTGCTTCTCCCTCTGCCTATGTCTCTGCCTCTCTCTCTCTCTCTGTGTGACTATCATAAATAAATAAAAATTAAAAAAAAAAAAAAACAAAATTGTTATATTCAACCCATACTAAGAAAATTAAGACCTTGGTCAAACTTAATGTCATTCCTATTCAAAAAGCAAGTCCCATTTTGATTTCAATGTCTGCTAGATATAGCATAAGAGACATCCAGGGATCCCTGGGTGGCGCAGCAGTTTGGCGCCTGCCTTTGGCCCAGGGCGCGATCCTGGAGACCCGGGATCGAATCCCACATCGGGCTCCCGGTGCATGGAGCCTGCTTCTCTCTCTGCCTGTGTCTCTGCCTCTCTCCCTCTCTCTGTGACTATCATAAATAAATAAAAATTAAAAAAAAAGAGACATCCACACTGATTTTAAGTACTGATAGGTAAACAGATGAAGTAGAAACATGGATATGCACTGCTCCAATTAATAGTGTTGTGATCATCCCAGAAGCTAATTCTTAAAATAAATAAATAAATAAATAAATAAATAAATAAATAAATAAATAGTTAAAAAACAGAAAGCTAAAAAATGTCGAAGTTTAAATCCCTAGGCTTAGTGGTGCAGCTTTGTATTTGTATAAAGTTCTTGGCTATCAAATAATATTCTATGATAACCATACTAACACGCGTGAAGTTCGCACTTTCTACATTTGCTCTTGTGGAATAACAAGTGCATTATATGAATATATAGACTAATTGAAAAATATGAAGATTAAAAGTTAGAAAATGAAAAAAAAATATGTTTCTAGGGAGTTTGTGAGTGTGTCCTATCTGCCACGCATATTCACAAGTATTGTTTTCATGGCTAGAGTCCACGAAAAATTACCGCTCATTTGCAATTAAACATGATTAACAATGCAATCTATTCGTTTATTCCATTTGCTTATTTATTTGAAAAATAAATACTGAGCACTGAACATGTGCCTTGTAATTCTGGATTCTCTTACTGATTGCAAATGTCCTCATTGGGCTGCTAATATAAAAATGGTAGAAATAGTTTTTATTATGTGCATCATTTACATATAACATTTTGTAAACCTAATTATATAAGAATTTTGTTGTTTAGTATACAAGTTTGCCAAATTTACATATCAGTACTATGTGAATTTAGATGTTTCGTATGCTTATCCACATTATGAAGGGATTCAATATATTTTAAAGAGTTACATTCAAACTGCAAATTCTAATCCAGAATTACGCGTACAGTTCTTGTCTGTTTCTCACTTAGCTTCCCGGTTACGAAATTAACATAAAGCCCAAAGGATAAATGCTTCTTAACTACATTTCATTCTGAAAATATATCATGGAAACATCTTGAGAAACCAGAGAGGAGATAAGAACAGCAACGATATCTAAACATCTTTTTGGATCCAGTTCAGTGTTTAGATTCGATTCAAAACCTGTGACTCCAATTAAGCAGAGAACTTTGTCCTGAAAAGTGGAAAGTTGAATGGAATAACTGGATTGAAACACACTTTCTTTTTCCATTCTCAATAATCACATTCTGCCATGATGATTAACATAAATGCGAAAGTAACAGATTTCTCATGCAATACACAATGCAAGCCTCTGTATCTGTGATAGGTGTAAGAGCGAAATTTCTGTAGGTGCAAATAAAACCTAAAAGAAAAAAAGTAGCTCTCATATTTACATATAAGTAATGCCTTCTAAGTTCTATATAAAATACCTCAATTAAAAAGAAAAACTTATGAGGTGTTCTTATTCCTCTTACATAGAAAAAAAAGGAAACATTAGAATTGGTTAAGTATTTTGCATAAAGTCAGTTGGCTAAGAAATAATAGTGTCACCATTTAAACACAGGTGTGATGGACTCCATTCTCTTGCCAATGGAAAGAGCTCCTGGCTCTGGCAGGAGAACTTGCACCTCCACATCTACTGGATTGTGGAACGATGACCCTTTCCCAGCTATGCCCATCTAGGAGGGATCACTAGTATTTGGTGACTGATACATTTAACTAAAATAATATTATCATATGATATTACAATGACTGTTTGGGCATTGATAAGAATCATTGATGAATGCTAAAATGAGGGGCTGAAAGTTTGAGGAGCCACAAGAGTTTCACGGTCTCAAAGTATCTAAACACAGAAGACACAGAGACGGAGGGTAAATAGTAACTTTTAAGTGGAGAAATCTCATCTGCATGATTCAACCAAATAATCAAAAATAACACTGCAACAGTGCAGTTCATTGACAACATTTGCTTTCCAATCGTGCCAACTAAGAAAAAAAAAACCCATTATTATTTTTGTGGTATTCCCGCCAAAAGTACGTAACCTGAATCTAATCCTAAGAAAACATCAGACAAATCCAAATGGTGGGACACATTACAAAATGTATCTAATATTCTTATAAAATATTAATATATTAAAATGTGTAAAGACACAGGAACTGTTCTAAATTAAGTGAAATTAGAGACATGACACCCCAGTGAAACCAGCCATCTGGGATTTTTGTCTATAAGTGACATTACAGGGATAATCGGTAAAATCTGGACCAGGTCTCTATATTACAGAGTAGTTTTGTATCAGTGCTATTTCCTGAGTTTGATGATTATACTGTGGTTTTGTGAAAGAATGCTTTGTTTTTAGGCAATATAGAGGGACTTACTTAGAGAAGAAGGATCATCATACATGCAATTTCCTCTTAAATGTTTCAGAAATATCACGTGCACACATATGTGTGAAGAAGGGGGGAAATGGATAAAGCAAATGTAGTGATATGCTAACATTTGAGAACTTTGAGTGAAAGAAATTTGGAAGTTCTTTGGACTATTTTGAAACTTTTCTGCGAGTTTGAAATTGTGCCAAACTAAAATAGAAATTTAAGTACATGTCTATCAGAATGTTTAAACTGTCATTGGTTATAAGAAATTAAAAATCATGAATGTTTGCAATTTGATGAGAAACCATTGTTCTTAAAAATATTGCGAGTAGGGATCCCTGGATGGCTCAGCAGTTTAGCGCCTGCCTTCAGCCCTGGAGTCCCAGGATCGAGTCCCACATCAGGCTCCCTGCATGGAGCCTGCTTCTCCCTCTGCCTGTGTGTCTGCTTCTCTTCCTTTCTCTCTCACTCTGTGTGTGTGTGTCTCTCATGAATAAATAAATAAAATCTTCTAAAAAATAATACTGCAGGTAAAGTTCAGGTAAAACATTTGACTTTGAAAAATCATGGATTGGAAGAATTAATATTGTGAAAATGTCTATGCTACTCAGGGCAATTTACACGTTCAATGCGCTTGCTATCAAAATACCATGGACTTTCTTCAGAGAGTTGGAGCAAATAATCTTAAGATTTGTGTGGAATCAGAAAAGACCCTGAATAGCCAGGGGAATATTGAAAAAGAAAACCAGAGCTGGGGGCATCACAATGCGGATTTCAAGTTGTACTACAAAGCTGTGATCATCAAGACAGTGTGGTAGTGGCACAAAAATGGACACATAGATCCATGGAACAGAATAGAGAATCCAGAAATGGGCCCTCAACTCTATGGTCAACTAATATTCGACAAAGGCGGAAAGAATATCCACTGGAAATAGGACAGTCTCTTCAACAAATGGTGCTGGGAAAATTGGACAGCCACATGCAGAAGAATGAAACTGGACCATTCTCTTACACCAGACACAAAGATAAACTCAAAATGGTTGAAAGATCTAAATGTGAGACAAGAATCCATCAAAATCCTAGAGAAGAACACAGGCAACACCCTTTTTGAACTTGGCCACAGCAACATCTTGCAAGATACATCTATGAAGGCAAGGGAAACAAAAGCAAAAATGAACTATTGGGACTTCATCAAGATAAAAAGCTTCTGCATAGCAAAAGAAATAGTCAACAAAACTAAAAGACAACCTACAGAATAGGAGAAGATATTTGCAAATGACACATCAGATAAAGGGTTAGTGTCCAAGATCTATAAAGAACTTATTAAACTCAACACTCAAGAAATAAACAATCCAGTCAAGAAATGGGCAGAAGACATGAACAGACATTTCTTCAAAGAAGACATACACTTGGCCAACAAGCACATGAGAAAATGCTCCGCATCACTGGCCATCAGGGAAACACAAATCAAACCCACAATGAGATCCCACCTCATACCAGTGAGAATGGGGAAAATTAACAGGACAGGAAAAAACAAATGTTGGAGAGGATGTGGAGAAGGGGAACTCTCTTGCACTGTGGGTGGGAATGTGGACTGGTGCAGCCACTCTAGAAAACTGTGTGGAGGTTCCTCAAAGAGTTAGAAATAGACCTGCCCTACGACCCAGCAATTGCACTGCTGGGGATTTACCCCAAAGATATAGATGTAGTGAAATGCTGGGACACCTGCACCCAGATGTTCACAGCAGCAATGTCCACAATAGCCAGATTGTGGAAGGAGCCTCGGTGCCAGTCGACAGATGAATGGATCAAGAAGATGTGGTCTATGTATACGATGGAATATTCCTCAGCCATTAGAATGGATACCCACCATTTGCTTTGATGCAGATGGAACTGGATGGAGGGTATTAGGCTGAGTGAGGTAAGTCAGTCGGAGAAGGACAAACATTAAATGCATTATATGGTCTCACTCATACGGGGAATATAAAAAATAGAGAAAGGGAAAGGAATAGGGGAAAGAAAATAAAATGAATGGGAAAAATCAGAGAGGGTGAAAAACCATGAGAGTCTCCTAACTCTGGGAAATGAACAAGGGGTAATGGAAGGGGAGGTGGGTGGGGGCACGGGGGGACTGGGTGACAGGCACTGAGGGGAACACTTGACGGATGAGCACTGGATGTTATACTATATGTTGGCAAATCGAACTCCAATAAAAAAATATACAACAAAAATTAAAAAAAAATCAAATTTAGGGGCGCCTGGGTGGCTCAGTTAGTTAAGCATCTGACTTTTGATTTTAGCTCAGGTCATGATCTCAGGGTCATGGGATTGAACCCCACCTCACGTTGGGCTCTATGTTCAGCAGAGAGTCTGATGGAGATTTTCTCTTTTCCTTCCTCTCTTCCCCTTCTCCACACACTCTCTCTCAAATAAACAAATAAATCTTTAAAAAAATCAAATTTATACACCTAATATACCAGTTCTGTTATAATCACCACTGGTGATCACTTCCTAAAACCCTATTAACTACTTCTTCTGCAGATGTTGATCCTTTCTTCTCATGAAATCTTGGGGGAGGGAGACATACTCAAAAGAATACCCATGATAATATATTACTAATAATAACATATTTTATTGACTTTTCCTAAAAATAGGAATGCGTTAAACATTTTATATGTACTATTTCATTTAACTTTCAAATGTCTCTAAGAGTAGGTAATACTACTCTCCCCATTGTTTTCCCCATTGGAAAGGAACTGAGTCTTAGAGATTTTGAATAACTTTCAAAGGTCAGCTAGTTAGTAAAGTATAATATGGAGAGGAAATCCAGGCTCTGTCACTCGGAAACCCACACTCACTGCTGCTGCAAATACCTTCAGGAAGAGCTCCGTCCCGATTCTTTCTCACTTGGGGGTACAGTTTTATATTCTGAATGTTCAATTTTATCTTCTGATACAGTTATTTCTTAAATTAGTAGTATTAATTATTCTTTAAATTTCCACACTGAGATTTTATTTCAAAATATGACAAATCCTTTAAAGCTGGTAGTCTTTTATCTTTGTTTAACCCATAGCTAACTTTTAATTGCAAAATTTGTGTGGTTCTTACTCATCCTTGCTCTAGTTACTTTTAAACTATATCACGCATTCCAGATTCCTGTTTTCTTCCTTGCCAAAAAGCCTCTGGTTGTTAATTTGAGACAAGAGCTGTACAGAATTGATCAAAGTTTCTTTAACCATTATCTTTTTTTCTCTCCAATTTTTAAATCAGCGTTTTGAGGCCAAATTAAAAAAAATGCACGCACTTTAAGGGTACAGTTTAAAGAATATTATTTTCTTTTTAAAAAGACTTTATTTTCTAAAAAAAATTACTTTATTTTCTATAGTTATTTTAATATATTTTTAAGACATTTTATTTATTTATTCATGAGAGACACAGAGAGACAGAGGCAGAGACACAGGCAGAGGGAGAAGCTGGTTTCCCACTGGGAACCTGATGTAGGACTTGATCCCAGGACCCCAGGATCACGACCTGAGCTGAAGGCAGACACTCAACCGCTGAGCCACCCAGGTGCCTTAATTTTAGGTTTATAGAAAAAATGTACAGATAGTACTGTGAATTCCCATACGATCTCCCCGACCTTTGATAAAATTTCTCTTGGTATTAAAATCTTGCCTTAGTGGTGTGCATTTGTTAAAACTGATGAACCAATTGGCTAAAGTCTATAAATTATTAGGCCTCACTTTTTCAAGCTGTCTAGTTGTAGGGGTTGACAAATGCCATATATCAATCTTTACAATGTCATACAGACAGATTTATTCTCCTAAATTTCTCCTGTGCTTTGCCTATTTATCCCTCATTTCCCCCAGCCCTGACAACCCCTGATAATTATATAATCTTTACAGTTTTGCCTTGCCAGCATGTCGTACTGTTGGAATCATACTGTCGGATCTTCATACTGGATTCTTTGACTAACAATCTGGATTTAAAGGGTTTTTTTGTTTTTTATGTGTTCTGATGGCTTGATGGCTCATTCATTTTATTATTGAATAATATTCCACTGCATGGATGTACCACTGTTTATCCAACCACATATTTAAGAATATCCCACTTGCTTCCAATTTTTTGGTAATAAAGCAGTTATAAATGAAGCTTTCAATTCCATTGATTTCTGCTATGATTTTTTTCTTCTTTTTCTTTTGCTTGTTTTGTATTTAATTTGCTCTTCCATTTCTATTCCCTGATGGTAGGATCTCAGATCATTGGTTTGAAGATCTTCTTTTCTAATACATGCAGTCAATGCCAAAATTTCCCTCTAAGCAGTGCCTCTGTGATATCCCACCAAATTTCATAGGCCATGTTTTTTATTACATTTAATTCAAGACACTTTTAATTTCTCTTGGGATTTCTTCTTTGAGCCATGTGTTACTTACAAGTATGTTTTTTGATCTTGAAATATTTTTTTTTTTGGGGGGGGTGGTTTCTAGCCATCTTTTTGTTCAAGTTTAATTCTAGTTTAGCCTGAGAACGTTTCTTCACATGATCAATTTTCTTTAATCTTTTAAGGTCCGTTTTATAGCCCTGTATCCAGTCTGTCTTCACACATGTTCCACTGGGGCTTTAGAAGAGTGTGCAATCTGCTTTTGTTGGATGAAGGTCTATGAATGTTGGTTAGATGCAGTTGATCCTTAGTGTTTTTGAGTTCATCTCTGTCATCTACTGATTTTCTGCCTGTTGGAATTGTCAACTACTGATAGAGAGGTGTTGAAGTCTCCACGTATGAGAATTTCATCTGTTTCTCCTTGCAATTCAATCAGTGTTTGCCTCATGTGTTGTGACATCTGTCAAGTGCACTTACATGTTAATGATTGTTATGTCTTCTCAAAGAACTGACCATTTTATCATTACAAAATGCTCTTCTTTATCACTGATTAGTGGGCATGTTCTGCTTGGTCTGGACTTCAGTTTATTTTTCCATTCACTCACATGTTTATTGAAATAACACCATTCTGGCCATAGACCCTATGGCAAGGCCTCCTTCACTGGACATTTGATTTGTCCATGCAAGAAAGTAGGGACTGAAGCAAGACGAGCTATATGTGAAGTATTAGGAAGTGACACATGAGTTGATTGGTAATGACAGAAATTATGATCGCATGTCATCGATTGTATAGTTTAAGTAGAAACTTCCCTGGTTATGCTATAGACCCTCAAGTATGCTCCCCGCCCATGGCTTCAAAGGAATAAAATACAAAGATGAAGGCAGACTCAGCTCTGAACTGTGGGCATATCTCTGTATGAAACAAAGAAAGTATGAGAAAAAATGCTAACTTACAGTATCATATAAACTCCATATCATAATTCACTGTATTTTTCAACCAAAAAAAATAAATAAAAATAATGTTGTTCAGATTCTTTTAGTCATTGATAGTAAATATGCAAAAAAAATTTTTTTTAAATTAGGAACCATTTTAAGACCAAGAAAATGGCCAAGGAACCAATGTCAGAATTGGTATATTTTGTTGAAAAAATTTTTACTATTGATATACAATGTTATATTAGTTTCAGGTGTACAATATAGTGATTTGACAATTCCATACATCACTCAGTGGTCACCATAAGTATAGTCGCCATCTGTCACAATATAACGTTATGATAATATTATTGATTATATTGCCTGTGCTATACTTTTCATCTCCCTGACTTATTTATTTTAAAATTGGAAGTTTATACCCCTTAATCCTTTTCACATTTTTCAGTTTTATTTTTTTAACTGAAATAACTACATTTGCCGTTAATGTATCATTTATAAAAATTTGGAGACATTTGAATAATTACTGATGAGCAAGTAGTTAATTACGTAAAGAACATACTTTTACGTAAACCTAACCTAAATGGGTGTGTGAATAGATCCCTTCTAAGGAAAATGCTAATCATCCTCAGTTTATAACTGTTCAGGGTTAATCTTTAAGACTGAAGGGATTGATAGATTATTGAAAATTTATTTATTTATTTATTTATTTATTTATTTTTTTAGATTATTGAAAATTTAAATAAGTGACCTTTAAAAGGACATTTTTGTCTTATAGCTTGCATTTAATGATTATAATGAACTGGTGAAAATGCAACTAAAGTAGTCATAAAATAATGCATTCAGTGAGAGAAATAAAATCATACTCTTTGATCATCCTGATACCATTCATTAAAAAAATGGTGCACTTTTGTTCTAAGTTGCTTAAAAACATTTATATAAATTTGTAACAGGGTTTCTTTATACACTTGTTTTTCAAGGAGGGACCGCTCACTTTACCTATGTAAATTTGACTCTAAATTATGAAGAGCTTAACCTGATTAAAGTAAGGCTTACCTCAGAAACACCTGGAATTTAAGAAGGCAAGATCCTACACATTGTCATCTGTAGAATAATTATTTGTATTACTGAGGAATTTGTGCACTTCAATTTTATGAGAGGATTTAATTATTTTCAGCTGTAGAAAAAGCTTCTAAGAAGCTCTTTATTAAAAAAAGATTATTACATGAACTGAAATGTTCACTCTAAGAATTCAAAGCACAAAACTTTTAAATTCATGTAATAATGCTGACATCCAAAGAAAAATATAACATTATACATATTAAAAGTATAATAAAAATTGCATGATGAGATAAATCTATTCATAAAATTATAGTGCTCACTTACAACTGCCTCTTTAAAGGAGTAAATTGATGTCACAGTAGAAGTCCCTCGGCCCTGGACAATTCCCCTGAAATTCCACCAGCAAAAATACATGTATTTGGCTTTGGTAGGTTTTTAAAAAATCTTTTGTTCTGGAAATGTTTTAAACTCTACAGAAATGCAAAGGATAGAATAATGAAGCAGTCTGTTCCTTGCAAGCATATTGCATACATTGCTTCAATACTTTAGGATGTAGAGAAATAATTCTGCCTGGAGAACTTTTAGTCTTTGATAATTACTTAATAAAATTATTTTAACAGGGATTAATACATATTTATTATTAATATCACAACAAAATGGAAAGTGTAAAAAAGTTACATCCCAACCAATCAACATTGGAGGGCCAGTAGTGAGTGGTATCGATTGGAGACATCATCAGGTCAATACCTTACACACTTCACAGCTTTGATTGTTCTGCACCAGGCTTGGGACACGACACAAGGATCAAAACAGAGAATGTGAGTATGTGGCCAGCCTAGGTAAGCTTTTGCTCTTCCACTGGGCAGCCTGCAACTGAAGTGGCACCATGTTGGATGAGACAGAGCTACATCCCCAGGGGGAAGTGCTTGCTGCTACCAGGGGAAGAGGGTGTTGTGGGAGAGAAAAATCAAGGTGTGTATCACAAGGGCAGGTCATACATGAATAGCACCTTGCGGTAAGTATTAGATCAGTCTGTCGTTGTCAGATTATGTATGGATTGGCTTTCTGACAGATAAGGGAAAGAGTATGAACTTCAGTGATTTATCTGCTCATGTAACAGGTATTCATGGTGTGTCTACACATACAATGCTGAACAAAATAGGGGTTCTTCCTTTCTCCCATATTCCAAAGGCCCATATTCCGAATGGGGTGGATGTAAAACCAAGGGAAAGAAATGAAAATACTATGTTATAGTTGTTAATGAGTCAGAAAACCAGATGCTACAGGGTTACATGAACTGGTACAGAAAGGACCATCATATTGAACACCTTCATGGGACACCAGGACACAGAATATCATCTTTTCTCATTTTATATTCATTAAAAAATTTTTTTAAATTTATTTATGATAGTCACAGAGAGAGAGAGAGAGAGAGAGAGAGAGAGGCAGAGACATAGGCAGAGGGAGAAGCAGGCCCCATGCACCAGGAGCCCGATGTGGGATTCGATCCCGAGTCTCCAGGATCGCGCCCTGGGCCAAAGGCAGGCGCCAAACCACTGCGCCACCCAGGGATCCCTCATTTTATATTCAAATAGTACTTTCTACAGTGGCTCAGCTTGACCACTGTGTATGTATCTTGTCAAGAAATGATATCTCAGCTGGGACCTAATGATGAGTAGAAATTAGTCAGAAAAAGATTCTGAGTAAAAGAGTGGGAAGAAGAGAAAATTGGAGAGAAAAGAGGGGTTGTAATTAGGCACATGGAAATATCAGAAGCTTTATGTGATAGGGATGTAGAGGGAGATGAAATGACAGAACATGGAACAGAAATGGAGATCAGAGCACACACATGTTTTAGAACATATTAAGAAAGTGGGATTTATTCTAAAAATGAGGGGATGGGGTTCCTGGGTGGCTCAGTTGGTTGAGCATCTGCCTTCGGCTTGGGTCATGATCCTGGAGTCCTGGGATTGACCCTCTCATTAAGCTCCCTGCTCAGTGGGGAGTCTACTTCTCCTTCCACTCCTCCCCCTGTTCCTTCTCTCTCTCTCTCTCTCTCTCATAAATAAACAAACAAAGAAAATCTTTTTAAAAAATGAGGGGAAACCATTAGAGGAATCTGAGCACAAACTTAGATGTTTTTGAAGTGTGGGGTATGGATTTAGGTCCTGCAATGACCTAGGAGATAAATAATTTTCACCTAAAGTGAGGTGGGAACTCAGAAGGAAGAACTAGAGGCCTCAGGACTTGAAGGTCGATTAGATGAAGGAGACAGAGACAAAGCAAGGGTCAAAGATAAAGACCAAGTTTCTCATCGCACAAACTGTGTGGACAGTGGTACCAGACTATCTGTAGGGTGAGACAGAGGGGTATGCTTTTGCATCTGCAGAATTTGAGATTCTCGTAAGTTGAGTAGTGGATCATGAGACAGTGTTCTGCATTTGCCATATCTGGGCAGTTTTTCTGGAATATTTAAGGGTGTCCCAGCAGCAAGCTGCACCTCAAAAGTGGAAAAAAATGAGGCTAAAAAAGATAACTTGATACAAGAATGGCTTGTTAAGCACTGGGTCAGAATTTTGTTGTTAATATTCAATATGAATTGCACTCTTCTAAGTTCAACTTTGTTCTATATCTCCAGATTTCCCTGTCACCAGCATAATAGTAAATGCTTCCAATGAGTGATATTTAAGAGCTACAGAAGGAAAAGACCCTATTTTATGTTGCCAGCTGTAGACAAAATTATGGGCATTTCTGGAAAGAACCCAAGGTTTGGCCAGTGGCATCAGGGTGGTACTGAGGATAACACACTCTGGGATAAAGCACTCGTGGTCTCTGTGATTTTTGCATTTCCAGATTTCCTTTTGTTTTTGTTTGTGTTTTTGTTTTTAATTGAGTAGTACCATGATCAAACGTGCATTTAGTAAGAGCTCACTGGTCCTGGGAAAATATGCAAGATTTAGGCAAAGGGACTTAATTACTTGTATCCAGTTTTAATACGTAGGTGTGAGTGAGTCATTTGATGAATTTCTCTGAAAGAGGGAGAACTGTGAATTGGTAGAAAGTCCCGGGACTGAGATGATGGTGGGTTAATCGCAACCTTAATAGAAATCTCCTGTGATGCAAAACAAATTTCTATCTGCAGGGCTAACTGGTTTTCAAAAGCAAGAGAAAACAACATAGATGACTGACTGATAAAATCTATGAGAACACGATTTGGGACAAGCATGTTAATACATCAATATGACAGGGTAAGGATTGGGATTTTAAAAGATGTTATATTTAAATATTGGGCAGAAACCAGCAAAATGCAATTTTACAAGTGTATGATTTTTTTTTTCTCCCAAGTCTGTATTTCTTTCCAGAGACGTTTATTACATGCTCTTCCCAATCCCGATCTGAATTCTCAGTAAATGCTTATTCTATTTACCCTCAGGAAGTGTTTTCTCTGGTCTTTAGGAGAAATGTTCACTGGTTTAGCAGCATCCTTGTCCCAATCCTTACTGTCTCAAGATGCTGGGCCATGCTTTGACATGCTCTGTCATACACTTCTTTTGTGTCCTCAGACAAGACAGGATCCTAATCCTACAGCCTTAGTCTCAATAGTGAAATGCAACTTCCGTGACACACTATCAATAATTTGCATAATGTTTGTCCCACTTTTTGGAACCTCTTCTAAGGAAGTACTTTAAAGTGTGGGGGGACAAAAACGCATGCATGACTGTATTTTCCAAAACAAGCTATATAAAAGAATGAAATACTATAAGCAACCAAAAAAAGTAAAAGCAGAAGAGAGAAAAAATATATATAGCAAATCCTCTGAAAGCCACGTTACGCTCTTACTCAAAACAGTGGCTATGAAGAAATGCAGCACTGTGCAAATGTTTATGGTAATAATAATAATAGGGTTTTTTTTAGCGAATACAGAGTTATATTTTGTCCTTAATTACAGTCATGTAAAATTTAAATTCATGGGAAAAACACTGGAAGGAAATATATAAAGTTATTAACCAACCTAGTATTTGTTAGAATAGAATTGTGATTTTTAAATTTTATTTTATCTAAACTGTAAATATAATATTACCTGTATATGTACTGTTACTTCTGTCTATAACATATTATATATGTTCTATGGTCCAGCCTAAACAACATTACCTTACAGAGCTCTGTAGATAGCAATCCTCTTTCCACCACACATTTTCCTTCTGTGCCCCATTTTATGCCATCATTCAATCTGGGGTATGCCTTTATGTATCTGCCAATTTTCACAATGAAATTTTAATTTCTCTTGAGGGCAAAATTTAGGTTTTATTTTCTGAGGCCATACATTTGCAGTGCTTTTCACACAATGTGTGCCCCATAAATACTTGTTAAACAAATAAATTATGTGTCAAAACCATACATTGTTGTAAGCATTTTGACTGAAAAACAACTACCCTCCTGAAGTGAAACATGCAGCATGTACTACATTTAAATTACCTGCAAGTTTCAATTCCAGGCCAGTCTGTTTGAAACGAAAAAAAAAATTAAATCAATAAATCAATAAAGTAGAAAATGTGACCGATTCAGGGTAGTATAATATAGTGGTCATTTGTCCTGTGCAGAAGCAATCAGACGTTTTTAATAGACCCTTAAGGAGTTTTATATTTTAAAACCTGGTGAGAAAATGTTCATCTAGAGACTAAGGAGGAAGAAAAATTATAAATATCTATGTGGTCATATGTTGAACTACAAATTCATCTTGAGTTCCTTACATGTGACTTAACAGAGTGTTCTGACAATGTAGCCTAGACACATTTTTTAAAAATAAGCAAATATTTACAAAATGAAAACAAATCTGTGCATGTAACAAAGATAGACCACAGACTATTCTAGTGATCAGATGAAATACTGGATGGATATCTAATACATGTACAAGTCTACATTAAGTGGAAACAGCTCTGCAAGAACCTGTGTATTAAAAAAACAAAAACAAAAACCTGTGTATTTACTTATGTCTTCATAAATGTTCATACAGCCTTCACCTTCCCTTCCCCCGAGGACACACAATCTGAATTACACAAGTAGCCTAAGAGCCCAATAAGCGAAACCACATTCTTCAGATCTGACTGTCATTAATCATTAGTGATCCCGGGTCAATAAGTATCTGGCTTCGATAATATGAAAGATAATATGTTTCTCCCAAAGACAATGGGATTTCTGAAGCAAAATAACCTCCCTTAAGAATACAGAGACTGCAAGTTAGAATAGAGCAGACGATGAGCAAGTGGTAAAAGAGGTCTACGTGACGAGATCTGTTGACAATGTACAACATGAAAACAAATGTGTACGTACTTTTTTAAATCCGAAGATTTTGGTAAATTCATCTAAGAGGAGATACTTACTTCGAATTTTCCCTTGTTATAGTTCCCTGGTTCTTAATACATATTTTAGCAGTTAACCCTTTAGGAACTATCTGAGCAAATATCTCTTTAAGATTAATATTTTAATTGGTATTACAATTGAAATGTTAATTTTATAGAATGGAGTCTTATTAGGCTAAGACATGTGGAAAGAATATGCACTCACTTATAATGGGCTACATTCAGCTAGGAGATTTTTAGCTGATGCTAATAATGGAGGTTAAAACGAAAACAGGAACAGTAAGCGTCTTTACCTTCCCGGGGGACATAGGTGTTTTGGAATCAACAACTTGAGACAAAATTGTATTTTGGTTCTATGACTCACTATATATAACCCTGGCCTGTTTTACTTTTAGTGGACATCATTTTTCTTGTGTTTAAAATAAGGCAGCGGAATTGATAAGGTTCAAAACATATGGCTCGCCATATGTTAAATTATGTTTTATAATAAAAATTATGTGACTAATATTGTGGGGTTTACGTAAAATAGGTCTCCCTGGCAACAAAGACTTCTATTTGGGAGATTCAAAGGACATGTAAAATACCTAAAGGAACAAACAGCAGAGAATGGGTGCTAATATGATGATTTGGCTCTTTTGGGTGGCAAAGGTCAAAAGCACACAAGATACAGTAAATACACGCGCTGGTGGAGTTACGTAAGGATGTAAAGATTTATGAAGACACATAAGAAAACATTTCCGTGGGCTGGAACTGGGACACTGGCCATTCATACTCAGACTATGAGAATGGAGCAGCTTCCCTTGGCTGATCCAACAGGTCGGCTAAGGGCCAGTCTTCCTCAGTCGCTGTCTCCGTTGCTCTCCCTGACCGGTCGGCCCCACTGTGGAGTGGCCAAGTCCTTTCTGTGGTGCTCAATCCCAAAGGTGGGTCAGTTATAGGCAGGGCTTCAATCCAAAGGCACTCTCCCCCTGATTTCTCCACCATGATTTCAATTCCCTCTCCATCTCAGCCCCTACCCCCTCCCCCGGAGAGCAGGTCTGATGGGATAGGGCGATCTGCATGGCCTGCTCCCCTCTTGGACTGTAATTTCAGAGCAGAACCACCACGGACAGCTGGCTTCCACCCAGTCCCTGGTCCAGTGAAGTAGGGCAGAGATCTTCAGCTTTCTCAGTCCCTGCAGTATTTGCACAGTGCCCCATTCCAAAATAAACATAGCTCTGCTCATTAAGCAGTGAAGTCCAAAAAACTTAATACACATTTATATCCTAACAACTTAGGGGCCATGGGGAAAAATAACACACATAAGTTGAAAGGCAAATATTGTTTTATCTTATAGTTAATTACCATTAGTGGAAAATGTGCACCTGTTGGGCATGGTGCAATTTCTTAATCCTCATTTCTTGGTTTACACTTTCATTGTGCATGCTTTTTATCACACCAACCATCCAAACTCCTGCTTGGCAAGGAGGTGATATTGCTAAAGGGATTATAGTGTGATATAATGTCGAAACTATTAATTATGCAAGCTAGTATTATGGCAGTGTTTGACAGATGTCAAGTATCTCGGTTTCCTTCAGAGTTGGAAATGGCTTGCGGTGCCCACATGAGTTTGGTTGGTCCCCAGGAACACCTTCATGCAGTTTCTGAGCCATGTTAAGATAAAGACATCAGGTTGCATGACATCCGATAACTTACGTTTGAGTAAATCAGCATGATTTTTTTTTTCTGAGAAGGGATTAATGGGCATGGCAGAAATGCAGAACATTAGGAATAGTTCAATTGTGTCAATTATTAGGAACATGTAACAGTTATAATAAAAGTGGCAAGAAAAATTAATCATGGAAGAGAATTCTGTGGGAAAGTTCAGTCTGAAAGGATGGATGGAAAGTATGTCAAGATGAGGAAAGCAGGTATGTCAAGAGCTTAAGGGAGACAGGGTAGAGGCAAGGCAAGAAGGGGTGACCACTCAATGTGGCTTTGAATAGGACTGCTCTGTCAGGGGTGTAAATATTGGGTCAACGTTGGGGAGATGCCAACGGGGATTTTCTCCTGTCACCTACTACAAGGTGATAAGGATTTATTTTTTTTTAATTTATTTTTTATTGGTGTTCAATTTACCAACATACAGAATAACCCCAGTGCCTGTCACCCATTCACTCCCACCCCCTGTCCTCCTCCCCTTCTACCACCCCTAGTTCATTTCCCAGAGTTAGGAGTCTTTATGTTCTGTCTCCCTTTCTGATATTTCCCACACATTTCTTCTCCCTTCCCTTATATTCCCTTTCACTATTATTTATATTCCCCAAATGAATGAGACCATATAATGTTTGTCCTTCTCCGATGGACTTACTTCACTCAGCATAATACCCTCCAGTTCCATCCACGTTGAAGCAAATGGTGGGTATTTGTCATTTCTAATGGCTGAGGAATATTCCATTGTATACATAAACCCCATCTTCTTTATCCACCCATCTTTCAATGGTGCTGGGAAAATTGAACATCCACATGCAGAAGAATGAAACTAGACCACTCTCTTTCACCATACACAAAGATAAACTCAAAATGGATGAAAGATCTAAATATGAGACAAGAGTCCATCAAAATCCTAGAGGAGAACACAGGCAACACCCTTTTTGAACTCGGCCACAGTAACTTCTTGCAAGATACACCCACGAAGGCAAAAGAAACAAAAGCAAAAATGAACTATTGGGACTTCATCAAGATAAGAAGCTTTTGCACAGCAAAGGATACAGTCAACAAAACTAAAAGACAACCTACAGAATGGGAGAAGGTATTTGCAAATGACATATCAGATAAAGGGCTAGTTTCCAAGATCTATAAAGAACTTATTAAACTCAACACCAAAGAAACAAACAATCCAATCATGAAATGGGCAAAAGACATGAAGAGAAATCTCCCAGAGGAAGACATAGACATGGCCAACATGCACATGAGAAAATGCTCTGCATCACTTGCCATCAGGGAAATACAAATCAAAACCACAATGAGATACCACCTCACACCAGTGAGAATGGGGAAAATTAACAAGGCAGGAAACCACAAATGTTGGAGAGGATATGGAGCAAGGGGAACCCTCTTACACTGTTGGTGGGAATGTGAACTGGTGCAGCCACTCTGGAAAACTGTGTGGAGGTTCCTCAAAGAGTTAAAAATGGACCTGCCCTACGACCCAGCAGTTGCACTGTTGGGGATTTACCCCAAAGATACAGATGCAGTGAAACACCAGAACACCTGCACCCCAATGTTTATAGCAGCAATGTCCACAATAGCCAAACTGTGGAAGGAGCCTCGGTGTCCATCGAAAGGTGATAAGGATTTAGAATTCATTAGCCAGTGTCTGGGGCAATAAGGAAGGGAGACAGAGCTAGGGAGGATGTCCTTCTTGTCTTCTTGAGACTTTGCTCCACCAATGGGTAATTTCCCTTTCTCTCCTATAACGCTGTCATTTCTTCTCTAATCGCTTCTTTTCCATCAGCAGGAGCCTGGACCCACTGGTATCTGCCTGTTAAGCTACAAAAGGTGCATGTTCTTGCTCAACATTCTCCATGTTGCAGAACCCAATGGGCGTTTCATGGTCACTACCCTATCAAATTCTCAAAACCCTGCCTCTGCTCCCTGCCTCCTTTCTGGACACACTTTCTTCATTTCCTTTGTAGTTTTCTCTTCTGTTAGCTCCTTACATATGCATTTTCTTTTCAGCTCAGTGCCAGTCTCATCTCACTCTATAAATGTAGTCCATCCTTTTATTGTCTAGCACTTTGTCCATTCGGGGCCCCACCTGCACGTACTGGCAATCACACTGAGCCCACTGCTGTGCCTTGACTGACCGCGTTCTTTTGTGCCTCTGTGCCTTTGCACACGGTATTCCCTTTCTCCCAGGCTCACCAAATAATCTGCACAGACCAGTGCAAAATGGAAACACAGAGCTGCTTGTCCAAAAATTAAGATGTTGAAGACATTGACATCAGAGCTCTAAACCAAGCACAGATCCTTTTTAAGGATGAGTGATCACCCAGGTCACACACCCTTGAAGCCAACCCTGCCTCATCTTCCCCTCACCCTTCAGCCCTCATCTCAAGCATTCTCTCTCCCAGGAAACCTGCGTGACCCCCTGTGCCACCCACCTAAACTCACTTCCTCTGTGCTCCCTCCCTGGATTTTGTTCTCGTCACTATACATGCTGTCCTCCTGAATGAATGGGATATTCTTAATAGCAGTGATAGTGTATCTTTTTATCTCCAGCACTTTGGATCTTGCTTAGTAAAATTCAGTCCCTGGTGAATGCAGGTGATATGGAAGGGGCAGAGAGTAGAAAGAAAAATGTATAAAAACATAGATTTGGACAATGAGAGAAAGAGAAAACAAATCCAAATATGTGATTCCATGTGAACTGCATGACAGTTCAGGGAGTCAGAATGGAGAGGAAAACTATGAGTTGGGGTAAGTTGATATTACAGCATAGAACTCGTGGAAAATCAGTGGTCCTTGTTGAGTTTGTTTTGAAATTTGCATAGAAAATTCCAAATGGGAAACAGGCGCATAACTTTACATTTAGGTTAATCTTACCAAGAGCAAAACTAAAAGCACAGCTTCTCAGATATGTTCCTATTAAGCACCTGCTCTTTGTCTGGTTTTAAGGAATGGATTTTGTGTGTTGAGGAAGAAGAGGTAGTGTGTGGGAGAAAGAGTCATAACATCTTCTTCTAGCAGGCATTTCCATTATTCGCCCATCTGCCACCCTGCAGACCTTCCCAGGTGAGACATCTTGGTGGGGAGGTGTGATAACCAGTGTGCCACACCCCGTGGTGCCATCACAGACCACTGTGTGCATGTCTCCTGCACATGATGCTACGGCTGAGCTAGCAGAGTGGTGCGATTCGGGCCAGGATAGTCTACACCACACTCAGAGCAGCACGGTGATTTCTTGGACGTTCAGTCTTCATTACATAAAACACATGTCTCATGAAACCTGTATTTAAAAATATCTTGCATTTGATCATCCTGCTATCAAACTGGCTGCAAGTGAGCCTCTGCATTTTTTAATAAAGGAGCATACTGTTGGCAGTAATACCACAGCAAGAGTCCAGAACACTGTGCCAGCATCATCAAATTTCTCAGAGGTGTAGTTTTATGCAACAAATCTGTCTGCAGAACCTGAGTCGGGGGGGGGGGGACCACAGGCAAATGAGTTGAGAATTGTTAATATGAGAACAGTTATAAATTGTGTGTGTGTGTGTGTTGTTTGCTGCTCTACATGATAGATTTTTTAAATGTAGGAAATAATCAAAATAAAAATAAAGGAAAGCAAGAGAAACATGTGATTGTTAAAAGAGCCTACTGGCTTTCTCTGGTTGGTCTGGAACTAGGAGGCAAAAACAGGGTAGGAGGTTGCTTGTGTCCCTGTGCTGATGGTTCTGGAATGATCCCTGCAGAGGTTGTGGGTCAGAGTCCCACCACCATGTGTGGTCTGGGATCATCCACGTGTATAGTCGGTCTCTTGATGGTAATTCTCAAGAAGACCTCATGAGCAGGTGTATTTAACACTGAAGACTCAGAGGGTTTATGATATGATGGGAGAAACAATGAAGGGCCCCGTATCATTTTTGAGTGCCTACTATAAGAACTACATATAGCACTTATATTTTATATTTGAAATTGAAAACAACAACAAAAAATTACATCACTCACACCATCTTGACATGGACAAAGAGACTCACTCACAAGAACACAGATAGAAAATGGCACTGAGGAGGGCAATTGATGGGATGAGCACTGGGTGTTAAGATATATGTCGGCAAATTGAATTTAAATTTAAAAAAAGGTAAAAAAATGGCAGAGTCAGGTTTTTAAAAGTGCTGGTTTTATTTGATGAGAGAGGACTTAACAATGATTTCTAGAGCTCTATGTGTGTAAGATTCTACTATGAGAATATTGGTGTAAAAGTATAACAGCGCTATAATCATGAGTAACAAATAACCCAACTCCAGCTTTGTTCCCTGACAGGAGAGATTTCCATTCCAGGACAATGCTTATGTAGGGTCTACAGTTGGACCCAGACACACAAGGAGGTCACCAAGGCGTCGGTTCCCTAAGTGCCAGCTTCCCTCTGAGGCTGATAGTTCTTCAATGGCTGCAAAATGCCAGACAACAACCAACCACTGCCCTCAAGGAAGGCAATAGCCTTCCTCAGGCACAAATGGGAAGGAGATACAGACACAGAGGGAGAGAGGCTTTCCTACTGTGTTTTTTTCTTCTCAGAAGCACCAAGCAACTTTATTTTTCCCTAAGAGGAGAGAGGAATGGATATTGGAAAAGCAACAACAGTGTCAGATATAATAAAAGAGGAAGACAACCTTCTCATATTAGTACTTATATTGTGGAAGACTAAAGAGGGTGCTATAGATGAAGGGACACTGTCATCTCAAAGAATTTCTAAGGTGTCGATTTTTATGATTTTTTCAAAGGTTTGAGATATGTGATCCTAAACTTTAACATTTTAATGTTTTAAGAGATTAACATTATTCTGATTCTTAAAATAAATTCATATCCAATGCTCCCTCCCACCAAAAAGAAAAGAAATGAAATGAAAAGAAAAGAAAAGAAAAGAAAAGAAAAGAAAAGAAAAGAAAAGAAAAGAAAAAGCAAACTTTAAAATCACCAATACTTGATGTGCTCAGAGAAAACCATAAATAATATTTTTGGCATGTTTCCTTCAACCTGTATATGTATATCTTATATTATTATTTAAAGCACCAATTCTCTGCTGTATTTCTGTATCCTAACTCTCGGGTTATAATTCACCAATATTGTGATTCATTGTAATATACAATTCATTGTCATTTGTTTTTCTTATTTTTTCATATTATTTCCAGCATTTTCAAACGAATGCTTATTTCATTCATTCTTATTCAGTAAATACCAAAATTTAAGGCTATAGGGTTTTTTAACATGGCTGTGACTGCAGTGAATATATTTTTATAGAGTTCTGACTGTTGATGTTTTATAATCCTCGTTCCTTGTTTATCCAATAATTGATTGGAATAATGATTTATAAGACTAAAATGCTAGAGTTCATTTTGTTGGTTGTGTTGACTTTTATTATTATTTTATTGCATTGTGTCTAGGAAACATGGCATGTGAAATTTCTGCTTTGGGGAAAATGGATCATTTGTTATACAGAATATGAGATATTCTTTGGATGTAATGTCATATCATTTTTTGGTGACATTTCCATGGGGCATAGAAATGAGGTTTTATTCCTTGAGAATAGCATTCAATATGTGTCTCACAGGCTGGGGTTTTGGAAGCAGATCCCGAGATAGGGTCTTGCATGTACACTTGTATTAGGGGATGATCCCTTAGGGAGGTAGGGGAGGAAGCAGGAAGGGGCTGAGGGCAGAGTCGGAGTGTACACAAGTCCGAAAGGAAGGATGCTCTACATCCAGCCCTAGCCATGAGAGTTATTCAGAATTGAGGGGCAAGGCCAGACTTTATACTCCCCATAAGTCACTGGAATTGGCTGCCCCCCGCCAGGGTGTCCCTGGAGCAAGGAGCTGTGCAGATGAGGTAAAGCCTGATGGGGCTGACAGTAGATGCTGACCTCTGGCAGTGGGGAAGGGCAATGGATCTCCTCTGTGCTGGCCACCGCATAGTAGCATATCCTCACGAATGCCGTCCTTCAGACTTTCTATATTCAAGACTCAGCAAGTATTTATTGTGTCTATTGGATTTATCAAACACTCAGGAAAATGCATTGAAGCTGCTCTATTTTTTATCAACATCACCTTACATTTCTTTTAAAAAAATGCTAAACTTTTCATCTCAAATAATTTCAGTGACCAGAAAGGTAGAAAATGCAAAAACATTCCCATGCCCTCTTCGCTCAGTTTCTCTGACATAATCACGATACAGCATCACGAGCAGAAAGTGAACACTGATGAAATGCTATCCACTGACCTACAGGCCTTACTTGCATTTTGTCAACTGTCCAGCTGTATTCCTTGTTTCCTTGCTGTTATTCCAGGAGAGAATCGCAGGCCCCCATGCCTGTTGACTGCTCGGGCCTCCGGCCTTCTCCAGTCTGAGACAGCTCATCAGTCTTCATTGGTCCTTGAGGGTCTTCAACCTTGGAAATTTGAAGTCTCCTCTCCAGTTATGCTCCAGAATGCTCCTCAGGTTAGGTGTGTCTGAGGTTTCTGGTTACATTCAGGTTAGGCCTTGTTTTACAAGGATGTCTCCGCCATTGTCCCTTTCCCAGTGCATTGAGTTGGGAATGCCAGGGTATTGATACGTTTCATTAGTGAGGTTACCTTTGATACCTGGATAAAGTACAATTTTAATTCCTCCTTTTGTCATTAATAAGTATCCTGTTTGGTGATATTTTAGAGTATATAAATATTCTGTTTCTCTTTATACCTTTGCCCACTAATTATAGCATCACCATTCTTGCCTGAGACAAACTTGGTCTTAGTGTTTGTAAATGATGAGTTTCTATTACATCATCATTCCTTCTATGTTTATATGTTGGAATTATACTATAAGAAAAAGTTTTCCCTTCTCTTGTTTATTTATTTTTTTAATATCAGGAGAGACTTATGAAATATCCATTTATGAGTTATCATAAATTTATGATAGATTTTATGAATTATCATTCATTAGTGTCAAGTATTTTGTAGCTCAAATTGTCCCACATTCTCCCAGCACTTGTAAATATTTTGATCTACAATTTTCTAACATGTTCTTAAGCACAATAATTTATGCTTTTTTTTAGTTTTCCTGTTTTCTTGATCCAATGAAATGCTACAAATAACAGTGAAATAAGTTTCTGCATGTATTTATGATACCGTTTAACAGATCCCTTTGTTCTGTACCTACACATTTCAAAATGTTATAAAAAGGGCAGTGAATTATTGCATGTACATAGTTCTTTCCTTCCATGGTCTTGACTTACTACCAGTTCCTTCTGCAACTGTAAAAAATAATATAATCCTTTCTCCTAAAAAAAAAAAAAAGGCATCACAGTAGAATAGTACAGATTAAACTGATCCATTCAGTTCAGCTTTAATCAGTATTATAAAATCAGCAATATAAAAGTATATCAGGGAGAAATAAAATCTAGTTATAAAAAAAAAGCTTTCAGGTGAATGGTAGCAAATTGTAACATTTAATTGTAATTTAACAATTACAATAGTCCTCGTTTTTTTTTTTAAAGTTTACTGCCTTCAACGTGACTGTGTCTGGCAGTAATAGTCTCACTCTTGTGTCTATTTTCACTCACTTGTATTTAATCCAGTTCTTCGTTCTCCTATGTGAGTGTGATGGCTCCCATAGCTGTCATATTCCTCTGGTCATTTTAGTAAGAGGAAATTTGCACTTCCACGCCTGTGTTACCGTCTGACTTTGAGCTCCTTATGTTTGTTTCTAACAAATTACTATCTGTTAATACAAGGACAATTTATGGTGGTGATGAGAATGAGCCTGGGAAGGATATGGTTTGAGTTTTATAAAGTAAACTCAGCTAATGTTGGTCCTGACTAATAAATCAACATCTAATGCTCTGCTATCAAACACTAATTAATTCTTCCTTTCCTCCCTCATATTAATTTCGTGTCATTCCAAGTCTTTAGGGGAGAGTGCTTGCAGCTTTCAGCAGGAACACTCATGCCTTGCCAGGGAGCTTTATTAATTGCAGTAAATGCACTGATTTTGGACAACCAAATTTAGAAAAGAAAGATGAGTTTGGAAGACAGGCCCCCCCCCCCCCCTTGGCAAGTGTGATATTTCAGGATCTCAATAAATCTTTTTGAATCTAATAGAACTGGAAGTAATTTTTCACATCTTTTTTAATACTCAGATATTCTGGTAATCCAATTACAAGGCCCCTTATATTCCGACATTCATATTAACACTAATTTCGAAATACAAAATAAGTTCAACAAATTAGTTCAGTAACCCTAGTCCTAAAAGGATATTTCACTCTCATGACAAAGACATATTTGTGCATAATTTATATTAACACATGGCTAAAGTATCCTTTGAACTATTTAAAATCCTGGTAGCCAGCTGAATCCCCTGTAGACAATTGTAAATACCTTTCTGGGATATTTGAAATTTTTCTGAGTTTACTGATTTGAAAGACTATCTATAAATCATGTGATGGAATCTTTCTAAACAATATGGTATAGTGAGGAATTAAGTAGAAAGTCAGGGTACTCTATAGCTCGAATGGCCGGTAATTATTATGTAAACTTACACACCTTGGCCCTTCATCTTATTTTGTTCTAGGTGAAATGTGAGGTAGATGCTCTCCTTCTGCTTTCTTCTGTGTTTATGATGGAAATAGAAACAGTGTGAGGGAGAGAGGACCCAATGAGTGGAGAACCTCCTCAGACGCCTGCACGGGTCTGCAGTAATGCGATCTCCCTGAGTTCACGACCAAAATCACACAGGAGTCCAGACTAGGATTTGGAGAGGAGGGCAGTAAATGACAGGACTGCTTCCATGGGGAGGAAGAGCTTTCTTCAGGCCAGAAACAGGACAGCGCTGGGTTCTCTGTCCAAACTAATGCTAGCTCCTGGGTGGTGTGGAGTTTTCATTTCTTTTCAAGAATTCAGAATTTGGGGATGGCACACAAGCTTCTAGATGTGTTATGACATGCTTGGAGGGGAGCCCTTCCTACAGTCTCTGCCAAGACCTGAGTGAACTCTAGAGCTGGCAGGTTCTTGCAACAGAAGTGGAGACCGGGTCAGATGCCTGCAGTCAGCCACGACCTTGGACCTGGGTGCTCTGGGGTCAAATATCTAACCTACCTGAAGCTGGTTGGGCTATTTGGTTCAAACTGACCCATTGCTCCCTTGGGGTGGTAAACCAAGATGGGCAAGGATGTGGGAAACAAAGGCAGAAGAGAAATTATTAAATGTCCTTACTCCCTACAGCCCACTGACACGTCCTTGAGACAGGCAGGGTGACCTTCCCCTAGGAACTCAGCTGCCTGCATGTTAACACTTGGCTCAGGGCGAAGGGCAATTTTAGCCCAACCCCGGGGATCCTGGGAGCCTACTTCAACATATAAAAATTCCTTTAGAAATTTCCTTTATCTCTAAGACCCCCAAGATACATACATGTTGGCGATCATCCCCCAAGCATATGACCCAACAATGTACATCTGAAGGGTCTCATGACTCAGGTTTTATTAGATGGTAATAAATGACCTTGTCCCAACAATAGCGACCCCCTCAAGGTCCTGGGAACTTTGCTTCCAAAGTTCCTTAGAGACTCACACTTTCCCTAGCCCCCTCTCAGCTTGAAAGTATCTAATGGGCCCCTCCTCGTGACCCCAGGGCAGCTCTTTCTGCCTCCACGTCCTGTCCCCAGGCTTTAATAAAATCACCTTTCTGCACTAAAGACGTCTCAAGAATTCTCTCTTGGCTGTGGGCTTTGAACCATAACATATTTTCCTACATCAGGCAAAAGGACTTGGAATGATGCTGTGCATACCACGTGCTGAAAAGAATACACTTGGTTGGGCAAACTGTATATTATTTTCACATCACTAAGGCAGCATTTAGCAGACCGTAAAAGGCAAAGTAGCTTCCAAATGTTAAAAAATACGAACAGAGAGAAACACTCCTACTCAGCAAATTGGGCCCAAGGTGTGTAAAGTTCACAGAAAGATAAACTACTGTAAAAGCCGTTGGTCTAGGGTCACCATATCTCTTAAGTGACAAGGTGCTGAATGTGACCGTAGGCATATATTTTGCTGGAAACTGTTCATTTAAAAAGCAGATGCTCAAATAAATCAATTCTGTTAGGAACCTTGAGAAAGGCAGGGAAAAAAGACATAAAGCTCAGGTCAATCTTTCCTTTCGGTTTGAGTCTGGATTGCTGGACATGACAAGATGTGAAAATGTTCCGCCATTTAGCTTCTACTTTATTAGCAAAATAGACTTAAGAGGTCACCGGCCATTATGTGGATAGAACTACAGTAGGTACATGTGTCTTTACATCTAAATACCCACAGAATCTTGTACCTTCTCGGCTAAACTATGTTCCTCCCCAGTGCCCACCGGTACACAATGAGATCTCAAAAAACAATTCTCCTTGTTTCTTAAGAGAGTTATCTTCAAAACTAAATTTATTAAGGAAGCTTTAATATTTCTAGTACCCATGGGTCATATGAAAAACAGAGACTCCCGGAGGGAAATTTAGCTCAAAGGGTCTCATTCTCACGACTTTGAACTTCCTCTGCAAAGTGACATGTAAGACGCATTGTTAAAATTTCTAGCACGTTTTTGGATTTTTTTTAAATATATATAGCACGTAACACTAAATGTCCTGTGACAGAGAAATCTGCATTCTTGCTACATCTTCCACAAGGGTGTAAGGGGCTTCGAGTCAGGACCCTTATTTCATTGTTTTATCCCTTACGACAGCGTTTTGCAATATATATTCTTTGATGTTCACAGGGTTTAAGGGGCATAAAAATATCTATTCATAGAAGAATAGGAGAACCGTGTTAAGGAAATTTAAGAAAATGTTAAAATTTAATATCTTGTGACTCTTCAGAGGCTGGATAAGTTCTGATGGAAACTCACATATGGTTGGAAAAAAAAATGTTGAAAAAAAATACTGAAGTACTTTGTCGTTGCCACAATAAGGACACAGAATATTTTCTTCTTCCTATAAGACCCTTTGTGCCTTGAGCTGTCATTCCCCTCCTCTATCCCAGGAACAGGTAACCATTGCTTTATGTTCAGTGAATACAAAACTTGGCCTGTTTTAGAATATTATACTAGCGGAATTATAACATATCCTCTTTTGTGTCATGTGTCTTCCTTTGCTCATTAAGGTATTTGTGATACACATGTTATGAATAGAAATAAGCCATTCAGGTGTATTGGCCAGTGCTCTGTTACTGAGTGCACACACCAGAGTTGGTTGATCCATTCTTCTGTGGGTGGACATTTGGGTTCAACCTGGTTTAAGCTATTAATTATAAAGTCATTTGGTACCAGTCTTTAGTGACATGTTCTCATTTCTCTTTGGTAAATATCATGGGATAGAACTACTGAGTCCCTTGTTCATTTATGTTTAACCTTTGAAAAACTTTCAAATCACTTTCCATTTCTACCAGCAATGTATGCGATTTTCTGTTTCACCTCCTCAGCACCTAATGTTGTCTCCTTAGTTCTAGCTATTCTATTGTGTGTAAATATTTTGTCTCATAAATTCTATTTTTTTTCAGTTCTAAAACTCCCATCTGAAATGGAAATAAAAACTTTATGGTTCTTGTTAATACTTATTATTTCCTATTCGTTGAAAATGGTTTTATTTATTTATGAAGAGCACATATAACATCTGCTTTAAAAGTTTTGTCTGTTAGTTGAGACATCTGGTTCACCTCATGATAAGCTCTATGTATTTTATTTTCTTCTGAGAATGTGTTCTAATTTTTGGATTCTTCGCACGTCTGCTATCCTAAGATGACATCTCGGGTATTTTGAATTCCAATTTAAGGAGGTTCTAGATTCTATTACATTTCTCTAATGAATATTGTTTCACATGTGTTAGCAGATAATTTGTTTGACTCTACTGAGTCTACGGACTCTACTGAGCCACAAGCTTTACTCCTTAAGAGTCAGCTCAGGTCTGAGTTGATCATTTGTCTTTAGCCGAGATGATTACACACGGGTTTCGGAGCTCAGTCAGAGATGTGCGTGGAAAGACCTTGGATGATTGTCCCTAGCTCTTTCTCTTATGGGATTCTCACTATCTCTTCTGCATTCGCTTCCCAGCTCCACTTGCCCGGTGTCCCTAGCTAGATAGACCATGGATGTCTTCCATGTCTGCTGCCGCACAGCCACTGTGCAGGCTACAGAATCCTTATAGCTGTCAGTCTCCAATCCCTGGACTCCTCACTAGGATCTTTCTGCTGCTTTTCACTCTTTAGTGCTTTCAAGGACTTGTTTTCTGTATTACGTCCAAGATTTTCAGTGGCTTTTTTGTAGGGGGTTCCATAGTAGGGACTTCATTTATCCAACTTAAAAATAACATTCATCCTTGTTATAACTTGTATTTTCACTTTTGTGGCATCATTAATGGACAGAATTTCTTAGTTTGAATTGGAGACCAATGTATCACTTTTTTTTTTTTCTACTTTATGGTTATTGCGCTTCTTGTGCTCTATTCACCTTGATCCAGGTACTTGAGATTTCCTTCTATATTTTCTTCTAGAAGATTTGGTGTTTTAGCTTCCTCATTTAGAATAGCAATTAACTAGGATTGATTTTTATAGACGGTGTGAGTAGTTGCTCAGAATTTTTTACCAGTGAAAACACTCCGATGGGTTGATTTTTTTAAAAAAAATCTATATAATTAAGGACCTATAGTTCAACAAAGCTAAGTAACTACATGGAAAAAATTCTAAATAACTGCTAAAGGTAAACCCATAATTTATAAATTTCACTTATAATTAGCACTAACTCAAATATCTCCACAGTAGATACAAAAATCAAAAATCAGCTTGTCACCAATTAATCAGTCTTCAAATGAAAGCACCAACTATGTCGGTTTGTTAAAATGACATCAACAAAAATGTTTCAATCAAATTAACTTTTCTCAGGCAACTAAATTAGGTTTCTCAAGTCAAGCATGTAATTAGAATCCATTTCTCTCTGGTATATATACTTTACACATTAAGTATGCTTGAAATAGTTTCTATTTTGTGAATTAAAATAGAAGAGTAAGCTTTAGTTCTTTCTCCTTATGAATGAAGCTCTAAACACAAGAATTTAGCAGCTAATCGAGACACTTTTATTCACTGTATCTTAAAATAAATAAAATTATATTATGTCTACAAGCTTACAATGTATTTTTAAAGTACCCCATAATCTGTAGTGTCTCCTTAATTAACTTTAAGATATCTTTTTCTGTGTACAGTAGAAAAAAGCAGAGAAAAGAGTGAAAATAAACAGCTAAGAAATAAAACTAATGATCAGAAAGTTAAAGGGAGTAATGATAGATGTTATGTGAATAAACAAAACCATGACTTTATAAGTATTATTTAAACAATATTTATTAATATTTCTATATCAAGCTTAGCTTTGTAAAATACTATTTTTTCACAGAACTTAACATGTACCTGAGATGCTCAATGGTTTTCCTGGCATCACCTATATTTAATTTTAGGCTTTCCAAGAGTAGGTTTCTTCTCTTACTCAGCCCTCTTTTCTCCAACGGTATGTTTTTTCAAAGTACGCTTAATGACATTAATGGTAAAAAGAAATTTTCTCACAGGTTGTGAAGATAAAAAAGGTTCTATGCCTTCAACCCTAGCTATACAGTACTTTGTGATAAAATAAACGAGTCCTTTCTATGTGTGCTGAACTCTATCTCAGCACTTCATTTTGATTAGGAAGAAAAAAAAATTAAACCAGAGCATGTGTCAATACTAAGCACCATTACAATCTCAACATTTGTTGACACCTGCACCCGGTCTCTAATCACATTAGCACTAACTCAAATATCTCCACAGTAGATACAAAAAATAAAAAATCACTCGCACTGTGATTTTTAACTAGCATTGTAAGTGGGATTACAAACAATAAAACCAATAACGTGGTTAAATGTCACGGAAGAGCTGAAGATATAAGCAAGAGATGAACACAATGCCAGTGACTTGGCACTTTTTATATTGGACTGCACCTGCTCTTCACTGCGACCCTTTTTCTTTTTTTAAAGATTGTATTTCTTTATTTGAGAGCGAGTGAGCAGAGGGAAGGGTGGAGGGAGAAGCAGATTCCCCACTGAGCAGGGACACCCCCCCCCCAACATGGGGGCTGAATCCCAGGGCCCTGAGATCATGACCTGAGCTGGAGGCAGGTGGCTAACCGACTGAGCCACCCGGATGCCCTCTTCCCCTCCCTTCCCCTCCCTTCCTTCCCCTCCCTTCCTTCCTTCTTTCAGCTGTCCTTGAGTTATGGGAAGGATAATGTGTAGGCATCACCTCTGTCCACCTGGCGTCAGCAGGTGCACAGGTGTGCGGTGGCATGTGACTCCGGTGGCCTGGGGACCACGTTGAAGGGGGCGGGCTTGGAGTCCACGTGCCAGCCGTCCTCATCCGAGCTGCGGACAACCAAGGCGCCAAGCTCTCCGCTCTGCTCCCCCCCCCCCGCTGTGACCCCCAGCTCCAACTCACCAGGGTCCAAGCACGAAGCTGCACCTGTGCTCTCCAGCCCCCAGCTCCCCAACCGGGCCTGTGGCTCCTGGGCCTGTGCAGGAGCCTGCGCCTCTCGGGCACCTCGGCCCAACCACCCCGGTGGGGTGACGCCTCGCAGGTGGCCCTCGGCTGCAGCGCAGATGGGAGCCGCACCACCTGCAAGCCCAGCCCGCCCACCTGGGGCTGTGCAGCGGGGGGCGCGGGCCTCGGGGGTGCCAGGTGGCGGTGAGCAGCTGGGGACCCAGTGGCTGCTGGAGGACGAGGCCTGCGAGGCACCCACAGCACCCCGGAGCCCCGGGGAGAGGCCAGGTGCTGGCGGCCTGGGTGTCCAGCATCCCCGGGGCCCAGCCCTTGGCACCGCCATGCACGTGCTGGAGGAGGAAGGGGAGGACGGTCGACGCTCAGGATTTGGTGTCCCCTAAACCGATTTCAGGTCCTAGTGAGATCCCCGATTCCACTGACGGTTTACCTGCTGGGTGGGCTGGGCCCCTGTGCCATTGACCTTCTGCTGGACCTGTAGTCGGTACACGTGAGGCGGAGTCGGCCTGGGTTTCAGCACCGGGGTTTTCACGAGAGGGAGGCTGCAGGGTGGCCTGGCCCCATGGGAGCCCTGCACCATCCAGGTTCCAGGCTTGGGCCTGGGGTCCCCTGCAAGCAGTGAGTGCATTAACAGGTAAGCACCTGTTACCTGTCCTGGCCGGTCACTGGGTTTGCTGCGGTGGTCGAGCAGGTGGGGGCAGTTAGGTCCGGAGCACCTGGCCCCTCAGGTGGGCTTGCTCGGCTTCCAGCTTCTGCAGAGGGACTTTCCACCCAACGCTGGGGGAGCCTTGGAGCACGAAGCACCCCCATTCCCCGCAGGTGGGAATGCAACCTGCTATGGCCACTTTGGAAGGTAGTTTGGTAGTTTCTTACAAAACTAAACGTACTTTTATGTGTGTTCCAGCAATCGTGCTGGCTGGTATTCATCCAAATAAGCTGAAAACCGAAAAAATCCGTACAAAAACTTGCACAAGACTGTGTGTAGTATCTTTATTTAAATTGTCAAGAATTAGAAGCAATGAAGATGTCCCTCTCTAGGTGAATTGATACATTCGTGGTGGCCCACCCATTCAATGGAGTATTATTCGGCGATAAGAAGAAAGAGAGCTGTCAAACCAGGAAGAGGCAAGGAGTATTCTTAAGTGCCTATTACTACATGGAAAAAGGCAATCTGCAAAGGCGCCATACTGTGTTATTATAACATGGAATTCTGGAAAGGTAAAAACTATAGAGACAATGAATTATCAGTGATTTTCAAGGGTTTATAGGGAGAAGGGAGACTTAATAGGGGAAGCATAAGGGGTTTTCGGTCAGTGATGCTAGCCAGTACGATACTCTAGCGCTGGATATATGACGTGATGCATTTTTTGAAACCCTCAGAAATGTAAAACAGTGAACCCTAATGCCAACTATGGACTTTAGTTAGTATCAATACTGATTCATCAGTTGTAATGAATATACTTTATTAAGGAACGATGTTGTTAGTAAAGGGGAAAAACATGTAAACAGAGGGAGAAATACATGGGAACTTTGTACTGTTTTGTATAAATCTAAAATTTCTCTAAACAAATAATATCTGTTAATTAAAAAAAAGCTTCATGCATAACTGTTTCTTATGCCATTAAAGCAGAGCCCAATAAAGTTGATATTGTCAGATTTTAATGTTTGTTTTCCTAGTGAATTTAAAATACGATTTTGATTTCTGTGCATATTGCTGAGGATATATAGATATTATATAAAAATATGCACATTCTTACAAGAGTGAGAATCCTTCAACATTGGTTGTAATACAAATGCATTATATTAGGCTTATTTTATAGTAATTTACTGATTTTACTGTTTGTTTGATCTGTCAATTACCAAAAGATCTGCATTGAATCTCTAACTATAATGGATTTTTCAATTATTCCTTCTATTTCTGTCAATATTTGCTGTATATAATTTGAAGGTACGTTATTTAGTGCATGTAAGTATAGGATTTCATATTTTCTTGGTGAATTCAATTTTTTTTATCATTATTTGATAGCCTTCTTTAACTCGAGTAACTTCAGTTTTCCCAGTACACTAACTCTCAGTGTTAGCACTTATGCTGAAGAGAACCCAAAGCTCTCTTTACTCCTTGGTGAGGAGACCAATCCCAGAAAGACAACATATGTTATCACTGCAAACACAAAGAAACTATACCACAGCCCTTGACTGAAAATAATGTAGAAAACTTTATTTATGTTTCCAGTACAGAGCAAAACAACAAATAAAACTGTAGCTCTATGTAAACAAAAGAATGGTTGCTGCTAAATCAAGAACCACAACAGCATCTCCTTTCAATAAATTAAATGGTCCAGAACAATGCTTAAAAAAAAAAAAAAAAAAAAAAACACGAGTAACTTAAGTTTTGGCCTAAAATACATTTTACGTGATGATAATATAGCAACTTTCTTTAAAATACTAAGCAAATACTTGGAATACTAAGTTATCTATTGATAACTCTGTATCAATTAGTTGATACATCATTTTAAGAATACTTTTTCAATTTTCTCTGTCCCAGAGTTTTAAATTTGTCTCTAGTAAATGGCCTATGGATTGATCTGTTGGTATATTTATCCATTTTGACAAGTTTATCTTTTAATTGAAGAGCTAAGTCCATTGACATGTATTGTGACTATAAATATATTCAGAGAGTTTGGTTGAAAATAGTTTTTGGTTGATAGTTTCCACTGCTGCTGATGAGAGGGCACATTTAACCTTGATCTTTTTCAGGTTTTCTTTGTTTTACTTTGTCTTGTTTTATTTTCTCTTTTTCTATTAACATCTTCTTTTTGTCTTTGGAGCTAATGTTTCTGTGCAGTGACTAGTTTTACTTTTTCTATATTTGTTGTTTGTAATTCACCGAGATCCTGGAGTATTAATACTTACCAGAATTTCCAGACATTTCCCAGCCATTCTCTGCCTGTTGTCCCCCTCCCATCCTTCTCATCTCTCCTCCATGAACTCTATCTCAAACGTTAGACGGCGTCCTCTAGCATCTATTTCTCTTCACTTGTCTTCTATGTTTCAACCTCTTTCTTTTCTTTCATCTTGACAAACTTTTGAAACATATGTTGTATTTCTTTAGTTCTTTCTTCATCTAGATGAACTACTGTTAAACCCAATTCTTTAAAAATTTTCATTTCCCGTTTTTTAGGCCTAGGTTTCAGTTGGGTTATTTTTGAAGTGTTTCATCATTCTTACATACTTTTGCTCTTTAATATTTCTTTTAATAACGGCTTTAGCTTGCCTTCTTGGGGGTCTTGTGATTTCCTTTTTAATGACAATCTTTGCTTTCTTACATGTTTTCATGTGAGAATATTCTGCAAAGTGAGTCAAAGTGCCGTTCCTTCAAAAACAATTGCATTTTCTTCTCTGTATAAACCTGAGCCTCATAAACTTGGGACCACAGTAAATTAATTTTTCTTTGGAGGAAAATTCAACCCTTAATTTCATACATGGCTTGGCTTTCTTCTTCCAAGCTGGTCTGAGGTCCTTTCTTATTTTATTCTGTGGGGCAGTTTCTTCTTCAGCATGCCACTATGCAGAGGTGTAGACTTCTGGGATCCTGTGAGGTTTAGTTTTCAGGTTTTCAGAATGCTTCACTTTCTTGACCGCTAAGGCCGTCTGTGTGTGTGTGTGTGTATGTGAGTGTGTGCACGTGTGTGAATGTTTACATTTTCTTCCAACATTTTGAGTGGTGTTCCAGCAGAAAGGTTTTCCTTTAGGGCACCCAAAAGCTATCCTTTTTCCTCTCCTTTCTGTTGTCGTTACATATTTTTCTGAACTCCCCATCCAAACTGGCCTGTCCTTCTAGACATGGGTCAATGCTTCAGGTTATTTCCTCTTGCCACTCATGAAAACAAACTTCTCCTAGCACTTCCAGGAAGATCAATTAATATATACAATGCAACTGTAAAGTTACTGTCATCCCATAAGGAGAAAGATGCTAGGATTCAAATCAACAGGATCAGTCATGTGCCTTCGGCAGGGACCTTTGGTATCCATGGAACTTTTTCCACATTTTCTTCTATAAAACTGGGGTGCAAGGATTGGTGAGAACACCACTTCATTATATGCAATTTACCCTACAAAGACATGCTATTTTGGTTTTTCAACTGAAGTACTTATAAGTCCTAAAACTGTATGAGCCAAAGCCATAAGTAATAGGGATAATTTTAAGGTGCTATGTAAATTTATAAGATTTTTTTTTAGATTCCTGGAGTTTCAGTGCCTCTCTGAATCAAACTTACATGCTTTATTTTGTCCCCTCATACATGTGCAGAGAATATGTTTTACACCATAAATGCATCATCTGTCCTCATGGATGTTTGTAAAAGGCAGCAAAGGAAATCTCCTTTGTAATGTAGCTTCCTCATCATCAGCACTGAAATGGAATCATAAACCATAGTTAATTTCATTTCCAGAATTTTTATAATAGTAGGACAGCTGTTCAGCATAACTTTTCCTGTTGCTTTTCAATTTATGGTACATATGAATAAAATAAATTTGGAAGTAAAGGCCAAGAAGCTTGGATGAACTTTATGAAATTTAATTTGGCTGTGTCAGGGGCTTATTTGTCATTGGAACATTTTCAGTCTCATGGACACTGGTTTTGAGCCAGTTGTCAGTTTCTCAACCTGGTTTAAGATACAATTTTAAAATGAAGCTGAAAGACATATGAAAAGCTATAGGAATCCTCATTGGTTAACATGTGCCGGGGAAAAGTATGGATTCTGTTTTTATAAACCCACTTCTTATGTTGCCCATTTTGATACTGAAGTGTAAGTTTTCAAATAAAATATTCTACTGGTAAGAAATGAAATAGTCAAATGTATCGACATTAATATTTTGCAGAAAATTCTTATCTCTGTGACCATTGTTGCATGTTAAAATATAAGAACGTCCTGAGCCCAGAGTACTGAAGCTGGAGAGATAAAGTCATTTGTTCAGGTGTGTAAATGGAAATTAACCTAACAATGGGATTGATTACATTAATTTAGTGTTTCAGCTTGACAAATTATAATTATAAATACATGGCTTCCATTTCTTGTATCTGTAAATAATGGCCGGAAGTGAAAAAGGATATAGCTAGTAAAGATCAGATTAGACCACTAATTCTTCTTCTTGAAGCATTTTCAGAAAGCAAAATTTACATTACTCATAGTGCTTAAAATGCCAAGAAACCACCAAACTTCAGTCTCAGCTGGCCTCCAACACCTGGTTTTAACCACATCATTTTTTTTTCTTCTTTTTTTGGTAAGATGATAAGCATTTTGAGATTCAGAAAGCTTCCTACCATGAATTTTAAGTGTGGGTGGATCTCAGAATACCAATGATACAAGTGTGTGGAGAAATTACATTAAACTTTAGGGTTTTATGACTTCATCTCCCTTTCAGAAAGAATCATACATTTAATTACTATTTGTTCGGCACACTTTGAACATTATAGTAGTAGAACAAGAAGGCCGATTGATAGGATAAATATCTCAATCTATGTCCCATTTCCAGGGGACGGAAGATCATCTTTCAGATTTGAAGTGAGGAAACTTTCTTTAAAGAGGAGCCAACAGCAACATCTGCGCACAGCTAATCCTGAACCTGAACCAACTCTTCCATATTTTAGAATGTGCCCATTTCCTCTCATCTTACTTTTCATTTCATAGGCTCTGGCAGCCAAGCACAGTGAGAAGGACTACTTTGTAATCATTTTGATTTATCCATAAGCAGGACATTTGCAAAATCCCTTAAGAACTCATCCTCACAGATTTGTAGCTCAATTAAGCAGATTCAATTAGTCTAGATAGACTGGCTAAGGAGCATATAAGGCTCAAATCCCAAAAGATTCTACGATTTGTTGTAACAAAAAGCCTCATTTCCTTGCACGGATACATCTTCAAAACATTTGGAAAGGAAACTATATCTGTGACAAATGTTGTAACTAGTTGAATTTTGCAGCACCAGCTTTTCTCCATGCCTGGTCTTTAGGATCATGAGCGTAGGGTCAGGACACACAGTCAATATTCTCATTATCTGATTCCCAAAATACTGAAAGCTCCTTTTCCCCTCATGTGTAGCCAGACGTCAAAGTGAGAGGAGCTCAGGTGTCTGTAACCCACTGTTGTTATCCCCACCCCAGATATTCTTGGTTGGATAAAAATGATGGGAACAATGAGTGTTTGAGGTCCTATGTAGTCCCAGACACAGTGCTAACTTTTGTCTGTTTTCCCTAATATGATTCTCAACACTACCCTATGAGGAAGATCCCAAGAAGAAAAAAAAAAAAAGGTCGAGATTTTCTTTTAAATAATAAAAGTAGGATGAAAGGGAGAAAGAGGAGGCAAAGAGGAGGAAGAAAAGGAAAACTCGTTGAAGAACATGCACCTGTTATGTGACATATTAACACTTTATCCATGGTCACGTAGCTAGTAGAATTAGTAGAGTGAGTAGACATGTGGTTTGTGTGACACTAAAACTTGTGCTGTTTACTGCTGATGCTATATCACCTGGTGCTCTGTGGGAGAGCCTGATGAGAGTCCCCTTATCTTTTGGATACAGTAGGATATATTTCTTTGTCTCCTTTGCACTTAGAGGTGGTCTTATACTGAGTTCTTACCAGGGGAATGAATGTGTTATCCTTCATGGTCTGCCTACTAAAACCTTTCTTATAGAATCCTTATTTTCTTTCCCTGTCAGAAGGCTGGATGACGGACTCAGAGGTCATGGGGAGAGCACCACCACATAGTAGAAGGGATCGGGGTCTCTGGAACACCACATAGAAGGTTGTCTTGGAGACATGTGATTGAAGAGCCATGTGAGCAGGAAGTAAACTTCTACTGGCGAAGAGTTGGGCATTGGGAGTCACTTATTAGAGCACTTACCTCACCCTCAATGCAGACCGAGTAGATGGAGCAGCATTGCACATCCCAACCTCCTCTGGTCATATTTCTCCCCCTGTTTTTTTTCTATTTGACAAAAAAAAGCCTCATCAGGTCAACTAAAACCCTACCAGTGTGTTAGTCTCTCCTACCTGTCAACGCCTTTGTCCCTGAACAAGTCCTGAAAATTTCACAATGGGAGGCATATCAAGGAAAAGTGTCAGGGAAACGTCTTAGCTCTCAGCACATTGTGCCATGTGGACAGTGGCCTGTTTACATACTGGTTGGCTCAGTCGTAAGCACATTCCATTCCATGCTCTGTTAACACTGTAAAATACAAGTAATAAGAAAAATAAGGTGACCAGTCTCTTTCTTAAAGCTGCATTGTGCCCAGTGCACTGTCATTAATTATCCAGTATAAAGCTGAAGAGAGAATAAACTCTCTCCCCACCTTCCCAAACACAGACACATATTTCTGATCTGTATGGAAAATCTAAAGAAACAGGCGTCTCTGAAGAGTGTGCCGATGCGAGCTTCATCTCCTCATAGATTTCTATGATCACAGGCCTCAAGTTGAGTTCTTGAGCCCACAGATTATAATACCCAGGGCAGGGTAACATCTCTGCGCTGCTGTTATGGTTATTAATGCAGTTACTATTGAGAATTCTGCTGGCTGCGTGCTTGACTAAGGTTATGAGTTTATCTTCACAATATCCCTGGTAGGCGGACAATAAAAGTCATCACTTTTATTAACACCATTTCTGTGATGAAGGAGCCAGAAAAGAATGCAAAGGCACTTCCCAGCATAATGCTGCAAATCTAAAGCAGAATGAAGTTCAGAACTCAGAGTATTTCAACTGTTGTTCACTTAGGCCGTGATTCCCAGCCCTATGAATGCTGGGACAGAAGAATCCTGTTGTTGAACAAGATTTTCTACAAGGTCAAAAAAGAAAAAAAAATGCTAATGGCCTTGGTGGTAGGTTTAAAAGTTTCTGTGACCTTTTTTCAGTGCATAGGTGTGTCCTCATGAGCTGTGAGTGTGAAGGAGGAGAAGCATCAGCTTGAAATGAATTTCCTACACAGGACATTTCAGCATTGATCTAGGACACATGTAGGAATGTTCCCCAACATTCATGGCATATTGCTGTGAATTTACTTCTGTTCTTCTGGTACTGGAAAGACTTAGAGTAGTAATTCAGAACCACTCAAGGAGAGAAATCCCTGCCCAAGTCATACCTCACGTTAAATGTCCCCCATTTCCAAGGCTTGCTACACATGGAGGGTGGAAGTCTTCCTCTTTAGTCTGACTTGCCAGGCCCTCAGTCATACATCCCCAAATTCTCTTTCCCAATGCACGTTCCTGCCACATATAAACATATTCTGAACTATACACCAATCACCCTATTTCTTATCCCAGAGCTTCCTGAAACTCCTCTGTCTTCATACATTTAATTATGTCGATTCCATCCATTGGGGAAAATCTTTATTTTCATGTGAATCTACATGTTTCAGAGTCCTTTTTCATCTTAAAAGACCTTCTCTGAAATATAACGGCTTCTCTTGATTCACAAAATTACCTTTGTGGGTCATTCACTTTCTTGCTTCCCATTAGATTTATCAATGGCTTGTGAATGCTTGGAACACAAAGACTGTCATGTTCAGTTTTTTTTTTTTTTCCAGAAGAATTAGCATCGCAGTTTGTGTGCAGCAAATATTCAATAAGTGCTTCACATTCAAGCAGTTTTTAAATATAGCTTCTTGCTTCTTCAGGTTTTTTGGGTTTTGTTTGTTTGTTTTTACAGAGAGGAGAATTAGATTTGGAATGTGACATGGATTTTTTATAGGACACAGAAGGGTAATAAGGTCTAGAAAATACTGTTTGTATTCAGTGGCATTAGTCATTTTGGTTCAAGGATTTTTGTTGGTTTGATTTGACTATTGCCTATTTATTTTACTTGAATCTCCTTCCATTGTATATATGTTAGGATTTAAAGTTTTCCAAAGAGGTTGTTAGCACGTCGGGTGCTATTTTCTCTAGGGTCTTTAGGTAACTATTTAAAATTACATCCACATGTCAATAATGCATGAGATTGACCTGCAGAGTCCCTTTTACAAAGTTGGAAAGATACATTCTTGTTTCTAAAGGGATAGTTACATTAAAAAATAGAGAAAAATAAAAAGGATGCCTAAGTTGAACTTTCCTAGAAAAAAATATAGCCAAAGTTATTAGTACTGGAAGCAATGATCATCGTAAATTACTGAAGTTGGAACGACTATCACTCCAACAGGCAAATTGTAAAAATACAGGCAATTTCAAGCATTTGTCCAGCTTATGTAAGCAAGATAGAACTGCACTGGGTGACCTCCACACCTTTAGACTTTTGAGATATTCTATCCTTTGAGATTTATCGAAAATGCTCAAATCTCCATCCCACATTTGTTGGAAAATTCAGTATTCATATTCATATTCAAGTTCATATGTCCAAGGTCTCTTGGATTAGAATGAGATTAATGAAGCCTATGGTACTTGTCATGTATATTTATCACTCCTTTTATTTGTTATATATACAGATTTTAGAAGTTCAATGTAATCAGTCCATATTCAAAGATACAGGCATCTATCAAAGAAAAAAGAATTTACAGAAATAAGTTTTGCTGTTGTTGGTATTGCATTCAGTAGACTAACTGTAGTTAATATAAGCAAAAAAATAAAAATAGTATGGAGAAGAATTTCTGGTGGGACTTGGGGGATTTAAAAAGCCAATCCTTAAGGTGTAGGGGTACCAGGCTGCATAATGAATCTTCAGTTCAGAGTGTTGCCATCAACGAGTTTGCTGCCAAAAAATCTGCACTTATTATTTATTTTTCTATGTAAATTCCAAATCCTGGGAGGAACATGAGTGGCTGAAATTAGAACAAGAGTCCTATAACCAGAATGTCTATTCCTGTTTTATAATTAGGCCAAGTAGGAACAGAAGGAGCTTCTTAAATCCTGCTTCTGTGCAGTTGCAGTCTTTCTTGGAGAAAGGGAACTACTGTGTCTGGAGAGCCTCCTCAGGAGGTGACTAATATTCAGATTATGCGATTTGCCTCCTCATTTGACAGAGGAGGGCACTGACTCCCCCCCTAGAGCTGAGTGGTGTGAGGAAGGCCATGAGTTGGAGGCTGAGATATAGGTGGAAGGAGACCCCTTAACTCCCATTTCTTTGCTGTGTCTACCCTGCCTGGAGATGCATTTGGGACCTTTTATCACAGAGATTAGAAGACTGTATAAAAGAATATTAAAACACTGGGAATTTCAAGGAAGGAATTCTGTTTTTTGAACTTAGAATCTGAGAAGGTTTTCAAGTGTATATAACACACAGGAGGTATTTCTATTTCCTTCTTTTATTCCCCATACCACAACTGGACATTGGAAACTATAGGAATAAAGGGAATCCCTGGGTGGCTCAGCGGTTTAGTGCCTGCTTGGCCCAGGGCATGATCCTCGAGTCCTGGGAAGGGGTTCTGCATCGGGGTCCCTGCATGGAGCCTGCTTCTCCCTCTGCCTGTGTCTCTGCCTCTCTCTCTCTCTGTGTGTGTGTGTGTGTCTCTCATGAATAAATAAATAAAATATTAAAAAAAAGAAACTATAGGAATAAAAACCATTAGAGGAATAAAAAGCATCACACAACACAATCTTCTCAGCCACCCATACTCTTAACTCTATCATGTGGAATTTAAGATCTTCACTTACTTACATGTCTGACCAGTTTCCTGATCCTGATCAGCTGTGCACTCAAGTTTGAGGCTCTTGGTCCCAGCTCACTTTCTGATAAAGTTAGGTCTTTAGAGCAGCAGCTTCACTGTCAACAGAGAATTTGTCAGAAATGTAATTTTTAAGACACATCCTAAGATCTGCTGAACTGAACACTGGGGGTCAAGGCCCAGTGATCTGGCTTTAACTGGCCTTCCTGTTAATTCTAATACACATTCAGCTTTGAGAACCATTGCTTTGAGCTATTGATACAGTTTTGTAAAAACAAAACAAAACAAAAAACCCAAAAACCAAACCAAAACAAAACCACCCTAGCAATTACTTCTTTATAGGCCTAGCTTATTTTACTCTTCATTGAGAAACCTTATAGAGGACATTTTATATATGCAGTGCTGTTCTAAGTATTTTAGAAATATTAACTCGTACAATTGTCATAATAGTCCTAACACATAAAAGCAACATGATCTCAGTTTTACGTTGGGAGAAACTCGTCATACATTGGGAGAAAGTCTAACACTTGCTTTATTATTTTTCTTTTATTGTTCTCCAAAATAGTTGTTTGTTTTTGCCTTCCCCAACCACACTAGAACCAACATGTGATGCAAAGAAGAACGATGAAAATGAGTGTCCATAGGAATGAATCAATGAATTCTTCTTAAACATGTGGAAAATGATCTTTGTAGAATTCTCAAAGAAGTCATGCCAGGTCATGTCATAAACCTTTTGTCTGACTCATAATACATATTTTTACATGGTTCAGTGAGGGTAGGGAACATCAGTCAAGACTTTCCACATTGTGCATACCTGGACTATAGCTCTGGTTGATTAAAAAGATAGAGGAATCTGAGACCTGTATGGCAGGTGGACTTTTAGAAAAGAAGCCACATAAAATTTATTCAAGTCTGAGACGTAGAATCTCTTTCAGTTTCAGGACTCAGGAAGAGTAGGTAGAGACACAAATAAAAACCTTCCTTTTGTATTGTGCTATAGGCTGAATGCTTACATCTCCCTCAAGTTTCTCTCAGTGTGATGGCCTTAGGGGGTGGGGCATGTGGGAGGTGGTGAAGTTGTAAAGGTGGAGTGTCCTTATATGAGACACCCACAAAACTCTCTTGCCCATCTCACCATGTGGGGACACAGAGAAAATGTGGCATCCATGAACCAGGGAGCAGTCCCTCACCAGACACAGAATCTGCTGAGGCCTTGATCTTGGGTTTCCAGCCTCCAGAACTGTGAGGAATCAGCAGTGTGTGTTGGCCACTTCATCTATGGATATGTTGTTACAGCGGCCTGAATGGACTAAAACACATGGATACAAGACTTACCATGAGCATGAGGCTGATGGTCACACTCTGGTGTCTCAATCATAACCAGAAGAAGGTAGATGATGAAAGGCAAGAGTGTCATCTTCAAATAGGAGGGCCTTTTGTATCTCAAGGATAGCGAGACTTCTATCGAGTGTCATGTCTGTAGCAGACATAAGAGTTGAAGTGTTGTGATCTGACTTACCCAAGTCATATCTGAATAGAACGTGTGGGAACAGGGTTTCCTTGCTCCTACAAGGTTACAGACTGTGGGTTCCAAAGCTATAATTTGAGGTTAGGAAGATATAATAGAACTTTCTGGCCTAACAGAGAATATTACCACATAACAAATCTATGCTCTTCATTAAAATATAATCCTGAAATAAGTCACTGGTTGAGTTTAACAGCAAATTGGATTCAACAGAAGAAAAACCAATGCACTTAGATGTGGATCAATTTATATTGTGCAACTTGATAGAAAATGTGAAAAATATTTACAGCAAATAGTGGAAAAATTACATGAGAAATACACAAACTCACAATGAGATTAAAGTATTAACCTAGAAATCAGAGAATCATTTGACACCATGAATAGCAAATGTGACTTTGTGAATATCTGTACGGTTCCACACCCCATTCCTGCAGTTCCCTGCAAGGGTTAAAATGGGAAGAATTGTGAGCAGCCAACTTTCCATCCACGCTGAGGTCATCAAGGCACCTAACTTGTGGCAGAGGGAACTCTTTATTGCTTTCCTGGCCTGGCAAGCCATGTTTTGCAAGATAGGTTTGAGTTATTTGTTTATTTATTTATTTTTATTGTATTATTATTTTTAATTTGTTTATTTTTTTCATGAGCATCCAGCAGCCTGAATCTTAGTCCCACTGATGTTAGAAAAATGATGTGATGATGCACAGAAATTCTCACACGTTGTCAGCAGCAGGAAAGCATTGAGGGAAGTGACCATAGGCATCCCTGGACAAGACAAGACTATTACTCACCTTGACTTGGCATCATCACTTTCTCCTCCTGCTGATCCATCCTGATGGCAAACTTGACACCTCATGGGGGTTTGCATGCTTGCCTCAGTCGGCTCCGCCAAATGGGCCCAAAGGGAAGTAGTTCTCAACTATATAGAAGACAAGCACTTCTGGGACAAGTTCTCATGTGAATTAATAGTCCCACCCTGACCCCCCCCCACAAAAAAAGAAAGATTTGCCTGGAGGCTTGCTTTCATTTATATCATCTCATATTTTTCATGGGTATATCAATATACTAGTGTTAGAAATATAAACAAAAATTTATGAGTTCCATGGGATGAATACATGGAGTAATAACATTTGCCATGTGGAGTGCTATCAGATTTCTCTTGCACGCAGGAACGCTCCAAGCAAGAAAATCGTTGCACTAACAGCGAGTTATTTCATTGTATGTCTGTGCCAGCCTGACCCTAATGAGACGATTTTCAGACTTCAGCTTTGGTTTTAGAATTCACTGACAGTTTGAGTGTGGGCTCAATCTTTCTGCTACTTACTGGAACCCAAGTTGCATGCTGAGTTAATTAACAGAAAGACCAGAGCTTTGAGCCTGTTTTAGATATTTCTAATTCTCTCCACTTAAAAAAAATTTTTTTAAAGGATTTTATTTATTTGAGAGAGAGAGAGAGAGGGGGAGTATGAGCTGGGTAGAGGGGCAGAGGGAGAAGCTGACTCCCCATTGGACAGGGAGCTCCATGTGAGGCTCCATCCCAGGACCCCGAGATCATGAGCTGACCCGAAGGCAGACGCTTCACAGACTGAGCCACCCAGGCACCCTAATTCTCTCCATTTTATTTTCTTTTTTTTTCTCCATTTTATTTTCATTGATAAATTTTATTTTTGTATCTTGCCGCATAGTTTATTTGCATACGAATTATTTGCGTACTAAGATCATTTTGAGAAATGAAAGACTTGTTAAACCCCGGGAATCAATTACTGCCCAGTAATCTCTGGTTAAGCTGTGTCCTTTAAAAACTGACAAAATCCCCTTTTTCTTTATTCTTCAATCCTATAGAGCTTTCTGTTTCTTAACTACTCATTTCTTGCTTCTCAATAAACGCGAGGAACACTTTCTATTTCTTGCTGTAAGTGAGTGCTATTTATATTTTAGAAATTCCAGACCCTTTCACAAGTCTCTTGAGACCCAGTGGCAAGAATGAGTTAGCCTGAACTGTCTTTCTCCTGACAGGTCTGCCTGAAAAGCAGCTTGCCTGGGGCTGAATTCATTGTTATTTCCCTATCTGAGAGCTAGCTAGCAAGAGACAGTTTTACAAATTTTTAACATAAGGCATAAAATGAAATTCAACAGAAACTGATTTTTCCTTTTTTTTTTTAAATTCCTGACTTTGACCAAATTTAGGGACTGACATATTTTGAATTGCATAGTGTACATACTGTTGTATTTCTTTGAAATTTAATCTTATGATCTTTGCTCTAGGGAGAAATATATTAAGGTTTATTGGCAAACACATTTCCCCTGATTTCCTTTTATCCTAAAATAAAAAGATAAATTAAGACTTAGCACACGTGTTAGCATTTAGTATTCGGTATGACTTTGACCTTGCATATCTAAATAACGATTGGTACCCCCGTAGCAACCAATTATAGTACCTGTCTTGGTACTATGCATTTTTAAATTAGTAGAATGGCTAACCCGAGGAGTTAAACAGCCAAAATGTTTATTTGCTAGACTAATGACATATTCTAGAATATCTAAAGTGAATGTTAGTGTCTATTATTTAGAGTCGATTTTATAAAACTAATGTGGAAGTCCATATTCTTTTATCCATCTTAGAAATAAATCTATGTTCTGATTATCTCTGTAATAATTATGCAACTTGTGATACAGTGTTTGTATCCAACAATTGATCTGACATTTCTTCATGATCTCTCTTTTCCTTGAGTAAGCCACCGGCAAGCAAGTGCATAGTTGAGATGCTCAGGGTTGCCCATGTGCCCTGGGGAATGTCAAACATAAACATTTTGCTCAATGCTAGCACTCAAAAATCCTCCTTTTACATTGAATGTTCATGTTTCTAGAGAAAGCATTTCTAAGCCTGATAGTACTTGAATCAATAGAACCTGCAATTCTTACCTACATTTGAAATTTTAAAATCAACTCCTATCACCATGTGTTTCCCAGTGAATAATGATAATAATGGAACAGTAGTAACTGATATTTATGTAGCTCCTTGGGATGTGCCATATGTCCTGTTCAGCGCTCTTTCCTAACTTAATTCTAACAACCACATGAAGTTGAGAAGTCCATTTTAAAGGCAAAAAAGTAAAATAAAGGGATCCCTGGGTGGCACAGTGGTTTGGCGCCTGCCTTTGTTTGGCCCAGGGCACGATCCTGGAGACCCGGGATCGAATCCCACGTCGGGCTCCCGGTGCATGGAGCCTGCTTCTCCCTCTGCCTGTGTCTCTACCTCTCTCTCTCTCTCTCTGTGTGTGACTATCATAAATAAAAATTTTTAAAAAAAGTAAAATAAAAAATAAATTTAAAAAATAATAAAAAATAAAAATAAATAAATAAATAAATAAATAAAATAAAGGCAAAAAAATGCATGAAGGTTTTTAGAGGTTGCATTATTTATCATCACAAAGTGAGTCCAGGGCGAATTTCTGATCAAAGGAAGATATCTCTAAAACAGTCCCTAAAGTCTTCCATACTACATGTTAGTCTTGATCATCAGTTTCATAATAATAAAAAATGATAATTCAATAAAAAGATTTCTGTTTAAGTTCCTCTTTTAAGTACTTAGTGTAACTTGTTTCTTAATAATTGTAGCCTAGAACTCAGATCTTATCCTAGAGGCAAATTTAACCTTTTTACTAAATCAAGTCCTCTTGATTTCCTCATTGTAGGATTTTCTCCAATATGTTTATTTCTCTCACTCTCCTTCATTGTAGCATAATTCTACCTGCAAACCTATCTTGCTGGATGACTAAGAAAAGCTTTCTAAGGGGTCTCCCCCACACTACGGGGCATCACCTTTCCATAATCCATTCTCTAGAGCCATAGGCATCTTTTTAAAACACAAATGATGTCAAATACCTAGCGTAGAGTCCATTGATGCTTCGTGGATCTTAGGACAGCACTACAATAGCCAAAATGGCTTAAGTGGTCTTGTGTAGTCAGCCTTCTTCTTGAGTCACCCCAAAGTCTTCTTCTTCCAGCCCTAACGGAGGGGTGGGCTTCTCAGTGCCTCATATGTATGTTGCTTTGATGGACCTCCTGCATGTGCATATGCTCATCCTTCTACCTAAACTGCTCTGTTTGTCCTCTTCCACTGCTAACCTATACTCACCCTCCAGAGCTCAGCTGAATTGTAATTTTCCCCACAAAACTTTCCATGACCTCCCTGAATATTTCAAAACCCTTGTGATGATTTGGCATAGCCCCATACTTTTCTTATTAGCATCTTTCAAAGATTTGTAAAATCTGCCCCTGGTGCTATGTGCTCCATAGGGCATTATGCTTTCTTCTAACCCCAGATCTAATTTGCATCATGTACATTACAGAAACTGGACAAGTATTTCTTGAATGAGTGAATACCCCTCAATCCCAGCAATAGAATTTAGAATTCTAAGTCCTAAGGGTTAAAAGAATATTGATTATTAACTGGTTAGGCCCTTTTAAAAGTTTAATTAAGATGAGGAGAGACACAGAGATCAGTCCATACATTTTATTCTATGATTTCACTGCACAATCTACCTACATGATATGATCATTGCCATGTAGTGAAAGCATTTCATATATTTTTACAAGTGGTTTTTAAATTTAAGTAATCTCTACACCCAACATGGAACTCAAGCTCATGACCTTAAGACCAAGAATCACACACTTTTCTGCACTGAGCCAGCCAGGCATGCCCAAAGCATTTAATATTTTGAATAACTGCCTTATTTAGTTATGGATTATTTATAAGTATGTTTCTTATATTCCAAGCATGTAGAATGCTTCTATTTATCTTTTTATTATGAATATTTAGCTTACATTCACTGTGATTGGTAAACATATCCTGTGAGATGTAAATCCTATGAAATTTGTTGAAACTTGATTTATGTACTTACAAATATTCCATTTTTAAGATATGTGCTTGTGTACTTATATTTTGCAGGATCTGGGTACAGAATTTTATAAATATCTACAAAGTGAATGTATTATTCATATTGTTAAATTTTTCTCTGATTCTTCAGTTAAAACTTATCTGATTGTGAATTTGTTTCTTTTTTTCAAAAAATATTTTGTTTATTTATTCATGAGAGACATAGAGAAAGGCAGAGATATAGGCAGAGAGAGAGAGTCCTGATGCAGGATTCTACCCAGGACCCTGGGATCATGCCCTGAGCTTAAGACAGATGCTCATCCCATGAATTTGTTTCTTATGTAATTTTGCCATTGCTTACTACGTATATTTAGTTTTTCTAATTTTTCTTCAAATTGAACAATATAATTCAATTCATATCTAAGTGCATTGATTTTCTTTTGTTACATCCAATCTGCTATTAGACTCGTCCAGTGACTTACTTCACAACTGTATTTTTTTTTTTTTTCTGGAGACTGTTTCTTTTGAAAACTTTTTTATCTTTGCTGAGACGTTATATTTTTTTACTCATTGCAAGTATATTTTCCTTACATCCTTTAACATCAGTGTTATACTGCTTTTAGATCCTGTCCTGCTCATTTCTACCTCTGGGTCATTCCTATTGATTTCCTCTTTGCTAGGATGGGTTATATTTTCCTGTTTCTATGTAAATCTGGTATTTTTTTATTCCAAATGCTGTAGATAATTAGTATAGATTCCATGGATTTTGGTATGTGCCTCTAAAGAATATTACTTTATACTTTTGGCAGACTTAAGAGAGTTGCATTTTTATATTTTGTACAGAACTATTATTATGTGAAAGGGAATTGGCCCAATACAAGCTATTCTACCATCACTGGAAGTGGAACTCTGCTTTATATATCTTAAGATAATATTATTAGGTGCATTCAAATTGAGAATTGTTAAATCTTTCATGATTATGAAATATGTTAATTAGATGTTATTTAGAATTTTCTTTAGTGACAATATGTTTCTGAGAGATTCCCCCTCAGTTTTTGATAGCCTGAAAATATTTTTATTTCATCCTTTTCCTTGAAAGATTTGACTTTCATTTTCTCTCATGCTTCCTGACAATATAACTTTACAGTGTTCTTGTTACATTTTTCAAAATTAGCTATCTTTTCTCACTGGGTGTATTTAAGGTTGTTGGGGTTTTTTTGGTGTGTTTTTTAATTTGTTTTTGTTTTGATTCTTGTTTTCCTTAATATCATTCAGTTTCATCATAATGGGTATAACATGGATCTTTTTTTTCCCCCCAAGTGTTTTGCTTGGATTGGATATTGTGAACATGTGATTTCTTTCCTGGTTATTGAACATTATGCTCTTTTCAAATATCACCTTTGCCCATTCTCTTACTTATATCTTTCTGGACTTTATGGAAAAGTTAACTTTCTTGCTCTGTCTTCTTGTCTCATAAAATTCCTTTCAAATTTTTACCTCTTTATCTTGTTTTGTCTCGTTGTGTTTAACTTCCTCAAATTTATCTTTCTTTATCTTCATAATTTTTCTGTTCAGTCTTCTGATGGTCTTGTCATTATGCTTTTTTTCCAATTATTACATCTTTCGGTTCTTAACATTCAGTTTGGTACTTTTTCGATTCTTTTTGATCATTCTGTGAGTTGGAACAAAAATGGGTTGCTATTAGAAATCACACATGCAAAAAGTAATAAAGACCTCATGTCAAAAACTATAAAGCTCATGGTAGCAAATTTGATATCTACTTATTACCCTTGGAGTAAAGAAATATTTCTTAAACAAGAAACAAAAGCATTGACCAAATAAAAAAATCATATTTTGGATTATATTAAAATTAAGAACTTACTCTCAAAAAAGTTTTAAAAGTTTTTATTTAATTAATAGTGGGAGAATAGATTTGACATGGTGATACTTGAAACACAATACACACAACTGCGAAAATATTAACATTGAGAATATATAAATAGTTCAAATTAATACAAAAGTACTAAAGCATAATAGGAAAGTGGCCTAAAGATATGTAGTGACATTTCACTAAAACAAAACAAAATAAAATAAAACAAATTACAGAAAGCAATATAAATATAAAGAATTAACATCAGGGTGATTAGAAACATACAAATCAAGGCCATAATGAAATCTCACTTAATGGGATAACATTTAATTATTTTAATCTGAAAATGACAAACATTAAAGAAAATGTGGAGAAACAGGATATTTTATATGGTACTACTGAGAGAAAATTAGTATATACAGTACAGAACAAAATATGCCATTTCCGTTCAAGTAGAATATTTCTTTTTCATATGAAACATCAATTCCACAACTGGTAATATATTGAGGAAAGACCATTGCACATGTACAGAGAAGAAATTTGCAAGCATATTCATAGTTGCAAATAGCGAAATTTCTGAAAATCCTTTGATAAGATAGGGATTAAAAAGTGTTTTTTAAAAAAGGAAACTAGTAAAACATTTCGATATATCCATACTGTAGAATATTAAGCAACCGTAAAAAAGGAATATATTCTTGTATTATACGTATGTTGACCAATGATAGAGACATAGGCACATACATACATACATACATATGTACATACACATATTGATGTAGCTATAGACATAACCATGAATGTAGATATTTTCTATTACATATGGATAGATGGCTGGGTGTAAAAAAGAAAATCAGATTGAAAATACATACACATACATAAAAATGTAATTGTATATTATATACATAGTACATATATAAAATATACGTAAGACTATATGTAAAACTGTTAGTAATGGTTCTGTTTTGACAAAACCTGATCTTATTTAATTAATGTGTAGTAATAAATGGTTCCAGATTCATTGAAGCATGTCTGAATTTTCAAAATCTAGTACATCTCATTTTCCTGAAACATCTTTTGAATCAGTTAGATCTCTTTAGAATTTAGGTAATCTAAAAAAATGCTACATCTACACTTTATTTCTCAGGTTTCATTTCTTTCTTTCAGAATTTAGATAATTAGTTTTTGATTGACATTAAGCAATTATATCTTCTAATTTTTGAAATATTAGGATATGGCTATTTAAATTAAAAATTGCTCAGCAAGGGGCACCTAGGAGGCTCGGTTGGTTAAGCGGCTGCCTTCAGTTCAGGTCATGATCTCAGGGTCCTGGGATGGAGTCCCACATTGGGCTCCCTGCTTCTCCTTCTGCCCCTCCTCTTGCCCATGGGCTCTCTCTCTCCCTCACTTGGTTAAATAAATAAATAAATAAATAAATAAATAAATAAAATCTTTAGAAAAGTAATAAAAATAAAAATTACTCAGCAAGAATCAACATTGGAAGATGACAGCAAGTAAGAGGACCCTAGGTTCCCTTCATTCCAAGAATACAGCTAGATAACTATCAAATCATCCTAACCACCTTAGAAATTGACTTAAAGACTAAACAAAATCCACAACTAAAGGTAGAGAAGAGACCACATTATAGAAGATAGGAAGTGTGGAGATATGATTCAGGAGGGAAATAGACCCTGGCTGCTGCACAGGGTATGGAGCTGTGGTGGCAGGAAAGGGCTAGAGATAGACTAGCCCACAGGGGAGCACATAGGGAAAATAAATCCCTGCAATAGTTGGCTTGGAAAGCAAGAGGGGCCAAGTTCTGTGACTTCTGGCAAACAATGGGGCTTAAACCCTAGAATTCTAAAAAGCAGCAGGCTTGGCTTAGAGAGAGCCCAGATGGAATTGGGGTTGTTCTTGGAGAAAAGGCAGGCAAACAAGCAGATATGCAGTGTAGAAATAGCAATCTGGAGTGTCTGGGGCACACTGTGGGGAGGTTATTTGCTAATCTTAAAGCATGTCCTAGAGAGATAGCATTCATGGAGAAATCCCTCCAGGGACAAAGGAACTGACCAATGTCATTTCCTTCCTCCACCCCTCTGCATAAGCAGAAGGCCACCTGTGGGAACCAATGCAGAACAGACACTGGCTTCCTAACTTGCTTACACCAAGCCCTGCCCCTCCACACTCCAGTGGAACTGCCCTTCCCAGTCTCATTTGCCTCAGTCCCAGTGTGGTGGGCCTCTTGCCAAGAAGACCAGCCCAAAACCCTGCTCACATCTCATGTCCCAATTTGGGAATTTGGGAGAGCTTGAGTTCTGGTGGAAGGGGTGACAGTCTCCTTTTACAAGGAGATCAGAGCTTAGAACACATCACATTCAGTCCAAGATTGAAACACCGCCCACAATAGGCTGTCTTTGAGAGAAAGCAGAGCACACACAACACACATTGAGATTCCTGGAGGTATCAGGCTCTGAGGAACAGAGGACACTACATGGCAGGGCACTATAGGACCTCATCTTCATAAAACCATTACTCTCAAGAACAGGAGATGTACCTGACTTTCTTAACACACACAGGCAGAGAGACTTAGATAAAGTGAAAAGACAGAGGAATTTGTCCCAAATGAAAGAAACAAACAAGGCTATGGCCAGATATCTAAGTGAAAGATACATAATGAGCATGACTGATGAAATGATCATGAGAATACTCACTGAACTTGTGAAAAGAGTGGAAGACATGAGTGAGACCCTTAACACAGGGATAAAGAATAAAGAATAACATCAGAGATAAATAAAAAGATAAATGAAATGAGAAACATTCTTGATGGAATGAACAGTAGGCTGGAAGAAGCAGAGGAACAAAATAATAACCCAGAAGACAGAGTAAGGGGAAGTAATCAAGCTGAACAGAAGAGCGAAAAAAGAATTATACAGAAACAGAGTAGGAAACTCAGTGACTCCATTGAATGTAATGATATTCATATTATAGGAGTCCTAGAAGAAGAAGAGAGAGAAAAAGAGGCAAAAGATTTATTTGAAGAAATAATAGCTAAAAACTTCCTTAATCTGGGATAGGAAACTGGTAACCAGATACAGGAAACACAGAAACCCCCCAATAAAACCAATAAAAGCGGATGCACTCAAGATATAATTAAATTTGCAAAATATAGTGATAAAAAAATTTTTTTTAAAGCAGCAAGAAAAAAAAAGAGTGACATTCATGGGAAACCCCAAAGATTAGTAGGGTTTTTTCAGCAGAAACTTTCCAAGTCAGAAAGGAGTGGCATGATAAATTCAACCTGTTGAAGTGGGAAAATCTGTAACCAAGAATACTGTATCCAGGAAGACTATCATTCAGAATGGAAGGGGTGATAAAGAGTTTCCAGACAGACAATAACTAACAGAGTTCATGACCATTAAACCAACTTGAGAAAATATATTCAAGTGAATTCTTTGAGTGGAAAGGTGAGAAAAAAATGACAGTATAAAGGCAGGAAACACAAAACCAATAAAAATGAATATTTCTGTAAAAAAGTCAGTCAAGGGGGGCATCTGGGTAGCTCAGTTGGTTAAGCAGCTGACTCTTGATTTTAGCTCAGGTCATATCAGGGTCCTGGAATCGAGCTCTGAGGTGAGCCCTCCACTCAGCAAAGACTCTGCTTGAGAATTCTCCCTCTCTCTCTCTGCCCTCCCCCTCCATTTGTGCTCTCTTTTTCTCAAATAAATAAATCTTTAAAAAAAACATTCAAGAAACTCACAGAAAGATGTAAAATATGACAACATATATCTAAAATGTGGAGAGGAGAGAAGTAAAGAATTATTTCAAACTTAAATGACTATCAACTTAATATAGGCTGTTACATGCAGAAGAGGTTATATATAAACCTACTGGTAACCATATATCAAGAACTACTAATGAATATGCAAATCATAAAGGGAAGTTGAAATATATCACCAAAGAAAACCCACGAGCCATGAAAGAGAGAAAGACAGGAAAAGATTGGAGAAAATCTTGATAAACAACCACAAAATTAGTATTAAAGTTGTAACAAATACATATCTATTAATAATTATTTTGAATCTAAATGAACTAAATGCTCCAATCAAAAGGAAAGAGAGGGAAAAAGAAGAAAAGACAAAATCACAGGGAGACAAATCATAAGAGACTCCTGATCATAGGAAAAAAACTGAAGGTCCCTGGAGGAGAAGGGAGTAATAATATAGAGTAACTGGGTGATGAATATTAAGGAGAACACATGATGTAATGAACACTGTGTGTTATATAAGACTGATGAATCACTGAACTGTGCCTCTGAAACTAATAATACATTATATGTTAATTAATTGAACTTAAATAAAATTTAAAAATATAACGATTTGCAGAAAATATGATGCTATTAATTCAGCAATGTATTCTGTAGTGCAATCACAATAAAACCTAGATTTAAAATTTAAAAAAAGGCATAGGGTGACAGAATGGTTAAGAACATAAGACCTATGTATATGTTCTCTGTAAAAGGCTTATTTTAGACCTAAAGACCCCTGCAGATTGGAAGTGAGCAGATAGAGAAACATCTATCAAGAAAATGGATGTCTAAAGAAAGATGGAAGAGTAATACTTAAACAAAATAGACTTTAAAAGAAAGACTATAAGTAGAGACAAAGAAGGACATTATATAATAAAGATGACAACTGAACAAGAAGATATGGCAATTGTAAATATTTCTGCAACCAACATAGTTAATAACAAACATAAAGGAACTAACTGATAATAATACAATAATAATAGGAGACTTTAACAACCCACTTACGCCAATGGACAAATTATTTAAACAGAAAATAAAAAAAAAAACAGAAAATCAACAAAGAAATAATGGCTTTGAATGACACACTGTACCAGATGGACTAAACAGATACATTCAGAACATTCCACTCTAAAACAGTAGAACTCCCATTCTTTTCAAGTACACATAGAACATTCTCCAGAAGAGATCACATGTTAGATCATAAAGAGGCCTCAAGAAATTCAAGATCAATGTCATACCATGCATCTTTTCTGACCAGAAGGCTATGAAACTAAAGTCAACCCCAAGAGAAAATCTGGAAAGAACACAAATACATAGTGACTAAATAACACATACTAAATAATGAATGAGTCTACCAAGAAATTAAAGAAGAAATTAAAAAGTATATGGAAACAAATGAAAATGAAAGCAGTGGTCTGAAACATTTGGGATGTAGCAAAAGTATTTATAACAGGGAGGTATATAACAGTCCTACCTCAAGAAGAAAGAAAAATATCAAATAAACCTAATCTTACATCTAAAGGAGTTAGAAAAAGAAGAGCAAACAAAATCTAAAACCAGCAGAAGGAAGGAAATAATAAATATTAGAATAGAAAGTAAGTGATATATAGACAAAAAGGAAACTATAGAACAAATCAATGAAACCAGGAGCTGGTTCTTTGAAAAAAATCAGTAAAATTGACAAATGTCTAGCCAAACTTATTTTTTTGAGAAGGGAAAAAAGACTCAAATAAATAAAATCACAAATGAAAAAGGAGAAATAACAATCCACACCACAGAAATATAAACAATTATAAGAATTTAAAAATTTAACACAATCTGAGTGTTCAGAATCATGTGCCTCATGGTTTATTGTGTAGCTACTACCTACACATTACTACTGTGCTAGGCACGCTATGGAGTGGGCATAGTGGGGAGAGCAAGCAAAAGGGAATGTAGATGTGTTCCTACACTTGAGAATCTCCAAATCCAATTCAGGAGACAAAGCATTTACTTTGAAGAGTTAAATGACTTTGCAAAAATGAGATAAATCCGAAGAATTGCCCTTGAGTGTTCTTAAAAGATACAGTAAGGACAAGCAGTGTTATGAATCTGGAAGAGAGAGATTGCTGTGCTCCATCTGGTCTTTGGAAGACTTCTAAAAGCAGGAGGATCTTGTTGGACAATGCAGGTTTGGCAAGGTTTGGCCATATGTGAAGGGAAGCTATGAGAAACAACTAAGCTGTTCAACAGAAGATGTGATTGGTTAACGTGACACAATCATTTAAAGGATCAGAGACTGGAAAGCTAATTTGGGTCTAGAATTATTTGACAAATAGTATCTGAATCCCTGCTGTGTGTCAGTTACTATGCTGACCATTGACAATTTTAATAAAAATAAAGACAGGTCTTATTCTTTTCATGGCCCACAGCCAAGTGGACAGAGGAAAGAAAAATATTAAAGGGTGCTGGGTGAAATGCTTAAAAAAAAAAAAAAAAAGAATTTAAAAATTTATGCCAACCAAATACACAATCTAGAAGAAACGGATTACTTCCTAGAAACATATAAACTACCAAAACTGAAACATGAAGGAATTGAAAATGTGAATACACTGATAACCAGCAAAGAAGTTGAATCAGTGTTCAAAAGCCAGCAAACAAAAGTCCAGGAGCAGTTGAATTCTATCAAACGTTTCAAGGGGCTAATACCTATTCTTTTCAAACTATTCCAAAAAAATACAGGAGGAAGGAAAACTTCCAAATTCTTTCTATGAGGCCAATATTACCTGGTATCAAAACCAGATAAAGACATCACTAAAGAAGAGAACAACAGGCCAGTATCCCTAATGAACATAGGTGGGAAAATCCTCAACAAAATGCCAGCAAACTTAATCCAATAATACATTTTAAAAAATCATTCACCATGATCAAGTGGGATTTATTCTTGGGTTGCAAGGATGGTTCGATATTCACAAATCCATCAACATGATACATCACAACAATAAGAGAAAATATAAGAACCAGATATGATCATTTTAACAGATGCAGAAAAAGCATTTAACAAAGTACAACATACATTCATGATAGAAATCCTCAACTAAGTAGGTTTAGAGGGAACATACCTTAACATAATAAAGGCCATATATGAAAGCTACACAGCTAACATTATCCTTAATGGGGAAAAACTGACTTTGCCCCTAAAGTCAGGAACAGGACAAGGATGTCCATTTTCACCTCTTTTATTCAACATAGCACTAGAAGTCCTAGTCAGAGCAATCAGACAACAAAAAAGAAATAAAAGCATCCAAATTGGTAAGGAAGAAGTAAAGCATTCATTATTCGCAGATGACATGATACTATTCATAGAAAACACAAAAGACTACATCAAAAAAACTGCTAGAACTAATAAACATCCAGTAAAGTTACAGGATACAAAATCAGTGTACAGAAATCTGTTGAATGTTGAAGCAACAGAAAGAGAAATTAAAGAAACAATCCCTTTTATAATTGCACCCAAGATAAGAAAATACCTAGGAATAAACCTAAAGAAAGAGGTGAAAGACCTGTACTTCTAAAAACTATAAAATACTGATGAAAGAAGTTGAAGATGACACAATGAAATGGAAAGACATTCAATGTTCATGGATTGGAAGAACAAATATTGTTAAAATGTCTGTCCTACCCAAAGCAATTTACAAAATTAATGCAATCCCTATCAAAATGCCAACAGCATTTTCCACAGAATTATAACAAACAGACCTAAAATTTGTATGGAACCACAAAAGACCTTCAATAGCCAAAGCCAGCTTGAGAAAAAAGAAGCAAAGGTGGAGGTGTCACAGTTCTGGACTTCAGGTTATATTACAAAGCTGTAGTAATCAAAGCAGTATAGTACTGGCACAAAAACAGACACATTGGTGAATAGAACAGAAAACCCAGAAATAAACTCACAGTTATATGGTTAACTAATCTTTGATTAAGCAGAAATGAATATACAATGGGAAAAAAAACCAATCTTTTCAATAAATGGTGTTGGGAAAACTGGACTTTCACATGCAAAAGGATTAAACTGGACCATCTTTTCATCACACACAAAAATAAATTCCAAATGGATGAAATACCTAAATGTGAGACCTGAAACCATAAAAATCCTAGAAAAGAACACAGGCAGTAACTTCTTTGACATTGACCTCACTGCAACTTTCTTCTAGATATGTCTCCTGAGGCAAGGGAAACAAAAGCAAAAGTAAACTATTGGGACTACACCAAAATAAAAATCTTCTATACATCCAAGGAAACAATCAACAAAACTAAAAGGCAACCTACGAATGGAGAAGATATTTGCACATGATATATCTCATAAAAGGTTAGTATCCAAAATATATAAAGAAATGATACAACTCAATATATAAAAAACGAATAATCGGGATCCCTGGGTGGCGCAGCGGTTTGGCGCCTGCCTTTGGCCCAGGGCGCGATCCTGGAGACCCGGGATCGAATCCCACATCGGGCTCCCGGTGCATGGAGCCTGCTTCTCCCTCTGCCTGTGTCTCTGCCTCTCTCTCTCTCTCTGTGACTATCATAAATAAATAAAAATTAAAAAAAAAATAAAAATAAAAAACGAATAATGCAGTTAAAATTGGGCAGAAGACAGGAACAGTCGGTTCTCCAAAGAAGACATACACATGGCCAACAGACACATGAAAAGAAGCCTAACATCGTTGATCGTCAGGAAAATGGCAAATCAAAGCTGCAATGAGATATCACTTCACACCTGTCACAATGGCTAAAATAAAAAACACGAGAAACAATAGGATTGGAGAGGATGTGGAGAAAGGGAAACTCTTGCAGTGTTGATGGGCAGGCACACTGGTTCAGACACTGTGGAAAACTGTATGGATGTTCTTCAAAAAATTAAAAATTGAACTACCCTATAATCCAGTATTGCATTATTGGATATTTACCCAAATAATACAAAAACTCTAATTCAAAATAACATATGCTTCTTATGTTTATAGCAGCAGTATTTACAATAGACAAGATGTGGAAGCAGCCCAAGTGTCCATCAACTATATATACATATATAAATAATATTCATATATATATGAATATTACTCAGCCATCAAAAGAATGGAATCTTACCATTTGAAACGACATAAATGGATCTAGAGAGTACTATGCTGAGCAAAATAAATCAGTTAAAGAAGACAATACGTATGATCTTACTCTTATGTGGAATTTAAGAAACAAAGTAAACAAGGAGCAGGAAAGAGAGAGAGAAATCAAGAAATAGACTCTATAGAGAACAAACTGATGATTACTAGAGGGGAGGTAGGTGGGTAGATGATTTAAATAAGTAATGGGGGTTAAGGAGTGCGCTAGCTGTGATGAGCAGCAGATGATCCATGGATTTGTTGAATCACTATATTGTACTCTTGAAACTAACAAAATACTGTATGTTAAAAAAAAAAGTTACTAAAAAATATCTTTTTAATTTCAGAATTTTAGTCATAGATGTAGCTCCAGTAAATCTGGCTATGAAAAATGTCAAGCAACACTGCTACTTGAGCATTATCTTGGATTCATAAACAATATATCCATACACTAAAAACTCATCTTTTTGTACTTGTAAGCTCTACTGCTTTCCCCTGGGTCTCTTTTTTAAAGTATAATTTTGGTTTTATGTTATAGTCATATTAAATTTTCTAGGTTTTTAAAAAGATATGTTCTTAGATACAACAAATAAATTGGAAGTCTGTCTACAGGAGTAGGAAAAATGAACATGTATATTTTCTTAATTTAGAGTGTAATTTAGAATTATAAATACTAGGGGGAAATTTGCCCAGAATAGTTCACTATTTAAACCTCATTGGTTTGGAAATCCTAATTTCTCTTGAACTTTTTCTCAATAATCCTCAGTAAAATCTATCCCCAAATTTTTGGATGGGAAATATATTATAAGTATTATTTCCAAAACAAATATTTTGATGAGCTAAATGTTGAAGAATCAGAAACACATGGATTGCGTTTCCCTACAAATAAATAAATATGAAATTCAAGGAAAATTTACTTGCTGAAGCTTGTTTTATTTACCCAATACAGAGTATTTGGACATCACTTAAAATATTGGACCCAGTTGTGCACCACTTTGGATTTACATATATATATATATATATATATATATACATATATATATATATATATGTATATATATTTATTTATTTTTATTTTTTATAAATATATATATTTATATACTTATATATTAGTTATATATAAATATATGTATGTTACATATTTGTAAGTATAATTTATATATATTTTAAATATGAAATCCTAAGTGGTGCTCAACTCGGTCAATATTTTAAGTGATTTTCAAATATATAACATACATAAAAATATATATAAAATGATGACTAAGGAATGTCATTAGTTCTCAGATATTGTTACTATCATAGATCCATTCTTTCTTATTTAAATGCTCTGGTTTCCTCTTATTAATTCAGTGCAAATTATTTGATTACCCGATATTACATACTTATATTAATTTAAAGGAATTAAACAATAGACTGCAACTTACAATATTTTATTGTTTCTATTTTTTTAAAGATTTTATTTATTTATTCATGATAGAGAGAGAGAGAGAGAGGCAGAGACGCAGGCAGAGGGAGAAGCAGGCTCCATGCAGGGAGCCCGACACGGAACTCGATTCTGGGACTCCAGGATCACGCCCTGGGCCAAAGGCAGGTACTGAATCACAGAACTACCCAGGGATCCCCATGCTTCCTATTTTTTAAATAATCTAGGTAGTCACAAATTTAAGGGATAGAAAATCCCTGTATTCCTCACCTCTATGAAATCATTTTACCAGTATTTTCTAATTAATTTGAAAATGTTGCTTTTTGACAAATCTGATAATTAAGACATATAATAATTCATTTTATACATGATTATATATAGTTATATGTGGTTTATATATAATTCAATGTTATAATTTGATTTTAGCATAGAGATTAAAAATTCCTTAAAAGACAATGCCATTTTTGGGTGTCTTGTTGTTATGATAATCTTGATGATTGGTAAGAAGAAAAGAATGCTAATGACATAAAGGTTGTTTGTTTATTCTCCTTTGTTTAAAAATTTAAGTTGTCTTACAGATAAGTAAGCAAGATAACATAAATTTAAAATATCTGAGATAGACGGAATTAAACAAATTTAGAAAAAGCTATAAACTAAGATGTGGCATCAAACAGCATTCTTCAGTTTGAAAATATGTTCTATGAGGCACTTGTAGGTGCATCTTACACACACAAACACACACACACACGCATGCATGCACACACATACACATACACAGATGTCCATGCTTATTTTTTGAGAAAAGAAATCCTGGGAAATACTGCAAACTTCACCTCTTGGAGAAACCTTAAAGGCTCTGAAAACTTTTGAAGTAAAAATAAAAAGCCAGAAAACCCAAACCTGATAGTTCACTCCACTTCATCTACAGCTTTCCCAACGTATTAAACTTCAGCTAATTTTTTCTTTAGTAATACCTAATGTTAAGCCCCAGAATTTAGTTTCTTGGGCACTCACTGTGATAATGGAGCCAGAGAATCCTACAGATATCAATTAACGGGCTCTATACTTTGCTGAAGCTACCATAAAAAAGAGATCTGATTGTTTAAACAAATTTTTGTATCAATAACATAAAAAGGAAACTGTAAGAAAGTAAACTTTTATAAGATAGGAGTTAGATCACGGTGGTTTCTGGTCATAACTCCTAATTGAGGTTGAAGCTTGTTGAAACATTGAGCTTCTGAGTTATTTAGAGTTGAGTAAGTATTACAAGGTAAAAATATATAGGTAGGTATTACAGTCAATTGTTTTACAGATAACATAGTCAATCTAACTTACAGAATAATTCTGTTTTTTTTTTTTTTTGCCTTAGTGCGAAGACAGTAAGCACATTCTCATTCCTAATGTGCAAAAATGAATAAAACTCCAAGAACTAAACAGAAATATGTCTTCAATTTTGTCACATAGATGGATATACTGATACATCATTGAAGGTAGTTCTATATGCATGAATATCAGAGATGTAAATATCTGATATCACTGACCAATTCTTTACGTTCAAATGCTTCTAGACCCTTCTCTGTGCATATATACACAGAGAAACATATAGATATTACCCCTCTAGGCAGCATGATATTTATGTATGTACTTGTGTATATATCTACACATGAGCATATATGAATAAAAATGCACATAACATATTCTCTTTTAAATTCAACTGGACCCATGGCACTGCCAAGCATTCATACTCTACATCCATAGGCAAATTACTTTCCCAAACTCCAAAATTACTTTTAATACTAATACACTGTTTTCCAACTATCTCCCAACAAAAATACAAACTCAACTGATGATATCATCTTTAATTTTACAGAAAAAGAAAACATAAAAGGCACAGCCAGTAAAGTTCACTGTCTTCTCTGAAGTCTACAGAATGCTTGGATTGGTGTCTATACTTCCCTCTTTCCAGTTTGCATGTAGATCAGAGCCCTCTCCCCGAATCTGCTTTCCCCTGTCCTTTTTGTACTCCCCTCTGACTTCTGAACTTTCTAGTTACCTGCTTTATGTTAGTAAGCATACTCAAAGAACTAGTGCTGCTTTTTTAAAAAGTTAGATCCCCCCCTTAAATCCACAGTATCTTCAGATAGTATTCTCTCTCGTCTCCAAAGTCAAATTCCTTGAAAGCTTTGTCTTTTTTCACTCTTTCCATTTCCTCACTCTCCAGTCACCTTCAATACACTGTAATCTGGTCTCTGTTTTGAGAATTTTTTTTTTCATAAGGACAGAGGGAATGATGCTTTTCAGCCAGTTGCTACAGCAGTATTAAAACACTATCTCATTTTATAGTGTCTTAAACAGTTCTCATGCTCAGCTTCTGTAATTTCACACTCTCCTGATTGGCATCCTATTGCAGGTCCCTGTTTATATTCCTTTATGGCTTCTTGCCATCCTCCTGACTAAGACATGATGAAGTTCTATAAGCCTTTCCAAGTCCTCTTTTGCCTCCCTACATTCCCTCTCCATACATTTCTTTCCAGCCTCTGTTTTCAATTACTCTCAGCATGTTAATGCTCCCTGCCCTGACTCCTCTTCTGAAGGCCATATCATAGATCAAAATGCTTACTTGACATCTCCGCTCAGATTTCTCCAAGGCTCCTCAAAAGCAACACTATCAAAATAGAATTTATGAGAATCTGCACCACACCAGTTCTCTCCCATGCTACCTACGCCAATCATGCTGCCCTTTCCACCCAGACCTCCCCAACTGGCTCCCACTACCTTCAGCACTTATATCCACACCACTAGAAAGGTTGGTTCACTCTAATTGTTAAATAGTTTATAGGTTTATTTTTTGGCAAAACTACGAATGGCTCCTCTCTTCCTCTTATAATATAAGAGTAGAAAGGAAATTGAAAAATAGAAAGTATAACTCTATAGAGAAATCTTATCAATTGTCCTCTTGTTTGACACCTTGCTTGCCAAGAAAAAGTATTTCAGGTTTCTTTTATTTCCTAATGGGTCTTCTATTAAGGGAAAATATATGGTGTATGTAAAATACATTAATTATCAGTGTGGTTTCAGCTTTCACTCGTTCCATTTTCTATTTAGTCTTCGAACCATTCTATTGAGCAGTATTGGGAGAAGTATGCACCACGCAACTCCTATACAATGAGGCTGACATGCTAAGGAGTGACAATTTTCTATCACTGTAGCCATTTCTCTAAAAAATATTCCAAATCTTGCTTATAGAATGCACTAAATTTATGTTATGGCCATTGTGAATCTTGCCTATGTAAATAGATGTAAAGAATCTTGTAGAAATCATTCTTTTAAAATAGATTTGTTGCGAATATTATGTTTTGTCATTTTAATGCAAATCCCTATCAAAACACAACCAGCATTTTTCACAGAACTAGAACAAACGGTCCTGAGGTTTGTATGGAACCACAAAAACCTGGAACAGCCCAAGTAATCTTAAGAAAGAAGAACAAAACTGAAGGTATCACAATACCAGACTTCAAGTTATATTACAAAATGATAGTAATTAAAACAATAGAGTACTGGCATAAAAATAGACACATAGATCAATAGAATAGAATGGAAAACCCAGAAATAAACCCACAGTTATTTGGTCAATTAATCTTCAATGCAGCAGGAACAAATATACATCGGGGAAAATATTTCTTCAATAAATTATGGGGAAACTGGACAGCCACATACAAAAATGATCAGCAGGTGTTGTATGGAAGTGTTGAATCACTATATTGTACACTCAAAACTAATATTACACTGTATGTAATTAACTAACTGGAATTTAAATAAAAACTTTAAAAAAAGAGCAGCAATATCAAATTCATAGTCTAAAAATTCCTACCCGAAGAAACAGAAAATGGAGCCTTAAAATCATTGCAAAGCAAGCGGAAGGAATTATATAATCCAGATAAAGGCAGAAATCAATCAAATTGGAAAAAAGAAACAATAGATAAAATTAATGCAACAAAAAGCTGTTTCTTTTAAAAAAGAATAAAATTAATAAACTTCTATCAAGACTGACTAAAATTTAAAACAGAGAAGATGCAAATCACTAATATCAGAAATAAAATGTGATATTACTTCCAATCCAGGAACCATGAAAGAGCAATAAGTGAGTACTACAAGCAAATTTCTGCTCATAAACTTAACAATATGGAAGAAGTGAAACAATTCTTCAAAAGGTAGAGCAACCAAAACTCAACCAAGATGAAATTGACACTGTGGCTTGGCCAATAACCATCAAAGAAATTTAATTTATACTGTAAGAGCTTTGAAGAAAGAAATCTCCAAACACAGGTGGTTTCACTGGAGAATTCTCCCTGCCATTTGAAGAAGAATTATTACAAATTTTACACGATTTTTTTCCAGAAAATGGAAGAGGAAAGATGAATGAGATACCTGCTTTATGAAGCTAGTATATTCCTGATATCAAAATAAGACAAAGAGTTAAAAAAATGAAATGAAGAAAAAATGATCCTTGTCATGAACTTAGACTGAAAAATCCTCAACAAAATATTTGGAAATAGAATACAACAATATGCAGAAAGATTTATATACCACGATCCAGTAGGATTTATTCTAGGTATGTGAAGTCTACTCAACATTCCACACAATCCATATCAAAAAGCTGAAGAAGGAAATGATCTGATCCAATTAATTGATGTAGAAAAATATTTAGCAAAATCCTACACCTATTTGTTCATAATGAGTTTCTTGGCAAGTTAGGAACACAGACTGATAAATTTTTTTTTTTTAAGAGAACTTATAGATTGGAAAGGCAGAAATAAAACTGCACTTATTTGCAAATGGTGTGATTGTCTATATAGAAAATCCTAAAGAATGTAAAAAAAATCCTAGAATAAGTTAGTTTAGCAAATTTGCAAGACAGACAAGACAGAAGGTCAACACAAAAAAATCACATATGAATGTGCATTAAAATTAAATAAAAACATGGTATCATTGACCATCACTTCAAAGGAAATTAAATACTTAAAAAAGGAGTCTGAATACTGAACATTACAAAATTCTTATAAAATAAGCCCTGGACAAATGGGGGACATAACATGTTCATGGACCAGAAGAGTCATAGTAAAGATGTATATTTTCTCAAATCAAGCTATAGGTACAATTTAGTTCCTACCAAATCCTGGGAAAGTTTTTGGTACATATAGATAAGTTTATTCTAAAATTTGTATGTAAAGGCACAGGTCCTGGAAAAAATAGAGAAATGACTTTAACCTATGTTAAAATTTACTGTAATGACCATAATCAAAATGGTGTGCTATCAGCAGAGGGATATACATGGATCATGGAACAGGATAGAGAACCTAGAAATAACTCCCACATAAGTATGTTTGACTGATTTTTGACAAAGTGTAAAAGCTATTCAGTATTGGAACAATTGAACATTCAGTATTGGAACAATTGAACATTCACAAGCCAAAAAGAAATACACTGAAATAAACCTCATATCTAAAATTAAAAAAAAAAAAACACAACACAAAACAAAACAAAAACCTCAAATTTTATTATGGGCTTAAATGGAAAGCTACATTTTTTTAGAAAAAATATATAGCAGAATATTTGGGGGGTCAAGGGTTAGCCAAAGTGTTCTTATATTTGGCATCAAAAGCATGATCCTCAAAGGAAAAACTGAAATTGAGCTTTATCAAAATTTTAAAAATTTTGTTGTATGAAAGCCCTTGTGAAGAGGATCAAAGTTAAGCTACACTCTGGGAGAAAGGATTTGTAAGCCACGCATTTGAAAGATTGATAACTACAGTATCAAAATTTAACAGTAAAGAAACAGCCCAATTCAAAAATGGGCATAAGACATGAAGAGACATTTGGCTGATAAAGATACATAGGTGGAAAAAAAAACCCATGTGACGAGATTTTCAACATCACATTAGAGATATGCCAATTAAGACCACAGTGAGATATCCCTCTATACCTATTAGAAGAGCTAAAATGAAAAAAAAAATAGTGACAATACCACATGTTGGTGAGGAAGTACAGAAACTGGATGACTCACTCATTACTGGTAGCAGAGTAAAATGGCATGGCCTGCCCTGAAATCGTTTGGCAATGTATAAACCTAAACAGGCAATTAACACAAAACCCAGGAAATGGACTCAGGCATATATCCCAGAGAAATTAAAACTTATTTTAACAGACAAAAGTACAGAGCAATTTTATTTGTAGTAGCCAAGTAACTGGAAACGGTTCAGGTGTATTTCATTAAATGGATTATTAGATAAACTACAACTTAATAGTCCGTGGAATATAACTCAGCAGTACAAAATAAAAATTTGTTGATACATGCTTGATGCATCTCCAGGGAATTATGGTGAGTAAGTGATAAAAAGTCAATCCCCAAATATTACATTATGCATTAGGCCATGTACATGACATGGTTGAAATGACAAGACTTTGGAAATGAATAGGTTGCCAAAGACTAAGGAAGGAGGCAGGGGCGGTGGTGGGGTAAGGGGATAGGTGAGTTAGTAAAGGGAAGTATGACTCATCCCTATGTGCCATTCCTCATTGTGGGGATGGACACACAAATGTACACATTGGATAAAATTGTAAAGAACCTAACACACACACATACAAGTACAAGCACAATTTAACTTGAATAAGTAATCTGAACAACACAGATGGGTGGAATGAGTGTCAATAAGCTTGTAATATTGTCCGGTAGTTCTGCAAAATAGTAACAATGGGGGAAGTATTTCTGCCTGTGAACATACAATTATCTCAATAAAAATTTCAATTGAAAAATACAAACAACCCAACAGACTGAGGCAAAACTTTTTTTCAGGAGGCACGTCTGGATGGGAATCAATTGTTCAGAGCCCAAGGAAGACACAGTAGGTGGAAACAGATGTGTCCCCGACATCCGCCTATAAACACAAAACTCAACCTGAAGTCTTAGAAGTTTGTGCAAGTGCTATTCAGGCTCCCTTCCTGCTTCCAATGGTTTGCTTCACACATTGTTCTAATCAGGGAGCTGTTTCCTCTGCACAGCTGTCCTCAATTTAACAAACCACAGTGACGTGCAGGGAGACAAAACAGCCTTTCTCGTCTTCAGTGAAGACCTCTCTCCCCGAAGCCCGAAGAGTTAAACCTCTAGACAGTTTTTATGAGCGTGTTGCGAACTACAAAACGCCTCCAACACAAAGATAACACACTGCAGGAGAAAAGAAGTGACTCTATGGACTAAGTCATTGGCCACTCCTTTCAAATACCTTCCACACATTTATAAACTTGAAGACAAGAACACGATGAGCAAAGCATGTTGACCTGACCTTTGAACTCAATGCGTTAACTTTAGAAAATGTAGAAAATGCGAATTTTATTCTTGACGTCCTTTCTGCCATCATGGCAACTTCCCTGCTATAAACACGCTTATTGGTTGTTTATGGTTAGAAAAGTGAGATGGTATGTGTTCAGCCTAGAGATCAAGAGGGAGACAAAAAGGAACGTAGAGAAGGAAATGACCTGACATCATAGTTCAACCACACCGCAGCAACCTTCGTAGTATTTTGTTTGAATTCTTTCAGGCATTGACTGTATTCATATATGTGTCTATTTAACTGAATCAGAACTGCACGCAGTTGATCATCAAGGTCTCCCTTGATGAATTTCTGCAGGCGTGTGCATTTTGGAACGGTGGTCCTGGTCCTCAAGGAAGACTTCCAACAGGCATCCTCATCCTACCACAAGTCAGTAAGTCCCACCTCATGATAACCACTATTCTGACCTGTAGGCAATAGCGTAGTCACTCCTGTTTGGGGATTTCGTACAATATGTGGGGTGTAGGCTTTGGTGTCTGGTTCTATTATCTCAACATGAGGATAGTTAGGCTCATCCTGTTACAAGTAACAGTGGTTTGCTGTTTTTCCCAACTCTAGTAACATTCCCCCCGTTGATAGACAACAGTTTATTTATCCCTCTACTGGGATGGATATTTGGATGATTCCATTATGGGGCTGTTCTCAACAATGCTGCTCAAATATTACGTCTTTTGGCAGATGTAGGCACTCCCCTCTATGGGGTACATATCTAGGAGTGGAATCACTGAATCGGAGGGTATACATATGTTCAGTTTTAGTTGATACTGCCAATTTTTGAGAGTTCCAATGGCTTCCCATCCTTGTTGACACCGTGTGTCCTTTTAATTTTAGTCAGTCTGGTGGTAACATAATTGTAAGCCAACATAAGAACATATTGAATGTGGAAATTTGTATCTTGTGTATTACATCATGATCATTCACATGGATTGACTCCTTATCCTCCAGAAAGCCTTAGTTTTGACCTTCGGTTATTATAATCTCTGCAAGTTTGATTAGCTACAAAAACAAAGGCAAAGATGTCTTCTAGAAAATGCTCACAAAAATGTCTGAAGCAATCACAGATTGTGGGATTCTCAAGTCATTTTTAATATCACAAACACTGTGTGTGTGTGTGTGTGTGTGTTGCAGGGTGGTATGTGTTTGTGGGTATACTTAAAATAGCCTGTGTATCCTGTAAAAAAAATGCAAATTTTATCAAACACAATTGCCATGACTTGGTTGGCCTTAATATATGAAACAAGAGTTTTCAAAAGAATGACATTTTAAAGGTATTGTCCTCTTCGTTAGAACATGGTGATTCATATGATGATATGTAAGGTGACACAGCATAAATTTGCCATAGGATGCATTTTAATCATTTTTTAGTTTTTAACTCTAGTTTTCTGTGACCATCTGTATTGTATTTTACCATGAAAGGAACAAAAAAATAACTTAAAAAAAATCTTCATTTAGAACATGCCAGAAACTAAAATCTAATTACTAACACATTATATTAAGAACTCTATTTAGATCATCATCATTATGCATGCGGCATTGTGTTGCTGTTGTTTTCCCCTTCTCTTCTCTTTACCTTTACTTTTTTTCTAGCTTAGAGATTTCTCCTCTCTTTTTTTCTCTTTGTGGTCTTGTTTTGGTACATGTATAACACATTTTCTCTCCTGCTAACTAGTCCCTACATATCAAAGGGGACACGAAGGGGGATATAGAGATATTGGCTCTCATCTACAAGGACATACTTCTTCAGATTTTTCTCTTGGGGAAAGGTGTAGATATAAACACACATTTTTATTAACTTGCACTTTTCAAACTGTCTGATTCAATTACATAATCTAGGCAGGAGAGTAACTGAGTGATAAATGCTGAAGTTTACTGGATCATGCTAGGGTTCTACTCATGGTAAAAGGTGCTGGTAATTACCTTTGAAGCCATAGATGGTCTGGACCAGTCTAACTCAGTGTGTGTATTTCATTTCCCACCCTCTGTAGAGTTGGGACTCGATGAACTGGCTCTCGGATTCTGTTCTTGTCACTAGGAAGTGCAGAATTAGTCACAGTCGACTGATTTCCTTTTGATATTCACTTGATTTACAGATGAGGCCAAATCCAACCTTTTCACTGATTGGGGATACTGCAGAAAGGACCACTGTGTTTTATTCCAGAAAATTTTGATATTAATCACCTCTCACATCTGGTTATTGCACATCATCTGTGTGCTTCATGAAAGTACTTCTGAGTTAGTTCAACCAAGACTCTTCCTACTTCCCTTTTGGATGACCCCTCTCCCCTGACTTCACCATCATGTTCTCACCAGTAAAGACGAACTGCAGGAAAATGAAAATAAACTATAGTTTTTGAAAGTTGAAAATGCAATCAAACTTCTTGCATCCTGGAGATTCTTTTTTTTTTTTATTTAAAGATTTTATTTATTTATTCATGAGAGACAGAGAGAGAGAGAGGCAGAGACACAGGCAGAGGGAGAAGCAGGCCCCATGCAGAGAGCCGGATATGGGGCTCGATCCCGGTACTCCAGGATCACGCCCCTGGCCGAAGGCAGGTGCCAAACTGCTGAGCCACCCAGGGATCCCCCAACATCCTGGAGATTGGATAAATGATTTTTATTTATTTATTTTTTTAGAAATGCAACTGTTTGGTATCTATTGGATCAATCGAATATATAGTATTTTAATGTGAATGAAAAGAAGCATTTTGGTCAGGCCCCAGGTATTTTGTCTATAGGGTAACCAAAATAAGACAATTAATATTTTAAGATGGAAAACGTATTATATGTATTCCCAGATACACAACTTCCAAGAAAATGGGAACAAGAAAAATAAGCAGAATGAGATCAGTTTCTCTCAGGCACACGATGCTGTAGTGTAACAAGCTCTTTAGGCTCTGGGACACTTGGCTAAGAGTATATTTTTGTAACAGTTGGGATGAATATTCATAATATATACCGAATGCCATCTTCTCCCCAAACATGTTTTCCCTTCAGTTACTCCCATTTCTGTGAGTGCACTGTGACACCATCACAGTGTGTGTACACGGGCATCACCACCATCTGCTGATGAGCACATTGTAGGCCAGTGGCGGGAAGTGCACTGGTCCCAGACAGGGTGCTGGGCTCCTAGAGATGGGCTTCCCTTTAGGGCCAGCAGAAAGTTGAGGGCAACCTGAAAAATATTTTGTCTGGAGAAAGGGCTCGAAGACCGTCAGTGGTCCAGACATGCTGCAGAGTGATTGTGGCGACAGGAGAAGGGGGCCTAGACCCAGAGATGCCTTCCCCTGATCTTGAGGCCGGGGACAATTTGCAAGACTCTTCTTTCTGAAAAGGAGAATTGACAAAATTGAAAACAGAGGCATAGTCCTATTGATCCTGGAATACTAAACAAATCTCTAGGATGGAGACTGTCACTCAGGAAACTAGAAAGTTTCAAATGGAAAGCAGGATGAGGGCTGAATTTGGGGAAGGAATGAGAAGCCTCTTAACCAGTCAGATGCTGTATAAGACAGTATGCTATCTGAAAAGGATCAGACAACTTCCATCCCTTTCTGGAACTAAAGACTAGCCCTAGGTGCTCGGGTTTGAGATTGTAAGCCCACTTATGAAGATTTCACATTAGATTGTATATTCTCAGAGAAAGTGCAGAATTCTGGAAAAAGAGCTGGCCAAGCTAAAGACAAAAGCAGAAAAAAAGAAAGGAGAATGGATTTAAGAAATATTTAGATTGAAATAGAGAGAGGGTTGGTGGTTGGCTGGGCGCTTTATAGGGCAGGAGTATTAAAGGTTATCGGAGTTTTCTATCTTGTAAAAAACTAAGGTATTTTACTTGACAAGTATCTTTATAGTCTATACTCCCTTTAATCAGAAGGAAAATAAATACCTAAGGATTATAATAATGGTGGTTTGAGGGATGGAGCCAATTTATGGAAGCTAATTGTTCTTTTCATGAATTCATCACACAATTTAAGGATTGACAAACACTGTGTGTAGTGGGGGCCACGTGAGTCCGTTGGGTGACGATACAGTCTGAGGAAAAGGCAGAGATGGGTTTACCAGCCCACTTGGTCAGTGAGGCAGCAGTTTGTGGTCCTGCAGAACCCTCTCTCCCCTCTTCCCAGTAGGGAACATCTGAAAAGCTCCAAGGGTGTCGATTTGTTTTTTCACAGTGGTTCTGGCATCCGTCCTTTCTTCCCATCATCTCCAGCAAGATTGGATGTCATGGCCTTTTCCTGGGGGCTGGGAGTGAGGGGTAATGTAGTTGCCTTCACCTGTACCCATTCCTCCCCTTGGACCTGTCATACCATCATTGTCAGATTTATGTCTCAAAAATACCACTGATTCATAGGTTGCTGAATAGCCATTACCTTTCTATTTGCAAATTTTTAATCCATATTAGCAATCTAGGTCATTATACACTTGTTTTGTATTTTTGATAATATTAATCAATATTTTTGTTCATATATCAAAAATATTTTATATTTTTATTTGATATCTCAATTATCTGCTCAGCAGAGAGAGATACAGAAAGTGATTTTTATCCTTGAATGGTCTTTACCCAAACCTTTCCGGGGAATGACTCTTGTCTCCTTCAGCCTTTGGAGCAGAGAGGTGTTGACATGGGCAGAGAAAACCATTCAGCCAAACACTGAAGGATTGCTTGGAACCCAAGCCAACCTACTCAGTTGATGGACGTCCGTCTTTGGCCAAATCTTGAGACTGGTTAGTAGAAGACTGAGTGACTAGTTAGTGAGACAAGAGAACATGACTGTTCAACTGTATGGTGTGTATGAGCCACACTGAGTTGACCAAAGTCTGTGGGAGAGGCAGCCCTCCAGCAGCATCCCAGAGGTTCTTAGAGAGGCTCACTTGGCCATCGTACTCATTCATACTCACACAGAACTAAAAGTTCTCTTTCTTTGTATCTTCTCTTGAAAACATCTGGGTCTCCAGCCATGACCTCCTGTGGAGCAGACAGGACCATCCTTCACAGAGTCTCTCAGGCCAGGCTCGTTCTGTACCTAAAGTGGAGCATCACCATGTCAGAGCTGTAGTGTTGGAAATGGTCTACCGAGCCAAGCTGCCCTGTGTGGTGTCAGTTCCATCTTCCACTGATGAAAATTCCAATACCAGGTGTTTCTATAAACATGATTGTGTTTCTGTCTCAAACCATGCATGGAACCACCTCTAATTTTTTATTTTATCTCAGTCAATGTGCTACATGCAGCAGTTGAATAAATTCACCAATCAGTGGTTTTTAAAAATATTGTGTTACTTTTGGCTCTGCTGCTTTTTTTCCAATGAAGTCTTTATTTCCTCAGATTTTTACATTGAGTTGTTTCTAAAATGCTGTTGGAACTTGAACACATAATATGTTACGATGTTTGGATGAAGGGTGGTATACATTTTTAAAAACAGAATTTAGGGGATCCCTGGGTGGCTCAGCAGTTTAGCATCTGCCTTCGGCCCAGGGTGAGATCCTAGAGTCCCAGGATCGAGTCCCACATCGGGCTCCCTGCATGGAGCCTGCTTCTCCCTCTGCCTGTGTTTCTGCCTCTCTCTCTCTCTCTCTGTGTGTGTCTCTCATGAATAATTAAATAAAATCCTAAAAAAAAAATAAAACAGAATTAAGTCTTTCAATCAAATTTGGTCCTACTTGGATGGCCATCTTGGTGTTGAATTGTAATCTGAATTTCACAGTTGTTGACAAGAGTATGACAAGGCCAAATAAAGAACTGATCACAATACAAAGGTGTTTACTCTCCTGGGCACATCTTCAGTGTGTAAGTGTGAGCTTTAAATGTTTTATTTTATTTTTTTTAAAGATTTTCTTTCTTTATTTATTTGACAGAGAGAGAGAACACGTAAGCAGATGGAGTGGCAGGCAGAGGCGGAGAGGGGAGCAGACTCCCCACTGAGCAGGAAGGCCAATGTGGGGCTTGATCTCCGGACCCCACGATCATGACCTGAGCTGAAGGCAGACACTTCACTGATTGAGCCCGTGTGCTGCAAATGTTTTAAATTAAACATTTAAATGTTATAAATGTCATAAATAATTTTGTCATTTTAGTACTTGCTTTATGCAAGTGCAAGACGAACAAAGTGTTTTGTAGGATAAGTTTATATCTATTTCCAGTGGAATGGTAAAGAATTACTGCCGGTAGAAAGGAACGCAGACATTTTAGCATTATAAAGAGGTTTAAAAGATAGAGTATAAGTCACTTCACCTTTCAAAGAAGATAATTGGAAAACAAATTCATAAAAAGATGTTCAGTATCAAGGACCCCTGGGTGGCTCAGGGGTTTGGCACCTGCCTTTGGCCCAAGGCGCGATCCTGGAGTCCTGGGATCGAGTCCCACGTTTGGCTCCCGGCATGGAGCCTGCTTCTCCCTCTGCCCGTCTCTCTCTCTCTCTCTCTCTCTCTCTCTATCATAAATAAATAAAATCTTTAAAAAAAAAAGATGCTCAGTATCACATGTCATTAGGAAATTACAAAATAAAACAAGAATGAGATACCACCACACAATGATCAGAATGGCTGAAACCCAGATCACTGACAACACCAAGTGCTGACAAGGATATGGGGCCACAGGGACTCCCACTCATTGCTGGCAGGACTGCAAAATGGTGTCACCACTTTGGAGGCCAGTTTGATGGTTTCCTATGAAACTATAAACTTACTTTTGCCATCTGATCCAGCAACCATGCTGCTGGTATTTAATCACAGGAGCTGAAAGACTGTGTCCACACAAAAATCTGCACATGGTTGTTGCTAGACCAAAAAAAGACCATGGTCCATCCAGACAATGGAATATTATTCAGCACTAAGAAGCAACGTGCTCTCAAGCCATGAAGAGAGATGGAGGAAACTTATATGCCTATCACGAAGTGGAAGGAGCAGCAAGTATGATCCAGCTGTATGACATTCTGGAAAAGGTAAAACTAGGGAGATGGTGAAGAGATCCATGATTGCAGGGGTGGGTTGGAGGGGTAGAGGGATGAGTAGATGGAGCCGAGGGGATTTCAGGGCAATGAAGTTATTCTGTGTGATACTACAATGGTGGGTGCATGTCCTTATATGTTTGTGAAAACCCATGGAAAGCATGACACCAAGAGTGGGCCCTCATGTAAATTACAGATTTTGAGTGGCAGTGGTGTTTTGATGCAGATTCATTGTAGCAAACGTGCTGCATGCTGGGGGACGTTGATAAAGGCTGGGCATGTGTGGGGGAAAGGGTATCTGGAAAATCCCTATACCTTTCCTTCAATTTTGCTGTGAACCTGAAACTGCCCTAAAATTAAGGTTTATTTTAAACCTAAAATTAGCACAAATAATATAAAAATATCCTTGCTATTAAATAACAGTGCATGAAATGGTGTTTTTTTTTTTTTTTTAATCCACTGATCACAAACCTTCCTTGCAGTCAAGTATTCCCTATGGGCTTCTTCCAAAATTAAACTGATAAACTATTTCAAAGTATTTGTTAAGGTGATTTTCTTCCCAAATTATTAAAAATTTTATCCACCTTGCATCACATTGCATACCTAAAACTGCTTTCTGTTTGTTCCATTTTCAGAAGAACTCCACTGTTCTGAAGACCCCAGGCAGTCTGTCCAAAGACCTGTTTTCCCCTGACGACCTCGAGTCAGAACTCTGACTAGTGCTCATGGTGGCTTAGGGCACCTGCTGTAGATTAAACATACACACAAATTTCATTTCACAGGAATGATCTCCTTTCTTTTTTTCTTTTTAAGTATTTTATTTATTCATGAGAGACGCACAGAGAGAGAGGCAGAGACACAGGCAGAGGGAGAAGCAGGCTCCCTGCAGGACCCTGGGATCACGCCCTGAGCCAAAGGCAGATGCTCAACCACTAAGCCCCCCAGGTGCCCCAATAATTTCCTTTCTTTTGTATCATCATCATCATCATCATCATCATCATCATCATCATCACCATTTGTAATGTCATCTGTAATCTTGTGGACTGATACGGTACGTGCTGCTCCAGTGCCTTGGAAGGTTGCATAGAGCAGGACCAGCCTTGCCAGCTCTGGGTGGGGGAAGCCTTCGGCTGCATTTGAAGTACTTCCAGCAAAGGCTGGAGACCCTCTCTTGTGTATCTTTTAAGAAGTCTTGATTGTAGGGCACCTGGGGGCTCAGTCGATGGAATGCCTGTGTTTGGCTCAGGTCATAATTCCGGGGTCCTGGGATCGAGTCCCACGTCGGGGTCTCTGCTCAGTGGGGAGGCTTCTTTTTCTCCCTCCCTCTGTTGCACCCCTGCTTGTGCTCTCTCGCTCTGTCAAATAAATAAGTAAAGATCTTTAAAAAAAAGAAAAAAGAAGTCTGGATTGCACAGAACCCTGAGGTATCATAACACTCTTACCCGTCTGGTTGATAAAATATCAGAGTGAGAAGAGTGTATTTGTAGTAGGCCAAGTGCAAATTTCCAAGTTTTCCCACATACACCCCCACCCGAGCTCAGTGTGCACTGTTGTGTCAGTTGGCAGCACCGTTTCCAGAGTCCAGTTGTCACCCAATCTCATCTCTGTGGTTTAGAAATGACCTGAGCGGGGCCTGGGTGGTTCTGTCGGTTAAACACTCAACTCTTGGTTTCGGCCCAGTTCATGATCTTGGGGTCATGTTTGGCTCCACACCGAGGTCTGCTTCTCCCTTTCCCCGTGCTCCTTGTTCCCAACTTCAAATAAGTACATAAATGGAATATTTTTAAAAATATCTAATATCAAAAGATATTAGAAGGATGACTCAGCAACAGATACAGGGCTTCAGGAACCTCCGCCTCCTCCTGTGTTGGGGATGGTGCTGAGTTTTAAATACCCCATCACCTTCCCATGTTCCTTCCTCACAGGTCATTGCGGTGCTAGAAGCAGCGACCAACACCAGACCACATCGGGTGTCTGGTCCCCTTGTCCCTCTGACTGGTGGGAGCAGAGGAGGGGATCGCTCACATACTTGCTCTGGCCTCATTTTGTACGATGGGGGTGTTACAATGGGCTACCCCTGTAGGAAGCATCCTGTCTGCGCAGGACATAATAAGATCTGGACTTGATTCCCTAGTAGGCCAGTGCCTGTTAGGAAAGGTGGCCTATGATTTTTCATAGCAGCGCTTTTTGAGATCCAGAAGTCCTATCAAACCGAGATGCACTATACTCTTCATTGTACGCTTTTCAACGTGGAATGCAATTTATATGATACTATTCAGTTCACCTTTTGATGCCACACTGGGTTGTAGCACCAACACACTTCTTTCCATTAGCTCACATTTCAAATGTTAAAATGCATATGTTTAATATGCATATGTTTAAATGCATATGTTTAACATTTTAACATTAATGCATTTTAAAAGGCCCAGACATTGAAAACATCCTCCGATGATAATTTGCTACATTTTTTAATTCAAAAACGTTTCCAGCCTTCTTTATTTATTATACTTTATTAATTCTGAAATGTGTCACACGTTTCAAATATATCACAATGGAAAGTATACATTGTGGAGATATGGTTTAGAGGAGAAAATTATGGCAGATGTCCATGTATCCATCACCAAGGATTAGAAACAATCTTACCAAGATTATTGAAGCTCCGATGACATAGATAAACATCCTCTTGAGGGGTAGCAGATGTGTCCCAAAGTTTGTGTTATTATTATTATTTTTCTTTGCATTAAAGGCTTCCCTCCAGTATATCCCTACATGATATATAACTTAGCTTTGCATATATTTGAAATTTTAAAGAAAATGAAATCAGGCAGTATTTTTCCTTTTGTAATGTGCTTTATAAAAAAATCCCACACTGCATTTGGGGATGTTTCTCTCATGGATGCATGTATTTAGTTCATTCATATATAATGGTCCATTGCAGAATTATAATGCAATTTATTTGTGTATTTCTCCTATCAGTGGATGTTTAGGTGTTTTCATTTTTTTTTTACACAAAGATTGAATGCCTTTTAGCACATATGTGCAAGTTATTCTTATGATATATAACAGAACCATAAAGCTCACTTCTCTAAGCATATCTCTGGATTCAACAGGAAATCCAAAATTGTTTCCTAAAGTAGCTGTGCCAATTTATGCTCCCACCAGTGAGCAAGACTTGATATTGTCAGATTTTTTTTAATTCCCAAGCTGGTGGTTGTAATATTATATTTCACTGGGATTGTATCTGCATTTCACTGATGATTAATGAGCCTGAGCATCTTTGCAAGATGTCCATTGGTTTTATATTTTTTTTCTGTAAAATTCCTTTAAGTCTTTTACATGCTTTCTATTTGGTTATTCCCTCCCCCCCAAATTTTTTCTAAAGGTTCAAAAATGTGTTCTTCATGGTCATATCTTTTAATACATTAACACTGATTTCTGGGGGCATGGTGTAAAATAGAGATCTAATGTTTTTCAAATTCAGATAAGCAACTATTAGCATGCTATTGAATAGCTTGGATTTTCCCCAAGGATATGCAAAGCCACCTGGCCGAGCTCTCTCTCTGCCCTGGTCTATTTCTGGGCTCTCTATTCCTTTCATGGTGTGTTTTTCTATTTAAGAATCCTAATTATGACAACTTTCTCTCAATTCTTGATACTTGGTGATGGGAGAACCCCAATCTCTACTTTAACCAAGTTCTTCTGTGGAAACAAATTAGATAATATTTTTGGCCCTTTGTTTTTTCATATAAATTGACAAATGGATTGTACCATTCATGAAGCAATGTCTAGGATTTTGATGAAATAACATGGACTCTATAGAACAATTTGGAGATCATGGAAACTTTTACGGGATTCAAATTATGTAAGATCATGATGAAACTTCATATTCTCAAGGATTCTTCTGGTATGAGACTTTCTTAATTTTCTCCATAATTATTTCACATATCTTTTAAAATAATTCATTTTTTGATATCTCATATATGTAGATTTTCCTTAGAAATGTACCCTTAAACATGTCATCATGGTTTTTTTGTTGTTTCCAGCTTTCATTGTTTATTTCCACATCTTAAAGTACCACTAGTAAGTCTCATTAATTCTAATGACATATTTGTGTTTTGGGCTAAAGCCATCATGTAATTCCTGAATAATGGCATATATGTGTCTTCCTTTTTAATCCTTTTTTTGATTTGATTTTTATCATACTGTAATGGCTAAGATGTCCATGATGAAGGTGAAGAGAAAAGCAGACACGCTTGTGCACAGATGACCTGAAAGTAAAGGAAATAGTTGCATTTCACCATGAAACATGAGTAGTTACCATTTGGGTTTTGTCTTGTTTTTCTTTTTTTTGTATTTAATATTTATTGGATTAAATAAGCTGTCTTCTATTCTCAATTCACTCACACTTTTATCATGACCAATTGCTCAATTTTATCACCTACTTTTTCTGTGTTAATGGATCATTTGGCTTATTTCTATCCATTTATTTACATGGTAAATTACCTTAATTATTTCCCTTATATGCTGAAAAACTTGGTGGGATGATAGGACATTCTTTTTGATACACTTGTTTCTGTATGTTTGGTAGATTTTACAAAACTCTCTGAGATTGTTATTTTTTTAGTGGAAAAATTGTGAATTGCTAAGTTAATTTCTTTAATGATACAAGATTATCAATGCTTTCATTTCTTCTTAAGGTAGCGTTTTGTCAGAAGGATTTTAAATGTCTAATTTGTGTGTTTGCTTATTTATATTTTTATTAATTCCTAACTGGGTTATATTTTTTTGTGTTTTGCATCATGCAAACTTTTCCAATTTATTTTAGGTGTGTCTTTTGTAAAGAGCATATGGCTAGATATTTTTAATTGAGCTTGACAATCTTTGTTTCTAACCAGATGATTCAGTTCTTTCCCGTTTATGGTGTTTACTGTATATTTAGATTTATTTCCAACATCTCATTTCTGCTTCTTCTATGCTTTACTTTTCCTCATGAAGCAGTGTTTGCATTAATTAAGACATTGATGTGTCCCCACTTTTATTCTAACCTTTAAGAAGTTATAAATTCAATTTCTATTTGTTTAAGGTTACTCCAGAAATTTAAACGTGCACATTTTACTTAATGAAATCAAGATTTAAGCACTATTTATACTCGGTCAAGAATCTTAAATACTTTAACTGTGACCAGCTTTTGCAACTCACATATTGTGCTTTCGGATGGTTTGGTCTTATTCTGGTGCCACAAAGTAGACATTATTTTATTGCCTCATATACACATTCTCTTCCTTCTCTGCACACCTCCTGATTTCATGTTGTCCATCTGGAATCATTTTGCTTTTTTTCTGAAGGACATTCTTTAAATGTGATCTATAAACATGAGTTTGTTGGTGATAAATTCTCAGTTTTTGTCTGGAAGAAACTATGTTTATTTTGTCCTCATTCTTGAGTTCACTAAATATGAAACTCCAGGTTGACAGTAACTTTTTTTTTTTTCCCCAAGCATTTTGAAGACACTGTTCCATTGAATTCTGGCATTAGCTGTTTCTGTTTGTTTAATTGCCATTCCTCTGTGGGAAACCTGTCTTTTATGTTATTCTGCAACGTAAAATACCTCAGTGCCCTTGCTGCTGTGTGGCTGGCCTAGAAGATTTACAGATGGGGAGTGCAGTGGGCTCACTGGATTTGCATTTCCAAAAGAAGTTTCCATGCTGCCTCTGAATCTGGCCTCTCCCCATGATCCTGCTTCTCTTTCTGAGGTCCACTTTGATAAATGCGAGGTGTTCTCACTCTATAATCCATGTTTCTGCATGTTTCCTTTTTTATAATTGCTCCTTTTTCCTTTTTCTGGTATACATCCAGAAAATTCTCTGCCCCCCACCACTCTGTACACTTACCAACACACTAAATTTGCTAGGATTTACATATATACTTGGTTTTAAAGGCAATTGCTATACACTGTTTTTAATCTCAGTGTTTTTTTTTAATTTGTAAAATTTCTGTAGGTTCTTTTCCCAGTCTGTTGCGTCGTTTTAGTGGCCTTTGAAACTTCGCTCATATTTTTACATCCATATTTTCATGCCTTCTAAACTTATTTCCTTTATATATTTATATCAGAAGATTAAAATATTTTCAGCGCTTGGAGTCTGACACTTCATATCTCTGCTTGGAGCTTTAGGGTGCTTTTCACAAGAGAGAATTTGTAGTCACCTCTTCCAGATGCCTACAGAGAGAGAGACAAACCGTAAGAGATTCTTAATCATAGGAAAGAAACTGAGGGTCGCTGGAGGGGAGGGGGTGGGGGGTGGGGGGATAGGTGTGAAGGAGGGCATGTGATGTGATGAGCACTGGGTGTTATGTAAGACTGATGAGTCACTGACCTCTACTTCTGAAACCAATAATACATTGCATGTTAATTAGTTGAACTTAAATAAAATTAAAAATTAAAGAAACTATACATCCGTAAACTTATTTCAGGTAGGTGCTTTCTTTGAGTATTTCAGGGAATCTTCCATCATGGTAAGCTCAGTACTTTTCAATAAAATTCAGTAGCATTTTTAATAAGGTATCCTGAATACGATTTTGCAGGCTGTAGCTCTTGTTTTAAATTATGTACGCATTATATACATCTGGATTTCATATTTCTTTCTTGATCCATTTTTCAAAAGAAAAGCTTTTCCAGGCATCCCATGGAAATGACAGCGGCAATTGCATGTGCTAAAACTATTACCATAACACTCCAAGATCTTCGCAATCACTATCAGATCAGATTATTATTTTAGGTTAAATTTAGACCAAAACAATCTAGAAACTCTGTTCTTACCTTTAAAGGGTATTTTGTAAAATTGACACTATAGTAGATAAATTCTCTTGCACTTTTTCTGCACATACACCCACATACAACCTCACATTTTGTCTAAAGTATTTATTTTGTTATAGTAGAGTATTTGGTACAGACCTTTCACATAATTGTTATAATTACTGAAGCATTGCAAACATGCCAAAAATGCAGAAAATGTTATCAGCTTGCTTATGTATCCTCCACCAAGATTAACAAGTTGTCAACAGCTTGCTTTATGTCCCTCTCACTTAGTCACACAGAACTCTTTCCCTCTATCCTTCTGTGTTTTTACATATTAGTATCTTTCTTAAGAAACAAAAAATGAAAAGCTACAGCTAAAACTTCGCATGACCCTTTCTCTTCCCACCTACCTTAGAACTAACGGCTCTCGGGAGTTCTATTTTTACCTTTCCTAAATCTGTGTCTGTGCTTCTAGCACATAGACACACATCCATAAATAATACACACCGCAGTGGCTTTTTAAAACCGTATATGCATTTTTTATCTTGTTTATATCTTTTTGTGACTTTGTTTTCTCCTCTGTACTTAGTAATTGGGAGATTTAGCTCTGCAAATAGAGATTCAGTTCATTTATTTTAGCTGCTGTATGAAATGCCACTGCATGAATAAACCATGCTATTATGCATTCACCTTCTAAGTGACCGTTGTTTCCACTTTTCTCCTCTCTCAGACCCTGATACAAATAGTCTGTACCCCTAAACTAGTGACGCGTAGGAGTCTGTTCTTTAGGGTTCAATGATCAACTGGAAGAATGGCTGGTTGAGAATATATGCACTTGAGCTTTACCAGGTCTTGCAAATTTGCTATCTGAAGCTCTTGTACCAATTTACACTGTCTCAGATAATGTACAATTTGATTTCCCCCATTTGTGCCAACTTGTTGTTATTAGACACTAATCTATACCCATAGTTGTGTATTTAATTATATTTTATTACAGGCTTATTTATATTTCTCTGCTGGCTAATGAAACCGATCATCTTATAGAAGCTGATTAGCAATTCCATTTCCTATCCGTGACTCTTCTTGTCTATTTTCTCATTTTTTAAAATAGTTTCTTTTTCTATGTATTTGCAGGAGTTCAATATATCCTGTATAATGATCTTTTCTTGTGTATATAGACCGTAGACGTCTTTTTCAAGTGTGTGGTTTATTTTATTCAGTTGGTGATTTTATTTTTCATGGATGTGGTTTGAATTTTCATACAATCAAACTTTATCAATCTTTTGTTTTCCTCCATATTGTTTGCTTTCTGAGATATACCTCAGGGAAAAGTCTCCTTCCCCAAATGTAACAAAGAGGTTTTTCTACTTTAACTAGAGTATCATTACCATTTTCACGTTTCTATTGAGACCTTCAGGCTATGTGGACTCTATGTTTCTATGGTGTGAGGTAAGGATTTAATCTAATGTGTATTTACAACAAGTAGCCGGTTCTGTCCAGACAGTTGGTGAATCATCTCTCTTCAACTGCTGGCACATATTCACGTATTTCAGGCTTTTTGTGCATGTGGAGTCCCAGTGTTGGGATGAGTCCCCTTCAGGGTTTTCATTTCCATTCCATTGGTCTATTTTTCCAACCCTCTGGGAGGCTTCTTTTCCATAGTATCTTAGGAAGCAACAATATATGGTAATAGCCTTCCACTGGTGGTCTTTACAGCGTCCTTAGCTGTGTATTTCTACTGTGTTAGAGAAGCAGTGTCCTAAAGACTCCAGACCCTGGCTCTCACGCTGATTGTTTGTCCTTGGCCAACTTGCTTAACTAACCAGTTCCTCTAAATGCGGATATCATTATCACCTAGGTTTTTTTTTTTTTTAATAGAAACAAAGAAGTTATTATATTTCAAATACTTAGCAAAGTGCCTTGCACTTAGCACGTGCCATGCAAAAGTTAGATTTTTAAACAATCATTTTTGCCCTGCATTTTTCGTACGCATATTAATACACATGAAATGTGTATATTTGTACATGTTTATCATAAAACCCGTTAGGATTCTGGTTGAATTAACACTGAAATTATAGCTACCTTGGGAGAGATTATGCTTACAGAATTGTTTTTTCCAGACCCGTATGGAATTTATTCTTTGTTCACTTAGGTCTTGTTTTATGCTTCTCAATATATTTTATTCAACATAAAAGCCTTTCAGTTAATTGTTTGTATTCTGTGTACAGGTTTTGTGCTATTAGATTATATCTTTTAAAAATCATGTTTTCCAGTTGTTTGTGCTAGTGTTTGCAAATGCTGTTGATTAATGTGCATTGATTTTGTACGCTGCTTCAATGGATACAATTTTCTTATTAGTTCTAATATTTTTCTGTAGCTTATTTTTAATTTTCCAAGTAGAAAATCATGCTTGGCAAAAGAACAAGATTTTAACTATTCTTTTCTAATCTTTATAACTATTATTTCATTTGTGTATGTTATTGCATTACTTACAAAACTTTTGGATCATGTTCAAAAGAAGCTCTGGTGAAGGACTTGTTAATGACTTTTCTTGTCCCAACCTGTAACAGAAACAATTCTAAGATTTCACCATTAAGGAGTGTGGTTTACTCAGACTTTCGGAGTTAAGAATTTAAGGAAAACATTCCCTTCCAGTCTTCCATCCCTATTACTTCTTAGAACACCTGCCAGTAGTGTGTATAGGTGTTAAATTTTATCAAAGTTTTTTCAATTGTAAAAGATTATCAGATTACCATATTTTAGTCTTTTCAGTCTGCTTTTGAGCCTGCTGATGTGAGAGGTGATTTACTGTTGTTCTTGGAGACAGGGATTGAGAGATTGTCTGTAGCTTTGGGGTCAAAGTAAAGGCAATTTAGGTTTTACATTAGTTTAAATACTTAACCATTAATTTACTGAAATAAAAAGAAATCCTACTTTAACCATAATGTAAAGGTATTTTTATAGCTTAATTAAATACCTTTAAACATTTCTAACTATGTTTCTAAATGTAATATATTCAAATTCATTTTTAATCATCTCAATTGCCTGATAGATTGGCATTCCCTAGCTCACTAGTAGATATTAAAAATCTAATATACTAATAGAGACCTCAAATTTCTAATTTCTCTTATCTGTTTTAATACTGCTTATAAACATCACAAGATTTCAAATCGTAACATAATAAAAATGTTTCACTCATATGAATTTAATTGGAATTAAAATATCTTGTTATATATCCTAATACGATAATAGGTGAATTTAAATACTTAAAATACACATTTTTCTGTATTCATCAAAACTATTGATTCTATAAATTTAATTCACTTTGTTTCTGTGAATCTTATAATTATTCAGGGTAGAGATACTTAACCATTAAGGAGAGACTTGTATCATCTTAAAGCGTTATGGGGTCAGTTTCCCAAGGGAATTATGAGTATTACCCCAGATTGAGGTTGTTCAATGTTAGATCTGGAGCTGTAGATGTCCAGGGTTTTCCTTCTCACTCCCACACTCTGATTCCAAGCCCTTTCCATGGTCACAGCGTCATGTGTCATAGACAGGGTGGCACTTACCCTATCTTCAAGTATAAGTTATAACATTTCAAAAATTGCAAGTTTCCAGCTGATTGGGTAATTGCTTCTAAGTTGTCTCTGATTTCAGGCCACTGAGACCATGATACTATAAACAAATATATGTTATTTGATAAATGTGGGCTATCTCTTGTGGCTCTGACTTGCTGTCCCATTTATTGAGGTCATTCCATGAAAATGGAGAATCAAATTGATAGAATTTCTACTATTAACCCATATTTAGTTTGATATTACCTAAATAAATCAAGTTGTGTTATCTTTTCCCAAAACATTGGTTGAATCAGTATGCCGATATTCCATATAAGAATTTTTACATTCACATTTGAAAGTGAGATTGTCCTTTGCATCATACTCTCCTTCTTGGTTTGAAATAAAGGTCATTTTTGCCTTATTTAAGGAGTTGGGGAGATTTTCTATCATTTTTCTCTCTCATTTTCTGAGTTTTTATAAAATTGGAAGTACATTCCTTGAAGGTTTGTAAAATATTACTTATGCAATCTGGTCCTTGAGTTTTATTTAGGTCCTTGAGTTTTATTACCCACCAATTTAATTACATGGATTCAAAAGCCCATTTCAATATTCTGTTTTTCTCTTATACGTTTTGTAATTTGTGTATTTTTGAAGTTGTTCATTTTATGTAAAACTTTAGATTTATTTGTATAACTTATTCACATAAAATACATTTTTCATTTTTAAGTATTAGGAGTTACATGCCGTAATTTTATTTCTCTTGTATGTGCATACACTTTTTCCTTATTTTTATTCCTTGAACTTTTTAAGAGTTTTTTTTTTCACATTTTGTAAAGAGTAAATGCTCAGTTTTCTGACCCTTTCTAATAATACACGATTTTGTACTTCATTAATGGTGCTCTCAAGCTTATTTTGTCAATTAAGCACTCTGGATTTTGAGGTTCATTTATGATAACTTAAAATTTTTTGTTGAAAGCTTTGGTTAGTAATTTTGTTATTCTCATTTCCTAATATATGCATTTAATGGTAGCCTATTTTTCTCCAAATACAAAGTTAACTATATCATATGAATTTCTTTTTTGAAACAGTGCTTACATTGTTTTGCGGTGTTATCTTATTTTTACTATGATGATGTTTTTTGTTCAATGTATTATTTAGAAGAATTTTATAATTTCCAAATTATTATTTTTGTTATCATTGTTATTTTTGATTTCTTCTGTTAGGAAATCTATGTTAGATTAAAAATTGTTCTATCTAGCTAAGATTCTTTTCCTTTGTCATATACTTCCTATGTAGAAACTCTGTAGCTCTGATGTTTGTTCTGGCCACTGTTTTCTCTCTTCTGGTTGTACAGAACTCCACTGCACAAATGCTGAACTGTTTCTTTCTACACCACCCTCAGATATTTGTCCTTCTCTCGAGTCTTCCCACTAATATTTCTTGGTGGTATTTTGCATTGCTTCCCTATCTGTTCTGAGTCTCTCTTTACTGTATTATATCTGCATTTAAATCCATCCATTAAGTTTCAAAGGCAATGTGTGTTTTTGTTTTTGTTTAATTTAAGTGCCAGTGGTTTCCACTCATTCTTTTTTCATTGGGCCTTTTTCTTGTTTTAGGATTTGTATTCTATTCGTGCCTGGAAGCATCTTAGTTACATTCATTTTAAAATACGTTTTCAGATTTCCATTTCATTATTTCAGATTGTTGGGTTTAAATCTTGACTTTAGTTTTGCACACTGACTTTCTCTCATGTCGTGTTATGTAACTCAAGGATGGAACACTCTTTTTTGTAGCGGGGATCCCTTGTGGCCTAGATAGTGAGCATCTCCCAGTGGATTTTTATTTGCTTTCCAAAGAGCCTCAGGCAAGCAACTGGCCTGGGAATAATTCTTGAGTTCATGTCTTAGTTTGATGGTTTCTGGACCTTTAAGTAGTGTAAATACACATTCTCAAAACATATTCCAGGTGCATACTTATGGTTTCAAGTTCTATCAACTCTTTTTTCTTTTCCTCCCCAGAACTCAGGCTGAGAAAGTCCTCAGTGTTGTCTTCTATGAATACATTGTATGTTATTTTAAATAAATTAACTGTGTTCTGATGCTTTTACTCATAATTTCATAATATTTCTTCCAAGAGGGTTTTCCTGTTATCATTATATCCACAGTGCTGGACCCAGAAATCTATATATGTGTCTTAACCTGACTGTAAGCTAAAATTATTAAAACTGCTAGAATGACTAAAATGTTAATGATTGCTTATTTTTACCATGCCCCTAGTGACTAATGGAATTCTAAAGGTTTTATGCCATTCTATTTCTATTACATTTATGTTACATAGATGTCTACTCTACCACTAGAGAGGCTCATTTTAGATTTAGTTATTCATGAAATACTGGAATGCTGAAAATCTTTATTAGTACAAGCTGGAAGAGTGTTACTGTGTTGTCACGTATTTTAATTATTACAGAGGTAGCCTGTGAGAGTCAGGGTATGCAGCCACTTGATATTTCAAAGACAACTTAGAAAATGACCCATTTCCTATCTTTAAGAAAGCTGCATTTTCATGACTTTATAACAATATAACCATATACAAGCTAGTATGCTGGTTCCCATACCTGAGAATACACGAAATAATTTGCTTTGTTTTTATTAAGCCTAAAACACATTTTTTTTTTTTTGGTAAGTGATGAAGTCTCACTCATTAAGAAATGTATAGCTTTTCTAAATATTTCCTTTCATCACACAGAGACATTATTTCTCGCCTTTGGCCAAATCGGTCCTTATAATTTCTCTTGCAAATCTTTCTAAGTGTCAAAACCAGCCTGGGAAATGTGTCTCAGAGCCTGTGAAAGCCTGGCTTACACACCAGGCCCAGCCTACAGTCAGAATTTGGTGATAGAAAGAATTACGTGGGAGTGAGAGAAAAACCACAAGTGCTCAAACCACAGGGCCTCACAGAGCACTCCCCTCCCCCCCATCCCCCACCCCGGGTGGGAGGCCATGCTGCCTGGCAAACACTCAAGGACAGCTTTGCTTTGCTGCTGCTTAGACTTCTGGGTTATTCCTTTCTTCTTTCATAGCTTACTCTTCAAGGATCAAGGACACTGTATAATAAGTCTATAAAGCCCTGGGGCCATCTTGGTACATAGTAAAGGAAGGCACAGAAGGAGCCCCAGGGCAGATGCTGAGCTGGGGCAGCTCTCTTTCATAGTCTCCCTTCCAGAGCCTCTTGTGTTTAGTGTGTCCCCCTGCTTGTTCAGAATCCTACTTCCTTGCTTGGCCTGGATGTCTGTGTGCTTACCAAACCCTCCACTACAGGCCTCTCCAGCTCCAAGATCAACACCCACAAAGAATCTAGGTTCTAAATTACGTTTCATCTCTCACCACACACACACACACACACACACACACACACACACACACACACACAAATATAATGATAATTACAAAATAATAATGTGAATTATTTGGTCTTGTATAAATAATTTGATAAGCCTAAAAATTTATTCAACTTTTTCTCAATTTTTGTTAACTCCAGTGACCACTTATCATTAAAATATATCAGAATCCTTTCTTCCTGACTCCTAATCATGGACACCCATGAAAAAGATTCACCAAGATAGGCATTGTCCCAACAACTAGGGTGGATAAGAAAGAAACTCTGGGCACTCTGAGAAATAAGAAATTCTATAAAAATAATGCCAGCATCCAAAGAACCAAAGTTAGGGGTTAAATACAGCCACATAAGTAAGAATTTTGAGCCAAAAATATAAGATCAATGAGAAGTGAGATTAGAATCAGTTATGGAATACTGTTGGTGAGTGAAGAGTTGCTGGTAAAAGGAAATGTTTACCTCAAATAATTTTGAGCCAAAGAGAACAAAATATGGAGGAGAATCAGATAATTCTAGAGGCAAATAGAATAGAACCAGTTCCTGTCCTCAGACAGCCTGAAATAAAATGCGTTATCACATTTAGCCAATACTGAAAATAAAAAAATACAGTTCTCACAAATCATTATTTACCTACATCATGAGAAACTGACCTTTTTCCTTTGGGTTTAGCACAGATGTGTACGATTTACTCACAGTTCCTTTGTGCATATATCTTCAGTTATGATTTAATTTTTATTGCATTAGCAGTGGTACCTCTGTTTCCAAGTTAAAGAGTCTCTATCCTGCCTAATTTCCTTTTCATGGATTTTAATCTCCCCTCCTATCTCAAAAGCAAAATTTACTGGAATTGACAGACTAATGCAATGAAAAAGAAAATTGCATATCTTCAAATACATGGTCACGCCATCCTTGAAGAGTTATATCAAAATAAAGACTAGAAACTTGTTTTTACTGCATTGCTAGCTTAGTAAAATTTGGGAACCGGAATAGTATTCCAGACCAATTTCCTTTGGCCCTCCTGTTAGCTGCCTAACGTCTGGGGAATATGGCAGCGCACCCCTACACACACAAGCACATGCATATACACACACAGACACAGACACGCACACACACAGAGTCACAAAAATAGCCTCGCCGTTTATTCTAATGTGAAATATAAGTCAACCTAATAGGACAGGCTTAGTTTTTGATGATCTGTGCTAGTAGAGTTGGTGCTAAAGAGTCAGACGGTATAAATTGGGGGGGGGGAACCTCGGTTTGAGGTCTTCTCCACATGTGACAGGGAACACAACACTGACCTTGCTTCAGCTCACTCGTACACATTGGGTATAATAATGGTACCTTCCTCATTGATTGTTGAGAGACCTTCCCAAGATCAACATATTGAGAGCTGAACTGAGGCCATCAGCAGTCACAGTACATGTACTTAATTTTACTTCTCTCTAAACCTCATTGTAAGAGTACTAGTTTACGGCTGCTAACAACCATGTCTGCCATTAAGTTAACTCCCAGTGAATAGTAGTGATAATTGTTGATTAACTGAAATACAACAGCATCTGCTGTTCCTTGAATTTATGCTCCTTTAAACAATGGATGGTGCAAAGAACAGGCTGAGGAGAGAAAAAACTGTTCAGTATCTCAGTGTGGGTTCCCCAGCAGTGGGTCCTGAGACAGAGAGTCATGCACGAGCCAGGAGAGGTCTTGTCCTCCACCCATGAGGTGCATTCCTTGCTTGGAAAGTGGAGGCAAGAACCATGTCATTTTGGATCGTCTTCCATCCTGTATCCTGCTGTAGTCAGAATAAGAATGTGAAAGTAAACAAAGGGATTATGCTATAATCTACAAATTCCTTCCTTAGAGAAAGTATGCATGTTCTTGAGAGTTTAAAACTGCAGTTTGCCTGGATGGTGTACTATTCATAGAACAGGGACCTAAACATAAAACTTACTGCACAGGAAAAATCTTTAAAAAGTAATCACTGCTAATGCGATTGGATGCTCCTGTGTGCCAGGCATTCTGTGTGAGCAGTACACAAGTATTATCACAGTTGGTCTTTTTTTACATGGGGAATCTCAGGTTCAGAGACTTCGGTGTTCCATTGGTGGTGGAGTCAGATTCTGAGCCCGTACTTCACACACTTGCCCACAGTTCCATGCCACCCTTCTTCTTCCCCTTCTATAGCACTACTGGTTATGCTTCCATGTCTCCTTGTCCTGTGAGCAACCAGCCCATGGAGGCCAGAGCTTTCGTCTGCCTTGCTCACTCCTGCATCGCCTGGCACAGCACCAGACACAAAGAAAATGGGGAATAGACGGATGTTGACTGACTTTTCATAGCATACAGCTGCTTATTCCCCACTGTATTTCTGGCCAGAGAGAGAAAAGTCACAGTCATTTTTACTGCCCATTAAATGTTTAATCCTCCCTGCCAAGCTGACTTGGTCAGAGGAAACCTGTATTTCTGTATTGCATGTTTCATCAATGTGAGCTGTGGTTATACTTTAAATTTCCTAATCACAGGAAATATACATTTAGTCCCAAATCAATGACCAGCTCAACATTTGAAATTTACTTTCCAGCTTCAAGTGTCTCATTGGCCTGGACAGCCCAATATAGAAGGTAATCCAGATTTTCTTTGTTCCCACTCTGCTCCACTCCCATTAAACAGAATGTTTTAGCAGAAGATGTTTGGAACATGGATACACATATACATCATGTGTACAGTATGGAGTCACACTGTACACACAACCTGCCACTCATGCTTTAACAGACAAGGTGTTTATTTTTTTTTCTATCCTTTTTCATTGAAACTTATGAGGAGAAATGACACACCAATGGGGATGGTTTGCCATCTGGGTCCCAGAACATTTCCTCCAGTACGTGCTGGTGAAGACTCAGGTTTAAGAGTAAATGTTCTCTGAGCAACTTGTGTGCAACTGTGATTATTCAGGAACAAAAATGAGTTCCTAAAAGAGAGGAAGTGGAGGAGAAAGGAGAAGAAGAAAGGGGGAGCTGGTGGCAGGTGTTGGAGTTTGCCATACTTGTAATAAGGAGCCAGAGAATCAGAGCTATGTGAGCACATCGACAGTTTCTTCCCTCTCATTTTCTTTGAAATCCTTTGACTAGAGTTGGTGATGAGTAGTCCAGTATATTGATAATCAAGTCATTGAGATTTTAAAATTAAAACTCATATTGAAAAGTGATGTGGGCAGGGAATTATAAAGAATTAACTTTCAGTTCAGCAGCAGAGGAAACAGGATCTGTTTATAGAAGTAGACGTTGAAAGCACAGGGCTTACTATTAATATCTACAGGCATTACCTAACAGATTAGCTATTTTTGTTTCCAACAGCGGCTCCTAAATTTGTCCATATATTAAATATTTTCCTCAGAGGGCATGATGTAAGTCCAAAAACATCACAATGGTTGGATGGGGTGTTTAACAAATATAGTTGGATGCTGGTCCTCAGTCACCAGACATTAGGAACTCAATCAGCCCTTTCTCGTTTAGGGAGTCACCTCTTCTCCAGGTTCAGCCCATCTCCACCTACAAATCTTAGTCAAGGACATGAGTGGAAGCATTTGCTCTTTTTGTTGGTGGCAGTAGAGAGGGACAGTGCTGTGACAGGTAAGCGGGACAAGAGCCGAGATGCATTGGCTCCTGGCTGCACGAGGCAACTCTAGAGCACGGTGATATCTCTTCTGGGTGACTGGGCCAACCTGGGAAGCTTGGCCATGCCAGTCTACCATGAGAGTGCAGTTGGATCATGTTTTATGACAGAGTTTCATCTTTTTTCTTCCAGACACTTTCTCCCTCCAAGTAGCTAGCATGGGAAGAGACTAGGGAGGAAGGAGAGAGGTAGAGGGGGCCCAGAAGTCTTGTGAAGGGCAAAGAGGGTGAGGCAGGGTGACAGGACTGTGACAGAGTGTTTCCCTGTGAAATCCTTCACTTCCTTACTGTCCTGTTTTCTCCCACCCCCAGCTGTCTCCCATGGAGTGCCAGTTAGGAAGTACCATCAAGCAGCAGTTTTTAGGACAGCTGACCCACACTGGTCATATGATGTGATGTGATGGTGCCCAGGCAGGAGGACAGGCCAAACTCAGTTTAAGAGTTTAAGAGGATCCACTCTTGGCACAACAGAAAGAATGCATTGGGCAGAAACTCAGGTCTATAAAACAAGAGCATGGTCATTTCACAGTTGCCCATGTGTAAGACACTTATTAAGACCCTGGAAGCCCAGTGACTTATGTCTTATTTTGAAAGGGGAATCATAATACAGAGGATGACAAGCCTATAACTTAATTTGGTCTCCAGGATGCTTCTTCGGTTTTTAGTAGAGTTACTCACAAGGCTGTGTGGGAGAGAAGCTCTCGTGGCGTACCCTGTGAATGCCCAAACCGTAGCAGCAGGCAGAGGCTCCATGCCCTGAACTGTAATTCCATCCTGCTGGCCTGAACCAGACACATCTCTGTGTCTACCAAGATTTGCACCAAACATGTCCATGTCCCTTCCAGATGACCACTGGGAACAATGAGATCCCTGGAGATGTGCTTCTGTAGTTTACCTTGGATTTTTATCCTTATCTTGGGGTCTCAATTGGTACAACATAAAGGTGGGGCCCCCATATGCTTTGTTCAACATTCTGATTCCAGGTTCTGCACAGTGTCTGGCATGGAGTGTGTGTGTGTGATGAACACGTGTTAAGTGGATAAATCCATGACTCCATGAATTGGAAACAACCTACCTGATACTAAAGTGTAGATATCTGTGGCAGGCAGCTCATGCGCCTCCCCAAAAATGCTGTAGAAGAGGGAAATTTTCTTTATCCTCTCCCCATCTTAGGTTCATTGGTTGAGGTTCTGCCAAGGAGACTGACAAAGGACAGATTGACAAGAGAAAACCAACCAGAAGTTTGTTAATGTGTGCATTGTGCATGTACAGGAGATAACTCAGTGATAAGTCACCCAAAAGTGGAGTTAGAACTTGGGCTTACAGACATCTTAGCAAAACAACAGTAAATTTGTAGAGGAGTAACAAGGTGAAGGAAAATAATTTGAGTATCTAGGGCAGCACATTATAGGAAGGCATGCATATTGGGAACTGATGAGAAGTAAAGACGAGTTAAGAAGTTTGTTATATAGATTGCTCTGGTCTTGCCTCTGGATGATGAGAACCTGAAGTTGTCCTTGATGATCAATTTTTGTCCTTCCTGGTAGAGCAGGACAAGGAGAAAACCTTTACAAATTTAAGTCCTACTTTTAGTCAAATGGTGGAAGACAAAGAGTCTTTCTTCTATCTGCTTCTTCTCAATTATCTTCAGCTCAAAATGATCCTTGTGGCCTAGTGGCATATTCTTGGGTAATATTGTTACCCTTCCATGTCTACCTCCTAATCTAACCAGATCTGTGAATATGTTGGGTTATGTGGAAAAGGGTAACTAAGGTTATAGGTGGAATTAAGCTAGTTGCCAGTCGAGTGACCTTGGGACGCGAAGGTTGTCTTGGGTATATGGGGGGCGGGGGTGTCCCAGTAATCAGTCACAAGGATCTTTCTTAATGGGATAGGGAGAGATTTGGAAATGCTGTACTGCTCGCTCTGACGATGGAGGATGGAGCCATGAACTAAGGAATGCAGGCCAACTCTAGAAGCTGGGCAAGACCAGGAAACGAATTCTTTCCTGAAGTCTTCGGAGGGAACACAGCCCTGCCCATCCTTGAATTTACCTCAGAGAGACCCTTTTGGGATTTCTTGCCTCTAGAACTGTCAGATAAATTTTGTTGTTTAAAACCACTATGTTTGTTTCAATCCCAATAGGAAACTCATTGGGTATTCTCTTGTGCAGAGCTCACATCTTGAAAAGTTCTATATTTAAAACATCTTTTTTTGTAACTTCCGTATTCCTTCTCATTACTCCTTTTGTTCTACTTAAGGCATGTTATTCTCCCCTGGTAATTAATTTATCTTATTCAAGAAATAGCTTATAAAATCTTAAGAGGAAATTATTTCATTTTGATATAAAACTCTGACAGTTCAAAACCTTCTGTGCTTAAATTAATACAATGTCTTCTGACTCTCAGACCAGTGTTGTCACCACTACATGTTTCCACAAAGCCCAAGTATGGGGTGGTTGATAGGGTATCTGAGCCAATGGAGAATTTGACCAAATTAAATTATGTGGTCAATTTGGTTTTGATAATTCAATTTAGCCAAATAAAGTTTCAAACAGCTTGGTATTGGTATTAAAGGACATTTTATTTCAGATGAAAAAGATCATTCTTAGAAGAACCACGAGCCTCTTCATTAGCTCCTAGAGCATAAGCTCCTCACTTAGCCAACAGTCATTGGTCGATAATTGCTAGTGCTCTTAGGAGGGGGGTCACAGTGCATCCATTACAAAGTGCTTGGATGGCAGACGAGAAAAAAGGGGCCCAGAGTGGAGAATTGACGTGCTTGAGGCTGAACGGGCAGCTGGTGGCAAAGTGAGTCTTAGATCTCAAGCCAAGGAGCCAATAGGTTGCTGTCCTCTCCACCGCACCATGTGTTTCTGTCCTATATTTAGACACTTAATCCACTCCAGAAACATGGACATCTCGACAATTTCTTTGTTTACCCAGGAAAGCAGCACAGTAGAAAGGTCACCTCCTAGGATCAAGGCATACATTCTTCACTCTGACTCACCTACATTTCTTTGCTCTCACGTATGTTCATTTTCACAGCACATGCTCAGAGAAATTCAGTCTTCAAATATTCAGGGACTCGTGAAGTTTCCTATAGAGATATTATATAAAGTTCACCAGGCTGAAGTAGAAAGCAGTGATTTATTGAGAAAAAAATACAGAAAAATAGAAACATAGTAATGCAGACCAGATTTTGTGCACTAAAGCAGAGGAGAAAAGCTTTTTACTTTTGTAGACTTTTCTCCTTGTCATGACTTAGGTTAACACCACGTAGGGGATAATCTGAAAACACACTTAGTTGTTAGAACATCAATATTAGTGTCCCTGTCTCCCAGGCCCTCTTTATTTTGAAATGCCATCCAAATATTCTGAGACCAAGAGCAGGTTCAGAGGCTGGAAGAGCCACCTGGGGAGGGCAACGTTCAAGCCAGGCTTAGCAAAGAGAGCACCTCCATTCTTGGCTGAGTTGTCTCTCTTGTGTCTGTCTGAATCTGCACAGACATTGAAATAGGAGGGTATAAATCAAATCTCCTAGGCTGTCCCTAAGACCGAGTCAGGAGACAGCTCTCTGAGTAATGAACTGAGGGGAATTTAGTAGAACAAATCAACACACAAATGTACATTCAGAGGTTAATTTATATGTGTCTGCATGACAGCGCCACAGCATTTCACAATGTTGAAATGGTGAAAGAGAAATAAAGGAAGTAGTAAGAAAAGTCAAACCTTCTAGGTCCAGCCATTAACTCCAACATTAGCCCCAAACAGGTGGGACATGGTTGTCTGAGTCTCCTGCACAGATTGCTATGCTCCTTACCTGGCTGACAGATTTGGAGTCACTTTTAAATGCAGCAAATGTGATCCCAAATGGGGATCTGATCCCAATCTGATCCCCAAATCTGATTGCTTTGGAATCAAAATGCAGCAGCTAGGGAAATGCTGGTTGCTGTTAAGGAGCATCCTCATAAACACATAGAGTGGCTCTTCAGGGATCCTCTGTTTGTTTCTCAAAGAACACGCAGAAATGGGTGTTTCTAGCTGGCGGTGGTTCTCCTCCAGATGGTGACTCAGACACCAAGGTCCTTACCTCTGCGGCTCCACCCACTTGAGGTTCATCCAGCTGCCGTGCTCATGCACGTGAAGGGGACTGTGGGGAGTACTGAGAACTGAGGATTGTGCACAGACAAGTCTTATTGTCCAATAAAGGGCATGTGTGCAAAAAAAAAAAAAATAGAGGTGTTCACCACTTCTGATCATAGCTAATCGGCTTAAATTTGTCCCTCAACCACAAAGAAGCCTAAAAAATGTGGTTCGGCCACATTTCTAGGAAGAAGAGAACATGTGTGAGTAGATACTGGGTCTCTGCCACTAGCAATACTGGCTCAGCTGGTCTGTGAAGCATCCTGTGACACTTCACAGGCCAAAGCCCTTTGGCTTTTCCATCTATCACCATTCATGGCAAATTTGAGTGGATGTTAACACTTAAGAGAACAGTCAGAACTCATCTATGCCAAAGTCTCATGGTTAATAAAAATAAAGTGTAGGAAGGCATAATAAATCTCTGAGGACTGTACAATTTAGCTGGTAACAAAGCTGAAACATTTATTTTTAATTTTTTAAATTTATAGCTTAATGTTCTTTCTACCATAACTCATAATTCAATACTTTATTTTTATCATAAGCTCTCTCTTGGACTCACTGAAATAAGCAATCCTGAATCACTAGGAGTTTGGGTGAAATGGCAAAAATTCCAGGAATGGGTCTATTAAAAATGCATTGATGAAAATAAGTGAGCTAATAATGCATAACTGTTATGCACACATCTTTACTTTCTGAGAGAGAGAGAGAGAGAGAGAGAGAAGATTTTTGAGTGCGGGCTACTGTGTTCTTAGCTACTCACTTTTTAAATACTTCACCAAACTTGTGGCAAAATCATTTACGAATATAAGAAAGAGGAAGATACAGATGCAGACGATAGAGTCTTATGATTCTGAACAGGGAGTGACTTCAAGAAGTAAATGACGCTACTGACTACTTCCTGTCGGCAGGAGTTGTTCAATATCAATTGGACTAAAACAACATTGTCATTTTGGGGAAGATGCTTTTTAGTACAGAAACGAAAACGTCACACTCTGTTCACCAGGGGAAATCATTTATTTGGCTTAATTGGACTTTAGAGATCACTTTCTCTTAGATTACTGAGGTCCAGCACCATTCATTTATGGATTCAAAAACTATTGAGGTCCAATAGAGGATATACTAAACACAGAGTTTATGTCCAAAAGCCTTGTGATCTTCTGCAGAAATGTAAATTTGCTGTTTATTGCTTTCTTGTTTTGTGTTAGACTTAGAGGGTAGATGATTCCTCTCGTCGCATGAATTCAGAGCCAATGAACACACTGTGTGGGGTACGGCCCTCAATGATGAGATGCTGCACACTGAATGTCTGTGTACCCCCAGGATGTTGAAGCGTCATCCCCAGTAGGTTGGTATTTGGAGACAGGGCCTGTAGGAAGTAATTAGGGTCAAATGAGGTCATGAGGGTGGGACCCCCATAGTGGGATCAGTGTCCTTGGAGAGAAGGAAGAGACCTCAGAGCTCTCTGTCTCTCTGCCGTGAGAGGACGCAGAGGAGGCTGCCATCTGCACGCCAGCAAGAGTGCCCTCCCCAGGAATGAATCAGTGGCATCTTAATCTTGGATTTCCAGCCTCCAGAACCATGAGAGAGAGAGAGGTCTGTCCTCCCCGATCTGTGGTGCTGTGCTGTCACAGCCTGGGCTGAGACGTGAGCCTTTTATAGAATTACAGTGGACGTTTGACAGAACAAGAGGCATTTCCTGGGAGACGCAGAGGTCACGTCTGGCTGCTGGAGCACCTGTGGTCTACTTGCTAAAATGTGAGACTCTCCATTGAAACAAAGGCAAACCCAGGACATGTTTACAACAAAATGCAAAGGTGACCAAGATCATATTCCTCCCCCAACCCTTTTTTTTTTTTAAGTAGCTTGATCTCATGAACTGTGAGATGTGTAACAGCGTCTATAATTCCACATTGGTAGGTGAAAAGATGTCAGAAGTTGTGAGGATTTTGAGCTTTAAAGCCTGTATGGCAGGTTCTAGTTAGTTTTCCCTCCTTAATTCTCTAGAGAAACATCTAGGGAAGGAAGTGGGAGCCTCTGCAAAGCCAGGGGGTGGCTTTTCATCCATTTGTGCGTAGTGTTTGTGGAGCAGCTGAGCTCTGTAAGGCACCGTGATGGACCCGGGGGAGACAGAGGTAGGAAAAGTGCGTGTCAGTCCTCGTGTTATGTGAGGTCTGGGGCTTCGTGATTCATAAACTGGGTCATTTTAACCTTATAGAATGTTCCAGCTACAGAAGTATGTTCTTACCCTCGGTTACTATGTGATGGGAGGAAGGAAAACAAGGTGCCCAGAGGCTCTGAATCATTGAGTTGGATACAGTTAGTGTGTCTCATGTTATTCCTGACCTTCCAGTTAGAAGTACATTTAAGGATTTTCTTTCAAATGTTTTCATTCACATACAAAAACAATATACCACACTGATTGCTGTATTTTATATATAGCATGGAGAGAAAATTGTGGAGCTAGGGCCATATATATATATTTTTTTCATGTAATGAGCTGAGCAACAATAACTGGGAAAACATGCAAATATTGAGAGTCCTGGGCATTGTGCTGATACAAGAAAAATATACTATGTATCTAAGTGCCTTGAAGAAATAGACAATTTAGCAGAAATTTGGGAGAGAAGAATAGTGGCTCAATGAAGTATATATGCAGTTTCGCACATCACATCTATGAAGACAAGGGATAAATATCTTTAAATAATCTTTTTTTTTCCTTATCCTACCTGCATGTAAGTGGGAACACTTGACTACAGCTTAAACAACAAAACTATGTCTGGACCATTCATTTTAATAATTAGGGGTTCTTAAAAAGTGGCCATTTTGGATAAAATTATTACGCCAGGGTTCAGCTGCTTCTGCAGGTCGGCCAAATATTTTTGAGTCTGGAAAGATGACTGGGGATTCCATCAAAACAAGACTGTGTACGAATTATCTGGTACTTCCTCATCTGGGGCCAGGCCAAATACACTGTCAAAGAGACTGTGCTATTTCTTTTCCACCTGCAAGGAAACATGGAGAGAACCACGGTCACAGTTTCCACGTAAGACTCTTAGGTGGTGATGTTGTTCTTCCTTTTCTAGCGAAGGGCTGTGTTACAGTGGTTTGAACTCAGGGTGGATTTTGAGATCTGGCTTTCTCTGTTGGCTGGGCTGGATCAGCTATCCTTTGCTTACGTAAAAGGAAACATCACCTTTCCACTCTGCTGCCTTCTTGGTGGTTGTGACTCCCTGCTGGAGCGGAAAGGCCCCATCTGGTTCAACCATGAAGGGGGCGAGGAGGGACGGTTGGGGATTTGGGCTGGACATGAGCACCTTATGAGGTCGTGGATGTGGGCTCCGCCCAGGCCAAGCAGGTAGAGGCTCGGTGAGCACAGACTCGCACGCCCTGGGGAGGACTGGTCGCAGCTGGTCTGTACAGGCAAAGCAGCGGGGAAGGGACATCCAGGGAGCGGGCCGGGGCCAAAGCCAGGAAGGAAGCAGCAAGAGCGGAAAGAAATAGGAAAGCGTCAGGCCAACCAAAAAATATTTGTTGTTTTGGACATTTGCTTGTTTGTTCTGCTTTTGATCCTCCCTGGAGACTGTGAAGTTCTTGCCACGGTTGGTAAGCTGCACCCCCTCGCTCCCCGGGCGTTGAGGGCAGGGGTTCCTTCCTCTGCTGTCAGAACCGAGATCCCATGGCTCAGCCTTGAAAACTCTGCAAACCACGCACTCTCTCACCCAGCAGTTGCTTGGGGGACCAGTGTAGCTGGATGGCTGTTTGGTAGCTAACACACACAAACATACACACACATCTACACACAAACACACATACACACCCCAAAACACACATGTTTACAAACACATACACATAAACACACACAAACATACATACACACCTCCCTTCCACACAAACACATACATACACACCCAAATACACACGTTTACAAACAATACACACATACATACACAAATACACACAGACACACAAATACACACACACCTGTACACTCAGACACACACATGCCTACAAACATACACATGTACATAGATAAAAACACACACCTACATGCATATTCACATACCTACCAAAATGCATACACACACCACATACAACCACACACATACCTCCTCACACTTACACACAAATACCCACAACCATACACACACACCAATGCACACACAAACACACCCCAAAACACATATGGCTGCAAACACGGCCAGATGTATAAAAACACATATGCACAAATACATACACATGAAAACATCTATCACACACACCTACACCCAATATGCGCAACCAAATACACATGCAAACATATACATATACACCTAAACATAAACACACATGCGTATACAAACACACAAGCACATATGTATATATGTACACACACCGAACCCACCAATACACACCAAATATACACATACATATGCACACATTTCCACATAACATGTACATGAAATATCCACACACATATGCACAAATACCCATACAGAGACACACAGGTATATATATGCCTGCCGACACACATGACACCCACAAATGCATACATATACACATGTGTACACGCTAACACGTCCGCATACACACCACCACCCTCACATGCAGAAGCAAAACATATACACATAATCCCACTCACAACAAATGTACACATACCTCACATGCCTACATCTGCACGTATGTACACACATATGTTAACATGCACACATGCACACACACATTTGGGAGGCTTCCGACCTTCCAGCACGCGGTCCCAGGACACTCTAGCACCTTCTCAGGCATCCCTGCCGGGTCATTGTGCTCTTGTTCTGTGGTCTGACGCGCAGGGTGAAAGCGTACGAGCACCTTCTGGACACGGTCTCGTCCAAAAAGCATTTTAGCTTATTAGACTCTGCTCTAAGACCTTGATCCTTAAAATGCCCCGAGTGACTTTATCAGATTTCACCGAGTATTACAAGATGAGCTTGGAACAAGCAGGTGCGATCCTGCAAAGATACAGATAAGGAAGCTATTGGCTTCTTTAGCATCATATCCAGTGGCCTGTTGTAGCAACAGCCTTTTTCTGTTTTCCCCTCCTGCCGCCCTGGAAGATGACTCAGTCCGCACACCAAGAAACCGTGGCACAATTACAACATTCAGGACGGGTTGTGTGTAACGGCTCAGCACTCCTCTCCAATTGGACGCTGCCTCCTTAGGCTGAATGCAAGACCGGATTCCTAAAAATACCCCCTGACATGAGTCATCCTCTTCCAAGGGCCCTGGAGAATGTTTTCCACAGAAAGGGTAAGGCCCGGAGCTGCCGGGGTGAGTCATGTGGGGAGCCGTGGGCAGCGGCGCTATGTTAGATGGCCATGCTCCCTGGCCCTGCGCTCGGGTGGCTGGGATGCTGTGCTGAAACGCGAGCCTCTGCAGCAGTTGCCACCATTCATCCCCCCACCCCCACCCCAGTTCCCGAAACCACGCCAACCTGAGCCAAAGGAGAGGTGCTTTGGGGTGTGTGGGTCACTCAAGACCTGCTCCCTCCCAGATGAGAGGGAACAGGAAAACCCACAGTCAGGAATGCACCCTGCACCTTTGGACTCTAACTGGGAAACCTCTCCCTTTCCCAGACCCTAGCAATGAAAGTTAAGTATTGGGGTGGCCCTGGGGTGAGGGGGCGTGTGAAAGGGGGATGTTCAGGTCACCCTATGCTGGCCCTGGATGGATGGCCGCATGCGCTGCTGCGCCTGCATGGGGCGGGCGCTCCTGGAGAGTTAAGGCCCTGCGCGCTCCAGCGGTTGTTACACCTTCTTACAGAATCTGGGATTTCAGACATGGGAACCTGTATGGGGGCGGGCGGAGAGGAGAACTCCCCCAGCACTCCAGGAATTTTACAACTGAAAAGACCGGAAAGATCACTGTGCTCACAGGAATAAAACAGTGGCTTCAGATCTTTCTTCAAAATGCACAGGCTATAAATTAGAAACGATGAAAACGAGTCAAGGCTCATCCTCAAGATCAACTTGCACAAGAAATCATGAATCCTTTCTTTGGAGACGTGATATGAAGGGTGACACGGGCTGACTGACCCTTCAGTGGAAGGGTTTGGCCTCTCTCGGTTCTCAGAGAAGGAATATAAATCGTAGTTTCCTTGAAATAGCCAACATTGCAAATTCAAATGATAGTAAATTTATCAACGATATCATGATTCTAAAAAAAAAAATCAACTTTATTTTTTAGAGATTTTATTTATTTATTACAAGAGACCCAGAGAGAGAGAGAGAGAGAGGCAGAGACCCAGGCAGAGGGAGAAGCAGGCTCCATGCAGGAAGCCCTATGCGGGACTCGATCCCAGGACCCGGGGGTCACAACCTGAGCTGGAGGCAGACGCTCAACCACTGAGCCACCCAGGTGCCCCGAAAAAAAGAAATCAACTTTCAACCAAACTTGAAAGTCACTTGTAGGATTTAGAAATCAGACTAACACCTCTTAGACTAACAAGGGGGTTATCTAGAGACTGCTCAGGAATCTATAGCTTTGACACTTTTGGTTTAAAAACATGTCCTTTACTAGGTAATCTCAAGGTTTAGGGGTCAAAATGTTTTTTTAAAAGCAACCAAATGATTTTTTTTTTATTGAGTATTCACATAACCCAAAAATCACCATTGTAGTCTATTAAAAGTGTGTAATACATTCACATTTGGTGTCTTCACAATGTTGTGTAGCCAGTACATCCACCTAGTTTCAGAGCATCTTCACCACCCCAAAAGGAAACCCCAAACTGTAAGGCCACTCCTTATTTCTCCTTTCCCTCAGCTCCCAGCACCCACTGATTTATTTTTCTCTCTATGGATTTGCCTATTTCATATAAATAGAATGAATATGTGTCTTTTTGTGTCTGCGTCTTTCACTTAACATGATGTTTTTGAGTCTTGTCCTTATTGTAGCATGAATTGGGTCTTTATTTCTTTTCACGACTGCATAATATTCCATCGTATGACCAGACCACATTTTGTTTTCCCCTCGGTCAGTGGACATTTGTGCTGTTTCTACCTTCTGGCTGTTATGAATATATAATAATACTGTTATAGGGGTTCCCATACAAGGTTTTGTTTGAACACCTGTTTTCAGTTCTTGATGTGCACCTAGGAGTAGAATTGCTGGACCGTGCAGTAATTACATCTAGCCAACCTGTTTCCACAGCATTGGGTCATTTTACGTCTCCCACCCAAGATGTGAGCCTCTGAGTTTCTGCACATTTTCACCAATACTTACTGTTTTTTTGAAATAGATCATGGCTATCCTAGAGCGTACGAGGTGGCATCTCACTGTGGTGACACATTATCAAAGTGCAATTTGAAGTGGCACTGAAATTATTGCATATTTCAGCAAGGGAAGGCAGACAGACCTATTATTTTTTCTTTTGTTTCGTAGGAATAATTAGGTCTGTTTAACATAAAGGGCAGACTCTTGGTGTCCTCAGGAGGTGGCATTGTGTGGAGGAAGAATTGATGGCCATGGCTGTTTGATTAAATACACCATCTCCCATGGGGTGCCTGGGTGGCTCCATCGGTTACGTATCTGCCTTCGGCTCAGGTCATGATCTGGGGGTCCTGGCATGAAGCCCCACATCAGGCTCCCTGCTCAGTGGGGAGTCAGCTTCTCCCTCTGCCCCTCCCCCTCCCACTCATTCTCTGTCTCTTTCTCAAATAAATAAAGTCTTTAAAAGAAATGAATACACCATCTCCCACTACCCTTTCTATGGCAGATTTCTTGGAAGGACTAGTTGTATATATTCCTGTCCTTCACGTCCCCATTACCTACCTGTTTCTCAGCTAATCCCAATCTTCTACATTTTCTATGCCCAAGGGCCATTTCTTGATAAGATCTTCAGTACTATCTTGGTTTCTTTCTTAGCACTGTGGCAGCTCTAACAAATACCATAGACTCGAGGACTTATAAACAGAAACCACTTATTTCCCACAGCTCTGGAAACTGGAAGTCCACCTTAAGGTACCAGCAGATCCCGTGTCTGGTGTGATTCCTTTCCCTGGTTCATAGATGGCATCTTTTTACTGTGCCCTTACATGAGGGAAGGGGTGAGAGGGCTTTCTGGGGTCTCTGATAAGGGCACTAATCCCATTTTGGGGACTCCACCCTCATGACCTCGTCACCTCCCAAAGATCCCACCTCCTAACACTGTCACCTTAAAAGATAAGATTTAACACATGAATTTGGGGGTAGGGTGGTGGTGGAGGGACACAAGTGTGAAGTCTGTAGCAGATCCCAAATCCATTTTCCTGTTGAGTCCTCCTGCTTCCTGGCCTTCCCCTTGGGATAGTGCTGTTGACCATACCCTTCTTCTTAAAGCACACTCTTCGGTTGGCACTCACGGTGTGCACTCTCCTGATTCTGGCTGGTTTCTCCTCCTGATTCTTATGCTGCCACTTAACAGCAATTTCTGTTACTAATTTCTGTTCTTCTTTCCTCATCTCTACATTCAAGAATGGTTGTTTCCCCTTAAGCCATCTTGCACACTTTCCTTGCTGATTGCTTTTGTGACGTGTTTATGTGATAGATAAGTCCTCCATCTCCCAATATTGAGAACCCAGTGTCATCCTCTATTCTTCTGTTTCTGTTCCCCAAATCCTGGGAAGTGGGGAGCAGTCCAGTGATGGGAGGAAGAAGAGCAAAGACTCATTGATAAAGGAGGTTTTAGGAAATGAAATTTGTATTTCGTTAGGCCCAGTGATACCAGAAGTCAGGACTTCTGTGCAGTGTCCTTGAGTACTTGTACAGATGCACAGGACTCTGCTTTATAAAAGGGCTCATTTATTCCAGAAATGATTCATTACTAGAGATTTATTTGCCACTTATGTCTGAGTGACAGAGAAATATTGAGTCCACGTCACTAGATCCTCAGTTCCAGGCATGTTCTGCAAAATGGGCTGTCCCCTCAAACTCTCTCAGCAGACTCAGTTTCCCTTTATACAAAAGAAGAGAGAGTGGGTTAGAAGGTAAGATCTCCAAGATAAGATTTAAAAAGTGCTTTGGGGGATCCCTGGGTGGCGCAGCGGTTTAGCGTCTGCCTTTGGCCCAGGGCGCGATCCTAGAGACCCGGGATCGAATCCCACGTCGGGCTCCCGGTGCATGGAGCCTGCTTCTCCCTCTGCCTGTGTCTCTGCCTCTCTCTGTCTTTCTCTCTCTCTCTCTCTGTGACTATTATAAATAAATAAAATTTTTTTTTAAAAAGTGCTTTGGGCAGGTCTTGCATGCAAACAAAAGAAAGGGAGTCCTATTAATTCAAGCAGAAAGAAATTTGTTAGAAGGCTGTCTGGTGGTTTATAGAAATTATAGGACATTTGGAGAATTAACTTGGGGAAGAGGTGAAGAATCAGAGGAAGTCATGTTTGAGGGAACATGGAAGAGGCCCCAGAGCATTGACTTATCAGATCCCAACATGACTCTGGACACCCTTTCCCATCTGCAAGGCCTCATGCTGCGGCCACCTCAGGAATACGCCTCAGCTATCTCCAGGTTTTTGTGTCACTTCTTAAAAAAAAAAAAAAAAAAAATTCCTAGTTTCAAGCATGAGTTTGGACACATAGACTCTATTCTCATGTCTTAGTAACTCTGGGGAAGAGGGAGCCAGGAAATCCAGAGTGGATTGCGGGCCCCTGAGCCCACAAAGACTCCCCAAGGGACAGACCCTCTAAATGTTAGTTGGTTTTTGTAGTACTGGGAGGGAGATAAATATCCACTACATTACAAGTCCCATACGGTTGGTAAAAGAGAGATTCCTATTTTTATTGCTGCAGACGGTGTTGAAGATGTGTCGCTGAGCTCTGGGCAGCAGTGTTAAATGAGCAGAAAAGGCAGGTGTGAGGTCAGGAAAGAAAAAGGTGGGAAAGCTGGGAGATAAAAGAACCTAACGGGTGAAAAAAGAGAGTTCTTCTGAAAAATACTGTTACCTTCTATTTGAGGCTGAACCACCTCTTGTGGAGTCTAAAACTTATACAAGTCCTAGAATCTTAAAAAAATAGGAACGTTATGGATATAAAGAAATTGGTTCAAAAGTAAATTTATTTTTAGAATAAGAGAGATCCTAACAAGTTCCTGTGGCTTTGCAGATGCAGGGTCCTTGCTGGGATGTCTCTCAGCAATCACCAGACACAGGATGAAAAGGCCCTTTATTTATTTGTTTTTAAATTTAATTTGATTTTATTTAAATTCCATTAATTAACATATCACGTATTATTGGTTATTATTGGTTATAGAGTTATTATTGGTTACAGAGTTAGAGGTCAGTGATTCCTCAGTTGTGTATAACGCCCTGTGCTCATCACATCACGTGCCCTCCTTCATGCCCATCACCCAGTTACCCCATCCTCCTCCCACCTCCCCTCCAGTGACCTTCAGTTTGTTTCCTATAGTTACGAGTCTCTTAGGCTTTGTCTCCCTCTCTGACATCATCTTGTTTTATCTTTCCCTCCCTTCCTCTATGCTCCTGTTTTGTTTCTTAAGTTCCACATATGAGTGAGATCATATGATATTTGTCTTTCTTGAATTGACTTATTTCATTAGCATAATACCCTCTGGTTCCATCCATATCATTGCAAATGGCAAGATTTCATCTTTTTGATGGCTGAGTACTATTCCATTGTGTATATAGACCACATCTTCTTTATCCATTCATCTGTTGACAGACATCTGGGCTTTTTCCAGTTTGGCTACTGTGGACATTGCTGCCGTAGACATGGGGGTGTAGGTGCTCCTTTAGATCTCTCCATTTGTATCTTTGAGGCAAATACCTAGTAGTGCAATTGCTGGGTCATAGGGTAGCTCTACTTTTAACTTTTTGAGTAACCTCCACACTGTTTTCCAGAGTGGCTGCACCAGCATGCACTCCCACCAACAGTGTAACAGGGCTCCCTTTTCTCAGCACCCTTGTCAACAGTTGTTTCCTGATTTGTTAATTTTAGCCATTCTGATAGGTGTGAAGTGGTTTTGTGGTTTTTATTTGTATTTCCTTGATGCTGAGTGATGTTGAACATTTTTTTGTGTCTCTGTTGGCCATTTACTTGTATCTCTCTCTCTCTCTCTTTTTTTAAGATTTTATTTATTTATTCATGAAAGACAGAGAGAGAAAAAGAGAGAGAGAGAGAGAGAGAGAGGCAGAGACACAGGCAGAGGGAGAAGCAGGCTCCATGCAGGGAGCCCAATGTGGGACTCGATCCCGGGACCCCAGGATCATGCCCTGGGCTGAAGGTGGTGCTAAACCACTGAGCCACTGGGGCTTCCCTGTATATCTCTTTTGAAGAAATATCTGTTCATGTCTTCTGCCCATTTCTGGACTGGATTATTTCTTTGGTGTTGAGTTGGTAAGTTCTTTATAGATTTTGGATACTAGCCCTTCATCTGATAAAACATTTACAAATATCTTTTCCCATTCTGTTGGTTGTCTTTTGGTTTTGTCGACTGTTTTCTCTGCTGTGCAAAAGATTTTTATCTTGATGAAGTCCCAATAGCTCATTTTTGCCTTTTTTCCCCTTGCTTTTGGAGATGTGTCTAATCAGAAGTTGCTCTGGCCAAGGTCAAAGAGGTTGCTGCCTGTGTTCTCTTCTCAGATTTTGATGGATTCTTATCTCACATTTAGGTCTTTCATCCATTCTGAGTTTATTTTTGTGTATGGTGTAAGAAAATGGTCCAGTTTCATTCTGTGTGTGGCTGTCCAGTTTTCCCAACATCATTTGTTGAAGAGATTGTCTTATTTCCATTGGATTTTCTTTCCTGCTTTGTCAAAGATTAGTTGACCAGACTTGAAGGTCCATTTTTTGGGTTCACTATCCTGTTCTGATGATCTGTGTGTCTATTTTTGTGCCAGTACCACACTGTTTTGATGATTACAGCTTTGCAATATCTTTTGAAATCCATAATTGTGATGCCACCAGCTTTGGTTTTCTTTTTAAACCTTCCTTTGGCTATTCGGAGTCTTTTCTGGCTCTATACAAATTTTAGGATTATTTCAGCTCTGTGAAAAATGTTGATGGTATTTTGATAAGGATTGCATTGAGTGTATAGATTGCTCTGGGAAGCATAAACATTTTAACAATATCTGTTCTTCCAATCCATGAGCATGGAATGTTTTTCCATTTATTTATATCTTCCTCAATTTCTCTCGTGAGCATTCTACAGTTTTCAGAGTACAGAATCTTTACCTCTTTGGTTAGGTTTACTCCTAAATATATTATGGGTTTTGGTGCAATTGTGAATGGGATCAATTCCTTAATTTCTCTTTCTTCTGTCCCATTGTTAGTATAAAGAAATGCAACTAATTTGGGTGCACTGATTTTATATCCTGCAAAGGCTCCTTATTTTTAACTTGCTTTCCCTTCACCAACAATACTCTATGGCCCCCAGCACCTTTTCTCATGCAGGTGCATGAAGCTCCCAGAATAGCTCAGGGAATCTGCCTCCATGGCTCTCTGCCTCCGACAGAGGGATAGGACCTATTACATGTTCATCCAGGCTTGCATTCAAACCACTGTGGCTGAGGATGAGTCATATGTTAGCACTACACTGGGGGCTGGGGACCCAAAGAAGCAACAAGGCAAAAATGGCCACTGTTCCTGTGGTAATTCACACACCAATAAAGAGAAGCAGATTTTGGAAAACAAGGTGAAAAGATTTTGATGTCATAATCACTCTTGGAGCCTACGAAAATATAAACACATCTTCTTGTTCCATGGGCTTTTCTAGAAAAGGGTGTTCTGGTGTATGTAAGCCATGCATATTTCAAACTTATCAACATGATGTCTTATATAACAGTGATTCTATACCGTACATAAATGTAGAATTATAAACCACCAGGGAAAATATATGGCATTCTCTCTTTGCAGTACACAGACAAGGAGGGGAAGTGAAAGGGTGGTCTGCATGGGTGAGGGACAGTAGTGTGACTCGGTGTCAAAGGTCATAGCCCAGTCACAGAAAGAATGATGCTTTAGGGGAACAGCTGGGAATCTCTGATTTTCCAGAATCCCATATATGCTGAAACTTCCCAGAGCAAAGTCTATAAAATCAACACTACTTTATAACAACACAACAAAGAAAGCCCTCTCCTCTTGATATCAGAGTTAGCATAAATGGCTGCTCGGAATAAGCCTCTATATTTCTCTTAAGAAGCAAATCTTAACAATGACTACCAGATACTGGGTTTACAAAGGATGTTATATGCACATACACAAACTCGTATACACATGCACACGCATACGAGTACTAAATACACATGCAAATGAGTTCAGCACGTTGATTATGAAGCTAGTATCTTCATAGTCATTTCATTTCTGTAAAGAAATGACAGAAACATGTCAGCTCTTCTTGAATGTCCTTGAAGTCAGACTGTAATCCTAGGAACACACAATTATTAATTGTTTCTGAAGCAGTCCACTGAAAAGGATTTTGTCTATAATATTGCCAACAATGGGGGCCATTTATGCCAGGCTGGGAATGTAAGGAAGGTTAAGGGGTGGAATCCTGAAAGCCTTTAAGGAAATAGCCTGCATTTTTGTTTTAGACTGTGGCAAATTGTAAGGGTTCTAACGATTTTTCCATTCTTTGAATCTTTATTTCTACTAGATCCATCAGGACCTGACTCCATTTTGCTGGAGTCTATCATCTGATCTATACTGAAATATGTGTCCCTTCACATGTTTGCTGTGTCATCATTTCATCAACATGTGTCAAGACACTTTGTATTCCTGCTCCCCCATGCTGGTCGTTAGACCACCCTGGAAATGTACAGTGTGCCACTATCTTGACACCACTGCTCACTGGGGCTCCCCTTTAAGATGTGACAGCTTTAGCTGTACTGTAAACAGAATGGAAACACAACTCAAGTGTTTGTGGACACAGTTGGGGACACACAGAGCTTCTGAACCTCACAAGGCAACCTTCTTCCTATAGCTACACTACTAGGAAATACGATATTCCTTATTGACCTCAGGGGTCTCGGAATAAGAAGAAAGGGAACCCTTCCTGTTCAGTGGCCAGCTAAACAAATAATGCAAGGAGGCAAGTTACATACACAGAATTCAGATACCCCGCTGACACCAGCATGCATGCGTGCCATGCTGTCAATGGGCCTCAAAACACAATCCAGTTGAGTTCGTAAAGATCAGATGAATTAAAAGCCATGATCTCACTTTATTTAAAAATTCAGACTATCACAAATATATTGCTCTGTGTATATGTTAATCAATGCCTCATCTGTGGTTTGGTTAGAGAATGAGCTAGTTCACTGCTAGGAATCTTCTAGATGAGTGAAGTTTCCCACTAGTATGCTAAAACATTTTGAAAAGTTAACTTTTATTTTCCTAGTAGCCATTTAAATATATATATTAAAACTCCCTCTATCTTCCATCTTAATTACATACTTTTTGCTCAGATTATTCCATAACCTCTGCCCTACCATTAATACTATGCAATCAATAGACTAAGAAATCATAAAAATTCAAAATCCGGCTCAGTAAAGTTTGTTGTTTTATCAAGGGCTTTCAAATCGCATACCAAGTGATAAAAAGCCAAATCATGTTTATTTCAAGAAAGTCTGATATTCAGAAAATGGCTGTATATTTATATATAACTATCCTCCCACCTCATTATCCCCCCACCCTACACCCTGCCTCCAACACCCAGCACACACTCAGGCCATCCATCTGGTGAATCCAACCAGTGTCTCAACCCAGACTCTGCAAATCTTTTATAACTTTTTTCTTAAATTGGATTGTTTTCTCTCTCTCTATCTCTATCTCATCTTTATCTCTATCTCTATCTATCTCTATCTCTATCTCTATCTCTATCTCTATCTCTATCTTTATCTTTATCTCTATCTCTATCTATCTCTATCTCTATCTCTAATCTATCTCTATCTATCTCTCCTTCTGTAAAATCCAGGCCTCCTAAAGAGAACATTCTTTCCACTGCCCAGGTCTATCCCAGGCAGCAAAATTTCTCAGGAAGGTTAGAGTCATCATGCAAAACTTTAGCTTTCTTTCTCTTTTCTTTTCTTTTTTCTTTTCTTTTCTTTCTTTTCTTCTTTTCTTTCTTTCTTTCTTTCTTTCTTTCTTTCTTTCTTTCTTTCTTTCTTTCTTTCTTTCTTTCTTTCTTTCTTTCTTTCTTTCTTTCTTTCTTTCTTTCTTTCTTTCTTTCTTTCTTTCTTTCTTTCTTTCTTTCTTTCTTTCTTTCTTTCTTTCTTTCTTTCTTTCTTTCTTTCTTTCTTTCAGAAAAGTTGTGGAGAATACTTAAATTTGCAGAACTTGATAGAGTAGTGGTATTACACACACCAGAGAGCCTCTACTTGTTGACTTCATGGTCATCAATAATTAGGCTTATTGTTCTTTGTATGAAGGGTGTCTGCCCTACCATGATGGCAAATAAATTTCACCTGGACTGGCAGTTCTGAGCCATTGGTGGTACTTGCCCAGAGTACTGCGTTAAGAAGGATCCTGTAGCCCTCTCTAGGCTTCATGAAGATTGCAGACTTTTTTTTTTTTTTTTTAAGATTTTACTTATTTATTCATGAGAGAGAGAGAGAGAGAGGCAGAGACAGGCAGAGGGAGAAGCAGGTTCCATGCAGGGAGCCTGATGTGGGACTCGATCCCAGCACTCCAGGATCACACTCTGAGCCAAAGGCAGATGCTCAACCACTGAGCCACCCAGGTGTCCCAGGATTGCAGACTCTTATGAACAAGGTGTGTCCTGTGCCCAGGATGGGATTTGTCACTTATATGATGTGGCTGTCCTATGCCTATCTTTCACACTGCTGCCTCCAACTGTTAAAATTCTTGAGCTCTTCTTACTACTTGGCACCTATCATTTCAGTTAGTGTCATTTAGATCAAATCTTAAAGTTGTTAGTAGACCAGGATCTATCAGGCCGTCTATGGATGCTCTTTCTTGTATAAATCCATTCTAATTGATTGCTTCCTAACTTCCATGGGTGGAAAATGAGATAATTTAACTTGTTAAAATTGTGCTTAGTATAGATTGATTTATGGACAGAAGAATGAATAAGATGGATAGATATGGAATAAGACATAACAAACGTTAATTGTAAAATCTGGGTGATGGGGATGTGTTTCCTGTGCAGTTCTCTTAACTTTTTTGTGTGTGTTGGAAATTTGTATAAGGAAAGAGAATGTTGTGGGGAAATTGTGCTTATGGTAATAATTAGTAATCAATGATTTCGTGCATAAGCTAATTACTAAAAATAAAGTGCCTGTGTTTTCATGGATATGATATAATTTAATAAACTATTGGTTCCCTTAGCCCCTTTGTTTGCTCACTTTCACAATTTTGCCTTCAAAATATGAAAATAGTCAAATAAATGGCATGGAGTTAACTGGGTCATTATCACATATTTTTAAAATCCTTGAAAGATACTGTGAGGCTCTTCTGTTGGCTTACTTATTTTGCTTTGGATTTTTGATTATCTTGGTGAGAGCAAGTAAAACATGAGTGATTATTTTCCCTAAAATATAAATCTAAGATAAACGTTACTTTCCCTAGTTAGGGATTCTGGTAGAAGGGAGTGGTTATGCCAATCACAATATAGTATTCTTAAAAGCAAAGCTAATCTACTTAATTTTGTATTAACCTGGGTGAGATTGCAAAATCAGTAGGAGGTGCCCAGGAGATATTTGAAGGCCAAGCCTACCTCTAATGGTTGACTTAGACTTTCAAAAAATAACTGAGCTGTTGTAATGACCCCAGGTTATAATGTGTCCCCAGAAAGCTGATGAAAGACAGGCAGTGATAGAATCAAGAGCAAGAATTGGGTGGTGATCTTTTTATTTATTTATTTTCCTCATTAAAGGGTCATAGGAGTATTTCCAACTTCTCGTTCTTCTCTCTCTCTTTCTCTTTCTTTTTTTATTTTTTTGGAAGTGAAGGAAATAACCTCATTAAATTTTGAAATTTAAGTGATTCACAGAACATACAAATATCTTAAAAATATTCACAAAGTAAATAAACTGACATAAACAAGGGAAATCATTTGCTGCCTTACTTTTGGGTTCTGGAAGCTTCCCACTTATGTCAGGAAGGAAAACAAAAAGAACATCTCCATCAGCATAAGAGAATGGATTAAAAGTTGGCCACTGATGGGAAAGGCAAGTAGAGTCTGGCATGAACTGTCAGAGAAGCCTACACCCAACAACGCCCAGAATCCTGGCAACACTAAGCGTGTGAAAAGATGCCAAGGGAATTATGGGTCTTTGACTTCTCAGGATAACAGAATTCTCTTTAATAGATTATTCTGCATGGTCGAGCAGACGACAGCCACAAGCTGTCTTCAGTGGGGAGTGCTCAGGCCATAAAATAAATTGAAGATGAGACTGGCCTGAGCCAGAGCTCAGATGAGTGATTCACAGAAAAGAAGGCGAACGTCCATAGACTATCTAGAGCTGACCGTGTGCCCCGGCCCGGGCTCCTCAGCCTGCCCAGCTATAGTGATGTGGTGGGAAGCACCACAATAGCAGAAGCACTTCTGCTATATTTGAATAGTTACAGAAATGAAAGTCTAGCTTCTTGAGATCCAGAAATAAATCACTGCAAAGCTGCCCACATCCTGCTCTTTGCAAGGCATTATAAGATATGGAACACAGCCCACTTAAAAAACAGAGCAAGTAAACGAGTCAGTGGACGTAGGCTGTCAAGAGAGTTGTTTGCATTCTCTTTTGGGATTTGTCAACCCAAACTCGGCCCTGGTTGTGGAAAACTGGGACAGAATCTGTGTGGCTTTCGACAGGATCCCAAAGGCAACTAGTCTCATATACCTGGGCCATATCGGCAGCAGGCTTTCATAAATTCAGTGCTTTGGGGTCACTGTTAGTTGCATGTGTGTGGGGTGGAGATGAGGGGGGCAGGACTCATCATTTTTATTTTTATCTGGAGCACAAGCTTATTAGTTATTGGTGCAGACAGCGTGAGTGCTGGGAGCACACAGAGGGTTTGCACTTGCTCAGCCAGCTACCAGCAGTGTGACCTGGGTGAGTCCCCAGCCTCTGCAGGCCAAGGTTTTGTCCCCCCACCCCCCGGGGTGGGGGGAGATGATAATGGCTTGACCCCCACACTGTTGGGCTGTTGTGCCAGTGAAGAAGAGAGCATGTCAAATGTATCATATGGGGTCTGATAGGTCAGGAGGACTCAGCATATTCTCACTGTTTCCACCACCATGTTCCAGACCATAGTCTTTGCAGATGTTGCCTCTAATCCTCAATACCTTACAGGATCGTTGCTCTTTTTAAAGATATTTATTTATCTATTTTAGAGAAAGAATGAGTGAGAGGGACAGAGGGAGATGGAGAGAGAATCTGACTCTGTGCTGATTGCAGAGCCCGATGCAAGACTTGATCTCATGACCCTGAGATCATGACCTGAGCTGAAAAGAGGAGTTGGATGCTTAACCAACTGCACCACCCAGGCGCCCCTAGCTAGTTACTCCTATTCTCTTTACCATAGAGATAACTAAGGTTCTGACAAGCTAGTTTGTCAAAAGTCCCCAAGATCAGCAAAAGTGGAGTCTGTACTCGAGCCCAGTGTGTGGCAGGTGAGGTGAAGCCCTCCCGGGAGGAGCCCTGAGAGCCCATGGCTCAAAACACCCTTCAGTTGCAGACAGAGCAGGACACTTGGTCACCTTAGATTCAGCTCCAACTCCTTTTGTTTCCCACTCTGCCATAGCTGGCATCATCATACTCCTGTCTTAGGGTCTGTCCATTAAATTTTCTTTCCTGTTTCTGTCTTGAGCCACAAATATATCAACCAATGATAAGAAGAGGTACAAAAATGCTTTGGGACAAAGTTATATTAAAACACATAAATCTGTGTTTCTTATAGACTTACTCTAATGCACAGATTTAGCAAAGGCGGTGTGTAAGCTATGTCTACATCATTCAAGACTATGCACTCCTGTCTTATTTTTTTTAAGAGATCAAGATCATTTATTTTCATTTACATAATGAGACAAGGGGAGTGGCCACTTACTACCAGACATTTTTATGGGGAAAAATTCAAAGGAGTAAAAACATATGTTTTTAAAGGTCACACTACTCCGAGTTGAACTTGTCAGTATTCCAAAGCTGAAGTTATGGGCATGGATCATTAGGAAGGGTCACAAAGGTTAGTGATACAATCTGTGACTATTTAAAGGGAAAATGGCCTTGTCCCCACCCTTTGAGCACAGGGAGCAGAAACAGTGTGTTCACTTTGTCCTAAAAGTTCCATCACGAGTCGGAAAGGGCCACTCAGCATAGATACATCCCAAATATTTGCTTTAAGGGTGGGCAACATTACCTAAAATAGAAATTTAGGCAGCTGAAAATTTCAGCCAAAATTCTCCCTGATTTCTAGCATCAACCTGTACATACAAAATATGTAGCCACAAAATATGATTTTGATAGTTCACATCCAGACAAAAGGACTAACATCTGTGAAAACACACAAAAGCTTAATGACATCATGCTTTCATTCCATGGAAAAAATGTGGCGTTGATTCATTCTCAAGCTGGAATATATTTCCACATTAAAGAAAATTTTGCCTTCAATTTTAGAGGGAGTTTTTATTATGAGAAAAACATATCCAAAGGGGAAAAAAAAATTTTTCCCCTCGGCATGTGAAAAGTCATCAAACAGCATAAGAGAATGTGTCCAGCCCAATGTCACCACATCTAGTGAAAGAGCGCTCTTGGTGATGCAGCGTTCGCTTTGACCTAGACCAGGGAAGCATCAGGATGACCTCTGTCTGTCTGTGATTTAGTATGTTAACAAACATAAGTCAAATTTGGCTAGTACTCGGAAAATGTAATGTATTTCCTGCATATTATTATGGGAAAAAATAAACATATACATGAGTAAAGTCTCAAAGACAAGGGGAATTATGATGTGGTATTATTTTGACCATCGTCCCTTGGGAGCAAACCAGTGTCTTTTCTTTTCTTTTCTTTTCTTTTCTTTTCTTTTCTTTTCTTTTCTTTTCTTTTCTTTTCTTTTCTTTTTTCTTTCTTTTCTTTTCTTTTCTTTTCTTTTCTATTTTCTTTTTTCCTTTTCTTTCTTTTCTTCTTTCTTTTCTTTTCTTTTTTTTCTTTTCTTTTTTTTTCCTTTCTTTCTTTTCTTTTCTTTCTTTCTTTTTTTTTTTTTTAAAGATTTTTATTTATGGAGGCACCTGGGAGGCTCAGTGATTGCACATTCACCTTTGGCTCAGGTTGTGATCCTGGGGCCCTGGGATGGCAACGAACACGCTTCTCTCTCTCTCTCTCTCTCTCTCTCTCTCTCTCTCTCTCTCTCTCTCTCTCCCCCTGAGGGAGGAGCCGGACACGAGACTGGATCCCAGGACCTGAGCCAAAGGCAGACGCTCAACCCTGGAGCCACTCAAGTGCCTCCAGTTTGTTCTTTTCGAAGCCAAGGAAGACTTGTAGTGTGTATTGAATGCCCCCTGCTTCTCATTGTCTGTGATTTCTCATTTTCGAGTGGAATCGCAGGTGATTTTGCAAATCACGCCTGAGTAGTGAGTGCTGCTATTCCTATTTGCAAGTGAGGCATCTGGGCCGGGGTGCTCAGCTAGGCTCCCAGGACCAGGCTTCCAACTCAGACCTCCCGCCTCCTGCTCGCAGCTCTGCCGCAGCGCCACCCCCGCCAGTCAAGCCGCCGCCCCGTGGGCGAGCAGCAGGTGCACCGCTGGGAACCCGTTAAAATGCTCAGCATCAGCCCCCACCTGACCTCCTGCTCGGAATGTGCACCTGCCCCGGCCCCGGGTGGTGCGTGCGTGTGTGCACTTGCCTCTGCCACCTGTGTGCACCTGCCCCTGCCCCAGTGGGTGCGCGTGTGTGCACCTGCCCCCACCCCGGGTGGTGCGCGTGTGTGCACCGGTCCCGGCCCCGGGTGGTGCGCGCGCACACACACGTGCGAGAGCTCCTGCACAGCAGCCCCCGGGGCATTTCAGGTTAGATACCCGCGAGGCCCCGAGTCCAGGCCTCCAGCACCCCCTGCCCCGCCGCCCGCCCGCCCCCCCCCCCCAGGCCTGGGAAGCCGAGCCGAGGAAGTCAGCCCTGCGCGGCTGCACCATTTCTCCAGCTCGGGGCCGCCGGGGGCATCACGCGTCTGCTCCGAATCTAGGTGTCGCAGACATTTAATCAAGTACGAGGATTCCGCCAAAATCCCGGCTACATTTGAAGTTGGCTGGAGGTGGCACCTGCCTCAGCCCGCGGGGTCCTGGGCGGGAGAGGGGCCAAGTCCTCGCGGGCCTCAGCCCGGCCGCCTGCTGCGGAGGGAGGACGAGTCTGCACGTCCTTCCCAGGCCCGCTGGTGCCACCCGCCCCAACCACTGGGCAGCTATGTTCTTGCCCACAGCTAGGAGACAGACCTCTTCCATTAATGCATTTTTTTTATTAATGTATTTTTTAACCAAACAGCCTTTGGGTACAGAAGGCGTCCTGTATCCCGAAATATAACTAATTCACTCTGTTGGTATTTAAAATGTTGCTTCAATTTGTCAAACACTGAGATTAATTTTCATAGCACACAATTTGCCTATAATGCACATTAGTAGGTTACATTTTAATTATCAAAATCGACTTGAGTGAAATTCCTTCTTTACCGATGCTTTACCTTCTAAACTGTGTCATTACTTTATTTCTAAAAAGGCTGGGTGAAATTTCCCAAACTCTGACAGCCTACTTCTAGTTTTTAGTCTTATGAAGATAGTTTTTTTTAATTATTATTATTTTTTATGAAGATAGTTGATTATTGCTGAGGAATGACCTGAGGATCAACATCCATAAGATATGTAAATACAAGCATTAGCCCAATTGGCAAATTTGCTTTTTTTTTTTTTTTTTTTTTTGCTACTGTACAGTTTTTTAAAAAAGGTATTTACTTTTTTTAGGACTGTACTATTATCAATCTCTGTCTTATCTAGCAGTTCTGACACATTAATATTTAGAATCTACCAGATAATGGCATAAAAATACAATAAAGCCAAATTATGGGGGATCACGTGTTCCTAGAAATGTTCTTTTTTTTTTTTTTTTTTAAAGGAACAGAATACCTGTGGTCAATTCTCACCTCCAGTGGTGAAGCTGGAGAATCCCTCCTCCTGTTCTTTCCATTGGACCTGCGTAGTTGTGTTTTGATACAATTGGAGATTTAGAAAATAGAATCTGCATTTTTCTTCTGTTGTTAATGTATATTTGAGTTCAAGAATGTTCTGCAGCGACCCTATGTCTATAGGAGCCCCGCTGTCTGTGGGAGAACTTGAATGGACAATGAGTTCATCTTCCCGTTATCTTTTATGTAATAGGACGCTTAAAACTTTTCCTATTGCCTCAGATAAAGTTTTAATGACAGATTAATTAAGGGCTGAAAAGAAACTAATTCTTTTTTTTTAAAACAAGTTGTATGAAAAAATAAAAAAATAAAACAAGTTGCATGTTTTATTAGCTTCTTAGAAACTTGTTAAGTCTCCCATAAATTTTTTTAAAGATTTTATTTATTTATTCATGAGAGACACACAGAGAGAGAGAGAAGCAGAGACACAGGCAGAGGGAGAAGCAGGTTCCATGCAGGGAGCCTGATGCGGGATTCGATCCTGGGACCCCAGGATCACGCCCTAGGCTGAAGGCAGATGCTAAACCGCTGAGCCACCCAGGGATCCCCAAGAAACTCATTCTTAATTTTTATGGAGACACTAAGTATTCACTTACTGTAAAGGGCAACATTTAATAGACCCAAGATCAAAGGGTCAGTGGGCTTGACGGTCTTCCCACCTCAGACTCACCATGTAGGTAGAAGGGAAGCAGTTCTTTTTGGTAAATTGTGGCCTTGATTCCTGCGATGGACCTGTTCTCTCTGCCCAGGCAATCCTACAGTGGACTTCAAAGCCTTGTGGGCCCACAGAGCTGTGAGCCCTCGGGCAGTCACAGCCCCAGGGGCTTGAAATCCCTTTGATCCCATAGTGTAGTCACAAGGGCTTTGAAGTGAGAAGAGGAAGTGAATTAGAGCGGGTCTCTTTGTCTCTCTGGCTGGGGATCTGCAGATGGCACCCCTAGACACTCACCAGGGGTTATCATCAGCTGCACTTCATAATTCCCCAGGACAGCTTTTAAAGCACACCGGCCCCCACCTATTCTGCTTTAATTGGTCTAGGGTGTGGCAATTGAAAAAAAAAAAAGCTCTCCAAGTGATGCTAGAATCAAAGTGCCTGAACTTCCAGGATGGAATGATAAGCACACCCAAGAGACCAAGACATAAAATCCCCCCTCTTGGGGAAGAATAAAGGAACACATTTATTCTAGCTCATGATGTGTTGGCACAACCCCCTTCCCCCCCCCCCAAAAAAAAAAAAAACAGCAGCAGCAACAACAATAAAACATCAAAACCAGACAGAGAGAAAGATAGACACAGCCTTGCAGGGCTTAAATTGAAGATGGAAACCCTGACACGTGAGTAAATTAGTAATTTACTAATTACAGGGGGAGCAAACAGGGTGAGTTAGTCCTTCTCTGGTACTTGTGCCAGGGCCCTGTTACCACCGAGAGGTGATGCCTGCAGCCTGAAGGAAGGAGCCTTTCCAACACGCACGTGTGACTGAGGGGAATGGACATAACCCAATCTAGACAAACACCAAGAAACATAGATATCTGGAAGAAAATAGCAAAAAGCTGATACTCCGTCTATGTAATGATTTATCTATGTGGGGCCAGTTAAGTTTTAGGAAAGCTGTGTGCAGTTAGGTGGTGGCAGCTTGAATTAGTTACTTGAAATAATGACAGTTTCTAAATTCCAGTGGAAGAGGCTCACCCAGTAATTTTGGAAAGATCATAAATATATATATATATATATATATATATATACACACACACACACATACATATACATATATATGTACATATATACATATATGTACATAAATATATAAATACATGTATATGTATATGTATGTGTGTGTGTGTGTGTATATATATATATATATATATATATATTTATAAACCCAGATAGTTCTGATAATCTTCAAGTCATTCCCAAGGAGATTGCTCAGAGGCGACTACTCAATGGGCCTTCCCCAACAGAACGGTTAGAGAAATTATACCTGTATCGTTATGAAACCAGAAACCCTCCTCTCCAACCTCCTACCCGATGGCGTGCAATTGGCTTTCTTCCTTAAGACACAGAACACCCACGCCGTTGTGTCCTGCCTTCATCCAATCTCTGTTTCCACATCAAGCCATGCAGACAGCTTCCACTCTAGTTCCAGCACGGCGCGTTGTTCTCAAATTCCACCTTGCATGAGTCATTCCTTACTACCCTATTGGTTGGCAGAGAGAACTGACTTTGATTGATTCCTGTGATTCAAATGTACAGACAGCTAGACAAATAGAACGACTTTCGGACACCTGATGTCAATAGGTACAGCAGAAGAAATAGTGAAAAAAAAAAAGGAAGCCAAATGTATATTCCATATTCCGAGTTTCCCTAATTTACTGTCTGCCTTAATTCTCTCTGCTTCTACTTTCCTAGGAGAGAAGCATGCTCCTCATCTCATTTTCTTTGATCTTTAAAAGACCTAGAGGGTCAGTGTTGGCCATGAGCACCTCATGCTTCTTGTATCACAAGGATTTCAAGGAAGAGGAACTTATTCAGGACAGCAATTTGGGGAGGCAAAGCCAGTGGGATGACCCCCTGACTGCTTGCTGTCCACTTTGCTTCATCCCCTCTCACAGAGCATCCCCTCTGATCTAGGGGCCTGGCTCCTTCTCGTGCTTCCTCACTGCCTCCTTCCCATCAGAGGCCCCTGCCTATGCCAAAGCCTCCCATCCTCCCATCCCGCTTTTAGGAATATAAGCCAAATCTGCCAAGAAAATGAGTCAGTGTTGGTGGTGGGTGGCATCTTGGTTTGATCTTCTCTATCTGATGAGTGTGTTAAGGGAAATGATCACATTGTAGACAACTTGGCATAGAGCATAGCCTCCATACAAGGTAAAGGGCTCACTGCTTAGTCTCCCAGGTTCCCCAATTTCGTGTTTCCCCTTCTCTTTTTCCATTTTGTTTCTTGTGATAGCTTCGGATGCTTATCAAAGTCACGGTCACAAATTAAAAAAAAAATTTCCAACTGAGGGTTATATCGCGTCAGCCAGTTCAGTAAAATAACATGAGAAGAGAAAATGGTTTGGGTCCAATTCAAAATATCATCTGGTCTGGAATTCCTGTGAAGTGCCAAGTGTATAACAAATGTTAAATACATAAGAAATGAGGGAAGGCGCCAATCTATTAAATATGGATGCTGTACTCCTTTATTCCTCTCAGAAGAAGCTCCACATTTTGTTTGTTTGTTCATTTTCAGACATTATTTTGGGGCTCTGGCTCAATCACAGTCCCATTTCTTTACCAAAATAGCCAAGTTGTACATTCTCTACTGGCTGACTACAAGTCCAAAGTCTTCTGGAAAGTCATTATTAACCATTCTGGACTGCCTCCTTTAATGCTTCGTGTGTGTATTTTCTAAAAAAAAATAAATTACTTGGTGACATCTTCTCATACTTCATCTAACACTTCACAGGACACATAATAAACATGTTGAATAAACTCTTACTTGCAGTTAAAAGGGGTGTGTGTGTGTATGTGAGTAGGGTGATGTCAAGTGAAAAGAAATCTAGACTAAAGTGAAGAGAGACATATTAGAAAACACTATCACAATAAGGAGAACACATCAATCTGCAAGTGTCTCAAAATCAAACAGGCACCTGTTTTAGGGAGAGTAAGGAGGACCGTAGGACTTGGTAGGGCAGGGGATGTGGACAGCAGACCGCACAATCAGGGTGGTTTCATTGGAGATCTTTTTGTGCTCAGTTGGTTCCAGACTCTCAGGATGAGCAGTTGAGGGGGATTTCTGTGTCCTTAGTTCTTAGTCCTTGCTCACTCATGCAGGCTACCCAAAGTTTGGGGCTCTGTGGGGAGAAGAGAAACCTCTTTGCTTTGGTCAAGCCAAGTCAATGGTAAGTGACAGATGATAGTGAACCCTTGGTCAACGTGCAGTCCTATATTCTAATAAATCCATGGACATGAGCCACCAAACACACTCATCATACTGTGGATGCCACGGAAATAAATACTCTGCTTTCAAATATGACGCCAAAGCAACTGGATGAACAGATAGCATGTATTTACATGTATCAACTTGTTATTCAACCAAAGCCTGCCAAAATTTTATTTTAAAGTCCTTAATTACTGCATGTGGACAGCTTTCAATACGCTCTAATATTTTCATGAATTCTTATAAATATTTGTGAAAATCTAGTTTATATATATGTATAAAATGCATATAACTTCTTTTAGTATTATAATTATAGTTAATTTTTGTTGAAGTATCAGGAAATTTTTCTGTGTTAAACAGTGGGTAGGGAACTCTTTGAAGGAAGGAATCAGTGTCCTTATGGAAGATCATTTGAATCGTTTTCATTACTCACTACAACAGAATCAGGTACCATAAAAACATGCATTACAGAAAAGCCTGCTATTTGTTTGACTGATCGACCCTCTTCCCCTCCTGTGGGAAATAGCTGACCTTTCGAAGAACAGATTTTTCCTTTCACATTACCCAATGTTTTGAACAAGAGTTTCAGCCTGAAAAAAAAAATAGAAAAAAAACATATAAAACTGTATACTTTTACAGATATTTATATGTTTACCTCAAATATTATCAAGACTTAGGTGACAATTGTTCTTAAAAACCATGCAAATGTGTTCAGAAACATTAGCTTGTCTGTCTTTCTAATTATGAACTATCTTGTCTTCACTATATAGATAGAATATAGTTCATGGTACTGTTTCCTAAGTGGGGTTTCATGTTATCAAAATGTTAAAAGTGGTGTTAGCGAGATACTGAAAATAGTTTTTTTAACATTAAAAAATTATTTCATAGTAAAAGGAGCCCATGGTCAAATATGCTTATTTCCTAAGCTGTGGTACCTTTTGATGCCTCATTTATACTAATGCAGATTGAGAAGTTCTAGTGTGGGGATAGATGATACAAATGTCTTGAAAATTATTTAACAATGCAGAGTATAGCAATTGTGAAAACCTTGTCATCTTTCATAATGAGCCTGAATTACTACATTTTAAAACCAGAAAAGACCAAAAATATTACTAAATGTAACTTTAGACTATGTCAAAACACCTTAGTAGTAGATGAGGAAGGTATAGCTTGAGTTTCAAAAATACTCAGGGAGTGTTTCTTACCAATAATGTCCCAATCAGAAGTAAGGGGCTGTGTTTTAGGAGCAGGGAATTTTTCAAATAATGGAGAGGTTTAACTGAAATGTAACAATCTACATGCTCCCTTGATCTTCAAAGAAGAGATTTTCTGGACATATTTTCTCAGCAAAGAACTTCTGGGTGTCACTTTGTGTCACACTTTCTCCTGGTTGTCACTGCTAGTGCAACTGCCACTTTGGTCCCCAAGGGAAAGGTTAATTTGAGAAAGAATTTGGATTCTTCAGTGTGTTATTTCTTCCCAGTTCTCTCCATTCTAAAACTCTCATTTTAATAAAAATAATCCAGTGTCTTTGCTGAGAGCATAGAAGCCTGCAGTGTACTTTGGAAGTGCCAAGATAAATTTGAGAAAGTACTCTAGGATATTTCCCAAACTCCTGGTAATAGCAATCAGAGTGAGACTTTCCTTGCTTTTCTGGAATTGATGCCTAGGACTAGAAGCTGGGGGTCCATGTGAAGTCTTAAGAATCCCACATGGTAAAGCAAGTCCTCCATGAGTGAGGCCACAAACCTCTTGAGAATGAACCAGCCTCCTGTTCTCAATCATCACCCCAAGGTCCATTTTATAAAAGGAGAGGGGAGAGGGGATCTTTGTTGTAGGTCTTATTTATTTATTTATTTATTTATTTATTTATTTATTTAATTTATTTATTTATAGGTCTTTTGGCAAAAAAGAGTTAGCAAGAAGTGAGTGCTTCTTTTGCTTCCCTATGGCAAGGGAGAGGGGCTTCTAGATTCTTCCAGAGAAATTTCAGGGCCTCCTTGCCCTGGAGAGCCAGTAGTCAGCAGCCTGGCCAGCCTATCTGGACCTGAGAAAGGGAACTGTCATGGCTGGGCTGGGAGGCATAGGTGCAGCTGTGCTCTCACCTGCCGTGGCAGGGGTTCAGGGTATCGCTGCCTGTCCACACTTGCATTGTCTCACTGGAACTGCACTCAGGAGGCCCTGAGATGTACTGAGCAGCTGTGAGCCGTGCCAGCAGGAGCAGAGAGGGTACAAGAGGACATGCCAGCGCCAGCCATGGGGTCCTGCAGCAGAGTCACATGAAGGCCCCCGTCGGCCCATCAGTGCTACAGGGCAGATAGCAAGTAAGAGAAGAGACTCCCCAGTGAGCAGTGAACGAAGAGACATTTGCCTTTCCTCCTCTGAACAAGCCCCTTTCGAGTCTCAACACAAGAGTTAGGCAGCTGAGTTGATAAAACAACTGTGATGTACCCACACAAATGCAGGCCTCTCAGCTTCTGAACAGGAGGGGCCCCTGCAGTAGGTGACCACACAGATGAACGTTGAAGACCTTGTGCTGAGTGAGGTGAGCCAGACACAGAAGGACAAATTCTGCATGACTCCTCCTATAGGAGGTATCTTTAAATAGTTGGACTCATAAAATCAAAGACTGGAATGGTGGTTAATAGGGGCTGGGGAGGAGGCAATGGGGAGTCATTAATCAGTAGGCAAAATGTTTCAATTAAGTAAGATGAGAAAGTTCTAGCCATCTGCTGCGTCACAGTGCACCTATAGTCAGCGGTGATGTATGGTGCCCTTAAAATTTGTTAAGAGGGTAGAGCTCACATTAAGTGTTCTTACTACAATTAAATTTTCTTTTCAAGAGGAGTTGGGGCAGGAGAGCACATATCTCATGACTCCTTTTATGGGCTGGATTGTGTCCCCTCTTAAAATTCATGTTGAAATCCTAACCCCTAGGAGTTCAACGTGGCTTGAACTACTGTGTTTGGAGACAGTGTCTGAGGGAGTCCAGGACGTGCCACCCCAAATGCGTAGCGGTGACCTACTGGTTATTTGAGTGGGGAGGCACTTGAAACACAGCAGGTGCAGGGAGAGGCTTTCTCTGAATTCCCTTCATTGGCCTGAAGATGGATCCTCCAGAGAGACCTCAACCTCAATGTCCTTGGTCCCCTCTCTGAGAGCTTCACCAACCAGGAAGATGGACACTCATTGCACAAGAACTGAGAGGTCAACTGCGCACCCACATAGACTGTCACAAACTGTCACCCTCCCCTCTGTTCTTCTATGGACCCAGCCATCTCCCTGGACCTGATCACATCCCCCTGAGATGCCTTCACTCCCTCCAGTCACCTACAAGGATGGTATGTGAGTTCTCAGCTCTCATCTCCTTTTGGGTATTTATTTTTTGGCCTGTGATGCCCTTGCACACATAATATTAAAAATTAATAAATGTGTCTGTCTTTCTGCTGTTATCAGAAGAGGGACTGCCCTTCCATCCTAGCATGTCTTCACAGAGATCATCAAGTTGAAATGAGGCCATTAGCATGAGTCCTAATCCAGTGTGGCTGGGGAACTATCGGGAAGAGGAAATTTAGACACAAAGATATACACAGAGGGAGACCAAGTGAGGACACAGGGAAAACACTGTCATCTCTATGCCAGGGACAGAAGCTTCCGAAGGGACGAGTCCTGCCAACACCCTGACTTCCAGCCTGCAGAGCTGGGGGATCGTGTGCTTCTGTTATGTCACTTGGTCACCAGCTTTGTCATAGAAGCTCTGGCAGGTAACCCACCTTCCCTCCCCACACTCCCTGGTGTCAAGGTGGTTGGAGGGTTGGAGAGTGGGGGATGGTGGTGGTGGGAGGAAGCAGAGCACATGCCCCTCTTCCCTAAACCCTAGAACTCAGACTCCCCTATGTTAGGGGGAAGGAGGGTAGGATGACAACCAGCTGAGATGAAAATCACATATAAGATGGGAACCTGCAGGTCAACCCACTTAAAAATGACTTGAGAAGTTAAAAAAAGATGATAAAAGGGATTTAGCAAAAACACAACAGAACACCATCACCGGAAAACTCACCTTATTACCTTCTATGGTTTGAGATTGCAAAATACACCATCCACGTACGTCAACATATCAGAACAGTGGGAAACTAAGGAAAGAATGATTCCTTGAGAGCCACGGTGTGCTCGTCAGGCCTGTGGTGTCAGGAGTGCAGGGTGTTGCGAGCACTGACCTCGTCCCCATCCTGTGAGTGCTCCTGTCCCTCAAGAGAACCCACTGCAGGTCTCAGTTGAGGCTTCTGGTACATACTGAGATCTGATTTGTGTAGCTTTTGTTTTATTTCCCATACCCGGGATGCACATATCAGGCAGGCTTGCTCTTCTGATTTGTTCTCGTGGTTAGAATGGTTATGACTCAGACATTCCAGAAGGGAGAACATGGAGGCCTGGGTTGGGTTGGGGGTGGGGGGGCAATGTCTGTGCAGAAGGCGCTGACCTCCTTCTTTCCCTCCGTTGGCTTATACCAGCCCTTAGCCTTCTGGATAGCTTCCTCCTCAGAGGCCTCCCTCTCTGCTCTTACACCTTGACTGGCCCTAACGTGATATTAAAAATGTAGTTCAGAGCTCTATTTCCTGCTCTCAGTCACATGGTGAGTTGACTGTTCAAGAACCTGTTGGTTTGGGGGTTTGGTTGTTCATTACTGTTTTTCTCCCCATCCTCTTTATATAATTAGTCCACAGGGTTTGTTCATTCCATGGCTAGTTTTTGTAACTCAACTGACTTCTTGTCAAACCGGTCAGTAGTTCTTGGTAGGAAAAGTATATATTCTCCACCTTGGGTGTGTTGACACTCCTCCCAGGGTGCGGTTCTAAGTGCTAGGGACGTTATAGGACATTGCTAATAATGCAGACTGCGATGTTTTTACTCCTCCATCTACTCCCCAGCGGAGCCTGTGCGTGTCTTTTCCCAAAATGTGGATGAGAGGGTGCTCACGGACACAGTCCTGGCTGGCGGGGCAGAGGGAAACTCCGCATACCTCTTTCTGTTTGTGTCCCTGAGCAGGGCTCTCCAACCTAACTTTTTTTTTAATAGGATTTCTGCCAAATTCAACTTGTTGGAAGGAGTGGTTTACTATTCTGAGCATAAATGTTAACAAATTGTGGCGTGAAGCTACACTTTTCATGACATTTGCCAAGAACATGTTTCAACCATGAAGTCTCTCTGTCTCCACCCATGAAAGCCTCCAGGGAAAAGCCATTTCATTTCTGGAAACAATTTAGCATCAAGCATGAGGCTGCAACTGGTATCTCTTCGTTCAGCTAGTTATTTCCTTCTTTCCAATAACACAAATCCATTATTATTCTAATTTAAGAGCAAAATGAATTCTCAAGTGGTATCTGACCACTTCCAACTAAAAATATAATTCTACTCGAGCCAAATTTTAGGTCAATAAATGAAGTTCGCTGTGTTAACAATTAAAAGAAACAAAGTGGGGAGGGGAAGTATGTAATTGGATCAGGTTCAAGGCCTTTTTAAACTCGTTTGTGTTCTTAGGGCCGAGTTATAATGTCTTGGGGAAATATATAAGGTCCAAGGCAATTACTGAATTTTGTTTATAGTGGAGAATGAAAGATCCTTTTGTGAATAAATGTATTTTCAAAGAAACAGCTATTCTAAGCCTTTTAACTTGGTGTTTCTTTTAGAAAAGAGGTTTAGGATACAAGAAGCAAGAGAACCCAAATTTGACATCATTTTCTTTCTTTGCAAGAATTTCCTAAGATACTCAAGTAGATAACTACACTCTCCTCCTCCTCCTCCTCCCCCTTCTTAACTTTCATCTCATTCCTTATTCTCCTACTACTCAAGTTTGCTCCACATCACAGACTAAAATAGGATATTTAACCGGGGAGTTCCTTTTTTTAGTTTGGAATTCAGCTGTTTTCTTTGAAAATGGGAACTGAGAAATGTATTGACAATGGACAAAAGGGAACCTTATTACCATTCCTTAAGCTTGGGATATAGATTCTCACCTTTGTACCTACATTTCTAGTCATCTGCTTCCCTTGATCAAGAGCTCTTATTATTCAGGTACATGTCTTCGGTGACTTGAGTCTGAAGTCACGATTTTACAATAGCATCGGTCCCAGGGCTCAGCTAATGGTTCCCAGATTGTGCATCTTAGCGGATACATCAAAGATGAGAAAGTCATCTCTCTGGGCATAGGCAATTTTTCCCACCTAAATCCTGTTTGGAATTCCTATATTCACAGCAAGATGGTGTTCCTCTCCATTCCTATTTACTTCCTACACTCTTATCCACAGCCAAGAAAATCGAAAGGATAGTATTTTTATAGTTATTTATAAAAACAGCACAGTGTTCCCTGAAAGCGCCACCCTACCCCCAGCTTATTATTTTGATGCTCTTCTTTTTAAAGCCTTGAAAAGAAAAAAAAAACTGTCTAATTTGAAGCTCCTGCTGGAAATGACACAAGTCTTTTGGACTGGCCCCCCTCCCACCCATGCCTTTCCTTCGGGCTTCCTGAGGGTGATGTCATCTGGACACATGGAAACTTATTGTTCCAAGGACACTCTCTGAAGTGTCCTTTGTTGGGATGCCCAGGCCCATGGTTCACAAGCCAAGGGGATTGGGTGGTGATGGCATTCTGTGGTTGGACCCGCTTCCCTGGCTGAACAGGATCGCACAGAAACATCTCCACGGGATGCTGTCGCTCAGGAGCCACATGCATGACATTCAGCCACTGGGTTTTTGTCTGGTTCCATTCCCATAAATGTTACACCGACCAATATTATGACAAATACCATTTTTTCCCCTCCCTCGACCACCGCCTCCCACGCCCCCATGCCAGCTTGCCACATGCTGGCTCAGCTGCCTGAATGTTCAAATGCTCAGAGGACAAAGGGAGTCTGTGTGGCACACACGTAGCTCAACTCCCTTCCTCCCCAGACTTACTACACCATTGCCCTGTAGATGCTGTCCTGCCTTAGAGCTACTTCTGCTATTTACTTTTTTTTTTTGTAATTTTTTTTTTGAAAGAGATCATCTATTTCTTAGAAAATTCTCCTTAGGTCAAGAAAGATTGTCTGTCCTCTGAGACTTGCCTTTTAGCAGAGGCCACAGGAAAGAGAAGAGCCTGTAGATTTTAAGTGTAAGAACTGCAAATGGAAATATTTTTTACTTCCCGCATATTACACTAGAAGTAGCGACAGGCCTCAAGTGTCCCATGGCCAGGTTCAAAGAGGCTGAGTGGTCTCCCCCACCTAACCCCTAACTCAGAACACCCAAACAATACAAGGGCTAGCAGACTCTTTAGGTGTAAAGGGATTTTCATTGTTTCTCATAATAATTCTTTTTGTTTTTATTCTTTCAACTGGAAAATTAGTCCCATTGAAAATTTTCAATCATTACGCATAAAAAGATGTTTAGCAAGAACCGTTCAGCACTTGGAAGCTGTGAAAATCTACTTGCACTCTCAAAACATCTGTAACCCCCAGTGGAGTTTTGGCTCTCACTCCTCTACTTGCCTTCCAGTAAAAACACAGGAGAATGGCAGTTTCCCATCGACGCTGCCGTGCAAAGACATAATCTTGGGAAGAAATGAGTAAACACATCACTGAACAGCAGCATGAAAGGAGAGACACAATTGCCTGGTTGTTTCAGTAAAAAAAACAAAACAAAACAAAAACAAACAAAAAAACAAAAACAAAAACACAGGGAATTAGCTGACTGCTTGTGTAGATTTGGATTTATGCACCTCTGCCCCACCCCCATGCACACTAATAAATATCTTTAAGAATAAAATCATTATCTCTGTTCTTATAGGGGAAAAAAATGCTAGGCTCAGAGAAGTGAATAGCTTCTCCAAGGTCATGTAGATTTATACAAGTATCGGGATATTTATATTATATTTATATTATCTCCAGATAGCCTGAGATAGTGTATGTGGATGGGAAGAACAGAGGGAGGACTCATCACAGGTTTTGCACTAAGTAAGACTGACGACAGTCTGCTCTGACACAGTGACTATTAGTCTTTAGATTTACAGATCAGTGAATTAGCTAGAAAAAAAAAATCCATGTAATAATGTTTGTCATATTTAAAGTCCTATTTTTCTAGATATTTTAATGTGACCACATATTAATTTTACGTTTTAAAAATATTTTAAGACATAACTTGTGGTTAGGTAATGAATATTAATTTTACATCAATTACATAATAAGGTGATTCTGAAGTAAAGCCAAAATGTAGAAAACCTTCACTCTATCACATAGTGAAGTTGAAGCTAATATCTTGTTAAACTTGTACAAGGATGAGTGACAAAAGGGTTTTAAATGGCCAATTGCAGGTTGATGGCATAGGTTTGAAATTCTTTCAATAATCTCTGAACAAGAATGAATATTGATGTTTCGTCAGATGGTTTTGCACGCTCTGACCGAAGCCAATTAATGCTTCAGAACTCAACAAACAATGAAATTGTTTGCAAACACCATTGCAAGAGAAGACTGTCTATGTCTTAGACTCTGTGTATGCCTAAAGATTCAATTATTAAAAAGGGGGAATGCTTAGCGGACATTCAAAATATGCACTGTGGTGACATTGGGAATCCATAATGAAGCAAATCTGAGGTGCAAGTCATGAAAGAACCATACGTCGTTGGGATGTGGTCTGGGATTGCCTGGGAGCTGAGACCTGTGTACTATGAAGCACGTTCAGCTTAAGCCCCCAACAGATTTCCAGACAATTCCCTTTCTCATCTTCTTTCTCTCCTGGACCATTCTCCTGCAACCTGCTTCTTCCACTCAGGAGAATGATCCAAGGATCGAGTTCCACTTGTAGTGGAGAGCAAGAGAGGACACACACATTAATTAAGGATTCCCTTTTTAACAGGCATTTTATATATATTATCTTATTTAGCAACAAATCAGATCCACAATAACGGATAATGTAATAGTCTCCCCCCTTTTATGCGTGGCCCAGGCAAGGCTGATGTCACTTAAGTAAATACTAGAGAAAGCCTTTAAAACATACTTGTTTTTTTTGTTTGTTTGTTTTTTCTCTCCAGTGCTTAACCTCTTTCCACCGCATCACCCAATTTGACATAAATCATACAGGATTGTTTAGGACCACATGGAGAGAGCAGTATTTGACCAAAGGGAAACCATTGCTCAGAATAAAAATTCAGTCTTTGGGACAACAATCTGTTTTGGGAGAACTTGGATGGTCAGAGGTTAAAGCTTTTTCCAACCAATCATTTGGCCACTGTCTCCTTTTATATGCTGTCATTCTTAAAATGTGTGTGCGCTGAAACTCCTTTACGCTCTTTAAATTTATAGACGACCTCAGAGAGGCTTTGTTGGTATGATTTGTATCTATCAATATGTACTGTATTAGAAATTAAAACAGAATTTTAGAAATATATTGTAATGTGATAATCCATTTAAAAATTACCATAATAAACTAATTACAGGTTAACATAAATCACATTTTAGTCTGTTTTCTAAGATACAAAAACAAATGCAGTAAGAAGAGTGGCACTATCTGAAGTCTGTGAATTTCTTGAGTGATAGCAGATAGCTGGATTTTCCTACCTGCTTCAGCATTCCACCTGTAGAATACATTCTTTTCATTGGAGTATATGAAGAAAATTCTGCCCCCAGAGACATGTAGTTGGAAATGCAAGAAGTATTTTAATAACTAATCCATATATTTGTGAATATTCTTCTTTGATATTACACCAAAGTTTCACAAGTGGTCATTTCTTAGCGATTAGTTCTGATGCAGAAATAGAAGCCATAATGGGATGGACTTTTCACCCTCTTTATGTGAAAATCCCCCAGAACTTGATTGTGCGATAGCCTGCTTTACTCATTTATAAGGTATTGGCTCACTGGCTTACAAGGGTTTTCCCAGTGATGAAATAATCCTGTTAGTCATTCTCCAAGTAAAAGTGGTGTCTCTCAGAAGAAGTGCCCACTGAGCTGGCCACTCAGTTGCACAGGTGACCTGCCTCGTGACAACCATTATATTTTGACACAGCAAGAGTGCTTTATATGCGTTTCCTAACTTTTAGTCCCAGATAATGAAAAGACATACTCAAGAATGAAGGTTTAATTAACTCAATATTTTGTTCTGATTCATCAGGAGCATTCTGAAACACAACTGGCTTTTTCTTCTTCTATGAGTACACCAGTGGAGAGAATACAATGACCACCCAAAGAATTCAATGCACTGTCTTGATTTTATTCTCCACTGGCGTTGAATTTTAGCGAACATTTGTAAAACCACTGTGGCAGGGACTCAATGTCTGTTCTTTAAAAATTTACTTATTTTATTTTTTATGAAGGAATGAATACAAAATACTTAGGTGTGTACTTCAGCCAATGATCTCACAAGTGTTACTATGGGATCTCAAGAAAAAAAAATTATAAGCGGCAAATAAAAGGACACAAATGTAAAATACTTGAAAGTTGGTCCTGTGTAATCATTCAAGTTCCTTTTGATAATATTCAGGAAATATCTGGGATCAAAAGTAGCACATTTCATGCTTTTCATTTGTTTTATATGCATTCCGTTTCCCACCCCCTACTTCTGCTCTTGGTTGTGTGGGTTGAAGTACTTTTCCTACTTATTCCGTGAAATGTTTTGAACATTGAGTGAATGCAGAGCCACAAAAGCACTCTTGCAACATGTCTTTGGATCCGTTTACTGAATCCAAAATATTATATGATTTTAGACAATGGTAATAATGAAGAATAGTGTTAAAATGATGAAATTGGGGAAAAGAACTCATAAAAGATAAGGCGTTTGAACTTTTTGAGACTTAAGATACTAGCAAAGTCAAAGACGTGTGATCATAAGTAGCAATGTAGGATCTGGATTTTAGGGGTGGTTGCACCCAGGTGATGTCGGCAAGGGAGGACTTAAGTTGACGCAACCTAGACAGATTTAGGATAGCAGTCATGGAGAGATGATCATATGATCCAATGTGTTTTTCATGATGCTTCCCTTCTTGGTAGTGTGGGTAACAGATGAAAGACATTTGGTAAAAGGCAATAAAGAAAATATATTCCATACATGAAAGGATGGAGACACGGTAAATGAAAAATATTAAAGTATTTTAACTTAGGAAGAAAATTATTATTGTGACCACTGGAAAACAGAAACACTACAATAATAGCCTTTCTAGATGAAGTAATAACTGGTACCTTTAGGGTGTTTGATTTATGGGACTGCACTACACACATCTGGGCTCTGATGGGGTTTTTGGTAGGCTAGAAGAAGAAACAGAAGTAGTAGTTCCTAGTCACTGACGACGGACGCCCCCAGGAGACAAATGGGAAATCGTGTGTCTTTTTGAGCAAACACCTTCACTTGCTCACTAGCAAATGAGAAGTGCATTCCATCCCTGTTCTCGACCCCTGCACATAACAGCAACAATAATTTCAAGATGCAAGGCTTCACACTGCGGGATCTTAATCCATGTTTGTTGTTAGCCGATTGTGTTCCCTCACTGGATGGAGAGCGCTCTGATTAGCATAACACTCCACAGCATGTCTTCAGCTTCAGATCACTGTCAGGTTCAGAATAATCATAGCAGCTATTTTTAAAATGCTGTAATTAAAAATAATCTTGCAGTTGGACTACTGATTGTCCTAATGCCTCTTCCTTTTAGACATTCATCAATATTGCTGTTTAGATTACATACATAGTGCATTTATGATTATGATATTTAAAATATCTCATATTTATCATTTTGTAGGCATTAGGCACTGGGCTGAAGACTTTAAGGCCATTGTCTTATATGACTTTCATGAAAAGCCTAGGAGTTTGCAGAGGAGGACATTTGTAATGTGGAGGTTAAATAACTTGTCTGACATATCACAGAACTGTGTTCAGGTTTCTGATTCCAACAACTGTGTGTGCCCTTCTAGAGAGGATATTTATGCTATTTGTAACAAGGCATGTGTGCAAAATGCAGATGACGTAATGTCTAAACCTCAAGAACATGGCATATATATTTTCACATTCTTTTAAATAAAGTTAAATAATTATATATATTCAATGAGTTAGATCAGTATTGTCTACAATAAAAAGAGACCATATTTAAATAATTGTTGAGGACCTACTCTATGTCAGCCACTGTGGAAGTGACTTTGCCTCTTTCATGTCACTTAATACATGTGCAGTGGAGATCTTTGTCATTCTTTTCTGAACAGGAAAATCTACACTCAAGTGCTCACAGCAGAGCCAGAGTTTGAACACAGATGTGTTGACACCAAGTCTCTGTCATGTAAATGATATTAGTATAAGCCATTTTAGGAACTGGCTTTATTTCTATAACCATCTTCATCATCTTTAAAAAGTGCTACCATTAGGGTTGGCTTTATACATTATCACAAAAATTAATAAAAGAGTTTATTAATAAGAAAGACAACTGGGAAGATCTGAAGCTTCATAAGGTGCAGGCACATGGGACATAATAGGGATTCTCTTCTGAATTTGCCCATTTGGCCTTTGCCAACTTTCTGCAAATGATCCATGTTCTTTGGGGGCAAGAGAGAAAGAAAGAGAGATTTAACAGTTAAGTTAATGATCACCGTGTCTCCAGAACAAGCACTCCTCATAATGACCCTCTGGAGTAGAAAAAATAATTCTGTCCAATTTACAGTGGAGGAAAATTAAACACGTTAAAATCAGGAACTCACTGGGCACTCCATCAATGAGGAAGTCATTCATCATGGTGAATCAGGCCAGAAAATGTACATCTTGATTTTGCTTAAGACAAGATTTACATTTTATTTGCCAGGACATAGGAAGTTATTGTTAAATATTGAAAATAAGCAAGTGAAGTACACTGAGTTTTTCAGGGAGAAAGCAAAGAGTGGGAAATAGAAATCTCTCTTCATTGGTTAAAATAATGAGTTGTGCTTGTATTTATAGAAATTAGCCTCTAGAGCTTTCTACTGGGATATCTTCCTCTTCTCTACAAGGAATGGAATGGTTGAGAAATTGGAGAAAATGCTGTCATACAAAAGATTCAGCCACAGTTCTAAATTTCTAAGAAAATTTTGAAAAAAAAAATGTAGATGGTAGCATTGGCAGAGGCTTTCCAGGCTTGCTCATAATGTCATTCATTCTTTTGATGCAATTTTTTATACCATACATCAGTTCTTTGTTAACAGCGCCCTGAATTCCAAGTAGATTAGAGAAGTACATTATGTACAGTTTTGCTTCGTATACTCAATACATTATTTATACTTCTATTTTCAGAACATAAATTATTTGCATTTTGATACATTCTTTCATCTACCCTAAAAATGCTTGTGGACTCAAGTGTACTCTTAGACAAGGGGGCTTGTCCACTCTACTCCATTCTGGACATCTGCACAGAAATCTCTTCTTACCTTGTGTTAATTAAGAAATATGTATTGTCTTTCTTAACACTTGGATCTTCAAGACCATGGATTTTTTTTAAGATTTTATTTATTTGGGAGAGAGAGAGAGAGAGAGAGCACATGCATGAGAGGTGGTGGGGGGAGGTGTGCAAGGAGAGAGAGAAGACTTCCTACTGAGCGGGTATCTTGATGCAGGACTCGATCCCAGGACCCTGGAATCATGATCTGAGTCAAAGGCAGATGCTTAACCAAATGAGCCATCCAGGTATTCCAAGACCATGGATTTTTAAAAATCCTCATTTAGGGAAGCCAGGGTGGCTCAGCAGTTTGGCACCTGCCTTTGGCCCAGGGCGCGATCCTGGAAACCCAGGATCAAGTCCCATGTCGGGCTCCCTGCATGAGCCTGCTTCTCTCTCTGCCTGTGTCTCTGCCTCTCTCTCTCTATCATGAATAAATAAATAAAAATCTTAAAAAAATCCTCATGTAGTCCTGTGCTGTATGCAGCTCACCATAAACCTCACACTGAGGAAGATGGTTTTAAGGGAATCACAGGAGAACAGAATTAAATTTTAGTGATTTAGGTCCCATTACTTGCACACTTAATCATTCTGCAGGTGGTGGTATGAGAATCAAGGGGCAGAGTTAACAAGGAAGCGGATCAGATCTTTATCCCTATAGAACCTTATATCCCATCAATGAACGCAAACTTCCTAACGTCTAACTACAAATTTACTTGCTTGTGATTGCTGTGAGTTTTCTAGAAAGATGAAGCTTCCTTCATGAGTGTATATCAGGGAGCATGGGGAAGTTGTTGACTATGAGTCACAAATGTGACAATTGATCTGAAATCTGAAATAAGAGTAGCTGTAAAAAACATGGAAGAGTGTGAAGGTGGTGTTCTAAATTGGAGAAATGACCTGTATGAGGGCTGTAAATGCTGGAATTGTATAGTGTTTTTAAAGCAAAGAAAAGAAATCTGGTTTGGGATTCTGCTAGGGACCGAATGTTCATCTTCTCTTAAATCTGTATGTTGAAGTCTAACCCCCAGTAGGATGGTGTTTGGATGTGAGGCCTTTAGAAGGTATGAGGTCATGAGGGTGGGGCCCCCACAAATTTATTAGTGCCCTTATAAAAGAGACCCCTAGGAAGCCTCTCTCCCTTTCCCCCATGTGGCGACACAGCTAGAAGATGTGGCCTGTGAACCAGGAAGAAGGTCCTCACCAGACAAGAGACCTGCTGGTGACTTAGTCTTGGACTTGCAGGCTCCAGAAATGTAAGAAATATATCTATTCTTTATAAACCTCCAGTCTATGGTCCTTTGTTGAAACAGTTAAAATAGACTAAGACAAAGGTCAAACCACAGAGAGGAAACGTCCAGTTTTGTTACAACAGCTAGAACACCAGTTACGTTTTGGGGGTATTTTTGTCTTTATCTAACAAGAGGTGAGTACTCATTGTGCTTTCTCAGCTGGAGAGGGACATGGTTTGATTTTTGTTTTTTAAAGGTCACCCTGGCTATAATTGGAGAATGGATTAGTGGGAGGCAAGAGTGAATGTAAGGATACATATTAGAATGTGGTTGAGAAGGGACAGCTAAGAGAGATGGCTTGAGTGATAGTGGACATATTTGGAAATTACCAATGACATGATGCTGACAAGCCATGGTGGGCATATACACGGGGGTGAGAATGTGGGATTTGCAGAGATGACTCCCAGATAAGTGGATTGTTATATGAGAATTGGGTGAATACTGGCGCCAATCACTAGACTAAAATGGGGCAGGGGGTTTAATTCAGGAGAAATGTAAGGAAGAGCTAATGAATGAGCTATAGATGAATCTGATATACTTTAAAAAATGTATCAGGTAAAATGAGTCCAGAACAGTGGAATTAGATTACTTCTGAGTGTCAACAAAATTAGAGGTTACTTCTACTTCATAGATCCATAACCTCGTATCAATGAAACATTTATGCCAATGTTGTTAATAAAAGATAAAAGTAAGCTTAGGGATAGGCCCAATAATTTTAAAATGCTCCTTCTTCATTAAATGAGTCTGAATGGCCATATTAGTTGGTTTTAAACGATATTCATAATACAAGTTACTGTTTTTAAATAAAAGAGACTAATGTGTCCGTTTCATAAATTATCATTTGATGAAGTGGAATTCTGTTATGAGGATTTCCCCCAAATAGATACATTGACTTCGAAGAGAGAGTCTGCAGATATAATCAGTGAAGATAAAGTCATTAAGATGGACACCAATGTAGTATGACCTGTGTCCTTATGCAAAGGAGAAATGACCCATGAAGACAGACATACAGGCAGAGTGCCATGTGACTAGGGAGGCAGAGACTAGAGCAACGCTGTAAGTCAAGATGGACAAGCATCTCTGAAGCTATAAGTTGCAAGCAGGGACCCTATTTGGTCTCACAGGAAGCACAAGACTTAGATTCTGGGACTGTGAGAGAGTAAATTCTCTTGTTTTAAGCCACCCAGTCTGTGACCATTTGTTTGGCAGCCCTAGGAAACTGAGACAAAATCTATCAATGTTATCAATCTTACAAGGGATTTTTGGCTTTATGCTTTACTTCAGGTACCCCAAAAGGCATCATGAAAGAAAACAAAAAAAGGCATAGCTCAGTAAAGTCTCAAACAAGAAAAAAGGAAAGAAAGAGAAGGGATGGAAAGGGGAGTGAAGGAAAGACTATGTAGCTCCATTCTTGAACCTTGGCACTCAAACTAGGTTGAACATGTTTGAAGCGACTTGCCATCAGTGAATTTTTCCCTTATCCTCCCTCCTTGAGTCAGAGAGATCCTCAGAAAAAATAAGATATTTTAAATATGCTGAAAGTCGTAATTTGCTTCCTTTGGAAGTAGCATCCGAAGACTTCAGAGCACAGTATGATTGACTGAAGATCCAGCCATCTATTTAATTCAAATGATTGCCCTTCTAAAGAAAAATATCACTGATAAGAAAGGAAGTCATATCAATTCAATAAAATACTCAAACATTTTTGAGAGAATCAGTGCCATTTTAACAAGAGTGTACATTTTACTTAGGAAGTAGAAAATAGTAGAAAATACACATTTTTTTTTTTTTAATTTTAAAGAGTATCTAAACTGAAGTTGGTCTTAGGATTTTCTGTTCCTAAAATGCTCACACTTAAAACTATTAACTAAACATGATGGGCTGTTTAAAGAGCCGACTGTTTCTCTTGAACTAAAGGCTAGTATATGAATGAAAAATAATTATGAGAATTTTGTGTTCTGTCTCCAGAGGCATCAAATAGTGTGCTTTATATTACATGTTAAATTATTCCATTTAAAATGAACTAAATATAGCTATTACTAAAAATGAAATCAGTACTGGGCATATTTATTATCTAAATCATTCTCTAAACCAAATCAGTTATTTGCTGTGCTTTAGATTCCTAACCGCCTGCATGAAACCATGCCCGGTTCTTCCAGTAGTAAGCTCTTTCTAGGAGGGAAGTGCTGTCTCTTTAACTCTTCTCCATTCTAAATCTTCATTTATTATTTATGAGGTATCAAGTGTAAAATTTAGTAGGGCAACCTGAACCAAAATGTGCAATTCATTTGCATGAAAGTAGGCTCCTTTGTAACTTTATCTCTTCTGAGAAAATTATAGGAAACAAAAACAAAACAAAGCAAAAATCTCTTAGAAATGAAGTACCTGACACATTACATATATTGAAGCTATAAGGCCTGATGACTTATGATTTTTCATCCTCAACAATGGTTTGCACCAGAATGCTACTAGACTTGGAAGGGATGGTTAACAGAGCAGACACTCATGTTTAATGGCAGCATGCTACTAATTCATTTCAGAATAAATTCAGATTTGCTAACAAGAGGAAAGAACACAACAAGAAGACATTTTCCAAGTCATCTCTCTTCTAAAATCATCCGTTTTCAATATAAGCTCAAAAGCTCACACAAAATCTGTGTAAGTCCCAAAGGGTCTATAAGTATAAAAGCTGACATATTGTAATAAAAATATAAATGTTTCACCATAAGCCTATAGTGCTTTCAAATATGGGACTCTGCATTCTCACCCAAATTGATACAATAGATAAGCCAAAGCAAGTAAAAAATTGTTTAATGTGTATAATTACTCCTCATTTTAGTAGGTTGTTCTAATTTGTAGTTTAAAAGGAGGGACAAATGAAAATAATTACAACTGCAACAATTGCATTAAGGTGCAACCATTGAAATGCTATTAGTGCTGGACTGCTGATACCCATTTCTAAAACACAAACCTTGATTAATAGGACACATTATGCTAATGATAATGCTGAAAAAGGCTCTATTGACCTTAGGAAAAAGCATTTAATGACCATGTTGGGCGAATGAGGTTGCCCTAAGATCAGTTCCAGAGGTAAGTCAGCAACACAGTTGTCAGGGAATCTCCTAACATGTAAATACAGTCTATTTATAAACCACATGAACTCACATCTTACAGAATCCAAGATGCTGGACCAGTGAGAACAAATATTTGTTTGTAAAACTCATAAATGGGGCAGCCCAGGTGGCTCAGCGGTTTAGTGCTGCCTTCAGCCCAGGGTGTGATCCTGGGGACCCGGATTGAGTCCCGCATCGGGCTCCCCACATGGAGCCTACTTTTCCCTCTGCCTCTCTCTCTCTCTCTCTGAGTCTAAATAAATAAAACCTTTAAAAAATAAAAAAAAAAAAACCCTCATAAATGGAGGCAATATCATCAAATGATAGGCTTTGGTTAGATGTGAGAAATTAAAAGAATAAATTTAATTTTAAATTGGAGGACTGATTCCACTTTTGGCAAAGACAGAGTAACAGGGACCAAATTTACTTTCCTTTGTGAAACAACTAAAGGACTGAACAAAATATACAAACATTGGACATCAGAAAATAAAGTGATCCTTGAAAAGGAGAAAAAGTCAGATAAGCCCTATGGTCCCTCTAGGTTTCTTCATGGGCGAGCATCTGGGCCAAAATCTGAGGGAGGAAGACCGACTCAAGCATTCCATGGTGATTTCCCTGGGTGGAGGAGACAGCGCTGAGATACCAGGGAGGTTAATGTGAGTCTGTGAGGCAGAGTATGGAGGGGGGGACAGCCTGTAAAGAGAGTCCATGGATCTGCAGAGGCCCACTTGAATGTCCAGCTGAGTCATTATGAGCTCACACATGTAGAAAAGTACACAAAGGGAGGAGAGGAAATAATCTGAGATCTCTCACAGGGCCAGGAATGGTCTGTATTTCCACCAGCAAGACTGGGAAACTCTATAATCCATGGGCATCAGATAGAGTTTTCAAATTTTCATTGCTCAGTAATGGAGTAAAATTACACTGTTGATTGCCTAACACTTTAGAGGAAGACCTCAAAAGGATCCAACTCTTTTAGTGTGACTTACCTGCATGCCAGAACAAAGGTTGAGAATATTATAGGAATAATGTAAGAGCTTGGATCCAACCAAGTAAACTTCACATTGCCTGTCATTCAATCCAGATACTGGACAAAGAAGCAGGAAAATGTGACTCTAGATGAGGAGGGAAATCCATCAGTAGAAATAGATGCAGAAATGACACCAATGATAGAACTGGTGGACAAGGATATTAAAATAATATACAACCATAATTATCTTCCATATGTTCAAGAGTATCGAGAAAAGATTGAGAATGCTAACTGGAGACACAAAAATATAAGAGAACCACGTTGATCATCTGGAGATTAAAATGACGAGTTCAGCATTACTCTGAAACTGAAGACCTTATAAGGAAAGAAAAGTACTGACCTACATCCCTCGTCAACACTGATGCAAGAATTATTAATTAAGTGTTAGAAAATTGAGTCCAACAGTAAGATCAAGTGGACCTATCCTAGGAGTTCAATTTGGTTGAATAAATCCATCCATATAAATCACAATATCACAGATTAAAAAGACAAACCATAAACAGGATCATTTCAATAGATGCAAAATTTAGTTTTCATTCCCGATAAAAATTTTCAGCAAACTAGCACTAGGAAGGAATTTCTTCACACTAATGAGGGAATCCATGAAGTGTCTAAAGCTGATATTGTACTTAACTGCAAAAGACTGAATCCCTAAGAACAGGAACAAATCCTAAGAAGAGGATTCTTGCTTCCCCCCAGTTCTACTCAACATTGTGCTGCTGGTCTTCATATTAGGCAAGGAAGAATAAAAAGCAACCAGATTGGAAATAAAGACTGTCTTCCTTTATAGGTAAATCATGATCATCTACATAGAAAATCTTATGAAATCTACAATAGATTTGGCAATGATACGATACCAAAGGCACACACAACAAAAGAATAAATACATGAACTAGACTTCATGAAAATTAAAAATTTTTTAAATAAATGACTGTTGAGTTTTAGGAATTCTCTGTATATTCTGGATGTTAATTCCTTATCATGTATATGACTTGCAAATATTTCCTCTCAGCCATGTGTTGCCTTTTCACTCTTAGATAGTGTCCTTTGGTGCACAAAAGTTTTAAATTTTCATGAAATCTAATTTGTCTATTTATTCTTTTGTTGTGTGTACACCTGAAAATAATATTATACTGTATGTTAGCTAATGAATTTAAATAAAAACTTTTTTGAAAAAACCTCAACAATCCAAAACAACCCAATTCAAAAATGAGCAAAGGACTTTGATAGGTATTTCTCCAAAGAAGATAGATGGCCAATAAGGACATGAAAAGAAGCTCAACATCACTAACCATTAAGGAAGTGTGAATCAAAACCACAGAAAGATACCACTGCATGCCCACTAGGATTGCTACTATAGAAACCCCAGAAAATTACAAGTGTTGATGAAGATGTGGAAAATTGGAACTCTTGTGAACTATCGGTGGGAATGTAAAATGGCGCAGCCACTATGGAAATACTATAATCGTTCTCCAAAAAGTTAAAAATAGAATTACCATATGGGCCAGAAATTCTCCTTCTGCATATATACTCAAAACAACTAAAAGCAGGGTCTTATGGAGATATTTATACCCCATGTTCACAGCAGCATTATTCACAGTAGCTAAAATGTGGAAGCAACCCAAGTGTCCCCCACAGATGGATGAATAAACAAATGTGGTCTAGCCATACAATAAATATTTATTCAGCATTACAAGGGAAGGAAATTCTGACTCATGCTACAACATGAATGAACCTGGAGGACATTGTATTAAATGAAATAAAGCAGTCACAAAAAGACAAATACTGCTTGAACCTACTTACATGAAGTAATTAGAGTAGTCAGCATCATAGAGACAGAAAATACAATGGTGGATGGCAGGAGGTAGGGAGAGAGAAGAATGGGAAGTCTTTGTTTAATGGGTGTAAAGATTCAGTTTTACAAGACAAGAAGAGAGCTATGGAGATGGATGGTGGTGATGGTTGCACAATGTATGAATGCACTCGATACTAGTGAACCATAAACTCAGAAGTGGTTAGGATGGTAAATTTCATGTTATACATGTTTTACTGCAATAAAAACCTGGACAAATTATATTTCTGTATACTAGAAATAAACATTCAAAAAATAGAAATTTAAAAAACAATGCCATAGTAGAATAAAAAATATGAAAAAATATGAAACTTAGAGATATATGTATATATCTAATAAAATATATACAAGTTCTGTACCCTGAGACAAAGTATTACTGAAACAAACTAAAGAAGACATAAGTAAATGGAGAGATACACTCTATTCATAGATCGAAAGATTCAGAATTGTTAACATAGCAATCCTCCACAAATTCATCTTTAGATTCAGCGGAATTTCAAGCAAGATCCCTGTAGGCTTTTTTTTTTTTTAATGGCAAGCTGATTTTAAAATTTATGTGAAATTTCAAAGATATACAATAGCCAAAACAACTTTGAAAAAGAAGAAAAATAAAAGACTTATAATACCTGACTTTGAAAATTATTCTACAGCCACAGTAATCAAGATAGTATGGTTTTGACATCAATAAGCTAACAAATTGATCAATCAGAACACAGAGTTCACAAGAGACTCACACACTTATGCTCAATCAGATTTTCACAAAGGTACAAAGGCAATTTAGTGGGGAAAGGGTAATTTTTTTTTAAACAAATGGTATTCTAGTAACTATATATTCATATGGAAAGAAAAGAAAGAAAAAAAGATTAACTCAGAATGTGCCTAGGTCTAAATGTAAACTTAAAATCATAAAATTTCTAGACTGTAACAAAGGAGAAAAATTTTATTTCCTTGAGTTAGGCACAGATTTATTAGTTAGGAAACGAAAACACAATCCACATCCCCCTCTCCCACCGCACACACACAAATAAAAAAATGGTGTTAGACTCGAGTGAAATTAAGAACTTATGCTTTTTGAAAGATACTGTTAAGATGGCAAATAAGCACATGAAAAGATGCTCAGCACTAAATAGTCACTATTTAGTAAAATGAAAACTGAAACCACAATGAGACACCACTATATATATACCCATTAGAATGTCTAATGTCAGAAAAAGTAGACTTCCAAATATTGTCAGGGATGTGGAGCAACTAATAAATTGCTGATGAGCATATAAAATGGTGCTGCTACTCTGGGTAACATTTTGGCAGTTTCTTAACTTAAATATTTACCTACTCTATGATTTGTAGGTATTCAGTCAAAAAAAAATTAAAGTATATACTTAAGAGATTTGTACATGAACTGATATAACATTTTTATTTGAAACAGCCAAAAACTATAAACAACCAAAGCCCCTTAATAGAAGAATAGATAACCACATTGTAATAACTCTTTTTCAGTGAATATTATTCAGCAATAAGAACACATGAACTACTGATACATATCAAAATGGATAAACCTCAATATAACTATTGAATGAAGGAAACCCACCTGCCCCCCCACCACAGAGTTATATATTCTGTGATTCCTTTTATACAAAATTGTATAAAATTCTGATGAATGTAAAATAATCTTTACTGAAAGAAAACAGACCAGCTGTTGCCTGGGTATGAGGCATTGGTGGGAGGAAAGGAGTGATTCCAGAGGGCACAGGAGATTATGGGGGTGATGCGTATGTTTATTACTTGATTGTGAACATGGGCTCATGGATTTATTCTTATGTCAAAACCCATCAAACTGCAAACTTGAAATACATGCGATATATTTTAGGTTAATTATACTAAAAAATAACACACAATTAGAAAATAAATTAGATAAAACTAAACAAGAAAAATAGACATTTAACATCCGATTGCTTATATAATGCATACATGCAGGCTTATATCTTTACCCACACTTATTATATCATTACACCCTCACATGCAAATAAAGAGTTCTCTTTGCTGAAGGGCCTTTTTTGAATGAACAAATAGCAGGGAGTGGTTGCTTTTAGTTTTGCTTCTTTCTAGCTACTTGATTCAATCTAATCATTCATAAAATTAGGAGGAAGGTTAGTTGAGTTCTGAAGCCACTTCTAGATCTGAATTCCATGTGTCAGACTGCTTAACACAATAGCTCATTTTAGAAATATTGAAGAATGACAGTGATAAACCATAGGCATCTTTTGCTTATTCAATTGTTCATTCAATATGTAGGTTTGTTCAGTTTATGAGGATGAATGGCATGTAGCTCTAATATCAGCAAATACATATGCCAGCTGAGGAGTGGATTTATTGGATAATTGTAGCTACTCTAAAAAATTAACTCCTAATTTTAGTGGCTTCACATGATTGAATTTTGTTTCTTGCACATGACAGACCAGTCTGTATGTTGGTTAAGTGTCTGCTGATCCGGAGACCTTGAGGCCTCTGGATTCCTTCACTTACCTTCTCTTGACAGAAGGAGCCATGAAAGATGGTGGGAGGGGGATTTTTAAATGAAGGAACTTTCTATCTTTAACTTTAGTTTTGGAATTCTGCTTTTGAACACTGGCTTTATTATTTCATATCCTTTATTTAAAGAGAATAGTATGGGGAAGGTCTTTATTAGCCAAACATTCATACTCCAGGTCTCTAGAAATTCACAGAAATTTTTGTGAGATGTAATACAATTTGCCACAGAGTCAGATTTCACCATACCACTCTGATTTCTCATTTTGTAGAGCTGGGAATTGCATTTGCCTTTATACCCATCTTCTTGTGCACTGAATTCTCAAAGTAACTCTAAAACAACATTAAAAAAAAAAAACTGTAGTGATTTGGGAGAATAGGACCAATAAAGCAAAAAGAGGATTAATATCTATTCAATGAATTAATTCATATTTATTAAATATTTACTAAATAAATTAAATATTTGCTAACCCCCTGATAGAGGGTAGGCAGTCTTCTGGACTATGAGAATGCATCAGGGGACAAGAAAGAAAAAAAAAATCCCTGTTCTGATGGAACTTACTTTCCAATTGGGAAAGATGGAAATAAACAATAAATAAATTATGTAGTATTTTTAAAAGTTGGTGAGTTCTATGGTATGAAGAAGTTGTGGAATGGTATAGAAAGTACAGAGGAAGGAGTAAGATATTACTCCAAGTATAAATAGGTATGAATAAGATATCAGGGAAAGGCCTGCTCAGAAAGTCACATATGATCAAAGACTTAAGGAAGGTAAGAGTGTTAGAAGCAACAGTGTAACAGCAAATGGAGGGATGTCTAGAATGTTCTATGAACAGCAAAGGGACCAGTATGTATAGAGTGGTGTAAGCCATAAAGAGAGTAGTAGGATTTGAGGGCAGAGAGCATACTAGAGAAAAAAAAAAATGGTGCATGGCCCATTAGGCGATTGAATGGGCTATGCCTTTGACTTTGACTCTGAGTCAAGGATCATTGGAGAAACTTAAACAGAGGAGTGAAATAATCTGACCTGTTTTTAAAAGGGGGCATATTCTAGCTAATGTGTTGAAATAAATTGTGCAGTTGAAGCAGAGAGATAAATAATTATGGCAAGAGATGATGTTCACTAACACCAAGGTGGTAGCAGTAGAGGTGATGTGTAGGTAGACAAATATGGAAGTTTGATGAAGACAGATCCAACAAAATCTGTTGATAAGTGGGGCATGGTGTATGAGGAAGGAGTTGGAGGTAAGATTTTGTTCAGGGCACTTGTTTACATATGCCATTCCCTTAACTAAGAAAGGATAAAGTATGGGAGAATGGGTTCAAAGGTAAAGACCAGGAGCTCATGTCAAGATAAGCTAACTGTTATAGGTTTGGTGGAGATGTTGAGAACACACTTATATTTGTGGCTTCTAATCAGGGGCAATATTAGTGATGTAAATGTGGGATCTTTTAGCTTCTGGACACTATTGAAAGCCAGGGGACTGGCTGTGATCACCAGACAAGTGAGTGTAGCTAGAGAAAAAAGGTGCAAGGATTGAACCCTAGAGTCTTTTAACATTTAGAGATTGGAAAGATGAAGCTGAATCAGGAAAGACAGCTGAAACCTGGTAGAGAAAAGCCAACAAATCGTGGGAGCCTGGCTGCCAAGGAAGGAAGGACAAACACAGCAAAGACTGAGGGCTGATTAATTATTGATGACTTCCTTCCCATGAGCAGTTCTGATGGTGGAGTTTGAGGGAATGCCTACTCCAAGGAAGGTTTCAGACAGGATTAGAGGGGGAGAAGCTTAAAGATTGCCAATATATGTGAGAGGTTTTTTTTTTTTTTTTTTTTCTGCAGATAATAAGACAATTTCTGTTGGAGCAAGTGGAGTCTAGACAGGGTTTTTGTTTGTTTCGATTTTAAGGCTAGAGAAATAACAGTTTGGAGACACTTCCAGAAGAAATGGAAAATTGATGCAGAATCAATAATTACCAAAGCCATATTCTTGAAGGGATGAGAGAAGTAGGAATCCAGCTGAGAAGGAGAGAGGTTGGTTTTGCATGAAATCACAAATACACATTCCTTAGTAAGAAGGGAAAGCATATCTGTGGATGACATCCTAGTGGTTGGGTACATGTCCTGGTCAGAACTTCCAAGTGTTGCACTTTGGTGGCTGTTCATTTCATTTCATTTCATTTCATTAAATTTATTTTATTTCATTTTCTTAAATAAAAGATAAGACATTAGCTTACAATGGGAAAAGAGATGCTAGATGTTTGGATAGAGAGAAAAAGCAGACAGTGATTGTTTATGAGATGAAGTGTGGAAGGGGCCCTGGAAACAGAGTAGGGAAGGTGCAGCTTTAAGCACAGCTGTGCCCACTGTCTGGATGTCAGAGGAGACCAGCATGGATGGACCGTTTGTCCACATGCAGTGTGGAGGGAGGAGAGAACAAGAGTCAAGCTGGGATGGCTTTTGCCAAAGAACCAGCATGAGAGCTAGAGCCCAAGGTGGGGGGAGGGCTTCCAGGACATAAATTGGGGAAGGGAAGAGTGGGAGGGAGAAAGGCAAGGAGAAGCAACAGTGGGGGGAGGGGGGAAGCAGTGCCAGAAAGTGGTATGGTGAAGAGAGTGGGGTCTCTGAGGGACTGAAGGGTTACTGTTGTCTTGAAGACCCCAGAGCCGAGGGAGCCAGGGACGAAGCAGCTGTTGGGGAGGGGCTGCAAAGACCACCAGTAACCAGGGCTGCTAGAGGAGCTCACAGGTGAAGGGTGGAGCAAGCTGAGCAAAGATCTAGGAGGACAGAAGTTGGAGAGTGAGAAGCTAACCTGTGTGAAGATGACTTCTGTGTGCCTGGAAATCACTAATAATTAGCACTAGAGCAGTCCTAAAGGTAGTGATCGGGAGCCGGAACCCGAAAATACAGAGATTTGAGGAGGAGCGATCCACAGGTGACCCACAAGGGGGTTGGCAGTAGGTGATGGTAGCAGGTAGGGCTGTGTCTGTGGGTGTGTGCAGGTTCATGTGCATGGGTGCGTGTTTGTGTGTGAGTGTGTGTGCATTGTGCATGCGTGTGTGTGTGTGTGTCTGCATGTGCTTGTCTGTTCCTGTGTGTGATATATGTGTACAGGTGCATATGTGTGTCTGAGGAAAGTGGGAGGTGCTGGAGTGAATCGGAGAATGTTGCAGAAAGAAGAAAGTGTCCTTATGAATTTGCATTCCAATATGATTGAAAAGTCAATATACAAATAAACAGATGTTCACAAAAAATCTATTTTAATTTACACATCAATACTCTTACCTCATGGGTTTAAGGTGTGAGGTCAATATGTAATCTGGGGAAATAAATGATGGGAACTGAAGTTGAAATCTTAGATAGACAGCCTGGTCTTTGGCATAATAATCCACTGGGGGAGGTGATCATATGTTTTATTAAATCATGACAAAAGAGCCATACCTAAATCTAGTTTCAGTGTACTAAACAACTTAGTTCCCAGTTACATTTGGAAGAAAATTTCTCATCAGTAATAATTTATTAGAATCCACCCCCCCATAAAAGAATAAAAAGTTGGCTTGAAATAAGATGAACACCAAGAAACATAATAAGTTCATGGTTCCTTAACATCTGCACCTCAAGCAAATTTAATCAAAGAGACATGGTCTTATTTTAGAATACATGACATAGAAGGGGAGGTATGGATTAGCATTTTGTTTTCTGAAGTTGATTTAACTCAAACCAATCATTTTAATAAATGTGGTATAACTAATGACTACTATGTGTTTTTTTTTTTTTTTAATTTATGATAGGCACACAGTGAGAGAGAGAGAGAGAGAGAGGCAGAGACATAGGCAGAGGGAGAAGCAGGCTCCATGCACCGGGAGCCCGAGGTGGGACTCGATCCCGGGTCTCCAGGATCGCGCCCTGGGCCAAAGGCAGGCGCCAAACCGCTGCGCCACCCAGGGATCCCGATGACTACTATGTTTTTAAAGTACCAGAAAATTAAAGCCCAAAGAAGGCTGCCAAAGAGTACAGTGGGAATTGTGCTCTCCCAAGGAGAAAGATGGAGACTAGGAAAAGAGGCATATTGAAAACAACCAAGTCTGAGAGAAATGCAGACATCAAGAGACAACCGGAAGCAGAAGAAGCAGGCAAAGAACGCAGCTATTTGAAAGAAAAAAAAATGTACCTAAATTTGACATTTGTTTCTATGTGTGAATTGCATCCTAAACTTTATTATTGCCTCACATTTTTCCTGCAATCTTTCCTTCCTTATTTTATTCCTTTTAATATAATTTCTTCTTATGAACAACCTCAGGTTCATTGTGAAATGAGGTATATGTGGGATCCCTGGGCTACGCCTACTCTGCTCTTCACATAAATGCTTTCAGTTTATTGGGTTCATTGTCCTTGGTATTGGGGGTTTTGTTTTGTTTTGTCCTTTGGAACTTAATCATAACTCCTATTACTATAGAAACCACCACTTAGTGCTAATATTCATATTTATGGGGAACTTACTGCATGGGGAGCTTTGCTCTAAGGGCTTTACGTTATTTTATTTAATTCTTTAATTCTCACAATAACCTTGCTACTTTTCTTATTATGATCACCATCATTTCTAATTTACAGACGAGATGATCTTTTTTAAAAAGTCAATTTAATCGAGATTGTTGATGACCAGGATGCTTATGTAGGTAGTCGCTAAAAGATGAGCCAAGGTGAAGGAGACTCGGGGTGGAAGATCCTTCCCGGCTCTGGTCATGCTCTGTCCCTTGGCCTGGTCACACAGGGGTTTGGTGTACAGTTGCCGCTGTGCCCTTGTTGTATATCTTTCCGTGGCATTATATTTCACAAACAAAAAGTTGTAACTAGAACACAAGCTCATGTAGTACGTGACACAATGCTAAACAGTCATTCAGTACCTGGTTGATTTCATTAAAGACAAATTGATGATAATCAGTGATTAATTGCAAAGGCAAGGTTGATTTTGAAATAAAAGCTAGAGTTTTCGAATCTTAGATGGGAAAGGGACCTTTCCAGCTCTAGCTGAATTCCCTACCTAGTCATGGACCCCCCTGTACCATGTCTAGGAATCGTACAACTTAGGGGGGAAATGACAAACTAACTTGGTTAAGTCAAGTTTGATTTCAGATCAGAGCTAATATTTAGGAGATAGTCTTCTTTATGTTAAATTAACTCATTTCCTATTATTTCTTCACACTGATACAAATTCTTCTTAAGATACAGAAGAAAAGGCTGCTAAAAAAATTAAACGGAATGATATTTTACCTATATCTTATTTATTCCCCTGCCTCAAAAGCAGGCAAGAGGAGAGTGTAGAGTATGGAATATTGTCCTTCAAAACAAAGAAATCAGGTTAAGGTCCCATACTTTTAATAGAAACCAGTGGGAAATACTTATAGGGGCCTAACACTGTGCTTGCTATGGCTTGACTTTTTGTGCCTCTTCCTCAACTGCCCAGATTCCTATGTTGAGAGCCTAATCCTCAATGCGATGGTATTTGGAGACGGGGCCTTAGGAAGTTATCAGGTCATAAAGGTGGGGCCCTCCTGAATGGGATTAGTGCCCTTACAGAGAGACACAAAGTGATGATCCCTCTCTCTCTCTCTTCTCCTTGTGAGGACACAGCAAGAAGGTCACCGTCTGCAAAGCAGAAAGAAAACTCTCACCAGGAATCCTGTGTCCTGGCACTTTGATCTTGGACTTCTCATGCTCCAAAACTGTGGGAAATAAATGTTTGTTGTTTAATCCACCCAGTGTATAGTATTTTGTTACAGTGGCTTGAGCCGACTAAGACATGAATAGCACAGTGTTAGAGTGAATGCATTGCTGATGTCAAGGCTGAAGGTGATTTTTCATCAGATTGAATCTCTGGTACACAAGCTTACATCTGAAACCTGCACAACCTCCAAACAATTACCATGGCAATTTTATTATAGTTTTGCACCCATATTTTCAAAGTTAGACATTTTATTCAAGAATGGTAATACTCCACTGCCATCAGCTATGGATTTGCACCTGCTGACATGCTTTTCATATTTGCTACACCAAATAGAGGCTCAATTCCAACTGGCACATTTGTTGATATTATGAGCTTTTTGGTGCACAGCTGAATATAATTCAGGGAAAAGATTTTCAGAAACCTTTTTTTTCTAGAACAAACTTTGTGCTAAGGATTTACTGCTTGGACAATTATAAAATGTGCTTTATCTCTAGCTGCTGAAAATGATTCAGTGTTCATAGCAATAAGTTAAAACTTATTTCATAAACTTCAAGGAATTTTCTCATTGTAATGATTGAAATACAATATTGAGAAGATTAATTGGGACAATAAATATATTCCTCTTTTTTTCCTATCATTTTTTCTTTTCTTTATACTTTCTGTAAGATATACTTGTGCTCTATTCTTGCTATGTCTTTCCCATACTAATTTTATCATGTATGGCATAATTTTGGAATTTTTCCCTATTGAGAAAATTTAACATGGTGCAGTTGTTATGTTTTTGACTTATCCTCATAAAATATGAAACATTCTCTAAAGGGGATATTTCCTCTCTTCTTTCTTTTTTCTTTTCTTCTTTCTTTCTTTCTTTCTTTCTTTCTTTCTTTCTTTCTTTCTTTCTTTCTTTCTTTCTTCTTTCTTTCTTTCTTTCTTTCTTTCTTTCTTCTTTCTTTCTTCTTTCTTTCTTTCTTTCTATCTTTCTTTCTTTCGAGAGATTCATGTCTATATTAGCCAAACTCAATATAATTCTTAAAAGTTACTTTATTTTCCACTATAAATGCCAATACAACAGATATTTCTTTCTTTTTTTTTAAGATTTTATTTATTTATTCATGAGATACACAGAGAGGGAGAGAGAGGCAGAGACATAGGCAGAAGGAGAAGCAGGGTCCATGCCGGGAGCCTGACATGGGACTCGATCCCAGGACTCCAGGATCACGCCCTGAGCTGAAGGCAGGCGCTAGCTAAACTGCTGAGCCACCCAGGGATCTCACAACAGATATTTCTAAGGAGATTAGAACTATAATTTAACCAAATCTCTATTAACCTACTTTGCATTATTATTTTAAGTATTCAATTTAAATGTTGTGACTCAGAAAGTTACAATGGTCTTACTGATGGAACATTCCAAAGGATTGCTCCTTAATGCTACATTATTTTAACGTATTTTTCTTTTTTCTTTTTTTTTAAAGGCTTTTCTTCTATTTTTTTTTAATTTTTATTTATTTATGATAGTCACAGAGAGAGAGAGAGAGAGAGAGAGAGAGAGAGAGGCAGAGACACAGGCAGAGGGAGAAGCAGGCGCCATGCACCGGGAGCCCGACGTGGGATTCGATCCCCGGTCTCCAGGATCACGCCCTGGGCCAAAGGCAGGCGCTAAACCGCTGCGCCACCCAGGGATCCCTTAACGTATTTTTCTATTCAACTATTCAGAAGTTCTTAAAAATCATACCTATGTATACATCAATTAGTAGTTTCACAAACATTATTAGAGATATGTGTTTACAGATAGCAATAATAAATACATATTATACTTTAAATTCTCAATGCATTTTTGGACATAAAGCATACGGATTTCTTCTTAGAGGTTACAACTGCATTTGACAGTCAATATTCAAATACTAACAATAAATCAGAATGGCATACCTTGTCCAAACAATGGATATGTTTACTGATTTAGGTAGGATGGAAACCTAGAGGCTCACAGACATTACTCAAGCTCGGAGACACCAGAAATGATGAAGTAGGCACTTACTTTTTGGCCTCCTGAACAGCCAACAAACAGCAGCAGATTTTGGCAGAGCATTGAGACCAACACTAGACTTTAATGCTTCCTTACTTTTACATATTTTAAAATACATATGGCTCAATGAGAAAAAATATTTCTGAAAACTTACATACTATGGAGACTTTTTCTGACCAACAAAACAAAACAACAAAAACTTCACATTGAAAAAAATAATACAATACTGAATATAGCCTGTGCCTGCCTTCAAAATGCTACCAAGATTGAAGTGCCCGGTGACCTAAATAGAAAGAATGATTTTTTTTAATTTTTATTTATTTATGATAGTCACACAGAGAGAGAGAGAGAGAGAGAGAGAGGCAGAGACACAGGCAGAGGGAGAAGCAGGCTCCATGCACCTAGAGCCTGACATGGGATTTGATCCCGGGTCTCCAGGATCACGCCCTGGGCCAAAGGCAGGCGCCAAACCGCTGCACCACCCAGGGATCCCTAGAAAGAATGATTTTATGAAGAATTTACTATAATGATCACTTATAATAATTTTTTTTATAGAATCAATACTTATTAATTCATCATAGTGGTAGACATTGCAGTTAGTCTGAAGAATGTAACAATCACCAAAACCAAAGCCCTTTATTCAAGTAATTTCAAAATGGCAAAGAAATGAAACCCCAGTTTTGGTGTTTTCAGAATATAATCCATAATCTCAGCATCCCATGGTTCTACAAATGTACCCACATACGTACGAAAATAAGAATTGCTTTCTGAATTTTTTTTGAAAAAATGCAAATAAAGCTTTTTGTTGGCAGCCATAGATAAAACTATTTTCCATAAAAATAAAACAGATGTCTAACACTTGATTTACAATCTATTGTGTAAAATGACTCAAAATTGGGCATCTCACTCCAGGGTTCTATGAAAACAGTAGCATAACAGAGAGTAGAAGGGACAGAGAAGACATACAAGCACACATTGCATTCTCTAATCTACCCTCAGATTCTTTGCTTCCTGTTTTCTTTTTGTTTCTGTTCCATTTTACCTGTTTTGGGTGTAAATAAAATCATCTCTGGATTTCCATATAAAGATAAGCTCTTAATTCGTTAGGTAGAATGGATGCTCACACGCACAAGATTATGAATGGGTGACAGAGACAGAGATAAAAAGACAGATACTCAGTAATCATAGCTGTATTTCAAGAAGCACTTCTCTTTTTAAAGCTGATTGTTTCAGGTTTTAACTTCATATGGGAAAAAAAATCCATCCATTTCCATTTGTAGGAGTTTACTAAGGCTGCTATAACAAATTACTATGAAGTACATGTCTTAAAACAGCAGAAACTCATTCTTTCACAACTCTGGAGGCCACAAGTCTGAAATCAAAGTTCATCAGGCTTGGTTCCCTCCTGGGGGCTCAGAGGAAGAATCTGTTCCTCACCTCTGTCCTGGCTTTTGGTGGCTGCCAGCAATCCTTGGCATTCTTCAGCTTGTAGATGCATCCTTACAGTCTCTGTGTCTGTCTTCAGATGGCCTTCTCCTCGTGTCCATGTCTCTTCGCATCTTGTAAAGACATCATCATACTCCAGTATGAGCTCACTTTACTCCGTTATCTGCAAAGGCCTTTTTTTTCCCCCCCAAATAAAGTCACATTTACAGGTGCTGGGGGTGAAGATTTAAACATATTTTTGGGGAAGCACAATTTGTCTCAGTTTCTCAGGCTGCTACAACAAAATGCTGTTGATATCCAGTCTGGCTTATAAACAACAGAAATATATTTCTTACCGTTTTGGAGTCTGGAAGGCTGGGATCAAGGGACCAGTGGATCTGGTATCTAGTAAGGACCCACTTCTTGGTTCATGGATAGCATCCTCTCTCTATGTCTTCATATGGTGGAAGGGGCGAGGGAGCTCTCTGGAATTCCTTCTATAAGGATACCAATCCATTCATGACAGTTCCCTCTCATGACCTAGAGGCCCGCCCAAAAGCTCTGCCTCCTAACGCCATCACATAGGGGTTAGATTACAACCTGTAATCTTGGGGTGAACACAAATATTTAGACTATAATACAGTTCCATTCATTACAGTCAGTCAAGTCACATATTATTATATGTGTATTACTGGATGAAGCATTCACTGAAACTCAGATAATTAAGACCAGAGCATAACAGGCAAACCACCTAAGATCAAAGGCAACTGCTGGTCAGTCATGAAGCTGGACGTAGCAAACATTCTGTAGTATGTGGATGCATAAAAGTCACCTTGTTTTGTTTTTATGTTTTCTACTCCAGAATTGATAAGATTAGTTATTTGTCTGGGTACTGCTGATGAGATCATGATAAATAGCTTGAAGTATTTCAATAACCTGCCATAATCTAAAGGCTTATGCACAGAGAATTATAAATGAATCATTTGTGCTACCACTTACCATGTGAAAACAATGATATTGAAGAATCAATTTCTCTTTGTTCGAGGACATAGTGAAGCATGGAGCACCTTTCGTCAGATAAATTAATCGTTGAACTCATTCAGAGTCAAGCTGTGGAGCAGCTTGGAAACCTTTTGTTCAAGGGAGGCATTAAATGTCAAAGGAAAATTGTTTCAGTTAACCAATTGTTCTTTAGATGTATCTCCAGTGAAAGCAGTTTATTTTTCCTTTTAGTCTCTCCATATTTTTCTTGCCAAATCCTGTGAAGACAACCATTCCAAACAGTTTGTAAGATATAGTCACATTTTCAAAATGGTGTTAATATTTTAGTTTAGTAGTCTCCTTTCAGAAAAACAATGACCATCTAGGAAATTAGTGTCTCTTGAGACAAGAATAGCTTATGTAGTTTTAAAGGTTAGCCATAATTTCTGTTAGTATTTCAGCTTCCACTGCTTGCTACAGACATTGCCTCTTGACTGGTCTTGTTCCAAGACCCCCAGGGAATGTCTGAAATCAGGGATAGTTCCAAATCCTAAGTGTATTATATCTTTTCCCATGCATATTTACCTATAAAGTTTGATTTATAAATTACATTAAGAGATTAACAATAGTATCTAATAATTAAGTAGAATAATTGTAACAACATACTGCAATAAAAGTTATGTGAATGCAGTCTCTCTTTCAAAATATCCTCTTGCACTGTACTTTCCCTTCTTCTAGTGATGATGTGAGGTGATCAAAATGCCCATGTGATGAGATGCAGTGAGGGGAGTGATGGGTTGCTGGGACAGAGGGGTAGGCTGTTGAGGGTCATCTGCTTCTAGAGCGTGGTTAGGTGTGGGTCACTGAAGCCATGGGAGGCAAAACTGAAGATAAGGGGGAGCTAGTGTGCCCTTTTCCTCTGTAGTCTCAGACCTAGTTCCTGAGCAAGAACATTTTTGTACTCTACAGGTTATAGGTTACAGACCAGCCTATAGCTTGCTAGCCTTGGGTCAGGTGCTTACCCTTAATCCCAAAACCATATATAAATGATTACGTGTCCAAATACATCAGCCTTTGGGCTTCACTTTCAGTGGAAGCATGCAGGTACTTTGATGAACACACTTAAGACAGTTAGAGTCGACGATCTTGAGTGTTTTAGGAGTATGTTTTTAAATGATTTATTCAGTATTTAGATCTCTGGGGTGGAAAATAGAGTCCTGCTTTTTGTAGTCAGTCAAAATGTCCATGGCAGTGCTCCAGAAATGTTGGATATTGTCATGAATGTATGACAGTAAGGGCGCGGAAGGTAGTCAAAGAAGGACTGTAAAAATATGTTTCACGTGGTAGGTGTGATAAAACTCAGTAATAGGATCATCTCAGCCTTTTCTCCATGTTAGACTCTGATAAGAAAGAACATTTTATTTTTTTCCCCCTTCGGTAAGTTTAGGAGGAAAAAGTAGAAAATGGAAATAAAGTATTTGGAAGGGCGATGATTACATTTTACCTATTAAATAGGAGTGCAGTCTATCTCCATAAAATAGCCATGCTCTAACTGGAGAGCACTTCAGTTGTGTGGCGCAGGAGCATGATGATAGAAGGACACTCTGGTGCTGGTGGGGGAAAGGAGTGAGTGATCATTTTGGTTCTATTGGCCGTGGAAGAAAAAAAAAGGGGGCCCCACTGCTCATACCTCATAGTTTCACAGAAAGAGAAACTTTCTCCTGCATAAGCTCAGCTTAAATTTGAAACAAGAGATGTTTAAGAACAGTGATCTGATCAAGCCATTGGATAAAGAGAGAATAAAGGCACGCAGTAGGGAGTGGGGACAGGAGTTCAGATCTCCCAGGAGCAGCTCACCAAGAGAATCAGGTGATTCTGTGGCCCATTGCCCATGGAGATGATGAAAAATGCTTGACAGGAGCTCAGGTCAGAGGGAATGATGACAGAGGGACATCTTCTCCAGATCCTGAGTGTGTCCTAGCGATGAAGCAAACACAGGGCCTGAGAGGCAAAATCTCCCCCGAAACCAGGGAAGGGCAAAGCAGGTTGGCTACTGCTGGTGGCAAAAGCCAACTATGAGCCTTGGAAGCTAACCTAAAGCTGCTGTGCAGTGTGGTGCTGACCAAGATTCTCACTTCCTCCCTTCTTTCTGCTCTCACTGTGCCCACTATCTCTTTGACCTTGGTGACTTGGCTGGCATTCAGGGTTTAGGATCATCTGTGATCACCGTTAAATTGCGTTTTGGGATGGACATGAGAAAATACCATTCTGTGTTTATGATTAAAGGCCTTGCCTGGCATAAATAAAACCATAATCTTCTCTTATTATGAAGGCTTTTTTTTTTTTTTTTTCCTCTCTCGCTCTCTCTTTCTAATTCTGAGAAGGATAGAGTTCATTTACAAGTTAAAATGCACTGCAAAATAGCTAAATGCAGCATCTGGAGATTTTTAAAGAATGAAGGAATCATCTAAAAGCAGCTTAAAGGAAGAGATTCCTACCTGTGATAAGAGACTGTTAAACACTACCATTGTCCTTCCATTTCATTTAAAGCTTTTTGTAGCTGAGACAGAGAGAGAGAAAAAGAATATGTCCCATCGCACCGGTCTTTTCTAAGGAGAGAAAACATGATAATCATTTGCAGAGATGTCTACCGGCTTTTGGAATTAAACTTAAGCAGAAAATTATTACATAGACTCAAGAACATTATCACAGTATCACCATGGGCAAAAAATCAAAGGTGATTTGGGAGTGCCGTATCCACAACTCTGCTCAGCATTCCACAGAAGCCCACGCTTCCCTCAGGCCGTGTTTACAGAAGAAACCATGTAATTACTAGGCAAACCTCAGCATCCCAAAGCCCTTCTTTTCTTTGTGGTCATAAACAAAGCACCGGTGAGACAATACTGTTTATTACCAGGTATTTAAGATAAAGGTGTCAGGATGAACTCGTGGTAATGACTCAATGCAGAGAGAACTTAAGTTTATATTGGCATTGTGTAGGTCAGGAGATATTTAAATTCTTCCCACTGAGGAGGGCACTTGATGGGATGAGCACTGGGTGTTATACTAGAAGTTGGCAAATGGAACTTCAATACAAACAATAACAACAACAAAATAAAGACAAAACAAAACAAAAAAACAAAACAAAAAATACTCCCTTCCCTACCTGTGGTGGCACCCCCAGAACCAGATCATCACAGACAGATGGAGTCTTCTGGAGAATTGTGAGCCACTGCTTCAACCCCACGTTATCATGCTAACGAAAGGTAATCATTCTGCGTTGAGCTGCTCCCATCAAAGCAGTGGGAATCTGTCCAGTGTTGGCTAAAAAAATTCATACAGGCCACTAGGGAGTGAGTGGGTTTGGGGAGAAGAAAATGTAGAAAGTGTGAAGGCCGAGAATGTTGTGTTTTTCGGTGAACCTAACTAACCCTGATTAGAAGGAGAAAATGGTAGAACATAAAGTATTATCTGGATTTTCAGGAAATTTATGTTTATACTGAGGCTGTCATCTGAGTAACCCAGAATATTGTTTCCCTTGGGGCGTTTCCACAGGCTTACCCCAAACCAGAGCTAGAGGCACACAGTCCTTGAGGACACGTCATTTAGCTGTGGGTGGACTTCCTATTTTCTACATTTTAATTTAGTGATGCTTTTCTTATGGACAATCTTATCTTGATTAACATACTCCTTGGTGAGCATGGGCTGTGTTGTCTAGCAGGAGACAACACAACCAGCCCCAGAGTGCCCCTGACCATCAGCTCAGTGTTGGCTGGGCCTCAGTGCTGGAACTGTTGACCGGCCAAAGGAAACAGGAGTGGCCGTGTCAGAGTCTGTTGGTTGTGGGCCCCTACCAGAATACAGTAATTACAAACACTTATTCCCTTGGTGCGGTGGGGGTCAAGCGCAGAGTCCTTGCAAGCTATTTATATTGCTGCAAGAATTCTCTGTTCTCAACATTACCAAGGTTTATATAAATGGTCATTAGGAAAAATTGACTGCACTGAAGAAAAGTACATTCTGTACTTGGAAGTGTTTTGCACGTATTCCAAAAGGCTTGAGAGGAAGGAGGAGGGAGGGCGGTGGCGGGGGTGGGGAGGTGGGGGTGGGGGGGCGGGGTTCTCACATTTTTGGAGAACTCTCCCATACATAAGGCTTTCATTAACGTCAAAAAAAAAATTCCTGACTGTAATTAATATTTCAAAGTTGTGCGTATCTACGCTGAGGTCCTCAGACCCAAACATGAGAATGTGAAAATAATAAATTTCACAAGAAGACATCCCCCCCCCCGCCATATTCGAATTATAAAGAAGGGATTCTTTCCACCCCATTCATTCTCATGTTGACCTTACGTTTGTTTCTGTTTGTGATCTTGTGCGCAGTTTTAACAATATTTCAATCAAAACACAGTAAATATCCATTCCGAAGTCCCGGGCCACAAGACAAGTTTAATATACTGATGGCTTCAGTTTGATTTAAACTGACAGTGTCACATGTCCCACCCCTAACGTCTTATCTGCCCTTCTCACTTCTCAGAAATACCTTGCTGGCATCCATCCCAACAGCACTTGTATTCTTAACGGGAGCTCTGGTGATAATCTTTGGGTTTTTTGTTTGTGTTTTTAGTAATTAAAGCTCCTTGAATAGCATCTTATTCTTTATACTAAATTATACACGTCACTTGAAATATTTGGTGTTTCCTTGAGTTTTAGTGATTTTAATAATGTTAATGTACTACCTAGTAATTACTTGCTTCCTTTAGAAAGTAATGAAAAAATTAATATGCCCTGGAAAACCAAAAGGCATTGAAAAGAATTGTTGTGATATATACTGAAATATCACTTTTTATTATTGCAACCATATTACATGGCATCAGGGTGCACGGGTTGAAGGATCAGAAGGGCTCTGCGCTTGGGGTCCAAGGCTGCATCTCCTGCTTCAAAGTCCCACTGATTATACCTTTGAGGTGGTCCTTCCCACCTCCTCTGTAGGTCCCCCCACCTGTGCCCCGACCCAGCACCCTCGGCACATAGCCCCACCAGGTTGTGGGTCTTGGTGCCAACAGAACTTTTCCAAAGGGGTGTGTGTGTTGAGCTGCTTGGGCAGGACATGGGAACAGGAGCATCTAAGTGAATCACTTGGTCTCTGAGCCTCGGCTACCTCAAGAGATGATGGAGTAACACCCACCTCCTGGTGCTGTTGGGAGAAATAAGAGGGGACCTGTGTAAGGTTGTCAGTACCAGGCCTGACCTGGAGTAGTTGCTAAATTACCCTACTCACCTGTGGCCTCTGTAGTCTCCATTCCATGGACCTGGCCACCTCCTCTTACCTGTTCAGTTCCTCACTCCAGGCAACAGTTTGGGGAAAAGTAATTCACATCTCTAGCTCACAAGAATAATTACAATAGTAATTTCATTACTGAGCTGTAGACGTATTGCCTGCTTGATGACAAGAAATCAAAATATGAGGCAATGAATTAATTTACTCATTAAACATTTTTTTTGGGTGACTGCTATGTGCTAGGTACCATGCTAAGCTCTGACAGTCCCAAAATAATTCAGACTTAATGTCTGGCCTACAGGAATTTATGGTCTAGCCAGGGGGACAAAGCTGCAGGAGGACTCTGGAGGAGGGCCCACCTTGGCACACAGATATACCAAATATACAGATGGTGGCCTGGACCCAGACTCTGCTTCTCTGAGGCTGAATCATGTCCTGTGAATGCCCGAGGGTAGGACCGGATATTGTGCAACAGCCTGGCATTGACTACTCAGGTCTGTCCTCTGGAAGCCCAAATATCCCTTTTGTGTTTGGAGAAAGAAGGGCAGTGGTCAAATGGAAAGGGTCCTTCCACTAACACTATGAAATATCGCGTACTGTGGGGGAGAAAAAATAATCGCCCTCTACTCTTCAGAGTTCTTGGCTGAGACTCCTATGATAAAAGACAGATAAACAAGGAAAACAACCCAAATAGGTTCATGAATATTTACCCCTCACATGTACATGGGAAATACTGAGGAACATGAACAATGCTGCAGGTGTCTTAGATTCAGGCCCACACACCATCCTAGTAGGGGACGGGGAGTAAATGGGTCAGGGGAGATGGCTGGGCTCTTAGGAGAAGAGAAGGGAAGGTGACAGTTTGTGATAGTCTTTATAGGGTGGGATCAACTCCATGTCTTCTTTCCTGAGACTAGAGTCAATCTTATCAGTTGTGAAGCTCCCAGGGAGGGGAATGAGGACATTGAGATCCTTTTGGAGGATCTGTCTTCAGCCAGTGAGGGGAATTCAGAGAAAACCTTTCCCAGCTTCTGTTTTCAGAACCTTCAGCTCAAAATAACCAGTATGTCACAGCTGCATATTTTGAGGTGGCAGGTTCTGCTGTCCTTCAGACCAAAGCAACAAAAAAGCAAGCCTCTAAAACAGAGAGCGGCCAAAGGGAGCCAGTGTCGTCTGTTCTTCTCAGGCTGTTCACCTGGTCTCTCCTCTGTGGGCCTGTGTGTGGAAAGGGGCTGCACTCTGGGTCCCAGGAGCCCTCATCTGGACGCAGGTATCAGTGTGCTTCCAGTGAGAAAGCAAGACCTCCTGCACCCCGAAGGCCACAGGCAAGTGCCAGGGATACCCCCTACAGGTGGGGGCCGGGAAAAGAGGGGGGGCATCCATTCCTCAGAGCCCAGTTGCAGTTTCAATCTGGGGAAGTGAGGCAGATGGTCTGATACTCAGTCAGGATGGATTTCAGCAGGGTAACCCAAGTATGAAATTTGCATTTCAAAAAGAACACTCAGCTCACAGAAGAGGCAGTAAATCTAAAGAGGGCAAAATCTGTGACAGGAAGAGCCAGCCTGAGGCTGCGGGGGCAGCCCCCAGGCTATGGGATGAGGAGCTGAGCTCAGGCAGTGACGCAATTGGAAGGAAGAAGGTTTGAGGAATGCAGAGTCAGAGCTGAGGGAAATGGAGCTGTGATTGGGAAGGAGGTGCTGAGGGATGGACAGGAATTGAGGGTAACCACAGCATGTTGGCAGTGGGGGCTCTGTAGCTTCCTCTGCGGGGGCAGGAGGGGTGCCAGGAGGGAGCAGATGGGATCTGGGGGGCTCCCATGGTGGTGGTGGGGGCTTGCCAACAGGACTGCCTCTGGTGTGCATGCACCGCTCTGGAGTTCCAGGAAGGGATGTGGGCTCTGGGCAGAGTCAAAAACAAGGGAGTGGAAGGGATCAGTGGGCAGGGTTGCAAAGAGAAGAGAGAGATGAATCCCCTGGGAGACCTCAGTTAAGTGGAGGAGAGGAAGGAAAGCTTTCTACGGACACAGAAGGAGAAGATCTCAGAGGGCAAAGAACTAAAGCCACATGAATGGAGTCGTTGGTCAGGGGTCCCTTCGGCATTTCACATGGATCTATGGGTGTGGCAGCTACTGAGTGGCTCTGGGTGGACTGATCTCTCAGAAAGCATCGAAGACCGTGAAAGGGGTTCATACGATGGCACCCCAAATTATGACACTTCAGTAGAAGGATTATTCTGAGTTGAAGATAATTGAGAAGAAATAGGTAGAAGAAAAGCTCTCTGCCTTTCCATTTGCCTCAAAACAGGACGGAAGTTTGTAAAAGGAATTCCTCCCCCGACCAGGAAGGACAGAAGTTAATCACCAGAGACAATTCTAGACCCTGATCACCCCAGAGATGGCACAGAAAACCTCACTAAACTAGGCTTTACTTCCCACTAGCTCCCCCGAGACTCACCTCCCCATAACTTGCTGCCCTAGGAACTCAGAATCCTTTTCCTTTGTCTTGTCGCCTCTCTACAAGTGTATTGGTCTTTGCTAAGATTCTCTATGAACCCGAATTCTAACCACCCTCTTGGGTTGCTGCTCTTTGAGTGCTCCCATGTGTATGCACGATGCTGGTGTCTGAGCCCTGAAGTTAGCTACCTGCCCCAGCAGACGAGTGACCTCCAGTGCCACCCATCAGCTCAGCACTGGGTGAAGGCGGACTTCAAGCACCAGTAATAGCCAGTTCCCACGGAGCTCTTCAGGAAGGCCAACCTCAGCCAGACACTTTAGGCCAATATTCACTCTGGGCCTCGAGCCTCCCATTTCTCCCTTAATTCTCAGAGCATATTAACAAAGTAAGATTCATTTGATCTTAGTTTTATAAATGCTGAAATTGAGGCATAAAAATTCTAAGGGGGATCTCAAGGCCCTACAGCTACTGAATGCAGCAGATTCAGGTTCTGGCTGACTCCAGAGCTAAGATTCCCAACACCACCATCTAGAAAACTAAACAGCACAATCGTGGAGGGCGGGGAGCACTCATCCTGAATGCACTGGTAATTTTAAGGAGTGGGAGGTCCAGTTTGTGTTTCGGAAATTTCCCTGGAGTTTGAGTTTGGAGGATGGACTCACTGGGGAGACCAATTAGCTTTCTTCAAGAGAAAGGTGAAGTCCTGAACTAAGTGAGGCAACCACCAAGCAGATGGGGGAGAGGATGCTGGGCTAACTTCTGTATACGATGAGATGATGCAAGGAGCCATGGCACGCTGTGGACTCCAGAGCACCCAGCATGTCCCCTAGAATGGATGGTCAGTAAATGTCTTGATTCCATGTGTCAAAGAGTTGACTATAAAACTTCTCTCCCCACCTTCACCACCCCCCCCCCCCGCATCACAGCTAGCATTGCTGCTGCTGACTAGGGAAACATGTTGCCTCTTGTCCACTGAACCCGTTCACCTTCCTTTCCCTCTCCCAGCTGCCAGCTATCTCTGATCATGCTCCCGTCTTTGAGAAGTACTCTGAGGAAATGCTCTTACAAGTCAGGGAACGCCAGAGCTCCTCATTAGTGCTTAAGTGCTGTGGACATTTATGGCTCTGGCTATTCCTTTGTCGTGAATATTATCCCATTATATCGAAATGCTTTATAGGCCTTAGTAGGAAGACCCTACAGACTGCAAGTCCTAATTATTATTATTGCCATTATTACCATTGCGATTTTTAAAGTATTTGCAGAATGGTCCCATTAAAGGACAGTTTATTACAAGTTTACTATCTTCTGTTTCTCTTTTCCAGCGTTTCCAATGCTCTTGATCTCTCTTACAATGTTTTATTTGTTCCCACTAATGAAAAGAGAAACTATTAAAAGCATGCTCACAGAATACAAAATCATATATTTATTTTGAATAATCTCCTTATAATAACCCTATTTCTTGCAACAACAGAATATGAACATCTTGTTGATTTTCTGTCTAAATATCTATCTAAATCAAGTAATATGTATTAAGTGCCCTCATCTGCTAAAAGATGGGCTATTCAAAGAAAGAAAAGTAATCGCAGATAATTGATAGTGATGATGTCTTTGGCATATTGTTATATTTAAGCTTCCTTCTATCAGCATATTCAGACATACAGACTCATTGGTAGTGGCTATTAATTTTAGGTCAATTAAATATTTTTAAAGATATTGGTGTTTTCTCCTATATCTTTTGACATGTAATCTCAAGGAATTTCAAGGGTCTTTGAAGTCCGTTCACAAAACTCCAAATATCCTTGCATTCCAATTTCAGAACATTAAGTTTTAGCTGATCAACATCCATTCTCCTACCTTTGGTAATAAAAGAACGTAAAATTTCATTAAGGAAAACAGAGTTTTCCTGTTTTGGGGGGCACAGACTCTATGACCAGCTCCCCGAGTTGGATCAGCTCGCTTAAATTGATCAGTACATCCTAAGCCCCTCGAATATAATGATTGGTAAAGCGACACTTAACACAGTGAGAGTCAAAAAATCGAGAAAATATGTGCTGTTGCTTGTGGTGAAGAGGAGCCTTCGCTCTTTCTCCGGGCTTGATGGCGTTGGCTGAGAGGCATGGGGCAGCCCCAGGCACCCTTGGATCTTAGTAATACAGTTCGAGTGCTGAATTGGATCTAATCTAAAACAGCCCTACTTGTGGATGTCTCTGTTACAGGAGCTGAGATTTTTCCCATTTCCATTAAGCTGGTTTAAGTTGGGTTTGTTGACATATACAACACAAATAGTCCTGAATGATAGGCACTAGCCTGGAGACACAGGCCCTAAAGAGGTGGTTTCACTTAAAAATTTGCAAACATTTTTGGTTTTGACCGTGTCTTATTTGAATGTGGTGTTATTGGGGATTTTCAATGAGTCTTTCAATTTTTTATCCTTTAGTGATAACTAAAAAAGCTAAAGAAGAAGTTACAGCAAATTCAGTAGAGCCATCACGAACTTCTAGAAAAATATTGAATCCTAGAAAGTGGAGAAGTGAAGCAAAGCTAAATCATAGGAGAAGTAAGATGTTAGAAAAATTCTGGGCCGATTGATATATAGCTGAAGATGTAGCGACATCCAGAGGGTTTCCTCCTGTAAGACCTAGGCTTGAAGAGAATTTAATTTAGGATTTCAGGTGTAATCCTTCCTGCTTCCATGATACACATGCCATTGCAAGGGACAAGGAAACATTTTAGTTAGGGTAGATTTCCTAGACCAAAACCAAAATGAAGAAAGATGATTCCTGAAGTCTTCACACAGGATTACTTGCAAGGAGAGAGAGCATAGTCTTACCGTGTGTGCACTGCTCACTTCAAATGTGAGGTCTGATGCAGATTCTGGAAGTGCAGGATAGGGAGAAAGAGCAAAGGCTCGCTATTTTAGTTCCATTTGAGTTTTCACTTGATTGAAGTGGAAGCCGTGTGAATAAATCTTTTCAATTCTCAAAATAACATTAAATAAAATAATACCCAAGACTTTAAAGAATTAGTAGATATATTGATATTTTACAGACCACGTATGATGAACCTAAGGTTTTTTAAAAGATTTTATTTATTTATTTATTTGAGAGAGAGAGAGAGAGAGAGAGAGCAGGAGGAGGGGCAGAGGGAGAGGGAGAAGCAGACTCCCCACTGAGCGTGGAGCCTAATGCGGGGCTTGATCTCAGGACCCCAAGATCATGACCTGAGATGAAAGCAGATGCTTCATAGACTGAGCCACCCAGGTGCCTCAGTTTTGTTTTGTTTTGTTTTGTCTAAATAGAATAATGACCGTTACTAATACATCAGAAAGTAACTTGGGTCAATTCAAAAGCAGTTATCACAGAACCTCTGATGTAATGTAGAGATGGTTAAATTATATTCTCTCAAATAACCATTTCCTATAACATTTAACAAATTCCTTTATTCTAGAAGTTTGATTTTTTTTATTAGAAAACGTCATGATGGACACTCTTGAAAGAAAGAAAGGGGAACTGGTTACTTAGTTTTAAAAGTTGTTTAAGATACACAGTTTTTCAAGTCACAGTTTCGAACCAGTTTCCTCTTTTTAAAATTTTACTTCTCTTATTATAGTGTAAAAGCCTATTATGTACTAAGATGAGTCAATATTAGTTTTCTTATCTCAGCTTCTCCTTGGACATTTTAAAAGTGCATGGTCTGAATCTTGCTTCCTTTAGATATTAATATTAAATGATTATTGTATTAGAGTTCTCCAGAGAAACACAACCAATGGGTTACATTGCAGAAGATTTATAATGAGGAACTGGCTCATGCTGTGATGCAGGCTGGAAAGTCCCATGGTCTGACAAGCTGGAGACCCAGGAGTGCTGGTGGTGTCAGTGTCAATCCAGAGACATGAGAAGACTGATGTCCCAGCTCAATAGCCAGGCTAAAAAAGCAAATCCAGCTATCCTCCACCTTTTTTTTGTCCTATTCAGGCCCTAAAGAGATTGGATGAGCCCTCACACTGAAGATGGAGATCTACTTTGCTCAGTCAACCCAATCAAATGCCAGCCTCATCTGGAAACTCCCTCACAGACACACCCCAAAATAACATTTAACTGAGTAAGCTGAGAACTCTGTGAATCAGTTGAATTGACACATAACATTAAGTGTCACAATTCTGGAGAAAGTTCTTCTAGGCAAGCAGGTCTAGGACTTACTGTAGCTCCATCAGGGATGCCTCCTTCACCAACGGCTCACTGTGGATCACTCCTTCCAACCAGACTCTTCTTTTCCAGCACATATATAGCCTACGAAAAGCAGAAATATCTTTAGAAGTAAATATTCTTGAAGAAACTTCATCTCCAGTTTCATAGCAACGGATATGCAAACATTGAGTTTTATGGTAATCAACAAAATACATGTCCAAAAAGCTGCAAACAAAAAGCAAAAAGTGACAAAATCATCTTGTCTCCTATAATTTTCCACAATAATGACCAAATATAATTTCTTCATTTTCCCAAGTTAAACTTCAGCAGATAGTATATAGATAATATAATAAAGATCTATATGCATACTTATATATCTATCTATACAGAGATAGAGAATTTGGATGATAAAAATGAAAAATCATTTCATAATTGAACTGCTTGATAAAAATAGTACTCCATTTGGGTAATGAAGTGTTAGCCTTTGATGGAATGGCTTTGGCATGGGTATGTGTCCATATGACCCAGAGAGAGAGAATAACGATAAATATGTTTCTGATTTGGTCCAAGTGAAAAATCTCGTTACAAAAATCAATCACGTTTTGTTTTAAAATAACACAAATTCTTCCCTCATCTTTCAAAATTTACCACTGAAGATTTTTCTCAAGGAAAATGAATTGAATTCATCCTAATTAGTTCTGATCTTTCAAATGAATATCCTAGTCCTGCAAAGATATTCTTTCATGTAACTGCCCTTTAGAAATGCCAATAAGCATGTTTCTGCTTTCCCAAGAGAATATTTCACATTTTCTAAGGACAGAAAGTGCCAGCATGTGTAGTTGAAATAACTCTGTGGTAGCATGGGGCTTTCCCATTTGTATTACAGGATAAACAGATCTAGGCAGGGTATAAAAAAGAGAATAAAAGATCTTTTACTGAAACTCACCATACATTTCTTTTCAAAGGATCTAAAATGATGAGTTCTACAAACAAAAGCAGGAGAAAATATTAATTCACTGTCCTGTTCTTATTTGCTAGATTGAAAAAATATATATACAACAATTCTGAAAAAAATTATTTCAGTGAAAAAAAGAAACTCCCCAAAAAGAAAATATGTCTTATCCAAGAAAGACCAAAGTAGATATTAAAGATCTAAAAAAAAGTAATCAGTTGAGGAGAAGACTTTTAAAAAAAGGGTGCATCAGTCAAGAACCAGATAAAACACACGATGTTAAAGGGGGCTGTCATCCAGGGCATTCAATGTATGAGACTCATTACATGAGATGTAGGAAAGCCAATGTGAAGGTGTGGAGGTGCCGTGTTGTGTCCTGGGTGTTGCTGATGACCAACCCCAGTGGGTGAGGGTGGTTACAGGAATGCTCTTCCCTGCTCAGGACAGTGACTTGGTGCAGGCTTTTGGAGAACAGTTTGGCAGCATCCAATAAAACTGAAGATGAACATTCAGTTTTACTGAGAAATTACATTTGTAGGTATCTGAGGAAAGCCTGGAACTTCACTTTAAAAAGAAAATAAGCAGGCAAACTGTAAAAAAAAAAAAAAGAAAGTGTGTGTGTGTGTGTGGGGGGAGGAATGTCTCACAACAGAGCCTTAAAAGAAACATGAGAAATCTTGTTTACAAAAGACTATAAATATCCATAAAAATATGATAAAATGTTGCCTTTCTGAAATAAGGACAGAACCCAATAAAAGATAAAAGGAACAATCAGATAAGAGAGGTTTGTGAAATGAAATACAGGAGCAGAAATTTTTCTCTAAGTCTGAAATGTTGGAAGGTGACTTGGGAGAGATGGCCCAGGAAGCAGAACACAGGGAGCAGAAGCTGAACCACAGGAGAAGGACTGGAACTCTGGGAGCTGGTAACCCTCACTAGGATACACGAAGGTACAGGGTGGTGGTGGAGGGAGCCCAGCCTCAGAGCTAGAGCTTACATTGCAACAGAAGGGCAGCAGGTGGCCAGGTGTCCCCAGTCCAGTGTTGCTCTCATTACCACCCTGTTGTAGTGACCTTTGTGTTTCCCTTCTGGGAGCATTTAGTCCTTCCCTGAATTCTAACTGAACACATTAAAATATAATCAGCCAATATAATGCACTGATTTAAAAAAAAATGTAATGGAGCATAAACTCAATTGCTTCTGGAAAAAGAACATTTTCTGAGATTTCACATGTACAAAATACTGTGGGCCATCTCTTCAGTTTTTGGCACCTTGGAAGCTGCCGGAAGAATCCCACCATCTCACACTTGCACATGTTATGTGAGTTGTGCAGAGCTCCTCCTGGATTCTTCTTCCAAAACCAAGGCTGTAAGAGCAAGCGTGCGTGGCCATGCTGCTCTCTTGGTGGAGTTGGGCCCAGTGTACATCTGCCTGTGTTCTGGACTGCTTCTATGCAGGTAAATCAGCAAATCCTGGACACATGGTCTTAAAAGAGGATGGCCTGAGAAAAGATCCTTTACTATCAGCACAGATTAGAACTGGCCCATGTGAGTATAATAGAAGAACAGACAAACAATTGGGAATGTTCATATGGCAAAAATACTGTATCACCCTAAAAGGATTGCCCATGTAATAGAATACATTCTCCAAAAGTTTGTGAAAAAGCTACTTAAGCAATGGAATATACAGCACATTTCCACTTAAATTAAAAAATGGACAAAACAATTTTAATCCAATTAAAAGTGGGCCGAGGATCTGAACAGACATTTCTCCAAAGAAGACATACAGATGGCCAACGGACACATGAAAAGATGCGCAATGTCACCCATCATCAGGGACATGCAAATCAATAAGGGGCACCTTGGTGGCTCAGTGGTTGAGCATCTGCCTTTGGCTTAGGTCATGATCTCTGGGTCTGGGATCGAGTTCTGCATCTGGCTCCCCACAGGGAACCTGCTTCTCCCTCTGCCTGTGTCTCTGCTTTTCTTTCTGTGTCTCTCATGAATATATAAATAAAATATTTAAAAAATACCACAATGAGATATCGCCTCACACCTGTCAGAATGGCTAAAATCCAACAACACAAGAAACAACAAGTGTTGGTGAGGATGTGGAGAAAAAGGAACCTCTGTTCACTGTTGGTGGGAATGCAAACTGGTGCAGTCACTATGGAAAACAATAGGGAGGTTCCTCAAAAAAATAGGGGGTGCCTGGGTGGCTGAGATGGTTAAGCATACAACTCTTGGTTTGGACTTAGGTCATGATCTCAGGGTCATGGGATTGAGCCCCGAGTCTGGCTCTGTGCTCAGTGCAGAATCTGTCCCTCTCTCTCTCTGTGTTCCTCCTCTCCACTTCTACTCTCTTTCTCTATCAAATAAATAAATACATATTTAAAAAAATGAAAAATAGAATTACCACATGATCTAGTAATTCCACTACTGGGTATTTATCCAAAGGGAAGGAAAATACTCATTGGAAAAGATATTTGCACCCTTGTGTTTACTGCAGCTTTATCTATAATAGCCAAGATATGGAATCAACCCAAGTATCCATAGATAGATGAATGGATAAAGAGGATTGTAAATTGTATACAGAATATTCACCATAAAAAAAGAGTGAAATCTTGCCATTTGCAACAACATGGATGGACCTAGAGGGTATAACACTAAGTGAAGTCAATCAGTCAGAGAAAGACAAGCACCATATGATTTTACTCATGTGTGCAATGAACAAATAAAGGAAAAAAAAAGAGACAAAAACCAGACTCTTAAATATAGAGAACAAACTGATAGTTTGTTCTCTATATTTAAGATGGGTGGGGGGGTGGGTAAATTACATGGAGGGAATTAAGGGGATTATTGTGATGAGCACTGAGAAATGTATAGAATTATTGAATCATTATATTTTACACCTGAAGCTAATACAACAGTGTGTGTTAACTGCACTTGAACAAGAAAATAATATTAATAAAAAAAACCAGACAACTCAGTATAAGATCTGCGAACACAATACATAAACGTAGCATAAAGTAGGAATGGGATGACAAAGTGTTGGCTATCTCTAAGGGGGAGGAAAAGGCCAATAAGGGACTTCAAACTTACCAGTAAATTTTAATTTCTTAAAAAAGTCTGAGTTATGTATATTGAATCGTGAAGACTTAAGAAATCTGGGAGTTCATTTTATTATTTCCTGTATCTTTTTTGGATTTTATAATGAATACTGAAAATCCCAATCCTGTGTGAAATGTAAATTGACCCCATTGTCATCAGCACTAGCGAACTTTGGACACTTCTGGGCAGCTGTGCCCTCTGAGGGTCGGGGAGAAAGGCTGACTACCTTCTTCAGCTGTTGGCTGAAAATGCAATCAATGAACATCTTTTTAATTGAATGAAAATCCTGACTGCTGCAAAGCTGGAAACTAAAAATAACATTCCTTTTTAGAATTATCATTGCCATCTAGTCCCCGATTGGCAAGTCATTGCTCCCAATACTTATATGAGTTCTCACTAAGTGATAATTTCCCATATAAAACTCTTTGCCTTTTGTCAGCCTTTGGTCTCTGTAATTCTCACGGCTGTGCACTGAATGTTTGTGTCCTTTCAGATTCTTCCTTCTGTGGGGACCTACCCATCCCCAGTGTGATAGTGTTAAGAAGTGGCACCTTCGGGGGGTGACTTCATGGGGGTGGAGCCCCTAGGATGGGATTAGTGCCCTTATAAAAAAGACCCCACATAGTGCCCATGTGAAGACACAGTGAGAAGGTGGCCATCTGCCAGTCCAGGAGAGATGCTTCAAAAGAAGTCAAACCCACCGACACTCTCATCCACGACTTCCAGCCTCCAGAGCTGTGGAAAATAAATATTTGTTGCTTAAACTCCCCAGACTATGGCATTTTGTTAGGGCAGCTTGAACAGGTAAGACATTTGTCCTTCCCCAAGTGTTGGGGTCCTCTCACTGTGGCAGTCCTTGGGCAGGGGACGAGCAGTCCCCAGTCAACAATCCTGGGTTCAAAGTGACTGAGCCTAAACTCACACTCATTCAGCAAACATACAATGGAAATAACTCAAAGAAAACAAAAACATATATCCTCATCCCCTCCCACCCATTCTCGTCTAGACATTGCTAACAGTTTTACAAAATATAGCTGAGCCAGGGAAACATTAAGTGCTTTCTCTAGACCCACGGTGGCCCACTTAAAATCCTCCGATGCCTAAAGGTGAAGAAATACATAATACCTTTTTGTCTGAAATAATCTCAGAGCTATCACAAATTGATTTATTAGAGAGAAATGCAACAGATAAATTCATTTCCAAGAAAATCACATGCTCGTTATCATCGGGGATCATTAGTAGTTGCAAGTAGGGAATCAAATATGGGTTTGTGATTTTTGGACATTTTATCACCTAAAAAAGAAGGATTAAAGGAAGTGAATTTTCTAAAAATGTCCATGTGTCCATATAACGTTCCTGAGGTCTGAGTCTCATGGCAGCCCTGGCCTGCTGGGGGTGCTCTCCCGGAGGACGGCGTGAGGCTCAGGTGCACACAGGCTGAAGGTTCTGATGTAGTCACACGTGGACTCTGAAGTCTGATTATCTCAGGCCTAAGCCTTGGGTCACCCTTAGCTTGATCTCCCTTCCTTCCCTGGAGAGAAGGCCTCCTGGCAAAGGCCTGTGATCAGCGTATGTCCACAACACGCATGTGTAGACATTTCCCCACTATAAAATGATAGGAGTTATTTGGGAACAGAAGGTGAAATAATTGACCGTTCACAAGATCATTTATATCCATTTTTAAAGCCTGACTTAGAATCCTAATTCAACTAAGGAACGGGAATCTTCTACACCGTTCCATGCCAGAGAAGACATGTCGATTGTGCATCTCCTAACAGTCCTCTTTTAAACCACCCTCCTGGATTTGGTCCCACCAGGATGGCTTCCCAGGTACTGCTGTGAGGCTCATCATGCTGTCGTCACTTTGCAAACTAAATTTACCATTGTGGCTTGAGCCCCGAGGACCCCATTCCCCTCTTCCCGTGTCAGTCTGCTGGATACAGCTGGGGTTCCCCGCCTCTGGGGTTGCTCTGAAGTTCAGATGCAGTAAGCGATGCCAGGTCCTCCCAGAGCTTCACACGCCAGGGTCTGCTCTTCTAAGCCCCACTTACATCTCCTTGTGTCAGGCATACAGCTTTATCATTCCGACAGAGGAGAACCGGATTTCTGTCTGTTGCGATAAAGCTCTTCCCAGAGGAAGTTCTAGTAAAACCCTGGGGTTTTCATCCTGCAGATTTAGCCTGCATCGCATTGTCTCAATGTCTTACTTCTTGATGTTTCAGGCGGCTTCTTTCTTTTTATTAGGATTATGCTCCAGTCAGACAGTGACTTGTCTGAAATCCCAGCTGACGGAGAACAGCAACTTCTCCAAAAGTGGCATTTCCTTGGGACCTGGGGACACCCATATTCATCCCCCTCCTATTTAATACCTCTTTTTAGGAAAGACCAATCATCCATCCTTCACAGTATTGAAACCTACCCACTCTGAACTCTTACGCTTTCAGGCCCAGTCTCCTAAGCTCATATTTCTTAAATTCCTTGAAACAGCTCAACAGAATAGGTACCACTTCCTACTTGAGTAGCACAGAGAAGAGGACGTAATTCATCCCAGGAGCTGCCATCATAAACCGAGTTTGTAAAAGGGTGACAGGATTCTTGGAAATGGTTCAAGCACTCAGCCTACATCAAGGAAACCCAGAGAGAGGCTGATTCACATGCAGCTCTCCTCAGATGCTTACAAAGGACTTCTCCATTTCCTTTTTTTTTTTTTTTTTCATTTTTAAATCCCATCCATTACAGCAAGATGCAGTGAGGGAGAGTCTAGCTGGAGAGGTATGCCGAGGGCTGACCTGGGCATTTTTCCTGAGGCCTGGGACAGGGGAATGACGGATTCAAATGTGCAGAAGGACATATGGAGCCCCTGCTCCACGGAGCACACCTTGGTTTCCCCTTCTTTCTAAGCCAGTTGACCATGTCCGGGTGCCCTGGAAGGCGTAGGCAGAGGATCCTAACACCCATGCACATCCCAGCAGGGCTAGAATCGGTTCATTTTGATGCAGCCTTCCTGGTTGCAGTATGTAACAGAACTCACTAATCCAAAAACAGACAAAAAGAGCGATGCCCCATTAAAAACAAAACAAAACAAAACAAAAAACCCCCCCACAAAACTGGGCAAAAACTCCAGAAACTAATCAGCAAGCTCCTTCTACTCAACACTCAGATTTGTCATCAAACTAATCACCATCTTCAGTGCAGAATTAAGTGGCCACATCTGCAGGACGCTGGGCCAGACATGCTTGAAAGCAGCTCCTCTATCCCTGCGCGGCTCGGGCGGTGAATAGTGATGCACCAAGGCAGGGCCATTGGGACTGCACGCCACGCACACGCACACACACACACAATCACCCACACACTCATGCACCTCACCCACTCACGCACCCGTGCGCACCATCTAGCTATCACATACCTATTTTCCAATCAACTGCGGTACCCTCTGTTTAATAGAACTCAGAAAAGAATCTGACTGTGTGCCATCGTCTTGCACAATTTTTATGAATTAAAATCAAGCAAAATTTCGAGGTCGATGGCAGAGAACATGGAGCGGCGACTCTGGTTTCCTCTGGAGAAGAATAAATCCCGCTTGAACTGCTCCAGAGAAAATCGTTGTGTGTAAGTGCTCTTACACAGAACCGTTCGGTATGTGGTGCAGAGTTGTTTAGGGTAATGGTTGCTCCCTGATTTATCTATAGGGGGAGAGAGAGGTTTCTCTATTTCTATATTAAGTTTTACGATGAAGCGTCCCACCTAAATTCTCCTTCACTGTCAATTTCTAGAACCCAACATTCCGACATTCCCCCAGGCAAATCCATAACTTACTAAAAAGGCTCCTGTAAGAATAACAGGAATTGTATTATTTGGTTGCTATTTACTATTCCGTGATGAGGTGTCACAGAACAGGTAGGTCCTACCCACCATTTCCCCTCACGAGCAGTCTTCTGTGTGTGAAAATCGATCCTCTTTTACTCGGTTAGTTGCTGAGGGAAAGTAACCGGGGCCTCTTCAGCCTTTAGTAGATGTGGCCTCAGTAACACAACTTCAGCATCTTGTCTCCCACCTCCCTGCTGTGGACACAGGGCCTTTGCACCTCCCGTCCTCGCTTCCCACAGATGTTTGCAGGGACTTCTCCCTGGCTCCCTCTACCTCTGCTGAGACGACACCCGCTGGCCACCGTGTTCCTTCATTAGTCCTGTCACTACCACTTTTCCCGGATGGCTATGGTTTTTAGTATATGGTCATTGTCTCTCTCAGCCAACAAGAATATAAACCAAATGAAAGCAGTGAAGGCGTCTGTTGTGCACACTTTTATATCTCAACATCCAGACCAATGCCTAGGACATAGAAAATGTGCAATAAATCTTTGTGGAAATGATAAATCATCTGGCTCAGTGTGTCACCAGACACAGACTTAAAAATTAAATGTAACTTCCTTTCTTCTACAGAATCTGTCACACACCTTTGCTAGGTCGTCATAAACCTTTGCTAGTCCTGAGGCAACCTCTTGACTTGCCCCTGTTCGCCTCTCCCCCACCTTCCCAGGGAAGCATAGAAAACAGACGCCTTGGGGGCTGATCACCAGGAGAACTGGCCTGTTCACACACCACTTTCCCTGGCAAGTACCCAGGGCCCCGGGGACGATCAGGGATGTTTATACACGTGGTCACACCAGTTCTACTGGGCAGAGACAATCCCTGTGCTTGGCAGTGATCTCACACTTACTAATGTGTAGTTCTTCCATGATGGTTTATATCTGGGCACGGGATAGCCATTGGGCAGATCTAGCCTACGACCAGAGGACACTATATTTCTTGGCCTACTCATTCCTCCTCTCGTGAATCTACACAGTCTCTGTGCCGACCCCAGGAGCCTGGACCACAGCTCACCATTCTCAGTTCTACCTGGGGGAGGAGACGGTCAAGGATCCAGCGTGGAGACATGAGACCTCACGTGGAGAGAGGTCAATCTTCTTCCATTTCTAGACCATCTTTCTACTCCATCCAGCAGTGAGACGGAGAGCCTGCCTTCTTGTAGGATGTTCTTAGGACCAGAAAGCACCATAGTGAAGGAGAAGAGGCTGCTGTTTTCATAGAGATATACCATGGTGGGGAGAACAATATTCAATTAAATGAGGCATAATCTTAGAGAGCACCAAGTGTCATAAAGTGAATAAAGCTGGACGATATAAAACATGTAGCTCTGAGGAAGTCATCCCCTCAGATTCTCTGGATGTGTGAGCTGCAAAGTCACTTGGGACTTTGTGGTTGGGGTTATGGAGGTGGCTTTGGAGATGTCCAGATGTTTTTTTCTGAGCTCACATGCCTCAGAGGCATGCCTGGAGATGAGGATGAAGACGGAAGTTGCCTGTCAGAGACTCCTTCCAAGTCAAGCCCACTGGAGAGCTGGGGAGCCAAATCAGAAGAGAGAAGAGGTGAGGCTCAGGGGAGTCCCGGCACTGGTCTGTTTTCTTAGTGGGCTCCAGAGACCAGACTGCCCCCCAGAGTTGGCTCCTAGGATGGAAGGAAGCACAGGAGAAAGGGAAGGCACAGGTGCCTTGAGGAGGGAAAGGAGGGGGTACAGGCCGGGACAGCAGCTCAGTGAGTACAGGGAGAACCGTGAGAGGATGGGGGTGCTGGGGCCCAGGCTTTAGATCAGGGTCTGAGTTTGATGGGATGACTTTGGAGGGCCAGGAACAAGTCTGCTTTATTATTATTATTTTTAATTATTTCAGAAACTAAAGGGAAGAGGATTTGTAAGAGAGCAGAAGTGAAATCTGGGAGTACCACACACAGACGTGGAAGATTCAGAATAGCTCAAAATGTTTACTTTTACATGCTTCTGGATTTACGTAAGAGCCAAGACTTGAAAATACATGGCAATTGAGGGCCTCTGAATATCTGCTTGTCTGTCTACGTACCTACCAATCCATATGCACCCACACACACTGATTATTTCACTTCACTAATATTTTCGTGGAATTCCCTTATGCCAAACCAGATTTACATTTCAAATTTCAGGAGCTAAAAACGATGACCTCTTCTCAGATCCTAAACACATCAGACCCAGTGTCACAGGACCCATGAGTGAACTTTAGTGCGTATTGGGTTTACTATCTCTTGCAGCAAACATGTTCAAGAGATTATAGAGTAAGATGCATGTTCCTCAAATGACAGACTCTCAGAAAATTTTGGAAACTAACTCACCCAAGAGCTCAGGAATAATCTAAACGATTATTAAAACCAGCTGGATGCCATGACAGCTTAATATTTGAAAGCAGAGAGATACGTAACGGCTCATTATCTGTGTCTTCACAATGAAAAAGAAATGTGTGTCTGTGTTTTCATGGAAAGATGGACACTCGTGGGTTACGTGCTCCTGTTTCTCGCCTGCTGGACACAAGATCATTTTGACATGAATCTATGTCTTTCTCTGGATCTGCTGGTCCACGTTATTTGAGAAAGGTCAGAAGTATTTCCGTGGCCATTGCCGTACAGTGCACACTGTACGGCAAACCCACTGACATACTGGGTTTCGCTCTTGCTTTGTGATGTATGTCTGTTATAATGTGAAACCTCAAACGTTCATGGCTAAGGAATGCTTTATTGCCTTAATTAGTACCGAGCGACACACACACATTATTTGAAACACGATCACACGCATGTTAGAACTTTCTCCAGATCTCTGTCTCGAACCCTTTTTCTCGACAGGCTTCTGTCTTATAATTAGTGTCCCCATTTTTAGTTTAAACAGAATGTGTTGTAAAACCAGAGGCACTTGTACTAGCCTCTTAAGATTACAGTCAGGGGTTGATTTGATTAATGGACTGAGTGGAAACACCATTTCCAATAGGGTTGATCAAAAATGATAGTTTAGCCTGTTGATGCCTTTAGCCCTACATGATATGGGAATATATTTATTCAACATAGAAACTAAAATAAAGACACGACAGACAAAACAACAACAACAACAACAAAAGATTGTGCCAATTGTGTCTGAGGAGCAACAATCTTTTGTTCCGTCCGTGCCTGTGAAGTGCACCTCTATGCTGGTGTTGATTTACAGCCTTCTGCTGAACGGGAAGCCTGCCTGTTGCATATGAAAATAGAGCAAGTGCACAAAAACATTTAAGTCTCACCAGGGTGGCTCCAATCACTTGCATACTTATTATGCCTGCAGCTACTTCTCCTACGCAGACAAATATAAACCACCTTCCCAAGGTGTGCAAGTCACCTCCCGCCCCCCTGCAAAGTGAAGATGAGGGACGTCAATCCCACATTCCAGTTACCAACACTTTCCCCATCCTTTAGCCTCTCTTGTTTTTGAGAGCAAACCTCAAAAAGTCTGTACAAATTACGGTAGACTTCAATCTTCTATTTTTATTTCCTTAATTATCTCTTGTCTTCTTAGATAGTGTACATTTTGAAAACCTAGTTTTGTCCAAAAAAAAAAAAAAAAGAGAAGATTTAATTGAAACTTTTTAGAAAGCATACTTGTCGCCGAGAAATTAATCAGCAAAATCAGTGAGCTAATTTTAATGATGATTACTATTTTAATGGGTGCATATTTTTAGCTCTATCTGGAATGCAAAACTGCTCTCTGACTTGGTGAGATTTAAAGTGAGCACAAACTGCATTTTGCCACATCTAACAAGCACCAGATAGCACATTATCTTAATTCAAATTAGAAAAGTATTTATAGACCAGCCTAAGAAGCTGCAGTACAGGTACTGAATAAACGATGCTGGTGGAGACCGAACCCTGATAAGTGGGTAACGCGTCCCCGCGATGGCTGCAGCCATCCTGCTGACAGCCACAAGGATCTCATTCTATACCATTTCCCTTGTTTTATGAAGGAAAAAAAATATACATCTGCCTATTCAGGCTAAAGCTGCAAACTACCATATGATACCTGTTGGGGTGGGTTGATGGCTCTCGTTGATCAAAAGTGAGCGCTTGTGTGTCTAGCATTTAGTCCGAATCGAGAATGAAATTTTCCATAGGACATCGTGTTACGAATTGCCATGACTCATACTGTGTTCCCATAAATAAGCCCTGTATGAAAAGTGTACTGTGATTGTGGCCCTGTGGAGTATCTGCACCCGTAGATTTTTGACCTCCTCTCTGTTATGTGAACTACATTTGCTGCCATTTGTTTGCACAGTTGAAGCATTAGATGAAACCATAATATTTACTACGCACATTTGTTCTCTGTCGGTGTGATAGATGGTCAGGCGGCGTCCTGCCGGAAAGGCCAGGGCCGGGGAGCGCACAGAACGGGGGGCCTCACCGTCACTCACTCCATTGTAGCAGGCCCTGGCGAGGAAACTCGATATTTTGGAAGATTTCATTTTTAAAATAATGAAACTAGAGCTTTGGAGAGGAGATTCATGGAATTGGACACCATCAAAATCATAATGACAACATAGCTGTGTCTTATCTGACCCAGGCCACTCCATGGCTTCTGGGCACCCTCCCCCGTCTCCAGCTTCGAGAACAATGACCTCGGGGACAGAAGGCCTCTCTCCAACCATGCCATCCTTTCCTCACCCAGAAGACTGTGGATAAATGAACAATTAGGGCTTCTGACTCCGGTAGCAACTGGCCTGAAACTAAGAATATTTCAACTTTGGCAACTAGCATCCATCAGAGTACAGAGAGGCATCCACTATTGATTTACCTCCACGCAGCCCAGAGATTGTCCCCAAGATGAACCTCCAGTGGCAAAAATGGAATACAATTAAATGAAATGATTCTCCTTTCCCTGAGAGACATTTTTGTTAGCAGTTTCTATTACTGAAAGTATTTATTTAACCTTTTATCATAAAATAGCCACCTTATTAGATAAACACACACTCTTATTTTCAGTACTAGGATTTTAAATATTTCCGAGCTCCTCATCATTTGCAGAAATACCACACAGTCAATGCTCTTAGGACTTCGTTTTTTTTTTTTTTTTTTTTTAACATTGCTTGGATGGCACTGATTATACTTGCTGGATGTCAGATATATCCCCACACAGGCGTATCCTCAAATCCATGTGCCTGGACCTACTTCCCCGTCTTCCCCATCATTTTAGAGACAGAACTTATGTTATATCCACAAAAGGGAGATTTTATTCTTTTTAGACACATACCTACTAGTAAACGATTGTATTTATATATCAGAATTGAACTGTGGCTTGCAATTAGAGGGTATATTTCGGTGCTTGTAAAAATAGGCAGGAAAAGGAACGCAGTGTCTTTTCTCCCCTGCTATAGACACACATTGTTTCCTGGCACAGGAGGGAAGAGTTGTTGCCCCATAAAAACAGGTGCTGTGACCATTCCTATTAAGGTCTTATTATTCAGCTTGTCTCGCGTAGCTTTTATATGCAAGATGTGCTAAGCACAAAGGAATATAAATATTTATACAATAAAACATCCTCTTACCTTAGAAGTCTGTTGGGAAAAATACAGGTGACGGTCCCCTCCCTGACATTGGGTCACAGTCTCCATCCTGTTTGCCTGTGCTGTCGTGACAGCTTCACTAAAGGAGCTCAAAATTTGCCCACACCCATTTGTGATTCCAAACATCTTCCCAAAGGATCTTTCTCACTCTGGGGTCTGTGGGACATTTTGTATAATGAGCTTGTTAGAATCGAGCTTCCACCCACCCCCCACCCCCCAACTCCACACCGAGGGCACCCAACAGTGTGGACCAAGAGTCTTGTAAGGACGTCTAGACTTCCACCTGCCTTGTTGCTGTGGATCCCTGCACGGCCTCTTCTTTCCATTGGCACTGAGTTTCTGCCTCTACACTTAACCTCTTCCCTTTCCCTTTCTTTGTATGCTTTCACTTTAGGTTGAGTTGTCTGAGAAACAGATCTCCAGATGAGGGCTTAAGGCAAATATTTATTATGGAGATTCTTCTGAGGGAAACCAACTGGTGAGGGAGTAAAGGAGGTCAGTAAAAGTGAGTTTTGGGTGATCCCACAGGGAGACCCAGGTGGCACCCACCGTGCAGTGTTGTCCCTGCTGGAGACAGAGGAGGGGCATTCTGTCTTCTGGGGATCTGTCCTGGAAGCGGGGCTGTGGATAGAACGAAGCAGGTGGAGGGCTGGACTCTAGGCTTTTCCAAGGCAACCGTCTGAAGAAGGCCCTTGTGAGGCAGAGCCCAGAGCAGTGGGGAAATACAGGGCTGGCTAGGAGTGAGAGCTGGCCGTCCTGGATGGTGAAGACTGTGTGCCACCACGCTCCTGTTGACCAACTAATACATTCTCTTTCTGCTCCTTCTTTAGGAAATCAATGCATTTGTGATTCAGTGTTTGCCTTAGATAGCAATGAAGTGCTAGAACCCAGAGTGTCACCTGCTTGACGTGGAGGGCATCATCAATCATGCCCGTCTCTGAAGCATTTTTCAAATGAAGAGTTGCCTCCAGGAATGAATAACAGAAGTTGGGAAAAATGAAACAAGACTCAAAAGTATCCTATTTACACCAGCCCAGTTCCAGCCTCATCGAGCCAATGAGTGGTGTAAATTACATTTAAAATTTAGGTTGGGTATTTTTCTTGAAAATAGAGAAACATGGAAAATGAACAGAAATAGCAAGTCATAGGTTTTCCTGACTGGATATTTATGATAAACTTAAGAAATCTTATTAAGCAGATGGATGACATGAGCAAGCACCTAACATTTATTGAGAGTCTCCTGAGTCAGTGCAGAGAATGGACCTCATTAGTTTGCAAAATAATCATTATGGTTGAATTAAATTCTTTATTTTGTTGATGAACAAACTAAGGCTTAAATGGAAGTACTTGTCCAATGTCACATAGCTTGAGTAAAGCTGAGATTTAACTCTGCGTTTTCCTAACTCAAAAAGGGCAGTTGTGGTTTTTTATTTTTTTAATTTTTAAATTTTTAATTTTATTTTTATTTAAATAAAATTTTTATTGGAGTTCAATTTGCCAACATATAGGCAGTTGTGTTTTTTAAATTTATACTACTTACATCATAAATAACTAATGGGGAGGAAAATAGATAGTGAGTGACTCAAAAATATTACTTAGCAGCTAAACTTAAAACATTCACTAGATACCTCGCAATGTCCTTACTTTTGTCAAATATTTAAGTGATGTTATACTATGCTCTATACTCTTAAATTCATGTTTTTAGTATAAAATGTGACAGTCACAGAGCCATGATTGAGAATCATATTATGTAGGTACACATTCATACACATTCATACAGGTACACATTCAGAGGATTATGCTCCATCTCCCAGTTTGTTGAATGAATATTCAACAAAGAAATATCTAAGCATTTACTATGTTTTTTAGGGAACTGCAATAAAGAGATGATTAAGCATAATCCCTCCCATCAACAGAGCTTCCTGTCCTGAAAATGCAGTCAGATCAGTTTACTGAAATGCTGTGGGACTGGCCAGGTGTGCTTTGTGCCACAAGAGCATGAATGGTCAATTCTACCAGAACAGGCTTCATGAAGAGAATTATGTTTAATAATAAAGTCTTTAAAACTTTATTAATAAGTTTTAAATAATTTATTTTATTAATTTAATTTATTAATAAATTCTTAATAGGAATTTATTTGCCTGAGTGGGGGACAAAGAAATTATAAGAAGAGGGAACTGAAGGGAGAAAAATCAACAGGATCCAAACACGTGAAGCACCATGATTTGTGACTAAAAGTACAAATGGTAACCCCAGGGTATTTGTGATACATATTCAAAGCCATCACATATATAGTACACAACTTAAAATTATAATTTGCTATAAAACATTTGAGCAATTGTCAAGTGTAAGGGGACTCTTTTTTGTGTGTTCATTAAACTCTTTACTGAAGTAAAAATGCCCACAGGAAAGTGGACTAGTTATGTATAACTACCAGCCAAGTCGACAAAAGAAGTGTCCCTGTCCCCTCAGCCCGACCCCCACGTCCGTAGGGAGCATCCACTGGCACACACTCTGCATGCTGGGTGTGCTCCCCAGCCTCTGTCGGCTTGTGGAGGATCAGCGTTCACCTCCATCTCCATGGTCTTTATCTCACTCCCTCCACCCAGCTTTTGATTGCATAGATCAGCCTCATTTCTATTTTATTTTTAAAAATATTTTATTGATTTAGTTGAGAGAGGGAGAGAGAGGAAGAGCCCAAACAGGGGGAAAGGGCAGAGGGAGAAGCAGAGCCCCCACTGAGCAGGGAGCCCTACCTGGGGCTTGATCCCAGGACCCTGCAATCATGACCTGAGCCTAAGGCAGATATTTAACCCTCAACTGAGCCACCCAGATGCCCCTGTTTTCTTTATTTTTATAGACGTACGTAATGCTCCATATGCACTGAGGCTGCTCAGACAGAAACTTTGGTTTACCTCTTTTGGGGGCAGAGGATTATGCCCCATCTCCCAGCCCAGCCTTCCTTCAAAGACACGGTGGCCATGTGACAGTTGTAACCAAGGTAACATGGGCCAGTACGATAGATGTCACTCTCTTGGCCGCAGCTTTTCAGAAGTAGGCTTGTGTTTCTGTGTTTCTTTATGAATTTCACTAACGACATGTAAATGACCAGGGAGAACCAAAACGAGGTCCCTGAACCATCACGTGGCTTCCTGATGGGCAGGAATGCCGCCAACTTGAGCTTCTTTGTGAGGAAGAAAGACATGATTTCATCACATTAAAGCACTGAAACCCCTTTGTTACAGCAGCTAGCATTGCTCCCGTACCAACCAGGGACTGACCCAGTGAGCAGGGGATGTTGATCCTCTGTGAAAGGAAATGTTTTACTTTGATGAATTTGAACTTGTCTTCATGAATGAAGTCTGAAGGGAGGAGGGTGGGGCGGAGGACGCAGGCTCCTAAAAGAACAAGGAAGCAGTTTGCAGAAGTGTGATCCTTTCAGTCTCCTTTGTTTTTGTAAAGCCTCTAGATTTCTTTCTCTCTTTTTTTTTAAGGGCTTACTTATTTATTCATGAGAGACACAGAGAGAGGCAGAGACACAGGCAGAGGGAGAAGCAGGCTCCTGTGGGGAGCCCAATATGGGACTTGATCCTGGATCTCCAGATCAGGACCTGTGCCAAAGGCAGACGCTCAACTGCTGAGCCACCACGCATCAGGCCTATAGGTTTCTTTGAGGGACAAACATCACAACCAAAGATCACTAGGGAGGAAAGAACCATGGTAATGTTTCTGTATGGAAATGCTTACCATATCTGCAGCTGAGATTAACAGAAGCGGAGACTCTGCCCCTTCATCTCTTGTAAACACAGGTGGAGCGTAGAGAGAGCATGAGTAAGACAGCAGCCCACCAGGAGGAGAGGGCGGAAGATCACAGAAGTGGAAGGAACAAGACTTGGTTGTTGCTGAAAAGAAAATGGAAGACAAAATCATGGAGATGAGAAACAGAGCAGTGGTTGCCCGGCTTGTAGGGGGTGGGGGATGTGGAGAGATAGACAGGTGGGGCACAGAGGATCTTTAGGACAGTGAAAGACTCCGTAGGATATTGCAGTGGTGAACACATTCCTCAAAACCTATAGAACTATGCAACAGAGAGTGAATCCTAATGTAAACTATAGACTTGAGTTAATAATAGTGTATCATCAATAATACTGGCTCTTCTGGCACAAAAATAGACACATAGATCAATGGAACAGAATAGAGAGCCCCGAAATAAACCCATGCTTATATGGTCAATTAATCTACGACAAAAGAGGCAAGACTGTACAATGGGAAAAGACCGCCTCTTCAATAAATGGTGCTGGAAGACTGGACAGCCACATGGGGAAGAATGAAACCAGACCACTTTCTTACACCATACACAAAAATAAACTCGAAATGGATTTAAGGCTTAAATGTAAGGCCTGAAACTATAAAGCCCTTAAAAGAAAATATAAGCAGTAAACTCTTAGACATCTGCCTTAGCCATATTTTTCTGAATATGTCTCTCGAGGCGAGGAAAACAAAGGCAGAAATAAACGATTGGGACTACATCAAACTGAAAAGCTTGTACACAATGAAGGAAACCATCAACAAAATGAAAAGGCAACCTAGTGAATGGGAGAAGATATTTGCAAATGATGTATCCTATAAGGGAGCAATATCCGAAATATTAAAGAACTCATGCAACTCAACATCAAAAGGAGAAATCATCAGTTTAAAATGGGCAGAAGACCTGAACAGACTTCTCTCCAAAGAAGACATCCAGATGGCTGACAGACACATGAAAAGTTGTTTAACATCCTTTATCAACAGGGAAATGCAAATCAAAATTACAGTGAGATACCATCTCACTCCTGTCAGAATGACTAGAATCAAAAAGACAAGATATAACAACTGTTGGCGAGGATGTGGAGGAAAAGGAACCCTCCTACACTGGTGCTGAGAATGCAAACGGGTGCAGCCATTGTGGAAAACAGTATGAAGGTTCCTCAAAAAGTTAAAAATGGAAATACCATACAACCCAGCAGTTCCACTTCTGGGTACGCACTTATCACGGTGAGCGTTTTGCATAGAATTGTCGAGTGGCTGCTGTACACTTGACACCAAAATAATAGTAGACTTCTGCACTTATATACCTACGCTCATGTGTAGTTAAGAAATACTAATAATCTGGTCTCATCAATGGTACCAAGTTTAACACATTGATGCAAGGTGATGCAATGATAGAGGAATCGGGGCAGGGGGAGAACAGTCCTATGTAAACTCTTTGGACTTTTCCACCCAATTTTTCTGCAACTCTAAAACAGCTCTAAAACATAACTATTAATTAAGAAAAAAAGAAAATGGACCCCTTGTGTGTTATAATTATCATGTATGTTAATGATGCCGTTCTGAATTTCCACCCAGACTTCTTCCTTGAATGGGTCCTAAGTCTTGCTTTGTATTTGTGCTCACGCTGTTGGAGACATGGGATGCGGTGTGGGCAGAGTTGCTGGTGTTATTTTGTTGTTCCATCACTTGCAACACTAAAATTCACAACAAACTAAACTGAAATAGAAATCAAATTCACAACTATAATGTACACATTCGATCCCTGTGCCTCTAAACAGTGACCCAAGTTCAGTTGGAAAAAATAAAAAGATGTTTTTCTTTTGTATAGTTACTGAAACAGTGAAAAAAAAAAAAAAAGAAAATGTGGTGATTTAACCATCACCTCTTTCCAAGTATGTGGATAAGCTGGCGATGAAATAATTTCTAAGCCCCAGAACATCCTTTGTCGTGCAATCAAGCTAAGGCCCGTGTGCCAAGCAGACCTCCCCAATGAGAGTGTGTGTGTGGTGTCCCACTCGGCTCCCGAGAGCATGAAGGCGACGCAGGGGGCTGAAGATCCCCACTCTGGTCCCGGAGCTGGACAGGATCAATCACAGAAGTGTGACCGGCAGCCAAAAAGTCACACATGTAGACATAGCTCCCCTCTTGCCTCCACAAGTGTGTCTTGGTCGTGCCCAAGGGAACTCAGACTGGGAATGTGGGACCCCAGAAGTGACCCACCCTTCCACTGACCTGGGGCCACAGGTCCCTGTTTTCTACAGGGATGGAGACATGTTGGGAGGGTCGTTACTGCAGGACGTGGGCCTGAACCAGCGGAAGGCAGGTCACCAAGAGATCTCTGCCCTGCCTAGCAAGGAACTTGTCAGAATACAGAACAGGGTTGCTCAGCACTGATGGCGTTGGGCCTGGTGATGCTTCCTCGTGGAGGGCGGTCCTGGGCACCGTAGGTTGGTTAGGCGCATCCCTGGCCCTCACCCACTAGATGCCAGGAACACCTCTCCTCAGTCACGACAATCAAAAATGCCTCCAGGGCGCCTGGGTAGCTCAGGTGGTTAAGCATCCCACTCTTGGTTGCTGCTCAGGTCGAGATCTCAGGGTCCCAGATGGAGCCCACGGTGGGCTCCCTGCTCAGCACCCGGCTCCTTGCTCAGCACGGAGTCTTCTTGAGATTCCCTCTCCTTCTCCCTCTGCCCCTCCCGCTCATGCTCTCTCTTCCTCTGTAAAATAAACAAATAAATCTTTGATTTAAAAAAAAAAAAAGTGCTTCCAGACGTTGCCAAATGTACTCTGCACAGGCCAAATCACCCCCTTGAGAAAGACTAGTGTAGGATTTGCCTCTAGTGATAGAGGGATTTGTTTTGCACAGGAAAATGTTTCCTATGTTCCGTTTTCACTTTTTAATTAGTCGCTGCCATGCAGAGCCCAAAGAAATCACCAACTGGATTCTTAATTTTGTGAATTCTCCCTCCGTTTGCAAAGTAAATGAGGTCTCAGAACTGACTATTCATCTGTTCAGCATCTAGCAGATGAGGCTGAGCTTTTGAAAGCCTGAAAGCTCTTCCCAAGTTCCTAAACCCTACAACTGAGGGGCGAGTTCTAATACACTTTACATCTGTGTGGGGAAAATTGCATCAGAATAGTTCAAATAAAAAGGCCAAACTGCATGATTCATTTTGGAAGAGTAGTTCAAAAAGTGAGCCCTATTTTAAAAATTCACATTTTTATTTTTATCCAGGACTCTGATAGTTCCACTAGAGATAAATGATTCCTTCTCAGAGGGGAAATAAGAAGCAGTTTAATCTTGGCCTTCTATTGCTTGAAACTATTCCACCTCTGTGAACTCATTTCATATTTTAAGCTCCCAAAAAAGGACAGAAGAATTTAGCAAACTCCCATGTGACCACATATTGTTAATGGAACAACTTGTCATTTGAAAAATTTCCACCTTTCTGAGAAGACACTCAGTATCATCTGCCATAGGATAAATTTCAGTGCAGTGTAGTCCCCTATTTTGATCGTGTCCGAAAGCACTAATATTCATCTATTCATTTATATTTTTATTGAGACCACTTTTTTTTTCTGATATTAAGCACTGGGAATGATTCTCTAACAAAAGATAAGGTAGGTGCACATACAGTTGATGGTTCCATGGAAGAAGCTTTAGCTACCTGGAAACTGAGGCCTCACACTGCAAGGCTGTGATGGGAAGTCAAGGAACCTCTGTATGGCGGGCACAGGATGCAGGTTCAGAACCAGACAATGCTCCAGGGGAACAGGTATCCAAGTTGAGGTGTGACAGGAGAAGCTGGCAGGATAACCTGGGGACAAGGCTTCTAAGCACAGGCATGTGCAAACCCCCAGAGGTGCCAACGTGAAAGCTTTCCCATCACAAGGTCTCATGTCCAAACCTCAGAGTTAAGAACTCAGGGACTGGCAGCTCAGATGTGTGAGACCGGAAGGTTCTCCGGCTCCCTTGGAGAAACAGAAAAGTGAGAGATACTTCATTGGACAATAGTGGAAGAGCTCTCTGCTCTCCTGACCCAAGTGCAGGGTGGGTCCCCCAGACAGATACACACGTAACAACCTTTCAGATTTGACTGAAGGTCCCTCTTCCTAGAAACCTTGCAAGGCCGCTCAGGCTTCTATCGATCCTTTCTACAAACTGCCTTTTCTTTCTTTCTTCTTTCTTTCTTTCTTTCTTTCTTTCTTTCTTTCTTTCTTTCTTTCTTTCTTTCTTTCTTTCTTTCTTTTCTCTTTCTTTTTAAGATTTTATTTTATTCACGAGAGAGAGAGAGAGAGAGACAAGCAGAGACACTGGCAGAGGGAGAAGCAGGCTCTATGCAGGAAGCCAGATGCGGGACTAGATCCTGAGACTCTAGAATCATGCCCTAGGCCGAAGGCAGGCACTAAACCACCGAGCTACCCAGGGATCCCAGGTCTGACTTTCTAGAAGGTTCCGACTTGCTTTCCAGTTAGGATTCGAGAACCCTGTCAATACTATTCAAATAGGTTCTTAGTAATATTTCATCATTTATGTGTTTCCTGTGCACATGGTCTTGCCTTTCTCGACAAAAATATCGAGTGTTTGCATCATGTTTTGTCTGTGTCTTCCAGTGAGCTATACCCAGTTCTACAAATAAGTCATGTTGAGATCTGCAAGGAAGTGACTTAAGCAAGTGTAAAACAAAAACCAAAAAAGTAAGTATGAGCCGGGCGAAGGACAATCTTCTGTAACAAGATGACCTCCAAATGCAACGATCATACCGTCTCTCTCAAGGGATAGTCCAAGGTGTGTAGACAGGCTCTGCTCCAAGAACTTAACTCCAGGACCAGGCGAGTAAGGCAGTTTGCCAACCTCATATCTTCCTGAGGTGCTCCAATCTTTACAACTTACATCCAGCCAGAAGGAAAGAAAAATCCTTTTAGGTATAAGTTGAACATGTCTTCTTATGTTCCGATATTACTGATTCATGTTTTACTAAGAAGAACTTAATCACCAGGTACTGGGAGGTCTGGGAATTCGAGTCCAACTGGATCCCATGACCAGAAGAATGAGAAATCCATGCAAGGATACAGGGAGAATCTTTTCTACTAGGCACATCTTTATGGCACTCAAGCCTAGTTGCTTGCTTCCACCAATCATTTTGAGCCCTTTATTTTGCATCTTTGCTATAAGTGGAGCAAAGGACAATATTTTAAGCAGGATGTTACTTCTGAAACAGCTCCAGATGATTATCTGGGATTTGTCCAACTGAAATAGAACAAAATATTGCTCCACCATTCCCTCCACCTGTATCTCCACCATAGGCCGCAGAAGAATAGCTGTTTAACTTTTCAGGCTAAAATGAAAGGATCATGATGAAATAGCCACTTATTGATACGACATTCTTTCCCTGGTACTCTGAGGCATAAGACATTTATCCACAATGATATATGCAACATGCAAAGGTAAATTATTGCTGAGCAGCAACAGTGCCCATTAAGTTAATTTTTTTTAAAGATTTTTATTTATTTATTCACGAAAGATGCAGAGAGAGAGAGAGAGAGGCAGAGACACAGGCAGAGGGAGATGCAGGCTCCATGCAGGGAGCCTGATGTGGGAGTTGATCCCGGGACTCCAGGATCACGCCCTGGGCCAAAGGCAGGCACTAAGCCACTGAGCCACCCAGGGATCCCCCATTAAGTTCATTTTCAATTTTAGGACTTTCAAAAATATCATAGAGGATCATCATCAACAACAACAACAAAACAAACTGCTTAAAAAATGGACAAAGGACTTGAATAGATGTTTCTCCAAAGAAAATATACAAATTCCCCAACAAACCTATGAAAAGATGTTCAACATCATTAATCACCAGGGAAGTGCAAATAAAGACCACAAGGAAATATCACCTAACATCCATCTGGTGTTTCTAACAAGAAAACAGAAAATTAGAAGTGTTGGCAAGGATGTGGGGAGATTAAAACCCTCGTGCACTGTTGATAGGAATACAAAATGGGGCATCCACCACAGAAAACAGTTTGGAGGTGCCTCAAAAAGTTAAAAATATAATTACTGTGTGGTCCAGAAATTCTACTTCTGTGTATTTACCCAAGAGAACCGAAAGCAAGGACGTGAAGAGATATAAGTAGACCTATATTCACAGTAGCTTTATTTGCAGCAGCCAAAATGTGAAAGCAACCCACTGACAGATGAATGGATAAACAAAATGTTGGATATTATTCAGCCTCCCAAAGGAAAGAGATTCTGACATATGATATAACATGGAAGAAATCTGAGGACATCATGGTAAGTGAAATAAACTGGTCACAAAAATGCCAATACCAGATGAGTGCACTTATTTGAGGTACCCAGAGCAGTCAAACTCAGAGACAGAGGTAGAATGGTGGTTGCCAGGGACTGGGGGAAGGGGGAAGGGGAGTTATTGTTTAGAGTTCCGGTTTTACAAAATAAAAACATTCTAGAGATTGGTTGCTCAACATTATAATTAACATTACGGAAGTGTAGACTTAGATATTATGGTGTGTGCTTTTAATCACAATTAAATATATATAAAATATACTATAGGAGAAATATACAAGAAGAAGTTACACTGAGATAACAGAATGGAGCTATTTGGTGGAGCTAATATACTTTAGATTTAGGTAAATTCATTATGTATTGATCAGCACATCATTTTATTAGCCTTAGCGAATGATTTGTATTTACTTATTCATTCTTATATTAATTCACTCAAAAGACCATTTGTTGAACACCTGTCCTAGCTTATTGTGTACTACACAGGAGAGATATTGATGAACCAGATAGTCATGCTCCCAAACCCAGTGGAGCTCATCTTTGTGTGGAGAGAAAATATATCAAAAGTAGAATCCCTTGAAAACACTGGTTTTCAAGATATAGTCCCTGAATCAACCGCAGCAGCATGAATGGGATACCTATTAGAAATGCAGATTCTCAGGCCTCACATCAAACTTGCCGAATCAGAAACTTTTAGGATAGGTCTCAATACTGCCTTAAAGCAGTCCTCCAGAGGACAGAAGGCATGCTGGCGCCCGAGAATCACAGGCCTATGGAAGGACAATCAGGGACTGAGGTCAAAGAGAAAAATCCAGGTCAGGGAAGACAAGCAACAGAGCAAAAGAGGGTGACTGATGTCCTTGAGGGACTCAGGTCTAAAGGATGAGTAGAGGTTAACTGGAAGAGGGGTCTTTGGGGGTGAGCAAGAGAGCCAGCACACGTGCCTTTGGCAGGGTGAAAGCTGGCATATGGAAGGAGCCAGAAACAGAAGAGAAGGAGGAATCAGAAGGGCACAGTCAGATAGGACAGAAATCAGACCACAGAGAGGCTTTTAGGCCGTAATCAGGCTCTTAGATTTTACAACAAAAGGAAAATAACAGAAGTATTTTAGAAGAATGGTCCTATAATAGCAATTTCAACTTGAAAAATCCTCCGGCTACATCCCATTACTAAAGGGTCATTAGAATAGATGCAGAGACAACAGTTGATAGCTGTTTGGGCATTTGGGGCAAGAGATGATGGCAGGTTTGGACCAGAGTAGCAAGGTAATACAGAAGTGACCCAGGTCACTCCACTCTCACGGAGACGTAGGTGTGCATCGGGATGAGTGCTTCCTGACCTCCAAAGAGCAGTTTCAGCTTTCAGACATTAGAGTCACTGATGCCCAGTTAACAATTGAAACCACGTGAGCGACTAGCAAGGGGGCGTAGGATAAGAACAAAGACCTAGTCTAGGTAACTCCAGCACGGAACTGATCCCTGTTCACAGATGAGAGGAAGAAGGAGATTGAAAAGGTAGATCAGTGATAAGAGATTAGATCGAACTGTCTACGGGTGACCCATCAAGTGGGAGTTTCACAAAGTGAGAAGCTACCAGAAGTGACAAGTGTTCTTGAATGGTCAAAGAGGCTGTATGGAAGCTGCCATTGCGTTTGGATTTGTTGGATCATTGGATCTGTTGACACGAGGGCCATGCCAACCTTGGGCTATGTCCACGGAGTGATGGGGGTAGAAGTCAGGTTCAAGTGTGTTAACAAGTGGCAACATAGTAAGGGAATGGAAATAAGATACGTGGTCAGTGTTTTTGAGAAATTTGCCTGGGATAGGAGACACCCTCAGTCAGTAGGTCTGTTTTTTGTTTTTTGTTTTCAAATGAAATAATAAAGATATATTTTGAGAATATTAAAGCTAAGGAATTTCAGTCATGTTACAAAGATGCTAAATATCAGAAAGCTTAAATGTTTACTTCCAGCACCCGCTACCCCTGTAAATTATCTTCTGAGATAAGATAAATTCTAAGATAATTAATTTGAGACTTTCTGGTTGGGTTCTGTTTTTTCATTTTGTTGTCATGTTTTTTGCCTTTCCCTAAACAGATGCTGTAAGGCCTGAGTAATCTGATCCCAGAGCAGAGGGCCTGCTCTGTGTCTCAGCTGCTTGCAAAATTCCTGTCAAGTACAAGTCTGCTCCATAAACCTGTGTGAAAGTCTTATCTTCTTCGAGCAGATTTTGAAATAACCTCCTTTCCCCAAACACTGGCAGCGAGAAGTGATCCCAATCCCACTGTTTACCTAAAGGTCATTAGCAAGCAGCTCTGCATTTGTACTCTGTCACAACTTAGACATGTGGTCTGTAGCCATTCACAGACCAAACCCTTCTTTTGGGGTTCAACCTCAATAAAAGCCCATCACAAGGAAAGCCCAGAGTACACCTGTCAGTCTTGGCTGGGCCCCTCCCTGCCTAGTGACTTTCCTCTGATGCCCCCAGGCTATGACCAGAGAAGCTCCAGATGCATCCTCTTCTTCTTCAATTTGCTGCTCTTCCAACCACAGGCCAGTAAAGAAATGAAAACCAGTTCAAACTATGGCAGTCCAGTGACTGATGTGTATGGGCCTCATCGGCTGGGCAGGTGCCTGTGAGGTCAGAACAGATGGACAAGGATATTTAAACTCTGTACCTGACAGTGAAGTGTTATTCATCATCGAAGGTCAGTAGGGATTCTTACATGTGAAGCAAGCCCAAAGCCCTCCGGGTGTTATGCGTATATTATTTTACAAAGATTATGTTGTTGATGATGGTGATGATGTGACAAACAAAGATTTGGAAAAATCTCTATGGAAAAATGACCAAAATGTAATGACTGCATATTGGTTTTTAAAAATGTGTCTACATGACTTAAAAGCAGTCATTCAGAAGTTTTACGGAATCCAAAGAAACTCCTGAGAGGTTTCATCAAGAATCCAGATAGAGGGCCTGCTTCTGCAGCTCCCCCATATAACCATCCCCGGAGCAGAGGGTTTTAGTCTGTGTTTATGAGCATCAGCATGTAAACTCTAGCATCAGACACAAAGACAGCAGACTTACACACGTGACCTAACCAGCTCCCAGTGTTGCGGAAGGTCAGGCACCCAAACACAAACCTACAGAGTGGTTATGCTTCCCTGATTTAAACTTGACTGAGGCAGAATTTGCTATGGAAAGTGGTTCCAGAAGAATGGGTTCTTACGGATGAGGTCTCTGAGTTGCTCAGGGTTTTCTGATCTGATTAGGTTTAAAGGCGCTAATCACCTTATTTCCCATGGTAAAGGAGTATTCAGCATATAGTGGCAAATAGTTCCTCAAAGTATCACCTTTACATTCATGCAATTAAGTGTCTATTGAAGATAAGGTTATGCGTTCTGTTCTGTTCTCTTATTGAGAACATTTTGATGAAAACCAGAGTATAATTGAATTGGTTGGTTAGTTCGAACTATGTTAATGTAGGAAAAGAAAATGATGAGTTTAGGGCTTGATATTCCCAGATTAAAGTCTATATAAGGAATCTAAAAGCTTCTAGATTGTCCCTGTAAGAGATCCTTTCTCCTCTCTGTCAAGATTTCTGAAAATTAAACCCAAAGTCTCATCCTGCAGGTGTACAAATTGCAAGAATTTTGAATTCCCAAATTCATAGGGTCTCTTGTATTAAAATTATGACCTTTATTGAGAAGAGATGGGATTTGGAAGTTTGGTCTGGGTTTATATGAGCAAATTCCAATGATGCTAAGGATCTGGAGTCCCTAATTCTGGCAGCCTCTTCACCTTCTTTACCAATGAAGCAGCCTCACCTCTGCCTCAGGAAGTGTGTCCCCATCTCGAGATGGACCTCTAAAGCTTCTGTCCCAGGTACTTACCTGATAGTCCTTGTTACCATCTGCTCTCATGATTTCTCCTTCCTTCTTGGCCTGTGAGTAGACTCAAATCCCAAATCTGATGATGGGGTGTCATATGCACTGAAAGAGTGGCATGATGGCTTAGTAATATCAACTGCAATCTGGAGAGTAAGAATGGCAACGTATCTCAATCTATGGGATTAAGACAGAAAGAATAGAAAGTTGACTCATGCTGGATCTACTAAGAAGGTTCACTGGCTCAGTGTTTTTGTTGAGGGGCCAGGAATGGCTCCAACAATTTGCTTGACGAGTTGGCTGAATGATGAACCCAGAGGTGGCCTAACAAAGGGAAAGTGTCAGAACTTCCTTAGTGTACTGTAGAGAAAAGCATCCAAAGGTGTCAGAAGATCAGAACCCCAAAGTGGATTCACCATGTGAGACCAGCTTACCCACTTCGGATGCTTTTTACCTCACTAGGCTGCAGTAGAGACTATATGCCTGACTCTGAGCCATAAACTTACCAACCAGCCTGACAGTCTATCATGACCTAGGTGCTGTGTGACCCACCGATACCATTTTGTTACTTTTCTGAGGACTTTCAAATATTTTGCTATAACTCAGGATGATAGGGAAGATTGGTCCTATTCCTATTTTCCTGAGTTGAGAAAAGTTGAGAAGTTCACTTAGAATTACGCATTTCTTATATTGATAAAAATAGTACATCTACCTGTATAGCCATCACTCCAGATAGTTAAACCATCAGGAAAATAATAGATCAATAGTGAACTTTATTTGGTTAAAGTCCTGCGTGTAACCACATCTATCAATAGATATTAAGTAAGAACAGCTCAGGTTACAAACTTAAAATACCCTAAGTAAGTAAGGTTATACCGGAGCACATTAAGAATATGTCTTGGTAAAAAATACATCTCAGCCCATGTTACATAGAGTAAGTGAGATGTGTGGGAAATGACCTGCCCTTTTCTCCCACTAAAGGGCAGAGGTTTTTGAAAAAAAAGATGGTTCAATTTCCTCTCTCCAAGCTGCCTTTTTAAAATAACATAACATAACACATATTTTGACACAACTCCACATGACTCAGAGGCCCTTCCTAAAATACGACCAGACCACATTCATGGAGACTGAATCACCTCTAACCTCCCGAACTTGGTGAGGATTACTAATCAGGATGTGTTTTCATTCCTAAGATAGTATGGGAAAGTTCTGATTTTGACGGTTAACCTAACATTCAGTCAATTATATTAACACTGGGGCGCTCAACAAGTTCTGTTTTGCTTCTCTCATTGCCTCACCATGATTGAACGACAACCCACGTAAAACCATGTGTTTCCCCGTGTAAATAAAGACTGCCCATCTCCAGAAAATAAACAATTCCCAAGATGGCATTTTATAAAGGAACAACGTCGCTTTCTGAAAGCATGTGACCTCCGTCTACTTCAGGACCTCCTCCAAGCCCTCTAGCAGAGAGACACGCACGTCTTCCGACTTCATGATGCTGGAAGACAGCTCCTTCTCCAGGCCCTGGAAAACTTCTTGGTGAAAGTCAAGCACAATTTGGCAGTTCTCTTCTGATCAAAAATTGAGGAATCACAGGGCACACTGCTGGCACGTACATACAAGTCCGTAGTGTGTTGCACACCATCTACTAGTAGCGAGCTTGTCCTGCCATGACTCCGCATTCAAGCTCACAGATATGTGTCTAAGCAGGAAAGCTCTAGAGCAGAAGGACAATGACCCCGAGAAAGGTTTCTAATGAACTTAGAAAGCCGACACGGGAATCTTTCTTTCTGCCAGACTGAAGCTCTCAATTTCTTTATCTGAAAAATAAGAAGGAATAGTGTTTAGCTCAAAGGTGAATAAAACAAGCTCATGCATATGGACATGTTTTTAGGTCTGAAGGACTGTCCACTTGGTAAATGTGATCGCTATTAATAACAGCAAATACGAGCTGTCATGACTCACTAGCCTGAACTCCAAAGGGATTGATTTCTTTGACTCACTCAGTTGGAGTTTCCTTAGTGACTGGGGCCCAGAAGATAAAGAATTGTAATCACTTCCTGTGAATGATGTCTTTCCCTCCGTTGTACAATGAGTAACATTTATATCATTCATTTTTAAGCACAGCCTATTTGAGAACCGTATTTTCCCCCAGGCATTTGGTTAAATCAGCTTCAGCATAGTGATGGCTCATGGTTCTCCCTCCCGTCATCCTCATGCTTGGGGGTGAGCTTCTCACAGCACACATCCTCTCTAACTCCCTCCCGGACAGCCCACTGAGTAAGTCGGAGAGTAGAGGGAAACATTCTTGCCTGGAATAGTCATCTTCCACATGTGCCCACATTCAGGGTTGGTCCAGAATGTCATATCCTGGTGGGAAATGATTGCGTGTGTTTTGTTCATATCCAAAGTCCTGTTGACAAAAGCCAATGCCCCTGGTGTCCCCCTGAAATGAACACACGGTGACTTTCTTAGTCAAAGAGAAGTATAAATATTATTGAGTCCCATCTCCCGGCGACCTCCAAACGTCCTTCCTTTGCAGAGACTTTTAGTACTTTGTGTCACTGATAGACTTGTTTTTCAAATAAGTCTGTGGGGGCAAAATTCAATATAATAACAGCAATCGTCCTTCTGTTGCCCACCTTCCCGGATCCATTTCTTGATTTCTTTAACATAGGGTCACCATATCTGACAACCCGAGGCACAAACCAATTTCCATTCCTTTCTTTCCCACCTGCTCTCTCCCAAGTCCCACGAGTCCTCACTGATGCAATTAAAGTTCTAGGCAGGCACTTGGGCTGCCTTTTCCTGGAGGCAAACTTTCTCCATGGCATAACTTACTCAGACAAGGATGGTGACAAGGAAAAGCTGAAGTGCACCAGGTGAATCAGTAAGGGAGGGCACAAAAGCCCACTGAGGCCGCCCAGCAGGACCCTGGAGAGCCTCACACAGCCCAGGGCATCTGGCCCTCCAGCCACTGACCCAGCCTGGCTGGCCCAGACACAGGGGGCCACACCTGGGAGCGGCCTGTGTGGATGGGGGTAGCTGGCCTCGCACACAGCGGGCATCCACCCAGACCATGTGCTCTGTGCAGAAGGACAGAAATTCTGTGTTTAGGACATCACCAAGGAAACCCAGATACATTATCTTTGCCAGAGTACAGGAGACAGTTCAGTTAGTAACTGCCTCAAAGCGGTAGAGCCAGAGAAGAGACCGCGTGCTAAGGATGAGGATGAGGGGTTGGGGGTAGAAGCAAAGTGGGGACACAGTTTTTACACACTAACCAAATCAGGAGTGTCCCTATCCACAGCTTCCAGAAGATCCCCAAGGCTTTTCTTCATGTTGGTGGCTTTTTACAGGCAAAGAGCAATTAAAATAAAGGCGTGTCAGTCTTTCCAGTCAAAGATTTGGGCGGCCATAAACCGATCCTACAAATACCAAGATTTTTGTTCCTGCTTTGACACCTGTAGAACACATTTTGTTTTAATACGCAGTGCATGGTTGTGAGAATCCGTTTTGGCCCTAGAATTATGTTTGACTTTTCAAGAGTTTGGAAGTACATTTTTGACTTCCAAACTCTCACTCCAAGAAAATGAATTATGCTTGCACTGGGGTGTGTGTGTGTGTGTGTGTGTGTGTGTGTTGTTTGTACAGAGCCCTATGTTTCATTCAGCAGCTCACTTCTCTTTTAATGCCAGTTAATTTTTAGCATTATTAATAACACAGCAAATTACTCTCTAAAAATAAGTTGAAATATGCTTATATTTGCGAAGTTTAGGCAGTAATAGTCTCATACACAATATCCTTTAACAGATTACCATCTATAAAAAGATAACAGGAGCAGTAATTCGTTTTATCATAATAACTTCCCCATTACTGCTAAGGCACGTGCTGTGGATTTGTTATTTCCATGTGGGTCAGCCTGGTTTCGATCCATCTGTATCAGTCTTTGGTTTCTTCTTCGTGCCATCACACATTCTGTAGTCTTCCCCTCTTCCATTTGATTATAATGTTAAAAAATTCACGCTATTAAAATATAAAGACATTAATTCATTTTGAAGTTGTCCACATGGAAGAGTCTACAGTCAGCTTCATAATCCAGCAAAGTAAGTGACTTAGATCATCTAAGCAAGGATCCCATGCACCAAGGGAGGATTTTGTGCCTGGTAAACATGTTAGAAGTGATGGTGGAACTTTCTTTTGTTCCTTAAAGCAACAACAAACCTTTGGCACTTCTTACACACACGTGTGCATGGATGTATCTTCACAGATCATGCTCATATTTTTATATGATTTTTTTTTCTTTTTTGGCTGACAGCTTGAAGCAGATGTGGTTCTAGGAAGCCAGCGTGTAACCCATGGGGCTCAACAGTAAGTGTATAACCCAAACCTCAAAGCCATATTCAGTGGAAATATTTGGCACTGGTGTTGGAGACACCTGGAAGTTTATCTACAAAACAGGCATGAATCATCTGTTGATAGAATATGAAAGAATTGAAAGAAACCAGTGCCCAAAAGTTTGTAAGCATAGGCATAAGATTCATTCAAGCCACTTAATGTGAGGGCTAAAGAATGAATTAGTAATTCTTAAGAAAAAATAAAAATAAACCAGGGCAATAAGACAAACTTTGTAGGTTATAACAATTGCAAATTGGAGACCTCGAGATCCAAGTTTCTGCCATTTAAAAGCCTTTATCCAAAGGGACTGTTTCTATTCTCATTAACACACCTATTTTAAAGTGTTTAAGAAGCATCTACACTGTTCCAGCTGCCACACCATCGATACACTAACGCAACCCGACATTGTTCAGTGATAAGAATTACAATCGCTAATTATGACAACCTCGTGAAAAGTCTGAACTCAAGCTCGAGAGAAGACAAATTCCAGAAATTAAAAAAAAAATGACACAGTGTTTTCCTTATAATCACAACCCATGGATTATAAAGGTGGTAGTTACATTATCTAAAGAGAGTCATGAAACTCTCTTTGTATGTATTAGAGAAGAAGAAGCATGGCCTGACTCGGAGGTTAGCTGAAGGTACAGCACACAGAACGGGCTTCAAGGAGTCTTACAATACTCAGGAATCACAGTCTAAATACATTTGAAGTAAATTTCAAAGAGCACACTTCAAATTAAAGACCACGCAGAATAGGGCATTTCATTCCCAACATGCGTTCATTTAACATCATATAATTGCACCATAGAACATTTGCACAAAAGCATTTAAAATTCCACTGGTTAAAACTCTTACTCTCGATGACAGTGCAAGACCGAGGTGCTTCTAAGGGAAGATTCATTCAAGACTTCTTAGCTTAGCCCTGGAGATACATTTTTCTTGATTAGAATAACAAAAAACCCAGACAGTGATAAACAGTAAAAAATGAAATATATTAAATTTAAAAAAAAAATCATAACTTGATTCTAATTATTCTCTTTAAAGCACAACCAGCTCTTGGATGAATTACATCTCAGATAAAGATAAATTCACACTACAGACAGCTCCAAGAATTAAATAGGCTTTTCCCACCCAACCTTCCTACCTCCTGTCCAAGTGTCTGAGGCTTTAAAAGTATCTATTTTTATATCCGCGGTGGGGTGATTTTTGAATGAGCATCTACTCATATAAAATAGTGATCAGTAACGTCACCTACTATAGTTAGTTTTGCATTCATGGTATCAAATCGCGGGCGAAAGCGCCTCTGATCAATACCGAACTATGCCACCTGGTTTGTGGCTGCAATAAAGGCCTCGTCTCTACGCTTGCAGAGGAACATGTGTCGACTCTGAGAGGTCATTTTCTAGCCAGCTTTCATTAGGATGAAAGGGAAATGCATATCTGCTACTTTACAGCAAGCAAATGACATAGAGTCCTGATCATGGACCATAGGGGTGGTTCATCTCACCAACGACACATAACTCCAGGTACATTTATATAACAGGATGAAGTTCATTTTTGCAGGGTGCCTAAAAAATCTAAACACGACTCGTGATTTTCTCCATCAAACCTCTTACCTGAGCTCATCATTATGATAACAATGTCCTGCTTCTCTCGACCTGAATAAACATCTATCAGAGGACATGTACAGTCAGAATCCTCACTTTATTCCCATCGCATGTTGACGACCCGTTTAAAAGTCAGACAATGTTATCCTAGAATAATAACGAAAGTATTTAGCAACTGTGATGATGGCCAGGGCAAGTCAATCAGCAAAGACAGCGGGGAGAACACCGGAAAGGACACAGAGACAAGTATGAGCTGGTTGGTATGCAGCCCTCCCCACCGCCAAATCAGCCCTTAGCCAACATCTTTCACGCTGCCAGCCTCAGGAATGGGTGCTGGGAATGCAGGGTGCTGTGGCCAGAATGCCTACATCCAAGACCTAATGCGTTTCTCCCTGCTGCAAATTTCTGGACAAATCTTGAGACTCCCCGACGAAATATTTTTATGGGGCTACTAGAAAACATCGCATACCTCATGATGGGACCAACGGGAGGGTAAAGGATTCATGACTTCAGCGCCCTTATGATATGTTTGCCTGTAGTAAGTAGTGGGAGGGCAAAGTTGGCATAAACAAAAACAAAAACAAAACAAAACCAAAAAAACCAAAAGGCAAAAACATGAAAGAACACTCAACAATCAGATGCAGAGCTCCCCACAAATTCTCCTGCCCTCTCTTCACACCCCTTGGCCACAAAGTGTGTTCCTCACAGCATATTTATTGGTAGGACAGACCAAGAGGGAGAAGAGGCCAGAGCCAGCAGCGCGTGAGGCTCAGTGGGGCAAATCCCTTCGAGGTCACCACTGGCCACTGAGCTGGCTGTCCCCCGTGTCCTCAAAGAAAGGAATTCCTGGATTCCCCCAAATGCCAGGGAGCCCTAGTTCATGCTCACAGCTGGCCACACGGCTGGAAATACATCTCAGTTTTATTGTAAATTCTGTCCAAAGACCAATAAGAAGGCGTTTATCTTTTTTTTCAAGATTTTATTTATTTATTTCTGAGAGACACAGAGGCACAGACACAGGCAGAGGGAGAAGCAGGCTCCCTGCGGGGAGCCCAATGCTGGACTCCATCCCAGGACCCGGGGTCATGCCCTGAGCCAAAGGCAAATGCTCAACCACTGCCCCCAGTGGCCCAAGAAGGCTTTTATCTAGACTCTCATGGTCAGCATTACCTAGTCCATGGTATGAGACCGGAAGGGCATCAGGTCTTATCCGAAGTACTAGGAATCCCTCTGATAATGAAGAGGGTGTAGATGGGTCCGTGAGCAGCGAAAGCAATAATCACGGTAAAAAAATGAGTATTGATGATTTATTTTCTAACTTTTTAAAACAGTTTTTCAAAACAGTCACCTTTGTATCCCTGACTTGAATGAGCCACCAAAAACACCCTGCCTTTTTCTAAAGGATGCCTGAGCAAACTCCCGGGGGAGAAAGATTCTCTCCCAGGAAAGTTGTCAACAGACGATGGTGGTAACCAGAAATACACCAGCACCTACTGTTCACTGGGGACGCGCCTATTCCAGGCACCCAGGGGCAGAGAGCAGGGGCAAACGCCTTCTTGAAAAAACTGCCAGGAACTGTTTTCTGTTTGATGGGGCGTCCAGCGTGGGCTGTCACCACTGGCCTCCATCCCCATGTGTAAGAGCCGCTCAGTGTGAACATGAGTGAGCATGGCCCTGTCTGTGAACGAGTGTGGGAGCACTGGGCCCCGGCTGCAGTTTGCAAGCTCCTCCTCTAGAGGTGATTTGTTTGTTATAAAAGGATTTAAGAGATGCCTGAGTGGCTCAGGGGTTGAGCTTCTGCCTTTGGTCAGCGCGTGATCCTGGGTCCCGGGATCAAATCCCACACCAGGCTTCTGAGAGGACCCTGCTTCTCCCTCTGCTTGTGTGTGTGTGTCTCTCTCTCTATCTAATAAATAAATAAATAAATAAATAAATAAATAAATAAATCTTAAAAAAAAAGAAGAATTTAACTCAGGAATGTCCTTGGTTGCTTCCAAAACTCACATCATTAACATAACAAAAATACCATGCAGTTCTTTTCACTGGAAAATTCCAAGGGTTTTAGGAATTCTGTGCCAGGAGCAGGATGAAGACCAAATAGATTATTTATTGTAAATCAGAAATCACCCGTGGCTTTGGCACCTGGCCTGAGACTGCCCACAGGAACACACTCTTCCTTGCAGGCCCAGAGCTGCGTGGACACCCTTGGAGGCGGTGCAGAGCCAACATCAGCCTTGCGAATGACAAGAACACCCTAAGATCGTGGTTCTTAAGGTCTGGTTCTCTGGATGGGCAGTTTCGGAGAAAGAGGCTGTCACAGGTGCAGACTGTCAGGCTCTGCCTCAAATTGATTGGATCAGAAAAGCCAAGGCTGGTCCAGCACTGGTGGCCCTGCAAGGAGAACAGGTCCTCTACATGGGAGAGGAAAGCAAAACATCTTGTCTTCTATCCTCAGAGTATTGGGGTCTTGTCACTAGAGCCGGGTTTTACCGAGACTGAGATGCCCCCTGGTTAAGGCTTCCTTAAGAAGCTCCATGGGCTGTCAGCAGAGAGTGAAGACTCTCCCAGGCTGAGCCCTGGGTGTTATGCTATATATTGGCAAATTTAATTTAAATAATAATAAAAAAAGACTCTCCTGGATTTGCTTCATGTTTGTGGAGAGTTGGAACATGGATTTGCATATGTTCTTAGAAGGCACCTGGTCTACCTAAGAGCATGAGCCTTGGGGCTGCCAGGAGTCCTGATCCCCAGCCACCTTTGTGTCCCTCTGTAGTACCTTGGATTCAGCAGGTGTTCAATATGTGTTTGTTGAATGGATTAAAAAAAAAGAAGAAGAAGGTTATCGGGTGTGTGTTTTCAACTTGGAACTCTTCCAAGATGACAGCTTTTTTTCAAAGGTTGGGGAAAGTGTGTTAGTGAATTGAGTGTGCATCCTAGCCATAATTTCAGAAGACAAGAAGTGGGTTTTTCTGATCTTATGTCTGTAGCTGGCAACCCAGATGCTCCGCCTGGAGGTGAGGCAGTGCTGGTGTAAATCTTCAGGATAAATGAGAATGTGGTGGGCTCTGGGAATGGTGCCATCAATGGGACACCTCCGTGGGGGGCCCCCAAGTCCACCCGAGAGGCAGAGCCATGGATCAGAGGCCCATGTGACAGTGGTCCCCTGTACACAGGCCTTTTGGAGTGTCTGGGACCTTCTGTGGCCTCACAAGCTCACCGCGCTGATGCCCTCTTGGTCCTGTCTTGAATCATGCTTGCAGACGGCACCCCTAAACACGCATTGACACCCAGGAGAAAAAAAAGAACCTCCCATTGCCACAGTGTCCTCCTCTTTCATCAGATTCCTAGAGTGAGTTTTCTCTTCCAAGGACATCATTTCATCACCCCTCACTCCAGTCTTCACCCTCCTGATACTGCCACCTCCCCCAAAACTCACAAGACCCCCACATATCAGCACACAGCAGCACCCAGAGCGTCACATGGGAACTGAACCTGCAACTACCTACCCCGAGCACTTCTCAGGCTGGCTTCCCAGAGGCCTGCCCTCCCTGGCCACACACCTCTGCCTTCAGACTTTGCTCTGGGTTTGCATATCACCGTCTGCAGTCTTGACTGGGCATCAAGACAACAAGGACCTTGTTTGCTTTTGCTCCTCATGATAACCACATAAAGTAAATGTTGGTTAACAAATTTGAGAATGTAGATGATTTTTTTTTCTCCACATTGATATGCCTTTACTGTTCTTGCCAATGTTTGAGTCATCTATATTTGGTGTGAGGACCAAAAAGTCTACACACACACACACACACACACACACACAGAAGTATACATTCAGACATAAGCTGCCCAACACCCAAAAGCATGCCACTTTCCAGAAATAATAACTGCAGACTATTTGACCTCGTTCTCCCCAACTTAGATATGTTTGAGTGCTTTGATATTTACAAAAGTGAAAAAAAATGCAATCTAAGACAATACTGTCTTGAAACCTATTTTGGTTTCTGTGGGATCATGGTGATAATGATCCAAAGTGCACATCCAGGCCTTAAGTCATCATATTTTATACATTAATTATGTAGACTAGCAGTCTACATGGGTAGACTAGTGACACCTCCATAAAGCCGGAAAATATTGAAAACAAAACACGACATACACAACATAGCAATTCAGATGTCAACATGTATAGGTCCGGTTCCCATTGTAGGGGCCCCATACTACCCTGCTCTAGGACAAGTCCAATTATCTGCAGATGAGCTTATAAGTGCTGTCCTACATATATCAGGCCAAAACCCTCTCAGAATCAGGGTTTTCTGAACTACTCATTCAGTTGTTGAAGATCCAAGGTTACCAAGCTAGTCTGTACTTTTGCTGAATGAGTTTCTTGTATCTTAATTTCTCCATCAACTCACATATACACGTACTTTTATGTTGCAACGAGTTTGAAATTGGGATGCCTCTTGTAATCCTTAGCAATTTGCATTTATTGAAATGCAGTGCTCCCTCTCCCTAAACCATTGGTATATAGCTGCATTTGTCAATGTGAAGATCTCCTGGAGACACATACATATACATATGCTCACAGACAACTAAGAGACCTTGATGGACCTTGATGGACCCTCAGGGGCCAAGAGGCAAACACATCTATTCCACAACAAGGCCGGTTGATCACTAGGCAGTGAGACGCTGTGCAGGTGGTGGGGAAAAATCAAGGATTCCTGTGAAGTGAACACTGCAGAGAATCCAGAGACCACAGGAGGTGAGCCAGGATTGCAGCCTGCTGCCTGGTGGGAGGCCCACCTCCAATCTCTCCCATCCTTGGGCTTTTTTCTTTGTTTGGATTGGATTTGGCACCATGATCTCGTAGGTGGGATGTCATGCCAAGTCAGCAGGCTCCTCCTTCTTGGGTTCAATTTGCATTTTAAGGCTAATAGTGGATCTGCCCGTTCCAAAGGGGAATCATCAGGCCACGAGCTCCTTGGGGATAATATTTACCAAACAGCAGCCCAAATTCCAAGTCTAAGTCAAGATCCAGAGGGTATGCCGTAGACTCAGTCTTAAAAACAATAACAATAACAGCTATCACAGGCCCCATAAGATTAAATAGGGCAGCATAACAACCAGTGTGCTTTGGCAGAGTGGTATTGAATATTTCTAGTGAAGTGATGGTTTTGCTTGTTGTGCTTGAGTGGTGCCACCGAGCAGTACTGACAGATGTTTCTCACAGAGGATGGTGCTTGTCACACCTGTCACACTGTCATTTTCTGCCCCATTCTGAATTTCTGGGCTGGTCCAGGTTCAGCCTCTCCTAACCCTCCCAAAAGGCCACCCACCAGGTTGAGGGGTGGTGGCCCCCATCCCACTGTCACCGTGGGGCAGAGCAACTTGCCTATTCCTCCTTTCCTTACATGAAATCAAAGTCATCCTTTATTCCATTTGCAGAGTTTGGTGAGAAAAGCTGTAGGGTACTTGTGACTGATTAAAAGAAAATCCCTTTTCCACCATTTTCCACTGCCTAACTCATCCCCCCCCCCCCTCCAATGTCTTTGGTCCTAATGGTTCTTAAAACTCTCAGGAGTAAGACTCGTTGCGATCCCTAGCCAAAAATGTAAAAGCCAGAAAATGCTACCTAAAATTACACATAGTTAGAGATTCTTTGAAGCTGGGTCAGCCACACGTCTCCTGGAGCCACGCAAATCCAAGCCTAAGAACATCAGACTATTAAATTAACCAGGAATCCAATATGTGATATGGTCAGAGAGTAACACGTTTAAAAAAAACTAGGCATGCTCGCAGGGTACCCATTTCCTCAAACATCTGCGCTTTACCTGGAATTGTCAGCTTGACTTTGGCTTCATGCAATACCATGGAGAAGTAAGTTCTTGAACTGTTGGTATTAAGCTGACATTGAAAGAAGGGTCACTGGAATGTCCTGAACTCATCCCATGGAATAACTTCGCTAGATATGTACTTTAATCATAGATTTGTGTAAAGGTAATGATGGTGGGGACATGACAAGGGGTTGTTACTAACACTGATTAAAGAATTGACCAAGGGAATGCAGATGTGGAAATGTCCCTACCTTGTCCAGGCTTGCTTTTCTGATTCTTTGAGTATTTTGTTTCTTTGTCATTTAATTATCCTAATTTGCACCCCAAAAAAGGTGTTTCATTGTATCAGAGACTCTGGTATTAATTGTGTGGCATAATGAATGGGATTATCTGCAATGGACCCAAATCAGATAAAGCATGAGCATTTTCATTAGCTCCACACATTTGAATTAGTTCAATTCAGGAATATAAGGTTCCTTTTCCCCTTCCATGAGCTTCTGAAGCCACCTATTGCCCCCTTTCCAATAACTGCTTTTTTTTTTTTTTAAACTGGACTGTATTTGACATTTTCTTGGGATGCTTTGACCTTGAGATTGTAGGGATGTAAATGTTAATTTTATGTGTCAGCTTAACCAGGCTTCAGCTAAACATTATTTCTGGGTGTGTATTTTGGGGTGAGGTTAACATTTGAACTGGGAGACTGAGTAACACAGACCACCCTCCACAGAATGGGCACCTCATTCAATCCTGTGGGGGCCTGAAGAATGTGAAAAAGCAGATGAGGGCTGAATCTTCTTTCTCTGCCTGACTGCCAGAAATGGGACATAGGTCTTCTCTTGCCCCCGGACTGGGATTTTCACCATAGGTTCCCCTGGTTCTTAGGCCTTTGGGCTTGACTGGAACTGCCCCAGCAGTGCCCCTGAGCATCCATCTCGTGGACTAGTAGATCAGAAAACTTGTCAGCTTCCATGACCACATAAGCCATGCCCCAAAACAGCTCTTTCTGTACAGCTGTATATGTTTTATTGGTTCTGTTTCTCTACAGAACCCCAATACAGCACTTTGAACTTCCCTAGAAAATTAGACAACCATGCTAACTTGTCATTGCACACAGTGGACACATTAAAACATTCCGATGAAAAATATAAACAAGAGAGCAAGAGCTTTCACGTTGGTTTAACTTCTCTTACTTGAAGTCTCTTTGTTGTGATCGTTAAAATGAGGGGACTCTCAGGAAGGGGTGGCAGGCCATCAGAGATTGTGAACACATATCTAGTACATCATAAGAAGATGGGAGGTTATTAACAGATGAGCCAGGGCAGGAGATTTTCAGAGGGCAGAAACTAGAGATGCAGTTCTGCAGAAGCTGGAACAAGTGCCAGCTGTCCACAAACATCTAGGTGAAGGGAGATGGGGAGAGGAAATAATTTTTAACTTAAAATTCTATACCCAACCCAAATACCACTGAAGTGTGAAGAGAAACAAATACTTTTTCAAAAATAAGAGGACTTAGGAAGTTTATTATCACGTACTGCCTTTGAAGAATTTGTTTACAGGTATTCAAGTAGGAAAAAGGATCCAAGAAAGAGTGAAATGTACTAAACTGACATTGAGAGTCCATTGGGAAGGGTGGGCATTTTAAAAGAATCCCAGATGGATGACTTCTTAGAGAATCTAATCTCCAAGAACCAGGGAGGGAAAATGTCTTTGTACAGAACAAATTCTCTGTAAAAAAAAAAAAAAAAAAAATATATATATATATATATATATATATTATATATATAAGCTATATATAATATATATATAGCTTAGAAACTAGAATCTCATTATTTATAATCATGATAAATCACAAGTAATAATAGCTGCTTCGTACATATGTTGGGCCAGATGGAGAGTCCAGAATTCCACCTTTCTCAATGAGCACTTGGAGTGGTTCTAAGACCGGGAGTCCACAGAGCACAGTATTACAAATACTGCTCATGAGTCATTATTCTACCCAACGACTTACCCAAAATTATAAGAGCTTTTACCATCCAATACCAAAGAAAGCTTTCTTCTAAATGTAAGAAGTAGAAGTGAAATGCCGTCCTTTAAACTGATATACCTAGAGGTATAATGAGTGCAAACAACACAGTGTGGTAAACCTCACTCAAAATCCCATTCCAAGATCTACTGTTGTTTGGTTTTTGAGGGAAAGGCACCCACCAGTCCTTTCTGTAAGTCACCTATCTCCTGTTCCTACGCAGCCCCTCCATGAATTCCCTGGGTACACGCTTTCTTTGTCATCATAGCTCATAGACTTTAATCACAAGCATGCAACTCTGGAGAGTAATCATCATCTTTAGATTCTAAATCTCCAAGTTTTCCACTCTTTAGAGAGTTATATGAGATTCCATGTACAAAATTATTGTTAATATAATCATAATTTAAAACAAGGTGCCTGCTGCTAAATTGAAAACTTATTGTTAAGTCCTTGTTCTGCTTCCCTGCAGGTAGCACTTGGCACGTGGCTGACACCCCTTCCTGGGCTCCTGTTTATGTGGCTTCAGAACACCTTGCCTCACCTTCTAGTCCTGGTGTTTACACGCTGATGTGTACCAAGATTCAGTTCCTGACTGTCCCCTCTCTTCACTCTATCTTTTCTCCATATGCAGTTTTACCCATGCTCATGTCTTCATCATTGGATCACTAGTTTCAAAATTATATCAGTTATATCCCCAGCTCCTATCTGCACTCTGTACTCCATGGTTCTGTACCTGCTGCCTTGCATCACCTTCACTTGACATCCCAAAGACTTCTCAGTCCAACATATCCAATTTTGAGTGCATGTTCTCCTTCCACAGAGACATCCCAAGACACAATCTTTTTTGAATGTCTCTGTGTCCCTTACCTCTTGAAATGACACACCTTCTGTCTTGCTGCCCAGGGTTGACAACTTGGGGTCATACTCAGTACTGTGCTCTTTCTTATCCTTTCTGTGCTACCAAGTCATTCACCTCTGAAATGTCCCTCAGATCTTTGCACTCCTAGCCTCTCTTTCCCAGCTGTATCCCCAGCTCCATTGTCCCACTGCCAGCCCATCGAAGGGGCCTCTGCAAATTTACTCTGCATAATTCATCCCCTGTTAGTATAGTCAGAGTTATCCTTTAGAAACCCAATTCTGGGGGCACCCTGGTGGCACAGTCAGTTAAGCCTTTGACCCAGGTCATGATCCTCAAAAAATTTTAAAAAAAAGAAAGAAAAAGAAAAGTAAAGAAAGGAAACCCAATTCTGATCAGTGTTCCCTATTCTACTTTGTTTCAATGCTTTTTTTAGGACACTTGAGTTTCTGACTAGAACCTGGGCCACAGGGGGATCCCTGGGTGGCTCAGCAGTTTGGCGCCTGCCTTTGGCCCAGGGCGCGATCCTGGAGTCCAGGGATCGGGTCCTGCATCGGCTCCTGGCATGGAGCCTGCTTCTCCCTCCTCCTGTGTCTCTGCCTCTCTCTCTCTCTCTCTATGTCTATTATAAATAAATAAATAAATAAATCTTAAAAAAAAAAAAAAAAAAAAGAACCTGGGCCACAGCCCAGAACCCTCAGGAACTGGCTCCTCTCTCTCTCTCCAGCACTATCCCCTATCTCTTCCTCCATCCCCATCCTCACCTGAGGTGTGAAGCATGATGTATTCTTCCCCATGTGGTTTCACTTGGGGAAATGCTGGCTTTTGCATGGCTTTGTTTTATCTTTTTATTCTTACCCATTCTCTTTCCTTTGATTCTTTTGATCTCAGTTCGAAAGTCACGTATTCAGAGGAACTGAATGGTATATTTGTCTGTCATGATATCTTGTCTTTTCTCCTGGCCTCAGTAATCAGATTTCCAATTAGGTATTAATTTGGCTGGTTGTTTTAGCTCAGTCCTTTCTTAAATATGTTATAATATTTAACTGGCTGAAATAAAAGAGTGTAGGACTGATATAACGTATTTACCAGTGCATACCTGGAAAAGAGCATGGCAAATGCCAACATGGGATTCTGTATCAGTTCGATACACGGGTTTCATAAATTCCTTCAACAGCCCTGAAAGCTCAGTATTACTCCCATGTCTAACTGAAACTGTGGCTTCACTGTAATTAACAGTCCACCAGATTAATTGACCCCTGCTTGTTTTTTACGCCAAGCCAAAGACCCATAATGTAGCCCATTAGCCTCTGATTATTCAGATATCTCACTGTATATCATGCAAAAAGATATTGGTACATTTCTTCAAATGGGAAAACCATAGAACAGGTCTAATGTAATGGTCCACTTAGAGGCAGTTCCCAGAGACTCACCTTGTCTCTATCCAAGGGCCCCTTCTTCAAGCTCATTTTACATAGCACAGTCTCCTGCCACTATGACACCCTCTTGCTGAAATCCCCTCCCAAGGGAAGCAGGGTTGGAAGAGCACACTACTCGCCAGGCCTGTCCTGTGGGGTGGGTCTTCACTTTCTATCAGCTTTCATGTCTTTGTTTGATAAGTGTGGCCTTCCCTGTGGACCTGAAGTGGCGATTCTGTACATTCACAGATATCATATTCCCAGCAGGCAACTTGTGGGTCCTCAGGAACTGTGGGCTCCCTTGCCTGATGCAGTCTACATCACATCATCACTGTCTCACAAGTTTGCCCCAAAGTAAATATGTATTTATATGGATAAGTCCATATAAATCCATATACTCTTGTATGTATATATTTATGTATGTATATGCTTATACATATATATATATATATTCATCAAGCATAAATATTAAAAAATACCATGTAATGGTATTTTTAAAAACTGCATAAATAATAACTAACAAGAATTGAACTATATGCTGCCAGAAGCCCTCAGAGTCTCCTTCCAATAAGTTGAGTTTTTTAAAAAATTAAATATACAGAGAATATCCTGAAATGCTAGAATTAGAGAGGCGAGTGTTGCCTTTCTGTACTTTGGACAATAAGTTTCTCGGTAAAAACCCTGAGGTTTTTCCTTAATGGGCACATAAAAATGCTGTGTAATTACTGTATGAAATGCTTTTTTGAAAATGCTTTCTTTAAAATCAGTTTTTCTTAAGGAGTATTAGAACTCTCCTCTTAATTCTGTTTTCTGTGTCACATGACCATTTTTAACATATAGCAAAAACATATAAATATATTTACATATAAATTTAATATAGCATCTTTGGCTTCTGCTAAGAACATAACACATGAAAATCCTTCCTTACATACAATATGCTCCTCTATAGAATACACTTGTAATGTGAATGAGGTTAGAATAATTACTTATGATTTTATAAACAAAACATAGACTTAATGTTGTTGTTAAGTTTTAAATTTGAAGCCGCTTTGTTATAACTCTGTGAGTTTCCTGGTTTTACTTTTTGAGGCTCAAAGGAATATGTTTGTATGTAAATATATAGATACACATATAATCTCAGAATTTAAGAAAAACTCAGCAGATACTGATGTGGACCTTGGTTTTGTAGTCAAACAGAAATATTTAAGAACTGAGAATTAATCTGACCACCCTCTCTGGGAATGAAACCTGTCAAAATTGGTAAAGCTCACTGATACTCTCTTTAAAGCCTATTGATGCTATAAAACCTTCAACAATCTCCTTCTTCTCTTATTCATCTCTAAGAACTTGGATAATCTTTGCATCACTCCTCCCTCCCACATTTACAATTGTCATTTTTAAAGCAGTCTTTATAAAGTAAATGTCGTCACTAAAATAAAGGCACCACATTTACAAATTCTTAGGCCGCGTTTCACTTGAAATTGGACAAGATTTCTAATTTTTCACACCAGTGCCTAAGTATATAACTGTCCTCCTAAAGAGTGAAATCTCCTTGAATCTGTCATCAGATGACGCACAAGGAAGGGTTAAGCCCATTCTGATTTGTTATTGTTATTATTATTATTTATTCAGAGTGCTTTTGCGCCTGATTAGTGATGGTTCCTGAGAGTATTTTGACATGACATGCTGTCAGGAAAGGGAAGAGCAGCTGCTCTGGGGATGTGTTACAGGCTCACTGAGGCAATTTGGAAGAATAAGGACTGTCAAAAGCAATCAGACCAACACCCAAGTCTCTATTAACTGGGAAGGAAGACATTTGGCAGAGCCGAGTGGAGAACCTGGGCGTCTGGTCTTGCGGGTGACAGCAGCTAGGAGCCAGCCGGCAGCCCTGACCTTCCTGACCAGGATGAGGCCTGGAAGACGTTGCCCAACTGGAAAGACCCCAAGATTCACATTTCCCACCGAGCGACATTCATTCATGAACAGCCCGAGCCCTGTTGGCTCAACAACTTTTAAGGGAATTGCAAGGTCTGAGAAAACAGAAGACCAAAAGACTTTCCTAAACTACCACTTGCTTTATGAGACTCTGTAAAGGAAGTTCTTATCTTGAACACCCTTTTGTTTCTTTGAGTGGAACATTCCCGCATGTCCAAACCATCATGTTACAGGCACAATCTGAGCATTGTGTTCTCAGACTGATGTGAACCATGGATTGTGAAGGTTAAGAGGGCGGCTGTCGGGAAAACAAGCCTGCTTTTAGGATTTTAGGAACAGACAGCAGCAGACTGGGGGTTACAACCTGGTCACATGCACTTGAATGTGCGGAACGTGGCTGTAGTGATGTCTGGTGCTTTGGAGAGCAGATAATGTGTTGGGTTTCTGGGGTCTTGGCCCGCCTGCGTCCTGTGCTCTGTGCTCCCTCCACTTACTCACCAGCCCTTGTGAGATGGGAGGGAGGTCACACATGCATGAGCTTATGGATGAGCACAACTGGCCTTCTAACATGATACTAAATTTATGCAGCCCTACAACTACAGCAGAGAAGAACAATAACATCACTTTGAAGAGCATTACATTTCAAAAGACTTTAAAAGGGCTCCTTTGAAAAAATAAAAACTGTATTTCTCACTTGCTAATATAATTCCAACACATAATTTGCTTCATCATAACCATGAGCTACATTACACCAAGGGGTTTCCATTTGCAATAATTCACATATCATCTATAAATTAGATAGGGCTCTTCTGTGTAAAATTTAAATGCTTCGTTTTTAGCTAAAGAACATAAAAGCATTTATTGCTATTTTACATTGACACCCTTTTCCAAAAATATATGACATATTTTTCTTGTGGTGTGGTGTTTTGCCTAGGAATACAAGGTTTAGTTAGTAATGGTAAACTGGGAAATGGGCTAATAAATTATTTGCAAGGGTCGAGAAAATCCATCTCATCACCACTCATCTTCTCTAACTGCTCTTCACCAAGACACAGGTACGTTCCACGGAGAGAGCTGGAGACACTGGCATCCCTTCAGTTTATGATGAGAAGCAGGACCACACATCTCCACCAACACCTACCCCTTCCAGGGGAAACACAGGCTGGGGAGCTCCTTCACCCAACAGGTTGAGTCTCTCCTTGTGAAAAACCCCAAACACTGATAGTTTTGAAATAGTTTGTTGTTGTTGTTGTTGTTGTTGTTGTTGTTTTAACTTTGGGATACACATTAAAAAAATTTGGGGTGTGAACCAAGACACCAACACATAATAACAGCTACTACACCAAGTACAGGGTCACAGGGTCTGCTCCAGCACTGTGTGTGTCAGCAGTAAGGGAAAAGTCATAGCCTGAAACCCTTTCTATTTCTTTCCACACTGCAGTGTGTCTTATTTTATAATAAAAATTCATGCTGACAAGCAGCATAATATTTTAATAAAACAATACTTTTAGACCTAGATTCCAATGCTTTCTCTCCCTTTTTTTCGGTAAGATTTTAAAATATTCTAAAGACTCCTGGCTTCTTGAACTTCAAGCATTTTCTTCTCCAGTTTGCATATCAAGTTAAATAAAATTAAAGTTCACTATTTTAAACAAAGTCATTCTCTTCATTAAAAAGTCATGCTTTTTTCCCCGGTAAGAATAATTACCTCTTTAGCAAAATTTTAAGTTTTATTTTGAATATATGAAGCATTTAGTGAAATGCCTCTTTAAATGAGTGGTAAAAACTTCTTGATGATCAAAGGATGAAAGCTATTGTTTTATTATACCTCTAGTTTTTTCAAAGTGCATTCATAATTATAAACCCCATAGGTAGACCATCATTGTGGAAAAGAGAGAAAAACTTGATTGTAGAAACAAAGAGAATGAGCTTTCTTGTAAAGGAGGAGATATTCCCATGCACAGCCTTGCCCCTGATAAATCATTATATTATCATTTGAAAGGCAACCACATTGTATTGAGGGATGCTCTATAGCCCCAGTCATAATATTAAAGCTGCTTTGAGGGAAACAATGTTTATATAGTAGACATGTAATTAAAAGTAAAATTCATCTGTAATCAAAGGAACTTTTTATTTAAAAAAAAAAAGAGAGAGAGAGAAATTGTTTAAAACTAATGTCCTATTCTAAAACAGTAGGATGTCACTGTGATTCTAAGGAAGATTTTTAGGGTAATGTAATATGGACAGTTTCTCAAATGCAACAGGACAGGAGCTAATTACATAATTAGTCTTTGTTCATTATACATGTGTGATATAATCAGATTTAGGGATAATATCAAACTATGAAACTGCAGGTCTTGTCACATTAAATTGATGAGAAAAATTATTGCTTAAAGAGACCTTATGACATATTAATAAATGGGTATAGTCTGTAAGGAATATTAACAAAACCTGTCTGGATGAGATTATAAATCTCCAGTGAGTTTTTAAATTACTCATGCCTCCAGGACACAGAAACACAAACTACTGGATTGTAGCCACGTCAGATTTGCAGCTACAAGGCTTTTAAAAAAATAAAAATAAACAAACAGCGAGATAAAAGGCAAAGCTTAATTAAATGTGTCCAGAGATAAATCCCAGGTTAGGTTAATTTTGTGTCTGTGTAATGCAAGTGTGCCTGCAGACATTTCAAAATGGCATTGGCTCAACCTCAAAACATAAGGAAGGCCTAAGTGCGCCCTCAAAGAGTAAACTCTAAGAACAAATACATCTAGTATTTACTTAATATCTTATTAGACACAGTTCTCATAGGAAGAACAAACTTACATGGATGATTTACAGTTTAGGTTAGAAACTATTTTCTCAGGCACTGTGTTGATCCTTCAAACATCAATGACAGGGAACATAATTTACAGCAAATACCAGACATTCAGTTTGCTTCCACATGCTGTGGATTTATTAATTCAGTTGTGTCTTTAAATCCACATGCTGTGGATTTATTAATTCAGTTTTGTCTTTACAATGAAGCTCAAATCTGTAGACCTTAAGTCCCTTGGACCAAAGCGTGTATCTGTTCAACTCTTCTCATACCATGGATCTGAACCCAGGCAGGAAACAGGCTCTAACTTGGTCTCACAAGTGTGAGCATTGTGATGTGTACAGCCTCTAACAGTGTCTAACTGTTAAAACTAGAAAACTAGCTCCGTGGAACAATAAAGCAGTCGGAGTAAACACAAGCTTAACAACGAGAACGTCAGCACATCATCAAAGAACGTGAGAGGTGACTTAGCACCTACTTATTTTAAGTATCCCACCATATCATTTTCCTTAGCTCTGCTGGAAGACAGAAGCCTAGATTCATGTGCATGAATGAGATTTGTGAGAAAACATGCAGTTCTTCTCAACTCCTGTCACGTAAGGGGGATGTTAAAAGAAAGTGCGATCAGCAAGTATGTAGAAGAGGAAAGTTGACAGTTGTGTAGAGTGGTATTTCCAGGAGCTTCTACTGATGCCTGAGAATCATCCCTTCTTACTAGGAAGGGTGATGAGGCTTTACTTTTCATGGTTCTGATTTTGGTGGCAGATCAGATATTCTAAGTGACCTTGGTTGGTGTGGCCATGGTTGGTGAGGACCCATGGCGCTGACCCAGCTACTGTCTTCTAGCAGGGAGCTCTACATTCATTCCCCTGGGCAGAAGCTGGGCGGCATCACTCGTCCTACCGCAGAATGCTCTTGGCGTAAAATCCACCCTACAGACCAGAATACCGACCAGTGACTTGAAAAACCTTCTTGGAAGCCTCATGACCTAGAGTTCAAAGACCTAATTGGCAACTCAGATTTTCTTTCACATAGATATGTTGCATGTATCAAAGAAGATACCAGAAAGATTCCTCTCATTCATTCACCCAGTTACTCATTCACTCTACGTTTGCACTACTTTGAAGAAGCTTTCATGTGCTTCTTCCAAAATGTGCAGCAGATTAGAGGCATTCCAGTGTAACTACTCATTTTAGAATCAGCGGGCAGGGATCTACTCAATTTAATCCATGTTTTATATCATGATGCTGCTGGAAGAATCAAGGACAGGATCCTTTTACTTAAACAAAAGCTTTTGCTTTTAGGTTTTAAACAATGACCCAGATTCTTCTAATCTTAATTCCAAATTTAAGCAAGGCACTACCAAATTGGTATCACTAATCATACAGTTGCCGATACGATTAAAAGTATTAGCATACATTTTTCCCCACAGAACTATATTTCTTTGAGTATTAATTACAATTATTTGGTTCTATTTTCCTTGGATACCTATTGTGCAATATTTTGTCATATCTAATGAGTATTATTGTATGTACATTATGGTTGATGATGTAATAGGAAAAATTGAAGCAATTTAAAGTATTTGAGGTCACTAATTAGTTTTATTATTAAAAAAAAAGCCTGCTAATATTTTTCTTCAGGAAATGTCAGAGGCAAAAATTAGTGAAGGGGTAGAGTATGATAGTATAAGAGGTGAGGGTGTTTGAAATGCTTCAAAAATGTGTCTAGCACTAATCAGTTTCAAATTGGATGGAAGTTATTCTCTTGGATCAATAGACATTTGAAATGTTGTCCATATTATTTTGAGCTTCTTACTCCATTTGACTCTAGTCTCATCCATCCCATGTGGTTTCCTCACTTTAAGTAGTTGCTCATAGACCAGCTGTGTAGCTTTCGAACAGCATCAAGGTCCCACAGCCAAGAATAAGGAAGTAGGAATAAATTCTCTAGATGCACTATGATGACTAAGAGAAATCAAATTCAGTTGTTTAGATCTTAGTACACTCCATTATAAAAATATTCTCTAAGTACTTCAACTACTTAAATCAATGTTCTTTTCTTAATGAAATCTAAATATTACTGTTATTTATGTGATTTTGACACTTGCTTTCACTTGTGCTGAGAAGTTGTGGGATAAGGTGTGCATATATTATCACACTCGGATTCTCTGCACCTTGTCTATAAGAAGATTTCTTAGTAAGGTAGTGAGGGACTTACTGACCTAATCAAGACTAAATTTCTAGGTCCAAGAAATTAATTAACCACAAATCATTCTCCATAATCTTCTACAACCAAAGCAAGTAAATGTCCATTTACATGTACATCTGTTTATTGTCAATCTTTCCTCATTAGAATTTATTTTTTTTTATTTTTATTTTTTTTATTTTTTATGATAGTCACAGAGAGAGGGAGAGAGGCAGAGACATAGGCAGAGGGAGAAGCAGGCTCCATGCACCGGGAGCCTGACGTGGGATTCGATCCTGGGTCTCCAGGATCGCGCCCTGGGCCAAAGGCAGGCGCCAAACCGCTGCGCCACCCAGGGATCCCCCTCATTAGAATTTAAAGTCCAAGACAGAGACTTTGTCATTTCATTCACTACCATGTAGAACAGTACCTGGCACGTAGTAAGTGCTAATAAATATTTGTGGGTTTAACCACTGGGTGATTAGAGGTATGCATGGACAGAGGCTGGGTAGAGGACAAAAATATAGATAGATGGATGGATAGATGAGTAGACAGGCAGATGGATGGATGGGAGGATAGATGGATAAAGGCATAACCTGAACCACTTCCTTTTGACTTTGTTGGATTGCATTGACTATATTTGAAGACTATTTTGATGAGAAAGTCACGCAACAGGCAAAAATAGATGTGATTCTTCTAAAACTGAACTCTGCTTAATTTAGGAAGAATGATATACCTATATATGGATCCTAAAATAATTTTACTTTTCAATGAAACAGCTTTTATCTTCACTTTTGTAATTTTAAAGGAATTGTAATTTAAATAACACTACTGAGCTGAGGTAGCTCGACATGGTTGTCATTACATTTTCAGGTCTTTTAAAATAAATATTCCGCCTAATGATCTACTATACAAGTCTCAAGCTGGACCCCTAATGCCTTCATGATTTTATTTCCCAAACATCTTCCTGAAAGTCATCCTAATTCAGAGCTACTCATTATACTTACTTGAAAATCATTGCCTTAATCATGTTAGTGCTGTAACAAAATTGCATGTTGTCTTATGAAATGGCTTTGGACAACTGGACCCCCAAAATAACTATGTCTACAGCCATTGCAAAAAAGACCCTGACTTTTGCATTTGGACTATGATGGAAGATGCATTCAAATTATTCTTTTTAGTAAGTGATGCTTTATCTCTCCAGAATAAAGTATTGTGTGTTGGGAAAAGTAAGAGAAGAAGTTAGAGAAAGTGAAAAAGCAAGGCTGGGATGTTAAACTCAAATCAAATCTATATATTTTATTAGAATCATGGCTTCTTTATCTGTGGTTTTCTGAGAAATGTATATTGAAATTTTCCATTTTTTTTGTTTTATCAGCTTTTCACTATTTTTTTAAGTTTTTATTTAAATTCCAGTTAGTTAACATACGGCATCACATTAGTTTCAGGTGTAGAATACAGTGACTCAATGCTTTCATGAGTCACCCAGTGCTCATGACAACAAGTGCACTCCTCCCTCCCACCACCTATTTCCCCCATCCTCCACCCACCTCCCCTGTGGTGACCATCAGTGTGTTCCCTATAGTTAAAAGTCAGTTTCTTGATTTGTCTCTCTCTCTCCTTTTTCCCCCTTAGTTTGTTGGTTTTGTTTCTTAAATTGCACATACGAGTGAAATTATATGGTATTTGTCTTTTGCTGACGGGCTTATTTTGCTCGGCGTCATATCCATCCACATCATTGCAAATGGTAAGATTTCATTATTTTATATGACTGAGTAATATTCCATCGTGTATATACCACATCCTCTTTATCCATTCATCAGCTGATGAACACTTGGGCTGCTTTCATAATTTGGCCATTGTAATCAATGCTGCTGTAAACATAAGTGTGCATGTATCTCTTTGAATTAGTATTTTTATACTCTTTGGGTAAACACATACTACTGCCATCGCTGAATCATGAGGCAGTTCTATTTTTAACTTCTTGACAAACCTCCATACTGTTTTTGACAGCGGCTGCACCAGTTTTCATTCCTACTAACAGTTCATGAGGGTTCCCCTTTCTCTGCATCCTCACCAACATCTGTTGTTTCTCGTGTTGTTGATTTTAGTTCTTCTGACAGGTGTGAGGTGGTCTCACTGTGGTTTTGATTTGCATTTCCCTGATGATCAGTGATGCTGAGTCAAGGGAAACAAACAAAAATAAACTATTGGGACTGCATCAAAATAAAAAGCTTCTGCACGATGAAGGAAAAAGTCAACAAAACTAAGAAGCAGCCTTCGGAATGAGAGAAGATATATGCAAATGACATCCGATAAAGGGTTAGTATCCAAAATACATAAAGAACTTATAAAATTCAACACAAAAAATGAATAATCCAATTTAAAAATAGGCAGAAGACATGAATAAACATTTTTTCAAAGACATACAGATGGCCAACGAACACATGAAAAGATGCTCAACATCATTCATCATCAAGGAATCGTCACACATTTCACATTATGATTAATGATATGTTTATGATTCACATAGTTCATTTCTGTGATCTTATGACTACCATTTTTTATTCATTTTCTCTTCTCTTTCTGTGTATTCAACACATCTTTTATCTTTTAAGGGTTTTTTTTTCTGTCTTTTTGAATCTCTGTGCTATATTTTTAGATAAGCACTAGAAATTTTGCTTTGTTTTTGTTTTGTAAAAGGCCAAGTAATAACTATTTTAGGGTTTTTAAGCCACAAAAGTCTAACATATTTTTATTTGTTTCTTCTTTCTTTTCTGGTAAATCCTAATGGTGAAATGAGGTTTCAGTGTTGGTCAAAGCCAAGTGAGGGTATGTGGCAGATGACAATACATTTAAAACCTGAGGGTATAATTGATGATTTCCTTTAAAAAGAAATAAAATCAGTGGTGTTAGATATTATTGAAAACAAATAACCAGGAGTTACAAAATTGAACACTTATGAAAATGAGGGATTCCACTATAGTTTAAACCAACTTCTATTCAACCAACTTTATTCTTTATGGTGTGGTTTCACATATATTTTGTTGGTAACTTTATCCTTTCTACTATCAACTTTTTAAGGCCAAGACTAGATCCTGAGTGCCCAAGTTTCTCCTTTAATCACACGATGTGTGCCAAACATCTTACATGTCTCTCGGTTCTACTTGAGCTCAGTATGTGGTCAGCCTTACTTGAGCATATGTAGACATATGTATTGGGAAAACTCATCCAATCCCTCCATAGCTTTTTACAGTAATAATCCCACTTGCTGGAAATTCATCTTAGAAAGTAGAACTTGATAATGACATGAAGCTCCAAGCTATTAGGGTGCCTCTAGTTGTATTGTTTTGTAATTTGTTGAATATTGCTGTGTTTGCCTTAGGTTCAGTTGCTATAGCCTAGTCTAATTAGTAATTAAGAAAAGCTTTGGCCATCATAGGAAATGTTGGATAAGGATATGCACTCAGACAGAAAGCTCAAAACCAGTCAGCAGATAACCAGTGATAATATTTGTTTATTCATTGATTAATCATGTCTTTCAAAAACTTTTATTGAGCATCTATTACATACCAGGTACTGTTCTAGGTGCTGAGGATAGGTTAGTGAAGAGATCATGTAAGTTTCTTGCTCTCAGAGTATTTTGAGTTTTGTTTGCTTGCTTGTTTAGTACTGAATCTATAATGTATCTTGAGCAAGTGGTTACCATATGTTTTTTTTTTTTTTTCTAAGTACTGTATTTCTCTCAGGAAATGAGAAAATGGGGCAGAGTTAAATAGGCATTTTTATCCATTTCAAGCATAGACTAAGTATACTTTCTCAAATGTATATTTGATTATTGATATTTGATCCACACATGAATGCATGAGATGTTCTTAATACTATCCAAAAGCTGAATAAAAACAAAGATGTAATTGCATGAAAAGGCAGATTCAAAGCTTTTAAAATAAATGTATAATATCTACTCTACAAAAGTTCATTTGAAAGAACAGAATGCAGCTTATTATTTTCTAGAAGAAGGAAAATCTTTTGGAAGACAGCTGATAAGATTTCTATCCTCGTGAGTGAGTTTTCCAGACTTGTCCGATGTCTTTTAAAGTATATTTTAAACTTATGAGTGAATTTTCAGTTTTATAGATAAGTAGTATCTAGCAAATATATTTGTATCAGAGTGCATATTTTTGCTAGCTTTGACAAAAAATATCTACATTTGAACTGAATAAAAATGCTTCCCTTTTATTTAGGCTTTCGATGTAGTTTTCTTCATATGTCACACCGTGGACCCCCATTGATGGGTTCAAATTACTCTCTCCATTAGTTGTGATGGATGTACATCTGTCCCTCATCATTACCTGATTTCAAATAAGCTATAGGAAGTTTCTGGCAAAAGGTATTTTGATTGATAAACAAAGCACAGTTTGCTACCCTTGAGTAAGCCATCAAAAATCATTGTATTAGCTCTCTGGTAAGAGCTTTTTAACTCAACCAGCCAGCTGGTTTTAGCTACACATTTAAAAACATAAGCTGGATTTTTTTGCAGATAGAAGGAGAGGGTTTGTTATTAAAGATGCCCCGGTCACTCTATTGTGTAGAGAAGACAAAAAAGCCTGAATATACACAGGATACCTGCCCATGTTCCCACTGAGGCTCTACTCCTGGTGCTTGTGTGTGTGTGTGTGTGTTCACCACTGCTCAATATTTTACAACTCTTTGCCCACAGCCTTTGTCTGTATAACTCTCTTGCTTAGGAAGCATATGCATGTTCATTGCCTCCATCAGCATTTGAGTAAAACCTCTAATCCTGTCTGCCCGTATACCCGAGTTTCGATATTTTACTCTTAATCTGGTATTTGTGTAAGAATGTCCCACTCTCAGGGTCACACATTCAAGTCCTGTATAGTATTTTCTTGACAAAACTAGAAACCCTTTCTACTTCCTTTGGCACAAAGATGATCACAGTTCCCCACTGTGGACCCTTCCTCCTTCTTTTCTTATTTCTCCCTTTCAACTCTTGTGTTAACCTGCCGTCTCTGCATATAATCTGTACATTTTAATTCAGCCCCTGGATTTCCACCCAACCTCATTCACTCTTCATTTATAACATTTTTTTTTACTTGTTTTTTTTTTTTTTTTGGCCACACCTCTCTAAAACAACTCTTGTTTGGATGACTACAAGTAATGTCATTGTGTGCCTCCTTCCTGCCAAAATAAGCACGGGGCAGTTCATTGATAAAATCCCGTTCTGTACTTTATTTTATAATCAATGATGGCTATTAGTGTCTGGAGATATCAGAGCACTGGGCACTCAAGTGCTGTTTTATTATATTACAACAACAGCTTTTAAACAGGCAGTGCTTTACCTATATATTCATAGGCAGCATCCTTTAATTAAGCATTCAGTGGGGCCAAGAGGAGGAAGAGAGCAACTGGTTTCATCTTTGGTTCTAATTTAGTCATTAAGGAAGGCTTAAATCCATTTTTTTGAAGAGCTTCTCCCAGGAAAGCACACAATTTGCCTGAGCTTCTCTCTTCTTCAAGAATCCTAGAAAGTTGCCCTCATGAAAGAGAGATGGAATTGGAATTGACTTTTAATACTTCCAGCAAACAAGCGTGAACAATTCTGTCTTAAAATGGAATTGTGGCAAAGCCGCGTGAAGAGAACTGCTCAAGAACTCAGGTTTGTGAAGTTCCAGTGGACGTCGACACAGGATCCACTGAAAATGTATTACAGATAATCATGCAAACAGTTGAGGCATGCTGAGCACCTAAATGGATCAATTTTTCTTCAAAGATCTTTACAAATATGAACTAATTCTTACAGTATTGCCTGATGATTAAACATCAGTCACCTCTGTATTAGGTCTCAGGGAGGAATGAATCGATATAAGAAGTAATATTTTCACAGAGAGAGAGGGAGAAAAAAGAGTTTTTGAAACCAATTTAAAATGGAAAGTCTAAGTAAAGGTGGACTTGAAGGCCTAAAGACATTAACTCATTGTTGCCAATTGTTTTGGGAGTTACCAGTGTGAAGCAAAACTGGTTTCCTTTCCTATCCAATAAAACCCAGTTTTAATCTCTGCTCAAGATGCAAAGCAATAAAGCTCCTTTCAAAAGCAACCAAGTAGACAATCGCCTTGAACAGAAGAGCAGTGATTGCGTGGGTACCTCACAGTCAAGGGATAAGTGAGGTCTCTCCCTTAGAAACTAGGTACTCTGATGGAGGATCCTGGCAAGACCTGGAGGAGACAAGTGCCGGACTTTCACACCCTGAAATGTATGCTGGGGGAGGGCATGTGAGAGTGGAGGCTCAATGCCAGCAAACGGTCATTCTGCATTGCCTTTTTTAAAGGTAGAAATCAATATGATTTCTACTTTCAGTTTTACTGAAATATAACTGACATACATCACTGTACAAATTTAGGGTGGACAGCATGGTGACTTAACTTACATTTAGCGTGAAATGATTAGCACAGTAAGTTTAGTTCACATCCATCACCTCATATTGTTAAAAGAAAGAAAGAGAGAGAAGAGAGGGGAGGATGGAAAAAGGGAGGGAGAAGGAGGAAGCGGAGAAGGGTGACAGAGAGAGGCTGGGAAGGAAGGAAAAGGAAAAAAAGTGTTTTTCCTTGTGAAGAGAATTTTTAGGGCTGCTTGAAGTCTTACACTGGCACTGATGGTCTACATGGGGACTTTGAAGGGACGTCTTGCTGCTCCTGGCAGCACCCAGTGGAGGAAGGTCCAGCCTAGACCCCTCTGCAGTGAGGGGACATCCCACACGACTTAAGTGCTTACACCCTTTCTCAAGCTGGGAGTCCTGATGTTTCCCCTGAACTCCACGGCAGGCATCAGGGCAAGGCCAGTACCAGCTCCAGACCCCTGCTTCTGATCCACAGATGGATTCAGCATGAACCCAGAGAAGCAATCTTCAAGGCTTCAACTTCACAAAAACATGAGACTTAAGTAGAAGACTTAAAAATCCAAAAGTTAACGAGGGAACAATCATTTCTCTATCGACCTAGAGGACAATATAAATAAATCACCTGATATCGGGAACACAGTTCCTATCCATCACAATTGCAGACTCACAGGTCAGAAAATGATGACCCAGGAAAACTTGTAATGAGAGAGCACCGTTGAAAGGCGCTGGCCAAGGTGCTTCCACGTCAATGAGCCGTGGTTGACCTGGAGCAGCTAAGGGCTTAGAGAGTGGCATGCGGCAACCTGGAACACAGAAGCTTTTAATTGTCGGCCAGATAAAACCTGGTTCTGTGCTCTGAGACCCCTTATGAGAATTCAGAACGAGGATCACGCTGGGCTGCACATCAGAAACATACATCGAAGCATTAATTTCTCTTAAAGACATTTTAAAATTTTTTTTAAATTTTTATTTATTTATGATAGTCACAGAGAGAGAGAGAGGCAGAGACACAGGCAGAGGGAGAAGCAGGCTCCATGCATCGGGAGCCTGATGTGGGACTCGATCCTGGGTCTCCAGGATTGCGCCCTGGGCCAAAGGCAGGCGCCAAACCGCTGCGCCACCCAGGGATCCCAAAGACATTTTTTTTTTTTTAAGATTTTATTTATTTTTTCATGAGAGACACACACAGAGAGAGGGAGAGACATAGGCAGAGGGAGAAGCAGGCTCCCTGCAGGGAAGCCGGATCCAGGACTCGATCCTAGGACCCTGGGATCACACCCTGAGCCGAAGGCAGAGGCTCAACCACTGAGTCACTCAGGCGTCCCTTGAGGACATTTTTCAAAAACGTTTAAGGGAAACTTTGATCATGAATTTTTCTGTTGGTTTGCTCCATAAAATTGGCACGTTGCCTTCCCTTATGAATGTCTCCATGTGTTAAGTGTGGAGATCAGTCTGGCTTTCCCACACTCACAGCTTAAGAGTAAAATACTAAGAAATTAAAGGGAATCCTAACACAACTTCTAACATTTGACAAACTCAGGCTTTACAATTTTTTTTTTGGATCTTTAATATCAACCATGTCTAGACGATCACTATTTTGATTGTGAGAAATGTGAGATGTCATGTATAAAACATGACAAGAATGAGAACTTATCTTGTGCCTTATTTGGTTCTCCCTTCGAGGGGGTCAAAATACAGGAAAAAAAACCAGAAAGATTCATTTGGGGAGAAAGATGAATAGAATTTTTTTTTCCTTTGCAGCTACTATCCATTTTATCCACATGAAAGAAAACAAGATGCACATTTAAAGATTGGACAAAACTGAAAACTTAATTAAGGGTAGGTCTAGCTCTTGCTCTCCTTCCTTCTTTCCTTTCCAGTGTCAACTAATCATCAACCACCCAGGAAAGAGTTGTGGGGGGTGGACCCCACCACGCAGGATGGCTTTTTGCCTTGTGTATGCCCTGAATTAGGCTGGAGGAGGAGTAAAAAGGTTTCCTTGGATTTTGAATATGGTGAGCACTGGTATTAGAGGATTTGTATGACAACTTCTAATGGGATAGACCGTTCAGTAGGCTGTCAAGATGTGTGTTCTTGACTGTATCTCAGAGCAAGTCAGCTAACCCAGGTATTTGCATATCTAAAATGAGATTCATTTTTAAAATGTATGTTAATGAATAACATCATTAGCATGCAATTTTACATTCTGATTGATGCTATTCAGGGTCCTACAAGTAGGCAAAGGACAGGCACCGTTTGTATTCTGTTCAAGACAAGAACATTTGATTATTAAATCTGACCATCTACAGCTGCCTAACTTTAGGGAATAGCATTGGAATAACCATGTTTAATGAGATTTATTAGTTAAGGATATGCAATTAGATCTATTTTGTATCCAGCAAGCTAATATTAAATATTTCAACATTTTCATTACTAAAGATAGAATTACAAAAATACCTTAAAATAATAGTAATTCACCTCTATATGAGGTTTCCATACTGCAATGAGATCAGTAATTGGAATAAGATCATTGCTGTCATTGGAAAGAGATTGTACATTCAAATAAATCATCTGCTTCTTGCTCTCTGGGTCTTCTCTGTACAAGCCAGGAAGACCTTTATGAACGTGGTAAATTGTGCTGAGTAATCGAATTGCATGTAATCAGAAAAGATAGGATTATGAAAAAAGGGTTGAGGGAGGGTAAGGAACTGACCCAGAGGAATGTGTGATAGGGACACACGGGTTGGGGGTAGGATAAAAGCCAAAATTGTTACCAACTAAATGATGGGGCTGAGGCTGGCCTATCTTTTTAGTTCAGGATTGTTTATGTGAAACCAGTTAATGTACTCTAAGAGCACCGAGCCTGGCTTGGAAACAGAGGCTCATTACCCGGGTGGCAGGTTTGCTTGAGTCGGTCATCTTGTCAATGCCTGCCTCTGGATTTGAGAATTCTGAAAGAGGGAAGCAGTTGATGTTGGAAAGATTTCATTTCCCAACAGAGGCTGAAACAATGAGGGAGATGAAACCAGTATAGCGAATGCTCACACGGAGATTGAAATCAGAAGCTCTCCTTCGAGCGCAGAGCCCATGCCTCTCCTGCTGATCTCTGGGGCTGTCTTTGCATCCCTCAAAATAACTCTGTAATTTGTCTCTGGCTTCTCCTAGGGACTGAGTGGGTGGCTCTCAAGACTCAGTCTGAAAATAGAATCTCCCATCTCAGAGAGGATGAAAAGAAATGCAAAGAATAGGTATCCCCGTGTGTTTGCAAAACAAAGCCTCCTTCTTCCTCAGACAAAGCTCTGCATCATTTCAGGAGAGCAGCTTAGAGTGCATAGGATGGGCTTAAATGCAGGAATAGATAAATCACAGAAATGGAGGGGAAAATGGAAATACCTCCCAGGACTGGCAGAAACAGAAAGTCAGCTTCTTCTTGACTCTGTGGAGCAACTGGATTACTGAATGATGCCCAGAACAACATTAAAAAAAAAAAAAAAAAAAAACCCTCAGGAAAAGTCAACAAGCTCTTTTCTCTCCTTGGGAATTCGAGACATAGCAGGGGAATTTTGCTGACTATTCCTAACATAGATTGTGTGAAAGGCACACAGCTACAGCTTCTCATGCTCTACTACTTTGCAAGAATTTCCTGGTGTTTCTCATTGTTTCATTTTTCCTGTGTTTACCCTGAGTTGGCATCCATGAATTAGTAAAACAGTTTGCAAATTGTGCATCTGATAATGATGTCTAAGTCCTAGGATTGGAACATATGAAATTGGCAGTGTCTTAAATTTTAAGATATCCCAGAAAGAAGGAAAGAGAGGGGATAGGGAAAGAGAAAGGAAGAGAGGAAGGCCGTAGCATCATTGTTGAAACAATATTCAATTTCATAAGGAATTTCAAGCCCAGAATAGGAAACTATATTGAAATGTAGCTATTTTAAATTAGTTACAATGGAGTAGAATGGGAGAGCGTTCCTCAGAATGCGATCTAGTGTAGACACAGGGTCATTACCAGAGGTGATCAAGTGAAAATGGGTCCAGTACGGCTGGCATCTGAGAAGGAGAGAAATCTGGACACAGACACACACGCAGGAGAACGCCGTGTGAAGATGAAGGCAGAGTTTGGGGTGATGCATCTATAAGGAATGTCAAGGATCGCCAGCAAAGCACCAGATCAGGATAGGGGCATGAACAGGTCCCCGTCAGAGGCTCAGGAGGGCCCTGCCCTGTCCACACCTTGAGCTTGGACCTCCAACCTCAGAACTGTGAGGTAGTAATTTCCGTTAGGTCACCCCGTGTGAGGTGCTTTGTTCGGGCAGCCCTAGCAAACTACTACGAGGTTATTGAGAGGTTGAAGGACTGATGATATAAAAGCTTAGAAGCATGCCAGGAGCAAGGTGAAAGCTCAGTGAGAGTGAGGATTATTGTTTTATTAGTGCAATGACTCTGGTCATTTCAAGTCTATTTTTTTTAAGATTTTAATTTATTTGACAGAGAGAGAGAGACAGAGAGAGAGAGCATGTGTGTGCTAGACACATAGCAGGCGAGGGAGAGCGAGAGAAAGAAGCAGGCTCCCAGCTGCGCAAGGAGCCCAATGTAAGACTCGATCCCAGGACCCTGGGATCAAGGCCTGAGCTTTAGGCAGATACTCAACCACTTGAGCCACCCAGGTGCCCCCGGTCATCTCAAGTTTTAATGAAATATGTTCTATATCTCTTTCCTCTAAATAACATAGCTGCCCTGAGTCAACAGACTTCTCTGGTGGCTCCTTAGCAATTGGTCTAATGGTCAGTTGGCCACTACTGGCCAGTGGATTCGGAGAGGTGTGACACAGAGAGCCTTTTGGGGAGACATTCACGCTCCCACTGCCTGCATCTTCCATGAGGACGAATGCTGCCTTTCGGCACCTAGGCCCCAGGCTTCCCCACACCTGGCGCATCTAGGCGGGCACCGCACAGAGGTTCCTCTTGCACCAGTGCAAACGCTGGCACACAAGCATGCACTCAAGATAGAGTCAGTGCACTTTCCTTCTCTTCCGGGCAGTAAGAGCAACTGGGGAGATGATCCAGGGCAGTCTTTGTGCCCCGTCTGCGCAAGGGTTATGCAGTTCCAGGCTTAAACAGAGGACCTGGCCTGCTATTTTTGACCCTCAACTGCACTGCGTGGATGAAAAAGCCTATTTCTAGACCTGCCCAAGAACAGAGAGCATTTGGAAAGGCTATTCCATGTGTCATGCTCCCAGTGGCACACCCCCCCTTGGCGTTCTGGAATATTCTGTGGTTTCCTGCTTCCTTTCCTTCATGGGCATAAGCCACTGTTTCCGAGTCACTTCCTCATACTCAGCTGCGGATAGCTTGCATGCCAAATGCTTGTCTCAAAATCTTAGGCTGAATTGTTTTGTCTTTGGGATTCCTGCTTCTCACCTGCCCCAAATGTTAACTCGTAGACGAACCCTCTGTGGCCAGCAGCTGACACATGGCACATGTCTTCCTGGGGAGTGCATGGAAGCTAAGTGTCCGCTAGACCAGACAGGAATTCTGCACAACAAGGCGTTTCTAGCTCCCCCACCCATCCGTGTCCCCACCCAAACAAATGTAAAGGCATTCCTGAAGAGGGCTGGGATGGTGGCTCTGTGGGCGCCAGGCTTCCTGCACCATCATCTGTGGGGCTCCAAGAAGGGTCTCATTTCCCAAATGCTTGACCACTTTGTGTAACGCCAGTCATCTTTTTCTTTAAATATGTTTTCAGGCAAAATGTAGTCTAAACATTCCTCAGGTGGCTTAACTTAGATGTCCAAATAATCTATTAGCTGTGATGGAATTTCTTCTTGATGTAATGGCAGCATGTGGGTGAGTTCTTCTTTTACTTTCATGATGGAAACTCAAAATACTCAGTGATTGTGACAAGTCATACGACATCTTCTCAAATACCTTATGTTATTTTATTGTGTGACATGGAAGGCTGTTACATTTGCATATTTTAGAGAATAGATAACCATTTAACTTTTTGATATTGAAATCAATATTATATCAATATAATGATATCTATCTATATGTATGTATATATCACACACATTATCAAATAGTGTTTCAAGGATGTGGAAAATTACCTTTGCTCTTAAACAAAGGAGAACATTCTAGTGATATCCAGATAACTCCCGGGTTGTCATTGGCCAAGTTGAGTTTTCAAACATGCAAATGTTCTTCAGGCTTTCTTTTTTTTTTTTTTTTTTTTTTTTTTTCCTTTTTTTTTTTTTTTTTCTTCTTCAGGCTTTCATGGCACACATCAAACACATATTGTCACTTTTTGCCTGGCTTTTTAAAGATAGAAAAGTGAACAAAATACACTTCGCTATTCTAGAGTTCAAAAATATAGAAAATACAGCCCTTCTAATGACTATTTAATGAACTTTTATGAAATGAATTTAAAACAAGTTACACACACACAAAAAAAAAAAAACAAGTTACACAGATGCACATGAGGTTCCTCAGGAACACTCGTATTTAATGTATAAGGGAAGTTATATAATAAGGTTGGTACCCAGGGAAGCAAGTATGTGCAAATTGATGTAAAACTTCATGAATTTTACCTATTAAATAGTTGAATTAATATTATGCTTCATTCAGTAGTTCTCCTAAATATGTAAAATTTAATTTATAATTGTAAGTGAATATTAATATATGATCATGCTGTAATAAAAATATTTGTATGAGTGGGAAATATCAGTGAGGGTGACAAAACATGAGAGACTCCTAACTCTGGGAAATGAACAAGGGGTAGTGGAAAGGGGAGGTGGGGGGGGCATGGGGTAATGGGGTGACAGGCACTGATGGGGGCACTTGACAGGATGAGCACTGGGTGTTATGCCATATGTTGGCAAATCGAACTCCAATAAAAAATATACAAAAAAATAAATAAAAGTATTTGTAAAATATTTGAAAAAGCAGAAAAATGATAGGTAATTTTGCTTGCAGGTGAAAATAAGTCCTTTAGAAAAGATGGCTTTGAGCAGTATCTCGAAGAATGAGGAGATTATAAAATGTAAAGTTCAGGACCCTGGTAGGAGAGCATTCTGGGAAAAGGAAGGACAATGGTCAGGCATAGAATTGTAAATTGAAGTGACATGTTCAAAGAAAGATGAGTGGGGAACCTAGGTGGCTCAGTCAGTTAAGTATCCAACTCTTGATTTCAACTCAGGTCATGATCTCAGAGTCAGGGGATGGAGCCCTGCATCAGGCTCTGCGCTTAGCGGGGAGTCTGCTTGTCCTTCTCCCTCTGCTCCTCCACTTGCTCACACTCACTTTCTCTATCTATTTCTAAAATAAATAAATAAAATCTTAAAAAAAAAGATGGACATTCTCATATAGATGATGATAGTACAGATGAGTTTCAAACATTTTTCTAACTCTGGCAGGTAATTATTTCTCTTTTTGCCTCTGTCCACCTGCCTACCTACCAACCAATCTATCTATCCATCTACCTACCTCTCTCTCTGTCTAGCTAACTAGCTAGCTAGCTGTAGCTAACTAGCAAGCAAAGAGGGTTGAATGACACATGAAGTGATGTGGAGTATGCTAACAACTTGTTTGGTCAAGTTCACTGAGAACTTGCTGAGCCTGACTGCTGGGCTCTATGAATACAAGACAAACCCAACATCATGTTGCCCATAAGCACTCGGTATCCAGTGATCGTTTAAGAGGAAGAGACTGTAGTTTGACTGATACATGTGGACTTCATTTATTCATGGATAATAAAAAAAAAAAAGGAATAAGATACAATAAGTTGTTCCCTGTCCCTTCTCTTCCCAGTCATCATATTAGGCTGAGATTCACCTGACCGACCACAAGGTCATGGATGCTAGAATAAAAATAATGCTGAGATTTGATAAGATATTGGCAGATGGTTTCAGTGACTAATTAGATACTGCACCACATCTACTCTATTACTCTACACCCCATTACTCTACACTCTATAAGGCACAGCCATAATTCTGCTTGGAATTCCAAAGACCTGGCTAGTTCAATCTAACAATTGGGAACCACCACAGACATGCTCACTGTCTGAAGAAGTGAGTCTTACTTTTCACCCCATTTAAAAAAAATATTTTATTTATTCATAAGAGAGAGAGAGAGAAAGAGAGAGAGAGGCAGAGACACAGGGAGAGGGAGAAGCAGGCTCCATGCAGGGAGCCTGACATGGGACTCGATCCCAGGTCTCCAGGATCATACTCTGGGCTGAAGACGGCGTTAAACCACTGAGCCACCCAGGCTGCCCCTTTTCACCCCATTTTACATCTCTGGTAATTTGTGGTTCTACTTTTGTTGTCTTCTCTCTTAGTATGGTTTTTTGATAAGTATAGTAATTTTTTATTGAGGAATGGGCCTCCTGTATGAAAAGAAATTGTAGAGTCTCTGGAAGCTATTATCTCTCTCTGGAGGAGAGGCACCCTATTTTCAGGAATAAAGCAGAATAAGGGCCCAGCATCTAAATCCAGTCATGGGCTTCTCTGACCCAAGGACAGGTTCAGTTTTTATATGACTGGTATGTCCCATTTTAAGCGGTGTCCATGGGGGCCCCATGAGAGTCACAGTGTGTCCAAGCCACTCTGTCTTCGTGGATCCGAGTAGCAATAGGTTGCAAAAGGTCTGCCCACCTTTACAGATGCTTTGTGTGCAGATCCTTTGCTTCTGTGTTGTGCAAAAGTAGGCAAATACCTTGAGAAAGATCCTGGTGCAGAAGCGCGGTCTTTCACATTCTGATTACCGTCCCGTGTCTAAACTCTAGTTTTATTTTTATTGTTTGTTTGCTTTCTCCCATCTCCTGAGAGATGTCCAAAAAAACTCAGATTTTGAATTCCTTCTTGCTTTTGCTTGGCTTCTTGGCCTCTAAACCTGAACCACTTAAAAGCCAGCAAATATCTGAAGAACAAATGAATTCTCTCTATAAACATTCTCTCTCCTACCCCATCCCCTCTGTCTTTAGAATCTTGGCTTCTCAAGTCTCAAGTCCTAGTTGCTTTGGAAATTTCTAATGGCTTGAAATTTTATTTATAAATGTATCTTTGTATTATTTATTTATTTACTTAATGTATTTACTTAATTTATAACTTAATTTGTATTATTTATTTATTTACTTAATTTTTTAAAAAGCTGGGTTTAGCTCAGCTTTTCTAGGTTTTTTTTTTTTTTTTTTTTTTTTTTTTTTTTTTTTTTTGAGGAGAGCCCAATTATGCCAGCAGAGCCCAAAGTGGAATTCCCCCTCAATCTACCTGAGCTGAATGGAGGATGTGTACCTGCTAAAGCCTGGAGGTCAGAAAAATGGAGCACACTCTAGGCTCACCCTTCCCTAAAATCCTTTGGATGTTTGTTGACAAAGGTTCAAGAACTGCTTTTATTGGTTCATGATTCCTGAAAGCCTCTCCAAAGTTCCAGAATCTCTTAAGGACTCTGTCAGTGAACCAGTAGCTATGTTGGAATATTCTATCCTAGATGGTATGAAGGACATATTTTAAAACATTTCTAAAGATGAGTAATTTTAGAATCAGTTCAACTTCTTTCAAGTAATTCAAGTAATGTATGGGCGACTTTAATTATTCTTGTGCAGGTGCACTGTGCCCAGAGTGTTCTAAGCGGCGGACACTCATCCTGTGGCTGTGCCATTTTCTCTCTACACAGGGTGATGGCGGCACACGCGCAAACAAGTCCCATCAAGTTTAGTCTCATATGGGATTTATAAATGTTGAATTCAGTTGAAAGATTGGAGTTGCTCCTCTTGAGCTGTAAGGTGGGTTGAGATGTTACTCTTTAATGGTGTAAGTTTAGGTAGGCTGGTTTGCAGGCCAAGGGATGTGAGGCCAGAGGATGGAGGGCAAGAAGGGCAAGCCCATGCTGCCTTCACCATGACCATCTGTGCTGAGGTACCAGCTGTGTGAGGTGCATACTTTCCTGTTGGTTGAGTTTTTTTTTTTTTTACTCCAACTCTGTATGTGCCTCTGTCAAGTGGCCTGTCCATTAACGTCCCGTCCGTGTGCTGTGTGCACCAGGTAGGGTCACTGCTAAAAGGCGCCTCCTTTACAGGCCATCAATATTTGGTCCTTCTCCCTCTCCTTCAAACAACTGAGCATCCTCTCATCATACAAGGATGCCAGAGCTGTCCTTCTGTGACAGGCAGGCCTTGTTAAACACATTGCTTTTTTTTATGTATTAAAGGCAGTGGCACCTCTACATATAAAATATATATAAAGCTTATAAAATGCATCCATACACTGAGGAGTGACCTATGATCTCGCTGATCTTGCGTGCTTCCCTTCCTGATGGCCGGGCTTCCAGCATGTTTAATGTTTGAAGGTGAATGAATACAACCGCCTTTCAGTCGTGAACTTGCAGAAGGCCTCTGCAGTTTCCCCTCATTTATACCTTTTTTACAGCTGACATTTATTTTTAAAAGTAACAATTATTTTTAATGGTTTAAGCATATGGCATCTATACTCTATTTTATTTCTTGGAAATGAGTTCCACAGTGTTTTCAATTTTGAATTTTTTAGAGAACGCATGGGTTAATACTCTTTTTGAATCATTTAGTACTCCATAACCCGGTCCTGCCTTACGGTAGTATATTCTAATAGTACCTTAGTTTAATAATAAATGAACTTTGTTAATCTAATCCTGGGTAATTCAGGAAACAGAATGTCCTCCTCCTAATGTCTTTTTCTGATAATGATGGAGATTTATATTGATAAAATTGCTTCCACAGAAGATAAAGATCTCCTGGTGGCTGATTTCAGTCTCAGAAGGGACCATGGAAGCGTGCAAGGTTCCTCTGGGTAGATGGAACAGGTACGCTGTCAACGGTAAAGAATCAGGCTGTGTTCGCATAGAGGCTTCTCGTTGGGGGAACCCCAGGCAACCAGGACAGGGCTCGGAGAGCTGACACACAGAGAAATCGGGACAGAGAGTTTGGGTTTGCTCAGCCCTTTTATACAACCAGTCAGTTGATAAATATTCATTGAATGCCCATTAGGTATCACAGATTTTACTGGGAAGTGGAGACTAAGCAATGCAAGGCATCCAGTGATCTTTGCCATTCAGAGTTTACATTTAGTAGATACAGTCAGAAACTATATATAAAGAGATCAACAGAACGGATAGCATGGTGGGTGGAGGTGGGTGTTATAAGGGAGAAGCAGAAGGATGGAGGCTGCCACTGGACAGAGGGGCCAGTTGTAAATAAGGCAGAAGAGAAGGACTCAGAAGAAGAAATAACACATGAGAAAAGCCTTGGAAGAAGTGAATCCAAGAAGACAACATCCCACATGAGCAGAGGGAAGAGCAAACCTAGAGGGTGGGAGCCAGGGAGGCTGGTGTTTCAGTCTCAGATGAAACAAGGGTCTTGTAGCCCTTCTAGGGACTCTTGAGAGGGGCCTATAGGATATTTTGTGTAGAGAACCGACATGATCCGAATATACTGCTTAGACCAGAGGGGACAGTGGCTTAACTCGAGCCTAGTGAGGGGGCTACACAATAATCAGGGCAAGATTTAGCAGGGCTTGGATCTGAACAGCCCAGCAGCGATGGTGAGAAGTGCTAGGTGTGTTTTCAATGTTAAACAGAATTTGCTTATGGATTCGGGGAGGGCATGAGAACGAGAGGTTGAGGGTATTCTGAGCTACTTCAGGGGTGGAATAGGGGCTGAGTTCAGGAGGTTTGAAGAGGACTTGAAAGGCGGTCATGGGTAAGAGACCTACCCCGAGGCCAGCACTCACAGTGGGTGTCACTGATGGAAATCCTGCCACGAGAAGGGGGGGGGGCATTCACTCACAGATGGTGCAAAATCAAGAGAACCGGCCTCTATGATTTGGAAGCAAAGAACTGGGGAACAGGATTCATCCCTAACGACTTGCAGGTGAGGAAGAGACTATTTTTCCTTCTACTCTCCTAGGTCCTTGGCTGGGGCTCCAGGTAACACAAGACACATTAGCAAGAGAGAGACAGACCCATTTACTTAATGGAAGTTTTACGTGACAGGGGAATCTTCTTAAGGAAATGATGCTCCCAAGAAGGAGGATGACTGAACGTATTTACACTGCGTTGGGCAAGGGGTAGTGAACTGTGAAAAGGTGACAAGACCGGTTTGGGCTAAGACACTTAATGATAGAAAAGTGACTGGGAAGACAGTGTCGTTTCCCCAGGTTGGTGCGTACAGAGTTCTCAGCTTTCCTCCTCCTGGGTCAGGGAGGGCCCCCCTCACGTGGGAGTTTTACCTCCTTCTTTCAGGAAGAAAAAGGAAAGTCAGAGTGTCCTGTTTGCACCTGTTTTTCAAGTGCCTTGACTCAAAATAATATGCCAAATCGGCGTATCTGGGGGGAGGGTGCTGTGTCTGATACTCTCTGTCCTGGACCACAGCTTATGGACACTCATACCCTCCCTGAGGTGTTGCCTACAAACTGTGGGTCCCTGGGACCTGCCACCTCCTGAACAGAGGGGCGAAGGGGCAATGGTTACAGGACACGGCCCCCTCCCCATGCCATGTGAAAGCCTCTGTGATTAGAGGGCACGCACAATAGCTACTGAGGACAGAGCAAGGCTGCAAATGCACCGGGCAGCCTGCAGTGAGGATGCTTCCCATGTGCTACCCTCCTGAGTGTACAGACGTTGTTTCCGGGCTTGCACATGGACAGAGAACTGCTTGGAACAAGGGGCTGACCTTGAGGAGGCCCTGGAACTGCTAACTGGTCCCTAAATCTCTCTTTCCACTCCTTTCGAGGACTATCGCACTGAGCAAAATTTTAGCATTATAGATTCAACCCTTTCCGGGTCTGGACGGGTTTATGGTTTGGAGGAAATTTCTAATGAGAACGAACATCGCTTTGGGAGGAGAAACTCATTAAATGTTTCTCAACCAGGACCCCCAGTAGGAATCGATGTCCAACCTAAGTTTGAGGTGTATTTGGAATTGGGCAAAGGCTGAGTACTTGCAAGAAGCTGGGCCCAGCCATCAGGAACAGGGAAAATGGGCAGCTGATGGGGCAAGTAATAGGGCCCCCCAGACTTGCTGGAACGACTTTGTTTTGACTGCCGCCTTCCTGTTGGAGGTGGGGAAGACCCTAGCACAGCTGGACTCTCCAGCCTTGCCTTGTTTCCTCGTCTTTAAAGTTGACCCCAGGAAACGCCTTTAAAATTCAATCTATTCCCTCCTAGATTTTAAATGACACCAAGAGGAATAAAAGTCCTTTGTAACAGATAGAACTGGAAGGAGCGATGCTAAGAAAACGATCAACCATTACACATCTGCAGCTGTGCTTACAGCAGTTCAACACTTGAAGCAAAATATTTCTATTATGGAACATGGAGCTCTCTTCATCTCTGTTCCCTAATATGCCCCTGGCTACCTATTAACATCTGGGGCCAATTAAAGCTGTTGATTTTGTTCTAAAATCCTCATGCAAAGTCGAGTTTCTGATTATCTTGGAGTTTACTTCTCCCCAGTTCCTCACCACGATCCTTTGCTTTTCACTGAAACTCTTTGAGAAATTGTATTTTTTTCTAAATAGGTCAGAACAGGATTTTGCTTTGCATTTAGTTCCAATTTTTTTTTTTAATAGATGGACTTTGGATTTTTATTTTCACCTGCCAGCTACTGTCAGTGAGTCTCTAAGAGTCCTGAGCACTCCCTGGGGTAGCAGAAGGTCTACCAGTTGCCCCACCAGTAGGGACCCCACCTGCCCCCCTCTGCAGAGTGCGCTGGACTGACCCCGTTCCTTTCCATCTCAAAGGATCATTGTCACCTCCAAGGGACCTCACTGTGGAAGGCATGCCCAGGACACTGAGCTTTGCTTTTTCTTTTTCACGGATGCTCAAAGAAGCTGAAAGAGTAACGGAGGAAAACTAAACTGATCTCAAACACGTTTATTAATGAATCGTGTGCCATCCTAGTGTAGCCTCAAGAACATCAGAAGGGGAATCTCGCTCCACAGCTGGTTGGCTGTATGACCGGAAACAACTCAAGCAGCCCTTCTCAGCTGGGCTTTCCCCTGGAAAGTGCTCGTGTTTTGGGAAGTTAGCTATAGTTTCAAGAATTGATGCTGCCGATGCTTTCATTTCCATTGGGCGTGGAAGCCACTCGGTCACACAAGTCAGCTGAGACCTGGGGGTCCCTTGGGGCAGAGCGTGAAGAGCACAGGACTGGGTGCTTTCCAGAAACCGACGGGGAACGGCAACTCCCAATGACAAAGAGCGGGCAGTGTTGGCAGCTGCCCTTCAGAAGCACTTTGTCCCCGGGAGGACGGCATCTCCCCTTACCTGCTGGGTGGCATGAGCACACTGGGTCCCGAGTCAGAGCCTTCACTTCCTCTTCTGCAAAATGGGAGCATGGCAGCATGGTCAGGAGGATTCAGGGGAGCACAGTGTGGACACCACTCAGCACAGGGGAACCAAAAATGCACCAGGAGCTCACGTATTTTTTCAATGCGATCTGTCAAGGGACGTAATGCTGTAGAACGTCTGCCTAAAACAAGCCTCCCAGGCTAGTTGCTTTAGTCATTAATAGGTTTAAACTAAAGGGAGTTTTTCTCATTGTGACTTTCCGTTTTCTGTTTTTTTTCCCCCAGTGCTTTTTCTGCAACTAACGTATTTTAAAGAAGTATTATTTTTATAATGTAACTATTTTGGAAATTTCCGACTTGGAAGCAATTCTCTATCGCGAGTCAAAGGATTAAAGGGAAAAAAGGGTTAGTCATGGCAGCGGCGTACATTGTATATGCTTTCTAGAATGATTTTTTTTTTTTTTTAAGAAAGCCAGAGAAGTCTAAGCTAAGGGCAGAATTTAAATTTGAAGCATTTATTCAGCAGCCTTTATAAGGAGAGAGGATTGAACTGTGTCCAAATCAAGCATCAGATTTCCAGGGAAAGCAGATGAGAAATTAGAAAGTGTGCAGAAAACAGCAGAAACGTCTGTTAAAAGGTTATAACCTTTTAAAATTGACAAGACTTCTTGGTCAGATAACAGAACCAAGAGCTGGAGGTCTTAATTCACGCATGAAGATGGGGAAGGAGGAGGTGGGGGCTGCAGGGGGGGGGAAGTGTGTCACTGCCAAGGGGTGTCTGAGCCTATCTGGAGTAATCTAAAATCTTTTTTAGATAAAAGATTAGAATTCAGAAATAAATAAATATGCACACACACACACACACACACGTAATATATGAATCAGCAAAGCAGTTAGGGATCATGGCCAGAGTTCCTTGGATGGCAGGTTCTCCACCCGGCAGCAGTATCTAGGACTCACACTCTGGGGAGCTCTTGGCTCTTCCAGTGTCACAGGGGAGCCTAAGACCTCAGGCTAGCATCTCTACCCCAAGCTTGGACATGACAAAGATCATATCCTTGACCAAAAGAGATGAGAATCTGGCTCCTGTGAGCCTGCTCCACGACCAGGACTCACCCTTGGCTCCCCATCCGTTCCAGGCCTGCACAGCTGTTTCTGCAAAAATCCCTCCACCTGCTGTATCTGATCAGATTTGTCATCCTCCACCCTGAAGGCCTGATCTCTCTGGCTTGCCTTCAACCAGAATCCCGGTACTTTGTCCTAGCAAGAATCCCTGCACCCCCATGTCCCCTCTTGATAATTTTCTGTCCAGGGACACCCGCCTCTGCTTGTCTGCTGTCCATCCCCAGCTGTGTTTGCTGTGATCCAAGCTGGGCCCCAGTCCTGGGGATTGTGCTCTGGCAGCCCAAGCTGACAAAGACAAGATCCCGCAGCCCAAACCTCACAACGATGTAGTGTGTGTGAGGATTAAATCCATGGGCTTCTGGTGGCAGTGGTTTATTTGTTTTTAGCGCAGCATGGAGGAGTCTGGGCTTTATCATTAGACTGTAAAACACAGACCGTGGATCAGAACAGTCCTTCCTTGAAACCATGAGCCCATCTAACTTTAGTTACATTGCACAAACATCTGTGTCTGTCTCAAGGTGTTGTTACATCATATCTGGACCAGAAAATCCTTTTATTTTTTTTTAAGATCTTATTTCTTTATTCACAAGAGACACAGAGAAAGAGACAGAGACACAGGCAGAGTGAAAAGCAGGCTCCATGTGGGGAGCCTGATGTGGGATTTGATCTCAGGACCCCGGGGTCACACCCTGAGCTGAAGGCAGACGGTCCACCACTGAGCCACCCAGAAGCCCCCAGAAAATTCATTTAAAAATGTGATCTCGGGGATCCCTGGGTGGCTCAGTGGTTTAGCACCTGCCTTTGGCCCAGGGCATGATCCTGGAGTCCTGGGATCGAGTCCCACGTTGGGCTCCCGGCATGGAGCCTGCTTCTCCCTCCTCTTGTGTCTCTGCCTCTCTCTCTCTCTCTGTGTCTATCATAAACAAATAAATAAATCTTTAAAAAAAAGTGTGACCTTGAGGGGGGTGCCTGGGTGGCTCATTCGGTTAATAGTCTGCGTTTGGCTCAGGTCATGGTCCTTGGGTCCTGAGATCTAGCCCTACATTGGGCTACCTGCTCAGCAGGAATCTGTTTCTCCCTGTCTCTCTGCCCCTGCCCCTCCCTCTAGCTCATTCTCTTTTTCTCTCTCTCAAATAAATACATAAAATCTTTAAAAAAAAAAATATGACTTTGGGAACTTCGTTTAAGACTTGGGACTTTCTCTTCACCTAGTATGACCAATATCATTTAATCAGCCCCATTCTGCTGAGTCAAGGCAAATTATCTCATGCTTTTCATGCCTGGCTGCCATGCTACTGCTAACAACTGTCCAGATCTTGATTCTTTTGCCTCTTCTTGGTCTTTTGGGCTCACGTCAGTGCTGTTAAGTCCCCACTCTCAACACAATCTCTCTAAGCATTTAAGATGCTCTGAGACCTCCATCAGCCCATCCCTGAAGGGTACCTCCTTCTCCCAAAAGAAGACCCTTAACTATCTCCTCATACCTCCCAGGGCTTGGAGCAGCTATATATTGGCAATGAGCATAAAGGGGTTCAGAACATGCCACCTCTACATATGTGGAATTAGCATAGACATCTTTCATGTTGAAAGCACTTGTAGATGCAGGAAGGGCTCTCTGAACTCCCACTTTGTACCTAAAAGCAGATCACCAAATTTCCTATGACAGAGTGCCTTCCCTGGACAAGGAAGATCAAAGCATGTTTGTCCATGCCCAAATGGACCTGTGCAAACACATCTACTAAAATCACTCAATCTCTGATTACTTCTCACCCCCATGTATCTCCCAGTCACTGCCCCACAATTTACTGTCCAAGCCCCTTCCTTGTCTTGTCACATGCCCCCCTTTTACCAGTTTTTATATAAAAGTATATAAGCTTTTGGCTAATGTCTTCTTCCATGTTCCTTCTTCTGCTTCCTCTGTACACATAGAAATATTAAATCAATGTGTATGCTTTTCTCTTGTTACTCTGTCTTGTGTCCGTTTAATTCTTAGGCCAGTCACAGAACCTGCGAGGGTAGAGGGAGATTTTTTCCTCTCCTGTAGGTGTTAATGGCTGGTGTCATGTGAAACTCTTCCAGGACCTACAATGCTCTAACTCAGGGGGAAATGGTTTACCATACCCTTCAAGAGGAACATTAATATCTTGTCATTGTAAGAAACCATAGTCAGTTAGTAAGAAAGAAACTTTTCTTTTCAAAGGGCTGGACATTCATGGCACACATGCCAGCCTCTTTGTAAAGCAGTATGGAGCCTAGTAGACATACTCTCAAGGAAGGAGGAAAAGACCCCATCTGTCGTATTCTGTGTAAAAATATGGCATCTGCAGACGGGACAGCCGAGAGTGGTCAAGTAATTATCTACAAGAGGAAAACAAACGAACAAGCATCAGGTTTCTAAATGCAAACTATAAGCATGCTCCAAGGTGGATGAAAATCCCCCAGATAGAAGCACACAGGTGAGGAGTTTGGATCTTCCTTTGGTTCTACTGTCATGGAGCCAATGTGGGGGAGACAGAACTAGGAACTGTTCTGAGTGCATTACACTCTCCTTCATTAATTTTCCCAGCACCAACACAATCACTTCACACCGCAGTTGTACATGGTTACGGCATTGATAAAGAAAAGCGGGGATTACAACCCATGTATCTGATCAGTTTGGGCTTAGGCAATATATTCTGTTCCTTTGTCTTTAAAATAAGAAGCTTTGAGAGGCATAGTAATTTGAAGATCTGACTCCTAGTTTCAGCTCAGGTCACGACCTCAGGGTTGTGAGATCGAGCTCCGTTGCAGGCTCCAGGCTCAATGGGAAGTCTGCTTCAGAACCTCTCTCCCTCTCTCTTTCTGCCCCTCTCTGCTGTGCTATCTCTCTAAAATTAACAAATAAATCTTAAAAAAAAAAAAAAACAAGAGGCTTAAATTGAACCAACTCTATAGTGTCTTCAAGCTCAAAAGGTATATGATTGCATGAGCTGTGATCATAATTTTAAGGCAGCATTTACCAAGACTTGGATGAGTCATCATTCTCAAGCAGTGTTAATACAATGTGAAAAACAGGGTTACTTGGTCAAACAACTAAGAGCAACAGTGAATATTTTTTCTTCTCTTTGAAAGATTTATGATACACATTAATGTATGAAGAATTCAGAACTCTTGCTGTCAGGAAAATGGTTTCACTTTGTTTTACTCTGTGTTTCCTAAATCAACAATATACCCTTTTTATGAATTCTTTATTAATTCTTTCAAATGAATGCTCCATAGAACATATTTCCCAGAATTGTGAGATTAAACTTTTATTTCACTTCATAATGTGAAACAAGTGATTTTGATACACAAGATTAAGAGATCCAGAAAACAAAGGTACTCGATCAGTTGTCCTTGGTCACAATAAGCTACTGGCTAATGGAGTGTGTGGGATTGAGGTGTTAGTGGTCCACACTGAGAGAGCTTTGTTTTGGGCCAGAAGTGCCAGTCTTGGCAGCTGCTGACCAAGACATGTAATAATGTTTATTTACGGTTACACACTGTGCCAGGGCCACAGAGCCTATCTCAGAATGCTCAAACTCAGCCAGCATTTGATGACACACTTCCTACTGCCTTGCACTTTCCACATAGTCTTTTAATAACTTTTATGTGTCAGTTTGGCTACTCGGGTGGATTGCAAGTTCCTCCCCTAACCTTGGTTTTTCCTGGAATGTTTGCTTGTGGACCATCACCATGAAAATAACCTCAGTCACTTGGGAGTTGACATAACCCACTTACGTAAATGGTGCTGAAGTGCACAGCTAAGGAAGCTCATTGGTCGGCTCTTCCAGTCACTGTAGGACCTGGTGACATTATCCTCCCTCCCCCCATTTAATGCCCCAAAGAACATGCACAGCCTCATGCATCCTTACTGCAACTGACAATAAGGGTGGGGGATGGATGTGAGTCAAGTTGAGTTGGCCAGTAGTGTCCACATCGTTCTTGCCATACAAGATACAACCTCCATTTTATGATCAATGGGGAACCATAAATGTGGTTCAAGCATGAAACCCTCAAATGTCACACCCTATTGTTTACTAGACGTCTAAACTAAAATTGAGGATGAAAATATATCCTGATCCTATGGGTCATACTTTGGAAGACATCTAAAACAGTCTGAGGCATTTCTTCCATTTTGAATGAAGTCCACAAGCTTTTAATTTGGTGTTCCCACAAGTCAAAATGTATGTTTGAACATATTTGCAATCGTGTGTAAGATCTTAACATTGTGGAGTGTTGGCTTTACTCTGGTTGGTGGAACAGACTTGGAAGAATGAAAAACATATAATGCATAATAAATGTAAGCACATCTATTTATATAACATACTTACTTAACCTTCCTTCCTTCCTTCCTTCTTCTATTATCTCAGAAAAATGTTTAAAAGACCAGAGTGTCTTTCCCATGATCTCCATTTTTCAAGTGTTCAGGCTTGTACCACATTGTTTTATCTCTTCTAATTTTTTGAATTTGGGGGGAATGACATGGTGGATGTGTAACAATCCCAAAAGTTTCTGATTTATTTTTTCCATTCCACTCAAACTCAATCATCTTATAGAAGTAAAGGAATAAGAGGTCAGAATTATTTCAGTTCAATTTCAACAGTAAGACGATTCTACATAATAAGTATCCCTGGCATTTTATTTACTATGTCATTGAATATATTGTTTATTATTCATATGCATTAACTGTAGAAGTAATATAATGCAAATAATAAAAAATAAAACAAACAATATTCATAAGCATATTCATTTATAGTAGTATAAAATACACTATTTCATGCTACTTATTTGCTAAGTTATTATTTCATGTTACTTATTTCATGATATTATTTATATCATTGAAGTTTTATTTATTAATTAAACCAACAGCCAATTTAAAATGAATTTAGGGGGGACGCCTGGGTGGCTCAGCGGTTGAATGCCTGCCTTCGGCCCAGGGCATGACCCCGGAGTCCGGGGATCGAGTCCCACATCAGGCTCCCTGCATGGAATCTGCTTCTCTCTCTGCCTGTGTCTCTGTCTCTCTCTTTCTCTCTCTGTGTTTCTCGTGAATAAATAAATAAAATCTTTAAAAATAATAAATAAAATGAATTTAGGATAAAAATCATGCATTATACAAGAATTAAATATTTTTTTTTAAAGTGAGTGCTGATATTTGGACAATGTAAAATAGGGTGTGGAGAGATGGTAGTGGAGGAAGTACACAGAATGCACGCTGTGCTGGCAGAGTGTCAGACTTTGATACTGGGATTGCGGAGAGCCACACACTCAACTAGCAATTTCTAATGAAGGCAAGTAAGAAAATGTGATTAGTTAAGTGGTTCAGAGATTACACAAGGGAGGATAAAATTTCTCCCTAGGAGAGATGCATCTACTTCCAGTTCATTTGGAGCATTCCCCCAGTTGCTACCCCTAAGGGGATAGCGTGCAACATTTAAAGCACCGTCCCCAAGAGCACCCTCCCCAGAGACACAGCAGGGCTTTCCATCATGCCCCTTGAGGCATGGCAAGGGCATAAAGCCAGAGAACAATTTTATAGGAAAAGGCTTGTGAGGGGGGCCGGGGGGGGCAGCGGAGCTGACGGCAGGCTAAAGGGTACTGCCCCTCAGGGCCGCTACCTCCCCGTCTAGCAGGGAACATCTGAGATTGGAGGATGGACCACACACCCCTCAGGCCATTTTCCTCATGTTTCTTTCAAGGAATCTTTCTCGGAATGAACTTTATCATAACTGATGCGCATGGTCCGTTAGGCCATGGAAAGACCTGGAGAGCAACTTTCCTCTGGTCCTGGCTCAGTGTGGACGGGAGTGCAATCTCTTCTGTGCTTCACCGGCATGTGCAGTCTCTTAGGAGAGCAGAGGTGCCCGGTGGGGGTATATAGCTGTGCACGCAGCTGAAGGCCTAGGTCACGCGAGGGCAAAGGGCAGGCGGGCCTAGGCCCTGCCGAAGTGATCCGTGCACTCTCCTTGCTTACAGGCTGAGGCACTGCCAGGGTGCAGAGCTCTATGCCAGCAAAAAGACTGTGATTTTCTTTTTTTTTTCTGAGGGAGTATGACTGAGAATCATCCTCAGTTTTACAAAACAAATGGAAAGCAAAAATGAAGTCCTCAGCAGTGCCTCACAGACACACGATTTTAAGAACTCCTACCTTTTAGAATCAATTGGTGGCAAAATACATGTCAAAATAACTGAGTGGCTAAATTCCCATATGAAGCTGCTAACTCACCTCATCCAGTTCAATGTTGGGGAACATTGGCCTAACTTGATAAAGGTACTTAGAATAATTGGTCCATAACCTTTTTGTGATAATGGTTAAGAGTTCACAGCCAACAGTCTATGAACCCCTCTCCTGGTCTATGGCAACACAGCCTTCTGGTCTTCATATGCAATGTCTTTTTATTTTATTTTATCTTATTTTATTTTATTGATTTTATTTTATTTTATTTTATTGATTTTTATTTTATTTTATATTTTATTATTTTATTTTAATTTAATTATTTTATTTATTTTATTTTATTTTATTTTATTTTATTTATTATTTTATTTTATTTTCATGGGAGACACAGAGAGAGGCAGAGACACTGGCAGAAGGAGAAGCAGGCTCCATGCAGGGATCCCGATGAGGGACTCAATCCAGGACCCTGGGATCCCACCCTGAGCTAGAGGCAGACGCTCAACCACTGAGCCACCCAAGTGGCCCTTATACAATGTCTTAAGCTCTCTTCTTCCTGGTCAATATAAGAGAGAGACCAGGGAACATTCTCTTCATCCTAACGTATATCAAGTCACCAGGATACATGCTAATAATATTAGGAAATGTACACAGGAGGGGAGGAGATTGAGCACTTGTCTTTAGCTCTCCAGAGATTGTTACCACATCTGTCAATGAACATCCCTACAGACTCCAATTTATTGATTGCCATGGTGTTAAACAGGTATACGTAGAAATAGGTGATTGTGGGCCTCAATAGGGTAATAAGATCTTGTCTTCACCTTAATTCCTGGAAAGTATGCTCTGATTGGCCACCATCCTATACCATCAGCTTCATCTACAAACTCCCTCATATTTTGTGCTCTGATAACATTGAGTTATTTTTAGATCCCAGAATGTGGCAAGCAGCTGCCCACATCGTAGCCTGCACTGGAGCTACTTTCTCCCGTCTGGAATGGCCTTCTTCTCCTTTCCACTCAGTGAGCCTGCTTCCCACGCCTGTAGTCATGTTCAGGCACCACCTGTCCTGGAAATATCCTTCCCATCCTCCCTCTGCCCCCTGAAGAAGTATTAATTCGTTGTCCTAAGCAAAAATTTGAGAAGACCTCTTTAATTTCCTAACAGAAAAATCAATAGATTTATTGCAGCAAGGAGTTCTCTCATTCTGTACGAGATCCTCTCCAATCATAATTACAGCAGACTATATTATTTTAGTTACAGTCACATCTAAATCAAATCACATTTTCTCAATGTCATATAACCAATCCTACATTTGGACCAAACCCTATTGCTTTATATCAAGATGATGCGAAGTTCTCAAGGTCTAAGTATGGGCATTTTAAGTACAAGGAACAATGCAAATTCAAGAAAAGCATGCTTAGCCTGTCTTGGTAATCTGCTATACTTCTTTTTGCTATACTTTTTTGCATAGCCAGGCAGCCTGGTGTTATTCAACACTTTTTAGTATAATTTGCTCTCTTCATGTTTCAATTGTAATTCTTCCTAAAGGCTCATTTCCTTAAGTGTCCTCCAGTTGGAATTCAAAATCCTAAATGAAAGTGTAGCAAGGCGACTCAAGAGGTACTGAAGAAATAAGTCATTTTTTTTTTTTAAATGAAAAGAGGACTGCTGGCAAACTCACAGAACATAGCCACGCGGATATTAGTCATTAGTAATGATTGGGCACTTAGGCCACTGCGTGTTGCCTATCGTGCCCTGGCTTTGATTGATGGGCCACACAGTGCCTAATATGATGTACACTGAGTCTTTCCCTTAAGGGATTAGAGCACTGACATCTGGTGAATGAGAAACAGCTTTATATTTCACCAAGGAGGCCTCCACTGTGATTCATTACAGGTAAGGCATCACTTTCATAATGGTGAGATTAACACTATGTGCCATTCTCTAGTAAGTGTTCTAGCACATACACTGCCTCTGCAGTCCCTCTTACACAAGCACACCCTCAACTTCTATTAAAACAAATAATTATTTGAGCCCAGGTGTACCCAGGGGCCAACAATTATTTTGAAAATATACCCATGAGCATTTTTGCACAACAAAAATGGTTCCATCAATGGACTATTTCCTCTGGAAATGGCTGTATGCTGACTCATTCTGTTCTGGAGAAAGGAAAGGTCTGGGGGTGGGGGAAACATATCATGATTAGTATGCAGTTAGTTCACCAAAAAAGACAATAGACTGATGTATAAAATAGATCCCCCTAGGCTCAGGCAAACTGTGGGATGACAGGTCTAACTATTCCTGTGCAGTTAGAAAAACAGTCCTAATACAAAACATCTCTTCGGAGGGGAAACATCCTCAGAAGCATAAGATAGTACTTCCAGTTGTCATTAATCCTTTTCAAAGTACTAAATTTGTCTGAATTAAGGTGAATGAGATAAGGCTGGGGAAGGATCAGAGGACACTTAGGATCGTGATTAAAGTTTGAAATGCAGTAACGTGCTAGGCACATAGGCAGAGTTAGATACACTCAAGTGTTGAAGCTGCAAATGAAATTAGTAATAATCTTCACCTAGATTTTTTTTTCCAATTTCACAGTCAAAGGAGATGCAGGCAGCAAAGTCAGCTTGCTTATTCACCGCCACACAGCCCACTACATCCAGAAATGGGTGGAACGTACTTGCGTACTAGTGCAGGGCTTGGTATGGGGCAGCAAGGATCCTTCCGAAAACATTAAGAAGTGTAGAGACCATCAGAGAAGGGAATAGAAACAGTAGAACCGCACCTAGTTACCAAGTACCTTCTAAGTGCAAGGAATTTAACAATGAGTCTAAAGGAAAAGTCAGTAATTCTAACTAATATAAGTCATCATGCACAGCTGGTTTGACAAATTTCCAGAGGGAAAATTTTTAGGAAACTGCCATCTGGCTCATCTACTTCACCCAGGTTGGCCGACTTTGCTCTGCAAAGACACAGGGTGGGTCCGCATAACAGGGCACTTTAAGACCCTTGGGGACATGTGGCCCATTTTGGGGACTGGGGAATCTTCCCCTCTCCCCACAAGCACACTCAGTAGGCACCCTCATAGCTTGTGGGCCAGTTTTAGCTCTTGGAATTTTTTGGCTCCCGTTAAGTCACTCCATTAACAGTTGGCTTTGATTTGCACACAGCCCCGCATGGCCCATGACACATCACCTGCGGAGCTCTAACTGCTCTCCACTGCTGCGGTGTGGGATGCGGGGCAGTCTCCGCAGGCACACTCCACTCTGCAGATCCCTAAGTAACGGGGCCTGCAGAGGCATCAGCTTCTGAGCTGCAGATGATGTTCTGCTCAGACACAGGTGCCTGGGCCTCCCTGGGTCCCTGTGCTCCTGGAGTTTGCACAAAGTACCTAATACCCAACTGGTGTCTGACCTGGGCCCAGCCCTGTTCCCATAGACCTTCACTTATAAGGCCTTCACATAGCATCTTGGGCTGCTGGGGCCTGGGTGCTTACAAACCAGACACAATGACCCCTCACCACTCTGGAGGCTGGAAGTCCAAGAGTATGGTGCTGGTGGACTCAGTGACTGATAAGACCCGGTCTCCAGGTTCATGGGTGGCATCTCTTTTGCTGTGTCCCCCCACGGTGGAAGGAACGATGGAGCTCTCTCGGGTCTCTTTTGTAAGGATGCTAATCCCATGATGAGGCCTACACTCTCAAGACCTCAGCACCTCCCAGAGGCCCTACCTCCTAACATCATCACAGTGGGTGAATGTGACCAGAGGGAAGCAGGGAGGTCAGGTGGGGGGGATATACATGAATACATATATGTACATATAGTATTTGTGTGCTATGTATGTACTGTTTGTATTCAGAATAGGACATGAGATATGAGGAGGGGGAAGAGAAGGGGAAGATGTTTGAGGCTGAGATGCTGGGTGAGTGCCCATGGTTCATGCTGTAGTTTGCACCACAGTGATGGGCAAGCTTGGGGCCATTGAGAAGGGATTGGGGGAGACTCAGGAGGTTTGTTCAGGATCTCTCACATTCAAAAGGGCCATTAAACAACCAAAGGCAATCTTGAGGTGACAGAAATAAATAATAATGCTTGTTTGGAGAAACCAGACTTGTCCTGATGCAATTAGTTGATCAGGGAAAAATTGGGATGCTGCAGGAATTCTCGGATTTCACATTTACTTATGTACAATTCTGTACACAAAGGACACTACGTGAATGCAGAAAGCAGCCCCCAGCTGGACCCAACACATGGGAAGGCACACAACTCAGCATCATGAGCTCACCCCCCAGCCTGGAGTCACCGCTCCCGTCTACCCCACCACCACTTCCCTGTAACTCGTGGGCTGCAACCCCCTGGGACACCCACTTCCAAAAGCAAACAGCAGGTCTTTTTTAAATAAAGCTCCAGATTTATTGTAGCAGTTAAACATTTTCAGCCACTTAGACTGTGTAAAAGTGTTCATGCTTTATTAGTTTTCTACCCTTTTTATGCATCACGGCTGAGTTTTTTGAGCATCGGGCCTCATTCCGTTCCCCCATGAGCCTTGTGGTTTTGGCTGCATGACTGTACCTAGTGTGGCGATTGTTGGGACTCATAAGCCGGTGCCCGCAGAACTGATTACCAGCCAGTGGAGCTCAGTGGAAACACAGAGCTGGAGTTGGGGCCTCAGACGCTGGCTGTAGGAAGGCGTGTGGCTCTCATCACTTTCGCACGTGTGACCCTAGGTGTCCTGTGCCAGGGACCCCCACTGGGAGCGTCTTGAAGGCGTGAAAACTCATCCTTATATGTCAACTTCCAGCCAAGGGCCTGGCTTTTAAGAGCTGCTTGATAACTTGCGAATCTAGCTCTTCCCAGAACAATGTCTACCATTCTTCAAAAGGTGAATCATTATGGACAAAGTGATGTTTGCTCCAAGTTTGACTGAGAAGTCCCCTGTGAGTTATGTGCAGGCTTTGAGCTCACTTTATCCTTAAAACACGTGTACAGATGCTGACTCTTCTCTCTCTCTCTCTCTCTCTCTCTCTCTCTCTCATTTTGGAAGCTCTGTTGATGCCTATCCTGTGAAGTTCTCCAGAATCTTTCCAACCTGCTACTCAACCCACAGGGTATAGCTCACACAGCCTCTCAGGGGTGCACATGATGAATTACTTCCACATTATTACCCTCAGCATCTGTGTAACCCGCAGGAAACTTACCATGGCCCGAATATCTGTATTCCTTCCCAAAGTTCATGTCGAAGCCCCAACTCTCACTGTGATGGTGTAAGGAGGTCTGTGGAAGGTGCTGAGGTCATGAGGGTGGGACCTTCATGGGTGGGATTGGTGCCCTTGCGAAAGAGGCCCCAGAGAGCCTCCTTGCCCCTCCCTCCATGTGAGGTCACAGGAAGGAAGTTGTCTGTGAACCATGAAGCAGGGCATCAACAGAGACTGAACTCGCCAGTGCCCTGACCTTGGACTTAGCAAACTCCAAGCTATGGGAATTAAAGTATGCTGTTCATACGCCATCCAGTCTGAACACATTAGCTCAAAACTTTGCATAGCTCTTCTGCTTGTGTGGTCAGAGTCCTGGTCCCACAGACACTGTCCCCACCTTCCCAGAGCCCAGGAGTGGCCGTATCTCTGGCAGTTTGGGTGCAGTATCCACTTAAAAGGTTGACTTTTCTGGGCAGGAGGTGGGAGGCAGAATGGGTTGTGCTTGCCTCAAATTTATATTCTCTCTCATGCGCCATCTTAATATAAAAAGGAGGAAGAAGTAGGGAGATTGACTCAGTTGGCTTTGTTAGAATTTCCCCTTTTAGAACGTTGGCAGTAAAATGCCTGGCACACCCATGGGAAAGTTTAAATTCTAAAAGATGAGGCTTTCGGGTTTCTGTCCTAGCTGTGGGCAGTTTGCTCCTTCTCATCAGGAGCTGGGAAGTGTGGGGAGTTTGGATGGAGGTGGAAGTGCCTTTCCCAGGGTCTTGGAAGACTCCCACCTCTTTCCCTGGAGACAAACCCCTGGGTTCCAGTCACGCTCTCTTGGAGGTTTCGTAAAGCGCTGCTTGCTCAGAGTTCTGAAATTGGCAATTGTCAATAAAGGAATGGCACCCTTTTCTGACTCACAATCCATTCTTCAAGACTTCTTAATGTCGCTGACTTTGGGACCCTTAGCAGACTGGCGTAACAAGCATTTTATGACTGGCTGTCAGGGAGATCCACCTGTGTCTGAAACCCTTAGCAAATGGGCCTATTTGGCCGCCTTCCTGCTTTGGTACGTAAACTTCCATGTGTGTAAATAATCACACTCCCATCCATTCACTTGGAGAAGGTTATTATATTTCACACGCTGTGAAAAGCCCCGAGTGTCAAAGGCATGCTTTATAGCATCACCGCGGGAAAATATATCATTGTGGGAAGGCTTACTCCAATAAAACCTCTTTATGGGTGATAGATTTTATTTGTGAGTTTATGACAAATATCTGAAACATCAGGTATTCATGTCGTAATCACCTTTTATGGGCTTTAGTTTTCTTCTGTGCTCGGAAAGAGCACGCTCATCCACGCCTGGGATTCAGAAAGGTTGGTACTTAGATGCTAATTCCTCGGGCGGCCTTGGGCAAGTTGCTTGGTTCCTCTGCATTGCACCTTTATAAAACCTACCTTGCATGAACGCAATGATAATTAATTGGGCATTAATCCTAATGTTCTTTGAAGATCTGAAAGCGCTCTGTGTGGCCATCATTTCAGCTGCTTTATGAGTTTGAGTCCTGTTTATTGGTTTTTACTGATTGTTTTATTATTTTTATTCATGCATTAAAACTAACCTCTAAATGAGTATGTTCCTCTTGCATTTCCCAGTTTGGAAGAGCAGCATTTTGGTTTGGCAATGGAAGTTGAGGTAAAAGTATGTGGCATGTGCCCTAGTGGGATTTGCTGCATTTCTTTGTTCTCTAATATTGAAGGGTAAGAAATCTGCCCTGTACAGACAAGCTTGAAATATATTCCAGAAATGGTGTTTTCTAAGAAGTCCTGATTGATGCGTCTAATTGGGTGGTCATTATGCTCGAGCACACTGGGCTGTTGAGGACTAGGTTTATTTCCATAGGGACACAGTGAAGGACTGTCCAGTTGACTGTTAATCTCTGAGGAGGGAGATGTCCTCAGTGTGGCCTGTCTTTCTGTGCTGGGAGGAGGTTGGGCAGCACACAGACAGCACATAGTTCAGTGAGCCATGACTCTTCCTTCACATTCCCTTTAGAAAGTTCCACCAATGGACAGTCCATCAGAAACAGGCCTAAGTGCTGCTGGGGTTCTTCAAAGCAGACCTTAGTAAAGGGGGTATGGTAGGTTTCCTCTGTGTACACAGAGAATGGGGCAAGTCAGGCCTGCCTGCAAGACTGTGAGACTTCTAGAAAATATCAAAAAGGTTCTGAAATCCAGCTCTACCCACACACCTGGTACGCAATTTTATAAATTGTCACACCAGCCGTGTCCTCCCCAGCTGAATAAAGAAAATCATATCTCTTCTGGCTTTGAAATAAAAATATGCTTACATTCCACATTGCTTATTATTAAATGGAGGCAGGTAGAAAGTTAATCTTTAAAAATTGGACCCAGTGGGTGCTATGTTAAGTGAAATAAGTCAGACTGAGAAAGACAAATACCGTACGACCTCACTTATGTGGGGAGCCTCAAAAACAAAATGAACAAATAAACAAGCAAAAATAAGAAACAGACCATAAACACAGAGAACAAACTGATGGTTTCTAGAGGGCCAGGGTGGGGATGGGCGACATGGGGGGAGGTCCAAGCTCCTAATTCTGGGGCAAAGAAGTCATAGTGATCAAAGATACAGCACAAGGGACTAGAGTCAATGATATTGTAGTAGTATCATATGGAAATGGATGGACGCTACCCTTGTGGGGAGCTCAGCATAACATAGAGACTTGTCGAATCACTATGTTGTGCACCTGAAAGTAATTCAGTGTGGTGTGCCAACTACACTCTAATAAAACTTTTTTCTTTTTTTTTTTTAAGAAGTTGAGCCATCTAACACGATGAGGAATATTTAAGAGACATAGCTGTTACCCGAAGGTAAGTTGATCGTTAAATTAGGTTTAGAAGTGACTCAGAATATGGTATCTCAGGAAAAGAACGCACACTTGTATTCACTGTGATGGCCTCTGCACTCAGCTCGTTTACTCCACCAGCAAACAAGCTCCATGACTCCGTTCCAGAAAAAGCATGTTACCACCTAGCCAACTGCGCTCTCCGTTCAAAACCATGCATTTCTGAGTGATAGTCGAAACCTATCTTTAAGTCATCCAAATGTGAACACCAAGAGAAGCAGTGGTGACATATAATTAATCCCACATTTCACACATCCTTGAAGGTGGACCTCATTTGGTTGAACTCATTCCGAGTAGTAAAACTTGGATGAATTTTCAGTGTTTAATCTGGAAGCTGCAGCCACTGTAAAACCTGTCGGCACTGCTGAAATTAAAAGTGCGATGTATTCAGACATGAGGTAATAAAGGTATCTGGTGATGTGCTCAGGGTGTCTACCAAAAATGAAAATTCACCTCTCTAATTCTCATAACATTTTGGTGATGTATGAGTAGCTGAGTAACATTTTTAAAGGCCTAAAACATTTTCGGTGTATTTTGCCACTAACCTGTTTCCTGCCAATGAGATGGCAATTGAGCTACGTTACCTATTTTGTCAGTTTTCACACTGTTTGTGAATTTTACTAAGTGAAATGTATGTACACGTCAACACTGTCAGCCAATTGATTTCTTAAGACCTATTGTTTTTTGCTCAACACGTAAAATAAAAAAGAATTAGTTTTATTTATTTATTTTTATTTATTTATTTATTTTTTAATTTAAACGTGATTATAGTTATGAGGGCATCCACAATATATTTGGGAAATGAAAGTAACTACATGATTACTTGCAAGTAGGCAGTTCAGGTGCACAAACCAAACTATGTGCTGGCTGTGCTGTGGCAAGAAGTCTTGAGTGGAAATGAATTAAACAAAACCCAAAGGGTGTTAAGTTGAGGATGAAACGAGCAGCAGGAAGGGAGATCCCTACAGGCTTGCGGTGTTAGGATGGATGCCAGGGGCTGAGAAAGAATGGCTGGAGCAAAGCCTGGGGCTGAGATGCACACGCAGGAACACAGGCCGCGAGCCCGGCCTCTGCACACCTCTCACACTGCTGTGTGGTTCCAGCCCACCCGCAGCAGGAACAGGACAAGACCCAGGACAGGGATGCGCCGCTCTGAACACCAGCCCAGGCTCACTTTCCTAATGCTGACTGCATAGTCTCCTTTCCACCCAAGCTTAGTGGGAAAGAAAAGAAGGAAATGCACAGCGAGCAAGGAAATGACGCTGAAGCACACGGAATCGAAGAAAATGTGCTCCGAGTTGGCAGGGCACTTTGAGGTTCATGGAAAGTTTCTGGATTGATATGGCTTTGGCTCCAAGGCCGGGAAACTTGCTCTGTACACCCCAATGTGACTCTGTCATTTTCCCTCCTGTAGTGAAGCAGCTCCTTCCCTGTGGCCGTGCCGCACGGTGGGTCCCAAGAGTCCCCGTCTACCATCCTGTCCACCAGGAATCATTGGCTGAGTCCTATTTCCCCTTTGCAACATCAGCCTAATTTCACATTCGCATGGTGATCTCTGAGCTCTGCAGACCCTGCAGGGTCTCTCAGGTCCACTCCAGAAAGCCCCAAAGTCTCTGGGGGTGTCAGGAATGCAGAGTCACACACGGACCCCAGACCTGCTGACTCAGAAGCTACATTCTAACGAGATGCCCAAAGAACTATGTGCACATTCTAGTTCGAGAGGCCGTGGTTTAGGGCACCTACAATCCTTCCTCACCTACAAATCCATCCTCCTTTAGGGTTATTAGCAGCTAAGCAGGTGTGGGCAGTTCATGCAACGTGCTCAGGGCTTCTGTAGACTCACTGGTTGGCTCACTTTCCCAGCAGCAAGTCCTCTGGAGGAAGGGACCTCATTGGTCGTTGCATTTTCCTCGTGGTGCCTGGCCTAGCACCTTGCTGAGACTGTTGACAAATGAGTGAGTGGATGAATGAATGAATAAATGAATGAATGAAGCCTGAGGGAGCAATAGTCTGCCCCCACCCCCATTTCTGAAGCTGTGATGCCCACATGAGAGAAGCATGACAATACGGGCAAGAGAGGAGTAGGCACAGCAAAGCCCCCCACCCCCACCCCGAGAGGATGGGGAGCCACAAGGCCTGCGGTGGCATGCACGACAGTGCTGGGGGCTCTCTGTGAAAGGAAGGACTGAGGGAGAGTTTTAGGGTTCTGTGCACCCAGATCTTGGACTATTTTGCAAAGGAATAAAGGTCGTGATCATAAGACCTTCAACCCCAATTAGCCACCTGTACTACAAGAATCGCACTTCTGGGGGGAGTTGCTCCCAGGAAGCTCTCCAGACCTTCCAGAAAAGCTTGAATCATCTCTGTACCCTTTGTAACACCTACTGGAGTGTTTTGTACAAACTTCTTTCTCATCATCCTTCCCCAGTGGGATTGAAGAGAATTGCTTGGTGGGTCCATGTGACATAGATCGCACTCCGCAGGAAACCTTGTGACTTTGGTCACTCCAGAGAAGCCTCCCCATAACGCCATAAAGGAAAATATTAACCTCATGTGAACAAGACATAGAGAGACTTGTAAACGTCATCACGAAATAAATGGACTTGGAGACACAATTAAAGCTCTAACATAAACATGCCCCACGCTGACTTTACTTCTAGCTACTTCTCCCCTGAGCCCCTCTCCAAGCAACTATTATCATTTTATCAAAACACCCGTGGGAGGGGCTCCTGTTCAGTAATACAAATCCGTCTCCTTCCTGCTTGGGGAATTCAGAGGCTATTTATACTCAGTGCCTAGGACCCTCCAAAGAATTAGAAGCCAGGTTTGTGTGACCATGTGACTCTCAGTGATGTTGTGAGGACGCACTATAAACAGAGAATACGGGATGGTCCATAAGGATGCAATCCCTTAACAGAAATCAGCGTTTCGTCCACGTGGCTTATTAACGAATGCTCCAGTCCAGAGGCAAAGTAAGACAGAGAAAGAAAAAATTCCTGGTTGAAAGAACACTTTGTGTGGCATTAGGATAAACAAGGAAATGAGGAAACCTATCTTCCCAGGTTGTAGCTGAACCAAAATAATATGCTTTCGAAAAGGCCAGTTCTTGCATAACCAAAACAATATAGGAAATGAGGTCTGATGAAACCTGATCCACTCTTTTACATGGTAGAGGCGTGAAATGTGAAAAATCTATTATAATCTGTTTTTAAACTGGAAACTCAACCAACGATTCGCTAAACAAATTCACATCTGCTCGATAATATTGCACTGTCTGAACAGCCAGCCGTCGCTTCGCCCCTGAAATCTGTGAAACTACCTCACAGACGCTCTGTTTTTTATCTTTTGTTTGGTGGTTTTGGGATTCTCATAGCTCTTGAGGGCATGGCCAGACCACATCTGCTAGTGTGTGTTTGGCCAAACGGGATCCTAATCTTCCAAAAAGCAAACATGCCGAAAGCATGTCACTGTAACCAGACCTTTTCAGTTCCCTTCGACTTAGCAGAGATGAGTTTTCATCTCCAGGCACATGCTGGGTCTCGAAATCTAGAAGATGCACATGGCGCTGGAGAAGCCGGGGGGGTGCATGGTGAAGACAGGGCAACGGCATGTGGCCACCGCAGAAGGACCTTCAAAGTTTATTTTTTCAGCTTTCTAGAGTTAGAAAGTCGTATGGTGCCATCATGAAAGACGAAATTCTATTCTTACCATTAAAATAAAAAAAAAATTCTTAAAGAACTAAGATGCAAGGTCAATCTTTAAGGGAAATGTTGGCAGCCAAGCCAGGTGGGCAGGTGAACACCAGGGTACGTGGGAACCGGAAAAAAAATCACGGGGGGGGGGCGATGTGGGGAGCAAATTGATAAAGAGAGATGTTATGAACAAATACCCTTTTGTTTGTTGAGGTATTCAGATGCTGGGAGCGAAAACTGTTTTAGATTTTTTTTCTTCCTCTGCTCAAAGTCCTATCAGCAGTTCAGCAAGTAAAGCTAACAAGAAATTCAATCCTGTTTTTCTCAAGAATCACACATTCCATCAATTTGGGCTTGAAGCCACTCTCTCTCCTGGGCAGTGTCCCCTGAAAGCAGCCTTTCATGGGCTATCACTGTACACACTTGCATACATTTTAGACAAACGAGGCCACCCTGGGGACCTATTTTCAGGAGCATTGATTGAGAAATAAAGAACTATTAGGAAAGATGAATACGTGAGTCTTATTAGGGATTACTCTGTGTGGTGTTTGGCCTCACCTGCATTTTGGCCCCTTCGCAACCAGTATAACTGTGGTGGAGCTTTCTGCCAGAGAACGCGGTCCAAACGTAATAAAACATACCTTTTCTTTGCTAGGCTGGAGGCAAACACCCTACTTCATTTTTTTTTTCCAAGAGGTCATTATGAGTACCATCCATTGATTATGGCTTAAAGTATGTGTTTGGAAAGTTCTAGCCTGGGCATGAAAGGATTAGACCAGAAAACAGAGCAAAGCAAAAGGCCTCTGTGGAGTCGGCTCCCAACATTACAGGGAGACCCCGGCTGTGTGCATGCAGAGGAGCCACTGCTGCTGGGGGTTACGTTGGTGCAGGGACAGCAGTGTTTGCAAACAGACCTCCCAGGTTTTTAGCAGGACAAGTGTTACCTGAGAAAGAGCACGGGGTTTGGAGTTAGAGACCACCGCTCTGTTTCAGGGTCACCTCCCTGGGAGAAACCAAGCCCAGAGTCCTTGTGAGCAGCCCTCAGAGGCCGCATGGCTCAGGTGCAAGTCTAGGACGCCGTTCTGCACGGAGGAGGGCATGACTGCTTCTACAGGTCCCTTCTGGAGAGTCGCAAGGAAGACTTTCTAGGCTGAGTAACCCACATGGTAACGTCGTGCAGTCCAGGGGTATTCCCCGGAGCACGTAAAGTCTATACTCAGATAATAAACGCCAAACATGGTTTTATTTGCAAAACTCCAGCTCCAGGCTCAGCTCTGTGGCCATGGTTCCTACTGGCACTGGCTTCCCGTGGAATTTGATTTGGCAATTCTTGCAGTATAATCAGGAATTTACAACCATCCTGCAAGTCCCTAATCACATGATTTGGGAAAACACATAATGTGATGTGGGGGTGGGGAGGTGGCAGGGTCTTGGATGCTGAATCATTTCTCCCTAATTCACCAGTTATTTGAGCAGTAGAGTATTTCCTCTCTACGTGTCCCTGCATGCAGAAATAACCGATTAGAATTTATCGAGTTAGTGAGTAAAAGAGCAAGAAAGAAGCCAAGCAAATGTGTTAACCTGTTATTTTACTAGTTTATTACAGTTATTTTATTGATCATTGTTAAGATATCAATTACCTATGCAATAATATATTGTTAATGCATTAATTACCTAGAAAAAATAGATTTATATGTATAGGAACGAAGAGCATCATTTTAGAAAAATCTCAAAATTATTAGTTGCTGCCTTTTTAATCAAGAGTGTTAAGTACAATATTTGCATCATTAAAATGTTATTGAAGTGGAATAGAAACAGAAAGTTGGATTTGAGTAACTGAAATCTCAGAAACAAAATACAAATGACTCGAATTGTAAAAACTCCCTAAATGCAGTCACTTTAGAAATGTCCACAGTGATTCAACAATATTTCCAATAACTTGCAAAAGCTATTTAGCTTGATGAAAGCTTCTTACATCCAACTCGAGAAACAATTTGTTTAGCATGCCCAGAAGAAACCCTCTAGCTTTTACCGTCTCAGGAAAATTCAAAACCCAGAGTTGAAAGAAACAATGGGTCAAGCTAATCTCTTGAGGTAGCATTACTTAAAATTAATTTTGAGTGAATCAGAAAAGGTGTCTGGTAACCAGTGGATTTTTTGCCCATATTGGAATTAGCACGATCCCCACCACGCTCCGAAGTGGTCTCCCGTTGGGCACTCCCAGGATCTGGAATTGTTTTCTCAGACTAACAGGAAAGGGAGGAGAGTTGAAAGCCCCATCTGGTTCTCATTCCACATTCCCAGGAAACCCTCATGCACCAACTCCAGAAAACCAAAGCCAGCGTAGAGTGGCACTACTTTGAGGACACAAGCCAAATGACTCTGAAGGGCCGGAACACAGCTCCCTGGTGGGTAGGACGTCTGCAGTGGTGTGTCTGGCCTTGGTGGCAACAGGGGGGGTGGGGGGAGACTATTTTTAAGTGAGCACTCCAGTGTGTCTGGGAAATGCATTGTTGATCATACCTCGTGGAGCGTCTCTCTAACCTGGATTGGAGCTCTCCATCAAAAGGCCTCCCACTTGCAGCTTCTGGCACCGTCAAGTGTGTTAAGCACCTGTCAACCCCTTCTTTGTGAGAAGCCCTCACTTGGCGCCCTGACTGGACCTGCCCTGCCCGTGGACATTGCCTCTCCCGTCCAGAACTCAGTGCCGAGAGTCTGTATTTATGCAGAGCTTCTCCTCTGCCCTTATACCTGAGGAGCTCCCTAATTTTGTTGAGGTTCCAGAGACCCAAGATGAGCTCACCAACGTATCGGCAGATTAAGATCTCTTTGGTTGCTAATGCTTTGCTCTTGTGCCCATGAGGTTTGGTTTTGTGAATGCCCCAGTGTGCACGGTGAAGGGAAACGTGTGCCTGTACAACAGCTTGTACATTTTTTGAGCCTACCCTAGCTAGTTGTGGGTCTTTGCGGTAAATCAGAAGACGTATGTCCTAGTGTGACAAATAGATCCTATCTGTGTATAGTACAGATTTTTATATAGACACTCTCTAGTGAGTCTTCATGGATTTGTACAGAAATAGGAAGAATGGTCAAAATTTGAGGCAAGCAGGCAAGATTGTGAAAAAAAAAACAAAAACAAAAAAAAAACAAGACAAAACTTGAGTTTCAGTAGCGCAAGGGTATTGAATTTCTTTAGATTCCAGGGTCCGAACTGGCAAAGGGAGTTGGGCAGTATAATAGACCTCGGGTTCTTTGGCGAATTGAAAAATAAATCCTGCTTTCCTGTAATTGGAAAATGGCATCTAGACTCTATCTCTGAAGAGCATAAATGCATGAGAGAGCTAAAGCAACTGCGAACAGAACCTAATGCAGGCGGGCCCTCTGGGGTCAAGTTCTTTGGGTGGCTGCACCTCACAAGGTAGTGGGAAGGCGTAATTCTAATGAGGGCCATCCCTGCTACAACGTCGAATGCCACTGCCCGGGATGGAGGGTCCCAAACAGAGCTGCGTCCATGAAGACCCTTCTGCAGCGGGGTGATCACAACCTGAGCTGGCCAGACTTCCCTGTACTTTTGAGTTTTACTATAGTTGAAGATAATATTCTAATATTTTTCCGACCTGGGAGGAAGAGTACAACACGGTTGATGGGATTTTTATGATGTGCAACAGGTGCACTGGGGTTTTCAGGATGAAGGATGACGAAGTAAGAAAACGAGCTGAAGAAGATAGAATAGCACTGAAAGAAAAAGTAGTTCGTTGCCCGACTTTGCTCTGGCCTTACTGTTGAGACACTCAAGTCCCATTGGTTTGTTGCCCGGGGTGGGGGGCGGGAATGTTCACACAAAGATGGCTCTTTGTACAAATGTGTTTTGACAATGAAATGAAATATCAGTGATCATGTTTCAGAAATTAATCCAAGGACTAGAAATCATTTACACATGCATAAAAAAATAATAAGTAAGGGTACAAAATATCAGTACAATGGGTTCTTTTTCCTTCTTACTCAACTTACATCAAGAGAGACGCTTACATCAAATTGGTGCCACTTTTGAGTTTATGAAACATGATTTAAATACACTCCTAATGCCTTCAAGAGAAAAAAAAGTGCACTGATCCCCCGATGTCCAAACTCTTATGTCTACTGTCAAATGACAGTGTATCATTTCATGGGATCCTATTTTAACTTGTTCAGAAGGAAAGTAATTTTTTTTTTTTTTGCTTTTTCTTCTGAATCATTTTAGATGTACGCAAAGCATCGAACAGTTCTGGATCAAGATTGACTCTATTTCCAGTTCAAATTTCATAATGTAGGCTGCATTGTGTACATTTAGCATAAAGCATGAGTAAACTATAGAATTTTGTCCTCTGTATAACACAAAAATGTTTTAACAACACAAGTAATGTCATCTCAACTGGCATCCTTAGTATAAGAATGCTAAAACTGGCAATATGTTGCAAGGATTTCTGGCATTTGTATCATATTTGCGTGAGATATTGCTGAATACCATATTTCATTTTGTTCTTTCTAAAGCTTAAATAACACATAATCCTATTTCTAAAACAAACCTCACTTTTTTTTAATCAGTAAAGCAGTACTCATGTTATAAGGAATTGCACTTCAGTTAGAATCATCAAATCATTACTATTTTTTAATTATTATGATTTTAATATAATTTTTTAAAATCAAAGGGAAAAAAAAAAGCATCCCTTTTACTCCAAAATAGGCACTGCCTACAGATTTTCTGATTTTCTTTTTTTTTTTTAATCACTTACATATTTGAAAGCAATTCATAAACCCCAGTGGTTTTTTGGAAAGTGCTTTCATGATTGTGTAAGAAAATGTTCTCTATGTCAGTAATAAATGGCAGTCATGGAATTTTGGCAGCAAATGTTTCAGCCGTCCACATGAAATGGATGAGTGTTCCTCTGCTTAGATTGGTTCATGTTCTACTATGTTACTGCGGAGAATAATAGGATCCCTCCTGTAGGTTTGTGCTGTATAAAATATTGTATCTGTTCTATAACATTAAACAGGTGAGTGAGATCAGCTAGTATTTAAAAAGAGTGGCTTCAGAGGTGGTGTCTTCAAAGGAAAGTGTAGTGGGAGCTGTGATATCTTTTTTTTTTTTTTTTTAAGTCTCTTATTTTAAGCCCGGCTCTGCCTCAGGTCTCAGGACAGCTGCATTCACAGCGACCTGGAGACGCTTGGTTTTAAATGTCAGAATGTAGAATGATTTGCCATAGATTGGGACACGTTCTCCCCCCCAAAAAAACGATGTTTCCTACGGAGACAAGCATAACCACACAACTAATATGTGATCATTCCGAAGGTTTTCTTAAAAAGGGATTAATTGTGCTTGGCCAACAATGCTGAGATATGCCTCTAAGCACTTGGCACTGGGCAGGCTCTCACCCCTCCCCTCACAGGAGCCAGGGTGATGTTTGTACTGGCTACAGGGCTCTGGGGGAGACGACGTCCCACAGCAGGCTCAGTGGTTCCGGGGTCACTCAGGTGACACACATGTACATACACACGAGCCTGCGTGCACACACATGTATGTACTTGCACACACAGACACACACACATGACTGGAGGGAGGCTTTTGATCCCACTTACTTCCAGATCACTAAGGACTCAGTGCTTTGTCTTTTTTTTTTTTTTTCTCCTTTAACCCAATTTGGCTTCTTCTTCAAAATATTTTTAAATGACTCACTTTTGTGTGTGTGTCTTTTTTTGAAATTTCAGTTCCCCATTGATTTTAATCTGTGATTCTTCAGAAACAAACAAATTAGCCACACCACATCTCCTCTCTTGCCAGTTGTTCTTGGAACCCCTCATCTGTACACTGGAGACCTGGCAAAGCAACCGTGCTCACCCTCCTTTTGGGAGTGAGAATCCTTTGTTCCCCTTGCGTTTGTGTGGTCTTGCAGCTTTTGAAAACAAGTGGGAAGGAATACAATGGGAATGCACCTGTTACTACCTTTCAGCAGGGCACTCCGGCATCCCGATGGCCTGTACACTGGTTTCATTTTTTTCACCTACTTTGAGCTGTCTGCTTCTCAGTCTCCAAAACAGTGATCAGGACCCTGTGCTGAGATGGGGCAGCCTGGGGGTCACCCTTGCTGTTGTCTTTTCATTTCCTTGTTGCGTGTCTCCCTCAGCCCATCCTGCTGACCTGGAATCCAAGTGCACATTTATTTCCACCACGCAGGTCACATTTGCAACCACAGAGGAAGCTGATCAGGGGTAGAAGATGCTGTTGTCACCCATTCCTCTCAAGACCTGAGGCCTCCTCTGTCCATGGCAAGTTGCACCTCATGCCCACATTGGGATCCGTGGAGTGATCACGAGCCTCCTCTTGAACAGGACCCTCTGCTTTGGGATGGCCTGAGAAGCTTCAGGACAGTGGTTCCCAAACTTGAGTATCCAAGGCCACACCCAGAAAAGACTGAATACATGACGCTTAACTCCTTCTCCATATCTATACATGTGCACTGGAGGGAGTCCCACACTCCACACACCTGAATTCTTGCTTTGCCACCTCTGAGCATAGAGACTTTTGTCATTCTCTAGGAGATGATTCTTCCTCCTTGAAAATGGGACTAATGAACTCATGAGATAAACAAGACTTTGAAAAAAATCCAAAATGGGAAAAATCCAGAACGAGGGAGAAAGAATTGAGGGGACATATTTAAAAATACCTGTGTATACGAACAGGGCTTCTGCTACGTTTAACCTAACCACAGGGTGGCACAGACCCAGAAGAACATCGGAAAAAATATTTAAGTGCAGAAAACACGAGGCCAAAAATGTTAAATGAACAAATGGACTTTATTTGTTTTTTCACTAGGTTTGTGGAATGATCACTTTGGGCAAGATGTGTGAAGGTGACACGTGGCAGAGAAAAAGCAAAAGGGGTCCCCCCCTCCCCGATTTTCAATCTTTTCCACCAGAGAAAATAATCTCTCAATCAGAATGGTGAAGTTAGGTTGTCCGGATGGGTGTGAGCACATATATATGTCCTGTGTCTAATAAGTGGCAGGTGACGTTGGATCATCCGGGCGTGACAGTCGGACCCCCCTGAGGACGGCTCATGAATGCGAGACACGCCATACACTGGCTGCTGTTCCCCTGGCTTTCAAGGAGAAATTATGATGCTGATCCCTGATAAAACCCTACAGCAGTTTATTAGGACACATAAAACGATTTATTGGAGTTTGTAAAAAGAAAGAAAAAAAAAACCCAGCAGGTTTTGCTAAAAATACATGCCAAGCTATCATTATGTTCTGATAGCAATGCCAGAAACACAAGAGGACTCTCCCCAGAACACTGTTTCAAGATTTCACTTTGGTGTTTAGCTCAGAGGCAGTGAGTGTGCTGCGGTGCTCCTGGTCTGCTCTGCGGTGTGGACCGAGCCCAGCAGGGGAGGCGGGTCCCCGGGAGTCTTCCTGCCCCGTGCTGGAAACCAGGACCAAGTACTGGTGGGGATTGATGGGGAATGGGAAGGAGAGGGTCAGTTACAGTGACATAGATGTGCATGACCTGGGGCATGCTCCATGTCAGAGTGCCCTGACTTGGAGAGTGGCCCGCTGGCTGTGGTGTCTAGGATGGCGATGACCAAGCAATCCGAGTTGAACCACGTGTTTCAAGAAGGAGGGAGTGGACGCTTCCTGATGCTGGTCAAAGGGAAGGGCCTTTGGATGTGACGTATGGAAACTACTGGTAAGCTTGGCAAGAGCCATTCCAGGGATCCTGTGGGGAGATGGCATTTGCCGTGGAGTGAGGAGTGGAAGAGACCTCCAGGTAGTGATGGCTGGAGGAGCTCGGACGTCAACCTCCCTGCCTGAAACCAATTAAACAAATTAAACTGTAAAGAGATTTTATTGGACACAAACCTGTAATTAAAAGGATAATGTGATTGGCAAGGACAGAGGCACGCTTTAAGAGCTTCAGAGCATATGGATGGCGGTAGCTACCATTCCAAAAGAGAATCTAAATCTGGCTGCAGGAAAATTATTTAGCTAATTCTTTGTTTAATTATGATCAGACTGCAACATTATAATCAAACAGACTCTTCAGACATCTGAGAAAATTCTCTCACATGAAAATAATAGAAACGCATACAAAAACAAATTGCAAAAAGAAAGAAAGAAAGAAAGAAAGAAAGAAAGAAAGAAAGAAAGAAAGAAAGAAAATCAACAATAACAAACATAAAAGGAAAGCCACTTGGAGCACACAGGGATCATGAAAGGGAAGAAAATGTCCAAACATGTAAACAGACAAAGCATTAATGTCCTTGGGGATTAAAGAAAAATGTTGTATCTATGAAGCAAGAAAATGTGAGAGAGATAGGTGTGTGTGTGTGTGTGTGTGTGTGTGTGAGAGAGAGAGAGAGAGAGAGAGAGAGAAATATGCAGAGACCAAAAAAGAGCATTTAGATATTTAAAACATGATATAAAATAATTAATCAAGAGAATGTTTGGAAGACGTGCTGATGACATGCATGGAAATGAACAGCTAACAATGGGACAAGAAGAGAAAGAAGATTTTTCAACAAAGCTGGAGAACCAGCTTCAGGTGCCCAACTTATAGACAAAAGGAATGGAGACAAAAGGAAAAGGAGAAAATGCAGAGTGAGAGATTATCAAAGGAATACTTCGATCGTATTTCTGAGAACAGAAGGATTTCTAGACCAAAAGGATCTAATGAGAGATGAAAATAGACTTACGCCAAAAAATTATTTTGTGAAATTTCAGCAAAGAGAGGATGCACCAAACTTCCAGAGGAAAAAACGCCTAAAAATAGGTCATACACAGAAGATCAAAGACCAGAATGACTCTGGACTTCTTAACAACAGCTCTGAAAGCTACCAGACAATAGTCCACTTCCTTTACAACCCTAAAAACAAAGCAAAACAAGCGAACAAAAAATTTCTAAGATCCTATACTCGATTATGAATTGTAAATGCTAACAAGCCAGGAGAAAATGGGTTTCCAGGCATCTATGTCCATGGAGTGCTTAGATCTAGACTGTTCTGTGTCAGAAGGAACATGTGAACTAGGAGAGAAGAGGCCATGGAAATGAGAAACCAGGAGCCAGGCCGGGAGGAGGATGAAGGGAGTCATGAAGTGGGTCGTGGAAGGGAGACCCCCAGGTTGAAGGCGGAGGACCTCAGGCAGAGGCAGCCAGTCCAGGCTGAGTGAATCCAAAAGCTCCAGGAGAGCTTAATGTCTTTGGGGATTAAAGAAAAATGTTGCATCTATGAAGCAAGAAAATGTGAGAGAATTAGCCCAGGGGGAACTTGATCATCTGAATACACCCCAGCGGACGACCACTGGGGTGATGGGGCTGAGCGCCTGTGCAGTGGGAACTTAGTAGACCAAGCAACGCGAGACCAATATACTCACAGAACAATCACTAACTACAGGGGACGGTAGAGAGGGAGTGGAGAGAAGAGTTGTTGACCAAACTTCTAGTTTTTCTGAGAAGGGGAGCAGAGAAAGGCAAGCCCTGGACCAGGTGGTCAAGAGAGTTTGGGGTTTGTTGGCCATGTTTTGTCTTGTTTGAAAAATACTAAGTAATGGTTCTTGTGTATGAGAAGGATCTGCTGGTGGTTGAGGTTGGCATTGCTGGAGAGGTATGTCACCGCAGGGCTGTCCTCCTTGAGAGACAAGAGAGGCTAAGATCTCGGGGACAAGGAGGAAGCCGTCTCTGCCAGGGAGGGGGCCCCACTTGAATTAAGTAGCAGGAAAGCAGGTAAACAGCGATGAGATGCCCTTCACTCTAGAGGTTTCATGGAGGGAAGACGGAGATGGAGTATTTTGTTCCTGGAGCAATGAGGTGATGCCATGAGTTCTTTTCTTCTCGTGTCATTGAATGTTTACAACACCCTGAGAGGTGAGAGTTTGACTGTCCCTGTTCCATAAAAGAGGAAACCAAGGCGCATAGAACTTACACAACCTTCCTGAAGTCAAAAAGCCCGTAGGAGGAAGAGCCAGGAATGGAAATCAGGCTGATCCGACTGTAGCAGCCTTGCTCCTGAACGTTCCACATCAAAGCCACCCCTGGAAAGAGCTCAGCTTCTCCTCCCCTGGAGGGGTGGTGGGGAGAGAGATGGGCCACTGGAGGCTGCCCGATGACAGCGCCTGCCAGAGATGCTGTCAGGTGGGCAACAAAACACACCGGGCACCGTCTCATCTCGCCATGCTCTCTGTGTCCAAGCCAGGACAGGCATGAAAGGAAACCAGTTCTATTTTTAGTAGACTGAAATCTCTAACAGATGTCCAGATCCTCGAGGTCCCCTGAGAGCCCTGTTTCTTGTCTGCACAATTCATTGTGTCAGAGTTCCCACCGACTCCATCCTCATTCTCTGGTCAAAGCTGGCGGTAGCTGGTGATGTCTGTCCTGCCTTCCATCTCATGACACTTGATGTATCTGCACAACATGCCCAGTGTGGCAGCCACCATGTTGGAAACGATGGGATAAACGCGAAGATGTTTGACTGACTTGTGGGGCATGTAGAGGGGGAAAGTGTAAATGTTTCACCTTCTGAAAAAGGCTTTGGCAATTTTGAGTCTACTTCCAGGGAGGGCCACACGGGTTCGGTGCTCCCTGAGACGTTCCTAAATAAAAAGTATTCAAAACTGACCTTCTGCAGAAGCAGGGTGCATGAGTCTGAGATGGAGGCTGAGAGAACTCCAAAAGGTAGATGATCACGGGAAGCTGTTTTCAAATATTTACAGTAAGATCAGAGCAGAGCCTGGGCCTAAAATCAGGTTTCCAGGTAACGTGCAAATCTGAAAAGAAAAGCATATTCTAACTTTGACCAATAATACTAAGAAAGAAAGAGTGGAATAAATCAACACACAGTCCACGGGAATCATCTAGAACAGAAAAGATGGCGTTGAGCCCGTGATGGGCTCTGTGTCTGGGCACAGCAGAAGGGGAGGCGTTGCATCCTGGCCTGGCTTTGCCAAATCTCTGCCTCCTGCTCAGGGATGGAGACACATTTTCACCACTGACCTCAGTGGGCTTTTGGAATCTAAGAAATACATTGCTTTAAGGGCCTTAACTCACATCTCAGTCCATGCTCACACCTGTTCGACACACTCTTTGACTTTGTAACTCGCCCACTTAGCCCAGCCACTCGTTGGAGCATTAACACACCCTACCACTCTTCTACTTTCAGGAGGGAAAACAGATTTCCATTAAAAAAGCTGATCCTCATTTTAGCAACAAGTCTGGACCCCTCCTACCCCCCCTCCTCCTGCAAATTAGTTAAACTTAAAACCCGAAGATCGGGTTTCTGGGCAAGGCCCAAGCATTTCCTTGCCAAGGACATTTGGCTTAACTGCCCTCCATTAGGTCGTTTGTCACTTTGCTGAGGTCTTGCTTCCCTGCAGGCAGATTCCTGCCATTTTTTTTCTCAGCACGCCCATAAAACTTGAAATCACTCTCTGTAAATAGCCAGAAATTATATGCGTTCAGAGGCAGCGTAAGAAAGCTGGCCCTGCTGGCTCTGCCACCTTGCCCTTGTTAAAGACACGAGCAGGTGGTTTACATCAAGCCGTTCCAGAAAAATAAAAAACACGGTATGAAAAAAAAAAAAAAAAGAAAAAAACCACCTTTGTTTATGGACTCATTCTGTTTTCACTGCCTACAGAAAACTTAAAAGCTTCCTTAAGCCGCCTCTGCTAGCAGGGTGGCAAATTACAAAGGAGGCGATGGCACTATTTCTTGCTTTCACTGGACTTCCCTTTAGAGGGACTCCAAGACGTACACGTGCAAACAAACGAAGAGCTCTGTGACCAAAACCCACGTGAGTGTCAGCACCACTGTGAGATATGTCCCTTTGGGGTATCCCGAGCGATGGCAGACGTCCAGGGCCATAGGGACCCCATGACCCAGCTGGTGCGCTGGAGTCTGGCAGCGGCCTATCCGCTTCCTCATCATCACATCGCACGTTCCAGGCACCACAGTGTCACGTCTTCCATCTCTTAATCTTTGCTCCCCTGTTAGGGAGTTGCTTTCCCATCTCTGCATACACCCAAAGCTCCTGAAGCTGGCACACTTTAAAGATGTCCCCTCAAGTATGGCAGCAAGACAGAGAGGAGCCAGAGCTGCTGGAGCTGGGACAGATTTGAAGACAGTCCACCTCTTTTTCTTGGCATGCTCTGTGGTGAAGGATGTCAACGGGAAAGGAGGACGGAGAATCACAGATGAAGAGAGTATGTATGAAGCTACAGGCTTCACACGTGATTCTTCATGATCCTGTTTCTCTGTGAACTGCTGCCCTGCCTCAGTTTCATAGATGGAGCACAGGAGTCATGAGGGGCGCCTGGGTGTCTCCATCAGGTGAGCGTCTGACTCTTAATTTTGGCTCAAGTCATGATCTTGGGATCATGAGATTGAGCCCAACCCACATTTGGCTCCAATTCACATGTAATCTGCTTGAGATTCTCTCTCTCTCTCTCTCTCTCTCAAAATAAATAAATAAATAAATAAATAAATAAATAAATAAATAAATAAGAAAAAAAAAAGAATCCAAGAGTTATGAGACAGCATGCTATTTCTTGCTGGGAGAGATTATTCTGTGCTATCAATGATCCCAAAATGTAGAGATGGAACACCATCAGGGTTTATTGATCACCTACCATGCTGGGACAGCACAGGCCCGAGGAGGGCTCCCCGCCTCACTGTCACTGATGAACCAAGTCTGATGGGAGCACTCATCCTTCTCCTCAAAACATCCCAGCATGGCAGGAGAAGGAAGTGCCCAGCAAACACAGATCCTCTCTTCTTGACTTCTGTCTACACATAACCCACGCCATTGGTGTTCCCCACAGGTTGGCTGGAAGTGGTCACCGGTCCCCACCCAGAGCGAGGCAAGGGGCAATGTGAAGCATGAAGATGGTGTAGAGGCAGTGAATGGACCTTCACTAATCCACTTCCTGTGGGCCAGGCATGGCAAAGGCTTTCAAATATTAGCTTCGTTATTTCCCAAGGCCACCTCTAAGGGCTTCTTCAAGAATCCTTACATGACAAAATGGATGAAACTCCTTTCACGTGACGGGGACAGAGGAAGGAACACAAAAAGGAAGTTCAATCTGAATCCATTAAAGGCCTCAATTATGCAACAATGAAAGTATTAAACGACAGCATGGCAGCAGCAGGGACTTGCGTAAGAAGAGTCCATAACCATCCCGCCGGCAGGACAAGGATAAGTGCATCGAGCCCGGTGTCCCCTGAAATCATTTGCAGGCATGACCCACAGAGTGATACCAGCTCCTGCAGACCACTTCCCAACTACTCTGGAGTCGAAGTCAGGGGAAGATTAATTAGTACGTCTTACACATACAAGTGTTCCACTTTTAGTTGTTTTTCAGTCCCCAGTCCAATCTGTGCTAATGCGGACATCAGATGGTTATCGCACACACAGTCCGGGCAGGTGGCTTCACTGTTGTATCGGCTGCAGTCTTTAGTTTCAGGCCACAGGAACAAACATTGAGCTTAAAGTGGGAGTTTGCCCTAAAGACAAGACAGGGTGTTTCATGGAGCCAATGACTGCCGACGAAGACAAGCTTGAGGCGGGAACTGGAATAGAGGCTCTGCCTCCCATCCTACTTCTCTCTGCGCCCTCTGCCCGTCTCTATCTGTCTTTCTCTTTCTCTTCTCCCTCTCTGTCTCCTGTCCTATTTGGCTGGTCTGTGGAACAGGACCTGGCTACCTCCTGATTCCCAACTTGATTGCCCGTTACAGTCCTAACCTTGTGGTGGACCGATTGAATTCTCTTGGTTTCAGTTATGAATCCCTGGGAGTGGGAATGGGATGGCCCGACTCTGGTGAGCTCAGTGCCTGACCCCATCAGCCTGGCCGGGCCCAGGGTACTTCTCCTGACACCTGCCCCTGGAGTGGGGAAGGGCCATTGCCTCAGGAGGTACTGTGAGATGTTTACTACGGTTACAGAGACCACACAGGTTCTGGCAGGGGTGCGGGGTGGGGGGAGCACAGCACATGGGCTTCCTGTGGCTGTTACACCAAAACACACTATCTCAACCAGCAGACAGAGTTAACAGGGTTCTTTTCTGCACTTTTCCAATCTTGTATTTGTGAGCTCCAATGACGCATCTCCAAAAACATGCCATCAGAGTCACCCAGACATATGACTGTGTGCCCCGTGCTTAGGAAGTAAAATGAGGGGTTCAGGAAGCAGCATGAGAAGCCACCCCTCATGTAATGGTGCCCCAAATGCCTGGGGTCATCCCCATGTGCATTCTGCTCTAGATTCACGATATGGCCCATTGCTAGCTATTAAAATTTTACTCCTTTGGCAAGGCCAAAGTAGAAGGTCACATCCTTCCTCTCTGCTCTCCCTCTGTCCCCTCTCTCCTTGGTTCCACCCTACCCACACACCAACCCAAACTTACCAGGCCTCGGAGATTTGATGAGCCCCATAAAATGTAAACACCCGACACAATTAGCAATCAGCTTCTTTCTTTCTTTCTTTCTTTCTTTCTTTCTTTCTTTCTTTCTTTCTTTCTTTCTTTCTTTCTTCTTCCTTTCTTTCTTTCTTCTTCCTTTCTTTTTTAAGATTTTATTTATTCATTTATGAGAGACACACAGAGAGAGAGAGGCAGAGACACAGGCAGAGGGAGAAGTAGGCTCCCTGTGGGGAGCCCAACGTGGGACTCGATCCCAGGACTCCGGGGTCATGCCCTGAGCCAAAGGCAGACATTCAACCACTGAGCCACTCAGGTGTCCCTGCTACCTTCTTTCTTAAGGAATATGAGTAGCCTTTGGAATCCTAAGGATGGCTTCTCAGTGTTTGATTTTAGGAGCACCTATTAGCTGCCCGTGCCCGTGGTACTCATCTGTAACTAATGGAAAAATTACTCTCTTCCCTTTTGGGTAGAGTCACAGGGACCATCATGTGGACATGTCTTCAGTGCTCTCTGCATGCAGTGGTTAGCGGGGCTTAGATTGCCTATATCCCACCTGAGACCTCCTCCCCTGCTCTCCCCCTAGGTCTGTCTGTAAACTATATTTCAGCCTTACAAGATAGTGACTTTAGTCTCTGGGGTTCCTCCAATTGCTTTCTGGAAGACAAACTAAATGGAAACAGCACCATGACTTCACCTGCAGACCAGGCATCACCAGAAACCATTGGAGGCAAAAGCAAATTAAATCCTTTACTTAAAAACCAAGATTCTGGGGTTCCCGGGAGGCTCAGTTGGTGAAGCAGCTGCCTTCAGCTCAGGTCATGATCTCGGGGTCCTGGGACTGAGCTCTGAGGTGAGCTTCTCCTTCTCCCCCTCCCTCTGCTGCTCCCCTTGCTTGTGCTCTCTCTCTCTCTCTGTCAAATAAATAAACAAAATCTTCAAAACAAAAAACAAAACAAAAAACCACCATGATTGTATAATTAAAATGAGTAATCATAACTGACTTTTAACAGATGCACAAAATGGATAAAGCTCAGAACAATTGCTCTCCTAAATGAAGCCTTTGCTGCGACCAGAGGCACCTTCATCTTTTTGCTGGGCTCTGCTTTGCTGCAGCCTGGTCCCAATGCTAAGGAGACGGAACTCCTAGATGGGCAGCATTTCCACATTCAGGGCTGAACTTCCTCTCATGCTGTCCTTTCTCCAGGCAAGGGGGTCCAAACTGTTTCTTCTCACCACCGACAGCTAAGTGAGAGGTGACCTCACCTCTTTGAGTCTGGGAATCTCAAAAACCAAGTTGTAGTTCTGTTGTCTTGCTAGTTCGATCTGCTCCATTTGCAAATGGTTCTTGTAGCTGCGTGCCCACACGTGCTATTGCTCCCCAGTCCCGGGAGTGTGTCCATCCCTACTGAGGCTCCATCTGCAAATGGTTCGTGTACCTGTGTGCCCACATATGCAATTGCTCCCCTGTCCCTGGGCACTGGTGTGAGCACATCCCTAGGTGAGGGCCACACTTCTCTCTAACCCACTGCCAAGGCCCAACCCAACCTCATGGCCAATTTCTCACCATTTAAACAGGAGTTCATTATCTTTGCATTGAAGAGAGGCTGTTTTCACTACAGGCTGTAACCTCCCTCCTATTTTGAGGCTACAGTCTGCGTCCTTTGTAATGAAACGTATCGACCTGGGTCTCCTTATCTATCAAAGCTGCTCCTTTCCTTGTATTTCAGTAACAAACCTTTAAAAGATTAAATTGAAAATTATAATGTGGGCATAGCCTTCACAACAAATCTATGAAAAGGTAGAGGAGGATATTCAACAGCAAGCTTTCGTCCAGGACCTCCCATCACAACGGAGGAGAAGCAAGGCAGGAATACAGAAGAATTCTCCCAGAGTATTAATCAGGTGGACTGATTTATAATTCCAAGGAATGGAAAAGAAGGGTTATGTCATGGAGCTTAGTGCTAGTGCATCAACTGGCAAGGCTCTTAAGTCAAAGGAAACTGACCAAGAAACTCCTAATGTCTTTGCTGTTAGTTGTCCAGTGAGGGGAGGAGGTGGAGGCGGATGATAAGCCCTTGGGGAGGTGAGATAGTCCTTAGATCTGGCTATCTGGGGAGCCTCCTGAGTATAATCATGGATAGAAGGAAAACAGCTTCTCGGGTGGTGCCTCCCAGCCCCACGTGGGTTCTTAGGATGCTAGACTCTTAGCCCAGCGTCCTGAATTAGAACCTGCTTTCTTGTAGGAGTGACACGTTTCAAAATACATCCTTTTTCCCTTGAGCATCATTGGCATTCCTCTCTCCCTGACTCCATGAATGCTTTACTCATGCAGATCAGAGAGTTCATAAAAATGCAGCATGGACCCATTTAAACTATATGATTAACCGCTAATATATGATATTAACTTGTAGGATTTTATGGAGATTAGCATGAGTAATTATATTTGATGGTATATGATAATTACCTGTTTGGTTGCATTTTAAAGTATGATGACTTGAGACCGTTCATCAGTTCATATATGGCTCGGAGACTGATACAAAATTGCAACTCATTTTAATTGTTTTTAAGGTAATCAAACCGACATCTTTAAAGCCTAAAGGAGACTGATTAATTTTATGGGGACCATGTCAATAACACAGTGATTGGAATGCTAATTGAAAATACTTGTTAGAAAATGGGGCATTGTGATCAATATTTTCCAAATGGGCTAATTAAATGTGAATGCAATGTTCCTACATTTCAGGTTTAACATACAAAAATTCAGCCTGGGTCTTCTAGAAGGCCAGGGTACAGACACCTTCACAGAAAAGGTTTTAGAGTTCAGGAGGTAGACGTCTTCCTAGAGCTGATCTCAGGGAAGTTTCTCCTTCTCTGCTCCCATTGAAAGCTCAGCAGGAAAGTCTCCACAGCTGTCCTTACACTACCCACTTCTTGGCTTTTCCTTGAATTCTTTCTGGCCTTTCAGAAGCTGCTTTTGTCTTTCTCCCTACACGGAGTAACTGACTCGATTATAGACAAGAGATTCCTGATGTCATGTGACAATAAGCTCTTATTTTCCCTTCTATCCACACATAGTGTTAGTTGATATTTAAATTTAAGTTATTTTGAATATATTTTTTTAACATTCCTTACTCTTGTGTTTTTGCTGCCTCCCCCAGATGACTCACCTCAACATGAATCCTAAGTGATAACACATGGGTAGCATACAGCTTAGCCTAAAGAGCAAATGCCCCTCAGCTTTAAGACATAAAACCCTTCAAATTTTGACTCACGTTGATCATGTAAATTGGGCAAGACTAAACTCAGTGATCTATTATATGTAGAATCCTATATGTAGGATATCCCAGCACCTTGTTGTTCACCTTTTCTATCTAACAGAGAGGAATGAACACAGAGTCAAGTGACCACCATCGGGACCCACGCTGAATACAGGAGGAAGTGTGGGGCTCATTCAGATTGAGCCTGTCTACACATCCACTCAGGAGGAATGGCTATTTGGACATTGGCGGGGCAAGTAGAGGGTAGAGCTAGCAGGGTGTGAGCTAGCAGGGTAGGGCTAGCAGGGTGTGGAGGACAGACACACACCCAGTGTGCAGAGCACATCCAACTGGACAATGATCCTTAATCATTTCTCCTGAATTCTCATGGCTTTGTATATGTTTCATATCCACTGATGGAAAAGATCTAAAAACAAATGTTTGATTTTTTTTTGTAATGTTAGCTAGTACCATTTATGGCTGGTCAATGAAACTATGATTTCAGTGTCTTTACAAAAGCTTCATGTTCTTTTTTTAAAAAAATAATAACTTGGGACACAAACAAATGAATCATATTCCATTTGCACATGCACTGCTTTCCTAAAATGAAGTGAAATGTAATAGTATAAAGATAATTCTTTTGAAAAAAAGTTAATGCTCAGTTTCTAATTATTAACACAATTAATCTTTCCTACTGCAATTTTAGGATACTAATAAAATTATTAAATTTAAGAGTAGCTTCAGCCGACTTAGTGTTTAATTAGGAGGGCATGAGATTTTATGTATATAATTGAAGTTTCAAGTTGAGGACTAATTTTCTAGCTAACCCTTCTGAGAATTAGGAGAGTTGATTATTTATAGCCATTGACCAAATTCATGAACCTAGAATCTGGGTGGTAATCTCCAAAAGGGAGGTACCTATCAAAGACAAATGGGATCTTTCCACTCTGTGTAGAGCCCTTAAGAAAATATGCAGTTTCCTCATGAAATGAAATGAAAAAGATGTTATTTCAAGTCAAAGACAGGATCATTCAGCACTAGAAATGTGCTCAATACATATGTAATACACCCTTTCTTGAACCAATGCTGTGAACCACAGATGCTGTAGGGCATCTACAAATGAAGGGAACTGTGACAGCTGCCCTCAGGCGGGTTGCAGTCCGGTGGGAAAACCAGGCAAACAGTCTAATACTCTGAGTCAGTGGTATCACTCTTCTGGAGGATTTCAGAGCTGCCTCGTGCACATGCATACCTGTTGGGTTGAATACAATCAAAATCAGAAGGACAACAGGGGGGACAAAGTCCACTGATAGTGATACATATAAAGCATTTGAAGAAAGCAAGATAATGGCAAGTCGGTTGAAATGAACGTTGACATTGCATTTGGAGAGTGATGGTGCTATTGAGGCTCTTTGATTTTATTTATTTATTTATTTATTTATTTATTTATTTATTTATTTATTTTCATCATTATAAGCATGCTCTTTAATCCTCATTCCCTATTTTCCCCATCCGCCACATACACCTCCCCTCTGGTGACCATCAATGTGTTCTCTGTACTTAAGAGTCTGTTTCTTAAAAGAAAAAAAAAAAGTATTTCTTGGTTTGCCTTTCTCTCCTTTTATTCCCCCTTTACTTATTTGTTTTGTTTCTTAAATTCCATATAGGAGAGGATCATATGGCATTTGTCTTTCTCTGATTGACCTGTTTCACTTAGTGTTATACTCTCTAGCTCTGTCTATGTTCTTGCAAATGGTGAGTTTTCATTCTTTTATGACTGCATAATATTCCATTGTGTATATACCACTTCTTCTTTATCCATTCACTAGTCGATGGACACTTGGACTGTTTCCATAGTTTGGTTATTGTAAATAATGCTGCTATAATAAACATAGAGGGGCACACATATCCCTTTGAATTAGTGTTTTTGTATTTCTGGGTAAACACCCAGTAGTGTAATTCTGGTGCAAGTCTATAAGGAAACACACATGGGTGCTCATTCCAGCATTTATTTGTGGGTGAGGATCATTTCTAAAAGAGCAGAAAGGTAAGTATGGTGACAATGCATCTTAGAGCATTATATAAACAGGAGCTAACAGATGGTACGTACACACTGTTACATGGTTGAGTCTTAAAAGTACAATGCTTAGTGAAGGGAAAGAGTAAGAAATAGAATGAGATGTAAAACATGGTACCATTCACTTACAGATGTATTTGCATAAATCAAAGATACACATTATGAAAAGTCTATACAGGCAAAATTATGCGCATTCATAATAGTAATGTTTGTAATAAAAACATAACTGGAAATAACCCAAATGCCCATTACCATAAAGTGGATAAAGATATTTTGGTAAAATTATTTAATGGGATATTATTCATCAGTGAGAAAAGAATGAATTGTAGATACATACACAATGTAGATGAATCTTACATGCCTTAATTCTATTTATATACATTTCAAAATATGCAGAACTAAAGAGTATATAGTCTAGAATAGGAAAAAGTGTTCAACCACAAAGAAAAGCAAAAGACTGATGGATTGGCATTCAGGAGAAATGCTGTGGTGGGCGGATGAAGGTTAGAGGATTCCATAAGCTCAAACAGGACATGTGTGCCTGTGTATACTGTGTGTTCATAAACTAAGACTTATGTTCACAGGTATTTCTTGTACTATTATTCTTTATTTCTTAGCATATATAAGTATCTTTTGGAAGATAATTATTCATTTAAAAAGCCACACTTTTTTTTAAAGTTTGTGAGCAAGGGAATGTCCTGGACAGGATATTGTTGAAGAAGGAACACGGAATGTAAGGTCAGACCAGGGCCAGCAGCCGTGAAAGGTCATATATTGTACAATTCCATTTATATGACATATCTAGGAGAGGCAAATCCATAGAGACAGAGAAAAGGGTTTGTGGTTGCCAAGGGCTAAGGGGAGAGGGATGAGGAGTGGCTGCTCACTGGGTATGGGGTTTTTTTGGAGTGATGAAAATGCTTTGGAACTTGATAGGAGTGATGACTGCATGACACTGTGGGTGTACTAAATGCCACTTTAAAATGTTTAATTTTTGTTATGTGGTTTTCCCCTCATTTTTTTAAATGTTAAAAAAAGACCAAGGTTTTAGTTTCAGCTTGATCATTTATTTATTTTTTTTAAGAGAAGACCTAAATCTTGCTTTCATTTATTTATTCATGAGAGACAGAGGCAGAGACGTAGACAGAGGGAGAAGCAGGTTCCATGCAGGTAGCCCGACATGGGACTCGATCTCGGGACCCCAGGATCACGGCCTGGGCTAAAGGCAGACGCCAAACCGCTGAGCCACCCAGGGATCTCTGAACATTTCTTAACTTAGTTACTCCTTTCTGAGCATGTTTTTGTGTTGACTTAGCAAGCATATAGATATCTGCTGTCAGACAATCATTGTAGGGATATGTAACATCATGCATGCACTGCCCCTGGGACGCGGTGCAGGTTTAATAAACGGTGGCTGTCTTTATCTTCACTATGACCATGGATAACACTATGTGGCTGTGTGCTCTTTGTAATTTGAAGGGACCTGGGCTTTGAATCTTGGGCCCCCAAAATGTGCAATCTTTCTCAAGCTTCCTCAAATAATGACTGTTCATGGTGGGGACAAATGTCGATTTCTTACATAGATGGGTTTAAGCAAACAGAATGTCCTACATCTATCTAATGAATTGGTACTTTAGGAGTTAAGTAAAAGAAATCATTTTTTCTCAAAATAAGAAAATATGCTATGAAAAAATGAAGAAAATAGTAAATAAGTGGGAATACAGTATAACAGAATTTCTACACAGCGATTATTAAAAATGTATAGTATAGTAGATCAAGGAAGAGGTTCTTGTCTGGCAAGTTATTGATCCACACCACCTAAGAACCAGATAAGTAAAAATTAATGTCACAATAAAGAATTCAAGTGAGTTTTCATTATTCACAAGATAAAGCTCCTTAAGTTCATGAAATCTGTGATATACGAGGCAAAAAGAAAGCATCCCTCTCTTAGAATGCTTTGCTCAGCAATTATTCAAAAGCTTTAAAAAGGCCACAAGTTGAAGATTGTATTTAATAAGGTTTTTGGTTTTGTTTTGGTGTTTTGTCATACATAATGACGTGGGCCTTCGGGCCTTATTTTAGGGAACCGTATCGCAAGACCCTGCCTGTAGGTTTGTTTTGCAGATGCTTTTAGCAGTGAATAGAATTAAAGAGATGCTGCCACACTGAAAATTAACTTTGTATATGATTCATATTTGACATCTTTTAATATATTTCTAAGTTGTTCTTTAAAAAATAATAGTGGTTTCTGGTCCAAGTATAAAGAACTTGGAAGCTGACACTCCTATTCCCACAACAGGAAAAAAACTAAGCAAGCTAAAAACCAACAGCTCTTCTTAGGTCCAACAGAGATTGAAATCCTGGGCAGACTGCTGCCCCAAAAAACTTGAAAAGGAGGAGAATACTGGGAATTATGATTTACTAGAAACATGTCTAGGAGCAGAATCCCATTCAGTCCTAGAACAGCATTGTTGGGATCTCTGCTTTGGTGTCAGTCTCTAATTTTAAAAAACTCACAGTGATTATTACTTCAAATGAATATATGGGATTTAGGTAAGCAGAGCTGGTTCAACATTCAAAAATCAATTAATGTAATTAACCACATCAGCAGGTTAAAGAAGAAATATTATATAGTCATATATGGGGAAAAGTTGATAAAATTCAACACCCATGCATGATAAAACATCTCAGCAAAGTAGAGACAGAGGGTTACTTCCTTGGCTTGATACAGGACACATACAAAAACTTAACAGCTACCATGACAAATAATGGTGAGAAACCAGGTGCCTTCCTGCTAAAATCAGGGACAAGGTAAGGATGTCTGTTCCCAACATTGTTTTTCAACATTGTGCTGGAAGTCCTAGCTAATACAATAAGACAAGAAAATGAAATAAAAGGTATGCATATTGGAAAAGAAAACAATCAAACTGTCTTTGTTTACAGATGACATGCTGGCCTCTGCAAAATAATCATAAAGAATCAACAGGAAAACTTCTGAAACTCATACAATTATAGCACGGTTGTGGGATACAAGAATAAAATACAAAATCAATGGCTCTCAATATCTTAACTATGCACAATTAGAATTTGATATTAAAAACAGAACATCATTTATGCTAGCAACAGAAAATCATGCTTACGTATAAATCTAACAAATAGGTATAAAAATAATATGAGGAAAACTGCAAATTTATGATAAATGAAATCAAAGAACTGAGTAAATGGAGAGAATATTCCATATTCATGGATAAGAAGGTTCGATATTGTTAAGATGTCTGTTCCTCCAATATTTATCTATAGATTCAGTACAATCCTGATATAAATTAAACCAAAATATTTTGTGAATATCAACAAATTGATTCTTTTTTTCTAAAGATTTTATTTATTTATTTATGAGAGACACAGAGAGAGAGGCAGAGACATATGTAGAGGGAGAAGCAGGCTCCATGTGGGGAGCCCCATGTGGGACTTGATCCCGGGACTCCAGGATCACACCCTGAGCCAAAGGCAGATGCTCAACCACTGAGCCAACCAGATGTCCCACAGCAAATTGATTCTAAAGTTTGCATGCAACAGCAAGAGGCCCAAACCAGTCAACACAATATTGAAGAAGAACAAAGTTGTAGGACTTAAGGCTCTTGACTTCAAGACCTACTATAAAGCTTCATTGATTAAGACAGTGTGCTTTGGTGAAAGAATAGACAAATCAATGGTGCAGAACAAAAAACCCAGAAATAAACCTGATCTTTGACAAAAGAATGAAGGCAATTCAATGGAGAAAGGTTAGTCTTTTCGATAAGTGGTATTGGAACAACTGGGCATCCATACATAAAAAGAAAGACAAAAGAATCTAGACACAGAGCTTACACATTTCACAGACATCAACTCAAAATGGATCATAGACCTAAAGGTAAAAGACAAATGTATAAAACTTCTGGAAGATAACAAAGGAGAAAAATTTAGGTGACTGGATATGCCGATGACTTTTTAGATAAAATGCCAAAAGCACAACCTCCGAAAGAAACACTGACGAGGCTTCATTAAAATTACAAGCATATCCTCTGTGAAAGACACTGTCAAAAGAGTGAAAAGAAAAACCACAGACTGGGAGAAAATATTTCTGAAACATATACCTAGTAGGACACATTATGCAAAATATCCAAGAACTTTCAAACTTAACAAAAAGGAAGCATACAACTCAACTGGAAAGTGGGCAAAAGATGTGAAGAGACATCTCACTAAAGAAGATATGAAAATGTCAAATAAGCATATAATGCATGCTTCATATTGTATGTTATTAAGGAAATGGGTATTAAAACAACAATGAGATACCACTATGCACCCATCAAAATGGTGATGTCCAGACCACTGACAACCCCAAATCCTGGGGAGGGTGTGGAGCAACAAGAACTCTCTTTTATCACTGTAGAAATGCAAAATGGCACGGCCAGTGTTTCAGGGGGAGGGATGAAGAGGTGGAGCACAGAGGATGTTTAGGGCCATGAAACTACTGTTTCTGATGCTGTCATGGTGGATACATGACATGATGCATTTGCAAAAACCCATGGAACGTACATCACAAAGAGTGAACCCTAATGCATGCCAACTATGGATTTTAGTTAATAAAAATGTATCAGTATTGGCTCATGGATTATTACCAATATTCCACACTGATACACAATATTAATAATAGGGAAAATTGTTGTGCCTGTTGGAGACACACCCAGTGGTTCTCTACGGGAATTTGTGTACTTTCTTAGCAACTTTTCTGTAAGTCTAAAAATGCTCTTAAAATTTAGTGCATTAAAATAAATAAAAGCATTTGTCCTATCCTTAATCATATTTTCCCCACAATATATCATTTATTAATCACTGTGGGCTTTGAAGAGTATAAGTATTTTACTCACCTTAAGTAAAATTGAAACTTTGATTAAAGGATTTCTGTTGAGAGACAAGTGGAGCTTACTTAATAATTTTTAAAAATCCCCATAGGTGTGACATCCCCTTCTATGCCTACTTTAGTCAAAGAATAATTTCTGAGTAGTATGCTCGGTACTGCAATAAATACTTTAAAACTTCAAGAAGTGTGGATATCAGTTCTTGTGTTCAATCTTAGGGTGGTGACATGTCACATATTAAAGAAAAAAAAAAAAAAGGTGTGAGAGATGTCACAAGCCAGCATAGCATCAGGTGCAAATTAAGTGCTGTGAGAAAAGAGAGGGGTGCTCGGAAGGGTCCAAAGCCACTTTTTCTGAGAGGAGCCCTGACCCACATCAAGCTCTAAGGGAAATTGAACTGCTCTTTGTTCTGTGTGCACATGAAACCTGACTTAGCCTTACATTGGTAAGCCTTATACATGACAATTTTTAAGCGATGCTGGTGAAATAATGTGTTATAAGATACCTCACGGAAAACCTAAATTGCTAAATTAGGATTAGCAGCACCAGTTCGACATGCTCTGAAAATTAGAATTAGTTGGGGCTGGAGAAGGGAATGGAAGAGATTTGCCTCATCTCTTAAAACAAACAAACAATCAATACACAATATTCTCCCTTTGGTTTTCTCCATGAATCATGATCTAGTGAATTTGTACCAAAAAAAAAAAGAGAAAGATCTGGACGAGTCCCAGTACTCCATGAGATCACAGTCCTGCCCTCACAAGACTTCATTTTCGATTCTGTGAAATGGATGGATAAGACCTGCCCCAGAAGATTGTTGTAAGAGCCAAATGAGATGAGAAGGCATCTGGCATGCAGACAGGTTTTAAATACTCTTGTTTCCTCATTAAGTCATCGAACTAAATGAAACAAAGACAGCGAAACAATTGGAGCTCAGAAAAACTGGAGTCTTCATTATGGTCCAGCCACTTAATAATTCTATAATTCTGCTTCATTTATTTAACTTCTCCAAGCCTCAGTCTTCTCATCCCCCCTCTCCACCAAAAAAGATCAGTACATAATTTTAGAGTTTTATGTAAATGAAATGAGGTCATTTATATGCAACCTTGAGTTCAACACTAACAGCAAAATAAGTGTTCAGTAAATAATAGGTGCCTGCCATGAACTGAAATATGTCCCTCCAAATTCATAGGATGAAGCACCAACCCCCAAGGTGACTATATTTGGGGATGGGGCTTCAAGGAAGTAATTAACGTACATGAGGCCATAATGAGTGAGACCCTAATTTGATAGGACTGACATCATTATAAGAAGAGAAAGAGATGCAAAAGATCTCTCTCCCTCCCTCCCTCCCTCCCTCCCTCTCCTTCTCTCAATCTTCATGCACATAGAGAAAAGGCATGTGTGTACACAGTGAGAAGGTGTCCATTTGCAAACCAAGGAGAGAAGCCTCAGGAGAAACAACCCTGATGGGAATTTGATCTTGGACTTCCAGACTCCAGAGCTGAGAAGATAGGTTTCCGCTGTTTAAGCCTCCTTAAAGACCAGACCTCCTGGTCTTCCAGCACTTTGTAACGGCAGCCCTCACGGACTAGTATGATGCCAACATTTTCCCTAGGGATTTCTTCACTCCTACTCTTGTCATTGATCTGGAAACATCCTCCATGAGGTGGGTTCTGCATTCCAGCATCTATAGAGAAACCCGACACCCACAAGTTTAAGTGGAGAGGGGGTTCACAGTTTAATTCAGATCCCCAGGCTTAACTTAGTTTTGATTATGTATAAAAAACTTAGTTCTGATTATATATATATATATATATATATATATATATATATATATATATATAAACTATGCTGTCAATACTACACTGTCCAGTAAGATGAAACCACTGTGTAGCTTGAGGCTCTTTTTCTGGCACATGACATGAGTTGCTCAGCACTGATTTGCTCCTACTTTCCGTATGTGTATAATGTAGAGAAAGTTGCCTGGTCAAATATACAAAGTGGCTGTGATACATATCTTTGGGTGCAAGGATGGCCAACAGATATTTTTTCCCTTTCTTATGATCTTTATCAGTGGTTCTACGAGCATGCCTTCTGCAATTAAAATATGTTTAAAAACATTTACATTGGCACAAAAATGAATTGCACTGTGCAAAAACAAAACAAAACAAAAAACAAAAAACAAAACAAAAAAAAAAACACCCACAAATCCTCAAACCAGTTAGTTAGCAGAACATGTTCCCTCTTCCTCACTCTGCACTGGCATGCTGAACATGCAGTCTTTGTCCATTGTGGGGCCTTTCCCTCTCTCCTCCTCACCTACAGACCTGCTGTCGCTAGTGCAGCTTCTCATCTTCAGAACACGATCTTCTTGCTGTCAGGGGTGAATTCACTTACCGTTTATCTCTACTACTTCATTTCAGTCCCACCCACATCAAAGTATGCTGATGATCCATATGAGCACTTCAAAAATGAATCATTTCTTTACCCTCCATCATCTCTGGCTCTTCATAAGCTCACGGCCTTCACAGAAGATAAATTTTAAGCCATATTCCAGACTTCCTCCATAGCATGTTTCCTCTGCCATATTTTATTAAAAGGTGGATCTTCCTTTTATTGGGTAATAATCATGTATGCCACTCCTCCTGGTTATCTGTTTCTTGGGAAAATTCTTAGCAGCAGTGGGCCAGGACCTGAGAAGCCCTAAAATAATCCCAGACTGGTTGCTCTTGCTTAATTCATCCTGCTTACTGTTGTTGGGAGTGTAGAAATACAAACCAACTGCAATCCAGTGAAGTCTGAAGAGACCACTTGTACTCAGAAAATATGCTATTGCCATTCAAAGAGATTTCCAGATAACAAAACATTTAAATAACAAAATGGAAACAAGCCTAAATAGAAAGCAAGTTTTTAAAAATTCCTCTTTTGCCACGGATTCTCCTAAAATGCTTTTATCTCCCTCATTTTGGGGGGATACCTCTCTTACCAGCCTGATGACCCACCCCAGAGGTCTACACAGAACAGATGTTTCTGAGAGGCAAGAGAGGAGTGCCGCTTTCACAACCAGCAACAGGATGCTATTTCACTTTGTAAAATTCCGGAAGGATCAGGGTTACCTCTGTGGACCTCGGGCAAGGAAGTGGAGCCGTTGATCCGCCAGGGAGGTCTGCCCTTGTGGAAGTGTGCTGGATGATGCATATTCCATCCCAACACCCGAGGCCACAGTGTCTCTCTCCCTGGTGGAGAACCATCTTTTACTCAATGTGGGCACCACATGCTCTTGGCCTTCAGGGACTCCGCATACCTTCACTCATAATGACTTTCCTACCTTTATGTGGTTCATTGAGTCCTTTTTCAACAGTGTGACAATTGTAATTCTCTATTTTAAGAGCAGTTCACATGGGGAGATGGGGAGGTGGCTCTGTTCTGTCCATGGTGGCAGGACCTGGATTCTCTGCTATCCTTCCAGGCACCATTACTCAGTCAAAACTAAGCGACATAGGTTTTCCTAAAGAAGGTTAATTTTTTGGAAAGTATAACTGTTAAAACACTTAGTTTATTTAGTGGAATGTCATCATCTTAAAGAGGGTGTCTCCATACAGAGTTTTCTGTTTGTTCTGTTTGCTTTACCTATGTCTTAGAGCTGGAAGCATGAGGTAATGAGGCATCAACAAAGGAAACGTGCTCAGGAAGCAGAGAGCCGGTCTCAGTTTTCCTGTTTTGTTGCCTTGCACTCATAGCTGAGTCACAGCACTTCTCTCTGGTTTTCCGTTCACTATTCTGTTAAGCGGAGGCCTAGAGAGGAAGTATGAAATATTGAAATAATAACACATTGAAAGACCATTTGAGGAACTTGTTGTCAGCTGGTGAAGCTGCCGCTGGGAAGAGCGCACCAGCGGTGTGTATGCTGCTTCCATCAGAGGAAATCACCTTGAAAGGTCTACTGCGTTTGGAGGTGAAAGAGATATATTTGTAATCCTGAAACACAAAACATGAAATTTTACAGAAGAATACTGAAATACAAATATAGGCGCTTAAATGAGTTTAGTTTAAGTATAACATTTTGTTGAATAAGAAGTTAACACAAGCAAAATCACCTAGTGTGCTTGAGAAATATTTGAACCAGATGATGGAAGAGTTCTATTCTAAAACTGGTTTGGTGATCAGTTTTTGCGCTGATGCTTTCAACAATGAACTCCTTTTTTTTTTTTTTCCTGAGAGGAGCCAAGCTGATGAAAAAACATTAAGGATCATGAGTGCACAGCTCCCTCGGAACCAATCATAACAGAGCAGTTAAGCTCCTGGGGCAGGCAACCAGTAGATAAGTCTCAGGGGCAGCTGCCTTTCTGAGGAAGGAGTGTCCCCATTGGTCCAGGGCTCCTCTGAACCAAGTATGTGATGGAATTGAATCCTCCACCCCATGCCTTAACATTCATGAAGAAAGCTGGTTCCCATCAGCTCACCATTAGAGACCCTATATTCTTTCAGCATTTGGTTCCCTTGCCTTAGGGCCATGTTGGAGCAATCTTAGGGAATGAATACTCAGTCAAAGTATGTGTTTGCCTATGTGGTCATCACGAATGGGCACTACAGTTAGAGCAGCATATGGCATGCCTGTAAATGGTCTGTACTACTTACTATGTCAATAGCAGCCATCTCCATGTGGCTAAACCCAGTCCACAAAAGATAGGGACCCAAATGGGATCATGATTAGGGCTGATAGGAAATTTGTTTAGAAGAGGAATTTAGTTTAAAACACACTTCTTGTTTTACCTAAATAATTTCATCTAGTACCTTTTAACTATGTGTAAAGGGAAAATACAAAGTATAAAATAGATGGAGGCCTTTCAGTACCATGAAGGGAAGTTTGAAGATTAATTTAAAGTTTGCTATAGTGTATTAGAAATGTGTGAAAACACTAAAGACCATTTTCTTTGAGGACAAAACAATTAATAATTTAAAATACAGCCCATGAGGCATTCAGGGGAGACAATCTGGTGAGACACTAAGGGGATGATTCTGGGGAGATCCCACCTAAACATGTCTCACTATCCCTTTACTACCAACTCGACTTCATTGGGCTGTTCTCCTGTGTCTGTCACCAGCACTGGAGTCCCTGTAGTCAAGCACACAAAGCAGTGAGTCTTGGAAGTGCTTGGAAGTGCTAAGTCTTACACATGCTAAGTGCTTGGAGTCTAGAGACTCCTGTGGAGAACATAGGCTCAACATAGGCTCTGCCTAAGCATGCTTAGTTGTCCTGGCCTCCTACAGGCAGAGAAATAATTGAATGGGGCGGAACCCTATAAGTTCCAGAATGTCAGCAACAGGAAGACAGATGAGTAAGAATGAAGCCTCATCCAGGCATTTGAGGAGGTGACTAAGATTTTATGGCTTCTTCACTAGTGGATCATGGAAGGAGGAACCATTTTGCCTTTCTCCAGTTTTAGAAATGCCAGCACTTAGGGTGCTATAAAAACCAGATCTGAGTTTTAGGGAACATGCAAAGCAAAATACCACACATCTGAGAGGTCTGCACCAGAGAAAGAAAGAACAGGCACAACAAAGACCACCCCTTCTGGTGAAATGGAGCCACAGATGATAGCTCCAATAGAAATTATCCAAGTGTTCCACTAAAAACATTCTCTGAGCCTAAAATCTAAAATATTTTCTGAATGAGTTGAAAAAGATGATGGTTAGTGTTGAAGGCCAAATTAGAAACCTGGAAAGCCAAGTCTAACAAATATCTCCAAGCACAAAGCAAAATTGTAGAGTTGGAAATCGCGGGCAGAAAAGTAAGCTCAAGAGAAAACTATGAGAAAAAACAGCAATTCTAGAAGGAAAAGAAGAAATTAGTGGACTTGTGGAAAATTTCCCAGATAATATGCCTCAGATAAAAATGAGTTTTAAGAAATAAAGAAGCAAATAGAGAAATAAATGAGAAGACAATGAACCATCCTAGGTCTGTAGATCAAAGGGACTCCTTTAAAGGTATTGGAATAACATCTTGAGACAATATATGAGAAATGCCAATCATCTTTCAGAACAAAAGGAGATGTGAATATGCAGTCATTTGGAAAATATATCGGCCTCTGCTCCATCTGAAAGAACTCTAAGGGAAATCCTGACACCAGAGAGCAAATGCATTATAACAGAGAGCTCCGAGTGGGTAATAAATACTCTGTAAATGGAAATAAAAATAAAAGTTAGAAGGACAATCAGGGAGAACTTGAACTTTAAATTTAAAAACACAAAGAAATAAAAAAGAGGAATATCCTGTTTTTCATATGTACCTGAGGTCGGAGTAAGTAAGGCAAAAACTGAACTGCTAATATTATAATTTTAGTGGGATATTTTAATCTGCTTCTTTGAGATTTAGGCAGATCTGAAAGACAAAGCATTCCACAAAATCATTAAATAATTAAACAAATAAATGTGATTCAATTGTTATATATCGAATCTTAAATTCTTTGAAAAGAGAATTTTTATTCACATGTTTATGAAAATTATACAAAATCAACCACCCAAAAGAATGCTTATGTGCATTTAAAAAAATAAATATTGAGTTCATTCTGTGAACGTGAGCTATTAAGTTCAGAAATAATAATAGAAAGGAGTTAAAAATTAGAATCCCTTGGGAATTAAGAAGCACATTCCCAGACAGAGCTCTTGGATTAAAGAGAAAATCAAAAGGACAATTACAATCATGGGGAAAGTTATAAAGAAGAACATTCTTCCTAGTTAAACCTATGAGACACAGTGAAAGCAGTCCCCAGAAGAAGAAAAAAAAAAACTGACATGAAGTATCATCATTATTTACTAAGAAAGTAAAAGAATAGAGTGTGTATTTACCCTAAGAATATAGAAAATAGTTTTTTAAAAGATCAAATAAGATAGAAATTCAAAAAAGCTAAAGTTAATGAAAAATGAAAAAAGGTAGCAGAAATTTTAAAATCTAATTTAAGTCAGCTTACTTACATTAATGCTTCATGGACTTGTTTAGAGAAGAAAAAGAGAAGGCACAAATACACCAAATTAGGAGAGACAAGCAGGGAATAACCATCAACATAGAAGTGATTGAAGTAGTCATAAAAATATATGTCTATGAAACTTTCTGACAAGACATTTGAAAATTTAGAGGAAATGGATGATTTCCCAGCAAAATATATATTGCCAAAATTTACCCAAGAAGAAAGAAAGGGGAAACTTAAATACATCACTTACCATAAGAGAGTTTAGAAAAAGACACTTGAAGATCTACCATTGAAAAAGCCACCGAGAACAGATGGATTCCCAGCTGAGGTTTATGTAACATGAATTTTATATAACCTTAAAGAAAGAGGGCTTTTCAAAGTTAAATTATTCCAGGCCTTAGAAAAAAGATGAAAGGCCTCTCCAATTCACTTTACAAAGGCAATATAACTCTTTTAAAAAGCTGATAAAGATAGAACAATAAAGGAAAACGGTAGATAGACCTGATTAATGAATAAAGATGAAAAATCATTATAATAGAAATTATATTACAGCATAACTTTCCTTATTTATGCAACAATTTTTTTGTTGAGCACCTAACATGTTCCATGTCACCAAACAGAATAAATAGGTAATAAATGCTTAATGTGCTAGATGGTGACATGTGGAATGGTGAAAAATTAAACAGAGAGCAGACAGGGGAGGTTTGTTGGGAGGGACTGGTCATTCAGGGTAGCCTCTTTAGATTTATCAGAGAAGGCAACTCTCAGGTCATTAGTAAAGACTAGACACAGGTAAGAGAGTATCAGCTATGGGGGGCTGAGATGGGTGGGAACTCCATTCCAGGTAGAGGGAAAAGCCAGTGCAAAATCCCGAGGAACGATCCAAAGTCGGTGTTCCTGGGTAAAAACAAACCAAGAAGAGAGTGTAAATGATGTGATCAGAGAGGTAATGGGGCCCAGAACCCGGGGAGCCTCACAGGCAATAATGAGTATGTCTTTGAAGCCACAGAAGGACTTACAACACGGACTGGCACTGTGTGACCTCCGTCTCAGCAATGTTGCTCTGGCTGCTGCACTGAGATTGGATTGAAGTGGAACAGGGTTGAACTCAGGAAACCAATTAGGAAGCTTTTGCGACAATCCAAGGCAAGAGTTTGTAACAGTAAGGAGTATGAGAGATGATGTGAACTTCCATATAGTTTTAAGATGGAATCAGAAAGTTATCTTGATGGATTGAATCTGTGATGTGAGGGGAAAAAAACGAAGGGATAAGAAAACTCTGAAGATAGCGCCTGAGAAGCCTGCATGAAGAAATAACAATAAAGTGAGTTTAAAAGACTATGCAGTCAAATCTGGGTGGGAGTGGGGAAATGTTGCAAGCTAAAGTTTAAAGATGTCAGCTTGAAGATACCTATGAAACATCCAAACGGTATCAGATAGAAGGCTGGGTACATGAAACTTGAGTTGGTGGGGAGAGTTCCTGGTTGGAAATAAAGGCCCGGGAGTCTTGAGCCATAGTTGTTGCAAAAGATGTGACATTGGATGAGATTTCCTAGATAATTCAAGGAAGCTCAAGGAGGCATTCTGAAATTGAGAGCTGTTTCAATGGAGTGCAGGAGATCAGAAACCTAATCAGAAGGAGCTTGGTAGCGAGCAGGAACATAGACTTGAAGATAGAAATACAGACAAGTCAGAGGAGTTTTACCATAAGGGAGAAAGGCAAAAATGGAGCAGAAACCTTTCTTGAGGTAAAGAAAGGTTTTGGGATGCCTGGGTGGCTCAGTGGTTGAACATCTTCCTTGGGCTCAGGGTGTGAACCTGGGGTCCTAGGATGGAGTCCTGTATTGGGTTCCCTGTAGGGAGTCTGCTTCTTCCACTGCCTATGTCTCTGACTCTCTCTATGTGTCTCTCATGAATAAATAAATAAAATCTTTAGGAAAAAAAAAAGAAAGATTTTTAATTTTTTAATGATTGGAGAAATAGGAGCATGTTTATATATTCATGGGAAGACTAAGTCATCAGAAGAAAAGAGGAAGCATTCCTGGAACAATGTCCCTGCACTGGTTGGAGGAGAAGAAGCTTGGCTACGAGTGAGGGGCATCAGTTGTCAGGATGTGTGTGCGTGTGTGTGTTTAGGGGGTGGTCTGTGTCCCTTTCCTCAAAGATGTCATCAATCAGGGGCAAGGAAAGGGGAGAGAGGTAGGAGCTTATTGGAGAGGAGAGCAGAGGAATTGTGGACGTAGACTGGGAGTGGTGGACAGCTCTAAGAATGTACCTTGGGTGTGTTTATTTTCTTCTAGCACATTCAGCAGGGTGGCCATGGGCACGAGCAGGCAAAAAGGTGAACCACTGCTTGGCCATGCAGAAACCATTATATAAACACAAAGAAAACCAATATAAAGTTTTAAAAAAGATGTTTAATGAAACACCCCTTTAAAATTTTAAGCTAAAAAAAAATAAAATAAAAAATAAAATAAAATTTTAAGCTAAAAAAGGAGTCGATATGAACCATTTAAGGAAAACAATAACCATTTCTACAAAATGTCTAGAATTAGTATTCTACATGGTAAAATGCAAAATCTGTTTTAATTAAAATTAGATATTAGACCTGTATCCCTACTGTTACCATTATAACTTAATATTGTCTTCAAGGATCGAGTCACTGTAGAGAAAGAGTTTAACAAGTGGTGCTAAGTTTTCAAAAATAAAAATCTCTTTTTTTAATGACATGATTTTATAACTAAAAAATTCCAAAGACACTTCATAAACTATTGGAATAAACAGATGAATTTGTATAGTGAATAGATACAAAACAAATATATAAAAGCCATTAGATTTTTTTTCTAATTTAATAATAAGAACATAAGGGAAAATGAAAAAAAATCATAATGAAAAAAGCTTGAGATATTAAGTATAAATTAACAAAAAGGAAACAACCTGTATTAAGAGAAATAGAATATCTTATTGATGTATTATATGAACAAATGGAAAGAGTATTCTGAAATGAGAAGTTTTTGATATACAAAATGTTAAATTCTTCAAATGTTATATATAATGTGAATTATTATACCAAATTCTGTTTGAAGCACTTTTTTTTATAAAGATCTTTTTTTTAAGATTTTATTTATTTATTCATGACAGATGCACAGAGAGAGAGAGGCAGAGACACAGGCAGAGGGAGAAGCAGGCCCCATGCAGGGAGCCCAATGTGGGACTCGATCCCGGGACTCCAGGATCGCGCTCTGGGCCAAAGGCAGGCGCTAAGCCACTGAGCCACCCAGGGATCCCCACCAAATTCTGTTTAAATTATACAGCCATAAAATTTATATGAGAAAATAAATGTAAAAAAAATAGCCAAGAATAATTTTGAATATGAAAAGTAGGAAAGGACTGATTTGAGTTTACTAGTATCAGGGTAAAAAAAGCAACAACTATAAAGCCATTAAAGTAAAATTAGCATGCCATTAGCATAAAGATAGTCAAAGAGAAAAATGAAAAATATCAGAGGCTAATATATAATAATGATAGTATTTCTACTACGTGAGAAAAGGATAGACTTTTTAATAATTGGAGCTGGCAAAAATAGCTACGTGCCAGGATAAAGATAAAACGTGAACACTACTTTGCTTCATATAAAAATAAGTTCCAAGTGGTGAAATACTTGAATGAAAACAATAAGATAACAGTTTTGGAAGAAAACCTAATGGAGATCCAAGTGGCCTTAAATGTCAGCTCCCCAATTTCAGCAGTTTATTAGGCAAACTAAGGAAGGGCTGAGCTCTGCTGGTTCCTCTGACAACAAGGGATTGTTGTACCCATTCCCGATATACATGTAGTGACACAGAAGTCCACATACAATCTTCTCAAACACAGCTCCACTGGGTGGTGGGGGTGAGGTGCCACCTACTTCATCTGTCAGTTAGAGACTACAGAAGTAAACTACACTGGCTTTCTATGTTATTCCATTAGAACTGTCTGCATCTCTGCACACTTGGCACAACTCTAGGTAACCAGGCATAATCTTAGGGATCGGAGAATCTCATTAAACAAAGATAAGAATCTCAGAAGTTATAAGGAAAAGAGGTACATCTTCTATGCCATAAAAATGACTTATTTGTACGATAAAATGTATCAGGAACAAAGTAAATAGAAAACCTATTATTTGAGGGATAATCACTAATAATATAATAATCATGCTAAGATCTGACCAGTTCATCCGAAGGAGAAAAACAATCCAATAGAAAAAAAAAATAGTTAATAGTGTGAAAAAGCAGTGCACAGAAATGCAAATCTAAATGACCAGCGGATTTATAACAATATGTTCAAATTTATTAACAGACACATGCAGATTACGCTGACAATGAACTATCATTCTATATTTATTAGGGGAAAAAATAGCCAATATTGTTAGCAGAGATACAGAAAGTGGATACTCTGATACATGGGCAATTGAAATGGAAATTGTTATTGCTTTTTGGAAAAGAATCACAATGCATGATAAGTTCACATTTATAGATTTATGTAAAACTCTGTGTGTGAAGAGAATTTTAAAAAAGAAAAGAAAAGGGCATCTACAGCTTGATGAGTCATCAGAAGCTAAAGGGTCATGCTAATACAAGATTCTAGACCTGGCGTAGAAATACCAATTCTAAGCTGACACTGTCTCTAACAGATGGCCACATTCAGTAGGACACCCTTAGGAACTAGTCAGCAAGAGAGAAATGACAGATGTTTTCAAGTGAGAAGGCCAAGTTAAAATACTATTTATCATGATTTCTACTTCTGACTAGGATATAGAAAACTAGAAAAAAGTTACTCCTCCCTTAACAACAAGAAAAGAAAAAAAAAAACAATCTCTAAAGTCAACTTTTCTCGAACCCAAGAAAAGAGATTATAGGACATATAGTTATAAATCCACTGCTCCTTGAGGAGCCAGTTGTTTGAGGAAAGAGGAGCATAGAACAGCGGCTGAGTATGGCAGAAAGTGGGGCTGAGTGCCATACAAGTAGGTTACAGACAGCGAAAGTTCTTTTCTTTTTCAATCTTTTTTTAAAATTTATTTATTTATGATAGAGAGAGAGAGAGAGAGAGAGAGAGAGGCAGAGACACAGGCAGAGGGAGAAGCAGGCTCCATGCACCAGGAGCCCGATGTGGGATTCAATCCCAGGTCTCCAGGATAGCGCCCTGGGCCAAAGGCAGGCGCCACTGCTGCGCCACCCAGGGATCCCCCAGACAGCGAAAGTTCTAACATATTGTTAAAGATTGAATGTGGACCGGCTTGAGAGCAACAGATACAAGATGAGTTTGCACATAATTGTAGGTGCTCCACCATGGCCCTCCCCTGGGTGCTCATGAGGAAGATGTCTGGCAGGGGCAGAAAGGGCTCATTGATGGAGGCAAATCATGCAGCCTGAAACTTCTGGGGGAGGAGTAGCAAGCCTTGTCACTCCTAGGAACAAGTGCAGACCCAGTGAGGGTGGAAGATTTAAAAATAGAAAAAAAAAAATAAAAACAAAAGGAAAAAAACCCCTCTAACCCTGGAAGAAGGGCAGGAAAAGGCAAATCCTTTACCAATACATTAAAATTCTCTTACCACAGCACGAGGGGCAAGAAATTCTTTCTTTGATGAGACACACCGAAGACACAAAGCAGCCGCTGGCTGCCATGAGGTCAAGCAGGGTCATTGAAGAATTCCTACTTCCAAGACCCAAGCACACTTGAGTCTGTTTAGGACTGAGCAAGGGCCGCAGAGAACTCCTTTCCCTGCACAGGCCCCATTACCTGGCCAGCAAACATTAGATAAGAAACAGAGAAGTCTTTCATTGGACAAAGAGCATGAGTATGGAGAGGCCCACAATCAGGCTCAGGCACACAGGAGAGCTGGAAGCTATAGGTGCAGCAGAATGTGGACTTCCCATTTCTTATCTCAACCTAAGCTCAAAGTAATTCTGGAGGGATCTGAAGCTGGTGGTGAGGAAGGCAACCAGCACAACAGAACCCAAACACAGCTCAACTCCTGAGTAGACTGACTCAGCCCTTGGTCCAACAGTCTAGCAGGGGAGACGTGCTGTATATAGGCATAAATAGTATCTACCTCAGTCTTATTCTTCTTCATATACCATTCAGTTAAAACTAATGGGCAAAAAAAAGTAAGAAAATTAAAAGACATGACATTTTTTTTTTATTTTTGTTTTTTTTTCAAGGATTATTTATTTATTTATTCATGAGAGACACAGGCAGAGAGAGGCAGAGAGCGAGGCAGAGAGAGAGAAGCAGGCTCCATGCAGGGAGCCCAACTTGGGACTCAATCCTGGGTCTCCAGGATCACACCCTGGGCCGAAGGCAGGCGCCAAACCACTGAGCTACCCAGGCGTCCCCACAGATGCTATTTTAAAGAGACAAAATGATCAACAGAACTAGACCCAGAGATGACCCAGATGTTATAACTATCAGATAGATATTTTAAATGATTAATCTATTGAAGGCTATAGCAGAAAAAGGTTCATGGTGTACAGGAAGAGATGAGGAATTCCAGCAGAGAGATGGAAATTATAAGAAAGAGGCAAATACAATGCTAAACAAAAATTCTATGATAATATAGGTGAAGAACCCATTTAACTGGTGAATAGACTCAATGCAGCCAAGGAGAGGATCAATGAACTTGAAGGAATAGGGGAATAGAAACTAAGCCAGATGAAACACAGGGAGAGTAACAAAGGGAAATTTAATTGATATAATAATTGTTCCTTGGTGGAGGCCTTGAGGCACCTCTACAAGCCTCTCTGTGCCATAGTTTCAATAAAAGTCTCAGTAGACATTCCTATCCCTTTCCTTTTATTTTCCATCGATACCTACGTATAACAGCAGAAGACAAACATGATCATCGTGGACAGGAGCCAGCCTTCAACCGGAATGACCAGAAGACACTTTATAAGTATCCCGTCTGCTGATATCCGCCAAGGCACACAACAAAACATGCACATCTCTGCTCCTCACACAAAAAAATGAGCGGCATTTGCGTGAATGTGGTATGTTTTGTACTCATCACCTACATTCTTACCACACATGGATTCTACTCCCGAAAAGTCCTTCCCCAGTAGTCAGATTTGTCCGGGACTGGCCTTTGATAATTTAAGCCTCTGTTTTGTTAACTATGATAGGGAAATTAAATATCTTTATAAGACAATATAAAGAGCCTGAAGTAATGTTCCAAACAAAAAAGACACCTAATAAGTGGGCATTCTCGTTGCCCTGGCTGTAGTCAAAGTTATTTTTATTATGAATTCACAATCTCAAACAACTGAGAGTGGCGAAACATCATAAATTGCATGCAAGTTATAAAATCTCTTTCTCTGGAGAACAGGATAAAAGTCCATCTGCCTGAAATGGTTCAGATGAAGCCCCCTGGCAGTAAGGAGACAGAAAAAGCATCTCTGAATAGCTCTCGGCCCTCTGGTTCTTAGGTTTTTCCCACCAAGCATATGTAACTTTCTAAAATCTTTGTCTTTATCCACTCATGCAAATTTACAGCCAAAATTTGAGGAAGTGCATACTGGTCCACTTAATTATAGGAATGATACTATCCTATTAAGCTTCTGTTAGGACAGAATAAATAAAATATTTTAATAACCTCAGCAATGAAAAAGAAAGAATTAGCCAGCTAGGCCTACAATGTAAGACATACATAGCTAGTGTTCTGATCTGATTCTCTCTCACTCTTTGTCCTTGCTGTACATTTTTAAATATACGATATTGCTTTGGAAAATGACTCTGGGCAAATGGCAATGTGTTAATGGCTGGACATATCTGAACCAGTCATGTAAATATGATTGTAATAATTAATTCCAACTGCAGAATAACAGATTAATCACTTGTGCAAACTTAAACTTGCATGTAATTTGTCAATGTTTATGTCAGGAAAGCTTTTGAGTAGCTTTAATCCGCACCCCTGCATTAAAATTATTTAATGGTATTTCAAATGATATTAATCAAATATGATTAATAGAGAAGAGAATAGAGTTTTGGCTCATATAGCACTTTTTGTAGTTGAGATAGCTCCAAGTGCTCAGAAAATTAATGACGAAGGTGTGCAGTGACTGGTAAATATGGTGAGGTCACAGGCCCGTTGTAGCTCACAGCCAGCTTTGGATAATGGAACCTGTTTCACCACTGCAATATGGCCTTTCTCTGTCCACATTTGTAACAGCCATGGAAGGAGTAAAGGGGAGCCTTACGCAACCTTATTCAGAAATGGAGCTATTGAGGCACATGGCTGGCTCCGTCAGTAGAGCGCACGACTAGAAATATTCAGACTGGTCCCGTCTGATCAGCCCTGGAACCATCCCTCCCCACTGATGGAAAACGTGTGGGATACGCTTCTTTACAGATGGACGTTACCAACTTCTGTTCTTTCTCGTTTGTAACATCCAGCTCAGTTGGTTGCTTACGGTATTGTCACTTCTTTGTTTAGAAAATAATTCTGCAATTTTAATTACCATTGAACATAAACAAATAATTTTTGTGGATTTTCTTGTGGTACAATTCCCATACTTAAAAGTGTACAAGTCACAAAAACGTGTACCATTAAAGTGTCCAAGGTGAAGGATGCTCACGAAAGCACATGTGTTTGTGTCCCCACTACCCAGGTCAGGAAATTCAACATGACCATCCCTCCAGCTCTTCCTCATATGCCTCAAGTTGCTACTAGGCAAAGGCATCCACCTCTACCCTGATTTTAACATTTGAGGTGAGTTGTTTTGCATTTTTAGAATCCTGAGGGAGCTATCCTATGTTTTTTAAGTACACCACAATTTATTTACTCACTCCACTCTAGATGCACCGGCTGCTTCACCCTTGGACTTGTCATGAAGAGTGTCACTGGAAAGATTCTTTTTTTTTAAAGATTATTTATTTGTTTATTTGAGAGAGAGTGAGCAGGAGAGAGCATGAGCAGGGTGAGGGGCGAGGGAGAAGCAGACCCCAGCCGAGCAGGGACCCTGACGGGGGCTCTATCCAAGGAGTCTGAAATCATGACCTGAGTCGAAGGCAGATGCTTAATAGGCTGAGCTCCCCCCCTCCGATGCCCCTGTAGAGATTCTTGTGTCTCTCTTGTGGTGAATGCCGTGCTCCGTCGGTGGAGATGTTCCCAGGACCTGATCTGCTGGTAACACGCACGTGTGTCTTGTGTTAGAATGGAACAGAGCATCACACGCATGGACATTTCCAAGCTGCTCCCACTGTCCCCACTGCCTCCCAGTGCCAACCAGTCTGTCCTTAGCAATTCTGGGTGCTGGGTGTATAAAGGGATCTCATTTGATTTTCTGCTGCATTTTCTGTGACTGATGAGGTGGGCACTTTTTCATATGTTTATTGGCTGTGTAGTCTGTTTTGTGAAGTGGCTGTTCAGTTCTCGAGGGTGTATTTTTATGGGACTATTGATCCCTTTTATTGATTTGTAGAACGTCTTTATATATTCTGGACATAAGTCCATGGTGCCATATGGATTGCAGATTCCTCCTCCCTGTCTGTGGCTTGCTCTTTCCCTGTGTTAACAGTCTCTTTTGATGGAAGTTCTCATTTATAATAAAGGCCAGTTTTATAAACTTTTCCTTTATTCTTAGTGCTTTTGATCTTCTTTTTAAGAATACTTTCCTCACCCCAGGGTCATGAAGATATCCCTGCATTTTTTAAGGAGATTTTTATTGTTTTCCTCTCACATTTATATGTGTGACCCATTTGGAATTAATTTTTATAAATGATAGGAAATAGAGTCATTTCATTTCAGGGAAATAATAACTACATAACAGTGCCTGGCTTCAAAGACCTTGCTTTCTAATGAGCAAAGTGGACAACTGAGCAATTAATTATGATACAGCAGATAATTCTAAGTGATACTGTAATAAGAAGGGGAAATGGTTATTTTAAAAATGGTGCTTTGAGTTTGCACTAACAAGCCTCAGGAAAATACCATAATTGGTCCATCTGGTGATGAGAGGCAAGGTTTCCTGGCACAGGTAATTTAGACATCTTTAGAGAAACAAGAGCTATATTCTTCTGCATAATAACTAACCAGGCTATGCTGTCTTCCCCTGAGAGGGTAAATATGAGGAATAGGAAATCCTGAAAGAGTAGAATGAGGGTGTTTCAGCAGAAACATGGTTCCTGAGCAAGATGGCAGCCACAGATGTGAGAACTCCCCAGAAACCACCCAAATGGCCACCCAGAAATTGCCTGTGGCAAGAATGGCATGAGCGGTTCGGGACAGGGATTTTTAATATTCTTTTTTCAGTGCTCCTGGCATGGGCTTGATCTCCTCAGTTATTCTTAAGGTATTAAGTAGGTGTTTTATATCCAAGAGCCTCAGTGATGTGTGTGTCCAAATTTCCTTCTACCTTCAGGAACTTTCTCCTCCATGTGGCTTTTTTTCTGTTTGTTTCTGCCAGTCTCTGTCTTAAGAGGATTTACACAATGTCCAGTAATCCGTGTCTATTTAATCCTCACTTGGGAAGGCCACCCACGGCCATGGTGAAGCAACTCCATCATGTCTATGATGCAGAGGGGAAAACACGCAACCCAGCGGAGGGGTTGTGGGTCTGACCACCAACTCTGGCAGGTGCACCCAAAGCCCCCTGGCCGTCGTGATAACAGTGTTATAATAACACGCTGCATTTCCTCTGTCATGCCCCTCCCACACCCTGGGCTTCCCTCTTACACTTTCCCCCACATACATCTTCACCACTCCCAGTGCCTATTAATGTTCTCAGCTGAAACCTCAGGGATGTTAGCCCCATCCACTGTGGATACACGGTCCATGCCCCTGTGCTCAGCCAGGCAGGCCGCTTGCTCACCGGATCTCATCTCTTGCCTATTCAAGGATATGGTTCCAGGAATTCATTTTCTCTTCCACGGCATTGTATTTTCTCGCCCTACTCAATTATGCCCACCAGCGTGCAACAAGCTATTGTTTACACCATCCTGACAAGTGTAAGTCCCCCCATGCCCTCCTTCCTGCCTGACCAGGCTCTCCTTTGTGGTGGAGGTCTTGAGCGGTACCTCTGGGTCTCCAGTGGTACCAATGTTCTCCATGGACTCGACTCTGGTCAGGCCCTCCTCTCATCCTGCCGCACAACCTGCCCAAACTGCTCCTGGCCAGTTGGCCTTCATCTGCTCATTGTGGAAAGTAATGGGCAGTTCTCAGTTCTCCTTAAAAAGGTTGCTTATCCCTTCCTGCCTAAACGCTTCTGCTGCTTCGCTTCAGAACACCACCCTCGTCTGGCATTACTTCCCGCAGCCCGGTGAGCTCATCTCCTCTGGCTTCTTTGCTTGTTCCTGCTTTCCTTCCAACCTCAAAATCGCTGGTGCCTGAAGGTATGAGCCTTCTTCCTCTGTTCCTTTCACCTGCACTCACCACCTTCGAGACTTCACCCAGTGTCATGCTTTAAAGAACACCTGCACGCCAGTGACTCAAATTTTACCTCCAGTGCAGACCTCTTGCTGGAGCTGGACTTGCATATCCAACTCTCTGGTTGACCTTCCCACCTGGATTGCTAGCAGACACCCACCTTAACGGACCCCAGACTCAACTCCTGACCTGTCCCTTCTATCTGCTCCTTCTGTAGTGCTCGCACACATGCTTAACTAACCCAAACTCCCTCTACTCTTCCCACAGGGGAATTTAAAGACTTTGGCGTTCATCTCACCTCCTTTTTCTCACTTTCACATATCCAAACTGTTGGAAACTCCTTTGTCTTGTCCTTTAAGATGTATTCAGAATTGGACCACTCCTCGTGTTCTGGAAGCCTTTGAGTCTGTCTGAGATCCCATGATCTTCCCTGTGGGTCATATGATGTGATCTCTTGGGTTCCATCCTTGCCCCCCATCACTCTGCCTCAATACAGTAGCCAGATGGCCCCTAAAATGAAATCAGGTCATGGGACCCCCAGCCTTCAGATGGTCTGTGCTTCATTCAGAGTAAAATCTCTCTCTTACAGTGGCCTACAAGGTGCTGGGTGGCTGGACTCCCATCACTACTCTGGCTTCCCTGCTTCCTTCACCCTGCTCCCACCCCACACAGTTCCCTGAGCTTTCCTATTCTGCTTTTGGGTAAGCTGTGCTAGTGCCAACACCTGTTCCTGCTGCCCAAACTGCTCCTTCCCAGATAACAAGGCTCACTCTTCCACTTCTTTCAAAATTTTGCAAAAACTTATCCCTTCAATCATGACATTTCCCATGAACAGTTATTTTTTTTTCCATGAACAGTTATTTTAAAATTGTAACCCAACCCCTAGCAACCAAGCATTCCAGATATTCCCTACCCTTCTATGTTCTTTCTGAACTCTTATCATCCTTTAGAATGTCATAACATTGACATCAGTTATGTTTACAGTTAACTGTAGAGAATATAAACTTCCTGAGGGTAGACTTTGTTGTTTATTTTTTTTTCACAAGTTTTTGGAGTAAAGACCAAACCAGTGGGTGTCCAGTGATATTTGTTGAATGAATGTGTATACTCACACAGAGGACCCAGAGCACACAGAAGAGGCTGACATTGTATCATAATAGAGACTATTCTGTTGTCCATGATTTAAGAAGTGTCAGCAGTTTTAGTGAAGGGAAAGATTATTGCCAGAATCCATATGTACTGTACTAAACTATATATACACATATTGTGTGTGTATATATATATATATATATATATATATATATATATAAACATACACAGAAACATGGATAGTTTTCATTCAACTTATAAAAATTCCCATCTTTAAAAGTATCTGTAACACTTGGATATGGTGACAGAAAGCTTTGATCCTGCCGGATGGCTAAATAAATATTTTTCCTTTTAGTGTAGGCATGACTTTCAAAGAATCCTATTTTAATTGGGATATGACCTGCTTGAAAATGCTACACATTTCACTTGACAAGGTGAAGATCATTGCATTTTCCATCAAATACATTTGGACTCAGAATCAATCACATACAATATTTTGAAGCCTTTCTAAATGATGTCCACAGGCCAAATGTAAAACATTTTATTCATTGAATGGCTCTGGGAGAAAACGTCTTTGCGGTCATTATGTAGTTTGTGACTTCTTCAGCAATGATATATTTTTTTTCATCCTCTAGTACTTTAACTCTTGTTTTCTCATGATGTTGTCTTTTCGAGGGTTTGAAATTTTTTTTCCTATATTTATCTTCTCTGGGCAGTTAATTATTAAACTCCTTGATGGAGGGATGCAGACCACTCATCTGTGTGACCCTCCTTTCCTAGAGCCTCTGATAGATGCTCAACAAATGGATAGGCTCTTACTAATTCATTAAAAACATAAAACTCACTCCTACTCATCTGGAATCCAAATTTAGCACATTGTGGAACTAATATTTAGCTGAGGCTGGCCCACAACAAACTGATGACTTATGGTTGATTTCCAAAGTCATTCTGTGGAAAATCTCTTTGAAAGTGGACCTCAACAAGTTGATATAATCTCGTGCCATATTCCCTGGACAGTTTGCTTCATCCACAAGCCAAGATGACACATCAAAACTCTGGCTAATTAGAAACGACAAATACCCACCATTTGCTTCGATGTGGATGGAACTGGAGGGTATTATGCTGAGTGAAATAGGTCAATTGGAGAAGGACAAACATTATATGGTCTCATTCACTTGATGAATATAAAAAATAGTGAAAGGGAATAAAGGGGAAAGGAGAAAAAATGAGTGGGAAATATCAGAAAGGGAGACAGAACATGAGAGATTCCTAACTCTGGGAAACGAACAAGGGGTGGTGGAAGGGGAGGTGGGCGGGGGGTGGAGGTGACTGGGTGATGGGCACTGAGGGGGGCACTTGATGGGATGAGCACTGGGTGTTATGCTATATGTTGGCAAACTGAACTCCAATAAAAAAATAAATTAATTAAGAAAAAAAAACTCTGGCCAAATAAGCAAAGCCCTAATTATGGATATCCTAAGCTCAATAGGATCCTTCACTAGAAGAGAAAAGGGTAGCATAGCAAATAATTTTTTTTAAGGCTGAAATGAAAAAAATCTTGGAATCATAAAAGCAGTGAAGTAAGCAACAATTTTTTTCCTTTCATTTTTGAACTTAAAATGGGCTACTGTGTTGAAGAAAGTACTAGGTTATTAGTGTTACCATAAAATGTGGGTGGAACTCACTTATCATTGCAGGTTACTGTGTGCATCTGTGCCTTGCTGTGCATGACTTTGTGTGCCTGTATGTTTGTGTCTCTGTGTGTCTGGGTGAATCTGTGGGTTTCTGTGTGTCTGTGTCTTGGCGTTGCTGTTTGTGTGTTTGCATATGTATCTGTGTGTATTGTGTTACTGTGCACATCTGTGTGTGTCTGTGTGTCTGTGTGTCTGTTTACTTGAGTGCAAGTCATTTTAGTTTGTTAAGTTGCAAAGACCCCTTCACTTTTCATTTCACGGTGCCTGCAGATTTTAACTGAGACCTAATTTTATTGCTGAAAGTGAAACTGTCCTACTAATATCTGATGCTTGGTGTTAGCTATTCATTCTTGGAATAATTTAAAATTCCACTAGCAGTACAAACTTAAGTTGATTTTTTTTTTTTTGAGGAACTCAAACACTCAGAATTGAGATCTGAAATCTGCTGGTTTGTACAGATTAGACCCTAAAATAGGAAGTTAGGGTTTGGGTTGCTTTAATGGAAGGGAAATGACTCATATCAATGCTAGTATGTAATAGACATCCTAAATTTAGCCTTCCTTTTAGTGTAAAACCTAACATTGATAGAGTTACACGAAACATTATTACACTAAACTGCAATTTTCTTGTTCCTTTTTCCTGTCAGTCAATTACCACATCTTTCATTAAGTACTGTTACTACACATTTCATATATAAAATGAAGTCTTGTAAAATCTGAGTTGAATTCATAAAGCATGCTGTTGTAGGAAATGTTGCACACTCAATTAAGTAAGAACAAAGTGTCTTCAGTCCATTGAATTTGGTGACACACATAAAGAACTTGGGGATAATATTACGAATGAACATATATCCTTTGACCATCTTAGAAATGGACTGTCAGATGGAGATGTATACAACAGAAGGTGTGTCAGAAGTACAATTGTTTTTACACTCTGAATCTTTTTACTTATTGTTATGTGCTAGAAAATCATAAAACACACTTAGTACCTCATCAAAATAAATCTTAATGTAAAAACTAAAACAAATATTCTTATAGGAAACTAAGAAAAGGAAAAATGAGATTTCATGTTTATGTATATGGAAAGAGCATTTCAAAAGTCCTTACTGATCTGCACTAAATGTCCATTAATTATTCCTGACATTCACCTGGAGGTGCCTTCACAGAGTACACCTAAGAAACAATGATTAAGAAAATAGGGATCCCTGGGTGGCGCAGCGGTTTGGCGCCTGCCTTTGGCCCAGGGCGCGATTCTGGAGACCCGGGATCGAATCCCACGTCGGGCTCCCGGTGCATGGAGCCTGCTTCTCCCTCTGCCTGTGTCTCTGCCTCTCTCTCTCTCTCTCTCTCTCTCTCTCTGTGACTATCATAAATAAATAAAAATTAAAAAAAAAGAAAATAGTAGACCACGTACATCAGGCAGTTTTGTTGTTCTGTGAGGTAGTTTAATTAAGCGAAACATAACCATGTTCCCTGACTTGTGATGGTTCAACTTAGAATTTTTTAATTTTACAAATATGTATATGTGATACACATTTACTAGAAACTATACAAGAATTGGCTCCTCTCGTGTTGCTGGGCAGGGGCAGTTGCAATCACGAGGGCAGATGACCCATCCCACCATCTGTCCTTCACTTCCAGGGCAGTAGAGACACTCATCGCCGGACTATCAAATAGGCTTTGTGCAAGAGGACTTCCCCCCTCCTGGAGGCTGACGAGAATGTTCTGAGCATGTTTAAGAGAGGCCAGGCTAAGTAATGATGTTTGGTAGGTTAGGTACATAAAAATGCATTTTTGACTTAACACATTTTCAACTAGTGGTGGGTTTATCAGGACATAACCCAATGGTAGGTTGAGGACCATCTGTATACCAGGAACTCTGTGGGACAGTGTTTGACATACAAGTGACTTTTAGGTACCTTTGTGATATTAGTTGCTTTACAAAATGCAGTTGCCAGAAACTTACACCTGAGAGCAGAATATAAATTCACTTTAAGAAGCAAAATTATTACTTGGAAAATTGTCGGTGAGTGATAATTATTTGCCCTCTCCAGAGTTCTTAATTGGTTTAAGTAAAAGCACCACTGGGTATACTTTTTTTAAAAGTCTGTAATTAATTGAAACTTCAAATCAGTTAATATAATCCCAGACCTGCAATGCTGAAAGGGGCTATGGACGGGATCTCCATGACAGGTGGGGAAAGGAAATCAGGCCATAACCTGCTCAGATCCACTCAGGTAATTTTGCAGAAGAACTGAGATTGGCATTCACACCACCTCTCTCCCAGAATAACTCTTTTCTCTTTATTAGTCACATTGCTTCATAGAGCTCCTCTGAAACTATACATTAAGAGGGGCAGGAGGGTGTTGTAAAATAACAAGATTTCCAAAAGTTAAAGGAAGGGGAAAATGCTCCTTGTCTTTGAATTTCAGTGGGAAGACTCACCCTGTCCCAGGGTGCTGGCAGTGGCATTCGCAGGCATGCTCTGGGCCACCTCCCCAGAGAAGATCCCCTTCTCCTCATGTTTTCTCACTGATAGTGTGCAGAAAATTAACTTCCACATCAAAAACTGTGGGTTTGCCAATATTGGAAGATTGGGGGGTTGTTTCATGAGGATTTTCAATGAAAATCATACAATTTTTTTTTAACTTTTTACTTATTTTATGATAGGCACACAGTGAGAGAGAGAGGCAGAGACACAGGCAGAGGGAGAAGCAGGCTCCATGCACAGGGAGCCCGACGTGGGATTCGATCCCGGATATCCAGGACCGCGCCCTGGGCCAAAGGCAGGCGCCAAACCGCTGTGCCACCCAGGGATCCCGAAAATCATACAATTTTAAACTTCCAATTAGTAGTCATTCCATTTCTCTGATTTTGAAAGAATCCTTAGGGAATCTGAACAGCAATGGATTGCAGCAAAACATTTCAGAATTTGGCTGAAGTGTTTAGTTGTATTGCAATATCAGGACAAGAACTGGGAGCCATGTATCTGATAGTTTTTTAGTTTGCTACTGCTATATAACAAATGACCACATACCTAGGTGCATTAAAAAAAAAAAAAAAAAAACGAGCAAACAACAACAACAAAACCCACACATTTATTGCCTCCCAATGTCCATGGTTCAGGAATCCACTCACTGCTTAGCTGGGATCTCTGCTCAGGGTTCCACAATATCACTATCAAGGTTTCAGCCAGACTGTTTTCACCTTGATGCTCAACTAGGGAAGAATCCACTTCTGAGACTATTCAGTGTGATGTTTAATTTCATGTGTCAACCTGACTGGGCTAAAGGAGGCCCAGATAGCTGGTGTGTCTGTAAGGGTGTGTGTGGAGAAGCTTAGCATTGGAATCCATAGACTGAATTAAGGAGGTCACCCTCCCCAATGTGCTCAGATCTCATTCAATTCATTGAGGGCCCCAGTGGAACATAAAGGCAGAGGGAGGGCAAATTTGCACTCTCTCCCCTTGAGCTGGGACATCCATATTCTCCTGCCCCCAGGCATCAGGACTCCTTGTTCCCAGGCCTTTGGTCCTCTGGGACTTATAGCAGTGCTTACCCCCCCGCCCCCCCTCCGCCAACCTAGTTATCAGGACTTGAGCCTCAGACTAGAATTAAATTATTGGTTTATCCTGGTTTTTCTGAGTTAGACTGAATTATACCCCTGGTTTTTCTGGTTTTCCAGCACGAAGATGGCTGATCGTCGACTTCTTATGGTCTAACACATGTATGCCAATTCCCATAATAAATCTTCCCTAGTATCTCTCTATATAATTTATTGATTTTCTTTCTCTAAAGAAACCTGCCTAATCCACTCAAGTTGTTGGTAGCATTCATTGCTCTTGTGGTTGTATCACTGGGGGCTCCAGCTTCTAATTTGCTGGCAGCTAGATGTGACCTTCAAATCCTAGAGACAATTGTCTGTGGTGCCCTGCCCTATGGCCCTCTCCATAGATGTTCAAAAAATGGCAGCTCACTTCTCCAAGACTAGTAGGCAGTCATCATAGAGTGATATCACACCCTCTTTGTCATACAAGTCAACCTCATCAAGACAGTGACATTCTGTCATTTTATTGTGCTGTTTTAGTTAGAAACCAATCAATCACAGGTCTTACCCACACCCAGTGAGGGGGTATCACTCAGGGCATGAGTCACTGGAGTCACCAACAGTTTGTTACTTAATGCTAAGAACTTTGGGTTCTTGAGGATTTTGAGCCCCTGAAACTCAGGTCTGCAATTGAATTTTGCCTTCAGATCATTTAGCATTGAAATCAAAGTCCAAAAAAATAATAAAAAAAAAAGAAATCAAAGTCCAAAATAAATGTTTTATATGTTCCATTCAGAGTCTATGATATTTGCTTTCTGATTCATAATCAAACCATTTCCTTATTGGATTATTATTATCTTGTTATAATACACCAGTTTGGGAATGCTCTCACTTGTATTTTTTTCCTTTGTGAAGAAAACCATTCTAAAAATAGCCATAAATACAGAGAGTTCACCAAAGTGGTGGTAGCACACCGGGTTACCGTTGTCTTTCTCCTTATGCATGGAGAGAATTTTACTTCTAGCGTGGATGCCTTTAGGAAAGGCTTCTCAATCAGTGAAAACAAACTTTGGTGACAATTGTTCCAGTGATATGTGGCTGCAGGATTTACCCTTTGAGCAAAACTTTGTGATCCAAAGCAGTATATCTGTGTTATGTTCTTTAAAGTACTGGCAGTGAACCTTGGGTGAAGGGGGCTACAGGTCAGGGATGGGAAAGGTGTCAGAATCAAAAAGTATTGTGACATGCTGTTTAAAAAATAAAGTCAACAACAACAACAAAAAAAACAGTAAGATTCCACTACACACCTACTAAAAAAGGCAAAATCCTGAACAATGACAACATCAAATGCTGGCAAGGATGTTGAGCAATAGGAACTCTCACTCATTACTGGTGGAATGCAAAATGGTGGAGATATGTTGGAACAGTTTGACAGTCTCTAACAGAGAAAACATACTCTTACCATATGACCCAGTAATCAACCCAAAGGAGTTAAAAACTTATGTTGGCACAAAAACCTATTCTTGGATATTTATAACAACTTCATTCATAATTGCCAGACTTGGAAGCAACCAAGACATCTTCCGGGGTGGATAGATAAATAAACTGTTGTCCATCCAGACAATAGAATATTATTCAATGCTAAAAAGGAAATGAGTTAACAAGCCAAGAAAGGATGCAGAGGGATCCTAAATGTGTATTGCAAGTGGAAGAAGGCAACCTAGAAAGCCTCCTTACTGTGATCCCAACTCTATGATATGCTGGAAAAGGCAGAACTATGGAGACGGTGCATAGATCAGTGGTTCCAGGAGAAAGCAGAGGTGCAAAGGGATGAATAGGAAGCCTACAGAGAATTTTTAGAGCAGTGAAAATACGACGTCCTCCCATAATTGTGGATACACGTTGCTCTACATTTACCCAAGGCCATTGTGCACACACCACGAAGAGTGACCCCAGATGTAAACTGTGAACTCAAGGTGACAGTGATTTCTCAATGTGGGTTTATCAATTATAACAAATGGCCACTCCGTAACACTCCAGTGGGGATGTCCATAAAGGGGGAAGCTGTGAAATCCATGTATCTTCCTCTCAAGTTTATTGTAAACCTATGACTGTTCTAAAAAACTAAAGTCTTTTAATAAAAGCACAAAAGCTAAGCAGATGTCTTTCTGTCGGGGCGCCTCAATGACTTCAAAATGCTGGTGTGCTTTACAAAATCTTCAAAGGAGTGGATATAGCTCTCCATATCGATGAACATTTTTTGATCAAAGCAATTATGTGACACATTTATTAATACTCACGGGAGAATCTTCTATACAGCCACTGCCTATGAAATGTTGGTCTAGAAAATTTAGAGCTCCCTCAGGAAAATCCCTCAGAGAGCTGGTTGGAAAGAGCTCTCCCCAAATGCCTGGGACATCTTGTGATGCTGGTTATGTATAGTCCTTATCAAAAATTCTAAATGAGAAAGTGGTCATAAATATTAACTGGGCACCCAAGTCTGTTGAGCCTTAGGATTTGTTGACAAGTATTGAAGTGTCAGACTTTGCAGTATCTCCATAGTAACTGGGCGGTTGGTCTAAGACACTGGCAGCCCCCTTCCCTGTTTCGTGGAGTCTGAACCAGAAAGCCGACATCCCTTTCCCTAAAATTAATGGCTTCTTATTTGCATAATGGCCTCCTTGTGTTCACTTTATACAGGCAGTTAATTACACTGGAATACCTCAAATACAGGGTTTATCTATCAGGGTAATAATACTCTGATGGGAACCATGAATTTCCCCTCTGATGTCCCTTGATAATGACCATGGTTTGTAAGTTGTGGAAACGAGTGTGTGGGGATCTGTGTGTAGATTTTAGAAGACAAAATACCACGACATATCATAACATAAAATCTTAAAAGGTGATCCTTTGATTTGACTTGGAGCAGAATAATCTGCATTAGGAAAATCCATCTTGCCAACAAACTCCAAGTAACAAGGGGTTTGGAGGAAAAGGGTAGAAATGTATCCCTCTCTCCCTTATTTAAGTGTGAAAGCAGAGGGTCCATACCATGTTGACAGGGCTGTCCTGCCAAATCACAGCTTTCTGGTCCACCATCCCCAGGGTATGGCCCAAACCCTCATTGCTCAAGGGGGTGGTCTCTGCCTTCTAGGCTTACGAGGGGAACTGGGAATAAAGTGTTCACTCTGATTATCTCCTATTTTAAGAAAGTAGCTCCAACTCACTTCAAGTACGCTGTTGCTGCATAACAGTACCACAAGTCAACAGTCAAGGCAACATCCACTTATCAGCTCCTGGTCACTGAAGTCTGGCCTGGCATGGCTAGGTCTTCCTCTCCGGGTCTCACAAAGCTAAAATCAAGATGTCAGGTAGGCTGTGTTCTCGCTTGGAGCTCAAGGTCCTGTTCTAGGCTCAACCAGATTGTCGGCACAATTCAGTTGTTTGCAATTGTCAGACTGAGGTCGCCCCCTCCTTACCTACTGTCCCCTGGAGGCTGCTCTCGGCAGCTAGATGGCCCTCACATTCCTGCCAGGCGGCCCTCTCCATCTTCAAAGTCAGCCATGAAAAACTTCCTGTGCAGTCTTCCTCCTGCTTCAAATCTTTACTAGGAGGACTGTAGTTCCTTATGAGGGTTCATTTGGCTAAGTCAGGTGCCCCCAGGATAATGCCACTGTCTTGAAACCAAGGATGCCATATAACCTAACCTAACCACAGGAGTGATACTCCATTGTTTTAGCAACCTGGTGGTCATGTTGGAGCTAGTATGCCAACTGCAGGGAAGTCTGGGGGACACTTTAGAATTCTCCCTACCATCAGTAGTCTTTATCCTGGCTGGTTTAAAACCTGGAACCCAGATTTTTTTTTGAAGGATCCATAACCTCTGCCAGGGAGATTATCTCTGGTTTCATTCCTCATTAGTGCTTAACAGAAATGACAGAGATCTCTGCTATACTCAGTAAAAATTTTCGTTAAGGAAGAAGAAGAAGAAGAAGAAGAAGAAGAAGAAGGAGAAGGAGAAGGAGAAGGAGAAGGAGAAGGAGAAGGAGAAGGAGAAGGAGAAGGAGAAGGAGAAGGAGAAGGAGAAGGAGAAGGAGAAGGAGAAGGAGGAGAATGAGGAGAAGGAGAGGAAGAAGAGGAAGAAGAGGAAGAGGAAGGAGGAGGAGGAGAAGGAGGAGAAGGAGGAGAAGGAGGAGAAGAAGGAGAAGGAGAAGGAGGAGAAGGAGAAGGAGAAGGAGAAGGAGAAGGAGAAGGAGAAGGAGAAGGAGAAGGAGAAGGAGAAGGAGAAGGAGAAGGAGAAGGAAAGAAAGAAGCCAAGAAATATGTTCTTCTACAAATCACGGAGGTGAGGTTTAAGCAACCACTTGACTAGACCACCATTCTGCAGGAGTCTCCTCCTCTGAATGGCTCTGTTCCTTGGTCACAGGTCCATTCTCTTCCACTGAACTTTAATGTAAAGCTGCATTCTTCTGTGCCATACCAACTGAACCTCAGTGAGGGAACATAGGGATTTCATACACACTAGACAAGGAAGTCCTGTGATCCTTTCTGAGAGAACCGTCACATTTCCATAGAAGATTGTACTTTCCAAAGATGGCCACCCACACTCCCTTCTATCCCATGTGTTCTTGAATCGTGTGACTTCAGCTCCCCTTCTGGTGAAAGGTAGAGACCATTTCTGTCCTGGAATCTGGATGGACCTTAGTAACAAATGATACACCAGCTTCCAGGGCAGAAGAGGCCACACCAGTCTGCCAAGGTCTCTGGGCACCCTCACCTTTGGAGTGCTGGCTACCAGGTTAAGATGTCCCGCTGCATGAGGCTGTCACATGGTCAGGGGGCCCATGCTAATGTCTGTGAGGGACCACATGGAGAGGTTCTGAGGCCCACGAAGGCAGCACGATGCCCTGAGCTCCCTGTGGGCCAGCACAGCCACCCTGTGACTACAGACACATGAGAACACATGCCACACAAGTCCTTCTCAGCTTGCGGGAACCAGGAGGCATGGATTCGAACATTCTTCTGGTCAGAATTGACTTAGTGACTTCTCTGGCAGTGAGATACATACCAAGCATGCATGCTGCAAACACTCTCAAACAAAATACAGGATGCGTTTGCTATTTTAGTCAAAGGCATGCTGGGGATGCGAAGGTGGGTTGCAGACTCAGAGTTCTCAAGAAGACATAGGTAGCCCTCATTTCCACACATATTTAACAATATCAACTCTACCTGCGTGGTGAGGTTCTTGCAACCATGTCAGGCAAACATATAAATAGATATTTGTGTGTTTGAGAAATACTTAAGTGATTTTCAGCTGTGACATAAGTATCAAGAACTGTGAAAAAGAGGGTAAGGGTCATATAAAACTTTAATAAGAAATAAAATAAATAAAATGTTTAATAAATGTCTGCTTTGGAGAATTTTTGAGACACACTCATATACAGTATCATTTTATTCAGGTTATTATTTCTCCAGGAGCTTTTGGGTCATAATTAACTCACATATATTTACAGAGTAATGCACCTAGCCTCTTACCCCTTGATAAATTTCTCTTTTAGGGTATTTTTTAATAAGGTGGAATTTTTGCTATTAATATCCCCTGAGTGGTAATCAGAGAAGATGGAATTTTCCTGAGTGTTGATACTTTACACCAACGTGAGTGTGAATGTGAACAAGCCAGATCTCCCTTGTGTATGTGGGTGGCTTTCTCACCGTTTGATGAGCTTGGGATTCCATTCCTGGCAACATCCGCACAACGGATAGGCTTTCATCTAAAGTGACGTATTAAAAAGATGAAAGGTACTGTTCTTAAAGTCTGTTTTGAGCAGTCTTTGAATTGACCTTACGCATATGACTCGTGACAATGTTACCCCCTTTTAAATTCTGTACGTGCTCAGGTCACGCACTTTAAACACAGAGGGGCTCTAAGACCCCAGCCCTCTCTGCCAGGAAATGGAATGTCAGCTGGATTCCACATGTATTTCTCATACAGAGGCCCCTACTAATGCAAATATCTACTTCCTTTTTTATTTATAGCCCTTAGAGCTATGGGAAACGAAACTTGGGAGCAACATTAAAGGCCGAGAAAGAAAGAAAGGGGGAGGGGCTCCGGAAGGGAAACTGAGGCTGGCCCATTGCTGCCAGACCCAGTGGGATAGCATCCTGGAGTCCAACAGGATACCCTCATCCTGTTTCTATCACTCTGCCAGAGGAGATGACAATACTCTTCACAAGATGTATTGCAGTCCTTGCAAATATACTTCTCAATGATTTTTATTTCTATCTCAACATAGGGAAAAATCATTCTTTTAGACAAATTGAGTAACTGGGAAAGTAAAGATTGGTTGAATAAAATTTCTGAAATTGAATGTGTTTAGGCTTATTTTGTTATTTTCAATATATGAAAATATTAAGACAGGAACGTTTTTCAGTAAAATCCTCTATAGAGCATTGCATATGCGTAAATTACATGACATAAAAATATATACATAAATTGTTGTGATCTCTTTTAATTATTAATAAATATCAGTGATGCTTTCAAAGAATTAGAAAGAAGATGGTTTCTCTTAGAGAGTTAAGCACTTTCTTTGTATTTCTGTGGCTTATCTGCAAAAACTTGTTTGGTTAACCAGGGTAAAGAGGATTAGCGCTGGTTCAAACTTCTCTCTAGGGACGTTGAATATATTATGTCAATTAGTTTTAACAACAAACAAAATTTAAATATGAGATTTGAAGAGGTTAAGTAATCTGCCCAGTGTCATGAGGGTATGGTGCTGGTGGAGATGAACAGGGATTGCGGACTGGTGTGACCCCCGCCTGGCTCCTTTCTGAGCCTCCCCACTAGTTAGCACACCTGCTCGGTCAGTAAGAGCTTGTCCCCAGGGTGCTCGAGACCTGCCTGGCTTGGGTTCTGACTACCCCAGGCCCTCTGCCTCTGCCCCCAGTACAAACACATCCTCTCTCAGATGGAGTCTCAGGATTTAGGCCACCCTCTCAGCTACCAAATCCATGACACTTTAAAGAGAATTTTAACAGCAACAAATTCAGGGAGTCTTCAGTTTCATAAATACCTAAAGACCATGCTGCGTCTTACTTTGATATTTGGAATTTGACTTTCTTGTATGGATTTTATTGCACATGGAACTTATGGTAAATTATTTTTCTTTCTTTTTCTCTCTCTCTCTCTTCCTCTCCCCATTCCTTGTTTCTTCCCTCTCTCACTTCCTTCCTTCTCCTTCAACAAAAGCAATCTATCCTTCCATGTGATCGCTAATTCCATACTATTAATTTTTTTTTTTTTTTTAACTTTGTTTATGATTTCTTTTGTTTTTTTTTTTTTTTTTTTTTTTTATTGGTGTTCAATTTACTAACATACAGAATAACACCCAGTGCCCGTCACCCATTCACTCCCACCCCCCGCCCTCCTCCCCTTCCACCACCCCTAGTTCGTTTCCCAGAGTTAGCAGTCTTTATGTTCTGTCTCCCTTTCTGATATTTCCCACACATTTCTTCTCCCTTCCCTTATTTTCCCTTTCACTATTATTTATATTCCCCAAATGAATGAGAACATATAATGTTTGTCCTTCTCCGACTGACTTACTTCACTCAGCATAATACCCTCCAGTTCCATCCACGTTGAAGCAAATGGTGGGTATTTGTCATTTCTAATAGCTGAGTAATATTCCATTGTATACATAAACCACATCTTCTTTATCCATTCATCTTTCGTTGGACACCGAGGCTCCTTCCACAGTTTGGCTATCGTGGCCATTGCTGCTAGAAACATCGGGGTGCAGGTGTCCCAGCGTTTCATTGCATTTGTATCTTTGGGGTAAATCCCCAGCAGTGCAATTGCTGGGTCGTAGGGCAGGTATATTTTTAACTGTTTGAGGAACCTCCACACAGTTTTCCACAGTGGCTGCACCAGTTCACATTCCCACCAACAGTGTAAGAGGGTTCCCTTTTCTCCACATCCTCTCCAACATTTGTTGTTTCCTGCCTTGTTAATTTTTCCCATTCTTACTGGTGTGAGGTGGTATCTCATTGTGGTTTTGATTTGTATTTCCCTGATGGCAAGTGATGCAGAGCATTTTCTCATGTGCATGTTGGCCATGTCTATGTCTTCTTCTGTGAGATTTCTGTTCATGTCTTTTGCCCATTTCATGATTGGATTGTTTGTTTCTTTGGTGTTGAGTTTAATAATTTCTTTATAGATCTTGGAAACTAGCCCTTTATCTGATATGTCATTTGCAAATATCTTCTCCCATTCTGTAGGTTGTCTTTGAGTTTTGTTGACTGTATCCTTTGCTGTGCAAAAGCTTCTTATCTTGATGAAGTCCCAATAGTTCATTTTTGCTTTTGTTTCTTTTGCCTTCGTGGATGTATCTTGCAAGAAGTTACTATGGCCGAGTTCAAAAAGGGTGTTGCCTGTGTTCTTCTCTAGGATTTTGATGGAATCTTGTCTCACATTTAGATCTTTCATCCATTTTGAGTTTATCTTTGTGTATGGTGAAAGAGAGTGGTCTAGTTTCATTCTTCTGCATGTGGATGTCCAATTTTCCCAGCACCATTTATTGAAGAGACTGTCTTTCTTCCAATGGATAGTCTTTCCTCCTTTATCGAATATTAGTTGCCCATAAAGTTCAGGGTCCACTTCTGGATTCTCTATTCTGTTCCACTGATCTATGTGTCTGTTTTTGTGCCAGTACCACACTGTCTTGATGACCACAGCTTTGTAGTACAACCTGAAATCTGGCATTGTGATGCCCCCAGATATGGTTTTCTTTTTTAAAATTCCCCTGGCTATTCGGGGTCTTTTCTGATTCCACACAAATCTTAAAATAATTTGTTCTAACTCTCTGAAGAAAGTCCATGGTATTTTGATAGGGATTGCATTAAATGTGTATATTGCCCTGGGTAACATTGACATTTTCACAATATTAATTCTGCCAATCCATGAGCATGGAATATTTTTCCATCTCTTTGTGTCTTCCTCCATTTCTTTCAGAAGTGTTCTATAGTTTTGAGGGTATAGATCCTTTACATCTTTGGTGAGGTTTATTCCTAGGTATCTTATGCTTTTGGGTGCAATTGTAAATGGGATTGACTCCTTAATTTCTCTTTCTTCAGTCTCATTGTTAGTGTATAGAAATGCCACTGACTTCTGGGCATTGATTTTGTATCCTGCCACGCTACCGAATTGCTGTATGAGTTCTAGCAATCTTGGGGTGGAGACTTTTGGGTTTTCTATGTAGAGTATCATGTCATCGGCGAAGAGGGAGAGTTTGACTTCTTCTTTGCCAATTTGAATGCCTTTAATGTCTTTTTGTTGTCTGATTGCTGAGGCTAGGACTTCCAGTACTATGTTGAATAGCAGTGGTGAGAGTGGACATCCCTGTCTTGTTCCTGATCTTAGGGGAAAGGCTCCCAGTGCTTCCCCATTGAGAATGATATTTGCTGTGGGCTTTTCATAGATGGCTTTTAAGATGTCGAGGAATGTTCCCTCTATCCCTACACTCTGAAGAGTTTTGATCAGGAATGGATGCTGTATTTTGTCAAATGCTTTCTCTGCATCCAATGAGAGGATCATATGGTTCTTGGTTTTTCTCTTGCTGATATGATGAATCACATTGATTGTTTTACGGGTGTTGAACCAGCCTTGTGTCCCAGGGATAAATCCTACTTGGTCATGGTGAATAATTTTCTTAATGTACTGTTGGATCCTATTGGCCAGTATCTTGTTGAGAATTTTTGCATCCATGTTCATCAGGGATATTGGTCTGTAATTCTCCTTTTTGGCGGGGTCTTTGTCTGGCTTTGGAATTAAGGTGATGCTGGCTTCATAGAACGAATTTGGAAGTACTCCATCTCTTTCTATCTTTCCAAACAGCTTTAGGAGAATAGGTATGATTTCTTCTTTAAACGTTTGATAAAATTCTCCTGGGAAGCCATCTGGCCCTGGACTCTTGTGTCTTGGGAGGTTTTTGATGACTGCTTCAATTTCCTCCCTGGTTATTGGCCTGTTCAGGTTTTCTATTTCTTCCTGTTCCAGTTTTGGTAGTTTGTGGCTTTCCAGGAATGCGTCCATTTCTTCTAGATTGCCTAATTTATTGGCGTATAGCTGTTCATAATAGGTTTTTAAAATCGTTTGTATTTCCTTGGTGTTGGTAGTGATCTCTCCTTTCTCATTCATGATTTTATTAATTTGAGTCTTCTCTCTCTTCTTTTTAATAAGGCTGGCTAATGGTTTATCTATCTTATTAATTCTTTCAAAGAACCAACTCCTGGTTCTGTTGATCTGTTCCACAGTTCTTCTGGTCTCGATTTCGTTGAGTTCTGCTCGAATCTTTATTAGCTCCCTTCTTCTCTTGGGTGTAGGATCTATTTGCTGTTTTTTCTCTAGCTCCTTTATGTGTAAGGTTAGCTTTTGTATTTGAGTTCTTTCCAGTTTTTGAATGGATGCTTGTATTGCGATGTATTTCCCCCTTAGGACTGCTTTTGCTGCATCCCAAAGATTTTGAACGGTTGTATCTTCATTCTCATTAGTTTCCATGAATCTTTTTAATTCTTCCTTAATTTCCTGGTTGACCCTTTTATCTTTTAGCAGGATGGTCCTTAACCTCCATGTGTTTGAGGTCCTTCCAAACTTCTTGTTGTGATTTAGTTCTAATTTCAAGGCATTATGGTCCGAGAATATGCAGGGGACAATCCCAATCTTTTGGTATCGGTTCAGACCCGATTTGTGACCCAATATGTGGTCTATTCTGGAGAAAGTTCCATGTGCGCTTGAGAAGAATGTGTATTCAGTTGAGTTTGGATGTAAAGTTCTGTAGATATCTGTGAAATCCATCTGGTCCAGTGTATCATTTAAAGCTCTCGTTTCTTTGGAGATGTTTTGCTTAGAAGACCTATCGAGTATAGAAAGAGCTAGATTGAAGTCACCAAGTATAAGTGTATTATTATCTAAGTATTTCTTCACTTTGGTTAATAATTGATTTATATATTTGGCAGCTCCCACATTTGGAGCATATATATTGAGGATTGTTAAGTCCTCTTGTTGAATAGATCCTTTAAGTATGATATAGTGTCCCTCTTCATCTCTCACTACAGTCTTTGGGGTAAATTTTAGTTTATCTGATATAAGGATGGCTACCCCTGCTTTCTTTTGAGGACCATTCGAATGGTAAATGGTTCTCCAACCTTTTATTTTCAGGCTGTAGGTGTCCTTCTGTCTAAAATGAGTCTCTTGTAGACAGCAAATAGATGGGTCCTGCTTTTTTATCCAGTCTGAAACCCTGCGCCTTTTGATGGGGTCATTAAGCCCGTTCACATTCAGAGTTACTATTGAGAGATATGAGTTTAGTGTCATCATGATATCTATTCAGTCTTTGTTTTTGTGGACTGTTCCACTGAACTTCTTCTTAAAGGGGAATTTTAAGAGGCCCCCTTAAAATTTCTTGCAGAGCTGGTTTGGAGGTCACATATTCTTTTAGTTGCTGCCTGTCTTGGAAGCTCTTTATCTCTCCTTCCATTTTGAATGAGAGCCTTGCTGGATAAAGTATTCTTGGTTGCATGTTCTTTTCATTTAGGACCCTGAATATATCCTGCCAGCCCTTTCTGGCCTGCCAGGTCTCTGTGGAGAGGTCTGCTGTTACCCTAATACTCCTCCCCATAAAAGTCAGGGATTTCTTGTCTCTTGCTGCTTTAAGGATCTTCTCCTTATCTTTGGAATTTGCAAGCTTCACAATTAAATGTCGAGGTGTTGAACGGTTTTTATTGATTTTAGGGGGGGATCTCTCTATTTCCTGGATCTGAATGCCTGTTTCCCTTCCCAGATTAGGAAAGTTTTCAGCTAGAATTTGTTCAAATACATATTCTGGCCCTCTGTCCCTTTCGGCGCCCTCGGGAACCCCAATTAAACGTAGGTTTTTCTTCCTCAGGCTGTCGTTTATTTCCCTTAATCTATCTTCATGGTCTTTTAATTGTTTGTCTCTTTTTTCCTCAGTTTCCCTCTTTGCTGTCAACTTGTCTTCTAGGTCACTCACTCGTTCTTCCACCTCGTTAACCCTCGTCGTTAGGACTTCTAGTTTGGATTGCATCTCATTCAATTGGTTTTTAATTTCTGCCTGATTAGCTCTAAATTCTGCAGTCATGAAGTCTCTTGAGTCCTTTATACTTTTTTCTAGAGCCACCAGTAGCTGTATAATAGTGCTTCTGAATTGGCTTTCTGACATTGAATTGTAATCCAGATTTTGTAACTCTGTGGGAGAGAGGACTGTTTCTGATTCTTTCTTTTGAGGTGAGGTTTTCCTTCTAGTCATTTTGCTCAGTGCAGAGTGGCCAAAAGCAAGTTGTATTGGGAAAAAGAGAAAAAGAGAGGAGAGAAAGAAGGAAAGAAAAGAGAAAGAGAAAAAAAAGGGAAGAAAAAGAAAAAAAAACGAAAAAAAGAAAAAAAAAAAAAGAAGAAGAAAAAGAGAAAGAAAAAGAAAGGAGAAAAAAAGGGGGTGGGGGAAGGAAACAGATCAAAAAGCAAAACAAAACAAAAACAAAAACAAAAACAAACAAACAAAAAAAGAACCACCGGGGAGTATCTTCTGATTCTGTGTTCTTTAAGTCCCTTGGCTTCTCCTGGAAGTTGTCAGTCTAGCTGGTGTTCTGGGGGAGGGGCCTGCTGTGCTGATTTTCAGGTGTTAGCAGTTGGGGGAGCTGCTGTGCCCCTGCCTGGTGCAGGGCTCGGTGGGGGTTGTTTACCCCGTGAGGCCGCAGGAGGAACAGCCCCAGTGGCGGGGCAGCTCTGGAAACCTGGATTCAGCTCCGGCAGGAACTCCGTCTGCAGGGCCTGGAGGCTCCGGGGCGGGGCCGCTGATCTGCTCAGCTCCGGGCAGGAGCGTCCTCGCTGTCCTGGGCCCTCCCGGCCTCTGCCTGTCCCGGGGGAGGCCGGATCCTGGGCTGTGTCCCGGCGCCCTGTGTCCCGGCGCCTGCGCTGGTGGATTCGCGCTCCCGGGCCGCGCAACCCCCTCCGCGGAGCCGCCGCCCGAGCCCCTCCGAGCTGCTCCTGGAACCGCGCAGCCCCCTCCGCACGGAGCCTCTTCTTCTGCCCGAGCCCCTCCGAGCTGCTCCCGGGGCCCCGCAGCCCCCTCCGCGGAGCCGCCCCCGAGCCCCTTCAGCTGCTCCGGGTCCCGCCGGGTCCCGCCGTGCGCGCTGCAGCCCTTAGGGAGCTCGGCGCACTCTCCTGGGCGCGCAGTTGCTCTGTTAGTGTCCCCGGGAGCCCGAGGGCCTCCTCGCCCTCCTGGTCCTGCTCCAACTCCCCACGAGCCCCTTTCCACCCGGGAAGGTCGGTGCAGCTCCTGCTCCTCCGGGACGGGGCTCTCCTGTCCTGGGGACACTCCCCCGGCCTCAGCCCGGCTCCTCGCGGGGCCCCTCCCCCTCGGAGGCCTTTGTTCCTTTATTTCTTTTTCCCCGTCTTCCTACCTTGATAGATGCGCGAACTCTTCTCACTGTAGCATTCCAGGTGTTCTCTCTTTAAATCTCAGGCCGAATTCATAGATTTTCAGGATAATTTGAAGGTTTTCTAGGTAGTTTGGTGGAGACAGGTGATTTGGAGACCCTACTCCTCCGCCATCTTGCTCCTCCCCCCCCCATACTATTAATTTCAGGGGTTCCACATCAACCCATTTTCCTGGAGTCTTCTGATTCCCTACCCTAATAGAGGCAATTGATTTCACTTTCAAGTTAGACTCAGGATGTTTTAAATGGGATTTGCTCTTCATTTTTAGGGTGCTTTGGCTGGTTGGTGTTGCAGCTGATGGTCTCCAGTTGGTGGATAGGGTGGGTAAACTGGAAGCCACCTGCTGGCTCCATGCAGGCAAACCTGGTTTGTTGGATTGGGGTTCCATGGTACTTCCCTAATCTCACCTCCTTAGGTGGGACCCATCTTCCTTCAGTTTCCTCCTCATCCCTCTGATTCTTTTGGTCTTGTGCCTGACCAGGTTCATTTTTTCAGTGTTGCTGCTGGGGCATTTCCGTTGACAATCCAGGCAAAGTACACTATTTCTTGTCACCTGAGGAAGATGACGGGCTCTAGGTTCAAAGTGATCTCTGCCCGCAGAACGGACTTCTGGGCACACTGGCTATGCTCTCGAGCATCCAGAAACTGGTGCTAGCCTGTGCAGGATTCACCCTCAGCCTCCTTGGGCTTCTAAGATATGTTCTCTCCCCTCCATGTGCTGTCACTTCAAGACGCTGTGCTCACCTGCCCAGCTATGTCATGGTCTGATCTGCCCGATTAATCTGACAACCCAATACCCTTCTTCAGTTCTAGCAAATTCTACTTGATTCTGTTAGCCCTTTCTCCTCCATTCCTGAGATCCTCTCCTTTTTGGAACTGGACTCATGTGGACTCTTAGATTGACTTTCTGTTTGTATCTCTTGTATTTCCTATTTCTTTCCTTCATCTCTTTGTCCAAAATCTCAGAGATTTCCTCCTCTATTTCTTCATCACATTTAGTGGAATTCTATTTTTCTATTTCTGCAATGCATGCTATTATAAATTTCAAAAATTTGAACAGAAATGATTTCTGGATCAGCATGCAAGCAGAGTTAAAGTTGTCATTGTGGGGCAGCCCCAGTGGCCTAGCAGTTTAGTACCGCCTTCAGCCCAGGGCATGATCCTGGAGACCCGGGATCGAGTCCCACGTCGGGCTCCCTGCATGGAGCCTGCTTCTCCCTCTGCCTGTGTCTCTGCCTCTCTCCCTCTCTGTGTCTGTCATGAATACATAAATAAAAAATCTTTAAAAAAAAAGTTGTCATTGTGTTACCCACACAACAATGACAAAAAAAAGATAAAAAACTAGAAAATCAACAACTCTTCCTCGAACTTTCAGAGAACTGAGGTCACAGGGCAAACCACTGACCTGACAGATGGAAAAACAGACAGGTAGATACAAAAAACTACAATTCACGGGGCAGTCACCCACAAGCAGAAATGTCCTTAGAAGCCAGACTCAACCACTGCTTTTTGGGGTTTTAAAATCCCATTTAACTGTAGTGGGTTCTTCCTTCAGTCTCATTATCTTCTTGAATCTTTCTTAGGACACTAATTAGTGATTATTTTAAATATATTCTATCTCCTTTTTATATTATTTTTCACTATCATAACAATATCCACTCATCCTGGCCATTTTGGGAGGGTGGACTATACTGACGTTCTTTTGATGTTCCTGAGCTTTGGTTGTCTGTTCATGTTTATTGATGAAGGACCAGGTCAGTCACAGAGAAGAGCTTCTTCCACAACCATGGCAGTTTGTTTCTACAGCTATCCTCCCTTGAGTAGGTGGGTGAACTATAAACTCCGCTCCCCTGAGAAGCTTGGCTGATTGGAAAGTCTCCTCAGAGGGTGTGCATACGGGGAGCAGGCGACAAGTCTGGGGCCTCTCATCCACTCTTCACAGAATGAGGAAGGCTGGACTCTAGGCTCCAACACCACGTGACAGCCCTAAACTCTCCCATGTTTCACAGATATGCACCACCTTTAACCAGGAGAAAATTGCCCTTCCAGAAGGGCTCTGTGTGTGTGTGTGTGTGTGTGTGTGTGTGTGATGACTTGCACAAGGTGTCCTATGACAGCTTTACATTTAACCATGGTGATCTCTGCCCCTCTAACTTCTCATACTTTTATGCAACATAACAGGGATTCTTGGGGACATTTCAGAAGGGAGTGGTTTGTCCCTCTCCTAATGCAATTTCCTATCAGTGTTCCAGGCCGGGCTTAGCTCTGATTTATTTATACATGATTCTAAATGTTTTCCGTGGGCTAGATATTCATCAATATTTCTGATTGGCTGCTTCCTCTCCCTTCTTCATCTCCAGATTTGTTTGATATACTTCTTTCTATTTCTTTACTGTTACTCAAGTGGGATTTTAGGAAGGAGAGGCAGTCATCACGTGTGTCCTGTCTGCTACCGTGAACTTACAGAAAGGCACAAGTCACCCACAAGCATCTGTATTAAATATCTGCTGCCATCCTTAACGAGAGCACAATGTTCCATTTGGTACCTGCCCCACCACCTATTTACCTGCTTTCTGATTTTGTATATGTATCATCTTCTCAGTGTTTACACTTGAAAACATAATACAATGAATATTATCCGTTCATGTAGCTTTTGCCTTCAGTTAAATTATTTTCTTTGGATCAATTCCCAGAAATGGGATTACTGAGTCAAAGGAGAAATTTATTTTTATGACTCAAATGCTTTTTCAAAGGAGTTATGCCAACTTACGACGACACCAACAGTAAAGGAGTATAATAGTTTCCGTGCACGTTTTCACCTTTGGTCAGCAAAATTATGTTAAATATTTACTTTCCTGTGACTTTTAATTTTTTTTATTTCTTAATTAGTTCAAGTCTCTAATTATTACTTTTGCCTAGTCTATTAGCAAAACAAATAGTTTAGATAAAGTAATCTTTTTGATTTTTTAAAAAATGAAAACAGACTATTCTGATTTTAATGTTCCAACTTTTAGCAAATAAGTTAAATGAAATTAATGCCTACATTTTACTCAATAATATTGCAATCCTCTCCTTCTCAAACAAATCCCTAAGTCACTCAGAGTGACTTACTATCTACCTTTAGTGCTCCATCTCTGCTAGAAATATATTTTTTACCTAAGCAACAAGTTTTCCTCTTGTCTACATAAATAAAATGCATTATATACTAAGACAAACAAACTGGCTTTAATAGGTAACAAATTCATTCAAAAATAAGTGTTATGGCACCTATGAACTATTATCTGAGACCAATAAGTAAATGATCAAACAGAGCTCTTCTTCTGGCATTATATGAAAACATTATATATAATTTTTGAGACAACTCTATAAGGCAGATACTATTGCCTGCCATGTAGATTGTTCTCAACAGCAGACTGGAAGCAGCAAACTAGAAAATCCATTTGAGACTAAAGTAATTGTGTTAGGAGGACCATTGGAATGAAAAGCGAGGATTTTTTTTGCTAGTCAAAGGATGGCCAAACAGAGAAAAAAAATTATGTTGTACAGATAAAAAAAAAAAAAAAAAAAAAAAAAAAAGAACCTTGGCTTTTAAATAATGATCAATTGGATCATCAACGGAGTTTAAAATCTGGGCTCCACTTAGAGAAAAGCATATCCAGGATATTTTAGGAAATTATAAAGGGTGAATGGGGAAAAATACTTGTTCAACATATATATATAAAGGACAAACTCTTCATAAGAAGTAAATTATGTTTAAAAATTTCAAATTATGAAATTAAAATTTTGAACAGTCTGTGTGCCTCTTTGCCAAAAGACAAGCATATCAAAGCTCAGTGTTGTGGATGGGATCCCATCCACAAGTGTCTGATGATACATTTGGAGAGAGCTGATCCACATATCCATCACCAACATATGGAATAATTAGGGAGTAAAACAGCATATCATGAACTAATTAATGACTATTGAATAGAAACAATCAGAAAATAAGGTACTAAGTATACGTTATTGAAAATATAAAAAGAACATAGAGAACTGTTATGGATTGAAAGTCTGTGTCCCCCCCAAAACTCATATGTTGAAATCCTAAGCTCCAGGGTGACAGTTAGGAGGTGATGAGATCATGAGAGTGGAGCCCCATGAGGGATTAGTGTCCTTATAAGGAGAGACCCCAGAGAGTCAGCTTCCTTCTCTGCTCTCGGCCATGTGAGAACACAAGAAGACAGTGTCTATCAATCAGGACACAGGACACAGCAGACACCAGATCTGCAGACACCTTGATCTTGGACTTGTGGTCTCCAGGGCTATGAGGAATTAATTTGTATTGTTAAAGCCTCCCAGCCTGCGGTGTTCTGTTATATCAGCCCAAACTGACAAAGACATGAGCTGAGAGGTAAATATTGACTCCTAGCAACACAAAGAAATTTACAGAGGATGGGAGTTAGTATCTGAAGATCTCCGTCTTGATTAGCATGTTACTGCATTTCATTTCCCTAACCTAGACTTTTATTCAATTAACTAGAAAATACTAACCAAATCATTTCAGCTTCGAATGAGGAACGATATATGGAGATGTTTCAGTATGCACCCTGTCCCAATAAAAATACACATTTTTTTTCGGTTAACATCTTTAAAATTTCTCCTTTTCTACAGACATGCTGATCCGTGTGCATTCCCAAGTGTATCAACACTAATATAAGGATTGCATCCATTATATATGAATATGAAAACTATGCAAGTGAATATTATGAATTTAAAACTCTTGTCATTGCGTCATGTTGAAGCAGAATACTTACATGCTGATGAAGCCAGGAACAAGAACAAAATTAGATCTTATTCCAATGTATTCCCCCATAACCTAAATCTGATAGAAGTTAGGGAAAATTCTATGCTAAAACTTCAGCTTAAATCAAAGGAGATGACTTAAAAGTCTGGGGTTACTGATAAGCTCTAGTTGGATTGCATCACCAGGGCTCGGGATGGGCCACTACCTGTGAAAGAGAACCAGCAGGCATCCAGTATGGTTCCTACAGTTGCCAGCACCTTCTTCGCCATGCCAGGTGTCTTCTCATAGAAATAATAACAGATACTTCCCATCAGACCTATTTTCTAGAAAAAGAGGGAAAAAGGAAGGGAAACATCTCTTGATTCTGCTTGAATAGAAACACACCTGTATCCTGTCCTAACAATGGCAGAGGCCAACAAGTAATTGGCCAAACAAAACCTTCTTCTGGGCGTGATGCACAAATAGCATACGCGGATTCCCAAGATAATCTTATAGGGCAGGCACTATTATTGTCCTATTTTCCAGATGAGCAAAATGAGAGCCAGAGAGTTTAAGTGATTTGTTCAAGGTTACACACCTGATAAATTCAGGGGCAGATTTAAACCAGATCCACATTTTCAAAGCCAGTGTTTTTAACTATTAAACTATGTTGCTTCCCTAATGTGTTTGAAAATGTCTATGTTAGCCAGTCAAGTTGCCTCTTGTTAACAGTTCAATAATTGGTAAAAGTCAAGTTCTCCAAAGACAAAAGAGATTTCATGGCACAAGAGACTCTTATATCCTTAGCATGTTTTTCTGGCAGTGCTAACGTAAAGCTTGCTTAATTTAATACTTCTTCGGGATATATGCTAGCAGAGTGGTGTTTTCTCTTTCACCAAACATGGATATTGTACATTTAAAACTTACATGAAAATCCACAGTTATTCTTCTGGCATGACATTTCCTCTGCCCCCAGACAGAACAGTCAAACTGTGCCAGAACACGGGAGGTTGAAGGAAATAAGACAGTGTCTCCAGTGCCAGAACGCTCTGACGTCTAGCTCACAGCTGTTCCTTAGCAAAGCAGTTCTCAACCCTGAGGATGTACTAACTGTCAAGAACAGTTGTGGCTCACGCAGTTCCCAATTGTGCCCCAGATGAGTGAAATTGTCATCACATAGAAGCTGCAAATTGAAATCTCATAAAACAATCAACATGGATGTTGTGTCAGCCACACTACTGGATCATGTTCATGTGCACGTATTTCAAAATCCTAATAACTTTCCCCCAACCTGAAAAGCAAAGTCTCAATGTATTATTCAGTGCTTCCTTTTAAAGTTTAGGAAAATAAATGTGCATTTTATTGTTTTCTTACCAGTAAAGTCCTGGATTAGCCCCTATCTAAAAATTACCCAGATGAAAAGATCCTGAAAGTTTCACAGCACACCAATGCTGTTCATTTATCAATTAAATGAATAAAGGTGTTTATTTAGATCTTCATGAGTCAACATTTTAGGAAAGAATGTATACCTAAGTGCTACCAAATTTTCCACCATTCTTGTCAATCTACCTAAAGTCAATCCCCATCTTCTGGGTATAATTCCACTTCTACTTCTTCATGAAGCTTTCCCTGCAGCAACAGATCCATAATGATCTGTCTTTTCTTGGAGATCCAAATACGCTTCATATCCATAAATAATATTCTGGATAACATTCCTATGTTTTCTCATAAACTTTAAGCTGAATTTTAAAAATAGCATTGCACCGTTATTGTATCTATTCCAGCAAGAATGGCATGTAATAAATACATATTAACTGATAAAATTTATGAACTTTTTTTTGGTTGAAAGTACTAATTGGTTGGGTAGTATAATGTCTCTAATTCATATTTGGGGAAGTGTAAGGTTGTATTGCTCTATTGGTTCATACTAACAGGGGTGATGAGATATGAAATATGGGCTTTGTTGCACATCTGTATGAATATTTAATAAGTTGGACTGTTTCATCCAGAGAATACATTTTTTTTAAATTTATTCTAATCCTGTTTTCCTCATTATATTCTTTTTTCTGGACTCCACTGGATGGCTAAGGAGAGAGGAAAGCATCTCTAAATACACCTGAATACATTAAATATAGGATAAGAAGAAATCTCCTCATCTTACAACAGTTTATAATTTTTCACTCTTTTGACTTGGCTCCATCTCCAACATCACGTGCAATTCCATATGGCAGCCAGAAGGGAACCAGGACTGTCCTTTGCGTAGCACAGACAATAGGCTAGTCTCAATTTGGAGCATGTGTCATATTCACTATCCCCTCAGTGCTAATATTTGTTAAGCTTTATTTGCCTTCTTTGGGTAAATATTTTGGAGAATATTAACTTATGTCTTATTCTTCTGACTAAAAAGTAAGGTATTTCATAATGCTTGCAAAGTCAGGTAATTGATTCCAAAGGGAATTTTGTGGTTAGAATTGCAATTTCCTCTGAAGGAAACACCCATGTTTGGAATCTTTAGTAGCTGTCTCTATGTTATTAACAGCCCTACTTATATTTGACAGACAAGTAATAATGTGGCCATCTATCTCCAAGACAGCAGAGCTGAATATATTTCTAACTTTATAAATGAACTTTAAAAGCCCTACAGACAAATTTCATTAAAGTAAAGAATGGAAATTTGGTAAATGGAGTCTTTGGATATTATTGATGAATGGATCTTTACTTTTCTACAACTGCTAATAAGGATCTGGAAGGTTAAATAAATAAAATAAACATTTCCTGTGTATTAGATATAGTGCTTTGTGAGCAAGGTGGTGTAGAATGCTTATAGGATGGCTGGACTTATGCATTCTTAGATCAGGGCAAAAGGATTGCATAGTATCCTGTAGGAAGACTGGGTGCCATGAGGAGTCCCGTTCTTCCACAAGTGAAACTCAGGAAGGATTCTCCTGTTCCATCCTAGATCCTTCTTGCTACCTACTTAAGGAATTACAAGATGAAGAGAATAATATATTTTGGAAGGTCACTTTCATGAAACCCCATTCAATATTGTACCTCTGATACTTTAGTGAGTTGGGATAAATTAAGTGGTTGATTAGTAAAATAGTTCTTTCTTGATATGGTGCAGAAGTTACCTTATTTTTTTTTTCCTTAGAAGGAATTATCTTTCTCCTAAGAAATAGTTTTGGTTATACATTTACCATAAGTCAGGGGCTTCCAGGGGTTCTTGGGGACAATCCCAAGTCTTGGTGTCAACTCGTCTCCAAGAATGGATCCACATTTAAGAAAACCTTGAATTTTGGTAAAAGAACACATGGTCTTACTAAAGATGTTGTTTAGCTTACTGGTGTCAAAACTTCTTGTTTTCTGGCATGTGTTAGTTACATAGTGAAATTTACCAAAACTCCTGGTGTGTGGGTTGAAGTAGCAAGAAATTGAGAGAGATTAACTTTCATTTCAAATAATTTTCTGGTGTTGAAACCAACCTACAAAAGACTATGTTATATGACACATTCAGTTCCCCACAAATAGAGATCTTTAATAGGTCCACAAAATATCCAATGCATAGAAAACTTTAGGCCCTCAACAGCCAGGCTCTCAAATTACTGAAAACTACTTAAGACATTATGGTCAATTTCAGACAAAGTTTTTATTGGTAGATATTCTGATATAGGGAAAATATTATTCATCAAAAAGGTGAACAATGACCCTCAATTTCCATAAAATCATTCATTCATTTATTATTTATCACATATTGTGTGCTAAGCATCTGGGACTCTGGAGCCTTGACACACAATGATGAAAAAGACTCAAACCGTGTCCACTGGAAGCTCAGTCTTATGAAAATAGAAACCACTGAAACATCAATTCAACAATTTTCTTTTCCTCTTCAACATCTATGCAAATGAATAGAAATAGAAATTTATTTTTTTCTGAACTGCATCTACACATTATTCCCTTTAGTCTGTAAGCAGTGACCATTCATCATGCACTAAGCACTGTAGCATTCCCCACTGTGAATGCTCAAACAATAAAACCACCAAGAAATTGTAACCTGACTGGAGGAAAAGGTGAATCATAGGGAAAATTGAAGATGAGATAACTAATTGACTAGTGATAAATCAATTCTGTTGTGACTCAGTAAGCTGAATAGGAGAGTCTTCTTCTGATCAAATATTTGGGCAACCATTTAAACTAGGCAAAATATTAACTCAAGTCTTCTAGAGTCATTGTAGCCAGGTGAGAAATCTTAATTATAGTCAGGATGTAAATATAAACCATGCCTAGCTAAAATGTTAATTGGAAGATATTTTTGAACAGTAATTGTGTTTGGAAATGTACTAAGTGAAAGTCCTGGCATTATAGAATGAGAAAAAGAGACCAGGTCTTGGCCAGGTAATACTTGCCCTATTAGGTAAGTACTACAAGTGCTACTTTACAGATGAAGGAAACGATCCTCAGGTAGGGTAAGTAGCTTATTCACAATTCCTAAGAGAACACAGGTGATCCGAGATTTGACTCAGGCCCACTGTCTGAGACATTCAGAAGCCCTGCTGTTTTCTCTTCTTATTATGCCGACTTTATGTCAGATCTATGGAGAAATAGACTGTAAAATGAAGTCACCAGGTCACAAGGTAAAAGGACTGAGAAAATGTCGAGAAAGAGTCTGCAAAACAGGCCAGGACAAGTCATTCCATATGATGGCAGGAAATCGTATCTGAGCGTGGGAAACCCACTGTTGTATGGGGCTAGGTGCTCAGTATGGGGCTAGTCATAATGACTCAAAGACTGAGACTCAGACTGGCATGGGTCCCAAGGCTAGGAATCTATTAAAAAGACAGAGATCAGTGGAGGTGACTATTGTCTGGAAAGGTTTCTTGGCAATAACATTTTTTTTTTCCCTTGGCTGTAAAGGGTATGAAGAATTCAGGTAGGAAATGAGCACAGGAGTGAATTGAAAGCAAGGATAGCAAATGATTCAAGGATGTGAATGGCACGGCCAGAATAACAAAAGATACAGCAAAGTGTCTCTCTGTTGGTGGAGGATTGCACAGTTCCAAGGTCATGGCTACCAATCGCTCACTGCAAGAAGATGCTATGAAAAACAATGTGTATTAATTTGTTAATGAGTTAGGAAACTCTTGTTAACATTCTGCATCTTTGATTATTTCATGCCCTGTAATGTCTTGGAATGATATTTAAAAATTACTTCAAATAGAAGCCCCATACTATTTATATAAAATCCATTTTCAAAATTCTTTTCCAAGTAATTACAGGAAATTATCAGCCTTTGTATCTTGCTGGCTGACACATCGTATAAATCATCCAATGTGTCACTTCTGATAAAGCCCATGTAATCATATTACATGACAGGAACTGACGGTCATAAATAGACATGATAACCTAATTTGGAAAACTCAGACAAATGCAGTTTCTTTTAAACTTTAGTTCAAAACCGCTGGTGAAACTCTACAGAGGATTGGCATATTGATGTGACTTTGAAGAATATTTGTAACATTTTCTTTCTTCAAACCTGAAAGCTATTTTGGTTTCATACCTTAGATATAAGCTCATAAAAGTGTGTAATATAAAATATTTACATCAAACATTAAAAAGAAAGATGTGATTATTTGACTCAATCAATTTTTACTTAGTTCGCTCAGTAATTAAAGCTTTTTTTGAGGTGCAGAGCATAAACAGGGGTCTCTTCCCTTGGCAGAGAACAAGAGTTCTGCTGATGACTCCATACTGGAAAAACAAAACAAAACAAAACAAAAAAAAAAAAAACAAAAACAGTCATTTAGTAGAAAGAAAGAAGATATACTCAAAATTGTGTCTACCTACGTGTGGTTGCCAAACTTTGAATTTCACAAGCAAAACAAACACCAGAAAGGCAAGACCCTGCATCTCTCCAAACACGTAGAATATTGATATGAGAACCTGATGTGCTAGTGATGGGATGAGATTGAGAGTTCTCAGTTCTTAATGCAAGAATCTGGCACTGGACACGCACATGCTAGAATCTATAACCAAGATGAAGATGGGGAGCCTTGCACAAGGATTGGACAGCCCAGCTCTGACTGTTGTCCTGAGTTGGACAGGTCACTTCTGGTTGCTAGTTGCCATCCCAGAGCCCTGGAGCAGCAGAAGGTACTGATGAATGTAGATTCCTACCTCTTCTCCTTCACTTGCTATATTCAATTGACTCAGTGGAATAGCACCAATCATGCCTGTCACATTTCCACTTTCACTTGCTTGCAATCCCATATGTATACGTGATTGTGTATCAGGTTTCAACCACAGTACGAGGATACTCATATTCTATGGGTTAATTTATCCGGATATGTACATGAGAATGTATAAAATAAGAAAATACCATATTATGTTGTGGCAGGAAAAATGTTATAATTCATGCGTCTAGAATTATGACACCTTTTTTTTTTTCTGTGAATCTGGGAACAAATTGTTGTTTTCTAGTTTCCTTACTCCACAAGTTAAAAAACAAAATTCAACTCAATACCTCTGAAGAGAATGTCAAAAGGGGGATATGTGTACTACCCGCAAAACTTCCCATGTTCCTCCCAGTTAATGTAGTGTTATTTATTTATTTATTTTCTGTCAGAAGAGGGGGATAATGAGTGATAGTAATGTTCTTTTCAAGAATATTGACATGAGGCTTTCTTCTGCTAGTTTATTTAATCCAAATCATCCATTCCCCTCAACATACACCAAATAATGAAATAAATTATCTCCAAAAGCTATCTCAAATTAATTTCTTAGAAGTCAAAAGCAGGAAGATTTATCTTTGAAAAATCTAATAAAATGTATCAATAAAAAAATCACACAAATGGAAACCTAATAAGTCATATTGATGTACCTGATGAAACATTCAATCAATAATAATAATAAAAAGAACAGCCATCATGGACACTGAACAAGGAAGAATCAGGGAGCAAAACCATATGGCATTTGAATAACTGTGCCAGAGAGCAAGATGATAAATCTAGCAGATCTACATCTTCCTAAAACAAAAAAGGTCATTTTGTTGTGAAGCAATAATAGCTCAGGTCTATTTATGACCTAGAGAAAGTATCTCTCAAAAGCACCCATTTCCTGTCATCATGTAACATTACTTTGGAGTTGTAGTAAATGCAATACGATAAGAAAATTAAATATAAATATAATAAAGGGCGTGTTATAAATATATTCTGATATCTATCTTTCAATCACCTCCTTTAAAAGATATTTAACTCACTGACACTTTTGAGAGCCTGGTCTTGACCTATAGATTACTGATCATGAGTATTGGACATTTCTCTTAAGAGTAATTCACCCACAGCCTGGCTGGCAGCATCTAATTTATGTGGCTTAGTTCAAAAAATGATTGAGCCAACCACATTCACTTCCCAGGAAAATAGAGATGGTTTTGTTTATTAAATGTAGAGAAAGAGAAAGAAGCAAAAGAAACTAGAAGGCAGAGAGTCCAGAATAGAAAAAGGAAGAGAAAAAGTGGGAATTCCCCTCAAAGAAAGCAGCCTGGTTCTTGGCACCTTTCACTTTCCATGGGAAATAAACACCCTTGCTTTGCATTTTTTATTCTTAGATTTCTATGAGACCTTTAATGGATGATAGTCTGTTTCTTGAAGCTGAAAGAGCTCTGCAAATCCAGGTAGATAAAAATACTAAAAATTATTAACAATTACTGAATGTACATGATGTGACCAATGCATTGCTTAAAATTCATCCTTTGCCCTCTCAGTAATTCAGAATGTAGGTATTATCCACCCTAGTCAAAAAGGGATAAGATCTGCATTAAAATAATACATTACTAGTGGTCACATAATAATGGATAATGGAGAGAGGATTCAAATCCAATCATTATGACTCCAGAGTCCATGTTTTTAGCTAATTGCAGAGTTGCCCCTTCACTGCTGATAATGTGACAATCCATATATAGAGCTGAAGAGAATAAACAAAAATATTAAGACTACTGTAGCTCCTTGATTCTAAAATGTAATCAATTTGAATATTTAAAATCACTTTAGTAATGGCAATTTACAGAAGACATAAAACACTGAAATAACTTTATACTTTTTTTCCAGGAAGCAATAACAAAATTTTTATCCATACAAGTATATCCAGTCTTCCTCTGCAAGATATAATCAATATTTGAGTTTAAGTGATCTTCATTTTTCAGATTAGACCTTTTTCTAAGTGATGTTTGACCAGTTACACATGGGGACTCACGGGTTTTGATAACCTGCACTCATGATTTTTAGGCCGGACAATATAACTTTAAGGATTTTAGAGAAGATTGCAGTTTGGTCAAAATTATAGTTTTATTTATTTTCTTAATTGACTTGCATAAGGATAAAAGTCAATAAACCTTTTCTTGGAAGACATGGACATTTTAAAAAGGTAGTTAATACCTAGCGATATTCTCTCATGAAGCGTAAATCTGTTACAAAAACCTCTCTGAACTTAAAAATTGCATGATCTATTGGAGATATTTAAAAATTAGTAGTATATTAAGCTGGTATATAGAAATATTTCCTGTACATATAATAATATTTAGAAATATTTTTGCATTTGTAATCATTTCTCAGACAACTGATAATTTCTAGCCCAAATTTAATTTAAATTTCACCTGCATCCAGTGTTACCAATGCAGGGAGTTCATGTGATGGCCAAATGAACTGGTGTTTCCTTTGCCCAGATGAAAATGATCTACCAACAAGGACAGCCCTGTCAGGACTAATCACCTCTAGTGACAGCTGCAGAGAGTGCATTATTCTTGACATTTATTAAGATTTGATTTCTTGATTTCAAACACATTGAAATGTGAGGAGACCATGCATTTAAAATGATAGAAATGGGTGATAAGAATTCAGTATGATGACTGGTTACAAAATAAATATAGAAAGATCAATAATGTTCCTATATGTTAGCAATAAAAGAATCATTATGGGTATTTCTCTTTGTGGGCAGTTGGGAAATATATTGGAAAAGATTGTGTTGTTATGATCTTTATGCTATTATAACAATTGCCTCACAATCACAAAAAATACTTCACAATAAATGAACTTATCAAGCAGCTTTGTGGAGTGGTAAGAGGAGCATACTCGGGAGTCCACACTTTTTGCCAGGAATCATACCAAAGGCTCTTCACCCACCGTCTCATTTAATCCCTACAAGAACCCACATGAGAGCTGCGCCACTGATGAGAACAAGGTGGATCTGAGGCTCAGAAACAATAAACTATGAAAGGTCCCAGTGAGAGGCAGACTGAGCTATTCTCAGTTGCTGCACTGCATCTTGAACTTCAAATCTATGTCTCTCTAAAACCCAAGTTCCAACAAATTCTCCATAATTACATTGTTTTAACAAAATTATTGTATCTCCGAGAAAGTAGTCAGAATAGTATTTTTTTTTTCCAGAAGTTTGTAGCAAAGGACCATTTTACTTACTGGATTTTTTTTTTTTTTACATGTGGTTGAACATTAGCCATGTTTTAGGGGGAAAAAGTATATGAAATTTTATTCTAATGTTTTTCAAATACATCTCTGAAACATATTTGAACCATTAGAACTTTCTGAGACCAGAAACCAGAATTAAAAACCCCTGAGAAACTCATATTTTTCTATCCTCAAACTAAGAAAGGTTCCAATTACACCTTCAAAAATGATCTAAATTGGTTCATCCATCTCACATCTCTACGGCTAGATGTAACTAAGTTACCAAAACAACACCAAATGTCATGAATCCAAGATAATACACAAATATCAAAACAGAATTGATAAGGTGATGACATAAAGTCCTCTCAGGTTAAATTATGGAAGTTCTAGTGGCTGCCTTTATTTTTTCTTTTCTTTTTTCTTTTTTTTTTTTTATTTCTGTTTAAATGCGATCCCATGAGAGCCTTGATTTTGGCACTATTGGTTTTCTACATTTTATTCCTCAATTATAGTCCATTCTCAGAATGTGGATTATTGAATTACATATTTACTGAATTGGATTTGAAAGTAAAACCATGTCAAACAAAAACAGCATTGCATTAGTGATCTAACAAGCAGTGGGCATAAGCTATAAGGGTTTGTAGGAGGTGCAGATATTTTTACCACATATCTATTTATTGCTGATTCATTGCAGGCCCTATCCAAGTTCCACTGTCAGCAAAATGCCTGTCTGGAACCCTGATTAGTTGCCACATTTGGCAATTGCTACAGTTATCATAGATCCGTACCCTCCTGTAGACTTTGGAAACACCATAACCAGAGCATCCACATTAGGTTAAAATAAAAATTAAAATAAATAAAAATAAGTTAAATACATTAAAATAAGGAATCATCATTCTCACCACAGACACACTCTAACCATGTACCGTGAAAAGATTTGGGGAGCTCCAGCCCACTGATGACATGTCCTCCTCATGGGCCTTCCTCTCAGGGCTCCACTGATTGCTGCACCTTGTTAGGAAGACAGAGATACTGTCTGACTGCTCTGGCCGGACTGGAGCATTTGTTTGTCTCACCACTGAATGCATGCCATACCTCCAATGCCTTGCTGCTGGGTTGCAAGTAGGAGAAGGGGCCCATGACCTAAAAATGCCATCCCAAAAGCCAGTGTCAAAGCCCTATGAGAGAAATGACCATGGCTGCTTCTGTTTTCTGCTTTTACTACATTCCAATGATCACTGAATGCAACTAATCAATTATATTGCTCACACACAGGACTTTATGCCTCCCAGAATAAAAACTGGAGTCATCTATTCATTCAGCAAACACTTATGAAGCACTTATAGTATACCATGAAACAGACAAAGATCCCCACCATTGTTGAAGTTCCTTCCTAGTAAGAGAGACTGACAACAATCAGTAAATATAACGTAAATAAGTAAATTAGATGGTGTGTTAGAAGCTAGTAAGTGCTAAGGCAACAGGAAAAACTTAGAGCAGAGAAAGAAATATCAGAACTTGGTGAGGTAGGGAGGTTTGGGCAGATGTCAGGTTTATAGAACAATACATTGATTAAAAAAATCACCTGCAGGCAAACCATGAAGGTTTTCAGCTGTGTGCAGTGCAAAATAAAATCTGGCTCTCTCCACCCCACCCCGAGCCCACCCTCTGCATTCCATCCCCAGGGAAGTCGTGATTTTATTACCACTGTGTAAATAGGTAAAGAAGTCAGAATTCCATTCTGACCCATCAGGCGTCTGCTCCGCCGTAATAGTGTTCTTTCCAGGCAACTTTAGGCTTATGTCATTTGGAGCAAGTAAAAACTCTGACAATCCCCAACAGGAACCACCACAGAGATGATTACTGCTTTTTGAGGAAAAATTAGGTGACAGTAGCAGGGATTCCATATGAAAGTCCGACACATGGTGGGTTTTTATGTGTCCAATAAGGCTGAATTTTCATACTAAGTCTCCAAGTAAAGGGATGTTCTTTGTATCTTAGGAAAAAAATGAAATCACAAGCACCTGTTTCTCTCAAGTGAAGAATCCTATATGAATTCGTAAATATATATATTTAAGTGTAGAACAACTAAAATTGCATGAAAAAAGAGAAATTTCAATTAATTCATGTGGAATGGGTAGCAAGAGAATAATTATAGGTGTCTTAGCCCATTTGGGCTGCTGTAAAAAAAAAAACAAAAAACAAAAAACAAGACACACCACCACATAGACTGGATGGCTTATCAACAATGGACATTTATTTCTCACAGCTCTGGAGGCTGGAAGTTCGTGATCAAGGCACTAGCAGATCTGGTGTCTGGCGAGAGCCACTTCTCTCTTCTCCTGTGGCCTCCCATGGGGAAGAGGTCCAGGGCCTCCCTGGTGTCTTCTTGGTAAGGGCACTAATTCCATTATGAGGGCTCTGCCTCATGACCTCCTCACCTCCCACAGGTCCTACCTCCAAACACCATCACCTTGCGGGGTAGGTGTCAACATACGTATGTTGGGGGACACAAGCATTCAGTCCACAGCAACAGGACATACTTCTTTGCATCTGAGATCAATATGAGCCTTTGGAATGAAAGAACCTTTAACAGAGATGGCTGTCAGGTGCCCTAGACCAGGGTTTGAGGGCGTAGGCAGTGACAGGGAACAGACAACCCCATGGGCGAGGAAAGGAGCAGAGTTCCTCAGTCAGAAATGAAGAACTACTCCCCTATTTGACAGATGACAGATCTGAGTCTCTGAGTGGTTGCCCAAGGCTGGCTTATGCAAAATTGTAGATTAAGTAAGTGTGGGAGCGGCTGGAGGTCAAACAGGTTCTGAGGTTTAAGGAGGAAATGGCTGGTTGGCTCTAGACACGTCCATCTGGTCAGCTGGTGAAGTGAAGGGCCATGACTCCACCTGGATGGCTCCTTAGGACACAGGGGGACTCTGCTCACACTGGTTCTCCTTGCCCTCAGTTCCCACCATGGGGATGCAAGGTGGGTCTGGAGGAGTGTCACACACGGGAGCTGAGAAACGCCCCAGTCGTAGACAGAATGCCCATTTTCCCCTCTGGAGAGAGACAGAGTTTTTAAGAGCTGGAGATGGAAGCAAATATTGTCTGGGGAGGAGAAGAGGAGGTCTACGTTGCCTATCTGAAACGAAAATAAATCTAAGCCAATTGTTATCAATGCATACGTGTGAACACATGTTCGAGATTACTCCCAACAAACCCACCCTGATTCCTTAAACCCTGCTAGACTTTTGGAAAATTCTCCCACTCCAGCAGCCACTCGGATCAGTCTGACCAGTAAGAACGAGGCCAAATCCACTTGATTTGTCTAATGCAGCTTTCAGCTAAGGCGCAATCAACACGATTGCAAACGGTTGCAGAAATCCAGGGTCATAGATGCACTTTGCGTGGATATAAAAAGAGCTCAGTGATGTTTGTTTGAACTGAACTGATATTTTACTTTGTGAGAGAGAGGTCTGCCTATTTTAAAACTGATGCTACTTATTTAAGCATGATGTTTTTGTGAAACTGAGTTTTGCCCATGTTTTATAACTTTGTGTGGATTATCGTACATTGTATATCATGTGAATTCCTCAAAGCCCTCACTTACTATGTTTAGATACAGACATAAAGGCAATGGGGGAAGGAAAACAATAGATTATAATATGAGCCAAGAGTGTCTCAAAAACCCCTCAGAGATCGGCTCCTTTCCTGGTCTCCAGCACACCTGCCTCATTCCTTACCTGGAAGACCTTATCGTTGCCCATATCATTAGGCTTCACTACCCTTTTTTTAAAAAAATATTTTATTTATTTATTCATGAGAGAGAGAGAGACAGGCAGAGACACAGGCAGAGGGAGAAGCAGACAGCATGCAGGGAGTCTAATGCAGGACTCAATCCCGGGACCCTGGGATCCCGCCCTGGGCCAAAGACAGACGCTCAACCACTGAGCCACCCGGGTGTCCCAGGCTTCACAGGCTTTACTATTTTATTGACTTCAAATTGTCATGGACTCAGCTTAGAAAACTTCTGAATGTCTCTTCATAACTTTGAGAATGAAGTTAAAGCTTTTTTTTCACACGACATGACAAGCCAAACCATTCAGCTTCTGCCCATCACTAACGTACCCAGCTTTTGCTTTCTCTCTGTGCACTTCTCCCTTCTGGAAATGCACTGGGGTATCTCAGGCCACCGGGCTTTGCAAATACTTCCCTCCTGTCCACAGTGTTCCTGCTTCCCCCTTCCAGGCTGGTGTGTGTGTGGGGGAGTATCTTTCACTCCTCTAGACAGTATAAACGTCATTGTCCTTCACTCTTCCCAAGATCCTCTTGACATTTTGTTCTTCCGTGCTCATCGTACCTTGAACTTGTGTATAGATTGCACTTCTGTGTGCCGTGACTTATTTTTAGAAGTTTATTTCCTTTCCTAGAATGTGAACTGATTGAAAGCAGGAACCGTATTTATCTGTATTCATATCTCAGTACCTAACACAGCACCTGGCACATAATAGATAATCCATAAGTATTTACATAAAGAATCAATGAATAGGTAATAGAGTAAGAGGCCTTCTTGCTTCTGTAGCAGCAGACAGCATCCCAGGCTTTTCCCCAAAGCCAGTCTTCCCTTCTTCCACAGTAGTAAGAGTTTAATGAGACAAGGGGTTCCCATTGCAGAGACTGAATGAGTGGACGTTCCTTGAGTGGAGTTGCATGCAAGGAGAGATCTGGGTGAGGGAAATGTAAGTGGAAGAGCCGGTGACATGCTGAGGTTGTCTTCAACTTAAAGGGCAGACCCTTCCCTTCTCTTTGTGCACCCTGGAACCCCCATATGCCAAAGACTCAGATTCGGCAGCATGCACCGAAGTTGCCAGGGTTAAAAAGCAGGCATTCCCTCCATGGATTCATGGAGCAGAACCCCATAGGATGTGAAATGGAGGAAGAAACTTCGTTCATAAGACGCCATATGTGAGGGTTCTCTGCCATCGTGGGGAGTCCATTTCTCATGGATACAGGAGCAGCGTCCATGATACGCTAGACAAGTTTTTATCCAACTTCTGTTTGGATGCTTCCAATGGTGTTCCCTATCTCACAACGCCTCTTGCAGTGTTGGAAACTCCAAATCTTGAAAAATGTTTCTTTATACTTAAATTGATCTTCCTAGGTGGCTCAGTGGTTGAGCATCTGCATTCGGCTCAGGTCGTGACCCCAGGATCCCGGAATCGAGTCCCACGTCGGGCTCCCCACGGGGAGCCTGCCTCTCCCTCTGCCTCTCTCTCTCTCTCTCTCTCTCTCTCTCTCTGTCTCTCATGAATAAATAAATAAAATCTTTAAAAATATAAAAAAATAAATTGAGCTTCCTTATAATTTCTGCTGATTGGTTCAGCTCTACTGTCTAGAGCAACAGGGATGTGCACACTTTCATTATGTGAAGCAGGCTGTTAACTTCTCAACAGCCTACACTTTTCTAGACTGTAGAGTCATGGTGCTCTGAGCCATTTCCCCTATGATGGACCTTCCAGATTACTTTTTCATCGTTCTCTTGGATTTTTCAAGATTTATAGTTTGTTAATATCTCTCATTAAAGGCTCTAGGTCTAGAACTGGCATGAACACGGATTGAGCTGAGCATAGGAACAGAGAGTACCGTGCACATATATGATGTTTTGCAACTTTTCATTCCTTCGGGAAGAACTTACAGGGTGCCTATTAAATTCCTGGCATTCCTTCTGGTACTGGAGACCAGTAAGACAATCCCTGCTTTCTAAAAGCTCACAAGCCACACAAAGAACGATTTTCCTTCAAAACTATTAGATGTGATCATTCTGTCTCGGGTCCAGCAGAACACTGCTCAAGTGGGAAGCTTTGTCTGTCCGTGGATATCAACAAAGTTCAGCTTTCAAATCCTAAATTTCTCCCAAACATATCCTTGCACCGCAGTAAGATGGAGTTTTATCTTAAAGACCAAAAGATAGCAGGCTAGTTGTATTAAATAAAAAACAACAACTCTTTTTTGGCAAGCATATGATCATTAAATGTCCTTATATTACTCTGCATTTAAGGGAATAAGGTCAATTAGGAAATATTTATTGCTCATGGACATGTTTCTACAAATATTTTCTGGTGAAAGCTATACCCTCCCAAGGTATATGTGTGTCTACATGCTTCTATATGTGTGAGGACAAAATATATATATGAAGTCATCCGAGAATTTCAAGACAAATACTTTTGACAGTGACTGGACACCTCTGGGCTACTACACTCTTGATATGCAGGCACCATTATGGTAGCAGGGAGATGACAGAAAGTAGAACATGGATGTCATGCTTTTCCAGTTTTGATAAGTATCCTTTAAAACTATGCCCATTTTTCTAGTCAGCATAAATTTGGGGTATGAAAAAATATATTGGTAGGATATACTGTTCTGCTTTCTAATTGTACCATGTGTGGACCTGTGCTGGGTATAGCCCAAGTCAGTTTGTGCGGAACTTAATCTGTACATGCCAGTGTCTGCCTTAGAAGGTCTTCTGATGGGGATCCCTCAGTGGTTCAGGGGTTGAGGGTCGGCTTGGGCTCAGTGCGTGATCCTAGAGTCCCGGGATCGAGTCCCACATCGGGCTCCCTGCATGGAGCCTGCTTCTCTCTCTGTCTGTGCCTCTGCCTCTTTCTCGGTGTCTCTCATGAATAAATAAATAAAATAGTTTACAAAAAAAAAAAGAAAAAAAAGAATTTCTTCTGATGGATCACCTGAAACAGGTGCTATTGTTGAAAATGTTTGGCATAGGTCATCACCAGGGAAATGATCTGTTAGTGAACAGTTATGTGATTAATGTGGAGCACATGGTCCCCACTTAACATCCGGCTCCGCTCTAATGCTTTGTCTTGAATCTGTTCCTTTTTATTTTGGTATAGAAAAAAAGCTGTTAGACTGAAGGTATTAGTTTAACCCACAGATACCTGAACTATTGCACAAAATTTGAATGATGTATATAACACGTGCTCCCTGTGGGAAAGATGCCTGGAACACAGTGACAAACAGGGATGCCAGGTGAGCCCTAATGGCAGTAGGTGGAAGGTGAGACCCTCTGGGAGCCCAGTGACCCATATGAACTTCATGTCCTACATCAGTATAAGAAGTCCCTATGAACCCTATGATTTTTTTTTCTTTTTTAAAGAATTTATTTATTTATTTATTTATTTATTTATTTATTTATTTATGAGAGAGAGAGAGAGAGAGAGCATGTGAGTGTGAGGGAGGTGCAGAGGGTGAGGAAAACTGTCTTAAGCAGACTCCATGCGGAGCTCAGAGCCCTACGGGGGGCTTGATCTCACTTAGTCCCAGATCATGACCTGAACTGAAAATGAGAGTCAGACACTTAAGCGATGGAGCCCCCCAGGCCCCCCAAGCCCTGTGCTCTTTTGAATCCTTGACTCTGTTTAATGCCAGGGCGATGCAAGGCGCCTGCAAGTTCAGCCTCCCCTGCTGTCCAGGCCCAAGAATAGCGGCGTGTTGTCAGCTCAAGAGCCCGTGAAGAAGCTGCCCAGGGAGCCCGATTATGCTGGCTCAACATCTTCCTGCCTCTCACTTTGACTGCAACAAGACAGGAATTCTGACAGCTTTCACTCTCCAAGAGAAATGCTTGAAACTCCAATTCCTGGGAGGATGGCAAGCAAATCAGCGTGAGGAGACCAAAGGCTTGAGAGGAAAAAAGCCTGAGAGCCCAAACCCTTCCCTCATGATGCTGAGTTCTGGAAGATTGTAGACGGGGAAGAAGGGGCTCCACAAGGGCCAGAGTCAAGGAAAACTTTTCAAACAGAGCGCCCATGGGGTGGAAAGACTCAGGGCCCATGAAGAGGGCCTATTTCAAGTCTGGGGTGGAAGGAAGACCCCTTTAGGACCCTGTCTGGGCACACTGGGCCTCTCAGGAAGGAGCTGCAGAAGACCTCTTAAGGAGCTTTCAGGAGCCCAACTCACTTCCCCCGGAAGGTAGCCCTGATGAGGCAGGGCGGTAACTGGCCCAGGGCTCAGCTCTCCCTGGTGCCAGCATCTGAGACCAGGGCAGATGCTTATTCTCGTCACAGTCAGGTACTCTGGTGCCTAGCAGTTGATGCCCAGCCAGCTGTGTCACTACCTCTCTGCACCCTGAGATGCTGCTGAGAAGCATCCATTTCTCATGGGGCTGGCAGTGCCCTCCAAGCTCACGGTCATGTCTGAAGAGTCCTCAGGTCTTGGTGAGGTGGTGGGCCCTGGACCACAAAGACCATCCTCCAGATGATGGAGATTAAGAGATGAGGGGCGCATCCCTGTTGCTGCTCCCAGGCTACCGAATGGGATGAACTGGATGCACGTCTCAAGCTTGTTCCCAATCAGTACCAATGCCAGTTACTGAGTCCCTTTTCATCTTTGTGGAACATGTTTAACAAATCAATCCACAGGAAGAAAGGTTCCAAGCAATTAAAAAAAAAACTTTATAGTTTGATAAGGGAATTGACTGTTCCTCCCACTAAATCACCTGCTGTTTTTGGCAACACATAGTAGAGGATAAGAGTCGGAGCCAACACATGTATCCAGACATGCTTGCCTTAAATGAAGTATTGCTTGTATGTAAATTGAGTTTTTAAAAATTACAATCTTGTTTACCATTTGGTATTTTTCCCAGTTTTGGAGTAATTTATCTGTGTTTCTGACTGAGCCTCAACACTATTTATTAACAATTTTTTTTGCACTCATGAACCTCTGATAAAAGACTTGAACTCCTCAGTACACTGAGGGATCTCTTATCTCACTCACCCAGGGAATGACAGGCTGCATTTCAATATGAAAAAGGACTTCCACTTTGTGTTTCTTAAGATGTTCATATCACGTGTTCTTTTAAAGATTGCTTTAATTGTTTATAAATTGATATATAAAAACCTTGGAAAATATTGGAGAATAGTTGCCAATATCCTCTGCTTTATCACAACCAATGCCATAATTTCTGAGCATTATTCCACTTTTCCTCTTCCTCATATGCTCATCTTTTACAAAGTTAAACTATAGAGAAACAGATTTGTGTTGTGATTTTTTTTTTCCCTTGGAGTGGTTTCTGGTCCACCGCACCTCTTGTTTATAAGCAGTGGGGAAAAACTCTGATGGGTTCAGAAGAAGGAAATAGGATTACAAGATCAGGATCCCAAGCTCATGAGCTGTGAGGCTTTTCCAGCCCAAGGCAACTGCTTCACTGAGCTGTTGGGGATGCACGTTTTCTTCTCTCAGTTTCTCCTACTCCCTCCTCCTCCCCTTCAGTATTTCTATTCACCTCACCATCTCTGCAACTTGTGATTTCAAATGTACATAACATGCCAGCAAAAGCTTACTTAGCCTCATTACCCTATCTTCTTTCCCCATTGGGTATTTAAAATGTTTCAGATCTTCTTAAAGCAAGATTTGTTTTATTCTGTCTCTTATATGTACATATGATATATACATTACATATATAAGAGAGATGTACGTATAAATATCTCTCTATACTCTCTGTATCTTTAGTTATAGACCTATATATAACAGATAGGTAATAGATATGTGGATATACAAGTGTGGAGCGAGATGCATCTCTATGCAGGGATATGGAGAGAACTCTCTACATAAAGACAGATACACCGCACTACATATCTGTGTATCTATATATGCATCATGTATCTTTACACATTTACTACACACATAGATCTATACCCAACATGAATGGATACAAGTTTGTCTACATCATCAGTAAATCTAATGCACTAAGTGACATTGTAATAGGCCTTGGTTCTAAAGAAGCAGCCCAGGGACCCAGGGTCCTCTAGGGAATACCTCAAATCTAATTATTTCTGTCTATAAAGTTCATGCATTAAAGGACATAAATATCAGAACCACAGATGCCATCAGCTCAAGCTAAGACTGGGTTTGCCACCAGCCCTGTGGCAGGAGGGCCAGCATGACAGCCCTCCAACCTTGGATTCATGGAAAAGGAGACCGAGCACTGAAGGATGGGGCGAGAGGACTCCAGATTTACATAGAGTAGAGTCAGATCCTGGCTATATCCCCCCTGAATAAGGATAGGGAAATGATTTAATCCCTCTGAAACTTGGTTTTGTGTTTATAAAGTTAAAAAACAATGAATATATAGCATCAAACACATGGAGTTGATACAATTCACTTCAGCCTATTTCCTAGAAACAGTGTGAGATCTATTCAAAAATGCATTCTAATTCATACCAAATGTTTAAAATTAACCAAATAGGCTCTTTAAAATATCATCTTTCTTGTCTTCGTTTCTGTTTTATTTTTAAAGCAAGAGTACATGGACGGTATTTAGTATGAAATGGGGCATACAGAAAACGCGTAATAATTTCCACAGCTTTAACAACTTAACACAACATAAACAAGCATCAGATAATGATAAGATCTTCCAGTAGGAAAACATATCTCTGGAGTGAAGGTATTATCTAACACATTCTTTCTTAAGTCATTAATCATTATGCATATTTACAACATTTAACCTGAATGTTGAATCCTTTACATTACAAATACATTCATATACACCAGTGAATTTGTGTCATAACTAAGACTGATAAATAAACTTTTGAGTGCTGGATTGCCTCTTTAGGACTATTGTATCCTTCTGGAACTTAAGCATATACGAGATTTCTGGTTGAATATAGTCTGGGTCTCCAACACAGGAATGTACAAAGATCTCTCTGCTCTTGGTAGTGGAAGAAGCACATTTACTTCTCAAGACACATCCAAAGCCTGTATTCCCTTCAAGGACATCTGGCCAATAAGACACATTTTAATTAGCATAATTTCTTCTTTAAGCCACTGAATTTTTCTGTTCTTTCCTTTAACCATGACATGATGCTAATAGAATGATTAAAAAATAGAACAGTAAAGAATGATCGGCTTTGGAAAACATAAGCCTCAAATTTACTAACATCCAAATTTTTTACTTATTTCATTAAATATTCAACAAATGAGCTAACTGGCTGGCAAATTAACCAGGGGAAGTCAGGCAACAAATATGAAAGCTAAAGAAATCCAAGAGCACATGTTCGTTGTTTTGTTGCCTAATAAAAAAGTTTTCAAGCAACTACATATTTGGTGATGATAAACTATAAAATTGCTACATTGTAAGCAAGTGGTGAGATGTAGTTGTCTTAGGAGAATTTTCTTTTGTTACCATAAAATCTAGTAATTGCTGACAGGCATTGCAGAATGTCAGCCTGGCCCGCACTTACGAAAGCTCTTGAAATGATCAATGTAATATCCAGGGGAAAGCTAAGAGAGAACGATGACCATGGCACATGTCACGGGCAGAAGCCCCCATATATGAGGAAATCTGTTTATCTAAGCTAGTTGCTCCTACTCTGCTAATGATGCCAAAATACATCAAGAGTTGTGGCGAGTTGACGGTGTGCTAAGCAAGTCATACTTCAGAAACCTTGGGCCTGAGCTGCTCCTACCTCCATCCACATCCCCAAACACTTCCATGACACAGTCCTCCTGCCCATGCTCTGTTCTGAGAACTCCCTTTGGCATTGGGGAGGAGGGCCCCCTTCGGCGTGCCAGGAAAATGCACTTCAAGAAAAACAGCCTACCCATTTCCACTCTCATTTCAAAGCCCTGGTGCTTATCTCTTGGACCACTGCCTAGAGAACAGTGTGAGTTCCCATAAAGATATATTAACACAAGATATCAGAATTTGCTATTCTGGAGGCATCTGCTCTCTGTCTGCTGTCATTCTATGCTAGTTTCTCATCGGGATGTCAATGGCCAATGACAATGGCAGCTTCTAAAACCAAGATCCCAGAGTCCATGACAAAATCTGGATTGCCAGCCAGTGTCTCAGGTCCGTGCTTTGCCCAGAACCTCCAATAGCACTCTTTTGAAGTTTATTCAACTGTGAAATCTATGCCTGGGGTAGACGCACACATTGTCAAGACCTATGTTTATTCCTGAAATTCTGCATGCATTTTCCTGGATAGGAACAATAATAATATAAATTATTACTCTTACTATTTACCTTCCCTGTCTGTGGTAGCTTTGACTTCTATCTCCCAAAGGCTTTCAGATATGCTTAAAAAATGCAGACATATTAGGTTTCGAAGATAGAGATTATGTCGTAGAACTTCCTTAGTTGTAAAAATCAAAATGCAGAGGTCCAGAGACATGCCTGATTTGGTGAGACAGGACCATAGTTCACCTCACAGCTCTCACTCTCAGTCATGCTACTCTTCTGGCTCCAATTCTCAAGGCTTCTTTCCAGGCAGTCATTATCAATTGAGATCCTAAAGTTTTGAGACAGAACAGGATCGAGCCTGATCATTAGAAGCTCATTAAAACACCATGAATGACAGGCATATCGACCCACACAGACACAACTACACACTCACGATGCACACACACTTCTTTTTTTTTTTTTTTCATTTATTTATGATAGTCACAGAGAGAGAGAGAGAGAGAGAGAGGCAGATACATAGGCAGAGGGAGAAGCAGGCTCCATGCACTGGGAGCCTGACGTGGGATTCGATCCCGGGTCTCCAGGATCGCGCCCTGGGCCAAAGGCAGGCACTAAACTGCTGTGCCACCCAGGGATCCCTGCACACACACTTCTACTACACATTCAAGAAACCATTACTTCAAGAATTCGTTACTGAGACGACACATATATTTGGAAAATGGAAGTAAATATGAACTTTCTAGAGATGTGGCTTAATGAGGGGGAAATATGCCCTTGAAGTTGCAGGGATCATGGAACTTGGCCAGAGCCTACTGGGACCACTTCTGAGATTCCATCTCTGCTTCTCTTCTGTCCAGGCAGCTTTTAAATACACACTACTCTCCTGGTGGGCTGTCTGATGTGGTGGAGAATGTAAGGATCTGGAAGCCAGACCAAGATGATATTCAAGCCTGGCTCCATCCACAGAGTTGCGTGCTCATGAATGAGTCACCTCTCTAAACATAAGTGATTGTAAAATGAGGATAATATTATGTATCTTACTGCCTATACACACACACACACACACACACACACACACACAAGATAGAAATATATTCTGTTTGGGCTGAACTGTGTTCCCTAAAATTCATGTGTTAAAGCCCCAATACCTCAGAATGGGACCATATCTGGAGATAGAGTCTTTATAAAGGCAATTAAGTTACAGCGAGGACATTAAGGTAGCTCTAATCCAATCTGACTAGAGTCCTTATAGGAAGAGATCAGGGCACAGACACATGCAGAGGAACAACCACTTGAGGACATAGGGAGAGGACAGCGTCCACACGCCCAGGAGAGAGGCCTTGGGAGACACCAGCCCTGCCCACTCCTAGACCTTGGACTTCTGGCCTCTAGAACTCTGAAAAAACAAATGTGTGTTGCTTAAGCCGCCGTGACTGTGATATCTGTTACGGCAGCCCCAGCACACTAACATACAGCCTTAAGCAGAGTAAGGGTTCAACAGTACAGGTGTCACCTCAATAATCATGGCCCCTAACTCCACATCACTATGGAAGAACATCACCTCTGAGAGACATGTTTAACGAGCAGAGATGAGAGATCTATGCAAGTCACACCATAACTTATTTTATTCACTTCCTGTTTATCCCATCATGGCAAAGGGTGTCACATTTTAAAGTTTCCTGTTTTTGCAGAAATTTTATTATTATTATCTACAGAGGTATTTTTCTTCAACTTTATTTTTCTCTTTTAGAGAGGAAGGAAATAAAATTGGACCAGGAAGACAAATATCAATCACAAATTATATAGGAATCTCAGCCAACAGATAAACAAATCAACTATATCATAAAAACATAAAGTCAGCATGTGAGCTATTGTGATCTAACTCAAAGCTATCACAGAGTAATTCCAAGACCTTAGGGATTCATTTCACCATAATGGACTTTGGCTTCCTCATCTCTGAATTATGGAGTTAGGATCAGTCTCTAAAATCCCTTCAATCTCTGACCATGGCTCAGTATTTCAGACCTTCCTGAATAAAAATATCAACCAATATTTCTGACACTCTGTTGGTGGCAATACCAGGTGATCATTGGCTAGAGCCATTGTCTGGAGAGGAGATTCAAAGACTGAATAAAGAGGTAAACAGTAAATGGGAAACATTTTCCTCTTTTATCTTCTGGTGCTCAAATTCTGTGGGACAAGAATGTGTTCATTAATGGCCAGTTTCTGAAATGAATAAAAATACACATAATGTTATAATCTCACAGCTGTTCTTAGATAGTTTTCAAAGTTTACCATATGAATTTACTCACCATCACTTTTATATCTATCTATCTATCTATCTATCTATCTATCTATCTATCTAGAAAGGTGGCTTCTCATTTAGGAATGTTATTCCTGACCAGTGAACTTTACCCCATCAAATACATACAACATACCTATGTGTACACACGTATACATATAAATCTGTGTATAGTTCTATGCAGTCATACATATTGTAAATATTAAGATTGGTATTATCATAGACATCCTAGAGACAAAGGTAAAATATATTATTTATAATAATACACATGCGCATGCCATTAGACAATTTGCTCACACTTATCCTCATCAATGAAAAGATAATACTGCTTAGCTCAAGTGCTTTTTTTGAAAAATAATTTTACTTGTATAGCTATGGTGATTTTTTAAAAATATGCCTGTAGATCTACTTAATACTAGCAAGTAAATAATTGATAGTTCTCCAATGCTTGTTCTGAGAAACTGGCTCACGACCAATTATCCCAAAACATTTCCTTTCTTCTCTCTTTTTCCAACATCCTCCTCACTCCCACCTCTACTTCCCTTTTGGTCAAAGAGTGGTCTTATGAAAGTCTTATGAAACGGTACCATCCGATGAAATAACCACTGGACATATGTGGCTATTTAAATTTAAAGTAAATACAATTTAAATCTTCAGTTTCATTTCTAGTGTTCTGTAGACACATGGCTAACGGCGACCACATTGGAAAGTGCAGATACGGGAAATTTCCATCTGCACAAAATTCAGTCAGACAGCCCTGTTCCAGCCTTTGGTAGGAATAGAACTTCTAGGTTGAATACGAGATGAGGAAGTCGTTTTACTAGATAAAAGCAGCTCAACTAGCTCCTGAACTGTGTGGTTTGCTTCTTAGCTGGAGGGCTACTGCTCAATAGTTGTAACTACACATTGGTCTGGATTATACCACAGTCATTTCAGGTTCAGTTCACGTCAACTTTGAGAAGTGTATACTAAGATACTCTTTACAAGCCAGAACTAGAATAGGAGAGATGGTCTCCCTGTTCCATTGAATGTTGTCTTGCAACTAGCAGAGGATTATATTTTCTGAAAGTATCCAGAGAAACAGGATAAGGAAATGACAGGGAGGTGTGTTACCCACAATGGCTGAAGGAAATCCAAGTTTTCAATCTGGGAAAGAGAAGAGTTAGAGGCACGAGCTATGTGTCTTAAGAGAATAGACAGGCAGTCATGACAATGCTGGGCCAGACTTGCTCTGGGAACCAGCCAACAGACCTGGGAGTGAGGACTCCACTTGTACAAAAGCAGCTTTTCTGGCTAATATGAAGAAGGACTTTCTCTGGTGGCTACAATGACCTGAAATGAAGTTAAACTCATCAGGAAGGCTTCAGCTTCTTAAGAGTACTTCAGTTGGGTTGGAAACTCAATTGACTCCTGTCTCAGACAAATCTCTATGAAAATTAAGCACCCTAATATCATTTCCAGATTTGTGGTCCTATGGGTCTATATCTTCTGGAAAAACACTCACTGCATCTAAGTACTACACCTAGTCGCATCTCTGAAATGTTATGTTTTCTCTAATGCAGCTCAAAACCTGGAAGTATAAAGACTGTCTAACACATAAAATCTCGAAGGACCTAGACTTATCCGAAGAACTTAGCAGGGGCTCCAGCAATAACTGTCATAAAGGACCATTATTTTGGAGAATTTGTATTAGTAAGCATAGTTTCTTCCTAAATTGTCAGAAGTAAATGAAGGGTGGGGGGAGAGAAAAAAAAAACAAAATATCCTTCTTCTACACCCACAGAAAGGAAGGAAAATAAACACAGAATGTAAGACTAATACCAGAGGGCTTTTTATGATGGAAAATCCAATCAATTCAGCTTCAAATACTTTGGTTACTTCCTACCCTCAGCATATAGTTAAAATGCCTATGCTGCCTGGCTCTTCATGATCTGTTCCCATTTCTCTCTCCCAAGCCCTCTTCTGCACACTAAATAATCTCTGGATTAGCAACTGTTTTGGTTTCCAGAATGTGCCTTGACCTGCTGAGCCTCAGGACTTGGAACCCAGTTCCTCTGCCAGGAACACGTTTCCCTCACCCGTTCTTCACCTGAAGCATTCCCACCCATTAGGTTGCAGATTAAACTTTTCTTAACAAAAGCAATGTGCTATGATTACCCCCTCCCCTCCCATAGACCGGGCTCAGTACCTCTCTGGTGAACAATTATAGCTTTGGATATTTTCTGGATAGGGCAGGACTAGACATAAACTAATGCTTCATTGCCCCAAACTGAAACAACCCCATGTCTGTCAACCTGTTACTAGGTAAACAACTATGGAAGAGATATACGTTGGGATACAACTAAAGCAATTAAAAAATGTTTAAACTACTTACACATGCAATCACCTTGATGAATCTCAAGTATATTTTCTAAAGGAACTAGACAAAAAAATGTATATAAATATATATATGTGTATATATATATATATATATATATAGAGAGAGAGAGAGAGAGAGAGATAGATATAGATATAGTATGATTCTTTTTATATGAAATCCAAATGCAGATAACACTAATGTAATACAAATCAGAGTCTGAGGGTATGTGGTGGGAGTGTTTAGAAGGGGCTCATGAAAGAACTTTCTGGGGGAAATAAAACTGACTTTTATTTTGGGCTTTAGTTACATGAATGGATGCCAGCATCAAACTCATCTAATTGGACACTAAGAAAAAAAATTAATATTGATTTTTACTAGACTTATTTTTTTGCATTTGTGTATTCTTCAGCCCAATGATATATTTTCCCTCCGTGGAGGGTTCTAGAAGTCACCTGTAGCTCTGGATTTTGCAAGCACCTCTTCCTGCCAATGCATACTTCTAAACTGCCCATCTTGTCTGGACTTCTGTCGTCAGTTCCTGGGCTATTAACCTCCACTGGGGTTCCAAAGCTGATCTCATCACTGTGGACTGAACGTCTGTGTCCTCCAAAATTCATATGTGAAACCTAGCCCTTAATGTATTAATCTTGAGCTCCCCGCTTCCAGAATCATGAGAAGTATGTTGGCTGTTGGAGGCATCCCATTTCTGGTACTTGTTATAGCAGCCTTCATGAACTGAAACATGTGTCATATCCAAATAATGCCTGAGTTGCCTACTGGCTAACACAGCTTTACTCTCACCATAGTTTTGGGGGAGGTAATGAATTCTAGTGCTTTTTAAAGAAATAATTCCACTTCCTATTGGACTACACTTGGGAAATAATTTGACAATTACTGTTTGCCAGTAGCATCTCTGAGTTGCTCTTTATTTTATCTGAGATTCCCTGTAAGTACCTGTTAAGTACTTATGCTCTGCAAGGACATTCACTGAATACAGATGACCTGTCTCTCCTAGCCTGAATGTGGCTAAATATAAACACTGAAAGAAAGAAGGAAGGAGGGAAGGAAAGAAGGAAAGAAGGAAGGAAGGAAGGAAGGAAGGCAGGAAGGAAGGAAGGAAGGTGATAAGTAGAGAGATAGACAAATAGATGGATAGATAGGTAAATAGATTGAAAAATAGACAGACAGATGCAAAACCTCCAGTTCCTTCTAATATGACCTTCTCCCCATTTCTCAGCAAAGCACGGTGACTCATAGCATAATGGCTCCAGGGAAGAATGCTTGATATTGCATAGTTTCCCAAAGAACTGTAAGAAAAAACGATAGAATAAACAAATACCAGCAATAAACCTAGCTCCTACAGCCAATGTGGAACCCTCACCATTTTAAGCCAAAACAACGGGAAAGTTTAAGTGACCCTTTAAAATTCTCCAAACACACAGAGATTTTTAAAGGGAGACCATGCCCTGTTAAGTTGCTCAGCCAATTGCCAGGCATTTATTTATGAAGCAGACATACCTCCTCCAAAGATCTCTCATAATCATATTTTAAAAAAGAATGAAGCGGAAATGTGTATCATGACATTATTTACCAATCAAGGATTCAGAAGCCCGGTTGTAATGGTGATGTTGTATCTTCACAAATTCCTCAATACAAATGTGTCAGATGCTCAACCCTTAAATGTTGAAGGGATCCAAAGACAGAAAAGCATCAGGTAAGGTAAGATATATAGCCACAGCTCTGTTGCCTGCAAGTCATGGAACTCTAACTCAAGCAAGCTTAGGTGAAAAGAGACAAGAGCAGGTGTGCTATTTGTCACTCACACACCTGGGAAACTTCGTGTCTTGGAACCCCGTAGATCCAGAACGGGAAATGCTTCTTCTTACCTTCAATGTGAAGGTTCTCCTGGTAAGGTGACACAGATGACCCTGGCAAGGCTAGTCTTTGTTCTTCTCACAGTTAGGAATTCCAGTAAGAACATGTTGGGTGTCCCCATAATTCATCCGTAGTCACAGGTTTGCCCTGAATGGCCCACTGGAGGCATGAGCTCATCCCGGAGCAGGAGACCAGGGTGAGGGCAGAGACCTCTGACAGTTAGGGCCAATGCGCCTCCCGTTTGGCCTGGAGGTCAACTTTAGCAAGATGCACGGACTAAGAACAAACAAAACCCAGACCTGCTAGAGAAGTTCGGATGTGACCTATCATTTCCCCTTGTATTTACCAGAGGGAAAAAAGGTTAGCACACCTTTTGCTCATTTCAAAAGCAGCAGCAGTGAGAAAACATAAATACAGACCTTGGGAAGCTCCCACGCCATCACCATGCCCCTGAGCTTGGTCTCTGTTTGGAGGCAGGATGGAGGAGACAGATTGAATTTATCGGATATTATAATGCATTGAGCTCAAAGCTAATGGCTTTATTCCTCTCTTTTCTGGTATCGGTATCTTGGATGGGGCTCGGGAGGTAGCATGAGAGAGGAGAGAAGCAGGGCTGCCCCAGCAACTTCTGGCCTTGTATTCAAGGTCATCTGACAAAGCGACCTCAGAGCCCCACAGACGTAGTCACAAATTCGAGTGAGCCCCTTAGAAGCCCTGTGGTTTCAGAGAAGCCACATCATCTTATTTTCCCGTTGTCCATCAGCAGGATGGTGTGAACATCCGATGATGATGATGGGCTTGTGACCAGCATATTCTAGGTGCTGGAAAAATACCGGTTTCCTCCCACATCTGGTTTATTCTTGTCGACAGTGAGATGCTCAGGGCAGTAGGAAATTTGAACAGGGACATGAGTACAGCAAGGCCAAAAAGCTCCTATAGGAAGGGGTCGTCGATTTTGCTTTGGAATAGTTCACACAAATTAGCTGATATTGTTTCACTGCCTACTCTATGCTCGTTAATGTTCAAAGCATTGTACACGTATTAGCTCATTTAAGTCTCCTAGTTATGCCATCAGGTAGGTACTCACATCGTCTCCCTTTTTTCACCTGAAGAAACCCAAGTCCAGACAGGTAAGTTAACTTGCCCAAGGTCACCCAGCCGGTAGGGATAGACTAGCATTCAAACACAGCCAGTCGGGCTGCAGAGTCTAAGCCCCTCAGCACAATTTAATGCTTTCATGAGACCGATGACTTAATTTATTTCAAATTGCTTTTATCTTTTAAAAAAATCGCAGCTATATCAGAATCGCTTCTGGTGCTTTATAAATTATAATTCAATTATAGGAAGTATCTACTTGCCTTGTAGGGCATTTGTATTTCCATTTGTCATTGATAAAGTTCTCCTGATTATAAATACTATGGAAGATTCCAATAAAAGAGTTCACTCTGACCTTCCACGGGACAAAAAGCATCTCCCTAACCTACGTATTTTTATGCGGTCTTTGTGACGGGAAACAAAGGACGTCTGGGGACTACAGAGATACAATTACCGAAGAGGTCATCTAAGAAAGAGTTGGAGGTAAAACAAAGGATTTTGGTAAAGCAAATTAAATGATCTGTCAGTGATGGAATAGGACTGAATTGCCCATTGTCATCTGCTGAGGCAAGCCCATCCTTCTAGAATAAAAGTTAGAGAAATGATTACACTGTGCAATAGGAGTCATCCCAAGTCAACTGCATGAGGCAGGAGTGCTGAGGGCCCGTAGCATCGCCAGGTGCAGAGAGAAGCCCAAAGTGAATCAAAGCCACATCCCAGAGAAACAGTCATTGCGGCCCAGGAATCCAGGGCTGTGCATTATATTAATGTGCTTCATGTGGCATAAACGCATCCTTTGTCCTACAGAGTTGCACCAACTGTCATTCTCAGGGAGTCTGGGTGCCGTTCCCTAGCAGAGGGACAGCACACGGGGGCTGCAGGTGCTGTCGATGCAGGGCCATCGGCCTGCGATGTAAGGAATCATGGAATAAACCTACGAGCATATCTGATCCCTGCTTCTTCCTCTCCTTTCCTAGGAGACATTCGTGGGATGTGATGGGTTAAGCAGTGTACACAGGGACAGATTTACAAGACATACGTGCACATCCACATATGCATGTAGCCTATGTGTCCACGCACAGACATGCGGTACATACGTATGTGCCTGGGTAACAATGCCCACCCTCCAGGCCCCTGTTTGCCAGAGACTCATAGAGGGCAGTGGTCACTTCTAGGCCTTTCCAAGAATCACCCTCAGGTGCAGAGCCTGCTTGCCTGAATGCATGCCCCCTGTTTGGGGCAACTTGTATCCAAAAGCTGGTCAGTCCTGGGTACAAAAGCCTCCAGGGTGAACGACTCTGAAGGGCACCCTAGCCTGAGCCCCTGGGACCTGCTGGGACTTGCTGGGACTGAATCTCGGTTCCACTTCTCTCATTTCCTCTCTACCTCAACTTCCCAAACTTTGCTCTTGAAGCCACTGGGGGCGGTGGGGGGAGCCACATGCAAACCTCCAGCTCTCAGGGTCTGTTTCCCAGGGAAGCTAATGTAAGACTATGAGTATGTGTTTATACTCCCCCATCTCGTGGGGAGGAGGATGGGAAAACATTTCCAGCTGTGAAGGAGAAGAGTGCATCCTCCCATCTCCTCCTAATGTGAACACTCACCAGGCTGCTCTCAGACTAGAGAGTTAATAAAGCTCAGAATTCTAACCCCTGACCTGTCCCTGATTTAAAAATAAAATGGACGGCTGGAATCTCCATCCATTATCCTTGCTGAAATGTGGACGATCAGTGGATAAACTCTTGCTCAACAATTGTAAACGCACATAAGAATTATTTTTATTTTATTTTTTAAAAGATTTTATTTACTTATTCATGAGAGACACAGAGAGAAAAAGAGGCAGAGACACAGAGGGAGAAGCAGGCTCCATGCAGGGAGCCCGATTGGGGACTTGATCCCGGGACAGGGTCACGCCCTGGGCTGAAGGCGGCACTAAACCGCTGAGCCACCCGGGCTGCCCAATAAGAATTATTTTTAAAATGTTGAGGTGAGACATAATTTCTGCTGATATTTGTATTATTTTGTATCTTGATATATCTTCAGAAAAACATTCTGTCCCTGTTATCTGCAGTCTTTGTAGATTGAAACGATGGGACTAAGAAGATAATTATTATTCCATGTTTTTTAAACCAGAAGAGCCCTCTAAAATTTGGAATGGGTATCAGTGACAGTAAATGTATGAGAAGTCAGGCAGAGAAACAGGACAGAGGGTATCACACGACAGGCTTACGTACAGATGCCCTTCTGAGCGGGCAGAGAAGCGAGGGAGATGGGAGAGGGTGAGCCTGGATGCCTGGGACCGTGCTTTCCCAACACGAGGGCGGTGTGGACACACACATTTGGGCGTGTGTGCATATTCTGGTGATTTTAGAAAGTGGGACGGTTTGCTTTCTAATTTCTAGTCCTTTTTTGGCCACAGATTTGTGATCTATTCCACTTGGTCTGGACACTGTGTCCCAGTGCCTCTGATTCTCTTGGTTTGGTCATTCTTGGGCTGGGGAAGAAACCTGTTTCCAATAAAACGAACAATTGTAAACTCTGGTGACGGCATTTCAAAATGCCGCATCTAACAGTTAAGAACTCCGACAGCGGTGTCGTTAGAGTGAGGTTTGTATTTCTAGATCTACAACAAGCTAAGGATTTGTATTGTAGATTTGGAAATAGCACGAACGCCCCCGCCATATGCTATGCGGCACAATCCCTAGAAGGTACGACGCAAGGCCACACACGTCAGCTTTCACAAGTCAGACGTGATGATCGTGAAACCTTCCCGGGAGTGAAGAGTTGCCCCATTTTGTCATCCTAGGGTACTTCGTAAAGCAGGACACACACTGTGAATGAGTGGCTGACATCCCATTGGAGCTCCATCAGGGCATAGAAAATAAAGTAATCCAGAGGAGCTTAAAGCCCCCTTGTCCTACATTAAACACACACACACACACACACACACACACACACACTAAACATGGAAAGAATCTTTAGAGGAAATGTGGGAAGAGAAATTTTATGCCTCTGGAATTTTTCAACAGGATGCTTTCTTGGTTGGGTTTCTACTAAGACCTTAAGAATTCCCTGACCACTGAATCCCTTTCTGCATTGCCTTCTCTGCAGACCCCATAGGCAGCTGTTCCATGCAACCCTTCCAAACTCCTGCCGTCCTTCGACAGTTCGATGAAAAGAGCAGTGGGATAAAATAAATAAATAAATAAATAAATAAATAAATAAATAAATAAATAAAATAAAAATTAAAAAAAAAAAAAAAAGAGCAGTGGGATGTTTGATTATCTAGCTTCCTATGGGCCAGGGAAGCCCAGAGAGAATGTCGTCAGGGACAGGGCCATTGCTACCATTCCCGCTGGAACTTGAGGTGGGTAGGCGGGGGCTTAGTCACAGGACCATGACACAGCTTCAGGGCTTGTGAAGACGGATCACTTCTCTGGACCTCCACTCAAAGTTTGTGGAGGGCAGTCTTGTAGACCTCGATTAAAGATCATGTTAACCCTTAAGAATGTCACTAACTTGGCCTTTGAACGTCGGGAAGGGTGAAGGGTCATGGGACAGAACTGCAGGGAGTCCCGTGAAGGGCCCTGGGCTGCCCACAGAAACATTAGGAGCCCCTATGGTGTTTACGCCGAGAACATGGGGACACTTTTCTGGAGGAACACCCCCAGGGCCACTCGGCGCGACCCCTGGATCAACACGGCTTTAGTCTGCGCTGCCGCCACCTGTGTCCAAACCCATTTTACATCAAGAATGGGAACGTTGAGAGGGGAAGCTTTGTCAAGCCAACTCCAATAACTGTAGAGCAAGAGGTGTTCTCTGAGGAGACGTTTCTTTCCGGACAGATTTTCCTCTTCTGAGATGTCAGAGCACCTACAGAGTACTTCAAACTCCCACTGAGTAGGGTTTGATTGATCCGTCTGTATGATTTCAGACTGCCCCACTCTGTGAGTATCTGTTCTATGGGTTTTTATTCACAAATCATTTGCTTTAATAAAAACATTAAGCAAGGTCTCTATGGAATAAATGAGACATTCTTAGTCATTGGAGAGAAAAACTCAATGGATATTTTCCCACGTTCGCTGCTTAGGACCTTGGATGACATCCAGGGTTTGAAATCTTACAAGTTAAAAGGGAGAATTCTTTGTGGGATCTTATTTTTGAAAATGTACATACACTCTCAAATTATAAACCCCGGCCATATGCTTGCTTTGTCCAACGACGGGCTTAATTGAGAATCCTTCTTTGCTCTTAGAGTTGCTCTCCTTACGTTTAAAAAAAACAAAAATGATTGCAGATGTCAGGGAAACTTAGAGATGGCAAAAGTGAAAACCAGAACCAAGAAATGCTGCACCCAAAGTAATAGAAGCAGTCGGAGTGGTCAGGGGACAGGGCAGTGTGCGTGGCCGGGGGACCAAGGGCGCCGCACGGGCTGGAAGGCAGGTGCTCAGCATCCCAAAGGGCAGGGCAGGAGCAGGGCGCAGGGGTCAAGAAGGGGCTGGGAGGTGTGAGTGGGGGGGGGGTGCTCAGGCCTGGCACCATGTCATCCAGGTCACAGTCCAGAGTCTGGGTGCGTGCGGGATGCAGGGCTAGGGTGGTGGCCTGGGGACGGCGACCTGCTCTGATGCGGGGGCCCCCTCCTCCCAGTGCAGTGGCCGCTGAGGGCCGGGGGGCTGAGGTTCTGGGTGTGGGGTACAGTCCCAGCCACCGCAGGGCGGCCTGTGGGGGGTGTGGGGGCAGGACCCGCGGACAACCCCTGCATCTCGGCCTGAAGAACGGGAAGGAGGGCTTTTCTGAGATGGAGAAGAATGTGGAGGGAAGAGGTTTGGAAAACTGAGGACTGATGCATCTTTGGAGGTCGTATGTTCCAGATACCGGCCGGATGCGCGAGCCGACAGCGACAGTTTGGGGACGTCTGGGCTGAGAGAGCAACTTAGGGCCCTTGGGGGAGAGGCGGACTGGGCTCCAAGCAGTGAGGCTGGCAGGGTCAGCCCCCAGGATGCAGCAGGAGCTCCCCCTGCTCCGGGGGAGGGGGGACCAGGGACAGGAAGCTGCAGCTCAGGGCGCTAGCAGGAAAGCCAGGGGAGCCTCTGTATCCGATGCCACTGAGGGTCAAGCACCGCGGAGCTGGGATGTCGGCTGGGTTCGCAGAGGACAGGAAAGGTGCCCCGAGCCAGGGCTGGCGGGGTGTGTGTGTGTGTGGGGGGTCACATCTGGGCATCGGATCGGGCCTTGGGACTTTATCAGACGCGGGAGCCAGATTGCAGCGGGATAAGGAATATCTGGGACGTAGGAAGGCAGCAACCCGCCGCTCAGCCTATTTCAAGAAATTTAATATCTACAAGGAAAGGAAGATTAGGAAGTGTTTTTGGCATTGATCTCACAAACACCATTACTTTTTATAAGATGCATATTTTTTCATATTTTAACAGCTCTGAAAGCAGAATGCCTCTTATAATTGATGGCATTTTTCAGTGTTAATTGGCAGCATTTTTCCATTCTACGCAGTGCATAATGTAATGGTGCATTTGGTGATCGATACGGTCTTAGGTTTCCTAAAATATGGGCACATAATGCGTGTCTAAGGCCGGGAGAGGAAGCAATGTAGAGGACGGAGACACCCGGGAAGCCACGGTCGGAGGGCGTTGAGAAGGGCGTCATCATTCGGTAAATATTCGGTGAGAGAGGGAGGTGGCAGGACTGGTAGGAGCCATGGGTGCTGGGCCCAGGACTGAGGGGGACAGGGGCGGGAAGTGGGGCCCAGGAAAACAGAGAGGGATGGGAGCAGCGGCCGGCGCCACGCGGGGTGACATGCTGCCCGGCTTGGGGACGGCAAGGAAGACGGAGGGCGGTGGGGGTGTGTCCGTGGACGGGAGCATTTCTGGGAATGAGCAGCTCCTGGTCATGACCTGCTCCAGGGCGTGTCACTGGGAGGATTCTAGAAGCGAGACAAAGGTTGAGGTCGAGGGAGTGGAGGAAATCCATAAACCCGGACTTAGGGTGCTGGGCGGCCGACCAGCACGCACAGTGCTGGATACTGGATCATAGTGTCCGATAAGCTGCTGGAGGGAAACCAAGGTCTCAAAGTCCTCCCGGGCCACAGGGCGGTGACCCCACACGGAGCCGGTGGAGCACTGTGGATGCGGGAAAGGCGTGACCTCTGAGACAGGCGAAAGAAAGGAGTGTGGAGGGCACTGTGGCCGCGGCCAGAAAGCCCAGCAAGGCCGTGAGCGCGTCCTGCACCCTCCGGCCGGGCGGCGAGGCCACACGGTCCCGCTTCCCCGTCGTGGAGACCTGGGGCCCGCGTGTCCCGTTGGCAGGGAGACCGTGCCAGCCGACCCCGCGTGACAGCTCAGCCGCGGAGGCTCCTCTCTCTAGAAGTCTCTGCGCCCTGAGATCTTTGCTACCGAGCCAGTTGCGGGGTGCAGGAATCCACAAGGCCCAGGAGCCCCAACGCAGAAATGGGGGTCACTCTTCAGACTTCACAGCAGCTTCCCACAGGGGCCTCCTACCTCCACCACCTGCCCGGAGGGGCTGCCCCGAACCCAGAGAGGGCTCAGGGCCCCAGACGGGGCCGGGCAGGTGGCCTGTGTCCTCTCTCAGGCTCTATGAGCTGCGGGGCTCGGAAGGGATGAGTGTGGGTGCCCCGGCGCCCCCTCCCCGGAGGGCAGACCTGGGCCGGGAGTGGCTCTGAGTCCCAGGGCCACCGGGCCGGGCAGGGGGCGCGGGGCTGGGAACGTGAATGTTTTGGGGACAGGAAATGTCCGAGGCACCCCTGGACGTGACTCTCTGCCCCATTGTGGCTGTTCTATGACGACGGAAAGCGTCGCTGGGAACCCCGAACCCCGGGCCTTCCGGCACCTGACATTTCGTGTCAGCCTCCATTTGACCGTAACATGTTCCTCATTACCCCGAGTCTTGACTTCTGGATCTCAGTCGACCCCACATGTGCCTGGGGGGGGGGGCCCTTGGGATTCGTTTTAGTTTCGAGGGTCCCTAAAAGGAAAATTGATCTGTTAAAGTTCACGTAGATGGTAAATGGCAGGATTTGAACTTGAACCTGGATCTTTCTCAATCCAAAGCCTGTGGCCTTGGTACCAGACGACATGGCCCCCGGGTGAATTATGGTCCAATATGGTTTCATCGCTCAGTCCGGTCCTGTGCGCACAGATGGTCAGGCCACCACAGGGATTAGGAGAAACCGGGGGTGCTGGGTTCCCGCAAGCTGGGAAATCTGGGTGCAGTCCTCTGAACTCCCAAGTTCAAACGAGTGGAGAAGCTAAATAATAAAATGCTCTGCTGTTTTAGCTGAAAAATCGTTCTTATTTATAGTCACACCTACAGCAGCCTCAGTGAGGCTCACGTCGGATGTTTACCTGTGAGTCACGCTCACATGTGAAAGCTTTGGTCACAGATCCACAAAGACAGCGTCTGAGGCTCATTTGCCGGCTTACACGGCTTTTTTTCAGTCTGCTTTTTTTGGTAAAATAAGCTCAAGAGTAGTCACATGTAAATACGACTGAGCCTGCATGTGGCGGCTGCACGGCAACGCTCCTGGGGCCCGCCGTCCTCTCTGTTTGCTGCACGTGCAATGCGCCCCAGGACCTTGGCATCTTCTGAGACGCCAGCCAGCCGGTTGGCGGGCTGCCTCTCTGCCAGACGTGCAGGGAGGGCGAGGAGCAGAGGTGTCCTGGGATTCCCTCCTGCCCGCCGAGGGGCGCAGGGTGCATGGGTGCAAATGCCAGTGCGGTCCCGTGTGGGTAGGAACGCCCGCGTGGATGGCAGGAGTGAAGCTGTGGCTGGGAGAGGGAAGGAGAGGCTGCTGACAGCGAGAGGGCGAGCCGCTCGATCGCGTCCCATCTGCCCGGGTGGGACCCACGCATCACCATGTGGCACAATGTAAGTCACCTGAAGCGCTGAGCCTCGACGCTGTGGAGAAACCCGGGGCCACGCTCTCGGGCTTTCCTAAGAACCACACACCTGCAGGGCTCCTCAGGGCGCCGTCGGGGGCACATCCCCGTGGGAATCGGGCCACCGACCGAAGCCAAGAGAGCTGGCTTCCAGACACAGGCGGGTCCTCTGTGTCTCCTGCTCCATCTGCACAGTCATGCTCCGCGGCCGTGAGGCGGGACCACGGGCTGCGGCCTACCCGGCCAGCGGGCACGGACAGTGAACATCCAGGCAAGACGACCTTCTGGTCCCCTTCGGACTTTCGTTCCATTGGAAAGAACATCTAGGATGGGCATAGTTATCCTTTTGAAAGTACCCTTCCCCATCAAAAAAAAAAAAAAAAAAAATTCACTATTTTAAAAATTTAAGGAGAAGGATACACTATTTCCTCACCCAGACAAGGTAGGTGTGATAACAGAATGTAGTCTCTGGTGGGCCTTCCAATTCCAGCCAAATCCCCGGAGGATAAAGAAAACAGATAAAACAGCTGATGGGTGTGTTTTTTGGGGGGGAAGCAGGGGACCCCCAGCGACGGATGCGCTTTATCAGATGACGGCCGCTGGCACCGGCTCCCCAACAGAAGCAGGCATTCCTTCGTAGATGTGATTCCGCTGGTGTTCTGGGATCAGATATAAGCCTTTCAAGTTTAATGTCTCTATTTTAAAACTCGTGAGTCTTCATTAGGGTCTTTTTTTTTTAAGTTCAGTGTGCACACACGTCCAAAGGCCGGTTGGGGAGGCTTGGTGTGAGGCCAGGAGGCCAGGAACCGGCTCCTCTGACTGGGGGGGGTCGCTGCCTTCCCTGCCCAGGGAAGGGCCCGGCCCTGCGCTGCCATCAGGGAGGCTTGGGGGCGCCCACCCCTCCCGAGTCCCCCCTCCCCCGCCACCTCCTGGCTGAGCAGGGAGCGGCTGACCCGGGGCTCCCCCTGCCGGAGCCACCCCTCCTCTGAAATCCCTTGTTACCCTCCTGTTGTCGTGGGATGGGGCATCTCAGGAGAAGGCCTGTCGTAGGGCGCGGGTTTTATGATTATTCAGGGCCGGCAAGACGCCCAGATCGGGCAATGACAGCCCCTGAGAAGTCTGTTTCCATTCCAGGAGGAACAGGGTGCACGGCGCCCCCCAAGGCCATGTGGGGAAGCCCAGGGGGCGGCCCGGAGGCTGAGGGAGCCGGGTCGGAACACTGGCAACACTCTGTAGGTGTTTCCACCTGAGGCAGGATGCCAGGCCTGGGAGGGCCTGGTTTCAGTGATTTCGGTGGACCCCAAGGTATAGAGGACGTCCCTGATCAGGCCACTGGCCTTTGGGGGGAGCAGCAGGAGGCCCTGAGAGCGAGAGCCCCACAGAGGAAGGGGGGGCTTGGGTGGTTGCCATGAAAGGTGCACGAGCTTGAAGGGGAGCGTTCTGGGGCCTGCAGGAATGAGCCAGCCCTAAGGGCCGTCTCTGCGGGGCATCGGGAGCCCGAGACGTCAAAGCACCAGAAAATGGAGAAAGTGAAAAACACCACCACCACCACCACCACCACCACCACCACCACCACCACCCCCGCACACGCATGATTACTACAAGGCCTGCGCCCTGGTGCAGCCCACCCCACCAGGACCACAGGGAAGGAGAATCATTCTGCTCAGTCCCAGGAATTCAGGAGGAAATAAAGACTCCTTAATATGCATTAAGCCGGAGGGCGTCACATTTTATTGTGCATATAAATCACTGAACGATCTCGTTAAAACGGTTTCTGATTCAGTAGGAGGGACGGGGCCTGAGAGCCTGCGTTTCTAATCAGCCCCCCAGATAACGCCAGGGCTGCGGGGCCGGGGCCCACACAGGCGGGAGGCCGTTGGGCCTTAAGCACGCGGCCTGTCTTTTCGGGCACGTCCGCTTGTTAGGCAAAGACTGGGAATATTATTTAATGCGCACAAATGAGCTTTTAGCCCAGCGCTTGCTCGCACTAAGGCAAGTTGCGATTAGGGCCTTTTTTCTTTTTCTGCACAAGCCCCGAGTAAGATGTGAGCTCACAGCGCCGCGGGTTCGATACTGACCGGCCCAGGACCTGCTTAATCCTTAGGAGAAAAGGGTACCTACCGCTCAGCCACGGAAACTTGTGGTAGTGTCTGCTCTGGGACAGGAAAAGAGGCAGGTCTGTGGGATGGACGGATCTGAGGGAACTGTTAGGGACGCCTTGGTCCGGCCTTAAAACCGAGAACGTGAGCAACCCCGACGCTGACTCAGCACAACGAGAAACCCTAGCCGATTGTGAAATAATCCCAATAATCCCGACCTACGGTTCTTCATGGATAAGGATACAAGAGTAAGTTTGGGGGGTACACTCACCGAGGGTTTGGGGTGGAGAAGGGAAGGGAGGAGAACACGCAGCAGGGGGTGGGTTTTCCCAGTAAGGGATTCCTTGTCGATCTGGGATGAGCGCAAGTTAGCATTGGGACGGAGATTGAGTCCGGTGGAAAGGACAGCTACGTCCTTCTGGACACCCAGAAACACAAAACAAGGTGGATGGGGTGACCCATGGGACACAGAGCTCAGCCTCACCAGGAGTCCCCGCTAACACCTTGCACGCTCGCTCCCAGCCAAGGAGTGACGTCGTTCAAATTGCGCATCGTAGGGACCTGGGGATGAGAGAACCTTAGTGTGGGAAAGAAGCAGAGCTCAGAATCCCCAGCGGGGTTTTTCCAAAGGCTTCAACAAGACCAAACGGGCCAAGGAAGTGCAAGCCAATGGCTCCATGACCGAAAAGGGACCTTTCTCTGTTTGTCATTAAACGCACAAGGGCTGCCTGCAGCATCCACACTGCACAACAGGCTGTTGGCTGGGCCGGTGGCGGGGAGTGGGGTGGGGGGGGGTCTTCAGAGTCATGGTCTTTGGCCTCCTGCAGGTTGATCCCATATTCTCTGGAAAGAGGCCGCCCCAGCCAGGTGGGGTCCTCTCTCTATCAGCCACTCAGCCCGTGTGCATGTGCGTCTCCTTTGTAAGATACCTTCGTGACGCTGCCCACAGCACAACTTTCTTTGCACACCAGCTGAGCTCCCTCCAACCCCGAACGGAGTCGCTCGTGTCATTTCAGTCAAGCCTCAACACAAATGCTGTTTCCCTGCAGAGGGTCCCCAGAGCGTTCGCATCACAGTTGGACTTTCTGGTAAACTGTCTCATTGCACTTGGGCTCGTCCTTCGCAGAGTGTGACATATTTTACCACGATCTGTCCTTGGGGGTCCTTCCTCGTGTGATGCCCGACCTCCACTAGGAGGACAGGACGGCATGTGGGTCTCTATTGTCATTCATTTACACACATCATGGGGCTCAGCCCCCGGAAATCCCCTAACATACCTAGGTGGGATGAATACACGAGTGAGTGAGGAAAGAAAATGGTCCCGAAAAGCCTGGAAAATAATGCGATCATATCACCGTTACTGCTTTATCACCACTATCCCAATTTGGGGTTGGGTTTTCTCTAATAGCTCATGAATGACATTCCCTAAATAGAAGAGCAAACGAGTGAGGTTTCTAAACGGAAAGGACCAGTTCTTCCTCTTCCAAGGAAATTTCTAGTTGGCTCATGACATTTCTCTAGATGTATGCAGGGACACATTCTGTATTCCATTACGTTTTAGCTAAGGATATTTTCAATCTCTAGTCAGTCTGATTTTCTCAGCTACGCTGGATGTTAAGAACCATGTGTAGCATGAGGCTCAGAGGAAATCCTACATATGCATTAGCTTCTGAGTCAGCCGCGGCTGCGGCCCTGGGCAGCATGCGTGTTTCCCTTCGCCTTTCCAGGGCCCTCCCGCCACCAGCCCGAGGCCTCCCGCACCCCTTCCCAGCACCCTCTCTTGCCAGCTCCCCCCAGCCTCCCTGGGCATGCACGGGGGTCTGTTCCAGCTGCTGCCACTCAAGTTGACACCACACAAGCCGTGCAAATGTGCAGAGGCAGGAAGAAGAGGGGCAGGTGTGCAGGAGCAAGCCTCCAGAAGCTCAAGGCTCCTGAGCTGCAGAAACTCCCCTGGCCGGCGCATGGACCCTAACCCAGAGTCCTGAGGATGTGTCAGGGCTTGAGATGGGGGAGGAGCATGGAGACCAAAGCATTTCTTCCACTTCTTCTTGCCACATCATTCCCAATACACCATTGCTCTGCACCCTGGGCGTGATGGGCTTGGTCAGGGGCATGTGGAGGCCCGAGCAGGGCAGGGGCAAGGGCAGCTCAGGAGCTCATGCCAGTCAGGGCAGCAGGATGAAGGCTGGCTGGCCATTCACAACCTGGAAGTCGTGGGAGACGGTCCACTTCGTGATCTGATGGATTCTGGGCCCTCCCTACTCACCCAAGTGGGTTCATCACGGCTGGCCCTGCTCTAAGGCTGCAGTTCTCAGCCATGGGCTGAGAGCCACCTGGGCGGCTCTGGAAGCTCCCAGAAGGTGAGGATGCAGGAGGCATCCCAGAGCAGCTCAACCCAAGTCCCCGGGGGGCCTGGGGATGCTCGCTGGTCGAGCTTCGCGGAGCCCGGTGTGCGACTGTGCCTGAGATCCACGCACGAGGAAGTTACCCGCACCTGGCTCCGCTCTTCCTCTCTTAGAATTTGCTCGCTTCGCTTTATGCCAGTGGGGGTAACATCAACTGCTTCGCTCTGTACGGAAATGCTGCCTTCCCACTCAGTTTTACAGCACCTCGATTGCTACCACTATAATTTTATACGATGCCCTGCTGGCATTCGCAGGGCAAAAACCATTATATGTAGTTTCTGGTGTCAAAAGGTGTAGAAAGTTTTGTGCAGCCATGGAAGGGGAGAGAGCAATAGGTTTATTTTAAGATCATAACATTTTTATTTGATTTTTTCCCCCTCCTCCTTTTACACTGACTGCTGTTACTTTAAAAGTCTTCTGGCATTTAACTGGCAATAAACAGGGCAAAACAAACTGTTCCTTCCCTTAGATTGTGCAATTTTTATTGCTCTGCTTTAGAGAGACCAAATATGCCTTTTAGAAAAATGCCTGTTCAACCAACCACCTTCTGTTTGTAAAGCAGCAAGGCTATTAGCGGACAAACCTCAAGGGTGAAGTAGTGGTTTTCTGTGCACCTCACTTTTTTACAAAGATCCTTAGAAACACCTGAAGTTAAGTGACACTCACGCCTGAGCCAGGCAAGCACAGGAAACGGAATCAAAGGCCACTGAGTTCGTTTGGACCCAATTGTCACTCGAATATTTAAAGCAAATGTGAGACCCCGGTAGCTCCTCTGTGGACAGAACCAGAGGAGCCAGCGTGGGGTGCTCCGTTGCCCCAATATTTAGAATGGCAGTGACCGGAGCAGCCGTTTTCACCGAGTCAGTGGGACCTGGCTGACTCCATTCTCCAGAGGCGAGGGCCTGGGTAGCAGACAGGCCGCGCGCCCCGGGTCACATCTGCTCCCCGCGTGTCCACCTACACTTACAAAGCTTCGAGTCAGGAGTTGGCACCGAGTGGTGAGGTGCGTTCTGACACACTGCTCAGGCAGGGGAGGAAAAGAAAAATTGGATATCATAGCAGTAAATACACCGAAAGATAAAATCTGGAGAATTTGAAGGATTTGAAGGATTCTCATTCTTCTCAGGGCATCCGTTATTTTTATTTATTTTTATTTATTTATTATTATTATTTTTTTTTTGCAATCTGTTTGGCCTCCAAGGCCAGTAGATATAGATAGATAGACTCCATGGTCAAACAGCTTTCTCTGTGTTTGCCACAGAATTTCACTGCTTTTTTTTTTTTTTTAGTTTGTTTACTTCTGTACTATTAATTAAATTCATTCATCCACTCATTCACTCACTCATTCATTCACTCATTTATTTATTTATTTATTTATTTATTTATTTATTTATTTATTCTGTGTGTGTGGTCTTAGCAGCCACCTGGAATGAAAAGGTTATTTTTTCCTATTCTGGAATGACTTGAGATCTCTTCCAGAGTTAGCACAGCTGTCTGTCTCCCGTCTATTATTATGCAGTGCAATTAGAACTCACTTCCTCGTGCTGCCACCTTCACCAAGACTATTGTGACGATAATAACCATATTTAATTTTTATGGTGTATTTCCTGCCCCTACGTTGCTGAGTACATTATCCATGCTGTTTATTTTATGGAGAGTTAGGAAGCATTTCATCCTTCATTGTAACATTTTACCATTAAGAGTCGGAGAAGTAGGAACACTGGGGTGGCTCAGTGGTTGAGCATCTGCCTTTGGCTCAGGGCGTGATACTTGGGTCCCGGGATCGAGTCCCGCATCAGGCTCCCCACATGGAGCCCGCTTCTCCCCACTGCCTATGTCTGCCTCTCTCTGTATCACCCATGAATAAATAAATAAAATCTTTAAAAAAAAAAAAAAAGAATCAGAGAAGGGACAGCCAAATATCACAGAGCTACAAAGTAGAGCCCAGCTGTTTTATGAAAAAATCTCCTAATGTAATGTTGAGTTTCTCTCTTTAGCTTTGATGGTGTTTGCTTTTAATATTTTATTATGAGGTGCACCTAAGCTGAGTTACATTTTCCCTGGAAACTGAAATTTTTATGTTATGGAATGACCCTCTTTATCTTTAAGTCTCTTTTATGGGCACTTGGGTGGCTCAGTGGTTGTGCATCTGCCTTTGGCTCAGGACCTGATCCCAGGGTTCTAGGATCAAGTCCTGCATTGGGCTCCTCCCGTGGAGCCTGCTTTTCCCTCTGCCTGTGTCTCTGCATCTCTCTCTCTCTCTCTCTCATGAATAAATAAATAAAATCTTTTTTAAAAAGTCTTTTGCCTGGTACAATAGTACTATACCAGTTTTCTTTTAATGAGATTTGCCTAATATGAGTGTGTGTGTGTGCACTCACTTCAATGCAAAAATATACATATGCACACATACACATGTGTATGTATGTGTATATGCTTCTTTATAAGTTCATATCCATTTATCCATTTATAAGAAGAAACATTTTCAACCACCCAAATTTTCTGAATTCTTTTTTTTTTTTTTTTTTTAAATGATAGTCACACACACAGAGAGAGAGAGAGAGAGAGAGGCAGAGACACAGGCAGAGGGAGAAGCAGGCTCCATGCACCGGGAGCCCAACGTGGGATTCGATTCCGGGTCTCCAGGATCGCGCCCTGGGCCAAAGGCAGGCGCCAAACCTCTGCGCCACCCAGAGATCCCTGAATTCTTATAATTTGGCTGTGTCTATCTTATAAACAGCAATTACTAAACATTTTTAAACCCAGTGTGAAAATATTTACACAACATTGCAGTGGAGAGTCTTCATTGTCTGCAGTGTCCTTCCCCCATTTCTTTCTCTGGCCCGGGGACCCTCTCTCATTCTTTTATGGGGCTGAGCGTCCCAGTCAAGTGGGACTGAGCACAGAAAATCAGGGTGTGAGCAGAGGAACATAGCTAGCTCCCAGGCAGCTGGGTCACAACCTCAGAAAGGAAACCATGGTCTTCACTGTTGTCCCCTGTTCCCATTGACTCTGAAATGCTGACAGCTGAGTGGCACCTTGGAGCCAGCGATGCAAGTCAAGAGCAGAGGAGGGCAGGGCCTCCCACCAACCCTGCCTCTCACCAAGGACCGGATGAGGGAAATATGCTTCTCTCTCCTTCCAGAAGTGCACCCTGCTCAGTGCGGCTCACCTACTGGTGTATTTGAATCTGTGCAACCATCTCATTTCATGCTTTTCTCTTTTCACCATTTGCGCTATAGCTTTTTTTTTTTTTCTGTCTTACCTGTTTCTTGAATTCTTTGAATTTATTGAGGCTTTCTACTGACTCTAGTTGTAAAAGTTCTACCAAGTTTAATTTACAACACCTATTTATATTGCTTTAGTATCATTTAACGGTTTTCATAGAGATGTCGAAATATAATCAACATCTTTATCTTCCAGTACAATACAAAAGCCTGTGAATCATGGGTCTCTATATTATTTTTCTTTTCTTTTTTTTTTAAGATTTTATTTATTTATTCATGAGAGACACGCAGAGAGAGGCAGAGACACAGGCAGAGGGAGAAGCAGGCTCCATGCAGGGAGCCCAACGTGGGACTCGATCCTGGGTCTCCAGGATCACGCTCTGGGCTGAAGGCAGCGCTAAACCCCTGAGCCACCCGGGCTGCCCTCTATCTTATTTCTCATCCAATATTTTAAGTCTAGCTTTTAAAATTCTATGAATCAAAATTTTCCATTATTTAGATCCTTTTGGTGGAAAATGCATTCAGTTTTGTCCCTACTTCATATTCATTCTTGAAAAATATAGTTTTAGTGAAAATATAATTAGGTCAATTACCATTTTTTTCAATGCAAACAGAAAATAATTTCCACTATTTTATGATTCCCATATTTTCAGCTAAGAAGTAACTCTGAGTCTTTTCTCATTCTTTTTTTTTTTTTTTCTTTTCTCATTCTTTTGGAGGTAACCTGTCTTTTGTGCTAAGGGTTCCAGTAACTTCCTTTTCTTCCTTTTCATTTCAATTCGTCCAGATGTGGGATTTTTACCCTATTCTGCTTGACATTGGGCTTTTGGACTTGAGGATCGGTATTTTTCAACAAATCTGGAAAATTCATGCAAGTTAACTCCTCAAAGTCTCACTCTTCTAGGTTCCTAAGCAGATGAATGCTTCTTCATCATAGCCCTTGAATTTTCTTTGCTCTGTTTCATTTTTTTCTACTACTGCAATTTGTATTATTGCATCAGGTTTAATTTCCAATTCACTAATTGTGTCTTCAGCTGGGTGAGTCACAATTAACATTGAATTAAATTGATTTTTTTATTTTACATTTTAGCTTTTTTCTTTCTCATTTCTAGAAATTCTATTTTTTCCTCCCACATTTGATTTTTATTTTTTTAAGGTCCTTATTATTTGCCTACATTTTTCATCACCTCCTATATTTGACTATATTAATTAATGAATTAATGTAGACATATATAATATAGATCAGATTACATTGGAAGTAGTGTCTGGTACTTCCAATCTCATGAGTTTAGAGAGTTGACTCTGTGATCTCTCTGCTGGCTCTCACTCACAATGCCTCCCTTTCTTGAGGGCTTGTGACTGGCAACTATGAGCTCATATCCTTTTTTTTCTTTTTAAAGATTTTATTTATTCCTGAGAGACACAGTGAGAAGGCAGAGACACAGGCAGAGGGAGAAGCAGGCTCCCTGTAGGGAGCCTGATGTGGGACTTGATCCCAGGATCCTGGGATCACATCCTGAGCTGAAGGCAGATGCTCAACTCCTAAGCCACCCAGGCGTCCCTTATATTCTTTGAAAGCTTCCTGTATAGGAATTACCTGAGGCTTATTTTGAAGGTGTATTTCTCTAAATATAATGCATGTTTGCTTCTGTCAAGCATAATTATTTTAAGACTGATGATTGCTGAAGGTCTTCCAGCCCAGCTATCTGATGGGAAGTTGATTTGGATAGCATTACAGACAGATATGAGGGCCAGCTACTGATTACACATTAAAACATTTAGCTTAGGTTTCCATGCACTTATGGCCCAGATTGCAGCATACGTTTTTCCTTCATGTATCTTTCTGTGAAGTGGGTTTGTTTCTCTTTAACTCTTGGATTGAAGGGATGACTCATCAGTTTCCTGTTAGATCCTCCTTTGGTAGGCCTTGGCCTTTGTCCTCTGCCTTAGTCCATTAAGGCTTAAAACAGAATACCACAGACTGGGGGCCTGAAACAGGAGACCTTTATTTCACAGTTCTAAGGGCTGAAAGTCCAAGATCAAGGCACTCTGGTGGGGGTGCTTTTCCTGGCTCATAGATACTATCTTCTCCCTGTGTCCTCACACGGTGGAAAGGATGAAGGAGCCTTCTGGTGTTTTTTATAAGAGCAGTAATCCTATCATAGGGCTCCACCTTCCAGAGGCCCTACTTCCTAACACATTATCTTATAGGTTAGGTATCATATAAGCAGTCCTTTGCACTTTCTCTTCCCAGACTCTATGCTGTCATCACGGATTCCTTCAAGTAGAAGGCCAACTTCAGTTCTCACTCTCCATTCAAGTTTCTACATTTACTGCAGATAGTGGATCTATGATCATTAATTATTTATTGACAGTTCAACAAAAGTATATGTGTGAGTGTGTGTGTGTGCTGGATGGTTGCTCTGGATTTCTATCCCCAGAAGATGAAATTAAAGCTCAGGCTTTCCACCACTGTGTGCATCTGGTGCTTGGTTGCTATTTGTATTAAACTCAAATCTTGCAAGTTTGTACGAAGCAAATATCAATCTGGGGCTTTTTTCCGCACAACACACTGAACTTTCCAAATGGTCAATCCCTGGGCAAGTCTTACTCAGACTTTGTTAGGTCCTAGTTACTGCATTAGCCATCTGAGGATGAATAGGATCATCTGGTAGGTTCCCCTGGGTGACCTCTCCCCTCAGGTGGCCTTTTAATCTTTCCATCACCCCACACAGGCACCCAGTAATCCCCTCCACAGTTTTGACACAGTCAACGTTTCACTTCCTCTCTGTGCACATCCAGTTCACGTTGCCCACACTTTAGCTCTGAGTCTTCAGGTCATTTTGTGCTTTTTACATGACAGGGGTTTGCCCTGGTGAGTTGGTAGTAGGTAGATCTCGCTTTCAACCTCTACATTAACTATCAAGTCACCTGTTCTAGTCTGTTCACAATGGGAATGGCCTTTGGGCCTTCCAATAATTAGGAGGAAAGATGAGGTAGTGTTTTGCAGGTATTTGTGTGTGTGTGTGTGTTTGTGTGCATGTGTGCAGTATTTCTTTTAAGAGTGGTGGAAAACGCATGAATTCCTGCATGAATGGCAGGAAACTTTTTTAAATTTTTTTTTCCTGCACCTGCCAATGAGTTCTGTGGTGTTGGTAATGCTGTAAATATCTGGTTGTCATAGTAAACATTCTGATGTAGAGTTGCCTTGTGGCTAATCAACACTATCCATCTATGCATGGTCTATGTGATCCAGGAAACCACTGAAACGGTATCACAGCCGATGTGCTGTACCACACACTGCCATATGCCTAGCCGGTACATTTTGTCATGAGGGTATCAGACATTCTTTTCAATGTGGTCATAGGCCAATCTGGAAAGAATGGTTTCTGTGAAAGTGTTTCCAGTAGAACAGAAAAATATAGAAATCAACTGATTGTTATTATAATGAAAGACTTCATCTTGAAGATGCCTCTAATAAGCAGAGAATTAACTGTGAACATGCCTGACTACGTGTAGGAGGGGAAAACAAAAGGAAGACACGCACCAATCCCTTGCTGCATTCTCCATGTGTTTGCTTTCAACATTTTATGAATAGAGGTTAAGTACTGTCCAATAATACTCATGAGATCAGAGAGTAATTTTTCATATGTATATATGTGTATATATATATATATATATATATATATATATATATACACAATATATATGCTATCTGTGGTTAGGCAAGATGGCCAGAGATCAAGTCCCAGCTGCACAGGTCACTAGTTCTGGGAACTTAGAAAATCACTCTAAGTCGGCTTGCCTCGTTTAATAGAGTAGGGATCGTGGCAACACCTATCTCAGGAGGGTTCAAGAAGAGTTCAATTGAAAATGTCCATACAACTTTCTGTGGATCCTGGCACTTAGGAACTGCAACCACACAAGAAGTTAATCTTTGGTTAAAAAAAAAAAATACACACACACAAACACACATATATTATATGTACATTACATATATACATATATTAATAATATGTATATATTATTTATATTTATATATAATTCATGAAGAAAGATATAAACTAGTGGAAACACAAATAATTTCTAGTTGGAAATAGTTTCTCTTACTGCACCACTGGCTTCTTGCCTTCCCCAAATGTCACACTCTTGCGTTTATGTTTGTGTGTGTAATTTTGCCTGTAGAAATGGAATATATTGCTTAAGGTTTATTACCTCTTTTTATCAAGTAACACTGCCATGTGGATGTTATTACATGTTAATAAATACAGATCTAGACGGGGTGATCATTTTTATTGCTGCATAATAGCTCACTGCTTGGATATGACAGGATTTATCTGATCAAATCCTACTGGTAGGTCTTAGTAGCTTTTATTTTCCCTTTTATTCCTTTTCTGTGATGACCATCCTTGCTTTTCACTTTTTGTGGACTTGCCTTTTTATTTCTGTACGATGAATTCCAAGAAATATAGTTGAACAATCTAATGGCCCACCTTGTTAAGATTTCGTGTCTGTGTTACCAAATTGCACTCCAAAACTGTTGGAAACACAAACGAAGCATGAAAGCATCCACTTCCCCATGATTTTTCAATCTTTGCCAATTTGATGACAAAAAAAATCTTTTTGTTGTGATAATCTATGTAGTTTTGATTGCTAGTGTAAGAGGGTGCAGCGAGGCAGCAGTCATAGACTATGTCAGCAGGTTCTCTGTAGTGTGGGAGACAGCAAGACATGTAACAGCTACTGAGCGGTCTCCGTGTTCTGGCCAGGGATTTTTCTCCCTAAACACAGTGGGGTGCGGAGCCCTGCAGGCTTAGAACAGCTTTTATAAGGAAAACAAAACCTTCTGAAAGAGACAAGTACTGAGAACACACCTCCAACTAGTATTCACAGAGAAGAAGCCCTACTCATGGTGGAACAGGCCATGGGAGGTGAACGGATTATGACACGGAGCCAGGCACAGGGGGAGGCCGGTGCCAGCAGAGTGTGGGACACCCTTCAAGCAGCCACCTGCAGTGTCTGGCCCATGACTGTGAACTAAAAGGGTTAGAGACCTGAAGGCAGGGCAGGAGTGGCAACACCCAGACCAGGAAAGGAACTCCAACCCCACGCACACATGGGTCAACCAAAAATGACAGTGACTCATCCATCATCGCTGTACTTCCTCCCTTTGCCTGATATTTAGAAGCAGGACAGATGCCCTTTGGACCATGTAAGCCCTGGGATCCTTGCATAATTGAAAGAAAGTCTCAAGAGGGAGGAGATGCTGTGCCTTAGTTTCTGTGCATGAGGGCATGTCGACATTTGAGCAATTTGCTGGGGAATTAATTAAAAAAAAAAAAAAAAACATAAGCTGGTAAAACCTAACAGTTAAACTAGTGTCAACTTTGGGCAGCCCTGGTGGCCCAGTGGTTTAGCGCCACATTCAGCTCAGGGTGTGATCCTGGAGACCCGGGATCGAGTCCCGCATCGGGCTCCCTGCATGGAGCCTGCTTCTCCCTCTGCCTGTGTCTCTGCCTCTCTCTCTCTGTGTGTCTCTCATGAATAAATAAATAAAATCTTAAAAAAAATAGACTAGTGTCAACTAAGAGAAAGCTTCACATGTCTCCTGGCATTTTGGAATTCTTGCTTTGAGAAAGTCCTATTTATATCTTTTCTCCATTTTGACTTTGGGTATTCCTCTGTTTCTCAGTGACATGAAAACGTGATTAGACATCAGCGCTATTAACCATTGTCATAAATATCGGAGATATTAGCGACAGGAAAAAACCAGAGGGCGTGGAATTGAGATGTCGGGAGAAGTGACTTGCGGTTCTTAGAGAAGTTGTGATTTACTTCTACGCTTTCCAATACGTGTTTAAATCGATTAAGCAATAGACACACTATAACATTTCAGAAACCTTTTAAAGCATTAATGGAGTCTTAAAGGAGGTTAGAAAGATCCCCATTCTCTGGGGCCGGGAAGCTTCAGAGTATGGAAGGCAGGGTGCAGGGAGGGCAGCTGGTCAAGGCCGGAGAAGAACTGGTGACACCGAAAGCCTTACATGGCAGGCAGGCCTCAGGAGGTCAAAGGACTCCGGAACATTCTAGCAATCTGACCCACACTCACAGTTGCAATGGAAACCAGGGGGTTTGTGTCATTCAGAAAACAAGTTGACCTGTTCTAGACAAAAAGCAAACTGCGAAACCACATTTCAAAAGAAGTAAAAGTCGAGAGGCTGATTTCAGTTTGTCATATCGATACTTCTTCATCAGAAAGCCCTGAGCAACCTCCGCATTCTTGCGTAGCCAACAATCATGTCCTGGATACCGGCTTTGTGCCAGGACGCCGGGCGGGCACCAGGAGTGTGAATGAGAGCAGTGACCTTCTTTAGGAACTAGCCTGACCTCTGTAGCAGGTGGCAGGTACAGAGGCAGACAGGCATCAGTCAGCGTCGGGGGCAGAGGGAATAGCAACCAAGACTGAGTTCAACAGAGCGGCTGAGATCAGTCTGAAGAATGACCCGTTTCCCATTGTTAGCTGTGTGACCCTGGGCGAGTTGCGTAAAGTCTCTGTGCCTCACCTCTTCGCAGTTAATGCCGAGATGACCCTAGAACCTGCGCCAGGCTGGTGTGATGTGCAGATGCAGGTGATACGTGTGAGTGAGCACAGCAGGGTCTGGAACGTAGGACCTAGAGAGCATTAGCTACTAATATATCCCTACCGGCTCCGGATCTCAATCCGCTCATCTAATGTGGGGGTGAGGGGTGATGACCGCAGCCTGTCCCGGAGGCTGACTGTGATGCTTATGTGGGGAAAGGAACAAGCCAAAACCTGGACCGTTATAAAGTCTGTTCAAAGGCAAAATGCTACCTCAGTAGTAAAGTCCCCCCAAAGTCTCTTGACCCCGTAAAACCAATGTGCGAGTTTCCGAATTACACGGCAGGTGCCACTTCCCTTGACTTCTGACAATGACTCACCCTTGCGCTTTTACAAATGTCCACTGGTGATGAGGCCAGGGCTGCTGTTTGTGATGCTTTCTGTGTCGCCCGTTACGTTAAACAGAAGCAAGTAGCAAGTAAAAGTCCAGCTCACAAGACTCGGAGCAAAATCCATTCAGCTTTCCAAAGATAAGAAATACCCCCTAGGCACACACATGCCTCTGTGAGGCAGCCAGAGGAACCACACACCACCAGCGTACAGGGATTAGGACATAATAACGGATTTTTCTCCATCACAAAGTAAGGGCAGAAACAAAGTGCTCCCGACCAAACTGAGGATTAGTATGAATGAAGCGGAAGAACCAAATTTGCTGACCCTCATCCACTGTGTTCATCATCTGCTCCCCTCATTAGCCAGCTCAGCTGATTCTGGAGAGAGAAGTCTGATCCAGTGCATAAACTCTAACCAAACTGACAAATGAGCTGCTAAGGAGACCTGATCCAATTAACGCGCACGGTCCATCTTTCCTCATTCACAGATGCCCCTTCCCGGCTCCTCTCTCATCTTTTCTGATCCAAACCACTCAGGAAAACCCACTTACTATGCACATAGTGAAAGCTTTCAGGCCTGAGCTCATGGATAGTTCATTGCTACAGCCATGCTAATAGGGTTTTTTTTTTTTTTTTTTTTTTTTGCGAAACTTTATAAAACAATGGGCAAAAGGCAAAGGTAAGATGAATATAGGGTTCTTGTCCAGCCCCCATCAAAGATGCCGTGAGCAGAAGGCAGCCCTTACCCCACAAAAGGATATTTCAGATCATTTTGCTCCATTACACACTTCACATGTTAGCAACCCCTAGTAAGTGAAATGAGACTAAGGATTTCTATAGAGTTAAAACCATTGTTCTAATACTTAGATCGTGGTATGTAAAAATAAGAAAAATAAGAGTGACTCCTGCCTCTCTTCTGTGAGTGACAAGCCATGGGGCTGTCCCTATGATATGCCAAGAGCGGTTTAATGAATAATATGTTTGGATAAAACCTGTTTCTTGGCCTAGCTGGTAGCGTATCTCTATCCCTGTATTCCGTAGTATTATGTGACATCCTGTTACTGACATTTGTACAAAAATCCTAAACAAGCTGTAAAATTAACAAGGTCTTTCTTTCTTTTCTTTCTTTTTTTCTTTCTTTTTTTCTTTCTTTCTTTCTTTTTCTTTTTTTTTTCTTCAAATAAGTGTCTTTATTGGTCTTTAAGGGCATATTTGGGAAATACACCTGGAAGCATTATTGTCCACAATCATGCATGTTTGTGTGACTCCTCTGGTAGGCAACTGGCTTATTCGGATTTTCCTCAAATGCTTTTTCCTTTTGTTGATTTTATTTATTTATTTTTATTTTTTAAGTCTATTTATTTTTTTTATAATAATTTTTTTTTATTGGTGTTCAGTTTGCCAACATACAGAACACCCAGTGCTCATCCCGTCAAGTGCCCTCTTTCTTCTTTTCTTTTCTTTTCTTTCTTTCTTTCTTTCTTTCTTTCTTTCTTTCTTTCTTTCTTTCTTTCTCCTTTCTTTCTTTCTTTCTTTCTTTCTTTCTTTCTTTCTTTCTTCTTCTTTCTTTCTTTCTTTCTCTTTTTCTTTCTTTCTTTCTTTCTTTCTTTCTTTCTTTCTTTCTCTTTCTTTCTTCCTTTCTTTTTTTCCTTCCTTTCTTCCTTTCTTTTTTCCTTCCTTTCTTCTTTTCCTTTCCTTTCCTTTCCTTTCCTTTCCTTTCCTTTCCTTTCCTTTCCTTTCCTTTCTTTCCTTTCCCCTTTCCTTTCCTTTCCTTTCCTTTCCTTTCCTTTCCCCTTTCCTTTCCTTTCCTTTCCTTTCCTTTCCTTTCTTTCCTTTCTTTCCTTTCTTTTTTCCGGTCTCCTAGTTGTTCCATTTGAAATGCTACAGGTTACTGAGACTATTAGACTGGCTGATTATTATTTCTAAGCGTCAAGCCAAGTGCTCAAGGAACACCTCTTTTGTGTGTTTGGGTTTTGTTCTTGCTGTTTTGTGTTTCACTTGTATCAGTGATGCAGATGAAACAAAATACCATGGTGTTCTTCTTCCAAGAGCTTATCCTTCAGATAGGGCAGTGGGATCAATAATTGTGGAATAATTGGAGAAGCGAAGATAATCCAGGGCTGCATGATGGTTTCTAGATTAATAACCCGAGGAGGAACCCCTTCCCACCCCTGAGAGCTGGTGTGCCCAGACAGAGTCTAGTGTGGGTGTCCAGGCTGGCCAGACCCCACTTGGACAGCAAGAGGAGAGACAAAGTGTCCCGCAGCTCGGGGCTGCCCTGGCCAACATCGGGGGGCCTCAACGCACGAGGGCTCCTGGGAAGCAGCTGGCTTAGAACAAGGGGGTGGCTCTCCCAACCGCCGGGGTTGAACCCAGCACCAAGAGACAGGAGGGGGTGATTTTGAAGGAGGAAGAACCTGGCTGGATTGCACAGAACAGGGAAAAACTGGGAGAAATAAGAGTTTGACCACTCATCTGGGAGGCCGTGTGAGGTTTGGGGGTGACAATCTCAAATTCTACTGAAAGACACACCTGGAAAAAAGCTTGAAGGAAAATACCAGGACTTGGCGATGTACACAAGGGTAAAGCTCACATTTTTGCTTGGAAGTCATGTTTCTCACTGTTTTCTACAGAACCAATGAATTGGAGTATATGAATCAGCTTACCTAACAGCTTCACTTAAAGACAAAAGGAAGTAGAGGCCTTTGTAGGAAACCATCCATACATACTTCCTGAAGGAACTAGCAGGGTCCCCAGAAGGAGACCTCCTGATCCATACACCTTCCATTCAAGTTTTAAATAAAATATGCTCCCATATCATTGTGCGGGGCCTAAACAACAAAACTACAAATACTACGTTAGTAAGTTCCGTAAGTTCTCATCTTCTCTGGATGCTTGCTCCCCAAGTTGCCAACCTTGCACTGATCTGTCCATTATGGCTCCTCCAACTCCCTTCCTTCTAGAAGCACTACTACTGCCTGCCAGCCAGTCTCTCCCTGGTCAGGTTATGACTGTGACAAAACAGACACAGGCTTTATTCTCCTGGAGCACAGAATCCAAAATACTCCCTTACAGACAAGCCCAGTGAAGGTTTCCTTTTAAATTTTTCCCCAAACTATGAAAAATAATTTTTTTACTACGTTTTACAATGCAGGATAGTAAGTACTCATAATCTTGTTCACTCGTGAATCTAAACTGTCCTTCTAATGAAAATAATCGTACCTTTTTTTAATGACTGGAGGACTCTTAGATTTGGTGCAGTTTGGGTTCTTATAATGTAGTCACCTGCTGAGCCAATTCTTAGGATGCAAGCTAATGGTTAAGTTTCTAGAAAGGCCAAGCTATTACTTCCAACAGGTAAATCCTGGGAACATGGCAGGTTACTCTCATAAACCAAATGCTGGACTATTGTTTTAGGGCCTTGTGAGGAATGAAGAGACAATTAATTATTTACAACTATGCTTCCCTTAATCTTAATGGAGGAATGAAAACAAAGGGAGAGATGGGGAGGGGGGGGAAGGAAAGTAGTTTCACTTGTAATTCTGCTTTTCTGAGTATTGTTGCCTGGTAATGTAAATGTTGGAGGCTTCTAATCTGGCATCGCTCCCTAAAAATTCTCAATGTGATGGACTCTTACATAAGTGTTTAGAGGAACAAGTTGAAATGTCTTAGTGAGACTCTACACACCAATTTATTTCTTCAAAGCAAAAAGTAAGAAATACTCTAAATAAAATACAATATGAAAATCTGCAGACATTTTTTGGATTAAATTTTCGTCTTCTTCTGAGATGGTTTATTTGGATATTGTAGAATGACTCATTAAACAGAAAGACTTACATATCAGTGAGAAAAATGGTCCTCTTCTAAGTCAAAATATCTATAAATTACTTTGAAAACCTGTATTTCTAATCTGTCATGTGAGCTTAAGTTCAAGTTAATTGCTGTATTCTAAAGGGCATGCTTTTAAACAAAACAAAACAAAACAAAACAAAACAAAAACAAAGGGCATTTGCCACCTGTAGGAAAGTCATGGTATTTAGAATTTAGTCACCAATTCAAAACCTTAAATACCCTACAATAGTCTTCTGAGATTTTCCTGGGCTTATTATAAATTTATATATGGCCACTTGCTACCCAAGCTGCATCAGACACCCAGCCTGTTCACAATGCCATCTTCCACCTGTATCCCTGTCTATTCCCCTTTGTCTGTGTCACCAACGCTCCTCCTCATGCAGACCATCGGTTGAAGCTTTAGAGGAGCACAACCTCTCTTGATCTCCTTGAAGCTCAGCAGTCTCCTCCCATCCCGTGGCCCATGGGTGAGGGTCACAGGGGAGAATAGCTTCAATGGACCCCACTGTGGATGCAGGAGAAGGAAATATGTAACCATGGAAGCAGGTTTTTCTATTTGTTGGTGTGTGTATGGGTGTCTGGAGATCATTTCTGTGCTTGGAGGACCCCCCGCCCCCCATTTTGCCCAATCATAACAGAACCCAGCCAGTAGTAAATGAGTGGTTTTGCATTCCCATGGCTTGATCTTAATGCACATTCTTACTATTTCCTAATTACCACACTGTAAAGATAGACATCACATGTCTTTAATTCAGCCCTGCTAGTTACTGAACTGGAAGTAGACTTACTTTTTGAAATGCTTTCTATTTGTTAGAATACCACCATTTTGGCATTTCCTAAGAAGAAGAGAGAAAGAAATAAGCTTTTTTTTTTTTTTTTAAAGATTTTATTTATTTATTCATGAGAGACAGAGTCAGAGACACAGGCAGAGGGAGAAGCAGGCTCCATGCAGGGAACCTGACGTGGGACTCGATGCCAGGACCCCAGGGTAACAACCTGGGCTGAAGGCGGCGCTAAACCACTGACCCACCCAGGCTGCCCAAGAAACAAGCTTCTAGGCAAGATGGAGATTAACAGTTGTGTCTGACAGCACATGAATTATAGAAAACCACACCCTGAGAGTCTGTGGGGAAGGATTATAATCTGTAAAATCTCGCCCGAGCCGGGACCTCTAGCCTGTGTGTCCCATACCTGGCCTGCTTCCCGCCCAAATGGTTTGGAAGGATGGGAAGAGGGTAAGAATGTTTTCTGTCCACTAGTAAATCCTTTTTCTCTTGAAATATAGTAGTATTAAGGTCAAGCTATCTTTGTTCTTCATATAACAAGGGACTTTATGTCATCAGCTAAGCTCAAATCTTTTAGAATTTGAGGACCTCCATCTGGAAGAAAGGAACCAGTTGGGACAATATCTTTTGTATCTCCAAAGTGAGAAAAAGGGAAAATAGATATTTCATCCAAGGTGACATGTGTTCCAGTGGGGGTGGGATATTTTCCCATAGGCCCTTTGGACTTCTGAACTTCTTCATGCCAGTTCACACCTCACCCTTATTAAAATTCTGTGTCCATTTAGAGTAGTGGGGGCACCCAGGCAAGAGCCTGTCTTTCTTTTTCAAAGAACCTTGGTTTAAAGGATCCCTGATATGATGGGCTGAGTTCATATATTGAACTCCTAACCCCAAAACCTCAGAATGTAAACTATATTTGGAGACACCGTTTTTAAAGAGGTCATTAAGTTAGAATGAGGTCACCAGGTGGGCCCTAATCTGATCTGACTGGTGTCCTTTTAAGAAGAAGGGATTGGGACACAGACACACACTGGAGGAAGACCATCTGAGGACATGGGGAGAAGATGGCCATTGAAAGTCAAGGCCAGAGGCCCCAGGAGAAACAATAGCTGCCCCCTACCCCTGCATCTCAGACTCCTGGTTTCCAGGACTGTGAGAAATAAACTTCTGTTGTTGAAGCAGGCCAGCCTGTGGTCTTTGCCACGGCAGCCCTGAGGTAACACAACTAGTGCGAGTGTGTGCCCACCCAGAACTTACTTATCCTGCCAACATGAGGGATTTCATTATTCCTGGTCTCATGCATGGCAGGCAGCATGACACAAATCTGCAGAAGCAGAAGCATCTGAACTTGCTGAGTCACTGAAGTCAGACTTCTTCACCTTCCGGCCAGAATGTTCAGAGCCTAGAGAGGCCATGAGGCTCCACCAACTAGAGGAGGCGAGCAGGAGACAAGGTTGGGGGAGCGAGGGGCACGTGCTGCCCACACAAGCACCTGGTGCTCCATAGGGACAGACAAGGTACCCCTACTGCAAATACTGGAACCTGGGAAAATTGAGATCAAATGGGTTGATCAGAATTCAGAAACTGCAAAGAAGATTGAACTCAATTTACAGAATAGCATAACAACTTCTGTCTGTTTTTCAAAGAGACAAAACGTTGGAAAGTGATATGCTAGTTTTTCATCCTCATAAATAGAATTTAATTGTCATTTCCGAGCACTGGGATGGGTTTTGCTTCTGAAATCAAATATGTCCCTGTTTACAATCAATCTTTCATACTCATAATCAACAGAGGAAAATTTCAGTTCTTGACTCTTCTTCCCTGCTCATCTGAACAATTGGTTGCTTTCTTTTTTTAGTGTTTGCTGAACTTTCCATATTTCCTCGTTTTCTTTAAAACTGAAGGCTCGGTAGTTTTAAATCAAGATGGTAAAGAAACATATTGTTTATGGGGAAAAAGATCTTAGATATTTCAGAATCACCGATACACTCTCAAGCAATGTATTTCTAACAGTTTAAATATTTCAAGTATTTATCTACAGAGTAGAAGTAAATCAACATGACCTCATCAACTGACACTGATTTTTTATGGATGTCCAGAAAATGCTGATGAGGACTGCAGCTTTTCATATTTCCTACTGATGAATGAAGGGAGACAGAAATAGAAATTCTTGGCAATTGGTGGTGTGTTCCAACATATGCAATCACTTCCTTCTATTGCAGAAAAGGAAGTGCCAAAACAAGTTGCTCCAGAAAGATAAGATGTATGGGGGGCTCTGTGGAGGAGGGAGGGGGAGATAAGGTGGGAATAGTGGCATATAGAATCAGCATGGACAGTGAGAATGGAGTGAGTAGTATTGAACGTGTCTTGGTTAATAGCTATCAACAGGCCTACCTCCATCAATAATCAACAGCTTGTCCCAGAGATGCTGCTTCTTCATCTGCACGAGCAATGCTGTTTATCAGGGCTGCTTTTTCCTTTACTGATTGCTCCAGCAGCTCTTCATCCAGAATCTACTGGAGGTCAGGCATTGTTCCAAGTAGTCAAAAACCTGTGTCCTTACAATGTACCCATAGCATACTAGACCATGCAGCCTTATGAAATTAGATCTTATAATGAGGTTTCCTGCATTTTAAAGGTTAAAAAATTAATATCTGGGTCATATTTTGACCTCATAAGAACCCCCAAATGACCTCATTAGAATCCCTAAAATAGAATAAATAGTGTATATTTCCTCCCCAATGAGTGGTATACGCAGTCTGACCAGAGGTTATGAGCATCATTCCATCCTCTGAACAAGTTCTGTTTCTCCAGTCTCATTGGGGATCTCTAGGAGAGAAGTAGCTTGGGATACAAATGCAACTGAGAATACAAGTGAGAATTTGGAGCCATTTCTTCACCATGAGGGAAAACAACATGGCAAAGATGAGCCATGGTGTTAAGCAAAGCCAAGAGAATCACAAAGAATTGGAGCCAGATTCCTGCTCAAATTTACTTGAATATTGCTTTGTCTCTGGACTTAGCTGTTATGCAGTCCCCTAAAAAAATTCCACAAATTGTTTAGCTACTATGTGGTGGTTTTAAAATATGTGTACAAATTATTTAGCACTTGTCCCTTGGTGTATAAGTTCATCTTCCCTTAAGAGTGAACCACACCTCATGACTTATTTCTGATGAATAGAATGTGGCAGATATGATGGTGGGTGGCTTATGAAGTGACATTATAATGATACTGCTAGTTCCCTAATGTCCTCTCTTGGATGACTTACTTTGGGGAAAGCCAGATGCCATGTCATAATGGCCCTCGAGCAGCCTATAGAGAGCTTCATCTGGGGAGGAACTGCTGAGGCCCCTAACCAACATCAGAAACATGTGTCATCTGTTTGAATGAGCAACTGTCAAGGCTGATCTTCCATCCCCACTCAGACATTCAGATGAGGCAACCCCACTGGCATCCTGACAGCAACCTCTGAGCTACCCCAGCTGAACAGGCCCTCAGAAACTGAGAGGAAATTTTTTTTATGCAGCCATAGATAACTATTGCCAATTTTGGCAGTAGAAGCAGGGCACCTCCAGGAAGTGGGAAGAAGCTGCAAAGATACTGAGTCAGGTGCAAGTGAAAAAAGCAAAAGAGTCTCAAAGACCTGGCAGCAGACATCTGCTGGCCTTTGAGAAACCTGCAAGGAGGAAAGGCTTAATGTATGGTGGAGAAAATGCTCCTGAAAACAAAAGGAAAGGGAGCCTTATGAGTTGGTGGAAAGTTTACCAATACTGTTGATTGCAGTAATTCGAAAAATAAATTAAATATACCTTGTGAACTTAGTAACCAGCCAAGGAGACCTCCAGGCAGTGTTTCAGGGGTGCCACCAGGCTGCTTCTTGCTACAAACAGATGTGAAATGAAACGTGAAAAGACAGAGATCAGCTAAAGGAAATAAGGAGAGGAAGCAAGGACTTGCTGATATTGAAATTTCCCAGCACTCCTGATGGCAAACAATCCTAAAGTAAGACATGACTCCCAGGCAAAGAACAAATCCAGAGCACTGTCAGGAACACATGACATAAACTTGGAAGCAAGGCATGATTTCAAAATCCTTTGCCAAGGCCTCACAAAGGTCTAAAGTGACCTTATGTTTAATCACATGATCACATGATTAAACATAAAGTTAAAGAAACTTAAAGATGAGTTTCCTCAGAAGTCCCAGCAGGAGCTCAAGGTAAACATGAACTATTCTTCAGAATATGTCTAGGTGTGGCTTTCATCAAATGAAATATGTCTCAACAAGATTCATGGGAGATGCACATAACTTTTCAAAAGAATTGCAGTAACAGAAAAACCACCAGCCTAGACCAGAAAGGACAGAAGAAATGAGGCATTTGGACCCTAAACTTCCAGAGGCAAGAAACAACCAAGAAAACTACTTTGCTTGGGGCAAAGGCCTCATTTCATGGGAAAAGGATGATTCGGAGCAAAACCAAGAGCCAAGAAGGCAGAGTCAGAAGCCATGGAGGATTACTCACACACCTGGAATCCTCTTGAAGGACGTTCCAACATATGTCCTAGGAGAAACAAGGATTTCAAGGCTGCAGAGACTCCCGTGTGCCTCCGTTGTGAAGGAAAATGCATGCGGGGTTATCTTGTGCTTGCCACACCATTATACATCTGGATGATGTGGTTGGTGTAGCTCACAGGTCTTCAAAATCCAAGAAGCTGAAACTCAACTACCACCACTGGTGAGAAAGGAATGGAGTGAGTAGAATATATTTTCCGTGTGAAAGGGTAGATTTTGTTTCTAACCAAGGTCAGAAATCACTCTACATTTTAATCAAATTTCATAAAATAGCAAGTCCTTAATTTGACTTTTAGAGTGTTTTCTTAAAAGATATTTGTGGTATCCACAGTACTATGGACTGAACTGTGTCCTCCCACCTCCCTTCATATGTTGAAGGCCTGCCCCTGGTACAGCTCTTCAGAGTGAGGAATTAATAATCAGTGTGAGATGAGGTCATGAGAGGGGGTGGGCCCTGACCCAACACAATCAGTGTCCTCATAAGAGGCACCAGAGAGCATTCCTGTTCTTCCTCTGTAATGAGAAGGTGGTTGTCTACAAGCCAGGAAGAGAGCTCTTACCAGGGAACTGAACTGGCTAGAACATGATCTTGTACTTCTGGCATCTAAAACTATAAGAAAATAAATTTCTGTTTAAGCCACCCAGTCCGAGGTATTTTGTTATGGCAGCCTGAGCAGACTCAAACACATGGTATCATTAATTAAAAACCCTAAGATCTTTGGAGATGAAAGTATTGATTTTTTGGCCTGGTTACACCTCTTCCATTAGTTTTGAGGCTACTGTTCCTAAACTGTATGACTTTGGCAGCCTCTAGGGCTTAACTGGCGACACTGTGAAACAGAGGTAGGTTTACTGCAGAGCTATAAAGCTTAAGGCATTTGGGGGATTCAGTTAAAGAAAAGCTGAGCTAGAAGTACTTTTGTAAAAAAGATTTATTTAGGGATCCCTGGGTGGCGCAGCGGTTTGGCGCCTGCCTTTGGCCCAGGGCGCGATCCTGGAGACCCGGGATCGAATCCCATGTCAGGGTCCCGGTGCATGGAGCCTGCTTCTCCCTCTGCCTCTCTCTCTCTCTCTCTCTCTCTCTCTGTGTGACTATCATAAATAAATAAATAAAAAATATTAAAAAAAAAAAGATTTATTTATTTATTTGAGAGAGAGAGCGCAGAACTGGGAGGGGCAGAGGGAGAGGGAGAGAAAGTCTGAAGCAGACTCTGCACTGAGCGTGGACCCCAATGCCATTCTCAATCTCACAGTCCTGGGATCACGAGTTGAGCCCAAACCAAGAGTTGGATGGATGCCCAAGTAACTGGGCTACCCAGGCACCCCTGAGCTAGAGGTACTTTTCATTCGGAGTTTTCTAGGATATCACTGTATGATTCTTTGTCAAATCTAGTAAGTTATTGCTAACTGGATGAACAAGAGGAATGCCCTGTAGGCTTACTCCCCTGTCGTCCCCACCACCATCCTCACATCAAATACCCTGGGGTTCATGACAGCAAAGTCTGAGGCCTTGAGTATATGCTTATCTTATTTTCTTGATCTTCTTGGGAAAACTGGGTATCTCCATAGGTCCTGAGGTTGTTAACCTCATCAGTATTTTGCAAATTATATGTTTTCTTTTCAGGATCATCTCCTAAATGTAAACATACGTGAGAAATTTGATTTTTCTTAAGATACTATCAGTGAAACAACAAGGCGGAAACACTCATGTTCAAATTTTGAAAATTGGGTCCCATAATGTTTTAAGGACTCCACGATAAATATTTGAAGACTCCAAAGAGAATCTCAAACACAGATTAGATACGATAAATTTATTTAAAAGATTGATAAAGTTTAGATATATCATTGTAACTACCATGTGATAGGATGTTCTACAAGTTTCAATGAAACAAGAAATTAAAAGCTGTTATACACATACAACAGGTATGTTTCAATTATTTTCAAATGTATTATCCAGTAGAACACCAATGGAGTGCAAGAGAAAAAATAATGGAATATGAAACAAAACAGAAAGACGTGTCTTAGAAGTAAAGTCTTTACTCCAATACTGAGTAGAAAAATGTAATGAATGTTTTCCAGATCACACCAAAAGCAGTAATTCATTAAGGGTAAGAAATAAATCTCAAACAGAAGTCACAAAAGGCTTTTGAATTTTCTGATCACACCAATGAAGAGATTGTGCATCATCTAAACCCTCTGCCAAGAAGTTTTAAAATTCTTGCTGATCCGACACAAAATCCTGGCATTAATTATGTTAACATGAAACATATACGATGCCACTAGAAATGGGACATTTTTTGGAAAGTTGGTTAATGTGTATTATCAATCAATTCCATTAATTATGAGTAAAATTTAAAAATCTTGACAAACCCTGTAATCTTACAGCTTACATAGGAGAAAAAGTTGATAGAGGACTTCAGAATATACTATCACCAATAACCAGTTGTAAAACTGAAAGAGATTTTTCAAAACTATTAATTAAAAAAATACCCTGCTAACCATTCTAGAGGAAAGACTAAATTGGTCTATTTATTCTATAAAAATGATAGAACAAATCTTTAGACCTGAGTTAGGTATGCTACCAATTTTTTTTAAGGGTTCCAGAATTATATTAGGCAGCTAATTAAGAGACAGTTGTGTTAGGGGCACCTGGGGTGGCTCAGTCAGTTGAGTGTCTGACTCTTCATTTCTGTTCAGGTTAAGATCTCAGGGTCATGAGATCAAGCCCCAGGTCAGGCTCCCTGCTGAGCATGGACCCTTCTTGGGATTTTTTTCCTCTCTCTCCCTCTGCCTCTCCCCTCACTCGCGCGCACATGCACTCTCTCTCTCTAATGATAAGGTCTTTTAAAAAGACAGTTATGTTAATTTTCTGAATTCCGTAACAGTTGTCATATTGGAATGCTTTCACAAAAATTGCATTTTAATTTGTTTTTTCCTTCTGATTAAAAACATTACTTTATCACTAATTTTCTCCTTGTTTTTTTGTATGTATGTTTTGGACCAATACAACATGAGATCGTGGTGCTGGGTGACCCTTGGCAGTGGTTACCGTATCACTTTCAAGAGTCTTGCTTTCAAGACTAAAGGAAAGGGAGGAATGGAGAAATGGAGTTATTTTAATTTTTTTCTTTTTTTCACTTTACTCTTTGATGGCTTTTAAAAGAAGTGATTGTGATTCTCCCAAATAGATAACATTAGATTAACCCCTATTAAAAAATTAATAAAAACAAAATTATATGGTTCGTATCCCCTTTAAATAAGAAGAGAAACCAAAATGATGACTCATCCATTTCAAAGGTAATATGCAACTCAACAGCAAAGACAGAAAAAATACTTCCCAGGTAGTTATGGTTGGGAATGCGGAGGATCCCTAAAAGAAGGAGGGGGAGATATGGGAATCTTTCCTCAGTCCCTGCAGAGCTAAGCCTTATCTTGCAAATGCCCCTAACCTAGAGAGCATTGGAGGGGCATTTCCTGTGCAAATGTCCTGCACCACAGAGGGAAGAACCCTCGACATTAACAGGGGCACTGGCTCACTTTCATGTATGGGTCAGTTTTAGTCTCTGATCCATGTATTTAAGATAAAATGCTTTTTGTGGTTCTTTCTATGGAATTTAACTGAATGATTAATGCCCATGGCAGGGCTTCTCTCCGTCATTAAAGGGCTTTCCATACTGCTAGTATAACAAGAATCTCTGCTTTGATCCAGGCCGGCGAATTGATTTGAACATGAAGTAGTAGACACAATAAAATATTTTAACAATGAACATCACACACTGTTAACAGCACGGTTGGAAATTATCAACAAGAACAAATGCGTGTTTTCCTAAAAAGACTTTTTTTTTTTTTTGTGAAGTGCAAGTAATTCTCTTCCATGGTTTTGTTAGCTTGCGGAATGCTTAAGACAATCAACACTTTATCAAATGCCTCCCGAGTGGAAGCATTTTAGAGAAATATCCAGCGGAGCTCACTGAGTGCGAGAGCGGGAGGGCAGAGGGACGGGGAGAGGGTGGTAGGGGGAGGCAGAGGCAATGATCCTGTCCCTGCAGGCCCTACAGCGTCCCAGAGGAAGTCAGGCAGATACACATTCCACAACATCACAAAGCAAGTAACACACCAAGGAGCAGTAACAGAGATGCAGAGGACGCCAGTGGGGAGATAACACATTCTCTGTAAGCCATGTGGTTTCTGATCATTTGTTTTCAAAGAGAACATAATTGATCTATCAGCTGATGGACTACATTTTTTTCAACAACAGATTACTGATATGTCTCACATAATTCAGAAAAAGTTGTAAGTACTTCAGTGGAATTCTGAGGCATCCCAGCTCTTCTCAGGGCCTCCATCAAGTAAAAAACCAAAACAAACAACCCCCCCACCAACCCTACAAAGAGATTTAATGCTATACTTATTCCATTCTGTCAGCTAAGTAATAATTACCCACAGATACATCAACTCATAAAAAATATGTGCATTGATTTCATTAGGGTACACATGTCTAATTAAATTCTATTCTTGACTTCCTGAACATACAGTTGTACAATATATTTGTGACTTTGATCAATCTCACACAAATATTAATTATAACTCAGTATAGAAAAACGGAACATTTAGAGCTGCCTGGGCAGAATTAAAAATACTTTATTTTTAATTTATATGTTTTCCTCACACAAGGAATTTTGAAACAATCGATGAAGATGTTCAAGAAAAAAATATTACATGAAGATAAAATTCTGTGGAGGGATACAGTTGGAATATGGTTCAAAGAGAAGAAAGAGTAACTCCTGCAGCCAAATTGCCTGTTCCTGTGTGTCCTTTTAATAGGGGACGGTCAGCAGATCATTTTGTTAGTAAAAGTCCACCAACCACACATAAAAGAACAATTCCATAGGTTCATTTCCTCTTGTCCACAACATAGTGTGCTAAAACCCCAAACTTGCAACTATTCCCCTCATAAGGAAAAATTTCTCATCAATTTAATAATAATTGAGAGCTTGCAGTTTGTAAAATATATTAGTATATTAAGGTACTATGTCAGAGGAGTGAAAACATTTGAAGATCACTGTTCTAAAGCATCATAAAACATACCTTCTAAGCAAAATTATCTAAAAATGGAGTTTTTTTACTCATTTGAACAGCTTTGTCATTTTTCTTGAAATAGTGATCAATACGAAACACGTCTTACGTTTCTATCATGAAGTACGTATTTGTTGAAGTAACTAATGATTTCGTCATAATTTCCAGTGATTTTCTTTCATGACTCTTCGTCTCTACTGAAGTTCATTTTGTTTAGATTTTTAAAATCCACCCAGTAAATGTTTGATTTTCTTTTAATAACATGGTTCACGCACATTTCCTAACAGGCACATATACAGCATCTTACACACATGCGCACACGCGCACAGATTTTAACCGTTAGGACTGTAGAAATGTAGTTAGAGTTCTTATTGTCTTAAATAACGAGTTTCGCCAGACATGCAGAATAAAATAAAAATTTACAGCAGACAGTTGAAACTTACAGTACATGGCGTGTCGATGCAGCCACCTGGGCTCGCATGGAGAGGAACAAAATATAGCTTCCACCGATATGTTCTGGTCTGAACAGATGTTTCCAAACCCACATGGAGGATATGAATCTCTGAAAATAACATGCCATTTCCAGGGGCAGCGTTAGGATTATCAGCAACAGACTGCTCTTCACTAAAACTCGCTAACGCTTCAAGGCAGAGATTTCAGAAGTGTTTTTATATAAGGGGAGTGGGTCACACGTCCGCCCTTAGGGGCCTGTCTGATGCCTGCTGGGTACCGATGAGTATGTAGAGCTGCAGCTACACATAGAACTCTGTTGGGAAATATTTTCCTCAGTCTTGGAAGTGAGGCAAAACGATGAGTGAGTGTGAGTGTGCATGTGAGTGAGTGAGCATGAGGTGGTATGTGTGTGCGTGTGAGTGTGTGAGTGAGGATGAGGTGGTATGTGTATGTGTGCATGAGTGTGCATGTGAGTGAGCATGAGGTGGTGTGTGTGTATGAGTGTGCATATGAGTGAGCATGAGGTGGTATGTGTATGAGTGTGCATGTGAGTGAGCATGAGGTGGTGTGTGTATGTATGAGTGTGCATGAGGTGGCATGTGTATGTGTGCATGAGTGTGCATGTGAGTGAGCATGAGGTGGTGTGTGTGTATGAGTGTGCATGTGAGTGAGCATGAGGTGGTGTGTGTGTGTATGAGTGTGCATGTGAGTGAGCATGAGGTGGTATGTGTATGTGTGCATGAGTGTGCATGAGTGAGCATGAGGTGGTATGTGTATGTGTGCATGAGTGTGCATGTGAGTGAGCATGAGGTGGTGTGTGTGTATGAGTGTGCATATGAGTGAGCGTGAGGTGGTGTGTGTGTGTATGAGTGTGCATATGAGTGAGCATGAGGTGGTATGTGTATGTGTGCATGAGTGTGCATGTGAGTGAGCATGAGGTGGTGTGTGTGTATGAGTGTGCATATGAGTGAGCATGAGGTGGTATGTGTATGAGTGTGCATGTGAGTGAGCATGAGGTGGTGTGTGTATGTATGAGTGTGCATGAGGTGGCATGTGTGTGCATGTGTGTGCATGAGTGTGCATGTGAGTGAGCATGAGGTGGTGTGTGTATGCATGTTTGCATGTGAGTGTATGTGCGTCAAGGAGGAAGGACGGGAGGAAGTGAGCATGAGTCCAGAGCTAAGCTCATTTTATGTAAGATGCTGTGTCCCCTTCTGTTGACTTGGGGGCTTGCTCCCGGCCACAGGCACCCGGGGAGGCGTTGAGGGCCCTCCACCTGGTGCCCCCGAGGCCCGAGGCTGCAGGGGACCGGATGGGGGGTTGGGAGGGTCACTGGCGGTGACAGGGCCGCGGGAGAGCGGTGGCCGAGGGGGTGGCAGCCCTGGGGGCCTGGGGGCTGGTGTGTGCTGAGCAGCAGGGGGTCTGGGGTGGCAAACTTGAATCCTCCGTGTAAGGAAAGCATGAGAAGCTGCAGAAAAGAAAGCACAGGATGGACGGTTCTTGAGGTAGAGGCACTTAGAGCCGGTTACGCCACCTGACTTCACTCCTACAGAGACTCCCAAGTGTACATGACTTGTCCACAGCTTAGAAATCAGGCTTCAGGGGCGCCCGGGGGGCTCAGCGGTGGAGCGTCTGCCTTGGGCTCAGGGCATGACCCTGGGGTCCTGGGATCGAATCACGGGTCTGGCTCCCCGGGGAAGCCTGCTTCTCCCTCTGCCTGGGTCTCTATCTCTCATGAATAAATAAATAAAATCTCAAGAAAACCCATCAGGCCTCTTGCCTGTCTGTTGGGGCATCTCTGGATGCCCCCGTATGTGTCGGGGGGCGAGGGGGTCAAGGCTGGGGAGATAGATGAGACGCTTCGGTCTGAAAAAGCCTGCTTTAAAGACCATGGGCCAAACGGTGTAAGAGGAGCTATCTTCTTAAAACAACACGACAACCCACGTGAAGACAGAGTTCGAGTGAAGGAGGGTCCTAGTGGGGACGTGGGGGCCCTGCTGACGACAGGCAGGGCCAGACCACAATATGTTCGTTTGTTTTTCTGAGGAGCAGAGTGCTTAGAAGGGGGGAGCCAGAAGTAGGGGGTACAAGGCCGAGGGAGGACAAGAAGGGACGAGGCCAGGCCAGGCCATCACCTCAGGAGAGCTGCCTCCACACGGGCCAGGCTGCGTGGTCCCCAGTCCCTCCAGCACCGGACACCCCATCCATCACCCGGCAGTGGACCAGCGTCAGGGCCTTCAGAGCCTGCCCCACGGGGCACGTCCCAGGAGCCAGGCGAGGACAGAGCTCCCCAAATAAAGGAGAGCTGGCCCCGAGCACACTGCCACCCCAAAAGGTGCACGTGGGTGTCCACACCGCCTCAAAACGTGCGGCTGTGCCATAGTGCTCATTTGAATGGGAGGCATTTGAAAGACAGCAGGTGCAGGGAGAGGCTTTCTCTGAACGCCCCTCATCAACCTGAAGATGGGTCCCCCAAAAGGACCTCAATGTCCTCGGTCCCCAATGTGGGAGCTTCGCCAGCCAGGACAAGTTGACCGCAGATGGTCACAAACTGTCACCACCCCCTCATCTATTCTAAGGGCCCCACCATCTCCCATCTCCCCTATCCCGCCGAGATGAGATGCCTCCACCAGCTCCCTCCCCCATCAGGATGGTATTTACACCTAAATCTGAGCCAAATAAATAACCAAAAATAAATAAATAAATAAATAATTCATTTTTAAAAATTAAAAAAATAAATAAATCTAAGCCACCTGATTTTCTAGATTTCTCCCGTGTGGATGCGAGGCCGACATGTTAACGCGTTTCTGTTTGTGTTTGTCCGGACGATCTATGCTGTGTTTCGGGGGGTCTCAGCCAGGGATTTGAAGAGCAGAGGGAAATCCGTTTCCTCCCCTACTCTGTGCACACCTAGGGGACAGGGTCGGCCCGGTCCTGAGGTCTGGGACCAGCCCCCCAGACCACTCACCTTGGGGAGGCTGCGTAGCCTCCTGCCTTCACCAGCTCCTCAGAGCAGTGCTCCTCTCTCTGAATTTCTCCTTCATCCACTGACGTCCATCTCTAGGATTCTGGAACTCAGCACCTGGCATGACGCCCCCCTGCCCCTCGGGCCGGCCTGGCTGTGTGAAGCTCCCTGCGGGGTGCGGGAGCCCAGATGTTGTGGGCCCGCAGCCCCCAGAGCCCAGCACCCTAGTGTGAGGAGCTCCGTTGGTCTCCAGCGGCTCTAACCTCCTCTGTAAAAGCAGGGATGAACTTCCAAGTTCTCTCCTAAGTTTAAATTTTGATTCTGTGACTCAGAGTTTTGCCTTGTTTGGTTTTTCAAAACCTGTTGTGTGCTGGATTTTCCTCTACGCTGGAGTCCAAGCAGGAAAGAGACTCAGCAGAAGGGTCACCTTTGAGTGAGGGTTTCTAGGTTGGCATCGATGGCACTCAGGCGGGTGGGACCCTCACTCAGGACCTGGGGTGGGTGGTCGGGCAGGGTGCATGGCAACACCTGATGCACAGGTGAGCTCGGGGGCCCTCGTGGGCGTGAAACTCTTTTCAGCAACAGATAACAATGATTTTCAGAGTATGTTTAGCTCAGATTTCTGGAAGGTTGATGATATGATTCCCTAAGACTAAGCATCCAATTCAGAACAGGAACCAGCAAACATAGCACCTCCTTGCTTAATGAGAAGATCCAGTTTGCTGGCAGGAAGTCACATGCAGCAGGATTTTAGCAATGTCCCTGGGTTTTAGCAATTTACCTGTAGTTTCCCAGGGAAAATCTGCGGCAGGATTTTGACCTCAAGCAGGTAGGAATTCCCAACACACCTTAATCTCTCCAACTTGATTCACGGGCTTCCTGCAAATCCTCTTTGGGACACACCTTGTGTCTGGGTGAAGACAGGTCCGGTTTCATACATGTAAACCTCTGGGTATGACAGTGACCAGGACAGTGACCTGTACAGTCGGGACAGAACTACAAGCCCGAATCTCTTTTTAATTTTTTTCTGGGGAGATTAACAACTGATGGAGGAAATTCTGATTTCATATCATCATGAAACTGAAAATCGGTATAAACAGGGTCATTTTTCAAACAAAAATAATTTACTTTCGGGGATTTTAATATTCTTGTTTCTTCTATGCTTATCACAGGATGCTGTGCCCATTGCCTACTAGGATTAGATCAGAGAGTTTTCCTTCGCATCACGAAGTCCATGGGACAGGTTATTCATTCCCAATAGGTACAGAAGAATCAAATGGGTATGTTGCAAAGCTTATTGCTTATTTTTTTTTCTTGAGTTCCCTTACCTACTGGCAGCGGTTATGATTTATGCATCGAAGCACGTAGCAAAAAGGCAAATAACGGAAATAAATAACCGTATAGCTCATTGCTTGGAATGAGAGCTTGACGCAGGATCTCCATGTACCTAACATAATTTGCTTGAACATGAAGCAGGGAATATTTTGTACCGAGACTATATGAAGAATCCCTTTATCTTTATGGCTTTGAATAACACATTCCTCCTTACCAGAATGAAGTGGACTTAAAGTTACGAAAAAATTAAAATTAAATTCAAAACTTCTATATTCCTTTTAAGAAGGGCTCTCTGCATAGCACCGCCGCCCCAACAGGAGGAATGAATCAGCTAAAATAAATGAGGTTTCCAGGGGATCGAGATGCAACGTGAGCCTAGTATTTCATTGTCTGGCCAAATATTTGTGGTGCAGATTGGAGTACAGACTTAGGGGATCCAACTTTAAATAAATAACTCGTTATCTAAAACTCCAAGGCCTGCAAGATTCAGCGTGGACTTTCCCATAATAGGCAGCAGGCTTTCCTACAAGAATCTGGACTTGGGTCTGTTCTGAGGCCATAAATCCCAGGAGCCTGGTGCATCGGCATGCAGATTTCACCAACAACACTCCTGCCTTTCTCACAAACACCAGACGCCAATGAGCACCAGAGACCAGCAATGGGCTGTGCGCAGGATGGGGACCTCTCACAGTGGCCTATCGGTCTCAGTTCTCATGGCTCCTTCACGATTATTGCTGATTCACGAGGTTCTAAGGTGCATCAGCATGTTGAAGGGGTTGAAGGGGTTTAGAACATGCCACCCTGAAATATACCCTTTGGGCATACTGACTACTTTGAGCTAAAGGCCCTAGAGAGCCTGCATATGCAGCAAGGGCTGGCTGGCCTCCCTTTCTGTACCCAAAAGCAGGTCATCAAATTTTCCACGAGAAAGTCCCTCCCTGTCCCAGGAAGAGCAGTGCATTCTTACCGATGCCAGAATGGGACTGTGTAAACACACCTACTAAATGACCCTGATCATCCTGGAATTCCCCACAGACCTCCCCACAGTTGTCCCACAGTCAGCCCCGTTCTCGTGTGACATCCCCAGAGTTTACCATTCTTTGTGTAAAATGTATGCAAGCTTTGGGGCCTAAGGGCTTCGTCAGATCTTCATTTTCCTTCCGAAGTCTCCTCTTATGGCAGGGCAGTTCTTGGGCCATGGAATCTGCGAGGGTAGAAGGAAGCATTTCCTCTCCTACAAGCTTATCTTGCAAATATACAGCCCTGAGTCAAAGCTCCATCAGATTACTTCTTGCTGGCACATTCCTGACATTACTCTTTCTAATGTGGGGGGACTTCAAGGCTCCGTGAGCAGGGGCAGAGCCCTCTCCTCTGACATCCACTCCATGACATGAACAAGCCTTCAAAGACCAGTGTTCAGGGCCTGGTCAGTTCAGCAGAGCACATAGGAGAAGCTGAAAGAAATATTTGTTGAGCAAATGCGTGATCAATTAATTCTCCCATACAGAAAAATCAGCAAAGAGAGGGAATCAATCTGTGGGGCTATGAAGCAATTTTTAGCAGGCATTGCTTTGTGTAAAATCTGCCTAAAATGCTCAATTTACAATGAAAACAAAATTTCATGAAGTTATTTCCCGACTGCACCATGTGCTACTTCAGAGTGATACTGTGGAATATTTTTACTGGGATTTTTTTTAAGTGCAACATAAACAAGAAAGAAGAAGAAAACTATGCTTCTCTTAAAAAAAAATTATATTCAGTAATAATCCTGAGTTTGTAAGATGGCATATATATTTTTTTGTCCCCAATATCGACATAATTAAAGTTGATAACTTTGTATTTTGATGCACAGAGATGTTGAACAATGTGAACTACTCAATGCCCAGGCATCCAGCTCAACAGATAGCAAACGGTCTGCTAGACGTTGGACGCTGTGTGACAACGTGACAATAAGAAATGCTTGTTAGTGCTTATTTAGGTTTGAAAAGCACTATTAGAGATGTCACCTCATTGCATCACTATGAGGACCTTGTGAGCTTCAGGGAGTAGTTAGCCCAAGGTCATCCGGCAAGGAAGCCACAAAGCATTTTGGGGAAGATGACCTCGCCTGAAACAACCCCGCTGTAGGTACCCACTGTGTCAGGGCAATCGGATGTTCAGGTTTCATTAGGCGCCCGGGGGGGTGGGGGGGTGAGGTGGTGTTGGATCGAGAGGGTCTCATGTGCAGTGATACTGAGGAGGGAAAGCGCTCTCTTTCTGTCCTACAAAGCATTGGTGAGTGGCTGCCAGGCTACTACCAAAAATCCCCATTCCTTTGTGTGCAGTGCACTTTGGCGAAATTGAGTTTACTGACACTCTCCACTGGCAGGCCTTTAGAAGAGGAGCAGAAGGCCCTCGGGGAGGTGCACACTGTGCCCTCTCAGGACAGAGAGAGACACAAAGCTGGTGCTTGCACTGAAGAGATTTGTGGTGGTGCCAGGAACTCGGAGCTGTAACTCATTTCCATAAAACCCCACATGTTTTTCTTACAAACGGGTGGGCCAAACCAGCATGTTCATTGTTTATACAATATGTGTAATTTCTCCCAGTAATGAAAGATGACACGCCGCCAGCAGGGAGAGGAGAGCCCGTATGGTGGGAAAGAGCACTAGTGCAGCACCCACGAGCTCTGCGGCAGCCATGGGAACCCCTGCGTGCGTGGTCTGCCCCCTGGGACGCAGGTCCTTTAAACTGCCGATGGTGGTAGTTTAAAAGAAAATCAATGGACAGCATGAAAACACACATGCATTGTTATTTTTCCGGAAAAATACCTCATAACTCAACTTAAACCCACTTCCCCTTGTGGAATTTTTGCAATATATACATACATTGGTAATATCTATAATGAAAATGCAATCATAATTAATTGCAAAGATAATTGTCTCCTGCTAGAACAGATCATAAATATAACTCTTATATAATATATTGTATAATAGATATGAAGTATCTTACCTATTACCATATATTATTATATAGTATATACATTATTGAGCTGTATTATGTAATTTATATCTTATATTTTGTTATACCCTAATGACATATAGGTCATATTGTATATTTTAGCATGATGTGTGATATAATATGTAACAATTTATGAGATATTATATGTATTATATATTTCATATAAGATATGATGCGCATCTACTATGATACACACAGTCCATCATAATATAGCTTGTATATTATGTGCTACGTCATAACCTACATTATATGTAACGTGCAGGATGCTAGGCGGTAGTATGCGTGCTGCGGTATATGTCTTGCATAGATAGTTTCCCTATTTAGTGTACGTGATTACAGCACACGTTACATATCCGCCACCTCACAAGAGCCCTTGGGGTGGCTGGCCACCCCTAGGAAGCTGTTGGCCTCGTCCCCCAGCTCCTTGCCAGGGTTATGTTGCACTTCCAGCAGTGAGGGCCTCCTCACCCCACAGATGCACCGCCGCACCTGCACCTGTCCCCTCCAGTCCATGGGGGTCGCTGTGTCTGATTTATTTGCCCTGCAGCCTCACAGAGCCTCTCAAATCGTCTCAGCGCAAGTTTAACTCAGTGTGGAAAATCGGATTGAATTTGTTAAAATTTTCATCAGCCGACCCCTTTTCCATGAAGCCCCCACGCCTCCACTCCGCCTACCTCGACACATGTGGGTGGCTTTCGGCCAGTCCGTCTGGAGAGACTGCCAACTCGGAGGGTGGAGTAATGAATCGCATCCTAAGACCCATGAGAAGCTCAATATTCAAAAAATTAATATATTTTCAACAATCAGGGTCTGAACACGGCTACACTGTGTTCGCCTCCTGGCTGAGATGGGTATTCGTGTCCCAGTAAAACTAATTCGATGTGAGATAAGAGGTTGAAAATGTGAGCACGGGCACAGAGTCCAGGGCAGGGCCTCGAGCACTCCCCATTTCTGACGGGCGCCCCAATAGTGAGGCACCCCTCATAGCCCCATGTGACTGCTTCCCAGCCAGGGCGGGGCCTACCCTCCCTCTTGCAAAATGGTTTTGCCTGTAATAAAGCATCCGGGTGAGCCTTTTCTCTGCCAAAGGGGGTCGAATCCCACCTAAAGCATCTAAGCTCGTAGTAGAAATTTCTTATTCTCCTCGTAGACGGGTCCACAAAACCTACCCTTGATACTGAACATATTTAAGCAATAAGGCCAAACAGAAATAAATAAATAAATAAATAAATAAATAAATAAATAAATAAATAAATAAAGGCATCTCTGCACGTTTTTACCGAAGAACAGAGCAGGAGGAGAGGGGTGCAGGCTAACTCTCAGGCGCTGAGCAGAATCTCAGAGGAAGACCGCTCTAAAAATACCAATGTGACTTTCCCTCTTCATCTAAACCTCGCTAACAGGCTATTAAAATTCCATCCAAGTGATTGACATATTTGCAAAGATTATTATATTTCTCAGCCTCGTGAGAGGCCCTGACTGAGGAAACAGTAAAGAGGCTCCTTTTATAATAAAGCCTCCAACCCAACCTGGGAAAACGCTGCGTACTCAGGAATACACAGGCCCTGCTTGGAGGTGCAGGGTCCTGCCCAGAGGCCCCCGGGGCAGCCAGGGTGCAGGGTACAGGTGCAGGGTGGGTGTGCGGTCACTGCCAGCCCCACTGTGGGCCTCCTTCCTCGTAGCCTAATTGTTCTGCTTCTCTCCATGAATCGGAGCCACTTGGCCTCTGCTCCTGGCCCTCGAGTCCCATGCTTTCCTCTGCAGGGTCACCTGATGCCTGCCCGTAGTGTGTCCTGAAAGTTAGCGCCCCTCCCCTGGGATTCCTGCCCTGCGCGCCCTGCTCCCAGGGAATGTGTTTGACAACGTCAGGCACCTGCTGTTGACCCGGAGGGAGGAGAAAGCACAGCCCCCTGGTGCTCCCGCTCTGTCCTGTTTCCCTCAGCTTTGCAGCCTCTCCTCGATGGAACAGTGGCCGCTGGCCCTGGGGGAGGGGTGGACAGAGCTCCCGGTGGGGCCAGAACAACCGCACAGGACGACGGATGTGGCTGCCTGGACGGAGGACTGACGGGGCCGCAGGGCTGCAAAGTCAACCTTGTAGGAGTCAGTCCAGGTGATCCATTAGTGAGAAGCCGAGTGGACGGGTCTCATTTCGAGACAGAGGGCAAAGAAGCGCAGGACACACTTCTGGACCCCGGTTTTCGGAACACGGGCGTTCCCTATTCCCGCACCCCGCATGTCCTGTGCCCCCGTCAGGGTTAAGGCAGTAGGTCAGGGCTTCAGGGGATGGGGGAATGAAACAGAGACGCTGCTTTCCATGAGCCAACAGCACAGTGGTGCCAGAGCAGGGTTAGAACAAGAGCAAAGGCACAAAAATGTAAGCAAATAATTGGAAATTACGTGCAACAGGAACAGAGCACGCCAGAGAAGCAAGAAAGCTGACATCCTTTCCCCAAATACAGGCACACGGATTCTCTACACACAAGATACCAGTATCTGATGAAGTATTTCAGTCGTTTAATAATACCGGTAATTTACGTCGGGTTAATAGCTATACGTGGGGCACATCGCTTCAGATCTCTGGTTGCTCTTGCCTTCTCTGAATATGGAAGTTGAAAGGTACAAGCTCCAGGTCCCTCGATGACATCGTGATTCTAAGATTCTAGGGTGTTCTGAGCAGAAATAATAGAAAGTGAAGTAATTATCCCCATGTAATTACGGTGTCATTAGGAAGCAGGTGATGGGAAGGCAGCAACGGGCTGCCCTACAAGAGGCTCCAAAATGGATTTCGAGTTTGGATGAGCGCAGCGATCGCCAGGCCTTGTTATTCTGTACCCCACTGTCTGCTAAGTGGTCTTCAATTAATTGCATGAAACGCTGATTCATCTGCTGCCAAAGACCTCATTCAGAAGAAAAACGTCCGCTCGAGTCAAATCAACTGAAATTCTTCATAACGTGGCGTGCTGGGGCTCTCCTTTTAGGATGGGATATCTAAGGAAATTGAGAACCCATTTAGCTGACTTCAGTAATGCAAGGATTCCGTTGTGTTTCTTGGGACGGTGCGCACGTACTCACTTGGCCTCTGGATACTTCTGTGCTTGGAGTTAGTCATGTTAATTTCAGAACATCAGGGCATAGAGGGATCCACCGGAAAAATTGCAACTTTCGGAAAGGAAGACTTTGATTCTCCCCCGACCGAGAATCAAATTAGGGGAAGATATACTTCTTAATGACAAGAAGATGTAATTATGATCTTCAATAATAAAAAAAAAAAAGTGGGATGCAAGTTTGCCAGAAATATTAGGATCCAATAGGAAACTTCCAGAAACTCTCTCTCATGACAGATGACTGCAAACCCCTTCAGGACCTACTCAATATCGCTGTTCCCTTTTGTCAGTCAAGCTGTTTTGATAGAAAAGCCTGAGAGGCATTGCTTGATTTACTCATTAAAAATATTAGTTTGTTTGTAATTGCCAATGCCTGGAGGCCTCCAAGGTGCCCTTCAGTGGGTGGACAGGTCATTAAACTTGGCCCATCCAGACAACGCAGCACGAAGAAGAAACCAGCTCTCGAGCCATGAACAGACGTGGAGGAAACATAAATGCATCTCACTAAGTGAAAGAAGCCAATGTGAAAAGCCTCCATACTTCATGATCCCAAATATAAGACATTCTGGAAAAGGCAAAACTATGGAGACCATAAAAGATCAGTGATTGCCAGGGGTGGGAGAGGATGGATGGACGGTGGAGGATTTTTACGACAGTGGGACTAGTCCATGTGATAGCACATGGTGAACACACGTCGTTATACACCTGTCCAAGCCCCTAGAATGGTCGATACCAAGAAGGACCCTTCATGAAAACCATGGATTCTGGGTGATGATGACATGTCAGGGTAGGTTCATTGACTGTAGCAAACATACCACCTGGTGGGAATGTTGATAGTGGAGAGACCGTGGGAAGACAGAGGGTACATGGGAGGGTTCTGTACCTTCCCCTCAATTCTACCGTGAACCCAGAGCTGCTCTAAAACATAACGTCTTGATTGAAAAACAAAAAACAACCCAGGAGTGCAATACATGATGAGGACGAGAGCCTTGCAGTGTGAGGTCACAGCTCTCTGGCTTTGGAGCAAGCAGCCTTCCCCGTCCTGCCAGGAGATGGGGGGAAAGGAGAAGCTCCCCTGGCTTGTCCCAGTGCCCACACCTGTGGCTCACTAGCTGACCTTCCAGGTGCAGATTCTGAGCATCCACCATGGGTCAACGTTCTGAGGTGGAGGGAGATCTTTTTAGGGCCTGGTCAGTAAAACCACCCGAGGAAGGGTACTCTGCCTGAGGCTCAAGGCACTGCCAGATGGTGGTTCTCTGGCTGGGGCCATCGGCCAGGGTCACACAGCTGATGTCCCACACTGCATGGAACCCAACCAAAGGAAAACAACAACAATAATTTGCTTAAAAGACAAATTATGTTTAATATTAAATAAAGACCATCTTATGGGGGGATGGTGGCTGGGATGTTGTACACAGCATGATGATGAGGAACCAGATCTTAGCTCTAATGTAGATGCAGGAAAATGTCTTTGAAGGATGGATAGAACAGATGAGAGCCTTTGAGGGGAGTCTGTATGCTTGACTCTGGTGGTTTTCTGTCAGAAACCATCCTCATGGGCAGCCCCGGTGGCGCAGCGGTTTAGCGCTGCCTGCAGCCCGGGGTGTGATCCTGGGGACCCGGGATCGAGTCCCACGTCAGGCTCCCTACATGGTGCCTGCTTCTCCTTCTGCCTGGGGCTCTGCCTCTTTCTCTCTAGCTGTGTCTCTATGAATAAATAAATAAAGTATTAAAAAAAAAAAAAGAATCCATCCTCACCCCTACCTGCCCTCTCTGCACCCATGGGTCAGAGGGGAATGGGAGTCAGAGCCCTCTGAAAACCCCAGGCATGCCAGGTGAGGACAGGCAGGTGCATGAGGTCACAGCTTTGGCCACATGGCTTCTGTCCCTCGGTGTCTCTCCTGCAGGCGGCTACCTCATCTCAGCTCATCTCTCCTCAGAGCCCCTGTGCTGCTAATAAGAATGCCCCAGGCCAGGGTCGGATTGGGCATTGCTCTTGGTTGTTGCTTCCAGGCTTCGTCTCATTCGGTGGCTCTGAGGATCATCCTCCAGGTACACTTGCCGCCTCAGCTGGTGCAGGCCCTGCCACTAAGGATGTGTCTAGACCATCCCTGTGCAGCCCTGCTGGCTTCATTAATGACACAGCTCATACTGTGGTGGAATGTCAGTCACCTCTGACTTTACTTCCAACTGTGGGGAGGCATTCTGTGATGTGCAACTCTTGAGAATACCTTTGTGTTGTGACGGGAGGGGGTGAACTGGCCATGTTAATTCTCATTGTCTAGTTTCCTTATGGGGTCCTTTCTAATCACCAACCCAGCCTAACAACCCCTGTGTGGGGCTGCAAATGGGTGTCAGGGGTGGGGGCGGGGTGCCGTGGGTCCCTTGAAGGAGGTGGCTCCCATGCTGGGCTCGAATGAAAGGTGTCGAGTGGAGAAGGGGAACCAGAATCCAACACAGCAGGAAAGATAGGGCTTTTTATTAAAAAAAAAAAAATTATTGCCAGAAATAAATTGGCTTCTTTGGAACCGTTGCTAAGAAGTGGGAAGGGGTTTAGAAGTCTTCCAGCAACGTTCACCTTAGAAACAGCTCAGGAGGGAAACCCCTGTGTGAGACCATTGTCTCCACTGGGTGTATGATTGCTCTTCTCCACCTTCCCCTTCTGCTTTCCACTTCCCTCCATTATTATTCTACCTCTTTGTCAATGAAGCATTTCTGGGTTTAGAAAGTGACTTCCCAGATATATGGGTTTTTGTGGGGTTTTTGTTGTTGTTGTTGTTTTGGGTGGTCCTTATTGGTGTCATTGTAAAAGTGAGGAAGCATCTGAGGCTGGAAGAGGAGAGTCCCCCAGACGGCTGGCAGATGAAAAAGCAGAGAGGCAGTCTGAGCCTCTCAGTAGTACTTTCCCCTAATACTTTTGTAGGACCCTTTGCCCCTTTGCTGAATCTTCCTTGAACTAAAAAAAAAAAAAAATTCTTATACTTCTTCTATCCTTATTTACTGCTTTTTTGGAACTTTGGGATGTTTTGTTTATGCAGAACTTGCTTGCGGATCCATAGATTATTGAGTGGAGCTGCCAAGTCTCTCCCCGTCCCACGTCATGTGCGTACATACATGTGTGTGTATATGTGATGAGTGTATACATGTTAGGTGCCTGTGAGTCTTCGTGTGTGTACATACATATCTGCACATATACACGTACTTGTGTACATATGAACACACACGCATAGTCTCAGGGAGTTTTGCCCTCAGCACTCCTGACATCACTTGAGGCCACAAGACTCTTTGTTCTGGGGCTGTCGTGTGTCTTGTAGGATGTTCAGCATCCCCCGCCTCTGCCCTCTGGATCCCGTTGCTCCCACTCCCCCCTTTCTGACAAAAAGGATCTCCCAGACATCGCCACCTGTCTCCTGGGGAATAGAACCTCCCTGCTCAGTTGAGAACTCGATACACACGCATACATTTCCTTTTCCCAAGAAGCATTCCTGAAATGCAGAAATGCTTGTATCGTAAAAACAAATGAAAATTTTGATTCCCATCACTGAAGTTGCTGTTGAAAAATAACAGAAATAGTGAGGGTTTAAGCATTACTTTGTCATCCCATTTCTGACAGACCACATCACAGCACGGTCACCGCACTCAGACCACCTGCCATTTTGACCAGATTTTTATGATCCTAAAACCACTGTTTGATCTGTGTTTCAATAAAATGAATAGCCCCCAATATAAAAAGGGAATATTGTTCTACATGTTATCTCCAGATTTCCTTCCAGCTATTTTTGGACTTTAACCAAGTACACATGACTGTCTTGTGACTCTTTTTATTAGCATACCACTTCATTTGTGTCTTGAGATTGGTGAATTGTCTTGAGATTAGTAGAAAATATCTCTTCAATCAAAGCACTTATGACTAGTTTTATTTTTCAAATATAATCATAAAGCCCCCGTGGTTCCCAATCCCTGCAGTGAACAGACCCGGGGGTTCATGGTGTTGGATAAGCCCAGTGCAGTGGCAATGTGGTGTCTGATGTGCCTGCAGATGGGCAGCCTGTTCACCAGGGGTGTATTAGCAATGGCAGTGAGCTGCCATCCTCCCCATGACTCCTTAGACACCAGTGGCCATTTCTTTGCATGCCCTATCACTCAGCCTCTGCCTGGACAGATTCCCCCCATGAGGACAGGCTTATTCAGTCAAACAATCCCACTGAATAATTTCTACCTGCCAGTGTCCACTCACATGGCAGACAGATGATCAAGGCCCAGCCTGCCAGGAACCTCATGGTGGATGTGGCATTGAGCTTCCACACCATCTAATTCCCCCAGAGTGACAGTTTGACCCAACCCCTAACCTTGTAACTCAGTACTGTTCAAGGATAAACAAGACTGATATTCTAGAGATTAAAAAAAAAAAAAAAGTATTAAAACAACCAAGCAAAGCACCCTAGGTTGTTCATCAATAATGTTGTTGAGCTCCAAAGTTCTGACCGATAACATCAGCCAAGAAGAGTAGGTGGAAACAAAGTCATCCAAGTTCATTCTTTTTTTTTTTTTTCCCAAGTTCATTCTGAAAGTAGGGTGTGGATAACAAAATCAAGCTCAAGTCGATAACAGTCTGTAACCCAGGGTTACAGAAGGGAAGGGTCTGAGGAGCAGCAAGGAAATTGGGGTCCAAGTGCTTAGCACAGAGTAAGCCCCAGGTCAAGGCCCAGAAAGGACAGAGGGATGCATGGGGACTCTTGAACTAGATGTGGCTTTTGACCTGACAGACGGCCCTACTTATCGCAAATTCAGATGCCTTCAGAGGCCAACCTGTCAATGTAAGTCAGAGTGAGGATAATGTCTCTCTTAGTCTGTATTTCATTTTACCAGTTTGGATTACGAGTCAGACACTCAGGAGAAGGGTTTTGTAGTAAAAGAAAGGAACATAGCAGCCTAATGGCCGATGGTAACTCATGTGGGACTTGGCGTGGGTGGCCAATGGTAGGACCTGGAGAAACCCATCCTTCCAGGGCGATCCTCACCCAGCTCCAGAGCTAGTGGCCAGGGGACAATGCAAGTTCCCCCAAAGAGTCCGGCCTGGGATTTCTCCATGTGTGGCCATTAACTCAAAATCCTTTATAACTCTGTAAAGGGAAAACATGTCGTCAGGCATCCACCAGAACGAGCCCTTTGGGTCCTGCTCCTCAGGTAGCCCAGGGGAAAGCCCAGGTGAGTGGAGGCAGCATGTCACTTCCACTTCCTACTGGAAGATTGCCAACCAGAGACCTGTATCCTTTGGTTCCAAGTCCTAGACTCTTGCCACAGTGTCCCAAGATGGTGTACTGAGATGTGTCCAAACCATCATCTGGTCTAACCAATCATCTCCTAAAAAGTGGCAAAGCTCTATTCATGAAGGATCCTTTCCTTTGATTTGCCACAAAGCCACATTGGAGTTCAGGATTTCTTCAAAACCTGCATTGAGAGCTCCTTCTCCAGGGCCTATCCTGAATAACTTTGCTTGCTTAGAATTTTGAAAATACATATCACAGAAGTTCAATGACTGTGTCTATCTTTATTCTGTACCCACTCTCTAGCTTTGTATACACACACACACACACACACACACACACACACCTTGCTTCCTCATGAGAACTACATTCTGCTTGCGTTGAAGGAAGGCCTTGTGCACATGTGTGCATGCATGTGCGGTGTTTGTAATGCCTCTGAGATAGTTCAGAGCAAAGAAATCCACATAGCAGCACTCAGTCGATGCAGTAAATGCTACATACGGGGGCATAGGGACCATGGCACCAGGATCAGATCATGCCTGACTAAAAGAGCAAACATAGGCATTTCTCAGAAAAATTAATATTTTGGAAGAGTTATATGCCATGAAAACATAAAAGTCACTCTAACGAGGATACAGATAAGTCATGTATTGTTTTCTTTCACCAAAGACTAAAAGTTCAATGTTCAAAACTGAAATAAGTCATGATTCCTGCCACTGGCTGGTGAAATTAAATGCACTAGTTGGCCCCAGTAGGTAAAAACTGCAGCATCCAAGTAAAGCTCTAGTGCTCCCTAGCCCCGTGAGTGACAGATCCATTTCATAAGCTTTAGAAAATATGAGATTCGTTTGTGCACTAAAATCTGATCGTGATCTTCCCACTGAGGCCTTCGGGCAACTCTAGACATAGAATTATTATTCTTTAAAGATAAGGATTTGGAACAAGGCAGGATGATTCTGTGCTCCTGGGGAGACCGAAGTCTTTGGCATGTGGTGTGTGTTGAGTCTTGCTCTCGGACAATGGGCAGGAGGTGGGAAGCGGGATCTGACCCCTCTGCCCGTGTCGCAGGCGTGAGCTGGGGCAGATGCACCGCTATTTATGATGCATTAGCACAGGGCTAGCGACCAGAAGATACGGATCATGGTTCTTGTTCTATTGCCACAAATATGTTATGTGACTTTAGAAAATTTCAGAAAATTGCTCATTCTTTTTCTGCCTTCTCTGGCTAATGCCTGACCTATATAGCTCATGGAATGGTTATGGGAAGAACATGTCAATGACTCTAGAAATAGCAGACAAATTGGTCTTTGTGCCATCTTATTCTGGTCTCATCCTCTTAGAGGTATTAAAACATTAGAGAAACAGTATTTTTATGAATCAAAAAAAGTTCCAAAGGAAGAAGGATGTACCTATGAACACCAGTGACTGTGGTGGGCAATATGATTGCAAGTGATAATTATGACATATTAGAACATTCAATCAATATCTATTTGCTCACTTTGGGCCAGGCTCTCGGCAACACAAAACAAGACATATATGTTTATTTTTACATAAATAATGGATCAATTAAAAAAACAGGTGTTAACTTATTTGTATACACCTCATTTCATCACATTAAAGACACCATTGATTTTAATGTATGACATTATTTTCTATGCCACACAGATCTTTAAGTGGTCAGCATAGACCTGCCTTTGTAGAGACTTCTAAAAAAAATTAACTGAGTTTTTTTCTCAAGAATGCAAGTCCTATTTCTGCAACTGCGGTTTCTGACAGTGTGATCCTGGTTTCAAATGTTCTTGAGCTCAAGGCTCCATGTATGTGAAGCCACTGACAATAAAACTACTGAACAACCCGTGATGTGTTGAGATCTCTTCCCCGACCCTGCTCCCAAGGCTGACCTAGACACTGATCCTAATTCTCTCCTAACCGGACTTAGGCACTCATTCCCGGGGGTTCCCTCCAATTCTATTTCACTTCTCTACCTATAAGATCGGGTTTGTCAAATATTTGACTAAGTCAAATATTCACTAAATCCACGTGTCATTGTAAATTCAGCTCTGAGTGCTGAGAAGCAGCCCCAAGGTGAGCTGTTGAAAGTAGAAGGAATGGGAGCAAGGGCTTCAGAAAGGAGCCCCTTCCGGCCACCCTGCCGAGAACCACCTGAGCTGGGGACACAGGGATGCTTCCAGTCTGTCAACGTCCCAAAGGGGCTCCCCGTTCCCGCGTGGGTGGGGAGTGTAGGAGTCTCACCTGATTCTGCAGTGTCACATACACAGCAAGTAAGTGCTCTTTGCCAAGTGGCCTCTGTCTTTCATGCTAGAGAGAGAGTGAGTTGAACCTGCAAGAGAAAGAGGAGAAACCCAGCCAGGGTTTGCACCTGGGGATGCTGTGCCCATGGCCACACCACAGCACCGCATCTACTGCAGTGTCATTTCTAAGAGGACCGCAAAGTACACCAAAGTCCAGACACTAGAAACCACTTGTTTTAAGGAACTACTCATGAGTTTCCTGATAACAAAACAAAACAAAACAAACAAAAAAACAACAAAAAAACAACAAAAATAGATTCCCTAGTGAATCTAGGGATGTCAGGCAAAGACCACAGACATGATTTCCAGACCCCAAAGCTAGAACCTAGTATGACACTTGAATGTGAAGCCCACCTGACATATTCACTCCTCCTGCAAAAAGGGAAAGAGGAAGAAAGGATGAAGGGAAGGAGATGGGTAGGAAGGAGAGAGGAAGAAAAGAAAGAGAAAAGGAACAAAATTATGCTATAAGAAAGAAGATGTGGTCTATGTATACAATGGAATATTCCTCAGCCATTAGAAACGACAAATACCTACCATTTGCTTCAACGTGGATGGAACTGGAGGGTATTATGCTGAGTGAAATAAGTCAATCAGAGAAGGACAAACATTATATGGTCTCATTCATTTGGGGAATATAAATAATAGTGAAAGGGAATAGAGGGGAAGGGAGAAGAAATGGGTAGGAAATATCAGAAAGGGAGACAGAACATGGAAGACTCCTAACTCTGGGAAACGAACTAGGGGTGGTGGAACGGGAGGAAGGCGGGGGGGTGAGGGTGACTGGGTGGCGGGCATTGAGGGAGGCACTTGACAGGATGAGCACTGGGTGTTATTCTGTATGTTGGCAAATTGAACACTAATAAAAAATAAATTATTTTTAAAAAGAAAATATAAAACATAAAAATAAATTAAAATAAATTATAAATATATATATTAAGTGACTATCAGGAAGTACCTAAAACCTAACATCCTTTGCATTTTCTAATCCCATAAAATATAAATAATTACGATTCCTTAATGGTTGTACACACATCATTTGCATCACTACAAATATCTTCTGAAATCTGGGTCAAGACAGCTCTCCAAACATTTTTCTATTTCCTGCCAATCTGTGCAAAAGTAATCCGTGACAATACCATGTGTTTATCACTCAGTAGCTGGAGGTCCTAGAGGCTCAGATCACGACGGGCAGAAATATATGGGAGAAACTTGAAGGTCCTCTCATGTGAAGAATGTTTTCTCACTGGGCAGGAAAGTGAATTTTTTGAAATATCTTCTGGACTGTATCAGTACTAAGAATATTGGAAGTTAAGTGCTTGTGGAGTACTTGACATGGCATGGGCTCATGATAAACATTAAGTGAACAACCGTGACGTTTGTGTTTAAATTCAGGCAGGATCTGAGCTATCCAATTTCTACTGGATAGCTACCGTTTCTGTATGGCTATCTAAATCTTTAAAAATTAAAAATTAAATAAATGTTAATATTCTGTTAACATTTCCTCAACCAGCCACACAACCACATGTGGGTCTTGGCTGCCAGATTGGGCATTGCAAAGGTTCCACGGGTCCGGATACTGACTATCCAGGTCCCCCCACAGCCCACAAGACCAGCACGGCTATCTGGCATTACACTCCTGCTTCTTTTTACAGAGAGTCTCATTTTTCTTATCACATGCCTCCCCTTAAAGTTTGTTGTTTTGGATAAGAAAAAAACAAAAAACAAAAAAACAAAACAAAACAAAAAACCATGCAGCCCTGCAGGATACTGAGCTCCAGTCGGAGCTTTTCCCACCTCCGAATAGAATAGAACTTCTGGGTTGATTCCAGAAGGTCCTGACTCTCCCTATCCAACACCCGTCACCCCAGACTTCTTGTTTGTAATGGGTTTGCTGATCTGTTGATGTTTTTGGTTTTCTCGCTGGCATGTTGGCTTTCTATAGCTACTGTTTTCTGAGAGCCTGAGAGTAAGTTCCAGATCTAAAGGTTGTATTGTAGATTCTAGAAGCTACGAGATTCAGTTGAGTCTGTTGTGACTTCTGCCTTTTATTATGATTTAAATAATTCCCTCAGAAGAGCATTCATGTTATTCAAGGTCTTCACTATGTTTTACATGATTATCACTCTTGTGAAGTCAGGAATTCCTTCTTACCTTTTCCTCCGCGCCACTGGAGGATGTATTTTAGTACCACCTTCTGTTGCCGGCATCCCACTTATTTTTAACTTTCAAAGCAGTAGCACATGCATTATTCAAAGCTCTTGCTAGAAGATTTGGGGCAGACTCTGCTCTGGTGATTGCCTTTGAAAGCTCTGAGTTGCCAAGCACTGAGCAAATCTCTTCTCCGGTTTGCTTGTGTTTTTATATATCATTTCCATTCGCGTAGTAAGTGTAGGAATCATGATCACAAAGAATCATTAGTGTGACCAGACACACGAACTGGCGCTAATCATTAATTCGTAACATCTTGTTTATTCTTCTGTCTCATCAAGTGCTGCTGGGCGTGAGGCTTTAGCTTTCATTCGTGACTTTGTCCACAGGATAGAATGAGTGTAACGGGTCTCAAAGTGTTCTTCCATTTTCCCACCCATAAAAGAAGATGATTAAACAATACATCGGTTTACTTTCGTCCCCAGAATACCTATCAAGCTATGAAAACAGCAGCACATCCATGGAGACATCTGGTGATGCGAGCGTGGCGCTGGATGCAGGTGGCTGCAGCCGGGGCATCCCTCCCTCTGTCACTGTGTGGTCTCCATGGAAAGCGTGTGCCTCGCTGATCCAGGAGCACCATTTTGGTGAAGGTCAACAAGTTCCCAGAACACGGCTCAGGCTCTCACCCAGAGCAATCATGACATATTTGCTTTTTGAAACATCCAAAGCAAGCATGTCCCTTCATCGGTTGTTATTTTAGTTCCAACTCCGATCAAAGTGACTGTGTGGGGCAGCCTCTAACAATACAGTCCGGTCACTTTCATTAATTTCGTTTGGGAATGCGTGGCTTCCAATACAGAAAGGAATATTTTCTTTTTAATGAGAATTTTAGAAAATATATATAAAGAGCACCCTATAGACAGAGTTCATACTGATTTACCCAATGTCACACTGGACACACGCTAACACACGTGTGGTCGAGTACAGGCAAGCCCTTCTCATTGCAAACTGTCTCTGGAGCCACAGGTCCAGAGTGAATTGTACTTCCTTGTCGCTCTTCTTGACCTGTTTTACGTAAACCCTTCAGAGCCCATCCTGGTAACTGCCATTGTCAAAAAGGTCCCTCAGATTTTCTACGTGTTTTCACATTTCTTCAGTCAACACTTCGGAGTTTGAATAATGGTGCTTTCCGCTACTAGTTTATTATCATGGAAAGATTACTTAACCTTGACAAGTATCAGTTTGCCCATCTGTAAAATGGGGATAAATTGTAACTAGTAGGTAGGGTTGTCATGGAGACTAAATGCAATAATGCGGTTTCTCAGCATGCACCATTAAAAATGAGAGTGTTATATTATTATTGTTATGATCATTCCCAAGTTCCCCAATCCTGAATGTAAAGAAAATTATTTGATTGTGTAGTGGTTTGCTAGATGCAAATATTGCCCCAGTCTGATTCATGTCAGTGCTGTTTATCCTGTCTTGCTGATTTCAGTGAGGGGATTGGAAGCCAAATTCTCTATCCAGGTTTCCTAAGTTCAAATCACAGCTCAAAAGCCTATTGACTGATGGCTGCAATAGACAGATAAAGTCCAAAATCCCAGCAGATCCAGAGTTGAAATCTAGGTCTTATTCACATCCTGCCCAAAGCAAGAAGTCCCGATTTAATTGGCAGGCTCTTTCCTTCCGGGCAGTAACTTGGGGACCCAGGCTCCTTCCATCTTTTGTCTCCACCATCATCAATGTGTGGCTATTAATTAAACAGGTTCTACTGCATCACATGAGCAGAGCAGGGAACAGGCCACACTTCTCCTGGGAGTTTGCATGGTCCAGACTTGGAATCACTTCTGCCAACGTCACATGGGCTGGAACTCAGCTCTATTGCATATCTAACTACTAGAAACACAACCATGTGCCAAGAGCAAGCACATGAGTTTGGTAATTACCCAGCAACACTGTCTAGCAGAGTTTTCTGGAGTGATGGGAACGATCTAGATCAGTTCAGTTGCCCACTAGCTTCATGTGGCTATTGAGCCCTCGAAAAGCATCCTCTGTAACTGAGAACCAAGGTTTTACTCTTATTTGATAGCAATTAGTTTTAAATAAGCTTGAATACCCACATGTACCAGTGTTTCCATACCGGACAGAGCAGAAGGCTCTCACACAATGATCAGTTTACTTCTGAGGTTCCTTATCTACAAAGTACTGAATCACAAGCATATGCATTTCAAAAGTTAACTGAATTGAATGAGTAAATGCTCAGGTTTATGAACACACTATATCACAAGCCTACTTTGAAGAGCCTTCTCTGTCGTTAGCATATTGCTGCCATTTACAGACCCCTGTATCAAGTACAATGGTCAAGAGCAGCAAACTGTCAGGGTAGACCCAAATTTGATTCCTAGTTTCTCAGTGTATCCATTGGGCTTTATTGGGGAAAAAAAAATGACAGGGGATCCCTGGGTAGCTCAGCAGTTTAGCATCAGTCTTCGACCCAGTATGTGATCCTGGAGTCCTGGGATCGAGTCCCGCGTTGGGCTCCCTGCAAGGAGACTGCTTCTCCCTCTGCCTGTGTTTCTGCCTCTCTCTGTGTTTCTCACGAATAAATAAAAAATAAAATCTTAAAAAAAAGAAAAAAATGACATAATTTTCCATTTGCCTATGTATAAAGGATACAATAATTCCTACTGTGTTTTTTAAGGATTAAACAAGATAATATATTTTTTAATCAACAGAGTTTAACTATTATTTCTCACCCCGTATAAAAGGCCCCTTAATTAACATAAATCAAATGGTCACCTGCATAAACTAATTTCCAACTGCTTCAACACTTTGCAAATAAAAGCCTGTATTGGCCACTTTGATCTGAATTACTCTGTACTGTTCTCTCAGCATAGTGATGATAACTACTAATTTTAAACATCTGGAAGGCCCTATGTTTTCAGCAAGACCTTATGTTTTTTCTCTAGAGTTGTCCCTCACTTTCTAGGCTCACAGTCCATCCATGAGTTGTCCACTGAAGATGGCATAGAAGCTGTTAATTATTTCTTTCTGCTGCATGCGACTTGTAATGCCAGTGTGGATGCTTGTGCAGCTCCCTGCCTTCCTTTCCCATGGGCCAACAATGCAATTCCAGTCCATAGTCTCAGAAGGTGGAGTCATGATTTTTGTCATGAGTAGGCTGTGAAGGAAGGTGAAGAGCAAAGTGAGCCATGATGTGTTTGTAAAGATGAGAATGAGCAAGATGATCACACATCTAGAATACAAGCCAGGGAGCTAAGATCATTTTCCATCCCCAGGCATTGAACTAAACAGCTTTCAGGAAATATTCAACAGTCCTTTGAGGAGACATTTGGGGTGAAAACTGTAGTGGGGGCCCCACTATTTATGTACACCCCCGCTTCATCTATGTAGGCAATTTGCACAGGTGAAGGCACATCCTTAAAGGTCCAGATCCCATGCTTCTTGTTCCGTGTTAATGAAGTTCATGATGACATGAACAAATACTCCTAGGACCAGCCAAAGGCAGGCAACTTATCCATTCAGGAAGTTTCAGAAAAAAATTAACAATTCTGATACAAATAATAATTGGTTTATTATTCAGGATCACTGCACATCATTATATATCACAATTACACTGGTTCATATCATAATTACATGATTATATATATTTGAGGTAAGAGTGTTCTATGATGTAGTAACACTGGTATGGCCATGTTCAGGTAGTTGTTTCTTGAGCCTCTGTGCTGGGATTTCTGTTTCATAACCTGATGACTATTGGAATTGGCGATGTTGATTCCAAGATATACCATATTAATATCTTTCTTCAGTATCATACTCTCTGTCACATTTAATAACTAGCTTTTCAAATACAGGCCACTTAAAGAATTCAGATTGAAATTCACCTGAAGAGTAAACAAAACTTACTAAACTTTCTTTGGTTCCAAAGCACACACACCCTCGTGTGCTACACTCAACAGACACCAGCTGGGAGGTGCTCGCTGGGTGAGAGGGGGAGGAAAGAGCCTTCAGAAGACATAACGGTAAGCAATTCAAAATAGTATCAGGAGTGAGATCTTCTGTGGCTGTTTCTGGAAAATAAAATCAACATTTCCAATCAAGGAGAAAAAGCAGAAGTCTTGAGTGAAGACATTAAAGCCCCGTAGAATAAGCCAGGAATGATGTGCACAATGTTGGACTCAGTAAAGCTAAATACCTTTGCAGATGATTCAGGCCCACAGCAAAGCTGAGGCATCTAAAAGTAACATGAGCCATTGACCGCAAATATGCTGCAGACCTATAAATGTGATTTCTGCTGCATAGAAAGATAAAAGAATTATAACTAAAAGAAAAGCTGTACAGCTTCCCCATGGCTCTGGGCTTAAAGTCTTATGCCCCCCTTTTTTTGTTGGTGGTGAGGTATGATTAAGAGCACCATGATCTGTCAGTCATCTACCTTCTCTCTTCCCATTCAACCCACCTACTAAACCAGGTGGCTCAATTTACTCAGCCTGTAGGCTTCAGTCTAGGCCAAACTAGTTAACATTTTCTTTCTCCTCCACAAACCTAGGGACCTATTCAGACATTTACACCTTATACTATTGACACCCCTAAGTATCAAAAACTCTGTAGTTGAGTTGCCCACTGTACTGTACACAACTCAGAAGAACAGGGATGCTATTAGCCCTTGCTAATCTCTGTTAGAAAATAAGGCCATTGTGAGACCATGGCCCTCATGGCTGTTCAGTTTCTCCATCGGTCACTGTTTACTTTTATAAATCCAGAGACAGCATTAAGATACAGAAAACAGTGTCTTGGAGGATATTTGAAGAGTCTGGCACCCAATTTAAGATGAATTTCTCAGTTTTCCATCATGAGCTTTTAGGAAATGTTTCAACAAGATAATCAAAGTCCATCTTCAGAACATTATGAATAAAGTCACTTTTTACTCTATGATCTTCATGTTTACTCTTTCTCCATCCTCTATGGCCCCAGATTCAGTCTTCATTCATTCAACAATCTTCCATCAAACATGGTCCGGGAACCAGGCTCTGGGAAGGGAACCAGCTGCTGCCATGATGGACCCTTGACCTAACCTGCCTTTACCCTGACACTTGCCTTGCATCCATCCCACTTGGTTCCCTCTTGTTAGTCCACACTCTTCCCAAAGCCTGTCCCCCTGTGAATTGTACTTACCCATGTAGTTTTAAAATTTATTTGTTTGTATACATATGTTCTGCTACTCCCTTTGTGCCTAGATTCCAAAAGAATTTGAGGAGATATGAGTTCACTTGTTAGTGTCCCATCCCACCAAATTCCTGTATCTGCTTTTCAGTAATGGGCTTGACAAAAATTATCAGGGGGACAGAAATCACTGTGCTACTCTGTGTGAGTCATTATAGAAACATGACTTTTATTTTTTTAAAGATTGTATTTATTTATTTTTGAGACACACACACACACACACACACACACACACAGGCAGAAACACAGGCAGAGGGAGAAGTAGGGTCTCAGCAAGGAACATGATGTGGGACTTGATCATGGATCCCGGAATCATGCCCCAGGCCAAAGGCAGATACTCAACTGCTGAGCCACCCAGGCATTCCAGAGACATGATTTTTAAACCTGCTACAGCTTGGTAAAACAAGTAGAACTATTTCTGCTTTATAGATGAAAAAAACAACAATGTGAGATCTGCTTCCTTACCAATTTTTCAAATACACAACACAATATTGTTCACCATAGGCTCTATGTTGTATAGCAACAAATTATCAGATTGTATACATTAAATATATGCATTTTTGTATCTCAATTAAACCTCAGTAAAACTTTCAAAAAGAAGAATATGGCACTAGAGTTCTACTCAAAACAGTTTCAAGAAACACTAAATTGGCTTCATGCTCCAGATTCAATCTTTAGAGTAAATGTTTGCTCTTGAACTTCAGAAAAACAACAATAAGTTTAATTATTTTTAAGAACATTTTGTTCTGTTTTTGTTTGTGAGAGCTCTTTAAAAGCAAATGGTCTAAAATAATTGAAAACACACTATAGATAATGTTCGTCATATACGAGATAATATCGGTACTAAATATGTTCAAATGCATATTTAGAGTGAATAAATCAAATAATAAAACTGGAAAAAATGCTACATTGTATTTCTAAGACCATGCACTTTCTTCCTTGCTTGTGAATCTGATAAATGTGAAAGTTGAAAGGATGACAGACTGTCTTTGTTTAAATATTTTTTTAATATAAGGAATAGCAAACCAAGGTAATGTGATGGTAGATTTGTATTATGGCAAAAGAATGTTTCCTATGCAGAAGCTTTTTATCTTAAGTCCCAATAGTTCATTTTTGCTTTTGTTTCCCTTGTCTTCATAGAGGGATCTTGCAAGAAGTTGCTGTGGCCAACTTCAAAAAGGGTGTTGCCTGTGTTCTCCAGGATTTTGATGGAATCTTGTCTCACATTTAGATCTTTCATCCATTTTGAGTTTATCTTTGTGTCTGGTCCAGTTTCATTCTTCTGCACGTGGCTGTCCAATTTTCCCAGTATTTATTAAAGAGACCGTCCTTTTCCCAGTGGATAGTCTTTCCTGCTTCGTCATATATTAGTTGACCATAAAGTTGAGGGTCCATTTCTGGATTCTCTATTCTGTTCCATTGATCTATGTGTCTGTTTTTGTGCCAGTACCACACTGTCTTGATGATAACAGCTCTGTAGTACAACCTGAAATCTGGCATTGTGATGCCCCCAGCTCTGATTTTCTTTTTCAATATTCCCCTGGATATTCAGGCCTTTTCTGATTCCATATGAATCTTAAGATGATTTGTTCCAACTCTCTGAAGAAAGTCCATGGTATTTGGATAGGGATTGAACTGAACATATAAATTGCCCTGAGCAGCATTGACATTTTCACAACATTAATTCTTCCAACCCATGAGCATGTAATATTTGTCCATCTGTTTTTGTCTTCCTCAGTTTATTTCAGAAGTGTTCTGTAGTTCTTAGGGTATAGATCCTTTACCTCTTTGGTTAGGTTTATTCCTAGGTATCTTTTGCTTTTGGGTGCAATTGTAAATGGGATTGACTCCTTAATTTCTCTTTCTTCAGTCTCATTGTTAGTGTAAAGAAATGCCACTGATTTCTGGGCATTGATTTTGTATCCTGCCACACTGTCAAATTGCCGTATGAGTTTTAGCACTTAAGAAAAAAACTTCTGCAAAGCAAAAGAGATAGTCAACAAAACTAAAAGACAACCTGCAGAATAGGAGAAGATATTTGCAAATGACAGATCAGATAAAGGGCTAGTATCCAAGATCTATAAAGAACTTATTAAACTCAACAGCAAGGAAACCAGCAATCCAATCATGAAATTAGCAAAAGACACAAACAGAAATTTCATCAAAGAAGACATACACTTGGCCAACAAGCACATGAGAAAATGCTCTGCATCACTCACCATCAGGGAAATACAAATCAAAACCACGAGATACCACCTCACACCAGTGAGCATGGGGAAAATTAACAAGACAGGAAACAACAACTGTTGGAGAGGATGTGGAGAAAGGGGAACCCTCCTGCACTGTGGGTGGGAATGTGAACTGGTGCCGCCACTCTGGAAAACTGTGTGGAGGTTCCTCAAAGATTTAAAAATAGACCTGCCCTATGACCCAGCAATTGCCCTGCTGAGGATTTACCCCAAAGATACAGATGCAGTGAAACGCTGGGACACCTGCACCCTGATGTTTATAGCAGCAATGTCCACAATGGCCAAACTGTGGAAGGAGCCTCAGTGCCCATCGAAAGATGAATGGATTAAAAAGATGTGGTCTATGTATACAATGGAATATTCCTCAGCCATCAGAAATGACAAATACCCACCACTTGCTTCAACATGGATGGAACTGGAGGGTATGATGCTGAGTGAAGTAAGTCAATTGGAGAAGGGCAATCATCATATGGTTTCACTCATACAAGGAATATAAGAAGTAGTGAAAGGGATTATAGGGGACGGAGGGAAAATGAGTGGGAAAAATCAGAGAGGGAGACAAAACATGAGAGACTGACTCCTAACTCTGGGAAACAAACAAAGGGTAGTGGAAGGGGAGATGAGTGGGGGGATGGGATGACTGGGTGATGGGCACTGAGGGGGGCACTCTATGGGATGAGCACTGGGTGTTATATTATATGCTGGCAAATCAAACTCCAATAAAAAAATATACAAAAAAGTAAAGTCTGTTTTGTCTGGAAAAAAAAAGTTTCTCTGAATCTCAAATCAGAGGTTAATTCCAATTTAGCTATAATTGGCCTATTATTCCATTCAAATTGATTTCTTTTTCCATCATCCTAAAAATAAATCCATCCTTTCTGATGAACAAGACTTGACTTGAGATGTTGTGGTAATTCCCAAGTGATTCCTAGAGTCACAGCCTTCCATACCAGTAGGACCTGTGCCACCCCATGATTTACCTTCCTGGGTGAAGTGCATGGTAATGGATAGGAGCTGGTCTGGCTCAGTGACAGGGATGGTTGGAAAGACAGAGCACCAGTCCATCACAAAAGGGTTGAATACTCTTAATTCCAGCCAAGTAATTTTGTGTGAGTATGGAGGCCAGATACCAAGAAGCCAGAAATCCAAAGCTCTATGTGAAATCTCATGATTTTTTAAATGTTGGTGTCCAGCCTAGATTTAAAACTGTGTTTGGGCCAACAATGTGAAAAACATTGTTTGAGCCAACTATGTGAAGCCAAAATTCACTGCTGAGCCCGGCCTGGGAGCTACCAGTTTGTGACTTGGAAGTGGGAGCTCTAGAGGGTCTCATTATACCTACCGTCTATGAAACATTGCTCCCTGGGGTGACTCCCTTGGCAGTAGGCCAGCACCCAGCAGCCAGAGATGGTCACCTGCACTTACTGTTATTAACTTCTCTTGGCCTTGGAAAGGAGAAAGTGGCCCAGATCAGAGGTGAGGCCTTCCATGTAATTTCTCTCCAGAATTGCTTAGGTCATAGCGCACATCCCTGTGCATCTTTTCTGTCAGAATGCCTTGCCATGGAACTAAGCCATGACTAGACTTTGTAAATCTTTTTACATATCCAACAATAAAACCAAACAGAACAAAATGTTTTAAATGCCATAATTATTAAAGCACATTACCTAGTCACACCTGATTACCTCAAGGGCAGTCAGACTGCACTCAAAACAAGCAGGAGCATTCTCTGCCCTGAGGGTACTTTCTCAGACAGTCTGAGAAGACTAAAATAGGGAAGGTTAAGTGAAAATGCCTTCTCAACCACACAAGGGATTAAGTCTATAACATATTGCTTTTGCTTTAGTAATGATAAGGTTGGGTTGGTTGGTTGGTTTTCATTTCTGCCACATAGTTCAAAATGCCAAATATCATGGCAAATTAGCAACTTTTGCTAATATCCTAGTTGATTACAAGATGTTATGCACCACTTAATTAAGATTTAGAAAATTAAAAAACATGAAATCAGATAAATGCAAGAATTTTGGTGTCTGGAACTCCAGTTATGAAGGACAGGTGATGAAAGGAATCAGGGAAGTTCAACTCCTCTTAGCAAATATTATTTGAGCATGGAGCATATGCTTACTGTGGTGAACATGGTGGTGATAGGAAAGAATTACGATTCTGCACATTCATTAGGATAGCTTGTAACATAGGAATGGAGATCTCTTTTTCAAAACTCCTGAGAATATAATACAGACTAGAATCCCAGAATTATGAAGGTTCCAAGGCCAGAGACAAATTGCATTCAGCTTGAAGGCTGATGGGACTCAGACTCTGAAGCAGCCCACTGGAGCGGCTGACGGTGAAGCACAAATTGAAAGATGCGTGAAAGTATTAAGGCTGTATCCTGGGAAATAGTGGGACCATTAGTGGAAGCAGAAAAGTCAGGGCACAAGGAGTAGATTCTAAAGGAAATTTTGATTTTGGCCCTCATGAATCTTAGGGTAAAAGCAGGTCATGCTGGAGTAGATGCCAAAAAGACCATTAGAGGTGTGCAACTTGAGCTCAAAAGACCCCAAAGCTAGAAATTTGTACTGGAGACTTGTCTGTGGAGAGAGGATAACTAAAGTATTTTGCCTGAAAGTTATCCTAAGGTCACGAGAGAAGTTTGAAGGAGAGAGGGCGAAAGACAGCTGAAGCCAGAATTTTTAAAAATAAGTTGTTTATTTGACAGAGAGAGAGAGCACACAAGCAGGGGGAGTGAGAGACAGAGAAGCAGTCTGCCCGCTGAGCAGGGAGCCTGATGGCAGGGCTCGATCCCAGGACTTTGGGCTCATGACCTGAACTGATGGCAGATACTTAACTGAGAGAGCCACCCAGATACTCCGGAAGCCAGAATTTTTAAAAAAGCCTTATATTAAAGGTCAAGCAAAAGGGGGACATGTGGGTGACTCAGTCAGTTAAGCAACTGACTCTTATTTCTGTTCAGAGCATGATCTCAGGATCATGAGATTGAGCCCCTAGTGGGGCTCCACACTCAGTGGGGAGTTTGCTTGGGATTGTCTGTCTCCCTGTCCCTCTACAGCAAACCCCACCCTGTTCACACACTCTCTCCCTCTCTTAAAAAAAAAAAAAAAAAAAAAAGTCTAGAGAAAGAAAGCCCTAGGAAGCAATACAAATGAAGGAAAACCAGGAAAATATGTATTTTGATAGAAGCTTTAGGACGGAAAGATATCCAGAAGGATCTGGGAACCAAAACATGTCTAATACTGTCAAATGTTGCCCAAGTTCAAAGACAACAGAATTGCTTACTTTGGTGAACAGAAGGTGATCCTTGATAAGGGAGGATAAGTGATTTTAACAGCATTACAGGGAGAAACTTTACAGATCAAAGGACAAATTATAGATAGAAGGAGTAGGCACAGTAGAAAAGAATAGCCAAGTTTTGGGGGGAGTTTGACATTGAAGAGAGTTTTTTCTGTTGAATGATTAGTGAGGTCAAGAGAAGATTTTGTCTTCTTTTTTTGTAGGAGAGAGAAGACAAAATGGAGAAAAGGTAAACCACAAAAGAGGAAATAACTGGTGGGTAGAGATTCTGAGGATGAAGTACATTTCTTGGAGGAAACATGGGAAAGAGAAGGATTATTTCCTCTACAAGAGACAGGAAGTGAGAGAGTGAGTGTACAGAAACATAGGCATCTGAAATAAAGATGAGAAACATAAACAACCCTCAAAACAAGCTTGACTCCATGTGTAGAAGGGATTGAGCGAATGCCTGAGAGGTGTTGTAATGATGAGTCAGGAGAACAGGGAAGGTGGAGCAAGAGCAGGAGGTTCCTAAGTGTTGCTCTTGCAAGTGGGATAGAATTCTAACAAAGAGGATGTGTGTGTGTGTGTGTGTGTGTGTGTGTGCGTGCGTGTGACATGTACATCATTACTTGTGTTGTTCTCATCTCATCAGTGTCTTTTCCTTATCCTGGTAAAAAGAAAAGACATTGATTGGAAGAAAGTCTTTGTGAAAAAAAAACATATGTAATTAGGGACTAGTATCCAAAATATGCAAAGAACTCTTAAAACTCAACAGTAAGAACCCACTTAAGCAGTCAATTAAAAAATGGACAAAATCTCTAAATTGACACCTCACTGAAGATACACAGATGGCAAATAAACATATGAAAAGATGCTCAACATTGTATGTTATTAGGAAATTGCAAATTGGAGCAACAATGAGGTACCACCAAGTTGCTATTAGAATGGGCCAAAAAAAAAAAAAAAACAAACACAAAAACAAAAACAAAAAAAACTGACAATGCTAAATGCTGATGAGGATGTGAAGCAATGGGAACTCTGACTTAGGACTGATGAAAATGCAAAATGGCACAGTCATTTTGGGAGACAGATTGCCAATCTCTTGGGAAACTAAACAAATTCTGACCATATGATCCAACGAATGTACTTCCTGGTATTTGTCCAAACAGTTGAAAACTTACAACCACATAAAGTCCTGGAATGTTTATAGTTGTGTTATGCCTAATCCCCAAAACTTGGAAGCAACCCAAATATCCTTCAATAGATGAATGGGTAAAAAGCATGATACATCCGTACGGTGGAGCATTATTCAGCAATGCATGCATGAAAAGGTAGAGCACGGGGGATATTTAGAATATGGAAAGTGCCCTGTGTGATGCAGTAAAGGTATGTACACTTCCTTAAACATTTAGTAAGACCCACGCAGTATAGAACACCAAGAGTCAGCCCTAAGGTAAGTACAGACCTTGGTTAATAATCATGTGTCAATATCAGTTCATCAATTGTAACAAATGTCCCTCAGCAATGCTAGATAATGCTAGGGAAAACTGTGCAGGTATATATAAATAATCTATGAATCTTTTAAGACATAATTGCAATTTTAGATCTACACCAAAATGCAGTGAAAAGCCTGACTTGGGAATTTGCACTAATTACTTAGACTTTCTCAAATTCTTTTGTATCTTTCATTCTTTTTTTTTTTTAAGATTTTTATTTATTTATTCATGAGAGACCCAGAGAGAGAGAAAGAGAGATTTGCAGAGACACAGGCAGAGGGGGAAGCAGGCTCCATGCAGGGAGCCCGACGCGGAACTCGATCCCAGGTCTCCAGGATCAGGCCCTGGGCTGAAGGTGGCGTTAAACCACTGAGCCACTCAGGCTGCCCCTCTTTCATTCTTTTTTTTTTAAAGATTTATTTATCTTTAGGGGAAGGGTAGATTGTGTGATGTGAGCAGAGGGAGGGACAAAGAGAGAGGGAGAAGAGAATCTCAAGCTGACTCCCTGCTGAGTGCTACGTGAACCCACGACCCTGAGATCATGATCTGAACCAAAATCAAGAGTTAGACACTCAACCCACCCAAGTGCCCCTATCTCTTTTAAACTTAATTTTTGTTTGTATGTGTTCACTTTGGGAATGTAAGTGAGAAACTGATGGAGAGAGAATTTCCAGAGGAAGAAATTGCAATATTTTCTTTTTATGAGCACTCATCATATAATATAGGAGGGAATGCTGAGTATAAATAGACCACCTTTATTTTTTGTTTAATCTATTCAACTGAGATCTGTATTGCCACTACATCAAGTATTCAGTTTTGAGAATTCAGAGAGTAGTTTTTTTTACCTATTTCTCACAATCAGTGATAATTTAGCAATCCCTACTCACATATCAATTGATTCATTTACTAGGATAATGAAATCAATAATGTCTAACTTCTTTCAGATTATGATATTAAAGAAGGCATAAAGTTCGAATTTGGGAAAATGAATTTTTAAAAATATCTGTAAAACAAACAGTTGGTTTGAAATAATGGAAGTGGAGCGGGTTTGTGGAAATAAATAGAATGGAGCAGAAAAATGGTTTGAAGGGGATATAAGCGAAATAATGTGTTAAATTGATTTCGATGGAACCCTTTATATTGGCAAACTGCTAAACAATCATTTTTTTGCATATCATGAATTACCCACATTTCCACCGTCTCTCATGTTCAAGCAAAGTGCTGACGAATTAATGCTTATTAGGGAAACAACCGTGAAACAGAATGACACTCCACTTCAGGCGATATACGCAGTTAGAAATCAGAATGCTAAAGAATATCTTAAAATCCGTCAATTAATCCTCTTTTTTTCATGGCTATATTGTTGGCTGATTACAAATGAGTCACCAAAAGTATTCTGTGCATACAGAATTTGGATTTAAGGAGTGTTCGTGTCAAAGCATAGAAATACAGAAATTACTCCTAATTTGGCCAAACCTAGATAGTGCATTCCAATCTCTAAAAGTCCACTCAGAGGGACACCTGGGTGGCTCAGTGGTTGAGCGTCTGCCTTTGGCTCAGGGTATGATCCCAGTCCGGGGATCCAGTCCTGCGTCAGACTCCCTGCATGGAGCCTGCTTCTCCCTCTGCCTATGTCTCTGCCTTTCTCTCTGTGTCTCTCATGAATAAACAAATAAAATCTTACAAAAAAAAAAAAAGTCCACTCGGAAACAAATAAATGTAAGTGGAGTGATTGTGACTGACTGACTGACTGCTCGGGGTGGTCACCGGGACGATGGCTATATCCACGCCACGAGTATTGCACAGAAACTCAGATTGATGGATACCAGTTTCACATACATGTTTGTAAGCGTGCAAAACAAAACCATAGTTAGTAATGCATGGGGGGTTGCAGATTTAGAAGAGTATTTCCATCGATACTGCATTTGCTTATGTGTGTGTCAAAAAGGAGACAGAAACACACCACCTAGTCCAACACAGAAAAATGATGTAATCGTTGACTAGGCATCAGGTTTCGAAGAAAAGAGAGGCTATGTCCACAGGGCTTGATGACAGCAAAGGCAGGGCAGCCACCCCTGCTGGGCTGCGGGGAAGAGGGGAAGGGATGGCTGAGTCTCAGGGGCTTGGTGGAAGCCCAAGGAGCAGAAGCTGGTAGACCTCTGAGGAGTGGAAGAAGGAGCAAGCCCTGTGCCTGCCTGCACGCTCCTGCAGTAGAGTCTACCCTGGGGCCAGCTGGCCCAGCAGGAATGGGTTTGCGGGGCCCCAGCCTGGTATCACAGAGCAGTGGACAGACGGCAGCCTGGAGCCGAGGGACACCAGCTCAGTCCCTGACCTGGTGCTCGTGTCATCTCTCACCTCCTGCGCAGTTCCCTCATCCTGGGAACACATTGCAATTGCTCCTTCCCTGTCTTGGGATGTGTCTTGGAGCCTCCCCCCCACCCCCAGAGCACCTAGGTGCCGTCCACTTCTGCTCTTCAGTGAGGCAAAGAACTTCCCTGAAGTCTGCCTCCCTGACTCAGTCACCTCCGGAACCACAGTCCCTTTCCTAAGGTGCACAGCAAACCACCCACAGTCGGCTCATCGATGGTGAGCCCGTGTGAGGCCCACGTGAAGCACGGAAGCTCCCGGGCTGTATCTCTCCCCCATGCATCTGTAATCTCCCTGAGGACAGGAGCCCCATCTGGGGCATTTTGTTACAGCAGCCCGTGCAGACTGAGACAGATGCCCAGGAAGTTGCCAGGTGGAGGCTGGAAACAAGGGAGCAAACAGAGAAGGGGCTAGAAGAAGCATCCTGGTCTAAGAGCTCGTCACTTGGACTTGGTGCCAGCGCATCTCTAGAGCAAACTCTTCAGGCAAATGACTTCATGGGGTAAATTAACAACCACAGAGAACAGATGCCATGACCCCCATACCTGGGTGGAGGCTCTCGGAACTTTGTGAGTCTGGGGCTCGATGTCTAGAACATCCATTATGATATCCGCTTGATCCACTGCCATGAAATGCACCTCCCTTGTAACCTAAATACTTTATTCCACATTTTGCTCCGTTTTCGAGTCCTGTCCCCAGAGCAACCTTCCAAGGGCATTGTTGATTGACTACATGCAAGTCAGCATGAGACAAGCAATCCGTTAACTGGCTTGTCTTGTCCAAGGGGGTGTGAGGCAGGATGAGCTGGAAAAGAGAAAGTGGGTGAACATGGAATCAGAATGTAAGATGTCGAGCCCCACACCTTCAAAGGGTACCTCAAAATAACAACAAAACAGCATCCAAGCCCAAACTAAATTAAAAAAAAAAAAAAAAAAAACAATGTCGCTGGACCCGTGCCATTTCTGCCACTGCACTGAAACTGGGTTTTAGTTAACATGGCTTAAACGTTTATACTATCTGGAGCTCGCAAGCCATGTTTGCAGGTAAGTTTTTTTCTTTACAACTTGAGCCTTTATTTATTTATTTTTTTCCTTTTCTCTGTCATTCGTGACATGTAGACTCGGAATAAAGCAGTAGATCTGGGTACGTCGGTTGTTAATTGGAACATCCACCAAAAGATAATTAGCACATACTCTTGGGATGATGTGACAACCGAAGAGTCGTGACTGGAGCTGGGTTTGAAGTCGAGTAAATACAGAAATTGCATCTCTCTCTCGAAATAGCCTGCTCAAAATCTGGGTTAAGTGTGAGTGCCTAGGTGTCAACAGCAGGCTGACCACAGAGCCGGGAATCAAGACACGAGCATCCAAAGTGATTACGGGTGAAGAGAGGCAATGGGATTAAAAACTGGCAGTAAAATAAATAAATAAATAAATAAATAAATAATAAATAAATAAAATAAAAAATAAAAACTGGCAGTGACGCAAAGGCGAGGCAGGGGGAAGTGACCACGACAGGGGTCTGAAGAAGACTCACCGAGGAGGGAATGGTTAGGGCCATATTGGCGCACACATGTGGAAATACAATTCAGTTGAAAAAGAACATTCGTGCCCCTGCCCCAGAAGGTCATGAGAGTGGGCATCATTATATTAAATAACCTCTCTGGAGAGGAGGCACAAGCCAGTTTACTAAGGTATTTAAGATTGCACTGCAGGGCCGCCTGGGTGGCTCAGCGGTTGAGCATCTGCCTTCAGCCCAGGTCATGACTCCAGGGTCCCAGGATCGAGTCCCACATTGGGCTCCATGTGGGAGCCTGCTTCTCCCTCTGCCTGTGTCTCTGCCTCTCTCTCTCTCTGTGTCTCTCATGAATAAATAAATAAAATCTTTTTTTAAAAAGGGGGGAAAAATCCTATCGGAGAAGCAATTAAAAAAAATCCCACTGGGAGCTATAATTCACTGGCACCAATATCGACTTGACAAAATGTTTCCCGTTCTAATTTCGGAGGGCTCGATGAGGCTCTTATTTCTCTCCTCTGTACCATTTATCTCTAACCACCGTCTTGTGCACTTGAAAGGGGGCTAACCGATTGGAAGGAAGTGCTGGGTGTCCTTGAAACAATATTTAGATTCCTGATTTAAGGTTGGTAGTTCTTACATCACAAATGAAATGTTGAAGACCGAGAAGGCTAACAACAAGGGAACGCCTTCATAAAATCGGTGTTAAGGAAGACTCTAACGTTAGGGACGGGATCGTTTTCCAGCGAGCGGTCCCTGGAGTCTGTCGGGAGCTGAGCGGCTGGGCTGCGGGGCCTAGGAGGCCCGACCTCCTTGAGCTCGGTCTCCGCTCGCCGCCGGCCTCCGCTCCCCGTAGGTACCTGTATCCGAAAACACCTCCTGTGCTGCCGCGCAGAGGGGCGGTGAGGATGGGACGGAGGACCAGGTCAACAGAGCCGTCCACACAGCTAAGCAGCCGTCCCAGGGCACAGGCTAACATCGTGTGACGTTAGAGGGAAGACAGTAAAACGGTGAAGTGACAAAGTCTACAATGGGGATACGCACGTAAAAGAGAGTGTTCCGGGGTTCAGAAAATGGGGACCACGTATACAGGCTGACCTGCATGGCACCATACGCTCCCGTAGTGACTCCCTCAGTGCCTTAGGTGGCCTCTTGTCTCTGACCCCAAAGCAGCAGGTGACATTGTCAACCCATTTTCATTTCTTCTGTCCCCAGGTGGCCCTCTAGACACTTCACAGTCATAACGCAGTCCTCTGCCTTTCTGTCCCCCGGACCAGGGATCCCACTGCCTGCAAGAGACTTGGCTCTAGCTCGGTGTGGGCCTCTGCTCTCGTCCTATGCCACCCTTGAAACTCTAGAGTTCTCGGATGTCTAAGGCTGCTGTCTGAGGAACTCTGCAACAGCTTCATGAGTGAATCAGACCCCTCAGGGAATCCTCTGCATCCCTGCCGCAGGGCCTCCTCCCCGCCCCACCTGCAGTGGGATGCCTTCTGGATGGAGAACAAGCGCCCACACTACACCCATGTGACTTCACGGGCTTCAGAACACCTTCCACTTGTCCCGTGGGTGTCTCACACTGCGCTCCTCCAAACACTCCCACCCCATTCCTACAGGGTATCAAACAGCCACTGATTTATGTAAGGTGCGGTGGCCTTCATCACATGCTAAGCCAATCTACCATCTGTGCGCCAGGTCGTGCCCTGCAATACCTGGGGGAACTTCCTGGTGCTTTTCATTTGGGATGATTAGCGATGCTTACAACCTGGTGGCTCTGACAGTATGATCAATAAAATAAGCGAAATTTGGAACAAATCCTTTGCTCATAAAGGATGTTGTCCTGCAATCCCCAAATCGGTTGATGTGGGACGGGTGGTGATCTTGGAGGACTTGAAGGACGAGCGGACGAGCCAGTGAGACATTTGGAAGATTCTCATTGTACCCTTGGGGCTTGGTTGTAGTTAAAAAGTGGACTGACCCCAGAGAGTCCCCGAGCACTCTCCCTTCCTTTCAAGGGCGGCTCATGTCCCACCTTCTCCCGAGTGTCCCTGCTCTCTGCCACTGCTGTCACTGTCCTCTGAACTGTTGGAGCATTTTGTCTTTGCCTCTGGCTTCCTCGTTAATGACTCAGCATAGACTGCAGCTGATAATTACAAACATATTTTTAATGCATGCACATATTCACCCTCAGCAAGTAGTTGCCAGCCGTGCAAGGCAGAGGACTCACCGCACGGGTCTTTCTCCCAGGGTCTTGCTGGAGCCCGTGCTGCACCGATGCCCCAAAAATACAGACGGGGACCTGGGCAATGGGGGAAAGGATAAGACGCACGACCAGACAAGAGTGACTGCTTATCTAAAAAGCAGGACGAGACCTTTACCGGGTGGTTCCTTCGTTGTCCATCAACGCGGGTCTTAGAGCTGTTCTGGGCGTTCCGTGAGCTAATGCGTGTAAGTCGCTTGATCCAGGACAGGCCCCGGGCACGTGCTCAGTGCACACCAGCGATGGCTGTGGTTGCTGTGGGCTGCAGGGGGCCTACCTCTGTCTGCCCACACACCAGCTGCAAGAACCATACTCTACCCCAGTGGGGGCTCGGAAAATATTCCTAAATGTAATAGGATTGAACTGGTGGTAAAGATGCTGCAAACACTTTGTACGTCTGATTTGCAGAATTAATGACCGATCGAATCCTACTGATGCAAATGGCGGGAGACACTGTGCTTTCGTTGTAATAAAACCTCACCGCGGATGCCCTCAGGGTCACAGCAAGGGGTCGCGGAACCTGAGGACCAAAGGGAACCAATAATGGGGCATCAAGGAGACCATAAAGGAGTGCTCTGAATGTAGTTCTGCAGGAGGGGGTTTCCGTTTTCAATGTGTGGCACATACACCTCAATAAAAATTAAAAATGAAATAAAATAACAAATACAAAATTAAAAAAAAAAACTCTCGAGCTCCTTATGGGAGCTGGGTCACCTTCTGTTACAGCTGTTTTGCTTTGTTTTCTTTCTATTGGAGACGGTGATGATTGGGGGAACGTTGATATTAGGAAGAAACCCTTCCCTGCTGCGCGACGCCCCTGCAACGCTGGCCCCTGGCACGGGGAGCAATGCTGCAGCCCCAGCTGGGTGGGCTGCAATCTAACCAGGTCCTGACACCGGCCACCTGGAGATGGGGTCGGACCCCACAGGCTGAGGCCTGGTCCCACAGCACCCCTCCCGACCCCTCACAGACAGCACCCACAGGTCTGCGTGGTCCCCTGTGCATCTGACCTACTGGCTACTACTGATCGGAGCTGCTACAGATTCGCTTAGTGTGCGGGCGCGGCTCACAGAACTTGGGGGAAACTTACTCTTTTTGCTTACTAGACTACCAGGTTATTAAGAAAGGATATGGCTCAGGAACAGCCAGGTGGAGAGACGAGTGGGGCAAGACTGCGGAGAGGTGTGGAGGCTCTCCAGGGCCGGAGAGCTGTCCCCACTCTCTATGTGTCCTCCAACCCCAAAGCTCTCCAAACCCTGTCATTTTGGGGTCTTTGTGGAAGCTTCATCACAAAGGCGTGCTTGATGGGCAGCTGATCCAGCCCCCAGCCACTCTCCCCCTCCTGGAGGTCAACGGTTGGGCTGAAAGTTCCAAATCTCCTATGATGCCTGGTTCCCCTGGCAACCAGCCCCCATTTTTAATCGTCTCCAAGAGCTGGATTCTTTACATAAACCCAGGTGTGGTCGGAAGGGGTTTCTGATGAACAACAGGACCCTCCGTCTACCCTTATGATGCCACAGCTATTTCAGGAACCGAGAGCAAAAGAAGAAATACTAGAGCCAAAGATGCTCCCATTGCTTTGATCTCTTAGGAATTTGCAAGGGTTTCTGGAGCTCTGTGGCAGGAATGAAGATGAGGATGGAGTATTTCTTACAAATCACAGTATGGTAGCTGAGTAGGAATTATTTGAGGTGTTAGGGAGGCGGCGAGGGCAGTGCCTACGCCGTGTGACGGGTGAGTACACAGCACGCTTTTTCTCTGGCCCCAGCGGGAGCCTCTCTGAGGGCAGGGCCACCTCCCTGGGCCTTCCAGGGCTGGCCCCGAGCTTGGAAGCCAACTACGCTCCGTGGGCAATGAGCCGCTTCCCTATCCTCCCTACTGGGGGATAATGAGGGTTTGGTAGTTTAGGGGTGAAGGTCCTGCACATGCCACTGCTAAAATATGCAGAACTGGCATATTGACTATTTTGAGTGGAAGTCGCTTGCGGATGCAGGGAGGGGTCTCTGACCGCCTCCTTCCTATCTCCTTTCTCTCCTGGGTCATCAAATCCCCCAGGAGATGGGTGCCCAGCTGCCTCAGTCCATTAAATGTCCTACTCTTCATTTCGGGGGCTCAGGGCCTGATCTCAGGGTTGTGAGATCGAGCCCCACATCAGGCTCCACGCTTAGCATGGAGTCTGCTCGAGATTCTCTCTCTCCTTCTGTCCCTCCCTTCCACTTGTATTCTCTCGCTATTTCTCTGTCTCTCTAAATACATAAAATATTTTAACAATAATAAATAATAAGACTATCTTTAAAAAAAAATTCTGCAGGAGAAAGGCCCCCTCCCTTCACCAGAAGAGCACACATTCTTAGACACCGAAACGGGCCTGTGCGAACGTGCCTACGACAATGACCTAAATCCCCAGGGGTCCCCCCATTTATCTCCAGTATTGCTGGTGGCCCACACCTCTATCTCTCCTGTCTTGTCAGTCTCTGCCGTGGAGCATGTTCTTCAAATGGTACATGAGCTCTCAGGACTACCTACTTTCTTGGGTCTTCATTTCTTTCTTTCTTTTTTTTTTTTTTTTTTACATTTTTTATTTAAATTTTATTTTTTAAATTTTTTAGAAATGTATTTATTTACTTATTTATTTATTTACTTGAGAGAGAGAGAGAGAGAGAGAGAGAGAGAAAGGCAGAGGGAGAAGCAGGCTCCATGCAGAGAGCCTGACACGGGACTCGATCCTGGGACTCCAGGATCGCCCCCTGGGCCAAAGGCAGGCGCTAAACTGCTGAGCCACCCAGGGATCCCTATTTAAATTCAATTTACTAACATCTAGTATAACCCCCAGTGCTCATCCCGTCACGTGCCCCCACCTCAGTGCCCATCACCCAGTCACCCCATCCCCCCACCTGCCTCCCCTTCTGCAACAGTCAGGAGTTTCTCATGGTCTGTCTCCCTCTCTAATTTGTCCCATTCATTTTCCCTCCTTTACCCTTTAATCCCTTTCACTATTTCTATTCCCTGAATGAGTGAGACCATATGATGATTGTCCTTCTCCGACTGACTTGCTTCACTCAGCATCATGCCCTCTGGTTCCATCCACGCCGATGTAAATGGTGGGTCTTCATCTCCTCTTAATCTTGGGTCTTCATTTCTTATGTAACGGAGGCCTCCATGGACACAAAGAATATTAACACTCAATAAAGTGTGCACGTTCTTCTGTTCAACTGTCTTTTTTTTTTTTTTTTTCCAGTTTAATTCCCAGCAACCACAGATCCCAGATGGGCAGAGGACAATCCTCACCTCCTCTTTGCTTCCGCGGACAAGGTTACCTGACCCCAAACGCCGTGTGTAGGCGACGCCAACCAGGATTCAGAAATATTCCCGTCATAGCGACATTTCTTTTAAAAGCATCCATCAGTGATAGCTCCCTAGCAAAATTTTCCCTGATTGCCATACTTTATGCCCTTATTTTAATTTGCTTAAGCAGGCGTTATGATTATAAATTGGCTCTTGATTATCCACAGAGGTATTATCTCCCGATACTTGCTGAAAATAACTGAGCAGAAGAGGCAACTAAACTGTTTATTTTCATTCACATCGCTCTGTGCGCGCTTTTACTTTTCTGGCTCCTGTGACTGACAGCCAGAGATTTTATAATCTGAGATATTTGATTACTTCCCCAGCCCAAGAAAGGAGCAGAATGAACCCGGGAAGAAAGAGAGCTGACGAGCATTTTTGCTGGAAGCGAGGGGTCGTGCAAACATCGAGGAGGCTCGAGCAAAGGTAGGCGGGCAGGCGGGTACTCGGCCTGCGACAGGCTCCAGCCTGGGGTATCGTAGCTGTGGCTTTACTGAGTCATGAATTTTCCAGCACGCCCTCCCAAGAAGACACCTTGCATAGTTAGGCCACCTGAAGATGCTTTAAACTCTTGTTTCCTGAATAGTGGACAACGCACCCGGCCACGCTCCGCTTCACATCTCAGACACCTCCAGCTGCTACAACAAAAACTCCGCAGACTGGGTGCCTTACCCACACCGGGCATTCATCCCCTCGGCCCTGGAGCCTGAAGTCTGAGGTCCAGGTGCCAGCACATCCCGTGTCTGGTGAGACCTTACCGTTTGGTTTACAGACGGGGTCCTCTGGGCAGAGGGCCGAGGGGGCTCCCTGGGGGCTCTTTTTATTTTTTTTTAGATTTTATTTATTTATTCATGAGAGACACAGAGAGAGAGAGAGGCAGAGACACAGGAAGAGGGAGAAGCAGGCTCCCTGCAGGGAGCCCGATGCGGGACTCAATCCCAGGACCCTGGGGTCATGCCCTGAGTCGAAGGCAGATGCTCAACTGCTGAGCCACCCAGGGTCATGGGGGGCTCATCTGTGAGGCCTCCCTTCCTGTTGTGACCTCCACACCTCCGGAGTCCCCACCTCCTGACACCGCTACACGGGGGGTGAGGCTTCAACAGATGGACTCGGGGGGACGCACACATCGGGTTTCCAACGCGCCTCAGGACACCAGGGCCTACAGGTGCAAGCTGTGAGCACTCAGGTGAGAGCAGGGGTGCGAGGTCAGCCAGGCCGTAAGACCCCGGCCATCGGGGGCGGGCGCTGCGGGCAGAAGGCCTGGAGTGTCCCCGCAGGAAGCCGTGGCCCTTCTGTGACAACAGAGCCCCCTCTCCCGCCACCGGCCCTGCCTAGTTCCAGGAGCATCATCACCTTTGGCTCTGAGGTGGGCCCCTGGTGCTGCCGGGCTGCACACACTAAAAGCAGAGATGAAAAGCCACCAAGAGGCAGCGAAGTGAGGCTGGTGCTGGGCTGCGGCCGGGAGGCCTCAGCGGGCAGCTTGGCAGCAGCTTCGGCCAGGCCGCCAGGTGCAGGCCGCGTGGCAGCAGGCGCATACTGTCACCCCCCCCCCACCGCTGGCCCTCACCGTGCCCTGTCCTGTCCCCCTCCAAGGTGCTGACCTGGTCTCGGGTCCTAGCAGGAGTCCTTCAGGCACAGAATGGTCCACGCAGGAGGAGGGGTCTCCCTGCAGACCAAAGGGGGAGAATCAGGATCTTTCCCTGCAGGCCCAGGAAGAGAAGGCAGGGTGCGTGGGCTTCGGTGTTGATTTATTAGTTCGTGGGTGGGGCCGGCCTGACATTTAGGGGAGAGAGAAAGTTCTGGAGAAAGAGAGGGCGGGAGAAAAGGCCAGCACCTGCCCAGTAGGGAGGAGGAACTTTCAAACACGGTTATCGGTGCTTGATTTGAACTCAGGGGCTGAACTTGCCTCCATTGCTAAGATGGAGTCAAGAGCCCCCTTATTGGGGTGTCAAGTGGGGATGATGTCAGAGGCTTAAGGGGTGTGTGATCCTTCGGACTATGTTAAAATTTCTATGATACACAAAGGTCCGCCTCTCAGGTAGAGCCCCTGGCGCAGCCTGGTCCCCCTGGGGCTCAGGAGTGGCGGTTGGCGCCCCAGGGTCCCCACCGAGGGTGCCTGGGGTAGACTTCCACCCCTGGAGAGAGGGCTCGCCCAAGCTCTGCCTGCGGGCAAGCAGCCCGGGCCCGGGAGCCCAGGCCCAGCAAAAGCCAGACATGTCATTTATGACCATTTCATGACGCTGACCTTTTTAAGTTTTTCTTACAGAATTCAGCAAATTGTAGAGCATTAGGGAAACTTTATTTTTTTAATATTATCATGCAATCACCCAGGATGTCAAATCTGAAGAATAAAGGAAGTTGTTTTATCACTATATGTTTTTTTTTTTCCCCAACCTTTCATGGCTGTAAAATCACTAGAAAAATTGAAGGACATGTGGATTCCATTTTGCTAATGAGTTAGGAAAGTAGAGGAATTAGAGACAGGCATAGAACAATTGATTTAGAATCTGAACATACCATGGGAGACCTACACATTGGGCTCACAGAAAACGGGACCAGGGGCACTTGGGTGGCTCAGGTCATGATCCTGGGGTCCCAGGATCGAGTCCCACGTCGGGCTCCCTGCAGGGAGCCTGCTTCTCCCTCTGCCTGTGTCTCTGCCTCTCTCTCTGTGTCTCTTGTGAATATTAAATAAAATGTTTAAAAATAAATAAAAAACAAAACAGGACCAGTTATATAAAAACAAGCATGCAGTTGTGTCCGAGGTGATGACGGAACACACGTGCCCTGGAGCAAGACCACGCCATCTTCCTGTCCGCTCTGTGATTCGTGCCAGCTGAGGACCTCCGGCAGGTGCTGAACCTCGCTGTGACTCAGTGGCATCCTCTGGAGCCTGCAGATGACGATACCCACCTCAAGGTGGTGGTTGATGCCATGTAAGTGGGAGCACATCTGTAAAGTGCTCAGAACGTATGCACACACTCAAGGGAAGAGTCGTGTTGCCCATGAACCAGCAGTGTGAAAGCAGACAGGTGCGATCAAGCGGGGCCTTGTGTCTGCTTCTCCACAAACAACGTCCTCGCCAAAGTCACACTCCGCAGGGTTGTTTCTGAGGCCAGGCAGAAACATGGAGTTTGGACGTTGCCATAAGGACTTTGCACCTGTTGAATCTGCTAATCCTCACAATAGCCTGAGAATCTGGTGCTGTGATCTATACGGTTGTGCAACAGAGACTCGGGAAAGCTGTCGTCCAACAAATGGGCAAACTAGAATTTGGAGCCAGACTTAATAGTTGAAGATGGAAATTGAGAAGTTGATGCTTGTTCAAGGGGGTGGGGCAATGGAACAGTTAGAAATCATCAAACCAAGGTACTCTCCAGATACCTGGGCGCCGTTCATATGAAAAAATGAACCACAAGACTCTCCACATGCTTGACGTGAGGCCTTGTTTTCGTCCAAAGTACCCACGACGGTGCGGAACATGGGTAACAACATCCATGGTTGGGATGAAGACGAGTAATGTTTGTGTGAACCCTAGATTCGTAAGAAGTACATCACTTTCTATGCAGAAGGCAAATACTGTCAAGAAATAATTCAAATGTCCAAGGGGCATGAGAGCCACCTCTCTATTCAACTGTAATTCTCAAGGCAGAGCGACTGCATTGAGTAAAGACCCTAGGAGACAAATACTGGGAATAGTCGACGTCCGGTCCTCTGGTTCAAGTTAAGTTCAGGAGCAGAGTAGCATCAATTACACACTAAAATAGATCTCACATTATTAATGCAGATCACAGGGAGGCCAATCATGATTCACTTCCGTGCGCTTAGGGGGCCTCAACACCAAAGCATCTCAGCTCAACTGGCCCCAAGGGGGCTGGTCTTGTTGCAAAAAGCCTTGCTCGGCGCTCACGGGCAGAAGGACTGTTTCTGGACTTGATATATCTCAATGGACATGTGGTTGAAAACCGATTTACCATTCTGATGCCAAGTCCAGGGTGGGGGTGTATAAGTGGGTTTCTCCCACGCCACCAAGCAATTCCCCACCACCACCTGGGGGTCCTACTGTTCCACTCAATTCTGACACTGTCTACCTGGAGATGGGCCAGATCCCACCGGCTGAGCCCTCAGTCCCACAACCCTGCTCCCACCCTTCATACACCAATTACAAGTCCAAGTTGATACCAGGGGGCTTCTGACAGATGGCTGTAGATCAGAGGGTCATAGCAATTCCCTCTTTAGGTTCTGTTAATTTCCCAGAGAGGCTTGTAGAACTCAGAGAAACAGTTGACTCACTGGACCACCATTTAAAAAAATATATGTTTTATCTATTTATTAGAGAGAGAGAGTGGAGGGAGAAGCAGAGGGAGGAGGAGGGAGAGAATCCTCAAGCAGGCTCCCCACTCAGCGGGCCCAATCCCAGGACCCTGAGATCATACCCTGAACCGAAATCGAGCATCAACCACTTGGCCGGCTCGGCCACTGAGGCACCCTTGGGCCATTTGTTTATGCTAAAGGATGAACCTCAAGAATGGCCAGATGGAAGAGGTGCAGGGGACAAGGTATGTGGGAAGGGCATGGAGCTTCCCTGCCCTCCCCCAGCAAGGCACTCTCCCCACACGTCCAGGGGCTCCCTGGGAGCCCTCTGAACCCGGTCCTTCTGGGGTTTTATGAAGGTCCTGTTACACAGCCATGGTTGATGAAGTCATCAGCCATCAGCGGTCTGCTCCTCCTCCAGCCCCTCTCCTTCCTGGAGGTTGGTGTGGGGGCTGGCTGGATCTGAAAGTTCAAACCCCTGAGTCACAGGGTTGCTTTTCCTGGGACCAGCGCCCCGACTCTTGGGGTGCCTTCCGAAAGCGGCCTCAGTGACATAGCAAAAGACATGTCCCTACCCCTCTTCACTTAAGAAATCCCAAAGGTGCTAAGATCTCTGCGCTCGAAACAGGCAAGAAGACCGAATATGTATTTCTTCCTATAAATCACCACATCACAGCCTCTTTACTCAAAGACGCTGAGCCTGGGAGGGAATGGTCCCTGCTTGCTGCTCACCCAGCAGGAGTGACCGTGGGCCTGAGGCCAACCCCTGGGGTGAGGTCCTGCTCTGCCCCTGACCTGGGGTGCGCCAGAGGACCCTGTAGCCCTCAGTTTCCCTCTCTGCATGAAGGACTGTCGCCCAGAGTGACAGGGATCATGCACCCCCCACCCCAGCATTCACCCAGTGCTGGAAACAGAGCCCAGTTCTCAGCGAATACTACTATGTCATCAACACTTGCCTCCCTCATTTCATGTTTTTCCGTCTTACTCTGCTGTCCTACTTTTCATGCCGTAAATCTGGTTTCTAACCACAGATAGCAACTTCCATCAGAGTCTATATTTTATAGCTTGGTCTTTCATTCTGACATTGTCTAAAACACCCTGCAGCATCCTAAAGTGTTCCACAAATCCTTGGGGAATTAAAGGGGTTTCCACATTAATAAGGTGAGCATCCGTTACGTATTTTTTTGTGCTAGGCCGTATGCTGCGTGTTTTACTTGCTCGGGCTCATTTCTTCTCCACTAACAGCCTCGAAATGCACATACTCTATGAATGAAATACATTTTTTGATGAGTGGCCAGGATGCCGCGTTTCTGTTGCCATGGCAGCAGAGGTCTGGCCCTACAAATCTGACTTTAGGAGGTGTAGTCATTGTTCTGCTCTTCTCGTCCGTCTCTGCGCTGTTTCAAGGCATTCACGCGACAATGGTGCGGCGTGAGGCCTGCCCCAAAGAGATTTTCTTCACTGTTGTCATTGTTTCCCACAACTAAAAATGGATGTTCTAGAACCTTCCCACTGCAGCTACTGAGCATGGCACCACTCTGAGCCCAGGCACAGACCTCCAAAGCCCTTGGAACATGCCTGTGACAGATAAAACCACCAGGGAGAAAGTTGGCGTGTACTTGGGGAGCTTGGCTTTAATTCAATTGTTCAACGACTGAAAGCATTAGTTTCATACAAATGCGGGGGGCATGGTGGATTATGGGGAATCCGGTGTTTGCAGGAGCATTTCATGTAAATGTTGAGCTTGCAGCAAGCTGCTGCCTGTTGACTCCCCAGACCTCCACGGCTCATGCTCTTCGGCAGCCCAGGTGGGTCACAGAAATCCCCGTCACGTCAAGCCTCGGTTTGAGAAGGGATTGTGTCCACAAATGTCCTTAGCGAGAGGTGGGAACTGGTTTGTACGTGCCCTTTCTAACGCCTTGTCCACTCAGGCTCCTAATAAAGCACCAATGAGCGTTCGAAAGAATGTTCGTTACAGCGAAAGAATGTGTGCACTTGGGTAAAAAAATAATAATAATAAAGAGATATATATTTATATATCTCTTTTATATAAAGATATATATATTTGTATATATATCCATAAATATATCTTTATAAATAATAAAGAGATATATTTATATATCTCTTTTATATAAAGATATATATTATATATATCTTTGTAAATGTATCTTTATAAATCTTTATAATTTATAAATATTTATATATCTATATAAATATATTTATATATTTATTTCATATATACATGCGACAGTTTTCTGATTTTTAAAATGTTATTGAACCCTAAAACACAAGACTTCATTCTTTGGACATTTTTGTTACGGTAAAATATACATAGTATAAAATTTACCATTTTCACTGTGTTTAAGTGTGTGGTTCAGGGATAGCCAGCAGGCACTATCCAACTCCAGAACTTTCCTCTTCCCAAACTGCAAATCCTTACCCATTTAAATGCACACCGCTTCCTTTCTTAGCAGCTATCACAACAGATCCACGAGGATTCTTGCTTTTTTCTTTTTTATCCTTTTTTTTGTGTGTGCATATTAAGGTGTATTTAACATATACAATATTAGTTTCAGGTGTACAACGTATGGATCCGACAATTCTATACATTACGAAACGCTCACCACAATAAGTGTGATCACCATCTGCCACCTTACAACATTCTTACAATATGATTGACTACGTTCCCTGTGCTTTACTTTTCACCCCCAGTGACTTATTTATTTTATACCTGGAATTTTGTACATACGTCTTAATCCCCTTCACCTATTTCACCCGTCCTGCCCTCCTCCCCTCTGTCAACTAGCAGTTTGTTCTCTGTATTGATGAGTCTGCTTCTGGTTTTGTGTTTGTTCATTTGTTTTGTCTTTTAGATTCTGTGTAAAGGAAACCGTTTGATATTTTGTCTTTCTCTGCCTGATTTATTTCACTTCGCATAATACACTCTAGGTCCATTCACGGTGTGGCAATGGCAAGATCTAATTCTTTCTTATGACCGAGTAATATTCAGTCGTATATGTACACCATATCTTCTTTTAAAAAAAAATATCTTTAAGTAGTCTCTACACCCAACATGGGGCTCAAACTCACAACCTCAAGATCAAAAGTTACACGCTCCACTGACTGAGCCAGCTAGGCGCCCTGACCACGTCTTCTTTATCTATTCATCTACCAATGGACGCTTAGGTTGCTTCCATATCTTGGCTATTGGAAAAATTGCTGCAATGAACACAGGGGCACATATATCTTTCAGAATTACTATTTTTTGTTTTGGAGGGTTAATTACCCCGTAGTGGAATTCCTGGACCATAGGGAAGCTATATTTTTAACTTTTGAGGAGCCTTCACACTGTTTTCCACAGTGGCTGCAGCAGTTTGCATCCCCACCAACAGTGCACGAGGCCTTCCCTTTCTCCGCATCCTCACCAGCACCTGTTGCTTCTTGGGTTATTGATTTTAGTCACTCTGACAGGTGTGAGGTGTTTCATCAGTGTGGTTTTGATTAGCATTTCCCGGCTGATGAATGATGTGGAGCATCTTTTCATGTGTCTGTTGACCATCAGTATGTCTTCTTTGGAGAAATATCTGTTCAGGTGCTCTGCCCCATTTTTTTTTTTTTTTTTTTACAAAAAGGCTTGAGGAATTATTTTTTTTTTTTTATTATTTATTCATTCATAGAGGCACAGAGAGAGAGAGAGAGAGAGAGAGAGGCAGAGACACAGGCAGAGGGAGAAGAAGGCTCCATGCAGGGAGCCCGACGTGGGACTCGATCCTGGGTCTCCAGGATCATGCCCTGGGCTGCAGGTGGTGCTAAACCGCTGCACCACCGGGGCTGCCCCTTCTGCCCATTTTTAATCAAATTATTTGGTTTTCTTTCGTGTGAGTCCTAGAAGTTCTTTATATATTTTGGATGTTAATCCCTTATTGGATAGGGTTATTTCATACGCAAATTTCTTCTGCCATTCAACAGGTTGCCTTTTCATTTTGTTGATGGTTTACTTCACTGTGTGCAGAAGCTTTTCAGTTTGTTGAAGTCCCAATTGTTTATTCTTGCTTTTGTGTCCCATTCCTGTGGAGACGGATCCCGAAAAATATAGCCGAGGCCTATGTCTAAGAGTTTACTGTCTATGTTTTCTTTTAGGATTTTTATAGCTTCAGGTCTTTTTTTTTTTTTTTTTTTTTTTTTTTTTAGTAGCATGAACATATTTATTTAGGAAAAGTCATTATAAGTATCATGTTTTCTGGTTACATCTGAAATTGTTTAAAAAGGGGAGAGGGAATAGGCTGCCACATCAACTATCACCTAGCAAAATACCTGGCATACAGTAGGTATTGGAATATGTTTGGCAATTGGAAACGATAACAGTCAAAATGAGAACCTGAAAATTGGGTATTTTCAAAACAATCCAAATTTTTCTAAATTACATATACATTCAGGTAATCCATTATTCAATGTGTTTTTTACTTTGTGTTGCATTACTTTGATATAGCTTCAGGTCTTACGTTTGAGTGTTTAATCCATCGTGAGTTTGTTTTTGTGTATGGGAAAAGAAAATATTCCAGTTTTATTTTTTGCATACTGCTGTCCAGTTTTCCCAACATCATTTGTTGAGAGGACTTTTCCCCATTGAGTATTCATTCCTCCTTTGTTGAAGCATAACTGACCATATACTTGTGGGTTCCTTTCTGGGCTCTCTATCCTGTTCCACTGATCTGTGTGTCTGTTTTCATGCTACTGTTTTGATCATTATGACTTTGTAGTATAGTTTGAAATCTGCAATTGTGATTCTACATGAGGATTCTTAAAGCATGTGTATATGTTTCAGTCTCTGAAATTATGGGATATTTAAATCTTGATCCATATTCTGAGGTATTTGACATTCTCTGTGGAAATGTGTGTCATGTAAAACTTAAGAGTAGGGAAGTGACTACCACGTTCTTAGTAAGGAAATGTGAAATTACCACGTGATATGAGCTACCAAGCTTGAAATGTGGACCACAATTGCATTACTTAAGAAAAAAAAATAAGCAAAAAGATTTATGTCAAAAAGAAGCCAGAAAGGGATGTAGGCAGAGTTATTTGAGATAATAGCATCTAACAGAACTTAGTACAGGTTAGTGATTTGTGTGTTACTCTTAGGCTCTAAGTGAGTTACATGGAGTTACTGATATTATTACTGCTGGTTGATTATGTTTTAATCTTCTCACACCTCACTTGTTTCCATGGACGGATTTTATATTTTTGTGGATGATGCTTTAAGTGGGGAGAAGATGGGAACACCAAAACAATGGGTCTGTGTCAGTAACGTTGGATGCCATCCAGATTGGCACCCGGCCTTGACCTTGCATTTACCAAAACCCATTGTCGGAAGAACTGTGCCTAAGAAGTCATAGAACTAAATTCAATACATATGTATTTGAGGGCAAATAACTGATTTGAGAACGAAATTTTCAAATTATTTTTTCTCAAGTGGATGGACTTTTCAATTTGTCAAAAACACTTTTTAGATCCGTTGTCCTTCTCCTCCTGAGGTCTGGCCATGAGAGTTAGAAGAGTGTTGCATTACGAAACATTGTCGGAAGAGCCAGATTATGTCCAGGAGAATATTGAAGCTGGGCTAATCACCAAAAAAAAATTGATTTAGCATTTGCAACTGAATTTGTTTTAGTTTGCAGTATCTTTTTACCATATGCTCCATGTGGGCAAGTAAACATTTCGAGTAATGAATGTTTATTACCCTGTGTTCCTAAAATAAACTTTCTATTCTGAGCTACTTGTATGTGCCAAGGTTCAATACAAGATTAACAATAGAAAGCGAAGGTATACAGAGTTACTTCATCTTTGGTGTACAGTACCTCATTTACAGAAAATGGCCCCAAAATATTTGCCAGATGAAATAATTCTAGAATAATAATTGTGTTCCGGTTAAAATAAATTCTGTAAAGGAGTTTTGTTATCTTATCCATGTAGAATTCTCTAAACTCAGCACAGGTTTTATACTCTTTATATTATTTAAATAGGAAAAGAAGAAACAGGAAGTTGAACTGAGCTGAATTATCAGATTAAGTTCTTTGTTTTTAATAAAAACAACAACAACAACAAAAAAGATAAAATAGGGGCCCTCTATGAATTTACTACAACCAAATAACTTTTCTGATGTTTTTTAGGTATTTCTCTTTTAGTCTTTTTTAGACACATTTTATACAGCAATTATAATACTGTGCTTTGTTCACCTAATATGAGCACATTTCGCATTGTAGAAACCGGACAAACTTTTTTTTTTTTTAAAAGATTTCATTTATTTTTTCATGAGAGACACACAGAGAGAGGCAGAGACACAGAGGGAGAAGCAGGCTCCCTGTGGGGACCCCGACATGGGACTCGATCCCAGGACCCTGGGATCACTCACTGAGCTGAAGGCAGAGGCTCAACCGCTGAGTCCCCCAGATATCCCCTGACAAACATTTTAATGAACTTTTATTCTTTTGTTGCTTAGATGTGTCATACTGTAATTATTCACTTTTATATTGTAGAAAATTCAGAACTTTTATTTTTATTACTATTATGAGTACACCATGAGAAAGATCATTCCACATATGTTGAAATTATTATCTTAGAAAGAGTCCCCAAAATAGAGACACTGAATCAAAGGCTATGAACTTTTAAGATTCTTGTCAATTTGGTTCCTCAGGTAAAGAATATTCTTAAGTAAACAAGGCTTGTTATCACTTATAGTCACATCAGCAATGTAACTGAGCATTCATTCCTTACTTATAAAATTTAAAGGTTAAAAAAATACCATTTGTTTTTAACATGAGTCTTTTGAGCAACTGCGATTGTTAGTCCTCTGTGTCAAATCAACTGGGTCACAGGGCACCCAGGTACTTGGTAAACATGATTCCAGATATTTCCGGGGGTGGGAAGGATGTTTTTGGATGAGATTAATATTTCAATGGATAGACTATGTCAAGTAGATTACCTTTCCTCATGTGAGTGGGTCTCATCTGATCAGTTGAAGGCCTGAATAGAACAACAACAACAAAAAAGCAGATTCTTCAATAAGTAAGCAGGAATTCCTCTTGCCTGATAGCCTTTGAACTGGGATGCCGGTTTTTGCCTGCCTTGAGATGTGAACTGAAATGTGAACTCTTCTTTGGGTTTTGAGCCAGATAGGTACTGGACTAGAACTACACCTTCAGCCCTCCTGGGTCTCCAGATGGCAAACTCATCCTGCAGATCTTGGGAATTGCTGGCTGATATAATCACATGAGCTGATTCCTTATAGTCTATCCATCTATCCATCCACCCATCTATCCATTCATCTATTTATCTACCTATCTACACACTCACACATATATACATATGTACATCCTTTTGGTTCTATTTCACTGGAAAGCCCTAAGACAACAGCCTCAATCAGCTTACTGCATATTTGTTCATTAATTATATTTCCTTACTTTTGAATGATATGTTTATGTTCTCTGGCTATGTATGTATGAGGGCATTCTTATTGATTGCCATGAACTAAATTCTATACATTTTTGTAATACTTTCAGTAAACTTTAACTGTCCTGACCAACCTACCTTCCCAAAATCTCAAGAAATTCTATCAGAAACACTAATTTTTTTAAAAGATTTTATTTATTTATTCATGAGAGACACACACAGAGAGAGAGAGAGAGGCAGAGACACAGGCAGAGGGAGAAGCAGGCTCCATGCAGGGACTCCAAGATCAGGTCCTGGGTTGAAGGCAGGCGCTAAACCGCTGAGCCACCCAGGGATCCCCCTAAATTTTAACTAAAACATGAAGAATTCTGATTCAGAAAAAAAGAAAAGGATGCATAACTAGAGTATGGTCAGCATGGCTTTTCTTCCTCTTGGTCAAAAAAGAAAGAAAAATGAAAAGCAAGTTTAATGTGTTGTGCATAATGAATCAGTTGCTCTTTTGGTTTGTGTCATGGCCAAACCCAAAGGCTGGCTGCGAGTTCTCCCGCAATGCATTTGATTTCCGCCACTGCAGAGCAATTTGATAGGAGCATGGAGTTCGTTTTTACTTGTACTGGAGAGATTCTAAGTCTTGTGAAGGTGATCATCCCGAGGCATTGGCAGAGGAGCCGGTTTCAGGGCAGAAGGTCTGCCCTGAGCTCCTGTGCAGGTGGGCCTCCTGCCCTCGGCCATCCACCTCTTACAGCTTCAAGCTTCTAGAAATAAGGACACCACTGCTTCCATCTGGAACCTTCCTGTGTATCGCGGTTGCCTGTCCCTACTGTGTCGGTTGACAGGACGTTTGTGCCAACCATGTGCTCTCTTCTCCACCTTGGAAGCTAAATGAGAAATAAAATCACTCTGCAACCAGCAAGAACAGTTTCTGACCTTGGCGGTGGTTCTTAAGGATTTATTTAGCCACTTCTGGTTTTCTAGGCAAGAATTTCCTTGAAACACTAAAAAGATCTCCACGTTTACATAAATCAGACCAAAACAGTTCCTGACCTTGCTCACTATCGTTCTGCCTGTGGCTGACCACGAGCTCTGTGTGTCAGGGATGTGCAGCCCGGGACCCTGGCCAGAGCACTTGCTCCCACGCTCTCTCCCAGGCCCTTAAGTACATTAGGGGAGGCTTAATTGTCCTCAACACACACACAGAGGGTCTCTACATTAAAAGGCCTCAAAACCCACTGTCTGAACTAAAAATCCTAGCACGCTTTGCTGTCTAAGGCTCACTGGCTGAAAAAAAACAAAACAAAAAAAAAAATGAAAGCTGGGATGAAGAGAGTGGAAAGAGATGGGATTCTAGCCCTAAAACCCAACTGGCCAATAAGTGGCCTTAGAAAGTGTGATCATTCATTGTTGTCTCCTGACACTAAAATTAAAACTATTATTATTTCCCCCACTTAATGGTTTAAGTTTAACCAACCATTGTAAATATTTTAGCAGGCAAAAAAAAGGGTTTTCTTAATAGGAACTCATTCAAAATATAGGATAGTAATTAAAGGAAACCACTGGTGTTTACAGTTTTATACTCCCCCTATTAAAATGAGCGAGGTATGAAGAAAAATGTGTGTCATAAGTGGAGATTATGGTCACTGGAGAGAATTATCTATTTTAAGCTAAATATAAATAATTCATGTGTTTCCCATAATAACACGTGCTATCGGAGATATTTGATATAAATTTATAATACAAAGAAACTGGTATTATTACTAAAAGGCAATGATAAGAATATTTCTAATTTCCATTGTCTACCACAAAAATGCTGGTAATTATTTAGGGTGAGAGTTTTTTTTCGTTTTGTTTTCTGAAATTATTCTAACAAAACCACTTCCTTTAAAGATGCATGATGAAGTGTGAGCCTCTGCTCACTGCAGACACATCTGTGCAAAATTGCTAAGAGACCTCTTCGAATGTCCCATTTCTTTTTTAAAGTGCACATCTTCTGCTGTAATGGTCACTGCTAAAGTGCTGCTAAATTTGCAGGAGAAAATGTTGTACAGAGCATCAGTTTAGGGAGGAAATGACAATGAAGCCCCTCAGAAAAGATTTTAAAGGAATATGATTGTACTTACACGGCCTCAGGTATTTTCTTACTACTTTTTTTGTGCCACAAAAAAAGATTTGAGGTTGCCTTAATGGAAAACCTAGATAAAAACAAAGACCATTAACAGAAAATTAAACAGTTTAGGGTCCAGTGGCTGATACTCAGAGGCTTCTCCAGGAAAACCTTAATTCCAGATCATATGGCTGCTCAGGGCCACACCTGCCAGGGAAAGGCGGGGCTGTGATTGGGAAGGAGCTGGGGCGGCGATCCTAGGCCCTCAAGTCACTCCAAACATCTGTCCTCGATTCCCCACCGCCCTTGTCAAAGGGAAGACAGGGGAAAAGAAACGCCCTGGACAATGAGTCCACCAAATGGAGATGCTTAGCAACCATGTCCTGCGTGTGATCATGGGGCCCAGGACCTGCAAGTACAGGCTTCCACTTTGCCTCAGGAGGCCCCTGGCCCCGGGTGGGAGTGGGGGAGAGTCAAGTCCTGAGCCACAAGCACAGCCTGCCACAGAAGAAGTCACCTGTGTGGCAAGAAGCCGCCCTCAGGCTTACTGGGAGGTGTAGGGCAGTGCAGGGGGTTGCACCCTCCTCTCCACCTGCCTGGCTCTCCTTCTCCACCCTTCTCTCCAGCCCACCTGCCAAAGGCAGCACCCTAGAAGTGCCAAGCTGAAGGACATCTCAAAGCCACCTGGTTCAGAATGTTCAAATCATTCAGGGTCTCAAGTCTCACCAGTTCTTCTCACCAGGTGGCCAGACGAGACCGAGGAAAGCACTGCCGAGCACCCATTCTGGTCCCTTTCAACAGCTGCTGGGTCCCCGGGGACAGAGGGAGGGCAGTCTCGTGGGGAAATCTTCGGGGCCTCGTCCACAGAGCCACGGATGATGTCTTATGTGCTTGGAGCCTCTTTTCCTCACCTGGGAGCTGCGAGGACCACAAGTCCCTGGCCGGCCTGGTCCCCCCTGCACAGTTGCACATCAGTCCTGCCCTATGTGCGCCTCTCCCCTCATCCCTCTTCTTTCGGAGTCTCTACCTTCTGCGCCTCTGATCACATCTGCTCCGGGTCTCAGGCTTTCTGCGGCTTCTCCTCATCATCACGCGATGCTCACTGATGAAACCAATGACAGTGTGCCAGCAGGCTCTGAATAAAGCCAGGTAGCTTCCACTGTCCCAGTCCTAACTCTCCAACCAGCTTTGTGACCTAGAAGAAACCCTTTCCCCAAATCGGATATATTGTTCATAAACAACTGGTCTCTTTGGATTATATGTTGGGTAAGTGACCATCCTGGTGAACTCTGGGGCTCGCCCAAGCTAACATCACATTCATTTATTTATTCACTAATATATTTATGTGGTCAACAAATAGTTTTTTAGCACTCGTTCAGTTTGCGGCACTGCTCTGAGTGCTAGCAACATGGTCTAGGATGATAAAATACATTACTGATAGATTTATTGATATACATCACACCCATGCATTTATTTACCTATATTTTTAGGTAAATAAACCTGTTATCCACCCACCCATGAGCCCACTGTCTCCAACATGATATTAATATGCTTCTCGAGAAGAGGCACAGAAACTGCATCTCCTTGTTTACAACCCAAGAACCCAGCACATTGCCTTTTGCTTAATAGTGAACACATGAATGTTGGTGTGCACTCACGTATTTATTCAACAAATACTCAAGCCATGTGCCACAGTGTGCTTCAAATGGAGCCATCACAAAGCAGGCAAGAGCCCTGCGCTCATGGACTTTACATTTTATAGGGGAAAACAAGGAATGTGAAACCCAACGAAGGAATAAACACCATCAGCACAAACTATCAAGTAGTTAGGAGTACCAGGAGTTAAGGAAGTGAGAGAAGTGTGAACGCAACAGTGACTCAACACCACAAAGGAAGGATGAGTAAAGGGCTATAGGAGGTGAGTGCTGACCTGAGACCAGACTGGACAGAAAGAGCAGCAAGCTTTGAAGATAAAGGAAAGCAGCATTTCGGTAAAGGGAAGAGCCCACGCAGAGGCTAGTGACCGGAACGTATGCCATATTCCAGGAAGAGAAAGAAGGCCAATGGACACAGCAAAGTCAGAGAGCATGACAACATCATTGTGGACAAGAACGGCTTCTTGAATGGACTGTAGACAATGAGATGCTTCTTTACTCATTGGCCTACTAATCCTTTCAAAATATGTCAGATAGTGCAACTCTTCTCAAAATAGTCCATGTTTCGGCTCTTGGAATAAAGCCCAGAGTCCATTCAACATAGGAGTTTGTAATGCCCTCTGCTCCAGACCATCTCCCTCCAGCCATCTACAGGCCTCCCTCCTTAATGTCATCATCAAAACTTCTTTAGAGGCCTTCCTAGACACCTGTCCAAAATAGAGCCCTTTCTTTTATCACTATCCAGCATCCTCTCTGGTCTATTTTTCTTCATAGTCCTTACCAATGCCTTGGCAGTTAACTCGTTGGTCGTTTGCCTATTTACTTGCTCTCTGTCCCCTTGCACTACAATCCATTATCTGACACTTGGTTCTATAACCACCACCCAGAATAAGTCACACACAGAATGGGTGCTCCATAAATACAAGAGAAGGAATGAGTAAAATAGTCGATGCGACCAGAACCCGTTAGGGATACAGAAAGCCATTGGATCAGCTCTGATGAAAGGGAGTGATATCTTGGATCGAAGCCAGTGGTAGAGATGGAGAAACATGGTAGAATCTATAGGAAAGATAGTCAATCAGACATGGGGAATAATGGCAACTAAAGAATTCAGAAAGGCTTGTAAAAATTTGGAGTTTGAACAACCAGAGTGAAGGTGGGACTGTTCACTAGGAAGTGGGGACTAGAGCAATATGCTTTTCTGTTTATTTTCAGATTTATGCTTTTGTTTTGATTGAGTTTTTCTCTTGTCCATAATAACCTGTGCAATATATTAGCTCAGTCAAAATTGCATGCATGCAGTAGATTAATGACTCTGAAGCTTATAAGAGAAGTCATAACTAGAAATATAAACAACAATCATGTACACGCACAAAGATTTTTTTTTTTTCAGAGCCGTGCAGGTAAATGAGTTTACTTGGGAGGAGAAAGCAGTTAGAGAAGAAAAAGAAGCCAAGAATCTATCTTTCTGACATTCAGAATTTGAGAAAATGAGGCAGACCCAGCAAAACAGACTCAGAAGAAGTAACCTATAAAGCTGAAGAAGAATCAGGAAATAATAAAAGGGTCTCAAGAGGAATTGTATGGTCGACTGCATCAAACGCTGCTGTGAGCTCAAATAAGAGAATTGCAGGGAAGTGAACATTGGATTTTGCAACACAGAGAACATTGTCGACCTGAGGAGAGCAGTTCCTTGTGGAAATGTAGGGACAGTAGCCCCTGGAAGGTAAACTGTTAAGTTTAATATATGGATAAGAGGAAGGAATGCTATCTCTGTCTATGATCCATCTGTCCTTCTGTCAATCCTTCCTTCCTTCCTTCCTTCCTTCCTTCCTTCCTTCCTTCCTTCCTTCCTTTCTTCCTCTCATCCATCCATCCATCTGATTATCTATCCATGCCTCAGGAGAAGGTACTGGCTTAGAGAGACAAGGATGTCTAGTCTCCTATTAGGCAAGAATTGTTTAAAGTGATGGGTTTCCATGATCATTCAGATATATCTGATAAGGAGGCAAAACCCAAGGAAGAGATTAGGCTTGATCTAGTGACTAGGAGATTGTCAAATCCATGAGAGTGGGTGGACTCACTGAGGGAAAGGCATCTTGGGAGGAGAGCAGAGGTTCGTGAGGGAAAGCCCAGTGGTGAGGGATAGACAGAGGGGTGAAAGGACCCAGAGGGTAACTGTAAGCTTTTAGCAGAGATCTAATTCAGGAACCAGGCTGACAAACTGCAAGAGTACATCTCAGAGGTTATTTGAGCAACTTCAAGTCAAGCTGCAGGACGCATGAAATGAAAGTGTCCCCCATTGTGACTTGTTATTGCAAAAGAATCATCACATGCCTTCGGGCTGTAGCCTTGTAGCACTTACACACACCGGGTGACCCAAATGTGGCGTCTTCTTGCTCTATGACTCTTCCAGGGGTGGGGGTGGGGGCAGTTTCTGAGATTTCCAGCGGCGTGACAGCCCCTCAGGAGGCCTGACCTGCCTTCTTTCTGACAAATTATAAGCTGTTCTCCTCTTGAAAGATCATAAAGGCATGGGATGAAAAGTGCCTGGAGAGCTGCTACATCAGGAAGCTACTTGCAAGGCTTTCCTCTAAAAAAAGATGTGAAGTTTGGAGGAAGAACTAAAGCTCCTCCTAAAAATTCTACTTTCGGGTGGGCTGGAGAAGAACAATGGACCGGATTCCATGCTGGGGACAATATCTAGTTGTCTCTCCGCAGTGAATGGAAGCTCTGGAGCGCCCCCCCCCCCCCAACGATGACACCTTCTCTCAGTGTCATCCTGCCGAGCCCGGCAGGTTTCTGTCTCCTCAGAAACCACAACCGGTGGTCCTTAGACACTTCTCTGCAAAATATGCCATTTCACTCAAAGAAATAATGTCTTCCCCTCAAAAAGGCTGATTGAATAAACCCGGAGAGGTGAGGAGTCCCTCGAATAGATAGGTCAGTTAGCAAGTCACCACTGGAAACCAACTCAATGAGAAGGTTTCACGTTCAGAAATAGGGTATTGTTGAAAAGGATGCCCGAGAGTTGTTTTCCCAAATCAGACTGGCTTTCCAAAGTAACTTAGATTATATGAGTGAAAAGTGTGCTCATTAGCAAAACCTAAATCAAGGCCGACGTAGTGATACGGGTGACAGCGCTATCTGAGCACCTCGAGCTGCCCTGATAAGCATCTCCGTCAACTGGAACTGGAGGGGCGTGCGGTGAAGCTGCTTGGAGCTGCAGACATTTGTGATTTTTATAACTAGGTAAGAAAGGTAAAATGTAATTAATTTGAGCATCTATTGGAAGAATCACGTCCTGATTCCCGTAGACACTAAGGCAGCCACTTCCAAAGAAAATTGCCCGGGTTTGACTGAATCACCACTACTCAAATTCTAGGATATTCTTGACACCTAACATTACGGTCTACCTTTCTAGCTAGCTCACTGGCCCTCTGTAATGGCTGAAATATATTTGGGTAAAAGTTAACTGATACGACTACAAATAGATACATATGTGTGAAAAAAAAAAGATATATATGTGTGGATCAAAAGTTTGGACGCAAGTTTTACAAAACCTTGGAGTTTTTTTTTTTTTTTTTTTTTGTAAATAATGGTCACATATTAGAACCTGACAATTAAATGGTCAAGGAGATTAAAAGTTCTCATCATGTGTTCGAAACCGTGGGTTTTTTTTTTTCTATTTTAACTCAGATCTTGACTAAAATAATAAAGAATTGATTTAGTCAATGCTATTTGATTTCTTAGAACTTCAGCAACTGGAAATTTTCTTAGCAGAACAGGATTTCCTGGTTTTTGAGAAAGCCGCAGAGATCAAACACACATCTGGAACCCCGGCCCTCATGTGGGGGCAGCGGCGCGATCATGCAGATTGCTTCACTAGTGTTTGGTTTCCACTGTCTCTTCCTCTCTTCTCCTCGTTTACTGGAGAAGGGCCTGGGATCCTTGGGGTTCTCCCCAGGACACCAGAGACAGTTCTCTCCACGGGCTCCTTTGTGCGTTTGTTTCGATTTTGCTTCTGATTTGTCGCATGTTGCTTTTTTTCACGGAGAAAAACGTAAATGAAACTTTCAGACTGAGCTTTTCTCTTTTAGCGAAAGAGGAAATGCTTCTCCTGGTCCTTTAGAAATTTCCCTTTCGTTGCACCCTAAGCAGTCAGCCACCAAAGGGGAAGACTGCAGGATGTCAGCAAACAGGGTACTGGGGAGGTTGCATGCTCCTGGGCCTCGGGAGCGCCTACTGGAGCAAGCTGCCGAGTGGCGGTTCATGCTGTGTGTCATTGGAGGAAGTGGGCTCATTTATCTCTGATTCATTCTGGGTATTTTTCCTGGTATAATGTAAGCTCTGAGCAGACCACATCTCAGCACCATGGCCAATCAGAGACAGGTCTCTACCAAAAGATCCTATTGGGAAGAGATGTCTATCGCTTGGGCCATGGATAGACCTCAGAGTTTCTATCTCAATTCCAACTCCCTGCCCTCGGCCCCAAGGCAGTCTGTGATTATGACAATGCAAAATGACACTTGGGAGTGGTGACAGCTATCAAACCCATGTCTAATCTTTCTAAGAAGAAAAAAGTCACATTAGGATAAAAATTGTTGACTTTTCCATTGCAGAATTCCGTGGCACTCAGTAGTATCCGCGGACTTAGGATGACAAGGCACCCAGCATACACACTGCTTTCATGTCCTTGAGGCAGTTGCCTTAGACTCCTTAAAGATTGTTTCTGTTCCCTAATTTTCCTACAACTGGGTGGACTGGGATGCCCAGAATATGGCCTAATCTAGATCTACCCCAAAACATCCCCCCTCCAGGGGTGTGTACGGGTGTGAGTCTCAGATTCACCTGGCACAGCCAGGTTGGTTTTTTCAGCAAGGCTTACTCACTGACCTTTCACTTTATTTACAGGTGACAGATACTCATATTGAGTGGCGGGGCTGGGGTCGGGGGGTAGGTTGTGAGTCCTGACCTGCAAATTGTATTAATGTTCACTCAAGATCAAAATAGTCATTTACTGAGATGAGACCTGGCATGAAATCCTACCAAGGATCTGGAGAGTTTTACCCCCAACCAGCACACATTTGCCATCACCTGCTCTGAGCGCAGGGCCGTGGGGTGATAGGATGCTCGTCCCCATGGCTGCTCACAGCAGACACACCAGGGAAAGGACCAGGCAGGTAGCAGGGGGGTGATTAGTTCTTCACACAGCCTGAGAACCCGTGTAGGTAGGACAATGACATCCTAAACCCAGTCCCTAGACTATGGCAGGTGCCAGACATCACAAGGACTATTTGCATTTAAATTTACTACTTTTACTAACAGAAAAGACTGAGGATGTGCATTTGTTCTGACCCAAGGAGAACAGTGCTACGACCAAGAACAGCCATACTTTGGCAAATTAACATTTTCAGTCATCACCGCAATTAAATATTTAATATTTATTGACTAAGTCTTTTTATTTTTTAAATCTCCAATTTACCATTTATATTTTCCTTCACAGTCATGGAAACCATGGAATCCTAGACAGATGACTATATAACCATTTTCAGAATTAAAAGTCAGATTAAAGAAGTCCAGAGGCAAGAACCTCCACGCATAAACATGTCACATTTAGTTGATCATTAGAAAAGGGAAAAAATTATTATCTCATAACGAAATTATGGGAAGACATAAAATTCACTCGAACCTTTTAACCCCAGCCAAGATCTGACACAAAATGCAAAACCAAGGACACGTAGAGGATTTTTTTCTAGCTTATCAAGTTGCCAACAAGCATCGCAAAAGGGTGCTAGCTAGTTTGGTGCTTATAATTTTAAGATCAAGTGTCTGGATCCCATATGGTTGACCGAGGACTCTTGGAGAGGAGGGAGCAAGATGGCCTGGGAATGGGCGCAATAGATGTATTGTCTGTGGAGAATTCAAAATAATGAGAAAACCAGTGAAAAGTCGGTTCGCTGTCTATTTTGCCGTGAGCAGACAACTGCACGGACTATCAGTGGTCCAGTTCTCCTCATGGAGAGGACCTCCTCTCCACGGCAGCGCCCACCCCCAAGCCACTGGCTAATCTGTCTCCTGCTGCGACATCGTCATTGACAGGAGGGAAATCCAAACAGGTTTTAAAACATTCGCCCACATTATTACTTGCTGATAATCATCAGTTGCTTAAAGACACGTAGAAAATCTCCCTTAACACAGACAAATACGAAATAATACTGGATCACAAGTACGCAGTGTGTTGATTGTTATCGTCCACTGTGGTTCAGGCTCGGGTGATAGATTGTCAGAAGGACCAGAGAAGAAATGGAAAGCAGGTGCCTCCAGAATGCAAGGGAAACCTGCCACTGTGTGACTGAGCACATTCGGTATGTCGGGTGAACTTGGTGTGGAACACAATATTCGAAATGTTGCCACGATGCTTTTCTCTGCTTCGTTGGTAAAAATAGCGTCTCGTGGACTTCAGCCACCAGGATCGGAAGACATGACACGTTCCATGATAACATCGCCGGAAACGATGAAGTGAGGCAAGTCATGAACATTTCCCAAGTGCTAATTTTTGCAGTGGATTCATTTGCTGTCACATGTGCAAATGCACGCCCTTGCAGTTTCAACGGGAAACATGAAAGGAACGTGCAACCTGTCGGGCGTGTCATCACGGCCCAGACGGGAAGGTGGCTGTTGAAGAATCCCACCCCGGGGAGTCGATGTGTCCAAGCAGCCTCTGCAGAGCGCATGAGTCAGGATACATCCCACGGTGCCTAATCTAACGTACGCATCGGGTCAAGCCCCACCTGCAAATACTCTTGGCCATGCTGCACGCAGACAGACATAAAAACTGAGGAATGGACCAGCCTGAGCAGCATGAGCTGCTTTTGTTGAGAAACCAGAGAGAAGAGACACAAACAGGAGTGGACCACGCATATATAAAATGATGCTCACGCTCAGTCCCATGCTCCCCAATGTTCCTTCATCCCGCGTCAAAGCATCCGATGGAAATGTCCTCTATCCTTACACAAAGGAAGCCAGCAAATCGCGGAGCAATGCTTGCATGCACACTCTGAGCCTACCTTGAACTTTCTACAGTCGCTCTGCCATTTGGAACATTTCAGGAATACCTGCTGTGTGTCAGGCCATGTGCTGGGCACCCAAGAGAGGCAAACAGAGAGAGGACAGCCCTGCGACATGGGCAGGCCCAGATTTCGCCCTCGGTCAGCCAGTCTGCGGCACTAACAGGGCCCCCAGGAACTCTGCTGCCCGTGGTTTCCAGCTCCACGCCCCATAGCATGGCTAACTCAGATCACCCAAGGCAGTTGAAATCACTTGACTTCTCGGTCAGGGGGATGTCCTGCGCCGGTTGTTTCCAGACTCCACGGCAAGGAACCAGCTCAGATTGTGTTTGATTGCTTACTGGTTTTAAAAATGTGTGACCTGCTAATTTTATAAAGTACAGTAAAAAATGAATCACTAGAGAAAAGTCAAATTAGCAAAAGAAAAACAACAAACCAAACAAAACCAGCATGCAAAATGCAAGTCAAGCTTTTCACTATGACATTCACCGACCTAAAATCGCTCCCTCAAATTACTATAAAACTTTCCTGAAAGCTACCTGTCTGTCTGTGTGCTGAGCCTGTGACAGACTGGTCGCAAGGGGCTCACAGGCCGCACCTGGTGCTCACAGCACCGGCTAAGTGCCCCTACTCCAGACTCCCAAAGAGGATGGACTTGTGGATCACTGTACATGTAACAACGAGGTCACTGGAGGTTTGATTTTAATTGCCAGCAATAAAGTGGAAGAGTGGCTGGCCCAAAATAGCACGTGATACATGCTGAATGAGTGTGCAAACAGATAAATAAGCAGTCACTGGCAGCCTATGTTGAGAGGGACATAGACAGAGAAGACCACCTCCCACTCCACCCAGAGGAGGGTGCTCAGAGAGGTCAGGGCGCCAGACACACATGGGGGACGGCAGACACGCTGCCGTCAGATAATAAGGCGAGGATGCAAAACTCGTGAACGTGCAGAGATGAATCCAGTGAGATGTAACGGAGGAGAGTCCACATTCACTGCTCCTTGAAGACAGTGAGCCTCACACCGACAGGAGCATGCAAAAAAACAAGCAAGAAAGCAAGAAAGCAAGAACACAAAGCAAGCAAGCAAGCAAGCAAGCAAGAAAGAAAGAAAGAAAGAAAAGAAAAGAAAGACACAAAGCTCACGGTGCTATCTGCTGACAGAGAGCTGAACAGTGGGGTGAGGCTGCCCACCTTGATGTCACCAGAACCAGCTCAGCATCCAGAACACAGAAGAAACACAGCAGCCCCGAAACACTCAGCTCAGGCTGAACCACGTTACGGAGGCTTTGACAGAGAGAGCATGGGGAGGCGGGCACGAGAGCAGCAAGGATTTGGAAACACAGCCACATGGAGCGGGTTGCGGGGGCCACCTCCACTTGAGGTAACAGGGACCAATCCTGGCCAGGGTGCAGGTGGGTGGGCAGGCGGGCGGGCGGGGAGGCTCCTCCGATGGCTCTAGTTGGTGTCACGGAGAGAAGGCAGCAAGGCTATGATCTCGACGGCAGAGGGACAAGGGAAGGCCGGGCGTAGCTGGAGTGAGGTTTTAGTGTCAATAGAAGGAAGCACTTTTTGATCATAAAATTGGTCAGCGGCTGAAGCGACCCATCATCTTTGGAAGGGGCGCTCTAGTCCCCATCACTTTGTGTTCAAGATCAACCAGGTGAACCCAGACGAGAATGCTGGAGAGAAGGATCCCAAAGTGAGCAGAAACCTCAATACCTGTGAGGAAGTCGTCCACGATGGAGGCCCATCTTCCATTAAAGAGATATTTACTGGGGAAGCCCGGGTCTCAGCGGTTTCGCACCGCCTTCAGCCCAGGGCGTGATCCCGGACACCCGGTATCAAGTCCCACATCAGGCTCCTGCGTGGAGCCTGCTCCCTCTGCCTGTGTCTCGGCCTCTCTCTCTCTCTCTGTCTCTCATGAATAAATAAATAAAATCTTTAAAAAAGAGAGAGAGAGATTTACTGAGCTGCTGCAATGGGCCGTCACTGTCTGGGTGCTGAGGGCACTGAGGGCGCCACGGGGGCCCCAGCAAACACCCCTGCTGAGAGCTCCTTTTCTCCCCTGCCCATATGGGAACACGGACCCACACAGGACCTGCTCTTTGAATGTCAAATCAGTGGCGGTGTTTACCTCAGCAAGACCATTCTTGGAGGCAGGGTTTGTGACGAGAGGAATTTCCCAAGGGCTGAGTCCTTTTTCCACGGGTTGGAGAGCAGGTGCCGGTATTGGTGACGATGGCTCCTTCCTGCAGTGGGAGGGAGCAGAGCTTCTTGGCTGTGGGAAGTCCGGGGACAGTGTGCATCTGTCTGATGCCATATTCTTGATTGCCCTTCTCCCTTGGTGGCAAGTAAGAGTGGCTTTTGATGTGTCCAGGGAGTGTGGGGCCTCTGGGGACACGGGCTATTGACAGACACTCCCCGGGGGGCCCCAGATGATAACCTGCAGTGTCCTTGACCTCACGGCTTCCCTGCGGCCCCGCCAGCCATGCATCACGTAGGGCGGCGCTTCTGTCGTGCCCGGGCTCACGCCAAGACTCAGAATGGAGAGATGGCATATACGTTACAGGACAACGGGTGCGAGGTGATACACGTGAACAAGGAACATTTAACTGACAAAACGACTCACTGGAGAGAATTCAAAAAAGACAAATACAAAGTCAGCTATGGAAGAGAATATTTGGAACAAGCAAAGAATCCACAAACCTAATTTTCTTTTTAAGTGAACCAATACTAAAACCTCCAGAAAAATCATATATTTTTTTTTATTTTTATGAAGGAACCACCTGACGCATTTCCGGTTCTCTTCATATCTTTTCCCTAAATGTTCTTTGATTATTTCTTTACGTGGTGATGAATTACAAATATTTCACTCTAAGGAAAATAGGTAACTCAGTCTTACCTCTAGCAGAGTTGGTCAAGATATTTTTATTATTATTATTGGTTGGTGGAAAGTTTCTTCTTCAGAACTTGCTGTTGGCCGAAGACTGCAGCACCTGAAAGATATCAAGTCTGTCAGGTGTCGATTAAAGCAATGAGAAAGAAACCAGGTCCTACCGATGTGTCACTATCTGAAGGATCTTTGAGTGGATAAATGGCATTTCTAATGCTGATGGAGCAGAGTTCTTGAGGTCAACCGAGAAGAATCTGTGGCTTGAAGGCTAGTCGGCCACTGAGCAGCCGTCAATAACCTGGTGAACAGAATTGGACTAACCGGTCCAGACAGGAGGGGAAGGCTGCAGCTGGTGTGAACTCTGCACGTGAACGTGTGGCAGGAAGACGGGCCGTGTGCAAGGCCAGCCAGGGCAGTGCCACCATGGGCTCCGATGCCCACACTCTCACCAAAGCCTCTGCTTCCTCAGGAGAGCTGCCGAATGCAGAAAGTGTAGATTCTCAGTATTTTATGTGAACACCTCATTTCACCCTTTTCTTAGTACCTTTGAGGACAAGTTATAGTCAGGGTCTTAAGACCAAGGTGCATCAGCTCCAAGAGCACCGGCCACCATCACCGTTACTTGGACTTCGTCCTCTGTAGCCTGGAAGGTTCAGGATGGCTCTGACTTGTACCAGGGAAGTCAGAAAAATGCTCTTCCCAGTTTTCACACATCAGGACTGTGTTTCTGTGGGGCTGTGGGCGTTGGTCCAGCACCAACTACACCAGTTTCTCCTAGATCTTTTGCTCTGTGTCCTGTGAATCCTATGACCGTCTAGACAACATACCTAGGCTTCAAACCCTTTCCCCGTCCAACAGTTTGGCTGACAGCTATGCACCACAAGCTCCTAGATGCATAGATGCTGTGCTTTGGGCGTATTCTCAATCCTGGGTACTTTGCAGGATTGAACCCTTTGCAAGGCCCTTTATCATGATCTCATGACTGTATTTCTGTCTGTTATCTTGTTCATTTTTCCTTCTCAATATTCATCAGATTTCCATTCAGTTTTGTGTCTGAAGCCTTTCTGTATTTCAATTTTTTTTAATTAATTAATTTATTTATTTTATTTAATTATTTATTAATTTAATTAATTAATTAATTTATTTATTTATTTTATTTTATTTATTTATGATAGTCACAGAGAGAGAGAGAGAGGCAGAGACACAGGCAGAGGGAGAAGCAGGCTCCATGCACCGGGAGCCCAACGTGGGATTTGATCCCGGGTCTCCAGGATCGCGCCCTGGGCCAAAGGCAGGAGCCAAACCGCTGCGCCACCCAGGGATCCCTGTATTTCAAAACACCTTGATAAAAATACTTACTACGTGCCATTTTCATGCAAATACTAACTGTTTCCAAACATGGAAAGTCAAATATCGTTTCCCATATTGTTTCCAAATCCAAGGTTGTGGTGTTTAGGAAATACGTGCCAAGTTAACCCAGTGGATTTGTTACACCACGTGTCAGTCCTTCAGATGTGCAGCTGAAAATGCTTCCTAGGGCCACTCAGAATTTCAATTTCTTCTGAATTTCTCCTTCCGCTTCAATGATGACTATGCTGGATGAGGGCCTTTCTCCTTACAGAATGAGATGACTCTCCTGTAAGAAGGGCTGGACACTTCTGTGAGCTGAGCTCACAGCTGGGCTGCTGTGAGTCAGGATGACACTTGGCAGAACATGCCTACGGGTCATTGTTCCCGACGCAACAATGACATGATAATGAATAATGATTCCAATTCCCACTGAGCTACACCTGGGGGGATAGGTGATGGAGACACTCACTGGTACCCCCAATGCGTGCCCACTGATGACTGGCAGCTGAGTCCCTCCCCAGGAAGTGCTCTGAGCCTCGAGGAACCGTTGTACCCAAGGTTCATGTCTATCCCTGGGGACAGCTGAATCTGATGACTTTTCCAAAGAGGCGACAAAAGCCCAGGCATGCCTCAATTCACAAGACTGTGGGATCCCAACTCTAGAGCTCCCACCGGATTACTAGCAGAGGCTTCTGTTTGCAGCAGAGCACAGTGTGTGCCTCGGCTCATTCCTGCCCTCTCACTCCCTCCAGTGTGTTACTCCTGGGCACTCACCCCGAAAATCTCCATCTCAGAGTCCCTCCCAGGAGCCTCAGCTATGCTGCTTCCTCTGTACCAGGACCCTGCTGACACCTCATAGGTGTCATCTCCCATATGGATGTACCTGTATTGCATAGATAGATGCTATCGTCTCAAAATAGATATTAGTACATCCATTTGACAGATGAGGAAAATGAGACTCAAACATCGCAGAAAACTAACATCAGAGCAAGGATTCAGAAATGGGACAACATGCAACCACAGTCACGGCGACCACCCACTTCGGTCTCCAGAAGCAACTCGGGAATCTTTCTGAAATTCATCCATCATAAAAATCAATCATGGTTCCCAGAGAATGTATTAAAAAAAAGTAACAGTCCACCTAAAGAAAAAGATCATATCCATCTTAGAGTGGTGGATCCCGGGGAAACACTCTCCAAATCTCCCCCTGATTGAAATGATATGCTTTAAAATGTATGCAAGGATGATCAGATGTCCCTGTAAGGAATCTAAGTAGCCAAAAAGTGTGGATATTGAAGCTCTATAACGTGGGGCCTTACCCTTGCCTGTGGCTCAAAAAGCCAAGTGTTGGGGTGCAATGGGGCTGGGTGTCCGATCAGTGTGAATGGGCTGCATCCCAAGTGTTTTGCTAAGACCCTTACATTCTGTGTGTCTTCTTTTTTTTTTCTTTTTCTTTTTTTTTTTTTTTTTGTCAGGAGTGTAGGAAAACTTTTATTCAGAAATCAAAACTTACTGCACATCAGAAGACACAGAGTGGAAAAGCTGATAAATATGAAGTGGGAATGTTTTTAGGCATTCATCCTTCAGAATAATTGGATAATTCACACAAGACAAAAAAATTAGGAATATCATCTATCTAGAAAAATTTCAGTCAGTCTTTCTTGCCAGAAAGGAAATACACAGGAATTCTTTATATCTATAAGGGAGAGATTTTTTACCATATATCAGAGTTCACTAAGTCTTAGACAACCAAAGAATAGTAAAACATGAGGGAGACCATTGTTTTAGAAGTCACACACACACACACACACACACACTATATATATATATATATATATATATACATATATCTTGTTTTTCCAGGGGGACAATGATAATATCTCCTCCTTGGTGCTGCCGTTGGGATTAAATGATATACATGTTGAGCTTTTATTACAAGATTCCATGTGGGCCTTTTAAGACCATTGGTTCAAATTTATGAAACATGAGATTCATGGCCAATCATAACAATTACTGTTGCAAGTAAAAATTAAAATGTTGACATATGTGGTGGGGATTCTTAGAAATGTCCTCAAAAGCTTAACTCAACGAGAAATCCCTCAGATCATGGTCCCAGTTGGCCTCCGTTCAAACTCCCAGAGGGAGCTGCATCAGGGCGCCCTCCTCGTGAGCAATGAGCGTGAGGCTGAAGAATAGAAATCAGCTCTGGATGGGTGAGGTGCAAGGAACAACCAGCAGAAGCAAAATAACACTGCTGCTTGATAACCCCAGACATTTAAATAATCTTCTGTTCTAACAATGCTCAATAGTATTCCACAAGGCCATGGACGTGCAGGTGTTCGTGTCGGGGACAGTGCTTGAAAGCTGGAAAGAAGTCAGACAGTCATGCATTTAACTATGTTCCTGTTTTATGATGCTCGTCTAGAGCAGTAGGTATTCTTAGATCCCCTTCTTGAGGTGGAAGGTAAAGACTGAGCAATCTCCTGCAAGAAATAATTCTGAGTAACCATAACTATTTTTATCCAGAGTTTAGGACCTAATGTTTTATTTCAGGGCAAAAAAAAACCTCCCAAAAACTGTATTAAAAAAAAAAAGAAATGTGAGTTGTATGTTTTGATTTTTTTAAAAAAATTCTTTCTCCAGAGGCAGGATTTGCTTAGTCACAGAAACCAAAGTTGTCCTCCTAAAAGGAGTTTAATCTGTAGCAGAATATTGTGCAAGAAAGCTTAAACCCAGTGTCGTAAGGAAATAAACCTACAGTGACAAAATTAAAGTTAACTTTTACAAGATGGAAACCAGATGCAATCTAGCCAAGTGCCATCTGCAACGCGTCTGTGGCATGGAAGGATGCACTGAGCATTTCAGACCTTACATGGGAACGTTCCGCAGGATTCCAGCCGGCCTCGGGTTCCTACGGGCCACATCAGCGAGGACGTGAGTCCTACACGGATCTGGAGGGTCTCTGACTAGGGGTAAGGGTTGGGACAGGAGCCCTCATGCTCCGAGGAGGACCCCAACACCTCCGACGCCCGCCCAGCTCTGCACCACATTAAGAAAATACCGGGCACCTCAAGAGAGAGAAGCAATGGCAGGCATGGCCCGCTCTGCCTCCAGTGGTTCAGACAAGGCCCCATGCACACCTCTGATCACGTGCACTTGCCTCACTGCGTCTATACCACGTCTTAACACCGCGTTTTCCTCCCTTGTCCCTGTCTTCTCCTTGGCTGGAGGCATCTGCCCTCCAGACTTGTGTTGATTGTCGTGGAGTGTTTTGAAGGCAAAGAGAACAAAGGGGAGAAAAATGTGGGAAAGAGGCTCTACAGAAAGGTTTCTTTTGAGGGCTGCAGTATGTGGGGCACCAGGATGGCTCAGTTGGTCAAGCCCCCACTCTTGGTTTTGGCTCAAGTTGTGATCTCAGGGTTGTGCGATCGAGCCCCGCGTCAGGCTCCGTGCTTGGCACAGAATCCACAGGAGATTTTCTCTCTCCCTCTGCCCTGCCCCCTGCTCACTCTCTCTCTCTCTCTCAAATAAATAAACCTTTAAAAAAAAATAACTAAGTAAATAAAGTGCTGCAGTATTCTCTAAAACCAGAGCAGCACTTTGGGGACTACAAGCAGCTGCCTCCGTTTCTTCACTCCAGGGGTAAGTTAGAAGCTTAGTATTTGTTGCAAAAACTAAGAAAACCAAAATTGCTAAAATCTCCTACTGGAGTTACCTTATGACCCAAGACACCTAACTGCATGTTCCCCAAACATTCCTTTTTCAAAGAGTGGAATAGAAGATCTTCCAATGGAAGAGGTCCCTGAGAATCTACGCATCTAATGTCATTGCTAAAATGACAACGACAACACACAATCACGCGGCGGAGATAGCAATGATCATCTTGCTGATTTTCAAAGTGCATACATTTGCACGACAGTTATTATGCATCGTTTTTGTTTAAGACAAAGATCAGCAGCATTACTCATCAGATTTGGATGGTGGTACGACGTTAGTTCCGGCCTTCCTGCTTCTAGGAAAGAGTACCGCAGACAAACTCTCTGTTTTCCATTTATTTATGTTTTAATATTCCCTTTTTGGTCGCTTCTGGGTAAAATATCAACCTTCCCTGAAAATGGCACAAAATGTTAAAAAGAAGTATGATTTCCCAAATAACTACACTAATATTGAAGAAAGACGAATACTGTCTTGCTCTTTTGGCTTCTTCCCTGTAGCTTAATTACACGCACAAATCTTCTGCATAAGTAGCCTATTAACTACATACGCGGGGCTCACCCCCCTCCACGGAAAGAGGCCTCACTCTGTGTTTTCCTAAACTGCCTCCCCCGAGAGTGCACGTTGTCATAAACTGTGGCGGCCCTTGAATTGGGAAAGAACAGCTTCGTGTCAATATAGAAGCAAATCGACTTGGTAGAAAGATGAGCCTGCATCCGTGCCAGGGAGCTTGTGCGCTTCCCCCGGGGGACGACGTTTGCTACCTGGGCTTCCACCTGCTGCGTGCGGCTCCCCGTGACACCGGGGGCTCCCCGCTGTGTCCACTCCCTCTCTCTTGGGTCCGAGAGCTGCGGAGCTGGCTGCTGAAGGCTGACACCCATCCTCTTCCTATGGACTGGTGTCTGGTTAGAAGCTGGAAGGTGCATTTTCAAGAGGTTTGGCCGTCGGTCAATCTAGCGCATCATAACATGAGGGTTTGCTTCTAGAAGGACGATCACAGCAAATCAGACTCAAACTGTGTCAGAGAGAAAAGGTCACATAATTTCATCTGTCCTCCCACGACACTGGCTCAACCTGACACGCTCTCCTGTGTTTCACGACTCATTGATTTGTGCCATAAAAAAAAGATGTGTATATTTAAGGTGCACAGTGTGATGGTTTGATACACGTGTGTGTAGTTAAGTGTTTACTACAGTCAAACTACTGCACACACTGTCTCCTGGTTTGGTGACCTTTGCGTGTGTGTGATGAGAGCACCTGAAATCAGGTCTGTTAGCAAATTCATAGTATCCAGTACGGCATTAATAATTGCAGTCACTGTGCTGTACGTTAACTCTGTAGACCTACTCATCCTCTGGAACTTCAAGGTGTGCCCTCGGGCTCACATCTCCCCTTTTCACCAACTCCGCGCCCCCACATGATTCAGCAATCTCACTCCTGGGTATCCGCCCAAGGGAAATGAAGTCAGTATCTCTTTTTTAAAATATTTTTATTTATTTACCTGGGAGAGGGAGCACAAGTAGGTGGAGGGGTGGAAGGAGAAGGAGATGCAGACTCCCCGCTGAGCAGGGAGCCCGAGGCAGGACTCGATCTCAGGACCCTGGGGTCATAACCTGAGCTGAAGGAAGATATATAACAAACTGAGCAACCCAGGTGCCCTGAAATCTGTGTCTTGAAGTGCTATGTGCACATCGGTGTTCATGCAGCGGGTTCACAGTAGCCAAGACATAGAAATGACTTAAGTGTCCACTGGTGGATGAGCAGATAAAGAAGATGTGGGATGTTATTTGGCATAAAAAAAAAGTCCTGCCATTTATCATAAGATGCATGTCATACTGGAGGATATCATACTAAGTGAAATAAGCCAGACACAGACAAAAACCTGCATGTTCTCACCTACACGTGGAATCTAAAAAGGATGGTCCTACAGAAGCAGACAGGAAGATAGTAGCTGTCGTGTGTTGGGTTTTGATCGTTGGCTTCCAACTGAAACATCTCCTGTTGGTGCTTAGTGGTCTTGCTTTTTATGCGCCTATAAATAATAGCCACATTCCGAGAATTTTGACTGGGGTCTCTATTCTTTTTTTTTTTGTTTTTCCTCTGTTATAACATTTTTTTTAAAAAAAACTAGAACAACCTACCCGGATAAATATGGTCTCTGTATTCTGATGACTATTTGGGCCAGAAATAAAGGGCAGTTACAGAAATTTTAAATGGGATTTAAAAATGACATTAGGAAGGAACGATCTACTTTATAAGCTTGGAATAAATCCAGCCTTTCAGAGTACGTCAAGGTTAAAAATCTCCTCCCCATCCCAAGCCCCGAGAGTGAGCCGGGGAGATGTCTGAACTGAACACTGTGTCACACCCCTCGTTTCAGGGAGCCCATGCCCAACCTGTCCCTCGGCGGCCAGCGCATCTCACTTGGCCCAACACCTTCTCGGGCCTTCCTAGAGGACGCGGATGGCAGATGTCACCTATACCACAACATCAAGTCGTACCCTTAAATATGCACAATTTCTCTGGGTCAATTATACCTCCGTAAAGCTGGGGGAAAAAAGAAAAGAGAAAGAACACGTGACATTATGCTGAGTGAAATAAGTCAATCGGAGAAGGACAAACATTATATGGTCTCATTCATTTGGGGAATATAAATAATAGTGAAAGGGAATAGAAGGGAAGGGAGAAGAAATGGGTAGGAAATATCAGAAAGGGAGACAGAACATGAGAGACTCCTAACTCTGGGAAACGAACTAGGGGTGGTGGAAGGGGAGGAGGGTGGGGGTGGGGGTGACTGGGTGACAGGCACTGAGGGGGGCACTTGACGGGATGAGCACTGGGGGTTATTCTATATGTTGGCAAATTGAACACCAATAAAAAATAAATTTATTATTAAAAAAAAAGAACACTTGACAAAGTCATTGGTCCCACTAGCGCTCTGGTGGCAAGGGCCCCGCTCAGAGGACGAGGAGATGTTATTGATTTGGATTCCGAGGTGTTGGTACAAGTCAAGGTTTCAGTGTACCATCTCAGGGTCTCAGGAAAGGTTCATAAACCTATTGAGGGGCGCCTGGGGGGCGCAGTAGGTTCAGGGTCTGCCTTGGGCTCAGGTCATGATCTCAGGGTCCTGGGATCGAGTCCCACGTCAGGCTCCCTTCTCAGCCGTGTGTGTGGGGGTGGGATCTGCTTCTCCCTCTGCTCCTCCCCTCACTCTTGCTCCATTTCTCACTCTGATCTCTCTCTCAAATAAATAAAATCTTAAAAAAAAATAAAACAGAAAAGAAACCTAGTGAGATGTTAATATGTGGACACGGTCATTGAATTTCGTTGAAAGTGCTGAATGGCTTTTGGTGAGTAAGCAGAACAGAGGGAGATACGTGAAGACGATCAGGGTCCCAACAGACCCCGTTGCCACACCTTCGGGAGGCATTTCTTTTTTTAATAATAAATTTATTTTTTATTGGTGTTCAATTTGCCAACATACAGAATAACACCCAGTGCTCATTCCGTCACTTGACAGGAGGCATTTTTTAAGTCGCTGACAAGTGAAGCATCAAAAGGAGTACTCCGTCAGAGAAGTGTCGTGTGATTTGGAATTAAAATAATACAAAAGTGCCACATCTCTGAGTCTCTTTCCCGCCGGTCCTGGCGGCAGCAAGGTCAAGAGCCCTGCCCTGGGGCCACAGTCCCCCTACCCAGCCTCGGACCAGGAGAGGAGCCCCCTGGGCACTCCGCTTACCCCATCACTACCACGGTTATTCCCTGAACCCTCTGCCCCCGAAGGTGTTGGGAGCACAAGAAGCCCCCTCACCCTTGTCCCCACACCCACATGCAGCAGCGGGACATGCCAGGGTTTTTCTAAATGAGGCAGAACTAATGCAAACCACAGCCTCCCAACTGGGAAGACAGTTTCACGAGGTGACGGGACACTGTTCCAAGGGCCATTGACGAGCCATATGAGTCACCTCTTCTATGTCGGGTGTCAGAGCACGAAAGCCAGAGATTAAACCAGGGAATTCCTAGGGCTTCTCATGTTTCTAAATCTTATGAAATGTAACGAGAAATGGCTTCCCAGAGATGACACTTGACTTAATGAATATCCATCCTCACTTTTGGTTACTTTCGTGGGAGGACAGGTTTATGACTACCTGTCTTCGCTTCCAGCAGGGACAGTAAAAAGCAAGCTCATCTCCTTCGGGGGGAGGGAGGGTTGGATGTTCTCCTAAATGGGGTTCTCTGTCCAGCTCCGGAAATTCAGGCCACACCACCCTGGAGCTTCCTCACTCGGGAAGCAGGGCTGTTAACCCCAATCTCCAACTCACAGGGCTGCTGTGTAGACCAAGCGAGGCATGGGGTTTGGCAGGTGTGGCAAATGTCAGACCTTCGCGGTTGATAGCTCAGGGCTTCAGGGAAGCACAAACAGAAACACTCATGGGTCCTCCTGCCATGCTTGTCACGGTTTGGGTATTAAGAATGTCGAAGAGGAGAGGCGGCTACAGTATACTCAGTAAGTAACTAAAACACTTGCTTCTGACTAACTTTTCCTATTTCTAGGGTTTTATTATTTTTGACTGTACAGCATATTGTTTTTATATAGTAGTTGACTATTCTTTCAAAGTACGTTGAATGAGGGACTCCCCAGTGGCCCAGTGGTTGAGCATCTGCCTTTGACTCAGATCATGACCCTGGGGTCCTGGGATTGAGTCCCGCATCAGGTTCCCCACAGGGAGCCTACTTCTCCTTCTGCCTGTGTCTCTGCCTCTCTCTCTCTGTGTCTCTCATGAATAAATAAATAAAACCTTTTTTAAAAAGTACACTGAATTAAAAATGTGTATCTAAAAAAAAATGTGTCTCTATAGCCCTTCCTAAAATACTAATATATGATGTTAAAGGAAGAATGATATCATTTTGTTGTAAAATGGCAAGTCTAAGAAAAAAATATTAGTGATAAGTTTCAGATAGCAAATGGAGAAAAGAGAATTCTGCATTTAAAAAAAAATGGTACTGTCATCTCTGCATATCCCCAAATATAAAATGAAGACATGGCTTACCACAGGTTGAGAAGCATCAAGTCATTCTGCACCGTTTTTGCTGGGATAAAAACTATATATGCACAGATGAATGTGTACACATTTACTATTCTACTTATTTGCACAGGACACAAAGACACAAAATATTATACAACTCTGGGAGGAGAAGAATATGTCTATCAGGTTTTTAGTAATGCAGAATTGTAGTGTTGGAGTTCAATTATATCACCAAAAAAATCTAGATATTTTTCTTGTCACAAAAACAAACGACATGTTCCTTCGTATTTACTCAAAAAGAGTTAAAAATGTATGCGTGCACCAAAACCTGTACACGGCTGTTTACAGCAGCTTCATTTACAATTGCCAGAACTTGGAGGCAACCAAGATGTCCTTCAACAGGTGGATGGGTGAGTAAACTGTGGCCCATCGAAACAATGGAATAAAAAAAAAAGAATAAAAAAAAAAAAAGAAACAATGGAATATTACTCAGCACTCAAAAGAAATGAGATCTCAAGAAGGAGACATGGCGGAAACTTAAATGCACATTACCAAGTGAAAGAGGCCAATCTGCAAAGGCTGCACCCTATGCAATTCCATCTCTATGATATTCTGGAAAAGGCACAGCTATAACAGTGTTCACCATTGCAAATGGGGGTGGGGAGAGATGTGCAGGTGGGGCACAGGGGAATCTTAGGGCAGTGAAAATTCTCCGTGGGATTTTATGATAGATACAGGTCATCATACAGATATTCAAAGCCATTAGTCCAAACCTAGAGGAGGTACACCAGGGGCGAACCCCGGGTGATGGTTGGCATTCATCCTCGGCAACGAGCATTCCACGCTGGTGAGGGACGTCGATAGTGTGGAGGCTGTACACATGTGGAGTGGTGTATAACTTTTCAATTTTATTGTAAACTTATAATTACCCTTAAAAAATAAAGATATTAAAAACTATAAATAGGGGCATCTGGGTGGCTCAGTCAGTTAAGCCAACCCTGGATTTCAGTTTAGGTCATGAATTCAGGGTCATGAGATCGAGCCCCATGTCGGGCTTCTGTGCTCTGCAGGGAGTCTGCTTGAGGTTCTCTCTTTCTCTGCCCCTCCCTCTGCTTGCGTGAACATGTGAGCTCTCTCTCTCAAAAAATAACTAACTAAATAAATAAATCTTAATATATATATATAAATAAAAATAAATAAAAAATAAATTTAAATAATAAATAAATAAATGATTTATCTTTATAGATAAAATATAAATATATATAAATATATAAATATAAATAAAAGCAAAAGATAAATTATAAATATCAATGTAGTAGTCATGCTAAATTCTTATGGACAGATAATGCGGCAGAGTGTATCTTATAAGAGGGAAATCGCTAACCTACAGATCTGCTAATCATCTCTGAGGTGGGGCTACCCAGTTGGGGCATCAAAATTCAAAAAAAGTAGTGTTAATGATCTGGAATAGGCTTCACGTGGAAAATCGTCTGACGCTAACCCTGTGAGAAAATACACTGCACAAATTATGCACTTGCTCTTCAGTGTAGACCAAGTCAGGTACCAATAACGGGTGCTTTCTAAAAGCAAAGTGTCAATTAAACAGCCCTGCCTGGCACTGAGAGGAGGACACTCGTAAAGAGAGAAGAGCCTTTCCGTGTGTCCTTGAGCCATTGACTGAGGTGTCTTTGTCTCTATTCCTGCTTTCAAAAAGTCAGAAATAAAACATGTTTCTAAAATTACTTAAGGACCCCTGGTAGAAAGGTGAGGGATTCCACTGGCATCTTTATGGGCCAGTGCAGCAGAGGCATAAAGGCTGTGGAGAAAAAGCACTTTGCCTGGCAAGAAGTGGTTTCAAACCCAACCGCAAATTAAATGCAAATTTAAAATTAAATTTAATCTTATTATGTCAGGCCCTCCAAAAAGCCATTTCCTTGGGTATTTGAACTTGGAGGTCATGCTCATTTTGAGAGTATATAAATTTTTAAAAAGCTACGGTTATTTATAAATTATTGGTTATATACTTTAAAACGTTGCAACTTGAGCTCCACGGGTTAAGTGATGGAACATAAAACCTTCAGAGGAACATGAGTTAGTTACAGTCCAAGGGTCGTAAAGTCAAGTTGTAGGGTTGATTCCATTTTTACTTCAAAGATGAGGAAACGAGATCATGGAGTTGACCCTTAGCTGGGGTGAAATCTTTAAAATTTACATATCTTTCGGTGGACCACTGTCACAGAATCAGAGATAAAGCCATCAGTATATGGGTTAGTTGATTTAATTTTCAAGTTCTTGTTGCATGCTCTTTACTTTGAAAGGAATAATACGATTTAAAGTGGCTTTTATTTTTAAAAATGTGAAATAATTTCCCTATTGTTGAGGGCATCATGCCCTCGAATTTAATAAATTTGACCCCTTAAGTTTTTCTGCTTTTTTAAAATATGGTTAGTTTTTAAACATAGCCCTCCATTCCTAACACTACTCCCATCAAGATGTGGGGTGTCTGTCCCCCCCCCTTGAATCTGTGCTCTGCATCAACCTGACCCATTGACTACGGTAGAAAGGAAACTGCCAGGTTCTAGATCCAGATCCCAAGAAACGGTCATCCCTACTTCTTCTCTTCAGGGAGAAAGTCCAAGACCCAAGGAGAGATCCACAGAAAAGTGACCACAGCCCTCAGCCGTCCACCGCAGCCAAGCTCCCAGCCAACACCCCACAACACCTTGCCAGCCATGCTGGGGTGCCATCTTAGGAGTGCGTCCTCACAGATCACCCCAGACCACATCCTGGGCTTGCACAAATCACAGATCCAGGAACGAGACAAATCATTGCTCTTGTTGGATGCCATGCAACGTCCGGAGGATGTGCTATGCAGCTCCCGACACCAGAAGAGATGGGAGTACCGGAAGCAGGCTGTTGCCATGACAAATCTTGACCTAAGGGGCACCGGCTCTGGGACAGCAGCGTGTAGAAGTTCTAAGGGACTTGAGAAGAGTTTTAGTAAAGTCTTAAAGAGCCTAGAAAACAGGAATAGCCTGGAGGAGAGTGTCAGTGGGAGTCTAAGCTCTCGAGGCACCGTCTCTGAAGCATCAAGAAACAGGAGAAAGGAGTCATGAAAGTTGAAGAGAGGCGCTCTGGTGAAGCAGACAGGCTGGTGAGCCTTCTGGTGCCGAAATCATGTGAAACCTGGAAAGCGCTATGTCAGTCAGCTCGGCCGCCGTAAAAGAGCATCACAGACATTTCTCTCTCAGGGTTCTGGAGGCTGGAATTCCAAGATTACGTGCTGGGGGGGTTGGTTCCTGATGACAACTCCCTTCCGGTCTTGCAGACGTTGTGTCCTTATGAGGCCCTTCTTCTCTGTGAGTGGAAAGAAAGGGAAGATACTTCTTTGGTGTCTTTTCGTCTGCTTATTGGGTCAGGGTCACACCCTGATAACTTCATTTAATCCTAACTAACTCCTGAAGGGCCCCATCTCCACATGGGGAGTTAGGGCTTCAGCATATAGATTTGACGGGGACACAAGTCATTCTATAACATGCACCTAGTGAGCTAAATGACCTAGCTAAGGTGAATCCCAGTCAAAATATTAAAACATCCAATGGCATTTGTTTGTTGCCTGGGATAATATGCAAGATGAAATAAATACACAGAAGCATAAACTCTTAACTATAAAGGATGCAGGATTGGCCGAGTTGACAGATAAAAGATTTTCTCCTTGGGATGCCTGGGAGGCTCAGCGGTTGAGCATCTGCCTTCAGCTCAGGTGTGATCCCAAGGTCCTGGGATCGAATCCCACATCGGGCTCCTCACAGGAAGCCTGCTTCTCCCTCTGCCTGTGTCTCTGCCTCTCTCTGTGTGTCTCTCAGGAATAAATAAATCCTAAAAAAAAAAAAAAAATGTTTTTTTCTCCTTCCCTGCCTCTCCAGATAACAAAAGATTGCACGGCACCTGGTCTTTATAACTTCTAGCAAGATATGATCCTATAATAATAGGCCCAGGGTTTTAGCCAGTGGGAATGGACTGACCTTGAGACTGGCAACGCAGCTGGATTCTAAGACCAGTATTCTGATCTAATGGTTGATATCATTTGTGGGTATTTAGTTCCCCTTCCTAGAAGGTTTTTTGTTTTGTTTTGTTTTGTTTTGTTTTTTAATTATGACAGGTCATCTTTTCTTGATAAGTGTTTTTGGTATCTTTTATAAGAATGATTCTGGAACTCCCCTGGCCCAAAGTTTTATCACACCCATCAGTCTAACTTGGGTCTGATGGTGGATCAGTAAGCCTTTACTGATGTGACGAACAGGCCATCATCCATCCACACTAGTGAGTTTGAGAGTCTCCAGAATGTGCAACTTGACTCCAGGATGATTTTTCACATAGGCAGGGAGATGACCGGGTAGTTCATCCACCTACAATGGTAACAAGAGCAACCACCACCACCCCAGAACTAACGCGTGCTGGTTCTCGTGGTGGATCGGGCACTGACCCGAGCACGTCGCAAGCACTCACTGATTTCATTCCCAGAACAACCTATTAGTTAAATATTGTTTTATCATCCTCATTTTGCAGAAAAGTAAAAATCCCTCTTTACTCAACATGTTGGCTTTTACTCAACATGTCGGCTGAGTTGCACCCAAACTGAGGCATGGAGTTTCAATAATTTGACTGAGTTTACAAGACTGTTAACAGGAGGTTGAGCCAAGATTCCAAACCAGATACTCTCAAGGCCAAGACTATTCAATTGAAGAATACAAGATGCATGGGGAGGCCGAAAATTCATTCCACCTACTACCATGAGTTTACACTCCCAGTAAAACTGGTCTCAGCTCTTAGAAGCTCAAAAACCAGAGGCATTTAAGTCCTCAGTAGCCATATTATTTTAATATGGCTTCATCAGCAGCTATCACATTTCATTATAAATCCTTGGTTCCGTGTGTTTCTGTATCTTTGAAGCATTAGGCATGTCTAGGTTGGGGTCCTGAGCATGTAATAAGTATAATATTTTAATCAATTCAAAGTGAAACATAAATGAGTTAGGGTAATAAGCCCTAATAGGTTAGCCTGGGCTTCAGGTGAGGCAACCCCAGAGCCGAAGGTGGGCACTGCTTTCTCAGCACTTTCCTCCACACCAACTTCATCATCCTTCAAGGGGTCTGGCCATACCACTTCCTGCTCAAGGCTTGGCACACACCTAAGCCAGGCTAATTTTTTTTTAAGATTTTATTTATTTATTCATGAGACACAGAGAGAGAGAGAGGCAGAGACACACACAGGCAGAGGGAGAAACAGGCCCCTGCAGGGAGGTGCCCAACCGCTGAGCTCCCCCAGGCGTCCCTGGGCTAACTCTTTTTTTAAAAAGTTTAGGTTGGGGATGCATTTGTAATAAAACTCAAGACTGATGAGGACAAAGAAATGTTTTTAGGAAAACAAAAAAACAAAAAAACAAAACCTCCAAGGCTCTAGACTAGCGACCGCCTATCAGATACTGTCTCACTCCTCCCCCCACCACGCAGACCTACTCTGAGCAGAGCCAGCAAACCAGCCCCAATGGCTGGAGCAGCGCACGGGGTGGAAGAGCCAGACTCAGGAGCAAAAGGCCCCTGGGAGCTGGGGAGCAGCAAGGAGCATTGGAGAGGCAGACCCAGAGGCAGCCCGCGCCCGCCAGCCAGGCCGAGCAGGTGCAAGGATGACATGAAGGGGTGAAGCCTGTCCTGTAGATGCAACCCACCCCGAGGAGAGGACTCTGCACGTGCTGTGGGTGCCCTGGTGCACTTTGTTAGGAACATTCTACTGAAGCATTTGCTCCCTGCTCTGCAGAGACCCTCATAAGGAGGCCCGAGCTCGGGCCATGGGGAGCACCGCCTGTGTCTCATGGTCGCGCTGCGTTGTCATTCCTTCTTTAAAAGTTTATCCTCTCCCTTTGTCCCTCTGTTCTCAAAATACACACAGGGTGACTTTCAGAAGTTGCTAGAAGGAGTGGCTTGGGTCTGTTCCCTTTTGTCTGCCTCCCTCATGGCCTGCTACCTGGGTGTCTCCGTCTTGCTCCAAGCCCCATGCCAGTCCGTCTGGGATCTTGAAAGTGTCCCCTTCCGCTCCCCCAGAGCGTTGAAAAGCAGGGGCCTTGACAGACTCCTGTGGGACCACATTCGGGGGTGGGTTGAGAATTCCTGAAGAGCTAATGAGACCCGCAGCGCCGGGCTGGGGACCAGCAGGGCAGGCCCCGCACGAGGGGAACGCGTTTTCCGAAGGGCTGCAGGCCAAGGCCAAGTGCGTCCCATGGTGAAGCGTGGAGACCTCAAAGACTCGTTTTCTCGCTGGCCTAGATTTCGGATTTCTCTATTAAGACCAGGGTGCCATGCCCTGGCAGGCAGCTAACCCTTTTTCTTTTTTTAAGAAATAAAAATGGATATAGAGAAAGAGGGGAATCCAAAAATAGGATTTGTCTTCTAATCAGAAAGAAATCCCACCAGCCTAGCAGAGTCCAGATATATACAGTTTGCTTAAAATGTTTAAAAGGGGGAAAAAAAAAAGAAAGAGAGAAGGAAGAAAAAGGTTCTTTTATTTTGGATTTGCTTCACTCTTTCTGAAGACCCCTTCCTGAAGCCTTAAAAAAAGATAGGATTTTGTGTGTCTGAGTTCTTTTAAAAATCACCCCACATTATTTGAGAGAAAAATCAGCTGGAGGCTTTTTCTGCCAAAAAAAAAAAAAAAAAAGGTGTTTAATTTCATACTCTGGGCAGCAGCACCAGCAATTATGAAAGTGGCCACCAGCAGGTAAAGGGAAATTTATAAAGTTGTTTTGTAAAGATTCAGAATACAGGCTCCATTTGCTGGACTGTCCCCTGGCCAAAGACGTGCCTTTCGGCGTCTAACAGACTTTCCTGGAGTGTTTCTCTAACTCAAAATACGGTTTCATGGAACCTTGATGGCAAGATTCCCACATGTGTGTCTCCCGGGTTGTGTTCCTCTCTCACAACAGTGTGGAGTGGCGACTCGGTGTGCGTGCGTGGAAAATACGCGATGCTGAAACGGGTCCTGCCAACATCCCTCGTCACAACAAGAGCTAGTGCTTGGATGGACTCGCCATGTGCCCGACACCGTCACCGCATTTGACGCCTTTTACCGGGTTCATGCTTTGCATGGAACCAACAGCACCATTGGTCTCGCCACATGCAGAGGAGGGACCCAAGGCATCCGACATTTGGGGGTCTCGCTCCGGATCTCAGAAGTGACCGTCGGCAGGGGCAGGATTGCCCCTCGGGGATCGGCCGCACGGAGCCTACCCCAGAACGCCTGCCCACCCGGCTCCCTCCTTCACGACAGCGAAGGGCTTTCCTCTGGCTTACTGCCAGGCCCTGGGCCTGTCTCCGCTCTAGACTCTAGAATGAGGCCTAACCACTCTTTCAGAAAGAAAGCCTGAACCTCAGACGGCTGCGACCACATGGTGTCCGCGTCCTGTGTGCTTTGTCCTGCTCCACACACCTTCAAATTCATCAGGTCGCTCACATCGACAATCGGTTCTGCACACAAATGTCCCTACTACAGCCGCGGAGTCGGGGCGGTGTGAGTGTCAGAGGGGTGGAGGTGGTGTGGCCCGGGCAGGGGCAGGTGGCTCCTGGCGTGGACGGAAGTCTCCGTTCTGACCTGGGTGGTGAAGTGACCCGGGGACATGTGTGAAAATGCACTGATCTGTGTGCTTCTCGGCAGCGTCCGCCTCTGTAAACAGAAGACAGTGGGGACAAAATGTTTAAAAGAAGCCGGTGTTGTTACAGCATTTCCCTGCTTCAAAGTCTTAAACAATTTCCCACCAGCATGAGATAAAAAATCCTTTTCAAGCTTCTACGGCCTGCCCCGGCGTGGTGTCCTCCCTTGGGGTCATCTCTCTCTCTCTCTCTCTCTCTCTCTCTCATTCTCTCTCTCTCTCTGGCCCAAACCCATGAGGCAGGGGGTCCCCCCTATTCTAGAGCCCTCCCAAGTCTGCCCCTCCTCCCTCCCAGTCATGCTCCCATCTCCAGCCAGAACATCATCTGTCTGCTTGGTCTACACCAACTCTTTATTTTGACATCAGGTTCAACAGGAAAAATTAGATCACTTAAAAAATCTCCTCTGGTGGTAGTAGGTACCTCTCTGTGTGAGCATTTTCATGGTTACAATTTTGTATTGTTTCACCGCTATCATTGTTCCTTTGTCTTATTTTTAAGTAGACTTCATTATTCAGAGCAGTCTTGGGCTCGCAGCAAAATGGAACAGAAAAGTAGAGATTCCCCTGAGAACCCCCAGCCCCACACGTGCGTGGCCCACTGTCAGCTGCAGGCACCATACACTGGGTTTTATAAATCGTCCTAATGGACGAATGTGTGCTTCCCTTCTGGCTAGAAAACCCCATAAGGGCAGGAGCTAGACCAATTTTTGTTCAGATTGACTTCCATCCCCTTCCTGATGATGCACACTGACTTCATACGTGTTTGTTTTAATAAGTGGGTTGGTGAGCTCCTTTTGGATTCCAGATCCAAGGCTCAACCTAGCTCACAGTGCGGGCCTGCAAATCGGACTCAAACGCTTGTGACTGGTTATGCAAAAGGAAGTTTTATTTTCTTTTTAGGCAGGAGGACCTATGTAGAGTGATTGTTTTTTTAAAGGCTTCCATTCCTGCAAAAGGTGGTGGGGCCAGAGGAGGAGACATCAGGAACTTGGAAGTTTGTACATTTATAAATGAGTGAAAGTTCACTTGAAATTGTACTTTGCTACTTCTGAAAGGTTACACAGCTTCTTTGGAATTGGAAGGTATAATTGTAAGTGTAATAATTATCTTCCTGTTCTGCTTGTAGTGAACATCTGAGGGATGGTCCACACTGGAGTCAGTGTCCTGGCAACTGTGACTCGATATAAGGGTGGGGGGAAAATAAAGAATAAAAAAAAGGAAGGAAGGAAGGAAGGAAGGAACAAAGGAAGGAAAAAAGGAAGGAAAAAAGAAAGAAGGCAGGAAGGCAAGAAGGAAGGGAGGAAGGAACAGAAGGACGGACAGGAGCAGGGAAGGAAGGGAAATCTCCATCACCATATAGAATTGGACCAGGAAGATGGTCCATCGCTGCTCCTTCCAGGCTCACCCTGGTCACCAGGAGCATCTACTTGCCCACATAGTTGTATAGAACCTTCCCTAGTCTTATTGAAGCCAGATTCCCTGATATTTTCTGTTTTATTCCATCTGATTCAGTTCCATTATATTCTACAATATTTTAATCTATTATATTCTATGCAATTCTACTTTCAAATGCCGTGTTGCCACCCACTAAATTAACTTAATTAAAAGGCAGGGTGACATGCCTTTTGAACAAGTCTCCAAGATGCTGGAATGGGTGTTTTCGAAGTAGACCCAACTGAGCTAAAACAGGAACTCTGGTCAAATCGTCCCACGGCCTCCGTGAAATCAGCTGCCTCGTTTTAATTGGGCTGCATTTCCGCTCTTCGGTGCCATGTTTTGTCAATATGCCTGTTCTTCCCCAGAGCTGTGAGCTACAGTGATTGTAAAGGCCCAGCATAAATCTCCTAAATAAATACAGAGGAAATCTTTTCCAAAGTTTTCCTGAAGTTTGGTGTCAATCGGGGATGCAGAGCAGAAGCACATGGTCGCAGACACCTGTTCCATGAGGAGAGGCCCCTTTGCAGTCAAGAGCCGCTCAGAAGCTTTAACCTAAATTATGCACCATTTAAAAGTCCTGAAATGAATTAAACACCACACGAATCAATTGCCAAGTGAAAACCACACATCCATCTGTTCAGTTCTGTGACTCAGACACGTACGTAAACCTCCAGTCAACTCAGTACCATTGAGGGCCAAGAATGTCCGGATGACTCGATCAATTAGTAAAAGTGATAATGCATATGGATAAGTCTAGACATGTTTATTTACTATTTTCCTGGGGATAGCTACGGAAATCAACTGACTGTCTAACTTTACAATCCGTTGTTACGGCAACGCCTGTAAATGCCAGTTTAACTACCGGCTAGAGAAGCGGTGGAAATCTGTTTAACTAGCACTGGGTGTTAACAAGGCAAGGGCAAGAGTCTCCTGTTTGCTGATTTCCGGAGATGGCAGCCTATTTACGGCTCAAGAAATGTCCACCGAGGAGTGATTGAAGGCACGACTCAAGTTTATTCAGAATTTTTTTGCTAGAAGTTGAAAGAGATGAATCCAAATTTCTTACAACTCTAAGAACCCATAGCAACCGTGAGAAAAGCTCCCCCTCTATGCTCATCTTTCTGGATCATTTCTAGCAGGATCCACAGGTTTTTTTCAGCTTTAATAATTTCCCTTCTGTCGACTTTATAGGGTCTCGGCCCTGCCCACAGAATCCTGCTCTTGCTGGAATCTTGTCTACCAACCTGAACAATGTTTTTTTTTTTTTTCATTATTTTTCATTTTATTGTTCATTGTCCTGGGGCTGAGCACTCTCTCTACATCAGCTGTTCTCATCTCAATAGAGACTGATGATTGTCCTCTAATATTCCTTCTCTTGATGTTCCAACTCCTGGATTTTATGTTGACAAATGCCCATAATAGACCCTCTAAAGTGAAGCTAAATGTGAAGGAAAGTGCCATGTGGCAGCTTCTAGGGGGTTCCTCAAAATGAGTCTTTTTATATTATCCCATATCCTGCTAATTGGAACATAGATGTGATGACCAGTACCCCCGCCCCTTTTTGGACCATGAGGATGAGTTTCCACCCTAAGGATGGCAGAGTGTGGCTCTCTCAGGTCTTCAGAGAACTGAGTTCTCCTACTATGTTTGGGTCCCCTACCTCCAAGTCTCTATGTGAGACAACACTTCCAGCATACCTGAATTTTCAGGCTAGAAGAGAGAGGTTGCATGGCTGCTTAAAATGCCAGGCTATGTGCAACTGTGCAATTGGGGTTCTCTGGGCCTCAGGCAAAACATGGAGAGGGAATGAGCCAGGGGCATCTCTCTAGCTACCACGAAGCAAAAGATAGCTGTCAATTGTGTTCAAATAAATGGCCCAGACCAGGTTTTGATGCCAATCAAAGCCACAATGAGATATCACCTTGCACCTGCAGGAATGGCTAAACTCAAAAAGACAAGACACAACAAGTGTTGGTGACAGTGTGGAAAAAAATGGAACCCTCGTGCACTCTTGGTGGGCATGTAAGTTGATGCAGCCCCCATGGAAAACAGCATGGAGATTCTTCAAAAAACTTGAAAATACCCCATGACCCAGAAACTCCACTACTGGCTATTTACCCAAAGAAAATCAAAACACTAATTTGAAAAGATATATGCAGTCCTCTGTTTATAGCAGCATTTTTTTTATAGTAGCCAAGATATGAAAGCAGCCCAAGACTCCATCAGTAGATGAATCAATAAAGAAGATGTGGTGCATACATACAATGGAATATCACTTGGCCATTAAAAAAGAATAAGACCTTACAATTTATGACAGGATGGATGGACCAAGAGCATATCATGCTAGATAGAATAAGTCAGGCAGAGAAAGACGCATACCATATGATCTCACTCATATATGCAGTCTAAAAAACAACACAAAAAGAATAAACTAACAAAAATTAGAAAACAGACCCACAAATACAGAGAACAGAAAGATGGTCATCAGAGGGGAGGGAGGAGTTCAGCAAAATGAGTGAAGGGGAATGGGAGGTGTAGACCTCTAGCTACCGGACAATGAAGTCATGGGAGTAACAGGTGCAACACAGGGATATACTCAGTGAGGTGGTAATAGTGCAGCTTGGTGGCAGATGGCAGGTCCACCTGGGAGACCAGAGCATGACATGGAGAGAAGTGGAATCACTATGTCGTACACCTGAAACTACCATCACGTTGTATGTCATCTATGCTCAAACATTTTTTTCTTTGAAATGGTCCAGGCCCTGTACATGCTAAATACAGCAAGTTTTACACGATGTTGGGATTTGGGCCTTGAATTTATCATTTACTTCTTCATCCATTACTTAAAATTCATCAGCGCTGATTCAGCCCTTTTCCCCAAACACGCTTGTGACGTGCAGCCCCCCTGTAAATACGTCCTCAGTTCTATCTCCAGCGTCTATGGCTTTCAAGTCAGTGCCTGGCCTTTTTATAGCTGTGAACTCCTTTCAAAGTCAATACTAAAAAGGAAGTCAGCATCGGTTAATCAAATCGTCTTCTTTATTGAACTTGCATTTGATGTATGAAATCTTTCCAGATGAATGGTAATGTTTTGTTTTATTAGAGATTAGCTCCCACTACTGTTTTCAGAGAACTTTCTGGCTTCTTTCCTCGGGAACTTGCTTTTCAAAGCAGCCCCGGAGACTCCAAACTCAGAGGCTCTCAGCAAAGGGCATGTGAAACAGCGTCTGTACCCCCTTCCCGCACCCCCACTACCAGAGTAGGGGCTCCTTTTGATGTTGTCTTGTTGCTGGATGAGCACATCAAAGCCCTCCCGATGCCTGGCAGCCGAGCGCCAGCAGAGCAGCAGCACCCTAGAAGCTACATGGGGAGCAGAGAGATTACTCTCGGTTAGAAATGTGGGCCGCAACATCTCCTTAGGGCGGTAACAGCCACGTCTCTAGCTGAACTTGGGGCTCATCTGTCTTGACATCCTTCTGACTTGACAATACTCCCTAACTGCCACTAGGCTTGCAAGAACTTTCTCTCTCTCTCTCTCTCTTTTTTTTTATAGTGTCAGCAAAATAACCCAAGACAGTATGCTCTAATATTTTTAATGCCTTCATACTTAAGACATGTAATTGTTTTTGCATTTTTGTTAAAAGGTTGGAGGACAGTAGTGAAGTACGAAATTTTGCATAGAGATTGGCATGAGTGGCAAAACGTTTTCTCGTGTGCCTTGACACTTGCTGTCCCGTGACCGGTGTTAGGATTCCCACAAAACGCTTTAAGCGCTCGAGATCCTTCCCTCAATAGCTCCACAGAAGCCTGGAGTTGAAGCGATGGGAAGTCACCTTGGAGAACTTGGAGCAAGTGCCCTTGCTCACTGGGCAGGCACGGAAAGCAGGCTTCTGGCCGGTGGGGAGGGGGGGTCACGTGCCATGGGGCAGCGCCCACTCTGGCGGGGAGAGGCAGCCGGGGGAGCTGGGAGCTGGATACCCGCTTCCTCTTGGTGACGCGGCCAGCTCTGCCCAACACCCAGCTTGCTCGGGTCCCAGGCAGTGTCTTCCAGAATCTGTCACAGGGACCACAGGCCTTCAAATATAACCAGGACCACAAACCCAGACGTAAGAAAAGGGATCTTGTCCCCTTTGGAGTCCCCAGGGAGTTAGGTCCTCTGGTGCCCAAGAGCCTCAGGCTCAAAAGTAGGAACAGGATTTTCACAGCAATTGTAGTCAAGCCCAGGCAGATTAGACTCAGAGACCAGTCCCTCTGTTTTATATTAGTTCGGGTCAGGCTAGTTTATTCTATTTCATTCTACTTTATTTACTTTCACTTTATTTTATTATAGTTTACTTTTATTTTTATTTTACTTTACTTTATGTACTTTATTTTATTTTACTTAACTTTGAACACCAGTGGAGACGCCTCTTACCACATGCCCACAAGGTCCCGATTTCTGTGGCGCGGCTCCCTGGAGGGCCTGGGCAGGGCTCAGACTCCCACCAGGGGTGCGACTGCCACCCGGGAGGACTCACACTTCAGAGGAGAGGATATCCTTCAGGTCGAGTGATAACTGAATCAATCAAGCCAAAACCCAAAAAAGCAAACCTGCCTCTTCAAGGAAAAAAAACAAATTATGAAGATGTGTTTTCCCTACCAATCTTCCTTGGGATACAGGCCTGGGTCCTTGGTTGTTGGCACCTGCAGCCATCTGCAGGTCCAAGCACAACCCTGGATGGAGACAGAGACAGCAGCTTGTACCAGCCAGATGTTGGGAAGGGTAGTAGGGCCAAGTGAGTAGGAAGCCAGGGGGGATGGGCAGAAACTTCAGGATACAGGACCTTGGACCCAGAGCCCAGGACCAAGAATCCAAGACCAAGGATATAAGAGCAGGACCTAAGAGCCCAGGATCCAGGACTAAGGATGTAGGACTAGGACCTCAGAACTCAGGACCCAGGACCAAGGATATAGGGAATGGGATCACAGAGCCCAGAATCCAGGACTCAGGATGCAGGAGTAGGACCCAGCATCCAAGAGTCAAGATGCAGGACCCAGGGCCCAGGTGATATCAGCCTTGGGCCTTCTGGGCACAGCCTGGCCCCTTGCTGGTTTCCTGAGACCAAGTTCACAGGAGACACAGCTAGCCAACCTCTTCTGTGAGCATCGTTTTATCTTACTCAGTCCCACACCCCAGCTCTGGGCATTTTGCCCTGTAAATAGGAGATGTTGGATTAATAAACATTTGTCTCATTCAACAAAGAGTTATTGAGTACTCTCTGGGTTATTCAGTCCTAGGAATATACTAAGAAACAGTAGAAAAAGTCCAGGCTCTTATAAAATTTGCATTCTAATCACATTTATGCTCCAATTAGTAATTAAATAACTAAGCTATCAAGCTCACCTAAGTGAAGAAAAGCCCAAGAATGTATTAGATGGAGATATTGGGGGGTCGCGCTGGGCAGGTGGGAGCTACTTTAAATGAGTCTTAGGAGATGCCTGTCGGAGGCCATGCCAGTTGACCTCAGACCTGAGCAGCAAGAAGGAATGAGACAAGTAAGAGGCAAAAACCATGTCTCACACAGAGACAGCCAAACTCCAGCAGCAGGAACAAGCTCAGGCAAGGGTGTTGGTCTCGCTCAAACCTGAGAGCTCGAATGGGGGTCTTTGTCTGCTTAGGCTCTGTCACAGAACACCACAGGCTGGGTGCTTTCAAACAACAGATGCTTCTTCTTCACTGTCTGGAGGATGAAGGTCCAGGATCAAGGTCCCAGCAACTCTGGGGTCTCATGACCCCACTCCCTGGTCCATGGATGGTACCTTCTTGCTGTGTCCTTACAAGGTGGGTGGTGTCAGGCGGGCTCTCTGAGGTCTCTTTTATGAAGACAGTAATCCCATCATGGGGACTCCACCATGATGAGGTGACCTCATCACCTCCCAAAGGCCCTACCTCCCAACACCATCATAATGGGGGTTAGGATTCAACATATGAATTTTGGGGATCACCAACAGTTGTCCTAACACAGGGATTCGAGGGACGTAACGAGCTTATACACAGAAGGAACAGCACCTGCTGGGTCTTGGAGTCCCAGTCAAGAGTGGGGGTGTTACTCCAAGGAAGTGGGAAGCTATAGATGAGATGGTTAGGAACTCGAGACATGTGTGATCTCCCTCAGGTCTTGGAGAGAACATGCTGGAGGGAGGGTGTCAGAAGAGAGGATGCTGAGTTGAATGAATATCGCTGAGCAGATTCTAAAAGGAAATGTTTGATTCCTTCTTATACATCTTGATGGATGCATGGGAACACAGTGAGCATCCACATTGTGCAATTTTCAAGGCCTCTGTCCCCACCCTGGAGGCTGAACAAGGCTGCTGGCTGCTTCCCTTGGAGCACCGAGCTACTCAAACTGGTGGCAAAGGAAATACAGAAAATGCCTAAATGAGTCTACTGGGATTTCAGTCATAAACATCATTTATATATTTTCCGAGTTCTGGTGGGAGCTCTTCACAGCCAGCCCATTTCCCCTCTTGTTCCTGCTAAACTTTATTCTCAGTAAATTCTCACCAGTCCCACTTGAACCCCCATCCAGGTTGGGTCTGCGAGTCTATTCTAAACCATGTTTACCAAAGGTTTACAACTTGGCTGCAAATACCAGTTGGCACCGAAACTGGAAACTTGGCATGAGCCATTTGGCATAAACATTGCCCGGAAGCAGTTTTTCTATCTAAATCTGAGAAAAACAGGCTAGGTCATTTTCCAGTTATTTGTGTTATTCATGCATAAATAAAATGAAGCCTGACAGCTTCAAACAGTTGTTTGCTTTTGAGCTCTTCAAAAATAGATTCGATCCAAGAAAAGTAACATTTGGTAAACAAATACTCCATGACGGACTGTAAAAAAAAAAAAAAAAAAAAAAAAAGGGAAAGGAAAAGAAAAAAAAAGTGGACTGGAGTACATTAAATAGAAAGGGAAAATGAAAATGTTTCAAAAGTCATTTCGTGTCAGAAAGTAGGAGCTCGGCGAGGTGATTAGATGGATTCGAGAGGCACATTCAGAGAGGCCTGTTTGAAAGCGTAAACAAGCCAAAGATAGGCTTTCAATTGAAGTAAAACTATTAAAATCTGAGCTCATCCTAAAACACAAGGTGACTAAATCTGTGACATTCAAACAAGAAAGAAACAAATTATTTTTAAGTGAGTTTTCTAAGAACAGTGGGTAGAAGGAAGAAAATATATGAATGGCACATGAAAATGTGCTAATGCAAAAAACAAAACAAAACAAAAAAACAAACTAATGGCGACGTCTGAGGTCCCTCTGCCCATCTATGCGATGCATTGAAAATCTAGAAATGTAGCCTGTGGGCTTCGAATTCCTGCAGCCAGCAGTAGCTCTCTAAAAAGAGAACGTGACGGTCCAGACCTCGCTCCAAAGAAAGCCTTTCTGGCAAATTTAAAAGTCAGCCTTGACGTCAAGCGATTCTTGACAACACTGGCTTTGAGCTCCGCGGAGCGTGGGCAGAATGGACTTTCACTCCAGCCACCCTATCAGCGGCTGACTGCAAAGACCATGTAGGGCAAAATAAAACCAAGCCAACTCAAACAGAAAGTAAAAATAAGTCAGAGAGGAAAGAAGGCAGGATGGAGAAGACAGCTCGCCATGGGCCCACCTAGAACACGTGTTCTCTACGGAAGGGATTGTTTTCATAGTTTTGCTCTGAGTGGTTGCGCCTTTCAAATGGTTTGTGGATTTTGTTTGTTTGCTTGTTTTGGTTATTTTTAGCTGTTGTCCTTGCTCAGATCAGATGCACGAGAGTACATCCATGATTACTCTTGATTTAAAAAAAAAAAAAATGATTTTAGGTAGACCACTAGCAGCACAGTAGAATTCTATCATCTGATAGTGGAAGGGTTCTCCACCTGGCAAATTGACCTGAAGGACACCCTCTTGCCATCGCCTGGCCTGTACCATCAAAGCAGTTCACCCTGGATTGGCAAGTAAGGCTAAAAATACGCTCCTGGGACGCCTCTCAGAGCCATTTTGCTCCCTCAAACCATCACGTTACCCCAAGAATCTCCGGGCCCCAGGCCGCTGGTGTTCTCGCTGCAGGAAAAGCATCTGTTTACCCTACTACCTAGGTCGTGGCCATGGCACTGACCCGGCATGGAGACTGCAACTTGTCACAAGATTTGTGAAACATGTTTTTTTTAAGATTTTATTTATTTATTTGAGACAGAGAGAGAGGAGGCATGAGTGGGGGGGGGAGGGACAGAGGGACAGGAAGAGCCAGACTCCTCGCTGAGCAGGGAGCCCGATGTGGGGCTCCATCCCAGGACGCCGGGATCATGACCTGAGCCGAATGCAGATGCTCCACCGACAGAGCCCCCCAGGTGCTCCAGTGAAACAAGTTTTTACAGAGCTTGCCTTCCCCTATGAGTAGCATGAACGACCCTACAGATCATCCAGCTGGGGAAACTCGGGGTAGGAAGAAGTAGAGGAGTTAGGGGAGCATTGTCTGCTTTCCGCAGGCCACAGACGAGACCAGCACCCAGCTGACAGGTCTTGCGGAAACTAGCTGCTGAGACCCTGAGCTTTTTGCCAGATTTTGTGATTGCTTCTAAGCACGTTCGTTAGTGGTGCACAGTTAGCCCAATCTGGCTCATTCTGGAAGTCAATTCCTTGAGACCCGAGATGCATCTGATTTCTGTGTTCTCAATGCCTAGCACAGGTCCTGGCAGTTAGCAGAACCTCACTGAACATCTGTCAAGTGGACGAACCATCGCCATGGAGTTGATGTGCTGCTGGTGAACGTTTATATCTATAACCACAGACAGAGAGAGGGACCTTTAGTTCTTGTGTTAACACCAGAGGAAACGTTTAGAAGCTAAAAGATATGCACCGCTCAGCGTAAAGGGGTAATTGTTGAGAAATGTGCGTGTCCCACGTGGACGTGAGGCCCAGGCCAATGAAGGCGGCCGGCTGCAGATCAGGATTGCAGAGGGCAGACAGTTCCTAGAGGAATACGCTCTCCGGCGACAATATCCGGAGCTGGGGGACCCAGCCAGGGTAGGCGCAGCTCCCCAGGAGGTGGTGGAGGGGGGAGATGTCGTGTAAGAAGATCCCGCCTTTCTGTGTGCAGGTGCTAACTGGGGAAAAGCACTGGATTTGGATTAACACCCAACCTGGTGAAAGAAAGGAAGTCATGCCTGCAGGGTCTCCCGGCTGAATGGTGCGTCTGGATGCCGCAGGCAGAGACCAGGGCTGCACCTGTCACGTCCCAGCCAAAGGACGAGGCAGAGGGTCGTGGGGCCCCAGGCTGTTGCATCAGTGGGCCTTCCGAGCACTGAAATCCCAGGGTGGGAGACCCTCGCTTTGACAGCGAACTAAGCCGACCCAGGGCCCACGCCCGACGGGCCCCTTCTCCATGCTCCGTCTGCACCGTGTCACATGTCTTGGGAGGCGGAAGAGAAAGCCCGGTGCCAGGGCTCGGTCGTGGGAGCCTCAAGACGACGAAGACCAGCGGCGGCATAGAAGGAGCTTGGGATTTGGGTTCAGGAGGTGCGGGGCACAGGACCCGGGATCAGCCCTGTGGGCCGTGGTCACCTCGGCCATCACACAAGGCTGTTGGCACCTGGAGAGGTCACAGGGAGGACTCCGGAGGCGCCCCGCGAGGGGGTGGCGCCCAGAGGAAATTCGACAGCCCCCTTCATGGCACGCAGCGCTCGGCCTGCAAATCCAGGGCCCTCCCCTCCGCCTCACCTGACTTCACCTGCTCGGTCCCTCTCCCACCAGCCCACGGCTCGTCCTGGGGGGGATCCCTGAGTCCCTGCTGACAGCCTCCCGACTCTCTTCAAGTAGAGGCACCCATAAACCCTGAGTAGGCCTGGTCCCACTGGTCCCCACTGGCCTCCCTTCCCGGTCTGCTCACCCTGGCTTCCTTCCCCCCGGTTCTGGAACGCCGGGACCACAACCCCCCAGCTCTGTGGGCCGGGAGCGCCAGCCCGGACCCCTGTGCCGCCTGCGTCTTCCTGACCCCCTGCCTCCTGTGGGAGATCCCTCCTTCCAGGGCCTGGAGGCCCCCACCTTCCAGAACCCTCCCTTAGCTTTCTGTGCGGCACCGTGCTGTTGTGTGCCCACTTGTGCGTTCGTGAGCTCGGGCTGCTGAACTGACCGTGGGGCCGGGGCGCAGGGGACCACAGACCTCCATCCCTCTCGGCTCTGCGGGCTGTGGGCTGCGACCAAGGTGCTGGCGGCTGGCTGGCTGGCGACAGCCCCCTTCGCGGCTCACCTGTCTCCTCCGGGAGCAGCAACACTAGTCCCATCGTGGGGGCTCCCCCTCCATGACCTAATCAGCTCCCAAAGGCCCCCACCTCCTAACGCCATCACTGGGGGTTAGTCTGCGACACATGAATTGGGGGGTGAGGGGGGACAGGAACACCCCTGCAGCAGTACGTCCACGTCCCCCCAGACTATAAGCCCCGAGGAGCGCAAGACCACCGCACACCCGCAGACAACGCCGGGCCTGGGCAACCGGTGGCCCGTTGGCTCCGGTGACACCTGCTGGGTCCCACGCCTCACTCCCTGGTGCCGTCTGGGTAAGTCCAAGTCACCGGGCACGTTTAAGAATTGACCTTAACTAAAAATAACGATATTCTTCTACTATAAAACTCTAATAATAATATAATTATTATATTATTATATATTATATATTATATATTATATATTATAATAATAATACGCTGGCTTAGGCAGAAGGGAAAAGTTAGGGGCTTCGACCACGGCAGCGGGTGGCCGGGCCCCCTTGCCGCGCACAGAGCAGGTGACAGGGATCCCCAGCTGGTTCCGGCCGCGCTCAGGCGCCCTCGGGTCTTAATGGCCTTCTAAGTTGCTTTATTCTTTTTCCATAAGAGCATCAGTGGCCTGAAGAGGTCAGCTCCATTTTCAGTTATGCTTCAGGGCATTTTTAAGGGAAAGTTACCTATTATGGTCGGATCTGCCAAGCGGGGGTGTCAAAGGTCACGGCTGCACGGTGCACAGATGTGGAGGGGCCGCTGCTGGGCAGATGCTTTCCTGGCTGCCTCGGGATCTGCTTTGGCCTGATGGGCGCTTTTGATCCGATCTTCCGATGAAGTCACCTTCTCTGGCTGCACGTGGCCCGGGGCCAGGGCGGGTGGCGGGCGCGGTCATCCGGGCCGTGAGCGGTGCCGAGGCAGCAGGGAGCCTGAAGGTCTGGGGGGGGGCATGACCCGAAGGCAGGAAGCCCTTCCCCACGTCACGGAATGTCGGAGGAGGAAGGGGAAGGCTCTGGGCTGCCACCAACGTCCGAAGCGCCCAATGGGTTCGATGTAGACGCCTTGGGTCTTGTCTCTTGGCAAAATGGTCAAATCTAAGTTTTAGAGGGTATGTGGCTGCGGGAATCACTGCTCCCCTTGCTCAGCCTCGGGGTGCAGCTCACGCCAGGGTCCTGGGGGAGCCCTCTAGCCCGCGTCACATGTCCCCGCATAGGGTGCCTGGAGGCTGGGGAGCCACCTGCCAAAGGGAAAGCGACGCTGCCTGAGGCGGGCGGCCAGCTCATCCCCCTCCTTCCTGACACCAAACTGGAACGGAGGCATAAGGCATAATAAGGTTGGTGGCGGGACCAAACTTTCCGCGAGTCACGGGAGGCGTCTCCAAGTGGACCCAGTTGCTCAGCGAACACACCCCCAGGGGCGCCCGGGCGGCTCCGGAGTCACTGCTTGGTGATTTCAAGACCCTTCAGGACCATCCGGGCTGTGCGGCCTTCCCCTGGCTAAAGGGCAGTGCATTCGGAAGTTCTCCGGAGCCTCCTCTGGAAGGAACATCTGCCTTCAGCTCCGGGGATTTCCCTGGAACCTCCATGGCAGCTCATATCCCTCTTGCTGTCACCCAGCTTGTCCTTCTTGGAGCACCCAGGGCCCCGGCGCAGAGCTGTGCTCCACCAAAGGCTGCTGAGGACCGTGGGACGGAGTGTGGGAAGCTCCTCCTCTCCAGACAGGTGAACACCTGCTTCCCGCCCCAGGAAGGGGTGCAGAGTTCACTCAAGCCCCCCAACACCCCCCGCCCCTCCGATAGCACGAGCATGTCACAGCCTCTCGGCCCATCTAGCAGGGCACAGGTGTCCCCGGTATTCTGAAATTGAGGGAGAGGCAAGCCCCCCACAAAAGGAACCTAGGTTTTTAGAAACACACGTCCTCCTCTCCCCTCCCTCCTGACCCAGGTGCACCTTCCGAGACCCCTTCCTGTGAGGTCACCAGGAGGAAGCAGACATTTCTATATTTATTGGGAAATCTACAGGCTACAAAAAGTCCTTTATGTTGACGGCCAGCTAGACATTTGTCACACTGACGATCCACGGCTGCTGTTTCTCTGCCAGTACCCTTTCCTGTGGTCAGGGTGACATCCTTGCATCATGCAGAGTAGAGTGACCAGGGGTCGGCCGATGGGTAAATCACAGCCACCGTGTCGCCTCGAGACATCTTTTTCAATATGTAAATGTATATAACGAACGTATATGTGGAATCCAGGAACCGCCAAGTTACTCGTTTCTCATGAAAATAATTTAAGTATTGAAAGATATGGGGATCCCTGGGTGGCTCAGTGGTTTGGCACCTGCCTTCAGCCCAAGGTGCGATCCTGGGGTCCCGGTATCTAGTCCCGAATTGGGCTCCCTGCGTGGAGCCTGCTTCTCCCTCTACCTGTGTCTCTGCCTCTCTCTCTCTCTCTGTCTCTGTCTCTCATGAATAAATAAATAAAATGTATTTTAAAAAAGATATGAATACCTATTCAGCAATGCTTTTCTTAATTATTGTTTACTTGTTGGTTTCTCTTGGACTTTCCATAGAACTGCTTTAGTCTCTGAGCCGAATGGGAGACTCACTAAATAGCATGAAGGAGTCAGGGCTCGAGGAAGACAGAAATTCTGCTAAATTGCAAAGAAGTGGATAAGAGGAACCCAGAGGCAAGACGTACCTTATGGATTCTTGGGGCCACTGTTACCGATCCCTCGGCAGGGCAGGGGATGGCGGGGACCCAGCAAGCTATCTGCGGATGGGCAGCTGCAAGCAGGCACACGGGCCGAGTGTGTGGGTGCCTGTGTGTGCAAGTGCGTGCATTATCTTCCTGGGAAGAAGATACTAAAGAAGAAGTCAAGAGTGAACAGTCGTTACCTTTGTGAGTGGAGAAAATTATAGAGAAGACTTTATTTTATCTTCTAGTTGTCCACTCTGCTTTAAGGTTCCATGCGAAGGCCATCTATTTCCCGTTGTTAAAAATGTCTTGGTGGTGGAGTCAGTGGCCACGGTCTTCCTAACAGATCTCTATGTTGGAAATGTAAGCAACTTATTTTAAAGTGACTAGCCTGTGTCGGTCTTTGGACTTCGACGGCTACATACATATACCAAGGCGGAGAGGGTAGTTTGATCTCACACCGTCTCTGGATTTCCAAACGTTTAAGCCAGTATCCGAACACCCCGTTTACCCTCTCTACGTTGGCATCACTATCATTTCCAATAACTTGAACACATTTTGCTCTGTGAAGACCAGATTTCCTCTGTGACGGTCTGAGCCAGAGGCAGAGGCCCGGAGTCCTCTCCAGGGCACCACGGCGCTCCGGGAGCTTTCTATGCGATTGGTCCAATCCCATCACCCATGGGAATCACAGGGAGGGCAAATCACTTTAACGGATTTCCAGCATCTTTATTACCCAGTAATTTTATAGATTGTGGGCTAAATGCTCTGAAGTTTATAATCATTTCTACTCTCATTCCGCACCCCTACCACGTTACAGGTGCGTGAAGGAAAACAAGAGGCCAAGTGCACGGCCAGGTTAGGGAGGCTTTTGCACCTGCTGGCACAGTGACACAGACATGCGGCTTTTCCAGCCAAGTTTCCTTTTCATCTACAATCATTTGTTTAAAAATGAAGTCTGAGGGGGCCCTGGGAAGCTCAGTCGGGGAAGCATCTGCTTTGGGTTCAGATCATGATTTCAGGGTCCTGGGATTGAGGCTTGGTGTTGGGCTCCCTGCTCAGGGGGGAGTCTGCTTCTCCCTCTGCTCCTTACCCCACTCGTGCACACACACTTTCTCTCTCTCTCTCACACACACACAAATAGATAAAAATCGTAAAAAAAAAAAAAAAAAAAAACATGAAAAGTGAAGTCCAAGAGACAGACACATAGGGCAAAAGATGTTGTTGACATGTTTGGGGCTGTTTAGTGAGGAATTCATCTTGTTGAGAAACACCTGTTCACTGGAGGTTGTAACAAGGCTCCCCCCATCAAAGAATCTTTTTATTTTTATTTTTATTTTTATTTTATTTATTTATTTGACTAGAGATAGAGAGAGAGAGAGAGAGAGAGAGAGAGCATGTGTGCACAAGGAGGGGGGCTGGCAGGCAGAGGGAGAAGCAGGCTCCTTGCTGAGCAGGGAGCCCAATGTGGAGCTGGATCCTGGGACCCTGGGATCATGACCCGAGCTCAAGGCAGCTGCCTAACCCATTGAAGCACCAAGGAACCCCCCAGCACTGAAGAATCCTGAGACTTTTCCTCTGCGTCCAGTTCCCAAAATGTGTCCTATGACACCATGTCCTTTCTCAAAATGAAATTCCATTCATGGGAATAATTTATGACGATGCAATGGAAGGACGTTGGGAGTTTGGCTGTTTGGGTAATATGTTATTTCTTATGAAAAAATAATACGATACTTGAAACAATTATGGTAACACCTCTCAACTTCAGTTTACTAATGGCTCGTCTCTGTTGTGTGAGTCCTCAAGCATGAGGCTCAGCTGCATTGCACATTCTAGAAACTCTTCCTGTTACTCTGCGTGAGCTCCACACCACTCCCACCCAGATATTTATACCTCCTTTGGCTCCAGAGTTTTCTGTGACCCCTATTTATGTTGGGGACCTCAAAGGGGCTGGATAGACTTCCCTACCAGAGTGAAGCTAAGGGCCCTTTGTATGTGTAACAGAAGCTCTGACAGAGATTGCAGCAGAGAAAGGTTAATGCAGCAGAGGGAGCGAGCCACAGAGAGGAGACTTTGCTCCATCTGATTTAACAACGGACGAAACGCCTTGCATCCTTGCATGTAGTCTTTAAATCATACTGCAGAAGAAATGCCGTATACTCACAATAATATTTTTGTCTGATACTCAACATTGTGGATGATAATTCTATCATAAACAGTGGCCTAGGGACCTACACACCATTTATAACTTTGGAACTAGGGAAGTGTTTTTGTCCACAGAAACATAAACATATTTATAAGTTAACCTTTAGTACACAATTGATTTGTACATTGGGAACTAATCCTATGTCATTCCTTTCACTCTGACCCACGTGTCAGAAGAGGTAGCGTTACCTCCTCCCAAGGCAGGCCATTGGATGGTCTGTTGGGCCAGGTCAGAGGGCTGAGCCACTCCTTTTGCAGACAGCCAACCAGTCTCGCTGATGTTGGAGACACACGTGCTTCCTAAATCCCATCTGCTGTTACTGTTCTCTACGTTCATCCCTCCAGCCTTTGCCATGCTCTAGACAGAACTGAGTCATCTCTCTCTCTCTCTTGTCTACCTCACAAGGAGGAAGAACAATGACATTGGATTATTAAGAAAAAGGATGTAAAGACTGAATGATATTAGATTAGGAACCTTTGGCCAGAGGAGACCAAGATGCCCCTAATGGGTAAGTGTTCTTCCCTTCTCTTCCTTGTGGGAGGTTACCAATAGCAGGTTACTACACCCACAGACCAAGAATAGAATATGGGTCTACGGAAATGCCCCCCCCCCAAAAAAGGAAATGTCCCAAAAAGTTTTTACATGTTTACCTAGGTCCCCAGACACCTCATCAAGAGACTTTCAGTCCAAAGTTCCAACCAGAAAGGGATCCTCTTTCTATACACCCCTCAAGAACCTACAGCAGATGATCAAGAAGTTGGGTATTCTGTTACGACATGTTTTAGGACATCAATTCTAAGACTTTTTCATGAATAAATAGCAGAACCAAGATTGGCACCAAGTATGGTGCAACACAAACGTCTGTTTCCCCCCGTAACCATATATGCTCCTTTGCCCTAAATTCCTTCACCTTTAAAAGCGACAATCCTTGTGCCTGGCATGGCTTCTCCCCTATTTGCTACAATCCAAGGAGGAACAACTCCCCTTAGTCATAGGATAAGCCTGTAATCCAGGCTGGCCATTAGAGTCACACTTAAATGTCCCCAAACCTGCATCCAACCTTCACTGAACCAACAGAAGCCCTAAGATGCGTGAGGATTGGTGAGGAAGTTTTTCTGAGATCCTGAAATCCTAAGGAGAACTTTCTTTCCACCAGATGGAGAAATGCGTCTAAGATGAAGCCAGTATTCTAGGAATGGCAAGAAACAAAGTTCCAGGGGACCTAGCGACCAGTCACTCCCAGAGCTTCCAGCCACATGGGTCTGCATGTTTCCTTTCTGTTTCATCTAGACTGAGCTGCATTCCTGTCCTGTACAACTTTAAGATTCCTGACTAGTGCCCTTTGATTTTTTTTCACAGTGTGTTATAGAAATCACATGAAAACAAAACAAAACAAAACAAAAAAACACAGGCTACTTTTATGAAGGGTCAATATCAATCATGCAAATTGCTTACCATCCATTTATCACTTCTTAAATTCATAATGCAGAAAATTAATACCCTATTTATGGAATAACTGCGTTTTTGTAGGGGTCTTCTAATTAAATCATTATTCAGTTTAATTGAAGCACCAGAAGCACATTGATTTGTCAAGAGTCCATGTGCATTATTAGAGTATTAATTTTTTTGAAGATTTATGTATTTGTTTTAGAGGAGGGGAAGAGTGAGAGAGAGAATCTCAAGCAGACTCTGCCCTGAGCACAAAGCCCAGTGCGGGGCTCGATCTCAAGACCCTGAGATCACAACCTGAGACAAAACCAAGAGGTGGACGCTTTATCAACTCGAGCCACCCGGCTGTCCCTAGAGTATTAATTTTTTTATTCGGACTGGTTATCTTAGCAGTTTGCTTTTTAACAGCAAAATAGCAGAGGAGGTCCCTGCATTTCAAGAGTGAAGCTACCTCATTGACCGTTAACTGCAGGAGGCATCTATGCAACAGGAGTCACGACTTCTAGAATGTCGGGTGCTAGTTCAAGGGGTACTTCATCCGAACACAGGGATGGATGAGTTTGCTCCACAGAGAAAGGGACATTTTCTAGCTGGCCCCAGAAAAACTCTGTCTAGACCAATACCAGACGATGATATCAATTTGGAGCCTTCTAGGAAGCATCCTTTGGTTGGGAGTGTGTTGTCAGCGAAGACAGAAGGGCTTTCATAAGGCAGCAAATGAAATGGGGATGTGTGCGCTCTAGAGCAGAGTATTAAGTTAGTGGAGAAGACGTGATCTCCTCTCCATAAGAGGGAAAGACAGCAAGAAGAAATATCTGGCAGTATTGGTTAAAAATAAAATTCATAGGATTAGAGGTAGATTTCCTCCATGGAACTTACTTGAATATCAAGGCCCCAGCAGCCCAACCAACAATTCACACACGTTGCTCTAGATGTGACACAGATGCTGAGGGGAGGGGAAGGTGGATTGCAGGAGGAGGGCATGTTCGTGTGTAAAATCTAGCTGAGTGGGCTGTTTCATACAGAGGGAAAAAGGGAAGGGAATGTATAATGATCTCATTATTTTTGTTGCGTACATAGTCTCAGATAACATTTTTGAAAATGTTTTAGTAATTTAGCTATTACGATAGAGAAAACACTGCCAAATGCAATCCTGTGTCAATGGGAATACGTTTCATTTCATAAACACAGTTCATTACACCAAAATCCGCACTCGGAAATTCTATGAGAAGCCATCGATTAGTGCAAGTGGTTTGCAGCTAAATGGGAGCTAAGTTCCTCTCGCCTGGTAATGCCCGTTAGTCGCCTGTAATGCAGTATTTTCTTTTCAACATAATGTAAAGCATCTACAGGCCTCAGACATCGGAAAATCACGTGACTCATGCACAGTGTTTCAAAAGAGAAACTTTAATTGCACTTGTGGTTCCTAAATATTTTGCTCTTCTAACATGTTAATAGGGGAAGGATTGAATTATGCGTCAACCCACAGACCTTCTTTCCTGTTTATTTATACCCATGCAGGTAACCACATCTATTTAGAAAGGCCCTGCTTTGCATGTATGCAGAGCAGCTAAAACAGCTACTACAAATGCTATTTGCATATGCTGTGTGTAGCCCCGTTCTGGCAACCCTAATAATAGCAGAGTTTCAGAAGCTTAGGTATATTCTTGGAGTGACCCAATTCACTCAATCACCCTCCAGACACAATGCAAGGCTATTGAAGGGTCCGGGACCCTGGCGGATTTGAAGGCTTTGTCCTTATTTCAGGATGTCTTTGTTCCTGTAACAATAGGTGACATCCCACACAATGCAATGCCATTTGTACAACTGCCTGCTGAAACTTCCTGTTTAGAATGAAGCAGAGAGATTTCTGAAAAGCCTGGATAGGTTAGTGAGAAAAGGGGCCAAACAGAGCCGGATTTCCAGGATTTTTCTCTTGCCGAAGATGAAACCAAATGTGTGCAGGTCAAGAGGAATGAGAGTATTCCAAGGGGCAGCCAGTGGGGTCAGGACAGCGTTCACAGGTCCGTGAACTCTCACCAACACTCCTCGGGGGAGGCATCCTCACCTGTACTCAAAGCCAAGGTGGCTTTGACATCTGCAGAGCATCCTTCTTGCCTTCCGGAGGCTTGAAGGAGGGCATCCAATCTGCACTTTCCCAGAGACTGCCGTGAATGAAAAGATTTCCTCGAATTCTTAACAACACCTTCGTGTAGTTAAAGCTAAGGTAGGTATTCAAAAACCTGCCAAGTAAAGAAGAAAAAGAAATGCATCTTCTCCACAAAGGGTCACTGAAGAAGAATGCACATTCCTGGAAGCCTCTAACAGGACTGTCAGAGACCTACTGTCCAAGCACGCTGCTCGGGCCCATCACCTACAAACATGTGGCCAGCAGACCTCTGGGTTCTGAGCCTGGGCTGGGAGCCGTCTCAAGTCCTCAAGTCCTGCCCTTTTATGGTCGTGTAGCAGGTGGGGCCTGAGCATGTCCACCTCCCCGAGGCTCTCCTTCATCACCAGGAGTAGCAGTAGTGCCTTGCATCGTGGCTGTGGAAGGGAGCGAGCATGCAGAGCACGTCATGGTCCTTCCCACTGAAACTGGATACGGGAGACATTTCCCCACACTTGGAGCCGATCCTCGTTAGACTCTTGGACCAGGATTACAAACCCATAACATCTGATCATTTCCAGCAGAGCTTTCCAGCAGAGCTTTCAAATGGGTCTAGATCCTTTTCCATGGCGACGTGTATCCTACAGGAGTCTTTGCCTATGAGGCGGGTCTTGGCTTTACCCCTGAAACAAATGAACCTTATCGGTGGCTTGTTGATGCAACACAAAGTAGAGAAAAATTTATTTGGCAACTTTTCTCTTAGGACATAATAGAGTTAGATGAGAGCCCAAGAACACACTAACGGTACCAAATGCACTCGTTTCTTTGCCACTGGCAATAACAGCTGACATTTATTGAGCAGATAGTATGGCACGGGCACTGCTGTTCATTCCATACGCAACATCATTCATCACTCCTCGGAGGGAGATGCCGTGATGATGTTGATAAAAACAAACGAGGCAACTGAATGAAACGAGCTAGTGGATACTTGATCTTAAGCAAGAGAGGAGGGTAGATGTCTGCTACCGGCAGGCACTCTGATGAAATATTTTGATTATGAAATACTATTATCTAATACTTAGATAATCAGTAAGGTTCGATCAGTAAGGAGTGAGTCATTGTGAGTGCCTCCAGTTAGCAGCCTCATTTAGCAGATGGGTCGGTGCAAACCTGGCCATGTCAAGTGATCCATGGCCAGCTCGTGTTCCCTTCTGTGCTCTAACTGTATCCTGGCGCCTGGTTTCAGAAGCCCGAGTAATCCCTACGGTAGCTGCCAGCAGTGTCACATTGGACCGGTGACTTAACCTTGCTGTTCCTCAAGTAGCCTGTCATAAGATGGGGTAATAACGACAGCCCATCGCGGTGTGGGTGTCACGAAGACCAAATTAACCGAGTTGATGCCGGGCACATAACAGATACCCAGTAAATATTAGTTAATACAGAGATCGCTAACTAGCACTCGTCCATCTGTTCTGTGCAGAACTCTTATCTGGGACACACAATCCCAGAATTCAAGCAGGCAAGTGAACTGGGAATTACGATCTGGTGCAAGCTCCCACCAACTTCCTGGTGCAAGCTCAGGAACTTCACTTCAGGCGACCTCCAGCTGCCTGGCCCCCACTCTGTGGGCCTCCTGGTCAGTCTGCCTTTGCTGCTTTCTCTAGAAAAACTGCGATGTCTCTTCCTTTCTCTTCCAGTATTTGCATCTAACAAATCCTTTCTTTTCTTGGATGTTGACTGTTTGCCTCTCACCCAGAGTACATTTGTGTTCATTCCATGGTCAAAACTGTATTTTATCAGGTATCAATTTTCCCCTCCAAGAACGTGTGTCCTCTAACTACTAAATGGCAGGTAGTGTGCTGGGGCTGGATATACACAAGTAAATAATGCAAAATCCTTCAGTTGGCACAGATGCCTGTGTCATTTATCCCGACAGTGGAAGTGAAGTCAGTCCTGTAAGTGCAGACAAATGTGCAGACAAATGTCCAGAAAGTGTGGAGAGGGAGGGCAGTGGTGACCCCGAGAGACCTCCCGAGAGAGGGCTGTTCCTCGTGTGAAGGAGTAAGAGCATCCATCCTTTCTCCTCACTCTTGAAAACTCCGTGCTACAGGCTAGTAAACTTGAAGAGATTTGGGAGGAGGAGCAGGAGAGAATGAATTGATCTCATTTCCCTGCACAAAAAAGAACTCAAATGACTATCTGCCAGGGGATATGACTGGGAGGGTTAGAGCACCTGCCTTCCTGTAGCTGAAAGCAGCTTGAGAAAAGTCCCAGAGGCAGTTTTGAGTCACGACTCTCTGTCTCTAAAGGAGCTAAGGAGGAAGCACGTGGAGAGGAATCCACCAGCAAGTCCTCCGTTCCCATCGTCCCCCAGGTCATACCCGATGCCTGTGTGAACGCAGCCATCACGCCACTGAAAGTCTTGCTCCAGATCTCATCTCTGCTAACTGGAAGCCATGTGGAGTCAGAAGGGAAAACAGAGACAGTAACAGAGGTTCCCCCCACTATGTTTGTCCTCTCCCTCAAGAAAAGGATGTGCCTTCTTAGGGCCTGGGACACGTAACGACTTGCTGTACCTTATCTCCTAAAATTTCACATAGTTCTCATAGTTGGCCGAGAGAGCAGAGACACCAAGAACTCATAACATCATCTTTAAAAACTTGCCCCTCCTCCCCTCTGTCATCCCTCCCTGTAACCCCCACCAGATAAACAGAGGAGAAGACAATGATGAGCTGTGATTTGCAGGTGTTGTGGGTCAAGTGGGGAACCCACATTCCCTAAATGACAAAAGATTAGAACTTCAAAGTCATGAGCTCATTTTGAACATCGGTATACAGGTGTACGCCCGTAACCCACAATGACAAATTTTAAGTCCTAATTTTGAAACTGAGCCAGGAGAGCAATGGATTCATGTAGATGTGGTGGTCACCCCCAAGGCTTTCAAGCCAGTCGGTATGAACTTCCATGGCCTGAGCTGAGTTTTGAAACAACTTGTTTTAGATCCCAAAAGACACACAAACTCCTTATCACTTGAGCGGGTCCTCTCTCCCGGCGCAGATAAAGTGCCTGCCCTACACTGTCCATGTGAGATTCCATCAGCAACTGGAGGGCGTGTGACATAATGCATGTCCACACGGGAAGAATCATCTTTTACCAGCGATCTGCAAGCACTACTGAAAAATTTTCTTCTGTGATCAAATTATTAATGCTTTCACATCAAACAAAATTCCTTGTCTAAGCCCTAGGTGAGGATCAGATGCGTTTCGATACCACTATGTGATTATGTCCAAAATAGTTCTGTGTCTACACATGCGAGGTGACAAGCTGTGTATATGGAGTTATGGCATTTAGTGAGGGATATTAGGCGTATCCAAACCATAATGAAAACTGTATATTGAGATATAATTTTTCTTCTACAGTTTTATATGCAGTTGACAAAAAGCAGGCAGGAAAAATTATGCCAATAATGCAAGTTACCCCCTTGCCCACCAAACGCCATGCGTTCTCCTACAACCATTTTCCTATTATGGATGAAGTCAAAGATGAAAGAAGAAATCACTGGAGAATTATCTAAAGGAAAGCGTAATTACACAACTATTGTAATTAATGCTGTGGAAATCATTTCTGTGAGTATGAAAAATTAATATTAACACTTCTATATGAAGACTACAATTTTAAGTCAAGCTGGTCTGTCAACGACAAACTAATTACCATTTTGAACAAAAAGATAGAATATGCCAAGTGGCAAAGTATGTGCTCAGCCTTTGTTTAAAGAGGCAAATGGACTTGAGCAATGATTTAATTGACTCCACTCAACATAGCTCATTTAGACCTAAAAGAACGACTTCCTAAATAGTAGGTTATCAGTCTTAAAATTATCTAGATAATTGCTTCAGATCTCCCAATTTCTTTACTGTTAACACAGAGCTAAAGAAACGTCTCTCATTAAACAACAATAAAAAATGCAGATTTGGTTGATTAATTCTCTTCCTCAACAAGCTGAACTTAAGTATTTATTGAGTATCTATTTTATACCAGTCCCCAAAGAAGCCTCTTAGATAATGAGCCTTTCTTGATTAAAAAAAAAAAATACTTAAGATTTTTGAAAAGTATGCCAAGCCTTCCACACCCTGGATCCGCTTTAATCTCCAATTACCTCTTCTGTCCAGTAAAATCCCAACAAAGCCGTCTTGCTCTTATTCAGCTCATTATACCTCGGGCTGCTATCTCTGCTCTATACAGAGCAGCATGTGCTTAAATCCTTCAGCCTCAGATGAAGTGTCACCCCCATTGTGAGGTCCTCCCCATTATGGCTCATCTACACTCAGTGTCTTAGAGCAATTTAAAAGAATGAGATACATTCACATGTGCTAACGAGGAAAACTGTCCAAGACAGATTTGGAAGAAGTCACTAGAAGCATGTGAAGGTTCTTTTTCGCACGTGGCTGCCTAGATCCATGCTCTGCCTTCCCTGTGCTTAAAGCTCTGAAAGGTGCCAGCGGGTTTGGTCTGGCCGAGGGAAGGCACCAGTGAGGGCAAAGACTGAACACGGAGACATCGGGTGTCTCCCCCCTGCTTTGACACGATGCCCGTGGCAACAACTGGGCTCCTCCTGAATTCACTGATTTCAGTGGCCTTTTCTCCATGGTTTTGCCTCTCATTGAGCTCCTTCTCTACATCGAGTTCTCTCTTTTGTCCCCTTGTGTCCACAGGGTGGAAATGGCTCCCCACGACTTCAGGCCCCGGCTCTCACTCTACCTCATTCACATTCAGCACCAGGCATTATTGGATACAGTCTTAGCTTTCGAGGTTTTTAAGAGTGATCCAAATGGTATCTCATTACTTTTATCCTGTCTTAGAGGTCTTCTAAAACCAAAGATAAAATACACTTATTTTTAAAAATAGAATAAATGTTTAATCTTTTAATTACCGTACAGGTCCATTGGCTTCTCCCATAAGTTCATCATCACCATAAGGCACAGTATGTGTCTCAGTGATTTTATTTTTTCCTGTATCTTGAAACGTTTTGCTACTTATAATCCCAGAAATTATATCATCATCTCTCATCCTTATTCGTTGATTATTCCTAGTAATGCTTAAAAAAAGACCAAATAATGAGAACCAGAGGGCCTGGAAGATGAAGCAATTGGGAAACATATCCTTAGCCTTCTGTTTTCTTCTTATTGGGCCCAATGGACTGCACAATCCTCAGCAAAGATTTAGAGACTGGGGATGACTGTGGGAATTGAGAAATTTTCATGTCCCATCCCTAATTGTACAGAAGAATGGCAGAGGATAACCTTTCACATTCATTAAAATGAAAAAGCAAGAGACACCTGGGTGGCTCAATGGTTGAGCGTCGGTCTTTGGCTCAGGGCCTGATCATGGAGTCCCCAAATCAAGCCCCCCATCGGTCTCCCTGCATGGAGCCTGCTTCTCCCTCTGCCTGTGTCTCTGCCTCTGTGTGTGTGTGTGGGTGTCTCTCATGAAAAAATATTTTTTTTAAATCTAAAAATAAATAAAATAAATAGAAATAAATAAAATCGAAAGGTGAATGAAAGAGATGAAGATTAGTGCTCTACACTGTAATCATGAGAGTAACGTTGATGCATAAGTAAAATCTTAGATTATAAATCTAGATGAATGTCCTTAAATGCAAAGATCATTGAGTGATAGTTACCAGGGGCTGGGGAAAGGGGCAGTGGGACTTTTAAGGGATTGTGGAATAGATGTCCTGTAAATTGATGGTGAATATTAAGTGTGCCCCCAAGGGGCTTCCAAGTGGCTCAGTCAGTTAAGCATAAGAGTCTTGATTTTGGCTCAGATTGTGATCTCAGGGTCATGAGATTGATCCCAGCACCAGGCTCCAAGCTTAGCACTGAGTCTGCTTAAGATTCTCTCTCTCTCTGTCTCCCTCTGAACTTCCCCTGTCAAAAATAAATAAATAACTTTAAAAAAAAAAGTACAACCCCAATAAAGCTGGAATCATTAATGATCTATTGTTACATAACAAATTATATCAAGACTTAGTGCCTTGGGGCAGCACACATTTATTATCTCACAGCTTCTTTGGGTCAGGGGTCCAGGTGCCACTTAGCTGGACCCTCTAGGATGGAGTCTCATCAGGTTGCAGCCCAGTGGTGGCCAGGCTGTGGTCACCAGGAAGCCCAGCCAGGGAAAGGATCCTGACCAAGCAGTTGTTGGTATAACTCTATTCCTCAAAGTCTGGTGGTGGGAGGCTGCCCTCAGGTCCTTGCTCAATGGGCCTTTCCATAAAGGGGGCTTGCTTCATCAAAGCATCAATGCTAGAAGGCAGGGGAGATACCAGCAAGATAGTAGCCACATCTTTTGTGACTTAAGCATGTAAATGAGACCCAACACCTTTCCTGTGTCCTGTTGGTTGGAAACCAGTCACTAAATGCAGTCCGCTGAGCCGGGGAAAGGATTACAGAGGTGTATGTGGATGGTAGGTCCTGGGGCTGTTTAGAAATCTGCCTCCCACGAATATACTTCTTTCTTTTCCTCAACTTTGTTGAGGTATTATTTACATGTAACATATGTAAGTTTAAGAAATACAGTGTGAGCTGTTTCTTCACGAAGATCTCCTCATTTGAATCATCTAGCCTAAATTTTGTTTCCTTCTAGAACCCTGATTGACATAAATAATATTTAGTTTGGACACATTTGTGTCTAAAACACACAGACACACACACACACATCAGCCTTCATGTTTGGGAAATACCAGGAGACCCAAGTCTTGCAGTGAATTGTGGGACCAGAGCAGCCACCCAAAGATGCCTGGAACAGATGACGTTCAGAGAACAGAACATCGCTGCTTGCTCGCTGTATCTGGGTGCTGATGCCCACGAGAATCACTTAGGAGCTTTACAAGTACTTCTTTTATAATGATGTGTTCTGTGGCTAACTACTCAGTTCTTTCTAAGAAAAAAATCATGAAAACTGAATACACATTCTTGTCATCAAAGTAGTGAAGGAACAAGCAAACCAATCCACACTCTCCCTGGAAATGGATGATGCTGGGTTTGCTCATCATCTCAAGCTCTCCCCGAGGCTGCCATGGGAGGAGTATTGCCTTGAATGAAAACCCTGTCTTTCACCTGGTACCTCCTGGAGATGCTCTTCTGGTCCCCACACTTCCACATGCTGCACAAGGATCTCATGTTCCTTCCATTCTCTCTTTCTCTCTGTCTCTTTCTCTCTCTCTCTCCAACTCAGTTTGAACACCATTGCAGGTCAAGATTCATACATTCCTTCGGAGCTTGTTTTTCATAATGACACAGATTCTAAGCAGGTAGAGAGAAAGGCAGCTGGACCTAGAAGAATAATTGACCTTTAGCTCCAGTCTTCATGAGTCACTGTGGAACTCTCAGTTGATGACATCCTGGTAGATCTCTGAATATTTAGGTAAATAACATCCTTCTTCAAATAAGGCAGAAATTCCTAAACTAAGATCACATTCCATACAATGACCTGAGGGACTGATCTCACCGGTACCTCTCCCAGGCTGACTTCCAGAACCACCTGGTGAATTCCCATGGCGCCTAAGATGCCGTTTTGAGTAAGGCAGGAGACTGAGCACATTTCTCAACCGTGCTTTAATCTGATGGTACTGAACAGATCACTTCTAACTTTAGTTTCTGGTCTGAGTGCTGGTGCATTTGTCATGTGGGTCTTATTTTCACCCAACGGTCAACATGCTTTATTTACTTGTATCCAAATGCATGTCAACTTTGCTCTGATATCTCATAGGGAGTTAAAAGATGATGTGTCCATAACTTGAACTTTTCATATCTATAAAACAATGCCACTTCTCGGTCTTCTTATTTCAACAAGTAGCACATCTGCACCCACCTGTTCAAGGCAGAAAACGGGGCAGCGTTGATGGTGGCGTATTCTGAGACTCCACACTCATTGGCAAGAACTGTCAAGACAGGGGCCCCTGGGTGGCTCAATGGTTGAGCTTCTGCCTTCGGCTCAGATCATGATCCTGGGGTCCTGGGATCGAGTCTCACATCGGGCTCCCTGCAGGGAGCCTGCTTCTCCCTCTGCCTGTGTCTCTGCCTCTCTCTGTGTGTCTCTTATGAATAAATAAATCAAATCTTTAAAAAATACAAAAACCATCAAGACAGTCTTCTACACGTATGTGGAATGGAAGCGTCTCTCACTGTCCCTGGTCCTCCATTTGGGGACAAGACTGTACCATCTCTTACCTAACTTCTGTTGTGGTGGCCTGAGCTAGAATTCCTGCTTCCATCTGGGCCCTACACTCCCTACACCCTCTGGGAGCCATAGAGCCCCATACAATACAGAAAGGTCACCTCCTCAGAGAATCCCTGCTTCTTCTCTTCTTAGAGATGCTCACCTCTCTCCCTCCATACTCTGCTGTTTACTGGTCAGGCTGTGTGTGTTTTCAATGGCACCCGTTGCTTCCAATATCATACACTAAGACAAGGACTTCATCTGCCTTGCCCGCAACTACCCCCCCCCAGTAGCTGCCACGCAGCCAGCACTTAACAAATATTTACTGAATTAATAAATGATGTAACCCCTTCTAAACTGGGTTCATCCTGTGACCCACTAGTCTCAGCCCCTGCCAACACCCACACAAACCCTGACACATAAATCATGATGCTGTCCATGAATACTGGCAGCTCTGTCTACGTGGCTCGGTGCACATGTGAACTCCCCAATATGGTTTTCTCTTCTTTCTAGAAATCCAGCTCTCCTGCCCTCCTTCCAGACCCAAGTCTAAGTCCACTTCTATGGGAAAATCCTTCCCCAATCACTCTGGGCCACAAAGATTCTGTCCTGCTCTGAGATCTTCCCCTCTATTAAAATCCCCTATTTCTGCTCATGAGTCACATGTTAGAATTCAATGTTCTTTAAAAACTGTTTTCTACTAAGCTTGAATTGTCAGTAAAAGCTGAATCAGGGGCTGGAGCCCATTCATCCACTGCTAAGAAATCCAGGAGAAAAGTATTTACCATGAAGAGTTATTAATTATTTTAAACTAGCAGAAATCCATCCCTGCCTTTTAAATACTCAGAAGTTAACTGGAGACCAGGGAGCTGTCATTACAAAGGTCTCTGAAGCAGCATGATATTGCTGTCATAAGAATTTCTTTCTACTTCTGTTTTGCTATGAACCATAGAGAGGGATCAGGGGAAATAACAAGAGAAGGGACTTTCCACGAAGTGGGTTTTTAGAAAAGGCTCAGGCCCTCCCTCTCCTTGCCCAATGGCCCTTAATGGCTCTTGCCCTTTGCCAACACTGACTGGAAAGTGTGTTTCCACTTCAGAAAGTCAATGAAGGCACTCGTGGCTTGTTGGAGAACTTGAGCTTATGATGATTTTACAATATCCAGATTTCTAAACCCATAGAAAGGGCTCCACTATTCTCAACATGTGCTTGGAGTATCTTAATACATTCTCAAATTGGAAAAACAAACAAACAAGCACAATAACGGCAATGAAAACAAAGCTACTGTGCATTGCTATAATTAATTCTAAAAAAATGTGACCATCGTGTTCAAGATTCTGATGCCCGTCCAACTAAAGAGTAGCCAACAAGCCATAAAGTCCAGGAAATCCAAACAGTAGGTTGGGGGGTGATGAAATAAAATCCAGATTTTTGTTTTCACATGAGTTGAAGATGCTCTTGTAGTAGAAATGCCTGATAGGTAGCTAGATATACCAAAGCGGAATTCAGGGCACATTTGGGTAGTGACAAAAAATGCAGGGTCTGTCAATCTTATGTGCTATTTAGGATCCTGAGGAGTAAAGGCAGGGTAGGTGGGAAAGGCTTGATAAACACAAGATAAGGGAAGAAAGAAAGTCAAGAGGAGGGAAGAGTGATCTGATTCCCTGTTACAGCAGGTGAAGGAATGTTGGGGGCAAAGGAGAAAATGCAGTGCAAGAGTCTAGCTCAATTGCCCTTCTGAATATAAGTGATGTCTACATCCCCTAACTATGACTAAGACATCTTTTCTCTAGAAGTTGCTTGAGCAAATGGTTTAACACAGTTCTCCTCTTTCAGCACAAACAAATTTCAGTGTTAAAACACTATTGATCATACAGATACAGATACCTGTTGGTTCATTTCCTTCCGAAATGGGAAATGGGCTCACCAGCAACAGCCACCCCATTTCTCGGGAATTTGTACCCTAACCCCACAAAGAGAGGAGTCCCTACAAAATCATTTCAAATCTCACCACTTTTTTTCCTACCAAAGTTTAAACCACTTTCTGAGGAAAACTGGTCTTCACGAAAAATCTCCTAGGCTCCCCAAATCCAGGACTCATTGCCTCACGTATACCAAACTGTTGACTGTGAAGCAGGCCAACAGGCAAAACAGTAACATATTCTGTAACTTGAATTTTTGTTACTGTATTGGGCAACCAGTTAAGTCAATATTCAAGTTCCCGTAGTATACACATCATTTTAAATATATGCCAACCCAATTTCCATATGTTACATTTGCTTCCTTTTTCCTCAATCACTCCTATCTTCTAAAGGAAATTTAGTCAACGCTAATAAAAATGGAAATGTCCTTCGGAAGAGAGATGAAAGGTTTTTCAGATGGGTTTAAATTAAAATTAACAATCAATTAACTAGAGACTGTGTAGTGATGTGAAGTCTCTCAAGTTTGTGGGTATGAGACAATAAACAGAAAGTGCAGATTTCAGAAATGTAAAATAGGGCATACAGTTACAATAGTTAGAGGGGGGGCAGGGGTGGGCTTTGTGGGTCATGACACTCATGCAGGTTAAGGGTCCACTTTTTGGACAAGAATACAAAATACAGAGATCAAAGTCAGGGTGTATTCAGAAAAAGAAATTGAAATAAATTACAGATGTCATAAAACTGACAATATCATGAACATCACAAACTCCAGGAGAATCCATAATACTGGATTAATTAGCTGTTCCACATATCTAAAACACTTTATCACATTTTCCCGCCTCCCTGTTCTTTGCCTCGTTAGGCCCATGGTTTTGTGACATCATCTTCTAGAGGTAGAAGGATAATTCAGTCTTCCCTTCAGCAAGGCAAGACCAGTGTTGTTGTTGTTGTTGTTGTTGTTTTTAAATCAGTCATACTTGGAAAAATTCTTTCCAGCTTTCCAGGTCTTTGTTGATGATATCGGTAAATGTTTTAGATTTCTTATCAAACTTGAGAAACCTCTATCAACTTCTTTCATCTATAAACTAAAAATGGCATCTTCTGTTTTCCTGCAGAGTAACTAATTATAAATCACTACCCAGTACTTCTACTAGAAACATACTTCCTTCATGTAGTATATTTCTGTTTCAATATGATGAAAAAATGTTATATAAAAATACTTGTCATCATGAGAATCATTTCCACTGATGTCATGTTCATGTTTACTGTTTTTGTTTCATATTCTATTGATTTTTATCTCACCCTCCACTTCAGTCGTTTTGACTAGATGACTAGAAAAGGTACCTTTTAGATTCACAAAACCAGAAGTCTGGAATTTCTTACTTCATTGAAACATTCTAACATGGGTTTCCAAATGGCTATTAAAATGGCATATCCCCAACTTAACTTCCTTTTAGCTCAGCCTCAAAACTCCCTGTAGCCTTTTGCCACCAGCTGACACTGCAAAGCTACAAGAGACCCTGAGGCAGAAGAGACAGGGGTCCCAACCAAAGTGGTTACATCCCATTAGAAAAATATTCACACAGCATGACCACATCATCATTGTAAAGGTCTGAAGCTTCTCTAACTTCATGGAAAATCCACCTCTGTGTGGATTCTCTTTCAGAAAACACAGAAAATTTAAATTACCAAATTCTTCTACCTAGAGATGAGGAAGGTTCGAAAGATGCTGCAGAACTCCATTAAAATTCTGGATCCTTACCACTTCTTTTTCAGACCCACAGTAAATCAAGCCAACTGCCACATTACTCATCAGAAAAGGATCATTTATATGACATGCAGTCTTAAAAGCACCTTTCCTTCAATACTTTCCAAATTTGCATTATTTGTAGTTTAAAGCAAATGCATAATTCACTCATACTGATTCACCACCACCCCTCCCTTTTCTATGCCTTATTTGCACTAGATTCTGGCAGATGGAAACAAAGACCCTATATGCTTCCTCTCTGAGGGTTGGACTCTAGCCAGGGTGACAGGAAAGTCAACCATGGACAATACATCAGGGTAAATGCATGGGGGAGTCAGCACAGCACAAGCCGTGTACAAATGGGGTCTCTGGGGTGGGGGGAGAGTCCACCCTGAGACTGTCACCCAAATAAGATGTCTAAGCCATGCACTAGCAGAAGAATGAGATGATGACAGTCAAAGAATACGATATGAGGGCAGGGGAGGGATAATTGTTGAAAACCTTATAGGAGGAACAGTATTAGTGGTATTTATCATATAACAGATTTATTGGGTAATTTGCCCACCATCACATGCTAGTAAACCACACAGCCAGGACAAAAGCCAGACAGGCTGGCTGGAGAGCCATTTTACTGTGCTTGGAAATAATGGTAACTCTAATAATAACAGGAGTAACGACAAATAGCTGTAGGTAAACAACAGCGTAAACAGGATGTTTGTATGGAATGCTCTTTCCTGTCTCACATACTCTCAGGCTTACTTTCATTCAGTTTTCTTCTGAAATCATCTACCTAAATACTTTTATTTCACTACATTCTTTCTCCTGCAGAAATTTATAATACCATTGTATTCGACATCAACAGAGCTAGAGGGTATTATGCTAAGCATAATAGTGAGTCAGAGAAAGACAAATACCGTATGATTTCACTGATGTGGAATTTAAGAAGCAAAACAGATGAACATATGGGAAAGGGGAAAAGGAAAAGAAAAAAGAGAGAGGGAAACAAGCCATAAGTGACTCTTAAAGACAGAGAACAAACTGAGGGTTGATAGAGGTAGGTGGGGGATGGACTGGCTGGGTGATAGGTACTAAGGATAGGCACTTGTGATGAGCACTGGGTTTTATATGTAAGTGATGAATCACTAAATATGATGCCTGAAAACAATTTCACCATATATGTTAACTAACCAGAATTTAAATAAAAACTTGAAATAAAAAAGTAAAAAATAATAATAATAATAATACCACTGTATTATCTAACCATTTTTACTTTTTTTCAAAAATGCATTATCTCCTTTGAAGTAAATTATGACAATCTTAAAAGAAGATATAACAAAGAATTGTTTGATCTCTTTGTGTATAAGAAATAAAACTCATGGCAAGAAATATAGCCTATGCTAAGTCATAACAGAAAAATCACACCCAGGTCCCAAAGCCTCTTGATTCTTAACCAATTCATCAAACTCATTTTTCTGGTTATCCATTTCTGTGTAGCAAATTACCCCAATACTCAGGGGCCATGAGTAAGCATTTCATCTAGCTCACATTTTGGGGGGTCACAAATTTGGAAAAGGCTTGGTTGGACATTTCTAGCTCAAGGCCTCTTGTGATGGCAGTCAGATAGAGGTTGGAGCTGGAATAGTTGGTGGAGGACCCGGGCTGGCCAGACCCCTGTCTTGTCTGTCTCTATGTCTCTATCTTCCCCTTTCCACCCCTCATCATGTAGCTCAGGGCCTTCCCATGTGGTCCTCAAGTAAATATTCCAGATATCTGGTAGAAACTTCCCTATCTTTTCTGTGCTAGCCACATAGCATCACTTCTGCATCTTCTGTTGGTTATAAGTGGGATGTCAACCATTTCAGATTCAATAGGGGGGGATGTGGCCCCACCCGCCTACTTCTCCCATGCCAGTCCAACCCCCTCTCTGGGTTCTAGCTGGGATGGCTTCTTTAATCTTAAGGCATTGGAAAGAAAGAATAAAAAGAGAGAGAGAGAGACAAAAAAGAGATGGGGGAATGATAGGAAGGTAAGAAATTAGATAAAACAGAGAGAAAGCAAGAGTGGAGAAATGGGCCACTGTCCAAAGGAAGTGATATACACTGAAAAAGTGAAACAGCTATTGATGGACAGCCCCAATGCACACCATCAGCAGGCCACTTGATTTCATTTTCATATGTCTTTACAATGTCAGGTTGTAGTAGCAAATTATATAATTTATATTTCAATTTTAGAAATTTCCATTCCAATTGATAATCCTAAGTGTAGTTTTAATAGTGAACAAAAGTTAATAAATCTCTTTTTTAATTAAAATACAATTTTCATCAAATTTCCTCCAATTGTAAAAAGTTCCTGAAAGTAGAACTAGAACCAATAACCCTAAAATTTGTATGAAACCACAAAAGTATCACAACTCTAGATTTCAAGTTATATTACAAAGCAGTAGTGATCAAAACAGTATTGTACTGGCATAAAAATAGACACAGAAATCAACAGAATGGAATAGAAAATCCAGAAAAAAAGTCATGATAGTAGGGGCAATTAATCTTCAACAAAGCAGAAAAGAATATCCAATGGGAAAAAGATAGTGTCTTCAAAAAAAAAAAAAAAAACAGTGTGGGGAATACTTGACAGAAAGATGCACAAGAATGAAACCAGATCACTCTCTTTCACCAAACACAAAAATGAATTCCAAATGGATTAAAGATCTAAATGTGAGACCTGAAACCATTAAAATCCTAGAAGACAGCACAGCCGGAACTTCTCTGACATTGGCCATGCCACCTTCATTCTAGCTCTGTCTCCTGAGGCAAGGGAAATAAGAGCAAGAATAAACTATTGAGACTACACCAAAATAAGAAGCTTCTGCACAGTGCAGGAAACAACCAAAAAACTAAAAGGCAACCTACAGAATGAGGGAAGATATTTGCAACTGACATCTCTGATAAAGGTTAGTACCCAAAATATATAAAAACCATATACGTTTCAACACCAAAAACTCAAATAATCCCATTTTAAAATGGGCAAAAACCATGAACAGACATTTCTCTAAAAAGGACATGCAGATGGACACCAAACACATGAAAAGATGTTCATCATCACTGATCATCAGGGAAATGCAAACCAAAACTACCATATCATCTCACACTTGTCAGAATGGCTAAAATCAACAACACAAGGAACAACAAGTGTGGTGACTATGCAGAGAAAGAGCAACTCTTGTATGCTGTTGGTGGGAATGCAAACTGTTGCAGCCACTCTGGAAAACAGTGTGGTAGTTCCTCAAGAAGTTAAAGATAGAGCTACCCTATGATCCAGCAATCACACTACTGGGTATGTACCCAAAGAAAATGAAAACACTAGTTCAAAGGGGGTACTTGTACTAATATGTTTATAGAAGCATTATTTACAATAGGGAAGATATGAAGCAGCCCAAGTGTCCATCAATTGATGAATGGATAAAGAAGAGATTATACAGATATAGACATAGATAGAGATAGACATAGATAGAGATAAAGAGAGAGAGAGAGAGAGAGAGAGATACAGACAGAGATAGAAATAGATAATGGATATTTCCAGGGAAAATGGATAAAAAAGAGACTAGATAGATAGATAGATAGATAGATAGATAGATAGATATAGTGGATATTTCCATATCTATAGAAAATGGATAAAGAAGTGATTATATATGTGTGGGTAGTCATATATATATATATATATATATATATATATATATGACTACCACTTGGCCATAAAAAAGAATGAAATCTTGACATTTGCAATGACATAACTAGAGCTAGAGAGTATTATGCTTAGTGAAATAAATCAGTCAGAGAAAGGCAAATACCACTTGATTTCACTCTAAATATCATATGTGGAACTTAAGAAACAAAGCAAATGAGCAAAGGAAACAACAACAACAACAAAAAAAAAACAGAGAGAGAAACAAACCAAGAAACAGACTCCTAGCTATAGGGAACAAATTGATGGTTCCCAGAAAGGAAGGGGGTAGAGAATGGGGGAACCAGGTGTTAGGGATTAAAGAGCACACTTATGATGAGGAATAAATTTTTTTTAAAGATCCCGTAAGTGAATCACTTCACTTTTAGTCCATATCTGAAAACCAGTGAATATGATTTACAATCAACTCTTCCCCAGGTTTTCACAGTAATTCCTTACAAATTTTTAGTTTTAGGTACAGCAATATCCCAACAGAAAGCCAGGTGGTGAGGGCTGGAGCATGGACTTGGTTCCTGCAAATGAGCGGGACAAGCAAACCTAACATGCTGATTTCTGAGGTAGAAACATCCAACTGCTGAAATGAACCATCAGATTGGGTGGATCCATGTTTTCAGAGAAGAAAGGGATCTTGCAAAAGCATTATTTCTCTTTGAAATACTAAGATAGGAAAACGAAGTTCAAATGGATGACTTGTTCTCTTCTGTAGGATACTTGGTTGGGATCGATTCAGTTTTTGGGAAGAAATACGCAGGCACTGATTAAGGTACCCCATTTTATGATTCTACCCAAAACCATCATCCAAAAATGAGTTAGGTCACAAATCAGGAAAGGAATCACATGACTCACGTTTCCCCCTCCTTGTTGTAAGTAAATTTTGCAAACTATATATTTTTTAAATATTTGAAACTCATCAATACATGTATGTATTCTATTGTACAGAAGTCCTTTTAAAAACCTGAAAGCATTGCCATTCTTATTTATGTTGTTTTACAGACAGTGGTCTTCTTGTGAGAAGAGAAAGCCCTCCGGTGGGTAAGTGATAATCCCTAGAGAAAGCAGGAACTGAAAAGAAGCATACCTTTTGCAAATTGCTTTAGCAAAAATGACAATGTCACTTAACATATCAAATGGCATTTCTGAAATGTCAGAAGGAAGGGGAAATGTCTTTACACACGCAGTTGAGAAATAACACTGCAGAGTGGAGGGTCTTGGTAAGAAAGATCCACGTGGAAGCCACTGGGCCATCCTGAAGACTCAAGGGCCTAGATGTTGCTAGAAGATTTTAGCGGTTCATATCTGCTCCAGCAGAGTGCCTATCGGGGAAGCTGGTGCTGGAGGGAGGTTCTAAGATGTCTCCTAGGGTCCCTGCCGGAGCCCTGGAGCACAGCCTGAGACAGGCAGTTGAGAGCACATGAAGAGGAGCCACCTCCCTGGAAACCTGAAACATTTATGCAGATGTAGAGGACCAGACAGCCAAGCAGGTGACAGGTAAATCCACGCAAGGACTCACACTCCAGCAACTAATTCCTCATCAGTACTTCACGTGGGCTGAAGAAAGCAGTGACAGTGGAATCAGCTTGTTTTCACCACCTGTTAGCAGCCAACCAAGAACTTACCAGAAAAAAAAGATGCTTAAATGACAACTTCTGTTTCTCATTCCAAACTGAAAACTGGCAAGTAACCTTTATCTCATGCCATCAAAGAATGATTTGCCTGTCAAAATACACAGGCTAGCACACTAAGGCAGTGGAACCAATATGGTAGAGGTTATATGAAAATCCAGTCAGTCCTTTGAAAATCGTAATAGACTTCAAACCCAGAAACCACTCACTAGTGATTTCTTTCCCTGCTTTGTTTTTAAATATTCAGTCTTTGTCTTCAAAGACATTCATCTGGAAAGTTCCAGTGAGCAGGACAGATCTGCCCATATGTTTATTGGAATTGACAATAATGGAAGAGGGTTCAAACTGTAATGCCCAGAATTTACCAGGGGGGCAGCATCTTTTATGGAGAGGGAGATTGGAAGCCAGGAGCTCTGGACTGCATTTGAACTCTATCAGTTACTAACCATGTGGCCTGGGGCACATCCCAGGCCACATCTATGTAGTTTCCCATCTATGAACTACAGATGATAACCACCCTCCTTTTCAGAGTTGCCTTGAGATTTAAATAAGTTCATACCTGAGAAAAAGCCATTGTAAAATGCAAAGTCCCATGTAAATATCATCTGCCTGACGTGGACATAATGACTTTTAGAAGCAAGTTCCTCTGTCAGATGTGAAAGGCGATGCCAACAATCCCAGCTCACTGCTAGGAGAAGACAGGAGATGGAATCATATTTAACCATGACAGGGTTAAAGGAAATTAATGCTATTAATAAAATACCATTTGCCACTTAATTGGATTATGTCTACTAAAACTCCCAAAGCTAGGATTCGATGAATAAAATGCAATGTAGAATAGATATTGCAAATAAAAATGCCTCCATTGGCCAAGAAAGCCACATAAGAAGAAATGTGGGCTGGGAGTAAGAAAAATAGACACAAAAGCACAATAATGATTGACCTCAGCAGGGGCAGCTGTAGGAAGTGCTGGAGACCTTGGGGAAATGGGTGCAGACAACCTTTAAGGAAGGCAGTGTTGCATCATGGAAATTTGCATCTAGTCTTGCTGGATTTCCCTCATTTTGGGGGAGAATATGGAAATCTAGGTGTGTCACAATATCTTCTTATTTTTTAAAGTTGGATCATATCCGCCCCCTCCTCCCAAAAAACAATATCACATAGATCAAAATAGGGGCCAAGGAAACACACATGCCGTTGGGTCTGTTTGCCAATAGCACCCTTTGAAGTGAGAAGACAAGAGGCAGAGAGTGGAGGGGTTGAAGGTTGAGTTGATACCTTATTGATGTCAAAATTCACTGGAATTATTAATTTGCTTATGTGGAATGTGGACGTTATCAAAGAAGGCAGTCATAAGAAAAGTGAAAGCTAAAGTCACGGCCAGGTCATTTGTGGGAAATGACCACTGAGATCATCTGGCCTCATGTGAAACTGACCTTTTCATTTTTTTCCCTCATGCTGAACATTCCTAAGGCCAACACACTGGGATGAAACCAAAACAACCCCCTCTGGCTAGAGAGCCGTTGATTACAAACAGGGCACACATGATGGATGGCCAGGGATAAGGTGGGTTGGTGGTAAAAGCTTGTCCCAAGTCCATCAGCTGAGCCCAGTAAACAGCACCGCACCCTTTAGAACACAGACTTCGAGAGAAAAGTGAAGCTTGGCATTCAACTCAGTCCTGTAGCTTTTACAGAAATATTTTTATGACATCTTAGATAACACACAAATAGAATGATATGTACAAAAATAAGCACCACCATAAAAAAAAAAAAAAAAAGACAACCTCCTGGAAACAAAGACTAGTTTTGATCTTGTAAAGAAATTCCCATTAGTTTGTTCACTAGATGAGAATCTTAATTTCTCAAGCCGATAGCTCCCAAACAACCTGGGCCTCTAGATCTGAAAAACATAGAAAGTTGAATTTATCAACCTGTTTTAATTTAAAATTGTACATAGAGTTAGGTTGTATATGGTAAGGTGGGGGACACATAAGCAATTAGACACTGTTAGTCCCACCTTTTTATAGTTAATAGATTTATTGGCATTTTTGTTTCATGTTAAAAAATACATATATTTTGGTTGGTCAAAAAAAGATTCAATCAATAAAGCTACAGGATACAAAATCAACATATAGAAATCTGTTGTATTTCTGCACATAAACAATGAAGAAGAACAAAGAGAAATTTTTTAAAAATTCATTTACAACTGCTTCCCAAATAATAAGATACCAAGGAATAAACCTAACCAAAGAGGTGAAAGATCTGTACTCTGAAAACTATAAAACACTGATGAAAGACATTGAAGAGGACACCAATAAATGGAAAGATATCCCATGCTAGTGAATTGGAAGAACAGATATTGTTATAATGTCCACATCACCCAAAGCAATCTACATATTTAATGCAATCCCTACCAAAATACCAACAGAAGTTTTCAGAGAACTGGAACACACAACCACAAAATGTTATGGAAACACAAAAGACCTGAAATAGCCAAAGTAATATTGAAAAAGAAAAACAAAACTGGAAGCATAACAACTCCAGATTTCAAGTTAAAAACTGTAGTAATCGAAACAGTATTGTTTTGGCATAAAAATAGACACAGAGATCAACAGAACGGAATAGAAAATCCAGAAAAAAAAAAAAAACTCATGATAGTAGGGGCAATTAATCTTCAACAAAGCAGAAAAGAGTATCCAATGGGAAAAAGATAGTCTCTTCAAAAAAAAAAAAAAAAAAAAAAACCAGTGTGGGGGAATACTCAACAGCAAGATGCACAAGAATGAAACCAGATCACTCTCTTTCACCAAACACAAAAATGAATTCCAAATGGATTAAAGATCTAAATGTGAGACCTGAAACCATCAAAATCCTAGAAGACAGCACAGCCGGGAACTTCTCTGACATTGGCCATGCCACCTTCATTCTAGCTCTGTCTCCTGAGGCAAGGGAAATAAGAGCAAGAATAAACTATTGGGACTACACCAAAATAAGAAGCTTCTGCACAGTGAAGGAAACAACCAACAAAACTAAAAGGCAACCTACAGAATGGGGGAAGATATTTGCAACTGACATCTCTGATAAGGGTTAGTACCAAAAAATACAAAGAACGTATACATTTCAACACCAAAAACTCAAATAATCCCATTTAAAAATGGGCGAAAACCATGAACAAACATTTCTCCAAAGAAGATAACAGAATGGACAACAGATACATGAAAAGATGCTCAACATCACTGATCGTCGGGGAAATGCAAATCAAAACTACCACGAGGTATCACCTCACACTTGTCAGAATGGCTAAAACCAATAATACAAGAAACAGTAGATGTTGGTGAGGATGCGGAGAAAGGGGAACTGTCGTGTACTGTTGATAGGAATGCAAACTGTTGCAGCCACTCTGGGAAACAGTGTGGTAGTTCCTCAAGAAGTTAAAAATAGAGCTACCTTACAATCCAGCAATCGCATTTGGGTATTTACCGAAAGAAGACAAAAATACTGATCCAAAGGGGTACCTGCCCTCCTACATTCATCGCAGCATTATTTACAATAGCCAATAGACAAGCTATGGAAGCAGCCCAAGTGTCCATCAATTGATGAATGGATAAAAAAGACTAGGTATGCATATGCAATGAAATATTATTCAGCAATAAAAAAGAATGAAATCTTGCCATTTGCAACCACATGGGTGGAGCTAGAGAGTATTACGCTAAGCGAAATAAGTCAGGCAGAGAAAGACAAATACCACATGATTTCACTCCTATGAGAAATTAAAAAAATAATAATCAAAGGGTGAAAAATGAGAGAAACAAACCAAGAAACAGACTCTCAACTACATAGAATACACTGTCGGGGAAATAGGTGTTGGGGATTAAGGAGGGCATTGGGGATGAGCATCGGGCGATGTACGAAGTATTGAATCATTATATTGTACACCTGAAACTAATAGAAACACTGTATGTTAACTAATTGGAATTTAAATAAACACTTAAAATTTAAAAAAATGGATTCTATTGACAATACTAGTAAACTAGTAATTTTCTTACATGGCTTCAGTGAGCTCAGCTATCAGCAATAAAAAGCAAATTAGGATTCCTCGTACCAAAAGAAATTTGGTATTTCAGATAGTGGCCATATAGTCACAGTGTAGGTATATTTTTCCACCCCTATCTCCTAGATTCCCTCCCTTTGTCCACCCATAAACTCTGAGCACCCATAAACTCTGAGCGCCATGCTGTGTGGCCCATCAATGTCACTGATGGTCAGGGAAATGCAAATCATCGGGGAGAGCGTTTTAGCACCTTTGGTCTCCTAGCAGAGTAACTATGCCACGAGATAAGTGCCCTGGAAAACAGCTCCCTATCTTGCTGCTGTAACTTGCTCACTTATTTAAGTCACACATATTTATAGAGCGGTCAATGTGCCAAGCACGATGATAAGCGCAGAGCCTGCAGGACACCCATGACCTTGCCCACAGGGACCTATGGGTGGCTCTCTGACGGTCTCCACGTAGCTGCTTATTTGGTTAATTCCTGGAGGATTGAATAAAAATATGGCCGGATCCTCATCCACCAGCGGATGAATGTATCATTCCTTTGATGAATACATGAAATGGTGGCACCGGGAACAGAATGGGGAGGGCTGGGAAAGTTTCCAAAGAGTTTGGAGGAGACAGGTATGTGTCTGGGGCTTGGAGCTTCATCCAACCCAATCCCCAAACCTGCTTGACAGTAACTGATCCCAGACGGGGGACGTGCGAGGCCCAGTTTCGCCAGGAAATTCTCCTTCCTGGGAAGGATGGATTTGTTTTAATTTATGACTTTACCCACCTGCCTTGAGTTCACAGGAGTCTCAGGAAATGTCTGGAAATTTGAGACAATGGATAAAATAAAATGGGAAACACAGCAAAGCCTTTGGAGGATGTTATGATTGTCTGGTAGCAATGGTTACCCAGGACATAATGCGAGGTGCTTCACCCACAGCCCGGCCCCACCAGGTAGGTGTGAGTACGGGAGTGCCCCCAGCATAGAGGAAGGTGTTCTGGAACTTACAGATAAGCCAAAGGGAGCCAAGTCCCTTCGGGGCCCATACAGTTCATTGTACATTAACTCAAAGAAATGAGTCATTTCATTCCCCATTTCTCTACTTGTGGAGGAACCTTATTCTGATTCCTCATCTGTTGCTGGACTTTGTTATCAAAGTGAGGTAACCCTGCTTACATTTTTGGTCACCCTGCTGTCTACCTCCCCTTTCAAAGGCCCGTGCACAGCTCACTGCAGCTTGGAGTTTCCTGTGATGTCAGTAATAACTGACCTATTTATCTGTGCTCTGGGCCACTAATCTGAAAGTTGAGGCTTATGGAGAGGACCAGAAACCATTGCACAATTAGTAATCGGAAAAACCCAGAGAGAGAGAGAAAGAGAGAGAGAGAGAGAGAGAGAGCCAGGAGAGAGAGAGAGAGAGAGATATGATGATGATGATGATGATGATGATGATTTTGATGATTTTGATGATGATGGGGGGAAAATCCTCTGTGAACGGTGCTCCAGGGAGAAATCCCTTGGAAAGTTAGAAAATGCCTTCTTGAGAGCCAGGTGGGTGGGTATGTCTGCGTGTGGTCAGGAAACCTTAGAGCCGGCTGGGGCCTCAGTGAGGAACCTCCCCCGCTAGCTACCTAAGCGTCAGGTGGGGTCCACCCACCAGGTAACAGAGACTGGGCCTCCTCCGAGGAGAGCTCCCGTTAACCATTCAGGCCCCGAGGTCCAGTTCTGCTCCTGGGTCTCCGGAACTTCCTCACTTTCAAAGCAATTACAAATGTGACCCCTGCGTCTCCTGAGGGCATGCAGCTCCAGGCAGCCCACCCTGCAGATCAATGAGGGAAAGCAATCTCGGGTGGCTGAAATCTCTGAAAAACCAAAGCAAGCATAATTTTTTGGAAAATACAAGTACTAAGGGACGTAGAGATAACTATGACAGGAAAAAAAATCAGTAGGTGTTTCAAGGAAAGCAAAAAGAGTCTAAGACCCTTTTCTGCAGGGAATTGCAAAGATGCAGACCACTGGGCTTCCTGGTCTCATAGGAGCTGCCCAAGGATGTAAGGACCTGGTCCTCCCGCAGGATGGACGGGGCCTCCAGGGACTAAGCTGTGTGTCCTGCGCTGGGGCAGGTAAAGTCCCCGTGTCCAGGCCCTGCCCCCGGCCAGGGATGACAATCCCACGCAGTCCTCCTGAGCCTGGAAAGGACGGAGTCCCCCCAAGGGGCCAGCAGCCACCTCCCGGGGGGTCGCTGGCGAGAGACACCAGCCACATGGCAGGATGCAGCCTTAGCTTCCTTCCCAGCCCCCTTGTTCATTCTGTTTCTGGTTGTTTCTTCCTTCTCTGCTGCTCCTTGAGCCCAGTTATTTGGACTTTCCCCGTGTCACAGGGTCTCTGATCTTTCTCTGATCCGCATGCATATTGGAACCACATTTCAACATTTCAGCCACTTTTACTAAAGAGTATCCAGGATTTCTTTGCAAGACAATCACCTTAGAAAATCAAACACTTGCTGTGAATTGAAGAAAAGCTGTCTAAAACCACCTTTTGGCTCCCCAAACCCAAGCCCCTCGTCAATCCTTCTAAACCACAGACCAAAGCTACACCCCCCTCAGTCAAAACACTGCTAATAAACTGCCATTAATGTGAAAAGACTATTCTATTTCTTATTTAACATCAGGGACGGCTAATATACTGTCAATCATTTTGTCAGAAAGCAACTGCGTGATTCAGAGTGTACGCGGTGACTGGCCCTTATGATTTTTGTTAAGGGAAAATGAATCAAAGTGTCTGTTGACTTGACTCCCCAGGAGAATGTTCGAGGTGCCGATGGACTTAGAGCCTCAGCTCCTCCTGCCGCACCAGGCTCTGTGATGCTCGGCAGCATGCCACAGGGGTGCCAGCCGGAGCTTGGAGAACAAAGAGACCCCCTACCCCCACTCTTCCTGTGTGCAGCCTCTGGGCTTCTTGTGATTCCTGTCTCTACAGCTGTGACACCAGTGATGCTGCTTCTCTGGGGTGGCCGCTGGCCCCAGGGTGGAGCCTCCCAGCTCTCGGAACCATGACCCCAGCTCAAGTCCCACCGATGCTCTTCCAGAGGCCTGGGTCCTGGCTCCAGGGGCCCCTACTCTGACCTCTTCCTTTCATTCTCTTGGCCCTGGGGGTGCAACTCTCCCTATGGGGCCCTTAGTGCTATGTTTTTCCCTGTCAATTGTCCTTAGCCACCTTATCACCATTGTGAGCCCTTCATAGTACACGCTTGCTGTCCAAATAACTGGAATGCTTCCTGTCTCCAAGTGGATCCTTTAAAGTTATCTTAAAAACTATAATCAAAACAAAAACAAAAACAAAAAAATAAAAATAAATAAAATTAAAAAAAAAAACCCTATTATTACAGTTCAGAAAAGCCATCGTTTGAGAAGTGGGCCCCAGGCTTCGTGCATAACATTTTTGCTCAAAATCATCCTTGTCAACAGCTTCACAAAATACATGGCCAGAAACTTGACTGACCAATAAAATCGACGGTATCCAGTGATGGGACCATGCTGCCCCCGGGGTCATGCATCCTTAGTTTGGGAGCATCTCGGAGGCACTATGACTGTTTCAGAACAACGTGCGGGATCCGCAGAGCCGCGTTCGGCGACTGCATCTCGCCCTGCCCTCCCAGCCCCACTCACCCCCTGGTAGGTGCTGCTCATCTGCTCAGGAACCTGCCTCCTAGTCAGCTTCCTCTGGCATGCAGACTGCGTGCTGAGCATCCCCGATGCTTGGCCCTTCCAGCCTAACAGCCTCGAGGAGACTCTGCGGCAGTGCTCCTTAGAGGAAGCTAATGCCAGGCCTGCATGCTGCTACTCGGACAGGGGTTCCCTCTGCAGGAGAAAGGGAATGAGTGGGGTCCCCGAAACCAACAGAGAAAGCACAGGAAAGCTCAGGTAGGAGAGCCTCACTCTGTCAACCATCGCAAACACTCACACAAGCAAAATGTGACCAAAGAGCAAACAATCTGGGAAACATCAAATAGAAATATAGATGTTTGTGATTAAAAGTTATCAGACACAAGAGCAGACAAGAGTCACTGAGAGCCTTCCCGCAGGCTCCACCTGCCCTCCAGCAGGACCGCAGACCCGGAAAAAGTCCAAGTGGGGAGACAGGGGGCCAAGGGCAGGAAGGTGGGGTCTGGGGAGAAGCATCGGATGCAAGTGCTATCAAGGTATCCTAGATTCATAAGAAGTCTACTCTTAGAAGAAACTAAGGCTTGATGCTAGGGACTCAATATTTGTGTCTCCCCAAAATTACTTTGGTGCAGCCCTAACCACAATATTCTAGTATTTGGAGATGGGTCTTCATGGAAGCAGAGTTAAGTGAGGTTATATGAGCAGGGCCCTGTTCCAGGAAGAGGAAAATAGACCCACATTCACGCTCTCCCTCTCCAAGCACACATGGAAGAAAGGCCAGGCGGGGACAGAAGACCCGTCCATGAACCATGGGGGCCCCTGCCAGACACCAGATCTGCCCACGCCCTGATGGAGACTTCCAGCCCCCTGGAACCATGAGAACAACCATGTTGTTTAGGCCCCTGATGGTGGTATTTCATGGCAGCCAAGGTGGCTAAAACCGTCTGTCAAACGGTTGCTCCTGGAATTCTGTTGATAGAGTTAAACCCAGAGTTTAAGGATTATTTAATGTCCGAGCGATCTGGACTTTATCCTAAAATTCCTGATCTCCACACCCCTTTCTGAATGAAGAGCACCTGACTGATGACTCAGTTCTTTCTAGAATTTGAGATCGTCCCACGACTTAGAAGCTTCGGGCTGGCTGAATGTTTGCCAACATCACAGGATCAAACTGTAACAAGTTTATAATCAGCTTCGGCAAAATAGGAAGCAACTCATAAAACCCTTGCATATGACTAATGGTCTCAATGGCAGTCATGGAACATGATTCATTTTCCAATAATCACTAACATGTATTGATGACTGTGTATAAGGCACTGCTCTAATCACTTTGTGTACGCGCATGCCTCTCCCTACAATAGCCTTTTGGATGAGGTACTAGTAGCTCCTGATTGCAAAGATGACTGAACCATCTGAGACGCAGAGAAGCTAGGGAACTTTCTCCAAGTCCAACGGCTCCTGGAGGGTGAGCCTGGATTTAAACCCAGTCATCTGACAGCTGAGTTAGTGTCCGTAATCATGCTTCCAGGATGCCTCCAGCTGGTATTCATTCCAATAAGTCTCTCCAGGTTCTTAGTCCACTGTCGCTGTGCATTTTTTAGCAAATCTGATATCTACCATGGTGTATTTTTATGCAAGGGCAATACTAGGAGCATCATCTTGTATAAATAAACTATGGAGAAGCCCCACAAAATAATAATTTCCTTGTGTGGCCCTTTGTGATTACCCAGAACAAGCATAAGAGGAAGGCTTAATAATCTCCATAAGTGAAAACCATCCATCCAACGGAAGGTTTGGCTTTGGTGACTTGGAACGATAGATTGGCTTCACCTCCACGATAGTGCCACATAGCACAAGCTGGCCTCCAACCGGACACAATTAATGCTTAATCAATATGCTTAGAGGCAGTTCACATGTTCCACGTTTCTCATAAAAGTATATATACTCATCGTATATGTGTGTTATGAGCACAGATTTTGTTTTTCTTCTCTCCATTGAGATACTCTGCTCTTTTATTTGAAAAAGTTTCTTGGGGCACCTGGGTGAAAGCATCTGCCTTCATCTCAAGTCATGATCCCCAGGTCCTGGGATGGAGCCCCCCATCGGGCTCCCTGCTCAGAGAGGAGCCTGCTTTGCTTTTCTCTCTCTTTCTCTCTCTCTCTTGCTCTTTCTCACTCTCAAATAAATAAGTTCTTAAGAAAAAAAAAAAAAAGGAAAAGAAAAAGTCTCTTTATAAGTCTTAGTCTTCCATATGACAGTCTATGGTCAGACAACCCTAAGAAGGGTAACCTGTTTGAATTGGATGACATTCAAACAAAAATAATCATAGGCTTCCAGAGAATATTTCCATTATTTCCCTCTACTGCACCGTGTCAGGTTTTCCCCACAATTATCTGAAGGCATCATCTATGAAAGTGCCTTCCTTCATAGAAAAAGAGTGATGTATATGCATAGGTACCTTAGTATCTTAACACAGGCATAGGGAGTTGGGCACGGTGGCTGCTGCTGTAGTCTTGGCTTGTTATAAACAAGGAGATGAGATTATAAATAATGAGGTAAGAGCCAGGAATAATGACAATGTGTAATATTTCTCGAACACTTGGAATGGGCCAGGTAGCGAGTGCCTAATTTTCATGAGCTCTTAAGCTCCTCGCTATGGGTGACACTGTTTTCGTCCACACTTTTTATAAGTTACATGATTTTTCCTGACAGTTAGGGCATTTTCTGAGAGAAGCAAGCCACGGTGAGAAAACCGGCTGCCTTCTTTTCCTAAGGGAATTGATTTTGCTACAATCATATTGTTATTTTTGAGAAGGGCAAGTAGGTTCTTCATGATTTATTAGGAGGTCAGTGCCAGTTGGGTGCACATATTTAGCATATGAATAAAAGTGAAAATAATTCTGTTTGCATATATTTATTAGAAACCGCAGTCCACTGATTCTTAGAAGCTTCTACAGTCCTCGACAATGAGATCATGAGCAAGGAAAACACGAGTGACAAAATCCCCTAGAAAGCCCTGATGGGTTTTTTTTTTTTTTTTAGACCTTTTGGACAGAACTTCCTTTTATTTATTTATTTTTTCAGAACTTCCTTTTAAAATAGAGGCTCAAAAAAGAGGGAAATGCCATTAAAAGTTTCATTGTCAAGAAATATCACCATTAACATAAACTAGATAAAATGCCAGTGAAGTTCTGAAGTATAAGAGAACAGAAACCAAACATAATATCAGCTAAGGACTGAACTGGGCATGTTATACGGTCGGTATAACAAAAAGAAATGAGAATGCGCTTCCTTGGAGAATTTTGAAGCATTAATTACGTTGTAATTTCTGGTGATTACATAGGACAGCCAGCTTCTAAACTCACTCATAAGTAAGTCTTTGAATTTCTGATCAGGGTATTAAACTATTTCTAATAATCAATTGTGATAAATGTGAACTAACACATTTTTCCTGATACAAATGAGTCACGCTGATCCTTAGTCTCCTAGGGGATTCAAATCTGCGGAACCTAATTTGCTTGATGACAATTTGAATTGATGTGATTTTGCATCTTCCCAGATTCATCGTACTTGTGGAAGGAGGAAGTGTGCCACGTTCGGTCATTGAGAAGGACCCAGGAGACTCCAAGCAGCCCAGTCTCCCCATCTTACAAGGAAGCCACCCACGTTCAATAAAAACAGGTGGCGTGGATCCTGTCCTAGCGTAAGAACCCCAAAGATGCCCAGGCCAAAGTAGCTGGAGGACCCGATGTTATGGGAACCGGGCCCCTAAGTAGTGTCTTTTAACAGATCTGAGAAAATCTCTAATTTGGGGAGTTTAGATCCTTCTCATTCAAGATGAGGTCCCTGAACCAGCTAGTTGGGTGTCACCCGAGAGCTTGTCAGCCCTGCAGAATCTCAGGTCCACCCTGACCTGCTGAGCCAAAACCTACATTTCAGCAGGGTCCTAGCCACCCCCAGTACCTGGAGGCTGAGGGGCATGGGGTAGGTTCAGGGCAGGGAGGGAGGGCACTGTCCATACACAAGTCTGCTGCCCAGCAAGGAGACCCACACTGACGAGGCAGCTTTGGGAAATCCGTTTACCTCCTCTGAGCTGAAAACCTAAAGCCACCTGCTGCAGGGGGGAGACCGGAAGGCTGTGGTGGAAAGCTGAGGAAGCCGCAGGGCCAGTGCTGAGGCTCCCCGGGTACCTCTCCCCGAGGCCCCACAGAGGAATCAGGCCCTCTCGGACCCCACACTTGCAATTATCAAAAGGAAAGAAGGGACACTCAGTAACAGATGACAAGGTTACACTTAGCAAATGTCACCACGCTGGGTTTGGGGTTTTTTTTTAGTAGTATCGCTAATCCCCCTACAAGGCTGCAGAGTGGGTGGGATTTTCCCAGTATTCTAGGTGAGGAAGGCAGGGCTCAGAGGCCAGAGCAGGGCCCAGGAATCTGGCAGCAAGGAGGCACCTGAGCTGAGATCCGCTCCCTGGGAGGCCTGAGTGTCCCCAGGCCCAGGCCAGCAGGCACCCCAGGGTGCGGTAGGTTCAGTGGTGACCTCAGCCCTGGTTCATCGCTGAGTCCTCAACGCAGAGCAAACTCTTTCCCATTTGCAAATGATTTAATGGTCCCTCCCCCTCCACATCTATTCCTTTTTGTGGGAACATCATCATCGGGAAGATGTTCTTAAAGGAAGACCTCGTCAAACAGAAAGTGAGAGGCAGGCTTCGGAAGTGCCTGGTTGAGTGGTGCAGAGCGCAGAGCCAAAGACCCAGATTTGCAAGGCCCAGCCGCCCTCTTCCAAACATCTGACAGGAAATGGCAGTGCTGTGGGATCCTCAGGAGAGGATCCTCTTCAATAAAAGAAACATCCCCACATTGGTGATCTTGACCTCCTGCGTCCCCTGATAAAACCCTGTGAGAAGAGCAGTCCTGTTTCCAAAAGAGTCCAAAGCATTTGCTCCCAAGAGAAGAAATGAAGGGTGACGGTAAGCAAATGTTAAGACACGAGCACAAAAACCTACTTATTTATTTCTCTGTCTCTCTCTCTCCTTTTTTTTTTTTTTCTTTTTTTTGCAATCGGAGAAAAAGGAAGTAGTAAAATTCCCTTGAAGTCTATTTTGCAGCTGCTCCTTCGGGGCTGCAAAATAAAAGGCAAAAACGCGCAGAAATTATTTAAAATGCAAAAATGGCAAAGGGAAATATTGCTGCGGGTAGGTTATAAATGACTTTAGAGATTTGGGGAAGCTAAATCACCCAGGCCAGCTGAAAAACCGTCACTTTAATCTGAAGATGGTAAACCTCTCCCTGTGTATTGCTCATGTATTGGAACACCCTCTTATTAAATTACAGTGTTTTATAACTAGTGAATAAAATTGGTATCATGTTTACTATGCAAAATCCCCACTATTTTTCAAATGGATGTGTATTTTAATATGAGATTGAAATTTAATATCGAAAGCACCAGGCAATAAAACCAACCCACCTAGTTTCAAACCCTGCTTAAATTATTTTTTGAATTTTGTATCTAATAACATAGTACAATAACACTGAAACAAGATTAACACTGTGATACTATTTGTTTAGGAAACCAAGAATGTTGCTATGGAAACAGACATTCTGCATAACTATGGAAACAGTGACAGTGTTGTAAATAAAGATACTGGAAGGGGAACCATGTAAACTTAACATACAAATTCTAAGAAGAATAGTAAAGAGGTGGAGGAAGGATGAATTCTTTTTTTTTTTTTTTTTTTGTCTCCTGGTAGGATTTTAAGCTAAATTTTCAAAACCTTGATTGTGGTTTCTATAATCTTCTGTTAGTTCCTCTTTTCTCATTAGCTGCACACATCATAACCTACGTTTTTTTCCTTTTTTAATTTTTTGTAACCTGTTTATAGTTAATGATAAAACTCATTGAAAACTGGTTTTTGACTCAACTTTGACAGCATTTTAGAAGCCAAATTACTATTCCTAAAAATTTTTAAAAGGAAAAAAAAGCAGAAAACACATGTTTAACTTATTACATTTTGAGGTCCTAAAATTATGCTTTTTAAAGCCCTGCAGCTAATATTTTAGCCCTCCCCCCAAAACACCATTTTTTAATTCAGCTATTAAGAGAAAATTAGTTTCTTTAAATGCTATGACTGTTTGAAACCATAGCTGGAATACACATTATTTTTCCTTCCTTTGTGACTGATTCCCAGGCCACCTGGTGTCCCAGTGGAAGGCCGCCACCCTGTTTTACTCACCTTTGCATTCCCCTGACATGGAGTAGGCTTCGGCTCGCCCAGGAAGTACGCACACACTGCGGCCTAGATGGAGCCATAAAGCTATAAAGCAATAAGATATCACACAATATAATACTTGAAAAACAACAGAAGGCCACACGATGATGCCAATGCCCTGGCAGTGATTTGACAAGTTTGCTGGGTCATGAACATGCAGAAACTGACCCGAGCTCATTGAACGGTCAAGTGACGGCGATAAGAGGAGCCTCCCCAAAACACAAGTGGAGCAGCATGGAGACGGGGGGGGGGGGCAGGTTGGGCACCCCCAAGGCAGGTGGAAGGCACAGTCTTGTTCACTGAGCCCACGGGTGCCCCTTCACCCGGTGCATCCCACCACCGTGGCCGCTGAAAGGTCGGACGGTGTCGGATGTGACTGTCCTTCTGGAGCCTGGGTCACCTTCACTCCTAAACTGCTAGTTCCCGATTCTCGAGATCTGGGCAAATAAGTACTTCATGGGCAAACACTACCATGTGTCATCCTGGCACTTCTTTAAAACCCTAAGATTAATACTTGGTGTTTTGTTTTTTTTTTTAAATTTGGAATGCTTTCATTTTTGAAGATCCCTAAGAGGGCAGCTAATGAATAAAGATTTTAGAGAAGCACTTTGGACATTGGTTTTCAACTTATGTTTCAGGGAAGGGGAGGGCGAGGGGGCTGAGTGTCACCTACAAGCTCCTTCCTTTAAACTGTCCCTTGAAGGATTGTCTCTGAGGCTCACAGAAATAATAAAATGAAAACGAGCTCGAAAACCACCAGACAGAAAATTCCTTCCAGCTTTAGCCTTCTGTGATTCTCTGGTTACTTCTCAATAAATACAGAATTACAGAACAACCACTAAAAAAGTGTTTTTAATCAAAGAATCTCTTTAAAAAAAAAAAGATTTTATTTATTTATTCCTGAGAGACACAGAAAGAGGGGTAGAGACACAAGCAGAGGGAGAAGCAGGGGAGCCAGATGTGGGACTCGATCCCAGGACCCCGGGGTCACACCCTGAGCCAAAGGCAGATGCTCAACCACTGAGCCACCCGGGGGCCCCTCGAAGAACCTCTTTAAAGGAGAGCTAGGAGCCAGTCACCTAGCTGGACAACATGGTTAACAACATCTATTGCATGTCTACCATGTGCTCAGAGCACTTCTCAGTGAGGACAAATAATAGTGAGCAAGGCCCACGTGTCTAGAGTCCCGCTCGGGTCTGTGGGGGAGACACCTGCCAAAGTCACAGGGAGCCCACACTTGACCTGGGCCCCCTGAAGGGCCTCCCTGTTTCATGCACTGCCATTGCCATCCTTGATTCATTTTTTTAAAAGTATCTACTTATTTGTTTTTAATTTTTTTAAATTTATTTAAATCCAATTAATTAATATATAATGTATTATATAATGTATTATCAGTTTCAGAGGTAGAGGTCAGTCTTTTGTAACACCCTGTGCTCATCACATCATGTGCCCTCCTTCATGCCCATCACCCAGTTACCCCATCCTCCTCCCACCTCCCTCCCCTCCAGTGACCTTCAGTTTGTTTCCTATGATTAAGAGTCTCTTATGGTTTGTCTCCCTCTCTGATGTCATGTTGTTTTACTTTTTCCTCTCTTCCCCATATTCATCTATTTTTTCTTAAATTCCACATATAGTGAGGTCATATGACAATTATCTTTCTCTGACTGACTGATTTTGCTCAGCATAATACCCTCTGGTTCCAACCACGTCATTGCAAAGGCCGATTCCTTCTTTCTGGTGGCCGAGTAGTGTTCCATTGTATATATGGACCACATCTTCTTTATCCATTCATCTGTCGGCCATCCTCAATTCTTAATTGTTTTTTTTCTTTGACCTTATCCTTTTCAGTGAGGTCTGAGGGAACGTTGAAGCACAAGCAGAAGCAGACACAGGGTGGGAGATGCAGTGGGGGCTTTATGCACAAAGGTATGACGTTAGTGGGCTCAGGCTGTAGTAAAATACCACAGATGAGAGGTTTATAAACAACAGACATGAATTCCTCACAGATCCAGAGCCTGGAAGTCCCAGATCAAGGGTCCAGCTCATCGCAGATCTGGTGTCTGCTGAGAGCTCTTTTCTTGACTTGCAGACGGCTGCCTTCTCCCTGAGGGCAAGGAGGGAGCTGACCACTGCCCCTCCTTCTCTTTTCAGGGCCCCACTCTATGTCCTCATTGTAACCTGACTTACTTTCTTACTCTGAAAGCAGACACACTTGCTTTCGACTTCAATATAGGAATGTAGAGGGGACACAATTCAGCCCACTATAATATATTATCCTTGCTTTGTTGTTTATGATTAAAAAAATGCAAACAACAACCCAAAAAAGCAACTATTGGTTACACTGGTACAACCACTTAGTGGAAGGGTACATGCCCATTCAATATTACATTTTTTAAGATTCTTTCATAACACAGAAAAGGCCTTGGATGAATAATAAGTAGGAAAAGTCATATAGAGCCATATGTATTTGACTATGTTTTAGGAGTGATTGTAATATACACCCATAGATAACTCATACAGTTTGCAGAGGACTCAACACTGAAATAAACCCATTTTCCTAGAGGGTCTTGAAATGACCATCATCATAAGCCCATTACCTCCCACACAACGAAAATAGGGAAATAAAGGTAATTCGTTTCGGAGAATGCTTTGGATGTTTGGGTGTAATTATAATGCCCACCTTGTGGTTGTATCACCAGAACAACCAAGGATGCAATGCACCGCTCTGCGGATCTGGTCACATGATTGACACCTACCATCATTGTCTCTATGACATTACAAAAGCAGTTGGCAAGACCCATCACAGTTAAACAGTGACAGAAGTGAAAAACAAAAGCCAAACAAAAACAAAAGCCCCAGGAAAGGAACTATGGAATCAGAAAGACCTCTTCTCCCTTTCACTGGGTGTGACCATGGCCAAGTGTTACGCATCTCTTATCCTGAGGTGACTCACTTGTACACAGCAAGGATACTGATGTCTAATTATCTGCATAGTTTTGACGATTCCATGAGAAAGGCAATAATAGTACGTGTGGTGCACCAAACACTTTAGGTAAAAGCTGTACAGCCATATCTCTTTCAACATATTTGAGCCATCGAGAATTATGCCTGCCACATGGTAGGTAATCAATAAACCTCGGTCCCCATCTTCTCCCAACATAGGAGATTTACACATGTTCATGTGCCCATGATCTCATTTATGTGCCCTAATACAAAATCCATTACTTCCCCGGTGTGATTATGGCAAACATCTTCTTGTAGCTGTGCTCTACCTAGAAGAAAATAATTCATCCTTTGCGATTTCCAAGTAATAAACATTACAATGAATCATACTAATGAATATTTAAAAGTTACTGATACCCAGGGTGGCTTGACTTCGGTAGTGGAGGAAGCATCTGCACTCAGGCAGGGTCATAAAGAGGGGAAGGACCACTTCATTTTCCCCATGAGGACCGCACTAAAGCCCTCAGCTCTCTGATTAGTTCAGAGGTCTCAGAAGTGGGGTGCATGTGCCCCCAGAGCCTGCAGGAAGTGATGGATTCCAAAGGATAGCTGTTAAAACTTCCACTTACATACATGGTTGTGTGATTCACATTTTCCTTTTACATTTCTGTGTATCTTTTTTAAGGCTCAAATACTTTAGAAGGTTTCCATATCTATAACTTACAAAATAAAAAAAAATAAAAGAATTAGTGTCGTTGGATATTTGGAATCGAAACCTTTTTACTGATGGGTATGTCTTCCCAAAATGTTTAGGAAGCTCTGTTTAGAGTGTCATTAAAATTAGAGTGGCAACTGATGCTTACTTAGCATGTATATGAGACTAATTGTCACCCAACTGACAATGGACTTTGTTTCACAAAAATAGAAGAAAAGAAGGTGACTGGGTTTAAAGATGACTTCCAAATTACTTGCTTTTTTTGGATAAGATATTCCTATATAAATGACCATGAGGTGTGAAGGGAACAAATATTTCCCGAACCAAAGACGAATATCAGAACATTATTTGCAAAAAAAATAAAAAATAAAAAAATAAAAAAATTTTAAAAAGAACATTATTTGCATCTATGGTTTGCAATGTTCCCCATCTTAGCTGTTCACTGAAGAGAACCTTGAGTTCTCAGACAGAGCTCCGAAATAGCCAAGGGTTGCTCATCCTCAGTGTCTAGAACATCGCGTGACATGACCAACCAAACGGACAGGCAACGAAAGCAGAAATAAACAAGCAGGACTACATCACCCTAAAAAGTTTCTTCTGCAGAGCAAAAGAATCAACAGAATGAAAAGACAACCTACAGCAAGAAAGAAAGTATTTGCACATTATAAGTGGGAGAAGACACTGACATTCAAAGCATATGCAGAACTCTTACTGAGTTACAAGCTACGGAGTTAGAGCTACATAAACAGATGACCCTGCCAAAAAGTAGGCAACGGACCAAAATAGACATTTATTTTTCCCAAGGAAGAAGTACAAATGGGCAATGGGTAAATGAAAAGGTGCTCAGCATCAACAGTCATCAGGGAAGTGCAAATCAAAACAATCCACTTGGGATCCCTGGGTGGCGCGGCGGTTTAGCGCCTGCCTTTGGCCCAGGGCGCGATCCTGGAGACCCGGGATCGAATCCCACGTCGGGCTCCCGGTGCATGGAGCCTGCTTCTCCCTCTGCCTGTGTCTCTGCCTCTCTCTCTCTCACTGTGTGCCTATCATAAATTAAAAAAAAAAAAAAAAAAATTCAAAACAATCCACTTACATCCACTTATATCCGCTTATATCCACTGGGGAGACTATTATCAAAAAGACAAGAAATAACTGTTGGGGATGATGTAGAAAAAGGGGAATCCTCTGTTGGCGAAACTATAGATTGGCTTTCCTCATGGAAAACACTATGGAAGTTCTTCAGAATATTAAAAATAGGGGCACCTGGTGGCTCAGTGGTTGAACATCTGCCTTTGGCTCAGGTAGTGATCCTGGGGTCCTGGGATCGAGTCCCGCATTGGGGTCCCCACACGGAACCTGCTTCTTCTTCTGTCTCTCTCTCCGTGTCTCTCATGAATAAATCAATAAAATCTTAAAAAAGTAAAAATAGAACTACCATATGATCTCACTTCTGGATATACATGCAAGGGAAAGAAAACCACCATCCCAAAGAGCAGTCCGCACTCCTGTGTTTGTTGGGCCATTACTCATAATAGCCAAGGTCAGGGGAGCAACCTGAGTATTCACCGATGGATGAATAGATAGAGAAAATATGGCATTTACATGCAGTGGCATATTATCTCAGCCATAAACATCGAAATTCTGTTGCAATATGGGTGATCCTGGAGGACAGCGCGCCAAGTGGAATAAGCCAGACACAGGAGGACAGATAGTGTATGACCTCATTGACAGGTGGAGCCTAGAAAGTCACCCTCATAGAAGCAGAGAGTGGAGTGGTGGGCCTTAGGGGCTAGGTGTGTGGAAATGGGGAGATGTTCAAAGGGGACGAACTTTCAGTTACAAGATGTATGAACACTGGGGACCTGATGTACGGCAAGGTGGCTAGAGCCCATTAATAGTATTGTTTTGTTTACTTGAAATTTGCTAAGAGAGTAGATGTTAAGCGCTCTTACCACACACGCAAGGTAACTATGTGAGGTGACGGATACCTTATGCAGTGAATTAATCATCAATTAATGGTTGTGGCAATTATTCTACAATGTATACGTGCGTCAAACCATCATGTCGTACACCTTGAATATACACAACTCTTTTTTTTCTCATTTTTCCTGCTTTTTTTAAAAAAAAAATGTTCATTCCAGGGTAGTTAACTGTTACGTTATGAACACAACGGTGTCATATTAGTTTCAGATGTACAATAACGTGATTCAACAATTCTGTACATTACCCAGTGCTCAGCAGGATAAATGTCCCTTAATCCCCTTCACCTGCTTTACCCCACTCTCCCCCACCTCCCCTCTGGTGACGAGCAGTGGTCTCTCTATAGGGTCAAGAGTCTGGGTTTTATTTTGTTTCTTTTTCTCTGTTCATTTGTTTTGTTTTGTTTTGTTTTCCTCTCTAAATTCCACATGTGAGTGAAGTCATATAAACACATACACTTTTATTTGTCGATTATACTCCAATAAAACTGGGGGGAAATGAAATAAAATTTATCATGAATTTCTGAGACAGAGGTGAACAGTAGCGTGGTACTCACCATGAGAAAGCATCCCGCTTTAACATGTATCAAGACACCTATTCCTACTAAACTCCAGACAGATATTGATTGACTGAGTGGATGCTGCCAAAATGGTGAACTGCATGTTGGGGGAAATCGGTTCTGAACAGGTGACCACCTGCTATTGCACAGGACGTCTCGTACAGGTATACGTGGGTTCCATTACTTTGAGGATCTACATGCAAAGTAAGCAAATTCTTATTTTATCAGCTATCTATCCAGTGACACCAATGTCCGTTTCAAAAATGTGACATCAACCTTCCTATCTATATTCTTAATTACTGCAATAACAGTAGAATTACTCGCTTTTAACTTTTAACTCAATAAGTGAAAGTATAAAATGGATATCTTAATAAGCACACACGGCCTACATGAAGCGCCTCTCTTCTTATGGGTGCAGATAGAGAAGATGTATGAGATAATCACGCAAGTGTGGACCTTGCTGCACACCAACCACAGAACGCCATCTCGGGGGTCCAGTGGTCACAGCACACCAAGACGTTTAAAGAACAGTGGATTATTTGCAATGTATTTCAGAATTATAGAATATCTTTAGAAGAAATCTTGCCAAGCATTAGGGATAACGAGTTACTTTTGTGGCTTGTTAAACTTTTGAAGTTTCAGGATGAGTCAAATTTCCATTGTGGTTTTGCGCTATTGCCTAGTCTCACTACCTTTGATATATAGACTTACATATTAGGAATTTCCTTAGAGGAAAATAAAGCCATCGTGATGCAGTGATGTTGTATTCTGTGCAGTAAAAGTAGATTTAGATGAGCTTTTGGAAGGGTAGCATAGACTTTAATCTATCACAGCAAATATGAGCAAATGGTTATGCCCATTGATAGAAAATTGGCTGATAGGAAAAGCTCTCAAAAGCAGGTCGAAGCTACATTTAAAGAAAATCTAAGTCAAATATGAAATGAATTTTTTTCACATTACTTGTGATCAAATATTGAAAATGTATTTGGATTTAAATAAGCTCTACAAATGCCAACACGTGTTCTCATCCTTATGAATAAAATCCACTTTTCTTTAATGACTTTATCTTCTTTAATATTTTTTAATGATAAAGTCATCCGTGTGCAATAAGGACCTTCCCCTGGGTATTTCCTGCACGGTACTTCTACATTTTTACACTAATTATAGAGTTACATGGAATTAACAAAATAAAATTTTGCATCTTTGCTTGTCTATTGATGTTTAAATTAGGATATAATGTAGAGCAAATGCGCATCATCCTGGAAAATTTGAGTGATAAATGACCTTCTCCTCCTCCACATGAAAGCGCCTTCCCTACGTATGGGTACATTTTTATCTCCCCTAAGCCTCTTCTTCTTACTAGTAAGGACACACAACGTGCTTTGCCGATGCAGAGGTAGGGCCCCGGCTTCCATCCCCAGCTTTCACCTCTAAAACCATGGGCTCTGGTCCTTGCTGTGGACCACACACACCCCTGCCTTGCTCTATCACGCTATAGAATAGGGCTTTTTGGAGGTGTCAGTCTCTACTTCTCTCCTGTCCTCTGAATTCTGACAGCATTTATGTTTTGAGTTGCTCATGTGGCCTTCAGACCCTGATCTGCCTCCCACCGCTGCTCAGTGTTTCATGGGGACCGATCACTAAGTTCACTGTAAGCTCTTGATGGGAAGGGACTGTCTCGGCTATGACTTTGATTCTGTGTAAGCATAGTAGGTTAGTTTGCTGGGGTCTCCAGAACAAAGACCCACATGGCGGGGGGTGGGGTGGTGGTGTACAAAAACAGTGGAAATGTTTTGTCTCACAGTTCTAGGTCCCAGAAGTCCAAGACCCAGGGTGAATTCCTACTGGGAAGACCTGGTCCAGGTCTCCCTCCAGCTTCTGATGGTTCCTTGGCAAACTTTGGCACTCTTTGCCTCCTCACCGCCATGCCAGACTTCATACCCACTAGGCCTTCTTCCTCTGTGTGTGAGCCCCGTTCTTATAATGACACCACTCAGTTTGGACTGGGCATCATCCCAATGGCATCTTTTAACTTAGTTCCCTCAAAAAGACCCTATCTCCATATAAGGTCACATTCTCAGGGAGTGGGATTAGGACTTCAACCTATGACCTTGACACCTATGACAACCTATGACCTTGACACCTATGACAACCTATGACCAACTCAACCCATGACATCTAGTAAGTGCATGCCTAGGAGATGTGTCCAAATCCCGCAAGTCACTGAATTCACACCCACGGAGCCCTTGCTGACCGAGATGCCAACATTTTGAAGGCAAAACAAGATAGGAAACATGTCTCGATAGGGCTCCCATTGTTTGAAAATGCTAGCTTGTTCCCGTGTTTTGTGTGTAATTTGGGGGGTTCATCTATCCCACCTTCTCGTTCTCCTCCTTCCGTGTGTCTCAGGAAGACAGAAGCAGAAAGCTCGGCCTTCCACCGTCATCCGTTTGACTCAGAACCGATAGGCATGCTTCTTTCTCTGCTTCCATTTTTAAATCTCAGACCATTTTAACCGGTTGGCCCAGCGAATCTAATCCTGGAGGTGAAGCCAACAGAATGCACTTGTACTTCTCATTCTTTCCTCAAAGTCATCACATCGGGCAGAATGAAATCAAGTCTTTGTTTTTTTAATTCCATTTTTTTTAATCGAAGAGTTAATGAGTTCACCTGAGTTTAAGGAGATTTGTAATGGGTTCTCAAACCCTGGCTATTATTATTTTTATTATAATGTTGGATTATTAATACCGAGCTAAAAATGTCACTCAATATGCAAAACGAGGTGAAAAGTGCCACTTGGCTTTTAAGAAGTACATTATATAAGCAGTCCATTATGAGAATAATCTCAGGTTATGGCCAGCTCTCAAAAGACCTGGCAAATAAGGTTTTATTTTTTTTTTATTTTTTTATTTTTTTTGCAAATAAGGTTTTAAAATCAAGGCACTCGCAGGCCATTATAACGACTAAATTGGTAAAACATACTAGAATCCCAGCATAAGTGTCCCTTAGAGAAGAGTGACAAATTGTATTAATATTGCATTTCACAAAAAGGTAAAACAATAAGATTCCATTGAGGTTGAAAGGGCCACTGGCCAGAGAAATCAATGCAGAAGTACGCAGCTTCTGTGCCTGTTACTCAGGTGTCAGGCTGGAGGGACCCTCGGTCCCTAAAGCACGGGTCATCACCTCATGGCCTTTCCCCGACATTCCCAACAAGTGGCAAAGTGCTGGGTCATCACACAGGGCTGTCCTCACCAAGCCAGAAGTGACAGCAGGCCTCGGTCACCAGGAGGGGCCAGTGGGAAATCGGGAAGGGCCAGGAGGGAGCCTGCAGGTGCAGAGGTGGAGGGTAAGGAGAGAGGCGCAGGTGCACGCTCCCGGGGCACCGCTGCTGTTCATGCAGGCCCTTGACGGCTGACGGACGAGCTGCTTAGGAAGGACGAAGAAATCTCTGGACTCATAGTCTCACTCTACGTCCCCTGACATCGTCATTTGCCTCAATTAGCTCCAATCACGAGGACACAATTAAAGGGATAGAAGGTGACTTCTGACCTACGCTATGCCCCAAAGTGCTCGTGCCTCATGAATGTGGGGGCAATTTCCCACTGAGGGAACAGTAACATCTGCCAGCAGATACAGGAGCCTGCTGGCTAATGCAGCGGTGTGGACAAGAAAGTGACCAGAGCAGTGTAAAAAAATAAATAAATAAATAAAATAAAATAAAAAATAAAATAAAATAAAATATGCATGACTTAGTGCATTCAAAAGTGTGTTTCCTCCTGCAATAATTTGGAGAAAATCTCGTGTGTATATGCGCGTGTGTAAGATCCATCTAGGTGTAATCCAAAAATGGGCTGTGTCATTTTAACCTTAATTTTTCATCATCTAATATATATAGTCACTTAGGTTAGAATTCAAAAGATATGATGAAAAGGAATCAGGAAATTCTTCTTCGGGAAATGTTTTTGGATGGAATTCATTACATACAATGGTCAGGCTCATGACTTTAGAATCGTACTTCAGTGTTTTGCTTGTTTATTTTTACCAGGAGCCACATTCCCCAGATTAATCACCAGCTACCACGGAGAATCATCCAGAGACTGTGCCTCAAACAAAGGCAATTAATTCACAGACCTTAGAGCTGGAAGGACTTTGAATGAGGATGACAGCCACAAGAACTCCAAACTGTTTTGAGCAAGGAGCAAGTCCCCGGTCCAGGATTCAAATTTTCTGGGGTTTTCTCCACAAGTCTGAAGATTCAGGCAAAAGCTGTCATGAGACTTACAAATTTAGCCTTTGGAAAAAATCAATCATGCCATTAATTCAATTAACTGTCAGTGGTATTGCGTTATCCACTGACTCACTGACTTTTTGGATGACCATTTTAATTGCTGAAATAAAAGTAAAAGAAGGACTCTGTGGCTTTTTATATGCTCAGAGGAAATGAAGTGCCAAGACAATTATTCAGACAATTCATGTCAAAATAGGATTCTGACCTAAATTGTTGGCTTTATCATGGCTCACAAGAGTGGAAAATTGTGGCAGATAGCCACCTGAATTAATTTGTAAAACTTTGCTCCTATCTGTGTGATGTGCAAGCAGAATGGTCCCTCTGGTCATACACTTATTTTGTTTTTCCACTTCTCTGTGTTCAATGAAATCCCAACGAAGGAAAAAGAATCATTCCTGAGGATCATTTGGAAATGTGTTTTCACCAAAGCACAAGAGAACTGGGTGGGATGGTGAGGGAGGATATATATTCTATATAAAAATGTATATATATATATATATATATATGTATATATATAATGTTTTATATATATATGAATATTTTTATTTTATATTTTTATTTTTTATATTTTTATATTATTTTATATTTTATTAAAATACTTTTAAAAACAAAAGCAGGTATTCATCTTAACTGGCTTCTAGAAAAGGCTAAATACAAATTGTATGGGTTTTTAAAGCCTTAAAAGACTCTGTTGCAGGCACTTACTTACCATTATTTTTAATAAACATAATTTTATTTCTGCTATAGGTTCCTGGCAAAACCAGGAGAATTTTGTTTTGTCCCTGCTATCTGAACGACATTATATTGTGAAACCTTTCTCAGATCAGAAGGCTAAGCAACTTTAAAGGCCTCCTTCCTCTCTACAGCTTTATGCTTCAGCATCACACGGATTGGAGTTCAAGTCCGGACTCTGCTGCTTTTAGTATAACCTTGAAAATGTTTCTGAACTTCTGATTCTGAACCTTCATTTCACTCAATAGTAAAATGAGATGAACAGTCCATGTGTTAGTGTGAAGACTAGGTCCAGTTAGGAATAGGATTAAATGGGATAAGGGGATTACATGAAAATGAGAATAATTCCTTAGGTGGAAAAATTAAATCATTTAAGGGAATCCTGATGAATCACAGCATAAGAGGCTTGGAGATATCTCGCCTTCTACTAGCCACTTGTATCAGCCAGGATGAGTTGGGTCATGCTGCAGTAACAAAGGAACCCCCAGTCTCTGGGGTGAGGCACACAAGCTTTTGTTTTTTGCTTTCTGGTTCCACTGATGTTTGAGTTCCAGTCTGAAAAGTCTTGCGCAGCATATGGAGCAGTCCTTCAGCTAGCCAGGGGGCGGGGGGTCGAACACAGCCTTTGGAGCTCGACCACCTGGGTTTTCACCCTGACCCACCATTTTTCGGTTCTGTGACCTTGGAGATTAACTTAACTCCTCTGAATCTGGTTATATTATCTTAAAGTGAGGAAAATAAAAGAACCTACCATCACTTGGTTAGGAGGAATAAAGTAAGTACCAAATGCATAAGGCACTAGGGTGAGTGTCTGGCACCGAGTAAATAAATGCTCTATGCATGCTAGCTATTTTTATTCCTTTGCTTTAGAAGGATACGGCGTATGTCTTTTAATCACCAAAGTGATTTTCTGTTCATACGTTTACTCAGGACCCTTGGACTACATGTCAGAGGAGACGTGTGACAGTGGTAACAATCAGCTCTGCCCTCCACTTCAAAATGAGTTTTCCGAAGAGTATAAATACATTTAATTTCTCTGCCAGCCTCTCTGCAAAGACAAAGAGCATTGGCTCTGGAATCAGGGGATTGTGACACCAAATCTCAGCTCTACTCCTGACCAGGGCAGTAGCAATAGGCAGGTCAGGAAATTCTTCTCTCATTGTGTCCTTGTCTGTAAACAAGGTAGGATAAAAGTGCCTCCTAAGCTTTGGTAAGGATTAAATTGGAAATTGCACATGAAGTGCTTATTATCATGCCTGGAACACAGTAAGTCCTCAACAAGTGTAGATTTAAAATATATATTATTTATTTATTTATTTATTTATTTGAGAGAGAGATTGTGATTGAGAGGACATAAACAGGGGGAGAAGCAGAGGGAGAGGGGGAAGCAGACTCCCCACTAAGCAGGGAGCCCAATGTGGGGGCTCCCAGGATCCTGGGATCACGACCTGAGCCAAAGGCAGATGCTTAACCGACTGGGCCACCTGGGCACCCCAACAAATGTAGATATTAGCAATATTATTAGCATCCACATTATTGAAATATTTCTTTCCATTCGAGACCCTGATCAAGAGATCCATTTTATAGGGCATTCTCCAAAACCTCTATCAATTCCTGTTTCTCTGATGGTTCACTTACTTGGTAGGTATCATTACATTCAGTCTCTTCTTATTAACTGATAGCCTGTGGTAATAAATGCATTGTTTCTTTATCTTAAATGGATTAACCAGGATATAATCTTCTTAAAGGAAAGCCCCACAGCACACATGCTAAACAGACTATAGATGTTAAGACAGCATCTGCAGGGGTTTGGCTTTTTTTTTTTTTTTTTTTCTAATTGACAAGCCCTTTTCATGGATCTATGTTGAACAATGGAAAATAACAACATCAACACCAGTAAGAATAACTAGTATTTTTGAGTGCTCACGTTGTGCCTGCGATCTCATGATCCTTGCAGTTCATCCCAACAGCGACACCAGAAAGCTGGTGTGTATGTTATCTTTTTCTCTCACAGAAGTAAGTGGCTTGAGCCAACAATTCCCGTTTGTTTGTTTTTTTAAACATATCTGTGGGTTGATTGCTTAGACCTTCTGCAGGTCTAGCCTATGCTTACACATGCAGCTGCGCTTAGCTTGCAAGTTGGCAAGACGTTGGGCTCAGCTGGAACAGCGAGGATCTGTACCTCTCTTTCCAGAAGGGCTTCCTGCCAAGGACTCTTCACAGAATAGAAGCTCCGGTCCACCAACCTTGCCCTTGCACAAGCTCACACCATGCTTCCTGTGTTGTTTGCTGGTTCCATGTGTTTTGATGTCTGGTTGGCCAAAGAAAGAGTGGGCAAAGCCTAGATTCAATGTGCAAGAGGAATTCATACAGAGTGGTGAACCAGGCGATTCCTGTCAACATCAACCAAGTGCATAACCTCGTTTTTTTTCCAACAGAGGATCCCAGGATTCTAGGCATTAAGTATCTTGCAACACAGTTCATTTTACTTGATTCTTAGTTCTAGCAAACTAGTTATCAATTGGCATTTTTTTTTCCTGTTGGAATTTTGTTTGGATGAAGTCAACAAAGTAATGAGATAAACATACAACTTGACTTTCCTCTATGCCTCTCACACCACGTACCTGGAAGACACTATGGCAGAGGGCTGCACTTGCCACCCCAAAACCATTCCAGCCACCGTCCTTTGCTTCCTCCACTACAGAGATCAAAAAGCTGATTCTCAGACTCCTTTGCACTGGGATGTGAACATGTGACAAAGTTCTGGATTATGAGAGATAAGCAGATTTTCCTGGGAGGACAACACCTTCCAAATATGATTTAAAAGGAAAGGAAAAAGATGTAAAAAATAAGTTTTCTTTAGGAGAAATCTTTGGACGCTTCCCTTTTCTTTTTAATAGCTTTATCGAGTTATAATCGATAACTCAATTATAGAATTGATTATCGCTGGCGTGATGAACATACTTACCACTTCCAAAATTTCTTACTGTTCTCTTTCTTTCTTTCTTTCTTTCTTTCTTTCTTTCTTTCTTTCTTTCTTTTCTTTTCTTTCTTTCTCTCTTTCATTCTTTCTTTCATTCTTTCTTTCTTCTTTCCTGCTTGCTTGCTTGCTTTCTCTCCTTGTAAGAACACTTAATGCGAGATCTGCCTCTAACATTCTTCAGTGCGCGATGCGGTCTTGCTAACTACAGGCACCATGTGCAGATCTCTGGAGCTCATCCTACATAACTGAAATTTTATGCCTGTTGAACGACAATCTCCTTCCTTTTTCTAAACCTGAACATGGAGCTGCCTGGACCGGCAGCAAGCATCCTAGAACTTTGAGAATAAAAAGTACAAAGCGGAGATGATGGATCACAAACCAGAAAATGATACTAGGTCTTTGAAGATGTTACTAAGAGGCTGCATTAGCCCCAAGTTCCCCTTGTTGGCACTTACTTTTATGTGAACTAAATACAGTGTCAATCGTGACTACCTCTATGAATGGTGCTCTCTGTGACTTGCACCTGAATGTAGTCCCAGCTGCATGAAGACATGTAGAGTCATTTCAAGAGAGTGAAGTTGACAACGCAGAAGTTTTTCAAGTAATTAATGAAATAAAGAATCCAGGCAAAACTTGTATAATGTCAACAATCTTGGTCATTCTGCATGTGCCAATTTGGCCTGCTGAGGAAGGACACAGTTGCCAAAATTACTGAAACAATTAAGTCATTGCTTCTGTCTCCTTTGCTTCTAGAGCCCAAGCCGAGGGCACCGGTGAGGTGGGGCTGAGGCACATGACACTGCCCAACAAGCTTGCAATGTGGCCTGTAAACCCACATGTAGCGATTTAATGAAATAACATCAGAACAGTTTTAAAAATATATTTGTGAAGTTCAGATAGACACCACTAACATCATGGATAGTAATTTCTGAATCTTACCATTGCATAAGCAAAATATCCCTACAACGTCATCCAAACAAAAAATCGTTTTTATAATTTAACCCAAAGGTAACTCATGATTCCATGAACTCCATCAAACAGGTTAAGTTAAGCACAGGGTCATTTTAGGTTAGAAATGGAAACGCCTTCGGATTATTTTGCTACATACACACACTCTCTCTATGAGCACAATTAAAAAGTGTTAATCCCTGGTAGCTTCAGCAGGAATGGCTTTATTTTCTGATCAAGTCCAGGTTATTGCTGTTAATTGAAAATCTTGCTTTCACACTAAATTATGTGGCCTCAACCGAAGAGTTCAGCTCCTTTCTTCGAAATTAATTTCATGCAGAATGAAGAAAAGAACACCAGGAGAGCAGAAAGAAGTCATTTTGGGTTCCACCGATATTTTCCCCTTCTTTTACTAAGAAGTGATTAAACAATTTTAAAGAAAGGGTGCAAGATGAAGCACCCTGGTCAAGTACCAGAGAATTTAATGGGATTTTAATTTTATTGATAAAACACCTTCCATTCAAAGAAAATGAAAGTGCACCTTTTGTAGAATTTGGCATCTGCTGCTCCGTTTTATGTTCACGCACCAGTTGAAGGGCAGAAGTGACCCTCCGGATCATTCCAGGAGAAAATAAACAACTCTCATATCTCAAAATAACCAGAATTGTGTACAGAATATTCTCAATGTTTCTTTGCCAATTCTGAAACCAAGGTAAAAACAAACTATTTCAGCATACCAGGTACCACTTGGCTAATCAGCTGGCAGACCAGTTAATCAGTCAACAAATATTACTTGTCATAGCATGAGGAATGAATCTGGCTAGTACCCCAGGGGGTCAAAGGACAACAGGACCCATTCCTGGAGTCCTCACAGCCAAGCTTCTCATGGAGGCGGGTGGGTAAGAACGCACACACTGTGGGGGAGCCCAGAGCAGAGGAGGAGGACCGTTGCCAGGGCCTTCTTTGGACTGGTGGTTGAAGATGCCATGCCTTAGTCACCTTGGGCCCCCATCACAGAACACCACACCCCACGGACCAGCCGCTTCAACCACAGACAGTTATTTCTCATATCTCTGGAGGCTGGAAGTCAGCTCAAGGTGCCAGCGTGGCCAGGCTCTGGGGAGAGAGCTCCCTTCCTGACTTGCAGACCGCCACCTTCTCACTGTGTCTTCATGTGGAGGGGAGAGAGAGAGCTGCTGTTTCTTCCTCTTCTTCCCAGGTCACCAGTCCTATGGGACCAGAGCCTCACCCTTATGACATTGTTTAACATTAGTTACCTCCTCAGAGAGCCCATCTCCAATCAAGGTGTCAACATGCACACTTGGGAGAAACGTGATTCAGTCCCCAGCAGTCCCCTGGGCTGGAGCAGACCAGGAAAGAGCTGGGCCAGTGTCATCTGGCTGCATGACAGCGAGGCTGGGACACCTTCAGGGGTATGAAGTCCAGGCCTTCCAGAGGCCACTAGTGTTACATTGTCAGATGTAAAACCTTCAGAGACTGACTGCCAGTGGCCCCACCTCCAGAATTTGTTCTTGTTTCCTCCACAGGCCTTTGCTTTTCATCCCAACAATCAAAAATGGCCCCCAAAACCAATAAGGAGATGAGAGTTATAATCTCTGCCTTCACACACACATGATTTCCAAAGACAATGTTGTTACATGAAAACTCCTTGGGATGACTTTTTGGTCGTGGTTCTCTATTATTTGATGACGCCACATAAGAGATCTCCTGCAGAGGTTGACCTGCACACTGAAGACGTGGGGCTTCTTCCCCTCAGGCCCCTGTCGAAATCATATGCTCATAAAAGCAGAGATTTGGGTGTGTTGGCTCATGTTGCAACCGAGGGGCTCAGAATACAGCCCTTGGCACCCAGCTCCCGCACTCGGGTTCGCAGGACAGATGGCTGACATGCCCACAGCACTCGTGCTCCTGAGCACCTTCTCATCCTCATCACCCAGGAAGGGCACCGTTGGCCCAGATACTTAAAATGGCTTTGCGTGTGGAGTTAAAATGGATGTATCTGGGCTGCTCTTCCCCCGCCACGGCCAACAGCGAAACACCAGTGCTTAGATATTCATTGAGTAAAATCGTAGAGAAATGAGTCAGCAGGATTTGAATACCCTGAGACAAGTGGAAAAGATTTTTATGAAAAAAGTGACATTTTCGAAGCAGCATTTAAAGACCCATCTGGCCATCATGCAAAGCATTCACGAGAACTGGAGGGAGGTGTGTGGCCCAAGGAAGAAGATGGGAGTACAGATGGGCCAGACACAGGGAGGGCCAAAAATAGGACAGTGGCCGTGGGGATGGACAGGCTGCTATGGACTGATCTGAGGGTCGCTGAGAAGGAAAAGGCTCTTCAGGTCTTTAGAAAGCGAAGGAAGAAAACGTGCTCTCGGGATCTCAGGCTTATGGGCTTGGGAGAGAGAGGTCACCATTACCAGGTGAGAGGAGTGACAGCTTTTCTGCCACCTTGGCAGTTCCCATCACAGAAAGTCTGAGTCCTAAAGAGTCCCACCACTTGCTAAGGCCATAGAGCACTGAGAGAGTCAAGAGAGAGGGATGGGGGGAAGAAGGCTAAGGAGGCATGTGGGCTCTACTTGGGTGTACCAAGCACCAGGACGTGACCCTCTCTGTGCTGCCTTATGGGTCAGACACTGAGAATCTGGAGGAGAAGGACGTCGACAGGCCCACATGTCCCTTAAGCCCTGTCCTGACTTCTCTTCTGAACGGCCAATGGAGGCTGCACCAGCCTCTTTCTGGGCTCTGCTTTGACATCCCCTTCTAAACAACTTTCAAACACATTTATTTATCCATTTGTGTTAAAACAAACTCTTGTATAAAAGCAGATCAAAGTCGAGTGGTCCAATTTATACAACAGATCAATGGGGGCGGGGGAGTGGGATGTGCAGCATCGCACCTGCCGGGCCAACTCGCATCCTCTCCGCAGACCAACTCGATGCCTCTGCAGATTCTCAGCTTCCAGAGGCAGAACCATCATGTCGTCATTTGTTAGCAAGGAATGGGAAAAATACAACATGACGAATCTCTTCCAGGTCCTGAAGTAGTTGAAATGACCCCCACCCTGACCCTGAAACACAATATTTAGATCAAGTTCATTGGGACAATTAATTGCAAAACATAGGAAGTAACTTTGAAGAAAATAGAGTCACATGGACTTCCAGAGACTAAATATTCCAATAGCATTTTATTAGGAGGAGCAGGGAAGAACCACTAATAAAAATGCGTAGTAGCATTGCCTATATGGACATCCTGCAACAAGATCTCTGTCCCCCGGGCAGACATTTGGAGTTGCTTTTCCAGGAGCGATGGCGCGCCTTGCTGTGACCCAACAGTATACTTTTGCAAAGTGGTTGGCCAACATTCTGGAATGTAGTCTATGGCTTTTCAATGAATTCTTTCCTCTGAGCAAACAAGCTGGCTCGAGAGGTACTGCACACATGGTCACTTATTCCCATTAGCAACCCCAAACAAGCAAACGGCTCTACCCAAACAGTAGGAGAGGCTAGGTTATTTTTAAATGTGCTCAGTTTAACATGTTTCACAATTAGTGATTTCCCAACAACACAAAAAATTGTACAACCGTTAAAATTACACGAGAATTCAAAGGAAGGCAGACCAAGCAGGGAAAGAGGCAACAGAGGGCAGTTCACGTGTTATAAATGAATGAAAACAACAAATTCCTACCTAGAGAGACTATTTCCATTTTTGTCAAGTCCTAGTAAAAGCTAGTGGAGGAAGCAAAGAGTTATGAGTTTTGGTGAGAAATACATTCATCTCGTGTTTTTCTCCCAACAGGCTTCTTGTATTAAAAATATGTATGCTCCAAACGAGCTTTGAGGAATGTGTCTGTGAAGGCAGCCTGATTATAAAGCCCAGGAGATCGCAGCAAGCCAGAGACGAGGAGGTTTCTTGGTTTCCCAGGATGGCAGTGCCTGCTGAGTCGGTTCAAGTCAACAGGACGTGGCTGGAAATCCCACAGTCCCAGTCCCCATGCAAGGGGGGCGTCCCTAGATACGGAGGGGGGCGTCCAGCCCCAGCCACAGATGTCTCACACGGACATCCAGCATCACCAGTACAAAATGTTATCTGGTGGAAAACAAAAAGAAATTTACATTAAGTCCACATTTTTATTTCTCAATTTTCAATGATTACCCCTGATTTTTACACAGGCTTTCCACAAGCCCTTTCCTCTGGATATCACCCGAAATCAGCAGTTCTCACATAGTTCAAGGATAGGAACGGACCTGGCTTTTCACGCCTGACTTGGACTCATGACAAAATAACCAACGAGCCAATGTTATGATGAGCCTTGCTTTATGAAGAGACTCGGCAAGTATTACCTGAAGGAACCATCACTTACTGTGAGATAGTCATTTCTCGAACCATCCCTTTCATCTATAAATGAGGAAATGAGTCAGCTTTGCTAAGTGTTACCTCATCATCGCTGCCTTGTTATTCAGAGGGAATAGGAGCACATTTTGTTACTCACACAAACCTGGGATCACCGAGTGTCCAGGGCCTGTTGTTACCTCCTCTTCAAACAACTACAGGTTCTGTTGTCAGAGATCTTAACTGTCTCTCTGGTTGGAAGAGCGCCCGGCTGGTCACAAGATTGCATGACTCATTGCAACTGCTCAACTTTAGCTAAGCACAGAGCTGAAAGACCGAAATCAGCTCTGTGATGTCATCTCTTTTCTATGTATCTTTAACATAGTTGAGATACAGGGGTTGTTGAGTAAGTCACAAAGCTTTCAAATGAGAAGAATGTGTCTCGAATGCTTAGGAAAGCAAACCATCTGGGGTTATGTTTGATTACAAACAGGAAACCTGCGCCAGGAATCCGGGTGTGTGGTCTTGGCCGACACAAAGTATTCCACAAGGTTTTTTAGGATCGCCGAGCTGGTCACCTGGGTTGGTCAAAGTTTAACCCAGCTGAAATATTTGGGGCTTTAATCACCCTTCCGTGTTCAGGACAGATTTGGGACGCGTCCTCACGTAGGATTATTTGAAATCTTCAAAAATAATGAGAGTTCCTAAATGTGTCTCGGAGTCAAGAAAAATAGAAAGTGTTTGCAAGTGTAGGGATTATCAGTAACGTCTCTCTCTCTTTCTCTTTCTTTCTCTCTCTTTATTCTTTTACAATTAGTTAATGAGCAAGCATTGCTTGTATAGTGACAAATATTAAGTGGACAGGAATGTTTCCAGCTTCCTCAGACTTAGCTCCATAAGAGGTAAAAAAAAAAAAAAAAAAAAACACCAAAACAAACTGAGTAAGTCAGTTGACAGCTACCTCCTATCTTGTTGCTACCTTTCACGGTGATGTAGTAAAACTGCATGACTCAAAATGAGATCACTGTTTACCTAACTGCACTACGGCTCCCAGCAGAGCCTGTGTGAAAGGGGCTCCTCAGCCACCAGCTATTGTAACGCTAGCAACAATCTCTTCTAAGAACTTGAATCACTCCGTTCGGTAAAGGCCAGCCAAGACGAAGAACACACACAGGTCACTGTGCAGCCAAGATAAAGGAAGTATTTTTAATTAAGCTGATGATACCACTTCCTCGGGTTTGGCTTCAGCTGGAAGATTGGAGAACAAAACAAGGCCAGGAACGTTGCAGCGTTTGGGAAAGGTTTGGTATCATGTGAAAAGCTATGTGTCTTTCAAATTTAGCACATTATTGTTTAGCTTCCTCTTCTCCACCCGCCCCCCCCCCCCACCACCACCACCACCTGTATTGTCTGTTTGCTTGTGGGAGGTCCTATGAAAATATAGAAGTTTTGTCAGACTCTAAAGAGGAAGTCAAGTATTGTGATAAGATGACATATCGCGCTCCCTTACCCCCAATGCACACCGCTTGTTTTTGAAGAAACTTGTTTCCTGCTCATTGTTCCGCTGGTTTCGTGAAGGCTGGAGGGTCAAAATGGTGTATATCTGTCACTGAATTGTTCCTTAAAATATCACTTAAGTGAGAACCTTTCAACGCTCCACTCTGCAGCCAGAAGTCCTATGGACCCCCAGCACCCGGCCCCCGCGACAAGGCTGGTCGCCGGAACTCTGGATGTCTGTGCCCCTGTTGGGGTTTCTCCTGACCGTGGGCCTCCCTGCTCCATGTGCCAATTGGTGCCCCGTCTCATCTGTCATCTGTCCTATGTTCACGGCCTAGTATTGATCATGTGAACCTCGAGGGATTACTAGAAGCTGTATCTCATCAGAACCAAAGATTGGCAACTTTAGAGGCTGGGTCCAGGCTTACAGACAGTAACAAAAATAATATACAGACCCCAAAAAGTGATTCTTAAATAGATCATTTCCCAATGGCGCCCTTCTGAAAAGATTTCAATAGTTAGTAATGACCAGATAAATACGTTTTTTTGATAATGTGGATTTCTCTGAAAAACTACAGGTGGTGCCACAGCCCTCATAGAAACTGATCTTATGCTTGGAAAAGCTTCGTTTTAGGGGTGGAAACTGACAATGTGACTTTATTTATTTATTTATTTTTCTTGGCATCTTGTTTAAAATGTATCTCTTATGCCAGGCCAACACACCAAATTGTCCCCATCATGTCACAATTTAGTCTTAAATTAGTCTTTTTAGCCAGGCTAAATCCTCATGCATGGAAGCAGGAAGCCCTCCCACGGCTTCCTCTGCCTCTGGGACAATCACGGTATACTTTCTGAATCCAAATAAAATTATTAATTTGACAAATGATTTTTTCAGGTTGGTAATTTTACATATATATATATATGAAATGGCTTACGCAGTTATAAAATCTAAATTACATGTACTGGGGGCTTTCAATATATTTTATTCCAGCAAATTGAAAACTCCTTTCAATGGAGTAAACCCGTTGAAAATCAGCTATCTTGCAGAAAACATAAAACTCCTAGTGGCGACAGTGGCCGGCAAAACTGGATCTCCAGGAAGAGGGAACGCGATCATTGTCAATGGCAACATTCCTCTGGTTTTATTGTCACTCAGTAAAACTACACTTTACACAATCTCAGCTCACACTTTCTCCCTGTCTCGCAGCCCCTCCCACCAGCATCTCTTCCTTGACAAGTGCTTATATTATAGCTGTTCAATAAAAGTAGGTGCAAGATATTCAATATCTTGCTTGATTTTATTGATGAAATAAAAGCAAGATATTGAAGGTTTATACATACATATTTATATACTTGCTTTTAGTTGACATTTTGGGTCACATTCTCAAAGGACTTGTCATGCCAATTATACAAATGAGTAAGAATTAAAAAAAAAAAAAAGAAAGAAAAGAAAAAAGAGAGAGAAACAGAAAAGAAAGAGATTCACCTGCCAAACTGGTAAAAAGAGAGGTTAGCCACTACAGGGAATTCCAATTAACGAATTTTCAAAAAATTAAATTACTGTTTCATAAAAGCTACTGAGACAGTTCATTTCTACTCAGTAGGAAATTGTTTGATTTAGTAAGTTTGAAGTGAAATTACTTGGAATCTCTGTGGCAACTTTTCTAGATTCAGATCACCTTTTTTTTTAATTGTCTTTTCGATTAGTATGGGACAGAGAAAATGTATATTTTATATATAAATATGCTTATATATGTATACATATTTATTGTTATAGTGTTATTATATTTAATAACATAATTTAATATATAACTATATTTACTACATATATTTTACTATATATAAAACATATGTAAGGTTATATCTACTTTATATATGATATATTTATACATTATACCCAGTTACAGGTATACTTACACACTCACTTATACACACAAAGAGAGGGATGTCGGGTTCTTCTCCCCATCCTGAGTTAAAGACAGCAGCATAACTATCATCATTCTGTATTTCAAGAAACACCATCCTGTCATGCTATGACGCCAGTTAAATATTGTGTAATTATTTTTTCAGTAGACTTGAGACATCTGATGATTATTGATCTCTTTCCAAATATCTTAACATCAAGATCAAACAAAGCTGTGAAGAAGAAATGATCCAATTTCAGTCTGATATGGGGCCGACTCTTATTGAGTCATTTTGATGTGACATCAGAAAATGGACCCAAGTAACACTACATTTTTGGCTTTTGGAGCACGTGGAGTTCATGTAACTAAGGGGTCTTCAGAGGACCCAGCCTGAAGAAATAACCAAGACAGGGGACAGTCACTGTCTTCAAATAGTTACTCCCAAGAAAGGAGTGTGCGTAGTTTCATACCCAGGGGGAGATGGCCCGAATTTATGAATCACCTGGGAGTTGTAAAAAGTTAAGTCACGAGGCATCTGGGCGGCTTAGTCAATTAAGCGTCTGCCTTTGGCTCCGGTCATGATCTCAAGGTCCTGGGATCGAGCCCCACATCTGGCTCTCTGCTCAACAGAGATCCTGCTTCTCTCTCTCCCTTTCCAGCTCTCCCTGTTTGTGCTCACTCACTCTCTCTCTCTCCCTCTCTCTCTCTGTCAAATAAATAAATGCAATCTTAAAAAATAAAAAAAGTTAAATCACAGAAAACAGGCTTCTCTCTACCTCACCTTCTTATGAAGTTACTTAGTGGGATTAAAAAATATTGCTATTAAAATATTATTGTTACTTAGTGGGCACCTGGGTGGCAGAGTAAGTTAAGTGTCCAACTCTTGGCTTTGGGTCAGGTCATGATCTTGGTCATGGGATCAAGCTCCACATTGGGCTCCACACTCAATGGAGAGTCTGCTTGAGATTTTCTCCCTCTGTCTCTGCCCTTCCCATCTATGCTTGCTCTCTTTCCATCTCAAATAAATAAAGAAATCTTTTTTAAAAATTGATATTAATAAATATAGTACATGAGGTATATTTATCCTAGAACTCATAACATTCATGAAACAGACTCATCTGGTCACATAGCTGGCTTAATAATCATTAGTTCATATTGGAAATAATACACTCACCATGTCCCATCTCTAATTTAAAAAAAGAGAGAGAGAGTCTGTTTGATATTTGATCATCTCTCATGAGTCTCTAAACTGAAGATTCTCATTATACGAAGAACTAGCCCATTTTTTAAAAAAGGAAATTGATTGTTGATTTGCGAAACCCATGTCCTCTCAGAGACAAATCTAGGGCAGCTGATGAAGGTAAAGTGGGGGCAATGGGGCGAAGCCATGGTGGTGCTGAATGCCTTGGGCATGAGTGCAACTTTCATTTGTGAGTTTATCAAGAGGTGACTTGGTAACTTGAAACCCACAGTAGTTATATATTTTTAATACATAAGTAGTCTGCTCAAAGGGTTAATTGAAGAATCTGATTTGACCAATCAGACTGTGTATGTGAATTCCAATGGGAAATAGAGTGTCACATAGAAGAGAAAATCCTCTCCATAGGGAATTACAAAAATGAAACACCCAGTTCTTTCAAGTGTTGGGCATATTTGTTTGATCTGAATTAAGTCAAAATCTTTCTATATTAAAAAAAGTTAGATGAGCAGATAAAGAAATCTATCTTAGAAGCATCACTTTATGAGAAAATGAACTGAAGAGGTAACACTGGCTAGTAAATACTGATTTCTGCTATTCAAAAACCCTGCTGATTAGTGCAGGCCCATCACACCCAATAAGAAAATAAGTGATGTGTATGGAAGAAGAAATTTCAATAATAATGAAAATATTATTTTAAATATCTCATATTGCTAATGTCTATAAGGATAACTAGAATCTCGATTGGAATGTTCACAAGGACAGGGCAGCAGGGAGAAAACATGCTTCATAATCATAAACAAAAATAATTGAATGAAAAATAATAAAAATTAAAAATCTTATGCAGTATTCAAGACATTATCTCAGATGTGTTTCTTTGTCAAGAATTAGGGGTCCCTACTAATTTCCAAAGAACAATAGGATCCATTAATCCAATGTTTTTGAAAACCGGAAATCACAATAATTAGTTATTTAGCATATCTAAAATAATCCCCCAAATCCCAGTTCAATTGAACTCAACAGCTATGGCCAGCTCAATACCAGAGCTGATTATTCTGAGAGTTTCATTAACCCAGATATGTCTCAAGAAATGAAAGAGAAGGAAGAAAAAATGTCTCCAACTAAGTAACCCTCCAGGGGCTGATTAGACAATAATGTGTTAAGATTACCGAGTAAAACAGTTACTACACGATTGCAAACAATAAATGTGCCTGTTGTACTGAACATTCCACTTTAAACACTCTCTCTCTCTCTCTCTCTCTCTCTCAAAGAAGCATAAGAATAAAGGTATTTTTTAAATGACATCAAACTTATTTTCCGTCCTTGGGCATCACACAGCTTAAAATCCAGGGACCACTGTGGATGAAAATATTCAAATAATTCTACATCCAAAATCATTCTAAGGAGATGATATTGGCAAACAAAGATTAAAATGAGTTCAATAGCACCTTCAACACAATCACCCAGAGAGCTTGTAAAAAAGCAGACTTCTGGGCCTCTTCCCACAACGTCGTTACGTGTATCTCTGTTTGTATGTTAACCTCCCAGGGGACTGAGAGTTTGAGGACCACACAGTGGAATTTCCCTGCAGGAGCCCCGAGCTCCAAGTCCACATGCATTGCTTTTGAGACAAGTGTGTGCTTGTGTGTGTGTACTTAGTCTTTAAAAATGCTCTGTGTATATATATCAAAAAGTAAATAATTTTATTCTTAATATTTGTGAACTTTTTTTTTTAATAGGCTCCATACTCCACATGGAGTCCTATGTGGGGCTTGAAGTCACGACCTGAGATCATGACCTGAGCTGAGATCAAGAGTCTCAGGATGTTTAACCAATGGGACCACTCACAGGCACCCCAATCTTTGTGAACTTTTAAATAACACAATGTTGTTACAACCTATTATTACTTAATTTAATTTAAATAATATCATTATTATGTTATGATTTTTGTGCACACATCTTAGAAAGGATGGATGGATGGATGGATGGATGGATGGATGGATGGATGGATAAGTTAGGATAGATAAAAATACAGATAAACTCAGAGATATAAAAAAATCCCTCAGAGATATAATATGATAAAGATATAAATAATGATAATTTTTAGATTATGACTTCCTAGAAACGGATGTTACTTCTGTTTTGCCACCCTATTCCCAACATCTAGCAAAATGCCTGGCACATGGCCAGTAATCATTAGGTATCTGGCGGTGAATAGTAATATATACATATAGTACTGTTTACATTTCAACAATTCTAACAGTGAGTTTCAAATTGCTCTAGAATCTCCATAGAATAATGTCTAGAAAACCTGCTATCTGGTGCACCCCTGGGGGCCTTTCTGGGTTATCAACCTCTACTCACATTCCTCATTGGCAGAGGCACCTTGGACTCTTCTGGATGGGGTGTGGGGTTGGGAACAGCACTCCACAGAGGAATGTCTTATGTATCAGCTCTCGTTGACCATAAGCCTGATACCAGCACAATCCATCTCGGCTCTTCATTTGGATTTGCACCAAATCAGATTGCCATGGTGTCAGCCTCAAGGACTAGTGCCTGACTGACAGGAAAGATGACCAAAACCCCCAGACATCTTGAGCTCAGCCAGCTCAGTGCTGCTAATATGATTAGGAGCAGAGGAGAGTCCACGATAGAGGGCCAAGTATGAATTCAAGGGTTGGCTCCTGAGAATTATGATTAGGAGTTAGGGCTGAAAACTTGGTGTTAGATAGAACATGTTTCATGGAGCAATAGTACACTTAAATTTGCTTATTTTTAAAAAGATTTTATTTATTTATTCATGAGAGACACAGAGAGATGCAGAGACACAGGCAGAAAGAGGAGCAAGCTCCCAGCAGGGAGCCCGATATGGGCCTCGATCCTAGGACCCCAGGATCAGACCTGAGCCAAAGGGAGATGCTCAACCACTGAGCCACCAGGCGCCCCAAATTTATTTTTCTAAAACAAGGAGCATTTTGAAGTTAAAAACTAATAATAAGTTTTAAAAAAAACAACAACATTTTGCAGGGCAACCATTCAATTCATTGGCCCTTTCAGCAAACAGTTATGAGCAACCCATCTGCTCCACGTACCCTGAGCGTCGCGGATGGAATCACTGGTGAGATGGCAGTCCTACTTTCCCTGCCTGGTGGCACCCAGGCTCTGCAAACTGTAGCCCTCGGGATAATCCCCGCCTGCTGCCTATTTTTGTAGGACCGTGATCTCAGAATAACGTTTACATTTTTAAATGGCTGGAAAAAATCAAAAGAGGTTATATTTCTAAAACTTTATGGAGGTCTAACTGACCCCTGACATTGTATCCACTGTATGCATACAACACACACAACACGATGCTTCTGTGTTTGTAGGAACTGTGAAATGATAACCCGATAAGTCTAGTTAACGTCTATCGGTATACATAATCACAAATTTTTTTCTTATAATGGCAACCTTTAAGATTTATTCTCTTTGACGCTTTCAAACATGCAGCACAGTGTTATTGACCGTAACCACCACGCTGCACATCCCATCCCTGGGATCGAAGTGTGTGTACATATTTATATGTCTGCTGGTTCGTGCTCTTGCCTACTCCCCATCCCCCACCCTGGCAACCGCCCATCTGTTCTCTGTATCTGTGAGCGTAGGTTTTTAATTTTTTAAAATTCTTTTTAGGTTCCTCATATAAGAGAGATCGTCCTGTTTAGTTGCCTTTCTCTGTCTGTCTTATTTCACTGAGCATTTTGCTCTCAAGCTCCATCCCTGTTGTTGGAAATGGCAGGATCTCCTGCTTTCTTAATGTCTGAATAACAGTCCATCGAGTATATACGCCACCTCCTCTTCATCCATTCATCCATCAGCGGACACTAAGGTGTTTGCATATGTTGGCTGTTGCAGATGAGGCTGCGGTGAACGCTGGGGTGCATATCGAGCTAGTGTTTTTGTTTTCTGCAGATAGACTCAGAAGTACACTTGATGGATCATAGGGTAGGGTTTTTCTTAACTTTCTGAGGAGCCTCCACACTGTTCTCCAGAGTGCCTGCACAGTTTTCATCCTCACCAACAGTCCACGAGGGCTCCCCTTTCTCCACAACCTCACCAACACCTCTTGTTGCATGGGTCGATGATGCTAGCCACTCTGACAAGTGTGAGGTGGTATCTCGTTGTGGTTTCATCTTCCCAACCACTCCCCATTTTCTCTTCTGAAGTGGACCCCACTCCTACATCCCTTGCTTCTTTCCTTATCCCCTTCTCCCTCCTCACCTTCAAGGGCACATTGTGTCGGTCTCATTTAGAAAGTCTGGGTTTATTGTCGGACAGATGGAGGAAGAGGGTCCAAATGGATTCTGCTGCTTGACGTGGGGTGGCCTCCTCTGACCATAACTTAATCAATAAGCTGCCAGGGTCTCTCTAGCCCTCGCTAAAGTGCCCTTGTTGCCGGCATGCTTATTGTGGCTGTGTTTTGCCAGTCTGGTTACACAGACTCCTATTTACAATCCTGCAGAGATGCCACCCGTCATCTCCAAGACACAGCTTGGCCTTTCTTAGTGGGTCAGGCACACGCCCTGTTCCCAGGCTCCCCCTGGGATCTCCCCTCCACCCAGCCTCTGGGTTGAGCAGAACCCTGCAAACACATGAACCCCGGACCGTGTCACCACCTTGCCACTTCCCCAACAGCTCCAGACACTGTCCCCCATCTCAAGGGTCCCCCTGGATTTCACCCAGTGCCCCTCCCTGCAGAGGCACTGCTAGCCCCAGTGGCCTTCAGAGCCTCTCCCCCAAACTAATCTTACTTTGTTTGGATTTCCTCCCCTGGTTGGGCCATTGTAGGCACACACTTCCATGTTGGATGAAGGGATGAATTAAAATGTCCATACTTGCAACACCTTAATTCTCTCAGTCCACTGGGGTAGCTACTGACAAAATTGTCGTAACACGATATAATCACCTTGAACATAATAGAAGTCCAACATACTCTTCTTAGACCAGGGTTGCCACTGCCTCCAGTTTCCTGGGCATTATCTGCCTCTGGCTTCTCTGAGCCCCCAAATAATCAGCACAGGGGATTTGTGAGACATGGTATTTAGGAGTAGTGTTTTTGTTTGTTTGTTTGTTTGTTTGTTTTTTAGCAGAAGAAAATGCAGGAATGGCTTTGCTCCAAGAGGACAAAGGAATCATTCTACAAGGGAATATCATCCCACAATCAGACCTGAGATGCTGTTTGCTCAGCCTAACCCAGAAGGATGGATGACTTGGTGGGATTCTAAGGCGACCTGTGTGACCCCACTGCCTGCAAGTCGGAGGTCTATGGGACACTCCCAGAGAGTCGCTGAGGTGTGGGAAAGGTCAAGAAATCACTCCAGGGCACTATTATACTAATAAGGATGATTGAAACCACTCACACATGCTAGAAACATACCATCAGTCATAAGATTTTTGCCATTAAGAAATAAAGCAGGTACGCCACAGAAACTTTGCTCAAGCATCACATTTTAAATTTAATGTTAAGCCTTCCTGGATCATGCAGATGTGGTGAGTTTTATTACTGTTATCATTTGGGGGATGACAGGTCAACCAAATACAGGAATTCCTTCATGCCAGGCACTCTTCTCATTGTCTTCGATGCATTAAGTCACTTCATCCTCACCAGAACCCCGGGAGGAAGGCACCATATCTTGGACAAGTAAACTGAGGCACAGAGCGATGAAGTAGTAACTGGTGGATGCAGGGATCGGGAACATACTTCTTAGCCTGAGATCCTTCCCTTCTCCACATGAGGGTGGCTCTTGACAAATAGTAGAAATGGTCGGGATTGGCAGCTTCTGAGTTCATTAACTCCAAGCACTTAAAGCAGGATTGGTGATTTGTCAATCATGTGGTGAAACCGGTCAAGGAAAACCCAGTTGACCCATTTGAGTGCACGTGAGGCTTGTGCATACAGCTATAAGTGCATTATTTTCCTTGTTGGGGGAAAACAGAATACCAGGTTATTTAGGCTGGCTGGTAAAACCTGCAAACAACAATAGCAAATAACCGAGTAGCCTTTTTGCTTTACTGGAATTAAATCCCCCCAGGCTCTGGGAAAATGGTGTAGCTATTTATGGCCAGCCAGACTCTGTCCCAGAGATAAACGTACCTCCATAAGTATGTATGTAAGATAACATTCATATGAAGGTTTGATTTTCCGCCTCAGTACGAACATGACGGAGCCGACGCATCATGAAAGCCTGACTTGGTCTGGTAAGCCTGGCTCCTAGGAGAGTGGCATTCGTAATTTATAAACTTCTATTCCCAATTGTAAGAGCACAGGACAATTTGACAAGTTGAGAGGCTCTAGTTTCCAAGTTCAGAGGGTTGGATCACATCCAGAAACTGTGGATATGGCCGTTCTCCATGAAGCAGAGACCGGAGACATTCCTACGTACACATAACGCTCACACCATGAAAAATATGGGATGATTTTAGTTCTAATCGGTCCCTAAGTATAAATGCTTTACAATAATGTAGAGATATGCATACAAATAGTTGTTTGAAAAGCTAGCCATGAGTTTTCTAGAAGGTATTTGGGTGACGCGGAAATGTAAGGACATAGAAGAACATTCGTTATGATGAATGCCACGCAATAGCCTAACATAAATTGGTAAAGATGCGTTAGTGCCCAGGCACCTGATGTTCTAACCAACAACATCGATTACTTGAGTAGGCTAAGGTACAAAGCAGTAATTCAGTAAACCTGAACCAGCCTTCAGGCCTTTCGAGCTGGAATATCCTGCACGCAACACGGAGCCGAGGCTCTGTGTGACCCTACCGTTAACAGAGCAGTGCATCTCACCCCACTGACCTCACGGCGTAACCTGGACTTGCTTCTGCACGTAGTAATGTCCAGAAAATCCATTCCTCCTGCCAACCTCCCATATAACTTCTGCCTCGGACAAGCAGCCAACTAATGAACTCAGCAACTTCCTTTTAATTAAAAAACATAATTTCATAACTTAAACCATCTAAAAAAATGACGTGAGAAATCAGAAATCAGTTTAGTTTAAAAGCAAAAAATACAAACACAAACCCCTGTACATGTTATGTGCCTGAGGAAGCAAGGAGTCTTCTATATAAATTTGGTCCTCCTCAGAACTTACACAGTCATAACCGAGTTGAAGTGATTTTCAAGCCCCCCACAGAGAAACAAACTGGACAGAGGGTTTAATATTACGCAATAAATCAGTGTATTTAGAGAGCTTTTAACCTCTGTTAACAGTTAATAAATGCATTTATTAAGAGATTTAATAAATAACTGGAAACTTGTTCATTGTTAATTTGAACAAATTTAAAGTTTACTTTACAACTGCATGACTTACATTAGAATAACTAAGATTTAATTTCACACGTGTACGTTTTCACACAACAGAATTTTACTGAGTAGCTTAAACACGATGGGAAAATAGGTAAGAAGTGTAACGTCCACATCATGGAAAATCCTCAACAAAATATCATAGATGTTGAAGATAGGCTCAGCTTGTTAGAATTGGATTCATTTGGATTTTAAAAATATGTTTAGTGGTAAATGGTATGATTCATTCAACCAACTCCATATTGAATTAAAGGAATTTTTACTGTTTTGTCCACATGCTGCCCGAAACTTTTCACTAAATATATCAATTGTTATGTCATTCTATACCTCAGTGGGGTACTCTTAGATTTTTGGTTATATTCATTCTCCCCAAGACCATGGCCTCTGGTTTGTTCCAATAGATGACATTGAATCTGATAGCAGGAAGATTCTTTTTTTAGGGTCCATCTGGAAAGGTGCTGTGTGTTTATTCACATCTGATGAAACAACAATGAATAAACCCAAGCACTTCCCTCCAAAAGATTATAATCCAGTCCGCAAAAAGCAATGGCTCTAATACAAAATGGATTTTTTTTTCTTATTCAAGGTTATCTTTTTTTTTTATAAATTTATTTTTTTGTGTTCAATTTGTCAACATATAGAATCCATACAGGGATCTCATAGTGTTGCTATTCTATACCTTTAAATTTAAAAAAAGGGGGTGGGGGTTGGATATGGTCAGGGAATGATAAGACCTGGCTTCAGACGTTGTCTTTATACCTAATAAAAACTTGTTTAGCATCTACTGAATGAGCATAGAAGAGCCTCCAGCTGCCAGACACGGTGTTCGGCATACACAGGTTATGGGAAACAGAGTTGAACCTTCCGTATGGGGTTAAGTAGGGGACAGATTTGGAGGATGAGGGGACTGATCCAACTCGCAACCCTTCCTACTCCACCCAAACCAAGAAACAGACATCCCATCCACGTATTTCACACAAAAGAGATCCTGCACTGGGGCAGGGAGGGGAGTCTTCAGAAACGTCTGCAGCCAGCTGTTCCCAAACCCTCCCTACTCTTTGTGTTCATGTTGGGCCCTGCCAACCCCAAGTGTTCCTGGTTCACTTCAAAGACTGTCTGGAAACGACCTTCCTGTCTCAGAAACTGCCAGGGATCCAGCAGCCTGGGGCTTCAGCCTCCGTGATCCAGCAGAAGACGTCCTCCGATTAGACACCTGTTTTCTTTGGGTCGAAGATGCTTTGACACTGAGTTCATCGATGAGCTCAGTGTCAGATGCGATAACTTCCTCACACAGTGGCAACAAGAGAAGGCCCTGGTGACCAGCACTCCTTCATCCCAGACAGAGGGCCACGCATTTTACACGGACGGTCTCCTTTTGTCCTCTCAGCAGCCCCACGAGGGAAGGGATCCTATCGTCCTCACTGTAGGTGGGAAGGTGGAGTTCTGGTGGGTTAAACCAGGGGCCCTCAATCACACCCCTAGTCAGGGGTGTACAATCCCCATCCAGGCAGCCTGTTTCCAGATGTGAGATCTTAGTGTTATTCTCAGCCAGACCCTGGGCTGGAGCCCTGGAAGCGATACTGAGCACAGAAGAGGTGCTCTGGAAAGTCTGAGCCTGCCCTCTTGAACCACTGGCTGTCCTTCAGGGCCCATTCGGGACAAATAGGAGGCCACCCAGCCTCGGGTAGGAGGCAGGGCGGGCTCACCCCGGCCCACTAACCCTGGCAGACTGTGCTTGACTCACAGAAGGAGTCATACCTGCTGCGAAAGGCACATGAGAGGACGGGGTTTCGATTCCTTCTGCGAGTGTGACAGTCTGGCTTTCCCTCATCAGCAAGGTGCTGGAAGGGCCTTCCTAACTGCCCCGCTCATCGCTGCCCCACTTCCCAACAAACCTTTATTTTTCTGCCTCTAAAGATTCATCTCGGGACTCCTGGGTGGCTAGGGGTTGAGCATCTTCCTTCGCCCCAGGGCGTGATCCCAGAGTCCCGGGATCGAGTCCCGCATCGGGCTCCCCGCAGGGAGCCTGCTTCTCCCTCTGCCTCTGTCTCCTCCTCTCTCTGTATCTCTCATGAATAAATAAATAAAATATTTTTTAAAAAGAGACTCCTCTCTCCCAGCAGGGTTCCCAGGACACGTCTCCTCTCTCGTTCAGGATTAGCTGGCCATCATCTTCAGAAAAATCTTTTTTTTTTTTCCATTGATTTCAAACAATGCTTCATACTTAGATAAATAGGCTTTTAAAAAAAAGGTCGTAAACTAGACCTCAGGCTCTGGAATGTTTGCCAGTGTCTAGGGAAGAAAACCCGCAGAAGAGTGTTCTATTTCAGTGCCAGTTGGCAACCCACAACGCACCTGTAAGCCGTGTTCTTGTCTACCTGCAGGTGCCATAATAATTTCCATCTCTTTCATTCTATGGGATGTTAAGGTTTAATCAAGGAGAAGCATTAAACGCGAAGACACGATAGTTGGGTTTCATCTTCCTTATGAACATTTTGTCCAGCCTCCGGACCCTTTAAAATCAGAGTATCCATCTTCATTCGCAAAACAGGCCTCCTGACGCATTAATGTCCTCACAGAGGCATTTCTGGAAAATGATTGGTTTGCATAAAAGTCATGAAAATGCAAACACTTTCACCAAACTGTTGCAAATAAGAGTTCCTTCCTTCTTTTAATGTTTGAGGGAATTGGCTGTAGGGTCAAAAACGCACCCGCCACACACACATGCCCACTCGCTCCGTGGCCCCGCGGCAAGTCTCGTGCAGCAGAACTGGGCCCTTGTGTTCCAGTGGCACGCAGGGACTCTTCAGGGGCACGTGAGAAATCTAAGACTGCCCCGACCGCAGTGTCTCCCAGGGATATGTTAAATTCAGGTTGCATCAGATGTAAAAGCAAATAAGGAACTCAATTTGTCACAGCCGGAGTTCTTTGTTCAGTTTCATAAACTCTGGGCAGCATCAATAGGCCTCCGACGAGAGGGGCGCACACCCCACCTCCTGGGACGGAAGCGTGCGCGTCTCGGGGTGTTGACGGTAGACTTGCTAGTCCTGATGTCTCCACGAATGTCAAGATATGGCTCCTCTGCAGCCAAAGTCATTTCTCTCCATAAAAACAGCACGTTGAAGGGATCTCACCAAAGTTAATGCGCAACGTTGTTCAGAAAATGTTCGTGCAGACGGCGCTTCATTAAAAAATGGGAAATCACCTTCCTTGCACGCCCTTCGAGCTCCATGATGCCTTACCCTTTCCCACGTGCTTCCACGTTGCAGCCAAGCCATGTCAGCGTAAATGCCACAGATGTAAAATTGATTGAACTTCTCAAAAGAAAGCCGATCTCAAACAGAAGGATCGTGTTCACAAATCGATGGGAAGAACCAGGCTGCATCTTTTTTTCCCCAAACGCTTTCTTCTGCTTCCATCCCCTGCCTCCTGGAGCATCACCATCGGCAGGAGTTCCATGTGCAGAACACGGTGGTGGCCAATCTTCACATCTTCCCTTATGGGGGCAAATAAAATCTCTACAGATACGATATGAACTAGAAATTGCTTCTACATTTGGTTTGCATTTCACAGAAAGAGCTTTCCCTTTGTGGGGAGGGAGTTATTTCTATTGTACACGTTCAAACACTCAGTCACTTTGAAAACAGATTAAAATCTAATCTCCCTAATGGGAAATTTGATGACCTGACCCGGACACTCGGCCGTCTTTCTGTTTGGCTCACAACAGTTATCAGCCTTCTTTTTTTTAATTCTGCTGCCAGAACCTTCTGAGCTCCATCCAAAGTTTGGGAATTTCAAATGAACGTGCGGTGTTGTGCTTTCTGAGTGTGTTGGGACCTGTTTTCTGGAACCCTCTGTCGGTTGGCTTGCATGCTTCTTCCAACCAGTCATAGAAAAGCAGATGACTGGCATATTAGTATTTTTCAAGATGGTTCCAGTTAGAATCCTAATCTAAACCATGGGGATTTAAAGGTGGTTGTGTGGACAGCCAGCCTGAATGGCGTAATACAGCTGCAGGTTTTGGGGGTTTTTTTTGTTGTTTTTTAAACTCTTTGCCTCTTCGATCATGTAAGTTTTAGCATTTCCCGCTGCCCCATTCCATGCTGGCACTCGTTGTGCTGAATGGTTGCTGTGTTCCAGGCATTTTCCCTGTTTTGTTTCTGACTTTGGATTTTGTCCACGTTTCACTGAAAGGAAACACGCAGAGAAATGACAACGGCATGCGAAAGGTCACATGGATCACGAGGCGCCGCAGGCCCGGGACTTGAAACAGGCCTCAAACCCAAGCCCTCCTGGCTGGTATTATGTCACCACCTCCTACCGTTTCCATGGCAGCAAATTCCAGGGGACGGTAAGAGGTGTCACTAGTATTTTTTAAAGTGTCCTTGGTCAACCGAAGCTGGGAAACAGAAACGAGACAACGTTCAGCTGACGTTTGTCACACAGGAAGTCTTAGCCTCCTACGCGAGGCCAGCAGCATTGTGATCGCCCAAGAGGAGCACAGTGTGGAGTTCCTAAGCTCGTGTGTCCCTCACAGAGGACAGTAACTCTGAGATGCTCTCAGGAGGATGTTTCTTTGTAGAAAAGCAATGTCAAGCCTGCAAGCCCGGCCCAGGGAGCACTGAGGGACGCACGTGGCCTCACAGCCAGGCTCCTGGACTCAGTTAACTTGACCTCTGTTAAGCCAGGCATCGTTCACTTGGCTTTACTGACCCACTGAAGGGTGCACGTTGAGGCAGGCCCCGTGTCATGCCCTGTGGCTAGAGCTAAGAGAGGAGGCTCTCATCGGGGAGGATGGGGGCAGAGAAGGAGCCCACCCCAGACGCTGGTGGAAGAGGATCTGTGCCGCAGGAGTAGGGAGCACGTGTTCTTAGAGAGCAGCATCTTCAAGGCTTGCTCCAAGCCTGGCACCTTTCACAGAGCTCTCAGTCCAAAGGGGATGTGGGCGGGGAGACAGAGGTACTGCTGGCAAGTGCTGGGAGCAGATGGCAGAGACCAGTGAGAGCAACAGAGCAGCCCTTCCTGAAGCTTCCACATGGGCATCGCCTGCTCAGGCAAAGGGCCACGTGGGAGGCTGCCTCTTTTTTTTTGCTTTGTGTTTGAGGAAAGACTATTGTTTTGTTTGTGTGCCCAGCCAAATGCAGTGGGATTAGACTACTTTCTCACTGCGAGATTACGGGGCCATGGGGACGTGAAGATGTGAGGCCACTGTGGCGTCCTTGCTGATACATTCCCCCCTCCTGGCTCTTAACAACACGGGATGTGCCCCCTTCCAAACCAACGTACCCTGACTCTCAGGGTTCTAAATAGAGACTAAAACCCTTTGAGGCCAGGTTTTGCAAATGTAACTTTTCCTCAATGATCCCGTTTCGTTTCCTGATGACCATGTCCAGGGCTTGATTGTGCTTCCCCGGGGCTTGTAGGGCACTGCTGGGGTCGCCTCGGCCTCAGCTCTGATGGTGACGTGAAAGGGAAAGGGACGTGGGTACAGAAGAGGTACCGGCCATTCGGTCGAAGGCCAAAGGACTCAGCGGTAACGAGGAGAGATGGGCGCAGGGGTGTGAGGTGACCTGTGCAGTGACCACAGACCCCATAAGGAGCATCTGCTCCCCCACACGTGGCAATAGTCTAAGCTGTGTCATGATGGCTTTGCCCTGTCGTTGTGTCGTAAGTCCTTTCAAAATAGATTCCTGCTGCTGCTTATGCATCTGCTCACTGGTCCGCATTGGGGCCTCCCGGGCGCTGCACCCACACAAACACACAGACACACAGAGACACCATGTAGCCCACAGACACGCAGTGCACACGCACACACACATGCACACAGACACACAGGGATGCAGCCAAACACACATGCACACATGTAAACACATGGATGCATATGCATAGTGACGAGTATACACACGTGCACACACATTGACATACACACACAGACACATGCACACATCACATATGCACACAGAGAGACACACATAGACATGTACCTGCATGCATGTGTGCACACACATGGACACAGAGACACACACAGGACCACCCAGACACACATATAACCCCCCCCACAGACACACACATGTGTATGCATAACCACATATTCACACATACACACAGAGACAGCTATAGTCACACGTACACACACATGCACAGTGGCTTATATACACATATGCACACATCAAATGCACACACCACATATACTTACATACATGCTTGGGGACACACATCCACACATGCACACAGAGACACACACAGACACCCAATCCATGCATGCAAACACACATGCACATACATGCATGTGTACATATACACATACTCATGCACACTGACACATGTGCACATGCAGACACATAGAGACTCACAATCCAGACACATAGGCACACGTGCACACATAAACATGTATATAAACATACACGTGCACATACAGACATGCACGTGCACACATGCAGAGACACACACAGAGACCCACAATCCTTACTCACAGACACACATGCACACACATAGACATGTACATACACATACACACACAGATACACACACAGAGATTGGGTGGGTGGGAGGCGAGGAACCTTTCTTCTGCCTCCCCAGTGCCCCAGCTCACACTCAGCTCCTGGCCCAGGAGGGACTCCACCAGCTGTCAAGCCCAGTTACTCTGAGCAAGGCCCCTGCCTCTGGCAGGTTGGGACAAAAGTCAGGCAAGCCCAGCCAGGAATGAAGGGCAAGGATCAAGCATCAGATAAAGGCCACGTCCGAGCTTTCCTCACCATGGACACCTGCCCCAATTTTATAAGAAGCTCTATCTTGAGTCACTAAAAGCAAAGACGTGTTCATAAGGTGACCTTCCTGAGGCCATGAGCCTGGAGTGTGGGGACAGTCACCCAGACCTGGCTGAGCTCTGCCCCCACCAGGGAAGCCTGTGTGCCCACTGGAAGGGGACGGGCTCTCCCAGCAGGAGTCTGTTTTCTGTCCACAAAGGGGGCAACAGTTGCTCCTGCCCACCCTGCACCCTGCTGGCCAGTGTGACCACAGTGCCTGCTCCCCCTTTCACCCTCCGGCCTGCTCCTGTGGCCACCTCTTTGATGACATTGCTTCTCGCCCCTGAAGGCCACAAAGGATGTTGGAATGTGTGTGTTGAGGTGGGGATGGTGGACAGCAGAAGAAACCATCTAGCACCACCGTGCTCCTAAGGAAAGGACTGTGCTTTCTCAGGGAGAGTCACGGAATTACTCCTCCCATGGCCAGCTCAAGCCACAGACATTGTTCAAACCTTTGTCAATGCTCCATGAGTACATCTGGTTGCTGACAGATTGCCCCATCTCCTCTTCCTCATTATTGTCACCAAAATAACAGCAGCGGCTTTCAAGCATCCTTTAATTGATTTGTCAGGGTCCTGTTAGGGTAGGAGCTGTTGTCATTGGGCCTGTGGGGTTTTGTCTGATTTTTCATAGGTTCTGTGACACCAAGTCTCCAGGGAAGCATCGTCTGAAGCCACAGGTCCGGGGTTAAGGCACGTTCCTCCAGCCAACGCTGGAGTCAATATTCAAAAATGCTTGTGAAAGTGAATCCCACTCACATAACCTGGGCCCAACCCCTCGGGAGGGTTAGCAGCCCTTCAGAATATTCGGTTTCACAAGGGGCTTTCTAGTTCCCACTGATACATTGCAGAGATTTGCAAATCTGAGACTGGGGGAGGGAGCTAAGTCACCCCTCCTACCACCCAACTCCCAGGATTTCTTCTTCATAGTCTAGCCCGGTCTCGGTCTGCATTCAACTGGAAACACCAGAAGCCACGGAGGTTGACAAGGCAGCCCAGTGGGACCCCCGGGAGTGACGGAAGGCATCTCACTGCCAGTGTACTCGTAACTAGAGCCGACAGCTTGAGCCAGTCCCACAGGGCAACGGTCTAGACGTGCCCCAGCAGAAGCTCTAGCCCCTTGACCACTAACTAATGGGGAGGAGGCTGTGGTGAGAATCAAAACCAAATGCCTTGGGCGTGCCTGGTGGCAGATGCGACTCTTTATCTCAGGGTCATGAGTTCAAGCCCCACATTGGGCGTAGAGTTTACTGAAACACCAAACAAACAGCAACGACTAATCAAGTGCCATGGCCCCTCCGTACATGAGGAGCTGTATCCCTACATGTGAGTTCCAGTTGTGAGCAAGCCAGCTATGATCTCTGCTGTGTGTGAATCACATATTTCTTTTCTTTCTTAAAAAAAAAAATATTTTATTTATTTATTCATGAGACACACACACAGAGAGGCAGAGACACAGGCAGAGGGAGAAGCAGGCTCCATGAGGAGAGCCCAATGCGGGACTCGATCCCAGGACCCCAGGATCAGGACTTGAGTCAAAGGCAGACGCTCAACCACTGAGCCACCCACATATTGAATCACATATTTCTTAAAAAGTCAAGCTAACCCATCACATCCGTCTCTACTTCAGCAGCATGTTGTACGCAGCGCGGTAACACACCTGTACAGATGTCACCTCATTACCGATGTGGTCCTGAGCACAAGGCTGACATTAGGTGGCCGTTTGGGACCTCAGCCCTGTCTGAAACCCGCTGTCCACATAAATCTACTTCATCTGTAGTTGACTTGCTATAATCTTCCTATCATTATATTATCCTATTCTATACTTTTAGGTTTTTTTAAGTCATCCCCACCCCAAGTTAAGCACACTTTTCTCTCTGGAGATGCTATAAAATGGACTGTGTCTCCCTTCCACCCCAGAAGACTGTGCCAGCTCACAGGTTTTCTCCAATATTCAGTCTGCATTATTCGAACACTTTCCTTAGGGTAAACTGAACTGTCCTGATGTAGCCTGAGGTTAACGGTCTACTAAAGTCAAATCGCTCAGGCTATATGCCAACATTTTTCATAATCCTGTGGCACATGCTCTGCAACCTCAGCTCTCCTCCAAGTAACAGATACCTTATGTTGAGAGCAGAGACGCCCCCATGACCTCATGGCTGAGGAATTCTGTTCCTGGGGCTCTGGACATACCATTGCAGCCGTGAGGCCTTTCCCATCAATCCTAAATAAAGGAGTACTCATAGTCAGATTTGCTCTCCCTTTTTTTGTTGCTTGGGGATCGGACCTCAGCATGGTGATGAAAATCACCCACAATGACATGCAGAAATACAGTATATTTAAATCATTTTATAGCTTTCCAGTGGTCTTTGCTGCACACATATACCATTCACCTACGATTTTTCCTTAACAAAAGCTTTTTTCCTTCAAGAAGCCTCCGCCTCTGTATCTACTAGCCTGCTGTCATACCGAGTAAATATTTGTCGTGTACCTAAACAAACAAAAAATGTCACAGACAAAAATACTGAGTTTTTAACCAAAAGGCCTTGCAAGAGGTTGAAGCTCTCTGGTGAGAGTGGGTTCTGAGGCAGGCATGAGAGCTGTACTTCATACTCTTTCTAGAAACGTGTTCACCTTAGGCGAACAATTATAGTTTTGATGTAACAGTATTTAGAATTGTTATAACACTGACCCCCCCCCCAAAATAAAATCAAAATATACTAGATGAGTATGTTGGCTATCCTTCCAAGTAGAATGCTTAAGTACACAAAACTGTGACCTGGCTCCCAGGACCATTAGATAGATTTATAAAATCACCAAGACAATAATATTAAGCATATATTTCAAAAAAAAAATTTCCTTTCTCGGTCTACCAAAGGCAAAAGGAAACTGCCTTTTCTTCCAATAATGCATGGTTTTATTTGCATAAAACAAATAGAACATATGTCTTAAAACTATCTACTAGTGTGTGCCCCTCAGAGAAGAGAGAATTAGTACATGAGACTGATGGAGCCCCAAATCCACACTTCGCCAGCCACTGGCCCCGAGGAAGTCACTAAACTTCATTAAGTTCTGTAGCCTCTTGTGTCGTAAGGAGACGTTAATACCTCTTAAAAGTCCACACTGCTCTTGAGCGTATCAGTGAGATAAAGATCCCCGAAAGCAGCTAGATAATTTTAATCTGTCATTTCACGTTCATCCCTAAAAATCTTCGTGTCATACCTAGAAAGAGGAAATCAGTACTGAAAAGACGAACCAAAGTTATTCTCTTTGAGATGTCGCGACTTTCTTAAGTTAGTGCCAATTAAATGGGTTAGAGATGAAAGATAAGTCGCGGTATCTGTTAAGACTCTTCATCATGACCTAATTTCTCAATTACATGGCCGCCTGTTATCACCAGGATACCTCCACGTTTCATCTAGACTTTCCTTTTCTTTGAAGATCACAGGGAGCAGTTCTGGCTTGATCTCATGCACATTTGACCGACTATCTAATCAGTGTGGCCGATAGACGTCCATCACCACTTTGATAAACAGGGGGGTGAGAATAGCTGAATCTCCCAGAAACCAAGTCTGATTAAAATAAAAATGCTTAGCATTCCTCCTCTCTAAACAAAGATTCACACAAAAGAAATGGTGTTTTTTAGAAAGAGAAGCAACATCATGCCAGGGTCTTGGGGAAGGGGATTGTATGCTGGGCGCGCTTCCTACAATAGGATATTATTCTTGACTAACTTGATTTTCCCCCTCTGTCTCAGTCTTAAACACTGCCACAAATAAGGGTCCTGTGGTTGTGACTCACACTGCACACGGGGTTTATCTTAATTGACCAAATGTAGATCAAGGAACAGAGTTACTACGAGAGAGAGAGAGAGAGAGAGAGGAACAAGAAATTTAGAAAATGACTCTGCAGAAGTGCACAAAGGAAATTCAGACTATTTCCCATCACAGGCAGGGAAAACTCGAGGTGTTCAAGGAGATATGATGCCTTATTTGTTTGTTTGTTTGTTTGGGGAGGGGGGGCGAGAGGCCTGCACACTTCCAATTAATTCTAACAGTTGGCATCTCCACCGTCTCTGACGGTGAGTCTAAGAAACAAGAGGTAACCCTCCCAGGCTGTCTCTTCGGGAAGGAATGCCACCCTTAGATACTTTTTGTGGAATTCATGAAATAAGCTCATAATTTTTGTAAAGTACGATAAACGCTAAAGGCAAGACAAAATTGTAGAATTGCAGTCTTCCTAAATATTATAAAGTAGTATCAGTCTTTAAAATAAAAACCACTGCGGTGATTTATCTGCATGTGGGTTTTAACTCATTGGCTGCATGACTCATGCATCTCTGAGCGTGTGCTTCCGGACTCTATTCATGTGCATTTCGTTGTGGGCCTTCAAAAAGGAAACTGACTTACAAAAACACCGTGTCAGCATCCGTACTTTACAGTGTTTGCATGTGTGGTGGGGAATGGTCAAAGATCAGTCATGAGAAGAACACCTTCGTCTTATTTATTGAATGTGTATTGTAAAATGTCCATCTCACAAAGTCCTCATCGTGGTTTAGAAGAATACATTTCAATGGGAATCATCACGACAGTTCGTGTGATGGAATTCCCGGGCTGACCCAGGATCTACAGAGACCATTACCCCAAATCGGTCCCCTTGGGACTCTGGTCCGCGGTGAGGTCAGGGTGGAATGAATCACCAGTTCCTTAGCCAGGAATCCAGTTCCTTCTGTTAATCCGATTGCTGGTCATTCTCTTATAAAGAACATTTTCCGCCATGAGAAGTCTGGAAGCACGGCCTAAGGATTAATGGTGATTTTAGTTGGGCGTGCAGAGTGACATCTATAAATGATAGAAATCGAAGGACCAATGGAGTATTGTTTTGGCCTTAAAAAGAAGGAAATCCTGCCACTTGCAACAATGTGGATGAACCTGAAGGACATGATGTCTGGTGAGCTAAGCCAGACACAGAATGACAAATGCTGAATCATCTCACTTGTCTGTGGAAATGGGAAAGATCTGGAGAGCTCACGTAGTGTGGTGACTGCTCTAGTTAATAATTCTGTACCATCCACTTGAAAGTGGCTTTGCAAGTATATCTCAGGTTTCCTCACTAGGCACACAAAGGCAATGGTCACCACAGGAGGTGATGGATGTGTGAGCTTGATTGTGGCATTCACGTCGTGACATACACCAGGATATCACGACGTGTACCTAAACCTACACAATTTTTATTTGTCAATAATAACTCAATAAAGCTGGAAAAAAAAATTGAACTATCCCATCCTGGCAACCTATTTTTCCAGAGAGAAAAAAGTGATTGAAACCTGTATGCTCAGCACTCAAGGTGAGAAGGTAACTTTGTCCTTTTACCCCGAGAGACGTAGAAAGGCTCAAAATAGATGAAGCTTGTGTGCACTCAGTCACTGATTCATTCAGGACCTACCAGATGCACCTGCACATCTGGGGGACACATAAATTGCAGTGGGGGCCTGGGGGGGTCCTACCTTCCTGACCTCAGATTCCTTTTTTTTTTTTGACCTCAGATTTCTGATGACACCCCACAGCCCACAGGGTATCCGGATGAGTCTGGCAGCTGTGAATTTGAGGAGGTAGGTTTGAACCATCTAAACCAGGACTACGTGAGGCAGGGAGCACGCTCCTGAAGGATGAAGACTTGCTCACCACAGCTGCCCACCCTTGCCTGGGTTAGGCCAATCCCTGCCTTTTCCACCCACCTCCCTCCAAAGCCAGTTTCCGGCGTGTGGTTGTGTGAAGGAGAAGGCAGCAGCAGTGATGAAAGGGTGTGTCCGAGTGGACCGCATCCCAGGGCCCCCACTGCGTGGGCCACATCTCACTCAATTGCCATGATAAATGTAGGACGCAAGTATTGGCTGTTCTTGTTTTTTTTTTTTTTTTTTTTTTTAATTCAATTAGCCAACATATAGACCATCCTTAGTTTCGGATGTGGAGCTTAGTGACTCCTCAGTCGCATACAACACCGAGCGCTCATTCCATCACGTGTCCTCCTCAATGCCCATCCCCCTACCCCTGTCCCCTCCAGTGAGCCTCAGTTTGTTTCCCAGAGTTCAGAGTCTCTCGTGGTTTGTCTCCCTCTCTGATGACTTCCCATTCAGCTTTCCCTCCCTTCCCCTATGGTCCTCTGTGCTGTTTCTTAGTTGCCTCACATGAGTGACACCATAGGATTGTCTTTCTCTGATTGACTTCTTTCGCTCAGCATCGTGCCCTCTGGCTCCACCCACACTGATGTGTGTATACACCACATCTTCTTTATTCACTCACTTGCAGATGGACATCTGGGCCCTTCCGACAGCATGGCTACTGTGGACAGAGCAGCATTGGTTTTAAGTCAGTGTCACTGATGTGTGATTTGCACACACTGAAGTGCACCCGTCGTGAGGGTTCAGCATGATGACTTTTAACTAGTGCGTCCCCCTGTGTGATCACAACCACATCAACATAGAGCATCTCTACAAACACATCTTCACACCCTTACTTTGTGAAATGGAATCACACGGTGCTTCCACTTGTGTCTAGTTTCTTTTGCTCAGCACCTGCTAGGTTTTGCTCCTCTGGCACATTCTGGGTAGCTTGTGCTTCATCACACAGGTACTGAAAACTTTAATGGAATTCAAATTCCATTCATGATTTTAAAGAAACAAAATGATTTAACATAGTAGACCAGAAAACACTTCCAGTTTAACTTGTCAGATCTTCAGTGGGTCATCCTCCAGCAGCTGCCAGGCAAATGTATAACTCTCCACATCAGGAATCATCATATAAATCTTAACAACATAGTATCTGCTGGAAGACATTAAGTTTATGATTATATACAACCTGGTACTTTTTAAAATTAAATTCAAAGAAAACCGAGGAATTAAGGAATTAAAGTGTGCTCTTTAGAAATACACATATATGGAATGGAATGGTGGCAAAATCAGGGGAAGGAGATAATGATCACAGATTCAGCAGGACCTTGCTCTGTGTGGAGGGAGGTTCATGGACCAGAATGAAGGTTTTCACTCTCATGTCACAGAGAGAAAGTCACCTGCTGATAATTCAGGTGTCAGAGGAAGATCATCAAATAGACATCAGGAGACAATCAAACAAATTCTTACTTAGAAATCCAGTGTGATCGGGGATGTGCTTGTAGGTGTGCTCCGGTGTGTGTTAGTAGGTGTGCTCAGGTGTGTGCTTTTAGGCATGCTCAGGGGCATCCTTGTAGGCATGCTGGAGCATGTGCTTGTAGTTGTGCTCAGGGTAGGCTAGTAGGCATGCTCAGGGTGTGCTTGTAGGTGTGGTCAGCGTGGGCTTGTAGGTGTGCTCAGGAGTGGGCTTGTAGGCGTGCCCAGGTGTGTGCTTGTAGGTGCGTTCAGGGTATGCTTGTAGACATGCTCAGGAGTGTGCTTGTAGGAGTGTTCAGGTGTGTGCTTGTAGGTGTGCTCAGAGGTGTGCTTGTAGACATGCTCAGGGTGTGCTTGCAGGCGTGCTCAGGGTTGTGTTTGTAGGTGTGTCCAGGGGCGTCCTTGTAGGTGTGCTTGGGCATGTGCTTGTAGGCGTGCTCAGGGTGGGGCTAGTAGGCATGCTCAGGGTGTGCTTGTAGGCGTGCACACACACACACACCCCTCTATGGGACAAAAGCAGCCTGGGGAACTGAAGCTCCTGGTAACTAGGGAAAGAAGCAGGCACATCTGGAGTCAGGAATCCCCGGGTTCCTGAACAGGACGTGTTCTGTGCACCCTGTGGGCTCCATGGGAGGGACCCTGCGTGGGCTCCACATGGTGTCCGGGACCCCGGGTCTCCCATCTCATGAGGTCAAGATTCTTCCTGCCTCAGCCCCTCATCTTCCCATACCAACACCTGTTACCTAGTCCCTTTGCTTATTTTAACACCCTTCAAGCAGTTTCCTTTCTTTGCCACCAAATGGCCCAGGCCAAGCGTCGCGCCCAACCCGCAGCCCATTGCGTGCTTACCCCAGCCGAGGAGTGAGGCCGCGGTGGGTCTGGACAGATGTCCTCCTCTGGCGAAGGAACATTCGTTAGACCGGGACATCTCGCCCCATAACCCACCCTCTCCATCCCTGTGGGGTCCGGCTGCTGGTCGAAGCTCTGTCTCCGAAGGTGGGCAGCAGGCGCACCCGAGGACTTTCCTGACGACTCCCGAAAGAGCGTGGCGCTGCAGAGAATTCTGTGGAAACGCCCCAAAGATCCAAGGTCTCTGCTCCCCAGCTGCAGGAGGCTCAGTGGACTCCGGTCCCCCAGCCAGCCAGCTGCTCACGCCCGCCAGCCCCGGAGGGCCCTGGTCGCTGCTGTCCAGGCTGTCACTTCACCTGCGGGGCTTGAGCCACAGTTCTCGGCCCACTGCCCCTACGGTTTGCTCGGCCAGAGCCAGGTGTGGAGGGTGAACTTGCAAGATGAGGATTTTGGATCAGCTCCGGGCAGAGACAGTCCCCATACGTGGTGCGGAAGATAACCAGTTTTCTCGAACGCGATGAGCTGTGATGAATAATATTTCTCAGTAATTGTCAAAAAAAAAAAAAGCTGCAGGTTAATAGATTCCAGTCAAGTAAGAAGTAAGAGTAACAATTTCATTCCTCTGTGAATACACAGCACATCTCCATCCACGCAGCTGTCGATGGACGCTTGGGTTGCTTCTGCGTCCTGACTATTGTCAATAATGCTGCACAAACACAGGGGTGCGTATCTCTTTCCAAGTTAGTGTTCTTCTGGTTTTTGGATAGACACTCAGGAGTGGAATTACTGGATTATGCGGCAATTTCATTTTTAATTTTTTGAGGAACCTCCATACTGTTCTCCAGAGTGGTGGCACCCGTTTGGCCTCCCACCGACACTGCATCCAGGCTCCCCTTTCTCCACATCTTCCCCAACACTTGTTACTTCTCACCTGTTCAATACTAGCCATTCGGACAGGTTTGATTTGCATTTCTCTGATTATTAGTGATGCTGAGCATCTTTTCACGTGTCTGTCGGCCATCTGGATGTTTTCTTTGGAAAATTGTCCATTTAGGTCTACTGCTCATTTTTTAAAAATTATTTTCTTGGTGTTGAGTTTCATAAGTTACTTACATATTTGGGGTATTAACGCCTTACTGGCTATATCATTCACAAATATCTTGTCCCATTCAATGGGTTGCCTTGTTTTATTTTGATGGTTTCCTCTGAAAAAAAAAAAAAAGCTTTTTATTTTGATGTAGTCTCAATAGTTTAATTTTGCTTTTGTCTCCCTTGCCTGGGATATATATTCATAAATGTGTTGCAAAAGCTGATGTCCAAGAGATTACTGCCTGTGTTTTCTTTCAGGAGTTTTATGGTTTCGGGTCTCACATTTAGGTCCTTAATGTATTTTGAGTTTGGTTTTGCATATGGTCTAAGTACGTAGTCTCTTTCATTCTTTTGTAGGTGGCTGTCCAGTCTCTCCGGCACTGCTCATTGAAGAGATCGTCTTCTCCCCATTGTATATTCGTGCCTCCTTTGTCACAGATTAATCGACCATAGAAGCCTGGGTTTATTTCCACCGATGTATGTGTCTCTCTTGCCATTTGTGACAACACAGGTGGACCTAGAGGGTATTATGCTAAGTGAAATGAGTCCGACGGAGAAAAATACCATATGATTTCATTCATTTGTAGAATCTGAAAAAAAAAAAAAAACAGATGAACAAACAGATTCTTAAATACAGAGAACAATCTAGTGGTTGCCAGAGAGCAGGGAGGCGGGATGAGGGGTATCACTTCCTAACAAGTGATAGGAATTAAGAGATACAAATTTCCAAAGGCAAAATAAATAAGTCATGGAGATGAAAAGTGCAGCATGGAGACTACAGTAACACTGTGATATCCCTGCGTGGTGACGACGTTGATCATGATGAGCACTGAGTAATATACAGACCTGTCGAATCACTATGTGTACACCTGAAACTGCTATAGCATTGCATGCCCATTATATTTCAATAAAAGTAGAAGTAATAGCAATGACCCAGTGGCCTTCCTGCTGAACTTTAGGGCAGAGGCTTTATAAGTAGGATGTGAATTGAACCTGGGCTGTCTACTTTAGATCTGAGAGCACACCTTTCTTTACCTCCATCACAGCTTCACTCATTAGACCTTCTCCAGAAAACCAGCCCAGGGCAATCCCTTCTGATTTCTACAAACTGAGCTGCAGAATAGGAAGTATTTTTTTAAGGGATAATAATGAGCTGTAGGATATATTTAGAACACATGGAGGCTCGAAAAGGAACTTTGGCCACAGTAACACCAAAGGTCGTAAGAATTACATGAGACGGGATGTGTGGTATGTTCCAGCAACGCTCCCATGCAGGTGCTTTTTGGATTATGCATTGATGTGCTCCTGGTTATCACACAAGAGTGCTCTCGAGTGGGCGGGAGAGCTAACCAGCTGAAATGTCCATCAATCCATAATCCTTTACTGCCCGTGGAATCTGTTACCCAGTAGTACATTTACAGATGGGTCCCCTAATTTCTTTGGGGAAAAGTTCCTTTGTTATGTCCAGAGATCTCGAGACCGCAGACAAAGGGGGCTGATAAAGAATGAATTCCCCTTGTGTTCAGCCTCTGGTTTCCACCAGGTGAGTTCGGACTCATGCCTGCCCTGGGCTGGGAGAGTGCTCTAGGATGGAGAGCGATGCCACAGTGGCCTCGGCTGCCTTGGAGATCACATGGGTCGGCAGCATGGCGTGGGGTTGGGACCATGCTTAACACAAACATGAATGAACTCTTCTGGTGGGTCCGATTCCACCCAACCTGCATTTTTTCCATTTGGCTTACTTGAGCTCTGTTGTTTTACTTGTGTGCTTTCTGGAAAACAGGATTCTTCAGACATAGGCACCAGCATTTGGTTCCCAAAAGGAAAGCTCAGTGTAAAACACAGTGCGCTGGTGAGTTAAGACTCCACCGTTTTCTCCTTCTCGGTTGTCAGAGAGGGGCAGACAGCAGTCAATCAATCGCCTTCTGTTTCAAACCTTCCTTAAAACCCACAACAGGACCTGGGCATGGGACCCTCTTCAATCAATTCATAAGATGTGCAAGGCGGGCAAATCCTATATCCCAGTAGATACACGAGCGTAGTCATCATGAAAATGTTCTCCAGCGCTAATCTATAGGAGGACCCATTTATATTTGCTGTCAGACACATCCCACGCAAAATTTAATTGCAATTAGCAGATACTGACCCCCCAATCTGCTGTGTCTGTCACATCGGAAGTCCAACGTGTGATGATTCTGTGAGCAGAGTTCCTACAAGCGCTGTATTCTGTTATGTCTAAGCAGCGCCAACGAGAACACAAAGTGTATGATGCACTATATGTTGGCTAATTGAATTCAAATAAAAAAAATAAAGAAAATGTAAAAAGAAAACACACAGTATAATGAAGTATACATATGTCAGTTTGGTCACTCAAAAAAATGTATTCTTGATGTCGGGAAGTGCAAAACACAGTATTGATTGGGGCTGTTTAAAAAATAATGGCTCCAAATTCTTTGATCGTCTCCCACAGTGGGGTGAAGTCTGGGTCCTTTCTCTTTGACTCTGGGTGGATGGGCGGGGGCTTCCACCAACAGCTCATGATGGATGTTCACTGATAGGACTTGTCCGACTAGGTCAGAGGAGGCTGAGCAGCTCTGATGTGGTTTGCTTGAGATGCTCACCCTGGGGAAGCCAGCCGCACGCATGGCGTCCAGCTGCCCAGAGATTGCCATTCTGGGAGGTCATAAGTGCTCATCAGCAGCCCTGGCTGACTACAGGCCCACAGGCAGCACCAAACACCTCCCATGTGACTGGGCCATCTGGAACCTACGGCTCGGTCGGCCTTCAGGTGACAGCAGCCCTGCCAATGTGTCCCACTGCAATTGTATGAGGGACCCCCAGGGAGAACTGCGTGCTTGAGCCATTCCCAAATTTCTGGCCCATGAAATCACAGGAAAAAAAAATAAAACAGTTGTTTTCAGTTGTTGAGTGTGTAGGGCACTCAATCCCCACTCAAACGTGACGGCATGGTCTACCTCCTAAACAGAATCAGACGTAGGGGTATACAGCAGGTGTATTCTCTTGACTGAGATGACTGCAGAACCGTGAGGAGGGGGGTGCTGGAGACACCCAGCTCCTTGGAACTCCTTTAAAGAAACTTGGGAATTTGGGAGGGAGAAAGTAAAGATAACAGATTAGGTGCTATTCCCAGAAAGTGTCAACACACCCCTGGTTTTAATTCTACAAGTGCATGTCATGTAGCATCAGTGTCAGAGTGATATGTTGCAGGATTGGGCTCTCCTTTTTATCCCAATGGTCACAGCTTGGGGCTGCATCCTTTTGAAGGTGTAATAACACTAAGTCATTTAAGTCTTCTGGGAGTGATCACTGGCAGATGCTCATGAAACTCACGCAGATGTGCCTCTTTCACCACGTGACTGACACTGCACTCAAGTGAGGAGGCGTGTACTAGAAGCCAGATTCATAGATGCTTTCAAAATACTCTTTTTTTTTTTTTTTACCTCTGTACATTTGCAAAGCCAGAAAGGAAAACAAAGAAGACACATTTATTCCTCTATTACACACGTGACTCTCTTGTAGCAAGAGACAAGACTTAGGAAGGAGGAGCTCGCCACGGCACATCCTGGCATTTCCAAAATGCCTTCCACGGGGGCACCTGGGAGGCTCAGTCGGTTGAGCATCTGCTTTCGGCTCAGGTCATGATCTCCGGGTCCTGGGATCCAGCCCAGCATCGGGCTCCCTGCTCAGCTGGGAGTTTGCTTCTCCCTCTGCCCCTCCCCCTGCTCATGCTCTCTCACACCAACTCCCCTCCCACTCAAATGAATAAAATCTTTACAATTTTTTTGTAAAACAATAAAAAAATAAAATGCCATACCTAAAATCACAGCAAGGAACAGCCTCTGGATTTAACTTCTGAGGCACTGGGAGCGTGTGCATTCAGGAGCCTCTAATGCACCACGCATTAAAAATAAATATAGCAATGATGTTTTGAGTGCTCACATGAGTCTGGCTAATGGGGGCAAATTAAGTGGTTGGAGCTTCCACTATCAGAAAGAGCAGGTGGCCCGGCTTCATACTCCGGAAGAGCCAGCAGGTCCTGGCGTGTCCTGGGAGCCTGGAACACATCAGAGACAAGAGACGATGGGGACGGAGGCTCCTGGGCCGGGCAGCCAACCCACCTTAGGCTTGGATTCTGGCTTTGAAACGTACCAGTCCTGTGATCAGGAGAGTCACCTAATTTCTGGAAGCCTTGGTTTCCCCTCCCATATGAGGCAGGAGCAATCACACTAGACGAAATAGGAGCATCTTCTAATTCCAACGAAGGGGGTTTCTATCCAACCGAGGGCAGGTGTGGCTTGCATGACCACAGTGGCTGGTGTATGCTCTTTCAAATGTCTCAAACCTGGAGCTAATACTTGATCGTTAAATGCCGGTAGGTTCGCAGACTTTCTGCTCCATGTCTACTCTGAAGCATAGTGGAGGGGAATGTGACTTGGCGTCACTTTTTGAGAACACAATGGGATGAAATATATCGAAATTCCTAAAAATGTGTCTACGTCTGATCTAGAGCTTGGAGTCCCAGCCTTCCTGCTACTAGCCACAGTCTTCCTCTGAATTCTTTCACATGCAACAATAATCCTTTTTTTTTTTTTTGGCCTGTGCTATGGCTAAAGAAATATGAATACGTCACCTCTGCATCCTCAACCATACGGGAAACACGGTGTTTGAAAATTTTAGATTTAGAAATAGGCCCCTCCTGCTAGTAAATGGTGAGCTGACCCGGGGGAGGGTGGAGGCGGAATAAGAACCAGTCACAAGAGCACACACCATCCACTCTCCAAGTCGTGCCAGCATTAGTCAATAGAAGATAAATTCCTGCACACATCTTTCCAAAATACCCCCAAATCCACTCAAATAAATGAAATCTCAAATTCCTAGGATTTCTGCCCACTGGTCTGTGTTTTAACGGCAGCGGCCCTTTCTATCTTAGACATTTACTGACAGGAAACAAATCATCCCCAAACCTAGGGGCTTGAGACGGTCAGTATTCGGTATCTCATAGACCAAGCTTCAAGAACCCCAGTTCGGCTTAGCTGGCTGGGCTGACTCAGGCTCTCTCAGGAGCTTGCATGTAAGATGTTGGATGAGGGTGTCATCCTTCGAAGCCTTGACCGAGCTGGAGAAACCACACCAAAGAGAATCGGCTCACGCTCTTGACACCGGCCTCTTCCCCGGGAGGCCGAGCATCCTCACCATGTGCAGCCGGCCTCCCCAAGGCGAGTGATCCGAGGGACTCAAAGAGGAGACTGCACACCTTCTAAGACTGGCCTTGGGGGCACACGCAGTCAAACACACTTGACCTCATCCTCTCCGTGAGAGACAAGCCCCTGAGCCCAGACCACACTCACAAGAAGGATTATCAAAGAACTTGTGGACGAATTGGAAACCACCACAGAACCTTGATGAGAACATGAACATCTGTCTTTTACTTGTGACTTAGGACTACATCAAAGTGTATTTTTCTCTAATTTAACTCAATAGGGTACAGGCACTCTTCCCAGACACCTGAACAATTGAAGCCTATTAACTTAGACTGTCTGAACGTCAGCTATTTTTAGAAAGGAAAGTGTATTTTCATCCGTTTCCAGAAAACGCAGAAACCAATTGGGTTGGGCCATAAACCGAAACGTTGGTTGGAATCGAGTATCTTATCCCTGAGGTAGATGATCTAGGACAACCTGTGGCCTCCATCCTGGACATTTCCCACTTTGTACCAAGAAACAAGCCAATGAGGGTTGAAGCCAGTTCAGAAAGATGGCACACATAAGCATCCGTGAGCGGATGGGGGGCGAAGGGGACTATGTTTAAAGGCAAAACACAACTCCTGTTATTACTACTGGTCTCCTTTTTCTCTTTCGTTGCCTTAGAGAGCTGCCAGGACAAAAAGGAGCATGCTGGGTGTGTGGAAACAGGCCCGGGGCAGGGGCTGGGCAATATCCACAGGCTCTTGGAAGAGAGGTCAAAAGGTTAATGTCCTAGGTGCACAGGTGAGGACTCCTGACACTCCTGACACTGCTTATCCTCTTCAGCGACGCACACGCAGACACACTGTGCCTCCCGGGGCACCAGCCTGTGGGCCGTAATGGGTGGCGGCAGGAGATAGATGTCTTTCAGGGGCATTTTGCTGATAGGAGCTCTAATCCAGGAAGGACAGTGAATGGGCCACGAGGGCTCACGGAATCACCATCATCTTCCGACCAAACCTTGGTGCTCGCTTTAACTGGGCAGAGGAGAGAACCCATTCATGAGCCCACACAAGGCTCTGGAGAAGGTGTCCTGGTGGGTTCCTCTTTGGGTTCTGCATCAGCCTCAGGCCCCTACTGTAAGGAAAGAGCTTGTGACTTTAGGACTTTGAAAAAAAAATAGAAAGAAATGCTAGTTCTTACACTTATAGGTTTTAGGTTCAGGGGAAAAGCGCTTCCTCAAAGCAATGCCCACAAATATATTAATCATAACGGGCCACAGCACACCATGTTTGAGAAAGGGGAAGTAATACATGCAGAGTTTTGGGGAGGGGTCGCTTTCTTATATGACAACCCCACATAAATGCTCTCTGGTCCCCCTGAAGTGCCGTATGACCCTGAGAATGACTGCGGGAATGGCGAGCGTCACTCTGGTGACACGGAACATAAGGACAAATGTGCATAAAATAGTCTCAAAGCCAGCGATCTAGAAGAAGACTATGCTTTCAGTATCTCCTGCTAATCATCTGCACAGCCACCATCTGCCTGGCACCAGGGGACCGAGTTGCCCACCAGCAGAACCATGGACCCGCTGGGCCTTACCTCCTTTGAGATCCTTTGGGATCTGCAGCTTTTACTTACTCCAGCAACGCCCAGTCCCTGTTTGCTGAGAAGTCGGTGCCCTGCATCGTGTTCCCTCCTCTCTGGCTGGGAAACGCTGGGGGCTTATATTCTGCGGTGCTAATCACAGTCATCATAAACCAGTGAACCCTACTTTCCAAAGTATATGATGCTCGTCTACTAAGAAGGCCCAAACGAATCACCTTTATGACTCAATTTCAAAACCAATTGTGTCTGCAGTAAGGAGAAAAACTCAGATTCCCTGGATTTTTTTTTTTTTTTGAAAGTTCTACCTCTTTGTAGAATTTGAAGAACACAAGGGAAATCTCTTTCTGTCTCTCTCTGTCAAGGAAGTTTGTGGTCTGCACACTCTTAACCAGAACTTAGACTCCACCACCCATTTGATCTGCTGCCATCTTTGATATTCTGAGCAGAAGGCAGGACGATTTAGAGAAGGAGACTTATCATGGCCTCAGAAGGATGTTGCACTTGGGCCTTGGAGGTGGAAGGGGTGGTGCTGTCCTGGCCAGCACGGTCCACACAGCTGCCGGAAACGGTGGTGGAGAGATGAGTCAAGGACTCCGGGTGGAGATCATTTTGGGTAGTAGAGGAAGCTGCCCCAGGTGGACGGACAAAAGCACTTCCACTGACCACGGGGGGCAGGGTGGGTGTGGGCGTTGAGCGGGTGGGAACATCCCCGGGATCCTTGTGGGCCTCGTGATGCTCCCAGCCTGGGCCCATAAGGCTTCTCCCAGGAGGAAGCAGGAGCTCTGAGTCCATCCTCTCCTCCACCGTGGGCGTCTCCACATGGATGGTCTTTGACATTTTCACAAGACCGATGGCAAAGAGACCACAGCTGCCCACTGAACGACATGCCACTTCTCTGCACGTGAGCTTCCGTAACCCACCCACTGGGAAATGTATGTACTTGGGATCGTCGGGGCCGCACCCCAGCTCACAGCCTGCCCTGGGCCTTCCACAGCCTGGACTTCCTACCTCGGCCCCTGCCCTTGGTTGGCTGTCTGGAAACTGAGCCTAACACAATAGCACTTCAGAGAGATTATTTCTTATTAAAAAAATATATATATATGTATTTTATTTATTCATTTGAGAGAGAGAGAGAGAGAGAGAACGAGCATAGGATGGGAGGGGGAGAAGCAGACTCCCCGCCAAGCAGGTAGCCCGATGCAGGGCTCAATCCCAGGACCCTGGGATCATGACCTGAGCCAAATGCACTTAACCATCTGAGAGCCACCCAGGTGCCCCTATTTTTTTTTTTTTAATTTCTTAATAGTAACAACACCAACTGTCTCATGTAACCTTTCTTTGCATAGTTTTGCATTCTGAGTTTGCTCGGAGTGGAGTGCTCCTCTACAGCTCCCGGTGGAAGGATTTTCTTTAAATTTTGAACAAAGAGGGCATTTGCTTGAGGTGGCTTCTTTCGGCTGCTCTTCCTCAGGGGAGCACGATTTTGAAATCGATGGTACCTTCAAGGTGATCATTAAACATCAGGGACCCCCCGATCTCCTTCAAAACACCAAGTTGGGAACCTTGGCACTCTTCCCAGACCCTAACCAGCTCCTGACCCGGCTCCCAAGGGTGCCAGCCGACGAGGGTCTAGGTGACGTCGTCAACTTGTCAGCATGTGAAGAAATGCCCCGCGGCAGGATTTTACTCCAGGGCTCACCCCCGGGTGCATAAGGACAGCCGTGCATGGTCTCACACCAACGCCATGGAGAGACACTTCCTAACCCAACCCTGGTAAGTCCCTATCCACGGGAGGTTCACTTTCTGTGCATTTCTTGACATATTTGTGTTTACCCCTAAAAAGCAACAACAAGTCATGTTAGCAAGAATTTAATTTTACTCTTTGAGCAAAGTAAGTTATGTAACTAGCTACAAGGAATGCAAAAGCAATTTGCAAACATGAAATCGCTTTAAGGAGTAAATGTAGAATGGTGCTATTAAGATTATCATCAAAATTCAATTAAATGTTCAACTGGGTTTTTCATTCTGAAAAGAACACATACAGAAGAGAAATGCTAGCCAACTGTTAAATAATAATTAGTGGAAGCAATGTTTCCTGATTGGGCCCCAGAAGACAGTGAAGCATTTCGAATAAATTTTATAAAAGCGGATTAAAAAAAAAAAACAACAACAAAACTCTACCTAGAGTATCATTCAGCAAGTCTTGAAAATCTGGCCTCTTTCACAAATGAAAGTTCAAGCATTTTTCTGGTGTGTGCAAAAGTTTTCCCTTTTTTTTTTTTTTTTTTTTTGCTTCCTGTCGAAATCGCTACTTTCACCCATATATGGGCTCCAAACATACAAACCATTTTAGAGTGGCTGTTGAAATTATTCACTCTTGGCCTAGAGCTAATTTTGGTTTTCACTCCCAGCAACATCTTCCGGGAAAGTGCTAAGTGAAAAATAGGATTTTAATGCCCGTGTAAAAACTGCATGGCATTCTTCAGCAGAAACCACATGCCTGTCCTTGTGGGGTTTTGTTTGTTTGTTTGTTTGTTTTGTTTTGTTTTGGGGAACATCTGCTTATCAAAGTGCTGCCCGTGGCTTTGGAAGCACATTTTTCCAGCGTGAGTGTGTGTGTGTGTGTGTGTGTGTGTGTCCTGGAGAACTTTGAACGCACTTGCTGATTTCAAAGCAAGGCAATATGTTTTTGATGACATCAGCTTCCACTCCCCGGTACCAGGAACTCACTGTCCTCTGAACCGAAAGTTAAGGGTTGGGTGCCAGAGGGTGTCTCACCTGTGAGCGCCCTTGCCGTGAGCCCCACTGGCTGTGCGCGGGGAGCCGACCGGTCCCGACGGCGATGGGTGATGCCAACCTCACCGGTGGCTGCATGCCTCAGCCTCACTCCTACCTCCGGATTACAGAAAGTTCCAACCTGCCTCGTCCCCACAAGGCTGCCCGGTCACCTGGCAGTCGGAGCGACGCAGAATGCTCCATACCAAGTGCTCTGACCCTCATGAGCCTGGAGCAAATCTTGCCGTTCGGATGTGTGGTGTCACACTGTGTGAAACACCCACACCCAGAATGCCGTTATTATAAAACCACATGCTGGTGTTCTTACGGACACATATATGGACAGACTGCTGGGATTCCGGGAACCATCCCGTTCAGAAAACAGACGAGCGGATGAGCAATTTCCCCCAAACACACACACACACACACACACACACACAAGTAACATCCACAGGTAGACAATTCTAGAATGTTCTTTACAATTCCTTTCTCCAATAATTCAGATCGTTGTGTGAATCAGATTTCTTCTAACTTTACACATAAGAACAAATATTAGAACGTTTTAACATACGTGTCTTGTTCAAAAAGATATGTTTAAGACCATTCCGAATGAAAGATAACTGTGTTAAGTCCTCGCGCCCTTTATTTCGTCCACAGGTGACATCTCCCCATGTGAGATGGGACGGAGGCCCTGGCCATGGCGCAGCCTGCCCTTGCAGAGCAATAGATGGTGAAGGAAACAAAACCCAGACTGCCCACCGTTGGCCCTAAAACAGCAGCAGCGTCTGTAACTATGGCTGCTCCGCTGTTGCCAGGGCCCCGAGGGGCGCAAGGGCCTCGGGGTGCAGAGCCCCAGGTGGAGAGGCTAAGGGATGGCGCCCGGGGCAGAGCGATCCTTCTGGAGAGCTTCCAGAGACTTCGTTCCCAGAGCCCCGAGACCCGTGCTGGCGCCACACTCGGGCTTGTCCCCGTCCAGCGACTCTGCAAAGTTGGGCTCAGGTCCTCGAGCTACAGAGGAGACTTGCTCAAGGCAGCCCGGCCGGCGAGCTCTTCCCGGGGAACCATGGACGCGCGAGTGAGCGGGGTTCAGGGCTGCACTTTCCCTAGCAGTCTCCAACCAAGGACAGTCGTGCAGAGGGAACTGAGGTTTCAGATGGCCAAGCAAGTCACAGGACACAGGGGCCAGGCCTGGACCGGGCAGGATGATCAGTCTAACCGGGTACGGCTGGAAAGAAGAAGGTGGGAGAAGGAAGGGACCCCTTAGCAAAGGGGGGGGGCGGGGGCAGCTCGAGGGAGACAAGAAGTGTGTGGTTGGCTCCTCACGGGGTGTAGGTCGCGGGCCCTCAGCTCCAGAAGCTCCCGACTTCGGTGGGGGACCCAGGCCGCGGGGCTTGGGGACCACAGCGTGGGAATGAGAGCAGGATGTAGGGCTGCACCTGGCCCTCTGCTGGGGAGGATCGACATCCGGAGGACACTGGACGTGAGCCACCAGGATAGGGCCCGACGACACCGCGGACAGCCACTGGCGGCTTTAATTCAGGCAGAAGCAGGAGGGGACCAGCCCCAGTCGAGGTGCAGCCTACAGGCTCTCGAAAAGCAGACGCAGGGATCCCTGGGTGGCGCAGTGGTTTAGCGCCTGCCTTTGGCCCAGGGCGCGATCCTGGAGACCCGGGATCGAATCCCACGTCAGGCTCCCGGTGCATGGAGCCTGCTTCTCCCTCTGCCTGTGTCTCTGCCTCTCTCTCTCTCTCTGTGACTATCATAAATAAATAAAAATTAAAAAAAAAAAAAAAAAAAAAAAAAAAAAAGAAAAGCAGACGCAATTCAGGGGTCGACTTAGGGTTTTTAAGGTTCTCCCAGGGATGCAAATTACTTCTGAACACTAGGGATGGACCAGGCTGCTCCATCAGCCCACGCCCTGAGCATCCCCGGACTGTGTTCCGAGCCCACGGCCGTCATCCATAGATTTGAGCCCAGCTCCCGAGGACAATGCAGCCCCCCGCCCCTGCCTCCCGGGATCTTCAGGCTGTGGCAGAGGAGGATGCGCTTGTTCTGGGCCCTTGCGAGGCCAGCAGCAAGGGCCTAACAGCGCTCAGTGACGGGCCCGGGCCGCAGGGCCGTTAACGTTGGGGAGCCCTGGCCCCGGGGGTGGGCACCCCAGCCACGCAGGTGGCGGGGACCCAGGCGCCCAGAGCGGGCCACCTCGGGCTTGCGGGGTCCAGCCCCTTTTGCTCATTCTCTAGAACTGAGGGCAAATACTGACTTAGCGATTACAGGAAGGCCTTCCACCGCGTGACACTCGTGTGGAGTTCTACTGAGCGGACCTGAGCTATTAATTATTATAACGCAGCGATGCCTCCAGAGCGAGGCTCTGGGTGAGTCTTGAACACACGCTGCAGAGAGCACCACGGTCTTCACGTAATCCTCCAAGGGCATCTTGAAAGAGAGATGGTTGGTACCCAGGTGCCGCCACGAGGCAACGGGATCTCAACGGCGGGTGGGAGAGGGGTGGGAGCCCTGACTGGCTCGCCCTCTGCCCCTCCCCGAAGACCTGGCTGCATTCTCACTCCTAGGGCAGCATCTCACCCGGTGAGTCAGCCAGGGGCCTACCTGCCGGGACCTGCCGGCAAAGCCTGCAGGGGCCTCGGGATGGGTCTCCGTCCGCTGCGAGTCTGACCCAACGCACATCAACGTCCCAAATGGCCTGGGACTTTAGAGCAGTTGGACTAGACACTCAAACTCTCTTCTTCCTCTGCCCCCCACCCAGGCCGCCCCCTTCCAGGCTGTCCTCTGAGCCCCGGGCCACTGTGTTCCAGCCCATCCAGCCAGCAGCAGGCTGGGGCTCCTCAGCTGCTGAGTTGCAGTGATTTGCAAAACTGCTGGCACCAGGGTCACGGCCGCCTTGTCCTGAAGGCGGTGTGGCGGTGAGTCACACAGGTGAATCATTTGAAAGGTGCCCCCGTGACCCCCCACGGGGTGGGGAGGGGGTCAGCTTCTAAATTCAGGGAGCAGCGGGCACGGAGGGCCAATGTGATTTCATGATTCTGGGCAAAGAGCCGCAGACTCTGTCGCTGGAAGCAGCCTGGGGACGTGATGCTGCACAACACCGACATTTCACAAACGGAGAAGCGGAAGTCCCAGCTCGGGTGGTCGCTTGGCAGCACAGCCAGGCAACCGCTGGGTCTTCTGGGTTGGCCTGTGTCGCAGCTGGGGGCGCACGGCCCAATCGAGGGGACGCCAGGGCTCGTGGGCTAGGACCTGGAGGACAGGAGTCCGGGGTCCCTTTGCTGGGCAGGGGGGTAGGGGGTGGCAGCTGCATTTCACGCTGCCAGGCGAGCCCGCCCCGTCCCACTAGGGAAGCTGCAGGGATAGCTAAAAGAACACACACGGCAACGGCCGCAGCCAGAGCCGCTCCCCGAAAGTCTCTTTTTTGGTATTAGAATGATGAGTGTGTTTTCCCAAAGAACTTTCTGGCAACGTGTCCGCATAAAGCCACACACGCAGTAACAAAGTGTGCCGGTTAGCATTTAGCTGATGACATTCTTGTTATTGAAACAGGAAGTGAGTCAGCCACGGCCGATCATATATTTTATTCCGTTGTGTTGGCTCACTCGAAAAAAAAAAAAAAAAAGCTATCTCAAGGCAACAGCGTTTGTTGTCTAAATAATACATTTTCTTTGGATGAACATGTGACGAGGAGGGCAATACTTTGAAATTTTAATTAACGGTTTCTAGGAAATTAGGACACACTTCCTCGGTCAAGATCTCGTCGCTGAAATGCCGCAGAATGGGTTTCACAGGTATTTCATAGAATCAGACAAGGATTTTTTTGTTTGTTTTTAATGAAAGAAGAGATGAGTTTAAAACTTCCAGGGGCATGGATTCCAGTATTTGGTATGCTTTGTTAAACTTTTACAAACTGAAGGATAGTAGTGTGGCTGCTATTGACTGGACACTTGCCTTCAGTCAGGGGAAGATTTTAAGACATTTAAAGGAACTGAGTCTCTAGATATTACTAATTCCCGAATGTTTATTCCTTACATCCGAGTAGGGCTGGGATAAAGCCTGTCTCTGTCCCATTCAATCTCTGCAACTCTAGAGTGTAAACTGGCAATATAAAAATATATATTTCGGGACAAATGCTTAAAACATTTAAATACATTTCCATAGACACAACCAAAGCAGTTTGCCCACTGAATCCCGGGAATGCGTTTATAGCGCATGGGCTACACGAACATGAGGCCCCTACTACTGAAACGTGCTTAAAATAAATAAAAAAGGGTTTTTAAAATTCTATTCTTAGGTGCTCACAAATTCCCCCACCCAGCCTTCCAATGATTCAAATAGAAAGGCTTCTCTGGCTACAGAGTCAGATGTGAGGCATTCTTGTCACACTGCTGGCTTTCCAGAAAAATCTCTGCCCGACACATGGCTTGGTATTAAGGAACATGTTCCACGGTGGGATGCTGTGGGCAGACCCCGGGAGGAGGGCCCCAGGGAGGTTGCAGGTGGGCACTTCACGCCCAGGTGCGGAGCCAGAACCACTGCACGGTCCCCGAGCCTCCCTCCCTCACCCCCAGCCCCCAACCCCACGCCCGTGTCCCCCTGCAGGACCATCCAGACTGCACGCACTGACGCTCAGAGGCCACAGGCCTTTTTTCACTTTTGTTCTGCATTCCCCCCCCTTCAGTCTCAGAATGACCGGTTTCTATCTGTAACGCTTGGTTTTGTATTTTTAAATAGTGAACCAAGAAACCTACTGTCGTCTCTGAAGGGATCTCTGCGCGTCCGTGAGGATGGCCCCAGCACGCTGTCACTTCGCCTTGGCTGGAGGGGAGGGATGTGCTCACAGAAAGTTCCTGCAGAAATGTTGGTCTCCATCAGCTCCATGTGGCCTGTGACCTGCTATTTCCACATGCTGCATAGATCTAATTTAGGTATTTGAAAAAGAAGAAGAAGAAGAAAGAAGAAAGAAGAAGAAGAAGAAGAAGAAGAAGAAGAAGAAGAAGAAGAAGAAGAAGAAAAAGAAAGAAAGAAAGAAAGAAAGAAAGAGAAAGAAAAGAAAAAAGAAAAAAGAAAAAAGAAAAAAGAAAAAAGAAAAAAGAAAAAAGAAAAAGAAAAAAAAAAGCTACCTACCCCAGACATTATCCTAGATTGGCAGTTTCAAAAACGCATGCGGCTTCAAGCCTTCATTGCGGATCTGAAGCAAAATTATTTCTGTAAATGTGTGAAACATTGACTTTCCTAAAACCTGACTTGTGATGTATACGAGCTACAGCCTATTCAGGAAAACCACAGTGCCTGACATTTCCTCTCAATTCTTTTCCTCGAGACATGCCGCGTCCTTGATAATTTTAGCTTTCTAAAATGACAGATTCCGTCAATTTGCTCCTCGGAGGAGCACGTTTCCTTGTGCTGTGTCATGTAATATTTTACCTGGAAGCCTTGAGGAAGCCTCTGCAAGGGCCGCTGGGCCCTGGAGGGCCGCCAGGTCTCCCACCTCTCCACCACCTCGCGGCCCCATGCTCACTTCGCAGACAGGCAGCCACGCTCTCACATTTCCACACTACCCTGACAACGTGTTATTTTAAAGCCCCGCTTTTTGTCGCCAGCCAGTTCCAGGATTTAACTCCTAATGAGATGTTGCATTTCAACAAGGTAACCTTTGAAAGTAGAGCTAGAAATAGCTCATCCTTCAGAGGCTTTGCTCTCAGCCGCACTCTCGGAGGGCGGGTGATTCTCGCCAAATATTTGCCACCGACTCCGTCCCTAAAATCAATCTGTAGAAAATACTCTTGAAATGTGGCGTGTGTTTTATGGGTCTGTTCATCACGACGATACTGTACTTTATTGTAACGCAGGCCTGACTCTGACAGCCCGGGAATGCCCTGGCTACGGGACAGCCCCAAGACCCTCGCTCCTATGGGGTGGAGGGGGGGTGCTGTGAGTTGTCTGTGTGTGTCTGCATGTACTTGTGTCTATCTGGCTGTGTGAGTGTGTGTGTATGGATTGTGCATCCCTGTGCAAGTATGTCTGTGAACCTGCCTGTGTGTGTGTGTGTGTGTGTGTGTGTGAATGTGTCCATGGCGCCCGTTCCAACCAAGACTGTTTCTAGGAGAAATAAAATCCAAGCAATTGGGGCGCCTGGATGGCTCAGCTGGTTAAGCGTCCCACGTGGTTTCGGCTCGGGTCAGGATCTCAGGGCCGTGAGACTGGGGTCTGCGTTGGGCTCCACGCTCAGAGGGGAATCTGCTTGAGATCTTCTCTATCTCCATCTGTCCCTGTTGTCTCTCTCTCAAATAAATAAATAAATAATCTTAAAAAAAAAAAAGCAATGAGAGAAATCAAGGAAGACAGTGCATTTGCACCATGGTCACGAGGATGAGTGCACCTGGGTGCCTCAGCTGGGTAAGCATCTGCCTTGGGCTCAGGTCATGATTTCAGGGTCCTGGGATCGAGTCCCGAGTCAGGCTCCCTGCTCAGCAGGTATGCTTCTCCTTCTCCTTCTGCCCCTCCCCTGCTCATTCTTTCTCTCTCTCGCTCACTCATTCTCTCAAATTAATTAATAATTAATTAATTAATTAAAAAAAAGAAAAGCAATTCATAGGTAAAGAAGTACCTAACACGATAAGAAATCCTTATATATCTTTTTAAAATCCTAGCAGAAGAGGAACAATTGTCACTCGGTTACTCTTTCTGCATGCACCTGCCTTGCTCTTATCCCCTCTCCCAGCACAGATGCACCTCCCACGAGAACCATCCCAACACAGCATTCACTGATGATCCCTGCCCATCACTTCCCATCCCATCCCCTTCAAGGCATCTGTCATCACCTGACTTATTATTTGTTTATGTGCTGCCCCTCCCACAGGACAGGAGCTGGCGGGGGCGGGACACCCTTGTATTCCCAAGGCACAGAACGATGCCCAAGCAAGAGCAAGTGCTCAGAGGCAAAATAGGATCTCCTCTGAGCGCCTGGGATGTTTTCGTGTACCTGCAACAGAAAGGTGTCAGCATAGATGATAAAGATTTGTGATGCACCTGGAAATGTGAACGTTGCTCGGAAATGAGAAAGTTGCAAGGTATTGGGCTGAGTTGGAGATTCCACCTTTATTAGGGAGATTTCTCTTTTCAGAGAAAAGTGTCACAAAATTCGGCACACATAAGGATTGGCCAAGTCCTCAATGTGGTTCCTTTGGTTAGGGGAGGCTGATTTTGGGTTTCTTCTGAAATACCAAGCAAATGTGGTTAAAGTTTCTCTGTTTCTTTTCATTCTCTCTTGGTGTCCTTTCTCTCCCCTCCCCCCTGCTCATGTTTTCTCTCTCTCTCTCTCTGTCTCTCTCTGTTACATCTTAGGCTTATCAAGTTCTATAAAACCCAATACATGAAAACTGAAAGAAAACAGATGTCTATCATTGGCAGAATAAGAAAAAACATAACCATGATCATTACTGTGGGTTGTTAAACTTTTTTTTTTAGATTAAAAAAAATTTTTTTTAGATTAAATTCGCTCCCTTTGGTGTAAGCTGACAGTCTGGGCCCATCATTTTGCCCCCTTTCTCTCTAGACACCATTACAACCACAAATCTCTAACAGGGATGAGGTAGGCAGGTAACTGGGAGATCTCAATATGGGTCTATAAGTCAATTCGGCAATGCTGGCTGGAGCCAGGTTTCAGGTGGAGATGCCTACAGCCCAGAACACCCTGAGAGTGGGTTTCAGAAGAGACGAGTGTCAGTCCACCCAACTGAACCACGGAGATGCCTATCCCAGGCCACACGGATGGGTGTCGGGGTGAGAAATGGGTGGAGGGCAGGAGGAACGACTGAAGTCCTATCGGGGGGGGGGAGCACACCAGCCAAAACCTCAGTCTCTGTTCCCCTCTACCACCCATCCCCTTAGAGCTCAAGCATTTACATTCCAGCAAAACATCAGGCCCCTTCCTCCCCAAAGACACCAGAGAAAATGTTTCAGACAACTCCTGGCATTGGGTAAACACCACTGTTCTGGAAAGAACTGCTCCCAGAAGAGACCTCTAGCAATGCAAAATGCTAGAAGACCAGAGGTATACTCAGCTATCCCCAACCATGTGAGAAGAACCAAGAAGTTACTGGAGGACGTGCTCCAGAAAAACCAAGGAATAGACATGAAAAACAAGAGAAAATAGAATCCCCAAGAGAGGCGAATCCAGGAACAGCCAAGTGCACCATGACGGGCCATTTGAAACCTAGAGGGTCACCCCATTCAACAGTTCATTATATTTTTTCTTCCTTCAATTTCTCCAGCAAACAATAGAATATAATTTTTGAAGATATTTCTGAGCTAGCCCGTAATTTATCCCTTGGAGGTACATTTATTCAGGACCACCGCTTAGATAGTTCCTAAGTAGAAAGCAATTTCGGACCTAACATAAAATAAACTATGACTTCTTCAGGAGACAAAGACTCATCCTTTGTCTTAATTTCTAGATGAGCAAAAAGAGGGGGGAGGGGAAGTGAAGTAAAATTAAAGAACCAATCTTATCTTCATTTACTAAAATTAGAAAATACTTTGAAGTGACATCACTAGCCTACAGATACATCCCGTCTCCGTACCGATGCACACAGCCACTCAGAGACGCGTTCGTTCAAAAAGTATTTATTGAGTGGCTGCTACATCAGCTAAGAGCTAGTTATGAAAAAGGAATGAGCCTGCTCTTTGTTATCAGCCTGCTAGAGGAGACAAAGGCATAAACCATCAACTGAAGCCATGAGTTTCCACGGCGCTAAAAGACGGTGTAGACACCCTGCTGGCCTGCGCAGGGTTATTTATTTGCGCAGTACGTACTTGCAGGTGCTCCATACCTGAAGACCATCTCTGACCATTTCTGACCTGAGCTCTATTTTTAACCTGCTTGTGAAACCTGATTTCCTAGGGAAAGTCTTAGTGATTGCTGAGTTTTTAGCAGGCCCGCTTGTAGGTCCTTCTGATTTAGAACACAGTAGATGAAAATAAGATTAAAGGTGTTCGCCGGCAAACATAATCCCACTTTATTTAATTTACAACAGCAGAGTTTTAATCTTACTTGTAATCGCCAGTCTGCAATTCTTTTATTTAACTATAAGTTTTTTTTTTTATTTTTAAGTTCTCTCTTGTTCTCTTTCTCTTTTTCATCTTTAGCAATTTAATGCTCAATGACAAGCCTTGGATTTATACCAAATGCGTCAATCATTAATTTCTGGCAACCTTCCCTTTTCTTCTTATCCTCTTCTAAACCCTAGCTCTGAATCTCAATGTTTAGAGGCCTCCTCGCAGAGTGAGGAGGCAACATGACTGCCTCTAGAAAATTCTCTTAAGGCGAGAGCCTGCTGACAACTGCAGAGGCAAGAAGGACGGCAACACTCATCATTACTTCTGGGACGCCGACAGTCTCCTAGGGAAAAGAAGCCTTCCTGAGTAGCTGTCACGCAAGACGACAGCACACCTCTGCACAGGTAAACTCGGGAAACCTGCCTCCTGAGCACCTAACTACTCACGGAGGTAACTGAGTTGCATTTCTGACCTGAGCCATAAGCCCCATCTGCCGTGGCAGTGAGATCCACACAGGGGAGCTCGGGCCCCTCACGAGCAGCTCACAGACCTGGGGAGGAATAACACAGTCACGGCCCCGGGGCCATTGGTACGGAGGCACCAGATGATGCGACGAGGTGCCCGGCATGTTGATAGGGTTCTGGGGACGGCTCTAGGGGGTGCATTTGGGCGGAGATGCAGGGCACAGTTAGAGGGCTCTCAGGTACCAAATGAAGGGGTGCACGTTGGCCGATCAAATCAGCAGGAATTTGGACGAGGCAGTGGCCGCGGTTGTGTGACAGCCCAGTGCGAGCGAGACCCCCCTAAAGGCTGATGAGTAGGCCCCAGAGCTCACCACCCCAGCCTCACCTCCTTGCTACCAAAGCCCAGTGATGTTCCTCCGAAGCAAATCTGCAGCATTTCCCGTGGGTTCCCACGGCTACAGTCACATGGCGTGGTGGCTGTGCCTTTGGGCTCGGCTCACACGGCCCCCACCCAAACTCCAGTCACGCTCCTCCATCCCAACGCTGCAGGGCTTGAGCTGCGAGCCCACAGACATCACCCTCTGCTCCACTTGCTCCAGCCTGGGTCGGCCACCCTCCGCCGGGTGACCTTGGACAAGCGAGCTGTGTCTCCTCACCTTAGCTTTCAGATCTATGAGCCAGGAACACAAGAACACTTGTCTCAGCGGAGTGTACAGCCAAGCTCTGAGGAAAGATCACGTCTCCTTCTTCCTGGCTGGATGGCTTCAAACAACTTCTAAAACCTCTCATGCACAATGTACCATTGGATCAGTTCAAACAAATGCAATCACTTATGTAACCACACACCTATATCCAGTTATAGAGCGGGTCCACCATCCAGCAACCATCATCGCCGCCACCACCATCACTAACACTACCATTACCACCATCACCACCAACACCATCACCACCAATACCACCACCATCACATCACCGTCATCGTCACCACTGTCATCACCACCATCACCACCATCACCATCATCACTATCATTGTCAACACCGTCATCATTATCATCCTCACAAACCACCATCACCATTATCACCATCACTGTCAACACCACCATCATCCCCATCATCACCAACACCATCGTCACCATCACCAGCATCCTTTGCCCATCGCCATCACTCATCACTATCACCCTCACCCATCACCAAGAGAACTCTCTCATGTCCTCTCTCAGTCAATCTCCACCCCTGCCTACCAAAGTCAAGCAAACATTAGTTTCCCCTTGTCTAGAACTTGATGTATTCTGACTCTCTCAGGAGCTATTCCTGTGTGCAAGGCTTCTTTCACTCAGCCTGATGTCTCTGAGACACATTCCTGACGCTGCATGCAGCGACGAGCAGTACCACATTATACAGAAATACCACCCCTCCTGCTGATGGACACCTGGGCAGTTTCCAGGTTTTGACCATTATGGCTGACCTGCTGTGAATGATCTTGCAGAAAAATCTTTGAGAACATGTTCTTTCAGTGCTTTTAACTAAATGTCTACAAGATGGAGAGCTGACTCATAGCGTAGGAATATGTTTGGCTTTATTAAAAACGGCCAGCATCACACCCCCATCAATAGCGTAGGAAAGTTCTGGTGACCCTCCCCCCACATCTCCACCAACTCTTGATGTCATGGGTCCTCTTAACTTTAGCTATTCTAGTGAGGTTTTTTTTAAATTTTATTTTATTTCACATTTCCCAATGACAAATAATCTTAAACATGTTTTCATGCGTGTATGAGTCATTTATGTATGTGTTCAAGTATTTTTCCTATTTTTTATCTTTTTGAAAAAAAAAATTATTATTGACTTGTATCTACCCTGGATACCTGTTTGATGTTAGATATATGTGTTGAGAATATTTTCTCTCAGTCTGTGACTTTGTCTATTCATTTTCTTGGTGGTGTCTTTTGATGAAGTTTTAAATTTGGTGAAGTTTAACTTATCAATCAGGAAAAAAATATTTTTTTTTCTTTATAGTATGGCTTTCTGTATTCTATCCAAGAAGACTTTGCCTACCATCACGTCATGATGATTTGACTCTATGTTTTCTTCTGGAAGCTTTATAGGTTAGTCCTTCATTTACTCTGTAATCTGTCTCAAAATGATTTTCCGTATAAGATGTGACATTGGGCCGAAGTCTGCCTCGGGTGTTCCTTGCATTTGCTGAAGACTTTCTGTGCCCACCTGGATGTCTCTGGCGCTCATTTCTGACCAGGATGAAGAAAGTCATAGGAGAATGTTGCTCCTTTACATCCTAATAACAAGAAAAGTCAGATAATCTACAAAATCCTCATTTTCTTTAGCCTATTTGAGAGCAGCAGGTGGCAGACCCCCATGGAAACTGAATCTCAAAAGTGCAAAGATGCACAAGAAGCCATCCACATACCCTTACCTTTGGCAAAGTAGGAAGAGGCAGGCTCCATGGGAGAAAACAGTAATACTGGAATAATTTGTTAACCCTTAAGTGTGGGCTGGCGTGACAGACAGTCTGGAATAAATGGGAGCCTGAGACTCACGCTCCCCTGCATGCTCTTTCCACAGACCCCCACCAGGTGCTCACAAGACAGATGGGTGGGCAGGGCAGGAGAGTGAAGACCTCCCTCTGCTCTTCCTGCTGCCCCTTTGCACCCCACGTGGGAAGGAAGCATGAAACCCCACCCACACCCCCAGACCCTGGTCTCAAAGGAAGCCAAAGCCTTCCAGAGCTGGGGCAGAGGCAGGAGCCAGGTCCTGCGGGCCAGGAGGTAGCATTGTCCTGGCAGGAGAGGTGTGGGACTCTCTCCTTTAACAACCTTCCTCCAACAGGTACCAGAAAGTCTGGCTGCCCTGGGGGCAAGAGGTGGGAACATTGAGAAAACCCAGCACTCCCCAATCCAGCACAGATGCACAGAAGTTAGGTCAGAACTGAGAACGTACCCCGCTCTCCCCAGGAGCCCAGAGCGAGCTACTGCCGGGCAGGACAAGCGTCCTTTCTCAGATTAGGGATGTTCCCTTCCATTTTGAATTTCTGGGCATTTATATCTTGAACCGTCCCTTTGGGCTTCACTTCCTTGTAAAGGACATTCCTTTAGGTCAGAGCCACCCCCCCAAGATAACCTCCTTTTTGATTAACTTCAAGTCAGCAGACGGTAAGGGATGATCTACGCTCAGGAGGAGGGGTGGTGCAGGTCAGGGGTCCCTGGGCCACCTTAGAGCTCCTCGTGCCCAGTCCAGGGTGAGAATCTTGCTTGAGAAGGCCTGGACAGGTGGACGGTAGGCCGTCTACGGAGATGAGGGAGACCAGGGTTAAGACCCTGACACTTAGCAAATCACACAACTTTCTCTGAGCTTTAAATTTGTTTTTTCACAGCATGAAATTTGGTGTGGGCACCAAGTGGAATAACATGGAAAGGGATCCGCATAGTGCCCGACACAGGGCACGTGTTTGTCGAGTGTGGATTAATTCACCTCTCCTTTTTGCATTTCCTTCTATGAAACTTTGGTAGATAGCAACATATTTTCCCACTGTTACCAAATATCCCGGAGTTCATTATGATATTTTCAGAAGAGCACCATAAAACCGCAGCCTTAGGTGTGTAGGAATTCTCCCCCTTGGGTGCCCCGGAGGCGCCATGGCCAGGGTGCTGAGCACATTCCATATGGTGATAAACCAAGCTGAGCATCTACTAAAAAAAAAAAAAAAAAAAAAGATCACTTTGAGAACTTTCCTTATTAGCTATTCTCAGCCCTAATAGTTATTTAAAGAGCGAATCTACATTTGAATGGCATATAGCAATTGATGTTTTGTAATAAGACCAAACCCATAATGAAACAAAAGCAGCTTCTTGCCCAAAAGAGCAGTATCATTGGGGGCCTTGTTGGAAGGACCCTCGGATCAGCCTTCATAAGGCTCGTCTGAAGAGCCCTGCCTGAGTTATATACAATAGGAAGGGCCCAGAGCCCATAGCTCATCCCATACATCTTTAAGCTGAAAGTTAGCCTTAAAACGCAAACTTTATTTTAAGCCATGTTTTTCTAAATGTGCCAAAGAGAAGTTAGTGATATAAAAAGGTAAGGAATCGGCACCGGGATGCCCCAAGGGTCAGACCCCACCATGAACCCGGAGAGGGAAGAGCCTGGGACCTTCACGGAGAGGGGTCCTGAGCCTCTGAAGACAGTGGGGAGTGCGACTACCAGAAGGACAGATGGAGAGCAGAGGGAGATGGGGAGGTAGGCGCTCACCAGCTGGACTTTAGGATTTTCTCCCCACAGCTTGGACAGAGCAAGAAGGGGTGCGGGGGAAGAGAATCTGCAGGGTGGAGTGTGGCAGAGAGGCTTTTCCTTTTTTTTTAAGGTTTTATTTATTCATTTTAGAGAGTGGGGGAGGGGCAGAGGGAAAGGGAGAAGGAGAGTCTCCAGCAGACTCCCCTCTGAGTGTGGAGCCCAATGTGGGGCTCGACCCCACAACTCTCAAGATCGTGACCTGAGTCGAAACCAAGAGTCAGGTGCTTAACCAACAGAGCCACCCAGGGGCCCCAGAGGTGCTCTTTTGGGGTTATTTATTGATTGGACCTGACTGGGACCCCATGTTGCCTCTGATTGGCTGTGACCCTCAGAGGTGACTTCATTGTACTGTCTACATTCACTCATCAATTAAAAAAAAAAAAGTGTGTCGGGGGGGTAGGGGGCTGGTTGGGGGTTTATAAAACAAATAACAGCAAACTGAAGAGATGGATGTATGTTGAATAATTGAAATACTGCCTTCAATGTACGAAATGCTTATTTGTCATAAGCGGGGGGTTTTAATGCCTCATCTTTCAATTCTACCAAATGGAGTCCAACAGACATTTCCATCTCCTATTTCAAGGATGTGACCGAGGCCACTCGTGTAGCAAGGATAACCAGAGCCTAAATACCATGCCGCACTCCCCCCTCTCCCAGTGCCTGGCCTTCTCTGAATCTTCTGGGCTGATCTTTTTAGAAATCAGCTGTGACTAGTATAACTCAGATCCCACGCACACTTTCTTCTCATGGGAGGCTGACACTGTTTCTCCCCCAAGTAGCTGCTTATACCAGGAACAGAAATGCCTCTGTTTTAAGATAGCTCCCTCCCGTGTAGCTCCAGCCTCCCCCGCCCAGGGAGCTGTGCCTGTTTTGCAAATGTAGGAGTCCCAAATACCTGGCCCGTCACATGGCATGAATAACACGAGCTGGATGGCTCCTGGGTGCAATGGGAGCTCCCAGAGCTTATGGTTTTTGAAAACCAGTCTACGTATCCTGTTTTTATGCCATTTTATTTTTTTTTCCTGAGAATTACCATTTTGAGTGTATCCATATGATGCCCAATTAGGTTCACCCTCCTAAAGATAAACTTCTAAGTATATAGAATACTTCCAAGTATTTGTAAGTATTTGTCTAAGTATTTGTCAGCACACGCAAGAGACAAGGACAAACCTACGTTTTATAGGAATGCAGATCAGGAAAATGGTTAAAATAATGACTAGTTAATGGTTCAAAAGGTACCTAGGGCACCATAACCGTGATGCCCATACACGTTGCACAGAGCCGTTCCCTTACCTGGACTTGGGGAGGACTCCCCACCCTTCCCCTGGCCTTCCTCCGCACGCCGGGGATGCCGGCTTTGCCCCCTTGCCTCGTCTCTGGATTCCTGCTTCCTTTGGCAACGGCTGCTGATGACTGAGAAGATCCTACCCCAATAAAACCACCTTCTTGGAACTACATCCCACATATGACCAGCTGCTGGTCACCAGGTCGGCTCAACCCGTGGCTGGTTCGAGGCCAAACCATCTCAGTTCCTGGAAATAGACCCAAGGTGCCGGTCGCACCTATGGAAGCCTGGACACCCTCGGTTCCTGGGGCAAAGTGAGACGCACACAGGCCACTGATAACTTGCATCGATCCATTCTGGATCATCTTCACAGACTCTACGTCGTAGGTACAATGAGCCAATAACCTTTTCTCACTCTGGATCCCCAAACAAAGGCCCCTGGCTAGAACCTTACAGGGTCATAAACCTGGTATATTCCCATCTGCTCTCATCTGTGAAAATCCAACATACGAGACCCTCCCGGATTTCTTTTACACGCTACGTTTTTGAAAACCTCAAAGAGATGTTCATTAAGCTCTCTGAGATAAAAATGAAACTACTAGTTATAATTCAGTTTTCCATTTTGAATTTTAAAATGCACATTCTTTGTGGTCTTGGCATTTTTTCTTGAAAATGAACATTATGGTATATTTTAGGACATAATTCATACCGGAAAAAAAAAAAAACACGTTGAATGTCAGCAGCATCCTAATTTAAATGGTTTGCACATTCAGAGGAAAAGCTTCCTTGTTAACCTCGCTGAGGGTTCTTTGAGATTGCAGCTCTGCTAGATAGACAGGCTCCACCCAATGGGATGCGGACTCTGCATCTTCCTAGGGTGCGGGCCGCTCTGTGCTACAGGTAACAGGTACACGGACACGTTATGTTCTAGATCCTTGGTTGGCAAAACCTCCGTGGGCAACAGATTGCGTGAAGGGAGCTTGTCCAAACACAGTGCTGGACAGCCCCACCCCACCCCAGCTTCAGATTCTGTGGGGTCCGGGCCTGGATCCCGAAAACTGCATCTTTAACAGGTGCACAGGCACTCGGGATGCTGTTCTAGGCCTGGGACCCTGAGAACCAGTTACAAAGCATTTCCTTGTTCAAGGCCAAAATTCTCACCAAATCCAAGTGTAAAACCTCTACTTTATCCTAAAGTACCCCAGTCAAGAGCCAGCAAATCCAGCATGAATCTTCCAGGCCTCTCTGACCCTTTCTCTGCAGGGTAGGCAGGTTTCCCAGGCATACGGTGTGTGTGTGTGTGCCAGAGAGGGAGTCAGGGAGAGACTCCGATGCTGTCCCAGCAGGTCAGGCCCTGCTTGGTGGGGCTTCTGGACCCTCAAAACACTGGGTCTGTACCCCAACTCCCGGGGTCACCAGCAAGGCGGGCCTGAGGGCTGAGGGGGTGGAGGGGAATACAAAGCCACCCAACCTCCCCGTCCCCCTCCAGAGGGGGTTGGGTGGATCTGGAGTTGGAGGGGAGGGATGGAGGGGACAGAGCGGAGGGGGACTGAGGGACAGAGGAGGATGGACGGGGGACAGAAGAGGATGAGGACAGAGGGGGAATGAGGTAGGAGCAGAGGACAGAGAGGAACAGAGGGGGACAAGGTGGGAGGACAGAAGAGGGTGGGGGACAGAGGAGCATGGAGGGAGATAGTGCAAGATAGGAGAGGTAGAGGAGGGTGGACGGGGGACACAGACGGGTCAGAGGAGACGGAGTCAATCAGAGGACAGAGGATGGACAGGGAATGCAGAAGAGGATGGAGGCAGGGGACGGAGGAGATTGGATGAGGGGCACAGAGGAAGATAGGTGAGGCGGGCAGGGAGGACGGATGAGGGGGGCAGAGGAGGATGGGTGAGGGGGACAGGGGAGGATGGGCGAGGGGGGCAGGGGAGGATGGGCGAGGGGGGCAGGGGAGGATGGGCAAGGGGGGCAGAGGAGGATGGGTGAGGGGGCAGGGAGGACGGATGAGGGAGCAGAAGAGGATGGGTGAGGGGAGTAGAGGAGGATGGGTGGGGGGGCAGGGAGGATGCACGGGGGCGGGGAGGATGGGCGAGGGGGGCAGAGAGGATGGATGACGGGGGGGGGGCTGAGGAGGATGGGCGAGGGGGACACGGGAGGATGCACGGGAGAGGGGGAAGCCCGAGGAGGATGCACTGGGGGCAGAGGAGGATGGAGGAGGGGGGCAGGGGAGGATGGGTGAGGGGGGCAGAGGGAATGGGCGAGGGGAGCAGAGGGGATGGGCGAGGGGGTCAGGGGAGGATGCATGGGAGGGGGGAGGCCGAGGAGGATGGGTGAGGGGGGCAGGGAGGACGGGTGAGGGGGGCAGAGGAAGATGGGTGAGGGGAGCAGAGGATGGATGAGGGGGGCCGAGGAGGATGCACGGGGGGGAGGGGGGGCAGAGGATGGGCGAGGGGAGCAGGGAGGATGGGCGAGGGGGTCAGGGGAGGATGCATGGGAGGGGGGAGGCCGAGGAGGATGGGTGAGGGGGGCAGGGAGGACGGGTGAGGGGGGCAGAGGAGGATGGGTGAGGGGAGCAGAGGATGGATGAGGGGGGCCGAGGAGGATGCACGGGGGGGGAGGGGGGGCAGAGGATGGGCGAGGGGAGCAGGGAGGATGGGCGAGGGAGGCAGGGGAGGATGCACGGGAGGGGGCAGGGGGCACGCACGGGGGGCGGGGCGGGTGCACGGCGGGGGCGGGGGCAGAGGATGCCAGGGCGGAGGCGAGGCCCGGGGCGGCCGCGGGGCGGGGGGACGGAGGGGCGTCCGGGGGCAGGGCCGGGGCTGGGGCCGGGGCCGGGGCCGGGGCCGGGGCCGGGGCCGGGGCCGGGGCGCGGAGGCCCGAGGGCGGCCGGCCGGGCAGCGCGGCGCACGGAGCGGCTCGGCGGGGGCACCGGGACCGGGACCGGGTCCGGGGGGCGGGGCGCGGAGCGTCCCGGGGCCTGGGTGACGCGGCCGGGGAGCGGGGAGCGGGAGCGGGGGGTCCGGGGTCCGGGGTCCGGGTCCGGGCCCGGGCGCGGGCGGAGGAGCGGCTCGGCCGGTCGGGCGGCCGCGGGCGCACTGAGCCGCTCGGCCCGCACCTCCCAGCGCCGACTCCTCCGGCGCGCGGCGGCCCGCGCCTTATATACCCTGCTAAAAATAGCCTGCGAGGACGCCGTCCAATCAGCGCCGCCTGAAGTTCGAATTGGGCCAATGGCCGGGCGGCTGACGGAGAGGCTCGGTCACGCCAGGCGGGGCCGCTGTGAGTCGCCGCCCGCCATTGGCCGGAGCTGACATCACCGGCGCGCGGCCCCCGGGCCGGGCGCAGCGTGATTGGGCGGCGCGCGGGGCGGGCATGGGCGAGTCACGTGGGGGGAGGGAGTGGGGGGAGCCGGGCGGGGAGGAGGGGGGAGGCTGGCAGCGGAGCTTTGAATAGGGAAGTTTTGCAGGGGTTACGTTTGCAGTCAGTCCGGTGTTTGCAAATATTGTGTGGGCTCGCGAGCGCGTCTCCGGGCTCCGGCAGGATCCGAACCCGCGGCGCCTCACTGCTGCGCGCTGAGTTTGCATGAAACTTTCCCCGGCGCTGCAGGCACGGCCGCTGCGCTCCCGGCTCCAGCCCGCACAGCTCCCTGCGTTCTCGGCGGCGGCGGGGACTGCCTCTTCCAGCCCGACATGGACGTACTGCCCATGTGCAGCATCTTCCAGGAGCTGCAGATCGTGCACGAGACCGGCTACTTCTCGGCGCTGCCCTCCCTGGAGGAGTACTGGCAACAGGTAAGCCGCGCTCGCGGGGCCAGGTGCCCGGGCCGCCAGCACCGTGCAAGCCCGCGCGGGCTGGATGCTCGGCGCTCCGGCGTGCGCGCTCCTCCTCCTCCTCCTCCTTCTCTTATTTTTCTTTTTTTTTGTTTGTTTGTTTTTTTTTTGTTTGTTTTTTGTTTTTTTTGTTTTTTGTTTTGGATGGTTTGCGTACATTTTGTTAAAAATAAAAAAAATAAAATAAATACATAAAATCCTGAGCCTGAGAACGAGCCTGTGCTGCGTGCGTGCGGGAGGCACCTGCGAGGAGCCGGGGACGGCGCGGAGCAGGGCTGTCACCGGAGCGCGGCGCGGCGGCCGGGGCCCGGGCTGCAGGGGCGCAGCCTCGGGAGGGCAGCCCCGGGCTCGCGGCTTCTGCCCTGGGCAGCCCTGGGCAGAACTTTGCTGCTCCCAGCAGCTCCACTCTCCGCCGCTGGAGCTGCTCCTGGGAGCCGCCGTACAGTGCCAAGGGTTTGTTGTTGCCTTTTTTTTTTTTTTTTCCGAAATGGAGAAATCGTTTGTGTTTTGCTTTTTTTTTTTTTTTTTTATGTTTGTACTGACAGTTTTTGTCCCCCCCCCCCCAATTAAAAATGTCACCAGTGAAATCTTTCCACCAGCTCGTTGTCCCTCCTGGGCCATTTCCAGTTTCTCCTTCCTCTTTGGAAATCCTTAAGATGTGTTTCGATCTGCCTTGTTTTTCTTTACCTGCGTCTTTTGTTGACCAGAAAGAGAGAGGAGGAAAAAAAAAAAAAAAGCCAACAATGTTTGCACAACCAGTGACTTCTCAGTCATATGACAATGAGCCGGTCCAAATTGCTTCAAGTCTGAGTTTGAGGAGAAGAGTCTCGGTTTCCGGCATGTTTTTTTTTTCCTGTTTTTTTCTTTTCTTTCTTTTTTTTTTCTTTTTCTTTTTCTTTTTCTTTTTTTTTAGTGGAACTGGAGTTTTTTGACATTGGACATTTAGGAAAGTTAACCTCTTCTCCCCCCCCACCTCCTCCCACTCCCCCAATTCGTGAGGATTGCCTGAAGGGAGAAGAGAGATTGTGACACTTGTCCCATTGTCTTTAAAAAGATAGAAGGAGGGGTCGGGGCTGTCTCCGTGCCCTGCCTGGCTGTTTGCTTTTTGTCACAAAGTGAATTAGCAGATCAAACATATTCTGTGCGTTTCAAAGCCTAGAAAGCTTTTAAAAGGGATGAAATGCAAAGTGTTGCAACCTTCACATGCCTGCTTAATTGTTCCAAGCCCGATCCTGCCTTCCTCTCCCCTCCCCCCCCTTCCTCCTAAAGAAGCTGCTCCCTAGGACGTGATTGAAATTGATCTAAGTAGTTTCCTTCGGGCATTTGGGATTTGGGCCCCAAGCCAGGCTGAGCTCCCGGTCGCCTCCGGAGCCTTTTAAACTCTCCAAGAGCTCCGTCTCGGTCCCCAGTGCTTATCAGCATAATGGAGATTTCAAATTAGCCAGATTATGAAAGTTTAACAGGATCGAGGCAAATGTGCTTTCCTTTCTCCTTGGCGCATCAGCAACGTACCTTGCCTGCCGCCGCTCCTCGGAACACTGCTTCTCGGAACCCTGTAGTGGGCACTGGAACTCAGATGTCTAATTTGAGGGCACAAGAGAGAAAACAATGATTGTCGTCCCCCCCCCGCCCCCCCCCCCGCTTGCTCACGCTCGCTGTGTGACGAGTCTGCGGGGAGGGGGACGGGGCTGTGCCGTATTCCGTAGCAGCAGGGCACAGTTGCTAAGTAAGCAAGCAAGCAGGAGCCCTTGGGGTCGGCTTTGCCAGTCCTGAAAACGATTTGCTGCAATGAGCCCAGTGCACTGTAGACATTTAAATCTGTCGAATTGCCGTGGTGTATAGACCAGCCTTATATGGACATGCAGGCAGTTGATCCTAGTAAAGATAAGGGCAGACACAATTTAATCCTAAAATGTTTCCTACCGTTTTTCTTTTCCAGTGGCTAGAAAGTTTGAGATGGTGGGGAGAGGGGATGCTGGTGTCTCGGCAGTTGTAGCTTCTTGAAAGGTTGGTTGTGCGGCTGGGGAGGGGGCACTGTCCATGACACTCTGCATGTATATTTGAACCGGGTCCTTTCTTGGCCGCTGGTCAGAATTTCAAAAAGGAAGTCTCCTTTGGCATTGCGTGAAAGAAACCGAGTGATGACTCATACAGTTGTACTCTTGGCCAGGAGATAAAGTTCTTGTCCACTGTGGGACTCCCAGCAGGGCCGGGGAGGAATTTCCCGTCCTGCATCGTTTACAATAGCAGATGGCCATTCTGGAAGGATTTCTGCACTCCTGTGGTCGAGGCTCTTGTTTTCCTCTCCCCACCGTGGAAGTCCTGAAAGTTGTGTGCGAGCAGGGCCCTGCTGCCCTGGGGAATGGCCTATCTTTGAAAGCCTCCTGGGTCGGGGCCCTACGGGAGCCGGGGCTGGTTTACCCGCCGCTCCCCGGGGTCCCTGAACACAGACCATCAGCTCGCTGCGTCCGCTCGCCGAGTGTGGCCCCGGGCTCCCGGCCCCCGTGTCTCTAAAGAAAGACCCATGCAATGTCACGGCACGTTGCCTCGCGTGCACCGCGGCCTCTCTGTCTCGTGCGCCACCGAGGAGGGTGGCCCGAGCCTTCCTTGATGCGCAGGGATGTCTCTCGAGACTGTCAGGTCATCTGCTTAAGCCTGTCTCGGGAGCACGTGCCTGAGGCCGGTGTTCCCTGTGTGGTTTACAGAAACTCGGTAGTCACGTCACTGCTGGTAACCAAGGCAAAGACAGCCCGGTGACCGGCAGCCCTTGTGGCCACTGGTCCGGCCTGCGGGGGCCCTTCTCCGGAAAGCGCCTCCATTCCTAGAAACCGCTTTCCCCTCGCTCTCCTAGAGACGCGATGGTGCAGCCAGCTCCACGGCCACAGTCTGTTTGCCCTTGATTCCTGCATGTTTTTGGAAATGTGCTTTTTTTTTTTTTTTTCTTTTCGGTTACACGGTTCGTTGTCATCACGATCACGTGTCTTCTTGTGGTTCCTTCCGCACAGACCTGCCTGGAGTTGGAACGCTACCTCCAGAGCGAACCCTGCTATGTGTCAGCCTCCGAAATCAAGTTCGACAGCCAGGAGGATCTGTGGACCAAAATCATCCTGGCTCGGGAGAAAAAGGAGGACCCGGACCTGAAGCTTTCCTCCAGCCCCCCCGAGGATGCTCTGAACAGCCCCGGCTTTGCTTACAACCTGGAGACCAACAGCCTGAACTCCGACGTGAGCAGCGAGTCCTCCGACAGCTCCGAGGAACTTTCTCCCACCACTAAATTTACCTCCGACCCCATTGGCGAAGTCTTAGTCAACTCGGGGACCCTGAGCTCGTCGGCCACCTCCACGCCCCCGTCGTCCCCGGAACTGAGCAGGGAGCCCTCTCACCTGTGGGGCTGCGTGCCCGGCGAGCTGCACCCCCCCGGGAAGGTGCGCGGAGGGACTGCGGGGAAGCCCGGTGACAAGGGCAGCGGGGACGCCTCCCCGGATGGCCGGAGGCGGGTGCATCGCTGCCACTTTAACGGCTGCAGGAAAGTTTACACCAAAAGCTCCCACTTGAAAGCACATCAGCGCACTCACACAGGTCAGTCCCTCCTGCGACGCGGGAGGTGGGCCGCTGGTGGGCGCCACTGCATCGCACCAGCCCTGGGAGGGGGCCGGGGCTCGGCCGGAGGCTGGCAGAGCAGACACATCCTCACCTCATGCTTCCCCAAAAGAGTTGGGTCTCTGGGGAGGACAGAGTAGGAGCTGAAAGACTGGACGTGTGTGCCCGGATCGGGTGAGACTTTCAGATTAAACAGACGAGGTAAATCCATTCTCCGCCCCCACCCCACCCCTCACTCACTCCGACCTTCCCGGGGATGGGATCGCCCGCGTGCCCGGGCATCACGTGGCGGGGACTTGCCTCCGGTTTTCTGTACTGGAACTCGAGGGTTGGGGGCGGGGGCGTCCGCGGGGCTGAGGGGTGGCAGCTGGACCCACGTGCTGGCCCCTGGCCGCTTCCCAGGAGCTTCCCCGTGTCTCCCGCGGCCTCTGTTTCTGATGCCAGTTTAAAAAACAAAAACAAACAAACAAACAACTTTGCGATCAAAGTGCACGACTGGGATGAAACCCCATTTGAAAGGACTGGGGTGGGTCAGATAAGGGAGCATGACCATGTGTTCTCTACGCCGGGCCAGCTGGGTGCAGAAGCCCAAAGTCCCCGGGGCACAGGGCAAGGGGGGCTCTGGCCGAGGGGGTCACCGTAAGTTCTGGCCTGCCCCAGGGCCGAGAGGGGACCCTGGAGCCCTCAGGTCAGGGTCCCCGGCGTTGCTGGCGTCAGGACCCCGGTCCCCGTCTGCCCCGACGGCTCGCTCGAGGACGGGCAGAGGCCAAATCTTGAATGGCCTCGGGTAGCACTTTTAGCTAAGTTCGTGTGTATCCTCTGACCGACCGGGATCAGTCAGTTTGGCCATTTGATTGTCATTTAGAAAGTGCTTTGAAGGCCTTCGGATGGGGTTTCCCAGAAACTCATGACCTCAGTTTTAGAGAAATGCCGTTTCCCGGAGGAAAGTACAAAGCCTCATTCCATAGGGAAGTGAGGAAGGAACAAAGTAAGTGCTTGAGAGAGACCGTTTCCATGGAGAAAGCAATAAAACCCTGCCCCCGCCAGGGCTGTGGGTCCAGTGGGCTGACACGTCACCTCAGAAGTATTTCGCCAGTCTGAGTATTTGTCATTCTTACGCTGTAACTCTGATTACTGGTCACGTGGGCCCTGCCCGGCCTGGGTCCCCTGCACAGCCCTCGGGGGCCCCAGGCCAGGTCAGGAAGGGACCCCGGGGTGTCCCCCAGAGTGCCCGCCCGGCCCTTCACTGGGGCGTGACACGGGGGGCCGAGGCCGGGCCCCCAAGCTCGCGGATGAGTCCACTTTGTCCAGCTGCTTCCCCGTCCTGTCCCTGCACACCTCCTCCTCCTCAGCGAAGTCACGGTGTGCCTGTCGTGTGCTCTCTTCCCAGGAGAAAAGCCTTACAGATGCTCATGGGAAGGGTGTGAGTGGCGTTTTGCAAGAAGCGATGAGTTAACCAGACACTTCAGAAAGCACACTGGTGCCAAGCCTTTTAAATGTTCTCACTGTGACAGGTACGTGCACAAAGCGTAGGGGCGCCGAATGCCGTCCCCGGAGAGGCACAGGCCTGCAGTGAGGAAGGCAGGGTGGCCCGTCCCATGCCCGCACGCCTCTTCTCGGCCTTGGACTTTTTGAGAGAGTCTGTAATCTGCCAGCTGCCCCAGTTAGGGAGACCTGTGCTCTGTGTGCGTGAGACTACAGGCATTTCCTTCATATTTTCAGAAGGCTGGCTTTCAGTCCTTCCAATGGTTGAATGATGAGGTCAGGCGAAATTCTCCTGAAAGCTGATTGGCGTCCTCGATGTATATTCCCATCAGCTAGAATTTTCCTGCCCCAGAAAACCGACTGGCCAGCTGGCTGGGACTCGGAGCAGACCTCCCTTCCCTTGGAGAGGGGTTGGGGTTAGGAAGCATAGGCCAGGGGTCTGTAACCTCTGTGAAAGCCATAGAGTCTCACCTTCCCTTCTAGAGGGAATGCGGTTGGGGAGGACAGGCCAGGGGAGTCTGTAACCTCCATGAAGGCCATTGAGTCCCACCTTCCCTCTGAAGGGATTGGGGTCGGGGCGCTCAGGCCGGAGGGGTCTGTAACCTCCCTGAAGGCCATGGAGTCCCACCTTTCCTTCTAGAGGGGTTGGGGTTAGGAAGCACAGGCCAGGGGGTCTGTAACCTCCCTGAAGGCCACGGAGTCCCACGTTCCCTTCTAGAGGGGTTGGGGTCAGGGCATGCAGGCCAGAGGGTCTGTAACCTCCCTGAAGGCCATGGAGTCCCACCTTCCCTCTGGAGGGGTTGGGGGTGGAGGAGCGCAGGCCACGGGGTCTGTAACCTCTGTGAAGGCGGGAGACCTAACGTGTGGGATGCCTCTTTGCCCTGCAGGTGTTTCTCCAGGTCTGACCACCTGGCCCTCCACATGAAGAGGCACCTGTGAGGGAGCAGAGCAGCGAATCCTGCGGGCTAAAAGGCTTCCGGGCTGAGAGACAGCCGTGGAAGGAGGGTGCGCGTTCCAGCCAAAGCATGCCATTTTCGCACCCCACCCAGTTTGCCTCCAGGACCTCTACTTGGAAGGTCTTTCGAGGGCGAAAACCGTCGTGTCGGAGCGGCAGAGCACCCGCGGCGTGTGGTGTTTGGGTGGCCCTGGACTCGCCACTGGTACCCATCTCCCGAGTGCTCCCTAAGCCTTTGCCGTGAGCATGTGCACTGAGAATGCTAATGGTCGGGTGTCCTGTATGTGGAGGATCTGTGAGTTAGTGACTGAGTGATGGAGGCAGAGTCTTTCCCCTTGCAGGAGCAAGCCTGCGAGAGGCAGCACGCGCGGAGTTTGAATGTTTTGTGTGTGAGGAGTAAACCACGAGATGAGATGACCACCAATCATTTCCCGGGGGGTGGGGTCTGCGCCTTAGGAAAAGAAAAAAAAGAAGAAGAAGAAGAAGAAAAAAAAAAAAAGAAGGGAAACCATGGAGGGCGGGAGTGGGTGGTCGAGACCCCCCGGAGTGGCGAATGGGTGTGGGGAGGGGAGCCCCTCCCCGTGTGAGAGAACTTTCGGTGTCTGGTGCAGCTACGAGAGAAAAAAAAAAAAACAAAAAAACAAACAAAAAAAACGTGCAATGTGTCAAGTAGCTTGTTTACTTGCTACAACAGAGCTCATTTGTTACCCGTTGTATAAGCTGTGTATTTACAAATATAACACATTGATAACTTTTCCTTATAAGACAAAAAGTAATGCATGGTCTGGGGAACTATCTGCTTTCCATTCTTAAAAATCAGGACAACGATGTTAATTCCAGTTACTGAGCAGCTAAGATAGGATTGGTCAAATTGGGTGATCCCTAGCCATCTGGGCCTGGCAATACACAATCCCCCCCCCTCAGCCCCCCGCCCCCGTCGATTTTGTAACACTCCCCCTTTCAGAAAGGTGTTGTGCAGCATAGGATTATTTTTTAAATGATTCTGAATTTGAATTACCTTTTTGGAGAATTTCGTGATGCCCTTTGAAGACGTGGGGCATATGTTGGGTATCAAGAATGCTAGGGCTGGGAATTGCTAGTCTAATGTTACATTAGACTGAGATCCTAAAATTTTTCTCAGTTGGGTGGATAAAACCACTAAAGCTTAGAAACTGTTTTCTCATGCAGCTAAGTTTCTCTTATTTATGCCTTGAGGACTAATTTCTGGTTTTCTAGCTGTTAATGCACTGTAGATTTTAATAATGGTGCCTTATGCAAGTGGCCCCTTCTGCGGGGGTCTCATACAGGGGTATGGGTGATGCATGCTTTATTAAGGCTCTTTTTTCACCTGGCATTGTACTGTATCAATATATAATACAGAAAAAAAAAATCTCTTTAAAGTCCTCCTTCACAAAGACAAATAAAGAGATGAAACTCCCCAAACAAGTCAGTATTTACTTGCTATTTTAGACAACTTGACTGTCAGTGTTAAAAGTGGAAAACATACGATAATTGGAAAATCGGATCATTTCTGCCACCATGAGACTTTCACATAGACTTTGCACAACAATTGTATAGATCACACACCGGCTGTATTTAATATGTAACGTTCTCACACATATTAAAGATACAGAAGTATAAAAAATAAAACAATGTTAATGTATTTGCTTAAAAGGCACAAGTTCCACATATCTATCTAGCTATCTGTCGGTAATACAGAAAGTATATTACTTTTTTTAAAAAAGTGGGCGGAATTCTTGTGTATGTATATGTGTGTGTATAGTATGTGTACGTGTGTGTGTGTGTATATATATACATATATAGATAATATATAAATATTTTTTTAAGGAAAAATGAGAATGTTTAGATAACAAAATTCCACAGCCTGTGAAGAAATATTTCAGAATGGCCATAAAGGAGGTAAAAATGAAAACCATAACTTTTATAAAGGCTTTATCTGTGATTTAATGATTTGCTACAGATCCTTGGCATCCAATTTATTCCAGACCGCTGGCTTTGCTCATCCTTATTGGCAGGTCCAGAACAGGGGACCTTTGGCCATTCAGAAGCGGCACGAAGGGAATACTAGCCCACTAATTGGTCTCAGACACACGAAGGTTTTGATTTTGAATTTCAGCCTTATTAGAACATCTAACCTAAGAGTAAGCTAATCACAGGGATTCTTTTTTAGAATACTTTTTATGCAGATGAAGCTATTTTTTCCAGCACATAGAATCTTCCAGTTTTTCCAACGAGTAATTTCCCCGAATTGGCATACCGCAGCATGGACAGCTGATATTTTATCCAGCTGCTGGCTTGTGGGTGTGGATCTTTTCTTTATATATATATATATATATATATATGTGTGTGTGTGTGTATATATATATATATATATATACACACACACACACATATGAGTCTGGGCTGGTATTTTGTTTGATCTTCCTGGAAATGAGCAATGATGAAAGCTCACATAACTGGTCTTGGGTAGTTTTGTTTTGTTTTGTTTTTTAAATCTGGGCTGATGAATACACTTACCTGAAGAACTCATTTCATTTTGCTGAGGGGAAAATGCACTTTTCTTTTGGCGATTCCAAATCCAGGCATTTGATTTGCTGGGTTTTGGGAAACTCCTTTATTTGGCCGTGCTGTGTTGCTTAGCCATAACAATTCCATTAAGCAAGAAGGTAAACAAAAGACAAAAAAGGAAAAAAAAAAAAAAAAAAAAAACCACAACAACTTGCACTGGCTTGTCTCACTTATGAAACACCATGAAGTTGTTTGATTGGGTGGGGCTGGGTGCCATGTGTGTCAATGCCTGTAATTTTCATAATAAGCAAGTACATAAAGAATTACATTCTGTTCAGGTGATAACTGAGCCTCAATCAAGCAGAAACTTTTTGCTTGACATTAAAAAAAATTTCTATTAGTGAAATTTCTTTTTTTTTTTTGAAGCACCCTGTTATCTAAAGAATCTTTGTAAGATTTTTGTAAAATTTTGTTTTACAAGATTTTATTTGAAATTGTTTTTTGCAAGATTGTTATATTTCTGTATGAATGTATTTTTTATTGGAATAACATAAAAGAATTCTTATCAGCATCTTGAGTCTGGTGGTTCTTTTTTTTGGGGGGGGGAGAGGGGAGGGGGTGTGGGGAGGCGAGGGTGTCGACACAGATTCCTGTTCTATTAATCATCCTGGCTCCTCCTTGGGAAATAGTGCTTGGGCAACCCTGACAGCCACTTGCCTGCCTTTTCCCCCTGACTTTTCAGCGGCCTGTCTTTGGAGTTAAGGTGGAAAGAAACTCCTGATGTTGCTCTGAGGCAGGTAGAAATGACAGGAAGGGCAGCAGACCCAAAAGTCACCCCCTGGCCTTCAACTCACTCTTTTATATAAACTATATATTTACAGATCAGCCCAGTAAAATAGGGCAGAAAGTAAAAGATTGTTCATAGGCTTTCCAATGATTTTATATATTTTTAATAAATATTTTATATATTTTAATAACATATATATATATTTTTAGGGCCAGCAGGATGTATTAAATGTAGAATGTGTTTGAAAATATAACAGATTTTGGTTTTCAGAAATGTTTCGTGCAAATAGCTTTAGATCTTCTCAGTCTGGGTTTTGCTGTGTGATGAGTAGCAACTGGTCTGCCTATGAGTCCGTTTCCAGATCACATCAAGACTCAGTAGTTAACAGGATGGAATCAACGTGCTTTCCAGAAGAAGGGGGCTACGGAAATTTCCGTAGGGCAGGAAGTTCTTGATTCTCTCTTGCTCACGACTGCTCTTCCCTAGCGGATCTTCGTTGTGCTGCATGTGCAGGGTCTACACTAGTTGGCTTTTAATTTTATAATTAGGGAGGGGAGGTTTAAATGCCTCCTCAGATTAGGAATGTTAAGTAATTTTCTTTCTAGAACGGCAGTAAAAATATCTGCAATTTGCAAAGAGTTGCAGTGTGGGAGGCAGCAGGAAGCAGATGCAATTTTTGCCAGGACTCATGGGTGTGTGGTATTCTGAAGCACATGTCAAGATGACTAATAGTTGGATTGCCCTGACAGTACAGCTAAATAAAGGCTTGATAATACATTCTCGGCTACTAGTAAGACTTGACCACTTTGTCATGCAAAGACTATGCCGAACAGCTCAGTTATGTTCAAATAAGGCTGTTAGCAGCCGTGTCGTGGAAAGAATCAGCTGTAAACCAAGGATATTTATAGAAGTCGAAAAAATGTCAGTGTGCTTAACGAATTTTTTGAAACCTAGCTAAAACAAAGGATACGTTCCTGTTTGAACTAGCCGCGTGCTCTGGACGATTTGCTGTGTTTCGCTGGACCTCAATTTTCCTATTGCTGAAATATTTCGGGCCAGGTCACGTGGGGCTGGCATTTTTACACAGCACTACAATTCTGTGGTCTGTGAGTATAGGGTGGATTTCAAATTACACGTTCACCATTTTCAGAACGCTCGGCTCAGATCTAGAAAACTTCTCTTCTGCTACAGTCGAAAGTATTGTTGGGAAAATTGCTCCGACTTAGAATGGAAGATGGAACATTCTCAAATTGTCCCTTGCCCCTTTTTAGTTAAGGTATTTAGGCATTTGGTGCTTTATTGCATACCTGTTTTTTTTTTAATTAAAAAAAAAAAAAAAACTTCTAAAAAGTGCCTTTGTAGCCATGGCAAAGCCGAAGTGACTCAAGCTGTCCTGGGGCACCAATCCCGTTCTGCACATGCCAGCTGACCTGGGTGCCCGAGGGGCCGTGGGGGAGATGGCAGTCAAGTTGTTTACCCTCATATTTTAATTGCTATGGAGAAAGAACATTGCTTTCCTATGTAGTTCCTTTCTTGGAATTTAACCTTCTGCTACTCTGAGCTATTTTTTTTCACCACAATCCTCCTCAAATTGAAATTATTCCCCTCCCAAATCTGGGTGATGATAAAGATGATTACTATTTCTTGCACCTTAACGAAGAGTTGGGTAGGCAGTGGGTTCTCTCTCTCTCTCTGTATTTATATATTTCCCAGAGCACGCCGCACGGTAGGTGCTATGCCCATTTCACAGATAGAGAACACTGAGGCTTCAGGAAGTTAAAGCTCACTTCCCCAAGAGGGCTCAGCTGGGAAGCAGCAGGCGAAGCCTTGAGGCCAGCTCTCTCAAATGCCAGAGAGCAAGGTTTCCAGCACCACCGTCCCCTGTTGTCTGGCTGGTCCGAGCTCTCCTGAGAGCCTCCTGCTCGTTCCAGTGGATGCACGTTAAAATGAAGTTGCGTTTACGAAACAGACAGAACTTTTCTACGATTCGGAGGCACTCAAGCTATAAACTGTGCTGTAATCCTGAGCAAACAAAAGTAACCATTTTGAATTGCTTTCAAGATATGAGACAGATGGCGTGTATTTATTTTTAATGTTTAAGAAGATAGAGAAAGCAATTGGGGATGTGACATCCTGCATTAATTGGCAAGCATCACCTAATGTACATAGTTAAGACACAAAGAGAGGAAAATTAAGTCCATGCATCACCTAAATGAGGCAATACAACAAAGTGTATTTAACTGGGTTTATTTTATAACATGGTCTCTCCGTTTCGCTCTAAGTAATTTTAATGAGAATTCTCTGAACGTCTGTGAGTGAAAAGAGACAAAGAGGAGAAGGAGTCTGGGTACCACATGTCCTGATAGGAGCCAGGCCGGGCTGAGCAGTCCCTGCAGAATTTTGGATGAAAGCAGGCTTAACCAGGATGCCCGATGTCCCTGTCAGTGCCCACCCCCCCACCCCCCCGCCCCGTGGGGTGCTAGGCCTTGACTCCCTTCACACGCACACAGTACATATCATACGACCTGGGACTGTTCCTTAAATCAAGAGCCTCCGATTCAAAGCCCCCATAAACAATCATTAACTTTTTAAACAGCCTGGCTGCTTAGATAATGGATAACTGCTCCTCACGCGCAGATCAGCATTTTCCACAGCTTTGGACGGTGCTGGGCGCCCCGGCACGTTCAGGGGTGGCGGGTACCGACGGAGCACGGTCTGCTCTCATGCATCCCTTCACTCTCACATTACCACACTTCACTCGGGTTGTGCAAGACTTCCTCACAGATGTGCAAGGAGGTGGCCGTGACGGCGGGCAGCATGGCCAGGTGTCACCCTCGGCCCAGCCGCGCAGGTGAGGCAGTGGGACCATGTGACTGCGGGCCGTGAGGGGACCTGCCCTCCCTCCCCCCTGAGCCGGGAGGCTGAGAAGCTCTTCCCTATCACCCCCCTCCTGGCCCCTACAATTCACCCTCCTCCCCCAGTGGGGCATTTATTCACGGCTCTAAAGCCCGAGAGCAAGCCCACGCACTATGAGACCTCTGCGGGCCTGTATTTTATTTTATTTTATTTTATTTTATTTTATTTTATTTTATTTTATTTATTTTATTTTATTTTATTTATTTTATTATTTTATTTTATTATTTTATTTTATTATTTTATCTTTCTTTTTGAAGATTTTATTTATCTATTCATGAGAGACAGAGAGAGAGAGAGAGGGAGAGGCAGAGACACAGGCAGAGAGAGAAGCAGGGGAGCCCGATGCAGGACTTGATCCCAGGACCCTGGGGTCATGCCCTGAGCCCGAGGCAGACGCCAACCACTGAGCCACCCAGGCGGCTCAAATTAATTGTTTTTAAGGGAACCCTAGCTGTTATATTTGCCAAGACTGGGCATTTTACCCTCCCCGGATCTGGGGGACCCATGGTGTACTTTCCCACATAGGCCTTACAAATAAAAGGAGTCCTTCATTCTCCGCTTTGTGATGGTTCCTTAAACCCTTTTTTTTTTTTAAGATTTTATTTATTTATTCACGAGAGACAGAGAGAGAGAGAGAGAGAGAGAGGCAGAGACACAGGCAGAGGGAGAAGCAGGCTCCATGCAGGGAGCCCGACGTAGGACTCAATCCCGGGACCCCAGGATCATGCCCCGGGCAGAAGGCAGGCGCTAAACCGCTGAGCCCCCCAGGGATCGCGTCTTAAACTCTTTAAACTCTGTTGTCTGTCTTGGAAGCTCTTTATCTCTCCTTGATACAAATGCAATGAAACGCTGGGACACCTGCACCCCGATGTTTCTAGCAGCAATGGCCACTATAGCCAAACTGTGGAAGGAGCCTCGGTGTCCAACGAAAGATGAATGGATAAAGAAGATGTGGTTTATGTATACAATGGAATATTCCTCAGCTATTAGAAATGACAAATACCCACCATTTGCTTCAACGTGGATGGAACTGGAGGGTATTATGCTGAGTGAAGTAAGTCAGTCGGAGAAGGACAAACATTATATGTTCTCATTCATTTGGGGAATATAAATAATAGTGAAAGGGAAAATAAGGGAAGGGAGAAGAAATGTGTGGGAAATATCAGAAAGGGAGACAGAACGTAAAGACTGCTAACTCTGGGAAACGAACTAGGGGAGGTAGAAGGGGAGGAGGGCGGGGGGTGGGAGTGAATGGGTGACGGGCACTGGGTGTTATTCTGTATGTTAGTAAATTGAACACCAATAAAAATAAATAAATAAATAAATAAACTCTGTTGTCCTCATCTCCAGAATGCGAATAAGGGAAATGCTCTTGGGATGGTTGAAAGAGGAGAGAAATGGTGCCGGGGACCTAGGCCGTGGTCCGGGAGCACGTACTCGAGAGCTGCTGATCATTCTCGTTGCGGGGTGGATGTTTATTTCTCAGTCAGGAGAATAACCCTTACTTTTCCCACTGAATTTGTTTAAAAATAGATTAAAAACAAAAACAAACAAAAAAAAAAACAACAACACCAAAAAAAAAAAAACCTTAGCAATAGATTAAAAAAAAAAACTACCAACTCAGCATTAGGCAAATTTCACTCGTGTTCGCTTTCTACAGCATTTTCCGGTAAATCCCGTGGAGGACAAGCTGAGGCTTTCCGGGGTGTTTTTCTGATCCATAACGTAGCTTCTTCTCGCAACTCTTGCTGCTGAAATCTGACGGGAAGGAAGTGCTGCAAGGCTCTGAGTAAAACCCGTTCCTGCCAGAAGCCGTGAACACGCTGACCCCTGTCTCGGGGGCAACGGACCCCGGGCTCTGAGAGCGGTGGCCGTGTTGGTGGCCCGTGGCCAAGATCCTGCAAGTCCCGAGGTGGTGGCGGTGCCCGCGGGTGGCTCCCCACCTGACACCCGCCCGACACCGGCCAGTGGGGCCCCCTTTGTGGATGGCCCCCTGAAGGCCCTGGCCTTGCTGCAGGACATCCCGTGCCACAGGCCCGCGTGCCCACTCTGGGGGTACAGAGTCCCTGGTCCCCAGCAGCCCCCCAATGCCTGGGGCCACTCCAATTCGGCCTGTGTCCTGTCCAGTTAGAATTCCTGGGCTTACAGTCAGACACACGTGTTGGTTTCTTTTCTTTTGGTTAAGTGATGTTTGCTTGTTTTTTTTTTTTTTAATGTTCACCCCCTTTTTCCAGGCCTCCAGCACTTCTAGGAAACATAAAATACTGTATGTTTGCAGAGAGGTCTTTTGGTTTTTTGCTTTATTTGTTTGTTTGTTTGGTCCACTCTGTTTGGGCGCAGCTGCAGTTATTGGTTGGCAAAACTGTCTGATGGTTGGCCACCATCCTTTTTTTTTAATGGAATTAGTAATTTTTTTTTATTCATTTATGATAGACATAGAGAGAGAGAGAGAGAGAGGCAGAGACACAGGCAGAGGGAGAAGCAGGCTCCATGCAGGGAGCCCAATGTGGGACTCGATCCCTGGACCCCGGGATTGCGTCCTGGGCCAAAGGCAGGCACCAAACTGCTGAGCCACCCAGGGATCCCCACACCGTCCTTTGACAAAGAAGCCACTCCAGCAGGTCCTGGGGCAGGCGACCACTCCAGGTAACAAGTTTGATGAGCAAGAATGTGAGAATGGCAAAAATTAACAAGGGAGGAAATGGGAGATGTTGGGGAGGGTGAGGAGAAAGGGGAGCCCTCATGCTCTGCTGGTGGGGAGGCAAGCGGGTACAGCCACTCTGGAGAACGGTGTGGAGGTTCCTCAAAGAGTTAAAAATAGACCTGCCCTACGACCCAGCAAGTGCACTGTGGGGATTTACTCCAAAGATGCAGATGCAATGAAATGCTGGGACACCTGCACCCCAATGTTCACAGAAGCAATGTCCACAATAGGCAGACTGGGGAAGGAGCCCTGGTGTCCACCGACAGATGATGGATAAAGAAGATGTGGTTTAAAAAAAAAAAAAAAAAAGATGTGGTCTATGTATACAATGGGATATTCCCCAGCCCTCAGAGAGGATGAACACCCACCATTTGCTTCCACATGGAAGGACCTGGAGGGTATGATGCTGAGTGAAGTAAGTCAGTTGGAGAAGGACAATCATCATATGGTCTCACTCATACCAGGAACAGAAATAGTGCAGAGGATCATAAGGGAAGGGAAGGAAACTGAGTGGAGAAAATCAGAAAGAGAGACAAACCATAAGAGACTCCTAACTCTGGGAAACACACAAAGGACTGCAGAAGGGGAGGTGGGTGGGGGGACGGGGTGAAAGGGGGATGGGGTGACTGGGCGACCGGCACTGAGGAGAGCACATGATAGGATGAGCACTGGGGGGTTATACTAGATGTTGGCAAATGGAATTTAAATTAAAAAAAAAAAAAGTAAAAAATAAAAAAGAATGTGAGAACGGCTCTCACTTGCTCCTGCAAGCAAACCACTGGTGGCAAACAGGCAGCGGCTAGTGTTCTCAGCTGCAGACTGGACCGGAGGCACGGTCAGCAGGCCGACAGCCTGTGGGAGGCAGAGCCAGAAATCCAGGCCAACTCACCCCGTCCGACCAACGCCATAGGTTCCTCGTGGCTTTCTTATTCGTGTCAGGAATTAGACTCCACAGAAGCAACAGGTGCACCTGTGCTACCCATGTGTGGACGCCTGGCCAGACCCAGTCCACCTTCTCCACCTACCCCTGGCTGAAGTCCGCATGAGCCAGTGACAATCTGAGGGTAAAGCCCATATTTCATTCATTCACTCAACAGACAGTGAGTCTGTTCACCGTCCCAGGAGCCCAACCCCTGCAGAGCAGAATGTGACGGAGTCTGGACCCTCTTATCCAAGCTCTCTAGGGTGTAAGCAGACCCCTTCCACCTGCCTCCCAGGCCACGCCGGCCAGCAGGTGTCTCCTTCTCTGAGCTTCTGGGCCTCGCTTTTTTATTGGCCTTATTTGACACCCAATGCAAGACACCTCTGTGCTTTTATTTTTCATTTGAGATGCACGGTTGGAGAGTTAGGCCTTTCAGAGCCACGCTTGTGTAGCGGTGGCCCCTGCACACAAATCACATCGCTGCCAAAAATAAATAAATAAATAAATAAATAAATAAATAAATAAATAAATAAATAATAAAAAATCACATTGCTGCCTCTCAAGTCAGTGCCCGATAACCGCTTGCTGATTTGGCAGCAACGATGGATGCGTATATGCCTGTGGATGCCCCTGGCTCCTCCACCAGTGCCCTGCAAGCCCCCGTGACTCACGTTTGATTAGATCTGATGGCAAGTCACCAGGGCCTTTCCTCCTGGCCACAGAGCATCCCCTGCTGTCAGGAATTATGCCCCCACGCATAGCTGGAAGGCGCATGCCCTCATTTCTGGACCAGCGTTGGAATTTCCACCAACCAAACACCGAGGATGGCTCTGGAATGTGTCTTCACGTCTACTGGGAGGGGGTTGGATCGTTTTAATAATGAGAAGGCCCTGCCCATCCTTCCCAAGGCGCGATGGCATTTCAGAAATGGAGGAGGGCGTCCCGAGTCTCTCCTGCGCGTCCCCCTGCTCTTCTGAACGGCCACCACCTGCTTCTTCTCTGGGTTTCTTCACTTTCTCTCTCGCTCCCCAGAGTAGGAGTCCCTTTGGGCGGTGAGTGGCGCGCTCTATACCTCCGCCGGCTCGGCCCCGACGTGGGCGTGCTGCACCTGCTGGTCCCATGCATGAGCAAACCAATGCCCCACTCCTGTAGCCAGCAGCCTGCAGACTCCTCAATGGAGCCCGGCTACTCACCTGGTCCAAAATATTAGGCATCTCTGATAAATCCCTTGCCCAGAGGGGCCCAAGGAGGTCACTCACCCAGCTTGTGCTCATTCTCTTCCTTCTCCCCATCACCCTAGATACAGAAGCTCTTGGAGAATTTTTTTTTAAGATTTTATTTATTTATTCATAAGAGAGATGAGAGAGGCAGAGACACAGGCAGAGGGAGAAGCAGGCTCCCTGCGGGGAGCCTGTAGTGGGACTGGATCCCAGGACCCCGGGGTCACGCCCTGAGCTGAAGGCAGGCGCTCAACCCCGGAGCACCCAGGTGTCCCCTCCTGGAGAATTTGAAGCTGCAGAAGACCAGAGGAAGATGGTCAGGGAAATGCGTAGGCCTCCAAATCTCGGTCCCGAATAACACACCCTTCGTGGGGACGTTACCTACCCAGGTTCCCCTTCCCTCAACTTGACATGAATTAAAAGGACTTATCCCTCCTGCAAATGCACTGAACGCTCCGGAAAGGGCCCCATGCCTCGGAGTGGAGCTCCCCGGGGAAAACGAAAATGAAACTTTCTTCGAGCTGGTTCTGTGCTTGTTCACATTGAAATAATCAAGTGTTTGGACATATTACTCCTGAACTCAATACAAAGCCTTTTAAACTGTGGGATCGGCTGCGTGTTCCCGGGCGGTTCGTCTCCCATCTGCAAACCCCAACCTCCTGTCTCAGGAGCGAGGCGCCTTTGCCTCCCGTTTGCTCCTCGCCAGCCGCCTGAGGTGGCCGACTGGTCCCCGACCGCATGGCCCTCCTCTCCGAGGCCATGGGGCGCTGAGCGGCCGCTGCTCATCACCTGCTCGGTTCAGGCAGGACCTGGCCCGTGCTGGCCGCCCCCCCCGCCGCCCAGGCTCCAGGATTCAGACTGTCGGAGACGAGAGCACCAAGCTCGAGTTCCTGCCTCTGGGATCGTGTGTCGCCCGTGGACCGGGCGCTGCAGCTCCATCTGCCTTGGTCCGGGCGCAGCTGCCAGCGGGGGACACAGGTTCCCCTGGCTCCTCAGGCTCCCCGGTGCCAGGAGGCTGCCGTCCTCCCGGCGGCTCACCTAAGGGCGCGTTGTCTGTGTCTCAGGGCCTTGGGCACAACCTCCTCTCACTTGCGTGATTCCCTTTGGTGACCCTTCTCTCTTCCATCGGTTGTTGGATCGGCCACCGGGAATCAGCCTTTCAGGACGTCTTGGGGCATGACTGCCAGCATGGGGGGCTGCTGGCGCAGCACAGGACATTGGGGACGAGCGAGCGGGCACCGGGCCCGAACCCAAACCGCTCGGGGTCGGGTGATTGCTGCAGCCTCTTCTTTGCAAACCAGGCACAGTCATTTGGAAGCAGCCTCTGGACGCCAGGAGAGGGATGGGTCCAGAGGCCTCGGGCACAGAGACACCTCCAGGGGGTGGGCATCGGCTGGTGCAGACACTGCTGTCCTCGTTGGGCGGCACGTGCCCGCGCGGCCATCCCTGCCCTACAGGTGACCTCCGGTGACCACATGGGGTGAGGACCTCAGCCCGAGATGGGGGGCAGCCCTGCCCCCGCCACACGGGCACCTCTGCTGCACACCCGTGCCGGGAGCCTACCACTCACCCGCGCTGCCCCGGCCACTGGCAGGGGGAAGGCCAGGTGTTAGACCCACCTAAGATGACGTCATGACAAAGCACGAGTGGGGCTCCCCGGGGGAGCCCTGCAGACCATCCTCTCCATCCATGTAAGTCGGGAGGACAGAGTGCAGTGTCCACACGCGGCGTCATCACCCGGAGGCTCGTGTTCACGCGGTCCCAGGACGGGGAAAACATGGGATGCAGGAGGGCCTCACAGGAGCACCTGGCTCCTTCGCCTCCTTCACCCAGCCCGCAGGCAGCGGCCGCAGACCCACGGCACAGTCACAGGCCACAGGCCCTGCTCGCCACTCCAACACCACCGGGCGCTCGGTACCTCGGCCAAGGTCCCCTTGCACATTCTAGACCCTCCTTATATGCCCCCGTCCAGCTCAGTGGCCCCGGCGCCAGCCGTCCATCTCTCCACCCCGTTCCTACAAGGGCAGCAAAATCAGGGGCAGGACAGGCGCAGGGCCCCTGGGGACACATCTCCAGACAGGAGCTAGACTAGGAGGTGGAATCCAGCAGACCTGGAGTGCAACACCAGCTCTGGAAGCTGTGGCCATGAGACCTGGCGAAGTCACTTAAACTCTGGGAGCGTCCACCTTCGGATGTGTAAGATAGGGACTGAGCCGTGTGCCTCCCAGATCCCGGTGTGCCTCCCAGATCCCAGGTGTGCCTCCCAGATTCTGAGTGTGCCTCTCAGATCCCCATGTGTGCCTCTCAGATCCTGGTGTGCCCTCCAGATCCCAGGTGTGCCTCTCAGATCCCCATGTGTGCCTCCCAGATGCCAGGTGTGCCTCCCAGATCCCAGGTGTGCCTCCCATATCCTCATGTGTGCCTCCCAGATCCCAGGTGTGCCTCCCATATCCTCATGTGTGCCTCCCAGATCCCCATGTGTGCCTCCCAGATCCTGGCGTGCTTCCCAGATCCCCGGTGTGCCTCCCAGATCCCAGGTGTGCTCCCAGATCCCCAGGTGTGGCTCCCAGATCCCAGGTGTGGCTCCCAGATCCCAGGTGTGCCTCCCATATCCCCATGTGTGCCTCCCAGATCCCAGGTGTGCCTCTCAGATCACCGTGTGTGCTTCCCAGATCCTGGTGTGCCTCCCAGATCCCAGGTGTGCCTCCCAGATCCCCAGGTGTGCTTCTCAGATCCCCAGGTATGGCTCCCAGATCCCAGGTGTGCCTCCCAGATCCCCTGGTGTGCCTCCCAGACCCCAGAGCCCAGGATGCCTCTGCTGGGGAGGTGGGAAGGGAGGGATCCACCTCTTGACAAGTGCTCAACCCCAGGCGCTGATGAGTGTATTCGGCTTCATGTCCGGCTCCTATCCTCAGTGCCTTGTCTAGAGATAGGGACCCAGCAAGACTAGGTCATTGGGCCCACGGGGAGCAGTGTGGTGGAGGGGCAGTGGATGAAGCTGAGGGGGTTCGGCTGCCCTGGCTTGCACCCATACACACGGCTGTGACTCAGAACCCCGGCGCCCAAGGTGGGGCAGTCTAGCAGGAATCTGCACTCGGCCTGCCCATCTGTACTGTTCTGGGAAAGTCTGTCCACCCCGGAACAGCGGCCTGACACCCACCCTTGGGGACCTCATCTCCTAAGCATGTGCACACAGAGGAGCTGCACCCTTCACCTTATAGAGAAAGGAAGGGCTCGGGTGAGACTCCCTGAAAAAATGTGAGGTGTGAGGTGTGCCCTTGTGAAACCGGATTGTTGGGGCATGACTGATCGGGTGGGCGGCAGCAGCAGCAGCGAGTCATGGGAGGGGGTGGGTATGGGAGCCAAGCCCGAGTCCTGCCTGCCACGTCTGAGCTGTGTGCCTGTGGGCGAGTCACTCGACCTCTCTGAGCCTTTGGTGCAACAAACAGCTCAAAAAAAAAAAAAAAAAAAAAAAAGACAGTATCTTCCTCTTAAAACTTATATAAAACGGGGATTTTATATAATTGGTATTTGGTAAATATGAATTTCCTTTGCTTTCAAATGTAGGGATTTTAGTTTTCCAGGGACAAAGAAAGGGATGGCCAGAGAACGACTGTTAAGGACAGTGTCACAGGACAGGTGTCCTGCTGTCATAGACTTAAAGTGGTGCTTTATTTTATTTTATTTTTTTAAAGATTTTATTTATTTATTCATGAGAGACAGAGAGAGAGAGAGGCAGAGACACAGTCAGAGGGAGAAGCAGGCTCCATGCAGGGAGCCCGACGCGGGACTTGATCCCGGGTCTCTAGGGTCAGGCCTTGGGCTGAAGGCGGCGCTAAACCGCTGCGCCACCCGGGATGCCCAACCTGTGCTTTAGAATCGTGTGGGCTGCACGCTGCAGGTGCAGAGGTGATAAGGACGGAGGCGCCTGGGGGGCTCAGTCGGGGAAGCGTCTGCCTTCGGCTCAGGTCATGATCAGGTCCTGGGATCGAGCCCCTGCTCAGTGGGGAGTCTGCTTCTCCGTCTCCCTCTGCCCCCTTCTCTCTCTCTCTCTGTTTCTCAAATAAATAAATAAAATCTTTAATTAAAAAAAAGAGAAGGAAGTGACAAGGATGGTGTCTTCACCTTACTGATGACGGCTGGCCGGAAGAATTTATACTTAGGACACTTATTTTGGGGAGTGGTTTTATATTAGCTTACGTAGGACTCACGAGCTTTATTCTATCCCCATAGTTAATCTGATGAAGAAACTATCATTCTCCTCATTTTCAAGACAGTTTGCGATGCGCCTAAGAAATCTGAGGCTTCCATCTATCTGACTGCCACACACGTGCCTTTGCTAAGGCCTGAGTGACACTTGGGACCCTTGCCTTCAAGGACGCTTCATTGAAGACAATAAAATCTACAAACACACTTAAAGGAGTGTTGTATGAGCGCTCCAAGGCCCAACAAGTAATGAAGGCTTATTAAAATATGTTGACTTGGTAATATTCTCCACGGTGCCTTCATAACATGAAAGCCTGGGTTTGCAAATCTCTCCTCCTCTGAAATCCCCTGTGCCGCATCCTCTGTGGACAGAAAAGCAAATGCACAAACATATTTTGACTGAACCGTCAGCTCCAACGTGCAGGTCGCTGGGAAGGTTGGGTGCAAGGTGGAGGGAGGAGCTCTGCCAGCGCCTCCCAAGAACCGATGCTGGAGCCGTAGCGGAACGCGGAAGGGATGCGAGCTTTGTTATTAGCATCTAGGCCAGTTCTGAAGGCTGTAATAATGGTCGGTTCCCTTTTTTCCCCAAAGTGCAGAAAAACACGCACGCCCGACCTTCTAATGCTTCACGGACCAAAGCCAGTCTCCCAGGGGAGGCAAAAATCGTTTTTTTGTCTATGTCCTGTTGGCTCACTTTGGGGAATTCGGCAAATCAGAACCAAGAATGGAAGGGACGAGGGGCTTACGGGCCTGGAGCACAGACCCTGCTCGGATTCCCTGGGTTTACCATCTCTTGTGCAGCCCCTCGTGTCTTTAATAAACATGCACAGCTTATTTTCTTCCTAACCTTCTTTTCCACCGAGTCTGTGCAGACTTTATCTCAATACACTTTTTTAGAAAGCCCCAAGTGTCTGGCCCAGAAATAAAATCAAAGGTTAGGGTTTCAGGTGCTTCTCTGCTTTTGCAAAAATGCCAGGAAGGAAGGCCAAGCCGAGCAGAGTTAGGTCGGGTCCCAGAGCGGGGTGTTTTCACGGAGAAAGACCTTCGCAGAGCCTTATATCAGAGCAGGGTAAATGCCGAGCTTTTCCTATTTTATTTTATGGTTTTCCAAGTGAAATCTAAATGAGGACATGGAACCTGAGATGACTCAAGAGCTCTCCAAAAAAAAGGCAAGTCTCTTACAGAATCGCGTGTTTTCAGGCCGCGTGGGGTGGGGCGGGGGTGTGATGCAGGATCCGTAATTTTTATTTGCAGACTTTCGCTTCTGCTCTAACTTGATGGAAACCGTTGGTTCCGTCTTTCATTTCCTGTACCGAGGGCCCCACGAGGAACGGCATCTGGCCGCGAGAGGAGCGGGGACGCGGGGACGGAGGCCTCGGCTTGGCTGCGGGGAGCCGGCCCCGCGGAGAGGCGACCCCGGGGCTCCAGGCGGGCTCCCTCCCACAGCCGCGCACGGGCCCAGGCTCGGCCCGAAATGCAGAAGTCCCTGGCAGGAGTCGAATGCCATTTCTACTGCACATGGAGCTGTGGTTTCCAACCAGAGTAAGAATCAGAAGATTCAGGGGGAACTTGAAAGTCCCCCAAAGCCTTTGGCTCAGAGCTGAAAAATGTAGCTGCTCTCGAAATATCATACAGATCCTGACCCCACGCACCGAAGAAGAAAGAAACCAACAGGCATGTTGGGTGCCCGTCGAGAACAGGACGGACCCATCATTACCCACCTTCGGGTTCCTCCTCGATGCTAAGAATTCAGCCCAAAGTCCTTAGTTAAGCACGAAACGAACGGTTTCAGAAGAAAAGTGGTCTGAGCGCAGAGGTGGGGAGAGGGAAATGCCACCTGCCCTATAGTTTTGTCGTGATTCGCCGGGTCCCCTGGCCTTCCACACGTCCCGAGTGCGAGAGGTCATCTGTGATCACTCAGGGCGTTCTGAGAATTATCCAGAACGTGACTGAATAAAGGAAATAGAAAGCCCCTTTTCTTTATTTCTTTGGTTTTATTTATTTCGTTTTGGTTTATTTTTTGTTTATATTTATTTCTTAAAGACGTATTTATTTTAAGAAAGCGAGCGAGCGCGGGAGCAAGCATGGGCAGGGGCAGAGGGAGAGCGAGAGGGAATCTCCAGCAGCCTGTGCTGAGCGCGGAGGCCGATGTGGGCCTCGATCCCAGAACCCTGAGGTCGGACCCGAGCTGAAATCAGAAGTCGGACACTCAACCGACTGCTCCAGCCAGGTGCCCCCCCTTCTCCCCACTTCTATTTTTGTTTCAAGCAATGAACGCAGTGTCTCAATTATCTCATTTTGGAGAAAGGCCAGGAGAAAACTTGATGAAAAGTTAACTCTGTCAACCACCGCAGAGCCTCGCTCTGCCTGAGAGCTGCATCTCGAAACCGTCTCAAGGCTGCAGGGCGTACCCTGGGTCTGATGCATGGGGGGGGGGGGGGGCATGGGGTCACTGCACCCAGGGAGCCACGGAGCACCCCAACACCCAGCCCTTGTCTCCCGCGGGCCCGTGGGGATGCGATGCACATGACTCCTGAGCCCCAGAGAGGGTGGGGGCACAGGGCGGGTCGGGGGAGGCAGGAACGGGCTTGCACGGAGTTCCCCCTCCTCCTTCCGGCCACATCTTCCAAGAGGTTCTTGATGTTTTTGAGAGAATGTCCATGTCTGTGGTTTCCAGAGCTTGGAAACTGGCTGGGGGGGAAGGGGGGCAGGGCTGGGGTCCCCGCGACCCTGGGCAGGCCTCTGCGGCCTCTCTTTTCATCTGGAAATAATCGCGTATCTCTCATAAATGACCATTAGTTGAGATAATACGAATGTGCCCCGGAGGCTCCAATGAGCCTGGTTTGCTGTTTGAAGCCCACGGTGCGGGCGCGCCGAGAAGGGCAAGGCAGGAGGCCTGTCCTGGCGCCACGTGACGTCCGGGCAAGGGCAGGGGAGTCCCCTGCAGTGGGTCATCTCGCCGCCGAACTTCTGAGAAGATTCTCTCAGGGGACTTACTATAATGCTTCCTGGAATCGCCGTTTGCTTCTGATGATGATAAACCAGAAACTTCGGGGCTAAGCCACGTTTCCCCCTCATCCCCAAATCTAAGCTCCTGCAAGCAGGGCCGGCACGATGGAGGGGTGCAGGCACACTCAGCATTGTGCCCCAGAAACTCCCAGGGTCTCAGACCTTAAATGAGATGGGACGGACCCCGCCTTCGAACACACGTGGAATTTCCTCTTCGCCCATCGCGGCGGCCGCAACAAACCCCAGACCGGGAGGCGGGGGGCGGGAAGGGGGTTCCGGACAACAGCCCTGGGGGAGCCCCCAGCTCCGGAGTCTGAGATCCAGGAATCTGTACACCTGGCGTCTGGTGACAACCTCCGTCCTGGTTCCCGGCCGGGTCTTCTAGCCGTGTCCTCCCGAGGGGAAGGGGCCAGGGGGCTCCCCGGGGACTCTTTCGTGGGGACGCAAATCCCTCTTGGGGTCCCACCCTCGGGACCTCGTCACCTGCCGAAGGCCCTGCTGTCACACTGTCACCTCGGCCGTCAGACTCCAGCTCACGGGGGACCCAGAGGACAATCCAGCAGGGTCCTCAGACGCTCGTCCCCAACGGGCCGGGCCGGCCTGCCCCTGGGCGTCCTTCTTCACTGCACGCCGCAGGAGGGCCACCGCTCAGCCGAGGCGCCGGTCCCCACGTGCGTGGGCACAGCTGTTGTCTGCGAGGCTTCCCAGCGGCCACCTGGCAGGTGGAGGCAGCTTGCACAGAGCGGCTGCAGGGGGACACTGAGCCACCGGCAGGAGCCAAAGGACGGCGCGGGGCCCAGGGCGGATGTGACGCCTGGCCTCAGGTGGCAGGCACGGGCGACCGACTGGCTGGCCGGGTGCTTCAGCCGCACCAGCCAGCAGGGCCGGCGCCACCAGGACAGGTGCCCGAGGACGTCACTGTTGTTCTGACACCTGCAAACACGCTGTCTCGGCTCTTCATCGCATTTGACTTATTTATCGCATTTTCTGCACGAGTCCGTTTGCTCAGAGTTTCCGAGAAGACACGGAACAGCACCGTGGGTGGAACTAACGGGACACATCGTTCCCGTAGAGACAGCGTGAGCGGCCGTGAGCCACTGCTTCCCGTCGCCGCGCCCCGGACGCTGGCCACCGCCCCCCGAATCTGCGTCCGAGCCGGGAGTGGCCCTGCGGTGCCGGGGACAGGGCGGGTGGGTCAGTGGGGCCTGTCACAGCCCGGCCCCAGGCGGGGTGCCCAGCCAGCCTTGCCCTTGACGGGGCGGCCCCGCTCGACGGCGCCCGTACTTGCACCTAAGGTGAGTGGCTGGTGGCACCTGCCGGCTGTGACGTTTGCCCATTAGGGAAGGGCTGTCTTTTTGTTCATGCGGGATACTCTCCTTTTTAGGGGACGTTTCTCTCTTCGGAAAAATAAAAAGGCCTCCTTGCGCTCAGTCTGAGTCCTCGAGCGCCTAGCAGGCAGATGCCGGGAGGTGGCCCCGCTCCGCGTGGAATGGGCCTTTCTCTGGGCGGGCGGGAGACACCCGGCTCCGGGGCCCCTGCCTCAGGACAGCCGTCACTTTTAGGTCCCTTGAGGGGAAATGACGTCTGCTGGTAACAGGCCTGGGCCTGAGGCCACCGCGTCCACCAGAAGATGCTCCCCTCTTGCAGCCTGTGTGTGATGTTCGTCTGTAACTTGATCTTCCCTCTTCGCCGGCGATTTCTGCTCTGCTGCCCCGCGGCACGAGTGGGGACCTTACACGAGGTGCTCACTAACAGCGCCCGGAGGTCAGAACTGTCCCGTGGTGGCCACCTGGTAGCCATTGAGGCTTTCCTGTCCCACATCCCTACCTCCCCAAATACACCATCGGCTGTTGAAATGCCAACGGGCCAGGGGGCTGAGGGACTGTCGCTGCAGGAGAAACATGCTTGCCTGGGAACCGCAGGCCCTCTGGGTCAGAACAGTAGCCCGGGGCCTCGGCCAGCGCCTGGGGAGCTGTGACCGGATCGGTGCATCCGTCCGTGTGTCCGTCGCCCTGTCTCCAAGAGAGCAGGACCTGGAGGTGATCCAGGCCAACAGCCCGAGGCCCGTCCATCGCCGGGTGCTCCAGAGCTCTTCACGGGCTCGCTGCAGCTCAGCTGTACTGTGTGTGACTTGTGACCCTTCGTGAGAGACACGTGTGTCACATCTGTTACATTAGGGACATTGTCACGCGGCTGTCGGTTTGAGAGCATCCCCGGTGGGACACGGTCCAGGGACCTGGGGACAAGAAAACCATCCCCCGAATATGTCCACAGGGGGGAATACGGATAAGCGAGCCCATTGTGTGTGCAGAGTGGATGCCCTCCCTTTTCATGCATCAGACACGGACCCTACCCACCCCCAGGGGAAGATCCGGATGGTTGTGGCTGCCACCTGAGCCACTGAATCCATGGCACCGTGGTCGGAGCTCATACTGTGGGGCGAAGCTCCCCTGGGTCAGCCTCTGGGGGTCCCGCTCCAGATGGACGGTGGGGGCCAGGCACTGCCAATGGCATTGCGGTCCATCCCTTTTTAAATTTTTTTAAAAATTTGTTTTTGTTTTTAAAGATTTATTTATTTATTTATTTATTTATTTATGATAGACATAGTGAGAGAGAGAGAGAGAGAGGCAGACACACAGGCGGAGGGAGAAGCAGGCTCCATGCAGGGACCCGACATGGGACTCGATCCCGGGACTCCAGGATCACGCCCTGGGCTGAAGGCAGGTGCCAAACTGCTGAGCCACCCAGAGATCCCCAATTTTTTTTTTAATTTAAATTAAATTTGCCAACATACAATCTCACACCCAGGGCTCATCCCATCTTCATGGTCCCTTGCATCTATCTACAGGAGGGGAGGTTATGCATGACGTCAGAGCCGATGACTCAAGCAGCCAGGAGGATTCTTCAGGTCCTAGCAACATCCTTGCATAAATCACAGCCAAGGAAACCTGGCAAGACCATTTTTAAATTTCAGACTCCAGGTGGGGATCCAGGGAGAAAATCAGACTCCTCCTCTAGGCGTGGGCCCTGTCCTGGGAATCCTTCGAGAAGGGACTGACTTCTCGGTGAACATGGGTTAAGCGGCGCTTGGCTGCCCACAGCCCGTCTTTCCTGAAGATCCCCGCCTGTTACGATGTGAAGCGGGTTCTTCCGCAAGGGGAAAAGCGACTGTCACACCTCCCCTGCCCCTCCACATGGCATTCTATCCACAGATGCCACCTTTGTTCATGGCACTCTTTGGGAAGAGGGCCAAGAAAAAGGACCTCCTATTGCGAATTTATTTTATTTTATTTATTTATTTAATTGAATCAACCCAAAATATCCTGGGTTGATATATCAATTTTTGTCGGTCGATCACTCTGAATTTAAATTTGTCTCCGTGTGACAACTCAGGTACGATGCTAAAGACCGCAGAAACAATGGCAAATACGTCATCAGGGTTTACGGTGCACAAAACACCAAGGAGAGTGTTTTATATCATTTAATCCTCCGGGAGACTCTGAGGTAGATGCTGTTTTTCTCACACGGTTGCAGATGAGGAAACAGCAGCACGGGCCTCACAGAACTAGCCCGCTGGCTGCACTCCAACGGTCTTTCTCCGCACATCGAAAGGTTATCTTTATAATCCAGCTTCGCCTTCGTCTTCTTGAAAATGAAGCGTTTCAACTTAGCCGAGAAAATCCTGCTTTGCAAGATCTGAGTGGACTCCAGAGCAGGGAGCGAGTTCATACAATGGCAAGATGCGTTAAAAACCCTGAGCCACATAGATAAATGTACACACGCGTATGTTATATGCAAGAAATAATTAGTATGCAACATATATAGATTTAAGATACCAGGCCCACGTCATCCCAAATAACTTAGACCATGTTTTCTCAGCCTCGACCTATTGACATTTCAGCCCACGTAGTTCTCCGTCGTGCGGGCTGTCCTGTGCGCTGTGGCAGGGTCGGTCTCACCCCCGGGCCTGCCCCCCGAGATGATAGCAGCACCCGCGCTGGAGCTGCACCAACCAGGATGTCTGCAGACGTTGTGCAGCGTCCCCCGGCGGGGGCAGTGAGGAGCCCCAGATGGTCCCCAGCTGAGAACCACTGCTTGGGGTGTTGTAGGACACTCTTATTCTCGAGGTCCCATGTCTTAGTCTGAACCATAAAACGCGTTGGTGGCCAACATCCCAACAGTTGCCTGCTGGTCGGGAGGAAATTGGACGGTTTTCTATCTTCACAGGTCACCACTCTTTGGCCCGAGCAACTTTCTCATCCCAAAAAGTTTTCTTCCCTCTTCTCTGAGATCATGCAAGAGATTTTTTTTTTTTTTCTGATTTTCCATCAGGCTCCAGCCTGGACACCTGCTCCATATCTCGCAGGACTCTGTCCATCAAAGGTCTAGTCTTTCCCAGGATCTGATCGTGTTGCGTGACCTTTTGTTCTAAGTCTTCAAACTACTTTCTGATTAGATTTTTCTTCTTCTTCTCTGTCAAAAAAAAAAAAAAAAATCCGGAGCATTCTTGTTGGCTTGCCAATCATCTCTGAACTATTCTATCAGCAGTCTTCTTCTTTCTTCAGGGAAGAAAAAAAAATCCTCACAAGAAATTGACTTTAAAATAGTATGGTGTTCTTGAGGCCTCAGAGTGGTTTTTATTATCCAGACCGCCCAGTGATGAAAATGATGATATAAATGCCATAAGTACCGTCTACACGTAGGCGCTGGCACATTTCAACATGGCCCTTGCATGGGTGGCTGCTGGTGGATGGTCCTGCATCAGGCCACTGGGGAGCAGGTGGCCCAGAATACCCACTGACCAGAGAATACTGGGCCCCCGGAGAAGCAGAGCAACCCCCCGTCCTTTCTAAGGCTCAGGGGATTCAGCAGAAATCTCTCCAAGCACCTGCTCCCCTTGTGCTACAATCTCCCCTTCACCGCCAGCCCCTGTTTCCGCATAACATGGATGAACAGTGTTGGGATTCCTCTTCTTCATCCTGCCTCACAGTCTGCAATTTTCTGGGCCGCTTTTGTCTCTTTCCAGTTGAGAGTATGTCTGAGACCACAGGGGTATATTCTTGAGAAAACTGGCAGATTCCAATTTCTGAAACCTAAACTTAGCCAGACAAAGTGCCTTGGTTTTGTTGTTGCTGTTTGTTTTTGGTTAGAAGGAGGCTCTCTTCACACGAGGGGTGAAGGGACGAGATCAAATCAGATCTTGTATCTTACAAGATGTATTTCTAAAACATTTGCATGTTCTAACGTTTCTGAAATCTTTCACGACGAGGACTCATCTTAAGTAAGATAGTCCGTGTGATTTTTAACTGGGGTGAGAGAAAGGTACTGGTATTAGATATATAGCATCTTACAATGGGAAATATGTTTTTTTTATTTTTTATTTTTTTTGGAAATATGTTTTTTTTAATGAAAAAAGACTATATGAGTAAATTTAATGGAAAAAAAAGTTCTAAAATACCTCCTAAAATTCTCTTAACTTGCACCAAACTATTACCAATTAATAAAAATCAAGGAATAATGTGCTTGGAATATACAACAATGGAAAACTTGTCCTTGTACGAGAAAACCAGGGCTACCAGACATCTTCCTCCACAGTGATAACTGCTTTTTTGTAGTCTATTCAAGCCCCCCTGCTCAAAACCATTTAAAATATTTTACAATGCATGGTACCTGTTTTCCTTAGTCCTAAATACGGTATTTGTCCTAAAAGATCTAATAAAGCACTTGGCACTTAAGCTTAGTTTCCACATTAGACTCTTGCAGGGTTTCCTTACAAAATCAAACAATATGGTATCATCATTTTTGCACCAATACAGCCTGGTCACACTAATATGTCTCTCCATTTTTCTCCATTTGAGCAAAAACAGAAATGCTGGAAACCCTGCTGGATTCCACGAGCCTCCATCTGAAAGCTCCGCAGCCTGCCTATTAGGATGGTTCTCAGATGTTGAAAGCAGCCCAACTCCAGGAAGTACACCTCAGCCGACCAGCAAAACAAACCATGCCAGCCTGCGCCCCACTCACCCTCTCCTTCCAGGTCACCGCGTCGCCGTTCTGAGAGGCTGGATTCCAAGGCGAGGCCTGTGATTCACTGGTGGGTGGCAGGGAGGTGGTCCGTGTGTGTGTGTGTGTGTGTGTGTGTGTGTGTGTGTGTATGAAGTGTGCCTTCTTTATCAGAGACCGTTTCCTCTGTACAAAGGTGATTTCTGTGTGTTCCTGCAGCCTGAGCTAAGGTGAGGGCAGAGGATTAACAGGTGCACAGGAGGCATTCTTTCTCTCGTTTCGGGATGAAGATTCAGTCTAGCTGCATCAATCAAACCACCCATGCTCGCTCGTGCTCACTCTCTCTCTGTCTTTCTTCCATCCCCACCCTCCTTTTAATATCTTGCCACCGAAGGACTGAACATTCATTGTATGTGTAGGTTCAATACTCCACTGCACATAGCTGAGAATTTAAAATATATTAACAGGAAGGTGTGCGAAGCAATCTACTTGCAACCTGAGCCCACCTCTGCACCCCCAGTTAATTTCTCCATCCCAAAATAGATAGGTAGCTAGATAGAAGGGTAGATAGGGGGTTCGATGTACCCACAAGAAAGCATAATAAATGTGACTACAAAATTGCCAAAGGAAGAATAGCAAAAGCAAAAGCAAAAGCAAACAAAACCCAAAACAAAAAAACATAGGGCTTGAACTCCCCCTTCTGAGCTAGCTGTCTTTCCTGTACTGGTCACGGGACGTTCTCAGCATACGTATGTTATTCAAATATTCCTTATAAATTCAAGCCCAAACATACAAAGAAATTTTAGCTCCTTTGTTAAATAAATATCAGCTCTCAGAAAAGTACTTGGACAGAGCTCTTTTCCGCGGGCCCGGGGCCAGGTAATCTACGCTCTGCGCCAGGGAGAAAGGAAGGCCAGCCATTCTGTTTCCTTCCGCATTACTCCCTCAGTAGAGTGCCCTGCTCGTGGAGAAGCCAGGATTTCAAGTCTGCCTGTGGCGGAGCTGGTCCCCTGGGGGGCCCTGACCCCATCCCTGGGCTGCCAGCTGGGGCGAGGGGCAGCTGTCAGCCCTAAGTGGGCCATTTGCCTTAACCGTGTTCTCTGGTGTCGCTCGACCCCTGCTAAAGAGGTGAGCTAACATGATTTCAGGCCCAGTCTTAAGCCCAAAGGACGTGTCCGGTTGCCTGTCATTTATTTCTACCCTTAAACTATCTTTCCAAATCTAATTAATGGAAAATCGACTGTCACATCCATCTTTGAAAAATCAGATCTCGGCTGGTTGGATTCGATTTTGTCGTGCGCTCTTGATGGTTCAGGTTCGACTCCGCGCAGCTCCCCTGTTGTCAACCCCGCTCCCTGACCCGGGCAGCAGGCTCAACAACAGCTATTTTTAGACCCAGGCAAGCCCCAGGGTGTCAGACGGTAAATTATTAGCTGTGACTTTAAAAATAGTCATGGAGCCACTTTGGGAACGGTGCCTTCTCCATAGCATAGGCACTGGAATTTGCCTGCCCCCTTCTAAACAGTCAGTCAGGTCCCTAAATAGAAGGAAACCAACCGCAGATGGTCCTCACAGCTGACGTCTCTACCCCTCTACCGGGTGGGAGCTGTAAAGGACTCACTGGGTCACACCGGGGCCTCTCGGGGTGTTTAGTAAACAAACAGGCTGCATGGGGGCGGCCACGTGCCCCTCACAGGGTCTTTATGCTGTGGGAACACACAACCGCGCTGCACCCAATCAGCACACGGTTGTGTGTTGGGATCTTGGCTGCACTTTTGTCTCCCAAAAGTCCACGTCCCTGGAGGACTGAACGTGAGCTCCCAGGACTGGCCTCCGTGATGCAAATTTACGCAAGCTGGGTCTTTTTGTAAAACCTCTGCCTGCAGTGGTTGCCGGCTGTGTGCGTACAACCCTACAACCCGTGCCTGCCTAAATCGTGTCACTGCAGGCTCCTGGTTCGACACCCGGGCTACTGATGCCCAGAGAAGGGAGGTGACTGGGAGCCTAGTCATGGCACATCATGAGGGCGCCCGAGGACTCCTGACCCCCTGGCGAGGGGGTCCTCTGTGATGGCATGTCACAGCCCTGGGCGCTCGGGGATCTCCTCTCCCCTCACGCCGGTGGGAGAGGAAGGGATCCCAAACGGCACCCTGTCCACCTCCGACGCCAACCGTCCCCTGGTGCAGAGGAAACCAGCTTTCTGCTGGTCGGAGGAGCGTTTCAGAAGAGGAAGCAAAAACCGAGCTGGGTAAGAAGCTTTCACTTCGGGACACATTTGTTTTGGGGGGGGGGGGGAGGCTGGGTGGAGGAAGCTCGCTCCTAGCAGATTGGAAAAGGAAGGCGCTTCAGAAGCGACAGATGAGAATATCCACCACGACTGTTTGCTCAGCTTTCAGCAAGTGAGAGGTCAGCTTCCAGTTGTTGGCCGGGAAAGGTCTAGTGAGCAAAATGCCTTTATCGTTAAATATTATCTTGCAAAAATATTTACTAGGGGTTGAACGTAGAACATTGTGCTAATAATGAGACACATAAATTTGGAAACTGCGGCCAACCCCATGGAACAATACCCAGGAAAAGGCCTTGTTTTCATCGGCCCTGGGACGCGAGTGCGTAGATTCAAGACTGCCCACTGGCTCCTCCTGGTTATGAACTCCCATGGTTCCTGGGCAAGCAGAAGACAGAAGACGGATCATGCCCCGAGGGAATGCAAAAAAAAAATCCCTTTTCGTTTACATAATAAAGCAAGTGTCATTCCTGAAAATCAAACTGGGTGAAAGTCAGAGCCCCACTTGGAGAACATTCTCAGGTCCCCATTTTTGACTCATTCAGGCCCCCACCCCCGCAGCCTGGGTGTATCCGGGGACCCTTCCTTCCCAGGCAGGAAGACAGTGGAACATGATGTGTGCAGCAGGATGGGGGATTTGGGGTGGGGGTGGGGAGACAAGTTACCTGTTGTGCCCGTGGGGTTCAGAAGCACGTCTTCAGGCTTCCCATGGGCTTGCTGCCGCCGAGCACCCAGCATTGCAGCTGGGAGCGAGCGAGCGCTGACTGCATCCTGCCTGGCACCGTGGGCACAGCCTGGTCTTGGGCCTTCATGCCCAGGCTATGGCGTGGGCTCCTGGCTGAGCCCCAGGCCAGTCCTCTCTGTGTTCTGATTCCCCCTCGGCCCAGGGTCCCAGCTGGTTCCCGGGGCTGCACCCCCCTCGCCAGGGCAGCTGGTCTCCAGGACCCGCACTCTGAGAGTGGGATCCATTCTGACCCAAAACTTGTCAGCTGGGTTCTTTCCAGCTTGGGTCTGGGCTCCAGTGGAAGACCCTGGACCCAAAGCATTCTCTGGGGGAAGCGAAACAGCAGCCAGGACTGCCCGGAGCCAGGAAGACCAGCCCGGGATCGACCCCAAGACGGTGATGGACTTGACCTTGTCAATCCGTGGACGTGTGCCCACCCATCCATGCCCCACATTTTCCTTTATAAACCTGGGAGTGTTTTCAGCCCTTTGGAGACCATCTTTGGGATCTCGGTCTGCTGGCTTCCCAGTGTTGGCCTCACTGAAACAAATTCCTTTCTGGTTTCACCGCCAGTTGTTTCTCTGTCTTTGGATTTTTTCAGGGATAAGCGGCGCACTCTGGTTGGTGTGGGCCTCCCAGCGCCTGCTGGATGCCCTTGCACCCCTGCCTGCTCCTCCATCTCCTGTCATGGGCACTCTGGCGTCCTTGCCTTTGCATCAGCACAAGGGGATTCCCTTGTCCTCAGTCTTGTGAGCATGACTGCTCTTCTCCACCCGCATAGACACGTGCCCTATCACCCCAGTGGTTCTCATCAGGGTTCGTAAACCAGCACTGAGAGAGTCAGCCACGCATGGTGGCCGTGGATGCCGTCAGGAGCTGCTGACGTCATCGGGTGTCCCTTCCCAGATACAAAAAAAAAAAAAAAGGGCATCCATTCCGAAATAAAAATAAGTCCTTTTATTTCAAATCAAGCTTGGTGAAGATTGAGAGGCTCCTAAGCAGCAGCATCACATGGCTGCCGCCCTCCCCCCCCCCTCTGCTATGTGGGTGCATTTGAGCATTTGATGGTTTCTTTGGACATTGCATCCTGGGTGGGCAGATACCACGGGGAGGTACAAGTTTCAAACCTCCATCAATCCAAATTTTATAACCATTAGCGAACTCAACAACCTGTTTATTTTTAAGGTGGAGAAACTCAGACTCACGTGGTTAAGTGATTTTCCTAAATGTCTTGGCCACTGATCTAGAAGTAGGACCCGAGTGTCCGGGTCCCGCCTAGGGCTGTGCCCCCAAACCCCAATGTCTCTGCACTTCATTGGGTAAATTATAGATGTTTAGATATTTTGGACAAAGTATATATTCATTCCAAATATCAGTGAAAAACATAAAGGGGAAGAACAGAAAACAACTCAGCACGCAGCATTAACCCTACTTGGGGATCCTGCCGGGTTTTCCATTTTTTTTTTCTCCTTTTCCCAGTTTTATCAAAAAGTCTTATTTTACTTCCTTTTTGGAGCGTCCTGTAAAATATCAGGAGCGTCCTCTCAAATCCGTGGATAAGACTCCGCAGGAGCATGTTTGGGACTGTGACATGTGACACTGCAGAATGGATATTGTGATAACGCGATTTACAGTAAGAATTGTGTCTTTGGTTCCCGGTTTCTGGCACAGGGCTCCGAAAACCCTCAGAATTTCCCGAGCGATCAGGGCAATCAAGGTGTCTTTTGTTAGGCTAATGAGGTGACTTTCGGACCCCACCTGAGGACAGGGCCGGTTGCCAGGGGAACCAACCCAGTGATTAGAGGGCTGCAACTCTCCATCACAGCCCTCTGACCTCCTTGGACGGGAGAGGGGCTGCAGATTGAATCAATCACCAATGGTCAAAGATTTAATCAATCGGTCATGCTTCTGTAGTGAGGCCTCTGTACAACCCCACAGGAAGGGGCTAGGAGAGGTTCTGGGTTGGCGAACACGTGGAGATCCTGGGAGAAAGCCGCCCGCAAGAGGATATGAAAGCTCCTCGTGCTTTCCCCTGAGCTGCATCCTTTCAGGATAAACCGCTCATCCAGCAAGCGAAGGGTTTCTTTGGGCTCCATGAGCCACTGGGAAGTCAAATGAACCCAAGGAGGGGGCTGTGGGAGCCTCCAGTCTTCAGTCTGAGGGTCGGAAGCACAGGCGACAACCTGGACCTCCGACTGGCATCTGAAGTGTGTGCGCTGGGGGCAGAGTTATGGGCCGAGCCCTCAGCCTGTGCGTCTGACCCATCTCCAGGGAGACGGTGTCACAGTTGAGTTGAGTTGTTGCACATCCAGCCGGTGTGGAGCCTTGCTTGGTGGAGTGAGGGAACCCTGTGCCCCCCACACACAACCAGACAAACACATGAAATCTAATGCATTTTATCATCTCCATGTTGAGGGGTATTAGACTGTTTGCAACTTCATTATTCCTTTAAGGTAAATATTTTCTTTGTGATTTTATATCCATGCTCCTTCTACTTGTGAATGAATCTCTGGGATGCGGGTGTCCTGAGAGTGGTAGTGATGTCATATTTATTTCATGGGCTAGTTTCCGAGTCTAATACACTTAAAAAAAAAGATTTTATTTATTTATTTGAGAGAGAGAGAGAGCATGACGGAGGGGAGAGAGAGAAGCAGCCTCCTCATCGAGCAGGGAGCCCTATGCAGGACTCGATCCCAGGACCCTGAGATAATAATGACCTGAGCGGAAGGTAGATGCTTCACCGACTGAGCCACCCTGCCCTCCCAACCCTCCAAGTCTAATAGACTTTTAAGCAGAAGGATGCTTTGGGGAAGGGTGCATGCACCCTTCTGAGTTTGATATTAAGGCCCTTTTGATGCTGATTGATGTACTCTTGGCCGTTAGGTGCTCGTGTTTGAACCCAGTGCTCTTGCTCTATTTCCTCGTGACTGACATAAGGAACCACGCTTCCGAGGGCTCGAGGAAGGACCCTCTTCTTTTCTCTCTCACCCCCATCATTTGCTTGAGAATGCAACTAAAGTGAAAAGATGTGTATAGTATCAAGCAGAAAACCACAGGCCCCAAAAGGAGCACTCATGGGAGGTCAGGTCACTGAACTGGGGCTTCCTGCTGAGCTCCCTGCAGTTTCGGCCTCCCCAGGAATGTCTCATAACTGGTCAGCCGGGACCTTTCTGGTCTGCAGGGTGAGGTCACCTGTCCCGGCCCCTTACTGTCCCCCTGAAGGAGTATGAGGTCAGCTGCATGTAAGACCTCCTAATGTTCCCCCTCAGGGAGGGTGATCTCACCTGAAACTTTTTTTTTTTTTTTTGCTCATAACTTCTTGCCCGTCCTTCCTTCCTGTAAAAACCTTGTATTTTAGACGTCGCTTCCACTCGCTAGAAGGGCTGCTGCCCTGGTCGTGACTCACTTAATAAAGCCAATCACATCCTCTAATTTACTCCTTTGGAGTAAATTGTTCTCAAGCAATAGGGACAAGATTGTGACGAGGAATGAAGAACTTTGGAAAATAATTTAACTTTTCTCTGAAGGTTAGGAATTTTGCAGCATGCAGCTTGGAATGTCTGAAGAACGATGGGGCGTGTGTGAATGACCCATGCTTGAAGAAATCTGTGAATGAGATTTCGTGGAAATACTAGTAAATGAAAGGACACAAGTCCCCGACTGGTGGGTGATAAGCGTTCCGATGGATTATAAAGATGGGTAGTGACGGGAAGATTTTTGAGGAATCAAATGACATTTTTACATCATAATTTAATGAGCTTTATTCAAAGCCTGGAATTGTTTTAATATGACAAAGGATGGCAGAAATGTTAAGCATCAGTGCTGGAGGTCAAGGGTAAAGCCTTTTTCATCCCAAATCTGCAACACCTGACTTGGGCGGTGAGTGGCCCAATCAATGTTCATGGAGGTTCCTGGTGTGAATAATTAATTGTTCTTCCTCCCTCTTCCTTGAAGCTGTTTTATGGCTCTCCTTCCTGCACATTTAATCCAATCAGCATTATTGATAAAGATATTATGCAAGGCACTGTCATTGTTTCAACCTTCCTCTCCTCTCATAAATCCTACTTCTTATATGATAGTGATGGGGGAATTTCAGAATGTCAAGATAGATATTTACAGGAGTCTGGAAGCTCATTGAGAAAAATATGAACGTGGAGAAAAATGACAGGGAAAGGTACAATAGATGGACATCTAATCCGGGAAAGATAAACAAAAAAAAAATGAGTAAGAGTTTTGTCCAAAGAAAAGTAAATAGAAATTACAAACATAAAACAGTATTTTTCAAATCTAAGGAAATGAGCTTTTAATCCAACAAAAGATCTACAGAAATACCAAACAATTCAAATAAAAGACCCTCACCTAAGCATCTGCTTGTGAGTTTTACATACTCAAGATTAAAAAGGAGTTACCAAAATGTTCAAGACTGAAAAAAAAAAAATCATTAAAATAAATAAATAAATAAATAGCATCAGCAGTATTGGATGCAAAATGCAATAGAGCAAAGCTGTCAGATTATTGGCAGGAAATTATTGAAATATTTGTTGGATATAGCTACTCTGTCTTAGGTGCTTATGCTAAAGACGCTTATTCTGTAGAGTGGTAATTTATTAAGCAACACATTTAGACACTCTTGCTACTCAACCCATTTCAGGTATTTTGAGCTACTAGAAGAGAAATCCCGAGCGAATGCGTATGTTGCTTTTCTCTTAAAACTTCATTATCAGTTGAAGTTGGTTTGGGTAAAGTGGACACAAACTCTGGAAATTTTTTTCCTCTGCCAAATTTCCACCCATCTGTTAACTAAGTAACCAGTGACAGCCTTCCTTTAAAGCTTTGCCGATTTTCTGGTTTCTTTCCTCAGGTTAAAATATTTTTACTCATTCATGTGTGTATTTACTGAACAAGCATTTATGGAGGGCATGCCATATACCATCCATTGTGATAGGCGGCTGGTGCATAAGCCAAATTAAGTGCATTTCTTGCCTTCATGGAGCTTATAACCTATAACCTGAGTGGGAGTAGTTGCTCGGAGCCAAGTAAGAAAATTGGTAATGAAAATCCAACTTACAGATAAGAGTGGTATGTGGAAAGAGTGCCGACAAGCTCATGGGATGGCGATCTATTTCAAACTGGAAATAGGGACTGCAGAGAAATCTTCCTAGAGGTGTTGACATTGTAGAGCAGTCTGGATTTTTTTTTTTTTAAAAAGGAGATATCTGGTTGAAACAAAGCTAAGAAATTGGGGGAACTTCCCACACAGAGGAAGCGTCATATCCAAAGTCCAGATGCGAGAGGCTTGTGGTGTTTAAGGACCTCCTCTTGGTTAGAGATGGGTAAGAGGGAAAATCGGCAGGTGCTAGACCAGTAATACCTTGACTGACATGCTAAGTAATTTAGACTTTATCTTGAAGACCGCAGGAGGATTGAAATATTTTAATGGGGGAGAGAGGCATCATCAAAAGTATGGTTGATTAGAAAGATACTCTGGTGAGTGGAATATTTAACATTGGGGTAAAGTGGAAGGCAGGTAGGTCACTTGGACTATTTCCATGGAATGGAAAAGAATCATGTAAGAATAAATTATGATATGAAACCAGGAAAGAGAAATAGAGGATTCAAGAGATATTATAGTGGTCATTTTGAGAGGATTTTATGGTCAATTGTTATATGGAGGGCAATAATAACTCTGGATTTTCTGGAATTAGCAGTTGGGTAGATGGTGGACGATTTTGAAAAAAAAATAGACACTGGTTAAGGGGTAAATTTTGGGGTAGAGAGACACATTTATTTACCTTTTCAAACAAAAAATCCCCTATTTATTACTGAACCAACAGAAGGAGAAACATGGAAACAGAAAAATCCTTTTCCCCATAAAGCACATCCGGTTATTGAGACAGCGGTGTCTACAGAGCGATGCAGCCCGAGCAAGTGACCTCGATACAGCATCAACGTGTGTGCCTTCTTCTGTGGGATTCCTTATAGACCAGCCTGGTTCTTCAGTGTTTCCATGGAAACCGCTGGTGACAAAACTATGGTGATGGGAAAGATCACCTGGGAAAATGTGTGAGGAGATCACCTAGGGAGCTCTCGCTCCTAAGGATGAGCAGGGGGAAAGGATTCCAAGAAGGAGGGAAACCGTGCAATAGCAGAGAGAGAGGCAAGTTCAAGGATGTGGAGACAGGAAGGCGGGTTTCAGAACAAAGAGACGGACTAGCAGCGTTTAATTTTGCAGAGAAAAACGAGTGAAGATAACGACAGGATTTTTTTGCGGTTGTATTTTGCAACGAAGAAATCATTGAGACCTTAGCCAGACGGAGAGACAGTTGTCGTAAACAATTCTGGGCTTGAAGACAGGTTGTAAGAGGTTTTAGGATGCAGCCTTCCTCACTTTTTCGCTTTTGGAAGTGTGACGATGGAGTCTGACGTTGAAGTCATTTTGTCCAGACGCGTGAGTGAGGACGCTGCACATCCAGATTTTTCCTCCCCTGGTGGGGAGGGGGCGATGCTGTTCCCTGATTCTTATTTGGTTGTTTGTTCTTGTTTGGTTGTTTGTCCAGACCTCTGGACAAAATTATACAAAACCTCTCAAAATTATACGAAATCTCTCGAAGTTGCTGAAGCGGAGGCTGGCGTCGCAATGCATCTGGCCCCGCGTCTCCGTGTGCAAGACACCTCATGTCTATACGTCCATCAGCTCCTTCCCTGACCTCATCTAAGACACTGCCATTAAAAACAAAAAAACAAAGCAGAACAAAACCAACAACTCTTATTTTGCTGAGTTACTTTTACTCCCCTCTTCCAGTTTTGCTCTGTTCTATTATTCCCAGCCACTTACTGGAAGAAACAATAAAATCATATTTGAATTTTTATTTCGCTGCTCATCTGGGCCCCCTTCCTTCTCCCTCCTTCCTTTCTCTTATCTTCCTTTCCTTTTGAGTCTCATTCTGTACACTTCCATTATTGAGCTAGTGAAGTTTAGATGACTCTACATTTTTTTTCTGGGATCTCCTAAGTCGTTCTGTCTTCTTAGTATCCATCTCTTTATTTTACCAGCAGAGAAAGCCTCCAGATACCAGGTGCCAAAGCAGCTTGTTCTCCACGGCGCGTTTAGTCAGTCGTGTGTTCGCTGAAGGCCTACTGTGTGCTTTGCGTGCGCTTAGACTCCGAGGAGAGATGATACTAAAGAGTGATACAGAATTCTCGTATTTAATGGAACGAACAACACTACAAAGACTTGTGAGATAATTAGCAAACATTATTCAATTTAGCATAAAATAATTTTATATATATTTTATATATTAATATACATGTCTATACTATTTATATATTTATATGTATTAGATATATATCTCTATCTTTTTTTAAAGATTCATTTATTTATTCTTAGAGACAGAGCTCATGAGCAGGAAAGGCAGAGGGAGAGGGAAAGAATCTCAAGCAGATTCTGCTGAGTGAGGGATGGATCTCACCAACCTGAGATCATGACCTGAGCCGAAACCAGGAGTCAACGCTTAACAGACTGTGGCCCCCAGGCTCCCCTCATCTATCTATCTATCTATCTATCTATCTATCTATCTATCTATCTATCATCTATCTATCCATCTCTCTACCTACCTACTCTGCTTCCATTCATTAACAATGAGTTCTTGGAACAACACAACACATTATTTAATTAGGTGTTAGATTGTGTCACCACGTACTAATTTTTACTCATTGTGGTGAGATGGAAAAATCTTTGGGAAGGATCCAGAGCTTTTTTTTTTTTTTTTTTTTAAGGTTTTATTTATTTAGTTATTTATTTATTTATTTATTTATTTATTTATTTATTTATTTATTTAACAGAGCACAAGAGGGCGGGAAGGGAAGCAGGAGGAAGAGACAGAGGGAGAAGCAGACTCCCGCTGAGCAGGGAGCCCGATGCAGACTCCATCCCAGGACTCTGGGATCATGACCTGAGCCGAAGGCAGAGACTCAGCAGACTGAGTCCCCCAGTCCCTGGATCCAGAGCTCTTAATATCCAAATTGCTTCTAACATAGACTCCTGCTACCTACTACCTGCTTCCTGGCACCCGACCAGGTGTGAGGTTCCAGATGTGTCGCACCCCCTGTGGTGGTATCCACCCAGGTCATCTGGAGCCAATGCACACAGCGGGTCGCAGTCCCTGGTCCCAGCCCTGTGGCCACCCTGCACCTTGACCAGCAGCGGGTGGGGACAGGTGGCAAGGACCTCTCCAGGCCTGGTTCTGCGGGGTTTGGCTCTTTTCATGTTTTTGGTGCTCAGGCTTTGCTCTCGGTGGCTAAGACTGTGTGTCCCCATTCTGTGTAGAGGAGTTAATGACAAGGGAGGCCCACAGATGGCCCAGGACAAACTCAGGGCAGCCTTGAGCCTCTAGAAGACCGGGGCTGCATTGCAGTGCATGTGGACATGGTATTGAAGAAATAATCCCTAGAGAAGAGTCTCTCTGAAGAGTTGATTAATGATATGGTGATATCATAGTTGCATTGAGTGAAAAGCACAAGTTGCCATAGGAGATGATCCTATTATGAATCTTTTCCTGAAGGCTCTTAGATTATCCAAAGGATATTTTTGATCCAAATTTCTTGTATCGGAAACTGCTGTTCCTACTTACCGGTGACCGGGTGATACCGGCGTGATGAGGACCACTGGAATTTTACCTGTGGTTTTCCAAAGCTGCGTCCGCAGCAGGAGCATGTCGGTAACCGAATGGGTGACTAGCTGATTGGGTGCCTGCCATGGGCCAGCTTCCGCGCTGAACACCCATCCCCCGTACCTCTTCACCGCTGCCTTAGGAAGTAAATGCATTAAAAATTAGGAGGGAACAGAACTCGGGTCATTTGCCTGGGATCACCCAGGCAGCAAGACATAAAGCCAGCATGTCCATTTTCCCCTAAATGCTGCCTGGAGGGGCCACCGGGAGAAGGTTCCCCAGCTCAGCTTGCAAGCCACCCTCTCCTGCTGGAACAGAAGCCTTGGATCCTGTTCCTACGGATCCTGTTCCACTTGGTCTATTTTGAAGTGTTGCACAATGGACTCTTCTCTGTTAGGGATGTGCATCCTTGCTGGACAGTGTGAAATCTTTGAAAAGGTAAGAACCTGGAGGATTTGAAGATGGCAAGGTGGGAATGAAGCAGCCAAAAGACAGCTTAGCTCCACATCTTCCTCCACTGGGAGCTCTTTCTTTCCAAATACACTGGTTGGTGAGGGAGTTGCTGAGGGTGGAGCAAAAACTTTATATCTCAGCACCCTGCCCTTGGTGGAGGGCAAATCCACTCCCATCTTTATCTTATCATAGATTTTGGTGTGTTCCTATTTATCTAGGGAGGAGCTCTTAAACAAAACCATTTGTCAAATACCCAATTGGGAAAAAAAAGTATATTGACATCCCTGCTCTCAAGTGATGTATTGATACCACTTTCTGTGGGATTATTACAGACTCTATAAACTAGTCTGTTGATACGTTATGCTAATGCTGTTTCGTGTTCATATGAAAGTTGCCAACCATGGGCAGAACTACCTGTTTGTAAACTTTCTTTTTTATCCCTTGAGGGTACATTGAACATTTTCTCCAGATCATATAATACATTTTTTTTGGAGGGGGGAGGTTGTAAATTAGGGAAAAAAAAAAAAAAACAGAAAAAAAATAAAACTACTCGAAAACTTACCATCCACAGGTGGCTTTTCTAGATGTTTTGTGCTTCTGTCTATGTCTGTACATCTATAATACTTGGATGCAAATTAGGTGATGATTTTTTTCCCCTCAACATATTAGATCATGGGATAGTCCGGTTTTATTTTAACACTTCCCAGAAGCTATTCAGTGTACCTGTGAAAGGCATAGGGGCTGGATTTAGAATAGGTTTTCCTGGAAAGTAATCAACATTCTCATACAGAAATTGGGCAGTGAAGGATGAAGAAGAAAACCTACAAGTCTCGTTGTTGTATCACGTGGGCAGGAAAGTACTGTTTTCATGACTTTCTATACATTCTCATTCTTTCCATGAAAATGAGTATTTTTATTCTGTAGTGGTATCATTGTATTACAAGTCAACACATCACAGAATCACTTCCCATACCAAATAATTATATCACTTTCACTGACTTCTCCTAGAAGCATTTATATTTTCATCACAAAGCAAGGAAAACCACCTTTCTTTTCATTTCACAAAACAAAAATCTATTGTCATAACGCATCATTATTAAAGAAAACATAATCCTCTTAGGTTATCAGAGAGAAAAAAATAGACTTGTCTAAAATTCCACCATTCTGGAATGATCTCTTTGCTGCACATATTTTCATTTTTTTAACTATGTGTTATATACCGACAAATATTATTTCTTACAAAGCTGAGTCTATACTATATGCTATTCTGTTACCAGATTATTCAAATATTTGGTCAGAGATTAACAAGGAATATTTGAGGTTAATTTTTTTAGTATATGCAGAACGATTGTATTACAATACAGCCTTCGAAGTGGAATTACTGGACCGAAGGATTTGTCGTTTCTAAGCTTTTCCATAGGAATGAGCAAACTGATTTGTGCAAAGTTGGTATCGATTTGTTTTTCTCACCGATGACATTCGAGAGGGTCCACATCTGCGTGTCTGGGACAACACTGCGTGCTCTAACGTATTTTTAATATTTGAGCAATTGATAGGTGAAACAGTGCATGCTATTTCATGCTTCTTTGAACACCATATGTATTTTTCTGCTCCCAAATGATCTCTTCATATCCTTTCCCCATTACTCTATTACGGTAGTTTACTTGTCTCTCTCTTTTCAAATTCTTCAAGCCGCTGTATAATAGACATATTTAGATCTTTGTAGCCCTATGCATGTGTGGGGAACATTTCCTTCAACTTTTCACTTGCCCTTTAAATTATTTATTTATGGGATCTTGAGGGTCCAGGAAATACTGATTTTTTTAATGTCCCTTATTACTTCTGATAAGTGAGCTTGAAAAAAAGCAGCTGGGGAAGGTAAGATTTTGTTTTAATCTTTCAAAAAAAAAAAAAAAAAAAGGTGGAAAAGGTCATTGACAAGTAACAGCGTGCCCAGCTGGAGGTTCTGTTGCTGTCTTGACTTTTAATGCTCTGCCAACATTTGTAAGTGAGAAAAATCAGATAAACCTTTCTGATGTGGGAATGGCAGGGGTGGTTTCTGACTGAATGGGAGCCTCACCCCTGGCTTTAGCTAATAGAATGACCTCCTTTCTCCATGGCTCACCCCTAAATCAGTTAAATCTCCAATAGGGTGTCTCTCACACTTTTCAGAGAATGAGTCTCCTTTTTCCATTTAGATGACTCCCAGTAGGTGTGGACGTTAACACTGTGAGTGTGTGTGTGTGTGTGTGTGTGTGTAAGTCAGTACAATGTTTGCAAAAGGCCAGGACACAATCCCAGGTTAATGGCATGTCTAAATGTCTGTGCCTGGTATCTAACTAGCTTTTTTAAAAATTATTTTAATCATAATTTCCATGATCACTGTATCAGGATTATGAATACAATTATTTTAGATTTTTTATTTTATTTTATTTTTTATTTTTTTTATTTTATTATTTTTTTTATTTATCATAGTCACACAGAGAGAGAGAGAGAGAGGCAGAGACATAGGCAGAGGGAGAAGCAGGCTCCATGCACCGGGAGCCCGATGTGGGATTCGATCCTGGGTCTCCAGGATCACGCCCTGGGCCAAAGGCAGGCACCAAACCGCTGCGCCACCCAGGGATCCCTAGATTTTTTTTTTTTTTTTAAGTAATCTCTACACACAACCTGGGACATGAACTTACAACCTAGAGGTTAAGAGTCACATGCTTCACTGACTGAGCCAGCCAGGCACCCCCCAATTTTTTTTTTGAGTTTTTATTGATTTATTTATTAGAGAGAGAAAGAGAGAGAGAGAGAGAGAAAACACAAGCCGAGGGAGGAACAGAGGAAGAGGGAGAAGCAGTCTTCCCGCTGAGCAGGGAGCCCAACATTAGGCTCCCTCCTAGGATCCCAGGATCATGACCTGAGCCGAAGGCAGAGGCTAAACCAACTGAGCTCCCCAGGGGCCCCCAAAATTATTTTAAAGATTATTGTGCCATGAGGTACAGCAAGGCAGAAAAGGTTCTTCTGCGTTGTGCCCGTACGTTAGTCAGTAGCGTACCTGGCGGGTCCAAGCCAGCTTTCTTTCCCCATCTCTTGTCATCATAATGATTTCAGAACCAGGGTGTTTCACTGATTAGTACCAAGAATGTAATTTAGCCATAGTGACAAGGTCTATGAATGGGTCTAAATGAGGCAACCCAATTCCATTTCTCTAGACTCGCTTTGTTCATGGTGTTTTAATACCTTTGAATCTGAATCTTTGAGATGGTGAATACATTTGCCAAAGGCCCGACTGCTTGTGATTGGCACCCAGATACTTCTATGAATGTTACCTAGTTGGTCCCTTACTACAATTAAATTTGGTTTCCTGGTCTATAGGGAGGATATTGAAAGAGGTGTTGAAATGAAAAAGATGAGTGGATAGGTCGGGACAGGTCATTAGATGAGGTGGGAGAGGCAGAAAAGTGGGTAGGAACCCCGTTGTTAGAGCAGACAGGTGGTCTGTGGCAGCCTCGTAGCCAGTGAGTGGAGATTGCAGAAAGAAACATCTTTGAAAGGACAAGGTGGGAACAGGGTCAGAAGAGGCAGGAGAAGGGGAGGTGGGCCGGGACACGGATGGCACCCTGTGGCCTTCACCGGTGTCCCCAAGCTGGGACAGACCACCCAAGTCCTGGGCTGTGTCTCCAGGGTCGCTGTGGGTCCCTCTGCCCCCACCTGCCAACATCTGCGGCTGGAGCAGCATGGAGCCATGAAGACAAAGCTCCTGATGGCATCAGGCTCGTGCCCCAAGTTGTAAATCCCCAGCCTCTCTGTGGTGGGCCTGACGTCCGTTCCTCTGCGTTGTATTTGTCAGGCTCAGAGCCCGGAGTCAAGGTGAGGGGAATCAAGGTGCCTGGTGATGGGCCAGGTGATCAAATTTTGGAGCTCCCTTCTCGATACACTACTGTGGGCTGGAAACACTGGTTTCTTCTCTGAAAAATAGAGACACAGTTAGCTCATACGGCCGCGGTGAGAATTGAATAAGGTCCTCCTGCAAATGTGCCTGGTGTCATCCGGCCTGTGGCGAGCATGCAGTAAATCTCAGCTGGGGCACTACTCAGCGAAGACTGGCGATTGGTGGCTGCTTCTCAGAGGTGACCGACCACTGCAGGGCCCGCTGCTCATTCCCACAGCTCCGGGACTAGGCTCCGCGAGCAGGATTTAGGTGAGGCACGCTGACACCTGCAATTTCTCTTCCCTAAACTACATGTAAACAAACAAACAGACAAAACAAGTAGTGATGCATAAGCCTCTTTGACAAATATGTATTCGAGTGAAATGAATTACCTTGAGATTCCATATCATCCAACTCCAACATTTTTAGCTGTGTTGTAAAATTCTCAGGACGTTGACTGGAATAATTCTTTGTGCACAGAGCTGAAAAATGATAAGTAATATTTCACTTCACACAACATAAAATTGCTGTATGTTTTACAGATTCTCTTATCTGAAACTTTTGGTAGCACAATCTAGGGAAAAAAATAACCCTGTATTTCTAGCTAAAATGGTCATAAAGAAAAATCGCAAGCCTGCCATTTTTTTTCTTTCTTTTTTTTTTTTAAGATTTTATGTAGGTAGCTATGTGTGTATGTATTTATTTAGACAGAGAACGAGTAGGGGGATGGGCAAAGAGAGAGCAAAAATCTCAAGCAGACTGCGCTCTGAGCAAGGAGCCCAACGCAGGGCTCCATCTCATAACCCTCAGATGGTGACCTGAGCTGAAACCAAGAGTTGAATGCTCAATTGGCTGAGCTACCCAGGCGCCCTCAAACCTGTCAGGATTCTAAGTGTACGTTTCCCTGGAAGGTTAACGTGGGTCAGATTTAGTGGATAACCAGGTGGCTGCACAGCACGACTTGGTCCCAGGATAGCTAGCGAAGGCTGTGATGCTAGAGGATTCAAAATGCTGACAAAATTTCCTGTAATTTAAAAAGATTACTTAAATGAAACTCCATATTTTCACTGGAAACCATCAAGTTAATTTCCAGATGGTGATTTTTTTTTCAAAAAGTTAATCTCTCCTTGCAACCTGGACCCATGATGAGAGAAAGATGGTCGTGATTGTTTAGTTTATGAAAAGTTAGAATCATGCCATGTTGTGCTAGGGCAGCAATTCTTTGTGTGTGTGTTTTTTTTTTTCCCTAAAAAGTGTAAGGCTGGGGGTGCCTGGGCGACTCAGTTGGTTGAGCGCCTGACTCTTGATTTCTGCTCAGGTCATGTCTCAGGGTCGTGAGATCGAGCCCTGTGTCAGGTTCCATGCTCAGCGGAGAGTCTGCTGGAGATTCTCTCTCTCTCCTTTTGCTCCTCCTCGTTCCCCCACTGCCGACAAATAAATAAGTAAAATCTTTTTTAAAAAGGTGCAATGCTGTTTACTCACTCTTAGGAAATACAAGATACAAAGTATTCATAGAAAATCCTTGTTGATTTTATTATTGAATTTTTGCTTCAAATAAAATGTTTCCTTTGCAGTTATATAGCAATGATCACGCTGTTTTTATTGTTTGTGTTGTGATGGTATCTAGTCTGTGAAATTTATGAGAACTTCTGCTATACCATCTGCCAGATAATGAGGTTGCTCTAAATACATAGATGGCTTCTTTATAAATGACCATTCCAACATTTGGACAAATTATAAAGACCGATATCCCATCCCCTGACATAGTAATGTAGGAATGATTCAGAAGACAGATTCTTGTTCCGTCTTTCTAGGACTTGGTAGCTTTCCTAATGTTATGCATAATTCAACAAGAAGTGTAAATAAACTAGATGAACGAAATTCAAATTTTACAGAGGAGTTCTCTGATTCAGTAAATGACAAATAAAACAAATTCCAGGATGGAGACTGAAAATTACAAAAACATTATTTCCTTCCATATTAATTTGTAATTCTGATGTAATTCCAAACAAAATGTGAATGAATTGTTTTGAGAAATTTCACAAATTTATTTTAACATATAGCTTAGAGATAAGTGGGCAAAAGAGCTAAGCAAATCTGCGAATTTTGAAAAGAAGAGTAGTAAAGTGAATTTAACCCACCAGAATGCACACACAAGCACGTGCGCATACATATGTACACACACATACAGCCCACCACCCAACAAAATGTTCTTTTGTAAGACTGTTTAGACAAAAATGTAACATATTACATAGAATTACCATAGTATGGCTTAATGTAATGCATGACTCCCAAATCAGTCTTCGTACATGTAAAAAAAGAAAAAAAATCTCCTTCCTTTTAAAAATCTTTCTAGCAACAAGTCCAAATGTAATGTACTTTTTCCATGGAAAGGTCTAATCTTTGATTTAATCTACCCCAATGCTGACACATTCATCGTGGGGGTATTTGGTATAAAAGAAAGCACAGTTTTCAGTTGTGAGTAATTAGCATTGTGTAAACACATTCTTGAGGATGGGAGCATAACAATAAAGTATTTAAAATTACCACTAAGTCTTTCCCAAATAAAATGAGTCAGTGAGTAAACTGTTCAGTCCTACCAAGTTTGGTAACGAGGTACTAACTTCGTGACGTACAGCTGCTTCTCGAGAATGTGTTGTACTCAGGAGGGCCCTGTGTGATCAGTCTGGCCTTGAAGCTTCTCTGGTTTCCTTCAAACTGTTTGCATATACGTACACAATACAATAATAACATGTAAGTGCTATAATTTTTTTCATCCATAGATGTACACATTTTAATATATAAAGGTGTTTGATAGAGTTTTTTTAAAGATTTTATTTATTTATTTGAGAGAAAGAACATGAGCAAAGAGGGACAGCAGAAGGAGAAGGAGAAGCAGACTCTCCGCTGAGCAGGGAGCCTGACGTGAGGCTCCATCCCAGGACCCCGGGATCATGACTGGAGCCAAAGACACATGCTTATCCAACTGCACCCCCCAGGTGCCCCGATACAGATTTCTTGACCACGGTCTCTAAAGTGAAAGCCCAAAGAAAGCAGAGAGTGTATTCAATTTTTGAACTATATTTTAATATTACATAAGGCTCTCTTGAACCCAAGAAGACACCAAGAGGGCATAGGCACTGGGGCACTGATTCACTAATTGGCCACCCTGGCAGTCTGGAAGCACACCCACAAGTGTTTAACCCCGGCTGGGGTTAAGTGCAAGAAATACTGGCTCATTCTGGGTGGTAATTCGCTGAGGCCGTTTATGTCTTACTCACCCTACCATGGAAGGGAGCTTAGACTTTAGCAAGGCCGCGTAAAGAACACAGTAGATGGGACAGTTTCACATGCCATATATACACCACTGGATTTTGGGGACTGTATCAATTAACTGATCTTAGGGTGGAAAATGGAGATTATCATTGTTTTTTTTTTTTCCATCCACTTACTCACCTTTGCAGCAACCATTTCTACAGGTTGAATGTCTTCCAGCCAAGAGCTGAAGACACAGAGGTCAACAAGACCCACTCCCTTTCCCAGGTCACTGGCAGCAGTGAGTCAGGACTGTTCTAGGGAAGAGTGGGGAGCAGGCAGCCTGGAGAGTAGCTGAGGGTGTGGAGGGCAGTGACTGGGGAGGCTTCCAGAGGAGTGAGCACAGAACTGCCATGAACAGGTGTTGGGAAAATCAGGGGGTCCAGGGAAGAGCGCGGCAAGGAACCCGGCCACTGCGTGTGGCTGGGCCTCAGGTGCCGGGTCTGAGAAGCTGCACCGTGACCAGCTCTTGTCTTCCCCGCCCCAGGCTCCCCCTGCGCCACCGCACATCCCACCTTCTAGGCTGGCAGGGGGTCTTTCCTCTTGTATGGAGCCTCCCCAAGACATCCACACGGGGAACTCTCTCCCTCCTAAATGCATCCTTTCAGATCCCACATGCACAAGCCAACCCCTGGCTTACAGTTACAGCCCTCCTGCCATTCGCCACACTCAGTCCCTCTTTCTGACTCTACCTTTTCTTTTTCTGGAGCACTTTCTACTTTCTCCTGTACTGTTAAAATTTTGGACTCTTTCTGTTGCATATTTATATTTGTCTTCACCTGCTAAAATGGAAGCACCTGGGAGCAAGATCTCTGTTGGGTTCTACCTACCAATGTATTTCAAACACGTAAGTGATACTCAGCACATCGTAGGTGCACTGCAAATATTAGTTGAATGAAGGAAAACCTTACATAGGTCAGGCAGTCTTCTGAAGAGATGGAACACGTAGTTTTAGAGCTATTCAGCTGGGACTCGTAGGGGAAGTCCCCAAACCACTGTTGTCACAGCAGCACTGCCATAGTTACTAACTACGATTTGGACCAGGAATTGCTTCTTCACTGTCCCCACTGAGAAGACATCTTCACCATCAACCATGAAGTGGTGGCTCTTAGGTCCTGTCAGTCACTCACTTCTTGGTGGATTTTACCTAATTGGCAGAAGCCAGGTGGCCCTAGTAGTTTTAGTGGCAGGAAAACCTGCAAATGTGGTTTTGGAATCACTGAAGTCAGGATGGTAGGGGATCAGAATGGGAACGAGTGGGCAAATTGTTGTAGTTCTGCCCTGTGGGATGCTATTTTACTTCGTGAGCCTGGTCCTTGCTCTGTAGGGTGGGTGCTGTGCTGGTTGTCCTGTCAGGTGTGTTTCATGTCCATTTTCTCAGTTAAATTCTATACCAAACTCTTGAAGTTTGAATTCATTTTTGTTAGCATTTTAAAAATAAGAAAACACTGAAAGAGGTCCAGTCATTTCCTAAGGGAAAACCACATAAGTTAGTAAGTTGTAAAATCAAGTTTTGAACTCAGACCATTTCATTTTAGGGTCTGTGCTGGCTATGTAAGCTACCTACATTCTGCTTCTGCTTACTTGTAACAAGAGAAGAAAATTTTTACCTTGCGCCTCCTAATCAGGCTATGAGGCACTTGGAGTTTCTTGATCAAACAACCCTATGCAGACCCAACCAACTCTAAGCAAAGTCCTAAAGGTGGCAGAGTTGATTTTGGAAACATTTGGGTGTCCACAGACTTCTGTATTCTGTTAGGACTGGGCTCATCTGCAGACTCCGGTATTGACAAAAGATAGACAAATAGACCATTAGAAATTGACTTGTTCATTTATAGACCACTCGATGGAGAGTTGACACAGTAGGCCAGTAGGGGAAAGACTGGCTTCTTAGTAAATGATAATATTTGACTTTTGGTTATCCATCCAGAAAACCAAAATCCCATCTAATTTGATCCCACCTCACATCACATACAAAAATCAATTCCGAATTGATTAAAGTCTTAGATATAAAAAATAAAACTTGAAATTTTAGAACAATGCAGAAAGGAGTATTGGCATAATGATGAGATTTGGGAAGTATTTTTTAAAAAGACAAAAAATGCATGCCATTAGGCAAAATATTGAGACATTTGACTATATTCAATTTAAAAAATGCTGCTTATCATAAAAAATTAAGACAAGTCATAATTTACAAGAAAATATTCAAAACACAAGAAATCAACAAGTGTTTAGAGTCATATATATATACATATATAATATAGTGGAGATATATATATATATATATATATATATATATATATATATATATAGTGTATTTTTCCGTGTGTGTGTGTGTGTGTGTGTGTGTGTAAAACTGACAAAGGAGTAAGGGGATAAAAGACACAAAGAGGCCTTGCATAGAGGATTGCATTAGGGTCTTCTGTGAACCTTAAATTCACTAATAATACTTAATACAAGAGAAGATTTAAAAACCTATCATCTGAAGGCTCTGGGGATGAGACAAGAATAAGCAGGCTTTGGAGTTGAATGTGAGGCAAGTGATGGGTACAGAGCACATTTCCACTTTTTTTTACCAGCTTCTACAATGAAGGAATATTCCATTGAGGAGCAGATACCCTGGGCGAGTAGGACTCTGGTTGGGGACCCAGGGAAAGAAGCCTAGAGTAGCTAATACAAGCTGGAGAAGGACAGAACAGAAGGAGGGTGACAAAGAAGAGATATCTGATTGTAACTCTAAGCCAAGGCTCCAGCTCAACTCTGAGCCCCATTTGCACAGGGAAGCCTGATTGCAGCCACAATACACACTGAAGTACAATCTTGTGTCTCTGGGGTGACACCAGTGTGACACTCTACACACCAGAGTCTGGTGAAGTTACTGGCTTGCTAAGACAGGAATGTCTACACTGTTCTGAAAAATGAAAAAGTATTCAGAATATATGCAGCCTAGTGGGTACAATTCCAAATTACTTGATCTACGAAGATCCAAGAAAATGTGACCTCATCTCAAAGGAAAAAACAATTAATTGATGCCAGCTCTGAGATGACCTCAGGTTGGAATTATCAGATAAGAAGTTTATTTATTTTTTCAAGTTTTTATTTAAATTTCAGTTAGTTAACACACAGTGTAATACTAGTTTCAGGTGTAGAATTTAGTGACTCATCACTTACAAATAGCAGGTGCTCATCAGAAGTGCTCTTCCTTCATCTGCATCACCTATTTCATCCATCCTCCCCTCCCCCACTACCTCTCCTCCAGCAAGCCTCAGTTTGTTCTCTATAATTAAGAGTCTAAATCCCCAATTATCTCTCCCATTAGAAATGACAAATACCCACCATTTGCTTCAATGTGGATGGAACTGGAGGGTATTATGCTGAGTGAAGTAAGTCAATTGGAGAAGGACAAGCATTATATGTTCTCATTCATATGGGGAATATAAATAATAGTGAAAGGGAATATAAGGGAAGGGAGAAGAAATGTGTGGGAAATATCAGAAAGGGAGACAGAACATAAAGACTCCTAACTCTGGGAAATGAACTAAGGGTGGTGGAAGGGGAGGAGGGCAGGGGGTGGGGGTGAATGGGTGACGGGCACTGAGCGGGGCACTTGACGGGATGAACACTGGGTGTTATTCTGTATGTTGGCAAATTTGAACTCCAATAAAAAATAAATTTATTATTAAAAAATAGTCTATCATATAAGAACTTTAAAGTCATATTAAAACTATGCTTGGTGTGTTAAGGAAAATACACTCACAGCAAATGAAAGGTCAGAAAATGACAATAAGGAAATAGAGAATATGAAGATGACCAAATGGAAAATATAGAACTGATAAATAAAATACCTGTGATAATAAATTCATCAGAAGAACATAATTGCAAACTAGAGAGAACTGAAAAAAGATCTGTAAGCTTGAAGATAGATCCCATAGAAAATATCAAGGTTGAAGATGGGAGGGAAAAAAATTGATGAGACCTTAGGGGACTGTGTAATAGGAGTGTTAGAAGGAAAGGTGACGGAAGGCCAGAGGAATCTTAGAACAAAAGGAGAATGAGAATGAGACAAAAATATTGGAGGAGATGATGGTCAGAGCCTTCCCAAATTTGGTGAAAGATGTAATTGACAGATTCAGGAATCTCAGTGAACCCCAAATAGGATAAAATCAAAAGAGAATCATCATGAGGCACATCATGGGAAAACTGCTGAAATTCAAACATCAGGAGAAAATATCTTGATATCACAAGAAAAAAATGACAAGCCCTACATGAGGGTTGATCTCCATCAGCATGAATTTCTTATCAGAATCCAGGGAGGCCATGAAAATGTGGAAAACATTTTACATTGGTAAAAGAAGAAACAATAGACATATTAACTCAGTGTTCAATGTCCAGTAAAAATACCCTTTTAAAAAGAGGAACAAATGAAGATAATTTTCAGAAAAAGATAAACCAAGGAATTCATTACCATGAGACTTGCACTCCACGAATCACTAAAGAGTTGCTCCCACTGAAGGAAAGTCTTGCCAGAGGAAACCTGGGTCTTTAGGAATAAATGAAAACCATTGCAAGTGGGGAGTTTGGGGGCAGCCACGAAAGGCATTATTTCTCGGTTTCTTTAAAAGCATATGATTTTATATTTTTTACTTTTTATATGCTTTTTTAAAGTAAATAACAAAATCTTGTGGAACTTCTAATTATGCGTGTAATACATACAATAAGTAGAGTATAAAAAAGTAGTTGGAGAGGGTAAGTGGTTAATATGGTTGCATATTTCTGTATTTTATGTTAAGGGTACAAAACCACTCTCAAGTAGCCTGAAAAGTTAAAGATGTATACTGTAATCCCTAGAGCAACCATTTAAAAGTGCAAATCTGTACAGCTAAAAAGCCAACTTTTTTTTTTTTTTTTTTTCAAAATAGGAGTTTGAAACATTTACGGGATCTAAAAGAGACGAACAAAGTGGGAAGAGAGAAACAGAAAACAGAGGGAATAACAAACAACTTAATAAAATGGTAGACTTAGGCCATATCAATAATTACATTAAATGGTAGTGGATTAAAACACTCCATTTAAAAGACAGAGATCAGGATGGATAATGAAGGAAGAACCACTGTTTGCTGTCTGTAAAAAATGATTTGCTTTAAATACACGCAGTAGTTGAAAGGAAATGGATAGAAAGAAGAATGCTATCTAAATAATAAGCATATCAGGGCTGGAATTGCTATGCTAATAGCTAATACATGCATTTTCAAGACTGAAATCTTTATCAGATGTAACTCCAAATTGATCAAAGGATCAATTCATCAGTACGTCACAGAAAACATTTATCTCTGTATGTATCTACTCAGAGAACCTCAAAATACATGAAGGGAAAGTACCCACAGCATTACAGAGAGTAACAGGGAATTCCACAAACATAGTAGGAGATTAAAAAAAAAAAACTTTTTTTAGCGACTCACAGAACAACTAGACAAAATTTAATAAAGACATGGACACTCTGAGTAAATCTATTATTCTCCATGATCTAATTGATACAGAACACTATATCCCAAAACTACAGAATATACTTCAAGTGCATGTGGTATGTTTATCAAAGTAAATTGTACACATTGGGCCACCAAACCAGTCTGGAGGAATTTAGAAGTTTTGAAACTAGACACAGTTTGGTCTCTGACTACAACAGAATTAAAGTAGAAGTCGATGAGAAGTTATTTTGAAAACTCCCGAATATTTGGAAAATATAACACTACACTTCCTCTTTTTAAACTTTTTTTAAAAGTTTTTATTTTTAAGTAATCTCCATGAAACATGGGGCTCAAACTTAGAATCCCAAGATTAAGAGTCACATGCCACCGGTCAGGTTCCCCTCAAAACACCACACTTCTAAATAATCCATAGTCAAAGGAAAAATCACAAAGGAAATGAGAAAATATTGAACTGAATGATAAGTAAAAGACATTAGTATTTGTGGGATGCACACTGTTTATAGGGAAATTTATAGCTCTAAATGTTTATTTAAGAAAAGAAGAAAGTTCTAGATTTAGTGGCCCATGGTTCCACTTTAAGAAGATAGGAAAACAAATAAACAAACATGTGAGAACATTATTACTCACCAGAGAGATATTGGATTTAAAGTACAGTGGGCCAGGGGCACCTGGGTGTCTCAGCGGTTGAGTGTCTTGGCTTAGGTCACAACGATCCTGGGATCCTGGGTTGGAGTCCTGCATTGGGCTCCCCGCAGGGATCCTGCTTCTCCCTTTGCCTGTGTCTCTGCCTCTCTGTGTCTCTCATGAATAAACAAATAAAATTATAAAAACAAACAAACAAAAAACCCAAAGTACAGTGGGCCACCACCATACACCCATTAGAATGGGTAAAATTTAGAACACTGAGTGTATCAAATGTTGGTCAAGTAGTAGAGGAAGTGGAACTCATTCTCTCTTGGTGCAAATGCAAAATGGGGCAGTCACTTCGGAAAATTATTTGGCAGTTTCTTAAAAGTCAAATATCCATCTGTATGTGGAGAAATCAGAACTGTCATGCACAGCCAGGGGAAATGTATAAAGTGATACAGCTGCATTTGAAAACTATCTTGTCACTTCCTCAAAATGTTAAACACAAAGCTGCAATAAATCCATCAGCTCCCCTCCTACATAAATACTCATGAAAAATGAAAACAATTCCACACAAAATATTCATACAGCATTATACAGAATAGCCAAGAGTAGAAACAACTGAAATATCTATCAACTAAGGAATAGATAGATAAAACATGGTACGGCCACTACAGTGGAACATTATTAGGCAATAAAAAGGAATGAGGAATGATCCATTCTACAACATGGATGAGCCTTGCAAATGTTATGTTAAATGAAGGAAGCCAGTCACAAAATATCACAAATTGGTCACATATAATTCCACTTATATGAGATATCCCAAATAGGCACATTATCTATAGAGACAGGAAGTAGACTGGTGGTTGCCTGGAGTTGGGGGTTTGGCAAAATGCATAGCCTTCTTATAGATACAGCACCTTTTTGGAGTGATGAAAATATAAAATAGATTTGCCCATTTTTGTGAATGAGAAATAGTGGAATTGTGTACTTTAAAAGGGTGAATCATATGCTGTGTGAATTATAGCTCCATAAAGCTACTCTGTTATTGTGATTTATAAATAAAAAATATCTACTGTGTCTCAGTACCCCATCCCATTTCTTGAATTCCAGGGGAACAAGCCATGTGATTAGATGGTTGGAACTTCCAGCCCCAGTCTCCAAACTTCAGGGTGGGGAGAGGGGCTGGAGGTTGAGTTAACCATCAGTGATCAATAATTTAATCAATCATGCTTGTGTAATGAAGCCTCCACAAAATACCCAAAGGATGTGGTTTGGAGAGCTTCCAGGTTGGTGAACATGGAGTGCTGGGGTGGAAAGGTGTGCCCTGAAGGGATGTGGAAACTGCGCTCTATCCCCATACCTTGTTCTGAGCATCTTTTCCACCTGGCTGGTCTTCTGTTGTATCTTTCATAATAAGCTGGTAATTTAGTAAGCAAACTTTTCCTGAGTTCTGTGAGAATTGCTAGCAAATCATCATCATGGGACATCTGGGTGGCTCAGTAGTTGGGTGTCTGCCTTCAGTTCAGGGGGTGATCCTGGAGTTCTAGGATCGAGTCCCATATTGAGGTCCCACAGGAAGCCTGCTTCTCCCTCTGCCTATGTCTCTACCTCTCTCTGTGTATCTCTCATGAATAAAAAAAAAAAAAAACTTTTGGTGGGGGATCTCCACAGTCTATAACAGGTCAGAGGCATGGGTGGCAACCTAGACTCACATTGGTGTCTGAAGTGGGGCAGTCTTGTGGGCCTGAGCCCTCCACCTGTGGGATCTGGTGCTCTTTCTAGGTAGGCAGTGTCAGAATGGAGTTGAAGCGTAGGACACACCGTCAGTGCTTGCAGACACCTGCAGACGTGCGTGGGGTGTGAAGCGTATCCACAGACATGGAGTAGAGAAGTATTCTGAGTATGGAGAAACAGATTTTCCTCTCAGTTATATTAAAAAAGTGTCCATCTACCATATAACCCAGGCTTTCACATTTAGGTATTCGCCAAAGAAAGACAACGCGTGGCCACAGGAAAGCATATATATCAAAACTCATAATGTCTTTATTCACAATAACCAAAAATTGTAAACAATCCATGTCCATTAACGTATGAATGGATAAACAAAAAGTGGTGATGTATTCACAAAACGGAGTACTACTCAGCAATAAAAAGGAATGGATAACCCACAACAACTTCAATCAATCTCAGAATGATCATTGTGGCGGAAAGAAGCCAGGCACCCAAAGGTGTGTGGTGTTTGATTCCACTTTGGTAAAACACAAACCAGTCTGTAGTGATTGTTGAAGGGACCGTCGACCGATCCAGAGGGAGAGGTCTTTTGGGAAAGGGGAGATGCTCTGTATCTTAATGTGGTGGTGGCTTCATGGCTGTAAATGACTAGTGAGAGTCATTAAATGAAGGCCACACCATCACATGTGAAAATAGGTTCACTCTCATTAGTAACTACTGAGATACACACGCAAATTAAAAGAGGATGGCTTTTTCTTCTGACCAAATTGGCAAGAATAACCAGTTTGACAATACATGCCCTAGAAAAGGGGTGTATGTATACAAATGTTGATAGCTGCATGGCTTGTAGTAGAAAAAAAGATAAAAACAACTGAGTTCAAACTTCTACTTTTAGGCAAATGTAAAATAATGTGTAGTTTATTTAAACTGTAAATATACACATGAATGAAAGTTAATGGACTACTTGTTTATGTATCCACACAGATGTTCTCCAACACCTGATGTTAGGCAAAATAAATTACGTAGAATAAATTCCATTTATATAAATTCTGATAACATCCAAATGAAGCAACATATTGTTTAGAGGTATATACCACATCTGGAAAAACCTGAAGTACAAATACTACGATAATAAATAAAATTTGAGGTGGTGGTTACTTGTGGGAATAGGGAGTATATGTGATGGAGGGTAAGAAGGGTTTTTCAAAATTCTTCAATAGTGTTTCCTTGGTGCCTCTGGGTAGAGTATACTTGGGTATTCTTTTACCATTATTATTTAAACCAAACATACGAAGTTAGGAGAGATTTCTTTTTTTAGTTTATGAAAAAAAAACAGATGTGAGAAATCAAATTTATCAAATTGATATACATTTTTTTTGTCCAGTGCAAATTTTTTTTTAAAGTGTTGGGACAGGATCCATGAGCAGAAAGGGCAGAAAGGAAAATGAAGAGAGCTTGATTATAAACTCTGTGTGTGTGTGTGTGTGTGTGCAAAACAAATTTATCTATTTGAAAGGGGAATAAGAAAATGTACTATGCCCAACAAAAAGAAATGAGAAAAAAAATTTAATATTGAATATAGGAAACATGAATAAAATGATAAAGATAAATTTTAATATAATTTCAATTATAATACATGTATTTGTGTCACATTCAATAAAATTATTGGCTTACAGATTTGATGAGGGAAAAAGATCTAGCATTATGTGACCTATAATTGATATAAAAATATTCAGACAGATTGAAAATTACAGTATGGAAACATGGAGGTACATTGAGCAAAAATAAAGCAAATGGGGGCACCTGGGGGGCTCAGTTGTTTAAGCTTTTCCCTTCAGCTCTGGTCATGATCTCAGAGTCCTGGGATCAAGCCCCATATTGGGCTCTCTGCTCAGCTGGTAATCTACCTCTCTCTCCCTCTGCTCGTGTTCTCTCTCTCTCTCAAATAAATAAATAAAATCTTTAAATATAATAAAGCAAATGAATGAAAGGGCAATTTTAAAAGGAAATACAATTTAATTCAAGACAATCATAACAGACAAAGAAAAATGTAATATATTGGAAAAATTAATTAAAGATAGAATATTTATGAATGATATAGCTTAAAAATTCAGAAAGCAACTATTGATAAAATTTCAGGGAAAAGAGATTTTATTTAGAGATTTTAATACATTTGTTGGGAAATTTTCCATTCACGTGTACAAAAAAGTGCAAAGCACACTAATAATGCACTATACAGCAATTTCATGTTTGTGTATATGTTATGTGTGTGTGTGTGCAAATGCACATACACGTATGCACTGTATATAACTTTACATATAAAAATAGAAATCCATACTCTGCAGCCCATCTGGAACATTTACCCAAAAGATTATGTAGCAGGCTACTCTGCTTATCTCAATACATTTATAGGAAAAAAGTAGCAGTCTAAGCTTGCTGCAAATATAATCAAATTAGACCTAACTAATAAATGAAGCTAAAGAAAACCCCTTGTTTCAAAAACTTAAAATCATATTACCAAAACACCCCTAGGATTAAAGAGGAAATCCTAAGAATACTACCGAAAATTGAATGACCGAGAGACCATTATGTAGCAAAATGCGAGGGGCAGTGGGAAACGATGCTCAGGTGGAAGGTTATACATGTACCTGTGTACACAGAGAAGCCTGAAAGCCAGCTGAATTTTCGACTCAAAAAGCCAGAATAAAAAATAAAAATCAGCAAAATCAAACAAGAAAGAAAGGAACTATGATGACAGAAATCCATAAAATAGGACCACTACAAAAGCTGAGTCTCTGTAAAGATGAATAATTAAATCTCCAGCTGATGAGAAGAGAGAGAAAATGCAAACAAAAGCTCAGAGCAAGAAAGAGAGAATTGCAGTCACAAAAGGATATTTAGCCAAGAATGCAAGGAAATTGTAAAGATTTCACCCTCAGAAAGTCTAGCAAATAATTTATCTCAAGAACTACAGGACGAGAGCCCCAGTATCATTTCCACAGACGAAGAAAATATATTCAAATCTATTTATCATTTAAAAATCCTCCCCAGAGACGCTTGGGTGGCTTTGTGTTGAGCATCTGCCTTTGGCTCAGGGCGTGATCCTGGGGTCCTGGAATCGAGTCCTGCATTGGGTTCCCTGCAGGGAGCCTGCTTCTCCCTCTGCCTGTGTCTCTGTCTCTCTCTCTGTGTCTCTCATGAATATATAAATAAAATCTTAAAAAGAAATCCTCCCTAGGTGGAGGCCCCTGCAAAAAATAAAAAATAATAAATAAATAAATAAATAAGTAAGTAAATAAATAAATATCTCCTCCCCAAAACTAGAGAATGTTCTTCATTCATTCAGTTGGTATGTATTGAGGTACCTACTAAGTTCTAGGCATTATTTCTGCTCTGAAATACAACTTGGGTTTAATCCTCTTATTTTCATGTCACATTAATATTCATGTAGAGACACATACTCCTGCATCAGCAAGGCAGTGTATCCACTGAAAACCATTATGTAAACATCCTATGAACTGGCAAGTTCTACGACCACCTCCCATTCCTCCACATAATGGTTTCACATTTTCCGTATTTGCCTTTATGGATCTCAGCAGTTTCAGCCATGGATGGAATCCTACAAAGACCCACGGTTATCGGATGAACTGCAGAACCACAGACTCTAGATTTCAGGGTGTAGACAGCTTGTGCATATGAGTGTAGTTTGTAACTGACCTTTCTTTTCCTTGAGGAGGACCCAGGAGGCATTCCTAGACAGGTTCTTCGTGGCTCAAATTTAATTTTTTTGCAGGTGCTAAATAAAATCAAGATGAAGGTAAACACATGGTCACACCTCCCTCTTCTCATCTCAGTCAGCCTGATTATTCCAAAACTTGTGTATCGTATGCAAATGCATCAAATATTTCCACAAACCATATGGTCAACATCCTAACTTAAGCATGAGTAGATTTATGTGAAAAGTTGGTATTGGCACCCGCTCTAAGCATGCATTCTTGGAGACTCCCGAAGGAATTCTGATGAGTTGTTTTTGTTTGGTACACACCTATAAAACGTGGGAAGTCTTCTTCAAGGCATCGAAAATATTGTCATAATACTAGAAGTATTAATAGGGAACGATCTGTAACCTGAACCCCCCAGAGTAATTCACTGGGCGCTTGACAAAAATGAAAGGCTCTTGCCGCGTGTTAACAAATTTGCATGTTAGCCTTAACTAAAATTTCTAAAAGTCTTAATCACTTACAATAATTATAATTCTTTCCCTTTGCTTTTTTAATATGAATTTAACCAACCCCCATTGTTTGCAGGGATTTCCGTTGAGCAGGCAGGTCTAGAGTTTTGAATGATTGAGTTGTCAGTTTCTTTTTTTTTTTTTTTAATTTTTTTATTTATTCATGATAGTCACAGAGAGAGAGAGAGAGAGGCAGAGACACAGGCAGAGGGAGAAGCAGGCTCCATGCACCGGGAGCCCGACGTGGGATTCGATCCCGGGTCTCCAGGATCGCGCCCTGGGCCAAAGGCAGGCGCCAAACCGCTGCACCACCCAGGGATCCCGAGTTGTCAGTTTCTAGTTTCCACTTAAGTGGCCGACACCTGCTTGAAAGGAGGTGAGAGGACCAATCATCCTGGTCTAGTGTAGACAGAGCTTTGAAAGTTTTTAAGAATAAAATCACCTCTACCTCCTTCCTCTTCTCAAACTACAAATATATATAGCATATTTCACCGACACTTACCTGTGTGATTACTATGCACACCCAGGGAAGGATATGTCACAACCTGACAGCTAGTTTCGTCCGATTAGCCTATTTTAATATTCTAGATCATTTTCCATCTAAAGAGCTTTGGGAGAACACCAAGCGCTCGTAATATGTTCCAATTTGGAACATAAATTTATTCGGCACCTGTGAACATTGGTTGGAATTGGTATTGTTTTTAAAAAGTCCACTCCGTTAAATCTATCTGGAACTACTTTAAAATAATTTTGGGGTACAAAATAGGGACTAAGTAAGTAAATAAGTGAGTTTTTGCTTAGCCTCTTCAAACAGGCTGGTGGGGAGAACCAGGTTGTGGGTTCGGGCTATGGGAGTCCTCTTCCCACAAGTCATTCTGGACAATTCCTTGAGCGTGTTAGGTCTTGGGTTCCATTCAGTTAGGAGGATAATAAGATCTCATTTTAGGGAAACTTGGTGAGAATCACACTAGATAAGTTACATATATAAAGAATATTTCCCAACAAATGCTTTAGGAGCTCAGTAAATTCCCCATATCTGTAGGTTGGCGATCAAATACTTTAATAATTGACCATTTATGGGAACATTTACTCTGTACATGGAAAATTTGAAGATAGCATACATTTCTGGGGGTGGGGGAAATATTGTCACTGATTCCATTACTTTAGATTTCTGAACATCTTCTCAAGGTGTTGATTAAAGCGACTGCCCACATTCAGAAAGTTCTTAAGTGAGATCTCTGTTGCATGGGGATTCTTGATTATCAGGTTAATTGAGACTGTCAAAATCTCTCTTAATTGCTCTGAAATTAAATTACCAATGAATCCTCTGGCAAAGCAAAAGTTTAGTTATTCACACAAACATAGGTCACGGGCTCAGTCTCCTCCTGGCACCCTGGCACATATCCCTTATTTGATGAAATTATAAATATACTCCTACTTAGAGTATGAAAAGGTTAATTACTGGTCCTTTTTGATTCAAAATGGGGGATTTTAAAACAAATCTACATTTAATCAAATATTTTATTGAAGTAATTTTTAAAAATTTTAGAGTTTTTATTTATTTATTTGAGAAGGAGATAGTGAGCACGAGTGAGGGAAAGGACCAGAGGGAGAAGCAGACTCCCCACTGAGCAGGAAGCCTGACACAGGGCTCGATCCCAGGACCCCGGGATCACGACCTGAACCGAAGGCCAATACTTCACTGACTGAGCCACCCAGGTGCCCCAAAATATGTTGTTAAATACAGCACTAACATATTAGATGTGTTTTATAATGTACAGTTGTATTTACTGTCACTGTGGCCACTTTCCAAGTATTCCAAAATAGAGAATTTTGAGCCCTCCAAGAGTCAATGGTGCGGAAAAGAATGCAGAAGAACTGCTCTTCAACTCGCTCGTTTTATTTTCTATCTTCCTCATCTCTGAGTCACGTTCTACAGCACGATTTCCATCACATCAATTATCAAATGAGTAAGAGAAGATTCTTCTGCCGGTCATATGTCGAGTCATCTATTCCTACCATCATATAGATCCTGTATCGGGCCTAAGTCTCTGCAGCTACTTCTGACTTAAAGATTATAATCTTTTTTTTCATACTGGGGCTGAGCCTGATGCTCACTCTCCACACACACACACACACACACACACACACACACACACACAGTTACCACATAACTGATGCATTCAATGTAGCGGGCCTGTTTTCTCCTAGGGTCTCAGGTTTGGAGGCGGAACACTCTTTGCTCAGGCTGCTATAACAGAAGTACCATGGGCTGGGCAGCTTATAAGGGCAGAGATGCATTTCTCATGGTTCTAGAGGCTGGAAGTCCTAGACCAGGGAGCCAGCACAGCCGGATTCCAGGGGAACCCTCCTGTAGGTTGCTGAGGGCCGTCTTCTCATTTCACAGCACTTTCTTCACATGAGTGAAGAACAGTGAGAGGAAGGAAGCAAGGTCTCTCCTGACTGTTTTAGGGGCACTAATCCCATTCCTGAGGCCCATCCTTATGACTGCTTCTAATCCTAATTACCTCCCAAAGGCTCCACCTCCAAATACTATCACATTGCTTTTTTCGACTTAGGACTTTTGAGGGACACAAATATTCAGTCTGCAGCAAAAACCTTTGAGACCATGATGGTCGTATGTTCTGTTAAACCATCAAGTCATTGTCCCTTTACATGATTTATTCACAATCAGTGCGGATCAACAATTTTAGTCTTTCAATTTGTTGAAATTGAACAGACCTACCAAACTCACTAGTTGGATAGGAACTGTGAGCTAGAATAGGTGTGAATTTAAAATCTCTTTAGTCATGTGATGATGGCGCATCGAATACCATGGAATGTTATTTCCGGGGTGCCCAAGTTGCAGATTTCGGGATCTGACTGTGTCCTACATAATACAAGTGTTGCGTTGAGGGATGCCTGGGTGGCTCAGTGGTCAAGCATCTACCTTTGACTCAGGTCATGATTCCAGGGTCCTGGGATAGAGTCCTGCACTGGGTTCCCCACAAGGAGCCTGCTTCTCCCTCTGCCTATGTCTCTGCCTCTCTGTGTGTGTCTCTCATGAATAAATACATAAAATCTTTTTTTTTTTAAAGTGTTGTGATGAAAGTAGAGGAAATGAAGGCACAGTGCAGTGCTGACTTTATCCTCCAGAGAAAGTGGAGGCTCCCTTTTAGACCTCGGGGATATGCTGCCATGAGTTAATCTCCTTTTCGGTTTAGCTGATGACTTTTTGACTTACCTGAGGCTCATAGACTGAGTATTCCTTCTGTATCAGGAGACCAGAGCTCCGCCTGAGCAGAGGAACCATCGAATTTGGCTGTCCTACAGGGGCCAGATTGCATCTGGCTCCATCTAACTAGAATGCTGACTCACTCCACCAAGTCCCCTGTCAATTTTCCAAATGATTTCCATATTTCCATCAATATGTCCCAGTCTCTCAGACGTTGGAAGTTCCAAAATCTGCTTTCCAACTCAATCCCAACCTGAAAGCCAGCGAGTGCACTTGGCCCCCTTCCCTAGTCAGCTACTCTCATCTTTGCACGTAGTTTCATGGGATACATGGATGCGTGCTCGTGATGGGAGGTGGGGCCACTCATCCCCATAAGGGCTGCTGACATTTGTGTTATTTAGAAACCCCTGGGCACGTGAAACAGGAAGACATCCACCAGTTTGGGTCTTTCAAACTGGTGCATGTCTGTCATGGGACATTTTCTCTGCTTCCTGAAATAGAGCTCAACCCCTCTTCCAGGACCTAATGGCGAATATGTGACTTGCATTTGGAGAGTCACACTGGAATATTTCCTAATTCCATTTTGGTAACCATGTGGTAACATGATTCATCTATTTTGCAAGCTAAGAACCTGGGGTAATAAGTGGTGTTAATAAGTCCAATCAGCAGTCCAGATCTCAGGACGGAATCAAGTAAACTGCTCCTCACACCCTTACACTGTTGAACACAATAGCAGATTAATGTAAAATAAATATGCTTCAGAGGAGGCTTTTACGAACTGGAATGAACATTTGGCATGTTTGGATGTAATTGGAAGTTTACCTTTAACCTACAGAACCCACAGAGGGAATCCTCCTTCTAGGTGTACTCACTTTCCTGTGCTAATAATACCATGACGACTACTTTAGTCTTTTTTTAAAAAAATTTTTTAAATGACAAGAATAATAAATTGGTTTGGGGGATAAGTAGTAATTTTTTAAAAGATTTTATGTATTTATTTATTTATTTACTTATGAGAGAGAGAACAAGCTGGGGGAGGGGCAGACGGGGAGGGAGGAACAGACTTCCCACTCAGCAGGGATCCTGACATGGGGCTCCATCCCAGAACCTTGAGATCATGACCTGAGCCCAAGGCATACACTCAACCAAATGAGTCACCCATGTGCCCCAGGGATGAGTAGTAATTTTAATCATTACTGATTTTTTTTTTTTTCCCTAAAACTCACTACATAAATGCTCCTTGGAAACCTGAATCCCAGACAACATACCTCACTTTCTTCTGTTCCTGACTACAAATACTGGTTTATATAACGAATCCTGACTTCTGAGACTGTCCACTCTGGTGTAGGTCTACACCCAATAGAAGCTCTCTCTGCTTTACATTTGCCCACCCCTTATGGGATTTTTTTTTTTTAATTTATTTATGATAGTCACACAGAGAGAGAGAGAGAGGGGCAGAGACACAGGCAGAGAGAGAAGCAGGCTCCATGCACTGGGAGCCCGACGTGGGATTCGATCCCGGGTCTCCAGGATCGCGCCCTGGGCCAAAGGCAGGCGCCAAACCGCTGCGCCACCCAGGGATCCCCCTTATGGGATTTATTACCCTGTCCTTTTTATCATTCACTTTTATCATATTCCCCTCCCTGTCCCCAACTCCATGTGGTTCTGTGGTGTTTTCACTAAGATTGCTTCTTATTGAGGCCTCAGTAGTTCTCATTTCCCATAAAAGACTTGCCCTGGTTGCAGATGTCCCTCTCTTTATCCCTTTAGTGATTCCTGGGCAAGGTCACATGCCAGCAGGATAACTGATATATGACTTTCCAATGGCACCCCATAACATCTTCAAGGATGGAGATGGTACATGGGCAAATCTGGGAGTCTGAGCTGGCTGTTTCTTCCTCTGGGTGAGGTCACTGCTCAGGAGGAAGGAGATATTTGAGATGCTCGTGGCCTTTTGTGGCCAACAACCTAATGTCTGGCCTGGATCTCTTCCCTGCAGTCTCTTGACGTCTGTTGCCAGTGGTGCTTTCACATCCAGACCCCGTACGGAAGCTTCTGAGTAGAGGAGCCTAGGGGTGTCTGGCTCCCTCTGTGGCCCATGCCTGCTAGATGGCCCCTACTCCTTGGTGGGGCCTGCTCTTCTTTCCCTGCTCGGTCCTATCCTATGGTCAGTCTGGTCTCCAAACCTCGGGTTTGGCTCCTCTTCCCTGCTCTCATCCTTCGGAAGACCAGAGTCCCGACCCCAAGCCCACTTCCCATGACTGGGCCCCACTTTCCCTGAGCGCCTAGCCATCACCTGCAGACTGAACCCAATCAACTATTAATGAGGTTGTCACAGAGGTCGAAGAAGGTCTTGAGAGCAGGTGTGGCACAATGGGACATCGGTCGGGGGTCGGTAGGCATCAGTTGACTTTCCTTCTCTCTTGCTCCTGCGGGTACCTCCTCTTGCTGCTTCGTAGGTCTGAGCAGCTTCAGGCATCTAATTATTTCTCTGAATAAGGTTCCATTGTCTGGATTTACCCATCCACTTACTGAAGAATATTATGGTTGCTTCCCAGTTTTGTCAATTAGGAACAGAGCTGCTATAAACATCTCTTTCATTTTTTAAAATCTTTGCAGTCAAATGCAGGTGGCATTGAATCTTTTACATCTCTCCCCACCCCCAACCCCCAGGCCTGTTCTATTCCACCTGGAAATGCCGCCACTTGGGTTCTGAGCATCATAAAAGGAAATCTAATAAGGAAAGTGATTGTGCAGGGTTCCTGATGAAGGCGGTGGGGGGTGATCCTGTTTCACTTGTCTTGGAGGATGGGGTTCTCCTCCGAGGCCTGGGGACTGGGTGCTGGGCCCCACTGGAGAGATGCTCACGGAACTCTCTCCACCCTGGTCGTGGCCTCTGCGTGACACAGACACAGTTTTCAGGGTTTGGGGTGTCCCCCAGGACCCTCTGACAGCCAGCACGCAGAAGTTGCAAGTGTGCATATCTCGATGTGTGTAAAGGCATGAGATATATTGTTTTGTTTTTACCTGTTTTCAGATTTTAAGAGGAGTATTTACCAGGTACCCTCGCCGGACCCGGCTTTGCTGGCCGGCTTGCCTGGGGTCTCCTCACTGGGTTTCTGACGCTCACCCATCACGGTGGCTGCAATTCTCGGATCGAAGCTGCTCTCTGCCGTGGCTGTCCTCTGTCCTCTTTGAATCTGTGAAATGGGTTGTTTGTTTTACGTTGCCCCCTACGAACTCAGCATGATTCTCTCCTTTATAAAAATATGAAACCGTAATATACAATCGTTGTAGAAAATCTAGGGAAAAATAATAAGAGAGGTTTTTAAAAAAATCATCCAAGTCCCACAGTCGTGCTCTTACACAGTGACGACTCGGGACCTCTCTGTCTGCTAACCAGGGTCCTGTCTTTGGGGTCCTTGTGCCTTTGCTCAGGAGACAGGCATGCTTACACTATTAATGATTTTCATTATCTGCCGAAAAGCAATTGTTTAGCTTCCCAAAAAGACGTGTAGCTTCCCTCCTGAAGCTACGGAGAAAAGCTATAAATAAGTTAATCTTGAAAAATTTGGTATGAAGTACCAGTGTGGTCTGAACGCTTTCACATAATTGGTGGGTTCGTTGGCAGGCTGTTTCAGGGAGCTCTCCTTTGCATCTCTCCCTCGGAGGAAGTAGAGGGGGAAGGTAGTGATACCACAGTCACAGAGGGTACCACTGTCTATGGAAGGTGAAAGAAAGGTATACATACATTTTTTTTAAAGGTTTTTTTTTTTTTTAATTGTCAGGAGAGAGAGAGAGAGAGAGAGAGAGAGCAGACTATGCTGAGCAAGGAGCCCAATGCAGGACTCCATCCCAGGACCCCGAGATCATGACCTGAGTCCAAGGCAGACCCTTCACCAACTGCGCCACACCCCAAAGGCCCAGAAAGGTACACATTCTGAAACCGGTAGTATTTTAATTGAAGAAGAAACATTTGAGCAATGCTTAGGCATAGACGGCGTTCCCTGTGTCCCTCAAATAAAACAAAGGAAATCTTGGTCTAAATCTTCTTTTCTTCTCTTCTGGAAGCCTATGATATTTATATTTCACTCTCCTTTTACCTGTCAGTTGGCATGAATGTATCTTCCAAGTGTGCTCTGAGCTGTTGAATAAAAAATGTGTATATATATATATATATATATATATTGCACATTTAGGAAAAGAATGAGACTCTTAGGAGATTCTTTTCCTTAAAAGGGAAATGGTGTATGTGCACTTTCTCGCCACACACCTCCACTAATAGGCATTTCCAGGCTCTGCTTCAGAATCTTCAAAAGTCTCCCGGTGAGACTCTTCTATATATGGTTTGGCTCAAAGTCAGAGGCGGAGTTCCTCTTCTTGAAGAAGCTTGCTGCAGGGAAAAACCCAGAGTCCAAACCAGCATCGTCACCCAGACCCTCCGGGAAGACAGCGTCTATCTGTCCTTAGCAGAGGTGGCATCTTTCCTACCTTCTCCTCCCTGTGTTTCTTCCATTCAGCAGCAGATCGGGCCATCACAGAGCTGTTGTTGTTGTTGTTGTTGTTTTTCAGACATAATTGTTGAGGGAGTTCTTGTGGATTCTTTTTTAGGTTAGTGCCAGTTGTCATTTCTGAAAACAACTTTTATCAGAGCTGCAAAGCCGTCGCTTGGGTGAATCTTGTTTTCTCAGAAGGAATTCAGGTTACACCAGGTGCCGGAGTTCCTGGTGTGTCGCGCAGCATTCTCTAACTAGCTTCACAGAAAGCCTTGGTGCTTTCCTCGTTCTCAGATGGGTCCCTCTTTTATCCATGCGGGGGCTGGGGGTGGGTGCAGGAAAGCCAAAGAGCAGCGCACGCCACACCTGCATGCACATTCTCATGTGCTTTAGAATTTCCCTCGTTGGATTGTGGCACTTGGTGAATCTTTAAGGGAAGAAGATGCTGATCTTTTAATCCAGTTCTGGGGCATGTGCTCCCCAGGGTAGCCCTCTGCAAAGCCCGGCAGCACCCTCAATGACCAGGGGTCCGGGCAGCCCCTGCGCGGCCTCTGTGCTGCTCGGTCCTCCTGGTTGCAGGAGCCTCTGCATTTCTACTAAAATTAGTCACCCCGGGAAGGAGTCCCACCACTTCTGAGGATCTGGTTTGCAATATCCATCCATCTTTCACTTTGGATAGTTTGAGGTCAAAATACCCATTTACCGGTTACGCTGATGTTGAACTGCCTCAGGATCAGAAGGAAGATGGAGAGTGCTACGTGTTGTTAGAAGGAAAGCAGCAAAGTGATTATTTGCTCCCTCCTACATATTTATTTTCCTGGATCTTAAATAAAAACACCTATACATTCAGTTTAATTCATTCCTATTATACTGAATTTCTCTCATAGATTAAATATTCCTTACAGATACTGTGTTCATAAGCATGGCAGGGTTAGCTAATCCAGCTATAGTACGAACACAAGAATCCCAGTGGGTATTAACAATTTAGCACTGCTTTATTAACATAACGAATATGGCAGGAGTTTTTGATTATTGAAATGCGTGGAGCCTTAGTTATGCTATTGTTTAGAATGACATATAGGGACACCGTAATAAATAAGGCATTAAATTCAGCCACTGTCCCTACCATTGAAGTTGTACCTTGAGGTCAGGAGACCTTTCATCCTACCTCTGCATTTTTTTTTTTTTTTTCTGCATTTCTTGGAAGAGAAGATCCTGTCTCCTATAGGGCTGGTTGTGAGAACCTGCACTATATGCTTGAGGAAAAGGCTTCTATACCTGATGCTGATAGGTGTACCTAACGTCAGAGAGAGTGAGCCCCTCAGAACTATAGACACTTTGTATGGCTACATGTGTCTGCTTGCTAATATACGGATGTGGGTATTTCATTTACATATCTTTATCTGTCTCTATCAATCTCTATCTATCCATCAACTAATCATCTATCTATCTATCTATCTATCTATCTATCATCTATCTATCTATTATCTATCTATCATCTATCATCTATCATCTATCATCTATGGCAGAAATTGATTTCAAATTTACATGCATTAAAATGATGAAGCCTCTAGGCTATAGGATGTCCTCGTGTAAACATATAAAAAATATATAAAACATTACTTTCTAGACACTAGACCACAGGCAGCCTGAGAAAAGAGAAACAAAAATGTGAGCCCCCAAATTGCCTCAGATGACACTTTGGAGGCAGTGTCCAGAGCCTACCATGCAGGGAGAGGAAATGGAAACAAGCTCTGGAGGTTGGGCTGAATTGAGGAGACTTGAGAATGGAATTTAGGAAGCCAGGTGGCTAAAATCTGTGGGACGGAGTTTTCGTAGAGGAGCTGCACAGAGTGAGTTGCTGAGATCTTCAGTGGGTCTTCTCTAACCTCTGGTGGGGAACGGACTCACACAGTCCTGAGTTGGGAGAAACCACGTCCAGGAAGCAACAGACCCAACATCCCTGGACCTTGCTCCATGCTGGTAAGAGGGTGTGTTCCATCAGTCAGGGTCAGAGTCCTAACAAGGGCCACGCCTTAACTGTGGGGCTCACTGTTCTAGCCTAAAGGCTGTTCTGGACCTGGCCTATCCAGGCTCAAAAGCAATTTCATAAAGATGAAAAGAACTGCAGTCCCTCACCTGCACGCCAGATCTAAGGCCCATGTTCTTTAAAGGAATACAACAGAATCCAGTTCTCAATGTCCAGCAACCACATAAAACTTACTAGGCATGAAAAGAAGAAAAAAAATATGAGTCATTATATGATAAAAAGTCATCAGGAAAAGTAAACCTGGAAATGGCAGAGATGATGGAAGTAGCAGAAAAACCTTAAAACGGTTATTATTAATCTTGAAAATACGTCAGATAATGTAAAGAAAAAGATGGATATAATGAAGAAAGAGTCAGAAGATTTAAAAAGATCTAATTGGAAGGTCCAAGGATGAAAAACAGCAGCATTTAGAAGCCAGTCTGCAGAGGTGGGGACATGATAGTTCTGTATCTTTCAGCTCGGGCTAAAAGTCCTGATATCCACAGAACACCTAAATTGGCTCAAATTGGACTCTAAAAATCCTATTTCTCCTAGATTAACCTTTGGCCTTTCAGCAGATCCTTTCTTCTCAAAGAATCTGGCCCAGCAACCCCACCAATTGTTCTCTGCTCTATTCTTGAGGGTGAACGAGGCCTGCCCAGTACCGCAGTGCCAGTCATTCATTTAGGAGCGACATCCTATAAACCATAGATGCAAAAGAAATCTTCTCATTTCTTCTCATCTTTGAAATCTAGTGTATTCAGCTTCTTTCCAGGCAATGTTTTCTCTCCACTTCTCTTTAGACATGCAGGTTTTCGTGTCTAGAACATTAAAGTATTCCTCCTCTCACTTGTGTGCTGTGAGTGGTGCATGTGTGTGCCATTCATGTGTGCTGTATGTCCTGTGTGCATGCATGTGTGCTGCACTGCATGTATATGCTGGATGTATACACGTGTGCACGCATGTATAGTGTGAGCGCCAACGAACACATGCATGTTACATGCTGTGTCACATGTGTTGTGCTGGATGGGTACATGTGTGCATGCACATGCATGTGTGCATATGTATTGTGTTGCATGTATACACATGCACGTCTGTGTCATGTGCTCATGTACCATGAGTCATCTGGGGCATACACATGTATTGTGTGTTGCGGGTATGCACATGTGCTATTTTGTGTGTTGTGTGTCTACATGGGTGTATGTGTCGTGTTCATGTGTTATGTGTATGTGTTGTGTGTGTGGTGGTCTAGGTGTGGTGTGGTGTGGTGTGGTGTGATGTGTATGTGTGTCTGTTATATCCCTGCTAGCTCCTGTTGGTTCCTTGGGGCTCATCTTGGGCCTCACATTTTCCACAAGAATTTCAGTTCTGTCTTAGCATTCTCTAATTGATCAGAGCTCATCACACCTTATTTAATTTTCTTTATTTTCTTTTTTTTTTTTAAAGATTTTATTTATTTATTCATGAGAGACAGAGAGAGAGAGAAGCAGAGAGGAGGCAGAGGGAAGAACAGGCTCCCTGCAGGGAGCCTGATATAAGACTCTATCCCAGGATCCCAGGATCACACCCTAAGCTGAAGTCAGATGCTCAACCACTGAGCCACCAGGCATCCCCCATCACATCTCATTTCATTTTTATTTATTATTTATTATTTATTAATTATTATTATTTTTTTACACCTCCCTTTAAATGCTGTTCATGTGCGTGTATCACCCAAGACCACACGCCCTTTGACAGTAGGATCATGTTTATCACTGCTCCCGAGGCTTGATGTCTTAGGTGGAACGTGGCACCCTCACGCTGTCATTACTCACCATGAGGCTCGGCAAGACATAATTCCATTTGGAATCTAGAACCCGCCAAAACTTAACAAATCACAAGTGCTGAGCGATGTTAACGTTCCCTTGGGTGGTGATGTCAAAAAGAGAGTGCGGACAGGGAGGGGCAGTTTTATCTGGCAAAACACTTCCCAGTACAATAAATGTCTGCAAAAATGTCAGTGATACTCTGTGCAAAATGACCTTTGCATTTTTTTCTTAATCACCTTTTCTCACTGAATATGCTTCTTTTAATGCTAGAAATGATTAAATCTAGGAGATTTACTGAGGGCTATTTTGGTCCTGTGTCTCATGACCCAGATGAGTGGTTTACTTTGCCATTTTATTTCCAGTTTGTTTTGAAAAATATTTGATTCAGCTAATGAAATATTAGACAATGTATTTGGCAATCCAGTTTGGGTTAAAACCATTTATTTCTGGGCTTTGCTAGTTTTCCCCAACAGGTCATTTATTAGGGGTCTCTTATTTGGGCAGTGACTTTTTTCTCTTAAGCCACGTTGTCGAATTCACATTGTCATTATCACCACAAGCTCTTTTTTGTCCAGGCTGTTCAAGAAACACTATTGCCCGAGGCTCAGACCAAGTTGGCTGTCTTTCCCAAAGGAAAACACCAGAAAAATCATTTATCACTTCATCCTCTTCCTTATCAAGGATTTCTTCTCACAGACTGAGGCTTGTCCCTGAGGCGCTTTGGAAATGGACAATTCAGGAAGAATCAATGGGGAGCTGCATTTTTGATGGATGAACCATTCGAAAATTCTATGGCATTCTTCCCATGACCTTTTCTGAAGACAGATAAATAGCCTTCCAAAGGTTGCATTTTATTTTATGTTAAAAAAAAAAAACCTAGCCAGTCAAGGTATATTAGTAACAACCGAGTTACGTTCAGCTTTCCCAATATGAAAAAAAATAAATAAAGTGTGTGTGGGGGGGAAGATAGTGGAACTTAGAGACTTCTGGAAGAGGAAGAGAGATTTCCAAAAGGAGAAACTTCGGTACCACAAGGCTCTGAACCACACGATGCGAGAATGCACAGAAGCTCTCCATTTCCTTAAAGATGATTTATTTTATTTTATTTTATTTTATTTTATTTTTACTTAAAGATGATTTCCAACATGGCATCCCACCCCACTAGCTGTTTTGTACTTGAGAAATCTGATTTATATATCGCCCCACCTGTGCATTCCCAGCACTGTGCAGTTATCCAGAGGGACACCTCTAATTTTGTGGCCCATGCTATGTCATGGAAGAAAACAATTAAATACATCAAGACAACAACACACCAAGAAGAGGAAATAGGGCCTTAGAAAAGTCTCAGTATTTAAATTCAACAAGGCCAGAACAAATGTGAGGAATGGTTAGAGCATGGACATCAGGAAGTACTTGGTTTCTTACCAGATTTCAGTATGGAAATAGAAAGAAGCATCCAAAAGAAATTACATAATGAAACAGAAAACAGGTAGAAACAATAGAATGAATGAAGCTCAAAGCATGTGGCCAGTGATAGAGAAAATGCTTGTGAAGAGCCAGGAAGGATGTGATGCAGGACACAGAGGAGAGCGCTGGACCGCCAGTGAATTACATCCCCAAACCCTGCCCACAGTCTGTCAGAATTAATATATCTTCAAATGCTTAAAATATAATTTTTAAAAAGATTTTGTTTATTCCTGAGAGACACAGAGAGAGAGGCAGAGACACAGGCAGAGGGAGAAGCAGGCTCCCTGTAGGGAGCCCGATATGGGACTGGATACCCAGACTCCAGGATCATGTTCTGAGCTGAAGGCAGATGGTCTACCACTGAGCCACCCAGGCGCCCCGAAATATAATTTTTTTTAATTTTTATTTATTTATGATAGTCACACAGAGAGAAAGAGAGAGGCAGAGACACAGGCAGAGGGAGAAGCAGGCTCCATGCACCCGGAGCCCGACGTGGGATTCGATCCCTTGTCTCCAGGATCGCACCCTGGGCCAAAGGCAGGCGCCAAACCGCTGCGCCACCCAGGGATCCCCCGAAATATAATTTTTTAACCATACTTTCGGTTTTGTTTTGCTGTGCCATGTTTTATAGACTTTAGGTAAGTTGGAAAAAGAGAGGCAGGTGTTTCACCACATTGAAATTTCACACATGGATTTGTCACATGTATCCATGCCTTTCACCAGAGTCAGAATAGATCCCTTGTATTGAGTGTTTACTTCACATGCCATGCCTTATTAATTCCCTTAACAGTCTGAGGGTGACTGAATTGTTTTTTTGTCCATTTTTATAACATCAGAAGGTGATTACAGCGATGACTGCAAGAGCTTTGAAGAACTCTTCAGGAGGCAATTTGATAATGCAGCATCTCGGGCTCCAATTTTGAGAGATTCGTTAGCAGTGTTCTTCATGGGACTTGTTGCTGTCTTCGTAGATTCACCAGCAAAGCAGCAGCCAATTTAGAGATGAGGAAATCGAGAATTATAATCGTCTGTTAAAAACAGTCTCCGTGAAAGAGTTCCATGCAAACCATTTAGAAGAAGTAATAGAAACTATGACAAAACCCAGTCACTTTTACGTAGGACACAGTGAGTAAGTCTAAAAATTCTAGAATACAACTGGAAAAAAACAAAAAACAACAAAAAAAATGAGCTTCCCAAGAATGAGATAAATCCCTAACCATAAAATATCTTTAGTAAAAACCTAAAGAAGGACAAGAAATAGTTTTTCAATTTTGACGCAGCCAAATAAAAATCTCTTTAACCCTCAGAGGGGCTTCGCTGTATTCATGATGAGTCAGCTGAACTCGATAAATGGGAGAAAAATTCTTCTCTGACTAAAGATGCTCTTTTTTTTTTTTTTATGTTTTCTCTGACTCACTCAAATGAAAAACACTTTGGAAAATGAAAATAATTCTCAGAATTTCAAGTAGGTTTTGCAAATTTTAAATCATCACTTTCTATCTTCCTGATCATGAAATCTGCATTGAATGCAGATTATGGGCTTGGCACTGAGTAAAAGAAGGAAAAAAGAAGACAAAGGGAACTGTGCTCAAAGCAGTCCAACCTAATAAAAAAAGCATGTTTGCAGTAGATGTGGCATAGAGAATATGACAGTATGAGATGTTATTTGTCAAGGGAGGAGATGAACACTTACCTTATAGACCACCATTTTCCCATTCCCATTTTCCTTAATTTAAGTTTGGAGACATATATTCGGTTCTTTTCTTATAAATGTAATTACAAATGAGATATTTAACAATACTAAAATTCGACGTGATGGTGAAAGTAAGAATACCTGGAAAGAATAGACTTTCTTCCATAGAATTACAGCAGTGGAAGAAGAGATCCTTGTACTAGTAGGAGACTTAGTGGATTATAATCCAGCTGTGGGTTAAAATGTTGTCAATGGATCTTTAAGAAAAACATGAACTCTTAGTTATTATTTAGAAACATTCATAATTCCATCACTTTGTTCACATAAAATACATCTGTCAAGAGACTGGTTGAAGTAGGAAAGAGGAAAACACAAAGAGAGAGGAAGAACCAGACTCCACCTAGTCCTTAGCTTTGAGAGGGAGTAGGTCAAGGCTGTGGGTTTAGAGCAGGGTGGTCACTGGGTCTCTGGTGTAACATCGGGTCAATATCTATTTAGAGAAACTTCTGCAGCAGGATGGTGGTGGTCTTCATCAGTCTGTCCCCAGTTCAAAGACCTTTTGGTGTTAATCAAGCATCTCTCTGGGGCTCTCACCCCCCACTTCAAGCGTCTTGGGATATTCCTTCTGGCCCCATGGAACGTCCTCTTTCTGGAGAGCTCCAGCGAGTGTCGTGTTTTTCTCTGACTGCATTCCCAGGGCTGATTCAGGGCCCCAGTCTTTCCTCGCGCCTTTTGTATTGGCTCCCCAAGGAGCTACCAGGCTGCACCTGAATCCGTCATTTCATCTAGCTCTGTTCTAGACAACAATTTCATATTGTGGAGCAGCATTTTCCAAAACGTCCTCAGAACTCTAGTTTTATAAAAGCTCAACACATCCTCCCTCCATCCTCCCATCCTCAAAGCTCTTCTGTTGCTTTGAATAGTTGCCTACCTGTTCACGATGTATAGTAACATGTTCAAGAGTCTGAGAACTCCTTGAGCAGAAACATGCTTTGTATCTTAAATCATTACCGCGTTTTTACACGATTACGGGACCGCGGCCTCATTTCGGCAAGCATACCTCAGCACACGTGTTACAGATTACAGTCTGGACAATGCTGAGCTGCCATTCTCGAATCCTCCCTCCAGAGAAATACATAGAAGTTCTACAGACTGGCCAGGTCGTCTTCGGAATTATTCAGGTTTTGTGGTCCCTTTTGTCATTATGCACTCTCCTTTCCAGCTGTGAATGTGTTCGGATGATGTGCACAACCGACATAATACACGTCGGAGGCTGTGTTTGTGGAGTTAATGCAAGAGGCCTGATCCGGTCGCTTGAGCTCTTGGGGGGTTCCAACATGGAAATACTGGGGAACCCCAGCAGACCAAGAGGCCATGAGAAAAAAAAAACATATGATGTCATTCATCAGTGAGGTGACCCTGGAGGCGGGTTTTCCTGTGGCATAAGATAAACTACATGACCTCCCTGGGTCTGTGCACTCTGAGAAAGTCAGAGCCAAGAACCAAGTAAAGACTTTGATCCTGCTTCATAGAGTGTGAGTGACCACGTGGGTCCCTCGGGTGAAATCCACTCGGGGAGCAGCTTCAGTTAAGAGGGGAAACTAGTGGTGTTTTGTTGTGTTTATTGAAACGCCACCGAAGGGGTTCAGTTCCAGAAGCCGGTTCAGGGGATAAAGACTGATCGCTGTGTGTCCTCAGGGAGCCAAACACAGTTTTCTCCTTCCTGTGGTCTTACTTGTTTTGGATTTGGATTGATAGGATAGGCCAGGAGACTTCCGGGTGGAAGTTAGAGGTTTGTGAAGAAGCCCATTAGGTCTCTGAGAACATGGAAAACTGCATCCTATTTAATCCACTTTGAAGCACTACCCAGAAATCATCTGATTATCCTTAAAATAGCTTTTCCGATGAATGTTGTAGCGTGTTTCCAGGAATGGATATTTAGCATACAGTATTCCGTTTTAAATATTGTTGGCATTTTATCATTCAGATCAATGGCACCCTTTGGACTTCAATGGGTCTCACCATGTGCTCCTTGACAAAGTGCTTTGGTGCTCGCGTAGCGGTACTTACTGAGCACTTACTATGTGCTCGTGTAGCGCCGTCTCCTACCTGTGCCTCACAGGGCTCTGCGAAGGGCATTACTGTTATTATCATCATGATCTTAAGGGTCAGACAGCTAATCTTGGCCGAGCTAATGCTGTCTCTGGGCCAAGGATTCTTCATGACCACTCCATGTGGATCTTTTCCTGTCTTGTAAAATATATCCCAAAGAAGAAAAAAATATATAAAAATATATCCCAAAGAAGAAAAAAAATATATAACCGTCCTGTGTCTAGACCTCACTATCTTTTCATTATTTGTCTGTGTTTTGTACAAAACATCTCCCCAACCAAGTCCTAGATTATTAACAGTGAACATTAGCCAATGTCTAATTTGTTTAATAATTATGTCTAATGTTCGTAATAAAACACATCATCAGACATTTGGAAAAATCATTCATAATAGAAAAGAAAAAGAAAAAAGGAGAAAGAATAGGGCAGTGTTTTCTCATTGCCAATTTGAGACAGCTTGTTTTTTTTTTTATCATCTCCATTATAGTTCCAATTACTGAGATATTTAAAGGGCTAGCTTAAGAAAAGAAAGTAAAGAAAACGTATTGAAAAGTAAGTAAAGAAAAAAAATCTCTGGGCCTGTTTAACAGTATTCCTCTGCAAATCGATGTCAACAATTATTAAACCTTCACGTGAAAACAGTGAAGGGAAACATATAGTTCACTAGAGCAAGGACACAGAACTGCTCTGCTATGTGTTTTGAATATTTTTAGTTTCTCAAAAATAAGTTAATTTTTGTTCGCAGTGTTTTGCATCCAATACTGGTAAAGACATTGATGGGCAACCAGAAATCACCGCACAGTCCAAAGGAGGCCATGGGGCATGATGGTGCAGGCCAAGCTCTGGGGTGCAAGCTGGGACGGGGCACCTGCCCAAGCACACGTCACTTGTCTGCCCACGAGTGACACTCTCATCCTCCTCCGGGAAGGTGACGGGGGCCGCTTCACAGGCCAGCTCCAGAGAGCAGCAGGTGGACACCTGAAGGCTGGCACACCCGAGGGCCTCGCCAAGTGAGTGAGCACCGCTAGCCCGTTCGGGAAGACGGCAGGTTTCCGCGCGCTTGCCAGTCAGGAGGCCCACGACTGTCCTCGCCTTTTTCATGCAATCATTTCAACTTAGAATTTGACTTAAAAATGTATTCTTAAACATTCACGCGTGTGTAGAATTGCACATTTCAGAAACAGAGAATAAGAGACCCCCCCCCCCACCCTGGGCCATCCCCTCTTGCACCATCCTGCTGGTCTGGGTCTTTTCTACCTCGTGGGACATTCCTGGACACCACGGTTTAAAAGGTGTTCTCCTCCCTTCCCTAGTGACAGTCGCTTTCCTAGAACACATCCTTTCACTTTTTGCCCACAGCGCCATCTTCTTGGTGGGCTGGGGTCTGTGGCAGGTGCATCTCGCTCACCTTGAGAAACAGCTGCAGGCAGCTGGCCACAGCACCCGCCGCGCGTCTGGCTCAGGATTTACGCTGCCTCTTCTTGGACTCCAGCTCAGGCTTGTCTCCCTCGGAGCTAATTATTAAGTTCTCAAAGGGACGTTTTGTCTGATGAGGTTGTTTTTTTGTCTAAAACTCCAGGCTTTTCTAATCTAGAAAAAAAAATCACATAAACTTCTGAAAACGTAAAATATGTATATATATATATTTTTTTCTTTTCTTAGAAAAGAAAACTATTTTATACTCAATTTCTGTCTCCCTGCAAGTGAACATTATTTGAGGGGTTTCTTTGTTGTTTTTCATTTTATGTGTGTGTGTTTGTATGTATGTATGTATTCATCTATGTATCTAGAACTTGTTCACCTTCGCGTGTCATTTGACAGAGTTACAATCGTAATGTAGGTGATTGTTTTTTTTTAAAGATTTTATTTATTTATTCATGAGAGACAGAGAGAGAGAGAGAGGCAGAGACGCAGGCAGAGGGAGAAGCAGGCTCCATGCAGGGAGCCCGACGTGGGACTCGATACTGGGTCTCCAGGATCACGCCTTGGGCTGAAGGCGGGCACTAAACCGCTGAGCCCCCCCAGGGACCCCCAATATAGGTAATTTTTTAACAGAGACCATTTTTGGTTCCTCCGTGTCATCTTCCCCATACCAAAAGAATCTGTGAAAGCAGGTCAGGGATTTGGACAGTTGAGGGAAATGCAGGGCGCTGCAGAAATGATATATTATGGGGGGGCAGTGATGGAAAGTATGGCCTCTGGAGTCCCCGCCCCGGGCTCAGGTGACCGCTCTGCTCAGTGGCCTCCCTAGGTCACCCCTTTGGGTGCTGGTGCTTCCTCATCCAACAAGGGCTCTGATCTCCACCCCGGCGCCCGCCTAAGGATCAGATGAGGACCTGCCTGCCAGCAGTGGGCCCACCACGTGGCAGGTATCATCGCTGGTGTCACCATTCCTCGGTCCTGCATAAGTAGCTCCCCAGCATTTGCACCCTGGCGGACCCGGGGGCGGGGAGCAGACGCTGAGCCAGTGTCAAGTTCGCTGGCCACCCGCCGTGGCGTTCCAGCCTACATCATCGCTTCCGAATCTGTCACCCGAGTCTCTCAGACTGTCTTCCGCGGGACAAAGAGCGCTTCTGTTCCTGCTTAGGATGAAGAGCTGGGTCCCCGGGGCAGCCAACAATTTGATGGATTCACCCACCTTGCTACTGAGTCATCGACATTCCCAGGGTCAAAACATGGGACGAGTCAAGGGGAATTTATATCGTGTGTAAATTCTTGTCGCGTGGAAACCACCCGGGGTCCCAGCAGGGCTCTAACCACCTCTGCACCGAATGCGAGATGCAGAAACGGGGAGGAGGGGGGAGGCGGGGGGCTGTTTATGTCTAAATGACCGAAGCCCTGGGAAGGAGTCTCTTTATTAAGGGTCCTCCGTCATCACGTAGAGAATAATTTTAATAGACTCCTGGTGCTGTCGGTCAACGTCTAGTTTTCTCGGGCTGGGGCTGTTCTGGGCTCACCTAGATCACAGCATCGCGGGTGGTTACGTCCCCAGTTAATGCTTGGTTAGCCAAACTCTTCCTGCTTAGCATTAACGTTCTTTATGAGTCAATACTGAGGCCCCATCCACTCTGTCATCCTTGTGTCACCCATGTCGCCCCTGCTTTGTCTATCTTTTTGGAATAATGAGATTCGCAAAGGAACTTAATACATCGATTTCATGCCCGGTAGAATTCCCCTGAGTCACAATGCAGAGCACCAGCAGGTGTAGAGATCCCAGACCACACAAACCCGTAGACGGGAAGAGAGATTACCCTGCATGGGTGAATGTTTCAGAAGCCAAATAAGCGCACGGGAAAGCTCAATGTAACGGAACGTGCAAAGTTCTGAATTTCTGGCCGCAGTTAGTGAGAGGAATTAAAGGCTTGAAATATCCCAGGCTGATTTTTCTTTGTGATAGATGATGCTGTGTTAATGACAAAGCATCCCTTTTAGCATGCTGAGAGCCTCCCAACTGTCTCCCAGCCACTTCTGTTAAATCCTCACAAAAGCATACGAGACAAATACATAACTCAGGAAGCTTAACCCTTTTGAACAGACCTCACAGGTTTATGGATGAGGCTTGAGCCAAATTTATGTCAGAACAAGCTAAGTGAACGGATTGTCAGTGGCTAATTGCCTCTGGAATATGGATCATAAAAATGCAATAAAGGAGGAATCAAAATCAACACACATAACAGAAAAGCTCAAAAAAATGTTAAGCCATTTGGTTTTTGAAGGACAGGATTATTTGATATAAGCAGTGTTTTGTTGCATTGGTGAAACCCCCTCCTGGCTTCTGCCCTCAGAGTTTGACAGAAACAGCTCTTGCAAAGGTCACTGGTTATCTTCGTGTCACCAAACGAAAAAGGCATTTTATCTTCCTCCTTTTTTGAATTTCTAGCAACATTTGATGCAATAAACGGACAACTTCCTACTTCTTGAAACGCTTTATTTCCATGGTCTCTACAATATCCTATTTTTCTGATTTTTCTTGTACCGTGCTGGATGATCTTACATCTCTTTGTTGGGTCCTCTTTTCTACATAAATCTTTTTTTTTAATGTTTTATTATTTATTTGAAAGAGAGAGAGAGAGAGATCCTGAGCAGAGGGGAGGGGTAGAGGAGAAGCAGACTCCCTGCTGAGCAGGGAGCCCAACGTGGGGCTCCATCCCAGGACCCTGAGATCATGACCTGAGCTGAAGGCGGACGCTTCACCACCTGAGCCACCCAGGTGCCCCTTTTCTACTTAAATCTTAAATGTCGCCTCTCCACTAAGTTCTGATCCAGGTTGATGGCCCCAATTACTGTCTGACTGCTATTGTCTTTCCATCTGGGATTTCTGGCCCAAGCTCCTGCATCCAAGTGTTTATTAGACATTGCCTCTTGGATGTTTCAAAGCATCTTTAATGCTTTTAAACACTCTGGGTTTCTTTTGCTCCCTCCCCCTGCACCCACCTACTGTGCCCCCTTTAGAGTCCCATAGCTCAGTGAAGGGCTCCTTCATCTACCTGTCTTCACCAGATGTTTGGGAAAACCTTACCACTTATCAAAAAGGCAGACCATGCCTGTTTCTCCATACATCGCCAGAAAGACCTGTGACCTGTCAACCGGACAACTGTACATTGGGGAATGGAAACCATCCAGATTTTCTAGGGATTATAAAATAATCTCTGATAGGATGTTAATCCCTCGAGACACAAAATACCATGATGGTCTGTTGGCCAAAGAAAAGCAGCAGGTGATAGACATGCAGCATGAATCTATTTCACAGAGGATCCAGTTAGGCCATGAGCTTATCTGTGGCTATTTACAAAGTCTTGGAGACTATAAATATATTTAACCACCACCAGAATCCCCACAGAGGTCTTCTTACCATCAGAGTAGGCACTATTATGGTAGCAAGGACCCAAATGGAAATTCCTGAAAGTGCCCTCATCTTCAAAACAGTGAACAGACTGACAGGGGAGAGGAATGGAGATTTGTGTCTCCATCAAGATGTCAAGATGTAGAAGTGGGGATTCCTATCACACCCTCCTCTAACTCACTCCTTTGGCTGACAGGAAAGCCAGATGGATCTTGCAGAATGACTTGGATTATCACAAACTTAATCATTAGTGATAACAATCACAGCTGCTGTACCAGATGTAGGATGTTCATTGGAATAAATCAACATAGCCTCTGGCCACTGATACATCCATGCACCCATTGATGGAGTAAACTTTCATTGCAATGCCCATCAGTAAAGATAACCAGGGGAAGTTTGCCTTCATCTGCCAGGGAAGCCATAAACCTTTATTGCCATACCACAGCGCTGTGCCCAGCCTCCTGCTTTTTGACACAATTCTGGAGGAGCCTTGACTATACTGCATACTGTTATCACACTGGTCTATTATACCAGTAACTTCATACTGAGTGGACGTGGGAGACAATTTTTACAAGCTACCTAATTGCCAGCGTGAGGGGATAATCACTCTGGATTTCCAGCTGTCTGCCAGGTTGGGGAGTTCCTCGGGGCCCACTTGTCTCACATGTAAAGATGTCTCCTCCCAAGTAAGAGGCCAGTTGCAGGGCCATATCCTCTGGATTCGGGCCCAACATAGATAATGTTGGATTTGCTGCTCTGACTCTGGGTAGGTTTCAATTTCTAAGATTTGGAAAGAGTCTGGAGTAAGAGAAGGCTGTGCATAGAGCTGAGGTGTGGTGAAAACTGTCTTATTACTTGGACCTTAATCCACAGTAGACCCAGCAGTACCTGGAAGTGTCTGTGGTAGAGGGAGATGATGCCTGTTGGAGGTCTGGCAAGCTCCAGTGGCGGATAGACACACAGGCCTAGGGGCTTTGCTTAAGACCACGTTCACTCCTGATCACAATATTCTGTTTGGAAAGCCCCTTCTGGTTTGCTCCTGGACCCAGGTAGAGACTGAACATCTTGACCCAGGAATATCTGCAACTATGTGGTATGCTATGACACAACCTGTCAAAATTGTGGTTTATAGGAAGCATTGGGTCATAAAAGTTTATTTTGAATATCCACAGTGGCATTATTATAACATGGAAATTGTATATGCAAGACTGGGCACAAGCAGGTGTACCAGATGCAAGCAAATCGCTTGGGATTGATTCCCACAAGCCCTGCTCCTGTGGCTTTGTCACCACCCCCTTATCATGTAGTAAGAGGCCTCATAGGGAGTTCCCTGTAATGAGCTAATGGAGGAAGAAAAGCGTTTACCTGGCTGACAGGTTGGCCAACACAGCTCATCTGCATCAGCTAAGAGTAGATGGATGCTCTACCACAGTCCTCTCAGGATGGCCAAAAAGTTAGTATACACACCTCCAGCACTCTGCTGGTTGTCCAGCTCATGGAGGGGAGATGGCCCGATGCCCAGATCTGATTCTTGGATAGTGGCTGCTTGGAAGATTAGTGACCAGGAGGCCAGGAAAGAGGAGTGCAGAAGAACCATTCAGAATGGTGACAGGGTAAAGATACCATGTCTTGCAGATATGCCAACTAGAGGACACTCCTTCCCAGGAAGCCCTCAGCAACTGGTGGACAATGTGACTTCTCATGTGACGGAGACCACCTTTCCCTGCAGATGCTCCGTGTTGCCCTCGGGACCTTGTGCAAGTGACCTGGCAGCAGGGATGAAGATCTTGTGCGAGACTAAGAACATGGGCTTCCTGGTACCATGTGCGGCTTCAGCCACTCCTGAAGGGCCAACCTCCCAACACAAGAGGCCAACTTTGAATGCTTGATATGGCATTTCTCAGGGGGAGACTTGGCCATATATTGGATATTGTCCTAGAACTGCTTCATTGTGGAGGGGGCTGTGATTTGTCCTTGATACTCAAATACTCATCTGCTAACCCTACCCATAAAATTTGTGCCAACATCATTTGTGGACTTCCAGAATGCCTTAACTAATAAGCGTATCACCGCAGAGACCATTCCCTGAGACTAAGGAACTCCTATTTTGGCAGTGGTCTCCCTGCCACTCAGAAGCAGGTGGCATGATACTGTGGTAAATTTGATGAATACTAAATTATGGCACCAATTAGGATGGAATATCCTGCAAGGTTAAGACACTGTCCTTCAAGGCATAATACAAGCCTTTACACCAGGGCCAAGGTATGATATTCTTTTCCGCAGTCGCCAAATTCTGTGGGTCCAGGAGCCACGGGGCGGAAGCAGGAATCCTGTATCACTGTCACATCTAATTACCCAGTTTCAGAAGTTTGCCTCACATGTCTGCAGTCTTGGGCTTCCTGTAGCTGCAGACATAGCATCCAAGGGAGGAAAACTTCTGGGAACACTGCCATGGTTTTGTTAAGTTACAAGCTAAGGCTGCCCCTTAGCATTTGGGGCATAGAAGGAGAAGCAGAGGAGGTCACTGTACTACTCAGTATGGCTAATCTCAATCACTAAGGGAACACTGGGTTGATTTCACACAATGAGGGCCGGGAGGTTGTAAAACCCCCAGATTCACTGAGGTGCCACCTATTGCTGCTGTGTCCCATCATCATGGTCAATGGGAAACAATAGGAACTAAACAAATGCGTGTCCACTAGTGATTTATATCCTTTATTGATAGGATTTAGGCAGAAACCAATAAACAAGCACAACATTTTGTGAGCCAACACGCCATGCCAGCTGAAGATAAGGGGGATGTGCATGATTGGTGAGAGAAGGAAGCTGGGATGGCGAATTTAGGCCTTGGATGGAGGGTCGGTAGCGCCTGTGTTGTATGTTTACCCTTTCTTCCCCCCTCCATGCCTTCCCCTACCCACACACTACTTTTCACAAAGGACTCTGGATATGGATAATATTATCATTTGGTTCTTAGGGAAAGTTTGATTAAACGGACATCATTCTATGGGGAGTCAGTGGTTGATGAGAAATGAATTTCCTTTTGTTGGGTGTGTGAAATTTTCCAACGTAAAGAAGGACAAATTGTATGTTAAGTGGTGAAAAGGGTGGCTTATGCTGATGATTGTCTTCATGTCCCCTCCAAGTCCATTGTCTGCCACTTTCTGCCCTGCCTGTGCTCTGTGACAGTTACCTCCATGGACTGTATCGTCTGGTCTTTTTGGCCTCCTTAGTGAATATAGCCATGGAGAAGCATAGAAGGAAAGAGCGTGGGGGTGTTATCCTATTATCCTATTCCCTTGTCACTGGCCCGTGGCTTCAGCAGTGTTTGTGAACTTTTACTTCCAGCTGTCCACGGAGACACTCGTGCATGGAAGTGGCCATCAATGGGGCCGGCAAAACCCACTTCAGGGCTAGAGCTCATAACTACCATTGCTTATTTTCACTGCTTCACTGTTGGTTTTCTTAACATTCCCTATACTGATGCAAATACCCTTTTTATTAATGTCCTCAATTAATTCTTGTTAATGTGCCATCTGTTTCCAGCCAGGACACTGGCAGATATACTGCATAAATAGCTCTTAAACCTGTCTACTTTTCTCAATCGCTACCTGCATCAGTGAGCTTGGGCTGCTACAACAAGACACCACAGCCCATGTGGCTTACACCATGATGACTTATATCTCACTGTTTTAGAGGCTGGACACCTGAGATCAAAGTGCTGGCAGATTCGGTTCTTGGTGAGAGCTCACTTCCTGGCTTGCAGATGGCCACCTTCTCACTGTCTTTGCATGATGGAGAGAGAGAGAGAGAGAGAGTTCTGGTCTACCCTTCTTTTCCTATAAGGACATTATTTCCATCATGGGGCTCCACCCTCATGGCCTCATCAGAACCAATCATCTCCCAAAGTCTTCACCTCCAAATACCAACGCAATGAGGCTTCAACACACAAGTTTTGGAGGACACAGATGTTCAGTCCATAATTATATTGTTACCAACTTACTCCTACATTAGCCTCAACTCTAGTCTTACTACTGCTGCTGAAGACACATTCTATTCTTATCACCTTCCCAACCCAAGCATGTATGGAGATGGTTAGTGCTCCCAAAGCATCACTTCTCCAGGGTTACCATTACACATCCTTGCAGTGCTATCAATAGAATGTACAGAATAACACATCCTGCTTCATTGGCTTTTGCTTTGATGGGTGGAGAGCTGTAGTCTGTAATGTTTGAGGAGACGCTAAATGTGCTCCTATGATTTGATCTCTCCAAATTCACTTGTGCCATCCGATGAGAGGAACCAGCCCTAGTGGGCTATAGAATGAGAGCTCCATATAAGAAGCAAACCTGATGGGCAGCCCGGGTGCCTCAGCGGTTTAGTGCTGCCTTCAGCCCAGGGTGTGATACTGGAGATCCAGGATCAAGTCCCACGTCGGGCTCCCTGCATGGAGCCTGCTTCTCCTTCTGCCTCTCTCTCTCTCTCTCTCTCTCTGTATTTCATGAATAAATAAATAAAATATTAAAAAAAAAAAAAGAAAGCAGACCTGAAACCACCCTACAGCCTGAGGGCACATTTAGCCCATTGTAGCAAAGCCCATCAGATATGCTGGGTAGCTGAAAGTTACCTAATTTCCACCAACCCGGGAGTATGTAAGTAACCTATTAACCTATGTATAACAGTCACAGGCTTTATACAATGCAAAGATGGTTGTAATGATTATGTAATAACCTGAGACCCTCTGCAAGGTATACCATTAAGAGGAATGGGTTGTAAATTGTGTACATAATACATAAAAAGCCACACATAAAAGAAAGTTTGGAAAGAAAAAATGCTAATAGCCATTGCATTTTTGAAGAATAAGTATTTCACAATTTCTTCATATTCGAGGCAACTTAATAGAGCAGAAAGAGCAAAGGTTTTGAAATCACACAGTCCCCACTTAGCAAATCCTTAGCTCTCTGATGTCACAGGTTATTGAACTTCTCGGAGCTTCTGTGTTCTTATTTGCTTCCTTATCTTTATCTTGCTCATCTCAAGTATCTATTGAGTAGATAAACAAGAAAAAATGCATGTAGAACATCCGCAGCTAGTTGTTCTCTATTTTCTTCTTATTATATCACTTAATGTTATTTATAAAGAAAAAATAGAGGAAAAGAAAGGAAGGAAAGAAGGAGGGAGTGAGGGAAGAAAGGGATGAGGGCTCCAAGGAGGGAGCAAGGAAGCGATTTTCCTCAAATGAAGTAAGTCACTGTCTTTCTAAGGAGTTACCAAGTGAACACTATTGCAATGATACACCCTCTGTCTAATAATAAAAATACAGATTCTCTTTTGGGTTGGAGTGTCTGATAGTGACAGCCAGTAATATATACTTTTTAAAAGTTCCACGGGAACTGTGACCAGCAGTTATGTCGGGCATCACTGATGGCACTCTGGAAGAACGAGCATCATCTCAAGGGAAGTCTGAAGGTGGATTGTGCAGTAGGTTCTGGAGGTTGGCTGGAGCACACGGCTCTGCCTGCCATGCTTTAGGGTAGCTCTGGTTTCTCAGAAATGACTGTGAAACCAGGCCGGTCTTTTCCATATGTCCATTAGTGAACATGAAGACAGAAGGACAAAGAAGAGTAAGTTAAGAATGAATTGGAAAGTCTATAATCCCCATCCTGTCCTGTTTAAAAAACAAACCCAATGACCCAGATGGGTCTGGTTGGGCTTTTATGCTGGCGGCCGCATCTTGTCATTCATTTCCTGGGCTCTGTGCATAAGTCAGGACAGGATGTCATTGGTCTAAGTGACCTATCAACCAGATGTTTCAGGATGGAGTTTTCTGATGTATAAAGCTTTAGGGACCACAGGGCAAAATGTTAAATGAGTTCGGGGTGAGGATATCTGATCCAAAGCAAGTGCCTCTGTGATTAGGAACCGATCTGCCAACACAATTCTGCGTCTAGGTAGAGTGTGCTTATTGTAAGGATTCCTAAGTCTATTTGCCAGTGAGAACTCCAGAATAATTGTGATCGTCGGGGAAGGGAATGAGTGACTGGTCCCAGCTGCCCTCTGAGGGACTCCCTTTTGTCAGGCAGCTTGGATGGAGCAGCTCTGGGCAGCACCTGTGAATGCGGAGATAAGCACACAGGTGCGCTGGGCCACAGCCCCCCACACAGAGCCAGCGTGGGAGGAAAATGGGGGTGATTTCCAGAGCAAAGGGCCAGAGACAGACCTTGTAAACACCAGATCTGGGGGGGGGGGGTTAGGCTCTGAATGTCTTTAGCCCCACAAGTCCCTGTCCATTGGAAATGGTCAGAATTGCTACAATGGTGCAATGGGCACACGTAGAACGTTTTGTGTGATTGGAACAATTTGAATGATTGTGTAAAGCCACGGTGCTTCCTATTTCAATAAGGCTGTTATATCGGAACATATTCCTAAAGGGAAGGATTTGACTCCTGATTCCTCCGACTAAAATCACAAAGCATTGCTTTAGACGTTACAGCTTAAAAAATACATTAAGTACCCGAGACATGTGCTTAGTTTATTAACTACGTGCTAGAGGTCACAAAGATGGTCAGATCCTTAGTCACTCAACTGGGCAAGCTGCCTTTACTCAACTGTTTTGAGAATGAAAATCACACAAAAAAAATAAAGTCAGTGGTTTGAGATAATAATGAACTCTCTCTCTTGAGAGAGATTTCTCTCCTAAGCCTCAGTCACCTTATTCAATTTCCGTCATTTGTAGAGAAACTGAAAGTGTTCTGATCTTTCAGCACCTCCTTGGAGCTAAAATTTCTGTTCAGGAGGCTGCTTTCTAAGCGAGACAAAGCCTTTTTATTCATCATTTGAGAGAATCATTGGGCTCCTTGGCTTGTTTTGCAACTCCCTTGAACACAAAAGTTGCTGTGACATTTCTTATCACCCTTGTCCCTTGTGAATATTTATCTCCAGTTTTTAAGAAAGCATTGAAACCTCTCTGCAGAATATTCTGACCTCACCACGCCTTTCGAAGCAGGCTTCAGTCACGACTAAGCGCTGGCCACCTTTCATTTCCATTCCTCTCGTTTGTTTTCTGTCTTCTTGGCTGAAAGTGACCTTTATTAGTTACGTAGAACTTCACCCTCCAATATAAATACACAGGCGACCTGGACCCAAAGTCTGAGAAGAGTGAGGAGCGGACATTGGCTAGAGCAAGTGGTCTTCAAGCATCCAGTAGGCTGCGTTTACCCAGGGCGAGAAGTGTTCGTGCCTTTCTTTGAGGAATGGAGAGCTTTCGGGCTGCTGCTCTTGATGGTTGGACAAATCATTCTAGTAAATTATTTGATTCTTTATTTTGTCATTGTAGACAAAATACTTGAGTTTGGAGGGAAAGTAGTGTTGCCGATAAAAACCCTGAATGTTACTACATTTTCATCTTTGGTGACCAGATGGTAAAATACCAAGTTGGCCTCTGTGCTTTACCACTAATTCTTTTTAGGACAAAACCATGTACCCCACCTGCCTACAGAGCCAGCAGTGCAGATTGTCTATACCTCTAAGGGCATGAGCCACTTGTCTCTGTGGTCACCACACTACCCCGCATGGAAGCATGTGTGTTCCATCAGGGGAGCAGCATGACCTTGGGATGAGGAGTCTTGTGTTGGAACATTGACTCTGGCACAATCTGCTCTGTGCTCAGAACAAGTCACCTTACACTTCTCACCAGGGTTTGTTTGTTTGTTTGTTTAGAATAGGATGATGAGCTACGTGAGTTCTGACTTCCATCCACACCTCCCTTTATCCTGTCCTCACGGAGTTTTTGAGATGAAATGAAGCAGTTCGTACAAAGCACTTTGGTAACCCTTCTGGCATGCAGACAGTTATTGTCTTCGTCTTTCTAAGAAGCACAAGCATTGTGGATTTCTGTGGTCCTGTGCATTTCTGTGGTCAGGTATGGGATTTAGCTAACCTGCATTATCATGGTCCCTTATGTGTACAGGGACCACGCTATTTACTGGGACGACTATGTTTGCTGTGCTTCTGCTGCTACTGGTCTAGGGGTGGAGAGATCCTCAGGGAACAGGAAGTGCAAATAGGCAAAGAAGGGAGTTGACTCACAGCATTCCACCTAATTACTCACTTGCTTTATCTTCTGCCTAAGAGGTGTTTTCTTTCCTTAGAAATTATTTAAATCAGGCATGGGACGCCTGTCTGGACTTATTTGCAAATTATATGGACTATTCCTCTTTATTTTGCCTCAGGTCCTACTCACATTGTAACATTGTACTTTGGCACATAGGTGGATACTGACATATTTCCCAGGAGCATCTTCACAGGTGTGCAGTACCCTTCATTGCATGTCAGTTTGATGACCGAATAAATGAAGGCATTGTTGGTCAACATTTTAGTTCTTCTTTATTTTATTTTTTATTTATTTTATTTTATTTTATTTTATTTTATTTTATTTATTTATTCATGAGAGAGAGAGAGGCAGAGACACAGGCAGACGGAGAACAGGCTCCATGCAGGGAGCCCAACGTGGGACTCGATCCCGGGTCTCCAGGATCACACCCTAGGCTGAAGGCAGGTGCTAAACCGCTGAGCCACCCTGGCTGCCCTTTAGTTCTTCTTTAAATGATGGTAAATCAAGAGTTCAGGATTCTTATTTTCACCCATGACTTTATTTAATTAAAACTAACTTTTAGGTGTCTATTTTCTGAACAAGGGAGTTATTTCATTTCATGTCTTTAACAATGAAGCCACTTGTGTTTTGATCTTCCAAAACATTCAATTTCTGTATATAAATTTTATCTTTAAGAGCTTAACCTGCTTCTAAAGCAAGGGCACTTTTCCCCTGTGCCTCACAGTTCTTTGGGAATAAGAAATGAAAATGCACTGGGGCTAGAAATCTGAATTTCAGCTCCGGCCCTATTGTTTATCTTATCATTTCTGGCTTTTCTAGGGGTAGAGTGAAAGAAAACTTCTCCTCCTACCCAAAATAACTCACATAATTTTTTGAGAATCAAATAAAAAAATGTGTGAAGCTTTGAAAACTATGAGGAACTGCCTAGTTATACATCCTCATTTGCAAATAAAATTCACTGCAGAGGGGAGATTCATCAGTTGCATGCCGTAGGTATAGACTTCTGTTTCTATTTGTGAATGTGACTCTGCAATTGAGTTTTGTTATTCTTGTTATGAAACTGTGTTATAAACCTGTAGTATATTTATTCCAGAAATATAATTTGTTACGAGATAATTAAACGTAACAAATATATTCCAAAGTCACCATTAATGAAGTATTTTTAGAACAACTGAGCAACTATCCTCATTTCTTTTTTAAAAATGTGAGAATTCTTTACTAGAGTTCTGTTTAAGTCTATCCAGTGATACCCTAATGACATGCCAAGAAGCAGTGATTTGTATTCCACTCAAGGTCCTCAGTATTGATGACATCTATTCCCACTTCTGGCTAATAGGAAGGTGTCGACAAAATTGAATTCCAGTGAGCTTTCCTCAGGTTAGCTACAAAAAAAGCATTGCACACAAACCATAATACTTGAGCGACCATTTATTCAACAAATATTGGCTGTCAGGTATATTCCAGAATGGATTTAGGGCCTAGGAATTCAGAAATAACATCCACACAGCCTTTGCCCTCCGGGAAAACTCTGTCTCCTGGGGAGGAGTGGATGAATAACATCTAAAGAAACAAGAATGATACCTTGCAGCAGATATCAGGATCCAGGTATGGAGAAGGGAGTGTGGGAGCAGTGAGGACAGCATCGTTTGTGCTCTGGAGTCTTGATAAAAATTTGTCCTAAACAGTAAACTCTCCAGTGGATGTGGACAATGATGCTACCTCGTGTTACATAGCTGCTAACATAACATAATCGGGGAATTCTCAGGAAGCATCCTCTCTGATTTTAGCAGGAACTGCTTGTGAGCAGATACGTGGACCTGCTAGAATGATTTTAAGACCAAAGAGAAATGGGGTTGAGTGTGAGTGACTGCCAGATATATCTTAAAGCTCCATGGCAGCATTTCAGAAAGTTATCGACGTGATGAGCCCCGGCTGATGTATGGAAGTGTTGAATCACGATATCATACACCTGAGACTACAAGACTAATATGTTAACTAACTAGAATTAAAGTGAAAACTTAAAAAAAAAAAAAAGACAAAAAAATACCGTCTGTTCTCATTGGCTGCTCCCTCTCCTCCCACTTCAACTAGACCTCTATGGAGTGAGTTTCGAGCTTTCTTGGCATGCCATCCTATTTGATTGCAGGGTGTATTGAAAAATAACAAGGAAATGCCCATTTCAAATGATTGACTCATAGACTCTATGAGTTCAGAATACCTCCTTAGACCTTACTGTTGCCCTGGAAGGAATCTTACCACAAGTTCTATTTGAGTAGCAAGTGAGGGCATTATGTGCATCATGTGGCCCACAGAGTGCCCACTCTCTCTTCTAAATAACATCCTTCGAAGTATTGAGGATGATAGGTCTACTCTAACCAAATATCTCCAGTTCCTTCAACTTATTTGTTTAGTGACTTCATTTATAACTCTCTTTAGCCATCATAGTATTTTTAATATGTTCTTTTTTTGTCATTTTTAAGGTTTATTTATTTACTTAAGTAATCTGTACAGTCATGGAGCTCGAACTCATGACCCCGAGATCAAGAGTCACATGCTCTTCTGACCAAGTCAGCCAGGCACCCCAATATGTTCTTCTAAACTTACTAATATTCCTCTTAAAATGAAATCTGTTAATTAAGAATATCAGATGTAAATGATGGGAACCCAATTCAAATTGATAAAAGTAAATAAAAGCCAAACAAAAACCAAGGTGGGAGATAACATAGATTCATGAAGCTACAGAATCCAAGAATGGAGCAGGCTTCAGCCATGAGTAAATCCAGGTGCTCTAATGATGTCGTCAGGAATCGATCAGACTTTGTATTTCGTGTGTAGATTGATTCTCATGTAGGCTGTCTCCAATGAGTAAAAAAGAAGGGCTTCTAGGAGGCTGAGACTGGCATTTGGCAAACCCCAGAGGAAAAAACCACCTGTTTCGTATGAGTTCCAGTAAAGGAGCTGGGATTGAGTTGAATTGCAGTGGACTGGGTCATTTGCCCAAGAAAATGAGGCTTGAATCACATGCCTACTCTTGGAAATGAATTTAAATGAATTCTAAGCACATGGATTGAAAGTTCAGAAGGAGTAGCTTTGATTTCTGGAAGAAGGGAGGATGAATGCTCATAAGGGCAGAAGCAACGCATGTCTGCCACATACACCACTGCAGGTCTTGACCTCATCCCTGGGAACTCACGCCAGCAGATGTGCCACAGAGAAGCATTAATGACACTCAGGATAGTGGCACTCTTCCAGAATTTGAATTCCACTAATCCCACTCACCCTGTAGTCATCAAAATCACTACCTTGGCAAAGAACAAACTTCTCTCATCCCTTTGGAAAGAATTGTACACAACTGATGAATAATAAACATGGCAGAAATGGAAGGGAAGTAAAGAAGCGGCTGTCATGTACTTCCCTGTGTGATGTTTTTAATCCTAATTTAAAATTTTTGAAAGGATGAGCTTTATTATTCGACTGGCCCTGACATTCAAGAGTCTCTTCTCATCTTTACCCACATTTTATGTTAAAAATTCTAATACTTGAAATCAGAACTCCATCTTTGACTTCCAGATTTAACTAAAACTGATAATCTCATTTAATTATATCTTATCTGCTCGTTTAACTCTTTAATGTTTCCCTTCTTTCCTGGACCCTGTTCAGGATTCCTCAAGCTTTTTTCCCCTTTACCTTGGAGAGTATGGTTTTTTCTGATGGTTCTGCTCCATGCAAGGTATTATGGAAAAGTTAATTTCTAGCCTACGGACATATTTTTTAAAATTTTATGTTCAGGTAGAGTGGCTATGAGCACAAAAAGGAAAATGAAAGGTACCCTAAAACCAGCCTTTCTTGACAAAGAGAAAAGTCCAAGGGAAGAGGATGTGTTCTGTGCATACAGATCCTGGTGGCAACCTCGTAGATGGTGAGCCAGAGAAGACCATTGACCACGCCTTTAAAAGTCGGAAGATTCTCAGTGCATTAACTGAGAATTTACAGCAACAGAAATTGGGGCTAAATTGAGTTTAGCTGTGTATTACCTGCAACCAAAGGATTTCCTAAATGAGTTAAAAACCTATCAAAGCCAGTTAATATTTCAACTATTCAGAGAGCCAACTGTTCTCCAGTACACAATGCTGTAGGTGACCCGTTTAGAAATAATTGAAAGGCTACATAGGATGAAACTCCGTCTTTTCTTAAAATGTGAATAAAGGATCTCTGTGTCCCCAGATATCAGACTTCATCCTCTGTTCCTTCTTACCTGGCGTATGATGTGACATAGTTCTTCCAAGTAGCTGCTGAGAATATACTTCTCCCACTGACGGGGTTTTTCCAGGCACACCCCTTGAGCAGAACCTCCCACAGCTTCTACGAGAAGTCAGGGAGGCTTGTTAAGATGATGATGAATGGACCTGGTAAAGGTCCAGGTCACAGGTGACCAGTTGCTCCGGCGCCGATGCCCAGGGAAACAAAAGGGTATTGAAAACCACATCCATCTCCAGACCTCCAGAGCCTTGAATTTCCTTCACTCTTTTTCTATCAATCCTCTCCTTACCCATTCCTGTCCTCAATTTATTTCTTCTACCATTTCCTCTTAAACGGCTTTTAAGCACAATAGGCAGGGAACAAAAGTGAACATAAAATCCATTATGTGGGTCGGATACATTTTACATTGTCTGCTTTGATTTTAAACTTCAGCTTAATTTAATATTTAAGTACAGTTCAGAAAAACTGCGTGTGTTTGCATCTTAGTTATTTTTTCTCCTGTGGGTTGGTGATTTTCAGGCTGAGCCAGTTCCTTAAAATCACCGACATTCATAGCTTAGACTGGTTACATTTACTGTATGTGTCTGAAAATAGTAGCATGGGGTTTCTTTAAATAACTTACCATTCAGGCCTCAAATAAACTCAGGCTGGCCTTCTTTTATATTCATCTCCCGTAGTGTGATCAGTTTAATGAAAGAGGCGGGATAAACTTGATCGGATTATTAAAATCTTCCCCAAAGTAATCTGACACGGACCAGAATCCTATCCCAGTGACTGGGGGAGACCAGGTGTGAGACACAACAACTGCTAAAGGTGAGAACAGTTTTCCGAGGTATGACATCTTATACCGCATCATAGTTACCAGCTGCATAGTGCATGGAGTACACAGGAGAGGGGTCACGTTGATTAAAGCAGAGTCGGTGAGGGAGCGGGGTGTGAGCAGGACCTGGCTAGCTCATCCTCTCCCCTCCAGCGGCCCCCTCCCTCCATGCAAGTCCCCATACCATCCCCAGGCATCATCTTGGGAAGCCAAAGAGCCCCGCAGAACAGTGGGTAGAGAGCTAGGCGGTTGGAGGTGATGCATGATGAAGCAGGAATATGTCACCTGAGCCCAACTTTGTCTTGACATCGTTCAAGGATAGATCAGAGCAGAGGTTCTTCACTTGAAAAATGCATGGAGGGAATCCCTGGGCGGCTCATTGGTTTAGCTCCTGCCTTTGACCCAGGGCAAGATCCTGGAGTCCCGGGATCAAGTTCCACTTCAGGCTTTTTGCATGGGGCCTGCTTGTGCCTCTGCCTGTGTCCCTGCCTCTCTCTCTCTCTCTGTATGCCTCTCATGAAAAAATAAATCAAATCTCAAAAAAAAAAAAAAGTTTGAAAAATGCATGGAACGCTCACTGTGACTTCTAGTGAGCATTGCACCTCTGAGGCCCAATTCCTAAGGGTGTGGTTTGCTGCATCTTACAGCTTTGGAAACTGTACTATAAGCTGCTTGAGCCGCTACTAGGCACCTGCTACCAAAACTGCCTTTTAAGAGAGACACTGGTCCAAAGTTTCTTCTCAATGGTCCTCTGAATGACTTCTTTCATGAAGAAGAGCATCTTTGGTTCCTTAGATTTTTTTCTTTCTTCTTTTCAGGTGTTTGGGTGGTGTTTGTCCCCGACGCACCACCCACCCTGACCTACAGATGCGCAGAGACACAGACAGAGCCAGGGGGTCGTCTCCTGTGAGTGCTGGTCTGGCACGGGCCACAGGCTCAGCCTGCTGCGAACTGCAGATACCCGGGAACTCTAACGTGTCCCCATCCTAAGCCAGCTCAGTGGTGGCCCTACTTAACCACGACTTGGAGGGAGGGAACAGTATTCTTTCCCATAAACGACTAGGCTACATTGAGTTTAGATGAACGCGCCTTAAGGAGTTTGCTTTTATTTTCAGTCTCAAATATGAAATGCCAATCCAACAGTGGTCCAAAGAAAAACTGGTTAAAATCCTGCCAGTCTGCTGTTGTCAAATCACCCCATGCTAAGAATACCTCAAGTTTCTGCAGGGAAAGTCATTGTTTCTGGTGTCTACGGAGCTGCACCCCTGCACCCCACACACGGAAGGCGTGACAATTATTGTTCCAGGGGGAGTGATTCACTGGTTAAGGTAAACACGCGGTACATGCCTAGTGAATTATTTTGAGTCGCTGAAGTTCTGTTGAAACATATAATTGGAGTGTGAACTTACCAGGTACATCGGAAGCTGGAAATGACTGCATGGGGCACCTGGGTGGCTCAGGGTATGAAGCATCTGACTTGGGCTCAGGTCATGACCTTGGGGTCTTGGGCTTGAGTCCCCGCAGCATCGGGCTCCCTGCTCCATGGTGGGGGGGTGTCTCCTTCTCCCTCTGCCCCTCCTTCTGTGATCTCTCTCTCTCACTCCCTGTCAAATAAATAAATAAAATCTTGGGGGAAAAAAAAAAACAATGACCAAATACAAATCATATTTCCCAGGAAGACATAACTATGTGAGCTACGGCTAAAAATCTATACATTAGAAGGATCTACTTAATTAAAATTTTATCTTCTTTTTGGGTACTTAAAATATGTGAAGGCAAAAACCATGATTTTTAATACAGCCAGGTGTTTTCTCACTAAGAAACGCAAGAAAGGGTTTCCTTTAATTCTGCTAATATATTGGAACATTCTCGCTAACCAGTAAGAACCAGTCTGTTCACAGATTTTGGTTTCACTTGTAATGTACTCAGTCCCTTCAGCACAGGTGGACTTGAGTCTCAGGAACTTCACCTCTGTAATCTTTGCTGTGTGCATTTGGCTCCAACATGGCTTTGTTTTTTTTTTTTTTTTTTAAGACTTGAGTCTTTCAGAGTAATTTTAGGTTCACAGGAAAATTAAGGGGAAAAGTTCAGAGATTTCCCTTCCGCCCCTGACCCGCACACAGGCACAGCCTTCCTCACTCTCCACGTGCCCACCAGAGTGGTGCGTTTGTTACAGTCAATGAACGTACATTGACTCATCACCATCATCATCACCCAAAGTCTATACCTGACATTCGGGTTCACTCTTGGTGCTGGACATTCTTCAGGTTTGGAGAAAATGTAGAGTGACGTGTCCGTACTTAGGGTATCATAGTATCCAAGTAGTTTCACTGCCCTGAAAATCCTTCTGCTCCACCGTCCATCCCTCCTTCCTCCCACTGCTGGTGACCACCGAGCTCTTTATTGTCCCCACCGAGCTCTTTATTGTCTATAGTTCTGCTTTTTCCAGAAATGTCATGGAATTGGGATCACACAGCATGGAGCCTTTTCATACTGGCTTTGGCCCCTCAGGAATACGCATTTAAGTTCCCTCCATGTCTTTTTGGCTTGATAGCTCATTTCTTTCCAGTGCTGAGTAATACTCCATTATAGACGTGTCATAGTTCTTGGCCGATCCACCTACTGAAGGGCATCGTGCTGCTTCTGCCATTTGGAAATTATGAATAAACCTGCTATAATTATCCACGTGCTTTCTGTGTGGACCTGAGTTTTCAGCTTCTTTGGGTACACGGCAAGGGGTGCGACTGCTGGATCATATGGCAAAAATGTGTAGTTTAATGATCAAGCACCAAACTGTCTTCCAGGGCGGTCGTACCATTTTGCATTTTGTGTGGCTTTCTTCGTCTACCCTGGAAACTCACCCTTGCTCTCAGTGCTGGGGCCCAAATGCCACCGTCCGTGCTGCCGGAATCCACGTCTGGGGCTGTGTGTTAACATGCAGATCGTTACCACTTGGCCGATGAGACAGGCCACTGAGGATTGATCTGCTTTGTGCCTGTCGGGCCTGCACACTCCGGAGGAAATCTGCAGCCCGCACCTGCTGTGTGACCATGTGGGCTTTTTCTTTTTTGTATATATATTTACTGTGGGCTTTTTTGTTTCTTTTTTTGTGTGACAAAACCTCAAGCTTCAAGATATGCCTTTCCTTTTGTGCTTCCCTATCTTTTTCTATCTTTTTCTTTTTCTTTTTTTTTTTTTTTTTTGCAGAGAATAGAAGTGGGAAATATAGAAATGCCTTATTGCTTTGACCCCAGTAACTGCGCAGTGGCTGGTACAGCCGAATGCAGAGCACAGCTGCTCAGGGTCACTGCTCTAAACGTGGATGCTGCTGTGCAAATGCAGGACCGGGTCCTGAAATGCAGCTCAGAGCCAAGAAGAAGCAGAGAGAGAGAGAGAGAGACCGTGTGAGGTGGAGAGGAAGGCAGTATTTATCTTGATCCGTTTCTTCACGGCCCTCTTGTTAACTTTATCACTATTATTACTCCTAATATGGCCAGCCCCTTTGCACTCTGTTTATAGATGCAGCGACGTGCCATTCGGGGTAATAGCGAGGGGGACCCAGCTTGCTGAATCAGCGGCCCCAGTTGGCACACCAATCTCTTAATTATACCCCGAGCCTTTTGGAGACAAAAGCTTGTTTTACTGCAGAACCAATCCGCTTGACATTTTACCAATGACAGGGCGCTCTTTCTTTCTCTTCGTGAGGCCACGCATCCCTAATTACAGTTTTCCTAAAAATTTTTTCACGTGTTAATATCCTTCTTATGTAAAGGTAACAAATGCAAACCACCTTGTGATTTTTCTCCTGTGAGTTACCACCCAGATTTAAAGTTTAGAGCGAACAAAACCAAGAGGACAGCAATTAGCAGAGACCTGTGGCGTCCAGCCCTCCCTTCTCTCTCATCCTTCAGAGTGATTTCCATGGGGAGGGTTAGTGGCCTGCAGGCTCATCAGTGGTTCAGGCAAAAACACTTCTTTGCCTGCTTCTGCTAAAACCTGCCCAAATCCATTGTGTTTATTGCAGGAAAGCTTGGAAAGCTTCTTTTTTTCCAAGTAAGCTGAGACAGGAAATGTAGATATGGCTCTTTAAAAAAAAAATTATTTATTCATGTGAGACACAGAGAGAGGCAGAGACACAGGCAGAGGGAGAAGCAGGCTCCCTGTGGGGAACAGAATGTGGGACTCGATTCCAGGACCCCAGGATCACGCCCTGAACCAAAGGCAAACACTCACCATTGAGCTACCAGGGTGCCCCTGATACAGCTTTTAGGAACATTTTTTTCCTTATCCTCGATGTGATTTTCATGGCATGGGGCAGAGAGCATTAGCTGTGAGCTGCTCTTTCAGAGCAGGGATCCTGGTGCATTAGTGGGAAGGTGTACTCACAGAGATGAGGATTCCAGGTCAAAAAATAGCCAGGTTACCAGACAGTCTAGTAACTGGCATTTTCATGGCTTCAAGATGTTAAGGTGGGCTGGATCACGCTACAGCCAAGATGCCATAGCAGTGACAGCCGCGTAGACTTCAGAGCTACCCTGGGATCCTTGGGAGACCAACGGAGAACCCTGTTCATGGCCTGAGATGTGCAATGCACTCAGGGAAACCACTGAGCGGTTTCTCAACTCTTGATAAATCTTCAGTGGCCTCCAGGATTTAGTCTTTAAAGTACTCAGGTGTCCAGTTAACCTGGAAAAATAATTCTGGAAGGATGGATTGTGGTGATAGGCAGGGATGTTACTTCACAACAAAATTTAGATTTTGCCCTGGGTGTGAACAGTTGGGTATTCAATATTAGTTTAATTTATTCCTAGGCATGTAGGTATGTGGATAATTGAAGTGATTTATGATGTTCTCATATTTGTGACTGCTCACATAGAGCTGAGTGTGTAATGTGTGGCATCGCATGGATAATCATAAATCTCTGTTCATCTGGAGTTACGTATTGTTCGGCTCTGTGCAGACTCTGTGCCAAAGTGCCGTAGACTGGGTAGCTCGTGGACAGCAGGCACTGCTCTGTCGCAGCTCTGGGGGCTGCAGCTCCACAGTCCCAGCATCTGCAGATTTCGTGTCTGGTGAAAGCTCATGCTCTGGTTCAAACACCACTGTCTTCTTGCTGTGATCTCAGGGAGTCAGGGTGGGTAGGCACGAGGGGGCTCCCTAGGGTCTGTTTTATAAGGACACTGACCCCATCATGCAGGCTGCACCCTCCAGACCTCATCACCCCTGGAAAGTCCCATCTCTGAAGACCATCAGCCTAGGTTTCCACACGGATCTTGGCAGGGACACAAAAGTGTTGTCCATCACAGTAACACGTTCGCAAAAGAATAGAATGTAGGAGGAGGTTGGTCTACACTGAGCCTTATTCAAAGAAATTCATCTTTCAGAACCTAGTTCTGAGCACAGACAGTGATGTGCTGTGTGTGAGGAGGGGCTCAAGTGGTGTGTGCTTGCCCACGGCTTACACCTGCATTGCCTGTGACAGTCCCAGGTTGGGTCAACATAGAGACAGTATTTGAAGTCACCTGTCCCAGTGCCAGGCTGCAGAGGGAAGAAAATGAATAGACGGTTTGTGTGCATGTCGTATTTGTGCTTATAAAACCATAAAACTACAAAGAGAGGAAGAAGAAAGCCACCTAGAGTTGACCTGTGTCTACTCACCACTGTAGACGGTGAGCATGAGTTGGCAGCAGGCTGAAGAGAAGGGACGGCCATTCAGGAATAATTATCCTAAAGTTGACCAGCAGGTCAGTTCATTAGGCCCCAGCTCTGGGCTTCCGCTCTATCCTCAAGCCCTCTGCACGATCTGACCGGCCGGAGCACACACCTCTCTCTCTGCATTCCTGCAGGATGCGGGAGGAGGAGGGTGGGGAGTGCACAAAAGTGCACGTCCAATTTGAATCGGACACCTGTAATGAGTTTTCCAGAAGCATCTCACCAAGACTTCCTCTTACATCATTAGTCACTACTACGTTGGGTGGCCAAATATTTTAATTGTGCAAACTCAGACACTTTTGAAAGCACCATGTGGATCATTATTGATAATTGTGTCAGCTCATCAGGCTGGAAAAGATACTCTTACAGGCAAACCTGAATATATAGTCTTTGAGTTGAGTGCTTTGCTGCCCCAAATAAACCATGTCCTGTGTGAGTAAAGGGGGAGGGAATATGGCCATCGGTTGGGTGACAGGCAGGTCTACCACAAAGCCCATCTCCAGCAATGTTTCCTACAGGTGACTGAAAAATCAGCTGCTTAATATCATTCCTTCCTGTCTTCTCTCTTTCCCTGTTAAGGAAACTACATGGTCAGTCCCTAACACTTTAGTCTTAATGATTCGGGCAGAGCATGGTCTCCTACCAGTAGCACGGATGAGGCTATCCTGAAAACACGGCCATTATAGGGACAGGAGAGACGGGGGTATTTCTTCTGTTGCAAACTTAAGGTGTGGGTAGAAGGAGGCCTGGGTCAGGGACACCCAAATGGGGGAGAAGATGGGTAGTGTTATCTAGCAATTAACTTATCACCCCGCCCCACCTCACCAGCTGATTTTGTGGGAAGGAGACTGAGGCTGCTAATTTGGGGCTAACCTAATCTGACAGCTACAGCAGTAGAGACATTTAGGATATTAGGTTAATAGGAGCACCACGCAGAACATTGACAGCCGTACTTGGGAATAATGAATCAATCTGTTGGATCCGTATCCAATTAGAAATGATTACTACGCAGCTTGTCTTTTCTCTTGTTCATTAGGAGAAGTGGCTGTCCTTCATGGTGGACAGCTCAGTGCAAAAAGCATGAAAGGCAGCATGTATAGGGCGTCTTGGTGGAGGACAGGCCCTTGTGTTTCATCATGGTGGGGAATTCATTCTGGGCTCCCAGCACTGGCAGCTCCACTTGTTGGGGAGCTGAGTGGACACCGAAGCCCTGAAGTCTCAGTAGCTTGGCACCTCACTCTGAGTGGGAGCAACTGGCAAAGAGGGTTTCCAACTAACTTAGTATTTATTTTTTTTTATTTTTATTTTTTTTTTTATTTTCTAACTTAGTATTTAAAGCACAGACCCTGTAACTCCTCGTAAAGTCAAAACACAGCATGTAGCTCCAGGTGTGGCATACTGTGACCCAGACAATGGACCTGAGTCTGATGAAGGCCTTAGAGTGACTTGAGTTTATGGGAATGTGGGGGCCAAGGGACGATTGAAATCTCCCTGGAGGGAACAAACAGAGCAATCTAGAGCGTGGGCTTCTCCAGGCCAGCAGCCTGGTTTCTTCAGCACGTCAGCACCACGGGAAGAAGAAAGGGAGACTGGGGTAAGATGGAAGGAACTAGAGAACCACAGCAACCAGTGAGCGTGTGGGCTTCTTTGGAATGTGGCTTGTGTGGGGGGGAAACCCCTAATACAACCTTGTCCAGGCCTCCCTTGAACCTGGAATAAGGATTCTGCGTTAGCTCGCATTGTTAATTTTGTTAGGTATAATTTTGTTAGGTATTAGCTTTTCGTGTTTACATCAAAAAGCTTTCCTTTTAAGAGACGTGTACTTATGTACGGAGGGAACTACATGCTGATGTCTGCGATTTGCTCTAAAACGCATCGGAAAAGAAAATGAAAGGAAGTAAGGAGTTTGAACCAGTGTGGCGCCATTCTGGGAAGTGGCCAGTCTGGCTCATAGGCCCCTGTGGGTTCCTTATGCCCGGTGTTCAACATTTTCTTATTCTTTTCATATTTTGATTTTTTAAAATATTATATCCCTACAGAGCATTTCAGCTCTGAGGTTCTGTATGATTGAAGTACTGTCTGCCCTGCTGACCTAGGACAGTACTGGCGATGTGGCTAGAGGAATGTCTTAAGGGATTCTAAAAATCTACCTGGGAAATTGAGTGGTTGGAGGTTTTAATTGCTTCACAGAATTCTCTACTTGACTCGATTGTTGGAGGTTTGCCAATAATGAAATAATAGCATATATATTTATATAATATATAAGTATCAGTGTCTGTATATACGCACACACATATAACGTCCTTCAGAGAACTCTGAGTGATAGCTGATGCTCAGGTAACTTCCTACCTGAGCTTCTACCTCTGTGCTTTTGCAAACACCAGCGGAAAATGGCCCCTGCTTAGCTCCGAGAAGCTTTGGAGTCAGAACCAAGAGATATAAACATCTCTGTGCTACTAAACACCCTAGCCCGGTGGCCCTGGACAAGCTCTGTACTCGCTGGGCTTCAGTCTACTTCTCTATAGTTATAAATACAACAAGACCTACTGATTTGTCTTGCCACCAATTGGTGGTTTAACATATGCAAAACATCCAAGGCAGTATCAGCCCTAAGAATGAGAATTCCCTGCTCCTAAGAGCTCTCAGACGTAGCCTCCAAATTTAAAATTTGATTTTATTGATGTGTAGTTTATATGCAATAAAATGTATCCATTACAGGTCACCAGTCTGGTCAAGATCTAGAACATTTCCATCACCTGTCAAAGCGCCCTGTGCTTCTTTGCAGATTGTCTGTCCTCTTCCCTGCGTGAATCCTGGCAACCACCCCTCTGCTGTCTGTCATTGCAGATGAATCTGGCCTCAGCTGGGATTTCACAAAAATAAACCCTACCTTGGGCGTGGTGTCCTGTGTGTGGCTTCTTTCACTGAATTAAATGTTCTGGGATCCATCCGTGACACTGCACATCATCAGTAGTACGTTGGTGGTATCCCACGATAGAGAGAAATCCCAATTTGTTCACGCATTCACAATGTGATAGATATTTCAATTGTTTCCAGTTTGGGGCTATTATGCTTGAGAAAGTGTATGTGTAACTTAAGTGATAAGTGTAGGTTTCACTTTATAAGAAATGTCCCCACTGTTTTCCAAAGTGGCTGTGCCTTCAGATGTGGGAGGGGTCCATTTGTTCCATGCTTCCGCCGCACATTTTAGGTTCTTGCTTATGTGTTCATTTGACAGATGGTTTAGTAGGTAAGTGGAATCCTGGTGTGATTTTCTTTATTTTTAAAAATTTTATTTATTTTTTAAAGAGAGCGAGAGATATCACACGAGCAGGGAGTAGATGGAGAGGGAGAAGCAGATTCTCTGCTGAGCAGGGAGCCTGATGTGAGGCTCGATCCCAGGACCCCGAGATCATGACCTGAGCCAAAGACAGACATTTCACCGACTGAGCCCCCTAGATGCCTCCCAACCCCCTATGGTTTTAATCTGGGTTTGTCTGATGACTACTGGTATTAATGAGCATCGTCATGTGTTTCTGGACCAACTTTCTTGGGCTAAAGTGTTTGATCAAATCTCTTCCCTAAATGTCAGATATCTGGATTTTAAGTATTCATCCCCCAATCTGTGCTTGTGCTTTCATGATGTTACTAATGCAGAATTTTAAAATTTTGGTGAAGTCCGACTTACCCATATTTAAATTTTATAGATTATTCTCTTGTATCCTACCCATGAGATCTTTGCATAGGATGGCATGAGAACAAAGGTTTTCTCCTATGTTTGCTTTCAGGAGTTCAATAACTTCAGATTTTATGTTTGGTCCCATGGCTCATTTGTGTGTAATGAGAAGTGAGTTAGGTTTTCTTTTCCATTGGGTTATAGAGCTATTCCGGAACGATTTGTTGAAAATACCATCTTTTTCCATCGAATTAGTTTAGCACTTTTGTAAAAAATCAAATATATATATATATATATATATATATATATATAATTTCTATTTCCAACTTCTCTGTTCTGTTTCATTGTCCACATTTCCATCTTCGCATCAGCATTGTGCTGTCGTGATTACTGCAGCTTTATCGTAAGTCTTAAAATCAGTCAAGGCAAGTCTTCCAGCTTGGAAACCACATAAAGAAAGCAGGACTAAGGGGATACGAGCATCGTGCTCTAGAATAGCCTCTCTCACTAACTAGCTGTGTGAACCCTGAGCTCACAGAGCCTCTCCGTGATTGAGGTCAAGTTCTAAGAATTGAAAAGGACTTTGGAGCTACCCTCAGTGTCTTCCCCTGTTACATAATGATGCCAGTGACAAGCAGTGTGCATGCAGCACCCCCCTGAGTGCCCAATATGGTCCCCAGCATCAGGCACATGTCCCTCACCTTCATGTTCTGAGGCACATCAAATTGTTTTTCCGGTTTAGCCGTGAAGGTACCGGAGCACAGAGACGAAGTGAGTTGCCCAAGGTCACATAATTAAGACACAGTCAAGCCGGGACTTGGACTCTCCCTTGTGTAGTTGCTGTGAACAGCTAATAAGGAACACAGGCGACGTTAGGGTTTGACAGAATGTGCTGATACACAATGGGTTATTTACACAACATGGTAGTTTCTCAAGCTGTAATTTAGCAATACAAGATGTGTTTCTCTGATAGAGGCAAGAAGAGGAAGGAGCGCCTGTGGAGGAGACCGCACATATATCTGATACAGCTACACCCAAGTAGGTATTATTTCCATCTTTGGAGATGTTTCCAGTAGGTGACCATTTAGTTCTTTATTGACATAACTTTTTTTGACTCAAAATCAACATACTAATGTCTAGGTTATAGTTTGGCCACGATCTGTGACCTGAAAATGAGATCACCTGAAACCAGTCCTGGCATCACCACCGGCTCACGCCGAGCCTCTGAGCACGCTCATACGGCTGTGTATGGCACCTCCATTCCTTGAACTCGGCGCTTTGCTTTCAGAAGGCCTGTCCTGGTGCTGCATCTCTAGGATGCAGAACACAGTCAAGGGTGCAGATTTGCAAAGCCTCAAGGCAGGCCCCCAGTCATACATCGTCTAAATGCCAAACAGTGTTGTGCAGCTTACTGACAAATCTTCAACAAGCTCAAAGGATACAAGTGAGATTTCTTTTCTCTTTACCATGTGAAAATATCTTTCCTTCTGTAATATTGTTGATCTAGTCAAGTTTCTCCTGGAGTGGACGCAATGCATGGGGCATTGTCATCTCATGCTGCCATATTTGTCTTCTAGAACCAAAGCCCATTGGAGGACCGGGAGTAGAGTTGCACACATCCCAGCTAAATTCTAGCCCTCTCATCTGGAAGCTGGTGCTTTCTTTTATCTGGTTCTCCGACTCCCTGCACCCAGAGAAACAGCTCAAGATCTAAAGCGCTTACTCATTTAATGGAAAAAGGCAGGTGGCAGGGGTGGTGAAACAGTGGGGAAGCCAGATATGAAAAATAAAGTGAAAAAGTAGTTTAAAAATATCTGATTTGCTGTATGCCCCAGCCCCAGCCTCTGTTGCTCTTCTTTGGGGACACGTAGAAACACAACTACGATCCTCTGTTGCGGGTTTTTATCCAAGCTCTAAGTGTGAACTCCTTCCCGGTTAGTGCTCAAACCTGGGACAGTAAAATCTTGGCATCTCCAGTGTAACAAAGACCACAGCGAAAGCTTTTATCAGATAAATTATTAATCATTGCAGTAGATCCCCCTTGACAACAAGAGAGCCAGAAAAATCAATTCGTCTCCATCCAGGGTGCGCTGGTGGCTGTTTCGCTCCGTAATGTAGGTCAAACTCAGATCCAATGCTCTAGACCAGGAACATGGGGTCCAATATAGGATTATGTGATTGAAGGTGGTCCTCTCCTGCCCCTGCAAAGGACGGGTTCCAAATACAGAGCCCAGGGAAGCAGCAGCAATGGGGGGGGGGCTCCGAGCAGGGAGCTGAAAGCCCCCCACCTAAGTGGACATCACCTCTGCGGTTGCTGGAGCATTCGGTAGCGATGTACAGAGAATCCACAGCATCCGCCTCCCACCAACCCCCAGGGCTGTTCCTGCCGGGAAGGGGCCCGCCAGTGAGCGGCGTGGAGATGGGGCACCGTGCATCTAACCCGGGTTTACCACTGCAAGAGGTGAAAATGAAGATTTTTTTTTCCTCCAGAGGGAGCACCGGAATAGAAGTCTTGTAGCCTTTGGATGTTTTTGAGAGGGAGAGAGCAAAGGGGAAGGATGCTGGATCCATTTCTCTTAATACAAAACAAACCGGGCCAGCAGGCTAGCGTGGTTAAAAATAAACTTCAGCTGGGGTCTCCCTGTGTCTTGCTGCTGCTCATGTCAGTAGAAACCAACCCTTTAGAATAAAAAGACCAGGGAGTGGCATTGTTCCTTTTTACCAGTGAGCCCTGTACGTGGCCCATCTGGTTGGGAAATAAGGTCAGGAGACCACGTCGGGGCTCTGTGTGGGCTGCATGGGGGGGTGCCCGCCTGCACCCTGCTGCACACGTGTCCCTAAGTGCATCCTCAGGCCCCTGCACTCAGGGCTCCCCAGGCCTCTCCAAACATGCACACAGCTGTGGAGAGCCAGCCAGGCTCCCAGGAAGCCTCGTAGCTGCTCAGGTGTCGCTGTTCTGGGGGCTCTGGCTGCTGCCGCAGCGTGTGCCACACGTGTGCGCATCAGCCATGGGCCACGACCTTGCTGGGCATCCTCTGAGCTGGTCAGGCATCTGGTGAGCTGCCCAGGCGTGCAGGGCACTGAATCCAGGGAAGACCAGGACTGGCCTGACAAAACCAGTCCAGCCACTGGCACTGAGGGTCTGTGCATCCTCCCAGACCAGCCCCCAGGGAGGCCGGCGGGGAGCGGGTGGTCAGTCCGCCTGGGTTCAAGGGCCCCATTGCAGCTGGGGCACTTGAACCCTGCAGCTGGAGATCCTGTAGGCCTCAGCTTGCAAACCATAGGATGTGCATCTGGTAGACGCAAAGAGCAAGATGGTACGTGACGTCTTCAGTCACTACTATTAAGGAACGAGCCGTGAGGGACACCAGAACTCAGTGAGTAAAACACGCGTCCGGGGTCCACGGAGTCTGTGGATCAGGGGATGACGTAGCCAGAGCGGCCAGCTCTCCTCTGGGCCTCAGTGTGAGGGTCTGGGAGACGTGGCCCGACGCCTTTCCCACGGATCCTAGTGGATGCTGGCCGCTGGCCGGGACTTCAGCTGGGCTGTGGGTGGCCCTTAGGGCTGAAGCGGGTTCCCTCTAAATCCACCTGCTGAAGCCCCAAGCCCAGGCTCTCGGGCAGGACCTGTCTTTGGAGAGAGGGTCTTCAAGGAGGAAGTTAAGTTAAACGAGGTCCTCTGGTGGGTCCTCGTGGGGTGTGACCGTTGTGTTTATAACAGGTTAGGAGACAGGTGTGCCCGGAGGGAAGCCCGCGTGAGGACCCGGGACAACACAAGCTTTCAGTACCGTCCCGGACTGACGAAGGCCACCTGTCGACAGCCTGGGCCTGTCCCCTGAGTCCGGCCTCTTATGCCCGTTTACTTCTTCTCATTTCCACTCGAATCTCATGCAGGGCCTGGCACAAAGTAGGTGCTACCTAGTTACTGAGTAAATCGTAGCAAGTACCTAGCCTTATGAATGATACCTTGCTCTTGCATAAAAAACAAAATGCTGGAGTATATTGCAATCATTTCTTAGGTAACCTTTGGGACTGCCCAATGCTCTCATACTGCAAGAGTTAGCCCTTGAACCCGAACACCCTCCTGCTCATGCATCATTGGCCTAAGTGTGTAAACGTTGCGCACACCCATCTCCTCCCTCCTGGGTTTCCATAAGTGACGGCTGACCGAATGCTTGCTGATGCTGGTCTTCGATCCAGCTTCCTCACAGCCACCTGAAATGGGGGCTGGAAACCCACCAAGATCTTCCTCTCATCCTTCGTGCCTCCAGAGGAGCTTGAGGATGCCAGGCTACCCCGGCCTGCATCTCTGGCCTCACCAACCCCCACCTACCCTCTGCTTCAGTTAAAAACTCTCCCCTTTATCCTTTAGGGCACTTTCAGCTGGGACCCCGGACCCTCCAAGCTGCTGGTAGGAGGCGTTGCCTCGCATCTCCTTTGTGATAAACTGTCTTCTGCACCAAACCGTGAGCTCGCCGAGGAACGTTACCGGATGAGTCACTATTTGTAACGGGCTCAAAACCATGCCTGCTAGTGCTAAACGTGACTTAATTGTTGAAAAGTTGAATGAAAAGAACTGCATATAGTTTGAGTTTTCACCCTCTCTTTGGGGAGCAGCCCAGTGGGCTGCCAGTGGATGACGTCTAAGGGGATGAAGGAGGCCCACAAAATGCGGGTTACCATGATAAGGAATGGAGGTCATTGCATAAGTCACAAAAGGCTTGACTTCTAGAGAAATATTTCGGTCAATGCACTCTGATTACCTTCACTGTGTCCCGGCCCCCTGGAGCCCCCAGCCCTCCTCATGATCCCTGAGCGAGGTTCTCCGGGGCTCTTCACAGGGCCTCTGCCTGTGAGGTCTGCTCGTGGAGCCCATTCAGAGGTCTGCCGCCGGCCTGTTTTGTAGGAGGCCTGTCCTTCCGGCAGGTTTACAAGGCCTCGGATGCACTTTCCCCCACGCAGGCTCAGCAATGCACCCATTATCCTATGTGTTTACCCTACGTTGGCTCATCTAATTATTTTTGCCATCTAGGCCTTGTGGGATTGATCACAGTTTGTGAATTAGTGGGGCCTGAAATCATCAGGTTTTTCAGGATCTTTAATTATCTGTAAAGGTGGCAGGATAATTGCCTCATTTAAGGCAAGACAAAGGGAATTAGTTAAACACAAGAAAAAGAGACACAGAGGTTGGGTCTGAGAAAGGGTTAAGTCTCTACAAATGTGGATTCACATTCAGGACTGCACCCAAGGGCCGGTTCTGATCCCAACAGGTCTCTGCTTATGAGCCCTGCCTACGTGTGATGGCCCTCGTCGATTTTTGTGCCATGGAGGCCCAGGCTATGGAAAAATCTCTTACAGAGCCTGTCCAGGCTCCGATGCTCCAGGTTTGTGATTTTATTACCATCGTTTTCTGAAGTGAGGAAGAGGGAGGTCCTATTGAAATGACCTACTGCCAAAGAAAGGGTTCCGCAGAAGTGCGACACCTAAAAATAAGTATTCCAGGAATTATCAATTGTTTTCATGCTAAATTTACTTAATCGCACACACACATGCACACGGCTTTCATTCACATCTAAAAACGCTTTCCAGTCCATGTAGGTCACATTTTTTTTCTCCGTTCTTTTGATGAACTTCTGTGTGCACACCCATCATCATAAAAACCTTGTTTTTAAAAGAAAACAAGGCATTGTTCGAACGATCTTGCTCAGTAAGCTATTCTTGACTTTGCGAAGCATGGAGACCAGGTCTGGTTTCTTCAGTGACCTGTCCTGTCTGCCCAGCTTCTGGCCTCTGGCTGAACTGGCCCCCATGGGCTCTGGAGGACCCAGTGTGGGTGTGATGAGCAAATCTGTGTTCAGGGGAATAGTGTGGAATTGGGAGCCTGAAACTGGCCCTGTTGGGAGCTTCACATCATAGACATCGGCAAACACTACAGCAAGGGCTCTATCATCACTCCCAGAGCCGGTGGTTGTTTGAAGATATTTTATTTATTTATTTGAGAAACAGCACAAGCAGGGGGAGGGGCAGAGGAAGAGGGAGAAGCAGACTCCTCATTGAGCAGGGAGCCCAACGTGGGGCTTGATCCCAGGACCCTGAGATCATGACCTGAGCCGAAGGCAGGTGCTTCACCGACTGAGCCACCCGGGCACCCCCAGAGCTGGTTGTTAAACACTATCGCCCAGACCATGGCCCAAGCCCATGTGCACAGTCCTGCTCGCTCAATATTTACACCGAGTAAAGAATCACAAATGTGTATGACTGCAGATAAACTTTGCTGACAGGAAAAGTGAAGCAGTTTGAAACTGTTCCAGATTATCACGTATCCATTTTATTCCATTTTGGTAAGATCATGACATGTCACCACTAAGGAGGCATGACATCTTCACATTTTGCAAGCTAGCTACGGAGACTCAAGATTCTCCGTAAGGAATCAGTCAATGGAAAGTTTTAAATCTAAGAACATAACACATCGGTCTCGAAAAATGTCTTCAGGACAGAAACCCAGACCTTTGTGGAAGCCCAGCTTTGAGGTGTGGTGTCTTAGCATCTTCCCAGAGCTGACTTTGGTCCTCAATCAGCATGACCTTCTGGACTAAAGCCGATGTGAGACCACATCGGCCAACAAATGATTTTTTTATATATATTTTTTGAAAACCAAATTGGCATTCTGCAATTAAATTAACGGGTGACTCTATATGCAAGCACCTGTGTAGTTTGGACTGTTTTAATCGTAGTTCATTGGCCCCGGGGCCGATTTCTTTCTTAGAGAAGGAGACGCATTCTCATGGACTACCATAAAAATCAGTTTTCCACTCCCTGTCCTCTAAATTTTGACTATATTTTTTCATTTGTTCCTTGGATTTTATTTATTTATTTATTTATTTATTGTTCTCTGGATTTTAAACTTCCACAGGTCCAGAGTGCCTGTAGAGTGTGGGTGATGACCTGCTTATCACCACTCTGCTCGTCACCTCCACCTCCTTGTGGCTGGGTTCACCATTGTCCCTTTCCTGGCAAGACCTTTGTAGACTTTAGTACATGAAAAAGTGTTAGGTAGGGCACCCCCCTGCGCCCCCACCCCGCCCAAGTGGCTCAGTGGATGGAGCATCTGCCTTTGCCTCAGGTCATGATCTCAGGGTCCTGGGATGGAGCTCTGCATCATCAGACTCCCTGCTCAGTGAGAAGTCTGCTTCTCTCCCTCCCACTCCCCCTGTCTGCACTCTCTCTTGCTCTCTCACTCACTCTCAAAATAAATAAGATCTAAGAAAAAAAAAAAAAACAGAAAAAAATTTTTAGTTCACTATAAAGAGGAGAAGATAACTCCACCAATACTTCGTAAGCATATTACCCAGCTACCTAAATTCGCTGAATTTTTCTGCCTGTATTACCTTCCGGATTAATTAAACAAAATACACATATGATCTCCACCTAGGCCCCTGCCCAAAAAAGGGGGAGGAGCATTCATTACGTATTGATTTCAATGACTTCTGAAAGGTTTGAGAAAAAGAACAGTGTTCTTTGGTATCCCTTCCTGCCATGCTCCCACGCAAGCCTCCCCTTCTCTGTGCCTGTTTCCTCCTCGCCCTGACTGGAAATGTTGGAGCATCACAGGTCATGGATCTGGGATCCCCATTTATCTCCATGCACCACTTATAAATGCATCTAATTCTATAGTTTTAAGTACTCCAGGAGTTTACGATTCTCAGATATCTCTACTCCAAACTTTTCTCCACATGCTTATATCCAGTTGCCTACGTGGCCAATCTGAACCCTACAGTGTTATTGCCTCTCAGTTGTCCCATCTCAGAAAATGCATCCATATCTGTAGTTCCTGCTACAAAGCCTGCTTCCAAAGCATGTCTCAAATCTGTGCTTTGCTAGCACATCATCATCTGCCTGAACCATCAGGTCAGCTCCCTGTGTGGTCTTCCTTCTCCATTCCTATGCCTCCTGTATTACTCTCCACAAAGCAGAGGGGGTGAGCCATGAAAAATTATAATGAGGTAGTATCGATTCCTTTCATACCATGCAATTGCTTCTCCTTGCCTAACCTGAGAGGTCTGTATGGTGGCCACTATCACCCATCTGTGTTTCCACTGCTCCTTGCTACCTTATTGTTCATCCTACCCCATCACCCTGGGACTTCTGATGTTTCCCAAACAACTCAAGCTTGTTCCTGCCTTAGAGCCCTTAAATGAGTCACTTCCTCCTCTTTAAGTGATTTTTAAAATTTTTAATTTCTTTTTTTTTTACGTATTTTCACACACACTCTTGTCTTTCACGTCTTAGCATGAACATCACTTCTCAGAGAGGTGCCTTCTGAGGACACAATCTTACATAGCCTGCTGAATCATCCTCACATTGCCCTGGTTTGTTGTAATCAGGCCACTCCTCTCCATCTGATGTTAAAGGTTTCATTTGTGTGTGTGGTCCAACTCTCTCCCTTCTGGTGGAAGCTCCTTGAGATAGACTTGTCTGCTTACTCATTGTGGCATCCCTAGAGTCTAGAACAGTGTCCGATTCTTATTAGGGGCTCAATCCAGGTATAGAGGAGTAGATATATTAATGACTATTTCTTCGGTTTCAGTGGAATCTTGGATTGGATTAAATGTAAGAGAGAAGAACAAACTTCACTGATGTTCAGCTTTTGTCAAAGAGATGATCCCTAGCTTGATCATATTTATCATATCTGTCCCACTCTTTACGTGTATGCACACACACATACGCAGATAACTGCATGACAACTTCCTGGGCTATTTTGTGTGTGTGGTATGTTAAGACCATCTTTCAATCAATATCCTGATCATATGTAAACTTAGAAGAATCATAAAATATAAAATATGAATAGGATAGAAGCGAGAAGGAAGGGTTGTAAGAAAGAAAAGAAAAGAAAATGTTTGCTTTTCAAAGAGCAGAGAAAGAAATTCATCTGTGTGATTACGGGTTCATTTCATCTCCTTTTACTTCTAAGAGATTTCTGGAAACTATGGGATTTCAAAGTCATGTTCTGTAGTTGGAAATTCTGAGTGATATAAATAAGTCTCAGTAGGAAATAAAGTGACTGATAGACATAAATAGGAAAGAAATGTTCTTGGATTGATATTTCCAAAAGTTTTCCAAACCAACTTCACATCTTGGCCTAAGTGCATATAATCAGAATTCCCATCAGCTGACTCGGGCCAGTTAGGGCAAAACAAATGGCAGTTTGAACCACTCCTTACATTGCCAAGACATGTAGATGGTCTCTAAGAATTTGGCAATATAAGTAGCAAAGGGAAATAATCCAAACGTAATACATGTTGCAAAGATATGGGGGAGAGAATTCTAGAAAGGCGTATTTCACCGTGATAAGGGCAGCAGAAAAAAATACAAAAATAATGATCAACAGTCTAAACACACACACACACACACACACACACACACAAAACAACAACAAAAACAAATCCAACTATTACAATTAGATTCAGGGCTCTTACACAGCAGGATCCTTATTCCAGCAGGGAAATGTCACTTCTTCCATAGCAAAGAGAAGGACTGGATGAGTAAGTAAAAATTAATAACAGTTGGAAAACACTGTATTCCACTTCCTTGAATTTCCCTTATGATTCAAGGGTTAGTCCTTATGGCAAAATACTATTCCTAACAAATGCTTCACTCGGAAACTTTGAAGTTAGAATTGGAAATAAATTCCAGTTAGAAAGCAAAAGAGCTCTCTCTTCACATCTTCCCTGCAAACATCATCGTAGTAGTGAGATGATATTTCAGAGGAAAACTTAAAGCATTCTGCAACTTTCCCTCTATCCTCCATATTTGGGTGGTAGGTACCTGAGGACAGTCCTATATTAGCTCCAAGAGCGACCTGGAGATTGTCATAAATGTCATTTTAGCCTTCCAGATGATGGTATCTACTCCTTTTTGTGAATTTATTTATTTATTTATTTATTTATTTATTTATTTATTTATTTATTGTGGATATTGTCACCATTTTGTTTTATTCCTATGTAGTTTTCAGACTTGTGAAACATAAAAGGAAAGAGGTTTTAAACCAAAGCCCTTAATGATATTTCCTATATTTTCAGGGAAGCCACAGGCAAAGGAAAGTCTCTGTTAAGAGCCGTGGTGTTACATCTACCTGCTTGACTTTCTGCCCTTGGCTATCCCAGGATGGACTGAACTTGTAAACTCAGAGCATATCTGTGGACTCAGGACATACCTGCTTTACAAGGGAAAGCATCTCAGGTGAATGGGTGTGCATATGTATCTACCTGTGTTGTGCCCACTTTGACTCTGTCCCAAGGATACCAACAACTGAGGCTCTGTTTCCCCCTCACCTGGCCTCTATCTTGGGCCTTGGCAACTCTGTTTTAGTTGAGCTTCACTGCAGTGCCACACCTTGCGTTTCCTCCTCCAGTCTCCTCTCAGCAAAGAGTCACTGTGTTTGCCTGAACCCCTTCCCCAAATGCCTGTTTGCTAGATGGCCTCCAGGTCTTGCGCATCCCCATCTGCTCAACGTTATGCCCATCAGATCTTGGTTAAGTCAGTTGGTTTGCCTAATTTATAGATGATGTCGCCGTCTAAGGCCAACATGGAGGGCCAGAGGGAACCAGCCTTCAGAAAGCTCCTCCCGTCTTCTGTCTACTTTAGTAATTCTTAAATAGCTTCTGTGAACAACCAGCATGCTCATATTAAATTAAAATGTGAATGTCTATTTTGGAGGAATTTTGTGTGTTCTGCCTCCCCAGCTCCTGCTACAAGCTCATCATCATACTCTATAGCTCTGCTTATTTTGTTGAACTTCCCTTTCACAGATGGAGATATTGAAAGAATTATTGATCACGAAATACTGAGCAATCAGGCCTTCCTTCCCACTGTGTGGAAATACATCTTTTCAAAGAATCACCTAATCACAGTCATTTGGTCAGAACAAATTTATAATTATTTTCTTATTAACGTGAAAGGAGTAACACTGGTAAATTTTCTAGGTGAATGAAAGTAATTCAATAAGTCAATTTAATCTTTCTGTTTGGTTGCACTTTTGGTAAGTTTTATAGATCCTTATTCCTTTTGACATGAGTACTTTGTTACTTCCGTGATGGTTAATTTTGTGTGTCAGCTTGACTGGGCTAAAGGATGCTCTTATAGTTGGTAAAACATTCTGTTTAGATGTGTCTGCGAGGGAGTTTCTGAAAGAGATGAGCATTTGAATCAATAGACTAATGAGGAAGATGGCCCTCCCCAGTGTGGGTGGGCCTCATCTGAGTAGTTGAGGGCCTGAATAGAACAGAAAGGGAAAGGATAGGCAAATTTATTATTATTTATTATTTATTTTTTCTTGCTCAAGCTGAACTCGGGCATGTGTCTTCTCCTGACTTAGACATCAGTGTTCCTAGGGCTTAGGTCTTTGGACTCAGATTAGATTACACCCCTGGCTTTGGTGGCTATCCAAGATGCAGAAGAAGATCATGAGCCCTCCTGGCCTCCATAATTATGCCAGCAAATTCCTATAATAAATCTGTGTATGTGTGTGTCTATATAATTATAACAACATATTATGTAATTATACAACACATATTTATATTTGTTTAATATATAACATATACAATATAATATCCCCCCCTCCCCATTTTTATTTCTGTTTCCTCACAAGGAAACTCAGTATTTCGGTGACGATGATACCACTTTAAACACATGGAATTATTGACATGAAACACTTTTTTTTTCTATTGCAATTTAAAAATATATATAAAGACACCTTTTAAGGTCATAAATTGACCTCATTAACCCATTCTAATGCCACCATTCACCATTTGGGGGGTGCCTTCTAAGAACCAGCTGGGCTCCTCTTCCCTTAGAAGCAAGGAGTCAGTACTCTTCAGGTAAGTTATCTCAAGTACAACAAAGGCTACGGTATTCAACAACAGCACCGGATAACAAGGCTAAGTGGATCATATAAGTAGAGTGTACCTGTATGTGTTAAAAAGACTTCCTTTTAGTTTCTTCTAGGCTGTAGTAAGAAATAAAATGATGCTAATATTCATAAGTCACTTAAGCAGCTTTAAAGTTAAATCATTGTTTTGAACTCTCATCTCAGAGCCATACCTATAGTCCGTTGAGTGAATAGCAAGGAAGTCTAATAAGAGAGATCAAGAACACCTAAGTCTATTTTAGCTACATGATAGGGTCAAGAGGGCAGGGGGCACAAAAAATTGGTAAAAATCTTACCTTTGAGGTAAATGAGGTGAATCTTGAATGCCATATTGGGACACATCAATTTTCTTCGATGAGTAAGGGTAATATACAGGAGTTTTAAAATAGGAGAAATGAGATAGAGAAGTCTTTGGTGGTGGTGATATAAGGGTTTACCAAAGTGGCAGAAAGTTTTGGGGCATTCAAGGAGTTATTTTGGCCAGAGGTGTTGGAGGCTTGAGTTGGAAAAATGGCAATGGGAACAGCAGAATGAGCTGGTATTGATGGGATTTGATGGTGAGCTGTACTAGGACATTTGTCAAAAAGAATAAATAAATGATCCCACGGAGATGCCTGGTAACTTGGTGGTTGGTGCCTTGCTAAAACAGACCAGAAAGGAAAACTGGCACATGTGGAATATCCATTGGGCCATATCTTGTGTGCAGATGAAAATATGGTGTGGGTTTGAGGAGAGACCTCAGTCCTAGCAACACAGATGATTCTCAGCACCTTAGAAGTTGTTGAGAATGTTCAGGAAAGGTTGAAAAAGAGAAAGAGAAGGCAGAAAGTAGGGGAAGGCATCCCTCTAAGGGAGGATAGAAGACAATGTGAGAGTCAGAAGGAAGATCTGAGAGGCCAGGGGGAAATGAGAAAGTGGAGACTCAAAGGCTAAGAGCACAAGGGTTTCAAGGGGTGGAAGTGGGTTACAATTAGAAATAAGAAAAAACAATTATAGAGGATGACAATCAAAGAGAAGGTGTTGGGGATCCCTGGGTGGCGCAGCGGTTTGGTGCCTGCCTTTGGCCCAGGGCGTGATCCTGGAGACCCGGGATTGAATCCCACGTCGGGCTCCCGGTGCGTGGAGCCTGCTTCTTCCTCTGCCTGTGTCTCTGCCTCTCTCTTTCTCTCTCTGATGACTATCATAAATAAATAAAAAAAAAAAAAGAGAAGGTGTTGAACTGACAATTCCGACATCGATGGCGACCTTTTGTGAAAGAAGACAGAATGGGAGGGGTTGAAGGGTGAGTGGCTGATGAGGAAAGCGGACAAGGAGACCCAGCTCTGATCTAAAACAGGCTGAGAGAAGGGAGACTCTGGGCGGTAGACTGACAATAAAGCTGAGTTTTTCTTTTATAAATGGGGGGTGATTATATCCAGCTTCAGGGACATTTGTGAAGCTTAACTCCAGGTAGTGTTTATAAAACACATAATAAAGTGCCCAGTAGGTAGTAAGTCATAAATTTCTGTTTCTATTTTTATTAGTTTTCTGGGTTTTTTAAATATTTTATTTCTTTATTCATGAGAGACACGGGGAGAGGCAGAAACACAGGCAGAGGAGGAGAAGCAGGCTCCCCGTGGGAAGCCCAATGCAGGACTTGATCCCAGGACCTCGAGATCACACTCTGAGCCAAAGGCAGATGTTCAACCACAGAGCTACCCCAGTGCCCTGTTTTCTGTTTGTTTGTTTTTTTTTCCTATTTTCATTATCATTAGTTACTACTAAAATTAACAGTGGGCTAAAAAAAAGATGCTGTATAAAAGGGAGCGGAGGATATGACTGCTGATGCTGGGGACCTGGAGGAGTCAGCCTGGGGAAGGCTCCCTGGGGAGGGGAGAAGGAATTGAAAGTGTTTTTATGCTTCACAACACTTCTGACCCCAAATGTGTGGGTTTCCCACACCAAGCAATTCTCCAGCTGTCTGGACACCAACGATGTGTCCTGTAATTCAATTCAATCCTGACATTAATCACCAGGACTCAGCTCTGACCCCACAGGGTAAGGACTCAGCCCTGCAAGACTGTCCCCCACCTCAGATGCCAGTCGTCAAGTGTTGGGTGCCCATGCGTTTCCATCCGACATGGCTGCCAGTCGGGCATTCCCACAACATCCCCTCTTTCAGGTCCCTGAATTGGCTAGAAAGGCCCTCAAAACTCCACAAAAGCACTTTACTTACTATTGCTGGTTTATTACAAATGGGCAGAGCTCAGGAAGAGCCAAGTGGAGGTGACATCTACACCAAGGAATGGGGGGACGAGGCCCAGAGCTTCCAGGCCCTCTGCACCACCCTCCTGGTACCTGGCCGTGTTCACCAACCAGAAGCTGTCTGACTGTCATCCTGTAGGAGTATTTATGGAGATTTCCTTACATGGGCACAATTGATTCAATCACAGCCCAGTGGTGGTTGAACTCTCCAGCCCCCCTCCTCTCTGTAGGGGGTTGGGAAGTTCCGATCGTGTGGGTGTGATTAGGCCTTTCTGGTGACCAGCCCTCCTCTGAAATGATCAAGGGCTTCCCAGCTATCGGTCATCTCATTAGTATGCAAAAGATGCACATCACTCCATGAGATACCAAGGGTTTTAGGATCAGCATTCTAAGAACTGGAGATAAAGACCATAAATGTATTTACCAGTCATTAATTTGGGAAAGAAAGACTGTGTGTGTGTGTGTCTACGTGTGTGTGTAATGGTGTCATTTAGGGATAGGTAGATTTGAATTCAGCAACATGGAGAAAGGCTAGTTTCCAAATTTAAGGAAAAAATAAGCGAGCAAAAAGTCTGAAAAGTATCCTATTTCTTTATTTTTATTTAAACCACAACGTGAGCCTTATGTCCACTGAATTTAGATCCCCCAGCAGTCAAATGTATGATATAGAATAAAATTAAAGATGATCGCAATGTATTCCCCCATAAAGTGGTTAAGTTGAAGCAAGTAAAATAATCAGGAGAGATGGAAGCTTGCAGGTCCTTAATGTTGCGTCATGTTCATCTTGGAGAGTTGGTAGGAAGATCCAGTGTTAATCCCTTAAGAACCGTGGCTGACCTAGTTTCCCGTGGGCTCATGTGTCCTGGGATCACAATGCTGCTGCTGGCGGCGAGTGGCACTTGTTCTTCTAGCCGTGGCACCATGCAGTAGCCTCAGTGGACGCTTGATGCTCCCGCGTGTGCGTGCACGCGTCCATGTGTATGTGCACAGTGTGTGCACACTGAGGCTGGCTCCACGGGCAGGCTTTAATCCCAAAGATCGACTCCTCTGAGGTGCAGTGGGAATTGGCACTGCCCGGCTTTGAGTCTCCTGGCTTAGGGTTGCAACAGCACGGTCTTAAGAGGACCTGGGCACTTCCATGAGCCTTTTTCTCCTGGCTAAGCAGAGCAGCAACTAAACTTGGATTTCTTTTTAATCACATCTGATTAAGTAGGACACAGGCCTCACGCTGGGAGAGTGTTCCCCCACTCCTCACCTGCTCTCGGCAGGATGTGCTATTTCAAGAGCATCCTAAGATCTACTTACAGGCCTTCGTGTGGACAGGCAACTTGGAAGGAGCAGGTGAATCTTCTGGTACAGAAACCACTTAGTAAAATTAAATTTGCCGAGGTTATTTTTACATATGCCTCAGCTCTGGGTCGGAATCAGGGGGTTCCCCAGAATAGTTCCAGCGGTGAGCTGCTCGCGCCTCAGAGAGAATTTTTTCGTAACAGAAAGGGCTGGGTGTTCTTACGAAGATGATGTGATATCTAACTAGGTGATTTTTTTTTTAAGATTTTATTTATTTATTCATGAGAGACACAGAGAGAGAGAGAGGCAGAGACACAGGCAGAGGGAGAAGCAGGCTCCATGCAGGGAGTCCAACGTAGGACTCCAGGATCACGCCCTGGGCCAAAGGCAGGCGCCAAACCGCTGACCCACCAGGGATCCCCTAATAAGTGATTTTGGATGTGAACCTTCTATTGAGATATAGCACAACTTACCAAAAAAAAGTGCATTTATCAGCAGATTCAGGGCTTTATTATTAGCCTCTTTGGAAGTCTGAAAACACTATTCCTTCTTGAAAATAAATTTTCTTTCACATAGAAATTATTTTATGACTTCCTTCTTTCCTAAAGACTAGCCAATAATTCAGCCCTTCCTTTATAATATCATAACTTAGCGTCTTCCATACTTGGAAGGACAAGTATCGCAACATCACTCAACTATCATATATCCTGTCTGCCCATCAATATTTTAAGTGCATGAGCCTATAATACTTGTCAGCATAAAAAGAAGCTTCTAGTAACAATGGAACGCTGATTCCTCCTCTAACAAGATGGAAAGAACAGGAGGTGGCAGTGGTTTGGAGAGTGGCTGGCCAGTGGCCAGGATGAACGGATTTGGCACAGACAGTTAAAGTTTCTACTTTTTCACCTTTGTGGCCCTCATACTGTGTTTATCTGACTGTCCCAGGAGTGGGCTATGACCCAGGGCATTGAGGGTCACTTCATCCCTTAAATAATGGAGACTTAACATTTCATGACCCCCCCTATGTTAGCTCCCTACAAGCCCACCTCTTCCTCCTTGGTCTCCTTCATCCCTTTGAAAATTCCTCCAGGACTCTGCTTTCTCTGGGTTCTGATGTCCTCTGACCTCCAGAAAAGCATCTACAGATCCCCCTCTAAAATGTTACCTGGGTTCTAGTCCCTGAAAACTAGTCTCCTGTTTCATAACATAGCAGGTCGTTATCCAGTTATCAGTGATGGTACATGTCAGCAGGGGGTTCATTGTGAGGACATTTACTCTCTACCAAGAGAACCATGGTGGATGCAGTGCTCAACAATAAAAAAGGAAGATGCTTGCATAATATAAAGCACCCTTTCTTGGCCTTTTGTTATATATCCAGAGCATGTAAAACTTTATTTAACAGTAGTCCTAAAACATGGGCATTAGTAGGACAGCTTTTCATAAAAGGAGACTTAGGCTCAGAGTGGTTAAGTGACCTGTCCAAGTTCCTACAGGGTAGATGTGACAGTGAAAAGATTCAGATCCAAACAAATCTACATTCAAAGTCCCCAGCCATCAGGAGATACTGAAAAGCAGTGAGTGGTTGAACCTGCGGAGACCCCAGGTCATACCTGGGGGAGGTATCTGTGGTCATCTCCTGCTCTTGTTGAACCCCCAAGGCAGAGCAGGGTCCCTCACAAGGTGTTACGGTTACACACTTCCCAGATGGAAAGGAAAAACTAGGCTCATCGAAGAAAAAGACCAAAGGATCCATGCTACGTCACAGGGGTTGTAATAAGAACACTTAACAAAGTGTCACCATGTAAGGAAACCGTGAAGACAGAGAAGCCTTCCTTCCTTCTACTGTTTATGGACAGACCTGGACTCAAGAGCACTGTGGCATGTCATTGTTGGCCAAGCGGGCCCTTGGCTGTCCCACCTGCTCACATAATGAAGCCCACGTTCCCACCATCACGCAGAAGGCCCATCTCCAGGCCGCTAATCCTGCTGGCCCAGCCTCATACCTCACCGTCCCTCCCCGCACACTCCGGTAGCATCCCGACTGCGTTATCTTTATTTTCTGTATGTTCACTATTTTTACGATAGTATTAGAACATGAACTTCCAGGCTTCGATGCCTCTGCCCGGAAGCCTCTTCTGACGTCTTGCAGGATACACTCACTTTTTAAGATCCTTCTGGGTCCTGATTCAGCAATGCCCGGTGCAGCGTGAGCGGGCCCTCCGAAGTGTCCCCTGGCAGCTCGCACGTCCTTTCTTTCCTTGATTGGAGTTACTGCCACACATTTACAAGGCACTTCTTACGTGCTGTGCGTGACACTCAATTTATCTCATTTAACTTTATGTGGTAATGTCCCTGGGATGCATTTTAATGCCTACTTTATAATTCTGAAATCAGATTTGGGGGTGGTGGGGAGGGGCATGCCTCATGTCCCTATGGCTAGGTAACTAGTAGTTCCAGAATCAGGATTCAGACTTGGTAGTTCTGATTCTCGAGTCCGTGAGAATGATCGATGGCGTTCTCCAACACACACACCTCATCTAATTTAGCCAATGCTACAGCTATCATGGTAGCTATAATGGTAGTGTATGCTTACGGGAGCCAAGGGAAGTTGGGGTCAGTTTTACCTCTTTTCCGGCACTAGAACCTTCCCTCCTAGGCTATTCTGTGGCCAAACTGAGAAAGCAGGGCCAGCTAGAGTGGCAGGTCCCAAACCGTAGCTCCCATACAGCAGCCTCCCATCTTCTGGGAACTTAATAGATATGCAAACTTCTGGTTCCTGGCCTACAGAATCAGATCCATTTCCCTCTAACAAAGTCTGGGCTCTTAGACCTCTCTCTCTCTCTCTCTCTCTCTCCAGCAGGTGTCCTAATCTGTGATATACAACTATTAGACTAGATGAGTGCGAAGAATCTTCTCCAGATTTAATTTGTTTAACGATCTGCATTGTGACTCGGATACATAGCAATTCTATTGGACAACAGGCCAATTGGACTGATTTACTTGCCGTTTAGCTTGCAAGGGAGGTGCCAGTCTCACCTCCAACACCTTCTTGTAAAACGATCAAATTAGAATTCTCGGGGATTTTCAATCATATAAATAAAGTTGGGTTTAATTAAGCTTATATACTTACATGGCTTGTAAATTCTTAAGAAGGAAAATGGTTGGCAGCAATAATAACTGTGTATTGATTATCTACAGGGTTTTGCCAAGGGTTTGACATAATTTATCTCCTTTAAGTCGTATAACAACCCTAGGCAGCATAGAGGAATTCATTAATTTGCAGAAGTCACAAAGTCAGCGAATGACAGTGATGGATATTTGTACCTGTTCTCTCCCTCACCTTCTGCTAATGTCATCTCTTAATGTGGGGAATGGCCTCTGTCAGCCCTGTGGGGCTTCTGAATAAAGGGACCACCCCAAATCCATGGGTGGGCATAGCCTCAAGGACTGGCCAATTCTGTGTTCTTTCCAGACATAGCAGTTGGTCCGAAGATGGATAAGTGAGCCCAGTGAAACACTCTGTGAAACAGGCCTTCCCTGGGATCGTAGAAATAGCCACTGAGAAAGGCCTGTGTTCTCTTTCTGGTGGAGTCGTCAGGCTGAGGCAAGGTAAACAGAGTGGGTCCTACCCCAAAGCCTGCAGGAGCCTGGCTTCTTCTGCCACAGGGCTGCAAAAAGAGGGAAGACAAGACCAGAGGTGCCTCTTTCCCTAAATAGCCAGGCCAGCTCCATGTCTAGTTATCTCAGCCACAGAGAAATCAAATCCCATTACTAGTTATGTAGTTTGAGTTGGATTTTTATCCCTTCCAGTCAGCATCCTGGCTGGACCCTGGGCGGTGTTGGAACGTGACCTTCTTGTCTTGGTTCTCAGGCACAGCTCTACAGTTAGTGGAGGAAGCACAAGTGAGAGCTGTTACTGTGAACCCAGTTTCAGCACCCAGCACACCTAGTGGGCTAGAGTTTCCTGGACGTTGGGGGAGGGAGCATAGTGGCTCACCTGCAATCTGGCCCAGAGCACTGGTAGCCACAAAGGGACATCTTTCAACTTGTTATATGGTTGTCGGTCAAACCTGTCCTACCATCCCAGCCCCAGGTCAATCTTCCAAGTTCTCTAAAAGAAAATTATAAATTAAATAAATAAATAAATAAATAAATAAATAAAATAAATGTACCTCCTGTCATGAAATAAAAGTCTTTTGGGGGGCACCTGCGTGGCTCAGTGGTTGAACATCGGCCTTCAGCTCAGGTCACAATCTCAGGGTCCTGGGATTGAGACCTGCATCAGGCTCCCTGCTCAGCAGGGAGTCTGCTTCTTCTTTTGCCCTCCACCCCACCCATACTCTCTCTCTCTCTTGCTCTCTGTCTCTCAAATAAGTAAATAAAATATTTTTAAAAGTTTCATTTCTTATTTATTTTCTTATTCACCAAGACTAAGATAATTTGCTCCCAGTTACTTTGGTACCTCACCAAGCATACACATGCATGCACACATGTAGGCAGGCAAGCATGCATGAGACACATGTGCACATTCTCTTAACTCTACAACAATAGAAGCAGGTTAAAATGAACTTTGAAGGGCACCTGGGTGGCTCAGTCAGTTGAACATCTGACTCTTGGTTTCAGCTCAGGTCATGATCTCGTGAGTCATGAGATTGAGCTCCATGTCAGGCTTCCCACTAAGGGGGGAATCTCCTTGAAGTTTCTCTCCCTCCCCCCTCTCATATAAATAAGTCTTTATAAATGAATGTTGAAAGCAGCTTTAGATTGGGAAGAATAAGAGCATGGCATCCTAAAGTCTATCTGTGGGGATGGGGGGGATAGGAAACAAGGAAAAGACTAGATGCTGGCCCTTAATCTTGTTTGAACAAGAGCCACAGATGTGATATGGAAACTCTCTTCCCCTCCAGGTAAGTGGTGTATTTGTCTCTGTTCCCCCCCATCATAAATCAAGATCAAACAGTCATTCCGAAACTTCCATACTTATCTGGATCATCTGGGAAGTACATTAAAATGCAGATTTCTTTCTTTCTTTCTTGCTTTCTTGCTTTCTGAAGCTCTATGCCCAGCGTGGGGCTTGAACTCATGATCACAAGATTAAGAATCACATGCTTTACTGACTGAGCCAGCCAAAACCCCCTAAATGTCAATTTCTAATAGAGTATGTCTGGGATAGGAGCCACCATTTATCTTCCTTAACAAGCCCCTTTGGAGATTCAGATGTGTATGAACATTTGAATAGTTTAAAAACCCAGGCTATGGGGATTGCCTGGATTCCTTGCCATCTTCTGATGCTGCATTTCACACCTGCTCATCCCATGCAAAGATTAAATGTTTGAGGTTAACCTCAGGTTTTCTCTTTTTACACTTTTATTTTCATGGTTAACTCTTCCTCTATCACATTGATTTCCAAACTTCATAATTCCTCAAACGTGTCTCCTATTTTTAACTGTAAAAAAATTTACTTCTGGTGGACAAACTGATGAGTCAGAAGGTGGGCTAAATGCTCTGGCATCACCTCCCTTACTGGGTTTATTAATGTGTCTGGAAGCTTTGGCTGTGGAGACAGAGGTGCCTACGGGGTTTTGTCTATGTAACTACGTGTTTATGACTATGCTTCCTATTGGCATCAGCAGTTGCTTAGTCTACTAATGAAGTAATGAAGAAGCAGCATTCCTGCTTATTATTGAGAATTGTATTCAACTCTGGAAGAAAGCATCGGTAAACAATTTAAAAAGAGCAATGACCTTACAGAATTAGATCCTACCTTTATTTGCTTTCACCAGTAGCAAATTTATGTCTTAGTTTGTTGTCATAAGATAAAGGCAAGAAGTTTTTTTTTTTTTAATCATTTCCCTTCTTGATATTAGGAAACTGTCTTGTAATCTGGTTGCCAAGCCTTGCTTTATGGCTGGCATAGCTGATCTATATTTCTCTATTCCACGTTGGTTTTAATCCAAGTGTATGTGTTAGCAGGAAATGGCTTTTGCAAATGCAAAGTATGCTGCTATAGGAGCCAAAATTCTCTGCAAATTCCTAGTATTTGTCTAAATCCACAAAAATGTCTGAGTTAGAAAGCTGCATCTCTGGTTCTCACTACACTCTGCCTCTTTGAGTCCAAGAGCTGCCTGGAGACTGTCCTGTTTTAAGGGACTTCCTGACATCCAGCACAATGTCCAGTAAATAGTTGATATAATTGCATATTTATTAAGCAAATAAATCTTAACTATGATTATAATATTAACATGGCCATCACACTAGGAACAAAGAGAAAATCCGACTAGTTTCCAGAGAGAAAACAAGCAGGTCAACATAAAGCAACAAGGTGGAAAATATTCAAAGTTCTCAACCAAAACAGTGGAAGCTGAATGATGATAGAAAATACCTTCAAAATCCTAAAGGAAAGTGACCTTGAACTAAAGTTTTATACCCAGCCCAACTGTTGATTAAGAATGAGGTTAGAATAAACATATTCATGTTTAAATATGCAAGTTCTTGGTATTTATCTTCAAGAATCCTTTCTGAAGAGGTACTGAAGAGCACACTACCCACAAAAAAGAAGGAGGCATAAATCAAAAATAAGGTTTCCAATGCATCAGTGGTTCCCAGGATGCTGGTGAGGGAACCAGAGAGTGACCAGACCCAGAGTATGGCCAGGGCTGGGTCAGAGGGCTCCAGGAGCTGTCCTTCAAAAAGCCCAAACTGACAAGATACCTGATACATCTGACACTGTTGGGAGGAGATTTAGACAATGAGCAGACTGTTTGGGGTTAAATCTATGGAAAATATAGATAGCTAAGCAATGAAAGTGGAGATAATGATTAATTATTAAAACAAAGGGATCCCTGGGTGGCGCAGTGGTTTAGCGCCTGCCTTTGGCCCAGGGCGCGAACCTGGAGACCCGGGATCGAATCCCACGTCAGGCTCCCGGTGCATGGAGCCTGCTTCTCCCTCTGCCTGTGTCTCTGCCTCTCTCTCTCTCTGTGACTATCATAAATAAATGAAAAAAAAATTAAAAAAATTATTAAAACAAAGATAATAAAATGTACAGGAAAAGAAAGGCCATCATGTTATACTACTTGCCTCACCTGTGGCTAGTATTCATATAGTTAAAACAACAGAAACAGAAGATTGATAAAACCAAAATCCACTATATTAGGAGGAGGGAGGACAGTTAGGGTGCTTTTGATGCTCGAACAGTATGATGAAAGAAAGCTAAATCCTGGTTTCCAGAGTGGCTAGTAGCAATATAACCATTTTATTTTTTTTAAAAGTGGAAACAAACACACAAAATAGATTGAGTTTGGTTACTCTGAGAAATAGGGGAGGATGTTGGGATACTGTTCTTTTCCTGATAAACTTTGTAAGAATCATTTTTAAAACATTTTTAAACCATAAGCAACTATTTTTAAAAATATATAAATAGGAACCAAACCAGCAAAACATTTGCATCACGTGGACAACTTGTAAGACTGCACACAATCATAGAAGTCCCTTTGGGGAGCTATAGGTCAGTTGATCATGGGGGAGCTCTGGCCCCTTTTGCAGCTCCTGGTCATAACACACCCAGAAGGCTATGGCCTCTCTTAGAAGGTGGTGCATGAACAATTAGGCATACCCTTGTCATCTCCTCAGCTGGGCGAACATTATGTTTTCATACAACCCTTTTGCTACCACCGTTGAGCCCAGGGACATTTTGACACGACCTAAAAAAGATATCATTAAACGTTCAGCTATTTTTATTCCACGTAATGTGCTCAACAAACATCCTCTCCTCTCCCCATGGGCTCAACCCTTCCTAAAACTCCCCGAATCCCATCTAAGGATGATTGCCGCGGGAAGGTCAGCGAGAGAAAAAAGAATCCAGTTGTCTTACTGATAACACGTTCTCTGCTGACATTTCATAGTGTGGCATTTGGACACAGCATGATTAAAAAGAGCTCTCTTAAAATGGAATAGCAGCAAGCTGTGAAGCATCCACAGGGAAGATGAAGCAACACGGAGCGAACCCGTTGCAGAGTCGAAGTGCTTTCAGTGCTGAGACTTCATTCTGCCTTGTAATTCGAGAGCCGTGTGGAAGCAGAATGGAATAAGGGAAAGTGTTCAGCTTTGGAATCACATCAATATCCAACTCCCTTAGCGACTTGTTCTGTGACAAATTCCCTGTGTTTCCTTTTCCTCGTGCGTAGAATAGAAATAACTGTTTTGTCGCAGGATTACTACAGAGGTAAGAGGGGGTGCTGCAGTTAATTGCTGAGACCCATGTCTTATTCATCTTTGATGACTTCTGCAGAAGACATTGCTCGGCACATGGGAGATATGAAATAAGAATCTGCCAAACGAACATACGTTGAACCGACGAGCACGGAGCCAGGTAAGGGGCGTGCCATCTCTTCCCACCTCACGGAAGCCTCACCCCCTGCCTTCTGGCCACAAAGAAACTGAGAGCCTCTGACATTCAATGCTGCATTTGAGTCAGTGGCTGAAATTGAATTTGGATGAAGGTTGCCAGACTTGGCAAATAAATAACACACGATGTCCACTTCAACTTCAACTTTAGGTAAGTAGGCAATAGTGACTACGTGAAACAGAACACTAAAAAAATAAGGGTGTACCTGAAATTCAGCTTTAACTGGGAATCTTGAATTTTATCTGATAGCTCTAATTTGTATAAAACCCCTCAGAACCCAGTGCTAGTTCTGTGCCCATCTAGAGAAGGAAAGCGGGGAGAAGTCAGAGCAGGGGGAGCTGGCTGGCTGGAAGACCCAGCCATGTGTGCACGTGTAGGGATGTGATCAAGTGTCCTGTGGCTACACTCACAGCACTGCCAGATTGTCCACTGAAGCCCAAGGGACATGAGACACGGCCCTGCCTGATGGGAAGAGATGTGCCTGGGTAGGACAAGCATTTGACGCACTCTGAAAAATATGCAAGGGATTGCTCACTCCTGGCTGCTTGGCAGCCCGCCTGCCATTCTCTCAGGTGTCCTGAAAAAAGAATCTCAAGATGCTTCCTCTGTCATTGCCGTGTCCCCTTCACTCAGGGGCCCCTGTATCAGGTTTATGCATTACGCATCTCATCACGCGTCTGGATTACTCACGGAGAGGGCTGAGCTTCCATATAGGGCAATTTTTGGCCGAGGCAGCAAGGCCAACTTTTCCTCTGCTGCTCAAATCAGTGCTTGTTTTGTGGGCGACACTAGGCTGAGCCTGTAGTTGCTGGGGGGTGGCTTTGGAATTGGTCATCTGGGTTATCCTGATGTAACTCAGTGGGAAACCACATCAGCCAGCTCTCGTCCTTCCCCCCGTGACACATACCTCCCATTAAATTCAAACCAGCAGAGTCATAGTAAACGCTACAGGCCCTTTTCAAAATCCCCTATGAAATAACCAGAGTTACAGCTCCTGTCCCAGGGACAACTTCCTCTTGCCCAGAGACACACCTTGCAACGTGAAGCTGCCGGGGGATGGCTGTAAAACAGGGTTATACTTGAACCGCAGGTAAGAAAACAAGTCAGTGCGGGAGCAATCGAAACTTCCCTTCTGCCAGGAAAGATCAGCAGAAACTATGAGTAGAAAAAAAAAAAAAAAAAAAAAAAGAAGAAGAAGAAGAAGGAGAAGGAGAAGAAGAAGAACTTCAAGGTAAATGGAACGGTTTCAGCTTAAAGAAAGGCTGATTGTTTTCACAAAAATCCCCACAGACCTGGCAGCGATTATTAAAGAAGTGATTACTGAGGATCAGGGCATGGCGATTTCGGATGAATATGCAAACGACCAAAGCCGTGTTTAATGCAGAGAAGGAAGCAAACAGTAGAAATAATTAAAAGCTGCTAAGGCATATGTCTGTTTGGCTGACACATATGTTATTAAAAAACAAGGGAGTCTATAGGCAGTCGCCTCCAAGAAACTGTCTTTGCTACAAACCATTCCCATTAGTAATGGTGTGTAATAATATTTTAGACCTGCGGAGTGCCTTTCATCAACTACATCAGGGTTTCCACTCCACCTTGCTCCTCAGCAGACACACGTTCCCCGTGGAGGTAACTCGCCTCTGGCTTTATCAACCCGGCTTCGGTTACCTGCTCCAGACAACTATTAATTATCTACATATGGACACCAGGACACCGGGAGATGCCCTCCTGCACCCTGCTAGCTGGACACCTGGGTTGCCACCCCTGGAACTCCTCCAGCTGAAAAGCAGACGGGGAAGGAAGGGGGATGCTCAGCCCCCACCCTTGAGGCAATCACTGGAACTCATCCAAGGGGGTGGCCCTTGGTCACCTGGCCTCCTACCCCTGGCTGGAATGTGGTCTTTATTCCAAGTGGCTCTGGAGTTCCTTGAAAATCAGAAGGTCCATTACTAAAAAAAGAAGGCACAAATATTGAGGAACAACTAAATAGAGCTTCAGCAGAGCCTCCAAAATCCTTCAGTCAATTGGATCTATATGCCTGATTAGCTTAGGTATCGACACACCGAGATTGCCCATTGAGTGTAGGGCAGTGAATGTGATGCTACGCCTAATGTGAAGTGACCCATTCATTTGCTCTGTAAGATAGATGATACACTCAAATAGATACCCATAATCCTTGATTAATGAATTTGATCGCCAATATTTAAAAATCACTTAAATAAGGATGCCTGGGTGGCCCAGCAGTTGAACATCTGGCTTTGGCTCAGGTTGTGACCCCGGGGTCCTGGGATCGAATCCCACATCTGGCTCCCTGCAGGGAGCCTGCTTCTCCCTCTGCCTGTGTCTCTGCCTCTCACTGTGTGTGTCTCTCATGAATAAATAAATAAAATCTTAAAAAAAGACATAGGGCAGCCCGGGTGGCTCAACAGTTTAGCGCCGCCTTCAGCCCAGGACGTGATCCTGGAGACCCGGGATGGAATCCCACATCAGGTTCTCCCTGCATGATGCCTGCTTCTCCCTCTGCCTGTGTCTATGCCTCTCTCTGTCTGCCAGACTGTCTCTCTATGTCTCTCTCATGAATAAATCAATAAAATTTTTAAAAATATAAAAATTATGTAAAAAAATAATAAATAAAATCACTTAAGGTGATTTATTAATTTAAGAAATATTTTTTAAAGAACAGACCCACCAGCACCTTTCTCTTTCCAGAATGAAGATGGTGCGTGGCTAGTAGCACAAATTGATTTCCTGATCTTCAGGGATTCTTGATTTACCCAGAAGATTAAGAATTCATGTTTATCTCAACTGCTTAGGACCTAAATAGATAATTGTCCCTTTGTTGATTGTGGTGATGATTCAAACAGTAATTGACAGTGGAAATTCCACTGATAATTTGAAGTTTCCTTCATAGATACTGTTAGAAACTCTAGCTCAAGATAAATAGATGTCGAGCATCCTCATGAACGGCCTAACCCTTAAGAACCATTTTATAAAATACAGGTACAAAATATATTTCTCGGCAGCCAGGAGGTGGAACAACCTGTTCTTTCCGGGAATATGGAGAAAGGCCCCCAGACTCATGCTGCCTGAAACTCAATATTCCGCCTTCCCTGGTGGAGTCCGAGGGATGGTACAGTTCATCACAGCCATCGCTCTTGATGGGATGCATCATCCTTGAAACCACCCTTGAAATAGCACAGCCCGGAGGAACAGAAGTTTAGCATTTCTAACTTTATTAATTTGATCTGTTTTATTACACACATAACCTAAAATTACCTGTTGGTACTATTCATTAAGAAGTCTAGAGTAGTGATTCTTCAGCCTGGCTGGTTATCATAGTCAGTGGGGCAAGTCTGTTTTTAATTACAGACTCCCAGGCCCTACCTACAGCACACGGAATAGGGATTTTTGGGACAGGACTCTAGAATCTCTATTTTTCCAAAGTTCCTGAGGAGACTTTGAGGCAGCCAACCTGACATTATTCCTTGGAAACATTGGCTAAAACTTTCAAGAATATCCTCCTCAAAGTCTGGAGGGTGGGGTCAGAATTTAGGAGGCAACACTCTTTTGCATAAGTGGAAGAAAGGACACTTGAACAAATAGGAGGTGATTTAGAAGATTTAGATTGGTTTCTTTTGTTTTCTGTTTGTTTTGTACTATGATTTTTTTTTTTTTTTTTTTTTTTTTTTTTTTTTTATAGAAAGGATATTCAGTGGAGCCTCTGGCTTGAATGCTTCCCAGGATCTGATGGCTTTTTCTTTTTCTTCCTGTTCCCTCTCGCGTCTTAACGCCCATGACAATAAACAGGCTCCAATGCATCATGCTGTCTCCCTCCACTTTTATAAATGCACAATTGAATCACTGGATCTTGATTTAGGACTGAAATTTGGCAGAGAGCTCAACTGCTCATTTCTAAGGCGTGTGAGTTATCAGGTAAATCAGTTACTTCATGTATCAAAATCTTGGAAGGTCCTCCCACCAACGCCCACCACATACCTGACTCATTTGAATAGTACAATCGCAGTTTCCAAACTGGGGAATTTAATGATCTACTTTCTTCCAAATGATAGTTTACCTAGAGGACTGTCTGGAAAACTCAGGATGAAATTTTTACCGTCAGCTGGGTCGCAGAATTTGCCATTCCACCTTCACGTAGAAACTGCGTCTCCCTTACTCACATTTGAGAGGCTGTCAGAATAGGCAAGAGGGGAATCAGGTGTGGTGGATGGGGAGCGGAAGCGCACAAGAGGTCCCACCACTCAGGGTGGCGTAGCATCGCCTTCCTCAGATATGTTCCTGTTTGCAAGAAAGAGGAAGGCATGAGACTCCATCCCTCTTTCTCCCTCAAAACCCTCTGTTTCTTTGAGGTACATGACACCATCTGCCACAACATTTCTCTCTCACGCTGAAGATTGGCTCTTCACCTGGGCAGCCGTGTTTCTGGGTAAGGCCAATCATCACCTTTCTCCTTCTCTGCCCAGCAGCAGCTGATCCCTGATGCACAAAATCACACCAGGCTTCTGTGTAAATTTACACCCACAAATCCCAAGTGGGCACTTCCTATCAACTAGCAGTCCTGGTTTGTTTTCCTAATATTTGCCTTCTAGTCGAGAAGGTCTTACAAGTCACATGACCTTTCCTTGCTTGTTTCTTCCTTCTGGCCCATCCCTCTTCCCACCCAATCACTCGGTTATTTGGGAATTGGTTGTCTGATCTTGCTGTCTCCAATTTCTTGTTGATGTCTCCAAATCACCTTCCAGTCCAATCAGCCCTGTGTCGTCGTTATCCCTGAAACCTCCCCATGCCATGTTCACTTACTAGGGCCATCACCACATCGACCACTGTGGTCACCACCTCCCTATCTGGAGTCCCACAGCACCTGGCTCTTCTCTCCCTCCTGGAGATGTTCTCCTCTACCAGCCCCAGAGCATGGTCTTTCCTCTTTTCTGCCTTCACTTTTTTTCTAAGGGATTTCATACTGTTTTCTCTGTGCGGATGATCTCCCAGTCTCTATATCTAGTCTGGGCACTCCTGGCTTCCTTTTGGACACGTCCTCTCCCATGACTAACAAACATCTCAGGAATGATATTCCAACTCTTACTCTGCCTCCAAATCACTTCTGTATTTTTCTTCATTTCCCTTATCTACAGTAAAAGCCAAAGTGTCCTTGATTTCATATCTTCTTTCAACCACCATATACATATCTTTAAGGAGAAATTAAGATTATATGCACTGAAAGTGTTAGAAATTTTTAGAAAAAAAATGTATGTCAAACTAAGGTGGAATGAAATGAAAACTCACAAAGCCATAATACATGGTGATTGAAGTGGAAAGGGTATAACGCTGACAATTTGTATCAAGAGAGTAAAAATTTTGCAGTGAGAGCCCCTCTCCAAAAATAACAGAAGACGTTATTTATGCCAATTGGGCATTCCAAGTGAAGAAATGGCCACGAGCTCCATTTAGGTTTTTAGAGGTGAGTTTTGCATAAAGAACCTTGAATTGCATTAATATGCTCAAATCACAAGAGAGCATTGAGCTTTTTAATGGGATATAATTAAGTTTCTTCCTGGAGGTTTGATGATGCCACTGGGTCAATGCTTTTCTTGAATAATCTGGCTTCAAATACCTTTTCACCTTCTAATTCTAAATGCAGGATAAAATAACAATGAGGGTTGCCTTTTATATTACCATAAATCATGTTTAAGATGATAGGATGATGGCAGGTGAAGGGAGAGATTTAGAATCACAATTTGGTGTACAAGAGGCTGTGACAGGGTTCGCCAGCCTGTGGGTTCCAAATGCCTGGTGGTTATAAGGGAATAATGGCCGGGGGGGAGAAGGGAGTGCATTGTGTTATAAACAGGAAACCACAAATCCATATGTGATAATTATCTCACAGGTGTGGATTCCTCTCCTCTTTACACTTAAAAGTGCTGTATAAAGTTTATAGCTGAATTTGGAAATTACATTTTTTTTTTCCAAATGACAATTAAAATTGCAAAAAAAATGTAACTGCTCTCATGAGTCGGCCCATGAGATTTTTGAACCTCGACATGTAAATTTGTTTTTTTTTTTTTAATTTTTATTTATTTATGATAGTCACAGAGAGAGAGAGAGAGGCAGAGACATAGGCAGAGGGAGAAGCAGGCTCCATCACTGGGAGCCCGATGTGGGATTCGATCCCAGGTCTCCAGGATCGCGCCCTGGGCCAAAGGCAGGCGCCAAACCGCTGCGCCACCCAGGGATCCCCTCGACATGTAAATTTGAATTCATATCTCATGCCTTGGAGCAGAACAAATTTCAGATGAATCTAAGACCTAAATGTAAAATATAAGTAAGTCTATGATAAAAAGCCAGAGGAAAATATTTTTAAAAATAATCTTGGGGGCGCCTGAGTGGTTCAGTCAATAGGCAACTGACTTTTGATTTCAGCTTGAGTCATGATCTCAGGGTTGTAAGATTGAGCCCTGTGTCAGGCTCAGTGCTGGGTATGGAGGGGGCTTAAGATTCTCTCTCCTTCCCTCTCCCTCTGTCCCCTGTCTCTATATAAATAAGTAAATAATCTTAGAACAAGGAAAACTTTTTAATATGGCCTATAACCCAAAAGCTGTGAAAAAAAAAGGGGGTAAGAAAGACTGTTAAATTGTGCTCCATAAATCAAAACTATATGTGGAAAATTGCCATAGTCAACTACATTTGCGACTTCTATTACAAAGGGCTCTTTCTATCAATATATGAAAAGCTCCTAACATCAATAAGAAAATGCCTAGAACTCAATAGATGAAAGGGCACATTTTGTGATCAGTTGAAGGATAGGAAATAGAAATAGATTTTAAATAAGTGAGAAGTGCAGATTTAAACCTCCCGGAGCTATTTTCTGCCAATCCTATTGTTAGAGCACAAAGGGTGGAATGCACATTCCGTTGGCAAACGTGTAACATCATAGAAAGTCCCTTACATCAGACGGATACACCTCTAGGAAGTGAGAGTTACCACGAGCATAGAAGTTGCAGAGTGTGGACGCCGTTTTCCGGGCATTTTCTCTTTTAAGAATATACCCCATAGATGTAATCCACATATGTGTAAAATAGATTTTCTAATGGGCCACTTATTACAGCATTATAACTGATAGCAAAACACTGAAATAATATAAATGCCCATCACTAGGTTGGTAGTTAAACAAGTTATGAAAATCCACACAGTGGGATGTTAGGTGGCTGTCAAGAACGGATAGGACTCTTTTTGTAAAAAGATGGAATTATCTCTTTATACTGTTAAGTGAAAAAAAAAAAAGCAGTATGCAAAGTAGTCCACATGGTCTGTCTGCACTTGTGCAAGAGGAGGAAAAAAAAAAAAAACCTCATGTCTTCTTGTATGTGGATAATATGGCTTGGAAACATTAAATGAGAATCTGTTGATGTTGGTTGCTTCTGGAAAGGAGGACAGGGTGGAGAAGGGAAGTTTTTATTGTGTATATTTATGCACATTTGCATTTTTAAAGACAAGAGTTTTATGAAGCAGACAGACCATAAGGAGAAGTGTTCGATGACTGCATCTCGGTGTGTTCCTTTGAGGCACATGTTTAGGGCTTGGGAAGAGATGTAGTTTGCTCAGGGTCAGGTAGCTCAGTTGCTGAGCTGGAGAGGGGTCTTTATGCTCGGTCTAGGCCTCTTCCCCACACCAACCATCCGGCAGAGAGGGGGACAGACTAGGAATTCTTAGTTTCAGGATTTGGAAACAGCCGAAACACCATGACTGCAAGCATGGAGATTGGAAAGCGGAGAGCATGCCCAGCACCCACTGAGTGGAAGAAGCAGGTAGCATAATATGTAGAATACATGAAAATGGGAAGGGAAGTGAGCCCAGAATGTAGTGCAGGTGGTGTGCGAGCAGCTGGTATGAAGGAAAAGGAGGGATTTAAAGGATCCTCTCTGGAGTTTGGGAGCTTTTGCCTCTGGGCAGTGAGTTGCTGAGGAGAGACTTTCCACTCACAACCAACGTAAAAAATGTGGACTTAGATTTGGAAAGAGTGTTCTGATTACGGTGTGTGCAGTGGACTCGTAACAAAGAGACCCAGTCTAGTAGGGTCAAACCAGAATTCGGGCAGGGCTGCAGTGTTGCACAGTGCAGTAGGTGTGAGTTAACCTTTCTATATTGTGCATGGACAAATGACGGGTGACCACCACATTCACTTCAGTAAACAGAACTCCGGAACTACTGGTTGGCATATGAAAGCTGTGCATCTCTATGAAGGACTTGGTTTGGACGGATTATTGCTGAAGATTATCTTGAAGTCTGTAAGCATCAGTCCTTCCCGATGCCCACCATACCATCGGGTTATTTTCTTTCTTTATTAATGGTGTATTGTGATGGGTAACTGTGCGTGGCGTCTTGGAGAGTGTTTATGGATGGATTGACCTTTAAATCTGTGGACTCTGAGTAAGCAGATTGCCCTCCCCAGTGGGAGTGGGCTTTACCCAATCTGTTGAAGATCTGAGTAAACTAAAAAGATGGGCATCCTCAGGCCAGAGGGAACTCTGTCAGCAGGCAGCCTTTGGCCTCAATCTGCACCGCTTATTCTCCTAGGTCTCTCTGCCCGTTGACTCACACTACAGATTTGAACTTGCCAGCCTCCATAATTCTGTGAGTCAATTCCTTATAACCAATGAGGTATCAAATCATATATTTAATAGTTTATAATTCATATGAAATTTGTATCTTATTGATCCTATTGGTTTGGTTTCTCTGGAGAACACTAATACCGTGGTAATACCTCACAATTCCTGCATCTCTCAGAAGTGGGTTTTTTTTTTTAACAGATAAGTAAACTCTTTTTTTTTTAAAGATTTTATTTATTAATTCATGAGAGACATAGAGAGAGAAAGAGAGAGAGGCAGAGACACAGGCAGAGGGAGAAGCAGGCTCCATGCAGGGAGCCCGACGTGGGACTCCATCCGGGGACTCCAGGATCACACCCTGGGCCGAAGACAGGGGCTAAACCATTGAGCCACCCAGGGATCCCCTAAAACTCATTTTTAAGCACTTAAGAATACTCTTTAAAATGAATAACATCAAAATGTACAGAAAAACATGCCCAAATCCTAAGCATACAGGCTGATGAATGATCCCAATGTGAGTGAACCAGTATAGCTGCTTTCTGGCTTGAGACAGAGCATAACCACAGGAGACGAATGCCCCCTTCTCACCATTCACTTCCCCTGGGTCCCCAAAGCGACCTCTGTTCCCAACTCTAGCACTGTTTTTAGTTGCTACCATTTTGAAGTTGCGTGAACAGAACCATAGAGCACATAGACCTTTCCATCTGGCTTCTCACGCCCAGCATCATGCTCGTGTTTCTCACATTGCCGTGCGCTTTTGCAGCGTGTTCACTTCAGGGCTGCGTAGGGTTCTACGTGTCTGTTCCTGATGGACATTTGAGCTGTCTCCATCTGGGGGCTGTTATGAGAAATGTTGCTGCAGGCATCCTTGTATCTGTCTTTTGGTGACATATGTGCACATTCTACTGAGTATATGCCCAAGTGTGGAATTGCTGGGTCACAGGATGTGCGTGTTGGAACCTTGCAGATAGCGCCAATATGTTTCCCATAGTACTCGAACCAATTTACAATCCGAAAGGCAGAGTTCCAGCTGCTTCTCATCCTGGCCTACACCTGTTATTGTCAGTGTCTTTATTTAAAGGCATCCTGGTAAAAATGTAGATATATAATATCATAGGATGCCTCATGACATCTGAATGTCAGGGAAACAATAAATACTTTTAGTGTAAGTATGCCCTAAGGATTGCAGAGACATACTTTGATCAAAAATTGCTGGTTGCTGGGGCACCTCGTGGCTCAGTCAGTTAGGCGGCTGCCTTTGGCTCGAGATGTGATCCTGGGGTCCTGGCTTCCTGTTCGATGAGGAGCCTGCTTCTCCCTGTCCTCCCTGCTCATGCTTTCTTTCACTATCACTGTCTCTCTCTCAAATACATAATTTTTTTTTAAAGTACTCATTGCTTATCTGAAACTCAAATTTAACTATGTCCTGTATTTTTATTTGTGAAATTGGGAGATCCTACCTTGGTAGATTTACAATATCTTCCATCAGCTTTTTGCTTTTTATTTTTTTATTATTTTTTTAGCTTTTTATTTAAAATATATATATATATATATATATATATATATATATATTTCATAGTGTGCCTCATTGTTTTGAGTTGGAAGGCAGGTCAGAAACCAGATAGTTGGGTAATTGCCTGAAGAAGAACTCTCACTGTTTTGGCAGAAAAATAAATATATTTTTAAAGATTTTATTCATTTGTATATTGAGAGAGAGCAAGGGGAGGGGCAGACAATCTCAAGCAGACCCTGCCCCTGCTGAGTGTGGCCACCAACGCGGAGCTCCGTACCACAACCTCCCCCCCCATTACGACCTGAGCCAAAATCAAGAGTCAGGTGCTTAACTGACTGAGCCACCCAGGCGCCCATGGCAGAAAGTCCTAACTTGAGAGTTCTGGAGGACTGGACATGCCTCATTTCACACTTGCCTTCTTTGTCCTAAGAAGCAGAATAAATACTGGCCAGATGGAGATGAATTAACCCACTGCAGACTCCAAGCACACCCACCTCACACTGCCATTTACCTGGGCTGCTACCTCAGGTAAATGGCAAGACAAGACTCATCATTCTGGCGAGTGATGGACGTCAGCTACCGTCTTCAGCTGGGTAGAAGGATTCTCCTAGGATGCCACCAGCAGCTCTGTCTAGCGTTCTCTATGTCCCAAGACTGAAATTGTTCAGTTCTTGATGTCTCTTTCCTTATGTGGATTTTCCCTCTCTGCTCCTCGTGACCTGGCTGGCTTTGTGTTGCTCAAGGAGCAAGTCTGCAGATCATCAGCCTCACTCACCATTACCTAGCAGAGCCAGAACTGTAGGTACACATTCATCATCCCATTAATAGTCACCAACTGTAGACATGGGGTCTCCTGCGTGGTGGAGGAGGAGGGCTTGGACAGCCCAGGCTATTTTATTGTTCTAAAGTCATAATGGGTTGAGGACACTTTGCTCCTTAAAGAGTGGAATGATCAGTAGCTTAATTGAGCTGAACATAAACGGCCCTATTTAAATCTCTTAAAATCTGCAGAGGAAACAAATCTCTCCCTTGTTGAGTGTTAAATTGAAACAAATGGTGAAAGGATTTCTCGATGTTCTTTTAGCTGACTTTACCCCTGCTACCAAATCAGGAAAAGAAAAAAAAAAAAGCCTCATAATAAAAAAAGGGGGGGTGCGGCTTGATAAGTCAATTATTTTTTATGATACAAAAGTCAAGGTGAGTTTTCTTAAAAATAAAAAGAATTTTAGCTTAAGGAATTTCCCGAAGGTTCTGAAATACCAAGTAATTAAAATCACTCAGAGGAAATCATATAATCCAATGGATGCTGTTTTTGTATTTACAATTAATTAATCTCGCTTTTCTTAAGCACAAACTACTCCCAGATTGCTGCATTACCTTTTTCTTTAGGACACATTTCAAGCTGTCAAAGACTAATTAGGTAAATCATCACTTGTATTTCAGAATAATTTATCTCTTTATGCTTCCCTTAGGTCATTAAGGGATAATCTCCATTTGTCCCTCTCATTCTTGTTCACAAGCCTCTAGGCTGATTTTTTAAAATGCAAATTTAGTGGTCTGAAAGAGTGACAGGATCTAAGTACCTGCCTTTCCTCAAGTAGACTCACACACCAGCCAGGAGTCCTGAGAAACCCATGTGAAGGGTCACAGCTGGCTCTAGGACGTTTACCATCTCAAGTCTGTTCCCTGGAGTGATTGGAAAAACCCTTTCCTCCCTCCCCTGAAGAGCAGGGAATCGTTGGAGAGTCAGCATCTTGCAATAATTCCCAAGGGTTAGACATTGAGGGAGGCGCACAGAGTCCATGCCCGCATCCCTACCACGTGCACACGCGCACACTGCATGATTGTGGGGGTTCAGTGGCGTGTTCCTCACGCTGGGACGCGTGCTTTCAAGTCTGGCCCTGAGAGCCCCTGGCCTTCCACGCCATGTCAGGACCACCCCCGGAAGCCGTGGTGGTGGAGATGCCCTCCTGTGCCCAGGGCTGCAGCCCATCCCATTGGGTGCCCTGTGCGAGTTCTCATGAGCAGTACCTCAACCCACGGGGAAGGGCAAGAGCGTAACTGCGTGGAGTTTATCACCTGGGAGTGTTATTGAAGTTACTTAGACACACAGAAAACACACACACAGAGACTAGGATGGCTTATCCTTACCCTCCAGTTAGACTTTGGGTTGTTCTCGTTACTCAACGCCCCTCGTGTCCTTGCCACTCCCAATGTCAACTGTGTCCTTGAACACGTGGTAGCGCTGCTCGGGGGACTCTCTACGTAGGATTTCTCTCCGGGAGAGAGGACCCGATGCATGTGCTCAATGGGGTCTTTGTTGAGTTTTCAGAGACTGACGTTCATGTTCATGGGATTGTGTGGTGTCTTGTAACCTTTCTCCCTGTCCCTCTATTTATGGTGCACACATGTTTGCCAAGCCTGGCCCAGGAACTATGTCAAAAATTCCAGCAATGCCGCAGCGTTGAATTCCTCAACACAGATCGCTTCTCCCCGGCTTTGGTTTCGTAACCGTCGTGTCCTCATGAACTGAAGGGTTTTGCTTCTATTTTAACCCATCTGTTAGACTCATTAGCATTCCCGGTCGCTTGCCCTACATAGCTGGCGCTGCTTCCCTCTTTAGGTGTGAGAGCAACAGCTGTGGAAAATATTCAAATTAAACCGGTGACCTTGTTAGCAAGGAACCTGTGAGCACATTTACCTCCGTCGGCACTGTAATTTATAAAAATATAATTTGGCCACCGCGCTATGGTAAAATGGGTTAACAATTATTTTTATCGTCTGGGCTGTTTTGTTGTGTCATTCCATATTTGTTATTCAAATTGCCATAATAAGAACAAGGCATTTTACCGTTCTCATTACAAGCCATATAATGTCTAACCCAAGCAGTGATGTAGTAGAAAAATTGGACTGTAGGAAGGGGGGATAGCAATAAGTTTCTTTTGTGCATAAACTCCACAAGGCCAGAAGAGCCATTTCCAGCAGCACCAGCGCCGTGCTGGGCCGGGCCCCGAGACCCCGCCACCCTGCCCTCTCCTTGCTGCCCCTCTGACGACAGCCCCCCAATCCATGTAGGTGCCTTGGGCCAACTCTCTGTGAGCAAGATCCTCGATTCCATCCATTAACTCAGATTGTAAAGGTCCCTTCCTTGGATGATGTTTGGCAGAGGATGGAGAAAACACCCCTGCCTGCCCAGCAGAGCGTCCTCTCGGCTTCTGAGCTGCTGCTGCAGATGAGCGGGGTGTCTGGGGCTCTGCTGCGGCGGGGCTGTCACCGGGTGTCCTTTCCGTAGGCCAGGCAGTTGTCCTTCCAGCTCTGTGCATCCTTCCACTCCGGCCAGACTTGTGGACAGCCAGCCCCCCGACACTGGCCTTCTGCGACCCTGCGCTGCAGAGACTGGCCCCTGCCTGGCTCACACTCTGTCCCCACGCCCATGGGCCTGGCCCTGCGGGGCTGCTCCTCCCTGCTGGACGCCGTGATGCTGCCCGCATCCCCGATGCTGATGCCACTCGTGGCACGTCCAGAGGGTGCAGCCCGGCCCGGCTATCCCAGCCCAAAGCCACTCTTCTCTATGCCTCTTGTTAGACGGTTTTTAAATGCTTCCCGGGGGCCTCAGAAGGAGTGGGTGTGGGGAGAGTAGTATAATTGTATGGACTGATGAAATGCGCACAGATGCGGGTGGGAAATCTCTCTTTCTGCTCTCGGTCTGGTGTTTTTTCAAGTCATTTCAAATTAGCTTTGATTTCAGATTTATACAGTTCTGAGTATAAATTTCAACAAGGACAGGTGACCAGGGTAGACTCGTAGGAAAACGGATGAGAAAACTTGAAGCCGCACATTCATTAGGGAAGTAAAGTGGCACTTGCGCACGTGCGCGTCTACACACACATATACATTTTTCTTTTTCTTTTCTATTTTTTTTTTTTTTTGGTAGATTCTTGCTGCTGATACTTTTATGGCAGCTTACAAACCTGTAAAGTGTATCGTCTCTCCCAGCCAGTTCCATGTGCCTTGCGGGTCCTTGGCAGAGAAAGGAGATCGGTAGGCTTTCATCCGTCCACCTCCTGGGCTCCGCATCTCGGCCACCCCATTCCTCTGCTACTCTTTCTTTTGCAATGTCACTCAGAAATCCAGGTTGTTGTTGTCTAAACCCACCTTCCAGTCTTTATCCTGACACATAATGCTTGAGAATGGAATTTCAGGTGGCTCCTTCCTTGATTGCTTTGCCTTCTCATGAAGTATGTGTGTGCACGAGTGTGATTACATGGGTGCCTGTGCACGTGTGTGTGTCCCTGTGCATTCGAGGACATAGAATGTGCATTCTGTACCAACGCAGAAGAGCGTGAAGCTACAAGGTCACTGTCTGGCACATCACAAATATTTTTAAAAGGAGAAAGGGACAGGTAATGGTTCTACTGGCACTAGAAATTAATAAAAGGAAACATTTCTAAATTTGGAGTAGCCTTTTGAATGCAGTAGTCCTATATAGTTATCACTCATTTCCACCTCAAATTTTTAATCTAAGGAGGATCTTTCTTTCTTTCTTTCTTTCTTTCTTTCTTTCTTTCTTTCTTTCTTTCCTTTCTTTCTTTCTTTCTTTCTTTCTTTCTTTCTTTCTTTCTTTCTTTTCTTTCTTTCCTTCTTTCTTCAGAGAAAGGTGGAGGGAGGAGCAGAGGGAGAGGGAAAATTTAAAGCAGGCTCCATGCCAGTGCACAGGCCCAATGCAGGCCTTGAAATCCTGACCTGAGCTGAAATCGAGAGTGGAACGCTTAACCAACTGAGCCACCCATGTGCCCCTAAGGACCATTTCTCAAAGTGTGTCTACCTGATGTTAATGTAACTAAAAACTGAGGAAATATTTAAAAATAGTTTCAATGACAAAAAAAAAAAAATCCTTATGAAATGGGTTCTTTTCTGCAGGGCTTGGCAGTACTGCTAATCTGCTGGATTGCTTCATGACTCTCTAAGGGTTGGGGCGGGGGAGTGGGGGGCTCTATTATGGACCTATAACTCATAATTATTTGACCACAGAATACTTTTTTAGGAATAGTGTTTGTTTGTTTTGTTTTTTGGTTTTTTTAAATGCCACTGTGGGAAACAGAAGTCTGGAGAATCCAGAATTACCAGGGTTATACGGGATTTGTAGCGGGGAGCACTAGAACCGTCTCCCCCGACTGCAACGGGAAGCCTGTGCTGTGTTGTGTGCCCATCTGTGTGATAGCTCAGCCCCTATGTTAATTTATGTCCCAGACATTTTCTAACTCTTGTCTCTGAAATTGGAAGGTCAACATTTTCCCTTTAAGAATATATTGTAACCTCCCCCAAGGGAAACTGTCTGAACTATCCCTTCTTTTCCTGTTTGAGTTCAACAGAGTTTCATCTATCTTTCCTTTATCATTTTATGGAGGATTAAAATGGAATATACAAATTTGTAATAAAACTAACACAATTTATGATCACCTTTCCTGTGAGAATTGTTAGGGATGATCGTAAATCTGGGGTGTTTCCTTCTGGGAGAAGCTCTGGCAAGCCCCTGGGAGCCATGGTGCTCTTGCTGGCAGAGAGGAGCCATTGTGATTCAAGGCCATCCTCACCTGGTCTTAATAACACCTTGTAGCAAAATTAATTTACTCTTAAAATTCCTGTTGCCATAACAACTTGGTGCTGCTGGTCATGTGATTTAATGAGATTCTAGAAGAGAAACATTCTAGAGGGAGGAGGGATCAAATGGAGATCACCTGCCTTTACATACTTGTAGTTAGATGTTAGCTGAGAGCTGAAGGAGGCGCTTGCTGGGGAAGAAGAGGCACAGACTTTTGTTTCTGTTTTTGTTTCCCTTATTCTTTAATCCTAAGGAAGGCCTTGCTTCTTCTCTTCTCCCGTTTCCGGGGTTTTCCATGGGAAGCTGTGCATTTTAGCTGGGTTATGGCAGGCTGAAATGAAATGGAGATTATTTTGATTACAGAAAAATAGAGATTACTTTATATTCTTGTATTTCTTTTTTTATTATGCAGCCTGATGCTAGTATGACCCAAACACATTATATGTGGAATAGGAAATGTATCTACAGTAAAGTTTACTTGCATTCTTCTTGTTTTTGTTTTGCTTGTTGACACTGTATATACTGTCCTAAAACACGATACATCAGCTCAAAACCTGAGTTTGAGCTGGTCTTGTACTGGGCCGACCAAACCAAAACGTCACTTTTCTTTCAAGCTTTGTAACCCATTCTTCCATCAGGGAATAAAAAATGGACCTCTAAACATGACAAAAACCATCAAAAGAATTGTGTGTGTGTGTGTGTGTGTGTGTGTGTGTGTGTGTGTTTAAGCAGTTAAGTAGGCGGTAAGATCAGCAAAAGTGTTGTATATCCTTTCTGATGTGTGGGCTTCAGCGATGTGCTTGTTTAATTTCATACATGTTGTTGAAAATTTGGAAAATATAGGAAAAAAAGATGGGAAAAACAAAAATCTTCCTTATCTCATCATCTGGAGATAATCATGTCCTATAATATATTCACAGCCATTCTAGAAGAGAACCTATCCTGTTAACTATATGATTAAACATCCTTCCACAGTGTGTCTCGTAATGGTGGTCCAAATTTTGTTGTGTCATTGTATAATAGATATTTAAGTCAATCTCCTTTATTAAAAGTTTAGAGTATATTCATCTTTTGCTTTTATTAATAATTGTGTAAAATATATGTCTCCAGATTTTCAAAGAACCTCTGTTCCTGTAGTTGATTTCCTAGGGATGGAGTTCTTGAGTCAACACATATGAGTAAGTCATGTTTGGGTGCACCTTGCCACATTCCTTGTACAAAGGCTGTACCAGTGTCCCCTTGTACCAGGCAAATAGGAAAAGGCTCTTTCCCCCTCCTACTCACTACTCACTCCCATCCTGGATATTATCATCAAAAATGTTCTCTTACACACCTATTAGGGTGGCCAATATCTGACCACTGACAATACCGGATGCTGGTGAGAATGTAGAGCAACAGGAACTCTATTTCTCTGCTGCTGGGAATGCAAAATGGTGTACCCACTTCGGAAGAAAGTTTGGCAATTTTCTTACAAAACTAGATATACTCCTATCATATGATCCAGTAATCATGCTCTTGGTATTTACCCAAAGCAGCTGAGAATTTATATCCACCAAAAACCTGCATGTGGATGTTTTCGCCATACAAGAAGAGATGAAGATGCCCTCCAGTAGGTGAATGGGTAAACAAACTGTGATACATCCAGACAATGGACTATTATTCAGCACTAAAAAGAAAGGACCTATCAGTCCATGAAAAAATATGCAGGAAGCAGTACTAAGTGAAAGGAGCCGATCTGAAAAGGCTGCATACATACATGTGTGACTCCAATTTTGTGACACTCTAGAAAAGGCACAACTATGGAGACAGTGAAAGGACCAGTAATTCCAAGGGGATAGGAGGGAGGGAAGGATGGATAGGATGAGCACAGAGGATTTTTATGACAGCCTGTGTGTGATATAGAGAGAAGAGTAGTCTGTGTGATACCAAAATTATGGACACATGTCATTCATTATACATTTGTCTAAACCCATGGCATGTACATCACTAAGAATGAACTCTAATGTAAACTATGGGCTTTTAATGATCACTGTGCGTCCGTGTAGGTTCATCGGTTATAACAAATGTACCATTTGGTGAAGGATGTGGGTCAGAGGGTGTCTCTGTATGGAAACTCTCTGTATCTTTCCTCTATTTTCCTGTTAACCTAGAACTACTCTAAATAAATAAACTTTAAAAAAATGTTCTCCAGTTTGTTAAGTGAAAAATAAAATCTCACTTTATTAGCACCTTCCATTGATTGTCAGGACCATGTTCAACTTTTATCGGCCTGTTCACACCAGAGAACCATCAGCTGGTCCTTTGAGGCCTCAGTCAGGACGGAGAGAGCTTCACCCAGGCCACCTAGACATGAAGGTCCATGTGTTTAACTTGTTCACTTCTGGCTCGAGTTCCAGCCTCTTTGGATTTCTTGGGTTCTATGCACACGAACTCAAATGAGGAATGAGGATCCCACCTCTAGCTATGTGTGTGCTCTCTGAGGCGTACACACAGGCTGTTGATGTAGCTTGGAGAGCATCATAGGAAGAGCTGGGGAGGACATTACACTGTGAAAGTATAAACAAATTAAGGAGAATATCATGCCACCCCGTTCTAAAAGGCCTTTCAGCCCTTCATTACTTTCCTTGGTCAGCACCCTCTTTTCAAATCTCTCATCTCCCCTCCATAATTTTCTTCCTGTATTTCTAGATTTGGAAAATGGTGCCCATGCACTCCATACCTCAAACAGCTCCAGGTTGCTGCTCTTCTGCGCCTGATGCACTCACCTCTGCAAGGGAGTATCTGCCCCACACTTCAACCTGCTGTCCCACCCAGTGTCAGAACAGGGGAAGGAACAGGATGGATGTTTCCTCTCTCCCTTGACATATTGCAGTTTTCTTAGGAAGCAGAAGCAGCTACGGTTTTAAATAATAATTTTATTTTCTGCACAAGAAGCCCCTAGCACAAAGGACATTGACTGGAGGTGAGGACAGATTGGTCCCTGAGAGCTACACCAGAATAAAGGACCTGGAATACAGAATCGAGAACCAGAGTTGGCAGCTTTCTAGCAGAATAACAGCAGAATCGGGTGTTCAAATTGCTATGCGGATTTTCTGATGTTGAGATGAAGTCTACCTCCTGGTGATATCACATCATTGGGCCTCTTTGCACTCAAAATTTTAGAAATAAAACTGCATGCTGTGTAGAGGTCAAATCTGTAAATTTGCTGGAAAAAAAAAAAGGAAAAGATGTGCCTATCCATCTGGGATAGGAATTAAGACCAGCATTTCTGATGTGGTGCTCAGGATATCACATGTACAGGATGCTAGCAAAAAGAGCAAAAGGTCATGCAAGGCTGTGTGTGCCCATCACTCTGGCAGATACTGGGTTGAACAATGCAGCCCAGCAGCTCTGCTTGGGGTTATGGGGACATTGTCGTCAGTGCTTCCTGGGTGGGTTTGACCATGTAGTCTCTTTCTAAGGGGAATCTTACGGGGCTTAGTTGTACACAGGAAAATACTTTGGGGAAAAATATATAATGTGGTTAGTGGAGACTGTTGAAGGTAATCCCATGCTTGTATCTCCCTTGGCTTTCAACAACCTGTCAGCCAGGCAGCCTCACAATGTCTCCATCTTCATCCCCTGCCTCCTCCAGGTGAAGCAAGCCTATAGATTTTATCGGTTCCCAGCAGGTGCTGACCATGTCTGGCTTAGTTCCTCTAGTACCCTATAGCCTAACATCATCGGCAAATACAGGTTCACAAGACCTCTACAGCACTATGGTAGTTGAACGCTCAACTTATAGCTTCACAGAATTATGTTTGGTTATTTCTATTCATAGCTGTTATCCTTCAGGCTCTGTGATTTGACCTGCATTATGAATTTGTCGATGCAATAATGATCCGTGTTATAGCAGTAATCTATTCTAATTATTTTGGTCATGATTTACTATTTTCCTATTAATAACCATTCACCCAGGAGGTTAAAATGTTCCACATAGCTTATGTATTTAATATATTCCGTGATTTCCCCACATATAGCTTTCAGATTGTTCAGCGGGCATGGGAATTAGCTCATGTTGACAGAACCGCCCCCATGTCTAATCCCCATTTTGTTTAAAAAATATCTCAAGTAGCTCACTACATGTCAATAGAATGGAAACAAATTTCTCTTCCTTATTTTTTCTCCAGGAGAGTTTTTTTTTTTAATTATTATTTATGATAGTCACAGAGAGAGGGAGGGAGAGAGAGAGAGAGAGAGAGGCAGAGACATAGGCAGGCTCCATGCCCCGGGAGCCCGACGTGGGATCCGATCCCGGGTCTCCAGGATCACGCCCTGGGCCAAAGGCAGGCGCTAAACCACTGCGCCACCCAGGGATCCCCTCTCCAGGAGAGTTTTATCTGACTTATGTATGTTTCTCCGCCAACTATAGTAGAGATTGCTGAATGCCTTCCCTCACATTGCGTCTAGGTCATAGGAGTCCTAGGGCATGCTATGAGTCGAGGCTGGAGGTGGTTTCCATTTCTGAAGGAGCAGGGACTCTAAACAGAAACTAAACTTAATTTCAGGGAAAAATAAGAAATTTCCCCCATGCCTGAATTTAATGGCCTATTACTCATGTCACCTGGGATCTCTCTGGTTCTTTTTGGAACCATGTTGGTCCGTAGCTAATGAAAACTTGGACTAGAATTAGAGTCAGTATTTAGACAGTGTTCATGACCGCTTGCATAACCAGGGACACAGAAGAAAAATGAGGGGACTACCTGAAGGTGAGCTCAAAAAATACTGCTGGATGCTTTACATTTTGAGATTTAAAGAGTGTTCTGTGGAGGATCAAGAAGCTGGCCTGGACGCCCTCTTAGGGTCGGTGCATGAGGGTAACCGGTACCACTGAGCTTTTGCTACAAAGGAATTTCCACAAGAGGAAAACATGACTACCAAGCCTACTGAGGGACTCTACTGTCTGCCATCAAACCCAGGCACTCGAATCTGTCCCAGCAGGGGAGGCCTGGGGTGCTTGCAAAGGGCCTGGACATAGGTGAGGACACTGGCCTGCTCCGTGTGGAAGGGTGAACCAGACCTAGTATTCTCTCCCGTGGAGAGACCTCACGTGCTAAAATTTTGCCTGGGCATCTCTGAAGATGGAGACCAGAGGATTCTCAGAAGGGGGCCACGCTTGGATACACGAGTGGTTTTGCAAACAGTCTCCTTTATTGGTGCATTATTAGACAAGATTCAGTGGGGATTCACTGCTTTGGTGACAGTGGCAGGCGCTGAGTATTACCTGGGGCCCTGGAATAAAGATAAGGAGCATCACTAGAGATAGTCCTGGGTAGTATCTTCGTGGCTCCTTAATACTTTCTTCACAGTATCCTACTCATCTGTGTATTTATCTCTTAAAATATTAGTAAAATTTAATAAAATAAGGGCACTTGGGTGGCTCAGTTGGTTAAATGTCTGCCTTCTGCTCAGGTCATGATCTCAGGGCACTGGGATCCAGCCCCCTATCAGGCTCCCTGCTCCACAGGAAGCCTGCTTCTCCCTGTTCCTCTGCCTCCCACTCACCCTGCCTGTGCTCTTTCTCTCTCTCTCTCTCTCAAATAAATAAAATCTTTAAAAAAAATCTTAATAAAGTAAGAAAACATTGTTAGGAAGTCAAGATTTATGACATTTAAAAGATATATGAGTACCTGGTTATTTAGAACCAGTTTCAATAATGATTCTAAATCCTCCTTGTTCCACAGGGAAGGAAAGAGAAGGAGAGGCAAGAGGGAGGAATTGGGAGAGGGAAGGGAGGAGAGTTAGATATTTGTAGGTGTTCCAGAGATAGGGCCTTCACCCCACACCCCGATCTTGGCCTGAGTCTCAGGTGAGGGTCATCCAAGGAGATCCTAGATTATACACTGTACCCAGTAAACTGCAGAGAGCAGCCAGTATTTCTTTGGTATCCAGGAGGGACAGGCAAATATTTATAAAGCAGATACTTTGCATTTGCAGGGACAAGGACAACCATGTGTGGGACCCAATGGCTGGAGACACAGTGGATCTTAGGCATCTCATAAGGTATTAGTGTGGATGGGAAGACTTGTCCCATGACCAGATTCCTCCCTCCCCACCCCAGACTTTGGCAGTCCTGTGTCCCTGAAATGTGGGCACAAACCCAGCCAAAATTGGCTGAGATCATCCTGAACTGGCCAAGATTGAGTTTCTGTTATTTGTTGAAAATGAGGCTTAATATAAGGAATTAAATTCAGTATCCTGTGTTTGCGTTTGCAAATTCATACATAAAGAAGTCCAGCTAAGGAGTAACTATTGGAGAGCCCTCGGATCCCAGAGATTTATTGGCATATATGACCATGGTTTAAGCACGTCTCTGATGGCATCGTTGTCCTCATAGCCTGGTTAAGAATCATTTCCTTCAAGATACACAGTTGTTTGAGTGCTCTGGACTAGAAGAAATGGGAGCAGGGAGAGGAGGAAATATTTAAGTAGGGTCCCTGAAATATTTGGGTAGATTTTAATAGCATGACTAGATGGTGATTTATGATACCCAGAGGTCAGCAAGGAAGGGGTGATTGCCACTGATGTGTCATCCAAAGGCAGTGCTGGTCCTAGATGTGAAGAAAAGGAGGCAATTTGTCATTGAAGGCCCTGGCTTTTGTGGTCTGTTTTCCTCTCTCAGATACCCACAAAATCCACTAGGACTGCATTGTCTTCTTCACCCTCCCAAGCTGTATGTCCTTGTGTCCTATGATCAAACAGAGGTAGGTGACACAATGGAAGACATTTGGACTTCTGGAATGTTTCTATCATGATGCATCTCAGTCTGGCTCTGTGGCATTTTTCCCTCTTATTGTTATCATGTAATGATTTCATTTCCTAATGAAACCAAACCTATGGAAATATTAAAGTATTTTTCATGTAGCAGAAAGCATGATCCATCAGAAGATCTGATTTACCCAACCGCAGCAATAAGAGGTAAAAAACTAGTTCTGTACATTAACTAGAGTTTGGTGTTTACTCACTTTCTCCTATCTTTGGAACTTGGGAATATAACACAGCAACTTGGCACTTTAAATTTCAAAACATATTGGAGTATATTTTGATTCATTAGCATGGAGCAGAACTTTAGCAAAAGAGATGCATTATAAACTGCGATATGTTCCTTTTTGTAATAAAACAAACCACATTTTGCAAGTTTGGAAAATGTTGAAATGCACATGGTTATTATGAATTCCCTAACATCGCACTTACTGAAGGCAAATTTGGAATGTTTCCCAAGATATTCTGTAAAACCTTCATAACACAGAGCATGAGGCAAGGCCAGATTCAATGGATTTGCATTTCTACCGGAGATTTCATGGTGATACTCTTTGTTTGTGGTATATCTTAATGTTCCATTTACTGTTGTCTAGAGGTCTTTCTGTAGGAAGACTTAAAATGCTCCAGTTCAGCCATTTTGACTTTTTAAAAATATTTTATTTATTTATTCCTGAGAGACACACAGAGAGAGAGAGAGAGGCAGAGACACAGGAAGAGGGCGAAGCAGGCTCCATGCAGGGAGCCTGACGTGGGCCTTGATCCCAGGTCTCCAGGATCACGCCCTGGGCTGAAGGGAGGCATTAAACCGCTGGGCCACCCAGGCATCGCCAGCCATTTTGATTTTATAATTACTGGTCAGTTAAATCCAGTTGCAGCCTTCTGATCCATCACTGGGGCTTATGAAAAATGACAGCATTGGAGAGAGAAGTGTTTTTTTGTTTTCCAGGATGAATTGGCAAATAGCCATCTCCCATTAAATAATCTGTTTTTTTTTTCACCTCTTCTTTATGGAATCATATCTCAGATTCAGAGAGAAGATATTGAGATGTGAGAATATGATCATTCTCTCATTTTATTCAACCGCTGCCTTTGTCACTCACCCAGATAATGGAATTGTCCAGAAACGTCCTCGACTTGTACCAAACGCTGATCTGCTGGCTCAACTGAAAAGTGTTCTTTCCCTTCGGGTACCGTTCTGTCATAAAGGAGATAGTTGCAGCATTTTTAACTCCTAGCAGCGAAGGCCTTGTCATCCATTCACTCAGGAAATGTTTCCGAGGAAAGCTCCCGCATCAATAAAAACGTCACACAGCTGTGAGGTTCCTGTCACTGCAATCCCGTTAACCTGTGATGGGCTTTGAAAAATCCCTGAGACCTAAGGGAAATGGATGTGTGTAACCAAATGGAAGACGGGCTTCACCATAGCTTCTCAACAAACCCTTAGTACAACACTGTCTCTCTCCCTCGCACACATAAACAGGAGTTATCCTACAACATGTTGTCATGGCAACAAAACCACTAAACACACTGGGAGAGAAAACACTTGGAAAAATAAAAAAAAAATTGAGCATAATTTTACGAGAATTTAAAATTATATGTGTGTATATATGTATGTATGCACACACACATATGTGTGTACATATAAAAGTTTCTTGTTTTTCTTTAAGTGAGGGCCTTAAAATAAATGCAATAGATGCAATGTATAAGTTTAATAAAATAAAATGCCCTTTATTCCCAATTTGTGATTTCTGTAGCTTTTTAATTTTGAATGGTTCTTTCTGTAATCTAGTTTTCTGGGAATTTATTGTGCTTTTATCTTTGGACTCCCAACTCATCCAAATGATTACTGTGATTCCATTCATACTGGCAAGCATCTGGCCCTGACTCTGCATTTTCTATTTTGTTTTCAATTTTATAAGTCTTCTCTGGGTCTTTCATGCATTTTTCACCTCAACCACCTGAAATTAAGTAAATCTCTACCCCTAAAAATTTAGCATGAAAGGCAGGCCAGCAGCCATCCTCCTCCAAAACCTTTTATTTGGGTGGCTAACTTACTCAAGTAATTAATTTTGTTGTTTTCTGTCCATTTCATCCTACATATCACATCACATTTTTTTCTAGAAAGAATACTTAATGTACACTTGCATGAATCTTCCAGTACCTTCCTGAAGCCAAATCAGAAGTATCAAATAAGATGAAGGATGTGCAAACAAATTGAATTTACATATTTCCCTTCTGTGTATTTGCCAGATTCTATGGAGGCAACCGATTTAAGAATTGAGGCGTATCTTTGCAGGATGTATTACTGTATGGTCACAGAAATCAGAGGCCATCACATGCTCTGAAGGCATCAGTGGAGTATAACATGGAAAGTAATGGGATGAGATTTGGAGAGGACTTGTACCAACCTGATTCTAAGCCAACCTCTTGTTATTAATATTAGACGGTGCTTTAAAACGTGTTTTAACGGGGGCACCCGGGTGGCACAGTCAGGTATGTGCCTGACTCTTGGTTTCAGTTCAGGTCATGATCTCAGGGTCATGAGATCGAGCCCTGAGTCAGGCTCGGTGTTGGGCGTGGAGCCTGCTTAAGATTCTCTGTCTCTCCCCGTGCTCCTCTCCCCCTACCCCTTAAAAAAAGTGCAATGTATTTGTCAGGATATGGAAAGATTTATCTGATGTATTTTTTAAATTGACTTTTAAAATATGTAAAAAGAAATGCACAGATCCTAAATGTATAATTCTATGTACTATTTTTAAAGTAAACTCTATGCCCAATATGGGTCGTGGACTCAACCTAGGATCAAGAGTCTCCTGCTCTGTCGACTGAGCCAGCCAGGTGCCCCTTATTTCACGTATTTTGATGAATACATATGCCCAGGGCCAGTAACTCAGTCAAGATATGAGACATTGTCATCATCCCAGAAACTCCTCCTCTGGCCCCTTCCAGTAAATTCCCATTCCCTTTTGGCAACAACTATTTTGATTTCTATCATCACAATTAGTTTTGTCTGTTCTCGAAGTTCCTATAAATGAGATCACACGGAACATTTCCATTTGTGTCCAGCTTCCTAGGGCAATGTGTCTCTGTGATTCATCCATGTTGTTGCATGTATCAGCAATTTACTCATTTTATTGCTGATCCAAGTTCCATGAGATGATTACGAAAAGTTAATCTGTTCCCCTGTTGATGAAATTTGGATTGTTCTCAGTTTGGGGCTATTAGGAATGAAAAATTCTAAAAACAGTCTTGTGCAAGTGTTTTTGTGGACATTGTTTTCATTTCTCTTGAGTTAATACCTACAAATGAAATTGCAGAGTCATAAGGTAGAAACGTGTTTAATTTTGTAAGAAAATGCCGTTTTTCCAAAGTGGTTGTACCGTTTGACATACTCATCGTCACTGTAAGAATCCCCTGTTCCTCATCCTCTGCCTTGGCTCTTGAGAGCAGCATTCTATTTTACTAAGGTCGTAACTCGATAAATTTTATTTTACATTTCTCCGCTGGCTAATGATGTAGAAAGCCTTTTAAAACATTTGTTAGATATTTGCTTTATTTTTTTCAAAAATTTGCCCCCCTTTTTTTTTGTTTTGTTTTTTTCGGTATTATTTATTTGGTCTTATTACTAGTATGGAAGAGCTCTCTATATATATGGAGCCAAGTCCTTTTGCAGATATATGTATCACCATATAGTCTCCTCTTACTTTTTCATTTTCTTAACCTTTGATACCTAGATTAAAATTATGATGAAATTTATTATTTTTTTCTTTCAAAGTTGGTACGTCTGTGTCCCGTCTAAGAAATCTTTGCCTATCCCAAAGTTGTGAAGTTATTCTCTCATGTTTTCTTCCAGAAGCTTTAGGTTTTTGCTTGTATGTTTTTCTCCATGGGATGAGCTAACATCTGAGGTTCATTCTCCCATGATTGTGCTGATCCAGTTACTCAGCACTGTTTCTTGAAAGATTTTTCTTTCCACATTGCACTGTCAAGCTGCCTTTGTGAGGGTCTGTTTCTGGAATTTCTACTATGTTTCTATAATCTACTTTTTAACCTTTTGCCAATACCATGCTGTGTTGATTTGGTAGCTTCATACATCTAGAAATCAGGCAGTCTGAGTCTTGCAAATTTGTTTTTTCAAACACATATATTCTTAAATTTAAAAGACCAGTACTTATTTTGGCACAGGGAGATAATATATGAACCGATGCATAAATAAATGTACACATTATCTCCCTCCTCTGTGGACAAAGCAAGAAACTATAAGCCATGGTTTATCCTCCAGGAATGAAAATTGTTATTGGAATGGGGACAGAATCTTGCACTTGTGATTGTATGCTTTGTTGAAGGTATGTTCAATTCTTTTAACTTAACTCATTAATTACTTCATGTTTGAAGTGTGTTCATGGTGAAATATGAATCTTCTTTCCTTAATTTACACTGTATTTGATTATTTTTATTTTTATTCTTATTTTTATTTTAATTCCAGTATAGTTAACAGCAGTGTTATATTAGTTTCAGGTGTACAACGTAGTGATTCAATACTTCCATATATTAGCGCCGTTCATGAATAGGTGTCCTATTAATCCCCATTACCTGTTTCACCCACCCTTCATCCCCCTCCCCTCTGCTATCTAGAGCTGAAGAGTCTGTTTCTTGGTTTGTCTCTTTTTCCTTTGTTTGTTTGTTTTGTTTCTTAAATTCCACATGTGCATGAGATCACATGGTATTTGTCTTTCAGTGACTGACTCATTTCACGTAACGTAACACTCTCTGGCTCCCTCCATGGAACTAATGGCAAGATTTCATTCCTTTTTTATGGCTAAGTAATATTGCATTGTGTGTACATACCCCATCTTCTTTATCAGTCAGTGGGCACTTGGGCTGCTTCCATAATTTCACTATTGTAAATAATGCTGCAATAAACATAGGGGTACATGTATCCCTTCAATTTAGTGTTTTCATTTTCTCTGAGTAAATATCTAACAGTCGAACTCCTGGATCATAGAGTAGTTCAATTTTTAACCTCTTGAGGCCCCTCCATACTGTTTTCCAAAGTGGCTACATCAGTTTGTATTCCCACCAGCAGTGCACGAGGGTTCTCTTTGTTCCGCATCCTCCCCAACATCTGTTGTTTCTTGTGTTGTTGATTTGAGCTGTTCTGACAAGTTTGAGGTAGTACCTCCTCATAGTTTTGATTTGCATTTCCCTGGTGATGTGTGATGTTGAGTGTCTTTTCACTTGTCTGTTGGCCATTTGGATGTCTTCTTTGGAGAAATGTCTGTTCATGTCTTCTGAACTATATTTAAGATTTAAAAAGCACTTGTCTCTAAACAAATTTACCAATGTTCTATTGACAGGCAGAGCTGATGGAAAAAGGAAGACAACTCTTATTTCTCATTGCCTCGTGTGGATCAATGCTTAGAGGTACATTCTCTATACAAGAAGACATTACAGACTTGGAGGGGTGGGTAACATGTTCCAGAGGTTTTGGTCAGAAGGTGATACAAGTGGGACAGAACTCGGATATTTCAAAGTCACCTCTTTTTTTTTTTTTAACCATATTACCTCTTTATTAAAGAAGAAGAAGAAGAAGAAAGAAGAAGAAGAAGAAGAAGAAGAAGAAGAAGAAGAAGAAGAAGAAGAAGAAGAAGAAGGAGAAGAAGAAAGAAAGAAAAGACTTACCTTGTGCAGGTACACTGGACTTGAGAAACAGAATGCTGTTGCTACAGGCACACACGGCCCCCAGCCCCCGCAGAGGCTGGCCCGAACTCCACAGAGCTCCCACACTCCCTGAGGCCCATGGATCTGAGCTGACTGTTGCTCACCAGTGCTCTGCTCAGAGTTTCTCCAGAAGCAACTCCAGGTATCTTTACTGAGAAACAGGAAGACCATTCTTTACATTCTGGGGGAAAGACCCAAGTCTGGCTTTCAAGGCCTCAGGGAAAGAATTTTCCAGCTGGGAGCATATAGCCACTGTGAGCCATCAGCCATCAGGATGTTGCATAGCCACGGACAGGGATAGATGTCCCTCAGTGAAAAAGAAAGTCAGACCTTGATTGAACACCCAGGGAAATACCACACATACCAAAAACTTAATAAAGAGATTTTCCAAAAAGCTGCAGACAGAGCACTGCTTTGTGTCTCATCCCCAAGTGCACATCCCCCTTGACTCACAGCATGAAGCGGCCACAAAGGAACATCCTCATCTTCCCACGACCCTCCCAGCCTGCGTGCTGCCCTCCTGCTGAGAAGGACGAGATGGGGGCTCCTGCGGCAGCCAGGCTGGACTAGATCTCAGCTTCTTCCCAGTGCGCACACTTGGTGTCTACAACCGAAGTCCATCGTCTCCCTGCCCTTGGTCTACCCTTCCATCCGAGGGTCATTCCTGCACAGTCTGCTCTCCACCGCCCCATCCTAAGGTATGCTGCCCCCTTGATGCAGACCCCACTCCTGTGAGGCTCTTCCGGGCAGAGCCTTTGGGAGAGCGACATGCTGCACCTCTGCTGCCCACCTTCACCTCCTCCTGCTGCAGCAGCCAAGTGCCTTCACCTTGCCTTACACTTTCTCTCACCACATTGATGCCCCTAGCTGCAGACCCACCTGCAAGCCCATGACACCCACAGTCTTCTCTCTCCCAGAGAAGTCGCCCTGATTCTCACCTGCCATTGCAAACTTCTTGTATCCTTTTATATTTTTCTTGTATTCCCCCAGCTTCACTCTTATCAAACTCCACATTATCTGCCTTTATTTTGTGTTTACTTTTTTTTATTTTTTTTTATAGTGAAACTTGCAAATTTTAATTTATTTTTTATTGGTGTTCAATTTACTAACATACAGAATAACCCCCAGTGCCCGTCACCCATTCACTCCCACCCCCCGCCCTCCTCCCCTTCCAACACCCCTAGTTCGTTTCCCAGAGTTAGGAGTCTTTACGTTCTGTCTCCCTTTCTGATATTTCCCACACATTTCTTCTCCCTTCCCTTATATTCCCTTTCACTATTATTTATATTCCCCAAATGAATGAGAACATATAATGTTTGTCCTTCTCCAACTGACTTACTTCACTCAGCATAATACCCTCCAGTTCCATCCACGTTGAAGCAAATGGTGGGTATTTGTCATTTCTAATAGCTGAGGAATATTCAATTATATACATAAACCACGTCTTCTTTATCCATTCCTCTTTCATTGGACACCGAGGCTCCTTCCACAGTTTGGCTCTCGTGGCCATTGCTGCTATAAACATCGGGGTGCAGGTGTCCCGGTGTTTCACTGCATCTGTATCTTTGGGGTAAATCCCCAGCAGTGCAATTGCTGGGTCGTAGGGCAGGTCTATTTTTAACTCTTTGAGGAACCTCCACACAGTTTTCCAGAGTGGCTGCACCAGTTCACATTCCCACCAACAGGGCAAGAGGGTTCCCTTTTCTCCGCATCCTCTCCAACATTTGTTGTTTCCTGCCTTGTTAATTTGCCCCATTCTCACCGGTATGAGGTGGTATCTCATTGTGGTTTTGATTTGTATTTCCCTGATGGCAAGTGATGCAGAGCATTTTCTCATATGCATGTTGGCCATGTCTATGTCTTCCTCTGTGAGATTTCTCTTCATGTCTTTTGCCCATTTCATGATTGGATTGTTTGTTTCTTTGGTGTTGAGTTTAATAAGTTCTTTATAGATCTTGGAAACTAGCCCTTTATCTGATAGGTCATTTGCAAATATCTTCTCCCATTCTGTAGGTTGTCTTTGAGTTTTGTTGACTCTATCCTTTGCTGTGCAAAAGCTTCTTATCTTGATGAAGTCCCAATAGTTCATTTTTGCTTTTGTTTCTTTTGCCTTCGTGGATGTATCTTGCAAGAAGTTACTGTGGCCGAGTTCAAAAAGGGTGTTGCCTGTGTTCTCCTCTAGGATTTTGATGGAATCTTGTCTCACATTTAGATCTTTCATCCATTTTGAGTTTATCTTTGTGTATGGTGAAAGAGAGTGGTCTAGTTTCATTCTTCTGCATGTGGATGTCCAATTTTCCCAGCACCATTTATTGAAGAGACTGTCTTTCTTCCAATGGATAGTCCTTCCTCCTTTATCAAATATCAGTTGACCATAAAGTTCAGGGTCCACTTCTGGGTTCTCTATTCTGTTCCATTGATCTATGTGTCTGTTTTTGTGCCAGGACCACACTGTCTTGATGAGCACAGCTTTGTAGTACAACCTGAAATCTGGCATTGTGATGCCCCCAGATATGGTTTTCTTTTTTAAAATTTCCCTGGCTATTCGGGGTCTTTTCTGATTCCACACAAATCTTAAAATAATTTGTTCTAACTCTCTGAAGAAAGTCCATGGTATTTTGATAGAGATTGCATTAAACGTGTAAATTGCTCTGGGTAACATTGACATTTTCACAATATTAATTCTGCCAATCCATGAGCATGGAATATTTTTCCATCTCTTTGTGGTAAAAACCCAGTAGGTCTTCATTAAAATGGAAAGAGACGGGATACTTGGGTGGCTCAGTGGTTGAGAGTCTGCCTTTGGCCCAGGGTGTGATCCCGGGATCTGGGATCGAGTACCACATCGGGCTCCCTGCATGGAGCCTGCTTCTCCCTCTGCCTGAGTGTCTGCCTCTCTCTGTGTCTCTCATAAATAAATAAAAAATCTTTTAAAAATGTTTAAAAAAATAAAATAAATAAATAAAATGGAAAGAAACATGAATGTTCTCCTGAAAGCATATGGGATCTCCCCTAAACATATGGGATCATTTGAATATCAATATAATAGCAATTTAGGAAAAATGACCTCAGATATCAAGCCATGCGTCTTTCTCCATTGTCCCTACATTCAACAATGTCTATCTCTTTTTTTCAAGTTTTCATTTATTCACTTGAGAGAGGGAGAGATGGAGAGCACAAGGTGGGGAGGGGCAGAGGAAGGGGAGAAGTGGACTCCCCACTGAGCAGGGAGCCCGATGTGGAGTTGGATCCCAGGACCCTGAGATCATGACCTGAGCTGAGGGCTGCTGTGTCACCGACGAAGCCCCCCAGGCTTCCCTTTCTGTTGAGTGTGACTTGTTTGGGACAACCTCACAGATCTGGCCTTGCCCACCCAAGCTCTCATGAAGGGCAGGCTTACTGGGTCAGTCGCCTCCACACACCTGATCTTGATTAGAGCTGTTTATTGGGTTTTTAACTGGATCGTATTCCTCTTTGAAAAATTATGGAAAGCCTCTTTGCTCTGAGTTTGTGGCTTTATGACGACAGCAGAAAGGATTATGTGATGGACTGTGACATATGTACGGGTTGTGTTTTTTTTAATATTTTATTTTATTTATTTATTCATGAGAGAGAGGGAGAGAGAAGCAGAGACAGAGGCAGAGGAAGAAGCAAGCTCCATGCAGGGAGCCTGTTGTGGGACTTGATCCCGGGTCTCCAGGATCACACCCCGGGCGGAAGGCAGGCACTAAACCACTAGGCCACCCAGGCGTCCCCTACAGGTTGTGTTTTTAGACACACTTCACAATTAAGACACTGTACACATAGTGGCCACATGTGTTTTTCCCCAGGACACAGGCCACCAAGCTGGGATGTGGCTGCGGGACGTGTGAGCATCTTCATTGGTCGAGTCTTCTTTCTTCACACCAGCTCTGTGTGATCCTCTTTTCCTGTTTTATGTCATGTTCACAGAATTTACTCTTCGTTCCATGGTCTTTATGATTATTGAAGGGACTTCTCATTGTGTATCTGACCGTGGGTCTTTAGGTCTCCAACGTGAAGCCAGGGATCAGAAGCAGGGGGCGGGCATGTCTTAGGCTAACTACACCTGAACCTATTCCTTCCTTTTGGTCCCACGCCACACTTTATCTACAAAATGCGAATAGGGGTGATTTGTTGAGTTCAGGAGCAGGATATTTGACCCAAGATGAAGTTTCCAGTTGCTTTTGAAAAAACCAGGAGATCTGGGCCAGTGTTTGCCTCCATAGAGCAGTCATGGACAGGTGCGGGGTGCCGCTCTACTCTTCGTAGAAGCCATGGGGTCCCAGGCTTGCCCCTCTCCACCAGCGATCACCGACTGCAATTTTCTTTTTCTTTTTCCTCTCGATCCCTTTTGGCATCTCAGTCGGTGCATCCCAGCCCCTGCGCAGTGTCCAGTCCACCATCTGGCCCTCATTGCCAGCACATCAGGAGGGATGTACAGACACACGGCCACTCCTCCTGTCCACACCTGCTCTGTGTCTGCCTGTCCTGTAAGATTCCCGGACCCAGAAAGGGTCGTCTTGTCCATTCCATGATCCACAAAACACCTGCAGCTCTTGCCACCGCTAACTGAGGGTGTTTGCAGGTTTTCCGAGAGGGGCTTACGGACCGGGCGCGCTCTGGGCAGGCGGCAAGCATCCTTCGGGTTGAGCGCTTCTGAGTGTCTTTACTCGGGGCCGAGCTGTTGCTGTGCCACCAAATGTCCCCCTGGCACAGCCGCCGGCCCTTCTAGCACTTAGCGACTTATGGCCTGCATGTATCTGTGTGTGAAAAACAAGTGATCTATTCACCCCAAATGAAATTACCTATTGTGTCTCCCTTTTCCTCAGCAGATTTGACCCCCTGGGACATACAGAAGTATAATGTGTTTTTAGTCGGGTTACCTTGTGGTCACAGGGGCTTCCTGCTATTCGTTTATATACTGTGTTAGCCTGGAACACAGAAACAGCGGGGCTACCCAGGCCTATTGATGAACAATAACATTTTCAATATTTTTTTCTGTGAAAGCTTCGAATTCATTTTGAATTTGTTAGACATGCATTTTGAAGGTATTAAAAAAAAAACACAACTCTTTCCCCCACTTACTTGCTTAAATGGCATGCACATGATTGTTGTGAGCGTCTTGAAGTGTAGAATTAAGGATTTTATGTTTCCGTCACTGCAGTAACACTATTTTTCCAGGAAAAACACAGCAATTTTTTTGGCTTTCAAATATGCTCCTTTAATTATGCATGGCCTGGAAGCCAGTTTTTATTAGGCTAAGCGCTAATGGCTGATTAAAGCTGATAGCCACCATCCTTTACAGTCTTCTCAAATGCTGGCTGAAGTGAGAGCATAATGCTTGAATTTCCTGATAGGAAAGAATTATAAGCTATTTTACTATTATCAGCAAAAATGCCTGTGAATATCGAGCTTTCAAACAGCCAAAGCTTTGTGAGAAAAAAACATGACCACACTTGGTAATAAATCCTACGACTGTAATGGTGTCAATCGGCCTTTTCATCGATGACTCAGTAAAGAGCATGTGTCTTTTGTAAACATCTCAGAGGGATTTCACAGAGTAGCAGGTTGATTCAACAGAAATGTTGTAAGAAGACCAAAGAGCACACGCTAATTCCCCTCCTCGCATCACAAAGGCAAACTAGTCATGGGATTGGCACTTCTCCTGCTCTCCAAGTGCATCTCTGTTCCATAAATATCCCCTCAGCCGAGGCCGTAGGACTAAATAATAGGATGAAAAAAACCACAGAAACCAAAAAAACCAAAAGGCTAGTCAGCACTGAGTGTGCTCTCCTCCCGCCCATCCTCTGATTCCCTGGTTTGTAATTACTCGATAAACTCCAATGAGTTGTAGCTTAAAAACACAGCAAAAGGGTTTCTTCTTCATCCACGTTTTACTGAGCCCAGCAGGCTGGTGGGTGTCACCTTGGACAGCAGGGTGGGGAACGCCGGCAGTGGCTCCGGGTTCTCAAAAATTCACGCTTGCACTTACCAGTCATAGACTCCAACCCCAGGGCTAGAAGGGGTCTTTTATATTATTTTATCTGATTATTTTAATTTTTCTTTTCTCCCCCTCCCCCAGAAAACCCTTTCTTCATATCCCACACCTCCCCTTGTCCCCTCACATGTCCCTTTTTTTTAATCTCTCCAAGGACTTTATGGAGCACATTTTTAAAGTGCTTACGCGAGCCACTCCTGTGTCAGAGACAGTGTAGTGAGGTTTCTGCAAGGACAGGACTTTGTGGGGTGAATCTATCCGGATAGACCCAGGCGTGCTGCAATAACAGGTTAGTTTTAAAACCCCACTGCTTTGCACAGCTGCCATGGTATCTTGCTTGTAGGGCGTCTGCTCTAGGTGTGGGTGGCCGTCCAGGATGCAGGCCTCCAAAGTGTGTCGCCGTACCGGCTGTGGCACTGGCAGGCTCCTTGGTTAGCACTGGGGGAAGGAGCAGTTGCCAAGCGTCATGGGGCTTCTTTATTCCCTCAGCCAGGAAGTGACCAACCATGCACCTCTGCTCACTTCTCATTGGCCAGACCCGATGACAGAGCCTCTCATAACTGCAAGGAAGCTAAGCAATGTGTTTGTGTTAAGGAGAAAAGCCTGGATTGAGGTCATGTGAACATAAGGTTCCCGGGAGACCCAGGCTGGGCCTCTGGGCTCCAGCCCCATTGCTTTCTCCATGACACAGCACGTGTCCTGCTATCCCTCTGCTGACCCATCCTAGAGGTAAACGGCAGCGTTAACGGTGGATGCTCCATCGGGATGATCTGTGCGTGTTTACCTGGCGCCCACCACATAGTTCAGAGTAACTGCTTGTTTTACATATGGCAGGACAAGCCCAGCCAGCAATTAGAGCCTTTAGTTTGGTAATGTTAAACATTAAACTAGCAAATACAATTTCTTAATAAGAACTGGGGATTTAAACACCTTTTAAGAACCAAGTTGGTGGGGCACCTGGGTGGCTCAGTCGGTATCTGAGTTGGTATCCGCCTTCGGCTCTGGTCATAATCCTGGGGTCCTGGGATCAAGTCCTACATCAGGCTCCCTGCTCAGTGGGGAGTCTGTTTCTCCCTATCCCTCTGCCCCACCTCCTCAGCTCATTCTCTATCTCTCTTTCTCAAATAAATTAAAAAAAAAAAAATATATATATATATATATATATATATCAGTTAGGTAATATATACACTTAGACATATCTAGTTTGAGAGTTAGACTTGAAACCAAAAGCAGAAAAGCATCACGTATTCTCAGGGAGGTCACCTGTAACTCCTTCTGCCTTGGGCAGATACACAGGTTGATCTACAACCAACTAGTGGTCTGACCCTCTGCAAACCAGTGAACCCTTCCAACTCTATTTCCTCTAATTTGTTTTCTGACCATAAAAAAGAACACATGTTTATTGTGATAAATTTGAAACTTACTGAGGATTATAAGGAAAATAAACAGAATAAAATATTCTTAACATGTCAGTGTTTCTCTTTACTCATATATGCTTGTGGGTGTGTGTGTATCCATATATATGTGTGTATTTAAACAAAATTCGTACTTAGGTAATATTATCTTGTCTCACATGTTTTACTTAACATAAAAATGTGGAAATTATATTTCCATGGTATTAATTAGTTCTTGAAAACATAGTATTAACATTTAACAGTAGAATAGAAGCACTGTTAACATTGCATCTTACTGAGTCATTTCTTTATTTGGGGTATATAAGAAATTTCTATTTCATAGTATTCTATGTAATGCTGTAGAAAACATCCGTGTAAATAAATAATGTGTACATCTCTGATCATTTCTTCTGAAGACACAACAAGAATTGTAACAGTGGAAATATAACTATGTTTCATATTATTTATGTATATTGCCAAATTACCCGAAAAATCTTGAGTACATTATTATAATTTTCTTTTAAAAATTTCCTTTTAAAATAATTTATATACAGTATTGCCTTATTACTTATTACTTTTGGATGGTTGATCAGGTCAGGCTTTTTTAATCATCTATGTATTAGTTGGTTATCCTTCTTTTGTTAATTCCTGCTTTTCTATCCCCAGTTTTTCTAATGGGTTATTGCACTTTCTTGCTTTCTTTTAAAAAGCTCATTTTAAACAAATAATATTAATGTTATCCTTTTAAATTCCAGTTACCCGTACTTCAACATGACAAAAATCGTATCAGTCTTGGATTAAAAGAGAAAAAGACACAAATGTTGAGTTATCAGCATTAAGTTAGAATGTCAAGTAAAATGTAATGCAGAAGCATTAGTCTTATGGTAACACTACTAACAATTACTAGTTTTTGACTGTTCACTATGGGAATGGAGTTACACACTCCACATACACTAGCTGTTGAGGACTTCTGGAACATGGGTATTATTTTTCCCAGTGTTCCCATGAGAAAGCCGAGGATGGGCAAGATCACATAGCTCGTCTGTAGTTGTGCAATTGGCATCCTCTGGAGCCGGGATTCAATTCTCGGTTTTGTGTGCTCCAAGGCCTGCCTTCCGGTCATTATGTTCATCATAAAAAGCTCAGCCACAAGCACCACAAAATGTGTGGGAGTGAGATCCCAGGGAATCCTGCAAAAGCTATTATAGCCATCTCCAGGATCCTGATCGTCAAACTTCATCTAAATGGTTTGGTAGAGATCTTCCACACTCTCAGCCCTCTGCCATGAAAATGCAAGTCCTCCAGCTAGAGCTGGAAAAGTCAGAAACTGACGTATCCAATGTCATGTCCTGAATAGTTCTGGGAGAGTTTCTAAAATGATTTTTATTTTGTACCAGGGATTAAAAATTACATAAGATGCACAGGGAAGATTTCATCATATGTAAAAGGTGTCTGAGTTTGGGGGACTTTGAGATGAAATCTCTAACCACATGCCCCGCATACTGCAAACCCCTGGGAGCTGTGTAAGCATCAGCGCTCCCACACCTAGGTTCTGATGAGAGGAACCCTAGAACACACTGGAAAGCAGAAATTAAGACCCCAAACCAGCACAGTTGAAGGACTGTTTTACTATTCCTGTGCATTTCCTTCCACAGAAGTGGAAGGCAGAGGATGATGCTGAACATCCTTGGCTCAAGCACTGTGCTGAAGAGACGATCATTTGGATTCTGTTTATGCATGTAAGTTAATATCTATTTGGGAACTGTCTCCGTCTTTGTACTTAACACTTCCTTAAATTAAGGGACTTAAGGATCTATTCCATCTTGCAATATCAGTCTCAGAGAGGTGGACGTAATGGTTCTGTTTTCCAGACAGACACAGGAGAAAGCATTTGCTGGGAGAACTTGCTGAATGGGATGGGGGCCTGAGAACCCAGGACGTCTCAGTCTGGTGTTCTCTGGTCAGGTAGGAGGTGAAAGGGGGGGACCAGCATTACTCATGGCCAGCAAGTCCCGCCCATTGTGTATAAATTCAAATTCTGCAAATCAATCACATTTCAGAAAAGCTTAAGGGGTTCAACATTACTCATTTACATTCCTTTCTTGATGATTAAACATTTATTAAGCACTTGAAGCATGCCAAGCAGTTACACTTTCTAGGATTCTGATTGCAAGTTTGGAAAATTATATTAAAATCTACAAATGTTCATACTCCTTACTTAGTGTTGGTTTAGAAATTTATTCTAAATAAATGTCAGATATGCACCTAAAGATTGATTATGAGGATCAAAACATTATTGAGTTTAGAATAAAAATGTCATTTAAAAATAAATTGCTCTGTGCGTGTCTCTCTGTCACACACACACCACACACAGCTATCAGACCATGTGATTGTTATCACATTAATGTCAAATAATTGATTGGTGGCCAAACTAATCAACCTTTGAACTAATAGTGTTTGTTGAGAGTAGAGAATTTGTAATTCCTGTGCTCTTTCTAGCCAGTGGAAAATGGAGCCATATTTATGATTTTCCTTAGAGAACAAAAGAGTATTGACTCTACTGAGAATTATTTTTAAATGATTTAATTTAATTCTCATGAAAATGTGAATATTTTTCTTAAGTAGTGCTTACTTATTTTTTTTATTTCTGGTTTTATTCAAGTACAGTTAACATTCAGTGCTATATTAGGTTCAGGTGTACCTGAACCTAATAAATAAACCTAGTGATTTAACATTCTATATATTTTTCAGTGCTCATCACAATAACTGACTCTTAATCTCCTTGACCTATATCCCCCATCCTTCCACCAAGCTCCCCTCTGGTGACCACCTGTGTGTTCTCTCTATTTAAGATTCTATTTTTTGTTTATTTCCTTTTTTCTCTGTTTGTTCATTTGTTTTGTTTCTTAAATTCCATATATGAGTGAAATCATATGGTATTTGCCTTTCTCTAATTTATGTCACTTAGCGTTATACCCTCTAGCTCCATTCGTGCTGTTGCAAATTGCAAGATTTTATGTTTTTATTGCTGAGTAAAAATCCATTGTATATATACACCTCATTTAATTTATTCATTTATTATAGATGGACACTTGTCCATGTCTTGGTTATTGCAAATACTGCTTCAGTAAACAAGGGTGCATATATATTTTTGTGTTAATGTCATTTTCTTTAGGTAAATACTCAGTAGTAGAATTACTAGATCATGTGGTATTTATGTTTTTAACTTTTTGAGGAACCTCCACACTGTTTTCTGTAGTTACAGCATCAGTCTGTATTCCCACCAACAGTGCACGAAGGTTCCTTTTTTCCCACATCCTTGCTAACACTTGTTATTTCTTGTACTTTTGATTTTAGCTACTCTGACAGGTGTTAGATAACATCTCATTGTAGTTTTAATTTGCATTTCCCTGATGATGAGTCATATTGAGTATCTTTTCATGTGTCTGTTGGCCATCTGTATATCTTCTTTGAAAAAATGTCTATTCAAGTCCTCTGTGTTTCATTGGATTATTTAGTTTCTTGGCATTGAATGGTATAAATTCTTTATGTATTTTGAATATTAACCCTTTATTAGTTATGTCGTTTGCAAATATTCTTCTTCCATTCAGTAGGTTGCCTTGTTTTCTTGATGGTTTCCTTCACTCTGTAAAAGCCTTTTAATTGGCAAAGGCCGAATAGTTTAATTTTGCTTTTGTTTCCCTTGCCCTTGGAGACATATCTAGAAAAATGTTTCCATGACTGATGTCAGTAGTTTCCAAGAAACTACTATCAATATATTCTTCTAGGGATTTTATGGTTTCAGGTCTCACTTAAGTAGGATATACATTTCTGATATCATTTTGTTGAATTGTTCCTTTTATCATTATGTTGTGTCCTTTGTCTCTTGTTACATCTTTGGTTTATGTTTGTTTGATTTTTTTTTTTTTTTTTTAAGTAAGCTCTATAGCCAATATGGGCTTGGGGCTTAATCTCACAGCCCTGAGATTAAGAGTTGTACGTCATACTGACTGAGCCAGCTAGGCACATTTACATCTTTGTTTGAAAGTCTATTTTGTCCAATATAGGTATTGCTACCCCAGCTTTCTTCTCACTTCCATTTGCCTAGTAAATTTTGCTCTATCTCTTCACTTTCAGTTTGCATTTGTCTTTATATCTGAAGTGAGTCTCTTATAGGCAGCACATAGATGGGTCTTGCATCCATTCAGCCAGCCTGTGTCTTTCAATTGGAGCATTTAGTCCATTTACATTCAAAGTAATTATTACTAGGTATGTATTTATTGCCATTTTGTTACTTGTTTTCCAGTTGTTTTTATAGTTCTCTGTCCTTGCTGTCTTCCATTGTAGTTTAATGGTTTTCCTCAGTGATCTACTTGAATTCCTTTCCTTTATTTTTTATCTATTACAAGCTTTTGACTTAAGGTCACCATTAGGTTCATATTAACATCTTATGCATATAGCAGTCTGTATTAAGTTGATGTTTGCTTCAGTTTGAACCCACTCTAAAAGCACTATATTTTTAGTTTACCCTCATGTTTTGTGGCTATGAGGTCATATTTTATATCCTTTTGTTTTGTGAATCCCTTGACTGATTTTTATAGTATAATATATTTTACTACTTCTGTGCTTTAACCTTGTACTGGTCTTATAGGGTATTAATCTACCAGTTTTATTATGTATGCATTTACCTGTGAGATTTTTTTTTTTTTCATGTCATAACTTTCTTACTCCTGCTTATGGTCTTTTCTTTCTACTCAAAGACTCCCATTTAACATTTCTTGTAAGGCTGGTTTTATGGCCATTAACTCCTTTAACTCTTGTTTGCCTGGGAAACTGTTTATATCTCCTTCTATTCTGAATGACAGGCTTGCTGGATACAGTGTTCTCTGCTGCACATTTTCTCCTCTCAGCACCTTGAATGTATCATGCCACTCCCTTGGGGCTGCCAAGTTTCTGATGAAAAATCACTTCATAGCCTCTTGGAGTTTCCCTTGCATGTAACTATTTTCTCTTGCTGCTTTTAAAATTCTCTCTTTAGCACTACTTTTTACCATATTAGTTATTATGTGTCTTGGTGAGGACCTCCTTGGGCAAATTTTGATTGGAATTCTCAGTGTCTCCTGGATGTGGCTGTCTGTTTCCTTCCTCAGATTCAGTAAGTTTTCAGCTACTATTTTCAGCTACTGTTTTCTGCCCCTCTTTCTCTCCCTTCTCTTTTTTTGGGATCCCTGTAATACAAATGTTATTATGCTTGATAGGAATCACTGAGTTCCATTAAATTATTCTCATTTTTGTATTATTATTTTTTCATCTTGCTGTTCAGTGTGGTTGCTTTCCATTACTCTATCTCCTACCTCACTTATCTATTCTTTTGCTTCCTTTAGTGTACTATTTATTTCTCTCCAGTGTATTTTAAATTTCAGTTACTAAGTTCTTAACATCTGATTGGTTCCTTTGTATATGCTCTATCTCCTCATTGAAGGTTTTACTGAGATCCTCTATTCTTTCTTACATCCAGTATCTATCTTTATGACCATTATTTTTAATTCTCTATCAGGCATATTGCTCATCTTCATTTAATTTAACTATTTTGCTGTGGTTTTGTTCTGTTCTTTCATTTGGGAAACATTCCTCTGTCTCCTTATTTTGTCCAACTGTCTGTGTTTGTTTCTATGTATTGAGAGTCAGTTTCATCTCCTGATCTTGAAAATAGTAGCCTCATGAAGAAGACATCCTGTGGTGCTCTGCAGTGCAACGTCCCCCCTGTTTACCAGAACCTGACACTTCGAGAATGTCTCCTATGTATGTGGTGTGCATCCTCCTATTGTGTGGAGCTGTATTTGTCTTCAGTCCAATTGGCTGCAATGACCTGCTTTGCCTGTTGTCAGCAGGTTTTGATCCCTGTGCTGCTAATGGGCTAGTCTGGAGCTGTTGTGGTTTTGTAGTTGAGTGGGGTCGGCAGTTAGAGTAGGTGCCTGCCTTCAGCCTGTTTTCTGGGGCTGCAGTTGCTTGGAACTGCAGTGTGATTTCCCTGCCTTGTCCCCTGGGAGGCTTTTGTTGGTGGATTAAGCCTGCTTACAAACCACATGCCTGCCTCCAATTGATCTGCCCAGGCTCCAGTGACCCTGAACTGCAAGACTCTCTCCCTGTGCTGCCCCCTGAGAGGTTTCTGTTGGGGGGCAAGGCTGCAGTTAGATCAGATGCCTGACTGTAGATGTCTGTCCAGCCAGGGCTATAGACACACAGATCAGCAGAGGACTCTCTCTGCACTGCCAGGTTCGGCCGCTGTGGCTTCAGTCAAATTTGTGGTTACCTTCTCCTCTCCCCAAAGCAGGAGTCAATTGGAGTGGGGCTGGTCCCTGCCCAGGCCTGCTTGCAGAATGAGATGCAGCAGGAGCAGCTTTGGGGGGACTCCTGCTGAGTGGGGCAGGTTGGATGGGTGGATCCATGGGAGGGTCTGTAGGGTGGAGCTTGTGGTGTTAACAAAGTTGGTGGACACTGTTCATTCTCGTTCCCACAAGTGCCTGGGTATCTATGCTGGCGGGGCAGAGGGTTGGTGCCTGCTAGCTCTTTTGTTCTTGGAGAAGACTCCTGAAGATCCATGTGCCTCCTGTACATGTTTTGAGATCAGCAAATAAACCTCCTTCAAGTATGCCCCAGGCAGTTTTCAAACTGTTGTTTCTATGCTGCCTGTACCGAGGGGTGGTTTTTGTTATGTTGCCTTTAAGGGTAGAGACTCAGTTTCCTATCACACTCAGGCTCTCCCAGAGCTAAGCCCACTGATTTTTAAAGTACCCAGTTAAGGCTCACTGGTTGTAAAATCCTGTGAAGTTAAGTCCCACTTGTTCTTGAAGCCAGATGTTATGGGGACTTGTCTTCCCAGTGAGGGTCCCTCATGCGTGGGGTGTCCGGGGTGGGGTCTGTCCCTCCCCATTCTCTGGGCTTGTAGTGTGTCCTGTTTCTGGTTAGTCTCATCGAGAGTTTGGTCCTTGACCAAGTCTCTGCCCCTCCTGCTCTTTTCGTGGTCTCCTGTCTACATTGAACTATGGGGACTCGTTGGGTCATTGTCAGGGGTAGTGGCACTGGTGCAGCTGTTATCCAGGTGTGTCCATGGGGCCAGGTGAGCTTAGGATCCTCCTACTCCATCACTTCCCAGAAATATCTCACTTGCTTCTTTCTTGACCATAGGCATTTCTGTTTCTAAGGAATCTCAAATTATTTTTCTACAGCTTACTTCTCATTAAGCAGCAACCCCAACACCAGCAAGATAAATGGCAGTTATGTTCCAATATTGATGTGTTTGTTCCTCATCTCATTTTCTAATTTGGCAAAGATAATAAACACTTTTCTTAAAAGAATTTGGTAAAGAAAAATCGTAGAAATAGTTTTATCGTATTCAAGCCTTTTCAGTATCTAATTTCGGTGAAGTAAAGGGTAAGATTGAGTAAAGAAAGGAAATAGAATATAAATTCCAACTGTATTTGCTCTTTTCATTTTACTAGGGGAGCAAAATACTGTTTAGCAAAAATGTCAGTGCAAGGCACATTTAATGAAATCCACACCAGGGTTGACATATCTTGGTTGAAACTATAATAGCCATAGACAATTATTCCACACAATGTCTCCAAAACTTCTTTGAAAGGACAATTTTCACTTTTTAAAAGAACTGAAACATTTTGGGGGAGAAGGAAATGATGAAAAAATTATCCATTTTCATATACTTAAACCTGGGCTTGAGTTAGTTTTACTCGAGCAAATCTGATAGATTCCTGTTGCAAGTACCTGCTCTTGACCCATGACCCTGGCCTCTGAGGGGCCTGTTAACCAGCAGTGTCTTGACCTTTCTCTGGAGCTTATGCTCCCACCTCATGCTGTCTCAGTCCCATCTTGTGTTACTGGGGACTTCATAGCCTAATTCACTTTCCCTCACTCCTTGTGCACTGCAGCAACCCTAAGTTTTCATCTGAGAAAATCTTTATTTTGCTCTGTAAGTTCAGGGATCTCCCATCTTATAGATATGTGCACACACACGTACACACAGGTATACACACAGCCACAAACATCCATAAACACACAGACACACTTGCACACACACGTACAGATAGGCATACACACATGTGTGCACATACAAACACATATACAGAAGTGCACATCCAGACAGACACACATAGAGACACACACACATATACACACATCCATACAAACACATACAGAGACACACACACAGACCGACACACATGCACACACGCACAGACAGGCATACACACCCGCACAGACAGACACAGGCACATATAGCTAACACTGCTCAGGGCACTTTTTCCACATCTAGGGGGACTATTTTATGGACTCCCTGACCTGAAATTCAGAGTTAATATCAATTCAGAAATAATGTAATGAAAGATCAGTTTTGTAAGGCTATTTGAGCAAAGGCTGCCTTGAGGCATTTTAGAATCCCTTAGTGAACAAGTCATTGTTTTAATTGTCACCAGACTACTCCCCACATCAAAACACGTGGTGATGGGGTTAAGGTCTTCAAACATGGTCACAACATCTGTTGATCTTCATAAGAACAGGTCTTAATACTTGGGGATATGAGATTTCTGTTCCTTTCTCAGAGACTTCTGTTCCTACTTCAGAATATGTGAGAATGCTCAAGCCTCTCTTAAGAGATGGATGAGAAGTCCATGGGCTGTTGGCTCATGCCCCTTTCTAGGTGGCATTGCCATGATCTACTCCATTCAGAGGGCAGCTTGGTTTTCCCATGGAGGCCTCAGCCAGGTAGCTCGGCCCCTCTGGCTCTCATTTTCTCAGATGGAACAGGAACAACATGAAAACAAGCCCAATAGGATTGGAACGGTAAAGCGCAGAGTCTGAAAGGGGCTCTGGCAGACGAAGTGCCTGCAAGGGGAAGGGACAGCCCTCTCAAGTGTCGCTTGCCTGTACCCCTGTGTGCTTTGGCCTGGCCATGCACATCCTGTCACGTTTTACTATAAAATACTCTTCTTGTAAAAACAGACGAAGGGACTGCTGTCTGTGCTGAGTGAGTATCATTTACAAATAGATCAGGTGTTATGCAAACGTCACGGTTGGATTGTAATTTGCCCTGCACCAACCCCCCTCCCTAGTGGGATTACCATGTGTAAGATGCCTGACTAACCTCAAAGAAGGCTCTAGTACTTGCAGAGATGACTAATAGCACTGACCTGAATAGGTGATTGCTATCATTTGATGAGAAGTAAGCAGAGCTAAATGCTCACAGAGCTGAGACCAAGTCTGCTGGCCGCTCAGTAACTGCTTTTCCAATACAGGTTCCTCAGACAGGACACTGCACTCATCATCAGATCTTGGAGGAACGATTTAGAAGGTTCCTATTTTGGGGCCACCACTACGTCCAAATCTCTGTGGTTTGCTAAGGTTTCCAACGGGTCAGGGGGTTCCTCCCAAAGGCAATTCAAAAAGCAATGCGGACACTCAGCCTGGTCAGGGTGAGTTTCCTGACTAGCCTTCAGATCATGTCACATCAGGACTCTGGAGACTTGGAACAGAAGCCTGCTCCCCAGAAGGTTTGAATGCTGTGCTGTAGCTTCTGCTTTGCAACAATTAAAACAGAAAAAAAAGAGGCAATTCTCATGATTTTGTGTAGTAATGAGAGCCAGAATGTATTGATTGACTTCTATGTGTCAAGCCCTATCTGTGGTAAATTCTTCCAGACATGATTATTTTCTGTTACAAAAGCTCTATACATATTTTTTAACCTGCATGTCCCAGATGAGTAAATTGAGGCTGAAGTTCAGGGAAATAAGGTGATTTGCCAAAGGATTCTGCTCATAAATGCAGATTAATCTGTGATGCTTAAGGTGATTTCATTTTATGACAAATGGAAAATTATTATTTGAATAAAAAGACAGTATTTTCATTGATTACCTGTTTGTTTCTTTCTGCTTTTTGTTTCCATGGAGATCTGAATTCCTTCCTTAACACTCCTGACTATGGCAGTGACAACCGTAGACCTCTCTTCCTTCCAACCTTAGAACCGCAGGTCGGGAGTGGAGCTGTGTCTCCTTGTATTTGGGGGCAGCCTCCTAGAGTCACAGCCACCTTCAGGCTTCCAGAAGACAAAGGACCAAGAAGTCAGAAGGAGGGAGATGGGGAAACGGAAATGCCAGGAAGGTCTTCTCTCCTCTCTGGCCTCCTTACCCTCTCATTTTCTTCCTTCTCCCTCCATACCAAAGATAATTGACACTGAAGATGGTTAAAACTGGTAGCATGTTTCCGTATGGCAATAAGGCACTGAGTGTTAACCACATGAATAGTAGATTCATACCCTTTTAACCAGGATCTCCACTTCATTTTAAGAAAACAAAAAACCAAAATAGATGAAGAAATATATTCACAGACATTCATTGCAATGTTGCTTGTAAGAACACAAAATATGAAAAATGCCTTATAACAATACAAATGTATTATCTTACATTCCTGTAGGTTAGAAGTTTCTCAAGGATCTCCCTGAAAAAAATCGGGGTATGGGCAAGGCTAATTCCTTTTTGGAAGCTCTGGGAGAGAGTCTGTCTTGCTGCCTTGTCCAGTTCCTAAAGGCCGCCATGTCCCTGGGCTCGAGGCCCCTCCTCTTGTCTTCAGGCAACATCACCTCTTTCTGATACTACATGTGCCTCCACAGTTTTCCATGGACACAAGTGGGAAAAGCTCTCTGATTTTTAGGATCATCTCTGATGATCTTGGGCTGAAAGGGGTAATCAGGATAACCTCTCTTCCCAAGGTCCTTAATCTTATGGCATCTGTCGGTTCCAGGGTTAGGAAGTGGATGTTTTGGGGGGACCACCGTGTTGCCCTACCACACGGACATTGTCTTTCGCCATGAGACGTTACCCTTATCTTGCTGTTATTATAGTTGGAATTAGTTCTGCCAAGTGGTTTTGTAGTTCCCATGCTTTTCTTTCACTTTTGACAAAATTTGTTCTCCTTCCTTAATTGATGTTGAGTTGATAGAATTAATTCTTTTCTCCTTCTACCAATACTATTAACTTACTGCCTACACTTAATTTTTAAAACTGTTTCCTTTCATTTTTTTTTTCATAAAAAAAAATGTTCAAAGACAGTTTCTTCAACTAGACCGTTATCTGTTTTAACTCCCCTCCAAATAGCGGTTTTCCTATATTCGGGTTACTATTGTCTAAGGTTTAATTAGAGCTTGTTTGTCTAACACAAGTGGTCACCATCCTCACCATAACCACCACTGTCATTTGCTTCTCAACAATAACACAGATTCAACTATGCTTACTCAGGATTGTACCACTCACTCTCGGCTCTTCTATTTTTTTTTTTCTTCTGAGTTATTTTTTCCTCATGGAAGGATATGCTTTGTTATTTTTTTCCCTGAGGAATTGTAAGTAGTAAACTGTCTTTTTTTGAATTTATTTATTTATTTGAGAGAGAGAGAAAGTATGAGTGGGGTGGGGCACTCCGTGCTGAGTATGGAACCTGCTGCGAGGATCCATCTCATGACCCTGAGATCATGACCTGAGACAAAACCAAGAGTTGGACACTTAACCAACTGGGCCACCCGCGTGCCCCAGTAGTGAACTACCTTTTCATTGAATGTCTGAAAATACTTTTATTTCACTATGGAGTTCTGGTTACCATTTATTTTCCCTTAGACTTGAAAAAATCCATGTTTCTCTGGCTTCTGCATCTTTTATTATTGATGAGAAGTCAAGTATCAAATGCTGCATTGTTTTTATTTTTTTTATAATTTAAACTTTTTCTACAACATATTCTAAAACATAATCTATCTCCTGTACATTGTAGGTTTAGCATGATGAATGCAAACATAGATTTTTATGGTTTTACAAGGCCGAGTACTTGTTACAATGTTTGAATGCTTTATGAGTTTCTTTAGTCCTGAAAATATTTGAGTCATTATCAAATTAAGTATTTGATTTAATTTGTATTGCCCCTCCCTATGCGCTCATTTTTCTTCATTTAAAACTTTCTTAATCTATCTTTGACATCCTTTGACTCATTGTTTTTCATTTCCATCTCTCTGCCTAGCATTTGGGATTACATCTCCAGTTGTGTCTACCTGACTATTCCCATCTATTGAACTTTTGAACCAAATTATTAGGCCATTAATTTCCAGACTTTGTGCTTGATTCTTTTTCATTGTTGCCTCTTCTTGCTGTTGTTTTATGAATGTCCATTATCCATCTGTATAATTTCTACATACTTGTCTGATTATCTTTTTCGGGTTTCTCAATTGTCTCTTTGATCCTTCTATTAACCTAGTGGTTCCTATTCATGGCTGTGGAATTCTTCATCCACGCTGTCATCACGATGGAGCATCATTTCATGTGAATATATTCTCCCCACATTAGTGAGCTTCCTTCCCTGGCAGGCCTGTTGTTTTGTCAACCTCCTGGGAATATGGTCCTGAATCAGTTTGGCTAGTAGCTCAAGGGCTTTCAGCTTGCAAAGACCATGTTCCCCAATCCCTTGTCCATATCTGAGTGCCTCTGCTTTCTTCTTCTGAAAGCACATGTTTTTGTCCATAGCCTCAATGACTGGGCAGAAATATTTCAGCTTCGGTTGCAGGCAAAGATTGAGGTCTCAACCAATAGCTACCTCCAGAAGTTCAATTCCAGCTCCTTAGCGTTCCATAAGGGAATTAAAACCCTATCCTAAGTGCCCAAATATGGTTTCAGTTTACCATGAGCCATGCCACATGCCTCTCTATTTTTGTCCACAGAAATTACGCTCTTACTTTTGACTACAGCTTGCCTCTCTAAGAATTATCTATCATTGTTATGTAAATTTTCTACATATGGCATATATTATGCAATTACAAAAAAGACACAAAAAGATGATAAGGCATATTAAACAAATATTAAACAAAACCCAAAAAAGTAAAAGCAATATAATGATGATAAAAGCTGACATCTATTAAGCTTTTAATATGAAGTAATTAATTAATTCACTTCTCACAATGATCCTGTGCTTTGTTTACTAAAATCATTACCATTTTACAAAGAAGAAGACAGGCACACAGAGTTAGAGTAACCTGTCAGGGATGCACAGCACAAAAGTGGCCGAGCTTGTCCTCTTACACGATGATACACCAACTCCCCTACAGTTGACCCTTGAGCAATGCAGGGGTCAGAAACCCTGAACTCAGTCCAGTTGAACATCCGCCTATAACTTTTAACTTCCCCACCAAACTTAACTATCAACAGCCTACTGTTGCCCGGAGGCCTTACTAATAACACAATCAGTGGATTAAGGCCTGTTTTGTATGTTATATGTATGACATATTGTGCTCTTACAATAAAGTAAGCCAGAGAAAAGAATGTCACTAAGAAAATCATGAGGGAGAGAAATTCCATTTATAGTATGTACTGTATTTATTGAAAAGAAATATTCTGTGCTTACGTGAACCCACACAGTTTCAATCCTTGTTCAAGAGTCACCCACACTCAGGGGTGCGTGGGGAGTGGAGATCTACATGTGAAAACAGACTCAACCTGGGTGGTTGGGAATAAAAGTTTTTTTTTTTCTTAATTTAGGTTGAATTTTTAAAACTGTCTACCCTGAACCTGTAACAATTGTGTAATTAGAAAAAATAGTAATGAAAGCTACTTTTTTTTACTCTGCCTTTTAAATACAAACAGTGCCCCGTCTCAAATGAACATTCCATTGCCAGGTAAGAGTAGCCAGAGGTAAAGTCAGCCAAGAGCCATATGACCTGCAGTACGGGCTGGCCAGCTGAGAAGGCGGGTGGGCATGGCTCAGGGACACCAGGGAAGGTACACCTGGGGTGGGGTGAGGAGGTACCCATTTAATCTCTTTCACTGCAAGTTTCCAGCTGGTTCTAACTATAGGCTCAAAATCACATTGAGCCCCTTCTGGCTCACAGGCTTGGTTTGGCACACCTTCTCCCATGTGCGGTTAACTAACCTTCTTTCTGTGTATTTTAGTTCAAGAGTGTTCAGTTTCTATGGCAATGATGCTATTTGAAATGTAGAAAAAGGCCACTCTAAAGATGCAACATTTCTTTCTTGTGCAACGTACACTCATTAAAATCCATGTAAAAGACCATAATCTCATGTCCACAAGGAGCCCTGGGAAGGGGGGAAGGTGATACAGATGACAAACCAGTGCTGGTGAGGGACCACTGTCACTGCTGCAGTGCTCTCCCGGGGCCAAGCAGTGGGGTGTACCCTATCCCCGGAGCAAGGACAAAGAGCAGCCAGAGCGATGGGCTCCAGGTGCCACGGAGGAGTGTCCATGAGACCAAGCCATGCAGCCCATCTGGGGCGTTTGATAGGATTTCTGGAGCCAGGCTGGTCAGAGGAAGGAGAGTTTGCCCCTGAAGCAAAAGTACAAAGCAATGGTTCGTCTGTGATCCTTCTGGAACTTCCAGAGCTGATGTATCTTGTTCTTACATCCAGAGAGCTCTGGTTAGGAAAAGATGGGAAAAATTCTACAGGCTCGACCATGAGTTAGCAATTAATCATTAAAGAAGTCTTACCCCAGATTCACGGTGGCCACTACAATTATGATACAGACACTGTGTTATTTATGAGGCATATTTTATATGCACGAAACTACACAGCCTGCATCCATAGAAGGATAAATCACCAAGTACACGTATATGGTCTCACTCTGAGTTTTGCAACATCGCCAGCAATCCCTCCTCTTCCGTGCATATTCCCTTGCTGCTGGCCTGCTGGCCACCAACAAGACTTTTGCACAAAAAAAAAAAAAAAAGAAAGAAAGAAAGAAAAAAGAAAAAAAAAAGTTACATCCAAGATTAAACCTCTGGTTCTTCCAGAGTAGGCAATGGTGCTCATTGCAATCAGAAATAAAAAGTAAGTCCCAAATAACCACGTGCGTGCCTTGCAACCTATTCATCAGAGAGAAAGCAAATGTCCATATCCCAAGACTTGACAAAGAAAAGCAGAATTTGCTCTTTTTTTCTGAGAATGTTATATAGAATGGTGCTTTCCTTAATCAAAACATGTGGGATTTCACCGCCACGATCTTGATTTACATCAAACCGAGGCAAATGTATGAATTTTATGACAGGAATTTGTGGGTTGCATGGAGGGATGTGCCAATAAGAGGAAGCAACATTCCAGCTAAGAATCAGTAATTCCTGATGACAATTACCTGTCAAGGGGAAAAGGAGTAATAGAGTAATAAGTTTAGAAACGTCACAAATTAATAAATCATAATATTAGTAACTCTAAGCGTGTGATGAGCTGTGATTACACCTACAATGTGGGCTGCCAGCGAGATACACGAATAAAATATTTCAATTCATTGTCTTTGAAAAGTTCCTATTAGTGTTTTCCAAAGGAGCTTTCCAATCTGTCAGGTTCATCTAAGACGACTCAGAAGTTGATTTTTATGCTGCTATAAATGGTTATTATAGTTGTCATAAACTCAGAAACATAATATGCTAGATACTATAACAGCAAGGGTCCCAATTAACATGCTCCATGCCTGATTTTAAATAAACGTCAGTTTCTATATCATTAATTTTTCCTTTGGTTTTTTTTTCCTCTAAGAAAAAAACCCAGGAGTACATGTGACAATGCAGTAATGCATATTTTCAAATATCAAAATAAAATATGGCCTAGCTGGATCTGACATAGTGCACAAATGAATTCAGAAGCAATTAAATGGAATTTCAACACTCCGTATAAAAAGGACTTGAGCAGGAAATGCGGTGAGTTGTATGCAGACATTTGATTCACTCTTTTTGTATCTATAATTTTGGGGCATCTGGAACTTTGCTAGATCATCATTTGCAATGATAAATTGTGAGTCTATTTTGGACTCTACAGAAGCCATTTCATATTCTAAAGTATGGACTTCATTTAAAAAAAAAAAAAAATCCAAACAGGGGCGCCTGGGTGGCTCAGTCGGTGAAGCATCTGCCTTCGGCCCAGGTCCTGATCCCGGGGTCCTGGGGTTGAGCCCCGCACTGGGCTCTTCCATCAGTGGGGAGCCTGCTTCTCCCTTTCCCTCTGCCTCTGTCTGCCACTCCCCTGCTTGTTCTCCCTCGCTCTCTCTCAAATAAATAAAATCTTTAAACAAACAAATGGAGTTTGTTGTGTGTCCTACTCAGAGTTAGAATGCAAGGATGTTTGCATTATCAATGTTTCCAGGGATCGTGGGCTCTTTCTCCCTTGATGGTCTCCTATTGGGTGATCAATCAGCCAGAGTGGACAATGTTTGCAGTGATTTGGATTTCTGAGGGGCTCAGTCCTTTATATATAAAGCATCCTTTCCGTGTTAATGGGGATAGGTTTGCTGTTGTGCATGGTGACACATGGATCCAGCCTGATTCCTTACACGCCGTAGCTGGTCACAAGGAAGACGCTGGTCACAAGGGTTAAGAACCCCGGAGTTCTGAACCCCGACAGTAGAGTAAGTTAGGGAGCCGAGGGCACCGCAGGTGTGCCACTCCTAAGTCCTAGTGGCACAGCGCTTCTCAGTCAACCAGGCTGCTGCTCCCCAGCAACCCAGCTCCCCCACCCTCGTGCTGGTGGGTCTCTACTCTGCTCCAGCCCAGCTGTCCGCTGGCTGCCGGTAGCTTGCCCCCAGTCACTGCTCTGCGCGAGCATTTTTGCAGAGTTGAACGTCTGCATCATCCTTAGACTTGAGACCCTTAGAGGAAAGAGTTCTAAACTCACACACGTAGCTAAATAAAATAAATACATAAAAATGGGTGCAATGTCCCTTACTTTGTTCTTTCCTCCAGGACCATGAACACCTCATCACCCAAGTCATGCTGCAACCCCTCCTGCCCCTTCCAGTTGAAACCATGTGGAAGACACACGTGGTGAGTAGCTGTCAGTGTTCCCCACCTGTGCTTACCCATGGGAGATGGGGAGTAAAAGTAGCCACGGTTCTGGGAATCAGAGATTTTAGATTCTTGACATAACCTTGTTGTTATTAACTTTCTGACTGGCCCTGGGCCACTCACAGAATTTCCAAGTCTGAATTCTATTATTGACAAAACAGCAAGGATAGGATTAAATGAAGGGTATTTTTCTTTCCAGCTGTTTTCTTCTTTCTTTCTTTCTTTCTTTCTTTCTTTCTTTCTTTCTTTCTTTCTTTCTTTCTTTCTTTCTTCTTTCTTCTTTCTCTTTCTTTCTTTCTTTCTTTCTTTCTTTCTTTCTTTCAGATTTTAATTATTTATTTGACAGAGAGAGAGAGCAGGAGGAGGAGCGGAGGGAGAAGGAGAGAATCTCAAGCAGATTCCCTGCTGAGCATGGAGCCTGAGGTGGGGCTCGATCTCACGACCCTGAGATCATGACCTGAGCCAAAACCAAGAGTTGGACACTCAACCGACTGAGCCGCCCAGGCGCCCCCCCAGCTATGTTGTTTGCACCTCATTCTTAAGTTTACTCAATGCAGAGCATCCCAGTAGATGCTATGAGGTGGTATAAAGTGGAGAGGAGGCCGAGGGTCCTGTCACATTTACTATCGTACTGGGGGGAGGCAGAGGGAGAGCTCGGGTGTTCATGGACCAGTTCTGGAAGAGTCTACAGTTAGCAGATGACAGTCACACACTCGCTGTGTAGACATGAGGACAGAAACGAGACCCCTGAAGCCCCATCAGCCCTTCACCACCCTCACACTGACCTCAGTCTGGAGTACCAACCTCCTTATAAACCACGGAGACTTCGGGATACCTGGGGGGGCTCCGTCGGTGGAGCATCAGTCCTGCTCAGCAGGGAGCCTGCTTCTCCCTCTGACTCTTCCCCACTCATGCTCATTCTCTCTCTCAAATAAATAAAGATCTATTTAAAAAACCAACAACAACAAAGCATGGAACTTTGGAAAGTGATGTACAAAGGATGCAACTATTAATGGAAGCCTCAGAGCAGAGGAGGGGGGCAGACCCTGCGCCGCCGAGACCTGCCTTCCCTTGCTTTCCCTCACTGACGGGTGGCTCCTCCCTGCACCAGGGCAGAGCACTCCCGCCTTTGAACTGCTGTTGCGGGGGAGCTCGGGAGAGCTCTAGGTAAAGGATCTTTGCCTTTCCTATTTTAAACATTTCCTGCTACTTGTTCGAAATGTCATGCAGTTTAGGCAAACAGACATCGGCCTGACATGTGGCGAAGGGAATTCTAGGACCCAAGAGCAGCAGACGCCAGCAGGCTGGACCTGAGCAGCTGGGGTGGCCTGTCACCTGCCCATGTTGATGGGTGTCCTTCCTCACCACGCACTGTCCCTTTGCAGAGCCACACAGGCCGTCCTGCGGGCACATGTCTGGGAAGCCCCTGAACATGGGTGTGTTGACCTTTGCATCAGGTCATGGCCACCCCTCTTTGCCTCCTTCCTGACGTCCCTCGAAGCTGGCCATGCCTCTCCGCTGTTCTCCTTTGCTCCTGACTTTTTTTGTCATTTGGCCCAAGCCAATGGGCTTATCTTGAAGGCCCTTCTGAAGAGGCCATTTTTTCTGGGGAGCTTTCCGCACTTTTCCGCTGTACTGCGGCCAGTCTCATTCTGAAATGACTTGTTGGGAGAGATGGTTGCACTGACTGTGTCCCCATCTTCTTCCCAGTCTCTTCTGTCTTCAAATGATAATGGGATGCTTGGCATATATAAAGGACTCTACTGGAGCTAGCAAGTATACAAAAGCATTTTTAAAAACAGATTCTAGTCTCAAGAAACATAAGATCGCCTGCGATAATGTGAATAAATACAGCTTGATAAATGTTATATGGTAAATGTGTTCTAAAAGTTCCCTTGAAAGACTGTTAACTTTCTCTAACTACTGGTAAGTGTTTTGCATTTTGAGTATTTCATGTAGATTGGATTTGTAGTTGGCCTATATCTTCTTGATTAAATCCAGTTCTAACGAAGGATTTTTTTTTTATTGTGATGGAAGAATGTAAGATCACATTACTGAATTGCTGAATTTAGGAAGGGAAGTTCCAAAATTATTTTTTACTAACGATGGTCTTTAAGATCAGTTCACAGCCTACTGAGTGGATTTTTGAAGAAACTAATACTGATCTACATGTACAAATTATTGTGAGTTTCAAAGAATAATTTATTTTGTTTGAACGTTACTATGAAGGAGGAGAGGAATAAAAGAGTGGAAGGGAGGAGGGGGAGAGAGAAACAAATGTCAAATTTAGAACGTTGAACTGTAATGATGCTTTACGCAAGAAAAATTTCATACATTTTTTATTTTACATTTTTAGTTTGCTTGGAAATGACTTTAAATCCGATAATGTAACATTTTTGTTCTAGAAAATGGAAATTATTTTTTTCTTTTTTTTTTTTAAGATTTTATTTATTCATGAGAATACACAGAGAGGAGAGAGAGGCAGAGACACAGGCAGAGGGAGAAGCAGGCTCCATGCAGGGAGCCCCATGTGGGACTCGATTCAGGGTCTCCAGGATCACACCCTGGGCCGAAGGCAGCACCAAACTGCTGAGCCACCGGGGCTGCCCAAGAAATTATTTTTTTTCTATCCTCAGGAAAATTATTTGTTGAACTTTTGCAGCATCACTCATTGGTGAATTAACCAGATTAAGACCTAAGACTGATTAACTCTGGGGGTAGACCTCTGCGTTGGAAGAACTTTTTGCAGACATTGTAGACTTAGGGAAACTTTGAGGGGGTGCAGCTTACCCAGGGGGACTTTATCTTCTCATCGGGGTGCTCTGATAACAGATTTCTGGGCTAGAACGTTGTGTTCTCAGGGAGAGGAGATGCTGAATGCCTGCTTGCAAACAAGTCCTTTCAGGGGCAGTCAGAGCCCGCCACACCCAGTGAACCAGGAACCACACTCGGTGCCATGTGGCCAGCACCATCTCTGCACTGTGGAGACAAAATTTGCTGAAGGGGACTTAAGACCCCTGCTGAGCTTGGCAGTGTCCTAGTCCACTGATGATGAAGGTGGAAAGGAAGGGGAGATGGGGATTTGGCTCTAAGCAGATTTCAAGCTAACTGGAAAAAAAATATACATAAAATAAATAACAATGCAAAGTATTTCGTGAGCAAGTGCTGATACGCATAATGGAGAAGATAACAAGAGAACTAAGGAGGTGCGGATCCATGCCAGAGCCCCGCTGAAAAGCAGATGAAAGGCAGAGAGTGGGTCTGGATGGTCGGGGTGGGTCAGGATCTGGGTAAACAAGAAAAGCAGGGTGAGCGGCTCGGAGGATGAATGAGCAAGGCCGGAGGCTCCCGGGTGTCAGCTGGAAAGAAGGAGGCCTGGACAGAGACCCGATTGTGAAGCGTGTTGATGACTAAGCCAAGGAATTTGGAAGTTTTCCACCAGCAGGGGAAGGCTCTAAGAAATCATTCTTCAAAATTTTAGGGGTGCTCTTCTCTATTACTTATTTGTCAATCTCACAATCACAAACAGCTCCTTGTCGGAAATTTGTAGTCTGCAGAAATATGGAGAATGGCTGTTTAAGATGAAAAAAAAAAAAAAAAAAGAATCTGGTCCCATATGAAGAAAGGGTGGGTGAGGGGGGAAAAACCAAAATATATGGGGATCGATGAGTAGAGCAGAAGCACACGGCTGCGTTCCCATCGCCTGTAGTCATCATCAGCATAGACGCAGAAGGTGAGACGTGAGGCTCGGGGACTAACAACTGCAGGAGAGAGAAGAGAGAGAAAGAAGCAAAGGGGCTCTGAGGTTTGCTCTCGGGGGAATAATTCTACTGTGCGAGGAGGGAGGCCCCGAGAGACCCAGTCAGCCAGCCCAGGCATCTCCTCTTCCAGGGGTCCAGTGGCGTCCAATAGGAATACAAAGTGAGCCACATATGGAACTTTGACTTTTCTAGTAGCCGCATCAGAAAAAAAAAAAAAAATTGAAGCGGAAAGGTTTTTATGTTAATACTATTTTATTTAACCTGATATATCCAAAATGTTAACATTTTAACATGGGATCGACACATACAATTTATTAGTGAGATAGTTTTTCTCTTTATGCTGAGTGTTTGAAATTCAGCACGCATCTTACACTGACAGCAGACCTCATTCTGTGTTCAACAAGTGACCACCGTCTTGGACCTGCAGTCCTAGACTTCGAGCTGATGGTGTCATAAAGGGTTAACACCCCTTCCCAGATGGGGTGACGTAGGTATTTCAAGGTTCAAATATATAGACGGTGCACGTGCACAAACACTGCCGCACCTGGACTCTCGATTCATGAGAGGCCTTGAGAGGAGAGCCAAGAAACCATTTCTAGAACATTCTTTGGAAGAGTGTGTTGCTATCATTCACCAAACTCAAGGCGAATGTTCACTTGTCGAAATCCTTTTTTTTTTTTTGAGAAAAGAGGCATACAAGGAGAATTTCCTAAAGGACTAATCCTTTTGCCTAGTGAGAGATCGTCCATGGAAGTCCTTGGACCCCGAAGCGGTGTGTAGCCTATAGCTTGCAGCTGACTTCTGCCTGGACTGCCAGGTGTCTAAATAATTCAAACACAGCCATAGCAACTTTTGAGCATCTTCAGGCAAAGCACGTACTCCCCACACTCCACACACCATCACCTACATCCGGCATCTCCATGTGTCCCTGTTACCCGCTGGCCTCTGACAGCACTTCTGCTCTCGCTATTCAACATTCATGCCTGTGGAAGCCAGACGAACTGGGAGCCGAAAACCAGGGCCCCGACACTTGGGTTCCCTGGTTGACTGACTCTGATGGAATTGCTTTGTGCCTTCAAACCATCAGCCCGGATTACCGTGCTCACCCTTACGACGTCGTTAGTGGCATTTAATACACTGCACCCTGACTCCTTCTGGAGCTGAGGGACAGATTTTCTCTTGTCTTGGTACAGAAATAGCCGAGCTTCTCTCGAACAACTAATTAGGAGACTGAGAATCATTTCCTCTTCTATGTACATCTTGCAAGGCCTGCCAGAAAACTGATGGCCAGATTCTTATCCCACTTCTGTCAATGAATAGATAGGCCAATAATATAGTTATTTTCTGCTAAATTCGCTCATGGCTGTTTTCTGTAGAAATTTCTTTAGATAATTATTTAATGTTTATTTTATTTGTTGTTCTACTTTAATGTGGATATTCGATCTATCTATTTATCTATCTATCCATCTATCCATCTATCCACCTATCCATCTATTTATCAACTCAATCCACCTACCACATTTCTCAAACACGGTGCTTCTACCTCACTCCATTTATTTGTTTTCAGGCAGGTCTCATATTCTTTGCTTATCTGATGCTGAGACACATCTGGTTGGTCTAGAGTTGGCCACTTGGTTCAGGGCTGGGCCACTGAGTCTTTCCCACCATTTTTTGGATTTGGGGCTCAGAGCAGTGGCTCCCCAATGACTAAATTTGTAATACCAACACTCAAGTCATACTAGCAACAATAGAAAGGTAGAAGTAATAATAACATTGGAGTAGCAACATAAGGGCATGAATAGTAGTTGCAATGCTATAGTAGTAAGGTTAGCACAGTAATAGTAACATTACAATACCAACGCGAGGACTCTTGAACAACAAGTATTTTGAGTCACACTCTGTGGATTTCTTTTTTACAAATACAATACAGTTCTATGAACGGATCTTCTCTTCCTTATGATTTTCTTAGTGGCATTTTCTTTTCTCTAGCGTACTTTTTGTAAGAATACAGCATGTAATATATATAGCATACAAAATAGGTGGCAATCAACTGTTTTTGTCATCGGTAAGGCTTCTGGTCAACAGTAGGCTATTAGAAGTTCAGTTTGGGGGGAGTCAAAAGTTGTATGTAGATTTTCAGCTGGGTGGGGGTTGATGCTGCTAACCCGGGGTTGTTCAAGGGTCAACTATAATTATAACAGTCACATTGAATAGCAATACAAGGGCAGTATAGTGACACTCAAGATTTGTCAGTGTCCATGCATCGCACCAGGCAAAGACCCCATTCTGGAGAAAGAATGAATCTAAGACACTGGGGTGGTGAGAGGGCAATGAATGGGGAAAGAGGCTACAGGATGTCGAAGCTCAGGTATGTTAATTCCCGATGTTTAGCACAACCTCACTTGGGTGAAATTGGCTGTTTCATTTTGGTTTGAACTCTGTGAGACACCGCTACTTTTTCCAGTAAAGGGCTTTCGAATAAAGATAGTAACAGGTGGAAAGGGGCTCTGGGTCTTGCAACTTAAGTGACAACTAACACGCTATTTTGAAAGACAACCTAGGAAACACAGTAGAACAAATAGATTTAGAAATACAATTGGTGGGGCACGCGGGTGACTCAGTGGTTGAATGTTTCCCTTTGGCTCAGGGCATGACCCTGGGGTCCTGGGATCAAGTCCCACATCGGGCTTCCTGCAGGGAGCCAGCTTCTCCCTCTGCCTGTGTCTCTGCCTCTCTCTCTCTCTGTGTCTTTCATGAATAAATAAATAAAATCTTTTAAAAAAAAAGCAAATATAATTGGTTTGGAAAATTTGTCAAGAGGGAAGCAGAAAAGACCCAAAACCTGTCATTACTTTTGGACAAATGTTTGCTACAGATGAACCAAACCAGCTGTAGACTTTGATGAGTGTACTCAGTTCTGAAACATTAAGAACAATGCATAAATGACGTTCCTGTTGTTTATGAACCAGATCCATTGAAGTGAAAACTTCTTCCTTTTTAACTTTTTTTTAAATTTGAGTGTACGTGACATACAACGTTACATTAGTATCAGGTGTATAACATAGGGATTTGACAAGTCTATGTGTTGTAATGCTCACCACAAGTGCAGCTGCCATGTCACTACACAATGATATTACAATACCATTGATTATAATCCTTATGCTGTGCTTTTATTCCCATGACTTACTCATTCCGTAACTGGAAGCCTGAACCCTCCACTCCCTTTTACCCACTTTGTCTGTCTTCCCTATCCCCTCCGCTTTGCAACTGTCAGTTTGTTCTCTGTATTTATAGGTCTGATGATGCTTTCGGTTTGTTTATTCACTGGATTTTTTAATTTTTAAAAAAATATTTTATTATTTATTTATTTTTTTAAAATTTATTTATTATTGAATTATTGATTGATTTATAGAGAGATGGAGAGAGAGGCAGAGGGAGAAGAAGGCTCCCTGTGGGGAGCCCAATGCAGAACTCCATCCCAGGACCCCAAGATCACAACCTGAGCCGAAGGCAGATGCTCAACCACTGAGCCATCCCGGTGTCCCTTCACTGGCTTTTTTAGATGCCACCTATGAGTTGATCTGGAATGGTCTTCACTTTCTCATTTTTTATACATAGGTCATAGTCTAAGACTAGTATGTAAGAAGGAATCATGTACACAGATTCCTTAGGAAGGTACCATTTTGGAACTCACTAATGACTGACACAGCCAGTTTCTCCTTCCGCTTTTGAATGGGTCCATGTTCTTAATTGACCTGGCACAAGATGAAGCAATTGGATGGCATAGAGAGATAATACTGCATAAAAAATAAACAAATCATTAAAAAAAACCTTTTGTCTTTAGACACTAAAGATACAAAAATACAGTAAAATTCTCTCCTTAGGAGAGACACATAAGAACTTAAATGGTTGAAATAGTAGATAAATACCAAAATACTTCATAGTCACACCTATTTAAGACAAACATTCACTGATGGAATTAGCTATATTGACTGAACTGTGTAAGTTAATAAATTATTCTCTTTTTATTGAAAATGTGAAAGAATTCTCAATAAGTTGGATTAATGTATCCCACAACTACAATATGTAATTTTATGGTGCACATTTCATGTACCACCAGAAAAAATAACCACTGCATTAAATACTAAACCTTATTTGGATTTTTTTGGTCTTTTCTTAATTTATTGCTCTATTATGCCCATAGTATAGACTATTAACAAAATGAGAAATAATTTTAATATTACAATTTTATGATGTTTTCATCTCAATATGGTACCACCAGAGAAGAGTAAAGTGTCATGGAGATGCTAAAACAATGAATGTTGTCCATCAGTTTAAAAAAAATGCTCAAAATTCCAGAATAAAACAAAATCCATAATACTATACCTGGTTCTTATGAATTTTGGGATCTACTTGTATTTCCAATTTCCAGTATATTCCCAAAGTTTTCTCTTTCATCTGCTCAGTAAAGACTTCCAAAATAATTTCCTAGGATTCTTTTTCACCAGGCTTTTTCCTAATGAATTTGACACCTTTTGATATACATCTCTACAATGTTACAATAGTTGAATAAAAAATTCAAATATAGCCAAGACTACACATTTTTGTCTTCTCAGTTTGTAGATGCCATAAAACAGATTTAGCACACTCCCAAAATGAACTGGTTATCTGACTCATAAGTTACTTCTTTGATCTTTTTTTTTTTCTCAGTATTGTGAGGACAGAAATCTCAGAAAATACTGGTAGCGCATTGAAGTTAGTTCTATTTAAACATAGTTTCCCCAGGTCTGACTCCAGCCTCTTGTCTTAAATTGCACACTTGTTGCATTTACATTCCTACCCAAGTCTGTGCTACCATACTGGAAAAAATATGTTTTCCTTCAAATACCCACTCTTTTAATCTTTCAATACTACCACCTTACTCTGGGATGACTGCTGTCTTCTACAGAACTATTGAACCAATTACAAATAATTACTTGAGACACATAGCCACAGTGTTAGACTCTAGGATAGTCTGACTTCCTCTTTCACATTTTATTTTTCCCTTCTGAGTCAAAATAAATATTCTGTTTTCTAGCTGAAGAATACCATATGTCTTACAAATTTCCCGTCATTAATAATTGGGTTAAAATGACATCTTAATACACACGGCACATCCTTTATAAAGTTTTCTTAAATTTCTTTTCTAAAAAGTTAGCTTTTATTGAGGTATAATTAATGCAGAGTGCTATATTAGTTTCACACATACAATATGATCTATTTTTCAGCACTCATCAAGATAAGTGTGCTCTTAATCCCCTTTATCTAGCTCATCCATGCTCCCACCCACTTCCCCTCTGGCAACCAGCAGCTTGATCTCGGTATTTATGGGTCTGTTATTTTTGTCTTTTTTTCTTTGCTTGTTTTGTTTCTTAAATTCCACATATGAGCAAAATTACATGGTATTTGTCTTCTTCTGACAGACTTATTTCACCTAGCATTGTACCCTCTAGATCCATCTAGATGGCAAGATTTCTTAAGAAATGTGAGATAAGCACTTTGAATTTGAACAAATATTTGTTGAGCACTCATCATAGGTTGGACCTTCTTGCAGTTGGAACTGTGAAATGCATATCTTCCATTTATGCCCATGAAAATTTTGCATTCTAACTGGTGTGGGTTTTACAGAAAATACATTTTTTATAGCCCTTTGGTCATTATACTTTGATAACATTTCTTTCTCTTCTAGCAGACATGAGCTTTGTGAGGTCAAAACCCACTTTATACCCAACACAGTTTCTGTCATTCAATAGATATTAACAAGTATTTGATGGATGAATAGAATGAATAGATCTTTTACCCTAGTTTCTTTTCTTACTACACATCCAAATATTCTGAAAAATTGTCATTATGTTTCTAATATATATTTCATAATTCTGCTTTCAACTTATTTTTCACTTCCTTTAAAAAAAGATTTTACTTATTTATTGATGAGAGACATAGAGAGAGAGTCAGAGACATAGGCAGAGGGAGGAGCAGGCTCCCTACAGGGAGCCTTATGCAGGACTGGATCCCAGGACCCCAGGATCACGACCTGAGCTGAAGGCAGATGCTCCACCACGGAGCCACCCAGGTGCCTCTATTCTTCACTTTTAGCTCCGTTGTAGTCCTTATTCATTTGATCCTCTACTTTTTTTTTGTTTTATTTTGTTTTGTTTTCTTAAATGCTAAGCCAATAATGAGCATGACAGTACAAGATAGAAATGGCTACAGCCTGGTTGAGGATTTGAAATTTTATATTTTTTAATTCTTAATTTTAATTCCAGTTAATTAATATACACTGCTATAATAGTTTCAGGTGTACAATATAGTGATTCAACACTTCCATACATCGTCCAGTGCTCATCACAACTGGTGAGTACCTTAATCCCCATGACCTAGTGCACCCATCCTCTCACCCACCTCCCCTCTGTGAGGTTTATCCTCTATAGTTTATCCTCTACAGTTGTCTGTTTCTTGCTTTGTATCTCTCTCTTATTTTTTTTCCCATTTGCTCATTTGTTGTGTTTCTTAAATTCCACATATGAGTGAAATCATATGGTGTTCATCTTTCTCCGACTTATTTTGCTTAGCATAATACCCTCCAGCTTCATCCATGTCCTTGTGAATGGCAAAATTTCATTATTTTTTATGGCTGAGCAATCTTCCATTGCAGTATATATACCATGTCTTCTTTATGTACCATTAATCATTGGGTACTTGGGCTGCTTCCAATCTTGGCTATTGAAAATAATATTGCTATGAACATAAGGTTGCTGAAATCTGATTCCTATTCGGATTTTAGAATTTGGGGAACATCTTTGGATGAATAAGAAATAGACAAATTAGTAAGGAACTCTAGTTATGAGTTTAAAAGAGCTATTTGTGTACTTGTCTCAATATATTTTCATACCTCAAATATTAAATGTTTTTAATAGCTATGTTTCACTTGTTGGGTTCTCCACGTGTGAGAAGCAGTTGACTCTATAAGAATATATGAAAAGTTACTTTTGGAGTCTTTTCTTCTTTAAATCTTTTATTAATACCAACACATGCAGCTGTTGTGAGCAATTATTCAAACTGGCTGCCCACTTATATTTTAGATCAAATAATCATAAGTTTCACATTTCATAAAGGACTTGAAGCTTGTTTTCTCAAAAACTTGGTGATGAGGCAGGAAAAACAGGAATTAGTGCCCTGTCTTGAATATGTGACATTGGAAATGTGACCTTAAGAAAGTTGATCATTCAGAATCAACCCGTCATCTGAGCATAAGGCTCAGACCCCTTGTCCTGAGAGTAACTTTGTCTAAGTCACCCGTCACCAGCTGATTTGTATTTTAAGAGAAAAAAGCCAGTTGACCAGGTTACCAAGGACCTCGGTCAGAATCTGGAATTTCTACCTGGTCTTCATTCCTAGGCCTGGAAACTGACTGATGAAGTAGGAATAACTCCCTTCTCAGAATGGTTGAAATTCCCTCCAGCAGGTGTGTTAGAGAGTACGACTCAAAATGCCCAGGAAAGCCTGTGGAACAGACATGCCTCTAGCTGCTGACAGGCCCACTCAAGACCTGCAAGAGGAACGCAAAGATGACATTGCAACGTCTAGTCAAAATGTGTCCCTCATGAGCCTAAATGTCTGGTGTCCAGAGGAATAACAGGTTCCTAGTAGACCGCATCACCAAGGAAGTAGTAGAAAATTCTGGTGACTACAAGTTGATGAATTTCAGCTCCAGCCATGAGAAATTGATTTTAAAAAATGAAAAAAAAATTCAATTTGTTGAAGAGAAATACAAACTCTCTTAATGGTAAAAGGAAAAGTGGTTTTATAATGGACTATCTCACAAAACTAATCAATAGTTTTGGAAAGATGTACCATAAAGATGCAATCAAAACAAAGGACGCAATTTCCACCCGTCTCCACAGAATTTGCACTGACCTTCTTTTTTTAATAATAAATTTATTTTTTATTGATGTTCAATTTGCCAACATACAGAACAACACCCAGTGCTCATCCCGTCAAGTGCCCCCCTCAGTGCCCGTCACCCATTCACCCCCACCCCCCGCCCCCCTCCCCTTCCACCACCCCAGTTCGATTCCCAGAGTTAGAAGTCTTCATGTTCTGTCTCCCTTTCTGATATTTTCCACCCATTTCTTCTCCCTTCCCTTCTATTCCCTTTCACTATTATTTATATTCCCCAAATGAATGAGACCATATAATGTTTGTCCTTCTCCGATTGACTTACTTCACTCAGCATAGTACCCTCCAGTTCCATCCACGTTGAAGCAAATGGTGGGTATTTGTCGTTTCTAATGGCTGAGTAATATTCCGTTGTATACAGAGACCACATCTCCTTTATCCTTTCATCTTTCGATGGACACCAAGGTCCTTCCACAGTTTGGCTATTGTGGACATTGCTGCTAGAAACATTGGGGTGCAGGTGTCCCGGCGTTTCATTGCTTCTGTGTCTTTGGGGTAAATCCCCAACAGTGCAATTGCTGGGTCGTAGGGCAGATCTATTTTTAACTCTTTGAGGAACCTCCACACAGTTTTCTAGAGCGGCTCTACCATTTCACATTCCCACCAACAGTGCAGGAGGGTTCCCTTTTCTCTGCATCCTCTCCAACATTTGTGGTTTCCTGCCTTGTTAATTTTCCCCATTCTCACTGGTGTGAGGTGGTATCTCATTGTGGTTTTGATTTGTATTTCCCTGATGGCAAGTGATGCAGAGCATTTTCTCATGTGCGTGTTGGCCATGTCTATGTCTTCCTCTGTGAGATTTCTCTTCATGTCTTTTGCCCATTTCATGATTGGATTGTTTGTTTCTTTGCTGTTGAGTTTAATAAGTTTTTTATAGATCTTGGAAACTAGCCCTTTATCTGATAGGTCATTTGCAAATATCTTCTCCCATTCTGTAGGTTGTCTTTTAGTTTTGTAGACTGTATCCTTTGCTGTGCAAAAGCTTCTTATCTTGATGAAGTCCCAATAGTTCATTTTTGCTTTTGTTTCTTTTGCCTTCGTGGATGTATCTTGCAAGAAGTTACTGTGGCCGAGTTCAAAAAAGGTGTTGTCTGTGTTCTCCTCTAGGATTTTGATGGACTCTTGTCTCACATTTAGATCTTTCATCCATTTTGAGTTTATCTTTGTGTATGGTGAAAGGGAGTGGTCTAGTTTCATTCTTCTGCATGTGGATGTCCAATTTTCCCAGCACCATTTATTGAAGAGACTGTCTTTCTTCCAATGGATAGTCTTTCCTCCTTTGTCAAATATTAGTTGACCATAAAGTTGAGGGTCCACTTCTGGATTCTCTATTCTGTCCCATTGATCTATGTGTCTGTTTTTGTGCCAGTGCCACACTGTTTTGATGACCACAGCTTTGTACTACAACCTGAAATCAGGCATTGTGATGCCCCCAGCCATGGTTTTCTTTTTTAAAATTCCCCTGGCTATTCGGGGTCTTTTCTGATTCCACACTTTATTCCACACTACTTTATTTCTTAAAGTAATTTGTTTTAACTCTCTGAAGAAAGTCCATGGTATTTTGATAGGGATTGCATTAAACGTGTAAATTGCCCTGGGTAACATTGACATTTTCACAATATTAATTCTGCCAATCCATGAGCATGGGATATTTTTCCATCTTTTTGTGTCTTCCTCAATTTCTTTCAGAAGTGTTCTATAGTTTTTAGGGTATAGATCCTTTACCTCTTTGGTTAGGTTTATTCCTAGATATCTTATGCTTTTGGGTGCAATTGTAAATGGGATTGACTCTTTAATTTCTCTTTCTTCAGTCTCATTGTTAGTGTATAGAAATGCCACTGACTTCTGGGCATTAATTTTGTATCCTGCCACACTGCCAAATTGCTGTATGAGTTCTAGCAATCTTGGGGTGGAGTCTTTTGGGTTTTCTATGTAGAGTATCATGTCATTGGCGAAGAGGGAGAGTTAGAAAGGAGAGATCACTACCAACACCAAGGAAATACAAACGATTTTAAAAACTTATTATGAACAGCTATACGCCAATAAATTAGGCAATCTAGAAGAAATGGACGCATTTCTGGAAAGCCACAAATTACCAAAACTGGAACAGGAAGAAATAGAAAATCTGAACAGGCCAATAACCAGGGAGGAAATTGAAACAGTCATCAAAAACCTCCCAAGACACAAAAGTCCAGGGCCAGATGGCTTCCCTGGGGAATTCTATCAAGCGTTTAAGGAAGAAACCATACCTATTCTACTAAAGCTGTTTGGAAAGATAGAAAGAGATGGAGTACTTCCAAATTCGTTCTATGAGGCCAGCATCACCTTAATTCTAAAATCAGACAAAGACCCCACCAAAAAGGAGAATTATAGACCAATATCCCTGATGAACATGGATGCAAAAATTCTCAACAAGATACTAGCCAATAGAATCCAACAGTACATTAAGAAAATTATTCACCATGACCAAGTAGGATTTATTCCCGGGACACAAGGCTGGTTCAACACTAGTAAAACAATCAATGTGATTCATCACATCAGCAAGAGAAAAACCAAGAACTATATGATCCTCTCAATAAATGCAGAGAAAGCATTTGACAAAATACAGCATCCATTCCTGATCAAGACTCTTCAGAGTGTAGGGATAGAGGGAACATTCCTCAACATCTTAAAAGCCATCTACGAAAAGCCCACAGCAAATAGAATTCTCAATGGGGAAGCACTGGGAGCCTTTCCCCTAAGATCAGGAACAAAACAGGGATGTCCACTCTCACCACTGCTATTCAACATAGTACTGGAAGTCCTAGCCTCAGCAATCAGACAACAAAAATACATTAAAGGCAGTCAAATTTGCATTGACCTTCAAGTAAAATCACTCACTTTTGTGTTCTCCATAGCACATGCATCCTACTTTATGCACACCAGGCACTTAATAAATATTTTCTTTTAATTAAAGTTTTTTATGTTAAAACTCATATTTTAAAGTGATTTGTTGCAGGTTAGAGGGGATGTTTTGTCACAGACTTCTTGCAGAAGCAAAGAATGGAGATGGAAAAAAAAAGATGAGATCCTCTCTGGTTGAAAGATGAAGAGATAATTTTCTGAGAGTCCGTGTGTGAACCAATATTTAAAGGGTATTTTATGAATTATCTGGTATAATAGAACTTCTTTTTTTCTTTTTTTTTTTTTTAGAGAGAGATAGAACAAGAGTGTGAGGGGAGGGGTAGAAGGAGAAGGAGAAGGAGAGAGAATCTTAAGCAGATTCCTCACTGAGCATAGAGCTGGATGCAGGGCTCAGTCTCATGACCCTGAGATCATGATCTGAGCTGAAATCAAGAGTCAGTGGCTTGACCAGTTGAGCCACCCCAACACCCCAAAGAGGATTTCTTTCTAATTCAGATTTTGTCGCCATTTTGTGTAAACTCAGTGAAGAAACATAACCTTTCTGTGCCTGAATGCCATCATATGGAAAACTAGAATTAGCAGGTTGTGAAGTGGACCTCCCCCCTCACTATTTCGTGCTCTTTTTCCCAACTATTTTTAGATGTAGCTCTCCCCTCTGCACACTGTCCAGCCTGGGCTATAAGCTCTTGTTTAGGACCAGGGATTGGAGCGTCACCTAAGGGTGCATCGACTGCTGACATGCAAGTGTATCTGAACATCTCTCACCACTAGTGGGACCCAAGAGGCTGATGTCCTCTGGGGAAAGGGCGTCCTGAGCATGGACAGATGCACCCTCTGATAACAACAGCCCTTTTCTACAAGTGATCATTCTGAGCTCCTATTCCCCGAATTTTATGAAAAGAATAGGCTATACGCTAAAAAAAATAAGTGAGTTTGTAAAACAAACTAAAAACTCTGAGACACATCGGGGCACAGGTGATTTTGACTTGGACTAGAACACCAAAGGGGAAGGGCTTTTTTTCTACAATTTGGTCAACAATTGACATTTAATTTGGCTCCACCAGATGGCTAATGTTGTGAAGAAGAACATCAGCTAAAGGGAGGGAGATTTATTTTTGGTCGCAAATAAGATACTTCTTGAGGTCCTCCCAGAAAATATCCAGTTTGCCAAAATTCTGGTGTGAACAAGTGGGAATAGAGTATGGAGTTGGTTTATTGTTACAAAAACCTGTGCAAGAATCTTGAGGCCAGATAAAACACGTCTCCTGTTCATATTTGTGTCCATCCCTCACATTAGCTCTCAGGACCTAGAATTGTGTCATTCACATACAGCGAATACTCGGTAGTGTTTAAAATAAAATAATATTTCTTCCAGCTGTTTGATGATAAACATGTTTTTATTTTTAATCTAAGGATAAAACTAGCACGAGTTATCAGAAGCTATTTTTTTCTTGCAAGAATGGATAAGAAGAAATAGCCTATACCTTTGGTGTGGGCAGTGGAACCAGGGTTCTTGGAAAAAGTAATCTCGATTGTGGTCTTCAAATGTAATGAGTCATGGGCTTGTACTACACACCGTCAGGAAATCGGTTGAATGTGTCACTATTTTAGGAGAAAAGGTTAACAGTACTTTGAATGATAAAATATGATGTTTAAAAGTCTAAACAACATATTTTCCTACTCTTCAAAAACATGTATTTTTGTCTGTATGTGGAGTACTATGTATCTGTGTGATTTTGATTCTTGGCGTACACATAATGGATAGATGGATAGACAGATATGCCAATGCCATATTGAAGGGGCGGCGTGCAAATGTCATCGTGCTGTACAGAACATCTTCCGTGTGAGAACAGACTAGAAAATGAGGGCTCTTGTCTGAAAGAAGATGAAGGCCGGATGAAAATATGATCAAAGTTTATAAATTTCATGAAAGCCATTGCTAATGTTATCACGGACTTGTTAACCAAATTTCAGAATATTTGAACTATAGGGTTGTCTTTGAAGTTTGCACAGAGTGGTTTTAAGACAGATGAAAGGAAGTACTCTCTTATAGTGATAAGGACATTTATGGAACTTTTATAAAGTTCCAGGTTGAAAATACTGTATCAACATTTTCAAGGGGAGTGATAGACAAGATTTATTTATGGAAGCTTAGGGTACATGCAAAACCTTTTAAGGTAACAGAAAGTAGCCATGTTCTTTATAGCATTCTTTCAGTTTTACTTTCTAAATCATAATGTATATGGAGAAACATTTACTTATTATAAGATGCTCAGACTCGGTAAATGAATTTTCATGTACGGACTCAGTGTAAAAATACTAAGATGCCATCAGTCAGTGCCCAATTAGACAATGATTTCTAAAATTCTTCTTTCTGGAAGAGATTGGTGTTGTCTAATTGGGGTCAATGGGATTTCTCTCTTCGTAGAGACATGGCCTCCTGTTTATCTTCCAACTTTCAGCTTCGGTCCCTGGACACGGACATAATCAAGCCTCCTCCTTCCCCTTGGGTTGGGGAGGGGGCAAGCAGTTCATATGTCACTTTATTTTTCTTTCGTGTTATAATCCCATTGTGTGTGAACAACGACTTCTTAACAACACATTTCGCACATGGACTCTGCATCCGGATTTAGATGATTTGTGCAGAAATACCTTTCCTTCTGCCCTTGCCATCTGTCTGACTTGAAAAAGCCTTCTCTGAGGCTCCATCCTGAGCCAGGCACAGCTCTGCCTTCGCTTGGGGCTCACCCCTCCTCCTAACTACCTGGGAAGGTGCACGCGGTAGGCTTCCAGGACGGCCACCTGCACACCTGCCTCGTCCCTGTGCCTGGACGGGCCCTGTGCTGGGTTGTTTAACACACTCACGTCACTGCCTGGACATTCCTGATCATTTCCATCCATTGGGGGCCTTGCGTTTTCCTGTCACACTGGGCCCTGAATATCATGACATTGGTGCTGAAGAAATGTGATTTGATCCCGGTTTTACAGATGGAGAAAGCGAGGCCCGTTGAGACCTGGAGAGCCCCAGAGCGTCTCTTGAGAGGGCAGAGCCAGGGAGTGGCTGAGATGGGCTGTCAGGACTGTCACCTCTGAGGCTTCTGCTCGCAACCCCCTGCTACCGAGGTGGTCACACCGTGCCCATATCCCCCTGGTGGTGCAGCCCTCAGTCCCTGTGCTACTGCCCTGTGACAAGCGTCTCAGCCGGGAGGGCCGGCTCTCCAGGGGCTGCAGGGACAGCACAGCCACCTGGTGCTTCTCAATTGAAGCCTCATTTCCTCCCGGTGACCTTGGACTGGCCGTGCCTGCCGTGCAGGGCCCAATGGCCGAGGGCTGGGACAGGGCCTGATGGCCAACAACGCTGGCACACGCTTCCAAAGCCACGACTCTGTACAGGGCCACTCTGGCCCCCGTGCATGAGCATCTGGTGTGGAACGAGGCGTCCTGCCCACCCGCGCCCTCGCCTGCGCCCTGGGCCTGGCGAGCTGGGCCGTGACACAGCCGTGATGTCACCGCACGGGCAGCCCGGCCGCGGCCCTGTCACCATAGCACAACAATCATGCTATTTTCCTCTCAAGCTGGAAGCTCTTTTTCTCAAAGCAAAATAAAAGGTCCGAGGCCTCCCTGCCTTTGTTTCTTGCTGACGTGCCCCCGCCCCCAGCGGCCTGCTGTCCCTCTCGGGCTCTTGCGGTGTCGCTGGCCGGGCCACCCCTGCCCTGGTGATGGCTCCAGCGCTGCGCGGCGCGGCGCGGCTCTTCAAAGTGTCCATCCGGAACGCATCGTTTACTTGCCTACAGCCTCTGTCCACACCAATGACAAAAGATGATCCTCTCTTTTCTAAAAAAAACAAAAAAAACAAAAAAAAAATGACTTTTTGCTAAAGGCAGGTGTAGGAGGACAGATGGAGAGACGGGGTCCTGGTGCCACTGGCGGTCTTCACAGCAAAGGGGCCGGGCAGAGACCAGGAAAGCATTTTGCCTGCAAGGAGGAAGGGGAGCTTGCCCCTGAAGCCCTCGGTCTGGGTAGCCGCCTGCACCCCGAGCACCCTGGAGTCTCCCGCAGTGGTCCCTGCCCATCGCTCCATCTGTGACGTGAGTTTGGGCCAAGGGTCCCAGAGGAAAAAGACTCCATGGCCTCATGGGCTTGTGACAGCCACTTAGTTTAATGCTATGCTGTCACTGTCTTGACCTTCTTAGTTTCTTTCTTTTTTTTCTTTTTTTAAGGGTTTTTAATTTATTTATTCACAAGAGACACACAGAGAGAGGCAGAGACACAGGCCGAGGGAGAAGCAGGCCCCCTGTGGGGACCCCTATGCAGGACTCAATCCCAGGACACAATCTTAGCTGAAGGCAGATGCTCAACCCCTGAGCCACCCGGGTGCCCTGACCTTCTTAGCTTCTTAACAAGGAGATCCCACATCTCCATTTTGCCCTGGCCACACTGATCAGTGATTTCCCACCAACTCTGATACCTGCCACTGAATTCCCATAATTCCTATCCATGATGATGTGGAGTGGCTTTGTTCTCTACTGAAGATTGGAACATGTGTATGTGTGTATATGGGCACACACACGTGTATGTGTAGCTCTGTTTTTAAAGAGGTACGTGTGAATCCAAGAAAACCCCTCCTACATGTATTTTGAATTAGAAATAAAATAAAAGAAAAGCTCTTGAGTCCATTTCATGTCTATTTCTGGGTGTATTTATTCCATCTGTTCCATGTAATTTTATACCTGGTGCCTGAATTACCCTTCGGTGTATGCAGTTAACACATGATACAATGGGTGGCCCCTGTTCTTGAGATGCGCCATGGTGGAGTTGGGGGTGCCTTGTTAATGTTAAAATATCACATCTCTGACCTCTAACACCAGTCAGCCAAAGGCTCACTCTCCTGGACGTTATTAAATTTGGCAAATTCACTTCAGCGAGGTTCTTTCTTTAAAGATTTTGAAGTCTTAATTGTATCGAACCGTTGACAGAGCAGTCTTTGTTTCAGGCATGATTGCTTACTTTATTCGGCTTCTAATTATAAGAGACACCATAGGTTTTGGAATACATGTAAATAATTGAATGCCTGCATATATAATTACAAGAAGGAAGAGGGCAGATGAGTAAATGTTCCTAACAGCTATCTACCTTAGGAAGCTAAGCCACATGAAATTACCTAAAGGGATTGGGGACTTGACCTCCTTCTCCATATTTCTTGAGTACTTCTAGGGTCTTTTTTGTGGCATCCTATCGCAGAAGTTGGCACACGTTTTCTGCAAAGTGCCAGCTAGTTGATAGCTTAGGCTTTGTGGGCTGTAAATCTCTGTTACAAGTACTCGGCTCCTTAGCTGGAGCACAAAAGCAGCCATGAGCAATATGTGAACAATTGAAACCTAATAGCTGTGTTCTAATAAAGAAAAATAAAACAGGGACACCTGGGTGGCTCAGTGGTTGAGTGTCTGCCTTTGGTTCAGGGCATGACCCTGGGGTCCTGGGATCAAGTCCCCTGTAAGGCTCCCCGCAGGGAACCTGCCTCCCCCACTGCTTGTGTCTCTGCCTGTCTCTGTACGTCTCATGAATAAATAAATAAAATCTTAAAAATAAATAAAACAGAAAGAGGGCTGGATCTGGTCCATTGGTCATAGTTTGGGGAACCCAGGATCATACAAACACTTCGTATCTATTTATTCCTCACCCTTGGTAGACAGGTTGATCCTACATAGGCCCAATACAAGGAAGATCCTATTATCTTCCTTTTCCACCCTAGTTTTAGAAAACGGTCTTAAAAAAAAAAAAAAAAAAAAACATGCACAGAAGTAAATGGCTAACAGGGCTTAATTTATAATCCTGAGGCATAGATGTCTGTGTGTCGTGGTGAGGGGGAGAGAAATAAAGGGCTTACATACTAAGGTCACAAGGAAATGTGCTCTGGTTTGGCTTCAAACAAATGAAGGAAGCCCCATGCTTGTAATCAGCAGTTTTGGGGAGGGGGGTTGTGAGAACTTTCTTTTCGTACCTTGTCTTCACACTTCACCCTACACTTACCTTCCACCAAAGACTTGTCAGTTACCTCCCCAGGGTGTGGAAGGCACTTCCACACGGGGATTCCCTGAGGAGACCAAACCTATTAGATGGCATACTCGATAAACCAGATTTGGCAGGATGCAATGAAAAAGGCAACTCTACTCTTCTGCACTGTCCTGTTACTGATGTTTCCATCCCCAGTGGGCAAGAGTTTAGACCAGTCTCATCATGAGTCTGCTCACATTTGGGGAGATAAATCTAGGTGAATGTATTAGCTGGGCTCTCGAGGGAAACAGACTCAATAGTGTGTGTGTGTGTGTGTGTGTGTGTGTGTGTGTGTATATATATATAGAGAGAGAGAGAAACAGAGACAGAGAGAGAGACAGATAGAGAGAAACAGAGAGAGATTTATTATAGGAATTGGCTCATGTAGCTGTGGAGGCTGATGTGTCACGTGCAAGCTGGAGAACCAGGAAAGCCAGTAGATAATTCAGTCCAAGGCCAAAGGCATTGATATCTGAAGGCAGAGGATGGGTGTTGCAGTTCAAGAATGGAAACTATTTGCGCTTCCTCTGCTCTTGGTCTCATTCATGTCCTCTGGATTCGGTGGTGCCCTCTACCCCTAGGGAAGGGGATCACCTTTACCAGTCTACAGATTCAAATGCTGATCTTTTCCAGAAATGCCTGCACAGACACACCTACCTGGAGTTACTGTCTTACCAGTTACTGGGCATCCCTAGTCCAGTCAAGTTGACACGTAAAGGTAACCATCTCAGCCTTGCTCATTGTCTCATGCAGTGAGCCCAGGGGATGACGTAGGGGGATGGTGATCACCAGAAAGAGGACCCCCTGGAGTCCTCAGTCTCTATACTGATTGTGGACTCTGCCCCATGAGGATCTAGACGATGGGTATTTCCCCAGATAGAGGAAGGACGTTAGGTGCTGCACAGCTACAGCAGCAGGGAAAGGCAACTGTTTCTTCCATCTTTGTCAGTTGATCCCTTCTGCATTTGTGCCAGTTCATTTTCAGGACAGAGGCCTAGCCATGTGCTATCTGCATCAAAGACTTATATGTGTTTCAAAATTTGGTGATGTTTCCAAATCTCTCCTACAAAAAGTTTATGCTAGTTTACAATCCTACTAACAGGGCATGAAAGTTCTGATTTCCCCACTCCCTTCAAACCCTGGATATTTTCTGTTATTCAAGCAAAATGTTCTCAGGAGAAGTACCAAAGTTCCTCAAGACATTCCTAATTGGCACAGTCTAATCTTGCTCTGTCTGTAATTTTATATATGCCACAAATGTGGTTTCCCTTAAAACAATAAACATTTTCAGAGAGAAGTAAAGCTGCTAAGATGTTAACAAATTTACTTTAAATCTTTCAGAAGATTCTAAATGTGTTCCATAGTATCACATACACATCCATAGACAACAGAATATATCATTACCCATGTATGCACATGTAACATGTGTGAGCACGTGACACTGAAATGTGTGTGTGTGTGTGTGTGTGTATGCAGTCATAAGGGAGAGAACTAATTTAAAATTGTTTTTAAATCTTAAATTACTTTCCAGCTACTATAAAACGTATTAATACGTTATATGGCTAATATACTTCATTGAAGTGAAATGAGCTCAGAAGATGTGATGCCAAGCAAGGCGTCTACACTGAAAGATAATCTGTAGTGTTTTATCAGTACCTCACTGAGGACAGGACATTACACATCTGATCTACGTTTCCTGACACGTAGGTGTTAAAAATTAGGTTCAAAAATAATAAGGATGAAGGTGCATGACCTAAAAGTGTGAGAGACCAGGGTTTAGCAATATTAAAGAGATTTCCTTGCTGCAGGGGCTCCATGTGCCTTCTATACTACCACAAGTTTCATTTCCAAACAGAAAATAATGGGAAGGTTTTCCCCATTGATAAAATAAAATAAATCTCTTTTGTCATTGGACTCCATCTGTTCTGGGATTGTGTATGAAAAATTCCTAGTGCTCGAGTATTTTGAATACAAGAGCGTTTGTCCAGTCAGTCCATGCCCTGTTAAGGACCGTAGCTGGGCTGTTTGCCTGGGCACGGATCCCCTACGTCAGGGGTGTTCACTAGAGCTGCCTTGTTTCCTACTTAACGAAAACACTCACAGTGCTGGAATGACCGGATATGCAAATGGATCCGCTAATTGCACTTAATTGGAATCCAGACAACTGACATTCTCTGCTGATTTCAAGCCTCGCCTTGTGCTGACTTTTGTGACGTCTAGAACCCACTCCAACTTCACATTTGCATATTTATTAGTAACCTCAGAAGTCTCCTCCGACTGAGCAGTTACTATGCAAATCTAATTTTGGCATCTTCTATTTCAGCCCAGTCTTCTAATATTATGAAATATTATCATTTCTCAAGGACAGAAGCGGCTTCTTCTCCTCCTTCTGTGGGTTTTTTGGTGAAGAGAACAGAGATTAATTATGGAGCTTATTTGTGTTATCTGCTTGCCTAAGTCGTCAGGTGATGTCTTCATATTTTGTCTATGTCGGGTGGGTGCGGAACACGCACCCCAGTGGGTTCAGTCACCCACTGAACACTGCTTATCTTTCCAAACCAAGCTCTTCGCCCCTAAGCTGTGTGTCCACCGCACTCCATACACACTCCCGTCCTCCAGTGTCTCATTCATCAGATCCGTGACACCTCCAGCCTCAGATGGGCGGGCGTGAAGCACACAGTAGCATCTGTTAATGCTTGTTGGACAAATAATTGGATGATCGTGTTGAAAGTTCTGCTTCCTAGAACTATATTTTTCTTTGATAAAGCTTGTTGTTTCTGAAAATGAAAACTTCTAAGTTCAACTGAGTGTAGCTAGAAATGAGTTCCCTAGCTCATTATTTCTCCAACTTGGATCATACAAGTGTGCATCTAAAGAAAGAGATCTCATGGACTCACAGTATTTATTTAAACAACCCATAATACCCCTATGGTATTATGTAAATATAAGTGAACTCTAAGCCAGCTATAAATACTTCATGCTTATAAATCCAATAAAATAAAAACACATAAATTTATACCTGAGTATAAGTAAAACCAGAAAAATTCCAATGAACATTACTTAATTTGGCAAATTAGGTTTGCTATTAAGAAAGTGCCATTGAGATGTAAGTATAATATCGTACTTAGGGAAGTCTGATCTCAGCGTGACTGGTGGTTGCTGTGTGATGGCCAAGGCTCCCCTGCTTCCCTATATTCAAACTTGTGACCCCTGAGACCCTTGGTCATCACAGCATTGCCAAAGTGTTCTGATTTCCCTTTATGGAAACATTTATGCCATAAGTATACCTTAACACCCTTAATTCACATAATACGTTATCAATGAGATGAAATCACAGCCTTCAGAACTGTGGTCATTAAAACAACTCACGAAGCACATACACTGGTTTGAAAATCATTTCTGAAGCCAGGGGTGTTTGCATTCTTCCCAGGCACAATTTTGCCCAGTGCAAGTGTTAGAGTGTAAAATTATTAACTTAAAGAAAGATGAACAACTCCGTTAATCAGAGCACATTACTCCTTGACCATAGCCATTGCCTGAGGTGTTTCTCTGGGTGTTTCAATAAATATGTCATGCTCATTGTGTCTCTTGATAAATAATATTTTTACAGCATTTTCCATTACACAATACTTTAAACAAAAGGTTTCTAAATGTCAGTTTTTTTAATATTTTTATTTATTTCTTATTTAAGAGAAAGAGAGCACATGAGGGGAAGGCTGAGGGAGAAGAGACAGAGTCTCCAGCCGACTGCCCTGCTGAACTCAGAGCCCGATGTGGTGCTCGATCCCATGATCCTGAGATCACGGCCTACGCTGAAACCAAGAGTCGGACACTTAGTCGACTGAGCCACCCAGGGGCCCCTTGTTTTTCATCTATAACAAAGGTACAATTCTATCAGCATTTCAAGGTAACTGTGAGTCACATAAAAGTTAAACGAGATCATATGTGCAAAGTGCTTGGTGAGGGCCCAAGGCAACCAGGAGTCCTGCAAGCCAGCTTTTCTCCTTCTTCCAGCAAGAGCGTGGACACTACCACCACCACTAGGTAGGTTCCTGCAGACTCCTGCTGTGTTAATTTGTCCCACGCCACTGCCTTTATTCTGCAAACTTGTGACAACACCAGGATCCTTTCTAAAAGGTGCTTGCGTTCAAGGGAACAGAGGACTCTGGGAGCCAGGAGCACCACGTGGCCTCTGTGCCGAAGAGTGAGTCACTGAGAAAGGCAGCTCATTTCTCTAGGATGCCTGCATGTCCTTCCTGTTGTTAATGTATATGCAGAACTTGAAAGAGTTTCTAGCAGAGAGACTGTGGATAGGTGTAAGGCCTTGCTCTTCATGTGCCCTTGAGCTCTCCCTACTTCTGTGCTGACAACACCGCAGAAAGAGAGGAATAAAACACTTGGAATGGCCCACACTCATGTGGGAGAACAAATTTGTGAGTCTTCTCTAGACTGCCAAATCGTTCGAAGAGTGTAGAGCTGGAACTGCAGTTGGGTAGGATAAGGCTTAAAATGTCAGGCATGCACAGTCTACGCACCAACATCTTCAACAGTGGAGAACACTGAAGCTTTCCCTGCTGATATAGGAAATGAGACAAGGAAACCTTGCACTGAAATTGGAAGAAAAACTAAACATTGCAGATAAAGGATGCTGTCATGGAGGGAAGAAAGAGCGGGACAGATCAGGGAAGGAAGTTAGACTTCCCCGAATACATCTTATTTTATAGATTTGATTTCAGGGCTATGTATAGTTTTACTTAAGACGAAATTAACCAAAATTTAAAAAGCAATCTCTAAATATCGAAGAGAAAAAAAGGAAGTACATGATCCTAACTACATATTAAGGTGGTCATTAGCCGGCAAATAAAATAGCATTTCAAATAAATGCCGACACAATGATCTAACTGGACAACAGTGGGCGTGTGCACTCAGGAAAAAGAGCATAACGATGTCGGCAGCTCTTCAGCAATGACAGCCTCAGTGATAACACTGGTATTCTCCTTTTTTAAAAAATTATTAATATATATGTTTTTTTATTGGAGTTCGGTTTGCCAACATATAGCATAACACCCAGTGCTCATTCGGTCAAGTGCCCCCCTCAGTGCCCGTCACCCAGTCACCCCAACCTCCCACCCACCTCCCCTTTCCACTGCCCCTTGTTCATTTCCCAGAGTTAGGAGTTGCTCATGGTTTGTCAACCTCTCTGATTTTTCCCATTCATTTTCTCTCCTTTCTTCTATAATCCTTTTATAAACTTTTATGTATTGGTACATAGAATCAATAACTGTGTTCATGTTTTTAGAAAACAAGGATTTTAGAACAAAGAAAATGAGATGACAGAGATAAAATTATTTTAAAGTTAATAACTATCATTATAAATGTAAACCGAACATACTAGTATGCACTTATGATGTATTTTCTCTCTCTTTTATTTAAATATTTTATTTATTTATTCATGAGAGACACAGAGAGAGAGGCAGAGACACAGGCAGAGGGAGAAGCAGGCTCCACGTCGGGAACCCGATGCGGAACTAGATCCCAGGTCCCCGGGATCACGCCCTGAGCTGAAGGCAGGTGCTCCACCGCTGAGTCCCCCAGGTGCCCCAGTATTTTTCTCTTTTAAAGCAGAGGCATTCGTTAGTTCTGTCCCCTGAAAAAGTCCAGAAATAGCATCTCACCCAGAAACAATCAGCCGGCTAGCACCCTCCTTGTGATCTCTAAGTACCATTTCCCACTGAAAGGAACTAATTCTCCTTGGAGAAAATGCTCCTTCCTCCAGGTGTTGGCAGGAATCGTACCCGGATCCTAGTGAGACCAGCTTCTTGTCCCAGAAAGGGAGAACTCTTTCTGAATTACTAGAGTCAGGACAAAAAGAATCAGAAGCCAGCGTGCAAGGATTCCCACTGGCCGCAGGAGCGATAGGTGCGACTGATGGTGGGGATCCAATGGCCAGATCCGTTAGATCGCAATGCTAACCACAGAACTGACCCCACACGTGAAAGGAGAAACATTTTCACCACTTGTTTCAGACTAAACTACTATTCTGAAAACTAGTTGATGTAAGGTACAAAATGGACATTTATCCCACATTATCTATCTGAATTGTGTTTTGGGATTAAAAAATGTATGTAGTTAAGGAAAGTTCTTTATAGGAGAGAGTTGGGAAACCAAAAAGTCATTGAGCTAGAATATCACAATTGGACAATCTGTAATGGCACAAAAATCAAGGTAAGAGTCACCAATCCTGCCAAAACCATTAGGTGAGGAGCTGATACAGATGTGCAGATGGTTCACCCATCGCAATACCGAAGGGAAGCCAGCAGAACACTGGTGTCAGTGTCATGCTATGGGTGGTGACAACCTGCACATTCTCACCCCAGAATCAATCTCCTTCTGATTATATCTCTACACCAGTGCTGTTCAGTAGAAATATGAGAGCCAGAGAGAACCCTTCATTTTCAAATAAGTACCTTAAAATGGTTAAAAGACATAGGCAAGGATTACTTTTGAGTATTTATTATTTAACCCAATGTATCCAAAATATTATAAATTCATAATCCTATCAATGGAAAAAATACTGATGAGATATCCTGCATTCTTTTTCTCTCCATACAAAGTTTTTGAAATCTGGTGTATATCTTATAGTTAAAAGATATCTTACTTTGGTTGCTTAATTTCCATTGGAAAAACACAATCTGTGTTTAGATTTGATAAGATTCACAATAAAAAAGCAGATTCACATGCCAAAGCCATTCCAATCATACAAAGCTTTTCAGATAACTGAATAGAGTATCAGTTTTTAAATTTCCATTAATTTAAATTAAATTAAATGACACGAAAATGAAAAATCCTTTCCTCAGTCACAGAAGCTACACCTCGAGTGTTGGCTGTACAAGTGAGGCGCAGCTCTCTTGCATAGAGAGACGTAGATCTTTCTATCACATCACATCACAGGAGCATTCAAGGTTCCAAGAAAGAGAGAGCACATCACAGGCATGCAGGCCCCCACATCCAGAGTGTGGGAAACTCAACAGGATAAGGAATCCAATTTATTGCAAGTTGAAAAATAAATAAATAAAAGGAGAGAGAACGGGAAGATTAAAGAGATTTAAGGGATTTGTCAGCCAAATGCAATGTTTGGAATGTGCTGGATCCTGATTTTGACAAGTCAGCAGCTATATACATATTCATATACACAGACACACACACGCATGTGTATATAAACGTATACTTGCAACTAGGTGATTGGAATTACGTGTTTAAATATAATACCTATAAAAATAGATAAATATAATACCTATATAATGGCATCGAGTTATTGCTAATTATAGTTATTATGGATGTTGGTATTGTAGTGATCCTTTATGAGGGAGAAGGCTTACTGGGAGAGACACAGACCAAAGAGTTGATGAATGAAACGATACTGAGGAGGGGATCCCTGGGTGGCTCAGCGGTTTGGTGCCTGCCTTCAGCCCAGGAAGTGATCCTGGAGACCGGGGATCGAGTCCCACATCAGGCTCCTGCATGGAGCCTGCTCCTCCCTCTGCCTGTGTCTCTGCCTCTCTCTCTCTCTGTATCTCTCATGAATAAATAAAATAAACTTTAAAAAAATTAAAAAAAAAAAAAAGAAACGATACTGAGGAGAGAAAAAAAGGATTATGTGGGATTCGTTGATGAAACGAGTTGGCCCTGTGTTCTTGTGGTTGCAACTGGGTGATGGAGATGTAGGGGTTACTGCAAAATTGGCAGCATATCCGGTAACTTTGCTGCTGACCATTTGGTCAAGCACAATGGCATCGTGCAATGGCATCAGGGGGTGGTTCTTACTCACAGTCAACATGAAATCCTAGGAGGTCTCAGACTTGGCTTCAAATTTGTCCAGGAAAGATGGAGATTCAGGGACCTCCCTGAGCCTGGTGCGGGAGCCATCCTCCATGCACCCCAGGGCATGACTCACATCCCCCGGCCTCCCCTGAGGGCCCCCCTGGAAGACACAAGGCTCGGGACAGTGCTCCCCATCAGGAGCAGAGAGTTGAGGACAGAGCCCGGCTGGTGGCCAGAGCATTCAGAGACCAGAGACAAGCGCCATCAGGTCCCTGGCGTCTCTCACTAGAGGTCCTAGCCCAGGGCCTTGTGTTCTGGGTTTGCTTTGTTCCCTGAAAATCTGGACTGTCTTTCTCAGACTTGGGTGTGTGAGTCCTTTGCTGAGGCTCCTGAGGGCAGACCAAGAAAAGTAGCTTCAACAGTCTGGGGTCCTTAACCTCGTTCCCCAATAAAAGGCAACGCCTGGGTTTGTTTACTACTATTGCATATGGGATCATTAAACCCAAGTGGAGTAATGCTGATTATTGGCCTTCGTCATTCCAGAAATCTTGACCTGGGCGATGACTTTCCCTGCCATCAGTTTGAATTACTTCCACTGTGTCAGCGCTATTTTAAGAGGATCAATGAAGGTTTATGAAGAAAAAAAGCCTTGTCACCTCCTCCAAAATGGACCAAATTAATTAAGCTTCTGGAGCCAAATCTGTGACACTTTTTATATACTGTTACTTTTTATGGGCCCGAGGCTGACATTGATGAGAATAAAAAGATGCACCTTTTCCGCTGAGCACAGATGTTTTTCCAACAAGCAGGTATCCATAATTTAACTTTCTCAGTTGCCAGAATGGGAGTTCACTGGCATATTTCTTACAAAAACATGAGCAGCTCCCCGCATGTGGCAGGAGTAGAGAATTTCAGCTACCAGAAGTCATTATGGGTGCCCTGTGTGAAGGCTTTCTACTCTAGGGCCAAGGAGTGTTCAAACAGACAAATTAAAACCCACAACTACCAGTTCATAGTGTCCCCAGGTCTGAGGTCCCTAAGTCCCCTGCAGGAAGACTTTTCTCCTCCCTGACAAGGATGTTGGTCCTGGTTATTCCAGTTAGGTTTCGGGCTGTCCATGCAGGTGAGCTGGCCGTGGGGTGGGGAGTGGGGAGGTGCTGTGGGCAGAGGGAGATGCCCGGCGGTGTGGTCCTGGGCCAAGTGAGGAAGCAGGATGGTTTGTTCTTGTATTTCTCCATCTCACCCTTTGTGCCCTGAGAGCCTCCTTTTAGCTGTGTGTCAGGCAGGAAGTTGAAAGGGATGGAGCCAAAGCCAGGACTTCAAGTCTCTGCCATGCTTTGACCCCTCAGATGCAGCAGCATGTCACTTAGTCCCTGGCTCTCCCTGGCCTCCTCGCTGGATTGGCGCCCTGATCAAATGCAACCGGCTCTGGAAGCAGCCTGTTGACCGACGTATCCACCCACCTTGTCCCGTTTCTACCTTTCAAGACTTGTTCTGATGTTTCTCTTTCTTTTCTTTTTTCTTCTTCTTTCCTTTCCCTTTCTTTCTTTCTTTCTTTCTTTCTTTCTTTCTTTCTTTCTTCCTTTCTTTCTTTTCTTTCTTTCTTTCTTTCTTCTTTCTTTCTTCTTTCTTTTTCTTTCTTTCTTCTTTCTTTCTATTTTATTTATTTATTTATTTATTTATTTATTATATTTAATTTATTTATTCATGAAACACACACACACAGAGAGAGAGAGAGAGAGAGAGGCAGAGACACAGGCAGAGGGAGAAGCAGGCTCCATGCTGGGAGCCCGATGTGGGAGTTGATCCCGGGACTCCAGGATCACGCCCTGGGCCAAAGGCAGGCGATAAACCGCTGAGCCACCCAGGGATCCCCTTTCATATTTTATTTATTTGTTTGACAGAGAGAGAGCACGTGAGCAAGCAGGAGGAGCTGGAGAGGGAGAAGCGGACTCCCCACTGAGTAGGGAACCTGACACAAGACTCAATCCCAGGACCCTGAGATTAAGCCCTGAGCCAAAGGCAGATAGGTGCTCCACCCGCTGAGCCCCCCCAGGTGCCCTTCGATCTCAGTCTTCACACGTTAGAGGGCTAACCCTCGAAACCCATTCAGAATGGAACACTAATGGTTGACAATAGGCTTCTGTAATTTTTAACAAGTCTCTCCTATCAGTATTACTCTGCTCCTCTAATAGTGGGTACTTAGTGCTCGCTTCGGCAGCACGTATACCAATAGTGGACACTTTGGACACCCTGGAAGGCCAGTGAGGGACAAACTGGTGGGCAAGGGAGTCTTTCCAAAAGTCCCCTCAGATGTACCCGATGCAATCCACAGCGTACTTAAAAGCAGACCCGGCATGCAGACGATGGATGGAAGACCCTGGTAGAAGGAGCTTATTTTTATTTTTATTTTTATTTGGAGTTTATTTTTAAAAGATGGTTTCCCTCCCTGCTTTCATGGCTTTGTAGTGGGGAAGTTGACCCCAAGGATGAGCATAGCATGTTCAAACCTGTCGGGGGCTGCTTTGTGCTCCCGGCCCATTCCGCTGTCATGGTGTAGCAGTGGGCCTCTGTCCACGCAGGGCCAAGGAGACAGGCAGGTGGACAGTGTGGTGGGGGAGAGTCATATGGGAAAGGACGCAGGACTGGAGAGCAGAGACCGGAGTGTGACCTGCCGGCCGGTCAGCATCTGGCACCTGGGAACCACCCTGCGCTATTCCATCGTGTGAGCCCGTGACTTCGTTTCAGTGTCCAGCTTGGGTTGGGCTTCCCCTACTTGCAGCCCAAAGGTCTTCCTTGATATGGCGCCACCCGGCTGGTCAGACTAATGCTCGGTGCAACATAAAGTGAGCAGAACAACTGGGGCGCTTGTGGATTGGTGGTTCTGGGCTGATGGCCCTTTGTCACCTCATCACGTTTTTGTGGCATCCACAGACACTCAGTATTGTCACACCCACAAGCCCACATGTGTCACCCACAAGTCAATGTTGTATCCTAAGTTTGCCTTAGTTGTTCAGAACCTGGACCCCTTCCCAATGAGGACAATGGAAGATGTGGTGTCCACCTGCGCTCGTTCTGGTATCATCTGAACATCACACACACCAAATAAACGGGGGTTTATAACCTCCAGTGTCCTTAATAGGGTGAAAGAGCTCACTGGTGAATTGTGAAACGTAAAGATTAGATTCACCAGCACACTTGGTGGAATGCCCCCAGGACGCCAGGGCACCTCTTTGCTCGGGGCCTTCTGTGTGGTGTTGATGCCTATCTCGCACCAGATCCCTGTTGACGCTCAGCAGAGATTTGCAACACGATCCTCATGTACGCTTCCCCAGGCTGCAGGCGCCGCTGAATAAAGTATAAAAGCCCCGACACATTCAAGTCTGAAATAGAAAGGGAAGGGGATGAAGCCTTCTCTGTTGGTGAAACCGCAGTCACACACGATATTGGGTCCGGGGCGTGTGGGAGAGGAAAGTCGTGGAAGACGGAAGGTTCTGGGAGAAGGCGGCTAGAAGGGCCTTTGTAGCTGCATTAACATCACTGTCTCTGCCCTCACAGAGACAAGGGCAAGGTTCTACCTAGATTGCAAGCAAAATACAAGCACACCTTGCTCATGTGACACACCTTGCTACCACATCCAGAATTAGGGAGTTCATCTCTCTGGGAATGCACTTCAAGACACCATGGACGTTCTTTGTGTGGCTTCTTCCTGGAACTGCCATCTTCTTGAGGCTGGGCATTCGGGGACAGTGAGATGTTCCTGATGTGTCACCCTAATGGCCCAGGTTCCCCTAGACAATTGCAGTCACTGAGAAACCAGAGCAGCCTCCATATGCAGCCTCAAATGCAGAGGGGCATGGCCCCATAGGCTCGAGGTTCCGAAGAAGTGAATTTGGACATTAAGAAATCATAAAAGTCGGGGGCACTTGATGGAATGAGCACTGGGTGTTATTCTATATGTTGGCAAATTGAACACCAATAAAAAATAAATTTATAAAAAAAAAGAAATCATAAAAGTCAATGACAGCTTGCACTCCTCCACTGCAGGTGCATCCAGAGGGTGTGAACCCGCCTTTCTCGCCCGCACCTTCCTCTGCGACCCGGTTGGCTAGTCACGCTCTCCAGCTTGAGAACTACTGACCTCGCCCCGTGGCCACACAACCAGGAGCAAGGGTTGCATGGTTTTGCAGACTTTCTGAGATACTCACACTCCTGATTGTGTCTGATCCTCAGAAGATTCCGAGGTGAGAGGACATGGATCATTGTTGCGATTTTGTACACGAGTGACACTGGGGTCCTTCCACAGCTCTCCAGCTTCTGTCCAGGCTCAGAAACCGGACACCAGAGCCTGAGATCAGGATTTGAAGATTAAAATCCCACCCCATGTGCTTTCTCCTGAGGGGCAGTTCCGACTCTGAGTGGACGCACTGGGGGATCCGGAGGGTGGGCGGACGGGGAGAGATCTTGGGGAGCTGGCACTTGGGCTGGTGCAGGTTGCAAGAGGTAGATGTAGTTGTGACCGCTAACGTTGGTGGTGAGCATGCTCACTCGTGCTGCCGAGGAAGCAGGTCTCAGGTGCGGATCTACCTTAGCAGGTCACTCGAACCCCTCTCTGTCCCCCCAGCACAGCTTCCTCCTGCCTCCCTTTGCAAACTCCAGCTCCTCTTGCCCAGATGTGGCTGCCCAGCTTCCCACCAAATTGCACCTGCCGGTGCGCTCCCTCTCGCGTTTCGGTCACGAGTAGCCTGCGCTGGGCCCCGTGTGCTGAGGCTGTCAGCCACAGCCCCCACAGACAGAGCCATGCTCCGGCCACCGGCCCCGCACGGGAGGGTGCACAGAGTGTTGCACACCTGCACGGAGGAGGATTTCCAGCTGCGCTTGCCGCCTCCCAAGTCATTTAGGGCTGCATCTCCGTTCTTCCCTGATGAAGCGGTTCTCCCGCAGCTGAACGGGGAAAATCCCACGTCACCAAATGGGAAACAGCACCGATTTGGTTTGCTGTCAATTTTAGAGGCTGATATCGGTTGCAGCCTATAAACAAACCTACTGTAAGTCACAAAAGGCATGGAAGGCGAATTCAAACCCATGCTTGCACAAGAATCCTTTTTGTCTCCACTTAAAAATGTCTCAAGAGGAACAGAACAGAAACCACACTGTGCCCGTGGCTGCTCATGATAATCAAAAAAAAAAAAAAGACACTAGTATAAATGTGCAATCATTGGAGAGTCTTCCTGTCTCTTCTAATTACTCCTGAAATTCCATGGCAAACAGATTTAACTTCCAAAATCATCGAGACTGTTACAATTAAATGCACATAAAAAGAATTATAAAATAATAATATTCATTTCTAAAGTGCTGTTTCTCCCAAGGAGCCCATTTTCAGACCGAGTTGCATTCGTCCATGTGGCAGAGACACGAGGAGAGTAAATACACAGAGACAGAGGACTATCGATGTATCGGAAGGTGACACCCAGCAGCTTGTGCCCCAGCAGGGGCAAAATACGTGGGTCTGGACACGGGGGAGCCTCTGAGCCCAGAAACCTTGGCTCGCAGGAGCCTCTCACCTGCGAACCCTGGACTCCAACAGCACAGACGGCCATTCAGATGTCACCAGTGGGCAGAGAGTTCCAATTTCATGGCTTCTTCACCTAAAATTGACAGTGTGTGGGACACCTGAGTGTCTCCATGGTTGAGCACCTGCCCTTGGCTCAGGTCATGACCCCAGGGTCCTGGGATCGAGTCCCAGGTCGGGCTCCCTGCATGGAGCCTGATTCCCCCTCTGCCTGTGTCTCTGCCTCTCTCTCTCTCTCTCTGTCTCATGAAAAAACAAAATCCTAAAAAAATAAAAATAAATAAAAATAAAATAAAATAGACAATGTGCCTCCGTCAGGGCAGATTTCAATCGTGCTTATTCTAACGAAGCTGAGATGTAGGGGCATTGCTGTCCTGTGCACAGGGGCTGCCTCTGTTTCTGGGTTTCCATGAGCTTTTATGCTCGTCGAGGACCAGCTCCCTTTACACTGGGAGGCCCCCTTTCCAAGGGCCACCAGCGAGGTGGCGGGGCTCCCTCTCCCTGTTGCTGATGATCCCAGTCCCCTGGCGTCACAACCCAGGGAAAGAAGACTGAGCAAGCAGACACAGGTCAACGAAGAGCAGAATCTCCATTTGGAAAGTCCACCTTAGCAACGAGGCGTGTACTTAACAACAGAGCCGATTGACATCCACGGTGAAGGAAGAATTGCTACGGGTGGGTCGGTCGGGTGGGTCGGTCTGGGCACTGCACAAAATGAACCTACTGTACAGTCCCTCCTACTGTGAGTGGAGGGAGTGGAAATCATCCACGCGGCCGCCCCAGTGGAGGCTGCAGGGACCCCTGAGGTGCCGCCCTGTAAGTCACACCAGGCCCCGTCCCTATGGGTCTCTGCGACGTGGTGAGGAGATGCAATCTCAGTCCCATGGGCAGCTATCGGGCAGGGCACTGCCAGGAGGTGTCCCGAATCAAGAAACACAGTAGGAATCGAGGATCTGCTGGGATCTGGAGGCAGCAGGGGCTGGTCGCACACCGAGGCACAGGCTCCAGGATGTGGCTGGGTGCCCAGCCAGGTGTGTCTGCTCTGTCCACGCCCCACCCCCAACGTGGGCCAATGCTGACTATAGGGGCGAAGCACACAGGTGAGGCCTTCCTCCCAGGAAAGTCTCCAACCAGACAGAATGGGGAATGCTCACCTGAGATCTCTGGGTGCTCCTTCCTCCCTTCCTCCCTCCTCCCTCCTTCCTTCCTCCTCCCTCCCTTCCTTCCCCCTTCCTCCCTTCCTTCCTTCATTCATCCCTTCTTTCCTTCCTTCCTTCCTTCCTTCCTTCCTTCCTTCCTTCCTTCCTTCCCTTTTCCTTCCTTCCTTTCGTTTTATTTATTTTTTAATTTTTTAATTTTTTTTTTTTCTGGGAGGTATCCACACAGGCTCCTCAGCTTACACATTCCGTATAAGTTCTTAGACCTTATGATTCTACGTCCTCTCACCATTGTGGGTCTGTGACGATACAGTCTGATGGTTCTAATCATCGCGGGGATGGTAAACAAGGACTACTGAAACTCGGTCAAGCACAGCATATGGGAATTCACCGATGCCTTTGGCTCACGCTTTCTCTTTTAATCCTCGCAACGCTCGGGGAGCATCTAGCATGTGTTCCATTCCACGTTCCAGGACAAAGTCCAAACCAAACATGGCATTTGCTTAGAGTCTTGCATTTCTCATCCCATGGACCAAATAAGCAGGCTGACATTTGAAAATATGTTTAGCCCCAAACTGATGTACTTGCACCGTCCATGAGAAGGCTGTGTGTGGGGGGGGTTTCGGCAACGTGGAAGCTTCTGGAACAGGGCAGCGAGCCCAAGAGAAAGTGATGTGCCCACGGCAGGGTCGTGTCTCCGAGGAGGCTAAATGCAGAGGGGGAGCGAGTCCTCTGTCCCTTGGGGCTCTGCAGAGCTGCCCCAGGGGGGACCTGGTGTTGGAACTGAAATTAGTCAACGGAGCTCACTCGGGTCCCCTTCAACACACCCCACAAATGTGCTACTTTGTGAGCTACTTCTGGGCAGGCGCTCCAGTGTCCACCCCTGTAGCCCTTGCTCTGATAGGAGTTCCTGTGGGTTATCCATCCAAGGACACTTGGAAAGAAAGGACCCAATTTCAGATGGACCTGCAGACGTCATAAAAATTTGGATTGGAACATGCACTTTGAAATTTTGATTGGCACACTTTTACCAACTTCGAACCCAAGAAACATGGAAGGTAAGTAAAACCACCTTCATGTCCCCAAACAAGTGGGGGGTAACGTAAGAATTCAGAACTCACACAATGAACAGATTTAAATTTTTAAGGCATGAGACCATTTTTAAATTGCTTTACATTCAGAGTATTTCGATGACGTAAGGAGTTGTGCGTGAATACCAGTCCAGTTGGTCCCTCCCCACTCCAGCCTCCTCTTTTTTTTTTTTTTTTTTTTTACCAGAAATAAGCACTTCTTTTCACATGGACCAACCATGTCTAAGTGCAGCTGATGACCACTATCTGGGATTGTGCTGTCGGCCGCATTTATCTCGACGTCCACACATATTGACAAAAATATACCAAATGCTTGCACATACGCATCCTTACGTATGTATATAGTTTGCCTCGCAGGAATGACGTCTTCCCATGTGGAATCTGAAATGAGCCTTCAGAACATGAAATTGGAGTCGCTTGTGCAGTGGAAGCCCCTGGGCTTAGAATCCAAAATACTTGGATCCAGGTGTCACATATCTTCACTTTGTACCTGATTTTCCTCAGAGGAATCATGGACACCTCCAGTCAGATAAGATTGCCTCCCTGGGGAGATGGGTGGTCCTGCCACTGCCCAGTAGGGAGGAGGCCGAGATCCCCTGCAGGCGGGCCGCTCCGTACCTGCACAGGTGTGCTGAAAAGAGCAGGTGGGCGAACAGCTGTCCGAGCGTCCGTAATGACTCGGGGTGTCTTAGCTGGAACTGCATCACAGAGTCCTAGCACACTGGAAAACCCTCTCTTGTCCATGCCACCTGCAGGCCATTCCTGACAAAATATACCCAGGATTAGAAACATCCCAAGTATTTTAGAATTGTGTGAAGATTCTGTGAATATTAAACAAGCAAACAAACAAAAAACTATGACATGATTATGTCAGGTGTTTGTCTCTGAATCAGATCAAATCTCGTGGTTCATTTAGGCTGGGTCCCCAGGGCCCCACCCATCTAGGAGGACTACTAGCTTGAGGGTGAGAGTGTAGGGGTTTGAGCCTTGATGCAGCCTAGGTGTGAGGACCTGCGAAGACCAGGCAATGTTACCTGTAAGATGAGAGGGTTGAGGGGGGGAACAGCGTTTCGGAGGTGTGCTCCCGGGGCCCTGACAGCAGGAGGTGAGAAGGCGGAGTGGAGGAGGGACAGACCCTGTGGGGCCCTGAGCCATGCTAAGAAGTCTGCTTCGCCTTAATGCAGCAGGAAACTTCTGAAGGACTTGAACTGGAGGTGGGAGGTTAAAACCGACGCTGGCCATGGTGGGCGAACCCCTGGAGGCAGGAAAGATGTACAGGGGATTAACACAGCATGTGTGTGCTTGCTCACATGAGGCTGTGAGCCCCAGCAGGACGGTGACCACCTGTGACAGAACACATGTGATGGGGTCCCAATGTGAGGGGGGAGGATGGGGACCCAGGATGGGTCCAGATGTGAGGGCTGGGAGGATGGGGACCCAGGGTGGGTCCAGATATGAGGGCAGAGAGGATGGGGACTCAGGATGGGTCTAGATATGAGGCAGAGAGGACAGGGACCCAGGGTGGGTCCAGGTGTGAGGTAGAGATGTCAGTGAGCCTCTGTGGCCGCTGGATATTGGAGCACTGGGTTCAGAATCTGTCCTTGGATATGTCTTCCGAGCTCGTTGGCTAGAGTGTTGAGGAGGTAGCTGGCACTTGGGACTGGAGTTCGAGGAGGCGTCTGGGTAGGCGAGGCAGGTGTGGAGCGAGTATGAGGGAATCGTGGAGAAGTACAGCACCAGGAGAGGTCTCTGCCAGTCATGGACAGGTGGTCCTCCAGGGGCAGGTCAAAGAGAGGGAGAGCACAGCCTCCCCGCGGCCCTGCCCGGTCAGGTGGCATTTCACGGAGGGAGCGGTCAGCGGGTCGGGCCTGCAGACACGGCCACTGGAGCAAGCACGGGCATCTCAGATTGAGCCATGGAAACTGGCAAAGGTCCTGGGGAGGCCGGAGCAGCGAGAGATGGGGGAGGTGCCAGCATGGAAGTGCGGTGTGGCCCACATCGGGGCCACACCAGCCCCTTGTGCCCTCTGTTCTCCAGCTAGTGCTGCACGCGTGCCTGCAGGTCCTGTGCTTCAGCAAAAGCCAAGCATGGGACCCTGTGAGTCCCCAGGACAGCAGCCCCGCGCCCCCAGCCCTGACCATGGGACCTGGCGCGGCCTTCGGGGCAGACAAACACGAAGACACGCGGCTGGAGTTCTGGGTCCACGTGGGGCTGTGCATGGAGAACAGGTTGGGATTACCGTCCTTGCACTGTGTCCACCCCCATGATGCCCACTAGTCCCCTGCGGTTGTCGGAATTTAAACTCAACAGCTGACACGAAAGCCAGTGGCACCCTAAGGCCATGGTGGTTCGGGACTGGGCGGGGGGGAGGGCTGGCAGGTGCGGGGCACCCCCTGACGGCTCGGGCCACAGACTGCACACAGGCCGAATGCAGTCTGAGGCTGATAGGATGGGCCTGGGGGCCGCCCAGACCCACGGACGGGCATCCTGAGTCAGTGGCCCACACCTCTGCCACCCGAACAGGGCATCAAGGCGAGGATCTCAGGGGGCCACAGAGACTGAGCCTCAGAGGAGCGAACCCGCCATTGGGACTGCATCTCCCTGCAGCCTGGCCGGGTTCCCCCCTACTGCCCAGGGCCACCTCCACCACCCAGACACCTCGTCTTCTACGGATGCCCCACCAACACTCTTCTCATCTCTGGTCAGACCACAGGGCCATAGTCTCACATGGTCGAAGGGCTCACAAGTGAAACACAAATTTCCAAGGAAGATTCTAGAAAAAAAATAGAAGAATGTGAGCAAGTGAAGGGGGGGCCACCGAGACGGGAGCTGTAGGAGGTGACATTCCCGGCATTGCGGGAAGAGCTCCGCTCTCCCAGAAGCAGATGCTAACAGACAGAAACTTAGCGAGTAACGAAGACAGACAATTAGTTCAATAAACGATGTTGAAAAATTTGGAGACTCAGTTGGAGGGAAAAGAAAATCAATTGAGACCCATCATTCACACTATCTATAAAAATAAATTAAGGAAGAATTAAGTGGAATATATAAAAAGCTAAAAATAACAACAATTTAAAAGAATCGAGGAAGCTTTAACTCTGTCAAGAAGAGAACACGACTTTCCAAGAAGAAAATAAATGGAAGAGGTTGCCGGTGAGACACAGGCGGATCTGATGAACTCAGGGGTCAGCACACCTCATGGCAGCACATCTCCCCTGTGCCCTGGGGGCTGCTCCTGCTTTGTCCTTGGAGCCGCCAGGTCTGGCTTCGCACGGCCACTGTTGGCCAGCCGGTCATCTCCTTCATCTCCTTGTCCACACCTGGGCTTGCAGACACTTGGATGAAATGAAAACCATCAATAAGTCAAAAACATTCATTGCAAAGTGTATGAGAAGCAAGGGAGGGCGCCTGGGGGGCTCAGTCGGTGAAACATCTGCCTTTGGATCAGTTCATAATCTTGGGGTCCTGGGGTCAAGCCCCATGTCAGGCTCCCTCCTCAGTGGGGAGCCTGTGTCTCCCTTTACCCCTCTGTGCACATTTGCTCTCTCTCTGTCTCCGTCTCTCTCTCTGTGTGTCTGTCTCTCTCTCTCAAATAAATACATAAAATCTTGAAAAAGAAAGAAGAAGAAGAAGAAGAAGAAGAAGAAGAAGAAGAAGAAGAAGAAGAAAGAAGAAGAAGAAGAAGAAGAAGAAGAAGAAGAAGAAGAAGAAGAAGAAGAAGAAGTAAAGGAACCATGTGCGACTAAGATTACAGGCAAGTTGCTTCCGACAGCAAAGCAGCTCACAGGGTTATCCCAAAAATGAGAAGTGCAGGGACTGAAAATCAGAGGAAAATCCCCTCAACCTACAAATGAAAAGAAATTCAAATTCTTAAAAATGGTGAGATGGCACTATTTTGCCTAACATATTGGCAGCAGTGTCTTCTCTTTCTTTTAATAAAAACCCCCATTCCCATTAGAATTCCTAGTAGATAGTCTCATTCGCTTTTGGCCAAAGCCTAAATCTTAGGTCCCTAATTCCCAGAAGCAGTTTCTTGATGTACAGCCCCCAACTGAAAAGCCTTCACGCCCCCCGAGCTGGCAACTGCGCCCCGAGGAATGCACGTGAACATGGAATGTGGCTCCCCTGCAATGACCCATGTGTCCGGGCATTGACGATAGTCATGCACAACTGTGAACAGTAGAAGTGGTCAAGACTCGGGGATGGACTACATCATGGGGTATGTTGTTGAGATAAAATACGGTGCAGTCACCAATGGAGGCTGAGCACGTGCACAGTCACCTGGGAATGGAAAGCTCCCGAATCAGGGGGCCGTATCCAGGAGGGCACCTGCTCACCCCAGCAAATGCATCAGCAGTTCTTTGACTTCACAGGTCCAGGGCAGGGTCCCTACTCTCAATGTCCCAGCCACAGAGACTGGGGGTACACACCCCATCCCCCAAATAACAGTAGCAACTGCTGTGTTTAGCTACCGCAGATGGGTTCTGTTTTCTCCTATGGGTTTTGTCCATATTTTCCAACTTTTTTCAGAAGAGCATTCAGTCATCATTTCCACCGAAAATGTCAAGACACAGATATTTATTTATTTATTTATTTATTTATTTATTATTTTTAAATATTTTATTTATTTATTTATTAATGAGAGACACAGCGAGAGAGGCAGAGACACAGGCAGAGGGAGAAGCCGGCTCCATGCAGGGAGCCTGACGTAGGACTTGATCCTGGGTCTCCAGGATCACGCCCTGGGCCAAAGGCAGGTGCTTAACTGCTGAGCCACTCAGGGATCCCAAGACACAGATTTTTAGAAAGAGGTTTCAGTGACGAGTGGCTCGGGCCTATGGAAGTCCCCCTTAGTCTCACTTCTGTCCTCCTCCAAGGAGCCCAAGGATGTTTCATTTCACCAAGTGTGAGAGGGCACCGGGTGGGGGCCAGAGGCCAAGAGTCTCTGCTGAACTGGGAAGGAAACATAGCCCCTACCACTGGCAGGAGAGAAGACCCTCAGGGAGGAGGGGACCTTGTGTGGGGGTCTCTGTGGTGGAGAATTTCAGGGAGGAGGTGTCTGTAGAGATGTGATGCCAGGCAGATGTTGGTTGGAAAAAGATAGGCATGAACTCTATAAAGCTTAAAAGCTTTATTATAGGCTTTTTCTACATATTAAGTGTGCAGCACATGTCAGGTTTGTTCAGCTATTCTCTACTTATCTGTCCAAGAGAAGCCAGAACACAGAAGGAGGTTTCAGAAATCCTAGTTTTCTCAGCCAGAAAGTTAGTCCAGGACCCAGGGAACACAAGGCAGGTGCAGCTCCTGAATATTCAAGAAGAGAACGGTGACGGGCCGAAGTTAGAACGATCAGAGTTGAATTACTTAGATTAACAGAGTGAGCACCTAACAGGTGCCCATCCCTGTGCTGGAAACGCCCAGAAGCCAGGAAAACCAGCCCTCAAATTGCTCATCATCGGGTACATTGATATTCAGAGACAAACACAAAATGTTTTTTGGTTTCACATTTTTATTTAAATTCTAATTAGTTAACCTAGAGTGTGATGCTGGTTTCAGGAGTAGAACTTAGTGATTCCTCACTTACATCCAACACCCAGGGCTCATCACGACAAGTGTCCTCCTTAATACCCATCACCCATCTAGTCTCACCCCTGCCCACCTCCCTCCATCCCCACTTTGTTCTCTATAGTTAAGAGTTTCTAATGGGTTTGACATCCTCTCTGATTTTTCTTCCTATGTTTTGTTCCTTAAATCCCATATGGTGCAAAATCACACGGTATTTGTCTTTCTCTGACTGGCTTATTTCACTTAGTGTGATACATTCTAGCTCCATCCATGTCACTGCAAGTAGCAAGATTTCATTCTTCATGATGATTGAGTAATATTCCATCATGCATATAGACCACCTCTTCTTATCCATTCATCAGCTGATGGGCATTAGGCTCTTTCCATAATTTGGCTCTTGATGATGTTGTTATAAACATTGGGGAGCAGGTGCCCCTTCAAATCAGTATTTTTGTATCCTTTGGGTAAATACCTAGTAGGGCAATTGCTGGGTCATAGGGCAGCTCTATTTTTAACTTCTTGAGGAGCCCCCACACTGTTTCCAGAGTGGCCGCACCAGTTTGCATTCCCATCAACAATGTAAGCGGGTTCCTCTTTCTCCACAACCTCACCAACATCTGTTGTTTCTCGTGAAGTTAATTTTAGCCATTCTAACTGGTGTGAGATGGTATCTTATGATTTTTATTTGCATTTCCCTGACAATGAGTGATGTTGAGCTTCTTTCCACATGTCTGTTGGCCATCTGGATGTCTTTAGAAAAATGTCTATTCATGTCTGCTGCCCATTTCTTAACCAGATTATTTGTTTTTTGCGTGTTGACTTAGATACTTTCTTTATATATTTTGGATACTAACCTTTATCTAATATGTCATTTACAAGTATCTTCTATCTTTTAGTTTTGTTGACTGTTTCTTCTGCTGTTCAGAAACTTTCTATCTTGATGGAGTCCCAGTAGGTCATTTGTGCTTTTGTTTCCCTTACCTCAGGAGTTATGTGTACTAAGAAGTTGCTATGGCTGAGGTCAGACAGGTTACTGCTTATGTTCTCCTCAGGATGTTGATGATTTCCTGTCTCACATTTAGGCCTTTCACCCATTTTGAATTTACTTTTGTGTATTGTGTAAGAAAGTGGTTCGGTTTCATTCTTCTGCATGTGGCTTTCCAGTTTTCCCAACACCATTTGTTGAAGAGATTATCTTTTTTCCATTAGATATTCTTTCCTGATTTGTCAAAGATCAGTTGACCATGTGGTTGTGGGTCCATTTCTGGGTATTCTTTTCTGTTCCATTGATCTCTATGTCTGTTTTTGTGCCAATACCATGCCGTCTTGGTCACTACAGCTTTGGAATATAGCTTGAAGTCTGGAATCATGATACCTCTAATTTTGCTTTTGTTTTTCAATGTTCCCCTAGCTATTTAAGGTCTTTTGTGGTTCCGTATGAATTTTAGGATTGTTTGTTCCAAATCTGTGAAAACTGCTGATGATATTTTGATAGGGATTGCATCAAGTATGTAGATTACATTGGGAAATAAAGGTATTTTCACAATATTTATTCTTCCAATCCATGAGCATAGGATGTTTTTCTGTTTCTTTATGTCCTCTTCAATTTCTTTCATAATAAGCATTGTCTAGTTTTCAGATCCTTTGAGTCTTTGGTGAGGTTTATTCCTAGATATCTTATGGGTTTTAGTGCAATGGTAAGTGGGATCGAATCCTTGATTTTTCTTTCTGCTGCTTCATTATTGGTGTATAGATTTGCAGCAGAATTCTCTACATTGATTTTGTATCCTTCTGAATTCATGTAACAGTTCTAGCAAGACAAACACAAAATGTTTAAATGGCAGTACAACACTGTGTAAGACTTAGAGGAGTCAACCCCAAACTCTTCAACTGAATACTACTGCCTAAAGATTTTGAAAGGAAACACAAATACGGATACACACAAGCATAAAGGGCTGAGTCCCACCTTTTTCCAAAATTCATATGTTGAAGCTCTAACCCCCAGAATTTCGCATGTGACTGTATTTGGAAATGGGGTCTTTACTGAGGTGATTAAAGTAAAATGTGGTCATAGGGGTGAGCTCTAATCCAACAGGATTGTCCTTTGGAGATCAGACATAAATACACACATAGGGAAGAGCAGGTGAGCACAGGGGGAGAGGTGGCCATGCATAGGTAAGGAGAGAGGCCCCAGGAGAAACCAGCCCTGCCAACACCTTCATCTGGGCTTCCAGTCTCCAGAAATGTGGGGAAATAGATTTCTATTGGCTAGGGCACGTGGAACCCTCGATGGTGTTCCTCATTGCAGAGTTACTTGTCATTCAGCACTACTTTTCCAATGGAAGTTCGACTTTCCAATTGCTCTGTCTCCTTCCTTCTCAGCCATCACTGCCAATAAGACAGCTCTGACCTCTGATTTAACTGCTGACCTGGAAGTGGATGGTGTTTTCCTGTTTAACTTACATATAAAGAAACGGGTATTACAAGGGCTGAACATGTATTTTTTTGTGTCAAATACAGAAAGACAGGGGCATCATCACACTTTTTCCCACCTCTCTCCATGGTCCATTTCAGATTCCACACCAAGGCCTTTAAGGAAAAGAGCCAAGTTAGAGCCAAATGGTCTCTCTGTGGCTGATGGGCCCTGGACCAGGGCCGTCCTGACTCCCTCTCCCAATTAGCTTTCTGTGTATGTTTCCTTGAAACCAGACCCACCATGTGCCAGGGGACCCAGGCATCCTCTGACATGAGTTTTGAAATGCTGTGTTGAGAAAAATAGCAGCAAATGTGAACTTTCTTCAGACCAATAAAGGACCTGTGGCCTCAAAACACTTGAAAGCTACCAGGGAGCTTCCTGTGTATTGGTGGAGTGTATAATAGTTCAGCCCTCCTGTCCACCACGTTCTGTTCTTTGCCTGCTTCAAATTCACCTCCTGATGCAGCCTTGGAAGGCAGAGCTGGAGGAAATGAATTGCATTGCACACGTGCCTTGCTCAGGATTGCCAAACAAATGAAAGTGTCATAAGAAATGGTCAATGTGGTTTAAGCCTCTGGTCCCCCAACATGTGCATCTTCATTTGCCTTAAAGCCTTTTTTAGGAAGGAAGTGTGGGGAGCCTCCACAGCCCTTTCCTCTGCTGAAATCTCTCCTGTGACCAGAAAGTGTGACTCATTGATTCCTGCTCTGACATGAACATCTCTAATGAATGCCAGCTAACGAGAAGCAGGGTGACTACTTTCTTTAAGTATATTCCAGAAAGTTCTGGCAAGTTTGGAAAAATTGTAATGCTGTTAGGTCATCACAGTACAACATAGCTTTGGCTGAAGCAGAAAACAGGCAAACGAAGGGAAGCAGTAGGTGGGCTGCAGGCTACAGAGGAACTGGTTTGCAAATTGGTTCCCTGGAGCCACTGTGGCCTGCACAGTTATAAATTCTGTGTAGCTTTTTGCTAAGAACTCACATCAGCCTTTGAGAGAAATGGAGTTCTGATCTGACCTCCTCCTAATGGAGAACACAGATGTGGGAATCCAGAAGCCGCTCGATGTTCCGAGCCCGGGGCTGGGATCACAGGAGCAGGAAAACAGGCATTTTGTGCAACTCAGTCCTGAGCCTTGCATTAACTGCCAGTACCTCTAGGGTTTTATAATTCAAGTATAATTTGGTTGTTAAAAGAAAACATGCTACTTTGTTATGTTAGTTGTCCAAATGTTTCTTTTTTCCTAAAGAAAAAAATAATGTTCAAAATGAGTTCATTTCTCTTATAATACAGTGCTGTTTAGTAAGAATTAATTTCCATGAAGATCCAGTGATCTAATCAACAGACATTCATTGAGCAAGTATCTGAATACACATGCAAAACACCGTATCTTTGATGTAAAACAATAATAAATGTGAAAAGCAATGTTCTTATTCTGGTATTATTGTATAATAATCATAATCATAACAAAATTGTGCTTGTGTCCCTCTGTATAGTTTATGCTTGAATGAGACAATGGAACTGCATACCCAGACAATCCTGAACTAAGCGTCCGAGCAGCTAAGAGGCATGCCAAGACTAGACAGGTCATAGACCTCAGAATCAGGGCCAGATGCCCATTCAATGAGTCTATACCATCTCATGGACACACACACAGCAGCAACAAGCAGCCAATAAATACATCAACACAAACACTGCCTATACAGAAGTTGCTGCTGCTGCAATTTGGTGGCTGGTGGTCACCGAGTTCTGTCCCTGCTCTACCACTTACCAGCCGAGTGGTCTTGGGGGGCTGGTCTCCCTGTCCATCCGCCATTTCCTCACTTCTAATGAGACAAATAGTAATATATCTCAGGGGTGTTGAAAGGGTTTTATGAGTCAGTGTAAGTGAAAGGCTATACTGTGCTCGGCATCGAGGAAGCCTCCAATTTGAGGAATGTACAGAAATAGTTTGCTGCAGCCTGGGAGGCAAATAATTAAGAATAAAGAATACCGATGGGTAGGCTACCCGGAGGGAAGTGCGTGGAAATAGGCAATTGAGAAAACTGTACCAGAATGGCACAGTGTTTAGGAGCTGATTCCAGAAACCAAACAAGCATCTGGTAAGTTCTATGTCTAGCGAAGTACTAAGGATTGTGAGGACACAGACTTTTTTAGAATCCTTACCTTGGAAATAGCCCCCAGAGAATAGGGCTATTCTCTAACAGAACAGATTTACCTTACAGCAGCCCACCTTTCTGGTGGGAGGACTAGATCTGTTTTAGATGGCACAACACAAACACAGTAGAGATGCCGGAAAACGGTTGTAATTGCTAGGGAAGTCTTCTTGGAAGAGGTAAAATTTTAATGAGATCTTGAAATATAGGTAAATATTGTGAAAGAAAGTAATTTGAATAGGCATAAGATCAGAAATTAGAATACCAGATCAAGGCAGTCCTGGGAATTAAATTACAGAAAAGCCTAAGAAGTGGCAATCCCAAAATTGAGGATCAAGTTAAATATTCAAAACATTGTACTGAATTGACATGGAAGCATAATTTTTTAAAAGGATTTAAATTTTTTCCCCAAGTTCTATTTTGTCCTTAAATGCCTCTATATTCCTGACACAAATTTGATGCTTCTATTTTTGACTAGGAAGAGTGGAATATTTTTAACCAAGAGCATTCAGTCTTGAGGCTTCAAATTGCCAATTTGAAATGATCTTGGTTGTAGCTCAAAAACGCATATTAAGTTACACAGATGCAATTACACGTAGATTAAGGCAAAGAATTCTAGGCTCAAAATATTGCTATTGCTTTTATTATTACTCCATTGTTGTGGCATTACACATGTCTTATATGTATTTCCTTTGTGGGAATGCCTTTATTTCTGAGGGTTTTTGTAGTTTCAGCAAGTCATTTCATTATTCTTATAACTGTCTCTGGAGGGTCTTAAAAGAACGAGAAAATCTACATTATTATAACTAGTGGTTATAAACGTCTCTTTTTTAATAGATTGTATTCTTTTTAAAAAAAAAAAAAGATTGTATTCATTTATTTGAGACAGAAAAAGAGAGACAGAAAGCACAAGCAGGGGGGAGGGTCAAAGGCAGAGGGAGGATCAGACTCCCTTCTGAGCAGGGAGCCTGACATGGGGCTTCATCCCAGGACCCTGAGATCATGACCTGAGCCGAAGGCAGACATTTCATGAACTGAACCACCCAGGTGCCCCAATAGATTGTATATCTTAGAGCACTTTTAGATTCACAACAAAATTGAGAGGAAGGTACAGAGATTTCCCAAACACCCCCCCCCAACCCACATGAACATAGCTTCCCCGTTATCAATACCTCACCAGAGTGGTACACTTGTTACAACTGATGAACCTACACTGTCACATCATTATCATCATCCATAGTCCATATTTGATTTTAAAGTCCAGTCCTGGTGTTGCCTATTCTAGGGATTTGTATAAATATATTGTGACATGTGTCCACCATTGTGATATCATATAGAGCACATATGATCTATTTTAACCTTATGTATTTCATGTTTGAGTCAAGTCATGTTCACTATACTATTTACCCGTTGTTGCAGGAGCTTTTGATACATATATAGAGAGAAAGGGAATATACAAATAAGCATAAGGTATGTAGTGGTTTGATTGATGGATTTTAAAATTGTTAACAGGACAATTAAACCCAGTGATTTGATTGGATTCATTTTCTCATCTGTAAAATGGGGAACAATGATAGCTTCTTATTCCCAGGACTACAACTGGGATTGAAAGTCAACACATGAGTGGTATTTGGAAGAAGCCTCTGCAGAAAGTTACAAATGCTAGTGATTATTATAAAGGGGGGAGTTAAGAGAGGAGAGCAATGCTTACTGATTCATAGTTTCATTTGACAAATATTTCTTGAGTAATTACTGGCAGGAACTACATTGAAGGCCTGGAATTAAAACATAAACACATGAATTCCTAAAACTTCACTGTTTATTGGGGTAAAATTACATATAAACAGTTCATTTCAGTATATGGTGCAAGGCAATTAATAAAGTATCTTTCAAGTGCTCTCGATATACAGAGAAAGAATCCATTTTTAACCCATGTGACAGTAAATTTGTGTCCCTGAAGAAGAATGAACAGTTAATCATGTTCTGTAGATGGAATCCAGTATCAGAAACATCCAGATAGAAATTGTCATTGTTCTTTGGGCTGCTAGAGCAAAATTCCACAGACTTGGTGGCTTATAAACAACATACATTTATTACTTACTGTCTGCAGACTAGAAGTCCAAGATCAAGTGCCAGCAAATTCCATGTCTGGTGAGGCTTTCCTGGTTCATACATGGCATCTTCTCGCTGTGTCCTCACATGATGGGAGGATGAGTAGGCTCTCTGGGGTCTCTTTTTAAGAACATTAATCCCTTCATGGGGGCTTCAAGATCGTGACCTTATCACTGCCCAAAGTCTACATCTTGTAAGACCATCCTTTTGTGAGATAGCTTTCAACACATGAATTTTGAGAGGACACAAATGTTCAGTCCATAGCAGAAAGGCATATGAAGCAAGAGTCAAGGTGACCTATGTGGCTGCTGTGGGTTTTTGAAGCAGAAATAAGATGTACAGATGCCTGGAACTGGATCTGACTGCCCCATGGGAAGAGAAGGTGGCCTGCCAATCAGGCAATGCTTCCATGGCACCACATGGATACGTTTGTCTGAGGCCAAGCAAAGATGGCACAAGTCATGTGTAATGGGGTGAGAGTCCAATGAACCCCAAAGTTCTGGGTCCTATAGATCCACAGACTATGAAATGCCTCTGCCCTTCTTTATTTAAAAATGGTATTCTAGACTCCTTTTTACAGGATTTGAGCTCCATCTCTGCATTGGGTTTAACCTCTGAAGTCAAGGTGAATAGCACTACAGGGTGGTGCTGTTCTTGAGGACTGTACCCAAATCAGAACCTGGGAGATGTGAGAGCATCCCCTGCAGAAGCCCAGACTGCACCATTCCGTGAGAAGGTACCTCTTATCTCAGAAACCAGCCTCTTTCAATTCCTAAATGCAATGATGTAAAAGGAAAAGTGTGAGACCAAATAAGATGCAGCCTATGTGCCCACTGCAGGCTTCAGGACTTCTATGAACAGAGATTATACCGAGGGCCCACACTTGTCCGAGAGCTATAGGGCTGCCTCAAGGGCTTTAAAAAGTTTCACACACCAAACATTCTTACAGCGGCCATGAGCTATTCCAAGGTATGTGCACTCCCTCGGGGCTCTCCTGCTTGGAACGATAGCCAACATTAGAGCAGTCACCTGAGGTTCTCATACTGTGTCAGTGGGTCCAGCCTTTAGGATCCAAGTTGTAATGGTCTCATGCTCTAAGCAAGAGAGTTCTGATATTTTTCACATGGAAACAGACATAGGAAATGTTAACAGTTAGCTAGCCCATGGAATAATAGGGTGCTGCTGCTCCCAGCCACAGGCTCACGAGTTGGGGTACCAAAACCTCCACGCACCTGTGGCCCACCCACCACTACCAGCTCAACTGGTTGTGTGGTTTTGATCTCTACAGCAGACCCACAAAGAGTTCTGATCCTCTTTATCCTCTTTTGATTTATCCTAGTGTGTTTTTGCATTTTAAGCATTTTCACAAGACTTCTTGGACCGTTTCTGAAAGAAAAAGCAATATACAAAAAGAACAAAAATTAAACAAATAGCTCCAACCTAGAATTCACTTACAAATATCAAAAAGATATTTTGATATCTATCCCAAAATGGGTCTGGGGGAAATAGGGCAGAGAATGAACTGTTCCCCTCCAGTGTTCTGGGTCCTCGGTGATAGGAGAAAGAAAACATCGGCTGCTCTGTTGAGGCCATTTTGTTTGGTAGCTTTCTGCCTCTCCCCCACCCCCATTTTATTAGTGAAGAAATGTATCCGAAGCACAAACCACCGTCTGTTCAGAATATGATAAGTTGAGCCACTGAAGCATCACCATGTGCTAATGAGCTACAGGCAGCCAAGGAGCTGGGGACATACTGGCACGATGTCTGTCCTGCTGTGGGTGAGACACGGGGCAGCAACAGGCAGCAGCAAAGGCCCACGGAGACCACGGGCACTCTAAGGAGACAGCTTCGCTTGCTTGATTTTTGACAAAGCCTGAGCGTGGCTTCTGAAGAGAAGGGGTTGTTCAACTAGGCAGGCAGGAGAACAGGATACCTTCTTTCCTTTGTTTTGTCAGGACACCTGCATGTCACAGCGGGCACCAGAGGCCCACCTAGGGGCTGTCGCATTTGGACTGTTCAGGGAGCTAAACACTACGCAGTTCAGACAATGTCCCTCTGAACTACAGACACTTAGGATTCCCACCACAGGCTTCTGCAGAGGTTAGGTTGACGTTCTAAAATCTCGCCAACAACACTTTTTGTTTTGTTTTGTTGGCGAGTCCATTATTTTAGGAATCCTATTTCACTTCAGTGTGAAGTGGAGGTTGTTATTTATTAAGCTTTGTATAATTTTGGGGGTTTGTTTTTTCTCCTTAGCATAGAGTACAAAGAAGTTTGTCTTTCTTTGTGGTTTTTTTCCCCTTTGTGTAATGCAAATGTAAATAGGTAAAAAAAAAAAAAAATCAAAGATGAATCCAAGCGACTGAGAGATCTGTGGGTCCTCATTACTCCTCATGTCACTTCACTCCTGAAGGCATCCGACACCCAGCAGGGCCATCCTGACGAGAGGTAAGGGGACACAAGGCAAAATGACATACAAGGCTGCCCCGAGTGAGTCCATGAGTTAGTGAGGACTACACAGCCCACATAGTTTGAATTTCTCAGTCAATTGCCTGGTCAGTGTCCTACTATGGATGATACATTAGGCAAAATCGTTAGTATTGCACAGACTGAGCGTTTCTCTCTATTTTTGGAATGTCTGCAGAGATGTGAAGTTACAGCAAAGCAGACATGAGGAAGAGGAGGGAGTTCATCAGGAGAGTCAGAGAGAATGGTGGGCACATACACTTGTGTAGACACAACTATGTGTAAGGGGGCTGGACAACCATTGGCTCCCTCCAGAAACAATGAAGGACCGAGAGTTCTCACTTTCAGTTGTGTCGTTAATGAGTCTTCAAATTCAAAAGAAGAGTATGCATTTTGCAACTTTAAAAAATGTGTAAACCTGCAAATTAAGATTTCAAAACACCCCATCATGATAAAGGTGACTGTTGGGTCTAGACAAGTAGTATGTGGATTTTTACATTGGTCGGAGTCTTTATAAAGGAACCCAGGATCTCGAAGTGTAGACTACTTCAAACTAGGCCGTGTGCAGGTGGAGAAGCTGAATGTGGTGCACTGCACATTAATTGGTGCAAAATCTGGGTATGTATTTTGAGAACTTCTTGGGCATGGCCAGTGGTATTTTCCATCCTGGATCAGTAACATACATGTTTTTAAGTTATACCCTCCTGTCTGGGGCATGAAACACCCATCAGCAGAAGCTGGCCAACACCATTACCCAGGATTTTCCAATCCCACTACAGCTGGGCCTTTCTGACCAAGGCCCACTTTCACTGTCTGGTGATGTGCTCTCCCTTCTGCCTCCATTATAAGGTCTCTTTATAGTGAGTGAAGGCTTCCTCTCTGAACATTCCTTCAGGAATGAGAGGGAAATCTTGGAGAACGAGGAAAGAGAAAGAAGGAGCAGAGCCTTGCTAAGGTGGTTTAAGGAGCCCCAACTCTTTTGTAAGTAAGGGGAATAAATGCCTCTCAGAACTGTCTCCAAGATGAGCAACCCAACAAAACAAGAAAGCAAATGAAGTTGCAGGCCTGCAGCTTGTTCCCAGGGGCGGGAGGAACGCATGAGTCGATTCCTGAAAATATAGGTGGTGAAGAGGGTATCAGCCAATTGAAGAGACTCAGCCAAGCCCAGTGCAGGGAGTACTGTCCCAGCTTCAAAGACTGGTGAGGGGACTACTATTACACTATGTTACCTGAGCAAGACTAGAAATGGTGCATCAGATGCCACATTGGATGAAGTTGAGGAGGGGCAGGTGGTAAGAAGCATTGAGAATTCCCACAGACCCGCCACTAGAGGTTCCCAGGGCGACTGGTTCAGTGCTTATTCTGGAACCTGGCCAAACCTCGACCAAACAGTAGAATAATATGTCCATGGAGAAGGAAGGGACGTCCTCATCTGCCTGACCTAGACAGAGCTATAGCCCATCTCCAGTCCATATTCAGTCCAGCCCAATAGGAGGAATGGCCGAGGGAACTCCCAGGGCGCTGAGCCCCTGACCTGCTGCTGTACTATGTCAACATTCTCTTCAGATCCCACTAATAAGCAGATCACAGCTCTGTACAGAATTAGGCCACAGGATTTTCTTCCACGTAACTGACATTCTGCTGGAAATGGCTAGGAGCAGCACTTCCCAAACTGGACTGATAAACCTCATGATGCAAATAAACTATGCACCTTGGACACTGCAGAGGAGTTGCCACTGTTCCTGGCGCATCAGCCGTATTGTAAGTATCCTTAAAAAGATACGCATTGAGTTACTCTAGTAGTAAATCCAAGATGCGCTTGGATCCGTACCACTCTCCAGCAGGAGCAAGTACTGAAATTGTTGATACCTCTTAAAGTGACGGGGAAAATGGGAATGGCCTACCCATGGACAGCTTATCTACCTTAAGCTTCTGCAAAAGAGGAAGTTTGTGCATTTGTTTGTTTTTCCCCACAGCAGTACGCGCTACGCACGCATAGACCAGAGGGCAGCTGCGGAGAGAGCATCGCAAACAGAGCTGATGTGGATTGTGGAGGGATTGCTCGTGTCATTCTTGGTAATCTGAGATGGGATGGACCTGAGAATATTTGGGGAGACAACTGTCCACATGAGAAGCTGACTAGCTTTGGAAGTGTGTAGGATGCACGCCTGCTCTCCCTGTCCGTGGAATGCAGCTCCCTCCCTCACTGTATAGATATAATTAAGGCAAAGTGATAGGGTGGCCACCCTCAGGGCAGCAGAGGAAAAGGAACTACAGGTGGAGTTTGTGCAGTTGGGATGGGAAACCCCTACTCTCTCCCACCTGGGTGCAAAGGACAGAAGCAAGAGAGGTCTGTAGTAATAGTATTTCTCAAAACAAAAACAAAATCAAAGAGCCTGAGGATGATATTACCTCAAAACAGAGTCAAGCTGTGACCAGGCCATCAAAGATAGGAACAGCATCAGCCATTTCCCCACCCCATCCCCCACCCCACATCCCAATCCCAGGTCCCTTTGTTTACACTGGGATTCTTGTATAGGAATGAGTATAAACCTTTGATGTGAGGGACTGTGTCTTCCATTCCAGGAAGCTTGGTGTCCCAGATGTCTGGGAACAGCCATCAACCAACCAGCATCCATCCAGGAACCAGCTTTCATGGGGAAGGGTCTGGACAACATTTTGTGCGACTAACAGCTTTGAGGTCTGTAAGATGTCTCGTGTGAAGTGAGCTGGTGTGGAGTAGAAACTGGGGTCTCTCTTCAGATACTTTAAGAGACGTCAGAGGGAAGATGAGGCTGGCTGATACTTTAAGTCACCAAAGGAAAGATCTAGAAACAAGGGGACAGAAGTTACTTGGAAGCAGACTACCACTCAACATAAAAGAGAACTTTAGACCCTAAAAGTTCCACCAACGTTTTGTGAGCGCTGAGCTGTACGTCTCTGTATATCCCCAAACTGAAAATGAGTAACTCCTTTGCAGATCCCATCCCCAAGCAGCAGGATTTGCTCAAAAGTCTATCAAAGAAGAAGAGTTGTGTTTGCATGACAGGTAAGCACTTTGGAAATGCATGAAAGTCTGGTTAAAAAAAATTAAATAATTTGTTGTCAGAAAACCAGAACATTAAGTGAATCCAATTGGCCTTATCACTGTTACATAATACCAGATGATTAAGGAAAGATGGCTAGATCCCTTGAGTTACAACTTTTAAACCTGATGGAGCTTACTGTGGAATTAATGAACCTGGCACTTCTGATTTCTGCTACAAGGCTCAGCCGTCCACACAGCAACATGACACATTCCGGTTGACTGACCATCTGGTTGTTCCTGGTGGGCTACAGGGGCCAGCGTGGCCTGTTGGGATGAGGCTCCGACTTACCAGGCTCTGCTCAGTGGGGGCACGAGGCGAGCGGCCTCACACCCCGGACTCGACAAGGATTCTCGGCAATCAGACAGCAAGTAAGCAAATGTGCCGCCAGTCGGGTTTCTGTTCTGAGAGGAGCCTGATGGAATTAGTGCACGGTACTGAGCCAGATATTCCTAATTTTCAAAGAAATCTTGTTAGGAAAAATAGGTTCTTAAAACATCATCGAAACTGAAAGCCAATGACATCTTAGACCAATACTGACTTTTCTAAATATCTGCTGTGTCAGTTTTCATGAGGGGGAGGCTCCAAGGCCGAGCCCTGGTCATGAACGCTGGGTGGCTAAGCGACCAGAACCGTCTCTAACCAATACTCATGGGTACACCAACCTCGCATCGCCCAGGTCCATCGATGCTTGATACAAACACAAAGTAGGTGGTGATGCTTGTGTCGTGTTCCCTGCTTTTAGTCCCTGCTTTTAGTCCCTGCTTTTAGTCTGTCTCAGGACTCTGCTGAGTTTTCTCTGAACCAAGGGCTGCTGACACGGGAGGGAGCCAGAGAGGGAGACGAGGGAGTGTCTCCGTGTTGGGGAGGCACAAGGCTTTGAAGGCCAGGCCTGGAGGAGAGGAAGAGCGGGGGAGAGGCCGAGGAGCACCCCGGCTCTAGCATTGGCTGCCTGCCCTCTCCCGGGCCAGGGAATATGGGTCTGCATTCGCTTCCCCGTGAGACCTGGCACTAGGTAAGTAGATCTCCTGGGGACGACGTGCAATCAGGGAACTGTAACAGCTGGCTGCTTTTACCCTACCCGCCCCTTAGAATCCTCAGAACAAGCGAGTTAGAAAGCATCTAAGAGGTGGTAAAGTTTCAGAAGGAAATACGTGGAAAGGATTAGAGAGTAAAGTGAGGAGTTTCAAACGTGGATCTGTTATTGGCTGAGGAACAGCTTTCTTCTCTGAGTGATTTAGGGGTATTTCTGCTGCTCTGCTCTTACCCGATTTATTTTTTTTTTTTTTTACGGGAACAGATAGGTACATCTGATGGCCACATGCCATTCATTTGGGGGCACTGCTTAGAAATTGTCATCATTTAAGATTTCTGTTAATTGATTTCTTTTTTTTTTTTTTTTTTTTTGATTTATTTATTTTGGGCAGCCTGGGTGGCTCAGCAGTTTAGCACCGCCTCCAGCCCCGGGCCTGATCCTGGAGACCCGGGATCAAGTCCCAGGTCGGGCTTCTTGCATGGAGCCTGCTTCTCCCTCTGCCTGTGTCTCTGCCTCTCTCTCTGTCTCTCTCTCTCATAAATAAATAAACAAACAAACAAATAAATAAATAAAATCTTAAAAAATAAAAATAAAATAAATAAATAAATTTATTTATTTTGTCAATTGATTTCTATAACAATCGTATAAACTAGAAGATGCCAATCATTTGCATTGATGCTGTGTGTCCTGCTTGTATAAATTATTAGTACCTGCTGCACATTTGCATTCATGGCATATGTTGTACTTAGGTGTGCTATTGGCTCTTGGTTTTCCTCTGGAACAAATTGCTAGTCTATCCCCCACACATCTTCTGAGTCTTTCCCTATAACTGCCCCCAAGTAGTCAGAATATCTGAATTCGGTATATCAATTGGCTCACGTGCTGTGGTGAAGAAATCATTTGTGTTTGGAAAAAAAGAAAACATTGTCCGCAAGGAAAAAGTAAAAATATAAATTAGGGAAAACATACATTTTGCCGGCCTGTTCTGGTAACACACTCGTACATGCAAAGAAACTGCACCTCGGTGAGAAGAATAAGCCAAGTAAGTAATTCAGGAAAACAAAATGTTCAAGTGAAGAACCCAAAGAAAAACAAATTCTAAGTGTATAATTGTATTTGGACGTAAATGATCTCAGAATGTCAGAAGTAACAGCATAGAACTTCTTTTGAATGGTAGGAAAACCAAACCCCAAGAACCCCGATGTGAGGTGAGAGATCCTTGTCTCAGTCCTTCTAAAGGGAAACCATATGGAACCGCCAAAGTGTGGAAAAAACCCAGAATGGCTCACATTATCTTATCAGTCACACTGTCCTCAAGAGTTTTTTTTTTTCTTAGAATATATTTTTTTAAGTTTTGGGGGTTCCTGACTGGCTCAGTTGGAAGAATATGTGACTCTTGAGCTCCTGGTTGTAAGTTCAAGCCCCACATTGGGTGTAGAGATTACATAAATAAATAAAACTTTAAAAAATCATTTTATTTACCTTCCATTAACTCAGACTCTAGGACTGATGAGGTTACTGTTATGCCAAGGCGAGGGGAATAGACCAACCCACCTCGTGTTCCAAAATTGACGGCTGCTTAATTTATTTTGCATTTATTTGTAGCTCTCTTATCTGCCTACCTTAGGGCACAAATGGTCTGAGAAGGGGAAATAAAATAATTCGCTTTTTTGCTTCCATTTATAATTTATGCCCCAACTGCTCCTCAGATGGGTTTGAAGCCCAACGGTCCTGGTTAGTTGACCAGCTGGGAACTAAATTATTAAAACAATCCTTTGAAAATTAAAAAGACGCTTTCATATTCACTCCTCTTTTTTTTTCCCATGACTCGCTCATTTTTCGTGTTTTTCATGACATTTCAAATTTTGATCTAAATAACAGCAATAACTATCTTCAGATTCCCAAAATATTATAAACCAACAGTTATCTCATGTGACATTATGCCAGACGCAGATGACAGAGGCTGCACATGGCGCATCTTCCCCCAGGCGGGGAGGCGGCACGTCTGCGAGGGGCCTACAAGTCTCTGTGAAGCCAAGTGCGAGGAAGAGATGGATGGTGATGAACTTCGGTCCGGGGTGTTGGAGGACAGACTCATTCTGAGGACACTCAGGGTTGGTGGGAGCTGGAGTCGTAGAGATAGCCCTGCTTTAAAGGATAAATATATAAATGTAGGGCTTGCGGTTTTCCCAGATGCTCCCAGTTTACATCAGCTCACACCTGGGGACAGCTAGGAAAAAGAAAGGATCCTCAAGACTGGATAGAGCAAAGTTTGATCACAAAGGTAAAAAAAAAGGGCAGCTCGGAAAAGGATCAGGAGTCACGATGGAGTAAAAACAAGAAAATTCGCATCCTCCTTCTTTGACTTTGAAACATTCGTCTCACCCCAGGGAAATCAGAAATTTCTTAGAAATGAGCTCCACGGGGGCTGCGACGTGGAAAATTATCTTTAACCACAAATAAATCCATGGGAGACACAACTCCGTTTCTCAAGTATGTGGAAACCATTGATGCAAAATGCATTTGACTCATCGTTGGAAGGGAAGTTTTATTTAGCCGCGAAGCTGGGATGGTATTTTTAGAAAGAGTAAAGTTCAGGGAATTTTTAAAGTGTGGAATGCCTGCAGCAGATGACGGTTGGGGGGTGGGGTGCAGGAGTGACCGCCCTCCCCCTGCTGCCCCGCATTCCTGCACAGCAGCACTGAGGCCTGGGCTGCCTCGGGGGTCGGGGTCGGGGGACTCCCCCGGAGCAGCCGTGCCTGAAGCAGCCTTCTCTCAGTTTCTCCAGTGAGACCCGGCTCCCTGGAGAACACCATGTCAGAATTTCAGGACTGGGGAGGACCTGACTGGCCCATGGGTGCACCCCCCCACCCTATCCCAACGTAACCCTGAGGAGCGAGGCCCAGGGTTCTGGAAGCTTCCAACATCCCCACCAGCCAGGCTCCCCTGGGCACCACTGCCTTCACTTATCACCAGAGGATGTCACGCTGGAGGCCCCGAGGGAGGGGGATGCTCTCACCGCCTCCAGAGAAGGAGCACTCTGGGTGGAGCCGGGCTGTGCTGCCTGGCCGCCTGCGGCCTTCAGGGGAAGGGAGCAAGCACTGCACCCCCCCCCCCCCCCGGGGGAGAACCAGAGGTGCCAAACCTCCACCTTCCAGGAACGCGCCCGCCCTCCTGCCGTTGCCCTGAGGCTTCTGCAGCCTCTAGACCTGCTGGGACTCAGACTCCATGGGCAGGTGCGCCCTTCACCCGGCACCTCCCGACAGGTGGCCCGCGGCCGCGTCCTGAGCCCACCACGCCGGCCAGAGCACGGACAGGGACCAAGACACGGCCCACGTGCGGCAAATCCATCCTTCTCCCTCTAAAAGGAAAACCCTGCATCATCCTGATTCAACAGAACCTTATAAAGCCCAGGAGTCGTGATGGATTTGAACACTTGACCTTTCTCATCGGTGTTCCGCTCTGCGCGCTGACCTTTCCAGGCCTGGTTCTCGTAAGGGCCGTAGAATCCAGGCCCCAGGGAAACCAACAGGCCACAAAGTTACGTGATTGACTTTCAAACCCTCTCTGAGGGGCCCCTGGGTGGCTCCGTGGCTGAGCGTCTGCCTTCGGTTCAGGGCGTGACCCCGGGGTCCCAGGATCGAGTCCCACGTCAGGCCCCCCACAGGGAGCCTGCTTCTCCCTCTGCCTGGGTCTCTGCCTCTCTCTCTGTGTCTCTCAAGAATAAATAGATAAAATCTTAAAAATAAATAAGTAAAAAATAAAACCCTCTCTGAGCCGAGTGGATCAGATATTTTGGCATCCTTTTTTCTCATTTCCCCCCATTCCTTTTTAATCATTTCCCACACTGGATGGAAAGCGTTTTTGTCACACAGCTAAGATACGAGCATGTCTCTGTCCTTCGGACCCATCTGGCTGTCAGAGACTCAGACAGATATCTTGATCATTAGGAGGGACTAAAGGATGCCTGAGGATACATGGGACTTTGCCCGGTCAAGCAGCTATAAAACACGGAGTGGGGAATTCCCGATTTCCTAGCATGAATAACAACACAGCGTGTTTGCTGACACACCCCCTCCAGCCCACCCCTCCGCCTCCACGTGGAATTCGGAGCTGGCACTTAGGGCCGAGCACTGGTCAAGCGCAGAAAGGAGACGCAGCCCCCATCTTCGGCTCTCCGATGGTGTACCAGCCACACGCTTTAGAAGTTCCCTTCAGAATTCAGATTTTTGGAAATTCAGACAAAGACACATTTTGGTTTCGTTTCTGAAATATTAACTCGGGGGGGCAAAAGAAATCACTCTCAACGAAAAAAAAAAAACCACATTGTACTGCTCTGTGCTTCCTAATCTGCCTCCTTAGTGGGGACTTTCTTGTTTTCTTTTTTATGTCTCCACCCCTGGGATAAGGAAGCATTACATACAGCACAGAGGGCTCAGTATGTAAACAGGCAGCTTGAAACATGCATCCAACCTATGGGACCAGCTTCTAGATCATGCCAGGACCTCCCTGAGATATACCCTGCCCCCCCCAGCCCATTCTCGGGGGGTCTCATCAAGGATCCACATTCAATCCCTGGGAGGTCTACAATCTTGATGAGAGGTGTCATTTAACTCGACGCATGCGAGAGAGTGGGTCGGGGTCTCCCCTGGTAGCAACTTTAACTTGTGACAAAGCAGGAGGGGATGTGGAGGCCTCGGGGATCCAGACGCCTCCTCTTCTCTCACTGCTCCTTTGGCGCTAGGGTACCGTGCGGTGGCTCAGGCTGCTCCGAGAATGATCAACCACCGTGTGTGTACTTCAATCCCAGACCTACTTCGTCCACGTTCCAGATAGTGTATCAACCCCCCTGCTGGGCGTTGCCACCTGCACGGTCCGGTGGTGCGTCCAAATGGGCAAGTCCAACACGAAGCTGGCGCTTCTCTCCTGCCAAACGGTTCGTCGTTCAGCCTTCCTGGTGTCACCGATGGCAGTTCCATTCTTCCCATTGCTTGGGACAGAAATCTGCAGTTAACTTGGTCTTGCCCTCCTGCTGCACATCCGCAGCACCAAGGAACCCTGTCAGATGCTCGGGTCCGACCACTCTTCCCTGTCATTACAACACAGGTGTGAGCAATTCGAGCCTCTCACCTGGATTATGCAACAGCCTCGTAGCTGGTCTTGGTGCTTCCATCCGTGCTCCATTAGGGTTTATTCTTGACACAGCAACCAGGGTCAGCTTTAAGTGCCAAATAGCAGCATCTCTGGACTCAGTAGCTCCCTACTTCACTCCGAGCCGGAGTCATGTCCCGCGGACAAACACCCACCGGCACTGGCTGCCCTATTCCCCTCGTGTACTCTGCTTGGTCTATTGGAGTTTACTCTGCTCCAGCCCCCGTGCATCCTGGCCAAGCGTCGTCCTCCCCAAGATACCATCCTGCCCGGCCCCACTCCCGCTCCTGCGCCACCCCACCCTGACTTCCGTCCCTCCCCACACTGCACTCATCACCCTGTGACAAAGTGGAGCTGCCCAGTATGAGCTTCTGTTTAATGAACACCTGCCACCACCAGAGTGTCGTTGCCACACAAGAGGACACCTTTGTTTTTCTCGTTTACTATATCTCAAGTGCCAGCAAGAGTGCCTTGCACACAGTAGGCGTACATTTAATATTTGTTGAATGAATGCACATCTCCATGTGATCATGAGGGCCTGGAAGGATGCAAATAATTCTATCTCCACACACAAACACATATACCTCCTAACAGAGCCCACTCTTGTGTTTCCATCTCCCACTGGGAAACACGGTTCAACATTCTCGTGATGATTAACCCACTTGACTCATCGATCCAAGCCTTATCTCCCCTGTTAGACTGTGACCAGCTGAAGTACAGACAATCCTCACATTTTCCTTCCTTGAAATCTCCCCATCCTTAAATATAGTAATGATTTTGGGGGAAAAAAAAAGTCTTAATGACAAGGAATTTTTCTTCAAGTCCAAAACCTAAGGTTGGAGGTAGTAAGTATCCCCACATTCTAGTGTATCTTCTGGAACATTCCAAAGAGAATGCTACAGAGCTCCCAGAACCATTTCCTCTCTATCAGATTAACCTGTAGGTGACTTGACCTTCCATATTCTACAACCCATAACCCATCTAACCTACAAATCCTATAAAAATGGGAACTAGAACGCATTTTTCTTGAGTTGAGGATTTTTCTTGGGCCAGTCTTGGCTCCTTAGAAGTGTTGTAGTGAATGAGTTGTCAAAGGCCCCAAGACAAGGCCTGGGCTCTAAGAGAACTGCTCCTAGAGACTGGGGTGCCTGGCAATCCAAGCCCTCACTGAGCAGTTGTGAACAGCAGAAGTCTTCCCCATGTGGTTTCTGCATGGAACTTGGGAGGAGATTCTGAAAATTCCATGTAGACCCAAGTACCCTCCTCTTTACTGAAATGGGAAGCTGACAGGGTGAGAAGAGAGCCAACGATGGGCAGTCCACATGTCCATGTGCCTCCTCCACTCTCAACATTTGGTATGGAAACAAGCGTCAAAGGGACATTACTCAGAGGTGGCCTTGAGTGATAGCCTGCTTCCCTGATGAGTCTTCTTATATGTGGCAGAGTTTTTTAAAGGGAGGACGAGAGTGGGATATTTTTCTAATTCACACAAAATACTCCTGCTATTTGATTTGGTCCTTTCTAGTCTTAGATGATTAAAACAAATGGCACAGAGAAGAAGGAAATTGTATCTGGGAGACTGTGTTTCAAAGTCAATGGGAAACATGACAAATTTCTATTTGTGGATAATAGACCAGCATCCTCTTTATTTTTATCCATTTCCCCGGGGCACTGAGGTGTGATTCTTTGAAGCACAGTGTCACCTCCATGACATGATATTTCACAGAAAGGATGCTTTAGCACTGATCAATCTATACTCAAGCCATTGTGTAAGTAACATATCCACAAGTTTTGTGCTTGAGGAAATGGGTCTTTTTCAACAAAATACTATTTGTAGGACATCTTGTGTAGACCCAAAGTGCCTAATATAAACACTGAGGAAAAATAAACATAGCTCAGACACAAAGAAATCACACATGATGAGTTGTAATTAATTAGAAGATTAACTGCATAGATGAGACCATATTCTCTTTAATTTTATGGTTTCATAGATAAATGCCATGTCCAGAATAGCTCCAAAAGCCTAACAGGATACAGGAATATCTATTCTCTCCCAAGGACATTTTTAATGAGAAAATGAAGAAGTAATTCATCTTAAAAATAATAACCTTATTGGGTGCACCCCATTGAATTATTAGAAGGAAGCTCATTTTGAGTTGATTTTAATGATTTCTCCTTCACTGTTTCATCCATAACAGACAGAACTTTTGACTCTGTCCCTGACTTAGAGTAGAATTTTCAAGAGAAAGCGAATTTTGCAGCCACTTGGTTCATTTACCTTCTGCTAACAGTTAGCTTGGTCTTCTGAAATGTGCAGAGCTGGGTATGCTGGGTAGGGCTCTTGTCCAGAGTCAGGGCCTGCTGTGGGCTTCTCACTGTCTTTACTAATTCCAGCCTCTGTCATTGACTAGCTTGTGAACTTGGCCTCAGTTTCCTCATTAGTTAGATGAAAGAGGTCAGTTAGATTGTCTCCGATATGTAGAATCTCTAAGACTCACAAAGATCCTAGTAATGGACAAAAATCCCCTAGCATCATGGAAAGTGTCTGATCCAACGAAAATTACAAAATTATTTGTGGAACGTATTTCCATTTGGCAATCCATTATGTAACCAATGTTTCATGCATTTTTCAATGGCTCAAACATCGTATTATTTTTTAAATTTTAAAAATATATTTTTATTTATTTATTTGAGAGAGAGAGAACACACAGGAAGAGTTGAAGAGGGAGAGGGAGAAGCAGGCACCCTACAGACCAGGGAACTCAATGCAGGGTTCGATCCAGGGACCTGGGATCATGACCTGGGCCAAAGGCAGATGCATAACTGACTGAACCACCTTGGGCCCTTTATTTTTTTATTTTTCATCTATGAGAAAGTACCTGCTGTAATCGCACTATGTGCAGCCTAAGTGGTCACCCACAGAGGTCCTGCAATGCAACCTTACTGGTCAACTCAGTTCCTGGATGGTTTAGAAAGCCCTCTCTGTCCACTCTCACCATCTCTGTTCATTTATCTTATAAAATCAGTGATGCACAGATCCTTTGGCATTTAATATGACAATCAGTCCTTTGCAACCTTAACCTCTGTTTTATGCAGCTACTGGTATTGTGTATGTTTGCATGTTCTGTACTCCATCTTCCTATGTAGTCTGTTAGACGGAGTGGGGTGTTTTTATTTACCAGGTAGCATTTGCTTCAAGGCTCAGGGGAACTCAAGTGTTGGAATGGATGGTAAAGTGGTAGACCCGGGACCCTGAATGTAACATATGCCAGCAATGTTAGAGATTGCCAAGGAAGATGAGCCTTTCAGTGGAAGGAGCCTCTGTGGGACTTGGCATTGATCTGCCATGGTAAATTTTCCATGATTCACAATCTGGTTTTCACCCATATTGACCCCCAAATTTATCAAGAATGGTGACTTACACAGCATGTTAAAGAGTTCTAGGGCCACTTGTCGAGGCCCATGAATACATCTCAGAAAGAGAAACACAATCAGATGACTTAGAGGGATGCATTAGGTTAGACCAATCGCAGGTTAACCAATCGCAGGTTAGAGCTACACTGATTGCGACCACGTGATACACCAGGGTTTTTGCATAAATGCTTTCTGCAGGAGTTTTACACAGATAGCACTCAAGATAGGAGATCTGATAAAGGTATATCTCCAACACTGAGGCTCAGGTTTTCTCTGTTACTCCTCACTAGATCCTTTATCAAAACCATCAGGAGAAAATGAAGGTAGAAATAGTACTTGTGAGGATGTAATAAAGCTGAGGTGTTTTCATGTGCATTATTTCACTCAATACCATAAGGAAGTAGGGTTTCTCCATTGTAGAAATGAGATAACCCTCTCAAAATGGCACAGTTAGTAAGTGGGTTAATATATGGATTAATGAATGCAAAACTGTCGGAGTTCCAGATGTAGTCAAAGTGGGCCATGCAAAGATCATTAACAGAAATAATGCAGTCATTATATCAACTTAAAATGCAAATAGAAACTGGTAATGAGAGGCACCTATTAACTTCTGTCAAGGAGAATAACTCTTGAGCTAAGAGAGAATATCTCAAAAAGGAAAATCCTAAAACAAGCCGTCAGAAATGTGTATTTTATGTCTGCAGACACCGTGGAGCTGGAGATAGTCTAAGCTGAATCCCTTCTATTTTGTGCCCAGCCTGAAACTACAATCCCATCCTTTACCTGGACATCGGCTAGGAAACAGAGGAACCACATGGAGCCCGGCCCTGACATTTACGACATTGATGGAATAAATCACATCAGACAAACTTGATGTCTTTTCCTGGTGGAATTATAAAATTCTAGAAATGGAGATGACAGTAGATGCCACCTATGTTTATTTTAGTAAAATACTGGATATCATATTTTCATGACACCTTCCTTTAAAAAGAAATTCCAAATGGTTTGGAAATAATGACTGTCATCTATGTTTTGAAGGTAGCTATGGTGTTGTAAATAAAAGGGAATACTGAATAATCCAATGGAACCCAGTCTCTCCCAGGTGGTGAGAGCCAAGGAGGACGAGAGGGTTGGACCAGAGAATGCCTGATACATTGGGAAAGACGGAGGGATAAGAAAACACAGGTGGTTTGGGACAACGATTTTAAACATAACGAAAAGAAAAAAAACTTTAGAAATAATCTTAAAAGAGAATCAGAGGTAATTCACTGGATGAGTCCAGACCCAAAGGTTCCAGAAGGTGCCTGCCAAGTTAGAAGCACAGTGAAAGTGCACGAGCATAGCAGACTGCTGGATTCTAGCGTCCTGACCATGAGCCCCGTGACCTCTTGCTAGAGAGTCTCCCTGGTGAGGGTCAGGGGGGCGCTCGCCGTGGAGCCGCTGGTGCTGGGCATCTGTCTACAGAGCTGTGACTCCACCTGACATGCCTCCAGAATCCCCAGCCTGGTCCCTGGACCCATATGACCATAGTATTATAAACAGGCAGGTTGTTCCTTTTCAAGATTTTCACCATTACTTTTATTTCCTCCATGCCTATTCAATACTATTTTTCTCTTTCTACTATATATATATATATATTATATATTTTTTAGAAGGTCAAGAAATTTTTTCTGGCAAAGTTTTTCAAATGATTCACTTATAAAAATATCTACATTTTTGTACTTTTGGTTATGTTACCAGTAATGGGCTTCTCCTGAGAAACATAGTCCAGATAAATAGGTACATGGGTAGATAGATAGATAGATGATAGATTAGAGAGATGGAGGTTGATTGATTGATTGACTGATTATGAGATATTGGCTCCTGTGATTATGGAGGCTGAGTCCCGTGATCTGCTGTCTGCCAGCTGGAGATCCAGAGAGCCCGTGATATAATGCAGTCTGGACTCTGCGACCCCAAGAACCAGGGAAGCCAATATTGTAATATGCAGTCTGAGGGCAGGAGAAGAGATGTCCCAGCTCCTTTGTGAGGCAGGAAAAAAGGAACGAGATCCTCCTTCTTCTGCCTTTTGTTCTCTTCAGGCCATTGGTAGATTGGATGACACCCACACCCACCCACCCTTGGGAAAGGCCACCCACTTTGCTGGGTTCAACGGATTCAAATGCTCATATCTCATCTGAAAACACCCCCAGAGACACGCCTAGAAGGAATGCTTCATCTGAGCGCTCTGCGGCAGGTCAAACTCACACGTTAAATTAATCGTTGTAGCTACTTAACCTCAATATCTCTGTCTTCATCCTTTGAAATCAGTGGCGAAAGATTTAACATCCAAAGACCACCCAACCCTTCCTCCCAGGTATATTAAAGGATAGATGGAGTCACACACATTTAAATCTGAAAGAATTCTCAGGATCACAGGCTAAGGGATTTAGAATTTCCTCAGCTGTGCCTTTGCTTTTGGTCAAATGCAGTCAATGTGCTTGGAATCTGACGTCAAAGGGGGCCTTGTATAAACAACCACACGTTCAATGGGACGCCGGCTAGGTTGACAAGGGCTCACCGAGGACCAAAGTCTCTATGTCTCTTGTCATAGTCCAGAGGCAGGCAGGCTCCGGGGGCTGTGGGCAGCTCTGTTCCTTGAGGTCATCCAAGGGCCCAGGTACCTTCTCTCTTGTTGCTCACATCCTCCAGAATGATTGTTTCTGGTCTGCGGAGATGAAGCTGGCCCCAGTCCGCGAGATGAGAGAAGGGAGGGCTGGTGGAAACCAGCACAGGTCTGGGATCGCGCTCCTTTACCTGGAAAGTGGTCACGGGCCCCTCCTTAGCTGTACCTTCTTGACTCCCAAGGAGCAGGGGACGAAGGGGAGAGGTGGAGCCTGCTGCTATAAGGAAAAGGCAAGAAGGTGTGGAGTGACAATCAGAGCCTTTCCACATTCAGCACCCACATGCAAAAGCCTGGTAGCACGAGATTAAGGTGACGTGGTAGGGACCAGCTGGAAACAAGGATAAAGTAGCCACTGGAAAGAAATCCTTGTTTTGTTTTTGGATAAAATACAGGAAAGATATTGCCAGTAGAAGCCAACAGGAGAACAGACATCCAGGCCGCAGACCCTTCTCCCTCAATGTTGGGCAAATGTGTCCCTTGCTCTCCAGCTGCAGACATCATAGGCCACGTGTCGAGGTCCATGAAACACATCTGCAGCTTCCCCTGGTCTCTACATGTCCAGGCTTCTCCCGCACACGACCTACTCCCCGTCTCGACACCCATCACCTGCTGAGGCCACCAGAGGCTGTAAACATCCTCGTGTCGCCCTGTGCCCCGCTCGCTGGCCTCCGCCACCTGGCCTCACACAGGCCCCTTGCCGGGTCTCATCCCTTTGGAGACGTGCCCACGATCGCCCCTGTGACCACCAGGGCTCCTGATCCTTTTATCCTTGGATAGAAAAACACTTTTCACGGCAATGCTTCTGTACTTGCTGTCTGTGTTTGAAGTCCTTTTCCTGTTAAGGACCCCACAGCAGATGCGTCCCTACGGGAGGCAAGCACGACAAAGCCTTGGCCCTCAGCGCCTGCCCTGTGGCCCATGGCTGTGGCTCAGTCGCCAGCGAATGACGCACAGACAGCTGTCTTCAGGGCGCTTTTGACCCTACGCTCCCGGGGTAACAAAGGAGTAGTGGCAGGTCGCTGTGAAGCGCCGCAGCGGCAAAACTGGCAGCTCTCAGAAACGGTCACTCCTTATGGGTCCCAAACAATCCATATGTATGTTTAGGGACAGAAACCCTTCATGACCGTCGGTGAGCCAGCCTTAACGTGATGACTTGGCAACACGGGAAAGATAAAAGTCGCTGCCCAGACCTTTCATGTCGGTTGGCTACTGCACCAGCCCAGGCAGGACGACATCCGCTCCTTTCACGGGGCCAGGTTGGCTGATGGGCGGCCTCTCGGGGCAGAGGACACAGAGCCTGCTGGCGGCTGGCGGAGCAGCGGTGCCCCCTCCCGCCCCGCTCTGTCACCCTGTCTCGTCATATGTGCTCCGTGGTCCAAATGCAGCTTTCGTCTTCCACTCTTGCCCTTCCCAGAGCAGTTTGTTCCTCCCCCTCTGACATCTTATTAATATTTGCTCTTGGGAAAACGGGGACCGTGATCGAATTTTTAACTGTGCTTGATCGGATGCACATGCCACCTCTGCAGGATCCGCCCCTCAAGAGTCATCCCATCTCGTGGAACCCACACCGTGGCCCCAGGTTGGCAAACATTCAGCTCCCCGGGAGTGAGGAGCTGAGTAGCTTTCTAAACAGTGATGGTGACAACGAAGTGTGTAACTCAATGGTTGTATTCGGACAAGACGAGACTCGATGACCCACAGCGAGTCTGTGACAGCCCTGAAGCAGCCAGAAAGGCGCAGCCAGGTGGGCAGGGGTTCTAAGAGCGACAGAAGTACATCAAGAGGAAAGATTGAGACCCAGGGTAGCCACGGGGGTGCCGTGTCCACGCTCGATGCCAGGGACTCTCGCTTCCATTCCGTCAAGGAGCTTCCAGGCCAAGGGGACACTACAGGTCCCGGTCTGCCGGGGTTCCTGGGGACGCATCAAGGGGACAAAGCCTCAAAGAGGGTCTGATCTCCACGGGCGCACATGCTTTCACAGGGGCCAGCGAGGCAGTGGCCTGGCAAGGAACAGTCATCTCTTTCTAGCTCTTTGTTTGCATTTTAACTGGCAACGCATGTTAGAACAAGGGCACCTTGAGAGTGCCTCGAAATATCACATTTGTGGGTATTTGTTCACTTGGCGCAGAGGTGCAGCACAGTTCTTGCAGACCAGTGCAGGATGTTTTTTACCTTAGCTTTTATTTATTTATTTTACATTTTTTTTTAATTTAAGTTCAAGTTGCCCACATAGAGTATAACCCCCAGTTCTCATCCCATCACGTGCCCTCCTCAGTGCCCGTCACCCAGTATTTATTTATTTATTTATTTATTTATTTATTTATTTATTATAGACACACACACAGAGAGAGAGAGAGAGAGGCAGAGACACAGGAGGAGGGAGAAGCAGGCTCCATGCCAGGAGCCCGACATGGGACTCGATCCCGGGACTCCAGGATCACGCCCTGGGCCAAAGGCAGGCGCTAAACCACTGAGCCACCCAGGGATCCCCACCCAGTTTTTTAAATGTACCTTTCCCTGGGGTTCCCCAGGATCTGGAGCAACAGGAAATAGTGCTTTTGCTTCACTAATTTTTTCTTTGTTTGTTTCTAAAGTGCAGTGACCTCATATAATTTCACTCACTTGAAATACAGGCTCTGACTCCAGTTCTGGCAAAGCACAACCAGCTTAGGTTAAATTCACATATTATAATGGCTCATGCTGCTACCTTGACCCGCAGTCACAGCCCCCTAGCCCCTGCCCGGCTCCCCACATTTGCCTTGGTGCTGCTTTCCCTTGGGCAGGAATCCCATCAGCAGTGGGGCCTCCTCCACGGATATTCCCCCCACCACCACCCTGTTTCCCCTCACTTGCTCTTCCCACAGCTTCTCTCCTCTGAGTGACCTTAAGCTCCAGGTACTGCACTTAACACCTCTCAGCATGCTCAAGATGTGCATGTCTGTCTCCTCCAAAAATCCGTGGCTTGCTCCTCTTTATGCTCTTCGCACCGGGCACAGCAATGTAGGGGACGTGCGATGTGCCCATAAACACGTGAGCAGAAACGAGGAACTGTGCGTGACACACGCTAGTTATTTGGCCAAAGAGGCTGCAGATGAAGGAGCCCTCCTGCGACTGTGTGTAAACTCAAGCCTGCAGCTCACAGCCTGGGAATCACTGATCAGAATGGGCTTAGGAAAAAAATAAGAGGTGACACATTAATTCCTGTGGGCCCCACAAAGCTGAGCTGGTTCTGAGGACATCTCTGCTGATTCCGCAAGACAAAGCCTCCGGAGATGGACTCTGGACAAGAGCTCCGTTGAGTCTTTAGCAAGATGCCCTCCCCCCGCCTGGCAATGTCAGCGCAGAACTCAGAAATCCTACGGATCTCCTTACATGAGGAAACTGGCTTGCTGCTGAGTAGTCTGGGAGCCTCCATACAAGTCAGACTCTAGGCCCATAACGTAGATGTCACGGTCTAGTGATAGGAAGGCGCGTTACGTATTTTATTTAATCTTTGCACCAACCCTATGAGGCAGGTGTTACTGCAATCCCTACTCTACATATGTGAACACTGAGACTCAGAGGGCCTGAGGAGCTTCACCTGGTGTCCATCCTTCTCCAAAGCCTACCAGTATTGCCAGGGAAAGCACCCAGACCCGTGGAAGCTTCCAGCGTTGCCTCATCGCTGCTCCAAAGGCCTCACACTGCATCTCCCATCGAGGCATTCGCGCTCAGCAGCATCTCAGCTGTGACACCTGCTCTGACTGTCATATTCATCCACTGGTGTCCTTGACACAGTGGGAAGGCGACTGGCCTGGAAAACAGCCCAGTTTTTGTTCTGTTTTGTTTTGTTTTGTTTTGTTTTGTTTTTCTTTTAAATATTTTATTTATTTACTCATGAGACACAGAGAGAGAGAGAGGCAGAGACAGAGGCAGAGGGAGAAGCAGGCTCAATGCAGGGAGCCTGACGTGGGACTCCATCTCAGATCCCAGGCTCAACCGCTGAGCCACCTGGACACCCCAACAGCCCACATTGACGTCGCGCCTCAGCTGCAAGCTGGGGATAGGAGCATGGGTGTGTCTCCTAATCTTGCTTCCTAAAACAGAGGAGATTGACTGAGCATCATCCCCATGTAAGAGCAAACAGTCTACTCTTTTTCTTTCTTTCTTTCTTTCTTTCTTTCTTTCTTTCTTTCTTTCTTTCTTTCTTTCTTTCTCTTTCTTTCTTCTTTCTTCCTTTTCTTCCTGAGTAATTAACAATAATGATTGAATTGTTTTTGCCATTTCTTCTTATTTTATGGGAGCTTAATTTTGGAGAAAATTAAAACTCAAACACTAAAGAGACGCCCAATGCTGACTACGTGGAACACGGACAAGAAGCCTTTCCTGGCTATCTTGTGTTGGTGGCCTGAGGCCCGGAACGTACGCAGCGTGCCTCCTCGGAAGGTCTGGGACAGAAAATCACGTGGTCTCCACTGGCTCATGGTGGATGCTCAGGCTAGAAGAAGGATCTTGAGATGTGCACAATGCTGGTCATTTTCCAGGTAACGGCCTGGAAATTGTCACAGAAGAGACTTTTGACATCACCTTCCCTGGAGCTTTCGCTAAAGGAACATGCCATCCTTGAGAGTTTTCCATCATTAAATGAGAACCTGTGGCCTCTTTCCCCGCTACACCTATTCACAGGGGCCTTGGGTGCTGACCGCTGCATTGCCACCATCATTCTCTGAACCACATATTCCTCCAGAAGCATCCTCAGATTTTTGTATAATTAGGCAGCATTTCAGGTAAGTATAGCTTTAAACCTGTTGTGTGGTGTGGTGCCAGAGCAGAAGGTCAACAGGAACCGTTTTCATCATCAGCCACCTGAGCGGATCATGCCAGGGCCATGTGTGCCGCGGTAGCTTCTTGCACTGACTGCTTTGTTTTACACACTTGTGTTGGTTCCCTTCCATGTTCACCTTGTTAAGCTCTTGGTTTCTGGAGTCCGGCTGCCCCCAGGCAGGGACTGAGGGACGTGTAAACGCCAGTGCAGCTCAACACTGACCTCCAAGTTCTTTCCTTTCTCTGTCAGTATTCTGGGAAACGCTGCTGCCATCACCTACGCGATAGCCTGCTAATCTTTGAATTGGTCAAAAAGTCACTTATAAAGAGGAGCTGTTTCTTGTATAAAGGTTGGCACTCAGCAGAGCTGTTTTACAGGAAAACAGGGGGCCATTCGGACATCAGTGTGCCCAACCGGCATTAACTGTTCTTGACAATCCTGCCTCAATAACTGTTTTTTGTTTGGTTTGGTTTTGTTTTTTGTTTTTTGCCTAGTGCTGATGCCAGAGAAGCATAATGGGCTAAAGCAACCCAAGTGTGTCATCCTGCAGTTCTGGAGATCAGAGTAGGAACTGGGTCTCATGAGGCTAAAATCAAGCTATCCAGAAGGTGTCTTCCTTTCTGGAGGCTCCAGGAGAGAATCTGTTTCCTTTCCTTTCCAGCTTCTAGAAGTCACCTTTACTGCTGCTTTCGTGGCCCCTTCCATCAGCAAAGCCAGCAGAAATGTCAGACTGACTTCCTCTCATGATGGCATCTCTGTTGTTTCCTCCACGCCTAACACCCTCTTCCAATGGTAACGATCCTTGAGATCATATCAGGCCCACCGGGATAATCCAGGATAATCTCCCCATCTCAAAAGCTTTAACTTAATCATGACTATAAAGTTCCTTTGGCCAAGCAGAGTAACATATTCACAGGTTCTGGGGATTAAGATACAGACATCTTTGTGGGATCTTTTTTTTATTTTTTTCAGTTTACCAGAGTGTGGCCTCTGTTTAAGACAGGGAACTCAAGGGAATTCTGTTTAAGACAGGGAACTCAGGATCATCTTTGCTACTTTTCCTGCTTCTGTTCTTGCTAGGAACTGCAAGGAACTCCATCCTACTTTACGCATGTCTCATAATGCTAATAGCATATATTCTCTTTGTAGGGGACAAAGAGTTAATATTTCCTAGAACAGATGACATCTAGGAGAGGAGCAAGTGAGAATGAGTGGATGAAACCATGATGTGTGCATTCCAGATCACCGGAGCTAGACATCTTGGCAAGTAGGCCCTTGACTTTGTTCTAGTTGGTTCCCAGATGTCTGAGGGGACATATACACCAGATCACCATCCTCAATAAAGATGCTCAGACCCTGAACAAAGATGAGACTCTCTCCTTTCTTTTCTGAGTCCATCTGTACTGCTCTGTCTCCATCTTCAACCCTGCTTTCACCTCTTGCTGGCTCACATTTGAGTTCCATCCTTCTGAAGCCAAGGACCTTCTTGTCTGGTTCTATGGGACCCTGTGTGGGTCCTCAGCCCAACCTGTGGGCATCGTGTTTTCCAAGGATTCATGTCTCCCACATGCAGAATATATCACCATCCCCAGGCCCCTAAAGGCAGCCACCCTTTATAGCATCAGATCTAATTTCTCTCTCTCAGTCTAAAAGTCCCAAATCTCATCATCTAAATCAGGTCTGAAGTGAGGCTCTTGGCACAATCCACCCTGGGCCAAAGCTCCTCTCCATGTGAACCTGTGAAACTCATGAAACAGGTTATCTGCTTCTGAAATATAATGTTGAAACAGGCATGGAACAATAGTTATAGAGATTCACATTCAAAAAAAGTAGACAAGAAAGCAAAAAGGAGCCCCACCAGTCCCAAGCGATTCCAAAATCCAACTGGGCACACACCATTGGGAATCAAAGCCGGAGAACAATCCTCCTGCTGGGCTGGCTTTGAGTCATCCTTCCAAGAAACAACTAATCAACACCAAAGAACAGCATGTACAAACAGCTCTGTTAGGGTCAAGTCCAGGTTGGAAGAGTCCAAATTGGGGACACTCAGAAGATCCATCGTGGGGCAAAACCCCAGGTGTAGCATGGAGAGAATTCTGTGAAGGGCTCAGGCAGGAAAGCCTGGAAGTGTTTGAGTTCTATCCTCTTGAGATCTGGTGGCAGACAGGGCAACATTTCTTACAAAACACAGACAAATATCTATGTAAAAATTAATCTTTCAGAGTTTGATACTTCCATAAAAGTGAAAAAGTCTTCTTCCAGACATCAAAGAATACATTACACTCATCTAAAAGAAAATTAAGCTCCTGTCTGTTCTGAGTTAATAGCTCAGCCAAATGAATCATGTTTCCTAGGTTTACCCTGGTTTTGAATATTGGGCCTCACATAAGTCATGACAGAAGAATATTAGTCTCCCATTTGTACCCAGAAAAACAGGTGCAGAAACAGGAGAATATGCATTAGAGCCAAAGTGGAAATGCAACTTATAATCCAACATACTATTTTAATCACTGAAAAAAATCACTCTTGTTCATGCCCACGGAACCTGAAAACTCGTAGGATTTTCACTTTTAAAGAAGCGGACTATACAAGCTAGAAGCTGAGCTAGCTACCCGCCCCCCCTCCCCTGAAGACTGTCTGTAATGGTCTACCCTGCACCTCTGAGCTTCTGTACATCTGTCCGTTCTGGAATGTACCTCTGCAAGTCCTCAGTTGTCATGTAAACAAGGGAGAGTGTGGGGGGAACAACAAGGCATGCTAGATTCCCTTGCCACATTTGCTAGGCCAGCTCTTAGAGGTTAAGGGACAGGACCACTAACGTTCCCATGGATGTTGATAGGCATGCAAAGCACTCAAATATATATCAAGAATTTTTTTTTTTTTTACAATCTGAGAATATGATAGGATCAGTTGTTGAGGGGATTTTAAAGATTGGTCCAACCAACTAATTTCATAGATGAGAAAACAGAAGCTTAGAGAACTTACAAGGCTTAGGCAGCTATTGGTGGCAAGACCAGCACCAGAATTCAGGTTCTGTGCAGCTCTGCCCATTGCTTCTCTGCCTGTGTATATAAAGGAAAAACTCTAAGTCCCAGAGACCTTGTCTATATGGTTTTCCCTTTTGTACAGTAGTTTGAATCTAATGGATTGACTGTGTCATGCTTTCTAAAAACTCCTAGAAACCCACACAAGTGCACATAGACATATCTTGACAGCCTCCAAATATTGTGTACTGAGGAAATTCTCACAGTTAGCCCTGGGTGGGGCCAGATGCCTCGCAGGCCTTCTCCCCACCCAGGACGAACCCTCCATCTGTGGGTAGGGGGGCACCCAGGCTTGGAGATGGGTTGACAGGTCTACCCACCATGGAACCCCTTCAGCCCTGGGACAGCCGAGCCTCTGACGACATCAGGCTGCAAGCTTCCCATCACAGGCACACTATAAGGTGATGTGCAAATATTATAATTTCCCACACACACCAGGTCTGGAAATGCCTCAGGATAACATTTGGGCTGCATTTTGTGTATTGCGCTGAGTATTTCATAAACATTACCTCATACAATCCTCATGTCTATCTACATGCACGTCATCATCGTGCTTTAGTAGGCATAGGGAGGGGAGGGGACTTTCACAGAATACATCCTAGCCAGTGACTGGCCCTGGATCTCACACAGAGGACATGGGAAGGTTCCAGAAAAGCTTATCTAACCTATACCTGCAAATCATTGGAGTCAAACAAGACCAACAGATGCTCCTGCTATTAGCAGAAGAAAGCAGCAAATCGGATGAGATTCTACCTGAAGGAGGAGCTTGAACTCACCTGTGGATCGCTGGCATCCAGACAGAGCTAACACATGTGCCCACCTCACTAAATCACTCTAAGGCCACAGAGGAGGGAGGTAGAGCCAACTGAGCTGTCAGGCGCCGAAGACTGAAATACTTTCTACTGAACTTTCATCTTCAAAGCTCTGCTGGCTGGAAGGGTGACACCGGACCGCCCGCATGCAAGGTGCAAGTCTTCAGCGGCCCGTAGCCACTTGCACAAGTCCCCTTCGCGAAATATGTATTTCCCTCCGCCCACATCCCATCCTATCTGAGTAGGATGAAATGACACATTCCTTTTCCCAAGTGGGCTGCTTGCGCATATCAGCCACATCAAGAATTTGAAGAACGATAACGCGGAGCCCATAGTAACTTGCCGGCAGAATTTGCTCCACGAGGTAATCCAGCTGAGAGAGGCAATAGAGTCACACACAAATTCTAAATGCCATTTCAAAGCCAACCAGGGGCTGGAGAATCACTGATTTGTGTTTATGGTAATGACATTGAAAAGTCTAAAAATTATAGGGTTGTTTGCAGAGATGGGCGTCTTATAAAATAACGGCATCCAGCTTTGTGTAAACATGAAAGAAAGTCATCATGCTGTGGAGGGTGAAAAAAAAAAGTTTCTTTAAAAGAATGGAGAAAATAAGACTCCATTTCAGACCAAAAAAAAAACTTCAAAGGCTATCAGGATAGTCATGTAGTCATGGAATTTTAAAAAGAGAATCTCCCTCAAAGAATTCTCTAAAATTTCCTAAACTTAAAAGCATTATTTCTCTTCAGACACCTAATTGAAATTGCATTACCAAACCCTACAATACAACCTCTCACCAAGAAATAAAAACAGATTGCCTGCATAGTGGATGTTCCGTGCTTGCCACATTTATTTTTTTTATTAATTTTTTTTTGCTCTATTTTTATTGGAGTTAGATTTGCCAACATATAGTATAACACCCAGTGCTCATCCCATCAAGTGCCCCCCTCAGTGCCTGTCACCCAGTCACCCCGTCCCCAGCCCACATTTAAATACGATTATTGATCTTCTTCCCACGGTCAGGATACCAACATTCCATGGCAACTGCGAAAGAAAGACCAAGATAATATTTTCCACGGCAATATTTAGGCCCTTAGGGGGTATTTGCTTATGTTTAGAGGCTGTGTCACCTGAGAAGCGTGGGCAATGATCAGATGTCTTCTTGAGCATATTTTGGGGTTTTTTCCTAGTCACAAATGGCTTGCCCCTAAGCTGTTCAGAGGTTCCCATGGGTTGCATTCGGGGCCATCGCGTGAGCATCAACCTGCCCAGAGCAAAGGCCTGCATGGATGGAATGAGAGTCTCTCAGCCTTTGAGGCATTTGAATTCCATTAACCCCAGGGGCAGTATATGGAGAGGCTTTTCAATGTGTCATCTCTGTGATCCACAAAAGCCATTCGACACCCCAGGTCGGCCTTCATCGGCCAGTTGGCCTACCTCTGCTCAGCACATGGGGAATAACCGCACTCACTCCTGGAACAGCCGTGAGGACTCCCGACAGGAGCAATTCAGAAGCATCCCCTCCAGTGCCTGAAATAGCACGGGGACTCAGTAATCTCGGCCCTTCCTGTTATTGGTTCACACTGATACTAATGATCTCAGTAGTGTAGACACTACATTTTTAGGAAGCGTGAGCAGATAGTTGCATTTCACAATATAAAATGTGAATGCATTATTTTAACAATTTCCCTTGGATCATAGAGCTTGAAATATATATTATTTCATGGGTTTTAAAATTGAATGAGATATATTACCGAGTCTTTAAGTGTCGTAGGAATGATCAGTACTATTATGCCTTTGGGACCTCTGTACGTAACATATATGTTTACATGTGTGTATATTTACCTAAGTTTAGTCACTTCAGAGATCTTGGCAGATACGTTGATGCTGGATTCTTCAACACCATTTGTTCTGAAAAACAAATATATCACAGAAACAAAACCACAGCTTGGGAAGATACCCTCTTAGCAAATACGGGGCTTATAGTAAACTGTCTGTTGTAGGCTAAAGTTGTGTCACTCACAGTGGTTGCACTCAAGTATCTGCAAACTCAATAGCTATTCCAACCGCTTCTATATTGAGGCTTCCCCTTAAATCAATATCTCGTTTTCTCTGAAATCTATTCAGAAAAAGCAGCACATGTAATCAGCTCTTCTGGCTAATGGTATCGTGTACAATATATTCAGTTACAGAGGATTTGAGGACGATCAAAGCAGAACCTTGGGCTTCCAGGGCTTGCCCTGGAAGCTGCGGGAAGAGAAGTCCTTTTCCATTTGACAACGAAGTAAGAATTTTCACAAAACATTTTCTTAAAAAAAAAATACACAATATCAACTAGACATCAATAATCAATTTTTTTAGAGGGGGAGGAGGTGCTGAGACAGAGGGAGAGAGAGAATCTCAAGCCGACTCTCTGATGAGCACAGAATCCACAAGGGGCTCGATCTTAGTACCCTGAGATCAGGACCTGAACCGAAATGAAGAGTTGGGTGTTTGAGCCACCCACGATCTCAGATTTTTTAAAAAGAAAAAACATTTGGATAAAGAAGATGTGGTTTATGTATACAATGGAATATTCCTCAGCCATTAGAAATGACAAATACCCACCATTTGCTTCAACGTGGATGGAACTGGCGGGTATTATGCTGAGTGAAGTAAGTCAATCGGAGAAGGACAAACATTGTACGGTCTCATTCATTTGGGGAATATAAATAATAGTGAAAGGGAATATAAGGGAAGGGAGAAGAAATGTGTGGGAAATATCAGAAAGGGAGACAGAACGTAAAGACTGCTAACTCTGGGAAACGAACTAGGGGTGATGGAAGGGGAGGAGGGCGGGGGTGGGGGTGAATGGGTGACGGGCGCTGAGTGGGGCACTTGACGGGATGAGGACTGGTGTTATTCTGTATGTTGTAAATTGAACACCAATAAAAAATAAATTTATTATTAAAAAAAAGAAAAAAAAGAAAAAACATTTGAGGAGACCAGGGAATTTTTTTAAAGTTCCATAATATATTTCTACAATATCCTATTTATCTTGAATTCTCAGAAACGTATTATTAGAAATCTTTGCATTCACAAAAACACGCACATTCATGCCATTTAGATCTTTACCAGACAGTCCCTGACACCCTCGCATACACAATAAAAATTATTTACTCCCTGCAAAGGACCAACGTCAAAACACTTTAAGGATATGGGCAAATGAATTCTTCCGTCTTTGATTTCTTCTTGACTGCATACAAGAGAAAAATAGATGCTAATGACAGCCAAAGGAAAACCTTATTTTCTGAGTGATCCAACATATCCAAAGAAATACTGACTTCTAAAAAATACACATTTTTTTAAAATGGATTATTTACAAACCTCAAGTATAAAACAATTACATGGTGTGTAGGTACAGACGCAGTGCTTCCTCTCATTGGAGCCTAGCACCATCCTTTTCACCACGCTTTCCTTGCTAGCTAGCCAACATGCTTTTGTTTTATCATTCAAGGCCTAGCCCTGATTTCTGACATCACAAGACAGTGTTGCTATGGGAACGGTGGCTTTGTGTGTCCCTGAGGAAACAAAGGGTGGGTTCCATGTGAGGATTTCAGAGCAAACCTGGTCCCCTGTGTTAGTAACTGGTTGTGGTCACCAGCATATTAAATATTATCAGCAAAATTCCATTCATCCTTTACAAGTCCTGTTTCCAGTAAATCCTTCTTTCAATACATGACATTATAACCCTGGCACACAAAAAACGAGGTTTTGCAAGGTTTGGAAGCTCACCTTTCAAAAGCAGGTAGCAGGATTTTGAATCCTGGCTTTTGTCTTTGGAACTCCAGGTCACAGCTGTTCTGGGAGATTTCAGATTCTCTTGTCACTTTTTTTTTTTTTTTTTTTTTTTTTTTTTTTATCTTGGTGCCCATATGACAAATTTTAAAGTAGATGAAGAGTCAATCCGGTAGTCCTGCAGCTCTCCCAACTCCCAGCCATTGCCATTTGGCTAAATTCAAGTACCTGATTTACATGTGTAGACAACCCTAGTGAAAAAGCCAGAAAAATTCAAAATCTCCATTAAAAAACCTTGTAGTGATTGAAGTTATAGTATTACATCAAATAAGTTCTGTCAAGTGACTGTATAATTGTTTACAGATATGATGTATTTATTCACCACACTGTGCATTTTTTTAAGATTTATTTATTTATTTTAGAGAGAGAAAGGGAGGAGCAACAGAGAGAGAGAGACAGAGAATCTCAAGATCTCAAGCAGGCACCCCACTGAGCATGGAGAATGACTCGGGGCTCGATCCCAGGACCCCTAGCCTAGATCATGACCTGAGCCAAAACTCAAGAGTCGGACCCTTGACAGACTGAGCCACCCAGGCGCCCCTACTTGTTCATTCTTAAACTATTTTAACTTGTTTTCCTTCCAACATTCCTGCAGTAAAATAAACGAATCATTAAGTGTACAGTCGTGCTCCTTACCCAGAGCGGATATGTTCCAACAATCCCAGGGGAGGCCTGAAATCGAGGAGCTTCATCGACACCCAGAATCTTTGAATCATAGCCTTTCAAAGGTTCTGACAGCTACCTTTGTGAGTTTACTTGACCAACGTCGTAGTTTCTGGAAATGGGACATATGGCACCAGAGTATATATTCTTGCGTGTCTGGTGGTAGTATGTCGGGCGGATATGCATCCACACTTTGTCCTGTCTACATTCCACGGCGTGACTATATCCCACATCATTTAGCATTAGACTGGAAACACTAGAGCTGTTTCCACTTTGGGGCCATTGTGATGAAGCCACAGTAAACTTTTTCATAAATGCCTTTTTGTGGATATCTGCACTCTTTGTTCTTGGCTGACATTGTTAGATTCACTTATTCTAATTGTTTCTCTGTTTATTCTAAAGGATTGCTTATCTGTATATTCTAAAGGATTTTCTATCTAGGCAACCATGGTGTCTTTGCAAAACGATAGTTTTATTTCTTTATTCCCAATTTCTTTTGCTTGGCTGTTGCACGGGACAGGGATCCTGGTCGATCACTGGATGGAAGTCGCTATACTGGATTCCCACTCTGAAGCAGAAAGCTTTCAAGATTTGGTTATCAAGTATATTTTCTGTAGCTTGCTTTTAGTGGATTCTCTTCATTATATAAAGGAAACCTCCCCCTCTGTTTGTAGTTTGCTGAGAGTTTTTCCTTGAATGGGTGCTGAACATAACAAGTGCTTACTTTGCATTTTATGGATGATCTCATGTGATTTCCCTTCTTTAATATGTTTAATATGATAAATCACATCGTTTGAATTCTCAGTGTTAAACCTGCATCCATAGGATCAGCCCAACGTGGTTGTGATGCGTTATTCTTTGTATCACCATTGGTTTGGCTGTTAATACTCCGCCTACGAGATAGTACCTGTGTTGATGACGATTTGCCTGCACTTTTCTTGTCCCCCGAGGGCCCGTTATGCCGTGGCAGTGAAGTCACACTGGCCTCACGGGAAGTCCGCAGGTGTTTCCCATATTCCGTGGTCCAGATCCGTTTGTGTACGATTCGCACAAATTCTTCCTTAAGTCTTGACGACTTAACGCTGTTAATTCTCCAGGATCTGAGCTCTAAATTACAGATTCCATTCACAGAAATAAGATCATGAACATTTTCTATTTCTTCTCATCTTCATTCATTTGTTCACGTCATCTTAAATCTCAAACTGATTTGCAAAACACTGTTCGAGACACTCTCTTGTTTCCCACTGCCCAGAGCCTATGAGTAGATCGCCTTCCCTCACAGTAGGAACTTTCCAGATGTAAGATAAGGATCTTAGATGGAGAGATTATCCTGGATTATCTGAGTGGTCCCAGTGCAATCCGAGGCATCCTTTAAGAGAGAGGGGGCAGCTGGGGGCTTTGTGTTGGAGGGGAGCCCAGGCCAGAGCGCCGTGAGCCCGAAAGCAGGACGCAGCCCCCGAGTGCAGGTCCCTCTACCTGCGGAGAGTGACACTGCTTCTCCTGAGTGCCCCCAAAGGAACATGTTCCTGCATTCACCCTGCCCCCACCCCACAGCACCCATGTGGCCTGCTCACCTCCAGGCCTAGAGGCCCCTACATCCGTGTTGTTAGCCCCAGCGCCAGGAAACGATCTGCCATTATCCGCCACGTTGTTAGGATCCGCAGTGATGCTGCATTTCTTTCCTTTCCCCATATTCTGCATTTGTGCTTTTCCATTTTTTTTTTTCCTGACCAGGTTTGCTAAGTTGTGTCTGTTTTATCAATTGATTCAGAGAACCAGGTTTTGAATTCATTGATTCCCTGGGCTGTCCAGTTTATATCTCTTTGATAACTGCTTTCATGTCTATTATTCTAACACTAATCAGTCACTTCTAATCTGTCTGGCTTTATTCGGGTTTTCTTCTCCTGTCTCCTAACATAGGTTACTTACAGCCCAGTTATACATCCAAAGATACACGTGCATACGAGTATGGCAAGAAATGTGTGAGAATCCGTATGGTAGTCTTGGCACAATCACCTGAACAGGAAGTAATTTAAATGTCCATCAGTTGCCGTGTGTGTTCAACCTAGAGTTTGGGGGCGCTTGGGTGGCCTAGTCCGTGAGGTGTCCGACTCTTGACTTTGGCTCAGGTCATGATCTCGGGATGGTGAAATGGAGCACTGCATTGGGCCCTGTGCTGGACACATGGAGTCTGCTGAAAATTCTCTCTCTCTCTACCCCTCCCCCTCCCCACCACCTGTTATCTTGTTCACATACCCTCTCTCTCAAAAAATAAAAATTGGGACGCTTGAATGGCTCAGTGGTTGAGCATCTGTCTTGGGCTCAGGGTGTGATCCCAAGGTCCTGGGATCGAGTCCCACGTCGAGCTCCCTGCATGGAGCCTGCTTCTCCCTCTGCCTGTGTCTCTACCTCTCTCTCTCTCTGTGTTTCTCATTAATGAATGAATGAATGAATGAATGATTAATTAATTAATTTAATTAAAAGAATACACTAAGGAGTTTGACTTTTATCCTGAAAAACTGTGGGGCAGGGTAGGCAGGGCACTCACTGGCTTCCAGCACATGAATGACATTATCAGCAGGTGTTTTTGAAAGATCTTCTCTGGCACAGTTTGGAGATGCATCGGAGAGGGCCAGGCTGGGTGAATCTGAGCCAAGTGGAAGGTCGTTTAATAACCTAGGAGACGATGTACTGGCAGAGGGAGTGACAAGGATGGACAGGTGCAAGCGGTAATATTAATATTAATGAGATGAAGCCCGTGGCTCATGGTTGGATATGGGGTGAGTGATGGCCACAGTCAGGGCTGTTTCTGGGGCTGAGGCATCTTTCCTGTCCATTCCGTTCAATTTCTTCCACTTCTCCACGTCACCGCACACCCTAGACAGCTTGCTTCCCAAACCTTCTCCCTGTGCGACAAGTGGATAACAGGCTCCGAGGATTTGCTTCTGCGTCCACGATCTGCCCTGGTTCTTCAGTGGCTTCTTCTCAACCTTAGCTCCACTCGTTGACTTTTCAGAGGAATTCCAGGCCCTTTCTGCCTCTCTGTCTACACTGTGTTCTTAAGTGCATCCATCTTCCTGGGTTTAAGTACTACGCTAATGTCTCACAAATATGTATGTTTATCTAATCATACTCTGGTCCCTCAACCACAGACTCTGCCCCCCAGCCCCCTACACACACACATACTCCATCTTCAACCAACTGTCCTAAAATCACTGCATGCCCTATGCAGAGAGGGGAAACCCACTTTCCAGCCCTATATCCACCCCATCCCTTTTCTTTCTCAACCATCTTTAGCTCAGAAAAGTGGATTCTTATCTATTCAGTTACTTAAGCCAAACCTGAGTTCATTTTCTCTCTCATTTTATTTAGTCCTGTGTTTTAAAGCTTCATATTATATCTATAAGGGGATTTAAAAAAATTAAAAAGTTCTTACCAAGGTCTGCAGAACCTGTGAAAACCAGGCCACATCCATTCACCTCTCAGAACCCTTGCCCGGCACTTTCCAAGTATTCAGTAAGCTCTGGACACCTTGGGCCCCCTCTGCCTCTCAAGGAGCCACCGTTGCTTTGCTGTGTGCACTCCCTCTGCTGCAAAAGCTCTTCCCCTACTTCTCATGCACTCGGGCCCTCCCTAGCCCCTCTCTCCAGGAATGCCTCTCGCCTCTGCCCTTTCTCCCTCATCCCTGCACCGAGACTACATTATTTCTGGCGCTTACTATGGGTGGTAACAACACTTGCATCTTCTGTTCCTGGTGTATCATTGCCTGTATCCCCTGCTGAGCTGAGAGCTCCATGGAGACAGAGACCAGACCTTTGTCTTCACCCACAGTAAGACAGGGTTGATTGATGTGGGGCAGGAAAATATTCGGACTGGTCTTTAATAAGTTGAGCCACAATGTTAAGGATGGTTATTTCTGAGGGCATGTGGGTGGCTCAGTTGGTTAAGCATCTAACTTCTGCTCAGGCCATGATCCCAGGGTCCTGGGATGGAGTCCCGCATCAGGCTTCCTGCTAATCGAAGGTCTGCTTCTCCCTCTTTTTTCCCTCTCCCTCAAGTAAATCAATTAAAAAAAAAAATCTTGACGGGATGAGCACTGGGTGTTATTCTGTATGTTGGTAAATTGAACACCAATAAAAAATAAATTTATTATAAAAAAATCTTCTAAAAAATGTTTAAAAATTAAAAAAGGATGACTATTTCTGGGTTATGGATGGAGAGATTTTTGTGTTCCTCATTGTACTTTACTACATATACCAACTTTGACTATATTTATCACTTGTTACTTTTATAATCCTAAAAACAAGCCCAACAATAAAAAAGATGCAAAAGTCACATTCATGATGCACAATAACATCATTAGAAGCCTGTTTTTTTTTTCATTTAAATTCAATTTGTCAACATATAGTTTAATACCCAGCGCTCATCCCATCACGTGCCCTCCTCAGTGCCCTTCACCCAGTCACCCCATTCCCCGGCCCCCCTCCCCTTCCACAACCCTTTGTTTGAGAAACCTATTTTTGAATGATGGTGCTCTGAGGGTCTCATCCTTGCCTAATTGGAAAGCTCCAACTACCCAGAATAACCCGCAACACTGCATTTAGTTCATTTTACTATCTGGGTTCTGTAACGTGGAGACTACTGCTTCTATACCCCATGCATGTAGGAAGACGGAGAGAGGGCCATCACTTCTAGCCTCTTTTCAATCTGGGGTCTACATCAAGGGTTTTCATTTCTAATAGTCATTCTTTCTTTTTTTCTCATTCCTCCTTGACTTTCAGAAAGGGAACTTTTTTTTTTTCTTCCTAGCATCTGTGCCACAAGATTTCAAATCGACTTAAAGGGCATGCGGTTGGATATAGTTGCCTTTCTGCCCGGCGGGTGTAAGCTTTTTCTTAGGCAGACTCCCCACTGACTTCCCAAAATAGCGGGGAGTCAATGTGGTTAAACGTGTTTCCAGTCTACACAGATTTATTTATGTGGATTCATAAGTGAGTCACATCTATACTGTTATTTTATTCTAGAGCAATTGGCAACGTATTAAAGAGCTGTTCTTTTGACAGCTATGTGATGCATCCAGATGAAAAGTGTCCCGGGCTTGTAAGAGCCCTACTCACAAGAGCTAACATGTATTGGATGCTGACGCGGTGTTAAAGATGGTGAGCACACCTTCACAAGTTCGTCGTCCTTGTTCTCACTTCACAGGTCAGCAAATTGAGAGCCAGGGATTAAATCACTCCTCCTGGGCTCGGGATCCGTATTGGGACCCACTGGCTGCCCTTTCTCCTCTCACGACTCTGTGGGTCTCTCTTCCCTTTTTTCTCCATTTCCCTTGCTCTCCCCATCTGTGTCCCTTGGACTTCACCCCTAAAGTAGAAAAGAAATAAAAATAAGGCCAAACCAGTGTGGTGACTCATTTGTAAGCCAAGCATAATTTGACTTCAATATTGCACAGCACATAAAGCTAATTTTGAGACAGCTTACTTTTTCCCTTGTGGAATTGCAAGATAAAGTCACTTTATGGAGGAAATATAGCTGCTCCAAAATAGACGAGAAACCACTTTCCTTGCTCTGATTGCCCATTTGGAACCTTGCAAGGCTGCATTAAGAACCGCCGTACCCCGGCTCTCCCTCATCCCACTTCCTCCACCTGGAAATACCACATGAGTCAGAATCATGAGTGTGGTTTCATCCACAGCCTTCTTTCTCATGGTTCGAAAATGTGCTTTTACTGGAAAACACCCTGATATATCCCAGAGCTAAATACTTAGGATATATTTTTATTTAACGAAAAGAGAACAGGATGGCAATTGTCCATTCAAAGCCAAGAGAGAACAACCCCGTGTGGCGGTGTGCACCAGCTGGAATGCACAAGTTCTCTCTGATGGGCAGGTACCTGTAACGAGAAATGAGTTCACACTTGACACAGTTGCTTAAAAAGGTGTTGGTGGAGGGACTCCTGGGTGGCTCAGCGGTTGAGCATCTGCCCTCGGCCCAGGGCGTGACCCCAGGGTCCCGGGATTGAGTCTCACATTGGGCTCCCTGCAGGGAGCCTGCTTCTCCCTCTGCCTGTGTCTCTGCCTCTCTCTCTGTCTCTCCTCTCTGTGTCTCTCATGAATAAATAAATAAAATATTTTTTAAAAAAAGGAATTGACCAGAAAGATTAGCCTCCTCACATATGCAAACAAACAAGGAGCTGAAAGTTGTAATAACAGGCTTGGAGGGGCCGGGCTCCAGGGTGGAGGCACGGGAGAGATGCTATGACCTCAGGCAAGTCACTGAGCTTCTCCACGCTCTAATTTGCTCCCATGAAAATGAGCATAATGATACCTGTCCTGACACCATCATTGTTATAAGACCAAATGAGATGTATTATCTGAAAGCGCTTTGAAAATTCTAAATCACAACTGACTGCAAGATACTATTTACCTCCCCTGCTGTAACTTCCATTCACGGAATTTGAGGCAGAAAGTGGTTTTTCTGAAAGAAATCAATCAGGAACAATTAGTACTTGAAGTTTCCTACGTAGAGTTTATTTGTAGTCTCTTCCCAAGTAGAAATTACTCGAAATTTACTGGGACCGAGTTTGTTTGCGTTATGTTCCTAGAAACATCCTTAGGTTTTCGAAGCAACAGAGATACTCTGGCTATAGCATGATAATTGTGTTTCTGGGAAAGCTGATACTTACTGCTCGAGATTCTTTTATAAACTGTTGTTTCAGTGGGAACGGTAAGGTGTAGAAATTAGATTACATCGGACCCACAATTGCAAAGTTGGTTTTGTCAGAGGACTTTCTGGCAGCCAGCTGATTCAGTCATTGCAGATGCACACATTCCAGCCTGAGCATCGTTGAGCAAATCGCACGTTCCGTCACATCCGGGCTCTGCTCATGAGGAGTGGCCTTTCCTTTCCTGTCACCACTTGTGCCCTCATTCCCAAGGTGCTTTTCACGTGTTCTAGATATATTGTCGCTCCCTGTTACCATGTTTAATGCACAAAGCTACTCAATGTGTCTGTATCACCGGACACTAACAATTGGGAACAACCAGTGTCTGGCTTCCGGTGCAGATCTTCCTCCCAGGACAATACCCCTCTTTATATCCGGTTAAAATAACACAACCTCTTGCTGTAGAATTAATGTCGGTGTTATTTTCATTCCAGTTTTTTAAAATAAGATGAAATTCCAAAAAAGTGCATTTCCAGGTTAGGCTGAACAGTAATAATAGTAATGAGGACCATAATAGCGGCTCCTACGTACCGAGTATTCGGTGCTTCAGAATCATTTTCAATGACAGTGAGAGGACACCAGGCAATCACTTCTCACTGGTGCACTACAGCCTACATTTCGTGAGCTACTGAGTGGTAGCCATATGCCAGGGATCAAAATATTAATACTAACATCCCTTATTTTCAAGTGCTTCAATATATGCCAAAGTCGCTAAATGCTTTTGTATGTAGTTACCTTAATCTGCACAGTAAAAACTGATAGGTACCATGACACTTACCTTATAGACGAGGAAACTGAGCATAAGAGGCATGAAGTGACTTCTCTTGAATATGATACCTGGACACCTGTCAAATCATAATTTTAACCGAGGTCAGTGTGACCTCAAGGTCTGACCTCTTACGCATGGCTTCATTTGATGTGAACACAAGAGTCACGGCAAATAATTTTTGCGTGCCCCAACAGAGCAGGTGTTCTCTTCCTATTAAACATAGACCATCTTATAAAGCAAGATACAAATCATAAAGCCAACAAACAAGCAACCCTACCAGATCGAGAGCCACCCTCAGTCTGTCATCGTAGGATCTGCTTCCATGGAAGGTGTAGGAGTTGACAGGCGTGTCTGAGCTGCGTGGACCCCATAAGAGCCACTTACCCTACAGACAACCTGTATGTTCTTTTTTTTTTTAAGATTTTATTTATTTATTCATAGAGACACAGCTAGAGAGAGAGAGGCAGAGACACAGGCAGAGAGAGAAGCAGGCACCACACTGGGAGCCCGATGCGGGACTCGATCCCGGGGTCTCCAGGATCACGCCCTGGGCTGCAGGCGGCGCTAAACCGCTGCGCCACCAGGGCTGCCCCTGCATGTTCTTTTATCAGATGGACAGTTGGGGGAATGCAACCAGTGTCCAGACCAGTCTGGGATCCTGGGAACAAAACCATTTTCCATCCCTTTGATTTTTTTTTTTTCATTTGTGTCTTGATTTGAAAGTATTTTCAGACGAACTGCAGTGTTCCCAACATCTCCCCGGCTCCTGGAATCTGGATTGGAGAGACGAGGCTCCTCTCTGCAGCAGCCAGGAAGAGATGGCACATAATCAGCTGCTCTGAAGCCCACATTGAACCTGTCTAGACTGAATAGCCCTGGAGCAGACAAATGCATTTGGTTAATAGGGATCTGCCTGCAGCTTATTTATCCTCAAAGGCTCATTGGGAAGCTCACTGCTTAAAAAAGTTGATCAGGATGGAGATTAATTGGAGACGATTGAATGCCCCCATGAGCAATTGCTGTTGACACTTGTAAAATGTTCCAAACTCGTTCCCCACTCCCCAAGTATGTGTGGGTCCTAAACTCTGTGCCCTGATTTGTCACAGTGTAGGGTTCTTTACACACAGTATCTCCTTTAGTTCTCACAATGCCTAAAAATGCAGGTACCGATCATATTCCCAATCAGTAGATGTAGAAGTTAAAGCTTAGACACATCCCTTCCCTACGTTCAGATAAAAGAAAGAAAAAAAAAATCTGAATAAGGGGGCCCCCAACTTCAGAACTCTATTTTTATGTTCTATAGTGTCAACTTTGGGGCTTGGATCGTTCACTCACCTGCATGTTACGGGGTACACCAACCCCTAATTATCTTTCAAGATAAATGTTTGTGCTGTCCATAGCACCCCATTGCACCCCTTTATGTAAAAGTGAGACTTGGCTCTCTATTCAAGTTGGAGTCTTGGATCGGTCCATAGTTCCATGAGGGAATATCAGTGATATTTTCTGTTTATATGCTTATACCTTATATGCTTAATGCTGGCACCGTAACCTTCAAGTAGTCTTTCAAATGACTTCAAAAGTCTAATATTGAGAAATGAGATTTCTGGAGGGCTGCCCAAAAGATATATACAGCTCCCCCAGTCTTCTGGCCTAGACCTAATCACTGGACAGAACCAGACCAACTCTCTCCTAGGACATGGAGGGATGCCCAAAGAGAACTCATGTCCATGTTCATCGCTGAGATGCCGAGCAGGAGGGGTTTAACCTCATTACTTCAGTATTTTCCCTATAAATGCTCAGGGGAGAATAGACATTGATACCTCAGTGCCCAGGGGAAAAGGCAAAAACAACAAAAAGGTTTCTTCAAAGACTTAATATTATTTATGGATTATTTGTAGATAATGTGAATTATTATCTAGATGCTTCATTTCCCCCCTTTTCCTCTGACCACTTGGCAGTGACTCAAATTCAGCAACGACGTCGAATGTGTGGCATTAATTTTTTTTTTGTGGCATTAATTTTTGTGTGCTTTTATCACTCTTTTAATCTCTTCTTACAGTTCTACTTTGTCCATTTTTCTTGGTTTTTCTACCTAAAAATTGAGTCCAGAGTTTTTGGGCTGCCTCAAAAATTTACAACTGGTATTGTCAGCTGTCCTGATCGCCGTTGAGTCCTAATCAACCACCAACAGTGATTCACTACAAAGTTCTGATCCCCGGTCCTCTCTGTCCAGGGCTGGCTACATCCTTTGCAGGCTTGGTGCAAACTGAAAATGAAGAGCTGATAGGGGGCAAGGAATCAAGCTCTCCTTCTCCTGGACTTGTCACCCTGACCCATACGGAGCATTGGCTTGTGGGGGCAAATCTGGAGATGGACCCTCCAGGGTACAGGTTCATTCTAGGGACAGGGTTATCCCGTGTGACTGTCCTGGCACCATGGCCCTGAGGCTGGCCCTGCCCCAGCCTCTCCCATTTCTCCCAGACAAATTCTCATTCTTGCTTCTTTTGTCCAACCTTCCCTGAAATTCAGGGCAAAATATTTTAGCCCCGTGGTGACTAAGTCAGGCCATCCAGCTGCTGCCCTCCTATGACCAGCCTGGGGATACCCACTGATTTCTAGCTGTCCAAGGCAGGAGAAAATCACATCCCTGTCGCCTTCTGGCACCTTGCCCTTTCTGTTCAAATTACCAGGATTTGATAGGACAAGTGTCAGTGGCGTCTCTGCACAAACTCCCTGCATCCTGAGATCATAACTCAAAAAAGTTGGCCATGTGCTCACTATCTCCTCCCCTATCTTGGTTCAATTTCCTCATACTGAATGAGTTCACCCTCTCTTGATGGAAGGTTATGGTTTGTTTTTTTTTGTTTGTTTGTTTGTTTTTTTTATGAAGAAAAGGAAAGCAAAATAGGAATGAACAGCTTCAGCTTTTGTCACCTGTTAACATCACGCCGTGTGCCTGGGGCACAACTTCTATCCTCTCCCACCCCACACATAGCCAATAAAGCCATGTCTGTCCTTCTTACTAACACAAGCCACTCTAACCCTGCTGTGGGCTTCTGCACTCCGTCATTGAGCGCAGAGCACTCCATCGCGGCTTGGACCATGGCTCTTGGCCCAAGACTATGGTGGCTTCTCATCTTCCCATCACAGCCAGTGCCACATATCAGACTTTTTTGGGAAGCCAAATTAATCCTTGCATATCACCCCACTGTCCCTATCTGTCCTCATCAACTCTCTTTCAACTCAACCCTTGCTCCCAGAGGTGGACCCGGGAGGCTCATAGCTCTGACATGGGAGTGGGCACTATGGACCAACTGTGTCCCCTCGAAATTCCCATGTTGGAACCTAACACCCAGTGTGATGGGAGGTCATTAGGTCATGAGACCAGAGCCCTGGGGGTGGGATTAGTGCCCTTGTAAAAGATACCCCAGAGACCTTCCCTGCCCCTGGCATCATACAAAGACCCCATGACAAGACATCTTTTTTGAACCTGGGAACTGGGTCTCACCAGATACCTCATCTCCTGGCACCTTGCTCTTGGGTGTCCAGCCTACTGGCTTGGCTCCCTGTTTTGCCACCAACCAGCCAGGCGACCCTTGAAAGTCACGTAACCTCTCCAAGCCTCATGTTTCATCTTTAAGTTGAGGCTCGTAAGAGCAGCTACCTTATAGACTTATTATGGTGAGGATCAAGTAAATAAGTAAGCAAAGTGCTTAAAGAGCACACTCAGGGGATGCCAGCTATCACCATTATTTAAGGAGGGCACACACCCTTTGCCACAGGCCACACCAGTCCTCACTGCCTCACCCTTGACAGATTCATGCACTTCCTGCCTGTCCTGCAGGTGCCTGGGCTTCTCACAGCTCCCTTACGTCTCTCCATAGTGTATCCAAGCCTGTCACCCCGAGTTCCACCAGAATGAAGTTTTCACCTTCCAGAACACAACTAGCCGCACTTGAACCCATCAGTTTTCCATCACATCCATACTTCAGGAGGGAAGTGGGCTCCCCCCGGGGCCTCACCGTAATGTGCATGAAGGTGGAGAGCCCGCAGGTGGGGGTGAGGCTGGCGTCCCTCTCCCCAGGCAATGTCCCTTTCTGCGACCTGCCACAGCTGCTCCGATCAAGATGTCAGGGTAGAGCCCAGAGAGTTTCATCATGGCAGGGGAGGCAAACCCGGAGGGGGGTGGCGGTCAGCAGGGAGCCAGCGAAATGCCAGATGCTCCCTTGACTCCTCCTCTCAGGGCTGCAGGGCCTGTTGGATGCATTTCCGTGCACTTCTTTCCATTATGGTCCTTGCTGTCAGGCCATCGCAAAGTTGCCATTTGGGGAGGGCAAAGCCCTTCGTCCTTCATCCAACACTTCACAACTGGCAGTAGATCTGTTTTAAAATTGCATGTTTTCCCCCCCTTTCTAACTAATTTAGGATAAACTGGGTCAGCCCAGGAATTCGGGTGTCACAAAGAACCAGCTCCGAGCGCTAACACAGGGGATACTGCCTTCGGCTTAAATACAAAGAGTCCGGACAAGAGAAAGAGAACTGATCTTTCACCTCCAAACCTGCAAGCAGCTCTTCCCCCAAATCCAACACCAGAAGCCTCCTGGGAAAGCCTACTGTTGCCATGGAGACGGGACCCCCGGGCGCCTCTCAGCTGCCGCCTCCTGCTCCCGCCACCTCCTTTCTGGGCCAGGGAGTTTTCAACTGATAATGTCAGGCTGGCACCTGTCTCGGTCCCAGACAGCGGGGGTTTGGTTGCATTGCTTTTTTTTTTTTTTTTTTTTTTTTTTTGCCTTCTTTTCCTTCTTTACATTTTTTTCCTCCTCTCTTGTTTTTGGAAACTATAGGGGCCTTAGTTTAAATCTATACCTAGTGAGAATCGCACACAACGCAAGCCCCCGACCTGCATGAATACACTGTGCGCAGACTGTACAACCCCGAGCAGCTATAAAACAGTGGGCAACACGCTCACAGCCTTAACAGTTCAGGGGGTGGTTTCTGACCCGCCCCCTTGGCTGCTGGGGCTTCTTTCTTGCAGGTGGGCAGGACTTGGAGGCCACTGATGCTGGGAAGTGTCCTAGAGTGGCCCTATTACGGAGACACCTGTGACCAATTATTTCTGCTGAAAAAAAAAAACAAAAAAAGCGGCCCCCCTGTGACTCACTGATGGTGTAGCAGGAAAGTGCTCGCAGGCTCCAGGCTAAGTCAGGGGTGCACGGTGCAGATGACAGCAACGCCTCTGAGTCCTCCCGCGCCCACGCACTACCCAGCATAACGGATTCTCGGTAGAGACTTTGTGTCTCAGGGCAGTTTGAGGTTCGCAGCAAAATCACAGGGCCAGTGCAGAGATTTCCATATCCACTCCCAGCTGCCCCCATGGCCAACATCCCCACCACATGGTACATCTATTACAACCCATGGGCCCACGCTGATGATTAACGTCACCCCAAGTCCACAGGGGCCATTGAGGTTCACTCTTGGTGCTGTGCATTTTACGGGTTTAAGCAAATGTACAGCAGCATGTACCCACCATTATAGTATCCCGCAGAGTGTTTTCACCGACCCGAAAAACCCCCTGTGCACCACCGTCCATCCCTCCTCCCAACCCCTGGCAACCGTTAATCTCTTTGCTGTGCCCTCTCCAGACTGCCATAGGGTCGGAGCCATGCAGTATGGAGCCTTTCAGACTGGCTTCTTCTATTTAGTAACAGTGCGAACAAGGTTTTTCCTATTGTTTCATGGCTTGGCAGCTTCTTCTCTTTCTTCCTTTCTTCCTCTTCACATCCTTAGTTGTGTACGCCTTGTTCTGTAGTCTTCAGTTTGTTCTCAGAGAGAGTCGCCCTCTACCCAGTTGTGGATTTTGGTGAATCTGCGGGAGGAGGTGGGTTGAGGATCTTCCTACTATTCCATCTTGATCCCACCGAGGGTTCATGTCATGTTAGTGCTGACTAGTCCCTTGTCTGTTTAGTTATCCACCCACTTGCGGATGGACATCTTGGTTGCTTCCAAATTTTGGCGATAATAAAGTTGCTGTAAGCTTTCTTGTGAAGATTTCTGTGTAGACATAAGTTCTCAACTCCTTTGGGTGAATACCAAGGAGCAGCACTGCTAGATCTTATGGTAAAGATATGTTTAGTTTTGTAAGAAATTGAAAGAAACTGCCAAACCATGTTCTAAAGTGGTTGCGCCATTTTGCATTCCCACCGGCCATGAGCAGGAGTCCCTGTTGCTCCCCAGATCATTGTTATTTATTTATTTTTGACATTTGTCCATCCCTTTTCCTCCAGCAAAATGCACCTGAAGGGAACTAATTTAATCAGAATCATCCAAAGAGGGACTCGTGGGTGGCTCTGTGGTTGAGCATCTACCTCAATGGTTCAGGTCATGACCCCGGGGTCCTGGGATCGAGTCCCACATGGGGCTCCCTGCATGGAGCCTGCTTCTCCATCTGCCTGTGTCTCTGCCTCTCTCTGTGTCTCTCATGAATAAATAAATTAAATCTTTCTTAAAAAATCATCCAAAAGTCTTCAAATCTGAAGCTCATTGTCATAGCATGAGGAGCACAGTCATAAGGAAATCCTAGTCACCTAAAAAGGAAAAATATATTTCTCATCGAGAAATAAAAATATAAGGCAAATCTTGAACATGGGTGCGGCTTTGCACTTTAATCAGGTAAGAACCCTATTTATTACTTATAATATCTGTGTTTATAACATTCTCAAACAGAAACTTGTTGTCAATAAATCAGGCATCACAGAGAGTAAGGCACCTTTGTGTTGACCAGACATCTCTATTAAATACCATCCTAAAGGAAATATGGTTTAGAACAATTTATTGGAAGCAATATATATGTATTTTAAGGATAGAGTTTGAAAAGCATCCCATCTTTGGTTGGACAACGATCCACTAAAGCCAATAATCCAGCATTAGTACAATGAGGCACCGGGACTGGATGTAGCATCAGAATACCACAGACCCTTCCCTCCTAAACCTGTGCTAGAGTGATGGCCATGGTGAGGCTCCATGTGTCTAACCCGCCTGAGCAGAGCAAAGACCTCCAAACCAGGTAGATGGACCCCAAGCTGTCCCTACAGGGGCCCCGATTTTGCTTCAGCTCAGAGATGACATGACCAGACTCTCCTGGGTTCCAACTCACAGTGAAGCTCTGTGCTGACTGCATTGTGCGTGTGTGCACGTGGCATTCCTAAGTGTCTCAAATTTGCCCACAGGTAGAAGTGTTCAGGCAAAAACACTGGGCCTTTAGGGTGTCCTGACTCCTAGGTTTCGGTGTTTCCGGGAGAGGAGACCCAGTTCTCAGGTGCCTCCTCTGATCCGTGTGACCAGGGGGGAACCCCACGTGCTGCTTGTGGCCTGTACTGTGTGAACATAGATCCAGCCCATGGAGATACTCCCAGGAGAGGTGGCTGTGATGACGTCATGCAAGCAGGTGGTTTTTGACCCCACCTTCCGGGAGTTGGTGGGGGGGAGTGGTGGCAAAAAAAAAAATGCCATTTATTCAAAAATTGAAGTAAAATAGGTGTGAACAAGGATAAATAAAATAAATCATTTGGGCTGATGTTCAGAACAAGAGGAACACACAGTGGGGATGGAGGAAAACGCTTCCCAGGTTGCAACACCGGCAGGTGCTTCCAGAATGTCTGGACAATGTGCAGGAGACGCTGACCCGGGGTCGCCCGCCAGGAGACTCCTCAGAGAAGCAAGGCCCCTGCCCCACAGATGGGAGGAAGCGTACCCCGGAGTCCACAGCACTCTGGCCATGCTTCTGCAGGGGGCTAGGGCAAGTGCTGGGAACACCGCCCCCTCCCTGGGCCACTGGTGGTCACACACCCTGCCAACAAGGGCAAAGGAAACCCCGTCAACAACCCCAAGGTCCCTGTGGGGAGGTAACTGCGAGGGGTGTGGAGGTGTGAACTGTCTTTTCAGAACTTATTGTTTTCCTTTCTCATCTAACTAAGTATAATTACAAAGTTTTAAAGGAATAGAGCACAACAATTTTAATTAATGCATTAATGCATGCTGTTTGGTGGGGGGTGGCATGGGTGCTGAGGGGGGACCCTTTTATGCTCATTAGATCCTCTGTCTTAAACCCTTCACATATTCCTATGTTCTTCCTAATTTCAGAGGGACAGGATTTTTATTTCCTTAATTCTATATAAGAATTAATACAATTCTATATAAGACATAATTCTATAAGACACACCCAAGAAGGGAGTCACGTCTCAATTAACAACTGGACCAAAGTTTTACAAGTGGTTGAATGGAATAAAAGTGAGGCATGGGGACAGGGGCCTGGGGGGCCGCACAGGGAGGCCCCACACCTCGGCACCCCACCCCTCGGACATCACCCCACTTTTTCCTTTGTGTCAGCAGTGACTCCCTTACGATCCTACGATACCTATTTGTGCTTCTATCCCGGGCTCGGCCAGGCTGCACGCACTTCACACAATGCAGAAATACGAAATGACAATCTCAACGGCGTCTTGGAGCACGCATCCTCCACACATCCTCCCGCTCCCGTGGGTGTAAACACCTTTCTATTTAAATCCTGTTACAGATCTCTCACCTAGAGCAGCCTCTAAATTAGCATTTGATCTTTTACCAAATTGCATCTCAAAGGCCCGAGGAGGAGCGCAGCCCAAGAGGCAGAGGCATAGGGCAACAGCCCAGCAGGTGGTGGGAAGGGCAGTCTGGGAACGGAGCCCTCCAGGTATGGGGAGGACCACCTAAATCACGGGAGTGGGAAATAACAGATTCTTGGGCATAACAGAAACGTGTGAGAACGTAATTGCCACAGATTTCATCGTGCCCAAAATACAACCTGGGGAAGCGATCCTGAACATACTGCAATGCATAAAATCCCCACATTTGTAACTCGACACTCAAAATATGCAGGGAAGGTTGGGGCTCGTCCTCCATGCCGGCTTTGAGACCGCTTCGGCCAGCCAGCCAGCCGTGTTGGTGGGATCACAGGGACTGAGTGTGGACGTGAGGAGAAGGAACACAGCAGACAGGGTCCGCCTCCTGGGGAAGGTGCGTCCCAGGTGGAGCAGGAGGTCTAGACGCCAGGAGGCGTGGCCCACAGACCCCCTTCCTGGGCGCAGGGCCCTAGAGCTTGGGGGGGGGGAGGCTGCTCTTCACAAGGATCACAAATACTGTTTATCACTCAGGAGGTTGAGGGGGGCCCAGGGCAAAGACTGCATCCCCAGCTTGATCGAAAATGCTAGGATGGGAACCCCTGCACCCCTTCTGGGATTATTTGCATGAACTCCTGGCCTGGGGCGATTCCTGAAAACCAGGGTTGCCTCCCTATTATTTTCAGGTGGCGAAGAAGTCTCCCCAACCTCTTCCTAAGTTAGGGTTTGGGCGTAAGCTCGCCAACCTCAGAGGGGCGGTGTCCTTATAAAAACAAGCACAGGCATCATGTGTCTGCCTTCGTTGTAGGATTCCTGGAATAATGGAGAGCACAGGGGAGGACATGATGGTCCAGGGGACTTTAAGCCAGGTGGTCTCTGTGACACGGTGGTGGTAGCTGGGTTGGAACTCACTTTATTAGAAACTAGGAGGTGGAGGAAACCAGAGCTGGGGGTGGGGGGACCTTCAAACAGCCTGGGGTTGGGGCCCGAGAATCCAGAAGTGGAATGTGAGCCGCACGTCATGAGGGCCAGAGGACACAGTGGCTTGGTAGCGAGGGTGAGAGGTGATGGTGAGGACCCTAGAGGCTCATTAGGGCTCCGCGGGGGCGGCAGGGACCGCAAGGAGCAGGAGCCAGACAGAACCGTTGGGTGCAACAGAGGAAGCAGAATGAGGCAGAAGCTGCCCCGGGAGTTGCTGGAGGCCGTGCTGGATGGGGTCAGGCCTGGCCACAGCGGCCCAGTGGGAGGCCCCGAGGAGAGAGCTTTAGTGGGGAGCCCCCTTGTCAGACAGAGCTGCAAGCAGGAGGGCTGGCTGGGCCAGAGCCTCCAGGTAGCGTCTCCCCCAGGCTCTCACATGTCCACAGCTCCCCGGGCTTCTTGGGGTCCGGACCTGCGCCCCCGGCCCTGGGAGGACATGCCTATTGGTGTCCCTTCCCTGCTCCACGTGCTGCCTGTAAGCACACGTGCACGCACGCACACTCACACATGCAGCCTTTTCCTGAGCAAACCCCCATTCCGAAAAAATACCACGAATTCCTTACCTCGGTTTGTCTCCTGCAAGTAATCTGCTAGAAACACAACTTGCCTCTGAGCTCCCAGGCTCCTGCGCCGGGACCCCCGGGGCGTCCAGGCTCAGCGGCCTGTGATGCTTCGCAGCTGCAGTGCCCGTCCCACTGCAGGCGCTGCCGTGACCGTGACTGCTGGGCGCACTGCTGCTATCGTGCGGCAAGGTCGGGGGCTACAGGGGCTCTCGACCGGCTCCTGGAGGAGGCGTGACTCTCTTGTTCACCCCGCTGACGACAGCAGAGCCACATGCAGTCACGCCACGGGCCCCGGTCACATCCCTGCTCGCTTGGCGGGCCTGTCCCTGAGACACCCGTGACCGAGGCCTCATTGCAACGCGAGCCACGGAAAGCCTCGTCCCCATGGCCAGGGCGGGTGCGGAGTGAGCTCAGGCTCCGCATGGGGACATTCAAGGATGTCTGTTCTACTCATTGGTTTCTCCGACTGGGGCAATCGCTGGAGGTTGTTCCCAGTTGCAGGCCCTGCAGGGTGGCCGGCAGCTTCTGATGGGTAGCTACATGATGCACACCGCACCTGAGTCAATTTTCTGACTGCTGTGACACAGGAGCCATGAGTGTGGCCCTGCCCTACGGCTCAGGTGCGCTGCCTGATGACCACGTAGCCTGTGGCGGGTGAAGGGACACGGCCTCTGATGCGTCTCCCATTCTGGTCGCTCTGTCCCCGGTCATGCAGCGTGGACGAGGGGGCCCCGCTCCAGACACGCCGGTAGACGATCCATCACTCTTCCCCTTGGCCATCCTTGGGAGAAGACAAAGTCCTTGATTCTCTCTCCTGCCAAATTTTTCAAAGAAATGGGTTGACGTGGAGTTTCTCCCATGGAAGAGACTGGTAAAGAGTAAAGGCAGATGGCCCCAGACCCCCACTGAATTTCAATCGTTTCTACCTCAGACTCGTTCCCTTTGGAATCTGAAAATTGTCCCGAATGAATTCTCACGTTCTTACCCCATTCCATTTCTATTCATTCATCCATTTGTTATTTCATTTACTTATATATCAGCACTGACTCATTGGTGTCCCTCAAAATTCATAGGCCAAAGTCCCAACCCCCAACCTCTCAGAACATGATTATATTTGGAAATAAGGTCTTTAAAGAGATAATGAAGGTAAAATGAGGTCATGATGGTGGGCCCTAGTCCAGTCTGACTGGAATCCCCATGCACACAGAGGGGTGGCCACGGGAGGATGCAGGGAGAGGACCCCATCTCCACACCAAGGAGAGTGGCCTCGGGAGGAACCAGTCTTGCCAACACCTTGATCTTGGACTTCCAGGCTCTGGGATGTGAGGCACTACTATCTGATGTTACAGCTAAGGCCTATGGTGGTGTTGGCTATGGCAGGCCGAGCAGATGAACACAGCCCCCAGGCCTACCAGGAGATGGAGATACACTGGTGAATAAAAGAGACGAGTTCCCTCTCCCATCCGCCATGTGGATGAGGATTCCGTCTGGGAGTAGGAAGTGGCCCTCACCAGATATCGAGTCTGCCCACACTCAGTCTTGAACGTCCCACCTCCAGAGCGGAGAGGTGAGCTCTGCTGTGATAAGCCCCCCAGTCTATGGTATTGGATATGGCAGCGCCAACACACCAAGGCACCCTCTCCCATGCATTGTCTTCTACAATTCCCAATATTCATGAGCAAGATCTTGAAAATTAAGCCACAGTCTACTCGCAAGTGGAACTGCTGTGCTTCCCATCAGTAACGGCTTGATGAAAGGTGATCATCGTGTAGGTCTATGGGAGGGCAGACGGGTCTGTTGAGTTAGTGCTTTGATGAAGCTGTAATTCCTCTGTTCCTCGGGCTTATATTGCGGAATACAACACTGGTTCTCAACCTTGGCTGCAAACACCTGGGGAGCTTTAGCAATGCTGATGCCTGGGCCCTACCCCCAGAGACTCTGATTTGATCGATCTGGACAGAGGCCGGAGAATGGGGATGCTTAACACCCACCCCCTCCCGGGGAACTCTGATGAGCAGCCACGATTGGAAGCTGCTGCTCTGGAGCACTAACGAGCACATCCACATCCAGCAGACGCTAGAGGATGCTTTGCCCATCTCCTCAAATACCTGCCCTTGGGTGAGTGTCAGGCTGATGACTCTGGGTGGAAATCCAATCCAACCCAACCAACATCTCAGAGCCTGTGTAAATGGGCGATTCATGGGGGAGTGAGCCCTTATAAGGTGTGACTGGGAACTTGAGGCATTTGCAGTTTGTGTTGTGGGGGGACAGAGGGTATGTAGGGGTTGAAGGGAAGACGGGGATAAAGCTTACACAATGGCACTTAATAGTTGAATTGTCTGCAGAAAGAGGCTGATGGTTTGGGGGCAAGCATCACCTGCTCTGCGTCAGCAGGCTCCCCACTGTGGTGTTGATCCTATGAGGTCTCCATAAAGCTCCCCACTTTACACACTGGCAAACCAATGCCTAGCGAGTGTTGCAGGGTCACATGACCCGTGATGTCAGAGCTGCATTTGACCTTGGGTCTGAGTTGCCTCAAGGCCCTGCTTTTCCAATGAAAGACACTGAAAATACAGTGGGTTCTAGAAGAATCCAAAGAACAAAATCACATGCACAGACAAGTTGCCTGTCTTCTTTGCCTTGTTTCCTTTTTAACAGCTTACCGACAGTCTTGAAAATCCCCCTCCAGGGCTAAGACCCAACAGGCTGGGGGCCTGCAGCTCCAGCTTCCTTGGAGCTGATCCTCCACAGATTGATGATGTCATGGGATGGATTATTGACATGTGTTGTTGTCTCTGTGCTCAGTCGTCTATATGATCTATACATCAACATGTCTTTGATCCTGATGCTTGCTGCACAAGCTCCCTGACATGTATACACTTGGTATGTGTAAAATTGGAGCATCAGTCAGAGGGCCGTCTGGAATCCCACTCCAATCACTCAACTGAGAAGAGGCCATTCACAGACTCGTGGGCAGAGGGAGGAGAACCAAACAGGATGCAGAGGCCCCTAGAGACCAGCAGTGGCAGGAAGACCAGAGAGAGCAGGAAAGGGAACAGGGTCACTGGCACTCAGGGGGAAGTGGGGGCCATAGGGAAGGAGCCATCTGGCAGGGGCTGCCAAACCAGGAATGGACACCACATCCTTCTGTCTCTCCAGGGCACTCATCCGACAACCCCCACAGGAAGCCAGACAGCAAGGGAGCTGGCCCATGCTATCCTATTGTCAGCCCCCCCAGGCAGAGGGCAGGACAGCAATCGTGGAGAAGGGATAAGCCGCAGGGATGGCACAAATGGGAAAACCGACATAGGCAGTTCTCGGTACAGTCAATGGCAGTGAGTGAGTCAGGGAAGAGAGGAAACCAGTGAATCTTGAGTTATTGCCTCAGTAACCTGCCCTACGTGACTCCCTTTGGAGCGTAAGCTCAAGGGGGCATGGAGTTCTGCATCTCCACCTTCTCCAACGATACCTGTCCCATGTGGTGTTTAGTTTGTTAGTTGGTTAATTAAATAAACATATGTCATATTTTTTTAATTCGAAAAACATCTGTCAGATGTTCTGTGGAGGTTTCCTGAAGAACAGCCAGTTGGTTGAAGGACTAGGTAACCTGGAGTCTCGTGATGAAACTCGGAGCAGCGGTTTGACTGTACATCTTCCGTGGAGTCTGGAGCTGTGAAGGCTGAGCCAGTCCACAAAGGCTCGGCCTAGAGAAGCCTGGTGGAGTCTGTGATACCACAAGGCTGTCTCTTGGCTGGGCAGGTGCAGTCCCCCGCCTCTGCCTCCTGCTTCCCAAACATTAAATCGGGATGCTTACTAAGCCCCCAAACCTCCTACATCCATGAGACCTGTCGGTGAAGTATGCCTTTAGAGTTTGAGAATCATTTGATTTCAAGGAACAGCTTTCAAGGCGAGCAAATCCACATGATAAATATAAGCTGGCTTTAATTTTTAGGCTCCATCATGACATTTCTGATGAAAACTTATACCTCCCTCCTGCACCAAGACTTTGAAATACTATTCTATAAAACAGTTACTGTTAAACATAACCAGGACCCCTCTCATGTCATCTACCATGTCGCTTAGCCTTACCCTACTTTTACTGTCATCCTCTGCTCTGTAACATCTGTGACCTCCTTCGACCTGACAGGATATAAGCTATGGGACGATGGGATCTTTGAGTCCCATGCTGGATGATGTGTCCCAAAGAGCTAAAACAGCCCTGACCCACAGCATGTGGGCAATGATGCCTGCTGCACCAATGGGAGGAGTCCAGTGCTTACTCCATGTAAGAGACACACAGCCTGGCCTGCCGCTGTTGGGTAGAACCAAGGCTTGGTGCTGAATGATGCCCGCCCCCCTAGAGGACAGCAGGAGGTGAGGGAGGGAAGTCAGGAGAGGAGAGGAAGCAAAAGAAGGCCATATAGGCACTAGGCGATCCCTTGGAAAGCCATGTGTGAGGGGCTCACTGGGGCCTGTGGTCACTACATGGTTGACATTGGCGGGACAACCCAGTGTGAACTGTGCCGGCCTCTCTTCACAGCTCCTGAATGCTCCATCGGATTCACATCTGTGTTTCTGCTATTGGTGTTCCCTCCACCCCAACCGTCTTCTCCTTTCCCACCTCCTGTTTATCTAGCAAACCCCCTACTTGTTCTTCAAAACCCACTGAGCCGTCCTTTCTGCCCCTTGCTCATGTAAGACCTTTCTCGTGTCACAGACGATGAAAACAATACGAGCTCACGTCCCGAGGACTTACTATACTCCAGGCACCCTCTTTGTTCAGTTCTGTGACCAACCCCTCGGAGTATGGAAATCGAAGCAGAGAAGGGCCTGGCCCAGCCCAGCCTACAGCCACTGTCCTATGTCTCAGGTGCATCTTACCCACTAACCTCAGAGAGGAAGAGCCATGTTGCCGATTTCTTTGTATCTCCAAACCCCACTCTAGTGCTGGACACATAGTAGATGCTTCATCAATATTCATTCAATAGTCAATAATTATTCTCTTGGGTTCTCTCCCTTGGTACTCTCCCACCTGCAGCCTGCCTGTTAAATTATTTTTTGTGCCAAGAGTAAAATAGGAGGATTCTCAGAGATTTTTGACATTGGAAAGGAGAGATGAGTAGAACATTTAACACGTCGCCTAAGAAGGAGTGTGCTGGAATTTCAGGGGAGTGCCCACCTTGGAGAACGTTCCAGAATATCTCCAAGTACACGGTTTCATTGGTTCCTTGAAGATGCTGAGGAGCAGGAGTGAGTGGAGCAGGACCCTCCTGGGAGAAGCACCATGTTCCTCTGCTTCTCCCCACAGCCCTCAAGACCAGGCTGTGCCCCGATGAGTGACAAGCAGCTCACAGTGTAGAGATGTCCACGCTGGCAGAGGAGCGAGGGCAAGTTTGGGAAGAAAAGGAATGTGGATGAGAAATCTGGTGAAAATCCAGCAATCGATTGAGTGTGAGGGGCTTTTCTTCCTCACCCGAAACTCCATGTGTTTTCTTAGGCAAATTTTCAATTTGATCAATTAAAAATTGTAGAAGCGTTCTCTGACTTTATAATTTTTTTTTAATTTTTATTTATTTATGATAGTCCCAGAGAGAGAGAGAGAGAGAGAGGCAGAGACATAGGCAGAGAAGCAGGCTCCATGCACCGGGAGCCTGATGTGGGATTCGATCCCGGGTCTCCAGGATCGCGCCCTGAGCCAAAGGCAGGCGCCAAACTGCTGCGCCACCCAGGGATCCCTATTTTTTTTTTTATAATTTTTTTTTAAATTTTATTTTTTTTTAATTTTCTCTCACTTTAATATATATGACTGTGTGCACGTTTAACGCATGCATGCAGACATCCTAAATAATATTTTACTATTTACCTAATTGACAAATACCTGAATCATTCCAAACCAAGTATTTCAAGAACTTAAATTTTGTTCCTCCTTAAATTTTGACCTAAAATCATAATTGCTTTATTTGCCCTTGTCATTTTATTTACAAATATAAGTAGCGCATGCTTATTAAACAAAATTTGTGTAAAACTGAAAGGTTGCCCTTGTTTATATTTTATGTATTTTGTGCTAGGCTAATAAAAGATCCCTGAGCCTTGGGGTCCGCGCTCCCAGCTGCACCTGTCCTGAGGAGTGACGGCTACGGCCGCATCTTCCCAACAGCTTGGGCAGAAAATAAGAAATATTCTGACTTTTTACAAAGCAGATGTATAAAATGTATATTTTAGAAGAGTTGGGGGAGGATTTTCTCTCCTGGTTAGGATATAAAAGTTGGAAGAGAAAGCCACATTCTGACCATTGAGACGTAGACACACATTCCACAGAATCAGAGGATTTTAAAACCAATGATGATGATGATGAGCTAAGGACACAGAAGAACCAAAATCAAGTGGGTTCCTGTCCCCAGAGGACAGACAGACAGAGGCTGTTCCCTCCCCTGGTGGAGAAGGAGCTGGCAAGGGGGAGCAGGCAGCTGGGCTTCTTGGGGTCGTGGCCAGAGGGGACCAGCCGGATGGGCCAGACCCCCGGGAAGCACAGCCCAGCTGCACCCCTGCCCACGCCCCCACCCCCGCACATGGCCGTGGGCCTAACACACTACCCCGACCTGCAGCCAGGTTCTCCAACACGCGTGTCCAGCAGAAGAAAATCCAACGCAACACGTGTGGGAACTGATGGTTTGGGGAGATTGGCTGGAAAGAGGGCATGGGGGCCCTTTCAGGGCGACAGAAACGTCCTCCATGTTGGTGGCATGACAGTGCCCAGAGTGACAGCCCGCTAGTGTGTGTCACTCACACACCCATGAAAACAAAGTGTGAATAAAATAAAAATGCATGGGGACGTCTGGGTGGCTCAGCGGTTGAGCATCTGCCTTCGGTTCAGGTCATGATCCCGGGGTCCTGGGATCGAGTCCCGCGTGGGGCTCCAGGTAGGGAGCCTGCTTCTCCCTCTGCCTGTGTCTCTGCCTCTCTCTCTGTGTCTCTCACAAATAAATAAAGTCTTTAAAAATAAATAAATAATAAATAAAAATGCGTGAAGTGTCTGGACATCCTGACTGTTGAAAGTTGAGCGTCTATAAAAAATGCAAGTAAGTTTTTCTGGATTATTTACACATAATTCACTAAACTCTTTATGACATCATATTATTTTATAATCTAATCTGACTTGAAATGTTTTGTACTCAGAGTAGAGGAAGATAGAAGTTTTGACTTACAGGAATTCTTTTTTGTTTTTTCTTTTCTTGTAAGAATAGCACAACGATTAAAGTTTTGATGGGAAAACTTCGTTTTCGAGTTGTACTATTAAAAATGTCAGGCTCATATTAATATTGTGATTCCCCGTCCCCCGACCCTATAAAAAAAAAATCCACCCTTTTATTTATCTTTTCCTTTGCAACTAGGCCTTGAGAGCCGGTACGTGGGCTCAACGCTAACCTTCCCCCACAAATACAGGCCTGGTGAAGAGGAGAGTTAATCTTCAAAGAACAGTCCAATAAGTCCTCCATTAAGATATAAAGATGTGTTTGTATGCAAACTTTGGGTCTGTAACTTTGAGTCACTGAGACACTCAGTGACTTAATGAGCAACAAGCCAGTTAAGAAAGTAAGCTGTTGGAAGAGGAATGAATAAAACATATTAAGCAATGTGACAATGAAGCCGAATATGGAGATTCCTAAGCCATAAGACACTGAATTTGAATTTCACGTGGGAAGGACTCTGCCAGCGAGTTTTTTTGTATTCTTCTTCTTCTTTTTTTTTTTTAATCCAGCATGTCGTTTTAATTAAATTATAACTCTGATTTAGACATAAATCAACCAGACCCTGTTGGGTTTCATTTTTAGCACAAAGATCCTATCATCTCCAGCATTTCATTCAGAGCTAATTAAATATGGATTTATGGTTCTTGGTACCTTGAAACAGGGGAGGACTTCCAGAACTTGCTGAGCCATTGAGAAGCGAGCTATTTTGAGGATAGTAACTGAATGTCAGACATTTGCCACAGCACTCTGCTTCTCAAAGCTAAATGTGTTTTCTGGGTGTGTAAACAAGCCTCATAAAACTCTCATTGTTTCCATCCCTAGTAACAGTGTAAATCCACCACAAACTGAGCGTCTCTGTTTGCCGCCAACACGATTTCAACACAATGCTTCCACCCTCGCTTCCAGAACCTTCCTTCTTGGCCTTCCCTGAACACCAGCAAAGCCAACGTGCACACCGTCTCCTTATTCAAAACTTCTCACCTCCCCCCAAACACATACACACACACACACACACGCAGCCCCCCATCCCCAGCAAAAAAAAAAAAAAAAAAAAATGCTGTTGAGTATTTTCAATTCTGGTTGTGGGTTAGTAAACATATTTTAGCTGAGTTTATCGAATGCCTGGAAAACCCACACGCCCGCTTCGTCCGCTAATGACCTTAATGCCGTCTCTGGAGGTGCCCGGCTGCCTCGCTCTCACGGTTAACACTTTCAGGTTGGAGGGAAGAAATATGCCAAATACAAACAAGAACCCACTTCTTTCCACATCAAACAGAAGCCATTTAGTTAGACAGAAAAATGCCCTCCTGGAAGGAAGGGTCCATGGATATGAGAAGAAAAATACCGTTTTCAGGAACTCATGGAAATGAAGTGCAGCAAGCAATTTGTTTTTTTTTTTTTTTTTTTTTTTTTTTTTAAGGATGTTTGCCTGTGTCCTGGGAGCGAACTGGTGGTTTTGAGACGTACAGAAGGATGGCCTGTGTAAAAGCGGGCAGCGGGACAGGCTTCCCGGGTTCCTGGTGCCTTGTTAACGGTTTTTAAGAGACAGTTGGATGCCCGTGAGCAACACATTTGGAGATTTAAAAAAAAAAAAAAAAAAGACGGCTATGAACATGATCAAAAAAGGTTTGAACAGAAACAGGGATCCTTGGTGGAAAATCCATTTGAATGGGGGAAACTGCAAAGTGGGACATCTGATGTGGTGTGAAGAGCGTTGGAACAAAAGATGAAGCTCTGGGAATAAATCGGGACTCTTCCCAGAAAGTAGGTGGAACCCTGATTTGGTCGGTTGGTGGCAGTTAGTGGTGAGACACCCTGGACCAGGGTTGGGAGGCTTTGTAACTTGATTCCAAATCCGAGATTAGCCGAATGCATGTGTCAACTGTTCCACAGCGTTGTCTTCACACACACACACACACACACACACACACACACACACAATCAACTCAAAAATAAATGTGGTTATTTCTAGCTTAAAAAAAAAAAAGTTAAAATTCCCTTTGAAACACAATTGTCTGCCTTGTACCAGAAAAAAATCTCTAGTAATCTCTATATATCGTTAAGGATCTGTTGCTACTTCCCAGCTCTGACACTAGGGGTTGAGGAGCTGCTCTCTCGGCTTCACTCCCCAGAACAGAGCCCTGTGCACCGTTGGGGTATGAACCCCGGTGATGGGGATGACCCTGCGCTGTTGGGGTATGGACCCTGGTGATGGGGGTGACTGTGCACCATGGGGGTATGAACCCTGGTGATGGAGATGATCGTGCACCATTGGGGTATGGACCCTGGTGATGGGGATGACCATGCCCCATTGGGGTATGGACCCCGATGATGGGGATGATTGTGCACCGTTGGGGTATGGACCCCGGTGAGGGGGATGACCGTGTACCATTGGGTATGGACCTTGGTGATGAGGATAACTGTGCACCATATGGGTTTTCAACGTTGCAGCATGGCTCCCAAGCAAGGACACAGCATGGTGCTCAGGCTGGTCCCCAGCCTCCCCGCATCAAGGCAACATGGACAGACATGTGTGAGACTTGGCTGTGGGCATCTGAATTACTCTCATTATTCTTTTTTTTTTTTTTTTAAGATTTTACTTATTTATTCATGAGAGACACAGAGAGAGAGGCAGAGACCCAGGCAGAGGGAGAAGCAGGCTCCCTGCGGAGACCGGATGCAGGACTCGATCCCAGGACCCCGGAATCCCCCCTGGGCTGAAGGGAGATGCTCAACCCCTGAGCCCCCGGGTGCCCCTCCCTCATCATCACACCGAGGAGGGATTGCTCCCATGTCCTTGTGGCACAACAACAAACAGGAAAGCCCGGGGCCCTGACCCACATGGCCAGCGATGCGAGCCTGTAGCGCTTGAACCATGTTTGGCCAACACCCATTCTTCGAGGTGGTACCCCCAGCTGCGTGAAGGAAAGGCCTCTCTTGCTTTTTATTTTTTTCCACACAGACTAAGCAATTCTTGACCGTGGGTTTCCTGCAAAGAAAACCCGTTCGTGTTTTTCTCTCAGTCACTGAGGGGTTAGCATACCTCCCCTGCACGGCCCACATCATGCTCAGCGCCAAATCCTGCAAATGCGGGACACGTGGGTCGGCTCAGGAGAAGCCAGCCCTCCCAGGGCATCAGAGGCGAGGCCCCTGCTGGGTCCGCTTCTGCGGAGGGAGGAGGGTAGCAGCAGGGCGGCCTGCGCGGAGGCGGGGAGGCCGGACTCCCTCTCCAGATTCGGCGGCTGGGCCGGCCCAGCAGGTGCCTGCGAATGTCACAAGAGCTGCAGTCCACCTGCGCAGGCTCTGCAGAGCTTTCGGGCTGTTTGCAATCCCATGAGTCATGCATTTACAAGCGTTTTTTGAACAGGGGAAACCCCTCCCTACTTGAAATGGGACTCTCCTAGGAAAGGAGACAACGTCCAACCAAACACCATACAACCCACCCGCGGCTGCGCTCCTCTCCCTCTTCCCGACCCTTCTATGGACAAGAGCAGCCTGAGCTGTAGAAGCCTGACATCCCATCCTGTTGTGAATCAAATAAGGCCAAACTCTCTTCGGGCTCACATGGAACAAACAAATTAGCACCTTGGCCAACCTAACGATCAGGTCACGGGCCAAAGGAAACACAAATGGCTTTGTGGGTTTAGAGAAAAATGTGCTAACCTGAGCTTAAAAAAAAAAAAAAAAGACCGAAAACAAGCTTGGCCTGTTATCATCGGAGACATGAAGAGGGATGAACTAACACACCCTCCTCCCCCTAAACTGTTGTTTTTAGGTGCAGATTCCTGGTGTGATCACTTTTGCATAAGAGCATCTCCATTTTGGGGTGAGTCAGACCTTTCCAGAGCACCTGGAGCAGTTGGCAACTGTGTCACCCGTACTTTCCCCTCCCGGTGAGAGCATCCTCAGGTCTGCTTGGGCTTTCTCGTGTCAGACTCTAAAATCAAGTCTGCACCCTTGCTCTTACATGTAACTGAGGTTGAGAACCTTCTCCTAAGAGGGGGGCCAAAAAAGAGCAAGATTCAGTCAGATGTGGCATGAGCCGCTTTGGGTTAGATGATTCAACCCATTTTTGTGGATTTCCCAAGATGCTTTCTAAAACTGTTGAAAAATAGCCTGTGTGATCTTGTAGCAAATTAAACAAAAAGGCAAACCACCAAGTGCCTGCCTGTTTGAATAGAAGAACCACAAAAACTCTGATTCATGGTGACCCGCTGTGGAGGAGGAGATGTCCGGACCGTCAGTTAAGCTGTAACGTACGCAAACTCCAGGTCACTGCATTCCTTTTGGGGGTTTAATGAAAGACAGAGGGAGGGTTGGCAACATTTTTAACAGCCCTAAGGATCATCACGCAGAAATACCGGTAGAGGTTGTACCAGGATGCGGGGTTTTGCCAACTTTGGGTTTCAATGAATTGCAGGGATAGAGGACACGTGCTTTTCTTTTTTTTTTTTTTTTTCTTTTTTTTAATTTTAGGAGCTAAATAATCTCTCCACATATATTTTCCTTAACGATTAAAAAAAAAAAAAAAAGAAGGATTCCCACATGTTTTGAAGTCTATTTTCTTCCTGACTGCACACACCCACATTTCTTTGCTGACTTACTCATGGAGCAAAACAATAAGCACCCAATCTGTTTTTCAGCAGCCGTGATGACTGGCCAGGCTTTTCCCTGCATACTTCACGCCAATGGAATTTCCAGCACACCCACTCTTTGTGTCCTTCTTGTTGATGTTGACATTGTTGTTGGGTGTTTTCCTCTGGCCTGGAGAGGAGGGAGGCTCTGCGCTCTCACTTACCTCTCAGGGAAACATCCTAACAAAGAAACAGATTTGGAAGATGTTAGGCCCTGCCCAATCTAGTGGTTTGGTTTATCCAACCCTCAGGCTCATTCACACACAGAGCTTCCTTTTCTGAACAAAGCCTCCCTCCCTCCCTCCCTCCCTCCCTCCCTCCCTCCCTCCCTCTCTCCCTCCCTCCTTCCGTCTGTCCCTCCCCCCCTTGGGGGGTGGGGGTGATCCCCTTTGTCTGGGAGATGTCCTGTCCCCAGGGTAGCTTGTGAAATGTGCAGTTTTGCTGAGGAACCACAATAACAACACTCCTTGCTCGTTTTTTTTTTTTTTTTTTTTTTCCTGAAGGTGGATTTGTTGCTAGTGGGGTGATTACTACTACTCTCTGGAGCAGGGGAGCGTCAGCCCTTAGAGGATTCCTGAGTGAGAAGGAATGCACAGACTTGGGAAAATTTAGCACACACGCCAAGAGAATGCCGGGCACCCTGTGTTTTGCCAAAAGCCATCTAGAATTTCCTGTTTTCCAAGTCTCAGATGTAACTTCACCTTTTGGGGTCACGTTTTCTCTGTTCCTGGGAATCTGGGACTTTCTATTCCTGATTTCTCTAAGGACTATGAAAGATATTCAATGAGCTTATAACAAATACACAAATGCTTTTGTCTTAGCACTATTATTTATGAGTGGACTCAATGGATCTGAAACCATATGCATTCAATTTCCCTTTAATTATTTATCAGCTTGGCATAAAGGAGGGGGAAGCTGCATCAAGCCTATAAAGGATATCATTCTATCCTTAAACACAGCAAAATAATTTCGGACGTTTAATAGTCTGTGAACAATTAAAAACTTACATTGAAATACCTTACATTTAAAACGGCTTCCAGTCAGTAGAAACCGAAATATCATAATTTGTGTTTCATCTCATCTTCAGCCGTCTCTGAGTGTTGGGATATATAATAGAAGCCTTTAATAGTCACAGAGGGAAAAACAGCAAACAAATGGATACTTTCATATTTTTAGGAAAACATCCTTAAGGTCTCTTCAAAGATTAAAAAATATATATATTGTTAGTTGTTTCTGAATAGGGAAACAAAGGCAAACACAAACTCTCAATGACATAAAGTTGGATTCTACAGAAATCTTCGAAGGAAATCTCAAGTCTACAATCTGCTTACTCTTTCCTTCAAATTTCCAGCCAGCCTAGCACTTATTTTAATTGAAATGTACCCACATGTACTCAGAAAATGTCCTCCGTCTAAAATAGAAACAGGACAAGGCTTCCCTGAAAAATCATCCTATGATGATTCTGGAAGTGCTCAGACATGTCACCTATTGTTAGAGCAGCATGAGCTGTGAAGGCTGGGAGGCATCTTCTGGCTACCCCCTCTGCTGGAAAACAGGAGCTGGGACAAGACTATTGACTGGAATAACCCTAAATTCACGCATATAGGTTCTCCCCATTCTTATCTCCTGTATAGGATTCCCGTGTAAGCTGTAATCGGCTCTTACAGGCACCTCTGTTCATATACACTCACATCCCTCCTGTTGAATTTGTGTTCCTGGCGTTTGTCTAACACTGAAGTGGACTTTTTATAAGCAACTTAGAAGATTTCTTGCCTTCTTTTTCAGCTCACTGCTGCAAGCTCTACTCCTGGGGCCTACAGCAGTAACTTCTGACTAGTGGAAGCTTCTGAGGCCCAGATGGCTTGTATCTGTGTGGCTGGGAGTTTGTCATGAGATGGTTTTCAAAAATGCACATCAACTTGATAGTTACAAGACCGTGATATTCATAACTTCACCTTGTTGATGACAGAAGTCTAGAATTTGGGGGAAAAAAAATTCTTTGTGAACTCTTGATCACGTTCCACACAGTCAGATACACTAACAATTCCAAGGGAACTCCAGAGCTCAATTGCCATGATGGTCTTCATGCTGCTTAGCAGAAGGTAGCAAGGCCAGCATGAGGAAGGTAGGAGGAATGTCCATCTGCCGGGAAATGGAATGGTGGTTAGTGGTGATCTTCAACAAGCTTGTCTTTCCAAAGAGACAGAAAGGCATTTGTGAAGCTTCTATGTGTCACACTTTCCTCCTTGATGCAATTTTGATAATCGTTTGTCTTAAAGCCTAGAGCGGTGTTGAAAGAAACAAATGAGCTAATGGTTATGAAAGCACTGCTTGAAAATGCTATATAAATATCATGCTGTCACCAGCTATTTGTGAGATTGGGGAGGGAACAACTGGCTTCACACACATACAGAAATAACAACAGGCTGACTTCACCTTCAATACGAACTTCGTTTCAAAGCTACTGATAGCTTGGTCATTATACTCAAACTAGAAGAGGGTTTTCAGGAAAAGGTAAAATCATCGCCCTATGCAGATTTCAAATAAATGCATGTTAAAGAATGTATTTCACTCAGATGATGCGAAGGAGCCAGGCAGATGCAACAACCCCTTCAAAGGAAATGTGAGAAAAGCACAATTGTATGTGTGATAAAGGGAGTCGGTTGCAAATGGGGACAAAACTGGAGGGAAGGGCGGATGGGAGAAGGAGGAAGTCAATTAAATCACTACCAGAAAGGGTAGAACTTGCATATTTATCAATTACCTATAGCTTACAAAGAATTACAGAAACAAAAACAAAAAGTCCCCCCACAGACAATGCCCAGGATTAGACTCTGCTAATCCTGAAGGATATGCTCTAGATGATACAGTTTTCCACTGAAGCACAAAACTTGTTCTACACACGCAAAAGCACAGATCCTTGAGATCAGGGTCCAGCACATGCGCCAAATCCAGCCCAAGAGACTATTTCCGTAAATAAGGTATTAGTGGAAGCCAGCCACGCCCACTCATTTGTGTTCCTTTGGTGCCACAGCGCAGCTAAGCAGTTTCTACGGAGACCATCTGGCCCTCGAAGCCTAAAATACATTATTTGGCCCTTTATAGAAAAGGTTTGCTGATCCTTGCTTTCTATCAATACAGAGTTCTCCGCCATAACTAGCTGATTATCCATTTATTTTCTAATTAAAGCATATCCAGGTAGGGTGCTGGTGTCCCCATATCAGTGAAATTCTCCTTTGCCGTGAACCTTTGTCTTCCAATGAGCCAAATCTTTGTGTTGGTCATCAAACGTCATACACCCCCCACAAAACCAGCTGCCACCAACCTTCTTTATTATTTGGGTTTTGGTTCTTCTTCTTCTTTTTTTTTTAATGTTTTATCTTTAACAAGTTGGCAAACAAATATATTGCTGAAATCTGGGGACATGTCCGTCCACGTGTGGGATCTCTACTATGAATGGGCGTGTTCAGGTCATCCTTCAGGCTCAGCGTGGCACAAATTCTACACCATCAGGTGCACAAAAGTCTTCCCATAATTTTCGCCTCTCTGAATTCATTTTAATTGACTTTATTTTCTGCCATCAGAGAGAAAGGAGGACTCTCAAAGCTCTCCCAAAGATGTAACCCAGATTGCGAAGGTTCTGTATTCCTCCAAGATGACTCCTGAGCAACACAGCATACTTGTATAAATTAGGATGAGCTAACTTCTGTAACAGGGAGCCTCCAAAACATAGAGCAGCTTGGGCACGGTCCCCTGATGTAACAGAATTAAGCCAGTGAGTGAGTTCATGGATGTCCACCTTCTACCCCAGACACTGCTGTCGTCCTCATTCAGCTTGTAGGGCCACCCTGTGACCATCCGCACTTTGGCTCGCCGAAAGGAAGGTCTTATAAACCCAGTTTGGAACTGGCTCCTGTCCTTTCTGCTCACATCCCTTATCTAAAATTCATTAGCGTGGAAGTCTCCAGCTACTGGATGGGCCAGAAAACATGGTCTCTACTGAGAACAGCATCCTAAAGTGGATAGGGAGCATGGATGCTGGTCGCCGATTACCCCCCTTCTGCGCTGTACCGGCCAGACAGGCAGGTCTCCTGATGCCCAAATCCATCCCCAGCGTCACCAATAAAGCTTGAGATTTCTCCAACAGCAACACAAAGTCTGCTGTTCTGCGATTAGCAATGGTGCTGATTTTAAAATATGAACATGCCTGAAAAGGAGAGATAATGATAGGAGAATCATTCTCATTATGTGCAAATAATTTCTTTTAGCTTCGAGTGTTGATGAGATACAGTGGATTTAAGGGGGAAGAAAGAAGTGCTGGAAGGCAGTTCTTTGGGGGTTCCCTTGACTTGCTGCATGAGGTCTGGACACTATGTTGTGGACACTCTGGATGGACGTTTGTGGACCCAAGAGCCTTGAGAGTCAGTAACTGTGGCTCCCTCGGAGAAAGAGACAGGTTTGCTGACCATCTTGGGAGAAGGATAGGACCTCATTTTGGGGCACGGGGTGGGCAAGGACATTGTACAAGGTTGGGGATTCCAAGCTTTGGGTGTTGCCCTTGGCATGTAACTGTGATGTTTAATTTTGGGCCAACACGATGGGCCTTGGGGTATCCAGGTTAAACATTATTTCTGGGGGTGTCTGTGAGGGTGCTTCTGGGTGAGATTAACACTTGATTCAGTGAATTGAGTAAAGCAGATTTCCCTCCCCTAAGTGGATGACTCTCCTTCAATCCATTGAGGGAATGAATAGGACAAAAGGCAAAGGAAGGAGGAATTTGTTCCTTGTTCTTCCTGCCTCACTATTGAATTGAGACATCTCATCCCATCTTCTCCTGCCCACACACTGGGATTGACACCATAAGCTCCCCTGGTTCTTGGGCTTCAGACTTGGACTGAATTTCACCACCCTCTTTCCTGGGTTTATAACTTTCAGGGGGCAAATTGTGGGGGCTTCTCAGCCTCCATTTCCCCATGAGCCAATTCCTATAATAAGCGTGTCTCTCACAACCCAGCAACCTATTGTACATGCCAGTGTCAACTGGCCCTCCATGCAGCCCCATAGATGCTGGAACTTTGAAGAACCAGAACAAGAAAAATGACACTATTTAGACAGCTGTGATTTCTGAGAGTAATAAACTGTCCTTCACCTCTGACCCATGAGCCTCAAACCAGGACACTGCAGCTGGCTAACATTTTAACTTTACAAGTGAAGTCAAATTGCTGACCCTCCACAGCTCTTGACAAGAAGAAATCATCACAGAAATAGAAAAAAGTGATACAGAGAGAGAGGAAGGTTTTTTTTTTTTTTTATTGTTATCTAGAGCCAGACTGGACACTCACAAATTTTAGAATAAATCCACCAATGAATATTTAATGTACATCCTTGTGTAGACCTAGATCCATCTCCTTTGTGTAAAGGTAAAGAAGCAAAGGATGTTGCAGATGTATTACTTGTTACGTATGCTTGTTTTAGAGGCAGCCAATTATACAAATTACTTATCACACTAAGTCTATTACTTCCTTCTTTATATTTCTTTTTTATACTTTTATGTGTATCAGCTGCTAGAGTATTCCAGATGATTCTTTAGAAGCTAATGACTGTCTCCTAACCATGAAGCAACTCAAGCATGGACCTGCCTAAGAATATACACAAATACACAGAAATATGAAAAGCCTGGACTGGCTGGCTGCAGAACTACCTCTCCTGCAGGAAGAAGCCAGCAGCGGACCATGGTGTATCATCAAACACCATGGATGTTCAGCTTTATCTGAGGTGTGGGGGCAAGATTTTAAACTGTGTTTTCAATCCTGATTATATCAGGTGTTGATGACAGCACATCAAAACAAGGATCTTAAAACAAACAAACAAACAAACAACAACAACAAAAAAAAAACAAGGATCTTGCTAAATAGTAAGAGTGGAAATATAAGCTTGGAATTAAGACAAAAAATCAAAAAGCTGATGTCCCCAGCCTGGGTACAACACGTTACCTCACCAAGGTGACCCCGTGGAAACCCAAGGGTTTCTCGTGATGGAATTGGTCAGTTTAGAGTAATAAAAGTAAGTAATGGCTTCTTGGAGTCTAGCGGAGTCAGCCGTTAGTTACAGGGAATCCTTGCTGGGCTTACTTTCCTAAGAATCCACTTGATACGTGTAAGGACAAGAAAGGTCATTTTCTCCTCAAGCAGTTTTACTGTTTTGACTTTTCTCTGGAGCAAATGATCCCTTCCTTCTTCAGTAAGTTGGATCATGCAGGGTACTTCTCAAAGTCAGTGATATCACATGATGCCAGCATATTAAAACCACATTCAGCTCATATCTCTTGATATTTGCCTAGAATGTGGCCCTTTCTGGCCTATAAGCACTAGATAAGACACCTGTGAACACATGCCCAGCTAAGAAAGCAGAACCAGAGCCTGTGTGTTTGCAAATCTGAGGCTATTACTCAGGTCTTAATAGGAGCTAAGACCTCAGCCTACAGGTGTCTTTCCATGAATGCTCCTGTGTTTCCAGAAATGATGAACATTCACCACAACAGATTCCTATCAGTGTTACCTTCTATGGGAAATGAGAACTGGAAAGAAGATGCTATGGTTTTCCCAAGTCTGCTGTCTAATCTTTGTTGAGCTTAATGCAACACCTCCACTTGATCAGATCACCTATCACCATGAAGTGGAGGTTTCTCAACAAGCCTGTGTGGTAAACACGGTGATTACCCCATATCACCAATGGGACCTGAGACACAGAATGACTAACAGGTGTCAGAGGCAAAGATTAGCACCCACACGTTCTGGATGGGAAGAGCAGACACAGGAATGTGGTCCAACGAGATGGCAGGGAAATAACAGGAAAATGGAAAGTTTGGGAATCTGAACTCATAGTCATTTGCTGTGTCTGGAGCTGACACATCTCCAACCTGCCCTTTGAAGATCACTCTGTGTAAAGAGAAGGCCCTGAGTCACCAAAAACCAAGAACCCTCTCTTTGGGCAGGGTCCTTGTCTGTGGGCCTCACTCGGGGAATTCCCTAGGCATTTCTTCGGAGGACAAAGTGACGTGGACCAGGTCAAATTCTTTAGGAGTTAATGAACCGTGGACAAGTGCAGTCTGGGCATACATCTGATTGAGAGGGTGAAGACAATCAAGTTAAGAAAGCATATGTGTCCTCAGCCACCAGTGAGCTGCATCCCAGGGCCTCTTCGGGGCACCTTCCAAGGCCGGATCAGAGAAACTCAGGGGGGCTTTTAGCCAGGAGAGCTTTTGAACGGCCCGATGTGTGAATGCACTTCAGGAGTAAAGAAGATGGACATCAAGCAGGTGGATTCACATTCGGAAAACACAACACAGCAGCCTGGATTCGGTCAAATTGTGTCACATCCTTTGAAGGTGCCCTACGATGCAGGGAGGTTACAGGTTAAAAGTATAGAACAAATAACCCTAATAGCTCGGTTACAGTCAGGCGAGGGAAATCCCTGGTGTTGGGTGAGGGAATTTGCCCACGGCCGGCACTTGCGTCCTGTCTAGAAAGAGCCTGGGGTGTGAGCCTGAGTCACCAGAGACATAAACACGTGTGTATGTCAGGCAGCCGGACAAGGCAAAAGGGGCTGGGACTGGTCCCCACTTAAGGCTTTCAAATCTCAGAACCGGCCGTGATTCGGGGGATTCGGGGTGGGGTCCTGTCAGTCACGGATCCTACCCAGCAAGCCTCCCAGAGCTGCCGGCTCCTCCCCCCAACCCCTGAGGCCCGTGGGGGACAGAAGCGATGCCCACTGTGGGAGACTCTTTCCTAACCATGAGGAGAGTTTAGCGGGTCCAGAGCTGCCAGGAAATAGCATCTTCATTGACCTAGTTCACTTGGTTTCCTTAAATCCATTTTTCTTTAAATTAAAAAGAAAAGAGTCTACAGATATGAATAGCTCGGTTCTAAGAATATTCTGAAACCATGTCCGCAGACATCCGGCCCGATGCAGCTTTTCCCAGGGCCGCAGTCCCCCTCACCCCCCACCCACACTCTGCCCGAGAAGCTTCCTGCCCTCCTGCACAGGGCATAAGGGAGGAGAAACATTTGCATTTATTCAGCATTTACCTTTTGCTTCTCTTTTCAATGTGCAGCATTTCAAAGTTTCCTCTGTGCAGTCGGGAGGGGGGTAGTCAGAGCTCCGGAAAGCTAAACACGTCCATTGAAAGGCGTCGAATTTCTGGGCTAAAACTTTGATTCAAAGATCTCAAGTCACTTGGAAATGTTTAAGTAAATGATTATGTTTTGAAACAACCATTTGAAGGACTGGTGCTGGACCATGGCGGCGTTTTGGGGACCAGTGTGTGTATGGAGGCCGTCTGCCGCTTGGTTGAGAGCCAAGGGGACGCTATGTAAGTTCAGCTTACATGGAGGGAGACTGGCTTTGGTTTTCTTTGTTCCTCTCTCTCTCTGTGTCCCGTTTCTCCCTCCCTCCCTCCCTCCCTCCCTCCCTCCCTCCCTCCCTTCCTTCCTTCCTTCCTTCCTTCCTTCCTTCCTTCCTTCTTTCCTTCCTCCTTCCTGTACAGTGAACACACTGCGTTACATCAGTTTCAGGCGTACAATGTAGTGATTCAACACTTCCATCCATCACTCTGTGCTCCCCACGAGTTCCCTCCTCCATCCCCATCACCTATTTCCCCCACCTCCCGCCTCCCCTCTGGCCACCAGCACGTCTTCTCTGTAATTAAGAGTCTGTTTCTTGGCTTACTTTCTCTCTCTCTTTATCCCCCCCTTTGCTCATTTGTTTGGCATCTTAAATTCCTCATATAAGTGAAATCATACAGTATTTGTCTTTCTCTGACTTATTTCACTCAGCATAATAGTCTCTAGCTCCACCCACATCGTTGCAAATGGCCGGATTTCATTCTTTTTCATGGCTGAGTAATATTCCATTGTATATACATAGACCACCTTTTCTTTATCCATTCAGCGGTTGATGGACACTTGGGTTGTCCCCAAATTCTGGCCGTGGCCGATGAAGCTGCTATAAATACTGGGGTGGATGTAGCCCTGTGAATTAGTATTTTTGTATCCTTTGGGTAAATACCTAGTAGTGCAATCGCTGGATCTTAGGGCAGTTCTATTTCTAACTTTTCAAAGATCCTCCATACTGTTCTCCACAGTGGCTGCACCAATTTCCATTTCCACCAACAGCGCACGAAGGCTCCCCTTTCTCCGCATCCTCGTTGGCACTTATTTTTTCCTGTGTTTTTTATTTAGCCATTCTGACAGGTGTGAGGTGACATCTCACTGCGGTTTCCATTTGCGTTTCTAGGAGGGGGAGTTTCCCTAACCTTGACTGGCCATCCATGGAACAGTCTCCCTATTATAAAGGCCACCGTTTCAGCTGAATGAGCAGCTGCCAAGACATGCAGACGGGACTTACTTTTCATGGAGAAGAAACTTGAACTGCATTAATTTCCAGGTTCTCCCTGGCTTTGATATTTGAATGCATATGTGTTATAACGCACAGACCACAGTATAGGCATCGCTATCAGCCTTCTACTGTGAAAGTCTCTCCAGACAGGTCCGGAGCCCCCTAAGCAACAGCCTTGACACCATACGTGTGTCAGAGTTCATTTTTTGTCTAATTTTAGCAGGAGCTAAGGTAGCATTCTGTTTTCTAAATACATTCCTATTTACCTACCTGTCTACATGCCTTTTATAGATTATGAGGAACATAATGTAAATTCTGGTTGGGTTTTGCTGCCAAGTTACTTTGGACATCACACAACTTTGCGTTTTGAGGGCTTTTTTGATGTTAGGACTGTAGAGGAGCAGCCCATGCCATAGGCTTACAATCAGACATTCCCAGGGTTCAACCGTCGCCTCCCTCGGTGACCTCCAAAAACCTTTTCATCAGTTTCCCTACATGCAAATGGGCCTCGCTAGCAACTGTCTCTTCGGGATGTGAAGGTGGGGCTGGGCAAGTCTGAGACGTGCCCCCCTGTGATAACCCATGTCCAGACCTCTGGCTGGAGACACAAAGTCTGTGTTTCTGCTGGTCAGGTGGGCAGCTCAGCAGAGGACTCATCCCGTCCTGCAGCGAGGCCTCTTGGGAGCCGCATCCATGTGGTCTTGTAGGTACCCAGGACCGGATTCCAGTTTCCTTAAATTACAGCAAATTACATGGAAACTAGAGAAATGCAGTTGAGAGATGAAAGGCCCGTGAGCTTGTCGACGGCTCTTACGGAAGGAAAGCAGGGTGGACGCAGGCCTTTCTGGTCTCAGAGAGCCCTGGGCCAGCAGGGCTGGAGACCACGCTTGGTGGCCACTGCTTTTCCCGGGTTCTTATGCATTCAGGGTCTCTGTCTGACCTTTGCAGTGGCGGATGGCAAATGAATAATAGTATGAATAATAAATGATAATATATAATAAAGTATAATAATAATAAAGAAATAATAATAATAATGATAAAGTAGTGAAGTTGTAATAAAATAACAATGATGATGTACTGAAACCGAAGACATACCTCGCCGGACCGAGCTGCCAATGCAACAGCAGAACGTCACATCCCAGATAGTTTGCGTTCGATGAGATGAGTCACCCTGCACCAGTTTTCTGAATATCCTGTTATACTTGTTTGCGAATTCTTTTCCCGAAGCTGACTGTTTGTAGCGCGGCACACCTGTTGTCATAGGGAGGAGAGCGCTGCTCAGAGATGGGCAGGCATGGCCCGACGCCCTCGGACAGTCCCATCCCAACCCCATCCCCATCCCAGCAGCCAGGCCTCTCCCACGGAAAGCAGTCGCGCTGCTTGGAAGCCGTGTTTGGGAGCACGAGGCTGGCGGAGGGTCTGCAAACCAGGCTCCCCGGCTGGAGGACACACTCAGCAATGCAGGCTCGATCCCAAATGGTATTGCAGGCAAAATCCGATTTTAATCTGTCCTGTTGGCTCTTGGAGTGTTAGACTTAACAGCAGTTTGGAAAGCTCCAGATGCCTTTGACCTCCCCTCAAAGTGGGCTTGCCCTTGAGGCAGAAGCCTTGACAACTCCCAACAGAATTTGTTTTAAGGCACGTTCTTGAAGCATCTTTGTTGAGCTGTGAAAAGGCAGTTTGCTGTTCCCTTGGGGGTCCTGGGTTTCTGTGCTGGCACGGCGGGCAGGAGAGGGTGGTGTGCGGGGTGCAGGGGGGTGCAGGTGACCCAGGGGCTCACGAGAAACTGCAGAACCATCCGGCGCTGGCCACTGCTGGACGGGGGGCCCCGCGCGCACCTGCTGGGGTGCATCTAGCAAAGCACAGAGCCCGCAGGCTGGGTGACTGCGTTATGCTCAGAACCCCCCACCAAACAGCTTCCCCGCAGGAGGGCAGGTACTGCGCTTCCTCCAGCCACAGCCTCCGTAGGTCTTGCATCTTCCCGATGGCACCCTCAAGCCTGCCTCTCCCCTCTTGGCCCGGGGACAGGGGTGTCCCGCAGGCAGAAGCAGACCTGGAAGTAGGCGAAGGCGGAGGAGGGAGGACAGGAACAGCAGGCTCCAGGCGCTGTGTGCTGCGCCCTGCGCCCAAAGGAGGTGCCATGGATTGGGTCCTCAGTGCCCGGGGCTCCACGCTCCTTCAGCCACTCCAGGTGGTGAGGGCACGAGCGATGCAGGAGGTCATCACGGGCACCATCCCCACCGGGCACCTCGGTTCACCAGTGTGTGACCTGCAGAGAAGACTGAGTGTGTTTTCGCAGCTCAGATCACTGTGATGCCTCCGCGGGCCCGGGGCGACTTGCATCTAAAGGACGTCAGGCACCCTCCGAGCGGTGGAGTCGCGGCCTGTGGCCTTGGCAGCTGAGTGAACGGGGCCCAAGCCACCTGACGCTCTGAACCACCACGACCGCGCACGGTGCTCAGTGACAGACTGAGAGGAACCCGAGGATGTCAACGCCCGGCCCCTCGGGAGTCTGTGGGCAGTAGCAAATTGAATAAAAAACAGTATCATGTCAATCTTACTTTTTAAAATATATTCTACTAATGTAGTTAAAAAAAGGATGATTGGTTCATTTTTTAAAAGTCTTAAACGGGGAAGAAGGGGAGAGACACAGGCAGAAAGCAAAGGAAACAAACAGTTGGAGGAGGAGAAGAGTGGGAAGAGCTACATATAAGTTGAATAAAAGGAAGGAAGAGAAGAGACAGGGAGAAGGGGACACAGATAGAAAAAAAGAATAAATAAAGATGGGGCGCCTGGAGGGCTCCGCCGGTGAAGCGTCTGCCTTCTGCTCAGGTAATGATCTTGGGGTCCTGGGATCGAGTCCCGAGTCGGGCTCCCTGCTCAGTGGGGAACCTGCTTCTTCTCTCTCCCCCACTCGTGCTCTCTCTCTAAGATAATAATAATAATAATAATAATAATAATAATAATAATAATATAAAGAGAGAGAGAGATTGGAGTCCGGAGAGGGTCTGAGTGTCCAGCAGATGGCTCGGTGCCGTCCTGGCTCTTCGACCAAAGCTGGGAGCCTCTCCTCCTGTCTGTTTCTTCACCAGCACAATGAAAATCACAGCAGCATCTTCACTTCATGTGGTTCGAGGGACTAAATGAGATGATCTGTAATTCTTGCCCTACTGAGGGCACACGACAATTTTAACTGTTGCTTCTATTTGTATTAACCGGAACAATAAATACTATTATTGCTAATAGCGCCTTACAAAGGCTGTTTCCCTGATGAGTCATGTTTTGACACCAGGCTCCTGCAGCAACTAAAAGACTGAAATGACCACAGGTGCATCTTCGGCAGAAGCAGAGAGGCAGGTAAACGGAGAATTTTGGTTGAAGGAGACTTTGTTTTAGGGTCTCCCAACAACTGGCAGATCTGGTCCCCCCTGAGCAGGAAAAGGGGGGTAAATCGGTAACATACGCTGTTCTTCCCGGCTCCAGCCAAAGGCTTGATGAGCTGAAATGCCGCATAATCGACTACAATGCAATTATGAGATCACGGGTAGATATTGCATGACCTCCACATCCCTGGAAATCAGAAACCTGGCAGTAATCCAGTGGGCACCTCAATTATTGGTTGGTAATGTTAAAAATTACCTAGAGATCTCGATATTGCGATCGTTATAGCATCTTGTCTCTCGCCGTAAAGCTTTCTTCGAATAAAAAAGGCCTAGGGTTCACGGTTTCCTTCCTGACTATGATGCACCTGTTTTTCCAACACCTGAAGACAATGACCTCATGGGTAAATGGGTTTTCTAATGGTCCAGAGGAGGCTGAGGCATTCCGAACAGCCCCTTTCTAGATGGTCCCCCCCAAGGGACCTGTGCAGATATGGGGTTGGGTCCTTCTATTGGGGCCCATCCGTGGCTTCTTCATGCCCAGCTGCCATCTTGGTGCAAGCTTTACAGGGAAAGGTACACAAAACTCAGAGGAGAGACAGTCTGTATTTCTGGGGGGAAAAAAGTGAACTGATTGGAGCTTCTGCACATAGAGAAACCTTAGATATTCGTTAGTGACCTTTTCATTGAATTTGGGGTGACCTTTTCCTGCTAGTGTAATGGATGATCAGCTTGGCTCTTCCCCTTTAAACTGCAACATTGCTGGACACCAAGGCTGCGGCCTCTCTCGGCAGGACCGTTCACACCAAGATGTTTTGATCCAGACGCTAACGCTTGTGTCTCAGAATGCCAAGCCCGTGACGGGTTCCACGGCCGTTCTCGCCTGAAATTGCCAATTACGGAGTCCAAGACACAAACCTACAAGCAAACATTTTCCTTTAAACACAGTCTATCAGCCTCCTTCATTAAAGTCGATTTTTTTTTTCGTTTTGATAATGCCGTGATGAGCAACAGTCTGTTGTACTGGGGTATTTACCATGTTTATGAAATGTTCAGAGCCTCGTCTAACGATGCATTAGCCTTTAGCCAGCTGCAGTCCTGCTGACAGCACCAATTAGTGAGAATCCCTCTAATGAACCACAGACCCTCCTTCTCGGGGCATGATGGGGGTGGGCTATTAGTTAGTAGCCTCCCTGAAATCCTATGGAAACCATGCTGCACGTGCATGCTTAAAATTATAAGCCAGGGGCACTCGGGTGCCTCAGTGGTGGAGCGTCTGCCTTCAGCTCAGGTCCTGACCCCGGGGTCCTGGGATCGAGTCCCCCATCGGGCTCATCATAGGGAGCCTGCTTCTCCCTCTGCCTGCATCTCTGCCTCTCTCCCTGTGACTCTCATGAATAAATAAAGAAAATCTTAAAAAAAAAAATGCCCAGGGGGACTAGAACTTGCGCCTTGATGGTGAAGAAATCCAAAGCCACCCAGCCAGCGCTGCATGGGGTCTTCAGAGCAGATCGTCCTCTGTGAATAAGGAGTAAATCTTGGAAAACACCCCAACCTCGGGCATCCGTGGAACGTGGAGGTGCTTGGTGCTCTGTCCGCCACCCCCCCATTGACAAAGGGCGTCGTGAATCAGGACACGGCTCCCCTGGGGGACCCGTGGAGCTAACCTCCAAGTGGTGCATCAGCACGTCTGTATCAGCCTTCCAGTGCTGAAGAAGGGCCCAAAGGACCAAAGACCCCTACCATCTCCCTCTTTCTGCGGTATTTGCACCAGCCGGTACAATTTCCAAGCCACGGCACATGCCTCCCAAGTCATTGTTTTATGCTCGACTTCGGCATATTTTAAAAGAAATGTTTCAATCGTCATTCTTCACCATACTGGGTTAGGATTCAAGACACCTGGGTTCGAGGCCTGGCCTCACTTTCTGACCACAGCCAGCCCCACTTTTCTGAGCTGGAGAATGGGTGGAAATAATGATGCCTTGTTGGTCAACCTTCCAGGATAGTTGGGAAGGGCAAATGCAAAACTGGATATTCAAATGCTTTGAGAAATCATGAGCCGCTAAAGACATGTGAGGTATTATTTAAGGCTTTCCTTTGGAAGGGGGGCAGGATACGCCACCCAGAATATACCGCTTTGGCAGAAGGATGATCTTGGCTGAAGGCCCCTGAAAAGCGTCAGGTCCAAGACAGTGGTTTGCCCTCCCTTCCTCTCCTGGAAGCAGGAGGGGGGACCCCACATGGACAAGGTTCTCCTGTGCCTGGAGCAAAGTCACGTCCTCATCACCAAGGACCAGGAGTGGAAGCCGAGAGAATTCTGTGCAACAGACCTTGTGGAAATGATCCTGCCTCCCTTTAGCATCCTTGTGTATTGAGTTCTTCCCTCCTATCCTAGTCCTACATGGAAACTATAGAAGCTAAAATAGGAGCAGACACCTGTAGGACAAGACTGGCAAAGCCGAATCCCTGAAGCCCCCAGGAGCACCATGAACACAGTAGGTCCACCCTCGGGGCTCTTGTTTCTCCAGGAAGGATCCTCAGACTGGATCCATCTGTCCGAGGGCAGAGCCATCACCCCAGCTCCTAGGGGTGGAGGTGGTACTTGGCTTATTGCCGTGAATGTCGTCTGGGGGACAAGACATCAGGTCCTGCTGGGCTGGTGGTGTTTGGAGATGCACACGACTGTCAGAAGGTGGCTTGGAGGACATAGAATCAGAGCAAGACGGTGATGGGAGGTTGTTGGTTGAATTATAAGTGGCCTCCAGTGACCCTCCAGGACAGAGGTGTGCCTCCCATGGGCAACCACGTCTAGCCTCCCAGTGGTCACAGCCAGCCCTCCTGCTCTGACTTACCTTTCCTAAGGGACCCCCAAGGGACCCATCGCCCTTCCTACTGGTCCCTCTGTCTCAGGCCATGCTACAGAGCACAGGCTGGAGGGCTACTCTGCCTCTTTAAGATGACTCATCAGTGAATGGTTGATTCCTCACATTTACTTCTAGACGACAATTTCAAATGGTCCTGGGAGAACGATCCAGAATGGAAAGGTAATTGCTTATGAAATTCCAAGCTGTCAGGTAGTAGTTAAAAATACAAGAAGGGCAAGTTTGAGCATATTCTTAAAATCCTGACTCCGCATTCATTTTGTCAGATTGCATCCTGTACTTCTTCCCCCCTCATCCCCTCCTCCTCCTCCTCCTCTCCTCCTCCTCCTTCTCCTCTTCTCCCTCCTTCCTTTCCCCTTCCTCTTCCTCTCCTCTTTCCTTTCCTTCCCCTCTTCCTCCTTCTCCTCCCCTTCCTCTTCTCCTCCTCCTCCTCCTCTCCTCTTTCCTTTCCTTCTCTTCCTCCTCCTCACCCTTCCTTCTCTTCCTCCTTCTCCATTTCCTCTTTCCCCTCCCCTTCCTCCTCCCTTCCTCCTCCTCTCCTTTCCTTCTTTTCCTCCTCCTCACCCTTCCTTCTCCTCCTCCTCTTCTCCCTCCCCTTCCTCCTCCCCTCCTCCTCTCCTCTTCTCTTTCCTCCTCCTCCTCTTCTTCCTCCTCTCCCTCCTTCCTCCTCCTCTCCTCCTCTCCTCTTCCCTTTCCTTTTCCCCTTCCTCCTCCCCACCCTTCCTTCTCTTCCTTCTCCCTCCTTCCTACTCCCCTCCTTCTCCTCTCCCCTTTCCTTTCCTTCTCCTCTTCCTCCTCCTCACCCTTCCTTCTCCTCCTCCTCTTCTTTTTCCCCTTCCTCCTCCCCTCCTTCTCCTCTCTGCTTCTCTTTCCTTCTCCTCTTCCTCTTCCTCACCCCTCTTTCTCCTCCTCCTTCTCCTCCTCTTCTCCCTCTTCTTCCTCCTTTTTCTTCTCTGTCCCCTTTTTCCTTTTGGTTCGTGTCTCAGCAAAATCACACACATGTTGCTCAAGGAGGACACATTCTGCTCTAGGCCCTCAGCCACCACTCGGCACTCCGGGTTATCTTACCTGGGACAGGACTGGTGAAAGGGGGCTCCACAGGCACACCCCGCCTAACATCCAAGACACAAGGTAAATCTTTGCTTAGTGACAGAAATTTCTAATTCCTTTTCGCTGAGCTAAGCTGGGAGAATTTTCCTGGCAGCTCTGCTCAGTTAGAGACATTTTCTGATAAACCGAAACTGTATTTTACTGGATTCTTCATCCATAAAATTAGGTGGTTAGACTAGATCATCTCCAGGGGATTTCCGAGCTCTAAAATGGTATAATTCCATGGTTTTAGGATGTGGGGGCTGAGATTTTCAATTAAACTTTGCTCAAAAAGGATTATCAAGCATTATCTTGACTGATCACAGGAAAGGGGCATTCCATCCTACCCACGCCAAGCTCAGCATCCAGGCTTATTTACTTCTTGCCAGTTTACTCAGAGTTTCCGTCAACCAAATAGTATTCTACAAAATTTACTTGAAGGGATAGTTCAGTATAACTCAAAATAATTAGGATGGCCCAAAGTCAATGTCACTGTTGTGGTTTTGTTTTTGCTCACTCACTTGCAGACAGATAAATGTTATTTGGAATGTAACCCATGTCAGGTCACGAGCGACAAACGACAGTGCAATTTTTAAATACATATAATATAAAATCAGTGTATTCCACACCATATTAATCTGTCCTGAAGAGCTAGTCAAAGAGATGTGATTCTCAAAGGTTGAACCATTCCCTAGCAACTAAAGTCCTTTTAGAGTCGGTAACACTGGAGATAAATGGTTTACCTGTTGCAACACTCTATTGGTATTTGATTTGTGTCCTAAGTGGTGCTTTCTCTTTCTCCAAATTCAGCAAGAAGGGACCACTGAAGTCGCTCAACTCCTGTTACATGTGTCACATGTGGATGAAGTAAGACCTATTTAAAGAAATCCAGAAATGAGCAGAGGGTGGGAGGTGGGGCTCATCTCTGGTTCCAAAACTCAAATGAAGGTCAGACTCTTTAGCAGATCATCAAAAAGTCCTGATATCCAGACAGCAATCAATACCAATTGAGTCAGTGTGTGAGGAAGGTCAGGCATTAGTGGTTTTGAAGATTGGATTACTATCACTCCCAGTTCACAGGTAAGGAAACTGAGGCATAGAGAGGTTAACAATTAACTCTCCCAAGGCCACACAGTGACAGTAGGCAAAGCTGGCCTTCATACCAGGAGACCTAACTCCAGAGCCTTTGCTCTTTATCGGAATGAACTCACACGAACAATCTTAAATGAACTCACACGAACAATCTTAAATGAACTCACAGAACAATCAGAAAATGCAAACCAGTAAAAATGCCAAATAAGAACATTTCAGATCACACACATTCAGAGGCAGTGGGTGGTCATGTCTGTGCCATTCCTGAATTATTTATTTCCCTTTGGAGGGCACCTGAGGTTCTATATGTAATATGTTAGTATCAGGGGTCTAGAGGATACTAAGCTCTAAGCTTAGTAACTAGTAACTAGACTAGTTCCAAGCTTTTGACTAGTAACTAGATATGCATTTGGAGATGTATCATATCACACATCCTATTGTGCAACCACGTTATCCTGTGGGTGCCCTTTATTAGGTACATTTTTGCAACAATAATGCCCTTGATTATCTGATGTTGGGGACTTAAAAATATTTCTTTAACTCCTTGACATGACTTGCTTTCAAAAGAAGGAATCTACCTAATTGTAGATTAGGTAGATTCTACCTTCTCTCTGGGTGTGGCTGGACTTAGTGAATCCCTTCTGAAGAATAGAGTATGTATGAGATGATGAGGAGGGACCTCCAAGTATGCATCATAAAAGGCATTGGCAGTGTCCTCCATGCTCTGTCTTGGGTCACTCTCCCTGGGGAATCCAGCTGGGGGGTCACCAGACACTCAGGCAGCCCTCAGGAGAAGTTCCCATGGCCCCCTGACAACAACCAGCGGTGACCTTCCAGGCGTGTGAGTGGGACGCCGTGACGGGGACTCCTCCATTCGCAGTCAGCCCTTGGGTGACTACAGCCCATGGCATCCCAATTGCAACCTCATGGAAGAGCCTGAAACAGAGCCCTGCAGGTGAACTGCTCCTGGATTGACCCTCAAGACTGCGTGGAAAAGTAAATGATAATTGTTTCAAGTTCCTAAACTTCAGAGTAATTATTCATTCAGGAATAGGTGAGCGAGAGCCGTAGATACACCTGGGTTTATTTAACCAATCTATTGTTGTTAAACATTTGGTTTTCCTAACTTTTCCTAGTGCCATAGCACCGATATGGACAACACGTAAGTAGTCATATCCTTAGGGCAGATTTCCAAAGACTTGTTGGACTAGCAACTCACATATTCATTAGGCCTTTTCATTCATGTATCTCCCTGGAGAGGGATTTTAGCATTTTACATTCCCAATGGGAAGTGTGAGAATAACAGTCTTCTCATTTCCTCACTGCGGTCCACAGAATAATGCTCCCTAAAGGATGTTTGCATCCTAATTTCTGGACCCTGTGAATACATTACAGTACCTGGCAAAGAGGCCTTCACACATGTGCAAAAGTCAGGGACTTTGATATGGGGGCTATCCTGGTTTGTTCACTCTTTATGGTCCTTGTCACCTTGAGTGGCCCTAACAAAATTGCACAGATTGAGTGATTTAAACCATAGATACTTCTTTCTCGTTGCTCTGGAAGCTGGAAGTCCAGGGTCCAGGCATCAGCAGATTTGGGGTCTGGCGAGGGAGCACTCCCTGGTTCATAAACAGTAGCTTCTCGTTGTGTCCTCATGTGGCAGAAAGAAAGAGAGAATGCTAGCTTTTCTCATCAGGACAATAGTCCCATCATGAGAGCTCTACTCTCATGACCTCATTTAAACCTAATCACCTCCTAAAGGCCCCACTGATAATTACTGTCACCCTGGGAGTTAGAGCTTCAGTTATGGATTTACAGTGGGCACATTCTGTCCATATCATCCAAGTGACCCAATGTAAGCTCAAGAGACCTTAAAAGTGAAAGTGGAGGTCACAGTGATGCAACGTGACAAGGACTCACCACCGCTGTTGGAGGAAGGGGCCATGAGCCGAGGAATGTGGGCATCTCTACAAGATGGAAGATGCATGGAAGCTGGTTCTCCCCTGGACCCTCCAGATGGAACACAGACCTACAGACACCTTGACTGTAGTGCAGTGAGACCTGTGTTAAACTTCTGAATTCCAGGGCACCTGGGTGGTTCAGTGGTTGGATATCTGTCTTGGCTCAGGGTATGATTGTGGGGTTCTGGGATCAAGTCCCAAGTCGGGTTCCCATGGGGAGCCCGCTTCTTCCTCTGCCTGTGTCTCTGCCTCTTTCTCTGTATCTCCATGGATAAATGAATGAAATCTGAAATCATTAAAACAAACAAACAAGCAAAAGAAACTTCTGAATTCCTGACCAAGAAGATGGTCAATCTGTGCTGTTTTCAGGCACTAAACTTGTGGCAATTTGTTATAGCAGCAATAGAAAACATTTACACTCACCAAAACTATATCTTAAAACTTTTTCATGGTCAACTTTGATGGGCAAAAAACAGATTTTTTTTCCTTTTGTCTTGATTGGCAAATTGTCTTAAATTTCTTGCACCATAACTGCTACTTTGCTAATACTGCAGAAATACTTCACGCCCCTTCCTGTCTGCCTAACGGTCCTCTGCTGTATATTTTGTTTACAGCAATCTGCCTACGACCTTTGGAACGCTTTTGGTTGTTGCTTGTCTTGACTCTTTAGGCCATTTTTGATGTTAAGTCTCCTTTTCAATGAGTGTGTGCTGCTGAACATGATATGAGTCAGAATTTAAAACAAGACTTTACCTTTCATTAAGGGTCCCTTCTTCTGGTGAATCGTTGACATTCTCACTCCAACTTTGTTATGTCTTATTGGAGAAACAAAACAAAACAATCCTGCACCCTCTGCACCAGCGCAGAGGAGAGGCAGAAAGCGTACTCTCTTATAGAACAGTTTATTACCTGATATACATCCGAGGCCGCACAAACGTGACATCAACGTTTGGACAGAATTGCACAGAGGTTTATACAGTGAAATTAGAGGAAGAACAAGGAAATCTCCTCCTCTTGTCTCTTTGAGAGAAGAAAGGATTGGTCTTGGAAGGGCCTCCTCTAGAGAGACCTCTGAACTGATTTCAGAGTTCCAGATTACAACCCACGGGGCAGGAAACCTTGCCCTATAAAGTCAAGTTACCTTCTTATTGACCTATTGCTTTTTCAAGGACACAGCCTACACACGGGTAGAGAGAGGTCACGATGCCTTCCTCAAAAAAAATGGCACCATGTATGTTTCTCTATGATGGAGGTGTTGGTTTTCTCATATCTTCCTGAAAATTCACCCTTCTCTTTCCAGATTTATGCCACCACCCAACTCCAATATACCTGATCCTTGAGTAAAATGAACAATGATAGATCTATGAGTATTGAAAATCACCAGGGTCCCTAAATTTCTTCTTGATCTCCGGATGACTACTCTCTGAGTGGGTCTTTCTTAGCAATTCTTCTATATGCAAGCCTGTATTGCTCTGGAGAAGAGTTTTATAATGACCTCTATGTAATAGAGGCTGGGTTCAATTTTAATTAGGCTATAAGTGGTAAATATTTGCTAATAGGCTTGGGGTGAATAATTAATTAGCGAAAGACTGCGATGTGCTGACAATTTATGTGACCTGCCTAATAGTTTAGATCCAATAACGTCTTAGTGAAAGCAATCCTTTCTGACCTAATTGTTGAAAATTTAAGATACCTACAAAATTGCTGTTTAAAAAAATAATTAAACGTGATTTCTCTTTAAAAATTTATTCTTATTTCAATGGTTTATATGAAGAAGTTATTGTTTCTATTTTGTTACGTTAGTCCAAAAACTATCCATCAAAACATAGTAAAATGGATTAGACAGATTTTTATTTTCTCCCTTTGTGGTACTTGACCATGTTTCTGTGACAATATTGTTTAAAAGAAGCTAAGTTTTATTTTATTTTTCCAATGAGTAAAGGTTGTACAACCTGGAAATCCAATTATTTTTTAAACAGCTTTATGGACGTCTAATTTACATACCATTAAACTCACCCGCTTAAAGTGTAGCATTCAATGATTTTTAGAAAATATACAGACTTGTGAAACCATTTACCACAATCCCGTTTTAGAATCAAAAAAAGATCCACTGCCTCTTGGTAGTCTCTCCACATTTCCGACCTCCAACCCTATGCAGCCAGGAATCTGTTTTCCATTGAAAATCCATTTTCCTAATGATTTGCTTTTCTCTGGATATTTCATACATAGGGAGTCATATATGATATGGTCTTATGGACTGGCTCCTTTCACTTAATATCATGTTTTCAAGGTTCATCCATGTTGTAGCATGTATAGTAGTTCATTTTTTAAAATATTTTATTTATTTGTTCATTTGAGAGAGAGAAACAGAGAGCAAGAGCAGGAGCAGATGAGAGTGGCAGAGGGAGAGGGATAAGCAGACTCCCTGTTGAGCAGGGAGCCCGGTGTGGGGTTCTATCCAGGGACCCCAGGACCATGACCTGAGCTGAAGGCAGACGCTAAACTGACTGAGCCTCCCGGGTGCCCCAGTAATTCATTTTTTTATTGCCAAATAATGTTCCATTATATGAATACTGCATGTTTTGCTTATCCAATCACCAGATGATATGCACTTGGATTGGTTCCACTTTTTTGTTATTAGGAAGAAAGTTGCAATGAGTGTTTGCATTCAGGTCTTTGAATGTGTATTTTTATTTCTCCTGGGTAAATTCCTAGAGTTGAAATCGCTGGGTCTTATGATAAATTTAGGCTTAACTTTTAAAGAAACTGCCAAACTTTTCCAAAACGACAGTAACATTTATATTCCCATCAGTAATATATGAGAGGTTCAAGCTTTTCCACCTCTCTGCCAACATTTGTTCTTGTCTGCTGTTTTGATTGGAGTCATTCTAGGGGATGTGCCATGGTATCTCGTTGTGGTGTAATTCTCATTTCCCTGATGACTAATGATATTGAGCATCTTCATATGTGATTATTAGACACTGGGATGTCTTTTTGGTAAAATATGCATTCAGTTATACTTACATAGCATGAGATATGTAATACTTTAATAGCACCTCATAGGGTCCAGATTTTTAAAATTCATTTGATTATATCTGAATGAACATTTACTATGTGCAACCTGCTAGGCTATTTGCTTTGTAACATTAAATGAGCACCTTGTATGTGGAATGTGTTGAACCGGTTTGTCATATACTTGAGAAAAAAATTGCTATGCTCTTGATGGCTTTATTGAAATAATCACCTCAAAAGGTAGATGATTCATGGGTGTCAAGCACTATAAAAGATTATTTTACACAGTGTTTTGGTGATTTGAAGGAAAAAAAAGTCTCCTCCATCTCAATAGGAGAGAGGAGGCTCATAGAGGAGGTAGTATTTGGGTTCTGTTTGTAGAAAAGTTAAATTGCCAGATGTATGGAAATAGGAGAAAAAAGAAAGTATATTTTAGATGAGCAAGTGACAAAGGCCTGGGACAGGGAGACAGCAGTGTGCATATGTGAACAATCATGAATAATTTAGTGTAGCTGAGCTACAGAAAATAGGAAGGGAAGTCATTAGAGAATTAGACAGGATGTGACCTGGAAGTACATTGAAATGCTAAGCAAAGGAGTGTGTATTTTCTTCTTAAGAATGGGGAGCCATCACAGTCCAGACTTCAAGCTGTACTACAAAGCTGTGATCATCAGGATAGTTTGGTACTGGTACAAAACAGACACATGGATCAATGGAACAGAATAGAGAACCCAGAAATGGACCCTCAACTTTATGATCAACTCATCTTCGACAAAGTAGGAAAGAATATCCACTGGAAAAAGGACAGTATCTTCAACAAATGGTGTTGGGAAAACTGGACAGCCACATGTAAAAGAATGAAACTGGCCCATTTTCTTAGATCATAGACAAAAATAGACTCAAAATGGATGAAAGACCTAAATGTGAGACAGGAATCCATCAAAATCCTAGAGGAGAACACAGGCAGCAACCCTGTCGGTGTGTTATCACCTCTGCCACAGTAGTTTCCTATTAGACGTGTCTCTGAAGGCAGGGGAAGCAAAGGCAAAAGTGAACTATTGGGACTTCATCAAGATAAAAAGCTTCTGCACAGCATAGGAAACAGTTGACAAAACCAAAAGACAACCTACAGAATGGGAGAAGATATTTGCAAATGACGTATCAGATAAAGGGCTAGTACCAGAGATCTATAAAGAATGTATCAAACTCAACACCCAAAGAACAAATAATCCAGTCAAGAAATGGGCATAAGATATAAAAATGGCCAACAGACACATAAAAAATGCTCACCATCATTCTGCATCAGGGAAATACAAATCAAAACTACAGTGAGATACCACCTCACACCTGTCAGAATGGTGAAAATTAACAAGGCAGGAAACAGCAGATAATAGCGAGTATGTGGAGAAAGGGGAACCCTCTTACACTGTTGGTGGGAATGCAAACTGGTGCAGCCACTCTGGAAACTGTGTGGAGGTTCCTCAAAATGCTGAAAATAGAGCTACTCTACAACCCAGCAATTGTACTACTAGGGAATTACACCAAAGATACAGATGTAGTGATTTGAAGGGGCACCTGCACCCCAATGTTTACAGCAACAATATCCACAATAGCCAAACTATGGAAAGGGCCCAGATGTCCATGAACAGATGAATGGATAAAGAAGATGTGATACTATAGTGTGTATATATATATATATATATATATACACATACACATACACACTACTATATTTAGTAGTAGATGTATAGATGTGATATAAAAAAAGATGTGATATATATATATATATACTATATATATGCTACTATATATATACTTTATATATATCTTTATAGTATATAACATTGTTATATACTATAAAGATATATATAGGTATAAACACACACACACACACACACACACACACACATACTACTCGGCCATCAAAAATGAAATCTTACCATTTACAACAACTTGGAACTGGAGGGTATTATGCTAAGTGAAATAAGTCAATCAAAGAAAGACAACTATCACATGATTTCACTCATATGTAGAATTTAAGAAACAAAGCAAAACAGAAGAAATCAAAGAGGGAGACAAGCTATAAGAGACTCTTATATAAGAAACAAACGGAGGGTCACTGGAAGGGGGACAGTGGGGGGATAGGGTAACTGGGTGATGAGGCATTAAGGAGGGCATGTGATGTGATGAGCACTGGGTGTTATTTAAGAGTCACTAACCTTTACCTCTGAAACCAATAATACATTATATATTAATTAATTGAATTTGAATAAAACAATAATGCAATAAAAAATAAAAAAATATAAAAAAATAAAAGCAAAATATATAAATACAGTATTTTCAAAAAGGAAAAGAATGGAGAGCCATTCATTTTCAGCAATTAAGGGTCATGTTAAAGCTGTTTTCTGGAATGTTATTTTGTAATTTACATATCAGTAAAATTGGGGAAGGAAAAGAATGGATGGGGAGAAATCACCTAAAAATGCTTCTGAGAGCATTGATGGAAAATGGTAAAGAGATAAATAAAATTTGAGGTTGTAGCTACTGAGTGCACAGGACTCAGCAAGTGACATGAAAGTCAAAGTAGGGACTGGAGTTTCAAGTACCGGAGGAGAAGGTGAGTTATAAAGGGTGACACCATTAATAGAGGTTTCAGGAAACAGCGAGGGAGCACTGAATGAGCTTGGACCTCCCAGACTGAGGGTGCTACTGGACCACCAAGTCTCTGAGAGTGACTGGGGACCATGGAGCCACAGTCCAGTTAAGCCATCACCAGGTTGAAGACCCTCCGGAGAGGAAGTCATGGAGCCCTGAGACCAGCAGAAGATGCTTAGGTGTTGAGCAGACTCCCAGCTTTCCCTTCACTTGGCGTCCACACTTCCATTGACACCACACACTTCTATTACATTTTTTCTGGAATCCTAAACTCTAGGGCATATTTCTCAGTTTCATGATAATTTTCCTCACTACTTTTTCCCAATTTCATTCAGGGGGATCCAACAAAACCCTTGAATTCCCATTGATAACCTTTCCAACACCATTGCTGGTGTTTCCCTGACCTCGTCTGTTCCAATGTCTGCTCAGCTCCCAATTGAGCACAGCACCTGGGACTTTTGACCATATGCATTTTATTCTACTTGTGACAGCTTTTCCAGGACAAATCTTCTAATGTCTCCTGGATCCACATAATCAAATTAAAATTTGTCCTGGTCTGTCCATATTTGAAGTATAGCCTTTTGTCTTAAAATATTCGTTGTCACTCACCGCAGATACAGTGATGAGCATCCATGAGCCTACGTATACGTACAGGGCTACTATGTGCCAAGAACAGTGCCACATTTTTTCCCCCGTAAATGTGGCCTCCTTTGCTCCTCATAACAATCCAATGAAGACGTGGCGTGAATGAATTTCTCAACGTGGTAACTGAGCCCCGATGTCACAGCGTATTGCTTACTGAAATTGATTCTGGCTTCAAGGTAGAATGTGATCTAATATAATCCTTAGTGAAATCTTGAGAAATCAAAGGGAAAAATAGCCTTAGGAAGTTCCTGGGATGAGTCCCCACAGAACCCAATTCAACTGGTGATGTAGTTCTGAGCACACAGAGAGGAGTTTTTTTGTTGGCATTTGCTTTCTCAGGCTTTAATCCACCCTAGGCAGCTCTTTTTAGGGTTTACTGTGTCACCAAGTGTAAAATGCATTTTATTTTTTAGGGAATTTGCTAAAAGAAGCTATATATAACTCACGCCAAAATCCTCTCCACAACAGCCAAAAAGTTCCATGAAAGTATGTCATTAAGCACACATTCCAAAAAGATTTTTAGGTCCCATCTTGCCCTCTGGGGTGTATATATTTTGAAGTAAAACATCTTCACTGATTTGGGCATTTGATGTGAACATACTAAAAATAATAGCAAGAACTATGACATGTTGAGGGCAAGATTGGAGCCGGCCAATGGGAACAAACACTGCAGGACCTCTCCTTCCAAATCCAGTCCCTCTCCGATCCTTAGCATGCTCGTTTTCCACCTTGGCTCAATGAGCAATGATCCCAGGTGTCTCCAAACAACAGTGATGCCAGATTATTTCAGGATAAAAACCAAGGTAACAGTCCCTAATATTAACAGATGTCTTTTATCATGTGGGAAATATAAGCAACACATTTTCTCTTGCAATTGACAGAACATTCGATTCAAGCTAAACTTTAGAAGGGGGGATTTAGTGGCTTTCATAAGTAAATCCCTAGGCAAATTTAGATTTGGATAAAAGTTTGAGCCCCCAACTCAAAACAGGTCACTGGAGACCAGGTGCTTCTGCTTTGTCACGGAGACTTCATTTCTGCCTCCTGCCTGCAGGTCCAGCCCTCCTCTTCCGGTGGATCTACCATACTCTCACCTCTCTAGATCTAGAAAGTTCTCCTCTAGTCATTACTGCAGTTGAAAAAGGTTTCTCTTTCCAGAATCCCCTAAATTGTCTTCAGGACTCTCTTCCCTGTAAGTAGGTTGGCCAACTCCTGGGGCCAGAGCTGTGGACTTTGCTCAGTGACTGCCCTCCTCAGCACCCAACCCTGGAGCTGGGGTGGTTAGGCACACCCCAAACACACAGAAGAAGTGGGGAGTCGAATAGGAGTGCTGCACCAGGAGCACAGAGAAGGGAGGTGAGTGGCACGAAAGACAGGAGGACACTAACAGGGAACCAGCTCACCTCTGTGGCTGACCAAATGCCGTGAGACTGCAGAGAATGTGGGACAAGGACAGAGGGACAATGGGAGGTTCAGAGTGACATTTTCAAGCAGTAGTATAATAAGATTTTAAAGAATGTGGAAATCCTTTTAAAAAGGAGTTAATGTAGATTTACCAGATTATGAACCTTGATGCTGGGAAAACTCTCTACCGCTGTTTGTTTTGTTTTGTTTTAAGATTTTATTTATTTATTCATGAGACACAGAGAGAGAGGCAGAGACACAGGCAGAGGGAGAAGCAGACTCCCTGCGGGGAGCCCGATGTGGGACTTGATCCCAGGACCCCGGGGTCACGCCCAGGGCCGAAGGCAGATGCTCCACTGCTGAGCCACCCAGGTGCCCTCTACTGCCATTTTTGTCTGTTAAGGATCCAAGTAGAATGTCACATGATTCATTCAGTCCTTAAATGTTTATTCAGCACTTCCGTGTGCCACCCGTGTGTGAAGTCCTGGGAATAGCAGAGTAGAAGAGACATGACATTGTCCCCCAGGGACCCATTCTCTAGTAGGGAGACAGATGTAGAAACACATGGTGATGATTGAGCTGTCTGCTGGACCCACCTCTACCAAAACTGCTGCCGTTAGACCTCCCTCTACTAGACCTGTCTTCATGAGGCTTCCCTCGACTGGACTTCTCTCTGTACCAGACATAACCAGCCAGGCCTACCTCTAGTAGACCTACCTGGACTGGACCTACCTCCACTAGGTCTACTAAAGGTAAGGACAAGGTGTTCAAGGAGCACAGCGTTAGAAGAAGAATAGGTACACATGTTCTAAGTTGGGCATTTTGCAGACAAGTTGCACCTTTTTTTTTTTTTTTTTTTTTACTTTGTACCCCATCAGTCCTATTAGATGGTGAAGTTATCTCCATTTTGCACAAAGACTAAGTAGAAAGAGGTTAAGAAACTTGGCCAAGTTACACAGCTGGTGAGAAGCAAGGGGACGGGAAAGCCAGTTCCACCAGTTTCCATAGCTCAGCGGGTGGGGTGCATGGAAGGGGAGCTCAGGACAGGGAGGGATGTAGGAGGGCTTTGGTTTTCACACAGTGGTGGGAGCCCGGGTCACATCAGGGATATTCAGAGGCAGGTGCGTAGCCAGCTGTGGTCACCTCGACTGGAATACGGAAGTTGGGTTATTTGGCAGTGCCCCTGAGGCAAGGAAACCGTGAATATTTTCAATCTCTTAATTACTAATATTTTCAAAACTCATTTAAGACTCAATAACCTTAAAATAATCTTCTAAAATACACACAATAATATGCTTCCCAAAGCCTTATTTTTCCTTATCTCAGCCCTTCAAAAACAAAAGCTAACCACCTCGGTATTCCTTAAAATGTCTAAGTAAAAAAAAAAAAAAAAAAAAAAAATTAGTCCACAGGACTTCTTTTCCATGGCTGACGTTTTCAAGCTTTGCGTCCCATTCCATCCTCAGCACCTCAGTGCTTTAAGACCGTATTTTGCAACTGCAGACCATATCGATATGTTCCTCCCTTCTTTTCCTCCAAAAGAGGGAGAAAACAAAGAAATGAAATCCCCTCCTCACTCCCTCCACATACTATTTAGGAATCTATGTAGTCCTGGGGACCGTAAGTGAACAGCTTTTTAACTAAGCAGCTTGTTTTCTGTTCCAAGCAACTGAACCTTAAAAATTCTTTCCTTCACCTTTCTAGACTTCCTCCTCCTCCTCCTCCTCCTCACAAACCCCGGAGGAAAACCAAACCAAACAAAAACCAAGAGAGACTTGGGAGTCCAAGTCAAGCTCCGCCAAGACCTTCCGAATAGGGAAAATCACGGCAACTTGTCCGCTCGCCCCTTCCTTCCTCGTCAAGATGCCTCTTTGCCCTCTTTTTAAGATCAATTTTCTTGAGGCGAGTGTTGATTTCTCTCTTTACCACGGCAGTGCGTCCTCCCAGGTCACAAAGCCAATGTGAGGGTCTTGAGCGCGGCCCAGGACATCTTTTCCAAATTCAGTCCGGTGAGTCCTTGGTAAGGCGGTCACGATGAAAAATTCCACTTATTACCTGATCACCCACAGACCCTTATTCTAACAGGGGAACCTCAATGTCATCCTGGGAACTGGGGACTCGTCTTAATTCAGAGCATGCTTCCATGGTGCACAGGACACACGGCCCGGAGGATGACTGCAGGTCTACGCAGGGGAAGGCTCGGATGAAGATTCTCAGAGTCTTCCTTATATCTACGTAGTGTTTATACACATGGCCCAGAGCCTTTGAACTGACTCAGGCCCAAAAACTGGGCATGAGTGAGTAAGCGCCTTCTACGGCGGCCCCTGGAAGCACGCATCAGCTTGTCAGAGAGAAGCATTTGCGTTTACATCGATGAGATGTGACTCCACGAGCTGTCTACCTCTCATTGATGAGCCCTTACCCAGAATCCTAGAGGTGAAAGCATTCTCACTGGTTCTGGTCCTGTTCCTGATGTTAGGGACCTTGCCGTCCACCACACTGACTGGCATTAGGTGTCACTCTTGGCTCCGCCACTTGGAGTCCTATCACCACCCCCCAGCGCAATCAGAGTCCACTTCAATGGGAGCACCCCCTGCTACCCCCCACCACATCTCTGGCTATCAGAAAAAACAACCCTCTAAAGGACTTTATTTAAAAGCTCAACTCCCACTCCAATATATTTCTCAAGACCTTTCCAGAAGAATTATCTTCTGGGACCATCGATAGGTAGGTCATCATGAGGGCATGTGCGCAAACCATACATGATAATCCATCGCAACATTCCTACTGTAAAAACGTTTTGATTTTATATTATATGAAGAACTTTCTGGCAACTGACATTTTTGTGTGTGTGGACCACTGTTGAGTCCAGCATTGGGATATGTAAATAATATTCTTGGAATCATTTCTACTAGTCAGACCACCACAGCGACTCCAGAGTTTCTGGAAAAAGGCTCTTTTAGGATTCAGTACAATCTCATACACAGTTTCGGTTTGCCCATCCTGCTGTAGCATTTTCAGTATTTATATTCTTAAATGCAATCTCTAGGTTTTTTTGTTCATACTATAACTGATTTTTGCAGATCTTATGGTACCTGTGCCTTCCCCATGGGGGAGTCTGTCTTTGTGAATCTACCCCTGGGTCGGGCAAGCCTGGACTCCAAATGTAGGCCTGGAGATGATTAGACGGGGTGTGAGATAGGTAAGTATAATTAGCTTCCTCCTCGCTGGTAATTCTCCCAGGCAAGAGAGCTACGCAGTCTTCAATGAATAAGAAGCTTCATTAGCGCAGCTTTGTTCACCGTCGCCAAAACTTGGAGGCAAGCAAGATGAACTTCAGTAAGGGGATGGATAGAAACTCTGGTCCATCCAGACAATGGAATCTTACTCAGCACTGAAAAGAAATGAGCCATCAAGCCATGAAAAGACTTGGAGGAAACTTAAATGCATATTACTAAGTGAAAGAAGCTCATCTGGAAAGGCTGCACCCTGTGTGACATCTCTGGAGAACTACAGAGATGGTAAGAAGGTCAAGGGTTGCTGGGGCAGAGGTCAAGGGAAGGGATGCTTAGGTGGACACAGGATTTTCAGGTCGGTGAGACTCTTATTCTGCATGTGATGGTCGGTACATACCGGTCATTATGCATTTGTGCAAACCCACAGGAAGTGCCCCCACACCTACAGTGACCCCCTGATGCAAACCACGGACATGATGATGATGTGGATTCATCAGTAGTAACGGATGTCCCACTGTGGTGGGGGTGTTCATCGTCGGGAAGGCTGGGAGGAAGGGGGGTGGCGTTCAGATGGGAAATCTCAGCACCTCTGTCTCTATTTTGTTGGGATCTGAAATTGCCCTAAAAAACTAAATCTTAGAGCACAAAACAGGAAGTGGTAAGTAAATACACTTTTTTAAGACTCATCTGCGAGGGATCCCTGGGTGGCGCAGCGGTTTGGCGCCTGCCTTTGGCCCAGGGCGCGATCCTGGAGACCCAGGATCGAATCCCACATCAGGCTCCCGGTGCATGGAGCCTGCTTCTCCCTCTGCCTGTGTCTCTGCCTCTCTCTCTCTCTGTAACTATCATAAAAAAAAAAAAAAAAAAATTAAAAAAAAAAAAAAGAAAAAAAGAAGACTCATCTGCGAAAGGGAGGGTGGGAGTGGCTGGCAAGGAAGGCTCGGCTGCACTGGGGGGCCCGAGGTGCTCTGAAGGCCGAGCTTTCTGCGCGTCTCCGTGTCGGTTCTTGGGTTACGTCCCTCCCATGCAGAACACACGGGCCACTTGCAAACTCAGCCAACACCGGAACGTGCTAGGACACAAGAGGAAGTGCGCTTTTGGTTCCCCATCATCCTCGCTCAGCAGCTGCAAGAGAAAGGACATTGTCTTAGCACAGACACCAGCATCTCATGAGTTTCCCCAGGACTTACAGCTTCAGGCTTGTTGTCCTGTGTCCAGGCCCTGAGTGCCCACCCCTTTGACCCCAGCTGTCCTCAAATTTGTTGTGCCCCTAATTCAGCTCCACAGGAGGAGCAGCCACTGGCCCCCGCCTGGCACTCAGTGGACCGTTGGTTCTAGGTGACGCACATAGTTCACCTACTCAGCTGTTCTGTGGCCAGCGATACTGTGACCTAATAAAAAATTCACATATTGGTGACTTTGTGCCTGGCTCCTGCGTCCATTGTGATTTCCTAAAGCAACGACAGCATCTCTGGTTGTAATATTTGGTTTTTGTGCCCAGTTGCCAAGTACCTCCAGGTTGATAAAGGTGGAAGATGCGTCTTCTGTTATTCACGACAGGCCCCTTCCAACCACACCTGTGTCTATGTGGAGGTGACATCTGGAAAGCCGGTAAGGGTGGGGACTGGTCCCCAGGGGAGCTGACCAAGTGATCAGAGGGTCGGACTCTCCAGCCCTAACTCCTCAAATTCCAGGGAGGGGAGAGGAGCTGAAGGCCGAATCAGCCCCGAGCGGCCAATGGTTGATTTAAACATGCCTACATAATGGAACCTCCCTAAAAATCCTGAATAAAGGGATGTGGAGAGCTTCTGGGTGTAACCTCTGCCCCAGCAACCCTTGACCTTTTTACACCCAGTATGTGGATGGGACCCCAGCACCCACGTTCTGGGAGAGTGGTGTGTCCCCAGTCCACTGGGACAGAAGCCCCCGTGCTGGGGACCTATCTGCACCTCACCCCACGTATCTCACCTTCTGGCTCTCCTTCTGGATCCTTTACATAGATATCTTTTATAATAAGCCAATATACTCGTTTCCCCCAATTCTGTGAGCTGTTTTAGCAAATTAGGAAATCTGAGGAGGCTTCGGGGGAACCTCCGACTGAGACCAGTGGGTCAGAAGCCCGGGTGACAACGTGGGATTTGCAATCGGTGTCTACAGCACGGCCAGTCTCGTGGGACCGAGCCCGTACCCCTGGGCCTGCGCTAACTCCGGCAGGCTGGCGTAGGCTCTGAACCGTGGGATGCGCAGCTGGTGTCTGGAGAGCTGGAGCTGGGGTGGGGAAAATCTCACCTGTTTCATGTCAGAGGTGTTCTGTGCAAGGAGAAAGCTAGAGTTCACCCAGTTAGCATCCCCTTAATCCCTGCTGTGTCCAGGAAACGGCCCCAACTCCCCGGATTTCCCTGGAGCCTGGGCGACCGCTCTTGGTACAAGTTCTGATGCAGTCAGGATTGTTGGTTCCAACCAAGTTAAGAAAGGTTTGAGAGGACGATGAATTTCTGAAGGGTGCTTGGTGGTTGGGAAAGGGGCGAGGGCACCGAGGGGCTTGCAGCCAGCGCCAGGGCCACACCAGCCCTCCTACTGGCCTGAGGAGGCACTGCCACTGCCCCCCACCCCCCCGGCTCCTGGGCCCCGGCCTGTGGCCCAGCCTCCAGAGGCTGCTGCGGGTGCAGGGGCCCGGGGACCCCACGTTGCCGCTTCCGCTGGAGCTGCTGCAAGTCCTGCTCTGCCTTCGGGCTTCTCTGCGGCACCAGGTGGCCTAGCACGGCGGCCCCCTGCCTCCAGCTGGAAGCCGAAGTCCGACCTCGAGGTGGGTCAGGGTGGGCTCTCCTGAGGGCTGCGACCGCCCTCCTCGCTCGCAGGCTGTCTTCTCCTGTCTGTCCACTTGCCGTCCCTCTGTGTCTATGTTGCCTTTTGTAAGGACACCGGTCTTATCGGATGAGGCCCCGACACAATGACCTTGTTTTAACCTGATTATCTCTGTAAAGACCTTATCTCTGATGAGGTCACATTCCGGGATGCTGGGGGCCTAGGACTCCAGCACATGAATCTCGAGGGGATGCAGTCCAGCCCCTAACACTAGCTCCCTGTAGGACGTGTGAAACAGGGGTCATGTCGTCCCTGGTCGGTTCCCCACTTCGGGGAAGGGGGAATGTGGAAAGGGCGATCTACACGTTGGAACTTTTTGGTGGAAGTCTGACTCTGCTGGACCACAAAACTCACAGTTAGGAACTCGTCCACCCAGGACAGGGGCCAAGACCCAGACGGCTGAAGGTTTACGTTTGTGTGTGTGCTAGATGGTGTGCGACTGTGCGCACATGTGCATGTGTGAGTGTGCATCCCAGAGTGTGAGTTTGTGTGTGCACACGTGTGAATGTGCATGCATGCTGAAGCGTGGATGTGTGTGCTCTGCTAGGGCATGAGTGTGTGAGTGCATGTGTGTTAGTGTGTGTGCACGTGTGAGTGTGTGCGTGCTACAGTATGAGCATGTGCCAGAGTGTGCATGTAGACATGTGGGTATGTGCGCTGGAATGTGAGTGTGTGAGCACAGGTGTGTGTTAGTGTGCATATGTGAGTGTATGTGCATGCTGGAGTATGAGTGTGTGCTACAGTGAGTGTGCATGTGCATATGTGAGTATGGGTGTATGTGTCTGCAGCCAGCGCCAGGACCACACTGGCCTTCTGACTGGCTTGAGGAGGCACTGCATGTGCATATGCACAGGTGAGTGTGTGTATGCTAGAGTGTGTTAGTGTGCCTGTGCATATTTGAGTGTGCATGTGTGCTAGAGTGTGAGTGTGCATGTGCCGGAGTGTGTGCCTCCTAAAGCGTGTGTGCACATGCGTGTATCTGCTGCAGGGAGTGTGAGTGCTGGAGAGTGTGTACACATGTATGCGTGTATAAAAGTGTGGGGTGCTAAAGCGTGAATGTACGTGCACACGTATGCATGAGCTACAGTGTGCTTATGCATGCGAGTGTGCATGCGCACTGGAGAGTGAGTGCTGTAGTGCGTGCATACACGTATGTGCATGTACATGCATGTGCATGAGCATGAGTGCATGTACACGTGTGTGCATCGCTAGGGTGCGCGTGCGTGTGCATGTGCATGCAACACAGTCTTCCCAAGCGCTCCCAGGCACGGTCACTACCCCAGGGGAGGTGAGAACCCTAGTTCTTTACCCCCGTGACCCAGGCATCCTGAAGTTGCTTTTCACCAACAGGTGGCGAAATTGGTGAGATTCACGAAGCCACTGAACACGCAGCTAGTACAACAGAGTAAAGCAACGCCGCCGGATAAGACGTGTGCTTGACCGTGAAAAGTGTGAGCCGACCTTAGGGAAGCTTCATAAATGTCATATTATCTTGGGTCACTGTACCGTCAGTCACCAAAATTCACTGCGGTCCTAATACCTTTAAAGAAAAGCCTATTAGGCCCTTATACGGGTCTGGCGATGCTGGCGATCTCCGCCTGAGCGGGGCCGTCTACAAGGGCTCGAGTCCCCTCGACAGTTCCCAGCCGCCGACACGGTCGGCTCAAACATCTCGGTAGCCTTCTGACTCCAGTGAAAGCATTCCGTCGCCCTAAGAACCCAGGGCGCCCCGTCATTTCTGGAGGAAGCGGGGAGGTGGTGCACAGCCCCGAGAGCCTTGCCGTGCGTTCGCGGGGTGCAGACGTACCGGAGCAGGGACGCCAGGCCAAACCCGCGCCCGTACCCTGCTTCCAGCAGAAGTGAACCTGATGCACCAGGAAAATAAGTACAAGGTAACCGGCCCCGGGAGTCGGTCACCGGCCAAGGTCAGGGTCCATAACCAAAGTGAGCCGGGCAGCGGAGGGCTGGCCCGCGGAGGCTGGCGGGCGCCTGGAGCTGGATGGAGGGAAGCCCGCGGCCCGCGGCTGACTGCAGGGGGGGCGGGCTGTGCCAGGAGGTCTCCCTCCAAGCCCAGAGCAAATCCCACTTGCCCGCGAGTCTTAAAAAAACCTCTTCTCAGGCTCTTTCTGACATAAGTCAGCAAAATCCCAAAATACCTTTTGATATTTACAGATTTCATAACCCGGCCATTGCCCCAATACTGGCCCCCCTGGGGGGGGATCTGCGAGCCCTGCTTCTCAGCCGCGGGGGCTGCCTGGGTGGTACCTGCCGATCTGGGGGGCTCTCACGTGGCCGCATCATCTGGGGCCAGCTGCACACCTTTCCGTAGACCCCAACGCTCCCTGCTCCGAGGGAGGGACACACACGGAGAAGTGTGTAAACATGCCCACAACGGCCGTCCTCCCTGTGCCCAGCCAGGCCAGACGCACGGCCAGGGCAACCTTTCCCTGGGGGTCCTTTCCGCTCCCTGGCTGGGTCCCGGCCAGCACCTGGGGGAGCAGTGACGAGCCATAACAGAGTCTGGGCCCCCCCCGGACACGTGTCAGCCTCGCGGCCCCACCAGGGTTTCCTGCGCGTGTCAGGCCGGGGACAGCAGCTGGGGGAAGCAGCATCAGGGAAGGTGTAGCTCTTCCTTGCATTTGTTGGGTCCCCTGTCCCTGCAATTGTGGATTTTGTAGGTTCCTAAGTCTAAGCCATGCATTCTGTAAACTGAGGCCCAGATCCAGAGAACCATACCCAAGATGGTAGCGGTGCCGGGGAGGGAGGCATGGCTCCCGCTTGGCATCCAGGTGGCTCTCAGTGTGGCACCCAGCTCCCTTAGGAGCCCCCATCCCACCCTGCGGGGGCAGTGCAGTCTGCACAGGTGCCTCTCAGCCACCTGGAAGGGACCAGCGAGAAGCAGAGCACCGTGACGGCCACCCTGCCCTAAGCCCTTAGAAATCTGGAGTTTGGGAGCAGCAGCACGCCTGTCAATGCAGGTCGGGCCTTCTGTGACTGTCATGCCACCAGACGAGCTTGCCCTGAGCTCCCCACGCAGTCGGTGAGATGACATCACAACCCAACCACATCGCGCAGGGCAAGTGCTTCCGCGGCGCCCGCGCACATCACCCTGAGCATTAGGTCAGCGCTACCCATCGGGGCCATTTGTCCACGGAGGGCACGTGCCACACGCCGCGAGGAGCAGAGCCGGGGTATCAGCCCCGCATGCACTCTCAGGGGGCGACAGGGGGGGCAGGGTCCCTCCGCCCTCGCTCCCCCTCCCGGGCACCTTCTGGAGAACCCAGGCTGCCCGCGGTCCCCACGTGAGCTCAGCTCTCGAGGACAAGCGTTCGGGTTCGTGGCTTTAAGAGAGAACTATTCTAAAACGTGGGTTGTCGAGAAACCGGTCTTTTGAACCCATTTGCGCGCTCAAGGGAAAAAAGAAAAAAAAGCCACTGACTCTGCAGCCTTCAGAGCAGGAAGGCAGATACACTTTCAAATTCAGACAAAAGAAAATAAGTAACTGACGCGGAATATTCCTGTATTTGAGGACGCTCCCGTATGGCAGAGACGAAATTGCCGGGAGTTGACAGGATGAGCACTGGGTGTTATTCTGTATGTTGGCAAATTGAAAACCAATAAAAAAATAAATTTATTATAAAAAAAAAGAAGAATAAAAATGCAATAATGTTGGGGAAAAAAAAAAAGAAAAGAAAAGAAAAGAAATCGCCGGCTTTGGCCAGAAGCAAAGCCACCCGTCGGGAAACATCCGTCCGGAGCTGAAAAAAGTCACGTTCTTTCTCTCATAAAATTCTAAAACAGATGATTAATGCCCCAAGAACTGGGCTGCAGTCGTTCACTTGGCTAATTTGAAGTTATGCGGCATTTCCACGGCACAAGCCAGTCTCCGCTCCTGGGTGGAAACCGGACCTGAAGAGCCGCGGCCCCCAGCGCTCCGGCCTTCGAGTCACCCTCCCTGCGGGTCGGCCTCACCGGCAATGCCAACCGCAGGACACAGGAGAAAAAAATTAAAATACATTGCCTCCGTCCAGGGTCCACGGTCCACCGTCCACGGTCCCCAATGCTGCGCCCGCGTGGACACGAGTGCTCTTCCGTTCTCACCGGGGCGGGAACGCGTCCACCTGCTACTGGGTGATAATGGATGGTCGCGCGGGTCTCTGTGCGGCTCGCCGTCCTCGGGGGACGCGGCGGGGCCGGTGAATGGAGGACGGGAGTGTCACGCTCGCGCGCAGCACACCCCTCGGCCCTGGAACGCGGCCGCCTGAACGCGGGCTGCTCTGCGAGCTCATCTGTGGCCATAGGGACTGTGGCTGCTCTGTCGGTGTCGCCGGCCCGCCCAGCAGGGACCGTGTCGCGCTCTGGGAACAGGAAGCAGGGCTTGCACCCCAGCCCCACCTGGTGACCCGGGGGTGGGGATAGGGGAGACAGTACGGAGACCTGGGGTCCTATTAGACAAAGAAAATCAGACCACGCGTGGCAGGTGTGCGAGGACCAGGGGTTTCCGGTGGGGGGGAGCAGGTGGCCGTAGGGACGCAGCCCCGGTGCCTGCTGCGCGCTGTTTTAGACGACGGCCCCCATCCGGCCCTGCGGAGACGCGGGAGGAGCCTGCGGGCGCCGCACCTGCTCTGGGGCCTGAGGGGCGGCCCGAGCTGCTCTGCCTGCTGCTGGCACTTTGCCTTGGGCCGCATGTTTGCAGTCATGGAAAATCGCTCGTTTGCGGGCAGCAGTAAAGCATGTATAATACGGGAGAGGTGAGGTCACCAGCGTCACCGGCCTGCCCTCCTCTTTCCCTGGGGACACCGAGGCCCGGGCATTGAAGGGCCCTGCGGAGAGAAGGTCTGGTGAAGGATGAGTCCGACGCAGGGCTAAGAGCCCGCACGTATTTGCTCGGGGTGGGAGTTTATTGGGGCAAATAGGCCGAGACCAAGGAAGCGCCAGGTGGGGGCAGGTGGGGGCATCCAGGAGCTGCTCAGAGCTGGGGGGGCTCAGCCGTCAGCCGGACGTCCCTCGCCCCGAGCGCTCCCCACAGGGTGAGCACCTTCCACCCTGCAGGGGAGCCCTTCCTGCCACCCGCCCTGCTCCTCCATGACCCCAACGGGCCCTGGTTCGGGGGTAGCGCCCTCCTCCTCCGCAAAGGGCCGTCCTGAACACGCTGCAGGGAGGCTGAGGACTCCGGACTCGGTTTTCGTGTTTATGGTCTGTGTTCTTTGATCTTCCCGCTGTGGCCCGTTGTCTGTTCTGTGCCCTGGCACCACCTCTGTGGCCCTTCGTCCCCGAGGAAGTCATCGTCCTAACGTCTGTCCTCCTGCCCTGCCCCTCGTGCACTCCGGTCCAGTTAACCTCTTCCCATGCCCGTCCCCAGCAAGCCTCTGCCCCATGGCCGGGTGAGCGCCCCACGTGGCTCCCCAGCACCCCACTAAGTCAAGCCTCTTCTGGGACACTCAGGCCGGGGGCTCCCGTGAGCTCTCCTTGCAGACAGCACCCCCGGGCCAACGAGGTCCTGCCCCTCCAAAGGAGCCACAGACTGAGTTTTCACCGAATCTTGCCGTCTTTGCCTTGAATCGTCCTTGGAGGGCGAGAACAAGGTGATGGCAAGACAGGGCCAGCACGGGTTGGGCTCCAGGGAGTGAGGGATACGCGGTGCCAGAGAAGCATCCAGAACTGCATCCACGAGGATTTGTCAGAGTCCAAATGCCAGCCTGCTCGTCAGGCCCAGGCGGCCGGGGAAGAGTGAGGAAGACGGGAGCGGGTGGTCAGGTCCACGACGTGGCTGCGACCAGGGCAGGGTGTCAGGTGCGTCTTGGGTGCTGTAGTTGTCGGGGTCCCCCAGAGAAAAAGAGCCAGTGGGACGTGTGTGTGTCTGTGTACAGAGAAAGATTTAGTTTAAGTGACCAGTTCATGGGATCATGAAGGGTTGACGAGTCCAAAATCTACAGGGCAGGCTGGACACTCAGGGAAGACCGAAGTTTCAGCTCGAGCCTCAGGGCCAATTGCTGGCACGATTCCCTCTTGCTCAGCTCCGGGGGAAGTCAGGCTTTTTCCTTCCTTTTTTTTTTTTTTTAAAGGCCTGCGACTGATTGGATGAGGCCCACCCATATTATGGACAACCATCTGCTCTATTCAAAGTCTCCTGATTTTTTTTTAACTTTTTAAAACTTTTTTTTAAATGTTATTTATTTATTCATAAGAGACACACAGGGAGAGAGAGAGAGACAGGGAGAGGGAGAAGCAGGCTCCATGCAGGGAGCCCGACATGGGACTCGATCCAGGATCTCAGGCCCTGGGCCGAAGGCAGGCGCTAAACCGCTGAGCCACCTGGGCTGCCCTATTTTTTTTTTTTATTAACTTTTTAATTTTAATTTCATTATTAACATCATTATGTTAGCTTCAGATGACAATATAATGATTCAACAATTCTATACATTATTCAGGGCTCATGAAGGTAAGTGTCCTCTTAATCCCTTTCATCTGTTCCATCCATCCCCCCCACTCACCCCCCTCTGATGACCAGCAGGGTGTTCTCTAGAACTAAGGGTCTATTTTTTGGTTTTTCCTTTTATTTTTTTGTTTGTTTTGTTTCTTAAATTCCACATATGAGAGAAATCATAAGGTATTTGTCTTTCTCTGTGTGACTGATTGCACTCAGCATAACACTCCATGTCATTGCAAATGGCAAGATTTCATTCCTTTTTATGGCTAATAATATTCCATAGGGTATATACCACATCTCCTGCATCCATTCCTCAGTCAGCGGACACTTGGGCGGCTTCCATCATTTCTCTATTGTAAATGATGCTGGTATAGACATTAGGGCGCACGTATCCCTTTAAATCAGTGCTTTTATATCCTTAGGGTAAATACTTAGTATTGCAATCGCTGGAGTGTAGGGTCGCTCTACTTTTGATTTCTTAGGGAGCCTCCACACTATTCTCCACAGTGGCTGCACCAGTTTGCATTCCTACCAACAGTGCACGAGGCCTCCCCTTTCTCGGCATCCTCCCCAGCACCTGCTGTTCTTCTGTGTTGTTGATGTTAGCCTTTCTAGCAGGTGTGAGGTGTATCTCCTTGTACTTTTGATTTGTGTTTCCCTGGTGATGAGTGACGTACAGCATCCCTTCACGTCTGTTGGCCATCTGCATGTCTTCTTTGGAAAAATCGTTCATCTCTTCTGCCCATTTTTAATTGGATTATTCATTTGCTGAGTGTTGAGTTGTATGAGTTCTTTATATATTTTGGATACAAACCCTTTATCTGATATGTCATTTGCAAATACCTTCTCCCATTCCATAGGTTGTATTTTTGTTTTCTTGATGGTTTCCTTTGCTGTGCAGACGTGTTTTACTTTGATGTAGTCCCGACAGTCTATATTTTTACTTTTGTTTTCCTTGCCCCAGGAGACGTATCTAGTAAGAGGCTGTTATGGCTGAGGTCAAAGAAGTTACTGCCTGTTTTTTCCTCTAGGATTTTTATTGTTTCAGGTCTCACAACTAGGTCTTTGATCCATTGTGAGTTTTTTTTTTTTAACTTTTTTAAAAAAAGATTTTATGTATTTATTTTAGAGAGAGAGTGCACAAGCAGGAGGAGGAGCAGAGGGGAAAGGAGAGGGAGGAGGAAAGAATTGCAAGCAGACTCCCTGCTGAGCAGAGAGCCTGATGCGGGGCTCAATCCCATGACCCTGAGATCATGACCCGAGCTGAAACCGGGAGTCGGACGCTCAAGTGTCTGAGCCACCCAGGGGCTCCTTTTGTGAGTTTACGTCGTGTGTGGTGTAAGTATGGGTCTGGGTTCATTCTTCTGCACGTGGCTCTCCACTTTTCCAGCACCATTTGTTGACGAGACAGTCTTTTTCCCGTTGCATGTTCATTCCTCCTCCTTTGTCAAAGATTAATTGACCATATATTTTTGGATTTATTTCTGGGTTTTCTATTCTGTTGTATCGATCTACGTGTCTATTTTTGTGCAAGTACCATTGCATTTTGATAACCTCAGCTTTGTCATATATCTTGAAGTCTGGAAAAGGGATGCCTCCAGTTCTGTTTCTCTTATTTTCAGCATTGCTTTGGCTCTTTGGAGTCTTCTGTGGCTCCATGTAAATTTTAGAACTGTTTGTTGTAGTTCTGTGCAAAATGCGGTTGGTATTTTGATAGGGATTGCATTGAATCTGTAGATTGCAAAGTCTACTGATTTAAATGTTAATCTCAGCTAAAAAAAAAAATAATAATACCTTCACAGCAACATCCAGATTCATGTTTGGCCGGAACATCTGGGCACCGGGCCTCAGCCAAGTGGATGCACAAAATTAACCATCACAGGTACTAATCTCCTGACGCATGGGTGGGCTAGGTAGATTAAAGGGCTATGTCAGGACTGCACCTACCGCTCCTGTCCGGGCTCGCCCTGTACTCTTCCTGGACCTCTCTCCTTCCCTGCGCCCCGTCTGACCCCTTCTCGTTTCCTCAAGCTGCTGCTCACTCACACTTCCTCCCTGAAGCCAGGCTGCTCTCCAAAGCCCTCCATCTGTCTCTCCTCTGAACCTCTGCAGAATTACCCTCGGGGCCACTTCCAAAGTTTTTGCTTGTCTGTTGGCCTGCACAGACACAGTTTCACTCCCCAGCAAAGGGATTGCATCCATATCTTATTTTCTTAAGATTTATTTTATTTATTTATTTGAGAGACAGAGAGGGAGAGAAGCAGACACCTCTGCTGAGCAGGGAGCCCAACACGGGGCTTGATCCCAGGACCCTGAGATCATGACCTGAGCTGAATGCTCACCAAGGGAGCCAGGAGCCCCTGCATCCATATGTTATATGTGTGCACCAGCACTTAGCAACTTGCTCTTGCTCCTAAATATAGTGCTCCTCTTAGGCAGATTTGGACTCAACTACTTCATTGATTCATTTTTTAAAAATTTTTTTATACTTGATTCTCAAGCCATCAAAAAAAAAAAAAAAAGTAAAGAGGAGGTGCCCATATTGCCCTGAATATACCATAGTGTGCATTTTCCATAAGTACTAAATTCACATTAGACTGCAGGATCAACAGCTTAGAATTGTTCTGAATAATTCAGATACAGTAAATCAGAAACCTCAGGAAATATTGAAAATGCAACAAAAGAAGGAGAGTGCCGTCGGTAGTGAACATAGACATCTGTATTTATTTCTCAGGAGAGTCCTTAGGAGCGTACACCTCAAGAGCGATTTGGAAGGGTCTGATTGGCATATAAAGAGCAGAGGAGAAAGCTGGCGGCCACCATCCGGGACAAGAGCGCAGCACGGACCGGCTGGGGGCAGATCCGGGGAGCCCTGCTCATTCCTCATTCCGGGGTGTGAGCACACGTGAGCGGCAGGGGGCAGACAGATGGAGCGCCCCGCATGGACTCACCGCCGCATCCTGGGGGGCCGTGCAAACCCGTCCGCACAGGCGCCTCATCAGGGTAAGCCTTCCAGAGGCCGGCCCTGCTGCCACGAACATTATCTACGTTCCCATTTTCCTTTTCCTCTTCTCTAAAACCTAAAATAACATCTCAACTAAAATTACTGCCCTTTCAGTACAAAACATTGATTGATTGATTGATTGATTGATTGATTAGGAGCCTGCGTGGCTCAACTGGTTGAGCATCCAACTCTTGGTTTCAGCTCGGATCATGAGCTGAGGGTCCTGAGATGGAGCCCTGTGTGAGTCTCAGCGCTCAGCAAAGGGTCTGCTTCTCGCTCCCTCTGCCCCTCCCACCTCAAATAAATAAATAAATCTTAAAAAGAAACTATGCTCATCATCCTTTGGTCAGTTTTTAAGGATCTTATTAATGTCACAGGCAGATAAGAACGGCCCTTATAACACCAAGCAATCTATTAACTTCTCATTTCAAAGGAGGAAACAAAACAGAACTAAACAAAAGACCCTGATTTATTTGGTGTGGGACTAAGGAACGAGTCATTCTTCTCACATCTTTGCAGGGTGAATAACTTCCCATGAGCTTCATATCAGCAAGCTGAGTCAGAGGAGAGAACTGTTGGCTTGTTGAGTGTTCAAGGCCACTGGTCCTGGTCAGCCACAAGCCTGGCCCCGGGGCCCCCACCCATGGACAAAGGGAGAAGGACAGGCGACTGCTCCTCTGCTTCCCAGGCCTCTGGGGGACGCCAGGAGGGGGCTTCTGCTCCCCAACCCTGTGTGCGGGGCAGGCATGCTCCATGCTGAGGGATACTGATCACACAAATGAGGGGCCAGCACTCCCCTAATTGTGGGGATGAAGTGTCCCCAGCCTCAGGGCCGCCCCTCTCCCGAAGAGGCCTTCCCTACAGCAGCACAGGGCGCCCATTCAGGACCTGAACCCGCAGGCTTGGCTGCTCAGGCCCTCGGCTGACCCCCAATCCGGGCCCCGCTCAGCCCCGGGGGCCGCCTCCAGGAGATCCCCAGCCCACCAGCCCCGGCTACAGGGTGCAAATCCTGGCCCCTGCACCTGGGGATCCTGGGCTTCCCGGTGAGCCCCTCGCTCGGTCTCTGTCCAGGGAGCCTGGCCTAGAACAGTCCTATCAAAGACGACTCATGTGGCTACGCCCCTCAACCGTCCCCTTCCACAGGCAGAAGCGGGTTGGGCGGTGACGGAGACAGGGGGCTGCAGCGTGGAAGCCCCTGTCACCTCCAGTGGCACCGGGACACGCCAGGTCAGTGGCTGGTCCTGAGCTTGCACATTAGTGACAATGCAGACTTCCTACATAGGTATGGCTCCAGGCCGTACCCGGGGGTCGTGTGCATTTACGCAGGTGTACACATGAGTCCGGGAACTCATTTCCTGTCTCTCCAGACATCCATCTGCCACCATCTACCTACCTGTCATCCGTGTCCATATCTATGTCTGTACAAACGTGTGCACATGCATCACACGTGTGTGTGTGTGTCATAGATTCATTTGTTACAAAAAATACTACCACACAAAATACGCTATGGCTTAGGAGCCTAATTTGAGATCATTAGAATCAACCAAAACCTCTTGAAGAAGTCTCCACCGACGTAATATCTCACTCGAGAAAGTGGGATTTTTGAAAACTGTGCAGTTGGGGTGACCTGGATTATGTTTTTTAAGATAAGAAATTAAAAAATAAATAAATAAAATGAACCAAGACATTGTAGGCTGGGCCCTGTGTCACGGCCTCTCGGTGTAGAGGTAAGACCCGTCCCGGGGTCCCCTGGCTGCAGAGGCCGCGGTCTCCACTGCACACACGACATTGTCTCGGCTGCACACTCTGGCTTCGTTTCCATTCTAGGGGCAGATGAGGATTCTTTCGGGAGCCACATCCAGTTACTGCTGGACGGGGTCGGGGGGCAGGCAGGACAGAGCCAGCCCCGGCCCCTTATGGGCCCCTCCGAGGGTGTCCCGGGGCACGGCTCCCTGTGACCTCTGCTACCCACAGTGCAGACCGGGGACCAGCAGCAGAGGTGCGACCCTCAAGCTTGCTAGAAACACGGATCTCAATCTTCCTCCCAGGGCCTCCTGAACCAAGACGGGCAACTTAACAAGAGGTGACTCCGGCCACAAATGGGAGTCACTTAGATACACACTTTTTTTAAGATGCCAAAAATAGACAAAGCAAGATAAAATAATGATTGCACCAGTTTTTTTTTTTTTTTAATTCAGCAACATTTTGAAGAACACTGTTTAGTCTGTTTAGTGTTGGGGGGAAAAAGACACAGTAATTCAGGAAAAGCAAATTACAATGATTTTCTTAATTTCGGTGACATCACCGTTGAACTTTTCACTTATTTGCTAGGCATTCTGACCTGCCATGATTTTTGCCTGGCTGGAAGGGTGTTCTTGCACTAGAAAATGCTGCCATAGGAAATTATAAGCTTTTAACTCGGTGCAGCGAGAAAGGGAAGCTTTCAAATAATAGAGACTTGTGATGTTCATGCCCTAAACATGAGTCACGTGTGATCTTGCTGGGGATTTGTCCTCTCCATGCCATCGGCGTCTTCTGACACCTTATAAGCTCCTGAGAAACGACTCTCCACTTGGTGATTACTTGACGCCAGAAGGACAAGCAAGATTCTGGAAGAGAGTCCTTGGCCCCCAGTGTCTTTGCCCAACTATTCAAAATCTACATATACGTAGATTTTTTGTTTTGTTTTGTTTTGTTTTAATTCATGAGAATACACAGAGAGGAGACAGAGAGAGAGAGGCAGAGACGCAGGCAGAGGGAGAAGCAGGCTCCATGCAGGAAGCCCGACATGGGATTTGATCCCGGGTCTCCAGGATCAGGCCCCGGGCTGTAGGCATCGCTAAACTGCTGAGCCACCAGGGCTGCCCATATACATAGTTTTTTTTTAAAAAAAAGTCTATGTGGTGCAAAAAAGAGAAATTCACAGAGAGGAGAGGGATTTACTTGTCATTTCTGTTTTTATTCTTCAAAATCCATCTTAAAAACATTAATAACCTGGTATCAGGACATTTGCCCTTCTGTTCCCATCCCCAAGTAGTTATTAGGGCCACGGAGAGACACGGAGCAAAGGACACCTGGGGGAGACAAAGACCCCATTACAGCAAAACCCACTCCTCCTGCCGCTGCCCACCGGCTCTGTCCCCAGGAGACCCCGTCTCCAGGGTCACTCTGGCTTGCTCGTACCTTCCCCGATCGCCCTCCGCACCACAAAGCCATCTGGGCTCGACTTCAGCATCTCTCCCCAACCAGCCGCTGGTCCCCTTACGCGTGAGCTGCCGGGCGGGCCCCTGGCTGCTGTGGTCAGGGTTCCCCAAGACTGGGGACCTGCTTCATGTCCCCGCTCCCACCCGTGTCCCTTCTGAGTTCCTCTTCCTGCAAGTATGTTTTTAAAGAGTACGGGTGACGGGCACTGAGGGGGGCACTTGATGGGATGAGCACTGGGTGTTATTCTATATGTTGGCAAACTGAACACCAATAAAAAATAAATTTATTAAAAAAAACTAAAATAAAGAGTACAGGGGAAATCCAGTTAGCCCCTCCTTCACGGTGCGTTTTTAAAAGATGGGCCAGCAGAGGCAGTAATTCTATTACGAAATAATTCAGAGTGGCTAGTCAATTGCTGCGAGGCGCGGAGGCCGACTTTCTGACCTCGTGTCCATAAGACGCGTCTGTCCCTTGCGGAGCCTGCGGTCGTATCACTGGGGAAACAGTCCCCTAATTCGCATGAAATGGATTCTCGTATAAAATAAGTGCTGTCGTTAATGGGGGCTCAGAAGGAAGTTTCTCGGCAGGTGGATGGAAGTTCCCACTGAGGGAGGGGTGCCGGCGGGGGTGACGTTGGGTCCCTGTCTGGGTGTCGGCCCCGGGAGCAGCAGGCCTGGCTTCACAGGCAGACTCGGTGCTTCTGCATGTCCCGCCCTGAGGAGCTGGCCTCCTGCGGGCAGAGGGCTCAGGTTGGAGACGCCAGGGGTGTCACGCCCCTTGGGGGCCCCCTGAGTCCCGTGCGGGTGTGGTGATGCTACATAATTGTGCCTCCGTGGGCAGCTCCCTTGATGTGCTGCCCCCCCAACCCTCCGGGTCCCCGAAGCCACCACCCGCTGGCCAAAGGGCCGGGAGGGGCCACGCAGGGTCAAAGGTGAACCAGGCCAGAAGGCCCGACATGGTCACCGCTGCTGGACTGCGCAGCATCCGAGAACAGGGGGACTGGCCTGGCCTGTGCCGGGCACCCCCTCCTGCCCCATCTGGCCCAGCGCTCACCCTCTGCTCCCGACGCTCATACCCTTGCAAGGGCGGCAGCACGGGCCCCCGGGAACACGACAGCGAGGGAGATCAGCATGACCTGTCCCCCTTGCCACGGCCTGCAGGAAACTCAGAGAGTAGCTACTCAGGGTCGGTCATGTGCTGCGAACAATAACGGGCTGACACTACCCTGGCGACACCGACGTAGGCCATGAAATCGAGAAGCTACAGAGACGAAATCTGTAGTAGCATCAGGTGTTCTGTGCTGGGTGGACAAGACGTTTCCGTGGGAGATTCCAGTGCAGAATGTGGGGAAACAGTCCTCCATGACTCCTCATAGAGCACCCCCCACCAGGATACCAGGCCTAGTCCTGCTCCCACTACAGCTCAGGAGAACCTTCCAGAAGCCCCCCTCATAGAGCACACCATCCACCCCCAGGATCCCAGGCCTAGTCCTGCTCCCACTACTGTCACCAGGGCCCAGCTTGCCCTCTGGCCACCTTGCCGTGGGGACCGGTTGGCCTTGTCTTCTGCCACCAGCGAGCGTAAGGCCAGGGAAGGTTCTCACGGGCACCGTCAGGTCCCGGGTGACTCCCAGAGCCACGCGCCCCGGGGACCTCACCCAGACACTGGCCTGGGGGGGCAGCCCCAGCCCCAGCGACCTCGGTGGCCCCGCCCCTGACCTTGTCCTGTCCTCATGCTCAGGCCGTCCACCGGGCCCGTTCCCCAGACTCCTGCACCCTCCCGGGGTTCCCAGAGGGCAGCGGGGGTCCCGGGGTTGCGACCTGAGAGGGTGTCATTCCCCGGGTGACTCCCTGAGCCCTGAGTCCCCAGGCCCCCGGGGGTGTCACCTGGGCCCCGCGGCACCGGCCAGTCCATGGGCTCTCCTGAAGCCGTCCATACCTGCGCTGCCTTGTGCTGCTCGTTTGGGGACATCTGACCTGGGGACACCAAGGACCTGGTGTGGCGCCCTGGCTCGGGGTGACGGACACGCAGCTGAGGAGAAGCCCATGTAGGCGATGCGGCTGCCAGATGCTCGTGGCCACGGGCAGGTGCCGGCCCGGGGAGCTGCTGCACTGGGCTGACTCCCCCAGGCCCACAGCCCTGTCTCCAGGGCTGAGTCCAGCCCCAGGTCGGGGCGAGTAGCGGGGGATACACAGTCCACGGGGTGGCCACAGGGTTTGCCGCAGAGTAAAAGGAGGTCGGGGACAGTCCCAAGGCCCCAGGGGCCCAGGAAGGACGTCCCTGTCACTGAGGGCGAGAGCAGAGCTTCTAGGTATCCCACCCCGGGGGAGCGGGAGGGCGCCGCTGGGTGTGCCCGCGTGTGCATGCACCCGGCCCATGTGGCCACATGTGTGGAGCCCACTTGCTTGTTGCGTGCAGGGACGGAGCCTGGAGCTCATGGAGGTGGCCTCGCAGCGGCCGAGCCAGACAGGAAGCAGCCCTGTGACCCCAGGCCGGCGCTGAGACGGAGCGGTGGCCAAGTCGTGCTCGTGCTCTGAGCAGGAGGCACTGGGAACACCAGGGACCGGGCTTGGCGCTGAGGGTAACGTCCAGGGAGCCGCGTGGTCCTGCGGCTGCGCAGTTGGTGGCCTCCGTAGGCCTCAACAACCTGGCCCTACTTCACGGAGGACCTCCTGCCAGGGACGGCTGTCCCCGGGATGCCACCCCCACGGCAACAGGCATCTCTGACCTTCCTTCGTGCAAAGGAAGAGCCCGGAGCCCACAGGGACCTTGCCCTCCCCAAGCCCCCAGCCTGGCATCTGAGGCCACAGGTGCGGCCCCCGCGCAAAGCCTGCCTCACCTTGTGACACGGAGAAGGTGGCTTGGATCTGGGCGGCCAAACAAGCTGGGGCTTCGTCACACCGAATGCACACGGCCACCACGAGGACACGCGGTTGGCCCTGCGGTCCCATATCACCTGGGAGATGCCCCAACACCGGTCCCCGGCCTGAGCCCTGGAAGCAAACCCGGTGCTGGCCACGGCCGGGCTCTCCCCCTGTCCCCGGGGTGGGGGGGGGGCTGCTCCTTGGCTCCTGGGACACCGGGCAGCCGTGAACTCCAGGGGGCTCCCTGCCCCGTGGACCGTGGACCGGGGGCTCAAACAATAGATGGTGACTTCCCACAGCTGTCGAGGCTGGAAGGTCAGGAGCAAATCAGCAGCGGACTCGGCGTCGCGCAGGGCCAGTCGTCGCTGAGGACATGCAAAGTGGTGCCCCGCTTGGTGGGTGCTTACGAGGCTGTCACCCTCTACCAAAGCACCCACCATCGTGCTCCTCGGTGAGGAGCCTATGAAACACGGGCCAGAGGGAGAGACGCTGTGTCCGAACTTTGCTCTCTGCCCGAAGGCAGATCCTCCAGTGTCACCGGGAGCTTCGCTAACCGGGAAGATGCACGCCCGTCGCAGGGGAAGAACTGAGAAGTCAACCGCACACCCACACACTGTCACAAACTGTCACCCTCCCCTCCGTTCCTCTAAGGACCCAGCCATCTCCCCAATCACGTCCCCCTGAAATGCCCCCAGCCGTCCCCATCCCCCACGAGGATGCTATGTGAGCTCTCAGCTCTCACTGCCTTTTGGGGTATCTGCACTTTGTCCCATGATGCCCCCATGCATGTAGGATTAAGAAAATCACTTAATATGGACATCTTTCTGCTGCTAACCTGCCTGTTTGTGTTTTCCATAGATCGAGGCGTGGAGTCTGGGCGTACAGGGGCAGTGTCTTCCTCCAGCAGAATCCAGAGTCTCATAATGTCCCATTTTCTGGCCAATGACAAGGACGGAAGAGCGCTTTCAGGACAGAAAGATCTGGATTAGGATTCCAGGTCTGAGTTACCTGCTCTGACCCTGGGCAACTTTTTGATCCATGTAGGCTTTGGCATCTTTACTGATAAAACAGTCACCATTTCTGCTTTGTAGCTTGCCGGTGGAGACGAAATCAACCACGTGGTGTATGTAAAGCATTTGACGTAGCGCCCCACAGATGGTCACACATCGTAGATCCAAGTCACAATGAAACCGAAACTCAACCGCAAGCTAAGGTCACCCACATGCGTGACCAAAGCTCATTGTTTGGGGTTTCCAGGTGCAAGCGCTCACAAGCAGAAGAACGTCTGTAACGTAGGGCAGAAATGTTTCATCGTCCTTGAATTACGGACCTGCTGGCCCAGTCCCGCTTTCCAATAATTTAGTCCGTTTTGAACAAGAATCAAGGTTACATCCGATTTCCATCTAGCCTAAGGTGTATCTCAGAACAGCTTGAGCGAGAAGAAGGACACAGAAAGTGCCTTCGTACTTGTGTGTGTACCTAGACCCACAAGCAAGTACTCACGTTAACCTCATCCCTGGCAATTCTGTTCCAAATTCGCTTAGAAGCGCGGGTCTCAAGGGAAGTTAGCGATTTGCCGAACGCATCTCCCTCTTCGTGCTGGTTTTCTAACTCAGGAACCCCACCCGGAGTGCAAGGATGGTTCCCGTGGAATAAGGTTCTTGAAATCACTCAAGCTTCCTGATTCTCAGCTGCTTTGTCCCAAAAGGGGGGAGAATTAAACTCCCCATTTAAATCCCAGCGGTGCTGGGAGGGTAAAATAAAACAGCGTGTATGGCAAAGCACTTTGCAAATACAAAAAAACACACAGATAAAAGATGTTTTTAGGCATATTTGTGTACTTGAGGGGTACATTACCCCTCAAACGTGACAGTTTTAATATTGTGAGAAAGAAGCAAAGGCCAGAATTCTAATTCCCTGGCTCTCTGTCTTTTCTCACGCGTATTAGAAATGGCATGAGTTCAAGAACCAGCTTTCCTAATGAAAAACCGTATCTGGCAATTGCTTTAATAACTGTTCCTCTAGATGATCATAAACCTGCACCTTCAGGAACACTTGAAATAAATGCGCATGGTTGCTGCAGACTCCCAGAGGCTGACAAATGCAAGGCATTCAACTTCAAAATCTCCCTCATTACAATAATTCACAGGCTATTTGGACGAGGTCTTTGCATTTTCCTGCTCTTGGTGCTGAGGGAAATAGGAGAAAGGAGCGGTGTTTATGAAATACCCACTTGGTGCCGGAAACCACGCTGTGCTTCCTACACGTGGGACCTCGTACGTCTTTCCACGAGGAAGCCAAGACTCAGACAGCTGGTCACCTGCTCCGCCCACGTGAGCCGCAGAGCCCAGACCCTAGGCCAGGCCAGCATCCCTGCAAAGCCTGTCTTGACCCCAAGGCCGGGGCAACGAGATGAGATACGTCAAAGACAAGTGCTGATAGGGGGCCATGGTGTTTGTGTTACGGACCCAATGTCCCTCCCAAATTCCTGTGTTGAAACCGAGCCTCCCAAGTGGTGATGTGAGGAGGTAGGGACTGCGGGAGGTGATGCGGTCAGGAGGGTGGAGCCCGCACCATGGGGTTAGCACCCTCACCAAAGACAGCAGGGAGAGGTTTAGCCTGCAAGGACGCAGGAGGACACAAGGAAAAGACGGCGGTGCGCACCTCCCACCAGAGTCTGGCCGTGCCGGGTCCTGGGTCCTGGGCTCCTCACCCCCCGAACTGAGAGAAATGCATTTCTGCGGTTGGGAAGGACTCTGCGGGAGCCCTAACGGACCGGGCCACTTGCGCTGCTCAGCTCGCTTGTCAAGGATGTCTCCATCTTTCTTCACCAGGATCCTTCGATCTATGGACCCATATTTTTTCCTGAGTAGTCCTAACTATAAACATTTTTCCTGTTGTCCAAATACATAAAAATAACCCAGAAAGTCCAATTTTATAAAATGGAATGGGTTTTTCCCCCTTACCCCCTGGTCCGAGATTCTGTAGTTCCGGAACCATCGTGAAGATTGTTGGCTGGGCCACCTCCCAGGTGCTGGTTCGCCTTTGTTGTGAGAATTGGGAGCCACAAAATTGCGACCTCCCTCTCCAGGTGCCTGGATCCCTAAGGTGGAGACCCATGTGGGTTTCCTCCCTGTTTGGGGAACTGGTTGGCCACAGCCGCGGACCTTCTGTTGGACTAGAGGCTGCGCTGGGGAGCGCAGGCCTGTCTACGCACCTGTGCCGGAGCGCTGGACAGGTGCGCACACCCCGGGGCCCCGGGAGAGCCCAGCAGGTGGCTGCTGCTGCCTCCTCGCTGCATCGAGGGTTCTGATCTTGTTTATGGCAGTTAAAGGGGTGGGGGAACAGCCTTTTTCCCGAGGAGGGCATCCTACTGCAACGTTTCCCTAGGCAGGAAGCCGAGTTGAACAACTGGGCTTCGGCTACAGTTTTTGCCACCAGCAATCTACTGTCTTTTGAAGTTAAATTGAAACTTTGATACCTATTTCTTGTTATGCAAAAGCCTCCACATAAAGCATAATTACTGTAATGAAGATGCACTGTTTCTCTTTGGGGACTCACGGCAACTTATTCTGCTCAATGTGCTGAGGAATGTCAGAATGAAATGAGGGAGGTAACCCCTGAAGAGAAACCACCAAGATAATTCCTAAGTAGGACAGATGAAACAGAGGAGGAGGGGAGGCAATTATCCGGGCAGTTAAATATCGCAGATCGCTCAGATAGAAGCACGATGCTCTCGGTCAATTGAGCTGGAGATCCATCAAAGAGAGCAGTTTCCTTTTCTTCTATGGAGGCTTCTCCTAATAAAATAATAATTTGCATTTCTATGGTGCCTTTCATCTCCTAGGACTTTATAGTTGCTAAATTATTTAGCTTTATCATAACTGAGAAGTAAGTTTTCTTTCTACGCTAACCTGAGGCATTGATAAGCTGCATGACCTCCCCAAGGGCGCCCCTCAGAACAGATCTAGAAGAACAACTTGATCCTGCCCCTGCGGACATTTCTCCTGCCTCCTTTCTCATGGAGAGGCTCTTTGGAGCACTGTGCTCCCCCACACACGTTTCGTTTTAAACCCCAATCGGAATTTCCCCCATTACTACGTGACATGAAGAATTGCATCCGAAAAAAAATAAATAAATAAAAAATAAAAAAATAAAAAAATAAAAAAATTGCATCCGAGTAAATCCCTTTGGAAAATAACATACACTAGTAATGTATGGGATTTGTTCTCCCAATTTCTTTCCGTTATTAGGGGAGGATCCTCCACCCTGCTGGGCTGTCCTTCCCTTCCAGTGACACTCACAGGGGTGAAGAGATGGGGGGAAATCCGGAGTCTCCGTCCAGAGGGACAACATTCAGCTCACTGCTCTTTGCACAATTTTGTTTCACTTCTGAGAATCGTTCAGGGTTTGTGCAAATTTTTGCAGTCTATCTTTTAAATTTTTTTAGAAGATTTATTTATTTATTTGGTGGTGTGGGGGAGGGGCAGAGGGAGAGAAAGAATCTCAAGCAGGCTCCCCACCGAGTACAGATCACAGACGCAGGTTCGATCCCAGGACCCTGAGATCATAACCTGAGCTGAAATCAAGGGTCGGATGCTGAACCGACCGAGCCACCCAGGCGCCCCTCAAATTTTACAGTCTTTATATGGACAACAGAGTAATCACGCTAGGCACAATTTTATATTCAATCTTCCTTGAATGAGATCACCCCAGTGGGGCTGAGACAGGACCTGAGGGACAAGGAGGAGGGAAAGGTTAGGATTCGGAAGACGACAAAGGCTGAGGAAGACGATGCAGCTGGTGGGGCATCCAAGGGCCGAACGAGGGATGCAGGTGCCCACTGAGGCACCACCTTCCATCCCCCTCGAGACAGGTAAGCTCTGTCAGAATGGGAGGACGAGATACATTTGATGTTTTCCCCAAAAGACATCACAGGACCTCTTCCAAGAACAATCTTGACTTAGATAATACTTGTGAAGAACCAAAGGGGACTCGTAACGGGAGCACACCAAATCTCATCTTCTTACGACAGTTTTTGCTGTGAATGCGACTTTTTTTTTTTTTTTTTTTGGTTGGAATTTGAAAGGAGCTATTACAATATCACCCATTTCATCATCTGAGATGAACCCAAGCCCATCGCCTCTGCTTGTGATCCATGTTGGGGACAAATGGTAGGCACAAAATATAGGGATGGATAATAGTGTTCCCAGGGCATTGGGCCGCTGAGTCAATGTGATGGCTGATGGGGATTCAGCTCCGCTCGGGGGGTAACCGGGCACTGTGGCGAGAACACCTACCCCGCTGCGTGTCACTGTGCCCATTGGGAGACACTGAGCACGGCAAACCAGAACTCACAACAGAGACAAACACTTCAAAGCAGCCCTAAGCTTCTGTCCCTCCCCCCTTCATCCCACCACCTCCCTTACTAAGATACACGGGGCCCCAAAAGTGACCAGGGTCGCGGGGTGGCACCAGCTCTGAATGGCAGGAACAGGAAATAACTTTGTTTGGAAACCAAATCACTCCTGGAAACGCGGCCTGGCTTGCCTCACAGAAATGCTTTAGGGATGACGGAGGGGATGCATTTGAATCAACTCTTGGTGCTGGCATGAACATTTTTCAATGAAAGGAATGGATTTCTTTGCGAAGGTGTGACCTCCCTCCCCTGAATGCAACTGCAGAACTTTTCTGCACTTGCTAGTCCGCCTGGCAAAATAGGACTTGGGGCAGCGATGTATCCTACAGCGTCTCTGGGAAGAGCGGGGACGTCTCTCTGACTCTTCCTCTCTACCATTCTCAGGGATTATCCCTAGTTGTAGTATTTCTAAAATTGCTTTCGTATTTCTAAATCTTGGGGACTAAGTACTCTAACCAGACGTGCCTGTTGGGCCCAACGTGCGGTGGGGGAGAGGTCTGCGCAAGGCGATTTTCATCAGGTGCCTTTGCGACTCTCAGATCAATACGACCTCATGCAGATGGGTGAGAAGATGGCCCCAAACTGTGTCTCTAACACTTATTTCTCTTTCTGAGTATTGGTCTTTTGGTTTTTTACCCTATTTCTTTATCATAGCCGATGTGCTCCGTGAGCCGGGATACAGCTAAGCTGGCGAGTGAGGATTTTGTGTACCAGTGTGGGGGTCAGCCCTGGAGTGTGTAGGGCAGAGGCGAAGGGACATGGAGCAGCCTGGGCCCTGCTCTGACTGCATAGGAGCTTGCGGTTGGACGTGTGTTGATCCCTCCACCCCGTCCCTTCCCATGCACGCTTGGCCTGTGAGCCCCAGGCGGGGCTGTGGCCCATTCACATCAGGCACCAGGGGCCCGGCAGTGGCACTGGCAGCTGGCACCCAGCACACCAGGCTTCTCACCGGCTCTTCCTACCAGCTTTTTCCACCGCATCACAGGCCCTTGATGCACCATGACACTGCAGAGACCAATCACTGATTTCCGAGGCTGTATCTCTGTGTAGCAGCAAAGGTTACCTCCAGGCGGTGATTCTCCAAGTGTAGAGATGCCATTCTGTAGTCCCTACCCCAGACCCACCGAATAAGAAGCTCTGGGGCGGAGCCAGTCATCTGTGTTTTAACAAGGCCTCCAGATGACTCTAATGCTTGCTCAAGTTTGAGAATGAAGGGATTAAAATTACTTTACACTGCCAACATCTGGACAATCAGCAGCCACAGAAAGAAACATTATCTAAACCTAAGCAGATGCTCCTCAAAATATAGCTGCCAGTCACCCCCTCCGAGGGAGTTTCCTGTTTGGAAGAAGGCTGACAATTCACGTGCGGAAGTCGGAATCCAGTGGCCCGTTAGCATGGAAAACCCAATGGAAGCGTCCATGCTTTTCCCACTGAAGCCCGTTTAGGGCTCCCCTTTTTCTGTTAGATGGTATATCAGCCTTTTGCCATTTCGGAGTATGCACTGTGTGCACACCCATAAAAGCGGGCCCTGTGTTTCTGTCCACTGCCAGTTCACTGGCAGATTCCAACTATCGAAAACAAAGAGGGTAAAGGAGGATTTCCTCCCAGCAAGAGCTAACGATCTAGGCTCCTCTGAAATGGGTTCACCCCCAGTGCACGTTTTTACAGGCCGACTGATGAAAACACACGCGGAAGGTGGCTTAACAGCAAGCATTTCTGAGGTTGCACCACACTAGAAATCCCACGTGTAGTATTTCGTCTCATCCTTCCCCTGACCTTGAAAGGTAGAAATTGCTCACACTGTCTTATCCACAAGAGGACAGATCTAGAGAAGGCAAACAGTCAAGGAGATTAAGGCAATTCATTATAAGGGAGGGGAAATCTATTTTCCTTCCGTACTTCCAAGTTCTCAGCTGGGACCCCTGTAACAAAAACACAGATTAACAAGAGAAAAGATTTGGTTAATACAAGTTTTATGTGGCACGGAGCCCTCATAAGGAAATGAAGACGTGGAGAACCAGTTAAACCCGGGTGTTTTCACGCTGGGCGTGATGAAGTGTGTACATTCATGGAAAATGTGGTAGGACGAAGGGTATGAGCTCAGGGTAGTGACCTGGGGACGCCCAGCAAGGCCTGCTCCCTGGGACTCCCCTCGGCATCCCCGTCTTTGGAGATAAGGGCGCTCCCGTCCTCAAGGTGGAGGGAGGGCACCTGTGGCAGGAGGGTCCCATGACCTGCTTCAGGGGAGGTCGGAGAGTTTTTCCCGCACCTGCGGTCCGTCAAGCTCCTTCACCTTGAAGTACTCAGTCTGCCAGGGTGGCGTGTACTAAACTCTGTCAATACACATGGAAGATCATAGCTTCACCCCAGGAAAGAGGGTGAGTGAGTGACATGAATGTGTAGTGCACAGATGGGATGGGACTGGGGTCTCATTCGGGCTGTGGGGGGTGCAGCCCATATCTGCCTTGTACTGTTTGTAGGACTTATTTTCAGCCTTACATCTGCTCTTGTGAAATGGGAATATGATGAGCTCTCCACAGTTCTGGGACTAAGTACACAATCATCAGAGTACCTGGCATGTTTCAGGGCTACATGGTCACAGCCTTCCCACTGACTCACAGCCAGCTCTCTCTGCCGCCTCAGCTGCCTACAGTTATGGGGTTACAGAAGACCCTCAATCTCATCCTGACTGGACACTAAACGGTTGCAGAAGTTTAGACAAATTATTCACCTGGTTTCTGCTTGGGACTCTCCTAACTATAAAAGGAAGATTTGATGCAGGAATCATGCAGGAGGCTTATGCATCTCCTGTTCTCTTAGGGGATTGGAGCCCTATTTGGGGTTTTGGGTTTATGGAGGAGAAAGGCAATCATCACAAATCATAAAAAAAATAATTTAATTATAACCCATGGTAGGTGATGTCTTAGTCTGCTAGGGTCGCCATAAATAAAGAACAACTTGGACCAGGAAGCTTACAAACAATAGGCATTGGTTTCTCACAGTTTTGAGGCTTGGGGGGTTCCAAAATCAAGGTGGCGACAGTTCAGTGTCTGGTGAGAGCCCCTCTTTGGTTGCAGACAGCATCTCTTCACTGTGTCCCTACACCCCGACTTCTCCACACACAGAAAGGGAGCAAGCTGTCTGGGGTCTCCGCTTAATGAGGTCACTAAACCTGTCATGAGCTCCACCCTTATGATCTCAATTAACCTTAATTACTTGCTTCCTTCAGATAGTCACTTTGGGGTTAAGACTTCAACATATAAATTCGGGGCCGAGGAGAGCAACACAAACATTCAACCCATAGCAGGTGGTGTGAGGCAAGTTCATTGTTCTTTGAGGGCATCAGTCTAGTTGATTGGTGGTCAGTGAATCAAACTATGATATAAAGAAAACTTTAAGGACTTAACTGTTTAGGCAAACCAAACTATCTATTTCCATATATCGATAATACCACTGTAGGTTAGGTAATTGATACAGACTATGTGTTTGTGCCCTGACCCCACTCATATGTTGACACCTCACCCCCCAATGTGGTGGCATCAGGAGGCCGAGTCTCTGGGGGATGAGGGTGGAGCCCCCAGGATGGGTTAGTGTCCCTATAACAGAGCCCCCAGGAAGCCCCCTCGCCCCTTCCCTCACAGGACACAGCGAAATGACCCCATCTGTGAACCAGGAGACGGGGTCTCACCAGACGCCATAGCTGCTGGTGACTTGGTCTTGGACATGCAGCATCCAGAACTGGAGAAATCAGTGTCTGTTCAATGCTTTTGTCTGTGGTATTTTTTCCAAATCAAGAAGCTCCAATGGCTTCAGCATCACTTAGGTCTCCTATCTTCTAAACCGGGGCCGCGTGGATAGCAATGAGGACAGTAATCGGTGACGAGGACAGCACCCAGTAATCCCAGGTGGAAGGGCTATTTGAATGCTTCCTTCCAGAAGGAAGAGACGTTCAGGTTTATTGATAGAGCAGTGCTGCATTTACACAGAGCCAGCCAGGCAGGTGGCAGAGCCAGGAACTCACCTGGAGGCTCCAAGCCTGCCTCGTAATTGGGAGTGTTTCCTCGTACCACATGGTTCAGCCATATGGGTTGAAATGTGCTGTGCATAATTGCCTTCCCTGGCATTTTCCTGACAATGCGCTTGGACACTGCCTGGTGCTAGGCCCAGGGAAGGGGGGCCGGCCTGAGAGCACCGTGGTCGGACGAGGGGTTATTGCTTCTCTCGGTATCAAATGGACTGTCTGTCTCTCGTGTTGTTTCTGTTCAGGAGGAGCATGGGAAACAGCTCAGCAAACACAGCAGGGCAGGGGCCTGATGGAGCCTTGCTGGAGGTGAGCCCATTTTGCCCCCCTCTCAGCAGAGAACTCGCCCCAGTGGGGAGGCCAGACAACCCTCCAAGTGGGATCTGCCGAGGAGAGGCAGTGCCCACACCCCCATCAGGAAGATGCTCCCTCCAGTGCTTTATTGATGCTCTGGGGCACGGGATCCCCGAGCAGAGCTGCACTGTAGAATAAGTTTATCTCCATGGAGTACAGGTTACAGTGGATGCAGCATCCCCTCGCTAGGGATGGCTGCTTTTTCTGTCTAAAAAAATAAAGAAGTAAAAATTAAAGATGTCATCAGGATGCAGGTTTCTTCTATAGCAAGGATGTAATGCTTCATCTCAGTGTCCTTGTGGCCTCCCAATACCTGCTGGAGCACCCACATTTGCAATGGCCTTCCAGGCAAAGGGAAGATGGAAGGACCAAGAACAAAGGTGCATATAGACTGAGACAATCCCCTTTAGGATCCCTTTCCCAAAATCCCCACCCAGTGATCCCTCTTAACATCTCTTTGGCTAGAAAGAAACACAGAAGGAGATGGTGGTGGGGATGATTCCAAAGGGGAGGACTCAAAAGGGCACTTCTAAGTCATCCTGTCTGGGCATGTTATGGCCACATGATGGTTTCTTCTAGACATTTTGCTCCTTGATAATCAACCTGATGCCATATCTTTCCTATTCTGTGCACACTGTAGTGTACAAATACTAAGCTAGATTCAAGAGCAAGGGCTAGGTGACTCACAATCACCTCCCATACTAGAGTAAGAGCTAGATTCCTTTAGAGTGGGGGCTGGGACAGAGGGCACACACCACAAATGTGGAGTGCTCGAGGGGAATGAGTTTTAGCCTTTATTATGAAATAAAAATATATCTAAAAGGCTGAGATAAAGCAGACGTCTAAGGCCATCCAACGTTAGAACCTGTTCCTGTTTACCTGGCATGCTCCCAGAGATTCTGAGGCTTATGGAGATCCTCACACATATGGCAACATTTCCTAAATGTCCTCACCTCCTTATCCCAGAAACTGAAAATGCTCCTAAGCCTCCTTAGGACAAAAGACAACCTTAGCACTGTAGCTCTTTGAGTAAGAAGGGAAAATAACCTCCTCTCTTAGCTTAACTAGACTCTCTAATTTGCTATCAAAGCTTCTTCAAAAGTCTGCATTTCACATTCTGATGCCTTTTTTTCACCAGACTGGTGATACCATGGTCAGCAGGGTTCGATCAGAGAAACAGATCCACTAAAATACACAGTATATGCTTAATAGGATATGTCAGGGTTGAGCTCCAGTCGTTGAATAATAGACACGAGACTGTTATTTCTAGCATCTCATGCTGGAGCCTGAAATGCCCAGGGCAATAGCTGGGAAGTGAAGATGAACAAGAAAGAGGGGACAGAGACCAGCTGGGACCTCCACGGCTGAGCTGGAACTTGTGAGAACAATGGGATCCCACCTTGGTCCTCACAGTCTCCCTGTTTTTGGAAGATGGGAGTGTCCCTGTGGGAGAAGCACGTGCCCTTCCAACAGAACTAAACACACACCTGGCCCAGAAGTCAAAGAAGCTGAAGCAAGAACTCCTGTGAGAGCTGGAAGAAAGGGGAGCCCTCATATGGCCCCCTGCCTCCCAGGTGAGCCAGCGGCTCTCAACGAGGAACATGAGCACAGCATCCCGTGCTCCGCCTTGGTCTCCTGAGCACAGCGAGAACACTCTGCTTCTTCAATGCCTGAGCTCTAACCTTGCTTGGACCTGGTCCTTCTCTAGTCGAGCCTGCAGATGAGACCCCACCCAGACCAATTTCTGATTGCAGGCTACTGAGACATCCTCAGATAGCCAGAACACACAAACATTCCTGAGCCACAGAAACTGTGAGATAATAAATATGTGGATTTTTAAAAAAGATTTTATTTATTTATTCATGAGAGACACAAAGAGAGAGGCAGAGACACAGGCAGAGGGAGAAGCAGGCTTCATGCAGGGAGCCCGACGTGGGACTCGATCCCAGGATCCCAGGATCACAATCTGAGCCAAAGGCATATGCTCAACCCCTGAACCACCCAGGGGCCCCTAAATGTGCATTGTTTTAACTTGCCAAATTTGAGGGGTGCTTTGTTACACAGTGAAAGCTAACTGATACACCAGCACTCTGGTCTGTTGGTTAGTCTTTGGACACACATTTCTTCTGTTTTGCTTGCTGTTTCCTTCGCAAAGATTGCCATCAATCAGCCTTGCTCACTGTCCAATCCTACCTATTCTTCAGCACTCCAGTCAGTTTCTATGTTCTCCCTCAGCCCTTCTGATTATTTCAACCCATGATGATTTTCCTCTTCCACAAGATGTAGAATTTATCATCTCAGCCACGCCAGAGTCCCTCTGAACATTCACCACTGGCCTGGGAATGGCACAGGCCAGAACACAGGCTGGGATCAGTATCGCATAGATGGGGCAGTCAACACGAGTAGGGCGTACATTTCTTTGGAAGCAATACTGGAGAAGATTTGGCATCGAAAACTGAGTCAGCATTAGTTGCCCAAGTGGGATAAGCATAAGATGAGAAGCATGAGCATCAGCTTGAGATCAATGCCAGCGGAGGTTGACAAAGAGAGAAGCAACCCTACGTGAGGGAGGGGGACTGCTGGAGATGAGTATTGCCTTGGTGGGAGATGTTATTTTTAAGGACCTTCTTCACCTCCATGAGTCTACATACGTCTGTTGATCTCAAAGAGCAGTGCCCTGGCTTAGGGGCCTGACACGTTGTGACATGGTGCGTGTTTGGGTTTTCTGTAAGTTAGCCATGGTTCCCCAAGGAGATGGCACGCTGGTAGAAGGCAATGCTTTAAATCCGCGCGGCAAATACTCATTGAACCTGTGTGTGGAAATATAATCCTTGCTCATTCTTTTCCTTCTCCGCAATCTGTAAAAACTAAAAGAATATTTATATCCACAGTGAACCATTCATTGACTGAGCCAATCCAATCCCTGAAGATACAGAGTAAATTTAAAATGTGTTAAATTAAAAAAAATCAGTCTATTTCTGTGACTATTTAGGCTTCGTTTATATGCAGTTTAATGGCAGAAAACAATCACATTCAAGTAGCAGTGCAAGGTGTGATAAACTAAAAATGTGCTGTTTTCATTTGGTTACTATTAAAATGAGATTTAGAAGAACCATCCAAATCCGTGCCTCATAACAGATACATTTATACACAGACATTACGTTTCCCATTCGTAAGGACACGTTCTCTTCCTGAAGTAGGTGCATTATTGTCTGACATAAGCCGTGGTTCTACTTTTCCAAAATTGGGGAATAACCGGCTTAGTGAGGTTATAGCTATGAATACAAAGGATTTTAAATCAGTTGAGTGTAAAGGACTTGAGTTCTCCAAAAACAAATATTTGGGATTTTGCTTGTTGCTGCTCTGGTTTCCATAATGTTAGGCAACTGGTTTGACTGAGGTTCTCAGGGCTTTGGCATGGGTGATAGTCAGACTACTGGGAAATAAAAATGCTTATTCTCACTGCCAACCTACTCAGGCTAATGGTTCGTCATGTCCCTAATAGAATCTGGATCCTGACGATTTAGAGGAAAGCACACCTTTTCTACTGGCTCTATCCACATGAAAAGAAGAGAAATAGCAATTTAGTAATAATTGGTCATTTGTCAATGCAGTTACCAATCTGGAACAGCCACTGCCGCCCAAGTATTTAGGACACTGAATTATCTAATTCTGTGACCAGTACAACTATGTTGGACCACCTGTGGTGCCTACTGTACTATCTGCAGTCAATTCTCCCTTGAATTCATGATTTAGCCAAAAATCTTAGGGAAAAGGTGCATTTGAATGTAACCTTGTGCTTTTTTACATAATGGAAAAAAAATAATGGAAATCCATCCAGGATGTAAAAACAAAAAACAAAAAACACAAGCAAAACATTTTTTTTTTCTTGCGCTCGAGAAATTACGCTTCACAGTGTTTGGGGGACATTGTGGTGTGGACAGTGCGGGGGTTGGTCTGAAGCCTTGAATTTTGGGGGAAGTCTTCTCTGCCTTTTCCAGCATCACTGAGCATTTCCTGTGCAGCTGCGTAGAGCTTGATAGGACATAGAATTTGGTTTGAGCGTCGTGGCTACACGTGCTCTTTATATTACAAATGCCTCAGCCTTCGCTGAGCCTATCTGTCACAATAATGTCCTGTAGTGAGGACGTGTACCAGATAATTACGTGGTGAGTAAACAAGACAGTGTTCCCTTTTATCTGTTTTAAATGGGGCGCCTTCTCTTTTAATCAACCGCCTTGTGCTCCTGTATTATTGGGCAAGGTAAACGGGCGCCACCGGCAGCCCCTCTAAATCACGCGCTGTTACGTGTCCCGCTATATTTCTAGATTAATGAGCGGTGGGTAGTGTTTACCATCTCCCCACTTTATAAACATCAGCTCCCATCGTTGCTCTATGGAGTGGAAGAAATATGGAGCCCAGTCTTTCCCTTGATTGCTTGTAAGATCACTTGCAAATGTTCTGATAACGGTTGCAGAGAACATGTATTCCGCGTGTTGCGTGACCCCGGGGACGCTCCCTGCTGGCTCAGGGTGGCCCAGGGTGTGGCCTCCAGCCGTGGACTTTGCTTTGCTGCTTTTTTTCCCCCTTTCCTTTTCCTCCTCCTCCCTCCCACTCCCCCTCCCTCCCTCCCTTCCTTCCTCCCTCAACATTTCCGTAGCAGTTACTACAAAGTGCTGCTGTTAATACCATTTTTGAAATGAGCTGTTAAGAAGTTAAATAACTTCCCTATTGTTACACATCTAGTAGCTGATGGAGCAGGATTGTAATGGGGGACTGTCTGACCCTAGACTGAGCGCTGCTGCCCATTCGCTTTAGGGCTTTCAGAAACCTCTTCAGGATGCCTCTGTGGCACCATTCAGAGGACTGGAGCAAAGCTTTCCCTGGAAGCCATCTAGGCTGCACCCAGGGAAGGGAATCCCTCCTCACACGGCTACCATTCTCTCCCCTGAGCACCTCTGGCTACTTCCTCCATCCACACGTAGCATCTCCACTTTTACAGCTGCCTCTCCACAACCTGGGGGGAGAGGTTGATTCTAACTCATTCCAGCATGTTGTGCAAATAATAGGGAACACTGCTGCTGGGCCAGGAACACCACTGTTTGCTTTTCCTTCTTGCTCTTTGCCTTCATGGAAGTTGTCAACCTCTTCCAGGAAGGAAAGTCCACCCTCCCTCCTCGTTCCTACATTCCACTGTCCACGGCTTCCAGCTACAGTGTCCCTTTCCTAAAATGCAGGGGGCAGGTGGTATAGCCCAGTAACCCAGTCTATCTTCTAGGGAAGGAAAAACCTTTCTTCTGGTTGTTGGAAGATTGAAGCTGTGGTTTTTATAGGCCAGTAAAGTTGAATTGTCGAGGATTAGAAAGGCAGGGAACAGGGTATTTCTTGAGGACAGGTGTAAAGAGGGAGCAGGGACTGGACCAAGAGAGGCTGAGTAGGTGAGAGAATGGTCAGGAGGAGTCTTGCAGGGCCAGGGGCTGCGGAGGACCATGGCCGCAGGGCAGAGGCCACCCCTGGAAAATACTAAGGGTGTGTAAAGAGAAGAGGGCACACCTGTGGAGCTTTGCTCAAATACTCAGCAGTCTCCAGAATCCCAGACACACCCCCAGCAAACCACCACTTACTTACCGCCAACGTGCCCATCCCTAGAAGTCCCTATAAGTCCCATGTCTACTTGAGCTTGTCATTGGCTGTCCATTGGGATGACTACACTAGGTCTCACGTAACCTTCTTATGCCCCTTTCCACACAATGCTCCAGAATACCCAAAACAGGACTCCAGAGCATTTGGCAAAGTAGGCATAGTGGTGTCCTGGAAGCCAGCAAGCGTGAGACCCCAGCCCTGGGCCACTGGGAGGTTATAGCCCACAGAGTAGCAGCAAGTGTTTGTTAAATTTTGGAGTGGAGCTACTATTACGTCCAACCTGCCTGTGGCACAGGTATTTTCTCTTGTACCACAAGGCTGAAATAGTGATGTGTAGGTTCCTCCGTTGAAGAGTTCCTAGAGTTATCCCTCCCAGTCCTGCTTATGGGCCAACACTCCTGAAGGTAAAACACTTGTCCCCCCCCCACCAGCGACCATCATTCAACCATGTGTGTACACATGTACGTGTGTGAACACGTGTGTGTTTCATGATGCAGGTGTGCTCTTGAAGAGCTCCCTGGGGGATATGTAGTTCCCACTCCCCTTGGGAATCTTTGCTTGTAGCAAACTGCAAGGTGAGAAGCTCAGAGCAGAGGTTATTCAGATAAGGTCAGTTTAGTTCATGAAGCCATTATCTTGTGACAAGCAAATGCCAGGGGCTGCATAGACATGTGCAGAGAAACCTGGATACTTGCCATCGTGGGAGGCGCCTTCTTGACTCTCAGAATTAGCACTTATTGTAAATGTAGATTAATTTCCCCTCTCTAAATGGTAATTGGCACATGGAGGTCCTGATGAGTGCGGCGTAAACCCTGCCCCTCCTACCCCACTCACCCCCGACTAAACGTTTCCCAGGGAGAGTTGGAAGGGCAGCCTAGATCCACACCTATCCTTCTTATTTATTTGCTTAAAGAGAATGTTTATAAAACACTACTATTGCCAATACTTTTGCAGAAAGCTTCCTGTTCTACTTCAGTGATTCCTGCAGGCGTTCATTCAATGAATGCTGCCTGCTGTGCTCTGGGCACTGGCGCAAGGAGCTAGAGAAGCTCCCAGATGTCAGGAAACAGGACTCAGGTCCTGGAAGAGCAGGATTTGAACTGTCTGTCCCAGGGCATCATCTTGCCCTGAGTTCCTGCTCTGCCACGTCAATGGCTCCCACCACATCTCAAGCAAACAAGTGTCTACAACTACCAGACAGATGTAGTGTGATTTATTTGCTATCTTAGTGAACATCCTCTTACAGAACACTTTAAATGTGCATGTATTAGAGAAAATAATTCCGTAAATCTCCATGCCCTCATATCCTGTCTACAGCAATTGTCAATGTTTTCCTTCCTGTTTCCTTAGTCCCACCAGTTTTTAACTATAAAACTTTAAAGCAAATCCCAACACATCATTTCATCCATAAATGTTTTATTATGCGCCCCAAACATTTGCTGTCCTTGACCACAATTCCATTATCGCTCCCAATAAAATCGGCAATCCTTCTTAATAATATTAATGCCCATTCTGTGTTCAATTTTCACTAATTGTCTCAAAATAAATGTCTTTTTACCATCGGTTTGCTTATATCAAGACCCAAAGAAGGACCACACTTTGCATTTGGTTGGTAGGTTTCCAGTATGTCTTTCAGTCTGGAACACTGCCATTCCCCCCACCCCGCTTTGTTTTCATGCCATTTATGTGCTGGGTCACTTGAAGAAATTGGTTCATTGGTTCTATAGAAATTCCCGAACTCTGGGTTTGGTTCCCACATCCCTACGGTTTCTGTCTGTAACTAACTGGGCCTCTCTGATCCCAGACACAGTGAGAGCTCTCTCAGGCTCTCCTGTGGATAAGAGCATCACACATGATGCATCCGACCTGTGTTCTAGCACGGGATGTGCTGCAGCTATGCTCTGAGTATCACCTCTCTTTCCTCCTGCACTACCACTTGGCCATGGATAAACGTGAGCCTTCTTCTAAGTTTTAACCTTAAAAAAATATAAATAAAATCAACATGTTTTTACTTTAAATTCCAGCTTCCACTTTAGGACTGGAGGGTGGGACAGGTTAAGGGGGCTGCTGAGGTGTTGTGGAGGTACCCTAGAGTTGGGGGTGAGCCCTCCCCCTGGAAGACCTATGCCTTACCTCTATGTGGCAAATCTCTGTTTCCAGAACAGTATTCATGTCAGATCATGACTTGCAAACCTCCTTCCTGACTCTTCCATTGCAACTTGACCCTAATGTGACAACAACCAAACTCAAGATTAATCTCCAGAAACAAGTCTTACCCTAATGTTCCCAGTCTTATCGGTGGCTCAAAACTCTAGGATAATTCTTTTCTTTTTACATCCAGTTACTCATCATTGTTCTAACAGTCCTTCTTTTGTTCATACTGAAAATATGCACACCATGAACGGAGCAAAGACGGGCATCAAGAACAGGTGCGGGCATGCCATTCTGTCTTTGTATTTATTTTGGGAACAACTTGTCTATGGAAGCTTATGGAGATGCAGAAAAACTTGAAAGCCAAAGGCTCTTGATTAACAAGCCTACCAGAGCCTGAGCATCCAAAAGAGTGTCGTCCCTTAAAATAGTCGGTTACCTACTTAACTGTAGACACTAAACACCAAATGACTTATTTGCAGAAATGCAACACGACTTCCAAGACAAAATCATCCTATCACTGAGAAGGATCAGAAAAATGTACTCAGAGGCCTAAAAGCAGCTTCAAACAAGAGATGAAGATAGGGGATGGGAAGGAAAAATAAAATAAGATGAAAACAGAGAGGGAGACCAACGATAAGAGACTCTTAGAGATAGGAAACAAACTGAGGGTAGTTGGCAGGGAGGGGGGTGGGGGATGGGGTAACTGGGGGACGGACATTAAGGATGAGCACTGGGGGTTATCTGTAACAGAGGAATCGCTGACCTCTACCTCTGAAACTAATAATATAGTGTATGTTAATGCAATGGAGTTTAAATAAAACATTGTTTAAGAAGCAGTTTCAAAAAATAGCTCTAAAATATTTAGATTAATTCTTTTTTAAAAAAGATTTTATTTATTTATTCATGAGAGACCAGAGAAAGAGAGAGAGACAGAGACACAGGCAGAGGGAGAAGCAGGCTCCATGCAGGGAGCCCGACATGAGACTCAATCCCGGGTCTCCAGGATCACGCCCTGGGCTGAAGGCAGCGCTAAACCACTGAGCCCCCCGGGCTGCCCAGATTAATTCTTTAGAACTAGTGTCCTGCTTCCCAGAAAAACCATTGTAAATAGCTTATATTCTTCCTTAGCATTTTATGATTCAAGATTTGGCACATTTACAGCTGCTCAATAGTTAGTGTTTCTTCAAAGCAAAATATAATGTGAATGACATTATTGGGTGCTGGTGTGTCCCCGAGATAGTGCTACACAGGAAACCACTGGCATTCCAAGATAGCCCGACTATGAGGCTGGTTTCCAAATTGTGATGTTATGCCTCTGCGTGGTTTCATTTCTTCCATGTTTTGTTAAGGGCACAATCGGATACATTTTGGTAACTGCTTACAGTTGTGTCACCACCACTACAGTCAGGACACACACACAACAGTTCCAGGGCCCCAAATGTGTCCTATTTCCCTTTGCAGTTAATTCCTTCCCCCATCCCCTGGCCTCAAACACACTGATCTGTTTCCCGTCACTATAGCTTTGCTCTTTGTACAATTACACGTGAAAGACATTATCCTGTCATCTAGATTTTCTTTTCTGATTTCTTTACTACATTGCTCCTCTGTGGCCCAGGGTTCCCTTGTACAGGTGGGTATTATAGCGTGTTTATCCGTTCACCAGTTGGTAACATTTGGGTCCTTTCTAGTACTTAGCTATTCAGAATAAAGCTGCTATGAAAATTTGCGTGCACATCTCTGCGTAGACCTGTTTCTGTGTCTCTTGTGGAGACATCTATGACATCTTTGGGTCATAGGCAGGTAAGTGCATATTTAACCTTATAATACTTTGCATACTATTTCCAAAGAAGCTGTGCCATGTTGCATTTCCACCCGCACTGAAAGGGAATTCCATTTGCTCTACATCTTTACCAACACTTGGAATTGACAGTCTTTCTATACTTAGCCATTCATTGGGTACAGTGGTATCTCATGTCTTCCATGTGCATTTCTCTGATGAGCAGTGATGCTGAGCATCTTTCACGTGCTTGTTAGCCATTCATGCATCTTCTGTTGTGAAATGTCTACAGACCTTTTGGCCATTTTTATTGAGTTCCTATTTTTTATTACTAAGAGATTCCTCTTTATATGTATATATCATTTATCTATTATATTCTTATATTTATACTCATTATTTATATTTTCATGTTACATGACTATTAAATAATTTTTATAAATATGTTATATAAATATAAACACATGCATAAAATAAATAATACAAATATGTAAATATATTTATAATAAAATATATATTATATAAGCAATGAATATGAATACATTGAAATGTTTATAACATAATAATACATAATATAAATAACAAATATAATTGTATATTAATATATAAAGAGTAATATAAATATTGGGTTATATTAATAGATAACATAACCATTATATAAGTACATAAATATAATAACTAATGAGCATGACTATAAGAAGGAAAATATAAAAACATAAAAATGTATAAATATAGATATACTTTTTTATGTATTCTCCATATAAGTCCTTTGTTGGCTATATCTGTCACAAGATTTTCTCCCAGTTTGTAGTTTACCTTTGTGTTTCCTTGTCTGTCTTTCAAAGAGCAAAAGATACAAGCCTTTCCCAAGGCATCTTGAGTGCACTGTTTCCTGCTGGAGCTCCGCCTATAGCAGCCTCACAGAGCCTGTGATACAATATGGGACCCTAGACCATGGAGAGGGAAAATGAAAGAGTGCTGGGCCTTCTCAGTGGCTCTCTCATAGGTCGCACATCACCCCACCCCACCTCTAAGCTTCTCCCTGGCAGTCCAGCACAGAGAGCTTGCACACAAAATGAGCCCAGGAGAGGATGTGAAGTGCCAGGTACACAGAGACCATGGTGACAATCAAAATGGTTGAATAAAGACTCAACCATTTGTAGTCTCATTTCAAATCATTTTGGATGATTAGATCTGACTGAGGTTAGGCACACAAACAGTACAATCCACTGTAGGCTTTGCGTTGATTTCCTTGTAAAGTCTCTTTTCCATTAGGCACAGATTTACTATAAAACTAATAAAACTTGAGCTTCAGGACTGGACCCCTAATGACCAAGGGTCTGGCCCAAGGTCCTGGGATGGTCCTCATGGTATGTTCATATATTTATTTATTCTAAATAAATATAAATATGTCTAACAATTGTATATTCTTATTGTAAATAAGACTCTCCCAAATGATATATTTCAGGCTCTACAAAAAATGGAGGCCAAAGTGAGTTATTAGAATGATTTAGGAACAGCTTCCTACAAATTATGAGTGACTGTGCGTATAAAGCAGGTGCATGTGTGTGAGTGTGTAATAGTGTGTGTAAAGGGTGAATGCACTGTGATTTTGTGTAAGAGTGTGTAGAGGGTGGGTGCATGTGTGAGATCATGTAGAGGATGAGTGTATGCGTGTGAGTGTGTTGGCATGGAGCATGGAGGAGGAGAGGCAGGATTACCATAGGCTGGTAATATATTTCAAGGAATAGCTATAATTTATTCATCTTTGTTTACTTTGCTTCATTTAAAAAAGCATCAAATAAAAACTATTTTGTTTTCCTAATCCAGACTTCTGGGAATAAAGAATCAACACTGAGGTCTGAAAAGAGAAAAACTGAAACTACATTCCCAGATCAGCAGAGCACAATCCCAGATACGGTTCTTGCTCAGATGTTAGATCCAGAAGTGGGAGGCACCCGCTTCTCAGTGAAAGCAGGTGCTTGGGAGCTTATAGTGCAGAAGGTGAGAATAGCAGCAGAGGGCCACCACCAGCGTCCTGGCAGCAGCAGAAAGCTGGAGAAGAAACTAGCAGTATCAGAAGTAGATAAATGTAGGATCAAATGAGCTAAAAATACTGTGGCCGGGCAAAAGCAAAGGCAGAGCTGGGAAGCAGCTGAATTCATCATTGGCTATTCTTCTTTAACTCTTACCATCAATGGCATTTTACCAAAGATTTACTATGTAAGAAGTTTGGAGAGAATCCTAACATCTCAGGAGTGAGCATGTCATCTCTCACCTCTCTCAGTGTCTATTCCAAAGCTTATTTTGGTTCAACCCTATTTAAATAATTACTGTTGCCCAAATGGTGGCCATTACCGACTTGGTAGTTCTGGTGTCTACACAAACCATGCAACCATGGAAATGTGGTTGACATTAGGCCAAGTCCTGGACAGTGATAGGATGAGGATGGTGTATTGCTGGCCTTACCAGCTGAAAGCAAACTCCTTCCAGTGGGTTTATTGATGAGGATGGAGAGAAAGGCCCTTCCCAGGTCAACAGTGCATGCCAGGTTTGAGGGGATTGAGCAAATCAAGCAATGAAACCACCTCTCATTCAGCAGCTGTAATTGGTGTCACCACCTGGGTAAGCTTCTGGTGGTCCACTGTCATACATCCATCTGCCTTCTACACAGGCCAACAGGGGAGCTAAGTGGGGATGTGGAAGGAATCATCACCCCTGCATTTTTCAAGTCCTCGATGGTGGCGTTAATCTCTGCAATCCGTCCCGAAATGCACCATGGTGTTTGGTGCACTATTATCCTCGGTGGAGAGAGTTCTAGCAGTTTGGCCAATTTGACTTTCACCCCCCAGATTAGGGAGCCAATGTAGGCATCCTGTCATATCCAGAAATAATGTTTCGTCAGATACGTGGGCACCCCACAATACAGTCAAATTGACAAGTCAAGTTAGTTATCACAGTTAGCAAAGACTAAAATCTTGGGCAGATGACTTGGAGCTTTGGGAGATTTTTCCCTAAGTGGGAGTGGAATGAGGCTACTTAAGGTCTTTGAGCTATAACCTTCCTTCCAAATAATTCTTTTACTACTCGAATGTACCTCAGCTCAAAGTGTAAGGTGTTTGCTCAGCTTATTCTTTCAATACCCTTCATTGTCAACTTTCTGCATCACGTGTGTGACATGTTGTGACATTGGTGGACAGTGTGGTGGTGGCCATGAGTGTGCCTTCTGGTTCCTGAGGGACGGGCTTCCAGACCCATCTCCACATCCAATGGTCAGGCTGTGCTTCTTCTGGATGCTTCCCACCGAAGACAGAGCAGCAGGGCAATTGTACAAGAGCAGGTCCATTCTGGAGACAATAGGCATCTCTCTCTGGTGGGTGGTTTGGGTGAATGAATCCCCACAACCCTGCCAAACCTTCCTAGAACTAGAGTCTAAGGTGCTCCTGTCCCACTCCCTCCCTGCTTCCCATCCTGGAGGTCAGACCTGCCTCCAAGTCAGCTCGTCCAGCTTAGCCCAGCTCCTCATCACTTCCTGCTACAGGGGTGGCCTCTAACACAGCTCTTACCTGGATAACTGTGTTTCACCAACTGCTTTTTAGAAGTCCCAAACTAAACATGTACATGGTTGGGTTTTTGCTCATGTAACCTGAGAATGAATGTGTTCCGTTTACTGTAACTACTGATATATTTATATGTAGTTCTAGCTTCAATGTGAGGTTCCCTATTTATCATGTACTGTTATCTATTCACAGGGATTTGTCTTTGTTTCTTTTTTCTGCTTTTCTGCCTTTTTAGCAATTGATAAAATAGTCTGCAATATCTTTTTTCCTTTTTTGGGGATATAATTCACGTACCCCTCAAAGCACCCACTGAAAGTGCATCATGTTTTTGAAAGTATATTCACAGGGTTCAGCAAACATCACCACAGTCTAGACGGAGGATTTTTCATTCTTCCAAAAAGAAACCTTATTCCCATGAGCTGTCACCCCCCATTCCACTTCCTCCAGCCTCAGGCAACCACTCATATACCTTCTGTCTCTACAGATTTGCCTATTCTGGATGTTTCCCACTGGTATTGTATAACACATGGTCTTTTGTGTCTGGCTTCTTACAGATAGGATGTTTTAGGGTGTGGCCACGTTGTAGTGTGTATCGTACCTCGTTCCTTTACTGACACTTTCTATTCCATCACTTGGAATCCCACCTTCTACTTGTCCATTCATCATTTTCTGGGCATGTGAGGTGTTTCCACTATGGGGCTCTTACAAATAATGCTGCTAGAGCAATCATCTTCAACTTTTTTCTGCGGACATAGATTCTCATTTCTCTTGGGTAGATACCTGGTAATGGAATTGCTGAGTCACAGTGTGACTCTATGATGAGCATTTTGGGGAAACGCCAACTACTTTCCACATGGCTTCCTTAGTTCTTCTGCCATTTTCCATCTATTCACCACTGGAGCTTATCCTGTTGTTAAAGCTGGTTTTAAGTCTTCCCACCCTGTGGACTGGTTGACAGGGGGCTGCCTGTCTGCAGGAGCTCTTAGGTGTGTTCTCCATTCATTTGGGGTCTAGCAGGGATGGGGCCAGGTGTTCCCATGGTGCAGCCTTGAATCCTGAGGGCTGGGAAATAGAGAACCCACCCTGGATCCCTGGAAGAATTTGCAACCTTGACTCTGTTTGTTTGACTTCTCCCCAAGTCCCATAGTGTAAATGATTGTCCATGCACAGGAAGGGGGGATGAACCTGAGATAATTCTGGGGTTTTATGGGCTTTCCTAGCAAGAATCTACATTTTGCCTGGCACCTATACCTCTGCAGAACTCCAGGTATTCCTCCTGGGAAAGTATAGAGCTATCGAGCTCACCAGCAAGACTGCACAACTTTTGAAAAGAAAGACTCATTTACCATAATCTTTTCTAAGCATAAAATTGGCCACCCTACTTAGAGCTTTATTTAGACAATGATATCAAGGCTCTGTGAACAAGGAGTTGCAGAATGGTGATGCCTAGAATATTCTCTAAAAAACACTTTTTTTCATAGAAAATGATAGTTCTGTTTGGCACCCACAAACAGAACCCAGTCTGTTAGGCAAACATAATTTAAAGGTTTGAGGGTTTTTTTTTTTCTTTTTCTAAGAAAATTCAAACCTAAAAAGAACTATTTTAGAGCAAAGTGAATAAATCTGAGGCAGAGCCTCCCACCCAAAAAAACTGTGGTTACTTAAATCTTAATAATTATGACAAACAGCTGAAGGTCTTATTTCTTTATCTGTATCCTCAGATTCTTTTTTAAAAATATGTAGTCCAATCTACCTCTTCCTTTCCCCCTGAAATGTTGCTATTGAAAAAAAAATACACACAATAAGACAAAAACAAACGAACAAACAAAAAAACAAACAACCCCAAGTATGCTTTGTGGTCAGTTGAAAATATGCATCTTCATAGGAGGTTTCAGCATCTGCTTTGTTAGAAATGTGGGTTTGGTGTCGAAGCGGAGATCCCACTCGGGGACAGTGTGAGGAGAATGCAGTCCGTGTCCCTGCTCTGCAGCAGGACACAGGGATCCTCTCCATCTGAAACCAAGCCCAAGCAGCCCTCTGCCTCCCTCCTTCTGGTCCTGCCGCCGACAGTTCCCTGGATGCCAGCACGTTCCTGCCTCCTGGCTCCTGCCTCACAGGCAGCTTCTTCTGGTGACGAGGTTTGGAATTGCTGTCATCTGTGTCTGGCTCCCTGCAGCTCCGAGCAGGTGCCACCACGGGCCCCGCAAGCAGAGCTGGCCACTGCCTGGGCCTTCGGGCTGTGGGCCCCACACCCACGGGGTAGCGGCTGAGGCAAGCCCTTCCTCTGCTGCACGATCCCTCCGGGGGCTGCAGGATCGCCTGGGTTAGCTTCTGCTGTGCTCCCAACCAACCATCCCCAGTGTCACCCCATGTGCATCTACCAGGGTGGGTCTTCCTCACTCCTAGCAAGTGCTCAAGGAAAGGATGTCCTCTCTTTCAGCCCCTGGAGGTTTTGATGTGATGACGTGATGCTTGAAGATGCTGAGGACAGAATAGAAGAGATGTGCTGCCGCCGGTGGGTTGGGAACAGAAAGACGGAGAGAACCAGATCCTTGGCGTTGTCACAGTGTCGTGGGCCTGGGGGCTTGGGATTGCGGCCCTGACTCATTTTTCCTGAGGCAGCTCATTCCTTTTACTATTTAAACCCATCTGGATTTAGTTGGGTGTCCTATGACCTGCACAGCCTACAAGTGTTGTGCCTTGGGGGTCACTCAGTAGGGCAGGCTCTTCCCTCTGACGGTGGCCATCTGAGGACGACCAGGTGGGGAACATCCCCCCCGGGAGGCTTCCTGCTGCCCTTGCCAGCCTGGCACAGGGTCCGGGGCACAGGCTGAAGCCTATAAGACCTCCTTCCGCTTCATTTGTGAGGCTAAAAGAGAAGCTGTTCGCAGATCTGTTTAAAAAGATAATTATCTATGGTGCACTTTTTTTGCTCTTTAAGTTGGACATTTCTCTACGTTCCTGAAACAATATTTAGGGTTTCTTTTGTACTAGAAAATACCAGCGGTGTTTGCACAGAAGTCAATGTCCAGTGATTTGAAATACAACAAATGAAGGCAACGCATGGACTTCCAATAAAAAAAATTTGAAAACTAAAAAAAAAAAAAAAGACAATTATCTTAATTAAAATACAAAGCCTACAACAAAGGCCTTGAGGGAACTTGCATCTGTTTCTCCTCCCTTTTGTGGGATGATATGATGGGTAAGGGAGCAGGAAGCAGAGGCTCAGCCCTCCCTTCCCAGAAAGGATGGCTTCCATCAGCTCGCCCACGCCCACGCCTCTAGGTGTTCACGGACCAGGGCAGGGAACCCCGGTCCCATGGGGATGTGTTCTGGAAGAATCAGGGCCCCGGTGGGCCTTGTGCTGAAGCCCCCGCAGCTGGCGGCCAGGCTGGTGTGCAGTGGGTGGGCCTGGGCCCACCAGGGGTGGTCACGGAGCCATAGAGGGCCGAGACAGAGATGCTGTTTCTGCATCACTGTCGGTGGGAAGGTCTCCACTGGCTCATCCAGTAATTAAAAAAAAAAATCTTTCAATAAAACACACCCCCAAGGTACAAAATCAGTTTTATTTTTATGGCCAGTGAATTTAACATCAAGCCCCAGGAAGGTTGATCCCCAAAATTCTTGCAGGAGCGTGGGCCTTCTGTCACCAACTCCTCCCACGCTCTGTTCCCCGAAGTGCAATAATTATTTACCCAAACTGCTAAGTCACAGTGAACTCCACCGGCTTAGGAAGGAGAGGCCAAAGTCCTCACTGCACAGATGGGTCCCAGCCTGTGACCTGTCCTGGGGCGGCAGGAGCCATCCCCCTGCCCACTTGGAGACTGGAAGAGACCGTGCTCTGCAGCTGACCCAGGTTTCCTGGGCCTGAGGTGGGCGTGGGTGCTCCCCATGAGTCTGCCCATGTGTAAGGCAAAAAGACAAGCGGAGAGCCAATCTCTTTAAAGAGACAATTACCTAGGGATCCCTGGGTGGCGCAGCGGTTTAGCGCCTGCCTTTGGCCCAGGGTGCGATCCTGGAGACCCGGGATCGAATCCCACATCGGGCTCCCGGTGCATGGAGCCTGCTTCTTCCTCTGCCTGTGTCTCTGCCTCTCTCTCTCTCTCTTTGTGTGTGACTATCATAAATTAAAAAAATAAAATAAAAAGAGACAATTACCTTAATTAAAAGAAGAAGAAGAAGAAGGAAGAGGAGAAGGAAGGGGAGGAAGAAGAGGAAGAAGAAGGAGGAGGAGAAAGAAGGGGAGGAGGGGGAGGAGGAGGAGGAAGGCTCACAGGCCAGGAGGGTGAGGATAGAAAGGCGGAGGCCCCTCCTGTCTCCATCTGTGGGGCCGGCAGCAGGAGGCAGCGGGCTCTAAGGAGAGGCTGCAGGGCTGCCCCAGGACATCTTTGCTCTTCCCTCTGCAGCCAGCCCCACAGTGCCCACAGTCCTGCCACACAGGCGGGGACGCACGCGCTCCTGCCAGCTGGTCTCCACCCAGCTGGTGAGGACAGTCCACAGGGATGCAGGGCGCAGGGTGCAGGGCGCAGGGCGCAGGACGACCAGCCACTGGCAGGTGATGGAGGGGTGTCAGAGGTTAACTACCTGAGCAGCAGGCTCACCCCGCTTAGCAGGTGCAGAAGGCCACTCCCAAGGCCCTGGAAAGAGGGAAAGAGGTGTGGGGGCGACAGGGGGAGGGGAGGGCCTCATTAGGGGGGATCACTTGGCTCCAAAGCCATTTATTTTAGAAGTCCTAAGCCCCAGAGCTGTTCCTCGCGGCAAGGGCCTAACCTAAATGGGCCCCTGAGTGTCGGTGCCCACCTCTGTGGGGCTGATGACCACAAGCACCACTGGGGGGTGGGGGGGGGGGGTGATCAGGCCGGAGACTGCAGTACTCAACCGAACAACAGCGTCTCCAGGCAAAGTGGGTCATGCTCATCCCCCCGCAATCCGGGCACCGGCCACTTACGCTGGTCGCACAGTTTCTTTCCAGTCTCCTCAAGAACAGGACGTGATCCGCTAATGGAATGATTTTCTCTTTAACACCGAGTCATCCCTCTGCCAACCCCCACCCCGCCCCGGTGTAGACAGCATCCCGTTCCTCCTGGCACGGCGGCTTCCTCTCCAGGTGACACGAGCCTTTCGTATTTATGAAACAATGTGTGTGCAAGGCTGAGGTCACAACTTCCCGAAGCCAGGTGTGTTCGGGAGCATGTCAAACCTCGACTTAGTAATTAATAGGATATCGATCGGTGCAGCCTTGTCTAATCAGAGTCGGCGTCATAAATCGCAAGGCGTCTCGCAAGGAAAATCCATATGGAATAACAAAGGACTGTGAGCTTAGTGACCTCGGCAAGCACCGGCTTGGGCGCCGGGGACACCAGGACACCTGCCGCGGCGGGCCTCCAGCGTGGCTTGCTGGGAAGCTCCTGGTCTCCGGGGACACGGCAGTACTGGCTGAAGGTCACAGGTGAAATATTTGCCCAACATCCTGAAAACGCTGGCTTCTCCTGCGGGTATTCCCATAGGGTGTAGGTCAAACAGCAGCAGCGTCTCAGCCCTGCTGCGGGGGCCGCGCCACTCCCGCTGCAAACCCTAAGAAACAATCAGCTGCAAAGCAAAATTGAGCCAGCGGGAGACAACACTGGCATAAAGAGATTCCTGCCTCTGAGTGGATATTCTTTTTACAAAGAGTATCCCCCCCACCCCCATTTACTTTTAAAATACATAGAATACTTTTGTTCACATTTACCATCTATTTTATAGGGAAAAAAAATCTTTAAAACCCAGAAGAGAATTGTGTCACTCTAGTTGGGCTTATATTTGCTTTTACAAAAATAATAAATAAATAAATAAATAAATGAGACGTTGGGAACAGCTTGTATCTTGGATGACTAGTCAGTTATCAGCGTTTTGCTCACTGGACCCGCTCCAATTTGTATCCGTGAAAAGTTAAAAGGCAAGGAACTTCGTGTTATTACTTGGTTGAGTGGTGCCTTTAATATACTTATTTTAGAGCTGGAAGGGAGCCTCAGTCATTGAACGCAATGCTCACTTGTAAGGTAAGGGAAGTGAGGAGAAGATGAGTAATGAGGGAGTCCAGGACGTGCCGCCCCAAATGCGTGGCCGGGGCCTACTGGGTATTTGAGCAAAATGCACTTGAGACACGGCAGGTGCAAGAGAAGGCTTTCTGTGAACGCCCCTCATCTGCCCGAAGACGGATCCTCCAAAAGGACCTCAATGTCCTCAGTCCCCAGTGTGGGAGCTTCGCCAGCCAGGAAGACAGACCCTGAGAACTGAGAAGTCACCGCACACCCACACAGAGTGTCACAAGCTGTCACCCTCCCCTCTGTTCCTCTGGACCCAGCCATCTCCGCTGGCCCAATCACATCCCCCTGAGATGCCTCCGCCCCCTCCCATCCCCTACGAGGATGGTATGTGAGCTCTCAGCTCTCACCGCCTTTTGGGGTATCTTTAGGGTATCTACCTTTTTCCCCCCAGGATGCCTTGTGTGTTTAAAGTGGAAGATGAAGCAATAATTTTATTCTCAATTTACAAAGTCTAAGAATCAGCAGATCGATCTGTGAATCATGGTTAAGAAACCAGTTATCTTAGGCCACCCAGGCTGCCACACAATGCCACAGCTAGGGGGTTGGACAACAGATATTTATGTCTCACCGTCCTGGAGGCTCAAAGTCCAAGGTCAAAGTGTGGGCAGATCTGGAGTCTGCTGGTGACCCTTCCTCCTGGTTCACAGGCAGCCCATTGCCCCATGAGTGACTCTACCTTCCTACTCATTCACACCCAGTGCCTGTGCTTCTCCGGCACCTCAGAGGCACTTGTTTTCCCTCGAACACTCTCTCTCTCTGGGAGGTGCTTTCCTCTCCACCTCTCTCTCTCTCTCTCTCCGTGGAAGGTTCTCCTTACTGTCCCCCTCCGACCCCTCAAATGTCTGCTCCGTTTCCAGCAGCCACCGTTCCCCATTTGGCAAAACTACTAAGCACATGTTGTGTTTATTGTCTAAACTGGGCTCCCCAGTCCTAAAGGTTAGAATAGCTGAGTGAAGAGTTTATGTTCCTCCAAGACGATGGTTCTCAGTGTATGGTCCCCGGCCCAGCCTCACATGAGAATGTGTTCAAAATGCAAATTCTCAGCCCCCTCCCAGGCCTGTTGCACCAGACGCTCTGAGCTGGGCCTGCTTAGCAGTGCTTTAACAAGCTCTACGGTGGTCCCAATGTTTGCTCATGTTTGAGAACCACCGATCTAAGGGCAGACAAGACCCATTTTGGAGACTTGAGTTTTTGCGGACTTCTCCTCTCTTATTCCCTACCCTCAGTCCTCTGATGTTTGCACAGAGGAAAAGGACACTGCTCTATGGATTCCTAAGGTGACGGAGGGAGAAGGTTGGCCATCTCTCTCATCTCCATCAGAGCATCCAAACTCATTGTATCAGAATCACCTGGCAGACTTGAATCTTGGATGGGGTTGGACACAGGATCTACATTTATAACAGGGCCCCATGTGGTGGTGATGGTGCTGGTCCAGAGCTACCTGGAGTAGCTCTGGTCTGAAGGAGCACACTGGCATCCCCTAGATTGGTCCAACTGATGACCATGAGGGCAAGAGTCCAAAATGGCATACGTGATGGAAGCCAATTCGACCGTAAGTATGGGCTAAGAGCAACGATCTCCGTGTGAATGATTACATTGTGTTCAGTGCTGATATAGCCAGAGGTGGGACCACAGCTTGTCGGACAAATGCATACTCTTTTTTTTTTTAAGATTTTATTTGTTTATTCATGAGAGACACACAGAGAGAGGCAGAGATATAGGAATAGGGAGAAGCAGGCTCCCTGCGGGGACCCCGATGTGGGACTCGATCCCAGGACCCTGGGGTCACGCCCGGAGCCAAAGGCAGATGCTCAACCACTGACCCCCAGGCACTCCAAATGCACACTCTTTTAAGGCCTGCTGACTACAGCTGCTGTCCTCACAGTACGTCCATGCTCTCCTCCGGTCTCTGTATTTCATGAATCTGGGGCTAAGACCAAGACTCACCTCGCCTCCTGTTGGTTCTAAATCATCCAGCCTGCAGCTCTTTCTGAAGGGCACCTCTCAGGTATGGAACAAGACGGAGAAATACGCCAATTGCTGCAACTAGGTGCTCTCTGGTTCATCAAGAAGTACTAGACCGAATGCCATTAATATTGGGTTGTCACTTTTCGATGAATGAGAAGGAGTCAACGCAATATAAGTCCAGATAATATCTTGCACAATCCAGTGTGGTTGTCATGATGGAGAGGGAGAATGTGCTCTCTGCATGCCTGTGTCTGATTCCAATCACTTATCACGTCCTGTTTCCTGATGATCTGCATTATTTCTGCACTTTACTGTTCTTGTGTTACTATACTAATGCGGCAGATTATTATTTAGTGTATTAATATTTGTGAAGTTCGGTTTGTTTCTGGAAACAAATCTTAGAGAAGGATTTGACTATCATTTCCAAGCTCTGGGTATGATTTGTTGTGTCAGGTGTATTTCCTATAATTCATTTACAATTCAGAGACGTGAAATACTTCTTTATGCAAATAATAAAGATGTTAAAAACACGCGCATCCTACATTGAACTTTTGAAAACAGTTTGATGACTCTTACCTTATTTCCATCGTCATGACACTCTAAGTCTTTTCAGCCCAGGATGACTAATAATGAACAACAATAAGGAGAACTGAAAATAACACAGATATTTGGTGCCAAAACTGGAACTAAGACCTGATTTTCTGGTTCATTGTTCCTTATTTTTCAGCAAGATGGTCACAGTTTCCTTTTCCTAACTGAGACCAGAAACTCACTGAATCCAGCCATCTGGAAACTCATATGTGGAAGCCTTACATTGCCTCTAATTAAGAAATTTGGTGATTTTGGTGGTTGCAAACCTTGAATATGTTGAGTTTGCCACTCAGAAAGGAAATCATAAATATATTAATAAAAGAAAAGAAAAGCTGTGTGATCTTCGTAGCTCATTTCGGTAAGCATAGATTGAGAATCTGTTTCCTTCCATGCCACTCACCGTGGAGGACATGCAAAATGACCGAAACGTGGTTTCTCATTCATTGCTGGACATTTGCTATCTGGGTGGCCAGGATGAGTCCTGGGGAGGAGAGAGCTCTGGTTTACCATCAAGTCATAAATCTACATTCTTATTAATAAAAGTACTTATAAGCTGCCTTGTTCACTTACCAGACTAAAAAAAACAAAAAACAAAAAACAAAAACAAAACAAAAAACAAAAAAAACCCACAAACATTACTTTTTTTTTAACATATTCAAATTGGAAGTTAAAGAATACAAGGATACAGTAAGTGCTGTTGCTTTTCCTCTGTCTTTTTTCTCTCCATCCATTATCTGGTGTATGGTATCCATGACTCCATTTAATAGCAACGGGGTCACATGTGGGTATTGAAAAGAGAATTTTCACAGGAATGTCCCCAAGGGAATAATACTTTCTGCAATCCAGTTATTACCCTATCAGAACCCAACAGGTTAGCTTGCACAGTAATTAAGTAAGCACAACAGGCAAATTCAGATTTCAAGACTGTGGGTTTTATGGTTACAGATGTTCTTCTGAGCATAATCTGCTCAGCAGTTCCTTGGGTCATAAATGTTTAATTTTTAATCTATTTTTTATCGGTTTCGTGTAATGCAGGCTGCTGGTATACCAAAAGAATTCTTACTAGCTGCATTTTACGTGAGGGAAGTTTGTGATAATAAAAGCCTTAGTGAAATAAAATAAGGGATATTCCCTTAAGAAAATGAGCATTGCTTTAGCTCAAAACACAGATGAATGTTCTTTTCACGGGACAGAGGCTATTTGGACCGCATTTACAATATTGTTTGCGAGTGACAGTCTATTTGCAGACTTAATACGGTCCTGGGAAATCACACGACTTGCAGGTGTATTACTGAGAGCACAGAGAGTTAGTTACATCATTTGTTTGCACTGGAACTGTCCTTTGAAATGATTCAGGGGCTCGAAACAATAGTCATTTCAGGATATATTTATCTTTTATGACTCAGACGACTGCCCTACTTTCCAGGAGACCTTGTGATAGAGACATCATGGGTGGATGAAAGATACATTGATGTTAAAACACTGCACGTAAGGGCTGCCAAAATCACCAGTGGCATCACGTGTTTATACGTTTATCAGTGGCTGTACACCCGAATGTCAGTTCCCCTGAAAGCACAACCATCACTGCGATCCGCCCTGCATGTGGAACTCTGAGGCAAAGCTAACATACAACCTGGCACGGGGTCTGACAATCCTTAAACGGTTCCTGCATCTCTCACTTTACCTGGTACAGCAAAGACCATCTCTCAGGCTCCTCCTTTGGGAGGAGTGTCCGGTGCGCCAGTAGGTAGGATGGGATAACCATTTCGGCGGGGCTGACTTGCCAATGGGAGCAAGGCCACAACCTCTTCAGGCCTAGGCAATCGCAGCGCAGACACGGGCCAAGGAGCGCTAGCTGTGACCGGGGCAGGGAGGTCTGCACCCTCTACAGCCCTGGCCAAGCGGTGTTCATCCTCCCCTCGCCCCCCGACCCCTAATTACAGTGTGCATCTGGGTCGGAACCTCCCTAACACACCAAAAACGTCTACGCTGGCTGCCATGTCTCCGGATTGCGTCTCCCCATCTATCCACAGGTGGCTTGGAAATAATACATTTGCTTCACATGAACAAAATCCCACTTTTCCCCAATCTTCCTAAAATGAAAACATCGCGTTTCTCAGCCCATGACCACCGATTTTGTACCGCACCTTGCCTTCTGTGGCCGTCGACTGTGCCCTCCAGGCCACGCTACAGGTGGGCAAGGACTCCCTTTGCTCTTGGCGTTCAGAGTCCCACGAGTGTCCAGCGACTTAGAAATGTGAAAATTTCGCAGAGTCCTGGTGGGGCTGCGCCTTTCCCCTGTGCCTGGTCCTGGGGAGAACCTGTGGTTGGACACTGAGTCTCTGGGTGCGATGCGAAGGCACTGTGAATACGGGGTTGTGTCTGTTACTTGATAATGTTTCCTCAGTTTACCACTTGCAAATAATCCCAGGGACTCCAGGAGGCCGGGCCAAGCTCTGAAAGATCTCTCTCCAATTCCAGTGTGTGGTTAGCTGGACAGGTCGGCTGAGTGTGCCCTGCACCTCTCCTGGGCTATCTCCCACGGGCACAGGTGTGAAAGTGTCTGGAACAGGGGCAAACCCAGGGAAGAGCAGAAGGTGGCTCCTGGCTTCCTTACAGAGTCCCCACGGCTTGTCGGTCTGGGCCTTGGACGGTAGCAGCCATCCTCCGGCGTAACTTCTGGGCCCCCAGGCGTCCCCAAGACAGGCCTGTCAGGTCCAAATTATTTCTATCATGCATCCAACGCTGTGTGGCCTGTTTCTTCTCATGGATGAGCACGTGGGGGAAGACTCAGACCCGGTGTGGGGTCTGCTTCTGGAGCAGGTGCAGGTCGACATGGGCATGGGCCTCCAGCTGCCTCATTCCAGGTCAGCCATGAAAGAGGTTTGTAAATACATAAAATGGCACATTCCTCTCACTGATGTTCTGCGGAACACAGTTACCTTTCATATCTTTCATATTAACATGGAACAGGTTCATTATCCTTTTCCAAAAAATGTTTATTATTGAAGCATTCTTGACAATAGCTTTTGGAAAACTTGGAAGGTTTTAGAGCATAGAGGGGTCTTCTATTTTTTAAGATTTTATTTATTCATGAGAGAGAGAGAGAGAGAACAAGCAGAAGGAGGACAGAGGCAGAGGGAGAAGCAGATGCCCCACTAAGTAGGGAGCCCAATGCAGGACTGAATCCCAGGACCCCAGGATCATGACCTGAGCCAAAGGCAGATGCTTCACTGATGAAGCCCCCCAGGTGCCTCACATAGGGGAGTCTTAAGACTGAAATGATTAAGCACCACTGGATGCAATCAGAGTCACTCAGACTTCAATGATGGAATAAATGACTCACAGCTTCATTAAAGCACAAGTTCTTTAAAGCACAAGGCCAGGTGGGCCTGAGGATCTGCATTTCTAACAGTGCACACGTGTACGGTACACACACTGCCCTGGGGTGGTGCTGTTGCTGCTGTTCCAGGGTTTGGCGGGAACAGTCTTCTGCCTTTGGCCCAGAAATCGTTTTCAGAACTGGTGGCAGTAGAGCTCCTGTTCTGGCCTTATCTATCATCAACGTAGCTCTCTGCCTCCAGACCTGGCTCTCAGAGCTGGGGACCTATGGTGGGTAAATGCAAACAGTGGCCTGTCTTCTGGGCCTCCATAAGTCCTACATCATTGTCAAGGGTCCAGCAGTGGCCTTGTATGCCTGGTCACTTAGGGAACACATGAGCAAGATGGTCACCAAAGGCAGTGAGTGAGTGAGGGGGGATACCAAAGCAGCAAAGACAGGTTGGTTTCAGGACTGGGGATCCCACTGGTCCCAGCTTGTGAGAGAGAAATTGCATTATATGGCACCAGTGGGGAGCATTTTTAGCTTGAGGGTGAGGCCTTTCCATTCTCGTTCACTTTGTTGACTTGGCAATCATCTTTTATCGTTGATCCTCATAGGACAGTGTTCCTTACCAAGCATGAGTGCTCCCCCATTTATTTTGGTCTTCGTCCACTCAAAATGAACTTGAACCACTTAATAAATGCAGACATGTTGCCTCATGAAGATTCATGAACACTTTGATAACATTGGTTTCTGGTAGGGCAGGGCCTCAAGGTCTCGCCCACTGCGTGGGTCAGTGTTAAAGACGCTCAGGGAAACTGGAACGGCATTCCCAGCCCCTCAGATGGTGCAGATGCTTGTCACCAAATGGAAAGAAATGTTGAGAATTGCAACAGAGGAAGACACTGACCTCACGTTATTCTCTCATCACCAGCTGCTCATCACACGGGATGTTGGTGGGATGCTCTGTGCCAGCTCTTGGTCTTGAGACAGGACTCCTCAGGGCAAGGTATTGGGGTCAGCCTCTGCACGAACACCGAGGAGACTGTGAGTGCACTGGGCGGCCTCTCCAAGAGAGTGCAGGTGAACAGTGGATGAGGGAGGAGGCCGTCTCTTGAGCCCATTGGCTTCCTTTGATGGTAAAGTATTCAGTTTCAGCTGGAATAAACCTCTCTACTGAGAGATTCGGTGCATTGCTCCCTATTCTTGCCCACAGACTTAATGCCTTATTTCCTACGCTCTGGTTGTAAATCTTCCTTTCATGTGCTTCTAATAAGGTTTGTTTTAAACAAGTCCAATGTTCGGCGAAAGGGATACGCTTGGAGTTTTGTACGGCAATGGTGTATCCACCTACTAGAACAAGACACTCATCAGTACACACCCCGAATGCATCGCTCTCTTTGTGAAGACGCTTTGGATGTCGCATTGTAACACAGAGGTCTCAACACTTAACTCAGTACACACCCCGTACAACAGATCTGCACGAGATAGAAGTGTTTCCGTGTGACTGGAACACTCAGTACTCACTCATTTCAATATTTGCTACCTTCTCAGCATTCAGTTTTCGAAAGTATTTTGGAAGAGGAAAGAAAGAAACCTAATTTAGCTAGGCACCTTTGTAATAGCTCACATTCATCACATTTCAAATAGAAAGAGGGACCATGAGCTTGAGAGGTGCCCACGTACCAAACCCTTTACTCTCCAAAAGGAGAAGTGCCTCTTATTTAAGAAAAGATATGGCTTGTAAGCGGCTTCTGGATGGAGCCATAGACAAGAAACAGAAAACACTAAAACACAGGGGCCCCAGATGAGTCCACACAAGAGCCAGGGGTTTACTGGAGCCTGGATTCCAGGAATGCTGTGAAAACCAGCCCTCACAGCAGCACTTTGATTTGCTAGGCAAGACCCTCACCCCAAGCAGCCTCCATTGCCCCCTCCTCCCAGCTAACCGCCCTGAGTCCAGCCCACTCCTGGTCCGCACATCAGCGATGCATGCTAAGGTGAGATCGCACTCATTAAGAAGTGTGAGTTTGTTAGCTCGTATCCTTGACAGCCCATACTGTCCCCTGTTGTTTAAAGGATAACTGGGGAATTTCTGAATTAGGTAATCAGGACCAGGGACCAATGAGGTGCCCCCACAAATCCTATCTCCATCTCCTCTCACCTTCCTTTCTCTCTCCATCCTTTTCCCTTGTAGTTGGGCAAATAATTACCACGTGAGAAAAATGTGCCATGTTGAGTCAATCTCCAGCAATTTGCCACCATCTAGATTCTATTTATTTTTGGAGGTCCTGGTAATTACTAATTACCCCAGATGAAGCCTTACCCAACTTCCTTCATGTCTGAAATAGGGCAGCATTGAAATAAAAACACATGTGATTTAACACTTCATTATCTCTGTAATTTTGTAAATATTAGTTTTGCCTTCCTAATTTAGATATGAGATCCATGACACCTTGACCATTGCTGGCTGGTACGTCTTCTGCATCCCATAAAACCTGGGGCAGGCCTGAGCACAGAACGTGTTGATTGGCTGGCTCATGTATCTACATGACCAAGAGGTGTTGGGGTCCAAACAGTGATGACATTACAGCATAGGAAAAATAAGGAATAATACTGTCATAACTTTGTGCAGTAACACCCGGCAACTACATTTCTCATGTTGAACACGTCACAATGCATAGAGTTGCTATGTTGTACATATGAAACTAATATTATATGTAGTTCAATTTAAAAAAAAAAACAATAATGAAATGAGGAGATTAGCATTTCATGAAAAACGTGTCCAGCTCAGCACTCACCTAAATTAAGATTTAATTTAGGTAGAAACATTTTTGAAATTCGAAAAACATTTTCAGTCACTGACAAGACAATGAGAGACCAAAACAGAACCGTGGGGTATAGATCCACTGGAAACAATGAGTGGACCTGCCATTTATTCTCAGTAAATATAAGGAAGCAAGTGAGTGATAAAGATTATAACTGTAATCATGTGATTGGCATAAGATTAGACAAAGAGAAATTTCTATAGAATCAGATAATTGGGTCTGGAAGATGGCTCCAAGTGAACTAGGTGAAGCGGTCTGACTCAATGAATCAAGACTACGACATTTCCAAGAGGATAGTACATTGAGACTGTCTGCTGAAAGAAATAAGGAGAGAGAGATGTTTTAAAATAAAATGCGTTAGTAGGAAATTTGAGTTATGGGTGAGACCAACAAATCAAGCGATGACTGTCAATGAGAAGATAGTTATTCACGATCCCTAGAGGCGGGGAAGTGCCACACCACACGGGACCACATGGAGAAGCGCCAGGAGACCCTGGGAGTGAGGGGAAAATGTGGACAAGAGCTTTTATTGTGGCTCCCACAGGAAGGATAGGCGAGGCAGGGTGAGCAGGCTTGGGTTTGGCTGGTTGGAATAAGTTCAGTGGGCTCTGGTGCATAAGGGCTGCCCCTACTTGTTTGGTTCCTGGCCCCGGGTGATTAGGGCGGGAGGGGTGGCCTGGAGTGTGACAGTCCCACAGAGGAGGTGGTTGGGGTGTGGGATCTGGATGCATTAGCTTGTATTTGAAAATACAAGCCTGCAGAGTAGGATCATGTGACAAAGAGGAGGCAGGAGGCCAAGGCACAGTGACTCAGGAAATTATCAGCGTGTCCAGAACAAGGTGTGTCTTGCATTTGCATGTAGGACAGATGTTAGAGCATCATGTTCACAAAAGCTAGATGCATGGTGAACACAATGGCATTGGTGAAATGGCACTTAGGGAAAGATAAGTGTATGAATGCAAGTATTTCACCATTAATAGGTTTAGGTATCAGGCACTATTAAAATAGCAGAAAACTCCCTCCTTTTGAAATATGGCAGAAAGCCAGCTGTCTATGCACCAGCCTGCTGTACCTTTGCCCTGGGTGAAAAAGCCAATTTGCAAAGCTACGGGAACCTAACAAGTGACCAAAATAGACCTTGACTGTAAGTGAGATTAAATGTAACTGCAACATCTAGCCCATAGCCGAGGCAGTAAAATAAAATGAAGTGGAGGAAGCCACGCTGTAATAACAATTTAATATTCACCAGATTGTAAAGCAAATCTAGGAGGAATCATTGTACATGCAAGAAGAAAATTATCACCCAATATAATCTGCGATGAGATATATTCATTGTCACCTAGAGAACTCCAAAATCTGAATGGTGATTTTCTTTAAAATAATGACTAGATGCTTGTGGTACTCACTTCATTTCTCCAGGTCGCCCCAAGCTGAGTGGTGTCCTGCTCAAATACACCTCATATCAAGGACTAGTGATGTGACCAATTGCAGGGGGAACTGGGCTTCCGGAACCCCCAGTGGAGGGGGGGGAGTTGGAGGGGGTCCTTCAAGTGGTTGCATATTGGAAAGACATTGGCTAAGATTCAGAAGGCCTAGGTTTTAACACCTGCACTGCCAGTAGGTGGCTGTTTGTCCTTAGTGGGTAACTTAACCTTGTTTCTATCTGTTAAAATCATGGGGATTTTCCATCTCCTTGAGGAGAGGGGTAGGATTAAATGATCTTTAAACTTTTTTCCCCACTCAAACATTCCATTTATGTATGGTTGTCATGATGATGTGGAAGGGAAGTCTATCATCTCCTGTACCCTTATTCCTCCTTGGCTCATTGGTCGGGAGTGCCCCAAACCCCTTCCCTATTCCTAAGAACTTCTTTAAAACCCCCATAAGCATCTAGGATGGTATGTGAGAGCCTCCACTAACAGCAAGAAGACCTTATTGGGCCACCATGAGCACACACAACCTTCCCATCAGGATGCAGAGTTGTTCTTCCTTTACTCCCATTGATGATCCATTGGTCCACTCAGAATTCACCCCATGTGGACCTTCACCCCATGGCCCCACAAAATATATGGCTACATCTCTGATGTTCCCAGCATCCTGTCTCCATGCTGGGAGAGCAACATGGGGTATTATAAACAGTAACCCTATACATCCCTGAAGGCTTCTGGTTCTTCAGAATCCCACCCTGCTAAATATTTTTATTCTGGAAGAGCCTCGAGGGAAGGAAAGAAAGAAGGAGGGAAGGAAGAGGGAAGAAAAGAAGGAAGGAAAGAAGGAAGGAAGGAAGGAGATGAGGGAGGAAAGCCTCATCCCCTGGTTGGCAAGGTAACTCTGAGGAAAAACCCTACTGCTGTTTACATATGAGCTTGTCCTAAAATTTGAGTTTTCATGACGCAGACCTGGAGTCAGCTAAGTGGTGTGGGCCAACCATGCGTTAATGCAGCCTGCTCCCTGGTCTGGTAGGTCAGGCATTTGGTCACAATTCTAGTTTTTTTGTTTTTTTTTTTTACCAAGAACCATCGTGACCTGAGCTCACATTATTAGATTCTAGGAAGTGTGCAAATCCTTGCTCTTGATGGACATCTTTCCTCTCAAGTGTCCACGTTAGCACAGTTCCTTTAGGATGCTCATTCTTTGAAGACAGAGTATAAAAGGCCACCAGTCTTTTGTCAGTGTTGGAATTCCCCAAATCGCAAGTGTTCATTGTACCAAACTTCTGTGTTCTTGGCAAATGTTAGCAGACCGTTGGCAAATGTTCATATCTTGAACTTTTGCCTTGTTTTCCACAGGTAGGGCCACTTCACCACAGACCCATCCTGACTCCCTTCGTCCACCCACATCTGGTCTCAACCTGTCCTCCTGCCTCCAATTTTCCCGTTGACTCGCCGCTCTGACCACTGTCGCTGAAGGAAACTTGGCCCTATGTCAAAAGTCAGCTCAGGTTTTTGGAACATTTTGCCATTTCCCTTCCAGCTGTTAGATCAATATTCAAGGAACATTCTCCAAAATACCTAGCGTTTGGCTGTTTCTAAATACACATTTATCAAATTCATACAAATGACATCTGGAGACCATTGCAGCAGTGCCAACTGGGTAGATCCTGTTTTCAAAACTATGGACCACATAGTCATCCCTCTTTCTACACGAGCTCTTATCCCTCTCTGGGTGATGCCAGAACTGAGGCAAGGCAGTGGCCAGGCTGGAAAGAGGATTTTGGAGAGAAAGTTCCAGTGCTCTCTCTGTCACTAAGGGCTATGTCACCTTAGACTAGTTTGCACCATCTGCAAAATTAGGGATTGACCCAGCTCTGTGGTTTTGCATCAGGGTTCCCTGATGGAGACCTGAAGCTCACTCTGGGGCCCAGGCAGCCAGTGGGCAGGTACAGCCAGCCTCCACCCTCGTCCCGACTGCTGCACCACATGCATGACCCCACTAACACCTTGCTTAGAAACAGGCTTGTCCAGGGCACCTGGGTGGCTCAGTTGGTTAAACATCTGCTCAGATCATGATCCCAGGCTCCTGGGATCGAGCCCCACATTGGGCTCCCTGCTCAGAAGGAAGTCTGCTTCTCCCTCTCCCTCTGCCCCTCCCCCCACCCTGCTCCAGCTCTCACTCTCAAATAAATAAAGTCTTTAAAAAAAAGGAAGAAAAATAAAAACAAGCTTATACAGATAGCACAACACTTTGAAAACAGTGGTTTTGGTGACCCCTCAGTCCCCCAGCTCCTGGTGTGAATGTTACAGTGACAGCACTTGGCTGCCACAGCACAGCAATCTGATCAGACCCACCCATGGTAGCCAGCACAGGGCTCTCAGGCCAGTCATGTGTGTTGGTCTCACATGGATGGCAGCCCACAGCTAGACTGCATGGGAAAAGCTGGTTTTGAGCCAAAGAAAATGCAGCATTAAAGCCCTCTGATATAGGAAAAGGTGCTGAGCATCACTTGTCATCGGGGAAACGCAAACCAAAACCACAATGTGATGCCACCTCACATGCATCAGGATGTCAAAAGCACAGAACATAACCCATGTTGGTGAAGATGTAGGACAACCGGAACCCTTGTGCACTGTTGGCAAGTACATAAAATGGTGTTGTTGATCTGGACCACAGTATAGAGGTCCCTCAAAAAAAAATTAAACCTAGAATTCCCATATAATCCAGCAATTCCACTTCCGCGTAGATACCCAAGGGAGGTAGCAGCAGGGCCTCAAAGACATGTTTATACCCCCCCCCATGTTTATAATGGCATGGTTCACAATACCCCAAAAGTGGAATCAGCCCAAGTGTCCATGGACTACAGAATGGAGAAACACAATGTGGTCTCTTCACACAATGAAATATTATTCAGCCTTAAAAAGAAAGGACAGGGGATCCCTGGGTGGCGCAGCGGTTTAGCGCCTGCCTTTGGCCCAGGGCACGATCCTGGAGACCCGGGATCGAATCCCATGTTGGGCTCCCGGTGCATGGAGCCTGCTTCTCCCTCTGCCTGTGTCTCTGCCTCTCTCTCTCTCTCTGTGACTATCATAAATAAATAAATTAAAAAAAAAAAGAAAGGACATTCGGACATGTGCTACAACATGGAGGAAACATGAGGGCATTTTGTTCAGTGAAGTAAGTCAGACACAAAAGGACAAACACTGGAAGATTCCACTTATAGGAGGTCCCTAGAGTAGTTAAATTAAGAGAGAAGGAAAGCAGAATGGTGGTTGCCAGGGGCTGAGAGAAGGGAACGGGGGCTACGGTTTAATGAGCATCGGGTTTCAGCTGGGGAGGGATGGTGGTCATGGTTACACAACACTGTGAATGTGTGCCACTGAATTACACACATAAAAATGGTGAATTTTATGTTACGTATATTTTTTTCACAATCAAAAAAAGCCCTTTGGGCATCCATTTTTTGGTGAGGATAAGCTGATAGATAGCAGGAGAGAAATGCATCCTGGAATGACAGCTGGAACCCTCTAGCTGGGGAGAGTGACCGGGGCAGATTGGTCACTATCCCTCATTTGGCACCACAATGGCTAGAGTGTAAAGAATAAAGATAGAACCTCCCTTCTTAGCAACGTTTTTCGTAAGTTGCAAGCACTGGCACCTTTATGCAATAAGCGATGTTTTCTTCCTGTGCCTCCTTAAGAAGGGTCAGTATCCGATAAAGATTATCTCTTGGGGCACCTGAGGGCGGAGTTGGTTAAGCGTCCAACTCTTGGTTTTGGCTCAGATCAAGATCTCAAGGGCCTGGGATCGAGTCAGGCTCTGCGCTCAGTGCAGAGTCTACTTGAGATTCCCTCTCCCTCTCCCTCTGCCTCTCCCCCTTGTGTGTTCACTCTAAATAAATAGATAAATAAGTTATTTTTTAAAAGTGTATCTCTTGGTTTCATATAACCCAACTGAGGAACACTATATAAATGAAATAGACATGTTCAGACTAGGTTTCCTAAAATCTGATTTGTATCATTTCCTAAAATCTGGTTCCTACCACCCCTGTTGAGTCTCGAACCCCATAGGCATCAAAATCTACCTTCCAGAATACGTTCTAACCAGACAGGTGCCTGAGGGGCAAGCTCAGTAGGTTTGGTACTGTATCATGTACCCACACCCCCCCCACACACACACACACAGCTCTGAAGAGTTTGCTGAAGTTTGTGAGGCCCCACGTTTCCTACGGGATTGAAGACTTACCAGGGTTACCTGAATGTCCACCTTTCCTCATTCTGCAGGAGCAATCCCATCCCCCTGCAACAAATGACCACAGATTCTGTGAAGCTCTAGAATTATATGCTACCTGTTATAGATAATATGCATTTACCTGATACTTTACTGCTTTACATATTTACTCAGTAAACCATGTGGCATAGCTTCGTACGTTCAGATAGAAGTTCTATGGAACCCGGCCCTTGACCTTACTTATTCAGCCTGTATTCCTGGCACAGAGTTTATAAGAGGTTCTCAAGAAATCACACAGTGACTTTTACCACCACTTTTTCCTTTGTGAGCCCTTTCCTTCCTTTGTATGAGTATTAAAAAGTGTATCTTGCAACTGGCTTAATATAAAGATGAATATCATCCACGATGATTCTTTTTTTACTAGATTTATTATTTTATTCTTCTTTTAAAAGGAATTAGCATTAAAACATGTCCATGGGGGACACCTGGGTGGCTCAGCGGTTTAGTGCCTGCCTTTGACTTAGGGCATGATCCTGGAATCCTGGGATCGAGTCCCACATTGGGCTCCCTGCATGGAACCTGCTTCTCCCTCTAACTGTGTCTCTGCCTCTCTCTGTGTGTGTCTTATGAATAAATAAATAAAATCTTAAAACAAATAAACAAACAAAAACATGTCCATGGGCTCCTGAAAGTCTGAAAGTGTCATGGCCCTGGATAGGGGTGCTTGAGGAAGAAGCCAGTCCTTTGTTGGATGGGAATCCATCCAGCTCAGGAGATGGTCGCCCCTGACCCCACTTTCATATGATGATATGCAGGTAGGTGGTGGTTTTGTGCCATGAAGGGGAAGACAGCTGCAGGTCAGCTGAAACCCCACGGAAGCCAGTAAGCCCTCCATCCACTGTCCTGTAGTGTTTACAGGTCCAAAACCTTGACTTCTCCAAGGCCACACAACTAATCAGTAGTAGAACAAAGACTAGAACTTACAATTCAGGGCCCTTCTAAGCTGAGTATCCCCCTCAAATGTGATGTGTTGAAACCTAACCCCAAAGAGACGGTGTTAAGAGGCAGGGCCTCTAGAAGGTAATGAGGTCATGAAGGTGGAGCCCCATGATGAGGTTAACGTCCTTCTAAGAAAGAACCCAGGGAGTCCCCACCCTTTCTACTTCATGAGGACGGAGTGAGAAGACACCATGTGATCCAGGAAGCACCTGTCACCAGATACCAAATCTGCCAGTGCCTTGGTCTAAGGCAACAACCCTCCACACTGGGTAGTGGGATGAGGATGAGGACATCAAATCAAGTAAGACACAGATTCACCTTTTAAGGAACTCCCAGTCCACCATGGCTTTTGCTCCAGTCCAGTACTTGTCCTCCCAGCATGCCTTTCTGGAATGTTCTTCAAGACTTTCTCCACCTTGTAACTCCTCTCAAAATGGACTCAAACACTGTCTTCTCTATGAAGCCTTTCCTGAGGCAGTCATAATTAGTCTTTCTCTCCTGTCAACTTCCAGATTATTTATGATATTATGGCCATTCTGTTTTGTATGAAAGAAAATTGCAAAGAGTTTATCTTCCCTTTCATATTGCAAATTCCTTGAGACAAAGATTACATTTAATTAATTAATCAGAGTACCTAGGCACAGACTTTGCATTCATTCATTTACCCATACATTCATTTTTTTTCTTTTCTAATCAAATATTTATTAAGGGTCTACAATGTTTTATGTGCTCAAGAAAGAGAAAAAATCTAATTATTTTTTCGACTTCAGTGTGTGACTTTTGCAGTCCATGGAGCAATAGCTGAGCCTAGAGGAAGGAATGAGCTGGTCTCACATTTTTCTTCAGCGTCACTGATCCCCTCATTATTTCCATGTGCCATGTAGGCTGTGCATAAAATAAATACCACTGGTACACACAAGACAAGAGATTGTCTGGGCGGGAGCTGTTGAAGACTTCAAGAAGGCAGAACGTCTTACCGGGTTATGAACTGATCTTTGAATGTGAGTCAGATTTAGAAGATAATCAAGATGGAAATGGGGAGATCTCAAGGCCCAAGCTCTGAAATGTGCTGAGCAGAGCAGAGGAGCCCAGGAAGCCTGGAGCAGTGGGCTCCAGTCAGAAGGATGTGCAAAATTCACACAGCTGGAATGAGAGCCACATTTAGGACTTTGAAAGATGGACAAACACATTACATTGTCACAGGGATCAAACACTAAGCAAAGGTGTTGAATCTCTAGTAGAAATTCAAGCTCAGCTACTCCGTTTATTGGAAATTTCAACCTGCCCCCTCCCAAACATCAGAGCCCCACCTGGAGCCTCCTTCCGGCTCTGCACACCGCATCAGACAGCGAGACCCCTCCACTCCTCACGTCTTCCGTACATTCTGAGTTTTCAGTGTTTGTGGTACAGGGTGGGGGATGTCGGAAGGATCAGAGGGGCCAGGAGAAGGATATTTTCAGTTGTTCAGTGATCTTCTTTATTCCCTTCTTCCAAAACTCACACAAACCTAAGAAAGAAGAGCTGTATTGGCTTCACGTACAGCCAAGTAGAGACCATACACCATCTTATCTAGCCTTGTCCTTCTCTCCAAAAGCCTATGAGTAGGTCACATTACGTTCATCACAGGGCTAAGGAACCGAGCAGGCAAAGGAAGTGATGCACCCACCTCACAGCTAGTATGTGACTCAAGTTCCTGGGGATGTGCGGCCCCGCCTGGTGAGAGCCTTACTCCCGCCATGCTTCCCTCTCCATTTGGCCCTCCACCATGCACTCACCGTTTACAGGCACGTTGAAGGTGTTGGGATAGATGACCTCTGCAGTCCCTACCAACTATGCATTTCCTTCTTCCTCTCTTCCTTGTCTTTGTCTTTCCAAAAATACCAAGGAGGGGAGGGGAGCAATATAAGAATGTGGAACAAAAAAAGAGAGCTATGGGCAATCTGGTAGGGAGAAAGGAAGATTTTGTTTTTTTCCTCAAATCATTTGAGATAATAAAAGAAGAAAGAAGAGTCTTGGGATTCAATGGGCGGTGCTTTCTTTTTCCTTACAAATAATCCATTTAGGGCAAAAGTTCTGCAAGTCGGCCCTTGAGAGAGATGAAGCCATAAGGGTTAACATGGCTGCACTCACAGTATAGTATGTGTATTCTAAAATAATTATAACATTTCTTTCTGATTAAAAAAAATGTTCTGCCAAAATCCTTGTAGGTGGTGATATGCAACTCTATTGTTATTTGAATAATCTACTACAGCTGTTTCCGTAATTAAATAATAATAATATTTCCATAAAACTGGCTCAAAAGCATTTTTCATGGAGTATTAGTGTGATTCGTTTGCCATATCTATAAAGAATATATTTATATGTGTTTTTTTTTCATTTAGATTAATTTGTGCATAGGTTTACCATGATAATTTCCTTGCCTGGCACTGTCTTGAGAAAACAGCCCTTGCCTATTGCTTAAGAACAAACTGTTAGGGACGGTGCATAATTATATTCATTTAGATTCTTTCACCTAAACCCTATTTTTTAAATTTGCATATTAAAATTTGTATACTGCTGGTATAATGAGAGGAGAAGAGGAGAGTACTACATTTACAGATCGTATTTACAATTTAGGAGACATTTCCAGCATTCTGGAATCTTAACATGAATTCGGCATATATTTCAGAGGGTTCAGCTACTAAGAGCAGATTTTTCTAACCTGAGCTGCTCAACCTTAAATGTCAAGTGACCTCCTTTAGATGTGGTATCTGTTGTGATGCTTTCAAACCGTGGGGCCTTTTTGCACACAATTTACCTATAATACTTGAGAAGGTAAATATAAGCATGTGAGGCAAATGGGAAAGAGACATTGATTCATTAAAGAAGAAGCTGTGGTTCTCTGATATCACTGCTTTTTATCTCATGGCTTCGTTTGTCCGATAACATGGTTACCTGGTCACTGCCGGGCTTCCACTTACTGATGCTGAACACGTGCAACAGACCTGCATTTCCTGCGCCTCCGGGAACGTGTTAAGTCAGGACACAAACATCCAACGGCATTAGAATGAGCCGCGTGTCTTTGCGAATATGGTTCTGCAGGAGCGTGTGTTCCCATATATGTAAACTGGACACTTCATTCCAGTCACTCGATTCCCAACTGAAAGCCTTAAGACCGTATACTTGGAAGCCCGTGAGAGTCATGGCTTTTTAGGAAGCAGAAAAGTCCAAATAGTCCAGGGGTGGGGCGGTTTGTAGACACATCTGAGGATCGCGAAAGCACATTTACCTACAGTCGCCGGGAATTCTCAAGGTGAATTAGTCTGTGGATATGAGGTACAAGGTTGGCCCCAGGTTTAATGAACTTTGCTTATGTCAGATATACTGAAATCCCCCGGATTAGCCAAATCTCTACTGATTTAAAGCACCTGGGACCTCTCTCGTCCATATGTTTTCATTCAAGGGCCAATTTACCCCAGAAGAGCTCAAAAGAAAGTTCCAAAATATATTGCCGCCACATTAAATTTAACCAATTGGCATGCATTTAAGCAGCATGTAGACATTTCACATGATATGTGTAAATCCTTTATTAACGGTGTCAGCTGTTGACAAATTACGTGTAATCCTGGCAAAGCAGGAGACGTGTGCACATATGCTGTGCCGCCTCCATCTCCTCCGGTGGAGGGAAGAGAGTGCACAGCCATTCAGGGGCTCAGATCAATAAGAACTGCATGAAAGGGACCTTATTTAAATGACAATGGCCTTATGTGAATATCTATCAGGCTCCCGAACTGCCCAGATTTGGTTCCTAATCTGCACAGAAATCTCCCTACTGGGTGGAGGAAGGCTCCTAGCCGCTCCCTGGTAACTCTACTTTCTTGTCTCCGAAGCACCCGGAGGAGGGAGGGGCCGGGCCGCACCACGGCTGGCATCCCACCAGCGGGCCACAGGCCTCGTCCTCGGTGCAAAGAAATGTGGCAACAATAGTGCCATTATGGCAATCATGTGCTTACTGTCTTCACACTTCAAATGCTAGATCAAAATGAGCATAACGAATGGAGGCATCAAAGAAATCGGCTGAAAGTCCTGAGTTGAAAACACCCACAATTGCACATTCCCCACCACGGCTTTTCCCAGGGGAAAAACAGGCCGGAAAGGCGGATGGGACACAGCCAAGAGGGCTGCAGAGCGCTCCGTGTCAGGCTGTCCTCGGCGGGCCCTCTTCTCTCCAGAGTTCATCCCGGGAGTCGTGGGGAGGCCTGGGCACACGGAGGGAGGCTGAGGGCATCCGAGTTTCTCACATTCCCCGGTGAGCGTGGGCACAGGGGGACACCCCTGGGCATTGTGTCCCAGGAGGGCTGAGCGGAGACGCGCATTCCAGTCAATGCCCCTGGCGCGGAGATGAAGGGTGTGCGGTGCAACCAACCGTACAATGGAAGGGTGTGGGTCAGGATCAAAAGAAGCTCACATTCAAATGAGGACACAATATGCAGTTTGGTCTTAGGAGCCAGATTCCCACCCCATGCAAATGCATGGAATCTGCTGCTGAAGAAAGGCGTAGTAACCATGGTATTTGTAGGAACTTTAAAAATTCGGGCTGAGAAAACCGAGTCTGGAAAGTGTTCTCAAAAGCACAGTGGTCCATTTATGCCGACGGGTTGGTGGAGTCCCTTGTGAGTCTAAGCGAGAGACAAGAATGCTAAAATCCCATGTTCGCAAGACCAACCAGGTCAGAGCGGATCATGAGAAATCACTTATAGACAAATGGAAAATTGCATTTAAAGGCCAGACGTGATTTTATCACATTGCCGCAACTTCTTAAAAATGGCACAAGAGTGTTGATAACCGATCGGTTAGCAAACCCTAGGATTCCTTAGCAGACACTGCTTGACGACAAACCTACTTCGGTTAATTAAATTAAATGAATTTCACAATATTGTGTGTGAGCTACAAGTAGCGGATGATGTCCGCTAAGCGGCTTTAGGTGTTTCCCTACATGGGAGCCCGCAATTTTAAAAACAGGAGGTGGGGAAGCTGATGCTACCTTGTCCAGGCTTTTCCCACCCCCCTTTAGTGTCTTTGCCCCTTTCCATTACAAGGGGGAGGCCTCCCAAGAAGGTGTGTTAGGTCTCCTCTCTCCCAAGAGGAGAAACCAGCCCCAGCTGTCCTGGGCCTAGTCTGGGACTCTGAGCCGGGCCTCGGTGTTCTCTTCAGGAGTGTAAACCATGGCACCGAACACCAACATCAGTTATGGCCACCCTGGCAGCGGGAGAGCTCAAGACAAAAGCAGGACCTCAGTGTAATTATTTCTGAACACAGACAAAATTTGAAAACACTGCACAAGCCATAAAAATGACCAGACTTCCCCTCATCCTGGTGAGTGGAAAAGACTGAAATGTCTTTACTAATTATAGCTTTTGTCTCGCTATAGTCTTGCTCTACTTCTAGATAAGATTTAGGAAGACACCCCGTCACAGAATTATCCCTGCTTCCTGGCAGCACCCAGCCCAGCGTGAACACCCACTCCTTGGGCCATCCTGAAACCACCCGCGTAAGCCAGGTCTGTGAGTCCTCCCTAGCCCCGCACTGCCCGGGGTGCACTGCCCCTTGCTGCGGCTTGTCCTGACGGCGATATGGACACACACAGCCTCCCACGGGCCCTCGCCATCTCATCCAGGGCTTCCTCTCTTGTCTCTGGGCAAGCGATTCTCAAACCTCCACTTCTAGGGTTGACTTCTCCACTTCTCTTTTACGCTGGACTCAAATTTCTAAATGCCTGCTAAATGTTCTCGGAGGCCGCGAGAAATCCAAATTCAATTTGTCCCAAACTAAACTCATCCTCTTTATTTCCCATAAAGTCTTTTCGGCTTCCTGTGGCTCAAAATTTTAGTCTCTTTGGCTCCAAGTAGGAAGTAAAGACTATGGAAAAGTTAGAAGTTGCTACGTGCTGTGTCAGGAACGCTCAAACACCTAACCCGGTGCAAAATTCCACTTACCTGTTGTCCCAAAAGAATCATTCCGACGCTTGTTAAAGACAGCCAGAAGACTTTCCTCAAGAAGGGAGCACCGTGATGCGGCGGGAGATAGAGGTTTGACTCCCCTCCAGCCCCAGCAAGGACAAGTGGGGAAGGGGCAGCGTGGGGCTCAGAGGACGGGACCCTTCTGAGAGGGAACCTCAAGGCTCCAGGAGCTCTTCCTGGACAGACTCAACAGGATTCCTCCTGAAAGCAGCCTAGGGTGATGGGTTATGTAGGGCGGGGATTTTTCACTCAGCCAACCAAGCAAGATTCTTGCTGAAACTGGAGAGAGGAGGGAGCCCAAGTTTGTAGCCTAGTCAAGAACAGGCCTCAGAGGAGCCTCAATAAGGTTTGGTCAAGGACAGTCTTTGTTGGTATCTATAGCTTTATTTCTTCCTAATTTCCCAGTTTCTTCACATGCAGAATGATATGAGGGGTAGGTTCGATTACCTTCAGCATGCCTAGAGATTCAATGATCTTTGTTTAATAGAAACTTTTAAACCAAAGGGCAGAAATGATAGCATAAATATAGTCATTTTTGGTAGAACGAAGGGAAAAAAGATGTCCATAGTCCTCTATCGGTTTTCTGTAAAATGTGCTTCTCTTTCTGCTACTTTTCTTATTCTCATTCTTATTTGTTTTTTTACTATTTCAGTTTCTTACAAATGCTTTTATGAATCGCTCTTGTCGCATGAGTCTATGCTTATCTATTCACACGATTATTCTCCTTCCTAGACTGTAAGATCGGGGAGATGAGACACGAGGCTGACTTTATACTTTACCCCTTGCCTGCCATAGTATCTGACAGTATCGGACCTCCATGCAGTCTTTAGGACAAGGTGAAGGAACGAAGAAACGCATGAACGGAGCCCTGGACTCTCTTGAGAGAACAAGAAAACAAGAAAGAAATAAGCTTATTATGACCTCATTATTTTGAAACATGAAGCGATTTTATTATTTCTTACGCATTTTTTAATTGTAGTCACTTACACATAACACAAGACTTACCACCTGCACCATTCCCATGTGTGCAGTTCTGTGGCATCCGCACATCCATGTGGTTGCACGACCATTAACACTATGTACCTCCAGAACTTTCTCCTCTTCCTAAATGGAAACTCCATCCCTGCTAAACACGAGCTTCCCATTCTCCTCATCCTGAAGCTCCTGGCAACCTCTGGCCCCTTGGGTCACGTCCACCTTTTAGCTCTTGCAAATAATGTTGCCATGAAGACATGGGTCGAAGCACCTGCTGAAGTCCCTACTTGAATCATATGATAATTATTCACTCAATTTTTTGAGACACATCCATTCAGTTTTCCACAGTGGCTATGCCAGTTGGCATCCCACCATCCAGAAGTGTGCAAGGTTTCAAGTTCTCTATACTTTTGCTAACACTTTCATTTTCTGGGATTTTTTTCCATCCTAATGAGCGGAAGGTGGTATCTCAATGTAGTTTTGGTACATTTCCCTAGCGATTAGCTGATCGTTTAGATGACAAGATGCTGAGCATTCTTTTCCTCTGCTTACTGGCCACGTGTTATACTCCCTCTTCTTGAAGAGGTACTTATGGTCATCAACCCCGTGAGCAGGTATATGAACTTCTTGGTCATACAGTTCAGTTGCTAAATTACTGCTCTGGATGGTTTGTGACTAGCTTGGATTTACTTGGATTTTGTCAGGAGGTTTATGTCTGTTATGTCAGATTGTCACCAAAATGGGGAGTGGTAGATGCCGGTGTCCCCACTGTGCAGATGAGGTGACACAAGCCAAATGACTTCTTCAGAGCAGCGTATCAAGTCACCCGCCCACCTGGAAACCAAGCCCTGGGTGTCTACCTTCAAGCCAGTGTATGTGAGCGGACAAGCTGAGTTCACTGCAGTGATAAAGCCTCACAGGCACTGACCATCCATCATGAAAACATAGACCCCCCCCCCCAATCACATGAACACCTTTTCTGTTTAGACTCATCATAAGTAGGAGAGAATCCCAAAGCAGAAATGTGTATCCCGGGGAAGCGCATTCATGTCAGGGCCATGCTAACCCAGACTGGTACCCCTGGCACTTTATTTTATGCCTCTACGCTGTCTAAAAAAAATTTCTTTACATTTTAATACAAACGATCCTTCACCTTGACTAAGACTATTAAGCAAAATGCTGTTAGGCATAAAGGGGAGAAAATAAATAGAAAAGCCTAGCTAAGCACTTTTTATATTAGCCTTAGGGCAAGTTCATCAACCGTGCTGAAGCTGTGTTGTGTAACGTATGCGCTCTGCGCGTGCACGCCTGGTGCCACGTGAAATAGATCACTTGCTCAATTAATAACGGCATCGCCTTTCCTGCTGGGCTTAGGAAGCTCAGAGTTCGTCCGATAAATCTAGTTTTCAGCAGCTTATGCGTGGGAGCGACCTTCAAACAAGCAGCATCTATTTGGATTTGGAAAAGGTCAAAACGCATCTTTAAGCAGAAAATGACTGAAGCAGGATCCTTAGCAGCTCTGAGTTACAGTCTTTGGGATATGCCCTCCGCCTCCTGGGAGTGTGTGTCTGTGCTGAAACCCCTGCCTCAGCCGCTGGCCTCCTTTCTGCTGGTTTGGCAGCCTCCTTGTGTCGCCTCTAGGTCCAAGAGCAGTTCTCAAGAAGCTTCAGATGATTTCCAGAGAGTTCCATCACAGAGTTCCAGCAGCTCTTGGCGGACGCTGAGGTCTCTGGGTCCGTGAAGTGGGCTCTCCCTGCCTGTTCTTAACTTACTCTGGCTTCATTCTACTTAAAGAGTGGCCCGTTGCTTTGGGGACGTCTCGCCAATAGAATCCAGACCCCAGAGACCATTGGTGCACACCTCCCGCCTCCTCCGCACTTGCAGGCCCAGCTACCGGGGAGGGAGCGGATCTGCACCCCAGGCAGCACCTGATGGTCATCCATGCGAAACACCTGTCCTGCTTGTCCGCGGGTGCCCCCACCTTACTGTCCACATGGGATACCTGCCCCTCTTCACCATCTACATGGAACACCTGACCCCACCTCACCATCCACGTGGGACACCCGCCCCCACCTCACCATCCATGTGGGGTACCTGCCCCTCTTCGCTGTCTATATGGAACACCTGACCCCATCTCACCATCCATGCAGGACACCCGCCCCCACCTCACCATCCACGCAGAACACCCGCCCCACTTGTCCCTGGGTGCCCCCACTTCACCATCCACGCAGGACACCTGCCCCTCTTCATCGTCCACATGGAACACCCACCCTTAACTCACTGTCCGCGGATCCCCTTGAGGGCTTATTTGCCAGGGAAAATAAAACATGAAGCAGTCCATGAACAGAGGTGTGGTGTCACCAGTGCAGCTCACAACCACCCTAAGGAGAACTGCGAGGACCAAGATCCACCCCCTGTGGACCCTGAAATATGGGGAGCTTGAGGTCACCATGTTTCTTGGCAAAACCGTGGATCCTTAAGGAGCAGAGGGCAGTACAAGGAGGCGTTGGTGGTCGAGAAGGTATTTTGATGCCATAGGTTGCCCTGCATGTGGTGGCCTTCCTACAAAATTGTGAAAAAACCCTAGATGGCATTCGTGTTGCCCGTTGCATTTCTGTTGGGCAGCATTGATACAGGACTTCTCAGAGCCCTTCATAGCTGCATTACCTTGTGTGTCCCTGAGAGAAGGGGAAGCACCCAGCAGTTCCAAAACTAACTCTACCTCTAAGCTCTACTTTGTAGAATGTCTAGAAATCTTCCCTGACACGCTAATGCTCCCCATTAGATAGTTTCAGGACTCAGCTGGCACCATGAGGTGGGTCCTGCTGGCGATGCACTTTGTCATGATCAATAAATTAATCTTATAACCTACTAAATGATTAATATTCTCGGGCACCTGGGTGGCTCATTTGGTTATGTGTCTGCTTTTGGCTTGGGATGTGATCCCCGGGTCCTGAGATCAGAGCCCCACGTCGGGCCACCCGCTCAGCAAGGAGTCTTCTTCTCCCTCTCCCTCTGCCTCTCCCCCTGCTTGTGCTCTCTCTCTCTCTCTTTCTCCCTCTCTGTGTCTGTCAAATAAATAAATAAAATCTTTTAAAAAATAAATAATATTCTTTAAATATTAAACCATCGATGTCTCTCTAAATATTTGTACCTCTTTACTGATATTTAAACAGAACAAACTTATCCAATTCAGCTCCCTAACACATAACTAAACCCATCCGATTATCCTATAAAATCATGTTAACTGCAATAATCCTCTTAAAATGAAGAAAGAAATATGCAAAATATCAAATGACTTGCGGGCATTATCATGAGAAATGCACAATTCAGGTAGGTAATACTAGTATTTAAGTTACACTTCATGGGGGAGGCACGCTCGTGTGGTTATGGGGTGGCCTCAGGGTGACTCAGGGAGGTGGAAGGAGCAAAGACCAGAGGAGAAGCCGGAGCCGCACACAGGAAGCCCTGACCACAGGTTCGGGGAGTAGGGCCATGCCGGGGTCCACTCGCAAGGGCAGGGGCGTGGGCTCCCTCTCCCCAGGGCTACCCGGGAGGCCCGGCGCAGTCACAGCACACCTGCTACTGTGCACCTGCAGGTTACCTGTGCAGAGCTTCCTCAAAATGATAGAAAGGAAAGTTATGTATTCATTTCTTTAGGAAATTAGATTAAATACTTTGCACCACCAAATAGATAAGAGTTTGTGTGTGTTTTTTAAAAGATTTTATTTATTTATTCATGAGAAACACACAGAGAGGCAGAGACACAGGCAGAGGGAGAAGCAGGCTCCCTGCAGGGAGCCCGATGGGGGACTCGATCCCGGGACCCCGGGATCACGCCCTGAGCCAAAGGCAGATGCTCAACTACGGAGCCTCCCAGGTGCCCCCAAGTTTGTGTTTATTTTGCAAGCCGAATAGCTCTGAACATTTGCACAAAGATCAACAGACAAAATAACGTATTGATGCATCAAGTTTGAGCGGCGCTGGAGCACGTGGCTTATGTTCCTTTTCAAATGTACGTGGCTTCCAGCCTAAAAGTCAAAAAAAGCGTTGACACAAAACGCTCTGGATTTTCCTGAACCTAAAATACTTGTCAGGTGCCTCACGGATTACGTACGCCTGCCTTCTGCTCCTCTGCCTCCTTCAATGTCCCCTACCTAAGCTACGTTTGGGTTCATTGTTTTGAGAATGATCCTCCCCACTCAGGGACGTGTCTCCTTCCAGAACACTGCCCTACGCACAAAGCCGGCCGCAACGAGACTGGGCTGAGTCTCTTTAGTGGAGTCCGGATCATTAAGCCCGACCCCAGTGGAGGCCAGGAAGGATTGTGAATTGGCCGGGGTGGGTCAGTGCCTGAGATGGAAGAGCCAGGCTTCGAGGCCAGACAGCTGGCTGCAAATCTGGAACCTTCTCCTATTCATCATGAGCCCTCTGAGTCACCCACCTGTGTGTGTCTCAATTTCTCCAGCAGATGATCATTCCTACCGTGTACGTGCGTGGACAGCTTGCAGTGAGTCGGGCGGCCCAGAAGACTAACCGCGGCATGCAGCACGCAGCCCACACTCCATCACACCTCCCATGTGGTGTCGTTTCCTGGGGCAAGCAAAGGATGCGGTGGCGACAGTAAGGCGGCCAGGGAAAAAAACACAGAATGCCCGGTCGCGTTTGCATTTCAGATCAACAATGATTAAATTTTATTTATTTATTTATTTATTTATTTATTTATTTATTTATTTATTTTTAGTCTGAGCATCTCTCTGAAATATTTGTGTTTTCCTTTGCTGCAGCCAGGCTTCTCAAACTCAGACTCCAGGGCCCGGGCGGGTGCAAGGGCCACAATCCGGCCCCCAGCGAGCGCATCTCCTGTCTGGCCAGCCTGGCCTGCGTAACTTGGTGCAAAGTGAAAATAGGGGTCCCCGTGTCCAAAAGGCCTGAGGACTGTGCAGCTTGCGACTTGCAAGGTGGCTGCGGGAAGGTGGTCTGTGGCGGACAAGTTTGAGGAGCTCGGGGCTGTTTCATCGCTGAGGTAGCCGCACATAAGCATCCGTTGGTCCTTTGGCACGGTGGTCCTTGCACGTGAGCGCTGCGGCTGGGCCCGTGTGCCTCCCCGCTACTGGCTTGCGTGACTGGGCTGCAGGGTTTACAACGAAGATATTCTTCCTGCACTGAGCACTAAAAGCCACCGAGCGTGCCCTGAGCCTTGCATCTACACCGCGGGTAAGGGCCCTGGCACCCCTGACACAGGGATACCGCCCCTTGCCGTGTGCGGACTCTGCTCTTCGCCACCGGCCCCGCTGCCGAGAACAGTTGGTCACCAAGTACCATCTGTCCTCAATTCCTCATCCTACCACTTTTTTTTTTTTTTAAATGCAAGAACTCACCTTGAAAAATCTTTTGTCAATGCGCCCAGTAAAGCCTGACAGGGCCCTCCGACGGGGAGGATACAGGTGTCCGCACATCCAGGTGGGATGGGAAGACGGGCTGTGGGTATACAGGGGGCTGGCTGGCACGTGGGGAGCCCAGCTTCCTCAAGTGTGGTCCCTGGGAAGTACATGTCTGCCTCTTGCCATTCCAGAGTCTTCCTCCTTCTTCAAGCTGGAAGATCCCCTGTTCCTTCTTCTCCTACTGCTCTTGTTAGAGCACAAGAAGCTTTATTACAAATTTAAATCTTTTTACTTTTGAAGCTGGATTGATCCCAGATAAGCATTCCTTTTAATTATTCATTAATGTTTATTGCCTTCCCTTAGCAAAAATGGTGGCAAACTTTGGGGATTATTTTTTCTTTTCTTTATTTCCCCCCTGCAACAAATCAGTGGGTTTGCTCTCCAAGCCCTTGCTGTGCTTTAGCCCTTTTATTTATTTATTTTTTTTAATAATAAATTTATTTTTTATTGGTGTTCAATTTGCCAACATATAGAATAACACCCAGTGCTCATCCCATCAAGTGCCCACCTCAGTGCCTGCCACCCAGTCACTCCCACCCCTGCCCTCCTCCCCTTCCACCACCCCTAGTTCGTTTCCCAGTTAGGAGTCTTCCATGTTCTGTATCCCTTTCTGATATTTCCCACTTATTTTTTCTCCTTTCCCTTTTATTCCCTTTCACTATTATTTATATTCCCCAAATGAATGAGACCATATAATGTTTTAGCCCTTTTAGCTGCTGGTGGGAACTCCTGGGCGGGATGGGCATCCTACTCCCTGAGGTCACAAGGTCAGTCTGGCACTCCGAGGGGTGGGGGGCGTCTACAAAGAGATTTCATGGCCTTGTTAACAGCTCCAGCAGCAAAAATTGCCCCTTCCGATGGCCAAATAAAGGAAGAGAGGACGAATTTGATTTCTTTAAGTGTAGAAAAGAAAAAAAAAATCATTAAGCATAATTGGGTTTATTTCAGTGCCTATTTAGGCAGCTAATGTATTTATGACATAGTATTGGCATAGGGATGGCATTTCCCCGACACACCTTGGTGTACGAGCGAGCAGGTTCACTAAGCCAGGACCATGTGATCAAGGCCCAAGTCTGTCCTTTATCCAGAGAGCAGTTCACTGTCTCCCTCCTTCCTCATGTCATAACCCACATAGGAGCATCTTGTTCTTAATAACATTTCAGCACACTCCACCCCAACCAGAGACGGCGTGAGGACCCAGGGCACAGCACACCGGACTCCAGATCTGACCCATAGACCTTCTCATTTACAGTGGTTGGTGTTGCATGTGCTTCTTCCCCTGCAGACCAAAGTAAGGGTCTACGGTTTTTATTTTTATCTCTGAGACTGTGAGCTAATAACACAGTTGTTTTAATTACAGACACTACCTGAAGCTCTAACTAGGTAGCCGAACACCCCAGCAAAGCAGAGTCATGAAGGTGCAGGTTTGATGAGGTGGACGTTTTCACTTAGATTTCTACAACAGCCTTGCTGATGTGTGTTGAGACAGCACGCTGGGGCCCTGACAGAAGCTCATATAGAGCAAGAACTTGGGAGAGAGAGAGAAAGAAAGGAATGGGACAGAAATGATGCCACCCAGGCCTACTTTTTGCCTGTGTGGCTCATAAGCGATGTGGGGGCAAATGTCCAGATCTCAAAAAATGGACGGAGGTCAAAAATAAACCAAAGGATGGGGACGAAGGAAGACAACAGAGGGCGGGAGGTGGTATTGCTCCACTGCCTCTCCGTAGGAGTGGATGAAGCCATTGGATTCCTGCAGATCTGAGGAAAGAGCCACCTATAAGGTAGGCCCTGGGAGGTGGATACACCTGGACCCCACTTCCCTACCTTACTAGCTACTTCCACCCTTGGGACTCAGGTTCCACACTCAAAAAAAGAAAGCTCACAATAGCACCGCCTTACAGTGCGGTGGTAAACATTAAGTGGGGTATTTCATGTAAAGCACGTTGCATGGTTCCCAACACACAGAAGTGCTCCGTAAATGCCCACCCTTCCTACCTACCCCTCGGCGTTTCCTGCCTCATATTCCCTTCACCTTGAATGATATGCAGAGTCAGGGCTGAATTTCTCAGTTTCCAAGAGAAACTATTTTCAATTAAGCAACAAGAACCGCATGTCTCTTTTGCACTTAGATTCACACTAGGAGGGCAGCCCTGGTGGCTCAGCAGTTTGGTGCCACCTTCAGCTCAAGGCCTGATCCCGGAGACCTGGGATTGAATCTCATGTCAGGCTTCCTGCATGGAGCCTGCTTCTCCCTCTGCCTGTGTCTCTGCCTCTCTCTCTCTCTCTCTCTGGTCTCTCATGAATAAATAAAATCTTAAAAAAAAAAAAAAACGATTCACACTAGGAATTAAGAAATTGTCTTTGCCTTCTATCCTGTAGGAATTCATAAACTCAAGCTCTGAAATGAGACAGAGGAGTAATAAGAACCACTTGTGGTTTTATCATACATTGCTAAATGTTGAGAAACAAAGTCTATGAAAAAGTATACAGAAGAGTTCATAAAACCAAAGTCACGTGAAGAGAGGAAAATGTTGAACAAGATAGTTTTTTGTGCAGAGCTAAATTTAGAGGAATAAAGAGTCCATGAAGTATTATATACAACAGAAAATTGATGTGTCAAGGAAGAGGAAATTTGAGTGGGTTGGAGCCACTTAGGTAGGATTTCATATCGTGCATTTGGTATTGTTCATTCACCTGTTTGCTCTCCAGCTGTGTTACGGTTGTCTGGGGGCAGTTCTGGGTGAAGGGAGCTGGCAACAGCAGATACCACCAAGGATGGGGGCACTGGGCTCCATGCCGGCAGTCAGGGAACTGCTCAACCCCAGAGGGAGCCCATCCTGGGGAAAATCAGAGAGACGATGATAAGGATTGGGGAGGTCTGCTCTTCCGACTCTGAGTTACAGATCTACTAACTTGCCACTGACTTCCACCTTACACCCCCACATCAATCACTTAGTCTTCGAACTGAGCACTTTTTCCCAGGGAAGACTGAGCAAGAAGGAATTTCAGTACCCCATGCAGAACTCTCTAATATTGGAAGACACTCAAAACACATATGCCATGGGAAGAGTGACATCATATCCCATACAATCTTAAAAGAAGCAAAAATCAATTGAAATAAATGATTATACCACTTATCAAGGTAGAGATATGAATGTGCATACATGTGTATATGTATGTATAGCAAGTACCATCTACCGGCCCAGTGTTTGGTATCTGAAGGACACCCGCCAGAGCGCCCCCCAGGTTCAAGGCCCCCACCGGCACCTGCAGCTGGGCTTCCATTCTGTTTTCTGGAACCTCTGATCCGCGAGCAGGTTGGCCCCATCCTGGCAGGTGTGTTGTGCATCAAGTCAATATTTCCCTGCTGACCCTTCAGGTATTTCTCCGGCCAGGACACTCAGTTTCCCGTGCTTGTGCTTTGCAATTGTAGATGTCAACACACTCCATCCACGTGGGGGACATGACGTTTCCATAGTAACTAATGTATTTCAACAGAGGGAAATGGAGGATCCTCAACTATAAATAGAGTAAAGATTGAAGAAAATGAGTAGGAGCCCAGGGCATGTGATGGGCTGTCTTGTGGCAGAGAGAGGTTAGGTGTTGGGTGGTTGTGTAGCAAATTCCAGGCCGGCTTCATCTCTGTCCTCATCAATTCATGGCCCGGTTCATATCCATCAAGTACTTAGCTGTGTCCAGGGAAACCTTTCTCTCTAGATACTGTTTTTTACTAGATAATTACAATAATAAAGACAATCATTACAAAAGATTCTGTAAAATTTTAATATCATTATATGTAAATTACCATCTATTGATCAGGTAAAGGCAGGCTGGTGGGGTGCCGCGGATGGTGTGATCCAAAATGAAATTACTTAACCACATACATGGACTCCCAGCAGATCTAAGTAGACGAATCCCAGTGCCTCAATGACCCACTGGAGCTGCGCAGTGCATCTCTCTCCACAACTGCCTTCATGCATACCGTCTACCCTGAAGGGGAAAAATAATTACAATTTAGAGCATCAATTATTCAACTAATCACAGAGTCACAGGTTCGGAGGGACCTTGAAAGGCGGTCTGGTTTCCGCTCTGGCCCCCAGGCTGCATTGTATTAGACACATCCAAGACAGACTGGTTCCCTCCTGATCTAACATGATGAATTATCCGTCACGATAAACACTCCTGAACAAAGACTGCGGCCCCCTAGCTCCACACGAACCCTTTATGCCACCTCTTACTTTCTAAATTTTTAATCCAGATGCTTCTTGTGTCTTAAACAGAATCATCGCCCCAGAGAATTTTTTGCCAAAATCTTGTGATAGCCTTTGCTACTACATTTTAACTCAACATCCTCTTCTTTTATTGTCAGACACAGGGAGAGTTTTGTTTGTTGCTTCTTCCTCATCACTCCACACATTTCCAACAATTACTATGCCTCTCGGTGTCCACATACAGCATTATTTTATGACAAAGAAAAATATTCACAAAATGCAGTTAAGTAAAAAATATGAGGTTATATTTCTGGGGGGGAAAAAGCAATAAAGGGAAAAACCAGGCAGCTGAATAATTACAACCTGGCATAGAGAAGGAAGACCAAGAGGGTGATGCATGCAAATGTTAAAGGTTACTGTCTCTGGATCCTTGAAGTAAGAGCACGGGGTATCCTGTTACTCTTTCCCAATATTTTGAAAGTCCTGAGCATATTTTGGAGTCACAGCATTACTATGGTATTAACAAAAATTATAATAAAAATGAATAAAGAGATTTATTAAAATCAAAGACGAAAGAAGAGTCAGAGCCTGAGTTCAAACACCGGGAGAGGAGGCTGATTCCAAATCATTAGGTCTGTGGTATCTGAGCCAAGTGCTCACAGGCTTGCCAAGGGAGGAGAGGAGCTGTGCGAGCTTACCTTCTCTCACTGAATGAGCAAATCTCTCCATTTCTAAACTTCCTATCCAATCAAAATTACCACCTAAATGGCCAAATAGTTTAATGTGTGTTAATATCAAAAGATGTAATTTTAGCCAAGAGGATTGCATTTGGCAATCAATAGGGCTATGATTAAGGTTTCATTTCATGAGGGACAGGATGAGTAATTGTGATACACCTTTACTAGGACCCATTGGCCCTTGCGTAATTATAAACCCTTCTAACAAATTGCCACTTCCGAAGTGGACACCAGTTTAAGTTACATTTTTGGCCATCTGAATTTAAGAATTCCTAACACGATATGGCTATGTGCTAGAGCCAATCTTTGGTTCAAATTGATCCAGTGTCTGAATCTTCGATGATTTTCCACCAAAAGGATGCTCTTAAATTTAGTCTCTTGCCCTCCTTCAACAACACCCACCAAAAAGGGAGGGGAGAGAAAGAAAGAAAACATTTGTCCACTCTCCACAACCAGTCTCAAGCTACCATGGTGACACCACAGACCTCAGAACTGGAAAGAAATGTGCACAACTGGCCCACGTGAGTTAGGGCGACCTGGCTCTAGCACATCATTGTTCGTAATTCCAAGGCCATTACTGAAAATTTCCTGAATTTCAACCTATGAAAACAGAAGAGCTCTGCGTAATTCAAAATCATATTATAAATCATGGAAGATCTGAATAAGTAGAAACCATGCTGTGTTCAGGGATTAGAAGATTCAACCTACGAAAGATACCATATTGCCCCAAAATGATCTCTGCAATTCCAAATCCGAACACCAGGTTGAGGAGATATAGACAATGGAAAGAGAAAGAAACTAGAACAGTTAAGACATTTTTGAGGAAGAATAAGGCAATGTACAGCACTCCGATTCAAGACCCTTTAACCAGATGCAGAAACAGTGTAGTGTGGGCAGAGGGACAGACACAGGCACCAATGGTGCAGAGTCAAGAGCTAGAAGTAGATCCAAACAGACACGCCAAACAACTTAATGGAAGAAGAATAGTGTTCTTTTATGTAAATAAAAAGTTTTTATTTAAATTCCAATTAGTGGGGCCACGTGGGTAGTCAGGTTAAGCACCTGACTTTTGCTTTCAGCTCAAGTAATGATCTCGGGATCATGTTGGACTCAGTTGGGAATCTGCTTGAGATTCTCTCCCTCTGACCCTCCCCCTTCCTTGCACTCACACTTGCACTCTGTCTCTCTGTCTCTCAATAAAAAAAGAAAGAAAAGAAAAAAGAAAAGAAAAGAAAGGAAAGGAAAGGAAAGAAAAAGGAAAGGAAAGGAAAGGAAAGGAAAGGAAAGGAAAGGAAAGGAAAGGAAAGGAAAGGAAAAGGAAAAGGAAAAGGAAAAGGAAAAGGAAAAGGAAAAGGAAAAGGAAAAGGAAAAGGAAAAGGAAAAGGAAAAGGAAAAGGAAAAAAGAAATAGAAAGAGAAGACAATCTTCAGGGTCTAGGGCTAGGCACAGTGTTCCTAGATCTGGCTAGTACAGCGTGAACCCCCCTCCCAAATTAATAAAGTGGATTTCATCAGAATTAAAAACTTCCATGCTGTGAAAATCCCTGTGAAGAGCATGAAAAGACAAGCCTCAGGCTGGGGGATAGAATTTGCAAACCACGTACCAGAGAGGAGACTTGTATCCAGAATGTATGAAGAATTCTCAAGTCACAGCAGTAGAAACACCAGTGACCCTGTTAGGAATCCGGCAAAGACATGAACAGCAGATACTAGTAGCAATAGGCATGAAATGATGCTCAACACCGTCAGCCTCTAGAGGATGGGCAAACTGGAAAGCACAATGAGATGTCACTCATTGTGACTGAGTAGGACACTCAAAATAACAAGCGGGGGTAGCACCACATGCTGGCACAGAAGCAGAGACATTGGATCCCTCCTCATTGCTGGTGGAAGGACCATAGTGTGGCTACTCTGGGAGGCAGTTTGGCAATTTTTTGTAACTTAAAATGCACTCCCTTATAGCCAAAGCCATCCTACTCTTTCTTGGATATCTACCCTGGAGAAACCAAAACTCATGTGCAAATAAATAAATAAATAAATAAACAACCAAACAAACAAAATTGTATATGGTTGCTCATAGCAGCTTTCTCTGTAATACAAAAAAATCTAGAAACAACCCCCATTTTTTTTCGGTGGGTGAAAGGTTACCCAAGTGTGGTTCATCCTAGGATAGAATGCTGTTCAGCAACAAAAAGAAACAGTCTTCATGATACAGGCAGCAGCCTGGATGGACCTGAGGCATGATACTTGGTGGAAAATGTCCACTTCAAAGGACGCCCTCCATTCTGTATGCTTCCATTTTTGAAACATTCTCAAAATCGCAGTAGAGATGCAGAACAGGTTGGACAAGGATGAGGCTAGGGTGTGGGGCGAAGGAGCAGCTTGAGAGAGCTCTTCTGTGAGGAGGATGAAAAGACTCTGCATTTTGCTCAGGGTGGTGGTTGCAGAAATCCGTTCACAGGATACAGCTACATGGGACCTGCCCCCCAACACATGTCTCCATGCATGTGAAAAATGGGAAGCACTGCAGGAGGTCTGGTTTCCAGCAATGCACCGCGTCAGTGTCCTGGTTTTGACCTTGAATTGCACTCTCGTAAGACTATATTGTAGGGAGAAGTTGGGTCAGGGGGACCTGAGACTCTCTCAAACTATTTTTACAACTTCCTCTTACTCTATAATTATTCCTGAATACAAAGCATAAAATTAATCATGTTACAAGCAGCACATGGGAACAGCCAAGGGGATGACACCAATAGTGTCTATAAAAGTTAATCGGATCAAAGATAATTATTCCTCTGCCCCAACCCTGTCATTTCACAATCTCCAAGTGTATTAAATGTTAAAAACAAGGAAATCCTGCCATTTGTGACACCGTAAATGGACGTCGAGGATCCTAATGCGAAGTGGAATAAGCCAGATGCAGAAACCCTGCGCGATCTCACTTATACGTGGGAGCTGAAACAAACTCACAGAAGCAGAGAGTAGAAAGGTGATTGCCAGGGGCTCGGGGTGCGGACGCGGGGACCTGGGGTCACCTGGCACAAACCTGCAGTTATCAGATAAGAAGTCCTTGACCGACTGCCCCGCATGGTGACTCTAGTTAACAGCATTGACGTGCACTTGGAGATCTCAGTAGACTCTTCTCACACACACACGGTAACTGCATGAAGTGATGGGTTTGTTACTCACCTCGATTGGGGTGACCAGGTCACAGTACGTGCAAGTACCAAATATGTCTTACACCATAAAGACATACAATTGCACAGGTCGGTGATAATTCAATAAAATTGTTAAACAGAATTTTAAAAAAAAGGATTTTAAGAGAGAAAATAATTTAGATTATTTTAAAAACGTGTAAAGGTGACTTTTGTTGTCAGGACTGGGGGCTGGTGCTAGGAAGCCAACCTGCAGTCCCAGGAGATGGCTTCACAGTGAATTTTTTGCATCGGGTCTCCCTCATCTGTCTTAGGCTACCCGTCTGGGAAAATATTTTGGCCATTTCATGCTGCTTTCGCCGCACTCTGAGTCGGCCGCGGGGACTCAATCGGTAACTGGAGCCCTGCCAGTGGCCCGGTGTGTCCTCTACTACCTGGGCGGAGGCTCCGTGCCGGGAGGACAGAGGCGGGAGGGTCTGTGCGACAGTGAGTGCGTGGCTGGGTGGGTCCCCGAGTCCCCGACCCCGGCCCCCCCCCCACCCAGCCCTGAGCCGGGAGCCAGAGGCAGGAAGGGAGGACACTGCAGAGGAGCACAGTGGGGGGATGCCCCTTCCCTTCTGCTGGAGGGCTGTCCCTTCCCTCACCTCTCTGCTCTGTCCCCGCCAGGGGACAAGCTCCCCGCCCTGGGGCTCGGGCTCCCCATGGGCATCCGCAGCTGTCACCCTGACCAGCACCCCCCTCCCTCTGCTCCTGCCACCTTGCTGGCTGCCACCGGCCACTGAATCAGATGAATAAATAACCTTCCGATTCAGAACTGTGACACACTTGGCAGGGGACAAATGGCGCATCTTTCACTGAGTGTGAAACTATTGTCGGGGCTGCAGATAGTTTTCAGGCAGAGCCCCGTTGCAGAAACGGCGTACGGATGACGCCCAGAGAAACCCTCCCGAAGACCAACATTTTCTTCCCATCCCGTGGGCATGACATAGACCGGGATCCGTGTCCTACTAGGGTCACCTGGGAAGTAGCTGGGGAGGCGTCCCTCCTCGCTCCCTGTGTGAAGATGAGAGACCACCAGATGGAAACAGCCAGCAACACACCAACTCATACAGGGGAATTCCCTCTAAATTTGGAAGGAACGGGGAGGGGAGGGGGGGTGTGGGAGAAATGTCTTGGATCTGAATTTTTATCTTCCGGACTGTGGCTTTCAGGAGGGAGGTGGCCACGCTCTTTCAATGGGTAATAACGAAGCCGACTCCCTGATCTCTGGGCGATGGCATCACCAGCCCGCTCAGAGTCCCCGTGTGGCACATCGCAGCGCAGTGTGCAAGGGCATAATTACCTTCTGCGCAAACCGAGCAGAGAGCACCACCAGACAGCCATATGGCACCCCCTCTCCCACAGTGATATTTTTATTCAGGAATTGCTGCGCAGGCCCCGATTTTTGGCTGCTGGATTCCCAAATCTGCCACGTGAGGACTCCTCGCCCAGGGTTGCATCTTAGGAGCTGCCTTTGGATACAGGGGGAAAATGATTCATAATTGAACCAAAGAGATTCTCTTAATGAACTTGCCCCAGGGGATATCAAACTGCTTTTATGAGCAAATTTAATGAATCATAATGAATTCCATCATATGAAACGATGTGGATGCACCATAAAGGAGCCAGGAAGTAAACCAGTCTAGACTCAAATGGGGGGAAGCACAGGGAACTAACTATTAGGTAGGACTCCACGGGCACCGAGTGATCAGTGTCCAGAGCGGATTTTGACTATTAAGAAAAGGCTCTATAAATACAAGTGCGTGTCATCTCCAAATTAATTTTCAACACTGACAAAAATGACTCCACGTACAAATTACTTAGGGTGATTTTCTGTAACAGCCCTTCAAGCTTGTCTTCACACTTTTTAAAAAAAAAAGAAAGAATTCCTTCCTTTTAAGACTCTACCCGATGGTAGAGTAGTCTTAAGGCCACACTTGATGGTGTGGCCTTTTCCAGCCCTCCTGTCCCCTGAGTCCTCAGAGGTGGGCACCCACCGCTCCATAGCAGCAGCCTGATGGCGCCACCTCTGCCATTGGACCAGGCCAGAGGGAAACCTCTAAGGCCAGGGCTATGGGCAGGAACTCCCCCATCCAGGGAGGAGGCCCACCAGGGAGCAACTGCGTGGCCCATGTTTGGCCCCAATTTTGTGAAGTTGCAGGGATGAAAAGGACGTGGATGGAAATCATACTCGATCTGAGTGGTGGGAGCCGCTGGTCCAGCAGACAAGCTCCGCACCTTCCTCCATCTTCTCAGGTGCCCTGTGAGCACAGCCATGTGGCTCCAGGCAGGTGATCCATGCCCGTCCGCAGTGTCCCCCCGTGCACCCCCAGCCCTGCGGCCACATCTCCGTGCACCCCCCCTCCCCTCTGCGCATCCCTTGGTCACCGTGCGCCCCCGGGTCCAGCAGATGCGCGAGCCACATGCAGGACCCCCCGGAGGGATGGGGCTTGCCATGCCGCACAGTGGGAGGTGCTGGGGTCTGGGGAGGCTCTGGGCAAGCCCATCAGAGGGGACCCAGAGCGCAACAGGGACGGGAAAGGATGAGGATGCTGCGTGCGCTGCAGGAGGTGTGCTCCTTCCCGGGGCCTGAGGCCAGAGCCGCAGAGGACCAGCCAGCAGCCGCTCCAGCCAGTGGTCCTGGGCACAAGTCTGCGAATTAATACCAGCTTGATGGAGACCTGCAGGTGGGCCCGGCCCTCGGTGTGGGCGACGTGTCTGCGGCGTCCGGCAGGTGCAGGGCATGCCCTAAGTGAAAGGAGAGGTCACAGAAAAGGGCTCCAGGGAAGGGCAGTGGAGGGGATGCTGGGTCCGGAATGTGCACAGCCAGACACAAGTCAGTGTGAGCCGGTGGTGGGGTCACTGTATTCCAGACAGTGATGAGCTTTGGAAAGAAAGAGAGAAAGATAGAGAAAGAGGAAGGAAGGACGGAAGGAAGGAAAGAAGGAAGGAAGGAAGGAAGGAAGGAAGGAAGGAAGGAAGGAAGGAAGGAAGGAAGGAAAAGAAGAAAGAAAGAAAAGAAAGAAAGAAAGAAAGAAAGAAAGAAAGAAAGAAAGAAAGAAAAGAAAAGAAAAGAAAAGAAAAGAAAGGAAAAGAAAAGAAAAGAAAGAAAAGAAAGAGAAGAAAGAAATGGAAGAAAGAAAAGAAAGGGAAGAAAGGAAAGAAAGAAAAGAAAAGAAAGAAAAGAAAGAGAAGAAAGAAATGGAAGAAAGAAAAGAAAAGAAAGGGAAGAAAGGAAAGAAAGAAAAGAAAAGAAAGAAAAGAAGAAAAGAAAAAAGAAAAGAAGAAAAGAAAAGAAAAGAAAAGAAAAGAAAAGAAAAGAAAGAAAAGAAAAGAAAGAAGGAAAGGAAAGAAGGAAAGAAAGGGAAGAACGAAAGGGAAGAACGAAAGAAAGAACGAAAGGGAAGAACGAAAGAAAGAAAGAAAGAACGAGCAGAGGTTTCTGTTACCTCCATTAAACAAATGTTGGACCAGGGGTTTCCCTGGGTGGCTCAGTGGTTTAGCGCCCCTTCAGCCCAGGGCATGATCCTGGAGACCCCAGATCAAGTCCCATATCAGATTCCCTACAGGGAACCTACTTCTCCCTCTGCCTGTGTCTCTGCCTCTCTCTCTCTCTCTGTGACTCTCATGAATAAATAAATAAAATCTTTTTAAAAATGTTCGATGAGCTTTATAATTTCTTTTTAAAGATTTATTTATTTATTTATTTATTTATTTATTCATTCATTTATTTATTTATCTATCTATCTATCTATTTATTCATGAGAGACACATAGAGAGAGAGAGAAGCAGAGACACAGGCAGAGGGAGAAGCAGGCTCCCTGCAGGGAGCCTGACGCGGGACTCGATCCCGGGACTCCAGGATCACACCCTGAGCCAAAGGCAGACGCCAAACCTCTGAGCCCCCCAGGGATCCCCCTGGATGAGCTTTAAAGCCCTAGACGGGAGGGTTGCAGGACGACAGGCTCAAGGGGCACCTGCGCCTGTCCCGCGGGCCCTGCTGAGAGGTGCAGCAAAGGAGTGAGTGGACGCCCCCAAGTCTCCGCGTCAGGGAGGCCGGGGTGGATTTGGGTGGGATGGCAAGGAGGCTGCTGTACCCTGGTGGCGACTAAAGGCAGGTGGACACTGGCAATGAGGAGGGCAGGGACCCAGCCTCCTGCTGTGGGAACTGGACCTGGCCGTGGAGGGGAGGACTCGGAGAGCCCCAGGCCCTGGGCAGGTTCTGGTGTGAGCAGCAAGGGTGGGGGGCATTTGTGCCAGCCCCCCAGGAGGGGCCAAGGGAGTGCCCTCGGCAATCTGGAAACCCTAGCATCCGAGAGTACCAGGGACACGGAATGTTTGTATTGAGATATCCCGACTACAAACACTTAGGTCTCTTAGATGTGTTATTTCTGTGTGGATGCTGGGGAAATGCAGGGTTAATTCTTTTTTAATAATAAATTTATTTTTCATTGGTGTTCAATTTGCCAACATATAGAATAACACCCAGTGCTCATCCCGTCAAGTGCCCCCGTCAGTGCCCGTCACCCAGTCACCCCTACCCCCGCCCTCCTCCCCTTCCACCCCCCGCCCAGTTCGTTTCCCAGAGTTAGGAGTCTCTCATGTTCTGTCTCCCTTTCTGATATTTCCTACCCATTTCTTCTCCCTTCCCCTCTATTCCCTTTCACTATTATTTATATTCCCCAAATGAATGAGACCATATAATGTTTATTTTTTACGCTGTGTCTGCATTCCTGTCGTCTCCACTCCTAGAAGCACAGAAAGCTGCCGGCATTCCCGATGACTGGGCTTCCATGAGAAAGAGGAGAGCCCCCGTGGCGCTCACAGCCCTGGGATAACGGGATCAAAGCTGGGAAGGCTGCCCGGGGCCGAGAGCAAAGCCAAGAAACAGGACGTTTCTGGGGGAGGCCTCAGCACCGCAGGTGCGGCAGGTGCGCCAGCCTGTTGACAAGAAGGCGAAGTCCGCTTCGTTGAGGAGGATAGCAAACCCCCAGCTGCAGAACTGAACACAAAGAGGGGTTTGGTTTGGTTTTGTGCAGGTTTTTGTTTTGTTTTGTTTTGTTTTTGTGTGTGTGTGTGTGGTTTTTTTTTTTGCTTTATTTATTTTTTTTTTCTGCTATTCCTATTATTCCAGAATGTAAGAAACTCCACGGGAACTCAAGGCGGAGGATGTGCAGTTCTTCCTCCTGGCAACGTGGGATAGTTTGCCTCCAAGATTTTTATTTATATATCTTCTATGGTGTAGAGCAAGGAAGAAGCGAGAGAACTTTAGAACTTTTTAAGTTGGCTTGTTTCCTTGGAAGGAGATGTGACTTTTTTTTTTTTTTCTTAATTTGTCTGTGGTAAAAGACACAAAACCTAAATTCATCATCCTAACCGCTCTTAACTGCACAGTTCGGTAGTGTTGACTAAGGTGCATCATTGTACAACGCATCTGTAGAAATCCTTCCTCTTGCAAAACCCGGAGCCCATCAAACATCAAACAGCACCTCCCACTTCCTTCCCCGCGTCCCCCGCACCCCGCGACCCCTGGCATCCACTAGGCTACTTCCTGTTTCTATGAAGTTGTAGACTCTAGGCATCTCATATACGTAGAATCATGTAGTAGTTGTGTTTTGTTTGGGGTTTTTTTTTTTTTTTTTTGAGTGCAGCTGGCTTATTTCACTCAGCATAATATCCTCAAGGTTGATCCGTGTTGTAGAATGTGCCATAATTTCTTTCCTTTTTAAGGCTGAGTAATATCCTGTTGCATGGATAGACCACATTTCCTCCTAGTGTTACATGACCGAGGTCCATGTATCAAAGCTGAGGAATTAGCGTGTGTACAGAACCCTAATCTGCAGACTTTGGGAATCTCATCGCTTTCCCGCTGATGTTCCCTTGATGTTGCAGAGACGAGACCCGTCACCACAGGCATTCGTGTATCGGGTCTCCTTTGATTGGTGATGGTTTCTCATCAGACTTGACCTGTTTTTGATGACCTTGACAGTTTGGGGGGTTACTGGTCAGGGGTTTTCTAAGACGTCACACGGTTTGGGTTTGTCTGCTGTTTTCTCGCTAGACCAAGATTTTGGTTTAGGGAAGGATCCCTCAGAGGTGCAGAGCCCTCATCACACAATATTCGGGGCACAGGGTATTGACTCTGCTGATGGGTGGTGCTGGTGACCTCACTGCAGTGAAGGAGGGTGGCTCGGCTTTCTCCTGTGAGCTTCTACACTCTATTCTCTGGAGTCACACGAGCAGCCCACCCCTGAAGGGGTGATTAGCCTTATCCTCCTGCAGATGAGTCAGGCATTTGGGGACACATGTTAGAATCACCATAGTATTTAATAACTATTTGGGGGAGATACTTGGGGCTATGCAAATATCCCGCTTCTCCTTAAAGTTCCCCCTCAGATTTGGGCGTTCATTAGTGCATCCCTGCTGTGGTTCTCACTGTGGTGTCCAATGGCAATTTTTAAAAATTTCCCTCATTTCTTCTGCCTTTGCTGTGTGGAATCTGCTATTTGCTATTTGAAGAGAAGCCTGACCTCCGTACAGCAGAGTATGTAACTCTTCGCCATGGGAATCACAAGGGTCTTGATGTAGTGTAAATATGAGATGTTCTAGATGAAATCTAGAGACTGGGGTTGATAAAAGACTGTGCGGACCACCCATAAATGCTGATCTCCATGGGCAACAAATAACAAGGCATGGGTAGAGGCTTAAGCACGTGAAACAGCTCAGTCTAGAAAGAAAGGAGAGGAGGAAGAAAGGAGTGGGTGGGCCAGGGGACGGAGGGAAAAACCCATTTCCTGTCTTACCTACACTTCCATATTTGGGATCCCAAGTAGGAGCACACGAGAGAAGACAAGAGCTCAGAGGAAGGGTTCCACGACACAAGCGTATTTGAGCACCATGGTACTAGGCCGTCTGGTCTCCCCAGAGGGACACATGTTCTCCTGACTTTCATCACCTTGTTGAGATGCTAGTATTTCATTCTACCCAGTGGTCTTGAGTGTGTCCCTCTTTAGAGCCACCACTTCTCTCCATCTTCTATCTATTGTTATGCTTGGACCAACCCATTTCCAAGTGTGGCGAGCCTCCTTAGCTCCCCACCCTGAGCATTTCTGAGGAAAACAATTTAGAGCACACATTAACAAAGCACATTTGCTCTAAGCAAGCAATGTGTGTGTGTGTGTGTGTGTGTGTGCGCGCGCGCGCTCAGTACCCTTCCTCTGGGCTGCTCAACAGGTGGTCATGGTCCTAAGGGGTATTTTTCATAAGCACCAAGACTTCATAAGACAAATAACCTGGATGGTTTTTTTTTTTTTGCCAATTTACAAGAGTCTAAGTTTAGGCATAAATTGTTCTGGAAAATACAAAATGTAGAAATTATCCTGATACATTTTATTTCTGTATAATTTATGAGAAAATGCATTTTCCACATTTTTGGTGTGAGTTTTCAGAAGGTGAAACCAGTACTGAAAATAAATCTACAGTAAACTATGCAGAAATCAATTTGACATTTAGGAGTTACTTAATTTCCATAAAAGCAGGATCATTTTTTTAAAAAGATAAAAAAATGGTGATTTATGGATTCCCTAAGTATAATTTGAATATTTCTTTGACTTGACTTTTTAAAATGGGACTTCCTGTTTCCTTTGTTAGAAAGAGCAGATAACACTATTCTGGAGAACAGTTTGAATGTTTTAATGAGTTAAAGAGTCTCTGATTAAAGTGAAAATCAAAAGGACTTTTGAATATAAAATTTGAAAGTCGTAACTCTGGCAATTATAGATTTAAAAAGTCATTCTAAACTCTGGATTTTCCTTAGCTATCAAAACTTGCTTGGGGCACCTGGGTAGCTCTGTTAGTTAAGTGTCCAACTCTTATTTTTGGCTCAGGTCATGATCTCAGAGTCCAAGGATCCACCATCAGACTCTGTGCTGGGGGCGGAGCCTGGTTAGAATTCTCGCTCTCCTGTTGTTCCTCACCCCACATCTCCCTCACCCCGCCTCTAAAGAAAAAACAAAAAACAACAATAAAAAAACAAATTACTTCATTTGTTTATTTTTAAACTCAATAAATTAGAAACCTTCATACTGAAAAAACAAAGTCCTGTTTAAATGGTTTAGACAAAAACCTCACTTTTGAAATGCAGAGATAACAGTTAAATTTCAGCTTATTATTTAAGAACTCTGTTTAGGGTTCAATACATAAATTATTTGAGTCTTTGCTTCCTAATCTATAAAACAGAGCCCATAGAAACCATCCTACAGAGTTATTATGAGGACTAAAAATTTTTTTAAAAGGATTACAATCTATTAAATTCTACATACATCATATTTAAATTTACATATTTTATATGTAATATATATATGAATATATATATTCAACAATATTTAAATCTCTGCCACTCATAACCTTGGAATATATTTTGCAATGTGATAGAACTGGATTTATTTTTTTATCTTTCATTTTTGCAACAGCTACTTTTACATCATCGTACATCAACAAAGTTGTCTCATTAAACACACTTCTAGATGCTTCCATTTTTATGGGCACCTATTTGTTGGGTACCCAGATGCCGGAGACATGTCACTGGGCAAAAGACAGAAAATCTTTTCATTCACAGAGCTTACATGCAAATGGAGGAGATAGTCAATAGATAATAAATATGATAAGTAAATTGTGTCATAGGGTAGAAAGCATTAGTTGGTACAGAAAACAAAACTAGAGGGGTTCCAGCCTGCATGCGGTCCTCCCTCCTGACTGTGCGAGGAAGACCTCAAATCCCAGCATTGGACGCAGAGGCTGCTTCACCAGCCCCCACTACTGTTAAACCCCTAAGTAACAAATCCTTATTGGTTCTGCTTTTCTGATTGAACCATGACAAGTCCGAGGCTCTGAAGATCCTGAGTTTTATGACTTGGTCCTTGTTATAGACTGAATATTTGTGTCCCCCAACACCCAGCCCTCAAGGTGCTGGTGTAAGGAGGTGGAGTCTTTGGGAGGTTGTCAGGTCCTGAGAGGGGAACCCCATGAATGGAGTACTGCCCCTGTAAGAGAGACCCTAGGGAGCCCTCTCACCCCTTCCTACCATATGAGGACACAGCGAGAAGACACCAGGTATGGACCAGGAAAGAGGTTCTCACCAGACACCGAATCTGCTGTTACCTTCATCCTGGGCTTCTGGCCTCCAGAGCTGCAGACAGCAAAGTCTGTGGTTAATAAGACCCCTGGTCTGAACAGCCTAAGACTGTTTATCATCCTAAACAGACTAAGATATCCAGTGATAATTAAAATCTATAATATCATTAACATTGACCCAAAGATAATTAAAATCTAAATGCGTGGAGCTTGCAATCACATGTGTGGGATTTGTTTCTTCAAGTATATTGCATGCTCCTTGAAGACAGGCCCTAAGCCTTCTCCGTGGATTGGAATCTCTTGCTAACGCCGCTCAGGGGCCACATGATCAGAGGAATTCACAAATGCTGTGCGATTTGCCAAGTAAAGACTCGCACCTGGCCAGCCACGCTGTGGGGCGAAGGCCTCACTCGGAGGCCTGACTGGGGACGAGCACCACAAGCTCATGGTGGGAAGGGGGTGTTCCTGGAGGATGTTGCCTTTGGATGGCTCTCTGCTCACGATCGTTGGCTTCACGTTTGTCTGGGTCTTACCCTGGGCCGCTGAGGGACACCCCAGTTAAGCTGCTTTAAGTTTCCCCTGACATCAACACAAACCACGTTCAGGGAGGAAAGCCCTTAGAGAAGGAACAGAGCAGTTGTTTGCAAAGCCTTGGTGCCTTTCCTCCGCTTGCTCCTCAGACAGTGAGCGCAGCCTCCCGTGCGTGTCTCAGAGGAAGCTGCTTGCAGAGCTCCAGCTCCTTGCTCATTGTGCAAAAATAGCCCAGCATCATATGGCTCGGGGATTCATTTCCAGAGTCTGCCGATTCCTTTCTGGAGGCATAAATTGGGTTCTTTTCAGTCGTGTTAAGAATTACCTAATTGCATAATTCATTCCACGCAGACTTTTCTACCTTTAACAATTCTGGCCTTATTGAAAGCAAAAGCCAATTTCACCATGATTGAGCTAATACAGTGTTTTGTGCAAACATGACCCCTTTATCAGAGAAGATCAGAGTCATTATTTCTAACACACTTTCCCGACAACCGGCAAAATACGTGGGTGGTGAGCATTACTATTCGTAGCAGATGGCAGAGGCAAGGAGGATGCAGACGAAAATAGCACTCGTTACTCTGACTCCTGGATCCTTCTCTTTCACCTTTTCTCTCCGAATCCCTCCCTTCCCTCCTTCTTCTTGCCTTGCTATATGCACAACGGGAAAAGTGCAATGAATGAGTGTGCACTTCTGCAGGCAACAACGGTAGGCGTGATGTGTCCACCAGAAGTATAACCTGTGGACTCTGGGTTTCCTCCTCCTTCTCTGGGTGCTTCACTGAATCTCTGCAAGTGATGACCTTGGCCAAGCTACTGATTGTTTGCTCATTGTCTCAGTGCTCAGGCCACTATAGATGGGGGCTTCTTTACTTCTCAAGGTCCTGGAGATGGGCAGCCCAAGATCTAGGCCCCCCCAGAAGCCCACGACTCCCTTGCTGGCTTTTCATGGCCGCTTTCTCCTTGTATCTTTTCTTATAAGGGCCCTGATCCCATTGCGAAAGCCCCAGCGCCATGACCTCATGTTATCTCCCAGGGGAGCTAACCTCATGTTAGCTCCCAGGGGTCTCATCTCCAAACACCATCCCACTGGGAGGGTTAAGGTTTCAACACTTGAATTTTGAGAGTCACGATTCGGTGCATAGCACTCATCTTCCTACTTTAGAAAGAAGACGTGGGGTTGGGTTAATTTTAGTTTACAGGGTGCTCCTAGACCCCTCTTCCCCGGTGGGGACACCTGCTCTTCCAGAAGCATGGCTCCCAGCTCCATCCACCCTTGCATCTTCACCACACGTGGCTGTCTGGCCCGCCTCCCTCTCCACTCCTCTTTACTCCAAGTGTAGCCGTGACTTTGAATGACCCACGTCTCCATGTAGTTGACTCATCTAAGACCTTGACTTCTGAGCTTCACCTCTTTACCCACTCACCTTCCCTTGCTGGAGATCTTTTTCTTCCACACCCTCAGGCACCTCCTGGGCTGAGACACACTTATGCCGAAACTCAGTACTCTGGCCACAACTCCCTGTCCTCCCAGCTTCTGTGGTGACCACACAGCTCTTTCCATCCTTCTCAGCAGGACCAATACGTTTCCTGTTCCATCTCTTTTCCTTAGCTCCTGCTTCTCTCCACCTTCCTTCCCATCTGAGTAGGGTAGGTGGCATTGCAATAAGAGCACATCCTTGCCCCATTTCACTGTGTCCATCTGAAATCCCTCATTTTTAGATTGGCCTAATGATCCTCTTTGTGATCCCTACACACAAGGCTGCTTGGAACTGCTGGAGAAATTAGCCAAAGCAGACATATCGGCAGTGCTGCTGGTCAGCCTGTAGCCTGGATGGTGCTCTCCTCCAGTGTCTCCTCATCACATGTTCTACTTCACCAAGAAAATGTAAGCTGTAATATTCCCTTCACCTTGTCCACCCCTCCATAGGCCAGTCTTTGTAGCCAAGGTCACTCTATTCCATTTTCTTATTCACCGTGGAAACCAACATAAAACTTCACCATCTATGAGCACTCTACCCTAACTCTCTGACTTTCACCAGACTTCCTGTTATGTGGGGAAAATAAAAACTGTTAGATTGAAAGTCAGCCACTGCCCAACATCTAATCCTATATGCCATCATATGTACCTTTCCCTCATTTCCTTCTCTTGCCCTCTGCCTATATCTTTACCTTCTCCTGCTTTCTTGACTCCTCCCCATCAGCACTCAAAAATGCTCTATCTCTCCCACTTTGTAATAAATAAATTAAAATCTCTCCTGGAGCTGTGTTTTGTGAAACCTACTTTCCTACCTGCCCACATCTGAATGTATTCACAGCATCTCGCACACTTGTTTCTCTCTTTATCATCCACTCACAGGTTTGCATGTTGCAGACCTAGCCTCTCTCCTGACTGCAGGGAGCAACAGCTCCCACTAAAACCAACACCAAAGACTTTCAAACCCATAACCCACCATTCTGCCTCCAGTGTCTAGCATTGTGCCTGGTGTTTAGTCAGTATTCTAGAAGTATGTGCTGAGTGAATGTACACACCTCTCTGAAGAGGTTCAAGTATTAAGAACAGTATAACTTTCATCATGTCAATTATTTCACCTTAGAAAAGTTAGGTTGATGTATCCATTCATACATGAATTCATTTATTCACTCATTCAACAGACACTGGCCAGCTCTCTTATGTGCTGGTCTCTGGTTAGATGCTGAAAAATAAAATGAATAAAAGCAGCCCCTGTTCACAAGAACATTTGCTGGGCGAGAGAAGCATGCTGGAAGATTGTATAAAACAGTGTGCTTAAATATGTAACCGATATACTTCTAAAGTCTTGTAATAATTCATGATGCTAGTGGATGAAAAGAGGATATAGTGGCAGGTGGGACTTCTAAAATGAGGAATTTCTAAGATACTATGTTTCTGGGATAGTTATCCTACCTCTTGTAAAGGGACAGAGACCTGGTCATATTTCAGTTTCCTCAAGTGGGTGAAGCACTTCTCATAGACCCAACTGGATCAAGTCTTATGTGCCTTAAATTATTCAAATACAATGCAATATATTTTTATTTGTTCTTGAAGTTGAATATGATAAACAGGAAGCTTCCACATTTGCCACTGAAAATTGTTACCTATGCCACAAAGCACAGAGGCCTGGTTGCCTACACTCTAAACTTTCTACATGGCCATTTTTTCCTGCCAATCATCCTAAATGAAGCTGTACCATATTCTATAGTGATTTAAAAAAACAAAAAAGTAGTGTCAAAATAAGAAAAATTCTTTATCAAGGATGCCAACATTTATGATGACCAGATTTGGCAACCAGTATACAGCTTAGAATATATGGATTTAGCAATTCAACGATGTCAAAATAAGCCCTCATGATCACAGTCTATTTTCTGACACTTCAAATTTTCTTTTTTTGTTATTCACATTCGGAATGGAATTTCAGTCTTTATCCCCAGTTGTACAATGGGACATAGTATCCAAAATTTCACAAGGGGCACAAAAATTATAACAATCTCCACAGAAATTATGTCTTTAATTTTTTAGAGAGACAGAGGGCCAGGGAGTGGCAGAGAGAGAGAAAGAGAAAGAATCTTAAGCAGAAAGAGAAAGACTCTCAAGCAGACTCTGAGTTGAGTGTGTAGCTCAATGTAGGGCTAGATCTCGTGACCCTGAGATCATGACCTGAGCCAAAATCAAAACTCGAACGCTTAACCACCTGAGCCACCCCAGTGCCCCAGAAATTATCTTAATTCAAGAACAAAACAGAAGGAAGATGCAACTCTCATCAAGGCAAAGGTGCCATGGAATCAAACAGCGCTAGGGAAACGTCACCGTACATGACCTAAAAACAATGTTATGACACTCCTATCAGCAACTCTTGAGTTATTCTATGATAAGGACCCACCTATCTGTGAACATTCCTTATTCCAAAGTAAGGTGTGTAATGGACAGCAAGTTGCTGATCCTTTCTCAGTCTTGCACTTACCACTTGAGTGGGTAGCATAGTGTGAGTTGAAGTTACATCCATCGCCAGAATTCAGACATGTCTGCAGAGCAGCCCAAGCTGAGGCCCAGTGACATGAAGGGCTGGGGGACCTGCAGAAAAGAACTCATCCCATTGATCCCATTGGCAAGGGGACGGAGAACAAGGGGCTGTATGGGGGACCAAATCTCCAGTTATTAGTAAGGCAAGGGCAGTACATCAGCTGGGTTTATATTTTGTCCAGTGCCCCTGCATGAGGGTAAAGCCTATCAACAGAAACTTCAAATGATGTTTCGATAAAATCTCTTCACTTTCAAGTCTATCCAGACTTCCTTAGCCTTTGGATACAAATGTGGGAGATATAAAGTAATAACTCAAATTTTACTGGTTTGACCTAAGCTTCCAGCCTATTTCAAGTTACTTCTAGAAGTCCCCGGGGTGCTTATGTAAACTCACTGACTTTGCTACCATGTCCCCCTCCAAGCCTCTCTCTCATGGCTGCTGCTAGAAAAGTCACAGGAGGACAGTGCCCTGTCCTGCCCATGCTCCTAGTCCTGAGGTGTTAGTGGGGCCACGTTGTCTGTGTCAAAATGCTCTTCGAGACCCCCCAGCAGTGCCAGCCCTTCAAGGTGCTGTACCGTGTAGGCTACACAATGTTCTCTTCAAAAGAGGAATCATGCCCTTCATCTTCTTTCTTTCTCCATGGGCTTCCATGCAACTAATCCAACCCATGCTGTGTTCCCTCTCTGCACAGGGCTTGGGCCAGAGTCTATAAGGCAAAGTGAAAAATTGCACTGTGCAAACATCCTCATTCTAAAGGCTCCCTGGATGCCCAGACATAAATTCTGTACAAGTCCCTCACTCCAAGCAATTAACTTGCAGAAATAGACATTTGAGAGCTGCCCTCTCTTATCAACTCACCAGCAAGCTCAGACGTGCCTGCAACCTAGTATAAATATTAAAAAAAAGGCATTTTCTTTTATTCTGTAAGATGTTGGGGGTGAAAGTTCTCTGGTGTGCATGTAAAGATCACTGGATTTGGAGTAAAGCAGCTCTGCTACTTACTTTCTATGTCACGGAGGGTGACATAAATAATCTCTCTGAGCGTCAATTTCATAATCTGCAAATTAACAGCATCAACAATGGTTTCTACCTCATGGGACTTTATTTAAATGAGGATTAAATGTGACGATACATATGAATATGCATATATTAAACCCCATAAATGTTAAGCTATTTTGCTGCATTGATATCCAGTGATAAAGTATAGCTTCCAAAACAAGGCAATAGGATTCCCATGCTTTGTCATGGAATCTTGGGCATCCTTGGTCTCCTGATGGCTGAGGAGATGTGTCCATGATAGGGCATGCAGGTGCCCACTTGGCCATGGGCCTCTCAGCAAATGGATGCCCAGAGTCAGAAAATATGCTTGTGAGCAGAGCAGTGCCAAGTGACAGAGAGAGTCGGCCAAAAGGAATAAGAAACAGCAGATGCCACAAAGCAGCTGACCTGACAGCTGGCTAGAGCTGTTGATGGGCACATGTCTAACAACCTAGAAATGCTTGGGATGAGCTTTGTGGAGCATCAAGTTTCTATGCAGGTCCATCCAGGAGGCACTGAATTTGTGTACAGAGATGATGAGACTTTGAAAAGCATGGAAACAACAATTTCTGCAACTTTCAAAGTAGCCAGCTCACCATTGGAAAAGCCAGAAAAATATTTATCAGATTTTCCTACTACAAAACCATCAGAGACCACATCTGAATGTGCACATCTGTAGGATTAGCAGGATTGCAAAGCCGCGTGTCAATACTGATGGAGGGTTTTCTTACCAAAGTCCACAGAGATGCTTATGTACGTCACATAAGTGTTTGTGATGCACACATTGAGGACCAGGCATTCAGAACTGGTTCCACTGAAGGATGACGTTCCATCTAACAGTTTTAACTTGACTTTGACTTTGCCTTCTTTTCTCTTCCTCATCAACCTCCTTTCACCTCACTTCTCTATTCATCCCTGCCTTTCTCCTTCTTTCTTGGTACTTCCATCTCCTAAAGTCATTCAATATTTTCTCCTGGAACATTTAAGAAGTCAATAGAAGCTCTCTATCTTTCATTTATTTATTCTCACCCTTTTATTAACCAGTGGATGAGATCAACAAATAGAAAACAGACAAGAGTAAAAATTGCAAAATTGCACGTGGTGAAGTTATTTTGGCTAAAAACAAACAGAAGGATAGAATTCCAAAAAATTTTGAAAGCTTGATAAGTGACTTAGAGGAAAATAGAACTACCTCTTCAGCAATTGTGCAGAAAGTTGATATTACAGAACTGATAATCAGCAAAATTTGACATGGACAAAAAGTTGATCAGTGAATAACTTTTAACAAATATTTAAATAGAAAAAAGATAACAGCAAATAAGGTAATTTCATGAAAAAAACGCTTTTATTTAAATGTTACACAGAGTCTAGAAATGAACTAGATTGCTTTAATGGGATTCATGCTCTCTATACAAATTAAATTAAAATACATTTTTACAAGGATGTGATGTGTTAATGAATACAGAAAATCTGAGAGGTTACATACACATTTACACGAAGATTGCAATAAATCACACTTCTTATACTGTTTTGGGCTTTTACAAACATATACACACATACACACAAAGTTGTTTCATTAAAATGGAATTAAATCAATTAGGGTGATAAAATTAATAGCTCCTTTGCATTTTGAACAAGAGACTTTTCCTTCCAATAGTGGTGGAATGGTGTTATGGACTGAATTATGTTGTGCAAGCTCATATGTTGACATTCTAACATTAGGATGTGACTGTATCACCAGACATGGTTTTCAAAAAGGAAATTAAGTTAAAATGAGGTCATTAGAAGGGGTCTTGATCCAGTATGACACCAGTCCTTATAAGTACAGGAAATTTGAACACAGAGAGACACCAAAAATATATGCACACAGAGGGAAGACCATCTGAAAAGATGGGGGCCTGTAAGGCCAAGAGAGAGGTCTTAAGAGAAATCAGCCCTATAGACAACTTCATCTCAGATTTGCAGCTTCCAGAGCTGTGAGAAATACATTTTAGTTTCTGAGTTGCCCGGTCGGAGGTATTTTGTTATGGCAGCCCTAGCAGACCAATACAACTGGTAACATGCACCAGATCTATCATCCAGAAGAAAGAGGAAAGAAGAAAGGAAAGAAAGAAAAAGAAAAAAAAGAAAGAAAGAAAGAAAGAAAGAAAGAAAGAAAGAAAGAAAGAAAGAAAGAAAGGAGAAAGAAAAAGAAAGAAAGGAGAAAGAAAGAAAGAAAGAAAGAAAGAAAGAAAGAAAGAAAGAAAGAAAGAAGAAAGAAAGAAAAGAAAGAAAATATTATTTAATGGATTTGAAATCATTGAAGAGATAACAAGACAATGAAGATAAGATCCAGGATAATGTAAAATCCATCCTGACAAACCTGATATTTGGGGACATTTTCCCCCAAGACTTCTGCTGATTTCCAAGAAGGGGACTGAGAAGCTTAGCTGAGCAGAGCTTTTGGTAGCCTCACAGACACATGGAGCAAGGAGCAGAAGCCTGAACAACAGTACCCACACTCACAGGTTTGAAGCTCAGCGTAAAATCCTATTAATCTCACAAATGGGTGAGATTGTTCCATGGTTTCTACTACCTCTTCCTAGCCACTTCTCAAAAGCAATGTGAATTCTTTTTTTTTTTTTTTTGAGAAAGATAACATCATCTTGCATCAAATTAGATTTAGTTTTTTTCATGTAGAACGTCTAGCGCTCAATCACAAACAGGAGAGCACATAACGGAAAAATATGTGCAATGGGCGATAGAAACAGACAGGGGATTCAGATGCCGGTGCTCTCAGGTCTGGTGAATACGTTTAAAGAGTTACAAGAAAACTTAAAGAAATAACAAGTATCAAGAAAGGACTAAAGAGCACAAAGGCACAATAACCAAAATTAACAATGCAATGGGTGAGTTTCATAGCAGCTCAGGAGAGGTGCGGAGAGAATTAGTGAGCTGGAAGATAAGCCAGGAAAAGATATTGCGAGAACTTCACAAAGAGGTAGGGTATAAACCAAGTCCCAGAAGGAAGGAAGAAAGAAAGGAAGAGAAAATTTTGAAAAATTTCCCAAACTGGAGCATCACACTGCGGTGTGAGAAACATATAAAATCCAACCTAGTGAAATCAAAAGCAAAGCCCAGCTAAGCGCAGCATGCCCCCACATGCATCCTCTGAAACGCAGACCTTAGCGGTTCTGCATCATTGGTGGAAGTGAATCTCTCTGGCTTCCGGTCTGCACAAGCGTGGACCAACGAGCTTCTGTGATGCAGGAGAAGATGCTGAAGCCAAAGGAGAGGCTGGGGTGGGGTGTGCGCCTGAGGTGGGAAGATGCTCTCATTGTTGAGCTCGCATGGACTGTGCACTGCGATGAGTCGACACCGTGCATGCACTGATTGGGAACCAGAGGGGTTTGCGACATACCTCACCAAAAATTGTTATTAAAAAAAAGAAGTGCTAATATAATTTTAGACCTCTGTGTACAAAGAACCTCTTCACAAAGCCATGCCATCTATTGCTTTTGGAGACTAGGTCCCTAATAATCAGTAATAATATACATTGTCCACCGTAACAGGAATCCTGTACTGGACAAGTAACACTCCAGATAATGAGCAGGGAACGTCGAGAAAGTAAGTTGGAGCGATTCTCTTTGTCATGAGTGATTCTGTTGCTGCAGGAGCTAAATGTACCCTTGGAGTCATGCAAATTAGCATCAAAGCACATTTCCGGAGTGTCGTGGCACATTTTGGAGAACAGATGAACGCTCAGCTCTTACCCACTGGGAGCTTGTGATCGGAGCCTTAAGTTATTCCCATTTGTTTGGCTACTGACTGTTTCTCTGACTTTTGCCAAATTCATCTAAACGTGAAGTGAGTTCAAAAAGTAGAGTTTCAAGCAATGTTTAAACAGCTAAGGGAGCGTCCCAAGCAGGAATTGTGGATCAGATGCCATCCACGGAACCTGTCATGGTGACCTGCTGTGGAGGGCCACGTATGCAAGCCAAGACTTCAGTCCATCAAAAGTCTGGCAGGTGCTCGGAGCCACCTGTGTTTCCTTCTTTCTTGTAACATAACCAGCCAGAGTAATTCTAAGTTGGTAATAAAATCAAAGGGTTGACAACCAGGCACCCCCCCACTGAGGATATCTCTGCATGTCCACTGTCATTCTGCGTCCTCCCTGGCTCCTACAATTTACTGTGGAATGCTGGTTCGTACACATGTCACATTCATAACGAGAAAAACACAGGAAAGTAATTTATTCCGGGAGTGGATTTTGCTCAAGAGAAAGGTTGTCGTAGACAGTCTGCTTGTATTAGAGACAGGATCCATGCTAAGTCACTGTCCCCTCTTGGCGGCTTATGGGAGGATGTTCTATGTGGTAACTTTGTTTTTAACTCAGTACAGCCTTCCTGTACTGGACATCCTAAAGCTTAGCTCACAGGAAGCTCTTTCTCCACTGCAAACTATTTCGAGCATCATGGAAATCATAGAGAACAATATGCCGAGCACTCCTAGCCCTGACACAGTATTTTGCAATGTTACTTCAGGGCTAACTATTTTAAAGAATTGAATCAGTACAATTGCAGCTTAAAGCTTCCATGTAGGCTTCACTAATTCTTTCCGACAGATGACTATTATGATTTTTGTTTAATTGGCCCTCATAATGCTTTAATGTTTTTACTGTCCATGAGGGTAGGTATTCGTAAATAGTCCATTAAAATCCATACATACGGTGTGACAATAAATTTCATTGTCATTACAATGCTGTAAATGTCATTCTACATCATGTATTTTTCATTCAATGTTTTGACGATTTACCCGTTTTGGTACATGAAGCTCTAAGTCACTTGTTTCAACCTCAGAAAGAATTCCACTGTATGAATGTACCAAAATGCAAGTATTTATTCTCCCGTGCACCAGCACCTCATGGTATTTGCATTCTCTCCGGGACAAGTAAACCTTCAGGGAATATCCTTGTGTGCGGCTCACTGTGAACACGCGGGTGGGTTTCTGTAGGGAGCCTAAGGAGGGGCAGACCTCGTGGCCCAGGAGGTGTGCACCTTCCATTGCATTATACTTTATGAGACTGCTTTCCAAAGGAGTGGTATGACCTCCCGGGAAGCCCTCAATGAATATTTGTTAGCCTGACTAGACGAAGCCAGGACAAGCAGGATGTCCAATCCCAGCCTGGCCAGGTGGCATCTGGGCAGGTGGCAGTTGTGGCTTAATCAATAATCTCTGCAATGGAGTGAGCTGACTTCTGCCCACCAAAGACCCCAACATGGAGCCGGGATGTGTGTAGGATTCTGTGTGATGAAATGTTTAATCCCAGTTTACGCGATGCGGCGGACGAGTGATTAACCAGCTGATGTGTATCCAAAACTCATCTATCTGAAAGTCAACCCACTTTGTTACATGATTGAACTGCATTCTGTAAGTTTAATTAGATTGTCACTGGCCAGGCCCTAGAGTTTTATTAATTTAATGGTAGTGAAATTAAATGAGCCCGCTCTTGTAAAAGCACTCCTGGTTGTCTTTGAACAAGAGCACTCAAGCCCCTGAGAGCAGCCCAGAGACACCTGCCTCACTATCCTGGAACTCCCAGAGGTGAGCAATCGCCCTGCAAACAGGAGCCCCTGGAAAGGTGGGAGATGCTCAGAGGGAGCAGGGGAGCAACCCCCAATGCCTAGGACCAGCTCACAGCACCGTGACAGACTGGCATGAGCCTGACTGTGACCCCAGAGATTGGACCCCCTCCCAACTGCTATTCTGTGTGGTCTGGAGCCAGGGCCGTAACCTACTCATCTGTAAAATGGGCATCATAGCAATACCAACCTCAAGGGTGCATTGTAAGAAGTGAAGGAGTAAGATGCTCCCCGCTCCACACAACGCCCTGAATCAGGAGGAGGACGTGGGTGTGCAGAAGCGACCTGGTGCTGCCTTGGGCCGACCTGGGGACAGTATAGTCCCTGTTTGCTACTTAGGAAAGGGGTGTCTTGCACAAGTCATGCTGTCCTTCTGGGTCTTGCTCCCCTCATCCGGAGATCGGGCTGGTGGCACATAACCCGCAGTCCCTGGGTGATGGCGCTGGACAGCGAGCGAGCACGTTACACACCGTGTCCCAGGAGAAAGAGCCCCTGGGCTTGTCTGTGCTGCATCTCTCATGTGGCTTGAGAGCCAGCACCAGGAGGCACAAAGCACCCAGAAACCCGAGGTGCGGGGCGGGCAGCTCTCGGAGCGGAGAGTGAGTGGAGAACCTACACTCCTGTCTCTTCCATGAGGGGGAAGATAGGGAATCTCACTGTCTTTCTGCCCATCAGGTAGAAACATTGACCCATTGGCAACTTCCCCCTGAGAGGTTCCCATTTTACCAGAGTCCCTGCCTGTTGCCCATCATGTTTCCCAGAGTCCATCGTCCCATCCTTGGCTCCTGGCTAGACGAGGCGCTCCACTTGGTCAGAGCCCTGGAAACATGGAAATGCCTTCTATGCTTGCTGTCTGACCTTCCTCACCTGCTGCATCACGGCATTGGGATCCACCTCAAGGCTCCTCTAGAGGGAGGCTAGATATAAACTGTTCATTGCATCTCTAACCAGTCTTCTTTTCTGTCCTCACTTCTGTTGTCTGGAGGAGTGGCATTGGATGGGGGGCGGGGGGTGCTGAATATATTTTCAGTGTTCCATTTTATTATGATGTCTTGACATCTTAACCTTCCTGGCTGGGGAGCACCTGGGTGGCTCAGTCAGTTGAGCATCCAACTCTCCGTCTCAACTCAGGTCTTGATCTTGGGGTCGTGCATTCAAGTCCCACTTTGGGTTCTGTGTGGGGCTCAGAGCCTACTCAAGGCAAAACAAAACAAAACAAAACAAAACTTCCTTTCTGGCTGGCCGGAAGACACCCCCCTCCTGGGTCAGCCAGTTCTTCGAGTTAGCAAAGGGCCCTGCCTGCCGCACACCAGTTGTCTACAAACTACCCAGTCCAGAGCCAGACCTCTCTCTGGCCTGTGCACCTGAGGAGACGATGTCCCCCTGCTTTTACCATCCCGAGGCCAGGAGCCAGGCAGTCAGGGACACCCCTACAGCCCAGAGCCTGCCGAGTTGTTCACACCAGCCAGTCCTGACCTGTTTACCTTGCCCTGACTCTCCTTCCCCCCCACCTGGAAACCCGACTCCCACCTCCTGCCTCCCAACCACCCCAGGCTTCCCCATGCGGCCCTGAATGGCAGCCAGGCCTCCTGCCTCCTGCACCAGCATGTGATAAACTTTGTTCTTCCCGGCATCTCTCCTGCCTCTAGGTCGGACCCGAGAGAGCCAGGATGAAGCAGGGGAAGCCCTTGTGCCCCAGCACACCATCAGGCGCCAGGTGAAGGTGAAGGAAAGGAGATTTCTCAAGGAAATCGGGGGAGGGGAGACACCTCCTTCCTCATCTTTGCTTTTCTGGACATGTTGTCTCCTCCTCCCTCCCGGTGAGCACCCCACTCCACCCCCGGCCAGGAAGAGGCTGGCCGGCCCCTCCAGTGTGAGCTCACCCTCCACCCACCCACTCAGCAAGGGCGCGTCCCCGGAGACTCGTGTAATTACTGTTTATTGTCAGACAGTTGGCATTTTAATTAGTCTGGTAACTTTTAATTATTGTGACTATGTTGTTAGCATATTGTGAAGTTGATTTCTGCCTCGGAATGCTGATCTTTTCTGTTTGCTTTGTTTGCAAAGTGAAAATTCTTTCCGATTCTCTCCCACCCACTAATGGGAAATAAAGGCGGGAAACATTTTCTTGAAACAAATAGCAACCTCCCAATAATCCTTGTCGTGATTGGATGAGAAGGAGGACAAGGGTGATGCTCTAATGCACGAAGCCTGCCGTAGATGCCACATGGTCCGTGTGAATCAGGAGCATCTCCTGCCTTCTGGAGGACTGCACAGTGTGAACCCCAGCTCCTGAGCACCAGTCCCACCTAGGACACAGCCCACCGCCACAAGGCAGGGATAAGATCTGATCCTCCTAAATAGTGAATCTCAAGTACCGACCTCAAATACACTTGAATAGGGGCTTTCTGGGAAAGAGAGAGAATTTCACAGCTGGGGGGAGATTTCCACTGAGGCAGCAAGCCAGTGAGATGGAGTGCTGAGACTGGCCCCCATCCCCACCCCGCTGGGTGCCTTCCACACTTGGCCCAAGCCAGGCCTGCCTTCTGTTGCTTCTAACCTGTGGGGCCACCTGCTGACTCAACAATCCAGTGTGAGGGTAAAAGATGTTCATGTGCACAGACTGCATGAGACATTGTGCGGTGGGTGTCCCAAATGTATTTACCCTACCCTCCCGTCTATAGGCTTCCTGTCTCTCTCCACCTTCTTCTCTTTTCCCTCCTCCTCGCTCCTTCTTTCTCATAAGTAACAAATGCACATTATTTAAAGATAAACTATTATAGAAAGGCTTGAATTAAAGACTACCCTAGCGCTGCCTGTGCCCTCTGGAACTCTCCCCAAGAGCCACCAGCCCCTCCATTCTTGAAGCTTCTCTGTTGGGCTCAATCTTCATATCTCTCAATACCAGGCTTTTGTCACTACGTCTGAGTCATGTTCCAACTTGGCTCTGTGAGGATGCAACCCTTTTAAACGCCTGCCACCTTCTCATTAAGGGATGCAATGTGAATGCCCATGTAGGACAAATGCATAATAGAAATGCATGTTATTGTCACTATGTAACTACTTTTCTAACCAGTCCCAATAGTGTGGTGGGATTATAGTTCCTTATTTGTGTGTTTTGTTGTTTTTCCTGAAGTTATTAGTGGCCTTATTTTTTTTCATTTACATTATCCTTTACGAGCCCATCCTTAACTCTTTCCTCATCATTTGTCTTAAGCTTTCACACCCACTGAAGGCCACCTTTCTCTGAGTGCCAGACCCTTCCCTCCAGGCACCTGCTTCCTGTTCCTCTTGGCTACTGTCCTGTCAGCTGCCTCCTCACCTGCTAATCTGGAGCTTTCCTCTGCAGCTTTGATGGGTGTGTTCACTCTTTTCTCCTTGGGGCTCCTTGCATGCCTTTCCTGGGAGCTGGTGAGAAATGCACACTCTCAGGTGTGACTCCAGCCTATAGGCCCAGAATCTGCTTTTTAGCAATTTCCGGGTGATACTTGTCTGTGTTAAAATTTGAGAAGCTCCAACAATAGCAATCTGCCAGAATGACCCTGATAGAACTGTCTGCCCAAAGAACATAGTGAGGAGTTCACCTCCATCAGCACACAGCAGGGCTTATGCGTTAATGTCCAGAAGAGAGGGTTCAAGGATTTCTCATTCTGTCAGCCTCAGAGCTGGCCTGTGTGTGTTAGAGGAGTGGGGGTGGAGGTGGGGGGAACAACCAAAGAATGCTGGTATCTGACTTTTTTTAAGCTTTATTGAAGCTTAATTTACAATTAGGGATTATATAAATATATATTTTTTGGGGGAATTATATATATTTAAGGCAGACTACTTGATGTTTTGATGTGAATAGACACCATGAAATGATCATCACAATCAGGCTAATTAGCATATCCATCACTTTACATAGTTACCTTTGTTGTGTGTGTGGTGACAACATTGGCATCAAACCTCCTAACAAATTTCAAGTGTGCAGTTCATTAGTGTTAACTGTGGTCCCCATGTGGGGCATTAGACCCCCTGGACTTATTCATCCTGCAGAGCTGGAGTAGGCTACCCTTCAGTCACAACATAGAGGCAATGAAACCCTCATGCACCCTGGTGCAGCTGCTTTGGTACAGTCTGGAGGTTCCTTAAATGATCAAACGTAGTAGTGAGCATATGACCCAGGAATTCTCCCCTTGATACGTACCTCAGGAGAAATGAAAACATATATCCACACAGAACCCCACTGATGCTCATAGGAGCATATTCCTAAAAGAGAACAGGTGGAAACAATCCAAACGTCCACCCACAGATGAGTGGATCAACAAAAAACACTCTGCACAATGGAACGTGACTCCACCCTCAAAGGAACAAAGCACTAGCCTGTGTCACCGCATGGACTCACCTTGAACACATGAGGCTGAATGAAAGGAGCCAGGCACCACACACCATACAGTGTAAGACTCCACTCCTACAGAAGTCCAGAAGAGAGAGACCTGCAGAGTCAGAGAAGTCTGTCGTGGTTGCGTAGGGATAGCATCTGGAGGGGGATGAAAGAGAGGTGAGGATAGCTAACAGACACTAGAAATTTTTTCTGAAGTGACAAAATGTTCTAAAATCGACTGGGGCGATGGTTGTCCATGCCCGTGACTGACCAGCCACTGAATTATACACTTTAGATGGGTCCAGTGAATGGTACTTGAATTATATTTCCATAAAGCTGATTTTTAAAAAAGGAACAAGAATATCCTGATCCCCATGGCTCCATGCTTGGAGATGATACAGGCAAGGGGCACTTCTGGACCTATGGAGTAACCCACAGAGGTGGTCAGTGTAAGGGAAACCTTCCTCCACATTGCAACCTTCTCAGGGGCAGCTGTGGATCATAGGGGCCTGATCCTAGGACCCCTAGAGTCACGTACCCCACCCTATATGTTCCTTAGATAGGCTTGTCTTCTTCAGCCAGCATGTCAGATACTGTCTTACATGGGGCTTGGATCTCAAGGGAACCTCAACCCCCAGCTTCTCATTCCGATTTTAAAGTTAAAACAAGGACTTGGGGAAATTTACTTCCTCTCTTGCCCTTCCTAATAAACTCGACTGGACACGGTATTTCATGCTGTACCAAGGAATTGTCACAATTCATGTCTATGAAGTGCCTTAGGATGAGAAAGGGATTCTTATGTGCACCTCACCTGGCTGGTTCTTTCAGACCATTTTGGGAGGGACTCAAAGGAAAGCATGAATATTTGTGAGGCCTCCGATATCACACAAATACTACTCTATATTTTGTTTGTGATACCAGGGTTCATAACTTAAATCCTGCTCTCCTAATTAACCGTATCCTGATGGCCAGCTCCAGTGTTGGTTAAGGTACACTTATCTTTCAGATTAGCACAAGGTATGTGGAACGGGAGACTCATGCGTCTCTCTTGTTCCGAGTAGGCACTTGAGATAAATCCTGCATTCTGGAACAGATGCCAGCACCAGGGAAGAGCAGGTCCCACGTTTGTGAGAATGTCGGGATGCAGTCTTAAAAATGTCTCACCCTTCCTGCAAAGCTGCCTGGGGGAGCATTTCCATCCCTTGACTCTTCACAGGTTCTGTAGAGACCATCTCCCTGGTTCCCACCAGCAGTCATCATTCCCAGCGGGCACGTGGGGAGTCAGATGAGCTCGCTGCCATTTGTCACTCGGATACTCATGGATTGAACAAGCAAAACACAAACTGCTAAGGAATCTTTTCATTTTCTTCATGACTTCAGAAAACCCTGTTTGAAAGCGCACTGTGCTGTGGATGTTTGGGGGCATCCGTGAGACGACACATTCTTTGATTTCATTGACCTTGATAATCTTTAAAAAGCACAGATCTGCCCTTTTACCATGAAAAGGTTGGAAGGACACTGTCCACTGAGTCTGATCCCCTTGACATCACATTTAGTTCTGTAGAGTTGATCGTGGGTCTGCTCCAGTGGCTTGAGGACCATGTTTCCCTGCACACCATTCTTCATCTGACACATTCTCCCACTCATGTGTTCTTCTATATAAAAACTAGGATGAATGTGTTGAACCATAAAAAAATGCCAGCCCATAGGACACCCTGTTTTTATGACAAAACATCCTGTGTACAAGTGCTGTATACCTGGTGCCTGTAGGACCCCACAGGCAAACAAGTGCGCGTCACTGCTTTGCATCTTCAGAGACCTGCAGTGTCATTGCTTTCATGTAGGACACGTGAGGGTTGTGGCCATGATTGTCTTTGCTGAGAAACACCTTTGTCCGCTTCCAAAGGTAGAAAACTTGACTTTGCCACCGACAACTGCTGTAGAGTGAATGTGTCATGTCCCCCCAAAATCCATATCCTGACACCTAACCCTCCAGGGCTATGATGTCAGGAGGTGGGGCCTTCGGGAGGTACTGGGTCATGAGGGGAAAGCCCTCAGGAAGGAATTAGAAAAGCCCCCAGAGAGTGCTCTCTCCCCATCCCCACTTGAGGACACATGACCCAGGAAGCAGGCGCTCACCAGACACAGAGTCTGCGGCTCCCGGATCTCAGGCTTTCAGCCTCCAGAGCTGTGAGCAATCAGTGTTGGTTGTTTGGGGCACGCAGTCTGGACAGAAGAAGACAACAGCTCTGGAGCACTGGAGAATTCACTAGGATCATCTGGTGAGCATTTTAAAAGGTCAGTATATAAAAATATGTTATTTGGAAGCCGTGGCTTCTCTTCCTTAAGCCGAACTCAAGTCGCTTCTTTAAATCTGCTTTTTTTGGCTCTTCAGACACACATCTAACTTTCTGTCTACTCGGATCCAAAGCAGGAAGAAAGATGTTACCCCCTAAAATGTCTTTCTTCCTATGCTTTTGTCATAAGTAAGAGAACGGCCCCTTCCTCTTTCTCATCTGCAGGGTCCCTGTCAAAAATGAAGCAGCAGAACAGCATCCAAATGTGATCTCCCTCTTTGATGGCATTCACCTCTCCTCTGGGAAAGGTGAGGAATGTCACAGGGCCTGTGCTTGTCCTCCTAGCTGCTGCTGTATCTCCAAGGACATTCCAATGAGCGTGCTGGGGAGGCTTTGGGGAGGCCAGGCTCTGGGAATTGTGGTTTTCTGTCTTGAGGTGTGCATGTCCCTGGTGACACAAGCGCCAGCCTCCGCATGCACACCGGACAGGGTCAGCAGGATGCGCCAGGGAGCCCAGGAGCCCTGCATGGCCCCTTTAGAGCCCACCTTTCTACTGATTACTATAAATTAGTCTTCCCCTCATTGGGGGGTAGGGGGGAAGATATGAGAAAGAACAGGTAGGACGGGTAATGCCAGAAGATGGTCTGAGCCTCGTGCAGCCTCTGGGGCCGTGACACTCTGATGCTCTGAGAAATCAGCCACAGATTCCGTCTCACATCGGCAACAAGTACTCAGAATAATCCAGGACTTAAATATATTTCTTTTCACTCTCTTGCAAAATACAAACACCTTGCAGAATGCATTTGGCCGATCAAGACTGTAAGTGATTTTCATCTGCAATATCTTCCTGTTTAATAAAAAAAAAAAAAAAATACAGCACAAATACCATCAATGAAGAACGCTTTTGAGGATCCACCAAGGCCATTTCCTCTTAACTACTCTTTTCCCCAGCATGCAGAGTAGATTGCTGAGCCAGCTGCTTACAGGAAATAATTATTATCTCTCGCCAGCACCTAGGAGGAAAGGGAGATAATTTTTAAGATGTAGAAGACACCCAATTTCAGAAGATTCCACTGATTAATTTTCTCAGTGCTTTCATTCAAGCTGCTTGCTTCATCTGGAAATGGGTTTCTACCTAGGAAACCGGAGTGCAAAGCACAACAGTCACAGAGCACGCTCTCAGGCGACATTTGCAACAGACACTCATTCCCAGAAGCTCCTCGGCCCCTCAGCAATTCAAGGGGAAGATCCCCTCCGTGATGGTGAATGGGAGGTGGCCTGGGCCGCAGAAAGCACATTGGGAACTGTCCTCTCCCCAGATCACGGAGCACAAAAGCAATAACTGTTATTTATGTGGCTATTGCTCACAGCTTGCTCGCTGTGAACAGTTAACTGCACGGAAACAAGCCATCATTTACCAGGGAAGCTTATAAAAATCACTCATCTACAGTAACGTTACTTAAAAATTATCTACGCACCCCGACACACACACATACACCCCAGTCCTAAAGGTAGCGCGGAGGACCTTGCATGGACGGAAATAGCAGTGCGACATAGCATTTGTAACTTAAGATACTCAAGCTTTCCCAGCGGCTGCTCTCATTCCAAGCATCGCATGTCTTGGAAGCTTCTCCGAATCGTGGAGGGACACAAGCCCGGGGAATAAATATTCTGTTCTCCTGTTGCAGGCGGAGCATCCTCCCCAAGGCTCAGTAACCCCACCTGTACATTGGGACTTTATGACACCTGCCCCATTTACCTGATAAAGATCTCTTGGAGATGGGATGAGATAAAGACTTTTAAGTTGTTTCGAGAGCTTATAAATGATACTCAGCTATCGTAGGGCTTGTTGTGCCTTTGCCTCAAACAACGTGGGGGTATCTTGTGCATTTGGCACTCGGTGCAGTCGGGCATTAAAGGAGTTTACGTGAAAAGAATTGACCTGGTTGTTTTTACTTCCCATCTGAATAGTTGTTTCTTTATTGGTTAGTGTGACGTAAAAACATACACCTAATTCTCTTTTCTTAGCAACAATAATTATGACTTAGACTTTGTTAGGATAAGAAGCCATAATATACTTCTAGTGATGGGTAAACCTGGTAGCAACTTTGGGACCCCTGGGGGGCTCAGTGGTTGAGCGTCTGCCTTCGGCTCAGGTCATGATCTGAGGGTCCTGGGGTTGGGCCCCACATCGGGCTCTCTGCTTATGGGGGAGCCTGCTTCTCCCTCTGTCTCTGTGCTCTCTCTCTCTCTCAAGTAAATAAATAAAATCTTAAAAAAAAAATAGCAACTTATTCCCATGAGGGCTTTCTGCTGGCTAGACGCCTTCCTAATCATTGCACAGATTAACTCACTCGGTCCCAGCCGACACCCCTGTGAGATGGGTACCGTTCTGCCCATTTTAGAGCTGGGGAAACTGAGGCATGGGAATTTAGTGAGCTTGTCTAGGGTTTGCAGCTAGACAAAGCAGAATACCACCATAGGCAGTCAGATCCCAGAATCTGCTTTTTTTTACCCAGACGCTACCTTGTTTTCTATACCGTCAAGGCAAGTCAGAATAATTGTGTGTCGTTGGGCCTAGAAATGTCCAAACTGCCTCATCATACCCAGAGCGAACACATTCCTTAGGACACTTCTTCAAAGGAAAACCAGATCATTTTATTTTATTTTGGAGGAGGGGAAGAGTTGTTGAAAGGATGAAGTCATCTGTCCACAGCGATCCACTAATAGCCCTGAGATTAAAAGTTCTGGTCTCTGATGCTTCGTTTTGTTGAGTGTTTCAGTGGCCCGTGGGAATGATCGATTATGCACTGTAGCGCAGAGGGTCGGCTGGAGAACGGGGCTCCGGGGCACGGGACACCAGCGGCTTGTGTCTGCTCAGACTGGACTCCCTCCAGGACGCAGGGGAGACTGACAACACGTTCGAGACAGCTCGAACCTACTTTCATTATTGTTTTTAAGTTGCCGATCAGCAAACTGGAGTACTTTTCCGAGCGGCCTGTTGGGGCCGTGGGCTGCCCCGCAGGTGGAGGACGGCTGCTGAGTGGGGCTCGGATGTGCCCTGTCCACGGGCTCCCCCCACCTGCAGGGGGGCAGGGGGGCAGCACTATTCTCGTCCCCAACCTCGTGCAGGTGCGGCCCCCTGCGGCCGGCTCCGTCCTGTCACCGTGTTTTCAGTTCTGTTTGTTCTAATAATAAACCGCCCTCCAGCAGAGTGACCCTAGATCCCATATAAATATTTACGGCGACGCTCAGCTCCCCCAGAGTGGCCCCTCTTGCCATGTGACACAGCCCTGAGCTGCAAGGCCGGTCCCTGGTGGCCGCGGCCGGGGCTCCTCTGGGCGGGCGCGCGTGGGCCTGGCTCACCTCGACGGCCAGGGCGCAGGCCCCGCGCAGCATCTGCACATGAGGTCGGCTCTCTGGGGCTCAGCGTGGGCGCTGCACCGGGGAAGCTGAAGGGAAATGAGCACTTCCGATTTTACCTGGTGTGCATGGCGCTCAATCATGCCTAGAAAACGTAAATCACGGCCACACGCAGGAGGCCGAGCATGTGTGAGCACGTGGTACTTGTCTGCTCAATTTTTCTATGAGCTTAAAGCTGCTCTACAACCTAAAGTCGTTTAAATACGAGGGAGGCTGCGAGCAAAAGGGGCTGCATTTGGGCACACGAGAACTAAGACCACCCGCCGCTCTGCCTCCAGGAAAGCCAAGTTATACCCCAGTTTTATGAGCCTGCTGTTCAGCAGGGAGGGGATCTGGGGCCCCACGGCCCCCAGCTGTGACCTTAGACAGGCCCGGAGGATGTGCCCTGGCCCGAGCCTTGCTGAGCGACACGCCCAAGGTCACTTGCTGCGGTGCCGGGGCTCCAGGCACCCTCAGCCCTTACAGAAAAATCAGAAAAGCAAACACAGAGAATGAAACTGTGAGCTCCTTCCAAGCATTCAACAAATATTTATGGAGAGCCCACGAACGAGCCCTGGGTGTCCTGCGCCGCACCAGGTGGTTGAAGGAAGAAGTGCGGCTCTCGTCTCCGTTTGGAGGTACAAAAAAAAACCCCTGAGCTTCCAGAAATAGGAGAGGGCATTGGAGGAAACTGAGTTTCCCCGAAATCATGTCTGGAGCTGCTCAGATTGCTGGGGAATTCTTAAGAAAGATCCTGAGATGGTAATGAGGCTTTGGATTGGGCCAGAACAGTGGTCCTGCCACCCTCCCTGCTGCCCAGAAATGAGAAAGTCCTCCCGGTCCCGGCAGCTCCCAGGTCCCGACCCAGCTCCCCACCCAGTGCCTGGCCCTCCTTCACTCTGCAGCCCGTTTCCTGTGCTGACCCCACACCCTGCCCACATCCCCGCACCTCCACCCCACTCACCCCACGCCCTATGTATACACCCCCTCACCACCATCCTGCACACTGCACACCCATCTACACACCCAATTTTTTCATATCTTGAAGCCTCAGTTCTCTCACCTAAAAACCACTCAAGAAATAATAGTGAAACCCTCCCTTTGGAAGATTGCCAGTAAGCCCATATGGGGTGGTTATGTAGGTGGATGTGTGCATAACTAAGAGGGGGTGCCAATAGCTCCCCTTCACTGCGTGTGACAGTCCTCCTCCCACCCCAGAGAGGTCTACTTCTCTCCTCTTGAGCCTGGCTCACCCTGTGACCCGGTTTTCCAATGAGCGGCAGTACGAGTGACCCTACGACATGTTGCCCCACACTCAGAAGATACCCAGATGCACGCCCAGAAGCCATCTGGTCTACCAGAGAGAGTGGATCCATGGACGGCACTGAGGGAGCCAGTGGTGACCCTTATATGGGAAAGAGGGCTTTTTAAACTTTCCATCATGGACCGACTGCCTCCTGAACAGTCTTGTGAATGACCCTGCAAGGCTGGCAGAGGGAGTGGACAACTCGTGCTCAAAGTCCTTAAGTTAGGTGTGTGTGTGCATGTGTGTGTGTGTGTGTGTGTGATGTACGTCTATAGACACTTCCCCTGGTGGCTGAGCAGAGGTCAAGTGGGAGCAGGTGTCAGTCACCTCCCATCCCTCCCACCCTCAGGACAATGACTCCACACTCACCGGGAAGGCAGGAGATGCATCTGTTTTGCCTGGTTTCCCCCCATTCTGTTCCCACTCTCTACACTGCACACGGCACCATAGGATGTTTGAATAAATGCAACTCAGTTCTGTGTAAAAAGGACGAAGCCTTAAGATGCATTTAAACGTTCAGCCGGGCCTTTGCTCAACCTAAGATTGAGAGTTATGGTCACACAGCAGACTTGTATAAACAACGCTAGGTATGACTGGCCTGTTAAGATTTTATATGGTGCTCACCACAGGTGTTTCTATCTGGACTAATTGAAAGCTCTTCTGAAGCAAGATCCTGGACCAGCCTCCACCTCCGTGGTATCCAACAGAACTTTCGATCTTCTTTTCTCCATTATGTACACTCTTGCATTTGCTCTCGCAGTATTTGGCAGCTTTTTATATTTCCTCCTCTAAATTCTCATGTGTGTTTGAAGGACTAACTCCTTGAGAACAAGGGGGTGCATCGCAATTCCCCGACACCCATCAGTCATGGTACTTAGCAGAGTCCTTGGCATAAAGAAGGAGCTCAGTAAATGTGTTAAGAGCCAGAGAATTCTTAAGAAATATTTACTGATGATCACAAGTTAGCACAGATGATTTCAAAACAAAGATATGTAAGATCTGCCCTAGGCTCATCAAAGAAAAGTAGTTTTAAGAAGAAAGGGAGCAGATTAGCTAATTTTATTTAAAAAATAGAAGACAGATGTATGCGTGTGCGTGTGTGTGTGTGTGTGTACTTGCCTCTCCAGTGGTATTATTTATGAGCATAAGCATGATCTTAAGCTGGAGTTGGATAGTTTCATATTGTTTTCGGGAAAGGACAGCCACAGCACTGAAATTTCTGGTGTCAAAATGTTCCCCCTTTATTTACGGCAGGCTGAGCCAACAATCCTTATTATTCCCCATAAACAACGGCAACAACACCAAAAAGCGCCCCATAAAAATTAAATTGTGAAATCTAAATTATTTATGTGATTTCATTTGTTGGATGCATTTTGTGCCATTGAGAGCCTAGCTTCTTTCTAATGTCATAAGACTATTAGGAACTGTAATAATCTTCAGGGGATGTAAGATTTATCAACCCTTGCAGAATGGGATGAGAGCCAAGGAAGGAGATTAAGGGATACTGGTGAAATTAATCAACCTCCGCTCTGTGTACCGGCCAAGGGAGTGCAGTAGGTTATTAGTCAAACATTTTACACGGTAGGAACACAATTTGACCACTTCCATATGCTGAATTTAGAATTATGTTAGTCTTTTCCAAAAACAATCCCATAAAAATGTCAATACTCGAGTCGCCTAATGGCTTTATTCACTAAAAAGGGAGTTTACATACAGAAAGTGGAAGAGTGTTGCTAGTCACTAGCTCGCTGGGAGACATTATATTTAATCCTGCCGCGGAAGCCAGGCTGGCGGATCCACACACCGAGAAGACTGATGAGGGGATGTGGATACAGAGATTCTCATACATCACTGTTTTCTTTACCATAAAAGGAACTGGCATATGTTCCCCAGTGAAATCTGAATGGGCTGCAGTCAGTGGCCTCGAAATATGAGCTTTCCCTTCTCACTGGAGGCAATGTTGAAGCTTTCTGGAATAGATAGAGGCCATCATTCCAGTCCTAACACAAAATGAAACATCATTGTGGGAGCAATTTTGAAAATGTATGAACTTCATAAAATGTTCCATTTTCCACATTGTGAGTTTGGCTGCACAATCAGATCATCCGAGATTGGGAAGAGTCCCTTATTAAAGCCCCAGCCTCTTTTTTTTTTCCCATTCGTAGGATGCTAGTGGAGAAGCTGGCATTTGCCATAGAGCCCATTCTGTCAGTCACGAGACAGGAAAGAAACACGTGGCCTTATGTCCCACGTAAAGCATGGCCCTTTCTGTGCCGTGCAAAACCAAAGTGGGAGGTAGCCAACGACTTCAGTGCTATTTCTCAATGAAGAAGCCGTGACACATTTATCACTACAACCCATATCTCCAATTTGCACATAATGAGGCTTAAAAAGACTCTTCATTAGGTCCACATGAAAAGTGACTGCCTCATCATAGGAGTCAAAAAGAAAATTTGGAATATAAATTTATCGGTTACTACATCTTTCCGAAATAAACCAGCAGCTCCCATTCACTCCAAAAGAGTATAAACGTGAGACACAAACTGACACCATAAACTACTGTGAGCACATTGATGGTAGGTAAGCCTTCCAGCCTTTTCTTCAAGTAACTAAACAAAGCAAATGTGCGTGGCCATCAGGGAAAAACAGATTTTTCTTAAAGACTCTGACTTTAGGGTGACCAAGAACGTTGAGAATCTTACATTTTCTCTCCTAATGGAGTGAAGAGACTCATAACGGTCCCCAACCAAGGACATTGCTCGTAACCAGATCTTGACCAGTCAGGAAAATGGACAATCACATGGTGTTGAAAGAAATAAGGTATGTGATGCACAAGTGAGAAGCCATGACAAGTGCTCCAACTTGGTGAGATACCCAACGGACCCCAAACTCAAGTCAACCCTCCAACAACATGCATGTGGTGTGCTATGTGTATAGGGTGTGTGTGCATGTGTGTGTGTGTATGAGTGTCTCACACACAGTAAAGGTTATATAACCTAATCCAACCCATGTGTAGAAGAAGATAGAAATAAGTGGGTTTTTTTTCTTTTTCATTAATAACAACTAATTTAGAGCAGTATGGGCTCTCAGCAAACTTAAAGGTTATCTACAGAGATTTCCCACATACCCTCTGCCTCCCCAAACCACAGCCTCCCCCATGGTCAACATCCCCACCTGCTGCTGTTTGTTACAAAGGATGAACACACGTCCTCATCACCCAGAGTCTGTTGTTTACCTTAGGGGCAGCCTTTGGTGTCTGTACATTCTGTAGGTTTAGAAAAATATGTAATGACATGTGTCCATCATTATGCTATCACACAGAGTATTTCCAATGCCCTGAAAATCCTGTGTGTTCCTTCTATTCATCCCTACAAACACACACACACACACACACACACACACACACACACACACCTGGCAGCCTTTTTACTGTCTCTCTAGTTTAGCCTTTTCCAGAATGACATAAAATTGGGATCATGCTGCTGTAACCTTCTTAAATTATTCACCTAATAATATTGTTACTCACTTAATAATATTATTATTCACTTAATACAATGCATTCAGGTTTCCTCCATGCCTATTCATGACTTGATAGCTCATTTCTTTTTAATGCTAAATAATAGTCTACAGTCTGGATGGACACAGCTAATTGATCCATCCACCTACTGAAAGGCATGTTGGTTGCCTCCAAGCTTTTGGCAACTATGAAGAAAGCTCAATAATGGTTCTGTGCAGATTCTGGTGTGGACTTGCTTATTTTTTTTAACTTCTTATTTTTTTAAAGATTATTCATGACAGACACCGAGAGAGAGGCAGAGACACAGGCAGGGGGAGAAGCAGGCTCCTCACAGGGAGCCCGATGTGGGACTCGATCCCCAGACCCAGGATCATGACCTGAGCCGAAGGCAGACTCTCAACTGCTGAGCCACCCAGGAGTTCCTAACTTTTTATTTTAAAATAGTCATAGATTCACAAAATATTGCAAAGACAGTGCAAAGATATTCCAGGCACCTTTCCGCCAATGGCTGCATCTTACATACATATAGTAAAATGTGAAAAACAGGAAATGACATGGGTACAACCTGTGTGCCTACTTCTGTGTCATTCTATTATTTGTGCAGATTTGTGTAACCACTGCTGGCTCAATAAGATATGGAATATTCATCACCACAAAGTTCTCCCTGGTACTACCCTGTTGAGTTGGGTCCTCCACAAAGATACATTGAATTATTTAGCTCTATACCTATGGATGTGGCCTTATTTGGAAATAGAGTCTTTGCAGATGTGATCAAGATGAGATGAGGCCACACTGCATTATAGTAAGCCCTAAATCTGATAACTTATGCCCTTATCAGAAAATAAGAGGCACAGACACTTACAGGGAGGAGATCACATGAAGATGGAGACAGAGGCTAGAAGGATGAGTCTGCAAGCCAAGGACCACCAAGGATGGCCAGCGACCACCAGAAGCTGGAGGAGGCAAGGAAGGATCTCAATCCTCCCTTGTAGGCTTCAGAAGGAACATGGCTCTACTAACACCATGATTTCAGACTTCTAGCCTCCAGAACTGTGAAGGAATAAATTTCCATTGTTTTAATTCCCCTGCTTTGTAGTCATTTTTTGCAGAAGCCCTGGAAAACGAATGCCTATCTCTTCTTATATCTACCTCCCCTGCTACCCACCCCACTATCTGTAACCCTTGCCAACCACTAATCTGTTTTCCTTTTCTCTAATTATGTTGTTTGATGATGTTAAACAAATAGAATTATACAGTAAGTGACATTTTAGGATCCGTGTTTTTTTACTCAGCATAATGCCCTTGAGATCAATTCAAGGTGCTGTATCCACAGTTCATTACTGTGTCTAGTTGAGTAATATTCCCTGGTATGGATGCTCCATGGTCTGTTTAACCATCAATCTATGGAGAGACATCCTGGTTGTTTCCAGTTTTTAGCAATTACAAACCAAGCTACTTTAAACAATTACCTACCCTCATTACTACTAGCATAACTTTTCATTTTTCTGGAGTAAATCTCCAGGACATCAAATACTGGATTATATTGTAAGTGCATATTTATTTTCTTGAGTATCTGCCATAGTGTTTTCCAGAGTTGACCACACCATTGTATATTTCCACCAGCAATGTAGAGAGACTCAGCTTCTCCATGTCCCTGCCAGCATTTGGTGTTGACACTATTTTTTATTGTAGCTGATCTAACAGGTGTGTAATAATAATTCATATGACTTTTTAAAAAAGATTTTATTTATTTCTTCATGAGAGATACACAGAAAGAGATAAGCAGAGACAGTGGCAGAGAGAGAAGCAGGCTCCATGCAGGGATCCCTATGCGGGACTCGATCCCGGGACTCCAGGATCCCGTCCTGGACTGAAGACAAGTGCTAAACCACTGAGACACCCAGAGATCCCCCTCATATGGATTTTAAGCTTAAATTTCCCTAAAAGCTACTGATGCCAAACATGTTTCCATGTGCTTTTCTTCTATCAAAAATCCTTCTCCGTGAAACATCTCCTCATGTCTTTTGCACATTTTCTAATTAATTTTTGTTTTAGTGTTAAGTGTTCTTTATATATTCTACATACTAGTCCTCCATCAGATCTGTGGCTTACAAATATTTCCTCCTGTCTGTAACTTCTCTGCACAGAGTCTTTCTGTTAATAGGATCTTAAAACTCTTAACAGAGTCCTTTACAGAGCAAAAGCTTTTAATTTGAAGAAGTACAATTTATATATATTTTTTCTTTTCTGGATTGCATCGCTGATGTCCTATTGAAGAACTCTTCACCGAATCCTAGATTCTGAAGATTTATTCCTATGTTATTTCTATGAATTTTATATTTTTATGTTTTACATGTAAATCTATGATCCATTTTTAATCTATTTTTGTACAAGGTGTGAAATTGAGATTGTTTTCTTTTAACCTATATCTAATTTCTCCATTATTTGTTTATTTATATCCTTTTTATTCTAAAATAAAATAAATCAGTATTCCCCATTTTTGAGAGATTCATAGTAACTCCTATAACAATAAATGTAAGAACTAGTGAAAATTAAGTGTCTAAGAAATAAATACCTGTGTCCAGCTTTTCATTATTTTTAAGTATTACTTTAACGATTCTGACCAATACAGCTTTGATAACAAGGTTTGCATCACCCCAGGGGTTAATCTGATGGCACCTTAGCAGCTAGTTGCTTGGTGCAGGTGCATATAAATCCAGAATCATGAGGTTTTTGTATCAGGAAACTACTTCTAAAACAAAGCAAGATGTAAGAAGAGATTATTAAAAAGTATAGGAAGCTAATATGTCATCCGGGAAGTAGTTAAGAATAATCAGAAAAGCGAGGATGGAAGGTCTGTGTGGGAACAGTGGCTCTCTTCCTCAGGGAGCGTGGCAGAGACACATTGCCAGCCAGCATTGCCGCCTCGGAAAGCTGAACCATTTATCTCCCCTGGAACCCAAACATCGTCTCAATATCTATCAGAGCCTCCTTTTAGAATCGCCCTCAGTCATGTAAGAAACTACCAGTAATCATTTCTTTAAAGTCATGCACACACAACACAAATACACACAGTTATCAAAATGTCAACACACTAGTTGGAGATTATTTACCATAGCTGACTGAATCTGAATTTTGGCTATTTTCAAAGTCTTAGCTCCACATTCATAGGATACACTTCTAGGGTTAAACATTTTTTAAAGGTTGAGCTTTGCTTAAAAGAAAGAGAGAAAAAGGAAAGGAAAGGAAGGAAGGAAGGAAGGAAGGAAGGAAGGAAGGAAGGAAGGAAGGAAGGATGAATGAACTATGCACCCTTCCAAAGGAATTCTCTGGAAAGCAACAATTTTTTAGTGTATAAATTTGTGTTCTTTTAAAATCCATAAACATTGCTTTATTTTTTTTAATTGTAATGTTTAATTAAATATACTTGGGAAAATATACCTGACTAATTTTTCCTTTTTAAAAAAGTCTTTCTTTCCAGGTTTCAGTTGAGCGAGAGATACCCCCCCCCCCATATTATTTTTGGAGCTTTGTGTGTTTTCCTTGGCCAGGAGAAGAACATTGTGGTACTCTGAAAATACACGGGCCAGACTTATATAGAAAAAGAACGGGTAACACACACATTTATTTTGGCCCTTTCTTGAACTCCCACTGTAAAATATGGAAAAAGATGTTTTGAAAGATATAAACTCACAATAATTTTTTTTTTAGGAGAGTGTAGGAAAGAAAAGCAGCTACGTTTTGGAAGCTAGGCAGAGGGAGTTCCATTTCCAGAAATAAGGCACACCAGGTTATTCAGATCATCTTCCCCTTTGAACATAATAAAAGGATGATTGAACTCTAAAGAAGCTCATTTTAAAGTTCCTGGCCAGCTGACAGGATAATAAGTAATTGTCAGGATGGACAACACGTCAGGAACCCAGAGGGGCTTAGCCATGCACAGAACAGCTTTTGTCCTGTGGGCACCAGCCAAAGCAAGCAGAAATAAACTGAAATTTCATGGCTCTCAAGGTTTGGAGACACGCAAAAGTGGGGGCTTCTCCAGGAAGTCGTGCCCCTCTAAGGCTAGGGTCAGAAAGCCCACCGTCTCCATGCAATGTCTAGCAAATTGGATGGAAAGCCCACCCTGAAACCCAGAATCAACTCATGCGCTTGGAACCAAACCCGATGAAGCAGTAGGTACAAAACAAGATAAAACCAAAAGCCAGAGCATGCTTCTTGTCCAGTGTTGAAATCTGGCCCCTCCAGGTCAGGAACAGGATGGAGTGAGTGCTCCCAACAGGTGTCCTCAGCATCAGATAAGGCGCCAACGGCAGAGTCAGGAGCACAAACGGGTGCACGGACTGGGAGGGAAGGAGCAGACGGTGTGCCTTTCAGAGCACAGAATGGTGCACGGGGCAAATGAACATGCTAGAGCTAAGGAGAAGGTCGGGGGGGCGGGGTGTCGACAAAAGCAGAAAGCAGAGCTGGCCGGGGAGCATGAGCAGACATGCTGGGGCCTCGGTGAGGGTGCTTGTTTGGGGTTCCCAGCTTGAAGGAAGGAGAGTGGATTGGGGGGAAGTGATAGCGCTGTGTGACTTACATCTTTATTAACCAAACTCCCTTTCTTTGCTCCAGGAAGGCAGAGGAAGGGGGAGGGAGTGGGGGGGCTGTCAGAGGAGGGGGCTGGGGCCCTGGTCGAGGGCCCCCACCACAGGGGCTGCTGGACCCTCCCTGATGGGATGTTGGGCCTCAGGGGCAGGGAAATCAAGAGCGGTTGTTAAGCAGGTGTCTTGAACAAGAGGTAGATAATAGTACTGTTCAGAAACAAGCATTGGGATGAAGACGTGGTGACAGAGGCGAGGCACGAAGGCTGTTGTATTTGAAACGCTCGTGCAAATCAGGAGGGCTGTGGGCTGCGCAGATGGGTGCCTGGGTCTCTAACCCAGGGACGTGCCTCTGGGATCTTCCAGCACGCAGCTGGGCATAAAGTCCTGGCTGGAGGCTGAGCTCTGTCTGGGAGACGGGGTGGTAGAGCGGCCAGGGAGGAAGAAGGGAGCAACTGGAGAAAGGACAGGGACCCAGCTGAGAAGGAGCAGCCGGTGGGGCAGGGGAAAGCCACAGCGAACCTTCCAGAAGGCATGGCCACCTGGTTTCTGTGCTGTTGTCAGGGCGGACCGGGGTGGGGGCAGGTGACGCCCCAGGGCTAGCAACAGGGAGCCCCAGGACCTTGACTTGGTCTCTGGGAAGCTCTGGGAAGGGCCACCTGCTGACAGTGATCGGGGTGGGGGCAGGGGGATGGGAGAGGGAACCAGAGACGTTGAGTCATAGGCATCCTTGGTTTTGTGGAAGGACAGTGGAGAAAAGATGCAGTGTTGCAGGGAGATGAGGGTCCGGGGAGGCCCTGCCGTGAGGTTGGAGGGGTCATGACGTGTCACAATGAGCCACCAGAGGATGCAGAGAAGGGGCTGGGGCTTCGGGGAAGCAGGAAGGACCCAGAGCCCGGGTCGGGTGCTCCTCAGAGAGACGCGGAGGAAAGGGGTGAGCATGCAGGTGAGCCAGCGGGAGAGGCCAGGTGTGCGGCTGCGGAGGCACGACCCCACTGGCCCCCTGCTCGGCCGCTCTGGCCTCTGGCTCCGCTGCTGCCCCCGACAGGGCTGTCCGCCTCCCCCAGGGTGGTCCCCATCCCCTCTGCTCGTCTGCTTCTCAGCGGCGGGCAGAGGGCAACTCTCCCTCCCCCCAGCTTTTGGATTTATTCGAGCCCTCAGCAGAGAGGACGATGCCCTCACATTGGGGCGCACAATCCCCATTCCACATTCCACTGGTTCCCACAACCTGCGTGGAAACACCCCCCTGACACTCCCAGAACAATGCCCGACCAGCTGCCCAGGCATCCCGCGACCCCGTCAGGGTGACACAGAAAGTTAACCAGCACGATGTGCCGCCAAGCCACCTGAGCGGGATCTGGCTGCCGAAGCATACCTGTAAGGGACCCTACTACCTCCCGGCCTGGCTAGACCGCCTGCCCTCCCGGGTCACCAGCAGGCAGGTGGCCAAGGGTGGGAATTCTCAGCCTCTATGATCACATGAGTCAGTTTCTCATAATAAATCCTCCTTCATAGATGTAGCCCTAGTACATGTGCGTATATCTACTGAATGACACAGGTGTAACCTCCATGGATACATAGCTTCCTGCCCCGTTTCTCTGCAGACCCCTGACTCGTATGCCCCTTGGGTAGCTCTCTCTGCCTGTTGCCCTGGAAGAAAAAAAAGTGAGGGTGACCTGCCAGCAGCTTCCCAGACTGGCCCACTGTGGGCTCATAGTATGGCCGTGGGTAGCTTCTCTTTGGATTTTGGTTTCTTCATCTGAATTAGGATTAACAATGTTAGCTGGTTGCCCTACAACCAAACAAAATAAGAGCAATAGAAAAAGAATCAGCACCAGGGCATCTGGTGGCTTGGTTGGTTGAGCATCTGCCTCTTGACCTCAACTCAGGTCTCCATCTCGGGGTCATGGGTTCAAACCCTGCATTGGGCTCTGTACTTGGTGTGGAGCCTACAAGAAGAAGGAAGAGGAGGAGGAAGAAGAAAAGGAGGAGAAGAAGGAGAAGGAGAAGGAAGAGGAGGAGGAGGAGGAGGAGGAGGAGGAGGAGGAGGAGAAGGTGAAGCGATGCCACAGAGCTTGCACCACACAGGGCCCTGCCTCAACAGTTCACTCACTCTGTGCAACTGGGTCCTTTTCATTCCTAGGAAACCAAAGTCCCGGCCCTAAAGCCAAACGAAGGCTTAATGCAGAAGCATCCTCCCACCTTTATTGCATAAAAAGCTGATTTCAAAGAGAACTGAGCAGATACATTCTTCAAAACAAGAGCACGAAAAGTGCAAAATTAGCGCACCCCTTCATGTACTTATCCATGAGGGGATTACATCTTCTTTATTTAAAAACGCGGTCCCCAGGGTCCGCAAGCAGAGGGCGATAACCCGGGTGTGCACGGGGAGTACCCACAGGTGAGTGTGCAGGGAACTCCCGGTGGCAACCCCAGGCGGGCAAGACAAACGAGACCCAGATCAGCCTAGTGCCAAAGAGCCTTCCTTGCACAGTGATCGCCCCCCAAGGCCAACTCGCAGAAAAAGACTTTATAGGAGCTTTATATCAAAGAAAAGCTTTTATCAGCTTTCTATAGCTTTGATTTAACTTGCAATAATGATTGTATTCTTCTCCGACACCACGGTTTTTAAAGCAGGTGTGCAAGAGACGGAGAAGAGAGGATGGATGGTTTTTATGTGGGTGTAAGAGAGGGGGCTGAAGGAATCGTCCTATTTTATGATGATTTTTAAAGATTATATCATTTATGTGAGTTGTGTTTCCTGTGCCTGCTTTTTAAGGATGATTCTTTTTTTTTTTAAGATTTTATTTATTTATTCGTTAGAGACACACAGAGGGAGAGAGGCAGAGACACAGGCAGAGGGAGAAGCAGGCTCCATGCAGGGAGCCCAATGTGGGACTCGATCCCAGGACCCCGGGGTAACGCCCTGGGCTGAAGGTAGACACTTAACCACTGAGCCACCCGGGCATCCCAATGATGATTCTTTTAAACTGGGAATTCATACAAGCAAAGCTTATGCTTGTGACTACTCCTCAGATTTCACACATGCGTGAAGCCAGGAGTGTCCATTAATAATTCAGAAGACCCGGCTTTCATCCCCTCTTGTCCCATGGTCTGATACTTGGGATGCTAATGTGAGGAGACTAGGAACCATGCAGGTGGCATCCCACGGCTCCAACAAGCCTCGCCCGACAATCCCAACAACCACTCAGGGAGACAGCAGTGTCGGTCCCGTAGGATAACCCTCTGTCTGACTCTGGCCTCCTACCAGGTGTTCACTTTTACACAAAATGGGCCTTTCCAGAGCATACATTTCTTTCTCCCTCTCTTCTGCAGCCTGTCTCCAGATGCTCGTAAACAGCCGTGCCTACAGGGTGGCCACAGAGACCTCCTCGAAAACGTTGCCAATGGCGCAGTGATTGGCCTCTATCCGCAAGGACCTCGATGTCCTATTTGGGAAAATTGTTTAGTCATGAGTGCAATCTGTGTGAGATGCAACAGCAAGCGAGGGTTGCGAGAAATGATCTGACTTGCATTACAACTCCTAGGCCGGGAAGGCTCTGTTGGGTGACCGCTCCCTGTATTTTTCCATCAGCGGCAAAGTCGTTAGTGGCATAAAGTGTCACTAACACGTGAAAGGATGACCAGAGGAGAGAGACTCATTCCACTTGACCAACCCAAACACCTGTGGATCGGGTTAGGTGCTTCTTATCCCTTGGTTCTGCAAGTAGGTTCTAGAATCTCTCAAAGCAGAATCGGGAGCATCGCAGGGCTCCAGAAAAATCTGCTGGCCCTACAGGTGAGTGTGCGGTTGAGTCACCCAATCCTCCACCCTTATTCAGCATGACCCACGAGGGCTTGGAGTATGGAAATCCATCCAGACGGGGATTGGACTCGGGGCACCCGCAGCGTCACACGGGTCAGCCAAGCCTCTGCTTCATCAAGGTGATTAGTCACGTTTCTGTCCCCGCTAGCCTGCTGCCTCCCAGCGCGGGAAGACCGCCCCTGTTCTTCCTTTCCTACCTTGTGCCGAACAACTAGAAGTGAGGGAGGGTAGGTGGGCGTCCGAAGCAACCGCAGGAGCCGCAGGACCACGGAGAGCCGGTGCCTACCCCCCAGCCAGCGGGGATGTCTCTGCGCCTGTCATCACAGAGCCTGGCTAGTTAAGAAGAAATGTGGATTTTGCTTTAGCCTAATGAAGCTTTGCCGTTTTTAAAGGACATCACACTGTGATCGCCACGGTCGCGTTAAAAGATAATGCTAGCCGGTGTTGTGCGCGTTATTTTTAGCACGAAGCCTAACGTACAATCTCAAGTTAGGCAGCAGGATCCTTGGGCCTCCCCAGGGTCTCGTTAAAATGAGATGTTTCCCTCTAGAGGTTCACTCGGTAAGCAATGTTTAAACTTCGTAATCAGGCTGCCCTGAGTTGCCATTCGAGAAACAGTTTTGAAAACAAATCCTCCGTCAGACTGTGGCTGGTGCCCTGACAGTCGAATCCCAGTGACTTCAAATGTAGGGAGAAAATGATCTTTGAATGAAAGGTGTCGAGAGCTTTCAGTGCTCTAATTAAGATCTAAGAAGGTACGTATCCAGCTAGAAAGTCACCACCGCATTAAATTATACTCTCCTGAGTAAGCCAACATCAGCTTAACGGCATTTTCCGGGTAACGAGGTTGTGAACGCTAATCCCGATTTTGAATGCGGGTTGGGTATTAACTGCTTCGACTAGAAAAGGCTGGGATTCTGAGAATAAGACCACTTTTAAAATTAGTCAAGATTGTTTTTATAGCTGGCAGACAGCCACACCTGTGATAAAACAGGGCTCGTCGTCTACTCAGCTTTCCGTTGCTAAGCACACGCCCAGTCTCCTCAGGAGGAAGTCCCTAAAAAGTGGAATAAAATAAAGATCGTCGCAAGATGGATGTAATATTCCATCTCCTGTGGTTGAGATGAAACATTTCATCTAACGGAGGTGGTGTGAGGCTGCTGTGTGCCCACCTGGGGTGTATTTCCATTCTGGGGTGGGCTGGGAGTCACCTCGTCGCTCCTCAGCGGGGTCCCAGCCCGGGAGGCTGGCCTTCACCCCATAAGCATGAGGGTGTCTGTGTTCATAGACAACAGCTCTGCTGAGACGGAGCCACCAAGACTGGTTCTCAGGCATTTCTGGACATGCTAATGCTCTGCCAGCAGGTGGTCTGCTTTGCTAGTGCACCGTAGTCCTTCCTTCTGAGGGTGACATTTATCTCAAACCACTGACTTTCCAGGCTGGCTCAGACTCCTAAACCCGTCTTGGAGACCAGTAGGGCCAATGGGTCAGGTGAGAGACCCCAATCAGTGGGAGTCTGGGAAATTCTTCATGAGCTGAGTTTGGGCTGCACCTTGACCCACGTCTGTCAGTCCAGCTTTGCGATTTGATGAGCGACCTGATGCCACGGGGCCGATACCTAGAGCCAGAGTCGTTAGTGAGCTCTCCACATGATCGTGACACCAGGCTGTTGTCGCGAGAATAAAGTCAGAAGTGCAGTCTCCTTGGGAATAAATGATTTCCTAGTGAAAGCGATGTGCTCAAGGATCCACAAACTGAAATGAGTCCTGCTCCCAATATAAACAACAAACAACCCCAGGAAGGCATGCAGGGAACACTCCTTGAATCAAACAGACCGGAGACGATCTGGACTCCACTGAGTGGCCTGGCTAGGTTCAACTGATGACAGACCACCCCTGGGCATAGGATCATGTCACCTCCAGGGTCATTTTCCATGAGGCCTCAGCTTTAATAAGGAAACAAAATGTATATGTAGACTTTGATATCAAAATATATACACTTATCTTAAGTGCTTTGGAGCATCAGACCACGTTAATTTATTCAACAACAACAAAAAATATGATCGCTGCCTACGATGCAGCAGGCCCTGGAAAGCCAGATGCAAGATAGGAATTTTGACAGATTCCAAATCAAACACCTCTCAAGGCCCAAGTGCTCTGAAGCATTAGGTAAGCATGGACTGAGTTGACGTGCTCATTACGTATCTCCATTTCTGTGAACTATACCATCCACTCTCACTCGTTGGACAAGGGTGGTCACGTCCCCACCATAAGTGCAGTTTGGATCAGTTTGAAAGCCTCATTCTCTGGTCAGGACCAGGCCAAATCTAATCCAGCAGAGCAGGGAGGAAAAGCAGACACACATCCACCTGTAACGCAGGAAAATCTAATCGCCCTGAGGAATAACACACGGCTCAGTGATTTAGACCAGGCATATTTCCCCGCCTTCCCAGATTTAGTTTGAAGTAAAATCCAATCACCACCAGAACACAAAGTCTAGGCCCTCTTTTTAGGCAAGACACAGAAAATCTTCCATTCATACCTTCGCAAGGTCAGACACGCAGGTACAAACTGTCGTTGGAATAGAAGACTTTGCCGTAACAGCAAGAGAAACATCTTGTGGATGGAATTTGTGCACATCATGCAAGCCAAGAAGATCACCCTCGGGATTCTTAGGGTTTCATTAATGCCAGTCCTTTTTCCATGCCCACCGCCACCACGTCGTGTGTGAATGCAGACTGGCTTTACTTATTATACAGTATGGTTATCACTGCAATATTCACAGAATAGTCTTCCTGGTTGTTAAGTTTTGTATTATTTATATGTTACCAACCTCCTTCTGTGACCCCCAGACCTGCCAGCTGGGGGTTAGCTGTGTGTTTCAGGTACTAGCGATGCCATAGGACGGTCTGCTCCTGCTGCTCTAACAGGACACCACAGACAGAGAGCTTAACCAGGCTCTGGGGGCTGTAGGTCTGAGATCGGGGGGGGGGGGGGTATGTCCAGGCAGGGGTAGGTCCAAGATCCAGGCAGGGGGCAGGTCTAGGATCTGGGGCAGGGAGGGGGAGGGGATGTCCAAGATCCAGGCAGGGGGCAGGTCTAGGATCTGGGGCAGGGAGGGGGAGGGGATGTCCAAGATCCAGGCAGGGCAGGTCCAAGATCCAGGTGGGGGTAGGTCCCGAGATCCAGGCAGGACAGATCCAAGATCCAGGTGGGGGCAGGTCCAAGATCCAGGTGGGGGCAGGTCCAAGATCAGGGGGCAGAGGTCTAAGATCCAGGCAGGGGCAGGTCTGATGTCAGGTGAGACACCCCACTTCTTGGTTCACAGATGGCATCCTCTCGCTGTGTCCTCAAGTAAATAAAGGGACAACGGGCTCTCTGGGGTCTCCTTTACAAGGACACCAATCCCATCCTGGGGGCTCTACCCTCACAACCTCATCCCCTCCCAAAGACCCCACCTCTCAACACCATCATCCGGGGGTTAGGTGTCAGCATATGCACTGGGGGGGCCACAAGCCATCCGTCCACAGTGGCAGTTTGTCATGTGCTCCTCGCTGCACGTCTGATGGCACGTCTGATGGCCCTCGACCCCCTCATTCAACATCAGTCCAGGGAAAAGCACACGTTTGCCGCAGATGTTCTTGGCCAGTGGGTCCTTTAAAGTGGAAAATTGCTTTGCTCCTTTAAGTGACACACAGGACCTCCAGCTGCAGTGCGCTGTCTGCCACCAGTGGGGTCGGGCTTGGGGGGCAGGAGGTGAGGGCCCCCACATCCCACTCCCCAGGACGGTGGTCAGTTTGTGTGAGGGGAGGGGGCTCAAACAGAAGGGGCCACATGGGAAGTTCCTCAGGACCTTGAACAAAGTCCTGTCTCACGTGACGTCTTTACAAGCTGGGGTGCTTGTCAGTCACGCGGCGGCCCTGCGCCGAAGCTCACCAGGAATGCTGACCCAGACACCAGCAACGCTGGGGTGCTCAGAGAGGTGAGAATGGAAGCAGGGAGCAGGTGTGGGCGCACTGCGGGGAGGTGCCATCCGAACTGCTGGCCACATGCCTCCTCTGCTGAGGCCCGGCTCGTCCTCATCTTGGGGGTGCCACTAACACAGGGAGGGAGAAAGCCCCCTCCCCATGAGGGAAACACACCCTTTTGTTCAAAGCTGGTTTTTCAGGATGACTCACGGAGGGCTATTTTCACGGGTGCTTAGCCTGTGTGTCTGCATGTTCATCTCCTCCAGCGACCACAGAAAATCCGTGACCTTCAGCGCAAGGGGCCTCCCAGCCCGTCTCCACCTCTTCTCCTTGGAACGCTCTCCAACACCCCCCGCGCAAGTCTATGAAGACCAAGGAGATCGCACGCCTACAAGATGCAGACGCTTCTTGCTCTGGTCCCTGCTCTAGAAGAGAAGCCACAGACGTGAGTCACACACCCAGAGCCCTGTGTGTCTGCAGGGACCAGCTGGGCCATCTGGTCTACCGGCCCCACAGCGCTGCGGTCACCCCCACCGCCGCTGTGCCAGCCCGCCCCGGCCAGCGCCACGGGCCCCTGGTGGGTTGATGAGCCCACCTGCTTGTCTCCAGTGGCCACTGAGCCACCACCTCCAGCTGTGAGCCCCACGAGGACAGAGCCTCACTTACCCACTGTACCTTCCAAGACTACAACATCTTTGGGCGTGTGGTAGGAATTCAATAACTACTTTGGGATGAGCACATGCATATTTACAGTGATTACACTGGGGCAGGGGGACAAAGAAACTGAGAAAATGAAATTTGCTTTTCACTGAATTCTCTGAAGTGTGATTTTTTTTCCAAATCTATAGCAAACAATGTGTTACGGAGAATGACAAATCCTGGAAGTAAATAACCCTTCATCCAAAAGGTGATCCTGTGCTGAAAGGGCCTGTTGGGTCCTCTCAGGCCAACGGAGGAAAGGCGGGGCAGCCCGAGGAGCTTCAGCTGTGCCCCAGCCCCTTGCTCCCTTCACGGTCCCGAAACCAATCCTAAAACATTCCCTCCCTCCAGTGCAAGAAGGGAGGTGCTTGTAGCAGGAGGGTCCGGTGTCTGTGCTTGCAGCTATATCCCTGCAGGTCCCTCACCTTGGGTGTGGTGACCCTGGCCACTGAAGCTTTCAGCACGTTGCTAGATATGTGGCCACAAATGGGTGACACCTGAGGGTGCAGTTGCCAGCCCCGTGGCACGCCTGAGCGGAGGCTGGCAGGTGAAGGGGCCCTCCTTCATGTGGTGAGGACCTGCTGCCAATATAGGTGAGGCCCGAAAGGACCGTGCTGTGTCATTAACGTGGGTCAGCCCTCATGTGTGCTCCGTCGAGGCGACTGGCTTTGGCTGCTTGGACAGAACTAGGTTTGATGGGTTGATTCCATTGGGAAAAGCTGTTTCTAGGGGAAGAGTGGAAACATCAAACAAAGAAAAGGTTCTGAGAAAGGTCAGCCCTCCATGTCCTGCTATTGTTCTTGACGCCCCCCAAAAACAACACTTGGTGAAGGGGCCCCCGGGGGCCCAGAGTGTGTGCTCCTAACGGTGCGGGCGGCCAGAAGAAGCAGCGAGCGAGCAGGTCAGAAGCGGGGGCGCCGCCGCCCCCGTGAGTCATCTCTGGGCTCCGTGCAGCGGCCACAACTTCAAAATAGGAAGAGGGGGGTAAGACAGAGAGAGAGAGGGAAGGAGGGAGGGGGAGAGAGAGGGAGAGAGAGAGAGGGAGAGAGAGAGAGTGGACATGTGGCGGGGGAAACAAGAGCCACACTGTTCCTCCAAAGGCAACAAAATAAATCACCACTGGGACCTAACAGTCTCCATGTTTTTTAGGAATCGATCTAGAAAACAAACAAGTAGGAAAAAAAAAGAAAAACTTGGGTGCGTCCAGGGCTGGGATTCGGGGGCCTCACAACCGTAGCAGCAGGGAGGCCGCGGTGCATCGGGCCTGGGGTTCCGCTCGCTGGCAGCTGGGGGCGCCCCAACAGTCACGTCTCCGGGCAGAGGTTGCAGGGGCCCCCCCTCGTGTCCTGGCTTCGGGACTCCGAAGCTGACGAGGCCCCATCCCAGCGGAACACACAGCCACGACTGCCGGCCCCCGGGGCCAGGGACGTCTCCAGGCCTGCCGTCGTGGACGCTGTGCTGCTGGCAGCTCTTCTCTAACCAGAGTAGATGACAGAAGCATCCAGAACAGTAGGAGGGCATGGGCAACACACAGCATCGGGTCCATGGGGTCAGCCCAGGACCTGCTCTCCTGCCAACAACCACACACTGCCCACACCAGGATGAGGTCTGTGGGTCGGGATCCACAGCACACAGCAGGTCAACACAGCGAGCAGGCCGCACTGCACAGGATCCACACCCCATTCCGGGATCCACAGCACACGCCAGGATCCACAGCACACGCCAGGATCCACACCCCAGGATCCACACCCCAGTCCGGGATCTACGTCACACACCAGGATCCGCTGTGAGCCACTTCCCAACACCTTCCTTGCCCAGGCACCATCCTTGGTCTTCCCCGTACACTGAATGGAGTCTTAGCTCCCTGCTCCCCCGCACCCCCCACCCTGGGGCTCATCCTTGTTCCCTGCGTGGTGAGGGCCAGTGATGCGAAGCGGTTGGTCAGGGTTGGTTCTTTGCTCTCTCCCCGTGGGATGACGTCTGCTCCCACCCACCCATGCCCCCTCCCTGCAGGGCGAGGTGACCTGAGAGGTCGCGGCAAGCTCAGCAGGGTTGTTGTAAAGCCACAGACATGTGTGTGTGGAGGACACCCCAGAGCCGGGCGGCTGGCAGTGTAAGCAGCACCCCAGCCTGCCCCCCTCCAGGCTCCTGCACCCGCCCGGGCACTGTCCTGTCCCTGTCCATTTGGGATCAGCTTCTTCCTCCTCCCAAGGGTCACACAGGAGAAGCCTTGCTCACGTGGATGCTCCCCATGTTTATGGAGCGGCGGCCGGCAGGCCCAGGGCTCACTCGCAGATGGAGATGAGTGTCCCGGGGACCCAGCACTACAGTTCTGTGACAGGCGCTCAGCCCCAGGCATGCGGGTCTTGCGCAGGTGGCGAGGCCAGCCGGGGCAGGGCAGCTGAATGAGGGCCTCCAATCCACGGCCGCGGGGTGCTCAGGGGGCCCGGGCACCCCAGGAAAGCTCCTGCTCTCTGGGCAAGGGCAGAGGGCGTGCTGCTCGGTCAGCCCTGGCAGGAGTGACCTCACGGCCACCTCGGGATGTGCTGTCCTGCTGGGAGACACTTGTGCTTGGTCTGTGTCCCCATTCCTGGCCCAGAGCTCCTGGACCCCATGCTGTTGGCTAAGGGAAGGGCTACAAGGGTGGCAGGGGTGTCTTGGGTTCACACCAAGGCCCTTTGAGCCACACCTGGGTGCGTGCTGGGGGACTTCTGGGGAGCCCCGAGGATGGAGCAGGTTGCCGGGGGATCTAACCACGTGAGGATGGGGCTGGAACCTCCGGCCCTACTCCCTGATCTCCGGGGAGGAGCGGTGGGGTCAATGACCAGAGGCCGATGACTGAGTCCATCACTCCTGTGCAATGAGCCTGTGTAAAGACCCAAAAGGAGGGGTTTGGAGCACCTCTGGGTCGATGAATCCTGGGGTGCCCAGACAGGCGGGTGGGCCCTGGACCGGAATGGGGGCCCCTCGCCGCCTCCCACGGGCATCGCCCTATGCACCCCTCCCCTCTGGCTGTTCCTGAATTGTAACCTTTGTAGTAACTTGTCACGTAGCAGTGAACAATTTTCCGGTCAGTCTGGACCCGCGACCGGTGTCTGCAATGGGGTCGTCTCGTGGGGCCAAGCCTGTCACCTGCGGGGCCTGTGCTCGTGGCAGGCAGACAGCGTCAACAGTGGGCTCAGGCTGGGACCGGAGAGTCTGCCTTTGGTACTAACCGCCACCTGCACCACGCGGCCTGCCCTGGGACTGCACCCCGAGCGCTAAACACCGAGGTAATAACCTATATCCTTAAATATAGAATTAAATAAATGAACTATAGTATTGAATGAGCATAGAATCAAATCTATATTATTAAATACTTGAAATCATAATAAAACTAAACTGAAATCATAATCAGGGCCATTCTGGAGAATTCCAGCCAGGCACTTTTTTGTCCTAATTCTTCCAAAAGACTTCCTCAAATATCAGAAAGGGAGACAGAACATGGAAGACTCCTAACTCTGGGAAACAAACTAGGGGTGGTGGAAGGGGAGTTGGGCGGGGGCATGGGGGTGACTGGGTGGCAAGCACTGAAGGGGGCACTTGACGGGATGAGCACTGGGTGTTATTCTGTATGTTGGCAAATTGAACACCAATAAAAAATAAATTTATTATTAAAAAAAAAAAGGACTTCCTCAAAAGCCTGACTTCTGGGTCAAGTTCTAAGTCACAAAAACACATATTTGCTCTGTTTCTTCTTTGGAACGGGAGACCTCCGGGCTCACCAACAGCCCAGCTGCCTCCTAGGCTGTCCTGGGATCTGACCCAGGGCCACCTGAGAAAGCAGCATGCGGGGGCACAGAATAGCCAGGACCCCAGGTGTGAGTCCACCTGGCCCAGGACCGAAGGACAAGCCCCCTCCCTAGCCCTTCTGAGTCTCCTCCACTCTGCCAGAGGCTCACCTCCATTCAGTCATTTGATTTCCATTCATAAACTCAACCGCCCAATTCAGGGATCTTGAATATTGTCTTATGGCCCGGCCGTTCTTAGCCTCTGCTTCGTGGTCACAAATGGCTGCCCAGGCACCAGCCATCGCTTCAACGCTGCAGCCAAGAAGAGGTAGGGGGGGAGCTTGCATTCTGTCCAAATCCATGCTGTGTGCCTTCCTGGCTCAGGCAGGTGCATCCTCCACTTCCTAACAAAATATCCCTCAAGGCCTCCGAATTATGCATTGTCTCTCCAGCTTTGGGGTTTTACAAGATCAAATGAGTGAGACATCCTAGGTATTAGGAGAGTCTTGGATAAATGAGTGCCACTGACTGATTTCCTCTTATTTCCCAAGTTCTCTGTAAAACGTGAGCTCGTTTCTCTACTCTGTCGCAAAGACACATAAGTCAGTGAGCCCTGATCAAATATTCCTCTAAGGACTGCAGACTATTGATATCTTGGGTCATCATCCGTAATGTAAATCTCCTCAACCTTTAAATGAAACGTAGACCAGGAGTTTACTCTAGGAAGAGCTATCCTGGGGATGTACGCGCTACGCGGCGTACAACCGATTCAGGGATCGTTTTATAAAGTGATCTATTTTTCTAGAGATTTTTCTCTTGCTCCTCATTATAGGCTGTACCAAGCCTGCAGACGTGTGGGCTAATTGATCATCGTGATCCGCCGAGTCGGGCTTATGTGAACAGGTGTCCATTCCTTGTCAGCACGGAAGAGTTGGCCACTTGCTCGGAATCGGTTCCTCGGAGCAGGACAGCTTGGCGTGCGGCTTCGTATCCCACCTGTGCGAAAGGAAGGGGAGGCGAGGGAGAGGACTTTTCCCTTTAGATAACCACAAACAATCTCCAAATAACCCCTCCGCTGCAGGGAGCGACGCGTCTCTGTTTGCCAACCTGTGTTTGAACAGTCAGAATCACTACCTGAGCAGGCCCACGGGTCCGTGCCCTCGGCTGTGTGCATCTGATTTGGAGTGAGCTTGAGTTGTCACCGTGGGGCCACAGGCCAGCGTCCAAGAAATGACATTTGGAGCGAAGATGAATGATCCCCAGACCAGACGTTTGCGATGGTTATGATAAGGCCCTGGAACCTTACCTCCCTCGAGGAGGCCAGAAATATTTGTGTAAAACCAGATCAAATAAAAGGCCTCTCCCTGGTCCCTCAACTAAATCATCTCTCACTTAGTGTCGTTAAACAAATATTGGCCTGGCTGCGAGGGATGTGACCTGTGTGCCGTGAGTTTGTCCCCCCACCCCAGCTACCCTCGGATTTTTTTTTAAGCCTTTTTAAATCCACTCCAAGGAGTTTCTTTCCCACCAATCTTCTCAAGAAACCCTGTCCTATGGTTTCCTATGGTTAGGTTTGGATGAAGCCCAAGGCTCCTCTCCCAGGTGCCATGTTGCCTGAGAAGGATGCTGCACTATCGGCCACCTTGCTCAGAGAGAGAAACCATCAGCATCTCTCAAAGCTGAGATTGAATCAAGAGTTGCCAAAGGGGTCCCATCGATGCCCCGGTCAAGAGCCCATGATTTCGATACAAGCCTGCCTGCAGGTCAGCACTGCTGCTTACCTGAGGCGGCCTTGGCCAAGGGACAGAAATTCTCCAGGCTTCAGCTCACTTATTGCAAAAGTAGGGATGGTGACAGTCTTGTCACAAATCGACCATGAAGATCGAGTGAGCAAAGGCACAGGAAGTGCACGAGGTGGTGCCGAGAACAAGAGCAGACTTTACCTGTGTGTTTTAGAGTAGCTCGAGGTCCAGATGGTGCCCCGAGCTCACTCCAGGACAGGGCCTGGAAGCTGGGATTTTCTGTGCGTGCCACTCTACATCTGGGAGGTGACAGGAATCCCAACACGGTGTCTCCAAATATGCCACTTGGGCACATGGATCATTTTTGAGCTGATGACAACTAAAAATAAATAGTTGTATACAGAAGAGGTCTTAGAGCCTCCTTTATCTGAACGCAGAAACTCCAGGAAAATGTGGACCACCGTAAATGTCCTGTCTAGGGGAGTTTTATGGCTGTGAGATGGCAAAAAGCCAGCGCCAAGATCAATCTGCACAAACAGACTCAACTAAAATAATCCTTATCTTCCACGAGTTTCCTCATATATTGACCTTCCCACAATTCACCGACCCTAGAAGCCCAACAGCCCCCCTGCTCCTTTGTCTGCTCCGCAACTTAGTGCCTTTTCTTGAAATGGTACATAATTTTCTGAGCCTAACCATGTCTTTGGGTTTCATTTTTTTCCCTGTGAAATCCCTGTGCATGAACTAAAAAGTATTAACATCAGTAACAATGTGTATGCTTTTTTCTCCCACTCATTTGTCTCTTGTCTGTTTAATGAGAAGTCCCCATGGGAAGAACATAAGAGGGTGGAGGAAAAATTTTCCCTCCCCTACGGATAGAACTCGGGGACTTTGGGAGGAGCCCGGTGAGGCATTACCCTAGATGCTCTGGGATTGCCTCCCACTTCTCGCAAGAAAACTTCCCAAACCAGGCAAATCTCTGTCAACACCACGTACTCTTTTATCCTTTAGGGCCACGTTCTTCTGAGTTACCACTGCATCTTGACCACATTTCCAAGCTCACCTCCTGCCACGGCATCTTGCTGAGCCAGAGTTCAGTAGCAGAAACGAGTCATTGTGAAGCCATCTAGCCAGGGGCATTTCTGCCCTAAAGCCATGGACATTGTGTGCCATTCTTTTCCCAAGCCCGGCCTCATGCTATTTCCTGAGACTGGAAGTCCCTTCTCTTACAGCTCACCCTTTCCCTCTGGTCTCGCTTTACGCGGCATCTCCACCATATTTCTGACTCACCCCATCCTGATCAGAACCCTGTTACACATCCCTGTAGCACCCCATGCTTTTTCCTTCAACACAATTGATTGTAACCATAGGCTTGAGTGTTTTCATTCATAAAAAAAAAAAAAAACATCTTCTTGACGAATACTGCAGAAATCCACTCATATGAGGTCCCTAGAGTCATCAAATTCTACTGAAATGAAGTAGAAGTGAGTTCCAGGGGAGGGGCTGAGACTCAGGGTTTGGTGGGGAGTTTGGGAGGATGAGAAAGTTCTGGAGGTGGTGGGGGTGGTTGTAACACAACAGTGGAAATGTGCTTACTGTCACTCCACTGCACACTTAAAATGATTAAGATGGTAGATTTTACGCTATGTATATTTTATCACAATAAAACCAATCACCTTGTTAATTTACAAAAAAAGATCTTTTATTTCCCTGGACTGCAAACCCCGAGGTGGGACACTGCTGGTCTGGCTCAGCACAGAGCACACGGAAGTTGCTCAAATGCATTTGTTATGTGAACTAATAAGGAGTGTTTAATTGCTTAGATAATTCACCACCTTCTTAATTTAATTATCTGACACTTCCTCAGTAACAGGGCTGCCTTTCCTACCAATAGAAGTTAAAAAAAAAAATGTATATTTTCTCTGTCTGGGTCTAGTGCTTTCAGACCTAAATCACTCAGCAGGGATCAGCTCAGGAAAGACAGCCATGTCCAACAGCACATGCAACGCAAGGAAGCGTGAACTGAAGCAAACCACCAAAAAGCCACTCTGCCACTGTACAATCTTTCTGGAAACGCATGGAATAGGCGTGGTCAGCTCCTTCTCTCTCCAAAAGCTATCTCTAGAGAAGGAAGACAGAGACTCAGGGATCAGAGATCCTGGGCTGGGGCTCTGGCTTCCCACCTGTCTGCAACATGACCAGCCTGGGGAGCCTATGAGTTTTAGTTTCCTCAAACCAAGAGTGGGGCCAGTTGTGAAAAATCTCATGACTTAATATTGATGGGGTTCAGAACATGCCACCCTAGACTGACTCTTTCAACATGAAGGAATCTGAAGAAGGGATCATGCAGGAAGGACTCTTCCACCTCCCCTGAAGCAGGTCATGGGACCCTCCTGCCACAGGTGCCCTCCCTCCACCTTGAGGACGGGAGCACCCTTATATCCAAAGACAGGGACACCAAGGGGAGTCCCAGGGAGCAGGCCTTGCTGGGTCTCCCCAGGTCACTACCCTGAGCTCATACCCTTCGTCCTACCACATTTTCCATGAATGTACACACTTCATCACGCCCAGCGTGAAAACACTCAGGTTTAATGGATTCTCCACATCTTCATTTCCTTATGAGGGCTCCGTGCCACATAAAACTTATAATAAATCTATATGCTTTCCTCTCCTTAATCTCTTTCGTCTGTCCAGTTTATAGAGTCCCAGCCAGAGGACCAAGGGTTGTAGTATCAGAAAGAGCTCTGTCCTCCTCTCCAGTGTCCAGTGAAAACTAGGGCATGGAGCTATCCACACAGCATTGTGTCAACACACACACCATGATTACAGCCTGGGAAAAAGAGACACCAGCCTGTCTACTGGCTGGTGGTGGGGAGGAGTTTTGTTTCCTTCTTAATGCCTTTGTGTGCTTTCTAGATCCGCACAGGTTACCACAAGGGAGGAGGCCCAGCACGACCCTTCCCAGGCTGCAGCCTCACTGTCCAGGTGATCTGCTGTGACGCGGCCTCTCTGGGCAGCAGCCTGCAGCTCCCTTTGGGGGAAGCACAAGGAGTTGATGAAACCATATACACCAGCACTGAGCCCATCAGGAGCTCGGCTCTAATCAGAAATGACGGCAAGGAGGCAAGCATTGCACTGCTTAGGGTAGGCTGCTGGTGGGAGACCTGTGGGCGCCTACTGTAAGTGGTCCTACCCTGCAGACGCCATGCTGGCGGGAAGTACTTTATTCTGAGAGATGCAAAGGAGATGATAAAGCTCTCCCTTCCTGGAGAAGTCCTACCTTGGCACTAGATCTTCATTACTTTCCAGTGAGATACGACAGCCGTTCGTGGTGGTATATTCAGTCTTGCCTGACTTGCTTTGTTGACAGAAAGCTTAATCTATTGTTTAAAATGATAACACCAGCTTTGCAGTGTCATTGGGAGTGGCAAATGGAAACACACATGACGCACTGAGCATTTGAAGTCTGTCTTTTCTCCATCCCCTTGGCCTGGGATGATACAGAACAGAGAAGCAAAGACCCAATGGCTCTGGCAGTATGGGCCTGGAGAGGGGAGGGAGGCCACGACTTGTGCACCCGCCCCCACCGATCTCCTCCATCTCACCACTGACGGGCGTGTCGTGGTGCAAGCAGCTCAGCAAAGGGGAAATATCACTTGAGACTCATAACAAAGGACTGCAGATGGATGGGAGGGAGTCGGTGTTCCGTCTTGGCTCAGAACACAGCCATTTTGTTCATGTTCAATAAACTAGGACCCCAGGATTCCATTAAGATCCCATACTGCAGGGGCACCTGGGTGGCTCAGCGGTTGAGCATCTGCCTTCGGCTCAGGGCATGATCCCGGGGTCCTGGGATCGAGTTCCACATTGGGATCCCCACAGAGAGCCTGCTTCTCCCTCCGCCTCTCTCTTTCTCTGTGTCTCTCATGAATAAATAAATAAAATCTTAAAAAAAAAAAAAAAGATCCTACATTGGGAACCTCACAGTGGGATGGGGGAGTTGAAACTCCACATTACAGGCCATGTTCTAGAAGACCTCTAGGTCCTCAGCTCCATCCTTCCTTTGGGGTGTGCTGGACCAAGATTTAATAAGACCCTACGTTCATAGGGCAACTCCCACTTCCCTTGAGCACTTGGCACTTGAAGGAGGAATTCGCACAGCCAACCAGGATGAGAGTTGCAAAGACCAGCTACTTCCTGACAGAGGTGGGAGGCCCAGTCCAGCCTGGGCCATGGAGGTATCTTCCTGTCCAAAGGTTCGGTGCTTCTTTACAAACAAATGAAACAGTGAAGCAGTACAAGTCACTGTATGCTTTGGTTAACATCAATCTCTTTCTAAGTACATTTATTTATTTATTTATTTATTTATTATTTATTTATTTATTTATTTATTTTTAACATCATCTGGCAAATGAGGCATTGCTGAGTCTTTCCCATCCTTTCCACCCTGCCACGCACCCCTCCCCTCAGAAGCTGTGATTTGTGATTTTCAGATCCCTCTGAAAATGTGTTCATACTCTGCACGGAATTCCAACTGGAATCCCAAGAAGGTGTGGCTGAGCCGGTGACAATGAAGGGAGCCTACCAAGCTTCATTAATATGGGGAGAAAGTGAAACAGAAATAAAGATTTTTCTCTACATCCCCCTATACCACCAGACAAGGAGTAACCATAGTAACAGATGCTTAGGAAACCGGGAGGTGAGAAAGACCAAGAATGAGAATCCCCAAGCCCTGGGGACCCTGGTGGTCATAGGCAAATCCAGAAACCTCCTCTTTCTCACCTGGATTTTGATGGGAGATATTTTTCCCCTTTCTCCCAAAATTTCCAGGAAGCGATATAGAAGCAGAAACTGCCTTATAAATAGATGTTTTTTTGAATAAAGCAGACAATGAAGAAGAGGGAAAAGAAGACATTCCTCAGCACTCACACATACCAGATTGGGAAAAATAACCTCCGTGTTGAAAATAGAAATAAAATCTGCTAAAAATAGTAGTGGCTGCAAGTGCTTTCAGTGAGATCAGAAATAACAATCCAACCATTGGGGTCACTTCTGAACAAAAGACCTCTCACCGTGGCGCTGATGTCACTGCAGCTAAGGCTGCTCATGGACGTGGACCCAGAGGCCGCTCTGGCGTTGGGCTCCTCTGCCCCGTGGTCCTATTCTCTGAGGCCAGGAGGAAAGCTCTTACCAGGAAGTGAACTCATGAAACCCACTCTTCCCAAGAGCCCCCATTATTCCCTGTTTTTCTGTTTTTAGATTTTATTTATTTATTTGAGAGAGAGAGAGTGAAAATAAGAGAGAGCACAGGCGGGGGTGGGGTGAGCAGAGAGCCTGACATGGGGCTCGATCCCAGGACCCTGAGATCAGAACCTGAACCCAAGGAAGACCTCTAACCAACTGAATGACTCAGAGGCCCCTAACCTAGATTTTATTTTTTTAACTAGAAAATGTTGGGAAATATCTACACCTATATTTCATCAAGGAGGAAAAACATTTTTGGTTTCAGGGAACGGACGTGCTCCTCAGAACCACCCAGAAAAGGACATTATCCAATAGGTACCAGGGCTGAGGATGGTTTCCGGGGCACTTGGAACACAGCAGGCAGATCAGAGGCCTTGCCAAGGCTCACTGAGCTTCAGAAGGCAGAGGCTCAGTGTTTATCAGCAGCAAATACGGCAAAGTATTATCCTCCTGACTGGTTCAGTGAGACTTGTACATCCAAGGACATTTCTGCACAAGGGCTGAGCTCAGACCGGGCCCGTCCACAGTGTGGGACAAAAGAGGCAGGGACGCTGCATGTCTGTGCTCTGAGGCCCCCAGAAGCTGCCCTGAACTGGGTGGCACCTGATCCTGTCTGCAAGGTTAGATCTCCTTTGTAAACACTTGGTAACCTTCCATTAATTACAAGAAGTGTTAATCTAGACTCATCATGTGGGAGGCGTGTGTGTTTGTTGACTCCTGCTGCCATCCCAAAGGCAACATGAAATATTGCAAAATTATTTAAAACAAAAGGTCAGTGAGAATAAAATACAATGAAAATTTCCCCCCAAAGAATAAAATTGCCCAATAACCTTTGACCTCTTTAAAAAAACCTAATAGAAGTAGATCAAGATAATAAAAAAGGTGAGGAAGATTGTTCTATATGACCAGCAATGAGTAGGCAGGCTATTTGATGATAAAATTGCATATTTGGGACAACTCAAAGGTGCTGTTATTTTAGCAGTTTTTAGAATCTATTTTCTGGATGTGAACAGCTAAAAGTTGATCATTGTTTTCCCATTCCGAATCACATTCATTTAAGGTGGAAAGAGGATTTTTAAACTCCATTATCTACATCTGACTTACTGAAAATCAAATTTTTATTTATTTCAGAAAATCAGACATAGTCAAATTCTTTTATTGGACTTGATGAAAGTGACATAATTTGCTCAGAAAATTTGGTTCTAATTCCAGGTGCCCCCCTTGGGCAGTGACTTGCTCTTTCTCTTTCAGAGTCAGCCCCCTTTCCATAAATGCAGAAATAAACTAAATCCACAAAAAGTGGAACTGCTGGCTACATGAGTACATTAATAAACAGGAAAATGATGGATTACAGAGATGATAGATAGATAGATAGATAGATAGATAGATAGATAGATAGATGATAGATAAGCAGACATGTTCAATGAGCTCTAACGTCCATTCCTGCTCCACAGCATGATAATGGGTATTCGTTTTTTAAAGATTTTATTTATTTATCTGAGAGGGCAAGCATGGGGGGAGGGGCAGAGGCAGAAGCAGTTTCCCCCAGTGAGCAGGGAGCCTGACCAGGACTCATCCCAGGACCCCAAGATCATGACGTGAGCCAAAGGCAGACACTCAACCGACTGAGCCACCCAAGTACTGACACTGGGCATCCATAAGGAAAGATGTCAGTAACCCTTCAAATAAGTTATAGGTCTTCGATATCAGAAAACCTCCAAGTATTAAGACTCTTCTCCCTACTTATAGACTAATAGAAAAAAAGAAAACAGGGAAATACTCCTCTTTACAATAATTTCTGAAAAAAGAAAACAGAATCTGAAAAACAGATCGAGTCCCTCTGAAACTTAACCAAGTTGTTCCTGATGTTTGGACTTTTTTTGCCAGAGAGATTGCTATGCGTGTGAAAGCACCACTACTTCACCGTATTAGGTGTGACAGGGTTTCAAGAAAGGGCTGGTAAACATGCCTGTAGGAAGGGGATTGTTTTCTCAGCCACGTGAACTTTCTGTGACGTCTCTCCCCAGACTCCCAAGTGGGGAGTGGCTTTGTTCAGAGCGTGGAGGGCAGAGCGCACTTTCAGTAGACATCTAACAGAACGCGACTGTTGACGGATACTTGAAAGATTGAATTCGAATACTTATGTTTGACTATTTGAAGGGCCTACGTTCGTTTAGCATAAGCGGAATTAAAGTCAACCCTTAGAAGAAAGGAAGGTGTGCATTTTACAGCAGGAAACTCTTCCAACTTTGCAACTGACCATATTATAAAAATGATCCCCCAAATCAAAGTAGTGAGGAGACATACCTGGCGGCAAGAAACCAGAAAGGGAGCCAGGTGGGGTGGGGATAGATTACTGTTTTTATATTTCTTTCACTTCTAAAGGGGGTACTAGATTTTATTTTGTATTTTGTGCATCTTTTCTTTCAAATATACAGCACACGGGTATATGCAAAGAGGAATCTATGGATTGACAAATAGGTTTTCATTATTTAGGAAGAAATACAAGGTCTAAATTCTGGAAGTGTGTTAAGATCAATTTAGTTTGTACTCTCAGGACATCTCACATTTGGGGATTTAAGCTGATGTATTTTGTAAGCTTTCATAAACGTCTACCAAAAAAATGAAATTTTGGAGCTGATGAAAACGTAAGGCTGAACAAAGCAGAGTTAAGCTATTACGATTAAAGATGTCATCAAATTCTCAAGTGAGACTGGGAAAAATAAGCCAGAAACTAGGCCGATCTGGGGTGACTTTTCTGGGTTGTTTGTGTATCAGGCAGAAACAGAGACTCACCAGCCGCTCCTGGTTGTGACTAAGCAGGATTGGAAATGAATTGCTTTCTAATCTTCGAAATGCTCCTGTGTCACCGTGCATGATTTGAGGGGAGGGGTCAAGAGCAAAGGAAGCCGTGGGGCCGGTGTGGGAGACCACAGCCATGCCCAGAGTTGCTCTGCAGAGGCGAGAGGAAGACCCAGGAATGGCACGGAGATTGTGAAAGCTTTGGAAGTGCTGAGGGTCTAGTGCTGTGAGTGCGGCGGGCACCAGTGGTATGCTGTGCTTTCTTTGCCTGCTCCCCCCCCACTACACACACGGTCCCGGGCGCTAGAACCAGAAGAGCCTCTGGATGCAGGCCCCACACGGCCAGGCTGCCTTCGTTGCTCGGCTGTGCTGGGGGGTCGCACTGTTTGGAGATGCTCACCTGCTCGGAGCACCACCTGTAGATGCGGGGTGTGCACCAGCCAGGACCCACCGTGGAGGCTTCAGACCACACCTCGGCTGTGTGTCTGTGCTTTTGGCAAAGTCACAAAATCTGTGAGGCTTGGTTTCCTCATCTGCAAACTGGGGATGTGCCTCTCCCCCCACTCAGGCTCTTGGGGAGAATCGTGAAGCAAAAAAAAAAAAATGCAGTGAATGTTACCCCTCTGTGTGAAGAGCTGATTTAATGCACAGGTTTCCAGTGATTCCCTCCTGGGTCGAGATGCTTTCATAAAGCCTGAGTGATAGTGTCCTCATTGTCTCTGTCGTCCCAGCGCTTGATGGCATTTGAGGTTTGGTTTTACTCCATGTCGGGCAGAAACTGAATGAAGCCTGGATTATAAGGGTAAGGAGGGGAACTGAGTGGGAAAAATTAGAGAGGGACAAAAACCATAAGCGACTCCTAACTCTGGGCAACACAGAAAGGGTTACCAAAGGGAGGTGGGTGGGAGGGATGGGGTGACTGGGTGACAGGCACTGAGGACACATGATGGGATGAGTGCTGGGTGTTATACTGGATGTTGGCAATCTGAATTTAAATAAAAACTTTAAAAAATTAATTAAAAAATTAATTTAAAAAAAAGATTGGAAGGCTTGCCGAGGAGCGGCCACCCAACCCGGCTCCGCCTTGCCGGGTGGAAACACGTTAGTGAGCCATCCACGGCACAGGGCATGATTTCACCGTTTGCCTCCGTGTGAGACCAAGCGCTCTGTTTTCTGTAGGCCGCGTACATAACGGTACAAAGAACATGAATAATGGATGTCGGGGTGATTACTGTACCCACAGGCTTCCCAGCCTCAAACCCATGCAGCTTGTGAACCGTAATCAGACACTTGCAGCTAGAAATGTCTACATTGCGATGCTACAGTAGCCACGTTAGTAAGATCCCCGCCCGTCATCCAGTTGAGGGGCTCGCCGTGGCTGTCCCCACAGTGATTCCCGCTACTGATCGGATCCCGGAGGAAGTTTCCAAGTGAGAAGAGCAACAAAATGAAGCCAATTGCACTTTTAAATTAAATTTCTTAGGACACCTGGAGGCTCAGTGGTTGAACGTCTGCCTCCAGCTCAGGGAGTGACCCCAGGGTCTCGGGATCGAGTCCCTCATCTGGGCCACCATAGGGAGCCTGCCTCTCCCTCTGCCTGTGTCTCTGCCCCTCTCTGTGTCTCTCATGAATAAATAAATAAAATCTTGCTTTAAAATAAAAACAAAATTCTCTAAGAAAGATTTGTCTGTTAATTAAACATCACGTTTCAGCGAATCAAATCTAGTCAGTAAATGCAAGTAGTTGACAGGCCTATCAAACCTGAGGTCACTTACACCTCTAGGAACTGCTTCTGTTTTTGTCATCTCTGTGGCTTGGATTTAATCCTCAATTATTTGATTCTTGTACGTCACAGGCCGTTCTAATTTTTTACATGAATACGGGTGATGAGAGGCAGCTCTGTTAGGCTGGACCTCACCTTACAAAATATTTGTGTTTCTGAGAAGCTTCAAGCCAAACAAACCCCACTTTCCACGATTCAGTCCCGTTCACTGTTTTGGGGAACGTGCGTTCGGTCAAATGAACCAAACATCATCATCACCATCATCATCATCATCATCATCATCACCACCTCCTTTATATCCACCATGAAACGGCGTTCCTTACAAATCTTACAACCACATCTGCAAACCCTACACTGCCCCTTTCTGGTGAAGCATTTTGCTGTGGGCTCTCGTGCACCAACGTGAGAAACCAAATCAAATTAAAAAACCGTATACGAGAATGTTTACTCCTCCAGCTGGATCCTAATTTTCAAAGTAAACACTGAATCTTTCAGAAGCAAAAGCTGTTTTTCATGCAAGCAACGGTCAAGGTGCAAGAATCGTCCGCCACAAGCAGCTCCGGCACATCTCGGGGCTGGGACACCACCTCCCTGCCCCAGGCAGGTGTCCCCGGGCCCTCCTCCGTTTCTATGCCAGCAACCCGACGCCCGAGCCCATCACAAACCACAGCCACCAACGAGCCAGTTTCCTCCAGCACGTCTCCAGATTATTGCTTTACTCGCAGGGGGAGGAAAACAGGGAAAAAATCAAGGAGAGCAAATCTTTACAAGCTGCCCTAATCACGGCTTATGTCAAGTGACCATTGCAACGTGGGTCCTTTCTTCAAGGTTAGATTCACAGCACAGCACCCAATGAATGCACCGAACACATGGCATGCAGGCGAATGAAAGGACCCCGGGTTGCAGAGCAGAGGCCACCCCTGCACCCCTCCCGATGCAGCAGCTCGGACTCCCGGGCCGCCGGAGGAAACGGGTCGGGCATCGGCTCCCTGGGCCCAGCGTCCCCGCCGGGGGGCCACCCTAGCTTCCACCGCAGACAGCCTGCGCCCCCTGCGTGAGTCCTCAGCAGAGTGCTCCCCTGGTTGCACTGCTCCCTGAGCATCTACCGTGGAAAGACCACCCGTGGGACAGGACAAGCAGGTGCCAACGTCAGGGAGGCCGCCGGGACAGGCTTCCAGGCCCGGTTGGCAGTGGGTGGTGTGCGCGCCGGCCAGAGGGCATGGGCCTCCTTGGACCCTGCACAAGGCCCTCGCGGTGAACCATCCTGGGCAGCCCAGGAATCTTCGGGGGACGGCTGGGGAGCAGGGACGACGGGAGCATATGTGGGTTACCCGTGGGGCTCTTAAGACCACTAGAGCGGCGCACGTCGGTAGGCACCCTCGCTCACCCAGGATGACACGTGGGCCTTGGGACCAGGTGGGACGGGTCCTGGGACAGCCGGCGCCCACCCGTCCCCCTCCAGCCCCCTGGATGCCCTGCGGGATGTCAGCAGCTCCCCAGCATCAGGGCAACTGCGAACCAGAAGCCTTTGCCTCTGCTCGGGGTGCGGGGTGTTCAGAGCAGCATCGCCCTTTGCCCCAGGAGAGCCACCCCAGGCGGCGGCGCACCCACCTCTGCCCTGAGGCTGTGCGGCCTCAAGGGCTCCAGGAGGCCATCCCCATCCGTGGCCCGCGATAGAAAGCCTGAATCGACCCCCGAGACCCCGAGGCAAATGAGTCTGGCCCAGGAATCTTTCTCTGTGAGGGGACGGGTCCCTGGGGCTCACATGCTCCAGCTGTGCCAACCCAGGTGCTCACCGACAGGCGGCCGCAGAGCCTCAGGTGGGGGCGTCTCCTAACCTCCCTGTGGGCGGGGAGCAGCTGGAGCGCAGGGTGTCGGGGAACCAGGCCAGACGCAGAAAGACAGAGGCTGCGTGATCTCAGCCCATGCGGACGCCTGGGGACACCAAAGTCCTGGAGCAGAGTGCAGGACCCTGGAGGCCAGGGTGGGGCGGGCAGGGCCAGGTGGGGCTCAGGGCACCCCTCCCATGGGAGCGCGGGGGTCGGGGAACTAAGGCACGGCAGAGGAAGGGTGCGCACACCCCCTCCGAGGTGAGACACCCATCATCTCCTGCCCGAGGACACCCACACCCCTGGCTCTCAGCGGCTCAGACATGGGTGGGCGTCTACACCACCAGACCCTGGTGCTCAGGCTCTGAACCTGGGCTGAACCTCGCCAGCAGCAGCTGCACGGGGTGTCCAGCCGCTGATGGCAGACGTAGGGCTCCTCGGCCTTCGTAACTGCACCAGCCAAACCCTAGAATAAACCTCCGTCAGGTCCCGTACATCGGTATCTATACACACAGCTTCTCAACTGTTTCACAAAGTCCTTCTTTGAACCTCTGCATCAGGCGCAAACGTCTCCAACATGATTAAAACGGACACAGGGGAGGGTTGCTCTTGGAGCAGTGGCTTCTATTAGTGAACAAGCGACAGAAACCAAAACCCCAGCTCCGATCACCGCGTCTGTGAACGCGAGGCGAGAGGGCCGGTCGCCGGGGTTGAAACCCCGACCAACATCAACTGGAGTAAGAGCTCGGCCATGAGAACATTAGGGAGCCGTGTGCACGCGGGCCCTGCCACCCATTGGGCGACGGAGCCGCCGGAGCTGAGCTGCTGATGGCTGCGGACCTGTCGCACGTCATTGTCGGGACTCAGGACCCCTTCGGCAGGGTCCCTGGCACATCCTGCGCAGTTTCCGCTGGATTCGCTTGTGCGCATCAGATGTGTCCTGTCTGCGGCAGCAAGACCACCCTCGGGATTTACGGCCTTGACACGAGCCGCTGCCCCGGCCCCAGTGCCCTCACGTGGTTTGGTGATGCCCGGAAGCGCCTCCAAGACTCTGCAGTTTCTGAGCCAGACCTGGGCTTCCCAGGGTCCCTGTCACCCGACCACCTTCTGACCCACCACGGCCCTGGCCCTCCTGAGCCATCATCCACATCGTGACTTTTGCACCCCCAGCTTCCCCTGGGCTTTGATAACTACCTTGGAAAATTGCTCTGGTTGGGGTGACACAATGTAGCCTCAAGTATCCTCCTGGTCGGTCCCCACCTGGCTCGGAGCTCCCTGGTCTGGGTGCAAGCCTTCGCCTAGGTGTTCACTCTGCACGGTGCTGGCTGGGGAGCCCCATCATCTGCACCTGCCACCGTGTCCCCACCCCGTCCAGTCCCCAGAAGCAGAGGACACCATTCCTTCTCCCACCCAGTAGGCTATTAAAGTGCAAGCCCTTTGTGCCCTGGACCATATTTTCTAAAGACTGAATGTTTGGGTTCAAAGGACTGAATTGACTAGTGGCAATGTCCGGGAGACGTTTGCTGACAGACACTCGGCACCGGTCAGAATTGGCCGCATGGGCGCTCGCCACCGCTTGGGCCCCCCCTCCTCACTCTGTAGAGTCCAACACTTCTGCTTTCAAGATCCCTCTTGTTAAAAGGGTGTAAGAATTAGGCCAGCTGATGTAAAAGCTCCACAAAACTGAGTGGTGGAGAATGACCTACTTCTAGGCTTCACAACACACAAGATTAAAAGGTTAAAAAAAAAAAAATACGTGGGGCCTCCATAAGTACTCGGAGACCAGCACTTCATCAAGATTCTTTCAGTAAAAGATTTCATTTATCATGAAAGTTGAGGGGCGCATTATCGACTTGACAGCAGATTAAGGCTATTAAGAAAATTTGCTAAAATAAACATCGAACTTTTCACCCTGCGGGAACGGTGGAATTGCCGGTAATCACTAAGTAAAACAACCAGAGAACAGGATGAAGCCAATAGTCATCCCCTTCCACAGAGCACCCGGCAGGTGAGACAGGACACGGCTTTAAGTTACAGACGTTCAAACAAGGAATAACAAGGGTGTGTGACTATAAAGCCGCTTAAAGGAAGAAAGGGTAACTCGGCCACTGCTCCCACATGGATTCCTTGCAAAGGCCTTCGTTAGCTCCGTGGGCCGCAGGGCGAGCTCCCTGAGGACACCGCATGTCGCGGGGGTGCGTGACCTTGCAGGAGTCACACCTTCCAGGTACCTACTGCCTTGAGCATCTCGGACCCGTGAGAAAGGATATCGGCTATTTGCAGCGACCCCAACACCCTCTTACCCAACTCCAAGGAAAGCATCACCTAAAGAAAGGCGGGGGGTGGCATGGGCAACAACCGAAGCTCGCGTAGTCACACATGCAAGGCGGGGAGCATCCCGAGCGTGAGATCAAGGCACCCGATCAGGAACCCGTCTGGGAACGCGTTTCGGGCCGCGCTCGGTGGCAGGCTCCCGCTCTGGCAGATTTCTTGGCCACCACCTTATGATACTGGGCATCGCGATGCGTGGCATTGCGTGGACAAAACATCAACACCTGGAATGGAATGCGCATTTTTGTTCCCACTGGACACGTTATTGATAGATACAGCGGTGCTGCATCGTCCTGGCAAATTTAGTTCATCTCTTTGATCCTTTTCCACATACTTCCCCCTTAGGCTCTTACCTGTAGGAGATGCCCGGCCGCTCCACGAATCCGTGGAACCTGGAGGCAGTTCAGATAATTTATCAGCTTCTTAACACCGTGGAGCCTCCGAAATAAAACCGTTTGCACTTCCATTGACTCACTTAACGGTGTCAGGAGGTGGGGGGCTAGAGGATGTCCGTGAAGTCACCACCGTTTTTAGCCTGTGTTACTAGCATGACTGTATTAAAACATGATATAGGGGCACCCGGGGGGCTCAGTGATGGAGCGTCTGCCTCCGGCCCAGGGCGTGATCCCAGGGTCCTGGGATCGAGTCCCGCATCGGGCTCCCTGCGTGGAGCCTGCTTCTCCCTCTGCCTGTGTCTCTGCCTCTCTCTGTGTATCTCATGAATAAATAAATGGATTTTTTAAAAAAATGATATATATGGACTTTTTAAAAAAGCTACAAGGGAACGCTGTCTGGTTCCCTTTGGCTCTTCCAAAGGGTACTGTGTCCCAATGGTTGTTTGCTGGTGTTTAAAGTGGTGGTGAGGAAAACCCCCACTTCGTTGGCTTCAGGAGGTGAAGGCATCTGCTGAGGGTCTCTGGGGGGTGGCTGGCAGTCAGAGCAGGTGGGGAAGGTCCCTGGGGTGCGTTTCCTCAGAGAGACCCTAACTTAAGGCTCCTTGTCAAGATGAGCCTGACCCCGTCCAGCACACATACACGACACAGCACACAGTCAGGCTCTCTCCACGCTAGGCAGTCGTTTCCAGGGAATGCGAGGACACTAGGCTATTTGTCCGAGGAACGGATGGGGACATGGACAAAGCGGAGCATCCTGTGTGCCAGTGATTGCTTGGCTTCCTCCCTCCCCCACCTGTGAGGCTCTCCCCTTCGGTCTGGGTTCCCAGGAATGCAGGGTTATTGCACAATGTTCTCATTACCTGGTGAGACACCGTGCAGCACAGCTGTTCCAAGTACATCTGACTCTTGCTCTCACAAATCTTTGTGCATGCATGTGTATGTGTAGGTGTGCATGCATGCATGTGCCAACGTGTGTAGACGTGTGCAGGTTGTGGACAGATGTGCATGTGTGCACAGGTGTTTTCATGTATGCAGGTGTGTGCATGTAGATGTATGTAGGTGTGCATGTAGAGGTAAGTAAGTGTGTAGAGGTGTGCACACATGCAGATATATGTGTAGATGTGTGTAGGTATATACATGTGTACTGGGGTGCATGAGAGCACAGGTATGTACAGGTGTATGTGTGTGGAAGTGGACAGGCATATGTGCAGGTGTACAGGAGTATGTGTGTGTGTGTACACATGTATACACGTATGCCAGTGTGCATGGGTGTGTAGACATGTACAGGTCTATGTGTGCATGCTGGTGTACAGGTGTGTACAGGTGTATGCGGGTGTGCAGGGGTGCATGCATGCAGAGGTGTGTGTAGATGTGTGCATGTAGGCATGTGCACAGGTACATACATGTGTGCCGGTGTGCATTTGTGCAGGTATATGAGTGTGTGCTGGTGTATAGGTGTATGCATGCATCTGTGCAGACATGTACACCTGGATGCATGTTGCATGTGTGTTGGTGTGCATGTGTACAGGTGTATGCAGGTATGCAGATGTATATAGGTGTGCATGTACAGGTGTATACGTGTGTGCATGGTGTAGGTGCGCAAGCATGCAGAGGTATGTGCAGATATGTGCAGGCAGGCATGTGCACAGGTGTGTGCAAGTGTGCATGTGTACAGGTGCATGCATGTGTGCATGCATGCAGAGGTATGTGTAGACGTGTGCAGAGAGATATGCATACAGGCGTATACATCTGTGAGTGTGTGCAGGGGTGTGTACAGGAGTCTCACTGGCAGATCCTGAGGTTAGCGTTAAGTACCCAGAAGCTGCAAGTACTTTAATAGGAACAGACACACTTGCACACTGTGTGTCTCTTAACGCTCGTGCTTCATGACCGTGCAGTGAATTGACACGTAGTGGAGTCAGAGCCTCAGCACACATGCCAGCTGGAGCCCTGACCGCCCGATGTCATTCAGCGCAGAGCCGGGGCCATTAGGGTGTCCAAGCGAGTGAGGATCGTGCGGAGCCCCCAGCAGCCTAATGGGACATCCGCCGTCGTCATGGAAACGCGGGCCCTCGCCAGCAGCATCAGGACCATGCGGCACCGGCGGCGCTCGGCTGCACACGGGCGAACACCTTCTCCGACGGAGCTGGGCCGGCTCGCGGACCCACGGGCCCGTGGCGAGCACCCGGCCGCAGATCCAAACTGCGGCGAGACCTGCATTTCCCGAGCAGGGTCGCCGGGGTCTCCACCCCGCGGAAGTCGGCCCGCAGCGGTCGGCCACCCCTCCTCGAGAGAAGCTACTCAGCCAATGGCCACTGTGACGTCTGGTGGCGAGTCCCCGAAGCTGGGGAGCCTGGGGAGCCTGGAGCCGCGGCCCGTGGGGGTTGGGGACGGGCCGGGGGATGTGAGCACCTGCGGGAGGGGAGGTGGGGCAGCGTCTGTGCCATGAGGCCGCCTGACCACCTCTTTAGGGTTCGGCTGGGGAAGAGCAGTGGAGGCGCCAGCCCACGGCCGGTCCTACCCCTCCTGCTGCAGGCTGGCGAGAGCGAGCGCTGCACCCTGCTCCCTCTTGCACCCTCATCTGCTCTGGAAACATGCTCCCTGGTGAAGCCTCAGCGGATCCCTGCTGGCACAAGGCGGGGGGAGGGGTGTCCTCTCCAACATGGGGCCGTCGCCTCATAGGGCATCTTCTGAGCACCCCCCCCCCCGGGCACAGGCCTGCGGCGTCCGTGCCACCATCCTTCCAACTCGCACGTCTGGCTCCTTTCCCCACCCAGAGCTGCTCCCCGGAGGGCCAGGGCACGCTGCGGGCATCTGGGCGCGGTGGGAACAGCGCGGGGCTGGGAGCCACACAGACCTGAGGTTTGAAAGCCACGCGGCCTGGGAACCTGGCTCTGAGCGGGAGACAGGCTTGTCCTGAAACCCCACACTCTCACTAGTAAAGGAGGTTGTTCCAGAAGTAAGTGGGGGTCATGGGAAACACCCGGCCTCTTGGGCACAGCCTCCAGGCACCCCTGCCCTCCCCAGACACCCCCAGGACCGTGCCCCATCTGTGGGCATCCGGAGAGCGGTGCGGGTGCTGGGGTGTATCCTGCCCAGGAGGGCCAAGCCTGCGCCGTGGGGGGCCTGGGGGACCACGGAGGCCCGGCACAGGGCGCGGCGTCCTCAGGTGCGTCCACAGAGCAAAGCCGGGACAGAGGACCCGAAGCCTTAGGTGCTTCCCAAACGGTTGAAAGGGGGACGTTATTTTGCAGTTTAGAACCAGGATTTCACTGCTGGGCGCCCTGGCAGGGTTGGAGGGGCCCCTTCCGGGAGGGTCTCCGCGGGGCAGCCCGGCGCCAGGCAGGGGTGGGTTTCATTCCGAGGACGAGGGCGACACCTTGTGGGCTTCCGGGGACACCTCACGCTCGTGTGCGGCCAGAGGCACGCCTGGAGGCCTTGCTGTGTGTGCTCCCGCTGGGACCTCTGGTGGCAGGTGCCCAGGGCGGTGCAAGTGCGCATGTCGGAATGGAAAACACACCCCAGGCCTTGGCAGCTTCGGGTCTTCGGAACAACCTGACATCGGCGAGCCTGGCAGATTCCTGGACGAATCTTGATGTGATGCATCAGCATCCTTGGGTCCCCCAGGTCCCCAGGGCCTGCAGGCCGCGCCCTCCTGTCCCCCGGCCCCTCCTGCCATTTTCAGCGGCACCGTCCTGAGTGTGGTGGGAACGGGGCCGGGTCACATCCCACAGTTCATGTCGCCCTCATCACGCCCTGGCCTTTGGCACAAGCCAGCTAGAGAGGCACCTGGCCTCTGGCATCCCCCCTCCCCCCGCCCCCGCTCGTCTCCCTGAGTGGCTGCACCACGCCTGATGCCCGCCATCCGTCCTGCCCTCCGGCCTGGGCGAGAGCGAACAGCGCAGCCTCCAGGGCACAGAGGACACCCTCCCGGCTCCCTGTCCTCTTCCGGGCTGCCTGGGGTTAGAGGAGACACGCGCCCAGCCTGGGGTGAGGCCGCAGGTGCTGCTCCGTTTTCCCTTCATTAACATCAGGGCACAGCAACGTCATCGGCCCTTCCTGCGGGCGCTGTGACCATCCTGCCCAACAGGACGGCCCGCAGTCCGCAGGGACGGGGACGGGGTGCTCCTCACGGGGGCTGAGCCTCCAAAACACAACGAAGCGGAACACCCCGGGCCCAGAATCCACGTTGGCTGTGCCAACCTCCACCCCCCGGGGCCGCCCCCAGGACTGTGTGGGACGCCGCCGCCCCGCACCAGGTACTGACCCTGCCCCTCCCCCGCTGCCTCCCCTGGCCTCCCAGCCCCACCTGGGGGTCGAGCACCCGCCGTGCGTCTCAGGCACCGGTGCTCAGTAAGTGCTTCCACTCAGGGCATCTGGCCACCTGGCGCGGAGGTGTGGGCGAGGGAGGCGCGGGCTCCCCGGGGGCCCCTGGCCTGGCCGGGCGTGTCACCCTCTGCAGACACGTGGCCCACTGAATGCAGCATCTGGGAGACGTGGACACGGCCTGGGGGCGGCCCGGGGGCAAAGGAGGCCTGTCGCGGGGCTTTGCGTCACACGCTCTTGAATACATGGAAGGGGACGTCAGGCCGTTGCTCTCTCAGCCACAGCTCACCGCCGCGGCTTCTTGCAAACCCGCCCTGGGCGCCTGGGCTCCGTCGGGATGCGTCTGCCTTGGGCTCGGGTGCTGAGCCCGGGGCCCTGGGATCGAGTCCCCCATGGGCTCCCGGCTCAAGGTGGAGTTCGCTTCTCCCTCTGCGCCTCCCCTTGGTTGTGCTCGCTCTCTCTCTAGCTCTCAAATAAATAAATAAAATCTTAAAAACAATAAAAAAGAGAAGAAAGAAAGGAAGCCTGTTCCATCGTGAAGAAACATGGCAAAGACCCAGGCCGTACATCCTCGTCCAGCACGTCATGCACACGTTCTCTGTCCGTAGGATCTCCAGCAGGAATACAACACGTGCCTCAATGTCACTCAGCCCCCAGCCTGGGGACTGTCAGTGGCTAAAAGGGATTGGAGGCTGTAAATAACCGTCCCCCAGTAGAAGTGGGGTGGCCCGTGTTCACCGTGCCCTGTGCCCCGAGCACGTGCATCCCTGCTCTGCTTGCAGGAGAAGACTCCCCTCTTCCCCCCCTCCCCGACCCCACGTTCTGGGCTTGGAATAAGCCAGCTCCTTGTGGAGATGCTAACCTGGACTCGACCGAGTCAGGTGTCCTCCAAAGATGCCAGGCTGGGCCCCTCTCATGTGGGAACCACGGCGGGTGGGGAGATGCCAGCGAGGCACAGGATTCCAGTCATCGAAGTAAACAACGTGTTAATGCGCTGTTAAAAAATCAAAATTAATGCAAACACCCGTGATTAAAAAAAAATAAATCAGAATTTTAAATAAAGGCGGGATCATTATTCTTGACTTTTTTTTTTTTTTTTTTTGCCTCGGGCTCCAATATGGCTCATCACAGCACTGTCCTTATGTCAAATTTTGATATTTTGTGCATCATGAATTTTCCGCACTCATTCTGAGGTTTTAGCATGTTGCGTTAAGATTGTATTTCTCTTGGGTCTTGAGGGATTTTCATTTGTTTGTTGGGAGACTCCTTAAGTGCCAGGCGGAGGAGGGTGCCAAGGGCCCACTGGCTGCACCCGTGAGCTTGCACTCTGGGACTTAGATGGGGCTGCCGGACTGTTGCACCCCACTGCTTCACGTGCCTCCCTGGGTTCCTAGCTAGCACAGAGAGGTCGAGAAAGGTTGCTTCCTCCCCACTGTATCCCAGCCAGTGCTGCTCACCACCCTCAGGCAGGCTGCCTCACCCCCCCTCCCCGCTGGATGTCCCCCCAAGACAGAACTCCCTACCCTACCCCCGTGATAGTGGCTTCCCACACAACGTGCTGCACCACTCATGACAAGCTCCCAGCGGCTGCCCTGCAGAGCACCTGGCTCTCAACAACCATTTATTGGGTCGATCAATTGATTGACTAATCGATTGATCAATACCTCTGAGCTTGGGATGCCTGAGAGGCTCAGCGGTTGAGCATTTGCCTCCAGCTCGGGGCGTGATCCTGGGGCCCCAGGATCGAGTCTCACATCAGGGTCCCTGCAGGGAGCTGGTGTCTCTGCCCCTCTCTCTGTGTCTCTCATGAAGAAATAAATAAAATCTTTAAAAAAATACCTCTGAGCCCAATCCACTCAGACTATGCATGCTCCACTCATTCTCTCTTCCACTTGACCCCAGGAATCATAGTGGAATGCTGCAACAGGCTCCTCTTTCTCCCTCTTCCTCACACACACGGTGTGCAAACACACACACACACACACGCACACACACACATGCATGAACCCCTATATCAGATTCTGCAGCCAAGAAGCACACGGGAGCCGAGGTCGCCTCCTGGGCTTGAGCTGGGCTCAGATGACTTGAGTCTGCTAGGCCACAGCTCTGACCTCCTTTCACATTTTGCTTTTGTGCTTAATGTGTTGCGCGTGGCACGTGATCATCAGTCGGGATGGCCAGACAACTTATCACGGCACCTCCAGCTGTGCTTGAATTTCCCATGAACCATGAGGAGTGTTTTAGTGCAAGTACGTCCCAAAGATTGCGTGGCACCCGCTCACACTAAAGAAACCATTTATCTCTCTGAAATTCCTACCTCACTGGGTGCCCTTTGTTGTCACTCGTGACACCTGGCCACCCTGCCGCCCACGTGCCAGTTTAGAAACTGCGCCACCTCTTTGGCCACACCACAGGGACTCCAGCTTCAGCCCCAAGTTGGGCCCACAGGTCTCCCGTGAAACCACGTCTCTTTCAGCACCTAGAGGGACCAAGTCTCGCGACGCGTGTATGTGTACATCTGTGTGCAAAGCCCATTATTTGCGTGATAGCAGCAAAAATTGGAGGACGGGGAAAAGAGGTTCTGAGGGAATAAGCTATGCATCTCACCTGAGTTAACTTCCTGCCCCAAGAAAGGCTTCATCACATGCACACACATTAGTATGTACGTTAAATATATTTACGTTACATTTAGATGTAAATACAAATATGTATGTAAATACATAGAAACACACATTTCTTGGAAGATCGGGTTCCCTGGGAAAGCCTGAGCCCCCTCCACGTCTCTGGTTGACCCACCTTTTCCTGGCGTCAGCCCCCTGCCTCCGACCTCTGGGCCCTGGTCCCCGTGAGGCCCTAGATAAGCTTGCCTCAGTCCTTGGTGCATGAACAGACCAAGGCCAGACAGAAACGTGACAGCCTCGTGTTGTTCCTACGTCACCAACGGGAGTCTCTTAATGGGTCACAGAGGGTTCTAAAGCAGTGCTCCCAACTTGGAATAACAAGGCACCATCTTAAAGATACGATTTTTGCACCAGAAGGTACATGAAGAAGGATCTTAACCTGAATGCCACTCAAGTTGCTTCTGATTCCTAATCAGCAGACTCAGGTGCAGGGTTGCTGGACTGAGAGGCTTGGCCTCGTGATGTCCGATTCCATCCACCGCTCTCCTGCTTCCTAAGCTGTCCCTTCCCTCCCAGAACAGACAGACAGAGCCAGTAAACCAGTGAACAGGAAGGGGCACACTGGCCACATCTCAGATGTCCCACGATGTGCCACCAGCTTGGGCAGCAGCCATGGGAGGAAAGCCAGGGGGTCGGTCGTCCCAGGGACTTGTATATCTCCCCATGCATGCTGCCCAGGCCATGAAGGTCGCACACTAGTGCGCAAAATTATTATTCTTTGACAGAATAAAAAAAAAATAGGAGCTCCTGGGTGGCTCAGTTGGTTGAGCATCTGCCTTCGACCTAGGCCATGATCCCAGGGTCTTCGGGGAGGGCCCCACATCGGGCTCCCTGCTCAACACTGAGCAGAGAGCCTGTTTCTCTCTCTTCCTCTGCCCTTCCTCCCTCCTCCCTGCTTGTGCTCTCTCTCTCTCTCTCCCCCCCTTTCAAAGAAATAAATAAAATCTTAAAAAAATAAAATAAAAATTTTAAAAATAATCATCACCTATCCATTGATTGCAAAGGCTTCCAAACTCTCTTCAGAAGGAAATTTGCCCATGCACACCGCAGAGGGAAGAATGTTTTATCACGACTGCTAAGGTCCTTCCTAGCAAAGTGTAGAAAATGGCAATACAGGGAGTGGGAACCCTTTGTGCCTCTCCAGAGGAAAAGTGTTATTGCCACGGAATATATGAATTACAAAACACCACCACGTAAAGATTTACGATGCGTTTCTGTTATATGGGGGAAGAATGAAATGTAACTTGAATTTATGTAAATGTTGTTGACGGGAAACAGGGCCTTCACGTCTAGTCATGGATTACGATTCGTGTAGATACGCTGAAAGGGTGGAGAAGAGACATGTGTTGACAGGACCTTTCAAAAACCAGGAGAATTTTGTAACCTGGAGCATGTCCACAAGAGAAAAGGCAGGAGCCACCTACACGGGAGAGATCGTGAGTGCCTCATAGCTCTTCCTTTGCAGGAACTGTGAGGCAGGAGTGTCACTAAGGTCACCAGAATGGGAGCCGAGAGCATGGCCCAGATTCCAAGGGCAGCACCATGGTGCCCAAGCACCAGCCTCCGTCCCCTCTCCGGGGAGAAGCGCCTGAGCTGGGACGTCTTTCATCCTTCAAGCTCCCGCATCCCAGCGCCATCGTGAGGCAGCAAACGCTCGAGCCCACAGAGACAGGTGGCAGGAGTAGTCGGGTCTACCCACCCACGGCCGCCTGCTGGTCTCCCGGGGAGAAAGAGCACAATGTGCAGAGAGCAGTGTATTCAATAGCGTGATAGAGGACTTACGTCTAAAGGTGGGCTCCTCTCTCCCCCATGAAGGTCCGAAGAAAGATCTCATACTACGTGGAGTCCCGCCAGGTGAGGAAGGGGGTGTCTACACGGGATGACGTCTTCCCCTGAAATTGCCCATCAGACCGTGGGCCGTGGTGGAGTTCGGGATGGGGAGAGGTGGTCGGGCAGGCCGGGACGCAGGAAAAGATGCAGGATCCCAGGCGATGCGCCATCCTCGATACCAAAACCAAATGCACGGGTGTGAGCACATCAGGAACCCAGGCCCCTGACAAGAGAGAGCCTGTCTGGGTGAGTCCCGGCTGCAGTACCCAAACACCACAGACAGGGCCTCATGAGGAACTGACACTAGCGTCCCAGTTCTGGAGGCTGGCGGCCGAGATCAGGATCCGGATACCCCAGACTCAGTGTCTGGTGAGAATCCGCTTCCTGGTCCTGAACGAACGAGGAGGGAGCTCCTTGGGACCCGTTTCACAGGGGCACCTATGGCTCGGCCGTCCACCCCCTGCCCACCTGGTGACGGGATCACAGCTGCGGAGTTCCCGGGTGTGGGTGTCCTCAGCAGCATGGTCTTGGGCCAGCCGCCATCTGTCATGGGGTGCAGGACCGTGTCCTCGCTCACCCCGGGGGGAGAGCCCATGGCTCCAGGAAAGAGACGGGGCCAAGGACCTGGGGGGTCGCTTGTGGGCCGAGGCCGTCGCTGGCTGAGAGCAGAGCGCCCACGAGGGGACGGGGCGGCCTGACGTACAGGAGGTGCCCGCACGGTGAGGGACCCCACGGCCTGCAGTCCTGCCCAGACCAGGCCACATCTACCCACAGTGGGGTCCCCCCTCCAGTTGCCTTCCTGTGGGGCCACCAGTTTACTGTCGCAGCCCTGGGAAGTGGGCAGCCACCCACTTTCAATGCTGATGTGAGGTAGCATTACTTCCACCCAACGTGTAGGGAGACCCTGATGTCTCGAGATGCAGAGACACAGCAGGAAGGGCTCGGAGCCAGGTTCTAGACGCGTCCACAACGTGTTAGAGAAGGAGCCTACACAGGTGAGCGGACTGTTCTGGTAAAACCGGGCAGAAGAGCCTCCGTGGGCCCGAGAGACACAGGCGAGGGCTCCTGCAGGACGTGTGTGAGCCGTCTTCCGCTCCATTAGTGCAAGACCGGTGTGCTCACTGAACAAGCAAAGCGGCACAGAAGGAAGAAAGAAGGCACAGACCCGTCCAGTTTTGGCAACCAGAGAAAATTGTTCATATTTCCAGTGAGCTACTCTCTGATTTTTTTTTTTTTTGCATACGTAACCTGGGTCATATTGTGTCACATTTTTCTTGAACCTGACATGATGTGTTAAGCCCTAACTCATAGAGTCTTTAAAAAAATATTCCATAAGCAAGTATTGTGCACTTTATTTCTCCTGATGGACCCACTGTGCCGCTCCAGCTCCTGCCCCCACCGCTGCCACCGCGTGAGGCCACAGGGTCCCCTGTCTGCCGGCCTTCTTATCAACCCCCTTGCAGGAAAGGGAACTGAAGGCGTGAAGCATGCTTGATGGTGGTGGTCACAACCGGGCGCAGAGCACGCCACCCCAAAGCACTGCACCCTGGCAGACTGACTACCTCAAGGTGAAGGAGCTTGAGGGGCGGCAGGTGCGGGAAAAACTCTCCGACCTCCCCTAAAGCAGGTCTGGGACCCTCCTGCCACAGGTGCCCTCCCTCCACCTTGAGGACGGGAGCACCCTTATCTCCAAAGACGGAGATGCCAAGGGGAGTCCCAGGGAGCAGGCCTTGCTGGGCGTCCCCAAGTCACTACCCTGAGTCCATACCCTTCGTCCTACCACGTCTTACATGAATGTCCACCCTTCACCACACCCAGCGTGCAACACTGGGCCCCAGCCGAGAATCTCCTTGCACGTGGTTCTCCATAGGCCTGTGTCCGCCGGGCCATGCCATTGAGGGGATCAGAAATGTCCAATTCGTCCATGGAGTTCCCACGAGACCCAGCCCAGCGCCTTGCCTCGTTAGTGAAACGCCAAGGACACAGGGCCCATTTCCTGACTTTTTCCGGGCAGTTGGTCTGAGACCCTGAGGCCCGCGGGGCGTCGCGACCGCACTGCTTCCTGGTAGACGGGCAGCGTCGGCCGCCGTGTTCTGGCTCCCCGCTGCTCACATAGCCCCGGGCTTTAGCCTTAACCCGTCGGGACGTGGTGGACATGGGAGCGGGTTCCCGGCCCCCGAGCCGGCAGAGCTGAGGCCACGGCATGAATCCGTGGACTGATGAGGCCGTTCCCACCTGAGCAGGGCTCCAGGAAGGATGGGGAGCCGGTTACCTGGGAACAGATGGCCCGGGACAGACAGAGGCCCGTGGGCTCCGCAGGCTGGTGCGCCCACGTCGGCTGCCTCTGCTCCACGGTGACCCCCCATGGGGCCCCGATGCTCCCCTTGCCCTGCTGGCCCGTCCTCCACGTGCCCCCTGGGACCCGTGCAGACCCGAAGCGACGAGAGCCCCCGCGGCCCTGTGCTTCCTTCGCTCTGCCTCCCCAGCTCCTAGCATCGGTCCTCACGCAACCTTCAATAATTACAACTTCAGGCATTCGGCCCCGCGGCGTGCAGCTTGCTGCAGATATTGGCCGCGGCAGGTGTGCACCTGCAGCCCGCTGATGTGCCAGGTAGCCCGCGGTCGCTGCGCCCGAAGTCATCCCCGGCTCCTCCTGCCGCCCCGGGCCTCGGTGAGGAGCCCGCACACGCCGGGGTACCGCGAGCCCCCCGGAGCCCTGCCCTCTGGAACAGCGCAGGCCACACACCCCTCCCCACCGGGAGGTCAGCCCGGGTGCAGTGCGTGCACCACGCGGGGTCGAGTGGGTCACGGCCCGAAGGCGAACCCGAGGCCTGGTAAGCAGAACCTTGGGGGGGCGGCGCCCAGGCTCCACGCTCTTCGTGGAGAACACCGTGAGCGCCTGTCCCTCTAGAAAACACAGACGTGTCCTCAGTCCCCAACCCTCCTACGTCCCACGGCAGATATTTTGAAACTTAGAGGAAGAACAATGGATCTGTGCTTCCTGGAAACCACGAACTATTTGGGAAAAACAAAACGAAACAGCAACCCCGCGCCGCACATCTCAGACGCTTGAGCATCTCTGTGGAGGAGGATGAATCAAGACGACCGTGAAGGTCACTGTGGTTGTGAGGACACCGGGAACCGTAGGTGAGCACACGGGTCGCTTTACCGTGCGATCTGCGCTATGGCCTCTCAGCAGAAGGGCACATCTCTGGGATTCGCTTCTGAGTGATCCCCACGGACGGCGCGAGGAAAGTGGGTGCAGCGTGGATGGAACGACAGCTGCCGAGTACTGACCGCTCGGAGCCTGATGGGGAGCACACGGGGGCTTGTGATCCCGTCTACTTTGGCACATGTCTGAAATTTCCCAACAAAAGGGGTTTTTGTTTTGCATATTTTTGGCTTTGTTTTTGTTCTTGCAGCTTTTATTTTATTTTATTTTTTTAAGATTTTATTTAATTATTCATGAGAGACACAGAGAAAGAGGCAGAGACACAGGCAGAGGGAGGAGCAGGCTCCAAGCAGGGAGCCCGACGTGGGACTCGATCCCGGGACCCTGGGGTCACGACCTGAGCCGAAGGCAGACGCTCAACCGCTGAGCTGCCCGGTCATCCTTATTTTATTTTTTTTTAATTCACATCCACCTCCGGAGTGGGTACCGGCAGCTTCCGTCCCTCGGGTGGGACCACCTCCCGTCTGTCCCTGGTCCCGTCAGAGCCAGTTTCCAGACTGCCGCCTTCATCTAAATTCCAGAAATAGCTAGGGCCCTGCGACTTTCAGGCGTTGTACCTGAGATAATTAGAAAAAGAAATCTGTGTTCGTGTGCCCAAGATCATTAAAGAATTTAGGGAGCGAGCCAAAGCAGGGAGAAAAAAAAATGTCTTCCCTCCTACTAAAATTAGCTGTAAGTAGCTTATTGCAAATCTGTACTTTATTATTATTATTTAATGCAAACTTTCTGAAACTCGTGATACTTCTCTCCAGAGCGAGGAAGAGAGAAGGGGAGTCGGTGGGCAGGAGGGAGTGGGGATGAGTCAAGGGCTTGTTACGTCGGAATGACCCCGGGGCTTCCCGTCAGCCTGGCCTCGGGGGGCCGTCACCCCAGTGCCGACGGTCCTTTAAGCAGAACTCCCACGGTCTCTCGGGAGAGACTTGCCAAAACTGACTGCTTTGCAGCTGCTCGGGGTCCCTCCTGCCTACTGGATCCCGGGACCCACCCAGCAGATCCCTGAGCTGGCACAGAAGGTGGGGACGGGACTCAGCGCCGCTGCCTTCGCGGGAACGAGGAGGTCAAGGAGGGGGGGAAGCGGCCGTGGGGCGAGGGTGCTGTGCTCCGGGGGCGTCTCCCACAGCCCGAGGGGCCCGGGGCTCCGTGCGGGGGCCCCATCTCCGTCTTCCCCGGGTGCTGTGTGCGCACACTCGGAGGGGACGACACACCAGCCACAGGCCCCGCATGACACATCAAGAGTCGCCTCCCGGGAGATGCGCTAGGACTCCAGAAACAAGATCAGAAGTCGTCTGGAGAGCCCGTTGCCGGAGAGAGGGAGAGGCCGTCTCACCTCCCCAGGAGCAAGCTTCGCGGCCGGAGGAGAGGACAGCAGGGGGACAGAGGTGGACTCGAACGTCCAGCCCGCAAAGCCATCCTCAGGGTTTGCCGGCAGCAGCCCTGAAGCGGCGCCTCGGGGACCCGATGCATCCCTTCCCCATCCCCGGGCCCCCCGAGACATGTCCTGCACCGTCACACCGGCTGTCAGTCCTCGAGCCCCCGGCCCCCGCCGAGTGACATGCTGTCTACGTGGGCATGGAAGTCACCGTGTCACGTATGGGCAACGGCTTTAGGGGCCACTTGGGGCTCCCCCATCCTTTCATGGGAACATGAGTCGAGAGAGGTCAACAGATGGGTGACAGCTGAGGACGGGAGCCCACGGCAAGCCACAGGCCCACGCGCCCCGCGGAGGAACGAACCGCGCCTGCCGTTGCTCCCACCGAGCCAGGCCAGGCCATCAGACATGCCAGGGGAGTGCTCCCCACGGACGACACGTCACGCCGTGGCCCTTCCCCCCCCCAACCCCGTGTGTGCCAGTGATGGCTTTGGAGCGAGGTCCGTATCGCAGTAAAACAATCATTTGGAAATTTGGAAAAGGGGAATTTGGTTATTTGCACGAAGGGAAGACAAACTAAAAAAAATATCTCGGCTGTAGGTCTTAATGCTCCACGTGGACGCCTGAGGCCCCCGAGTGGGACGCTCTCCCTCAGCTCGGCGAGGCCCTAAAGGGCCGCATATACCGTACATCCCAGAACGTTCTGTTCTTCCCTTTCCCCATCTTCCGGGAAAGAGTCTTTTCAGTCCACTCTGCCTCTCCCTATGCGGGAGCTTGTCCGAGTCAGCAGCCTGCGCACGTGGAGCTCTGCTTCAGGCCTTGCGGGGCCAGAGCGCCTCCCCTCACCCACGGGAGACCCGGGGCCCGGGGAGGTGGCAGCTTCCTGGGAGCCTGGCCCCAGTCTCACTGAGGGCCTTCCCCTCGGGCCACTCTGTCTCCTGTGCACCAAACCCGCGGGCTCCCTGAGCTGGTTGCACACAGCGGCCGCGAGGAGCTGGGGCGAGCCCCACCTGGACCCCTCCGGCTCCTGTACCATTAGCTTGCTCCTCCAGCGTTTGCCACGGCCTGGACAGTAAGGCCCCCTCTCTGGAAGGGACGTTGGTGACCCAGCTCTTGCAGCGGAGCACCCCAAGGGCTTAGCCTCCAGGTGACAGGCATCTGGACCCCCCGGAGCCCCACAGGCTTGCTCTGAGGTCACGGCCTGACAGGCATGGGGTGCACGAGGGAAGGTCTTCCCTCCCTGAACGCCGACCTCCCTTGGCCACTGCTCCCCTCCCCGCCCCTCATGTCAACCCCCAGCCCCCGAGGCGTGTCCACATTGCATCCCACTTCTCTCCCGTGACCCATCAGCAACTGTCGCTCGTGGTGGCTCGAGCCACCTCCGGATCCTGTCATACCTGCAAGAGCACCTCACCCCCCTTCCTAACGTCCCGCAGCACCTAGCTCTAGATCTCCAGGTCCTTCGTCAACTGGATGTGTGATTTCGAATCCCTTGTTGAGCTCCTGGAAGCCACGCTGCAGAGCAAGCTTGTTAACCCGTGACCGATTTCACTTCTGGTCGTCTGCCTCTCATCCGATGCGCCATTATTAACGAGGGGCTGATTGAACATTAATGTGATTGGAATCTGAATTAATGTATTTTTAATAATTTGTTTTCATAAATCCAAGACAATAAGATCAGAAGGACGGGCCTCGTTTTCCTCACACCAATGGAATTTAAAATTAAGAGCCCACTTTGCCCTCACGTCCATTTAAAGCCCTCAGCGGACGTGCGCTTGGCCGACCACGATAATGTTCCTTGGCAGTGGTGAGTCCGTGAATTCTCCAGCTCCCATCCAGGAGGCCTTGTTCTGGTGACCCCAGAAAGCCGTCCATCGGCGTTATAGGCCTCACGCACGTGGTTCAAGGGTGCCGGCGAAGCTGTCATTCCATCCGGAGGCTGAATGCAAAGATGTGAACTTCCACCTGGCTCCTAACACCGGCGAATCCCTCAATCTGTGCCCACAGCTGCCTTCTGCGTTCGTCCCGTGTAAATAGCGCCCGGAGAACGATGCATGGGATCACCACCGTGCGCCTCGCTCGTTCCACACAACATCTGCTTTGCTCTTCACGGTAAACAGATGGAAGCCACACAGAATGGAATGTGAATAATAACCCTGGGTGAATTGAATCAAGTTCAATTATCATTCCCGTAATAGACTGAGTGCCGAAAAATCTACATAAATATGTTGAAAGTTTCTACGTGGATGGGTTTTTTAAAAATGTATTTGGCCAAATGGACGGGTTTTTTAAAAATGTATTTGGCCAAAAGCATGCCCGGCTTTAAATGACCGTATTTGAGCGTTTTTACGTGTTCGCACCTGATGTGATTCGACTGAAAAAAAAAAAAATGCACTGAGTTTGCACAAAGTCGTGCATGAAACGATATGCCCTAGGCATGGTGAAGAACAGAGGGTTAAGTCAGCACCACCTTCTCAGTGTGAAGGCAGGTGTCGTCTCCGAATGCCTGCACTGCGAAGCCTAACCACCCAGCTCCGTCCAGCCACGCAGCACGTCCAGTATGCAGGGCGACGCCACATTGCAAGGTAGCCTTTGGTCGAGTGACTTAAAGAGATTGGGTACTTTCTGTAGGTCGAAACAAAGACGGCAGCCGACGACTATCTACCAGCTATGCTCCGTCCTGCTGGCGCATGTCGCAGAATGCATAGACCTTGGAAGAACACCACGGATACAGAAACAGCCAATGTCCTTTAAGATACACCGTGGCAGGGATCCCCAGGTGGCTCAGCGGTTTAGCACCTGCCTTCGGCCCAGGGTGTGATCCTGGAGTCCCAGGATTGAGTCCCGTGTTGGGCTCCCTGCATGGAGCCTCTCTCTCTCTCTCTCTCTCATGAATAAATAAATAAAATCTTAAAAAAAAAAAAAAGATACACCGTAGCAAAGGCTCACAGAAGCTGGATGCCAGAGAGCTTCTGACCGAGCCGTGCGACTTTGTCATTAAGCTCTAGTTTTATCTATTTATCACCATGGTCGTCAGAGCCGTTGGTAAAAATTCAGATGCCTCGTGATTTTTTTTTTATTGTCTACAATATCAAAAATATATATATGGGATGGAGGGGGAGCATATGACGAGGTGGAGCATGGATCTGTGGGGCAGTGAAAGGGATCTGAGTGACGCTGTGATGGTGGGTACAGGTCATCACGCGTGTGCCCAAGCCCAGAGCACGTACGGCATGGACCGCGGGCCCCAATGCAGAGCACAGACTTTGGGTGCCCACGGCGTGCTGGTCAGGTTCAGCAACCACACCAAATATACCAGCCGGGGGAGGGTTGTGGGGGGGCACTGGCCGGAGGAGACTGTGCATGTGTCGGGACAGGGACAGGGCACATGTGGGAGATCTCTCTACCTTCCTCTCAATTTCACCATGAACCTAAAATCATTCTAAAAATATTTTTTTTGATCAAACGCGCTGTGATATGGAACCAAATCCCACAGCACCTCGCTTTTGGAGGTGGCCTGGTTGGAAGACAGAGAGGGGCAACGGGAAAGTGCTCTGTGGCTCCAACTGATCCATAGACACCTAGAGCATTATTGTAAGTGTAGGTGTTTCTTTCTACAGGAATAAAGTAAGTTGAGTAGAACTTTCTAGTTGGAAAGAATCACTTCAACCAACCATCTTCAAAAGCCCATGTGAGCCTTCAATGTCCACCTTCCGACACAGCTCCTTTCTTTCCTCCAGATGATTTATGCCTTTGTAAGATGAGTCTTTCTGTAACCATTGCCGCCGCCTCCAGCTGAGTGTGACACAGGTCATGCCCCCGGCTGCTGAGCCCACTCATGCATATGGATGGACGGTCCAGCAGCCAGCTGCCCGGGATAATGAAGGCCCATGCTGCAGGGATCATACTCTAAAAATGCTTACATCAATGCTATCTTAGGACCCATGGAGTACAAGGGCACTGCTTTTACTTCCATTATGTCTATTTTTGATAAAAAATTTTTATTCTGTTGATAATGGGTAGGACTGGTCAAGTGAGCGTCTATGCGATGATGATGGTTAATACAAACTAATTAATTTATCAGCTCGTGTTAGTGACATCAGCACCGTTCTTTCATAGTTATTATTCTTTGCTTTTGGATATATTTGAATATTTTTGAATTTATACATGGTATGGGGTTTGAATACATGAAAGCCTATTCTGGGGAGACGGTACCTTCTGCTCGCTCACCGTAGCCACACTCTGATAGATCCTTCCAGATGACGCAGATTACCCGTATTTATTAATTTTTATATTTTGCTCAGAACTGTTGCCCTGGGCTGGGTCTTGCCTCTCTCCTATGTTATACCCTCTGTGTTTATTTATTTTTTATTTTTTTAATATGTTCAATGTGGCTAAAATACAACATGCATTTTACCGTTCAGCAGCATTATGGACATTCCCGCTGCTGTGCAATCATCTTCCCAAAGGAGAACTCTGTCCCCATGAACACATATTCCCCGGTCCTCTCCTCGGGCCCCTGGATGACCATCCTACCTTCTGTCCTTATGACCATTGACTCCTCCAGGATCCTCCCAGAAGTGGCATCATACGGTGTTCGTGCTTTTGCGTCTGGGCGTCTTCCACCAGCATGAGGTCCCCAAGCTCCGTCCGTGCCATGGCAGGTGTCGGAATGTCCTTCCTTCTCAAGCCTGAGTAATATTCCAGCACACAGCACGCTTTCCTTGTCCATCCAGCCATCGACGGACACTGGGCTCGCTTCCACTTTGTCGCCTTGTGAATAGTGCTGCTGTGAGCCAGCGCAGGTGTGCAAGCATCACCCTGCTTTCACTTCCTTTGACTAAGCACCCAGGACAGAATTACTGGGTCATGGGATGATTCTAGCTTTATTTCTGCCTTCTGTTGTTAATGCTCCTTCTTTTTTTTCTTCTTTAAATTTTTGCTACACGGTCTATGAGTGTAATCTCTTTTTTTTTTTTTAGGACTTTATTTATTTATTCCTGAGAGACACAGAGTGAGGCAGAGACACAGGCAGAGGGAGAAGCAGGCTCCCTTTGGGGAGCCAGATGCGGGATTCGATCCCAGGTCATGCCCTGGGCCGAAGGCAGAGGCTCCACCGAGCCACCCAGGGGCCCCTATGAGCGTGATCTTTACCCTGCTTGTGCTTCTGAGTCCTTTCTTTTATGCTAATTTGAAAGTATCTCCATTTTGTTCTTAATTCTTTTACTGGACATTTAAAAACTATTTACAATATCCTTAATTCTCTGTCTCTGGGCTTCCTGTTCAATATGAAATCAGCATATTTCCGACTTGTCTAGCTTCCCTTTTCTTGCCTCAGTAAATCTACTTTGTTATTTTACCACCCTTCGCTCTTCTAATACGTCGTTCTTTCCAATACCGTGACTCGCCAGTGCCGTGCAAGCTCTTGCACCCCAGACCGGCCAAGAAGGGGGCTGCGGTGTGTCTGCACCCCTTGCTGACGTGGCCGGTGCACGGCGGACCGCTGGCGTCACCCTCCCAGGAGCTGCGGTCATCCCCGTGTGCCCGTGGCTTCTGTTCTCGCTGCTCGTGCTGGATTTTAGTTTCCCCGTGTGTCACGGGGGCATCGTGTCCCATCTCCTCCGGGGCAGCACACCTGCCTACCTCACCTGGCCCCGACCCCACGCGGCTTAGACCTGAGCAGCGGCACACTCCCGCCTTCTAGAACTAGACACGGCTGCCAAGCCGGGGGGCGCCTGAGGTTTCCTCTTACGACCGTGTCCTTTGTTCTGTGTCGTTGGCCGCACACCTGAGGAACCTGGATCTACAGACACGAACCCGCTGTGTCTGTCTTCTTAGTGTCCAGCACGTCCTTGCGTCCGATGATCGCAGCTTCCGTTGTTTCTATACTGACCTCGGTCTGTGCTCCTTCACCTTCTCCTCCTTGAGCGGCCTGCACGCGAGCCTCGTGGCCCTGGGCTCACCCCGCCCGTCCCCGTCCCCCTCACTTCTCAGACGTGCCGGCAGCACCCAGTGGGGATGCGTGTCTGCCACGATGTCATTGTCACGGCGTGCAGTCTGTCCAGCGCTGATGTCCCGGCGCGGAGCTCTGCCCACCTGGGCCCGCGTCTCCCCTGCGGCATCTCCGAGAAAGGTGCCCGCCGGGCCGCGACCACTGGACACACTGTTTGCACCTGCTCCCAGGCCTGCAGTGGGCGGGCTCCTGCTTCCTTTATGCTTCTCCTTGTTTCTTATAGTGTCTTTAACAGATCTGTGCCTTTCCCTTTCCTATGGAATCCAACTTTTAATAAAGGGAATCTTTCTGGACTGGCTATTCACACAAGATACAAATGGAGTCAGGTCCATCTTCCCTGGTTCAGAACAAAGCCCCTTCCTTGTGACTCGGGGCTGCGTGCATGCACGCCTGTGTACTTGTGTGTGTGCATGCATTATTTTCTTTTTTAAAAGATATTTATTTATTTATTTATTTATTTATTTATTTATTTATTTGAGAGAGAGAGAGAGCACAAGCAGGGGGGAGGAGCAGATGGAGAGGGAGGAGCAGATTCGTGCTGAGCAAGGAGCCCGATGCAGGACTGGATCCCAGGATCCCGAAATCATGACCTGAGCTGAAGGCATCTGCTTCACCGACAGAGCCCCCCACCCAGGCGCCCTGCATGCATTATGTTAGTCGTGATTTCTCCCCAGCTCACAGGAGGTGAGGATGCAGGCTGCCCCCAGTCTGGAGCTTCTCGCCCTCACCCCACTGAGAGGTTGCCTCCTGCAGAGCTCACTTGTTAAAGGACCAGCTAAAATGCTTGACATGAGGCCTGACACACAGCAAATGCTCACAAAGTGCGGGCTCTGTCGTGAGGCAATGTGTCCTGCTCCTTTGTGGCACCCGGGGAGCGTCCTCCTGTAGCCCCGCATCGGCTCGCACGCCTCCAGACGGGGACCCTCTGCAGTGTCACTTGAGAAGCTGGGGAGCCGCTGGCTGGGTCGGGGACCTGCGGGTGGGCACCCTGTCCTCCAGGCCCCACTGCGCCCACTTGACCCCGTGTCCAATGTGTCACACATGCCATGGCTCACGGCCACACAGCCTCCCTGAAGGGAGAGTTTGCTTTCTGGATTTCTGTTCATCCTTGTCTCTGGGGATAAGCTTAGAAGGGACATAACAGAGATGTTTTAATGTGGACCCAGTGTGTAGTTTGCGTTGAGGAGACTGAAAGGCCAGCCCATCCAGGGCGTGTATTCATTCGTATGCCCACCGTCTACAACGCAAGTCGGGATTTGTGTTGGTAATCTGGTGGGTGTTAGGGATGTGCAGATAAACAAGACCTGAAGGAATGGAAAGCGTGGACTCAAACACCTGTCTCTGTGTCCGTGTTCACGGCAGCATCATTCACAACAGCTAAACAGCAGAAGGAACCAAACACCCATCAACGCATAAACAGGTGAGCAAAACGTGGTAAATTCACAGAACTGAGCATTATTCACCCTAAAGGGGAAGGGAATCTGACCCGTGCTACAATAATGAATCTTGAGGACGTTATGCCCAGTGGAACAAGCCAGTCCCAAAACCAAATCCACTGACTTTCATCTGACTCCACTTCCATGAGGTACTTAGAGCAGTCGTGTTCATCAGATGGAACGGTCGGTGCCGGGACCTGGGGCAGGGCGATGAGGACTTTGTGTTTCAATGGGATGGAGTTTCAGTATGAGATGGAAAGTTCTGGAGGTGGACGGTGGTGATGTTTGCATGACCTGTGAGTGTCAATCATGCCTCTGAACTGTGCACCCAAATATCATCAGGATGGAAGATTTTACATTGTATGTATTTTATCATAATTAAAAATAAGCAAATGAGGGCAGCCTGGGTGCCTTAGCGGTTTAGCACCGCCTTCAGCCCAGGGCTTGATCTTGGAGACCTGGGATCGAGCCCCACGTTGGGCTCCCTGCATGGAGCCTGCTTCTCCCTCTGCCTGTGTCTCTGCCTCTCACTCTGTGTCTCTCACGAATAAAAAAAAAAAAAAAAAAACAAAAAAAAAAACATTGTATGGTCTCATTCATTTGGGGAATATGTGAAAGGGAATAAAGGGGAAAGGAGGAAAAAATGAATGGGAAATATCAGAAAGGGAGACAGAACATGGAAGGCTCCTAACTCTGGGAAACGAACTAGGGGTGGTGGAAGGGGAGGTGGGTGGGGCCTGGGGGTGACTGGGTGGCGGGCACTGAGGGGGGCACTTGATGGGATGAGCACTGGGTGTTATTCTGTATGTTGGCAAAATTGAACACCAATAAAAAATAAATTTATTATTAAAAAAATAAAAAATAAATAAATAAATAAATAAAATCTTTTAAAATATATAAATAAATAATAAAAATAAGCAAATGAAAGTAAATAAGCAAGTAAGACACAGTCCCAGCATTTAAGAAACCCACAGAAGGGTCAAGGAGCACTGGGAAGGGACCAGACCCCTGCCCTCCGGCTGGCTTCTGGAGCTTTGAGACCTCCCTTGGCCTTTGGGACTTTGGCCCCTCCACCACGAAAACCCTGGACTGAACCCACAGGTTCTTCGACTTCCTGTGACACTCTGACACGGCTCTGCATCACAGCCCCCAAAAGACCGTGAACATAACAAAGTTGTTATCAGAAGTCCCTGCAGCTGTGCACAGCCGCTTGCCCTGGGGCAAACCGAGGTAGAAGCATGGGGTTTGGAAACCGGCCCCCGGAGCCGCCCAGCTGCCCAGGCCGCCCCGGGCAGTCCCACAGCCCCGTCGGCCTCTCTCCACCAAGAGGTCTGCATTTTCAAGCCACGCAGTTCCTGTAGCCAGCTCTGGGTAGGCCTTAGCCCAACGTGGCGGAGGTCAAGTTAGAGTAGCTCTAGTTCCAAAGAACTCCAGCCCTTGCTTGGCTTTGCCGTGGATGCAGCCAACCAGAGCTCGGAGACGCCGAGAGGGACAGTGCACCAGGAGCCCATAAACATGTCAGAGACAGACGGCTGGAAACCCTGCTTTATTACGCTGGAACCCGCGGCGCGGAGCTGCGATGAAGGATGAGTCTGGGACTTGGCTTCAGAATGACCAAACTCGAGCTAATTTACATCACTTTTTGGCCTAAGCACTTGGCCCTTACATTAGGTTTTATTTCTGTTCCCCCGACCCCTCCCCAAAGCCTCTTCTCTCTGGTCACAAATAGACTTTTACTAGCATTTTTGAAAAGAAAAAGGAGGAAAGGATTGAGGTCAGGTGGCCCACGTCGACTTGGCTCTGCTTTCCACGGTCATTACTCACTGGAATTTGAAATGCATAGTTAATCATCTGCAAAGTGAGGAAAACAAAAAGCAGAGCCCTGGCCGGGTTTCTCCGGGAGGTCGGCCCGGCCTGCCGCGTGCACTCTGGGGAGCCCTCTGCACGCAGAGACGGGCAGCCGGAGGCCCTGGAGGAACATACATGCAGACACACATACAGACACACAGACACATCATGCAGACACACAGACACATCATGCAGACACACACACACACAAGTGTAGACACACGTACACAATGACACACGTAGACACACACACAGATGCAGAAAATAAAGGACATACTTGGTGTTGACGTGGTGCTGCTTTAGGCATTAAGCAGGAAGTTGTGGCACCAGAACTGATGCATCTTATAGGCCCCAAGGAGTCATGAGCAAAGCCCATGTTTAGAGGCCTGTGTGGGGTGTGTGGGGTGGCCCACCCTGCCCTGGAATGACACCGGGACCCCACGGCTCACCCCAACTCTGACCTGACCCCCTGCCCTGAACGTCACCGGGACCCCATTCCAGTCTGGGATCTCGGAGTCATGTCCCTGCCCGTGTGTAATTCACAGTGTATAGGGGTGTGGGAGCCAGGCTCAGCTCACCACCCTGGCCCAGACTCGGAGACACAAGGTGGCACCCAGCCCGGGGCAGCAGAGAGGGACCCCAGGGAGAAGGGGACACCTACAGGTTTGTGAGGTGACCTGGGGGGCTCAGGAGGCCCAGAGAAGGAGGCAGGAGGGGATTCGTCGCTGCGCTGGGCACAGGCCACTGCAAGCCACTATGTGGACAGCAGGGTGAGCCGGGAGGGCAGGTGGCCCAGCTGGAGAGACAGACGGGCAGGGCTCCAGTGGCCTCCACCTCCCAGAAGGGCTGGAACCTTCCAGAATACAGAAATACCTTCTCACTGGTTGGTAAACAGCAGCTGCTCCGAAGCCCCTACAATAGCCTCCTGCTGCCCGGTGACCCCACCTCCACCCATGGCTCCCCAGCTCCCCCAAACCCAGACAGTGAAAGGCAAACTCCCAGCCGAGCACGCCCCCCCGAGACCGGGCCCTGTGCGTGTGAGCGGGACCCGGGGCCACCACGCTGCGCTGCTTGCTAGATACCCTGGCCTCAAGGATGATCCTAGAGGAGGACAACCTTCCGGAAGCCGCCGTGCAGGGACAGACTGGAGGGGCGCCCGCCGCAGCGGAGGCTGGCTCCTTGTCCTTGGGGGTGAGGATGCAGGTAGGGGGCAGGTGCAGGAGTGTCCGCCGGGCCTTCCAGAACCACGAGGCGTTGCTGCTGACGCCCAGGAGCTCTAGCCCCTGCTGAGGGGCGGGGGGGGGGGGGCGGGTGACAAGCCCCCGTCCTGACCAGAGCCCTGCTGGGGCTCAGAGCCGCTTTCACGCTTGGCCGTGAAGGCGAGGCGGCTGCGAACTCCCTCCCGAGGGCCTGCAGAGGACGGTCCCCTGCCCCAGCCCCGACCCCCGACCCCCACCCCCCGCCGAGCGTGCTCTGAGACCTGGTGCTCCCCCGACGGCCAACAGTGCGTGGGCCCGGAGCTCGGGGCTCCAGGGGCTCCCGGCCAGTTTTCCCGACGAGTGGAAGGAGAAGAGCAGCCCTGGGCCGGGGAGCCGTTTGCCCCTTGCGGGCACCTGTGGCAGCGAGTCCACATGTCAGCAGGCCCGGGCCGTGGGCCTGGGCCGCAGGATGCCTGGGGGCTGCTCGGCGTTACCCCAGGGCTGTCCACGAGGATGTTTCTGGAAGATGTTGGGGTGGGAGGTGAAGTGGAACAGGTCGTCAGCACCCCGGCCTCAATCAGTTGAGGACCCAGCGGAGCAACAGGGTGAAGGGGGAGAAGCTGCCCTGTGCCCGAGAGCACGTCCGGGGCCCTGTGTGTGTGCAGAACCCCGGCTGACGCGCCCCCGCGAGAGGTGACAGTCCGGGGACTCCGGGTACGACGGGTGATCGACATTCATCGGGCAGTTTTCGTCCCTTCCAAACCAGACCCTAAGTTTTCATCGACGTGTGCGGTGCCTGGCACACAGCAGATGCTCAGAAAATGACTCGGGGTTTTGTTTGTCTGTTCTAGATCAGCTTTCTGGACAGGCAAGGTCCGGAGGGAGGTTCCAGGTGCCCCTAAACTCGTGTGCTAAAGGTGTGCGTCTGTTTTTTTATTTTTTTTATTTTTTATTTTATTTTTTTTAAGATTTATTTATTTATTCATGAGAGACACAGAGAGAGAGGCAGAGACATAGAGGGAGGAGCAGGCTCCATGCAGGGATCCCAATGCGGGACTCAATCCGGGATCCCAGGATCATGCCCTGAGCTGAAGACCGAAGCTCAACCGTTGAGCCACCTGGGCATCCCATGTGCGTCTGCTTTTAAATCGGCGAAATAGTCTGCAAATCTCATACCATCGGGAAGTTAAAATGAGCCCAGAAACAGGAAAACAGATTATGGGGAAAAAAAAAAAAAAGCTGCTCTTGGATCCACAAGCCATGTGCCAGCCACGACCCCGAGCTGATGCTGTGCGGATCCACGGGACAGTCGGCTTCTGCCATGAAGCATCTCCAGTGCGGGACCAGGGCACTTGGGGGGCACCTTCCTGCCCAGGTCTGCCCCCCCTGGGCTCCCGTGCGGGACTCTCGCTTCTTATTTCCAAACGGACGGACCAGCTGTCTTCCGGGGAAACCCTATAATTCTAGCAGGGCCCGTGCCTTGCACCGAGCTCTGTGTTTAACATATAGGCTGTGCTTAATGTCCCCCCCCCATTTTATTCCACAGTCCCTGTTTGAGGCAACACACTCATAAGGCAAAGCACTCAAGGTCCCCAACTAATGATCAGCTGGCCGGAGCCCCTGTCCCGGGCCTACATCACCTGTGCTACCTCCCGTCCCCAACAGCATCATTGGTTTGAGTGGGTGCTGCAGACAGAGTGTCTGTGTCCCCAAACTCCTATGCTGAGGCCCTAAACCCCCAGTGGGATGGTGTCGGGGAGCAGGGCCTCGGGGAGGCCACGAGGTCAGGACGTGGAGCCTCACCGGGGTGAGTCCCCTCACAGAAGACACCTCGGGGAGCCCCCCCGCCCCTTCCCCTGCATGAGGACACGGCGAGAAGACAGTGCGTGCCCCTGGGACCGGGTTCCTGGCCGACACTGAATGTGCTGGGGCCTCGGTCTTGGTCGGCCAGGCTCCGGAGCTGTGGGGAGCACGCTTGCGCCGTCCACAAGGCCCCCAGCCTCGTGCACTAAATCACAGGGTCACACGAGAATGAAAACGCCGTAAACACGCAGCAGATGAGCACCTAGGTCGGGGCTGCGGACACGCAGAGTAAGGGACAGTACTCCCCGGTGACAGCGTGCCACAAATAAGCGGTGCATTTGTTCATTTTTCACCTGGTGGAAAGAGCAGCGTGCTCTGTTTTATGTTCCTGGACCGGACTCGTGTCCCCCAGGCCAGCGCATCTGCCTGCCTGACGCGTGGGCAGCCCGGCTCCGCCCGAAGGATGGAAACCCCGCACCGATTTGTGGGGCTGGGGTTGTGTCTCCCTCTTCGCAAGCAAAGCCGAGGATATATTTTTCTTCTCTCTAGGGCTTGAGGCAAGCTTGAGCTACAAGTTAATGGGACCCAAAATATCTCTATTTTATGTTATTAAAGGTAATCTTCTTTAATTAACGTAATCTGAGGAAAATAATACACTCTGGAGGCCAAAGAAGTGGCATATCTTAGATCAAAGCTTCCTCCTGGTGATTGTGTTTGATTATCTTTTAAAAACATGCATCATAAGAATTTCTACAATGCAGTCATTTGACTCTTGATTTTATTTATTTTGTAGGTACTTATTCTGACTTTTAAATCATAAGACAGTTGGGGTGTCCTTTGCTAATGTTTACAATGTTGGTAACCCAGAGGGAGAAAACGATATAAACTATACATTTTCTTAATGTTGGTTTGTTTTTTGTTTTTTTTTTTTTTGGAATAGAAGTATTTCTAGAACTGTAATTACTTTTTATAAACAGCTTCGTCGAGATCAGAGCATACCCCCTGTCGGCCCTCCTTGTTTCTAGAGCCTTCCGCTCCGTCCGAGGGAAAGTAAAAATAAAAAGCAGTAGCCCCTCCACCTGTGATGCTGGTAGGTGTGTGCTTCCAAGAACAGCAAACCCAGACGAGGTTAGGACTTTGTACTTCATGTGGAAGATCTGTTGACCGAGGCCTCGGCCAGCCCTTCGGAAAACCTGACTGCTTGCCCTGCTGATCTCACTTCTGCAGGGTAGAACGGGTGCAGAAATAAATGTTATAACACACACAAAGTGCTTGCAGGGACCCAGCCCGTGGTGAGATCAAGGCGCCGTGAGAGGCGGTGTCTGGAGAGGATGCTCTTCCTGCTTTGTAAATGGTTCCCTTCTCTCTGTGTCTGCACAGGGTAGAAAGAGAGCTCTCTGGCATCTCTTCCTCTTCTTACGAAGACCTCCGTCCTATCAGACCAGGGTTCCTCCGTCATGACTTCATTGAACCCTAATGACCTACCCAGAGACCCCAGCTCCAAACACCACCCCACTCAGGATTAGGGTCAACATGTGAATTGGGGGTGATGGGCACAATCCGGTCCCTGACTGGGAGCAAGGGGACTCCTCATCCACACACAGAGTGTGTTGTTCTTTTGCCTTTTTTCATCCTCAATCTTTCAGTAGCCCTAAGACCTCTCACCCCAAAGAAAACGTGGAATCTCACGGGGAAAGTCTAAATGCAACATTAATTTTACCTATGGTAACTCCTTGTATAGCAGGAAACAACCAGTTCTCACTGTGGGAAATGTGAATATGGGAGGTGGTGTGTGGAGAAGACGCAGACCAGAGCCACCTGTGCGTCTACACCCAAGGCTGTCTCCTCTTGTCGAACCAGATCCGGCAGGTTCTGGAGAAAAAGCTTCAGAAAGATAAACTAGGATCGGTCTTCAATTCTTTTTTTTTTTTTTATTTCAAAAAGAGAACCTTTATTACTTATTCTTTTCCTCATTAGAACATCTTTTACAGCAACACAAAGCAAAGCACAAGACTCATCTGCAGACACACAGGAGTACACCAACAGCGTGTCACCAAGAGACCCACACAAGGGCCAGGTTGGACTCAGACACACACACACACAAACACACACACACACACTCATAACGCTTGGGCTTAGAGTCACAATGTAGAGTCCTAGGGAAACTGCCAAGCGTTCCCCAACCTAAAGAAAAAGAAAAGTAGGAGAGTCTAAAGGCACGTGCAACTGGGAAAGTCATGAGGTCCCAGGATATGAAGTGCAAGGACCCAGGAGTAAGGCCGGGCACGGTGCTGGAGCAGATGCCTTGAGAGGAAGAGCCTACCTGGTCATGACTTGACTCGTGTGAATTACGACAGCTCTCCAAGCCTTTGACCCTCATTACCACTTTCCTTGTCACATCTCAGAGGACAGATGACACAGCCATGTAAAGCAACCCAGTTATTTCTAAAAGACAAAGTCCAGGACCTGAACTCTTTTAAGTTTGCCCTAATATTCAACAACCAGTTCGACGTGCTGCAGTGGCCTCATTCATGGTTTTACTGTGTGTTTTATTGATCTACCTGAGATGGCTTCGTGAGGCGACGTGAAAGCTTCTGCTTGAACACAGGGACCTGACCTCAACTTGAGCAGTCAGGCCTGTTCGCTGCAACAACGTGAACATTGCAGAGATGAAAACTGATTTTGCAGGATCTATTTTGCACTAAAAATATTGGACATGCTTCAGTGCACCTAGGGGCCACCACTTGGGGTCAACTTGCATACTGCTAAGTGTCCTTAGAGATGTCACGGGACTAGTGCTTCTCAATGCAAATTTAAAGAACTCATGAAAAGAGCAAGGTGTGTGTAAAATTATAATAGAGGGGAAAGCTTGGCTTCAGAAGATAATCCTCTCCTTGACCACAGACCTTGGTAGGGTTTCCTGCTGCAGGTTGACTTAGGGGCTGCATCTTACAGCAAACTCTGAAATTGGATAGTACGTCTGTAGGAAACCACGTGATGGATGTAAAGCCAGGGAACAGAAGTGAAGACCAAGCAAAGCACGTTCTTACTCTTATACGAGATCAGCCTGTGTCCTGTCTGGAGGGTTCCAGGGTTCCTGCGTGCCCCAGCCCAGGACACACAGACAAACAAAAGCCAACCGGTCCAGAGGTGAGAGGAACTCTGATGACCAGAGACCACCAGTAGACATCTCAGTCTGGAAAGACAACTGATGGGAAGCATTTGGATGAAAGCTTTGGCACAATCAAGTAAATTTGGTGAAGGAGGGGAATTTTAGATTTGAAAGGTGATTGCAGGAATGTCTTTCCAAGACACAGAACAAGAGTGGAATGCATTATCCCAGGCAAAACATGACTGCAAAGACTACTGTTCTGGAAGCACGTCTGTGTAAGATCATGAATTAACCATGAGAGACTGGTATGGTGAAGCTTTGGAGCTGAGCACGGAAGTAGAGAGGAAACATGTAGCAAGCTAAGCTATGCGTTGATCCGTGGCCATGATGCTCCTCAGGCTCCTCTAGATCCCAGCACAGAGCAAACCGGTGCAGCTGGAGCCGTGTGCCTAAGATCACAGCAGCACATGGCCCAAGTGTCGGAAGCGAATCGTAGCCCGCGATCTGCATGATCCCACGTGCAGTGCGGGATATAGAGAAGCATCGTCTAAGTCATATCTGATTCATATGGCCGTCGCATCAATGTGGAGTCATGATCCATTTGAGATGCATTCAATATTTCTCCTTATCATTGTTCATTTCCTTAGCAAGTGTCTCGATATCCTCATTAATCTTTGTCTTGCACATTCCTGGTCTTATTCCCCCAAAGGAGTTCTCATATTGCCTCTTCTGTTTCCGTGATACTTTCCATAGATGGGAACCCCAGACTTGAAAGGGGTAAAGAGCTCATTGACATGAGTCTTAGGGAGAAATGACTAGGGACTTCTCCTGCTGGGATTTCCAACGGAGGGGTCCAATGGGAGAAAAAGCTCATCCTCTCCAACCGTAGAAAGGCCCCGGGTTCTTGGAACAGCACTTCACTGCCCTCTGCATGGCATTTATCACGCATTAGAGTAGGTTGGCACCCCAAGGGAGGTGCCCACCACATTGCTAGCTGCGGTCTGGTACCCGACTGGTTATACAGGGTTCTGAGAGTGTTCTATGTTTTCTTCAGCCATATATTCATCATGACCACAAAACGTTATGTCTTCTCCTTATGTCCTTAAGGTACTCACCAGTTGGGAGACAAAAAGATCATTGAAGAGAATTGCATTATCTTGCTGGGGTTTCAAAGAGTTCTACCCTGAGGAAGAAGCCATAAATATTCATAACAGGTCCTGCTTCCCTGGATTCTGATAGAGATGGAGACTTTGTAGGTTTTTAAGAAGGGTGTTTAAGACGTTAGCTTTGGTTGATAGCATATTTGTTTTTAATAAAACTCAACAAAATATATCTGTCTCGCATCTCCCCAGGATATTAGATTTTTGCTACATTTGGTTTCCTAATGTCCTTTTGTAAACTGGAAGGACAGGGGAAAAAATCATTCATTAGCAGAGGGAAAATTAGATAATCCACTGCCTTTCTGGAGGTTTTGTCAACCGACTGGTCTGACCTTCAGGATGACGTTCTTCATTTTGCCCTTATCTCCTTGAATTACTGCTATGCTAATAATGCCTGATTTTGTGTTATTCCCATGGTTGGATTTTCTCAGGGTTTTTTACTGAGGTCAAAGCTTTCAGATATTCCATTGTTATTGCTCAAAATAAACATTCTCATTATTGAACTTAACCTGGGACTCAAAACAATGAAAAGTTTTCAAAAAGGCAGAAAACCAGGAGATATTCAGCTCTTTCAACTTTTGGTTTCAGAAACTTTATCGTGGTCATTCCAGGAAATGGAGTCTACCCAGGCGGCGAGGATTCAAAGGGGAAAAAAAAAAAAAAAAAAAAAAAAAAACTTCTGAGACGCACATAAAGAGAGTCTCTGGGAACAGAGCACTTGGCCGACGTGAAGCTCTGGATGTGCACCGTCCAGGGCTCTTGCCTCCCTCCTGGCGATGTATAATTACCTGCAAGTGCTGAGGTATTCCCTCGGGCTGTCTGCCTGGACCCCTTTGAAGACCAAAGAACTATTTCAGATTTTCAGATTCCATGGCAAATATTCTCAAAAATAATGTGTAGATTCACCTCTGCTTGCGTATCAGAAAATTCAATCATCGTGGCTTGAAAGTGTGTCATGTAACACCTGACTGAGTAAGGACTAAATCCAGGGCCTCAGCACACACGGGCAAAGGTAACGCAGTGGACAACGACTGCTCTGAAGGCCTCCAAATAGAAGATGGCCCGTGATTCTGTAGGTGGAACAGGACCATCTAGCTATTGATTGGCACCCCCGTTGGAATGGAAATAATCAACATCACCAAGAAGCCCATCATCACCAAAGCCTTCAGTCGGAGTTTCTCCCAGGCATCCCGAGCTCCTCATGAGCTTCCGAACTCGTGTCTCAAAGGCAACGGGCCCCTCAATCACCATCCCCCAGGCTGGAGCACCTGCTTCTCCTGCCACAATATGAGCTGGTCCTCAACAGGAACCAGCACACTTATGTCTGTCTTTCCAGAGCCCCGTGCACAGCCTGACACCCTTCCAGGCCTCAAACAAGGATTTATTGAGTCAATGAGTGAACAAATGAGATGATGTACTGTGTTTCAAAAATCTATCTACCGTGCCTGTGATATGTAGAGATGGGAAGCCCTCACGGGACAGTTGACTTTGTCACTCTTTACCATATACGGTGTGACCGACGGAGCTGGGGTCTGACGTCTGCTCCCCTCTGCTTCAGCATGCTTGCACCACCAGTGTTGCTTGGCTTCCTTCTTTCCTTATTGATCTGGATGCATCAGGATGCTGAACCTCCCCCGTGACTTCTTTCTTTCCTGCTTGCCGCCTCTCCATCCCCCAGTCCCATGGCCCCCGACACCAGCTCTGACTCGAAATCATGTTGCAAAACCCAGCAATTTCACTCATGCGGAACTCTTAACTGCTGACCTGATTTTCACAGCAGAACGATCCAAATGTCCTTGGCCGTCAAGGGGGCTCCGCGTATTCACCTGCCTGCACACCGCAAGGTGTGCAGATGTGGGATGAGCAGCTCTGTCGTCAGATCCTGAACGTGCGGCCTGCCCTCCCGGCTGCTGCCCTGCTCGCTCTCTCAAGTCAGCGCCCCCAGCCCACCAGAGAGCCCCTGTACCACAACGACTCCATAGGTGCAGCCTCTCAACTTGGACACACGTCTCTTGGGGTAAACCCCTCCAACAGCCACCCAGGTCAGCTTCCATCCTCGGGTCATGAGGGGCTGCCGCTGGGCTTCCTGAACGCCCCGTGCCGGGTCCCACCCTCCATTCCTCGGCCCCAGGACTCAAACAGGTGCTTCTCCTTCTGGATTCCAGGCTAAAATTTCCTGAAGGCAGATCTTTTTCCAGATGTGTGGAAGTCATCCATGATGTGCTAGGCACCCTAAGAAGTGAACAAGGTGGATTTTGGCCTAACTTTATAGAACTTTCCACCGGGACAGGACAAGCAGACAAGGAAACTGGCAGGTTTGCAGGTGGTGGTCTGTGCTGATGAAGGACCCCTCCCATGGGCGGAGTCCTCTGCCCGGAACACAGCCACGGGGGATGCCTGGCTCTGGCCCCTCCCGGGTCCAGTCGGTTCTGGGGTAGGCAGGCCAGGACCGTTTCAGAGCTAAGGACTATTTCCAGCCAATATCAGAGATGTGGCTGCTACTCAGGCAGGGAGGAGACCCATGAGACCCAACTGTCGTCTTCCCCAACTGGGGGAGTCCTCAGGGCAGAAGCTGGGGTGACATGTGGGGAGGATCGCAGAGCCAAGGCCAGAGCGATGTGTTCACCCCGCAGGCCCGGCATGGAGCGTTGTTCCTGTGCCCTGAAAACACAGCTTAGACGATGAGATTTCAACACCGGGCAGCCTCGATACCCTAGAATAACATGATCCACTTTGGGCCTCGTTGGGCCTCCCAGCCTTGGTCTTGGACTGTTTTTAGCAAACATTTTTCTAAACTTCCAATTAAAATCTCTTTTCAAACCAGTTCACATAAACTTCCTGCTTCTTGCCACCTGTTCTCTCGAGATTTTTTTTTTCCTCCTGTCACTTAACTTTTCCTGAATCAAGCAACATTTCTTTCAGGAGAGGCATGAGATATATAGGAAGGATGCAACTTTGATCCTCCCAGATATGGTTCTGATAGGCAAACAGAATGATCAATAAATATGTATGGAGAACCAACGACGGCCATAGACTCTACAGCAGGCTTGACAGGACCTCGCAGAGAGAAGCCGCTCACTGCACGACGGTCAAGTTAATATGACCAAGGGGCCAATAGGTGCCCCTTCCCTTTGTTCAGGAAATGTGTGGCTACTGTAACCAAAAGTAAAGAAGCATCGTTGATTCCTGCTTTGAAAGAAATAAAATCTTGGGGCTTTTCGGTGGCTCAGATGGTGAAGTATCTGCCTTGGGCTCAGGTCATGATCTCAGGGTCCTGGGATGGAGCCTCACATCGGGCTCCCTGCACAATCGGGAGTCTGCTTCTCTCTCTCCCTCCTGCTTGTGCTCCCTTTGTCTCCCTGTCAAATAAATACATACATACATACATAAATCTTTTTTTAAAAAAAAAAGGAAAGAAAGAAGTAAAATCTGCCACCACAGGCATGTTCTGTGCATATGAAATAGAATTCAGTTTAGAAACAAAAAAAAGAAAGAAAGAAAGAAACAGGGGTGTATGGGATAGCTGGGTGGCTCAGTGGTTGAGCATCTGCCTTTGGCACAGGGCGTGATTCTGGGGTCCTGGGATCGAGTCCCGCATCGGGCTCCCTACATGGAGCCTGCTTCTCCCTCTGCCTTTGTCTCTGCCTCTCTCTCTCTCTGTGTCTCTCATGAATAAATAAATAAAATCTTTAAAAAAAAAAAAAAGAAACAGGGGCGTGGATAAGAACATATCCACATGGACTTGGGCAGAGGGCAGGGATTGTGTCCTAAGGGGATTGATTTTTATTTTTAAATTTGGAAGACAGCAGCCAAGGGAAAGCGAGACAGTCATCATAACGGGCTAACTGAAACTGGAAGCGCTGTTAGAGATTCCATTTTCTTTTTTTTTTCTTTTTTTTAATAATAAATTTATTTTTTATTGGTGTTCAATTTACCAACATACAGAATAACATCCAGTGCTCATCCCATCAAGTGCCTCCCTCAGTGCCCGTCACCCATTCACCCCCACCCCCGCCCTCCTCCCCTTCCACCACCCCTAGGAGATTCCATTTTCTGTTATAATAGGGATAAAACTTGGAGATGGAAATTGTCACTGTTTTCATTACTAGAGAGTCCTTAAGCACCAAAAACGTTAACTCTATTGAATTGTAATCACCTGATATTCAATCCTTGTTACAATCCTCCAAACCGGTGTCCCCGCAGGGGGAGGCTTTTGCAAGTTTGATTTCTGCAAAACAATTTGCAATTCACCAAAATATATTCAACACAAAATCTAATCATATTAATATCAGTGCCTGAAATGAACAACCCGTGACAAGAGGGGAAACGAAGAGAGAAATGAGCCCCCTTCTCCCGACCCGAGGAGCGCGGGCACCGGGGCCGGCTCCTGCCAGCCGCAGGGGCCTCTGCTGCCACCGCCACTGAGGGGACACGCGCGGGCATCACTTCTGTCTGCAGGTGCAGCTCAACTCACTGCAGAAGTTCCATCCTCTTGCGATTTCCTGTTAGAATATTTTCTCCCAGAAATGACTGTGATTGGAGGCGCACTTTGCTAAAAGGAAGTGTGTCTCGGGTTAGAAAAGCCAGGGGCTTCCTAGGGTAATTTAGGGTTATTTTTAATATCCAGGGTGATGTTGTGCATCTCGGAATGAAGATGTTGTAAGACTTAAACTGATAGCGCTTCTGACAGCAGAATGGCAGAAGGGAAGGCAGGGTGGGCAGGGACGCAGTCTGACGGTCTGACGGTGGAGTGGGGCCACGCAGAGCCACGCGGGAGAAAATGCCAGCAGGAGGCAGCATGTGAGACACCCAGGTCTCAGATCACAGCATCCGTATGACTGTGTCTTTATAAACATGGACAGAGGAAAAGCTAGAGGTAAAAGCACCAAATATTGGTAGGGGAGGCAAAAGGGCTCAAGGCTTAGGGGGTCGGTCGGGGATGGCATCGCAGGTGAGCCAAGTCCTATAAGAAGTGGGGCAGGGCGGCCTTGGTGGCTCAGAGGTTTAGCGCCACCTTTGGCCGGGGCTGGGATCCTGGAGACCCGGGATCAAGTCCCACGTCGGGCTCCCTGCATGGAGCCTGCTTCTCCCTCAGCCTGTGTCTCTGCCTCTCTCTCTCTCTCTCTCTCTCTCATGGATAAATGAATAAAATCTTTTAAAAAGAGAGAGAGAGAGAGAGGGAGAGAGATGGGGCCGCAGGACACAAGCTCCCCACACGGAAAAGACACACCTTCAGTTCTCCAGCCGTTTGGCGATCTCCCTCCAGTCCCAGGATGTCAGGCTGTGACGCCGACATGGAGGAGCAGGTGCGTGGATAGACCTGAGTCCGATCTCCCCGTGGGGTTGGAGACGTGGGCGTGCTCGTCACGGTGAGGCTGCTGCAGCTGCGTCCGCGACGTCGGTTCCGTAATTCTCGAGCCAACGGGTGGGTGTCCCGTGCTCTGATCCCCGACACACCAGGGACCTCAAAGATGCAAAGCGAGTGAAGGCAGGGGAGGGGAGGCTTTTCTAGGAACGAGGCAGTTTGTCCAAAATTATGGCAAGAAAGCAGCCAAGTCAGAAAATCGACAGGTGAATTTCGGCTTTGGATCTCAGGGAGTTCGGGTTGTCAGCGGGAGAAATTGACCTAAAACCATGAAGCTGGGGGCGTCTGGGGGGACTCAGTGGGTGAGCATCTGCCTTCGGCTCATGACCCAGGGTTTTGGGGTGGAGCCCCACATCCAGCTCCCTGCTCAGTGGACTCTGCTTCTCCCTCTAACACTCCCACACCCCATGCTCTCTCTTTCTGTGTCAAATAAATAAATCTTTTTTTTTAAAGGCTGTAAAAACCACAGAGTAGAGAGAGCCCCAGACAAGACCAAGCGTGGGGTGCAGGGAACGGGGGAGTCCTGCTCTGCCCTCTGCCGGCTTCCTCCGGGGGCCCACGCAAAGAATGGAGTAGCTTTCCTTAGAGTCCCCAGAAAAGTTCTAGGAAAAGGATTTTGTAGTGACGTGGCTCCAGTGGCTCCTTGACTCCTTAACCCCATTCCTGGGTCTGCAGTGAGAAAACGCTGGGGTGCAGGCCTGAGGGCCTGTTCACACTGACCTCCGTGGACACCAGGACTGGGAGCCACACGGGGCTCACACCCAGAGGTCTCGGAAGAGAGGAAGGTGAGGCACCTGAGAAGCGAGGCAGCCCACACGCCTTTCGGACCCCAGACCCTGGGCCGGTCCGTCCTGAGACACTGGCTCCGCGCGTGTATTTACAGATGGTCAAGGCTCCAACAGTGAAGCTCCAGGAAAGCTCCTAGGCTTTGGGAAGCTCCCCTTTGCATCTCTCTCTCTCTCTCTCTTTTTTTTTTTTAACAGCAGCAATTGCTTTTTATCTCGCATTTCCTTTTGACAACAGTCACCCGCGCAGTACGAAGTGGTTGTGCATCGGAATAAGTGTCACGGATGCGATGTCTGTAAAAATAAATCAACCCCCGTTAAAGGACGGGTTTACTCAAGATCCGACTTCTTGCCGAGGAGACGGAGGATGTGGAAGGCAAGGGCCCCATCTAGTGGCCGCGCTGCCCACGTGATGGCAGGTCGCTTCGCCCGCGGATTTGGGAACCCAGCTCTGCTGTTTGGGGAGAACTTCTGCACCAGCCGGAGGAAGACTGGCCATTAGTCTGTACATTCAAAACTAAGCCTATATGTAAAAAAAAAGTTAAAGTTATCAATTATACTAAATAAAATTCAATAACTTAAAAATGATGGGATGAGCACTGGGTGTTTGTTATATGTTGGCAAATTGAACTCCAATAATAATAATAATAATAATAATAATAATAATAAAAACCTAAGCCTAGACCAAACTGCAAACCATGAGGGCGTGCATCGGAGGGATGGGTCTACAGAAACTACTTGCATTTCCTTTGGTTGTGTCTGTGATATACTGAGCCCTGCTCCTACTTCCTGCGGGAAGCTAAGGTCTCCGGCACGGACTGGGGAAGCCTGCCCATGATCCCAACAGGCGCGCTGCATTCATGGTCGCGGGACCTCACACGGCCACCGCTGGCTTGACCGCAACGGCCAGCCCCGGAAGCCTTCGTAACCTGAGGCTACATGGAGGTGGCAAGTCCCCCACATGTGTCATGTTATGGCGTGATATGACATGACAGCATTTTATTTCTTTTTATTTATTTACGAGAGAGAGAGATAGAGAGAGGCAGAGACACAGGCAGAGGGAGAAGCAGGCTCCATGCAGGGAGCCCGACATGGGACTCGATCCTGGGACTCCAGGATCACACCCTGAGCCAAAGGCAGGCACTGAACCACTGAGCCACCCAGGGATTCCCATGACAGCATTTTATAAGGTGAAAATCCACTACCATGAGGAAGACGTGTATTTTAGGAGAACGTACAGATGCAATAAGAATCCGTGAGAATGGGATCCCTGGGTAGCGCAGCGGTTTGGCGCCTGCCTTTGGCCCAGGGCGTGATCCTGGAGACCCGGGATCGAATCCCACGTCGGGCTCCCGGTGCATGGAGCCTGCTTCTCCCTCTGCCTGTGCCTCTGCCTCTCTCTCTCTCTCTGTGTGACTATCATAAATAAATAAAATTTTAAAAAAATAAAAATAAAAAAAAAGAATCCGTGAGAAGTAAAATAAGGGAGTAGTTCTCTTGGGTTGGAGGGAAGAGATTGTACCTACTTCTCCAGGTACAAAATTGCTCTTGTCACATCTTAAAACATCACGAAACACACAAACACATGTCATGACGCGGGTACTTACTTGTACACTAGAGGTCTAGCCACCTGCTCTGTTCCTCGGCAGGATTTCCGTTGCGTCTGATGTGAAACTGGGTCTGAGCGGCTTCGGGAGACAAGCGGACAGAGGTCTGTTTTCCCTGATGTTTACAGGTTTCAAAGAAAAGAGGGAGATACTTGTTTAAAAGTTGGAGTTCTCCGCAGTGTCATCTGTGCTGTCCAACCAATTCCTCGAATAACAGAATGTCAGAACAGAAGGAGCCCTGGGAAGCCTGCTGGAACCTCTGTAATTCTGTAGAAAAATGAATCGGAAGGCCAGAGAGGTCAGGTGCATCTCCCAAAGCCACACAATCACGTGGGAATGAGGCTCAACTCCCAGCCCAGGGCCTTTGGAGGCAGACTTCTACACAAGTACACAAATACAATTCAAGATCGGAATCACATCCAGGGCCTTGTTCGGCGTGACCTTGCCTGCCTTCAATCGACACTTGCAACGTGCCTGCCAAAAGCCTGGGATAGAACAGTTAACCTATGAAGTCCGAGGCGGAGTAGATGCATTTACGCAACAGCTTTATTTTGTCCAGGAAGCGAATGGAGTTGATGGTGCACAGAAAAGACTTATTTTCCTTGCAAAATGTTTCATTAAAGTATTTCCACTTCTCAGATCCACTGAAGTCAGATCGCTTCTATTAGATTTTAGATAAACTGTTGTCAATCAACAGCCACAAGGTAGGTTTCAATATTCACTATTGAACCTTGATGAAAATACCACTCTGGGATGAGAAGACACAGACCATCGTATTCAGAATCCATGCAAAAGAAAATAAAACGACACTGAACGTGAAGGACCGGGCAATATGTGATCCACCTAGACCTGCCATTTGTGTTTTTAAGAACATTATAACATTTTGTTATCAAAGGCACCCAAAGGTTTCCTCAAGAAGGCATCTGTTGTCACATTGCCTATACTTTGAAAAATGTGCAACTTCCCATCAAAGCAAGGGTGATCTAAGCTCCCTGTGCCCTTGACTGACTCAGCACTGACCCTCGATAATCAGTTCAACTTGCCAACATTGGTCATAAGAGGGCTTGATTGTGAGTATGCATGAGAGGCAATAAAGGGATTGAATCTCAGAGGAAATGTCTAAAAATCCTAAGAGGGCCCGATGTGGGGGAGTTAATTGCACGGTCCTTCAAAACCTCTCCAAGATCCCACAAGGAGGGGCCCTGGGACCCCACTCCCCATCAGCACAATTCAACTACTCTGTATTCTACACAATCCCCTCACTTCCTACTGGCCTGGCCTTTCCTTGACTTCCAATATAATCATTAGGAGAAGCCTTCCAGTCGGCTCAGCTGATAGCATCAATCAATCAATCAATCAATCAATCACATCTAAGTGGACCCTTTGGCCACAGACCCAAGGCCAGCCTATGAACCCACCGTCACTGGTGGAGGAGCAGGTTTCTAAATCAATCTGGGCAGAAGGATGTGGTCTTGGGGCTCACACTGTCCCTGACAAACACCGGATGCCCCACAAATGGTGGCTGTTGTCCTGAGAGGCTGTGGATACATCAGGCTGTGACTGATTTGTCTCAGATGTGTGTTAATTTAAGGAAATCCACCGCACATTCTTTCTGCAAACGCAAGAATAAGCCTTGTTGAACGGTGTTTCGTAGAGGGGTTGGCTTACCTGGTCCATTGGCTGAGCGCCCATTGGGTACCTGTGTTGTTCAACCAGTATCTCTTAAGTTCAAAAGTACTTCCATAGTAATATGTCAAAGTATGTGTAGTCGAGAACTAACCATACCCACAGAGCATTGGCGTTTGCTCCCCCTCCCCCGCCACGCCCAATCCTGGAAGTTCATCTCTACAATGTCCTGCCTGATGGGAATATCTGTTTACCTGGGGCCATGGGCCACACAGATCTGATCATCTACAGTGTCATTTATGGTGGGACACGTGGTATCAGCTCAAGGTCAAGAGGGTCTGGTGACTAAATGTCGGACGGGTGGACAGTATCCTAAAAAATACTCTGAAGACCAAGGCTTGGGAAGCTTCCCTGGTTGGCAAACTCCATGCATCATCGTCACACATGATTGCCAGGAGAAGTCAGTGCTGCCCACAGTTGCTGGGACAGGACAACTGGAAACTCCGTGCCTGGGCGTGTCCTGGTCACCGCCCCCAGGCCCCCTTCCCTTGGCTGACTTTCCTCTCTATCCCTCTGCTGTAACAAACCACAACCGTGAGTGTACCAGCTTTCCATGATTCTGTGCATCCTTCTAGCACATTATCAAATCTGAGCTTGTCTTGGGACCTTCCTAAGTCTGCAAAGTATGATTATCCTTTGTTGAACTTCTATGATTTAAACGACTAGCCAAAAGAACTTCAAGTAAAATGCGTGTGCAATTTAGAAAAAGGACAAATGTAAACACATGTACAAAAATAAGCCACGACAGGTGCATCTCGGGAGTTAACATTCAGCCTCGCTGGGGGAAATGCCTTCATCAGGTGTTGGTCAAGGGCTAGGAGAAACATCCTTGGCCTTGCCAACTTCTCTCAGTGTCCTTGTTCCGGCTCATTGGAAGTCCTTTTCTCTGACCCGGCCCGTGTTGTTCTGTTATGTTATACATTGTTACTTTCTTATATGCATCTGTCTGCAGTTGCCCGGATATTTGGCGTGGTTCTCGGAGATGTGCTGGAGCTGGCTTGGCTGGTGGCAAAACGCAGTCATTAGCACCTCTGCCCTTTTGATCCCCACGATGGTCCCTTGGAGTCATGATGGGTGTGTTTACAATGAGGGCAGTTGCAGAAGCTACAGATTAGGCTTTCCCTCCCCTGCCCCTCAAGGCAGTTCAACATTTACCTGCAAAACACGAGCCTTTAACAATTCATTTCTACATCCATCTGCTGCATTTAACCACCAGCTATAAACCATCAGCTACAACTCCCATCTAGACTAGAATCCCAACCTCTGCCCAGAACACTGGCTGTTTGCATGTTTGTGCTCCAAGCCACATCTTGTAGATCACACCGTATGGAAGGGGGTCTGTAGGTCCTATCTTTTCAGTGGACGAGTCGCATCCAGAGGCTGAGCGACCCCTGAATAAGTGTCTCTCGTTGCAGTGAAAGTATCCCTCTTCGTCAGTACTTCCCTTGATGCAGGACAGGTTCTGTATTTCTTTAATTTCCAATTCTGATGGATTGATTCTTCTCTAAAATACAAAAAAAAAAGTCCTTAGAAAAAAGAAAAAATAGGAACTCTACATTTTTAATATGAGATCTAAAGAAATAATATTTCTGTTAGAATGTTATAAAAGTCTCTAAACTTTCTAAACTCAATTTCTACACTCAAGTTTTTCCATTTCTAACCTCCTAACTTCAGTACTTTACCCTCCAAATGCTCCTGTAGGCTTAACTTCCTGAGGCCAGGAAGACACTGTTCGTGGGCCACACCGAGTAGCACAGATGACGATCTGATCGCTGCCAGAGCAGGTGAGCGTTCACCTGTTAATGTTACTATGCTCCCGGTCATGAAGGTTATACATTCCTATTTTCCATTGTTAGGCACCAGGCCTCGTGAGTGAGAATAAATCACAATTTTGAAACTCAGTTTCATTTCATGTAATAATTGATCATGGACAAGCCATTGAACCCTAACCAGGTTGTTCCAATTAAGTAAATTTATCTATAAACCCACTGTATACTGATCTGAAGGCTAAGTCTTTATAATGCAATGAATTAAGTCTATTGGAATTCATTGAGATAATCATAAGGCAATTGATCAGATCCCCAATTAGTTGATCCATATCATTTATAATGACAACCAGGACAGCTCAACAGGCTCACCCGTTACAAACAGATTTTCTCTGACTTTTAGCTCTGTGCTCCTCTTACAATATTCTAAGAAAATGAAAATTCAGAAGGTCTCCTAAAAGCCAGAATCTGTCTTGAAACGGTTATACATAACTTATATTGAAAAGATAAAGCCCTACATGAGACACGTTGATGTGATGGCTAGATTATCTAATACAAATGCGGTGAGTAAATGCAGAAGAGTAAGCATGAGGCTCCATTTGATGGAAATCAGTGGAGGGTGTTGCAGTGGGTTACATCTTTATTGGTACTGGGGAAAAAAATTCATTAAATCAGGATGATGCTCTAACTACATGCTTCTGTAGCATACAGTTCATGTTAACATCAGAGCTAAAGTGTCAGGAAATGATTCAGAACCCTTGAAATGCACTTGCTAAGTGGACGCCCTCCGGAGCTGCTGAAGATCTGGAAGACAGGTGAGTACGGCCGACTCCAGACAGCCCCCCACCTCTTGTTAGGGAGCAAATACAGTACTACTGCAAGAGCGATTTGTGGGACGATGTGATTGGCTCTTCAGATAGTGTCTCCTTAAATTTTAGCAAAATCCTATGAGATGAGTTCTATTATGACCAGACCCACTTTGTTTGACAGAGGAGGGTAGTTTTATGTGATGAAGCATGTGTCTGGGAAAGTCTATGATGATCTGTTCCTTTTGGGTGAACTGCAACTCTCTCTAAAATATCAATGTCAAATTTAAATCTTTTCAAGAGAGGGAAAACTTTCCGCATTTATCAAAATTGCAAAGGCATAAAAAATCTTAAGCAGGGCAGCCCGGGTGGCTCAGCGGTTTAGCGCCGCCTTCAGCTCAGGGCGTGATCCCGGGGTCCTGGGATCGAGTCCCACATCGGGCTCCCTGCGTGGAGCCTGCTTCTCCCTCTGCCTGTGTCTCTGCCTCTCTCTCTGTCTTTCATGAATAAATAAATAAAATCTTTTTTAAAAATTGTAAGCAGTTGTGTTCTGTGGATATGTATTTTAAAGTGACATTTCTTACCCAAGGAGTAGATCCCATAAGAAATCTGTTTGGGATAATTTAGATTATTAGAGAGCCAGTTACCACTACAGCAGCCATAATTGATAATAGCTCTAAAGCTTTTAAAGTACCATCTCTCCTTCTATGTGAAAGAAACTCTGCTAAATACTTTATATTTTCTGTAAGATAGCTAACATTGTCTCTATTGCACGGGAAACTGAAATTTTTAGAATTTAGGTGATGCACTGAAGGTCAGATGGTTCATAAGTGGTGGAGCTTCTCTGACTGCAGAACTGTATTCCCTACAACGGTTTCCTCTTGATGCAAAGGATAATCCTAAGAAGTTTGATGAGAATCCTAAGAAGTTTATGCATTCTAATAAAAAGCAGTAGAGTTGAGTGAAGACGTGTTATAGGAATAAAGGCAGTGAAGCATGCGGGCAGGAAGACACCAGGTGTCGGGATCCCCGGGTGGCTCAGCGTTTGAGCGTCTGCCCTCGGCTCAGGGCGTGATCCTGGAGTCCCGGGATCGAGTCCTGCATCGGGCTTCCTGAATGGAGCCTGCTTCTCCCTCTGCCTGTGTCTTTGCCTCTCTCTGTGTGTCTCTCATGAATAAATAAATAAATAAAAATCTTAAAAAAGAAGAAGAAGAAGAAGACACTGGGAGTCTAACTAAGCCTCTTCTCTTTGTCAGAGGAAACAACAGAGGCTGCAGGGGACGGGGAGGAAGAAGAGAGAGAGACAGGAAGAAGGCATCATCTCGTCTGAGAAGCAAAGGGCATGGCGAAGGGGGATTGCTCTCAGCTTACTCTGTTTTTTCCAGGGATTGGCAAAACCAGTTGACAACAACAGAAACCGCTAAGCGCTCTCAACCTGCTAGAAATGCCCCTGGGAATGGCAGTGGGGGGCATAAATATAAATTGCACCCAGTCCCTGCCTTCAAGGGGCCCCCAGACAAGCAGAGGAAAATGAATGCAGAAAAGCAAAAGCAATGAGCAGCACACTCTAAATTCACCCAGGAAAGGAGCCGCCTGGAAGCCTGAGGCTTTTCCATGTAATGGTCTCGATATACCTGCTGGTGAGCGTATCTACAGAAATGGTACACTTTCCCACTCCGGGTATCTATTGAAGTCATAGCTACAAGTGAAAAAAAGTTTTAGAAAGCTGCAAAGGGAAGGATAAATGTCCTCGATCGCCCACATCCGTTTGTACCCTCCACAACCATTCATCATGGATCTCCATGCTTCCAGGCATTTTTAATTGCTGTGACATCGATATCTGTAGCTGCATTTTTATTTTTAAAAATTTTTTATTTTGTTGGCAAATTGAACACCAATAAAAAATAAATCTAAATTAAAAAAAGACAATTCAAAAAAAACTATTTTAAAAAAGGATCATACTGATGGTTCTTCAAAAAATTAAAAATAGGACTACAACATGACTCAGCAGTTGCACATCGAGGTCTTCACCCAGTGGAACTGAGAGCAGGATCTCGAGGAGGTGTTTGCACACTTGTGTTCACAGCAGCATTACTCACGCAGCCGGAAAGTAGCCCAGCGCCTGTCGACAGATAACACGGACAACAAATACAGACAATGGGATGTTTTTCCAGCCTTTGAAGGGAAGGACATGCCGATGCGGGCTACAACATGGATGAGCCTTCAGGACATGATGCCGAGTGCAATCTGCTGGATGCAAAAGTCCAACATTGTGTGGTCCCGTCCACCTGAGAGTAGTTGAATCCGTAGAGACAGAGCTGAAGGTGGCTGCAGGGCCGGGGAAGTGGGGAGAACTATCTTTGGGGGGTGCCCCATCTCAGTCCCAGACGATGAGCGCTTGGGGATGGACGGTGGACACCGGGACCCAGCAGTGAATGTGCTTAGTGCCACAGAGCTGTCCACATAAACAGGAGCAAAATGGTCAACTTTCCATTATCTGCATTTTACCCAAATTAAGAGTCATGTTTTTAAACAATGATTTGCTGTTTTTCGACAATGCTATTGATGGGCCGTCCTGTCATGTGGGTGCATGTAGCCCCGCTCCTTGTTATTATATGAAAAGACTGAATGGATTGTCCCCCTATTTCAAGCACCTGCTCAGAGCAGGGTCAGGCCCAGGGCCCAGGACACCAGGGCGCGCATCCCATAGCAGGGGGTTGAGAGCCCTATATCAGTAGAGATCCGGCAGGCCACAGGCTCCTGACCCTGGGAGCTGGGCAAGCACAGCTGAGCAGGCCTGGACCTATGCCGGGACGGCCGGGGATCTAGGTCACTATCCCAGGCAAGGTGGGGTAGGAATGTGCCACTGCAGCGGCTGCAGGAGATGGGAGGACGGCCTCTGGGTGCAATGGGGTGAGCGCACAGGTAGCAAGACAGAGAAACAGCACCTGCTGCCCGGGCTCCGGCTGTTTGATCCCCGGGGCATGCTCTCCAGGATGGCAGGCGTTTCCAGCACATTCCACGAGAGGGACGTTTAATAGGCTGCTAGATGACACTTGGGCACGTCTGCATTTACTGCGACCCTGCTCAATCAGTTCCGCAGTCCTTTGGGGTATATACGCCTCTGCTGAGCGGCGAGAGGGCAATTGGCCTCTCTCGGGAACATGCACTATTGCACCCCTTTTCCACCCAGACAGGTGCACCCTACGATCCCTGCAGGAGTCAGTGCTCCCACCACGAGCGCGTGCGGGGCTACCCCAGACGCCGGCAGTTGTCAAGTGCTTAAACCTCTGCCAACCAGATTGGCTAAAAACAGTTCCACATTTTCATTTTAATTTCTGTTGCCTTTGTTGTTAGTTGGAGGGCTTTTCTTTTTAATAATTGGTCATTTGTAAGTTGTGTGAAACAACTTTGCCTTTTTTAAATTTTTATTTGTTTTTCTTAGAGATTCTCAAAAATGATTTATATGCTATAGCCTTTTCCTGCCATGTGATTTGCTTTTCTTTGGGGGAGGGGGGGTTGTTGGTCTTTGGACTTTTTTTTTTTTAAGATTTTATTTATTTATTCATGAGAGACACACAGAGAGAGGGGCAGAGACACAGGCAGAGGGAGAAATAGGCTCCATGCAGGGAGCCCAACATAGGACTCGATCCCAGGTCTCCAGGATCAAGCCCAGGGCTGAAGGCGGCTCTAAACCCCTGAGCCACCCAGACTGCCCAGGTCTTTGGACTTTTTAACAATACTTTTGTTCCACACATATTTTTATATTTTATACTGACCAATGAACCAGATTATTTATTTATTTAAGAGAGAGCGTGCACATCTAGGGGAAGAGGGGCAAGCAGACTCCAGGCTGAACACAAAGCTCCACCTGGGGCTCGATCCCAGGACCTCATAGCAATTCAATTTTTCACCTGAGCCGAAATCAGGAGTCGGATGCCCAACCAACGGAGCCCCCCAGGTGCCCCAAACCAGTTTTTAAAAAATGGATTCTGGATTTTTATATCATCCTTATAAATAATTCCCAAATTGTGTTTTAAATGTATCCATTTTGGGGATCCCTGGGTGGCTCAGCGGTTTAGTGCCTGCCTTTGGCCCAGGGCGTGATCCTGGAGTCCCAGGATCGAGTCCCACGTCAGGCTCCCTGCATGAAGCCTGCTTCTCCCTCCTCCTGTGTCTCTGCCTCTCTCTCTCTCTATGTCTATCATAAATAAATAAATAAATAAATCTTTAAATAAATAAACAAATCCATCTTTCTTTCACGTTTTTATGCACTCCTTTTATATTAAATCCATTGACCTATCGGGACTCTCTTTTGGTGTAAAGAACGGGTCTATATCAAACTGATTTATTGCAGTGTCATTTCTTAAATGACCGTCACTTTCTCGGTGATTTAACATGCTTCCTTCATCCCGGATGAAAGTTCCCTATGATCTGCGGTTTCTGGACACCGTACCTGGGGTCCCCTGTCTGTACTGCCTTCCTGGGGCCCCTACAACCAGCAGCACAGACCAGGAGCTCTCACAACAGACTCCTTTGTGTCCCCATCCTGGAGGCTGGAGCCCGAGATGCGGGCGTGGGCAGGGCTGGCGTCCCCCGAGGCCTCTCTCCCTGGCTTGCCCACGCCGCCCGCCCCCCGCCCCATGTCCTCACATGCTCTTCCCTCTGGGTGAGTCCGTGTCCTCATCTCCTCTTCTATCAGAGACACCAGTCAGATTGGATCAGGACCCATTCTCACGACCTCAGTTTACCCTAATCGCCTCCATAAAAACCCCATCGCCAAATACAGTCACATTTTAAAGTCCTGGGGGTTACGGGAAGTTAGGGCTTCAACACAGGGAGTTTGGCTGAGAAACAGCTCATAACACCATCTTATAACCACAGATAAAGGATGGTTTCGTTGGAAAGATAAAATCAGTCGGAAGATAAATGCCTGTCTGTTTAAACCATGATGACTCAGGTTATCCACCGTCTGCCTTCAAAGCCTTGCTGATGATCACGGATGGACGTCCCAACCTCTAATGTCTCTGGAAGCATATCAGACGAGAACACAAATTCAGGAAGGAATCTGTGAGTCAGAAGGTGCAGAATTCCAGATATCTGCTCTACGCACACGTAGCACACGTGCCGGGGTTGGGGGGCAGGTGGAGGGTGAGATAGACGTGAGTACCAACCAAGGACCGACAGGTGGTGTGCAGAGGCCCCTCAGGAGCACGTGCCTTTCTCTCATCCAGTCCCCGATTCTTAGTGCTGTCTCCCCTTGCATTTAGATTTAATATACAAGTTGAGTTTTCTTCCCAACTTTGTATTTTCAGACTCAGCTCCCCAAAGACACTTGCATTAGACGCTGGACCAGTCCTGCTCTTCCCATGGCACGCTAGCTGTGCGGAAACCAGGGCCAGCCCTCACCCATCCTGATCCACTCCTGGCACAAATTTATCTGGCCCCTGACCCAAAAAGCCCTCATTGTTCCCCCAAGAAGTGTATTTCAACAAGGAAATGACTCCTTTGTTATCAATGTTATCAGTAAAGGAGTCATTTTGATGATCGATATGTCAAAAAATGTGTTGAAATGAACCCACTTTAGCAATGATGTGTTCTCTGAATTTAACAAAGAACCAATTCAGAAGTAACAAAAACAGCTTTTCTCCCATTGAGCTTTAAGCTATATAAATATGCTCTTGCCTCTGGCTTGTTTCCACTAAAAAGACATTTCACTAATGAATATTTATTTCACTGCCATGGATAATAATGCATAAAAATGCTAAATAAATGCCATCTTGGGCATTCTCTCCCTTCCTCTCTCCTCTGATATGTACCCATTTGTTCTCTCTCTAACTGACAGGTATTTGTTTCAAAGCTCCAAAAAGTGATGTCTGGAAATTCAATTATAATATTCATCTCCTTCTATACTTGGAGTGTCAAATTCCTCCTTCAAACAAATAAGCCAGAATATCGTAGAATGTTTTGCTGAAAAGACCAACAATTTGCAATAGAACGTCACATTTGTTGTGTGAAATAATGATTTCGATCAGTGAGTGGGACTCAGGGAAGAAGCTCAGGGGAAAAACCCAGGGAGTGAGGGTGGGGAAGGAAATGTATATACACACACTTCCTCTTTTTAGGATAGGAACCTGACAGTTGTATTCTAAAGTACCCATAGCAGATTAGTAAAATACTAATTTTAACAATATGGCATAAACATAAATGTTTCTTTTTTTAAGATTTTTTAAAATTTATTTACTCATGAGAGACACAGAGAGAGAGAGAGAGGCAGAGACACAGGCAGAGGGAGAAGCAGGCTCCATGCAGGGAGCCTGACGTGGGACTCGATCCCGGGACTCCAGAGTCACGCCCTGGGCCGAAGGCAGGCGCTAAACCGCTGAGCCACCCAGGGATTCCCTAAATGTTTCATTTTTAAAGATTCTTCTAGCATTTCATAATACAGAAAGTTGGCTTATTTTAATGCAGTGGTAGGCAACATAATGGGCCACATCCTAATCCCTGGAACCTGTGAATATGTTAGGATGCACGTCAAAGAGGATGTAAGGTAGCAGATGGAATTAAAGTAGCCAATCAGATAATTTTTTTAAAAGATTTTATTTATTGATTCATGAAAGACACAGAGGGAGAGAGAGAGAGGCAGACACAGGCAGAGGGAGAAGCAGGCTCAATGCAGGGAGCCCAATCCATCCCGGGTCTCCAGGGTCACGCCCTGGGCTGAAGGCAGGCGCTAAACCACTGAGCCACCCAGGGATTCCCTACCAATCAGATGATTTTAAGATAAAGAGATTATGTTGGATTATCTGGATGGCCCAGCATAATTACAAGGGTCTCTACATAAGGCAGCAGAAGGCAGAAGCATCGATCTAGAGAAATGGCATCAAGAGAAAGGCTGGACCAGCCATTGCTGGTTTGAAGATGGAAGAAGGGGCCACAAGCCAAGGAATGTGGGTGGCCTCCCAAAGCTGGAAAAGGCAAGAAAACATATTCTTCCCAGCATCTCCAGAAAATTGCAGCCCTTTAGACTTCTTTTAGCCCAGGGAGACCTGTGCCACACTTCTGACCTGCAGAACTGCGAGATAATTAACTCATGTTGCGTGAGGTCAGAAAATGTGCGGTAATCTGTGGTAGGAAATAAATGCAAAACATATGACATTATTTATTCATGCACTATTTGGGGAAAGTCCAATGTGTCCCCTTCCCCAGGAAGGCTTCTCTGAGCCACCCTTTGCTGGAACTATCTTTGCCTTTGCCCTCCCGGGGGCACTGCATTAGACAACACGGTAATTTTCAACTTATTTTTCTACAACCTACGCTAGACCAACAGTTCCCTAAAAAGTGGGGACTGCATCTTTAATCTCTGCCTGAAGAGCTGGTTTCTAAATCTTTATCCAAATTTCAGCAGCAACTCAGTAGCCTATGCTAGGAGTTCAATAAATATTTATCCAACCAGAGTGATGATGAACCCATTGCACTCCTCCCTGGAAACCAGTCACAAACACATTATCAGTTTTATAAGACGATTTGTCATATGAAAGATGTAACCCATGTCACAGAGCAGATAAAAGGTCACACGCAGAGCCTGGACTGGATGGATAATTCTGTGTCATAACCAACCGAACGAGCTGTGGGTTGCTTACACCAGCTCCCAAGTCATTCACAAGCAAACAGCAGCATTTGGGTTGCAGATAAAACACCGGATGCCTACAAAACCATTGGAATGTGAATAATGGTTATTAGCCTTGGAAAGGAAACATTCGAAGAAAATAAACTTAGACTTTCGAAGTCCCCAGGGTTTTGTTTTCCCCTCTCCATTTCATTGTTTCTACCTGGTGATGACACTGTCCTCATAGCCTTCCACCCCACTGCTCAATAAAAGTCAGTGTCAGTGCAAATTTTGGGGAATGAGTACTTGCATTGGAAGCACTCTGCTCACTTTGGAGCGCTCGTCTGTCTCCTGCTAAAGTATTTCAGGCACCAGTAAGTCCGTGCTAAGGACGAGATGCAGGTGGAGGTCCTTTCTCTGCTTGGGCTCTCATTCTAAATTTGCACATGGGGATGGGGCGGGGTCGGGGGTGGTGTCCAGTCTAATGATTTATTCTGCAGGCGTTTTAATCTTGAGGATTTCTCTGTTACAGGAAACAGAAATAAAATTCAAATCATGGGTACTAAAAGTATAAGTGAGAAGAGTAAAACCTTTAAGCCCTTTAAGAGATATAATGTTATTCTGGCTTTGGGGCAGGTGCAGACTGATTTAAACCAGCAATTCAATTTTTCCCATATAAATTACAAGATTTATTGAATCTGTTCTCCAGTGACCTACTTCTAGGGGTATATTCCTGGCTTTCTTTATATTCCCTTAGACTCCCTGACTCTCTCGGTGCTAATATTAACACACTCTCTTTTTTGTTACAGCTTTTATAGACTTGGAAACCTAAAAGTCCTGAACATTAAGACTTGTCTTAATATCTGCTAAAATAAGTTTCACACATTGTCCTTCTTCAAAATTGCTTTGCCTGTTCTTTTTTTTTTCTTTAAAGATTTTATTTATTTATCCATGAGAGACACACAGAGAGAGGCAGAGACACAGGCAGAGGGAGGAGCAGGCTCCCTGCGGGGGGCCCGATGCAGGACTTGATCCTGGGACCCTGGGATCACGCCCTAAGCTGAAGGTGGACGCTCAACTGCTGAGCCACCCAGGCGTCCCTCTTTGCTTGTTCTTGAATTTTTCTCCTTCATCTGTATTTTAGGATCATTTTGTGTTCTAATCTGTTGGAAATGTTTTTTTTTTTTTTTTTTGGTTTGTTTTGGAATTGCATTGCATTTTTTTCTGCAATGACATCTTTATCATTCTGTGTTTCCTATTTATGCATATACACTGTCTTGCCATCTATTTAGTCTTCATAAATTTCTTTGATTAGAATATTATGTTAGCGGGGACACCTGGGTGGCTCAGTGGTTGAGCGTCTGCCTTTGGCTCAGGGTGTGACCCCAGGGTCCTGCAGGGAGCCTGCTTCTCCCTCTGCCTGTGTCTCTGCCTCTCTCTATGTCTCTCATGAATAAAATCTTTTTTAAAAAAAATGATATGTTAGGTCCGTAACTAACATCTCCTTTCAACTTATCCTATTCCACGAGTTTTAGCCCCATTTAGCTTTTTTCCTTATTAATTTGTGTTATATATATATATGTATATGAAAAATAATGCATATCACTATTTTGGTATCTGTGTAGTATTTAGTTATATGAGTATCTTATATTTTATTAAAGAAAAGTCTTCTTGGTAGACATTAATGCTGTTCAATATTTGCTGTAGTTGAAAATGCTGCAGAGAACATCTTACCCAGCATTGTGCCCTTGTGAGAATGTAGCTATAGGGTAATTTTTCATAAGAAGTGAAATTTTTTCTGAAAGAGTACGCTCACTTAAAGTTTGTATAAGTAGCGCCAAAGTGCTTTCCAAAAGGTAATACACAGAGAGAGTAACACATTAGTACTTGGAGCATAAAAGCACCTGATCCCCGTAACTTCATTAGCCTCACTGGCCTTAAATTTTATCAAATCATCACATCTAATAGATAAAATAATATCCATTGTTATTTTAGTGTACTTTTTCCTTAATTATGATTAATCCTGGATTTTTTTCATATATATATATATAAATTTGTAAGATCTTTTAAAAATTATTATTATTATTATTATTATTGGCTTAACCAAGAGGAATCTCAACAACATCTTGTATTTTCTGAAACAACTTTTCAAAACATCTGAAGTCAAACTGCGTTCAAAGGAAGAGCTTATCTCCACCAAAGGTGAATATCAGAGAACATGCCTAGAAGCAGAAATGAAACCAAAATCTGTCAAATTAATGTGAATTTCTTAATGGGTCTTTAAAGACACAGAAGAAATAAAACTCAAGGATGGAGTCAATACTGTACCAACATCACAATAAATGTTTGTTGAATGAAAAGTAGTGAATGAGCACTAGGGTTGGATCCTAGGTTTCAGTAGGGGGATCTTTCGCCTTATTCCATGTTATTAGCAGTGTTTGTTGACATCTTACATATTTCTACAATTTATCATTTTAAATGTGGAAGCACTGAGCTAATCCCTTATCTTGCAGTTCTAACAACCATCACTTGTGGTTTATGATAAATTCAGGAATAAAGGATTTCCAAAAAGTATGCATTTATGCCAATGACATGCAATCCCAGGAAACAACACATGCAGTTGAACACTTTGTACTTTTCTTTGGGAGGTGAAAGGACCTTGACTTTTCTGCCTTAGTCAGATGGCTGGAGCGGCCATCGAAAAATACCACAAACCAGATGATTTAGAACAACAGAAATTCACTGTCTCGTAGTCCTGGAGGCTGCAAGTTGGAGATCAAGGTGTCCGCAGATTGGTTCCTTCTGAGGCTATGTGGGGGAATCTGCTCCATGCTTCTCTCGGAGCTTCTGACATGCCAACAACCCTTGGTGCACTTTGGTGTATAGAAGTATCACCTTGATCTTTGCCTTCATCTTCACACGGCCTCCTCTTCATGCCGGTGGGCCCAAATATCCCCTTTCTATGAAGAAACTGCTCATCTTGGATTAGATGCCTATCCTAATGCCTACCTTCCAATTTGATACCCTCTACAGAGACCCTTTTAAATGAGGTCACAACATATCTTTTTGGGGAGATATAATCCCATCCATAAGCCTCAAATATTCATTCCGTTGCTCTTCTATATCCCAGACAGCCCCTCTTCTGATCAATGCTCATCTTACTAAAACAGTTTCGTTATGACATTGGATGTGTTTTTGAAATATAGGATATTGTATAGACAATTCTTTAAAGAATTGCAATGATTTTTAATATAAGTCGAGATGACATACAAGTGTTAAAATTATATTGGGTGCTATTCAAAATAATTATTTATAAATTACTGTGTGTGTGTGTGGGCAGGTAGGTAGCCATCAACGGGGCTGTATGCTGTGGGAAGATATCAGTAAGTGGCAATTACTGGATTTATATAGCATCCATTTTTCAGAGAGATCAAAATACTCTAACTTCCCAGCACTCATTTCCCTAAACACTGTCAGTAGTGTTATAGTGTTAATGATACCCAACCGTCCCCCAGGATCACAGAGACGCTGTGGTGACTCAGTAACATTTACCACCCAGATTTTCCAAGGAAGAAAAGTTTACACACGGAGTGTGTTTGTATTAGTGGCTTCCTATCATCACCTCTGGTTCACCTGTTTTCTCCTCTGGATAAAGAGCTACTCGGTTTACCTGCAGAATCCATGGCACCCTGGAGAGTTTTTTGGAGGCTTTGGTGTCTCTGGTGACCCTCTCCATTGCTACTTAGAAGTTTTTCTTTAGAGCCCAGAAGCGATGGCAGGGATATTTGAGAGGGGCCAGGGGGGAAAGAAATGAGGGAGAGAGAGAAGCAAGGAGGTCGTGGCCCTGAGGATCTGCAGACAGAGGTGGGGCCGGACTTCTCCCCGCCACTGCAGCGCGCAGGTGAGGCTAACTGATCCCAGGTGCGCAGGCCCACACGCACGACCTGCCCCCCTGAAGCCTGGCTCTGCTGCTCCAGGAGGGCACGTGGGTACTTCGGACAACGCAGAAGTGCGGAGTCTTCCCAGACGTGAGATGCAGGTGGGGAAGGCGGTGAGCACCTGTGCAGGTGCTTTGAGCTGTCCCGCGGTTCCCTGGGGACACACTGAGCGGACCATTCATAAAGAGCGTGACATCATGGTGTGCTGACCCTCGAGACTATCTGGTGCGGTCCTCGGACCATTTCTACAAAACCCTATATTCAGGGGCTGAGGCACCAGGTGGGCCCCCGCTGGACATCCTTTACTGTCACTTAACTACCTGCAGACAGAGCTGTGAGCACCCACGGGTGCAGGTGCACGACCTCCCCCAGGAGACCAATGCCCCCAAGAGCAGGACAGGCAGCTCACCTGGTCGGCCTGAGTCAACCCCACACTGTGCCACACGCTCCACCTGCGGGGCCCCGCCCCTCCCTGCGCACGCCCCGCCCCTCTCCTTCACAGGCCCCGCCCCTCGCCCTCACAGGCCCCGCCCTCCCCGCCCAGGCCCCGCCCCCAGCGCGCGTCCCTCCCCACGCACGCCCCGGACACCGCGCCAGCCCCGGGCTCCGTTCGAGAGCCCCGCCCCCGCCGGGCGCCGACGCTCGGAGGCCGCGACGCTCCGCCCCTCCGTCGCCCCGCCCACCTGGGCGAGTCCCGCCCCCTTCCTCGCCAGCCTATTGGGGACGGCGTCGCCGTGCGCGCTGGCCAATGGGAGTGGCGGCCAGTGCGTCACACCCCCGCGCCGTGCGTCCGGATAAGCGGAGCGGCGGCCGCGGCCCTGACGCGGGTCACCAACCATGTGGCGCTGCGGCGGGAGGGCGCCGGGCTTCCTGAGGCGGCGGAGTGGCGGGTGAGGCGCGGGCCCGGCGGGAGGGCGGGAGGCGGCGGCCCCGGCCCCGGGGGCACCCGGGCGGCTCCGCGGTCTCGTCCCGGCCCCGCCGTGCCGCGCCGCAGCTCCGTGCCCTGGGGCCCCCGGACCCCGACAGCCCGGGCCCGGGGAACCCGAGACCCCGACAGCCCTCACCTGGGGAGCCCTTACCTGGGGACCCCGACAGCCCGGACCCGGGGAGCCCTCACCTGGGGACCCCGACAGCCCGGTTCCGGGGAGCCTGGACCCCGACAGCCCGGACTCGGGGAGCCCTCACCTGGGGAGCCCTCACCTGGGGACCCCGACAGCCCGGGCCCGGGGAGCCTGGACCCCGACAGCCCGGACCCCGACAGCCCGGACCCGGGGAGCCCTCACCTGGGGAGCCCTCACCTGGGGACCCCGACAGCCCAGTTCCGGGGAGCCTGGACCCCGACAGCCCGGACCCCGGGAGCCCTCACCTGGGGAGCCCTCACCTGGGGACCCCGACAGCCCGGGCCGGGGGAGCCTGGAACCCGATAGCCCTGACCCGGGGAGCCCTCACCTGGGGACCCCGACAGCCCTGACCTGGGGACCCCGATAGCCTACACCTGGAGGAGGCTGGACCCGGGGAGCCCTGGGATCCCGACAGCCCTGACCTGAGGGAGGCCAGACCCTGATAGCCCTCACCCGGGGAGCCCTGGGACCCCAGACCCCGACAGCCCTCGCCTGGGGAAGGCCGGACCCCGGACCCAACAGCCTGGGCTCGGGGAGCCCTCACCCAGGGAGCCCAGACCCCAACAGCCCGGGCCTGGGGAGCCCAAGACCCCCACAGCCTGGACCCGGGGAGCCCTCACCTGGGGAGCCTGGACCCGTGGAGCCCAGACCCCGACAGCCCTCTCCTAAGGGATCCCTGGGACCCTGGACCCCGACAGCCCTGACCCCGGGAGCCCTGACCTGGGGGAGCCCAGACCCCGACAGCCCTCTCCTAAGGGAGCCCTGGGACCCTGGACCCCAACAGCCCTGACCCAGGGGGTCCAAGACCCCGACAGTCCTCGCCTGGGAGAGGCCAGACCCGGGGAGCCTGGACCCTGACACTCCTCTCCTAAGGGAGCTTAGGGACCCCAGGCCCAAACGGTCCTCACCTGGAGGAGCCCAGGCCCCAGCACACCTCACCCGGGGATCCCAGGACCCCGACAGCCCTCTCCTGTGGGAGCCTAGACCTGGAGACCCTGACAGCCCTCAGCCAGGGACCCTGAGACCCTCATGGCCCTCTCCTGGGGAGCCGTGGACCCAGGGACCCCAGAACCCTGACAGTCCTGCCCTGGAGGAGCCTGGACCCCAACACACCTCACCTGGGGATCCCAGGACCCCAACAGCCCTCTCCTGCGGGAGCCTGGACCTGGAGACCCTGACAGCCCTCGGCCGGGGACCCTGAGACCCTGATGGCCCTCTCCTGGGGGACCCTGAGACCCCGACACCCGTCTCCTGGGGGAGCCTGGACCCCAGGCCCCCTCGCCTGGGGAGCCTTGCAGAGCCTGGGTGATGGAGGCGCAGCAGTCCCTCTCCCAGGGACTGCCCTGCCAGAGGAAGGGGGTTCCTGTGCCTGGTCGGCATTGGGAGCGGCAGCCAGAACAGCGCGTGGGTGAAGCCGGCCAGGCGAGGCTCCCCGGGCCCCTGGGAGGTCAGGCAAGCCCAGCGTGGGGGGCACAGGTGCGGGTGGGCCTACATGTGGATCTTCCTGCGTGATTACAGCAGCTGCGGGCCTGTGGTTCTCATGAACATGACCGCCCTGTTTGTGGGGAGCAGGGAGGGAGTCCTCTGGACACCTGATGCTCACTTGGTGCATCGGAGCTCCTGGAAATTGAAGTTTGTCTAAATGACTAGGTTCTTGTAAAGAGCGATGGAGTCTGACATTCAACGACGGTGGCGCTCCCCGCGTCCGCAGGTCGGTTTTGTCTCAGGCTGGTTCGCAGGAGCCCGTTTACTGCTGTGCGGGTGCCCTGGCGGGGCAGCGGGTGCCCTGGCGGGGCTGAGTACCTGGGGAAGCCCCCGTGCCTCGGGCGTTTCTGCATTTTCAGCCTGAGCACGTACTTCGGGGCTTGTGTTCTTGAGCGTAAACACGTCTGAACATCCTCTTTCTTTCCGGACATGGCCAGCTTTAGAATTAGGACCGTGTTGCTCCCGTGGTCTGACAGCGACTGGGTCAGTGGTTTTCTTTCCTTTTCTGTGTTTCCCTCAAAAGAAGTATTTTTGTGACCTATAGTAACGTAGAAAATTCTGTAAAGCATATAGTACAGTTGAGAGAAAATACTTAAAGATAGCGTCCCTGTCACCCAGAGTAAGGTGAGAGCTCTGACGGATGGGAAGCCTCCCTGCCTGCCCCTCAGATGGGCCCTCGCTCCCGGTTCATCCCTTGCTTTTCCCCATAGATCTGTGTACGGGAGATTGAGCTCCAGAGTCCCTGGGTCCACAGACCCTCTCCCCCTCCTCCCCGCTGGGGATGTCAGTAGTTCTCTGTGGTTAAGAGTCGGTTTCTTCACCTGCCTCTTTTCCCTTTGCTCATTTCTCGTTCCACATGAGCGACGTCCTATGGTCTTAGCGTCACCCTGTCCAGCTCCACCCATAGTGTCGGCGTTCCTTTATATTTTCACTGTCTGTGTATTCCTACCACACAGGTTACCTACTTGGGATGATACTGGGTCTGTCCTTTGTATTTGTCTTGGCTTAGCATTATGCGACCCACATTTTTGTTACAAGTGGTTGTTCCATCCATTCTTATGGCTAAGCTTATCTATTGAATAGTCCACAATCTACCTATTCGGAGGATGGACGTCCTGGTTGGTGGAGTTTGGGACTCCTAGGAATGGTGCCAATGCAAGGCCTGTGTGCTGCCACGTGATGAGGGCAAGTTCTCCAGGACACGTGGAGGTGAATCCTTGCTCATTTAAATGATGCCAAATGTTATTCCAGAATCGTTCTTATTTGCACACCTCAGTTACACCGCAGGAGTTCCTGGCAATGCTAGATTTCTTACTTTTTACCAATTTGGTGGATGCATAATGGTAGTTTATCGAGATGCTGTGTACTGAGATGGAAGAAGTCCTTTTGATGTGAGCGTTGTTTTTCATATGGGTAAGGAAAGTTGGTATCACAATTATAGTTAATGAACATTTGCATGTAATTGCAACATGCAGTTATTAGTTGATATGAAGCTTTAGCTGAGTAGTGAAAATGATCATAGAATTGAAAGAACTTGGGCACCTGAGTGGCTCAGCTGTTGAGCGTCTGCCTTCAGCTCAGGCCGTGACCCCAGGGTCCTGGGATCAAGTCCCGCATCGGGCTCCCTGCTTGGAGCCTGCTTCTCCCTCTGCCTGTGTCTCTGCCTCTCTCTCTCTTTCTCAGGAATGAAGTCTTTAAAAAAAAAAAAAAAAAAAAAAGAATTGAAAGAACTTTACTAAAGATTCAGGAAATGAATTTTCTGGAGTCTATTTGGAAGTTGTACAGTTTAAATGTCTTGATCATTCGAACATTTGAAAATGTTTTTGTGATGTTGCTGACTTAGCCACACAGTTGTCCTGCAGGAGCGTCTAACCTGGGTTCCTCTCCTCCCATGGAGCAGGGCCAGCCCCGGAGCATGGAGGAGGAGGGGCAGCAGCGCCTGTGAGAGGGCCCAGCAGCACAAGGTGGGAGAGCAGATCCACGGCTTCACCGTCAGCCAGGTGTGTGGGGCTCACCCTGTTCCACCTTGGGCTCAACTGAGCAGATTGTGCAAGTGAAGAGATTTCCTGATTCTTGGATACGTACAGATCCCTGGTCCCTGCCCTGAACCTAACCCCCTGAGGCCCCATGTCTCTGGATTGTAGAATGAAGTCACACGCGTTGATGTTTGTGTGTCCACACACTTGACTGGTCACTGTGCTGAGTAGACTGCCCCACATCTGTGCAGGTCACGTCTTCCTAGCACATGCTAGGAAGTGTGCTCCACACACAAAAACTTTATTTTGGAGCCATCTGGGTACAGAGATTGTGTTCCTGGACCTTCGTGATGTTTTCTCTTTAATGTAATCAAAAGGTAGTGTATACCATGGACTGGCTAGTTGGCTTCATGCGATGGGTAACACTCCTACAGCTTCAAGAGGCGGGCAGCTCTCAGTCCAGGAGGGTGCCAGTGTAGCCACAGCAAGGCGTAAGTGCAGAGACCAAGAGGATGACGGGAGGGGAGGGGTGCCTAGGACAGGTTCACGCAGAACTAGGGGGTGTGTAAGTGGAAGGAGGAGAGCTGCACGTGCCCGTGGCAGCAGTTCCAGACATTGTGGGGGTGGCCTCAGGACAGTGGGTGAGAGCACGTGTGAAGTCCCTGAAGGCCACGTGGGGGGGGTTGGGACGTACGACAGTGACTGTTAGGGAGGACCTCACTGCATTTTTCAAGTGTTGTAGAAACTTGTCATAAAACATGGTCCTTGTTTGAGGAGTAGGGGAGGCAGACAGTTCTGTGTGTCAACTGATTTTAAATACATTGATCATCTCTTGCAAGGTAAAGTGTTAGATAATTTAACGGCTTGTAAACCAAGCCGAGGCCCCTTAAAACGATGTGGTGCCAACGGCCATGGAACCTTTGTGAGGCTTACGTAGGTAGGAGATGACCGTCCTCGGGGTGAGGATGCGCTAGTTCTTATTGGAGGTGATTTGGACCCTCCCACTGGGAGCAAGTAACTGGTGGTAGCCCCAGCACCCCCCTCGGGACGCCTCAGAACTGCAGAGACCAGGCGAAGCACCTGCGGTCCCGGGCTGTGGCCCACCCCAGTGTCCCCTCCCAGCGGAGCCATTCTGGGCAGTCCTGGAATGACGTGTATAAAAGGAAGCCACACAGCAAGCTTGGCGGGTGAGAGCAGGACCCCTCCCGGGCAGCCTGGTGTGAGGAGTGGGGTCTGCTTCCCCGTCTGCTCCTCGGAGCCTCAGCGGTTTCCTCTGCCGATGGGGCTGAGGACCCCCCCCCCCCCCCGCCGCCACAGTTACCCGTGAACTGTTCAGAAAGTGTCTAGCAGACGGTAAGCCTTCAGAAAGAGGGTGCGTAGGATGGTCAGTGCGAGGCCTGCCTTTGCTCGTTTGTAAGATTAGGGTTTGAACAAGGTGTTGCTGATGTGCTGGTGCTGCCTGGTGACGCAGACCAGGTCCCGCGGTGCAGTGCGCGTGCCTGTCCGAGCGTCTTTCCATCTGACTAGCTGTTCACATGTTTCTTGTTCATTCAGGTGACGGCCATTCCTGAACTGTCCCTGACCGCAGTGAAGCTCAGCCATGACCGCACAGGCGCAAAATACTTGCACTTGGCCAGAGAAGACAGCAACAACTTGTTCAGGTGTGGGGGGCGTTGTGCACACACGCTCTTGACTGTTTCCACTGATGGCACCTGCCACGCCACAACTAGTTTAAAGGCTTTGTTCACTCATCTTTTATTTTATTTTTTTTAAGATTTTATTTTATTCACGAGAGAGAGAGAGAGAGAGGCAAAGACACAGGCAGAGGGAGAAGCAGGCTCCATGCAGGGAGCCCGATGCAGGACTCGATCCTGGGACTCCAGGACCACGCCCTGGGCCAAAGGCAGGAGCTAAACCGCTGAGCCACCCAGGGATCCCCTCATCTTTTATTTTTATTGCACATATCTTGAAAACAGAAGGGAAAGTTTAATTGAATTTATGTCCTCATGACATAGTTAAAGTTCGGGGTCTGAGTTAGTGATCTTCTGTGTTGTCATAAGAGACCGTTTTTGTGCAAGGGTACGCGGCTGGAGGGGTTAAGGCCGGTAACCGCGGTGAGCGGAGTCCTGGACGCTGAGCTGTGCACCTGAGCTCGCCTGCTGGCTCCTCTTGTTTCCCCGCAGCGTGCAGTTCCGCACCACTCCCATGGACAGCTCTGGCGTCCCGCACATCCTGGAGCATACCGTCTTGTGTGGCTCTCACAGATACCCATGCAGAGATCCTTTCTTCAAGATGCTCAATCGGTCACTGTCCACTTTCATGAATGCCTTCACAGGTAAGCTGGCCTCCTGCGCTGGGGCTGTGCCGGGGGCCACTGGGTGTGGGGGTGCTTGGCAGCCCGTAGGCGGGAACACGCGCACCACTCTCTGGTCTGGTTGAAAACTGCTAGAACTTTAATCCTTCGGGAAAGCCGCATCGTGGTCAGATTATAAAAACTATAGTTTTAAGGAAGAGACACCTGACTTTTTCTGGAAAATGTCATAATAATACTCTTTTGGAAACATTGCTATTAAAGTTGATCTCTGTGGCATTAAGTTAATGTGGCAGGGGTGGTGTTTGAGCTTAGTTTTAGGAACTGGGGCAGCGCGTAGGCTGATGGTGTGAGAGAAGTGCCCTGGGGCCCACAGTTCCCAAGTGCATTAAGTCAGCAATCTGGGTGAGGCCGTCTTTGCAGGCGTGTGAGGTCATGGCTGGCTGTGCCTGTTCCCCCCGCCCCAGCCTGTAGCAGCAGGGTGCTTCCTCTGTGCCAGGGGCAGTAAGGGCTCACCGTAGGGGGGTAGGAGGTGGTGGACATGACTAATTCCTGTGGGAATCTGTCGAATCTCAAAAATGTTTTCATTTACACCCAGCTAGCGATTATACTCTATACCCATTTTCCACACAAAATCCCAAGGACTTCCAGAATCTGCTGTCTGTGTATTTGGATGCGGTCTTTTTCCCATGCTTGCGGGAACTGGATTTCTGGTACGTAATGATTGATTGATTTAGACTTTAGTATTGGAGTCACTGTCACTGTGTAATTACTTATCATTATTTAGGCAGGAAGGATGGCGACTGGAACATGAGAATCCGAGAGACCCCCAGACACCCTTAATCTTTAAAGGCGTCGTCTTTAATGAAATGAAGGGAGTATTCGTGAGTTGTGGGGGTTTTTTGTTTTGTTTTGTTGTTTCCTTTTTAAAACTGTGTAACACTGATCCTCCTGTGTGAGATATTGGAATGTTCCTGGGTCTGGAAGACCGTTGACATTATCTCACGTTGTTTGCTGGGCTTATTGAACCAGCAGCTGGACGGTAGAGGGCCAAGCTCCCAGTGTTGCAGCTACAGCTCTCCACCTGCGGTGGGGGCCTGGCCTGGGGTCTGTGGGAGGTCCGTGAGGTAAACCTTGTCATCTTTTCTCACGCTGGCCAATGTGGAGTTTCCCCGGGCCTGTGTTAAGAGTTTTTTGATAGTTGATCAGACACAGAAACAAGTATATCAGAGTCCAGCCGTCTCTAATTAGGCCAGACATTAAGGAGATTTGCAAAATGTGCAAAACAGAGCTATTCTTTAATATTTCTGCTTTGTCTCAGAAATAGTTTCCAGAAACTATTGTTAACATGTAGTGATGGGTTAAGATAATGAGTGAATAAGTAACTTTTTTAAAGATCTCAGATTTTTAATTTCTAATACAGAAACATTATGTGTGTGCACACACACTCCTGTGCAGTCAAGAAACCCGCATCATCAAAAGCTCTTTGGGGACCTCATTGATTCTGGGGCGCATGAAAGATCTGAGACCAGGCAGTTTGAGGACCTCTGTGCTGGGGCCCGTCTTCCCAGCGCCTCTGACTGTGGAGTCCTGCCTTGACATGTGGGGCTGCTTTGCTGCACCATAGGGCTTCCTTACCTTTGAATAATCAATTAGGGTTTCATTTCTTCCAGCAGCTCCTGGAAACTCCTGTTAGAGTGGCTGCTTTTGCTCCGGAAGCCCTTGGGACCCCTCCCCACAGCTCATGGGCAGGGGTCCTTGCGCATCTTTCCTTGTTCCGTACATCCCTCCCCTGGCCCTCGGCTGTGTAGCTATTGGTGGCCCGTGCACAGTGCAAAGAGTTTTCCCTCTGGCGAGAGCCCTGATCCCTGGGTCCTGTGCGGGGATTGTGAGTGAGTTGTGTGCTTTGTTAGGATCCTGGGAGTGCCTGGTATACTGCTGCGACAGTGTAAATTTCAGGGTGTTACTCCCAAAATGTGGTTCATCTGCGTAGTTCATCTGCTGTGTTGTAACAGTGGGTGTTATTTTTCACACACATATATCTTTTCTTTTATTTGAAGACTGACAACGAGAGGATATTCTCGCAGCACGTTCAGAACCGACTCCTGCCTGACCACACGTACTCTGTGATCTCCGGGGGCGATCCCATGTGCATCCCAGACCTCACATGGGAGCAGCTTAAACAGTTCCATGCAACCCATTATCACCCCAGTAATGCTAGGTAATATTTCACGTTTGACGTTTAATTAATGGTGGGTGATGAAGAGTATACTGGTGTGCATACACTAAGTGATACGGCTTCTCTCACATTTGGCAAAGGATTGTTTATGAAGAGCTACGTAGATTTAGAGGATTCTTCCCTTAACGGATTGATGTTCATTCTGCATGTCTACAGCAGCAACTTTTCTGTGCCCAGCATGATAGTGACAGCGCCTCCTAAAGGAGGGTCCGGATACTGCCACCATCAGCCCCCTGCACCTCAGCTTTACGATGTAGGACGTGGGTGTACTGGCGACCGTCCCCCTCCTGAGGTGCTCGGGAAATGGCGGTTACCCTGGCTAAACTGGGGAACTTGCTGGTTTCAGCTGTTACTAATAACAAAACACCAATGTGTGTATTTATAAATAAAATGCTGATGGAAAATCAAATTTTCAAGATTATTTAAAATGTAAAAAAATTTGAATTTTGATAACAAAAACTTTGAAGCATACAAAAAACCATAGAGCGTAGAATGATGAACTTCATAAACATACCACATATAAGGGAGATGACAGTCCTCATGATGGTCTACCTCTAATACTTAAATTCGGGACCCTGAAACATTTTATGACATCATACTATATTTAAATACTTGCTTGAAAGCACCCACTAATTATTCCAAATCCGGATTTCCCGGTAGTACCTAAAATAACATGTTCAATCCAAATGAGGCGCATATATTTTGTAAAGCTCTGTTTTTCTCCCTGGAGAGACACAGGCCATCTGCAGGGTTGGTATCCTGGCATTCTGTGAATATTCTGTTTCTTACCAAGCTGTTAATGTTCTTTGATTTATTTACTTATTCGTTGTTTGGTGTGTTCACTGCCTGGAACAATTCCAATAGAGTTTGCAGAGTGTTCTAAAGAATTCTTTAATTTTGGGGGACACCTTGGTGGCTCACTTGGTTCAGCGTTCCAGCTCTTGGTTTTGGCTCAGGTCATGATCTCAGGGTCCTAAGATAAAGTCCTGTGTTCAGCTGTGCACTCAGCGGGGAGTCTGCTTGAGATTCTCTCCTCCCCCATCCCTGCTCCCTGTGTGTGCATATGCATGCACACACTCAAAAAAATTCAATTTCTTGTATGTTTATTAACTGGACTTGGGTGAACATGAGCTTCTCCCATCAGTAGGGGCTGATGGGTTAGCCTGAAGTACAGCTCTAACGGGAAGGGCGGAGACAGGCTTCTTTTCTTTGGCTGTCTAATTTTAAAGGGAGATGGTGGCAGTAGCTCCTCCAATGGCGACAGAGGAACCTTTTTTTCTTTTACTTTCGTATGGTTTATTTTTAATACCATTGTTATCTCACAGAAATATTTTTTGTATATGTGTATACTTCAAATTATATAATTGAATAGGATCTTTTTTTTTTTTTTTTTAGGATCTTTTTTTTTATGCTCAAAATTGTTTCAGCCGTCGTTCAAGGGAATTCCTTTAAGCTCATCTTATCTAATGGTGTCTTTAGTTTTCAATAACTGGTTTCTGTATCCTGCCCCAAATCCTGGTTCATCCTGCTCCTGATCTGTAGCTACTTCTTTCTCCAAGGAGTCCTGAGACTAAGTGGAGCCCGGCATTTAGAGATCAGCGTCTCCATGGATGCCAGGGGTGCTACTTGTTATTGGAGTGCCACTCTTTGAGCCACTGAGTGGAAAATTTTGAAGGATCTTTAAGATACTTGTTCCCCAAATCAGATGTGTTTATTTTTTTGGGATATAACCAACATATAGCATTGCAGTAGTTGTAGGTGTGCAACAGAACAATTTGGGTCATGCATATGCCATGAAGTGATCACCACAATAAGTCCAGTTAACATCTATCACTGCATATAGTTGTAAATATTTTTTTCTGATGAGAACTGTTAAGATCTGTTAGCAGCTTTTAAATATACACTACACTATTCAACATAGTCACCATACTGTATGTTATGTGCCCATGATGTAACTGGAAGCTTGGACCCCTCCTACCCATTTTGTCCACCCCCTGCCTCTGGCAGTCACCAGTCTGTTTTCTGTATCTGAGTCTTAGCCCAGAAAACAGCTTATTTAAAAAAAAAAAAAAATCAGTGTCATTGTACTCTTTTTCCCTAGATGGATAAATATGTTGTCCTAAAAACACGTAATCTGAGATTTGTAGCCTGAAATTGAACTTTGTGAAATTCCTTACTTTGACAGTAATAGATGGGTTACTGTACTCCTGTAGCTAAGACCATCAAATATTTTAACATATGAGTTACTTCATTTTTGAAACCCCTTTATATAGTACATTTAAAATAAGGAGCAACTTCCGGCAGATTTACATTTAATTAATTACTTTTACATGATTTGTGTTGTGTTTCTTATTTAAAAAAAAAAAAAAAATCAAAGCCAATATTTGGTCTTTCTAGTTTAGGTAAGTAAACAGGGGCCCCTGGGTGGCTTCATTGGTGAAGTGCCTTAGGTTGAGATCGTGATTTCAGGGTCCTGGAATCCAGCTCCACATTGGGCTCCCTGCTCAGCAGGAAGTCTGCTTCAGAATTCTCTCTCCTCCTACCCCATTCCCCCCTACCCAGGTGCACGCAGCATGCACACCCTCTCAAATCTTAAAAAACAAAACAAAAACCAGTGAATGCAATGTATTTCTATACAAACTTCATTTCAACATGGGAACTATTTTGCTATGAGGTGCTATATATATGTGTACCTTCTGGTTCTTTAAAGATTTTGTTCACTTAGCACTAGCCAGGGGAAGGGCAGAGGGACAAGCTGACTTCCCACTGAGCAGGGAGTCCAACATGGCACTGGATCCTGAGACCCCGAGATCTTGACCTAAGACAAAGTCGGACACTTAACCGACTGAGCCACTCTGGCACACCAATGTACCTTCCATTTTTAAGTTTGTCTTTTTAATTCTGTTGTAATTAACGTACAGTGTTATATTAATTTCAGGTGTAAAATAACATAATTCAACACTTGGCATATGTTATTCAATGTTCGTCAAGATCCCCCATCACCTATGTCCCCCATCAACCCACCACCTTACCCCTAATAACCATGAGAGTGTTCTCTAGAGTTAAGACCAGTTTTTTTCAGTTTTTCTTTCTCCCTTTGCTCATTTGTTATCCTAAATTCCACATGATTGAAATCATACAGTAATTGTCTTTCTCTGACTTAATTTCACTTAGCATTCTATTCTCTAGCTCCATCCGTTCTTGCAGATGGCAAGATTTCATTCTCTTATGGCTGAGTACAGCTCCATTATATATACCACATCTTTGTCCAGTCGTCTGTCGACAGACACTTGGGCTGCTTCCATATCTCAGCTATTGTATATAACGTTGCTATAAACACAGGAGTATGTGCACATATCCCTTCAAATCAGGGTAATATTGGCCTCATGGAATGAATTTGGAAGTTTATATTCCTCCTGTATTTTTTTTTGAAAAGCTTGAGAAGAATAGCTATTAACTCCACTTTTAAATGTTTGGTAGAATTCGCCTATGAAGCCAAACTGGTCCTGGACTTATTTATTTGGAGTTTATTACTAATTCAATTTCTTTCCCGGTGGTAGGTCTGTTGAAATTTTCTATTTCTTCCTGATTCAGTTTTGGTAGTTTTGTATGTTTCTGGGAATTTATCTATTTCTTCTAGGTTGTCCAATTTATTGGCATATAGTTTTCATGACGTATTTTTATAAATGTTTGTATTTCTGTGGTGTTGGTGGTTGTTTCTCCTCTTTTATTATTAGTGTTTTTGTTTATTAAGGTCCTCTTTCCTTTTTCTTTTTTTCTTTTTTATTTTTTTTTAATGATCCTGGCTAGAGGTTAATCAATTTTGTTGCTCTTTTCAAAGAACCAGCTCCTGGTTTCATCTGTTGTATTTTTTTAGTTTCTATATCATATATTTCTGCTTTCATCTTTATTATTTCCTTCCTTCTGCTGGCTTGGGGTTTTCCATGTTATTTTTCTATGTCCTGTAGGTGTAAATTTAGGTTGAGATTTTTCTTGCTTCTTGAGTTAGGCCTGTATTGCTATAAACTTCTCTCTTAACAAACACTTTTACTGAATCCCAAAGATTTTGGACTATTGTGTTTTCATTTTCATTTGTTTCCATGTGTTTTTTTTTTATTTCCTCTTTGATTTTTTGATTGACTCACTCATTGTATAGTAGAATGTTGTTTAACCTCCGTGTATTTGTGGTCTTTCAGACATTTTTCTTACTGTTGATTTCTAATTGCATAGTGTTGTAGTCAGAAAAGATGCATGGTATGACTTTGGTCTTTTTGAATTTGTGGTCTAACATGTGACCTACTCTGAAGAATGTTCTGTGTGCACTTGAATGTGTATTCTGTTTTAGGATGGAGTGTTCTGAACATATCCCTTAAGTCCATCTGGTGCAATGTGTCGTTCAATGCCATTGTTTCTTTGTTGGTTTCTTGTTTAGAGGATCTGTTCATTGATGTAAGTGGGGTGTTAAAATCCCTTACTGTTACTGTCGTCTTATTGTAAGTTCCTTTATAATGGTTATTAACTGTTTCATGTATTTGGCTGCTCCTATGTTGGGTGCATAAGTATTTTTTTTTTAAGATTTTATTTATTCATGAGAGACAGAGAAAGAGAGGCAGAGACACAGGCAGAGGGAGAAGCAGGCTCCATGCACAGAACCCCATGTGGGACTCGATCCCAGGTCTCCAAGATCAGGCCCTGGGCTGAAGGCGGCACTAAACCGCTGAGCCACCCGGGCTGCCCGGGTACATAAGTATTAGTGTTAGTAATTGTTGGATTGTTCCTTTTATGATTATATAGCGTCCTTTTTCTTTTTTTTTTTTTTTAAGATTTTATTTATTTATTCACGAGAGACACAGAGAAAGAGATAGAGGCAGAGACACAGGCAGAGGGAGAAACAGGCCCCACGCAGGGAGCCTGACTTGGGACTCTATCCTGGGTCTCCAGGATCACATCCTGGGCTGAAGGTGGAGCTAAACCGCTGAGCCACCAGGGCTGCCTGTGTCCTTTGTCTTTTGTTGCAGTCTTTGTTTTAAAGTTTATTTCATCTAATGTAAATATTGCTACCTTAGCTTTCTTTTCACTTTGCATGAGAAATGTTTTCCATTCTTTCAATCTGCAGGTGTCTTTAGGTCTGAAATGAGTCCCTTGTATCAATGGATCTTGTTTTTTTTTTATCAGTCACCCTCTGTCTTTTGATTGGAGCATTTAGTCAACTTATATTCAAAGTAGTTATGGATATGTATATATTTACTGCCATTTTGTTACTTGTTTTATGGTTATTTTTTTGGTTTTTCTTTTTCCTCATTCTCTCACCATAAGTTAGTTTTTTTTAGTGATATGCTTAGAATCTTTTCTGTTTATTTTTTTCATATGACTGGGTTTTGATATATGGTCACCATTAGGTTTGTATGTAACTTTTGCACATAGCAGTCTGTATGTAGCTGATGGTTGCTTGTTTGTACCCAATCTCTACTCCCCACCACCATATATGGTATCATACTTTACATTCTTTTCTGTTGTGTGAGTCCCTTGATTTTTACAGATATGCTTATTTTTACCATTTTTGTGTTTCCTGCTTTTTTAAAACTTAACTCTTAATGTTCTTTTTCCACTCAGAGTCCCCATTAACATTTCTTGTAGTGCTAGTTTAGTGGCCAGGAACTCCTTTAACTTTTGTTTGCCTAGGACACTGCTTTATATCTCCTCCTATTATGAATGACAGCCTTGCTGGATTCAGTGTTCTTGGCTAGATTTTTCTCAGCATTTTGAATGTATCATGCCACTTTCTTCAGGCCTGCAAAGTTTCTGTTGAAAAACCCACTAGTAGTAGCCTTTTGGGGTTTTCCTTTTACATAACTTTCTTTTGTTGCTTTTATAATTCTCTTTATCACTGCTTTTTGCTATTTTAATTACTATGTGGCTTGATATGGACATCATTGGGTTTATTATTTTTTCCCAATGGGGGTTGGACTCTCTGGCCTCCTGAATGGTAAACAGCTCTCCCTCCTGGATGCCTCCTGCCTTTTCACACTGCTGCTTTGGTGGTGCTCTTTCAGGGCAGGGACTCAGTTTCCCATCACCCTCCAGGTTCTCTCAGAACATAGCCTGCTCATGTTGAAAGTTCCAGCCATAAGTCCCATTGATTGTCAGAACTCCTAAAACTTGGCCCCTCTGGCTTTCAAACCAGGATGTCGTGGGGATTCACGTTCCTATGTCAGCTCACCAGTGTGACCCTCTGGTGCTCTTCCCACCCACAGGTCCTTCCCTCCTGCAGACCGACCCCAAGTCCCTTTAGCCCCCCACAGTGACTCCTCCCTCCCTTCCCACTCTCTCCCGTGTGGTCTCTTCTCTGCATTCCGTTGTGGCATTTGTTCTGCTGGTGTCAGGTGGTTTTCTGGGTTATTTACCCTGACGTAACTGCCCTATTTGTATCTGGGATGAGGTGAGTTTAGGCTTTTCCTACTCTGCATACCTTCCATTTTATATAAAAATCCATCTGTGTTAATTTCTAATCTTTTAAACTAAGGTAGACTTAATATATTCTCTGAACATTTTAGGTTCTTCACTTATGGCAATTTTCCACTAGAACAGCATCTGAAACAAATTCACAAAGAAGCACTAAGTAAATTTGAGAAAATTGAGACAAACACTGCAGTGCCAGCTCAGAAGCCGTGGGATAAGCCAGTAAGTGCCCCATCCAGAGAATAAGCAGTGTTTTTACCTACTAAATACACTGAGATGGAGAGTCAAACTGTGTATTAGTAATAGGATTTTCAAATATTGTGGCCTCTGACTTGAATGTAAGAGCTTCTTAACTCAAAGGAATGGTTATTTGTTTGAAAAGGTTAACTTAGTGGAAAGCATCTCTTGGGCCACTTTATATGTACACGGGTAACTTCTACTAGTTTAAAGGCAGTCGTTCATACTCTGCACCTACTTAAAGCATCACCTCCTTTTACAGAGGGAATTCCAGATAACATGTGGCCCAGACTCACTGGCTGCAGATTCCTCTAAACAAACAACCGTCGGGGTCAGCTTCCTCTTACCAGAGTAAGTGTCTGCTGTGAAGTAGGAAAAGTGCACCTTAGCAGGGCTGGAGGCAAATGCTCCAGGTATAAGTTCGTTGATGGTTAGGATTTAGGAGTCGAGCAGCTGTTGGGTGGCAGGGAAGATTTTAGCATCTGGGATGGTTCTGAGGAAATTGCCACTATAGTAGCTATCCAAAAAAAAAAAAAAAAACTTATTTTCTTAGTGCATTTTAAAGCTTATTTCTGTGGAGAAAACTGGCTTGGATGGCAGTTGTTAATATTTGTCGGGGTAGGACCACAAGGGCCCTTGCACGTGGGAAGAGCACAGTGAACACAGGCTTCAAAAACCTGCACGGCACGTGACACTGTAGTTGTGGAGATCTGGCACCCACGGGGCACGTAGGCAGGCTGCCATCCTCTGCCATCCCGCATCGGGGCTGGCTGCCCTGAGTGGCCACACTGCTGGACACGGTCCCCCGTCTCCTCTCTGTTCTTGTCTAGGTGTGCACAGTGCACTTTTAATTGAGATAGTGTGGGTCAGAGTGCTTGGCACACTAATGTGATGGCATTCGATATACAGCTAAGTCAACTTCATGGTTTGGGACCCCAAAGTAATCTGGTTTATGAGAGCTTTGCAAACCAAAAAACAATTACTGTCTTTTATCCATATAATTTAAAGTAAAGGTTAAAATGCAAGCGTTTGTAGAACATCCACTTCTTTGGAAGTAAAAGTGTTGATTTAGTGGTGATTTTAGTGATTGGAAAAAATTTATGAGGAGCAACAGTTTCCCTTTTTCTCTCCCTGCCCCCTCTTTTAAATGAAGCATCACTGATACATTTGAAGCCTTCACGTTAAACCTCCTGTCTTCGCTCTTGATCAGTGGACCCAACTCCCCTTTCTATAAAGCATTGATTGAATCTGGACTTGGTACAGACTTTTCTCCTGATGTTGGGTAAGTTTCATTATCAGATCAGGTCAGTGGTATTTGCACTTGGGGCCAGTTTGGACATTTGACAGTGTCTGGACAAGTGTTTGGTTGTCACAGCTGGGGAGGGTTATTAACATCAGGTGAGTGGGGTTAGGAACAGAGTATGCACAACATCCTACAGTCACAGAGTGGTTCCCTGCTCCCCAGCACCGAACAGTGCATGAGATGACAGATCCAGTACAGCTGTCTTCTGTCCCCTGAAGGGGACATTTGGGGGCGGGGGGGCGGGTGATAGCTTGTCCAAGATCTCAGAGTGGTGTACTGCGGCCTTCTTTAAAAGCCAGGTTGTTAAATATTCTTTCAAATCTTAAGATTTTGTAAAGCTCAGCAGTGTTATTTCCAGATTTAACTTAGCATAACTCTGAAGGTTAAATTGCGGTGAATTTTAGAAATATAAATGTGGACACGAATGCACGTATGACCAGTTATATCTGAGGAGCAGGTATCTGAAGACCCTGCTTCAATTGGCTTTTTAGTGGAAAACTTGGGAGGTTTAAGTGTCCATAGCTCTCTTCTCTAGAGTGTTGGATCTTTAAGTGAAGCGTGTTGTGATGATCGAAGCCATCGGAATTCTGCTGTGTGACTGACTTGTATGTTGCAGGTACAACGGCTACACGCGGGAGGCCTACTTCAGTGTGGGCTTGCAGGGGATCTCGGAGCAGGACACCCAGTCTGTGCGGGACATCATTGACAGGACGATCGAGGAAGTCATCGAGTGCGTGTGGCTGGTGCTCACATTCCTGACACTGTCCAGTGAGGGAGCTCACCTCCCTCCATGTTTTACTCTCTTTACCTCCTAAAACGTGTTCATTCACTCCAAGGTGTTTAAAGATGATCTCTGCTGCTTTGGTGTATTGGTTCCTTTTTAACATCCCCATTCTCTGTTTCTGTAGGAAAGGATTCAAAGAGGACCAAATTGAGGCTCTCCTTCATAAAATTGAAATACAAATGAAGCATCAGTCTGTCAGCTTTGGCCTCACCCTGACGTCTGTGCGTAATTTCTCTTTTACCTCCTTACATTTGTGTTTTCTTTGTTTTTACTGTTGTGACCAGTGGGTACTTGATGGCACTGAAAACACAGGTAGCAGCAACTCACAGCGCCTTTCATTGGAACCTTGAAAATTGTGCTATTTGGGGTCTGATATAAACTTAATTTAGTTTTATAAACATGTCTTTTTACCAGCCTAATTGGCTTTCTGATATCTTATTTTTCTTTTTAAGAATCATTTGTTTTAGAGAGAGAAAGAGCATGCTTGGGGTGGAGGGCCAGAGAAAGAATCCTAAGCAGGTTCCACACTGAGTGTGGAGCCCACCACAGGGCTCAACCTCAAGACCCCAAGATCATGACCCAAGTAGAAACCAAGGTCGGACACTCGACTGAGACACCTAAGCTCCCCTTATATCTTCTATTTTTATTTTATTTTATTTTTTTTTATTTTTTTTTATTTATTTATGATAGTCACAGAGAGAGAGAGAGAGGCAGAGACACAGGCAGAGGGAGAAGCAGGCTCCATGCACCGGAAGCCTGACATGGGACTCGATCCTGGATCTCCAGGATCGCGCCCTGGGCCAAAGGCAGGCGCCAAACCGCTGCGCCACCCAGGGATCCCTATCTTCTATTTTTATATAGGACAGATTCACATGGAGTATATACAGGTAGAGATTCATTACTGTAGGTCTGTTGGTAATTATATTTCCTAAAAGTAATTTTAATACCTGTGCTTTACTTTACTAGAGAAAAGACAGATTTAAAAATTGCCTAGCCAAGGAATGACTTAATTTTGGTTATAATCAAATTTTGAATACAGAAACCGAGATGATAATAAAATGTCACATTTGGTATTGAGTGAGCTGACTAGAGTTCGTCGTGTAATGTGCATGTGGATTGGATGTTCTTGGTTGCAGTACATTGCCTCCTGCTGGAATCACGACGGGGACCCTGTGCAGCTCCTGAAGCTGGGGAGTCAGGTGGCTCGATTCAGGCAGTGCCTCAAGGAAAATCCACAGTTTTTGCAAGAAAAAGTAAAACAGTATTTTAAGGTAAGGAAATTGGAGAATTTATGTGAATACATGACATAATTTCTTAATTATTAATTAATGCTCCTATTAACAAGTTTAGTTTTGATTCTGACACAAGTTGGCTTTTTATATGAACACGAGTGTTTTTTGTATGTGAGTGTATGTATACATGTGTATAAACAAAAACATCTGTAGGCATTTCTGTTCTGCTTTGTTGAAAGAAAGATTGTATTACTCCTCAGTTTTGGGGAAGGTTTTGATAAGAGTTGTTCAATTGTCATTAAAAGTTTGGTGGACTTGACCTATGAAGAAATACAATTCTGGGATTTCTTCATCAGGAGTGGTTGTGTGTGTGTGTGTGTGTGTGTGTGTGTGTTTTCATTACTGTTTCAGTGCCTTCGTGAGTTACTGATCTATTCAGAGTTTTCTCTCTTCACACTTCAGTCTTGGAAGGTGATGTGGGTTTCGGGGTCTGTTCATCTAGGCGTCTGGTTCATGCCCATAGATTGCTGTACTGCTGGTGCTGCCGGGCTTGTTTTCTTAGTGTATCTGAAGGGTTGGCACTTTTGTCAAATGTCTGAAAAAAAATCTTCTCTGTGATAGGAGTTTCATTGTTTCCTGTGTTCTGCTACCGTAGGTCTGGCTGGATTTCACTTTTCTATTTACTGAGGATACGGAGATAGTTTAAAAACTCATTGGTCTTTGTTTTTAACGTATGTGTGAATTGGGTACGTGTCCCTCTTACCACTGATTCTGTGGGGTCCTGTAGTTCTCTGTGTTCTGCTTATGGTTTCATTTGTCTCAAGGTATTTTCCAAGGTCCCTTACTGACTCTTTAATCTACTGGTTGTTTAGGGATGTCTTGTGTAAATTCCATATACTTGTGGATTTTCCAGTTTTCTTTGTACAGGCATTCCTTGGAGAGAGCGCATGTGTGGTTCACACCATCGCAGTAAAGCAAATAGAGTTGAGTGAATGTTTTGGTTTACCAGTGTACGTAAAAGTTAGGTTTACACTACCCTGCAGTCTGCTAAGCGTGCAATAGCATTATGTTTAAAAATAACTACATTCACATCTTAGGTAAAAAATACTGCTAAAAAATGCCAGTTATCTGAACTTTCAGTAAGTCGTAATCTTTGCTGGTGGGGAATGGTGATGGCTGCTGAAGGTGGGGGTGACTGGCATTCCATAAAATAAGACACTGATGAAGTTTGTCACAATGACAGACCCTTCCTTTCATAAAAAAATTTCTCTGTAGCAGGTGCTGTTTGAAAGCAGCATTCTACCCATGGTACAACTTCTTTCAGAATTGGAGTCAGTCCTCTCAAACCCTGCCACTGCTTTATCGACTGAGTTCATGTAATATCCCAAAATTTTTTATTTATTTATTTTAAAGAGAGAGCCATGCGCACAAGAGAGTGAGCAGGAGGGAGGGGCAGAGGGAAAGGGAGAGAGAAGATCCCAAGCACACTCCACACTGAGCATGGAGCCTAACATGTTGGGTCCTCTTTGATATTTCTTATAGGATGAGTTTAGTGGTCATGAATGAACTCTTACAGTTTTGTTTGCCTGAGAAACTCGTATTGTCTTCTATTCTTAATGATAGCTATGCTGGATAGTGTATTCCTGGCTGCACATTTTCCCCTTTCAGCACTTTGAATATGTCATGCTACTCCCCTCAGGCTTGGTCCTGCTAAAAAATTCACTCGTAGCCTTAGTGTTTGTTCCCTATGTAATGTCTTCTTTTCTCTTCCTGCTTTTTTTTTTCTTATCAGTACTACCATTTTAATTACTGTTTGTCTTGGTGTGGACCTCCTTAGGTTGAATATTTGGGGCCACCTCTGTGGCTCCTGGATCTGTCATCTGTTTCTTTCCCCAGGTTAAGGGAGTTTTCAGCTATGAGTTTTTCAAATAAATATTCTGTTTCCTTTTCTGTCTCTCATTTTGTAACACGAATGTTATTCTGCTTGATGGGAGGCACTGAGTTCTTGAAGACTGTTCTCAAATTTGCATAGTTTTTCTTTTTCCTCTCGTGTGTTCATCTTGATTCCTTTTCATTATTTTGTCTTCCAGGTCACTAATTTGTTTCTGTACTACTTCTAGCCTATTCATTCCATCAGTTGTATTTTTTTTTAATTTATTGTGTTCTTCATCTCTGATTCTTTTCATCTCTCTGTTAAGGGTCTCACTGAGGTCCTCTACTCTTTTTCAAGTCCAGTGAGTATTTTTGTGATCGTTACTTTAAATTCTCAACCAGGCATACTACTTAAACCTTATTACTTAGTCTCTCACTGTGGTTTGGTCTTTTCCTTTCATTTGGGACTTATTCCTCCATCTCCTCATTTTGTCAACTCTGTGTCTGTGTCCATGTGTTAGGGAAGTCAGCTATCTCTCTTGCTCTTAACGGTAGTGACCTTAGGAAGAAGAGATCTTGAAGTGCCCTGCAGTGCACTGTGCCCTGTTCCCTGTGCCTGGAACTTCAGGGAGTGTCTCCTATGGGTGCTGCGTATGCCTTGCTGTTGTGTCCTGGCTTCTTTTTCCTTCAGTTTTCTCTCCAGGCTCTCTTTGTTTGTTGTGGACAGTATTTGTTTCCCAGCAGGAGTGGGGCACATTTTAACAAAGTGTCCAGTGGTCTGCCTGTGAAGTGATCTTGCCCCCACTGCCGCCAGAACTGAGTTTCCCTCAAAACGCATGGGTCAGAGATGTGGTATTGGCAGGGTTTGTAGCAGTCTTCACGGGGAGAGGCCCACAGTGCCACGACTGAGTGCTACTGGTAGTGACAGATCCGCTGAAGCATAGAGGAAGTGTGGCTTGGTGCCAGTTAAGTGAGGAGTGTCAGTGTAGTTCTGGATCCCACAGATGACCATTGTTTAATGCTGGGGGTAGGAGAGGAAAGTGATGCCTATCAGCTCCCTTGTTCCTGCAGGGGTCTCCCCTTGATCCCTATCTCTCGGCCACACTCTTAAGATGAGCAAATCACTCTGCCCCTGACGGTTCTGAAACTGCTGGTTCCATGCTAGATCTGCAAGGCTGTTTGGTGTGCTGTCTCTTTAAGGGTGGAATACTGCTTCCTAACACCCTCTGATGCCAATGTTTTAGATTCCAGATTCTGTGTCCCATTGGGTGTAAGAACTCATGACATTCGGCCTCTCTCATTTCCAAAAGCATATGTTACAGGGATTCATTCTCCCTATTGGTGAGCTCCCCAGTGTGAGAGTCTTTCACCATTCTCTGCATCACCTGCCTCCTCCCTGCTGTGGACAAACCATGGTTTGTTTCTCTCCCAAACTGCATCTTTGCCCTTCTGACCTTCTCTTACATGGCCTCTTCTCTACCTGGAGAAGTTTTACTTCTTCCTTACCAATTTAGATGTCTTTTTATTTCTTGTCTGATGGCTACAGCTACAATTTCCAGAACTGTGTTGAATAAAAGTGGTGAGAATGGACTCCTTGTCTCATTCTTGATTTTAGAGCAAAAGCGCTCAGAGTTTCTCCATTCAGTATGATGTCAGCTATTGGTTTGCCAGATGTGGCCCTTATTCTGTTCAGGTATATTCCCTTTAATCCCATTTTGTTGAGAGTTTTTATGACAAACGATGTTAAACTTTATCAAATGCTTTTCTGTACCTATTGGCAAATGATCGTTTTTATTTTTATTTTTTTAAAGATTTAATTTATTCGTGAGAGACAGAGAGAGGCAGAGACATAGGTAGAGGAAGAAGCAGGCTTCTTGCAGGGAGCCCATTGCAAGACTCTATCCCAGGACCCCAGGATCACAACCAAAGCCGAAGGCAGATGCCCAGCCACTGAGCCACCCAGAGCCCCAGCAAATGATCGCTTTAATGTTATTGCTGAATGTGGTTTGCTGATAATGTGTTGAGAATTTTTGCATCTTGTTTTATCAGAAATACCAGCCTGTCATTTTCTTTTTTTGTAGTGTCTTCAGCTTTGGTACCAGGGTAATGCCGACCTCATAGAATATATTTGGAAGCTTTCCTTCCTTTCTGTTTTATTAGAATAGTTTGAGGAACTTAGGTATTAACTCTTTAAATGTTTGGTAGAATTCACCTAAGAAGCCATCGGTACCTTGACTTTGTTTGAGAATACAAGAACAATCACCTAAATGCGTGGATATTTGGGCTGTTTTCTTGATGAATTCCTTTAGGATTTGCTCATTTATTTGCATTTGCTTCGGGGCATTTGTACTTGGTGTGTATGCCCTGGTAGATTGTCATGAATGTAGTAGCACCTCCAAGGCTTTACCACAGAGATTAGACTGGTTCTGTATGAATGGCAGCTCTGTTGTGCTGTGTGCCATTTTGGCTTAGGTTTGGCACTTGACCTGCCATCTGTCTGTTCCTCAAAGTTACTTGGCATTAAGTTTATGCTGTAGTCTGGTTCTCTTTCCTCCCTGTAATATTGCAAATAGATGAGCTCTGTGTATGTGTTGAAGAAAGAAGCACATTAAATCACCTAATACTTTTACATTAAATGGATGTCTAGTTCATTCTCTTGATTTACAAAATGCTGAATAAAGAATTTAGTTCTAACTTTTTGAGAGGTTAAAACTAAAGAAGATTCAATAAAAATTACATTATTTTATTCTGTTATTTTCAATTTAGAGTGAAAGATTTATAAAGAAAATGTTGAATGTTGATACTTTTGGGGTTTAGACATAGTACCATAAGAGTAAGCATCCCAATAGTGAGAACCCCAGCATGTGTGACTGACATGTTACTTTGTGATGAGCGTGGTGGCTGGAGTGTCCCATACCTCCTGAGATTTCTGCAGGACGGCCTTTGAGGGATGGATGCTCTGTTGTCCTCACTATTCAAAACAGGTGGGCACATCCTGCCCCAGCATGTGGCGCTGGAAACTGGTCAGCATGTTGGGCTCCAGTGAGATCTTTTTTTTTTTTTTTTTTTTTTTTAATTTTTATTTATTTATGATAGTCACAGAGAGAGAGAGAGAGGCAGAGACACAGGCAGAGGGAGAAGCAGGCTCCATGCACCGGGAGCCTGATGTGGGATTCGATCCTGGGTCTCCAGGATCGCGCCCTGGGCCAAAGGCAGGCGCTAAACCACTGCGCCACCCAGGGATCCCTCCAGTGAGATCTTGTTTCAGTTTGGCCTTTGTTGCTGTGTCTGTTGCAGAATAATCCGCACAAGCTGACTTTGTCAATGACACCCGATGACAAGTATCCGGAGAAACAAGCACAGATGGAGACAGAAAAACTAAAGCAGAAGGTCAACTCTCTTTCCCCGAAGGACAAGCAGCAGATCTATGAGAAAGGTAGATGTTTTCATCCTAACTCCTAGCCTTCAGCCAAACCCAGTGAACTTTGTAAAGGGAATGTACAGTTGGATGCAAGTATCATTTCCACTAACAGACATTTATTGGGCACTGACAAAGGTCAGTGCTGGGTGTGATGGCTTCAGTGCCAGGGTTTGCCTTTATTCTCAGGAGATTCATCCTCTAGTTCAGCAGGAAAGACAGAAGTTGTAGGAAGGAGGCCTTACATTTTACAGATTTTATAAGTACTTGGTACTTACCAGGGGCTGTAATATACCACTAAAATCTGTTATGTTGCAGTCTGTAGTTATAGTTAATCACCAAGTGAGCACTGCAGACTGTATGATTTTGAGCTCGGAAGAAGTGAATCTCACTAGGGGTGGTGGAAGGGGAACTAGGGGTGGTGGAAGGGGAGGAAGGCGGGGGGGTGGGCGTGAATGGGTGACGGGCTCTGAGGGGGGCACTTGACGGGATGAGCACTGGGTGTTATTCTGTATGTTGGCAAATTGAACACCAATAAAAAATAAATTTATTATTTTAAAAAAGTAACAGAAAAAATAAAAAGAAGAAGTGAATCTCGGTGAGGGATGAAGGCCTTGTCATGAGGTCCCGCCCGTGTCTGTGTGGTGCAGGTGTGGGTGAAGACAGAGTCAGCTACATGATTTCTTACTGTCTAAACACACACTTAATGTTAGGCCCAGTGGTCTGCTCCAGAGTATTTGCCCAAAAGAAATGAAAGTGTATGTCCACACAAACTTCAGGGGAGCTATATTTCCATCAACATGGTATATCTGTACTGGGAAATACGGCTCAGCCACACAAAGAGGAGCAAAATCCTGGTACACTCAATATTGAGGAATCTCTAGAGCATTGTGCTGGGGAGTTAGCAGGCACAAAAATACCTACTCAGTCCATTTACATGAAATTGTAGAAGTGGTAAAACCATCCTAACAGAAGCTAGTGAGGGCAGGGGGTCACCTGCAGGGAGCCAGGAGGGAACTTTCTGGGGAATAGAAATGTTCTGTCTTCATGTGATGATTACATTACTTTATGCATTTGTCAGAATTCATTGAATTATCTTTACAACTGTGGATTTTGTCATATGTAAATTCTATATTAACAGAGTCTACCAAAATAGGTATACAGAACGTACAGACACCGCCTACCTCTCCAGAGTGGTAGTTGGCTGGGATTATGTGAGGGATGGTATTGTTGGCTTTCGATAGGAAGTGAGTAATGCTAGATTTCATGATTTAATCTCATCAAGGCAGAGTTAATTTCAGCATGTAACCTCTCCCTCTGTCTCAGAGTTCTTGTTTTGACATACAGCTATTCATACATTTAATAGCTAATTGTGAGTAATATAACAATCACTTTTGTTGCATGTGTGCCAGTTGACAAATGCCAACTTGCTTTTTTAAATTGAGATATTGATTGCTTCTTGGCCTTTGGTTAAGATCAACTGTAGTACTGTTCTGGTACATTTAACACATGATGATGCATTTCTATTCGGGCACAATCTATTAAGTGGATTTAAGTAAGTAAGTAGAGATGTAAGTGGTACATTATGAGTTTCAAGAGTGTAGCACCATGAATGGCTATTTGTGCAGATTGCTCAGTGATCACAATGCACCTCGTTGACATCTGTCACCACACAGTTGGAATTTATTTTCTTGTGTTGGGAACTCATGAGATCTACTCTTAGCAACTTTCAGATATGCAACACGGCACTATTACCCAGAGTCACCAATGCTGTGCATTGCATCCCATGACTTATATCTGTAAGTTTGTACCTTTTGACCCCCTTCATCCATTCCTCTCACCCCAGCCCCCAACCTCTGGCACCCACCAATCTGTTGTCCATGTCTGTGAGCTTGGTGTTTGTTTTTTCGGGTGCCATTTATGAGTGGGCTCATAGAGTATTTGTTTTTCTCTGACTTCTTTTACTTAGTGTAATGACCTCTGTATTGCCATAAATGACAAGATTTCATTGCTTTTCTATAGCTGGATAATAATCTATTGTGTATATACCACATCTGTATCCATCGGTACATCCACATGTACTCATGTTTTGGCTTTTGTGAACAACACTGGAATGAACATGGGGGTACAGATACCTTTTCAAGTTAGAGTTTTTGTTTTCTTTGGGTAAATGCCCAGAAGCAGAATTGCTGGATAATGTAGTGGTTCTGTGTTTGATTGAACAGCTTCCATACTGTTCTCCACAGTGGCTGCAGTTTGCATTCCCACCAACAGTGCCCAAGGGCTACCCCCCTTTCTCTGCATCCTTGCCAACACTTATTTCTTGTCTTTATGACTTTAACCATTCTGATGGGTGTGAGGTGAGACCTCATCATGGTTTTGATTTGCATTTCCCTATGTTGATTGTTATGGAGCACTTCATATTCTTGTTGGCCATCTGTATGTCTTCTCTAGGAAAGTGACTGTTCAAGTCCTCTGCCCATTTGTAACATTTTGGTGTTGAACTGTGTAAGTTCTGTTACATCTTTGGGTATTAGCCCTTTACAGATGAGGCTGGCCGTATTTTCTCCCATTCCATAGATCGCCTTTCATTTTGTTGATGGTTCCCTTTGCTGTGCAGAAACTTTAGTTTGATGAAGTCCCACCCATTTTCCATTTTTGATGAAAGCCCTTTGTAGCACAGAACATAATTCCAGGTCTAAGCAACAGAACGTACATTCTCTGAGTTGTCAGGTTGTTGGCATGGCCACAGAGGTATGCTCTTGTCCACACCCAACATGTGAGTGGATGGAGGCTCATTTTACAAAAGCATGTTACTTTACAGATTACCACAGAGTTCCATTAAGTAGGAGATAGTGCTAGTGCATGTAAGGGGGTATTGCAGGTCAGTAAGTCTTAAATGAGGACTTTAGTGTGAGCAATCTGTGAATCAAAGTTTAATCTGTAGCTGACCACCAATGAACATAGTGAGCATGGGAAGTTAATTAACTTTAAACCATCCTCCAGTTTGGGCCATCTCTGTATAATGGGTCACATGCTGTTGTGAAGGGCTGTAGCCTCTGCCATGGGGAGCGTGTTGCTGGCCGAGGAGAAGCTGCTGGTAGAGATCGCTGTGTGCCTACAGGTGCTTTGGGAAAGGAGCAGCAGGTGTCAGGGTGTGGCTGCCGACAGGATGAGGGGTGGGCCCTCCAGCTACTCCCCAGACTAGGTGAGGGGAGAGGCAGGAAGCAGGCTTTCAGGTCCAGCACACAGGCCCAGGGGTGCAAGGGGCAGGAGGGGCAGGGTCAGCCTAGTTGGTCGACGGAACAGACTGGTGAGGGCGGGCCTGGGAATTCTGTGGGAATTTGCAGGAAGCCTGCGCCTTAGTGCCTCCTGCAGCGAGTGCTGTGTGCCAGCCCCAAGAGGCCAGGTCCCTGTGTCCGGCCACCCTGAAGGCCCCTGGAGGTGATAGGTGCTGGGGACCGCAGGGGGCCAGACATGGAGGCAGCTCAGCCCAGCTCTTCACACTGTCGTGGGAAATGAACCTTTGTTTGACAGAACTTCACTGGAGTCTTTGCTAATGTACCATCCAGCGCTGTTGTCAGCGCATGTGCTGAGCCTTGGTTCTCTCCCTGATGGGCTGGGCCGTTGTATCTCCAGGAAGGAGGGGTCTCCCCCTCTCCCCAGATCCGTGAGGGCTCAGGCCCAGAAGGAGGTATGCTTGAATTCGTAATTTGTGAAATTTATGTGATTACAAGCATGGTGCTGAAATTAGTGCAGATGAAATAAGAATAGACAAGTTCAAAAGTTGGAGCTTCACGCCAGTGAGAAATGGGTTGAAAACTCTGGCCCACCACCACCCTCCTCCCCGTGAAGTGGTTCCCTTAAGTGACTGAGAGGAGGAGAGTTCAGAAAGCACGGTCTCCTGAGCAGGTTACTGGGCCTTGGAATGGGCTTGCTGGGAAACATGGGAACTGTAAAACCACAGGGCTGGTGGTGCGGCCAGGCTGACTGTCAGGATGAAAGGCAGCAGCAGGGACAGACAGACAGACAGACGGACAGCGTCAGACCTCCCAGTGGCCGTCCTGAGCGTTCATCACCTCGCTTTGCTCTAGGCTTAGAACTACAGGATCAGCAGAGTAGACTTCAGGATGCCTCATGTCTGCCAGCACTGAAGGTGTCGGACATCGAGCCCACCATGTCATTCACGGAGTTGGAGGTGGCCCTGGCAGGTCAGTCCCTGGGCATGGTGTCTGCAGGAGGTGCCACATGTGAATGATTCCCATGAAACGTCCAACCGCCCTCTTGATAGGCTTACTCTTCACGGTTCGTGTAGGTGGGATTTCCCGCGCGGTGACAGTAGACTTCCCTACTCAGGGACATTCCTCGCAGTGGGCTCACAGGGCGCTGCTTCCACAGTCCCACGAGGCTCCTGATCAGCCGGTGGCTGTACTGAGCACAGCCCGAGGGCCGCCGGCACCCTCTGTGCCCCTGGTCCAGCCTCACCCCGTCAGGAGAGGCGGCAAGCCACGCAGGGAGCCCGAGCACACAGCAGGGCCGCGGCGTGGTCTCCTGCCAGCCCCTTCCGGCCCACCCTGCATCGCTGCTCGTGGGGAGGCGTGTGAGACATGCTGCAGCAGCAGCACACTGTTGGGTGCCGGTGGCCGTCTTGGGCATGCTGTGCCCGAGGAGTCCTGATGCCCTGCTGCACTCCCACCAGGGCCATCCCACTGGTTCACAGGGCTCCTCCGTTCACCACGCTGATGCATGAATGTGCATGCACGAATGAGATCTTTGTTTCTGGGTGAACAGAAACAGGACGCTCAGGACGGCCACTGGGACTGTTTCTGCAAAGTGGGGTTACTAACGAGTTTGAGTTTCCCCTAGCTATGGTTTATCAGTGAGGTTCATTAAGTGTTCATTAAAAGAATTAGTGAAGGTAGACCACGGGTTGTCCATAAATGCCCTGCACCCACCGCTGCTGTAAGAAATTGAGCCCGCAACACCTGCCCCCGAGGGCCTTGGGACTCCAGAGGTCATGGGGGCCACGGTGGGTCCTCAGACCCCGGGTTTGGGGGTGGCATTTGGGAGGGGTGAAAGAGTGGGAGCTGTCAGCCCACCGTGACAGCATGGAGGGCTGCAGGTGGGCACAGGCAGTGTCCGGCCTGCCCAAGCACCAGGGCAGCTCCAGAGCCTGAAGAGCGCTCCTTGCCCAGCCCTCTCAGAGGCATGGGTTGTTTAGTGGTCACCAGGAATGGGCAGTAGTCTTTGCTGATGGAAATTTTAAATACCCTTGAAAAGCACCAGCATTTTAAAAATACTCAACAATGATCATGCGATTCAAAAGTCTGCCTTTTGCCTCTGCAGCTGGCGAGACCCCCGTGCAGTACTGTGCCCAGCCCACCAACGGCGTGGTGTACTTCAGAGCATTCGCCAGCCTGCACACCCTCCCCAACGAGCTCCGGCCCTACGTGCCGCTCTTCTGCAGCGTCCTCACCAAGTAAGGGGACACACGTGTTGGTGCAGTCAGCACGTCTTCATGTATTTTGTTACTGAATTTTTCTGTATAGGTATTTATTTTGCTTTGGTGCATCAGCAGTCACTTTTCAGCATATGTCAATTTTGAAAACCCATAGTGTTATTAAAGTGTGAGTAAAATGTGATATATTTGTTGAGAAGTCGTTCTACAAAAGCTGTATTTTCTTACTAAAATGTAAGGACTTAAAGTATTTATAAGCCCAGAGTACATGGTGATACTTAGACATATCTATGTCAACAACTTAGTTCCTTTTAAAATGGTGAGAAGAATGATTGTTGCATCATCAGCATATGTAAGTCAACAAGTGTGCCACATAGGCACGGGGTGACCTTGAGAGGCCAAGGCACGTGCCCCCCTCCGTGGAGCCAACTAGCTGCTGTTACTCTAGGAAGCTATTGTCTGCATCCGTGTGGGAACACGGGGGACCCAGGTGCCAGGACAGCACGGCAGGGGGACTCTAGCAAGTGGGCCAGCCGCCCCGAGCCCCCCGTGTGCTCAGCCTTCTCCGAGAGGGAGCCCGAGGATGTGGGTTCTGTGTGAAGACCCCTCCAGCCATTTCCACGTTCTCCTCCCCCAGGCCTCCTGCTGCTCGTCCTTCGGCGGCACGGCCATTCCAGGGAGACCTCATGAGTGGCGCTGTGGCCTGAGTTATTACCCAGGGAATAGAATGTTGTTCCAGAAAGCATCATCCACCTGAGAGGACTTCTGCTATTCCTGAAACTCAGGAAGGCTTGCTCTCCAGATGTCCTTTCTGACCTGAGCATTTGGGCAGGGGAAGTCTGTGCCAGGATGTCATAGAGAAAGGAAAACGTAGCGACCACCAGAAGCCCCAGAAAGCTTGGTGCTGCCGCAGTGGAGCTTAGTGTCCCGTTAGCGCTGGGCAGCTGCTGTGTCCGCCTGGAACGAGGCGCACGGTGGGATGCACAGCTGTGCTCTAGTGTTGCTGAGGTGTGAGGGCGGGGCTGCAGAGGGTGCGGCCCGGCCGACCCGTAGGCGGCTCACGGCTGATGGGGACGCAGCCAAGACCGTGCTGGCAGCTGGGGGAACCGTGCTTTGCTGTCGACAGGCTGGGCTGCGGCCTTCTGGACTACAGGGAGCAAGCGCAGCAGATCGAGCTGAAAACGGGGGGGATGACCGTGTCGCCCCACGTGCTGCCCGACGACGTGCATCTGGACACGTACGAGCAGGTAGCGCGGTGCTTCTGTATCCCAGGGCGCTCCACGGGGGTTCTCCAGCACCTTTTTTCCCCTCTTAAATAATTTTTCTTTCTTTCATGATTCAGGGTGTGCTTTTCTCATCTTTCTGCCTTGATAGGAACCTTCCGGACATGATGCACCTATGGAGTGAAATATTCAACAGGTAACCGTTAGTAAAGACCTAATTCTGGGGCTCAAGGGTTGTCAAAGCAGTTTCTACTCATTTCTCTGTGGTGGTTGGTTTCTGAGGTTAATTTTAGTTGTAATTCCTGAGGGTACTTAAATCATTTGGAAACTAATTTTCCATGATATTGAAAGGGGTTATGGGCGGGTGTCGAGGAACTTAACGCCTTTTTCTTTTTACAAAGCCCGTGCTTTGAAGAAGAAGAACACTTCAGAGTGTTGGTTAAGATGTGCGCTCAAGAGCTGTCCAACGGGATCCCTGATTCAGGGCACCTGTACGCGTCCGTCAGGGCGAGCAGGACCCTGACACCCACGGGGGACCTACAGGAGACCTTCAGCGGGATGGAGCAGGTGAGGAGCCAGGTCTTCCAGAGTTGGTGACAAACTGTTTACATCCCAGAAAACCAAATTTCATAGGAAAGGTTCTTTTAATTCCCCCTCGTCGGCCCACCCGTCCCCGAGCTGAGCCGGGCAGGTGCATCCCATCCCGGCACAGTCACATTCCCGACTGGGAGGGAGGAGCACCTGTGGTGGCCGCCCCGCCCGGGGGTCCGTCTCTAGGTGTCGGCTTCTCCGGCTCAGGTGAAGTTGATGAAGAGGATCGCAGAGATGACAGACCTCGGGCCGGTGCTGAGGAAGCTGCCGCACATCCAGAAACACGTGTTACACCGGGACAACATGAGGTAGCGCCTCCCCCGCCGTTCCCTGAGTGCGGTGTTCAGATTCTTCTCACTTGAAGTTGTAGTTATGTACACTCACCTTCAATCAGAGAGAGAGTCTGGGGCTTGGGGTCAGTCATGGAATTTGTTCTGGATTTCAGATGTTTCCCATCATCAAGAAACCTTTTTTTATGGGAAAAAAATATTTTAAGTTTAGTAAATGTGGAAGGTGGGAAAGCAAGCTATTGCAATCCTAGAACTGCAAAGTAGGTATTATCTTGCTAGTGTTCTATAAGCATGAGACGGGAAAGGTTAGCTTACTTTAGAGCAGAGTAAAGATGCAGAGTTTCTCGTGAGAGCAGTTACCTGATGACACGAGTCACACACAGTCGCCCTCAGGCCGGTGAGCACGAATGACATGGTAACAGGGTTGACAGTGTACTTTGAGTGTCTCACTAGCAGGGGCACAGATGTGGATTAGCTTGTAGTTCCTCATAGAGGGTCCCCCAGGGCTTCCTGGCACAGCACCTGGCTGCCACTTCTGGGCCATGGCCCCCCTGCACCCATGGGCACTCAGACCTTCTGTCTCCTCTGTAAGACACGACTTGGCAGATTTGTGCAAGAAGTGGATGATGGCTCCCGCGTGTAGTCAGCAGTAATATGATGGCACCTGCTATTAATTACAATAAATTCAAAAAAAGAAAAACAAAACAAACAAAATAATAATTAGAATAAATTCAGGAGCTACGGCCTGAAGGGAGAGACAGACGCCGTCGGTAGTCTGTACCGTCCAGTAACTTGTACGTGAGAACAGTATTTGTGATTTTGTGGAATTTCCAATAGTACATTTCTGGGAGCCTGGGACGTCTTTGGCAACTGCCACTTCACTTTAAGGACCAGTTCACGTTTCAGGGTGTTGATTTCTCTCTTAGACGGTAATGTAGGTTTTCTGCCTGCAGACAGTGTGAGTCGGAAGGCACTGTGGGCAGACCTTGCCTGGGTCCTGGGCTGTCCACGGAGCTGAGCGTCGGCGGTACGCTCGTGGCGTCCGCGTGGCCGTCCCCCGGCTCTGGCCCTGACCTCACGGGAAAGCACTGTGGAGACGGCTCTGTTACGTCAGCATTGGGCTACTCTTTACTTCTAATGTTTTTGAACACTATTTTTTTTTTTTTTTTAAGATTTTATCTATTCCTGAGACACAGAGAGAGACACAGGCTCTGTGAGAGGGAGAAGCAGGCCTCATGCAGGGAGCCCAATTTGGGACTCGATCCCAGGACCCCGGGGTCACGCCCTGAGCCGAAGGCAGATGCTCCACCGCTGAGTCACCCAGGGGCCCCTTGAACATTATTTGATACAAAATGGATGTAGTAGTCACGTCCTTGTGTTCTTGTGTTACTTCTACGAAATACTGAGTGAAACAGTGTTTTATGTTTTATAGTAATGGTTTCTGACATATTTGTGAATTTTTTTTTTTTTTTTTTTTTTTTTTTGCACAGGTGCTCCATGAATGCTACACCTCAACAGATGTCTCTGGCAGCAAAAGCAGTAGAAAAGTTCATTAGAAGCCTCAGTTGGAGTAAAAAAGAACAGGAGCCTGTGTGCCCGTATGTGGTCGAGGTGAGACCTGCTCCCTGGCCACAGCACCATCGGCCCCTTTCATTCCCACTAGTGTCCCATCTAGGGGGTACGATGTCTGTGGTGTCCCCACAGCATGGCAGGGCAAGGTAAGAAGTGAACTCAAAGTGCCCTTGTCACTCGAGCCTTGGAGCGAACACTTCCTGCCGGGGAAGAACAGTGGATTTGAGAGCCGCACCATTGGCGTGAGAATGGCCCAGGACTGACTCGGTGTCCCGTTCCCCGCCGAGCAGGTTTAGTCTGGCTCAGCAGAACCGTCAAGGAGCTTCTCCTGGGGGAGGTGGACAGTGCAGGGGTGTTACAGAGCATTCCTGCTCCCGTGACTGTGGCAGGGCCACTGGGCCTGTCTTTCCAGTGCTGGAGCTCCCAGGAAGGGGGCATGCTCCTGCCTCTCCCTGACCATCTGGAAATCCGTACAGAAATGTCATGTGCTTAAAGCGGGGTTACTGAAAATACGTAAGCACATGTGCCCCGACACTTGTCACTGGCTATGAGTTTTCGAGACTGTATCTTATCCGTTTAAGGGGAGTTGGGATTTTTCTCATCTCTCTTGGAAACATTTTACTTTCAGAAACCTGCACCTAGTGGATCCAGCGTAAGCTCCCACGTGAGCGGCCCCCGAGTCCTAAGGAAGCTGATCACAGTAAGTTAACACGGTCCCCGTCACCTTGGAGAGAGCAGGTCCGGGCTTGTCTGCCCTGCCATCAGGCCCCTCACCCCCCGGGGTCTCTCCCCTGCGTGCAGGGCTGTAGCCCGTCCTGCACCTGTCAGGGCCCTTGGGCTCCCCGCCTCGCTGTCAGCTGGGCACCCTACACCCTCTACCTGCGCCGCTGCAGTGCATGAGGGCTCCCGTTTGGTTCATCAGAGGATGGCAGTGTAACATGTTTCTGGAGAAAAACGCAAAGATGAGGTCACCAAGTCACTTACGGGTGGAAACCATGTAGGAGGAAATGTTTCTAACCGAGAAACTACACACTATAGCCCTGGGTCAGGGTTGAGTGCTTCGTTGTCCAGAGAGCTTGTGTGGAAGGACGCGGTCACCGTGCCCTTAGCCGCGAGGGCAAGGCCAGGGGTCCTGCGGGAAGAACCCACACAGCCTGCCTGTCCTCCTCAGGACCCCACCTTCAAACCGTGCCAGATGAAGACGCACTTCCTGCTGCCCTTCCCGGTGAACTACGTGGGCGAGTGCATTAGGACGGCCCCTTTCACAGACCCGGACCACGCCAGGTGCGGGGCCAGGGGCGGGATGGCCGGGGTGGGCGTGCAGGCCCGGCCCCCACGGCTGCTGGGGGTTTCCGTGAGGATAGAATTACAGGTGGCGTTCAGCTGTTTGGCCAGTTTGTTTCCATGCTCCCAGGAGGTAAATGTGTGTCCTGAGTGCTGAGCCCTCGCACCAGGGGTATGTGCTCCCCTGTTGAACAGGCTGAGAGCACGGACATGTCCTAAGGAGGACCCTGGCAGTAGCAGTACCCGTATTTTTTCCCCTTTCTTTGCTTTTGTTAGTTTTCCAGCAGTGAACTCGTTTTCTTTCTTTGAAAATAAGTGGGAGGTCAGCCCCCAGTCCCCGCTGGAGAGGGGGGCGCCCGTCTGCACAGGTCTGGCACCGTGAACCCACGATAGGAGCAGCTCCCCACCCCCCGCCATCTCCGGGGGACACCTGTTGGCTCCTGCAGTTGGCGGCTGGACTGAGACCAGTCAGTGGGGAGCGAGCAGGGCCCCACTCAGTCCTGGAAGGTCCTTGCTGGAACCATCCGTCTCTTCCAGCGCATCGGCCATAGCTGCACTTGATCTGAATGTAGGACTCAGAAGTGCACTCTCGGAGTGTGTACACCTGTGGAAATCTCCTTAGGAGCTTTCCGTGTTTCAGTGGAGACACACGGCCACATCACTGGGGGATCTAAAGAAAGGATGGTTTATACATTTGCCCGAGCGATAAAATTTAGTCACCTCTTCCCTTGCTCAGAGTCTCAGTATCCCTGTGTGCTGTAGCCAGAGGAGCCCGGAAGTGTCAAGGGGCGTCCACGTCCCTCTCACCACCTCTTCCCACAACCCTGCCTTGAAAATTCACCTCACGTTGTTCTCGTGATTGTTCTCTCTTGTTCATTAGAAAAGGGGAGACCATAGTGCATCTTGGTTTTATCCTAAGCCAGAAAGACATCAAATGTGTAACTACTTTGTTAAGTACGGTACTTCCCTGGCAGGCCTGCAGCTTTTAACGTGCTTTTTTTTTAATCATTCATTTCAGTCTTAAGATCCTTGCACGTTTGATGACTGCCAAATTCTTGCATACAGAAATCCGAGAAAAGGGTGGTGCTTACGGTGGAGGCGCCAGACTCAGCCGTGATGGGGTGTTCACACTTTACTCGTACCGGTGAGTCGGCGCCGCCCCTCCCGACTCTGGATCCCCCAGGCATCTGCAGGTCCCCCCATCTTACGTGTTGGGGTGAGTCTGTGAAGAAGCGTTTCCCCTTGTCTCGCTTCTTGGGCGCATCCCCACACCCAGCAACATCGTCTCTTTGTCAGTGTCTACGAGCAGTGGTACGTAACACGAACTTTGGCCTCAATGTTTACCTGTTACCAAACACCAAGATTTTAGTTACAGACAAGCCGAGAGCTTCACGGGCTCCTGTCGGGCCCAGTGTGGGTGCTGGGCGCTTCGTTGTCACGGCCCCTGACTCTTCTCGCCCCTTTTCTAGAAGGCTTCTAAGCATATGCCTTAGAATACCCCAGGTGCAGGATGAGGCTGCTGCCCCTGACGCAGTCTCCCTGCTTCCCCCTGGTCACGTCCTGGGACCCTTAGAGGACGCATCTGCGCCTACAGGACAGGAGCACGGCTGTGACCCTTACCTCCACGGCACCTGCAGGGGGCACATGCTGCCGTGACCAGAACAGGAAGGAAGGGTGTCCAGGCTCGCTGGCCTGTATGTGGGGGGTTATGTGTCTATTCTGGGTGCGTCTGAAGGAAGTGAGGGGTTTTACTCTTAGCTTCTGCACGCGAGTCTCCTTCCCTGTCTACTTGACTTCCCATATCTGTGAAATCAGGTGCATTTAATCTGTGGTGAAGTAGGTCATGGGTGTCTCTGCCCTCCTAGGGATCCACGTTCAACAGAGACGCTGCAGTCTTTCTCTGAGGCTGTGGAGTGGGCTAAGGCCGGGAGGTTCACACAACAGGACATTGACGAAGCAAAGCTTTCTGTTTTCTCCGTCGTGGACGCCCCCGTGGCTCCTTCAGACAGAGGTATTTGGAATAAGCAACAAACCACCTGAGAAGTGGTGTTGCCCAAGCACCTGCCCTGAGCTCCTCTGAGCTGTGTGCCTGTCCTCAAACCCCTCCGACCCTCCTTTAGGATGCGTAGACGTCCCCCTTGAGCTTCTCAGCACCCAGGCTGGGACATCTTGTGTTGGCCACTCACAGAGTGTGGAATCCTGTCCTCTCAGAGCTTGAGTGATGGGAGGCCCAGGGGCCCCAGGAGCACCCCAGAGTGGGTGGCCCGAGTCTGGGGGAGGAAGCCACTCTGACTTGGCCTCCACACCCGAGGGGAGAGGCTGGATGAGAATGTGAAGGTCACCAGCGTGACCTCTGGGCGTGTGTCCCTCGGGCGCCCTTAGAACAGGCTTAGCTGCCCCTGCCAGCCGCTCTGAGTTTCCGTGTCCATGGTCAGGGCTGGACCACTTTCTTTGTGGCCTCTCGGATGAGATGAAGCAGGTGCACCGGGAGCAGCTCTTCGCCGTCAGCCGCGAGGGTCTCATCAACGTGAGCACCAAGTATGTACCGCGTGGCCCAGTGTTCAGGGCTCCCCTGTGGCCGCCAAGGCTCCTAATGTGGGAAACACCCTGACGTGTCCCCGCCTGCCTTCCAGGTACCTTGGCGTTGGGAAGAGCACACACGGGTTGGCTCTGCTTGGACCAGAGAACGCAGAGATCGCTAAGGACCCGTCGTGGATAGTAAGATAGCGAGCAGTTCTGACTGTACGCAGGGGTTGAGCGGCACCGGCGGGCACGTGAGGCTCCTGAAAGTGAAGCCTGAGCTCATTTAGTTGGAAAGGTGAGAGAAGTTACTGGTTCCCTGCACATTTTGCTCACATCATTCTTAGAATTTTGGGTGGCCCAGTTAGACCAAGCTCTTCTGTCCTCGAAGGAAAGATCATGAAGAAATGAATTGAAATCATGTATTAAATGCTAGAGATGCACAAATTATTCTAAGAAATGGATATGTTTATTTTACCTGGAACACTTAACTTATTTTTAAAACGTAAAAATAAAAGATAACTCTGACTTGACCTACCTGTGATTTAGTCATTATTTTAAGTGACGTTTTGCTAGAGAAGTTCTTGGGGCCTTTACTGAAAAACAAACCGACTATTGATTTGTGAAACCGGTGTGGTCACACCACAGACGCTGGGGAAGTCTGTAACAGATGGGCGGCCTGAAGGATTAATAAGCACATTAAGCTTCTCCCACTGTCTTTGGGGGAGGGAGTATCCGCTGGCTCTCGTGGCCACGCCACCCTCAGGTCCCTGATGGAACTCGACTCTGCAGCTCCCTGTATGTCTCCAGCGACAGGAGAGGCAGAAACAGATGCCTAGTTCGCCAGCTCCCTGTGCCCAGGGAAGCCAGGCTCTCCGTGTCCCCCTGGCTGGGATGGCCCACGGCCCTATGGGGCCCTCCCCTGGGTCCTCCCCGACACAGCGATGAGTTTCCTCGGCAGGAGGGCCTCGGCCTCTGTGTGCAGTGAGGCTCCAAACTCACCTTGTTCTCAAAACACATCCCCAGTTCCTGTTTTTAATTCTACCCCTGGCCTCACTCAAGTTGGGTCGCCCCACCTGGCTGGTGTCCAGTGCAGGGCCCGTCTGCACACTTGACAAGTCGCACCTCTACCATGGGTCAGAGCGGAGCCTTTGTCTTTTGTGACGACTTTGTACGTGCAGAGGGCCTAGCTCACCCATCCCTGCCCATAAAACTGCTGGGAAAGCCTTGACGGTGGCTCACAGATCCCGAGGCTCTAAATCCCTATGTAAAAAAACAGAGTACCACGATTGGGGTTGTAGCTCAATGTTTAATTCTACTGGCCACGCACGTGGTAAAGCAGGACACAGTATGGAACACGGAACACAGCTCATGTTGGAGTCTCGGGGCCCGAGGGGGTGGGGGAGACAGGACGGGGGCTCCGTGACTGGGTATTCACGTCGACGATACTCGCAGAAAAGTGCCGATAAATAACTTAAGTGCTAGAAAACCAGGCAGCAAACGGAAGTCCACTGCAGTGTGGGGCGGGTGGTGTCTAGATGGCGGCGGGCTCCTCGTGGCCTCGGTGGTGCACATGCTCCAGCTGGCCGGAGTCGGAGACCTCGTAGCTAGCCTCGTACTTGGCCAGGATCTTCATTAGCGGCCGCAGCTTCAGCCACCACTGCTCTTTGGGGATCCTGTGCCTGTGGACAGGAGGAGCGGCTGTCAGGATGGCTGGCCATGGCCCAGAGCACGGCTCTGGCGTCGGGGGCGGACGCAGCGTTGGACGACGGGGCGGCTTTCTTTCCTAAGCTACGTGAGCCCACTCCGTATCTTCCCAGAGATCCCCCACCGCCCCCCCCCGCTCCTAAAAGGCTTGTCTAAGTTGCTTTCCTGGAGCTACTTCCCGGAGTTGCTGGGCTCAGCAGTTAGGACCCCAACTCCAGCCGTGCGTGGGGTCCCTGCAGGGCAGGGAGGGCTCCCCTGGCGACGGCTTGTTTACTTACTCGAAGTCGGTTTCCTTCTTCAGCTCTGTCACCGGTTGGAAGAAAAGATTTCTTTTGCTTATTCCCAGCACGCAGATGGAATCATCGGTCACAAATCTTTTTCCTGTAAAAGATGGAAAAAATGTCAGAACAAATAATCGGGCCTGCCGGGCACAGGAGAGGTGAGGGAGAAACGGAGGCTTGCCGGCGGCAGGGGGCACAGAAGAGCTGCGGCCGGAAGCCAGGCCCCACACTGCCCGGGGCCCTCAGAGGAGGTGGGGGCGAGGCCCAGGGAACCGCCGCACGACTGCGCTTCCTTGGGGGCCGTGGGCACCGCTCCGGTACCGCTGAAGCCCTGGGACTACAGACAGAGGGCAGAGAGGAGGCGCCCGGGCCACGGCATGGCCCCTCTCGCTGCACAGTCACCCCCAGAGGGGCTGGTGACCTGCCCTTGGCGGCGCCCCCAGAGCTCAGGCCAGAACGTGCTTCCAGGCGGTGAGCAGGTCTCGCTGCACACGCCGTGGGAGCACCCGCTTCCTCCACACAAAGTGCCAGCTCCAGTGACCTAGCACAGGAAGCCTGCGCTCCTGAGGGACATGGGGGAGGCTGCAAGGGCAGGGGAGGAGCATCCTCAGGCCAAGTAAGAACACCCAAACCTTGAGGCAGAGTCAGCTCTCTGAAGACTAAAATGAGGCTGGATCGTTTGCCTCGCTGCTTTTTAAGTCAAGGGTTGGACGTAAAACTAAACACACAGACTGGTCAGGGCAACAGCGGTGAGGTCAGGACGTGTCTGCAGTAAAGGGGGCTAAGCGTGCCATGGGAGCCAGGACATTTCCTAGAAAGCAGACTGAAACTGATTACAGAGCTGCTTTGTTGTTTCTGGAAACATTGGAAACTCCGAAGTCCACTCTCCCAAGGGAAGCAGGAGGCTCGACACGTCCCAGGGGAGTTGTCAGGCGTCCAGAAAGCAAAGTACAACTGCCGTCTCACAGACTCTTCTGACAGGGACAGGACAAGAAGGGAAGTCTCTGGAGCAGGAGGCCATCACGGGAGACGGTGCAGGAGCCGCACACAGACCCCCCCACCCCCACCCCGGGAGGCGGTGCACCCTGGGAAGCAAGGTTGGGCTGGACAGCAGCTCATCAGTTAAAGGAAGTGCCCACCTCGGTCAACGCTAAAGGGTGTACGGGTATCCCCCGCTTTCACGGAAGACCTGCACTGGTACCTGTTTCCGCCAACTGAAAGGAATCCAGAGAGGATTTTCAGTTTTACAAAAAAAAAGAAAAAAGAAAAAAAGGCGAGAAGCAGCAAGGTCCTGGGGGCAGTGGGAATGGCGCCACCCCGCGCCTTCCCTGGGAACTGCAGGCAGCGTCTGCACATGCAGCTGCCTGGGCTGTGCCTGCGAGCGCCGGGCTCAACCTTGATAAGCCTCCTGCATCTGTGAGCAATGCATGCGTCCTGAGGGATTCTGGGGCCTTGGGGATGCTCAGGAGTCTGTGTGAATTAATTGCTTCGTCATGCCATTCTGGCTCATGAAATGGTCTCGTGACATAGCGAAGGAAACCCAAAATATCCTTTTGTGATCAAAAGACTACGTAACAAACACCAGCATCACGATCCCCAGTTTCTCACAGACCTACGGGTGTGACTGACTAACAGAAAGACCTCCGTTAAATAACAACCCTGGAAGCATTCCCCGTGCCACCAGGGCTGAGGCCTGGACGGGAGCTCTGCTCTCACTGCACCTCTTCGGGATTTCTCTGGAGCAACACTCACCCGCCCACAAGTAGCAAGGAAGAAGTAAAAGGTTGTATACGAGACGGGCATATGTCCATGGCTGTGAGAAACAAAACGTCCACAAATAAGGGCTGGAATTCAGTGTGTAGGAAATTGTGGATTGCAAACTGTGTACAAAAATTATGTTTCCACAGGCCAACGATAAAAAAAGATAAATACCACTTACAACACATTTTTTAAGACTTCAGGTCAGGAATAAACTTAGCAAAAGACATGCAAGATCTATATGCTTTCATAAGAGATAAGGAAAGGCCTGAATATATGGAGAGAGAGTCCATGAATTAGAAAATATTTTTAAGGGACGCCTGGGTGGCTCAACGTTTAAGTGCCTGCCTTCGGCCCAGGGTGTGACCCCGGGGTCCTGGGATCGAGTGCCGCATCGGGCTCCCCGCAGGGAGCCTGCTTCTCCCTCTGCCTGTGTCTCTGCCTCTCTCTCGGTCTCTCACGAATAAATAAAATCTTTAAAAAACAATATTTTTTTTAAATGTCAGTTCCTCCTGCAAATGATTTATTGATTAAATGTAATTCCCTCAATCAAAACATCCAACAGAGTTTTTGGAGGACCGTGACAATCTGGTTCCATTTCTGCGTCGGCACAAAAGGCCAAGAGAAGCTGAAACCAGAAGCAGCCCCAGGGGAAGGGCCTCGCCTTACCAGCTATCAGGAGCCATCTACAAGGCTGGGATACCAACAATCAACACTGATGGCCCAACCATGAACCCCGCAACCCAGGTCGTCCCGCCAAGTTCACAGGTACCTGGTCTGTGGAGATCAGACTTCTCAACAAACGGCTCCCAAGTAAGGGATCATCCACATGAAATCAGACCTCAGACTTCACATCAAGTGGATCAAAGTAGTAACGCATCCAAGTGTTTTGGCAAAAAAGAGCTCAAACCACAAAGAAAAACGTTCACTGTCTACAGAAAGACTGAGAGGACGTCACTAGGAGATGCCCTTCACAGCACGACCAGCCCCACGATGCCTGTCTGCACCAAGGGGGGAGCAGAACATGAAACACAGAGCAAGCTTCCGCAATCAAAATACGGTTCAAAAGCAAGAAAAAGTCAATAAGGTAAGTGTTCGCAGGCAACGGAAAGGTAGGCAAAATGCCAGCAGAGCTCACGGGAGCAGCGAGAGCCTGAAGGCAGCCTGAGGGCGGCTGGCTTTCCCTCCTCGCTCTGGAAGGTTCCCCTCAAGGCCACGGTGAAACTGCCACGTCACAGCGACAGCCCGAAAGGGACGGGTCACGTGGTGCCTGGACAGGAGGAGAGAGGCTACACTCCCCACGGTGGGCCTGTGCACGGGGACGTGGGGATGCAGGGCAGGGCTCAGGGTGGCTGGCCCCCATGCCCCAACACCAGCTGGGCCCCCAATGCCCTGCACAGGGACCGCGCCCGGGCTTCCATATGCCTAAACACACACCCGCTCAGGCGTGGGAGCCTGCCGAGGCATCGCCCAGGCGGCAGGGCTACAGGGTGGCAACTTGGAGGCCCCGTGGGGCGGTGGGGGGCGGGGGGGGTGGAGGGTACTGCACAGACATCTGCCAGTTCCTGGGTGTCTCTGAAAAGAAGGGTCCCTGTATCTGTCCAAAGTGCCGCGGGGAGGCCAGGGTAGGGGCAGCATCCTCCCGGAAAGGAGCCCCGCGTGCAGCTACCTGGGCCCCACGGAGCAGGAGCACAGCACGGCCTCAGCCCAGCCACCCACTCCTAGGGGCGGCCTGGACAGAGGGTCACGCAGCAAGTGCAGTCGGGCGGCGGCGTGCCACGTGCGGCCCGGGCCTGGGTGCGTGCCCACGAGGAGCACCCCCAACCCCAAACCGCCAAGTGCACTGGGTCCACGGTGTGTCGCGTGCGGCCCGGGGCTGGTTGCACGCAGACGAGGAGCCCCCCCGCCCCCCGCCACCAAGTGCAGTCGGGCCGCAGCGTGCCATGTGCAGCCCAGAGCTGGGTGCGTGCCCACGAGGAGCCCCTCCACCCTCCGCACCGCCCCACACGGCCCCGCACCTTTGCCCGGAGACTCCTTCAATTTCATGCTGATCCACTGCATGGCTCTGGCGGAGATTTTGGTTCCGAAGTTTCTATCGAATGGTGAGGGCGCTCCACCCTGCGGGCGGTCAGTTACGGGAGGTCAGTGCCGCGCCCGCCCGCCCCTTTTGCAGATTGCGCTGGGAGGTATGGGCACTTAACACAATTCAGGTCACACGCTTAAGAGACTCCACTCTAGACAGCGGTGTGGGGGTTCTGGTTTTTTGTTGTTGCTCGTCTTCCCTGCCCTTCCCCAGCCCTTCTGCTGTTGGGGCCTGTGGCTGGAGCTCAGCCCGAGGCCCGCATCCCTGTGCTCGTCCCCCCCCCCCCCCGCCCGCACCCCTGGCAGCTCACAGCTTCCAATCGTCCATCAGGGTTACTTTGTCTTGTTTTGGGGGGGGAGCCAGTCCCAGTTTCCATCAGGTTCTGACCGACCTGGGGGCTAGCCCCCACAGAAATACAGACGCCCACCATCTCGGCACGCACCAAGAGCCGGGGCCCTGGGAGCACACGAGCCGACCCAGGACGGCAGGGCCGGGAGGCAGTGCTGGCACCAGGATGGGCCTGTCACCCTCGCCCACCGCCGGCTTTGTGGTCCGCCGAGCACCCCCAGAGCACTCTGATGGTGTGCAAACCTCACGCGTCACAGTCACTAAGGCCCGCTATCCAATGATGTACCCAATTCAATCAGGTTTCCCCAATCAGCGGGTGTCAACTCTACCCATCAATGCTTTGCCTGAAAACCGCCCACCCGCCCGCACACAGGATTTCTGGGTTGCGGAGTGGGGCGGGACTGTTAAATGGAACCGTAACAGAGCAAAGTAGATGCCGAAGTGACGACGACCGTGTCTCCCGCGCCGACGCTCCCCGGGGCTAACAAGGCCTCCCACCAAGTGCCCGGGACAGGCCGCACCTGCTGCATGTGGCCCAGCACGTTCTTCCTGCAGTCGAACACGCCCTTGCCCTCCTCGGAGTACAGCTGGTAGATGAAGTCTGTGGTGTAGTTCTCACTGCAGCTCTCGTTCCTGCAGGGAGCATGGGCGCGGGCCGTCGGGGGGCGCCCAGCCGGCCCCACACCCGCCCGACTCCACCGCCCTTCCTTGGACATGCCGGTGCCTCAGAGAAACGACTTGGTATAGCCATAGCAATAACTACGAAGTGACCCTGGACTCCTCATTGTACCCTGTGGGTACACCCGTGTACGCAGCCTGCAGCACGCTGTGCAACGGGGCCCTGAGCTGGGCCCGGGAAGGGGCTCCGTGGGTGGGGACGGGTTGTCCCTACCTGAGCACGAGCCCCCTCTGAATGGTGGTCTTCATTTTCTCCGTCAGGTGCTCCACGTTGGACTGGGGAAGAGCAGGCATTCAGGTGGTTCGGCCTCGTAGGTGCCACCCCGCGTGCTGTGTCCTCGGCGTCCCGCCACCCCGGCAGGCAGGCCTCGGCGCTCCAGGGATGTTCTCCAGCCACCGCGGACCCTCCCACACGGACACCCATCCAACCCGCGTCAGCACGTGCCCCTCCACGTGGTGATGGGGTCATTGAAAGCGCGTGGAACTTGGTGCACCGTCACCCCCGTCGCCCGCCCCTCAGAGCCAACCCCATCGGGGCCCCGAGAAACCCTCACCTAGGGGCCCCGACGCATGGCCATACCTGCAGATCTCGGATGTCAAACGGCTCCTCAAAGATGTAGGCGGCATCGGCTCCCGCGGCGAGCGCCCCCATGTTGGCCAGGTAGCCGCAGTAGCCCCCCATGGTCTCGATGATGAACACGCGCCGCTTGGTCCCGCTGGCCGACTGTTTGATGCGGTCGCACGTCTGGCCACAGAGAAGGACACAGTCATGCCCCCGCGGGGGTGGCCAGGTACCGCGGCTGGGGGCCCTGCCCACGGCTGGTGTGGTCACCGTCCCCGCGCCCTGACACTGCCTGCCATGGGGCGCCTGCGCCCAGCTCACTCCAGCTGCCCTCGCGTCCTCGCGGCACCCCAGGGTTTCACGGGCACGTCCCTTGGGTCGGCTTCTGAAAGCTCCCGGTGACCTGCGCTCTGGGCGCCCTCATCCTAACCCTAAACGCTACGTCCCGGAACGGGATGCGGCTCCTGCACACAGGCCCCCGGGGGTCTTCTGAGGAAACGTCCGCCACACAAGCCAAAGGGGGACAGCAGACGCGGCCGTGCACCGCCCTCCACCGCCTCACCCCTGCAGAGCACCGCGAGTGCTCCCGGGGCAGCCCACGTCGGGCACCAGCTCCAACTGCAGCCTTGCTCTCAGCATGGGGGGCGGCGCCCCCAGACCGCCCGGTCCTCCTCCAGCACGTGCAGCCACGGCCCTCGGTTACGAAGACCACCGCCGACCAAAGTCGCGGCACCAGACACAGCCCCAACCCGCCGGTGGTGCTGGCAGGGGGACCTCTGGGGGACGGGGAGGACTCCAGGGCTGCTCGTGTCCCTGGCCTGGCCCAGTCGGCCCCATCCACGGTGGCAGCCCCCACCTCCCAATGCAGACGCCCCATGGCGGCAGCCACGGCTCTCTGAGCACGATGGTCCAAGCATGGAGTCGGTTCCAGCACTAACACATCATCACACTCGAGCTTTAAGGACACACACAAGATTAGGTAGAGCTTGGCGCGGGGCTAACGCAGAGCCCGTGGACCTGGACGTGAGGACAGAGTCGTGCTGAGCCCGGGAGCCCGTGCTTAGCCCCCGTGACGGAGGCCTTCCCGACAAGTCAGCAGTCTGCTGAGCATGGGGGCGGGGTGGGGCGTCCCATCTGGCCGCTGAGACGCCCCCGGCGAAGCGCAACGGATGCAGGGAGCCTCAGAGCGGGGTGACGCCTGGCACCTCACGGCGCTCCGTGGCCGCGTTGGCCACGTACACACAGGCAAGTCCACGGTCACATGCGGGGCCCATGGGAGCTGCCACAGTGGGGAGGATCTGGTACAAGAATGAGCAGAAGGCTCCAGGTGCAGGTGCCACGTCACAGGTGGGGCACCAGGCGCTCAGGAAAGAGCTGTCCCCTCCCCGTGGTCCAGCTCAGAACCCCCACCTAGACCCCGACTGCACACTTCCAGGCCTCTCCAGCCCCCAGGGCAAGCGCTGCAGGCTCTGCAGCCAGCCCACCCCTGGCCACCTTCCCTCCTCCTGTGTGTGTTGGGGGACCGTGCCCCAGACAGCCTCCACCCCACAACAAGGACCCCAGCAACCGGGGGGCGCCAGCGGGGCCTGCCTCCGCCCACACAGCCAAGGGCGCATCCGAGCCGCAGCCGCGCCTGTCCTCCCGGGAGCTTCCCCCTCAGGCCTCCGGACACCCGGGGCGGGCTGGCTGCCCCCCCCCACATGAGCAGCCACCTCGGGCCGCAGGAGACCCCCCAGGGTGCTGGGGGCCCTCTGCCTTCCAGCCGCCCGAGTCCCGCTCAGCCCCGACCGGGGCTCGCTCCTTGCGCGGCGTCAGGCGGGCCAGCTCCGGCCATCCTCGCGGGGCGGGAAGGACCCAGAGCAAACGGGGCAGCGAGGGCCCGCTTACCTCCATCACGGCATTGAGGCTAGTATCACAGCCCAGGCTCAGCTCTGTGCCCGGGACGCTGTTGCTTATGGTGGTGGGCAGGACGCACACGGGCACGCAAAACTCCCGGTGCTGCTCGCGCGCCTTGGCCAGCAGGAGCGAGCTCTCGAAAGCCTGGAGCGGCGGGAGGCCGGTCAGCGGGGCGCCCCGGGGCTCCCGGGAGATGGAAGGTGTCGGGGGTGGGGGGGCCCGGGGGAGGCGGCGCGAGCAGGCGGGCAGCAAAGCAGGGGCCGGAGGCAGCGGCCGGTCCTTGGCGCCTGGGAGGTGGGCTGGGGCCGTCAGAGGGCCCGGGAGCCGCGAGCCTCTGCGCTCCCCAGGCCCCCGTGACCCCCGCCGCCCGGGACGCCAAGGACGCGGGCTGTGGCCACGCGCAGGCCAAGGTTAGTGGAAGTACTCGTTAGTGTCCGCCCCCCACCATCGCCCCACGGCCACGCGCGCTCCTCCGCTCGGGACTCCCCCCACCCCTGCCCGGAGCACGGGCCCGCTGTGGGGCCACGCACAGCTGGAGGCGGAGCCGGCCTCGGGGGCATGTGCTCCCCAAACACCCTGCTCCTGGGGCGGCGGCCGGGGCGGGCGTGGAGGCCTGTGCGGGTAGCGCACGGAGTGGCCGGCACCACGCAAGGGGGCGCGCTCCAGCCCCTCCGTCTGCAGCCGCGCGTGGAGCCCAGGCAGGCAGGCGGCTGAGCCCAGGAGGCCAGAGGCGGCTAGCACCTCCGAACCCAGGTTAGAACCCCAGGAACGCCCTCCGTCCTGGTTCCTGTTGCTCCTCCTTCCCTTCGATCTTCGGGAAGCCACCGGGCCCTCCTGTGGGGACGGGACGGCCTGCCAGGACGGGGCCGGCACCAGGAATGTGGCCCGAGGCCCGGGGGCAGCGATGCACGGCTCGGAGCTCTGAGTGCACAGCGCGTGGAGGCGACAGGCCCCGCGGAGAACGACCCTGGCTCTGACTCCCTGCACTCCTGACCCGGGCCGGCCAGCAGGGCAGCAGCCACCCTCTGGCATTCGCGGCACCTCGGCCTCGGCGCAGACTGGGGCGCATCGTGCCACTTCTGGGGACCCCAACGCAGCCGTGGGGGGACGGCTCTCTGGACCCCTGCTCCAAGGGGCCGGGCCTGCAGCCTCCACGACACGCGACACGCACAGAGCTCCGTCCATTCTGAGGGACACCGGGAAGCGGAGCGTTCACACTGGCAGAAGGAAGTCACCCGTGAGGACAGTGACGGAGGAGCCCAGGAACGCGACAGTCCCTGCGGCAAGGCCACCTCCCAGGGCCTTGGCACTGCGGGCGGCAGGGCCGTGCTGAGGTCGGGGGCCAGCATCATCGCTCGTCATCGCCAACGCACCCCAGGGGCCGAACCCAAACACCACAGGCGCTCGGCCCTCAGCACAGCCACATCCGGACACGAGGCCACAGGCCCGCGGGTGGCCCATCTGGGAAGGAGGTCCTGAGGGAGGCGCACAAACCCACGGTGAACTCACTTTGGCCCCTGGTCCCCAAGGGCCTCTTGGATCCTGCGGAGCAGATGGGGAGGGATGTGGACCGCCCAGTGACCCGTCACCTCAGGCCCCTGAGGCCAGCCCTGCCGGGTTCCAACCCAGATCCGAACCTCCTAAGGAAGACACGCCTTCACCGCAGCTCATAAAAACACAACCCTGTGGGAAACCAAGGGATGTGCACACGCCGTGCCCACACCAGGGCCCCTACAGCACCAGGACCGTCTCCCCACACTCAGCAGCGGGCACCCAGGCTCCCACCCAGGTCACAGGCAGGACCAGGACCACGGTGCCGGGCAGGTCACCCTTGGGCTTGGGGCTTCGGCGCACACCTACTCGCCCAGTGAGGGTTGGCCTGGCACCAGCACCAACACAAAGCTGCCCACTATAACTTGGTAACTGGCTTTGAGCAACTCAGAGGAGAAACCAAATTCAAGACATCACAGGACAAATTTCCAAATCCCTCCACAGGGAGCAAAGCACCAGGATCACTTAGAGCTTCCCTACATGTTTAGGTTTTCAAATTTTGAGCAACACCCATGTACCCGATCTTTATAACCTGGAAAACATGTCTCGTAGCGGAGGAGCCTGGCAGGTGCCAGAGAGGGCACGTCGGATGTGGCAGGGAGACGAACACCAGCCGGGGCCAGGGCCCCAGACAGCCCCCCAGGCCCCACCCGCCCCGGGAGTTCCAATCAAGTGACAACGAGGAAACACGAACTTCCACTTGCTTCTACTGAGCGTAAGCAAACTCCAGCCAAGGGCAGAGAAAAGGGCAGTAAAGCACTGGTGAAGGTCATGGACAGTGAGGGACGGACATCGACCCTCCCACGGCAGGTGCAGCCGGTCAGGAGCGGAATCGGCTCACGGTGGCCAGAGCAGGAGCAACAGTCACCAGGACGGGGCGCGCGGTGGCCCAGCAACGGGTTAGTGGTGCCAACAGGGCCGCTCCAGCGGCGGAGACCCCGGAGACACGGGGCAGAGCTTTTTAGTAAAGAAACCACAGAAAGTTTAAGGAGCACAGAATAGCGAAATAGGACAAAACAGAAAAACGCAAGCGCAAGGCATTCCTTACCATCCGATTTTTATTTAAAAAGCATTTCTTTTATGTACCGGCACTAGAGACAGGTTTGAGCCCACAGGGTCAAGGAGGAAAATCCGAGAGCAACATTCACAAGAAAACTACTGGGGAATCTGCAGCAAAAGTTCAGACGCCAGATTATAAAGAAGAAGAAACGTGTCTGAAGCTCCCGCGCCATCTCCACAGCGTGGCTTACACACGTGGTAACACGGGCCGGGTCTGTCCTGCTACTGCCCTGTGGCAAGACGCAGGATGGATGCCACAGGGACTCAGGTCGGTGAACAAAGTCACAAGACCTCAAACATCCATGCACAGCCATCAGACCCAGGATTTATCACAAATCACGTCATGGGAATAAAGTGAATTTGGCCCTGACAAAAAAAAATAAATAAATAAAACCACTACACTGACTTTAACGAGTATTCGAATCACAAAACCCTAATACACAAGTACTTGAGCTGTAGATGCTCCCTGTCACTCGATGGGCCTCAGCGGGCACACGGCATCCTGGCCGCGGGGCAGGAAAAGAGGTGGCAAGAAGCCACGGCTCTGGGCATTGGATTAAAATCATCAGGCTTTTTTTTTTTTTTTTTTTTTTTAAAGACCTTTCTGGAAACAGACCCAGGTGTCACTCCGGTCTCTAGTGCGCTGGCAGATAAAAGCGGGCCAGGTGCCCTCGGGTTAGTGTCTGCGGCACCTGCTTTGCTGGCCACGCCCACTTACGTCGGTGATGGTGTTCAGGGCGGTGTCCGCGCCGATGCTGAAATCGGAGCCAGGCACGTTGTTGGAGACAGTGGCTGGGACCATTACCATGGGGACACAGAACTCCTCGTACTTGTCGCGGGCGGCTGACAGCTCCAGCAGGCCCAAGTAGGCCTGTCAGCCAGTGTGCAGGGGTGGGGGCAGGGGGGAGGTGGGAGGGGTGCAAAGGGGCCGTTAAAAACACAGTAAGGCGTTAGGGTCACAGGGAAGCGACACCACGGCTCCTGTCCGCAAGAGTCGTGTTATTGGAGGTCCTTAACGTTTTCTTCAAAGCAAATGGGAAAGTTACTATGGGACCGATCTTGGTTAAATAGACATGTTAAGGAGTGGGGTCCAACGGGCACGGGACGCCCCGTCCTGTCCCAGCTCCAGGCCTAAGCTGCAGGGGGATGCCCGTTCCTGCCCCTGGAAACGCCACAGAACATGCCGGGCAGGGACGCACTGGACGGGGATCCCGCTCTGGCTCCCGGGTCAGCGGCTGCCACCAGGGGAGCACCCCGCCGCAGCGTCCCGGGACCCAGGGGTGCCCCCACCCCACCCAGAAGCCTGCGCACAGCTCACCCCAGCCCTCCGGTCCTAAGGGGCCCGCGGAGGCAGCCACGGGGACGTACCTCGAACCCGCCGATGATGAGCAGCGCATTGATGCTGTGGGTGCGCATCTGCTGGGCAATGTCCTCCAGAAACTTCCCGGGCAGCGTGCTAGAGGCAGTTGGGGGGGACGTGAGGCCAGCCAGCCCCGCCGAGGCCCCCCCACCGCCCCAGCCCGCGGTCCCCAGGAGCAGCGCCAGGGAAGCAAGGCTCCGCTGTATTCAAAAATCAATCGCTCCATCAATAGATGGGAAGAAACGCACGGCAGCCGGACCTAAAAGAATCCTACTGCCTCATCGGGAAAGAACACAAACTGCACCACAACAGCGTGTGAACATTCGTAGTAGCGCTTTGAACGGAAACTTCCTATTTGGAATCCGGTGCGAGCCACGCCCACCTGAAGCCCCACGCGCTCCCACTCACGCCTCTCCTGCTCTATCACCTAGAACCATTGGCAGGGCCCACGCATAGGGACCAGCAGCCGTGCGTGGGGGCGCAGGTAGTGGGGGGTCTGGGGCCTGCGGTGCACACTCTTGCTCCCAAGGGAGCCTGCGGCCCACACAGCACCCCGGCTGGGCTCTGCGGGGCCCTGCTGCACCCGCCACGGGGCCTGCACAGCCCCGGCGGTCAAGGACCCCGGGAGGACAGCCCCCATGTCGCGGGCCTCGTCTCTGCCCCAGGGCGCACATCGGGGACCCCCCAAGCACGACCCAGGGCTCTGGGGGGGTGGTGGCCCGGGAGCCCACGCCAGCGCCCTTCGGGATGCCTTCCCAGAGCGAACAGGGGCAGCTGCTGGTCTAGGACGGGGGTCCCCCTTCCTAAGCACGGGGCACGATGGACCCAGGGATTTACCGTTTGGTCCCGAGGATGGAGCCTCCTTGGCCGGTCCAGCCTCCGACATCCCCCCAGCCGATTTCCTTCACCTGAGGAGCACACACATGGTCCCACGGGAAGCGACCAACGAGGGACCCACCCCCATGGCAAGGCTGAGCAGCTCGGCGGCCCCGGGGTGAAGCCCGCCCCCCACGTCCCGCCACGCACAGCAGACCCAGGTGTGGCCACGCTCTACCCCTGGGAATCAGGTGCGTCTTGGTCGATGTAAGAGACCGCCCCTTCAATAAGGCTGGAGGAGACGTGAGGGACCCAGCGGCGGCCAGCCAGATGTGCACCCGCGCTCCTGGGGCCCCTCCCGCCTCGCCCCTCAGGGCGAAGGTCTCATCCTCCGACCGGCGCCCTGGGGGTGCCCTCTGCCGATTCCCCCCCCAGCTCCGTCTTCGGCCCATGCTCCCTACGGCCCCGCTGCTCCCCGGACGCCTCCCCCAGGCCATCCCGCGACCCCTCCACCTGTCCCCATCCTGCCCTAAACCCTCTGTGTTCCCCGAGCAAAAGCCAAGTCCTCCCAGTCACCTACAAGCCCCCGCCCCTTCCACCTCTCCCCTGTGCCCCCCAACTCCCCGCTGCTGGGCCCCCTGAGCCCACCGTCCCAACCCCAGTGCCCTGGCGCTGTCCCGGGCCTGCCGGCACGCCCTCGCAGCCACAGGCTTGGCGTCTCCGTCCCCAGCCTAAGACCCCCTTCCCAGGGACCTGCGTCTGAGAGTCCCAGGGCGGACCCTGCTCTGTGCCCCGTGGGCGCTGGCCCTGCTCGCAGCCCACACCCTGAGTTCCACCTCCTGAGGCTGCACCCCTGCCCGCAGAGGGCACTTTGCTTTCTCCCTGACCCGGCTTCCCGGGAGTAAGGACTCTGTGCACTGCCGGGAGGTAAGACAACCGATGTCATCCCGTGGGGCACGCTATGGCCTGTGACCCAGGTCTCGTTCACCAGTGTCTCTGTGCCTCAGTTTCCACGTAAGGAGAAGGGGACTAATACTGCAGGTTTACCACGAGATTTCAACGAGTTAACGTGTGCGCATCCCGTAGGAGCAGGAAGTGTATGCAGTTAAGCGCTCAACATGCGTTTGTTCGCTTTTTCCACCAAAGCTTCTGTCCGAGTGCTTGCCGGCCTCATGCGCTTGGCCTGCAGCGTCCCAGGTCCCCTCCCCCACTAAGGCCGGAGCCCACGAGCCCCGCTGCCTATGGCTCCTGGAGAAAACCGCGTGGCGCGCTCCACGCTGAGCCTCAGGGCAGGGCCCAGGACGCGGCCCCAGACAAGTCATCCCCGAGGGCAGCGGCTGTGTTCACCACCCGATGGAGCCCTGGTGTGAGGCTGGGAAGGCAGCTCCTGTTTCCCGCAACGTCCCCCGGGGCCTCACCTGGCCTTTGGCGAAGCCCTCAAAGCCGTCGTAGATGGCGAGCATCTTGTGGCCATCGGCGATGCCCACCCGCACGGCCGAGCGCACGGCGGCGTTCATCCCGGCGGCGGGCGCCCCCACGTTTATGACGGCCACGTTACAGTTGCTCTGCAAGATGAGAGGGCACGGTGCGTCCCTACCCCACGCCCCGGGCGCATGCTGAGCGCACGGCCCGGGAGGCTGGGGGCGAGGGTCCGCGGAGAACACGGTGGGGGGGTGTCCCCTACCTTCACAATCTGATCATCTGGGAACTTGATGGCAAGCCGCTTGTAGGTGTTGAGGTTGGTCTCGAAACTCCTGGAAGGACAGGGCGCCACGGGCCCGAGGTTAGAAGGGCTCCCCTGGGAGGTCACCTGAGCCAGATGCAGATGGTCCAGGCACCTGCCTGGGGCGCTCGGGGCAAGCAGCAGGCCCTGGCGTCACCCCACGCCAAGGCCCCGGTATTCCGTTACATAAGGAGCGTGCCGTGTACGCGGCCGAGAAACTTGGTCTCTCGTACACCCGAGTGTCTCTCAAAACGCCATCCTTGGGCGACTTTCCATCGTCACCGCGCTAACCTCTCCTCCACCCCACCGGCCAGAACAGAGACAGCAAACCAGCGCGTGCCCCCGGCTACCCATCGCGTCCCCACGGCCGGAAGGGGCGCAGCCCCGGAGCACATCTCAGCAGCAGCAAAGGCCCCAGGGACGCAGCAGCAAAGGCAGCAGCAAAGGCCCCAAGGACGCAGGGCCCTGCAGAAGGTCACCTGCCGCGGAGCCGCACGGCATCCTTGAATCTCCTCTCGTCCATGGCCTTCTGCACATCCTGGGTCTTCAAACAAACATGCAAGAGAGACTGTGTCAAGGCTCAGACGCCTGTGGACAGGCCACCGTGCTGGCCGCCTCCCGCACGCCGACCCTCCAAGGCCGCCAGCCGGACACCTGCCACCGCCCGGCGGCTGCCAGGGACAAGCCAGGCCCGCCTGGCTCAGGCCGCTAAGAGGGCTGTGAGGCCGCGGCCAGCAACACCGGGCGGGAGATCCCGGATCCACCTCCCGCCCCACCTTGGGGGCCCGGGTCCTGGGGAAGCTTGTGGAAGCCCACGTGGCACCAACCAGCCACAGACTACGGACAGGACGGCGAGCGCGTGGACGCTGCAGCTCACCATCTGCACACACTCCACCAGGGGCAGGCGCACCGCCTGGTTCCCGCTCAGCGACACCACGCAGGCCGGCGTCTCCGGGGTGGCCTGGAGGAGGGCAACCACGGCCTCCACCCCCATGCGACTGGCCTGGAAAGGACAATCACGAAGGTCACAGACCGGGTCAAAGGCCAAGGCAGCAGCACCCCCACACCCGGCCCCCGCTCCACAGACGCATGACCACACCCTCAGCAGGTACATCCATGGGCGGAGGCCTGTCCCCCGTTACTCAGCCGGACTCCAGCTGCCTCCCTGCCTCCCGTCCTCCTGGCCTTGGGGCTCTGCTGACCCCAGGGCCTGCGTGCACAAACCACACGGGGGCTCTGTTCCCGGGGTCCCGGCCACCCTCAGCCCTCGGGTCTGGGGTCTCCCTGCATCTGCACGTCCTGGATGGGCCACCCCAGCACAGGCACAGACTGTCCCCTCTCGCCCCCAGGGAGGGCACCTGACCATTTGCATCCTCACCAAAATCCGGTCGAAGGCCGAGGGAGTCCCTCCTCTCTGCACGTGCCCAAGTATGGTCACCCGCGTGTCATATCCCAGCTGTGTGACCACGAGCTGCAGAGACAAAGAGCGTTAACGCGGGGGCGAGGGGCAGTCATCCTTCCCCTCCCCCTCCTGCTTCCCACTGACGTGGAAACAAATACTATTTTCCAATCTTCACTTCCTAGAAGGTTTAACGTTGAGCTTTTTTTTTTTTTTTTTTTTTTTAAAGAATGTCTTTATTACCAAAAAATAAAACCCTGGCCTGTCCTGCCTTGCAAACGAACATAAGTAAGGTGATCAAAAATAAAGAAACGGACACGTCTCCCTGACCATCGCGCCAGTCGACCGCGGCGTCCCTCGGGCGGGGCGCCACCAGCGGCTGGGCCACCGTCCTCGCAGGAGGAGGACAGCAGGCCGGGGTTGCGGAAGCCGGGGGCCCCTCGCTCTGCCCTTCATGACCCCGTCCGTCTCAGCTTTGCCCCGGAGGGAAGGAGAACCTTTGCCCTGACCCCTTCCCCGGGCTCGGCACTGGTCACACCCAGACACCAGGCTGCAAACCTACGCACACGGCGTCCTCGGCCGTGAGGGACAGCTTCCGCCGCAGCCCGCCTGTCTGTGTGTCTGTCTGTCGGGAACGTGTGCCGTCGCCTGCCCAAGTGGACAGCCCGCCCCTGGGACCCCGCCCCCTGCCCCGTCCGTCTCCCTAGGGCCTCTGGGAATATTCGCGACCCTAAGACTCAAGCCGTTAGAGTCCTGAGTCATTACAGAAGCATCTCCAAACCCCAGGAAGGACAGAAAGCGCTTTAGTGATGACCACACCCGCGCCAAGGGCGGACCCCGTGCTGCGTCCCCAGCTGGCCGCCGAGGAGAACCGCAACTGACGGACACACTCACCTCCTTGATCTGCTCGGAGGTGATAGGCTTATTCTGGGTGTCTATGGCGCCCTCGGCCACGATGATGATATTCAGTCTCTTTTTCCGGGCACGGTTCTAGGGAAGTAGAAAATGAGCCGCCTCAACCCCTGAACCGTCTCCACGACAGGCCCAAGGCCCTTTGCCCCGGGCGAGCTGGCCTCTGTCCAGGGGAAACCTTCACCAGATTTCGCAAGCGGGTTTCCGACTACCTGGGCGGGTAGGTGGAGGCGGGGGTAGGTGGAGGGGAGGGACACATGGCTCCAGGCGCGGCCGCGCTCCTTTGCCATCCGGCCCCAGGGGGCAGTGAGCTCAGCCCCGGGTCCCCGCAGGGCATCTATACCGCAGGCCAGGCCTCCAAGCTCCTCCAGCAGCCAGCGCGGCCCGCCACCCCCCTGCAGACCTATCCAGGAAGGCCGGACTTCCCAGCCACCGCAGCCAGAGCACAGGGCCAGGGCCGCGCAGGAAGCAGGAGGTAGGAGGGTGGGGAGGGAGGGCGGAGGGGCACACCTGTGCCCGCACCTGCACCCACACCTGCACCTGCGCCTGCACCTGCGCTCGCACCTGTGCCCACACCTGCACCCGCACCTGCACCCACACCTGCACCCACACCCGCACCTGCCTCCCCACAGGCCCCGGCGGCCATCACCCAGCAGCACCCAGAAATCCTCCTCGGCCCGTCTGCTCTCCATCACATCCCACGTCACGGCCCCTCCCGTGGAGGCCGTGGGCCCCGGAGTGGCCAGTGCCTGAAGCTGCCCCTGCCTGTGGCGCCCGGGGCGCATCACCCAGGGGGTGGTTCCGCGCAGGCCCACCCGGTGCCTCCTCGGGCATCACGTGCTCACTGGCTTGTCTTTGAATAGACATAAACGTGCTCAACTTCGAAGAACTTGCTGGTCACAAGTATTTTCTAAAAGGTTTTGTAAAGCTGTGGCTTCCAGAGTGGCTGTGACGTGTCCGTGAACGTGGGATGGGCCCCAGAGCCACGGCGTCCACATACCACACTCTCCGGAGGCTGCCAGAGGAACAGCGTCCTCTCCACCGTGCGGGAAGATAGGCCCCCGGCCCCACAGGTGCCCAGCACCTGGACCACCCCAACCCCCCGTGCTTGTGGAAGCGCTCGGGTGGCAGCGGGACCCACAGCCCGTGGGGAGTCAGGACTTGGACGCGGGGTGCTGAGCCCAAAGCCCCCCTGGGGGGAGAAGCCGAGACCAGCCCTAGGCCCGGGGCGCCTACCCTCATGTGGAAATGCCCGGGACGTGGGGCGAGGGCCCGGGCCTGACAAAACGTTCGGGAAGACTCGCAGTGAGCAATGGGAATTCATTACAGACGCGGTGATCTCAGCTGCTTCCGCACGAGGAGCCCGAGCCCTCCGCCTCGGCTCGGCCCATGCTCAGGGCAGGGGCGCAACACGCTCCCGCCGTCCCCGCATACGGGAACGCACGGATCTGAAACCCACGGAGTCTGCAGACGAGACCATGCGGTCATGGCAACAATGGGCACCTAAAGCTCAGCTCCTAAACCCAAATAGGGTGTCAGCCCTGCCACCGGCCCTGACCTCCACCCTGTGTGCACCCTTCCCCCCACCATCTCCACCACCGAGCGTGCTCTTCCCTGACCCACACCCTCCCGTCCCCCCAGCTCCACCATCATGCACCCCCGACCCCTGACCCCCCGACCTCCACCCCTGTGCACCCCCTCCCCCCAGCTCCACCATCACGCACCCCCTCCCTCCTCCCCCCCACCTTCACCCCCGTGCACATCTGTGCAGCGGGCCTGTTTCCTCGTCTCCGGGTGCTGCCTGCAGGACTTGGCCTGACCCCGGGGGCCCTGGACCAGGTCCGGGGGCATCACGGGGGCGGGAGGACAGCTGGCAAGCACAGGCACAGCCCCTGGGGAATGGGACCACGGGAGCGTCCCTGCGATTACAGACTCAGCACATATCCTCAGGCCACACAGAGGTACTGTCCAAGACCAGTGCCACCCCGTCAGGCAGCCACGGCCCCACGGCGGCCGCCGGGGAGCGCTGCCCTCATCCACAGCCAGAACCAGGACAGGACCAGCGGCTTGAGCGCGTGGTCAGCAATCCCGGGGCCTGGGCGCGCGTGCCCTGACCCGTCCGCAGCCGCCAAGCCTCGGCCCCAAGTGCACGGGGCCTCCCGGGAAGCGCTGGCCTTCCAGCAGTTCCCCACCTCACTGAAGGTCAACAAAGCTTTTCGGTACGTCCCCCAAACGCCTCTCTTGGACCCTGTCACCTGGAAGGTGGTGGCAGGCTCTCCCGGCACGCAGAGCGCGTGTGCTTGCTGAATACGTCTGTGACTCGCCTGGGCCGCCCGCTGACGGTGATGACACGGGAGGGAAATGCAGCACCCGCCGGGGCTTCTGCGCCGGGAGCGAACCCCGCACACCCCCCAGGGAGCCGTCCCCCGGGAAGCCGTCCCCCGGGGACACAGAGCGGGGCACACAGGCCGCCGTGGGCCACACATGGAGAGGCCTGGTCAGAGCCACGGGAACCCCACCCCACCTGACACACGCCCGCCGCTGGGGACACACGGGTAGCCAGGTCACACACACCCTACGACACCGCTAGGACTCGCTCCAGAACCGCAGAGTCTCCACCTGTGTGACCCCAAGCCAATGGGGAATCCCCCAGGCCGCCGCCACACGTCGTGGTCAGGCGGTGGGACCAGCAGCCCCGGCCGTCGAGGGACACGCACGTTACCTCTGAGAGCTTGATGCACATATTCTCCTGCCAACCCTCTTCTGGCGGCGATTCCGGAAGGAACACCCAGTCGGCGCCGCAGGCCAAGGCGCTCACCAGGGCGAGGTACCTGTCCGGAGCAGCATTGGCCGTGTCAGGCTGCCACCAGGAGCCACAGCGCGGAGGCCACCGTGGCGGATGCGCATCGGTGACCGCGGGCTCCACCCGGCAGCATCGGCCCTGTGGGGCGCAGGGCTCTCGAGGGGCCGCGCTGAGGTGGCGACGCGTACATACCCGCAGTGTCTCCCCATAACCTCGAGAACAAAGGTCCTCTGGTGGCTGCAAGAGAGACAAAGGAAACGTCCACTTACCACCACGCGGCCCACGTGACAGGCAAAGAGGCACGTGCTTTCCTTGCCAGCTGTGCAGAAAGCCTGCCTCGTGTCGGTGGCAGGCACCTGTGGGCCACAAGCACCTGCCCCGTGATGGCACCTGCCCCATGATGGCATCTGTCCCGTGATGGCACCTGCCCCATATGGGCCACAAGCACCTGCCCCGTGATGGCACCTGCCCCATGATGGCATCTGTCCCGTGATGGCACCTGCCCCATATGGGCCACAAGCACCTGCCCCATGATGGCACCTGCCCCTGTGAGCCACAGGCACCTGCCCCGTGAGGGCCACAGGCACCTGCCCCGTGATGGCAGCACACAGCTGAGCATCCAGAGGGCCCATTCTCTGCAAAAGCAGATGCCACTGTGCTAGCATCTCAAGGTTGTATGGGCAAAGGGGCCTCAGGGTTACACCCGCCCAGCGTGTCACCCACACATGCTCATACCCCCGGGCACCCGCCGCATCGCTCAGCACACGCAGGACAGCGAGCCGGCCGCCTCCGTGGCCCCCAGGCACCGACAGCCACTGGATCACGGACGGGAGGCAGCACTTTCCCCGCACCCGCAGTGTCCTCGAGCGCCCATCGAGCCAGGCCCGGAGCCATGGCTGGCCTGCTGTTCCCGTGGGGACCTTGCTGGGGTCCCGTTGGGGTCGTTTTTTCTAAAATCGGGGGTAGGTGTAACTTTTTAAGTCGAAAATAAAAATCAACAGGAAACAGTTCTCTAGCTCTGGTTTCGGACCTTCAGGAGCAACGCCGTATCCGATCACCCACCGGGGACACCCACGGATGTCTACACCGCAGCACAGAATGTCCGTCTGGGGAACCTCCCAGGGCCGATACGGACGTCCACACCGCAGCACATGTCAGCCCCATGCCCCTCCCGGGGCACTGCTCGTGCGTTACCTCTGGGCGGTGGTCATGATGGCGTCAACGACCTCGATGATCCTGTGCAAGGCAGAGTCGGTGCCGATGGTCATGTCCGTCCCGCAGAAGTCGTTGTCGATGGAGCCCACCATGCCCACGACGTTGAGGTACGCGTGCTTCTGCACCTGCTCCTTGTCGATCTCACCTGCGTGGGAAACGGGCCCGTGTGACCGGGAGCCGCCCGATGCCCCTGCAGCGGGCTGCTGAGCACCGGGCAGCAGCCGCCGGCCTGCTGTTTTGAACCACCTCGTTCTGCACACGTGGGGCGACGGGCACGTGGGGTCCTGACACTAACAGGAAGGAAGGCCTGTCCGTGCTGGTGTTGGGCAGTGGCCCGGGCACATGTCCTCTGGAGAGGATGCGGCCCCATCAGAGGGGGGTCCTGAGGGCGCACGTTCCCGGCCACGCTGGGGCTGCTGGTGGCAGGGATGTACCCGCCAGCTCGCGGCAAGGACTGTGCAGTTGTAGGTGTGCAATCGGGAGGGGCAGTCGGCAGGGCGCCAGGGGTGGGGGGGACCAGGGCCACCCGAGCCACGACGACGGCCGACAGCCACCTGCACTCCCCAGACCCGGGGCTCGGGGCGACCGACTGCCTCTGCCTCGTTCACACCTGAACACCGGAGGGTTCCCTGGCGAGGGGATGGCCCTCATGGCCCGGCGGGTGACAGGGAACCCAACAACGGAGCGCAACTGCATCTCCGCTCATGTCCTGGCAACAAGTGGACACTCGGGAGCCTGTGCGCCCTCCCCTCGCGCCCCCATGTGCCCACATGGGGACCCCCGGGAAGGCCTATCTCAGGGCTCCGTGAGCACCACCCGGAACCGGGTCAGATGGGCGGTGCCCGGTGGGGAACAAGTGCACAGGACCCGCTGTTCCCGAGGCACAGAGTGCAGGGCCCGGAGAGGGGGGACTGGGCAATCGCGCCGTCCCCAGCACGTGCATCTGCGTAGTCGGCTGGGCGGATGCAAGAGCTTGGAGCTCTCTGGGGGCAACGGAGAGCCCACGGGGGCGACGCGCAGGCCCGGGCTGTACCGTGTTGGGCCAGCTCCTCCAGCAGCCCGCTCCACTCCTTCCGGAAGATGTTGGCTCCCGTGAGGCTCCCGTCCCCGCCGATCACGCACAGGTTGGTGATGCCCCGCTGAACCAAGTTACACGCGGCTTTCAGGCGACCCTCCCGCGTCCGGAAGGCTTTGCAACGGGCACTGCCGATAATGGTCCCTCCCTGGAAGACAAAGGACGTGGTGTTTATCATCCTTCCTCCCGCGGGACAGGAAGCAGCGGAGCTGGCACACGCGCCGTCACCTGCGGGACCCACGAAATCTGGGCTCCCCTGGGGCCCATGTATTCAGGTGTGGGTACAGCGGACAAGGCTCGGCACCGGGCCCAGGACGTCAGGTAAACGCCGAGGAGGAGAGTCCGGAGGCGCCCCAGCCTCCCGGGGGCCCTGGGGTGGGGGTGGCCAGACCCCACCGCCCGGCCTCCCTCAGGCCCAGGTGGCACGGCCCCGTCCGCCAGAGCTCGCCGTGCGCGCAGGCAAAGCAGGGACCTGGGAGCCAGAGGATTCCTGTTTGCCCAGGCGCCCCGCCCACCTCTCCAAGGCCAAGTCTCAGGAAAACTCAAGTCGGATCACGCAAACTGCCAAGAGCGAGAGGCCACGACTCCTCACACTTGGTCTTTTGATCACGAAAGATTCCCGGGCATTGGGAGAAAAGAGCAGGACCCTTCACGTCCCCCGCGATGTGCTCACAAACCTCTGTGGTGTGTCCTCCTCCAAGGACACCCCTGGGTCATAAGCACAGGGAGCGGCGGGAGGGCCGTGGGGATGGTAGGTCCGGGTCACCCGGTTCCCTGGATCAGACCTGACCGGGAGCCATCGGAGGGTCACGGGATTTCGCCCCACTGGAAGCTGCCCGGGCAGCTGGTCCACACCGAGGGGGTCACATGCTGGGGGCTCGGCGGGAAGCCGCGGCTGAGGAAGGCGCAGAGGTCGCGCGGCCCGTCCTGTGTCGCCGGGTGGGGACAGCGCCCAGGACAAGGCGCCCCCCGCATGGGGTTTAGGTCAGGACCTCGGAAGACGCCGCCCTGATGCTGGCAAGTAGTGCTCCCCACAGAGGCCTCACCGGCCGGTCCGCCTCCCAGGACAGGGCACAGGGGTCCAAGTGCAGGCCCCACCAGCTTACAGGGTACGCCCGCCATCACCTCCCGCGGGGTGACGGGCGCCAGCCGATCCAGAACGTGCTGCGGGTCCGGGGGCGCGGGGTGCCGGGTGCCCATGCCGTGACAGGGGTTCTCAACAGCCGCATCGTCGGCCTTTCTGTCATGGGAACGTCTAAGGCCTATGTTTTTAGCAACGTTCAAGGTCATAGTTATCGTGCAGCAGCGTGGACGTTCCCGAAGGTGCGAGGCGTGACGATCTTACACTCGCCCCGTAGGGTGATCACCATGCTCCAGCTCACGAGCTCGTCCGTCACCTCTGGCTCCTGTCTGTGTGCGTCGACAGCGAAGATTTATTCTCAGCAACTTTCAAGGGTACAATGCAGGGTCCTTAACCACAGCCACTGCGCTGTACGTTCCAGAAGCTGTTCGCCTTCTGCCTGAAGTCAGGGCCCGGCGTCCAGCAGCGGGTCCCTGTCTGCACCCCCCCCCCCCCCCCCCCCCCGCCCAGCTCCCGCCAGCCATCAGCGTGTCCTGCTTGTCAGCTGAGCTTAGGTCCCCCAGGGTAGGGGGTGGCGTGTGTCCATCTCTCAGTGGCCGACCCACGTCGGCCTGTGGGTTGCCCCAGAGGTGCGCACGCCGTCCCGGCCGCGCGGGTCCCCCGCCTCTTACGGGGGAACGTGCTCCACTTCCACCCGGACACCACGGGAACGGGATCCACGCTGTTGCGCAGGTGCCCACGGCACGGCGGTGCCAGCTCGTGGCTCCCTTCTCTTAAAATATTAACGGGTACGTCTCAACAGGTCCAACCGCCAGTGAAGAGCTTATTGTCAAGTCCGTTCTTCCCACGTAATCCGCCTCGTAATCCGCCTCCCACCAGGCCTGGAGGCTTCCCCGAGCTAGTGTTTGGGGAATTTGCAGGCAGGAAACAACGAGGCAGATTTCTTTTAAATTCAAAGTAAGCAATTGCTCTGCCTGCAGCTGGTACTTGCCTCATTCTTGTGCACATCAGAGCAATTAGCCCCGACGGCTCAGGCTGGAACAGGGAGGCTGTGTTCCTCTAAGGCCCTGGGAGGCCCTGGGAGGCCACCCTGGGGGACCGTTCCCAGGCCTGCCTGCACTGACACCAAGTGATGGAGAATCCAGGGGGCGGGGGCATTGGCCAAGAACGAGGCACCAACACACCCAAGCCGCCTCGGGGCTCATCCGCTCTTAAAACAAAGGCAAACCCCGAAACCACTAGGAGGACCCCAGTGAAGGCTGGCGGCCGCTAAGGACCCTTGGCGGCAGGAACACTGCTCCGTCTGCAGGATGGAAAAGCCAACCTGGGAAACCCGCACGAGAGCCGTAGCTTCAGCTCAAATCCCCGCGCGGCTGGCTGCCCAGGGACGGATCCCGGGGACGGGCGGCTTGTGACTGTCCTCCGGGGCCTCGGGGCCGCCCCGGGGCTTCGTGCTGAGCAGGAACCTTGTCCCGGCTCAGCCCCCTCCCACCCCCCGCGGGTCCCCGTCCCCCTCATCACAGGGTGTACAGTCAGCCACTGCTTGCCCACCCGGTCCTGCCCTGGGAGCCTGGGGGGCCCGACTCCCCCAACCGGGCCCCGGTGCCCCTGGCAGGTGGAGGCGCCAGGACGGGGCATGGCCAGAGGGCTAAGGGCAAAGCCAGACAGGAGCTCACCGCCCCTCACAGCCCCGGGGCCACCCGCTAGGGACCCGGGACCCGCTGGCCCCACCCGCACCTCCTGAACCTCCACGTCACCCCGTGTGTCCGCGCGGCTCATTCTCTGACTCCCTGTGATCCTGCAGCAAAGCTCCTTGAGGACTTGAACCGAAGGACAAAGCAAGGCTGTTTCCTCACCGGGCGAGGAGGGGAGAGGAACGCAGGCAGCAGGCTCACGCGTGTCACGTGCCGCCGCCGCCTCTGCACGAAAGGTTCGCAGCTGGGAGGGGGTGGGCTTTAGGGACCCGGAGCATTGGACTCGGCACGTACCACTTGCAGGATGCTCGAGACGCTTTCCCAGTCGGCCTCCACGATGTTGCTGCCGCCGTCGACCATGCCCTGGTAACCCTGCGGGCGAGAGCGGGAATCCTCGTGAGATGGGGTGACTGCTGAGCCGTCAGGTGGACCCGCGAACCCCGTGGGTGCGGACGACGAGGACTCCGAGCCCCGAGGGCCCCGGGGTTAGAAGCAGTGCGAGACCAGTGCTGGCCCGACGCATCGAAGGTGCACGAAAGCCACCTAATGGGTGCGACACGTGGGACCTTCTTGCCAGACCCGTCCCAGGTACCGGGGGGAACAAGACAGCATGCCTGTCACCCCACAGCACCTGAGCGCCTCAAACGGGGGGAAACTTACCCAAAAAGCGTCTGTAGTTTAACAAACTCCCATGCAAACAGTGCTGTCAATCACACTGCACACAAGAGCACATGCCTGCCGGGGCCTCCGTTTCCCCGGGCGATCCACGCCCCCCCCATGGCGCGTCTGAGAAAGCACCGCAGCCAGCGGTCCTCCCTACCTTCCAGGTCGGGGCTGCGGGCTCCCCGGGGGCAGCGTCAGCCTGCACTTTCCCCGGAAGCCCGAGGGCCGTGCCCTTCAGACCCCAAGCACAGCGGCTCTCCCCGGGCTCCCCCCGCAGGCCGCGCGACGCCGAGGAACCTGGGAACATCCACGAGCACCTTTACCTGCGTGACTCTCCCCAGGACGCTCAACTTTACAAAGGAACAGACCTAGTGGGTCATCAGCAGGGACTCAGAAGTCCTAACCAGGGGAGGTCAAGCAGGAAGGGGAAGGAAGGGGTCTTCAAGACGGCCCATAGGGCAGGGGACCGCGGCTGCCTTTCGGGGCCAGGGATGCGCGCTCCTACTATGCCCGCCCCACCAGAAGTCTGGCACAGACCGCGTCGTCTAACGTGCAACGCGCATCCACAGAGTGTTCAGTGCACAGAACGCGTCACGGTATCTTTATATCGTGAAACTTGGGGTTATGGGATTCTCTCTACGCCGTAGACAGCGCGTTCCCTGGACTTCTGGAAGTTACATGGGATGAACCTGCTCTCGACACCTGCTCTCGACGTTCAGTCGGAGCCTCCGTCCCCCTTCCTGTGTCACACGTAAACGAGGTTTCCATCAGCACCCGTGTCTGTGGATGCATGGGTCTCAGGTCACATAGATACACGTTGTGTGACACGTAATGTGTCGTGGATGCTCACTACTTATAATCTATCGATACAATTACAGTATTTTATATGTACACTGAGCGTAGTTGTAGAGGATACATTAGACCTTGCAGCCGTGTGGTATTTTATACACAGTATGTATGGATAAATACGCACGTGCCTGCACGTGTCCTCGTCACATAGGCATCATGTGTGCCAAGCAGCAAAGGGACAGGTGCACAGGATGAAGGAGCACAGAGAGGCCGACGGCGGGCTCATGGTGGAGCCAGCAGGCCTTCCCGCGCCCCCGGACGGAGGACGGACGCTGGGGCTCTGGCTCCCGCAGCCCCCAGAGCAGCCCCACCGTGCACCGGGCAGTTTCAGCCCGCTCCAGGTAACGTGCTGAGCCGCCGCGGCTGTCACGTGCAGGAGTGTGGTGGGATCCAGGCCCGGCCCCGGAAAGCCAGCTGGTGAGAGAGGCTGTATCCACGCCGGGCCCGTGCATGAGCTGCCCAAGCACAGACGCCGCTCGGGGACGGGGCGCCCAAAGCCAGCTGTCCCCCCTCTGAGTCCTGGGGATCGTCGGCAGGAACAAGTGGGGCCCCGGATGACAGTAGGCGGACAGGAGAGGCGGGGGACCCAGATGGAGACCGCCCCGCGCTCTGCACACCCCACACCGCAGGCTCCCATCAGCAGCTCCCCGCCATCTGTGCCATCTGTGCACGCACCGCAGCTCGCCCTCTCCCCTGCAGCTCCCTCCTCGGAGGCCTGGGTGGGGACACCCCACGTGAGCGGGCCTGCGGGCCTCCAGACCCTGGACACGGACGCAGCCCTACGCAGAGGCCAAAGTTCCTAGCGCCCTGGCCGTGGGGGATGGAGGGGAGAAGCCGGTCCTGGGGAGCCCAGGAGGGCAGGTGCACACGGGCCGTCAGGGCAGAGCGGGGCAGGTGCGCACCCACAGGCTTTGGCAAAAGCAGAGCGGACACCCTGGCGGTGCCCCCAGCCGCTGGAGGACTTTCTGCAGGCTCCCCCGGACCCCACAGTGCTGACAGGACACGCGAGGCCCTGAGAGCGATCCCAGCAAGCGCATTGCGGGCCTCCAGCGCCCGCCCATGCCCCCCGACAAGCACCGTCCACGGTCCGCTCGGCAGGTGCCGCGCTGAGAACCCAGAAATTCCCTCCGCCCCCGCAGCCACTGCTCCGCACGTCAACACGGACTTAATAAAAACAGGTAGAAACCCCTTTGCTGTGGGAGCAGGAACATGGAGAACCACGCTGCAATCGCCACGTACCTCCAATCGTAGAATGTTCTCCAGAGCTACTTTACGTCCTGGGGTTTAGAGGCGCCTTGAACAGCTGGTGATAAAGGGCCGCTCAGTGACCCGGGGACCCGGGAGTGCGCTCCTGGCTGCGCGGGGGCAGGAAGCGACTCACCCCCTCCGCAGGCTCCTGGAGCTGGGGTGGGGCATCTGAAAATCCCTCCCAACTGCGATTGTCAGCGGTCTTCCACTTTCAAGGAAGAGGTCACTGAATTAAGAGAGGACCGGCCTGCGCGAGCGTCCCCTGAACCGTAAATCCGGATGAGCGGTTCTCCCCTGACGTCTCCTTGCAGGTTTGAGCACTTACTCCAAAGCAACCAGAGCCCAAAATATTTTTCTATGATTCTCCTTGGAATTTGCCTGCAGAGCCAGTTCTGTGACTCACGGAGGAAGAAAACCACAGAACACCTTGAAGAGCCACACGTAGTTTTTCACCCGGAGTAACAGTCCCCACCCCGCACACACGGCGGGCCCGAGTGGCCGCATCGCCCTGCAGGAACCTGCTCTGGGGCCGCCGGGGACACCTGAGCACGCACCACACGCTCGGACAGGACTTTGAAGACCATCCTGAGCAAAGTACACCAGGTCCCCCGATACGGCGTCCTCTGGAGACCGCGCTGCACTTGGGGGTCACGGTGGCCTGCGTTTTGGGGCGCCTGGTAAGCACGTCCTGCGTCAGAGCCTGTCCACGAGGGGGGCCTCCTCGGAGAAGGGACCTCCCACCACGTAGGGTCTAAATCAAGGACCCAGTCCTGTGCCATGTTTGAGGAGCACACCTGTCACCTCACACCTGATAATGTTTTTTTTTTCCCAGACCTGATTTCCTGGATTACTGGGTCAGCAGCCCACGGGCGGAGAGGCGGCATCCCGACTGCCGGGGGAGCAGCCTCTGGGTATCGCGGTGACGGAAGCCAGACCTCTCCCCAGGGCTTTGCTGCCCGGGGGACATACCTGCTTGTGCTTCCCTCCTTCTACGCTACAGCAGGTCGCTGCCAGAACCCGAGAGCGAGCACACCGCGAGGCCAGACTAGGCAGGCGGGAAAGGAGCGGCAGGGGCCCCCCGGTGGGCGCTGGCTTCCAAGTCAGGGACTCGCGACTGTATGGCTGAGGGCGTTGACCGCAGAGCCTCAAGTCCAGGTCCTGCCCACGCCCACCCGCCGCTGGGCGCCCCCCACCCCAGGGCACCCCCCCCAGGGCGCTCCGGATGCCCGGCAGCCTCCTCTGCTCTCGGAGTCCATGACCGCGGGGCACCATCTACACAGTCGCCTCTGCTTGGTCCCCCCGACATGTGGACCGGCTCAGAGGCGCCAAAACAGGTTAGAAGCCGGGCGGTCACAGCAGAGCCCTGCGCCCCGGAAACCTGACAACAGGCCGGTGGGATTTACGGGGCCGCCCGGCGTCGTCAGGTGGCTTGGACGCCAAAGCTGGTGATACCCAGTTCCAGGTACGCGGAGAATCCCGAGGCCGCGGCAGGACACGGCGGGTCCGCATCCTCGGGTGGGAGAGCCTGCCCCCCACCGGCCGCTCAGCCAGCCCCCGGGGTGACACGGGGACCCCCTAGCGACTCAAACGCCGGGGGGTGAGGTGGCCGAGCTGGGGCAAAGCCCAGGCCATGGCGGCGGCGCGCGGGGCAGGGGCCCAGGGAGGGGCTCGGCGTCCCCTGCACAGCAGCCACGGCCCTGGGGCGTCCGCGCGGGGACCCAGCGGCCCAGCCGCTCTCGGCAACAACCCTCCACGCCTGCCAGCGGCGCGGGGGACGTTTAACCGCACGTCCGATCCCGTTACTATTCTTAGACGTTTTGTGGTCAAGAGGCTCCAACTTTCAGGAAGTTGAAATGCAGAAGCGGCGACATGTGAAATGTCCAGTTCACGGGGCAACGTGGTTCTGGTCACCTTGACGGGCCTGCCAGCACCGGGGGCAGGGGGAGGCCGAGAAGGGGCCCACACGCCCTCCAGGGTCCCGGGGCTCCCTGGCCTGCCCCCCACCCCACCCCCCCGCAGGCGGCGGACCAGGAGCTCAGGCTCGGGCGCGACCCGACACCCAGGGTGACCCGGGGACCCCCCAGGACAGGAGGTCAGGCGGGTGGGAACCAGCCCCGCCGCGCGAGGACCCGCAGCCTCAACGGGAAAGGGGGGGTGGGGCTGTCGGGGTTTCTCTGCCGTGAGCAGGGCAGGTCTTACTTCAAAAATGGTGAAAGCAGGCAGCCCGCAGCGCCAGCCACGCGTCCACGGCCAACAGACGGCTTCAGTCCGCAAGGGGAAGCAGGTAGGAATCGGGCGGACGCGTTCAGGCTTGTTTGCCGAGGATGACATGGGGCCTGATGCACAGGACCCGGGCTGCTAGGCCCCGTGCCCCTCCGGGGGAGCCCCGGTGTCCTGTGTAGACAGGGGCTCGAGGGAGGCCCCGGGTGGAGGGAGCCCTGGGTGGAGGGAGCCCTGGGTGGAGGGAGGTCTGAGGCAGGGAGCCGGGATCCCAGGAGAAGCCACTCGGGGCGGCAGGGGCAGGTTGTCCACCTGCAGGGGGAAGGCCTGACCCCACGTGCTCAGGCTCCTGCCTTAGCCCCATCGGCTGCCTACCGGGCACGACACCAGCCTTTCCTCGGGGTTCAGAAGACGGGGAGATGGAGACACAGGGCCAATGCCCAGGCCCAACTGGAAGGCGTCATTTCAAAGAGGTAAAGACTTTTAAGCTAGTCCCAATGACAAGGCAAGAACTGGGGGCACCTGGTTTAGCGCCGCCTTCAGCCCAGGTTGTCACCCCGGGGTCCCGGCATTGAGTCCCATGTCAGGCTCCCTGCATGGAACCTGCTTCTCTCTCTGCCTGGGTCTCTGCCTCTCTCTGTGTGTCTCATGAATAAGTAAATAAAATCTTGAAAAAATAAACAGTTATACCCGTTGTCAATCTGTAAGAAAACCTTTAGCTACAAGGACTTCGAGCCTGCTAATTGCATGAAGCAGGACGGGCCTCCTATTCCCGCCAGGAGACCACAGAAACAGACCCCAGGGGGTCTCCTCCCCGGCCCCCCAGAAGCCAGGGCGTCTGCAGACCGGAGTCTTGCCAGGCTGAGGGACAGAGGTGCCACCACCATCCCCGAGGGGCCGAAGACACCCGTAGGTTCTGCGGGGAAAAACCTCGCCCGGAGGGGGGGCATCAACAGGTGCAAGGAACGGGTTAATCCTGCGGCCGTCCTCCCCCGATGGTGCCCAAGGGCCGGGCCAGTCCAACCCGCGCAGGCCTGGCCCAGATCTGCAGCAGGCCCGGCTGCAGCCAGACAAACAAACCCGCTGCCAGGCCCCAAGCAGAGATGCCAGCGTTTCCCGCTCAACACACCTCCCACAGACTTTCCGGAAGGAAAAAACCCAAGAACCCTGTGTCTACAGAGCAGCACCCTGTTCAACGGTCCAGGGGTGTCGGCACGTTCCACGGAGACCCTCGCGGCCGTCCAGGCGGGCCGACCCCAGCCCACGGTCGCCTCCCGGGTCCTCTGATGGCCGCCCCCCGCGGGGGAGCGGGTTTCCCCCGAGCACGGGGCGTGGATCAGGGACGTATCTGCTCCGACTCACGATCCATCCTCACGCATGAAGAGTCACGCTTCCCCACCCTTTTCATCAGGATGTCCGTGACCTCAGCTCCTGGTCCTCCCCCTGTTTCGGGAGGTGGACTTGAGGCTTTTTCCCTCCCACCTCCTTGTCTCTGTCTCACTGCCTCTTGAATCAACCCTTTCCTTGCCACACACACACACAAAAGACAATAAACGAGCAAAACGTGTGGAACAGATGCCTGAATGAGGTTTAAGAAGATAAAACTAAGGGCCCCTGGGTGGCTCCGCGGTGGAGCAGCTGCCGTCAGCTCAGGGTGTGACCCTGGGTCCGGGGATCGAGTCCCACCTCAGGCTCCCTACGTGGAGCCTGCTTCTCCCTCTGCCCGTGTCTCTGCCTCTGTGTATGTCTCATGAATAAATAAATAAAATCTTAAAAAAAAAAGTCCAGTCTGAGAAGGATTAGTGTGGAAGTCGCTGTGTCTCCAGTTTCCACACCCAAACACTCAGCAGGTGCACGGCCGCCAGGCCCACCCCGTGCGCTCCACGACACGCACGCCAAGGGCACATCCAGCCCTACCGTGGGGCTTCCTGACCTTGGCACCGCGGACACTGGGGCAAAATCACGAATTCCTCGATGTGGGAGCTGCTCTGGGCTCAATGGCCTGGGAGCACCAGCCCCGGTGTCCACGCCCGAGATGCCAGGAGGTCCACTCCCACCCCGATAACCGGACCGTCGTTAAACATCTCCTGACACGTCCCCAGGGGTGGATCACAGCCCTACTATGGGCTCCACTGGGCGCGTGAGCTGTCGCCCCAGCCCCACCAGTGACAAAGACGCAGAAAATGCAGACTTCCTTCTACCGACGAACCACGGGTCCATTCCTTTAACTGTGAAATACCGGATAGGACTGGCTTGTCCCCCCACCGCCACCCCCGCACCCCGTGAAGCCCAGTGGGGCGGGGACCCAACGGCAGCTCCGCAACGTCACCGGCCACGGCGACAGGCACTGCGGGCCCGCGGGCCACAGGAGCCAGGGCCCCGGCACATCCGCCCTCCGAGAGAGCCTTCCCCAAGCCCAAGCCTCAGGAGCTGCCGTCAGGCCCGGGGTGCAGCGTCCCTGCGGCTCTCGGGCGAACGCAAGCCTCCCCAGAAGGCTGTGGAGCGAGATCAGGAGGCAGAGCGGCCTCTGCGCACACGGCCAGCAGCCGCCGCGGGAATGCACACACGTGTGCCTGCCCGTGGGACCCTGAGCATGGAATGGAGGGGACGGGGCGGGGGGCACGGGGGATGATGGGGGACCGGGGACGGGGCAGCGGGGGGCTCCTCCATGCCGGCCAGCGGCAGCTGTGACCCCGAAGCGCCCGACACAGGGGGACCGAGCGATGGCCTGCAAATGCTCCGCGGGGCCCGTGGCCTTCCTGTTGCCCAAACGGGAGCAACGGCAACCTGCGTCAGAAGCGCCGCGCGAGGAGGCCTCCCAGGGCAGCAGGCAAAGCAAACTCCCTCCCGCACGCGGTGCGCGGCCCAGGGAGCCACGGCCCACGAACGGCCTCCTCCCGGGGCAGAAACACGCGCCGCGGGCACCGGCTCCACACCAGCTCCAGGGCTCAGGTAGGGCCGCGCACGCGAGACAGGCGCCCGCAACCAGCATCAGAAACCGCTGTGGCCCACGGCGCCAAACCTGGCACAAGGGACAGTCACTGGTGCCCAGGGTTGGGATCAGGGTCATCCCAGGGGTCTACGTCCAGAGCAGGCCTCCTGCCTCAGGACACGGGCAATGTGGGGCTGTGACCCACAGCGTGCAGCCGCCTGGGGACGGAGGGGCACTGGGGGGACGGGGGGGTCACCAGAGGGACGGAGAGGATCCTGGGGACAGAAGGGTCACTGGGGGCTGGGGGTCACCAGGGGAATAGAGAGGGTCCTGGGGACGGGGGGGGGGGGGAATGGAGGGGGGGAGAAGAGGGGGGAAGGGGAGGATGGGGAGGAGGGGGGCTGCAGATGAAGACATCCATCCCCCAAGACCACCAGGTGCAGACAAAAGGGCATTATGTCCCGGTATGCTGTCCCTTCCTGCTGCACCTCCGGCCCCCCATCTCACAGACCGGCATCTGGAGCCCCCCACCCCACATCCCTGCAAGCCCCCCCACCCCGCATCTGGACCAGGGAGCCCCCCACTCTGCATCTCTGCAAGCCCCCCCACCCCAACTCCCTACACCTGGACCAGGGAGCCCCCCACCCCACATCCCTGTGAGTCCCCCCACCCTGCACCTGGACCAGGGAGCGCCACCCCCTCCCCAAAGGCCCCCCCACCTGGATCCCATCTCCCGCCACCTGGTGCCAGGTCGCAGAGCCCGGGCCCGCGCCAGGCACAGGTCCCCGAGCCAGACTAAGCCGCAGGGAGACGCAGCACCGACCTCATAGATGAAGTACACTTTGGCTCCCACGTATATGCCCATGCGCACGACAGCTCGGACGGCAGCATTCATACCTGCGGAGGGAACGGGACAGTCGTCAGTGACCAGCGGGGCGACTCTGGCGCTGCCCTCGGACCCACCCGAAGGCTCCCCACCTGGACGACGGGCCTGGGGCGTCCCTCGGGGGTCCGTGTCTTGGGCCCGCGGAGCGTCACCACAGGCAGACCCGGGCGCCACCCCGCGGGGCCACAGGCCACGGCGCCCCGTCCTCAAGACCCCGGGGAGGACGCAAGGTTGTCAGCAAGCCAAACTCCCAGAAATACAGAAAATGACAGTTCCCGTGACGTGAGGGGTAGAGAAGAACACGGGATTTCATGAGCAGCTACTGCAGTAAACGACTCCTCGGGCCACGGCAGTGAAAGGCTGCGAGTCCCGAAGCCGGACAAGCTGTGCACGCTCGGCGTCAGTCGGGCTCGTCACCCGAGAGGTCGACGCGGACGCGGACAGGTGCACGTCCGGGGGCCTCGTCACCTCACGTCCTCGAATCTGAACAACCTACTAACGGGTGCTCGGCCCTCCAGACCCTCGACTCCCTGCATCCAGGCACGAGCGGCCACTGTGCCACGCTCACACCCTCTGCGCATGCACCTGTGCGGAGGCCCGCCCCCCGCCCCCGCGCCCCTGAAATGGACATTTCCCCCCACACCAGCTCCGGATCCCACCATGTCCCTCTAATGTCACCCACGCTGTGGCCAGAGTGACTTACAAATACTTTCTTGGTTTTTTTTTTTTTGTTTTTTGTTTTGTTTTTTTAAAGATTCTGGAAAAGGCAAAACTATGGAGACGGCGACGAGATGCGGGGCTGCGGAGGGGCAGGGGCCGTAGCGACCAGTCCTCGCCGCCGCTGCACGGTGGCCGGGGTCCAACCACATCTGTCCAAACCCACGGGACGCCCCCCGGCAGCAGCGACTCTGGCGGCGGCTCCGGGGGAGGAGGGCGCGTCCGCGTTCCCCGAGGCAGGCCGTGCAGTGGGGGAGCCGAGCACGCGGGGGCACGGGTCCTCCTTGTACCTTCCATTCAGGTATGAACGGGCCAAAACGGCTCCAGAAAATAAAGTCTTTAGAGCACGGACTGGGGGCACCTGGCGGGCTCGGTCGGAGGGGCCGTGATTCTAGACCTCGGGGCTGCACGTTCAAGGCCCACACACTGGGCGTAGAAGTGACTTACAGATAAAACATTTAAAAATAAGTTCGAAGGAAACGCTGGCCTGCGTCCTTTCCCCTGGGCTGCCCCCGCAGCCGGCCACGGAGCCCCGCGGCTGCACCGTCCTGGCACCAGCCCGAGCGTGCCCCTCCACCCTCCAAGTTCTCCAGAGGTTACCGGGTGGGAACCCACGGGCACCAATGTGGCCTCCACGGGGCCTGCATGCAGGCAGCCACACCTGCGGGAGGAGGCAGCCCCTCACTCCGCCCTATTACCCTGGAAGGGCCGCCCCGCGCCCGTGCGCACACCGTGTGGGGCGCTCACGCATCTGCACCTGGACAGGTGCGCTCTCCATGGCCCGGCCAGGTGTGCACATGGCCTGCAGCCTCACCCCGAGGCCTTACGGATGGAGGAGCACAGCTGCTCACCGTCCCTTCCGACAGACCCCAGGATTCTAGGCCTAGCTCCGTGGCCCCCATCCCAGGGAGATAACCCCAAACACTCCACCACGTGAACACCATCCCCAGGGGACCGGCACCTGCAGGCCTGCGCCCACCTGAGCACCCCTCCTTCCTCACGAGGACGCTGGCTCCGGGGGTGGGGTGGGGTGGGGGGGAGTCCTCTTGTAAAGGCCTCCCTTTATGGGGAGTTTCTAGAGAATGTAGGACACAGCAGAACACTGTGACGAGTGACCCCCGGAGACCCGGGTCACGGAGGTCCGCAGACCTTCAGGCCAGCCCCACGCCCAAGTCCCAGCCTGGCCTCTTGGTGTTAACCTGCACTCACCTGAGAGGGGGGCTCGCCGGGTCACCTGCGGCAGTGGGCGTCCCTGGGGGGTGGGGGCTGGGGGGGCTTCCCTGGTGGGGAGAGGAGGTTCCTGGGAGGGCGAGGGCTGTTCACCCTCTAGCAAACAACTATCCCTCAGCCCTGCTCAGATTTTATTCATTTGCAAGTGAGTGCACTTTGCTTAAACCAGCGGGCCTCCCCCAGCTGGGGCACACCTGCCGCGCGAGGGGCCTGGGAGGTCACGCCTCCAGCTCTGCAGCAGATGGACGCACTCCAGGGGAAGAGGAAGTCTGGTCCCCGCAGACAACCTGAGAGCCAGGGGAGCAAAATGAACAAACGGCCCCGCTGGAGCGAGAACCTTAGTCTCTATTTTATCTTCACTTAAAAGGCGAGCGGATTCCCTCGGGGCGGGCGCACCTGCCCTGCTGTAGGATGGCCCCAGAGGAGCGAGGAACGAAACCGCCTGCTGGCCCCAAGGGAGGGCTTCCCTGCTTGGGGCGGGGCCTGCGCTGGGTCAGCTGGTCCTGGGAATGGGGTGGGGCCGGGTGGGGCCGTGGCCCTGTGGGGGACTGGGACAGGGACGGGGGACAGGGACAGTGGACGGCTGCGAGGAGCCGACCCTCCAGGACATAAATCTAGCCTTACAGAATCGCCCGCGCGCCCCTCGGTCCCAGGGCCTCAGTCACACACAGCTTGGACGCGGCATCCATTCCTTGTGCTTTCACTTTTGTTTCGGCACCAGATCTGGGAATTTACGACCCTCCTGGGGTGGCTCCGTCCTGGAAGCCTCTGCCTGGGGCTCAGGTCATGGTCCCCGAGGTCCTGGGATCGGGTCCTGCTTCTGCTTCTCCCTCTCCCCCTGCCCCTCCCTGTATGGGCTCTCTTGCTCTCGCTCGCTCAAATAAATAAAATCTTAAAAAAAAAAAAAAAAAAAGAACAGATCAACAACAACTCTCCTAACGATTTCCACGGGCAAATGTCATCCTGCTACCAAGTCAGAATCTTAGAATTTGGAAACACTACCAGCTGATGGGAACGGTGAGATCCTCCGTTCAACCCAACAAACGGAACAGGTGCACCAAGTGCTCCCCGGATGTCATGGACGGGGAAGCCCCTGCAGGTGAGGGCTGGCGGCCATGAAGACCATTCCTTCCTCAATTAAAATAAGAACTTAGGAAAAAAAAATGAATGACAGAAAGGAATTGCGGAACCAATCACTGTCCTGGACGTCCGACACGAATGTAACTACACTGCAGTAAAAGTAAAGGCGGTTAAAAAAATAATTTTAAAAAAATAACTTAAATGATGTTTTTAAGAAATCATTTAAATAGGGGATCCCAGGGTGGCTCAGCAGTTTAGCTCCTGCCTTCAGCCCAGGGCATGACCCCGGGGTCCCGGGATCAAGTCCCGCATCGGGTTGCCCGCAGGGAGCCTGCTTCTCCCTCTGCCTGGGTCTCTGCCCCTCTCTCTCTCTCTCTCTCTCATGAATAAATAAATATTTTTTAAAATAATAATTTAAATAATTAAAAAAAGAGAAAAAAGACATCCTTCCTTCCCCGAGGTCACGGAGTGCAGTGGCCCCGTGTCCAAACGCCTCCGGAGGTCTGCTCTGATGGAGACCAATCTGCAAGGAGCGAGGAGTCTGTTGATGCTGATAAAGTAACAGGGGCTCATCCCCATCGGCGCGGGCTCCTCACTTAGCCCTTCCGACCCTCTGGAGCTACGTACCCCCCTCCCGCCCCCGCCACCGCCTCATGATCGCTCCCTCACTGATTAAACTCCTTTTTGAAAAATCGAGTGAGGTTGTTCAGTCGCACTGGCTTCCCCCTGAAATCCTGTAGACCTCAGCTTCGGACCGAGGCAGAGATGTCAGGAAACAAACTTAGAGCCCCTCATCTTGCCCTTGCTCCTCGAGTCCTTCATAAAAGCTTCCCCATTTAACAACGGAGGAGTCCCAAGGACGCCCGCGCCCCATCAGCGGCTTCCTGCATCCTGCTGCATGCGAGGCGCTGGGCCCCGGGCGAAGGCGTGGAAAGTCAGAGGGCGGCCTGCGACGGGTGTGCGAGGGCAGGCTGGCTCACCGCGCGCCCACCCGACGCCAGCGGACGGGGCACCCTGTCACTGATGCATCGGCAAGCGTGGCCTGCCCGGCTCTGCGGGGCGGCGAATAGGGCCCGACGGGCACACGGCGCCACCGCCCTGGCAGGTGCCGAGGAGAAGCATCCAAAGCACAGCAGGGCTGGGGGACCCGGGGCAGTACAGCGGGGGACGCGGGGAGCCGGCGCGGGGCCCTGGAGAAGCCCTGACGCCCAAGAACCGGACGACCAGCCAAGGGGACATCTGCACAAGGAGGCTCCTGCAGGCCCTGCCGGCGTCCCCTGCGCGCCTCCCGGACTTGGCCACGTGCACACAGCAGGGCCCCTGGGTGCTCCCCCCGCGGCGCGGGCCTGACGGATCTCGCTGATGACGCTTATCCTGGGAGGCCCGGAAACCCTAGGGTGCGCAAGACGAACATTCACAACGAACTTCTCCGGTTTCTTTTCCTTCCGAGATGTGATGATGTCACCTTCCCCTCCTGGCCGCTCTGCTGCCCTTATCAGAAGCACCCAGTCTGCCCAGGTGGCTTCCCTGCCCCTACGAGGTAAATCCAAAGTCCTCCCTGCCTGCCCCTCCCCACAGCCTCACCCAGCGGGCCCTGTGCCCTTCTCCCGGCCCCGGGCTGCTGGGCACTAGCTCAGCCCTCGGCGCCGGGGGGGATGAGGGCAGGAAAAGGGGAAATGAACCCCAGGAATACTAAGCCAGAGCTGAGCCAACGAGGAGGAGGGGCTATGGCCAGTGGCCCTACAGCACCCTTCCCACCATTTTCTGCCCAGAAGGGACATCCAGTCTCGTCACGTATTTGCACCTTTGTACGCAAGGGGTCCCACGGTCATGAACCTTGCAGTCGAGGTCCTCCTCGAGGTCAGAAAGCCACTCCATGAAACTGCCCCAGGGACCCAGGACACAGGCACCAGCTGTGGTTCTCAGGCCGCAGCAAGACCCACAAAACCAGAATGTGCACCTCACCAGGACCCCGGGGCGGCCTCTACACAACCCAGAGGGAGCGTGTGAGCCCCTGGGGGCGTCGGGCCTGCAGGGCCCTGGGCTGGGCGCTGCCTTCCCCCTTCTATCCTCCTCCTTCCACGGAAGACATTCACTGGGGAGAAGGAAGGAGGACAGAGGGACTCTGCGTCCTTCATTCTGCAAACGAGAAACAGAGGCCTGCCCGCTGCCCCGAGGAGAACCAGGGAGGGGCCCATCAGTCAGTCTCCTGGTCCCCCAGGCGGCTCCACCACGCGCCTGCTGCGGCTTGTCCTGACAAGCACAATTGCCGGAATTCCCAGCGAGCTAAGCCAAGGGTGGCGGGGACGCGTGGGGCGAAGGACACGGGGGCTTCCTGGCAGGCGCTCGGCCGTGCGTGGAACCGGAGCGCCAGCCCAGGCCTGCGGAGAGGGATTCGGACGGCACCTCAGCCTCCCGCTTGACACGAGGCCCTCCCGACCTCATCACAACCACGCGGGGTGTGCAGTTCGGGGGTCCCGGCGCCTGCCTTCCCCGCGTTGCCGGCCGCCACCTTTCTAACGGGGACGGCTTCCTTCCCGAGTCCCGCCGGCCCCAGTTCTCCCCGACGAAAGGTGTCCGTCCTGAACCGAAGCCGTTTGTTCCCCATAAGGCAGATCTGGGGTTTTCGGACCTCAGGGTGTCCAGCTCCTAGGAGTCGCCCGGACCGGCCCCGCAGGGAAACGGGGCAGCGGCTGCAGGCCCATGGCACTCGCGGGGTTAATGCTCTAACCCCAACATGCTGCCTCCTAGACGCACCCATACTTCCTAAATTAACCATTAAATGTTAAGTGGGGGAAAAAAAAATCCCAGTACAGAGCGTGCGTACAGAGTTCCAGGCCCGGAAGGGGCCCCGGGGAGATGAGACACCCACGGGTCCCCCGTTTCCGCGGCGCACTGGGAACCTGCCTGCCGGGCTCGGGGCAAGCGCACGGGGAAGGCGCCCCCTGGAGGTGTTCGGGGAGCGCGCAGTCAGCCGCAGGAGCACCTGGGCCCTGGCCAGCAACGGGCGCCTGGCGTCTGTGACGGCGGCAGGAGAGCTCGGGGCACCTGCCCTTCCCAAGTACCGCTGCGCAGGTAGAAGGGAGCCTCTGAGGAGCGACGGCCCAGGTCACCGAAATGACTTAATGGGAAAGGGAAGCGGCCAGAGCTGGCAGTCGCCCCCGCATTTTATGAAAGGGGAGCGGCCCACAGGCCTTCGCGGGATTCAGGAGACCGACCGCGCAGCAGACAGGAGAGCCTGCTGGGGTGGCGCACGGGGCGGCCGCCACAGAGGCCCCCGGGAAGAGGCTCTTGGGTCCCGGCCCCACTGCCACTGAGAACGCAGGGCACCAGGTCCTGGCAAAGCTCACTGGCCTCGGCAGGCACCGGGCGTAAGCTAGCAGCCCGCCACCAGCCCCCGCTGCTCCCGATGTCCTGTCCGACCTCTCCGGGTCCCCTGCTCCCTGCTCCGTCTGCTTGCCCCGAGGTGAGGGAGGGAGGGCTCGACCTTCCCAGCCACGCTGCCCCCCAGGACACTCGATTTCCCCTCCTGCTCCTCTGCGCCGGGGCCCACGGTCTGTAGCCAGTGATTCATGTTCGGCGAGTGACACAACCTTGCTCGAGGGCGGCTACTTAGTCACGGAAAGGCTGTCCGTCCGTCCGCCCGCCCGCCCGCCCGGCAAGGTGCAAGTTCAGTTTAAACTTGCAGGCATTCCTTGCGACAGCAGAAGAAACCAGAAGCTTGAGAAAAATAACTAGCCCTGGAAAGACTCTGCCTTCGGGGGCAGGGCTGAGGCAGGATCCTCTTCCTTTGGTTTTTTTTTTTTTTCCTCATTACTAAATTCGTTTGGAAAACAAAGCACTTCATTGGGCGCAAGGATGTTGCCGTAAAAAAAAAAAAAATGTTTTCTGCTCTGATACCAAAGCTGTTTAAAAATCATCGGGGTGGGGAGTGCCCGGGGGGCTCAGAGGGTTAAGCCGGGCTCAGGTCCAGATCTCAGGGCCTAGAGATGGAGCCCCAGGTGGGGTCTGCGTCAGCAAGGAGTCTGTTTGGGATTCTCTCTCCTTCCCCAACCCCCGCCCTGCAATACATAAATACGTATATATACATATATATAAAAAAAAAAAAACCTTTAAAACCTGGACTTTAACTTTACAACCACACCTGAAGAGCATGGCCCTACTGGGAAGGAGGTGGGATCCAGACCCCACAGAAGTCGTTTTAAAGCCTGTCTCCTGCCACAGAGGACCTGGGTAGCCCGGACCAGGTCGCGTATGTCCTTGTGGGTCTTTCTCCCAATCCTCCACAGTGAGGACGTACCTATCTGGGAGCAATGTGAGCAGGCCTGGGGAGAACCGTAAGGCTCCTGGAACCCAAAGCGTGCCCAATAGACAGTCGCTGCTGTTTATTGGCTTCCATCTCCCGTGGAATCCTACCATAATTTCACATTTGATCGGAAAACCTGAGATCAAGACTCGCGTCTTTAGCGAGGGGAGGAACTCTCCAATCTCAGGGAAATTCTGCCAACAGAATCTGGACTCAGCCCAAAATGGCAAAAGAACCGAGTGTCTGACACATTATCTCTGTCGGAATAACCTCGTCTAAGAGTCTGTGAACGTGTTGCTGCTAAGACCAGACCCTCTGAGCTCACGTCGGGATCAGCTTTCTCCGGAAGAAACGCATCCAGAGGCTCCGGCAGGTCTAAGACGGGATAAAAGCAGGAGATGGCGCTTTGCATGCAGGCCAAGAAAAACCCCGAGCCAGCGGCCCACCCTTGGAGTGGGGCCCCAGGCATGTTGGTCTCTCCCTGGGGTGGCCCAGAGGTGCCAAGTTGAGAGCATCCATCACCTCCCCTGACCTCACACCAACAGCGCAGCCTTCTGTAATTTTGCTTCTCAGACTATCCTGTCCCACTGCCCATAAGGCGTGCAGCCTTACTGGCCTCTATCGTGACTACTCCCAAGTGGCTGAGCCAGGCTAAGCAGTGGAAAGTGCTGACTCTGTGTGTTGCCCCAGCATCTCCAGGGCCTGCACGTCAACTACCAGGTAGCTGAGCAAACCCCAGGACAGGGATTCAAAAGAATGACCCACTATATAAATTAAAAAAAAAAAAAAAAATCTATTTAAACAGACACACCACCTTAATTGTAAAATCACCTGGAAAGTGGCCTGCTGCTTAGAGCCTCCTTCTCTTCCTCTGCCAAAGACGCATTTCTTTCAGGTTAAGATTCACTCAAAATGCTTCCTACTTTGGGGCACCCAGGGGGGCAGTGGTTGAGCACCTATCTGCCTTTGCTCAGGGCGTGACCCCGGGGTTCTGGAGTCGAGTCCCACATGGGCTCCCCCTGCATGGAGCCTGCTTCTGTCTCTGCCTGTGTCTCTGCCTCTGTCATGAATAAATAAATAGAATCTTGGAAGAAAAAAAAAAAAAAGGCAAAAAAAAAAAAAAAAAAGCAGATGCTTCCTAATTTGTGCTGGGGCAGGCAGGTCTCCGGACGCAAGTGCTTGCTAGGCCATGTGACAGGGAAGCCGCCGCCGCACCCCACCAGGCCCCACGTGGCGCGCCCTGGGGTGCTCCTTCAGGTGCGGCTCCGGACTTCCCCGTCGGTCGGGGCCTGTGCTCTCCAACGGTTTCCTTCCCCGGGAAGGGCAATGTCTACACCGGGGCCCGTTACTAGGACGCCAGGGCACGGAGCCGCCGGGGCTGGGGGCGGGGGCGCAGCGGGCACCCGAGCGCCCTCCCCGCGCCCAGGGCGCGCCCCGCCGATGCCGAGGGCCCAGGGCGCAGGGCGCAGGGCGCAGGGCGGCGACTGGCCGGGCATCACGTAGACGCGCGGCGGGCGGGGCTGCGGCCACCGCGCCCCGACCTGCCGCCCCCGCGCCCGCCCCGCCCGGCTCAAGGGCGCCGGGAAGGTCACGCGCGCGGGGGGCGGGGGGGGGGGCGCGGCGCCCGAGCATCCCTGCATCCCTGCACCTGGCGTGACCTGGAAGCCTGGGAGAGCCGGGCACCAGGGCGGGAGCAAGGGCAGGAAATGACCGAACCCGGCTCGGGGAGGCGTCCCCAAGCGGTCTGTGAGCTCCGGGGACGCGCCCCGCCGCACGGCGGCCATCCGCTGGCTGGCGGGGCTGGCGGGGCTGGCTCCTCCGGGGGTGCACCTGCATCCGGGGCGCCCCCTGCGGCCCCACGTGCACGCGGCGCCGGCCCGGGCGTGGCCCCGTCACCCTCCCCTTTAGGCGGTGGAAGTGGTCTCCGCGGGTGTCCGCGGGCCGGGGCTGGGCGCCCCCCGGGCTGCCCCACGTGGCGGGGACGAGCAGGGGCGCTGCGGGGCGCACCCGGGGTGCCCGCTTCCTGCCGGTGGGCGGGCCTAGGCACCCATTTCAGTGTTCGGTTGGGTCGGGAGGGCGGCGGACAGCGCCCCGCGGGGCATCCCCGGCCGGGACCCCGCGCCCCCCGCGCCCCCGCGCCCCCCCCCCCCGCGCCCTCTCTGCTCCCCTCCGCGCCCCCCCGCGCCCCCGCGCCCCTCCAGGCCACAGCGGGGACCCGCCCGAGCCGCGCGCCGGGAACCCGGCCGTTGTAACCGCGCGGTGGGGGCGGGGGCCGCGCGGCTCGGGGCCCGAGGGGACCCTCCATTCCCCGACTCGGACGGGGCTGGCCCGGAGGCCCCGCCGCCAGCCTCAATCTAAAAACTAAACGTGGAGGAGAAAGTAACTGGTCTTCCCGTTAGAGGAGCCGCCGCATCCCCCCCCCCCCCCCGCCCCGCCAGGTCCCCGCGGCCCCCGGGCTTCCCCGCCTCCCCGTCCGCCCCGCGGGCCCGCTCCCCTCGCCTCCTCCGGGAAGTCCCCGCGCCTGCCCCCGCCGCCCCCGCCGCCCCCGCCGCCCCCGGCCCGGCCCCTCCCCCGGGCCCCCGCATCCCCATCCCCGCGGGCGGGGTCGGGCGCCGCGCACCTTGGGCATCCCCGCCGCTGGTCAGCACGCCGATGGCCTTGCCGGCCCCGGACAGGTGCTCCAGGAACGTCCGCAAGGACACCTTGCTGTCGGAGGCCTCTTCCCCCGCCATGGCGAGCAGGCCGACCGGCGCCGGGGCGGGAGCGGGAGCGGGAGCGCGGCAGGCAGGCAGGCAAGGAGGCAGGGAGGGAGGCAGGGAGGGAGGCACGGGGGCCCCGCCCGCGCCGCCGCTCCGAACCCTCCGCCCCCCCGGCTCGGCGCGCGCCAATGGGCGGCCTGGGGCGGGCTCCCGGGCGCGGGAGGGCGGGGTGGGGCGCTCGGAGGCGGGGGCGGGTGGAGGCGAGGCGGCACCGCGGGAGGGGGGCAGCTCCGGGCCGAGGGGAGCGCCGCAGGTGGGGGGATGGAGGCAGGGGCAGCGCCGCAAGTGGGGGGAGATGGAGGCAGAGGGAGCGCCACGGGAGGGGGGGCAGCTCCAGGCTCAGGGGAGCGCCGCAGGTGGGGGGATGGAGGCAGGGGCAGCGCCGCGGGTGGGGGTCGGATGGAGCAGGGGAGTGTGCAGCAAGGGGGGGCACATCGTCTCAGGGGGGGGTGTGCTGCGGGGGGCTCACTGTTGCAGGGGGGTGTGCAGCAGGTGGGGGTACACTGTGGAAGGGGGGTGTGCAGCAGGGGAGGGCTCACTGTCGCAGGGGAGTGTGCAGCAGGGGAGGGCACACTGTCGCAGGGGGGTGTGCAGCAGGGGAGGGCTCACTGTCGCAAGGGGGTGTGCAGCAGGGGAGGGCTCACTGTCAGCAGGGGATGTGCAGCAGGTGGGGGCGAACATCGTCGCAGGGGGGTGTGCTGCGGGGGCACAGTGTCGCAGGGGGGTGTGCAGCAGGTGGGGGCACACATCCTAGCAGAGGAGGTGTACAGCAGGTGGGGGGCGCACTGTCGCAGGGAGTGTGCAGCAAGTGGGGAGGCACATCGTCGCAAGAGGGGTGTGCAGCAAGTGGGGGTGTACGAGGGGAGGGGGGCGGGAGGACCCCTCGGGGAGCGCCGCAGGTGGGGGGGCAGATGGAGCAAGGCAGTGTGCTGCAGGTGGGGGGCACTGTCGCAGGGGGGTGTGCCGCAGGGGAGGGCGCACTGTCGCAGGGGGGTTGCAGCGGGTGGGGGGCACATCGTCGCAGGGGGATGTGCATTAGGTGGGGGGCACATCGTCGCAGGGAGGTGTGCAGCAGGTGAGGCTCACTGTCACAGGGGGGTGTGCAGCAGGTGGGGGACACATCGTCGAAGGGGGGTGTGCAGCAGGTGGGGAGGCACAACGTAGCAGAGGGGATGTGCAGCAGGTGGGGGGCACATCGGAGGGGGGTGCGCAGCAGGTGTACGAGGGGCGGTGGGCAGGAGGACCCGTCAGAGGAAGCGCCGCAGGTGGGGGGGGCGGATGGAGCAGGGAAGGGTGCAGCAGGTGGGGGTGGGAGGAGGACCGCTGGTGGGAGGAGGACCGGGTGGGCCGGCGGGCCCGGGGGCCAGGAAAGCCAGGCAGGTGGGCGGAGCACCTGAGAGGGGCGGGCACAGCCCCGGGGCCTGGGTCGGGGGCACTGGTGGGGGAGGGAGCGGGGAGCTTCCAGGACGCCCGGGAATAGCCCCCAGGTGGGGCACCCAGGGCACCCGAGGTGGGCGGGGTCGCGGCGGGGGGAGCCCGCGGTGGGAGGGGTGCTGGGGGGCCGGGACCCCGACCGCAGGGCCCCCAGCTTCTCCTCAGAGTAGCCGACTCCGGGCCTGGCCTACAGTCCGGGGCTGGGTGCACCTGCCCGGGGTCCCCCAGCTGGTGGGCAAAAGTGGGCGACGCTGGCTGACCTGGGCCTGCTCCGGGCTGGAGGAGGAGCAGGAAGTGACTGGAGGGGCCCTGGCGCCACCCTAAGCCGGATTGGGATGCGGAGAAGCCTGGGGGGGGGCAGGAAAGATTAGCAGGGAGATTAGACTTAAATGCTCACCTGGGGACCCCGACTTGTGCCAGCTCTGCTGGGAATCTCCAAACCTAGAACATGCGCATCCAGTACCCTTGGGCGATGCATGAAACCCGCGCCCACTCTGCACAGAGCTCAGCTCAGGGCCAGGCCCCTGCTTCTGTCGTGGAGCTGGGCCCTTTCCGGGCCTCCTGTTCACCGGGCACACAGCTCTGTGCTTGGAGTACAGGTGACCCCAAGAAGCGCGGCTCAGAAATCCCCCACCCACAGTTCTCCCTCCGGAAGGCCTCAGCCTGCAGGTGGATGCGCAATAGAGGTTTGTGGGGTGGACATGAGAGGGAAAAAGAGCTCGAGGAAAGACTTGCTGAGTTAACCCGAAAAGTAATAGCAACACAAACAAGCTACTTGGGCCACCCCAGGGGAACAGTGGGGGCACGCACATTTAGGTTGGGGTGCTCGGCCCTCCCAGTTACCCCTCATCCTCGAGCTCGCCCCTCTGAGCAATAACATTTATTGTAAAAGAAAAAGACCAGGGATCCCTGGGTGGCGCAGCGGTTTAGCGCCTGCCTTTGGCCCAGGGCGCGATCCTGGAGACCCGGGATCAAATCCCACGTCGGGCTCCCGGTGCATGGAGCCTGCTTCTCCCTCTGCCTATGTCTCTGCCTCTCTCTCTCTCTGTGACTATCATAAATAAATAAAAATTAAAAAAAAAAAAAAGACCAGGCTGGAGGGCTGACCTCTCCTCGGCCGGAATTATTGGTGCCTCCGTAACCCCGCAGGAGTCAGAACCACCCTGGCCTGATTTCCACAGCCCCACCAGAACCGCTGAAGTCCAGCTTTGGGGTGTTTCCCCGAGAATATGTGCTTTTAGCAAGCTCCCGGTGTCTTCTGAGGATTGCAAAGCCTGAGAGTGACTGCTCTGAGCAGGGCAGGGGCTGCTGGAAAGGAACGCTGGGTCTTCTGGGGGTGGCGGGCGGGTGCCCCTCACTCTCCCAGGGCAGGGGAGTGGAGCCAGGCTGCGCCCAGAGGTCGTGCACCCCCTGCACCCCCCACCTAGGACTCATGCTCTAGAATCGCTCCTTCCTAGAGCATCCTGCACTCGCAAAAGTGGGTGCACACTGAGCTTTAAGCTAAGCCCCGAGGCCCTTACCTTCTTATACAATCGGCATTTCATAATGTAAAGTTAGAGATGGGTCATTTGTCTTTGAATTGTCCATAAGGTAGGGAACAGTGGCTATACACGGGGGCCAAACACGAAAGTGGGTTAAATAAATTTTGGCAAAAGTCTACACTGGAATAGTTGTTAATTATCATGCTGGAATAAATATGTGATCGCTAATTTAAAACCATTATGGTTGAGAGTTGTCAGAGCTGACCCCCCGCCACCCCCACCCCCCGCGCGCCCAGCTCCCCGCCGCCAAGGTTCTGTGTGTTTGCAAAAGCTAAGGTCTATGTCACCGGGGTTGTGGCTCAGGTGGGTCACCCAGCGCTCTTCCCAGCTGCACTCTGGAGCCCTGACCCCGTACAGCATACAGGGACCGCCAGCTGCTGGGAGGGAGCCACCGCTCTCTTCTTCTTCTTTTGCAATACAGGTATTTTAGTCCTCCTTCAAACCCTTCAGCTGGGTGGTCGTTATGGGGTTTTGTTTTGTTCTGCTTTTTAACTTTGGCCTTGGAAGAGCACCTCTGGCACCAGGGGAGAAGGTTGCCTGCCCTAGTGACTGCATAGCTTACCTCCAGCCGGACGGGACACGTGCGCTGCCTCTGAGTGACCCCTCACTTCTGTGGCTCATCCCAGCATGCACATCACAGCCAGAACTATTCTGGGAAAAAAAAAAAAAAAGAACTGTTCTGGGGTCTGGAATTCGGGCTCGAGCGGGCTTTGCTGGCCCCTGCCCGGAGCCTGCCACGGGCCGCAGCCTGGTGTGGGCCAGGTCTGAAGGCCCAGCTGAAGGCTCCCCCAGGGGAAGGGTCGGCCTCTGCACACACTCCCGGGGTCCGGGCAGATCCGCTTTCCTCGGGGCTGCTGGAGGAAGCGTCTCCATCCTCCCTCCTGGTCCTCCGGGGCCTGCAGGCTTGAACTCTGCCCCTCATCCTGGCAGTTGCCTCGCCTTCCAGCCTTCCAGCCGTCCCCGTCCCGCTAGCTCCAAGCTTATCTGCACACACACCACCTGACCTAGCCTGGCCACATGCCCCGCATTCCCTCTCCTCCTTCCTAGAAAGTCCACGCACAACGCCCAGTCATCTGCTAAACTAGGCGTTGCCGCCGCCCCCGCCTCCCCGGGGCCGGTTGTCTTTCAGTGTCCTTGTCCACACTTAAAAATAATTGTGCTCCGTGCCTAATAGCTAAACTTTGCATTATATATAGAACACTTGGATGCTTTCCAAGACCTTGATGCACAATCTCGTCCTCCCGAGCCAATGAGAATCTCTAGAAACTGGGAGGCGGCGGGGGCAAGGGAGCGGAAGGCAGTCTCACTATTTCTACCACGTATGTGGCTGTTCCGAGTTTCCACCGTCGAGGCAAACTCCATCCAGAGACTGGAGCCTCTCACGGGGCAACGGTATTTCCTTCGCGGGGTAGGTTGGCAGCGGCCGGGCCTCCTCCTTCCAGCAGGGCTGGCCTAGCAGGAGGCCCCAGTGATGGTGAGGGTGGGGGTGAGGGGTGGAGGGGCTGTCCCAGCAGAGGAGCATTGCCCGAGCACTCCCGTCGCTGCTGGGGCTCGTTTCCCCTGGAAAGCAGAGGGAACGAGGGGTGGCTGTCTTGAAAACGAAGTTGCAGGCGCATCTCCCAGCTGGGAAAGGAAATTGTGATTCGAGCCACGTGAAGGACTGACTGGTGACTTTCTGTGTCGGGCTGGCCGGGCAGAGGCCGCCCAGATGTTCGGTTAAACATTACTCTGGGTGTGTCTCTGGACGGCTTCGCATTTGAATCCAGTGACTCAGGGAAGCAGACAGATTCCCCTCCCCAGTGTGTGTGGGGGGGGGCCTCCGCCGGTGCCCTGAGGCCGAGAACATAATAAAAAGGCAGAGGGAAGGAGAATCTGCTCTTGCTGCGAGCCAGGACGGCCTGTCCTCCTGCTCCGCTGGGCCTCGGCCTGTGGGTTTGCACGAGGATCCCACACGGCCTTCCTGGATCCCCAGCCTGGGCCTCCAGAGCGGCGCGAGCCTCAGATCCGCATGATCACCCTCCCCGTGTGTGTATAAGTATATCCCACAGGTTCTGTTTCTCCAGAGAACCCTGAGGAGTCGAATTCCTCCCTAAGGCCAGGTGAGGTCCTGCTCCGGCTGAGAAATGCGAAAATCTGAGCGTTGGTTTGCATAGCGTTTACGCAGACCTGTGTCCTCCATGGGCGCCTGAAAGTTTGGATGGATAATACCCGGTTCACGCGGGTCCAGCTGAAATGATTCACGGCTGAGGCGTTCCAGGGCAAACAGTCTGAAACATCTGAACGCAAAGCCATCGATAATAACCCTGTTTCAGTTTGCAAACGGGCACGCGGGCCATACGTGTCTTAGTGGCACATGCAGCATCCAGCAGGTGATTTTTAACATTTTGGGGGTACGCTGCCTGAGATTCTGGTGCAAGCCACGGACCTCTTGCTCTGCCCAAGAGTACGTATGTGCACACGTAACTAGCACCTGCTGCACACAGTCCGGGACACTCCGGGCCTGGCGACTGGCCAGGCGGCCCAGGGCTGATGGCAGAGAGCAGAGAGGTCGCCACAGGCCCCGGGGCACACGTCTCCGACTCTGAATGGTCCCTGGCTGCCCACATGCAAGCCCTCTTTTCCTAGGGGGCCAAGCCCAGCTGGTGGGGTGCAAGCCCATGGTAATGGGAATGAGCGTCCTATGCCCCGGGGGGGAAGCAGGTGTTGGGCCTGAGTCTGTTGCCCATTGGTGCTCAGACCCCCCTCCTGTCCGAGCACCTGAGACCCACTTCAGAGCTCCTGTTTCTCCCACTGAGGGGGTGCATGGGAACACCTCCAGGCACACTGCTCTTTGATGAGCCTCTCCAGCCCGGGCCCATCGGGTTGGCTGTTTGTCCTCTCGTCCGAGGCACTTCTACTGTGGAGCAAGTGACTGTTGCACCCATGGGACATGCTCTCAGGGACGCCTTCTGCACAGGCCACATCCTGGGGACCTGCTTGTTCCTCCTGGAGTGGCCTCCCTCCTCACCTGGGTCCCTACAGGCAGCGGGCCCAGGGGCCCCACCCGGCTTTCCCTGGCACTCCACCCACCAGGTCACCAGGGGCTCAGTGCCTAGGGCACTAGGTGCTGGCCAGCCCCCCAGACTCCCAGCCCCCCAGGCTCCCAGCTCCCCAGGCTCCCAGGCTCCCAGGTCTCTGTGGTCAGGGTGCAGGCAAGAGTCATGTTGGCCAACACCCCAACCCCCAGCCCCCCAGCCCTCCAGGCTCCCAGGCCTCTGTGGTCATGGTGCAGACGAGGGTCATGCTGGCCAACCCCCCAGCCCTCCAAACCCCCAGGCTCCCAGCCCCCCAGGCTCCCAGTCTCCCAGCCCCCTGCTCTCAGGCTCCCAGCCCCCCAGGCTCCTAGGCTCCCAGGCCTCTGTGGTCAGGGTGCAGGCAAGGGTCATGCTAGTGAACACCCCCAACCCCCCAGCCCCCCAGGCATCCAGTCCCCCGCTCTCAGGCTCCCAGGCTCCCAGGCCCCTGGCCTCTGCAGATGGGGTGCAGGTGAAGGGTCATCCCATGAACAGCCAGCTTGCTTAGTTAGCTTAGGAGACTGGAGAGGTGCAGAGAGAGAGAGGGAGGGAGAGACGCACCCCTGCAGTAGCAGGATGCAGAAGCGCACCTGGCTCCGGCTGCAACCCGCCTGCCTCCTGCCGGGTACCCCCCCACTTCCAGGGGCCACCAGACCTGGTAGCGTGTGGGGCCCCTTCCTTGCACACTCGAAGCCACACTCCCTCCTGCCCCATGTGTCTGCAAACACCTCCCTGCCCCAGGGACCAACCAACCAACAAGAAAGCTCTTGAAAGTGGTGAGTCTGGTCCTTGTTTCTCAGCTGCGGTGAGGCCGGGGTGCTGTCTCCCACAGCCCTGCCCGCCCCCCACACCCCCTCCCCGCTGGGGTTTCACTGGGGCCAGTGGCTCTCTTGCGTGAATCAATGCCGTTCTTTCCGCGAGGTCCTGCAGGTCATTTTGGCCACCAGTACCCTGCCATCTCCCGGCCCCTCACGATGCCACGGCTGCCGTTCGTGGCTAATCCCGTCCTGACTCAGGGCTGCTGGCCCGGGGGCTCGCAGCCGCCCCGGACTCGCCACGCTGGCCAGCTCTGATCTGCCCGCCACGGCTGCTGATACAGGGGCATCGGGTCACTGAACAAACGGGCGGGCGTCATAAGGGGAAGGACAACCGAGACGGCCCCCTCCCACTTCTATTATTAGGTAGAGTCATCGTCACTGTTTCCTCAACATTCGCCCTTAAACTGAGCTCTATAGGCCCATTACCATCTGCTTTTAGTGCCAATAAAAGAAATTCCAAAAAAAAAAAAATAGAAATTCCAGAGCCCTTTCTTAAAAAAAAAAATCAATTTTACTTAATGTATTACCTACTATCCTAATTCTTTATTTTATTATCTTTTTTGCTTAAAGAGCCTTGGAGACGGAGATGTCCCCGCTGCAGGCAGGGAGAGAGGAGCCTCTCCCCACAACCGGGTGCACCTGTCCAACAGACACCAGCCAGGGGATGGGGGTGCGGGTCCCGGCGCAGCGCCGAGGCGGGAGGGAGACCCCGGCCCCTGGGACACCCACTGCCCCCCCCCACCCCCCCCCCCGCCGTATTTGTAATCTGCAAACCGTCTCCCGAAGGCAACTGCCTGACTGGTGGGTCCCGGGGAAAAAGGCCTAGGGGTCTGTGCTCCAGACCTCCTTGGCTCTGTGCTTGGGCGGCTGCATCGGCACCTGCTCCACGCCCCCGCGTGGGGACCCAGGAGGCTGGGCAGGAACAGGCCCAGGCACCGCGGTCGGCAAGGAAGACAACAGTATTTTGGAGACGGTGCGGTTGGTTGGAGACGTGGTGCTGATGGTTCCTTGGTCCCCCCTGGAGGGCAGTCAGGGCACTGCGGGGGATGCCCGCGCCCCTTGGTCCAGGGCTGTCAGACACCAGCACTGGCTTGCGGTGGCCCCCGGGGACATGGGGGAAGGTAGGCCGGCCCCGCCGGCGGAGTCTCCATCCTCCCCGAGGAGAATCACGCGGATTCCGGCCCCGGCCCCTCCGGGTGGCCGTCCTGTCCTTGCCTCACTCGACCTCCGCCTGGCTGGCCGGCGCGCGCTGCCTTGGGCGCCCGGGGAGCCACACACAGGGACCTTTGTCCCCCCCCCCCCCCCCCCCCCCCCCGCCCTGGTGACGAGGCGCCGCCCCGCTGCCTGGCCCCTGGGCTTGCTCTCAGCTCCAAGACTCTGACCTCAGCAGAGGGTTCAGAAACTTCCTCTTAAAACTCATTCTTGTTGTTTTTTTTTTTTTTTTAAGGCAGACAAACAAACAATAGACAAAATAAAAAGAATCGGCTGTGAGCAGCAAGTGTAGGCACTGAAACGAACCCTGCGGGCACGCTGGCCACCGGCAGGCCGACCGGGGAGGCAGGTGCTCTGGCCATGAAGTCTCGGGTTGGGGATAAGGTGTTGTGCAGATGGTATTTTTCTTGACTTCTAGCGATTTGGAATCCCAGAGATCAAACAACAAGTAGCGCGGGCTTTCGAGGCGGGCAAAGTAACCACAAAGCAATGTCCAGAGCAGGGGCGGTGTGGAACACGGGGATGCGTAGGAAGGATGCTGGGTTGTCTTGAGGGAGTTTCCCCCAAAGGGCTAACTGGGGACACAGAGAGAGAGACACAGAGAGACAGAGGCAGAGAGGATCAGGCTCGCCCAGGGGTCCAGGGACCCGGTACGGGTCGTCCGAGCCTTCCCTCGAAGCATGTGGGGAGCGGCCGGAGCAGCTCGTGCGCTGCGCTTTCCTGGGCTGTGACGAGGCTCAGGCCGCTCTGCTTCTGCCCTTCACTCTCTATTTTGAAAACGAGGCTCTTAGGATCGGAGCTTATTTCCCATCTCGCTGGCTGTGGCTCAGTGACGGGCCAGAAGGGACTGGGATCCCAGGAGCAGATGGGTCCGGTGGGAGCTCCTGAGGGCACTCAAGGTCGCTGCTTTCCCCGGGCTCCTTCTGCGGCTGTGTTACCGCGTGTGCACGTGTGTGTGTGTGTGTGTGCATGTGCGTGTGCAGGCGAGTGTCCCCGCGCACACACAAGGGAGGTGAACAATGGATTTGTACTCCTGGCTGCCCCAAGGCCAGGCAGCGGGACTCGGGGCGCCCCTGGCAGTGGACACTGGGCTCCTGGCCCCAGGGCCGCCTACTGCCAGCGTTTCAGGGCCTCGGGCCGCATCCCTACCTCTGCGGGGTCTTGTCTCCAGGCCACTGAGCCTCTGGTGGCCGCCTGGCCAGCATGGGGGGGGCAGCCCTGCAGGGGGTTCTGAGGGTCTCAGCCGGTCCTGGGGGTGTCACTGGCTTCCAGACCTGGTGATGTGACCCACGGGGGATGATGTGGGCAGGAGGATGTGTGCAGGGGGTGGGCACAGGGTGCAGGGAGGGGCCGGGAGAGTTGTCTGCAGGCACGAGGAGAGGCTGCGGCCCTGTGGAGAGAGGGCGCAGGGAGAGTAGGGGAAGCAGGGGGGAGGACGGGAGCACAGGGAGAGCAGGGGGGTAGCAGGGGGAGCAGAGGAAGCAGGGGGAGCAGGGATAGCGGGGGCGGGGGCAGAAGGAGAGCCCTGTTCCCAGTCTACAGGGGCACTGAGTTGCAGGGGAGGGGAGGGGCTGAGAGGTGAAGGGCAGGAGGTGCCCCCTGACCCCCTGCGCCCTGGGCCCCTGGGCCGCCAGTGGGCGGGGACTCCCAGCGCAAGGGCTGCCACAGGAGTGAGGCCCCTCCCTCCCAGACTTCCGCCCTGCTCTTCCAGGGAGGAGGGGGGGACGTGGGGGGGGTGGCTTCCAGCAAGGAGGAAACCTGCCTGTGACCGCCAGGCCCCCCCTCCACAGCGCCTGAGCCGGGGCTGACGTCATCCTGGGCAGGGACTTCCTTATGAGGCTGAGCAGGGCAGCAGCAGGCGGTTGGGGAGCAGGGCTGGGGGAGCCAGCGGCAAGGGAGGAGCAGGGCTGCGGGGGGAGGTGCAGGGCTGGGGGTGGGGCGGGGGGGGGTGCAGGGTAGCTGGGTCCCCTCCACATCCGGCCTGTTCCAGAGGAGGAGAGGGGGTAGTGGGGGAGTGGCTCGGGCTGGGGTACAATCCCCACCTCACAAAGGGTCCCTGGGCTTCAGCAGCAGGAGGGCCGGTGGGGGGGGTGTCTTGGTGCCCAGATGGGTGGTGGGTGGTGTGTCCCTGGTGATGCCGGGAAGTCAGGGCGATGGACTGGGTGGCCCTGGGTGCGCGTGCAAGCCCTGTGACACCTGCAGGGGCCCTTTCCTGGGTTTCATGGTCTCCAACAAGCGGGGCAGCCTCCTCTCGGGGAAGCTGTGAGAGGTCCCGAGGGTGCTGAGTTGGGACCCCGCATGCTGTCCCCCTCATGGGTGGGGCGGAGGGCTGCACGCTGCGGGGGCACATGGGCCCAGGGTCAGGAAGTGCTGCCCCCTGAGGCAGCCCTGCCGGCCGTCTGGGGACCGGGCTGAGTTTCTTGGCACCGGGGTCCACGGTACTCCCGCTGCCCAGCGTGGGACTCCCCATCGGTACCCAAGGCGCGAGCGCAGTCCCATGCAGGAAACCAGACTCACCCTCTCGGCGCTTTCCCCAGCCAGCTGAAGCTGGGGTGTAAAAAGCACATACATATATAAAAAGCAATTTCAAACAAAGAAGCTCTATCCAAGTGTTAGGACGACTAGAATAGCCAGAAAGCAAAAATGGTGATCGAGCTGACCTGGGATTGCATTCGTTTCTGGCGTGCTGGCCAGATGCTGGGCGCGGCTCGATCCGGCCAGGAGTCTCCCCGCGGTGCATCTCCCAGGGATGCACCGAGCTGCACAAAGCCACGGTTCTTCACGGCAGTCAGGAAAACGCGCTGCGTGCCACATGGTATTGTATTCTTTTTCAGGTTTCTATCATGTTATTAAAAACGACCCTCCGTGGGGCTTCTGGGTGGCTCGGTCGGCTAAGCGTGTCGCTCTTGATCTTGGCTCAGGTCTCGGTCACACGGTGGGGAGTTCGAGCCCCGCGTTGGGCTCGGCCCTGGAGGCAGATCCTACTTTTAAAAAACGACCGTGGGAGCACGTCTGCATGTGTCCCCACCGCCTCCCGCACCCTCCCTACTCAAGTGTGCTCTGTGCTCCTGGGAGTTGCCCCCCCACCCCCGGGGATGCAGGCCCCGGGCTCCCCGGCTGCTCCCTTCTCCAGGTGCCTTCATGCCCCGTAAGATGCGAGAAGCACTTCAATCACTGCACGTTAGCTTCTTTATTATTTTTTTTTAAGATTTTATTTATTTATTCATGAGAGACACACAGAGAGGCGGAAACACAGGCAGAGGGGGAAGTAGGCTCCCTGCAGGACTCGATCCCGGGACCCCGGGGTCACGCTCTAGGCCAAAGGCAGACGCTCCACCACTGAGCCCCACACCCACCCCGCCCCGGGCGTCCTGTCTCCCAGCTTTTACCTGGAAGATGGGAAGTGTCGAGGTTCACGGTGACTTTGCGGACTCCGTGTGTGGGAGAGCCCACGCATCCCACCCCCTTGTTGCGTTCCTCCCGTTGGCCGTGAACAGGCCGCGCAGCCCCCCGCCCCCCACGTCTTCCCCGTTGCCGATGACGAAGCGACCGTGTGGCAAGTCTGTGCCCCACGCTCCACCGCGGAGCCGCGTGCCCTTCCCTTCCACCCACCCCTTCCTGCCGCCCATCTCAGGACTTCTAGAAAGCTCTGAACCAGGTCCTGTGAATCTTGCTCTGTGTGTCCTCTCCACTGGGTCGCATTTGAACCCTTCGCGACACAAGCTTCCCAAGGAACCACGGCTGGCACTCGGTTCTGCTCGTTTCTCCAAATCGGCTTCGTCCACGACGGGGGTGGCGCGGGGCCCACTTCACCGAGTCCTGAGCTCCCCCCGGTCTGAGCTGCCCCGCTCTGCTCCGTGCCCACCTGGGAGACAGGAAGACCAAGGCCCTGCGTGTCACCTGCCCCCCGACTTGGAGAGTTAAAAACGTGCTGTGCAGGGTCATGAGAAACGGTCGTCGTCGGGAAGTTAGAACGAGGAGGGCCACGTGGTCACGGTGCCAGTCCCCAGAGAGGTGGGAAATCCTCCCGATTTCGTGCCTGCACAGAAAGTGACGGCTTTCTCTTCCCCACAAACCCAGAACACGCATCTTGACGTGTAGACAACCAGAGGCACAGGCGGCCCTGGGCCCCCTTCCACTGTCTTTTTGTGTTTCTTGTTTCGCTTCTCCGAGGCATGTAGATGTGCGTCAGGCATCCGGGATTCACCGCGCCACATGTCTGGCAGGCGGGTGTGCGGGCCGCTCTATCACATCTCATGCCCCATGTGCAGTGACCTTGGGGGAGGCCATCGCCCGTCACCATGGCTGCTTCTGTGTGAGCGAATCTGGGCCTGGGATGGTTGAGGACACACGGGGAGCCCGCTACAGACGCCGGGATCACAGCATTGCAACCTCCGGGGAGCTCAGGCCGGCTGCACGTGTGCTGCGTGTGAAACACGGCTCCGAGCAGTTGGCGCGCCCCACAGCACGTAACCCTCAGACCCTCGTGCAGGACCCACATTTTATGGCGGAGGACGCGGAGCTGCACGGAGGTCACAGACTTTGCAGGTCTCTCAGCAGTGACGGGGCGGTGGGACCCAGAGCCAGGCACTCACCCCCCGGAACCCTGTCTGCGGTCCTGGGGCCCGAGGCCAGCTGGCCGTTCTAGGACAGTCCTTCGCTCCATGGAATAGAGAAAGCTTTAAAAATAAATCCTGGGGATCCCCGGGTGGCTCAGCGGTTTGGTGCCTGCCTTTGGCCCGGGGCAGGATCCTGGAGTCCCAAGATCGAGTCCCTGCCTCGGGCTCCCAGCATGGAGCCTGCATCTCCCTCCTCCTGTGTCTTTGCCTCTCTCTCTCTCTGTCTCTCTCTGTGTCTATCACAAATAAATAAATCTTAAAGTAAATAAATAAATAAACAAATAAACTAATAAACAAACAAATAAATCAATCAATCCTAACTTCAGAGCGCGCCCAACAGCAGACTCCGAGAGATCGGCGGACCCCAGCGAACCACGCTCGCCCTCAGCCCCTCACCCGCCGCTCCCGGAACCTTGGCGGCAGTGGCGGCAGCCTCCGCTGAGCTGCTCATCGTCGGCCGGTACACGTCCCGTGAGCTGCTGCAGGTGTTCCCGGAATGCTGCATTTACTGCGTAGGATTCACTTTTCGAAATCTTCCAGGGACACAGCCCATTGCAGAAGCGAGGTGTCCAGGTGCTCCCTGCAAAGGCTGGCATACGTGGTGTCGAGGACCGGGCGGCAGGTGTTGGGAGAGCGCTGGCAGGGGGGCCCCGACTGAGACCCCTGCCCCGAGCCCTGGGCGGCCGTGTCACCGGGTGCTCCTGTGCTTCTCAGCCAGCATGGGAGCCAGTGCCGCACAGGAATGGGGGGTCCCCTGTGCTCTCTCCAGAGGAGCATTTGCCAAGGTCAGTGAGGGGCCGGTAGGCCCCCGGAGAAGCAGCACCCACAATGATGACAATACCAGATCCCTTCCAAACCCCTTTGCACCCTCCCACTGTAAGCTCCTGGAGGACAGGGAGCACCTCTACAAAAAATAAAAAACCACCAGTACCTCCCCCATCTCGCAGTGTCCCAAGACCCTGTGGAGTGGTGGAGGTGCACCAACAAATAAATAAATAAATAAATAAATTAATTAATTAATTAATTAATAAATAATAAAAAAAGAATCTTAACTTCAGATTACCTATAATCGAACAAGAGTATTTGGGCGCCACTTTCTATTCATGGCGCACCTTTGCTGCTTTTATTTTAATCAGGCAGTCATGGATAATATTAATTTTTTATTCCTCATTACGCATTTGTGGCTTCCATTGGGTGACCTTGGTGGTGCATCCAGACGAAGCTTCTAGAGTGTAAACTACACTCAACTGTCCCATCGTCTGGAAGCTTCCAGTATCTGGAATTGCTGTTTCTTTCTTTCTTTTTTTTTTTTTAAGATTTTATTTATTTATTCATGAGAGATGCAGAGAGAGAGAGAGAGAGAGGCAGAGACACAGGCAGAGGGAGAAGCAGGCTCCATGCAGGGAGCCCGATGTGGGACTGGATCCCGGGACCCCGGGGTCATGCCTTGAGCCAAAGGCAGGCGCTCAACTACTGAGCCACCCCAAGCCTCCCTGGAATTGCTGTGTTTTCTGTATTTTCCTCCTCACATCCCTCCTGAGCTGGGGACTGGCTTATCATTTCCTATATGCCTTTTGCAGAAATCCCATTTTCTCATCTCTTCCTGAAGACTCCCCTGCCCCGCAGGCTCTGAAACGCCGGGATCCTTGCAGGCCCTGGCTGCTGTGCGCTGCCCTAGTGGGGTAAACGTGTGGTTTGATGCCGACGCTTTGACTTTTGGGGTCTGGCGACAGGCCGGCCCCTGCAGTTAGGCCGCCCCCACAGCTGGCGAGGGACTTGCCTGGGGGCTGACCTTTTGGAAGCAAACCCACCGGGACCCCCGCCCTCCTTTGTTACCTGTTACATCCTGGGCCACTGTCCCTAGCCCTCCGCCCTGCAGGGCCAGTACTCGACCACCCGCTGGGCACAGCTCCTCCCCGAACCCACCTACGAAGAGGACGAGGAGGACATTGCTCAAACGAGCCAGCCCTACCCTGTGCAGGCCTCTTGGGTTCCTTCTGGTGGAAAGCACGGTAAGAGCTGCTGCCCACATTCCCCGTGGCTCTCACTGCCTCCCGTCCACCCTGATGCTTCCCGCTGGGCCTGTGAGGCATCAGGGTTACCCCACCCACCCCGCCGCCAGTAAACCATCTCTTCAAAGACAGTCCTCCCCATCGGTTCGCCCCACCATCCTGAACAATGATAACACCTACACTTAAAAATACACTTCCAGGGGCACCTGGGGGGCTCCGTGGCTGAGCGTCTTCCTGTGGCTCAGGTTGTGACCCCGGGGTCCTGGGATCGAGTCCATGTCGGGCTCCCTGCAAGGAGCCTGCTTCTCCCTCTGCCTCTGTCTCTGCCTCTCTCTGTGTCTCTCATGAATGAATAAATAAAATCTTAAAAAATAAAAAAAAAGCACTTCCAGGAAGGATTCTTTTCTTCACACAGGAAGTACTTGCCAACTAGCCCGGAGCCATGTGTGCAGTCCCTTCTGAATGAGGTGAAGAGACAGGTGCTCCATTTCCATTAAACTCTGATCTTCAAGGCTGAGACTACACGGCCCTGCTTTTTATGCTCCCACGCCACCACGTCAGCCGTGAAAAAGCGGCTCGTTATTGCTTACGTGTTGATAAAACAATATACCCACACGAGATGTTTTCCAGGAGAAAACCTACGCGATCATAAACTCCTAATAAACACATAGCGTCCATCGCTTGTCAGCGCAGAATGACGGTATTTCTCTCCAGGGTCTCGGATTTGCTGGAGAGTCTCCCGGGTTGTGAAGTGGATGGCTTCCCAGCGCAGATGGTGTTCGTTCTGCTAAAAAATAAAGGAATACCCGCCACGTGTAGGTCGAAGGTCTCGCTTGGAATGCCAAGGCCCTGCTGCTCCTTGGAGCCCTGGAGTGAATGGTTCTCATTATGCATCTGGCAGCCCATACGGGGACGTACTTACTGAGACTTAGATGCTTTACAATATGCTTAACCCGCATGACATTGAGCTCTATGTGATCAGTGATGTTCCTGAGTAGCGTGGGGTGCGAGGGAGATGCCAAGAGGGGCTACTGTGTCACATAGGACAGGTCACAGCGCTATTCCAATGACTCATTGGAGGTTCCTCTCTTGGGTAGGAAGTGGTTTCCTGGTAAAAACAAGCCTAAAACCCCACCCTTGTTGCCATAACAGAAAGAAGGAAACAGATCCCTGAAGGGGAACAGAGGGAATACACTGGGGGTGGAGATGCGTAATGCTTGCAAATCATGTCTGAAATCTTCTAGAACATATGGAAGGGAAGCACGGCTTAGCATAAACCAACGGGATCTACAGACTCAACTTGGCACGAGTTTATAAGGCAAAGACTACACTTAGGATGAGAATCTTGGAAGGAGAAGTAGGTGTGTCAGTGGTGTGAGGTCCGGGACGCAGGTAGGATGCCGAGGGAAAACAATCTTGACCGGTGGAGAACGTTCCTGGAGGGACCGTACATACAGCTAATCGCTGATTCTTTTTTTTTTCTTAGGATTTTATTTATCTCTTCATGAGAGACACACAGAGAGACACAGGCAGAGGGAGAAGAGAAGCAGGCTCCATGCAGGGAGCCTGACACGGGACTCGATCCCAGGACTCTAGGATCACGCCTTGAGCCTAAGGCAGATGCTCAACCACGGAGCCACCCAGGTGCCCCGAATCACCGATTCTTTACTGAGAAGAAGTGAGTGCGTGGAATCGAGGGCTATTTACTATCTTTACGGCCCATGTCCTACTCAGTACTATGAGGATGTTGTGGTCTTTATTTTCACGAAGTTATCACTTAAATAAACGGCTTTAGATGTGCGGGGTTGACGCCGCCTGCCAACGAAGACTCTGGTGCTAAAGGATATAAAACATCAGGTCACAACCCCTCCTGCAAGAATTGGGACTTTAGGAAGATGCTTTCTGTTTGAGCGTTTCCACTGCATTTATTTTTCAGACCATCGTGGCTCCGCCCTAAGTGTTTCTCTGGATCTAACAAAGGCCGTATCTGCTTTAGAGGGATATGAGTTAATTATTACTCTGGGATCTGAATTAATTATTACTCCGGGCCCTTTGGATAAACTTTTTAAGGAGATGCTGACTCATGATGAGTGCCTTTCCCGCTGAGCGTTCCCTCTGGACACGAGGTTCCCATGTTTATAGAAGGATTTGGCCCATTAAACATCAAGATGGGGGGAGGGGAAGGATGTCTAGAGGTTCCTTTAAAAGAATAACTTGGTTTAAAAGGACACAGACACACACAAAATGTGTGACGCCTTGGGAGGGGTCAGTATAACGGTCAGAGGGATGTTTGGGTTCCCCGGTGGTCACCGAGGACACCGGGCATCTTGCTGTTTACTCATTTCAGGTCATCTTACTCTTTTCAAGGGAAGATGAGAAATGTCTGCATGGAATGTTCCTGGTCTCCAAGAAAGTTTTAGCTATTTTAGTCACAGGGAGGAAATGGAGCCCAGCGATGAGCCACAAGGGCCGGACGGTGACGTCTGCACTGTGTTGTTCCCTGGTGTTCAGGGTAACGGGTCATTCTGACTCCCTCCACTCCTTGCGGTTCCCCAATATTCTTATTAAAAAGGCTATTTTGAAGTCATGTGGTAACCAAGGGGGACTTCCAGCCCGATCCCCTAACCGCATCGTAACTTCCGCCCTGTAGCACAAGGATCCCGGTTTATTTGACCTTGAGATGACTGAGATTCTTTCCTAAGAATCTGTGGTATTTATCTGATCCTAGAAAGAATTTACACCGTTCAAAGTCCTCTTCATGGGGGATCACGGCTGTGCTCAGAGACGTGGGGCTTTACTATGGGACAGAAAACTAATCGCCAGTTGACTCTCCTTTGCCACCTCTTTTCCTGCCGTGTCACTTATGTTTGTAAATCACATCCGGCGAACACCGTGGAGATCCTAGGCTGATAGAATCGGAAGGTGTACATGGTGTCTGCTCTCTCAGGGAGGGGTAGACTGTGTAGACTGTGCGGGTCCCCTTGGGGAGGTGCGGACAGTGTAGACCATGTCAGTTCCTTAGACTGTGCGGGTTCCCTCAGGGAGATATAGACCGTGGCAGTTCCCTCGGGGAGGTGTAGACTGTGTAGACCATGTGGGTTCCCTCAGGGAGGGATAGACCGTGCGAGTCCTTAAGACTCCCTGGGGAAAAAAAAAAAAAAAAAAAAAGGACTCCCTGGGGGGTGGGTGTGTGGACTATGTAGACCATGTCAGTTCCTTCAGGGAGGTATAGACTGTGCTGTTTCCCTCAGGGAGATATAGACTGTGTCAGTTCCCTTGGGGAGGTGTAGACTGTGTAGACCGTGCAGGTTCCCTCAGGGATGTGTAGACCGTGCGAGTCCCCTTGGGGAGGTATAGACTGTGTAGACTGTACAGGTTCCCTCCAAGAGGTGTAGACCATGCAGCTCCCCTAGGGGAGGTGTGGACTGTATAGACCATGTGGGTCCCCTTGGGGAGGTATAGACTGTGCAGTTTCCCTCAGGGAGATATAGACCGTGTCAGGTCCCTTGGGGAGGTGTAGACTGTGTAGACCATGTGGGTCCCCTAGGGGAGGTATAGATTGTGCAGGTCCCCTCAGGGAGGTGTGGACTGTGTAGACTGTGTGGGTCCCCTCAGGGAGGTGTAGACCATGCGGGTCCCCCAGAGGCCAGTCCGTTTACTGCAGTGCACCCAGCATGCACCCCCAGGGCAGGGCCTCGTCGTACCCTGTGTCCCAGCCCCTCCCGCAGGGACCCCGTCCCCCTCCTTGCGGGGCGCACAGGCTCCCGGGCCGCTCGGGGAGCGCGGTCAGGAGGGTGCCCGGACGCCCATCCCGGGACCCCCCACCCTGGCCCTCGTGGCCCCTGACATGGCCCGTGCCCACAGCCTCGCTCCTGCCCGCGCCCCGCGATCACCGACTCCTCTGGGAGGGAGGGCGCGGGTCAGTGACGTGGGTTGTGCTCACTCTGGCATGGTGGCTTCTGTCCTTTCCTGAGGGGTGACGACACGCAGGCGGCCGTGTGCATTCGGTGTACACTGCACCACGCGTGTGGACCCAAGTAGACCGACTGACTTCCCCCGCGTTTCAACCCGCAGCTGGAGCAGCACCAGGGCTGACCCGGATGCAAAGCTCAGTGCTGCGAGCAGGGCCTACGTGGCCGCCCTGCCCCCCCGGAGTCCACCGGAGTCGCAGGCCGCAGCCAGTGGCCTTGGGACTATGGGCAACAACTGCCTGACCCTGATGACTCTTAGTCTGGTTCAAGGGTCCCAAAGCGAACAACACAATCTGTCACCTCCCTCAACCCCTGAGCCCCCCAGGCGCCCCCGGCACCGATTTTAAAGCCCTCTCAAGGCTCAGGGGTGGAGCATCTGCCCTCGGCCCAGAGCGTGACCCCAGGTCCCAGGATCGAGTCCCGTGTCGGGCTCCTGCGTGGAGCCTGCTTCTCCCTCTGCCTGGGTCTCTGCCTCTCTCTCTCTCTCTGTGTCTCTCATGAGTAAATAAATAAAATCTTTAAAATAAAATAAAATCGGTGCCAGGACATGATCATCTTCCCGGAACTGGCTGAGCCGGGCGTGCGTGCGTGTGCAGCGTGTATGCATGTGCAGCGTGTGTGCTCAAGCAGAAGCACGGCCTTACTCACGGATACGGTTCGATCACCTTGGGGCTCACTCACGCCTCCCTCGTTTCCCAACAAGCACATCTCACGGCTGAGTCCCAAACGCCAGGGATGTCGGGTCAGGGACATGCTGAGGGACCGCGTGGTCCCTGCTTTCACCGCCTGCCCTGGGGTCACAGCAGGTGCCCGTGAGGTGCAGGTGGAGAGAGGAGGGTCCCGGGGTGCGTGGGCCGGAGAGGGACACGGGGGGAGTGGCGTTCACGGCCTGACCTGCGGGTTGGTGGGTCGGGTGCAGAGTGGGGGGGGGTGGCGAGGCCGGCAGGAGGCGACAGGGGCTGCCTCGAGGGTCTACCGTGTGTGTGCTTCCCGCACCTCGTCCCCGGGCCGTCCACGCAGCAGGGAGCTGGGGACGTCAGCATTTCCCACACGGGAGTGGCCCACCTGTGCCCGACCTGTGCCCCACCTGCCCCCCACTGCCCCCCACCCATGCTCCACCTGCCCCAACTGTGCTCCACCTGCACCCCACTACAACCCACCCATGCTCCCCTCACTGCACCCCAACTGTGCTTGACTTGCCCCCCACCTGCCCTCACATGCACCCCGCACCCCACCTGTGGCCCACCTGCTCCCCACCTGCCCCCCACCTGCACCCCACTGTGCCCCACCTGCCCCCCTGAACTCCACCTACACCCCACCTGCCCCCACTGTGCCCCACCTGCACCCCACTGGCACCCCACATGTACCCCACCTGCCCCCACTGCACCCCACTGTGCCCCACCTGCCCCCCTGCACTCCACCTGCACCCCACCTGCCCCCATTGTGCCCCACCTGCACCCCACCAGCACTCCATGTGTACCCCACCTGCACCCCACTGTGCCCCAACTGCCCTCTACCTGCACTCCACCTGCACCCCACGTGCCCCTACTGAGCCCCACCTGCACCCACCTCCCCCCACTGCACTCCATCTGCACCCCACCGGTGCCCCACTTGTAGCCCACCTGTGCTCCACCTGCTTCCACTGTGCCCCACCTGCCCTCTACCTGCACTCCACTTGCACCCTACCTGCCCCTACTGAGCCCCACCTGCACCCACCTGCCCCACTGTGCACCACCTGCCCCCCCGCACCCCTGCACCCTACTTCTCCCCGCCTGTACCCCATCCGTGCCTCTGCGCAAGTGCTCTCTCACCTGGCCTCTCCTTCCACCTGGGCGTGCCTGCTGTGCGCCGCCGTCCCGGATCTACCGGCCACCCTGCGGCCGGGCACTCGGTCTTCCTCTTACTCCACGAGGGTTTCCCGTGTTAGAAGCCATCACCTTAGGCAGCTACTCAGGTAAGATCCCCAGTTTATGGTGGAGTCGCGGAGCCAGCCCCAGGACGAAGGCCCTTAAGTGAATCTTTTTCAATATACGACAGTTAATATTAGCATTAGCAGGTGACGCCGCCCGATTGGTCTGTTTGGGGCGTCAGGATGCGGTGTAATGGGACTCGCCCGAGCAGCCTTGCGTTTCCGGCTAGAACGTAATTTAATTATTTGTGTTACTCCCTTTCACACCAATGTACCTCGTGTGTCTTTATGAGATAAGGGGAAGATATCACCCTCTAGTTGTCACACATAAGGCCTATGTTATTAAGATAGCTTTTAAACCAACAGAAGCTTTTTTAAAAAAAGTTTAAGTAATCTCTTCGCCCAACGTGGGACTCTAACCCACAACCCCAAGCTCCAGAGGTGCGTGCCCTTCCAACAGAGCCCCCAAAAATGCTTTTATCTAGAAACATTTTAGACGAAATTTTATATAAGAATGGAGGAATTGACCCATCAACGCTGCCTGAAAGCCGTCGAGGACTCTTACGCAAATAGTAGAATTATAACAGCAAAAGGGAAGGTAGCCGGACAGTCATCCCGAAGAGTCTTCAAGGATTGAAAGCCACGCGAAGGACATATTTAAAATTCTGAGACCCCTTCTTTCCACCTGTGAGTGAGCAAAGGAGACGATCTCTGGCCGAGGACACATTCCGCGTGGCAGGTGTGTCGCTCTGCGAGGACCAGGACCCGCGCGCCTTCTGGCTGCCCAGACCCCTGTGCTGATGGAATCTGAAGCCGCTTTCTTGGTGTCACTACCTCTACTCCCAGGGAGCGTGAATAGCGAGTGGAGACACGTGGGCGGCAGACGAGCTTCTTTCTGAGGAAGTCTAACGAACGGGCCCGAGGTGGAGTCATTACGAACCGGGTATCCTAGAAACGGTGCGACTCATCAGCAACGAAGCCAAACGACCGGGGTGGAATCGTGAGGAAGGGTGCACTTCGGTTGCAAAAATGATAAAACTGTCTCTATTCGTTTTTCATGGATTTTCATAGCAGGTCCTAAATCAGTAAAGCATTGCTTTTCCTGGAAATAGTTGTGACTCGCAGGACGCCGGCCGTTACTAGCGCCAGCTGCCACCAGGTTCGGAGACACGCGGGTTCCGCACCAAGAGCTTCACGGACGCCGAAGGTCACGACAACCTGTTAGAGCAGCTCGCATCAATGTCCTCGTTTTGCAGAGGAAGAGCTTGTGGCATAGAGAGGCCGAGTAGCAGGTGCATCTGGAGCTCCCACCTGGTCCCCGCGTCGGTGATGGCAGCCACGGTGCGGTCCTGGGGCTCAGGCAGGAACGAGGCTCCTGGAGGTAAGCAGGCTGCGCAGAGTGACCGCGGGCACTCCGGGTACCCTGATACCCCAGCTGTGTGAAGCTGAGGCGACCTTCGGCCTCGTACGTCACGTCATTGCTTCCGCAGCGGCCTTGGTTGGAGGCTCTCCCCAGGCTCACTCACAGGCGAGTCCTTCCTCTGGGCTAAGCTGTGACCCGGCGACCGCGGGAAGCAGTGCAGCCCCTCGGTGGCCTTGGGCACGTGTATCAGCGTCCGATGGCCCCAGCGACAAATGATCACAAATGTGGTGATTCAAAGCAGCACAAACTGCAATCACCTCATCATCTATTGAAGCGACTTATGTCTGGTAATAATGGTTTAAAATCATATAAAAATCAGTCCTCCTCCCACACGGCAGCAACACACAGCAAAGACAGACAGTATTCCGTTTCTTGGCACAACAAAATACCAACAAAAGTAAGCAAAACTTGCACCTAGAAAGGGCTGTATAAAGTTTTATGAAGAAAATAATATGGGGTTCAGGGGCACCTGAGTGGCTCTGTGTGTGGTGTCCAACTCTCGATCTCAGCTCAGGTCATGAAGTCAGGGTCATGAGTTCCAGCTCCGCACTGGGCTTCCCATTAAGTGGGGGGTCAGCCTACAAAAAAAAATAGCGGCACCTGGGTGGCTCAGTCGGTTAAGCATCTGACTCCTGGTTTTGGCTCTGGTCGCGATCTCAGGGGCGGGAGATCAAGGCCCAGGTGGGGCCCTGCGCTCAGCATGGAGTCTCCTTAGGATTCTCTCTCTCCTTCTCCCTCTGCCCCTCTGCCCCGCACTGACATGCTGGCTCTCTCTCTCTCTTATGTGTGTGTACTTTCTTTCTAAAATAAATAATTTTTTTTTAAAGAAGAGAATATGCAGTTGTATTTCTGGCAGGTTCTATTCCTGGTAAACCAAGCCACTTGAAACACCCCTTCTGCTACAAACACTTGGAAACGTTGGATTCAGTATAAACGGTGTGGGGAAGGGGAGGGATGTGACTTCTCCGCTAAGTTCTCGAGAGGGAAAGGAGAATTCCTGGGGGCAGAGGAGACAGAGAGAGTGAAAATCAGCCTGGAAAGTGGATGAGCAGATGCTGTCGAGGCCTCGTGGTGAGCCCATGACCTCAGGGTTGTGGTTTCTGTACAGATGGGCTTTTACCTGCCTGCGGCCTCCAGAAGTGAGGGAGACTGCGAGGCCCGGGGCCCTCCGAGTGTCTGTCCCTCAGGGCAAGAGGTGGGGTGATAAGAAGTAAGCCAGCAGAAAGGCAGAGCGGGGCACGCGGGTCGCCGTCCCCGATGGAAATAACATCTCCCTTGGGAAATCTCATAAATATTGACTTTGCCTCTTGGGAGGACTTGGATTTGACATTGACACTTCCCGTGCAGCCCGTAATGGAGAAACTCTGTCCGTGATGCCTGCCAGGAGCAGGGCTCAAACCTCCCCGAAAAGACGTTCCCACGCCTCGGACTACGTGGCATTATCGAGGCCCCTGAAGATGAGCTCGCAATTCAAAATATGTGCACACACACACACACACACACAAACCCACAAAACTTGATACCCTGTGGTCCTGGGGGGTCAGAAGATCACAGTGGGGTTCACTGAGATAAGCTTCAGGTGTCAGCAGGCTGGTACCTTCCTTTGGCACGGGTGGGGGCGGGTGGTATGGATTGTGTTTCCTTCTCTCTTCCAGCTTCCAGAAGCCGCCTGCTTTTCGGATCTTCAGAGCTGGGTGGGTCGCTTCGTCTCATCCCTGATCTCTCCCCTCTCAAGACCCCAGGATCCCACTGGGCCCATCTTGATCATCTGCAATAATCTTATCATTTAAAAATACTTAATTAAAAAAATACTTAATGTAATCCCATCTATAAAGCCCTCAGGGCACGTGTCCCCATCAGGTTCCCAGAACTAGGTCTCGGACATCTTCGTGGCGCGGGGCAAGGGTGCATCATTCCAGTCACCGTGGAGTTTTTGGATAGTTGAGGTCTACGGAATCTCCAGGTCTGTAGAAGGTCGGGCCAGACCAAATTTCTGTGTTTTCTTTTCTTTAAATTGTGGCTGTCCTTTTCATTTTCCTCTCCGTTTATGGCAGCTGATGGGAGAAGGAAAAGAAATGGCTTATTTGGCTATATATAGTCAAATATATATATATTATATATAAAATATAATATTTTATATTATATAATTATAATATGTATACTTTAATATATATTAAATATATATATTTATATATATTTTAATACATATATATTTTTTCAAGTGAGACCTGAAAGCATTCACGTGTGTCTGCCTGAGGTGCAGGGGTGCACGTGCTTATTTCATACCCCCCACCCCCCGCCCCGCCTGCAGCCTGGTGCCTCAGGCCAGCTCCTCCCTGTTTTGGGGACCGGAAACTATTTTCTCCCATTTCCAGACATTACGAAAGGCCAAGTCCAAGTTGACCTGGGTGTTTCCCATGGCTCCCACACGCATCACGGCGTGGGGCATCCTTCCCTCTGCTCTCCCTGGTTTTCTCCCACCCCCCTCGCCCCTACTTCCCCAATGCCGCACCCAATAGTAATACTCACAGGTTCAAAGTCAAATGAGAGTCCCGATGTGGTGTTTCCAGGAATATCCTCCGGTCCCTGGAGCCGGGGTCACCCAATTCCTCCCATCCCCACATGACACCCCCAGCGGCCAGGAACGGAGCGAGCCTGTATCCTCGTGGGTCCCACATGGCTGGAATGAGGCACCATCACCACATTTGTCCCTCAGTAGATCCCACCTTCCTGATTCATGGAAAATTGTGCTAGAAGAGTAGAGGGGAAGGAAGACTCATGGGCCAGGAAACCCCCTGGTCTACACCAAAGGATGGCCGTTTCAGAGATTTCCAACTCGACGTCTTCCTCTCCCTTCAAATGCACTTTGCTTGCTTCCCTGTGGTCGCCCAGTCCGGGTGGGAAAACCAGAGGCTACGGACTAAATTAATAAATGAAAAGCAGCTTGCTGTATCCGTGCTTGCGAGTGTAGTCCTTTCACAGCCCATTTTCCCTTCTTCTTATTTGTGACCTTTTTTTTTATGCCATCATTTTCCTCCCCAGCTGTGATGGTTGGTTTCATAGGTCAATCTGGCCGGGCAAATGGTGGCCACATATGTGGTCAGGTGTTATTCCAGATGTTTCCGTGAGGATGTCTTTGGATGAGATTAACATTTAAATTGGTAGACTTGAGGAAGGCAGATTTTTTTTCCCTGTGGGTGGGCCTCACCCAACTAGTTGAAGGCCTGCGTGGAACAAAGACTGACCTCCCCTGAGCAAGAGAGAGTTTTGCAGCAGGTGGCGGGCTTTGAGCTCCAGCTGTAAGTCTTCCCTGGGTCTCAGCCTGCCAGCAGCACCCCCCCGCCCCGCCCCGCTCCCCGCCCAGGACTACAAGATATGAAGTTTGGGGGGTTGGATTGACCAAGTCTCCACAATCCTAGAAGTCAATTCCTTAACGTAAATCTCTTCATCTATTGCTCCATTGATCGATCTCTGTATTTATCCTGTTAGTCCTATTTCTCTAGGGAAACCTGGCTGATAGAATGGCCTTTTCTCAAACCGATAACATTTTTGTAGAACCTAGATGAGGTGGTACTTAGTGGTTTGGGCCATGCAGGAGCGCCACGGAAAGACTCAGCATGGAACAGAGCCCCGTAGGGCGGTGGGATGGGCGGGGGGCCTGCCTTGCAGCTGACTGGGGCTTGGAGTCCGCCCTGCTGTTTACTGGCTGGGTGAGTGTAGGTGGCTCATGGGACCAGACTCACAACAGAGGATGTGAAATGGCTCACACCTGCTTTTCTATGGGATGCAGTAAGGCTGAACAGGAGCACCATTGTTAGGATAATTAGGAGGAAATCTGCCAGGTTTTGTCTTCAAAAATACACGTTTTCAGGAATCAGGACTGACAATGGTGTTGCTGCTGTGACACTATCACCTAAGAAGAGCATTTCTGGGCTGGGGGGATGAGGTGGCTGGGTGATAGGAGGGCACTTGATGGGATGAACGCTGGGGGTTATACTATATGTTGGCAAACTGAATTTAAAATAAATAAAATAAAATAAAATAAAATTTAAAAAATGGGGAAGCCTGGGTGACTCAGTAGCTTGGTGCCTGCCTTCGGCCCAGGGCGTGACCCCAGGGTCCTGGGATTGAGTCCCACGTCGGGCTCCCTGCATGGAGCCTGCTTCTCCCTCTGCCTGTGTCTCTGCCTCTCTCTCTCTCTGTGTCTCATGAATAAATAAATAAAATCTTAAAGAAATAAAAAACCATGTTGGCCACATTCCTTTCAATCTTAGCCTTCTTGTCTGGGCTTTGTAAGGTTTTTGTTTTTGTTTTTGTTTTGCCAACATCATGCTTTCGGTTCCCAAAAGCAAGTACCATTTCCCCATAAATCGCACAATTGCTCGCTCAATTCGTTAGTCACAACTGCTACTGGTACAGCGTATTGAGGCGCCTTCCAGGAAGTCTAAAAATCCTAGATCAAAGATGAGTGTGCGGTTGCTGGAAAACCATAGTCTTGCTCAATCGACGTCTTAAGAAGTGGAAGTTTAGGGTCCTTGCACGGCGTGGCCTCGGGGATTTGAGCAGCCAGCCTCGGGCTCCGCGTTGGCCCCACGTGCTCCCGGACGGCGAGAGGCAGGGCATCTCTCATCAGCCTTGTATCCCGGGTGCTTGGCCCTTGAAAGAGAACGACTGATGTTTGGCGAATGAATGACGGAGCTTCCGGGTCACTTCAGGGTGGGTTACTCCTGAAGACACATTAAAACTCGTTCTTTCAAAGGTTCACTGAATCCGCGTGAGGTTGGGTGCCCACTGCGCGCTGGGGCCTCACCCCACGAAAGCTAGGCTGACGTTTGTGTGGAGCAGCCAGACACTCCCTCCCGGGGGGCAGCGGCCGTGACCCGGGCCGTGACCCAGGCCGTGACCCGGTCCTTGCAGGGCACGGCCTTGCGGCACCGAGGATGGAGCTGCAACGGGGGCTCGTGTGAGCCGGGGCTTTGTGCCCTTCCTCTGTAGCTCGGGGCTCCGGAGGCAGGCGTCCTGGCGGCTTGCTCCACAGGAGGGGACCCCTGAGAGCCCGACCTCCCCACGCTGTGCACCCTGTAATGTGCGGGGACCTGGAAGCTTCAGATTTCATGATCCCCACCCAGGAGCTGGGGTTTATTCACTACGGTGACATTCGGGCAGTGGAGTGTGGACGGCGGAGACCCAGGTGATTGGTCCCTGGTGGGCGGTGGGATATGAGCTCTGCTTGGAAACGTGCAGGGGTGTTGGCGGTGCAGGGGCTCTGGGCAGAGGTAAGAGGGGCTCCCGGCCGGTGCCCACGCGGACCGTGCAGGCTGCACATCCACCCACCGTCTCCCCGCAGCTCCTCGCTCCCGTTAAAGCCCTGTTTTCGCTCCCGTAGGAGGAGGGGTGACGACCTGAATATAACCAGTGCCCCCCCCCACACACACACCATCCCGGGACTGGGCTGTGATTAATCTGAGCGCCTCATGCCAACTGAGCCTCCCTTTGCGAGCGCTTGTCTTGGGGGTGAGTGCACAACCCCACCGTGGCCAACGGTCCCCGTGCGAAGTGTGCAGGGGGGAAAGATTTCTTCCATCCTCTTGGTTTGAGGATGTGATGTCCGGAGCTATGGCTGCCTCTGTGACCGTGAGTCAGAGGTCGAGAGCATCTCCGAGACGCTGACCCAGGACGGACCCTTCCGGAACCTCCTCCCTGTGAACCTCGTGTTACGGGGGTGGTTACATCTCCTCACCCGTGACCCCCACTCAGCAGGCGCTTTGTTACTTGCAGCAAAAACAAGAGCCAACGTGACCTCACCGGCCCTGCCTAGAAGGTTCCCGTGTGAGAAACGAACAGATCTTAGATTTGACACGACCAGAGGAGCCCACGGTGTAAGTTATGAGCACATATAAGCACCTGTACGCGTACGTGTGTAAGAAGGAGGTGGGGCTGCTGCTGCGGGCGCGAGGGGCCTTCAGAAGTGAAGCGTCCGATCAGTCATTCGGGTGTTTGCCTACACGCTGCACCCCAAGCCGGTGATCCCTTGGGAGCGCCCCCAGGATTCAGAGTTTCTGCTGCTGCGCTTCCCACTGACAATCTGGCCGCGGCTCGGCCGGCACCCAGAGATGGGAGTCCCCACGTGGGCGAGGAGCCAGGAGCCGAGGCCAGGACAGGCAGCGGGTCCAAATCTGTCTGTTCCAGGAACGGCGGGTAAAGGGAAGAAAGTCCTGGAAAGGGTACTGGCTTACGGGAAAGTAGTGAAACATCAGGCTGGGAAGAACGGACAGTAGGGGTTATGGTCCTTGGGAAGGTGAGCTAGATCTCAAGAGGCACTGACACCGCTGTTTAAATCATTTTATTTTATTTTATTTTATTTTATTTTATTTTATTTTATTTTATTATTTTATTTTATTTTATTTTATTTTATTTTATTTTTTTTTTATTTTATTTATAAGAGACACAAAGAGAGAGGCAGGGACACAGGTAGAGGGAGAAGCAGGCTCCCTGCAGGGAGCCCGACGTGGGACTCGATTCCAGGACCCCCGGCGTCATGCCGTGAGTTGAAGGCAGGTGCTCAGCCCCTGAGCCCCCAGGCGCCCCATGAGCCACCAGACATCCCGCATTTTTCCAAGGAAACAAACGTGAGCACCCCTGTGAGTGGTAACTGGAGCAGCAGCCTCGCCAGCTGATGGCCGCGGGCTTGCCGGTGCCCAGGGTGCAGGCTGCAGACAGGACGGCAGGTGCTCTGGGGACCACACCTTGGCCTGGCCCTGACCTGTTACCTCCATCCTCCACCCGGACCGAGGGGCTGCTGGCTCAGGGCAGCGGTCACTACGTGGATGGAAGGATTCAATTTTCTTTATTCACTTAGGGTCTTCTACGCGCCTCTGCTGGAAAGACGGGAGCCCTTCCTGCAACAGCGCAGCGGTGTCACTGCACACGGGGATGCAGACCTAGGCAGGTGGCACAGCCACGCGGGCCAAGCCTGGACTGTGTGTGTTACACTACGGCATGGACTGCAGGTCAGCTGCTGACCACTGACCCTGAGAGGAGGGTTGTCGCGTCAGGGGAACCCCAGGAAACCGACTGCTCCTCACCGCGTGGGGGCTTGTGATCCTGGGGCAGGATAAGTCCTGCAGGATGGGAGAGCAGGGACGGGAAGGTGCACAAGGGCACGCAGAGCGGCCGCGTAAAGATCCACCGGGCGAGTGTGGGGACGGAGGGCATGAGCTGCAAGTGGACGTCACAGTCCTTGCCCTGACCTCAGATGGGTAGCACACAGCTTCCTCGGCTGGAGCAGGAGGACAGACATGACCTCTGCCCCACGGGTCTATGGCAGGATTAATAGTTCATGCTTGTAGAGAGCTTATCACCCTGCCTGGCAAACAGTCTACACAACAGGGACATTTATTCAATACAGAAAATAATAAGAATCAATGATTTATATACAGAAGATCCTGAGGAATCCAGTGAATAATTATTAGAAGTAATAAATGAGGTGAGCAAGGTTGCGGGATACGTTGTGATCAATAAATTAAAATCAATTGTGCTTATGATACAATACAAAATAATATTTTACTTTCAAAGATTTTATTTATTTGTTCATGAGAGGCAGAGACACAGGCAGAGGGAGAAGCAGGCTCCATGCAGGGAGCCCGATGGGGGACTCGATCCCAGGACCCCGGGGTCACACCCTAAGCCGAAGGCATACGCTTAACCACTGAGCCATCCAGGTGTCCCTGGAAATGATATTTTAAACACAATAGCATCAAAAAGAATAGAATATTTGGGAGTAAACTTAACAAAAAGCGGTGCAAAATGTATGTGTTGAAAACCACAAAACACTGTGGACAGAAGTTCAATAAAATCAACATAAGCAGGGAAAGATCCCATGTTAATTAGTGGTTGGAAGGCCTCACACTGTGAAGATGCCGATGCTCCCCAAAATGTCGTACGGAGTCAGCACCAGCGCATTCAGAATCCCAGCTCTCTTCGCTGTGGAAATAGGCCGACTCGAGAATTCCTGTGTCACTGCAAGCGACCCAAGAAGAAAATAGGAGGATTCCTATTCCCTGATTTGAGAATTTACTGACAAGCAACAGCCATCAAGACACAGCAGGACCTTGGAGGGTGGGGGGCAGGCTCTGTTGGTTTAGAGTCTGACTCTTGGTTTTGGCTCAGGTCACGATCTCCGAGTTGTGAGGTTGAGCCCCACATCGGGCTCTACACTGGGTGTAGAGAGTGCTTCAGAGCCTCTGTCTCTTTCTCCCTCTGCCCCTGCCCCCTGCCTCTAGCATGCATGCTCTCCCTCTCAATTTAAAAAAAAAAAAAATCCTTAAAAAAAGACACAACAATAAAAAAAAAACAAACCTAAAAACTTCTGTGCTTCCAAAATAAATAAATAAATAAATAAATAAATAAAAATAAATAAATAAATAAAAAGACAGCTCTCAGAATGGGAGAGAAGTATTTGCAGACCCTATATCTGACAAGGGACTTGTATGTTGAATATACAAAGAACACTCACAATTCAGTAATAAAAAGACAAATACCCAAGTTAAACACGGGCAAAATCCCTGAGGATTTATTTCTCCATAGAAAAGACACAAAGGGGGCAGCCCGGGTGGCCCAGCGGCTTAGCGCCACCTGCGGCCCAGGGCGTGATCTTGGAGATCAAGTCCCACGTCGGGCTCCCTGCATGGAGCCTGCTTCTCCCTTTGCCTGTGTCTCTGCCTCTCTCTCTCTGTGTCTTTCATTAACAAATAAATAAAATCTTTAAAAAAAAGAAAAAAAGAAGAGAAAAGACACAAAGGGCCAATACACACAGGAAAAGGTTCTCAGCCTTGTTAGCCATCTTAAAAATGTGAATCAGAAGCGTGGTGACGTAGGACATCAGACTCTCTCAAGTAACTTGAACCAAAGGTGAGAAACACGTGTTGGGGGGTTGTGGCCGAATGGGAGCCCTCGCACATTAATGGTAGAGACTCAAACTGGTGAAGCCATCTGGAAAGCCATCCGGTGGCTCTGCAAACAATTGGACGTGGTTGACGTACACCTCAGCAATTCTGCTCCTAGGTATCGACCCAAGAGACATAAGAGCATGTGTCGGCACAGGGACGTGGCGCTGAAGGCCCCTCCTGGTAATTCCCAGGATGTAGAAACAACCCAGATGTCTAACATTCGGCGAATGGGAGAACAATATGTGCTGTATTTCTGCAGTAGAATATTCTTCTTCTGTAAGACGGAATGACGCGCAGAGAGAGGGCACACGTGGATGGGCTCCCACACATGGTGCTTGGTGAGAGAAGTCCAGCATGAGGGGCCATAGACGCAAATCCACTGATGGCAGATATCCTGAGGAGGAGAGTCTACAGGGACAGCAAGGAGGTCCATGGTGGCCTTCGGCGTGCGAGAAGGGCAGGGAAGGACCAGAGAGTAGCTAAAGGGGATGCGATTGCTTTTTGGGGTGACATAAAATGTTCCAAAATCGACCGCTGTGATTGTGGCATGTGTCGGTGAGCATGCTAAAGACCACATGGTCGGACACTCGAAACAGAGAGTGGTGCAGTGTCGGGGGTCTGCGATAAGGTGCGTGGTGGCGGTCTGCTCCCACCTGGTTTGGGAATTGGCTTTCCAGGTGCTAATCCCCGAACACCCTCCTGGTGGCTTTGTAGCTTCGGCCACTGCCTGGATGTTACCGACTTCTTAACATAAACTTGGCCTCACTTGGCTTAAAAGCCAAATGTCCCTGTTTGTGCTCAGAAACACTCGTTTTCATGGGAACGGCACCAGGATGTCAGGTGGTTGTTTGTTGTTTCCTTCATTTTGATGAACTCGGGACACCGGGACCTCGCGCTGCTCGGGTCTGGGAGGCGCTGTGACCTGGACGCTCCCCGAGCCTGCGAGGTGGCAGGGGCTTTGCTGCAAGCACACCTGACCTGCACTTAGGGCAGCCCCGGTGGGGTCGGTCCACCTCCCAACTGAAACCTCCCAGAGAGATGGTAAGTACAGGATCTGTCACTGACAAGGGAACATCTCTGGCAACTGGTAAACCCCAAAGTCCATCAGGATAAACACCCCCAAGAGTTCCCCGTGGGGGTCGGGGGAACTGGGAGCGGGGACTGTGGCAGGGTGGAGGTAGAACTGCCCTGTGCATGGGAACCCTGACATCCCACAAGGCCCTCTGGACCCCTGACACCCCTCATGCCCCTCTGGACCCCTGACTCCCCACCTGCCCCTGGACCCCTGACACCCCATGTGCCCCTCTGGACCCCTGACACCTCACATGCTCCTCTGGCCCTCTGACTTCCCTCATTTCTCTCTGGACCCCTGACTCCCCCATGTGCCCCGGGAAGCAGTAAAGCCCTGCAAAGCCTCCCCTGCAGAGGGACACAGCTCCTGTCTCTGAAGCGTGCCTTTGGGCTTGTGAGATGACTCTTCACCACACTCGGGGCCACAACTGCAAATCCCAGGCTATAGCCACAGCTTAGTGTATGTGGAATCAGCTACTCTGCCCAGCAGTAGGCTGGGGTCCCAAATAAGCCTCCATGTTTTCTTAAATGTAATTTCTGGAAGGAGATTACTCTCCATGGATTGCTTTTGAGTCTGGGGAAATCAGAGAGCCTGTGGAGAGAGAGGTCGAGCCTCCTTCTTCCACGTCCCGGGAACATGAAGTGGAGATTTTCTTTCAACCAGGGACTGGTTTGGGCTGACTTTATGTAGGTGAGCTGATGAAAAAACTATTTGGAGCCCACTTAGTTTATGATTGATATTGTTGTTGGCGTACATGTTTTCCTTACAATGAAAGCTCATCGTAACGAGAACTGTCAACTTATCCTCTTTATAGAACCTGGCTTCTCTGTGCCATTCCCTCTCTCTCATGTATACCCAGTATGTGCTCCGCAGTAGGTGTTTTTCTTATGCTCTATCTCTATAACTGCATCTGCATATCTCAAGGCATATTTATAGTTTGCCAATTTAGTAGTGGAATTAAAAAAAAAGGTACTCTGAAAAAATAAGTGCTAATGACACGTGCGGGCATTTTAAATAATGCCTTGAAAAAAATGCAAAAAAAAAGCCTTGAAATCACATAGCTTTTGAAATTTGAAAAATTTTTGGAATTTTGAAAAAAAACCTTTATGCATGCTGTTTCTTAGGTTGGTATACTTAGTATTTAGGGCGTGCGAGCTAATTATATATGTAATATATATATATTCAGAATATTTTAATGAATATTTTTCAGCTGTCCTCCATCATATAGCTTGAGATCTTCGTATTTTATTTTTAGATCAACACGATAGGGAATTTGATGCGTGGCCTGGGCTCTAACTGCAGTTGGTGTCTGGTTATGTAAAGCCACAGGCTGTCTCCGTCAGGTACGCACCTGGGAGGCCACAGACAGTGGAGACGCCTCTGCTCTGCACGTCTGTTAGCAAGGGCTCCTCATGGGACGTTACAGAAATACAGTTTGAGCTAGAGCAATGTGGCTTGTGGTTGGGGTTGCTCAGTGCTCGGCTCAGTGCTTGGCTCCAGCCTCAGGTGGTCCTGGTGGGGGCTTGGCTGGATTAGAGTCCTGCTTCTGCTTCTCTGTGCCTTTGCTCTCACACACGGCAGGGACGGTTTTGCTAGTCAGTTGTCCTCCTGGGCCACGCCCTGGGTCCAGAGAGTGGGATATGACCATCAACTGGAAGGGGGGCACAGACCACCGGTGTGTTCCTGCCGGGCAGGTGTGGGTGTTGGGAACACACAGGAAGGACCCCGCAGGGGCCAGCGGGTTTATCACAAACCCCGGGGTGGAGGGACGGAAGACCCAGCACCCAGCATCCCTCTGAGCTGCTTTTCCTGAGCTTGGTTACCAGCTAATGTGGAGCCTGAGACGAACAGCCACCAATTTCACAGAATAATTTGCATTTTTGATGCTGGAGGTAATAGGTGCTGAGTGAAGGAGTGGGAGGCCCTCGGCCTGCACTGTGGTCCCTGCAGGGGGATGGCTTGCCCTGCATCCCTTCATCTTGGATCATGTTCTGGAAGCAGGAAACCAGAGGATGGAGAGGGCCATGCGGGGAGAGCAGCTGAGTTTTCCAGCCCCAGGGGGTCTGTGTACTGTTCCAGGGTGGGGCAGGGGCAGGGGTGCAGAGAGGGTCATGGAGACTCAGGGGTGCAGAGAAGCCAGGGGGAGATGGACACATGTCGGGGTTCTTTCGTTCTGGAGGCTGGGACACGCCCCTCCCCCAACCGTCTGCAGACGTGCTGGAGAGGGGAGCACAGGTGGTGGGTGAGGCCCGGGAGCTGAGGGTGTAACTGCAGCCCGAGAACCAGGGGCGCCGGGTCAAAGAGTGATGTCCTGCAGGGCGGGTGGGCAGGGGGTGCGCTTGGTGCTCCCGAGTCCCCACTGAGTGGAGGGACCCACACAGCACCTCTGACTCTGATCTGCTGAGTTCCCAGACTCGATGCTGGTGTCCTCCAGGACCCGCCGTCCTGGGAGACACACCTGCCAATCATGTTTGACCTGACACGGGGCGCCCGGTGGCCCAGGCGAGGTGACATACACGGCTGACTGCACCTGTGGGGGAGGGCAAGCTGCTCTCGCTTCTTGTACGGGTTGACATGCGGAGAGACTGAGGCACACAGTGCTGCTGGGTGACCTGGCCGGCTTCTACTCCCAGTGGTGGGGGCAGTTGGCTTGCGTGGTTCACCCAGGGCCCACTGTGCAAGCCCGCCCAGCCCACGAACCTGTGCACCTGCCTGAAGCAGGGCCTCGTCTAAATGGGGAGAAGGGAGCTCAGGCGCCCTTAAAGGAGAGCGTCCAGGTGTGTTGCTCCCCGGGGATGTGGGGCCACCTCGCCCCAGGCAGGTGCCGTGTGATGGTGGGTCCCGCGGCCCCACGAGGGAGCCGGATCGCCGCCCGCCCCATGGACACAGAGATGGAGCCCCGCCCCCCATGGCCAAGGAGGCTGGGGCGGTGCAGGCGGCAGGCCGTGGGGGGCCCGTGGGGGGCCCTTGGGGGGAGGGTCCGAGACACAGGACTGTCCTGCCCCACCTGTGTCTGTGCTGAGCCCAGGCCTCCCTACCCCGTGGGCGCTGGTGGAGCGCTTCCCGGTGAGGCCGGACGGCAGCTGCGGGAGCCCAGGATGGAGCCACTGACCCCACCTGCGCTCGTGGCCCAGCAGGGAGCCAGCAGGCCTTGCAGCGCGGGGAGCCCTGGGGCCTTGCTGCGGGCCACGGCTGGCGAGGGCTCCTCGGAGCGACTTGGGGGCGACCCTCAATGTCTGTCCGGATGGGCAGATGGACCCCGCACAGCTTCTCTCTTATTGAAGAACAATCAGACTGTCCGGTCGCTGGGTCTGTCTCCTCCGTCGGGGTTTGCTCTCCACGCCTGCCCTGGAATCCCGAGGCTTTGCTGAGCACCTGCTGCTCCAGGGGAGAGACCCAGGAGCAGAGGCCAGAGGGGATGGTGTGTAGGGAGACCCCGCACCTGGAGCCACGCAGGGAGTGGGGTGTGGGAATCACCGGGAGAACAGTCCCCCGGCTTCCACAGTCTTGCGCCCCCTCCCCCCCACGGATGGTGGGAACCTGCTCCCCGCTGGGTCGGAGGCCGGGCCTGTGCAGAAGTCCACCGACAGTCCCCAGGTCCACCTACACCTTTCTGATGAAAGGGCAAACAATTAAAATACACCCCCTCATTATATCCCTAAGTACCATAATACAAGCACCACCTCGGGGCTGGCGTCCTGACATTAGGAGAGGCGCCGAGGCCATCCCGCAACAAATGATAAAGTCCTAGGATTAAAATCTCTCCTCCTCCTTCCGGCATTGATTTAAGAAATAGTGGGTTTATGATGTCTATGACGATTGTGCAAAACTTAAAGTTCATTTTTCGTCTCTCTGAGTCTTTTATTTCTTCCACTGAATTCCCAAATACTTGAAAACTGTCTCGATTATAAAAACATGTAGACATAGGGTGACACTTAAACTAAATGCGGTGTCCTCAGCAGAAGGTAAACCCTTCGTTACAACTTCATGGCGACCGGGGACTTGCATCACCACGTGCCTGGGAGCATCGGGGGTGCAGAGCCAGCCAACACCTGCTATTCTAAAATTTATGCCCCCCCAGGGATTCAGAAAACCTATTGGCTAATTTTTATTTATTTATTTATTTATTTATTTATTTATTTATTTATTTGAGAGAGAGAGAGAGAAAGAGGCAGAGGGAGAAGCAGGCTCCATTCAGGGAGCTTGACACAGGACTCGATCCTGGGTCTCCAGGATCACGTCCTGGGCTGAAAGCGGGGCTAAACTGCTGCGCCAGCGGGGCTGCCCTAATTATTATTATTTTTTTAAGTGGAAGTCCAAGTGTCATATATTTTTTTGGAATCCCCAGAATTCAGTGGACATGAGGCACACCAAATAGTAAACCGGTCTCCAACCTCTTTCTAGCCTTGCAAAGGGAGCCTCTAGCAGGTGTGCAGCCCATCGAATGGGAGTGTGCAGGGTTATTAGCATTACTTATTTATTCAAATGACTATTTCCTGGACATTTACTGTGTCATGGAAGCCAGGGGGTGAAATGGCCTCAAGAACCAGGTTTGTGTTATGCCCCAGAGGCCCCATGTGATGGGGAGACAGAGGCCGGCACAGCGAGCACCCCTCAGAGCCCCGCCCGAGGCCCAAGGAGCTCCATGCTGGGGGGGCAGCTCCCCACGTCGGCCTGGACCTCTTGCCATAATTATTCCTGAACGGCAGTTTGTTCCCACGTCAGCATCTTCTGCATTTCATATAATTTTATAATTTAGCCAAGTGTGAGGGCCATTCATAATTTCAGAGTTTAACTAAATATTAGACAATTCATCATTTCAGAGCTTAAATATTGGATAGTTCGTGGTTTCACTGAATAGGAGGCCACTTCACAGTCTCACTAAATGTGGGATAAACTCCTGAACCAGGAGATCAGAGGGTCGGACGCAGCGCGCTCTTCCTAGGAAACTTCGCTCGAACACTCGGCAAGTCACTCACTGGAGACCCGAGGGACGTAGGGATGCTGTTGGCGGAGGCGGGCGGGACCCAGGTACAGAGGCTCGAGAAATCTAAACCCGTCCCGTGGATTCTGCACTCGAAAGTCTGCAAAGGCCGCCGAATCTCTGATGTGTTCAGGAATCAGTGGGCATTGAGTGGGTCTAAGGAAGGGACAGAGCCGGGCGCCCCAGAGGACATCCGTGCGGACTTCCCCAGCGAGAAACATTCTTGGCATTTTAATGTTTGTTTAATTTTCAGCTACTAACTTTTAAAAATTCACCTGACCTCCTCCGACTGTACAGGGGCTTTGCCAGGAAATAAGGCGCTGCCCCCAAAGGGCCGCAGGCTCGCCCAAAGTCAGGGTGATGGCACTTCATCACCGCTGGGATTTCGGGGGGAGGCACAGAATTACATTGTTTGCAGTTCTCTGCTGTCGGGGGTGCCCGTGAGCACCCAGGAAGGAGCACCTACAGGGATGAGGGCGGTCAGTGGCTTGGTTCTTCTCGGGGAGGCTAGCAGGGAGCAGGCAGGGATTGCACAACCCTAAGGACTGCTTTGTGCATCGCGTGGGCCCTTGGTACCCGGGCTCCAGACGTGCCCCCTAGGGAGCCTCTGCACATCTGTCCTCAGAAGCAGACTTTCGACGGGCGAGTGGGCCTGGGCCGGATCCAGTTCTCTCCGCATCTGATACAACCCAGGTGTCTTGTATTTTCATTAGCTTTGCAAAGGCCATGGCGTGCTCCTTAAATATAGGCACACTTGATGGGTTTTTTCCTCCATCCTGTCCACAATAATCACCTAAGAGAGAAGTCTGTTCATTACCAGGTCTGATTAATTTTACTGAGGACGTGGGAGTGCAAAGCCAGGAGGCACTTATGAACTGCAGGGTGTGTGGCTCACCCCGTGAACGTGATACTCACTGCATTGGTGGAGAGGAAACGATATTTATAGAAGAATAAAACAATATCAAAAGTAGATATGTTTTCCTCAAAGGACTGCATTTCTTTTACATTTTTAAAAATTTAAATTCAGTTTGCCAACATATGGTGTGACACCCAGTGCTCACTATCCCATCAAGTGCCCTCCTCAGTGCCCGTCAAGGGACTGCTTTCCTACAAGCACATATTAATTTCCCTGCGAGCATCTTCTCTGTGACCCACTGGCGTGGAAATCTGGGGGATCAGATGTGTGTCTGGGATGCGGTGCTCATCCCGGCCCGTCCTTCGTGGTGACGGCTGGGTGGGCGATCAGCACGCAGCACCGGTGAGGACTCGGCTGTCTGGTGCCCTTTCAGCTTTCTCTCCAAAGATAAAGGAAAGTCCGAGATTTTGCCCATTCCCTTGGGCTTTCCACAAACCTAGAGGTCACGTGAGAACAATGAAATCTTCAAAACCAGGAAAAAAAAAAGTGAAATGTCTGAAAAATGTGGATATTGCTGTGTTCCTGTTCAATGAGTCCTGCAATAAATACTTGGGGGCAAATTGTGGGGCAGAGAGCTGTCCATTAAGAAAGGAGCCGAGTGAAGGACACAAAAATTGCCAACTTCCAGTCGAAGCTGGTGGCTTCTGGGGCTGAATGTTCAAGTTCTGGAGCTGGGTGTCCAAGTTTTGAGGCTGGGTGTGCAGGTTCTGGGGCTGGGTATGCAAATTCTGAGGCTGGGTGTGCAGGTTCTAGGGTTGGGTTTACAGATCCTGGGGCTGAGTGTGCAGGTTCTGGGGCTGGTGTGCAGGTTCTGGGGTCGGGTGAGCAAGTTCTACGGCCGGGTGTGCAGGTTCTGAGGCTGGGTGTGCAGGTTCTAGGGTTGGGTTTACAGATCCTGGGGCTGAGTGTGCAGGTTCCGGGACCGGGTATGCAAGTTCTGGAGCTGGGTGTGCAGGTTCTGGGCTGGGTGAGCAAGTTCTGGAGCTGGGTATGCAAATTCTGAGGCTGGGGGTGCAGGTTCTAGTGTTGGGTTTACAGATCCTGGGGCTGGGTGCAGGTTCTGGGGCCGGGTGAGCAAGTTCTAGGGCTGGGTGTGCAGGTTCTGGGGCTGGGGCGCAGGTTCTGGCACCGGGGTGCAGGTTCTGAGGCTAAGAGTGCAGGTTCTGGGGCTGAGTGCAGGTTCTGGGGCCAGGCGTGCATGGCTTTGTTCAGCTCCGGGAACACGCCGCGTGCATTCTGCGCTGCAGACAGCAGAGGGGAGCAGCGGACCGAGTAAGCCGCGTCTGGGGAGGGGAGAGAAAGCAGGCACACAACCTGAAGGCTCCTGTGATGAGGTCCTCTCGCTTTGTCCCCATCTCCCTCCTGTTTGCTCCTCCTCGCCCCCCTTCCTTGCCTGCCCCTTAGGACAGTAACCTTTTCACAAGTTCACCAGGAGACGCCCGATGTGCACGTGCGGGGACAAGCCGACCCGGCGGCGCGCTCGCACCGTGAAGGGCAGGAGCTACAGGGTGACAGCAGCTGCTGGGGTGGCTCCCGAACACCAGTCAGGACACTTAGGGACTTAGGCGAAAGTACTTCTTAGGGCCTGTGTTTCCTTCCCACGTTTCTTGGGCTACTTTCGCCGTCATGTGTTTCCCTGGACAGGGGTCAGCAGGCACAGGATCCCAGAGCCACCCGTCCCACATGTGGCTTCCTGTGGCCATGCCGGGGTCACCGATGCGGCCGGCAGCAGGTGCACCTGTTCCCTCTGGTCTGCGTGGGTGGGAGGGGTGCTGGGTGCTGCGTGCCATTCCCAGCTCTGCGGCTCAGAGCAACATACATATTTCTCTGAGTCACAGCTGCTTTCTCCCCCTAAAATTTAAAATTGACTAAATAACAGTACTTTTGTCACAGTGTCTTGAGGATTATTCGGCCGTGGCATCCGGCATATGGGGAGTGGCCAACGTGTGTTGTTGGTACTATGATCCATTTTAGGTATTTATTTTTTAGACCTCTGCGTCCTGTTAAAAGCAGATTGGAATCGGTGCACAAATAATCCCTCTCCTCTTCCTCCCGTGTCATTCAAACCAGTGATGACAACTGTCACACTCGCTTGACCTTCACGGTCGTCGGATCTAGACATCCAGGAATTAAGGAATGCCTCCCTAAGTATACTCCCATTTGACTTAAAACAATGCCCCACATCACAAAATCCCTACATTTGCACTTTCTGGATGTTGAAAAAATAACGTCATATCGCAGAATATATTGTTTGAATATATTGTCTATATTTTTATTTTTATTTTATTTTATTTTATTTTATTTTATTTTATTTATTTTTTGTTTCTTTTAACTTTTTAAACTGCTTTGGGGCTCAATCGGTGGAACGTGCGACTCTTGATCTCGGGGCTCTGAGTTCGAGTCCCACGTCGAGTGTTGAAAGGACTTTAAAAAATCGCTTTCAAAAATGTCAAAGGCTCCATGTGGCCACCCACATTTCTAGTGGACAGGAAGCTCCTCCTAAGTATTTTTGTGCCGTCAGAAAACTCAAAGTGTCGTTTATTATGTTATTTTTTAAAAGTGTAACAGGCGAACGGGGAGTTGTGGGGGGGACTGTATGGAGAGTCCAGTCACTGGAGAGAGGCCCACCCAGCAATTCACTGAGCTGCCTCTCTTGCCACCGTTTCTGCCAGTTTTGTGACCTCTGAATAATTTATCTTTGCTGAAATGTGACAAGTGAAGGCTTTTTCCTTTTCTCCTCCGCTTTCTCGGAAAGCCTGGCTCTTCCTGTGAATTATCAGTAAATCCATCAAATGTGGACAAAGGAGAGCGCGTGTTCTGTTTGGAAGATTTTGCGTCTCTGCCCCGGCGCCCCGGCTCCCCCGGCGAGGGTGGGTGCCTGGAGGGACCCCGCGTGTCCCACCCACGACCCGCTTCCCCGGCTCGCCCCTTCCCGCCTGTCTTGCCGAGAAGTCGGGCATTTACCCCCTGAACAAACACGCCGCACTGCAGGCTGAAGAACACGCGCGGTTCCTTCCCTTCTTGCCTTAAAATGTCAGGAAATCCGTTCTCACATCAGAAAGTGTCCCCCCCTCTTTCTCAGGGTGATGGAACCAGGGGCGGGAGATGGCACCTTACTGATTTCGGCTCTGCCCCCGCGTTAGGCTTTACTGACGTCCGTGGCTGTGTTGCTCTCGGCCGGTAACGATCTCGGACCCGCGAGGTCCGGGCTGGTGGCCTTTCCGGGCCCCCGTGCCCCCACCTGTCCCCCCACCTCAGATCCTGCTGCTCTCCTCGGCGTCACCTGAAGGCCGTGCTGCGTTTGCGGGATTCAAGGAAGCATTTATGCCGTGCGGGGCCGGCAGAGGCATCCCGTCTAATAAAGACTTGGTAGTTCCTCATGTTTTATTTAGCAATCGTTTTGCTGGGAAGCCTTTCCTTCACGCATGGAGGGAATCCTCAGGTCCGTTTAGGCAAATTCACTGCCTCTTCTTGTTCTCCTATTTTATTTAAACGGCTCCTGCGTTTCTAGGTGTGCGAATACAGGGTCAGGCTGGATCTCACGCAGCGGCTGTGAGGCGCTGGTCATTACCTCGTCGCCTGGGCCTGCGTGACCGAGACTCGAGAGTGATCCTGCCCCGCCCCGCGTGGGTTTTCCAGTTGTGGGACATAGTGGGGATGTACAGAAACAAGGAGACTCTGGTTTGCTTTTAAATTTTTTTATGATTTTTTTATTCATTAGAGACACAGAGAGAGAGGCAGAGACATAGGCAGAGGGAGAAGCAGGCTCCATGCGGGGAGCCCGACGTGGGACTCGATCCCGCATCTCCAGGATCACACCCTGAGCTGAAGGCAGATGCTCAACTGCTGAGCCCCCCAGGTGTCCCCGTGGTTCTAGTTTTCAAACCGTTGCAGCTACTAGGCTAAGTGAGTGGCCCCGGGGGTGCTGGTGACACAATAGCAAGACCCGGGGTTTGAGCCCAGGGCCTCCTGTTCTCCGCCCGCCGTGGCCCAGCCCCCATCTCAGCCTTCTGAGCCCGCTTCCTTGTGCACAGGATGGGGAAATGACGGCGCTTTGGGGACGGGCCGGTTGGGAGGCCTTAGGTAACGACATCAGAAAAGACCGCGTTGTAAACCGCACGGCAGGACGCGGGGTTGCCTAACTTTTACTCCTCACCTGCAGAAATAATTAGGGCCCCAAACCCTGGCCAGCCCCGCCGCGGCTTTGTCGCTCCTCTAGGGCTGACGGGGGCACGCGGTGGAAGTGTCTGCATCCATGAGCATCCCCAGAACGTTTCTCTCCCCGGGTCCCGACAAAGGCTCGACCCTGACAGATCTCGAGACCTGAGAGCAGACGCGCCAGGCCCAGCGCGGGGACTCCGGGGCCGGTACTGGTTGGTTGCAGGTAGCTCACCTGTGGTCCGTTGCCCCAGGGGACACTCAAGGTCTCTCCAGAGCGTGGATGAATGAGATCTAAGGGCATGGTTCAATCATTTGCCGTAGATTTTTTTTAATGATTTATTTATTTTTATTTATTTATGATAGGCGTAGAGAGAGAGAGAGGCAGAGACACAGGAGGAGGGAGAAGCAGGCTCCATGCCGGGAGCCCGACGTGGGACTCGATCTCGGGACTCCAGGATCACGCTCTGGGCCAAAGGCAGGCGCCAAACCGCTGCGCCACCCAGGGATCCCCCATTTGCTGTAGATTTTTATTTTTTTATTTTTATTATTTATTATTTTTGTTTTGTTTTGTTTTTTGCTGTAGATTTTTTTTTTTTTATGATAGTCACACACAGAGAGAGAGAGAGAGAGAGAGAGAGGCAGAGACACAGGCAGAGGGAGAAGCAGGCTCCATGCACCGGGAGCCTGATGTGGGATTTGATCCCGGGTCTCCAGGATTGCGCCCTGGGCCAAAGGCAGGCGCCAAACCGCTGCGCCACCCAGGGATCCCTTGCTGTAGATTTTTAAATAAGCTTTGTTTTTTAGATTCACAGCAAAGCTGAAGAGATGAAACAATGCCTGCCCCCCTGCCCCCGCCACTTCCTCCTGCATGTGCACAGCCGACCCTGCAAACGACGTCCCCACCAGATGGTGGCTTTGTCACCACCCATGAACCTGCATCATCACTTCGTCACCACCTGGAGTTCGACGTTTATCTCGGTGCTGCGCCTTCCGCAGGCTTGGACAGGTGCGTGATCCTGGATCCTTCGCTCCCTTAAAAGCCCTCTGAGCTCTGCTGATTCATCCCTCGGCAATGTGCTAGAGAATTCTTAACCCCAATCTTATGCCTCAGTTTGCATATGTCTCAGTTTCCTGTGGGAACCTCGAGGTGACTTCTCAGCCACTTTGCTGTGGTCGTTACCGCCGGCACACCAAGGAAAGCCCCGCACTTCAATTTCTGAACGTTTTATTGGCGTCGCCCCACATGGAGGGCCATTCCCCTGTCCCCGAGATGGGCCACAATTCCTGGTCGTTGGTCGGCGGAGCTTGAGACCAATTCCGAGGAGCGCAGGACCATGAGTGGTGTGATTTGAACTCATTACAGATCCCACTTTCTAGGACAAAAGCATCGCCAGGCTACAGCTGGCATTTGGGGCTCCTAGAGTGGCAGGCGTGTAAAGTCCCATCAGGTGCCCCAGCTGCATGGAGGAGGCACCCGGGGCCTCACCTCCACGTCCTGCCAGAACGCTGTCCCCGCGGTCCCATCCATGACCCCAACCCCCGCCCCGTGCCATCCTCACCTCCGTGGCCTCCCTGGGGCCCTGGGTTTGAGAGAAGTGGTCCACAAACAGCACTGTTACTGTATGATTATCCTACAATCCCGAGCCCCCACCCCACGCAGTTTTTTTTTTTTTTTTCTCAGCCTGTCTTCAAATGAATTAAAAGTTCTGATTTATTTCCAGGGCCTTTAAAAAAAAAAGCTCCCCGAAAAGCAAATACTATTTGTAGTGGTGACAGGCAATTAGCAAAGCATTTAGATTTATTATAAAGCACCGGCGAAAGCGGGGTTTTATTTTGCTGGTACAGGAGGGCTCAGCGCTCGCTGCAGATAACGGGTTGACGGCGTCTTTCCCGCAGGCCAGCCCTTGTCCCGACGTGCACGGTGGCGGGTCCATGGCCGGGGCGTCCCCGTGTCACCTGTCCGCTCACACCTGGTCTCCTCCCCTTGTAATAGAATCGTTTCAGCTTCTTGCTCGGGCGTTGTTTACTCTGCCCGCGATGTGCTCCAGGTACAAAATTGCCTTTGAGTGAGAGCTGACATCGATCCCAGTGCCTGACTGGGCATCCCCGCGGCTTGCATGTGCGGAGGGGAAGCTCACGGGAGCACTCGGAGGAAGGCTTTCTCCTCCTTTCAGGAGACGACGGGGCTGAGGACCCACCAGAGGACCAGGGGGTGGAGGGTGGCGGAGAGACCTGGATGCAGGATGACATGGGGGGGGGATGGAGGGTGAGGGAGAGGCCTGGATGTGGGAGGACAGGGGTCGGATGGAGGGTGAGGGAGAGGCCTGGATGTGGGAGGACAGGGGTGGGATAGAGGGTCAGGGAGAGTCCTGGATGTGGGAGGACATGGTGGGGTGGAGGGTCGCGGAGAGACCTGGATGTGGGAGGACGTGGGGGGGGATGGAGGGTCAGGGAGAGGCCTGGATGGGGGAGGACGTGGAGGGGGGGATGGAGGGTCGGGGAGAGGCCTGGATGCGGGAGGACATGGCAGGGGGATGGAGGGTCGGGGAGAGGCCTGGATGCGGGAGGACATAGGGGGGATGGAGGGTCGGGGAGAGGCCTGGATGTGGGAGGACCTGGGGGGGGATGGAGGGTCAGGGAGACGCCTGGACGCAGGAGGACATGGGGGGGGATGGAGGGTTGGGGAGAGACCTGGATGTGGGAGGATATGGGGGCGGGGAATGGAGGGTCGGGGAGAGGCCTGGATGTGGGAGGACCTGGGGGGGGATGGAGGGTCAGGGAGACGCCTGGACGCAGGAGGACATGGGGGTGGGGATGGAGGGTCGGGGAGAGGCCTGGATGTGGGAGGACTTGGGGGGGATGGAGGGTCGGGGAAAGACCTGGATGTGTAAGGTGGGGAGGGAGGAGGAGGGGGCGAGGGTCGGCGAGGCCTGGATGCAGGCCTGGATGCCCCCGGTGCCCACGCCCCTTCCTCCCCCAGGACCACCCTGCTTCTCCGTCCCGGTTCCTCTGTTTCCTGCCAATAAAATTAATTTCCTTGAATTCACTTCCAGCTATGTCCACCCCCCGGTTTGTATCTTCCTCCAAGTGTCACTGCTCATCTTTTCTCCCCAGGCCACGTAGGAGGGAACAGTCTGCTCTGAGCTGTCCCCCGGTTGGCGGCCCTGGGGGACCTAGAGCCGGCTCAGTGCTCTGCGGGGTGAACCTGGGATGTCGCCCCCCATCACCTTGGCTCTTACCTTCCAGGTCTAGTGTTTCACCCAAGGAGCCTACTTTGCAGACGCACCTGTTACGCAGGTACACGCACGGCCTGTATACGCATACATGTGCAAACGTGCGACCTCGTGCATGAGAACCACCAGGCGTAACCACGTCATGGACCGTGAAAGCCGTTTTACCTCGCGTGTGACGTCACTGACAAAAAAGTCGCGAATGCTGGTAACAGTGTATTGTTAATAGCCATCTTCTAGTCACAGTACCATGAGCAACTATTTATTATTTTACCATATTAGCTACATTCCTTTTTTATTTTTTATGATTGCATTTGTTATTCCGATCATATTGTTAATAAGTAGATTATTACAGTAACTATTCACAACAGTGTATCATCGATAACTTTTTAAAAAAAGATTTTATTTATTTATTCATGAGAAACACAGGCAGAGGGAGAAGCAGGCTCCCTGCGGGACCCCGATGTGGGACTCCATCACAGGACCCCGGGATCACGCCCTGAGCCAAAGGCAGACCCTCAATCTCTGAGCCACCCAGATGTCCCTCATCAATAACTTTTTGTCACAGTCACTGTGGGATTTGCGGTGTCTCATGCCCTGGAGCATATTATTAACAATTATTGTAGCAGCGTCAGTAATCCCCGGAGCCTGTTTCCGTGTCGTGTGCTCAGCTGCACGTGCTCCCAACAGGAGCGCCCTGTCACAGGTGAGGACGCAGTGTCACCCTAACCCCGGGGACCGGCTCCGCCCCTGTGGCTTGGGGCCCCGGTGCCGCGCCCACTTGGCAGGTGGCACGCATGGCCTTGCTCGGGAGCCAGGTTCCATCTCCAGAGCCGCCTCGGCCCTAATGCACGTGGCAAAGGTCTGTTTCTTCTTGCAGATGAGGTGCTATAGGAGCCTAAGACCCCAGCAAACGTGCGGTGTTAGGGACGTCACCCCAGCCTGCACCGCCGGCTAGCAAAGACTTAGCTTCTGGTGTCCGGCCCTGCCTTCCTGCAAAGGCTGCTGGAAATCTCTGGGATTTCACTGTGGCATCAAATCACAGCTCCCAAACTGCCTGTGATGGTAAGATGGGGTGCATGGGGCGCTGGGGGGCTCCCCGGTGGGGCGTCCAGCTCTCAGGGTCGGCTCAGGTGGTGATGTCGGGGTCGTGCAGCCGGTCGACGGGCTCCAAGCCCTGCATGGAGTCTGCTGGAGATGCTCCTCCCCTCCCCCCTCCCCTGACACACACTCTCTCTCTCTAAAACAAATTAAATCTTTTTTTAAAAAAACCTTTAGTATGCAAGTGTTTTAGGCAGTATCTGTTCTGACGTTTTATTAATAGAGCAATCGTGTAGCCCGGGGGCCTCGTATTTACCGGAGGGGAAATTAAAATGTGATGACAGCAGCATGGTGCTGATGTAGCCGTCGTGCACTGTGCGTGTCGCAGGTTTGTGGGACCTCACAGAGGGTTCTAGGAAGGGCCTTTAGGGACCCGCAAATGTGCGTCCCAGCGGAGCATGCTCAACGTATAAGCAGCACAATCTCAAATATGCGAGATTACGGATGCACATTTTCATAAAACGGGGTGAGAAAGTACCAAAAAGGTCATACTCATTAACAGTTATCATCCCTGGGCCTCGGGCTTTTGATTGATCACTTCTATTTGATAGTTTGGTACATTTGCAGAATTTTCTGGAATGGGCAAGTACTGCAAAAGCTTCTGTTATGAAAAAGAGAGAGAGAGAGAGAGGGAGAGAGAGAGAGAGAGAGAGATGTGTTTAATCAGAGAAAGACCACGTAGGTGATTCAGACGGTCCACCGCGTGTGACGGGTCAGCAGGAATGTTCTGGAAGTTTCTGCGGCCGCCGCGCTAGCCCGTTTTGTGTTGCTATCTGTAATCACCTCGTAAAGCTTCTTTCCGGAAGCCGTGCGGCCTCTCTGGCTCCGGCCTTCTCAGAAAATCTCCGCTCTCTTTTGTCAATTTGGGCATAAAAGGAGTGAGCGAGAGGACAGACACTTGCAGGGAATGTTTCCTGGAGGTGATTTTTCACGACCATTAATTTTCCACTTGCCTCAGATTTTCCTTTGACTTCAGGAAATTTGGTTTTTATTGTCCTCCTAGGAGGCCCGAGGGCACAGGGTATTCATGCCCTCGCCTTCCCCCAGACTCTTATTTAAATTTAGATTATGGCCACATGAAAAATTTGTTGGGAGAAGTAATCAGCGAGGCCATATGTTAGAGTTTCAAAAATCGCCCTAATTTCCATTTGACTCACATCATAAAAATCACCCTCCCATTCAATCCAACTATTATAAGGTGTTTTAGATGAGTGATGTGGCGAACGCCCGTAAAGGCGAGCTAATAGCAAGGCCTTGGTCTTGGAGAGCGCCATTAATCTTTGTCTCGCTCACGCACACACACATGCACACACACGGGTGGAAGCCACACCGACGCCCGGAGAGCTCTTGAGACAAGTACCTGAAAGTGGGAGGGAGACTTTGCATTTTCCTCCCCGGGGGGCTGGTCCTCGCTGCAGGGAGAGGCCAGCGGGCGCTGGGGGGTCCTCTCTGAGTCTCGCGCACCTGCTGCCCACCCCTGTTCCGACCCCTCGGCCCCGGCGCGTCCTGCCGAGGGGTGGTGGCCTCCACGGCCCACCCAGGTCACTTGAAAGCCGGCTTCGATGCCCGTGAGAGTATGAGAGGCGGGCCATCAGCCCGCCCAGTGATTCCTGGCGGATTTCAGTCCCCAAGCAGGTCTGAGTGCCCTGCGCGTGCCCTGCGTGTGCCCTGCCATGTTTATGAAAGGAGAGCTCAGCGCTCCTTGCCTGACTCACTTGTGCTTGGCGACAGCCACCGGCTCCATCGCGGGTTTGCTTCCCAAACCATGCACCTTCCATCCTGGGGCTTGGTCGCACGCTGTGGCACCTGTGTGTGTGCTCAGGGGCGGGGGGGGGGTGCATCCCCCGATGTCCCTCCTGGTTCCTGGCTCCTGCCGCCCGGACTGTGAGGACGGCCACCCCAGGGCGGGTGGCTGGTGGCATCGCATCGTGTGCTGGTGGGTGTCGGGACCGCAAGGCCACTGCTAGGAATCACATCCGTGTGCTCCGCGGTAACCCCGCAGCACTCACACTCAGGACCGCGCAGCCTCCACCCGCGGCGAGACCCGGCTCCCGGGAAACAATCGGAGCTTGGAAAATCCTTCACGCTGGAGAACTAAGTTCGGAAGAGAAGCTTCATTCTTCCCCATTTCATTTTCTGAGCTTGGTTATTAAACTTTCTTCCAAAAAAAAAAAAAAAAAAAACAACTTTCTTCCAGGGGCCCCTGGGGGGCTCGGCGGGTGAGCATCCGGCTTTGGCTCAGGTCGTGACCCCCGGGGCATCGGGCTCCCAGGAGGGAGCCTGCTTCTCCGTCTGCCTCTCTCTCCGTGTCTCTCATGAATAAATGGGTAGGATCTTTTTTTTTTTAATGTTATCTTCCTTTTTTAAAAAAGATTTTATTTATTTATTTATGAGAGAGAGAGAGAGAGAGAGGCAGAGAGAGAAACAGGCTCCATGCAGGGAGTCGGACGTGGGACTCGATCCTGGGACCTCCAGGATCACGCCATGGGCCAAAGGCTGGTGCTAAACAGCTGAGCCACCCAGGGATCCCCAAATGGGTAGGATCTTTAAAAATAAAAAATAAATTTAAAAAAGTAAACTTTATTCCAAAGGCTCCGCGGAATTTCGTGCCTCTATGGTTTAGGCGCGTGCTTTCCTGGCTGGAAGGACGGACAGCCTGGGTGGGGGGCGACCAGTCCCCACTCGTCAGCGAGCTGCTGTTAACCCCAAGGAGTGCAGGTAGTTCAGCCGCCGGGGGTGGCTGGCTACAGAGTCACCCCATTTGATGTGAGGCTCACAGGGATTTGCAAGGGGACCTGGGGCTCAGCTCCGAGGTCTCACAGCAGGATTGGGGGTCATTGGTGTGTATTTGCCCTTTGCACACCCCTGCAGACAAAGACGGGTGTGGCAGGTACAAGTGGCCACTGGGAGGAGGACAGTACTCAACACAGCCAGTGGGACAAAGCCCGGGCCCCAGGCCCCCAGGTGCCACCCTGCAGGCTCCACCTGTCGTCCACACCTTCCCCCAAGTGCAGAAAGAGCCAGCACCCATCCCCCACCCACCCCGGCCATGCAGATGACACCTAGCGACCCACCCACCCTGGGATCCCGCTTCCTGTGGGGCACACGGAGACCCCTCCACTGCACCGTGGAATTTTTATTGCTTTAATTATCACCTACAGACCATGTGGGAAATCTTCCTTTCACTACGATAAAAAAAAAAAAAAAACCCAAACGGTTTCCTTTCTTATTTCTTTTCGAGAGAAACCCTACTGTGTTCTAAAGTGAACATTTATTACCGAGAAAAGCCTTTTAGTTTTAAATAAAATCTGGGTGGGTTTAAAAAAAATTTTTTTTTAAAGCTCATCGGAAAACATTTAAAAACTTGCATAAATAAATTAGTTTTTTTTTTTTTTTTTGAAAATAACGTTCCCTGACTGCAAAGCTCACTTGCGCGCGTGCTATTTGGAGACATTAAAAAATTTCGCACGCGTTCTTCTGCTAAGGATCTGCTGTGTTCGCGACCCCACGAGAGATGGTGGGCGTGCTGGCTTCCCTCGCTGCCGTCCGCGAGACCGTGAAGCGTTCCGGGATTTACACCACATTGCTGTTTCTCCTGGAGTCCTGAATAAAATACAAATTGAGATAAAAACACGCCCGCGACAAAATTTTTGAGTCCAAGTAGCCGGTTGTGCATCAGCCCTTCCGTTAGCACACGTTCAAAACCCTCCACATGCACTCTGTTGCCACCTAATGCTTTACTAATATTTAGAAATACGCTCACAGTGGGAATTTGCAAATGTTCTCCCCAGAACTTGGGTAAACTGTATTAACATAATTCCAAATCCGATTGCTTTTTATGTGGTGAGAGATAGAAACCAGTGTTGCTATTTTCAGTCATGAGTTTGAGACGGGGGAAAAAAAAGACACTGAGGGAAAGCAGGAAGGTATTTATGAAATCACGACAGCTCAGCGAGTGTGTTTGTGGTCGGCGCGGCGCCCTCTGGCCGCCCCGGGGTCCCACGGGCACTTCTCCAAGTCACCTTCGGGAAGCGTGTCATGTGGATGCTCAAGCAGAGAGGAGCGTCGCCGCGCATCCTGCGATAGCATCACCCAATCTCAACAAACACCCATGTTTTGCTACATTTGCTTTTTTTTTTTTTTCTGTTTTTCCTCCCCCCCTTACAGGATAATATGTTGTAATGCGGCTTTCACGGAAGGTCATTTCAACCCCACGTCCTTCCCCGCGTCTTGGAGTGGTGAGGAGGTTCCCCAGCAGTGCCGCTACCACGCAGCGCAGGTCAGGACGCTCTTCCCTGTAGCCGATGCCCCATCCACAGCCAGGCCTCAGCTGTCCTGATTCGCCGCCGATTCCCTCGGGTCCGGGGCCTAACAAGGTCCATGCGTTGTCAGGGCTCCTCTAAATCTGCAGCTCTGCTGCCCTTCGTTCCCCTGATCCTTCTCCCTGCCACTGCCTTGAAGAATGTCCCGTGTGCTGGTTCAGTCTCATGTGTCAACTTGGCTGGGCCACCGGGCACCCGGATATCTGCTCAGACTTTATTCCGGGTGTGTCTCTGAGGGCATTTTTGGAAAAGATTCACATTTAAATCAGTGGACTTTGAGTAAAGCAGATTATCCTCCCCCACCCGCATGGTGGGCCCCATCTAATCAGGTGAAGGCCTCAATAGAACAGAAAGACCTACCTCCCCAAGCAAGAGGGAACTCAGCCGGCAGGCCGCCTTTGGACTTGAACTGTAACGTGGGCTCTTCTCTGGTCTCCCGCCTGCCGGCCAACCTTGCAGGTCTCAGACTTACAAGCCTCCCTCATCACCTGGGCCAGTGCCTTAAAACACCTTTGTCCGTGTACGCACAACCTGTTGGTTCTGTTCTCTGCAGAACGCTCCTGCATCTGCAATCTAGCAGGGTCTCTTTGCTTCCTCAGGGTGCTTTTCTTGAACCCTCCATCCCCTACATTTCCCATCAGTGGAGGCTGGCGCTAGCTGCAAGGTCCAGTGCAGTAGGCACTAACCGTGCGTAGCTATCTAAATTCAAATGAACCGAAGTCAGATAAAATGAATTCAGCTCTGCAGTCTCACCGGCCACACTTCAAGAGCTTAATAGCCACCTGTTTCTCGTGGCTGCTCCACCGGGGAGCACAAATACAGACCATTTCCATCACTGCAGAAAGCTCTGTCGGACAGCGATTTTTTTAGGAGCCTGGATGTATTCGCAGCCAGCATTTTAGCAGGAATATTTCATAGGCTGTGCCTACGTGGGCCTTTAATGCTGTCTTATTTTCTCTCCCTCCTTCCAGGGTTTTCTTGCATGAGCTGTAGAATCGAATGCTCTCCGAGACTTTCTAGACCTTCTGTCCTAGTCTGTGGGGGCTGCTGCAACAGGATGTCACAGACAGGGGCGGGGTGGTGGGGCTAAGCAATAACACAGCTCTGGGGGCTGTGGGCAGCGGATCTGGAGTCTGCTGGGAGCTCTTTCCTGGCTCACAGACCAGTCCTCTGGCTGTGTCGGGGTCCCGTGGAGGCGTGAGCGGGTGCTCCGGGGTCTCTCCTGCAAGGGCACTAATCCCACCGTGGGGGCTGCACCCTCTTGACCTCATCACCTCCCCCAGGCCCCACCTCCTAAGACCGGCTCCTTGAGGGGCTCAGTGTATGGATGTGGGGGCACACAGCACTGAGACCATGGGTCCACTTCATGCCTGAAGTACTGGTTTATGGAGTGCTTGGCTTCAGCCGGCCTGTTCTCTAAACTGAAATGCCTCTGGCAGCCTCGGTGGTTTGGTCCTGCCGGGCGCGGGGGCGGTGTCTTTCCTGCTGCAGCCATGCCTCCTTGGTGACCCCACAGCAGCTTCTGGGATGTCCCTGTGTGCGGGGCTTCTCCACCCTGACTCTGAGCTCTGCCCTCCTCGTCCTCAGAGCCGTGTCGGTTGTTGAAGCCACACAGAGATGTGTGATGCTTTCCTGTCCCGGGGAGCTCGTAGCCCCGAGGGGAAAGTGCTCCTGATGACCGTGCGGAGGTGCAGGACAGGCACGCATACACGCACATGCATGCACACGCACACACACGGTACACACGTGCATGTACACACAGCACACACATGCACACACATGCACACACGTGCACACACACACACACACATGCACACAGCACTGTGACCCCGTGTCCCCTGGTCCCTTAGCTCCCTAACCACATTGGCTCACACAGTGAGGTCCCTCGGCCAAACAGCCTGGTGGCCCTTCCAAACTTCTGCAGTTTCTAAATCCAACGCTCTGATGTCAAATTATGCTCCTCCTCTCAATTTCATTCAGATCCTGCTCTCTCCAAAAATCTTTACCCTTCTGTATCCCTTTGCATTAGCTTCCTGGGGCTACCTGGGGCCTCCTGAGGCTTCCTGGGGCCTCCTGGGGCTTCCTGGGGTTTCCTGGGGCTATCTTGGGCCACCTAGGGCCTCCTGGGGCTTCCTGGGGCCTCCTGGGGCTACCCGGGGCTACCTTGGGCCACCTGGGGGCTACCTGGGGCTTCCTGGGGCTACCTGAGGCTTCCTGGGCCCTCCTGGGGCCTCCTGGGGCTACCTTAGGCCACCTGGGGCTTCCCGGGGCCACCTGGAGCTTCCTGGGGCCTCCTGGGGCTTCCTGGGGCCATAACAAACCAGCCCACACTGGGAGTGGGGGGGTTAGGACCACAGAAATCTACCGTCTCAGCATTCTGGAGGCCAACGGGCTTGGTTCCCTCTGGAGGCTCCATGGGAGCATCTGTTCCAGGCACCTCTCCCAGACTCCCAGGTCCTGGGGGTGCTGCCGGCAACCCTGGGCCTCCCTGACTTCTGGATGCATCACTCTGACCTCCGACTCTGTGGCCGCAGGGTCGTGTCTCAGCTGAAATCTCCTCCTCTTAGGGACACCATCACACTGGCGTAGGGTCCACCCCACTTCACTGATCACATCTGCAAAGACCCCCAGCTCCGAACAAGGTCACATTTCCAGGTACCCAGAGTTCGGGCTTGAAAATGTCGTGGGGACACAGCTCAAGGCACCGTGACTCTGGTGTGTGTTCTTCCGAGAGCTTGTAAGAAAAGCAGCAACAGGTCACAGAGCACTTCCTCCGTGGAGCAGTGTTCTGGGCATGTGAGCGTATTTTTTAAAAAAAGATTTTATTTATGTAAGAGAGAGTGAGGGAGCACAAGCATGCACAGGGGCAGAGGGAGAGGGAGAGGCAGACTCCCCGCTGAGCAGGGAGCCCGACGAGGGGCTCGATCCCAGGACCCCGGGGTCATGGCCTGAGTAGAAGGCAGACGCTTCACCGACGGTGCCCCCAGGGCCCCTGCCACGCGTGTTGTTAGGTTCTTCCTGTGTGACCGTCTGCCCAGCGGGAACACCAGGGTCACGGCTGCACAGACAACGTTCCCTGTCACCCCCTGGTCCCTGACACCCGCCCTCAGACGCTTACACTCTGGGACAGCCCGCTGGAGAGCGGGCGATTCCTTCTCGCCCAAGGGCATCCTCCCGGGCCCCCGGGCGTGTCGCTCAGCAGGTTCCGAGGCCAGATGCTCTGGAGAGAGATCGTGGTCCAGTCGCCGGTTGAAGGTGGAAGGAAGGAGCTGCAGGGGCCGGGCCTGGCACTGGGAGGCCGCACCCAGGGGCCCTGTGGGCTCGGGTGTCCGCAGGGCGCTCTCTGCTGGCTGACCTGGGACGACAAAGGTGAGCCTCCCTCCGGACTGTGCTTGAGGCCTGGCCCAGGCGGCCGGTCTGACGCCCACAAATGATGCCAGGAGGTGAGCAGTGGGGAGCAGGCAGGCGGGAAGACTGGGGTGATTGACGAGTGCGTCTTTCAGCACCGCAGCCACAAGTACCCCTCACCCCACAGCAGCTGAGTGTTCATTCGGGCAATCACCCTACAGCATCTCCTTCTATACCAACGTCTAGAATGCACGGCGTCGCTTCCTGGTTCTGTGGAGGGCGACGGAGACCTGAGGGGCGCTGGGGGCGCCAGGCGGGGCGCAGGGAGGCCTAGGGACTCTGGAGGGAGGGTGGGCCCAGAAGGGGCCCAGTGCAGGTAGGCACCTCCAGTCCGTGCAGTCTCTCCGTGGCGTCAGGGGTGGTCGCCTTCGCCCAGGCTCCCAAATGCTGTTCAGCTGCAGCGGGGTGGGTGGCCCCCAAAGCTGCGTCCACATGGAACCTCAGGGTGCCACCTTGTTTAGAATAAGGGCCCCGCGCAGATAGAACGAGGGTGAGGATTTCAAGATGAGCGCTTCCGGGATCCTACGTGCAGTGACAGGTGTCCTTAAAAGAGACAGAAAGGGAGTGGACACACGAAGAGACACGGCGAAGCCACGTGGAGGTGAGGCAGGGAAGGGAGTGACGGTCTGTGAGCCAAGGGCCGCCTGGGGCTGCCAAGACCCTGGGGAGGGCGGGCAGGGAGGGATGCTCCCCGGACCCCACCAACATCTGGATTTGGGCCCCAGATCCAGGAGGGGATCAATGTCCGGCATCTCGGCTGCGGCCCAGGAACCCGTGCAGGAGCTTAAACCAGTGCCACGTCCAGCCCACACCCCAGGAGGCCACCCCAGGTCACCCGGCACCATGCCCTTTGTTATTCAGAATAAAGAAGTAGATTCAAGGAACATCCTCTTTCACTTGAGCTTCATGGGACGTGAATTTGCACCATTAGAGATTCACTTCGTGGGCTTGAACAAGCCTGTTACAGGCAGGAGAGATCCTACGTGAGTCTGCAACATTGTAGGGAGAGTTGGATTCGAATTCATTGACAAGAGACTTTTGGGTTATGTAAGAAGGCAGTGGGGTCCCTGTCCCTCCCACCCCCACCTCCCCCGGGATCCGTAGCTGTGAGGCCGACCCACTGTTCACGCAGCACCTGCTGGACCTTTCTGGGCCAACCCCGGGGCTTGGCGGCCAGGGGACCGCAGGCCTGCTGCTGCTGTGCCGGGAGCCGGGAAGCCGTCTGCGTGGACGCGGCCTCGCCTGACCTCTGGCTGCCTCCGTGGAGCTGGGCTGGCCGGCAGGGTGACACACCTTTACCTGGCGCCGCGGTAACAGGGTTTCCAGAGGCTTTGCCGTTTGCAGGGAGCCGCCGTGCCCCTGCAGCCCCATGCGGCAGCTGGTCTCCCTGCGGGGACGTGGACACTGAGGCGGGGCCCGCATCTCCAGGACCCGCGGTGGTCCGGGTGCAAGGCACAGCACCCGGGGGCCGGGCCGACCATCGCCGCAGCGCCACACGGTGGTCCGAGGCTCTGGGGGGAAACGTGGGCGCCTCTGATTTTCTAATGGTTATTTGTTCCCCCAAAACATTAAAGGAGGTAAAAAAAATATTGCAAATTAAGTGTATTGAGACTCACATTATTTTACATTTAAATATCGTATTTATACCCGGGCCAGGATTTATTACGGTTTCACCTTCTTGGGTTTAATGGAAGCAAAGTCATCCCTGGTGTCTCCGAAATTTACTTCATCGCTGCGTTTTCGAAAGGCCTCGTGAATTAAACCGGGAGACGGTGCTCGGAAGCATGTTAGATGAAATTTTTTTTTTATTATTGTTAGATGAATTTAAAACTTTACCAAAAGACATGAATATTGAAAATAAAAGGCAAGAAGCTGGAGATGCGTGATTCATCGGATGAGTGTACCAATTACCATGGAAAAGTGGATATCACATAGAAATCTGGGAGCCTATACGCATCCCAATTTTACATTTCAAGTGGAGGCGTGCAGAATTAAACAAGCTATCTTCAGATTCTGCATTTTTAACTAGAAATAAGTTATTTTGCAGGAATATCCCTGCTTTTCAAGTGCCAGCCCCTGTCTCAGACCTGAAAATCCTGAAAGTTACAAGGCTTGGGAAAAACCTCGATGGTTTTCAGCAGCTCGAGTTGTCAATAATCGATAATGTAAAACTGGCACCATGTTTGGATCTTTTATATTTATTTATTTATTATTTATTTATTTATTTATTTATTATATTTATTATTTTTATTTTATTTTATTTTATTTTATTTTATTTTATTTTATTTTATTTTATTTTATTTTATTTTATTTTATTTTATTTTATTTTTTACTGTGTTTGGATCTTGCCCAACGTGGTGATTCTATCAATTGAAGAGAAGATAAGCGGAGGGCAGATTTTGAAAATAGTTATCGATGATTTTGCTTCCATTCATGTCAAGGAAAGAAAAAAATCATAATGAATTTTGTCTCCGGTGCAAGCAGAAAGCATCTAAACTTAAAACACTGCTGTGACATTGAATATAACCATTTTTCAATTTTTCCTGATTTTTCAATGACCCGACTGATCTGGAAGAAAAATTAGTCATTGAAAAAGTTAATGAAACGCAGACGTGATGGTGCGCATCTTCCCTTTGACTCGGCTCAGGGCCATTGGATCCTGTCTTGATTTAAAATTGTGTTTTTTTTTTGTTGTTGTTGTTGTTGTTGTTCATCATGAACTTTTCTGTGTGAATGTTGATTTTTTCTTTTTTTTTTTTTGCAACGTCAGATGAAAATGTGTATTGCCTTAATGACCAGGGGTTGTGGGGCCCCCTGGGCGCCGCTGCTGAGTCTCCTGCTTGTCCCCACCGTGGCTGGACACCTGGGTCTAGCTAATCAGACCAGGACACTGGCGCCTGAGACAGAGCGATGTTGGCTTGATTGGATCAATCGGGAGGTGCATCTGGAAATATCGTGGATGTATGGGAAATTCGAGGCTTCTGGGGCACGAGGAACCTGTCCATCAGGAAGGACACGCAGTGGGCGCGATCCCTTCCTCCTCCTGCAGGTCCCCTGTGCCAGGAGCAGCTCCGCCGGCGGGAAGGACGGCCGGGGGCGTCGGGGGACATGGTGGGCAGTCTGATGACGTCCTTGCACAGCCCTGGCCTCTGTCGGGACCGTCTGGGTGCCGTGGGGGCCCGCGGGCTTGGGAAGGACAGGCCGGGACTCCCCGGCAAGCCCGGCCCCTTGACCAGCAGGGAGGCTGCGCTGACCCCGCATCCCGGGATGCGCGCCCTCCCTGCGGGTCAAGCCTGAGGTCACGCCGTGTCAGGTGTCCTCCCTGGAATTCTTGGTTTTTCACCCGGGACAGACGTAGAGCCTGAGTCGTAGGAGGCGAGGAAACAGTCGCCCACAGTCCAGGAGACGTTTTCTCATCCCTAGAACGTCCCTTCACCTCCATGCCCGCCAGCAGGTGCCCTGGCGGTGACTGGGGGCGGGGGCTGTGCCGGAGCCCCTCGGGGAGGCCCTTGCTCCTGGGGGGGGGGGTGCTCTCCGGCCTCCCTCCGTGAGGTCATCCCTCGCTCGCCTGGAGCCCGGAACCGGGAAAAAGAAACACAAGGAAATTCTTTAGCTTGTTAGCGAATGCTATTCAATTTATCGAAAAATATGAGATTGAGCGGGACACCGGGCCGGTCCTGGCATCTTAGTTCAGTAACCTTCTCTGACCGGAAACCCGTGTCGTGTGCTAGAAATAGCGCCTGTAACTCCCGGGCTTCTGGAAGCTTCTCTGGAGCCAGGCAAATAGGGCACGGGCACCGGGCTGCCGGATTGCTGCCGAGCCTCGTGCGTCAGTGGCTTTCCCGGAAGGTCCTCTCGCCTCGATCGTGGGGGCTGCATGAGGATGGGGGCTCCTTTGTCTCCTGTGATCCATCAACCGTGTTCTGTGGTGGGGCTCCGGGGCCTCGGGGCCTGAAGGTGCACGGGGAGCCCCCGGGCCGGTGGGGGTGGGGGGCGTTGGGGGGATCCCCGCCGTCCAGGAGGGAGCAGCCGTGCTCTTTGACGTGGGCCGCCTCGGCGAGCGCTTTTTGTGGGTGTCTCGTCTCTAGCGGGGTGCCCGACACAGGGATCCCAACCCGGACAGCAAAACCCACTTTTGGCAGCACGTTGGAGGCCCGGGACGCAGGTTGTGGGGCGATTAGTGATGTTGGCTCGTTGGACAGAAGCTCCCAGAAGCTCCTCCCGAAACGGTCCAGCAGCTCTTCGCCGGGGGAGCTTTGTTGTCATCGTTAGCATTTTAACGAGAGCCTGGCCTCATTTCTCACTGTCTGGTAGGAAATGCGGAAAATTGACCAGAGGAGACTCATGCTGCTCCCCTGGATTGTTAAAAAATATGATTCGTCTTCTATGGCCACTGGCTCCTTCCCTCTAAAGGAAGGGCGTGCGGAGACGCCGACGAGTAAATGATGCTGGTGCAGGTGACTGATGCGCCTCACGCCGTAGAGCTGGCCGACGATTTCTTTCATTCTTCTTTTTTTTTTTTAATGGACGTTGGTAGTTTCTGATGGCTTGTAAAGCCTCCTCCTGGGCATTTTATTTGATCCTCAGAGAAACTTCACGAGGTGGGCAAACGACATGGGGGCTTCCCCGGCAGAGTGGTAGGTGGGAAGTTGCCTCCCGGGTGCCACGTCTTCCCAAAATTTGAAGCCTCCCCTCCCAGCGCGGCTGTACCTGGAGATGGGGTGTCTGCAGAAGTCATTCAGCTCCAACGTGGCCGCAGGGGTTTCCATACAGTCAAAACCGCCAAGTGCCGTTGGTCCTCGGTGGCCGTGGGTTGGCTTCTCAGGGAACAGACGCTGAGCGTGGCCCCGACCGCCGTGGAGGCCAGAGTGGGTAGCCGAGGGGGCTCCGCTCGGTGGCGCAGGCCTGGCCACGGCTCGCCCCTGTGGGAACTGGATCCGGGGTGATGCCGTGTGGCTGGGAGGCCTGGCCGTCTGACCCCGTGACCCCAGAAGAGCTCACTGCTGAGGCCACCTGCCGACCCCACTGTCTGCAGCCGGGTGGGGAGTGTCCCTGGAAGGTCTGGGTGGCACGTCTCACGTCTGCCACATGGAGGCCGGTGGCCTTGTCTGGGCACCCAGTAGCCTCACGGCCCTGTGCAGGGTCCTTGGGTGCAGGACATAAGTGGACACCCCGGGGGTGGCCACAGCCTCCCGTCAGGCAGATCACAGGATCCGGCAGGTATGTCCTGATGTTGCTTCTCCTTCCAGCACATCTGTTCGACCCTTAGTGGCTTCCTGAAGGTAACAGCTAAGCCAGAGGAGCATCACAATGGCTGCAAGTGACCGTGTCTGCAGCAGGCCACAGCGCAGACCAGCTCTCACTGCAGAGAAGACCTCCCCATGTGGCCGCAGGGCCCTATGACAGTCCCACGGCTGCCCCTCGGCAGAAGTAGCAGGGGCCCTAGTGGCAGGGGAGGAGGGAAGGATGAAATCTCAGAGGCACGTTTGCTCAGCTGAAAGATGCATCAGGAACCTGTTTCTCGTGGGTGGGGGGAGGGGTGACTGGGTGATGGGCACTGAGGAGGGCACGTGATGGGATGAGCACTGGGGTGATACCGCACGTAGGCAAATTGAATTTAAATGATAATAATAAATAATAACCTGTTTTTTTTAAGGTTTTATTTATTCATAAGAGACACAGAGAGGGAGAGAGGCAGAGACACAGGCAGAGGGAGAAGCAGGCTCCATGCAGGGAGCCCGACGATCCCAGATCCCCAGGATCACGCCCTGGGTCAAAGGCGGCGCTGACCTGTACGTTCGTAAGTGGACTTAATTTGCACGAAGGGGAAGAATCGCCGTTCACGTTTGGGAGGACCCACCGGGCTTGGCTTTAGATGCTTCCTAGGATCTCCTTTAGTCCTGCTCTCTTGCTCAAGGCGCTTGGGTCACAGGACGGGAGGCGTCGGAGCGGGGTTCTCGCCCGGGTGCCCTGGTTCCCTGGCCTGTCCCATCGGCGACTCACCACTGGACTTCCCACTCCTTTACCCACGAGGCCACTGTGGCTTCACACGGGGGCGGCTTTCCTTTCTCAATGGACAAAAGCCGCGTCTTTGCGATTTCCTTGCCATTTTTCTGCTTCTCCGACGGCTGGGGTAGGGGGGCTCTGAGCACGCCGACGGTGGGTGCAATCAGATGCACAATTAGGTTGCGATTCACATTATGTAAAGGATTCATCACGCCGATTGATGCAAAATGACACGCCATCCCGCTTGGCTGTGATTGCCGAACCTTCGGTCTCCGCGGCTTGGTTGTAATCACGGTTCGGCAAACGCCCTTCCAAGATGTCATTACGGGCAGTGCGTGTGTGTGCGTGTGGGTGTGTGTGTGTCCATGTGTGCTGGGCGGGAGTTTTGATTTCTTTTTCTTTTTTTAAAAAAGATTTGATTTACTTATTCATGAGAGACACAGAGAGGGAGAGAGGCGGAGACACAGGCAGAGGGAGAAGCAGGCTTCATGCAGGGAGCCCGACGCGGGACTCGATTCCAGGACCTTGGGGTCATGACCTGAACTGAAGGTAGATGCTCAACCCTGGAGCCCCCCAGGCGTCCCAGGAGTGTGAATTTTCCATTGCAGTGGTATCTGTGTAGACTTGCCTGTCTGCCCACGACCTTGATTTGATTGGCAAATTTTAGCCAATTTGCACCCGCGTCTCTGGGCAGGTTAGATTGGCTTGTGTCCTAAGGGCCAGCTCCTCCCACGAGGGTCCCGAGCTCGGGCCCCTCTGCTCTGGCCCCTCATCTGCCTGCTCCTGCCCTCGACCTTCCCGCTGGACCGGGCCTCCCGCGGGGCTGAGTCTCTGCTGGCAACGAGGCGCGCAGGCCCGAGGCAGGAGTCGTGGTGTCGCTGCTGCACAAACAGCCTTATAACTTGCTGTTAAAAATATGTGGGATAGACACACATTTGTGGGTTCCCACGGTGGAGCTAGATGCTCGTCTCAGTCACCGGGCACATGTCACTGCATCTGCCGTGAATCTGGCGGCCGCGCGTCCACACTTTGGGGGATGTCTTCCGTTTCCCTCCCTCCTTCCTTGCATCCTTCTCTCCTGCCTTATTTTTCTTTCTTCCTTTCTAAAAGTTTGAGTTACTTTGATTTGACTACTCGATTTCCACGATCAGGGTTTGGTTTCGCTACTTCAGACAAAGCAGCCCACTCACGGGCTCAGCCCCACCGGAAAGGGAGCTGCTCTCATGGAGGAGGGGTGGCCTGGACCGTGGGCCGGACGAGGCGGCCACCCCGCTGAGGCCGCGTGCAGTGGCTCAGGCTGGACGGTGAGCTCATGGGTGCGAAATGCATCAAGAGAAAGCAGCTCGAGGACTCAGAGCAACGTGTGCTCGGGAATCACGTGCCGCCCAGGGGGAGAACCGTGTCCACTGTCACTTTCATGGACTCCTGTTGCCCGTCGCCCTCCGACGTCCTCCAAGGTGAGGTCATAGCCAAAGAGCGCGGCAGGCAGTCAGGGGCAGGAGCGCGACGGGAGACCGGGGGCCCCGCCTGGTGTGCTTGGAAGTGTGATTGAGGTGTAGTCACGGTAGATTTGAGCCTTGGACTTGAAGGGGGAGGTCCCATATGCACATTTTCTCTTCCCAAGGTTTCGGTGTCAACACCGCACCATATGTCTGCACGTCTGGACGGGAACGACGACTTTCGTACGGATTCAGTGTTTCTACTGGAGGTGCTGCTGCTCGGTCCCGACGCCACCAGGCCCCCCGAGGCGGCCACCCAGGCTCCACGCGAGGCAGCTCTGCTCCCCCAGGGCACGTAGGGCTCCCAAGTGCCGGGTTCCCACGGCCGAGCGGCTGAGCTCTCTTCTGCGATACGAACCTTACTAACTGTGGGCCTAACTGTGGGCCCGGAGACAGATTCCGAGCTCTGCACCACTGTGTGGACGAAAGGCAAGGCGGGTTTTCGGCAGCCGAGGCAGGAGCGCACCCGAGAGGCTGTGACTTCTGGAAAGGGGAGTGCGCTTGGCGCATGGGCCCGGCGGGGTCAGGTGGGCCCTGATGCAACCTGTGGCCGTCAGGGGCTGGCTTTGCTTATTTAGGGGAAACGGCAGCGAGTGGACGGGCTTCCTCAGGTGCCTGGAACCTCGAGCCATTGGCTTCCTCACGTAGCTTGCCCTTACCCACAAATTCATGTTCTACACGCCTGCTGCGGGTGCGCTGGGTGAGGCACCGGGGCGTCCTGGGGGATCGGTGGGTCCCAGCCTCTCCTTCATGGGCTTAGGTGCTGGCGGGCAATGCAGGTCTTCAACAGGTGGATACATGCTTAATGGTATGGATCGGAGCCCACCGAGGCTGCTCTAACAGCACACCGCAGCCGGCTGTCTAACACAAACGACAGAGCTGTATTTCTTGCAGTTCTGGAGGTGGGACCCCGAGATCCAGGTGTCCAGTGAGCCCCCTTCCTGCTTCACAGAGGGCGCCTTCTAGTGGGAGGGGCCTCCCCAAGGTCCTGTTTAGAAGGATGCTCACCCCATCACCTGGTCCCGCCCTCCTGACCTCCGCCCCGCCCAGGGGTCCCACCTCCTGGTGCCCTCACCTTGGGTCTAGGCATCCATACGGGTCTGAGGGTGCAGAGGTTCAGAGCACAAGAGGGAAGGAAAGGGTCCCCGGGGAGCAGTGATGGAGAAGGGGATGCAGGGTCCGCAGGAGGGACAGGAGAGGCCTGCGTATGGGTGGGGGTGTGGGAGGCTGCAGGCGCGGGGAGGGGGGCGACCCTGCGTGTCAGAGTCACACACCGCAGCTGGGGGGTAAACCCCAGACAACAGCAGTTCACACGGTGCTTGGAGGGATCAGCTGAGAGCGAGTGACTGCTCACGGGGTAACAGCGCGTCGCTGTGTCTATGTGGGGCTCCGGGCCCCGTGCTCCCTCCTGCGGATGCACCGTCCCTGCTGGCCTGCTGGCACAACCACATCTGGGCGTCAGGGCGCACTGACCCGCCGCCAGGAGGCCAAGGGCTACAGGTGGGATTTCGGAGGCCCCAAAGGTGGCCCGTGGGTTTGCCCGGAGCTGCTCTCGCTGCACACACACTGGGTGCCGTGAACTTGGGAGATTCCCTGTCCCCGTCCTGGAGGTTGGAGCCTGCGGTCAGGTGGGCAGGGCAGGTGTCCCCGAAGCCTCCGTCCTGGGCGTGCAGACACCATCCCCTCCCCGTGTCTCCACATGGCCATCCCTCTGTGCGTCTGTGTCCTCATCTCCTCTTCCTACGAGGACCTCACTCAGATTGCACTAGAGCCCACCCTCGTAACCTCATTTCACCTTAATCGCCTCTATACAAACCGCGTCTCCAAATACGGTCTCATCCTGAGTTCCTGGGGGTTGGGACTTCCACATGTGAATTTTGGGGACATGGTTCAGCCGGTGACAAGTGGTGCCATCTGGGCCACGTCCTACGAGCTCATGCTGTGTCCTCAGGGATCACCGCTAGCTCTTCCTTGAGGCCTGTCAACAGGCTCTGAGCACTCACACTCTTCTGTCCGTCTGTCCTGCCCCTGCTTCGGTTGTCTTCGGGGCGGGGGGTGCAAGAGGAGCCGCCCAGAGGGGACTCTGAGACCCCTGATGGTGCCAGGCAGGAAGACCCCTACCCCACAGCAGCCCCTGGGAATGGCCCTGGGGAGACGCCACCACACTGAGCCTGGAAGACACCGAGAAGGTGGACAGCAGGGGAAAGCCTGGGTTATCCATAACTTGATAAGATAACACGCTTAATATTCAGCGGTGCTGCAGGTGGCTTTAAAGCTCTTCCAATGGAACCTTCCATTTACAGAAGAGACAACTCACACTCATGGAAGCGAAGGGACCTGCCACAGCAAAGCCAGAAGCTCTTCCAGAAGTCTGCCTTCCTCCCCCCTGGTCGCCATTCCCTCCGAAACACTCCCGGGAAGGGGTCTCTGAGTAATTGCAAAACTTCTGCAGGCCTCAGGGACCGTGACTTCCAGCCCAGCCTTCCCCTGTTTCATGTGTCTCCCCCTCTGCCGTGACTTGGAAGTTGAATGGGAACGTGGTTCAAGCTCCCCTGGCATCCCGAGGGCCGTTCACACACAACATAACATTTGCTCGCTGTTTGACTTTGATGGATGCAAATTTATTCTAAATGAGCCCAGCGTTCATTAGTGTGTAAGCATATGTTGTCGGTGGCGGCCTACGGGGCCACGCGCCGGATGTCGTGGCTGGTCTCCACTGGACACCATCCGCTAGCCTCGGCCTGCCTTGCTCCTGGCTAAGGCTCCAGATGTTGTTTCTCTTGCCCTGGGGCGTCTACAGGTTCGCTACGGGGCTTTCTCTTTCAGGAGAGAAGCACAGACAAATCTGTAGCCAGAATTTAAGTTTATAGGCTGATCTACCAAAGCGAGCATTTCTTTGAATGTTGGCTACTCGGCCGTCTGCTTTGACTCACAGACAGTTCTTTCTGTTCCGTGACTCCTCGGGGCTGAATCATTGCTCGATTCCACTCCTGCTCGATATTTCTCTGCGAGCAACGCTGCTGCCATTTCTGCTGCCTTTAGAAATACCTGTAATAAGCACAGCATTGGTCCAAGGACAGAGTGCTGTTTTGCAGAGACCCATTGAGCTAACACGCACGTAGCAATGCAATGAGAAAATATGAACAGTGTCGGGTTTAAGGCACACAGGTCTGCTGAGTTAATTAACCCTTTCCTGCACACCCGTTAACTCCAATCAAAAGGAAGCTAGAGTGGCTAAGATAGCAGACAGAGCAGGCTTTAGAACAAAGAATATTACTAGGGGTAAAGAGAGACATTTTATAATTACAAAGGGATCAATTCCTCAAAAGACACGCCAATCCTAAATGTTGGTATACCTCAAAACAGGGCTTCGAATACATGGCTGAGAATGGAAAGAACAGCAACGAGGAAGAGATAAATCCACAGTTACAGCCGACACTCCAAATTCTCTAAGTTATTAGAACAAATAGATAAAGAAATTAGTGAGAATGTCGGAGACTTAATAGTATCAGCCAACTGGAGCTCATTGGTACTTATGGAACGCTCCACCCACCGCACCAGAACGTATATTCTTTTCAGGTGCACAGAGAACATTTTACAAGATAACTCACACTGTGGAACATACGCTGAATTTCATAAATGTAAAAGAATTCAATCATACAAAATATGCTATCTCTTCACAATTGAATTAAATTGGAGATTGGTAACGTTGAGAAATCTAGAAAAGATTCAAATATGTGGAAACAATAACTCACATCTAAACAATCGGTGGGTCAGAGGAGAGAAATTAGCATTTGACTAAAAGGGAAAGTAAAAAGTATTTTGAGTTTAACAAAAATGAAAACAGAGCACCAAAATTTATTTATTTATTTAAATAGCCCTAGATTTTTAAACAGTTTAATATGTAGTTAAAACCTCCCACCCCTCACCCCCTTCTCCTTCAGATCAAGATAGCCTTTCTGATGAATTTTACTAGGCACTTAAGGATGAAATAATAGCAATTTTACACATAATCCTTTACAAAATGGTACTGAAAGGGTAATTACTAACTCACTTTATGAGGCTGACATCATCCTGAAACCAAAACTATGGACTTTTATATCCTTTTAATATAGATATAAAAATTACTAGCAAAATGCTAACAAATGAAGCCCAACAAAATATAAAGCAGCGTCATGACCAAGCGGGTTTTTCTGGAAATTCAGGATTACTATAACACATGAAAACCAATAAATGGACTTCCCATATTAACCAACTAAAAAGGAAAAAAAAATAATCTCACATTTTCTCAACTGATTATTTTAATAGACACGGAAAAAGCATTTAACAAAATTCAACATTCGTTCCTTATAGAAACTCTTAGCTCGGTGGGAGTGGGCATAGTTCCTTCAGCTGATCCTGCGCCTCTCCAAGAATCATATACTCAGTATCACACATGATGGATGAGATTGAAGTCTCCCACCTGTGAGTAGAAATGAGCCCAGATTCTCTCTCACTTTTCAACACTGTTCTGGAGTCCAGCTAGTGCAATAGAGCAAGATAAAATATATAAAATGCGTTCTGATTGGAAAAGAAAATTGAAAGCTGTCTTTACATGCAGCTGAAATGATCATCTATATAGATAATCTGTTGGAACCTACAAAAAAAAAACCCTACTAAAACTAATAATAACACAAATTCACTACTAAGCGAGCTTGGCAAGGTTGCAGGATATAAGATCAATATACAAATATAATTGTGTTTCTATAGACTTGCAACCAATAATTGGAAATTGAAATCTAAAAGGCAATAGCTTTTACATCAGCATCCGGAAATAAAATAGTTAAGGATAAATCTGACAAAAGATGTGCAAGATCTGTACACTAAAAGTACGACATTTTTCTGAGAAACACTTAAAAAGTACTAAATAATTAGAATGATACTTTGTGTTCATGGCTCTGAATATTGAAGCTAAAATGTCAATTCCACCTTTACTGATCTGTATGGCTTTAATGCAATCCCAATCCTAATCCCACTTGATTTTCTTTCTTTCTTTCTTTCTTTCTTTCTTTCTTTCTTTCTTTCTTTCTTTCTTTCTTTCTTTCTTTCTTTCTTTCTTTCTTCTTTCTTTCTTCTTTCTTTCTTTCTTTCTTTCTTTCTTTCTTTCTTTCTTTCTTTCTTTCTTTCTTTCTTTCTTTCTTTCTTTCTTTCTTTCTCTTTCTTTCCCTTCCTTCCTTCCTTCCTTCCTTCCTTCCTTCCTTCCTTCCTTCCTTCCTTCCTTCCTTCTCGGTAGAAATCGATGAGTTGATTCTAAAATTAAAAATTCAAAAGATCCACCCTGGGTGGCTCAGTGGTTTGGCGCCTGCCTTTGGCCCAGGGCGCGATCCTGGAGTCCCAGAATCGAGTCCCACGTCGGGCTCCCGGCATGGAGCCTGCTTCTCTCTCCTGTCTCTGCCTCTCTCTCTCTGTCTATCATAAATAAATAAATAAATAAATCTTTAAAACAAATAAAATAAAAATTCAAAAGATCCAGAAGAACTGAGATAACTGTGAAGAAAATAGTAAGTTTGGAGGACTAGTATTAGTTGATAAGACAATGTGGTATTGGCATAAGGATAGAAAAATGGATCAGGGGAACATGCTGGAGAGTCATACATGCAATTTGTTTTTGATAAAGGTTCAAAGGTCTTCCATTACAAGGCGGTGCTGCAACAATGAAATGTCCGTATGCAGAAGGATGATATGGACACGTGTCCTCTGGACACGTTCATGCTGTTCCTACCATTTAGGCAGATCTACACACTGAACTGATTGCTTCCGTTCCTCTCCCCACATTTGCTTCGTGGAGATTCTGATGGTCTTTGGCGAGGCTTTGGAATGTATTATTTTTAAAAGAATCGTGCATATTAAAATTCATGAAGCTGTGTAACCACGACTTATAAAATCTTGTTCTAAACCTTGGAATCACATTCTTCCCTTTTTCCCACTGATCATTGCTCATTTCTATAAATCCTTACATGAAAATGTCCCCAGAATATCATCCCCATCATATCCATACTGCATTCCTTGTAGCTCAGGTTCTTACTACCCTACTTCAGCCCTCAAGGTGGTCACCTGTGTGCCCCCTTTTTTCCAGTCTCACGCCTCTGCAGTCATTTCTCTGTAACTTCTTACCCAAATCCCCAGGCCTGATCTTAGAATCGAAGGGTCTCAGGCTGGAAAGGGCCCTGGTGGTATCTAAACCAGTCCTTCATGGAATCCATAAACCCCTTTGGGTAACTCCACTTCAGAGCTCAAGAACTTTGACCTGTCCATGGAATAGTCCGAAGTGCTTATTATGATATTCCAATCCCTTGCACGTATGGCCTTGCACTTTCCTATCCTTATCTCTCTACGTTTGCTCTTCCCTTTCTCGTTCACTAAACCTAACACTTCATTCACATTAAAATAGTTATTCTTCTCCTAACACCATGTTTTCCCAACACTGTTCTTCTTCAAAGAACAACTCAGATATCACCCACTTCACCAAACTTCCCCAGATTCTATCATTTCCATCCCTGCCTTACTGTAGCCCGGAGAATAGTCTTCTCTCTCAGCCAATAGTATTTGCCACGTCCTTCTTTATATTCATGTTTGTGCAGAGGTAAGAGGTCAGCTTAAGAGCTAGGAAGAAGATTCTCCTCTTAGGAGTGAGAACCGCCTAGTTGGGCAGCTCTCCTGGAGTCTCCATTTTGGTTGTAGAGATCTCGCCCTTAGGGCATAGTTGGGGAGGAGAAGAAGTGATACCCAGAGAGGAGTGAACTGTGATGTGTAAAAATGAACAGTCACATTGGTCGTTGGCAGATGGGTCCCATGGGGGAGAAGCAGCCAGAAGGATGAAGGTAAAGGGCAGAAAATGCCAGTAGGGCATTGCACTGGAGTCTGAGAGTAGACCTGTCTCCTTCTCTAGGATGGGGAGCTGGAGGCCTGCTAGGAACAGAGATGCCTGATTTCCTCCTCTGGGATGCTCTTCTGTGATCTAATCATTGTCCAAATGTCTACACTCAATAAGTGGGTGGGTGGATTGAGGGGAATTGTGGGAAACTGAGCTGGCCTCCACGGTGGGGTTAATATGAACTGGAGAAAGGGGAAGAGATGAGTGGGAAGGAAAATAAAAGCAGAAGCTTGGGGGAAGTTCACCCTGCACACCAAAATCCAATTTCTGAAGACGTTGTGAAGAATGCTGTCTTCCTCACATGCGGAGGGCATTCTGGGTGATTTTATTCAAATCTCACAGGCCAGAGTGACCATGCACTCAGGACTGGACACATTATAACATCTTCCCGGGGGTGGTGATGGTGGTGGTGGTAATTCAAAGGTTATTTGCCCATATTGTGCCCACTTATCCCAATGTGGCAGGGTTACTACCTTTACTTCCATTTCATTGATGGAGAACCTGGTGCTTGTGGAATTTATTTGCTCTGGGTCACATGGCCAATAAGTGACAGAAGGACTCCAGCCTGTCCTAAAAGCTGTGTCTTGAGCTGCCCCTTCATCTGTTGTCCCAATGCCTACTGGACTGTAATCCCTCTGAAGACAAGAACAGCGCTTCACTCCCTTTTGTTGCCCCGTACCACCAGTCCGTAAGCTTTGCTCAGAGTAATGTTGAATAGTTTATTGAATCGAGGTGAAAAGAATCAAAAGTCCTAAATCCCACGATTGAAGATCAATATTCAAGGAACTACAGATGGCTCAGTGTCAGGGATACTAATCAAATGTGTGTTACTATGCAGTTTTATTCTCCACGTATGGAGTAAGATACCAAACACAATGGAAAAAAGTGACCCAACTCCAAAGAAATGTATCACAAAGGATGGATTTAGACAGACAGGAGAGTGGCAAAATCGGTTATGAAGTGCTCAACATAATCCATTTTAATGAATTGTTAGCTGAATCAGGCAAAGCATTTAGGATTTCTGGGAGGAATGTACAAATATCTTGAATATTTATTTGACATTTTCTTTACGGATTCTTTCTTTCTGCACGGCTGCAGGTGTTGTTGACCAACGGCCTTGGGAGGAATGACTGCAGCTGAGTCCACACCTTCTCAAATCCATGAGACTGTTTCTATTTTTGTAGAGTAATTTTTCATTAACAGTAAATCCCTAAGATTTGCTCAACCAGTACAGCAGTGGTTGGCCAGAGTTCAAGTTTCTGATTCTAAAGTATCTGATTCTTAGATGCCAGCTCGGAATATTAATCGTTGTGGCTTCATATTTATGATGGGTGCGTCTTTGCTTGACTAGGAAACATAGTAGTAGGTCATGGGGTTGGGGAAAGGATGAGTCCCACAGAGTCATCTGGGTGAGGAGGAGAGTGAGGAGCAGGGGTCGGGCATTCACCCCAATGTGAGGCCAGTCTGCCGACCTCTAGGTGCAGAATTGTCACAATCCCGGTGACAGCGTGTGTGTTGACTGAGGAGGGAGGCCTGGCTGTCGTACGGTGGTGGTGGTGTCCGTGCTGACTGGCCATGGCGATCGATGCTGGGGAGGACCGTCTCTCGAAGCTACCTTGACACCTGTCTCGGGCTCTACCTGATGTTAACTCTTGATTTGTGAAGGTGTGAGGCCCAGACAGACCTTGAGGGAGGCAAAGTTCTTCTGTTGCAAGCTCAGCTCCCCTTCAGGGCTCTACTCTCTGTACGCCAGCACATAGTAGATGCTCATCAAAGTTCCCAAGGAGAAGCATGGGGTAGCCTTTCTCGCATTGCTGTGCCCAGAATAGCTGGCGGGTGAGACCTGGACATTCTCGGGAGTATTTCTCCAGCTTTCTTTGGTGGATGTGGATGCGTAGTTGTAGGTCTGCCTTGGAAGCTACTGGGCGCCCCCAGTCTCCTCTTAGCAGATCCCCACCTCTCGGTTCCTCCTCCATCAGATACAGAAATGTGATTCTAACACAAGAGTGTACAGGGCCTCCCAGGGGGCTCTGTCGGTTAAGCATCCGCCGCTTGATGTCAGCTCAGGTCGCATCTCAAGGTCATGAGTTCAAGCCTGGCTTTGGGCTCCCTGCCGGGCGCGGTGCCTACTGTGCTCTGTCCTGGCATAGGAAGCGTTCTGCTCTAGCTCTGCTTTTCACCTTTCTCTGTTTTTTCTTTCCAGGGTCTATTTCTGTCTTAAAAATCATCACTGACGGCAAAGAAATAAGAGGATTGTGAGCGTGGAGGTGGTGACAGAAGTCAAGGGGACGAGAAGACAAAGAGGGCAAGCTGAGAAGGTGGCTGGGACCTGAACACGTGGACGGATGCCCAAGGAAAACCCCCATGGGAGGAGCAGTAGCATGAGAAGCTGAAGTGTCGAGGGGCCAGAAACCGGCTGGGAGAACTGAGACCGTTGACAGAGGACAGGGTGTGTCGTTGGGGTCGGTGTCACCTGTCAGGGCAGACGCCCTCTGCCCTCGGGGACCCCGTCTCCCGCCGACTGTGGTGCTGGTCGGTCTCACCCACATCCGTCACCACAGTTGTGAGCTCAGGGCCCCAGGTCACAATCTGGTCCTCCGGGGTCTTGCACGTGGTGACACTGCCTGAGCCCCAGTGACCTGAATGTCCCCTTGGATGCCAGGAGGGCCTCAACATGGTGAGACAGAGAGCGTGAGCTGGCATCCGGGGGGCTCTGCAGTGGTGAGGGAGAGCAGTGAAGCCACGAGGAGGGGGGACGGTATCTGGGATGGTAGGGGCAGCATTTAGGGTTTGAACGTGGGGACAGCTCGCGGGCTTGCTACCTATTTCCGCGTAACAAGTAACCTCAACTAGTGGCCGAGAGAGACAGAGACAGAGCACAGAGTGACAGTGGCCAAGGAGGAAGCAGTCTTCCCATCACGGGAAGGACACGGCCTCTGTCCAGACCAGCGGTGTGTGTTCCAGGGGCGGGGTCCCCGGGGCCAACTTGCAGGCAGCCCACCACACTCATGCAGGTTCTCAGGGAGGACGACGCCCTCGATGGAGACAGAGCTGGGCCGGTGGTGCATGTGGGGAAGGCTAGACCCTGCTGGGGGGCTCCGGGAGGGGGTCTGTGGGATTGGGGGATGAGGCCCGGGCTTCTCAGGAGATGCTGACCAAGTACTGGTGTGTGAGGCGCCCACGCTCCCGGCCGGTTTCCAGGATCGGTGTAAACACACAGCAACACACCCCAGGGGATGTGAACATCCCGCCGGGAAGGTAGAAGCACAGCCCGTGCTCGAGAGAACGCTTCTGCTGAGTCATGATATTTCCAGACGCCCTAATAGCAAGAGGAGGGGAGACAGGGTGCAAAGGGGGGTGCAACTTACCACGCCTTCTGGTTAGGGGCTCAAGGGGGGCAGTTCGCGGTGGTGAGCCCACGCAATCAGTTAGGACAGATAAACTACTACAGCTTTGAGGAAGATCCGTGTCATGTACTCTGTGAACGCAGGCCCCCTTCTTCCGAATCCAGAAATTCCCTCCCTCCTTCTCTCTCGTCCTTTTTCCTTTAAAAAATAACATTTACGTAAGCGGTCTGCGCGCTTACACGTGCTCTCACGGAGATCCGTGAGTGCCTGGCGCCTGCGGGGAAGGGCTCTGCGGAAGGTGAGCCCATACGGAATTGCAGAGTTTTTCTCTCCTTTGCACGTCAGTATCAGCACCCCTTTATTTCGAATGAGTGAATGCAAGTGGAAACAAACATGACCCACAAAGGGGGCGAGGGTGTAGCAACCTGGCAGAGACCATGGAATCTGATCCCCCGTGACCAGGTCACCACCGGTTTTGGGGCCCCGTGCTCACATAACTACTATGTTAGATTGACGTCTGGGGTGCATTGACCTTTTTTTTTATTTTCCGCCGCCTTCCTTACTTAAAAAAAAATTAAATTCTTTCCTTTCTAGATTCTTTTTTTGGGGGGGCAAGATAGTACAATTTCCCATGTTTCAGAGGGGTGTAAGCAGCTAGTTTTTCTCTCCTGGTGCTGAAAGCACCTGGTCCCTCCTTCCTGTAGCTTTGGGGTAATTCAGGCGGGCCCGGCGCACAGGGCCTGAGCTCCCAATGAGGTGTCGGGGGCCCGGGCAGTTTGCACGGGCTAATGTGAGCTCCCTCCATTTATGCTCGACAGGAAGGCATTTTCGATGGGTTTTCTAGATGCTTTTTAGCAGCATACCAACTTTGAGAAGTTTGTCCTTTATCTGTCACCCATGTAACCTATTTTTTTAAAAAAATTGTGCATTTCTGCTAAAAGAGTTTATGTATGTGGGCAGAGAAAAGACGGCTGGTGTGCAACATACAGAAGCCAACAACACCCTTATTTCGCCCACGGTTCATCCCACAGGTTCCCTTAAAATTGGATGCTGTATTTTTTTATTTTTATTTTTATTTTTTTGGATGCTGTATTACACAGTTTGTATTTCTTTTTTTAAATATTTTATTTATTCATGAGAGACACACAGAGAGGTAGAGACATAGGCAGAGGGAGAAGCAGGCTCCCTGCGGGGAGCCCGACGCGGGACTCGATCCCGAGACCCTGGGGTCACGCCCTGAGTGGAAGGCAGACGCTCAGCCCCTGAGCCCCCCAGGTGCCCTAAAACAGTTTGTGTTTCAAGGTTGCATAATGCATGAGGACAGTTCTCAGGACGGGGAGAGAGGGCAGTGTCCAGGAGAGCTGGGCCCACCTGGGGAGAGATGCTGCGGGGACCATGCAGACCCCTGAAGCACTGGTGACCGCCCCGGCCTGTCCATATCCGCGATTAACCCGGTGTTCGATGCCGTTGAGCGCTTTGTCGGGTGGTGGCGGGCGCCTTTACCCATCTCTAGTTTGTGTCTCCACCGTCTCTGCTTTGGGCCAACAACCCAATTTAAAGGCAGCTGGCAGGTGTTTCCGGCTCATGAGCGGCGTTAAGTTCTGTGCCTCCAAGGGGTGGGAACCCCGGCCCGGTTTGGCCGCGGGGCTGAGCTGTCAGTGGGTGCTCCTCCTACCTCTGCCTCCCCCGCCCCTCCCACCGCTGCCGTCGCTGTGCCAGCCCCACGGGGAGGGCAATCTTGAGGTCACGTGTGCTCCCCCGTCCCCCGCCCCAGCCCTGCTTGGAGGGCTGCGTGCTGTGCCACTGGCCCCTGGTACGTGCTCACCTGCGTCCGCTGTCACACCTCCAGGCGGGGCTTCGGGCGTCGCAGGAACAATGGCAATCCTGCAAAACCATTTCTCTTTGACGGGAAGCTCAGCATGAATGCAGGTGTGCCGAACACGACTGATTGAGCATCACTTCTTTCTGAAAAAATGAATTAAAGAGGTGCCCAGACCTCACTGCTAGTGGGTCCTCTAGCTGGACTTGTGGAATCATGGGATGCAGAAGAAACCTTCCCTTCCTCCTGCCCCCTCCTTCTCTCTCTCTCTTCTTCTTTATCTTCCTGAACCAAATACCGATTGCACACGAGGTGCCCACATAGTTGCCGAGAAAGCGGCTTTCGCGGAGCTGGGAGCTAGGTAGTTTCCCAGGACACCCTTCTCGACCCGCGAGCGTCTGGCAAGCGTCTGAGGGAGGACCTTGTTCTCAGCCGCCCTATTAGCAGACATCCGAGGCCCAGCAGATGGGGAATTCCAGACGGCCCGGAGAGGAAACGTCTTCCCTTGACCCGACGTCTCCAAGTGTGACTTGTAGGGTGGCTGACTCTGACCTAAGGCGGCAGCCCCACTGGCGACGGTAACATGGGCCTGTTCCGCTCCCGGGGGAGCTGTGCACGTCAGCCCGAGGGCTCACAGACGTGCTGGCTTCTGAGCAGACGAGCACTCGACGGCCTGGCAGCTCAGGCTCCGTGTGCCCCTTGGACCTGCTGACCCCTGCTGCCCGCCGCCCTGCCACTGTGTCCCCGCCCCCGGCGCGCACCTGTGTCCCTCCCTGCTGGCCGCACGGGCCCGATGCTGCCCTCTTCAAGCCACCGCCTCCGTCCGTCTAGTTCCCAGAGCCTGGGCGCGTTCCTCCGAGGACTTTATTAGTGACTCCAACGTGCAGATGCGGAGCTGGGCGGCCGCGCCGGTCGCGGGTTCCAGGGCATCGCACTCTCCCACCTGACGCCGGGCTCCAGACTTTAGTCTTACAGGTGTGTCCGTGATGAGTAGTGGCTCCCGGCAGGACGCATCCACAGGCCGGGGGCACAGGTGCAGGATGGCGTGGGGTCCTTTCCGGGCAGGGCCGGGGGCCTGGCGAGCCCTGAGGTGTCCCAGTCGGTGGGGGGCTCTTTTCATTCACTGTCCACTGACCAGCGGTCTACGGATCTGCAGCAATAGAAGTTGACGCAGGACGGTAATGCGCGTGGTGTCTGTCTGTAGCAACGCGTGAGGATTTCCTCCGGTGCAGAGACACGCGACTCCCTTCCCGGGAAAGCACAGGCGTCATATTTATTTGCCTCTAGGACATTTAGCCATTCCGTACCCAGTGGTGAGTTCATTCAGCCTTCTGATTGCACATCTCCGCTCGTCCCCGTTTCTGCTCAACATGTCTTAATATCTTATTGTTTCCTCATTTATTAGTGAGTTAGATGTATTCTTGGGCATGTGTTTATTTTATTTTTGCACGGGGGTCACACTTCTAGTCTTGGAAATGGGATCTTATCGCTCTCCACGCTCAAGGCACCTGCACGGCCGTACGTTCTTGGTTTGTCTATTAATCTCTTGAATTCCCGTATGCCTTCACGGCAAGAAGCACGATCTGCCTCCAGAAGCTTCCTCTCCCCCAGCGTTCGGGGGACATCTCTCATGACCTAGGGGCTCTGCATGCACACGTGTGGGCGCACGCCCTAGCAGGTAGGATTCTCCGACTCAGCAGCTGCTTATGGCGCACGCGGGTGCCGTAGCCGTGTTCGTCTGGCCACTTTTGTTCCTTGCACCTGTTCAATTAGAAACACCTTTAAACACAGGCTGGGGAAATTACTGCAGGAGCAGAATCACCCGGGGGGAGAATTAAAGACCTTCCTCCGACAAGCCTACTTCTAATCAGGGCTGGAAGCCAGGAGAGAAAAGTGGGGCAGGACTCTGGGTGACGGATGCTCCGGGATTCGACCTCGCTTCCCTGCAGAACCGTGTGTGTGACCAGCCACGTAGCACATGTCTGTGCGGCTTCATGAACAACTGAGAAAATCGGATGCGCCCAACTGACCTCCCGGCTCCGCACAGTCTGGCTCCACGGCTCTGACGTGGAGTGGGCACGCGTTTATGCAGGTTGTGGCTTCACCAGCACTCCCGGGCTGTGCTTTCCCACCACCCGTCTGCAGGGCCCCGGGCGGGTACAGGACCCCCAGGTACGAGGCAGGTGTGCCAGTCGCCTCTCGGGCACACAAATCCAGGTTCAAGATGTTGGTTCTCTTGTTTGCTGGTGCTGAGACTCTGAAAACACCTGAAGGGACAGACTGGAAATGCCCACGGCCTTGGGGTGTGAGTAAGACAGACGGCGCCCCTCTGCGCCTCTCAGCAGCCGGGGAGATGCTTCCTCAGCCTTCTCACCTCTGTGTCGTCCCTGCAGCAGCCAGAAGGCAGCACATGGCTTCTTCCAGGCGAATGTGAGCTACATGCTCCGAGCACCCACAGAGGCCCTAAGCACGCAGCGACTGTTTTACGTGATACCTGAGGCTTTGGTCTGGTGTCTCCCCCACGGGGCCTGGGGATCCTCTGCGGGGGTGGGGGTTCTTTAAACTGGGTGTTTGGGCTGCAGATGCTGTGGTTTTGACCCGCGCTGGTGTCTTCACTGCTGTCTGTCCAACAGACAAACCAGCAGGGTCCCGAAAAGGACTTGTTCGTGCTCCCCTTCCTGTTCCTCGTCAAAGGAGAGCAATTTGATGGAGGAGGATGTGAAGACAGAATTCAGTTATTTGTGGTGGTTGCGGTGTCACATTGATAATTTGCTCAATCTTCTTGCAAAGTTGCCTAATTGAGAAGAACTCAGCAGATGCTTCTTTGTCGTGCAGCATTCAGCTGCTTGTCTGTGAGCCCGCCGGAGGCCTCCGGCTTATAGGTCCCCCTCCCACCCTGTGTGCCCCTCGGAGGAGGAGGAGGAGGGGGAAAGGGGAAGAGGAGGAGGGGAAGGAGGAGGAACAGGAGGATGAGGATGAGGCAGAGGAGGAGGATTAGGAGGAGGAGGATGATGAGGAGGAGGAGGCGGAGAAGGAGGAGAAGGAGGCAGCGGAGGAGGAGGATTAGGAGGAGGAGGAGGAGAAAGAGTCTGTGGAGGATGAGGAGGATGAGGAGGATGAGGATGAGGAAGGTGAGGAGGATGAGGAGGATGATGATGAGGCGGAGGATGAGGAGGCGGAGGAGGTGGCGGATGCGGAGGAGGAGGATGAGGAGGAGGCGGAGGAATAGGATTAGGAGGAGGAGGCGAGGAGAAGGATGAAGATGAGAGGATGATGATGAGGCGGAGGAAGGTGAGGAGGATGAGGAGGAGGCGGAGGAGGAGGATTAGGAGGAGGAGGAGGAGGAGAAAGAGTCTGTGGAGGAGGAGGAGGATGAGGAGCAGGAGGATGAGGAGGATGAGGAGGATGAGGATGAGGAGGAGGAGGAAGGTGAGGAGGATGAGGAGGATGATGATGAGGCGGAGGAAGGTGAGGAGGATGAGGAGGAGGAGGCGGAGGAGGATGAGGAGGAGGATGATGATGAGGAGGAGGAGGAGGAGGCTGCGGAGGCTGCGGAGGCGTCGGGGAGGAGCGGAGCCCCCAGGCGGGCTCGGTCCCCGGGCAGTGCCCGCCGCGCCCACGGGGGGGCGCTCGGCACACGCGCAGCAGGGTCGGCGGCCGCGGTGGGCAGGGCTCCCAGGGCTCGGCTCGGGCTTCCTTTGCGGACCGTTTCCTGGCGGCTCCGGCGATGCGCCTTCCTGCCGACCCTCTGCCCCGCGGCTCCCGTGTCCTTTCGTAAGAAAACCGGCCCTTCTGGAGCGGCCGCGGGCCTCGGGCGGGACGGGCCGCAGCACGCAGGGCTCCAGGGTGACCCGGGCTGCCCGCGCTCGGGGTTCGGGGCCGGGGGTGGGGGGAGGGGCGGGGGCGGGGGCGGGGGCGGGGCCGCCCGGCGGGGACCCCAGCAAGCCCCCTACCCCCCCCCCCCCCCCGCCTCCCCTGCGGGCCCAGGCTTCGCGTGGACTTCCAGTCCCTTCTGTGCTGTGCTGCCGCCCGCTGCGACCCCCGCCCCGCACGCCCCGCCAGGGCCTCGGCCCGGAGCCCGCCTCCCACCAGCGCGGTCTGCGGAGCCTCCAGGTGCAGGTGGGGGGTGGGCCGCTGTGAGGTCTGGGCGCACGCACACGCACGCGCACACACATTCACACGCGCGCAGGCATGCACACACGCAGTCACACGCCTGCAGACACACACTCGCACACACATGCACAGACACACGCACACACGTACACACAGAGACATGAACACACACATAAGCACAGAGACATGCACACACGCACACACATGCACACACATGCACAGACACGTACACACAGACACATGAACACACATAAACACACAGACACATGCACACATGCACACACATGCACACAGACACATGCATACATGCATGCACACGCACACACACGCACAGACACATGCACACACGTACACACAGAGACATGAACACACACGTAAGCACAGACACATGCACACACGCACACACATGCACAGACACGCACACACAGACACACAGACACATGCACACACATAAACACACAGACATGCACACACATGCACACTGACACATGCATACATGCTTGCACATGCACAGACACATGTGCACACATACACACAGACAGCACACACACATACACAGACACCACACACATGCACAGACACATGGACACATAGACACATGCACACGCACATACACACAGACACATGCACACACATGCACACACATATTACACACAGACACATGCACATATACACACATACACAGATACATGCACACACGTACACACATACACACACAGATGCACAGACACACAAACACATGCACACATGCACATACACATGCACACACACAGACACATGCATGCACACACTCACATGCACACACATATGCACAGACACATGTGCACACATACACAGACAGCATACGCACATACACAGACACATGCACACACACGTGCACAGACATGGACACACAGACACATGCACATAGACACATGCACACGCACATACACATAGACACATGCACACACACATGCACAGACACATGCACACACATATTATACACAGACACATGCACATATACACAGACATGCACACACATACACACAGATACATGCACACACGTACACACATGCACACACAGATGCACATACACCTGCACACACACGCACACACACGTGTGCACACACACATTTGGGCTTCCTAGGCAATCGGGATGCACAGCTAGTCTTGAGAACCGCTATTCCACGTGCACCCTGACCATCACGCCTACCGCTGACTGCCTTGTTTTATAGGTGTCCTCGTGGTGGTTGCACAGAAACTGCGGAAGTGTTCTGGGTGGTCCCATGCACCCCCCACCCCCGCCTCTGTGTTTGATGTGGGACCCGCTGCTGCAGAGCCAGGGATGCGCTCCTGCTTGTACCCTGTGGGCCGCACTCTTGCCTCTGTTCTTTGCCATGGACCCCTCTCTTCCTGGGGGCGTTCGAGTTCTCAGATTCCTTGGAGAGGCGCATCCGTGTGTCATTTGTCTTTGGAAGACATTCACTGTGATGAATCTGTGGCTTTATTCCAGATGCAGTCCCATCGTTCTACTGGATGATTTTGTTGTCAAACAAGATAAAATCTCCCCTAAAAACATGCTCTTTCTCCTTCTTCAACTCGACTGGGACACTGTTGGTTGGGTTATTTTCTTCCCACAGCACGCAGTAATGTTCTGGATACTGACAGCCCAGGTAAAGCTGGTAAGAATGTCCCACGTGCTTGTCAAAGAATGCCTCGTCGAGTTCCTTCTGGGAAAGAGGCTTTCTATCCAGAATAGAATAAGGGCTAAAATATAATGGGGAAAAAAACAGGTTGTGGAAACACTGGCTATGTGTCTGTGATGGTGCTGGCACAGTGGGGTCACCGCCAGGCTGGCCTCCGGGTGGCCTGTGGTCAGGCACTGTCTACACTGCCGATTGGCCTACTTGTCCCAGCCTCATCTGCTGCTGGGTGCCCAGGCCTGTGTCCCCACAGCTCACCGGCTCCCATGTGCTCGGAGGAGGAGGGCGATGTGGGCAGGGGGCAGGGCCGGCATAGGCAGGAAGATCCAGGACCATGCCTATTGGGACAATTAGGGACACGCAGGCCATTCCTTTGAAATTTGGCCAGGTCCTTGGGGAATATAAGATGACGATGTAAATATTGAAGGAACGAGATTTTGCAGGATGGAGGCCATGGGCATTATGCAAACGCTCCTCTTCCATCCATCTCCAAACCCGCATCGTCCCTCCTTGGGAAAGCAGAAGACACTCAGAATTTCTAGGTGAAAAGTGCTGGGATGTTCGATCACTCTAAATCAGAATTTCAAAAAAAATATCTTAAAACTGTTTGGCCGTTATTATTATTTTTTAATAAGATGAGGTCAGAGGCCTGTGTTATAAATCAGCATAGAAACAACTTCCTTCCGTGGCAACCGGGAGGGTTTTCTCTTCCCGGAGTCCCGACACGTTGCGCTGTGTCCACCCACCACCCGCCAACCTGTCCCTCCTGTGCGGTCTCAGAGGCCAGTGGGGGAGCGGGGGCCTGGGGTCACATCTTATCTCCTCACTCCACCTGTGGACCTAACTTTCTAAGGTCAGGAGTAAGGGAGATGATTTCCAGCCAGGTCTCGAGTCTGGAAATGTGGGTACAGAGCTTCCTCTGCGGGCAGGATGTCCCTACATGAGTGATTTCAAGCATTTCGTTTTATTTGTATTTTTTTTCTCCCAGGTATTTACTGTTGGCTAATAGGTTAGAGGCCCTTTCCTTGTCTGTTCATCCTATGAACAACCTCTCAGCAGGTGCCCCCTTTCTTTTTCTTTTTTCTTCTCTTCTTTTTTTCTTTTTTTTTTTGCCTTAAAGAGTCCATCAAAACCTTGAAGATTTTTTTTCCCTCTAAATAAGCATGGAGTGAAACAGAATCATTATAATAGAAATGTAGAGTTCTTTCTAGAACTAGCCTATTCTTGTGGTCTTATCAACCTGCCTGTCTTCAAGAGGTCACTCCATTTTGTGAAAGGGAAGAAAAATCTTGGTTTTTTAAAAAAGATTTTATTTTAGTATTTTTAAAAAATTTTAAATTTTTAAAAAAAGATTTTAAATTTTTTAAAAAAGATTTTATTTATTTGAGAGAATGGGAGAGAGCTCAGAGGGACAGGGAGAGAGAGAGAGAAGCTGAGCAGGGAGCCCAACGTAGGGCTCGATCCAAGGACCCTGAGATCATGACCTGAGCTAAAGGCAGACGTTTCGCCAACTGAGCCACCCGGGTGCCCCCCAAAATCTGATTTTTTGAAAAAAGATTTATTTATTTATTTGAGAGATAGAATGAGTGGGAGGGGCAGAGCGAGAGTCCCAAGCAGACTCCATGCTGAGTGCAGAGCCCGACGTGGGGCTCCGTCCCACAGCCCTGAGGTCGTGACCTGAGCCAAAACTCAGAATTGGCCACTAACTGACCCCACCACCCATGGGCCCCAGAAAATCTGATTTAGAAGGATCATCCTCAAGAACGATGCACGTGAGGCCCACAGGCATCCCCTCGGAGGGAGAGACGCGCCAGGGGAGGTGCACTCGAAGCTCCGGATCTGTCTGCCCCCAGCTTGGTGCCAGGCAGTGACTTGACCTCAGTTTTCCGAGTCTGGATGAAGGACGATGGTGTAGGAGTCGGGGGTGATGTGTGTAGTGTGCTTGGGGCGGTGCTTGGAGTGTAGACACTCGCATGCTCTTTGCTCTGGGACCCCGTGAGTTGCGGGGGACATGAGGATGCGCGGCGGCACCTGCCTGCACGAGGATTTACGGGGAGACGTCTGAAACCTCTGGATGTATAAGCAAGTCTGGGAAATGTACCAGCGCATCCTCCGAAAAACGCCTCATCTTCGTGGTATTGTCTGACCTTAAGTGGTTTTCCCAGGAGGAGGAGAGCTTGACCACATTTCCATCAGGATAAGGATCTCAGCATAATTTCACAGCGTATTTCCCTTGCAATATTCCGTTTGGTCATCTGAAAGTTCACGTCTTTTCTTATCTGAGGAGGTTCAGGTCCGCTTAGGAAATAGTGCTACAGTGAAGTAAGTGATTTGGAAGGGAAATTCCAACCGCTTGGGCTGTGCACGTACAGCGGCCACGATAAGAAATAATTGGTACTCGGTCCTCGTTGCTGTCCTGGCCGACGCACTACCTCGCGACCTTCTAAGAAGGGAGAAACCTTAGAGGTGCCTTCCTCCAAACCTACATCTTTACAGATGGGGACATTGAGGCCCAAAGAGATCGTGTCACTCCGCTGGGCCGGAGCAGGATAAAACTCCTAACGGGGGCCCTCCCACCCCAGCGGCAGTCTTACTTATCTCCACTCACTACTCGGGGCAGGGGCGACCCGGTCTGGATCGGGGCGGGAGGTGTGCAGCACACAGCTAGAGGGGATCGCTCCACACCGACACCACACAGGGTGGCAACCAAGCGTAGGCCCTTTGAGAGCCTGGGTATTTCTTTGCAACTTTGAAAATAAGGTGATTCCAGGGAACCTGGGAGCATCGCTAAGTACCGAGGATGCTGTGGAGGTCCCTGGAGAGATGATTCAGCGTCCGGCCGCTGCCAAGTCTTCTGTAGATGAACAAAGCATCTTTTTTTATATTAATCATTTCTAAATGAAGAAATCATTTGGGAATGGGGAGGCGGGCATGCTAAGGCCAGCTTCCCTTTCATTCCGGGCATTACTGGAGAGAAGTAGGTGCAGGAGAAGTCAGCCCCACACCTGAGAAGAGAAACACTCGTGAACACACTGTGCAAGGGGCACCTTCAGCTCAGGTCATGATCCCAGCATCTTGGGATCGAACCTCATGTCGGGCAGGTGCTCTGGTCAGTGGGGAGTCAGCTTCTCCCTCTCCCTCTGCTGCTCCACTGCTCAAATAAATAAATCTTAAAAAACAAAACAAAACAAAACAAAACAGAACGTCGTGTTTTTGTCATTAAGGAGACCTAACAGGTGCACGTACAGCCAGATTCTGCAAATTCAGGCTACAATAGGCTACTCGGGTCGAGCACACTGGTGCAAAGACAAAGGGGCGGTCTCAGGTCATCAGATGTCACAAGCAGGTGCTGGTACGGAACGAGGTTTTATACTAATTAGACCAGAAGCAACGATATCCAGACGAAAAGGGCTGGGAAGTCACCCAACGTGAGGCGGTGGTCTGAACGTTCCTTTCGGCAGAGCGATGATCAGAAAAAAGAAGGTTCGCCGTGCGGGTCAGGCCGCCAGCCTTCTGGGGCTCACCTTCCTGCCTCAGCCTGGCGGGCACTCGCTCACGGGGGGCGGGTGTCGTTTCCCTATTTTTTTCTTTTTTTTTTTTCTTTTTTTCGTTTTCCTATTTACGGCCGTGCGTTTTCAACCTCGGGGAAGGCCCAGACGGAAAATAAGTCAGACCCAGAGCGCCAACGCTCCCTGGCTGTGACGAACAAGCTGCGTCTATTTAGTGTTTCAAGTAATTGTAATATTTAAGAGAATTTGACACAGAGACGATCTAAGAGATTAGGCTCGCGATTCCAAATGAAAACTTGTAAATTGCTCAAGTTACATTTAGACGTGTTATTTGAAATGGAAAGGCGCGAGAGAATTTAGGGACATTTCCACACGGGCCCGGCATGCCGAAGGGAACTAGGAGAACCGCTACGTTTACGGACTCAGTTTACTGCGTCGCCTCGAGCTGTTAAACACGTGGCAGGTTCTGCTTATCCAGTGAGCGCTGGGGAGTGAACACGAGGAGACCAGGCTACGTTAAACACGCAACGTCGTTTGGGGTATTTAAGGGCACTTAACCAATTGCACTTTGCGTTTGCCACGTTAAAAACGGTGTTGATGAGATAACAAACACATCGGAGGAGCGAACGGTGTGCCTGGTGCCAGGACTCTCTGCGAAGGGCGCCCAGCAACCCCGCGGGTCGCTAAGATGTCCCGAGTGCACTCACAGACGTCCTCGCTCCTGTTAATTAACAGAAAGGGATCACCGCGAGTGGCCTATCTCCGAGTGGAGGATGCGCCTCGGGAAAACAGCATCGCCGTGTGCCAGACGTCAGTAACTCCCCGAGGAGTGTGCACCTGCCTCCCCCGTGCTTGCTTCAGGCTCCTGGGCCATGTCTGCAGCCGGGTGTGCAGCGGCAGAGGCTGAGGTGAACTAATGCACGACAGGAGGGGATCCCCAGACGTGGACATAGGCACCTGTGTCCGTGGGCGGCCGCGGGTGCTCCCTGGGGTGCACAGTGGACCAAGGTATGAGGGCCGGGTGGTTACCACCAGGCAGGGGACCTGTCCTGAGGCCCAGGGGCCGCTCAGTCGGAGCAGGAGGCAGCATGCCCGCGGCCAGCCCTTCCTCCCTAGAGTGAGGCAAACACCAAGAACCCAACGGGCCTGTGGTGGAGGGAGGCATGAGGGCCCGGAGGGAGGGAGGAAGGGAGGGAGCATGGCCCTAGGATGCTTCCAGAACCTGAGCAAGGGAGGCAGAGGGCGTGACAAGAGGAGAAGAGGGAGCGTGGGGGTGGCGAGAAGCTTGGTGACACGTGGATGGGCACGCAAACACCACGGCCAGGCACCTGCCAGGTGCAGGACTCAGGCGAGGCCACTGTGCCTCCATCGTCTGACATCTTAACCAATAGGTTGGCTTTGTCAGCAGACTTCATAGCGACGGAGTCACCTCGCCTTGCTGGATGGAGGAGATGCCAGGGGTGGCATTTCTGCAAACGGCCTGTTTCCGGTCGGAGTGCCTCAGCTCAGAGGGGGCAGCAGTGGGCCGTGGGCCTGTGCACTGTCCTGGGAAATCCCACTTTCCTGTCGGGTGTGAAAGCAGAGGTGAGCTGGGGCGGGGGGGAGCCCAGCAGGGGAGGGGTGGAGGCAGCGTGGGGTTTGCTGCTGGGCCTCCCGGGCCGGGCCTCTGGACACTTTCTGTCACCGCCCCGGGCAGGAGAGGATGGCGTCTAGATCTACCACGAGTTCCACTACACCAGGATTTCCCGTGTTATTCCCATTTCCTCAGTAAGGACGTCGTTCCACGGCTTGCTCCACACAATGGTCTTGGTCTTGGTCTTGGTCTTTATGTGTGACCTTGAGATGTGAATCCTGGAGCCGCTCCTGCGTCCCGGGACTCAGCTGCGCACCAGGCTGGTGAACCCCAGGGTGCAGAGACGGCCTTCCCGCTGCAGTGCATCCTGCCAGCCAGCGCCGATCCCAACACCACACTGACCCCGCTGGCCCATGCAGACCCCAATACTGCACCGACCCCGCTGGGCTGCGCTGACCCCATCACTGCGCTGACCCCATCACTGCTCTGACCCCGCTGGCCTGTGCCAACCCCAACACTGCACTGACCCCGCTGGGCTGCACCGACCCCATCACCACACGGACCCCACCAGCCTGAGCTGACTCCATCACTGCACTGACCCCAATGGCCCACACTGACCCCAACACCGCACCGACCCCGCTGGTCCGCACCGACCCCAATACCTCATTGACCCCTCCGGCCCCTGCCGACCCCATCACTACACCAACCCCACTGGCCCATGCCGACCCCAACACCGCACCGACCCCGCTGGCCCGCACTGACCCCAACACCTCACTGACCCCTCCAGCCCGTGCCGACCCCATCACTGCACTGACCCCGCTGGCCCATGCTGACCCCAACACTGCACTGACCCCGCCAGCCCACACCAACCCCATCACCGCACTGACCCCACCGGCCCACGCTGACCCCATCACCGTGAGGGAAGTCACAGCAGCGTCACCAAGCTCCGCTGACTTAATATTTGAACCGCATGTTATTTCCATGTGCAAGGGACAAGGAGGCGGAGGCTCGCTCGGTGCAGGGGGCACTTGGGGCCCTGTGAGTGGACGGTACAGCGGCCATGAGCAGGGCCCCCCGTCACAGTCGCTGCTACTTGTGGGACTGTCGTCTCAGGTTACTGAAACCCTATCCTTGACTCCGGGCCGCCCGTCGTCGTCGTCGTCGTGCGCACACACTCTGTGCAGGACAAGGTCCTTGCTGCAAAGCGAGCGCCGGAAAGCTCTGGAGAGGCCGGGTCAGCGGCGCAAGACACCTCGCTGTGCCCGTGACGTCAGGAAGGGGTGGCCGTAGTCACGGGGGTCGGAGCAGAGTCAGTGGAAGGCAGAAGGCGCTTCCGGCCCGGTTGCTTTCCCCGTGGCTCCACTTTTAAGTGAGAACGAGATCGCTCCACACAGGATCCCGGCAAATGAGCTGCTGCGGGTTCGCGCCGCTGCCGCCGCGACCGTGAGGAGTGGGGTTGTCCTGTCACCTGGACCCCGCGTCGTCCCCACCACGCCCGGCAGCTCAGGGGACGCCCGCCTCCCAGCTCAGCCCGGAGCCCTCCACCCCGGAAGAAAGACAGTTTGCCCTTTTGTTTCTGACTTTGGGAAAACACAGATGAGAATGTCGACTCTGCTGCATCGACGCTCGGTCACGCAGACTTGACTCTATGCTTGTTGGAAGCCGTGACTTACAAGTCAGGGCCTCGGCTGGCGCGGATATCCGCTCCATCGCCCAGGATGAGCGACACTTTCCCTTCCTCCTTACGCACCGCATATGGCCCTCGGTGCAGAAATCATGACATAATCATGACCATCACCACAAAGGCCCAACGCTGGTTTCTTGTCCAGGCTCTAAGTATCCTCACGTCCCCATGACAGGTTACACGAAGATGCGGGATGGTTTTCTGAACTCCCAGGTGAACTCTTCTCCACGACAAGACCTAGCGGAGAAATGCAACCCCCCTGGCTGGCTTTCTGTCTGTTTTTAAATCTCCCACCACTAATTTATTACTGATAACTGCATTTTTGGGGTCCCGGGGACTCTAAGGAGGCTGGCTGTCGGGTCTCTGTGTTCCCCGGTGAGGGGAGCACTTTCCCATCCTGGGCCTGGGGGCTGCAGGCTGGACGGTGAGGATGTGTCGGGAATGTCTACGAGTGCGAACTCAGGTCCCTGCCGTTCCCCTGTGTGGTCGGGAGGGATGGGGCACGGCCCCCCATCAGGCATTTCCAGTGGTCAGGTGAGTGTCCACGTTCATAAAAATTGTTAACAACCAAAATCCCAAGTGCGCCCTCACCCGACTGTGTGGTTGGCAAATACGGAGCGAGGGGATGGGCATCCACGCGTGTGGGGGCCGCCCTGGCCACTGAGCGTGCTGGGGCTGTTGGACGGGAGCAGGAGCCCCGGCTGCAGGTCTGGGGAACGGCCTGTGACTGTGTCCATCAGGACGGACGTGGCCCTGGGTGACCCGTACCTGTCACAGGGGGATGGAGGATGGCCGGGCGGGGTAGGACCGGCCCTGCGCCTTCCCATGTCCAGACTCAGGGGACCCTCCTTGGTGCTTCGCAGCTGCCAGACGCTGACCCTCCCCGGGCCGCCCGTCCAGGCCCAGGGCACAACAGAGACGGACAGCGTCCCCCAAAGTGACTCTCAGCAGAAGCCAACAGTCTCCCAGAACGCCACATCAGTCGGGGTTCCCCAGAGAAGAGACCAATAGGAGACGCGGGGCTGGATGGGCGGCGTGCCAGCGGAGATCTTGTGCGCATTGGCTTGTGCCCGGGCTGTAGATCCGTGGAGTCGAAGGCCGGGCGTTCGGGGGCAGGAGGAGACGTCCCAGCTCAACAGAGAGCTTGACCCTCCCTCCCGCCACCTTGTCCTGTCCAGGCCCCCAAGGACTGCGGGACGCCCGCCACCCCCGGGAGGTCCACCTGCTTTACCCAGTGTACGGGTTCAGATGCTCATCCTAAGACCCTCACAGGCACCGCAGGGCAATTTTGCCAGTTTCCGGGCATCCCTTAGCCCAGGTGGTGGATGCCTGACACTAGTCATCGCAGGTCTGCGGAGCGGGCTGACCCTGGAGGCCGCACGGCCCGTTCCACCTGCGAGTGAGGCTGGGGACTGGCAGTGGCCCTCGGGGCCTCGGAGTCTGGCCGGGGGAGCCCGCAAGGGAGGAGCGAGCTTGGGTATCGAGGTCCCGAGCGCATCGTCACTGCCCCCCCTTTTCCCCTGACTCCGGGCTGTTTTAGGCAAAACCACACGCGTTTTTAAGTGACCGAGTGCACACTAAGGGAGCGTCGTCTCACCGCCTGTTCCCACGAGTGGGGACGGTTGTCAGCCTCGGTGTTACAAAATTCACAAGTGAGCGCGCGTGTGCGTTGTAAAGATGTATGGGGGTCGATTCATTTCGAGGTGTCGGCATCAGCCGTTCTGGCCTATGACAGCGTCTCATAAATCCAACGTTTCCCAGGGAATGTTGTTTTAGAATGTGATTTGTGAATTGATGCAAAGACGCGTCCGCGGGCGCCGTAAATCAGGGACAAGAGACAGTAGCAAAGGAAGTTATTCAGATCATTTGAGCTCGTTTATTTAGAAATAATTTCGGGCCATGTATTAGAGGAACGGGAACGATTTTGGCCCAAGGGCGGATGGAAAGGGCACAAAGTACCACCGGCGCGTGTGCACGGGGCACGCTGGGAATGACGTCATGCGAGGGTTGGGCCGCCCCTGGAGCTTACCTCCCCTACGTCACTCACAACCCCACAGCAGCGCCCTCGGGGCGTGCGGGGCGGTGCCTCAGTTTACAAACGGGGCCCCAGTGCAGAGAAGTAAGGCCATAGGTCACAGGTGCCCAAACGGAGCATCGCAGATGCCCCCGCGCCGGCCCGAGTACCAGCCTACCCTCGACACCACAGCCCTTACCTGTGCAAGAAATATTTGTGCGGTGACCTCCAGAGACACGGGCCGGCGTGCGAGGGCCCCACACCGTTGGCTCTCCATCGCACGACGTGCCCTGTGCACCTGTGTGTGCCTAACTCGGCAACCGGAAGTTTGGAAGAATACGAAGAGGGGAGATGCTCTAAACAGCCCGTGGGTCTTTAGGACGCAGTCTTCTTAGAGGATGCAGAGTTATAGTTTTTTGAAGAAGGACAAAAGCAAACCGTAGAAAATTATTATTTTCTGGGTCTCAAAATACCCAGTGCCCAGAAAGCTTCATCCCTTAGAAAAACCCCGTGTCAACTCTGCTTTCATGCTTCTCGTGGGGGCCGATGGCTTTGTTCATGGCGTGGGTGCTTCTTATTTTCTTCTATCTAAGGAGATTTTTTTCCTTTCTTTCATTATTATTATTTTTTTTGGTATCTTTGTCTCTTCGTATAAATAATATAAGAGCGTTCCTAAAAGCCTGGCACCAGGCGCTTCTGGGTCGCACGTCTTCTTAAATTTCAGGGCCGCGTGGCGGCTTTCCGCCAAGCCTTATCTCTCGCGCCAAAAAGAAGAGAGGGATCACGATGGCAGGCTTTTCTTCCCATCCGCGTGCACGCAGAGCGAGGAAAGTTCAGACATCCCCAGCTTCAAATGGCAGCTTTCAAAGGCATTTAAAAAGTCGAGGGAAGAAAGGGAAACAAATCTCGAGCTATTACAAAGAGGTTTTTTTTTTTTTTTTTTAAGCGAGACATGTTTATTAAGCGGCCTCCATTCTCTCTCACGTATTCAAAGACATCTGATTAGACCATCCTGGGGACACTGACAAAGCTCTTGTCCGTCTGTGCGGGACAGATAAACCGCCTCCCGGAAGATCGTTATCGCCTCTCGGGGGGTCTGCTGGGGACCGGCCTGGAGAGTGCCAGGGAGGCGCGCGAGCCGGCCTCAGGGGGTCCCGGGCGCAGGAGCCCGGCCGTGGGGAGGTGCCCTGGGCGGCCCAGTGGCCTCCAGCTGTGGACTGTGGGACTCGGGCTCCCGCTGGGGACTAGCTGGGGATGCACACGAAGACGCGGCCAGGAGGAGAGCCCTGCAAGCTGCTGTCTCCAGAGACTCAGTGCACAGCACGGTCCCCAGGTCCCGGCGGCCGCCTGCAGCCGTGTCCTGCAGGATCGCCGGGCCCGATTCCCGAAAATGCACCGCTTCCCGCCGCGTGGCCACACCGCTGACCGGGAGCCGCGAGGACACGCGGACACGTGGGGTTCCCATGGGGTTTCCACGGGGTTCCCACGGGACGCCGCTTCCCCGCAGAGCGAGCCCTTCAGATTCCGGGCAGGCTTCTTTTCTCCATATTGTGGAACGAGCATTTATGCAGGGAAGAAATCATGTACAAAAGATATTCTTTTTTAATTTTTTAAAAAAGATTTATTTATTCATGAGAGACACAGAAAGAGAGAGAGAGGCAGAGACACAGGCAGAGGGAGACGCAGGCTCCATGCAGGGAGCCCGACGCGGGACTCCATCCCGGGACTCTAGGATCACGCCCTGGGCCGAAGGCAGGCGCTAAACCACTGAGCCACCTGGGCTGCCTATCCCCTCCCCCCTTTTTAAGATTTTTTTTTTTTAATTTTTAAATTCATGAGAGAGAGGCAGAGACACAGGCAGAGGGAGATGCAGGCTCCATGCAGGCGCGGGACTCGATCCCAGGACGCCGGGGTCACGCCCTGGGCCAAAGGCAGATGCTCCACCGCTGAGCCCCCCCAGGCGCCCCTGAAGATACTCTTAATGGACGTATTTCTTTCCCGGCTGCTGAGCGATTCACTCGTTATTTCAAGTGGAATTAGGTATTCACGTTCCCTATCAGGTGTTCCTGGCATGCCATGTCCCACACCATCCCCTTCCCCCAGCGTGTTCCCCGGTCCCCACTTTCCTGCCTCGTCCCTCCCGCAGACGGCGCCTCGTGTTGCCCCTACAGCCGTGTGCGGAAACCAAACGTCCTAACACCCCGACGGGATGCCGTGAGGAGGGCGCCCCGGGCAGGTGCTCCGGTCGCGGAGGTGGGACTCCCATAAGGGCACCCAGAGAGCCCGTTGCCCCTTCCCATGTGTGCGGCCGCGGGGAAGAAAAGCTTCCCTGTGTTAAGGAGGAGGAAAAAGTGCTAAGTTTACAAGTCACAGAAGGTGCATTTTCCGTCGTAGCCATGGAGCTTCTGAGGCATATTCTGAATAAAGGCTGGATGTTCCAGCTCTGAACCGGGCGGGGGGGTGGGAGGTGAGGAGATGGTCAAGGCCGCCCGTCCCGTGCTGGTTCTCACCAGCCCATGCCTCCCTCCCAGTAACCGAAATCCCTATTTCCCCTGCTCCGATGCACCCTCAGCACTTTTTTGCAACCCCACGGACAAGCACGAGGCTCCACGTCGTTTCACGGGGTCGGGAAGAAAACGTGTGTGTTGGGGTGGGGGGGTGAGGCGGTTCCGACGGCCGGGCTGGCACCCACTGGGAAGGACGGGGCAGGGTGTCGGGAAAGCCGGGCCCTGTGCTGTGGGGCTTGATGTAACCCCGCAGGCCGGACGCGACCACAGAGGGGACCATGTGCCGTGCATGACGTCAACCCATCGCACTTCACCTTTATTGCATTACTGTCCAACATTCAACAGAGATTTTAATTAAAGTTTTAGATTTCCAGCCTCTCTGGAGAAAGCATAAGATGCTGGGAACCCGGGGTCCGGGAGCTCCAGGGCCATCGGGGTGGGAGCCGAGTGGCGGCTCTACCTCTGGACTAGGTGGGGGCTCCAGGCTCTGCCGCAGTCCTCTCCCTGCCCCACGGTCACCCCCGCAGGAGCCCGGGCGCCCAGCACTGGTGTAAGTGGCTCGAGGGCTGTTTGCCGGGGTGTCTGCAGCCTGCGTGTGTGTTGGACGCTGCACCTGCTGCATCAGCGTGTGGGGCGGAGCCGTGGAGCAGCATGCTCACCCCCGAATTTAGAAGCACCGGGCTGGAAGCAACGCCCGGAGGAGGTAGCCAACGGGGTGGGACCCGGGGAGGTGTTAGGACCGCCACTCAATACCCAGGGAGCCCAAGCCTGGTAGCCAGGCAGCAGGGCACGTGCAGGGCGTGCAGCGTGCTGGCGACCTGCCCCACGGACGTCGCACCTTTGGTTCTTTGTGGAAGGGGCAGCTTTCTGAGGTGTCTGGTCATCTGTGAGTGTTTGCTGCCCTGGGGGGTGGCTCCTTGAAGCTTGGGGCGTGTCTTCACACACTGTCCGGGGGTGTTATTTACCTGCGGGGACCTGTGGGGCATCCTGATGGGTGACTGGCCGCTGTTCCTTGGGCGGGAGCATCCCGAGCAGCCCGGCATCCGACGGAGGTTTTCCCAGGTGGCTTCTCTGGTTCATTAGGTCTCCGTTGGGAGGGGAGGAGGCCGTACATACCCTCATGGTGAGCATGGTGGGTGCGCCCCGAGGAGTGTCTCCCTACCGCCCGGCACCCATGGGAGCCCAGCCCTGCTGGGCACTGACTCTCGAAGACAGGGGTCCTATTGAGTCGTGCCCGTGCCCCTCGAGTGCAAAGTCACAAAGTCATGCAATTTCACTTCCAAAGGTTACCGCTTGTCACCGTCTATGCCTCACATCCGTCGTGACGACCCATTGAATATGTTCCCACTGTGAGTCTGGGCACCCGCTGGGCCTCAGGGCGGCCGGTCCGGTCCGTGTCTGCTCGCTCGCCCTGGAGAATGTCGGAGCGGTGTCATCATAGGACACCTGACCCAGAGCGCGTGGCCAAGGGCGATGTCCCCACAGCCGATGACCACAGACGTGGCTCTCATCTCACCCCGTAAGGGACACCCGCGAGCTTCATCTCACCCCCACCCCAGAGCAGATGCGGCGCTCGCGTGTCACATGGCCTTGGCGTTGCCTCTGTTTAGTGCAGGTGTCTTCTGCAAACCAGAGAGTGAATCATAGTGCAACCAGGGTGCCCTCTGGGGTCCCTTCCTACTCTGAAAAGAATCATAAAACGAAGAGTCGGGATGCAAAGAAACAGAGGATTTAGGATGATGTGAAGAAGGCATCGGGCCCCTGGCGTTCTGTCACTTTTGCGATGGTTGATTCAATAAACGGCTAATTAGGGAGCCGTGGTTACGCGCAGGTGGTTTGGTTGGTGGTGGGGGCGCTGGCCAGGGGCCGGGATTGAGGACGAGCGCTGCTGGGAACAGATGAGGGTGACAGCCATGAACCCACAGAAGGAAGACAGTGGCCTGGAGTGCTGGGGGGCTGAGTTCTAGGTGCGGGTGCACGCTGGGCACTTGGTCACGCAGGGTCCACACTGCTTTCCTTTTCCGCTCACAGACGATGTTATCTTTCACAAAATCTCTTTAGATTTCAATTTTCATGTATCTAAAGGATATGATAGGGGATCCCGGGATGGCTCAGCGGTTTGGCGCCTGCCTTTGACCCGGGGTGCGATCCTGGGGACCTGGGATCGAGTCCCGCGTCGGGCTCCCGGCATGGGGCCTGCTTCTCCCTCTGCCTGTGTCTCTGCTCCTCTCTCTCTCTCTCTCTCTCTCTCTGTGTCTATCATGAATAAATAAATAAATCTTTAAAAAAAATAAACGACGCGATATGTTCTGATACATGAGTACGCTGTGACGTGATCATCGCACCCACAGCTCATTGGCACCTCCGTCACCTTGCAGGATTTGCGTTTCTTCTCGGCCGTCCTCACACCCAGTTTGTGCGCGGGAACGACGTCTCCCCATTTCCTGCCCCCATCCAGCCGCCCCCCGTCCTCGCCAGCAACCACCGATCCGCCGTCCGCGTCTGTGGGTCTGACTTTTAGATTCCACGGGTAAGTGAGCTCGCGCGCATTCGTCCGTCTGTGTCTGACTTGCGTCACTTAGCGGAAGCCTTAGAGGTCCACCCGTGTTGTCACCTATTGCAAATTGTCTTTTTTTTATTATTTTAAAATTTTTTTAAAGTGTCCTTCTTTTGCACGGATGAATAATATTCCCAGATGCACATAAATACATTGCATTTCTCCATCCGTTCACCCATCAGCGGACACGTAGGTTGTCCCCACGTCTAGGCTGTTGTGAATGATGCTGAAATGGGCCCCGGGGCACAGACACTCTCTTTCAGGTACTCATTTCATTTCCTTTTTTTAAATTAATTAATTTATTTATTTACTCATGATAGAGAGAGAGAGAGAGAGAGAGAGAGAGGCAGATGCGGGACTCGATCCCAGGACCCCAGGGTCACACCCTGGGCCAAAGGCAGGCCACCCAGGGATCCCTCATTTCATTTCCTTTGCATATATACCCACAAGCCGACTGCTGGGTCACAGAGTGGTTCTATTTTCAGTATTTATTTATTTATTTAAAAAAGAGTTATCTATTTAATTAAGAGAGAGGGAGCACATGGGTGTACATGCATGCATGTGGGGGGGCACCTCAAGCAGTCTCCCCGCTGAGCATGGGGAGGCTCGATCCCCCGGGACCCTGAGACCACAGCCTGAGCCAAAATCAAGAGCTGGATGCTCAACTGACTGAGCCACCAGGGCACCCGGGTAATTCTATTTTTAATTTTTCTGAAGGAGGAGGCTCCATGCTGTTTTCCGTGGGGCTGGCTGTGCCGTTTTGGTTCCCGCCAACAGTGCACTTTCGCAGCGGGTGGTCAGGACAGGCTTCATGGAAGAGGTAACACGGAGGGGACACCGGGGCCCGCGGTCGGGTCCTGAAGGGGACCCGTGCCCGACTGCAGAGGTTTAAAGGGAGGGTTGCTGAGGACTTATTACTGTAGAAGGTGAGGGAAGAAACGGAGTGCGGTGGGCCTGGGAGGGCCCTGCAGTGAGGCGGGACGTGGTTCAGGACGGGGAGAGGATCAACCTTTTATGCCCCAGGGGTGGAGGGGTCTCCAGGGCAGAGCTGAAGGGGCAGGACTGCCTGGTGTCGCCCCACCCATGGGTGGGATGGGAGAGTTGTCCCTGCTGGGATGCGAGGGGGAACGGGGTCGTCCTGGGGCGGACTGTGAGCGGAACGTGCCGGGAAGTGGGGGGGTGTAGTCTGGGAGCTGCCTTTCGCGGGAAGGAGAGGGGAGAGGGTGCTGGGGGTTCCAGGAGGGAGGGAACACTAAGTGGGCTCTTAGGACCGTGGGGTGGACAGTCCTCACCTGCAGAGAAAGATGGGGTGAGAAGCATCTGCACACATTCCACGGGGCGGGCGGGATCCCATCCACGGGGGGCGGATGGCAGACGGGATTCGGAGGTGGTGGTGCTGTGTCTTCCTCTTGGCTGTGCTTGGTGCTGGCGCGCAGGTCCACACGCGTGAAACTGGGGCGGGGTGTGGGGTGGGAGGTGCCGGTGCTCGGCTTCCCCCTGGACCATCCCGGCGGGGATGCAGGCCGGGTGATGCCCCACACGCGACTTCCTCTGTGTTTGACGCCCGCCTCGGGGACACGTGCCAACGCTCGTCATCTGAAATCACGGAAATCGTCCTACCCTGGAATGAAATGCCCACCGCACGTGAGGTCGAAGGAAGAGGCTGTAGGAAGAGAGCATGGGGCTGAGAGGGACCCTGCGGTGGAGGGTCGGGGGGAAGGAAGACAGGGCCTCAGGCGCAAGGTAGGGTGAGGCCAGGCTGGAGGATGCAGCACACACGCCAGGCCATGGGGATCCGCTGGAGGGGGCGGCCCTTCGGGACATCGCAGTGGCTGCCTTGAAGCTAAGCGGGCCACCTGGCACGGACGGCGGGAGCGGCGAGCTGGTGGCGGCTGGCAACCAGATGGGCCTGACTAGGTCCGGGGGGGGAGTCTGTGCATCTTTCCAGAGTGCGATGGCCGCGATCGAGAAGGCTCCTGTGGGCCGCAGTGTCGACCTGGTGGCGGTGCTTAGGCAGGCGGGAAAAATCTACCTGGGGCGCGCTGCTGCGGGGGGTCTGCAGGTTGGGCGGGTGGCAGAGAGCGGGCACCGCGCGTGGCGTCTGAGCGATTGGAAACACGGGGGCCTGACAAGGAGGTTTTGAAGCTTGGAGGCTGCAAATCCTGAGTCTAATGAGCGGGATTTGTGGCGCTGAGGGGCATGGGGTGTAGATGGAGTGCTGGAAAAACTAGCCGTGTGGTTGGGGTTATGCCCCTGCCGGGTGCTCCCTGGGTCTCGGGTGGTTCTCAGTGCCGGAGGGTCTGCCCCAGAGGCCCCGGAACCCACCCGGGTATGTGCAGTGGGCTCCTCGTGAGGCTCGCCTGAGCGGGGACGACCCCACGCCACCGCCCCCACATTCCCGAGCTGCTGTCCCTTTGGCGGCCTCCGGGCCACCTGGCCTCAGCCACTGCCGCCCTCATGGAGCCACATCAGACCTGCGGCATCTCCCCGAACCCCGTCTGGTTCTTCCCTCCACCCTCCACCTCCCGCCCTAAACCCGATTCCTTCCTCGTCACCCGTCTCCACGCTTGTCCGTGGAGGTCGGGGAGTTCAGGGGGCTTCTGGGCGGTTGTCTGGGGTCTGATTCTGCTCCAGAGACAGCCGTTCTGGGGTCAGGAGGGGGCTCGGGGAGAGGTCTGGGGTGACTCGCTGGATGCGGTCCGAGGGCTCGTTGGGGAGCCCGGCTCTGGGTCTGCCTGCCGCCCGCTCACACCCACTGCACGAGACTCCTCACACGACCGGAGCTCAAGCCCAGTTGGTGAATCTCCAGATGCATGCGTTCCGTGTCCCAAATAACGAATTCCCATCGGAAGAGCGCGTCGGCATCTCGGAAGGAAAATATTCTTCATGCAGTGAAGATGGTTTGGAAGCAGATGAACCTTTCCTCCGGGACACTGAGATTAAGCAGAAAATTGAGACAAGGGGATGAAGTATTATTTTCTCTTATTGCCGGCTCACCATCTTCTAAATCTCTCCCTGCCCGAAAACGCAGGTTAAGTGATTTTTTTTTTTTTCTTAAGGCCTCCTCGGCTTGTAGCTTGAGCTCCACTCACACTGATTTTACGGCTAAATTGCAAGGCCCCAGCGGAGGCGTGGAGCCGAGGCAAGTGCAGGCGGCCCGGCGCCGAGGCCTCTGTGACGGCGCGTCTCCGCCAGCCGCCCAATCAGTAGGGACTGTGAGCTGTTGAGGAATCGTGACCGGGGAGACATTAGACCCAACCCCATTGTCAGAATTCTTCAATTTATGCAGTTTTTTTTTTTTTCCTCCGGAGGACAGAGTCCTGAAGCTTCCTAATATCAAAAGGGCTCGATATCTGATGGAGGACGTATTTAGGGAAAATCGGCCCTGAATCACCGAGCTATTATTATTATCCTACATTCTCATCACTTATATAAAGGCTAATGTAGAAGCGATTTTTCAGGAATAATAAAAAAAAAATCCTCTCGAGTTTATCAGGAGGTGAATTTAGCTTTTTATTTTTTATTTTTTATTTTTTGGGGAGTGTGAGTTAACATAAATGAAGTCACTTTTTGAACTTGGCTTTTCTCTTTTTTTAAAGTTAATGGGAAAGTACTTTTTTTTTTTTTTTTGAGAGAGAGGGAAGGGTGGGAGAGGGAGAGGAAATCTTTCCCTTTTTTTTTTTTTAAATTTTATTTATTCATTCATGAGAAACAGAGGCAGAGACACAATGCAGAGGGAGAAGCAGGCTCCATGCAGGGAGCCCGATGTGGGACTTGATCCCGGGACTCCAGGATCAGAACTTGGTTTTTCTTTCGGGGTCGTACAGGCAAAGTTGTCTCATCTGTCGGGCAGACTCTGAGGCCTGGGTAGCTAAGGATCGGGTCCTGGCATTGGGTCTGGTGTGCGTGTCCCCCGGGCGTCGACGCTGGGTCACGGCGGGGCGTGGGTTCGGCTTCAGGAGGCGGGTGGCTGAGAGGGGACGGTGTGCAGGCCCGTCGGGCAGGACAGACTCCATCTCCCTGGGCTCCTCTGCAGGTTGTCTGAGCTCAGAGGGACGGACGGACGGACGGGATGCAGAGGGCGTGTGGGGTGGGGAGGCCGCTCTGGCCGAGCCTGTGACGGAGGACACGTGTCCCCGCCCGCAGAGCGCAGGCATCAAGGGTGACCCTTCTGCAGACTGGACTCGGCGTCAGTGTCGGTGCCCTGTCCACGCGGGCGCGTCAACTGTGACAAATGCACCGTCTGCTGGGTTCGCGGACACTGGGAGAAGCTGCTTGTGGGGAATGTCTGTACCTTCCTTGCAGTTTTGCTGTGAACCTCAAACTACTCCAAAAAAAAGCACTAAATCCTAAAGAAGAGAGAGCAAGAGAGAGAGGGCGCGCACATGTGAGACCCTCATTCCCGGGCCCGGGACAGCAGAAGGACCCAGACACAACCGAGGAAGGGCCCGCGTGTCCCCCGTGGGGGTTTTCTGGAAGCCTCGTTGTTTGTCGTCGCGGGAAGACAGTGTGTCTGCTTCCCAGCGATTCGGAAGGGGAGATGGTTTCTGAGAACGTCTATTAAAGGGTTTGGGGGGAAGTGAAGGTTTTCACTGCGGGGAAAGTCAGGAATTTATCTCCGGCGTTCACAGGGAGCGCATGATGAGGGCAAATTACCCGGGGTCGGCACGAAGCGCTTCGGGAGCCTGGCGGGGGGCGGGAGGCGGGGGGCGGTTCGGGCCTCTGAGAACCGTCCCTGCCCCGCTGCGCGGCTCCCCTTCTAAAAAAAATTGATTCCATTACTGAAGAAATAGCTGAGAGAAGGAAGTCCGGGACACGGGTTATATTTTCTGCAGAGGCTTTCAAAAGGCGTTTGACAAAGTATCATATCGAAGGCTCCCGTGAAAGGAAGGATTTATGAATTAGAGAAAAAAAGGAGTCACTTGAAAATGAGGTGGAGAAGAGACCAAGGAGGCGCGATCAGTCACTCGGACAGACACTCGGGAAATAGAGCCCCACGGGCCCCGCGCGGCCGCCGCCCCAGCCCTTCCCGCCCGGAAAGCTCCTTGACCTCTGCAGAGTCCCTGCCTGGCGGGTGGGCAGGTGGGCAGGTGGGTGGGGGTCACGGGAGGCGCCCGCAAGGTGGGCTCCCGCAGTTGGGGGTTGGCTGGGGCCTGAAGTCACCCTGCCTGGCTGTGGCCCTGCATGGGGCTCAGCGTCACCCATGGGGCACGGACTCACGTGTTGGTCAGGTGCACTTGCTCACCCCCTGCCGCCCCTGCCACCGTCCTGGATGGTCCTGTTGGGCTCGTCCTGCCCGGCCGGGGGGCTCCTCTCTCGCTGGCTGGGTTTGGAGTGTGGTCTGAGGAGGGCCCTCCAAGAGCCCGGCGGCGGGGGGTGGGGGTGGTCTATCAAGGGAAAGCCAGATGAAGGGTGATAAGATCGGGGTTTCCCCAGAGTCGGGGCAATGTCACCACGTGGACCGCGTGTGCCCTGCGATATATTAAATCCCTCCAATCAAGCTCTGGCGCTCCCGGGCCGCGCACCCTCTTCCTTGCCCCCTTCCTGGTCCATTTGGAGGAGTCGTTTTGCTGAGCAGCATCTGTCACCGGGACGGGGAAGAAGGGGTGTGGGAACCAGCGGTTCTGGGATTGGAGCTAATCTAACATCGTCTGCAGGTTAGAGCCGCATAACCTGTGTTTTGCACCTTCCCCCACAGAGAGAGACCCACGGGAGGCAGACAGGGCCTCCCTGCCGCCCGAGCGCTGCGGAGGATTCCAGCAAAGCCCCATCCACGTCCACCACCGTGGGTGGTGAGCCCCCGCCTCATGTGGAGGCTGCAGGCATGAGCTGCCAGGTGGTTCTTGGCGGCGTTCAGCGCATCTTCCAGGGGATGCGTTTCTCCTTCCCCCGCTGGAGGCCGGCGTGGGGCTCCCCTGTGCTCCCCCTGTGGTCCTGCAGCCCGATGGCCGCTCTCGGGGGACCTGGGATCCGGAGGGAGGCCCCAAACCACGAGAAAGGGCAGCAGGTTAGTGTCTGACAAGCCAGTTGGAAGGGACACGTATTTCAACCAGGAACGTGTCGGAAAGGAAGCGGTGAAGCAAGACCATGGCGGGGGCACGTTGCCGTCTACCCGCATCATTTTAACGTTGCACATTTAGCTGCGATAGAGTAAAAAATACCCGTTCCTGCCGTAAAATCTCTTTCGTCCTTCCTTCCTTCCCTCCCTCTCTCCCCCTCTCCTTTTCTTTGCCAGGATTTTCTTCTGGGGGTCGTGGAATCGACAGTGCGTGCCTGTCTCTGGAGGCCCAGTCTTACTACGCAGACCACCACCCAGGAGGCCGGGTGAAGAACACGTGCCCTTAAAAAGAGCGTCTCTAGGCTGGGAACGAACCTAAAATTAAGGGAACCAGCCATCACCGCCAAGTGGATGGTTTTAAGATCATGCGCCAAAAGTCTGGCTGCCTTTTTATTTTTATTTTTATTTAACTTAATTTTTTTTTTTTTACTGTTTTGCTACAATTATGTGGATGTTTGACAGCTGACCAGTTAGTCAAATTTGATGAGGGCTCCCCCAAAATGGGTGTGCAGACTCAAACTGGCCGGAGGCATGTAGGTTATAAGTCAGGGCATCTGCGCTTTCATTTTGCTCTGTAGTGGGACGACGTGGGGCTCAGGTCCCAGCTCTCGAGCCCCTTCCTGTGAGTCGGGCCAGGAGTCCGTTCCGACCTCCATTTGCAGGGGCTCAGGGCCCTTCAGGTCCGGTGCAAACCCACCTGGGCCCGGGGTTCCGAGGACGGCTGCGCGAGGAGGCTGCGCTCAGACAGCAGCGCTCTGCATGTGTGGGGCTGAGGCTTCGGGGTTTCCTGCTGGCATCCGCCTGCTGCGGGCCTTCGGGAGAGGACGAGGATCATGTCCATCTTCATCGAAGCAAACCCTTTTGCTTCTCTTCTCATTTCCAGCTCCGGGTCGCCAGCTTTTATTCAACCTGCAAAACTCACTTGTGACGATTTCTCTGTTTTGGAGAATCACTTATTTCCGTCCCGTGCAAGGACAGTTTGGAAACACATCACAGGTGTACACGCACATGTGTGCACACAGGCACACGTATGCACACATCACGTGCACACACATATGCACAACACATGTGCACATGGGCGCACACATCACAGTTGCATGGGTACATGTGTACATGAGCACACACTCATCACAGTGTATACTTACACATGTGCACACGAGCACACACACACATCACAGGTGTACATGCACACATGCATGCACAGCACATGTGCATTCAGGCACACACATCACAGGTGTACATGCACACATTCATGCACAACATGTGTGCATGCAGGGCACATACAGCACAGTGTACATGCATGATAGGCACAGACACATCACAGGTGTACATGCACACATGTGCACAGGGCACACACATCATGTGTACATACACACATGTATGCACAACACGTGTGCACGTAGGCATGCACATCACAGTGTACGTGCACACACGTACACACAAGTGTGTACACACACCCACAGTGTGCACACGCATGCACATTCATGCACACACATCACAGGTGTACACTCACATGTATGCACATGGGCACACAATGCACACACATCACACATGTCCACACACATGTGCATATGGGCACATGCATGCACACACGAGTGTATCTGATTTCTACCCCATGCTCTCTAACTCTGTGCAGGACAGGATATAAGATACCGCCTCGCCGCGCTGTGCTCTGCTCAGATAGCCTTATCTTCTCTGACACAGTCATGAAACCATAAAATTAGAAGTCAGCCCCCGTGCGGCCCTCTAGTCGGGGCCTGGCCCCAGGTTGGGGGGTGTCCATGGGATCGCCTGACCAGCAGCCACCTGCAACTCATCCGCTGATCTGTGGGTTTCTCCACCGTTTACTTCAAAACAACTGCTTTACTTTAGTTAAAAGCCACACCTTTAAAAAAACAATAATAGAGTTTGCCATTAAACAGGCCGCCCTTGCTGGCGGAGGGTCTTTGGCCTGGATGCCCTTCTTCTGTCTCTAGGTCCAGGGGTTTCCTCAGGCCCCGTGTCCTTATTTGTCATGAGGAGCAGATGGAGTCCGGTCTTTGCTTAGCTCGGAGCCCCTGGCTGCTGCGCCCGGGAGTGTCCAGAGAAGGAGCAGTCCGTCCCACGTCACCCTACACGTCTTTCCGCACCTGCAACATTAAAGGCTTTAGGGACCTGTTGGCAACCCTCTGGGAAGGAGGAGGAAGGAGCAAAGTCCAGGTGGCCAGGTCAGAGTCATCGCTGCGGCCTCTCAGAGGCTTCCAGGGTGCGGAGCTCAGGGCACCTCTCAACGGGCATCTTTCTGAGTCTGCCGCCCGCGAGGGCCCCGGGTCCCGGGAAGGAGGTGAGGCCCGAGTCCCCAGGCTGGGACAGGCTGCCGGACGGGAGCCTGGTGGACCGCCAGCCCTCACCTGAGCAGCTGCGGGGACATGGCTGTGCTTCTGGTGGCCCCATCTCTCGCCCTCCGATGCAGCCCCGGGACGCCGGCCTCGGCTGTGCATGTGTCACTCCAATCATGGACTTCGGATGTGCTACCTCGGATTTATGCCCAATTAGCACGCAGCACAGGGACAATTATGCGTCCCACCAAATGTGTCAGAGAGGCGTCGTCACTCATTTTATCGGATTAAAACACTGAATGCTGTTCACGTGCGCTCGGGTTTCTAGTTTGCTGCCCGCGTGGGGGGGCAGGCCTCCTCCGTTCACGGTCTGTGCGGCCCCCAGCGAGCAGGGAATCATCCCGAGGGCAGCCTGGCCTCCGCCCGTGGAAGCCCGAGGTCACGCTGCCCGGACGGTGTGCGCACGTCTACCGCTTAGCAGGCAGGCCGCCCGCCCGAAGCCTTCCCCACGGCCCGGGACTGGGCTGTCTGACGTGCATCATAGGGTGGGATTAGCCACATCGAGGCGAATGCACGTGGCTGAGGCTTACTTGGGGACCACGCAGAACAGTTCTAGAAGGTTCCATCAGGCAGGAAATGACCCCCTGCCCCCTGCACCCTCCAGCCCATGCTCTTGGCGTCTCTGTGTAGGCTGGGCCTGAGCATTGACCAGAGCCGGAGAGAAGGCCAAGGGGTCATTTAGGGTGACTTTTAGGAGACGTGCAGTCCTCACAAGGATTGAAGACCCAGGGAAGAGGTAAACCTAAATGCTTTCTACCAGGTTGAGCAAAAACAGGGAGTTTTTGGGGAAAAAAAACAGCTCAGTACACAAGGATGCTAAAGGGAGGCAGGATCATTTCCACAAGGTCTGTTGCACAGAATTCTCTCGGCTTCCACTCCTGGTCCTTGGTGATGAGGACGTGACTTTGCTCCGGGCACAGGAGCACGTCGTCCACGTGGGGTCCCCCCTCCTGCTTCCAGGAGAGGAAGGGAGGGCAAAGCACCATCTTGGACCTGATGCTTTTCAGGGGCCTTCAGCCAAGATCATCCTTCCGCCCGAGTGGCCTATTTTCGATGACATATTCTGGTTTCCGTCGGTGTCATGGGCGGTTTGGTCCCCCTGGTTCAGACAGCTATCACAGCACCCAGAAGAATTCTTGAAAATGCCCCTAAAAGAGACAGTGAAAGAGCCCGGCGCGGGTATGCGAACCCGTGTAAACGCTGCAGCTTCTCTCACCGCTCTGGATGCATCTCTGGTTGAGGCCCAGGCCTCGCGGGGAGGGTCAGTCCATGTTTTAAAATAAACTCTCTTAACGCGAGTTGCAGTTTGCATCTCTGGGCACCGTTGCTCCAAGGTCCAGCGTGGAGCACAGAGCTTGTTCACGGTTGTTGGGAGGGGGGTTGCTGCCTCCCACCTGGGGCCTGGGCTGCCCAGTCTGGCCTTTCCACGTGCACAGCCTGGGGGCCTTCCTGTGTGCCCAGAGCCCCCCCACCCAACCACCCCGGCCTCAGACTTTAAAGGGTCCAACTGGCAGACTGGTGGTGGAGACCAGTGGTTCTCCTTCTCCGGAGCTTGAGGGTTTGCATTTCCCGGGGCCTCTCGGTAATAGTAGTAAATGTCCCCCCGGTTGTGGCAGCCCGGGCGTTCCCTCTTTGTTTTTTTTTTATTATTTCATTTTATTTTATTTCATTGTATTGATTTATCCAATCATCTAGGTTACATTTAGCTGGATTAAGAAAAACTGTTATAAACATTGCTGCTACGAGCGTTATGTAGCTGTATTTTGTTCAAGTCTTTAATTATCTTTTTTTTAAATTTATTTTTTATTGGTGTTCAGTTTGCCAACATAGAGAATAACACCTGGTGCTCATTCCATCAAGTGCCAGGCGTTCCCTCTTTAATTGCCCACCGGCCGGGAGTCCGCGGTGCGTTCGCCAACTACACTGTGGTCGCCTATTTCTTCCCCTCCCTCCCAGCTTCAAAGGAAGCTGACCTAGTACGCAGAAGGCACCTGCCTCACGTGCTTTTAAGGCAAGAATAAATGAAGTGATGAATGTAGGAATAAGCGATCATTTACTCAAAAATAGTATTTATTAACGGTATTGTTAGGTATCGGTGTTAAGTATCAGTTCCACACACCAGGGGGTCACGGGATGAATCCTGTTCCCCCAAATTTGTATTTACACCTCCCACCCCCCGGGGCCTCAGGGCGTGACCGTATTTAGAGACAGGGTCTTTAGAGAGGTGACTAAGGTAAGACGAGGTCACTAGGATGGACCCCGATCCGGTCTGACTGGAGTCCTCGTAGGAAGAGGATGTGAGGACACAGATACATGCCGGTATCCGGGGCATGGTTAAAAACAGAAGCAAAGGGATCCCTGGGTGGCGCAGCGGTTTGGCGCCTGCCTTTGGCCCAGGGCGCGATCCTGGAGACCCGGGATCGAATCCCACGTCGGGCTCCTGGTGTATGGAGCCTGCTTCTCCCTCTGCCTATGTCTCTGCCTCTCTCTCTCTGTGACTATCATAAATAAATAAAAAATTAAAAAAAAATACTTTAAAACTTCATTTAAAAAAAAAAAAAAAAAACAGAAGCAAAGGAAGCAGAGCACAGAGGTACAGCCTGGCCGGGGATGCGTGGGGACACAGGGAGGGGATGGCGTCCGCATGCCCAGTACGGAGGCCTCGGGGACACCAGCCCTGCCCACCTGGACTGCGGGCTCCAGCCTCCAGGATGGGGAGACCGTAATGATGTTTCAACCCCCGCCAGGGTGCTTGTTACAGCAGCCCTACCACGCCGATGCTCGGTCTGCGCTGAGCAGTTGAAACCCACTGCCCCATATAATCCCTGTGCTGCCGTATGAACAAGCACGTTCAAGCCTGCGGCGCGTCTGAGGAAGCTGAGTCACGGGAGGTCAATCACCTTGGCCAACGTCACGCAGAATATATGTGACAGAAGGGAGCCGGAGAGCAGGTAATCTCAATTCAGCTCATGCTCTTCGGCTGCTGTGACTCAGTATCCCCTCTGTACAGAGCAGTGTGTGAGCCCCATAAGGTGACCAACACATGAGCTTGTGGGGGTGGCCTCCCTCCTGTTGTGCTCAACGCAGCGGTTGTGGAATATCTGCCGTTGAGTAAGCGGCATGCCAGGCGCCGGGGACTCCGAGACGAGCGCCACAGAGGCCCAGCTCCAGGGAGCCCCCACTCGGGTGCGGAGACAGGTGGGCACACACGAGAGCGAAGTACTGCGCCACCCACGCCGGACATTTGCACTCATCCGTCGACACAGCGATTCCTGAGTGTACGCTGTTTGCCAAGATCTGTATGCGTGTCTGTGGGCACGGCGGCCCTCTGGTCCCCATCCTCATGGGGGATACCGCACGTAGCACGATACCACCTTCACCGAGTGGGCACATGGAGGAGAGAGTGGATTCCTACCGGGATGGAGGGGAGCTCAAAGGTTTTAGGGGAGAGCTAGCGTGCCACGTCTAGGGAGATAGAGCTCTCACGCCAGGCAAAAGGGGAAGAAAAGCGTCCTGGGTGGAGAGCAAGCCAGGAGCAAAGGCACGCAGGTGGGAGGGGGCGGTTCTGGATACGGGATATGGGGTGTCGGGGTGTCGGCTGAGCAGAGGCAGTGGGCGGGGGAAGGCTGCAGGGAGGAGGGGCCCTGGAGAGGCCTCGGGCGCTGCCACCGTGGGGTAAAGAATGCTCTTGGGCGGGCGGGAGCAGGGGTTTCCCGAACAGGACGATGGCTGGCCACCCGGCAGGTGGAGGGAAAGATGGGGAGCCAAAGGCAGGTTTAGGGACGGAGCAACCAAGTGAGAGATGCGGAGGGGAGGAGGGGGAGTCCTAGTAAAAGGAAGGGAGGACGCGACTCCAAGAACAGCGGGCCAGCAGTGAGGGGGTAAGACGGGCTTGTGGATGTGCCCAGGCTCCTTGCTGGGTCGGTAAGCCCGGTAGAGATCCTGGGAGGAAGACTCGGGCCCGGCGCCGTGCTCGTCAGCAACGCCCTGCTGCAGGCCTAGGGGGGACTTGTGGTGCACCGGGTGACGCAACCGTGGCAGTTCCAGGCTTGGTTGATGACGTGCCTGGGGGTCAGCTCCCCGCTCCCGCTGCTGCCCTTTGTGTCCATGGTTCCACCTCATGGTTACAAGCCGGCTGCTGCAGCTCCAGACCTCACATCCGGGTCAAGGCGGGCCGACGGGCAGGGGACCCCCAGCAAGCTCTCCCCCAGTGCCTTCCGTGCTGTCAGGGAAGCAAAATCGCCCTGGGAAGCCCGTCCGCAGGTTGTGCCTTCTGTGTGAGTGGCTGGGACTTGGCCACCAATCATCCCTTCCCCTGCAGGAGGCAGCGGGGGCCTCAGGAGCGGGGGCTGTCCCCACCGGCCGGGGGCCTGCCCCGTCCATCCCCAGGGCCGGTGCGCAGCCACCCCAAAGGCGGGGCGTCTGGAGGCTTCAGACGGGGCAGATGGCAGGTGCTGGGATCTCCCAGGGGACGCGGTCTTCCTTGTCCTGGAGCAGGATGTGTGAGAACAGGTTGGGGTGGGGGTGGTGGTCAGCTGGGAGGACATGGGGGTCAGACTGGAGGACATGGGGGTCAGCCGGGAGGACATGGGGGCAGCCGGGAGGACATGGGGGTCAGACTGGAGGACATGGGGGGTCAGCCCAGAGGACATGGGGGTCAGACTGGAGGACATGGGGTCAGCCGGGAGGACATGGGGTAGCCGGGAGGACATGGGGGTCAGACTGGAGGACATGGGGGGTCAGCCCGGAGGACATGGGGGTCAGACTGGAGGACATGGGGGTCAGCTGGGAGGACATGGGGGCAGCCGGGAGGACATGGGGGCAGCCTGGAGGACATGGGAGTCAGACTGGAGAACATGAGGGTCAGCCGGGAGGACATGGGGGTCAGCCGGGAGGACATGGGGGCAGCTGGGAGGACATGGGGGTCAGCCTGGAGGACATGGGGGTCAGCCGGGAGGACATGGGGGTCAGCCTGGAGGACATGGGGAGGCAGCCTGGAGGACATGGGGAGGCAGCCTGGAGGACATGGGGGGCAGCCGGGAGGACATGGGGGTCAGCCTGGGGGACATGGGGGTCAGCCGGGAGGACATGGGGGCAGCCGGGAGGACATGGGGGTCAGCCTGGAGGACATGGGGAGGCAGCCTGGAAGACATGGGCGTCAGCCTGGAGGACATGGGGGTCAGCCTGGAGGACATGGGGGTCAGCCGGGAGGACATGGGGGTCAGCTGGGAGGACATGGGGGCAGCCGGGAGGACATGGGGGCAGCCTGGAGGACATGGGAGTCAGACTGGAGAACATGAGGGTCAGCCGGGAGGACATGGGGGTCAGCCGGGAGGACATGGGGGCAGCTGGGAGGACATGGGGGTCAGCCTGGAGGACATGGGGGTCAGCCGGGAGGACATGGGGGTCAGCCTGGAGGACATGGGGAGGCAGCCTGGAGGACATGGGGAGGCAGCCTGGAGGACATGGGGGGCAGCCGGGAGGACATGGGGGTCAGCCTGGGGGACATGGGGGTCAGCCGGGAGGACATGGGGGCAGCCGGGAGGACATGGGGGTCAGCCTGGAGGACATGGGGAGGCAGCCTGGAAGACATGGGCGTCAGCCTGGAGGACATGGGGGTCAGCCTGGAGGACATGGGGGTCAGCCGGGAGGACATGGGGGTCAGCCTGGAGGACATGGGGAGGCAGCCTGGAGGACATGGGGAGGCAGCCTGGAGGACATGGGGGGCAGCCGGGAGGACATGGGGGTCAGCCTGGGGGACATGGGGGTCAGCCGGGAGGACATGGGGGCAGCCGGGAGGACATGGGGGTCAGCCGGGAGGACATGGGGGCAGCCGGGAGGACATGGGGGTCAGACTGGAGGACATGGGGGTCAGCCTGGAGGACATGGGAGCAGCTGGGAGGACATGGGGGTCAGACTGGAGGATATGGGGGGTCAGCCAGGAGGACATGGGGGCAGCCGGGAGGACATGGGGAGGCAGCAGGGAGGACATGGGGGGGCAGCCGGGAGGACATGGGGGCAGCCTGGAGGACATGGGGGGATCAGCCTGGAGGACATGAGAGGCAGCATGGAGGACATGGTGTGCCACAGCTCCTCCAGAAATGGGGCTGAGGAGACCCAGGTAGAGGAGTCGGCTCGGGGGAGAGGCTCAAACTTCCACAGGTTCCAGGTATGGAGTGAGGGGCGGGGAGGGAGGGCCGGCTCCCCGTAGAGGGGGCAGGGAGGCCTGGGGGGCAAAGGGCCGGGAGTGGGGGGCCTGGGTCAGAGGAGGGCAGCGGTGGGTGACTGGCGGTGCAGGGGGTGGGTGGGGAGGGGCAGGAAGACTGGGGAGCAGGTATTTGCCTGCGGACTTTGTTCTGCAAGTGGAAGGGGGGGTTGGTGGAGGGGCGGAGGGCGGGAGGGGCAGGTGTGGGGGGGACGCACACGCCCCAGGCCGGTGCCTCACGGTGCCCCCAGCCGCACCCCGACAGGGGCAATCAGGACGTCATGGGGCTGGGGGCACAGCCTCCATGTGGGACCAGGAAGGCTATGTCCCGGGGACAAGGCTCTGTCCTCCGCACGCTGTCCCACCGTCGGTCTGCAGGGCCGGGTAAGACATGACCTCTGCCCCTCTGGGCGGCAGGGGGCAGCCGGCTGGGGGGGTGGGTTGGGGTGGGAGGTAAAGTGGGGCCCACGGGGTCGGGTCGGATGCAGGACAGTGCCCAGTCCCCAGAGCGGTGGGGGTGGGGGGGCACCGGGAGGCCCCAACCGGCTCCCGGCAGGGTGTTCGCTATGTAGACTTCTGGGGCCAGGCCTGCCTTGGGGGCTGCGGCGCAGGGTGATGACACGGGCAGGGCCAGTGCCAGGACCCAGGAGCAAACTGCCGCGTGTCTGGGGGACAGGGCAGGAGGTCGGGCGGGGAGGGGGCGCCTGGGGGGCAGGTGCGGAGGCTCTGGGAGCAGGCTGGAGTCCTGGCCTCCCGGGGACTGCCCCTCGGGAAATGGTGACCCTCCAGCAGCCGCTGGATTTTCAGGGTCTGCAACATGTTCCGCGTGGCCACACGGCTCCCGGGCCCCGGCGCCCCTCCTTCCCCAGGCCCTGATCCCCGGCCAGGCTGCACCTCTGTGCTCTGCTTCCTTTGCTTCTGTTTTTAACCATGGCCCGGATACCGGCACGGATTTCTCGCGGTGACTTGTACTGACTCTTTTTTTTTTTTTCCTGAACAAACGTCTCGGCATTAGGACCCTGTTTTTCAAACCAGTAAAACTGTGCAGCACCTGGTTTACCGGCCCCCCCGATCCTGACATGCCTTGGGGCTCCCCCAGCCCAAGGCCGGCCCCTGTCGCGGGGTTTCCGTAGCTTGTTCTTACGGCCGATCCCTCCGTCTATGCGGTAGGATGATGGCGAGCTGGTTCCTTTGTAATTTTGCAGCATCCCCTCCCGTGTGCGCTCCCGGTCCAGGGCCCCCTGCACAGAGCCCAGCGAGCTCTGAGTCCTGTGGGTCATTCTGCACCCCTGCCGGACCGGTCGGTTCCCTGGACACCCCCCCCATGTTCTCCCCTCCCTCCTCTGAAAATAGGGATACAGTAACACCCAGCTCACTTTCCTTTTGAGATACAGGGCGGTCCCCCTGCAAAGCACTTAAGCCAAGAGCTCGGAAGGGCCCCTGGACGCACGGACCTTCATTAAGCAAATAACGGAATCACCTGGTTTGTCGTTGCTTTATATATGGAAAGTGATGGGGTAAATTTAGGAAACAAAATGGATTTTTTTCTTTTTCTCCCTTTTACCACCTGTGACTGTGATATCAGTGATTTAAAAAAAAATAAAGCCGTTGCTTTTTCTTTTTCTTTCCATTTTCTTTTTCTTCTTTTTTCTTTTTTTATTTTTTTTATAAATTTATATTTTATTGGTGTTCAATTTGCCAACATACATAATAACACCCAGTGCTCATCCCGTCAAGTGCCCCCCCCCCCAGTGCCCGTCACCCACCCCCCGCCCACCTCCCCTTCCACCACCCCTAGTTCGTTTCCCAGAGTTAGGAGTCTTTATGTTCTGTCTCCCTTTCTGATATTTCCCACCCATTTCTTCTCCCTTCCCTTCTATTCCCTTTCACTATTATTTATATTCCCCAAATGAATGAGAACATATAATGTTTGTCCTTCTCCGATTGACTCATTTCACTCAGCATAATCCCTTCCAGGTCCATCCACGTCAAAGTAAATGGTGAGTATTTGTCGTTTTCTTTCCATTTTCTTGTTGGACCATATTTTAGAGCAGTCCTAGGTTGACAACAAAGCTGGGGGGAAGGCACAGAGATCTCTGTGTACCCCCCGTCCTCCTGCAGCCTCGCCCGCCATCTGCACCCCCACCAAGCCGATCGTCTGCTATAACCGATGAACCGACATGGACACAGGGTCATCACCCCAGAATCCAGAGCTTACATCATGTTACATCAGGGTTACAGTCCGTGAAGCACGTCCCGTGGGTCAAGACAAACGTGTGAGGACACGTACCCACCATCACGGTACCGTACAGGATAGTTTCCCTGCCCTGGAAACATCTGCTCTGCCCTCCCCCTGCCCCACCCCTGCTTTCAGACATGTGGGCTCCTCCCGTATCTCCAGGGTCCTGCATGGTGGCCCCGTCTTCCTCCCGTGGGCACTGATGGTGCAGGGCTGGCAGGTGGGCACAGAGGCGTGCGCAGGTGGCCGCCCCACGTCCTCCAACGGGCCGATTGCCCACTCCCTGTTGGAAATGGGGGGATGCATTTTGACAATATGGTTTGTGGAGTTGTGTCACCTTCCTTTGGGGCTTGGAATCAACACTCCAGGTAGCAATTCTAACGACCGACTAGCAGCATCCTTGGCACGCGTGAGCCTGGCAGGTGGCGGCCGCGCTCTTGGCCTCAAGCTGGGAGAACGCTCATGAAATCACATGAAGCCCCACGTTGACTCTTAAGAGAATTCCTTGGGTTTCTAGAAATCTGGTTTCTATTTTTAGGAGAGTGAGACTCTTCAGCCTCGGGGCCGCCCGGCTTGGCGGACAGGCATCCTCACACCTTCTTGAGCTGAAGCTCATGAGTCGTGGTTTAAATATCATGATGGCCACGGCCGCCCGCTTCCAGGACCCCTGCGTCTGTCGCTGGCTCACCTCAGACTTCCATGGTTGCGTTTCAATTCAAAGTCACATTTAAAGTTGTTTTTCTCTCTCTCTCTTGCTTCCATCCTTTAGTTTTTATTCTTTTGTCTCTTCCGTTTTGAAAATTTTGGAAAAGATAATATTGGGGTGGTGATAAATTCAAGAACGTGGGATCCCTGGGTGGCTCAGAGGTTTAGGGCCGCCTTCGGCCCACGGCGTGACCCTGGGGTTCCGGAATCAAGTCCCGCATCGGGCTCCCTGCATGGGGCCTGCTTCTCCCTCTGCCCGTGTCTCTGCCTCTCTCTCTCTGCGTCTCTCATGTATAAATAAATAAAATCTTTAAAAAAATTCAGGAACACTTCTATAATTCTTAAGGGTCTTTAGAGATAGACATTTGAGAAGGTGGAGAATAAACAAATTTGTAAGTAATAGTTTGGGGTTTTCAGAACCAAAGTGTAACAAGACTCATCTAGGTCACATACCCTGGAACACAGCTATTGACTAGAGGCAATCAATCCGTTGTTTAAAGAGTTCATTTGCTACCCATGGATGCTAAATTGATATGTAAAGTTTTTCTTCTACAATAAAAAAAAAATGTTAATTGGTTGTTTGGACTTATTTGGAAATAAGAACTATCATTTTTGAGCATTTTATGACATGCTACCGTGTTAAATGTTTTCTCCACGTTATCTGGCGAAAGTCAGACTGCTTTCCCTGTTATTATTGTGTTTAAAATTTTAATTAAGTTTGCTTTACAGATGAAGACACCGGGACACAAAGAGATGAACTAATTCGCCTACAATCACATGGAAATGAGGACTTAGAGCCTCAACTCAGGTGTCTCTAAAGCAGTGGCCCTGCTGTTGGGGGATGGTTGGCAACGTCTGGGGGCATTGCGGTTGTCATAGCTCGGCAAGAGCAGATGTTCCTGGCCCCTGGAGGGTGGAGGCCAGGGACGCTGTTCCAAGCCCTTCCCTGCCCAGGGCACCACCCCGTCCCCAATGTCAGCAGTCGAGGCAAGGATGGAAAGCTCACCCTAAAGCCTCACGGGGAGGAGGGCGGGGGGTGGGGGTGAATGGGTGACGGGCACTGAAGGGGGCACTTGACGGGATGAGCACTGGGTGTTATTCTGTATATTGGTAAATTGAACACCAATAAAAAATTAATTTATTAAAAAAAAAAAAGAATTCTGAAGCTGATAGGGAGGCTCCATGGAGTTTTCTCCCTTGTTTTAAGATATCTGTTTAGGGAAAAAATCATTGTCTAATTTTGTTTTCTGAATGAGGTAAATTACTTACATGAAAAATAAAATTTACCTACTTGATAAATAAATAAATAAATAAATAAATAAATAAATAAATAAATAAAGCAAGCCTCATGAAAGCCTTTTTGCTTTTAGTGTGAAGATGCCATGAACTAAGAAGTAGTGTCGGCACTAGTGGGAAGGGCCCAGAACCAGAGGGCCGGGCCACAACCTGGCGTGGGGTGGCGGCCGGAATGACTTGGCTGTGTGGCTCCCTCTCTACGCTCCTGGATCTGACGCCAGGTCGGCTGCCATCTCCCTGGGGACGCTGGAAGTCACTGGAGCCTAGGAAGCCCTCGGGAGAAAATGGAAAGTCAATGAAGCTCGGCTCCCATCCTGGAGCCCAGTACGTCCCTCACCTTGCACGTGGACGCGTGGGGCCCTTATGAACGCGTCTTCTTTTCATTTAGGTGGACTCGGTATATTTTTGTTCTGTGCAGCAAGAAGTCCTGGTATGCCAGAGACTGACTTTCTTTCTTTCTTTCTTTCTTTCTTTCTTTCTTTCTTTCTTTCTCTTTCTGACACTTCTTTCACTAGAAATCTTTTGACGTAGTGTTAAAGCTCATGTTTTAAGATTAAATCAAAATAGAGTAAAACTTCCTTGACCTTGTGAGTCAATATCCAAAGGAGAAGACTTTCTTTTTTTTTAAATTTATTTATGATAGTCATCACAGAGAGAGAGAGAGGCAGAGACATAGGCAGAGGGAGAAGCAGGCTCCATGCACCGGGAGCCCGACTTGGGATTCGACCCTGGGTCTCCAGGATCGCGCCCTGGGTCAAAGGCAGGCACTAAACCGCTGCACCACCCAGGGATCTCAGGAGAAGACTTTCTTGTTCTTACTTCTTAGACTCTGTCAGATGGATCTCCTTCCAAAATCTAAGTGGAGAGGATCTTCACTCAGCCAGGCTGTTGACCCCTAGGATTGGGTCCCTTTTCCAGAAATTGTCGTCCCGGGAGTAAGAATCACAGAATTGTCATGTTGCTCACTCGAGAGCCACTTAATTTAGGAAGAAAGGTCCCCAGCTCTGGGTCACCTATCATCAAGCTACGTCCTCAGGAGCAGAATTTAACACAATCCAGACCCGTGTTGTGTTGCCGGAGAGGCCGGGTGGTGCCTGAAGGAGGTCAGAAGAGGTTCATGGTTTCAGCCCCATGGCCGAGTCACTCACTCCAGACGAGTGGCCCTGAAGTTCTAGGAATCTAGATTCGATGGGTAGAAGAAGGACCGGTCACTGTACCTGGGCCGGGAGGGTCGCCCACACACATTTCTCTTCCGGAGAACATCTGAGCAGGTTCTCTAGCTCACCGTGGAGGTCGCGACTTACGTCCATCAGATGTATGAGATTCTTCTTATTTTCCGTTTTCCCTCTGGCGTCCTGATTCCCTTTCCAGGATGGTTCTCCCCACAGAGTGGCACAGATGGGCCACCGCTGCGGCCTGCAAGCCCCTGAGCAAGACTGGGCCCTCTGCTCTCCACCTATTCCAGTGGTGAGTGGAGCATGGTTTGTAAGCCGGTCCAGGCATCCCTGACGTCCCGTACAAACCTGAGACCTACAAGCAGTGCTTGTACCTCCAGGTATGAGCCTGTTTGATTTCCTAACTCTTGGAAAGAGTTCCTAACTCTTCATTAACTTTTTCTTTACCACCTGAGGTTGGAGGCATTTCCCAGGATGATGAGGCCCATCGCTGTCTGTGTGTTGGTTCCTAAAACCCACCACCCTCTTGTGAGGTGAGCAGCAATCAGGGTCTGTGATATCTTTTTTTTTTCTTAAGATTTTATTTCTTTATTTGAGAGAGAGAGAGAGAAAGCAAGTGCACAATCATGGGGAGGGTCAGAGGGAGGGGGGAAGCAGACCCCCCCCTTGAGCCCAGAGTCCCACATAACGGGACTCGATCCCAGGACCCTGAGATCATGACCCGAGCAGAAAGCAGATGCTTCACCGCCTGAGCCACCCAGGTGCCCCGGGGTCCTTAAAATCTAAAACTCTACTCAGAGCTGGTGTAATGAACCACCGAGGGCAGGGCCTTGGGCGCTCACCATGAGCTCCTTAATGCCCAGAGTGCAGCTTCCAGTTCCCTCCAGGGCTCTGAACCTCTTCCCTGTAGGTGAAGGGAAGCCCATGCGGCATTGCTTGTGTGATCCTACAACCAACTTCCCGGTGGCCAGGATGGTCTTGATTGCTGCTCCTGGTGGTGTGATTATTAGCACCATCCTTTCTGAAGCCCAAATACGCAGTTTGCATGAGAAATCATGGGGTCACCTGAGCTGTTGGGTTAGCACCCTCTTAGATTACTGTACAGTCCCCGAGAGCTGGTTGAGAAACACAGCAAAGGCAGCAAAACGCTGTGTCACCCACCCCTGCCCACTTCTCCCAGACCCATCGCTCTTCAGTGTCAGACGCTCCTGCAGCAGAACTGAGGTGTTCTCTTCGGCCGGGCTCGGACTGGTGTATTTCCATCCCCTGCAAGATTAAGAAGATCAGTGAAACCCAGAGACAATTTGTTGCAATGAACACCCATTTTAGAGATCTGCGAGAGCAGAGAAAATTAGGGCCCCCTTGGGCTGCAATTCAAGAAGCGAGGAATTTGATCAGGAAGGAATGATCCAGACGGTCGTCACGTGGCAACCTCTCCAAGGCAGGTCCTTGCCCAGTCGCCATGGCAATCCCACCGCGAATGCAGAAAAATCCCGAGCCCAAGTGGCACATCTCTGACATGTCAGGGAAACGATCTTATGCGGTGAGTGAAATCTCCTGGGAGGGTCATAAATCCTGTGCAACAAATTATACACTAACAGGTTCTTAGAGGAATTCAAATAAATCCTCACAACCGCTTAGCAGGTAATCTCCAGATCAGATTCCCATTTTTCTTAAGAGCAAAATAATATATGGCTTCTTATACTCTCCTAGTGAAATGCTATATATCAAAGATATGAATTTAGTCGAAATATTGATCTTAAGCCAAAGTGAAACTAAGGGAAAGTTTAATGCGCTTCACCACAAAGGAGAGAGCCAGGGACGTGTGCGTGAAGTGTGCGTGAAGTGTGAGGGGAGCATCTGGAGCAGAGCCATGGAAAAATCCAGAAGACCCCGGTCCTCCTAGACTGTCTAGTAAGGGAGAACACAGAGACGTGGCTGCACGGCTCTGCTCCCGCCGAGCACGTTGTCATGGAGATTCGCCCTTGCAATTAGAGGACACTGGATAGATCACAAAAAAGGGAAATATCTCAATGGCACCTGAATCCTTTGAAATGTCGTATTGCGGGCCACACGATGCAACCGTGTGAGAGCCGCGTGCGGTGTGTTTTGGGGGGAGGAGCTGCGGGCACGGAGGTGATGCAGGGGAACAGGTGCACGGGACGCCCCTGGGTGATTCCCCAGGTGCGGGGACGGGAGACGTCCCCCGGCACTGAGATGAACGCCTCTTCCATCCGCGGAAATGCACGTCCTCCTCCTCCTCTCCCTTCTTCAATCAGAGAAACTCGGACAAGCATAATAAGGGAAATTATCTTCCTTTTCTATCTCAGTTTGCCAAAGCGAATCAACCCCTTGCTAAATCTCCTCGTGCGTCGCAGGGCAAAGAGTCGAAAGAAAAAGTGCCTTTGAACAAAAATGTCTCTATTTTCTCTTAACGAAAGATTCTCATGAAGTCATCTGTCATTCAGTTAACTATGTGCTGTCCAGAATTTCCTGTTTCCGAGGAGAGCAAGCAGGAAACCCTAGCAGGGAGTCTGTCCAGCCACCTTCGCGTCAAACATCCACACGAGCGGGGTGGCCGTGATTTGTACTCCTCACGGCCACGGCCCGCCTGGCGACGCTGCCCCAGCCTGTCCTTTGGCTTGCTTTGCTGGATGTGACTTATCAGACACCAGCAGCCAAAGTCCTAGGTAAACCAAAGTAGTTTTTCTAAATAGGCTATTACTTATTTATTCGGGGGATTTATAAAAATGTGGCCGTCATGTGGAGCCTCTGGGTACATGAATAATGCAAAAGTACAAAACATTAAGAAACAGAAACAAACAAAAGCCAGACGTGTCGCTCTATTTCTCTCCACAGACAGAAACCACTTTTTTGATCAATACATTGAATTACAAAGAGGGATTGCTAAACAATGCAAACGGGCATTTAATAGGACATAAAAGATTTAGTCGTCAAACAAATGCCTTCCTGCCATCCTGCGCGCACGAGAGTGTGGGCAAGTCCTGGGAGGGCAGTCCGCTGTTGGGACAGGGGCTGGAGCAGGGGACGGAGTCTCTGTGAAGAGGGGCATCGGTGGGGCGGGGGCAGTGGGGGGCACGTGGACTTTCCAGAAGGGGTGGTCTGTGCACCCAGGGTTTCGAGCTCTGGTCCCATGTGGGCTTGTCCACTCCTTGTCCGTCTCCTGTCCTTCAGGGTGTCATTTCTGGGCACCATGCTCACTGCAGATGGGTCTGTTGCTGTGTCCCTTTCTCACTTGGATGCTCACCTCCAGGCCTGCATGGTCAGCACCACCTGTTACCTGGTCACTCAGAGCTTCCCAGAGCACCTGCCCGGCTTCTCTCTCAAGGCCTCTGCCGGCCTTCAGGCCTAGAGGAAGGTGGGAATCTGACCAGAAGAGGGGCAGAGGTGGGAGAGAGAGGAAAAAACACTTGTCACATTGGGTAGGGACAGGAATTTAGTGGCTGAGACCTAAATACAAGAGAGAAATAGTTCAAACGAAAGCCAACCACACAAATGGAGTTTGCATTGCATTCACAAGCAATAGGGATTTCATTAAATGTAGGAAGACCTATGGGCCACTTATGAGTATTTTTTTTTTAAGATTTTATTTATTTGAGAAGGAAAGAGGACAAGCAGAGGAAGCGGCAGAGAGAGAAGCAGATTCCTCGCTGAGCAGGGAGCCCAATGCATGACTCGATCCCATGATCTGGAGATCATGACCTGAGCCGAAGGCGGGTGTTTAACTATCTGAGTCCCCCAGGCGCCCCTCATTAGTATGTTTTAAAAGTATTCTTCAGCGTGGTTAAAGCCAAATCAATATCGGATTGGCCTCTGGAAGCAATGCAGCGGAAGGAGGCTTTGTACTCCAGGGAGAAGCCTGGGGGTCCACGCCCTGCACTGCCCGGGACTCTCGGAGAAAGGGAAACAAGGCCAGGCTTATGAGAGTCAAAGTTTCAAAGTGGTGATTTCAGCCTTGGCATTCTGCTTTTGTTCTCTTATAAAATGGGCCCCAGATATAAGAGTATGGAAAAATATCTACAGTGACTGGAAAATAAAGAAGGATGTTCTCAAAAAAGCTAGATGACTTTAATGTGCTTGGAGAATCTGAGACAAGAGATTGGATGGTGAGAGAAACCAGAGAAAGGGTCCACTGAAGAGTTTAGAAGATAGTTTCCTGTCAGAAGCCTAGAACCTTCCACCCCCAGGCTCAGAGATGCAGGGATACAGGTGAGGCTGGGGGAAGGTGCAGAGCCCAGGGTGCATTCTCCACCAGCGGCCCAATGAAGCTAAGTGGTATCACAATGCAGGGCACTGGGCTGCATCAGGATTTTACAGAGAGACAGAGAAACAAACTCAGAGAACATTGTGCCAGCTCACATGGAGGGGGAAAGTCTGGAATATTCTACTCCAGAGGGTCTGAGTTTCATGCCCAGCCTTCTGTGACCTCCCTGGTTTTCTGGCTGATGGCCACAGCTCCGTCCTGGGAGCTCATCGCCAGGGGTCCAGGATGATTCAAATTTTAGTGCAAATATAAAAATTATTAAAAGAAAAGAAAGATGTTACTGAGACGTATTGATCACAGCCACCTGGGCCAACGACGTGGGCTATTCCCATGGAATTTCCAAGTGTGTTTGGGATGGGTGGGTAGTAGACAACCAAATTTTATACCCAGAACAGTTACCCTAGGAGGAACCAATACTGCTGATGGGGGAGAGAATAGGGTTTTAAACATGCTTTACCTATTTGTAGGATAAAAAGAAGTTTTATTAAATTCCAAATGACATCAGCCTGTGGGGAAAAATGTAAAAATTAACAGCAAGAAGGCGTTAAACAGAAAAAAATGAAATAGTAATTATATTCATTTTCTTGATATTAAAGACAAGGTCTCTCCTATTAAGAAACATGATGTGTTATTTACAAAGAGATCCAAGAAGACACAGAAAAGATAAAAATTGAAGGACTAATATATGTATACTAAGCATTGGTGTGTAAAATAATGCAGTGTTAGAGGGAGCAGTCAAAAGTAGGGTTCATGGCAAAACCCTGATCCTCTCTGATGGATAGAACATTGATGAGTATTTATTTAATTAATACGATAGTATCAACAATAAATTGTTAAAGATTTTAAACTATAATCATCATGAAAGTTCTCTTTTTCTGACAGAGGTCAAGAATAAAACCTGTAAATTAAGAGTAAAAATGAGATAGTGTAATTATTGGGCTCTATTTAGAACTTTATACACTGTGAAGAGAATGCACTTTCCATCTGAGTGCTTTTGGAATATAAACAGAAGTTGGAGTCAAAGAAAACCCAAATAGGGACCCCAAAGTGGGAGTTGTATTCAGAAAACATTCCTTAGCCACAACAAAAGTAGCAATTTACCAAAGGGGGGAAAAAAAAAGGAATCGGTTTGGATAATTTTGAAAAAAAAATCCATCTCTTGATTCAGTGAGAAAATAGCACTTGTAATTATATACATGGTAGGAACTAAGTATAATAATATTATGTTTCAAATACATGTTATTCAGAAAAAGTTGAGTTCCAAAGAAAGTTCGTATTTAGAAATCCTTTTATTATTAAACTAAAAAAAATTAGAATTCTAAGAATATATAAGAATATATAAGAATAAGTGTTTTTTTTTTTCTTTTAGAGTCAAGCAAATGATGCTAGGGAAATGAATAAGCAAATATAATCTCAGCAATTAAATTTATTGGAAGTCAGAAATCGTCAGAATTAATAGAGGATCCAGAAGATGATTTTTGGGAAGCAGTCAGAAAGGTACAGATGTAGACATGAAGTAGAAGGAGTGTCAGAGGCGAGGGTAGCAGGATAAGAATATTGGAATACCACCTTAGACTTTTCTACTGATTGATGCTGTGTGCAGAGAGGATGTGAAAATAGAAGGTAATTTCTGAGCAAGGATGGAAGATGGGTGAGGATTTGTGCAGGTGCCCTGGTGAGAAGGCCGTGTTCTCCCTCCCCTCAGCACCAGTGTGCTGGCAGCTATGGAACGATGGAGAATAATGACTCACAGATCATCCACTGAATAACTGCCCGGTACCACTTCCAGCGATGCTTCCCAGACCTGCAGAACTTTACAACTCTGACCTCACACGAGGGTCTTGGGGGGCTTGCAGCTTCAGAGGTCATATACCTGGAGCCCCTCTAAAGTCCTGCCCCAGAGCTCTCAGGAGGGTTGGTGTCTGAGTCACTAAGCAGGATGATAACAAAAGGAGTTTTGGGGAAGGGCTGCATGCTTTGGGATTTGGCCTTGTTTTGCCACAGGCATCCTCCTGATTAAAACTAGTAAATCCCACCTGTTCACATGACAGTGATACAGGGGGTGTTGGTTTTGCTTTGGGAAAGCCTAGTGCAGAGGGAGCCCACTCCCACCATGTGGAAGAGAAGTGGTAGGCCAGCCCCGAGACGGAGGCCCTGTCCTTCACAGTCCTTCACAGCCAGTCGTTACCATCCCTGGATGGGCCTTCATCTTGCCCCATGGACACCTGGTTCTTGACTGAAGATGATCTTTTTCCAGATCCTTCCCAATGCAGGTGGCTTCTGTGCCATCGGCCGGGAGGAAGGACCGCCATCTTGTTGTTCCTCACTTGCAACTTGAAGACCTCTCTCCCCTCTCCAACCTAGAACTTCCATCTCTGTGTATCAACCATGGGATTGCATCTCCCCCACAGGGTTTTTCCATCTTCTCGTTTCTTGGCAGTTCTGGGCTCACTGAGGCCCTTTCCAAGGTCACTGCTCATACGATGGGCATGAAGGAGTCATTCAGTGCCTGGAGCTCCCAGATGGTCTTGTCCTCTGCTGACCGATGCCTGCCCACTCCCTGCCACCAACACTATGTGCCACACCTGTCCCTGGACAAGCAGCTCCCGATGCCATTGCTCCTTGTATCCAGGGTCCTCAGTCCCGGTGCTTCCATCTCCAGCATCTCCGGCTGTCTGGCTCTACTATTTCTTTTTTAATTAAACCTACCATATGATCAATTTCATATTGTGCTTATATTTTCTTTTTCTTTTTCTCCTGCTAGAACGTAAGCTCCATGTGGCCAGGAGCTGTGATCTGCTGCTGAATTCCAAGCACCCAGAAGCATGCTTTGCACACAGGGGGTGTTCAATACTTATTTATTTAGTGAGCAAATGAAGAAGACTATGTTTTTGAAAGGAGACCCATCCATGGCCCACTGAGGCCACAGCTGTTAAATGAAAAAGGGTGTGGCATGTTAGTATGTGGAGTGTGATGCCATTTTTGTCTATGTGAAAAGAAATATTTCATGTCCATCATGATTCCTGTAGAAAAATGTCTGGAATATTAGGAGTGATTTTTCTTTTGTTGGTGGGAACATGGGCAGCCTTTACATTTTCCCAGATTTGTTTTTTTCCTTATTTTTTTTTTTTTTCAGTGAGCATGAAGGCAACAAAGCTAACTTACAGCCCTCTCCAGGAAGAGCCCGTCGATTCAATGAATGCTGTCTTTGCATATTTGAATTCCAGAACTGTGCATTTGTCCTACACAGGTCTGCATTAGAGCCTCTGAGGTTGCAGTTTTCCTGGAAAATTTCTGGGAATTGACCTCTGGGAAGTTCTATTTAAAATGATTGTTGTGGGAGTTTTCATACAGCCCATCATCTCCAAAGAAAGTGTTCAGGAGAGACTTTGAGGCAAGGTCTGTGCAGGCATTGCATGGCACCTCTGTATTCCCTCTCTCCTATGAGTCTGCCCACAGCATATCCTCACTTTGGGGTCAATTTCTGTAAACCCCACAGCACAGGGAAAGTTCTCTTTCCTTGAGACCCCACTTGAACCCATGGTGGGTGCTTGATTGCTGAACATGTGCTCACATCTTACCTCGGATTCTTCTGCATCATTCATGCAACATGCTTTGTCCTCCAATAGCTTGTGGACACTTGTCTTTGTCACTCGAATACCCAGCGATCGACCAGCCGGCAAAGATGATGAATTCTGCAGAAAAGACTCAGGGACATTTTTAAAAATTGGTTGCAGACTGAATCTGGCTTAGACGGGATTGACATCAGCATAGCCGTCCTTGGTTACCGCCAGTCGGCGCCTCCCTTGGCCTGATGTCGTCGTGGCTGGACCACAGGGAAGGGAGGGCATCCAGCGACTGGGATGGGGGACATGGCAGGGTGGCAAAGCCAGGGAGGAAGGCAGTCCAAGGGCTGACTGATGGGATCGCTCAGTGGAGTGGATCTCCTGAAATGTAAATGGCAAGGAGATAAATAAGTCTATGTTTGAGGCTGTGGAGAGGCAGCCGCCGAAGCCAATGACAACCCAATGATCAAAGATCCGGAGTGGGGTCTGAACAAGCGAACAGCCGTCTCCATGGTGACAGTCACTCCCACCACCCTCTTCCACTGCTAAGAGGCTCTGAAACTCATCTTTTAAAAATTCTGGTGCAAATTGATAAAAGGAGAAAATGACTCTGCTTTCTTTGTCTCTTTGCTTTATTCCAGGTACCAGGTTGAACAAAAAAAAAAAAAAAAAAAGAAAAAAAAGAGAGCTTTATATATAGATTCCCCGATTCACACAGAAAATGGTATTATAAGTAATTTTTTCACTTCTTTGAGTCTATTATTAGGGTTAACAAGCCTAAAATGGGTGTTAAAAATGCCTCACTCGTGATTGCGCCTTTTCCCCAGCACAATGTTATCACGTGGTCCTAAATTTGAGTATAATACACCTCTGATGAGCAGCTAGCATCTGGGTGATTGATCATTACAGTTTAGCAAATATTACTATGGATAAGGCAACCCTCATCACCCTGTGAGCTGGGAGCGTGCTCGCCACTGTCTCATTCGCGTGGCAATTACTCATGGGCCTTGTGCCACTGCCCCGATGTTATTGTACTGAATAGATTTCTTTTTTTTTCTTAAAGTGTTTCATGTACGTGCCCACTACCTCTCCAGCTCTATAAACTCTGGGAAGTCACAGCTAGTGATGGGTATGCATCAGCTTTCCATATTGTCGGCTGCTCTAAATTACAGAAATACGGTTGTCTAGTTAGGAGATATGAAGTCGCCAAACTCTAAGATGGGATTCATCCCATGAACAAACATATTTAGTGTTTGCTCTGGTCTGAATGTTCTCACTTCCCCAAAATGCATATGTTGAAACCCAACCTCGAGGTGACGGTGTCAAGAGGTAGGGTCTATGGGTGGTGACGAGGTCATGAGAGTAGTTTTCCCAGAGGGGTTACTGTCATTAAAAGAGAGACTCCTCCCACCAAGTGAGGACACCATCTAAGAACTAGGAAGGGGGTTCTCACCAGACCCTGAATCTGCGGGCATCTTGATTTTGGATCTGGAGACTTGTAGCCTCCAGAGCTGTGAGCAAACAATGCCTGATGTTTACGAGCCTCCAGTTGTTGATATGTTTTTTAAAGATTTTATTTCTTCATGAGAGACACAGGGAGATGCAGAGCCATAGGCAGAGGGAGAAGCAGACTCCCTGCGGAGAACCAGATGTGGGACTCGATCCTGGGACCCCGGGATCAAGCCTTGAGCCGAAGGCAGATGCTCAACCATTGAGTCACCCAGGTGCCCTGGAAAGGACCATTTTGGATAGCATGAGGTGGAAGTAGGGCTGATCTTCTCATTATGACCCTCAACAGCATGCTTGAAGGTTGTTATTCCCATCCTTGAAACTATGGCTTTGATGACCCGGAGGTCTTGATTCCCAGGAGAGGGACACTTGAGCCAGCCATCTCAGGAAGTGTTGCACTGGATCTAAATTTATGGCTCTAGGACTCCACAGTTTGAATTCCTCATGGATGCAGGGATCACTGTACTGGCAGACATGATTGACCTTGATGGTTGAGACATGATAGACTTACCACCCATGATGTCTAGAGCTCAGAAGAACCACTGGGGTGCCTTTTGACATGTCCAAGTTCAATTTTAAAGAGCTGTAAGTGGGAAGTTGCATCAACCATGGTCTGACTTAGGGTGGTAGGACCAGGGAGCTGACTCCTTCAGGGGTGAAGGTCTGCATTTCTCCCCCGGGCATGTAATCTAAACCAGTAGACATGCTGATCAACCGTGAAGAGGTGTGTAGGCCAGATAGAGAAAGATGGTTAACGTGAACTACCGTGTTGGGTCCAACCCAGCAGTGGGGTGCTGGGGAAGTCTCAGAACTCCTTCCATAAAGCTTTCTTTCCTTTCCTCTTCTCTCCAATCCCTGGTCCCTCTCCTCCTTCTCTTCTTAGATGTGCAATCAGCCACCGTCTTTAGGAAAACACAGGCTGGGGTGAACTTGACGAGGAACGTAAATTGATGTGAGCAGTGAGAGGGAGCAAGGGAGGCGTGTGCTGCTGCTCTACCCAAACCTGGAGCCACTTGCTCTTTCCAGGTGGGCCAACTGGCTCCCGAGGGCCAGACCACTGGTCTCATCTGAGGGCTGCCCCGGGTTCTGGAGCCCACTTGGCCCGCACACCAACACCGTTCCAAGGAGCAGCGCTGATCCCAGAATGGATGGGCATGGGGTCTAAATAGCCCAGTTTCCTTGGCTGCCATAATTCTGAGACATAGTTCACATTGCTTCTCCACATTTCTCAGCAGGATTGAGCCTTAGTGGCTAATTGTGGTGGCTGGTTCATCTCATTATTTGCTGTTTTCCCTCCTTGCATGCCATACCCGCTCTGGGGCTGACGGTCCTGCTCTTCCAGAGGGACATACAGGCATCCTCTGCTTTTTGGAAGTTTGTCACACCACTTTGCTTTTATGAAAGATCTACATTAGTACCTGTTTTTTCTAGCTGAGAGAAATTTGGAGGGTTTTTTGTTTTCTCTTAGGAGAAAAGGGGAATGGTGCAGAGTGTTGAGCCTGCTTTTGCAGCCCAGCTGGCAGGGGTGGTGCCACCGGCGCCACCCAACACCATCCCTGGGAACCCATGCGGCGTCTCTGCATCATCCCCCAGGGCTCTGAGCTGGGTCTGGGAGCCTCTGGGCTTCAGCTTCTGTGCCTCCCTTATCAAACTGTGCCCTGAGTCTCAGAAAGCCTGAGAGGGGTGGGTTTTTGCATCTGGAATGTTAGAAAATTGTTAAGTTAATAAGCGTAAATTAAAGTGAATCGCTTCTTCACTTTGGACATTAGGAAAGGCTTTGTGGGAAGTCTTTACTTTTGGATGGGATAAATGTGCATTGAGTCCATACCCTACATCCAAGGGAACCCAAGTCAGAGGAAGAATACGGAGTCTGGGATTCAGGCAATGCACTTGCCCTCAGTTCTGTAAGTTCCAATTTCTCAAGAGTCTTGGGTAGATAGGTGATTCCTGGCCTTTTACAGAGAATCACAGACAAAACTAGCTTCTAGTGAGCAAGAAGTATTTTACTCTGTAATTGTCAACCGAATGCACAATATACTAACAGCTGTCAGGCACCCCGTATGTGATTTAAGGCACAGTTCTAGAAAATTTCTAGAATTTTTTTTGGTCATTTGAATAGATATTTAGAAACATTTTCTTTTTTTATATAAATTTATTTATTTTTTTTGGTGTTCAATTTGCCAACATATAGAATAACACCCAATGCTCATACCATCAAGTGCCCACCTCAGTGCCCGTCACCCAGTCACCCCCACCCCCTGCCCACCTCCCCTTCCACCACCCCTAGAAAATTTCTAGAATTTATCTTATTCCTCATTATGATATGAGGTTACCATGTTATCCCTCTTTTATGAGTGAAGAAATCAGCCTTCAGAGTGGGTGAGCAAGCTCCCCATGGTGACACAGTAGAGGTGGGTGCAGGGCTCAGTCAGGTTTTTCTGGCCCCGATGCTCCCCTCCACCACCCACCCCTGTAACCATCGTGTCTCAGAGAATTATTGGTGGACTTGGTCTTGCTCGGTGCCAGTGCATGAGGCTTCTGTTGAAATCATGATGTTTGGAGGTGAGGTCACCTCAGGAAAGCAAAACTCTCCATTTTATCAGCTAGTGACCTATATACTCATTAAAAATAGTAACATAACAGACCCCGTATCACTTACTCCTTAAATAAGCTACACTTTCTCATGTGCTTTGAACCATATCGCTCCTCCCTTCTCTCAAGAATAGACTGTACACCTTGACCTGAGTCTTTGATGTTTTCATTGAGGAACTCCAACCAGGTCACAAACTAGGTCAGTTTTTAAAATATACGTCTTACAGGTCAGATTTATTTTAAAGAGGCAGCCATTGAGGTCAGGTACATGAGCCATGGTGCATTTCTTGCTGTGGGGCTCTGCCTCTAAGAACACCATGACCTAAATTTCAAAAGTACTTTGTGCAGAAACGTTCTGGTTCTCGCCCATCACTCCCTCACTCACGCACTACAGGTAGGTAATTCTCAAGTTAATTCTCCTTTCTTGTATATTTTTTTCTGGAAGAGAGATGGTCAGATCGTGAGTGTATTTATTTATTTATTTATTTATTTATTTATTTATTTATTTATTTATTTATTCCCTTTGGCAAATAAACTCCTTCCATGCCAGACCCTGGGCTAGTCACTAGTCAGAAAACGAGTAGTTCCCCAAAGAAACAGTAGGCATGTTCTAATGGAGCATCTGAAAGAGTTTAATCAAGGAACTTTTATAAAAGTGTGGGGAAGTTGTAGGGAAACAAACAAACAGAAAGATTGTCAGGGACTTGTGAGTGTCAGGCCAGTGATGCCCTTGGGTCTTGGGTCTTGGGGTCTGTCTAACCGTATAGGGGGAGGGTGTGACTGTCCAGGAGCACAGCTGGCCTTGCAGGTCCCATGGAGGGGCACAGAAAGAATGAAGTCCAGCCGTGGACTAAATGCTTGTGTCCACCCCACCCCCCCAATGCCTATGTTGGAACCAAACGCCCAGTCTGATGGTGTTAGGAGGTGGGGTCTTTGGGATGTGACAAGACCATGAGGGTGGAGCCCCCCTGATGGGATTACTCCATAATGGTATTGGTGTTCTTATCAAAGAGACCCGAGAGAGCTCCCTTGCCTCTCTCACCATGTGAGGGCACAGCGGGAGGGAGGACATGGGATCTCCTGGAGCCTCGATGTTGGACATCAGCCTCCAGATAAACAGCCTCTGCTGTTCATCAGCCCCAATGGTGGTGCTTTGCTACAGGATCTCAGACACGTGGAGGCGCTGCTCCAGCCTAGCCACCTCCCTTCTTCTGTGTCCCCTCGTGGCCCTGCTTGTTCACGTCCAGCTGGAGGGCAGCCCCTGGAGCACAGAGCAGGGTGGGCAGGATGGAGGGAGCTCTGGAGGAGATGGAGGGAAGCCACCACGCTGCCGAGGAGCAGCCAGACGTGGGAGCCTAGCAATGCCACGGTCACGCGAGCTATTAAGCACTTTGAAATAGAAAATATTCTCCAATTAAGGCCTGTCTGAAATGAAGTCAGTGCTCAGAGGAGAGGTTAACACCTGCCTGGAGAATGTGGGAAGCTTCCCACTGGAAGCGGCACTGCAGCTGTGTTTGAAGGGCTCCAATATATACAACATCACCCGCCTGTGAAAAATAACTAGAACAACAAACGTAATTGAAAACCTAGGTCTTAACAACAGTTCTGTGGAGGAGCGATGTGTCTGCTAATTTCCAGTCCTTTAGTGTTACAACAGGAAGGGGAAGGTGTTCTCAGGAAGAAGCAAGGGAGCCATGAAAGAGAGCAGTGAGTTCAGATAAAATATGAAAAGTCTTCTTAACACCAGTGTACACCAAGAAAAGGTGTGTGAGTGGACCCAAGATGTCATGGCATCAGATGACGAGTCAGCGTGCGGCGACTCAGTTAAAATAAGCTAACTGAGACCATCTGTGCATAAGTAGAAGTTAGCCCCGTGGTGCAAATATGATGAAAATTAAGAAATGCAGGAAAAGGTGATAAAACGAGCATGTCAAAAATACACAGTAAATCAAAACAAAGACCTAAATATGCTAACGGTGTCCCTCCAATTTATATTTTGGCAGAACTCAGAAGAAATAGTTCAAGTGTCTTGATGAATAGAAATAGTTGTAAAGGAAAATAAAACTAAACACAATTTTAGGAGGATCTATTCAAAATCCAAAGGATCCATTTGGGTTAATGCTTGCTTATGATTCATTCTCAAAACATATCTTGCCTAATGTTTGTGAAAGATCCGGGAAATCCATTTCCAATAAACTCACAGCAAGGTGATCTGGGACCCGAGAGATGGCCCTGCTGGCCGGCCGTGTACGTGTCTCCCTGGGAGCTGACCATTCCACTTCTGTTAGGGTTTCCACATCCATGTTTTGTGATTCCTTTGGAGTCTACATCCTTTGAAGGCCAGAATTCTGACCTTTTCCTCTGATGCACCAACGACACATCGATGATTAGTGCTCTATAAAGGTTTATCAAGCCAAATGGATGGTTACTGAACAATAACTGGAAGATCAGGCTTCATAAAATAGTACGGGCTCTTTGTCGGGAGGAGAGATGCTGTCAGAAAGAGTCAGGCAATTCTTCAAGAGCTCTTCAAGCCGCCAGCTCTAGAGAAGAGAAATGCATTGTCATCAGAAGGACGCTGACAGTGATAGGTGAACGCCACCGTATCCAAGACAGGATCTGATGTTGCTTTATAGCGTTTTAATGGTAAATAGAAAGACATGTGAAGGAACACAGGTGGAAACCAGCCTGAGAGACACGCGGAAATATATTGGAAATGTGAATGTAGATCAAAATACGAATGGATCTGGTTGAGAAGGATGGTTTGAGCAAGGGAATACGGAGGCATCGTGCCCTCTCATTCCAGATCTGACCCAGGAAAGAAACAGTAAGCTCTCCAGGAGCTGCGAGGAGAAAAATGTGTAAAGATCCAAGGGGAGTAAAGGTGGATTAAAAAAAAGAGGAGTTATAAAGATGCCACATTAAATATTTATTAAGATTATTCTAGCTAGGAGGTAGAAAACTCATTCCAGCCAAATTAATCTATAATTCTATTGGGTTATTGCAGCAGCCTGAAAGAGACTTTAACAAAAGAGGTATAGTTGTGCACAAATATAGTCCAGATTCTTTCCTATTAATTTAATGTGCTTCATTTTTACAGCATTTTATGATGCACAAAGTGTGGGTTCGTTATTTCTAGTGCCACACTTAGTCCTCGTGATAATACTGTGACGAGGTTATTATCTATTTCATGAGGAAAAACTGGATAAATGGGCCACACCCCAGGATCCACACATCTGCTTCGTGGTGGAACTGGGGTCCAGACTCAGCTTTCTTATGTGACACTTACCTTTCATTTGATGGCACTAAAATTTGGTTGTGATGATTGCCTAGTGATTAGGTAAAGCTAGTCATGAAAATAATTAGTGGTTTTGTTGCTATCTCTTACAGAGTTCCATAGTACAGAAAAATATTTTTCTCATATCTGAATGATGAGAAATGAATATCCTTTCTTTTTTAAAAGATTTTTAAAAATTTATTTATTCATGAGAAACAGAGAGAGAGAGAGAGAGAGGCAGAGACACAGGCGGAGGGAGAAGCAGGATCCATGCAGGGAGCCTGATGTGGGACTTGATCCTGGTTCTCCAGGATCATGCCCTGGGCTGAAGGCAGTGCTAAACTGCGGAGCCACCTGGGCTTCCCCTCCCCGCCCCACTTTTTTTTAAAGGTTTTATTTATTTATTCTTGAGAGACACAGAGAGAGGCAGAGACACAGGCAGAGGGAGAAGCAGGCTCTCTGCAGGGAGCCCAATGTGGGACTCAATCCTGGGACCCTGGGATCACGCCCTGGGCCAAAGGCAGATGCTCAACCACTGAGTTACTCAGGTGTCCCTATTTTTCTATGTTTCTTTTTCTTTTTCTTTCTTTCTTTTTTTTTTTTTTTAGGTTCCAGAGTGCTTTAATGGGGAGCGCTCCTGGGCGAGGTTCCATGACTTGGAGGTGGCCTGAGTCAGGGAAGTTGCCCCTATTTTTCTATGTTTTAAATGAATTCCCTGATAGACTGCTTTGATATTTAAACGAGATTACACAATTTAGCAGAGTTCCTACACATCATTCAATAAATATTAGGTAATATTATTGTATCAATTTTTCCACACTTTGCGGTAGGTTATTATGATGACCTCTCTGGATGGGTCATGCCTCCTGCACACATGCTCTTGGTATGGTAAGCTGTGGGTTTTTTCTATACCCAGTTTATTGAGTTTCCACCCTCCCCCCACCCCCCGCAATCAGGAAGAGCTGTTGAATTCTGTCAAATGCTCTTTCTGCATCTATTGAGATGATCATATGTATTGTGTCTTTCATTCTCTTGACGTGTTGACCACATCTGCTGATATACAGAGATTGAACCATCCTTACAGCCCAGGAATGGATCCCACTTGATCAGGCTGTGTGATCCTTCTCATGTGCTGTTGTATTTGGTTTCCTAGTCTCCGGTTAAAGATTTTTGCATGTAGGGCTAGTGGCTTGTAGTTGGTTTTCTCACTGTAGTACCCTTATCCAGCTTTGGCATGAGGGCACTACTAGGCTTGTAAAGGCTTGTAGTTTGGAAGTGTTCCCTCTTCTCTAATTTTTTTGGGAAGTCTTTCAGAGACACTGGTGTTAATTCTTTAGACATTTGGTAGAATTCACCCCATGAAACCATCTTGTCCTGGCCTTTTGTTTGTTGAGAAGTTCTTGATGACTGACTCAATTTCCTTACTTCTAACTGGTCTGCTCAGATTTTCTGTCTCCTCCTCATTCAGCCTGGGTAGGTTGTGCATTTCTAGGAATTTATCCATTTCTTCTAGGCTGTTCAAAGTGCTGGTGTGTAATTGTTCAGAGCTGTCTTTTAGGGTCCTTTGTATTTGTAGCTTCAGTCATGATGTTTCCTTTTTCATTTATAATTTGTGTAACTCCTCCCACTCTTCCTTCCCTTGGTAAGTCCAGCTAAAGGTTTGTGCATTTTATTTATCTTTTTAAGGAACCAATTCTTAGTTTTGTTGATTGTTTCTGTATTTCTCTTCTCTGTTTCATACACTTCTGCTCTGATCTTTGTTATTTCCTTCCTTCTGCTAGCTTGGGGCTGAGTTTGTTCTTTCCACCCCAGTTCCTTGAGGTGTGATGTTAGATTTTTATTTAAGACCTTTTGCATTTTTAATGTAAACATTTATTATCATCAACTTCTCCTTTAGCACCACTTTTAGTGTTTCCTGCTTTAATTTTCCTTTTTTTTTTTTCAAGTTTTTTTTTTTAATTTCCTTTTGTATTTCCTCTTTGACCCACTGGTCATTCTGGAGGGCATTGTTCAATATCCATATATTTGCAAACTTTCCAGTTTTCCTCTTGTTACTGATTTCTAGTGTCATACCACTGTGGCCAGGAAAAAAATACTTGGTATCATTTCAGTCTTTGTAAACTTTTCTGAGATTTGTTTTGTGACCTAACACGTGGCCTATCCTGGGGAATGTTGTTTGTGTGCTCGAGACGAATGAGCATTCTGTTCCTGTTGGTCTGAATGTTTTGTATGTGTCTGTTAAGTCTATTTAGCTAAAGTAGGGTTCAAGTCCAATGTTTCCTTACTGTTTTTTCTGTCTGGATGATATATCTATTATTGAGACTTGGGTTTTGAAGGTTCCTATTATTATTGTACTGTTGTCTGTTACTCCTTCAGATGACTGAGTACATGCTTAATATATTCAGGTGTTCCGACACCGAGTACATTCGTATTTACAAGTGCTATAATCTCTTGATGGATTGACCCTTTATCATTATATACAAGCATACCCCATTCTATTAGGTTTCACTTTATTGTGCTTTGCAGATATTGCTTTTTTTTTTTTTTTAATAAATTGAAGAGGCATGACAACCCTGCCCTGAGCAAGCCTACCAACATCACGTTTCCAACAGTATTTGTTCGCCTCATGTTTCTGGGTCCCATTTTGGTAATTCTCAAAATATTTCTTTTTTTAAATATTTATTTATTCATAGAGACACAGAGAGACACAGACAGAAGGAGAAGCAGGCTCCATGCAGGGAGCCTGACGTGGGACTCGATCCCAGGTCTCCAGGATCACACCCTGGGCTGTAGGTGGCACTAAATCACTGAGCCACTAGGGCTGCCCTCAAAATATTTCAAGCTTTTTCATATTTGTTTGGATGACCTGTGATCAGTGATTATGCCTTGCTGAACGCTTAGAAGACAGTTAGCATTTTTTAAGCAATAAAGTATTTTTAAATTGAGGTATGTACACAGGTTTTAAATACATAGTGCTATTGCACTTAATAGACTATAATGCCATGTAAACACAACTTTTCTCTCCACTGGGAACCAGAACCTTCATTTGACACATTCTTTTGGAGTATTTGCCTTATTGCAGGGGTCTGGAACCAATCCTACCATATCTCCAAGGTGTGCCTGTCATGACTTTCTTGTTTTCCTATTCTACGTTTTGATTTAAAGTCTATTTTGTCTGATAAAGATCTATAGTTGCTCTCTTTTGGTTACCGTTTGCATAGAATATCTTTTTCTGTCCCTTCACTTTGAACCTATGTGTATCCTTGAGGCTGAAGTGAGTCTCAGGTAGCCAGTATTGAGTTGGGTCCTTTGATGCTTCTCTATTCCTTTTGATTGTATCCTTTTATCCATTGATATTTATAATGATTATTTTAGGTAAGGACTGACTATTGGAATCTTTCTGAGTATTGTCTCTCTGTTTTATAATTCCTTTGTTTTCTTTCTCTCTTGCTGTCTGTCTTCCTTTGTGAACTATAAAGTGAGGAACTTTAATTTCCTTCCTTTTTTTTTTTTTTTTAGAAAGGGAGCAGGGGGGAGGGGCAGGAGAGAATCTTTTTTTTTTTTTTAAGATTTTATTTTGTTATTATTATTATTATTTTTGTTATTTTATTTTGTTATCTCTTTCTCAGAGAGAGAGAGAGAGAGAGAGAGAGACCATGAGCAGGGGGAGCGGCAGAGGCAGAGGGAGAAGCAAGTTCCCTGCTGAGCAGGGAGCCCGACATGGGGCTCAATCCCAGGATCCTGAGATCATGACCTAAGTTGAAGGCAGACGTTTAACCAAGTGAGCCCCCCAGGAGTCTTGGAGAGAAAGAATCTTAAGCAGACTTATGAGGGGCTTCCAACATGGGGCTTGGCCTCACAACCTTGGGATCATAACCTGATCCAAAATCAAAAGTCAAACACTCAACTGACTGAACCACTCAGGTGTCCCTTTAATTCCCTTCTCTTTACCTTTTCTGAACCTACTTTTTGCTTCTTGGTTACTATGAGGCTTACACAAAACATTCTAAAGAAGTAACCATATGCTTTATGTTGATAACTACTTGACTTCAAGCTCATATACAAACACTTATCTTTTACTCAGGTCCTTGTATGTTTGTTTTTAAAATTGAGCTTACTATAGGTGTATATTGCAATATATATTGCTATTTATTTACTTATTTTTAAAATTTTTAAAAAGATTTTATTTATTCATGAGAGACACACAGAGTGAGGCAGAAACACAGGCAGAGGGAGAAGCAGGCTCCCTGCGGGGACCCCGATGAGGGGCTCAATCCTGGGACCTTGGGTTCATGCTGAGCCGAAGGCAGACACTCAACCACTGAGCCACCCAGGTGTTCCTTTTAAATCTTTTTTTTTTTTTTTAAGATTTTATTTATTTATTTGAGAGAGAGAACACAAGCAGGGGAACGGGGCACAAGGAGAGGGACAAGCAAACCCACTGAACAGGGCCCAAGACCTGAGCTGAAGGCAGACGCTTAACAGAGTCACCCAGATGCCCCAATTATAGCTATAGCTATTTTTAGTGCTCTTGTCTTTTAACCCTTAATTAGAATTAAGTGGCTAACTCATCACCAGATGACAATATTAGAGTATTCTGAATCTGACTATATACTTAACCTTCACCTGTGTGTTGTATATTTTTGTATGTTTTCATGTCATTAATGAGAGTTTTTTTCATTTCAGGCTTTTACCTTTTCTTGTAAAGCATGTTTAGTTGGGGAAAGTCTCTATATCACTTTCATGTCTGAAGAACTAATTTCCTTCCTTCCTTCTTCCTTCCTACTTCCCCTTCTTCCTTCCTTCCTTCCTTCCTTCCTTCCTTCCTTCCTTCCTTCCTTCCTTCCTTCCTTCCTTCCTTCTTCCATCCCTCCCTCCTCTGTCTTCCCCCCCAATTAAAAAAAAAAAATTCAGAAGCAAAATTTCAGATACGACTCATCCAAAACTACATAAGGGATGTGTATGTCTCTTCTCCATAGTAGTAAATGCTATGATTAACATAATAAAATTATTCATCTTTGTCACCATCATCCAGATTAAATAGCCATATGAACACTGAGACAGCACTTTTGTGATTAGGTTGATTGGTATTTATGATCCTTAATGAGACATAATACAGTCATTTGTGCAAACCACGAGCATATCCCCAACCCAAGTTGTCATGTAGCCAAGTAGAAATTACACGGGGTAGAGATAGCATCACAGCAGTACCGCATCCTGCAGTAGTGAGATTTAAATCTCTGCCAGAAACCTAATGTATTCATTCATAATTGTCGTTTGCTTCTATTTGAGATTTTTTAATCTATCTGAAAGTATTTTAAAAACTGTGTTTTAATTAAGCTTTTTATTTTGAGGTAATCATAGATTCACATGTACATGAGTTCAATAATACAGAGATTTCGTATACCCTTTGCACAGATTCCTTCAGTAAAAACATTGAGCAAAACCATGATATAATCCACAAACCAGTGTACTGACAGACCGCTGATCTCGTTCAGATTTCCCCCATTTTTACCTGTCCTTTTTATGTACGTGTGTGTTTAGTTCCATGAAATTTTATCATGTGTGTAAGTCTGTGTATGCAACACCACAGGCAAGATACGGACCATTTCCATCACAAGGGTACCTGTGTTGCGATCTTACAGACACACCGATGTCTCCTCTCCCATCTTTAGGCCCTGGAAGCCACTAATCTGTGTTTCATTCCAATAATGTTATATATAAAAGGAATCAGACTTTGGAATTGGCTTTAGAATTGGCTTTTTTTTTTTTTCTCAGCATAATTTCTTGGAGATTTATTCAAGTTGTGTGTATCATTTCTTTTTATTGCTGGAAGAGTATTCCATGATATGTATGCACATATTTTGTTTAACTGTTTACTCATTGAGAGACATTTGGGTTGTTTCTGGTTTGGGATTATTATGAATAAAACTGATATAAACATTTGTGTATTTTTTAACATATTTCTTTTTTTCTGGGATAAATGTCCCCAAAATGTAATTGCTGGGTCATATGTTAGTTACAAGCATAGTTTTATTGAGAAACTGCCAAACCATTTTCCAGAGTGACTACACCATTTTCCGTTCCTACCAGAATATATGAGTGATCCGTGTCTCTTCACTCTTTTCAGTATTCGAGGTCGTCACCGTTTCTGCAAGCGGTCCTGATAGGTGTGTAGAGTAGTGCTATCTCATTGTGGTTTTAGTACACATTTTCTTAATGGCTAATGACTCCTTTTCTGTACTCTTTTGCCACCTGTATACCCTCTTTAGTAAAATGGCTGTTCACATCTTTTCATATTTCCTGATTGGATTGGTTGTTCCTTACTCTCAAGTTCTGAGAGTGCTTAATACATGTCCTTTATAGGTATGCGGCTTAAAAATATCTTCTCTCAGTCTATAGCTTATCTCTTCATCCTTTTAATAGGGTCTTCTGCAGAGCAAAAGCCTCTAACTTTGATGAAATTAATTTTTAAATTTTCTTTTATGGACATGCTTTTGGTGTTAAGTCTAAGAACTCAGTGCATACTCCAAAATCCTAAAGATTTTTCCCTGAAATTTTTATTATTTTTAACCTTATATTAAAGTTTGTGATCCACTTTGGGTTAAGTGTATTAAGTCTGAGACTTCAGTCAACTTTTTTTTTTTTTTCTCATGGACGTCCAATTGCTCTAGCACAATTTGTTGAAAGGTTATCTTTCCTTCATTGTACTACGTTTACACCTTTGTGCAAAGTATATCTATAGCTATGTTATATCTGTGTAGTGCTATTTCTGGATTCATCAATCATAGGTTATATCACATGCACATTGAAGCTCTTTTATTTTCCTGTATTTATCCTTTTTATTCTATTTTTTCTTGCTCTATGGTAGTGACCAAAATGTTCAGCGTTATGTAGAATCAAGAATGGTCGAAATGGGCTTAAATGTCTTGTACCTGATATTAGGAACTGATATATGGTATTTTGTATAATACAAAATAATTGTAAGTTATAATACCAGTTGTAGGTAGATTTCGTTGCTTTCTCCCAAATTGTCATCATCCCCCTCAATTCTTAAGTTACTTGATCATGAATGGATTTTATCAAATATTTTTGTGTATGTCAACTGATATGATTTTTATGATTTTTCTTTCCTAATCTGTAGATATGATGAGTTACACTGGTGATTTCTAAATGTCGAATGAGCTTTGTACATTGGAAGAATCCCACTTGGTCGTGGTGTATATTATTTCTGAACAATGTTGGATTTGATTTTCTAATAGTTTGGGGAGAGTTTTTGTGTCCTATTTCATAGAGAGATACTAGTCTATAGTTTTCTTCTTTTGTATTCTGTTTGTCTGTTTTTGGTATCCAAGTAATACTGGTTTTACACAGTGAGCTGTTAAGACTTTCCTCTTCTTTATTTACTAGAAAAGATTGAGTAAATTTGCTGCAAATTCTTATTTAAATGTTTGGTAGAGGTCTACTGTGAAGCCATGTGGGCCTGAGGTTTGATGGGAGTATTATAATTACAAATTGACTTTTTTAACTGTTATAGGACTATGCTGGTTGTCTATCTGACTGCGGTTGAATTTCATTAGTCTGTGATTTCTGAGGAATTGGTTCCTTTCTTGTAAGTTGTCAAATCTCTGAGTGTAAAGTTTTTATAACATTCTCTTGCTATCCTTTCAATGGCTACATGATCTGTTGTGATGTCCCATGTTTTATTCTTGATTATTAATAATTTCTTTCTTCTCTCTTGAGATTTTTGCCTTTCTTGCTGAAATTTTCGAAATTTTATTTTTTCAAAGAAGCAGCTATTGACTTTATGGTTTTCCTGGTTCAGTTTCAGTGATTTCTGTTCTTATATTTTTATTATTTCCTTCTTTGTACTTGCTTTAGGTTTTTATTCTTACTATTTATTTTTCCAAACTTCCAAGTTTGAATCAGGCTGCAGAAATCATTTGCTTTACTTGTTCCCAGGGGACTAAGTGGTGGCCACTTTTCACATGAGAAATTTAAGCATTTAGCAACCAAGCATTTGTTGAACTACAACTAGTGATTCAGTAGAGTTCTTGATTCATTATGTATTCTGGTCACTTGGATCCAAAATTACAGAATGGCCAGCATCTGTGGTAGCACTAATAATAAATTTTTAATTAATCATTTGAACATATAATTCTAATGTGTAAAATTGAGTTTTATGGCTTTATGGTTATTCTTCAATAGGTTAATTAAACTTAATATTTTATTTTCAAACTAAAGTATCATTAGGGAATGTATGGATTTTATTACCTACAGCTTATTTTTTTCCAATATAGAACTGACTTGAATTGAAAGCAACATGAAGATCTGACACAAACATACTAGTATCTTCTTTGCCTTTTTCTCTGTCCCCAAACTATTTTTGATGGAACTAATTCACAAATAAAATGCAAATCTTAATTTGAAACTATTCAGTAATCTACTAGTAATTGTGATGTTTTCTCCCATTTTAATAGCCCAAAATCTTGCAATAAAAACAACCGTTGCTACAAATAGCATACTTTAAAGCATATGGAATTACTTCTTTAATGAAACATTTAAAAAATGATTTATGTGAATACCTGACTCCACTGAAAGCTTGCTGAGCAATGTGATATTTTAAGGCCACAAGTACTTGGATTATCTTGGAGTGACATTAGAGGGTGGGTAGATTTGATTAATTCCTCTAATGCAGAAATAGTATCAAAAAATGAAAAACCATATGAAGATATGACAGTTAGGTCTTTCCTTTGAGAATATGATTCTGTATCCAACATAGTGTATTTATTATCTTATTAATTTACTCACTCATTTATTTTCTTTATTTAGCAAGTAAAGGAATTCACATATAGAAAAAAAAAGTGTGTAAACGGACATTTAATAGACATTAGCTATTAAGCTAAGCGTTGTGAATACATTAAAACTAGGTATTTAAGAATCATGTTGTAATGGGATATAAAGATTTTATTTCATTTAGATATCTCTATTGTGATCACTTTCAAAGCTTGAGCAACTTTTTTTTTGGCAATTTCACAAGGAGCTTAATGAGTGAACTTTGCCAAACCTGCAGTTTTATAAACGCATCAGAAGCAAATTATACCAACTGCTGCAGAGAGAGAGAGAGAGAGAGAGCCCTTCAGTGCTTCCCTTTATGACTTGAACAGCCTGCTCAATGGGCTGTGGTTTCCTCCCCATTTGTCCTGCTCGAAGATGCAAATATGTACATATGTGTATATCGATATGTACACGCACCAATTTTAAGGCATGCCAAATTTAATGCTAATCAGACAAAAGTACTAGTAACAGCTTGCAAAAGAAAAACAACTTTAAAAAAGTGAACTCTCAAGTTTCAAGGAAAAGAAAAGCTGTTGAAGGAAGTATCCATATTTATGAGCCTCCTGCAATCCTCGTGCAGACATAAAAGCGCAGGGGAAGAGCTCGTCTCTCGTTAGGAGATAATTCTACTACAACTGCTTGTTTTGTCAAGCCTTTTGCAAAAACAGGCAAATGCAGTTGATTTTGGAGAAAGATGAGTCAATAAAGGCAGGGAAGAAGCTCTTGATTTCATGGTTGGCCTGGGAAAAGTATCTTTTTCCTAACTCATAGGATAGGTTTTTATGCATAAACAAACAACATCATTAGGAGGGTGATGGTAAAGTTACCAACAGGCTTATGGGACCTCACGGCATGACTGCGAGTGATGGAATCTAATTTGACTCAATTCAGATATAATGTCCTGAATATCTATCTCTTCAAGATCAACTTTAACCCCTTGGCAATTGCTTATCTTACGTGTGTGTTGTTCAACTCCACAAGCAAGATTATTTTAGTCCTTATGCTTCTCTCAATCTGGCATGACTGTATTTCAGATGAAGCCATGTTTCCTAAAATTCTAATGTTGATACTATCTACCTGTGGATACACAGCATCCACACCAACTTCTATAGATATTTGCTAACTCGGTATTAGATTTTTCCTTTTGGTGCGATTCAACTATCTGGGAGCTCTGCTGAGGTTATCAGCCAGCTGGGCACGACTTAGTAAAATCCTTTTATACCTTGAAAGGATTAATCTTGGTGCAGGGAATATCTGTTCTAATGCTTGACTATAAGAAAGAGAAATGCTTTAGGTTGGCCCAAAATGTCTGAGAGAGCCTTGGGATATTTCATAGATGTGAATAATGAAGCCCTTCCTATTGTTTAATTCCATTCTATTTTTAATGTTGCTATTCCTAAACATAAATCTCCAGTCAGTATATATTGATTATCTATGTATATTAATCACAAACTATGGCAAATTAATAGAGTATCTCATAATTCTGTGGGCATCCATAAATCTTTTCTGACTGTTGGCTGGAGATTCCCTGAAGTATTAGTTTTACTTCTTAGCAGATATATGACATTTTATTGTCAACACAACAATCTCATACCTTTTGTGTATGTGCCTGTTTGCTTCTCAGGCTTCAAAACAAACAAACAAACAAACAAACAAGGAAGCAATTGTGTGCTAGAACAAAATATTAGGTGATGTTGTGGAATCTTCTTTCTGTAAAATCTTAAAAATAAGTTAGCTTCTTTATGTCTTTATTGGTTTTTGTGAAATCGTATGAAAATGTATTATGCCACACATCCTTGTGATAGCTCATTAAACTCAGAATTAGATTTTTTCAGTATTAATCAGGTATGTTTTATTAAACATCCTAGTTGTGCTGGGGTTGCCAATTAAACAGTACTTATTTCTTATTTCCCCACAATGGATTTGTCACTTTTGAATAATTTCAAATTCTCTGGGGCCTATGGAATTCTCCACCCGAAATACTCCTGCTTGAACATCAGGTGGTTCTACATGTTTATTGATAATATTATCAAACTAAACAAATGTTCCATTCTTTCTTCAGAAATCATTTTCTTTGAACTGTGAGTCTTTTATAATGTAATGAAATAATTTATTATCTCTTTATTTTCTCTTCCTTCTTTCTTTTTTTTTTTCCGTTTGTTTTGTTTGCTTTACTTGCTTCCCCTCCCACCCCGCCAGACAACTAGAGCAAAAGGGGTGGAGCAGAGAAGAGTTAGAATTTATTTCAGGTTTGAAATTTGATTTCATCAAAATCAAAATATCAATATTGTTCATCTTCAAAATTCTCTTAATGGAGTTTTTCATTCATTGTATCATGATCCAGGGAGAGTTTTACTTTTCTTGAGGACATTGAGTTGAGATCATCAAAGGCTTGTTGACCCGTGAAGGTGTCAGAGGTCTCCTTACATGGGAAGATGGGGATTGAGAATCGATAGTGAACAGCTACATTCCTCACGTCAGAAGAGGTGATTATGTCCGTAATCAGATGGTCTATTCTTATGTCTTATTATGTAAACACATCAGACACTATATGCCAGGCATAAGCCTCAGTTCTTTAAATTATCAATGCAATCATCTTCATGTTTTATCATCATGCTTTGTGCACAGAGTGGTTCAACAGCTGCCCATGGTCCCACAGGTAGCTGCCTGTGCTGGAGGAGGACTAGAACCCCGGGGCTCTGGAATCCATGAGTTTAGCTGTTGTACAATGTTCCCTGACCTATCTTTTCTGACATGAAGAGACCTCCTCTTACCTAGGCCAGTGGGCTTCATCATAAGGACACCTCTGTTCCTTCCTCGTACCAAAAGAAAAACAAAATCTGTATAGAGTGTTACAGGAGAAGATGTTGCCTGCTTAGCAGAGCATATTTACAAGGGAAGGGGAGGAATTATAAGTGAAAATTTTTTTTTCTTATTTGTAACTGGAAAGGGTTTTCAAAAAGCTTCTCAATCTTTCAAAGTGCTTTCAGTGCTTTTCAGCAGGTACCGAAAGTAAGAAAAATGGAACTGATGAAATTGTGTTGATTGCATTAATGCCATCTCTTCAATGCTGGTCTCCAATAATAGGGAAGGACCTTAACTAATACTACCAGGGAGTGGAAAGACATGAGCAGACCAGAATTCATTATTTGATAGACTTCATCTATACCCAGGATTCTTTTTCTTTAAAAAATCCTACCTTTTCTCTTCCTTTGTGATAGAATCAATAGGAAAATATATTGAAATAGTCACATATATCATTTCACTCTTTTCTGATAAAAGATTCAACAAAGTTAGAGCTACTGAAAGTTCTAATTTTTCCCCATGGCTTCGGGTTTGGAGAAACTTTGCTCAATATCACTGATTTTCTGGTACGTGTGAAGAGAATATTTCAGATAGTTAAGTTTAACTTCTGAGATCATGAAATGTTTGAAACTATAGAGTTGTACTCATTTAATTTTCTGAGTTGAGGATTGGAACCCAGTTGGAAGTCAGTTTTTCCATCAGTTGTATAAAGGACAAGTGGAAAGGGAGGGGTTACAGGAAGGCAGAATGTTTGTCATCAGGACTATCCCTGTTAGTGCCAGTATTAACATTTTTAAGCTGTTAGAAGTATGTCTTCGTCAACTTGAGCTGCCACAACAGAGCACTACGGACTAGGTGGTTTATAAAGAGCATAAATGCATTTCTCATGATTCTAGAGGCTGACGTCTGAGATGGGGTTGTTCAGGTTCTAGCGAGAGTCCTCCTTCTTGTCTACGGATGGCTGCCATCTTGTTATATCCCCACATGGCAGAGGGAGAGAGGAAAAAAGAAAGTTCTCTCTCACATCTCTTATTAAGGAGCTAATCTCATTATGTGGGTCCACCCTTGTGATCTAGTCACCTCCCAAAGGCCCCACTACCTAACACCATCACATTGGGGTGTTAGTGCTTCAACATGTGAATTGGGAAGGGGGGAGAACCTAATCATTCACTCCATAGCAAAGTATATACGAAAACCTTTTATTTTTATTTTATTCTTTCATACTTCGTGGTTTCAATGCCTCTCCATATGCTGGCCAAGATACAAAATCAGATGTTTGGTTCATATACCCATGTTTAAAAGTTTGTTTCCTATGTTAAGGAACATTCCTGGTGTTTCTGTCTTCCATATCCTTGGAATTTTTATCTCCCTGGAAAGGGAAGGATTTTCTGAATACATGTAGTCATGTGTATGAGGAGGGGTGGTAGGGAAAATACTGGAATCATGGCCAGAGATCTTCGCTCAAATCCAAAATTGATGACATACCAGCTGATATGCATGTCACACTATCTACTCCGTCTTAGAGTTTATTTTGCACACTTGACTTTAGCAAGTAGTACACCCCATTCACCTCACTGGGTTGTTGTTTGGATCAAATGAGGTTGTGTATGAGAAGCTGCCATATAGCTGAATGCTGAACTGTGTTTGCACAGGCACCCGTGCATTAACGCACATACACCTGAGTAACATTTAGTAAAGAGGTCTACAAGAATGCATCAAACAAGATGATTGCCCAAGACATGAATGGCAGGAAGTGGGGAGAGGCCAGCTGGAGTGAGGAGTGGGGCCTGTCTCCACAATGACAAATGTGCCAGGTTCCATCAGTGTCACAGGTGCAGGAGTTACCTGCCCATCGCCACATCCTTCTTCCTCCTCGTGCACAACCTGGTGTCTTTGGCCTGTACCTCAGAGAGTGCAAACCTTGCCCCTGGATGTTCTAAGCCAACAATGGTGACACCAGGTTCCTATCAGCAGCTAGACAAGGAGATCTGTAGGGTCAAAGGTCTGCTGTGGGCTTCTGCAAAAACTTCTCTTGCCCCGAAGTTGGAAATTCTGGAAGAGACAGAAGCCATTTTCCTTGGATTTTGTGCTGCCTGGATACAGTTTCCAGCCAGTTTGTTACTAAGCTGAGGACCAGGAGCAGGAAGCCACTGTCCACACTTCCAGCTGCTCTGTCCCAGCCTCCTGGAGAAACACTACTAGACAGATGTTCCTCTCATGTGATGCCATGGAAGGTGGGGATACCCATGAGCTCACCTCTATAGGCCCTGTGACCGTGAGGCATGCAGGGTTCACTCCCACACTGACTCTCCTTGTAGACAGACATCACCACACCAAAGCCAAAGCACCACAGTCACTGTGGGGGGATCAACACCATGTAGGGTCAAGCTCCACAATAACTGTATGAGTTGGTGCACTTCATATCCCTCAAGAAACCCCCCAGGATATTATTTTTCTCAACCATCTTCTGACAAATATGAAGCCACAACATACCGAAGATTGTTTTCTCCATCAGACACAGAGAGCATGGCCTTCTCACGCGGCTTCATGTCCACAGATCATAAACCTTAGCAGTTGGTCAAGCTGCAGATGTACCAGCGTCTGTTTCTGGAAGTTGAACAACCCAGTCAGATCCTGTGTAGGTCGGCAGGCCTCAATCTTAGGAAGCAAGAACAGAAGGAGGTTCTAAGTCTGTTCTGAGGCAAACACAGGAAACCTACAGCAGGATTATCCTGAGAGTGTTGTTGGCTTTTCCTCAATGCAAAGACCAGAATCCATTCTGAGTGTGAAATAAAGCACTTTGTAGGACACCGTGTATAGTATTGTCCATGTCTCTAAAATATAGATACATCCACAAAGAGTTAATTAGCAGAACACCCAGCAAAAATCATAATAGTCATTATCTTTGGGGTTGGTGGGGGTAGATGGGTTGTGATATTTCTGGTGATTTCTATTTTGTTCTTGGTACTTTGGATATTGCTTAGATTTTTATAATGAATGCATGTCACTTCTATGCAACTAATAACATCCTTTTAGAAATTGGACAACTTATGAAGGCTAAACTTTTTGCTTTGAGAATTTTTATTTAGAACTCTTTTTTTTTTCTGATAGTAAATTTGGAAAAATAATCAGTAGGCTGTTCAGGATATTGATAGTTTGAAATAATAAAACCATGTAATTTGGGTACATAAGAATTCTTGTCTTTTTATTCTTTATCACAGGGGGAGGTGCATGGATCTAATTAAGTCCAAAGCAGTATGGTATTATCAAGACATGCCAGGATTTATTAATGATCAGGACACAATACGAAATCCATCTTAATGACCTTAAATATCTAGATGACTGGAACGTAATGCAATTTTCTTGATAAATCAAGAGATTGATTGTCTTATAGCAATATTTTGTCTGTGTGCCCTAAGCCCAGCATTTCTGATCATTTATTTTTAAAAATTAGCACAAAAATATAATGCCAAGTTTTTTTTTTTTTTTCTGATAACCCAGTGATCCTGACATATTTCCACTTGTGTCATGAGTACAGGTGTGCTGTAAATTTAAATGACACCCTTGGAAAATCCTGATTACTTTTAGAAATAACCAAGATTCAAAGAAGTGACTCATCCTCTGATCCGTTTGGCCCATAATTATCAGCTAGAACTGTAGTCTCTAAGTTCTGCGCTTTCTGTTTCAGTAGGGTCTATGCTCCTCTGCATTTTGTAGGGAAGCAATTACTTTGGAGAGGCAGGGCTGGTGTAAACCCAGCTTCATCACTTAACCACCCCTGCAACCTTGGGCAACCCATTTAATCTCTATGAACCTTCCCGCGAAATGTTGATAATAACACCATTTTAAGATTGATGATAATGTATATATTTTGTCTGCAACAGTGTGTGGGATCAATAAATAGTAGCTATTATTCCTGCAAAAAAATCAAACCAGTGATGGGATATTAGATTAAAAACTAAGGAACAAGAATTGAGAAAATAGCTCATTTTTAGATAACGAAGAAAATGTCTTTTAGGGCACAAACAGCCATCTTTTTCTAAGTAGGATATGAACCTTGGCTAACCTAAACATAAGCAGAGCATGTGGGGAACATAGGGTGGTGGTAGGGGAGGCAGGGAGAAAGCTGGGGGTACCGACCCCTTGCTAGGGCTCCTTTGATATCAGCAGTGCTCAGAAGGACCTCTGTCTTCCCAACCTCTGTGTGACTCGGACTTGCATTTTCTTTTTACTCACCCAGCACTAGTCAGGATTCCCTCCAGGTGAAGTCTTGTGGACATCGTCCATCGCTCTTTCTGAAGATGGAAGACTCTTAATTCTCTGCATAGTGAGGAACGGAAGGGTAAGGGGAGTCCTCAGCATCACAGAGTCCAGTTTCTCTCCCTCACTTTGCTCCACCTTTGGCTCCTTTTTGTCCATCTACAAACATGCTTAGCATTGCAATTTAAGCAACAGCAGAGAAACACTAACCACTGTTTACTTCTCCTCTACTTCTAAACTCTCTGTCTTCTCAAACTTCCTGAAATATTTGCAATCTCTGTTCTGGGGTGCTCTCACCCCACCTTACTGTGACTTCTATCCTCACAGCTCTGACATCCCATCCTTGGGGCGACCAACAGCCTCCTCGTGGTTAAGCCTCCCGGACGACCATCTAGTCTCATCTTACTGGGTGTCTTGGTAACACTTGATACTATTAATCACTCGATTCATAATGAGATCAATAATAGTGATATGAATGTCAACCATCATGATATTAAAAAACCCAATGATTACTTCTGTCATCTTCCCCTCCAAATCCATCACCCCATCTCTTCTTGATTAAAACATCAAACCGATTCCAAATGAGAGACGTTATACAAAGTACCACACCAGTACTCCTCAAAACTGTCAAGATTGTCAGGAGGAAGAAAATCCGAAAAGTGTCACAGCCAAGAGGAGCCTAAGGAGGCATGAGTAATTGCATGTAGTACGGCAAGCTGCGGGAAATCCTGGAACAGAATGAGGATGCTAGGTAAACTTTAAGGGAATCTGAATAAACTGTGGACAGTTCTTTAAAATGATGCATCGATTTTGGTTCGTTAGTTGTAACAAAGCTAGCACACGGATGTGAAATGATAATTCTAGGGAATATTGTATATGAGCCATATAGGAACTCCACGTAAAATCTTTAAACTTTTCTGTGAATCTTAAGTGGTTTTAACTTTAAAAAAGTTACTTTTTAAAAAATCCAATGGTATAAAGCTTCTGGAATGACCATCCTTAGCAAAAGATTGAGTAGTTTCCTTATAGAAGAGGCTCAAGTATTACCAACTTGAGGACATTACTGAAGAAATAAAATCAAATATATATATATATATATATATATATATATATATATATAATTTTACATATGCAATTTTACATATACATATATAGTTCCATAAATGGTTGTGTTTTTTGAGTGTGTCATCAGCTGATTATATCTCAGAATAAATATGTTGATTAAGTTAAAATGAACAAATGGGAAATAAAAATTATGTAAATTTCCTTTGTTTTTCTTGTGCTTTTTTTTTCTCTTAAAGAAGAAAACATTTGTCATGGAAATGTATGAGTTGACATTATAGTCTAATCATACTTTATCATGTAAATGCATATTTACAATATTTTTAAAAGGTGGATTATATAAATAATTTTAGGGACATACCAAAAAATGTAGATTATTTACCAGCCAGAAAATTATGCATTTAGAAACATGTTGAAAAGCTTTTTCTTCAAATGAGAGACCATAAGTGCTCATCCTCCCTGGAATGGTTGATCACACCAGTGTGTGCTTTATTTAGACAAAATATGCAGGAGCATTCTTATGCAATGAGATCTAAATCTGCACAACAGCAGCCAATTTCCAGTGTTAAATGTAATCATTGTTTTAAATTTCCTGCACGACTTTCTTTAAAATAATCAGCCCTATTCCTGGAGATGGTTCTAGGATTTCTTATCTGGAATAAGGGGAAGCAGTTACTCATTTAAGGGAATATGGATGTGGATAGACTTCCACTGATGTCTGTCCCAGAGTTTCCCTCTTGTAGACAGTTTACTTGCCCTTTGCCCTTTGTACCTCTCCCCCTACAGCCCAAACACCTGCTGGGAGGCTGGGAAGACAGGGACTTGGCCAGCTGCAGGGATCTGTTCTTCACATTATCCCTTGCTGTCTATGGGCATTCGCTTCTAGGATGGGTTGGCTGCCTCGAACATTGATTGGTCTTTCCGGACATGATGGTAGGGGTGCAGGCAGGAGAGCTGGGAAGCAGCTAGCCTCATGACACTCCTCTCCTGAGTGAGGGGCACCATGGTGGCTGGAGAACCGCTGGCCAGGGAGGAATCTTCCTGACCGATGCATTCCAAGAACCACCCAAAGGTTTTCCAAGAGTGTTTGTACTTCCTGCCTTCAGAAGCCTTAGACACCACCCTCCGGTCCTCAGACACGGGTATGGCTACCATGGTGTTCCATGTGACTGAGGACTGGTGGTGCTGCCTTCGGGATATGGGTGCCTTGGGGTCTAAGACTGTGGGCGCACTTTCAGAAATGCAGCACCAGCAAGAAGCATGTGAAGAGATGCTGTGTCATGGAGGCAAAAACAACATTCTCTTTTCTCCACCCAACTTTAAAACCAACCAAGAGACAGACAAAGAAGTCAGGAAGATAGAGGATAAAATACCATTTTTGTACTGCTAAAGCTACGGGAGACTGTGACTTGTTCACCACGTAGGCAAGTTTGCATTTCACCTCCCAATTAAGAAGGCTTATCCACAAAGTCATGATAAACCATTGGCAGGGACATCAATTGTCCAGTGGGGTTGGCCTCTAAGGATCATGGCACAAAAGGACAGAGCTGAAAACGTGCTCCCTGCTGGCAGCTGGTGTCCACAGGCGGAGAAGAGGAGCAGAGGTGCATTTGCTGAGCTTCTTCCAAATCTCCTGGTCAGATAATCCGAATGGGAAGAAGTGCAGGGGATCCAAATGGTTATTCTTTTGCAAGGTCCTCCTCTGGAGAAAGGAGAAGAGCTCCCTCCCACCACGACTGTGTCTCTGACAGCAGAGAAATGCGTGACCCTAACTGTTTGTCTTTTTGGGGAGATTACTCATTGTTTATGACCCTGGGCTAAGGGCTCAGGGCTCAGGGCTAGGAAGATACAAAAGAAATGCAAGGCAGTGTCTTGGCTTCCTGGAGATTACGATCTTGCTGGAGTGCCCCAACACTGACGTGTTATCAACCACGCAAATGGAGGAGACAGATGGCTTGTGAACTCAGAGGAAGGAGAGCGCTGTGTACCATGCAGGAAAGCCGAATCTTGTGGAACAGGGCTCGTTCTAGGGGACCTGAAAGGGCAGGAAGTTCTTGGGAAGGGGGTGCAGGATGAAGGGATTCCATATGTGTGCCCATGCATGCGTGGGGGTGTCTGTGTGAGCTGGAGTGAGAACAGTGTGTCCAGACTTTGGCAAGGACTGGCCTGGCCTGGCATGGGTTTGGGTTGCCTCGTGTTTGCTGAGTGTTCAGTGCACACGCATGGACAGGGCAGATTGGCCATCAATGAAGTCATTGCTTTAGTTTTTCTTCCAGGCGGGGGCACATCCCATAACTTTGATAACATTATGTGCCCACTAAGTACTCCTAGCTTAGTCATGGCACTGTTGAAAGATCAACCTGTCTATAGTACAATGTGGCTAGCGCATGGTGATTCTGAGGAGAGGAGAAGCAACCGGGGGTGGGGGGGGTGTCTGGCCACCAAGGGGAGAAGAATGATGGCTAAGTCCTGTGTCTCAGCCAGTGAGAGTGGGGATGGCCAGCTAAAGATATGGCAGTAGGGTTGGCAAGAAATGGACAAAATTCTGTTTGGGATGGAAATATTACAGAAAAAAATCTGGACAGTGTCAAGAGGTATGGGATACAGGTTGAGATTTTGCAGGATTCCCCTCCCTCTGCTTTATTGATAAATAATTGGCACATAAGATTGTGTGAGTTTACAGTGTACAACATGTTGATCTGACACATTTATAAATTGCAAAATGATTGCCACCACGATATTGGCTACCATCTTTATTGTGTCTTATGGTTACCATTTCTTTTTCTTTTTTTAAATAAGAATTTTATTTTATTTTATAAGTTTTTCTATCCATGAGAGACACAGAGAGAGAGGCAGAGACACAGGCAGAGAGAGAAGTAGGCTCCCCGCAGGGGACTCGATCCCAGGACCCCAGGATCACGGCCTGAGCCGAAGGCAGACGCTCAACCACTGAGCCACCCATGCATCCGTTATGGTTACTATTTCTTTGATCTTCCTTCCTTCCTTCCTTCCTTCCTTCCTTCCTTCCTTCCTTCCTTCCTTCCTTCCTTCCTTCCTTCTTTCCTTCCTTCCTTCCTTCCTTCCTTCCTTCCTTCCTTCCTTCCTTCCTTTCTTTCTTTCTTTCTTTCTTCATTCTTTCTTTCTTTCTTTCCTTCTTTCTTTCTTTCTTTCTTTCTTTCTTTCTTTCTTTCTTTCTTTCTTTCTTTCTTTCTTTCTTCTTTCTTTCTTTCTTTCTCTCTCTCTCTCTCTCTCTCTCTCTCTCTTTCTTTCTTTCTTTCTTTCTCTTGGTGAGAACATTTGAGATCTACTCTTTTGGCCACATTCAAATATTGTAGGATTTTCTTATGTGAACTCCACATCCTAAGTTTATATTTGCTTTTTAGTGCTTAGACTTTACAGCTTGCTTTCACTGCTTGTCACGTGTATCAAGAAAGAGATAGAGATATAGAAAGATATAGAAGGACTCATCTATATCTACCCAATTATTTTTGATTTAGTGATTCTGTTCCAGAATCATGTTTTTAAAAAAATGACAGCATAAATACAGAGGAAACAGTCAAAGAAAAAGGAAGCAAATCTTTCAACCAACCAGATATCAGGTTGTACTAGAGTAAATTATGCATAGTAATATGATGATATGTAATGAAGCCATTAAATTAATTTATGCCCCAACTATATGCCAAGTGCCTGTTATTGCCAAGCATGAAGTGTTTCATGGGACATGAAAAATGCTTATGTTACAATATTATGTAAAAAATGGAACAAAATTACATATGAAATATGCTCATAAGCATAACCATGTAAAAAATCCCCCTCTCCAAGTTCATGCCTTGGGTTAGGCTTGAAAGGAATATTTAAGGATATGCTTCAGTGATGGGAGGGTGTGTGATTTTATTTACTTCTCCTAGGTAATTTTTGCATTTTTCAAATTTCTTTAATGAGGAAAACAAATTAAATAGGATTGTGCCCTAGAGGCAGGGTTAGCAGCATCCAGTGAAACTGTCAGTGGTTCCTAACCAGTTGATCCGTGGGGCTCACACTTCTCTCATGGATGGGGTCAGGTGAGGATTTCAGATCCAGGCCCACTTTGCCTTACCCTTGTCCCTGAAGATGCCAAGGAGGGAGAAAGAGTGTGTGTGTGAGTTCAACTGATTTGTCTTAAATAGAGGCTGACTTCAGCAGAACTTGTCACACCTGGGATCACTTGGATTCATTCAGATTGGCTGGGCTCCAGGGTCCTGCACTTGGCGAGTGTCTCCAGCATTTGACATGAAATACAGCCCATGGGTGATGCTGTGCCATTGTTTCGGGGGCTGAATTTGCTCTCTGTGAAAGCTCCCCTGTGCTCATGACCAAAATAATAATAATAATAGAGCATCGAGACACAAGACACATTTCTGCAGTGGGGAAGACTTGTCTTGCTTCCCCTGGCCTCTCATTCCTAAAGACAATGACTATGCACAACCTGCATCCCAAACCCACTAAGGAAAGACGCACCCCTCAGAGATTCCTGAGCAGAGCCAGGCTGTGGACGTTAAGCTTAGACATTTAAGGTGAACTTTCTGGTGAGATCCATGGTGGGGCTGTAGCTGGTGGCTCTGGGCACAGCCAAGGGAGCTTCTGCCATTTGTCTTGTGACAGTCTGGGATGTTTGAAGATTGAAGGTACAGCAGCGTTGCTGTTCCTTGTTTTAATAATCTACAGTGTCAGGCAAAAATGAAATGGTAGGAGAGTTTTCCGGAGATTATGAGCAATGGCTAACATATGTTGATCTATGTCAACAAGAAGGGCCAATTCGCAGTCGCCCAGCCACCCACGGAGGGTTTGGTAGGCTCCAGGGATCCTTCTGAGCCCACGAATACAGTGGCCAACAAGTCACCCTGAATCCTTACTTTTAATGACTTAATTTTTGGTGACGGGAGATAATAATTGCGTAAGTAAACATGTGATGGATGTTGGAAGACCAGGTGCCAGAAAGTGGCCATGGGCTGTGCAGATGGGTCGTTCAGGAAAGGCCTCTATAAGGAACTGGCACTGAGGGGGAGCTACCCACAGTATGAATCAGCTGTGCAGAGATGAGAGCTTCAGTCAGATGGAATCATCAGCAGAAAAGCCACGGAGCCAGAGTAAACATGAGACACCCAAGGGTGGAGCCCGGGGCACAAGCAGAGACCTGGGGCCTGATGCTGGACGGGGTGGGTGGGAGCAGGTGTGGTTCAGCAGGTGCTGGGTGGACCAGGGCAAGGACTGGGTGTGCCACCAGGAGGTTTTAAGCTGGAGAGTAGCCACGTATAGTTTTTATTTAATCCATCTTGGCTGTTTCTCTGTGTTGAATACACTGCCCGGAGGACACGAGTGGGGCAGAGACCCAGGGATGGGACCTTACCCCAAGGGTGCAGTGAGATGCTGCCGGACGCCCTGTGTGTGTTCAGGCGGAGGCAGTAGGGCTCTGGCAGTGTGGGTGCTTTGTGTGAAACAGGACAAGCCACCACGGTGGCTGCATGGTTTGGGTCGGAGCACCTGGAACCATGGAGTCGCCCTTTGGTGGGTTGGGAAGACAGCAGGCAGAGTCCATGGGTTGTGGGGTGAAGGCTCAGAAGGTCATCTGCTCATGCAATGCTCACGTTTGCTAATAACGTGCAAAAGGAAAGGTCAAGTGGGCCCTGTGTGTAGGACTCTGACTTCGGGGGGAGCTGGGCTGGGGGTAGGAGCTTTGTGGTCACTGGTGCACACAGGAGGAATCCGTAGTTCTGTCCATCCGTCCACGACTCCGGGGCCCCGGGGCAAAACGAGACCGTGGTTCCCTCGTTCTTAAGTTATTAGACTCTTTGAGACGATGGCAGCAGGCCACTGGGTTGCGGGTGGCACTGTGTGTGTCCCGAGCTTGTGAAGCTGTCCATGCGCGGCACCAGGAGAGCCTCTGAGAGAGGAGGGCAATGAGAATGGGGGGCTGGTGGATGAAAGGGCCCGAGCCATGGGAGCTGACGGAAGCCACTGGAATAGGACGCAGAGCCAGGGGAAGCCCGATCCGTGGGGGCAAAACAGGGAGAAGGCTGCCTGCGGGAGCCCAGGGACACAGCGCAGTGGGGAGGCAGTGGCTGGCGTGGCGCGGTGCCCGTGGTGGGGGAAGGAGGCCAAGGAGCCCACGGGTCCTGCCCCGGCGTCCCACAGGCACTGTGGGGCCTGAGGAAGACAGGCTCGTGCAGGAGTGGGAGTGAGAGCACACTTCCTAGCACGTGTGGCCCACAGGTCTCTAGGACAGGGGCGCAGACGCCCGTGCACAGCCGAGGCCGCCTCGCTGATGCAGCTCAAGTCGCCGCCAACGTCCACAGCGCCTCTTTTCTCCCACCGATGGGCCTCTGAGCATCGCTCCCAGAGGACGGGGTCCAGGACATGAGCCTGGCCGCTCGGTCAGCTGCCCGGCCCTTGCCGGTGGAAGGAGGACGAGGAGCCAGACAGGGGAGCCCCTCTGGGGGACCTCTCAATGGCTTGCAAAGAGTGTCAAGGTGGGGCAGGAAGGTGGGGAGCTGGGAACTCACCCTGGACAGCGGGCCCTGTGCTGAGTGGAGCTGGGCCGTGTGGGGACCAGGGACAGGGCAGGCGGGGACGAGAGGCAGGGCGGGTGGGGGGGCATGCCGGAGGTCAGGACCCCAAGGGTGCTGTGCAGGGGTGCCTGCAGGTGCTGTCTTCCTAGAGGATGGGGCCAGAGAGCAGCCTGCGGCATGAGGGCGTGAGGAGTAGACCCGGCGCCTCCCCCAAGGGCGGCTTCGTGGTGACCAGGGGCTGGAGATTTGAGCTGCAGTTTCCTACGGTGGCCTCAGCCTCTCTGCGCCAGACAGTGACCCAGGATCTCTGAGATCTGCCCAATATGCTACAGATTTCCCGGAACAGGTGACCGCGAGAGGGAAGAGAGTTTGCTCAGGTCTTTGGGGTAAAGTCTGGCCGCAGTGGGGAGTTCAGGGCGGCCACTACACGGAAGGGGGCGTGGGGGCCAGGGAGGGGTTTTCGTTAAAGATGGTCCACGTGCAAAAAAAAAAAAAAATGATGGTCCACGTGTGGCCTGTTGCACACAGGTGAGGAAGATCCAGGAGAAAGAGAGCATCCGGTGCTGGCGACAGACGGGCAAAATGCAGGAGCACCGTGGGAGGAGATTCGGTGCTGGGGCAGCTGGGCCGCCCGTGGCTGCAGGACCGTCTGGAAGGACAGTTCTCCTCCACTTGTCCTAGTGTCCTCATTGCCGTGACGAATGGGCGGGATGGAAAGACGGGAGGATGTCGGATGTGAAATGCTTGGCGGGTTGTTTTTTGTTTTTTGTTTTTGAGGGAGTGGGGAGGAGCAAGGGAGAGAATGTTAAGCAGACTCTGGGCCCAGGTGGGGCTCATCTCAGGAGCCTGAGATCGTGACCTGAGCTGAAATCAAACATCCGATGCCTAACCTGCTGACCACCCCGCGCCCCATGCCTGGCTTTCTTGAGTGACATCCTCAGCAGGTGTCCGGGGTGCACTGACGCCCCCAGGGTCACAGGAGTCTCCATCGCCGAGTCTTCTCAGGGACAGCATGTGGGTGGGCGACGTGGGTTCACACCGCATTATGGCTGGGATATATTCTTTCAAAAGAGCTGTTTGCTCATATGCTGGGAGGGGCTGGCCTCGGGAGAAGGCATATTGCAAGTGTTAGAGCAGCTCCCCACCAGAGTCGGCTGCGGGGTCACCCCTTCTGAGACCTTGCTCGGTCCAGGTTCACAGCGGTTATTGGGTTGAACCACGTGAAGCTGCCGATATTCTGGTTTTGACACAAAAGATAATGTATGTGGTTCAGCCTCGTAACGCAGGGATTTCACCTCAGTCAGAGCAAAGGGCATTGCCATCCCCTTAAATTTTGTAAGAGTTCAGAAAAACCCCATGAGCACAACCTGCAAGAAATCTACGGGGGAAGAGAAATGAATAAAAATCTAAGTGCAAGTGACACAGAGCAGCTGCTTTCTGACGAACCACCAGGTGGACCCTCCAGCTTCGTTCCCAGCGGGCCGCTCAGGGCCGAGGCTGTCAGAGTTGCCCCCGGGCCCCGCACCTGCTCAGCTCACCCGCACCTCTGCGGGGAGCGCCAGGACGTCCTGGGGATCCTGGCCTGGGCAACCGCGCCTCAGTCAACAAAGGTTAAGGTCTGACATTTGAGCTCAAATTATAAGGCATTTCGGGAAGTCACCTTATCATTTTCTCTGCAGACCGATGATACCCTATTGGCAAAGGCAGCCGGTTACTTTTACGTCTTACCCTCTCCCTGATAAACTTGTTTTCTGTAACAATCATGAAATGAAATATGAAATAATAATAATGGTCAAGAAGATCACTGAATGAAAATTTTCTTTTATTGAGCCATATATATATGTACACATATATACGCATTATATATATAAAGGTATGCCAATAAAAAATAGAGATATATCACAGTACAAAAAAAAGTTTCAAAAATATAACAGCAATTTTTAAGAGCTTGGACTTTAATGTTTTGACGACCTCCTGATATAACATTATCTTATATGAATATTATTGTCAAGGAGCCTGTAAGTTCTTTTTATTTATTTATTTTTATTTCTTTTTGTAAGTTCTTTTTAATAAAAGCAAAGCACTGCTAAAGGTAAAACTTAGGTTATTAAGTCATACCACTGATCAAAGATTTGATATTCCTGGTTTGTTTTTTGGTTCTAAACGAAGCACATAATTATTTACATTGAATTAATATCTGAGTTAATTATTGTAAAATCGAAATAGCTGATTAATTTCAATTTTAAACACATTTTCCTTTCTCAGTAAAATATCCCATGTCTGAAATAAAATCCGCACTGGCTTCAGTTTATTTTACTTACTTATTTATTTATTTATTTATTTATTTAATTTTTAAAAAAGATTTTATTTATTTATGAGAGACACAGAGACAGAGAGAGAGAAAGAGAGAGAGAGAGGCAGAGACACTAGCAAAGGGAGAAGCAGGCTCCATGCCGGGAGCCCACCTTGGGACTCGATCCCAGGACCCCAGGATCACGCCCTGGGCCAAAGGCAGGCGCCAAACCTCTGAGCCGCCCAGGGATCCCTGGCTTCAGTTTAAATACAAATACGCCAAGCATTCTCAGAGAATGACTGAACTAAGTTGACTCATTTTCATTGCTCTTTGCAATCCTCGTGCTTCCAAAGCCTTCCTACAATTCCATTCTCTCAACTCGGGAATTTGTGGGGCCGCAGGGTGGGCGATGGGATCTGGCCTCAGTGGGAGCTGGAACCGCTCGGGGCCCTGCACACTGAGTCCGGAATCCAGCATTGGAAGCAGAGTCCGCGTGGGGCTGAGTTAAGTGTCACGGAGATAGCGCTCCAATCCAAGGATTGGTGATAAAATGTGCCAAGCGGAAGCTTACCTATGAATTATCAACACTCCACAGCAAGCGCAGTGTTGTGCAGCCTAAGCCCCCAGATGATTTTTGTTTCCAAGGAAGAGTGTTTAATTACCGACACTGTGCAGTATTGCCAAGGTGGGGCGATCATATAAAACACATGCACCTGTGATCAGTTTTACTGTTGACTTTGAAACCTCCACAGATGGTGTACCTGCTTTCTGCCCACACCCCACGGATGTTCCCACTGCTTGCCCTCAGGTCGGCACCTGAGGTCCTCCTGAAAAACCCACGGCTCTGATTTTCATACTCATTTAATGCCTCCCGACATTTCCCCCATACTGTGCTCGGGGGCTAGGGTTAAGTCAGGGGCATCCTCTCCTAAGGCAGCTGGGGACGCTGGTTTCTGAAGTGGTTTACAGGCCTACAGGATGCCTGCTCACGATGCAACCCCGTCAGAGGGAGCCACCGCTTGTAGCATCTCACATACAGGATGCCTCCTCTTTGGACCGTGGCACAGCCTATTGACAACAGCAGAAGACAGCTGTCCAGCAAATGGGTGAGGGAAAAAATAGCATAATTTAAAATGAATCACCCCTGAGCGTGTTTCTCCTACAAGCTCATCTGGAATACCAGACAGCAGCTGAAGCTGTGAGCACATGAATGAATGCTGACTCGAGGAAACCCCGTTTTCAAGCTTCTATTGTATTTCTGACGACACGAGGGACTCCAAGAACGCTTCACACTTCTTGGCATCAGTGCGAGGGAGCCCATGTACATATATGTGTGAATACTTAGCGTGTATGCATGTATGTTTGTGTCTATACATGTATGTGTGTACATGTATGTATACCGAGGACTAAAACATTTTTAAAAAGTTACTCATGAGCACCTTGAAGTATTGTAGCCAACGCTGCTCATCTAGAGAATAATTCTAATTCTCTGGTTTCCAAAAGTGACCTCAGTGGTTTATTTGCAGAATGGGGGATACTTTCTGTTGGTTCTAGCTCCATCCCACTGGGGCAGCTCTTCCTCTCTGTGTCCCTCAGAGCTTCAGAATCCAAGACCTCGATGTACTTATTGCTGTTTTGTAATTAGTGTCTTCATTGACCATAGACGCTAGGAGCTGCTCTGGGGAGGACCTTCTTCTGCGACCTCACAAGGAGGCAGGGGAGTGGGAAAGCTCCTGAGACTCTCATAGGGCACCAATCCCACCTGAGGGCCCAGGCTCAGGACCTCTGCTAGTCCTAATCCCCCCCCAAAGGCTCTACCTCCTAGGGGGATGAGTGTTCAACCTAGGAACGGGAGGGAGGACGTAGATGGTCCGGTCACAATATCCTCATTATTCACAGGCTCCATATTTGCAAGGCTGCCTACTTGTTAGGATTTACTTGTAACCCCAAATTAATACTTGCGGTGTGTTTGTGGTTGGCCGTGGGCAGGGCAGCAGGATGTTTGAGTCCATTGACATCAGGGTCCAGGATGAGGCAAAGCAGATGATGCTCTGCCTCCTGTTGTGGCTCTGGCCCTGCAACCGAGTGTCCTTTCCATGGCGTATTAGGGCCCTGGGCCTCACATTCCTGCCTTTCCCGCTGGAGATGTCGTCGTTGAAAGTGGGCCCCAAGCACAGGGGAAGTGCTGTTGGTGCTCCTGGAAGCACCGTGTGGAATTTAGGAAACAGAACAGAGGAGCATAGGAGAGCAGAGGAAAAAATTAACGATGAACTCAGAGAAAACGTGTGCCAGGCTGGCCTGTCTCGGGCGCGGGGCACTGTCGGTGGTGGGTGTGATGTCAATGACTGGACCTCATCGGTCCCGTGTGGGGTCTTGAAGCAGAAAGACACAGAAACTAAAGCTATGTATGGATTGGTTGACAGAAATGTGACGGATGCTCATGGAAACTCGACCTAGATGGGCCAGGACTCATACTCCAGTGCTCATTCAGGGGTCACGGAGACTTTGTGGAGCATAACTTCCCCAAGTAACCAGGTGTACCTCAAGATCTGTTCCATGGAAAGTATAACTATTCACACACGGGAGAGATAAAGGCTTTAAATCGCCTTAGGTTGGGACGCCTGTGTGGCTCGGCGGTTGGGCGTTTGCCTTAGGCTCTGGGTGTGATCCTCGATCGAGTCCCACGTCGGGCTCCCCGCAAGGAGCCTGCTTCTCTCTCTGCCTATGTTTCTGCCTCTCTCTCTTTGTGTCTCTCATGAATAAATAAATAAAATCTTAAAAATCTCTAAGGTTAAATAAATGTCTTTCAAATATTCTTAAAAAAAAAAAAAAACAAAGTGTCTTAGGTCAGGTTTTATCATTCATTTATTTTAGGTTAAGCCAGGTGCTACCACCAGAGGATTCAAGAAAAAAAATGTTGGTTTTCAAACTTTGGATATCAGAATTTCAAGGCTGGCGCTGAGAGTCCCTGTCAACTGCCATAAATCCCCATGTGCTATACGTAGCGGAGTAGTGTGTTAATCAGCTTAGCATGTATGTCGTGGGTAAACCTATCGATACACCATTTCTTGAAGTCTTAAAATTACCTTTAAAAAGTGTTCTTACAATTGTTTGCATTCTTCTTTTGGTTAGCAGACCTCTTCGGTGAATCATGGGAACCAAGTTTCCGGTGAACACCGTGGACTCATCACAAGTCCCCACATGATAAAGTACAAGCTGCAGATTTATTGGAACCAACCTGGCTTCCCCGTGCTCAGGGCTGCAGGCAAGGCGTGGGTCTAGGGACAGAAACCGCATCTCCCGTCAGTTGTGGTGAGAACCTCTCTTTCCGTCGGATCCTTCATCAGAGCAGCTAATGGGGAGCAAAACGGTTGATTCGAGGTGTCGCGCCCGGCTCTGCCCCAGCGACGCTGCTAACACGAAGCAAAATGACCAAGATGACAGCAACAGGGGAGCGAGTCCGCCGAGCCGCACGGGTATAACTGGGTGACGAGGGGTTGATAATAAACCTGGAGAGGAAACTGGAGGTCTACATACACATGCATTAAAAAAGACAAAGTTTTATTTAAATGTCAAGTTTGCTTTATTAATACATGTGTGCGTATTTTCAAATAAAAAGTTTCAACTCAAAAAAAAAAGTTTCAACTCAAAAAAAACAAATATCTGCTTGGAAGTTAAGGCCTAACGCTATAAATTTAAAAGCCACGATGTAATATGCTTCTCCATTTTTCAGTTACTGGGCGAGGTCTGTGTTCCAGTGAAAATCTATTCCTGAGCAATTTAGAAACAACTTAAAAAGCAGTTTGGAAGTGCTTTCTGTCCCGTGCCTTTTGACTGAGAAGGCTAAGTATCTAGATTTGTGTGTGCTTGTTTATAATATAATGATAATTTGAGATGTGGCAACCGCTTCAGCTATTTGAGATCACAGAAGAGTTTAGAGAGAATCGGAAGCGCTTTCCTATTTTCGGATGGATTTTATTATTCCTAGCTTTAAATGCATAGCTACTATGGCAATTATTAAAAAAAACATTATGTATGAATTAAATTATTTGAAATATTTTTGTGCTCCTGGGAATCTTAAGTATATGTTGTTGTAAGTATACCTCAGATTTTCTGAGGGATCTTTAATAATTCACACCATCAGGGATCCCTGGGTGGCGCAGCGGTTTGGCGCCTGCCTTTGGCCTAGGGCGCGATCCTGGAGACCCGGGATCGAATCCCACGTCGGGCTCCCGGTGCATGGAGCCTGCTTCTCCCTCTGCCTATGTCTCTGCCTCTCTCTCTCTCTCTCTCTCTGTGACTATCATAAATAAATAAGAATTAAAAAATAAAATCTTAAAAAAAAAAATAATTCACACCATCAGTTAAGATTCCATCCTAAATCCATGAGGGAATAGTAACTGGAATCTGGTGGTTACACGAGTATATAAATGAAGGAGTTCTGGCAAACACGAACACACATACATATTTGTATTTGTAAATAGATTTTAAAAAAAGGATTTTATTTATTTATTCATGAGAGACACAGAGAAACAGGTAGAGGGAGAAGCAGGGGAGCCCGATGCGGGACTTGATCCCAGGACCCTGCGGTCACACCCTGAGCTGAAGGCAGACCCTCAACCGCTGAGCCCCCCGGGCGTCCCTAAATAGATTTTTAAAATTTGTAACTTGAGGACAGCAGTGTGACTATCAATAATATTTGAAATGACTGTTTTGATTTTGAGCACAAATCAGTAGTTTTTCAGACTGTGACCTGTAGATGCCAAATCGTCCTGGACATCATGATAAGTTCAGAGGAAAGGAGAATGATGGAAGATACAGTTGGTTGGTCGCTGTGTGGCTAAAATTCTCTGTTTCCTCAGAATAGGGGAAGAGTTCTCACTATGAGCGATCTTCCTGGAAATGGTCTCATGGTACATGTCTGGCCTCCCGGTGACCACAGGGCAGCACTTGTGACCTCCTGCTCTCTCCCTGCTGTTGCGGCTGCTGATACCCAGGGGTAGGAAAGGGGGACACTGGCACTTGGGTGCACGTGGTCCCTGTGCTCACCTGAGAGCCCCTCAGAGCCAGCATCTCCCAGTTTCCTTGACTCATAGGCAAGAGGAGCTATGTCTCTAGGACTTTGGACAACAGAAGCACTTTGACTAAGCAGTAGCCCAGCTGGCCAGGTGAGATAGAGGTAGACCGGGTGCTTGTTCCAAGATGTGGGCCACGATGGGACATCCCTGTGAGCTTGTACCCATGGTTCCCACCAACATTAAGGAAGCAAAGAATTCAGAAAATCCAAAGAGACCATGAAATAACTGCCCAGCTGGAGAAGAGGGGTGTCCTCTGCATGGTGAGTGGAGACCCTGCCAGCATGGAGGACGCTTGGCCACAATAAACTGAGTAGAAATGTCTATAGACAACCAGGTTGGGGTATGCAGCTGCTGGGCAATTCAACCTCGCTTATTTCCTCTTTAGTTTAGAAGCAAACCCCTTCTAGGATAGAGTTTCTCTGCTATCTTGATGATAAATTTCTTTTTTATTTATTTTTAAGATTTAAATTCAATTAATCAGCGTATAATGTATTATTGGTTTCAGAGGTAGAGGTCAGTGACTCATCAGTCTTACATGACACCCAGTGCTCATCACATCACGTGCCCTCCTTAATGCCCCATCACCCAGTTACCCCATCTCCCCACCGTCCCCCTCCAGAGACCCTCAGTTTGTTTCTTATGATTAAGAGTCTCTTATGGTTTTTCTCCCTCTCTGATTTCATCTTTTATTTTTTCCTCTCTTCCCCTATGATCCTCTGTTCTGTTTCTTAATTCCACATATGAGTGAGATCCAGTGATAATTGTCTTTCTCTGATTGACTTATTTCAATCAGCATAATACCCTCCAGTTCCAGCAATGTCAAGATTGTTGTTGCAAATGGCAAGATTTCATTTTTGATGGCTGAGTAGTATTCCATTATATATTTCATTCCATTATATACATATATTTATATATGTTTATATATATTTATATATATATTTATATATATTTACATATATAAATATATATTTATATATATAAATAATACATCTTCTTTATCCAACCATCTGTCGATGGACATCTGGGCTCTTTACAGTTTGGCTATGGTGGACACTTCTGCCATAAACATTAGGATGTAGGTGCCAAGAAAAAAAAAGGATGTAGGTGCCCCTTCAGATCACTACATTTATATCTGTGGGGTAATTGCTGGATCACAGGGAAGCTCTATTTTCAACATTTTGAGGAACCTCCACACTGTTATCCACAGTGGCTGCACCAGTTTGCATCCCCACCAACAAACAGTGTAAGAGGGTCCCCCTTTCTCTAAATCTTCACCAGCATCTGTTGTTTCCTGACTTGTTAGTCTTAGCCATTCTGACAGGTGTAAGGTGCTATCTCACTGTGGTTTTGATTTGAATTTCCCTAATGCAGAGTGATGTTGAACATTTATTTTTTATGCCTGTTGTCCATTTGTAGGTCTTCTTTGGAGAAATGTCCATGTCTTCTGCCCATTTCTTGATTAGATTATTTGTTCTTCGAGTGTTGAGTTTGATAAATTCTTATAGATTTTGGATACTATCCCTTTATCTGATAAGACATTTGCAAATATCTTCTCCCATTCTGTGGGTTGTCTTTTGGTTTTGTCTACTATTTCCTTTGTGTGCAAAAGCTTTTTATCTTGATGAAGTTCTAATAGTTCATTTTTCCCTTTGTTTGCCTTTCCTTTGGAGATGTTTCTAGCAAGAAGTCACTGCAGCTGAGGTCACAAAGGTATGCTGCCTGTGTTCTCCTTTGGATTTTGATGGATTCTTGTCTCACAGTTAAGTCTTTCATCCATTCTGAGTCTATTTTTGTGTATAGTATAAGGAAATTGTGTATTTTCATTTTTCTGCATGTGGCTGTCCAGTTTTCCCAACACCATTTGTTGAAGAGACAGCACCTCCCCCACCCCCCGCCAGTGGATAGTCTTTCCTGCTTTGTCCTGCTTTGTCAAAGATTAATTGACCTCAGAGTTCAGGGTCCATTTCTGGGTTCTCTGTTCTGTTCCATTGATCCATGTGTCTATTTTTGTGCCAGTACCACACTGTCTTGATGACCACAGCTTTGGATTAGAGCTTGAAATTCAGAATTGTGATGCCACCAGTTTTTGTTTTCTTTTTCAACATGCCTTGGGTTATTCAAGATCTTTTATGGTTCCATACAAATCTCAGGATTATTTATTCCACCTCTGAGAAAAAAAGTTGATGGTATTTTGATAGGGATTGCATTGAATGTATAGAATTTCTCTGGGTAGCATAGACATTTTAACAATATTTGTTCTTCCAATCCACGAGCATGGACTATTTTCCCATTTCTTTGTGTCTTCCTCAATTTATTCCATGAGTGTTCTATAGTTTTCTGAATACAGATCCTTTGCCTCTTTGATTAGGTTTGTTCCTAGGTATCTTTTAACTTTGGTGCAATTGTAAGTGGGATTGAGTCCTTAATTTCTCTTTCTTCTGTCTCATTGTTAGTGTAGAGAAATGCAACTGATTTCTTTGTATTGATTTTACATCCTGCCATTTTGCAGAATTTCTGCAAGAGTTCTAGCAGATTTGGGGTGGAGTCTTTTGGGTTTTCCCCACAGAGTATCATGTCATCTGTGAAGAGTGAGAGTTTGACTTTTTTGCCGATTTGGATACATTTTGTTTGCTTTTGTTGTCTGATTGCTGAGGGTAGGACTTCTAGTACTATGATGAACAATCCTGGCGATAGTGAACATCCCTGCTATGTTCCTGACCTTAGGAGAAAAATCTCTCAGTTTCCCCATTGAGAATGATATTCGCTGTGGGCTTTTCCTATATGCCTTATGATATTGAGGAATGTTCCCTCTATCCCTACACTGCGGAGAGTTTTAATCAAGGATGGAACTGTACTTTGTCAAATGCTTTTTCTGAATCTATTGAGAGGATCATATGGCTCTTGTCATTTCTTTTATTAATGTGCTATATCACATTGATTTGTGAATGTTGAACCATCCTTGCAGCCCAGGAATAAATCCCACTTGGTTTTGGCGAATAATCCTTGTAATGTACTGTTGAATTGTATTGGGTGGTATTTTGGTAAGAATTTTTGCATCCATGTTCATCAAGGATATTGATCTGTAATTCTCCTTTTTTGGTGGGGTCTTTGGTTTGGGGATCAAGGCAATGTTGGCCTCATAGAAAGAGTTTGGAAGTTTTCCTTTCATTTTTATTTTTTGAAATCGCTTCAGAAGAATAAGTATTAATTCTTCTTTAAATGTTTGATAGAGGGATCCCTGGGTGGCGCAGCGGTTTGGCGCCTGCCTTTGGCCCAGGGCACGATCCTGGAGACCCGGAATCGAATCCCACATCGGGCTCCCGGTGCATGGAGCCTGCTTCTCCCTCTGCCTGTGTCTCTGCCTCTCTCTCTCTCTCTCTGTGACTATCATAAATAAATAAAAATTAAAAAAAAAATAAATATTAAAATGTTTGATAGAATTCCCTTGGGAAGCGATCTGACCCTTGACTCTTGTTTGTTAGGAGATTTTTGATGATTGCTTCAATTTCCTTGCTGATTATGGGTCTGTTCAGGGTTTCTATTTCTTCCTGTTTTAGTTTTGGTAGTTCATGCATCTCTAGGGATGCATCCATCTCTTTCAGATTGCCTAATTTGTTGACATATAGTTGCTCATAATATGTTTTTATAATTGGAGAAGAGAATTAATAAAGACTAGAGCAGAAATCAATGAAATAGAAACCAAAAGAACAGGAGAACAGATCAATTAAACTAGAAGCTGGTTCTTTGAAAGAATTAATAAGATCGATAAACCACTGGCCAGACTTATCCAAAAGAAAAGAGAAAGGACTCAAAATCATGAATGGAAGAGGATAGATCACAACTAACACCAAGGAAATACAAACAATTATAAGAACATATTTTGGATATAAATTTCTAAGTCATGTTCCTTTTCCAAGAGAATTACACATGATTGTCAGATATGTTATAGTCATGGCTATTCACGTTCTATGAGAAGAGGGTGGGTTTCCACTTTCATGACCCTCTATGAGCTGTGTGCTTTTTGAGCAGGTGCTTTCCATGGGCCTTGGGTGATAGAGAGGCTGACAGGTAAATTGATCAAATTTCTCCCATTATCTCCATAATGATTTATGATCCATTGGCTATCTTTCAACTCAAGTTGGACAATAATACTACTGTCTGAAGCTTATCAGAGGAAGCTTATCAGACACTTCTTACTGCCTAGGAGGTGTAATGTCTGACTTGTTTAAATCACATTCTGATAGGTTTTAGTATAACAATTTTTTATTCCCTCATTTCTAATAGGATTTATCCATCCCTAACCTTGCCACAAATCCCTCCAGAAAGAATATCTTTAGCCCTGCCATGGTGGACTTATCTATGCGACTTGCTTTGATCAGAATGTGAACAGATGTGCCAAGATGAGCAGGAGCTTTAAATGTGATTGTAAGGCCTCTTATGCTCCTGTCCTCTCTTACGAGGACATCGTTTCTGGAGAGAGGCTGCTCCCTCAGTGGGGGTCCTACAATGGGAAGACATGAGATAAGCCAAGCTGCAATAGATCTGTAACCAGGGACAGACAGCTGGACAACTGGCAGCTCTTAATTATATGGGCAGGAAATAAGTATTTGTTCTTTTGAGTCACTGAGATCTGGGGGCTGTTTGTTACAGAGTGAGTGTGTTTGACTGATATATACACCACAGGGACCATGAAAGAATATCATACTGGGAAAAGTGTGAACTAAGAGTAGAGTCAAAGAGCCAAACCAAGAATCTCAATTTTTCATTGCCACAATTTGGTTATATGACAAGCCAAATTTAGTGTCTTAAAAGGAGAGGACCTGATTTAGCTCATGAATTTGTGTGTCTAGGAAATCATGGCTGTTTGCAGCTGTGAGATTCTTTTGGTCTCAGTGAGCTTTCCTCACCCATGTGGCAGTAGGTTGAATATTAAAAGGGCAGTGAAGGCCACTGAGGCCCCATTGTCCACAGGCTAGCCTGGGGATGTTCGGATGACAATGTCAGAGCAGAAGTGGAAATGCACAAGGGGCTATTTTGGGTCTCTGTTTGCATCACATCTGCTAACGTCTTTCCATAGTCAGTCCCAGAGTGCATCAACAGATGCATAAGATGCCCTGACCAGGTGGGAGTGCCACAGAGTTATATGACAAAGGGCAAGGACAGTGAAAGGGTGAGGATGTGGGAAGATTGAGCAACCTGCCACCAAAAGACTAGAAAACATAAAATAGAGCAAGGGGTAAATATAGGTAAAGGCTAGGAAGGATACTGGTTTATCCTCACAGACTGTGGTGATAATCCTGCCTTACAGGATCTGTGAGGACTACTTTCATGTGTCAACTTAGGTGGCTAATGGATATCCAGAGAGCTGCTGAAAGGTGATTTCTGGGTGTGTCTGTGGAGGGGTGTCTCTGGAGGAGGTTAGCATTTGAATCAGTAGACTGAGTACAGAGGATCTGCCCTCATCAATGTGGCTGACTTTATCCCTTCACTCAGGGCCTGTATAGAACAACAAGGTAAAAGAAAGGCAAATTCTTTCTCTGCTTGAGCTGGGACATCCATCTTCTCCGGCCCTTGAACATCAGAGCTCCTGGTTCTTGGGCCTTTGGCTTGGGATGAGAATTTCATCTCTAGCTTCTCTTGTGTCCAGATTGCAGATGTAAGATCATAGGACTTTGCAGCTTCCATAATCATGTAAGCCAACCCCTTATAATAAATCTCTTCCTATATATCTATGTAAACCCTATTGGTTCTGCTTCTCTGGAGAACAGTGACTAATATAGGATCTAACCAAAATGCGCATTTTAATTCATGCTCAAGCTGGTTATTCTCAGGGCCGAAGGTTGGTGTCTTCCACCAACTGTGGGGTGAAGAGCATCAGCTAAGAGACTATAGGAAAAGCAAGACAAAGTATGCGTTGAGCTCTGATGCTGCTAACCATAGCCTATTAACATAGGCTGTAATTTTCTTATTTAGATATCTGAATTTGCTTTTGGATACACTGTGATTTTTGTATAGGATGGGAAGCATATAAGTAAAACTATCAAGAAAATATATCTCTTTTTGCATTGGGTGACAATTCCCTAGCATTGAGAGCCAGTCCTCAAAATCTAAGAATGCTTCACACTATTGGGGGATCAGTATTACAGATTTTCTGACAAACAGCTTTCATGTCAGCAGTTTAAAAAAAATGAGTAGAATCTCTTTGAATACATTCTGTATAATTCAGTGATGAAATCCTACAAAGCATATTTTTCCCCAATAAATTAATCATTTTCCCCCATTAGATAAAAAGTGGAAATTTGTATAGGGGAAAGTGCTTATTTCTTAGTTGATTCACCTTTGTTGTTTATGGAAGTTTTTTTTTTGAGTCTTTGAAATAGAATTTAAAAATTTTCCTAGATTGATTAAAATATTCCTAATACTTGTGTGTGCATTGAATTGAGTGACAAGACAGAGAAACAAAAAACAAAATACTTATGGATCTCCAGAAATAGTTAAGGCATTTCTGAGCTTAATTATCAAGCTCAGGAGGGCACTGCATCCCTGCTGTCTCCTGGAGACACACGGGAGAGATCCATGGTAACAGTCCACTTCCAGGAGCCTCCCCCTCAGCTTGAGAGCACAGTCTACATGGTAATGGGGAGAGCATTCATGATTAGCTCAGTCTTCAGTGCATGACATTGCAGTCCAGAGAGGAAAGTCACCAGGATAACCTCAGAACCACTGAGCAAAGCAGAGGAAAGTGGAATTTGGTGTGATCAATCCTTTTCTTGGTCATGTCCAGTCTCTTGAGAAGCCCATAAAAGACATCCTTCACTTCTGTTCCCGTTTTTGATTTCCTTTGATTCTTTCTTAGCATTTCCCTCTCTGCTTACATTACCTATCTGTTCTTCATGTGTCTGCCTTTGTTGCGAGAGTCCTTAGCATATTAATCATAGTTGTTTTAAATTCCCTGCTCTGATAATTCTAACATCCCTGGTTCTGATGCTTGCTTGTGTGTTTTGTCTTTTGCTTTATCCTATAATTTTCTGCTGAAAGCTTGACATGATGTACTGGATAAAAGGAACTGGGTACGGGGTCTTATGGTTTCTGCCTGTGAATTTTCACTCTGGTAAGTTGTGATTCTCTGAATCCACCTGTCTGTGTCCCCAATGCTGTGGGTAGCGATTTGCCCTGTGACCCCAATTCTTTGGTGAATCTAAGAAGAGTTGTGATTTTCAGTTTATCCAGCATTTTTTAAAAATCTCGTAGTTGGAGTGATGACTTCTAAGCTTCTTACATGCTGGACCAGAAACTGGAAATCAGTGTGGTCAATCCTGTATGAAGCAATCCATGGTTCCTCCTTAATCAGCAGAATGATGGGCACTTACCAGCAAATGAAATAGCTCATAAGGACACACTGTGGGAGGGAGACAGAATGGAGACTGCATATACTACACATTTTACCCATCTCTCCATTGCCCTGATGCACCCCCCCCCCACATAAACCTTTTACTGGAAATATGGAATTTGGTTTGTATTAGAGAAAAATAAGTTATGTGTTTGTAGGTAAACAGAAGTTTATCTTTGAGCAATTCTATGCTATTTTCCCCTCAGCTTGATCCTATAAACCTTCGGAGGAACATTGAAGGAACAGAAATGCGCACCCGGGACACTTCAAGATTTGAAGAATAAAATCTTGGAGATGGCAGTGTAAGTGTCGGGATGATTCCATCTGGCAGTCATAAGACAGGTTCTCTTGACTCTATTATCCAACTGTGTACGCCTCAAAGACAGAATGTGCAGCTTATCATAAAATGCATAGGGCTTTGCCGGGCACAGGCAGTCACCAAGAAATGTTGGTAGTGACAGTGACTAGACCTAGTTTCACTGCCTAGCACAGTGCCCGGCACACAGGTGGTCTGCCGAGGGAAAATGAATGGATGCTCTCTACCAAGTACAGGACACCGCCCAGATTTTCTTTCTTTTCTCCAGAGAACAAGTAGAGGACACGGATTTACATTTGTTCGGTTAGTGAAGTTAATTATGGCAAATAACCCTTCTGATATTTCTGGGAGCATTTGCTGGGAAAAGTCAAGCACTTTCTTTCCCGTCAAATATTTAAGATGGGAAGATTTAATTTTAATCCTACTTGATAGTACTTGGGTCAACTATAAAATTATAATATTTAAAAATCACTTCAAAAGACTTTTCTTTTAGGGAGATTATCCTTCTAGGCTTAAAAAAGAAACACATCATTATTGGAGGGAACCTTCTATTGTTATGTGCACTCCATAGCTTTGCTAAAGACCATTAACCTTGTCCCAGAGATAATCCACTTGTAATATTCACCATTTTCCCCTGGATGTTAGAACAGAAGACAAACATATGTATTCTTACATGTTTCTTAAAGATTCCTCTCTCAAAAAAAAAAAAAAAAAGAAAGAAAAGAAAATTTATTTTTAGAGGTAGAAATGTCCTTTCCTTTGAGTTAGGAAAGGAGGAGTATGGCAGTAATGAGGGCTGAAGGCGGAAATTGGTCACCGGAGCGCATGCAGAGTGTCTAAGTAATACAGTTCTCATAACTAAGCAGTAGATTTCCAGGTCCAGCTCCTACCCAGGTTCAAAGCCAGACAAGTTAAAGTTAATCAAGTGCAAAATGGCTCAAATTAGTACATTGCAAGTTGAGTGACAGACAAAGTAGAAGAATCCTGTGGCTGACACCGTCCGCTCTCTCCACGGCCCCCTCCTTCCCCCCTCTGAGCTTTGGTGTGAGCGACTTGGAAGAGAATTGCCATCAAATTATCTCCCTCTTGAGGGACTTCATGCTCTGGCACTCCAGCACACACGGACGTGCCGCTGCTAATGAGAGGGGCCCGCCATCGGGGAATGCAATACCACGTAGACATTTCCACCAAAATGGATTATTTCAGCCTCGTTGGTCACAGATCCTGTACTTTTGCAGCGATTCATCTTACTATTAATAATGTCAGAGGATTTTAGGCCGTTGAATTAAATAATGATAAATAGGAGCCACAGAGTGCGCTAGGCTGAGGCAGTGCTGTGTATTTCAGCGTGCAGCACTGTCAGGCCTGATAAATCGGATCCCTGAAATAGTTTATAAAGCACTGAATTGATGTGGCCGTTGGTGAGGGAGAGAGAATTAATGTCACCAAATAGGCCTGCAGCCGAGATTGCATGGAAGCTGAGGAAAAGCCTTTTCTGGAAATGCTGTGTTCGTGCGGGAAAGAATTGCAACCAGAGGTGAGGGAGTCCCATGGGGCCATGCTGTGCTTCTGTGACCCTGGGGGCACTGGTCGGGGAAGGGGCTCCTTGAGGTGGGGGGGAAGGTGGTCACAGCTGCTGGTTTGTAGTGGAGAACGGGGAGATGCATGCCATGGAAGCGGAAGGAAGGCCTGCTTGAGGAGGGGGCGGCTGCTTTCCAGTCCTGCATGGCTGGGCCACCAGCTCCTGGCCAGGGGAGGATGTCCTCCGGAGCCCTGTGTCATCTCCCCCTTCCCAGGTCAGACTCAGCAGGCCCTCACCCTCCGCTGCACCCTACAGGCAATGATGCTCTCATGAGGTCTTCACAGAGGAGTTGAGTGCATCTCTTTTTTTCTAAACACTTCTGTAACCAAAGCCAGTTTGGGAAATGCTTGGATCACAAGAGCAACACAGAGCTTTGAAAATATGTTACTTTATAAGTGCTATTAAAATAGCATTTCAGTGATTAGTGGAGCTTTCCTAAAATTTAAGGTTGGATTCCAGTCCATTTGATGTTGGAAAGGTCACTCTCTCGGTGTTTCCCTAATGAGTTGGCTGTGGCCTTGATTATCTTCATGGACCTCTGAGCATTTTCTGAACATGGCAACATGGAGCGTGTATTGCTTCTGATCTCTGTTATCAGCCATTTAGGAGACTTCTACAGATGTTTTCTCTGGAGGAGATTAAAGCAGATAAACTAACTAAACCCCTCACATTTGTGTAACTTCTCATATCTGCATGATATTAAAATAATAAAAGTGGAAGGTGTCACATTTTTGTCCAAATGGGTTGATCCAAAGGCCAAGTCCACACCTGGGAGTCCTGTCCCTTGAACACATGTTTTGTTCACTTGGTTTCTCTTTCCTTTGGCTTTTATGAAGGCCTGGACTGGAATGGAAGACAGGCCTCCAGGTCCAAAGTGACTTTATGACCGTGTATGATGGGAATGTATGTAGGCTGAAAATCTAGAACACGTTTAAAAGCAGCCTATCAGTAAATGTTGACATACATTATTTGGCAACATGATGCAATGGGCTTTCGTGGGAGATGGGCTCTTTTTGGTGGAGCCATTGGGGGATTTTTACAGAAGGAAGGATCCAATATGGTCCACAGTTGGTGCATCTCTCTTGAGACCACAGCAGGATACTGATGGAGACCTAAGTAGAACCACCGTGAGAGACGTCTCCTTAAAAGAGAGGAGGCTGTGATAAGGTTTTGTCAGGGCAAAGGGCACAGAGGACCAGAAAGTCCCTGGGCAGATGATTCCTGATGGAGGGTCAGCCCGCAGGAGGCTGGTCACATTCTTCATTTCCCTGTTTTTCAAAATGTCTGATAAAGGTTCCCATAAAACCCACCAGGATTCGTCAGTGACAAAAAGTAAGGCGATGAAAAAAATAATAAAATAAAATAAAATAAAATAAAGTAATAAAATAAATAAATAAATAAAATAAAATAAAATAAAATAAATAAAATAAAATAAAATAAAATAAAATAAATAAAATAAAATAAAATAAAATAAAATAAAATAAAATAGGCGATGAGCAGGGATGTCAAGACATCCTTGGTTGGGAAGGCAAGAGTGTTGACTTTGTCCTGCTGAGGAAGGATCTTCCTCTCTCGATTTCTCACCTGAGGATCCCGCCTCCCGTGAGGATGTCCCTTCCCGGCCCCTCAGAGAAGTGCTCCTGTGTGTCACATTCTCACCCTGCAACCACTTTCTGGAGGCAGAACTTGTGTTTTCCATCAGGGACCACATCCGGGTGCCTGGGTGCCTGCATCAGAGATGGGTCAGTAGGTGAGTAGGGCGGTGAGTCAGGTGTGCACTCACTTCAGTTTGCCCTTACCTATCCTGGATTTGGAACAGACACCCCCAAATCCTGGGAGCTGACTCAGTCCCTATCTGCCAATCTAAACCTAAACCATAAAAGTTTCCCTGACATGCGACTTGTCTTGACTTTGGAGGACCACCCCCTTAGCTTTTCATTATTTTGGCCGGCTTTTTTATTTTTATTTTTTGGTGGAGTTTAGCTTTTTATTTATTTATTTATTTATTTATTTATTTATTTTTTTAGTTTAGCTTTTTAAATCATATCACCACATATAAAGGCATAAACCACTTCCTTCTTACAAGGATATAGGTAAATAGGAGTCAGTGTTTCCAGGCTGGGACGGGGTCATCATACCCAACACAGACTACTGCCTGCGGTTAACTGGAAAGTCTCACCCCTGCGAAGCTAAGGACGTTCGTGCCAGGCAGAGCCTTTGCTTCTCCTGCCTTGCCCCTGGTGTGTGTTCTTCTATAACCTGGCATGCACCTAACATCCCTTCCTGGCAGCCTTGGTGGCCAACTATCTGCCTTCCGGATGTGCAATCCTAATGGACAAGGGCACAGGTGGGTGCAAAGTTCTCCCCAGGACGGGAACAGTGTTAGGGGCAGGTCTTTCCAGAAGCTCCTCATGTCCTTTCACGCTGATGGCCGTGTTCAGGGTGGTTGGAGCTGCTGAGAGTCTGACTGGCAAAGTAGCTTGGCATTCCTCGACTACAATTTACCCGATGTGGAGGTCATCAGGATGATCAGGATGTCTAAGCATCTTAGACAGAAGCTAATTAGTCCCCAAGTTAATTTGGTTTGGCTGGTTTAAGTCATTATCAGGTCAGCTTTTTTTTTTTTTTTAAGACTTTATTTATTCCTGAGAGACACACAGAGAGAGGCAGAGACACAGGCAGAGGGGGAAGCAAGCTCCATGCAGGGAGCCCAATCTGGGACTCGATCCCGGGACCCCAGGGTCATTCCCTGAGCCGAAGGCAGATGCTCAACCACTGAACCACCCATGTGTCCCATAGGTCGGCTTTTCTTAGTCAAAAATCATTGTCTCTTCTGAAGTCAATGGGTTACAGGGTAAACTAGAAGAAAAAAAATCCTAAACAAAAGGCGGATGCAATGAAATAGAGAATTTTCTTACTAGATGTGCTATTTCTGATAGAAAAATGTTTATCCTCTGCCTATCAAGCAATGTGGGTTCCTTGGTCTGGAGGGGAGAGAGGGTTGCAGGTGCCGGCATGGGGTGAGGACAGCGCAGTGTGGACGGACAGGCTGAGCTGACTGCCCAGGCGGAGCCGCCCATCGGGCCACTTTGCACATTCAACTGGAAGGACGCGCGTAGGTAACAAGAAGGGCTCAACCCAACGCCGAGGAGTGTGCAAGTCCTCCATCCTTCTTTTGACTCCGGCGGAGGTCTCTAAATTGGGAGTAATCTTGCATAGCCCGTGGGCTCCCTCCATGTGGTCCTACCAGGTGAGCAAGGGATGAAATGTGGCAGCGAGTCCAGGGCCGTTAACCATAATGGACGCGCTGTGTCAAGAGCAATAAACCAGCGGGGGAGGCCCAGATGTTTATGAACACATCCGGAGGCTTGGTGCACAGCAGTCACAGCCACATGGGCACAGGCAGGAAGCTGCCACAGCCTGCCTGGCCTTGCGAGGCAGGAGCGGAGATCTGCCCCTCTGCCCCACAGATCAGAGACCCGATGGGCACGATGCAGGGATGTCAGGGACGTTCCAGACACACCCCTCGTCTGGGAAGGGACAGCTAAGGTTGTCAGAGGAAAATAAGATTTACAGCTACAAAATGACCACAGAGCGAGGAAAAAACCCATCTGTGAAGTGGGTAGGACGTGTCACAAAAGCGGATTGGGAAGCTCCAGGGGAGCCTCTACGTTAAATAAAATCCCAATAGCATCTCGTTGCCAAGGGCCCATGCAATGTCCCATGGCTTGCATCCCTGCGTGCCTGGCGGCCCCCAAGCCCGAGGCTCCCATGTGCTAAGATTTCTCCTGCCCCAGGAACTTTGTGTAGTTTTCTCTCTTCTGTTTTATGTTTAACTTTCTTTTTTCCTTTTTTTTTTTTTTTTTGTTTAAATGGAAGTACAGTTAACAGAGAGTGTCATATGAGTTTCAGGTGTACGGTTGGGGATTCGACCCCCACCCGGGCATTCCCCAGTGCCTGTGGCCTGGGTTTGCTGCTCGTCCCCTCCCCTGCTCTACCCAGCCCTGCCCCCTGCCCCTCCTGCTGCCACCATTTTGTTCTCTCAATTTCTGTCCACTGTCTGGTTGTCTCTTTGCTCCCCTGTTCTGTTTTTTAAATGCCTCCGTTCTCACGCCTTTTCATCTTGAAAATGTCATCTTCAACTTTCTGTTCCAAGGAAGGCATTGCCTGCCCTCCATCACATTGCCACGCGTTTGGGAGAACATATCGAATCTGTCATGATTTTATTCCTGTTTCTGCTTTTCGTCTATGGCATTGTCTCTTCTTTGTACGACTAAGACAGTATGGTGCCTGGGACGTGGTAGCTGCTCAGTAAGAGTTTGTAGAATGAATGCAACTCATGTTCACTGAGGTCCTCATGCATGCGTCCTCCTGTACCCTTCCTACGGAAACGTGATTTGAAATGGCAAGTAGCATGAATTCAGGCAAATACTCTTAGTACTTGATTGTGACTCGACTTGCTTGCATTTGCTTTCTGCCAGAGGCTAAGGGTTTTTTCAAAAAAAAATCCACCTGTAGGGCAGCCCGGGTGGCTCAGTGGTTGAGCATTTGCCTTCGGCCTCAGGCATGACCCCGGGGACCCGGGATCAGAGTCCTACATTGGGCTCCCTGCATGGAGCCTGCTTCTCCCTCTGCCTGTGTCTCTCTCTCTCTCTCTCTCTCTCTCTGTGTTTCTATGAATAAATAAATAAAGCTTTAAAAAAATCCACCTGTAGGCATAAATGTGCATCCTTAACATCTGTCCCTCTCTCTTCTCTCTTCCCATCTTCCTTAATTTGGGAGAGAACATAGGTAATGCATTATTCTTTTCATATATATATATATATATATATATATATATATATATATATATAATATTTTTTTAAAGTGTGCTCCACATGGGGCTTGAACTCATGATCTGAGGTCAAGACCTGAGCTAAGATCAAGTGTCAGACACTCAATGGGCGGAGTCACCCGGGAGCCCCTCCTATTTATTTTTAACATTAAAATAAGTAATATATGTTCTTACTCTGCAAAAGAAAGTTTTATTCATGTGACCATATGATGCAAACTACATCAAATTAGATCTATAACATAAAATACAAATTCTCCTTTTTCTATCCCCCACCCCTGCCACACTCTGACCTGTTTCACTCTGCCCTCCAAAGACAGGCAACTTCTGTTAATAGTTTGGAATATATACTTCAAACAATTTTCTATCCATTTATGAGCTTCCTATTGTGTCCTTGTATTGCCATCTATTTATTGATTTCTGCCCTTTTCTTTGTTATTTCCCATTCTCTGTTTTCTCTGGGTTTATTCTCCTGTTCTTTGGGTATCTCCTGAAGCTGAATCCTTAACTCATCAATTTCCTGCCTTTCTTCCTTTCTATGTGAGCATTTAAGGCTAAATTACCCCTAAGCAGTGCCTCGGCAGCATGCTACAATTTTTGACATTTTCAAAATTATAGTCCAGTCCCAAGCATTTCTCATTGACATTATGATTTCCTCTTTGAGAAGTAAAATATTTGTAAAATATTTTAAAATCTTGAAATGTTTTTGTTCAAGATGTTTTGTGATTTGTTCCTAAATTAATTGCGCCATGGTGAGAGAATGCAAATTGTGTTCTTGGACACCCTCGCGGTGTGTGAAGCTCTGCACGTGCCCAGACGGTCATGTGTTTGTCTGTTCCTGACTTTTCTGTGCTTCTTTGTTTTTCTTTTCTCCTTTTCTGTCCTCGTTTAGATTGAATAAATACTTTAAAAATACACTTTTTTGTTTATTACGCAATTTATATACAGAGAAATGCAAACATCTTAAGCGTTGCAGCTCAGTTAGCTGAAACAAATCCAGACTCTCAAATCCTTTGTTGAAAGGTGGAATATTTCCAGTGGGCCAAACCTTTCCTGGGGCCCCTGTACAGCCCACCACCTGTCCTCCACCTGCAGACCCTATACTCTCGTTAACTCTCATTTGGCTCCTCCTGGAGCTCACGGAAATATGGACTGTTCTGTATCTCACTAGTGGTTCAGCATGGTTTTGAGGTTCTCCAGGGCTACTGAGTGAAGTACTTTGTTCCTTTGAAAACACCGTGGAGTAGCGTTCAATTGTATAATATGCCACTATTGATGGATACTTGCGCCCTCTCTGATTCTTTGTCGTTCGGAATAAAGCTGCCACGAACATTCTTCCCTGGGTCTTTTTAGGGATATGCGTTTTTTGCTTCTCCCAGGTACACACCATGTGGGGAACTCCCCCTCGATTGGGTGCGTGCATGTGTAAGTTTGTAAGAAACTGCCAGCCCGTTGGCAGAGCAGCATTTCACACCCTGCCAGCAACTGTGACACTGTGTTGTTTCAGCCCCTTGTCGGTGTTTGAGGTGGCCGAACTATTTAATTGTAGCCATTCTGTGCTGTGTGGTGGCATCTCAGGGCTCCTTCAACGTTCACCTCTCTGACGACGAGGAATACCGAGCATCTGCATACACATATTCGCCGTTGAAATCTCACTCTTTGTGAAGTGTGCACCTTTATTCTCCTTATATTTTTAATGGGCCCTGGGGAGCCGCATTGTTGAGACACTGGATTTCTGTGCTTTCATCAAGAGAGTTTTGTTTTGACAATAGTTCATCCATGAATGGGTCCTTGATTCTTTAGAGGCTGGTTTCTATTTTGGTTTCCTTTGCTCTCACTTGTTAAGGAGTGTCTGGCATGGCCTTTATATTAGAGCTGGTCCAGCTCTTCCCTGGCCTCAGCTGAGTGCTCTGGGGTTTGGGATGTCTGCACACTCTGGGTGGTTGGAACTTCCGTTGAGTGTCTGATCATTATGTTTGAACATGCATCTTTCGTCATATGTGAATGAAGAAACCAGCACACCCAGAGTTACTTGTGAAATAAAATTGGGTTTATTGGGTGAGAGGGTGCAGACAGGGAAGCATCTGAGTCCAGGGAAGCTTCCTCATCCTCTCACCAACCAGAGGGTCAGTCTTGGGTCTGACGTGGCTGCCGGGGAAGGATTCCCTGGAGAGGGGTCCACGCTCTCTCCAGAGAGGATCCCAGTGGGTCAGGAAAGCACTCATGGGGTCACACAGTGATGACCCTGCCCTGATTTCTTCATGCAGCCTCACTAAGAGTAAGGGGGTCTCGATGTAGTTAGAATAGAGTCACCATGATGAGGGCTGAGAAATCATGTTAGAAGCGAAGGTGACCTTGAACAGAGTTTTTGTATTGGATTGGGGGGGGGGATGAGGTTGGATAGTTCAGCTGAAGAGGGTAGGAAATGATTTGGATGACTCACAAGGAACCTTCCGGACAAGACTCTGGAGTGGGGGTCATGCCTTTGCACACTTGCTATTTTCACACGAAGATAGAACACATCTCCCTAACATTTAAAAATGCACAGATCTGCGGTTCTCAGCGTGCTCATAGGACAGAGAACGTGGTGCCCATTGGCCATCACTCCCCAACTGCCTCCCCTCTGCCTCTGGTGCCTCCTGGCTTTGCCTGTCTGGGGACCCCACCCAAGTACGATTATGCCACATGCAGCCTCTGTGCCTCGGTGTCTCTCAGGTTCATCTGTGCTGCAATATGTCTCAGCACTTTATTTCTTTCTGTGGCTGAAGAGTACTCCACGACGTATGCTCACTGCATTTTGATCATCCATGCATCGGTGGATGGATGTTAGAGCTTCCTGCTTTTTGGCTATTATCAATAGCGCTGCTATGAAGGGTCACTTAGAGTTTTCATATGGACCTATCTTTTCAGGTCTTATGGTCACACGATCAGCACTGCAGTTGCTGGGTCATAGAGTAATGATGTGTAACTTCCTGAGGAAAGGCCAAACCATTTCCCAAAATGCTTACACCATTTTATGATCCCACCAGCGATGTATGAGGATTCTAATTTCTCCATATCTTCACCGGCACTGTGATTGTCTGCCGTTCCAGCAAGGGTGAACTGGGAATTCACTGTAGCTTTTGTTTGCATTCTCCTAATGACGGCGATCATCTTCTCATGTGTACTGAACATTTGTATATCTTCTTTTGGGGGAAATGTCTATTGAAATATTTTTTCCATTTTTTTAACTGGCTTGTCTTTTTATTATTGAATTGTAAGAGCTCTTTACATATTCTGGAAAAGTCATTTCAGATAGATGATTTTAACATTTTATCCTATCTCCCGGTTTGTACTTTCACTTTGTTGTTGTTTTTCTTGGGAGAGCAACCATTTTATATTAATAAATTCTGATTTATGTCTATTTTCTTCTGCAGTGTCTTTGGAGTTATATCTAAAACTCCAGCAGAGTTTTGGAGTTATATCTAAAAGAGTCAGACCCTTGTTTGATTTGAGGTCACAGAGATGAAGGTTTCCTCTAGGAGTTTTATACTTTGAGCATTTACATTTAAGTCTATTATTCATTTTGATTCTATTTTTTGTGTATGGTGAAAGGCAGGGAGCCAAGTTAATTCTTTGGCATGTGGATATCCAGTTGTTTTAGCACCACAAAAAAGACTACTGTTTTCTCTTTGTAGTAACTTTTGAATTGGAAAGTATGAGTCTTCCACCTTCGTTCTTTTCCTAGATTGTTTTGGCTATTTCATCTCCCTTGCAATATCATAATACTTTTAGGATCAGCTTGTCCATTTCTGCAAAAACAGGCAGCTGAAATTTTGGGAGGTATCACACTGAGTCTGTAGACCAATTTAAGATGTATTATTTTCTTTTTTTTTTTTAATTTAAATTCAATTAGCCAACATATAGCACCATCTCAGTAACTCTTCCAATTCATGAACATGCTCTGTTTTTCTATTTATTTGTGTCTTTAATTTCTTACAACAATGCTTTATGGAAAGCATTTGTATGGGTTTCAGTGTGTAAGTCTTGTACTTCTTTGGATAAATCTATTCTGAAATATTTGATTCCTTGTGGTGCTATTGTAAATAATATAATGTTTCCTTAACTTCATTTTCATATTGTCCATTGCTAGTGTCTACATTAAGATAACTGATTTTTTTTTTTGTATCAAACTTGAATCCTGCACCCTTAAGGAACTCACTTATTAGCTCTAATGGTCTTTTTTGTGTGTGGATTCCATAGATGTTGACAGAGAAAATCATGTCATCTGCCAATGGAGATAGTTTTACTTCCTTTCCAATCTTGGTGACTTCTCTTTTGTTTCCACCCTGTCTAAGCCCCTAATACCACGTTAAATAGAAGTGATGTCACTGTACGTTCTTGTCTTGTTGCTCATCTTAAGGGGAAAATATTCACCCTCTTACTATGAAGCATGATGTTGGCTGTGGGATTTTTGTAGGTAGCCTATTTCTGGTGGAGGGAGTTTCTTTGTATTCCTAGTTTGTTGAGTAGTTTCATTATGAATGGGTATTGGATCTTGTCAGATGCTTTTTCTCTCCAATGAAATCATCTTTTTAAAAAATTTTATTAAGTAACTTTAAAAACTTTATTAACGTAGAACAGTATCTAGCCCACGGTCCTCCTTTTCATCCAAAATTCTTCTCCTTCCCACCTATAAATGTTGGAGATCCTCCAGGCTCATTTCCAAGTGCTTTTGTATGTCACCTTTACACATTTACCTTTGATGATTTAGTAAATTGCTGTAATATTAAAATATTAAATATGTTAAAAATATATTAAAGATATCTACTCACCAGCCCTTCCAAACTGATTTATGTCAGTCCGAATCCTTTTTTCAGCCCAAACCCATGTATCCAGTGCCTGCCTGGGCTGGGCTCTCTGGGTGTATTAAAATGAACTTGTCCAAAGCCTCACTTCGGATCCCCACTCTGTTCTCCACCTGATCTTTGAACCAGGTTTGTTTTATATGATTTCTTCCTCCACTTGTTCTTTCATGCCACAAATCTGGGCATGTTTTTTGAAATATCTATCTTTCTTAGTGTGCTCATAAAAAAAAGTGATGTTTCTAATTTTAGAACATTTCTTGAGTTCACAGCTCTCACTGGGGGTGGAGTCCCCATGTCTTTGGGCCACAACTTCCCGCTGGCCCTTGTAGGTCTTGGTCTGGGACAAGTCATCCTCTGTCAGGACATTCCACCTGGCTACGTCCTTTCTCTGAAATACTTCTCTGCTTCCTCCAGCATTTATTTTTTGTTTTGGTGGAGGGAGCATTAAAAAGTGGTTAAAACCAGTTTAAAAACAGTTTAATCTGTGGTGACTACAGGAGAATGTGTGAAAGAACATTGTTAAGTACACACTCCAGCATCATTCATCAGCATGAGGGCTGACACACTGCTCGTTTCTGAAAGGTCCTGCTGTGCTAGCCCGAGCCCCCCTCCCCGCCGCCTTGCTGCCCGTTAAGTGACAACTCTCCTGACATTGGTGTTAATTATTCTCTTGATTTCTTCATGTTCACATGCGTGTGGGTGTACTCACATTCATGTTCACACCCCCCGCCAAGCCATAGACTGCCTGGCTTTGAACTTTATGGAAATAGAACATACTATGTATATTCTGTGACTTGCCTTTTTGCCTTGGAGATACATCATATTCATGCATGCGGTTGCAGTTCATGTATTTTCATTATTATGTTGCATGCTTATACCATAATTTATTTTCTCATTCTACTATTAATGGATATGTATTGTTTCTTCCAGTTTTTTGTCTATTTTGAACAATGCTTATGAGCATTTTTGTGTATGTCTCCTTGGATTTATATTCCAGCCTGCAGAATGAAATTGTCTCCCCAAGAGGACTGAAAGCATATTGATGCTGCTGGAGCATTCGGAGTGCACGTGTGTGGGTGCGTGTGTGCATACATGTGCGAGTGCACGTGTGTGTGCGGTGATAACACACAGGTAGTAGATCATAGAAAGTCTTTGTAAGGAGCTGGATTTTTAGGTTGAAGCCCCCTGGCACTCACCAAAGAGCACCCATCTACGCACAGAACTGGTGTCATGGCCATAGATAATCTCCTAGGGACAGTGTATAGAGATAAGGAAGCTGAACAAAAGGTCAGCCTGGAATATGAGAATTCTGGGGAGCAGAAGGGTGTATCCTCTCCTTTCCATGCCCTCACGGTGGTGGGGGGGAAACTCGAGTTCACTACTTACCCCAAGTGTACTGACCCAGGGTGTGGAACGGTTATTCTAATATTTTCAAGCAGTTCCTCTCATCCTAAATACAATTATAAAAAATAACAATATTAATTCCTGCCCACAGCATCCACAGATAAGGTAGGAACCAAGATATGTCTTTAAAATGTGCATTATATCTGGAGAAGAAGCCAAGAAAGAGCTTCAAGTCATTATCTCTGATTTGTAAACTGCTATTTTGATGTAAGATATTTAATGAGAGTTTCTCACATCATTAATTAGGATTATAAAATATCCTTTTGGACATTATATATATTTCAGTGCACGGAGACACTCTCATCCATGCAACCAATTTTCCTATTGTTGAACAGTTTTTACAAGTAATTTTATAAGGTTGTTTTCAGTGTCTATAACAAAAATCTCATAATTCACTTCTTATAGATCTCTTGCTTTTTTTTTTTTTTTTTGAAGAAAGATATCTAGAAGTGGAATTTCTAGTTTATGGCTTATAAACCACAGATAGTTATAAACACCTGGAGGCTGGGTGTCCAGGATTAAAGCACCTGCAGATCTGCCACCTGATGGGACCCCGCTTCCTGGTTCACAGATGGCATCTTCTCCTGTGTCCTCAGGTGGGGAAGGGGCGAGGGGGCTCCCTAATCCCACTCTGGGGGCTCCACCATGGAGCCCCATGGTCTCATCACCCCCACAGACCCCACCTCCTAAGACCTTGTAGAGGGGATTAGGATTCAATGGTTGAATTTTGGGGAGGACACAGAATTCAGTCCACAGTGTTACCACTTCAGCGAATATCGGCCACCTTCCCACTTGGGACTCAGTTACTGTCATGGGTAATGGGGAGATAACAGTGCAAAATACAAACTTGGAGGGGGGAGAAATGAATGTTCACCTGAATGCTTCGTGAGTTAAGTGTGCAACTGCTGCAGAGGCATGAGATGCCTTGTGTAGGACACGCAGGTGGACACCGACTCTTCTGAAAAGCTGGCCCCGCTCCCTGGTCGGTGGGCAGCTTGAGAGGGGGCTGTGGCTCGCAGCTGGCCTGCTGGTCATCAGCTCCACGGGGACCACTGTGCGTGCTCCACCAACATGCTGGTCACAGTCCCAGTTAGCTCCTGAGGAAGGGCACTGGGTTCAGGACAGGGATCAGAGAAAATGAAAAATGTCCTATTTCCCATTTTGATAATTTGTGGCATTTCTTCTGCTGCTCGTGTGTGTTACGAATATAGGAGAAAAACGGAAGGGTAAGTTTTTCTACAATTAAAAAGGTATCCCACCTCCTTAAAAAATTCTAGGCTGTGGAGGAAATTGGAGAGAATCAAAATGTGCCTTGAAAAATCCATATAATGGAAGGAATCTGGATCCTGCACACACTGGAAATGATTTACAAATGTGTGTTGGTCTTTCCAAAATTTTCATGGCTGCCTGGATGTTGTAAAAATAATTTGAAACATGTTAGTATGCTTTCCTTTCCACACAGACGACATGTCGTAGAGATATTTAAAAATTAATTTGTCGGAGTGACTGGTTTAAGTGGCCCTCCAAATAACCTGTTCAACTGTGTTTTGATCTCCAATAGGATTGTTACAAGGACATTTAGAAATTCAGACTATTTGTCCTGAATCTGTTTGGATGAAAAGCTTCATCAATGTGTTGCTTGAATTTTCTGTCCTGCCCAGCACGTCCCTCCCAGGGGCAACGTCGAAAAGACAAGTAAAATCTTACTGGCAAAGGCAATTTTTTTAGTGCTAGGAATACCAAAAATAATAATAATAATAAATCAGGACGTAGGAATGACTGTGCCCAAACTCGACAATAAAGTTGATCTGCGGGCGGGGCCCAGTGGGGCTTTCGTGGGATCAATAACACCCGAGGCCTGTGGTTTGCAAGCCACTGTCTGAGGTGAAGAGTCATCCTTGTCCCTCTTCATTAGAAGCGTAAATTAAAAGGTTCAAGGGAATAGCTCAGTGTGGCTTCATTTAAGTCTCTCCTCAGAGAATGTGAGGGTTACCATGACGTAGAGGTCCGTGTTTTCCAGCTACAGGGACTGGGATGTGCGTCCCCGCATAATCTCTTCTCCCCCTGCTGTCTGCATGGGTCCCCAGGTCCTGAGTCCCCACTTGTTCCATCACCGTAGAAACACCTGCTCACATCGGTGTGGATCCCTAACCCTCCGGCCTCCGCCACCCGGCCACCCTGGCTTCCACTCCCCTCCTTGCTCTGCGGGGCCGAGGGGCGCCCAGGGACCGCGGCCAGAGCTGGTGGCCAACAGCTCCCCCTCTCCCCCGTGGGTGGCCATCGGACGTGCCCCTCTGGGCACCTCTGCTGTCCACTCTCCAGGAGTTCCTGTAGGGCCGGGCCATCATTGTTTTGGAAATAACTCACCTGAATGTGGCCAGAACTAAATACCTTCCCTCTCCCTCCCTCTCTCCCTCTCTCCCTCCCTCCCTCCTTCCTTCCCTCCTTCTTCCCTCCCTCTTCCTTCCTTCCTTCCTTCCTTCCTTCCTTCCTTCCTTCCTTCCTTCCTTCCTTCCTTCCTTCCCTCCCTCCTTCCTTCTCACTATAGCACCCCGTACGATGTGCCCGTGGAAATTATGGGATATTTGCAACAGATCTGAAATAGGCTCAAGTGCGACGCAGATATTAAAAGAGAAAGAGGCAATGGCCACATCCTGTCGTTCGATTGATTAGGTCATTTCAGCCGCCGTAACCACTGATGAGGGTGTGTCCACATTGATTCTGCTGTAGCAGATGGCATTGATCACGAGGAGAGCAAGGATTAGATGCCCATGTCACTGCGCAAAACGCAGCAGAGACCCGTCGATTCTCCTGCCAACCTGCCCGTCTGCTGCTCTCGCCGCCCCTCTCCGTGCCCACGCGCTCGCTTCCCTGTGGGGGATAACCTCTCTTCCGTATTTGGCCTAAAATGCTCCTAAATTCGACCTGGTCTCTCCTGCCAAATATGTCTCAAGTTTTTAGCTGATTTTCAGCCGATGTGAGTCCGTGATGAGGAGAGAGTGACCCACAGGTCCGACGCTCCTGCCCAGGGGGGACAAAATACAGGCCACAAAATATGAACACAGGAAACAGAAGGTCAGAGAATAAAAACTCATGGGGGTTGGTAGATGGCACGTTCTTTTACACAAAATAGCTCATTTTCTGAAAAACTAGGGTTTTTCCACTAAAAGGAACAGATGGAATTTATTTGTATCAAGCAGGGTGATCTGATGGTGTCTCACCAAACAATGTAAGCACATGAATGAACCATATTCACTGAGGAGGAAGGCAGGGACATCATTGTGGTCAGCCTAGTTTCGGGATAAACTCTGCTTACCTATTTGTTTTTAAAAGATATTATTTATTTATCTCAGAGAGAGAGAAAGCAGGGGGAGGGAGAAAGAGAGTCAGAGGGAGAAGCAGACTCTCTGCCGAGCAGGGAGCCTGACTGGGGCTCCATCCCAGGACCCTGGGTCATGACCTGTGCCCCCTCCTCCAGGTGCCCTTGCTTAGCTATTTGGATTGATGGTGCAGGTGTCCACACTGGTGAATGTGGACAAACCACCAGCTCTGCCTACTGTTTTCTTCTCTTAACCAGATATGTTCTAATTGGATCAGAATTTCCAAGGAGAAGGTGGTGTGAAAGACTTCAGATTCCTTTTCTTCCTGTGATTAAACATCACAGGTCAAAGCATGAAGAGCATGGCGGCCTCGGTGAAGAATTTATGTCTTACGATAGCTCTTTCCACTTGCAGAACAACCACCACCGCTGCCACACCAGAAACTCCTCAAAATTCTATTTTTTTTTCTCTTTCTAAATTGCTAATATCGGCTCCTGATTTTCAGCCTGGGTGGAACGGAGCGAAGAATTTTCAGCGAAAGCTCTTTGGTTGCATTAGAGATTAAATATCATTTCCTGTAAGTCCACACTTCCCAAGATCGATTGAGATTTTGTTCCAGTTTGGACCGACTTGGGTGACTTCAGAAGCAAGGCTCCCATGTTTTCATTTATGCCCAAATGCCTTTCCAAGCAGACTGCCTAAAACTCCATTAGTGCCACCACCACGTATATAGTGGATGGAGATCAAGATGCAAACATTATTCAGGAGGAAAGAATCCATTTACTAGTAATGGGAGCCTCGATTCATTTATCAGATTAGATGTGAAGGGGCAGAACCCAAAGGGATGGAGACGCCTTGTCTTTGCTGCTGCCCAGGGAGGGGAGGGTGGAGGAGTCTGCAGTAGAGAAGGAGGGATGCTTGCGTGTGTGCACGCGCGCGCGTGTGTGTGTGTGCGTGTGAATCCAGGCACGCTGCCTCACAATCCAGATTCAACAGGCCCCCGTTTTCCCTAAGCACCTGCCAGCCTTGCCCGTTTCTCCCTCTCCCCGGGTGTCCGCGGGGCTGAGGCCGGGTCCTGATTCGTCGGTTAGAACTCAGCCCCACTCAGGCTCTGCTCGCAGCAGGCGCTTCTCCAACGGCCCGATCTTCTCCTTCGGCTCCAGACACATGAATTTAACCTGATTTCTTCCAGGCCCCAGAGGGATCCAGACCCGCGCAAACTCCTGTCGACATGTCGAGGGTCCCCCACGCGCTGGTCAAGCCTGGCACACCTCGAAGTACAGGTGCACGAAACAATCCACCTGGGGCTTCCTGCTGATGACTCACCAGCCACGCTCCCCGCTGACCATCCCGGGTTATCCGGGTTATTCATACTGTGCCCTTTTAATGGAAATTGATGGCAGGCTCTCTGGAGGCTTTCTGGTGATTCTCCGGCTCCCGCAGCCCCTGTGGCTGAACAGGTGCCCTGTGCAAAGGCGGAGGTTTGTAGCGGAGCCTGCAAACTGAATGTCCAACACCTTTCAGATGCCGCATGCGGTGAAGATACAGGTTGGTTTGCAGGTGCAGCCCAGCCCTAATGAACACCACGATTGGTTCAGTCACCAGGCTCCCTCCTCCGCCAGGGACACTGTCAGCCAGGATCGCTTAGTCGTCGCTGTCGTCGCCGCGGGACAAGTGCTTCGGTGGCATCGATCTGCTCTGTCCGGCCTGCTCTGTGGGCCCCGCTCACCCCTGCTGAAAGGTGGCATCCCCTCGGCCGCCTGCACCCCCACACAGAGAAGGTGCTTCCCGGAGCTCCAGCGGAGGCTGGCCTCTGCCCGCAGCTCCTCTGTGCACAGCCCGGCCTCATTGTACATCAGGGAAGCGGGGAGAAATGAAAGTGGACGGCTTTCAGTTCCAATCACATCTTGTTTCACTTCGCCCCAGCCAATGCGTTATCGGGAAATAATGGATTTTTATCTGTGAAAGTGGAAGAGCAGGTTTAAGATTCTCAAATTAAAAAAAAAAAAATGTTCCCCTTCTGCATTTTCTGTGCGAAACGGAAGGCTCTCTTGATGGGAAGAGGAAAGTTTCATTTTATTGTAATGTAAGAGAATTCTCCCACATCACACAATCGGGTTAGTTTTTATCCTGAGAAAAACAAGGCGCTGGCTGTGCGGGGAGCGGCTGGCTCTGGGTCCCTAAGGTGCCCTTCAGGGGGATGGTGGTCCTTGCTGCTTCTCTTGGTGGGGGGGAAATTGGGGGTACGCTGGCAGGCGCCCCAGCGCCGGGGTTCGCTGGAAGCTCTGCCACCGTCCTGGTGGCCCCGAGCCCCCCCACGCTCCCCAGCTCTCACCTGGATGCTCCTGCCACGACTCCAAACTTTAGGACTATTATTATTTTTTTTTCCGAGTAATTTTAGGTTTGTAACAAAACTGAAAGGAAGGTACAGGATTCCCCCATGCCCGTCCCCCTGACGCGCAGCCTCCCCACCAGGAGCACCTGCACCTGCCGGGCGGCCTTACCTCCGCACCCACACCGCCGCCACCATCGCCCCCAGCACCCGTGGGCTCCACTGCACGTTCCTCCTCATTCTTTGCGTGGCTGGACTCTGTTCATGGGGGACGCGCAGATGCTCGGTGTCCTGGGACCCCCATCGGGAGTGGGACTGTGTCCCTCATCCCCAAACGCCATAGGGGCCCCAGCTCGGCTCTCGGGGTGCGCTTCTTGCCTCGTGGGCCTCGTGGGCTCACTGTTGAAGGAGGTCGTTTGCATTGGCCTGATGGCATCCTTTCGGTGAAAACCCAAAAGGGTAGAATGCATCTTGGTTTTCTCTAAGGCCCTGCTGGGGTTCTGGCCGCAGGCAGCACGACCGCTCCGGGTCCTGGCAGGCCTGTCTCCTTCCCCACCGCCAATGGGGTCTCGGCTCCTGCTCCGCTAGGTCAGGAGGAAGGAGGGCATCGGGGGCGGGAGGGTGCTGCGCCCATGGAGCCCTCACCTCCCCCCCACCTCCCGGGGCTGTGCCCTTGGCAGCCCTTCTCCCCGCCCCCCAGGTCCCCGGGGTGCGCTCCCCTCCCGGTCCCAACATGCAGCGCGTCCATCTGCCTCTGTCACCACAACACCCCCTTTTCTTACAGACCCTCCTCCCTTGTGGGACCACACTGGGGCTCACTGCTTGCAAAGTCCTGGGGCCTGACCATTTGGATCTGCATCCGCGGCAACCCGTGCCGAGGTCCCGAGTGCAAATGGCATTTCCCCTCAAATACGGTGAGACCGTGTGGCAAGCCTTCGTACCCCTCTGGGGCTCCCCGGGTCTGCTTGTCGCACGTGTCCCGGGGTGCTGACATTGACCAGGGGTCCCTGGGTGTCACTGCACATGAAACTTGGACCTGATGTCAATCGATATCCTCGATTAGTGTCCATCGATGAGCCTCACCATAGCCATTATTTTATTAAGGGTTTGGAAAACGGGTTTTCTATGCTGAGTCAGTCCTCCTCCTGTGTTTATTAGCTGCAATCCTTGGTGTTGTCCTCCTCCGAGGAGCGGGCTCCGAGACTGATGTGCAAGAGATTACCTGGGGGACAAACCTATGAATGAAGGATGAGGCTGGAGCAGCCGGGAGAGCCTGGGCGTGAGGGGCAACACTGGGGAGCACAGGGACACCGGGTGCCCCACGGGAGGCTGAGTGCAGGGAGAAGAGGGGGCCGCAGACCCGGTCCCCAGGGAATGCACTATTGTTCGGGTCCTGGACACGGTGACGGATTTCGGGGGGTGGCCTCGGAGGCCCAGCACCTGCACCCCCACCTCCCTCAGGGTGAGAGCTGCCCTTTCTGGTGCAGAGGGGTGGCCCTGCAGCCCAGTTTCTGGGGACCGAGGATGAGGGCTCCTTGCTTCCCTGTATCTTCCCTCGTCGGGGGGACTTGTGCCACCTCCAACATTGGCCACTGAGGCTTGCTGCTGGTTTTGGGGTTTTGCATGATTATGAGCCCGGCGTTGACCCTGTTGGGAATGTACTGGTCACTGCGGTCACGTGTTCTCGCACCAGCTGCTCGTCTCTGCCCAGTCGGGACCCCTTCAAGCTGATTTCTGCCCCTCTCTGACTTCCTTCCTCCCATGGTGACTCTTCTTCCCTCTCAACAAAGACATCTTTCTTCATCAAGGCATGAACAGAATCACTCACTTGTTCATCCTAAGGGTTTTCCAGTGGCCTTCGGAGCAGTCTCAGAATCACACCACTAACCAGCTACCGACGGTCCTTCGTGATTTCTTCGAGCTCTCCTCGCACTGCGGATGTGCGGCCAAACTACCGGGTGTCGATGGAGGTGGAAGCGGTACTTCTCTTGCGGCGAAGCCCCTCGCTTGGGATACACTGGCCAATCGGCTTCAGCGTGTGCTTCTTTTTAAAGATATTGCTTAGGTGTGTTTTCCTCCAATTTGATTTCATTTGATTTTAAACATGATGCAACGTGTTTACACGTTTCTATCCTTAAAATTATAAAACCAGACACGTCCTGACAAATCTACTTTCTCTCCCTTTCCCTATGTTTTTCCCTTCCTCCCTCCCTTTTACGCGAATTCTTTAGTGTTTTTCTTTTTTTTTTTTTATTTTTATTTATCTCTTTTGGGAAGCACTTTGAATGTTTTGTGGCAAGTAGCAAGGCCTCGGTGTCCCTGTAGACCCCACTGGGCCTCCCAGGGCACGCGCCTCCCCAGTGTCCCCTGCAGGCACCCCCGACCATCCTGTGACAGTGGCAAGGCCCCCGGCATGCCGGACACGTCCGATTCCACACTCTTTCTTATCACCATAATCCAATATTGCCTCTTTCACTTCAAATGCAAGCCTACATGATTTCTGTGACAAGTAATGAGAGGGTGAACATTTCTTGTAACATTCTACTTCATCTATATTTGATATGTAGAAATAGAGAGTGGAAATTGCTCTGAACTAAGTTCAGGCCTGAAAATTGGTCATTTTTGACAGTTGAGTTAACTTCCACTCACCACTTTGGCTAATAAATCCTCTTCAGCTCTTGACAGACAGGAGTGCGGCCGTTGTGCGCCCAAAAGCCCCTGGTAATTGGGTTCCCCACCTGCGGTACGGCCCTTCTCTCCCGCACGCTAACAGGAGATAATGCGTGATACGGTTCTTCCCTCCACCCCTTTTTTTTCCGTGTGGGGCAAGGTGACCTCCTTTTAGTGATCTCCAGATTAATTTCATAGTTAGATGACAGAGGCACAGAGCTTTTCATCTCTATCCTTCCATCTGGTTTTTCTTTCTTATCCTCGGTTTTCTTTCTCAAAGTGAAGACCATCCCCAAAAATGTACGTTTGTAGTTAGTAAAGCGATTCTTCTGTGACATGTTCTCAACCCTCTCGTTGTATCACAGAGGAGACCTGGTCTCAAGATTCTTCCTCTGTATATTAATCCATTTGGAATTTCTTTTTTTTTCTTTTCCTTTTTTTTTTTTTTTTAAAGATTTTATTTATTTATTCATGAGAGACACAGAGAGAGAGGCAGAGACACGGGAAGAGGGAGAAGCAGGCTCCCTGCGGGGAACCCAATGTGGGACTCGATCCTGGGACTCCAGGATAACTCCTTGAGCCGAAAGGAGAAGCTCAACCCCTAAGCCACCCAAGGGCCCCAATCCACTTGGATTTCTCTAAACGAATCAGAGTGAAAATGTTTCCAGAATCATGATTTAGTCCTCTGCCATGTGGGCAGCACTCTCTGCGGCCTCCAGACCCTTCCCTCCCTTGTCTCGTCTTCCTGACTGCCCTGGACCCCCCAGGGCGCCCAGCACAGCGAGCTCTGGGCCCCACAGCGACATGGTTGTTCACGTATTGATTTCCTGTTTATAGCCCCCCCCCCCCGCCCCCCAGGCATGCTTGTGACCTGTCTCTACTGTGGCTGAGACTATGGACCTACATTATGTAGGTTGGTTTGTTTCTCCTTGGGGACCCATCACCTACCTTAGTTTTGACTTCCCCATTTTTTTTTATTTCGATTTGTTTTTCTCAGTATCCATACAAAGAGCCTCTGGTGTGGTTATCCGATGCTGAGCACTGCTGACTGGTGCTGACGATGTCCGTTGCAGGGTCCTCACTCCGTGGGTGGCAGTTGGAGCAAGGGGAGTGTTGGTGACCGACTTCTGTGCGGCAGTGACATTTCAGGGAGGGTGAACTGAGGAAAGCCCACAGACCAGCTAGATTGCAGTTTGCCATTGGACACAGGCTGGATGGGGACTTGGGGTGACCCGGATGACCCGGTCTCCATGGGAACCCAGGGTTACTGCACTCTGCCGGAGAGCACCCCCTGCCACCCACATATTAGATTTCATTTCACATCTTTACCTAAGGAGCCACCCCTCCTTCTTGCAACAGCTTTCTTGAAGTCTATAATGGCGCTGAAACGAGGCTGACCATTTTCCCGCTATTTGGGTTGTGAAAATGGGCTTTCTCATTATGTGTCAGTGTTTTTCCTCCACTATGTGCTGGTGCTGTCTGAATAGCTGGTTAGCTGAAGACACAAACACAAACACAAACATGCTTGCTGTGAAGCCGTCCACGAGTGCTCATCCAGGAATTCTGTAAAAACACCCAAATCCGTGTTTAATGATCATGTCAAGACGAGATGTATAGACTCCACATGCTTTATCTTATAGCCATACTTCTCACAACTTTAAGGGAGCTAACATGTTTTATGTGGCTAATAACTATACTTCGAAACACTGGTTTTTCAGATAAAATAAATTGGTTGAATCAAGTCTTAGGATATCACTGTCACTTTTATTTGAAAATTGGGAAATATCTCCCTTATTCTAATCATTGCCACTTGGGTAATAGGCTTAGATTCTTTCTTAAGCGAAGTCTTGGGAACATATGATTGAAGCTCACAGTAATTAAAGATGTGAGGGACAGCACACTGGATTCTCGGTGGAAGAGCTGTGTCTTCAAGGCTGGAGGCTGCCAATAAACAGCTGTTTGATTAAAGTTGGCATTTAACATCTCTGACTCTCATTTTTTTTCTCTTATGAAATAAATAGGGCAGATCGGGTGGTATTTAAGATCCTTCCTAGCTTCTTGCTATATTTCTGGGAAATTAAACCATAATGTGGTCTGAATTTATATGATTAGCTCACTAAATCTGGGGTTGCTAATCTTAGAGTCATCTTATTAAGTGTGAAAGATGTGAATTTAAAGCCTTCCCAAAATGATAGTCCTGTTTTCCAAAGCAAGTAACAGCCCCTTGGAAATCATGATTCCCACATGGGATCATACTTCCCCCTCTTTTCTGGGGTACCTGCTAAGATGATAATAAAGAACAGAAAAAGCTCAAATGCACAAACAATGCAAACTGTGAGATTTAATGGGGAGCTGATAGGGGGGAGGTCTCTGTACCCATAATTATAGGGTGGGAATGCCAGAGTGAACAGAGCACCTCACCAGCACACCCCGAGTCATCCGTGGAAGTGTGTGCTGAGCCAGTGCAGACAGGTGGGCAAATGCCCACGGGCATGTGTGCGATGGGTGGAAGGACCTCTGTGGCCCCTCTACACCCTGATTCCGGAAACTCAGCAGCCAAGCAAATGTTCCTGGAGTAGGAGATCACAGATTGATCTCTGGACTAGAGTTTGGAGAGACTGGGGTGTGCCAGGGAAGCTCCAGGAGCCACCTTCAAGTAGCATCAACCTTGCTGTGAAGCCCAGAAATTCAAAACCAGCATCCACATACTCAGGACTTGCAGTCAATGTTTAGGACTTAACCCTTGAAAGTCAGCTGACAGCTGACGATAACCTGACATGAAAAGAGAGTTTGCAAACATGAAAGACAGAGATTAAATTAAACCAAGAAAGAAACGCCCCAGGAAACAGAGACAATAAAAGAAGTCTGTAATTTTTATGTTTAGGGGAGTGAGTTGAACAAGATGTTGTAAAATAAAAGGAAGATCAGAACATTAGGAGCATCTCTTGGAAATTTGAAATGTGATAGGGAAAATAAAAAGAAGTCAACACAAAATATGGAAGATCCAGACCAGCACATCTCTCACACGACAGAGGAAGGACAGATGGCACAGACATCGTGAAAATGAGAAGGGCAGTGTGAAGTCTGAGACCAGACGGACAGTGAATCCAGCAAAAGAGAATGATGAAAAGGGATAGAGAGGGAATCACAAAGTTTAGGTAAGATCTGAGAATCCAGAACCTGAGTTTCCAGCCTGAAAGGGCTCACTGGGGACTCTGTGTGTGGAAGGAAAAAGAAATCTAGGAATTGTAAATAATTGTAAAATTTGAGAACTCCAATGATGGAGTGAATATCCTTCTAGGGAGAGGGTAGCTTTGGAGAACTAGGAGTTGCCATGGAATCGGCTAGCTCAAAATTATTCTCAATGGTATAAGTGAGCGACTCACCACCAAGAGTTGTGTACCATGTAACTGCCACTCGAGCGTGAGAGATGGAGATGGTATTTTAATGTTGCAAAGATTTACCGATTTTCTTTCCACTCACTTTTTCTTAGGAAACTACTACAGTGTTCCCTTTAGAAATAATAGTTATTTAATCCAAGAAAAACTTGGAAAAGTGGCCCTCACTCAGGAAAGCCGCATGAGCCATCCCCAGGAGGAGAGCAGAGTGTCAGGGCAGGCCTGGAGATGAGATAGAGCATCTCACCCAAAACAAATTAGGTAACTACAGAGGAGGTCAAGGCAAAGGTGGTCTTTCCCTGTGACAGTATCGGCAGTGTGGGTGGCCTGGGGTCGACGGCTGATGCTCACAATGATGTGCCTTGTGGTAGTCAAGTAAGATGAACAGCTGACCTGAAATCTCAGAGACTCAGCACATTTGAGGTTATTGCTCATCCAGATTCCTCTGCGGCTCTCTGGGGAAGCTCCCCTCAAAGTGGCGACATCATCTTCTCCACTTCAATATGGCGCTTCCAAGGAGCGCCATCCACCTTGACGGAGGACCGAAGAGCTGGAGAGACATGGAGAGGCTTGCAGGGGCTTTTTACCTCCTTAGACCAGCAATAACACGTCAGTTCATTGACCAGAAATTGTGCCAAGGCCCCAGTTACCCACAGGGCAGTGAGTTGTTTAAATTTTGTATGCCCACTATGGGATGGGTGGTGTTGCTCGTCTCTACACTTTTGACACTATTGGAGTTTTAGCAACATGCGTGTGCTATTTTGATTAGAATAACAATTAAATACACTTTTAACAAGAACAAGTTCATAGATGACAGATCCATGATAGATTATTACAGGAAATTCATAGTAATTGAGAGAAGATAGCACATCATAATCATGCCACCCCCCCAGTTCCACCCGCCACATCACCACGCGGTCTGCAGGGCCCGGGGAGCAAGCACCACCTGAGCACAGTTTGTCAACACTGATCCCCGTACACGGGTAGGACTGCTTGGCAGATGGAAAAACATATTCAGTGATCATGTGTCTTACAGGGTAAGAAAGGGGCCATGAAACAAAATAAGTGAGCAGACCTCTTTCTTTCACTATCATGTTCCAAAACGTTAGTGACAACAGTCATGCCTACTCATGGTTCGCCCTACGGATGGCATGGCCACTACTCCACCGGGATGAAGACACCCCACCCGGTCATGCCAGGCAACCTCCAATCTGTGGGGATCAAGGCCCTAAGATCTCCACAGTCGCTTTTTGAAAGATGGTGAATCATATCCTCCGCCCCCCGCGAGCCTCCCCTAACATCCCTGGAGATAGGTCTCTATTCACCCTGGATTCTCATCCGTGAAGTTCATTGACATTTTGGCGGCAGGGTGCAGCATCGGTCTGTCCTTGTCTCTTGCACTTATTCAAAATTTTTTGTGTTTTTTCCTCACTGTATTGTGTGGACTTACTTGTGGGCTCAGTATTTGCAGCCCTGCCTCGTGACCTCCTCGGGGCAGGGAGTGTGCACCCTCCCTCCCCTGCACACCACTCTCCGGCTTCTCTGCAGCCTGTCTCCCTCCCAGCACAACTCTCGTGCCAGTAAGAGACGCCCAAATCACTGTTTTGGGGACGGAGACGGGTGGTCCGTGAGCATGTGGACAGCGGTGTTCCAGCAGGTGGGTTCTGGAGTCCCTCACTCCTCGCCCTTGTGCTCCTGCAAACAGTTCCTGCAGGAGGTGATGCCGGACTGGGAGCTCCCACTGGTCCTAAGGGTCTGGGGGCCCCCGACGGCTTTGTTCAGCTGTGTTACCACTGTTGCTCCTTGCTTTTCTCTGCTTAGCAAAGACAGGTCTGGGTATAATATGTTTAAGTACCTCGGCTTTGAGCAATATTGGTCAAGTGGGGCTTTCTTTCTGGGATGTTAGCTGTTGGATGCTGAGTCGTAAAAGGCACAAATGCTCAGCACGTGAAGGGGGGCTGCAGCCGTGGAGGCGTTCCACAAACTATTCTGAAAGTCTTGCTCTAGTGGAGGATGGTGAGGAAAGAGAGGAAGGGGATGAGGATGTGGGGAGGAAAGGAGGAGATGGGACTGAAGTGAAGGAAGGAGATGGGAGGTGAGCCCTGGGTTTCTTGGAGGCCGTGATTGCAGACAGCTTCGTGCTCCCCATAGGGACTGCAACACAGAAGAGAAGGTGTACCGTGGGGAGAGAAAGACTTGGATTTGGTGGGGGCAGGGCCCTATTCTACAGTTTTTGGGCTGAAAACTGTCCCGTGTCTCTGTGTCCATCTCAGTGACTTTCCATGGTTTGGTGGCTTCAATGCCATGGTGACGATAGTTCATCATGATGTTGGGAGTGGCTCCCAAAGATGGCTTGAGAGGGCTTATGAGAAGTAACTGCTTAGGGTCATGCCAGAGATGACCTCGTGGCATGTCAGGGCAGGAAGACGTGGAGGAAACACAGTGTGTGGGAGCGGTGGGCAGGGTTTGAGGACTTCCATAGTGTGGGTGGATTTGGGGCCAATGGCAGGCATTGGGGATAGTAGGTGGCTAGGTGGCTAGAAGTCATCCAAGATCACACCCGGAGTGGCTATAGGAGCATTCCCTTGCACCTCCTGCTCAAATCTGGGAGTCACACAACACTAGCAAATGTCAACATTTTATTGTGGAAAAAATTAAATATAAATAAGTAGAATTTTAGATGGCTTTCCTGCATACTTAGCACGCTGCTCTGACGACTACAAGGCCCGGCCATTCCTAAGTCTTTCCTGCAAACACCACTCCCTGCCCCTGATTGCTAATTGCCCATTTTGCTGATTTATGTATTTATTTGTTTTAGAAAGTTGGGTAAAGGGGATCCCTGGGTGGCTCAGCGGTTTGGTGCCTGCCTTCAGCCCAGCGCGTGATCCTGGAGACCTGGGATCAAGTCCCACATCAGGCTCCCTGCATGGAGCCTGCTTCTCCCTCTGCCTGTCTCTCTCTCTCTCTCTCTCTCTCTATGTTTCTCATGAATAAATGAATAAAATCTTAAAAAAAAAAGAAAGAAAATTGGGTAAAATTGACGTACACAGAAACGCAGATCAAATGCACACATGGTGTCTGCTGTTGGCCCCCGGGGTGCGGTCTGCCTGAGGACATGGTGACCCTGGGGCTCACCCTGCCTGCTGGAAGCCCCCCAGCTCTCCAGCTACTCTGCCCACAGTCAAGTCTATGCTCTGGCACCTCCACCGGCCACACCGGTTGTCCTGAGCTGCAGGTGGATTGGAAGATACACTCAGGAAGTACCTGGGAACTCACACGTCTCACCACTTACTGTCTCTGCCTTTCGGGGCTGGACCTCCTTCAGGTTTCTTTCTGCTTCTGCTTTCCTATGTCTTCAAATAAAACAGAAAAAAAAAAAGGTTGAGTGCATATGATATTTACTACCTGCGGAAGTTTGGTCTGACCCAACCCTTTGCTATTTCTGGAGGCTGAAGCCCACCTCATAAATGTTTGAAATTGTAAATATTTCATTTGGAATTTTTGTTTTACCAGCTTTAAAGTTCCCAAGCTCACTTGTGTTTTGCGTTGACCCAAGTGCACAGCAGACTCCACGTGCCGATTTCTGGAGACTCAGTTGCTGAGTGAACTGTATTTGGTTTGCTATAACCAATGATCGCAAGCATAGTGGCTTAACACATGTGAGTGTATTAGCAGAAGTGCAGCAGAAGGCTCACTGGATTAAAACGGAGGCATCTGTGGGGCAGGTTCCTCCTGAGGACCTAGAGAGAGCCTGTTTCCTGGTCCCTCCTGCTTTGAGAGGCTCAGGGTCCCTTCCTCTTCTGAGGCCAGCGCCCACAGATGCAGAACTCACACTTCCTCTTCTGCCGTCACCCAGCTTCAAGGACCCTTGTGACTATGCTGGCCCCCTGGGCCACCCAGAATGATGTCTCTGTGTTAAATCCAGGGGCTCAGCAGTCCTAACTCCATGTGTGTGTGTTCACTCCTCCTCACCACGTACCCTCATGCATCCCCAGGGGTGAGGACGTGGACATCTTGGGGAGGTCATTGTTCTGTCTACCACAGGAACAAATGTTCTTCAGATTGTTCCAACCCTGTAACTTCCCCAGACGCTGCTGTTTTCCAGACACTGCTCTCCGTGTTCACAACCCAGACCAGCCCTGGCCCCGTGAGCTCACGGGGTGCGTCTCTGGCATGCCCCGTTGGTGTGTGCACCCGTGTCCCCTGGATGCCCCGAGTCACGCTCACAGGAGGCACTCAGCACTCACATGGTATCCCATGAGTGCTGCCATCGGGGACAGAGCTTATGAGGCTCCTCGTCAGGTTTAGCCTTCTGCCTACAGCGGATTGCCTGCTGGTTGTTGCCTCACATTTCCTTGGGGGGGTTCTCGGTACAATTTACATTTAACAGCCGACCTGATACTGCAGAGAAATTCAGTGTCGTCATCTGCATACCTCATGTATTTAAATCAACCAATAAATATAAAACAAGATCCGTACTAGCTGAGGTTCTCTGGAGAAACAGAACCAAAAGAATGTAGAGAGAGATGGATGGGTGGCTCCTGTCATCACGGAGGCCGAAAAGTCCCACCATTCGCTGTCTGTGAGTGGGAGGCTCTGGGATGCTGGTAGGGTCATTCTGGTCCAAACTCCAACGTCTGAGGACTGGTGGGCCCAAGGTGGAAGGCCTAGGCCTCACCCGAAGGCCCGAGGACCAGGGACGAGAATGGCAAGTGGCAGGAGAAGATGAATGTCCCAGCTGAGGCCGAGAACCAACCTCCCTTCCTCCGCCCTTTTGTTCCATTCAGGTGCTCTGTGCTGGTGGATGCCACTCTGACACAGAAGTGTGCACCTGGGGGTCTTCTACATACGCATGTGTGTAAGGCACACAGGTGCACATGTACATTATGTGGAATGCACACGTACTGCTCTCACGAATCCTGAAGATCCTTTCAGGAACATGCTCACAGACAAATTAGGACTAATTTTAAATTAATTTTTTCACTTAATTGTGATTGAATTAATTACTATGGCAAAGGGCCACGTTAAATGATTGTATTTGAAGACCCTTCAAAAGGGAATTCAGAGGAATGTATTCTCCAAGAAGAAAATCTGTCTAGCCCACGCAGGCTCTTCTCTGTTGGGAGAGCCGACCCCTCCGCATGGCAGGTCACCCCTATTAACCTCCGAGTGTTGCATAGCAACCGTGGCTCACCCAGGGAGATTTCCTAAGCGCCAGGTGCTGGTGTGGATGTTCATGTGGGCACATTCTCCCCTAGTCTGTACCATTTTACAGACCAAGGATAGAGAACAAGATGGATAGATTCGATTATTAGTTAGTGACTTAATTAGGAACTTTGTCTTAAGGAAGTATCCTAGCCTCTGGCTAATGTCCAGTTGTTGGGTCATGTGAGGATGTTTATTATTATTACTATTAGTATCTTGGGGATCCAGTGTCATTTCTCGATTGCTTATTATAAGAAAAGTTGATTTTGTACTTGGGGACCTTAATAAATTGTATGGAAGTCAAGTTCCTATCCAGTGGCTCATTCTGAATACTCAGAAACCTTACTAATTGAGGGAAACGCTTCTCTAAAAAGAACTGTCCAAGGATCTCTGGGTGACTCAGTGGTTTAGTGCCTGCCTTCAGCCCAGGGCATGATCCTGGAGTCCTGGGATCGAGTTCCACATCAGGCTCCCTGCAGGGAGCTTGCTTCTCTCTCTGCCTGTGTCTCTGCCTCTCTCTCTCTCTCTCTCTCTCTCTCTCTCTGCGTGTGTGTCTCTCATGAATAAATAAATAAAATCTTAAAAAAAAAAGAACCATCCATAACGCTAACCTTAGCATCCATTGTTGACTTGTGTGGTTTAGAGATGCACACGTGGGGGAGACTGGAAACAGCTATTATTAGTTATTTCTGATTTATTCTGGCAAATGAGCTTTAAAAGGTGGTTTGACCAAATGGGCAGGTATCAACAGGGAAGAGTATAGAGAAAAGATGAGCGCTTGGCCGTGCCCTGTTCCACTTCTCCCTCCCACCGAGGCTCCCAGGGCAAAGGTCTCTGCCATTTTCACCTGCGCCTTTAACCCTGACTCAACACTACTTCAGCTCATTACTGGGACTCACTTTAATGTTCTCACAACTGACCCGCCTCTCTCCCATTTTGATTTTTTTTTTTCAATAAAGGAAAGGCGTAAAGAGATTCCTCTAATGGCTCTGATTTGCTAATAATGGGTTTTGTGCAAACCAGCAACTGGTCCTGCAAAGGCGGTGACCTCGTTTGCTCTGAGCTCGGGCTCTGCTCGCTACTTGAGCTCACTTTGCTGGGAGAGGTAATTACAGGGAAAATCAAATCTATGGACTGTGTCTCATTGCCTTTTACCTGCACAAAGCAGGAGGGAACTGGCTCCTGTAGCTCACCCCTTGTTTAGAAGATTCATGTTTATCTAATGGGAAGTCAATATTATTGTCCGGGAAAGAGGGTGTTGCTAACGACCCATCGGGGACAGCTCCTTCGCGGCTCTGAGGCCATGCTCCGGTGGCTCAGAAAGCACTTAGTGGCTCTCAGATGCCATCCCCTCACACGTCAGCAGGCAGTCCATCACTCATCCCATCCTCGCATGACCCACAGCAACATGTTTCTCACTGTCCTCACGGTGGATCGAGCTGCAATGCTGCCTGGGAGGGACTCAGTGACCTGACACCTCCTGCCAGCAGGGGTGCTGGGTCTTGACCTTGCCGTCTGTCCAAATATAGAGCTGAATGCCACAGGAAGATGGGGGTCGGTGTGAGTTGCAGAGAAGCACACATCTTAGCATACTACAGCACTCTTTCCAAGCCCCCAGATGCATAATGCAGTACAATTCATATTTTATACTGAGGCCATACCACGGACTGTAACATAGTCCATAATAGCATCAGGCTCCTAGCTCAGGTCCTGATCTCAGGGTCATGAGATGGAGCCTCGTCAGGCTCCACACTCAGTGTGGAGCTGGCTCCCTCCCCTCGCTCACCCGCATGTTCTTTCTCAATAAATAAATCTCTAAAATATCATAATAATGTAATATAATCCATATTCTAGACTGAGGCAAATAAAGGGTAAAGGACTTGGTCACAATTATCTATCTGTCTATCATCTATCTACTATCTATCTATCATCTATCTTTCTATCATCTATCATCTATCTATCTATCCATCATCATCATCATCATCATCATCAATCTATCATCTATCTATCCATCTATCCATCTATCATATTCGTCAGGGTTCCTAGAGAAACAGAACCGACCAAACACATATTGGCCCAGTTAGCAATAACGTCACAGATGTCTATTAGAGAAAGGGAGAGATTTATGACAAACAATCCATTTATATGCTGATGGAGGCTGACAAGTCTCAATATGTGCAGGGTGAGTCTGTGAGCTCCTGCTCAGGAGAGCAGGTGGTGTCACTCCTGCTGGAAGGCTGGCAAGCTTGAGACCCAAGAGGAGTGAATGTTTCAGCTTGGGATCAAAGGCAGGAGAAAAGCCACTGTCCCAGTTCAAAGGAGAATTCTCTCCTGCCTTGTGGTCTGTTTATTCCTTCAACTGATCGGACTAGGCCCACCTGCACTGGAAGGGGAGTGGGCTTCTGTTTCACCGAGTCCACCAGTGACCAGTAGACACACTCAGAGGAATGTCTGACCAAATACACATACACCTGACAGACCAGTCAAGTCAACACACAGGCCCAGCATGGACTGTTTTCCCACCTTGGCTGTCACCCCATGTCCCCAAGCCTCAGGAAGCACATTCTTCTTCTCTCTCAAGGTCACTATTGGGGCAGAATGGAATAGCACATGGGATGGGCTGCAAAGCTCACATTTCCCAAACCCTAGAGGGCTCCCCTTTCTCTCCCCATCACCCCCCACCCCGTCACCTCCCCATCACCCAGCCCTCCTCATCTCACCTCCTCTCACCACATATCAAGTACCTGCTGCTGTCCTATGGGTCCCATGGCCCTGTAGATCCATTTTATGGAATCAGGGGCTGCATTTTATAGCAAGGAGACCGTTGTGTCCTGAGGCTTCTCATGGCTTCTCTGGACGATGAATTAATGTCGCTCCCTCCTGAGGGATCCAGTTACCTGATATTTCTCTCTCTTGTTTGCTTCTTATACCCCTTTGGGAGACATCAGGCCTCTTGATGTCATGCTCCCTGGAGTGAGGACCTTGTCTAAGTGGTGCCAGGATAGATGCTTCCCGGGAAGGACGCTGGGGTTGAAGGGAAGAGTTGGGGGAATGGCACCAGCTCACACCTGCACCATCCTCACCACACACCAGAGCAGGTTGGAGGGTGGGGATGGCTGCCGGTGGTGGATAACCCATGGCGTGTTGGGGCCACCATAACCAGAAGCCTGGAAAAGGCATTTTTGGACTGAGGGGACATCTCACAAATAGGAGCCACAGCCCATTTGCTGACACAAGACACCTGTCAGGAAAGATGATGGGTGGGCAGATCCCAAAGGGTGTTCATAAAGGGACAAGAAAGTTTCTCTTTTTCCAAACAATGACAAGGTAGGAGCTGCAAGTAGGGAGACCCCCAGAAGGAGCCAGAGAGAGAGGATTGTAGGTGCACAGAATAGTGGAAAAGAGGATTCAAGGGGATTTTAAGAAGCAAAAAGAGTGAAATGGTAAACAGGATGTACTCTCGAGGAGAAAAGAGAGGCGAGGACACAGCATTGGCCTGGGGCCCAGCTGTGCTGTCTGTGTGGGAGCCCGACCCTCGGGAGCCACCCAGCACTTGCCCACCATGGTGATGCGTGCTCAGTCCCCAGCCCACCCTCCCCCGAGCCTATCTGCACATTTGCATTAATCATACACGCATGGCACCTCCTGTTTAATCACTTGGCAATTATCTGGTTTACCTCTTCTGTTTTCATCTCTGAAACAAGATTTGCCTCATCAGATCTTAAAATTGCATTTGACATGGTAACCAATAGTTGAATTATTTGTTCCCTACAAATGTCATTATTTACCATGTAATTTCCAGGAAGACACAGCTTCCCAGTGTTCATATAGGATTTACTGCGCAATTATCTCCACCCTCCAGCAAGGGCCGAGGGGAGAAGCCCAGTGGTCCTGTCAGGGATGGAGGGCGCACTGGGTGGTAGTGGGGTGGCTTCCTGAGGGCGACCACAGCTTTTGGAGGAGCATCAAGGACCCTGCTTAATTAAGTCTCTTCATCCAGAACATAAAGTAATGAGAAAGTCGGATGTGGCAAATAACGAGAAGAGAGAAGGTAGGAAACGATGCAGGTGTGGCCGTGTGTGCGCGGTTCTCCTCCGCTCAGAGGCCAGAGGAGGTTGGGTCCTTACCTGGGTGGGGGAAGGGGGAGCGCATCCCTACCCTCTGCAGGCCCACCAGGGAGGGGGCTGGCCCATGGAGGGGGTGTCGCGGGGCGGAGGAATAAGCCTGCAGCGACCAACCATCATTGGAAGTCCTGTACACACCCCCCCCGGCCCCCTGGGGCTGTACCTCGCCCATGATGGCCATCTGTGTGGTTCTTCCCTGTGGGATGCTTTTCTCTGACCCTCAAGGACCAGATCCCGGGGGCATGGCCGTGCCTGCGCGCACGTGCACCTGCGCATCCCCATGAGGCCGCCTGAAGCCGCAGCTCAGTCCTCGGTCACCTGGCGGTGCGACTGGCTGCACCATCGCCTGCTTCCCTAGACGCGACTCCCTGAGCTTCCTCTCATTGCTTTCACAGCGACGGTAATGGTGCTGCTCTGTGGGCGGGAGAGGATTCGCGATAAAGCGTTGATTGCCGCGGCTGCCGCTTGACACCTGTTGGAGAATTCTTCCACGGGCAGTATTTTCAGGGCTTTCCCGAGGTTCGTGGCGAGTTAGGGAGAGGCAGAGAGTGGGCCCCACTGCTGTGTACCTGCATGTGGTATTCCTTCCAGCCCAGCCCAGGCACAGCTGGCAAACCTCTGGCGGACTAAGGGGGTTTCCATCGCAATCCAAACATGCTTATGGAGCCCTAGTGTAGCCCCGAGCCCTGAGACTCGCCGGTGTTTGCTTTGGTCCAAGGATACGTCCAGCTGACCTCCAGTTTCCCTCCACCCGCACTTCAGCGTCTCCTACACCCGCATCTAGCCACTCATTCTGGAAACACAGCTGTGCCACTGCTATTCTGTGTCCCGGGCCACTGAGGGACACTCGGGAACTCACCTCTTAGGTTGGAGTTGTCACAGACGCCTGGGTTGGCTCACCCCACATGCATTCCCATCCCGCCTTCCTGAGTTTTCTACACCTTGGAGGTCAGGTAATGAATCCAGTGCTGCCCTTGCATCAGGGGCTGCCCGCCACCCGTGGCAGGCCACCAGTGAGGGCAGCCTGGGGAGGAACCTGGGGATGGTCTTGGCTTCCTTTACTCAAAGGTCACACCTTGTGATGATCCTATCCCCCTCCCTCCAGCTGGTCAGGGGATAAGATGCCCAGGGTATGGCCGTCATCTTGACAACACCGAGCGTCAGTGATGACCAGAAGCACCTTAATACCCCAGGGATGGCAGATGGACACGATGACATGAGGCCAGGTCCCAGTTGGCGTCACTGAAGACATGCACCAAACTCCCTCTCCTGCACGGTGTGGCACAGCCAGCAGGGAGGTCACCTAGACAAACCTCACAGCACATCTCTGAGATTTTATTCCTTCTGCTCCTTCCAACGTCCCATCTGTGTCCATCAGGATCCACAGCATCTTGAAGATGGAGCTCCCATGCCACTCTTCTCACCACTGCTCAGGTCTTGCTGACAACCATGCTTCAGTCGCTTTGGAACTTGATGATACCATGTTGTAAACTCCTTTAAGGGCTTTGTGGTAACTGTCCCTAGACGTAGGGATCTTGAGGCTCCAGGGTCAAGTCACCATGTGTAGACACATCCTGCTCTGTCTCAGGTCTATCTGGCCCACCGTCTTCCAGCTCTAGAATCATCCATCCCTCCTCCCTGCTTGCAGCCTCCCTGGGGTGAAGATGAGACCTCTCAAACCCAACATTTCTTCCACCGACTTTCTGACCTCCTTACTTTGCTCATCTTTCAGGCTTCCTTCACTTGCTTGTCTTCCTGTTTCTTTGGCAGCACCGTGTTTGACTCCTGAACTTGCCACAGAATCTTCTGGGCTGTACCTGGAACAGGTGTCAGAGCCCAGGTGCCTCTGGCCTCATCCATGGTGGGTTCTTGCTCTTGTGGGAATTGCCCTCAAGAGCACCCTGAATCAGGGTGCTCTTGTGTCAAATCATTCCCCAGGGTCCCCGTCATGGGGAGCACAGGGCCCCGCAGGGGTCCCAGCCCCTCTGGCCGCCCTGTCTGCTCGTGCAGACAGCTGATGAAAGGCTCTTTCCTGATTCTCTTGGGTCCCCAGCTCAGCTCCCCAGCAGCCCGTCTCAGCTCACCTTCGCAGGCAGCTGACTGAGAACCTCAGGGCAGCCCTGGGCTCTGGGTCTCCATCCTGGGTAGTGCTTTTCTCACAGAAGTGATCACCTCCTAGGTACCATGAGTTTTCTCTTCTGGTCTTTCCTGCCAGGGGTAAAGCTCTTTGTGGGTGTGTCTCCTTGGGTTTCTGTGTGCTGACTGCTGCCTTCTGGAGCCCGGAGCAGCACCAGGCTCATTGTCTGTACAATGGGTAGATGGAAAGAAAAGTAAGTTCACTTATTTTTTTTTTATTATTAAGATCGATTTATTTTAGAGAGAGAGCAGGGGCAGGGGCAGAGGGAGAAGCAGACTCCCCGCTGAGTATGCAGCCCAACATGGGGCTCGATCCCAGGATCATGACCTGAGCTGAAATCAAGAGTCAGACACTCAAGCCACCAGGTGCCCCAAGAAAAATAAATTCAAAAATGAAAAGAGAATCAATCATCCCATAAACCAGGGACACCTGGGTGGCTCAGCGGTTGAGGATCTGCCTTCAGCTCATTTCATGACCTTGGGATCCTGGGATCGAGTCCCGCATTGGGCTTCCTGCATGGCGCCTGTTTCTCCCTCTGCCTGTGTCTCTGCCTCTCTCTATGTCTCTCATGAATAAATAAATAAAATCTTTAAAAAAAAATCCCATAAACCAAAGTTAACTGGTTTTGGGCAAGGATAAACTAGAAACTGTACCTCGTCCCCAAGGAAATGACAGTGCTGGCCACCTGGCCATCCTCACATGCGAGTACCCACACCAGTCCTGCCCTTGACTTACCATGTGCCAGCCTACCTAAGCTTGGGTGAGAGATTCTCTAGGCGTTTCTTGTTTAATGGGGTTTACTAAAAAATTACTAATAATGTGATGGAAAAATGAAAGAGAAAAATCCTGAGGGCCACACTGTCTTTTTCAATGTATTTATTCAGAAAACCACCATGGGACCATGCCATTTTCATCTGCGCTCTCTCTGTACCTGCACGTTTCCGGGCAGAAGGACGTAGATGACAAAATGACCCCTTATCAACAGGATCATCGAGACGCACCTTCAGCCCAGTAGAAATACTTATATATTTTTCTTTTTTTAAAAAAACCTCAATGATTAAAAACCTAAAGCAGCAGAGAAAACATCAGGCCAATTTCTGTGTGTGCACGTGGACGTTACCTTTAGGAAATGCTTGCCTTGTTCCAGTGGCGGCCGTAACTGTTCAACTCCTTTGATTGTTAACAGTGTCACATTTGGGAAGACCAGGTCTTCAAACACATTCTGTGTGGTGAGCAAACACAGAAAGCACCTAGAGAGCATATAACACAAACCATTTCCAAATGGGGTCCAGGAATTAGAGTGACAGAAGGAATGAGTCCCAGATTTGAAGAGCAAACACGAAACGTGGCGTGCACATGGTCGGCCAACTCGATTAGATTAAATGTCATATTTTTATGCACAGTTTAAATATTGAGCCTCAGCTCCATTTTTTTTTTATTAAAGTTGTTTGCTTGGCTGTGATGATTAAATACGGGTTAATAAATAGAACTTTTGTTTAATCTATTGTAGCCAAATTTCTCTCGCCTTCTGTGTTATAGAAATAGCGGCTGAAGGTACATCTGTGCATTGGGACTACCGCGTCCATAATCTTGTAAACTCGAGGTGAGGAAATGCCGTTGTGTGCAGCGCCGTGTACATCACAAGCAGCAGGCATGATCTCAATTTCTCAATAATGATGGAATCACAAGAAAGTATAAAATATTTTGAAGAGGCTGAACGTGATGATTGACTATGTTCATGCTATGTTAGGTGAGGGTATTAGCTTTATAAAAATTACACAATTTTAATTTTGTAAGATCATCCATCCAATCTAAGCCAAGAGTGAGAATGAATGGCTTTGATGGCAAAATGTCAAAAATGAAGTTGTCCTTTCCTGGCTCTGTAATGAGTGACTTTTATTTTGTATTTGGTGACTTCATTTTTTTTTTTAATAATAAAATCAATGGTATAATTTTTTAAATTAGAAAAGCAAGTCTCCATAAAGACATTTGCATATGGGGAGGGAAGTAACAGTGTTATTAAGAAAATCCTAATTCAGATTGCTGCTTCTCTCATTGACTCTATTTCTTGGCTGTGATCACCTCATCATTGTAATGCATAGAAGTATTCCCAAGGCTTTAAAAAAAATGTATTTGTTGGGGCAACTGGGTGATTCAATGATTGAGTGTCTGACTCCGGCCCAGGGCATGATCCAGGGGTCCCGGGATCGAGTCCCACATCAGGATCCCCACAGGGAGCCTGCTTCTCCCTCTGCCTGTGTCTCTACCTCTCTCTATGCGTCTCTCATGAATAAATAAATAAAATCTTTTTAAAAATGTATTTGTGATGATTGCCGGGGAGAGGGCATCATGTCCTATCATGGTGGCTCAGCCACGGAGCTGTCACCCAAGGCCGCCACCATGAAGTCACAGCTCAGTGGCAAGAGGCTTGTCGCCCACGCTCTGCAGGATGGGAAACATAGAAAGCCTGGCCTCCTGTGTACTTTCATGCCCAGGGTGGAAAGCTTGGTCCACCTGCAGGGGTCCAGGGGGTTGGCAGGTTGTTGCTGAGGAGGGCCTCAGAGCCAGGGATGGCCCATAAAGCAGAAACCTCCAACCTGGGGGGAGTTCCAGCTGCGTTTCCACCCAGTCCTAAAGAGAACACCCTTCCTGAGCCCACCTACATGTTGTAAACCAGCCTGGGTGACTCTGTCTCTACAAATGAGCTACATTTTCAGAAGTGACAATCCCTTGCCACACCTTGGAGGGGTAACCTTTTTTCTCATCCTCCCAAGGTTCTTTCCTTTCTTCTAATTCCCTTTCCTTTCTTTCCTTCTTCCTCCTTCTATCTTCTGTGCCACATGTTCTATTTGCTACTTTCCCCTCTGGATTTTCATCTTTTTTCTTTTGTCCTACTGCCTTGTCCTTATTTGTTTGGTGTGATGGTTTTGTGAAATATTTCTTTCAGCAATCTAGGTTACATGGAGAGAGAGGGGCAGGGTAGACACAGATGACAAAACATCTGCTTCTTTTTACAGAGTTCCTCTTGAAGAATTAAAGGTCGTTTGTACATCGAGTGTATAGGAGTATGATTATTTCTAAAGACAAATTCTTGAAATTTGATAATGGATACATTTCATCTATGTATTGTTTATAGGACAAATAAGAGGTGAGCTTGCTTATATTCCACAATTAATTCTTGTGATACATTCAAAATCAGTACTTGGACTAAAATTGCCATCATTCTTATCCCATAGCGTCTTATTTTGGAGCGCTTAGAAGCTCTCACATGATAACTTTATAGCTTGATATACTTAGAGCAGTCACTGAAATATTATTTGTTTTCTTATCACACATTCATTGAATTTTAAAAATCACTATGACTTATCCTCGAGTAAAGTAGTAAGTTTTCATTTTTAAAAATAAACAATTAGAATGTGGACTTGCAATAATTGCACTGGATTAATGGAGCAAAAAAAAATTGTCTTATTCTTTTTGGGGTTGAATGAAGAGAAAAAAAAGAATCCTAATCAGTTAATCATTTTTATAAAACTTCTAAATGCCTTAAAATGAAGTTAAAAGCATAAGAAATTGACAATTCAAAAATAATTGCCGATATAAATAGCATATACTTTTCTTTAGATGGAAGGAAGGAAATTAACATTACTTGAAGTTGCTTTTGGCTCTGAAATAAGAATTACCTGGACATACAAAAAGAAAAATTAAAGATTACATTTGTAACTTTTATCTATCAGTAAAAATGATTGCTTTCTTATTTGTTGTCAGCAAGAACAGCCCAAGTGCTTAGATGCCTAATGCTTATTAAAATTCAATTCTGAGAAAAACAAATATAATGGACATTGAAAAGAAAATAATAAGAAATCACAAGTAATTCAATCATAGGGTTTCAAAGATTGATTATTTTTTTGCAATTTATTTCTTTCTTTTTGTTTATTGTTTCAGGCTGCTTCTAAGATGGCTCCAGTGATCCTGCTTTCTGGAATTTTTTCCCTCTGTCATTCCCTGGAGTGTGATGTGGACCAACTGACTTGTTCCTGTTGAGGGGATAACATCCAGAGTGATCGAAAGTGGCTTTTGGTAGGACGGAGTCTGTCCTACTCCACAGTCTGTCTTGCCCTTTCCTGCCCTGATGAAGCATGGTGTCATTTCACTATACCACCCAGACATTGAACTCCTTGGGATTTACCCAAAGGTGCTGAAAACCCATGTCTACACAAAAACCTGCACTTGGATGTTTATGGCAGCTCGATCAATAATCGTCAAAATCTGGAAACAACCAAGGTGTCCTTCAGACGGTGATGGATAAATAAGCTGTGGTCCAGCCAGATAATGGAATATTACCCAGTGATGGGAAGAAATGAGCTATCGCGCCATGAGAACACATGGAAGAGCTTGAGATACATATGGCTAAGTGAAAGAAGCCAATCTGAAAAGTCTACATGCTGTGTGACCCTAGCTCCATGACATGCTAGAGAAAGTAAAACTATGGAGACAAGAAAAGATAAGGGTTGTAAAGCACTGGTAAGGGAGGGGTGGATGGAGGAGCACAGGACTTTTTTAGGGCAGTGAAGCTACCCTGTGTGATACCACATGGTGGACACATGTCACGATGCATCTGTCCAGACCCACAGAATGTACAACAACAAGTGTGACCCTAATATAAACCCTGGACTTGGGGTCAGTGCAGGTTGACGACAGTAACAAATATACCGTCTAGAGTGGGGGTGTTGACAATGAGGGAGGCTGTGCACATGTGGGGCCCAGGGGAATATGGGGAACCTTTGTACCTGCCTTTCATTTTTGTTAGGAACCCAAACTGCTTTAAAAAATAAAGTCTTCAGGGCACCGGAGGTGGGGGGGCTCAGTCAGTAAAGCATCTGCCTTTGGCTCGGGTCACGATCTCAGGGTCCTGGGATAGAGTCCCACGTTGGGCTCCCTGCTCAGCGAGGAGTCTGCTTCTCCATAGCCTCCCTGTTCATGCTCTTTCTCACTATCTCTCTCTCAAATAAATAAATAAATAAAATCTTTAAAAAAATTAAAAATAGCCTTAAAAATTAAAAAATATATATATTAAAAAGCCCTTTTCAGTTCTGAAAGAAAAAAAGCCAAGTTGTGAGCTGTCCTGAGGAGCAGCCCACCTGGCAAGTTACATAATAGTCTTGCATAAGAGAAGAGCATGAGTCTTAGGAGACAACTCTACTATATGACTGTGTCACTGAACTTTAAAAACTAGTAATATAATCATTAAAATTGTGACATCCCTTGATAGAATAAGAATAGTAACATAAGCTACTTACGTTCACCTCGGAGGATTAGTCACAGCAGCTGACCAGTGATGTGTACCTATTATGTATCACAATCACTTTTAACTGTTGGCAGCTTCCAAAAATTAAAAAAAAAATGTATATATATATATATATATATATACATATATATATATATATATATATAATACGGGAGAAAAGCTTAAACATCGCCAAGTATTTATATTTCAGCAGGGTTTTTTTTCTCTACAAGTTGAAAAACAACCAGGTTTTTTAAAAGTATAACATTTCAGAAAATTGCACAGAATGCTCTTGCTTCACAGAGATACAGTGTCAGCCTCAGTTTGAGGGGGGAAAATGGGAAAAACTCTCCAAATGATAGTGTTTACACCCGAGATGAGAATGCTGGGCTTGTTTCTTGGAGCAGGGCAGGGTGAGAGGTGTTCGGGGAGGGAGGCAGAGGGAGCGACAGACAGAAGGACGGGCGGACAGAGAGGAAGGCCGTCTGGAGCCAAGCTGCAGGCAGGAAGGGGCGCGGATGGCTGTCCTCTGGCTTTGGCCAGACGACAGGTAGCTGGAAGCTTTCTGGTCCTCTGTTAGAAACAATCGTGACAAAATACCCTCCAGATTCTCATGAGACTGTCTGGCCAGCGGTAGGTGTGTGTCCCGAGCAGAGCAGACGTGCGCCTGCGGAGCAGCAGTCACTGGGCTTCCGGAGATGCCCGTCACCTTGCCTGTCTTCCCCTCCCTTTCCCCTCCCGTTTTCTTTTTTCCATCAGAATGGGTTGTTTCAGAAAGCTAAAACCATGAAGTAATTTAATTACCTTTCACAAGCTTGGCCCTTGCCCATGGAATGTAAGTCTATGTATCAGCAAATGGGTGGCGAGCATGACAGCAAGGGGCCTGTGCACTTAACGACGTCCGCACATGTTAGGAGTGAAGGGGGTGGCTCTCTCTGCGGATTGAAGCAACCTCCCAACCAGAATGACTATTCACAACACTTGATTTTCCTTCCATCAACATATCCTTACAGATTCGGTGACGTGCGTTACAAACAAAAGCATATGTGCAGATGTATGTGTGTGTGCACACATGTGTGCGTGTGTGCATGGTCAAACCAGCACGGTCACACACACCTAGAACATATCACACAGGGAAAGGTACCAGATACGGCTATCAGGGCTCCCAGTGGGGTGAGCACCACCCGGGGTTCCATATTTACCACTCTCTCTTCTTTCTTTCCCCCTTTTAAATAATCCTGCCAAACGTACATGTCTACGTTACGGGTTCAACTGTATCTCCTCAAAACTTAAATGTTGCGCCCCTTCCCCAGGACCTCAGGATGTCAGTATTTGGAGATGAAGTCTGCAGAGAGGTCATTGAGTCCAAATTATGCTGCAAGGTGGGGCCCCACTCTTTAGGACTGGGGTCCTGATAAGAGCACACACACACACACACACACACACACACACACACACACACGTCTTTATTGTTTGGGTAAGCTGTTAGGGGCATGAGATGGAAGAGAAAACACAAAGAAGTAGGACAAAAGTGAGCACATTTTCCATTGGGCACAACCACTCCATGGTGACATGAGTGCTCAACTGACCACTGGTCAGCCCGGGAACCTTTCCAGGCAGCCATTCAGATTTCTCTCCCTGCATGAGTGAAGTAACGAATGTGATTTATAGACTTTAGGTCACTTGAAATACATACGTCTATTAGAGAGCAAGGGTGTTTTTAATCAAAAATTACATTAATTAGGGCGCCTGGGTTGCTCAACCAGTTAAATGTCTTGATTTCGGCTCAGGTCATGATCTCAGGGTCATGGGATCAAGCTCTGCCATCGGCCTCCCAGCTCTGGAGGAGCAGGTATATATTTAATTTTTAATTGAAGAATGACTTCAACGGAGAATTTTCCTTCAGATGACATAAAGGTTATTAACTAGCTCATTGCACAACAGCCAGGCAGTAAAATTACATTCTCTGGGACTTCTTTCCTGCTCATCTGTGGACTAGAACATTCTGCAGGATTGGTGTTCTCCATCCTTACATAGTACAGAATCCACAGTCCCACACAGGGCCTGTCTCTCTCCCTGAATCATTAGCCTTGGCTCTTTTTCCTTAAGCCACAGGCTCTGATTTTGTCACCAAGCCTCACTCCCACTCAAGGTATTTGGTGCTCACTCTATCTGAGCTTCTTCTGGAAACTCCTGTCCTGCCCAGTGGTTTCAAGCCTCCACTGTCACCCAGAGGAGCCTTGCCAGGTGTCCCACCAGAAGGAACAGCTTCCCCTTGACCCCGGGCAGACACCTCTCTATTTTCCTCAGGGTACCTGCAGTGTCTAAATGATCTAGAAAACTCTCTATACTCTTTTGTTTCCTGCCTACCCCCAGTAGAACATGAGCCCTGACATGGCAGGACCTCACTCAATTACTCCCCGCAGGGCAGCCAGGGCCAACAATGACGCCAGGCACATCGTGGGTGCTCAGGCAATCTCTCTGAGCGAACGGCGGTGTCCTTGCACCAATCAGGGATCGTGTTGTCCTAAGATGGACATCTCCTATCTCGCCAGCTTCCACCACCTGTACACGTGAATGCTTGCAGACCTGCAGCTCCGCATGCCGGTAAACCATTTTACTTTATCATGGGGTCTCATTCCAGCATTTAATTCAGAATTAAGTGTAATTCTTAACCTAAAAGACTCCCTTATATGGTTTCATTTAATTCTCCAAAGTTTTGACTTAGAACAGACTGTTGATTTTCACAAATGAAGAAACTGCCTCTCAGAAGCCTCCATAAGCTGTTCAGCTGCTCTAGCAGGTGCAAAACACAGAAGCAAAGACTGGAGTCTATCTTTCTGATGCCACGTCCAGGAATTATATCACACCATTCCTGCATTTAAGTAACATATACTAGGATTGTCTGGGTTGCTAAAATAAAATTATTGATTTTTTTTTAAATGAGATAAAATGGGAAAATAATGGAAGTCGAAAAAAATGCGACCTATTTCGAGAAATCCAATGCATTCTCATATTTCAACTGCTATCTCTTCCATCCTCCTTTCAGTAGCTGTGATTGGGTGATTGATGATGCAAGAGAGAAGGACAGAGATGAGGAAGTAGTGCAAAAAGTTTTCTTCTCAAACAGGGCTGAAATATCACAGGTGGTTGTCAGGAAGCAGCTCTGCAAAGTAGGAGAGATCACATCCCCAGTGCTATCGGGGTCGGTGCCACCATCGGTGAAGGCAAAATAAGGTCTGCTCCAGATTGGTGGCACTGTGCCTGTTCCTTGGAGGGAAACTGGATCTACTGAAAAGGCAACACTTCATAGATTTAAGGAAAAGTGTGGCCATCTTGTAACTGTATGGAAAGTAGTGTGTGTGTTTTACTTTTCCTGAGGATAAGGGTCATAACTTTCATAAAATTTATATGGGTTTATGACCAAATAAAAATCAGGATCCAGTACAATTTTGATTCTACCATTTTGGGGAAATTATTATAATATGGCACATAATTAAAAGACTGGTGCGTGCAGGGCAATGATCCAGATATCCGAGACCTAGTGAAGAATAGCATCAAGATCACACTTAGGGGCTTTATAATCAGGGAAGAAGGCATAAGAGAAAAGCTATCCCGTTGGTGGATGGAGACAGAAGCAAGCATGTCAAGAGGGTGACATTGAACTGGGCCCTGAGCCGTGAACAGGATTCAGATAAGGTGCAATTAGGCAGAAAGGTGTCATAGGTGGAAGCTAAGACAGAGGAAGGAAGGAATTGTTAATGAAGACAAAGCAAGGAAAAATTGGTGCACTCACCAGAAAAGCAGATGAGAGGCTGGTGTATTGATTCTTGAATGCACTGCCAGGGCGATGGGCTTGAATTTTTGGCAGCAAGGGGACACTGATGAATTTTGAGGAGCAGAGAAGCCTGATGGGATGTGATTAAGGAAGATGGTCAAGATGAAGATGGGGCAATGGGAAGGGACTGAATTAGCTCTTCTGGGAATGCTAGAAAAGTCACCTATGAAATAGCCAATATAAAAGCCAATCCAAGTGGATTCACCTGTGGATTCACAAACACCTTCTGACCCTTTTGCTTTTTTATCAACAATATGTCCCTTAAAATAGTCGTGTTTGTTGCATATGCTTTTCCCAAAGTCAGTTCCTCCAGTTTCATCATTGTCATACCACCTATGTCTGAGGGACCACACACCCCTGGGAGCCTTCAGATTGGAAGTCTGCATCATCACTGACCTCCAGTCCTTATGCTACTGCTGCCATGGTCATTTTGGTTATTTGTAGCCTATTTCTGTTATATTCTTCAGAAGCACAATTCAGAGGAACAGTATTCTCTGAGTTCCTGCATATCAGCGAGCAGTTGTTCTGTGGTTTTCATCTTGGGAATAGTTTGGCTGGATATAAAACTCCTTGGTTTACATATTCTTTCCTGAATATTTTATTTTATTTTATATATTTTATTTTATTTTATTGTAAAGGTTTTATTTATTTATTCATGAGAGACACACAGAGAGAGAGAGAGGCAGAGACAAGGGCAGAGGGAGAAGCAGGCTCCACTCAGGGAACCCGATGTGGGACTCGATCCCGAGACTCCAGGATAACTCCCTGGGTGACAGGCAGACACCAAACCACTGAGCCACTCAGGCATCCCAACTTTCCTGAATATTAAAAATTTTTTTTTCTTTAGTTTAAAATGATGCTATGACAAGTCTAGCAACAAGCAGGTTTTCTCTTCATTTTAAGTCAATTGGTCTTTTTTCATAAATCTCCAAAGGATTGTGTTTTTTTGTTTTAAGTTTCAGTCATTCCACTGGAGTATGTTTTGGTATTGGTGATTCTGAGCCAATCATCTCAGGATTCCATGTACCTTATCAACACCATGCTTCACTTTTTATCACAATATTAGGAAAGACTAGTTGAAGTAAAGTTTTGGTATTTGTGCTATTCCTTTATTTTATTTTGTTTCTGCTTTTGGGGATTCCATTAATAGATACAGTAAATGCTTTTTGCTTCTCTGTTAAATGTGTTGTGACTCCTGAACTTCTTTTATCTCTTCATTTAATTCCTTTCTATTTTAAATGTTTTCTTCTTGTTTTTACTCTCCTCATTATCCAAAGACATTATCTGTCATGTTTGTTTGCTCTTTTGTTTTTCAGTTTAGTCAATATTTCTGAAATACTTTCCTCTCATATTTCTAATTCTTTCCCCATCTTATAAATCTTATTCCTGAATTTTTCTGATTCTGATTTATGCTTTTTTTTCTATCCTGTACTTTTCTCTTAATATGTTTGTAAATTTTGCTTTGCAGTCATGACTTCCGGTTGTGCTTTTATTGACAGTAGGACATTTATTAGGTTATTATTTTTTCTTTTAAGAACATTGCATGAGATTAGTGCTCAATTGTTTCTGTTGTTTTTTTTTTATGTGAAAGATTTTTTTTTTTCTGAAATTTTGGAAGGATTCAAGAGTCAGGACATCTTTTCTAATTGCATGGCTCTAGAGTTTCCTTTTCTGTGTATTCATGCAATTTCAAAACCTATGGTGGCTGGCTTTGCATGCTCTCTGCACTCTGTTTCTGTTTCCCAATTTTGATCTGGATGTTCTTGGACTAGGGTCTCTGTTAATGTGCTACTCAGTGTGAGTTCTTTCCCCAGCATTTTCTTCTTAGTGTGAGACTTTGTCCTGGAGGGGAGTTTGAGAAATCATTTGAGAATCATTTTCTTATGATTCTTTCTTAGAGTTTCCTAAATTTGCTTCCATTGCCTTTCCCAATTCCCTGTTGGATAATTTCAACCTCTGTGTCATATCTGAATGCTTTATTATATCTGAATGCTAATTAGCAAATAAAAATTGTATGTATTTAAGGCATATAACTTGATGTTTTGATATGCATTTACACTGTGAAATGATCACCACAATCAAGCTAATTAACACATCCATCACCTCACACAGTCACCTTTAGTGTGTGTGGTAAGAACACTTATGATGCCTCCTAGCAGATTTAAAGTATGAAATTCAGTAGTGTTAACTGTGATCACCGTGCTGTATGTTAGAGTTCCAGAATTTAATTATCTTACAACTAAAACCTTATACCCTTTGACCAACTTATCCTCTTCTCAGTCCACTCCTGCCCCAAGCCCCTTGGCAAACACTATCATACTCTCCCCTTCCATGAGTTTGGCTTTTTTAGATGCCACACATAAGTGAGTGAGGTCATGCAGTATTTGTCTTTCTGTGTCTACCTTACTTTAATTAGCATAATCCCTCCAGTCACTCTTCTGAGTGTATACCCAAAGGAAATAGAATCTGGATCTTGATGAGACCACCTGCACTGCCATATTTCTTGTAGCATTATTCACAACAACCAAAATGGGAAACAACTCATGTCTGTCAACAGAAGAATGGACAAAGAAAAGGTGGTTTATACACACACATGTACACATACACACAGTGGAATGTTATTCAGCCTTTAAAAAGACTGTGTCTCTCCTAACATGCCTGTCTATTTAGACCTCTGGGACCTCAGTTCTCTGATAGATCCATAAAAAGTCTCTGTCTTTTAATTTGTCCAGCTTTTCTTGTAAGAACTCCATGATAACTTCCTTTTTTAAAAGATTTTATTTTTAACTAATTTCTATACCCAATGTGGAGCTCAAATTTACAATCCCTGAGATTGAGTCACATGCTTTACTGGCTAAGCCAACCAGGTGTCCCTACTATGATAACTTCTAAGCTCTTACTATGTTGGAACCCAAACCAGGGTATTCAATTTTTAGGACTCTGAGACCCAGACTTCTCTAGCCTTTTCAGGCCTTACTTGGGTATTTTGAACACAACTTCAATAGGAGTTTGAAAACTGCCCCCTATTTCCAGCTCTAATTCTCAGACCGGCTCTCCAAGAATCCAGTGTTGGGAATGTGGGGACCACGAGCTCCATCCAATGCCTCATGGGCTCCCTCTGCCTTCCCTACACAGCAACTAAGTCATTCAGGTTTTTTGTCAATGCTTTCCCCATCTGCATATATGTTGGGCTTTGAGTGGCAGAGTTGATTTAAGTTTGTTGTAGCTGTTGTGCATGGATGTAAGGTTGGGTATTCTAGTTCTCTCATTTTATTGGATACATGGGGAGAGACAATTGCTACTATTTTCATAGACTCCTCTGATTAGCATGTACCTAGCAGGTAACTTTGAAGACCAAAGACCTGCAAGGTACAAAGGAGTCATCTGATAGGATGTCAGTTAGGAAGCCTGCAGAACATCCTTCCCACTCCTGTCCTCAGTCCTCCACTGATGGCATACCTCCCTGTCACCAGCTTTGTAGGACAGAGACCTCTCCCCTGCCCTGGTTCCCATTCCATGTACCTGGCTCCAGGTCAGCCTATCCTGATTTTAAGCAGTGGAGTTCTTTTCTGACATGACCCTAATTTTGATTGTTCGTATTGTTCTAAGCCAGAGTAAATGTTCCCTAGAGATGAAAGATATAAAGCTTGTCAGAAACCCCGTGTCTGATTCATTGCCTGACCTTACAGTTCTTTGTGTAGTGCTGTGCACCCTATGGGTTCTCAATAAATATTAATTGAATTGAATTGAATTGAATTTACACTTTGCTCATTTCACCAATAGGTTAAGTGAAGATTAACAACTTCACAGCAGTCCTAGCAGCCTGAATTAAGGAATATCAGTGTATATCTGTAATGTCTTAAATTGGTACAATAAAAGTGACTTACTGTGGAAAAATCTATAGTTGGGGGAATATTGTTCTTTGGCTTGCAAGGATACTTGCTCACAGAGGCAGCTTTGAATATTTATACCGTGTTCCTCATTTTCCCTTAGTAGCAAGTGCTTGCAAAAAAGATTCCTTAAAGACTTAACACTCTCTCTACATTATTTCCTAATTCATTCTGACAAGAAAACAAGATGACAACAGATACGGTGGTACCGCAGATTTGAGCATAGGGTCATGTCACTTAACTAATCTGCCAAATGCGCTCTTAGGTCAGGGATTTCTGTGCAGAAGGTGCAACTGTCAGTGGCTGGCTCCTTTTCTTCTTCTTACTTTGATTTATATCTTTCTACAAATGAAGCAAAGAATGAAATACAGGCTATCTCCCACTTTAGTGCATCTACATTTTATAAGGACAGTTTTCAATTTGGGGCTGCAAGAACTTTCCTACCCACCTGGAAAGGAATTGATTTGGTTTACAAAAATGTCCCGCCCGGGAGAGTTACAAAAACGCAACATGAAGAACATTTAAAAAAATTTGTATTATTTCCAAATCTATCATTGTTAAATTTCCTACAGTTGATTTGATTTTACCTTATGTTTTTGAATATTTGGCTTCTGCCTCATTGAACCCCCAAATGTGCCTTAACTGGGTTGCTCTTTTCTTTCATTAGCTGATCAGTAACAACGGGAAAAAAAAAGTGCATTATGTCTTAGTTTTGCAGGTTCATAATACATAAGGTCTTTGAAAAGTTTGGCCATAATGAAAGGGTGAAATTTTTTCCCAACAATTGGATAGAGAATGCTGTATTGTGAAAACTATACAGGTATTTTCTGAAACTGTGTTCTGATGTGGAAAATATTTTTGAGCTCTCAAAGACCCCTTCTCCCATAAAGACACTCATTTTTTTTAATGGAACACCAAAGTGTTAATTCAACTGCTCTCTGATGTCAACTGCGAATTAATAGCTAAAAAATTTTGAGATCAGGTGAATTTTCCATGACTAAATCCTTTTATCTCTTTATACTCAAATCTGGTGTCTCCTACACTATTCCCCATTGGACGGGCTACTTGAAGATCTACTCTGACATTCTTGGCTCTTCCTATCACCTCAAAACAGTTCTGAGCGGATGGCTTTGACTTTTAACAGCATATCTTTTAAAGTAAAATGTTGCTGAAATCACAAAGGAATGTCTTAACAATGGAGACGTTGCATTTTGCTTCCCCACTGTGACAATGAGAAGAAAGGATGCTCAGCTATTAAAATAGTTAGTGATTTAGTTCCTTAGAAAGTGGGATTTGGATTTGGCCACTTATGACATTTTTGGAAATAAAATTGATTCTTGTCAAATTCTCCAGTTTTCGTGGTAAGTGAAGTCAATTGGGGAGTATTGTGCAATGGGAGGATTCTAAGAATGAAGTCCTGATGGAGACATACATATGGATGTAGATGATTTATTTCAGAAACAGAGCAGAACTTAGAGGTTTTATATTGGATTTCCTTCTCAGAAGCCTATGGGAAGATACAATAATATGCAAAATACACATGAACATAAAAATAATGTCTTAATATTAAATTATGATGGAGTTGCAACTGGTAATTTGTATGAGTGTTTCTGTGGATAATTCGCTGTCATGTCTCATACTGGAAGAGGTTACCAAAGTTCAAACACACACGTGCATTGTACAACAAGGCTTTCATTCTTCAATATCTCCATGCTATACAGGACACATGAGGACATGATCTTATTTCTGGATCTTTCTTGAGCTCCCCTTGGGGGTGTGCATTGATTGCTTCTTTTAGTTCTGACAGTTCAGCATTACTTTGGGCTATGATGTTAGATTGGGGACTGATCATTCTGTCCACAATTCTTGGGTTCCCTGGCCAGGGAAATGCAGCATTTTACCTGCTACTTATGAGATTTCTGAGTATTAAGAGGTTTTCTTCTCTTTGAGTTGATGTTTCATTGAATCAAGCAGAGTTTTTCCACTTACTGAGTTACTGAGTTTTTCTACCTCCGAGAGGGGGATCACGGAAGTGAACGGGAGCCCTTGCTCCCGAGGAAGCATCTGTCCAGGGGGCAGCAATCATCAGAACAGAGATAAACACTTCTTGCTATTGTCCTAGAAGATGGCCGCCTCGCCTCAGACAGGAAAGAGTCTGCAGAGGAGGAGATAGTTCCTCTAAATGTTGGCAGGTGAAGGCAGAGTCTAGACAACGAGGGCCACTATGTGTTCCAAGTATAGAAAAGTCTGTTCAATGGCATGGAGAGATCCGAGACAGCAAGGCTCCTCTCAGAGGAACTACAAATCTTAGTCATGGGGACCCTGTGCCAGAGTGGAGGGGCTTGTGCAGGAATGGAGGTGGGACGTAAAGTAGGCTACAGACTCGTGTGGATGCTTACACTTGGGATTCAAGCCTGGTTTTTATTTTTTTAATTAATTAATTAATTAATTAATTATTTTATTTATTATTTATTCATGATAGACATAGAAAGAGAGAGAGAGAGAGAGAGGCAGAGACACAGCAGAGGGAGAAGCAGGCTCCATGTTGGGAGCCTGACGTGGGACTCGATCCCGGGACTCCAGGATCACGCCCTGGGCTAAAGGCAGGCACGGAACCTCTGAACCTTTGAGCCACCCAGGGATCCCCCAGGCCTGGTTTTTAGACATCAGTCCCAGACCCCTGAGTTTCAAAGACAGTAGAAAATAAACAGTAAACTTTATGAAAGGAAAATTAAAAGGAGGCAATACAATTAAATGGAGAGGAAATTACAAAGAGAGAGAAAGAGAGAGATATCACCAATGTCCTAGGAGATCCATCATCTAAATTATGCGAGAATAGGATTTGCACAGGATAATGTCTGTAGAGGTCTCTTCAGCAGACTCAAAACAAAACCCAGCAACTTCCACGGGACCTGCAAGTATTGATGTGTCCCCTTCTACCCCGGATCCAGTGTCTGATGGAAGCAGAGTCCTACACTTGATGCTGGGGAATGCAAAGTTCACCAGTCGCCCGAAAATCCAACCTGCTTCTCCTGCTTCTCCCCGCTGATGTTCAGAAGCTCTGGGCCTTGGATGAAACAATGCCTGGGGAGATCAAATATGCTGTGGTTTCTTCAAGGGTCACATGGGGAAGCTCCCATTACCCACCTCTGCGGGTAAGTGCCAGCCAATAGGCCAGTTCATATAAAGCCCTGACAACAAGGCCCGGCGTAGCACACGTTCCAGGGACATCAGTCATTGTCACTGGCAGCAATGTCACCACCACGGTAAGTGCCAGAGAAAGCAGGTAACATTATATAAATGAATATTTTGTCTTGAAAGGATAATTCAATGGAACCATGGTAAGTTTCCCTTCGTTCCGGCGTGGTATGGGCAGTAGTGGTTTGACCTGGAATAGAGATCTGACCTCTTCTTTATTATAATTAAGCAACTCAGGAGACGTTTCCTAAGAGTGGTAGGAGGGAAATGAAGACGAGATAGAGAAAGGAGCCCGGTTGCCCGTGATTGAAGGCAACGTTTTTCATGTCAAGAATGAAGACGGTCTAGGGATTTCACCCGTCAGCCTTGGGAGGTTTATTAAATCCTTGATGGGCTTGTAACATCTTAACAATTTCAAATCACCATCTATGGAAAATCACCAGGCAGAGGCGTGCTATGCTAGTGTGTCTGGCCAAAGGGAAGTATCATTCCAGAGCATGCACGTGGGCGCGTCGGGAAGAAGCTGTCACTCTTACAGGAAAGTAGTCTAAGTGACATTATGCATGTGTCATAGATTTTGTGGTTGTTTCTACAGTGGTTGTCAGAAAAACGAGCAAGGCGTAAGCCTCTCCTTTCTGATACAATCGAGGGAGTGCCGTGCATATTGACAACTTACAGATGATTGATCCATTTTGGATTTCCGGGGTTGGGTCCTTTTAAAAAAATTAAAAGCATAAAATTTCAGACTATGTTGTTTTTTAAGGAACCCACGAGACAAAGTCTGTGGCTACTATGAAAACAAGCACAGCAAGTTTAGTGTTTATTAAATCCACAACCTCTTTGTTGTTTTCTATGAGTTTCTTAGTAAGGAAACCCGAAATCCGGTGCCCCAGTAACAACTGTTGGAGACCGGACATCCCTTGTTTTATTTTTATTTTTATTATTATTTTTATTTTTATTTTATCTTTATCTTTATCATCTTTATCTTTATCTTTATCTTTATCTTTATTTTTATTTAATACACATCTGATAAATGGCACTCACTGCCTCGGTCCAGAGTCAGGGGCACGGACACAGCCGCTGCCCCGCCCCATGGGCTACTGCTATCTCTCGGCCGTTCAGTGTCTGTTTGGGGGACAGCCTTGTCTCCAGATGCTTGATATGAGGGCATCAAAATGCTCTCGGCGCCAACTGTATGAACGAAGACGTCTGTGCTCGCTCCTGGGGTCCACCGATACCTACCCGACTGCCTGGTGTGCATCTCATTTGCTGACCAACGAGGAGTCACAAACAAGACAGGCAGACTGTCGGTAGGTCATGCATGTTAAATCACTCCCCCCACGCAGTGTACAAGGCCTTGGAGAGTGCTTCCAAGCCTCATCGTGCCACGCGCGTGTGCTTAGTAAATCCACTGTGAGTGCATTTGCTGGTGGGAGTGAGTGCAGGTGGCTTTTAGACAAAATCATTCATTAGGCTCAACCAGTTATTTCTGGGGCAGATAACCACTTATATCCTAGTGAGCGATCTACATCCGTAAAATATCTTGTAAAGCACTTTTTAAATAGAGATCTGAGTGGAGAGCCCTGGTCCCACCATCCCCTATGATCTGTGACTTTAGAAATTTGGTGACGTTGGACAAAGTTTCGATGGAAGGAGTTATGGGATCTTCATGATGAGGGGATTTATCTCTTAAATTTACCAGGATTTGAAATTTGGTGCAAGGTCTCGGGAACTTCCCTGCATCCACCAACCTCACTTGAGCCCATGATGATTAAACCTCAGAAGATGCCTTTTGCTGGCAAACTATTCCATTCATAGTCTGAAAGATGAATCCCACCCTGGTGAGAGCGTTTCCTCAAAATCCTCAGAGACATTTTCCCATGGAAACCATAAGCTGTCAATACACTCCCTTTCTCTTCTCCAAAATTTGTAGATAACAGGTCATTGTTTCCCTCAAATTTTAAGCCAGCTTTATTCTTCATAATGACAATCCTTCATGCCATATATCCTCCAAAAAAGTAGGAAAGATTTATGAAAATCTCTGTTATTTATTATTAGCACATCATACTTCTTAATTGAGGCTATGGCTAAAAAAAATAAAAACAAAAAAATTTAGATTACAGCATTTCTTGACAAAAAAATTAGTTTTTGTTATTTTAGAGAGGAGGTGTTTAGAAGCCAGACAATTAAAGAGGCAAAACTCCCAGAATTTTATTTAACACTTAATGTAAATCCCTCTTAAGTTCTTAATTTTTTAAAAGATTTTATTTATTTATTCATGAGAGACACAGAGAGAGAGGCAGAGACACAGGCAGAGGGAGAAGCAGGCTCCCCATGGGGAGCCTGATGCAAGACTCGATCCCAGGACCCTGGCGTCACACCCTAAGTGGAAGGCAGATGCTCAACCCCTGAGCCTCCCAGGCCCCACAAAGGACACATTTTATAAGTGAAGACCAATTGGTGACATTGTCCTTGTGGGAGGACAAGTGTCTCTCTCTCAGGGTGAGGGCTCGCTGCTGATGGAGGCAGCAGGCTCGCATCTGTACTTCCGGGGGTGACGGGCACCGCGCCTTCCGCTTCGTGTCTCAGCTTTTGAGACGTGATTTGATTCAAGAATTCTACAATATTCAATAAAAGGACCTATTTCCAAATTTGGAGCATGACTTGTGGACCAAGATATTCATCATTAAATCACTCATTTCAGTAAAACAGGGAAAAACTATCTGACAAAAAGATGGGACAGCGGAAGTGGTGAATCTATATGTAATTTCAATGGTTATTTGGAAGAATTTCAAACTTCATGGGGTAATGATTATAATACAGTATTAGTAGGAAAGGATATAATGCCTCATGAATTATAGCCTTATTCAGAGTATTTTTATTAGGAGGGAAATTCTCCAGAGAGATAACACTGGTTATTTCTGGGTTGTGGGGATACAGGACAAATTAATTTTCATACTCTCACATGCACACACACATGCACAACATAGGCACTGATGCATTTATTTCAGGTTTTGCAAAATGAGCATGCACTTATTTCACAAATAAACACGTATTTAACAAAAATTTTTTTCTCTTGTCTGGTGAAGTTCGCCACTACCATGAATATCATTGGGAATTCCATGGATCAACCTAATATTTGTTCACATGTGAGAGGGATGCCTGGGAGGCTCAGTGGTGGAGCGTCTGCTTTTGGCCCAGGGCATGACCCCGGGGTCCTGGGATCGAGTCCCGCATCAGATTCCATGCATGGAGCCTGCTTCTCCCTCTGCCTGGGTCTCTGTCTCTCTCTCTGTATCTCTCATGAATAAATAAATAAAATCTTAAAAAAGAACCCCCATCAATATTCACACGCGAGAATCCACCCAGGGCTTTTCCCTCAAGGAAAGATGTGGCTTTATTCAGGGGAGGTCCCCCGAGCCTCTGTGTCCACAAAGCTGGTCCCACCCTTTATCTGGGTGGAGACGTGAGTCTGCTCACCCTGGGTGGTCACGATCACGAGACTTATGCTCATTGAGACTCCTGCTCCAGCAGCTTCGCCCCAATCATCTTGACCCCCTTCTCTCAGAACCCGAGACAGATGTTGGGTCTCGAAGGGGAGTAAACGCTCATTTCTCTGGACCCTCCACCTTGATCCTAAGGAACCTTACCCTCCTGAACCAGACTGCCGGGAAGTCAAAGGCATGATTCTAGCTTCCTGAAGAAATATTTCTTCACCGAGTTGTTAGGGTTGTTCATGATTTACCAAGTGTTCCCTTAGGACATGATCTTACAAAAATCAGTTCAGCTTTTCTGTCCCCACGATTTCGAAGACATCTCATTTTATTTTGTAATGTCCTACAAAACCGAGAGCAGGGACCGTCCTCAGGGACAAAATAAAACAGCGATGTCTATGCACGGAGTGAAATTCTTTCCTTGGGCAGCCGATGAAGCTGCACAGGCACCTCCCTTGTTCCTCTTCCCTGAGAAACGAAACAAGACAAAACAAAACAAAACACATACCTTGAAAATGCTTCCAAAAACGGGCGCCAGCCAAGAACGTGGTGTCATCTGTGAGTGGGGACATGAGCCCCGTGCAGGAATGCTCCCTAGTGCTGACGGTTAGTAGTGACCATAAATAAGGAATTCATTAGACCATTAGGTGATCATCTATACGTGAACCAAACTTATATCTTCTCTAACAATTACTCCTTTATTATTCATGTTTATTAGCTGACATTTGAGCTTCAGCCGGCTTGAAGGAGTATCATTTGTAGAAATAGCAATATTTACAAGAATATTTTTTTTAATAATAAATTTATTTTTTATTGGTGTTCAATTTGCCAACATACAGAATAACACTCAGTGCTCATCCTGTCAAGTGCCCCCTTCAGTGCCCGAATTTTTAAAATTAAGATGTATTTAAATCAATAACTAAGAAAAAAAAATCCCCGTCACTCTCTCATACGCTGAAAGCTTTCGGTACATCATAATATACTTTTTCTTCCACCTGCCCCTAATAAATACTGTTGCCGGAGGCAATGTGGTAAGCCCCCTCTCCATCCATTTTCCAGAAATACTTCTCTGTCATGATCGGGCGCCTGTATAATGATCACGCGTCCCTTTGTTGGTCTCACACGCATCCTGGGAGACCCGTGAGTTCACAAATAGGCTTATCAATTATGGTCATGGTTTTTTAACTTGTGATCTCTTTCCCTAACAAGAGCATAAACTGCCCAATACTAATTATTCCTTGCAGTTCTTTCTGTCCTTAAAATCAGCTTCCAGATAGTCTCTTTTTCCCTCTTGTCAGTGTGAACTCGCACTCTCAGCATAATGGGGCTTTGTCGTCACAGAAAACAGGGAGCCATGTATTTTTCATTTCTTAGGTTAAAAGAAAAAAAAAGCATAGACATGTAAGGAAAAATTGAATGAACAACCTGGTAACGTGGTGGTCGATTATTGTAAGTCAGAAGCTTTCTAAGGCCTGTGCATTCCTTCCGGAAGTTGAGAGAATACGATTCCGAGGAATGTGCATAGATCTTGTGGACAGAATTCTTGTTTTACCTGAAGAAGTCTTAAATTGCAAATTGTGTTGCCAGGTAACGCCTTCTACTTTAGGCGCGCACCTTGGAAATATCGCAGGAATCACAGGAGCCTGGGAGTTGCCGCTAAGTTGCAGTCGTAACCCTGCCAGCATCTTTGAGGTCCTCCTACCGTCCTCTTAAGTGGCCACTTTGGTGCACAACAGGCTAGTGGCCGGCTTTTAGGCTAACTATTCACATTTAGAAGAGGAGGAGTTTAGAGTATTTGGAAATCATTCAACAGAACTGTTTTCAGAGAACGATGGTTTGTGTCCCAGGTGTGTCTAGAAGCTCTTTGCAGGACGTGGGCTTAGCATTGAGGCATATTTAACTTTTCTGAGAATCACCTGCATCATGGGGCCCCCACCCCAGGAGCCCACAGAAGCCCCGATGGAAACAGGAGGAGAAATCGGGCCAGAAACAAGCGGCTGTGCATGAGGTGGGCTGGGGCGGTGGTGGGAGGTATGGGGTGGGGGGTGGGCACGGCCCTCCGGCAACTAGTGGAGCCCTCAGCCTGCAGCCCCAGGGGACAGGGGCTCCCTGCGGTCAGATTTGACTTTTAAAGGGAAGCCCATCCTTTAGGTTTTCCCTATAAAAATGGAAATCACCGGCTTTATTTTGTAAAACACTTGAGCTGGCTACACAAAGCCTGTGTGTGGGTCTTGCCTGAATCCTGGGCCTGGTGTGCTGTGTCTCAACAATACGGCCGTATAAAAGCCCTAAAAAGAAAAACATGGTTTTAATTTTGAAGTACAAATGTAGTGAGAATTGATCCTATTTGGAGAAAGAAATTTCATCTGAACCGTCTTGCAAAGACACAGGCTCAGTCTTTACCTGGAGTGTGAACCCTGAGAAGGAAAGTTAATGCTCAGAATGACCAGTGATGGGCTCCTCCCGCGGGGCTTTAGTGGGCACCTGCAGGAAGTGCAAGGGTGAGGTGGGGGGCACCACGGGAGTGTGAACCAAGATGCACGCCTGCCTGGGGTGGGTGATTTGTCTGTGCCGGCGCGCACACATGCACCCGCACATTAGCACACATGCACCTAGACATTAACACACACACATACACACTCTCAGACAATGCACGTGTACACACATGCACCCACACATCAGCATACACGCACCCACGCACATACATGCTCACCCACGTGCACGCACATCAACACACAGGCACATATGTACCCGCACATTAGCACACATGCACCCACGCACATGCATGCTCACCCACGTGCACACACATCAACACACAGGCACACATGCACCCACATGCACCTACACATTAACATCGATGCACCCATGTCATTAACATGACACACATACACAGGGTCAGACAACGCACGTGTGCACACATGCACCTACACATTAACACCCATGCACCCATGCACATGCATGCTCACCCACGTGCACACACTTCAACACACATGCATGCACACTATGCACATCCTCACATGCACACACATGTACGCACACCCACATGCACACCCACACATGCACTCAGCATTTACAATTTCTTGGGGAAGCACTGTAGCAGTCTGTGCCACCAACACCGATAGGCCGTCCAGACGGCAGGATCCCTTTGATACCGTGGTGGAAGTGTGCCCACGGAGGAAGCTCGGTGGTGGAAGTGTGCCCACGGAGGAAGCTCGGTGGGCAGGGTCAAAGGTTGGCTGGGAACAAGGAAGGTGCATGAACCATTCCGCAGCCCTAGAAATAGCAACACCCATCCTCTAATACTGAGGTGCGTGTGGTGCACAGGCCCCGGGGCCAGCACTTCCCACAACCCTATTTCATCCCCACAGTCAGCCTGGGAGCTGGCTTCTATGAGCATCACCTCACAGGGCAGGGGCAGCAGCAGGGGATCCGAGAGGATCGGAGAGGTCCTGGGAGGGGCCAGAGACGGCGCAGAGGCCAGGCTGTGCCTGCAGGCTACCCGGCGGGCCGCCTGCAGAGGTGGAGCTCTGGGGAGGACAGCTTGCGTTGGGGGTGAAGCTTGAAGCTATTTTCCTGGGGAGGACAGCTTGCGTTGGGGGTGAAGCTTGAAGCTATTTTCCTGGTGGCGTCAGAGGTGTCTGGCTGGGGCAGGGGTTCCTGTGGGACATCAGAGGGCGTCAGCGGGTCCCAGCAGATGGGATAGCATCCTGCGCTTTTTCCCTCCCAGGGATCAGCTTGTTTGTCTGCAGGGGCTCGTAATCCAATGTGCCCCCTCGGGTCTCCCGAGCCCCCATCAGACGTCGTCCCCCCAGCGGCCTTTCACGAAGGCCGTTCCCACAGAAGGAAGCCTCCCCGAGCGATGGTAACGATGGGCCCCGACTCAGACACTAGCTGCTGGGATCCTGGCCCGGGCTCCTGAGGGATGCTGGTGCACCTGTGCGCCGCGCAGCTTCCCCAGGGGCCGGGCTGCCACAGACCCCCCCCCCACACACCCCGCTCCGATTCCGTTTTTAGTCTCTGTTTCCTGTTCCAGCAGAAAGAAGATGGATCACCCGTGTCACTCCAGGCACACTGTCTTGTGTCGCCGATGCTCCGCTCTCTTGGCTTCCTGTGTACCATGGGGGACACCTAAGCGTCTTGGTGTCTGACTCCCGTGGGTCCTCATGCACCTGAGTATGTGGGGGCCGTGTGGCCGGAACCTGGGCCGGGATCAAAGCATTATTGGGAGTTTAGAATGTACCATATGGGGCAGCCCCAGTGGCCAGCAGTTTAGCACCACCTTCAGCCCGGGGCGTGATCCTGGGGTCCTGGGATGGAGTCCCATGTCGGCTCCCTGCGTAGAGCCTGCTTCTCCCTCTTCCTGTGTCTCTGCCTCTCTCTCTCTGTGTCTGTCATGAATAAATAAATGAAATCTTAAAAAAAAATAGAATGTACCATATGAAATTCTGAAGGTGGCGGGGGTGGGGGGAAGAACTTACATATATTTATTTATTATTCTAATTATTTTACCTTTGTTAAAATTTTGAACTCCTCTTAACTAGGAGAAACTCAAGAGATTATTATAAATAAGGAAGTTTTGTCATTGTTCTACTTTTCTGATGCAACCAAGTTTACCTGCGTGGTTTATATCCATCCAGTACTCTCTCCATAATCTGTCAAACACACACACACGTGTGCACACACACATGCACTCGTATAGGTATAAGTTATATTACTTCTCATTGTGGAAAAATGGGGCACTTACATTAATTCACTCTTGCTTTTCTCACTGAAATACAGTATGCATCCATCTATCCATCTGCCCGTCTATCCATCCATCCATCCATCCATCCATCGTCCATCCACCCATCTTTCCATCCATCTGCCTGTCCATCTGCCCATCTGCCCATCCGTCTGTCCTTCCGTCCATCTGTCCATCCATCTATCCATCGTCCATCCATCCATCCATCCATCCATCGTCCATCCACCCATCTTTCCATCCATCTGCCTGTCCATCTGCCCATCTGCCCATCCGTCTGTCCTTCCGTCCATCTGTCCATCCATCTATCCATCGTCCATCCATCCATCCATCCATCCATCCATCCATTCATCCATCCATCCATCTGTCCATCCGTCCATCCGTCCATCCCTCCATCCATCCATCCATCTATCCATCCAACCAGCCATCCGTCTGTCCAACCAGCCATCCATCTGTCCATCTATCCATCCATTTACCCACCCGTCTCCCTCCAAGTCAATAATAGATAACTCAATTTAGAAAAAGCTGTAGAACATTCTCCAGTTATAGAAGTTCCAATTTACTTTACCACTTCCGTATTGACAGATATTTCTGGTTTTGTTCTGTTTGCCGTCTCAGGTAATAGTAGGACACGCATCCATATATCCTTATAGTAGTAGGATTTTTATTTTTATTTTTTATTCTTTTTTTAAAATTTTGATATTTTATGATATTTATGATAGTCACAGAGAGAGAGAGAGAGGCAGAGACACAGGCAGAGGGAGAAGCAGGCTCCATGCACTGGGAGCCCGACGTGGGATTCGATCCTGGGTCTCCAGGATCGCGCCCTGGGCCAAAGGCAGGCGCCAAACTGCTGCGCCACCCAGGGATCCCTATTTTTTTATTCTTTGGCCAAACAGCTCACCGAAATCGAGATTGTTGGGCCAAGCCATCAGCACACTTTTAATCGAGTAATTATCTCAAGATTACTATCCTGAAAAGTCGTACATAGTGATTCTCACCCTCACCGTGTCAACCGTGAGAGTTCCATTTTGGCCTCAGTCTCGTCTTTACTGATGTTATGACTTTCAAGAAACTTCTGTGGCCTTCTTCAGTGAACAATTGCATCGGATTATTTCCTTTTAATTCATTTGATAACTAGTGGGCTGTCACCGCACATCTCCTGTACCTACCAGTCGTTTATTTTTCCATTCTGGAAATTGTCGCTATCCTGTCTTTCCTGCTGTCTTTCCTGCTCACATCCATGAGCTTGTGGAAGGCGGTGTTGAACCCTCCGTCCGTTGCACAGATTCCAAGTATTTTTTCCAATGTGCTTCGTTTTCCTTAATTACTTTTCAGGAGACAAGTATCTTTACATTCTTTCATGGCTTCTCAGTTTCTTGTCTCACTCACAAAGTAATTTTGTAATTTTTTTTTTTTTTTTTTGCCCAGGAGCCGCAGGGGAGACTAGGTACAGGCTACAGTAGACCCAATAGGTGAGTGTGTGTTGTCTACTATTTATACCGACTATTTCACATCATGTATTTTTATAATTAGCTCGTGGACATTCACAGAAACTGTCCTCTGCAGGGCTCAGGCTCTGCACCAATCCCCCCCCCCCCCCCCCCCCGTCTCCTCGGTTCTGCTAAATTAATTTGTCTCCTTTCCCCTCCTTCTCTCTTTTCCTCTTTTCCTCTTCAGTTCCAGGGTCTCTCTTTCAATGTAGTCTCGTATCCACATGTGACATATCTCATATCCCTTATGTATCACAATTATTACACTTGTTACAAATCCCGAGTCCCGAATCTGCTATTTCACTATGCAGTTGAGTACATCGGTCATCGTCTCACCTGTTCCCTCTGTCACATGAGGTTTACCTGAGTGTCCCCGTCCCCCCAGGCACCTCCTCCCCCGGACAGCGGCAGGTCTGCAGCCAGGCACCTGCGTGAATGAGCTGCCGCTGCATTAATTCTGCAGCTGCGCCCTCTCTAGTGGTCAAGCATCCTCAGGCAGGCACAACCTGGACAACTGTACATGAGCAAACCTGTAGGTGATGATGGACTTCCTGGCTTCTTGATTAACAATATAAAACAGAGATGTAGGGGCTCTGAGCAATTTATGAACTTCAGATGCTATGGGATCTTAGGACTTCCTCTCATTGAGGTGGCCTGCTTCAGTTGCTATATTATTCTAGAAAGGAAGATAAGGGAGCCAGGGATAGAGTTAAGTAAGCTCCCTGCCGTTTGTGCTCGATTCCCATGTGAAATAAGAGAAATCATGAGACTAGAGAGGGGCAGCGAGCTATACACAGAGCCTCAGCACTTCACGGCGAGGGGACTCCTTTTGAGCAGAAATAAAATGGAAAACATAAATGTACATTTGGAGTGACAGGCTCTGCGCTGGACACATATGGATCACACTGAGCCATTTAATCCTCCCATCCTCATACGAGGGGTGGGCGCTGTTACGATCACCATTTTATAGATGAGAAATTGAACACGGGATGATTGCTTTCCCCAAGCAAAGCAGAGGATTCAAACTCAAGCAGCCTGGCTCCCGGGGAGGCCGTGCTGCCCAGGCCAGCTGGGGCATCGTCTGGATTACTGAAGGTTTGGGAAGCACCTTGGTGGGTTTTTTTTTTTCCTCCTTTAGTGAGTGGTTCTGCATCCAGTTATCATTCCGCAACCAGTTATTCCATTTTGAGACACAAAGCGTGGTTTCTAAACAGATCATCTGGTCAAACGGATGATCTTGCACAGAGGACGTGACTTGATGATTTTGAGAAGGCAGCAGTTGAATCAACGCATTTTCACACAATCCGATGGGTGCAGTGGTCCTCGGCCTTGCCCCGAGTACTTACCTGCAGTCAGGGATGGGATCGAGGGTGGACCGGAGCCCCGGGTTGTCACAGCAGCACCCCCTGCAGTCACCGAGGGGGCGACCGCGGGGCTAGTGAGGTCGGCCCTTGGGAAGGGCAAAGCTCTGAGATGGCGCCTGTCCACGGGCTTCTCTGCGGGCATTGGTGAAAACACGCAGGAAAAAGGGGCAACAAAGAAATAAAAAGAACACAAGGCACCCAAACACACGAGCGTCGTTACGCATCTGGAGCGCAGGCCACGGCGGAGAAGGCGGCCTCCGGGCCCGCGGGGAGGGACAGAGGCCCAGCACCCAGCAGGGCAGCGGGGACAGGCGCCCCGGCCGCGGGCCGCACCGTGTGCAGCGAGGACGGCCACCGGGTCACGCCCCTCGCTCCACTGACCACCGCGAGCCCCGGGTCCCGCAGGCCCACAGCGCTTTGTTGGGGTGACGGTGAGCCTCTCTAACATTCCTGGCTGCGACTCGGGGTCGCCACGCTGAGGAGGAAGCATGTCCCCATGTCTCTCCCTTTGGGTGGAGATGGGGAGGGCCAGCCGGGCCTGCTTTCTGCCCTGGGATCCGTGGCTCCCGTGGCAACAAATTCTATTTAACGGACGGTTCCGACCCGCCCTCCGCGGCTCCTTTGATTATATGACGTGGCTCCCATCACGCATCCCATTATTTAATGGATCATTATTATTATTTTTGGCTGGGGATGGAGGTGCTGGGAGCCAGAAGCACTTGTCTCCCTCTTTCATTAAATGACTGTTTTCAAAACGACCCATAGCAATAACGACGTGGTCTGCGATCTGTCTCTGGAAGGAAATGCCATGGAGACGTTCAAGATAATTTGAGGATGGCCTTGGGTGGCCTGAGTGGGAGAATGACAACAGGCCATTCCAGACAGACTAACTCAGCAGTGAGGCTGGGACCCCAGGGGCAGCAGCAGGGGTCTTCTCAAGCCCTGCACCCATGCCATCCCCCCTGTGTCCACACACCCATCCTGGGCCACCCTCCTCCGTGAATGTGCTTCTGCACTCAGGCTCATCGGGGTTCACTCAGCTACATCCCACCCACCCAGATGCCATCGAGGCCAATTTCATCAAGTCCTCTGTCCCATAGTGAGCTCACTTTAATGCTCTGTGTTAGGTTCTCCAGAAAAACAGGACCAATAGGATAGATGATAGATAGATAGATAGATAGATAGATAGATAGATAGATAGATGATAGATAGATACATGGATACATGGGTGGATGGATGGATGGTTGATGGATGGATGGATGGATGATGGATGGATGGACAAATGGATGGACAGGGGAGAAATTATTATAGGAACTGATGCATGTGTTTCTGTAGGAGGACATCTACTACTCTTTAATGCTCTGTGTTAGGTTCTCCAGAAAAGCAGGACCAATAACATAGATAATATATAGATGATAGGTAGATAGATACACAGATACATGGATACATGGGTGGATGATGTATGGATGGACGGATGGATGGATGGATGGATGGATGAATGGTTGGATGGACAGATGGATGGACAGGAGAGAAATGTATTATAGGAACTGGTGCATGTGGTTCTAGAGGAGGACAAGTCCTATATTCTATTTATTCATGGGAGATCTAGGACAGTCGGTGGTGTGATCCATTCGGAGTCTGAAGAACTGGGGGCTGAGGCTTCAGGCCAGGAGAAGAAGGAAGTCCCAGCTTAGGCAGAGAGGAGGAATCTTCCCCTCCTCCCTTTTTGGTCCTACTCAGGCCCCAGCGGACTGAGGGAGTCCACACTGGGGAGGGCCATCTCCTCTGCTCAGTCCGTAGACGCAGACGCCGCCTCTCCCAGACACTCCCCCTGGATGCACCTGGAGTGGTGTGCCACCGTTCTGGGCACCCTCAGCCCTGTCAGGAAGACGCAGCACCACCCTCTCGCTCAGCGCCCGGCTCTTCGGGGCTCAAGCCCCCTCTGGCAGCATTGCAGCATGGTGGGCATCTTCCATCACTTCCCGAGTATGCCTTTCCCTTCCTGCTGCTGCGCTGAGACATTCAGGGGCATCTGGGTGAAGTTTCGTTTGTGCAACATGTGCAAGGTGGGACTGGAGCATGATGGAAGCGGCTGAGAGTGTTATCAGTGCATAACGTGGGGCCGTGTACAAGCTGCGTGCTTCCCCCAATGCCAGCAGCACCTGTACGGGCGGCAGTCTGCGCCCTGGGTTCCCCTGGACATGTCTCTCCTCTCCCACCCCTCCTGCCCCTGGACCCCAGGGCCGGGAGGCGGGGGTGTGGAGTGTTGGTCACTTCCCTGCATCCCTCTCTCTCCCCGTCACTTACATGCCCCCTCCCTCCCCAGAAGCCTCCATAACTCCTGGGACGTCAGCCTGAGCTCCTCTGGTGCATGGTCTCACGGTCGCCGTGCCTGGCTCAGGGCCTGGAGGTGACATCTGCAGGACCTGGCCCCCTCCTTCCTCAGCCTCTCTCATCGGCCCTCCGTGGTTGTGGCCGGTAATGGAAGTCCTCTGAGACGCAGCAGCAAGCTCTCCTGAGCTGACCACTGCCTTCCTGCTTCCTTGGATGCTGACATTCAACACCGACTGGCTCTGTCACCCTTTCCCCGTCCCTCCCAGTACCCACATTTTCCTTCCTTCTTGGCCTGGCTGATGCCAAAATCACACCTATGCACATGCCCTCACCTCCGCCACCTGGGTGTCTGGCTGGGACTCTGCTCAGGCTCCCCCTGCACCTGACGAGCTAACAGGCCTCCTTAAAATCACACATGTGGGCTTCAAATGACTGTGCCCCACACGCCCCCCCCCCCGACTCCATTTCTGGAGCCCCAGCCCTCGCTGGGAAGCAGACGGTCAGAAGAGAAAGTCCCTGAGCTCCTGGCCTCAGACCTGCCCATGTCCCTGCATTTCAGCCCTGCTTCCCCATTTCCCTTTGAACCTGGCTGAGCCGCCCAGCTCCTGTCCATCCAGGGCCACCTGCCAGCGGGGCAGGGATCCCCTGCCTGTAGCCTCCTCAATGACAAGACATGGCCTCTCTGGACCAGCGTCTCTCGGCCGCTTTCCAAGCTTCAGGAGCCCATCAGTCCCTGTTCTGCTTCTGCTCCTTCCCCTTCCTGGTGCTGCTGTGGATTTACTCAGTTGTGCTCTCATCCGATATGCACAAGCCGGTTGGTATGTGGGTGCCCCTGGCCCGGAGTTTTGGGCCATTCCATCCAGCTCTGGGGACACCGTGTGGTGTCTAATGTTTTGCTTCTACGAACTATGCTGCAATGAACACATTTGGGGGCACATGCCCACTAGATCAACGCAGATGAAATAGACTGGCACGGTAAAAATATGTAACGACTGCATGTTGATGACTATTGCTAGATATTTTCTCCTGGGTTTTCCCATAATCTGTGAGTCCTCAGAGTCTCCCACAGCATGATAAGCCAAGGATCCTCCAGTTGTCTTGCTTGCATCCCCTTTGTATTAATGACATGGGCCATCTTTCACATGCTTATTGGCCTTTCGTGTTTCCATGTTTCTTCTTCTGATTGTCTCCTTTGACTACTTTTCTTTTCTTCTTTTTCTTCTTCCTTTTCTTCTTCCTTTTCTTCTTCTTCTTCTTCTTCTTCTTCTTCTTCTTCTTCTTCCTTCTTCTTCTTTCTTCTTCTTTCTTCTTCTTCTTCCTTCTTCTTCTTTCTTCTTCTTTCTTCTTCTTCTTCTTCTTCTTCTTCTTCTTCTTCTTCTTCTTCTTCTTCTTCCTCTTCTTCTTCTTCTTCTTCTTCTTCCTTCTTCTTTCTTCTTTCTTCTTCCTTCTTCTTTCTTCTTCTTCTTCTTCTTCTTCTTCTTCTTCCTTCTTCTTTCTTCTTCTTCTTCTTCTTCTTCTTCTTCTTCTTCTTCTTCTTCTTCCTTCTTCTTCTTCTTCTTCTTCTTCTTCTTCTTCTTCTTCTGTACCTTTTTCTATTGATTTTGTGGGAGCTTCTTTAATATTCTGGTTATTAGTACTTCCTGTATGGATTTGCTGCAAATAATCCTTCCTGGCCTGTGTCACTTGCCTTTTGACTTGCTTGCCATCCTTTCCAATGGACATGCAGCGTCTCGCCTGGACTTCTAATTGGAGGACACACACATGGGCACCTGCGGCCGCAGGTACAAATCCTAATGGGAGGGAATTGACAATCGGGGCCAGAAGTAGAGGTGAAGGATCTTCCACAGCCCTTGGCTCCCCAGTGCCCCTTCGGCAGGGAGGAGCGGGGGGAGGTGCAGCCGCCTGTGAGATCAGAAACAGTAAGTGTGGAATACTGTTCTTCATTCCCTTTTACTAGGCATGAATGCCAGGCTCAGTTACTTCTCTAAAACGAACAAGGAGAGTTGATTTTTTTATCTTCAGAGGGAAGTTGGAGGTCAAAGCAGCATGTGACATCTAGGTCTTGCCGCCCACACTCTGAGTCGCCTGTGACTCATGAGGAAAAGCAGGTGGTGATGCTCTAAGCCACAGTGTTGAAGGCGGTCCAGGGTACAGGGTGGCTACGGCAGCTGGGGAGCAGAGTAGGGGCTGGTGCATCTTAGGAAGGGTCGTTCAGACGTGACCCTGGAGGCCTGGGGGTCATCCTGAGGCCCTGGGATCGTCCAGATGGACCAGGAGGGACCCCTTCCATGGGCGGAGGTAGAGCGCTGGGATGGTCTTTGCTTTTGTTCCCCGAGGGTGAGGTCTAGCTAGAGGTCTACCTCAGGAAGGGCCGTCAGGGCTCCTGAAGCCACGCTGACCCTGCTGCTCACTGTCGCTGGTGCTCTGAGGTCTCCCCTGGGCCACATGCAACTTAGCCAGTCCCTCTTTCGCCCTTAGATTAACCCGCAGTGCCCGTCACTCCTTAACTGCTCTGGACAGAACAAAATCCGAAATGTAATTTACTTTGGGAATATAATCACTTATTGATCACTCTTTTTCTGCAGGAGATAGAATCAGTGTGTAAGCTTTTATCCAGGAGAGGCCAGGATGGTTTTTACACTCCGTCTGTGGCTCAAGTCCCACCCGATCTCCTTGAGCGTCAGGCATTTCAGGCATTGTGTTGCAGATGATCATTATTTTCTAAAAAGGATTCATCATACTGCTTATGTGAAAAATTCACAGTAGGCAGACAATATTTAATAAGTAAATCAATAATGCTCATTTCGGGGAAAAAATTAGGTATAGAATATAGCTGGAAAAGATAATAAAACAAGATCAAATACTGAATTTCAGACCCGATGAACCATTAGAGATAATGCAATTCGCGGCGGCGGCGGCGGCGGCTGTGGATCAGGAGTAAATGCAAATCCAGCCTCGTTTGTCAGGTGATTAACCCACAAGGAGGAAGGGGGCCCGCTGGCATCTAATGTAGCATCTGCGGCTCTAGCAAAGGCAAGTTCCTCGCCTTCAGGAAAGTTCTGCACTAAACCAGCAGAAGGGCCACTTTGATCAGGGGACGGGCACACGTCCACGAGGTCCTGGTGGTGTTGATGCTAAAACCCCCTTGCGGCCTCGCAGCTGGGCAGGCTCTGGGCGTGGCGCTGGCCCCACCTGTCCTCCGCTGCAAGGACACCGCCCCGGCTACAGCCAACGGGAGCCCCCTTGTTTCTCCATGACCAGCATTTCAAGGCTGGGGTTGTCCCCGTGCTTTGTGTCCGTAGGGTCTTACGATGACTCGTGACGGTCCCCACTGAGTGTGTCGGCAGTGGTGTCTCCGGCCGTGCGTAGAGCGAGCAGATCCTGGGTCTGTGCCACACGCTGATGAGTGCGGGAGGGCGGCCGTCTTGCCTCCGACACCCTCTCGAGCTTAGCTGTCTCCAGAGCTTTCCACAAACCGTCCGACGTCTAATGTGGTTTCCAGGTGTCCCATCATTTCTGTCACAGGGCCTTTCTGTTCTGCGGGCTGACCCACCTCAGCGAATGGGTTCCCATTTTTCAAACACCGACTTGGGACACGGTGCCCGGCATGGACCTGGAGCTGCCTGCAGGGTGGGCCAGGGCGCGGGGGGCCCTGGTGGGGCCATGGGGGGCCCTGCTGTCTGCATCGGTAGGTACATCCGACGGCAGCGGGCCCACCTGCTCTTAGCCTGGGCTGCGGCCATGGGACGGGGTGTTCAGTGCGGGAGGGAAAGGGAGAAGCAGAGAAACACGTATAATTAATTTTAAACATCACTTTTGGGTGATTCTGACCATCGTCCCTCTTCTTTGCAGCACCCAATCTACAAGCTGGACATCAGCACCAAGGAGGGACCGTCTAGCCCCTTGACGCAGAAGGTTCTGGAGCCAGACGCCCGTGGTCTCCCCCAACAGGAGGCTCTCAGCTTTTCAGAGCGAGTCCTCCAATTCGATTTCTCTGCTTCAAATTGTGAATAACCCCAGCTGCCTCTGGAGGCCAGGCTGGCTTCATTTTGCACGTTTTCAGCAGGTGATGGTCGTCATCACCTCCCCGGATGATGACACAGGGGGCGAACTTTGGGCAACTGGCCCCCAGCTTGCCCCTCGGTCGGCACTATCCAAAATTTCTTCTCTGCCTGTCGCTCCTCGCCAAGGTGTCACACTGTCCAAACCAAAGCAGCTTGAGACACAAGGTCCAGCCCAGTCAGGATTCTCGTGCTTATTCTGTGCCCTTAAACAACCTGGAAGGTAAATATTAAATACAGAAAAATGGGTGGTTTCAGGGACTAATGGTGCCTAATATTTGCAGTCAGATCTGTTGTAGGCCATAAGGCACATGCAAAATGGTACCTTATAGGAACTATAGGTCCAGATCCCACCATTTATGAGCCCAGACCAGATTGCACTCCGGCTCTGGGGAGCTGACGTCGCCTCGGCTGGAGCCATTCTATGAATTCCCAGCCTCATGGCTCCAGCCTCCAGGGGCATCGGGCCTGCCTACCTAAGACTAAGAACACAACTCAGGGGCGCCCAGAGGCTCATTGGTTGAGCATCTGTCTTCAGCCCAGGGTGTGACCCTGGGGTCCTGGGATCAAGTCCCACATTGGGCTCCATGCGAGGAGTCTGCTTCTCCCTCTGCCTATGTCTCTGCCTCTTTCTCTGTATCTCTCATGAATAAAAAATCTTAAAAAAACCACACAACCCAGAAATCAGAATTATTTTCCTGCTTTGTGGCCCCTGCCACTTTATATGGCACAGAACGCAATGGTTAGTTCTCCGAGGGCCCCTCAGCGTTTCTCTGCCTGGGATGAAAATGAAAACCTCCAGGTGCACTTGTAAGACCATCGCTCATGTGGATTCTCCGCCAGAGTCTACACGGTCGAACCTGGCTGCCTGGCCGTGTTGAAACCTGCCCAGATGACCCTCCTGTGTAGGCAAGGTTGGGGTCTGGGATTCCATGCAAAGTGACACACAGATTTGTCTCTTGAGGATGCTCAGTATTCTGCACAAATTGACCTCCACAAAGGTGAGACCTCCAAGAAGGTCTTCTCCAAGAAGAGAAGTAAAGGAGAGAGAACTGGCCGACCTGCAGTGTCTTATCCCCACAGCAGGATTTCCGCTTGGCGTCTGCCTTGTTCTTTCTGAAGCCCGTACGTGTTCGCTGGGTTTTATGGATGATTTATCTACTGCACGTTACTGTAGGGATGCTCGGTTGCTTCTGGATGATTTAACTTTCCATAAGAGTTTTAATTGTCTGACTTTGTCTACATCCTGTAGGATTCCCTTTTCAGCCTATTCAAGTGGAAACAGAAACATGTCAATGAAGAGGTTGGCCTGATTGCAGAAGGTGTTGTAGGAAATGAGCACTTCGCGCTGATGAATATTTTAGCGATGGGCGTATCTTAACTGAGTCACAGCCACGGTTATGTCAAAAGATAAGCTCAGGTGTATGTGCATCTCTTCTTGCAGGACAGAAAAATCTTATGAAAGGAGCTCAGATTTGTCTATAATGCCGATCTGTGTCAAGTAGAGAGTCCCGTGTATGTGGAGTACGAGAGAGTCCCCTGAGCTAAAACCCTACTTGTCAGAACCTGTAGGCTACGGGGGTGTGTGAGATACGCAGACACGTGAACACGTCTGCCCGTCGCACTCATCGCTCCTTATACGGGGTTGGGGTAAGCTACAAACAAGGGTAGAAACTCCATCTGCACACTATTTGCTCTTCCCGTAGATTTTCTCCTGCGTGAATCCTATTTAACATGGCCCGTGTATCACTTACTCGTCTCCTTGGATTGCTATTCTCTGTAGAATGAGGCTCTAAGAAGGAGGAGGTTTCGTCATTACTACGTCTTTAGGGTCGACACCACTTAGTGACGTACAGTAGAACCTGAATGAATAATCGTCGCGAAGTGAAGTAGGGAGTCACAGAAGCAATTTCTAGACGTTTTATGGGATGCTACACACACTCAGTTGGGTCTCACATACCCAGTGATGGGGCGGTGAGGCTGAGTAAGTATGGGACCTGGGGGCAAGAGACCTGGTGTTCCAGCTCTGCCACACGGTGAGTGAATCGTGCAACCGGTGATCGTGATCGCATCTGAAAGAATTACAGGGTGAGCACAATAGGGATAATACCTGTTTCTATTCTGTAGGCCTGTTTTACGGAGCAAATGAACTCATTTATTAATAATCGCTTTGCAATTTTTTTAAGGACCATATTACTGGAATTTGTTACTGACCATGGCTGTGGAATTACTGAGCCCTGAGAATGACAGTGTCCAGAGTAGGCTGTAATCCTCAGGGCCAGTAAGTGAAAAAAAAAGTTTAATAGTTTAATCTGTTGTACCCCATTCCCACCTCATCTCAGTTTTTACCTGACCCGTCTCTCACTTGAACCCCATCCACTGGGCACTGGGAGGCTCAGGCAGTTAAGTATCTCAAGTCATGATCTCAGGGTCCCGGGATCAAGTCCCACATCAGGTTCCCTGCTCTCTGAGGAGTCTGCTTCTCTCTCTGGCCCTTCCCCTGCTGGTGCTTGCTCGCTCTCTCTCTCAAAAGAATAAATAAAATCTTAACAAAAAAAGAACCCCCATCTGCCATTTGAGGCAGGTGTAAGTCAGCCGACCATAAACAGCAACGTGTGCAATCACAACACAGCACGTGTGACGTTAGATTGAAGTGTCCATTACTGTCCTAACTCTGCGTACCCACAGGGCATTTTTGAGAGCAGGAATGTGTGTTATCAGGGCATTTACATCTCATACGATGCTGCAAGAGCTCGCTGCTCGACACATACGTGTGGAATCAAATCAAGCTGTTCTCCATTGACAATTTTCCATCTTTTAGCCAACAAAGCATTTATTCCTTTAAGAGCTCATAAAACAAAATAAAACCACATAATAAAATGTAATAAAAATGCCACCTTACAGAGAAGCATTGAGAGCATTTGAGAGGCAAAGAAATTCAGACCCAGTGCAGCGAGCTGCTCTAAATACGCCAATGTTGTCCCAGTTTTCTCTTTTATCTTAGAGTCTTAGATGTGCCGACACTGGTGACTCTCAGCAGCGACACAGTTAGAGAAGGCAATTCTCCCTCATTCACAGAGCAAAGTTGAAAGAGCAAGGGAGGAGGGGATGGTGAGTGCATGCTACGTCTTAACCCTATAAATCGAACTACCAGGTTGAAAAACAAGATGTTCCAACACGAGAATTCTTCATAACCTCCCTTTTACTAAGAGCTATGATTGGTTCACAGCTTTTTAGAAAATTGGCCGGTTCTTTGATTCCAGCTCGAAATTGAGTGAGATTCAGGCATAAACTATGAGAAGACATTTAAAAAAATGATCCATTTATGTATCCATACTTCCCATTTCAATGCTGTTCTGGTGAAGTTACCCATTGAGGTGTGGGTGCTGGATCCCATGTGCCCTAGAGTGAGAAGGGGCTGGCGGTGAATTCAATCTCTCTCCCTCATTAGCTGTATCATCTGAAGTTAATGACTTAACATCTCTGAGCCTTTATTTCTTTATCTTATAAAATGGGTAATATCGCTCACCTAAAAATTAATTATCAATCGACTTTGCTAATGTAACAAATATCTCACAAGAGTGTGGCACATTGCATGAGGACGGGGTGAGTGTGATTGAGTGCAGGGTCGGGTCTTCCATTTCTTCTCCTTCTGGATTCAGGCTGATGAGGTGGCTCCAAGCAGGACATGCCCGATTTCTGACCCTAGAAGTACAGAGGGAGGGCAGATGTAGGCTCACACTCAATGTCCTCCCAAATCCTGTCCTCAAAAACAAGTCACTGTGGAAGACCAATAGCATCGGGGCAGCAACATTATGTGGTGATAAAGTTAGATTTCTCTGCATAAAAAGCTTAAAACAGAAGCCATTTGTTTCATCCCCTGGGCTCAGCATTGTGCTTCTTCTCTGGGGAAGACTTGAAGCTTCGTCAGACTTCCAGCTCAAACACTTCTTCTATTTTGTTTTGTATTTACGTATGCATATATTTTATTTTATATATTTTTAAAGATTTTATTTATTTATGAGAGAGAGAGAGAGAGAGAGAGAGGCAGAAGCAGGCTCCATGCAGGGAGCCCAACATTGGACTCGATCCTGGGACTCTAGGATCACGCCCTGGGCTGAAGGCAGGTGCTAAACCGCTGAGCCACTCAAGGATCCCCTTATTTTATTTTATTTTTTTAAATTTTCTATTTATTCATTTGAGATAGAGAATGAGAGAGGGAGCACAAGCAGTGGGAGAGAGGGAGAAGGAGAAGCAGCCTCCTCGCTGAGTAGGGAGCCCCACGTGGGACTTGATCCCAGGACCCTGAGATCACGACCTGAGCAGAAGGCAGATGCTTAACCATATGAGCCACCCAGGCACTCTTATGTATGTATTTTTAAGAGTTTTATTTATTTGAGAGAATGTGAGCAGGGGTGAGGGGCAGAGGGAGAGGGAGAAGCAGACCAGGATCCTGGGATCATGATCTGAGCCAAAATCAAGAACTGGACGCTCAACTAACTGAGCCACCCAGGTGCCCCTGTTTTATTTTGTCTTATTTTAATTGTTATTAGTTTAATTTGATTCTATTCGATTTCATTTTTTCTATTCAGAGATGAGAAATATTTCCATTTTCCAATCCTGAAATTCCCACAATTTCTACCTAATCTCATCTCTTTTCCTTTATCTGTTCTTGTAAACAGGCTTACTCTTTGCCAAGCTCATTTTTCTTTCGTGCCTTCACCTCGGTGGCGAACATCCACCAATCATGCTAATACCACTCTGCTTCCGAATGTCTTCACCCAAACCACGATGGGCTAAATGGGTGGACCATTGACCTTCCCAGTGCCCCAAGCAACAGTGTTGCTGGATTTTCCACTGTACCCCTGGTTGCCAGCTTCTCAGGTCCCAACGGTGAATCTTTTGCCTCTGCCCGGCCCCCAAACCCATCCCATCATTTGCCAAACACTTGTTTCATCCTATTTCCAGTTTTTGTGTCAGTCAAGTCACCTTGGTTGGTGTCAGACAAAACCCAGGTCTTGCGGCATCTAGCATCTTACATGGGGGTTCTGGGGAGCTGTGGCTCTGCCGAGGCTGACGCTGTGCTGATGACATGGTGTTGGGCCCAAACAGTGGGTCTGGGCCCAGGTCGCAGCCACCTCCTCATGCTGGGGTTCAGGCTGATGGAGCAGCCACACTCAGGCCAGGAAGGACGGGGGGAAGGGGGCACACAGAGCCATGCAGTCACATCGACACCCTCCTTACACCGGTCCCACTCCAGTCCCCATGGCCAAGTGGCCATGTGACTGAGTGTCCCGGTGACCAAGCAACCGTGTGACCGAGTGCAGAGGAGCGTCATGTCCTGCAGATGCCAAGGAAGCCCCAGGATCTGGGATGGGGGCAGATGGCTTCATCAGATGGAGGCTATAGAGCAGTAATAAAATGATCAGAGGGGTTATCATGGAGATATTAAGTTATCACGGGGAATAATTGTGAGAATTCACCAACTTGAGTTTTTAACTTCGTGACCATTCACAAACTGAACGCACCTGCATCACCAGACCCCAGAGCAGAGATCATTCTTAGCACATTGGCAGCATTCCTGTGTCCCTTTCCAGGCGCATCCACACCGGGGGTAAGACATCACCTACCTGATGGCTTATGGCCCTTGTCCCCTTCTTATAGATGGGACCCCAGTGTACATTCCTCTGCGTTGCCTTTTCCGTCTTAATGTGAGGTGAGTCCATGTCCACTCGGGCTGCTAGAACAGAATGCCAAAGTCAGGGGCTTATAAACAGTTGACTTTATTTCTTACGGCTCTAGACGCAGGAAATCCAAGATCCAGGTGACTGCAGACTCTGTGTCTAATGAGAATCTGCTTCCTGGTCCACAGACGGTGTCATCTGGCCTTGTCCTCACCTGGTGGGAGGGGCGAGGAGGCTCCCTTTTATGAGGACACTAATCCCATCATGGGGGCTCCACCTGCACAACCTCATCACCTCCCAGAGGCCCCGCCTCCTCACACCACCACCTTGGGAGTTTAGTTTCAGCATGTGAACCTGAGGGGCACAGGCATCGTCCACAGTAGGGTGTGTGGGAGTCACCTACACAGCTTCCTGGAGTAGCAGAGGCCTCCAGCTCAGTGCCTCAGAGGGTCCCCTTGTATGCACACGCTGCAGCTTATAAGACCGTGACACTATTGATGAGCATTTGGAGAGGTAAGATCTAAGAGCCGCCTGGCACACATGTGCTGCTTCCATAGCGCCTTCCTTTCTCTGCCCTCGGCCCCTCACGTACCAGCTTTTGTGGCTCACGTAGGTATGTGGATGCTTTACTTCAACGCTTGACCCCAGACAAATGTAGGTTGAAAGGGCAAGTGTGAGTCTATATCAGGCTGGACATCAAGCAGCACGGCCATCAGTGGTCTAGGGTATGGATGAGTCCAGATGAAGGCCCCACCTGGGATTGCCTGACATGAGCTAGAGCCAGAGGGAACATTTGCCCGCACTCCTGCGTCTAATCCCTGTGGTCGCACCAATTGTCCGATCACCGATTTCCTTGGAGTTAGAGGAAAGCACTTGTTTATGCAAGGAAGATATAAAACATCAATTGATTCTTAACTTCCTCTCTTTCTTCCAATTTTACACTTAGTATCTTCTTCCAGGTGAATTTAGCATCTGGTAGGAGCAGCTTGTTCATCTTCATGTTTTAATTTTAAAACCATTGGGCCCATAGTCAATAATTCTAATATGAGACTATTGTTCATCCTTTCTAATTTCAGCATACATCTGGGGTTATCACTTATTTCACTACATATCACCCCAAATTAAGCTGCAAAATGAATTCAGTCACATCCACTGTCCTGGAATCAATGGAACCTATGTGCACTGCTTTGTTTTAGGCGATAGAAATAGTCTGTTTGTTTCTGGTTTTGTTTTTTTTCGTTGTTGCTGTTGCCCTTTTGCCTCCTCAGTGCCTGAACACGACTCTCTGAAAGTATTTTTAGCTGAGCCTTTTTTAATGATTTTCACAGGGCCTGACTTCTGACTGGATATTACTTACCGAAGCACCAGGCCAAATGTGTATCCAGTCACACCTTGGTCTTTGCCTCCAGCGCATGTCAGCTCTGATCAAACTGGACTCATATCGAGGTCTTTTGTCTGCAGCCACTTCTTAGTAAACTTTTGAGCTTCGATATTTTTTGCCTTGGAGACAGACACACACAGAAGGAGCTCACCCCCTTTCTTTTGTTTTAAAGCAAGCTCAAACTAGTGTTGGCTTGTAAATAGTTCTGTCCTCAAAATGCCGAAGGTGTTTCAAACCATTGATCCCGAGATAGCATATATTATGTGCTGGTGGAAAACAATAAAAATGAGACTAGTACTAGCGACAATTATAATTGCCATTAATATTTACTGAAAGGTGACAAGACGCAGGCATGAAAGCGATGGGTTATTATAAGCCTTGGCACCTTCCTTCGAGAATCCCATGGCCTATTGAGCATATGAAAATGATTACAGATCGAGGGGGTAAGCGCAGAGATAGAGGTTTCTTGGCATGGTAGTCCTTCCTCACATAACAGGTGAAAAAATTCTTTATTAGTTGAAATCATAAGGAAAAGGCCAAAAGCACATGAAGGGGATTTCATGCCACCGTCCTGCTCCGGGGCAGTGTAAAATGGCAGTAGTTCATTCATGCTGGAAGGTGAGCAGAAGATAGTCTTGACGTGGTGAGGAAAAATGAAGCTGCTCTTACCTCGTGTCAACAGACTTGACTGTGGTGTCCACGCCAGTGCAACTATCGCCACGTGGCTGCTTATTGTGTTTGTCACTGGTTAAATTCATATTTCTCCTGTTAATAGACTTTTCATCAAAAATTGACATTTATCTATCTGCAAGACACCCTTCACATCCCCAGTTCAGGACTGGACTAAGCTGTCCATTTTCTAAGCGATGGATATACACAGACATTAGGAACCATCAACCCACATCCTAAAGACACATATTTCTAGACATTTAAGGGCACTTGTATGTAGGGTTTGGTTTCCTGTTTGCATCTAATAATTTTTTTTTCTTAAGCAGGGAGGTGTTGGCAATATTATTCAGAAAAGAGCCACATGGTAAACATTTTAGGCTTTATGGGCCAGGGGGCAAAAGATAGGGCACTGTGTAGGAACCTATAGAACTATTTAAAATTGTAAAAAATATTTTCGGCTTGCATGCTTTACAAAAACAAGGCAGCAGGCTGGATTTGGTCCTCGACCAGAGCCTAAATACTACCTCCATAAGTTACTGTGATGCACATTATTTGTGCTGTTACAAAGCTCTTAGATGTATCACTTTTAAAATATCAATAATAATTTAAAATGGTGTATTATATTTGATTGCAGTGGTTTTAGGGACTACGTAGGAACTATAAGTTTTCTCCTCATAATAGAAAATATATTTTAAATATCTCCTCCAAACATTTCATTCATTCTTATATCGGTAAGACAGGTGCCACTCTGGGCAGCTGTGTTATGTTTTTAGGGTTACTTACGCATTGCTTTGGTGTTAGGCACAGAGACTATTTGAAATTGAAAAACTGTGAGCAAGAAGGGTTTGCTGTATTCAACCAAACAGCAAAATCAATTAACAGCCCTCAACTCGGTGAATCTCTGTGACACCTCAGCAAAAGCCAGTCACTGACCAGCTGAAT